>NC_140583.1:507429911-512229911 GCF_964204655.1 Triturus cristatus | reverse complement strand
TGGATACATTTTTTTAATAATAAATTAATTTCCCGAAGCCAACTGATAGAGGAGTTTGAATGTCTTGACCCCAAATGTAAATTGGAGCCAGTTGAAGGGTGTGACCCTCTTGGTGTAAGGGATACACCGGGCTCTACTAATACTAAGTTATGGTCGGTAGACAAAGTTAAAAAAGTTTTACTTAAAATTAGATCAAATGGAGCACCTAGCCCTAATGGAATGCCGAACGCTATTTTTAAACTCAAAACTGAGTATTGGCCTGAGTTATTAACGGTCCTCTTCAATGAAATTCGTAAGACAGGCTGTATTCCGGATTCATGGAGGGGAAGTATAATACAACCGATCTACAAAAGTGGGCCCCAGGAGAATCCTGCAAATTATCGTTTAATTACCCTCACAGACGTAGATGCTAAAATATTTGCAAGTTGTCTGTTAGAGGAGTTGGAGTCTTGGGCGGAAAGAGAAGAATTGATTCAAATCTTTCAGACTGGATTTAGGAAGGGAGAATCGACTCTTACCAATTTGATTTTATTGTCTTTACTAGGAGAAAGAGCCATATGTAGGAAACAAAAATTGTATATTTGTTTTAATGACTTAAAAGCCGCATTTGACTCTGTACCCAGAAATATTCTTTGGAAAAAGCTAATGAATTGGGGTATATCAGAAACTCTTTTAAAAATGATCAATTATTGTACTCAAATACTTGGGTGCAGTTCAAAATTGGCAAGGTAGACATACTACCCGCCGCCTCGAAACAAATCTTGGCTTAAAACAAGGATGTGTGCTCGCTCCTTGTCTTTTTAATTTATTTATGTCTGATCTCCCAATCCATTTTAATGACGTAAATTCACATTCCCCTTCCGTAATGGGTAAAGAAATTAAATACTTACAGTATGCTGATGATACTAGTTTACTTAGCCAAACTATGATAGGACTAAAAAGATTAACACATTCTTTTAATATATATGTAACCCAAAATGGGTTAACAATTAATATAAAAAAAACAAAAATAATGTTAATAGGAAAAGGCAAACTTGGGGCAAAGGACTTGTGTTTCAATGGTTTGTCTGTGGACTGTGTAAAAACTTATAAATATTTGGGAATTACATTTGATGATCAACTATCATTCAGACAGCACTTCAATAACTTAGAGGCTAAAGGTACCTCGCTTGCCTTCGCATTTCGAAAATTAAGAGATAAATTAGTATGCCCCAATTATGATCATCTACTTAAAGTCATGAAAGCAAAACGTATTCCCTCCCTGGACTATGGGTCTATTATTTTTAAGGGTAGAGACGTGAAAGTATTGGAGGCCATAGTTGCAAGGACATATAAATCAGTCTTTAGGATTCCTAGGCAGACTTCCCGTGCCAATTTAAGACTGGAATTTGGATTACGGAATCAGCTCTTGGTGCGTAAAGCATCATTTGTAAAAACACTATTGGCATTATCTCAAGCCAAGGAGGGCACGCTGGCCAATATGTGTTGGAGCGAGATTTCGACCAGTAAATACTGTAGAAGCTGGCAGGATTATTTAGCTGAGTGCCTCCTAAAATTTGACTGTCCCAAATTGGAAGACGAAACAAGGAGTAAAATGGATTATAAAGAAATAATTAATTCAACCGTCGCCTTGCTGTCAGAATTGTTGGATAAATATGAGTTGAGAAAAAAAAAACACTTTTGGTCTATTGCCAATTGCTTCGACAAAATGATGGCCCAACCTTATTTACTTTTTTATCACCAAAAACACTTAATTAAGAAGAGATTTATGTTATTAAGGTTTGGCATTTATCCAACCAAAAATGGAACCCCTAAATGGGAGTCCAAATGGGCATCAAATATTTGTCGGCTTTGTGGGCAGTATGACGAAACCTTGCTGCATATGGTAACACTATGCCCAAAAATGATGAAGGAACGGAAAATAATTTTAAAACCTAATTTTAAAGAAATGGGACTTAGGACTTGTAGATCGGCATTAATATTTTGCCTAAATGGTGTCAACGTTTATATTATACACCAATTTGTAAAATTTATGCTTATAGTAGAAAAGAAATTATGTAAGGTTGACACCCAAAGTATATGTTAAATTTGTTGAATTGCTGATGTTGCTGTTTTTAAGGTGATGATGAATTATTTTTATGGCACTTTCTCATTGTTTGCTTTCATAGTACTACTTTAAGATAATGTACTAATTGTTTGTTTTTAGAGTGCTATTCTTAGATAATGTACCATTTATAATGTTTATTATTTTTATCGAATGGCACATGTGCACGTTATCCCTGAAAATTGTCACGTCCTGTAAACTATTTTAAAAATAAAATAATAACTTTGAAATATCCCGAACTGGAAAAAGTTAATTGATTGTGGTCAATTTTATGCATTTTATCCTGGAATGTTCAATTAGGTAAAGTGTTTGGTTTGTATTTATTTTTGTCCTTTTTGTAATGGTTTTAATTAATCAACAAATAAAAAAAATCAATCACTACTCATGCAGCACATAAACAGCAATAAAGTGAAAACACAACACAAGAAAAGTCCCACACCAATTTAGAAATACAGGGTACATTGTAATACATTATTAGACACAAAAATTACACAACAGTGCAGTGAGAGTGGGGCACAACATGTGCTTTCATGCATTTTGCCCAATCGTCAAAATCTCCCTGTTTGGATCCTCTTCCCTACCTTTCCACCAACCTTTTCATGTTGGGGTTCCCACCATGAAAAGGTCGGCGGAAAGGCAGGTTGTGATTGGGACGGTGGTGCTGGCATCACCACAGCTTCTCATCCCTGCCACTTTCCTCGCCACCAACGGATCCAGGATCCTGGCACTGGCAGCGGTCTTGAGGCAGTCCGACTACCATGGTTATAATCGGGCGGTCAGAAAACCACCATGAATATGGCGGTCTTCAGATCACCGCACTTATAATAAGGCCCTCAGTCTCTTTTTTGGATGTCGAAAATCTCCAGTGGGATTAAGCTGAAAGCTGTAGCCAATGAGAGTTCCACGAGGCTGGATACCCCTTTGGCGAACAAGCGCTGAACAAGATCTGCTGCTGCGCAGAAGAACATAGCAGGATCTGCTGTGAAGTCAGGCCAATCAGCGATGCATCTTGGGTGGATAGATGAGCAGGTTGGTCTCAGTCTCCTCAGGTTTAGGATTTTGGCTACAAGTGTGCAGGACTGGAGGTGCACTCCTTGGGGTGCTGGGACACACTCAGGCTAGGTCCAGGTGCGGGTTCAGGATGACTGGAGCCTTTTCTTTCCCTGAGGCTCTGGTCAGGGGTCAAGCCAACTAGCCCTTGAAGTCACTCTGGTAGTCCTGAGTTAAACAGCAGAAACAGTGCTCATACAGCAGGGCAGGCCTCTGAGGGTTCAAGCCAGGCTCCAGGCAGCATAGCAAACCTTCCCAGTGAAGCAAAGCAGTCTTGTGGCTCACAAAGCAGGACACAGCAGGAAGCAACCCTCCAAAAGTCCTCCCACAGGTCCTAAAAGTGAACGGAAGAGTGGGTCTGAGGGTCCGATCTATGTACCTGGTGCCTTCTTTGAAATAGGATCATTTTCAGGGGAATTCCCTTCCAAGTGCTTAAAATTTCCTGCTCCCTCTGCCCTGGGTCCAAGCTAGCTGCATGAGCAATGCAATGATGACAAGTCCTTTGTGTGAAGGCATGGACCAGCTGATTCAGTTGCTAGGGGGGCTGTGCCCAGTTCGTCCTCCGTTCTGCCTAATCTCTGTATTGTATGGTTCTCTGGGAGGAGTAAACAAAGCCCAACTGCCAACTACACCCAGTCATGTGACAAGATAAAGAGGATTTTAAATAAAAATTACGCAGAGTCCAAACATGAAATCCTTACCGGCTCCCAATCAAAAATTAGCACTTATTAAATGTAAAGGCAGCCCAATGTTATCCTATGGGAGAGATATGCCTCACAGTAGTGAGAAATGAGTTTAGGACTTTTTCACTACTAGTACATGTTCAACATTTTAATTACAATACACCCTGCCCTTTAGGCTACCTAGGGCTTACCTTAGAGGTGACCTTTATCAAATGAAAGGGGAGTTTAAGGCTTGGCAAGGTTTTTTTTTGCCAAGTCGATTTGGCAGTTTAAAACTGCATTCAGGCTGCAATGGCAGAGTAGAGTCATATTGTGCTACCCACTTAAGTAGCTCCTTAAAATAAATGCTACAGGTCCATGAGTAGCATTTAATTTACAGGCTCTGGCATGTGATGTGCCACTTTACTATGGATTTATAAGTAAATTAAGTATAGCAATCAGGTCTAAACCAATTTTATCATGTTTTCAGAAGTGAGCACAAGCACTTTAGAATTGGTTAGCAGTGATAAAGTGCAGAGAGGCCAAAAAAATGCAGCAAAACTAGGAGGGGTGAAGGAAAGAAATCTGAGGGTGGCCCTGCACAAAGGGCCAATTCCAACAGACTTCACAAGACTCACTCTTTGCGACCCAGTATGGTCAGTCCAACCATTCTGATCTCTCCTCTGTTACACTTTTCTCTGGTGTTAGTATAATGTGAACAATGCACCGCACTTAGCACTTCTAGACTGTATGGGGTGCCTAGGGGAGCAGCAACATTTTAGCTAGTCCAAAAGAATATTAAAATACACAAACACAAAATGCCTAGAATTCTGCCGTATGCAAATGAAATATGTCTTTGTAGGGGTGCGCCAGTGCTCAACAATGTGATATTACAGAATTTTTCCCAAGTCTTCATTTTGCCTTGCCAAATTTAACTTGCGGTTTGCGATTCTACTACTTCGATTCTCTGTCCGTCCTGGAAACGGTTGTATTTTTACTTCAGCCAAGGACTGGCATAAGAAGACTATCCAAGTTGCAAAGGGAAATTGATCACCCCTAGAATTGGTGACTATGTAGAGAAAGGAGTATTACTATGTGTAAAAATATTTTCCTGGTGGTGAAAAAAGTAACAAAATAAATTGTGCCTTTAAACAGGGAAATCTTTTTCCCCTTGCTGAGTTCTCCAACAAGGTGAACTGCGGAAAGTGGGGATGGATTCCAAACTTGAAATCACATGATTTTTCAAGAATTCCACATCCACATGGAATGCCGCCATGTCGATTGCTTAAGTAGCTTGTGAATTCCAGAGAATAGAAAAATTACACTCCGAATTAGAGTTAATAGCAGAGTATAGTTTTACGACTTTTTAGATCACGTGGTATTAATCAGATGCCATGCATAAGATGAAAATGGGCATTCTCAACAATGAGTTGTGTTTTTCTACGGAGCAGTACTGCTGCTGAAGCATTCGTTTCCTTGGGCCTTATGTAGGTGGGCTGGCATTTACCACTTCATAAATACCGAATCATACCGATTCGGTATTTATGAAGTGGTAAATGTTATGTAGGTAATTGGTCGGTAAATATTACCGATTCGGAATAATTCGGTAATTACCGAATCGGTATTTACCGAATCGGTAATGAGGCATACCTTCCCATTGATGGGAAGGTATGCCTCATTACCGAATCGGTAAATACCGATTCGGTAATGGGGGAGCACATGCAAGGGTGGCAGGGTGTCACATTGACACCCTGTTGCACCCCTGATTCGGCCATGTGTGCACATGTGGCACACATACATGCCCTGAGGGCATGTGTGTCTGCCACATTGCACACATCTACGGGCAAAATAATGCATTTACACACATATTCGTCATTTACCACCAACTATTAGTTGGTGGTAAATAACGAATCCCCACACACACCACACAGTCCCCCTACATCTGATTTCTGTATTCGGAATTTACCGAATCGGTCAAATTACCGAATCGGTAATTTTACCGATTCGGTAATTTTACCGATTCGGTAAATTCCGAATACAGAAATTCTCCCCCTACATCTCAAAAGCCAAAATACCGGTCGGTAACGGTATAATTACCGAAAATCGTCCGTTACCGACCGGTATTTGGCTACCTACATGAGGCCCCTTGTCTTCTAATTGGCTAATTGATTTCTTTGCAGGATCTAATACTCAAAAGAGGAAAGAGGAGGTTCTATAGATCAGACAGTTCAGACCTCAATCTAAATGGCTGTGCTTCCCCTCTGCAACAACCTTCTATGAAATAAAAACAAAATGTTATAGGCTTCTTCTTATTTTAGGTAGATATCATGCTGGATACTTCTGTTATTAGTTACTTAATTTGATCCGGGTATCATGCCTTAAAAGAACCTTCGACGCACACATACAATATTTTTGAATTTCACAACTGAAGTTACCCCGCATATGATTATCTAGGAGATTGAATAATTCATTTCATATTGTAGAGTTGTGTTTTAACCAGATGATTGTGAAAAATGTTCTGGTTTTGAACAGTATAAAATTATTCTCTGGTCCTGATGAAGCGTCATTAGCAGTTGTGGAACACGTGTTGGCCTTTGTTTCTGAGTGAAAAATTATTTTACTTGTGATGAATTCATTTGTAATAAAATAATAAAATTAAGTGAAGAGTAACAGAAGTCTCCAGCATGCTATCTACCTAAACTATGAAAAGACCTCTATATTGTCTGCAGTGTGGATCCTCTAATAAAAATTGAAAGCATATCATCTAACTAAAACAATCTGAAGAAAATAGGTTTTGATCCACCAGCCAAGCAAACAGATTATGAATAGTCTCACAATCAGCTGAGCCTTTACAGCATGTCCAGTATTAGTCCAGAAGGACCAGATCCTAATCCAACTTTCATGGCATGCACATGTCATAAATGTGTAAACAGTGAGTAGAAATGGGATTCATTTGCCTATTCAGTAGTTATCCTAAAAATTAGGCATAGCTCTTGCAGACCACTGTCAAACATCTCTGCTTTACAGCGGGTTTCCCTCCAATACATTTTTGAACAAACATTGGAAATGCTATTTATTCTGGCTAATAAATGAAAATTTCTCTTCATTCACTGATGCGTTTAGGCACTTAATAAGAAATGATGCATGCACTCTGTCACTCTTTCATGCATTCATAAATACATGTATACACCCAATCACAAATTCTTGCCTTTAGCCACTTAACTGTCCTACAATAAACCGAACACACAAACTTCTACAAGCATATGAAAGAAACATTAAAAGACTAAGGGCCTCATGTAGGTAGCCAAATACCGGTCGGTAACGGCCGATTTTCGGTAATTATACCGTTACCGACCGGTATTTTGGCTTTTGAGATGTAGGGGGAGAATTTCTGTATTCGGAATTTACCGAATCGGTAAAATTACAGATTCGGTAAAATTACCGAATCGGTAATTTTACCGATTCGGTAAATTCCGAATACAGAAATGAGATGTAGGGGGACTGTGTGGTGTGTGTGGGGATTCGTTATTTACCACCAACTAATAGTTGGTGGTAAATGACGAATATGTGTGTAAATGCAATATTTTGCCCGTAGATGTGTGCAATGTGGCAGACACACATGCCCTCAGGGCATGTATGTGTGCCGAATCAGGGGTGCAACAGGGTGTCAATGTGACACCCTGCCACCCTTGCATGTGCTCCCCCATTACCGAATCGGTATTTACCGATTCGGTAATGAGGCATACCTTCCCATCAATGGGAAAGTATGCCTCATTACCGAATCGGTAAATACCGATTCGGTAATTACCGAATTTTTCCGAATCGGTAATATTTACCGACCAATTACCTACATAGCATTTACCACTTCATAAATACCGAATCGGTATGATTCGGTATTTATGAAGTGGTAAATGCCAGCCCACCTACATAAGGCCCTAAAAGTAGAAAAAAAGCATTCCATCCCCTAAACTTGCTGGGTATATGACTGCAATACAAAAATACAATTAAACATAGTAGCAGGTGGTCACCTAGCAATGGTACTGTACATAATGTATCATTGTATTAAAGTACCTCTATTCACCATACTGTTGTAATGTAGTGAAGGTAGCGATTTAGATGCATACATTGCTATGTTAGCATAAGTGTGTTAGCTTTTAGAAAGCCATCTTGCCACTTTTGCTGCTTTTGCACACGACACTGCTGAGACATGTTATTATTTGAGAACTGCTTGCTTGCCTTTTCTTCACATGAGAACTGTCTGTTGTTCACATCCCTAGACGTGCACTGAGACCTTGGTCTGAACATTGTGTGCAAAACACTCTGAGCCACCAGACAATGTATGTTTTTCAGTTCAGGTTGATCGGCCCACTCTCTAGTCATAATATGCACACAGCTGCAAATAACTGAATGTCGAGAGCCTTTAATATTACAGTTTGCATGTGTTTGAAAAACATTCTAGAGAAGAACATTTCCAGGCGCAGAGCAAAGCTGATCCTGTGAAGTGAATCACCTAAGCTGATCTTTACGGTATGGGGTTCCCCATTCAAGCCTAGAGACCTTCTATTAGCGTAATAATATTAGTTTACTAGCGAAAGGAAGGTGGCTGCATTCCACTGTCATTTATACTATGATTTCTCCTTTCATTTTCTGTGGTATTGTAACAATGCTAATGGTTTTAATTATAATAATTTGTCTGCTTATGTTAGCCAAAGTACTGCATCTTAGGACACGTAGTTTATAAAATAAACCTTTTAAACTTTACCGTGTCTCTGATTACTCTTGTTGTGGACTGATATGAGAATAATTAAGAACAGGTATTTCTGATTCCCACCATTCCTGAGAGTACTCTAAGTCGCTTGTTCTGGGTTGTCTATTCATTGGGACCTCCGAGATAATACGGATAATGAATGGGACACTGATGCTGGTCGGATAGGCGTTCTGAGTACTGAGGTGAGTTTTTTGGTACACCACAATTCACTGAGGTCCTGGTTTCCTGCGTATAGTTCTGTGCATGAGCAGAATCCCTGCAACATGGCGCACCTAACGTTTGGTCTTTTGATTTGAAACGCCTTAGTAGTGCTTATATTAGGCCACAACACCCTCACTCTTGTTTCCGGATAACGGGAGTGATGGATTTCACCTACCTGTTAGTAACCTAACAGGTTCATACAAGCTTGTTAATTAAAAAGGTGTTTTTATATTTCCGAACCCTTGTGCTACTTTAAAATCCGTTGTTGTTCTTCTCTGTGTCCTTATGGCGGTCGAAATTGCAGCGCATAGTCGTACTCCTTTGCGGCGTCATTTGACGCAGTATGGGGTACCGGACGATGGGATGGCCGTAATTTTTGTGGTGAGTGCAGACGCGTCACACCCTTACGAGTTGTTTTACTCTTGGGTAACGCTCCCAGAAGTGAATGCGAATGATAAGATGTTTTACTCGTATACTCACACATTGGTCCCAGCAAATTATACGCCATACAGGACTCTGGAGATTCCCCTTTCAGCCTGGCAGCATAGCATTTGGTTTAATGGCGCCCTTCCCCATGCGGTGCTGGCCGGATTTACGCCTCACCCCCGCTATTTGACTATTGCAGTGGATGAATTGCGTACACTCCATACTGCCCTAATTGCAGTTTATAGGGCTTTGGTGCAATACGTTTCGTGCAATGTGCATGTGGGGGCACCTGCTGTTGCGGGTCTACCAGCTGGTCATCCTGCAGTTGTTATTAGCCCAGTCATAGTTAATTCATTGATGGGCAAGCGCCCCCAGAATAAGGACTTTTTGCCTTACTGGCTTGCCGAGAAATTTGACCACCTGGAAGCAGTGTTTCCACACTCTATGACAGTGGAGAAACACAGAATACTCCCCATTAGTTTGCCGAAAGACTTGGTCCCAGAAGTGTCCGATTGTGACAACTGGGGTAAGGTTTTTGCCGCGGTCTACTCGAAGTGTTTTGGCACTCCGTCTATGGCTGTGCTTCCCTCCGTCATTAAACGTGTTCAAGATAACCACGGTCCGGAGGCGGCTGTTGAGTTGGGAATGCGACTTGTCGGAGTATTCGACATAGTTGCCTCTCTCGTCCTTGGTAACCTCAAGGGAGATGCGGTACAATTCCAAGTGGCTAATGGCTTAGCCCGCGTCGATGAACTCGATAAGCCGAAAGAGTTGCCTATAATTATTGCGGAGGCGTATAGAACAATTGGCCACAGTAGTTTAGGGGTTAAACCAACTATAGTCATTCCTGACCTGATACAATAAACTAAGATGAGCTCGTCTGTTAAAGACGATCGTCCAAATTTTCCAAAGCAAAATTGGCGACAAAAGAAACAGGGAAAGCAGCAACAGAAACAGGGGTCTCGTCCTGCGTCTCCCACACAGCCGGCTAGTGAGCGCACATACGATTTGCGCGATCACACTAGTATTAAGTCACCTGATATATTTCAGGTTACTGAACGTTCTCCTCATTCTTCACAGGAAACATTGGCCTCGCAGTCCGGTGGAGGAGAATGTGGCAAAGGTCGGGGTGCCCAACAAGGACGTGAGCAACCCCGTCAGGATGACGGTAAAGGAAAGCAAGACGAGTTTGCACGTCAACGTCCTCCGTTTCAGAAGAAGAAGGTTGCTGAGCTAACAGCGAGGTATGCCACAGATAGTGCGGACACAGCTTCGGAACATGACATGGGTGATAACGATGCTCGACAGCGCAGCGGAGGTTACAGTAGTGCGGCAAGCACTACGTCCATTTCTGGAGGCGACAGCAACTGACACGTTCATTACTGTAGAAACTGCGGACACTAGAGTGACTCTCCCTGACAGACTATATGACATAGTCCTCTTAATCGAAGGTGACATACAACGCACAATACAAGGGTTTTTTTGGGATAATCTGACCTCTTCCTATGACATTCTCTTGGCGGAGGCGGACTGGCCTTCGACTTTCATTTTAGATGCTCCTAGAGGGGAGGAGATAATCCTCCCATCCTTTGCGCATACTGTGCCGAAGGAGCATGCTGAAAGGTTTGCCGAAGAGTGGGCTCAGGTGCTTGCACCGGCTTTGTATCGTACTCAGTTAGGCTGGGATAAATTGTACCCCAGCCATGAGATTCCCTTACGGTCTATGCCTCAACCACAACTCCAATATCCCATGCGCCGCAAAGCTAGATCTCACGTCGCGGAAATCCTTGAGCAATTGGAATATCAGGGTGTTATTGAAACATGTGTGTCACCAATGAATAATCCTTTATTCACTGTAACGAAGCCTGATGGGTCGTACCCCCTAGTTTTGGATTACCGGCACCTAAACTCTCATTGCCGGACGTGCGCGGTACAGAATACCTACAGTTCTGCCCTAGTTGATAGTCTTGTGCGTAAAAGGTTTAAAACCACACTTGACATATCAAATGGCTTTTACAGCCATAACCTGTCCTCTATTAGTAGTCAGTGGACAGCGTTTACATCTGGCGGCAAGCAAAAACAATTTAAAAGACTGGTCATGGGCTATAAAAACAGCCCTGGCGTCTTTGCCGCACGTGTAGTCTCTTTGTTAGAGAGCATTGACCTAGATGCGTACTCGTATGTTGATGATATCTATCTCACGGACGACGAGTTGTGGCTGCATCTGGGTCGAGTTGATCGCAATATTGTTTTGTTTGCAGACTCCAGTTACAAAATCAACTTTGCGAAGTCTCACATTGCGGAATATACAGTGTTGTTTTTGGGCTACGAGCTCAACAATGAGGGTCGAGGTTTAGCTCCTCACTTTCTGGAAAAGTGCGCATGCTTGCATGCTCCGACAACACTGAAAAAATTACAATTGTTACTGGGCTTCCTGAATTTAGCGCCGGGACACCTCCGTGTGAGGTAGCTGTTCGCGCTCTAGAAAATACTGTATTATTATTATTATTATTACGTACATTCCCGATTATGCCCAGCATATCAAGCCGCTATATGCCTTGGTACAACCAACTTTTTCCAAATCAAGCTGGCTGCCAGAACATTCAGCTATTTTGCAATCATTGCAGGCTGATCTTCTTGCTTCAAAATACTTACTGACACGTGATAACCACACAAACCTGGTAATAAGAATTGTGCCAGGCGCGGTGGGTTTCACGTACTTAACGTTCAATGAGGGCGACACTGTCCCCATTGCATACAAGTCACACCTGTAAACTTCAGCTGAACTGCGCTTTTCCTCTGTCGAAAAAGTTTTGACTGCGGTGCAGATGGCGATTCTTAAAGAACGAGCGCTGTCGCAAGGAAAACGCCTGTTGGTGGTCACACCGTATCCTGCCCTAGAGGCAGTTACGAAAGCCAGTGTACCCAATTCAAAAGCTTTGCATCCACGTTGGATACAATGGGCCACTTCGCTGACATCGCCAGATGTCACTTATATCTTTGATGCCTCATTACAGACGCAGGAGTACTTGCAATATGCATTCGTTCATCTGGCTCCTCTGTCTTTGCGCCCGCTCGAAGATTACCATTGTGTCATTTATACTGATGGTTCGGTGCAACCGGCGACAGAGTCGAAGCACGCCTATTCAGCAGCTTGCGCAATTGTGGCAGGTACTTTCGTAAATGGTGAATTCCAATCTGATGTTGTGCATACGCAGTCATTGGGTGATTGTACCGCACAATTGGCGGAGCTACATGCTCTGGTGCTTGCACTGTAGTTTGCTGATCCTCGAGTCACTACTCTTATAGTAAGTGACTCGTTTTACTGTGTTCAGTCATTTAACGACAATCTATTCTTTTGGTCTCAAAATGAATATTGTGATTCCAAAGGTAGCACAATTAAGCATAACATGCTTTGGGTTCGAGTGGCAGAACTTAAAGAACATCTGCCTTTCGTGAATGTAATTCACACTCTTGTGCACCAGCGAGTTGGTGTCCACACTGTAGGTAACAGCTTAGCTGACGAAGCAGCGAAAACAGCAGTGGCGACATATTTAGTAGCAGCAGTTACAAGATCTGAAAGTAAGATCGATGATGACATCTTGGCAGCTATTGCTGCTACAGAGAAGGGACGTAATTACCCGAGGGGTTTCCCTTCTCGTTACCATTATCACTTAAGTCCTGATAAAGTGCCATTAGTGAGAATTAACGATGTTGGTGACAGATTGATTCCCAACGCGGACTGCAGACCATCTCTGATATCAGCGGCTCATGAGGGTATGGCGTCTGCCCATGCCGGCGTTGCAGCAACTGTTTCTCTGTTACAACAACGTTACTGGTGGCGCGGGTTATATAAACAAGCTTGCACGTATGTTCTTGATTGTGACATTTGCCAGCAGATTAAACCTTCAACTGCTGCACGTCCACCACAAACTCAGTTGCACATATCCAATAAACCACTTGGGTGTGTTTATCTGGCTCACTGCGGTCCTTTCTCCTCTGATACTGCGTACAAGTATATCTTAGTTGCAGTGGATTCATGCACACGTTTTCTGTGGGTATAGTCACAAAGGAGTGCTGATGCCTGTACTGTCATCAGAGATTTGCGTGTCTTTGTGGGAAGTTTTGCGTGTGGTACCTTTCATTCTGATGAGGGCCCTGCGTTCGCCTCTAAGGCGTACAAAGAAGCCATGAAAAATTTGAGGTTCCAAGTCAAATTTTCATCTCCATACCGACCCGAGGGTAATAGTGTAGTGGAGCGGATGAACCGTGACTTAAAGCAATCCTTGACAGCTAGGGATTTAGGCACTGGTCGGAACTGGCTAGCCCATTTGTATAACGTCCAATGTGCACTTAATAATCTCCCTAGAAGGTCTCTGGGTGGGCGGACCCCATACATGATGCTCTTTGGCATAAAAATGTTTGTCCCGGACCTTGATAGTCTAGAAATGGCGGCGTCTGCCGCACCCTTTGACGTAGATGATCAACAAGAGACTAGAGATAGTCTTGCGAAGGAACACTTGCCATCCACATCTGATGCTGCGCTTCAGATTCCGGTAGTTGGCTGGCTACCTCGGGTTGGTGACCTGGTCCGTGAGAAGGTGGAGAACAAGAAGGAGTTTGGCCCCTCTTATCGTGCCCTGGTTCCAGTGCTAGGCGTGCAGGGTACAAGAACAGTCATTTTACCTCCACTTCCTGGTCGCAAGGATAACAGGTACATCTCCATTGACAATGTCAATCTACAGCGAGTTGCCGATTCTTCTTAGTATGACTCCAGCGGTCTCTTGCCCTGCGATGCTGAGAAATTCTGTTTTGGCTCTGGCTCCTACCACCATGCCTGATGCTGCCATCGAGATGCATACAGTTACTGATCCTTTGTTGCTACCACCGGCTGGTGGTCTCCCTGATATACTGAGTATGCTTATCCTGCAGATGTAACATTGCCTGTTTTACAATCAACCGCAGTTACCCAGCCACGTTTCTCCTTTGATACTAACTCTATGACTTCCAGGGCCCCATCAAAAGTTTCTATTTTTGCTGTTTGGTTTAAAAGACATTTTTTGATTCCCCCTTGGACTTACATTTGGCTGATACTCATATGTATTTTTTTTATTTATGTCCATCGGATTTGTAGTGGTATTTTTTCGTCTACCTAAAAGAAAGATCTACAATTAGACTCATTGATGAAACTTTGGCCCCTCACTCCTCATCACACATCATGAAAAGAGACCAGACTTTTGTGAATATTACTGCCTGGCCTGTGTTAAATGGGATTGCATGGGATGCTGTTAAATTTCATATTCATGGTCCGACTGAGGTTATCAATGTACCAAATGTATTTCGTGTTTCTATGGGTGATGTGGTCAAACAAAACATCCGCTCTGATGATTGGGACGTTCAGGCCATAGAAGCACTATTTTCTGATTTGAAATATTATGCCGCTTTTGATGCTGAAGATTTGTATTTAGACACTGCTAATTAGGGAGAGTTGTTTTGCTATCAGCATTATGGCAATCATTTCCTACATAAAGCCAATACGTTTCGTAATTTTGTAAATTATACACAATGGGAACATTGTCCAACCCCAATGTTAGGCAGCTCCAGCACACTGGTGAATGAATTTGCCAATTTTACTCATTTAAGTGTTTCAAAACCTGCCGCCTTTTATTTTAAAATGGCAGCGGAATCTGCCTCGAAGGTTAGGCTGACACACACTAAATTATTATATTCCAAATCCTTTATGGATGATTTAGTGGTAAGGGGTTATGATCTGTGGAAAGATACTATTGATCTTAAATCTGTCTGGGGTTCTAAACCATGGCAGGTACAAGGAACAGAAGCTTTGCATCATCCCGAACCACATGTTATTTTTGAATTCGACTATTTTTCAGACCACCTGCTTTGGATTGGCTACTTCTAAAAAACTGAATTCCCCGTCTATTCCAGATCTGGTTGCTTATCCAAATTGGGATAATCATACAGATCTGTCCCTTGATGCGTTGCAGTCGTATATTACTAATTCATCCTTCAATATTTCTAAGTTCCACTCTGAAGGATGGTTGACTTGGCAGATGAGTTCAGATTCCTGTCAACATCGTTTTTTGGGTCTGAAGCCTGGGTATACGCAGGATCATGTAGACCCCCGCTTTGAATCTTCTCATTCTGTTATTACCTACTCCGTTGGGAAGTTATGCCAGTCTTGGCTGCAACACTTCACCTTGGCATCTGTTAAAGTTTTTTATCTAAATTACATGACAAAATAGATTTGAATGATTTTGTTAAGGGTCCTGTGGGTGGCAGGTCCAGGAGATGGGTGTATGCTATTTATAACGAGGTTTGGAAGTTATCACAAATTGAAACTGCTTCCAGATTGAGAGCTATTGATCAAGCCAATATGGAAAAAGTGCTAGCTGTTATAGACAATAGCATTAACACCCGTTCTTCCAGAATTTACACATTAGATAATATTGTTTCATCTGTTGTTGATATCGTGTAGGATGATGTGTCTGTTTTGTATCATGGTCAGAATCAATTGCGTTCTATAATGCAGTTTGCATTGACATTGCAAATGTTAAAGGCTGGGAAGGTCCCCTGGGACTACATGAATACTTCATCGTTATTCCTTCCTTTTAATCTAACTGCAAAACAACAATTCATGTCCATGAAAGATGTAACATACTCATTATTGCATATTGAAAAGCTAGAACCTTTGCCTTTCTCAGTGGCCGAATTGAATTCAGCCGTGTGGCTTATCCACGGGTTAATCACATTGCCATTTCCATTGTTTCAATTCAGTTAGTGCATGAAACATTATGCCCTAGGCAGATATGAACCATTGGGTACTGCTTTCCTGCATGAAGTATGGTCATTCCCATTCAGATACAGGTGCATGAGAGAAGGTAAAGAAGTTTATTTGAAAGGTGAGGAATGTTCTTCCACACCTGATCATTCTGTAGTCTGTAGGCACATCCAATTACATGGCGCATGCAATGTGCAAGCGCCTAATTTAGCATGCGTCCTGAAAGGGATTCCAGTGCCAGCTATTACACCTTCTTTTATGTTGCTAGCTAACGGTAGTTATTTGCTTTTGAATAACGAGGCTTGCTGTGGAATGCTAGTGGGAATTCCCTACATTGTGACTGTATCACATAGAGTAGTCTGCTGTAAAAATGTCCTTTTCCCACCCCCGCATGGGCGGCTGGATGTATCCATCTGGCCTTCCATTTCAACTTTGAAGGCAGAGTTCAACAAGATGAGCAGAATAAGGGCTCTATTGTCTCAAAAAGAGGTCGCTCTGACTTCGTCCCGTGAAACATTTGTCCTTCATGTAGCTAACACCCATACCGAGGTGCAGGCACTTTTAAATACTGATCTCCCACTTCATTTTGGTGCCCTGATTCAAACTATATTTAACGCCTCGTCAACAACTGGCTTGGTGCATTTTTTCAAAATTGTGGACTCCGGCCTCGTGACCTCCTTCCAAACTATTTTTGGTGTGATACCGGCCTTTTTTCATTCTATTTTTTCCAGCGTCTTTGGAGGGCTCCCATTGATTCTCGCCCTCGTGGCTTGCGTGCTGCTGTTGTTCTGCATACTGCGCAAAGGCTGAACACTGTGTGTCACGCAACAGCCTGTCCCGGCTGCTCCATCTTCGTAACCGGATGATTGAATACTATGGAACTTTACCACTGGCAACCCTGAGCATAGCCTATGGATTATCCTTCTGATTTGCCTACTTTACATGCGTACAAATTGTTTTTCATTGCCTGGATTGTCCTTTCGAATGGGCTCTGGATTTGTGCTTGTCAAACTCGGTGTCTCCTGCCCCGGATTATGATCGACCAATGAGTCCATTAGTGGCTCATGAGTTGGACTGTTCTGGTGTTAGGATTATGGCCTGTGGAGCGGCACATGGAGTCCTTGGGAACTGGGACATCGGAACGGCAGCGTATGACTTCTTGGCACGAAGTTAATTAGAAGAACACACCAGTTGTCCTCTGAACGTGCTAGAGACTCCAGTGGTCGAAGAACATGTATGTTCGTTTACCTTGTTAGACTGGATGGCGGACACTTTTGCAACTCGTTCCAATGACTTCCTTTTGGAAGCTGTTGCTACGTACTGTGCTTACACTTTATGGATTAACTTCATTATCGTCCAGATTCCCTTGCACAAACCACACATTTTTTTGTGTGTTCCTACATCTGGGCTCGTTGAGCTTTTGCATAATGTATTGACTGCCCATTTTTATTCTCCCTCCTTTTTGGTTTTTTTTACGGTTGTTTTGAACTTTCACTGCTCTTTATTTGGTTTTTCAATACATGCACTTGGTTCTGCTCTGTCGAACTTGAACTCTGCGTTCCTTTTTGTATTTCTATTTGTTCGTGGTCCGATCAAGGGGGCGTGTAGTGAAGGTAGCGATTTAGATGCATACATTGCTATGTTAGCATAAGTGCGTTAGCTTTTAAAAGCCATCTTGCCACTTTTGCTGCTTTTGCACACGACACTGCTGAGACATGTTATTATTTGAGAACTGCTTGCTTGCCTTTTCTTCACATGAGAACTGTCTGTTGTTCACATCCCTAGACGTGCACTGCGACCTTGGTCGGAACATTGTGTGCAAAACACTCTGAGCCGCCAGACAATGTATGTTTTTCAGTCCAGGTTGATCGGCCCACTCTCTAGTCATAATATGCACACAGCTGCAAATACCTGAATGTCGAGAGCCTTTAATATTACAGTTTGCATGTGTTTGAAACACATTCTGGAGAAGAACATTTCCAGGCGCAGAGCAAAGCTGATCCTGGGATGTGAATCACCTAAGCTGATCTTTACGGTATGGGGTTCCCCATTCAAGCCTAGAGACCTTCTATTAGCCTAATAATATTAGTTAACTAGCGAAAGGAAGGTGGCTGCATTCCACTGTCATTTATACTATGATTTCTCCTTCCATTTTCTATGGTATTGTAACAATGCTGATGGTTTTAATTATAATCATTTGTCTGCTTATGTTAGCCAAAGTACTGCATCTTAGGACACGTAGTTTATAAAATAAACCTTTTAAACTTTACCGTGTCTCTGATTACTCTTGTTGTGGACTGATATGAGAATAATTACGAACAGGTATTTCTGATTCCCACCATTCCTGAGAGTACTCTAAGTCGCTTGTTCTGGGTTGTCTACTCATTGGGACCTCCGAGATAATACGGATAATGAATGGGACACTGATGCTGGTCGGATAGGGGTTCTGGGTACTGAGGTGAGTTTTTTGGTACACCACAATTCACTGAGGTCCTGGTTTCCTGCGCATAGTTCTGTGCATGAGCAGAATCCCTGCAACAGTAACATAGCACATCAATAAACATCTTACTGGGCAACCATTTTCAAATGCTAAAAGTGTATATTGCATCAATGTTGTAATAAGCCAAGGTGGGCAAAAAGTTGCTTCTAATATTGTAGCCATATTGGAACAGTAAAACAATGATACACTATGGACATGAAATAAGGGCAAGCAGGCAGCTTGGTAGGACTGTATAGGGAGCTGCAGGATGTTAAATATAGAAGAACCAAAGGAACAAAATGGGAGCTATGAAAGGAAAAAATGGAGGAAATGAAAGCATAGTCTGTCAACCCACACAATGATACCACTCATTTTCAGATGGAAGTGCACGTGAGCAGCCAAATGCAGTTACACACAGGGAAATAGAACCAATGGTAGAAATGGGCTGATTACCACATACATTATCCTGTCATAGGCAGTATGAGAATAACACTTGAACAGGCAGAAAGGGCAGTCCCAAAGACTCCTTATGTATTCATATCTATGTATGTAGAGGTTTATGTTTCTCTAAAAAGCCCCGCTTAAGAGGCCTAACAAGGAATACCACAGTACTTACCTTCTTCCCAATTGTATTTATCTGGGGGTTAACCAACACCCAAATCCTTGCATATTAAATTAGTCTCTGAAATTGATCTTCCCATTTTAGCTGCAATTGTGTATGACACCATTGCTTAGCCAACATTTTTGTTACCATCAACTCATTAACCTCTTATTGTGCTGACATATCTTACCTTCAATTTCATTTTGCTACCCCTTTTGTATGCGTACCAGTGTAATGTATGTAGTCTGGATCCTCTGATAAAAATTAAAGCATATCTTCTAACAATGATGTACCCAACAAACTAAAACAATCTGAAGAAAATGGGTTTTGATCCCCGAGCCAAGCATACGGATTGTGAATAGTCTCACAATCAGTTAAGCCATAATAGATGTCCAGAAGGACCAGATCCTATTCAAACTTTCATGACATGCAAATATGATAAATGTATAAACAGTGAGTGGAAATGGGATTATTTTTCCTATTCAGTGGTTATCCTGAAAATTAAGCATGTCTCTCTCTCTTGTGGAGCAGTGTCAAACATCTCCGCTTTATAGTAGTACTAAATTAATCTGTAAGATTCCATGAAACAAAATATCTGATACAGTATAATGACATATGATTTAATTGGTCAGGTTTACTGCCACTGGTGAGTATATTAGGTATTAATGATGTTTCTGTTGAATCCAATGCGCAAATAATGAATTAATATGTATGCATTTAAAATGAGCTTAATGTGAGGTTTAAGAAGTATGTTTACTAACATGATTTAGTAATGGCACATTTTGGTGAAACCTCCATATTGGATAAAATTTATGCTGTTTTTACTCCTGAATTTACCTTCTCCGACCAGGTTCCTAAACTTAGGACTCCTAACTTCTGTGAATACCGAAATGAGTAAGTGCCTTCTATGAATACCATAATGAGTAAGTGCCGTCTGTGAATACCAAAATGGTAGTAGGATTAGGATTTTGTCTTAAATTAGTTCTGTTAATCGGGCCCAGTGACTGCAATTCTTCATCAATCAAATCTTGAGTACAGCATGTACACAGATAACACTTAACTGTGTGTACAAATATCCTCTCTGAATGGCATTATCCATCTCAACAGAGTTCTGGCAAAGGTCCAAGTCTGGTTTGTCTGGAATTACCTTAATCTGAATTCACTGAATTCCACCTCATCTCTCAATCTCGCTGCTTCCCCCTGTAGAACTGTGGCTCAACCATATAGATGCCCTCAAATGCACACCAGTCATCATTGAATCATCCAGTAAATCCCCAGGGTTAACACTATATAATAACTAAAACATTCCACCCCACATCAGCACATCAACAAACAGTGCTCTATTTCAACTCAGTCTCCACAAGAAGGTCAAACTGCTTTGATGTCCCCTCCCGTTTCAAAGGCACTTTTGGGTAAAATTACTGGGTCTCTCACTCCCTAAAATCAGACACTTCTGGATCTTGAACTGAATCTCTATCAGAAGGACTGCTGTTCTGCTTAAAGGACTCAAATGTGGACTGCAGACATGGAAGGCATGCTGTTCTCTTGTGTCGCCCTGCTACCTGCTGCTCTGTGACTCTGCTGAAGGAGAGCTGGACCCTGCCTTTCCTCTAAGTGATCTCCAAGGGCTTGTTGGCCTCCCTTCTGTTGCTTGAGAGTCAGGGATATCAAAGTTTCTTCCTCTGTGCCTGGCACAGTGGAAGAGGCCCAGATACTTGCAACACAGATGTTGACACATCTCCTTTCTATTTGTAATAGAACCGGCCAGCGCATTGCATCGGAGATAGTGATTTGCCTCTAGAGATCAACTCATCAGACAGCGTATCGCTGCAGCTGCAGCATGGTAAAATTGACACATCACCTTTGACTGCATGACAGAAACTGGCACGCAGCACGACACCTCTCCACTCCGGCCCCTGTCTTTGTAACTGATGCATCGCCTTCATTGCTGTTTGCGACCAGGAAAGGTATTCTGTTCACCGTGGGCCAAGGGTTAGTCCTGTAACCGGCCAGCACTGCATCGTGGTCAGCCAGGGCTTTGACTTTGCCCCAGTCAAGCAAGACCTAAAGTAACCATTTTTAGCACTACTTGCTTCTAAGCGCTTTACTGCATGAATTCCTATAGCATTCAATATCTCAACTTCTGTACATTGGATTTTTGTCGTTTTGGTCTTGTTTTGTTCAGAGTATAATAATCTATTGTTCTAAACCTGTGTGGAGTCTATTTGTGGTGTATTCATTGTGTTACTGTGTGTGTGTATTGTACAAATACTTCACACATTGCCTCTTTAGATAAACTGCCAGAGGGTGAGCGCAGGTTATATTTTAGTGTGTATCTAGCTCACCCTGACTAGAGTAGTGGTTCCTGCTGGGTGCATACCTCAGCCAACCAGGAATCCCATTTCTAACAGCCTTACAATGTGCAAGTGTGCAGTCTCACCATCTCTGGAGGCAGTCACTCCCAACACAAATCCCTTCTGCTGCAAGCACTACGATTGAAGTAAAGAAGAACTTAAGCTCACACCTTCACTTCTACATTTAAGGGCTAGGTCAAAGCAATTTTCTTGAACAGATTCTTCCCACTATAAACTTCCACCTTCTACGGACCATCCTGATCAGCCAGGTATCCCCGCACTCCCCAGAAAATTACAATGAGGTTCAATTATTTCATTGGCCTCCTCCCATCTGGCAAGGAAGCCCAACCAGAGCTTTTTTGGTGATCTACTCGAATTCACAATCACTAGTCGATGTGTAGATTTCTTGATGGTCCAAATCTGCTTTTACACAAATATTGGCTTGTTAACTTCGGCTTCTGTCAATGTTATAATGTACATCATTTACAGTATGATTATTATCTTTACTTTATATAACTGTTGTATTTTTATAACCATTTACATAAACTGGGTAAATTGTCCTGTGCAGTGCTCCGATTTACCTGGCTCATGTATGACCTATAGAATTCTCTTTAATTAAAAAAATATGGGCAACAAGGGCCGGCGAAAATTATCGCTCAGCGCTCTTAGCGTGAGGATAATTATCGCCGGCCAACTCTGAATTTTATCGCGGAGATAGCGTGCTATCAGCAACGCTTATCTCCAAAGCGATAAAATTCCAAGCGCAAGCTGCCAATTGTGAGATTATCGCTGGAAATACAGCAATAATCCCACAAGGTTTGGCGATAGCTTGCTGATAGGGATAGACATACTTAGCCATGATATCCACCTTACATAGGATATCATGGCTAAGTCAGAAAAATACCAGACGTAAAAAAGCAGCGTTAACCGCGGTTAGCGCTGCTTTTTTTTATCGCTAACAGGGTTAACGATATCCTTGATAATAGGAGAAATGTCACTTAGCGACATTTCTCCTATTATTTTACTCTGGACGCCCCCTTTGCATCTCATTAGAGATGCAAGGGGAAGCATAGAGTAAAAGGGTGTTAACATGCAAATTTGCGTGTTAGCACCCTGTTGCTGATAGGGCGCTAGTTTTGTCTCTGCTTTTTTGGCTTTTAAAGCCAAAAAAGCAGAGACAAAGTCCTTGTTGATATGCCCCTAAATGTTTTTTCTCTGAGATGTGCAATTTTGAATGAGAAATATCAGCTGAGGCATTGATGCAAGACAAAATTTAAACTCATTCTTTCAGTATCGTCATTAAAGATCTTATTAGTAGGTATATTTTAACATCTGATTTGAAGAAGATTAATTTTAGAAGTTTAGTTAGTGAGCAAGTGCAGATGACTAATTGTTTTGTAAATCTCAGAAAAGCGAAATTAAGATGGCTAGAACAGGAATTGTTTTTATATTGAGGCTCACCAGCAGTCATAGCTGTCATGTGTCTTAACACCCCATGTAGTGAATGCATTGCTAAAGCTTGGATTTCATTATGCCCCATTGCCGGAGTATGTGAAGTCTGGCTAAGATTGTGACTATACAAAACTAAGGGCTGGATGTATGAAACACTGCTTGCAAAAAAGTGATCTTAATTTGCAACCAGTACTTTGGTGACCAGTTGTTAGACCTAGCACCATTGGCGTGAGTCTCCCTTCCATTTTTTGGCTCTACTTTCTGTGTTTTGCTGTGTGTTGGGCTCCATTTATGCTGGTCTAGATGCTTTGGGCACTTTGCCACTAGTGTTCAGTACCAAAGTGCAAGTGCTCCCTTTGTAAAGTATTGTTATGGATTAGTGATTCCATGATTGGCTTATTTTATTTACTTGTCAGACCCTAGTTCAGTGCACTATGTGTGCCCAGGGCCTGTAAATCAAATGCTGCTAGTGGGCTTGCAGCACTGATTGTTCCACCCACAGAAGCAAATTGTAAATTTTTGACTAAGGCCTGCCATTGCAGAGCCTGTGTGCAGTCGTGGATTGCCATGTTGACTTGGCAAGTGCACACACTTACCAGTCCCTAAACTTTCCCTTGTCTACATATTAGTCACCCCTAAGGTATGCCCTGATGTGTGTGGCATGTCCTGATAGTGAAATACTGCCAATTTTGTTTTTCACTATTTGCAAGGCTATCTGTTCCCATAGGCCAGAAGGGGGAGTTTGTTTATAACATCTTATAAACATAAATTACCCTGGGAACAAGATAGGAAAATAAAGTTAAGTATGCCTGTACTCAGAATGTTAAGATGCATCTTTTAGTGAGGGTGATTTTTACATTCTGTGTTTGAAAATACCACTTTTAGAAAGCAGGTATTTGCTTGCCTAACCATCCAGTGTGCCTCTGCTAGGTTTGTGTATTGCAGGTCTGGCTTTTGGATGATAGGGGCTGGAGGAGATTTTGATGATGAGTAGTTATGTACTAGTGTAAAATGCTATGGTGGAAACTGGAATCCAATTCTGGTGGTGGGGGAGTCCGTTGTGACAAGAAGATGACCCTATAAACATGGAGGACTAGTTTGGGGCTGCCCACCCTCAAATCCACTGGCAAGTCATGTCAGCTCAGGCTGACAGGAGGACCCCAGTGAGGAGGATGGGCAAGGTCTGGCAAAGACAAAGAGTCAGCTGAGGGTTTCATAAACTAAGGTTGTACTGGTGAATGGTCGGAGAGACAGGGACGCTATTACATACATTTCCTGAGACACCACTATGGGGGTTATGACCATGTGACCACTACGTGTGATCACGTAGTCACAGCCAGAACATACAAGAAGGAGGGTGCTGTAGCCATCCTGCACCTTCACAGTGTGCAGAGACTTGCGGCTGTGGCGGTCTCACCTTGACAAAGGAAGGAGATGTGGGAGGGGAGCCCGTGCTTGGCAGGACCTAGCATACCCACACAAGGTCTATAGAGTGACGCCCAAAGAGGTGACATGAAACCTGCTTTATGTATTCCTGGGCACAGGGCATGCCTGGTAGAAAGAAAATAATTTCAAAATTCTTGTTTTTCTCATCATCTGTGAGATGCTACCACTTGCACACCAATACGAGCAATTACTCTTGTGAAACTTGGTAAGAGTTTAATACATGTTAGAAGTTCCATTGGTGTCCCACTCTGTTTTTAAAGATGACACTGGCGGTGAGTCTGCGTGTGGCCTCCACTACACGCAGCATTGTGAATTGCAATACGATCAATCTATGGGTGTTGTAGGGTCGCTTTGAAGTACACTTGAACGAAGTGATTAGAAACCCACGACTACAATGAGGTACACGAAGGGAAACAAAGAATGTGTGTCTGTGTCACGTTTCAAATGAAGCATCTGTATCATGTTTTGTCTTGTGTTTTTTATTAAGAGTCTAACCTCTCAGATATTTAATATGCTGTGGTCACGAATGCTAAATGTCCATTGTAGGTATTACCGCAGTATGTTCACAAGCCCCCAGAACGTAATGGGTCCGATCTTAATCTACCAACAAAGGAAGGTTAGAGAGTAGGGATATAGGGGGTCTTAGGTCCCGAAGAAAGCCAGAAGACTCACTTTGGGCTAAATCAATTTGGCTGAAATATGTTGACAGGCAGATGCAAATACCATCCTATTTTATTAAGAGTCTAACCTCTCAGATATTTAATATGCTGTGGTCACGAATGCTAAATGTCCATTGTAGGTATTACCGCAGTATGTTCACAAGCCCCCAGAACGTAATCGGTCAGATCTTAATCTACCAACAAAGGAAGGTTAGAGAGTAGGGATATAGGGGGTCTTAGGTCCTGAAGAAAGCCAGAAGACTCACTTTGGGCTAAATCAATTCGGCTGAAATATGTTGACAGACAGATGCAAATACCATCCTATAATATATACATTTTAATCTTGGCCAGGAAGTCCAGGAATAAAACATAGAGTGAACATTCATGAGACAGTATTAACCTCATCTCTGCGCTATATCACTTTCTTGACCCCTGATATTATTTATTTGTATTGTCTTCCACCTCCCTTTTGCGCCATCCCATGTGTTGTTAGCAAGCCCAATGATGAAGCATGCCAAAATTGTGGATGAGGGCAATTATTTTTTAAACAACGCGTGTGCCGCACTTTACTTGTGTTGTGTACTTCTCTTTTCTCCTAGATCTTTTTGTGTGTTTGGTTGCCAAGGAGATGAACAATGGTCTTGTGACAATGTGCAGCATCCATTAGATCGGGACTTCCTCTCCAGTGAGAGTTAGTCAGTCCTGGAAGAAGAGCGTGTGGTGTTTTGAGCATAGCTGCACTTGCTCATTAGAAAGCATCACCAATGTCTTGGATTCCAGATCAGCATGTTAGAATTTAGATTTTGGCTACGTAGACTTTGACATCATGAAGGAGAGTAATAAGAAGATGTTTGATTAGGGCAAGTCTGGAGATGACGTAGACTCTCCAAGGCCTCCTGGATAAGTTAGAAAGAGAAACAGGACTATAACTAAGGACATAAGAGATATGAATGTGACTGCATTGTTTGAGGTTATACTGTATCCTGAAGGTATGGGAAGCTAAAGCATCGCTTGCTTCGCAACTGTCTAACTACGATGTTAAAATGCAACTTTTAGTTAATTAATTATTGCGCCTTTTTGACATTCATAAAGTTTGCATTATTCTATGTGCTTCTGTTAAAAAAAATATGCATTGTTTCTCACTAATTGTGAGGTCTATTAGGTTGAGAACAGTTTGGTTGATATTTATTGGTGCGTCCTAGACACATCTTCTTGATAATGCTTGTGTCAGGTTAATACATTTTCTGTATAAGTTGGCTTTAGTTGTTTTGGAATACAAGTTTATGTTAACAGCTGGGGTGTGTTGGATGCTAGGAATTGCAAGAAAGGTTGGGACATTTAAATAATTATCCCCCTGTAGGTTGTCTTGAGATCTATTTGACTCCATGTGGATTCTAGTTAGCAGTTTGGAGAAAAGAGTGTTGTACCCATCTGCACATTGCATTGTAATTACATTCTGGTTGTGCATGCCCAGGTTTTGCACATATAGGGACCAGTAGTACCCCATCTCAAGAGTAGCGTACACTTGTGTGTTGGTGCAAAGCGGGAAAATAGTAGTACCCTTTTGATAGAGGTTGTATGGGTGAGTACCCTATGGTATGCAAATTTGGATAACATTATCTCCCTGTTGGTAGTGGTTGTATGTGAAGAACAACCTATGGTATGTGAAGATGGGGAATAGTTAGTACCTTGCCATGAGAATCTGAATGGAGAATACCCCATAGTTGCAATGTGGGAGAACAGAAGTACCATGCCAGAAGTGGTTGCAAGCTGAAGTACCACATGGAGTGAAAATGTGGGCGAGAGTATTACCCTGTGGTGTTGTGTATGATAGCGATATGTTTCACCTGAGTTATCATTCTGTTAAAATGGAAAGGTTTGCCAGGAATCTGTTACGGGGTGAAATACGTTTGTGTTTGTGTTGTGGTTTATTTTATTCTGTTTCTGCATAATGGACTCAGTGTTGTGTTCAAATGGTGGTGTTTGATGTAGCTCTTGTTTGTTGTAGGTTTGTACTTTTTTACCTATGTATGTGATATGGTTTCAATGTTTATATTGCTGGCCTGCTCTAGTGTGTGATTGTTGTGTTATGTTAATAGTGTTCCGAAGACTTCTCAACTTTGTCTCTTGCAGTTTCTGGAAGGTGTAATTCTGGGCGCAGGTTTAGTGCTTTCTTTGTCCTACGACTTGGTCATGTTGGTTTGGACAGCTCGTGAGACTAGGTGTTTGGTATGTTAGTGTTCTGGGCTTCACTTTTGTGTGTATGTGGTAGACTTTGTTGTCCTTCTGGAGTTATGTGTTGCTAATGGAAGATGGAGAAAGTGGAAGAGTTGTTGTGTATTTGTCACCTGTGCAGTTTAGTATTGTGAGGTGGTTGTCTGGGGACATTGTGTATGAGTGTAGTTGTGAATGCAGGTTGTGTGTTTTATATATATATACATGTATATATATATCCAGAAACACTCCTTCTCATTTCGCCTTCTCCTCCATGCTAAAGAAAGAGCACGGACCACAGGAATTCATTCCTTTGCTATTTTATTACTGCTCCCCACAGATCGCAGTAGCCATGACACGTTTCGTCCCTCACTGGGGACTTGATCACATATATGTTCTGGGGGCTGTCTAGTGACTTGACTACGTTCAGTGTGACCCTTTGACATAGAATCCAGTGTGCGTCATCTCAATGTCCTAACACAGTGAATTCTGTGTGACAAATATGGATTGGTTGTTTGTGTTTCTGTATATATGTAAAGTAGTGTGTCTTTTTATATATGTCTTTGTGTGATGATTTATAATGTGCTTTATGTGATTGTTTCATCCATGATGAAGCTCCTTATGCAAAGAGTACGAAACACGTTGGCTGATGACTGATTTTAATTCAATTATAGATAAAGAAGAATGATGGAATACACTTGCTATCCCGACTTCATTTCTGGTGCACCTTCCACTCAATAGTATTTTGCCCTTTCTGGATTCCAGTGGTACTTAACGGAGGCAAGTGCCAGAAGTAGATACACATGACAATAAATTGAATGCGTTAGGGATTGAGGTGCTGAACCTATGGTCAGCCGTTGGGAGCATTGTTTATAATAGGTTTTGTGTTAGTGTCTGGTCAAGGAAATTGTGAGTTAGGGTGATGAATGGTTAAACATTTATTTTTGTTTTGTTTGTGACTTGAATGTGTATGTTGCATTGGGTCATTGTGAGTATGCAGACATGAAGTGGTAGGGCATCATGTAATTGTTGTAATGAGTGTTGGTGAATAAACAAATAGACAAGATGTTGATTATGAGAGGGTTTATCCTAGATTGAGTCAATACACAGAAGATCCCATCAGGAGCTGATGTGACTTACAATTCAGCCCTGGTGACACTAAAATTACATGAAAGAATCACACACACAGAAAAAAACCTAAATAAAACCAAAACAACACAATCACTGGACTCCACCTGCCAGTCAAACACACTCCGAGGAAGGTGTCACAAAAAAACACTTGTCAGGAATTGGTATCACCTGCTTAAGTTATCTTGGACTCTGCTCAATGAATGTAAAATATCTTACATATTTTAAAATAAATGTCACATGTTAAATTTCTCTCCATTCTCACCCTTGTTCAGGCTATTTTGCACACTTGGATTAAATACTACAGAGGTTTTTTTAACTCATGCTTTCTGGGTATAGTGCACACTTGGAATAAATGCTGCAGAGACTCTATCAACTTGTGCTTTCTCATTCAGGATATCTTGCACACTTGGAATAAAGGCTACAGGGCGTAATCAACCTGTGATCCGCTATTTAAATGCTAGAGTGTCTCTTTCAACCCAGAAACATCCCGAGCCTTATTCCTGGCTGAAGGCAACAAGGTCTCTGTGAACCCTTGCTCTACCCAACATCCAGAGTATATCATGCATTCATCCTAGGTCTCATTTAATGTATAGGTCTACTTCAACCCGTACCATTCAACTGTCATTCACTCAGACTAGAAACATACACAGGATCTACCAACCCAGCAATAAAGTGCCTTCACATGGTATATCATTAAAACAGTATTTCTGCATGGCCCGATGTTAAGACCTAAAACCAAACTACTCAAGCAAGCCTTCATCTAAGAATAGCAATTTGGGATGCCACAGCTGTTGCATAACAGCGAGTACTCCAGCCCCACTTCAAGGCCTTGGAATAACTATCATTCAGAAATGAAGTAGAAGCCTGTTACTCATTTCACTTGTTTACCTTCATATCCAAAGTGCCTATCATATTCAAGGGATAGTCATGCTACTCTTAACAGCTCCCAGTCCACATTGGCTAGCTGCTGATCTACATGCCTTACTGACAGCAGTGGAAGAATGCCTAACAGAAGTTTTATCTCTCCACAGACTCAAATTACTTGCAAATATTTTTCCATCACCTACATCTCTACTAATACGTGACTTACCCTCCACCATCAATCACCTTACCTGGCGACCACTACAGTGGTCCCTCCCCAAGACTGCATACTTGCCAACCCTACTGAATTAAGCAATAGGCTACTGCTGTTGTGGCATTCCAATCCCTCAGATTGAACCCTCTTACCCACCACAATTTATAGACACTAGAAGGGCATGACAAGCCCCAGCACGGTCCGCCTAAAGCTGCCATGGACTGAATCACCAAGAGACCTTGCAGTCAATCAGAAGCCATGATGGCAGGAGCCAGAAGTGCCTCGGCCTTCAAACTGTGTCCTCTCATGCTTGTGAAATGAGGACAGGAATACTCACAAGGGGGTTTATGCATCGGATATTCTATAAAATGTCTTACTCTTGCTGAGTTAAGGCAACCGGAAGTTACATAGGTATAGAGAGTGACTTTCCTGATGCTTCCATTAAACAAGCATTTGCAATGCAATGGGTCTCGCATTTGCGAGAGTTTAAGCTATTGGTATTGCAAATGACAACGCTTTTTATTTATGTTTTGAAAACCAACACATAAATAAAAGGCATTGTCATTTACAATGCCAATAGCTCAAACTCTCGCAAATATGAGACCTATTGCAATGTTTGTTTATTTATGGATTCAAGAATAATCTGCGGATCCTCAAATCCAAAGTTGATCAACGAATCCACACAGGAGGGTTGTGCTGAGACCCACCGTCCATGCACTGGGACAGCAAATCTTGTGAGAAAAACAAATTTTTTAAATTTTAAAATCAAGGCAGGAGCCCTGTGTGAGCCTCCACACAAGAGCTTGTGGGTAAGGGTGTGCTCACCCTGCCCCCTTCTGTGCTCTTTAAAAATGTGTGTCAGCCAATCAGATTCTTTCGGATCTACAGATTCAACTTTGGATCTGACATGACTGACAGGAGGGAGGAAGCAAGTAGGTGGGACAACTCAACAAGCGCAGGGTGGGTTTGCAGGCATGGGGGCACAGAAAACAAGTGAGCTGGAAAACACATGCACTTTCATGGAGAGTTTAAACAAAAAGAAAAAAGTAGTTCCTTCATTAGAAGTGGTGGAAGAATTTGAGTCAGCCAGTTCAAAGGATGGTAAAAAAGCTATGCTGACGGGGAGAGATAAAGACAAGAAGAGAAAGGAAAGTAAGTGAACAAGAAGCAAGAACATCTGAGGGACAAGAAAGCGAACCAATGGTAAGCAATAGGTTAGCTGTGAATCCCCTGTACATTTTTGGTATACTGTAAAAGAGGTCTTTCCTCAAAGAGCCATCTAAAACCTGTCTGTAAGCGACACCTCAAAATTGCATCACTTGTTATGAATGTAAGATAGTTACATCATCTTATTCTTGTGCACCCTTTTAAAAGAGTTAACACTGAAGGCAAGTCCATGGCTGTATTAGACATGGTTATCCAAAATAAACTCCCCAAAGACAAGAGGAGCGAGCCAAAACTATGGTGATTTCCAAATGTCTAAAAATCATATTATTCAATTTGTTAGTCTTTTTGCCCTTGGGACGGACGCAAGTGCTTGGATGCCAGCTTGATAGTGGGAGCCATGGCTTCATTACCTTGGCATAGGGATTCTTGATGTTCTTCGAGATACCTGCGAGATTCCTGGTGGGGATCTCTCTAATGTGAAGAGCACCACCACCACGACAACTTCCATCACAGCACCGAAGTCTGCCGAGGTGGCACCAGGCTTAACGAGGATGCACTGCACACTTCTTTTGTTCAGAAAAAAAAGGGCCCAAAGTGGGAGTTTGCTTTTTCTGAACAAAAAGTAATTGTGCCTGGTACATTGGGTGCTTATCTCCTGCACATGGGGCGGGATTACAAATATGCAAACCCGTTTCTGCCATACCTTGAATGATGAAACAGGGCAGGGTAAGTAAATTACAGTAATCCTGTCCATAACATGACAGACCGACCATCAGATTACTCTGTATGAAGACTGCACCCCCTTTATCGGCATCTTTGGCACCACATTATCCCTTTTACTTAGGCCATGTAGTAGGAAGGGAGACTGGGGAAGCGTTGAAAACATTGAAGTGTGTATTTCACTGCCGCAATAGCCACCAGTCTGGAAAACAAAAAGTAGGACAATATTTTTTTCAATCTTTATGAAGGATGAATAGTTTGTAACTAACGATTAACAGAAGGTGTGTTTTACGTTACTGATAGTATCCTCCTACGCTTGAGATAGTGTTCACCGGTATGTTTCAGCCATTTGAAAGTACATGTAAGGTACATGCACTCAATTAGGTCTCACAGATGTCAAAAGTAAGTCAAAACAAAGTGATTCAAAAGCATCACAATCTTATATTTATCAGGACTCTACTGTGTAAAACTTAAACCTAAATCAGAAGGTTTCTTAGTCCTTTAGAATCATCATAATTGGTGAAATACTGATACTGGCCTAGACAATTCAAGCAGGCCTCTATTGGCGGCACAGTGCGTTTAACTACTAGGACTTGAAGATTAGCCGCAATATGCGGAAGGGGAAGATAGAACATGGAGAGTTGAGAATTCATTGGGGAGCTGGAAAGAGAAAAAGTTGAACCAGGACATTTTAGCGACACTCCGCATGATGAACTGCAATTTAAAAGGAAAATTACGTATTTAGCTTAAACAGAGAAGGGACATGCTGGAAAAAGTAGAGGGCGAACACTTGCAAAAATCTGCTAGACATCGCTATTTATAAAACTCTCATCAAGCCAAACTCGGCGCAGCCATTTGCTGTGTTGCAACGAATCTGAAGAATCCTGCGTTGGTGGGTATCTCCACCAATACAAAAGACTGACACGGTGGAGTTATCAAGTACTGAATGCACCACTGAGCTACGAGTAAACGAAGACTAGGCAGAGGGAAAAGGAGCAAGTAGTTGTTAGCATTTCCATCTATACGAGATCCTGCCCTTGGTATGGTGTACTCACGAGCCGTCCCTCGTCACTGTGTAGGAAAACATGTCGACTGCCGAAAGCATACAAACTAGGATATTGAACCACCCTCGGTTTAAAAAGCGCATAACAGTGTAAAGATAGTTGTTCTTCCTCAGCAATTATGTGGAGAGAATTATGAAGCTCTAATATCGGCAATATACAAATAGTCCAAAGACCTTCTAAAAAGACGTCCTGCTTTGAGCGATGTTTCGGTACTTGATGCTAAGTGCCTGGTAGCCAGTGGCAACTATTGAAATCATCAAAAACAAGCATTGAAAGCGTGCGTCATCGCGATCGCTCTGAAAGCAAAAGTGATCGCGATGACGCACGAGTTTTCAAAGTGCTGCTGAAGGCTGACGGTTCGCGCGTGCATGGTCTTCTTTCCATAGGTCTCTCCGCTGTTGCCCCCTTACATGTTGGTTATCCCTCACTTCCCCTCTTTTCCCACGGGATACACCACTACCCTTCCCCCCCCCCGGTCCCCCCTTTTCTCCCCTTCTCTTCACCCCGGTCGCCATTACTTACGCGCTTTCACCTGCACTTCCTTGGTTACCCAGGATTCTTGTACCTTGGTCGCCAACCGCCGCTCATAGTCACTCGCAACCACGTTGTTGCACGCTTTTCCTTTCTTCCTTCTACTGGTCCATTCTAATTGAGTTTCTTCCTGGGATATGTCTCTCTCTTACCCCTAGCACTGCCCCAAGTATATGTAACCAGTCCTGATGAAGGCCTAGATCTCTACAGGCCGAAACGCCGTCGACTTCAACAGCGTTATTCTTGGCGCCCTTTTGGCCACGGGCATTCGATCTATTGTTCCTTGTAAACCTCTAACATTAATTGTTTGGATGCCCAAAATTTGCCACATTTAATGTACCATTGTTCTCTCTGTTGCGCCCCTTTGTTCACCGCTGTATATACCACTTCATGTGTCACTTGCGCCGTCACAATTTTCACGAGCACTTGTGCACAGTATTTTGTTGGTTACATTGCCAGTAAATGTCACACAGTGCTTCTTGTCCATATGATCTGTACATATGACGTAATATGTCCATCATGTGTTGAGTATTCTTAAATATATGTATGTCTACACTTTCCGTCTCCCTGTGTCTTTCCTATGTGGATTTATTCCTCTAATAAGTTCTCTATTTAATGGTTTGCTTTTGCATAACTTGTCCTCACAATGAATTCCACATTGAGACATTGTTGTTTGATATAATGTACAGCCCCAGTCTCACTGTGGTTTATGGGCTACCTCCTGTGGTCTGATATTGTCTACTTTGAGCAACTGCCTGTTGCGAGAGGTCGTCCCCTTTGGGACTTTCTTGTTATAGTTGCTTGATTATTTCAGGCATTGTCTGTGTTTGAAAAAAATTTCACAGCATGGGTTCCAGGGAGACCCCAAATTACTCCGACGAATATATACAAAGAATCCTTTCTGGACCCTCTCTCCTCTCTTCTTCCAACATTTCTGCTCCCTCTGGAGCTGCTGAATCACGAATCTTACTCAATAGACTTGAAAGACTCAAAAAGAAGCAGATCCGTACTGATCTAAATGCTCGCATGCTGACGGAGTATCTAAAATCTAATGTCATTCCATTAGGCCTACAAATCCGCAACGTCCCGGCTATCTTCACACAGGACCCTAAATTTAGATCCCGTTTCAGTCATCTGGCCACCACCTGTTCCAGACATTGGATGGTCCTCGGTATCGATACAGCCTTGGAGCACAGCTGTAAGGAGTTAGCTGAAATTGCTGAACTAGAAAAACTCATCCTCGAAGATAACACCATTACAGATGCCAAAAACCTTCTTGATAAAATAAACGCCACCATCTCCACTTTTGACACCTTTGAACAAAATAAGAAGATAAACAAGATCCAAAGAGACATTCGCTATTACAATAACGAACAAACGTATCCATATTTGAAGGACGACTTTTACGACACACCATACCAACCTCCTAAACAACAAAAGAACTGGGGCCGCTATCGTAATCACCAACAAGTGTCTTTTTCTGACTCTTCCAATGCATCAGCTGAGGACTCCAGCCCAGGTGAAGGTCCTAGTACCTCACAACCCCAAAGAACTCAACCACCTAGACCACTACCTTTACTTCCAGCCGGTTTTTTAGAGTCAAGCCGAGGGAGGGGCAGGGGACGTTCGAGAGGCAACCACCAGTATCAATACTCTGGAGAACGCCAAACCAGAAGGAAGTTCTACCAATGGGGACCGAACTAAATCCAACCGACTCTTCAACGACACTCCCCATTTTCATTCTCTCTCAACATAACCATACCCCCTACGAGATCAACCTCCTCAGCAAAGGACTTTCGTTTGTACCCACAGACAGAAGCAATTTCTTTGAGATCCAGGAGAATTTATTACAATTCTTCAGAAGAATCAGACTTAAACAATTCTTCTCGGAGAGACCCTCACGTGAACAAAACACACGCTCTCTTTTTCATTTGCCATCTACCTTCAATCCTCCATCAGTATTGATGCCCCCCGAAGTCCTCACTTTTGAGAGAAGGATTTTACTTGAGATGAAGAATATTCAACGACAACATGAATTTGTCCCTTACAACCTGTCCTTGTCAGAAAAACAGGCCCTTCAATACCTTAGTAAGAACAAGGATTTAATCATTAAGCCCGCCGACAAAGGGGGAGGTATTGTCATACAAGACCAAACCAAATATGACATGGAAATACTTCGTCAACTTAACAATGTGGAACATTACCGCGCTCTTCCTTCTGACCCTCTACCGGGTATAAGATCAAAAATACTTACCCTTACTAACCAGGCCAAATTGGACAATATCATCTCTGATAAGGAGGCCTTGTTTCTTAACAATAGTAATCCACGCACTCCAGTACTCTATGTCTTGCCAAAGATACATAAAAATCAACAAAATCCCCCTGGCAGACCTATAGTATCTGGATGCGGTTCCATTCTGGAGCCCATTGGCAAATACGTTGACAGCATCCTCAAAGAATTCGTACCCATGACTGACACTTTTGTCCGAGACAGCATGGATTTGATTAACCTTATCGAAGACACTCCTTTCATACCGGGTACTAACTTGATGGTGGGTATGGACATTGAATCCCTCTACACCAATATACCCCACAGAGAAGGGCTCGAAGCTATAAGAACTATCCTCAACACTCGTCCTTCCCCCACAAGGATACCTACTGACTTCGTGATGACCCTTCTGGAAATTGCTCTAGAGAACAACTACTTCTTGTATAAAGACACTTATTATTTACAGATCAAAGGAGTCTCTATGGGCGCATGTTTCGCTCCGAATTTTGCCATCCTGTACGTCCATCACCTTGAAAGCACACTGATCCTTACCGGCCTTAACCCCTTCAGAAATAACATCACATTCTGGCGTCGCTATATAGATGGCATCTTGCTCATCTGGACAGGTGACAAGATTTCTCTATCACAATTCGTTGACTGGCTACACAATTGCCAACAACATCTTAAATTTACAGTTGATCCAAAGGAAGATAACCTCCCATTCCTAAACCTCACTCTACGGGTTGAAGATGGTAAAATTGGAACATCACTGTACAGGAAACCTACGGAGCGTAATACCTTACTCCTCTATTCCAGCCACCATCCACGCGGTCTCCGTGATGGTCTTCCATTTGGCCAATTCTTACGGATTGGACATAATTGCAAATGGAGCAGGGATTTCTTCAGGGAGGCCGAAGTATTAACTTCCAAACTCGTGGCCCGTGGCTACCCCAAAAAACTGGTCAGTAGGGCACGGAAACGAGCATGGTATAACCATCGTGATACCTTGCTTACCCCCAAAGAAAAAAGATCGAACAGCCGGATCCTATTTGTCTCCACTTTCTCACCCTCCAGCAATAAACTATCCAGGATTATCAAATCACACTGGAACATTCTAGCTCCTCTTACCATCTTCAATGAACCCCCTCTATTTTCTTATCGCAGAGGAAAGAACATAGCTGACCATCTGGTACATGCTATCACTTGGCCTCAAACACCGGCTATGTCAGAGTCAATTCGGAGTTCATGGAAGCTACCTCCGGTGTTGGGCCACTACAAATGCCAAAGGTGCGCAGCATGCTCCTCAACTACCAACACCAAAACTTTTGAACAAAATAGGGTGAAATTTGACCTACATTCCTTTACCAATTGTAGGTCTCAAAACGTTATCTACCTTATAAAGTGCCCCTGTGACAAACTCTACATCGGACAAACTACCCAGATGGTCAAGGACCGCATTCTACAGCATCGTAGCCGCATCAGATGTGGGATCCTAACAGCACCCTTGGTCTCCCATTTTAAAGATAAAAATCACAATGAGTCCGACTTCACCTGGCTGGTAATTGACAAACCGTCCATACCAATAAGAGGCGGAGATATTCAAAGACTTCTGAACAGATGCGAATGCCGTTGGATTGCTCGCTTTAACACCATTGAGCAGGGCCTGAATTCTCTTGACGAATGGAATTCCACACTTGCATAACTGTATCTGTGCTGCCTACTGCTTACTCTGTCTATGTCATACATTTAACCAGCTTTGTCTTCTCTTGGGTTGCCACCCATAATTGTCCATTCCTCTTCCAATTCCTCTTTTTCCCTTCCCTTTTCCTTCCTTCTCTCACATACCCCCCTCTCTCTCCATTTCTTGCTGCAGTGATTCTGCTAATAGTCTGCATTACCAAATTGTACCTTCTGATGGTTTGTGGTTTTATTTATTGTATGAATAAGATGGGTATTGTTTTCTATAATTGCACTAATCATGTTAGTCTCCATTCCTGTTTTTATTTTTGGCAGGACAATGCACCTTTTTTTCCCTCTCTCCCTTCCTTTCACTTTCTCGTCACACTGCCGCTTGTGCACTGGACGCGTGCTAATTGTCCTGACCAACCTTCTGCTGTGATTCGCTACCCTGCCCTCTCCGGACTCGATCGCGCTATTCTTTCCTTTAGATACCGCCGTCCTCACTTTCGGCTCACTCTGGACGCGTTCTAGTTGCCATGACTACCCTCCTTTGTATCTCGTCACCGTACTCACTTCCGGCTTCACTCCGGACGCGCTCTAGTTTCCATACCCACCCTCCTTCGTGATTCGCTCACTGTCCTTCACGTGACCTGTACGCGCCATTCATTTCCTCCCCTCCGGGCTTCTCTCACTTCAATTTCTGCCTGATTCACGCCGGCCCTTGACACACCACGGACTCCCTGGGGCTGATTCATTCGCCTTCCAACCCTGAGTACCTCTGTCACCTCCGACCTTTTTCCACCACCCGATTCCCACTCGACCAGGAACTTGACCTTTTTTCCCTTTTTCCCTTAGATTACCTATTGACTGGGTTCCTCCCCCCCAATTAAGTAAGTCTCGCCCTCAGTCCCCTGTCTTTCCTTCCTGCCCTCTATGAGTTTTTGTTAACTCCTTCCCCCCCCCCCCCTTCTTCTCATCTCTCCAGCTTAGTTAAACAATTCACGGACCTCATATACTTCCCCGAGGCCGTGGCCCACTGGTCGAGTCTGCCTTCCGGTTGTCAGTTTAGCCCTTCTCCCGCCTGGTCACGGCCGGGTTTTCACTTCACCCGTACTCCCCCTTATTCACTCTATCCCACTCCTTGGCATGAATCGTTACTCCGCTGCGCAACTTTCCTTAATTGACCTCGAGTGTCAGTCTTCGTTTCCCTGCCCGATTCAGTCGGCTTTGTTGTTCCGTCCGTGCACAGACGCCTCGGCCTCCTTTTACTTTTTCTGGCACATCACCCAAACCACACCGGCTGTCTTCCTGATTTACACAGCGTCTTCTTCTTTCCATAGGTCTCTCCGCTGTTGCCCCCTTACACGTTGGTTATCCCTCACTTCCCCTCTTTTCCCATGGGATACACCACTACCCTTCCCCCCCCCGGTCCCCTCTTCTCTTCACCCCGGTTGCAATTACTTACGCGCTTTCACTTGCACTTCCTTGGTTACCCAGGATTCTTGTACCTTGGTCGCCAACCTCCGCTCATAGTCACTCGCAACCACGTTGTTGCACGCTTTTCCTTTCTTCCTTCTACTGGTCCATTCTAATTCAGTTTCTTTCTGAGATATGTCTCTCTCTTACCCCTAGCACTGCCCCAAGTATATGTAACCAGTCCTGATGATGGCCTAGATCTCTACAGGCCGAAACGCCGTCGACTTCAACAGAGTTATTCTTGGCGCCCTTTTGGCCACGGGCATTCGATCTATTGTTCCTTGTAAACCTCTAACATTAATTGTTTGGATGCCCAAAATTTGCCACATTTAATGTACCATTGTTCTCTCTGTTGCGCCCCTTTGTTCACCGCTGTATATGCCACTTCATGTGTCACTGGCGCCGTCACAATTTTCACGAGCACTTGTGCACAGTATTTTGTTGGTTACATTGCCAGTAAATGTCACGCAGTGCTTCTTGTCCATATGATCTGTACATATGACGTAATATGTCCATCATGTGTTGAGTATTCTTAAATATATGTATCTCTACACTGTCAGTCTCCCTGTGTCTTTCCTATGTGGATTTATTCCTCTAATAAGTTCTCTATTTAATGGTTTGCTTTTGCATAACTTGTCCTCACAATGAATTCCACATTGAGACATTGTTGTTTGATATAATGTACACCCCAGTTCCACTGTGGTTTATGGGCTACCTCCTGTGGTCTGATATTGTCTACTTTGAGCAACTGCCTGTTGCAAGAGGTCGTCCCCTTTGGGACTTTCTTGTTATAGTTGCTTGATTATTTCAGGCATTGTCTGTGTTTGAAAAAAATTTCACAGCATGGGTTCCTGGGAGACCCCAAATTACTCCGACGAATATATACAAAGAATCCTTTCTGGACCCTCTCTCCTCTCTTCTTCTAACATTTCTGCTCCCTCTGGAGCTGCTGAATCACGAATCTTACTCAATAGACTTGAAAGACTCAAAAAGAAGCAGATCCGTACTGATCTACATGCTCGCATGCTGACGGAGTATCTAAAATCTAATGTCATTCCATTAGGCCTACAAATCCGCAACGTCCCGGCTATCTTCACACAGGACCCTAAATTTAGATCCGGTTTCAGTCATCTGGCCACCACCTGTTCCAGACATTGGATGGTCCTCGGTATCGATACAGCCTTGGAGCACAGCCGTAAGGAGTTAGCTGAAATTGCTGAACTAGACAAACTCATCCTCGAAGATAACACCATTACAGATGCCAAAAACCTTCTTGATAAAATAAACGCCACCATCTCCACTTTCGACACCTTTGAACAAAATAAGAAGATAAACAAGATCCAAAGAGACATTCGCTATTACAATAACGAACAAACTTATCCATATTTGAAGGACGACTTTTACGACACACCATACCAACCTCCCAAACAACAAAAGAACTGGGGCCGCTATCGTTATCACCAACAAGTGTCTTTTTCTGACTCTTCCAATACATCAGCTGAGGATTCCAGCCCAGGAGAAGGTCCTAGTACCTCACGACCCCAAAGAACTCAACCACCTAGACCACTACCTTTACTTCCAGCCGGTTTTTTAGAGTCAAGCTGAGGGAGGGGCAGGGGACGTTCGAGAGGCAACCACCAGTATCAATACTCTGGAGAACGCCAAACCAGAAGGAAGTTCTACCAATTGGGACCGAACTAAATCCAACCGACTCTTCAACGACACTCCCCATTTTCAATCTCTCTCAACATAACCTTACCCCCTACGAGATCAACCTCCTCAGCAAAGGACTTTCGTTTGTACCCACAGACAGAAGCAATTTCTTTGAGATCCAGGAGAATTTATTACAATTCTTCAGAAGAATCAGACTTAAACAATTCTTCTCGGAGAGACCCTCACGTGAACAAAACACACGCTCTCTTTTTCATTTGCCATCTACCTTCAATCCTCCATCAGTATTGATGCCCCCGAAGTCCTCACTTTTGAGAGAAGGATTTTACTTGAGATGAAGAATATTCAACGACAACATGAATTTGTCCCTTACAACCTATCCTTGTCAGAAAAACAGGCCCTTCAATACCTTAGTAAGAACAAGGATTTAATCATTAAGCCCGCCGACACAGGGGGAGGTATTGTCATACAAGACAAAACCAAATATGACATGGAAATACTTCGTCAACTTAACAACGTGGAACATTACCGCGCTCTTCCTTCTGACCCTCTACCGGGTATAAGATCAAAAATACTTACCCTTACTGACCAGGCCAAATTGGACAATATCATCTCTGATAAGGAGGCCTTGTTTCATAACAATAGTAATCCACGCACTCCAGTACTCTATGTCTTGCCAAAGATACATAAAAATCAACAAAATCCCCCTGGCAGACCTATAGTATCTGGATGCGGTTCCATTCTGGAGCCCATTGGCAAATACGTTGACAGCATCCTCAAAGAATTCGTGCCCATGACTGACACTTTTGTCCGAGACAGCATGGATTTGATTAACCTTATCGAAGACACTCCTTTCATACCGGGTACTAACTTGATAGTGGGTATGGACATTGAATCCCTCTACACCAATATACCCCACAGAGAAGGGCTCGAAGTTATAAGAACTATCCTCAACACTCGTCCTTCCCCCACAAGGATACCTACTGACTTCGTGATGGCCCTTCGGGAAATTGCTCTAGAGAACAACTACTTCTTGTATAAAGACACTTATTATTTACAGATCAAAGGAGTCTCTATGGGCGCATGTTTCGCTCCGAATTTTGCCATCCTGTACGTCCATCACCTTGAAAGCACACTGATCCTTACCGACCTTAACCCCTTCAGAAATAACATCACATTCTGGCGTCGCTATATAGATGACATCTTGCTCATCTGGACAGGTGACAAGATTTCTCTATCACAATTCGTTGACTGGCTACACAATTGCCAACAACATCTTAAGTTTACAGTTGATCCAAAGGAAGATAACCTCCCATTCCTAGACCTCACTCTACGGGTTGAAGATGGTAAAATTGGAACATCACTGTACAGGAAACCTACGGAGCGTAATACCTTACTCCTCTATTCCAGCCACCATCCACGCGGTCTCCGTGATGGTCTTCCATTTGGCCAATTCTTACGGATTCAACGTAATTGCAAATGGCGCAGGGATTTCTTCAGGGAGGCCGAAGTATTAACCTCCAAACTCGTGGCCCGTGGCTACCCCAAAAAACTGGTCACTAGGGCACGGAAACGAGCATGGTATGACCATCGTGATACCTTGCTTACCCCCAAAGAAAAAAGATCGAACAGCCGGATCCTATTTGTCTCCACTTTCTCACCCTCCAGCAATAAACTATCCAGGATTATCAAATCACACTGGAACATTCTAGCTCCTCTTACCATCTTCAATGAACCCCCTCTATTTTCTTATCGCAGAGGAAAGAACATAGCTGACCATCTGGTACATGCTATCACTTGGCCTCAAACACCGGCTATGTCAGAGTCAATTCGGAGTTCATGGAAGCTACCTCCGGTGTTGGGCCACTACAAATGCCAAAGGTGCGCAGCATGCTCCTCAACTACCAACACCAAAACTTTTGAACATAATGGGGTGAAATTTGACCTACATTCCTTTACCAATTGTAGGTCTCAAAACGTTATCTACCTTATAAAGTGCCCCTGTGACAAACTCTACATCGGACAAACTACCCAGATGGTCAAGGACCGCATTCTAAAGCATCGTAGCCGCATCAGATGTGGGATCCTAACAGCACCCTTGGTCTCCCATTTTAAAGATAAAAATCACAATGAGTCCGACTTCACCTGGCTGGTAATTGACAAACCGTCCATACCAATAAGAGGCGGAGATATTCAAAGACTTCTGAACAGATGCGAATGCCGTTGGATTGCTCGCTTTAATACCATTGAGCAGGGCCTGAATTCTCTTGACAAATGGAATTCCACACTTGCATAACTGTATCTGTGCTGCCTACTGCTTACTCTGTCTATCTCATACATTCAACCAGCTTTGTCTTCTCTTGGGTTGCCACCCATAATTGTCCATTCCTCTTCCAATTCCTCTTTTTCCCTTCCCTTTTAATTCCTTCTCTCACATACCCCCCCTCTCTCTCCATTTCTTGCTGCAGTGATTCTGCTAATAGTCTGCATTATCAAATTGTACCTTCTGATGGTTTGTGGTTTTATTTATTGTATGAATAAGATGGGTATTGTTTTCTATAATTGCACTAATCATTTTAGTCCCCATTCCTGTTTTTATTTCTGGCAGGACCATGCCCCTTTTTTTCCCTCTCTCCCTTCCTTTCACTTTCTCGTCACACTTCCGCTTGTGCACTGGACGCGTGCTAATTGTCCTGACCAACCTTCTGCTGTGATTCGCTACCCTGCCCCCTCCAGACTCGATCGCGCTATTCTTTCCTTTAGATACTGCCGTCCTCCCTTTCGGCTCACTCTGGACGCGTTCTAGTTGCCATGACTACCCTCCTTTGTATCTCGTCACCGTACTCACTTCCGGCTTCACTCCGGACGCGCTCTAGTTTCCATACCCACCCTCCTTCGTGATTCGCTCACTGTCCTTCACGTGACCTGTACGCGCCGTTCATTTCCTCCCCTCCGGGCTTCTCTCACTTCAATTTCTGCCTGATTCACGCCGGCCCTTGACACGCCACGGATTCCCTGGGGCTGATTCATTCGCCTTCCAACCGTGAGTACCTCTGTCACCTCCGACCTTTTTCCACTACCCGATTCCCACTCGACCAGGAACTTGACCTTTTTTCCCTTTTTCCCTTAGATTACCTATTGACTGGGTTCCTCCCCCCAATTAAGTAAGTCTCGCCCTCTGTCCCCTGTCTTTCCTTCCTGCCCTCTATGAGTTTTTGTTAATTCCTCCCCCCCCCTTCTTCTCATCTCTCCAGCTTAGTTAAACAATTCACGGACCTCTTATACTTCCCCGAGGCCGTGTCCCACTGGTCGAGTCTGCCTTCCGGTTGTCTTCAAGTAAGTTCAGCCCTTCTCCCGCCTGGTCACGGCCTGGTTTTCACTTCACCCAGACTCCCCCTTATTCACACTATCCCACTCGTTGGAATGAATCGTTACTCCGCTGCGCCACTTTCCTTCGTTTCCCTGCCCGATTCACTCGGCTTTGTTGTTCCGTCCGTGCACAGACGCCTCGGCCTCCTTTTACTTTTTCTGGCACATCACCCAAACCACACCGGCTGTCTTCCTGATTTACACAACGTCTTCTTCTTTCCATAGGTCTCTCCGCTGTTGCCCCCTTACACGTTGGTTATCCCTCACTTCCCCTCTTTTCCCACGGGATACACCACTACCCTTTCCCCCCCTCCCCCCTTTCACCCCTTTTCTCCCCTTCTCTTCAACCCGGTCACAATTACTTACGCGCTTTCACCTGCACTTCCTTGGTTACACAGGATTCTTGTACCTTGGTCGCCAACCGCCGCTCATAGTCACTCGCAACCACGTTGTTGCACGCTTTTCCTTTCTTCCTTCTACTGGTCCATTCTAATTGAGTTTCTTCCTGAGATATGTCTCTTTCTTACCCTTAGCACTGCCCCAAGTATATGTAACCAGTCCTGATGATGGCCTAGATCTCTACAGGCCGAAACGCCATCGACTTCAACAGCGTTATTCTTGGCGCCCTTTTGGCCACGGGCATTCGATCTATTGTTCCTTGTAAACCTCTAACATTAATTGTTTGGATGCCCAAAATTTGCCACATTTAATGTACCATTGTTCTCTCTGTTGCGCCCCTTTGTTCACCGCTGTATATACCACTTCATGTGTCACTTGCGCCGTCACAATTTTCACGAGCACTTGTGCACAGTATTTTGTTGGTTACATTGCCAGTAAATGTCACGCAGTGCTTCTTGTCCATATGATCTGTACATATGACGTAATATGTCCATCATGTGTTGAGTATTCCTAAATATGTGTATCTCTACACTTTCCGTCTCCCTGTGTCTTTCCTATGTGGATTTATTCCTCTAATAAGTTCTCTATTTAATGGTTTGCTTTTGCATAACTTGTCCGCAGTTTGCAGTTGGGCAGTCTAATTTCACAAAGTATACCATTGCTAATTTGATTTTCTGAAACTCAATAAAGCCTATCCCTTTTGGGTCACTGAATTTTGGCAAGTGAAAGCAATATTTACATGAACACTAAGGTACAAAGCTTACTCATTAGGTACTTGAAAGTGCTCACTAAAATGTACTGCAATGTTTAAAGTGACAGCATTAGTGCCTCGTACACCACCATGAAAAAATAGAGAATTGAATAAATGCATATGATTAAAATTATATAAATAGCCCACTTGCCTGAAGCTGCAGCGTTATCACATGCCTTACTGCAACAAATGTTGGGGGTCGTATAAGCCCCTCAGAGGGTCTCATGGCCCAGAGGGATAAACAGAAGCGGTGCATGAGAAACACGTGCATGTGCCCTCATCTATATGTACATAACAAAATTAATTATGCTTCGCCGATAGGCCTTTATTTCATTTTGAAATTCTGCATATTATAGTTTACAAAATATACAATAAAAGTGTTCATTCTTTCACTTTTACCTATTGTTTAAATAATTACAAATTAACATTTTTTTATTTACAGTTATATTTTCTACAATTGAAATATATACAGACAGGAATCAATTATACATCTGAGATGTCAAATTCGGTAGTGCCAGAAGAGAACAGGATACAATCAGAAATTGAGAGGCATAATCAAAGTTATCCAAAATCCAGCTTTGGTTTTCAGCTGAATCGATTTTTCTCGACGGCCTTTTCTCGTCATGACACTGTTCATGGTAGGTATTTAAACCAATGCTATATTTTATGTTGTGCACACAACAGCAGTGGTGAAAGCAGTCCCTAAATAGATATGGAACTAAAGAAACGTGTGACTTCTGAGACCTGACAATGCACAGACACTGTCAATCGACCGATGCAAGAATGCAAGAGACCTAACCCTTTATTGAACTGGAACCATCTTACTGCCAGAAATGTGCAGTAATGGTCTATCAAGAGACTACTCTAACAACAACCACAGTGCAGTTAATGGCCTTTGGAAATTACCCACTTGTTTCTTTGGAGGCCAAAAACCAGGTGCCCTTTTCACGATTTGATTGATTTATTGGTTAATTTATTCATTTATTACTTTAATTTATAGGGCGCAACAGCTACCCAAAAAGGGTTTCCCGGCACCAAGCGGACTAGGTGTAGCTAATAGAAGGCAGTAATAGAAGGAGTTACCGGTTAAATAACCAGGTCTTGAGTGATCTGCGGAAGCGTGTGTAAACAGTCTCTTTGCGTATGGCGAGAGGAAGGGTGTTCCACAGTGATGGACCTAGGTAAGTGAAAGATCTTCCCCCCATCCTGGATAGTTTGAACCTAGGTACTGTGAAATATCCGAGAGTGGTAGATCGTAGATGGCGAGTGGGGGCATAGGGACGGACAAGAGAGTTAAGATACTGTGGTGCCGCTCCCGTTTTGATCTTGAACATATAGCTCAGGGTTTTAAATTTAATGTGGGTCTCCACCCTGAGCCAGTGTAGGTTACGGAGGTAGCCAGATATCAGGGGGGCTTTGGGAACCTTGCAAAGTAATCTTGCTGCAGTGTTCTGTACTAACTGCAGTCTTCGAGTCACTGCTTTGTTTGAGCCAAGGTAAAGGATGTTTCCATAGTCCAGCCGAGAGGTGATGAGGGCATGGACCACTGTTTTCTGGGTGTCATCTGGGAGCATCCAGATGATCTTCCTGAGCCATTACAAGATGGTAAAGCAGATAGCTGTGACCTTTACTGCCTGATGGTGCATGGTTAGAGAGTCATCGATAGTTATCCCCAAATTACGGACATGACTGGAGGGTTTGGGGAGGGCGTCCATCTCAGCAGGCCAATGTAGTGGGCCCCACAGATCTTTATTTTTGCCTAGGATGAGGACTTCTGTCTTATCACCATTTAATTTCAGGTGATTGCGGTTCATCCATGTAGCAATTTTCCCTAGGCCTGTCTGAAGAAGGGATGTCGAGCCGGGGTCAGTACTGGAGAGGAAAAAGATGATCTGGGAATCGTCTGCATACGTAAAAAGAGTTAGGCCTGCTTGTTCTGCTATGTCTGCTAGAGGCCTGACATATACATTGAAAAGAAGAGGACTAAGGATGGAGCCCTGGGGCACACCATAGGGTGATGGGTAAATGTTGGAAGTGTCTGTGACAGAGAAGATCTGGAAAGTGCGGTCGGTTAAAAAAGAAGTAATCCAGTCCAACCATGAGCCACAGACTTCAGTGTGTTGATTAGGACTGAATGGGAGATAGTGTTGAATGCCGCACTAAGCTCTAACAGTATCAGTGCGACTGTGTCCCCAGTGTCGAGATGATGGCACAACTTCTCTGTGACCCCCAACAGTGTGGTTTCCGTGGAGAATACGGTTCGAAAGCCGGATTGAGAGGGGTGGAGGATTTTGTGAGTTTTGACAAACTGAGAGAGATGGGAGTGAATGTGTCTCTCAAGAATTTTGGAGAAGGCAGGCAGGAGTGAGATGGGCCTATAATTAGAGAGGACACTAGGGTCGGCAGAGGGCTTTTTCAGGAGAGGGGTTACCATGGCGTGTTTCCAATGCCCAGGGACTGTGGATTCGAGCAGGGAAGAATTTAGAGCATTCAGGATGACGGACAGATGAGAGAGGTCCAGCGGTTTTAGTGTGGAGATTGGCAGGGGATCCTCTGGGGAACCGGATTTGACCTTTCCAAGGATGATTATCAAGGAGTCTAGGTCAAGAGGGGGCCAAGAGACTAGCTGTGGAACCGTTTGGGGAGGGACAGTGAGGTGTGGTAAGGGTAAGGGTAAGGTCTGGGGTAAGATGATGGATTGAGACTGTGGGGTTTTGCTTACATGTGTGTTAGCAATTTCAAAATAAATGTTCTCTATTTTTTGCGTGAAAAATTGGGCAAGATCGTCACATTGACGTTTAGTTAAAGGCAGAGGTTTTGCTAGGATCTCAGAGCCGGAAAGCTCTTTAACTAGGCCAAAAAGTGTTCTTGAATAGTTAGTGGCATCCGAGATGGTTTTGGAGACAAAGCTAGCCGTAGCGGAGTTACAGTTGTTGTGGTATAATTTTAATGCTTTTTTGTAGACAACTTTGGAATCAGGTGAGTAGTCTCTTCTCCATCTCCGTTCCAAGGCTTTACATTTAGATTTCTCAGCCTTTAGAGCTTCGTTAAACCAAGGGGCTGGAGGTCGGTGGTTATTTATTTTTTTATTTTTGAGGGGGAGGCAAGAGTCAAGAGCATCTAAAAGCCAATCGTATATGTTTCCTGAACTTACGTCAACCGTAGAATCGGATGTGAGTGGGTTGGCACAAAAGAGCTTGTTGAGGACACCTATATTCAGTTGTTTCCAGTCTCTTTTGGGGACCTTGAGGGAAGGGAAAAAAGGGGTAGGGGAGGAAAGAGGCGTTAGGCAGAATTTGGATATAAAGTGATCTGACCAGCATATGGGTGTTGCCGGGGCACAGGGGATGTGAGGAAGGCTCGAAAAGATGTGCAGGTGGCCAGCACTATGAGTGGGGCCTGTATTTAGTAGGTTAATATTCATAGCTGCGAGGTCAGAAATGAAGTTGCTGCAGGTAGAATTAAGGGGATCGTCAAGATGTAGGTTTAGGTCCCCTAGGACTGAGAAATTCTTGAAATTTAAAAGGAAAGGGGTTATGAGGTTGGGAAAGGATGAGGCCTAGTTGGTGGGCGGTAAACTAAAACACCAGAAAGTGTGAAATTGGGGTTGAGGGATATTTTAAATAGGGCGGCTTCACAGTTGGGAAAGTCTAACGGATAAAATTTGCATTGAAAAAGATTTTTAAAGATGATGGCTATCCTCCCCCCACTTTTTGTCCTTCCTGACGATGGCATAATTGGGAGGTAGTGCTGCTGCCACATCAGGGCCGGCACTCTCATGGAGCCAGGTCTCTGTAGGGAACAAAGCGTCAGGTTGTTAGTCTAGAAGAAGGTCAAGGATCTCCATTTTATGCTCAGGGATTGATCGGCAATTTAGACTGAGGAACATAAAATCTTTGATGGGTCGGACTGACGAGTGAGGGTAGGATTAAGTACCAGGAGAGGTGAGGCGGAGGGACTGTGAAGTGACAGGGGCAAAGTTGCAGCAGGGACAGATCTTCACAGCTAGGCTGTCAGCAGTGAACCGGGTGCATTTTGGGTTAACTGGGGGGCGAAAAACTAGGAGTTGTTTAGAAGAGAGATTCAGCCGATTTATGCACTTTTGACCAGGGGTCGTGGCCCCTGGCCCAATTTGGGCGCGGACAGGCGCAGATGGGCTTGCCTTTGGCGCGCCAGCGGCGCGCCCGCTGCGCGGGAGAAGTGGCATTGGATTTAAGTAGAGTGGAGCTCTAGGTCACGTGACCGTCAGAGCGCCGCCTCCCCCAACCCTGAGCAGCTGATAGTAATCAAGGAAAGCGTGCACACGCCCACACCCTCCACAACAATCAGGGTAGAAGCCCTGCGGTGGGCCGAGGTGAGAGCGCGAATTACCACAAAGTGCAAATAAAATGCCGAGTGAAGTATGAGGTTGTATTAAAAAACAAAGGACAGAGATTCTTTTTTTTTTTTTTAAATCGCCAGAGCGCAGCAATTAGACAGCAGCAAGCCTCCGCTTTACTTTCAGGATCTCACCCTTCAATTACTGTGCGCGTCCGCTGCGCGGGAGAAGTTTAAGTTCGCAATCACTGCACATGAAGGTTCCATAAGATATTTAAGTTGATACATTTAATTATTTGTTTATAATTTTATGGCCTTATTAGTAGCATCTTATGCACGTATCTAGGTTAAAACCTATGGCTCTCATGCTCACTGTCGATACCAGTATCAGGCGCAAACAGTCTTGGTGACCAAGGGGCATGTTTATTACTTTTGTGGCAAGGCTAGTGCAGCATGTCTCCTTGCTGCACTGCTGCGTCACAGGGAAAGGGCAGGAATGTGCCACATTTTTCAAATACAGCTCATTCCTGCCCTTTTCTCTTGTGCTGGTGCCATTGTGGCAGCCTAGCGCCAATGCAGGCACCCTTGCACCATGCCTGTGCTGTAGACAGGATTGTTTTTCTGCTCGTAGGGGCATTTTCCTGCATAAAATTAATCCTGAGAGGCTTTCTCCTCTTTTTATGTGGGCCGCAGAATGCAGCACACATAGAAAGAGGAAAAAACAAGAGGAAATTAAGATAATTCTCCTCGTTATGCCTCTACTGGGTAGGCATATCTTTTTGCCACATTTCCAGGTTTACCTGTTTTTGTGAATCTAGGAGTCCATCAAAATCAATGAATGTTGCAAGGGAACACGCACGCAACACCCATGGAGTAATGCGATTTGCGCTGTGTTACATTACTCGAGATTTATGAAGCCACCAGGGCCACACAAGGTGGCCTTGCATGGCATCATAAATCTCACTTTCCATTTGCGTCGCTCTTGCAACACGTTGTGTGGTGCAAGAGTGACGCAAAGGGGATCATAAATATGCCCAAAGTGTCCATGTTAGCCATTTTTTGGTAACAATACGGTAGTAATGGCTAGGGTATTTATCAGGGCACGATAGAAATTGAAGGTGACAGAAATAGACCTTATTCCAACAGCCTTTCAGCTTTTACTAAAATATGCACTATCATTAGAATTTGCATTAGCCAAGTACTTATCAGTGCTTAAAGAAGATGACTTAATGGACACCAGGATTCCATATGGAAACATGGTCATCCAAAAGTGTACGAAGTGGAGAGTAAATGACTTCGTTCTTGGTCTGTCATTAATCAGTTTCGATAAACTCAGTCGCAGTGAGCACAGTAATTTTTGTAAAAGACAATGACATTTGTCGATGAGCGGCCAGACTTCTTCTGCCCTTCAAAGCATCTTTGGAAATTGAAGGATATTTCTGAGTTTTATTAGGGTGTGATGGCTTCCCGCTCAAACCACTGCCGCACAGACTCCCTGTTCTCATTCACCCATTTTATGTTTGCCTTGGTCTTCTCCAGGGCCTGCTCCAAGGCCCGGGTGCCAGAACCAAAGCCGATGTCCTCGTTGTCCTTCTTGAACTTCTCCAGCTGCAATTCAAAAAGAGGAGTAGAAGAACTGATTATGCAGTTTTCGCATTAGTTTCAATTTAGCTTTTTTACTTAGTTCAGTGTTTTTATTGAACATTTACTTTATTTTAGTTCACGTTTTTATAAAGTGTCACTCAACCACAAGAATTTCTGGGTACTGTGCATTGTAAAGTATTAGCCTGCCAGCAGGACCTGGGGCTTGATTGAGAGTTTGGCGGGCAGATTAATCCATCACAAACATGATGAATATCCAGGATATCCACCATGTTTGTGATGGGGTACCCATCTACTCTAACTCTTGACCTTCCCCTCCCCGCTAATATCTCCCTTCGATAACACAGACTTTAGCCCTGGGATGGGCTCTCTATCCTTTTCGTTGTGGAGAGAGGCCGGGTGCCGAGCCTTGGGCCTCTTATTTGATGAAGGGGATATTATTCCTTTCTCGCAGCTCAGGGCTGACTATGGCCTCCCAGAATCCGAACGGCTGCACTACCTGCAGGTGCGACACTGGGCCATGCATCCTTATAACCGGCGACTAGGCTCCTCACTCCCTACGAACGATGGCTCATCACACGGGCTTCGGACAAGAAGTTGACTTCTGATCTGTATAACATGCTCTTGTCTCCTTATACCCACATCTATCACGCGGGCCAAACGTGCTGGGAGAGGGAACTTGGCCATAGTCTTAGTCCCAAAGAGTGGGAGGGAGCATGTTATAGGGCACGTCACACAGCGAGGCACGTAGGCCTTACTGAAACATTCACCAAGGTTGTATACAATTGGTACTATACCCCGAAGAGACTCCAGCACGCTGACACTACACAGAGTCCTGACTGTTGGAGGGGACGTGGGAAGAGGGGCACATTTGTTCACCTTTTGTGGGAAAGCGAACATTTACAGACTTACTGGATGCAAATACTCGATGATGTTGACATGCACCTTGACATGGAGTTTCCCCGGCTTCCTGCATATGTTCTACTGGGGGTACCAAACCCGCTCACCTACTCTCTGAAATCTAGGAGAGGGAAGCAGATTGCAATAGCACTAGGTGCAGCCTTGCATGGCATCATAAATCTCACTTCCCATTTGCGTCGCTCTTGCAACACGTTGTGTGGTGCAAGAGTGACGCAAAGGGGATCATAAATATGCCCAAAGTGATCGCAAATGCTTTACACACTGCCTCTGAGATAAGCCTGTCTGCTTGTGCCAAGCTACCAAGGGGTGAGCAGGGGTATTTTAGGAGTGTATTCCCCTCACCCTGATTAGAAGCAAGGGTCCCTACTTGGACAAAGGTACCTACCTGTGCCAACTAAAAAAAACCTTTTCTAACTATTGGGCAATCATAAAATAAGTTAGAGGAATGGTAAGAAATTGCCTTTGTTGGGGAAAAATGAAAGAGTTTAACATAATAATGTTTTTTTTATTTCTCTCTTTTTGTTCCTAATTTTTACATTCTTATGGTACTACGACCAAAAGCCATCCAAATGTGGGTCCTCGTTGTGCAATTCGAGGTTTTTGCCAGTCTTGAAGGTGTCACATGAAGATATTACAGAAAGACTACTTGACCTGAAACCTAGATTCACACAAAGATTAAGGCACGTTCAACCAGGCATTTCCCTGCAGCCTCCAGAACATTAATTAAAAAGTCTTGGTGGTGCTCCTAGTCCTTCTAGCAGAACCACCAGGATCTTGAAAATATTACTAAAAAGCCCTCCCAGGGCACTATTGGGCACACCCTTCTGGATCTGTGAATAATAAAAGAACGTCTCCAGCTGCTCATTTATTGCTCTTTTTTCAATAAAAAAAATCTTTATATATTTTTTTCTAATAGTTGGGGGCCGCAGAGGGAGCCTCTGCAGCCCCTGCAGCACCTGCAGCCCCTGCTAGAGCCCCAGCAGGAACCCTTACCTGGTGCAGGCAGGAACCAGCAGCTTTATTTTTAAAGTGGGTGCCCCAGTGCCCACCTGGGCCACCCACATTTCTGAAAGTTGGGGGCTGCAAGGGAGTCCCCGAGCCCCTAGCCCTTGCCGCCTCCCCAACCAGCATCGTAGCAGGAGCCAGCTCACCCAAGGCACCCCCAATGTAGGTAATTGTCGGGGACCAAGGGGACCGCCCAATGCTCCAGCAGCCATTCAACCTCCCTAGTCAACTTCCATTGTGGTGCTGGCAGGACACTTACTTTGCCCCAGAGCGGGCAGACACAGGCCAGGAAATTTCAGTATCCTCAGGACATTGCATATCCATATAGTCTGCAGGATGGGGCCCTGGGGCTGATCAAGTGGTCAGGGAGGGAGTCCATACCTTTCTGGCCAAAAATGTAAATACCGGCTCAAAGGGTGTGGTCAGTGGGGCCTGAATGAGGCTAGGGGAGGGGGGTCCCAAGCCTCCTCCCATAATTAACAGTATTGGCTTTCAAGATGGGGTCCTTGGGGCCCCAATGAGGCATGGGGAGGGGCCAATACATAAAAAGCCACCCTCAAGGGACCTGGCACTCCCCGGGGGGCTCATTTTCAAAAACATAGGAAGCCACTTTTTTTCCCTGCACTGCAAAACTCTGTGGATTTGTGGTTTCAATAAAAAACATAAATCCCTACCCTACCCCCTATATGTGTTTTTTTTATTTTTAATAGAAGACAGGGGACTGAGTCCTCGAATCCTAAAATGGCTGCAACCAATCAGATCGAATTTTTTGATCTGTTGGATCGGTGAATCCTCTGCGGCATGATATATATGGATATGTTTTAACCTTAATTCCTCAAAAATAAATCAATGGATTTACACCAAATGCCAAAAAGTATGCTTTCTGGAACAATATCTAGCTTTCTGCCAAATTTTGTGTAATTCAGTTCAGCCCTTTTGCCTGTAGCTGTGTCCGATTTTCCCACTTGAGGGTACTGGGTAAAAACTGCATATATTGAAAGTGAGGGCAGGCCCACTGGGGTAAATTATATTTGGGCAGAACTACCTGTACCATGATGCATTTGGTGAACTCACTGGAGGCCCAGGAAGGTGGGACTTGTGGAGAAGTGTAGCTCACTGGTTAGAGGAGGCATACCCTGAAGCAGAGGTCAGACCCGGGACCAGGGTTCGATTCCCGACGTGGCAGGGTCCGGAGCCTAATTGTCCACGGACTCGATAATTCTCGCTTCGGTGCCCACTCTAAGCACGAGTTCACACTATGCAGCTCTGGGCAACAAGCTTGCTTAATCTCCACAACAGCCCCCCCCCTGCGGCGGGATGCCTGGCTTTCACCTTGGGGATGCCCAGTACGGGTTATCTCACAGGGAAAAACCAGGACGGGTTCCCAATGCAAGTGCCGAGATGCCCAAGGGTAAGTCGAGCGCTATATAAGAACATACATACATACTGTATTTAAATAGTAGGCAGGTAGCTGCAATGATGATGCTGCTGCCCTTTTCGATTGGCCTGTGAGCAAGGACTGCTGTGTCCGAAAAACATTAGGCCATATGTTTTAATCCCTTGGAAGTAGCTGACTTTACTGTTGGTTGGAATAAGATATATATATATATATATATATATATATATAGTAGAGCTGTACTTGGCCTCAAAATATTTGGTAGTCAATTTTTGGGTTGCAATCATTTTTAGGTCTCGCTGAGCCAAAGGCTCGAAGAGACATTTTGTATGTGGGATTTTCAAAGTGCTACCCACAGTCTTTTGGCTGGCCTAAACCTTGAGTGCACGATCAAATGCACGTGCACAGCTGCTCCCACTCCCCCCTCCCTTCTCTATAGCTTTCTTTCACTTTAGCCGCTTTGACCCTTGCATTCCCCCCTCCCTTCTCACCCAGCCCTTTGATGCTCTGCTCGATTACTTTCACTTTCGCAGCTTTGATGTTTGATTTTTTTGGTTGTGCTGCAGTCCTCGGCGCTGTGGGCCGTTTCTGCTGACCGTCAGTCACAGCATAGCAGACGTCACTTGAGGCGCTTCCGTCGGCGCGGGAAGGTCGCTGCCCTTCACCCTCTCGCTGCGTTTGAAAATGGCACCGGGGTGATAATAACAACACGGCCTTATTCCCCGGCACCTCGCTCCCCCTCGCATGCTGTCATGCAGATTTGCCATCGAAATCGGTGACGGCTCATGACAGCCTCAGAGTGCATCATTGTACTGCTCCGAAATGGCACGACTGTATTAATTTCTGCGGCTCGCATGAGGAATGTGGAACCATCTTAACATACGCGTGTCGGTTGCTAAACTGATGAATGCTTGCATGTTTTGGTCGGGGAGATCACTGCATTTGTAAGAATAAAAAAAATTGAAAAACATGGTTCCGTGCCCAAATGTTCCCGCAGCAGTAGTTTTTTGTTTTTTTTGCGAAGGCTTCCGCGGATTTGTGTCGGAACCCAAATCCCACACTGCAGATGTTTCAAAGGGCTCTTGTCTCAGATTTCACTCCCGTAAAGGGCAAGGCAATTTAAAGAAATGCGATACGAGCCTATTGTGTTAATGTTTTCTACACTGAACATAGTGCATAGGCCGTGCCACCGGAATTTTGCTTCAGGAGGCGACCACATTTTGCAGCAGATTTAAAATAACTTAAGAAGCCAGAAAAGACAAACTGTGCGGCATAATACAGTGCTTTTGTGAAAGAAATAGTTCCTTATACTGTCATTTTTACGCATGTTAACTCAATCTGGGCAGAGGTTTCACCTCATTAGTATCAGTTTAGCATATAAATACAGCAGCCATTAATTGAAAAGTGACCTGTTCCTTCTTGTAAAGGGCCTTCCACTGCATGACGACGCCCGTGGAAGTATTTTTTGTAAATTTTAATCTGTTTGAGCGAGAAAAAATTATTTTTGTTAAAATCTAAAAATAATGCAGATCGTGATTGTTTATGTGGCAAGTGCTGCAACTCCATAATTATGCAGAAAACACATCCGAGTCAAATAATTCTAGTGACCCAGCCTAGTGTATAGGACATAAGAAAAGGGGAAAATGTGTGGAAATCTGCTCCGGTGGCACCTGTATCAAATGTTATTCTCTGTTTTGACATCAAGCTCTATAATTCTAGTATCAAAGAAGATAATGCTGTGATATATCATTGGTATTTTTACAGCTCTGATTGAACCGATAGCCCTTTTTACCAACATGTTTCTTGTCTTAACACGCCCTGTAGTGGCTTGTCTGTCATTGCCATGTTAAATCCATATCCTGCCTTCAGTCAGTGGCAGCTCCTCCGTTAAGGCGGAGGGTCTTCGCCCCACTCCTATTAGAGCAGTGAAACAATAGAAATAAAATGATAATAACAAGACATTATCATTTTGTTTTTCTTTGCGGGACTGGAGCTTGGTCGGGGTCAGGTTGAGCTCGCCAGAGCAGAGTGAGGAGTGGTTTGCACTTTCTAAGTGTGCATGACTCTTTGGCCGGTCATCTTGGGCTGGCCAAACATTCATACGCAATTAGCATGTTCTCCACCTGGCTGTGTTGCACAGCCTGACGGAGAACATGCCAAGGCTCCCAGGCACTGCCTGAGTTGCCAAACGGGACGTTCAGACAAATCATGATGATGCTCATGCAGTGTCGTGATTGGTTGCTTCCAGTGTTGCCAGTCCAGATGAAGTCAACGGAGGAGAGGGTTGCAAAGGCAAGTTCATTTTATTTTTATTATCCATTCCCCCGCCTTCCCACCACCTCCATTCGAGACAGCCCCCACTGCCTTCGGTATGATTTGTTCATGCTTTGTTATTGATGTAACTGAGCCGCCGCTGATTGGGGTCGATTGTCTCCTTCTTCCAAGACCTGACCTAGGAGGTGCCAGAAAGCTAAAATGTATTCACGCCAGGCAAATAGTGTGTGTTCAGGCCACACAGTAGAGGAGCAAAGTCTTGATGACATGTTCAACTCTACCGTTGACAAATCCAAACTCTAGCTCTTACTACAGTGAGTGCTGGGTTTTTATTAGGGCTCGCCTGACCCAGCGCATGCGCTGGTCTGGCGAGACTTATTGAGAGGGCTCCAAAAAGTGCTACCAGGCCAGCCTAGAGCTACAGTGCATGTGCGCGGGCGCGCGGGCCGCGATTTACCGCAATAACTTCCACTTTCGCGCCGCGATTTACCGCGATTACTTTCACTTTCGCGGCCGCAGGGCCGCTTTGCATAGCCAATAGGTCTCGCTTTTGGGACCTTATAAGTATTTAGTTATGCAACTGTTGCATGGCTAAACACTTATAAGGTCCCAAAGGCGAGACCTATTGGCTATGCCAATGCTTGTTTCCTCCTTGGTATTTCGACATACAAGCAAATACTGTTACAGTGTTTAACTCACTGAGTCATCTGGCTAGTTATTAACAGGGTTGATATGCTAATTGCTTACCTCCACAAGCTCTTCTTGAGAAGAAAATCTTCTTGTGATACTGTTAATCAAGCCAGAGAAGGAGAAGGAACCTCCGCCATAACTAGAAAAAGAGAGGGACGTATCAGTCTTGAATAGCCTCAAATTCGTTATGTACTGTTCTTTCTTTGTTCATTCTTTTATATAAGACATAAAATGTGCAAAATGTATTCTATATGCATGTGATAAGTAGATAGCTTCACAATCCAATCTGAATGATCAAAAACATTTAAAGCTGTGACCTTTGATGAGCTCGTATCATTATTACCAGAGACATAAACGAATAAAATCGATTCCAAACTAAATTATAAACCGTACTCTCCGGAAATCGGTCACCGTGGTTATGAAGAAAAGCATTAGCAGAATACTAAACGTACACGGTACAGGCAGCCGATAAACATACTGGGGCTTATTTATAAGCCCCTTGCGCCGCCGGTGCGTCACTTTTTCCCATATTAAAAGTGTCGCAAAAGTGGCCCAAGGGGCTTGTAAATCTGCCCCACTGTTCTCTTTATTTTTCGAGGTTCAGTGGAACCCAACATCCTGTGACTCATTTTTTGGGGAGACTCATTTGATACAAGCCAGTTTTCTTCCTATTCGCCTGCAGGTGAAAATCTAGGCGAGTGCAATCCGTTTCAATGATTGTACACATGCTTTATTTACCAAGCCATGAGAGCATGTATACATAGACACGAATGAAAAGAGACATTTCCAGTAGTTTGAGTAAAACAGTATATTCTGAATTTCTGTGTTTACGAAGTGGCGGAGAGAGGCGTTAAGCCAAGGAGGCTAACACCTCTCACCGCCACTTCATTGAGAATATCCCCAAAAATGGTCTCATTATTGCAACGCACTCTGAAGCAGCTGCAAGTTGGCAAGCAGGCAGGCACTGTACACAGACCAGATTACCAAAATGTTTGCACTGGTGCGAACAATGCAATATATACCCTTTCGCCTCATTTTTGTTTCCTGCGTAACATAGAATCTATCCCTTTAACAATGTCCCTGCTAGTCTGTGGTACACCCTTCCTCTGTTGCCCTGTCGCAGCAGTGCGCTTGTGTGCTTCTGTTTGTCACAGCTATGGCCTGCCCTATCAGACAAAACTCTGTGTGCTGCTGTTTGACACAGCTCTGGGCCGTCCCAATTGACACAGCCCTATGCTGTTACGGCTCTGTGTCGTCCTGTCTGCCACTCACAGCTCTCTGCTGCCTTATGTGTCAAAGCTCTGCGTACTGCCGAATGCCACTGCTTCTTTGAAAACAGCAAGACCTATTGGTGCTGACAATGTTTGTTGCATCAGTTGGTAAAATGAAACATTGCACATTATTTTAAGAGGGCGTGTAGGTCAACAGTGGCCGGCTGCTTCTTTCAATAAGGTTCCCAGCGTAGCTGTCATTTCTTCTCCCTCTATTGTAATCGCTTCTGACCCCGAAGAGGAACTTACTCAGAAAAGATTTTTTTCCAGTTTTCTCTGATGAAAGTCCAGGCCAGGTCCTGGCCTACAACATTGCTTCCAATTGCATTGATGGTGGAGGTGGCGTCTTGCTTCCGGATTTTCGTTGGATCCAGAGTATACTCAAGATACCTAGGGAAAGAAAATGAAATAAAAGGGAGTTGGAAAGATGGACGAGAACATGGTTAATCATAGGACTGTATGTTCAATTATTACTTTATTAAATTAGTATATGATAGTTTTCCACACATGTGGGAAATTGTTGTTAAATTGTACACTTGTCACGTCTTTAACAAAAAGGTCGCTCACTTTGTTCTCTGAAATTAGGTACGCTTGAGAAATATTGCTCAACGCTCTTTAAAACGTTCTCTTACTCTCCTGAATGGAATATAGCTATGGGGAGCACTGGCTCCCCCAGCAGGCCTGGGGACCTCATTGCAGCGTCGCCTTTGGTTTGAAAAGGTGTCGGTCGGTGTAGGCTACTAGGCATGGAGCTGGGTTGAATTTTCTGGGTTGGTGCCTTTGTGCTTGTGGACATTTTTAGGCTTCAGCAAGGGCTTTGTGGGGCAGACTCTGATCACAGCTATACTAAAATAATAAACAACGGCTTAGGGAGATGATCCAGATGTTAAAATTCAAATGTCCCCTTTGTAAAGCAATAAATGCTTCTCCCCATTGATGACGCTCCCCGTGGCCAACAAACGTGTCATTGAAAACACCTGTGAAATACCGAGGTTAGCGACTAAAGCTGAGATTCAAATGGGGTCTGCAGGAGTTTCAACAGGTAGGGCAACAGAAGGAGAAGATACACTTGGTAGTCCTTTTCTACAGTCAATATCTCCAGTGAAATGTATTTAAAAGTCATCCATGGCTTTAAACCCAAGACCTTTCACCTCTCCAATAATTTGACACTTCCTCTTTTTATATTGCTTTGTTTGACACCACAGTTGTTCTCACTCCAAAATCAAAATGAACTATCGACACAGAACCTAGCCCTAAAACGTTCTATAATGATTGGAGAAGACAATGTATACCTGCCTCAGTGTGTTGATTTAACCCGATGATGAAGCATGCCACCTAGGTTGGTGGTTGAGGGTTTCACCCTTTTAAATGAACCACTCAGGCAGGTAGAAATTGTTTCCCCCAATCATTTGTAACTTTGCAGGACTAGGTTCTATGTCTGCAGTATCTTCTTTGATTTTGTAGTTTATAAAGGGAGGGTACACTTCGGCCAGTCCATCCCAACCCCTGTTTTATTAAGAGTTGTTCTCACTCACCTGCTTAAGATTGTTGTATTGCGACTGCAGGCCATTGCTGACCTCAGTTTATCAGCCTCCGTTGCCACGCTTGCTTCCGTAAACCTTTGCCACGCAAAGTCCCACTCTGCTACCCCACCTGCTGCTATGGCATTGCAGTAGATGGTGGACCTCAGATTTGGTGTGATTCTAAGAGAATAAAGAGAATAGTAGTGAGCACGAGTAAAATCTCTAGGCTTTTGTTTTGCTCTTTATTTGCCTCCGCCTCACTGTGCCTTAGGACTCCTCCTGATCCACAGCCCTCTCGTAAGCCTCGTCAGGTTCCACATTAGGCCCCGTGGCACCCAATCCTCAGATATACTCAGTATACACACTGTTTGCTACTTCTAAATGATAGCGAGATAAATACATTAATGGACAATTACTTACTGGCAATCTTCATTACTCTGAGTCCAAGTCTTCCTTACCACTTGTGACTATGAAGATGAGTCTTTCATCTGGAGCATGCAAAATCTTAGTTCCTAAACCCAAAACATTCTGCCCTATGCAGATTTTGTAAAAAGAGATTCTTATTGCATTGTATTTGATCGTTGCCCCTTTTAAGCTATAAAGGGGATCCCTGGTCCTTCCACTTTCTGTTGTATCTGTCTCTGTCAAGGCACAGCTTCCATCTTGAACACAAAAGTGCCGGAATAGTAGCCTATTGTTCAATTTCCTTAAAAAAACAGAGGAAACGCGGTAGGAATGCAAATTCTTGTTTTCTTCCTTAGAGCCCTTCTCTACACAAGAAAACTAAAGGGGACGAATCAAGGGTTGTGAGATTGCCTAGGAACATGTGTGAACCAATGCTGTACTGAGCCTAACAATGGGCGACTTCAGGCCACGGACTAGCTGTGCTATTACAGGCACAGAGTGTGACCCCATTTTCTGCACACACTGAAGGTGAGGAATTATTGTGGCTCTAGCCAGAACATGCTGGTGGTGAGTGTTAGCAAGCTACCCTTGTGCACGGCATTTGCCATTTCGACCTTGCTTTGATTGACATTAGTGTGGCCCAAAACACTGTTGTCTTGTGCGAGGAGCACAGGTGCACACATGGATGAGAATACCACTGGTTTTAGTGGGGTATATGGACACTAGAGTATTTTGTTTGAGTGACTACAGGAGAGGAGCTTCATTTGTGCTGAAGAGAGAATGCAGCAAAAAGAACTATTGGTGGATGGAATGCAGAACAAATCAAACCATTCACCCCCAGTCAAGAGATCTAGGTTAAAGCCATCATTCTTTTGCTCACCATGCCACCCCAGTTTAGACCTGGCCATATGAAAATCAGTCTTGACCCTGTGCCCCTTAGGAACAGTGCAGCCCGAACAGTCAAGCCTGGTCCTCCCTGGACCGGAAACAAGCATCCTAGGACCGGTTTCGGGGTTTCACCCCTCTTCAGGCAGGATAGCTTGATTCCAGTGGCGTGGAGAGCACGAGACTCACGTCTGAGCATACCCGTCCCACTCGGGGTGACAAATGCAAAAAGAGAGAAGAGAGAATGCAGAAACAAAGTGATATAGTGAGGCACTGGGCAGACAGTCCTAGCATGGCAATGGATGAGGGGAGAAAAGCCTCTAAGTGCACGAGTGGAGGCTTGGAAGATGGCTATTTGTATGCGACATGCATGGGGCCAGACATGTGCCTGAGCAGAAAACATCAAACAGGATGCAGTTGAGGGGTGGCCAGGGTTCAGGAGTGGTACAGATGCTGAGGGTCTGTAGGTGAGTAACTGCTGAGGAGGATTTGTGAGCATGTGAAGGTGTTAGGCATGATGGCCAGTGGTTTAAGGATCAATGAGAGCAGATAAGAGGAGGCAGAGGGGTATCCACTCTCATTGTAACTAGAGGCACAATCTGCTCAGCCTTGTATTACTGGCAGTGGGTGACTCATGGCCTTCTGTGCCTTACATCAATGATGAGCTAAAGTCATGAATCTGTGGGGAAATGCAGGTGACAAACAGGACTTCAATGAACCCTCCAAACACATATGGCATTTAGGCAATGCCCAGATATGAAGGGTCTGTTTCCTGGACACACCCAGTTACAGGAACAGACAAGCAAATATGTGCCAGGCAGAGACAGGCAGGTGGTAATTCACAAAGCATTATACAGATGGTACCCAGGTGCGGTCTGAAAACGTCGCGGTGCAACTAATGGCAAGGGATGAAGTGGGGCTGTCGGTAGAGCAAAGTAAAGTACAGGTTGTACCCTGATGCAGACTGTCAAATATGAGGCGAAGCAGCAGCACAATATGAAAGGTGTATGGGCAGGTTGGAGGGTGGGGAATGTTCGGATTAAGGTGCACATGGCAGAGTACATTATGTAGAGAGGTCACTGGTATACAGTCAAGTTAAGCTACAGTGAAGTACCGATAGCAGTTCCCAGATAATCTGAGATGACTGGGCAGAGTGTAGGTGAGCATCAGGGACTAGCCATAGGCCCTCCCAGGCTCAGACAGTACCAACCCGAGACGTCACCACAGAACGATCCACTTTGTTGAACTTAGTAGCTCCTACTGCGTATGTGTTGCCATTTACTGTTGTGTTCCTTCTCTGAAAAGTCTGGACTATATCAGCCGGGAGTGTGGAAAGGGCACCTGATTCGTGCACCCAATCAGTAGCCTGAGCTTCAGTTCTAAATTAAATGGTGACAAATTTAGAAACAAAGAAAGTGACCTATTGCACACAGAAGACTACGGCAAAACAGTGCATGTAGGATGCAAAGGCCTTACTATGCACCAATTAACAACTTGTTCCACAAAATCTAACTTTTGCAAAGACCTTCAGAACGATCACAACAATGGCCAGGGCCTGTCATTAGCTTGGGCCCGCACACTCTCTATGGCATGTGAAGCCCAAATCAGGGCCACAACCATCTTCGCCATTGCAGGAACTCACCATAGCTTCATGGCGCCTGTGCCTGATGGAAGCAAGAAAATGGCTGTGTAGCAGCATTAGGTATGATCAACACACAGATTACTTTGTTGAGCTGTTAAACCATGGTATAGTACTTACGGTACTTTTGAGGGAATACCAAAGTTATGCCAAAATAAAGAGGCCATGTTTTGCAATTGGATCACTACCAAGAAGGTCTTTGGCAAAGATTTGTACTTTCTAGAAGTGTAACCACATGAAGTAAGGCCACCCAGGGATGGGAAACGTGGAAAATGAAAATGAAGATATACTTGTGCGGGAGAGTGATGCTGACATTTCTATAGTCAAAGTGAACATTCTATTCATTAAGGCAGTAGACTTATCTTGCTCCACCAACGCTATGATGCCCAATGTTTCCCTTTTGTCCTAAACAACTGCACATCAGGCTAGCATGAACCATTTTGTTTGCAGATTTTTCCTGTTGCTGTAAGATATACACTCCTCTCCTGCTCCACAAAATCAAATTCTTCTAGCTACTCTTTCAATTCACAGAGCTGAAAGAACCTGCTGCTTAGGGCAAAACAAGGATTCGCAATGCCAACCTGTCTCGCTTACCTTTACATAGAAGCAAGACCAATTGGCATTGTCAGTGGTGGTGTTTAATAGCCTTTAATGTCTGTCAAGAAAGATTTTGCATCTTCCAGATTTCTGCTGCAGTTTTTTTGTGAACAATAAGTGGCAATGAACTGCAGCAAACTGGTGTTCTTAGATGCCATGTTGCATTTTCTACCAATGACAACATACACAAAAACCTTTTCATTTGGAGGGCTGGGGGAATGAGTGAAAATTATGTGGGTAACCGTTTGCACTCTCCCTTATATAAAGATAACCACAATAAAGCAGACATACCCAGAACAGGCTCTCAATTATGAAAACCAGACATCCATCATTCATTCACTTTCAGAGTGATTCATGTCCCAATAGCTGGAGTGAGGACCCCGGGAGGTGGACTTCACAAAAAAGACCGGGATGGCCTCACAACCCCCGGGTGTCATGCTTCATCATTGGCCATCCCGCGCTCACCAGAGAACGCTCTAGTGGTGGCCGGCCCACGTTGTAGATATATGGACTATTCGGGGATGTTTATGAGAAATGGGGGATATTAAATGGTAAAATTCCCGTATCGATTGACGCACAAATAGGTGCTTGCGGCAGGGAGAGACCTTTGATGAATGTGTGACTACAAGGCTCCCCTCGTCCCAATCCTCCATGACGTGTGTCTGTCCCAAAATTAGGGACCCTATCATTGACTTTATGCAGCCATTAGGAGCTGGTATAGTATATTTGCATGCACACTGAGTGGGTGTTGAAGCCTGTAACATGGAACTTATAAAGGGACATACAGGACCTTAGTCCTGAAGAAAGCACCGGCCCCATCTGTGGACCATTGTTGACCTAGATATGGAAACATGTTGCATAATGGTGTCTCAAATGTCCAATATTTACTTTTAAACACCCCTACACCACCCATTAATAAATGGCAGAATATAAAACATGCGCAAGTGTACAGGGTTTTTAGCTTTTAGGATCCCCCATTCCTCACGAACATCCCTGAAAGCTCATTTTCCATCTGTACATCGTAGAGGATGTCCCTGCGAATGCTTTCAAAGGCTTTTTTTTTTGGTCTATTGCTACTGTCACCGTCTTGTGCTTATCTATTACCTCCACATCAAGGATCACAAGAAGCCTTCAGATAATGTGCGCTGTCTTGCGCCCTGGGATGAATCAGGCCGGATCCACATGGATTAGTTCAGGCATCAGGGGAGGAGACAGGTAGTTAATATTTTACTTAAAATGTTATAGTCCATGTTAAACATGTTAAACATAGACAGGGGTGCGGTATGCCCATACATCTTGAGGGTCTACTGATAAATGTATAAGTCAAGGGGGTTGCCATATCGTAATTGCATAATGGAGTTCTACCGTGGGGGTGGGCAGGGGGGCTGACTTTTTACAGTAGTTGGGGGTAGGGGCATTCCAGTGAATAAACTCCTATAACCAAAATCTAACATCTCAACTCTCTAACCCCAGGACAAAACCTGAAAACCAACATTCAACTCTCGTGCAATCATCACCCACACCACTTCAGTGTGGGGGGTTGCACCAGCCACAGCACCTCCTGGCCTCACATCCACTCCATCCAGCAGGGAACAAGCATAACAGATCCCGATCATGGCCAAGTTACTGGCAAACATCAGTGCAGGTATGGCATTCAGGCACAAACACACGTGAGAGGAGCCATTGAGTCAAATTATTTTGTCCGATGTGCCTGTTGTGACCAGGGGCAATGAGTTCCAAGAGCTGTGGGAGGAGACCGATGCATGTTACGAGTCAGATTCCCCCGAGCTATTGTCCCCAACCACAGAAGGGCGGCAGGACTGAGTTGCGCTGATAGCCGCCACCACTTTCACTGCTCTGGTGTTACTGCAGGTCCTGAGAGGGAGAGTGGGCTCGCCCTTGTCCGCCAGTTCACGTTTTCCTGGGAGGAGTGGCTCTGGAGCACTCTTCTGTCTGGGGGAGACAGTCTATTCGATCTATCCAGTTCCAGAGCTTAGCCGGAGTAATGATCGTTCAGCATTTGTAGAGCGCAGCACTGTCACCCCTGGGGGTATCTGGGTGCTGGCGTGATAGGTCTCTATTGAAAAGCAAGGTCTTGAGGAAACGGCGGGAAGAGGGAAGAAACGAGCACAAAAGGCAAAACAGAGGGCAGAAGAACGAGCAGGAAAGGTAAAACTGAGGGCAGAAAAACAAGCAGAAAAGACAAAACAGGGCAGAGCAGCACAAAATAGAGAGCAGAAAAACTAGCAGAAAAGGCAAAACAGAGCAAGAAACAAGCAGAAGAGGCACCAACAGAGAGCAGCAGGTAGACAGGCAGCAGAGGGTAGTGGACTGCGGGCAAGCTGGACAGGAGAACTGTTGCAGGGGGAGCTGGTACGAGACCTCGCGCTGGGGCCTCCATTAAGCAGGTCCTGGGGGAGGGCAGGGCGCTGGGTGAACGTAGGAGGGAAATAGCAGGAAGAAGGAAGTGACAAGTAGAAAAAGGCAGAAAAATGAGCAGTAAAGGCAAAACAGAGCAGAACAGGGCAAAACAGAGGACAAAAAAGGCAAAAAACGAGCAAGAAACGAGCAGAGGAGGCACAAACAGAGGGCAGCAGGTACACAGGCAGAAGAGGGTAGAGGACTGCAGGCAAGCTGGACAGGAGAACTGTTGCAGGGGGAGCTGGCATGAGGATGAAAGACTGCACCTCGTCTCCATTGGTCACTCGTTGCCTGCGGGGAAACAGCATGGCGTAGTTTATGCCCATAGTCCTAAGGAGTTTCTTAGCATCAGTGAAGGAGGCCCACATTTTCTGGACCTCTCTAGTGAAGTCTGGAAAAATCCTCACTCTTTGGTTTTCCACTAGGATGTCACTCCTAAGCTCAGCCCGATCCAGGATACTGTCTTGGTCGCTATAATATAAGAGCTTGCCCCCTACTGGTTTTGGAGCCGCTCCAGGCAGAGGTGTGCACACAAGTACACAGTGGGTATATTCGAGGGCGTGGAACTGAAACAGACCCTTGGGGGGCGCTTCAATGTGAAGCCATTTCTCTAGAAAAATAGCAATGTCTCTACTGGTGCCTTATATGTGCTCAGGTGGGCCAATAATTTGTAGGTTGTTTACTCTGGCCTTATTTTCAGAGTCTTCTGCCCCACTCTTCAGTATTTTAACTCTGTCCTCCATGCGTGATATCTGTTCGGTCACAGGGGTCATGTCCAGAGTGATGGTTTCTAATGTCCGCTCTATAGTTGTGACTCTCTAAGCCACCCATATGTGATCATCCCTTACTAGTCCGATGTCCGCGACCACAGTGTTGATCTTCAGCTCAAATGCCTCGCAAGAGGCAGTGATGGCCTAAAGGACTGTGTCCAGGGTCGCACCTTGTTTTTCCATTCGGGAAGGCTAAGTATTCACAGCCATTGCATCCACTGTAGTAGGGTTCGGTTCCTAGCAGGAACCAGGGTGGTTAAAGCCCTTTTTTTGAGCTTTTGCCCATTATTGTGTCTCGTGAAGAGTTACGGGCAGGATGGTATTGAAAGGTACAGCAGATAAGTCAATGAGTTTCAGGTCGGGTAAATGCCCAGTCAGCAGGCAAGGCGGAAGTAGCAGGGCATCAGTGTTGAAGGGTCAATCAGCCAAGTAAATAGGTAAGTGCCCTTGCAGATACTCATATATATAGAATCAGGCCGGGCGTCCTTCGCCTCAAAATATGAAGCACTGTGCAGCACAGTAGATAAGCGTTTTAAGTCACTAGCCCTGTGGCGAGTTCAGTACTTTTCTCAACTTCTCAGTGTTGTGTGCATAGGGAGGAGTAGGTGATTGGGGCAAGGAGTATTTCAAGGGGAAAGAAAGGGGGCTCTGCTGTGTATATACTGAGATGTCTGCGAAGTCCAGGAGGGCTAGTGGTGATAGGGGCACATCCCGGACTGAGGGCCTCTTTGCCCTTCCGGGATCGGCCGCTCCTCAGTTCCCTCAGCAAGTTGTGGGCCAGCAGAGGTCACTCGTTTTTCTAGGCACTGCAGGGATCACAGATATGGCTCCTCTGGTAGATAGTTCACTGCAGACGTGACCCATTCAAGCCACCGGTACACTCCGCAGGGGGTGGGTACCTTAATTGCACACGGCCACAGGGAGCACAACCATACCAGTGCCCTAGCTGGTCCCTTGTTGTGCAGGCCGAATTGTTGTCATATATGTTGTCTCAGGTGTGCTGTGTGAGTTTGCCCCGCTGCAGTGGGTTCATGAGGCATGTTCTGCCTGGCCAATCCAGGCATCCATGGCCTGGGAGGCCTCTGGATGGCAGAGATTGCCAGTGAACATTGTAACTCTCAACCTATTCCATCGGCGCTTACCCACGCCTCCAAGTTCTCACACATGATTCACTTCACATCCTGTTTTCCAAAATCTGATCTCAACTGTCTTCCATATATGATAGACAAGACTTCTTGTTTTGCAATTAAAGATGCTATCCATAAAACTTACCTTAGAGATAGTTTGCAATATATCAAATAAAAATAAAAATTATGATTCACTGAAGGCATACTCACGGGTTGTTGGCTGGAGTTGTCATCCATGACTTAAAGAGGTCAGTAGCAAGTGTCTCACACTCTTTTATTCCATTAGAGCATGCCGTGCTGATGGCATTAACTTCGTTATACCTATTTGTTCAAAGTAAAGACTTAAGTCATTGATAAATATCTTAATACTATAAAGGAGTTACAGAAGCAAAAACATGAGTCACCATCCAAGATACTTTAACGTCAGACCATTCTCACTGCTTTCTTAGGCTTGGCAGTTTAGTATTCATGTAGTGCATCTTCACAGCAATGAATGCATATTGCCATTTCCACGTTAAGATACTAACATTTGTCCATATTACTCACTTAATGATCATTTTACTAATCCATTTTACCATTATTTCTTCTTTTCTTACAAAAATGTATTTGTTTTCCCCCCAACAGTGGCTATCAGTGAAATGCATTTACCTTGTTAATGATGATTAAGGGTATGATTTAGAGTTTGAAAGACAGGGTGCTCCATTGCAAATGCAATAGAGTACCCTGTCTGCCAAAATGACAGTCTGCCTGTTCTATTTTGGGGCAGAAGGACTGTCAGCTTTCTGTTGATGGAGCCACGAACGACGCTTCTGATGACCTGACAGAGTAGAGCCCTGGGCTATGAAGACTGATGAATATGTCTTAATCGTTCTCCCTACTGTGATTGCATTCATTATTGATTTCTGTATTTTTTATTATCTTTTTGTGATATATATGTGTTTTTAGACTTGGAAACGTCCTTTACAGAAGAGGCCTGTGGGATAAATCTTGGAAAAGACACCGAAAGTGTCTAGACATGCATAGTTTAAAATGATTAATTTCTACTTTCTGACTAGGGCGAATCTGACCACTGGCAGAATTAATACGATTTTTCTGCAGACCAATGCCATTTGACCACGTTAGGGGCAGAATGCTCAACGCTCACAGCTTATCGGGGTTAGATCCTGGCCTGGCTCAATGCTGTTATGGGTCGAACTATAGCTGTTGCACAGGCGGCATGCCTATTGGGGTACTATCTATGCCCTGTTAAGCACAAGGTTAAGTCCAAGTTCTTGGACTTAGGGTTTATCCTCACTTAGGGCATGACCATCATTGTTTCGGACTCAAGACCATCCGACAAAGAGTCGGTGGTCCCGACAGCCCAATTATGATACGACCGCCGTGTAGGCGGTCATAACGATCCATTTTTCTTTTGCAGCTTGTGCTGCACAAGCCTAAATAGAAAAAGGGATGCTTTTAAACATCCATGCACCGGGTGCCAAGCAGTTGGACCACCCTAAAAAGGCTGTCGAAAACTGACATCCTAATTCCTATGGTGGTGCCTCCGCGGGCACCGCCCCATTTGTAGAGAATAGGCTCTAACCACAGCCCGACGGGTTCCTTGAGCCTGTCTGAGGTGGCGGTCTTTCCCTCCTCTTGCTGCACTCCAACCACTGGCATCATAATCTGCCGGCAGATCACAGCCCTAGATGTCAGGCAGACCACCACTGTCGGCTTGACAGTGGCGGTCCACCAGACATCGTCATAAGGCAAATTACACTAAATTTGCAGTTTGCGGTAGGCCCTACCGTGGAGGGGTGGAAACGAGAGATGGTCCAATGGGCAGATTATGAAAATGTTGTCCTTCTGAGAGATGTAAAAAGAGTCTAGGTTTCATACACTTTGCAAGAGCAGATTACAATGTGGCCCTTGGAGATCCTGGGTTAAAGGGCTGAATTTAAGTGGCAGTGGAGGGCTGATGTGGGGATAGGACAGTAGGAGGGGAGAACTGTTGAACGGTCAACTGGCCAGGACCCATATTGTGCTGCCCTGCTGGGTTCACCCACTCCCTTGGAACTGGCCTGACACTCTATGTGCTTCAGGGCTCTGGTTTGGTTATCGTGTGCTGGTCTGTGACACTGTACCAAGTGGGGTGTGGGGGGTACTGCATGGAGGGTGGGTAGGGGGATTTGACATTTGGGGGAAAGTGGTTGGGGACATGGATGGTGATTGTTGGGTCAGAGCCGAAGATGATGCTGGGGAGCCCCCAAGATGGGACAGACAAACTTCCTAGGGTTTTTTCCCCCTTAGTGGGTACTGCGGTCTGAGTTGATGTGATGTAGACTGAGAACTTGGCAATGGTTGCTGTATTTGATTATGACCCACATCTTGGATTGTACTGTCATACAAATGCCAATTAAGCTTGTTTAAAAAATGTATATGTGTTTTTTTATAAAGGTGATATCTAACAGAGAAGATTAATATGAAAGACATTTTTATAAAAGTATTAAAGCTAAATATATTTTTCCAAACTTCGGTGGTACTTGAATATGTTTTTTGTATTTTTTATTTGGGGTGTATGTATAGTGAAGTTTGAGTGGTTTGTGTGGTTTTTGTGTTTATACTCTAAGGGGAATATTTGCAATTTCAATACTAAGCGTATCCATGTCCCCTTGGTATGTGGGGTCTCTCTCTTATTGTTTCATGCTAACAGAGTAGAGGGCATCAGAGGTAGGCATTACACCGCCTGCCCAATTTAGGGTGGATAGTTTGATGTCCTTTTTAGGTCTCGTCTGACCCAGTGCATGCGCTGGTCTGGCGAGACTTTTTGAGAGGGCTCCAAAAAGTGCTGCCAGCCTAGAGCTACAGTACATGTGCGCGCGTGCCGCGCTTGACCGCGATTACTTTCGCGGCCGCTTGGCATTGCCAATAGGTCTCGCTTTTGGGACATGATAAGTATTTAGTTATGCAACTGTTGCATGGCTAAACACTTATAAGGTCCCAAAGGCGAGACCTATTGGCTATGCCAATGCTTGTTTTTAGATAACAAACATGACAGCACCTTTAAAAACTTGCAGTCAGAGTGAGCGATGATGGAACACCTCTTGTGCTCGATTGACTATAATGTTGCCCCACCTATAAAAAAGAAATTCGCGCACATAGAGGGTACAGATGACAACTGACACTTAATTCAATATGACCTGGTCGCCAGGGAGCAGAGAGGTTTCAAGTTCCTGTTTAAAAACGATCACGTTTAATAATAATCTGGTCTAAGATGGGAAACACTTACTTCTGCATGTTTAAAATGGTCATACGTTTGAATTCTAAATGGATCTCACATGATTATATGCCAACTATTTTCAGGGTTCACTCATGCACGGGCTCTTAGAGCAACAGTCGACCCTTGGCTCGGATCTTCCAGTTAATGTGTTAGCTCGCCCACCTATAAGATATGCATTGCATTGTCTATATGTTTGCAAAGTGAACATCTCAAAGGCAACCCTACATGGCACTGTTGCTCTGGTGCCTTCATATGGGATTTCACCTGCTTCAGCGATAAACTCATGCAACTCGCAATTTTGCGCGTCTCCAGGTCAGGAATTACATGACTGCAAAACTCCTGAACCAATCATTTCCGGAGTAGAGACACCGAAAGCTTTCAGATGTTACAGTAACAGGGGCAGCATAGGCAAGGCTCAACCTCATCATGCGTCCTGAGCCCACAGGACACCAACTCAGAGGATCTCTGGAGCTCCTAGAGGCAAGCAGCCTTGCTGCGACTTCGGTCCAAAGAAAAGTGTGGGACGGAGCGTCAAAACGGGTTTCGCCCAGGACGCCCTTTTAAGCAAAGGGAAGCTCGGAGGAACTGGCAGTGCTCTGTCACTGCGCCCCCAGCAGTGGTCTGGGCAAAGCAGATACTGCTCACTCAGCCCCGTTGCCCACAAACAATAAATAGCTCACAGGACAAACTAGAAATGATGTCCCGCCTCGAGGTTAGTTGTTTAGCTCTATGTGAACACGGAAAACAAACGAAAAGCGACTGCCTTTGTTGACAAGGTCATAAAAACACTAATCATACCTGACAACCTGAACAAAAATTTTACCGAGTGAGACAGGAGCGGGGCATCGTGACAAGAAGTACCTAAGAGGCACTTTTGATCTCCACCCTGCTCCCAAGCCCCTTCCTCCCAGTAAAAAACCTTGAAAACCACTATTACCTGGAGAGGTTCCAAAGAGCTCAGCCAAGAGAAGGGAGAGATCCCCATCCGCCCGAAGAAACCTGATGAGTTGCAGGACTAGGTAGAGCATCGCGCAGCCCCACAAGACGTCGCACAGGCAGAGCTCCATGGTGTGGCTGGTTGGAGCGCTTACACTGCAAAGGGTCCAGTACAGGCGTCGTGCCCACCGGGCCGTTCTGCAAGGCTGCCTTAGTCCTCGGAGAACAACCTTGCCAGCCCAGCTACCTCTTTTCTAGCCTGGGGCAGTAGTGAGTGCAGCAGGGCGGTGCTTGTTGAGGTCCCCGCCCTCGTTTTTTTGTGTGCCTCTGCCGCCTTCGTTGGACTCTTCGGCGGCTAAGAGTTACGACCTTGTGATCCGTATACCCTTCACCGTTGACGTGTGCGCCGGTAGCCATTGTTCCCTGGGAGATTGCTGCCAAACTTAAACCTCCGCTCGAAGGGGCTCTCCACAAGATGAAGTGGGATCATTGTGCGACATCGGAAAAATGAGGCGTTCCTTTCCCTCAAGAGCAAAGCGGCGCCGAATCAGACTTGTTTACAGTTTATTTTGGAGCGTCCCCATGCATGTTATCACACACCTTTGAGGGGGGAAGCTTGTGGTTTTAAAGCCAAAAATGACTTTAGGATAGCTGTACTGGCAGCCCTTGGGTGGGGGATTGCACAGCTTGTTGCTCGCATATCCAAAAATCTTTTCGAAGACATTGATCGCTATGGAGTTTTGTTGATATGGACTACACATTTGAGGCACAATTGCACATTTTTTGTAGATTAGCGGGCAGAGATCCACCTATGCATGGCTTTAAGTGGGATGAAAAAACTCTTTCAAAGGGGCGTGGTCGATATAAAAGGCGTGGCTTAAAAACAACTAAGTTAAAAATCTGTGCTTACCATAGGGTGCTGCCTCACTGATATTTTTCTGCTCCTGTCATTGCATCTAGACATATAATACAACAAGTAACGTTACACCTACAACAAGCCAGGACTATAGACTTGTCAATGGTTGTTAGTTGCATAAGATAAATAGACAACATAGTATTGAAAATGCCTCCGTTCTGAAATGATGAGACTGTGAAAGTACTATAACGAGTGTCTTTGAAGTTACATCAAAGGCTGTGAAGGGTGGTGCTGCTGAAGAATTAAGATGTATTTTTTTTCATCCTGAGGGTGAGGGTAAAAATGAAGAGCCCGAAAGAGACCCCTCTCAGCACCTGCTTTTTAGAACTGCAGGTGCAGGACCTGGCACACTTCTAGCCTGCGCCTATGATTCACGCAGTGATATTCAAAGTACCACCCGGGGGCCACATGTGTCCCTCCTGACCTTTCCATGCAGGCCTCTGGTAAACAGCAGCATTTGGTTGCTGTTTCTCTACTCCACAGTAAAGTTGAGAAATGTGTTAAATAAAGAGGCACACATTTATTTACAGCTTAACTTATTTATTAAGGTGTTGTGCACCATTTAAATTTAGGAACGCCTTCGTTTTTAAAACAAGCCTTTGCAATGCAATAGGTCTCGCAGTTGAGAGAGTTTGCGCTAGTGGCATTGTAAATGACAATGGCTTTTATTTACATGTTTTGAAAACCTGCAAGCACCAACTATACGTACAAAGCGTACATAAATAAAAGCCATTGTCATTTGATTAGACTAAAGAGAAAAAAACTACAAAAGCTGTTTTCTACAAGGTGATTGAGTTAACCAGTCAAATTGGAAGAAACATGGTTAGGGGTAATGCTGCTATGTTGACTGATTAAACAAGCATTGGCATAGCCAATAGGTCTCGCCTTTGGGGCCTTATAAGTGTTTAACCATGCAACATTTAATGTTGTTGCACCAAGGATATTGTGCTGCATAACTAAATGCTTATAAGGTCCCAAAAGCGAGACCTATTGGCTATGCCAATGCTTGTTTCTGTTTGTCAGCACCAGGTAAAACATGGGGGTGAGGGAAAGAAAAAAAAAAATGATGACCCCCACCTTCCAATTTTTGTTGTCCTTGACAAGGTACTGAAATCACCAACGGCCAGCGGTGATCTATAAATATGGTGGATGGTAATCCATCAGGGAGGAGGATGTAATGTTCTCCATCAACTTGACTGACTTAGTATGGTCCATCAAACCGTAGATTAGTATTTTAATTTATTTGTCAATTATGATTTGCAACATGTGTAACTCTGAAGTGAAGAATACCCTATAAGAATATCATTTTTTTATTCGGTCTTGTACAACTTTGTCTCTCAGAAACTTGATATATCCAACTTCTATTTTTATCACTGTACTGCAGCACCACTAAGATAAAAGATCATTTTCATCAACAGACCACTCCAGATATACTGAAGAGATTCTTGTTCCCAGAGTTCATTTATTCAACTGTGCAGGGGATAAGAGTACTTAAATCACATGACCCTGCCTTCATATACAGTCCCTCGACAGCTAATAGTGGTTTCATGAAACCATTATTAAAACTGTATCTGGGAGTTTCTCACCAACAATGCTGAGTGAAATATGCTATTATTTTGAAGATCTCAGTAGTTGAAGCAAAACATTTGTTTTTAAAATTTCTTTGGCATGGAAAAAGTCCCGGCTTAATAAAAGATTTTCTATAGGTCTTCAACTAGAGACAGACAACTATTGTTATAAGTTTGCACCATCACATCAACTACAAAAGAAGACAATCCTCTTTTTAGGTCAATTGAGTAATGCGTTTTACATCATAGAAGAACGATGTAATGAACCAGCATGCAATAACAAATCCATAATTTCACATTCTGAATTTTTGCAGTAATTAAAAGCAACATATTTGAAACATAAATAGTGTTGTGACTCCTGGCAGTTATACATTATTTTAATTGGCATTTAGCTGGAATGCCTAAAATGCAATCAGTGCTTGTAAAAAAGTGACTTTCAAAACATGTAAATAAACAATGACTACTCCTAGTTATGGAAAAGTAGTTCTCCTTGACTGTTCTTGTTACACAATGTGTACTAATATCTTGATCTTGACCCAACTCTTTTTTTTATGTGTGTAGGCAGATGTGCAAATAAATAGAAATCCAAGTTTCAGCCCTGTTGACAAATTCTGCAACTGTAACATAAGTGCATTTTCGTATCCGCTTAAATATGTTTCTTACCCTTGTTGTAAGCTACCCTAAATCCCACACCTGATCGGGGTTAGCAGTATTGACCTGAAAAGATATTGCGCCCACTCCATCGCTTGCCACTATATTGTCAAGGTTACTATATATTTATGAATTATAATGAATTGGGCTTGTCATAAATATTTCTAAAAGTCCAAGAATTAATGTTGTAGCTATTTCCTATGTGGACATAATATTATTTAATGTTACTATTACCTTCTAAAGCTTTTCTATGGAACAGCTAACCCTACTGCAGTGCAAATGGTTTTCAACATCTTTCTATGTTCAGAACATGTTTTACAATAAAGTTTTACATGTCCTACTGTTAAATACTGTTAGACCTAGCATCAATGGCGTGGGTATCCCCTGTATTTTTGTCTTTGCCTCCTGTGTTTTTGATGTGTGTTTTGCTGGTCTAGATGCTTTGGGAACTTTGCCACTGCTGTTCAGTGCCAAAGAGAAAGTGCTCCCTTTGTAAATTGTTGTTATGGATTGGTGTTCCATGATTGGGTTATTTGATTTACTTGTCAGTCCCTAGTACAGTGCACTGTGTGCCCAGTGCCTGTAAATCTAATGCTGCTTGTGGACCTGCAGAACTGATTGTGCCATCCACATAAGTAGCCTGTAAATATAACTCAGATGTGCCACTGAAGTATCTGTGCTCAGTCTAGTACTGCCATGTCGACTTGGTAAGTGCACCCACTTGCCAGGCCCCAAACTTCCCTTTTTTTACATGTTAGCCACCCCTAAGGTAGGCCCAAGGTACCCCTGTGGGCAAGGTGCAGTGTATGTGAAAGGTAGGACATGCCCTGATGTGTGTGGCATGTCCTGATAGTGAAATACAGCCAATTTTGTTTTTCACTATTGCAAGGCTATCTGTTCCCATAGGATAGAATGGGGAGATTGCTTATAACATCTTATAAGCATAACTACCCCTGAGAACAAGATGGGAAAATTAAGTTTGATATGCCTGAACTCAGAATGTTAAAATGCATCTTTTAATGAGGGTGATTTTTACATTCTGTGTTTGAAAATACCACTTTTAGAAAGTAGGAATGTTCTTGCTTAGCCATTCAGTGTGCCTCTGCTAGAATGTGTATTGACTGTCTGGCTATGGGGTGACAGGGGTTGGGGAGGTGCAGTGTCTCCAGATAGTCTGGATGAGTCAGGGCTGGGTTAAATAGATCTGAGCTGCATTTAGAGGAGGGGGAGGAGATTTTCTTTCACCTGAATGGGCCTGGTCTGCCTCTGACAATGCTGTCTCCACCTCCTGCCAGGAAGCTGCACCAGAAAGGACAGAACTGGTTCTGGCTGGGCAAAGACTCTCTCTGCACTAGAGAACAAAGAGATTTACTGTATAAAAAGATGGGTCCAGACCCCAGGCTTGTAGATCACTTCTGGGAATCAAGAGAAACCTTTGCCAAGTAGAAGAGCCGGAGAAACTGAGGAAGAATACTGCCCCTGTGCTGTTTGCTGTCTGGGATTGGCCTGTAGTGGCTACTTGCTGCCAAGGAAAGGAAAAAGGACTTTGCTGTTTGTTGTGTCCACTGCTTGAGGAAGACCCCCAAGAGCTTGAAACTGAACTAGCCTCCTGTTCTGAAGTCTCAGAGACACAAAGACTTCACCACCAACTTCCTTGCTGGGAGCTCTGACCTGCAAAGAGGTGCCTGCTTTTGTTTTGGACCTCTAGAGACTGTTTTCCGCTGGGAGCTGGAAAATCAACGCAACACTGAGAAGGATGACGCATCCGTACCTCTTTCTGAAGCATCGCCAAAGAAACCGTCGCAGCGCCTGCCGCGGCACGAGAAATCGCTGCACGCTGCATTGAGTGCAACGATCTCCGAAGTCCGAGATCACTGCACTGATTCTGATGCAAGCCCTGCTGTGCGGCTGCAAGAATCTACGCATCATACCGGATCGTCGCATCGAGGTGCCAAGTCTTTCGCATCGTTGGGGGACACAGTAAGAAACTGACGCATCACCTCCCCATGCAGTAAGAAACCGACGCATCACCTGCTCTCTGGTAAGGATCTGACACATCACCTCCTCTGCGCAGCAGTAAGGAACCGACGCATCACCTCCCCCGGAGCAAGAACCGACGCATCACCTTCCCTAAGTGTAAGGAACCGATGCATCACCTTCCCTGAGGCCCGTTTTGTTAGTTTGCGTGAAGCATCCGAGGTACTTTGTGTGAAAAGTGTTGCATCTGCAATCTGCTTTGAACTGACCTATTTCTACCATCTGAAAGTCATATTTTTATTTCTGTATTGTGGATTTTTGGCGTTTGGTCTTGTTTTGATTAAGATAACGATTACTTATTTTTCTAAACTAGTGTGGTGTTCATTTGTAGTGTTTTCGCTGTATTACTGTATGTGTTCACAAATGCTTTAAACATTGCCTCTGAGATAAGCTTGTCTGCTCATGCCAAGCTACCAAGTGGGTGAGCAGTGGTTATTTTAGAAGTGTATCCACTTACCCTGACTAGAAGCAAGGGTCCCGATTTGGACAAAAGTACCTACCTCTGCCAACTAGAGACCCCCATTTCTAACAAATACCATGTACCCTACCTTATTGGGCATTAGGGTGTTACCTAAAGGATGCATAAATATTTAAAAGAACAGTGTTACACCTGTCAAAAGGAGTTATTTAAAACTGCACAGACAGGCTACACTCGTAGGCCTGCTGTTCTGTTTTGCACTTTAGTGGTGGCGCAATGCGTGCTGCAGTTCACTAGTGACATTTAAATTATAGGCCCCTCGGTACGCTTTGTATACTACAATAAGTTAAATAGTATATAAAATTATATAATAGAATTTCAACATGTTTTAGTAGTCAACGCATGTGCACTGAGGCCTGGTTAGCAGAGTGCCAGTGCACAGTGCCAAAAAACAAGCAGCATCAGCCTAAAAAAATGCAAGTGATCATACAAAAAGAGGTATTTTTGTACATTTTTCAAACGTTATGTAGACTTAGAAATGCCAATGTTGTCATATTTATGTTAAAGTAAAAAAAAATGTAAAGAGTTTAATTGCTGGATTTTTTTTTTTTTATTAAATGACTGCATGTAGAACTGACAGCATTTTTCCATTTTTGTTGAAGCTATATTCTCGTAGTATGTTTTATGTTAGACTTTTTGAAAGTTGGTCATTTTTTTATAAATGTTTGTTTTAGTATTTATATTTTTAAATATATTTTTGTGCTTTTATTTTACAGTATATTTTTTATTGTGCCGCTCGTGTGCTGAGACTCTGTGCTGATCGGAGGAGGACTGTCCCCTGCCGGAATACCTAAACCAGCGGGAAGGCTGGGACTGCGCTGGACACTGTGGGGGCTTGACTGCCGGGACTGCGAGGACCAGGGTTCCTTGTGCGGACTTCATTGAGCACACCTGGTTGCTCTTCTCGGCCCCGCCTCCCTCCACAACAAAACGACTCGCGGCCCCCGCTTCGCGGGAGCCGCTCGTGTGCTGAGACTCTGTGCTGATCGGAGGAGGACTGTCCCCTGCCGGAATACCTAAACCAGCGGGAAGGCTGGGACTGCGCTGGACGCTGTGGGGGCTTGACTGCCGGGACTGCGAGGACCAGGGTTCCTTGTGCGGACTTCATTGAGCACACCTGGTTGCTCTTCTCGGCCCCGCCTCCCTCCACAACAAAACGACTCGCGGCCCCCGCTTCGCGGGAGCCGCTCGTGTGCTGAGACTCTGTGCTGATCGGAGGAGGACTGTCCCCTGCCGGAATACCTAAACCAGCGGGAAGGCTGGGACTGCGCTGGACACTGTGGGGGCTTGACTGCCGGGACTGCGAGGACCAGGGTTCCTTGTGCGGACTTCATTGAGCACACCTGGTTGCTCTTCTCGGCCCCGCCTCCCTCCACAACAAAACGACTCGCGGCCCCCGCTTCGCGGGAGCCGCTCGTGTGCTGAGACTCTGTGCTGATCGGAGAAGGACTGTCCCCTGCCGGAATACCTAAACCAGCGGGAAGGCTGGGACTGCGCTGGACGCTGTGGGGGCTTGACTGCCGGGACAGCGAGGACCAGGGTTCCTTGTGCGGACTTCATTGAGCACACCTGGTTGCTCCTCTCGGCCCCGCCTCCTCACGGTAACGCCTATTGCTATATGAACATCCGCCCACACGCGCTAGTGGGACGCGTGCGGGGCGCACCCCGGGGCGAAGCCCGGGCAAAGGGCGGGCCCTCTTAGGCCCTCAGAGGCCGCAAGAGGCTTGGCAGGGCCTATTCCCCCAACGCCCCCATTGTGTTGTACTGATCTGTGCTTGTGCGCTGTTGCTATGGCTCAGAATGTGGCCAATGTTATCGGAGAAAAGTCGGTGGGGTCCTCAATTGGTACAATCGACAGCTATTTTATAAGGGTCCCCACTGAATTAGACAGGGAGTCAATCTTGGAAGAGCGAAGGTTGGAGCGTCGTCGCTCGGTCGAGAATCTGAGAAATCGGCCTCTTACAGATCTGATTTCTCAGACTCTCCTTCCGAGTGGCGACAGCCATAATGATATCGATGACCTTACACCTTCTGCGAGCGTCCCTTTTCTGCTACGAGACTCTACATGTACTCCTACCCCTCTAACTGACCAGATTGGCAGCCACCACACGCCTCCTAGCCCTAGTATAATAACTGCTAATCTAACTAGTCCTATTACCAATAGGAGTAAATCCGTCCGTCACAAGGTGATTAAAACAATCCCGCCTAAGGCTCATGGCCCTCCTCCAGGTAAAAGAAGGCGAAAAGGGGGCGAACACCAAAAATGTAAGACTAGTTATAAAGATTTTGGTAGGCATGCCAAATTGGACATTAGACCACACCAGGCGCCTACTGCTGTTTCAGCTAATTTTCCCAAATCCACGCTCCTAGACAAGGAAGTTAGTACTACTGTACTTGCCGCCCCTTCTGTTGATTTGGGATTGAAAATAGCCCCCCCTCTCCTCTACTAGACAGTATAGAACATCTATTTAGGTCCCTTGTTTCTCCAATTATAGAGGAGCTTAAGAGGGTGGAGAAACGTCTCGAAACCATTGAGTGTGCTATTAGGAGCAAGGACGCTGCAATAAGGGATGTTGTGAATACGGTGATGCCCTCTCCACACCTGGGTGCACAATCGAATAGTCAAACCCCCAAAGCTGCATCAGTACCTTTTAATCAAGGAGAACCCCTTCAACAGAGGCTACCTCCTCCTAAGGTGGCAAACAAACCAGCAGCTACATCTGATAATGAATCGAAGAGAGGAACGGATAACGTATTTGCAAATAAACAGCAGGAGGGGGTGGGGAGCTCCAGATATAAAAGGATGCCATTGAACAAAAGTCCAATGGTTGAACTCCCCCCTGAAGCCGTGCCTTATGTGGTTGTTTTGACTGGGGTTCCCTCATTGACAGATCATAAAAAGGAAGGGTTCGCCCAACTAAAAAATAAAATCATGCACTGGCTTAATATTTTTAGACCTATTAAAAGTAATATTAATGGAGAAATAGTGCATGTCAGGCGACTCTCATGGCTGGGTGGTAGAAGCAAAGATCTTGAGGGTGATGTAGTTGTAGTGAACTTTAGAGACCCTCGAGTGGTGGACCATATTTTAAATTGGCCCTCGGGCAATGGAATGAATTCCATCATACCCCGTGCACTTACGTACTTCTATCCAAGATCACTGGTCTTCCCTACATCTTATGCAAGAGGCCAAGGACCTATTTACCAGAACTACCTAGCTCCCCTTGATATGGGATGCCCTGCACAGATTCAACATCCAGTATCTGTTGCCGATCCCTTTGGGTGGAATATTGTCCCCCCCAGGTACAATCTAAACATCATAAGGGGAATGGAGCATCTAAGACCATTTACACCGCTGGAGACTGTAAATAGGTTCGATGTGTTAACAGACATGGAAGGGTGTGACTAAAGTTTACAGCAGTCGAGGGGTTTGAGGACTCTCCAGGATGGGGGCGTGAACAGTGGGAAGCCACTATGCTTTGATCCTCCCAGCAAACAAGTAGCTGGTCTTGTTCCCCCTTTTGAACGAGACACCTCCATTGTTCATGATGATGTTGACGCCAAGAGAGATCATGGTGAACAACTGGTGATGTCTGTTGAGGGCCCAGCTTCCCTGGAAGCAGAAGTCAACCACGCTAATTCTAATGGTCCTATGCGGGATGCTTGCACTGATCCCATAGCTCTGAGGGGTGTTACTGAGACACAACCAATTCTTACAGCCCCCCCACCCGCCCATCTTAATTATGAAGAGTCTGTTCCAAATATCGATAACCAGTTTAAAGTTCTTAGCTGGAATATTGCGGGTCTTGCTACTAACATTGGCAATCCAGAATGGTGCTCCTTTATTGACCCCTTTGGAATTTGTCTCTTTCAGGAAACCTGGTCAACCGAACCCATCCATCGATTAGGTTATACAACTTATATGCTTCCTGCTGTAAAGGGACATCGAGGGAGGCCTTCGGGGGGCTTGTGTGTCTGGGTAGGCACTCATCTTGGTTTTAATATCAAGAGGGTTGATATAACAAGCTCCGATATACTGTGCATTCTTTTGTTACATAAAAAGATTCCTAAGATTGCACTTATTAATATCTATTCGCGAAGTACTCAAGGAGGTGGTCGTTCTACCACTATAGATTCCCTGTCACAACTTCTGGAATCATTCCATGACGAGGTAGCGTTGATGATTGGCGGGGATTTTAATTGTCACTTTGAGCCTTTGCCCGGAGTGACTTCACTGACAAATGTAGAAGATGAGGCTAGACTTATACCTCCCCTTAATATGTATCCAGCTAAAAACTGGACTCCGAAGGCCCTTCAGCTAACTTCCCTTACTTATGCTTTCTCTATGAGAGCATGTAATGGTCGATTTGGCGGTGATACCCCAGGACAACCAACTTATAGGGGAATGGGACATGAATCTGTGATCGACTACGTCTTGGTGAGCCTAGATTTATGGCCCAATATCCTGGATTTTAAAGTAATTAGACGCACAGAGAGTGACCATGACCCCCTGACAGTTGCTTTAAACTTTTATTTATTGAACTCAGGGCTAGATACAGCTATTCCTCCAGTGGGTAATTTAAGAATTATACAAGGGGGGAAGAGGATTCGCTGGCAAACCATAAAACAGTCCGAAACAGCAATAGCCAGCTTGTACTCCAATATTCTCCCCCTACTTGATAGGGTGTTTAAGGGTGAGACTAATAGCAGTGCAGATGATGAAATCCTAGATATGGACAAAATTCACAAAGATCTAGTAGCTATATTGGGCGGTTCCTTTTACTCCTCAGGTCCGCCCAATACAAAGATGTCAGGCAAGTCTAATTCTTGGTTTACCAAGAAATGTAGGTTAGCCAAACAGGAACTACTTCAGGCCATTAGAGGAGGTAACCCTCTACTTATCAGGGAAGCCAGGCGAGTTTATAAAAAGTTAATTTCTGCAGCTAAGTCTGAGTGGGAAGAGCAAAGATGGGTCGCAATGAGGCAAGCCCTCGTGGCAAAGGACCCAAGAACATTCTGGAATCTTGTCCACTCTGGAAGCCCTGAGGGCAACACCATGATTGATCCAAATGTTTCCGAGGATGCTTGGGCTTCCCATTTCGAAAAACATTATTCGATTAACACTAGTAGGTGCATCGATCCCCCAGCCATCATAATATCAAAGGGTCCGTCCTGGCTGGCACCACCCTGGACCCTATCAGAAGTGGACTTGGCTTTGGACCTGCTTCAAGCTAATAAAGCTCCGGGGTTGGATCGTATTCCAGAGGACCTTTACAAAGACGAACCAAAGGTTTGGGCCCCTTATTTCCAAATTCTCTTCAATTCCATCCTACAAGGCTCACCGATTCCATCTACCTGGACGGGCGCGGAAATTATCCCTATTTACAAAAAGGGATCCCCCCTTGATCCAGGTAATTATAGGCCTATAAGCCTAATAGATGTGAGTCAAAAAATCTACTCTAGGCTTCTTCTCCAACGCCTACAGAGTTGGATAGAAGAGAATAATATACTAACCCCACTCCAAGCTGGATTCAGGGCCAAAACGTCCACTATGGACCAACTATTTAGGCTCCAGTTGCTCCATTGGAAACATGTTATTCTGGACGGGGGTAGCCTATATATGACCTTTGTGGATTTGAAATCCGCCTTTGATATGGTGGATCGTAACCAGCTATGGCACCTACTGCTGGATATGGGAGTCCCGCCTTATCTATGTCATCAATTGAAGATTCTTCATGACGGGACCTATGCTAGAGCCCGCTACGGAAAAGTTGGAAATCTGACTGGCCCATTTCCTGTTGCTAAGGGAGTTCGACAAGGCTGTGTACTTGCCCCAACCTTGTTTTCCCTCTTCCTCAATGGCCTTATTGCCGATCTTTTAGATGCTATTGACATTGATGCACCGAAATTGGCCTCCAGAAAATTCCCTGCCCTCATATTTGCTGACGACACCCTGCTGCTGTCCAAATCCCCGATGGGCATGCAGAGGGTGTTGGACCAGTTCACAAGCTTTTGCAAACAAAGGAATTTGGTGGTCAATATTGGCAAAACAAAGTATATGGCCTTCAATGTAAAATCCTCTAATTACCCACATCCTAAAATGGGAGGAGTCGCTTTGGATCGGGTTTCTATCTTTGAGTATTTAGGCTTGACCCTAAATGACAAGATGGGTTGGTCCCCACAAATTTCTAAAGCCAATTTAAAACTCAACCAGGCGGTGGGGGGCATCCTTAAAGTTCATAAGAACTGTTGCTTAAAAATTATAAGTGCCCCTCTAGAAATTTACTGTGTCCAATCTAGATCCTCTACACTGTACGGAGCTGAGCTATGGGGTTCTAGTAGCACAAATGATCTGACTATTACTGAAAATAATTTTTTGCGGAAACTATTATCACTCCCAATCAATACTCCGCTCATGCCATTGCGGTTGGATCTTAATATCCGTCCTATTTCTGAGGTCATTGCCATACGTCCGGTGATGTATTGGAAAAGGCTTTGGAGCACACCAGAGTTGGCATGTTACAGAGACGAATTGAAGGTAATCTTGGGTTTACTTGGGGCCGATAAGATTCCCTGGCTCCAGTATGTTAGGCAGTCACTATCCAACATTGGCCTTGCCCATCTCTGGACTAATCCAGAGAATTGTTTAGGCATTTCCAAAAAAAGTCTTGCCCTAACACTCAAAGACTACTTTCTCACTAAAGCTTACCGTCTAGTTAGGCCTTCTAGCCTGACTGATCAGTTCTTGGACGTTAAGTGTAATTACGCCTTTGTATCTGACCTCGACGTTATCCAGCCCACTCTAGCAAAGAAGCTGTTCCTACAGTTCAGATATGGGACCCTTCCTTTATATTCAATTACTGATAAATGGGTGGGTGTCCTTGAGCACAATTGTCCGGGGTGCTCATCTGAACAGGAAACTATGATTCATGTTATGCTTTTTTGCCCAGCATACGCTAGAATTCGGAAGAAATGGATTATTCAGCTTTGCTTGAATCTGGGTATTAGGAGCTACCTTGACTTTTTCAGGGTCTTGCGAAGTGATCTAAATCCACTTGTCGTGGTAACAGTTTCCAGGTTTCTACTTGCAATGTGGCTAATTCGCATGAAACTGATACGTAACAATACAGATTGATCGATTGCTATAAATTCAATGGGGGGTTTTATTTGTTGATAAATAGTTAGTCACCTTTATTTCTATTATGGGTATTGTACTGATTGAATATATTACTATGAATTGTTTCATTTATGTACTTTTATGATTTTAAACAATCGAAATAAAGGTTTTTTGAATTGAATTGAATTGTAATTTTATATTTATATTTTATTTGTACCTTTTTGAGTATTAAGAATTTTAGCAATGGGTTTTTAAAATGCAATTTTAATGATTTGATAATTATTTTGTATAATTTTCATTTGCATTCATTTTTTATTATAAATGTATAATATATATGTACAAATTTAGTTATTGGGGGGGCAGAGCCTGAAGCCCGAGAAAGATGGTGGAGTTCGAGTGTGCTCCGCAATGAGCTGTTACTTCTATGGCTAAATCTTCAATCTGACCTAAGATGGAATTGGCAAGTAATGGACATCGCTGTGATATGCTTCAATGCTGCTAAGAAGTGCCAGACTCCCAAATAAAATGGATTGCCCACAACGACCACTGGCAATACTGCTCCTGGCCCTGGTGACACTGAGCATCACACTGCAATGGCAGACGCCAGAATGAGACCAGCATGTCAGCCGGGAAAAACTCATATCTGGGACCAGAGGGAGATCACAAAGACAGGAATAATCCTATGGCAGATGGTCATGGGATCCAGAGTACTTTGCAGCGGAGCAGCCGGAAAACTGAGTACATGTATGGAAGGTACCAAAAAGATACCTATAGGGGTTAGCTGCCATAATATACGACTCACTCAGACTGCTGAAGTGTGCAAAGACTGTGATAGAGCAAAACATACACAAATGAGAACCAGACACAGCAACCAGAAAATCTCAGACAAATTTTGCAGTCAAGCCTTTGCCTTGTGCATGGAGGATAAGGGGAACCCACTAGCCTGTGCCCCTCCCAAGAATTTATAGGCAATCAAAACTACATAGTTCTGCAAATAAACATGGACAAATAGACTCTGAACTGCACTGGACCAATAGTGCACAGCAGCAATGATTACCATAATTCAAGCCACTAACCATGAAGTTGGGGTGAGCAAGAAAGGCATTATAACAATGCAGTTTGCACCCCTCACAGGAACTTTAAGGGCTCAACCCCGCCTAACAAATCAATGCCTCATGCAACTAGATTACAATCATCTTTCTGCCTGATAGCTGCGCCTCCTCTTCTATGGGACAGCAACTTCCAGAAAGAACACAGTGACATAACATACATAATAGAACCTTTGATGATGGCAAATTCACAAATTGATGCCCATATGTCAAAGACAGTCACACAATCACTCTTCACGAAAGCAGTAGCAGGAAAAACCGTGAAATCCCTTCTTATGCCAGACGCCACGATCAAAGTCTCTACTCCACTCTTGACATGATTCTGAAAGAATTTACAGCACTTAAAATATCTATAACCCTATTGAAGGCTTTCATCTGGCACAAAGAATCCAAACACGCACATCTATGACAATGTCCTGCTACAAATAATAGTATGCTGCCTAAGACTTCAACAACGGAAGAAGATGCTTCAAGCAGATAAACCCGATGGTGCATTTCAATTCGGAGACGTTAAAACTATGTGGCACAAAACTTTTCGATCAAGATATTGAAAAAAAAGTGCTTGTCCGTGCACAGATCAAGGCTCAAACAGCAGGAAATCAGATACAAACTTGTGGACACATCCACAATGTTATTAACATACGAGGTACGCACCGCAGAATTCACAGATGCTTGAGTTCTGAAGAAATATGTAGATAATAGACAGCTGAGGAACACGAAAGTATCAGCGCCCCACCAGATCCTTGTTTCCAGCCCCATCCCCAACAAAGTCATAAATCCAGATCCTGGCTCAAGGTGGAAACAGAACAAGACACCTCAAAATTGCAGGACCACCCTGCTGAAACTAACTGATCTAAATTAATACTACCTGTTGGAATGTCTGAAGACTCCTATCTCTAAGAGGCAACCGAAGTGACCGCCAGACACAGTTAAAAGATGAAGATCATCGCAATCTCCCATGGCGATGTTATGACTCTACAGGTGGAGGGTGAAGAGGATTTACATTTCTAAAAAACTGTTGTGACAGGAACTAGACCCTCTAATGTATTACTATGCCTTGACATGAGAGACTGACATCTACTCACTGCTGACATAGGACTGTAATTATACCACCATAACCATGTAGTCAAATGATCCCCAAATCCCAGTCAACATGATTCTTCTTTGCCAAAACTACTCCTAAGCCTATCCTTACTCCTTGAACTACACTACCAGACACATCAATCAATCACAATCCATGTGCACTGACCGACTCATCCAATTGGCAAGTAAAGGAACTCACCCGAATGAAGCGCCTCTTACGATGCCCTTCCCCACCCAGAGGAAAGACTCCCCAGATACCCCACATCTGTCAAGTTTTGTTCCACACCTTGAGTACACCTACTCACTTCTACAGACTCTTACTTGAAAGCACTTTCTAACGCATACCTGGCTGCCAATTAACACTGAACACTTTTGGTAACATTATGCCCACATCACAGAATTAATCATTATTTCAATGAATGCGAACAAACTCACACACTACATCAAACAGATAAAAAAATGCTATCAAACCCATAGTCCTACTACAGAAAATGCACTTGATAGCAAAAGAAACCGATAAGCTAAACCTGCAAGCCCCTCACATGACCCTAACGTGACTCCAATAACACAGAGAAAAGAGGAGTGTCCATTGTGATCCACAATGTACTCCCACTCGACGTAGCACAAACCAGGTCAGACCGGTGGTGGACACTACGAATTTTTAAAAATACATGTACAACAATGATAGTAGGATTGATATATGCCCTGGTGGGAGATAAACACATTCTCTTTAGAAACATAACTAGACTAATACTTTTTCTCCCATATAGCAAAATCATTGCAGGAGGCGACTTGAATTTAGTCCTCCATCTGGGTAGGATGACTGGGCAGGGGCTGCAACCAGTTCCACTTAACTTAAAACTATGAACCGAGAAATTTTACACAACCAACGGATACTACTTGCTAAAAATACTGACTTACCTGTTCCCATTTTATAATAGGCATCCAAGAACCAATGGGAAAACTACCCCACACACCCAGCTGAAAAACCAGGAAGAATCCTGGTCAGTCACTGCAGCGAAACATAATGAGGGATGTAAGAATACAAAGGCACTAGAACCCTTGATGAAAGGTATTCTAACCTTCTCTCCCTACATCTCTCACCTCCTCTCATTATTATTCTTTTTTATTTTTTCTTTCTAGTCTCCACACTGCAAATATGTTGATTCTCTTTATAATTCCACTTCAGCTTCGGCCCCACGAACCAAACGGCCCAAGACCTAAGAATAAATTGATATTGTAGGAGTGATCTATGTATTTGAAATAATTGCTCAGTTTTCTCATCCTTTGTCTAGTTGAAGAGGAGAGCTACAGGATGTGATACAATTGGGATAAGGACTACTAAACAAATATTGCTGTGTACGTTCCTCCTTTGTGTTCGAATAAAACTCGATTAACAAAATATAGTGTTATTATTAGTATTTGTTATAACTTGTTTAAATAAATTCACTTATGTATTTATTTGTATAAATAGATATATAGATGTTTAAATGTACTTTTAAGAATTATATGTTTAAAAATGTAAAGTCATCAACATTTTAAATCCATTTTAATATACATACTTACCTATGTAATCTCAATTTTCAGGACCACAATATTTTGAAGACAATGGGGCATATTCACAAGGAGCTATCGCCGAGTTAACGGCACATTATCGCAGCTAAAGTTGCGATAAAAACATTTCCCCATTCACAAGCTGGTGTTAACAGCACCAGTTTACCCGCGATAGCAGCCGCAAAAAACATCGCCACAGATGACCCAGGCAACTATCGCTAATGAGATGCAGAGTAGGTGTTTCCATGCCCAAAGCTGTGACAACACCACTCCACAACATTCACAACGACCAGCCAGATCGGCGATAAGAACACAAAACAGGCGAAAAGGCGTGTTAGCACCAGGAAACAGCCTGCACCACAAAAGGAAGCCCAGCCCAGAGCCACATTTAAAGAACAACACATGCACCCAGGCAACTGAACATGCAGCCCGGAGGCCCGAAAGGGCACCAACACCCGCCGACACCACCCCCAAGATGCACCCTCCCCGGCACCCCCCCAATTGACCTCTTGTGCTCTCCGACGGCATTCACCTTGTCAACGATGTTCCACCATATTCCAATTTTGGTGCCCAATGACACGTTGGAGGTGACGAATAGTTGTTGATGGTGTTCCATCACCTCTGTGACTATGATCCTGTGGACTGAACTTTGTCTTCCTCTTCTTCTTGTCCTTGCCCTTCCCTGTCCCCGAGGTCCCGGGATGGTCATCCGGGGTGCTTGTGGGGTTGCTCTCGTTCTCTGTGCCTGCTCCGGCTGCCTCCATGGTGCTTGGGTGTGGGTCATTTTGTGTGTGGGTGTTTTTTCTACTTTTATGTTGATTTTTCCCACCTGCCATGTGTGTATTGCTGGCCTGGCGCTGCTTATCGCGGATTTCCTCATCGCGCTTTGGCCCATAGCAGGTTTTTTCGCATTGAGGTTTGTGTTTTTGTCTCCGTCAAGGTGGTTGTATCGCTGACATTGGCCGCGGTTTCGGCAAACTATCGAATGGGGCCGCCTTGTTGTGAATTCCACGTTGACACAGGGTTATTTTCCCGCAATAGGCTGCGATGTGTAAAGTGCGTTAGCATTTTTGGGTGATGTTTAGCACACGTTCTTGTGAATATACCCCAATATCTTTATAGTTTGCATTGTAGTATGTAAACTTAATATAAAGGACCACGATATTCTGACTGCATTTTTTTGTCATCGTGATACCTTTGAAATTGATTTTATGTTATAGAAGTGTTCATTTGACAAAATCCATATTCTTATGAACAAGCGTATTTAATAAAACATCAAAATATAGCAAGACAAATAAAGCAGCTTAAGAGTTTATCATCACCTTTATATAGGCTACAGAAATCACATTAGAAGTAGTTCAAGTTGAGAACAGTAAATCAAAAGCTAATATATTTAAGTGCACACTACATTTTTCCAGGATTAGGCAGAAATAAATGTTGGACTTGCAAGTACTTAAGAGAAGTTAATGGCAAATGAACCAACAGATTTGGTGCTTTAGAGCTGTACTGGCAAGATTCCTTAGGGCCAGATAACAAACCATTTTTGACTGATCCTATTTCATCTAGTAGAAGCAGAGTTTAGTGTTTGCACACCTTTTGCTACTGTCGTATGAAAGCAGGTTTCTGTAGTTGATAATGTAAGACACGAATGTTGATGCCTATTATTGGGTGGTATATTTTTGTGGTGTTGGTATCTTTAGCTTTTTTGTAATGCTTTGTTTTTCAACTACATTATTGCAATATGATGTTGTCTTGAACTATGGTTATTGTATTTCTTCAGTTTTGACTGTTTTTACGTATTTCTTGTGCCCTGGTATTTTTTAATTGTATTATGTTGCTTTGTGTATGATATTGTGCTATGTTTCGTAGTCCACTTTAGATATGTCAGCAAATGTAGCTATGTTTCCAAACAAAAACAGCAGGCGCTTTAAAATTCCCTTGACTAGCAACAAATTACCACTGCTTAAGGTGGTAGAATAGCACTGCTCCAGCTAATCAACTACTATTCGCCCATTCCATTGTTTTATTTTGGCATGGAGATTATCATAGCATTTTAGGCCCTAGGGACTCAATGCAGTCTCCAGGACATTTTTAGAACTTTCACATGCAGAGCTGATGCTTTCATCTTTGCTGTGGCCTGGATAACTAGTACTAGGGTCAATAGTTTGAAGAGGGATAAGGGGTGCTTGTAACAAGAGTGCAGTGATGTGATTTGAAGGGAACCTCGTTATGATAGTTATTCATACAGATTATCTGCATCTTTCTTTCAAAGAAGGGGGGGCAGCTCTTAACTGGGGTGAAACCCAGTTTTGTAATATTCCCAATGATTTCGATTAGCTCATTTGAGGTATCCCTTACCTTTATGTTGGTGAATGCATAGAGTACTTTTTAACTTCTGTGATAGACTTATAGTTACTTCTTATTTAAAATGTACAGCTTAGCAGATGAGCCCTTTGATTTCATCCATCAGCACTCCATTGCTTGCCTTATTCACATCACTGTGATTAACTTCAGATGTTACAACTTGATGTCTGTGTTGTCTGACCGTTATCATGCTTGCTGCAGATGTTCCCAGAACTCAAAGGTTTGCAGGTGTTTCAGCGGTCGTTCTTGGTCAAATGTAAAATTTAGATTTTTTAGACTGTTGTAAAATTCAGAACGTGAACGTAGGTTATGATTCAATTTCTATTTTATAACCGTTTTTAAAATCTCTGACTTGTCCCAAATATGTAGATTAATAGATGGGATACATTTCCGTAAATCCTCGCTCTAGATGCACTTTAGAGTTGCCATTTTAGTGTTTGCTGCATTGGTTTGAACAAGTTAAATGTTTAGAGCTTATTTAGTTTGATTTGAATAAAAACCACAAAGAAACAAACTAAAAACATCTCATCAGTTTTGTTTACTTCCTAGTCATAAAACCTTTCAGTTAATTTTGATCCAGGACGTGGTGGGATAATAAGTATGCTCCATAAGTGTACAGTCAATCATTTAATCGGCCAATCGATCCAGACAGAATGCTCTTAAAAGATTCTATGTGATTTCCCATTTAAAGCATCAACGAGTTGGATAATGACATTTAGTTAATGAAGTTAACGATAGTTTTGAGTTAAATTAACTACCTGCCGGCATGGACTCAAGGTTTAAGTCTTGACATGGAGTAAATCTATTAACTCACTGGGGTTGAGAGATCACCCTGGGTTTATGCAATCTCTAGTCTCTTGGACATCCTTGTTCTTCTGTAAGGTAAAATATTGACATTTTTCATTTCTTATTCGATGTTATGAGCACAAAAGGGTTGTATGTTTCCAGTTCTTTCTTTAAGACCTCACTCTATGTAGAGGGTTTAACTATTTATTCAGTGACCTCCTTCTGCACACTGATTGTGGCCAGAATACTACATATTCAGCACATACAGGCATATTATTGTCAGAAAACTCACTGTTCCATAAGGCCGTCTGGGAGGACTGTCCAGTCGAGAGTCAGGTTTCTAAAATATTCGAATAAAGGTCGAACTTGTTTTTGAAGATATCGCTGTGTTAATATAAAAAATGAATTTTCTGTGTTATTACGAAAAACAGTCATTGTGCATTTCACATGATTACAGTTGCTTTAAATGACATACTTTTTATAAGTCAGATTTCACAATCCGTCATACGTATAGTGACACTTTGGAAAACACTCAGGCTTCCTTTATTAGGTCTCGCCTGACCCAGCGCATGCGCTGGTCTGGCGATACTTATTGAGAGGGCTCCAGAAAGTGCTACCAGGCCAGCCTAGAGCTACAGTGCATGTGCGCGGGCGCGCGCGCCGCGCTTTACCGCAATTACTTTCACCTTCGCGGCCGCACGGCCGCTTTGATGTTTGATTGCGATCACTTTCACGGCCGCACGGCCGCTTGGCATAGCCAATAGGTCTCGCTTTTGGGACCTTATAAGTATTTAGTTATGCAACTGTTGCATGGCTAAACACTTATAAGGTCCCAAAGGCGAGACCTATTGGCTATGCCAATGCTTGTGGGGTTTTGGCGTAGGGCAGCGCAGCAAGGTACCTTGCTGTGCTGCCCTACGTCAAAGTGAAAGGGCAGGAATACACCGTAATTATCAAATACTTGAATTCCTGTCCTTTCTCTCTCCACTGGCAGCGTTTCGTCAGCCTAGCGCCAACGCAGGCGCCCTTGCACCATGGTGCAAGAGTGCCTGTGCTGTAGGTAGGATTGTTTTTTGTGCAAACGAGACACCTTCCTGCACGAAAACAATACATAGAGGCTTTCTCCTCCTTTTATGTGTGCTGCAAAATGCATCACACATGGAAAGAGGAAAAAAAGAGGAGAAATAACAATATTTCTCCTCGTTACGTCTGCCTAGGGGAGGCGTAAGATCTTGACAAATCCCCAGGTTTACAAGTCCTTGTAAATCTGGGAATCTGGGAATTGTGCAGAGTAAGGTAATGTCGCGATTTGCCCTGCTTTTCCTTACTCAAGATTAATAAGGCCACTCAAGCCATATAATATGACTTTGCCTGGATTCATAAATCTGACTCCGAGCCTTACATCACACATATACCACTTTGTGTGGTGCAAATGTGACAAGGCTCTCATAAATATGCCCCTAGGTAAATAGGATTTGCTAAACATTTACTAAGAAATTAAAGACTACAAGTAGTGAGAAACATTTTTGCTGACCTACGAAATGGGCACAAAAGCCTTTTTATTCATGGAGACTTCCATAGATAAATACCAATTTCATCTTGTGTTTCTCGTGAAAAAAAAATAATTATAATGATAAAGAAAAGTAAGAATAAAATGAAATAATGCATGTTTCAGATGACCCCTTTTGGAGAGAAACATTTGTAAATGTTATTTAATTATTAGGAGTTGTAGAAATTAAACAACTGGGACGTTAATTGAGAGCTTCTGGTGCACAATCAGAGTTGCATTGTTGTAAAAAGTATTATATTTGTGTACACGTATTAGTGAACATGTTAGAAAATATATATAAATAGATATCGCAAGCAACAATTTTATAACTTCATAAATGGTTAACTAAATTATTTCGACATATGCTTTTGATTTCAGAAGTCGCTTGAGGATATGATTGAGAAATTGTTTTTTAAATCTTAAAAATATGGGCATTGCAAACTTTCTTTTTGAGTCTTTGATGCTTACAAAGATTGTACTGTTGATATACTGTGGAATTAATATCATGAGACTGGGATTTCAAGCTATTTTCAGGCTTAGGAAACCCTGGTCAGCTAGAGACTATTTAAAAAAATAGTTAGGATTGTTTATGCAAAGCTTCTAAGCAAGGACCACCTGTTGAGAGATCGGGGATTTGGGAACATTAGGAGAAGTTGGATGGAGCATTTCTCTTCCTTAGGAGAAGAGAGATGAATTTTGTGAATGGAAAGGCCAGCGGAGAGTATGAAATTTAGGTCCAGATTTACTAATCACTTGTGTTGTCCTTACATCATGCATATCGACGCAAGTATTTAAGTGACATTTACAAAGCCACACAAATACATTTTGTATAGCCTTGTGCCGCTTTTCACCTGCAAAGCAAGGCAGCACGTTGTGCTGCCTTGCTTTACCCTGCAACGGCGAGGATTTACATGGGTGAAGCATGGGCGTTTCCGTGCTTTTGACCCATGTCATGTACCTTAACGAAAACCCAGATTTCTCAAAGACAGTAAACCTAGGTTTACACCAAAATGGTGCGCCTGCCCAAATCTTGTGTATCGGAGATAAATATATTTTTTAATTCTCATTACTTTCTCTTTGCATGTGTGCTGCATCATGCATGATGCAGCACACATGCAAAGAGCAATACATCTCTATGAAATAGTTTGTATTTTGGAATCTGCCATTGTAGCACATACTCTATCCTGACCACAAATCTGGCACTCGTGTGATATGAAGCAAGACTGTCTGCGTTGGCGCTAGGCACCCACAAGCACACCAGTGCTGGGAAGAGCCTAAGTTTGCTATATCTTAGTAAACATGGTGTGATTCTGCTCTCTCCCTTTCACACAATACAGTACATCATGACTATTTGGGAAGAAGTATGGAAGGAAAATGTAGAGAAGTACAAAAAGAGAGTTCACAAGGAATGCAAATGTGCCTTTGCTGCTGTCAACCAACCACTGTCTTTGGGCAGTGGAAGACTACAAATTCTGTGCCTTACCTGCCTTTGCGTAAGCTTGTCATCTATGAAGTATTGCAGCGTCTGGACTGCCGCGTGCACCTATGGTATTTCTGATTTGAATCTAACTAATCTACATCTATAATTGAAGCAAATGCTAAAGGGACCCTGCTTGGCTACCTGCAGTTGAAAAGTATGGAACTCAGCCTATGCACCGATTATCAAATCTGTTGCAATCTGACACCCCGAGATTCAGAATTTAACAGATGTAATCATTAACACCTATTCCGGGTTTACTCTTTCAAAATGGCCCACAACATGACATTTTGGTGCCTACCACATAAAAAAATCGACATCTCCCAGTATTTGTGGGGCATTTTTTCCTAAGACGTTTTGGCAGGATTGACCTGACAAAATTTACTGTGACTCATCCTCATCCTCAACAATACCAAAATGATTGTATTTTTCAAACTTTACAAGTCTTAAGTGGCTCAATTTTCAATGGCTCGCTCTTGTCATGTATAACCTAGTCCTCATGTACTCCACAATTTCCATGAGTAAGTCACACCCTCTAAGTACTGCATCTACTAAACAAGGGAAAAAGGCAATAGGAGATCATAAAGTTATAATCCAAACAGAAGTCATCCATTATGATTTGCGATGCTTTCAACAACAAGTTATGTAATTGAGACATACCACTGATGACATGGATGAGCTTAAAAATACACATGGATTTCCAGTTGTGAAACATGATTTTGAAACATTTGAATTCCTTTTCCACAAATGAATGAATTAATTCTGCATGTTAACTCCCATAAAGAAGCATTGTGAGCCCCACATACAGTGATGAACTATATTCTGAATAAAGTAAATTACTAATTCAAATATGAATATTTTAGAATTTCTGGGAAACTGTGCAATGGCCATTGTGACCTTTGTCTGAAAATGTGGAAGACTGTCCAAGATCTCTACTAGATGCAGTGAATGCATTTGATTCCATTGAGTCGGAATGTATGTTTACAATTTTGCAGCGAATGGGAGTCCCCCCTGCTTCTTGCAGTGGATTACGTTTCTCTACACTGACCCAACTGCTTGTGTTCGAGTTAACAGACTCACCTCTACTAGACTGTCTATTCATAGAGGCACTAGGCAAGGATATCTACTCTCCCTGCTAATATTTGTGGTCACATTGGAACTGCTGGCGTGAATCCTTTGCCAGAGACATGAAGCTTCAAACTTACAATTTACCCTGCGGCCCCAGACATCTTGCAAGGTGCGGATGATATGGTATTATATGTTAAAGACCCAGCCATTCACTTAGCACCTATAAAATGCAAATATATACAGTTCAAAGCTATTTGGTCTTGGGTATAAACTAGTTCAAAATTATTATTTTTCCTCTGACCCAAGACACTAAGCTTTGTGAAATGGAAGTGCCTGTGCAGTGGAGTAATGATTGTGTGAAATATCTAGGGATCTGGATCCGTAAAGTCCCTGAGCTGGTGCTTCAATATGACTATGGTAGAGCCGCGTCACAGCTTGAGGATCAGTTGAAGAGATGGTCCCGTCTCCCACTTTCTATGGCAGACAGGGTTGCTGTAATGAAAATGGTAATACTACCTAAGTTGCTGTACCTTCATTATTTTACCTATTGTTCTGTCATAACACTTCTCCAGTAGGCTTAAATCGCAATCTAGAATATGCTGGAAGATGCTCACCTTACCATGCACGCATGAAGGGTTCAATGCTCCAGACCATGCGCAAGCCCATTTTGCTCATTACTCATTACTGGTATCTCCCCCATGACTACATCCGCACTTGGCGGTGGAACATGATGACACCATCCCGATTCCATTACATTCTATCCTGCTGCATAGTTGAAACCACACTGACTGGGCCAATTTAACACAATACACTTCACTATGAAGACTTGGCGCTTGCTTGGAGCACGGACCAACAAAGTACTGTACTCAACAGTACTTCCTTTAACACTCTACCTCATTACTCATGAACAGCGTGTCGTGGTGAGGAGTTATTAAGCCGGGCGCTTGCAAGCGTGCGTGGCATTCTAGCTCGCGCTACTTGGTTTGAAATGGGCCGTAAAATATTTGAAGCAGGGTGCGTGCGAGGTGTGCGCAGCATACCAAAAAACAGGCATAATAAGCTTGGATTTCCTTCTGAACGAGACACATGTGAAAGCGTATAATCAACAGGTCTTGCCGTGGGCCTTACCTAAGTCTCTTGAGGCCATTGGGGTATGCTGGTGCAGTGCGCCGGGAATGAGTGGAGAAGGGAGGAGTCCAAGAAAGGATTTGAACTAAGATGCTTGCCGTGGAGATGGTGGCTATTTTAGGTTGGGATACTAGGAATTTCTATTAAGAGAATATATGGCGGTCATGTTTTGGGCTAAAATAGTTTGTTGATTTTCTAGGCAGCTTCTTCACACCATGTAAGGCTGTTTTCACAGGGAATGCTGGGTTTTGGTGTTCTCTGAGGAAATATTAAGCTCTATCTGTAGAGTCTAACAGGTGAAGGAGCTTATTAATTTTGCTTTTTGAGGAGGTGTCATTAGATTTGAATCGCTTGTTATTTAAGTAGGAGCATGGAGAGGGAAAAAGCTTCACAGATGAATATTGATAAAAGGGGTACAGTAGTGTGTGTTCAAAGCAGTTTCTCTTTTGGCAACCCAATTGAATAAAAGGTTGGACAAATGTTTGGAGAGATCAGAAATATGGCGGAAAAAAGCAGAAGATGAGCAGTTTTAGTCTGTTGAGGAGGCAACGATTGAAGCTGACAGGTCGAATGGAAGTCATAAGGTGAATCAGAAAAGGAACCATCTCCCGAAGGAGATGGGATTTAAGGCAAAAGGACATTACGGTCCAAATGAAAGACAAAGGGCAACTCTGTTGGAGTTGTGTGAAAAGGCTATTAGTGGCCAGCAAGATTGATCACAGGGTGGTGGCCTGTGATGAACTTTCCGGTAGAGGAGACATAGTCATCACATGTTCAGTAGATTTTGGAGATACTGATGAAGAAAAGATAGAAGTAAAGAAAGGTAAAAGAGAGAATGAGAGTAAAGATCAGGTTGATCAGGTGAAGGATCCCTTGGGGGATTTTATGTTTGACCCACATTCCATTCCGCACCCTCTTTCACCTCAGTGGGTTTCAGCACGGCATGTGGCGGAGTACATGAAATGCTGTATTAGGCATGCACTGCCTAAAGAGGCGAGGACGAGACTTCTGTCTGAGTGTCCAACGCCATCTTTGGCCAATAAGGTGGCTTTTAAGCATGAGCTAGACTCTAAAATGTGCACGTTCCTGAATAAGTCAGGAAGAGTTTGTAGAAGGGTTCTCGATAAGGGCTTAAAAGGATGTCAGGATCGTTTATTAGATGTCTTTGGTCATATGACAAAGATCTTTGATATGTTTGAGGAAGCTTATTTGCAGGAGACTGCAATGGGTGTTTTGGAGCTGTGGCAATGGGTGCAGCGAGTTGTGTATTTGTTGGGAAACACAAATGCAGCTTTGTGCACAGAGCGCAAGAAGAGTCTTCTTATGAAAATAGATTTGAAGTTGGCTGAGCTCGCTAATAAGGAATCGGCTCAGGAGGCAAAGGGGCTGAGTTTGGAGAGGAGTTCATAAAGGAGATGGCAAAGTATGCATGGGCATAAAGTTCAATTCAGAAAGTGCAGAAGGATATATGGAAGGTTTTTGGTGGGCTGGGAGAATGTGGGGTCGATTCTCTGGCCCTGGATTTGGGATCACGTGGATGTCTTTTTTGCATGGGTTCAGGCCTTATGGATATCAAGCATCTGGCTTCTACCCCCAGAGACAAAAGGGAAGAGGACAATGCAGAGGAGATAGAAGGACGAGGGGTCAACAAGGTATGTTGTGTAGGAGGCCCTTTGTGTAACCCTGTAAAACTATGTGGCAGACTGCCCCACATTTTAGCCAATTGAAAAGAGATTACAGCAGATCTGTGGGTGTTGCAAACAGTACAAGGGTACTGGATAGATTTTGTAGAGGTACCAGTGCAGAACAGTTGGCCAAGGCCACTAATTTTTTCAAGGAAAGAAGACAGAATGGTGGATCAAGAAGTACAAGAACTAGAGAAAAAAGGTGAATAGAAAAAAATAGAGAATTTGAGCCTGGGGTTTATAAGCAATATATTTGTAGTTGAGAAAGTGGACAAAGGAATAAGGTCTGTAATAAATTTAGAAGGAGTGGAACACGTGGGTTCAATACAATCTTTTCAAGATGGAAGGAATTCATATGTTGAGAAATCTGTTGAGAAAGGGAGATTGGTTAACAAGATTGGGTTTAAAGGACGCCTACTTGACGGTTCCAGTTTGCACAGAACAGAGAGATTTTCTCAGATTCCAGTGGCAAGGGGTAATGTGGAAGTTCAAAAGCCTCACATTTGGATTGACGGTAGCTCACTGGTGCTTTACGAAGGTGATGAGACCAATTGTGACGTGCTTGCGAACAAGCTGCATCAGATTAATCGTGTGTTTAGATGACATTTTAATAATGGCAGAGAGCAAGAGATTAGCTCAGGAGCACAAAGAGTTAGTGGTGTAAAAGATAGAGGATCTTGGGTTTTGTAATGAACAGGAAGAAGTCATGTCTGGAACCAGCTCAGGATTCAGAAAAGGTGTTTTTAGTAGTTCACATTTGGACGTTTGAATGTATGTTGAGGTTACCCATGGAGAATGTGTGGAAGATCTGCAGGGAGTTAAAGAGGATGTTAGCCAGCGATTGGGTGACCTTACATCAGATCGTGAGTATACTGGGTTTCCTATCAGGGTCAATTCAGGCAGTATTTCCAGCCCCGTTGCATTATCGAGCTTTGCAGAGGTTGAACGCCAGGTTTCTTAGGAAAGGGGTGCGGTATTCCCAGAAGGTACAGGTGGATGCAGAGACAATGGGGAAGTTGGAATAGTGCTTAGCAAACTTTGAAGCATGGAATGTAAGAGCCATTTTGGGTGGCATTCTGGATATGGTGATAGAATCAAATGCCAGCCTTCAGGGTTGGGGAGCAAGGTGCGGTTCCCTGACAACAGGGGGGAAAGTGGACAATGCAAACGAAGGAGGTTCATATCCTCTTTGGAGAGGATGTAGCCTTATGGCTAGAGCGGTCGACCTTGAACGCTTAACATCCTGTGATTCTGGGCAAATCACTTAATCTCCCTGTGTGTAACAAAAATGAATGTGCCCTTCTGTAACGAAACTGGTGCTATGTAAAGCGCTGTGATACCCGATGTCTCGAGTCTAATTTGCGCTATGTGACACTCTAAAATAAAAAAAAGCTATCCAAAGTTGTTGACAGGATCTTTTGCGGTGAAGAGTTTTGTCAGGCACCAGGTAAAATGTGTGTTTTATTAAGGATGGGCGATGTTTCTGCTGTGAGTATGTCAACAAGTTGGGAAGACTACGGTCAAAGGCTTTAGCGGAGATCATGATTCAGGCTCAGTTCATACCGGGAATGACCACCAGGGTGGCAAATAGGAATTTCAAAAGTTTGAAGGATTTCAGCGATTGGATGTTAAACAGGGAAGTGTTTAGGGCAGTGAGCAACAGATTGGGCCCCTTTATGGTGGATTTGTTTGCGAAAGGGTAAATGCGCAGGTGAACAGATTTTACAGATGGAGACCGGATCCAGAGACAGAGGTGGTGGATGCATTTATGCAGTACTGGAAAGGTGTCAGCAATTATGCATTTCTGCCTTTTGCGTTGATTCAAAAATTAATGTTAAAGCTGAAGAGAGAACAGGCAGAGGTAGTGCTGATTGCTTCCTTTTGGTCATCCCAATTATGGTATCCTAACTTTACTACTCCTAAACTTTCGGTATTCACAGAAGGCAATTAGGAGTACTAAAGTTAGGATTCCTAACTTTACTACTCCTAAACAGAGAAAAATCCTAACTTTACGACTTTCGGTATTCACAGAAGGCATTTAGGAGTACTAAAGTTAGGATTCCTAACTTTACAACTCCTAAACAGAGAAAAATCCTAACTTTACGACTTTCGGTATTCACAGAAGGCATTTAGGAGTACTAAAGTTAGGATTCTAACTTTACAACTCCTAAACAGAGAAAAATCCTAACTTTACAACTTTCAGTATTCACAAAAGGCATTTAGGAGTATTAAAAGTGAAGAATCCTAACTTTAGAACACATAAATGCCTTTTGCGAATACCGAAAGTCGTAAAGTGAGGATTTTGACTCAGATTACTTTTGCGAATCGGGACCAGGAGTCGTAAGTGATTTCTGTGAATACCAAAAATCGTAAGTGCCTTATGTGAATACCAGAAGTAGTAAGTTTAGGATTTTGTCTCAGATTAGGTCTGTGAATTGGCCTCATAGAGTTCAGGATGTGCCCTGTGCAAAAGACTGTATTCTGTTCGCTTTCGCAGGTTATGTTGCGCCAATAATAAATTCTAAATCACATATTGTATGTAGATGATAGACAACTTGCTTCTTAGTTCACTAATGTCATTGTCATCAGGAAAGATGGTGAGTAATGAATGCAATTACTTTCAATGAATGATTCACATTGCATGAATATATCTTATGTCTACCAAGGTAAAATGTTTCAGCAAGTAAAAGATGTACACTTTTTTGAGTGTTTAATCATTTTTACATGTGTGTTGCATGATATACATGCCAAAGGTTTCCATGGTTAGATTTCTGCATCTGGATGGGATCTTAGATCCAAGCTAGACCCTTAGCCCGTTTTCCCTGTTAATGTGTTGGTTCACCCACCTCTAATGTATAATAATGTTTTTTCCACAACTATGTGTCAGCAGAAATTGACACAGCTTAATAACAGCTTGATAAATGCGAGCTTTGTGATTATTCATATAACCCCAGAAATAGTTCAGCGGCACAGAAAACAAGCATTGGCAAAGCCACTCGGTTTCGCATATTCGAAATCTATTGGCTTTTTCAATGTTTTTTTAAATGCTGCACAGTAGTTGAGTTGCTGTGTAACATGGTTGAAGTAAAAAAGAAAGTCTTGGCATAGCCAATAGGTCTCGCTTTTTGTACCTTATTAGTGTTTTGCCATGCAACACATTATCCTGGGTGCTGTGCCGCCAGGTATTGAAGAACTACACAATTAATCCACACTGGGTGTGAAGGAAAGAGTGAATAGTATTTGTGCATGAAAATAGTACCAGGTGCATATGTAAGAAACAGCAAAAGGGAACACTCATAACAAATGTGTCCATCTTCTGTGCAGCATGCTGGTACCAGTGCATTTTGCTCCAGTAAGGGTAGGCAAGTAAATAAAGTGTTAAAAACATGCTACAGCCAATAGAAATGGGAGAAAAGAAAGTAACACGCACAGGAACCAATGAGAAGCCAGGAAAAAGAGGACGTAAGCTCCTTTTAACTTTATATTGAAAATAATAGATTTCACAGCTAAACCTAAAAACCCGATCTTCACATGTTACTTGCTGTCTGCATGAATACCACCAGTAAGTCTTAACTGCAAACAATCTAATAATTGTGAAGACAAACTGTCGTTTTACCTTCAAAACTATGCTCCTTTGTACCTCTCCTTTATTTCCCTGTATTCCGTTTCATTCATGTTCCTAATCCAGGACTGGCTGGCTCTGTAGTCAAAAGTCCCAGACAAGGACTTGGCAGGAGGCACAGCTTCAGGATGTTCTTATGAGGTCTTGAGAAGGCACACAAGGTTGTGAGCAGCACAGGCCTGGTGCCAGGGTCTCAGCTTCTGTATGCCACAGTGCTTAATTTGTGCATGTGATTTCCGGTGCTCGGCGCAGGCACTTAATTGCCAGCACCGGCTCTACTCACAGTCAACCACATGGTGGCGCTGTGTTTTTAATATTGAGCACAACAAACCTGTTTATTGAGTCCAGGTACATTGAAAATGAATAATGCCAGTCTCTTATGCCATTATTATAGCTTTGTGTGGTCTGAAATATTCGGAATTGTCACACTTGTAGGAGTGCGATGGTTTGGTGTTATGTTATTACTGCCACTGGCAGAGAATGGATTTTGCCGGTTGTAGTGGCCTTCTGAGAAAGGGCCGTCACTTACTTTTGTACAAATAGAGCACTGGTATGCCATGAGCAGACAGGTTAGGTGCAGAATGAATCGGACGTTGTTCACGCTCAGCAGATGTCCGAGAAGCAGTCCATGTGTAAGAAGCATACCCCACCAACTAGCATGAGTAGGTATCACAGGTGATAATAGATTCGTGCTCCATTTTAGCACTGCAGGACGATAACCAGAAATGTTCGCCTCATTGTCATAAATACCAGGGGTCGCAAGGATCATGGCCTGAGACTGGAAGCTGAAGATCAGGTGTCGCAACTGTGACCCCTGGTGCCTATTAAATGACATCAATTTAATGTAATGGGCAGTCCCTGGAAACTAGGTTTCATCTACTCCACAAAAAATTAAAATATAAAAAGTTGGTTGTGGCCTACAGAACGTATCTATAAATCAGAGAAACTGGGTTTATCTTCCACGAATTAAGCAACAAATGTAATTTCAGAAGCTCAACAAATGAATCATTTCTTTCCATCCCTGTAAAGTAGGGGCTAGTTCTCCATGTCAGTGATGGTGCACACAATAGCCCACATGTGAGACTGCTATAGTCAGACTCCTGTACTCCTAGACTAATTCAAAAGGCTGCACTCCTGTGGTGGTCCTCTGATTAGGACAGGGTCTCAAACCTCTACTCCATGCCAGATGCCAGTGTCTAAGTGTAGACAACTTAGGTAGCATCTCTGGCCCACATTTCACTCCTATCCAACCACCTATCAGAGTGCTTTCACGATTTGACAATGTTTTGAAGAAATCTCAAAGTCAACAATCTGTGCAAGCTCCAGTGCATTTACATACACCTTTCTGATTATTTGGTGCAAGGTAATATTTTCACAAAAAGTTGAATAACAGTGTAAGAATAAGGATCCTACCGTCATATTTCCAAAAACAAGAGTATCGCGATCAAACATCAAGGTGAAATAACTCAAGCTGTTCAGCGACGCCTGCCAAGGCATGTACTCGGTTTCCTTTACAAGAAATTTAGTGGTGTCCAGAGCCGAAGTTGTATTAATATGTTGAGCTCTAAGGGAAAACAAAGAAACATAGTTCTTTAAAATACATATGGATAAAACTGTACCCCTAAATAGGCATAAAAGGGTTACATTTCAACGGAAGTAAATTTTTAATATGCTTTTTGATCTGAATTACTTTTGGAGTCCTACTTTTCCAAGCATGTTAGGCCTTTAAAATAATACGTCTCAAACCCCTTAATTATTAAACACATGGATCTCTACAGTACAGTTTTGTTTGTTTCTACTATTTCCCTTGCAATAACTTGAGTACTGTGTTCAGCAAATGGGGCTGAATGCTCTCCTCAACTTGGTAAAGAGCAGGTCACGGTTTCTAATCCCAGTAATTTTGACTCAGCCTTTCATCCTCCACAAGGTCGGTAAATTGAGAAGCATTGCATTGGTTATTTGTGACACTTCATATTTAAAACACTTAGACATGCTGAAATGTGGTGTAAATAGCTACAGAAATATTAGTTTAAAAACGAACTACCAAGGTCAGACCAAATATATTTTCATTTTGAATAGTTTCACTTTTTTTTTTACCTCTCACAGTGGAAGTGCAGTATATATTGTTTTATTTAGTCATATTTTACTTCAGTTCACTACATACCACATAACCTTTTAGAACAACACCCTAAAAATAATGATTTCAGAATTTACATTAAAATGTTCTTGTCATCTGAATTCATTAAACCATTACTCATATTCTATAAAGTAAGTCATCAATATCTTTTAACATGATTTATAAGCCCTCTGCAGACCTTTGTAGAGAGTTTCACGCGGTCCTATGTTAATCTCCTGTCGGGGTACTGTAAAGAAGCTGTAGCTTGAGTTTTGTTTTTTACCTCAGTCAATACAGCAGTCACACTCATCCACTGAGAGCCTGGAGCTTTGGCTTCTCCCATGTCTCACACATGCAAGGAAGCAGTTGTGCCCATGCGTCCATGTAAGGATGGTCTGGAGGGTCTGTATGCTGTCTTTGGGTACTAACAGGTTTTTAGAGTTCAGGGAAGGGTAGCATTAAGGAGTAGTAAGGGTTTTTCGGGTTCAGTGAAGGGTAGAAATAAGGATAGTAAGGGGTTATTAGGCTTCAGGGGCAAGTGAGTAAAGGGGCACCAACGGTTCTTTAGAGTTCAGAGAATGGTAGCGTTAAGAGGTATTAATGGGGTTAGTATGGTTCAGGGATTGGTTGTATTAGGGGATTGTTATGCGTTTTAGGATAGTACAGGTTATTTAGGCTTTAGGGAAAGATAACATTAAGGGGTGGTTAGGGTTTTTTAAGATTCAGGGATGGTTATGTAAAAGTTAGTAAGATGTTTTCAAGGTTCATTAGTGTTAACGGGCAGTAAAGGGTTTGAAGACTTCAGCAAAGGGTAGCAATAAAAGGAAGTAAGAGATTGTTTTGGTTCAGGGAAGGGTGGTGTTAAGGGATGGCAAGGGGCTTTTATGGTTCAGATAAGGATAGCATTGGGGGAAGTTGAAGGTATTTAGAGTTCGGGATTGGTAGTGCTTAAGGGTAGTAAATGGTTTCTATGGTTTAGGGAAGGGTACCATTAGGGGATAGTAAGAAGTTTTACGGTTTGAGGAAGGGTACCAAAAAGGGGAAGTAAGCATTTTGTAAGTGCAGGGAAGAGTAAGATTAGGAGGTTGTGGGGGGATTTTAGGGTTCAGGGAAGGGTAACATTATGAATTGGTAGGAGGTTATTAGGGTCCAGGGAAGAGTAACATTAAGGGTTAGTAAGTGTTTGTAGGCTTCAGGGATTGGAAGCATTAAGAGATAGCTATGACTTTTAGGGTTCCAGGGAAGGGTAGCATTTAGGGGTACTAAGGAGTTCTTAGGGTCTAGGGAAAGGTAGTATTAACAGATAATTTGGGGTTAATGGTTCAGGTATGAGACACATTAAGAGTACTAAGGGAATAACAGGGTGCAGTTAGATAGGTTAAAGAATACATATAACACAAATATTTGAACTCAGATTTGATGTTGTTGACGTTGTAAAAGTCAATAATATTAAATCCAACCTGTCCTGGAGCTAATGCCCATTCGCCTAGAGTAATTAATATTCCTACTAGGGCATAGAGGAAACAAGTAACAAGATACTCTGCATGAGAGGAACAGTCTCTCGCCCATGAAGTAGTTGCATAGTAAATTCACAGGAAACAAGATTCAGAGTTGGAGGGTATTAAAAAAATTAAAGCTATGTACATATAAATATATATACATACATGAATACATACACACATGCCAACCGATCTTGGCCATAGAGAGGGGGGGAGGCGGCATGGTCACAACCCAGATGGACATACTGGATAGTTTCTGCTCGTACTATGGGACACTTTACAAGAGCGCGCTGGAGGGGCTGGAGGGGGACATCTACGCTTTTTTGGAGGGGCTGCAGCTGCCACAAATTGACCGGGAAGACGCGGAGGCCTTAGGCCAAGACATAGGCCTAGAGGAAATCAAGGGGGCGGTGAAACGAATGGCGCGGAACAAAACTCCGGGCCTGGACGGTTTGCCCATAGAATTTTATGGCAGATACCTAGATCAACTGGCCCCGAGGCTCCAGGAGGTGTACAAAGAGGCCAAGCATAGGGGTAGACTGCCACAATCCATGTGCGAGGCATTGATGATCCCACTACTGAAGCCGGGAAGGGAGGGTACTGACCTGGCTTCTTACAGGCCGCTGTCAATGCTGACGACGGACTATAAAATCCTGAGCACCATCTTGGCGACCAGACTGCTGCAGCACATGCCACGACTGGTTCATGGTGACCAGTCGGGGTTCATCCCTGTGAGGAACACCACCGCTAACATCCGCCGACTTATCTGATTGCTGGGGGACCCGCTGGCGGGAGCACAAACGCCACTTGTCTTATCGATCGATATAGAAAAGGCTTTCGATAGCCTAGAATGGGACTATCTGTACGGAGCCATGAAGCGTTTTGGCCCTGGGGATGGATACATAGGTTGGATAAAGGTCCTATACGCCTCAGCGGTGGCGAGGGTGCGGGTAGGATCCCTCATATCGGACCGGTACCAAGTGTGTTGAGGCACCAGACAGGGGTGCTCGCTTTCCCCGCTGTTGTTTGCGCTGGCAATAGAGCCCCTCGCGGCGGAGGCCAGAACAGGACGTTACTACAGGGGGCTGAACTACAGAGGGACCCCGCAACTTATCTCACTATACGCAGACGATCTGCTTTTGTTCTTGGAGGATGCCGCAGACGCGCTGAAAGGTGCAGAGAGACTTCTCGTGAGATTTGGCAGGATCTCTGGGTTGCAAGTAAACTGGTCCAAGACCTGTTTGTTCCCGCTGCGCCAGGGCAAACCGAGACCTGACATCCGGCCACTGCTCAATTGGGAGCCTCGTTGCCTTAAATACTTGGGAGTACATATTTACCATTCTGCGGCGGATATGCTGGAGGGCAACGTGGGACGCTGCATAAGAGCACTGAAGGGCAGTATGTCCTTCTGGGCCACACTCCCGCTCTCAGTGACAGGACGAATCTCATTATTAAAAATGATAGCTTTGCCGCGTCTCCTATATTACTTCAGTACGCTACCGGTGTGGATACCGGGCTCTGTTTTCCGGCAGCTGCGATCGCTCTTACTCTCGTTCCTCTTGGGCACAGGAAGGCGCAGAGTCGCGATGGCGACTCTGACCCGGCCTAAGGACGAAGGGGGCCTAGCGGTCCCAGACTTCGAGTTTTACTATCTGGCGGCGCAGCTGCAGATCTTCACACAGGAGGTGGCAAGGGTATATCGGGGACCGGAGCAGGACAGAGAGAGAGGCACCCCCCGGCATGTGCTGGCGTATATCATGCTGCAGCAGAGGCTGGTCGTCGGCGACTTGTCAATGGAGGAACAAACGTTCAGGCAATGCTGGAACCGATCGCAGCGCTGCGCGGGAGTGCGGCGCCCGTATGCGCCGGAGATACCGCTGGGTATGGTGACGGCGCTCCCGCACGGAGGAGATTGGTCGGGATTGCAGGTGTGGGAGGAGGCGGGCCTACAAATGTTGGGCGACTTGTACGAGGAGGGAGCGTTGCTCCCTTATCAAACCCTGCAGGAGCGGTTTGATCTTCCGAGGGGAGACTATCTGATGCACGCAGCAGTGACTGAAGCGATACAGGAGCACTGGGGAGAGGGGCTCCTCGAGCCCACCACATCTGCGGCTTGCCAATACACCATGATGTCTGCTGGCACCTATAAAGCAGTGGCTTGTCTGTACTCCAGAACGATGCGCGAAACCTTACAGCCGATGGCGGCGCTGAAGGAGAAATGGGAACTGGACTTGCAAACCGAGATCCCTGATGCTGCGTGGGTGGGTATAGTAAGAAGGGCCAGGAAGAGCACACGGAACGCACGCTTCCAGTTGATACACTTTTATATCCTCCACAGGGCCTACCTCACCCCAGGTAAAATCAGGAAATATTTTGGAGCGGACGATGCGGCGTGCCCTAGATGCGGCGCAATAGGAGCAGAGCTAGGTCACATGCTATGGGACTGCCCTCACCTACGCGAATACTGGAGGGAAGTGGGCGAGACACTGGCTGAGGTAACGGACAGAGACTTGCAATATAACAAGGCGGTCTGTGTCCTACACTGGTTTCCCCACACACCCAAAAACAAGACCACAAGTAAATTCATAGACATGGGCCTCCTCCTGGCAAAAATAGAAGTGACGAGACTCTGGAAGTCGAAGGTGGGTCCCACACATAGGAGATGGATTAAGGAACTGCAGAAATGGGCGGCGAGTGAAAGTACGCTTAGATATCAACTGGCGAGCCGTAAGGCAGATGATAGGATGCTAGAGACGGCCACGGAGTGGGAAGTGTTGGTGCAGGCCCTGCGCAACAGTGCGGTTGAGGAGCAAGTGGAGTCCTCTGATCCTGACGATGGTCCCCAGACAGTTCCACCCACACAGACACAGTAGATAGTCATTTATTTCTGATACGTACCCAAGACTACATGTCAAGGCCGAGACCAGTCGTAGGCGAGGGCACTGAAGGGTGGTGAGGGAGGGAGATAGGGGGATAGGGATTGGGGAGGGGAAATGACTGGGTGGGGGGGAAGGGGGGGAGAAAATTTAAAAGCGGAATATAGACATCCCATAATGATATCAACAACTGTACAGGGGGACATAGGGTTATGTATAAGGACCTACATGTTATCACTGCCCGGCCTCTGGGATGTGGGCTTACAAGCTGTGTATGGTAGCCTTGGGCCGGAAAAGAACACGGCACTGGCATTTGCGGTGCAGGATCCTTATGTATGTGAGCTGATTATCCTCTTGTTCTGCAATAAAAACGGTTTAAAAAATAAAATAAAAATGAATACATACACACATTCAAAAGGTGCCCAGATTAGATTGCCCATCAGCATGATAACATAGTGGAATTATTAGCTAATGTTTGCCTTCTGAGATAGACTGCATGGCTGATTGGTTAGGAAAGAAGAGATCCAGGAGTAGAATCCTCAGAGTCTAGCAGGAATTGGGTCTGCATGTTAAAAATTGAGCTTGTGGTTGTTAGAGGTATGCACCCTGTCCAAGCAGGAACCACATTCCTAGTCATGCTGATTCACAAAACACCCTAAATTAACCTGTGCATATCCTGTGGCAGCTTAGCACAGAGCAGTCAAGCCTAACTTAATAGGCAATGTGTAAAGTATTTGTGGAACACTTCAAACAGTAAAACTATGAAAACACCACACCAAAAAGTATCACATCTGGTTAGAAAAATAAAGCCTAATGTAATGAATAAAATAAGACCGAAATGACAAAATTCCAATAAGTAGAACTAGAGTTATAAATGTTTAAAGAATAAACAGAAAAGTAGTGCTGAAAAGCATAAAGTGCTAATCTGGGGCTATCTGGTTGCACTAGACCGGGTCAAGTCCAAAACTTCAGGCCAACCGCCAAGGGCACGGGTCGGACACAGGGACTAGTCTTGGCTTGCTGAAGAAGTACCTTGTTTGCGTTGGCATCATGGACGAGATGTGAGGAGCAGAGGAGGTAAAGCATCATTGACTATCTACAGATTTAGGCGATGTGTCATTGTCAATCTATAGAGTGAAGGTGATGTGTCGGCTCTGAGCTGCACAAAGTCAGAGAATACTTTGGAAATGGTGTCACTGCACCGCGCAGTCAGCGATACATTGAATACGATCCTTGCAACAGTGGTGATGCATTCGCAGTTGTAGAGATGCACTGTTTCTGAGCTCCTGCATAGTCCGCGATGCGTGAATTCTGCTGGAGCAGCACTTTAATCCGCTTCCAGGGGCCCAAGACTGGATTGATATCAATAACAGGGCAAACTCACAGATGGCAGAGTCCCAGTGTTCAGGCAGGTGATTTGTAAGTCTATGATGTTCCTAAGAGACAGAGACAGGAGGCAAGCCAGAAAGCCCTTGGAGTCACTCTGGTTCTGAGTTCAGGTGATGTGAGTCCAGTCCTTCTCACCCAGGCAAGGAGTGCAGCAGGCAGCAGGTCAGACCAGCAACAAAGCAGTTCTTCCAGGCAGCAGTCCAGCAGAGGGGCAGTCCTTGAGCAGCACAGCAGACCTTTTTCCTGGTAAAGTATCCACATGTACAGAAGTGTACTGGAGTAGTAGGGTCAGAAGCCCAGTACTTATATCCATTGGTGCCTTTGAAGTGAGGAAGACTTCAAAGAAGGGCTTTGAAGTACACAGAGGTCTTTCCTTTCTGCCCTGGCTCCAAACCCACTACAGGGGGCTAAGCCGTCCTTTGTGTGGGGACCGGACGCAGCCTATTTAGGTGTAAATGTGAGGCCATGCCCAGGATGGCCAATCGTGGTTGGATGGCCCATCAAGTCACACCTAAGCTCCCTTGTGTGTGGCTGTCTAGAAGGAATGCACAAAGCCCAGATGTCACCCACCCTAGACATGTAATGGAGACAGGCTGCAGGCACACAGGGCTTAGAACAGAAAATGTTTATCTTTCTAAAAGAGGCATTTTTGAAATTGTAATGATAAATTTGACTTATCCATTAAAGAGGATTTATCATTAGAATTCCACCAGTAATAAACAATACAGCTCTACCTCCTTCCAATTGGTAATCACAGCTTATTAGATGTAACAAGGAATCCCCAATGTTAACCTATGGGAGGAGAAGGCCTCACAGTAGTGAAAAGTGAATTTGGGAGCTAGCAGATAGCGACCATAAAGCTCTTGTCACTGAGTTTAGTCTAGATTTCTTCTGCAGGCCCCATGACTATGCTAATGATACTTTTTAAACTCCATTAGTCCTTACAAACAATGTAGGAATATTAAGGGGCCGATTCCGATCCTGTATTTTTTTCCCGTACGACTCGTATCCGTATTTATTTACGTACGAATCGTACACGTACCGTACAAACGGTGAAGTACGATTCGTACGGGAAAAATACATACAAATCGCCTCGGGAAAAGTCTACGAGACGTCCCCGGACAGTTTTACGTTCGAGTCGTAAAACTGAAGTCCGAGCGCACAAGCCCGATCCGTACCGGCGTTCCGAATGCACAAGCGTATGGAAAACGTCCCGTACGGAGCGAACTGTGTACGACCCCTACCCCGGGTACACTTGTGCCCGGGGTACGAGTCTTACGGCCCCCCCACCCCAGCCCCATATGTACACACCGTACCCCCACCCCAGCCCCGTATGTACGCACTGTACCCCCAGCCCTGTATGTACGCATGTACCCCCAATCCCGTATGTACGCGCCGTACCCCCACACCAGCCCCGTATGTAAGCGCCGTACCCCCACACCAGCCCCGTATGAACGCGCCGCACCCCCAGCGCTATGCACTGGGGGTACGGCGCGTTCATACGGGGCTGGGGGTACGACGCGTACATACGGGGCTGGGGTGGGGGTACGGCACGTACATATGGGGCTCGGGGTATGGTGCATACATACGGGGCTGGGGGTACGGGGCGTACATATGCAGGTGGGGTGGGGTGGGGGGTACGGTCCGTACATATGCAATGTTGGGGTACGCACCGTACATGATGACACGTACGATGTGGGTGATGGCGTGTACGTCACGTAGCAGGCCCCCTTTTCCTCGTGCATCACGGCGTACTTAGCTTTTCCGGCACTTTTTGGCTCCCGTAAAAATATAGCCGTGCGTAGTGCTGTGGGTACGAATCATACTTGCTGGTCTGTAAAACGCTGCCTGACTCCGTGCGGACGTCGCGTACGCGCTTCCAGGATCGGAATTGTATGTATTTTTTAGCCGTACAGTGTTTTTTAAGATTCGTACGGAAATGGTATTTCTGTACGAATCGTACTTGCTGGTTTGTACGGTGGAATTCCCGGGTACGAGTCGTACGGAGAAAACGCTCCGTACGACCATTTGTACCCGGGTTTTACAGGATCGGAATTGGCACCTAATTGGGGTAATACTAACAATGATTAACATGCTAAGGCTAAAATCTATCAATCATTAGAGGTCCATTTTGAATTTTATGAATATTCCAACTCAAGCACCTCTAAATTTTCCTCTAAATATTCTGAGCTTTTCAAACCCCTTAAACACCTTTTCAGAAAACAATTTAGAAAGACACAAGTTAAGCCCATGCAGTGCCCTTAGTGCACTAGAGAGTTTAGGGTTGCATCGGGGGTTTGATTAAGGCTGTCAGATAGGGCTCCAAAATGAGCATAAAATCAGCCAGGAAGGTCTATAAGACAACCATGACTAACTCCAAGAAAACATGGGTTGAGGAGCAATGGGCCAAGATGCTCTTAGGAAGCGAGACCATAGTATCATCTTTTAAATCATTGCTGTTGGTAGTAGCTGTGGAATCACCCCCCAGATGTATTTGTTCCAGTACACATATGGGTCAAACATTTTAAAACTTTATACAGATAGAAGGATATCTTTAGCCCTGGTCCCTGCCCCAATGATGATGATGGAATGACTCTATCTTTGGTCTTCCCTTTTTTCTCCCAATAGTATTTACACTAAAGCAAACTAAGGCTGCTCTTTCCCATATGAAGAAGGCTTAAGCACTCCACCCTCATAGCATACCTGTGGTTTTATTCCATTCGGAGCCAGACATTTGGGTCCCCTATTTGAATATGTTAAGTATTGCTGTCGAGGGGAGGAGCCTAGCGCGCAACCAAGATGGCCGCGTAGGTGCGAGGCTCCCGAGGACCTCCGCGACCTCCTGCATAAATCCTGACTATATCCTGTCCTAGACGAGGGGACTGTGTTTGTGAGACCGAGCTGAGGCGCCACCCGTTTTCCGTTCCCAAATCGGACCTCGGACACCGGCGGGAGCACCGATTGAGGTTTGCGGCCTTCTCCACGCCGGCCCCCCGGATTGGAGTTGTGGGGCGATCCGGAGACAAAGTGAACAACAGCGGCGGGCGGGGCTGGGCGACTCGCGTACCCCGCACTTTCACTTTCGCTTTCGCGCCCTCCTTGCTGCCAAGCGAGGTAGGGTCGCGGGGCGGCGTGCGGTGGTGTGGCCTCGTCGGGGTGCCCTGCCGGCCCGCCAGCTGTGATCCGCCCTTCGGAGCTGTGGTCGCCCCCCCCCGGAGCCCGTGAACTGGTTTGTCGGCCCCTTTCAAGGAGATTGGCACGATTTGGGGACTGGAGCCATGTCCACGAAGCAAGATGGCGACCGGGCAAAGGTGAAATCGACCCGCCGTGGCGCAGCCCATCAATCCAACAGCATGGACCGCTACACCCTCCAGAAGGGATCTCCAGAGGCGCCGCGTAGGTCCCCTGTGGGCCCGACTGATGCTCCTGCTCTGCCCGCGGATCTGACCCTCCGAGACGTCATGGGCGCCATCGCCGAGATGAAGGCCTCGGTGGACCAGCGCTTTGACACTCTGGCGCAGAAGATTGACTCGGTCCTCGTGGATGTGGGCCTGGTGAGGGCCGATCTGTCCAAGACGAATGACCGGGTCGACTCTTTGGCCCACACTACCTCGGGCCTCCCAACGGACGTGGCGGCCCTCCAAAAGGAGGTGCGCCGACTTGGCCAGGCGCGCGCCCTGATGGATCGTCGACTGGAGGATTCCGAGGGTCGGGCCCGGAGGAACAATGTCCGCATCGTCGGTGTGCCGGAGGGACGTGAGGAGGAGGCGGCGGATCTGTTTGTGGAGGACCTGATCCTTACCCATCTCCAGCCCCGGGGGCTGAGTAAACTCTTTGCGGTGGAACGTGCCCATAGGGTCCCCGGAGGAAGACCTAAGGTCGGAGCCCCTCCGAGGCCTCTCATTGCCCGGATTTTCAACTTTCGGGACAGAGACGCTATCCTGCAGACTTCTAGGCTACAAGGACCGGTCAGACTCGACAATATGGACGTAAACTTCTATCCTGATTTTACTCCGGCAGTCCAGAAGCAGAGACTGAGTTTTCTCGGAGTCAAACGTCGCCTACGGGACCTGAACCTCAAGTATGCGATGCTTTTTCCAGCGAAGTTGAGGGTAGAGGTGGATGGCCGCACGCACTTTTTTGATCGTCCCGAGGCGGCCGGGGACTGGTTGGACACTTTGCCCGAGGATCGGGGCCGAGGGGGTGGGGGGGGCGCGGTTGGCGGGGAGGGCTCGCCGGATCAGGACTGAGGGACTAATAGTAGGCCTTGCTCTGGACAACATTATTGTCATCATTGACTGATTGTGTAAGTTCCCCTCCCGTGGAGGTCGTACGGGGTCTCTTGGGGGCTCTCCCTCCTCCTCTGGGGGACTAGTTAGTTTTCTTATCTATGGGGCGACAGGCACACTGCACTTTGGGGGGGCTGTTTGGGCTCATGCAGGGGTGCAGGGAGGGGGGAGTTCTGTTGGGACGGGTGGGTTGGGGTGGGGTGTTGTTTGTTTTTACCGCAAGGCAAACCCTTTACTGTGTTGGTGTTTTTGAGGTGCTCTCGGGGGGACGAATGATGGCTTCTGTACGTGATGGGGGGTAGGGACTTGACTTTGTTGTCGTGGAACGTTAATGGACTGGGGGATAGGATTAAGCGAGGTGTGGTCCTGCAGTATCTGAAACGAATTTCGCCAGATGTGGTCTTTCTGCAGGAGACACACCTTATTGGTAATTCCTTTTGTGCCATGAATCGGCGTGGCTATCGTTTGGTGGCCCACTCGGGCTTCACATCTGGCTCGCGGGGGGTGGGTATCATGGTTAAGAACTCGCTCCCGCTGGAAATAGACGAGGTGCGCCATGATGAGAGGGGACGCTATACTGCCTTGATGGGGAGAATGGAGGGCAAAGTAGTTGTCTTTGTTTCAGTGTACGTCCCACCGGGGTTACAGTCTACCACTTTTGCGGACCTGGGGCGCCTCCTCCTTGACCTCCCGGGGGGGCTTCTGGTGGTTGGGGGGGATTTCAATGCGGTGGTTTCTGGGACTATGGATCGTCACCCCCCTAGGGACCTCCCCCGGGCGCAGGCGTGGCTGTCCGGCCTCTTATATACATTGGGATTGGTGGACTGCTGGCGCTTAAAACATCCCACGCAGCTGCAATACACCTTCCATTCGGGTGCCCATGGTAGCCTCTCGCGGCTTGATCATATCCTTGTCCCTGCGGCCTATGCTGGGAGAGTGGGAGAGGTGCGCCATCTGGCGCGGGGTATTTCAGATCACTCCCCGCTCCTGTTGCACTTTGGTGTCCTCCCGAGGGGGGAGGGCAGGGTAGCTCCAATCAATGCCTGGTACCTGCGCGACCCCACCATTCGTGCTGACTTGATTAAAGCCTTGCAGCGGTATTTTGAGGAGAATGTGGGGTCTGTCCCTTCGGCTATCTCCCTGTGGGAGGCCTTCAAGACAGTTCTTAGGGGGGAGGCCCTCTCCTTCATATCCCATGCCCGGAGGCGCGAGCAGGAGGAGGTGACCCGGGTGGAGGCCGAAATTACTGAATTAGAGGGTGATCTGGGGAGTGGGGTGACGGATGCTGCACTACATGTTCTACACCTTAAGCAAGCGGCCTATAGGGCCCTCGTCACGGAGGCAGCCAGGGGCCTCAGTAGAGAGCAACAGGGGCGACTGTATGATGTGGGTGATAAGGCTGGTAAATTGATTGCGTGGTTGGATAAAAAGGAGAGAGCGAGTCGTGTGGTCCCGCTGATTGAGAGGATGGATGGTGTACGTGTCACCGAGCCAGAAGACATTGTCTCTTGCTTCGCGGATTATTTCCGCGAGGTGTATTCCCCGGTCTCTCCCTGCTCGGAGGCGGATTCCCATGCCCTGCTTCGAGATATCGCGCTGCCCTCCCTTTCGGTGGAGGACAGGGAGTCGTTGGATGCTGCTCCTACCTCGGACGAAATTGCCCTCGCCATACGCTCGGTCGCATCTGGCAAGGCCATGGGCCCGAACGGCATCCCTATCGAGTTGTATAAGCTGCGACCGGATGTACTGGCACCCCACCTCCGCGCGATGTTCCTGGCGGCCCATTCGCGGGGCTCCCTCCCGCCGGACCAACGTCTGGCTACAATCGTGGTGATCCACAAGGAGGGGAGACCCCGAGACCGGGTTACCTCCTATCGGCCTATCTCGCTCTTGAATGCGGAGCCCAAAATCCTTGCCAAGGTGCTCGCCAACCGACTGGTCGGCGTTGTGGGCGATTTGGTCCACAAAGACCAGTCCGGCTTTATTCCCCATCGCAACACGGCCCTCAATCTGCGGCGCTTGCACGGGGTGCTCGCGCGTGTACCGTTTGTGCGGGAGCCGGCCATCTTGGCGTCCTTAGACGCCACCATGGCGTTTGACACGCTCGAATGGCCATACATTTGGGCGATGCTGGCGAAATTTGGATTTGGACCGGGATTCATCAGCTGGGTCACATTGTTGTATTCGGGCCCATTAGCGCAGGTGGTGGTGAACGGACGAGTCTCGGCCCCATTCGCGCTGGGACGGGGCACGCGACAGGGTTGCCCCTTGTCGCCGCTCCTGTTCGCACTGGCCTTGGAACCCCTGGCGGAGTGGCTGCGGTGGCACCCTTCCATCCGTGGTCTCCGTTGGACCCCCGAGTATGAGGACCGCGTGTCCCTCTATGCTGACGATATCCTTTTGTACCTAGCCTCCCCGCGCAAATCACTGATTGTCCTGGTTGATGTCCTGCGCTCCTTTGGCCGTAACTCAGGCCTCGTCATCAACTGGGCTAAATCCTGTGTCTATGTGCTTTCCGGGGAGGCTCCCGTCCTCCCGCGGGGCTGTCCGATCCAGATTGCCTCGCAGGGGTTTCGGTACCTGGGTGTCTATATCACGCTGGACCCGGAGGCCCGCTACGAGCGGAATTTGCTTCCCCCCCTCCAGCGCTTGAAGGAGGACGTCGCGCGCTGGCGGCGCCTGCCGCTTTCGCCGCTCGGCCGGGTGGCATTGTTTAAGATGATGTCGTTGCCGCGCTTCCTGTACGCTCTCCAGAACACTATGGACTTAGTCCCGGCGCGCTACTTCCGTGAGGTGGAGAGTCTACAGCGCCGCCTGTTCTGGGATGGGAGGCCGCGTATAGCCCTGGCGAAGTTGACGCTCCCGTGGTACGACGGGGGGATCGCCCTCCCGGACATTAAGCGGTATTACTGGGCCTCCCAGCTAGCTGCAATTAATCACGGCCTCTATGGGCCCGCCTTAAACCCGGCATTTGAAATGGACAAGATGCTCCTGCCCGGTGGCGACTACAATCGAGCGCTCTACTCTGGCGCGCCCGATCCCCGCTTGACGGGGCCCACGCGTGTTATGGTACGGGTGTGGCACGCGGCCAATGCAGCTATGGGATGGAAGGACCGTTTGACCCGGGCGTCACCGTTGTATGCGCCTGAGAGGCTGGGCTCCCTGTGGACCTCGAAGGGCTTCGAGAAGTGGGACACGATAGGCATCAGTAAAGTGGGGATCTCTGGACGAGGGGGGGATTTAAAACTTTTGAGACGCTGCAGACGGAGTTTCAGCTGCAGGGCAGTGAATACTTTCGGTACTTGCAGGTCCGTCACGCGCTGGGCTCCGTCTTTCCAGACGTCGCCTCCATCCCGGAGTCTTCCCCCCTGGAGGATAGAGTGCTGGATGGCCACGTTCCGGACAGCACGATCTCCCTTATTTACAAAAAATTGATCAATGACCGCTCGGGCCTGCTGACTGGCCTCCGTGAGGCTTGGGTTGCCGACGGGCTGGAGTTGGACGACGAAGACTGGATTTCCGCGGTGGCCTCTCCGAAGGAGGTGGCCATACCGGCTCGCCTTCGCTTCGTCCAGCTTAAGATACTCCACCGGGTTTATATGACGGGGCCAAGGCTTCTGCGTATGGGCTATGCTGAGGATGGGTTGTGTAAGCGTGGGTGTGGTGCTTTGGCGACTTTTTTGCATATTTTGTGGGAATGCCCGAAGGTGGAGCGATTCTGGCGTGGTGTGCATGAGGTCCTGCGACTGGTTACGCGTGTCGCGCTGTTGCCTGAAGCGAGGAGATGCTTGCTGAATGTGTGGGAACCAACTGATTATTCGGTTCCGCAGACGCGATGGGTGACTCTGGGATACATGATAGCTAAGCGTGACATCGCTCAACTGTGGGGGTCCCAGCGGCCCCCGGCGGTGTCGGCCTGGAAAGAACACATGGATTGGTGCATGTTCCGAGAAAAGGTGGTGTATGTAGCAAGGGGTAAGCCTGGGGCGTGGGTGAAAGTATGGGGCCCCTGGAACGCCTACCGCGGGGGTATCTGCGAGCCGCCACTGCTGCCTGCCGCCTCACCGGCTCCGTCCCCCTAGTTGACCCCCTCCCCCAGCCCCGGGCACAGAGTTCCCCCAGTCCTGGATTTGTTTCCCCTCCCCCTCTTTAGATTCCTGTGGATGGTCGGGGTCCCTCCTTTGAGGAGCACGTGCGGTTACTTTCGATTGCGGGTTGCCTTGCGGGTGTGGTTTTTTTGTGTTGTTGTGTTTGTATAAAATGAAACCGTATTGTGGGCTTAGAGTCATGTGGCCCACGTCGTTGATACCTCCTGATTTACTTCTCTGCAACGCCAAGTGCCTTTTTGTATGTTCGTCAGGTGCTCCTGTCACTCTAGCGGCCGGCCGGAAGGTTGTAGGCCCATACTTGTATATACTTGAGATTGCAATAAACGGTTTAAAAAAAAAAAAAAAAAAAAAAAAAAAAAAAAGTATTGCTGTCGAAAAGGGGGAGGAAATCACAAAGTCATGGTGTGCTGCCATAATTGTTCCAATTTATAGGAAGGGGGCCAAAGATACACCTTCAAATTATAGCCCAATCAGTCTTATTGACAACACACAGAAGATCTTCTGCAAGCAAGTTGGAACCCACCTGCATGTGTAGATGCAGGAACATCAGGTCTTGTCACACCTTCAGGCAGGGTTCCGTGTGAACATAGGCATGACTGATCAGATTTCCCTCTTTATGACCATCTGCTGGAAGTATATTACTATCAAAAAAGACCATATGTATGTAGCTTTCATGGGCACGAGGGAGGGCTGCATTTGACCTTGTGCTGAGAAACACACTCTGGGAGGTACTGGACCACATGGGATTGCCCCATAATCTCAATCCTAGTCAGATTACATACAGATACGTACACACAGGTCAGGTGGAATGACCAATGTGATTTGTCTCATAGGATCCCTATTAACCCCTTGCCTGCTCATGACGGAACCACTCCGTCATGAGCCACGGGCGCTGTGTGCTCATGACGGAGTGGTTCCGTCATGCTGCGGCTGCTGCGGCCGCTCCGCCCACGAGGCGCTGTTTCCCCGACAGTGCGGGCGAATAATGCATGTGGGCGGAGTCGTGACGGAACCACTCCGTAATGAGCACAGCGCGCCCGTGGCTCATGACGGAGTGGTTCCGTCACGAGCATGGCGGCGCCGCGCTCACCCCGAACCACCCCAGCGCCGCGGCAAAATTTGTGCCGCGGCGAAGGGGTTAAACAAGGGGTGAGGCAGGGCTTTGTTTTGGTTCCTACACTGTTCTCCTTGTTTTTGTATGGCATGGGGGAAGCATTAAACAAGTGCCAGCAAGATACTCAAAAGATGGCAAGAGTCTGCATCTCAGTACTGCTCTTTGCTGATGAACCTCTGTTACCTTCACATACCCCAATGGGTCTGCAGGAATTGTTAAATCATTTTGTGGGGTTCAGCAAGCACATGGGCCTGGAGATCAACACGGGGAAATCCAAGTTTATAGCCATAAAACTTAATCACACATTCAGGAACATAATGACTGCTGATGGTTTAAGTATTGACCAGATTAGGTGCTTTGATTATTTGAGAGGTAGGCTCCCGGACAGGCTCACTTCAGATCTTCAGCTCTTAAAAAGTAATTCCAGACAATCCCATAGGTCAGCATCAATTGTTAGGAAACATAAAGCATTGACCAATAGGGCTGTATCCCTAGCTGTTAAGGTTTACAGAGCAGTGGCTCTGGGAGGGGGATTGTTCGGAGCAGAAATCTGGGGCTCTGGGGACATTTCGCAATTCAACATCCACGGAAAATTCATTTCGAAGATCACTTTTGAATGCCCCAGTCAGTGCACCAGTAATACACCTAAGGTAGGATCTGAACCTGAAGCTAGTTGTTGAGCAAGCAACCCTACTTAATGGAGGCCGTAGAATGAATGCGAGACAGAAGAGAGTGAGTGAGGAACAAATTTCTAAAATTGAAGTTGCTGTTTTAAAAGTTTAGAACTGTTTTTGTATTTTTGAATAATACGCTGCTGTCAGATAAATGGACCGCAATGTATAATTTGTATCTAAGGGAAATCTTTTACTGACGGACATGTACTTTGAGCTGCTAACCGTCTGAGGGAAAGGGCAGCTTGGTAGCCTTTTTTGGACGTGCCTTCCACACTGGTAGTCCGCCTTCAGTGCTTTTCACCTTGTTGTGCTCACATCTCTGGTGTCGCTATAGTTGTTGAGCAAGCCACCCTACTTAATGGGGGCAGGGGTGGGAATGTGCTGCGCAAGAGTGCAGCAGGCATGCCAAAGGCAAGTCCGCCTGTGCCCATCCCAGCCTGGATTGTGCCGAGCGCCTGCCTGCCTGGCTGTATAGTGAGGGCCCACAAGGTGAGGATCACATTTACCCACTATGGAACCCTTTATCTGTTTTTGAGACACTTCAGGAGACATGTACGACCTGTAGTTTGAGAGTCATTAATGTTTGCCCTTTTGAAAGGGGTATAGATTGTGAAGATTCACAGTTTGAGGGCAGGGTAAATGTCTTACCAAAGTTCTCTATTATTAAGTGCATTCTTGTGAATACTAGTTCTTTGATTAAACACCATTTGAAATTTTCTGAATTTCTGGTGGCACAGCGAGCAGATCTAGCTTTTATTACCGAAACCTGGGCCGACTACACCACAGGCCCTTAGCTTATCACAGCTGTCCCTACCGACTTTTCTATCTTTCATTTAGATAGAACCAGAAACAAGGGTGAAGGGCTGGCAGTTGTTTACTGTGACCATCTCCTGGCCAGGTTCTGGCTAGCCTCAGTGGATGGGCTTGAAGTGATGATTTTTAATATTTAGCTTACTAGGACTCAATCATTCAATGGACTCATTCTCTACCGCCCACTCGGGCCTAGAATGGCCTTTTCTGATAAAATTAGTTTACTTCTGGAAGCATCAATTCTGGAATCAGTCTTCTCAGTATTGGTCCATTTTAATATCCATCTGGAAAATAAGGTGCAGTCATCAGTGATGTCACTGATCATGGCATGAATGATGTAATATGTGAAGTTATAATCAGAGCATTGCGCGGACATATGTTATAGTTAGCTCAGGTAACAGTAACTGCTGAATTTCATTGGTTTTGTATGAGTGAAATCTGACCCATAACGTCCCTCTAACCTTTGTTTTTTGTTCAGTGAATTTCTAAAGTTGTTTAAATTGTATTTCCTAACTATAACATCCCTGTAAGCTTTGGTAATTCCTGTGAATTTCAAAGGTTTTAAAAAAATGTATTTCCCAACTGCAAACGCGCCTCTTGGTGCACTACTGGCTGGGGGATGAACTCCCCTTGGCTGCTGAATGTCGTTGGGGGCCAAGAACCCCTATTGCTGCCACAAGTAAGTCTCCCACAGTGGGATTGCTGAGACCTCGTTGGAGGCCCTGCCCCCTTTCTCAGCCACTATGCAAACACACCTTCCTGTCACTCTACTGGTGGGGTATGACCCCCACCTTGGCTGCTGAGGGTTGCTGCGGGTCAAGAACCCCTATATTTGCCCCAAGTAGGTCCCCAATAGCAGGATTGCTGGGACCTCATTGGAGGCCCGCCCACTTTTTAAACCACTCTGCAAACACGCCTTCTGACACACTACTGGTTGGGGAATGAAGTCCCCTTAGCTGCTGAGGACCGTTGGTAGCCAAGAACCCCTATTGTTGCCACAAATAAGTTCCCCACAGTGGGATTTTTGTCCATTTCTATTTTGCCTCTTTCTGCTCATTGCTGATCTTTATTCTGCCTCGCTCTGCTCATTTCTCACCTTTATTTTGCCTCTTTCTGCTGGTTTCTGATCTCTATTTTGCCTCTTTCTGCACGTTGCTGACCTTTATTTTGCCTCTTTCTGCTCATTTCTGATCTAAATTTTGCCACTTTCTGCTCATTTTAGTCCTGTAATCTGCTTCTTTCTGCTCATTTCTATCCATTATTTTGCCCTTTCTGTTCATTGCTGGCCCTCAGTCTACCTCTTTCTGCTTGTTTTTTACCTTTATCGTGCATCTTTCTGCTCAATGCGGACCTTTATTCTGCCTCTTTCTGCTCGTTTCTGACCCTTCTTCTGCCTCTTTCTGCTTGTATCTGACCTTTTGTTGCCTCTTTCTCCTTGTTCTCCCTGGGGACCATGGCGGGATCCTCAAGGCCCCTGCGGTCCCTGCCGGCTCCCCGCCTCTTGCAGGAGCCAGCATTGCTCTTGCATGCATGGAGCTGCTGGAGCAATGTTTTATCCTGTTTACCTGCATGCATATTTGTGTGCAGAGAAAAAGATGAAAACTCCGCTTTCTGCAAGCCGGAGCTGCTTGACAGCTCCAGAAGCAGAAAGCGGAGTTATGTTTGCTTTTGCTTGGTGAGAGCCATGTGCCCCGCTTAATTTGAATTAATTTTTCCCAGAGAGGTGAAAGTCCCCGGGGCTGTGAGGTGGCCGTTCAGGACCCACATTAAATTTGTGTTTAGGTGCACCCTCACATACATTAAAAGCAGTGCCCTGGTGAGGTGAGGGTCCACAAGTCTGGGAGGGGGCAAAGCGGGCCACCTGAAAAACTCCAGCGTCAATTGCCCTGGGGAGGTGGTGGTCCCCAAGGCATGGGGTGCCAAGTGGGCACCACCACATACATTAAAAGCAGTCCTAGGAGTGAGGCCCCAAGCACCCTCTCCTTTTTATAATGCCTCTGGGACGTGGCCCACCTGGGGTCAAAACATTACAGAAGCGCGAGAGCCAATTCTTCTTTTTCATACTTTTTAGGTGGGAGCCGCAGATCCACCGTGACTTTTGCCGAAAAATTTCAAAAAGCTTTTTGCCCCAGGTTGGTCCCTTGTAGGAACCCCATTAAGAGGCCAAGGGGATCAGGGCATTCATACCCTGTCACACAAAAAGATGATGGTCAAAATGTTGAACATTGTCAAACATTCACCCCCAGTCACAGATCTGGGTTTAATCCATCGTGTTTTTGCTCACCACACCATTCCAGTTTGGACTCAGCCATATGCAAATCAAGTTTGAACCTGTACCCCATGGGAACAGTTCAGCCCGAACTGCCAGACCAGGTCCTCACTGGACCGGAAAACAAGCATCCTGGAACTGGTTCAGGAGCATCACCTCTCATCAGCCAGGCTAGCTTGAATCCAGTAGTGTAGTGAGCACGGGACCCACGTCTGGGTATATTTCCTTCCAACTTAGGGTGACAGATGCAAAAGAAACAATTGATGGATGGAATGTTGGACAATGCAAAATTCACCCTCAGTCACAAGGATCTGGGTTTACTCCATTATTCTTTTGCTCACCACACCACCCCAGTTTGGAACCAACCATATGCAAATCAGTCTTGACCCTGTTCCATGTGGGAAAAGCCCAGCCTGAACTGCCATGCCAGGTCCTCCCTGGACCGGACACAAGCATCCTGGGACCAGTTTCAGGGCATCACCCTTCATCAGCCAGGCTAGCTTGAAACTGGTGTCGTAGCGAGCACAGGACCCACGTCTGAGCATACCCTTCCCACTTAGGGTGAAAAGTAACACAAAAAGATGATGATCAGAATGCTGAACATTGTCAAACATTCACCCCCAGTCACAGATATGGGTTAAATCCACATTATTTTGTTCACCACGCCATTCCAGTTTGGACTCAGCCATATGCAATTCAGGCTTGACCTTCTACCCCATGGGAACAATCCAGCCCGAACTGCCAGTCCAGGTCCTCCCTGCATCCTGGGACCGGTTCAGGGGCATCACCTCTCATCAGCCAGGCTAGCTTGAAACCAGTGGCGTAGCAAGCAAAGGACCCACGAACGAGCATACCCTTCCTACTTAGGGTGAAAGAGTAACACAAAAAGATGATGATCGGAATGCTGAACATTGTCAAACATTCACCCCCAGTCACAGATATGGGTTTAATCCATCGTTATTTTGCTCACCTCGCCATTCCAGTATTGACCCAGCCATATGCAAAACAGGCTTAACCCTGTACCCCATGGGACCAGTCCAGCCAAAACTGCCAGGCCAGGTCATCCCTGGACCATAAAACAAGCATCCTGGGACCTGTTTCAGGACAGAACCCCTCATCAGTCAGTAGCTTGAAACCGCTGGTATAGAGAGCATGGGACCCACGTCCTGGCACACTGCTGGTTAGGGGATGAAGTCCCTTGGGTCCAGAGGGTCCTCGGGGGACCAACAAGCCCTCCGGTCACCTCCAGTAAGTCCTACACAGTGGGATTACTGAGAGGTCTTTGGATGCTATGCCCCCTTTCTGCACCGTTCTGAAAACACCTCCTGGTGCACTGCTGGTTGGGTGATGAAGTCCCCATGGATGCTGATGGTCCTTGGGGGCCAACAAGACCGCCCGTTAACCTCAAGTAAGTGCCACACAGCCTGCTTGCTGAGAGGACTTTGGAGGCCATGCTCCGTGCCTCCTGGCACACTGCTGGTTAGGGGATGAAGTCCCCTTTGTTCCAGAGGATCTTTGGGGGCCAACAAGCCCTCCTGTCACCTCCAGTTAGTCCCACAAAGCTGGACAGCTGAGAGGTCTTCGGAGGCCAGACCCCCTTTCCCCCACCACTCTGCAAACGTGCCTCCTGGCGCACTGCTGGCTGGGGGATGAAGTCCCCTTGTCTCCAAATTGCCCTTGGGGCCAACTACCCCTATTGTTACCTCCAGTAAGTCCCACAGACACACACCCTTTCTCCACCACTCTGCAAATGCACCTCCTGGTGCAGTACTGTTTAGGAGATGGAGTTCCCTTGGCTGCTAAGAACTTGGGGGCCAAGAAGCCCTCATTTATCTCCAGTAAGTCCCTTACAGCAGGATTCCTGACAGCTGGTTGGAGGTACCGCCCCCTTTCTCCACCACTCTGCATACATGACTACTAAATAAAAAACAGATAGAAATTCACTTAAAAACCAAAGGTTACACAGATGTTATAGATAGGAAATAGAATTTGAAGAACCTTAGAAATTCACTGAAAAAAACAAATGTTACAGGGTTGGCTCAGATTTCACATGTAAAAAAACAGTTACATTTTGGCAGTTACTGGGGCATATTATCAAGACAGGCGATAAAATTATCGCCGCTAAAACGGCGATAATGGGCTTGATAATATGCTCTATGGAATTCCAATTGAAGCCCATGTTAGATGTGAAGGGCGTCTAACATGGGCTTCAGTTGGAATTCCATAGAGCATATTATCAAGCCCATTATCGCCGTTTTAGCGGCAGTTTTCTGCCGCCAAAGCGGCGAAAGTTTTATCGCCTGGCTGATAATATGACACCATAGTTACCTGAGCTAACTATAACTTACGCCCCCTCAATGCACTGCTTATTACAACACTCCTAATATGGTCAGTTATATCACTGAAGAAATCACTGATGACATCATCCAGTGAGTGTGAGTGTTCTCTAAACGATTATGAGTGTTAAACATATATACCAAGGTGCTACAAAAGTCAAAAAAGTATACTTTCTGTGCTACTAATGAGTGATACTATTTCCAATATATTATGTGAGTGGCTGTGTGACTCTGTGTATCTGCGTGTGAGTGAATTTTTTTACATTTCAGTTGGGGCATCTTTTTGCTTATTAGGTGGTGGATACTGAGTTCTCAAGTATATGTGTGCTGCTTTTGGGCCTTGGTTCAATACTTGAGTAGGCTCAGTATCCAATGTCCCCGCAGTAGTTGACCTAGTGTGTCTTAAACTAGTGACCTGGCTTTTTCCCTAGTCAGAGGCTAGTGGCATTTTTTGTTCAGCTAGCATAAACATCTTACCCCTCTGGTTGAAGGAAGCCTTTAGTAGCTGTCTTCTTACCTTCAACAGCTCCTTGCAGGTACAGAGTAGATGCAAAATGTCTTCTGTTCCGATGTCCCACAAGCAGCAAGATGTTTGAGCCTGCACCCTCAACGAGGGTGGGAGGTTCAGGGCGCACAGGAGACTCAGACAGTGCCTCAAGAATTTGTGAGGTGCAAGCGATTTGTAACTATTCAATATCATCCAACGTGAGCTCTAGCTGAGAAGGCAGCGCTGTCCTCCACCAGTGAGAGTTGTTTTAGTGATTTCTAAACTAGTTTCTTAAAGGTTGAGTGGTGGATCTGTGTGTTTCAGAGATCAGAGAGTCCGGTGCTTGCCAAGGATTCCTGAAGATAACTTCTTACGGGAGATTTGTATCTCTGCTGGAGTTCTTGCCATAACAGTTGGTTTAAGGTATTTGCAGTGGCGGTTCTGATCTTATTCCAGCAGATGATGTAGACGCCATGCCTGGCCAAGGATTGTATTAATAGGCCGAACTCCAGCCTTATCTGGGCTGGTGAGGTGTAGTTTGGGAGACTGAACATGACTCTATATGCTTTAACTAAGATGCTGTCCAATAATTTGGCGTCTTTACAGCTCATTAATTTGCTGCCGAAGGTTAATATAGGATGAATTTTGGCTTGTGCTACCTTCAGGAGAGGGCTTAGTGTGGGCCAGTCAGTTTTGATGTGAGGTTTCTTAATGTTATTGCTAATGCCAGCTCTTTCCTTCTAATTTCTGTCGAGTCAAGCATCCTTCTTTGTCTATGCTGATGCCTTGATAATTATAGTCTGTTGCTAGTTCTATTTGTGTGTCCCGAAAGTGCCAGAGCCTCTGCCGTTTCCTCTTGTTGTTCATGGTCATTGTTCTTGTTTTCCTGTAGTTGACTTTTAGGTTGTTCTCTGTTGCATAATTCTGCATTTCGTTGAGGAGATGTTGCAGTCCAGCCTGGGTGTGACTAAGCAGGACTACATCGTCAGCGTACAGGAGGCTAGTTAGTGTTTTTCCTCCCAGCCTGGGCACATGGGAATGGCAGGTGTTAAGTTCTTACGACATGTCTGCCATGAATAGATTAAACAAGGTGGGAGCGAGCATGTATCCCTGCTTCAGGCCTTTGGTTGTTAGTACTCGTCTGGAGAGGTGAGTCCCTACTCCCAATTTCTCCTGCACCCAAGTGCCTGTGTGGAGAAGTTTCAACATGTTTAAAAGAGCTTGTGAAATGCCCCATCCAGCCAGCTTCCCCCACAGCCTTTTCCTGTCAACATTGTCGAAAGCAGCACTGAAATCAATAAAGCAGAGATGTAGTGGAAGGTTTGTGGTCTTTGCTGCATCTGTGAGTAGGGAAATTGCCATGATGTGTGTTGTTGTGTCAAGCATTTTGTGAAATCTCGACTGATTTAGTGTTATTATCTAATTTTCATCTGCCCAGGCTGTAAGTTCCTCCAGCATGGTGCCCACAATTTATTTTGCCTCATTTTCAATCAATGCCACCAGACGATAATTTCCTGGTAAGGCCTTTTCTCCACTTTTGTGGATCTGTGTGTGAATGTGTGTGTGACTGCCTTTATGTGTGTGTGAGTAGCTATGTAGGTGAGTGAGTGGCTGAGTGGGTGAGTGAGTGGCTGTGTGAGTGGCTATATTTTCTTTTCCTGGGTTAGAGATCTCTATCAATAGGTGACAAGTTGCTTGTAGTAACTTTACACCTGCACATTCTGTTGTAGTAGCCTACACCCCTGATTTGAGGGAGTGGAGACATGTAAGTCTATACCTAAATGTAATCTACAGATGGAAATAGTGGGTAGCAAAAGGGTGGAGATTTACAACTAGGTGGAGGTGTGGAATTACATGTGATTAAACATGCACATGAAATACACTCAGTTTCTCTGCCAGTGAATAATTTTACGCATGTTGTCCAAGTGTTTTTCTGCATGCTTAGGCTTTTCCATTTCAATAGTTTTAAATATTTTTTTTGTTGTTTATGCTGAAAGCTGGAGATAACATCATACAACTCCAGGCTCCAAATTATTTGTATTGCATAGAGGTATTCATTTCATGTCATGTCATATGTCATAAACTTCACAGTCCAACCAATCTGCTCTTATTAGGATTCAGTATTTCCCATTGTGAAATGGACTCATAATTTCTGTGCCAGTGAATAATCTCATGCATGCTGTCCAAGTGTTTTTCTGCATGCTTAGGCTTTTCCATTTCAATAGTTTTTAATATTTTCTGAGCCGTTTATGCTGAAAGCAGGAGCTAACGTCAGTCTCCAAATTATTTGTATTGCATAGAGTTATTCATTTCATGTCATATGTTATAGACTTCACAGTACAACCAAGCCGGCTTAGATCTGCTCTTACTAGGATTCAGTATTTCTGTGCATTATTAAGCATATGAGAAATAAGCTCTTTTCTGCAGAGATATGTACACATTATATTTTTCACTGCAGGAAGAAGGCAACACCTCTTTCATGTTTTCATTAATTAAAGTAGTGTCTTTTATGTTCATTCAGAACAATCTTTAATTTCCAGGGTGAAACCATTATTTACCGTGCAGTTCATGGATAAGAAGTAGCACTGGGGATAATGGTGCCTTTCCAGGTGCTCATCACTGTAAAATTCAGGGCAGAGTCTGGAATGCCTCGAAGTCAGGTGTTAAGAACTGATCAACTGATTCTACTCCACTCATTGAGATGTTAAGATTGTAATGCACTGAGGTAGCAAAACACAAGACTGTATCTAGGATCACTATTTTCTAACATTCAATTTTGATATTAGCATTGAATTCCCCAAGCAGCTCAAAATATCGTGCAGGTAGGTGCTAATAACTCTGCTGGGCAGTACGTGAAATTTATTTTTTACTAAATCTTGTCTCATTACTAACACTGCACAGGTTTTAATCAATCCTATTGCAAATGCACCCATCTCATTAAGGTCTAATGCTATTAACACCCAAATGTTGGAATGATACCTGCCAGAACTGATTTCTTCATTTATGAACATTGTACATTTTACCAACCATTAGATTAGTAGGACCAGGGTTTGCGGAGCATAATAATTATGTGTTGGTTTAAATACACAGAGGTTTGAGGGTTTCTCCATGTGGTGGCGAAGACCGGCTACATTCCATTAAATTGCAAACTATTTAGCACCACCAGTTGGGGAATTTATGAGAATGCTCAACCTGTAGATAAGCTGTGAGGGATTCCTCATGGGACATGCCACTATCATCCTTCCCATAGTATTCTACACCGTATGCTATTCTCACAAAACGTGAAACATGTTCCTTTGGTGCAAAGGCAGACCACCCCACCCCCCTCACCCCTAGTAGTCCAGAACCGTTCAGATGGTCCACAGTCATCAAATACACTTCTCTCGCTTAGTGGGGGAGATGGGGAAGGAGTAAGTCAGCTGGATTGACGGCGGTGTATTGTGACTTCATATAATTGGTCTGCAACCAGGATTACATTTGTTAATAAATCTATACATCGTAATTCATGGTCTGGAGATTATATCTGAATCACTGAACGCTTTCATTTAGATGAGATGAGACTGTGGTTGCACAAATAAATTCATTGTTGGTGCTTCAAAATTAAATATCTCAAAAGCTTTAGCGGTGAATCCTGGCAGTTGTGGAATTATGTTCAACAGATTGTATAGAAAAGAATGGATTATATAGGGGGCATTCCTATTGCTCACCAAAATAGACATGGTATGCCAGCAATTTGGTGTGATCTTATCAACACAAAATCTGTTCATAATATAACCTATAGTGACAGTGCTCAACATGTTTAACATCTTCGGTTTTCAATTCCCTGTTAGCAGAGGTCCCTTCTCTCATCACCAGATCTTTTGAATTGATGGGGTACTTTAAAGTTAGGCCTGCTGATTTATAACAGGGTAGAATTTGAATACTCTCGATACTCTCTGCATAGTGATGGGGTCCTCGCGCTCTGTCAGATGACTCTTCACTAGACAGTGACATCATAGCACTGACATGCCATATCAGAGTTAGAGTGTCTACGTCATACATGCAGGCCGGGGGAAGAGAGGGTCAAGTGCTCTAGTTGCCATTTCTTCCTCTTGCTGAGAGGTGGGTGTGGTAGACCTTCTCTTGGCAGCTCCATTATGACTGGCAAGCTGTACAGCAAGAACAGCAGTAACTGCTGAAACACTATGCAAGCATTGATACTCCTATGAAGCGCTTGCGAGCAGGAGGGAAGACCTGGTCCATGGCTCTGGTCTCCCGCTGTTCCTCTACCAAGATATTGGCGCAGTCTAGCATCTCCTGGCAGCACACGCATGAATACTAAGTTATGGAGCAAGTAGTGTGCAGAACTGTAGAGCAGAAACAGATGTTGCATTGTTGCGCTGCTTCAATCAAGACAAGAGAAAGACGTGGTCTGAAGTTTCTGTTGTCCGGACTCCTTCCTGCTGAGCAATATGCAGGGCTTTAAGTGGGCCGGGTCTTGCCGGTACTCAACACTGGCAGTTCTAAAAAGCAGGTGCTGAGACTGATCCCCATCAGGCTCTCCATTTTTTGCCCTCACCCTCAGTGAACAGATATATCTTAACTCTGCGGTGGTACCATCCTATATTGCCTTTGATGTAACTTCAAAGAGACTTGTTATAGTTCTTTCACAGTCTCATTTCAGAATGAAAGTTGCGTTGTAAAGGTTGTTCCCCATTTTTAATATTATGTACAACAAAGCCATAGTTGTTTCATCTTTATCTTCTACAGCTAAGTCCTGGCTTGTTGTAGGTGTAATGTTACCTGCTGATTATATATCTGGCTGCAATGATATTAACAGCAAAACGCCAGACGGGTGGCACACTATGCTAAGCACAGATTTTTAGCTTAGGAGTTTTTTAAGCCACATCCGTAATTACATCAGCCACGCCTCATTAAGAGGCCCTGCAGTTTTTTATCCTACTTAAAACCCTGGCAATATGCACAGTCTAGCATCTGCTGACAGCCCAAGTATTACAGGTAACATGTAGCTTACCTGCAATGTAGTATGGTAACTGCATACTTTGGAAGCACATTTGTATTTCTACACTCTCTACCGGTCAATTAAAATCCTACAAGTATGAAAGGTAAGAGAGATACAGGAAATTGGGAAAAATGGTGACAGTAATATTTTGGAATATATCTGATATGTTAAGTCAGCTACCAATACATATTTATGGATTTTCCTCCAGTTTTAATGAGAAAGTAAACTGACCTACGAAAAAGTTGTCATGCAGGTAAGCCCAGTCGTAATGCACATGACACAAATATACTAGGAACTTGAAAAGGAAATTACACACCCCGGCAGCAGGTGTAAAATAAGTTTTGATTGGTTCAGAATTTAAAATAGGTTGCAGTAACAGAGGCAAGAGGGAAAAGGAATCCCTTACCTTAACAATCTTAGAATTTGTGCTTTGAAACAACAGAATTGAGCCTAACAAATCCTCTTTAGTCCCACTCACGCCCTCAAGATCACAAGTAAGACCAGGTTACCAGCTGTTTCGAATGTCACCGGAGCTCCACCCAATCCAGGAGGCAGTGTTCACCCATTCAGTATGGAGGACAACATTCATAACCTAGAGAGCGACCTTCTCAGCGCTACGGCCCAACCAAAACCTCAACTAATGATATGTGAGACGAGATGTGATGGGATAGATGATAGAGAAACAATCCCTAACCAGTTTATTCAAGAGCAGGAGTGCTAAAAGTGACCAAAATTCAGCAATAACCTCCAAACCCAAAGAGGGTTTTTAAAAAAAAAAAAAAAAAAACATTGGTGTCTATTCACAAATACAAAACAGAAAAGTGCCTGCGCGTTTTATTTATAACTTTCTGCCAATTCAAAAACAATCCCATAAGTACACCTGGAAAGGTGCACCAGGTGCAGGTTTTCAGGCGTACTCCTGGGAATGTTGTGAGATTTTCCACTGTGCAGAGGTCTCCGGTCCCTAAGATAAAGACAAATTAAAATTTAAAATGTTGAGCTTCCTGCGGTGCTTCAGGGACTTTATAGCTGCCAGACTTTGCATCTGCTTACAATGGCTCCTGATCATCAGGCCCGGAATTTGCCCCCAGGAATACCTGTGTGGGTGACTCGTAATTAAGCCCTGAGACTCGTATATAGCACCCAATTCTGTTCCAGAAATCTGGAGCTTTATCTTTAAAAAACCTAAGTACAATGCACTTTGATTTGAGAACTAGTCTTTTCTTCAGTGGCAACCAGTAATAATTTATCAATCAATTTCCAGTCTTCAATCTCTTGCCTTGTTTTGTAAGGCCTTTAAAACCTGGCTGTTCATCTTGTAACTGCCAGCTTCTTCTTATTTCTCTCCTCTCCACAGACAAACTGCTATTAGCGCCTTGATGCCCTTTGGCATTTGTGGTGTTTTAAAAATCTTTCATTCATTCAAAGCATATTTTTGTGTATGGACCAGTTTTTGCAAAAGGACATTCAATGTTATTGAATCCACAGCCAATGAATCTAGAAGGATCGTCACCCACGCACTTATAACCAGCAGACTGGACTATGGGAACGCCCTCCACACCAGAATAAACACATCTCTACTCCTCAAACTCCAGACAATCTAGAACGCTAGTCTTGTCCTCGGCATCCCACGACAACACCACATCACCCAAGACCAACGAGAACTCCACTAGATCCCCGTCGAAAAGAGAGTGACAGTCAAGCTCCTCACCCACGCCTACACATCCCTCCACAATATCGGACCCCAATACCTCAATGAAAGAATCACCTACGCACCTGAGCGAAGCCTCAGATCCACTGATCTGGGCCTAGCCAAAATCCCACGCATCTGAAGAGCTAGATCGGGAGTCGAGTCTTCTCCTACATCGCAGCCAAAGCCTGGAACGAACACCGACTCAGCATCAGACAAACCCCCACTCTGCAAGTTTTCAGAAACAGCCTCAAGACCTGACTATTCGGATGAGATGAAACTGTACGAACCCCCCACCCCCTCAGTGCCTTGAGACCCTAGAGGATGAGTAGTGTGCTCCATAAATCCCTGATTGATTGATTGAATGATTGATTGATTGAATGCAAAGAAGCATCTATCATGAGAGGTTCTTTGCATATACAGTCAGGAGTTCTAATTGTATGAGACAAATAAATACACAAGTTCGAGTAACACACATTCTGTTGCCGAACTATGAACTTTGTAGAGTTTTTCCTATGAGATCATCAGAAAGGAGACTTCTCACCTTGCCAAATTAAACGCATCATCAATGATCTGTGCTCGGTTAATCAGTGGAATCTCCTGCAAAAATCAAATGCGTACAGTTGTAAGACAGACATTTTAGGGTGTGTAGAAAGATACACTATCCATTCCGTATAATACTAAATACATAAATAAAATATTACAACTGTTGCATCCTGTTAGGTGTGTCATCTGATTTAGTTACACATTTTATTGAAGTCAAAAAGTGTCAGTTGTCATTATTACCACTTCAGAGATGTATTATAAACTATGGAACTTATGTCCGAAATAAGGCATTGTATTTTAGTGTGCATCAAATAATTACAATAATATATTGCACCGGGCAGTTTCCAAGTTAGTACTGTCATTTCCCAAGGGTGTGGTGTTACGGCCCTTTGTACTCCTGGCTTTCCAATGGTGGTGTGGTTGAGCACTCAAGACTTATCGCAAGAGATGGGAGTTGTTTCAGAACTCGCATACTGCTGATATAGTAAGCACACAATAAACTCAACACACAGTCACAGAGAGCCCTATCTCACAAACAGGAAAGATATTTATTTACAGTATGAGTTGGCAAGACAATTAAAATAAGCTTAAAAGGAAAGGTGAACGCCTCTGGTGTCATCTGGTGCTACTCTAGCACGTATCCAATTAGCTACTGTGCTTTATTTAAGATTAAAATAATTGAGCAATGTTGTCCTATGGAGAGAGAATGCTAAGTATTAAGTAGATACTACATCCATTTAGGCCTCTTCATTTTACAATAGATTGAATGTCCCACAGTTAAAGCCAAAGGAATATAGAGGTCAGACAGGAGGGGAAAGAAAGGGCCTGATTTATATATTGGCAGAGAGGGTACGCTGTTGCAACGGAATTCCTTTTTTGCCAATACAGTGGACTGCCCATCGCATTTACATGCGGGCAGAACTTAAGGTTAATCATGGCAGAGACTACCCTGTCTCTGTTGTGATTAATCTCCTCCGATATCCTTGGGGAGTAAGGCCGTCGGAGAAATAGCTACTGGTCTAGCCGCCCAATTTAGATGGGCGGATGTGTAGTAATGTTTTACAGTTCTTTACCACCAGTTAAAAACAGGCGGTAAGTGTGGTTTTATGAAGTACTTAGTCCTTGCAATGCAATGGCATGACCAAACCATGTTCTTCTACACTTTCTGATTGCTAGCCTTTCAATGTGAGTTTCTATCATGCTGCCTAAAATAGCAGCTTCAGATTCATGTGCAATTTAGGATTGGTGAATGGGCTTTCTTTGCATACCTTAATATAGAAAGCAGATACGCTTGTGATTAGCTGCTAATCTGGAAATAATTTGTGGTAATGCTAGTGTACAAGATTCACTAAGTCAGGTACATCAAAGATAAATGGTAGCAAGGTTATGCTGCATAGATGTACATGTACACTAAGGGACATACTTATCAAAATGTCATGTAGCACAGCGCAGCAAGCCACTTTGCAGCGCTGTACTGCATGACAGGGAAAGGACAGGAATGTGTTGTATTTAACATAATGCGGCTCATTTCCGCCTTTTCTCAGTGCTGGTGCACAATGTACTGCTTAACGGCAATGCAGGCACCCTCACACCATTGTGCAAGGGTGCCTGCATTGTTAAGAGGATTGTTTTTGTGCAAGAAGATACACAGTCCTGCACAAAAACAATCCACTAATGCACTTTCCTCTTTTGAGGGAAAAACAAGGAGAAATAAACATATTTTTCTTCATTATGCCTCCCCTATGGATGCACAGCAGTTCTGAACCATTGTCAGGTCTACCATTAATCGTAAATCTGTGAATGAACCAAAAGCACCAATGCACCACCCATGGAGCGCCTACCTGTGACAGAGTAATGCAACACAGAAATGTGTACTGTATTGCATTACTCTGGATTTATCAAGCCAACCAAGGGGGCCATGCGTGGCTTGGTAGCTATAATTTGCGTTGCGTCACTCTTGGGTCCCATTGCCAGGTTCAAGGGCGGAGCAGCGCATTGATAAATAGGGCCCTGAGTGTGCTCTGTTAGAGGTGTCTGTAAGTGTAAAGAGAAGGGCACCACTTATGGTAAACCATCGCTTACAAGAATTGGAAAGGCCAGTAAGCCTCCTTTTATTTTTAAGGAACACATTTACATGCCCATGAAAAGCTACAGTCTGCACTATCCTTATTCAAGTAGTAGTTTCTAAGCCATTACTAGACGTCTGTCAACTCAGACCAAGTCCTTGCAGGTAACCTTATATTGGGCTGTTACTCAAGGTCCTTTGAGACAGACGCAAGCATTTTCTTTATCAGGCTAAAGTCCTTCAGACTATTTCTAGAGGACCCACAAGTCAGAAACAAGTTCTTTCTGTAAAAGGCCCCTACTTGATGTGAGAAGGTGGCCTGATATATGCTGTCCACTAGTTCTAGTGGGCACCTTGTACCAGTCCAAACAACCCCTTATGGTGAATAGGTTAAAGACAACATTTATTGAAAGCTATCCTAGTGGTAGCTATGGAGAGCAGCCTTCAGGCTAAGTCTTGAAGGAATGTAAAGCAGCTTGTTTTACCAGTCTATAATCTCTTGAATGATCAAATGAAAGGACAACCACACCATGTATATATTTAAAATATATGTATTTAATATCAAACACACCCCTTTAGTCTCTTTATGAGACTGGAGTTCGAAGTACTTTATTTACAAGTAAGCAATCAATAGTAATAGCACAAATACACATTTGGGCCCTAGGGGCCTACCAAACCATACACCAAAAAGGTGGTATAAGAACCACGGCTAAACTAGACACAAGGCCTAGAGCCTTTAGAATTGCTGGGACCCCAAGGAACCACCCAAGGTAGTGACACAGGGGACCCATGAGGACTGTGTGCTGTGTGTAATTTCTATGGACAATTTCGCGGTTGGAAATTTAAAGATTAGGGACACTTAGAATCGAGTTAGAATCAAACCCTTTTGGACTTAAGAAGATCTAGGGCTAGCACCCACTGGAGCACTGGAGTACTCGTGTTACCTCACCCAGGGAAGCCAGGTGCATAGGTGTCTTTTGGTGTTGGGTCGCGTCGTCGATTACAATGGAAGCTGGTGAAGAACTGCTGCTGCCGTGAAGAGGAGAAGTGTCCAAAGAGATCCAAGCCTGGATCTAGGATGGAAGGAACCTGAAAGCAGAGGGGACAGAGTCTGGGTCACTTGCCAGTGACAGAGGGCAGAATGGACCAATGCCCACAGATGCCGGGTGCTTCAGGTAAGTTGACGGGTGCCTTGACTCTTCAGCCACGAGGTCCAGGAGGCATCGATGAAGTCCATGAGCTGGATTCGAGCTGTACCACAAAGTCTGTCGAGTGCTGCGGTGTCGGTGACCAGAATGGACCCAACAAGCCTTGGCAATGGCAAGTCTCGTGGAAAGAGAAGAAGGATGTCGGTGCAGACCAGCAAGATCTGAGGGACTCACCCAGCAAGGGTAAGTCAGGGCACATCTGGAGCAACCAGGGAAGCCCAAGCAGAAGAGGAGTTGCCTTCGTGGGGACCCACTAGCCAACGGGCTAGCGATTGCGAAGGAGCTTTGAGCAGTCGCACTTAAACCCAGCCCACGGGTCACACGTGGAGTGGAGGCCAGAGATCTTTGGTGCAGTCAATGCTCAAGGCTGGGGCTACTGGGATCCCAAAGCAGAATTTCAAGGATAAACAGGAAGTTGATGTACCAGCAATAGTACACGGTGCACAGGGGTCATGGTTCCTCATCACCAATGATAGCCACGGGCCTCAGCTTTGCTGTGAACTCAGGGTAGCCTCGGGGAAGTCAGGAAATCTACCTCTGGTGATGCAGAGGCTTCGGCGTCCAGCGGGAGCTTCGGAATTGCAGACCGGACAGTTGCTTCTTTGGTGCCTGCCAAGCAGGGGAGTCACCCCTTGACTCCAAGGGAGATTTTTTCAGTCTTCTAGTCAGGATAGAACGTCGAAGGTCCAAGATATATATTGCAGAGTTTCGTCCAGGGTAATCTAAAGTCACTAGGACTGGGTTCCCATACTTATACTAACTTTGGGGATAGACATACTCTAGGGACCCACCTATGGGAGGGGTTGGAAAGAGGGGTGGTTACACCCATTTCCTTTGTCCAGTTTCACACCAGAGCAGGGGCAGGTAGCCCCTGCAACCGGTTTGAACTGGACTATGCACAGGGACAACAAGTGTGTCCCCAGTGCAGGACTTCAAAACACCAGAGAGTGCTCCCGCCCAGCCCCAATACATATCTGCCTGTCTGGGGAGGTGGTTACACATCCCTGGGACAGGAAACCTATTGTCCAGGCCTCCCCTGCCGGAGTTTCGGTCAGCAGCAGGAGGCTAGACCAGTGGCTGTGGCAGAGGCATCCCTTTTGTGATGCCAGGGCTGTAGAAAGTCCTACTGGGTTAGACCAGTGTGAACATGTCTCTCCCTCTAGAAGGGTGGAATGCTACCCCTGCTGCCAGAACTGGCAGGGGGGTAGTATTCCAAAGCGTTTGACACCAAACACGACATGTTTCCATGCAGCCATCCCAAAGTTAGCATTTACCGCGAGGTTATAGTGCACTTAAGAGTATATGGTCAGGCTGCACCACAAACAGCATCAGAGGAGGTACTCCAAACGCTGCAGATGGGCACTGCTCATGCAGGGGACCTCTCACATAAAAACCATGCCCTCTGCCTTCAGGATTGTTAAGGCCTGCCATAGGAGTGACTTATAGGTTTTATATGTGTGTGCAATGGTAGTGATATAGGTAGCCTATACCTCTGTAGGGGTGCAAGCACACCCTTACCCAGGCTGCAGTAGAAGACCTATGGTGCCATTTTGGAGTGCTTCCCAAGGGTGGCATAATACATGATTCAGCCCCTGGTAGGCCTCTGAGGTACCTATGCCCTAGGTACATAGTACCATATACTAGGGGCTTATATGGCACTCCAGAATCCAATTAGATATGTACCTAATGTACATGGAAACCATTTTAGAGAGGAAGCAGCTAGGCTGTGGTCCTGATTAGCAGGGCCACAGCCAGACTAAGTAAAAAAAACAGTGAAACACCAGCAAAAAGTGGGGGTACCCATGTGAAGCAGATCATACTCTCCTACACTAGAGGTCTCTCCAGTCAGACAAAGGGAAATGCTATAGGAGACTTGTTACCTTAGGCCATTACTAGAATTTCCTGTAGTAAACAACAAGTGCTTGTTGCTGCTGTCTGCACAATCTTCAGCCTGGACAAAAAGTTTCAAAGGTTTCCACAACTTTACTATCAATCTCAGGATACCAGATATGCCCTTCAATGCCCCCTTTTGATGAAAGTGGAAAGGAATAATGGCGAAAAATGTTAACTGTGAATTTATTCTATTTTGGAGTACAGCAGATCAAAGAGAGGGTGTGTCTTAAACATATTTACTTTTGTCATAAGTCTAATGAGTTCAGATGTTTCCTATGTTTTATATAAGCATCTCAATGCTAGGTTATGATGGTGATGAAGATTAAGCCTCTCAGTGTATCTCTTGTATGATTCGGAAGAAGTTGCCTTAATATTTATTGGGAATAGTAGTCACTTGTATGTGCAAACAACCTTTATGCAATATAGCCCTTTTGCTGTTTCTTGGAATGTGCAAGACATCGCCCATAAGGATGAAGGAAGCAAATAATGAGAGGCAGGATTCAACTGGGAGGGGGCATATCAGGTAGGCAAGGCAGGCATGACTGAAGGGGATGCTAGAGTCAAGGCAGGGATGATGGGGAAGCAAGGAGGAAGGGATGAATGGTATGATGATGGAGAGCTAAGGAGGTGGTAGTGAATGAGAGAGAGACATGATCCCTTACTGGAAGTGATTGGCCTTGGGGAGTGAAAATGATGGAGTGAGGGGAAATAAGAGTGAAGCCTGGGAGACACGGGGAGGATTGGCTACATGAAACTCTGCCCTAGCAGCAAAACCTTATGGGAGCAGCAATAAGGGAAACAACCTTCCACAAAATGAACTGGAATTCCTGTCCAAGCAATGGTGAACCTAGAAAACTACATAGGAGCTAAAGACTGAAGGGGGCTGACACAAAGTCAACTCTTTATGTAATACTTCTTATATGTGCATTTTAAAGTATTGGTAACATTAGGTATACCAAACAGTTAATGCTGCTATCAGTGACACCTAAAAAGGGAACCTCTAGGGATGTGACCATAGCACATGCAATGTAAATATACAAACAGTGAAGTGTGTTGAAACTGTAGAGCTTTCTCAATGCTTAGCATGTGTAATCTATATTTTGTGGTCATTATACTTGCTTAGGAAGAGTCAAAAGTCCTTATGTCAGCATGTGAAATAGATATAATACTATACATCTAAACATTATTACCACTATTTGTCTACCCTTTGTGAACGAGTCCAATTGTGGATAGCTTTAAACTTACAATGTGGTTCTTGTCTAGCTGCTCCAGAAGCTTTTGCCAATTCTCCTGGTCATAGTTAACCCTGTAATATCCAACTGCATTGATGTTGACCAATAACCAATTATTGCCAGTCACCTTAAAATCCGAAATTATATCTAGTAGAAAATAAAAGAAAATGTATTATTGCTTATAGAAATGCTGCTGTCCGGTAAGAGCACATTAGAAATATACCCACAAATAACATGATCTTCCTCTTCAGCCTAAACAAACACCAATATGGTGGACGATAAGCTTTATGTTTTAGGAAAACGTATTATAAATCTTTGAAACTACACTTCTTAACAGCCATCTTTCCCAGTAGAAGTAACACATAACCTAATTAGCTGCTAGGGCTTTCAGCTAGGCATTCTAAAGACATTTCATTAAAAGAATGTCTTAATTATGAGGCTATTGAGAGGTGGTCATAAGAACAGCTAAATATAGAATGTTGTGCCAGTGATTAATAGCTACAAGTCCAAAGCTACACTAAATTAAAAAAACAGAGGCCAAAGAAGACACACAAACAAGGGGCAAAAACACATCTCACAGGCAACACAAATCCCCCCAAATACACAACACCATAGTGTAACTTATGGAATTTATATTGACATATTACAAATGTACACCAACACACAGTCCGAATTAACAACAAAATCAATGAAATAAATAAAACACATATCCCACACAGAAATCCCATAATACACACACTAATACATTGGAACCGATGGAACTTAAGTTTCATTTAACAGATATGTACTATTATAGGTGTTTAACATGCAAACACACAAAATAGAGACGCCACAAAACCACATTTGAACTTAAAGAATTGAAATGTGTACCTCAGCACTTTGAACCATTGCTTGTGTTCATGAATACTCAACGGAAAAGACACACCCACAACTTCATCCCCCATACACACACATACACAGAAAAACAGCCCAGCACACTTATAAGTATCAAATGTGTAAAATACACAATAAGGTAGGTTTAAGACAAAACTGTTTTCCCAAAAAAGAGTCGATATGATCTTGCAATATTGAACTTCATCCTTTATTCATTTTTCTTTTAAAAGCATTTTTTGCAACCGCCAGATGTGCTTGGAATTTCCTGCCTCTCTGCCCTGACCCCAGATTGTCTGGAGTCACAATTGACTAGTGTCAAACCCTTTGTGAGTGTGCTCAGGCAGAGGGTTTGTGATATGCAAGTGGGGTAGGTGATAGACCCCCTCATCAAGTCAGATATGGCCCATCCTGCCAATCTCTATCATACCTTTGTCTCACTGTCTGGGGGCAATACACAAAGACCAACTGTCAGCTAAACCTAGTCATGTGACCCAGGATACAGGCAGCAGACACCAAGTGGTTATGACAAGAAAAGGCCAGCTTTCTAAAAGTGGCATTTTCAGAACTAAGGCTTAAAATACAACTTTACTATTAAAGAGGGTTTCAAATTTCAATTCTTAAGACACCAAACTCAATATTCGTACCTGTTCCCAATTGCAAGTTATCACTTATTAAAAGTAATACTGAACCAAATGTTATCCTATGGAAGAGGTAGGCCTTGCAGTAGTGAAAAACAATTTAAAGATTGTTTTACTACTAGGACATGTAAAGCTTATAAGTACATGTCCAACTTTGTAAAAACACAGCACTTTGCCCTATGGATTGTTTATGGCCTCCCCTAGGGGTGACTTATATGTATTAAAAAGAAAAGATTAGGCTTTGCAAAAGGTTTATTTTGCCAGGTCGAGTTTGCAATTTAAACCACACATAAAGACTGCAATTGGAGACCTGAGGCATGTTTAAAGGACTAAGAATTAAGTGTGTGGTACAGTCAATGATTTATGATGAAACTGGGTTTGGGGTGTTTAATTTTAATTCTATGGTGGTTAAATAAGCATGCCATTCCATGGGGTTAGCTGGTGGGGGCATTGGCAGGGTGTTAGTCAATTGGGTCTCGTGGTCTGCCACTAGCGCTCTACGGAGATCTAGGAGCCATGTCTCCATGTTAGGGCCCTCTGGCGACTTCCAGTCCATGGCAAGTATGTGTTTTGCCAGACTCCATGTCAGATCTAGAAATGCATTAAGGCCCTTACGACAGGGGTTGCGTTCTGTGATTCCCAGTAGAAAGTGAAGGTCCTGGGCCACATTTGGGGTACCCACTGCATCTGTCAATGTCCCAGCTATGTAATTCCAAAATGCCCTGAGTCTGGGGCAGGTCCAGAACATATGGGGAAATGTAGCATCCGTGCTAGGCTCCTAGGGCAGACGTTGTTGGAAGTAGGTTATATGCATGCTGAACCTATGCGGTGTTAAATACGTGTGGCGGAGATAGTTAAATTGCTTATAGTTCAATCTTGCATTCGTGGATATATTCTTAGGGTGACGTTTACATTGTGTCCACTGCTTGTCAGTAATACTAGTTGCCAGTGCCGAGTTCTAGTACTCTTGCAGTGGGGACAATAGAGAAATTGAGTCGGGTCTGAGGAAATTATAAATGCGTCAGCAAAGTTTGCAGTACTACTGATGTTGTGGGTTCAGAGCACGTGTTACCCAATATCTGGTGGAATTGCTGTGTCAGTGTTGCGCAGAGCAGAAATGTCCCTGACAGTACCCTGTAGAGGCCCATCAAGCTCTCGAAGTCGCATAAGTTTGAGTCCACATGTAACAAGTTATGGTAGGTATAAAGGCCCGGGATTACTTCGAGGGGGAAGATCTGGAGCATCTGGTGAGGGTTGGTGATTAGGTAATACGTACTTCATCCAGCCATGTCTAGCCGCTGACCTCAGGAGATTGCCCTGCTTGTTCTGTAACGATGTTTTGGAGCTTGATAGCCATCCCTTCATGGCTGGCCTTCATAGAGTCACCACCCAGGAGTCTAGTTCAGCTAGGTTAGTTCTCACAAGCCATCTCATAGGCCATTGGAGCTGTGCAGCTGCGTAGTAATGTTGATAGTTAGGTACCCTTAGGCCTCCTTCAGATAGAGGGAGGTATAACTTCTGGAGTGCCACCATGGACCTGGAACCACCCCAAATCAGGGACACAAGAAGTGACTTCACTGCCATAATAAATTTGTGTGGTGGTCTGAATGAGAGGGTCGAAAAAAAGTATAAAATTCGAGGGAGGAGGAGCATCTTGGAGTAGGCAACTTGGCCCATAGGGAATAATGCGAAGCTCGTGCAGAATTGAAGTGCAGCTCGGGCTGTAGTTATTCCTTTTCCCAGATTGCCTTTTTATCAGGCCTGCCTGAGAGTGATACATTTTTACTCCCAAATACTGAAAAGTATCAAAAGTCCAGATGAGTGGAGTGAGGGGAAGAGCACTCCTTTGATCTGCCGGCAGAGGTTTCTTTGGGACTACTACAGATTTGGTCCAATTGACCCATAGACAAGTTATTTGGGCATGCTCATCCAGTAACTCTATTAGTTCCTGTAGAACGGTGTTCTTTCTGCGCAGATAAATTAATGCATCGTCCACGAGCAAGGTCATTCTTTAAGCCAAAGGGCAGCACCCTAACCTGGATGTGGCCCTCTGGGGACGAGAGTGCAGACCTCTCTTTTGTCCCCTCACTTAGAGCAGTCTACCAGTACCCTGATGTGAGATCAAAGGTACTGGATAACTTGGCAGTGCCCAGCCTGTCAATGAGCTCAACAGGTCAGGGATCAGGTGAACATCAGTCTTGGTGATTGAATTGAGTACCAGTTTCTCCGAGAACATTATAAAAGAAGGAATTCACCACAACATACTTGAACTTCATTAACAGGGTATTACTTTGACTGATGTAAACATTTGTGCTCGGATGCTAATAAACAGAAACAAAATAAATATTCATTCAATTGATTTTTATGTTTGAGAATCTATTTCATAGATACCTTAACTGAAGTCAATTTTAAAAAAATTCAAAATATCTTAGAATACCATTGTTAGGATTATTTAAAAAAAAATAATAATAATAATGTAGAACTACAGTACCTGACTTTTGTTGGAGCCAGTTCTTTCCCTGTACACCTGTAGAAATCAATGACTCCATCTGTATAATCCATGTGTAGCTGCAACATTTAAAATACTACATTGTAATACTGAAATAACAGCCCTCTGCATTTATCAAACTCCTAAAAAATGGCACTGGTATTTTAAAAGGTCAGGTGCATGTATATGTGGAGACATTAGACGTGTGTATGTGTGTGTGCGTGTGTGAATGTGTGCAAAGCATTGTGAGAGTATTTATACAGACAAAGAAAGCAAAAACTGCAAGAGCTCAGGTAAGCAAATTTGTTTCAGTACATACTTGAACTCAGATGGACGAGTCACAGGTGTGTCTGGGTCAAGCAGGAAGTGTTCCTGTTTAACTTCTCCAGTTGCTGTGTTGACAGTCACTACAGGGAAGCCCATCTGGAGTACCCATGTATCCATGATCTCTTTGACAGTTTTAGGTAGTAATGTTGGTGAGTTCTGATTCACAGCCTATGAAGACAGTGGAAGATAATGGACAGTTCAGAAACTAATCCAAGAGTTCCATATTGTTCACAGCTGCCCAACATTATCCCAAATTACAATGTGAAAACTGAGACTTGACTCAGTACCTGGACTCTAAATTCAGTTCAGTCTTAAAGCTCTTACATGACTATAGATGAGTGGGCTATGGTGATCCCCACCCTCTTGCACAGTAAATAGAATATCCCACAGATTATATATGACATTACTGGAAACACTCTGGATATAGGTATATCCCGGATAACCTATGGAGTAGAGACAGAAAGGCCCACCAATTAATGTTATGATAAATACAGACCGCTGTATCAGGAGCTCGCTGATAATTGATAATCCTCTATTTTGCTAGCAACATTTGGAAGGGATTAGACCAGTGTCTTTTCCATCACAAGGTCAAAAGTAATGTAATTTTGGGGAACAACAATTGCAACTTTCATATGTAGTTTGTATTAAGGGATAGTGAAACAAATTATTCTAGGAATAAAATATTTTGGAAGAAATTAATGTAATTGTATGCTCTACAATATTTCACATCCTGATCAAACCCACATGAATCCTACTCCACACTGTACTAATTTCTAATCACCCAGGGACTGATTGAATGGATATACAGAAGATGTAATGTTCTGTCTGATCAAACTCCAGCCTATTTAAATAAAGCATTTTTGGTCCCAGTGTTACTTGATACGAATTAGGAGACTCACAGATGCACATACGAAGGGTTTATTGATGTAGGCATATATTATTAGAATATGACTTATTTAATCAATTGTGTTTCTTCGCTAGGGTATATATTCATCAGTCTGTACATAAGTCATTGGAGGGGATCTAATGCGTTAGCACCTAACATGAAGAAAGTTAAGTCACTGCATATTACACGCTGTAAGAAGTTTAAAGCTACCAAACAATTATCATGCAGGACATGTTGTTTAACAGATAATCCTTAGACTCCCTGGAAGCTGATCAAGCAAAAATGATAGCAGAGTGGTTTATATTAGTCATGACACAAAATCTATGGAGTTGAAACAGACATGGGTGTTGATTGAAAGCTTGGCAGAGACATTACCAGACTGCTAAACTGATGGTCCACATGCTCAAGTCAGGGCAACAGTCATGTTTCCGAAGGTGGTACCTCAGCAAGCTATGCCATCAGAAACTACACACTGATGCCTGAAAGAGCTAGAAATGTTGGCATGGGTGAGGCAGACATACCACCTTATTTACATATGATGGTCTATTGTTATTTTTTCAAGTTTGGGGCACCCAAAGATACCCCAACAGAAAAAATAAAAACTCCCAGGGTCAGGAGTTTCTTTTTGCTTTTTTTCAAAAACAAGCTCCTCTTTTGGGAGTATGCTTTTGAAAAACAAAAACATTTGCTGAACAGCCGCCTAAAACATGTTGGCTGTTCTGTTCTACAAAGGTTCAGTGCCTTCGAAGGAGCCTCCATTACAGCGTCTCCTCTGAAGGCACAGAAATCTCCAGAGGGCTTATAGAAATCTCAAAATACAGTGGACACTAGTCCAGTTAGGGTGTCTAGCTCTAACCCTGGCAAATAGCAAAATTTCACTTATCAAGTGCAATCCCTCAGAATTGTATTGGGAGACTGCATTTCACAAATTTTGAATTTATTCTTTTTTCTCTTTTCTCCTGTCTTCTAAACATCACCAACAAGCAAACCAGCAATATCCTTGGACTAAAACTACCACCTTGCCATCGCTATATCTCTGCTTAATGTCCCACCAACAAATGAAGGTCAATACAAAACAGAAGCTGAAACCTCCAGATCTTTCAAAGACTTTTCCATAGATTTCCCAGTGCCTCTACTTATTTCTCACCCTATCAGCTTCAAGTCTGATGTCAACATCCCTCTAAACACCTTCAACAATTTTTAGGAAAGCTATGTGAACATACACGCCTCAATTACACAAAGCAATTACAAGGCAAACCTTTCAGCACCTTGGTACTCTAAAGACATTGCTGACAATAAATGATCCATCTACAGACTGGAAACAAAATGGAAGAAAAATATAACTCTTGAAAACCTCTTGATATGGTTTCCACTCCATGCAACATGTAGACCACTCATCAAATCAATCAATTGCAAAGTGCTGTACTAACACCACAAATGAAGCCAACAGTAGAAACAGAATGCTGTCCAATGCCATCAAGCATTGCATAAACCTACTGTCAGACCCAATTATTCCACACTCCACAGAAACGTGCAATGCCATCAACAACTTATTTAGTGAAAAAATACATAAGATCCCACAGCACATCAAAAACATCAAGCCTGCTTCATCTCTTACCACTGCACATTCCTGCAGAATTCTGCAATGATCAGTCTTCAAAGCTCTATCTCTCGCAGATATTGTTGACATACTCTACTTCCTCAAAGCCAATTTTTATGAATGTGTCTTATAATCGTTCTTCATCAAAGCTCTCCCAATGTGACACTCTCTTACCCCTACTTTTAATTGACAATGACTCCCTAACCCAAGATTTCTTCCCAGAAGAGATCTCCAGAGAGGCCAGATCCTCCAACTTCTTAAGAAACCTATACTAGACTCAGATGACCTCGCCAACTACCAGCCCATCACTCACCTAACCTTAATCTGTAAGATAATAAAAAATTAGTTTATTTTCCTCCTGCACTACCAATCTGGTTTCATATCACACTGCAGCAAGGAGACTGCTACCTTACACATTGCAGATGATGTCTTCTTGGCCAAAGATGAAAATTACCCATACCTACTGATATGAATGGACCTCTCAGCTGCCTTCAACACAGTCGATCACCTTACTCTCGTCTCAACCTGGAGTCTCAAATTGGATTCACTGCAATGTCCTTCACTAGTTCTTCTCCTACCTTTCCAACAGTTTGTTCATCATGTGAGCACCTCCAGTTCACACAAAAATCCGTATTCCCTGAGAAGTCCCCCAGGGTTCCAGTCTGTCTCCTGTCATCCTCAACCTTTACATGGAGCTGCTTAGTATTCTAGCCACAGAAAATAACATCAAGATTCACCAATATGCCAATGATACAATACATAACTCTACTGGAAAGTCTCCTCTGCCTGCACATCATCCAGACCCGGATGTCCAGCACCTATATGAAGCTCAACCCAAGCAAGAATTCCTATTATTTGTGAGTAACACCGAAGAAGATACCGTTGAAACCTGTATCAATTACATGAGCATTGATGGCTGCTAACATTAGCTTTTACCGAATGCCAAGTCACTTGGATTCAACCTGGACCCTAACCTCACCCTCAAGGATTACATTGCAAAAAATCAAAAACAGCCTGGTACCATTTATTTTTTCTACAGAAAGATAAACTGTTTCCTCCTAAAGCAACTTCAGAACTGCTGTTCTAGATGTAGTACTCCAGCATCCGGGTGGTGCTTATGCCATACTCCACACTGGCACCCCTTCGGGGGATCCTACATGCAGCAGCACATCTGGACCTGAAGAAATATGATCACATCACACCCATCCAGGTAGTACTCCATTGTCTCCCCTTACTGTCTTCATTTTCAAAACCAGCTGCACCATTTACAAGCCATCTTGACCAGTATAACTGTTTTCTTGGATGCAAGCACACCACCTTTTGTAGCTCTTGGCACACCCGTAGCTAGGACACCATCAGACTGCAGACAAAAATGTGTTAAATAGAAAAAGCTACACAGCAGTCCTTTTCCATCTACGCACCCAGGATCATGAACAGCATCCCTGTATGAATTAAGACATCCCCAAAACTGCTCCACTTTAGGAAAGCTCACCTCTATAAACAATACTGCATCACAATGCATCACAACTCAGCTTTCACTCCTATTACTTGTTGGCTTTCTGCCTTTAGATTGTCTTTGACCATTTGCACTGCTACCCTGCCTCTTGGTTAGGTGTGCAATATAGAAACATCATAAACATGCATAAATAAATCTGTCTCTCCCCATTTGCTCTCTTAATCACAAAACTGCTCTCTTAATGATGAAACTGGGCAAAGAATTACCCAAGTAATGTATGCCAACTGGCTTTCAAAGGCTTTCTCAAATAAGTATTTATTCCAAATCAATTCATTACCTCAGTATAATTAAAACTGCAAGTCTACCTTTGAAATTTAGGATACTGAAAGACTCCATAATTAGACACCTAATATCAGACCTTGACTCCTTCATATTTAAATCACTAGTCAAAAAACTGCAGATAGACTCAGATATATGGTAGAAATGGAAATATTATAGGAAATGTGGCTTAATATCTGGACTAGGGCTGTTAAACATTCTAACTCGACTGAACTCAGGGCAAATGGACCTGTGAAATGTCACCACTGGTATCTTGCATGAAGCACGCTTAGTGAAATATTACCGATGACATTGCCTAAATGTTGGAGAAATTACAGCAATAATAATCTTAAGGAAGGGCCCTATCATAAGTAGGCTGGTGTTCCTACACCCAGATTTTGCGGGGGTGTGGCTACACCATACGCTATTTTACTGGCCAGTAAAATTGATTGAAAGAATCGATTGGCACATTGGCTGCAACAGTAGCCAAGCCTTTGTCCCTGCTCCCACCCGAGCATTTTGTAGGCAAGGAGGGAGCAACTAACCTCCCCCACCCCACCCCTCACCACCACAAGGGCACCTTTCCCAATCTCCCTACTCCCCTCCCTCTCTATGCCCGCCCAGCTTCCCTGCAACTAACATTTACCACCACTACTTAGGGCAAGTGTTAACTGTGTGAGTTACACTCCCAGATCAGGAACATTTGCGGAATTTGGCATGGTGGTCATACCAGGTCCGCACAGTTCTTCACCATTCTGGGGCAGGTTAAGTTCTAATTGCAAGGTACTACTGAGGTGTTACCGCACACTAATGTTAATTTCGTTTGTAGAGTTTGCCCTCTGCTAGAACCGTGCAACTTACAGTCACTGCCCACAATTGTGTGTGCTGTATAGTAAATCTGTAGTCAGCTGAGGGCGCAGTTTGTAATTAGCACAGGAAAGAGCCATAACGCTACTTTACTTTAGAAAGATGACAACACACAGTAGGTATTGAATAATTATTTTGTTGGTGATGCTGCCTGTTGAATATTCTAATCAAGTGGAATACTGAATCTGTCTTGACTAAGTAACAAGTAAGTAATGTCGCAATAGTTCCAGACCAAGTAACAAGTAAGTAATGTCGCAATAGTTCCAGACTAGATAAAAACAAGTAATGTCGTAATAGTTCCAGACTAAGTAACAAGTAAGTAATGTCGCATTAGTTCCAGAGCATGGAATACTATCCAATCAAAAGTGATGCACATACCTTTTGTAAATGGAACCACAGGTCATTGTAGTCGGTGTTATCATATGCAAATGCGTTAAGATAAGACTGTAAAAGAATATATATATATATGTTTATTTTCATGCAAACACTTCTCAGTCACGTGAATCACTGAAATTGTTTTCCAAAGTAGTTTCTGCATTAGTATATTATGAATACATATTCGAGACATAAGGTTCTATATCTAAAGACACAATTATTGAATATGTATATGTTTGCTTTTGCCTTTTTTGGCCCATAGATTTGGAAATAAAGTTTTAGGTTTCCAAGGACAGATAATCAAGAAAAATGTGAGCAGTTGCAGAAAGATGGAATCGAAATTACGATGAAAGATTTTTCAGGGTTATAGCTGTGAAAAACATTTAAGGGCTTATTTACAAGAAACTGAAGCATCTATGTGTTAGAGCAGAGATGCGTCAGTTTTCTTGCACCAGGCAAAGAAACCCTTGCGCCACCATGGATACGTTGTATTTAACAATATGGCGCAACATGGTGCAAGGATTCTGACGCATCTGTCGGCACAAAAGTCGCGCATTGCTGCAGTTGTGTCGCAAGCATGACGCAACTCCAGCAATGTTTGAGGGAGGCCTATACTTAATACACTGCATCACTCCTTATGCCTGCTCCAAGCAGGCGTAAGGTTTTGACGCAGTGGCATCCTAGAAGTGGTGCAGTGAAATCTTGTAGATTTCACTGCGCCACTTCTACGAGGATGGTGCGGGCTTTACAAGGTGACGCATCTCCCCAGATACGTCCCGTTGTATATTGGCCGTAACCTGGTGCATTGTGTACACCGCAGATGCATCACAAAAAGTGATGCAACGGTGGCGCAAAAGTATCCCAAGGGGCTTTGGAATCTGCCCCTTAGGCTTTTTTTGTGGGAAAAGTGGAGAGAATCTTTCTTGAAAATAATCGGTAAGGCTTCAGAAAGTCAATATCCTGACACTTTCTTGAAGACATCAGCTCTTCATCTCTTCTTGGCCAGTTCCTGGCAATCTGGATTACAAAGCTTGTTTCTACCCTGAGCTACTTAAGGCTTTGTTCTTGGACTTGCAAATCAATTCAGTCTTCTTCCTGATTGGGTGCCTGCGACATTAATGCAGCTATGTTATAGTCAGTTCTAATGCGAAGGAAGATGTAAGCATTAGAGTTACATACTCATCGTTTCAGTGACAGGCTTCTACAGACTTCATTGCTGTAGTCTTTTCATTAGATGACAACTGGGATATTCGGTGATGAGCCAAAGAGACTGGGAATGTCTCACAAAGACAACAATCATTGCAAAGCAGATTTTTTAGTCATATTGTTTAATTGTATGATAAATTAGATGATGTCATTTTTGTCTGGCAAATGTCCATCTGAGGTGTCCAGGAAAAGAGGTGTGCATTATGGCATTTGGGGCCAGATGTATCAGAATCGTCAGAATCGTCCCGTTTGCGAACGGGAAAAAGCCTTTTGGGATGTATCATCCCAATAGGCCCTAGCAATATAGGGAATTTGTGATTCCCTATTTTGGAATGCATTTAAGGACTTGCAAATTGCCATTCCTTAAATGCAATGCAGGAAGCACCCAAGTTGTGCGATTTTTCCCTAAGAAATCGCAAATTACCACCAAATTCAAGTTGGTGGTAATTTGCGATTTCTTTGAAAAATTCACTTTTTTGCATTTTTCAAAGTGCCATGTGGCACACATACATACCCTTAGGGCATGTATTTGTGCCACATGTGCTCACATACATATTTCAGGGGTGCAACAGGGTGTCCTTTTGACAACCTTGCACCCTTGAAAATGCATTTCACATTTTGCGAGTACCTAATGGGTCCTCGCAATTTGTGAATGTCTTCCCATTCATTCCAATGGGCCTCTAGGCCCAAATGAATGAATGGGTAGGTATTCCTTGATTGCAAATCGTAAATTGCGATTCACAATTAAGTGATATTTAAGGAATCGCAATTATTATTGCGATTCCTACATACATTCCATTTTGCGAGTTCTTAATAGTGATTCGCTCCAAATCGCTATTAGGGACTCGCAACATGGTTAGTTCATATATATGCCCCCTAGAGTCTAAAAACATGTCTAGAATTTTAGCTTTAATGAAGCAGTATCAACGACATCTCATTCGCAAAAAAAATGGAGTATTTTGTGACAATTTGGCATTTCCACCAATCCTAAATTTTCCTTTGGGGATTATGGGTTATCATCGAAGCACACATGGTAGCTGATGCTGCATCTGTTGAGAATAGTCGATATAGATATTGGAAACATTCATAGCTTAGCAGGAGTCCTGGGTACATCACTTGTCATCCTGGAAGATTCAGTGTAGAAAAGACCTACTTTCACCACCATATTTCCACAATAGGGCTTTGGACCATTAAGGAAAATCATACTGTCCTCCAAGACAAAGCCATGGATATGCCATGGAGCATAGAGACACAGTTCTGACAAGTGTCTTGATTTTGAGTAAATTGTCCCTAATAATTATTAAGAAGGTTTTAGTGCCCCTAGAGATGGGTGAGCCAACAAATTAACAAAGAGCGTCAAGCCAGAGCTGAGCCTATGGACTGGATCGGATCTTAGGTCTCGTCTACTAGTCGAGCCCTGAACATATTTGGTATGAAAATCCTACAATAAGCATGACGTAAAATATGATAAAGTCTCTTAAAAATTTTAAAAGGTGTATTTCTTTAACATGTTGAAGCTTTGACATTAATAGGGCACATTATAACACTGCACTTAGAAGTACTTATTAAAAGTGATAGTTTTGTACAACTGGAAGTTTGAACTCACATATTTGAAAGTGCTTTCATACACGATAATAAAGAAAAAAGAGTTTTGGTGAAATACATTATTTGCCTAAGATCACACAATTTAACCGGGGAAGCCATGATTTATCCAGGTTTTTTGGTTTCACTTTGTACAAATCAGTCAGACAATGAGTATTTGTCTTGTCCTTATGTTAAGGCTTTGTGTTTTTTACCTCATAGTACAGTTTTTAAATATAAAATGAACTCACAGGCTGAGCGCTTTAAATGAGCACAAGTTATATTACACAAGTGCATACATTATTTATAGGCACTGGCAGATTAAGTGATGTTCCCAGAATCACAGGATATTTAGCCGACACCGAGTCTTGAGCCTGGTTCCTCAGTTACAAAGTAGGCATCTCTGATCTAAGCACTACATCCTGGGTAGAGGGAGGGAGGGAGGCAGGGAGTAGCCACATGAATGCTCGGCTCGTCATGGGCTCGAGTTTCCATCAAAACCTGGAGCTGAGCCAGAGCCAGGTTTTAGGCTCGAGCCTGGCACGAGCCTCCAGTGGGTCAGACGCCTTACCTTTAAGCACCCCTGTAGATCTTAAATGTGCCTAGAGATCATTGAGAATGTTGTTGTGTTAAAGACATTCATTAACTATGTAACCCCCTCAGAGCGTCTCGAGAAGATTTGTGTAAAGAGTTAAAAAGTGGCATGGTTTCGATGAAATCTTATTTTGCAGATGATCTACAGGCAGTTGTTTTACTTCCATTCACTTCTGCCCACCACAGTTCTGACTGTGAAACCCAAGTGTTCCAGTGGCTAGGTGGTGACCTTTGGGTCTCATGTAAGAGCTTTCAGGTATGCGTGTTGTCTCTAGTCAAGTGGACTATGTTTTTTTGGCCTTGAGAACAGATCATATACCCCATTATAAAACAGGTGTTGCATCCCGCAATTTAATTAGGCCCTGAGGTCAAGCTGACCCCTCACTCATAAGGCCATCTTCTCTTTCAGTTATTTTCAACTTCTAGTCGCAGACAGATCTGTCTGCCTCTAAATCACGAGGGTTGGCTGACGGCCACTACGGCATGTTCGGCTCATCCACCGAATGGAACAACTCTTTCACTCTTGCTTGGCCAGCATATCGTCTGTGTGAACTGCAGTTCATGCACTGCTCCCTTCCTAGTGCTAGGGGTCCACACCTCGAAAGAGATATCCCGAAATATCTGTGCCCTCCACTGTTTAATAAGTGTCACTTAAAATGTTAAGTTTGGCACAGAATTCAATGCATGACATTGCCCTGGTCTTTGAAAAGAAAACAAGCTATCACTTTGTTGCTATCAAGACTGCCTTGGTCTGCACATTCAAGTGTCAGTGCCAGGAAAGCAGCTCAGTTTTAGTTTTCCAGTTCAGGCTGGACAGAGCAGCTGTCTAAAGGACCTATTGTTATCAATTCATTAACATATACACAGAGTGTTACCCTCTCTCCTCCTGCCAGTGGTGTTTGGAATGCAAGCCCTCCTTGGGAGCGCTCATTCGGGGTTCTTGCATTCCTATGCATGAGGGGCGGCTTTATACCTCAAAAGAGCCCTGCATCCTCACACATCACAGTATTTAGCTCACAGGCTCATATACAGTAAGCAGCCGGTTTTTGTTTTGTTTTTAGGTGCCCTCCATTTTTGTAGAATGATCTTGTCCTGCTCAGGAAGGGGCAGAAACATTTTCAGTTTAGGACAGTGGTAAAACTCTTGCTTTTCTCGAGGTGAAGAATTTTCGTTTTAGGCTTTAAAGCATCATAGAATTTTCAGTTGTTTAAGAGATCTTAAAGAGAGGAATGGAAGAGAGTAGAATCGAATAAAATCGAATGGAATCGAATGGAATCGAATGGAATCGAATAGAATAGAATAGAATAACCAAATGGTAAGCACGAGTGGAAACGAGGATGTTTTCATTAAAAGTATATTGTTAGAGAAAAAGGTTATAAGGTCAAATGTGAAACAAATCAAAGTGAAGAGTTTGCATTGGAACAAAGTGAAACAGTTAAAACCTGAAACTAACGTGATAATCAGTCTAGCGTGATAATCAGTCTAACGTGATTAAGTAGCAATGTTTACAATAATTGTTGACTCCACAAAGCCCATACTGTTAGTATGCCAAAGAGCGCTTTCAATGGCTAGTGATCAATATTTACTTACGTTCAGTCCTTTAACAAACACGTCCTCTGACAAGAACTCTGACAGCATTCGAATAACCGAAGCTCCCTGTGGAAAGAGCCAATACGACAAAGCATGAGGGGCCACTAAAGAAATGGTTATACCTTTGAGAGCTATTTGTTGCCTGATAATGGGTTTTAACTTCTTTACAAGCATTTGGCTCATGAAAACTCTCTGGTATGTCTACAGAAAAAGAGGACTATACACCGTAGTGGTACCATGCTCATTTATCATGTATGAACCAGGCAAATAAACATGAATATTACCTTCTTATGTAAAGGCAATAGGTTTCTGCAAGCAGTCCAAACTCACAAAGATGTTTCTCAGCAAACTTTGTGAAGCCTATAAAAATATTGCAGGTTCATCCAAAAGATTTAAAAATGGTTGCAAAATATCTTCCAGAAGTAGATTTTATGAAAACAATAATTAGCATGTAAATTATTCTACAAATTTCCAAATTGTGGAAATGTTTGCTCACAAGTAACGTTTTCCAAAGAATACACATGTACAACTTCATAAAGCTGGGAAGTTCTTACCTTTTTAAAACATTTCCAGTGAAATTATAACTTTGCAAACCCCTTGGTTTCTCTTTTCTTAGCATTCCCCATACACTAATAATGGGCACTAAGTGCACTGATACACATACTGTAACAACTATGAAAGGTCACTCTTCATCAGTATCCAGGATTCTGTCTCTCAGACAAACATTGTATATAGATATAAATATTGTCTGTACTTCTTTCCAATGGGAAGCCAACAAGCAGTTTTACTTGAATACACATAGGTTCTAGATGGTGAGTGTTAGACCTGTCAGAGTTAGGGTGGTCTTTCCCCAAACATTTTGCCTACTTACCTCAATTTTTGCTGAAATAAATTTTTGGTGGCCTCAGGACTCTGTGCACTATATCACTGCTAACCAGTTCTAACGTGCTTTTGCTCACTCCCCTAAAGATGATTTGATTGTCATTTTTAATTGGCATTTGTTATTTACTTATAAGTGGTATACCATATACCCAGGGCCTGCAAATTGAATGTTACCAGTGAGCCTGTAGCACTTATTGTGCCACTCTAGTAGCACTCTAAAACATATCCCAGGCCTGCCATGGCAACCTGAATGCAGTCTTACACTGCCATGTCTGTATGGCATGTAAACCCCCTTGTCATCCCTTCAACTCCCCTTTTGGTACATATACGTCACCCCTAACATAGGCCCTAGGTAGCCCATAGGGCAGGCTAATATGTAATTAAAGTACTGGGCATGTCTTTTTAAGTTTTACATATGTTGATAGTGAAAAACTCCTATATTAATTGTCCACTACTGTGAGGATAACCCCTCCCATAGGATAACATTGGGGATTCCTTATACAATTAATAATCTGTACTTCCTAATTGGGAGCTGGTACATATATCACATTTGGAACCAATGAAAATGTAATGATAAGCCCTCTTTAATAGTAAAGTCAAATTTTTCATTACAAGTTTGAAAATGCCACTATTAGAAAGTTGCTACAATAATTGAACATTGCTACAATAATTGAACGCCTTTGCTGATCATTTTTTAGTCAACAATGGTTTTGAAAAAGATCAAGAATGGTAATTAGCTTGACCTTATTTATGATTTACTGGACATCTGGTTCCCTCACAATCATTATACATATTCACTTTCCATATTAATTGTACTTCTCTTGTAGATTTCCACAGTTTTCTGTTAAATTGTAGAACATGCTAAAGTGACTGAAAGAAACATGAAACTGTGGTTAGGAGCAGAGTTTTATGTAATCTTTTGAAGGAAGTTGTACTGATCTTTATCACTTACAGATTTAAATGTCCAATCACTCTGTTTTTTTTGGAGTTGCATTCACTGCAGCTTGAAACATACACTAATTATTGTTAATGTAAATCTAATCATAGGCGCGATCCTTATTTATTGCTCCTTTTATTGATTTTCGCCGGCCACCTATGTCTTTTTTATAAGGGGAGAGAAAATCAGCAATGCTTCCTTAGGGCCTTCAAGTGTGAAACATGCCCATCATTTTCACTGAAGAGCCGGAATATCGGAAAGGATTTAGCTACATAGGAACCAAATGTAGACATGATTGGATGGTTCATTCAATAGAAGAAGCACAAACACTATGTCAAAAACAACTTGATGAAATTCTTGCACTAGAACAAGACATAAAAGACAATCAAACAATTTTAGAAGTTAAAACACTATTCGAGAAGATTGAAAAATAAATAAATGAATTCAAGGATTAGACTATAAATCAAAAAAACACAATATTTGAAAAAGAGAATAAGACATTTAATCTTCAGATAGTTTATCCTTATCTAAAAGAAGATTTCTACACTTGAGAAGAATGAAGAAGGGCACTCTCGGATATCAAAGAAAATATGAGAATAAATGTATTCCATTCTCAGAAACGTAATCTTCGCAGCCAACTGATACATCGGACAGTGGTGTAGGATCTTTAAATCAAAATTCAAACAGAAAGAGACAGAGGGGCATATTAGCAAAACCGGCGATAAAATTATCGCCGTTTTAGCAGCAGGAAACTGCTGCTAAAACGTGATAATGGGCTTGCTAATGTGCGTTATAGAATTCCAATAGACGCCCAGGTTAGATGTCCTGCACATCTAACCTGGGCTTCTATTGGAATTCTATAACACATATTAGCAAGCCCATTATCGCCGTTTTAGCGACAGTTTCCTGCCGCTAAAACAGCGATAATTTTATCGCCGGTTTTGCTAATCTGCCCCAGAGTTCTTTTTTAGCAAGAGAAAAACCAGGGGAAGATACAGAGCTACAAATCAGCCATGAGAAATGCATACAAGATGCCAGTTTTACAAGAACCAATAAAATCATCAATTGTAAACTTGTCATCTAAGAGCGTCACCACAGAAGAGAATTCCCTCCTTGAATTGTGACTATCCTTTATTCCCTCAATACACATCGACTTTTTATGCCTAAAGACGGAGGCTTTGGAATTCTTTAGGAAAATTAGCTTAGAAGCATTTTTTCTAACCATCAATACCATCAAGCAGAGGAACCATCAGGCCTACAAAACAAATCATCTTTCAGACCAAGACTAAATATTATTCCAAAAGAAGTACTTGTGTTTGAACAAGTTGTATTTTCTGCTATTAGCCAGCTCGAAAAGAAAGACGATTTCAGCAAAAATAATATAACAGAAAATCAACAAAAAGCTTTGTAAGATCGTAAAAGTTACAAAAAATCAACAAAAAGCTTAGCAAGATCTTAAAAGTTACATAACAATTGTCACCAAACAGGTGGAATAAGGAGGAGCAGTAGTTGTACATTAAAGAAGGCCACAGATAAATTATTGACCAAGAGGTTTACAGCAAAAAACCATCCGACCTGACCAAAACCATCCAGGGTGAAATTTCTTTTATTTTACAGGAGACATTTGATAATGATTACATTGGTCCAAAAGAATTTTACTTCCTCAAAAAAGTGAATCCTCAAATTCCAATAATGTACTTTCTACCTAAGATGCACAAAGATGAAAACAATCCCCTAGGACGACCTATTGTCTCAGGTGTAACTTGATCCTTGAATCAATGTCACAATATGTGGACACCTATTTAAAACCATGTATTAATAGGTTCTGGCATATCTATGGATTATGATGAACTTCATTAATGAAATTAAAGTGCACCAATTTGATTTCAACATGCAGTTGCTGTTTACATTTGATATGGTTTCTTTGTCCATGCAAATTCACCAACATTAAGGTCTAGAGGCCATGGAATTGTACTTGCAGGCAAGACTCAGGCCACACAGAGTTCCCACACAATTCATACTGAAGTTGGAAAGTTTGGCCCATAAAAATAAATTATTTTAAATTTGAGGCAGATTTTTCTTTTCAAACTAAGGGGACTGCCATGGGTTGTTCTTTTGTGCCGGAAACGGAAGTACTGTATATGGCCTTATTTGATCAAAAATTAGTTTAGAACAACAATCCTTTATATAATAATATGATGAAGTGACTAAGGTTCAGAGATGATATTTGGTGTACATGGACGGGAGATGAACAAACCCTTGATCAGTTCCATATCTGGTTGAACAACAGAATACCAGATAATAAATTCAACATGAATGAACATGACAAAACTATTGCATTTTAGATGTTCAAGTCAAGGCTGCAGAAGGCCAGTTAACTACAACCATTTACTGAAAGCCAACAGATACAAACAACACCCTACATTTTACAAGTTTCCACCCAGGCAACCTTAAAGAAAATCTACCTTATTGGCAATTTTTAAGGATAAGTTGAAATTGTACATTGAAAGATGATTATTTTCAGAATGCTGCCATCCTTCTTGAAAATTAAAAGAAAGGGGGTATACACACAAGCTCCTAAAACATTCACTCAAGCGAGATTGTTATACTCAAAAAGAGCGTCTCCTGGTCAAGAAAAACAAAAAAAAGCTGAATAAATTGGTATACGTTTCCACATATCGTCCTCAAACAAACAACTTTAAAAAATTAATTACGCAAAACTGTCATTTGATTTCAAAATCAAAATGTGGGTTTGAATGCCCACTGTTTGCAATAAAGAAAGGTGCGACTATAAGAAATCACTTACTCAGGGCCTTCATACCCTCAAAGTCTGTGAAAACTAATCTTAGACAAAATTGGAATCTGACTCCGTTGGAAGGACATCATAAATGTGGCACATGTGTGGCATGTAGTCAAACAATGGAAGTGATGGAATTTCCAAATGGAGACACAATGCTTTTGCTTATTACTGAACAACATTTTTTGAGGGCCTCAACATTTCGTCCCAGAAAATATTTCATGCAGGAAATTCAATTTTTGAAAAGAACGAATTGTTTCATCAGACAGCGTAACTGCATAAAATGCATTTCATAATATCAAAGAAACTCAGAAGTGCATTCTTTAATAAAAAAGAAAACATCTATAAAAAAAGAGGAGAGGAGAACTACGATGACTAGTATTCAATCGATATAACTGAGCATTTGACTATTCAGATCTGCATCAAGAAAGAGAAAACAGCAAACTAAACACATTCAAATCAGTGTACCAGGTGACTACAAATGCAGTAACATGGGAGAATCGGAGACCAACTAACTGTGGAAAAAGTGGAGATGGACAATTCTCATTAAGCCTTCAAAAAATAAGTACACGAGCAAGCGATGCAGTAACAGTTTCAAGTACAGTGACTATTCAGATCTGCATCAAGAAAGAGGAAAACAGCAAACTAAACACATTCAAATCAGTGTACCAGGTGACTACAAATGCAGTAACATGGGAGAATCGGAGACCAAAGAAGGGGCATATCATCAAGGAACGGCGATAATTATCACTAAGCGAAATTAGCGCTAGGATAATTATCGCCGGGTAACGTGGAATTTCATCGCTGAGATAGCGTGCTATTAGCAACGCTTATCTCAAAAGCGATAAAATTCCGAGCGCTAACTGCCAAATGTGAGATTATCACTGGAAATCCAGCGATAATCTCACAAAGTTTGGCGATAGCTCGATGATAGGGCAAGGCATACTTAGCCATGATATCCACCTTACTTAGGATATCATAGCGTGCCCATTGATAATTGGAGAAATGTCGCTTTGTGACATTTCTCCAGTTATGTCAGGGCAGGAACGCCCACTTTGCATCTTATTAGAGATGCAAAGCTGGGCATTCAGTAAACAGGCGATAATGCAAGGATTCACGCAATAGCATGACCTTGCTGAATAGGCGATAAAATTATCGCCGCTTTTCGTCCGAAAACGGACGCAAAAGCGGTGATAAATTTATATCGCCTCCTTGATGATATGCCTCGAACTGTGGAAAAAGTGGAGATGGACAATACTCATTAAGCCTTCAAAAAATAAGTACATGAGCAAGCGATGCAGTAACAGTTTCAAGTACAGTGTTAAATATGCAAAGCCGCTAAGAACTAAGCTTAGTTTCTTCTCGTATGCAGACTGACATGCAACATTGTTGCAAGATTAGGGGATATATTTACAATAAAAGTGACAGAGCACAACGTTAGACTTCTTGACTTAATGCCGCGCTCCGCCACTTCTAAAAGGCAGGGCTGCACCATACTTACAACAATATGGTGCTGCCGTACGTTTCCCCCTGCGCTGGTGCTAAATGTAGCTGCCTAGCGCCAACGCATTTCAGGGGAAGATTGTTTATGTGCAGGAAGGTACCCTTTCTGCACATAAACAATATTTAAATGGAGTGTTGTAAATTCTATGTGTGCAGCTTGATGCAGCACACATAGATGTTGCAAAAAGTGTTTTTTTTTAATGATCGTTTATGTGCAGGAAGGGTCTCATTCCTGCACATAAACAATCAATTGAGTTTTGCTGCTTCCATGTGTGCTGCATAACACAGCACACAATGAAACAGCAAAAACAAGGAGAAATTAAACATTTCTCCTCGTTGCGCCAGGGTTAGACCAGGTTCTCCCTAGTCTTAATTTGGTGCTGCCCCATATTTAAGCCACTCTTGTAAGTCAAGTCAAGTCAAAAATACTTTATTCGGCAGCCAAGAGCCATAAAAGCAAAACAGTTTTTTTTCTAAGAATACACATTTCATCAAAATACATTATATAAAAAACATCCAGCATTACTACTACAATGATCACGTTAAAAACACACAAAAGTTAAATAATATAAAGTGCACCAGGGCTAAAATGGAGCGCCAAGATCATAAATATTATCTTAATAAAATTGCATTGCATAGCTCAGGAGAACATATTTACACTGACTCAGTGCCCAGGATGGCCAGTGCAACAGCAGCTTGGACCTGTGTCTGATGGCCCCAGTTAAAAAACTTGCCACCCCAAGACAAACTCTGGGTAAGGCTAGCATTTGAAGATAGAGCAAGGCCGGCATCACTTGAACGAATTGACAATCTCTGAGTAGGGGGAGAATGTACTTCCTGCACAGAGGATAGTAATAGGCGCAGAGGAACATTATATGGAGGGTGTCCTGCTCTGAGAAATTGTCACAAGGGCAGGGTTTTAGCAAATCAGGTTTTGAATACCCTTTGGGGAATGCTAGTAATCAGGGAACCATATTCAATCGAAATCTCGTCCAAACAAAGTGATGGTATGCTTTGTTTTCATAAGATAAGTATGGTTGCACCTGATGACCCAAGCTCAGTGTGACAAGCCTTCTCACTGAGGGTTTGGCAAATTCAGTCTCCTCCCTAAGGCCTTGCCGCCTGTCTATGAACTGCTGCTCAAAGGCTCTAATGGCGGTCTTACCCAGGGGTATGGGGATCGGGAGCAATTTGGGGCAGCTGAGACATATTGTCTGTTCCGTTATGTATTTCGACCAGAGAATACGTAGAGCCCCCTCCAGTGCAATACAAACTGAAATTATGAGTTGATTTAAATTTGGGGTCGGTTGGGCCCAGATTCTCAACCAGCGTAGCAGCGGGGCGACCGCGATCTGATCCGAGATGTAACCCACCCCCAGTTTTCTCATGTAGATAAAAAATCGGGGTAGCAACAGGGACCACTAGGAGTTTGCGCATAAAGTTATTCTCGGCCCCTTGGATTCCCTTCACATCCATGTAGCCCCAGATGTCGCTACCATAAGTGGCCATGTGGATACATTTCGCATTATAAACCTTCAAAAGTGCTGGAAGGGGCTTTGACCCTAATCTCTTTGCAAAGTCCAGGGTGGCCCCAGCGGCTCTGACTAAATCATTCTGTTTTAGTGTGCTTTGCGTCCACCAAGAGCCTTGGTCATCAAAAAGTACCCCAGGTATGGGAACATGGACACTTTAGTTAGCTCGACTCCATTACAATACAATTTGGCCTTAGCCGCCTTTTATGATCTAATGGTCGAGATTTGTAATTAAATCTTCAGAATCCATAAAATCTATGAAACACTTTAAAAGTTGTTGCAAACTCCTTGCAGTTCTGGACAATAAGACGGCATCATCAGCGTACAGCAAGATGTTAAAGAATCCCCCAGTTTGTTGATATATAGCGTGAACAGCAGGGGTGCCAAGATGCACCCCTGCTGGATCCCCTTCCTATAACCCAGGAGTCTGTCAAGCTGCCGTCTTCGTTATAGCATACTGCAGCCATTGTGTTTGCATGGGCAGGGTGCAGGAAAGAGATCAGTTCAGCATCTAGCCCCATATCATGCAGGATCAACCAGAACTTGGACCTGTTGACAAAGTCAAAAGCTGAGGTTGGGTCCATAAAGGCCAGGTGTAAGACCCCCCCCTTTAGCAACAGTGTACTTCCCGATCACCAAATGGAGATTGAGGCATTGATCCAGTGTCCCTTTCACCAGCCCGAATCCAAATTTTAGATTGGAAATGATGTTAGCATGATCAAGCCAGGCTGTTAGTCAGTCCAGGACTACTTTCCCCATGATTTTTGCTGCAGAGTCTAGGAGCGAAATTGGTCTGTAGCATGCCGGGTCTTCCCAGGCCCCCTTTTTAAAATGGGGATGATTACCGCCTTTGCCCACGTCTGGGGAAAACCACAGGCATATGCTGAATTAAAAACGTGTGTTAAAATCTTGGCCCAGATGTCAGGATCTGCCTTGTAAAGGTCAGCTGGTACCCCATCAGGGCCAGGAGCCTTTCTACCTGAAGTTAAAATGATGGCTTTATGAACCTCATCTATGTAAAAATGGAGGGAGGAATTTACTAATCCGGGAACAATTTGCCCCACGGCTTCGGCTAAATTGGCATCACTGTAGATGTAACCAAAGTGCTGGACCCACTTCTCTGCAGGGACTATACAATCTCTGCTGGAATGTGGCGTGTCAGAAAATAAAGGACTATTGACCACAGACCAAATTTTTGAGCTATTAAGCAGCACGCTGGTTTGGCTAAGCTCCTCCCAGGCCTGCTCCCTTAACTGTTTTTTCATCTCATGAACTGCGAGTTTATAGACCTTCCTGCTACTCTTGATTTGTTTTGCGTCCCTCAGTTTTTGCTTAAGGGCCTGCATTAGCTCCTTATGAGCAGCCGAACATGTGTCATCAAATCACCTTTTAAGTTTTGGACACTTCACTCTGGTTGTGGTGGATAAGTTAGAAGCAACCTGCTTAGTGATTGTATCAAAGGCATCTAGAATGGCTCTATCATGAGGTGCCTGGTCCATACAAACTTGAAACTCCGAAGCGCAGGTGGTATACTAGTTATCTAGGAAACTCTCTGGGGTAATCCTTTTCCACCTTAGTCTGCATGCTTGGTCTTTAGTGCTGATGTTTGCGTTAGTGACCCCCCTTTTAAGAGCAGTTGGAAGGAAGAGAACCAATATTAAAGGGTTGTGGTCGCTAAGGCAGTTCCAGGTTACACATAAATTCTTTATGACCGGTGTTAATAGAGCGCATAGCAGAATGTGATCAATTTTACTTGGGCTACCATGGCCTGTATAAGTAGGAACCGGAGCTGACGTAACTGGTTTCTGTAAACAATTCAGGTTATGGCTGATAGAATACCTTCTCAAAAGGTGCCTGACGGTGTGAGTTCAAAATGCTTTTGCTCCTGTGAGCCATCTTCCTCCTCCAACATTGAGAATCAAATGAGGGAGCATATGCGGGTATTAAAATCCCCTAGGACTAGCGTGTCATAATAGGCTTGTCCTCCTTCCCCATAACTTGCCAGAAGATCCTCTAGGGCCAGGAGATGTTCAGTCTCATGGGCTCTAGAGAAAGAGTTATAAAAATTTACCACTAGCAGGGTGGGGAGATTTTTTCCTGACAATTCCACAGCTAACACCTGGGGTGAACGGGAGTCAATCAGCTAGGCTTGATAGGAAAGTTTAAGGCTAAACATTAAAAGAAGCCCCCCCCCCCCCTGGCTCTACCCATGTTTGACGGGATTGCAAATTTGCAGAATGAGATAAATCCATCCAGATAAAAACAATCCTTTGACTCCCACGTTTCTCAAAGGGCAATATTGTGGTATATTGTAGTGTAGGAGCAGATATAGTTGGCTTACTCGGGGCCTTCTTAACCTGTGTTGTCCCTGCTGTTGTCACTAGTCATTCAGTTTCATCAAGGCCCTGGGGGTTAGCTAGCAGTAGGTATCGATTTGTTAAGGGCAATATAGTATTCACGTTTCTGACTTAGGGAGGGCTTGACCATTTTAAATGGTAACTGCCAATCATGGAACACTGGGGGTTGTTTAAAAGATAAAAAGTCTGTAGGGAGACTGTTTTAATTTTAGTTTTGGTGCCATTTTGATATTGGAAACCTACTAAAGCTTTAGCTTGCGCGGGATGACTAAAATTAATAATTATACATTCCTCATCCACATTTTACTAGTCCCATGACCAATCCAGCCCACTCTTCTGGCCATGATGATATCAAAAGAGATATTAGGGTCATTGATCACATTATTGTTGCACCAATGAACGGTCTTATGGATTAGATCCAGCAAAGTTTCCTTGAAACCCAGTGTGAGCGGTGGAATCCCCAGTAGTACAGCTACTAGAGGCACTGATTGGGGTGGGAGATCAAGTGTGCATTTATTTCCAGTCATGACCATTTTGTGGTGGGATAGGGTGTGTGTTGTGTAGGGAGAGGGCTCCCATTAACAGTATTCTGCCCATCCCTAGAGGCAACCTGGGGAATGTGTGCTTCCTGATGTGCCATCTGAAATACAGTGACTGCCCCTCCTGAATTGTCGTCGGTATCAGAATTATTAAGATGAGACACACCCACTGGGGCCTGACTACTGCCTGCCCCAATACATTGGGAGCTATTAGCCTGGGGGACATGGGCCGGGCCGCTAGATGCCTGACAGGAGCCCCCTCTCCCTCCAACTACTATGTCATGCCCTGAGGGACAATTATTATGTATGGAGGCAAACAAATTAAATTTTGACTCAATGCCTTCCAGCTTAGAAATTACAAGTGCTAACAAAGCTGTGGTCATAGTCTCTAGCCTTTCAAAGAGGCTGTCCAGTAGTAGATCCAGATTGAATTCGGGTGGTGGCAGGGTTGCTTTTGTCCGTGGTGACTTTCTCAGGACTCTGCTTCCACCGGCTCGTTTTCTCTTGGTTGGGGGGCCAGCTAGATCATTCCCTGCTATTAAGGTAGATGTAACAGTACAAATAGTTAGGTCCATTTCACCTGTTGGGCCTTCCAACGATGTGGGTGGAAGTATAGTAAAACACATTTCACTTGAGGAGACCCCGATTTCCTCCTGTATTAAACCATGACCAATAGTGCCCAGTGCTAGTTTCTCAGTCTCAATGGATAGCCTTTTTTCAGTCGAGCTGACTAAATGCACCTCCAGGCGTGGGAAACTGCTGGCGGTGCCTCCTGGCGCTGAGGACTCTGGGGCTTGCAGTCCCCCTCCTCTGGTAAAACTGGTGTGGTTGGCTGGTGCGGCTGATGCGGTTGGTGTTGGCAGCTCCCCTCTTATAAATATGGGGCAGCATCAAAATCAATGGGTGTTGCAATGAAACGCCCACCGCAACACCCATTGCCCTCACCTTTCACGCTAAGTATAGCATTAAGTATAGCATTAAGTGGCTTAACGCTGCCTTGTAAATAAGGCTAAGCCCCTATTGCCACTGCAACGTAGTGAAAAGTGACATTGTGGTGGCGATAGGGTCTTGTAAATATGCCCCTAAGTATCTGAGACCACAGAGGATTGGTGCTGCGCTTCAGCTTCTACCATGAACGAAGTGAGTTAAAGATACTGATAGTTAACGTTGTGATTAGTGTGCTCTTCTTACTGAAAACTAACTTGCTCAGGAATGTGGAAGTATAATAAAAATGTATACAGAAATCTGTTGAGATTCCTTTTTAGAAAAAAACCACACAAGATTCCTTAAGTTAATATACCTCTTTTTTCTTTCTCTCCCTTTATAAAAAAGACATTGGTGGCCACTGAAAAACAATAAAAGGAGCAATAAATAAGGAACATGCCTATGATTAGATTTACATTACCAACAATCGTTGTACGTTACAAGCTGCAGTGGATGCAACTCCTAAAAAATGGAGCAATTGAATATTTAAATCTGTAAGTCATAAAGATCTACAGTACAATTTCCTCTACAAGATTATGTAAAGGACAGCTCTTACTCATAAGTTTATGTTTCTTTCAATCACTTTAGCGTTCTCTACAACTACATGACAAACTGTGGAAATCTAAAAAACTGGTAAAATTAGGTAAAAAATGAGAAACTTGGAATTATCTGCCCTTGCTCAATAGGAGTTGACCCTGCGCCAATTGGAACAGTCCAGCCTGAACTGCCAAGCCAGGTCCTCCCTGAAACAGAACACAACCAACCCAGGACTGAATTCACCCTATTTATAGGCTCTTCAGCCAGGTACAACTTGGTTCCAGTGAGACCATGTGCACGGGACCCGCGTCTCCGCATATCTGTACCACTCAGTATGACAAATAAAGTATACAAAACAGTGGTGGATGGAATGCTTGAATTAATCTCAGCCACTGGTAATTACTCAGGCTGCTTCCCAGTTCATTGTCATTTTGCACACCATGTCACCTCAGTTTGGACCCAGCTATTAGCAAATCTGAGTGCATCGGCCTGCTTTCATAATTAGGCCTGGGATACTTTCCCCAAAAGATGTGCCATTTGTGACTGCACACACCTAGAGTTGTGCATACAGTGGTCCCCAAATGGTCCATGGGGCTCCCCTTACCAAGGCAATGTGCCCCTGAATGAAGTACACTAAGTGTGCACCAACGTCTGGGTAGCACACATTAAGCACATTTGCTTTGAAGACCTGTGACTCATGGTCATTGGCAAAAAGGTTTCCTCCATTCTATGTGGCCTGTCTCCACCCAAACAAGGAAGCAAGCACTTGCCAAAGTCATCTTTCTGTATTACATACTGCTGTAGGATTGCAGAAGTGGGTGCAATGTCCTTGCCCCATGTGCTCCCATTAACATTTCATGAATGCAGGTCATTTTCAGGTCGAGCCTGGGCAGCGCGCACGCGCTGCTCTGCGAGCCATGTTGTAATGAGTTAGGGATGTGAAGCTCCGCCCAATCTCCGCCCATATTTTTAATTGGTTTGTATCATTGTACTTCTTAAATGCTGGCTTCTGATTCCTTCATCGCCTTGTTAGTCCCTCCTTAGTACCGCCTTATCTGCTTTTGTAACCTCCCATAGCGAGTGGCCGTTTTACTAATGATGTTACACGGTCCCTCTTATTACGTCTGTATGCACTATTTACTTTAATGGGGTTTGCCCTACTGCAGGCAGGACGTGGGTTTTTTACCATTCAGTGCGCAAAGCGTACTTTCACTTTCCCGGCTTTTTTTTATTTATCATTTCTGCGCCCAATCCTGTGCTTGTATTTAGTTCATTGCTTTTCCTTTTCAGCGTAGTGCTTTCAGGAGCAACCGAAGCCGAAACCGAGCAGCAGTGCTGGAAGAAGGCTCAGCCCCGCCACTCCCCTTCACACTATCTACGGTCACCTGAGGAGCAGCAGAGGCGAGAGGCAGACGGCAGCAGAAGCACAAGAGGCATTTGCAATGCAATAGGTCTCTCATTTGCCGGACTTTGAGCTATTGGCATTGTTAAATGACAATGCCTTTTATTTAAGTGTTGGTTTTTAAAACCTATATAAAAGGCATTGCCATTTACAATGCAAAAAGCTTCAACTCTCGGCGAGACTTATTGCATTGCAAATGCTTGTGTTACCACTGGTAACTTACCAAACTCTGAAAGTTTAATGTACACTATTTTAGTACGGCTGCAGCAGGAGGGATGGTTCCCTCTCAATAAGCCCGGGATGCCGGGAGTCTGATTCAAAAAGAGCCATTCCTAACGACTGCCGGCTCTGCTGGGCTCCCAGTGCCTCTTTCGCCTCAGATTGGCTGCGTGAGGGAAGGCAAGGCTGATGGACAAGGACGTGATTTAAACAATAAACGGGAGGCAAATTACATCATTGTCTTTCGGTATTAAAATGTAGCGTCCATGTGTAATACAACATCAATGTATTGTTCACATAAGTAACCTCACTACTAATTGTTAAAAGAAAATGTATATATTTTTTCTTTTAAATTGTTCACTGGTTTTGGGTGCCGTTTTTGGCTAAACAAACTAAATGTATTACTCCAAAAATTACCATAAATTATTTTCCCCATTTGTTCGTATGCTTTGTAATACTTGGAAATTACCATAACTCCTAGCGAGAAGATGGTCTTATGACTTTGTTTATTTTGTTTGAACTTAAAATCTATTTCCTTTGAAAATGGAGCGTTTTACAATGGCTACCGCTGCTTTGTTTAAAAGCAAAACAAGGATGGGTAGTGACTCTCCGCAGTCCTATCTTATTACCTACTTCTGGCGTGTCAGGGACCATGCTGCTTACCGCTGCTGCCCTGGGGCTGGGGAGACCTGTGCAACTGCCGAGCCATCGGCTCTTCTCATCTGGGTGCCCGCTCAGTCTCATGGGGTGATAATAACTGGTGGTAACAGCAGTATCGGTAAAGCTGCTGCTACCGAGTTGGTGAAGAGACACGCGCTAGTGATCTTGGACTGCAGAGATGGGCAGAGGAAGAGACACGAGATACGCTGCGGCGGGGGTGTCGCTGAGCTCAGGGAGGTAGTCATCTGACAACTGAATCTGGCTTCTCTGAGCTCCGTGCAACTTTTCTGTCATGGGGTGATCCAGGTAAATAAAGAATTTAACAATGTGCCCGACCCACTCACCAGTAATCTTTGCCTGTCATTACCTTCTGTTCTCCACAGTCCCTTGTATTCTCTTCTGCTCTGGCCTCCATCACATGTTCCAAAATTGCAACTTTAACCCAAATATATATTTTAACACCTAGCTGGCTAATTGTCAGCACCTGCTCCGGCCTCACAATTCACTCACCTGCACTCCCTTTCTATGCCCAAACCCCTCTCATGCACCCATACGTAACCAGGCTCCTCCTTCCCCAACAAAGTGTTTCTGCTGGTGCACCATAAAGAACCCGCACACGGCCATGCATTGATTCAAGCTCACACGCCTGCACAATATTTGCTCCAGGGTCTCTCGTGGGTACAGATGTATTGGCTAACAGCTTTCTTTTCACATTTTGATTTGTCGCAGTGAGTGCTTTGGGGTGATACAAGTGTCACTTTCGGTGATTAGATGCCATGAATGAAACTTTCTGTAATTTAATGTATGTTAAGGAAGCTTAAAGTGCAAAGTGTTCGCGCTCGATGCCTTGAGAGGCTGTAGAGGGCATTATCCAAAATTAGATATTGAGGATGTTACCAGTGCCCATTTCTAACATTGAATGTCTCCAGCTTTGCCTGTCTCTCTGTGTTAGGGTGTTTTTACGTGGCACTTTCAAAAAATTGATTTCTTCCGATGTTATCATTTCCACGGACCTGTGTTGTTTCTTGTAATGTTACAAGCGCCCCTCTCTGGCTTTTAATATCTTGATATTATAAGTGCCATTTTCTGACAGTCTGGCAGCGAGTGCTGCGTGACGCTACTAGTACCCATTTCTGGCAATGGTAGATGTTGCGTCTTAAACTTATTGGCAATGAGCATCTGGGGATATTACAAGTGGTACTATTTGACTGTGAATGATTTTGGGGGGTTCACAGTTCTATTTGCTGACAATGAATGTCTGGGGACATTACCTGTGCTACCTACTGATAGTGAATGTCATGTTTGCCAATTCCTGACAGTGGCGGTCTTGCGATGATATCATTGCCACTTCCTGACATTCAGTGTCTGATGATGCTACAAGTACCACCTGCCTTGAAATTCATAGGTAAATCAGACTATTTGCAGATTGCTACAGTTTCTAAAGAGTACACAATGTGCAGCAATTGTATACCTCTACAATTCCTGGTGGCACTGCACCCAGGATAATTTGCTGCATTGCTAAACACTTATATGTCCAAGGGCAAGACCTATTGGCTATGTCAATGCTTGTTGCCCTAATTGTCCTACATCATACGTCCAAAGTTCATACTGTATTCTGACTCATAATATTTCACACCAAACATATCAATAAGTCACAGCAATACTGTCCTAATTGTCATTGACTTGGATGATCAAAAATGGCATTATTCCTTACCTTACTGTAGGAAATTGTATCAAAGACTTCACTGATTTCAGCTGGAGTGTTGATTTCTTCCTCCTTTGACGTCAGAGGATGTGAGGAAGCCAGAGCATCAACTGCCATCACTCTGTGAACATCATTTAGTACAATCAGGTCTTTCTGCAAAAAAATGGGCATTTTGTCACCCAAGGAATAACATAGGACGACATTTTTTTTGAATTCTTCATACTTCATATTTCATTTGAGCGTAGCAGAGAAATATCCAGTTGTCTGCCATTAAAAGCAGAGTTGGGAACAATAAGCGGAGGAGTTCCTTGCTGAACATAGATACCCACATATAGAAGCAATGGGGCCTTCACATGCATTTGACTCTTCATGAGTGCTGCTTCTGTATACAGGCATCCTTGGGGATGCTAGTGGTGGCAGGAGCAGCAGTACGTAGGAGGTGGGATGGCCTCCTCTCACTCAGGCCCTCTTGAAAGTCAGTAGAATGAAAGCTGGAATACTTGCTTAGTAGATGTGATGCCTTAAACTAATTTATGTGCTCATCAACAATGCAAAATAACAATGCAAAATATTAAAAATGTAGACCATTGTCAACTGCTGTGGGCTACTCAGAAAGCTCACCTAAAACATCTTCACAGGTTTTCCCTAGCTAGTGAACTTGGAGCTACTGATTCCTCTTTGTTTTGGGAATGAGCACTTCCCAAAATCCATAAAAGGTCCAATGGAGCATCTAAAATACCACTGTGAAATGCATAGTCTGAAACTCAATGGAAAAATCCAAGATCATGAGCCTGGGGAATCACCTGCAAAGAAGGAAATCTTGAAATGTAATGTTAGATTGCAAATGTTTGGAAGAAGTCGCAATGAATGTGGATGTGGTCTAACGGCTAAAGCGGGCGACCTCGAAGCTGTGGAACCGGGTTTGAGTCTCAGCAGGGGCGCTCAACATTCTGTCATTCTCTCCAAATCACTGAATCTCCCTGTGCCTAACAAAATGAATGTGTCTGTTTGTAACACAACTGGTCCTCATGTAAAGCTCTTTGATACCTTCGGTTTGAGTTTGTGCTATATAACCCCCCTCACCCCCCAACAAAATGAATCCCTATCTTGAAATGATGATAGCAGAAATTATCAGTTGAGAAGGATGGTGAGTGTTTCAAAGAGTTCACAATGTATTCTTTTCTTGAATTTGTTACAGTCAAAAACCTCCATTTGGAGGGATATCTCCAAAAAGCAAAGAGGAAGATAAATCCAGTCATGTTATAGACAGTAAAATTTGTGAAGACAGTAATCAAACTCAGAACAAGTAAATAAAATCTTCCATGCCAAAATAGAATAGTATGGTTGCGAGAAAGCCTACTGTGGCTTTGTTACTAAAATAATTCTCCAATCGCCTTAGGGAGGCAGCTTTTACAACGCAAAGGCTTTCCTACACTTGCCATTACAACAAATATATATATATATATATATATATATATATATATATATATATATATATATATATATATATATATTCACTGATAAAACCAAAGGTTACAGGGATGTTCTAAGTAGGCTCAGATTTCACCCGCGCAAAACCAGCAGCTATAGTTACCTGAGCTAACAATATCTTATGCGCCAGCAAATGCACTGCTTATGACCTCACTTATTACATCACTCATAACAACATGGTCAGTGACATCACTGATGACATCTGAAATCACATCACTGATGACACCATCCACAGGACCACCACACATCCACTCACACCGCCATACAACCTCTTGTACGTCCAATCACACACCCAAAAAACAAGTCACACCAGACAGCCCCCCTCCCGGGCTGATTTTGGCCACGGGTACCCTATCTGCTGAGGCCTGGCCTTTTTTTTTTTTTCATTATCAAAGGAAGGGGGCTGAGGGCCCCCCTCCCAGGCCGTTTTCAGCCCCAGATACCCCATCCCCTGGGACCCAGCCTCCGCTGTTGGTGTCCTGGTCACACCCAGGACACCCACTCACCACAGATAGGGAAAATGGGGGGAGTCTCAAGGCCCCATTCTCCCTGTCGGCTCCTTGCATCCTGCAGGAGCCAGCATTGGACAGAGGGAGCTCCTGAACATACAGCTCCCTCTCTCTATAAGCAATTAAGGCGTGGACACCCCGGGACAAGGCTGAAGCTGGGGAGTCCGCACTTTTAAAAAAAAAAAAACTTTTTAGCCGGATCCACGGATCCTGCAGAATTTAAAAAAAATGCTTTTTGGGGCCCTGCAGTGGGACGCACCACCAAGGGGCCTAGAGGGTCAAAATTATTCTACCCTGACCCCTTTCTTTTTTTTTTTTACATTTTTTGTGGGACTCAGTTGAAGCGAGTCCCAAGATGGCTGCCATCACTTCCTGGTTGAAGTGAGGTCATAAGCAGTGCATTGCAGGGGCATGAGTTATAGTTAGCTCACTTACTATAACGGCTGAACTTTACTGGTTTTGTACAAGTGAAACCTGAGCCTAACTATAACATCCCTGTAACCTTTGGTATTTTTCAGTGAAGTTTTATGTTTTTTTAAGTAGTAGTCAAATTTGCAGAGTGCTGGAGAAAGGGGGCAGGGTCTCTGACCAGCTCTCAGGAATCCCACTGTGTAGGACTTAAAGGAGGTATTAGGAGGGCTTCTTGGCCCCTAATGTCCCTAAGGAGTAAAACTTCATGCCCCAGCGGGTTCCCTGTGGGACCACCCCACCATACCATATTCTTAACCTGCCCCCTTTTCATTATTTTTTACTTTTATGTGGGGTTTGATGTCAAGCCGAGTCCCAAGATGGCTGCCAACACTTCCTGGTTCAAGAGGTGGAATCCAATAAAATTTTAGTGGTATCCACGAGCCCAATGCAAGGACTCATGCCTCCAGATATCTATATTTTTAAAACTGTAATATCGCTGAAACTCTTGAACGGATTACATTAAATCACAAACAGCACACTTTCAGGACCAACATCTAGCTTTCTGCCAAATTTTGTGTGATTTCGTTCAGCAGTACGGGCTGTAGTCATGTTAAAAAAATTAATAATCCCCATAGACATAACAAAAAGAAGAAGCTTTTTTGGAGCCCCCTGTTTTCTTGGCCCCCACTTGACGGATCACCCCGAAACTTTCAACAGAGCGCTGAACTAAAAAGAGGAAGTCTTTTCAATATTTTCAAACAAAAAATGCTTTTCCCATGGAAACTCTGGTCCTAACCCACTGGCATATATATATATATATATATATATATATATATATATATATATATATATATATATATATATATATATATATATATATATGTATATGTATATATATAAATTCACTTAAAAAACCATAGGTTTCACACATGTTATAGTTAGGTGGATATTTCACTCGTAAAAAACCAATGAAATTCCACCGTTATAGTTAGTTCAGATAACTATAACTCGCGCGCCCGCAATCCTCTGCTCATGACGTCACATATTACATCACTCATGACATGGTCAGTGGCATCACTCATGACATCACTGATGACATCATCCTTGTGATAGAGTGGCGGTCGCGCGAGTTATAGTTATCTGAACTAACTATAACGGTGGAATTTCATTGGTTTTTTAAGAGTGAAATATCCACCTAACTATAACATGTGTGAAACCTATGGTTTTTTAAGTGAATTTGCAAGGTTTTTTAAATGCTAATTCCTAACTATAACGTGTGTGAAACCTATGGTTTTTTCAGTGAATTTGTACGTTTTTTTAAATACTAAGTTATGTATGTATTATTATTTTTTTTATATATTTATTTTTCAATAAATTACGTATTAAATATTTTTTTTGTTTAATGGTTTTTCGCCGTGCGCGCACGGTGCGCGCACCCCCGCAATTTTTTTAAAAAAAATGTAAATGTTTTTTTCTGCCTTCGGGGTCCTTCAGGGACCCCCTGACAAAGGCTAGGGGGTCAGGAACTCTCTACCCTGCCCCCTTTTCACGTTCGCCACCTTCCTTTTCCACTCTCGCACTGAAAACAAACAAAATGGTGGCCGACACTTCCTGATTTCGACCGATTCGAACGTTGACTGACATGTAACAACCAATCAGAATTACGCTTGCGCACGTTAGGGTGCGCGCACGGTGCGCGCACGGTGCGCTGCTATAGATATGTATGTGCTTTTAAATGCAATTTTCTCAGGAACTACTGAACAGATTGACTCCATATATGCAAAAGGCACATCCCTGACCTGAGGACTACCTCTCTGCCAAATTTCAAGTAATTCAGTTCAGCCGTTCGGGCTGTACCTTCGACTAAAGGTCCTATGGGAAAATGCATGGGGAAAACGCGTTTTGGGACCCCCCTTTTTTCTCGGCCCCCGCTTGACGAATCCCCCAGAGACTTTCAGGGTAGGAGCTGAGCGGAGCGCCCCATTAGTTTTGAAAATTTCGCAAAGATTCGTCAACCGGCGCCAAAGTTATTCAAAATAGAATTTTGAGATTTCCTATGGAAACACGGTCCTAACTATAACTATCTACTGGCGACCGTCAGTAGATAATATATATATCCAAAGTCGCCTCATCAAAGAAACAACAAGGGACTCAGCGGGCAGTACTCAGGTAGGTTTACTTATATACTATATTATAGAATAACGCGTTTCGGATTTGTCATTCGTCAAATGTTTTAGTTCCCCATACTGGCGCCAAATGCAGTCCCTCTTTAAATGCATAGTACATCATCCCCATTGGTGAAATCAAAAGACTGCAGATTCCAGCATCCTTCATGGCAGATGATGGAAATGGCTGCCAGAATCCAGAAAAGTTTCTCTTTGAACTGGGTCACCGTCCTGTGCTGCCCAACGCCTCACCGTGAAGTCACGGTCCCATCTAGGCCGGATATTCGCCCTCCCGTGGCCGCAGCGTTCCAAACAAACGATCGATCCCTCGACACACCTCCAATGTGCCACACATGTGCTTGGTTCGTAAGGGCAGGTCCCCTCAAATGCGCTGTGGCCCCACAAACAATATCCAAACAAAGTTGCCTCATCAAAGAAACAACAAGGGACTCAGCGGGCAGTACTCGGGTAGGTTTATTCAGGAACATTATGTCATAACGCGTTTCGGATTTGTTCTTCGTCAGATGCCTTTGTTCCCCATACCATATATATATATATATATATTTTGTTTTTTATTGTACATTGTGCAATACTGGAATTTGCAATGTATGAAGTTGCAGGCGTTTTCTAACCTGGAATATGAAAAGTATTCTGTTGTTGTCCATTACGTTAACGTTAATATCTAGGGTGAGTGGAGAATGTTGTGCAAACTTGACAAAGGCTTATTAGCTGAAACGCGTTGTTCTGCACAATAAACATTTGTGCCTTCACTTGGAGTGCTGCATCCGTCATTCTGGATTTTCAGAATGGTTTTTGTTGTTAATAATTAATGGCTGCTGCTGCCATCACTGGCACCGGACCGGCACTGCGAGGCTAGTTACGGCATATTAGCTGCTCACTTGTTTTTTATATAATATATATATATATATATATATATATATATATCATGTGATTAAGGCTTCTTTGAAGCCGAAACGCGTTGTGGCGGCAGTGCCGGTTTAAAGAAAATAAAATAATCAGCACTTAAATCTGGGTCCGTACCGTCTTTTACGCAGCGCCTGGGAAGTGGAGTACTGCGACGGATTGCCTGTGCATATATATATGTATATATGTATATATACATATGTATATATACACACACACACACTATCTTTTGGGTTAAGACGTCATGGTTTACAGTGAATTATGAATATATAAAGTAGACTTGTCCTATATGACAAAGGCACTTTTCTCTCCCATGTGTCACTGCAGTGTGTTTAACTTGCAGCCCAGCTAGAGGACAGTGGAGCTTCTGGAAGGCCTATATTTTTTGTCATATATGTGGGTGGTGTAAGTATACATTGCAGCCCACTCATGACATTTAACGTCCATGCCAGAAGAGCCTTTTCTGAACCATCTATCAGGGTCCCATAGGATTGTCAAAAAGACCAATCGAATGAAACCAACTTTATCAATACCATTTCAGTTAGTTTCGTGTACATGTACACTGCAGCAATGATAAGTAGTGACACAAGGCACATAATCTTAATACCAGCAAAAAAAGAATTCATGAAGAGGTGAAATAAAGAAATGGGGTCCACCGTGCAGAAAAAACAAATCAAATTAGCTGAATTTTTTATATTTGTTATTGAAATCGGATATAGATGTTTTTTTCTGAAAACGTACAATGTTCCATGATGGTTCAGCATTGTCAGCTCCAAGATATTGCACGTAGGAGGCAAAGCCTTCATTCAGCCAGAGGTCATTCCACCACCTTACTGTCACTAGATTTCCAAACCACTAGGGTGTAAAAACAAAACACAGGGATTAGCAAGGTATGAAAACTGCCTCTCATAATCTGTTTATAGAAAGTTTAAAAATGTGACTTGGTCTATCTCTAAACTACTGACATGAAACGCAATTGAAAATACAAGTAATATCAAGTTTCACCTTTAATCAATAATGTTAAAGTAAATAACAGATGACAACAGCACTGGATCAAGGATTCTTCATTTACTCTGGATGAGAAGCAGACAATAGCTTTAGCTGTTGGGTGAACAACATTCGCAGATATCTGTGACTGTCATTGTTTGTGCTTGCTCTTTCTGTTTAAGTGACATGATGCACCAGGGATAATCCACTGTAATTTTCTTACGGTGTATATCATATAGAAAACCCAAACTTTGTCAATTCAAGAACTAAACAGGTTATTTAAACAAAGTGTGCCTCTGATGTAAATCTTAATACAGAGGCATAGGCCTACAGCTTTCAGAAGAAATTGTACAGGTTTTCTATTTTCAGTTCCGTGTCTATATATTTAGAATTACTAAATGTCACAAACGAAAAAGAAATAAGAAAAGAACACAGCAGTATGAAGTTTGTAATAGAATTCAGAGACTGACTTTACCTGATGTGCAAGCTCATGAGCTATTACTGATACCACTCTCTCCTTGTTCCCAATGGATGATACTGACGGGTCATACAGCAGGGCCGTCTCCCTGTATGTTACTAGTCCCCAATTCTCCATTGCTCCTGCATTAAAGTCAGGCAGAGCGATCTGGTCTGAAACAGATGTTATTCATTTTTAGGAAGGCGGTGAACTACTCATATGGCAATTTTGTTAAGATGTCACAATTTGAGTATTGCCGATAAAAATATGAATCACATCAACTCCAATGTAGAGAAAACAACAGCTTCTTCTGACCTAAAATTTATCTTCGTAAAAAAAAAACAGAACGTATGCGGAATATTCTGAGTGTTTGTCCTCTGTGGGAATCCTTCTCAATGGCTCAGATCATAAATCCATATATTCCATTGCATTAATCCTAAGCATTAAGCACACAATTGTGCTATGCTTGGCTGAAAGCTAACATGCTGTCGCTCGATTGCTCCAGTTCCTACTCATGAATGAGAATGGGCAGCTCCTAGTCACTACTATCCTTTTATCAGACCTTGAGAGGCATAAAGCCTATTAGTGCAAGTGTGAAGATGCTGGTCATACCTTGATGAATGTGTGACTACAGAAAGATATTTTTGCAAACAAAGTCCACAAGCCATAGCCCTAATTTAAACTATTACTTGCACCCATGCCATGCACAATTTTCTCGTCAATAATTTTACAGAACATGTTGCCATATAAGATGTTATGAGTGATGTAATATGTGGGGTAATTAGCAGTGCATGGTGAGGGCGCAGCCCTGTGGCCAACCCCTCACATGCATACAACCCGTGGGCCCCCTCCCTGACTGTGCTTGGCCCCAGGGATCCCGTCCTTAACCCCATCCCCCAGGGTCCGGTGCATTTTTTAGGGTTAGGGGTGCATGTCCCACTCCTTCGGGCAAATGCAGACCCGGGACCCCCATCCCCAGGGCCAGGTGTATTTTTTAGGGGGGTATGTGGTCCCCTTCCTGCTCTGATTTGGCCCCAGGGACACCATCCCCTACAGATCACCAATATATTTCTGGGGAGGGGGGCACATAGACCCCCTCCCCAGGCCAAGTTCACCCCCCGGGAACCCTATCCCCCAGGGCCTGGCCGTATTAAAATGTGGGAAGGGCGGCACACAGCCCCCAACCTGGGCCACTTCCAGCCCTGGTGTCCAATTTCCCAGGGCCCGGTCAAAGTTAATAAGGAGGAGTGAGCATTCAGAAACCCTCCCTGGGCCTATATCAGACCCGGGAACCCCAGCACCCAGGGCCCGACCATTAACTAAAGGGGGAGTGGGGCCGCATGGCCCCCTAACTGGGCTGATTTTGGCACCAGGGACCCCACCACCCAGGGCCTGGCAAAGAAAAAGTGGGTGCCCTTGTGCCCACCCAGGTCGCCCACCATCTCCTCATTGGAGGCAATGGGAGGAGTCCCAAGGCCCCCACAACCCCAGCCAGCCCCCCACACCCAGCAGGAACTGCCATTGCTCCCAAACGCAGGGAGCAACTAACTAAAAATGCTGCTCCCTGCAGGTGGGAGCAATATTCTGAAACTTTTTCCCTGCCCTGCATTTTTAAATCTCCTGGGAGCAGACTTCATGTTTGTTCTCGGTTGGTGGGAGCTTTGAAACTGCTCCCTCTAAGCAAGAGCAAACAGGTTTCCCAGCCTGCGCCAGTGTGGGCAGGGAAACTGCGATGTTTTAAAAAGTTTGTGAAGATTTGTCAAATAGCGCCAAAGTTATTAGGAAAAAAAACCGATTTTCCTATGGAAACTAGCTCCTTACTATAACTATGTACTAGTGACTGCCAGTATATAGTATAATATATATATATATATATATATATATATATATATTCACTGAAAAAACCATAGGTTTCACACATGTTATAGTTAGCGGAAATTTTACTGATAAAAAACCAATGAAATTCCCCCGTTATAGTTACTGCAGGCAACTATAACTCACGCGACCGCAATCCTCTGCTGATGCTAATACTGTATTTAGACACTTATTTGCCCATGTCTTCTTCCATACATTTTTAGCTATACATATATTACAAATATTTTTTTTTCATAAAGACACATATGTCATCAGCAGAAGATTGCGGTCGCGTGAGTTATAGTTGCCTGCAGTAACTATAACGGGGGAATTTCATTGGTTTTTTATCAGTAAAATTTCCGCTAACTATAACATGTGTGAAACCTATGGTTTTTTCAGTGAATTTGCAAGGTTTTTTAAATGCTAATTCCTAACTATAACGTGTGTGAAACCTATGGTTTTTTCAGTGAATTTGTACGTTTTTTTAAATGCTTAGTTACTTTACGCCATTCGTGGCGTGCGCGCCCACTTAACGCAGTTCGTTCTGTGCGCGCACGGTGCGCTTCGCGCACCGCGCGCCCACTTTACGCAGTTAGTGCCATGCACGCACGGTGGGCACGCGGTGCGCTACGCGCACCGCGTGCCCACATTACGCTAGATGGGCCATGTACGCACGATGCGCTTCGCGCACGGTGCGCACATGGAGGACATATGATGCACTTCGTTTTGAAAGGTAATATTTAAATTTTTCGTGTTTTTTATAAGCCATGCACAAATGGTGCCCTTCGGGCACCACTTGCACACAGGGTGGCGAGAGTGTGGATAATTTTGTTTTTAATTTTTTTTTTTTTAATATTTTAGTTTATCTCATAGGTGATAAGCCATGCACAATTGGTGGCCTTCGGACAACCGATTGCACACGGGGTGGAGAGAGTGTGGATGATTTTTTTTTTTAAATAATTTTTTACCGTACGCGTACGGTAAGCGTAATCGGCGAAATTACCGAAAAAATAAAAATTCCGTTTTTGGCCTTGGGGGATCTTTGGGGACTCCCTCAACATGCCTATGTGTGTGGGAGCTGTCTAAACAGCCCCTTTACATGTTTTTGGGCTTTAAATTTTAAAAATCGCTCTCAGTGCGAGAGAGAAAATGGCGGCCGCCGCTTCCTGGTTTTGGCCGATTCGAATGTTTACTAAGATCTAAGAGCCAATCAGAATCGCGCTCGCGCACGCCACCGTACGCGTACGGTAAGCGTACCGTAAGCGCACCGTAAGCTGGCTCAGATATATATATTGATTTAAAGGCTATTTTCTCAGAATCTACTGAACAGATTTACACCAAACCTACAAAAGGCACTTCCTTGACCTGAGGACTACCTCTCTGCCAAATTATTCTGTTCAGCCGTTCGGGCTGTAGCCCTGTCTAAAGGTCCTATGGAAAAATGCATGGGAAAAACGCGTTTTGGGACCCCCCTTTTATCTCAGCCCCCGCTTGACGAATCCCCCCGAGACTTTCAGGGTAGGAGCGGAGCGTAGCGCCCCACCTATTTTGAAAAATTCGCGAGGATTCGTCGACTGAATCTAGGATCCAGTCCTGTGGATCCAGTCCTGTGGTTAGAAAAGTAATCCATAAAGTAACTATTTGCATGTAACTAGAAATTCCCATTGAGCTCAATGTTACATTGTGTTTGAAATTGTGTTGCCCATTGCAACAACTGTAACTACTGTACTTAAAAGTCTGTTGCCTATTTGCAAAGTATTTATACTAAAGTAATTCATTCTGAGAAAGTATATTTTGTAATGTAATGTATAATGTAATTATAATGTAATTTAAAAAATAAAAATATCTAAAAAATAAATAGTTTAAAAAATTTATGAAATCAGTATCAAAAAAATCAATATAAAATTAATACATGTAAAAATTGTCATTTACAAAACCTTTGAAATTCACTGAAAAAACCATAGGTTTCAGGCACGTTATAGTTAGGAATTAGCATTTAAAAAACCTTAGAAATTCACTGAAAAAACCATAGGTTTCAGGTTTGTTATAGTTAGTTGGACATTTCTCTCATACAAAACCATTGAAATTCCCCTGTTATACTTAGTTCAGCTAACTATAACTCGCGCGCCCACAATACACTGCTGATGACGTCACATATTACATCATTCATGACATGGTCAGTGACATCACTCATTATATCACTGATGACATCTCAAATGACATCACTGATGACATCATCATTGTGATAGAGTGGCAGACCTCCTCTCACCATAATAGAACCTTTGATACACACACTCAAAAACAGAAACTAACATTTTCAAATGAATGAACATAGCAATACCACTTACAACACACCAATTCAGTAATTCCAAGATCTACACACATATCCACTCATTCACCAACAGTCCTATACAGTCACTCATACATGTACTCACTCATCATACTTATACACCTATACATCCTGTTACACAGTGACACTCATCCATGGAGTTACTCAGACATATAGTCACACATGCAAACAAAGTATCAAACATCCATTAAATTGCATATATACAGTTATGCACATACCACCACACTTACTGCTACAGAAACTTACACATACTTACTCTCTTAAGCAATCACTTATAGAAACACAGACTAATTTATACAGGAACTCTTCCAATCTCTCTCTCTCACATATACTCACTTATATACACCAATACTCACAGATACTAGTTTAAAACATATGTAGTTACTCATAAAGACACTATTAAGACAGTCATTCACCCACTAACACACCCATACACACACTCATCCACCCATACAGTGCTGCACACATGCTGTCTTCAACACATACAAACAGTGAGTCACTCATTCATGCATCTATGCACTATGTAATACCCCCCACCGAATCATACAGACACTCAGACACTCATACTGATACTCAAAAAACCAACTAATAACCTAGATAGACACTCATGTAGCTACTCAACAACCCATGCAGCAACTTATACACAAAATGAGAGACTGATACAGATATTTACATATTTAAAGATTACTTACTAACCCATGTATTCACTAAGATACACTTAATCAGTCAGTTATTGAATCAATTTTCCCCAAACAAATTCATCCATTTAGACACTTATATACCCATTTATTCTTCCATCGACCTTGAGATACACATATATAAAACATATTTGATTTTCAGTAAAACACACATTCACTGGATGATGTCATCAGTGATGTCATGAGTGATGTAATTTGAGATGTCATGAGTGATGTCATGAGTGATGTCACTGACCATGTCATGAGTGATGTAATATGTGACATCATTAGCAGTGCATTGCGGGCGCTCGAGTTATAGTTAGCTGAACTAACTATAACGGGGGAATTTCAATAGTTTTGTACGAGAGAAATGTCCAACTAACTATAACACACCTGAAACCTATGGTTTCTTCAGTGAATATATATATCTATATATGTATATATATATATATATGTATATATATTCACTGAAAAAACCATAGGTTTCACACACGTTATAGTTAGGAATTAGCATTTAAAAAACATTGCAAATTCACTTAAAAAACCATAGGTTTCACACAAGTTATAGTTAGCTGTACATTTCACTCGTAAAAAACCAATGAAATTCCACGTTATAGTTAGATCAGGTAACTATAACTCGCGCACCCGCAATGCACTGCTGATGACGTCACATATTACATCACTCATGACATGGTCAGTGACATCACTCATGACATCAATGATGACATCTGAAATGACACATTGTGCATTGCGGTCGCGCAAGTTATAGTTACCTGATCTAACTATAACGTGTGTGAAACCTATGGTTTTTTCAGTGAATTTGTACGGTTTTTTAAATGCTAAGTTATGTATTTATTTTTAATTTTTGCGCATTTCGTACCGTGCACGCCTCGCCATTTTTTACAAAATATCAATTGTTTTTTTCTCCCTTGGGGGTCCTTAGATTTCTATATTAAATGTGATTGTTAATTCTTTTTTTTTTTTTTACCGTACGCGTACGGTAAGCTTACCGTACGCGTACTCCGCGATTTTTTAAAAAAATTTTTACATTTATTTTTCATACTTTTTGGTCCTTCGTGAACCCCCTGACGAACGCTAGGGGGTCTGCAACTCTCTTCGTTGCCCCCTTTTCATGTTATCAACCTTTGTTTTTCAGTGCGAGAGACAGAAAATGGCGGCCGATACGTTCTGATTTCGACCGATTCGAATGTTTACAGTCATGTAACCACCAATCAGAATTGAGCTCGCGCACGGCACCGTACGCATACGGTAAGCTTACCGTAAGCGCACGGAGCGCGCTTATAGATATATATATTGATTTAAATGCTATTTTCTCAGGACCTACTGAACAGATTTACACCAGACCTGCAAAAGGCACATCCCTGACCTGAGGACTACCTCTCTGCCCAATTTCAAGTAATTCTGTTCAGCCGTTCGGGCTGTAGCTCGGACTAAAGGTCCTATGGGAAAATGCATGGGGAAAACGCGTTTTGGGACCCCCCTTTTTTCTCAGCCCCCGCTTGACGAATCCCCCCGAGACTTTCAGGGTAGGAGCGGAGCGTAGCGCCCCATTAGTTTTGAAAAATTTGCGAGGATTCGTCAACCGGCGCCAAAGTTATTCCAAATAGAATGTTGCGGATATCCTATGGAAACACGGTCCTAACTATAACTATCTACTGGCGACCGCCAGTAGATAATATATATACATACACACACATATATATATATATATATATATATATATATATATATATATATATATATATATATATATATATAATATAAATATATATATACATATTTACAGTGATTCAATATACTTGTGTGGTAGTGTAGTGAGAAGTTTCCACCATGGTCTGTGTATGGTGTGCAGTGATGTTTTGTAGCTTAGTATGATGTGAAGTTCAACAGTATAGGGCCTCACTTATGAAAAGTGACGCATCACTGCGTGAAAACAGTGATGCGTCACTTTTCACTGCGCCCTCCCTGCGACTCCAGTGATGCGTCATATTTACAGTATGACGCATCATGTCACAAGGAGTCACAGATACGTCAGTATTTCTGACATATCTGTAGGCGCAAAAGTGACGCATTGCTGGAGTGTGTCACAAAAGTGACGCAACTCCAGCAATGTGTCCTTTCACATGGGGCAAGCCCCATGTGATAGGGCCTGCGTCAGTCTTACGCCTGCTGTGAGGCAGGCGTAAGATATTGACGCATTTGCACCCTAGAAGTGGCGCAGTGAAATCTCGTAGATTTCACTGCGTCACTTCTACGATGCTTACTTACGTGGGAACGCCCACCCTGCATACATTATACCTGACGGAGGTATAATGTAGCCAGGGGTTGACAAAGTGACGCATTTAGGTGAATGCGTCACTTTGTAAATATGGCGCATCATGGCGCATGTTTTACACCACTGGTGCATCACAAAAAGTGACGCACCAGTGGCGCAAAAGTGACGCAGGGGCTCATAAATGAGCCCCATAGTGTTTTGAAGAAAATGAGTGGTGGGATAAGATGATGTGTTGCTGTGAAGTATTGGTTGATGGTTGTGCGATGGCAAGTGTTGTTATATTATGTAGACTAGCATCATGTGGCATTATATGGTGTGATGGGGTGTAGTCTTCTAAGGTGTGGTTCTTAGTCACTTGGCATCATTTACTATTAATGTGATCTTTCATGTTGCATGCTGTCCTGTGGTGTGGTGTGGACCGATATTCGGATTTATCCATTCAGGATAAGGTTTAGTTTTGGAATTCCTCAGATACCCAAATCCCTTGGGTCATACTGAGGATTTGCAGACAAGCAGGGATGTTGGTAAATTTAACACTGTATTTTCTCCTTTCAGGCACATACAATGGAGCTCATAGTGGAATGCTTCACTAGCAACGACCAATCATCAAAAAATAGTGTGGAGGCAATATACATCCTCAGGGTTATAGATCAGAAAAGAGGTTTACGTCTATAAATCAGCACTTGAAGCAAATCATATGCATTGTATGGTGTATAGCCTTTGTAGGACCACGTAAATAATGAGCCGTTTGGCATAATAAACAATGTTGTGACCTGTATAATTCTCAAGAGTTATAGATTTCTACTTCTGCATTTAGTCTTGTTGGTGTTTTTATCTCCTTTTCAAACACATTCAATCATTGCAGTAGCACTAAATAAGATGCATACAAGATCTGCTCACCTGACTTTGGCAATGGGTAGGACACATTGTAATAACTCTGAAAGAATTCTAGAATTGGCCCTGTTACATTTAAGGCATATTCTCCTTGATTTTCTTTAATTGCTTTCTCGCGACCATATATCCGGACCTGAAACTAAATGAGGTTGACACGTTAATGGATGGGTGCTTTTAGAGGATTGTTTTCATAAAAGGCATAATTAGGAAGAAGAGAGGTGTTTGCACATGAAATTCCATTTACCTTTTGACCAGGGTCTGCTTTCTCAATGTAATCAAAATCACACACGATAAAGGCCAGGAGGTAGGTGGACATCTTTGGAGTTTCTTTAAACTTGGTCACGCTCCATGTTGACCCTGCTTCTTGAATTGTTGTTGTGCCTATGAGAACATTAATATAGACTGTGATAGTAAACATCATCATACACATTTTTGATCTTACTTCCCATTTTGTTTTAGTTGTATTCCCCTTGAAATTCCTATCAGTGTAACACAATTACTTTTCATATTTTTTGCTACTTTACCTCCTAACACTCTGACTTAATTTAGACTTTGGGATGTAGTCAACCCTTTTCATTAAACACTAGAACCAAACTTCAGTGCACTTTCTGTCATAGAGGGAGGGCAAGGGTTCTGCAGACCTCTGGAGGTCGCTTTAATCATCGGACAGAGCCAGGTATTCCATCTACCGGTTCACCTGGTAGTGCCTGTCTCTAGCACAATGGAATAGTTTCTGTAAGTGCTTATTGTGCACTTCAACTGCTTGTGTGCATGAGGTCCACAATTAAGAGGTATGTGCCTTATTACACCTTTGAACTGAATGCAGAGTACATTCAGCAATGTCTTCAAAAGCGGCAAAGTCGCAATGAAAGAAATGTGCTAAACTGGGTGCGTAGATTGTGTATCAAGTCTCTGTGCAAGGGGAGCACTTTCATACATTTGTGTATTGGTTATATTTAATGCAAGGTTCTCACAATGCAAGGGCCAAAGGGCAACTGATGGAAAGTTCAAAACATTTCAGAATCTAAGGGATGGGAATGAATACAGGCAAACAAACCAGATCGACTGCCTGGCAAGCAACTGCTATGCATTGTGAGCAGCTCTGTCAAAAAGCACATAAAAATAATATAAATGATAAATGCTTTGGTAATGAACATTTATACATTATAGTTGAAATCTGAGGGGCAGATTTACAAGCCCCTGCCGCTACAAGTGCGTCACGTTGGGTGACGCACCGGCGGCACAACCTGCTGTGTGTTATTCAAAAGCACACATAAAGCCACCCTGCGTGACTTTACCTGTGCTTGTAAATATCGTCCCTTTTCACACAACACTGCGTGTTAGGGGCGTGACATGGGTTTTGCTGTGGGTGGTCCCACGTAACACCCATGTCCACTGATGCGTTTCCAGATTTACGAGCAATCGTAAATCTGGAAATGCGTCAGAATGCTACGCCACCCTATGGGTGGCGTAGCGTGGTGTAATGAGGAGAAATGTTTTCATTTCTACTCGTTTCTTTTCTCTTTCAATGTGTGCTGCATTCTACAGCACACATTGGAAGAGGAAATCACATCAATTGGCATCCCTTCCTGCATAAAATCAATCTCCCCATGATGCAGGCATCCTTGCACCATGGTGCAAGGGTACTGGCACTAGCACATGGCAGCAGTTTGTGTGCCAGCGCAGGGGGAAGCACAGAGATGCAACATATTGTTGTAAATATGTCGGATCCCTGTGCTTTGAAACTAACGCAGCGTGGGGCTGAAAAATGACTTGCAGCACCACGCTGCGTTAGTTTCTTGTAAATCTGCCCTTAAATGTGTATATTTGAAAAACTATATTTCTCAAATTCAATAATACACAATACATAGTGGGTAGCCAAGGGGTTCTGGTGACATCATTAATCACGAAGCCAAAGTCAAAGTGGTTATAAATGTCAACAGAGCCCCAAGATGGCAAAACAGGACTATATTACACGGGTATGCGAGGGATTATGGTGACATCATTAACCATGAGGATGAAGTTCGAGGGGTTTGTAAATGTCCCCTGAGCCCCAAGATGGTAATATAGGACTATATTAATGCTACCTGTTAACCATTATTTATATCACATATTTATTTTGAATCAGCTTGAAAATACTGCTTTCTTCAATGTGCAGCTAACAATGAGCCCTTATTTGAAATGTGAAAGTTTAAGTTTATCAATCATGAATAAATTGTTGATAAAATAGACAATTGTGAAGGCCAGGGTATGTATGCGATTCTGTGACTGCAGTGTGTATCACTTAATTATGAATTTCTTGCATTTGCTACATATTTGCAACAATTGTAGATTTCCCAAAAAATGCGATTTCTAGCTAACCTGGATGAAGATATTTCCGCCGGAGTTTTGAAAGGAACAAAATATGAATGTAGACTAAACAGTTACTGAAATGCTAAGAACATTTTCTTGAAGACAAATCATTTGCCTATTACAGTAGGGTTCGATCTTTAAGACACTGTCATGTAGGTCAAGAGTTACAAGTAATGTTCAAATCACATAACGGTCTTTTGAGTAAGTATTTCCCCATGTGTTTTTAGCCAAATAGCAACTCTTCCATTTCAGACTACAGAACTTCTGCCAGGCCCACAGTTTCTCAATGATACCTTGATTACTTACTGGTTATATTCATTACTCCGAATCTCTGTTCCTCATCCCTGTAGTTACGTCTAGAGTCCTGAAGGCCTCATCCCAATTTAGCACCCTTCCCTGAGGATTCTTCTCTTTGTTTCCATTCCTTCTCTCACTTGGCCAACTACCCTCCAAATCATATTCTGTTTATTCTCAAGCCATCAAAAAAAGATGGGTGGGATGTCTGACTTTAAATCCTGGACTAGAAGGGAGGAATCAGAATAATTAGGATTACCAATAAATAATCTAGAAATTACCTCCTCATCCATACCTCATCCCACTCCATTAGGCTGTGCCCAACCTGTCCTACTTCATCAGGATGTCCGCTTACCAAAGAAGACACACCAAACGATAGAAGTAATGACTCACCCATGTATTTATTAAAGCAAAGAACCCCTCAGGAGACATTGAACCACTAATCAATTTCCCAGACTGAGGCACACTTTACAAAATACTCATATTAGATCCAATGCATAACGTGCAACATCAAATCCATAAATGATTAACAAAAGTTGAAGATGGGTATGGGCATAAATTCATAAAATGCTCAATCACTGATGTTTCTTGGTGCTAACTGATCAGTGGATGGAATGGATTATTAAACCCTACCTTGTGATACAGGGAAGCATACTACAAGCAAAAAAGATACATTTTCAGAGGCCGAATGATGATTGATTATATAGGGAAGGGGGGATCCTAGGAGTGACTATGGAAAGCCCTCCTTGTCAACTCCAAGTTAAAAGAGGTAGTCCTAAAGCTCCTGTTTATTCCTGTTCGCTCCCAGATACCTAATCCACCGTAAATTGTCACCAGTTAACCTCTTAGCCTTTTAAGGGCTCAGACGCACATCACTGTCCTTTTAGCAAGAGTCATTAACTCTCTTAGTCAAGGAAGTGTATTGAAGCTCTGGGGGTGTGATGAGGGGCAGAACTGGCTTTGAGCCCGTTCTGGTGCAGAGAAGCTAAAGTACGTTTTTAAAAAGCTACATTTTTCTAGCCCTTTCCTAATAATAAATATTTGAATCCCACCTAGTCCTGTATGAGAAACGTCTAGTCTGGTCTACATAGTAAAATAGCTTTTGGGTTTTATTTCACCGTGTGGGAATATTAACTGTAATATGTAGCATACCCTACTATTATATATCTGCACGCTGCCTTGTGGGCTTACAAGACACACTTTCAGGGTGACTTTTGACTAAATAAAAATAGGCATTTCTGACATGGAAATGGCATTTTTTCCTGCCATGTGTCATTTAAAAAGCCATGCCAAAGCACAGTGGTGCTCTTTGCAGACTTTGTTTTTGCTATATATGAATATGTTGTGAATACCCATTGTAGCCCCCATATGGTATTTAAATTTCCATGCAGTAAATGAACTTAAGGCACCATATACAATGGAATTATAGGGAAGCAAACTAGGCCAAAAAGGGAGTTCCAATTTACAGCATGTGAGTTAAAGGGGAAGTTGGTGATGCTGCATAAAAGGCAGATTTGTTACACTATCACATAAGATATATTACTGACATAAGTGCATTGAGGAAGATATGAAAGGTACATTAAGCTGTCTTTGCATTTTTCTCACCTAATGTGTCTTTGCCACTCGTCTCCAGCCACTTTTATCTCATCTTTAAAAAACTCTCCCTTTCATCATTTGAAATACTTAAAAAACATAATCATTTCACATGAGGAGGACTGCCTTTAAGCTTACAAAGTAAAAGTCTGTCGTGCAGGGAAGGGGGCAGGCTCCTGCCAGTCCTGACACTTCCTCAAAGCATTCTCATCAGTTACAGTGTGTTTGAAATGTCACTTTAAGTGTCACCGAAAGCAGGCCATGTCATCCTCTGATCACCACACATCTGCTGAGCACCAGAATCTGACCTATCCCCACCTGCCCATCAACTCTGTGTAGCCTGGATAAATACAGGTACTGTGCGAGGAAAGTGGCAGTGTCCTAGCACAAACACCCTAATAATCGCTCGAGTTATGTCTGCTGTTCTGTAAGAAGTCATAAGTGGATAAATTACTGCTTTTATATATTCAAATGTCTCTTTTGTAATCACATCCTATTCCGTCTTTCTGGATTCTGTGATGAATGAAGCTCGGGCCTCATTAGTTTAGTTCTGCTGACCAGTAAGAGTAAAGAGGCAGATCATGCATGTCTAGTCAACAGATACTATGTGTGTATACAGTTTTTCTACAGTGTGAACCTAGCCGAAAGGCAGCAGAGCACTGTCTAGGGTCAAAGTCAAGCAGAAAATCAACGGAGTGGTGGAGAGGTAGCTGGGTTATGGAAGGTTAATGCATTGTAGTATAGTCACTGGAATTCAGTTGCAAAACATTAATACATACCATTCCAATTCGGTATTTAGAAGGGATGCGGACGCCCCTGTCAAATACCGAATCGGCGATTCGGTAACATGCTACCAAATCGCAGTTTTGTTTGATACATACCAAAATGCTTTTTTCCTGTTGCAAATGGGCCAATTCTGCAAATGAGCCCATTATGATGGTAAAAAAGCTTGATACATGTGGCCCCTTATACTGTTCTGATGAGCACAGGCCTATTCAGCAAAGACATAACAAGAAGTTTCAACATTTGAAAGCCAGACCTAATTGCTTTGCCAATGCTTGCTTGGACTTTTTTAATAACTGTAAGTTCATGTCTTTCAAATAAAAGTAAGATAATAGAGAGCCCGACGTATTGTCCTGACAAGGCCCACTACCACCATTACCTATTCAAATATCTGAACATAACCTTTGCATTGCTTTTTGTTTGTATGTTCATATAATAGTATTGGGCTGTGATTGATGGATTAAAGTGCGTGTGGGGAAGCCTGGTCCTGGCCACAGTCATTTACATTTCCATGCCGGAAAAAGAGGGTGAGAGACTGGCTCAATTAGTGCTACCAGAAAAACGTGCAAAGATTTATGTGTTCATGGTCATTTAAATCCTCTTTCCCCGTGTTTTCATAATATAAATGGAGGTATTGTCTTGAAGAAGTCCTTCCTAGATAAGATGCTAGCATAGCCAACTAAACACATACTGTTGTATTACCTGTACCATTGTTCAAATTATCGAGAAAAGGTACACAGTCTAAAAGTGCTATTTCATGGAAGTACTGCATCCATCTGACAGATACCAGATTCAGAGTGTCAGCCCTCTGGCACCTGCTAGCTAAATGACAATTTAGCACCTAATATCTACGTTTTCCTATATTTATTGATAATTGCTTATCATTATTTTATAATATCGTTATACATCAGCAGCAGGATGTCTTGAGATACTGCCAGCCCCTTGTACTCATGAAAAGGTTTCCTGTCTGATGCATCCGAATGAGACAGTGATACGAAGATGTGTCGCCTGCACATGAAGCAAGAATCGGGCAACTCAATAACATTGGATTTTCTAACGTTCGTCATCAATAGTTATACAACAGTGCACAATTGTGAGTAAACTAGACACAGTTCATAAAAGAGCGACTTACTTACTGATATTCGGCATGTTTGACAGCGCCACAAAGTTTGGCTTGTAGATTAGAGTGATATTGAATGTGGCCTTCATGACTGGTTCATCAAAACAAGGGAAAGCCTTCCTTGCATCAGGTGCCTGCATCTGTGTTGTGGCAATGACCCTGAAATTAAAAATATGAGTATATTAACTATAATCTTGTTACATTAAGCTCAATGTGATAGGTATGACATGCACGCACAAGGCAACTTTGAAGTAAAACAGGGCCAAATGTACGACCATTGATGTTTGCGACTCGCAAATTGCATTAAATTGCGAGTTGCATACATCAATGTACAACAGTGACACTGTTTGCGATTCCCAATGGGGTCACACATTGCATGCCTCATGCATATTAATTAGACTGTAGCAATTTGCAACCCCATGGGGAATGGCTGGCACTCCCAGGGATGGTGGCCTGCTGGGACTGCTTTGTCAATTAAGCAGTTTTTTTTAAATGCAGCCCATTTTCCTTAAAGGAAGATGAGATGCATTTAAAAACAAGCATTTGCAATGCATTCGATCTCGCCTTTGGGACCTTATAAGTATTTGGCCATGCAGCATATTATCGCATATTATTGCAACGTATTTTAATTACAGAAGTTTCTCTTTATGACACCTTTTTCTGGGAATCGCTTGTCCTTTCACTTCTGTTATCAGATTAAAGATGGTATCACCATACAGTCAGCAATATGCTTGTCTATATAGCTATGTCTGCAAAGAGAATATAGAAGACTATGTCTAGGCTGTCCGGTTTTAGGTTTAAACCTATAATAACTGATAAAACCCCACCGAAAGGGAAACAGCCCTCATCAGTGTAAATATATAAACACAGAAAACACACCTGCACAACCACAAACTAAATATCATTCAAAGAATGAAAAAGGAGAGTGAATGATTCATTGTTTTCCTTCCTAAAGGGGCCAATACAATGTAACTTTGTTATACAGCCTAGCAGCAAGAAAGACAGGCTAACATTATTCTGCTTGAGTTTTGTTGTTTAGGGATGTCACACAAATATTGTTTTTTCTTTCTTTTGCTTTTTTCAGTTTTGTGTTCTTTGGTCTAAAGATGCAAGGTCTTGAAGTATGTTTTAGGTTGTTTAAATATTTTATAAACTCTATAGGATCAGGAAATATCAAAATCATATTTGATATCTTGGCTGTGTTTGATTCTTTCACTGATATGTAAAATGTCTGGTTCCATAACAATATTTCCCAATATGTACCATTACATTTACCCATTGAGAATGGGTAAAAACCCTTGATACACCAGCCCCCAGTTTCTAGTGAGTCAGTATTGATTGTAGGTAAATTGCCAACACCTCAGGCTTTAAACATTCAATGCAAGATATAGTGACAAGTATATGTGAAAAGAGTGCTATCACCAAGCATCTGGGATAGTGCTGAAAACATGACACCAGACTTTTGGAAAACATAGAACGCAGTGTCACTAGAAATGCTGCTGCAAAAAGATTCTTTCTGAGTTCAACAAAGATTGGAGTGATATTGTTTGTATTTGCAGTGATTCAGCTATGTATATTAAAAAGTTGTGTGATGACCTGTCAAAATCGATATCTGAGCTGAAGTGCTTCCCTGTAAGAGATCCTTGCCACTTGTTAGATGGTATGCGGAAAGCATCTTCACAAGCTTCAGAGTTTATAAAGAATGCTATTGACTTTTTAGTCTATTTTTATGCACTGTTTTGTTATGCGCTGGAATTAAACGCAATTATTTCTCATTTTGTACTTTGTGTGGCATCAAAGAGTCATCCCAACTGTGTCACTTAGTTGATGGTTCTCTTTCCAAGGGAAGGAGCTGTGAATGCTATATTATCCATGTGGCAACTGTTTACAGAATTTTTGCAGAGTGTTGATGCCGAAGGCAAGAAATGGGAGGACCTTTGGTCGCATATTGATAGTGATGTGAAAGAAATCTTCTACTGTGTTCTTAGATCTTTACAGGAAAACATAACTGCTGTAGTGGACATTATTAAAAAAAACTCATTGAGAGTAGGCTGGCTGACACCTTTAGTGAATTTTGCACTGCAACATGTTCCATGTTAGAGTGCTTGCCACTTGGTAAGCAAACCAATGTTGAAGAGAAATTCTGGAACTTTTATTCTACAGTGTATGAGAAATGGCTTGCAATGATGCATAGAAATGTCCCTTTGCCAACTATGGCATTTGAAGTCAATCAAACCTCCCTGCGATACTCTGTACAAGTCTAGATCTCTTCTGTAAAGGGAATCTTCTCCATAGTTTCAAAAGTGCTGCATCATTTTTGACCGCTTCAATAACTTTGAGGGCATAAGCGCCCAGTTCAAGGCAAATGTTGCAGACCCTGCCCAGAGAATTGAATCTTCAAGTACACCAGTATTGGCATGGGAAGCTGTCAGTGACCAGAGTTAGCAAATTGTGTACTGGCTGTTTTGGCATTGCCCGTCTCAAGTGCCAATGTTGAGAGGGCCTTTTCACAGAAAAAAAGTTAACATGGGAAGGAAAGAGCGAGTGACAAAGACTTACTGAAAAAATATTCTATAGTGTACTGCAATAAGTTTAACTTGCAAAAATGTATTTGGACCTCGTATACACTGTACGTACACTGTCTATATACCATGCACTATCACTGCAGAAAGCAAGCAATAATAAAATCAAAACTTTCCATAAACACCGGAAAAACACTGCTTCTGTTGTCTTTAATGGCATGAAAATGTGTAACCACTGATAACCACTGTTTCTTTAAGGTATTGAAATCACTAGAAAACATTGAAAAAACCCCACTAGAATTTACCACAAATAGAAACTGAAAACAGGAAAGCCTAACTATGTCCTTTAAGGGCTTACAGTTGGCACAATCAACGTGAATGCCCCTGACACAGAAACATTCATTCACTTGCTAGCTGTAATCTAATGCTATGCTTCTGTATCTGTGATAAAGACAGTCCGAGCAAGCAGGCAACACAGCCAGTTGAGAGTGGATGTGGCGTAAAAGGAGAGCTGCCTGATTGGACCTGGGGAACTAGGTTCGAGCCTCAGTGTGAGCTCAGCATGCTATGATTCTGGGCAAATTCCTTAAGCTCCCGTACCTACCAAAAATGAGTGTGTCATTGTGTAATGTAACTGGTGCACATGTAAAGCACTCTAATTCTTTCAGTTCAAGTTTGGGCTCTATTACCAAAAAAGTACTTGGGGTGAGTAGCAGTGCCAATTGACAGGCGGTGCCAGCATGTATAGACTTACTTTCATGCACGCCATCCAGTACTGATGGTGACCAGCTGTGTACAAAGAAGGGTGCACATGAGAGAAAACTCTTTCAGGGGCATTTCAGAGCAGGTTGTGCTCCTACACCTACCCAGGCTATTTACTCTGTACTTTTGCAGAGGGCTGTACTCACTGAGTTCTTGTTACACTCCCTGGAGTAAAGCTTTGCACACTGCCCAGGTCATGGACCGGATACACATTTACATCTATGCTGCATGCATTGATGAGTAACATGCCTCTATGCCGCCAGAAGCTGATGCCAGGGAACAGCACATGCTCAAGAGAAAATGCCAGGATGGTGGAGGGTAACAGGCCAAGCTAAAAGAAACTCACACCCACTTCAGCGGTACGGCAGCAAGGTATGTGTTGCTACAGCAGTCACATGGTGGCATGACATGACCACTAAGCCTAAGTGTATGGGGTGGGTTAGGGAGGTGGGAAGGCGAACAGTTAGACAAATTGCAATACATGGAGAGTTCTCGCACAGCGAGCGGAACAAAAAGAAATTGAGCACAGAAGGGACGAGGCAACAAATGTATAGGGCTCCCCGGCACAAATAGTTGAATTATGGGAAGGATTTAAACGTCAGCTGGTAACTTATTTAAAACAAGGAGTTCTTCATTGAATTTTCTCCTAACAGCACCTACTTGTGTACACAGGTTGCTGCAAGTTAGGTTACACTCCTCGCCATTGTCATTGTTTCTCCTTCGGGGGTGGAGGGTGGCGGGGTAGGAATGAGGGAGGGGGGTAGTTTGATGCAATGTGTTCTCCTCCCAGTTAGGATACCTCAGTAAAGAAGAGACCACACAGTCAATCGCAGCTCACCTGCAGCAACCAGAAGTCAGAGGTTTGTAAGTGCTATTACAACCCCAGTAGAAGAGATGTGTCTCGGGAGCGCAGCACTGCAAGCAGAGGCGAGGAGGATCAGTTTCCTGTACATCATTATAGTGTGAAACACCCCTGGGGAAGCCACGAGCACATGTTTTAGCCCGTCAGTAAATGCACAATGGCGTTTTAAGATGTTTGCAGTTAACATCACGTTGGCTTTTAAAAAGCACGAAAGGAAGCAGGAATGGAAACATGCACAGACGAGCGGCGGCAAAAACTAACAAAACACGCGTCCCCGGGCGGGGCTCCTATGGGGTCTGCAGGCAACTCTCAGCTGGCTAAAGGCTGGCCAAACCTGCACGTCCTTTTTTGACTGTGCTCCGTGCACAGACCAGCTGACAAGTACAGGAAGAGATGCTCTGCTAAATGACGGTGGCGAGTTGTCGCTGTTTGTTTTTCTGAAAATAAATGATTTTCAAAACAAAAACATTTTGTGGGTGAATGTCAGAAACATGGTGGATGCACACCAATCTTTTTGTGTCTCCACAGGAGCGGCTGTGGTGGTTGCTCCAGTAAAGGCACAGAGATCACCGCAGGGACAATGGTGGTATCTATATATAGTGGACAGGAACCCAACCAGGGTGAAGGAGGTAATGACCTCCACCACCCTGACAGATAGTGGCCCACCTGCCATACGTTAAATCAGGCACTAAAGACACAACAGCTGTGTAAAGGTGATTTCTTGGGTTTTACAGATTGATAAACAGTGAAAACACACCACAAAAGGATCCCACGCCAATGAATGAATACATTTATTTGTTTCAATTATTAAAATATTGTTACAAAACCATACCGTGATCGTACTAAAATTAACACATTATTAGTTACCACATTTTGCTTCTAAAAAGGCTAGAAAGAGTTCATGAGCCGTCACTGTAACTTAAGTTTGCGTTTCCAACTTGGAGCTGTATCAAGTTTCTTCAATGTTCATCGATAGTCACGGGCCTCCTGTTAAAAGATTTTGAAGCTGGCATGCAAATTTAGCTAGCCTAGCGAGTTCCATTGGAATTTTTAAGCTAAAAAGAAGTTCCCTTGCCTCTTTGCAAATACGGGTGCCATATTTTAAAAATAGTGGTTTTAGTAAAGTGCGGCGTGCATTTATCATACTTGGGCAGATGCAAAGAAACTGAGCCAAGGATTCATCATTTGATTTACACAATCTGCAGGCAGTGACTATCTCCAGGCATTTCCAATGTGTGCTCATGTCTTTTATTGGAAGCAACATCAGCCAGATTGTTAAAATTTGCTTTAAAATCGATTTATTCAGTGCACTATTGACATAAGGCTGTCTCTGTAGGAATTAACTAGTACCTGAATTTTAAGAATTCGGACAGTGGTATTATGTTTAGGAAAATGGCGCCACTAAGAAGGATCGCACAGTAAAGTATCAGGATACGATTAGTTCACGTGACGGTGCAAGGTGAGGAGAACCAACAACCTCCCCAAGATAGGCCTGGGCAACAGAAACAACTAGCATTCCCCTGCACACGTCGAGTATAAGTCAAACGTTTCAATTAAGCAGTGTACTTAATTAGCACAATTAATGTAAAATAAACAAGATTCTTTTTTCTCTCTTCTCAGTTGTTTAATAGAGTAGATCTTCAACCAGCTCCCAACAGCCAACACGTGTTTCGTCGCATACAGGGAGGTTATCCGGCGACCTTTTCAAGGCTATGTCTTCTCAGAAGAAAACCTTTGATTCGTGGTGATATTTCCAATCCACAAAGGATTTCAGTCTTGGCGGCGTCCCAAATTTCGTATTCATATAAATGTCCAGCGATCTCGGTATGTCCCATCTCAAAAAGCTCAAAGTCAGACTTTCAATGTGTCAAACGCCGCCTCTCGTGTTGCGCCGAGTATGGTAACACAATGTTGCTTTCAGAGGTTTCTGTGAGTCGGATGTCTTCTTGCCAAGATAGATGTCTAAATTGGTCCTTCAACACTTTTTTTAGGATCCCGGGTTAATGGAAAAACGTTCTCCAGTTTATCATGTCTAGATGTAGTTTGCTGCTGACGAGGGGTAATTCTCTTCTATAAAGATATCCTTCAAAACTTCCTTCATGATTTCTGGGGGCGCTGCACAGATTCTGCGATAATAATGCACAATGGAAGCCTAGTTTTCATATGTTTATTTCTTTACCCCGACTTCCAATCTTACCAGTGCAATCAGGGTGTAGTGGGGAACTTGAAAGATCCTTTTAAAAGCCCTGCAATGTGCAGTTTTCAAAGTTTTTACCAGAGCCCCTGGGAATGTCAGCTGTCCATATGTAATTGCAGGCAGTAGCTTGGCGTTTATCACTTTTTGTATTGCATAGAAGATGAGCTGTGCATTTTTGCATTTAAATTGCACATGTCATTGGTCAGCACCTCAGCCTTTTATTTCTATGGCGGCGATGTGCTGGTTGAGCCTGCCCTAGCTCGTGAAGCAGTGCTGTTGTTGCCAGATAACTGGAAATGTATTTTCCAAGTGGTCAGACTTGATGTATCAATTTTTCCCCACTTCAGCCTGCAGAGTAATTTGTGATTTACTTCTCCAGTAGGTGTGCCCAGCATGTTTGTGGGGTGGGAGCTTCCTACCTGTAATGAAGTCTGTGACTAATGAATGGAATGGTTACTCATGAAGATATAATCAATGGTTGTTTTTTATCTGCCACAAGTGCGGGTTTGACCATCAGGGGTTCTTTTGTGGGTTGATCTCATTCGATCTAGCTTTAGAAATGAAAATAGCATGCTGTCCGTTGGACCCCTCAGTAAATTGATGTCATTGTCGGATCCCAAATTGAGGGTGTTAAAGTCTCCTGCTATAATCATCCCGCGGTTTGGGAAGTTGATTAATAAATCTACCATTGTTCCCACAAGCACCGTCATTTTGCCATGTTGAGGGCTGTCCTTGCTGTTAAAATAAATGTTTAGTAGTAGAACTGATGTTGATCTACCATTTATTTTTAAGCCTTGCAAATATAAAGCCTGCACCATATCTCTGCTTGTAGTGGTTTTTACTGTTTTAATTGATTTATTTAAGTTTACATAGCTTGATAGACCCCTTGATGGCCTCCAATATAAGTTGTACTGTTTAGCTGTGTGTCGAAACTCCATGAATCCGGGAATTAGTAGTGATGTCATGAGCCAAGTTTCTTGTAAGCAAATAATGTCCCCAGACTGCTGGAATTTGAATGTTCCTTCATCATTCAGCGTTGTTTTCAGCCCAAAGACATTCCAGGAATTTTTTATTAAGATGTTGTGTGCTCCTCTCCTTGCTTGTCCCTTTGATTCCTTCATGCTAGGAGTAGGTATGGTAGAAGCCTCCTAAAGTTGATGCTCGCCAGCTCCAGTCATTAGTATGATCTGCGCCCTTGGGTCCCTCGAAGATTTCACGCCTCATGGTGGCATTTGTCGCAGCCTGGCAAATCTTTAGGTTGGAATGAGGCTTCGCGGCTGTTGTTGGCAGCTAGCTCTTTAATACAGATTTTCTTTGTGTTTGTGTTGCTTTTCCTTCAGGGTGTTCTACTAACATGTACGGGTATCTGTCTGCTTCAGGTTCCTGGACATGTATCTCCCAATTAGCTAGTTGGTCCTTAGCTGTTATAACTGTTTCGACTATTGTACGGGTTTTCTATGTGACTAACGTTGATTCTCTAGTTGCCTCGTTACTTGAAGCCTTAAATTGTACATGCAGTAGGCCTTCTGTGTTAACATGGGTTAACTGTGGTATGTGATGAAGAATTTGTAATATCTTTGTCCTATTTAGAATATACTTATTACCTTGAGATATGTATTCTGGAGTAAATGTTGTAATATTGTTTTCTGGTTTCCTTATAGTATGTTCTCCTGTCCTTATACTGGGTTTGTACCTTTTTGTTTCTAGTATATTGTTGATTTTTGGGCTGACATGCATCAGTGGACAGCTGGCCTCTTTTGGACGGTTTGTATCCGATTGAGCTGGTGTTGTGTTGAATGACATATGACCCCTGAAGTTCCATGTTGCTGATGACCCCATTTGAACTTGTGATTGCCTACTTGTTTGCTCCATCTGATCACTGTTCCTTCTAAGTTAGGTCAGGGAGGGGTAAAAACATGTGTAGCTTGAGACTGCCCCTCCTCCTCCATACTGCACCATTCAGACAGTGTTGGCTGTATCTGTGGAACTAATTGCTCCATGATAGTTTATTATACAGGATGATGATGGGCCTTGATGTCAAGAAAATTGGGAAGAGCTTCTTTGATATCTTTAGTTGATGAGGGATATCTAGCTTCTGTGGCATTGATGTCTTTAATTGCGGGCTGGGTCTGATATCGCCTTGGTGGAAGTGGCGACCTTAGCTGAGGTCTCTAGCCCTGTTTGAAATTCCTGTGTACATCTGCGCTGCTTATTATTTCTTTTTTCTTCTTCAGATGTTTTTTTTTCTCTCCTAGATAAAGGGTTTCTGATTCCAGCTGTCTCTTCTGGCATCGTCCTAAAGACCTTACCAGCATTTGTCGTTTTGTCAGTTTCTGATTGATCCTTTTTGATCCAATTGCTGTTCTCCAATGTGGCTAGTTGAGACAGGGTGGGTGGAGAGTCCCTTTCCGCTATATTGGCACTTTTATTATGGGGGCTAGTAAAGTTGAAGTAACCTTCTAGCGGGGCTGGGACCAGAACCCTGTCCTCTATGTAATTTCTCTCCTGGTCTGCCAACAGCCGTTGCCTTTGTTTCAACTCGGTTATCAAAGTTGTGAGGACTTCTGGCAGAGAGCTGAGTTTCTCCACTATAGGGAGGCGACAGCACGTCTGTGATTGATGGCGATTTAATGAATCTAGTTTTCCCTCCAATATATCCAATTTTGTTACGATCCACGTAATAACTGTTGCTATTTCCTGCATCGTGTCCATTTGGAGCTCCAGTTTTTGTGACTGCCATGTGAGGGTGTTAATGGCACCTGCCAAAGTTGCATTTATTGAAGATAAGAGGGAGTTTTGTTTGGTATACCTGGGTGCGGGTGTGTACTTGGTTATATACAGTAGCGGTGAACAGCCCAAAACCCCCTCCTTGCTGTTGGCTTCCGAACCCAGGGTGGAAGGGAAAAAGTGGGTGTCATAAAGCTTTGATAGTGAAGCTGTTTGTACCAGGAATGGCTCCTGGAGACTACTACCAGTGCCTTGAAGTGATTCATTATTTTTGGAGTTAGAATTGGCTTGCAGGGAGGATAGATCTGATGATATTTAAAAAAAACTCTGGTTCTTCCTGTGCATGGGTGGCTTCCTGATGTAGCCCTGGGACTGCCTCCTGCTTGTCTGTGTTCTTTCAGGGCAGGGTTTAGTTATCTTGTATCTGGTCCTTCGTTGCAATTCTCCGTGCGGTGGGGGCTGGAGCAAAATTACTGGTTATTGTTGCAGCATGGGGGGCTAGAGGAGCTGTGGGTGTTGACTCGCTACAAGCATGAGAGGCTTTCGTTAATCCTTGCAAGGGGTAGACGGTGCTCATAACTTTTCCTTTGTCCTCTGATTTCTTTTTTGTCATTGTCTGTTTCTGTTGTATTGTTGCTTTTTTGTAGTTCTTGTAGTGTTTCTTATCTTGTAGCTTTATCGGTAATCTGTAGTTCAGTTTACAGGTGGAGTGAAAGCCCTTACTTTTTTTTCCAACTAGAATTTTTGCTCTGTGTTTTTTTTGTAATTTGTCCTTTCGAGGCAGAATTGGTGTCATTTGTAATATTGCCGTCCTAGTTGCTATATAGTGTCGAGGGCTTTGGTCTTGCTGGGAGGGTGTAGGAGTTGGTTGTCTGCTGCAGAAGCAGGGAGCTTACCCAGGCCACAAGCCACACCCAGACCTATCTGGGCCACCTCCGCGATCTGGGGCTCACCCGGGTCAATGCCCGCGCTACAGGACCTAATACTGCGGCTACTTTGCTGGAGCCCCCTATCCACCCTCTATTTTAAAAAGAGCCTAGCCTTGACTGTCTCTAGTGGGCTTTGTTGCCCTTTTCCCGGCTCACAAATTGAGTCCTGGATGTAGAAGGGTGGCATTCCTATACCTTGGCTGTTCGATTCATTCTTTTACCTGGTCCAGTTTGTGCGATGTCTCATATTCTAGTGCTTGGTTGGCCAATGTGCTAACATAGTTTAACTCCATGGTCTGTAATTGGGCTAAATGGCAGGCCTTGGCTACACTGTCCCTGCACTGCCTGAAGATGACTATCAAGAGGGGGGCCTCCTCTCCTCCTCTGCTCCCCCAGAGGGGCCTTACCGGTAGTCCTGGTCCTTCTTCCTTCCTCCTTCTCCCTTTCTTTTTCTCCCCTCTGTTCACTAAGGGCCGTGAGCTGAGGGCCTCACCGAGAAGCCTGGAACCGGGAGCCAACCGGTAAATGGTGGCGGGGTCCAGGAGCTGAGAGACAGGCAGCCAGGCATCAACTGTGGTTCATGCCCATGCCCTGGCTGCACCTATCAGCCTCTCCTTGGCCGGCACCTCTACTACTTGTGGTTTACCTGCCCCCTGCCGGGGCACCACTCTCAATGCCGCGCCACACCATGGGGCACTGCTGCATGCTCTGACTCCTGACTCGAGCCTCGAGCCGCAGGGACGCACAATTTTAGTATGTATTTTGAAAGTATGTGATCTATTTTTTTGTAACAGTATTGCTTTTGTTTTTTAATATATGTGCTAAATTTTAGTAGTGATTAATTTTATGTGAATCAAATGTTGCGTTTAGTTCTGTAGGGAGTTGTGGGTCTATAGGGGAATAGGGTGGAAAGTAATTTAATAATAATAAGATAATTAGATTTTGTTACTTCTTATTATATATTTAATTTAGATTTTATAGTGTCAATTGTGGGAATTAATTTATTATTAATTAATTATTAATTGGTTGTTCATTTTGATTAATTAATTAATTGGTAATTATGTTAATTCTGGTTGTTTTTAGGAGCTGGTTGTGGGTTTATAGGGGAATACGGTGGGAAGTAATTTAATTATAAAAATACAATAATAATATTTTGTATTTATTAGTATTTATTTAATTTAGATTTTATAGTATTGTGGGGAATTAATGTATTAATAGTTAATTATTAATTGGTTGTTAATTATTAATAATTAATTGATAATTATGTTTATTGTATCACTTTTATAGGAGCGGGTTGTGGGATTATAGGGCAGTAGGGTGGGAAGTAATTTAATTTTAATACATTTAATTATAATTGTATATACTAATATTTATTTAATTTATCATTTATAGTGTTAATTGTGGGAATTAATGATTACTAATTATGTATCAATTGTTTGTTAATTAATATTGATTAATTCATTAATTGGTAAATAATTATGTTAATTGTGTCATTTTTTTAGGAATTGGTGGTCTGGTTTATAGGGGAATAGGGTGTGAAGTAATTTATTTAAAATTAATAAATAATTAATTGTTAAATAATGGTAATTAATTAATTAGAAATTAAATATGGCAATTGGGTAATTAATTTGAGATGTGAGTTGTGGGGTTTATAGTGGTAAAGGGTGGGAAGTAAATTCTTTTCAATTAATTAATAAGTTGTTCATTGATAATAGTTTAATAATGTGAAATTAGTTATGGAAATTGTGTAATGATTTTTAGGTTTGTGTTGTGGTATTTATTGGGGTACAGGGTGGAAAGAATTTTAGTTTTTTTAAACTAATAATTAGTTGCTCATTATTATTAATTTATATCTATGGTAATTGTATACTTTTATTTTGTGCGTGGGTTTTGGTTTTATAGGGGTAATGTTTGGTGAGTAAATTAATTTTTACCTGTTTTAATTTGTTTTTTGATTAATAATATTAGTTTATTTATTAATAAATTATTTTAATTATAGAGGTACTCTTTTTTAGAAATTTAGATGTGTGTTGTGAATTGTTTGCTGTGATAGGGCAGGTAATAAAAAATATTAATTTTATGTAACAAGTAATGTTTTTGAATAAAATTAATTTCTATTAAATATAGTTATGTGTTTGAAAATACTTTTTAAATTTGTATAAAATAATGTTTGTAGGTAATGTTTTAGATTTTCTTAACATTATAATATGTTTCTATCTTTTGTAATTTTTAACCTTTTTTGTATTGTTGTTGATATTTTGTTTTTAATATTGTATTAACTTCAGTGGGAATATTAATTTTTAGCCCTCTGCTATCCAACACTTTCCCTACTGTTGCACTCACTGGAGTGGGAATAGTAACTTGTACCCTTCCGCTATCCAACACTTTTCCTACTGTTGCACTCACTGGAGTGGGAATAGTAATTTTTACCCCTCCTCTATCCCACACTTTCCCTACTGTTGCTCTCACTGGAGTGGGAATAGTAATTTTTACATCTTGGCTATCCAACACTTTCCCTACTGTTGCACTCACTGGAGTGGGAATAGTAATTTGTACCCCCCTCCACTATCCAACACTGCCCCTACTGTTGCACTCACTGGAGTGGGAATATTAATTTGTACCCCTCCGCTATCCAATACGTTCCCTACTGTTGCACTCATTGGAGTGGGAATAGTCATATTTACCCCTCCGCTATCCAGCACTTTCCCTACTATTGCCCTCACTGGAGTGGCAATAGTAAATGTTACCCTTCCGGTATCCAACACTTTCCCTACTGTTGCATTCACTGGAGTGCGAATAGTAATTTATACCTCTCCGCTATCCAACACTTTCCCTACTGCTGCACTCACTGGAGTGGGAATAGTAATTTGTACCCCTCTGCTATCCAACACTTTCCCTACTGTTGCACTCCCTGGCGTGGGAATAGTAATTTTTTCCCCTCCGCTATCCAACACTTTCCCTACTGTTGCAATCAATGGAGTGCAAAATGTAAGTTTAAAAATTATTAAATATTTTGATGTTTTAATTTATAATATAATGTTTTTTTATTAGATTTTATATTATAGGTTTATATGTATATATATTACCTACTGGCGGTCGCCAGTAGGTAGTTAAAGTTAGGACCTATTTTCCATAGGAAATCCGCAACATTCTATTTGGAATAACTTTGGCGCAGTCTCAAAACGTGTTTTCCCCATGCAATTTCCCATAGGACCTTTAGCCGCAGCTACAGCCCGAACTGCTGAACGGAATTACACCAAATTTGGCAGAATGGTAGACCTTGGTTCAGAGTCATGCCTTTTGCTTAAATGGTGTAAATCCGTTCAGTAGTTCCTGAGAAAATCAAAAGTAAAATCACATATATATCTGGGCGGAGCCTAACCACACATCTCATCGTGAGATCTGATTGGCTGTCAGCACTTCATCCAAGAAGTGTTGACAGCCATCTTGGGACCAATATACACGATAGCACCTCATTAAAAAGCATTGCAGTTAACAGAAGGTTTTAAGACTTTAGTTATATTATAATCATTTGTTGATGGTACCATACTCATTTTAGGAATTGTGGTATGTTCTAAGGTGATTTTACCATGTGAAAAAGCCTTCTGCTGGGATATCATGAATCATGTTTGAGAGAAAACTATTTTCTCATGCTTTTCCCACAGAGGTTTGGAAGGTGATCTATAAGCTAAACTGAGAGCATATTTTCTGTAAATTCACATTATCTTTCTCAGTCATGTGAGAATGAAGTCTGACATTCTCAGTAAAGCATGTACATCCAACAAGGGCAGAGACTGTCAGTTGATTCCTTTGTGTTCTACTGCAGCTTCCCAGAGTGTTCCAAAGAACAACTAGAGCGCTAACAGTCCTACTTATGACAAACGTATGGCACACCTGAAGCCATCTTGATTGGAATAAAGTGGTAACTCTTAAAACACTTAATTTAAAAAGGAACACAATCAGGGGGTTCCTTTTGCCATAGAAAGTATGATTAGTGCTGCAGAAAGAAAAATTAGGGCACATTTTGAGTGACTTCTCAAATCCTCTTCTATTTCATTAAAACATTCTGACATGCAGACTGAAACATGCACTTTCAATACCAGCAGCAGACTTCCCTGGTGAGCAGTAGCTTTACTACAGTGATCTAATGAGCAACTAGAGTGCTAACATTCTGAATTTATGGCAAATGTGTGACACATCTGAATGCCTTCTTGATGGAATCAAAGTAAAAAACTGAAAGTGTTCCTACTGAGGAGACTGTAGTAAATGAGGAAATTAGGGAACTTCATAACAAATAAGTCTCCCGAGATGACCACCAGAGACAAAAGAGCCAAAATGTAGCACAAATATCACCCAGCTGTAGCCCAAGTATAGCCCAATGACAGAATGTCCCAGAGTGTTTTAAAGAACAACTAGAGCGCTTACTTTCTCACTTATGACAAAAGTGTGGCACACCTGAAACCATCTTGATTGGAATAAAGTGGTAACACTTAAAACATTTAATTTAAAAAGGAACACAATGAGGGGGTTCATTTTGCCATTGAAATTATGATTAGTGCTGAAGAAAGAAAAATTAGGGCACATTTTGAGTGACTTCTCAAATCCTCTTCTATTTCATTAAACAATTCTGACATGCAGACTGAAACATGCACTTTTAATACCAGCAGCAGACTTCCGTGGTGAGCAGTAGCTTTACTACAGTGATCTAATGAGCAACTGGAGTGCTAACATTCGGAATTTATGGCAAATGTGTGACATATCTGAATACCTTCTTGATGGAATCAAAGTTAAAAACTGAAAGCATTTCCTACTGAGGAGACTGCAGTAAAGGAGGAAATTAGGATACGTCATAACAAATAAATTTCCCAAGATGGCCACCAGAGACAAAAGAGCCCAAATGTAGCCCAAATATCACCCAGATGTAGCCCAAGTATAGGCCAATGACAGAAGTGTTCAAAACACTTATTTATTGTGTTTTTGTAGTTTTATATAGTGCAGACTTGTCAGGTATTGGAGTGCTTTACATGAGCATTGGTTACATCACACAAGAACTAATTCATTTTGGTTGTAGACATGGGGAGATTAAGTAATTTGACCAGAATCTCCAACCTGGTTCCCCAGTTGCAAAGTCTGCAGCTCTGGAAGTAACACCACATCCTCTCCCCTAAGTGCAACATTTAATCAAGTGGTCAACTGGATAAAAAAACATAAAGATAACAAATAATTTAAAAGTGCTTTGTCGCTATTTGAAAACTCAGAAAATATGTCCTCATTTTAGTTTTTTAGAGCACTACCCATAATTGTGATGCAAATAAGACCCTCTCATATATGTAATTTCTAAAGGAAATTCTGTAGGTATTACAGTTTTGATTACATCAAGATGACGTCAGGCGTTCCACACTCTTGCAATAAATATAGAATGTTAGCAATCTAGTTGTTCATTAGGATACTGTTGAGAGGCAGAGGCCAGGGGCATGGACTCTGAAAATTGAAGGCAGGTAGGAGGGTGCAGAGGCAACAATTTGACCACACTGGGCAGGCAGGAAGGGCCGTGGCAGCACAACAGACTATGGAGGGCAGTGGAAAGGGGGGCAGGGGCAACAAACCAACAATACAGGACTGACCAGAGAGGCTGTGGCAATATAATAGACCATTGTGGGCAGAAGGAAGAGGCAGTGGTAGTAAAACCGTACATGCCAACAGACCCGATTCAGCCAGGAAACGTCCAATGTTTTTAAGCTCAAATGGGCTTTATTTGATCTGTCTCCTGTCTACAATCCCCAATTTTTCAATGTAACTCAAAGGGGAAAATCAATACCCCAGTTTTTTTTCAAAATCTCCCTCTTACCAAGTTCAAAATGTTCACAAGTATGGTACATTGGATCATGGAAGGCAGGAGGAATTGGGGTAGGGACATGGACTTGGATAACAGAGGCCAGGAGGGACATGGAGAGGTGCACCAAACTGACCCTGCAGCGCAGGCATCAGGGTTTGCAGCAGCACAATACACCACACAGGGCATGCGGGACGGGAGTGCAGCACAACAATCCATAGAAAGCAATAGGGAGGGGACAGGACCATGCACATGGACAACAGAGAACAGAGGGGAAAGAGGCAATGGTAGCTAGCTGACCATAATGGACAGACAAGGGAGAAAGCTGCAGCATAACAGACCATAAAGGGCAGGAGGGACGGATCAGGGACATTACAATAGAACAGACAAGCCAGGAGGGAGGGAATAGGGGTCTGCACATGGAAACAGAGGGCTGGGGGCAAGGGGGAAGGGCAGGAGCAGCAAGATGACCATGGAGGTCAGGCAGGATGGGCACTAGAAGCATGACACACCATGGAGAGCAACAGTGAGACTATGATGGCATACACACAGACCATGCTAGCTGACCACACAGGGAAGGTGGGAGGGGCCGTGGCAGCACAGAAGACCATGCATGGCAAGCGGGAGGGTTAGTGGCAGCACAATGGCTATGATGGGCAAGAAGGAGGGTGCAGGGGCATGCACAAAGGACCATGGAGGATAGAAGGGAGGGTCAGGACCTGGGCACAGACAAGAGAGTTCAGTGGAAGGGGCCTCACAACAGACCGCGTAGGGCAGGCAGGAGGAGCACAACAGACCAGGGAGGGCAGAAGGGTGTGGCAGTAAAATGGACAATGGAGGACAGGAGGAAGGGGATAGGGGCATGGCATGTGGACAGGCAAGGTGGAGGTGGCAGGGACAGGTTACAGTCATCTGACAATGCTAGGCAGGTGGGAGGGGAGTGGCAGCTCAACAGAACAATAGATAGGAGTGGCAGGTCCATGGAACATGGTGGGCAAAAAGGATGGAGCAGGCGCATGCACAAAGACATCGGAGGGCAGGGAGAAGGAGAATAGGGGCAGCAAGCTAAGCACAGAGGCTAAGCAGGAGGTCAATGATGGGGCATAGAATTGGGCAATGGAGGGCAGGAGGAGTGAACTGGTACATCATGCTAAATGGAGGACAGTGGTAGCACATCAGACCATGCATGGCAGGAGGGAGGAGACTAGTCCATGGATTCAGACAACAGAGGATAGGGAGGAGGGGGATGGGGCAGCAAGTTCACTGTTCAGAGAAGGTGGGTATTAAGAACTTTATTGTTTTTAAAATGTGTGTCTATGCGAACTACTTAAAATATGAACAAGTATGCAGCATAATCTCACTTTTATTCAGGAAGAAGAGGACGTTTGTGCCTGTGACTCCGGGCTCACTTGGCAGAAACACCCCCTGACCCTCCACCCCATCGCAAAATGTAATGCCCGTGAAAAGGGTAGGTGAACACAGTGTTATATAGAACATAGTCCTGAGAGCACGATTGAAAATGAAAACTAGATATAGTGTATGGTATAAACTAAGCACAAAAAAGTGTGATATAAGATGAACCGGGTGTGAAATATAATATGCAATACATTGTGCGCAGTGACAGATTCATTGGAGAGCGCGAGATAGCACATGCACTAGCGTGTGCTATGCGATATGCGCCTTGGAGTGTAATATGCAGAGGGCAGTGTTGTGAAACCTAACTAGTCTCTAAAGTTGTAATATAAAATATCTGCTGGGGAGTGTAACGTTGCATATGCACTGTGACAAAGATAGGGATCCCAGATTGTAATATGTGTGGCATAGCGCTGTGCGTTATAACATAGGCATCGAGGAAGGCACATTAGATGGGGCAATATAACCCGTGCGAAGGCAAGTGTGGCATGACATATTCATGGGGTGGTGTTACAGTGCACATGGGCTAGAGAGTGTCATAGCATACGCACTAGCTGGTGGAATACAACACAGAGGTGTGTGGCACTCGGCGGGCACTGGTGGGTGTAACACAGCATTGGGCTCAGCCAGGAATGCGCTGTGACTTTCAAGTGAGGTTTGTCTCCTTTCCAGAGAGTAAAATAAAAAGTGTTACACATCCGGTGGTGGATGTGTGTTTTATTAACTGTGAGGGGGGTTTCTTGCATAGTTTTGGTCACATTTTTTGTCCAATCCCCTTTGAATGGCTTGGTGTGCATATGTATTAAATGTGCCCGTCAATAGCTACCCATGTTTGTATAACTAAACGACAAGGGTGTCTACTTGGAGAGTACCCACCGGTGGGGTAGTCGGGATTAGGCACGGTAGGGCGTCAGACACGTCAGGGCTTCACTAGCGGTGTAAATACATTCCACGTGGATTCATTGTATGCATAGTGGCCTTTTGATGAATATCACGCAAATCGTCATGGTGATAGTACCTAGTTTGTCCAGCATGTCTTAGGTGTTTCTATAAATATATATTTTTTTTAAATAATAAAAAACAATGGCCGGCCCCGGGGGATGGGCTCCCCGGGGCCATAAGTGGACTGAGGAGGGGGCAACGCAGCCCCCTCCTAAATATTTTTTTTTTTAAAAGGCCATGCCCCGGGGGTTGGGGTCCCTGGGGCCGATTAAGGCTTTGGGAGGGGGTCCACGCGGCACCCTTCCAATTTGTTTAATAAAAACAAATAATAATTAGGAGGCAGGCTCCGGGTGATGGGGTCCCCAGGGCCAATAAATTAGAAAAAAAGGGGGGCCGCACAGCCCCCCTTCTTAAAAAAATAAAATAAATAAAAGACCGGCATCGCGCCGGAGGCCACCCCCCCTCCTTGCAGCACTCTGCAAACGCGCCCCACTGGCGAGTTGTAAGTTCGGGAATTAATTCCCCTTCAATACTGAGGGTCCCTGAGGACCAACTAGCCCAACAGGTATCTCCAGTATGCGCCAGGGAGCTGCGTTGCAGACAGGTGTTTTGAGGCCACGCCCCTTTTTACACCTCTCTGCAACGCAGCTCTGTGGCGCTTACTGGAGGTACCTAGTGGGCTAGTTTGACCCTAGGGACCCATAGGATTCAAGGGGACTCAATCTCTCAACTTAGAATGGCCACAGGGTGCGTTTACACAGTGGTGAAGGGAGGGGACGGGGCCTGAGGTGACGTGTGCAAACATGCCCTGTGGCACGTTTTAAGTTGGGGAAATTATTCCCTTTCAATCCTGAGGGACCCTGGGGGCCAACTAGCTCACCAGGTGTTTCCAGTAAGCACCACTGTGCTGCATTGCAGAGAGGTGGTGCAGGCCGTGCCCCTTTTTACACCTCTCTGCAATGGCGCTTACTGGACGTACTTAGTGGGCTATTTTGCCCCTAGGGACCCTCAGGATTCAAGGGGACTTAATCTCCCAGCTTAAAACAACCACAGGGTGTGTTTACACAGTGGGGAAGGGAGGGGACGGGGTCTGAGGTGACGCATGCAAACACGCCCTATGGCACGTTTTAAGTTGGGGATATAATTCTCCTTCAATCCTGAGGGCCCCTGGGGGCTAACTAGCCCACCAGGGGCTTCCAGTAAGCGCCACTGAGCTGAATTGCAGAGCGGTAGTCCAGGCCGTGCCACTTTTTACACCTCTCTGCAACGCAGCTCTGTGGCGCTTACTGGAGGTACCTCGTGGGCTAGTTGGACCCTAGGGACCCTCAGGATTCAAATGAACTTAATCTCCCAACTAAAAACGGCCGCAGGGCATGTTTACACAGTGGTGAAGGGAGGAGACGGGGCCTGAGTTAACGTGAGCAAACACGCCCTGTGGCGCATTTTAAGTTGGGGAAATAATTCACCTTCAATCCTGAGGGACCCTGTGGGCCAACTAGCCCACCAGGAGCTTCCAGTAAGTGCCACTGCGATGCGTTGCAGAGAGGTGGTCTAGGCCGTGCCCCTTTTTACATCTCTCTGCAACACAGCTCTGTGGCGCTTACTGGAGGTACCTAGTGGTCTAGTTCGACCCTAGGGACCCTCAGGATTCAAGGGGACTTAATCTCCCAACTTAAAACGGCCACAGGGCGTGTTTACACAGTGGGGAAGGAAGGGGACGGGGCCTGAGGTGACGTGTGCAAACACGCCCTGTGGCGCATTTTAAGAGGTAGTTTTAATCCCCCTGCCCTATTATATACTAGGGGCTTACAGAGGAGGTCATTCTAATCACAGGGGGACCCCAATGCATAGTGTTCCCTAGTGTATTTAGGTGTTTTCACTGTATTCTAAGTATCTTAACATTGCACTGGCTCTAGGACTGGTTAGTCAGACTCAGTTACCACCAGTATCCGTCTGAAAAAGTTGAGGGTACAGGATGATTTTGCAACAAGGTTTCTTTCTGCTCTTCTGTTTGTTCTTTCTGCACGTTATCCTTCTTCCTGCACTTTTCTTCGTCTTTGAGGACTTCTGTTGCTTCTTTCTGCATTTCTTTTTTTCTTTCTGTGCATTTTTTCTTCTTTCTTCACATTTCCTATCTTTGTAGGCATAGTTAGAAATTAACATTTAAAAAACCTTTGAAATTCACTGAAAAAACCATAGGTTTCAGGCACGTTATAGTTAGGAATTAGCATTTAAAAAATCTTAGAAATTCACCGAAAAAACCATAGGTTTCAGGGCTGTTATAGTTAGCTGGACTTTTCACTCGTACAAAACCATTGAAATTCCCCCGTTATAGTTATTTCAGCTAACTATAACTCACGCGCCCGTAATGCACTGCTGATGACGTCACATATTACATCACTCATTACATGGTTAGTGACATCACACATGACATCACTGATGACATCTCAAATGACATCACTGATGACATCATCCTTGTGATAGAGTGGCAGACCTCCTCTCACCCTAATATAACCTTTGATCCACACATTCAAAAATAGAAACTAAAAATTTCAAAACAATGGACATAGCAATACCAGTTACAACAACCTATTCAGTAATTCTAAAATCCACATACACATCCACTCATTCACCAACAGTCCTATACAGTCACTCATACATGTACTCACTCCTCATATGTACTAATACACCTATACATCCTGTTACACAGCGTCACTCATCCATAGAGTTACTCACACACATAGTCACTCATGCTAATAAAGAATCAAACATCCATTTACTTGCATATACAGTTATACACACACCACCACACTTACTTCTACAGAAACTTACACATACTTAGTCTTTTAAACAATCACTTATAGAAACACATACTTATTCATACAGGAACTCTTCCAATCTCTCACTCTCACATATACTCACTGATATACACAAATAGTCACATATACTAGTTTAAAACATATGTAGCTACTCATAAAGACACTATTGAGACAGTCATTCACTCACTAACACACCCATACACACACTCATCCACCCATACATTCCTGCACACATGCTGTCTTCAACACATACAGTGAGTCACTCATTCATGCACCTATTCACTATGTAATACCCCCCACCGAACCATACAGACACTCAGACACTCATACTGATACTCAAAAAACCAACTAATAACCTATATAGACACTCATGTAGCTACTCACCAACCCATGCAGCCCCTTATACACAAAGTGAGAGACTGATACAGATATTTACATATTTAAACATAACTCACTAAGCAATGTACTCATTAGGATACACTTAATCAGTCAGTTATACAATCAATTTTTCAAAAACAATTCATCCATTTAGACACTTATATACCAATTTATTCTTCCATCGACCTTGAGATATACATATAAAAAACATATTTAATTTTCAGAAAAACACACATTCACTGGATGATGTCATCAGTGATGTCATTTGAGATGTCATGAGTGATGTCATGAGTGAAGTAACTGACCATGTCATGAGTGATGTAATATGTGACGTCATCAGCAGTGCATTGCGGGCGCGCGAGTTATAGTTAGCTGAACTAACTATAACGGGGGAATTTCAATGGTTTTGTACGAGTGAAAAGTCCAGCAAACTATAATGCCCCTGAAACCTAGGGTTTTTTCAGTGAATTCTAAGGTTTTTTAAATGCTAATTCCTAACTATAACATGCCTGAAACCTATGTTTTTTCAGTGAATATATATATATATATATATATATATATATATATATATATATATATATATATATATGTACATTTTTATATATTTATAGCACTTAAAAAAAATTTATTTATTAGTTTATTAATTATTTTAAAGTAAATATACATTTATATATCACTTTTTATATATGTATGTTTAAACATTTTTTATTAAATGTATTTATTATATTTGTTAAAATGTACATTACATCTAAGTAATCTTTTTAAAATAAATGTTATTATTTAATACATTTTATTTTATTTTTTACTAAAAAACTATATTGTGTACATCGATATTTTTTAGATCTATATTATTTATTCTATATTTGAGTCATTTTCATTATAAAGATAAGATGACGATTTTTTGGCAATACGATATTTTTGCATCAATATTTGTGCATGGGGGTATTTTGGTCTTCGATATTATGTCAGTGATCCTGTATGAATGTGGGTTGTTGGTTGACTGGGGTGGGAGCCCTGGTCAAGCAGCAACCACCATCCTTGTAAGGCACAAGCAAACCCCAAGTTAAACTGTGCTCAACCCCCTGGAAGCTTGGTAGCGAACAGTCAGGCTTAACTTAGAGGCAATGTGTAAAGTATTTGTGCAACAATTTAAAATGTAACACTGTGAAAACACACTACAAAAGTATACCACACCTTGTTACAAGAACAGCCTACCGTAAATTTCTGAAGGTGGCATTTAAAAATTGGAATTTAATATCAGACCACCACAAGTTAGGATTTAAAATTACAATTCCAGAGACACAATACATGAACTGGGTACCTATTCCGATTTGGAAATTACATTTAATATAATATGGTAACTGTGGAATTTCATAAAGTAAGATGACTCAGTAGTAGCTGTGTTGGACTTCGCCCTTTTTGCAGGGTCATCCCTGAACTTTTTGCCTTCCTCCTGTATTTTGTCTGACCTGTTTTTGTTGTTTTTATGACTCTGGGCACTTTACCACTACTAATCAATGCTAAATTGCATATGCTCTCCCTACAGTAAATTGATGTATGAATTAGTGATTACCTGATTGGTTGGTTTGGTTTACCTGTCAGACCCTAGTACAGTGCACCAGGAGTGCCCAGGGCTGGTAATCCAAATACTGCCGGTGGGCTTGCAGCACTGGTTGTGCCACCCACAGAAGCAGCCTGTAAAAGTGTGCCTAAGGCCTGCCATTGCAGAGCCTGTGTGCAGTCTGGTACTGTCCTACTGACTAGGCAAGTGCACCCACTTGCCAGTCCCCAAACCTTCCCTTTTCTTCATGTCAGGCACCCCTATGGTAAGCCCAAGGGCAGGGTGCATTGTAAGTACAAGGTAGAACATGCCCTGCTGTGTGTGGCATGTTCTAATAGTGAATTACAGCCATTTTCTTGTCTAACCATTCAAACCTGCCTCTGTAGGCTGTGTATTCCTTGTCTGGAGTTTGAGTGACAGGGCTGGGGAATTCCAGGAGACAGGGGGGGTAGCCCAGTGGTGAAGAGAGAGTTCTGCATCTAGATGGGAGGGAGGAGTTGCACCTGGGACCTGAATAGGGCTGTGCCTTCGCTCCACAATGCTGGCTTTACCTCCTGTGAGGCGTCTGATGTCTCTGCCCTGCACTCTGAAAGGAAAGAAGGAGTCAGGTAAACAAAGTGCTCCAGGACTTACCAGAACTTGTTTGAACAAGGCAAAGGCCTCTTTGCCTTCAGAGAACAAAGGAAAACTTAGTATAAATATTGGGACCCCAACCCAAGAATTTTAGATCACTTTGGAAACAAGAAGAAACCTCTGCTGAGGAGAGGAACCAGGAAGAAACTGAGGAGAGACTATCCCTGAAACTGGGGGATTGGCCTGCAGGGGTTGCCTACTGCCAAAGAGAGGAGAAAGGAACTTTGTGTGTACTTTTGCTCAACTTGTGAAGGATCTCCAAGGGCTTGAAAAAGAGCTTGCCCCCTGCTGAAGTCTCAGGGACAACTGACTTCAACCACCAGCTCCCCAGAGTTCTTTGGAAGTGCCTGCTGCTGTTTTGGGCCTTCTGAGGGACTGCGTGTCGCGAGTTGGAAGCGCGACTCACGAAGAAGAAGCGTGTCGCCGTCGCAGCCGCTGCCGTCGCATCACTGAACAAGGGTGTCGCCACTATAGCTGTCGCATTGCACAGCATCACGAGAAGCGCCCGCAACACCAAAGAAGCATGTCGCCGTCGCAGCCATCATAGCTGACGCACTGCACCGCATCAGGAGAAGAGTCTCGCATCGAGGAACAAGCGTGCCGCCATCGCAGCCACTGCCGTCGCATCTTGGATGACGCCATTGTAGCTGTCGCATTGCACCGCATCAAGAAAAGCACCTTGCATCCACGGAGAAGCGTGCCGCTGTCGGAACTGCTGCAGTTATCGCATCGAGCGGAAGCATCTCGCAATGGCGGAGAAGAGTGTCACCACTAAAGCAGCTGTCGTCACATCACTGAAGAAGGGTGCCGCCGCTGCAGCTGACCCATCGAGTCGAGCCTCCTCGCACCATCGGAGAAGCGAGCCGCATCAGGAAGATCTTCACGTCTTTATTTCATTGCACCAAACTTTCATCGCATCAACATCGTTGCAACACTTTCGTTGCCCTGCGTGTCGCATCTAAAGGTACATTGACTTCAAGTGTCACATTTAAGGGCTAAAGAGACTTAAGCTAACTACTACCATTTTTAAGTAACAGTATTGCGGATTTTTGTCGTTTATGGTCTTGTGGTAAATCTATATAAAGAATACTTATTTTTTATATAAAACTTGTGTGGTGTTCGTCTGTAGTGTTGTCACTTGATTACTGTATGTGTTCACAAATTCTTTACACACTGCCTCTGAGATAAGCCTGTCTGCTTGTGCCAAGCTACCAAGGGGGTCAGCAGGGGTTATTTTAGGAGTGTACCCCCTAACCCTGACTAGAGACAATGGTCCCTATTTGTCACAAGTGCATACCTGTGCCAACTAGAAACCCCCAAGTTTAACAAGCTGTATCCAAGTTCCAGGTTAATTCTTAAGTAGATGGTGCAGGAATTGGTGCAGGATAATGAGCATAATAGTCCAAGTAATAAGATACAGCATAGTAAACCCCACCGGGAGCAGCAACCCTGCTGCTCAGCCTCATGCATAAACTGACAGATACACTTAAACATACACAGAGAGAACATTCCATGACATCACAGAGACTGGTAGAGCAGCAAAGTACAGGACACAAAGAAAGGATAGAGTAGAGAAGAAGGCAAGATACTACAGTAACTCCAATGCCATTCTGTGGAAGAGGTAAGCATTGCAGTAGTGAAAAACGAATTTAAGAGTGTTCCACTACCAGGACATTTAAAACTTATAAATATGTGTCCTACTTTTTAAATACACTGCATCCTGCCCTCTGGGCTGCCCAGGGCCTATCCTTGCTGTGACCTATGTGTATAAAAAGGAAAAGGCTTGAGCCTGACAAAGGGTTTATTTAGCTCAGTCGACATGGCAGTTAAAACCAGCAAACACAGGCTGCAGTGGTATTTTACACAAGAATCCAATTGCTTTAATAAATGGTTGAAATGGCAATTTGTGTATTCCTTGTGCCTCCCATGAGTGATTTACCAACAAAAGGGTAGATTTGTTCCCATGATTTCCTATGGGGAATAAAGGTTGTCATGTTCTGAGGTTGCAGACACCACCCAGTACCTTGCTAGGTTTTGAGGTCCAGGTGGTACACTGTGAGCTAGCCAGAAATTAGGTCAACCTAGTCTGATAGCTTGAGTGGACTCGGTCCCCCATTGTTTTGATGCTTATGTTGCCTAAACGTACAGTCTTACTGAATTACTAGGAACCATACAACGAAGGGGTTACTTAATCTTGTGGCATAATAAGTGCTGCAGGCCCATTTATAGCATTTAATTTACAAGTCTTGGGTACACGTAGTACCACCTTATTAGGGATTGATAAGTAAATTAAATGTGCCATTTGGGGAAAACCCAATGTTACCTTGTTTTAAAGAGTGGGCACATGCACTTTAGCACTGATTAGCAGTGGTGAGGTGCACAGAGACCTAAACCCAGCAAAACAAAATCAGAAAGATGGAGGAGGAAGTCAAAAAGTGCAGGGGAGGATCTCCCTAAAGTTGACAGATCTAAACATTTGCTTTAGAAAGGGTAGGAAACTTTTAGACTGAATTGACTTCTTTAGCTGATTCCAAGCTGTATGTTTAACTGATGGGCAACAGGTGGTCAAGTGGCCTGGTATTGAAAGTACTAAATGGGCCTGAAAAGGAACTGGTACAGAGAAACCAACTGTGTAAATGATTTCTTCAGAATGCCTCTGCTGGGAGAGAGGAAATGCCATTATTGCAAAAGCAAAGAAAAAAAGATTGTACTTCTGTGGAATATAAGACAATAGAAATGTAGATCCATTTGAACTGTGTGCAAGTTCACAAGTACAAATTCCACAGCAGTGGATCATTAGTCTAAAGCAGTAAAGCCCCATGAGTACGTAATCCAGGACTTCTATCACATCTTTGAACTCTTCTTATTCTGTCGAGAACAAGGAATTATTTGAATTTCATCTGTATCGTCAGTGTCAAATATATATGACTGTTGGCATCAGTCCAAGATAATATCGTGTAATAAGGAGAAAGAATGGAAATGGAAGCAGTATTATAATTAAGAAAAACAATTGCAAGGTGAAATCACTCCTAAAGTTATTTGCCACATGGAATATTGTGACATATGCAGCTCTGCACAGGAGGAGCACTGCTAAAAAGAGCAGTATCGGGACGGTGGGCAGTGCAGCGCACCTTTAAAATCATCAGTGACTTAGGTACGAACATATTGCTTATACCACGATTGCTCAAAAATGTATTTTGTCAGATTTTTAACCTTAAAACACACACCTTATACTCTGCAGAAAAATAATCACCAGTGGCAGCTCTAGGACCCTCCATCATAAATCATTGGTGTGCATCAGTACCTCAGGTCACCTAGGTGAAAGTCCAGGCTGCAGCTTGACGAGTTGCAAAAGGGGACATGATAAGGCATGCACATTCTTGCAATATCGTCAATAGTTTGCATGCACACATTATAATATTGCACTGTATTGTGCACTTAAATAGATTAAGGTCACTCTCAGTCAGGTCTATTCAGCATTATGGTAAGTGTTAAGGCTGCCATATTTGATACCACTGCTGATGACAGTGATCTCCTGGCACAGTTTGCCATGCCAAAGCATCAGAAAGTGCATGTCTAGAAAACATTTCTCCAACCTACTTTACCAACTGTCCAGCAAAGTCAAATGCTACAGTATAGACACGAAGAAGTAGTTGAACCTTTGCCTTTTGATCCTTGTCTTACAAACTCCCTCCATACTTGAATTACCTACAAGCAGGACATTACCTCCTCGTTAGTCTTCCTCACCACATGACTAACGAAGTGAGCTTCAGCTCCACACCAGAACCCTCCAAAGCAAAAGTTAGCCTCCCATGCCTCCCCTCCCTTCCCAATATGGCTGACCCATACACTCCATGACCACTATAAGAGGCGGGCCGGCCCAACTCCAAAGTCTGTTTTTTTTGTTCTGCGCACGTCTCTCCAGATGCGTCAGGTAAGTGGTGCCTGCAGTATCGGGTACGTGGGTCTCAGGTTGGAGGTCCTGCTCTAGCGGTCCCTAGGGGCTTGGACTCTTTTTTTCCCCCTTTCCCCCAGTGTGTTTGTATTGAGCCGGTTAGGCTCTGCTCTAGCGGGCCGAGGGTTTCCACGGGGGGTGGCAAGGATGTATGGGGGCCGGCGCTGCCTTGCCTCCTCTGTTTTTATTTCTATGTGCCTTTTTCTTCCACTGCCTCCATGTGTTCATGTAGGCATTTGTATGTTTTTACTTTTTACCCAGGTTGTCACTGCCCGCCTTCCTCTCATGGCACTGCGGCGGGCGGCAGCTGTGCGTGTTGTTTCGCCACCCGCCTGCCCCTCATGGCGCTGAGGCGGGCAGCGGCTGTGCATGTTGTTTTGCTGCCCGCTTGCCCTTCGTGGCGCTGCGGCGGGCGGCGGATCGACTTTCTTTTTCCCTTTGAAGGGGAGTCCGGCCGTCAGCACCGTGTTTTGCGTGCTGGCTGGGTAAGGAGGCTGGAATTGGCACTTGTGGCGCGCCGCCTGCCTTCCCTTCAATGCGCTACGGCGGGCGGCAGCAGTTGTATATGGTTTTGTTCCCCGCTAACGCCGCCGCCCGTCGCAGCGCACTAAGGGCTGGCGGCGTTAGCTACCTTTGGGTTGGGCCGCCTCTAGTTTCCCGGCTCCTGCTGCTCTCGCCTCCCGCCTGCACTTCGATGCACTATGGCGGGTGATGGGGGTGCTGCGCTGCTCTTGCTGTCTTCACAGCGTGGGGCTCTCTCTGCTGGTGGGCGGATCCTGTGGCGGGCTTGTCCTCCCGGGGGCGGGGTTCGTAAATGTGCTTGTCCCGCGCAGGTGTTGCCAGTCGGTTTCGTAGGGCTGGCCCGCCTTTTCCTGTCTACTTTTAGGGGCCACTGTTTCCTTCTCCTGTTGTGGTCTTTAGTGGGCTGCTGCTGTCTTTTGTGGTAGTGTTCCTGCGCTGTTGTTGGCCCACTCATGGAGCATGAGGATGTCCCTGTGGGGGAGGACCCGGCCTCCCAGGTTCCTCCTGGGTCAGTCACCCTTCAGTCCATTCAGGACATGATTCAGGCTGTGGTGGCAGCTGCTTTTGCGCAGCGCTCTGGTGGGAAGGGTCCCTCTTCTCCTAAGCGTCCTCGCTTCAGTTTCAGATGCTGAAGGGGAAGAGGAGGATCTCCGGGGGAGCTATGTCCAGGGTCAAGAGTTGCGGGATGTTCTCCTGCACATCAAACAGAACTTGGCTTTTCCTGCTCTGGCGGCTGCGGAGCTCTCGGAGGACTTTTTCTTACAATACCAGCGTAAGGAACCAGAGTCTCTGCCACTTCTTTCTTCCATTAAGAAGGTGTTGGAGGGGGAATGGATGGGTATTGACAAGCAGGCCTTCCCAAAGGTACCTGGCGAAGCGCTACACCATCCAGGACTTTGCCACGGATTTCCCTCCCTCTGTGAAGGTGGACTCTCTGATGGCGGGGCTTTCCTCGCAGGGTTCCATCATTTCCGAGGACGCCTCTCCCTCGGACCCCGTTGACAGGCGGATGGAGGCCGCGGCCAAGCGGGCTTATTCGGCGGCCAGTTTTTCCATTTGTGCCTCTGCCTACCTGTCTTACATGGTGCAGTCCTTGTTGAAGAATTTCCTGTCCTTGGCGGAGCTGTTGGGCCAAGGGGCAGATGTGGTTCCTACCTTGGCGCTTATGGAGCAGCAGACTCGGCTCCTGTCGGACATCTCCTTCGACACCTTGGGGGCCTCGGCTGCTGCTGGTGGTGCTGCTATGCAGGCCCAGCGGCAGATTTGGTTGCGCAACTGGAAGGCGGAGTCTGCCCAGAAGGCTTTACTGATGAAGATCCCGTTTTCCGGGCCAAAGCTCTTCGGGTCTTCCCTTGAGGACATGGTCAAGAAGTCGGCTGAGGACCGGAAGCTGCAAGAGGGCATTTTCCACCTTGTCCGCTCCCAGGGGCAGAGCGCCCTTTCGAGGTAGGGGTCGCGGCTGGGGCGCCCCCTTCTTCTCCAAATCCCGGTCTCAGCCTGCTGCTTCCACCTCTGCTCCCAAGTCCTGACTATCTTCTGGCCCCGTCGGGTGGGTTCCCGGTGGGCGGCCGACTCCGCCTCTTCCTTCCGGCGTGGGAGTCCTCTGTCTCGGACCTTTGGGTTCTTCGGATCGTAAGGGAGGGTCTCTCCATCTCCTTCAGTTCCCCTCCTCCAGACGCCTTCCGCGCTACCCCGCTGCCTTCCTCTCTCCGGTCAAACAGGCGGCCTTGCTCGCTGGCATCCAGGACCTGCTCATGAAGGGGGCCATCCGGCCTGTTCCTCCGTCTCAGAGGGGCTTCGGCGTCTACCCCATCCTGTTCCTGGTAAGGAAGGTGTCTGGGGATTTTCGGCCTGTCTTGGACTTAATGTGGGTGAATTCGTTCATTCCTCACACTAAGTTCAAGATGCTTTCTCTGCAGGAGATTCTGCTGCTGCTAGTCCAGGGGGAGGTGGTGGCTTCTCTGGACCAATTGGATGCCTACCTCCATGCGCCGGTCCACCTGTCTTCTCAGCCTTTCCTCAGGTTCTGCGTGGGGGCCTGCCACTACCAGTTCCAGGTACTCCCTTTTGGTTTATCGTCTGTCCCGAGGGTGTTCACCAAGATTCTGGCGCCCTTGGTGGGCATTCTTCACCGGGAGGGGATCGGGGTTTTACCATACCTGGATGACTGATTAATTTCTGCTTCTTCTTTTTCAAAGGGGAGGCTACACGTTCAGAGGGTCTGCAAAGTCCTTTCTGCCCACGGTTTCCTGATCAACCTGCGGAAGTCCCACTTAGATCTCACCCAGGACTTGGTCTTCATTGGGGGCCGTTTGGACATGCTCTGGGGGAAGGTGTTCTTACCCCTGGAAAGCCACAACGTCTTGTGACAGGATCCGGGGGCTCTTCAGGGGCGGGACTCTGCTCCTGTGAGTCTGTGGTTGAGGGTTCAGGGGTAAATGTCTGCCACCATCAATGTTCTCCCCTGGGCTCGCCTCCACCTGTACCCCTTGGTCAGTCACCTCCTGGCTCTCTGGGACCCCTGCTCCGAGGACTATGAAGTTTCGGTTCGGGTGTCCCCCCAGATCCGGTCCGACCTGGGCTGGTGGCTTGTGGCGTCCCATCTCTCAGAGGGTCTTCCCTTTCTGATCTCCCCATCCCGGGTGGTCACGACCGATGCCAGTCACCTCGGCTGGGGGGCGACCTTGGGGTCCTGGTCGGTTCAGGGTCAATGAGGTCCTCTTCTGTCCCACTGCTCCTCAAACTACCGCGAGATGAAGGTGGTCCTGCTGGCTTGCCGGGAATTTGCTGCCTCTCTCTGGGGTCATCATGTTTTGGTTCAGAAGGACAACCAGGTGGTGAGGTGTTACATCAACCACCAGGGGGGTTGCCGGGTGCGCTCCCTGTGGTTGCCGTCCCGGAAACTGTTGTCCTGGGCGGAGGGGGCTGTCTTGTCGCTCAGGGCAGTCTATCTCCCGGGGTCGGAGAATGTGGTGGCGGACCATCTCAGTCGGGTGTTCACTCCGTTGAGTGCCCTCTCCCGGTCGCCGGCGGTCTTTCGGCGTCTGGTGGACCGGTTTGGCCTTCCCCAGGTGGACTTGTTTGCGGAGTTGGCCCTGCTTCTGCGCTCTCCATCCGTGTCCGGGGGTTTGGAGGGTGGATGCTCTGGCTTTCCCTTGGCCTCGGGGTCTACTTTATGCCTTTCCCCCTTTTCCCTTGATTCCTCGGGTCCTCTGCAAGATCCGATTGGACCGGGCCCTGGTGCTCTTGGTGATTCCCGGTTGGGTGCGCCGCTCCTGGTATCCTCTCATGGGCGAGCTGTTGGTTCGGACCTGTTGGCCGATTCCGGATCACCCGTTCCCCTTGCGGGGGCCTCCTCTTCCCGGGGCGGTGTTGCACCGGCTCTATCTGCAGGCTTGGCTGTTGAGCGGGTGACCTTGTTGTTCCAGGGGTGTTCCCCGGGGGTGGTTTATTTTTTGCAGGGTTCCCGGAGGTCTTCGACCTTGCTGTCCTATTCCTGTCACTCCTTTTCCCGTTGGTGCGGTCTGCTGGGTTCTGACCCGGCGTCTGGGGACCCCATGAGGGTTCTGGATTTCCTGGTGGAGGGTTTTTCCCTGGGGTTGGCTACCTCCACTCTGAGGGCTCAGTGGGCTGCCCTGTGGGTCTTCCGCAGTCCGGACCTGGACCAGCTGGATTCCTTGGTGGCTCGCTAGCTTTTCTCTACGGCGGCCTTGGGCGGTGTTCCTGGCCCCTCCTTGGGATCTTCCCTTGGTCCTGCGGGCTCTGCAGGGTCCCCCCTTTGAGCCCCTTCATTCGGTGGATCCGAAATTCTTCAACTTCAAGGTGGTTTTCTTGGTCGCCATTGTCTCGGCTGGCCGCATGGGCGAGCTGGGGTCCTTCTTGAGGGTCTTGCCGGACCGGCTGGTCCTGCGCCATGATCCCCGCCTTCTGCCTAAGATTCCATCCCTGGCTAACCGCTCTCGTGAGGTGTCCTTGCCTTCCTTTTCCCTGGCGGTGGGTGTCCCCCTGTCATTGCTGGATGCCCGTCGTGCTGTGGAGATTTACTTGGCCTGCACCTCCTCTTTTTGTCAGTGTGACAGTTTGTTTGTGACCTTTGGTCCGGTGCGTTCTGGTCACAAACCTTCTGTGTCTACTCTGAGTCGCTGGCTAAAGTAGGCTATCCTGCTGGCGTATGACTCCCAGGGTTCTGACCTCCGGGGGTTGTCCAGGGTCGTTCCACCCGGAGTGACTCTGTGTCTTGAGCCTCATTTAAGGGTGTGTCCACTGAGGAGATTTGGCGGGCGGCAACGAGGTCTTCTCTCCACATGTTTGTGGAACACTACCGGGTGCTCCTGGGGGGCTCTCCTCCTGGGGATTTTGCAGGAGCTGTTCTGAGTGCGGGTTCTGCCATCCCTTGATTTGTCCCTTGTTTGGACTGTATTTTTATTCTGTTGTTTCTTTACACAATGGATTAAAGTTGTTTTGGTTACCTGTTTCCGCCTTGGTGGTGGTTTCTTGTGTACCATGAAGCCTTTTTGGCTTGGGTATGTGCTCACTTCATTAGTCATGTGGCGAGGAGGACTAACGAGGAGGTGATGCCCTGGTTAATTACCGGGAATCTTCATTACTCCGAGTTAGTCTTCCTCGCCACATGAGTTCCCGTCCCTGTCTGGCTATCGGCTTCATGTTTTGGCTTGGTAGATTCAGGCTTTGGGGTTGGGCCGGCCCGCCTCTTATAGTGGTCATGGAGTGTATGGGTCAGCCATATTGGGAAGGGAGGAAAGGCATGGGAGGCTAACTTTTGCTTTGGAGGGTTCTGGTGTGGAGCTGAAGCTCACTTCGTTAGTCATGTGGCGAGGAAGACTAACTCGGAGTAATGAAGATTACCGTTAAGTAACCGGGGCATTTCCTCCTTTCTTTTGAGATGTTGACCACAGACACATTTGTCAGAAATAAAGTTTAGGTGTTGCTATAGTATTTAACTATTATTCATCTTGATCTGAGAGTCTACTGGGGGGAGAGGTACAGCAATGGGTGAGCGAGAAACCTAACTGATATGTGAACAAATATTCCATACAATAATAAGCTAACAATGGGGACACTTCACTTAGGTTTTAGTGAGGTAATTTGAGGGGCATCAACTGCACAATTTCTATGGGCAGGCAGTGGACAGTCATAGGACATGCATAATCAGATATGTACTTTATATGTAATTGTTAATATTCTTTTTTTCCAAATCGACAATATTATAATGATCCAAATTCTTATTTTGGGGTAGTAAGAGTGCATTGGTGTGAGTTTAGCATTGGGTATTATTCCTTCTACATACATAGACTGTTTCTGATGGTCCTTTTTTCTGGCAATTACTGACATGTTCTGAATATGTGTTTATGGTATAGTCACGGCAAAGTACATTCCACAGAGAAGGCTTCTCTTCTCTTCTATTCAATTAGGTGCGAAAACCATAATTTTAAAGTGCAAATTCACAATCTGGATTCATAGAATTAGGACTGGCTGTATTTTACAAATTAAACGTCACTTGATGCACTACGGGTAGGGATGAATATTCGGGCATTTTAGCGGGACCTTTCTGTAACACTGATTAAGACCCAAACTCATAGGTTTATTGATACTCTCATATCCATTTTAGGCAGTGACTCATCCTGTACGTTTTATTGAATCAACTCAAGCTTAGTGGTATCAATTTGCTCAGTTGCTTTGTGCGTCTAAATGTAGCTTCTGTGCACAAAAACGTCTTTAATGGTATAAATGTCCTCATGCAAAAGGATTATGTTACTACTATGACAGGTTTATGGTTAGCTCTGTGAAAGGCGGCATTTCACTGTTGTGCCCCACAAATGCAGAGGACTGTCAGTAATGCATACATTTGTTTGGTATTCAAAAACATCTTTTAGGTAGTTTCCCATCTTTTAAACCTATGTGAAACAACCCCTGGAAAACACAGGAATACAGCTTTCCACTGTAGAAAACGGATGGGAGTGTTCCATAATTCCGGAAATATAGGAAAAGTGGTTTCTCCACAGAGGGAAAATAGTTTCTCTTTAGAAGCAAAAGTAACTTAACTGTGCCAATACATATTTTTGAGTCATTTATTCATAATGATTTTTCATCCAATGACAATTTCACCTATGTACATTTTGAAATTGAGGAAGAGCACGAACAGAGACATATGAGTAAAGTTTTCACTAGTACTACTGCTGGGATTTCTTGTGAATTCCCAAAAAGGATGGATTTAGGCCCAGATCTCTGTACTGGGGTGAATGTATGACATTGTTCTGCATTCTGTCCATCAATTGTTGTTTTTGCATTTGTCACCCCGAGTGGGACGGGTATGCTCAGACGTGAGTCCCGTGCTCTCCATGCCACTGGAATCAAGCTATCCTGGCTGAAGAGGGGTGAAACCCCGAAACCGGTTCTAGGATGCTTGTTTCCAGTCCAGGGAGGACCTGGCTTGGCAGTTCGGGCTGGACTGTTCCCATGAGGCACAGGGTCAAGACTGATTTGCATATGGCTGGGTTCAAACTGGAATGGCATGGTGAGCAAAAAAACGATGGATTTAGGCCCAGATCTCTGTACTGGGGTGAATGTATGACATTGTTCTGCATTCTGTCCATCAATTGTTGTTTTTGCAATTCCCAAAAAGTAGTCAGATATCTGCTTCAAATTGATGAGTAGGCATATGAGAAAACTTCCAACATTTCCAAGCAGAGCTTTGTGACTCGGACTCTGTAATAGTAGTCCATTCAGCCACGCGTGCCACTTTAAAATGCTTTTGGAGTGTGATTGAAATAACGTTCAGGCTCTCATGAGTTGTATCACCAGGTTCACTGGAGTATTTTGGGGTGCTTTCATATACTGCTTGTCAGACACCACATAAAATATAGAGTAACAGTGTATATGAACACAGTCAGGGCTTTGAGTGGGCCGGATCTCATCGGTGCTCAGCACCAGCAGTTTTTTAAAGGAGCGGGTCTCTATCGGGCTCTGTTTTGTGTCCTGATAAAGTTTGTTTTTGTGGGACTGCAGTGACAGCAGGCACATCGATGTGCGCCTGCTCACACTGCTTACTTCCCAGTCACTAGGAAAGAAGTTGCGACATGACCTCATACCAAGTGAGCGGCGTTGTAGGAGAAGGGAAATCCTTTAAAGAGTCATTTTCTCTCTGGATTTCACTTCTCTTTTTGAAACTCAAGAACAGCAACATTGTCGTGGTGTCACCAGGCCTTTAAGTGGAAGCTCTTTCAATATTATATACAAGCCATAGTTGCTGCTTATTTATCTTATTATCTTATGAAACTAACAACTATTGACAAAGCCAATAGTCCTGACTTGCAGGTATGATGTTGCTTCTTGTATCATATTTCTGGATGAAATGACAGAAACAGCAAAATACAAGCCTGCTGGATAACTATGCTAGGCACAGATTTTTAGCTTATATGCTTTAAGCCACGCCCTTAATGGCATTGGCCACGCCCCTTTGAGAGACCCCCCAGTTTTTAGGTCTCGGGACCGTCCGGTCTGCCGAAGGCAGAACCGGAAGTCCGGAGATTTAATGTTTCTTAGAGTGGCTATTTAGCCCGCCTCTCTTTTTGCTTCTCCTCCATTGGCTGGGTTCCTAAACGGAGGCCAGCCATTGGAGGAGAGAGCCGTCCCTCCAAATAGGCCCGTCTTTTTCAGATTCGGGGACGTGTTCCGTGCTGTTCTTTCCACTTTTTAGCCACGCCCTTTCTCAGGCGTGTTTTTCTCTCCTCCAGCCAATGGCAAGAGGAGAGAAAAAGAAACACGCCCCTGAATCTGAAAACGCCGCTGCGTTTCTCCGAGGCATTTCTGCTTCGCCTCGGAGAAAGGCAGTGGTGTGCTTGTTCTAAAATGTTTGCATGTATGGAACCTCTACCCAAAAGAGGTGACATGGCATGTTTTCAGTTTTTTATGCGGGTCAGTCCTTATAAAAGCTGGACTACTTCAGGATTGTTAGCCTGCATTTATTTCTTTAAAATTCTCGTGCCACGCCAGCCGTGAGAAATTACGCGTTGGCAAGCACAAGCCACCTTTCGCTTTTCTAAGCATGATTACGGTGGAAACTACTGCACGACTCCGAAATATCAGTGCAATACAGCTTGGTAGAAAGTTTCAACACAAGTAGTAGTGCAATGTCATAAAACCTCCAACCTCCTTCCCATTTGAAACGTTTGGCAAATTAAATGTGTTCTTTTCGATTGCCCGGAGGCAGGTAATGGTTGCACGTTGCGTTTTGCACATTGAATAAGTCAACCCATTTTCCAAAGTGAAATAAAAGCAGCATTTTTACACTTTTACTTTTCATATTATAACGTCTTTCCAAAGCAACGGTAATGATGCAAACCTGGCCGGGCTGGCCCTCATATACGCACTCTTTAACTCGCTTCTTTTTTAACGACCAGGACGAGTCTAATGGAATGGGGAATGGGCCTACTGTGCAGCGGGGCTTCTACCACGGCCCGACAACAGACCTGCTACCAGCCCTATTGTGATGCGCTATCAGAAGCCCCGAAAGAAAGGCCTAGAGTTCTCCACCGGCGACATCCGCCATCACAAATCCCTTCACCGGTTTGACTTCGTAGGACCCCCCCCCTCTCCTGTGTAAGCACCTCCCTCCCAGTCTGGGCCGCCCCCTGACTGAACGGGTGGAGACGCCGCACATGAGTGTCATTGTGACATGTAGCAGTACGCATGCGCGGCACGGTCGCCATTTTGGCGGCTGAATAGTAGTCGGGCGGAAAATAGAGCGGCGGAACCAGGCCCCGCACACTGCACCGTGCACGGGACGGACAGCGGCAACCGTGCCATAGCGAGCAGGAGGAGGGGCGAGAGGGGGAGCCCGGCTCCAGACATGGCCAATATCGCCGTGCAGAGGATCAAGCGCGAGTTTAAGGAAGTGCTCAAGAGCGAGGAGGTGAGTGCTGACAGCTCGCAACCCCACGGGGAAACAACTTGTGCTCCTCCCGCGGGGACACCTTGCTTGGTTACTCGGCTAGACCCTCTGGGAGACATTCTCCATGTAACGATACCTTACTTCTTTGGACTCCTCCCGCGGTGACGCCTTGCTTGGTTACTCGGCTAGACCCTCTGGGAGACATTCTCCATGTAACGATGCCTTACTTCTCTGCCACCCTGCTTCTACTTCCATTGGACAGACCTTGCTGTGGAGGAGACACGTGCCGGCCCCCTTTTAGGTAAATCTCCTAACCTCAATCCGCAGAGATGTTACTTTGTACCAAATTATGGGTGTCTGTACTTTGTAAGTCTTGGGTTCTCCTGGGTTCTTGCCATCTCCCTTTAGGCTTGATAAATCCCCTTCTCCAAGTAGTGCCTTGTTAAAAAATAAAATGAGTGGAGTAAGTGTCTCTACCGACATCTGGCAGCCTGAGATCTCTAACCCTGTGATGAGTCTCCCACGCATGTGGAGTTAGTCTGGTGGTCCCTTTGCCCCATGGTTCCCGGAACTCACGTTCCCCCAGGCTGACCCTAGTGTGCTGGATGGGCGTTGTGCTAATCAGAGGCTAGGCTTTGACAGGAGGCTTTTGACACGTGTGTGCGGAGCCCCCACACTACCAGTCTCAGCCGACACATAGATCTTCAAAGATGCTTGCAGCAGGGGTAGGTTTGGAGCAGGCTTTGAGAAGGGCCTAACCGGCGTAGGTTTTGGGAATATAGAGCTGTGGACTGAAAATGGTTGATTGTTTTACACGGCGAGCAATAGGTGCATGGACTCGTTATGTGGAAGGGCAGGTCGCACTGTCTTTTTGTAAAGGATAGTAGCATGGACGTGACCAGTATTAGGGATACAGCTGGAAAGGGTATGTTATATTAATTTGTATAGCGAACTAATCATCCAAGAGGGTATCCTGGCTCTTGGAAAGAGTTGTAGGTGTGAGGTCCCCAAGGTGCTTATATGAAGATCCAGGCCTCAATTTCTTGCTGAACTTGAAAAGTGAGGAGGAGGCTCTGATGTGTTGGGTGATGAAGAGCGTAACAGTTTGGTAGGTTGGTGAAAATGTGGCTGTTCAGGTATTCTGGTCCTGTGTTTTGTATGACTTTGTATTTGTGCGTGAGAAGTTTGAATTGACTGCATTTGTGAATGGGGAGCCAGTGAAACTTCTTGAGGTGCAGTTTGATGTGGGTGTGGCGTGGGAGGTCGAGTATCAGTCTTGCAGCAGTGTTCTGGATGGTTTGGAGTCTTCGCAGGAGTTTGGCGATTCTGGCATAGAAAGGTGTGCCGTAGTCAAGTCTTCTGATGAGTGCTTGCGTGAGAGTCCGTCTGGTGTTATGAGACAACCATTTGAAGATCTTTCATAGCATGTATAGGAGGTAGAAGCAGAAGGTACACATTGCGTTGACTTGAGCCGTCATGTTCATCTTGTCATCTAGGAATATCCCTAGAATTCTAGTACGGTCTGTGGGTTTGGCTGTTAGTCCTAGCTCCAATAGCTGCCTTGTGGACTCCCAAGGGGAGGTCTTGTTGCTAAAGACCAGTTGTTGGAGTTTAGCCTGCAGGCAGTTGGTTAGCATCTAGTCTTCTACCATGGTCATGCAGTTCGTGAAGTTGGTCTTGGTTGTCTTGTCCATCAGGGATCGGGTGTGTTGGACGATGACGGTGATGTCTTGTAATCAGACTATGTTGGCGTGCGATGTCATGTACATGTTGAGAAGGGTGGGGCTGAGGGACGATCCCTGTGGGATTCCGCATATCTTGGTCTTGGTCTTTGATGTGAAAGGTGACAGACTGACCCTTTGGGTTTTTTCTGTGAGGAAGAAACATACCCATTTGAGAGTAGATCCTTGTATGTCAGTCTCATGGAGTCTTCTGATGAGGGTGTAAGGGGAGATGGTGTTGAAGGCAGCGGAGAGGTCAAGCAGGATGAGGTTGGATGTTTCTCCTCGGTTCGGGATGATTCGAATGTTGTCAGTGGCCACGATGAGTGCTGTTTCGGTGCCGTGGTTCCTTCTGTATCCTGGTTGAGTGTTGTCTGGAAGATGTTCTAGTTGGAGGTGAGTTGCTTTTGATGGCTTTCTCAAGCACTTTGTCTGGCTACAGGAGCAGGGAGTTGGATCAGTAGTTACTCAATTGGTATGGGTCGGATGTGGACTACTTGAGTATCGCTTTGATTTCTGCAAGTTTCCATTTAACCCGGAAAAGTGGCCGCCATGATGGAGGTGTTGATGAGGTGGGTCAGGGTGATGCTGATTGGTGATTTTCCCGGTTGTAGATGTAATGGGGGCATGGGTCCGTTGGGGCCCCTGAGTGGATGGTCTGCAGGATTGTCGCTGTTGTTTCTGGTGAGGGTTGTCCATTCAGTCAGGTGGCCATCTTGGTTGGTGGTGGGTAGGTTAGCAACAAGTTCTCTGGGGTTGGGTTGGTGTGGGAAGTTGCTGTAGATGGTTATGATTTTTCTATGGAAGCAGTTGGATAGGTTGACAGTTGTTGGGATGCAGCGATGATGTTGACAGTGGCTAAGAGCAAGGTGAAATTCTTAACGCTTGAGAAAATCTTATCACAGCTTTTGGACCCTCCTTTGACGTGGTTAAAAAATGAGCATAGTTGAAGAGTTTATTATTCTGCTTTGCAAATTGAGTAGCAATATTAGACCTTTTTAGTGTAGTATAACTAACTCGCTCTATGGTCAATTGATGAAAGAGGTAAGGTTTTAAAATGAATTGTTGTGAGCACCTATTTCATCCCACCCAGACGGTAAGTTGTCTGCTTTGTTCCTATAGGAGTTGGGTTCATTTTATTATTTCTACAGGAGTGGAATTTGAACGCTCGGTGTAGAAGCTTTACATCTCCTTCCTGATGTAGGCTATTTCTTAAATAAAGTGTTCCTTGGGTACAGGTATATACAGTCATTCTCTCCACCTCTTACCTAATGCCCAGTTTCACACGCAAGGACAGCCATAAGCAACAAAGAGGCCAGTTAACATTAACAGGAGGTGAAGTGGGTGCCACTTCTGCTTTGGCTCCCAAGATCAATGTGTATGTGTCTAGATCTGTGTGTGTGTGTGTGGCTCTCTATGTGTGTGTGTGGCTCTCTATGTGGGTGTGTGGTTCTGTATGTGGGTGTGTGGTTCTGTATGTGGGTGTGTGGCTCTGTGTGTGTGTGTATGTGGCTCTGTGTATGTATGTGTGGCTGTGTGTGTGTGGTTCTATGTGTGTAGCTGTGCATGTGTGTGGCTCAGTGTATGTGTAGCTCAAAAAGTGCATAGGTGCCTCTGTGTGTATAGATGGCTCAGTATCTTTATGTGGCTAGCTCGGTATGTGTTAGGTGACTCTATGTCTCTAGCTAGCTCTGTATGTGTAAGTCAGTGGCTCTGTATGTGGATGTCTGTACCTCTGAATATTTGTGTGGATAGCTCTATCTGTGTCTGGCTGACTCTGTAGGTGTGGCTCTGTATGTATGTCTGGGGGATACACTTTTTATGTGTGTGACTCTGTGTGGGTGGTTCTGTATGTGTGTGGGGTTGGCTCTCTCACTACGTCACTCCCTCTCCCTAACTCTCTCTCTCACTACCTCACTATCTCTCACTACCTCACTATCTCTCACTATACTACACTCTCTTTCACTAACTCTCTACCTCACTCTCTAAGTCACTACTCAACTCTCTCTTTCTCACAGCAACACAATATCACTGCCACAGTAACTATCTCTCACTCTAACACACTACTTAGAAACTTCACTCTCTCTCTATCTCACTACCTCACTCTCTATCACTACATCACTATCTATTTCTATCACACTCTCACTACCTCACTATATCACAACACACTCTCTCAAAACTTCACTACATCACTCTCTCACTACCTCGCAAGTTCACTCTCTCTTTCTAACTCACAAATTCACTCTCTCTATCTCACTACCTCACTCTCTCTCTCAAATACACTAAGTCACTTACACTCACTCTTTCACTACCTCACTCTATCTCACTACTTCACTACATCACTCTCTGTTTCTATCTTAATACCTCGCAACATCCCTCATTACCTCACTCTCTCTTTCACTACCTCAATCTTTCTCTATCTCACAACATCACTCACTGTTTCTATCTCACTAAGTCAGAAAATACCTCACTCACTAACTCACTCTTTCACTACCTCACTCTCTATCTACCTCACTCTCTCTCACTACCTCACTCTCTATTTCAATACCTCACTCTCTCTCTCTCTATCTCACTACCTCACTCTCTCTCTGCTAATGCAATAGGTATCACATATGCATAAAAAAACCTAATTCCAATAGAAATGACAATGCCATTTATTTAGGGATACAAAAATGATAAAAAATAATGAGCAATACCAATAGCTCTACCTAGAATATTGCCGAGACCATTGCATTGTAAATGCTTGTTTTTTTATCCCACTCAAAACGCCCTGAACACAGTACTTAGTTACTGCAGGAGTTAGTAAATGCAGATGTATGATATTTATTCCTGTCCCCCTCGCAGACTTTTTCTATTCGCTCATTGGTTCCCTGCTTTCACCCAATTCCACGGTGCACTGTTCTCTCTATCTGACCCGATTTCAACTTCTCTGCCTCCGTTTCATCTCCCCGGACTATATCTTTTCTCGCTTTCCCCTTCCCTTCCCTCTCACTTTCGCACGCGCTTCCTTGCTCTGGTGGTTTACAAAGTGAAGCCTGGTGCCGTTCCTACCTGGTTTCGTTGCCTTCCATATATTCGCTCCTGTAGAAGCCGGCCAGGTCATCAGCCAGCTCTCCCGTGAACTCGGTGTGAAATAAATACTGTTTGCCAGCCGCTAGATTTCCGTCTAGCTCCACCACCAGGTACTCAGTCAGAACCTCGAGCCACGTTCGTGTTATGGCTGGCGGGGCAGAACCATCAGCTGTCTTCAGGGAAAACGCGGAGCCGTCGTTCGTGTAGTTCAGTTTCTTGCTATGTATGAGGATATGGTTCGTCTCAGTTACGCACGAGAACAGCACCGTGCTTTTGCCTTTAAAAATATAAAGGTCCTGACCGTTCTTCTCGAGGTAGGGCTGCAGCGTCACCTCATAATGCTGTGGGGCCAGCGTTTTGGGCAGTCTGTACTGTTTCCAGGGGGGGTTCTGTTGCGAACCGGTTGTGGCAGTGGCTGTGTGGCCTGCAGGCGTTGTTCCAGGGGAGGGCGCCGTGGTAGGGCTTGGCGCAGGGGGGTCGGATGTGACATTTTTGGACTTCTCCTCAGCGTAGAGTACCGCCAGGGCTATGATGGTGGCCACGGCAGCCAGGGTGAAGGCGATGGCCACCCCAGCCAGCAGCTTACTCACGTAGAAGCCCTTCCCCATGTTCGCTGTTGTCGGCGATGGCAATGTGTGCAGAAAGGGGAAAATGCAAGGATGCCTGCCGCGCTATCCTTTTATAGGCCTGACAAAGGCAGAAGGGGGTCAACTTGCCACTTAGATCAATGGTTTATGATTAACTCGATAGCATGGGCGGAAGATGTTACTGCTATCTCTTCTTATCTTGGGTCCAAGAAGCTCACAGCAGTTCCCTAAAAGCTGCTCCGTCATTACGGCCACATTAATTAATACCAGTAAATGATTAACATTTAAATCACAAACCAAGACTTTTGTCAGTGTGCATGGATTTTATTTAGTGGGGCCCCCAGTGGCACCCTAGATGCCCATGTTCTCATGTTACCATCTTGAAAAATGTCCTGTGGCAGGGTCGGGTTGGTAACGGGGCACTTAGGCAATGGGCCCGTGTCCGAGCTCCAGCTGCGGGCCGCCTTTTTTGCCACCGGGGCGGCCGATTTGGGTAATCTGTGCTGTTCAGATGCCGCCAGCGGCCCCGTGGAGCTTGAGCGGCCTTTCCAGAGGAAGATGGGCCTACATTACTCCCCTTTTACCAACTGGACGTAGGTCTCATTACCGGTTTCTCGGTGGGCAGGTGTTCTAACTAGATGAGCTCCCCCGTCGGTTTGGTCTCCCCGGAACACCGGCCCACTAGTGTATGCAGATTGAGGAGGAGTGGGGTGATTGGGGGGGGGCGTTTGAACAGAAGTGGCTTTGCTTACATTCAGGTGTGGTTCACCATTGTGAACTAATCCGTAAACATTTGCATTTTTTTTATATTGGTGAAGTTTATAAAGCATGCCTCTTTTATAGAGACCCCTCTCCGTCTTTTTATAACACTTAAAACACTGAAGCAGTGTTTTGAAAAAATATCCTATCCGCAACTATGGGCATCCTTTTTTGGAGTGTCTGGGACATTTTTTGATCCCAATCCGACCCTGTCCTCTTGTTTTTTGGAAGACTATTTAGGAAGTCCATGCTGCAGAGTGATTTCTAGGTAATCATTCTTGTTGCAATTTCATGGTGTAGGGCCGGATTTTGTAGATTGCTTGCCGCAACCATACCGCAGCTTCATACCTGGTGAGATTTTTATCTTTCAAGCTCAACGTTGGTTAGCGGTGTCATCTATTAGGATGGCTGAAAAACTGCATGGACCAACCAGGATTCGAAAGTGTAAGTGAAGATTGTTAAAAAATCTCAGCATCTGACCCTCAGATGATGTCACAGCTTTAGGATTTAGTGAGGCTGCAGATTACATGTTTAAAATATCATGTGGGAAAATCAATGCCAACATACCTGCAAATACTGGCATATTTCTGTTAGCTATTTATTCTTTAATTTATTTGTGCATTAACAGGGTTTTGTAGAGAACCTCTCTCTTAGATTAATTGGTTACAGTTGAATGATGTAACTCATAAAGCACTAACTATATCAGTAATACATGCAGAATGACTAGCTACCGAGCCATACGGGGTGAGAGAGCCACGCTCAGCGGGTCGGACAGACTCCACTTCCCAGGCTCCTCCACTCCTTGCTTCCTGCTCGTCATCGCCAGCAGCGCCCGGAGGCGCTCTTAACCACCAGCGGGCTCCCGCAGCGCGGGACGCTCCAGCTCCCGGGCCATACGGGGTGAGAGAGCCACACTCAGCGGGTCGGACGGACTCCACTTCCCAGGCTCCTCCGCTCCTTGCTTCATGCTTGTCATCGCCAGCAGCGCCAGGAGGCGCTCTTCACCACCGGCGGGCTTCTGCAGCCAGGGACTCGCATGGGCATGCCCGAGCCACGCCCGGCCAAAGCCCGGGCCAAGTGCGGGCCCATCTGCGCTCGTCCTCATCAGACCATGGCAGGGCAGGGCCACCCTATTTGGCCTTTAAAAAAACTTTGACTGGGAGCCCTTGGGTCTGGATATTGGCTAAGAATATTCAACAATTGTAGAATGATCTGAATGCCCGCTGTATAAATAGCACTGAAGAGCAGAAAGGCGGTAAGATAATTAGTGAAGGAACATATCCTTCTTAATCTGGCAGTATTAATCCTTTCTTTTTTATTGACTGCGACACTTAAAGTTTTAATTCTGGATAAATCTGAAAGAAAGGCACTATAAGATTTAGCTAGGATATGTGTAGCATATTATATTTTATTTCCTGTGTATCGAATTGTTTGCAAATGATGCATATTAGTATGAATTAATGGTTCTTTTGAATTGATTTTATTGATTGTATTGGTACCTAGCCCTTTTATTATCCCCGGTTCTGCGGTACCTGAACTTGTATATTGCATCCTGCACTTTTTTGGCATTCTTAAGCACTTTTGCACGATTTGCACTTTACATTGCTTGCACTGTGCAGTTTTGCACTTTACAGTTTTGCACACTGCATGCTTTGTACTGGGCATTTTTTTACACCTTGCCCCATATCCCTTTTATTTTGAGGACACAGTGATACAGTAGTAAATAGCAGGATGTCGAATTGCAAACTACAAAAAACCCATAAAGCTGCAGTTGACCCATAATGTACCACCATCGATTCCTACTTAGTACGGGGGGGTTAGCGCCATTAATGAAGAAATAGATAGGGCGGAACGCCGCCTTTCACTAGGTGCAGGTACGGTGATAGACGAAATAGCTGGGTTAGATTGTGGGATGCAACAGAATGTAGCTGAGATCGCCCCAAGTAACAAGCAAGAAATTACCCCCGATAATTGTGAGTACTGGGAACCTTGATACAGATTTACTTGCATTATCTGACGCGCCACAATTGCATTCACCAAGTGGTTCACCTACATCGAAAAGGAATGGGGTTGTAGAAAAAGTCAAGTAAAAACTGGGACTATTAGTAAAAGTAAAAAAGGCCCACTACCGAATACTACTGTCAAGGCACTGGAAAAAATCCCTGATATAGGGCCTTTGCCGGATGTACAAATTAATCATATCATAGTCCTCTTAACCGAAAAACTAGAAGCATCAATTAAACCACTCCACGATAAATTAGAAAATCTTAATGGAGAAGTTGTTAAATTTAGCAGATTATTAAAATTTATTAGTGAAAACTCAAGAAAGAATGCGAATAGGAAACAGAGACAACAACATGAACAACTACAACAAGGAATAACTGCTGCTAACACATTAACCAGTACCCTAAACACCAACAATAGGGATAATAGGGACTGTGGGGGCCAAGGAAGCAATCCGAAAGTGCCCAAAACAGGTGCCAACACGATTCCAACAGGCCCTAGACAGAAAGCGACTACGAGTAATCAATCCTGCACCAGTGAGGGGACATGATTGAAAAGGCAGAGTTGATCCAGGCCCCTACTAAATTAAGGGAAAAGGGGGTACAAGAGGGAAGAACTGGTGTGTCAATAAACCTGTCCCCAGAATTCTGCCCATATGTGGCAGTTTTGATGAATGTACCCCAACTTGAGCCTGGCCAAAAGGAGATGGAATATACTCTAAAAAATAAAGTGGTGCACTGGTTAAATAAGAATTGTGGTTACCCAGTGGATCTCGCTGACCAGATACTCTTAACCAGAAGAGGAAATGGATTGGACCCTTAAGAAAGACATCGCAAGGTAATTGAGTAATTATTAACTTTAGGAACCCCAATTGGGCTAGGACTTCCCTGGAAAGAGCGGTCGCAACATCACACAATGATTCTAATGTATCTCTCTTACCTCTAGGCTTTTTTTATAGACACCTAAGGCCTATACCCAATAGTGGAGGAAATCGGGAGTTATGTAGAACTAACCCGACAGTGTCAGCGCAGCCATACTACGCATTACCTACATTTAACTGATTTCAAGCACTCAGAACTCTTGAAGATGATGATTAACAGAGTACCACCCGTCTACCCGTTGGGGAGGTGGGACCTGAAGGAATCGGGTCGGCGGGAATAGGGCTGATAGGAAAAGTGTACTTGACATTGTTGAGCCTAATTTAATCTCGCCTAAGCTTCTACCTAAGGTTATAAACCAGCTTGTTTCATACTCATTAAACAGGGAGAAAGAGGACAGTACAGAGGTTCATTCAGATGGAAACAAAGGGAAATCCACGGAAAAAGTAATGAACCGGCCCGTATTGAATCTCCTTACTTGTGAGGGAGACGTTAGCAAGTGCATGAGTGAACAATTTATTGATAGTACAGGGAATTTCACAGTTAACGGCTATATTATCGCTACTTGGAATATAGCCGGACTGGCAAGTAAAAAGGACACGTTGGGCTGGGTGGATTTTATTAATAAACATGACATCATTTGTCTACAAGAAACTTGGAATACAGAACATGTTTATTTTGAAGGGTTTACTTCCTATGATCTATTAGCCACACCCTCTATGGGTGGCAGAGCGAAGGGTGGGCTGTTAATCCTTCTGTCAAATAAATTGCCTTTGGTAGTCAAAAGGGTAATCAAAGTAGGACACCACTCGCAGATATTGTGGCTGCATCATAATGGCGGCAGGGATGTCCTACTAATAAACTTTTATAATAATATCTTTGACTCAACTTTTCATAATACAGTTATTGAATTAGAGAAGGAAATAGATAATTTGTTTACAGCAGTAAATACAAACCTTGCTATAATATGGGTCGGAGATTTTAATACCCCAATGTGCACACTGTCTATGACTAAAGTTTGTGGGTTTAGGAGTGATGAAGTGAATGATTGTATACGCTTCCCGCATAACATCTATGGTGATACCTTAAATACAGTTTTTGCAAAATATGACCTTGATATAATGCATTGCGCACAGGATGGGTACTGGAGGGAGATACCAACCTTCACTGGTAGAAATGCTAATACCACAATTGATCTTGTTTTAGTATCTGCAAACATTGTACATCTATGTTCTACCCCATGGATTGCCGAATTGTTACTTAGTGACCACAATTGTATTATTATGCCAATGGTTGTGTGGGGCAATAAATTTGTGATACAAGAAATGGTTATTGATAATATTATCCCGTATAGACCAAACGGTACCAGAATCAGGTGGAAAGGTACTAATTCAGTAAAATAAAAAAAAATGTTGTTTTGGAAATGTGGTAAGGACATATATGACAGTCTTGAAATGGAGGTTGAACCGGCTACGATGTTAATTCATTTTAGTAAAATTAATGATACTAAAAATAAGATATTGACCGCACCACTGAGTAGGAAGCATACATAGAATAGGGGTTGGTTTAACCACACCTGTACCAACTCGCTGAACCAGTGAAAACAAGCACTCTCCAGCAGACCCAGGGACAAAGCGTTAGTTCTAAACCTAATATCAGATTACAAACTAGCCCTAAAACAGAGGAAGAGGGAGCTCCAAGAGGAGGCATGGGATAAACGTTCGATGGCTGCGGGTACTTCTAACAACAAGTTGTTCTGGGAAACTGTTAATTCGACATTTCTTAAAAATGAATCTTATCCTGAACTTTTGTGCCATGTTAGTTGTGAGGAATGGTTGATATATTTTTCTAGCATTTTTAATCCATGTGATGAAGTTTCTGAGGCTTTAACAAACCCCAGCAAATGGCCCATTATCCCCCTAAATATCACCCTTGATGAGGTTGAGCTATGAATTAGAGATAGCTAAGGCGGAAAAGCGCCGGGAGCGGATGGTGTACCCATAGATGTCTATAAGACGGTGCCAGAACTATGGGGCCCGATACTCACTAGAGTTTTTAATGCTGCAGTTACAGAGGGAGTTCCCATGACTTGGGGTCAATCAGTTATTATCCCCATTTATTAAAAGGGGAATACATCGGAAGCCAAGAATTACCGGCCAATTTCCCTACTAGACTCATCAGTAAAAGTGATGAGTAGGGTTTTATTAGTAAGATTGGAAGAGTGGGCTGCGGATAACGGGATTTTATCACAAGCTCAATATGGTTTTAGAAAGGGGCTGGGTACGTTAGAACAGTGTATTAATTTAGAGCTTTTAATTGGAAAAAATACATATGCCAAACAAGGGGGCCTCTTTTTATGCTTCGCTGATCTTAGCAGCGCCTTTGATTTAGTGAACCATGGTATACTCTGGCCTGTTCCACTTAACCTTGGTGCCCCAGAACCTATCATTTACTTTCTTGCAAGGTTATACAGGAAATTATCGACTAGAGTCCGCTATGGCCAACAGGGTGAATGTACTCCCAATTTTAAGGTTAAACGTGGCATCCGCCAAGGCTGCGTCCTAGCACCTTTGCTTTTTACCTTGTTTATTAACGAAGTAGACACAGTTCTTAAGTTGATACAGGTGGATGCTCCCCAAGCAGAGGGCCAGGACGTACTGGTTCTACTTTATGCAGATGATGCTGTGCTTTTATCTAGAACACCAGTAGGCCTCCAGTGACTAATAGATGGGTTCGCAGATTTTATTAACGGGAGGAAGTTGTTGATAAACAAAGCTAAAACATATACAATGGTTTGTGGTATAAAACACAGGAAAATGAAATCTTTTTTTATAGATGGAGAAAGAGTGGAATCTGTCGACAATTTTGGTTACCTGGGGCTAACCTTTACTGGTGACGGTAAATGGTCACGCGAAATGTCAAATGTCCGGGTTAAAATGTCAAAAAGTGCGCATGGGGTCTTTAGGTTTTCTTCCAAACTAGGGGACCATCGTATTAAAGACATGACATATATCTATAAAGCTAGATGCGCCTCCATAGCACTATATGGCGCAGGTGTAGGGTGTTACTATTCCAGTCAAGTACTACAAGTAGAGGACAACTCTTTTTAAAAAAAAGCTTCTGTGCCTGCCTGCATCAGCATCCTCCGAGTTAATCCATTGTGAAGTGGGGCTCAACTACTTGTCAGATTTGATCGCACTGAGATCCCTATTGCTCTGGAGATCGATTTGGTCTAAAGAGGAGGCAATATTTACTCAATCAATTATCAAGGACTATCTGCGACTGGACAATTGTTTTAAGATCTCTTGGCTAAAATATATAGCAAATGTTAACAGAGATTTATTCAAGCTTATGATCTTGGACAATCCAATGAATGTGTTAGGCTTGTCCAAACAGGAGTTAAAGAACACTTTTTTGTCTCACAAGAAGGAGTGCAGGATGAGAATCATGGGGAAACAAACTACATATCAGCTCTACCATTCACATATAGATTTTGATGGCTTTCAAAGTTACCTATCACTAGTTACAAGACCGTCTCACTGCTTTGTTTTAACAAGGATGAGATTAAGCCTTGTTCATCATCTAGTAGCATTCCCCGTAATGAAAGAGCGACCAGTCACCCCATGCCCATGTGATGAGCATACTAAGCAGAGCACCATGCACTTTCTACTTTTATGTGACCTGTACCGGAACTGTAGAATTGTTTACCTAAAACCTTTGTTTAAAAAATATAATGTTATAACTACCAATGCTGCTATGAGCCTATTGTTTACACTTAGAGAGCCCGAGATCTGTTTTTATGCTGCAACATTTATTTTAAAATCAATTCAAGCTAGAAAAAGTATGGTTTTTTAATGTATTTATTAATTGAGATTGCATTTTTATAATTGAATTTCATTGATTTTATATGTATATCTGCTGCTTTTATGTATCTGTAATTGGATTATAGTGTCTGTGCTTTTATGGTTGCTACACAATCCGAATAAAGCTTACTGAACTGAACTGAACTGACTAGCTAATCAATAGTTTGTTAAAGTGCTTTACTCCTCCCAAGGAGTACAGAAAGTGCCATACAAATACCAGTACAATATAAAACAAATGAATGGAGTATCAAACAGGTGTGCACATAAAAATACTACCACAATGAAATTGTTGTGATTATTACTGTTTATCTTATGATTATTTGTGTTGTTATGTATGGCTGTCACAGAGCACCACTAGTGTGCGTACCAGATTCTAAATCTAGTTATTCATTTCGATAATGTAGCAACAGTGGGAAACAAAATACATCCAAGATGCTTTCATAAGGCTGGTCCTACACTCTGATAGAAAACAGATAATACAGCTTTGGGAGGGAAGGGAGAGACAATGCTCAAACGAAGGTGCAGGTGGGGTTGAGTTGAAGAAGGCAAGTTTTTTTTAAATGAGGGACAACGAAGAGAGGCCATGTTAGGTATCCGCCCCCAAATTACCTCCTCTGTGTAGCGGTTTTAAGCAGTGGCATGTAATTTTTGGGGCTCATACATGGAATTCAATCTTAATGGGTAAGCAGTGAATAACTGGATTGTTTTTCACCTCGGGCTTTAAGCGACATTACAGATAACTCCATCTTTGCTCTTATCTATGGTATTCACTTGGAGCCCCTCAGTAGAAAAGTATTGCTGTTATTTACTTTTACCGAATTATAGTTCTGTATATCATTAAAACAATAAAGCTACTAATTGCCAGACTCCTTAAACAATATTGTCTCATATATGAGTGACTGACTAGTTTGCATTGTGTACATTAGGAACTCAATTGCCTTCAGGCCCATTGCAGCTGACTGCCAGAGAGTATCACTAATTACACTTATCACTTCAAAAGGGGCCTTAATGTCTCAAGGGTACATGTGACAAACCACACCCTAAAAATATAGCTTGGATTCGCTATGGTTGAGAACTACCACCACATTTCTAGTCTTGCCTTCCTCTTTAACATTGTCCAAGAAAATTAATTCCTTGACATGCAAACCATTGTTTAATCTGCAAGAGTTCAACATCAAAAGCAACACAAAAAACAATGAATGCATATATTCTCTGCCTTAAGTCTAAATCAGCATTTGATGTTCTGGTAATTTATTATCTTGACTGCGGCTGTGCCTTCCATGGTGATCACCCCGAAAGTAGACTACCCTTTTGAGAGTTGATCTACATGCTGCACAAGATTTCTAGCCAACACAAAAAAGTAAACTTATTACCCCTTTTTCTTGTTTTCCTCAAATGGCTACCAGTTGATGCCATATGCACCATAAGAAATGTATGCAATACCCACAAAACCTTACCTACACAAAATCTATCCAATTATGGAGACTCACAAAATCGATGATGTAAAAATTAAAGATCTTTCTGTATTTCACTCTTTTAGAAAAATTGTAACACCCTCAACATTTGGAACACTTTTTGAGCTCATAGACTCACACCACCCCTTTCTTTGCCTTCAAACAACTAATTAAAATAGTGTACTGGAAAATCCTACCCATATGAATGTACAACTGACACCCCCTTTGTTGGACCTGGCCATCTCTCCAGGGTCAACCTCAAATGTTTGCCTTTAACCTCTACTTTTTTGCTGAATTTGTTTTTGTTGGCCTTTGGACTCTGCACTTTACCACTGCTAACCAGTGCTAAAGCGCTCTTTCCTCTAAGCAGGTAAAATGTACTTATCTTCTACCCAAATAGCACATTTAGGTACTTGTAAGCCCCTAGTAAAGTGGTACTACATGCACCCAGGGCCTGTAAATTAAATGCTACTAGTGAGCTTGTATTATTGTGCCACCCATTTAAGTCGAACTTTAACCATGCCTCAGGCCTGCCATTAAAGCCTGTGTGTGCAGTTTTAAACTGACATTTCGGGCCGACAGAAATAAACCATTTTCCAAGCTCACACCTGCCTTTTAAATACATATAAGTCACCCATAGGGTAGGTCATAAACAGCCACAGGGCAGGGTGCAATCTACTTATGAGGTTGGAAAAGCCATTTTAAGTATCACTGGTCCTGGTAGTGAAACACTCCTAAATTCGTTTTTTACTACTGCATGTCCTGCTTCTCCCATAAGACAACATTGAAGTTGCCTTATTACATTTAATAAGCTGTAACTTCCAAACAGGAACAGGTAAACAGTTCACATTTGGATTCCTCTTTAGAATTGAAATGGAAAATCCTCTTATGCTGGCGTTGTATTTTTGGTTACAATTTTAGAAAATGCCACTTTTACAAAGTTGTAATTTCCTGCCTTAGACATTTAGTACATACAGCATGTCTCTGGCTCACATGACTGGCTTTAGTTGGCAGTTGGTCTTTGTATATTACTCCTAGACAACCACACACAATGTAGAGCCTAGGTGTGCCTGAATGGGCCATCACTGGCAGAATGTGGTGCTATGGTAGGCACAGCCCCACTTGCACCTGATAGGCTGCGTCCTCTCTTCCTACAAAGAACTGCATGCCCTCTGTAGTTAGTCTGGAGCTGGGCAGAGAAGCAGGAAACCTAGGCACTTAAAGGGAATCCTTTATAAGTTTTTCCCACTTTAAAGAAGACACAAGTTATAAATATTGAACCTCAGACACCAACTCTTTAGTACACTCCTTGACCTGTGGATACAAAAGAAGGACTGCTGTGATGCTTTGCTACCAGAAGGACTGACAATCTGCTATTCTGCTGCTCTGTTGTCTGCTGCCTGCTGCCCTGCTTGCTGAGAAGGAATATTGGACATACACTCTTCATCCCAGGCTGAAGAAGCTCCAAGAGTCAGCCAGCTGACCTCCTGTTCTGCACTATAGGGACGTAACAAGCTCCAGAGGCTCCCTGCAACTACCCAGCTGACATGCTGCTGGACCTGCAACTGGCCCTGCCTGGGCCTTGCTGGCCTCTACTGGATTGAGTTCCTGTTCCCCAAGTGGTTCCCCTCAGGTCCTGGAACCTTGGTGTGGCTTCAGTTGAGCTCTCTGAAGTTTCTGGGCTCTTTGCAAACACGAACACACATGTTCACACCAAGTTCTAGCCACTGTCAACGCAAAGTGCAGGCAGACCCGACACTACTATGGTAAGGGCCATCAATGATGCCAACAGGAACTTTGTGCTAGAGCAATGACTGTCTGTGACTCATAGCCTGCTCTTCGTGCGACATTGACTACCATCTGCAATGCTTTCCTTGCTCCTCACGGTACTTTCCATCCCAAATAGAATTTGTTGTGCTGGACTTTGGAGGTAACTCTTTCAAACTGGTCCATGTATCTGATCCATGCACCATTACGATTAGCCTGAACTTGTGACTTTCACCCGGTCTCGCACCACTAAATAGCTGCGAGTGGCACTCTGGGTTTTTTGGTGCTATTTTCACCTAAATCTTTAAAATTTCATATCTCCGGTTCTACTAATTGTCGTTTTGGTGTACAATTTTACTCTATTTTTCTACAGTTTGAAGTTTTGCATAAATACTTTACAGATTGCCTCTAAGTTAAGCCTGGCTGCTTTGTACCAAGCTACCAGAGGGTTGATCAAAGGTCAATTTGGGGTTTGCTTGTGACTGCACCATGACAATGATTGTGGTTGCTACTTGAGTAGGGTTTCACCCCCTCAACCAGTAACCCATTTTCTAACACTCTCCAACCGACTATCTTTATACTGTCATCTAACAGTGCTTCAATATCTCATTGTTTCTCCCTGCTGTGTATTGCCTAAAGCCTTCTAGTCTGATCAGTGGTGTTGAAGGGCACAGAGAGGTCTAATAAAATAAGACTACCAACATCTTTATGGTCTGCAATATGTCCATAATTCATACAGAACTAATGTGACCACTAATTCTGTACTCAAATCACACATAAAGCAGGCCTGAAAAATGCAGAATAACTTTTCTTTTTCTATTAAAGAAAAAAGTTGTTAAAATTCCAATTTTTTAAAGAATTTTAACCAAGAATGGCAAGAGTGAGATGGGACAGTAATAATTACAATCGGGGTCCAAAGTAGGCTTTTTTCATAATAGCTTCACTACATTCACTTTCCAGGCGTCTGAAATCTTACCCTCAATGAATATCCAGAAGTATTAACTTAACTATTTGGTTGAGGAACTTAGCAGGACAAAGGTCATTTGGTAACCAAGGCTTTAGCTGAGGTGATAATAATACTGACTTCCAAACGGGAAACTCTTTGGAATGTAATGTAGTCGGATACACACACGTCACCCCACCTGGACCTCTACTGGGTATCTAGTTTCAGAAAAGTCCAGATTTGGTAGGTTTCCCAGGGTGGCAGCTGAGCCCGTAAACAAATAACACAGCTTACCCACATCATCAGAATGGGTCAAGGTGCAAGGTAAAATCTTTACTTGTTGCATTTTGGGGATTTTCCCTCTGTGGAAGATAGGTCCACTCACACACTCGGGGTACAATTTGTATTGGAGAACACTTGTTATTATCAATTCAGCGTCTCACATTTGTGGCTTCCAAATAATATCCAGTGTGCAATAAAGAACACATTATGCAAAATGAAGTAGGACTCCCATGAGTTTCAAATTTTCTTTACATCAAATAAAAAAAAATGCAAAACATGGCTATTGCAAAAAGCTTAACAGGTGAGCTGTGTTTTGTAGGTAGCCTCAAATCCAGCACTGGGACTCTCCTGGGAGTATCTGTGCACTTCATAAATTTCTCTTCATCTGTTCATGATAGCATGGGTAACCCCAAATTCAAGTTGCACATATAGCCTCTATTCCTAAACGCACTGTCTTGTCCACGTTGTAAAAATGCATAGCTTTTATTCATATCCATTATTCGTTGATTAGATTTTGCCATCCATATGAATTGATGCATGGTTGGTACACAATGAAAAACTATTATAAGCTGTAGCTTCGCTGTTGGCACTGGGAAATGCATGTTTGTAAAAAATAAATAAACACTATGGGGCATATTATCAAGCCAGGCGATAAAATTATCGCTGCTTTAGCGGCAGTAAACTGCCGCTAAAGCGGCGATAATGGGCTTCATAATATGCTCTATGGAATTCCAATTAAAGCCCATGTTAGACGTCCTTCACATTTAACATGGGCTTCAATTGGAATTCCATAGAGCATATTATCAAGCCCATTATCGCCGCTTTAGCTGCAGTTATCTGCCATTAAAGCGGCGATAATTTTAACGCCTGGCTTGATAATATGCCCCATAATGTCTCTGTGATGAGAAGAGTATAACCTTATATTACTTTTGTAAATCAGCCACTGGAGCACAAATTTCCAGATGGAAACCGTGCCACCTATTTATATTTTCATAAATAATTTTCACTTTATTAGATTGCAAAGATTATTTTCCTTTGGAAAACCAAAAATGATCTACACAAAAGATTCCTTGCTGAATTCTGAATTTTGTCAGCTTTTCAGAAATGTATAGCCGTCTGGGTTCACACAAGGGTTTCACACCTGTTTCCACCACAACCTGCAAGAATGTAAACCCACAAAAAATCAAAAAAAATCGACCACTATGTAAAAAAAAAAATGTCTTCAAAAATATTTTTTCTAAATTTTGCCTGTTTCTGAAAGTTGATAAGAGGATTATCTTAGCATAGTATATGGTTTGTCGATGGCTAATTTTCCTACATTTATTAGCTCTTTTCTTAGTTCCCTCCAAATATATCCTCATCCCTTGGTACCTTTAAAATCCCCAACAAATGGGGCGAAAAAAGGATGCAAATTTGCCCCAGTTATCTATTGTAGGAAAAAAAGGTATGAAAGCTTAAGTGCAAAATGCCACAACTCTCCAAAAAAAGGTTCAGAACTGGGTGCGGGGTAGGGAGACTCAATAGTGAGGAGCTTAAAACATTTCTCGCTTGCTTGTGTAATTAATCACATTTAATTGGCCCCAAGGAATTTAGATTATGCAGAAGTAATTTGTGCACTTGTGGGAGTCTCATGCTACACTTTAAATGAAATATGAACTAAGAATAATTTTGCTTTGTCTCAACATAGAAAAGTGATTGACATGACTTTTTCTATGTTCAAAAAGTTATGTTTATATTGCTTCATTTTTATTGATTTTTTCAATATTTCCCTGAACCAGACCTAGGGAATTTGGCTTTAGAACCACTCTGCTGGGCCACGTTTATTACTTTGCTGGCCAGCTGGCTGTTCAAAGAAACTTCTGGACTAGGCCCATTTGGAGGTGATTAGACTTCTCCTAGTAGTGATAGAGGTAGAGGGAGAAGGTGGTGACCCTTGGCTCCAGACACACCACAGTGGGGTGGAGCCAGCTTTGTGGAAGGCAGGCACAGCCCTATTCAGGTACAGGTGCTACTCCTCCCACCACACCAAATGCAGATTAGGCCTATTCAGCCTAATGCTGACTCATCCAAACTCCTGAAGCCACTGCACCTCCCCAGCCCCTGTCACTTCAAAGCCAGACAGTCAATCCACAAACAGGCAGAGGCACACAGGATGGTTGAACAAGAAAATAGCCACTTTCTAAAAGTGCTATTTTCAAACATACAATTTAAAAACCATCCTTAATAAAAGATGTGTTATTAAATCCTGAGTTCAGGGATAGCAAACTCAATTTTTGCATTTTATTCCTATAGGAAGATATGCTTGTAAAATGTCACAAAGTATTCCCCATTCTGTCCTACGGGGCAAGATAGCTGTTCAATAGTGAAAGTCGACATTGGCAGTATTCCACTAGCAGGACATGTTACACACTCCAGTACATGTCCTACCTTTGACATACACTGCACCCTACCCAGGGGGGTACCTTGGGCCTACCAAAGGGGTGCCCTATATGTAAGAAAAGGGAAGCTTATGGCCTGGCAAGTGGGTACAGCTGCCAAGTCGACTTGGCAGTTAACAAACTGCTCACAGGCACCGCAGTGGCAGGCCTGAGACATCATTTCAAGGCTACTCATGTGGGTGGCAAAATCAGTGCGACAAGCCCACTAGTAGCATTTGATTTACCAGCCCTGGCACACTCAGTGCACTTTACTAGAGACCTGCTGGTAAAAATAATATGCCAATCAGGGAGAACCAATCACAATAACAATTTGCACAGAGAGCATATGCACTTTAGCACTGATCAGCAGTGGTAAAGTGCCCAGAGTCCTAAAGCCAACAAACTCGGGTCAGGAAAAAATAGGAGGAAGAAGCAAAAAGTCTGGGGATAACTCTGAAAAAAGGGTAATTTCCAACACAGGACTAAGGCAAACAGACAGAATTCTGTCACTGATCACACACAGGGTCAAGTATGAAGTGTTTGAGAGAAGGAAACAGTTTTGCGGTGTCAGTTAGGGGTGGATCTATGTAAAAAGAGAATACTTGCAGAGTGTAGATTGAATCTGCAACCTTGAAAGTTCTCTGGATGCAATTCAGAGGTTTAACCAGCCTGCAGGCTGCTCTCAGAAATGATTGTTATTGTTGAAGGGGCAATGTGGCATCTTTGGATTGGGCAGAGATACCCAACATCTAAACCCTAGCACAAAAAAAAACTCTGAGAGGATAGGATCATAAAACACAAAGGGCGACTCAAGGGAGTGGCAGTGCCCTGCAGAACCAGCCCAAGAATAAAGCACATATGATCACCATTCACATCGCACCTGATCATACACCCTGGAATGGCCAGTGCCAAAGAGTTCCAGACATCAGCAAGTGCATCGTAGTCAATATTTAAAATTGAACCCACTGAGGCTCAGCTGCCACCCCCCTGAGTCTTGTAGTGGCTGCTCATCTGTCAATCTGCCCCCAGAGCACAGGTAGGGAGCTAGGCAAGGAGAGGAGAGTGAGGCACAAGAGCAAACAGAAGCTGGCTACCAACAATAAAGAGAACGGCTGGGTGGGCAGAACCTGGCTGACTACAGAGGATTAGACTCTCATGTAGTTCACACTGAAGCGTGCATGGGTGCCAAAAGTTGAGCATAGGCACCCAACTAGAACGTGCCAGTGGGTGCTTTTGTGGTGAAAGAAAAGCAAAGAGAAAATGCTAAATTTACTAGCCGCATCGGCAGCAGGTATAACGGAATCATGTGAGAGCAAAACCCCACCATATAATTCCTTCCAGTGGTACAGAGAAATTTGGGGCAGTATTCAAGGAGGCGAAGGGCATAGAAAAAAGGGTTAAATTGCGTTTGGGGTACCCAACTTTTACTGATGTACTCTCCATGTTGTGTTAGGTGCATATATAGTATGGTTTTATGGGTTCGTGCTTGCTTATGTGGAGACCATTGGATATGTCTCCAGTAAAGGGAGATGAATGGATTTAGGGGGGTATTTGACCAGTGTGACCTTTCCTTGTTATGCACCCCCTGTAGATTGTGAGGTCCCCACAAGGTGTCACCTTTATGCCCTTCCCCCTACAAGCCTGTATATATGTGTTAACGTGTGCCTAGTATATCGCATTTAATACTTAACCTTTTCTTTTAAAAAATAAAATCACTGACTGGGATCTGATTTAATAAGTTTGTTTTTTGCAGTGCTGAGTTACGAGTCTCTACCTCCCCTGTGTAAACCCTGGAATGCTTTGCTTTGCTAGCCTAAGAGGTGAAGCTAAAAGAGGTACTTAATTGCCTATTTAGGGGGACACAGTAAGAGGTACTAGTAAATAAGAGGTAAAGGACCCCAGTTGCTACAATTCACACCCAGTTCTCCGCATTGAGGATCTAATTACTGCTGTCGGCCAATCCAAATGGTTTTCCAAACTAGATTTACGAGCTGCGTACCATCAGGTGGAACTGGATGTATCCTCTAGGCACCTCACCGCTTTCGTTACACCTGATGGTACCTTCCAGTTTCGTAGGATGCCATTTGGTTTGGCGTCAGCTGCTTCTGTGTTTCAGAAAGTCATGAGTAACCTTTTCAAAGATATTTCCAATGTAGTTGTGTTTCAAGATGACATTTTGGTGCACACTGTTTCAAAAGAAGAACACAACTTGGTACTTGAAAAAGTACTTAACGTATTGCAAAACAATGATGTTACTATCAGAGAAGATAAATGCATCTTTCTAGTAAATGAGATTGAATATTTAGGACACGTTCTTTCCAAGGATGGTGTTAAACCTAAACCCAGTATTGTGGATGGCATTGTCAATGCACCTCACCCTATTGACAAAGATCAACTTCGATCGTTCATTGGGCTTTGCGAATTTTAATCCAAGTTCATAAAGAACTTTGCAAGTCTCACTGAATGTTTCAGAAGTCTTTTAAAGAAAAACTCTGATTTCATATGGATTGCCACTTGCCAAGACCATTTTCAGCGCATCAAAGAGAGCATCCTTTCGGCACCTGCTCTTCAAGCATACGTGGAAGGGCGAGATACATTTGTTACTGTGGATGCCAGTTCTTATGGCATGGGTGCTGTTTTATCGCAAATGTCTGGCAACAATGAGCTTACGATTGGCTTCGCATCCAGACGCATGAAAGATGTTGAACTGAGATATTCAGTTATTGAAAAAGAATTGCTTGCTTGTGTATGGGGAATTGAGAAATTTAAACCATACTTGTGGGGAAGAAAATTCTGTTTGAGAACCGATCACAAACCTTTAGTGGATATTCTTTCTGGCAACAAAATCAAAAAAGCAACTGCTAGGTTAGCCAGGTTATCCACCAAACTTTTAGAATTCAATTTTATTGTACAATACATAGCTGGAGGAAAAAATATTAAAGCTGACTTTTTATCTAGACATCCTGTGCAGGTGGACAAGTCTGATGCTTCAGAAGATGATGTTGAAGAATGTATTATTGCTAACATTGACGACACTGTAATCTGCCCTGACATGGTAGAGTGGCATAAAGCATTAGAAAGTGATTTATTACTTAAACAAGTTATGGAATTTGTAGTGAAAGGTTGGCCTAAGGAAAGATCTGTTGAACCTGAGTTACAACCATTTTGCAAGGTTGCAAATGAGTTATCTCTTGAAGGTAATCTTTTAGTCAGAGAAGGTAAATTGATTCCTCCATTTTGTTTTCGACAAAGAATACTAGAAACGGCGCATTCAGGTCATTTGGGTATGACGCTACCAAGCGCAGAGTTCGTAATGATTTTTGGTGGCCGTCTGTTGATCGAGATGTGGAGGCACTTGTTGTTAATTGCACACAGTGTTCATACAGTGACAAATATTTGGTCACAAATTCACCATCTCCCAAACCTTCAATTTCTCCCAACAGAGTGTGGCAAAAGGTTGCAGTAGACTTTCTTGGACCGTTTCATGTATTACCCAATTGTATGAAATATTTCATAGTTTTAATTGATCACTTATCCAGGTGGGTAGAGGTCAGAGGTGTGTCTGAACCTAATACCAATTCTGTCATTCGTTTTCTTCAAGATGTTTTCAGCAGAGAGGGCACACCGGAGGAATTACTCACAGATAATGGAGTTCAGTTTACTTCACAACTCATGCAAGATTTTTTGACTAAGATGGGCATTAAGCATTTACGCACTCCTTTATATTTTCCTCAAGCGAATGGCAAAGTTGAAAGATTCAATAGGGTCTTAGTTGAATGCATTCAGAGTGCCATCAAAGCTAAAGTAGATTGTGAGTCTGCCATTAGAGATGTAGTGTGGGCATATAGGACTACTCCTCACTCAGTATCTGGTTGCGTTCCTTTTGAGTTAATGAGAGGGAGAAAAGTGGTGTCTACGCTCAATCCATTTTGGAAGCTGAATTGTTTGAATAAAAAATGTGATGTTGCAGAGAATTCGCTCATTGCAAAAAATCGCAGTGATGAAGCCAGTGTTAGGAGATGTAATAAACTCTCCGTGCCTGTCTCCAAGAAAGAAGTAAAATTTGTTGTTGGTGACCTGGTTCGTGTCAAGGACCCTCTTTTGTTACTAAAAGGTAAATCAAAATTCAGGGATCCTGCACGTGTAATCATAGTTAAAGGCAACAGTGCAAAATTAGAGAATAGTCAATGGTGGAATTTTGGTCGCTTGGCCAGAATCAATCCTGTTTATAATCCAGTGGTAAATTTTGATGAAAGTTCTCCTGAGATCAGAAAGAGTTCAAGAATTAGGAGGATTCCTAGTAGGTATGTCCATTGAGGGAGTTTGTTCACAGCTTTGTCAAATGTGTGATTTTCTTTTTTGCTAAAAGGAGGGAGGTATGTGGTGTCTATGCATCATTTCTTAGTGCACTTATTTTACATACAAATGTTGGAATGTTGCTTTGTACTTGCCAGAGTATTCCATGTATTACATGTTTAGAATGTTAGGGTTGGAGGCTGGTATTGTTTCTCTAACAGTTGGAGCAGCCACCTTGAGCCCTCTATACCTATTTACTTCTGTGTCCTGTTGACTGGAATAAACCCTATCAAAGAGTGAAGATTCCTTGTCTACTTGAATTGCTGTACAAGATTTCTAAGGAGAACACACTTCAGATTGCCACATGATTCTCCAACCCATATTTCTCCCAGTGTGCATAACACCGCATGTGTAACATATGTACTTGTAATATTTCCCCGATTTCGTGCGAGAGGCCATTCCCAAGTGTGTGTCAGAGGAGTGGTGAGAAAGGTCTATGTGATGTTAAAATTATTTTGAGAGTGCAAAATAAAGAAAGTATCTTGGTTCTAGAGTAAAATAGCAAAACATGAGTTCAGTTCAGGCACGTTGGTGCAAGATTTTAGGGTAAAATATCCAGGCTCCTCAGATCTTTCTAGAATTTCAAAGGATGGGTTTTTAATCAAAGTTGTAAAAATAGAAACGTCCATTTTCTGAACGGCTACAGCAGAGAGAGAATTGCCACATGTTCTTGCAGATCTGACTGTCAGAACTATCAGCAGGCCAAGCTTGATGACCTTGGGCATGTAATAAGGGGAATACCCATTGCATTGTGTATCCTGAAATATTGCTGCTTGATAAAGTTGTTTATGATTTTCAAAGTCCTAAATAGAAATTATTTCAAATGCGGAGCCAATGAATAGCTTGCAATGTGAAGGAAATATAGTTTATTTTCTGAAAGGCAGAAATGAGTCTGTTGGCCGCATTCTTAATATGGTGCTAGTGGTCTATTCTCACATGCAGTGAGATATATGCCATTGCTGTAGTTGAATAACAATTGTATGAGTGAAGGTAAAACAGTGATATAGAGTTGTGCTCTGAATGTGCCAGGGTGCTTCCCCACACCTGTAGCTGATAAAAACCAAATATGCTTCCAGGATCTGTCTTTGAACAATATGAATATGAATGATGCATATTGTTTTTGTAGGTGCTGGACACAAAGATATCAAATCCGCAGGATTTTCTGTTTTAATTAATGGCAGGCAGAGGATGTGATCACGACACCTCCGACATGCTTAGATTATTTATTAAAAGGTTTGTCAGCAGCCACTATTCGATCAGGGATATACTTAAGAGATGCTAGCTAATTATAATTTAACTCTAACATGGGCCCCTTAGACAGGCTGAAGACAGGTTGTCATCTGCACACATGTAGAGTTGAGCCCCCACTTCATGAAGGAAGAGTGAAAGAGACTGTATCTACATGTTAAAGAAATGGGGAGATATAATTAACCCCTGTGGATTCCCACTTTAACATATGAGGGATCTAGCTGAAGGAGAGAGCAACCAACAGTGGCATATGTAAGAGGAAGGATGTTAGCCTACATAATACAGTGTCTTGAAAGCTGGTTTTATATAATGTTAAACCAAAGGGGATGATGGACGGAGTGTTGAACATTGCAGGCACACTCCCCCAGTCAACTGATCTGGGTTTAATTCATCATCATTCTTTAGCTCACTCCGCCACCCCAGTTCAGACATGGCCACATGGAAATCAGTCTAACCCTGTGCCTCATGGGAACAGTCCAGCCTGAACTGCCAAGCCATGTCTTCCCTGGACTGGAAACAATGCATCCTGGGACCAGTATTTGGCTAATCAGCCGTCATCAGCCAGGCTAGCTTGAATCCAGTGGCAAAGTGAACAAGGGACCCACGTCTGGGCATACCCTCCCACCTTAGGGCGAACAAAGCAAAACCAAAGGGGATGATGGACAGAGTGTTGAACATTGCAAGCACTCACCCCCAGTCAACTGATCTGGGTTTAATCCATCATCATTCTTTAGCTCACTCCGCCACCCCAGTTCAGACATGTCCATATGCAAATCAGTCTGACCTTGTTCCTCATGGGAACAGTCCAGCCTGAACTGCCAAGCCATGTCGTCCCTGTACCGGAAACAAGCATCCTGGGACCGTTTTTTGGATAATCAGCCGTCATCAACCAGGCTAGCTTGAATCCATTGGCAAATTGAACAAGGGACCCACGTCTGGGCATACCATCCCCCCTTAGGGCGAACAAAGCAAAACCAAAGGGGATGATGGACGGAGTGTTGAACATTGCAAGCACTCACCTCCAGTCAACTGATCTGGGTTTAATCCATCATCATTCTTTAGCTCACTCTGCCACCCCAGTTCAGACATGGCCATATGCAAATCAGTCTGACCCTGTGCCTCATGGGAACAGTCCAGCCCGAACTGCCAAGCAATGTCTTCCCTGGACCGGAAACAAGCATTCTGGGACCGGTTTCTGGCTAATCAGCCGACATCAGCCAGGCTAGCTTGAATCCAGTGGCAAAGTGAACAACCAACCCAGTCTGGGCATACCCTGCCAACTTAGGGCGAACAAAGCGAAACCAAAGGGGATACTGGACGGAGTGTGGAACATTGCAAGCACTCACCCCCAGTCAACTGATCTGGGTTTAATCCATCATCATTCTTTACCTCACTCCGCCACCCCAGTTCAGACACGGCCATATGCAAATCAGTCTGACCCTGTGCCTCATGGGGACAGTCCAGCCTGAACTGCCAAGCCATGTCTTCCTTGGACCGGAAACAAGCATCCTGGGACCGGTTTCTGGCTAATCAGCCATCATCAGTCAGGCTAGATTGAATCCAGTGGCAAAGTGAACAAGGGACCCATGTCTGGGCACACCCTGCCAATTTAGGGCGAACAAAGCAAAACCAAAGGGGATGTAGGACGGAGTGTTCAACATTGCAAGCACTCATCCCCAGTCAACTGATCTGGGTTCAATCCATCATCATTCTTTAGCTCACTCCGCCACCCCAGTTCAGATATGGCCATATGCAAATCAGTCTGACCCTGTGCCTCATGGGAACAGTCCAGCCTGAACTGCCAAGCCATGTCTTCCTTGGACAGGAAACAAGCATCCTGGGACCGGTTTCTGGCTAATCAGCCATCATCAGTCAGGCTAGATTGAATCCAGTGGCAAAGTAAACAGGGGATCCATGTCTGGGCACACCCTGCCAAATTAGGGCGAACAAAGCGAAACCAAAGGGGATAATGGACGGAGTGTTGAACATTGCAAGCACTCACCCCCAGTCAACTGATCTGGGTTTAATCCATCATCATTCTTTAGCTCACTCCGCCACCCCAGTTCAGACACGGCCATATGCAAATCAGTCTGACCCTGTGCCTCATGGGGACAGTCCAGCCTGAACTGCCAAGCCATGTCTTCCCTGGACCGGAAACAAGCATCCTGGGACCAGTTTCTGGCTAATCAGCCATCATCAGCCAGGCTAGATTGAATCCAGTGGCAAAGTGAACAAGGGACCCATGTCTGGGCACACCCTGCCAAATTAGGGCCAACAAAGCAATACCAAAGGGGATGAAGGACGGAGTGTTGAACATTGCAAGCACTCATCCCCAGTCAACTGATCTGGGTTTAATCCATCATCATTCTTTAGCTCACTCCACCACCCCAGTTCAGATATGGCCATATGCAAATCAGTTTGACCCTGTGCCTCATGGGAACAGACCAGCCTGAACTGCCAAGCCATGTCTTCCCTGGACCGGAAACAAGCATCCTGGGACTGGTTTCTGGCTAATCAGCCATCATCAGCCAGGCTAGCTTGAATCCACTGGCAAAGTGAACAAGGGACCCACGTCTGGGCATACCCTGCCAACTTAGGGTGAACAAAGCCAAACCAAAGGGGATGATGGACGGAGTGTTGAACATTGCAAGCACTCACCCCAGTCAACTGATCTGGGTTTAATCCATCATCATTCTTTAGCTCACTCCACCACCCCAGTTCAGACATGGCCATAAGCAAATCAGTCTGACCCTGTGACTCATGGGAACAGTCCAGCCTGAACTGCCAAGTCATGTCTTCCCTGGACCAGAAACAAGCATCCTGGGACCGGTTTCTGACTAATCAGCCATCATCTGCCAGACCAGCTTGAATCCAGTGGCAAAGTGAACAAGGGACCCACTTCTGGGCATACCCTGCCAACGTAGGGCGAACAAAGCATAACCAAAGGGGATGATGGACGGAGTGTTGAACATTGCAAGCACTCACCCCCAGTCAACTGATCTGGGTTCAATCCATCATCATTCTTTAGTTCACTCCGCCACCCCAGTTCAGACATGACCATATGCAAATCAGTCTGACTCTGTGCCTTACTGCTTGAGGCCTAGCTTGTCCTTCAGAGGATGGCCCTGTTGCTACCAGATGACTGCCCTGCTACATCAGGCCTGGTTTGTTCTCCAGAGGACTGCCCTGCTGCTTGAGGCCTGCCCTGCGCTCTGTGAAGAAAGAGTGGATTTTTTTCCCTTTCTCTCAATCTAACCTGAGTGACTCCAAAGGTCAGTTGACTGATCTCCTATTCTGAAATACAGGTGCACAACAACCTCCAGAAGCCTCCCTCCAACTGGACAGTTGACCCCTGCAACTGCACCTGCCTGGACCTGCAACTGGATCTGCCTAAACCCTTCTGGCATCTGCTAGAGTGAGTCACTGATCCCCAAGAGCTGCCTCCCCAGGTCCTGGACCCTTGGCTGGCCTCAAAGTGCACTCCCCTGCAAAGGAGGGAGAAATCCTGAGGTTTTGTGATCTTTAAAACCACAAAGGGTCCTGTTTGCACCAAGACTTTTGTGCCTGCGATAACGCAAAGCTCCGGTGAACACAACTCTTTATGTTACAGCGACCTCCAGCGATGTTCAGCAATGTGAGACCTGCACTTTGAGCCACAGCAATGACAGCCCACAGTGACCACTATTGCAAAGTTCCAGCAGCTGCCATCTTTGATGCCCACCCAGACCATGTTTTAGTGAAGACTATCTGCTATGCCATTCCTGCCTTTTGCGCTACAGCGATGACCATCGACAATGCTCTCCCTGCTCCTTGCGGCCCCCTTCACCGCGAACTGGACTCTTTGTGGCAAACTTTGAGAAGGTAGCTTTTTCAGCAGTACTAACCTGGTCCCTGTATCCAGCTCATACTTTATCGTGGTTGACCTGAACTTGTGACTTTTCCTGTGGCACGTTGTGCTTTTAGTTGCTATATTTACCTAAAACTTTAGAATTTCAAATCTCCAGTTCTACTGATCGGAATTTTGTCATTCTGTTATCATTTTATGTATTAAAATGTACTGTTTTATTCTAAATTGGTGTGGGATTTTTCTTGTGTTGTGGTTTCACTTTATTACTGTTTGTGTGCTGACCAAAGTCCTGTCCAGAAACTGGTCCAAACTAGACATCTCTCTCAAATCTGGTGCAGAAGGGTGACTTAGACCAACCCAAGATTGATGACTGTATTCGAGACTCTTTGGATGCAATCCTGCCAGCCAAAATCAAATCCTCATTCAGGTTTCATCCCCTCACCCCCATGGTTCAACGAGGCATTACGGAAAGAAAGAAAAACTATGTAAGGGACTTAGAAAGATCCTCGAGGAAGTTGTATGATGAAAATGAAAAACTCGAATATAAAATTGCTCTAAAACACTATCCCGTGCACGGCAGAAATGCCCAAGCCACATTCTACTCTAATAAAACCTCTACGACCTAAAATTGCTTCAAAACACTTTTTAAAGTGGTCTAAGAACACTCATACCCCAGTTATATAGCTCCATCCCTTTTGTTGTCACAATAAAAATGCAAGGAGCTTCTGTGTTTCTTTGTCATTTAAGTGATGGACATTCAACACTCTCTAATGACAGTTTGGACAGGCAAATCCCAGCTGAAGGATAACATCCCGATTACCAGCTGATGGATGCAACCTCCAACCAGTAAAGCAAATCCTCTGGATACCGGCCTTACTCCCCAAAAAATGAAGTCACTGGTCCCTTTGGACACCCCTCTCTTTCTAACACTACTCCTGTCAATAATGTCTGGCTCGCCACACGATCCTCTACCTCTGGCTAAGCACCTTGAGTCCACACCTATTACCACTTCTGGTTGGACTCTTAAATTCTGTCTTCCAAGAGGGACACATCCCCCCAGCATGGAAGCATGCCATGGTATTGCCCTCACTAAAAAAGCAGAACCTGGATCCTTCCAAGTGGTCTAATTTTTGGCCAATCTCGATGCCCATTCTCTCCAAAGACTCAGAGAAATACGTTAACACCAATTGACTTCATTTGTGAAGTCCTGAGATGCTCTAGAAACCTCTCAGTCAGACTTTAGAGCAGGACATAGTACAGAGTCTGCCTTTCTAAGGAATCCCAACAGAGATCTGCCCTCAGACCGTTGTTATTCAATATATTGAATACCTATGTCCGCCCATTAGTGGACTCAGTGGAAAGTTGCGGTCTCATCTTGTTTTGCTATGCAAACACTCAAATCATCTTCTCCTTGTCATCTGCTATGGATCACAACTCTAGGGCTCTTGCCTGGGTCTGGCCTTTACCTGGATGAATACAAACTTTTTAAAACTAAACAGCGATAAGACCGAGATAATGGTTATGGGCAAGAACCCCCTGCCCATGGGACTTCAGCGCTGGCCCAAGACTTTAGGCGCTCTTCCTGAACCATCCCACAAGGTAAAGAACTTAGGCTTCTAACTGGATTCCAACCTGTCACTGAAACCACAGGTGGCCAAAGTAGCCTCAACTTCTTTTGCCGTTATGAAATGGCTAAAAGAGATCATTTGGATGATCCCTTTCTCAGTCCAAAGGACAGTTATTCAGGCCTTGATCTTCTCAAGGCTGGACTATCGCAATATTCTGAATCTTTGGGCTGAGAAGGATCAGGGCTGGACTGAGAACAGCAACCAGCCCTGGCTGATTGCTGCTAGACCTGACCTGGAAGCGCGTGGGGGTACTAGTAAAAAGCACTGCTCCCGCTTTTGTTACAGGGGGCCGATAGTGCAGCCCTGCAGCAAAACTGGCCCCAATAGGCAAAACCAGCCCCCATGGCCAAAAAACTGCCGCCCACCCCTCCGGTCCACCAGGGAAATGCCCAGTGCCCTCTACAGCCAGTCCAGCCCTGATAAGGCCTCTATAAAACGCCTTCAAGTGGCTCAGAACTCTGCCGCCAAGCTTCCGTACCAACTACTGAAATACACCTCCATGTCGGGTCTCCTCCATGAACTTAATTGTGTCGCAGTAGACAAGCGGATCCAATTGAAAACATTATGCTTTATGCATATATCCAGATCAAGCACTGGTGCGCGGTTCCTGCAAGAATTGGAGGTTCCTTACCAGCCCTCCCGCATGCTGTGCTTGAGCAATGACTCTCTCTATACAGACTAGAGAGTAATACGTGCTTGGATTAGTGGTGCTTCTTTTCCTACCTGGGCCTTAAGCTGTGGAATACACTCCCTAAGTCCCTGACTAGGAAGTTGTACTTAAATGACCATCTTCGCAAGAACCTGAAACTCTGGCTGTTTCAATTTATTTGACTGCGCTGCCATGCCTTTTGTTAATAGTGCAGGGAAAACCTATTTGGGTAGCCACGTTATCTATAGATTTAGAATAATAATAATAATAATAAAAATAAGTATTACTTTACAGATTGCCTCTAAGTTCTGCCTGACTGCTTCTGTGCCAAGCTACCAGAGGGTTTGGCACTGGTTACACTGGTTAATTTAGTGACTGTTGTGGTTCACTTTGACAAGGATTGTGGTTATTGCTTGAGAAGAAATATTGCCCCTTCAATCAAAAACCCAATTTTTTAAATCAGCTACACACCTTTACAGTGACATAGTTTTTGGGTGCTAGTCACTACAGGAACATTCAATTCTAACATACCAATCATACACATTCTCTTGTTAAATGCTAGGCTTCCTCCATTGTGGGCTATGAGGTCTACTTAGGGGTGCCTTGTTTAATATTAAAAAGTAACATTCTTTTCTGCTAAATGGGGTTATTTGGACAGGCTCACATGTAGGTTTAAAAGCATCATCAGTAAGACTACACATGTAGGTCTGAGGCCATGTTTTCTCTTGACAGCCTAGTGGATGGTGACAAAGGTGCTGCAGTCAACAGGTAACATTTAACTTTCCACTCCATTGGTGTATTTTCATGCACCACATACTGTGGACTTGCTGGAAAGTTATGTATTCCACTGGACGATTATCCAACATTATGATGTTTTAGCAGTTAGAGCACATACACTGGTGACTGGACCCAGTACCCCAAAATGAGGAGCATTATTAGTCAGAAAAAAACAAGGATAACCACAAAAAATAGGGTATGTTCTATTAGCCAATAATGCACTTTGGACCTGATGTGGTCACCTAGACTGCAAAATGGCTTTTTCTTATGTACTAAGCTCATTTTCTCAGAACCCCCATAGCAAATTGGCTATATGGAAGGGGTGTGTTTAGGGCATCCCTACCAACTAGTGCTTCTTTAATGTATGTATTAATGTTGTGCGACTGAAATCAAGTCACAAAACACTGATATTTTACTGAAACAAAGAGATGTGAACCCATTCATTACTGGGAAGCGGCCCCCTTAGAGTCTCTTCTCCTTTGTGTATGTTGAATAAAAGGTTTGTTGGGGAGTAGGCAGTGGTCCACAAACAAGAAAATGCAGCCAATTTCTGTTAAGGAAAACGGGCTTCATTAAAAAAAAAAAGAAGGAAGTTTACTTTTTAGCTTGAGCCTATGGCGGCAGCACGCATGCGCTACTTGCTTTGCAAGGCATGCAGTATTCAGTATGGTGTGGAAGCTTCGGGGAAGCTCAGCCCACTCTCCGCCCATCTTTTTCATTGGTCATGAATGCTGCCTTCCGATTTGTTTTAGGCCTTTTAGTCCATCCTCATGACTGCCATGTCTTCATTAGTATCCTTCCATGGCTACTTGTCCCTTTACCTCAAACACTATTTTCTTCTCTTGGCCCCTCCCTCCCGCAGACCGTAACTTCTCTACCCCTCAACCGCACTCCCGTTTGTGCCTTCTTGCATGCCCGCACTCCCGTTTCCAATGCAATAGGTCTTGCGTAAATGTGAGTCCTATTGCGATGCAAATGCCTGTTTGCATATGCATCTTACCTCTCCACAATCCTCTGCCAGGACTTTGTGAATCAGACTGATTTTCATGAACAATTTATTGGCCTCCAGAGTCCAGCAGTTAAATGACTCAGCCGTGCACTGCAGCGTGGGTGTCACAAGTTTTTTTTAAATGGACAGTCACTGCAGGAGTATAATTTGCCGGAGGAAAATAAACTTCGTAATACTTGCAAAGGGTCGAGGCTGTCATTTCCCACCGCCCGCTGGAGCTCACCCTTCATGGAGCTCTGGGGCAGCTCCCGGAGCTCACTGTCGGTTCACGGCTTGGACCTGTAAGAGGTCCGTTATCTCGGGGTCGCAGGGAGAATGAAAGTGGCCGTGTTGGATCTGGGAACTATATTTGGCAAGGTTTTCAAGACTTTGGTTTCCCCGGTGGTTTTCACGCCGGCTCTGACTAGTTCAGGCCTCCCAGCCCCTAGCCCTTTTAATGTAATAATCCTCATTTGTAAAGCGCGAACAATCACCCATAGGGGTCTCTAGGCACTGGGGGCCGTCGGGAAGATTAAGCAAGCTATTGCCCAGAGTCACATGGTGCTGGGCTACTCTGCCGCCGGCGCCAGGGATCGAACTGTGAACCCCAGATTCCGGAGGCAATCGCCCTGGCCGCGGCACTACACCTCTTCCCCTTTCAATGCGGTAACCACCTCGATACCGCTCCTGCCCCCGTCCCCACTACATGACCTTGCCACCTCTCTCCCCCGGATTCCCTCGGGCAGGCATGTGGCTGCTGCTCTTCCGCCAGGCCTCGGATCCTCTGGTCCTGCGACCCCGGATCCTAGGGCAGACTGGCCGAGTGAGGACCCCCAGGACAGCCTACCAGTCCCTACACTACAGCACACCTAAGCCTACCACGCACTCGACCACCATCTATGTGTGACCTGCCCAGCCGACCCAAAGCCTTCTTCCAGTGGCCAGCAGAGCCAGAGGACCTTGCCGCTCTCCCCGCCACCTGCAGGGGCTGCTCTTCCACTTGCCGGACATAGGCGAAGAGGTGCTGATGGAGGACTCTAACAGCTGTCCCAGCGAGGATTGAGTACCACTCTTACATTGTGGTGGTTTTATTTCAACATCTGGGGCACAGCTAAGGAAGCAGGGCTGGACTAAAACCAAAATAATCCCTGGACAAAATATACAAACCAGCCGCACGTTGCAGAATGCAGAGCTTAGAACGGTGCTCTGAGGACAAGGTTGGGTCATGACCACCCAACACGGGGCTGGGGAAATGCCAGAGTGACAGAATGGCCAATCTGGCCACATAAGAGCTGGAAGTAGGGGTGCAGGGCTTACTGCAGGACCCCCAAAATAAACATGCTGGAATTCAGAAGGTGAATGAGCAGTAAAGATGGTTTTATATTTTGTTTTCTTCTTGTTACATTTGCTGTGTGCTCAAAGACAGAGTCAAAATGTCAGTTGCGACTGTTGACAAATTCTTGCTTATTCTTATCACATGGAGATTGGTGTTTACTTTTCTCTTACTGACTGCAATTTCAGAGTTATTTTTTACATGAACTGTGTTGCTGTCTAGCTTGGGTACAGGGAGTGTGAAAGAAAAGGCTCTAGGGCAAACACAACATATAAATACTTGTTAAATGAGCTGTACTTATATTTCAAAACATATCAGCAGTTAGGAAAGCACAAAGGTAGCACTCGTTTTGTAATTCTGATCGAATTAAAGATTTTCATAGGGTCAAAACAAATCAAGATACTTTACTTGATGGTGTGCAAAAGATAAATATTTTCAGAAGCCCGATTTCCCCACATTGCCGTATGTGCTCTATATAAATGTATCAGTAAAACTGCATGTTAATGTGAATTTTACTGCAATTTCAATGTAAATTCCAGTTACCACACCAAGCATTAGTAGTACATTTGTAAATACATGCTCCAAAATGCTCTACCTGATATATACGTAGCACCTTTCCTGCAGAATGAACATGGCTTATTTGCTACACTTGTTCTTTGTGTGACATTTTGATTTTTCACAGTCCCTACGTCTTCAGTGATGTAACATTGATGGCATCGCCCCACCCTGAAAAATTAAAATATTGCAGGCTATGTACAACCCCCACATATTTTTGCTTCTAGTCCTCAGGAGACTGTACCACTTGGGATGCTAGGGAACCTGCGGTTCGGGCCACAGACTGTACGAACTGTGAACCTACTCTCATCACAAGAGTCAACTGCGAAGCTGGAGGACGAACAGGATTAAGTTTCCTTAGAGAATTTGTCACTCATCAATTAAATACATAGGTCTTAATTACTTGTAGTATATTGCTAAATCAATGCAATAGGTCTTGCATTTATGCGAGTTTGAGCTATTACATTGCAAATAACAATGCCTTTTATTTTTGTTTTCGTTTTTTAAACATAAATAAAAGGCCTTATCATTTACAATGCCAATAGCATAAACTCGCGTAAACGCGAGACCTATTGCATTGCAAATGCTTGTTTTAAACTGCAATCGTAGACATGATATTCAGCAGACCCCGGAAAGCCACCATCCATGTGATGACATCCGATCATAGTGAGTCACAATTTACAACTTACCTAATGGGTATTGATAAGGTAGGCCAGATTGCGACCCATGACGATTTGGAATTCTGTGAACCAACCTATTGGTGCATAGGTCCATTCACAAATTCCTTTCCATGGCAAAAAACTGTTGCCAATTTGCGACCTCTTCTGTAAATGGGAATTTCATTCATCAGACCCTTTAAGATGTAAACTCAACCTAGATTAATTTTCTCTTTCTGTTACATTGGCTAATTTATCTGCTGATTTTCAATATCTCTCTTTCTTTTTCCACCTTCCCTTTCGTCCATAGCAGTTGTCCTCTCCTGAAATATCTCTTTTATTCTAAGCCCTATTTTTATGCTTGTCTCCACATTCACTTTCTCTCACTTCTTTGCTGTGAAAAAAGACAAATGAGTAGCATGATCAACAATGGGTCTTATGATAGATAGATAGATAGATAGATAGATAGATAGATAGATAGATAGATAGATAGATAGATAGATAGATAGATAGATAGATAGATAGATAGATAGATAGATAGATAGATAGATAGATAGATAGATAGATAGATTTTATTGCACAATTAATTAAAACCATTGCAATGAGACCACATATAAATATATAATATAACATTTTGTTCCCTTATTGAACAGGATAAAAAGACAAGTTGTTTCAATCAATTATGCAAAGATTTAAAAAATGGAAACCCCATTTTGGTGACTATAAACATAAAAACTTTAAAGGAGTTCATAAGGTGTCCCAGATTTACAAGTTAAAATTCTATATGATGGGGGAGTCCAAAGAAGCCCTCATTGCCTGGTGACCCTAAAAGAGCCGTTGTGGTGGTTGTTCGGGTCGGTCTGTCTCCTTAGGCCCTCTCGCCTCAGATACGATACGCCAGCTGGATGTCCTTGGGCATGATGGTCACCCTCTTGGCGTGGATGGCGTACAGGTTGGTGTCCTCGAAGAGCCTGACAAGGTAGGCCTCGCTGGCCTCTTGCAGGGCCTTGACTGTCGAGCTCTGGAAGCAAAGGTCGGTCTTGAAGTCCTGGACGATCTCCCTCACCAAGCGCTGGAAGGAAAGCTTGCGGATGAGGAGTTCGGTGGACTTCTGGTAGCGGTGGATCTCGCGGAGGGCCACGGTGCCGGGCCGGTAGAAGTGAGGCTTCTTTACTCCGCCGGTGGCAGGCACGCTCTTGCGGGTAGCCTTGGTGGCCAGATGCTTGCGAGGCGCTTTGCTGCCTGTGGACTAGTGGGATGTCTGCTTGGTGCGGGCCATGGCGGGAGCGGTCTCTCTCACCGACCAGGGAAGAAGAGTCTTATGATAGAAATTATAACATAACTTCTTAATAACTTTTAGGTTTATTTATTGACATTTACAAATATTTAATAATAATTTGTCATGAAACTGCAATATTCTGATACGGGAGCTATATAAAATTGTACCTACAACAGACATGTACCAGCAGCTGTAAGACTACACTTAGCGACCAATTAAAGCATGATCTGGTTAGCGTTTAACTGGCTGTACACTTCGGGTAGGATTCTCAGAAAAATACCTAAATCTATAGGGTAGATTTTTACTCCCGCATGGGTGTAGATTTGCAGATTTTAGTAAATCAGACGACTTTACGAGGTTAGGTTTGGCAAGTTGAACCAAATACCACTTCCAGGTATAATCCCATTGTCTTAGTTTATTTTTTAGTATTTTTTGCCACTCTGCCTAGGATTTACCCAGTGAGCAGCAACTATATGCATTGTATACACATTTCATTTTTTCCCAAGGGAATGCTGGTATTACTTTGCGATATTGCACCTGTTTCAGCTGCACAGCCTGCAGGTGCACTGCTTTCTTTCCACGTTCATAGAGTCTCTGCTTAAATAAAAAAAAGGGCAGATTCTGCTTGGGTCGTATGACGAGAATTCCGGTCGTATTTGGCATTTAGCAGGTCTTCGAGGGGGGTAGGTGTTTTCATCGAGTTGTACCGAATAGTTAACTGCTCTACCAGGGTCGTTAAACTATGATGCTTAGATTTACAGTGCTTCTTAAAGTTAGCAGCGTCTTTCTTCAAGTGACACCTACTGCAGATCTTTCCGGCCGCCACATCATTTGTGAGGATGAAACCGAGCCACATCGACTTCAAATATTGGGGCAGATATCCGCACAGTCTGCGCTTGTCATCGGGGGATTTGTAGAAAGCTGCGTTCATGCGCCAGCGGGTCTGAGAGGGTCGTAGGATGTGAAGGTCTGCATCAACCAGAACAAGACCATGGGCAGAAGTGCCACTGGTAGGGTGACCAACCGTCCGTAAATTTCACGGACCGTCCGTAATTTGGACATCACGGGGCATATCGGCAGCAACCGGCGATAATTATCGCTAAGCGCACTTAGCACTAGGATAATTATTGCCGGCTAGCGTGGATTTTTATCGCTGAGATAGTGTGCTATTAGCAACGCTTATCTCAAAAGCAATAAAAATCCTAGTGAGGAACTTGGATTTTCGATCACGATCGAATCGACCCGCCATTCTGTGACCCGCCGCCATTTTGTGTTGCCATCACTCAGGCAGCACGGCGAACAAAGTCTATTCTGCTTTTCCCGTAGCTTGGTGTCGAAATACGTCCTCTGCCTTGTTTGTGAAGCTGATGTTTGGACTAGCCGAGTACACTAATCCATGTCTGGCTTTCCTAATCCCTGTTTCAACTATCTGTAGGCTCACACCATTCTTTCCTGATCATATCTTATCGACTGGCCTTCACTGTCTCCTGCTAGCATTCTCTTGTGTCATGCCTGTCCCCCAATACACACAAACGTATCTCACCACCTGCAAGTCAGTTGTAATCTGTTAATAAATTAGTTCGGGGGTGGGATGACAAACACAGTTGGAGGAGAGGTCTCTTCGAGTCATCTGATCTTTCTGTTTTCAAACCCTTCTTACTGGTTCCGCTTCTTTGTTTTCCACTTACCCTATTGGCTCTTTTCTTCTTTGCTTGGGGCGTGTGTTTTGTTAATAATTCTGTATTGTATAGTATTTAATCTGATGCGCCACAGAGTGAAGTGGCAGTCTCCTGAGAACCTACTTTGTGTACTTCTAGGATAACTGTACTAGCTGCAGCTAAATAAATCCAATCTTCTAACGCTGACAGAGTGTCCCGTGTCTCTGTGTAACGAAGCAGGTGAACCCAGAAGACGGAGGGCGTACCCTGCGCCGCCAGGTCCAAAAGGTTCTGGTTCTTCAATTGGCGCCCAACGTGGGACGGCTTCAGTGGTACCGGTTCTGCTCGAAGGTTGTGAGGAACCTCGCAAAAAAATTCCGGAGGGTTCGCGAGCCACACTAAGCGACCCCTGTATGTCGAAAGTGGTCCGAAGGTCTTTTGCAGCGCGGTTACTCCTTCCTGACGGCTACTGGCGACTGCTGCCCTGACTGCTGCCCTGCTTTGGCCCATTCCTTTGGTGATGTATGGTAAAGCGAGACGATAGACGGGCCTCTGTTGGTGGAAGAAGACGTCCTTAGTTAAGTTAAGTATTTTCGTGGGTCGCGCCCACTAATTTTGGTTCTTTGTTTGATGTCCTTAGGTTACTTAGATTTAGTCATTGCAACGACTAAAGCCGAGAGTAAGTGCATTTGTGCTGCGTAAACTGAGTTTTACTCCCTTGAAGTTTGTGAACAGTCCAGAGACATTGCGAAATGCCTGGTCTGACTAAGTTTGGAAGAATTTGTTGTCTTGGTTGTAATAGGGACTCCCGACTTGAGGACTCTTGTCCGATTCCTTCGGTTGGAACTCCCACATATGAGCTCTACTCGAAACATGGTATCGGCCCCATTGCCTTTAACGAGACATGGATTCGATACACGAAGAAAGATGGTGTTCTTAAATGGCCAGAAAACGGTAGTTTGGACCCTGATGTGTTAGATAATTTAGAAACAGTTTTGTTCAAAAGAAAAGCCCGGCCGGCAATGTTTGCCTCTCTTCGCCTTTGGCGTAAGGAAGCCAAACAGAAAGAAATTAAACAAGCAAAACGAGCTAGGAAAGCACAGGGTATGACGATTATACAGGCTGCCCAACAGTTCAAGAATGATGAAATTGACTATGCGACTGAAATTTCAGAAATACAACATCGTATGGCGATAGATAAATGCTATCCGGTGTTGCCTGTTTCTCCTTCTGATAACAAGAAAGATATAGAAGAAGATCCCCTAATGTCCCATTTATTGAGGTTGCCTCCGCCTTATACGCAAAATGCCAATGTGCCTCAGCCGTTACAGCCTGCTCAGTTGCTGGTAGTACCTCCGCCGGTTCCGGCTCCTCAGCATTTGCCTCCTCCAGTACTACCGCCCTTGCCGGTTTTACCATTAGTTTCAACTTCTCAGCCTTCATCTCCTGATCCTAGCTCTCCTTTGCCTTCTGCTCCTCCTGTGATTTCTAGTTCTTCTCTTGATAATTCTCCTAAAATTCTGTCTCCAGTTCTGATGTCTAATTCACTATCTATGCGTAAGCGTCTCACAGATTCTGTCACTAGTATTTTATCTCCTTTCTTTGGAGCTCTTAATGCGTCTCCGGCTTTTGCTCGAAGACAATCTCGTAGTCAGTTCCCAGATTTCGAGGAACGAGAGAAGCTAGATTCTCTTGCACGAAGATGGATCAAGAAGGGTCCACAATATAGTATGTCTGATATTATGCCTACCTTTTTGCAATGGAATGCACCTACGCAAAGGTATGTTTTAATGTAATGTGCGATATTCTCATTAAAGAATGGGAAGATGTGAGTTCAAGTTCGATCTCACAAGATTTGTTAGATGTCCAAGCCGATTTTGAAAAAGGACTTATTGTAGGTTCCAAAGTTGAGGAAGCTGTAAGGATACTCATCTCTTATAGAACCTTATTGTTCTCTCAGATTTTTCTTGATTCTGATCCGTCGGTTAAATTGACATCAAAAAATTACCCTATGAGAGAGGTTCCGCCAGTATGGAAGGAAGAGGTTGCGGAAGTAGGTGCTAATCTAGCTATTCCAGCTCACTTTCAGCGTATATGGGTACATGTACCATGGAAGAGATCTGAAGTTTTGGCCCTTAAACAGACTCTACCAGATCCTCGTAAGAACCCTGCAGGTTATTACAAAGAATTATCGCAGACAATCGATGCTTGTATTATGAATCTGGCAGATATTGATATGTTAATGGGTAATGTAGTCCCACAGACAATATGGGCTAAGATTCGTAGAGAGGATCATGCACAGGAACTGGGTGCTACTTGGGATGTCATAGCTGATACAGATAGAGACCAAGTGGGTGGTGCAAAGCCTGACGCTTTGATCTCGGAGCTTCCTGGTAGAATCATTACGTTAATGAAAACTATGATGCCTGCATTGAGAGTGAATTGGGATAAGCTAGCAGCATGTAAACAAAAGAAAGATGAAAGTGTCTCTGATTTCTTTACTCGTTTCGAGGAGACATTTATTGATCATAGTGGTCAGGACATGGCTACCGAGGGTGGACAGCGACTATTCGTGGACAAATTTGTATTCAATTTGCTTCCCTAGCTGTCACACAAATTAAAGGATTCAGAAAGTTCTTGGGCTGTTTCTTCTTCTGCCCAGATATTGGCTACTGCACAATATTACGAGAATAGGGACAAAGAAGAAAAAGAAAAGCAAGAGAAAAAGACGAAAGATTTAAAAACGAAGGTTGTCTTGCAGCAAGCTTATCCGCCACGTTATGTTCAGCCTCAGACTCAACAGCCACCGCAGTTTAAGAGATTGTATCAGAAACCTGAGCCATACATTCCGCGACCTTTGTTAGGTCCTAATCAATGTGCCTATTGTAGAGGGGAAGGTCATTTCAAGAGCAGTTGTCCGGTTTTATTGCAGCGCAATGGAGCGTCATCTGCTCCACGAGGTCGTGCTGGCCTCCAGTCAGCAAACAGAGGTAGAGGTCGAGGTATGTTAACTCAAGAACAGCGTGCCCTTCCTTCTCCTAATTCCATGAACTACTTTGATCAGCAGAATGTGAGATCCGCTCAATATTATAATGAGGACCATTATGTTGAAGGCGAGAATGAGAGTCTTCATGCTAACTAGGACAGCCATGGACAAAGTAGAGGAGTTGTGCCAATCCCAGTAGATCAAAATGGCCCTTATGTCAACGTCACTAAAATGGGTGTATCAGAGCCATTTCTTCTAGATACTGGAGCAATGAGAAGTTCTATTATTCATTCTAAACTCCCTGGGGCACCTTTGTCTGGCTTAACGAATGTTTCTGTAGGATTCTCTGGCGCCCCTGTTCGCAATCCGGTTTCTTGTCCTTTGCCTATTTCCGTTGGTCCTTATGACTTGGAAGCTTCACTTCTGTTAATGAATGGTTGTGGTGAGAATCTGTTGAGTCTAGACCTATTGAAAAGAATGCACGCTACAATATATTGTTCTCCTTCAGGCGTACATCTTACTCAAGGTCAGAAGTTGATCTCCCCAATGTATCTGTCTAAAGATCAGTTTCCTCCTGAGTTGCTTTCTCTTCCAACAGCACTTTGGGCCACGGGTCCGAACTATGTGGGTTGTCTTAAGATACCGCCTTATGTTGTTACTCTCAAGCCCAATGTTGAAATACCACGTATTCCACAATATCGAATTTCTGCTGAAGGTGAAAAGGCACTTTTAGAAATCATTCATGATCTCATTCGGAAGGGTGTGGTTGAAGAAACGAGAGGCAACACATGCAATAGTCCTATTCTTCCTGTTCTTAAACGTACTGATCCTTCTCAGCCTCCTGTGTACCGGTTTGTTATTGATCTGCGAGAAGTAAACAAAATTGTGATTCCACAATTTCCTGTTGTTCCAGATATTACTGCCTTGTTGACTATGATACCTTCCACAGCGACTTGGTTTTCTGTTATTGATCTAAAGAATGCCTTCTTCAGTATTCCAATTGCAGAAGGGAGTAGGGACATTTTTGGTTTTTCTCTTGGAGGCCGAAGCTTCCGATTTAAGCGCGCACCCCTAGGGTACTGTGAAAGTCCCTCCATTTACAGCCAAGCTTTGAAATGTCATCTTGATACTTTTCACTTGCCGTCTGGTGCCGCCCTTATCCAATATATGGACGACTTGTTAGTCGCCGCCGATTCATAAGATATCTGCAAAGATGTCACTGTTGCACTGTTACGTCACTTGTTTAAGCTGAATCACAAGGTTTCACCTTCCAAACTACAGTATGTTTGTCGAGAGGTTACCTACTTGGGTCATCTCCTATCAAAGGAGGGACGACGATTGACACCAGAGCGAATTCAGGCGATTACTCGAATGTCTGTACCATCCACACAAAGGGAAGTACGTGCTTTTCTGGGAATCACTTCTTATTGTAGACAGTGGATCCCTAACTTCACTTTGATCGCTAAACCTTTGTTGGCACTCACTTTAAAAGATACGCCTCAGCCCCTTCCTTCGACTGAAGAGTGCCAAAAGAGTTTCACTGATTTACGCACTGCTCTGTGTTCTGCTCCTGTACTGGGTACCCCAGATTACACTAAGCCTTTTACGCTGTATGTTCATGAGAAAGAAGGTTGTGCATTATCAGTTTTGACACAACAATTTGGAGATAGACAGCGGCCATGTGCTTATTTTTCGGCTACGTTAGATCCCGTAGCTAAAGCATTGCCTAGTTGTCTCAAAGCCACAGCAGCCGCAGCAATTTCTATCCGACTGTCCGCTGGTATAGTGTTAGATAACACTCTCATTGTCATGGTGCCACATGCAGTGGATACCTTACTAAACAGAACGAAGACACAGCATCTCACGAGTGCACGTTTAACTGGTTATGAGCTGACGATATTGGCTAGTCACGTACACATCAAACGATGCAATACTCTGAATCCAGCTACTTTGTTGCCCCTTCCAAATGAGGAGAGTGTTGAGGATCAGCCTGATTGTTTCTTCCGTACTGAGGAAGAGACAAAAGGAAGAATTGATTTGAGAGACACACCGTTAGAGAATCCAGATGGGGCTCTATGGGTAGATGTTTCTTGCTTTAAGATACCTAATGGAGATACGGTTTCAGCCTATGCTGTAACTACCTTACATACAATTGTGGAAACTGCACGTGTTAAACACAATTCAGCACTAGCAGCAGAGTTGATAGCACTGACGAGAGCTTGTGTATTATCAAAAGGGAAAAGAGTGAACGTGCACACTGACAGTCAGTATGCCTTTGGTGTCGCGTTCAATTTTGGGCGTCTCTGGAGAGAGAGGGGTTTCCTAACTTCACATGGCACTAAGATACAGCATGGTCAGTTAGTGACTGATCTCCTTGAGTCACTTGCTTTACCTGTCCAAATAGCGATAGTGAAGTGTAGTGCTCACAAGAAGATTACGGATGATGTTGGACGGGGAAATGCATTTGCTGATGAAACAGCAAAGAAAACAGCGAAAGATTTAATGAGTCGAATGTATATGGCAGGTCCTGCGAATTGGGTCAGAGAGAGAGGAATGTGTGAGAATACAGTGGAAAGCATGAAAACGATTCAGAAGGAGGCTACAGAAAGAGAGTTAAGCAAGTGGAGAGAAAGTACGGGAATGTTAGATGAGATGGGTTGTTGGGTAGAATTATCCGAACATCAATGTTGGTTGTTACCGGATGCCTATGTACTCCCAGTGGTTACTATGGCTCATGGTCCAGCTCACCTTAGTGCAAAAGGCATTTGTAAACTTCTAGCTCCAGTTTGGCAGAATGAAAATATCCCGAAATGTGCAGACAACGTAGTAAAGCATTGTATTGTTTGTCTGATGTATAATCCAGGAAAGGGAACCCCCACTCCAGCAGGTCACTTTGCTCCTCCGACATACCCATTTGAAGTGTTGCAAATCGATTACATTCACATGGATCGATGCAACAACCTCAAATATGTTCTGGTGGTAGTATGTGCCTTTTCGAGATGGATAGAAGCATACCCTTTGAAAGACAACACAGCTTTATCCACAGCCAAAATCCTTCTAAAAGAGTTCTTTCCCAGGTTTGGATTGCCGCGCATTGTCTGGAGTGACAATAGGAGCGAATTTGTTGGCCAAGTCATGCAGAAAGTTTGTGCAGGTCTTGGAATCAAGCAAAAGTTCCACACGGCAAATCATCCCCAATCAGCGGGTTTAGTAGAATGTTACAATGGGACCTTGAAGTTAAAATTAGCGAAGATTCAAGCAAGTACGGGACTTAATTGGCCTGATGCTTTGCCGTTAGCTCAGCTATCCACCAGAACTGCAGTACACTCTCGTCTGGGACTTAGCCCTTACGAAGTGGTGTTTGGCCGTCCGGCCAACGTATGGGGAATACCTCGTCCTAAAAAGTTCTCAGATTTGCCCTACCCAATGTTGATTGACTATTTGCATGACCTTACAACTAAATTGCATGTCCTTCATCGACAGGTTCAGAGTGCTTTGCCGGAGGCTTCCACAGATCCAGGTCACTGCATCCGACCAGGTGACTGGGTCTGTACCTGAAATTTTCAGAAGAAAAAGAACTTGGAGCCCAGATGGCGGGAGCCTCGTATGGTCCTACTAACGACAAGGACAGCGGTGAAAGTTGAAGGAAAGAAAAATTGGATTCACGGTGTGCATTGCAAGAAAGTACCTTTGCCCTTGCCTTTTGATCAGTGGGTTCGTAGATGTTGGTGACTGTGAAGGCGAAACAGTTCCACGATTTGTACCCTTTAGCGATGCACACCTGAATGGGACATTGTCTGAAAAAGAGGATGACGACATCTTACAGGAAGCAATCCCATTGCATCGTCGCTTGAATACGACTGAACCAAGAACATTGTTTCAAGATCAGAGTGTTCTGGGAAAGGAGCGCTACAACCTTAGGTCCAGACAAAAGAACAATTGAACTTTCTTCTTCTCCCTTGTGTAGTGTTCTGGTTAGGTTGCAGGGTCACGGTAGGAGTCTAGGTCACGACCTGAGTAGTGACAATAGGTCTGCAGGATTTTCAGTGTCATAGGACGGTTGAGCAACGTGACTTCAGTGATTGAGGAAGATTGCCGTGAGCATCCACTAGTGAAAATGGAAACTACACCAAGTAATAAAGAGAGAAGAAATGAAATGAAGAAAGCATCTTGTAAAATAATGTTCGTCGTTACAGTGTAACTCTATGTGTTTTGATATCATTCTGTATTGCTCTGGCGATTATTGGTTGGATAGTGTATGTTTTGCAGCCAAGAAACACCTCCCCTTCCTCCTCTTTGCCTTCTTCTACTATCTCTCCACACCTCTTTCATACTTTTCCTTCACATGAACTTGTCAGAAGAACCGAGTATTACAACAATTCCTTTGTCCAACTATTACACCAGCATCAATTAGTGGTTAACACAACTGATTGTTGGGTATGTGGTCTTATGCCGCATACTACTGAGAAAGGAATACCATTTCTTGTTCTTCCTTTCTCCTACGAGGGTTCTGCTTGGGCATTCTTTGTTATTTTCTCAAATGCATATCAAAGTAAATTCAGACGGTCTGTTGCTTCACAAATTAATTATCCGGATTTTAGTCATAGTTATTTGATTAAGGGTATGGTAGTTATGGCTAAAATCATGGAGAATAGCAAGATTTCTATCGATGAAAGAAAAGCATACACCAATTGGAAGGTCACCCAATACATGTCGAGTCTTAATAATAAAATGGGAAAGGAGAAATCCTCACCAATCTGGACTGTACCGCATCAAGGTAACTTCTGTTTAAAAATAAACGATTGCTATTCTGACACTGCACCAAAGAGTAACTGTTCCTACACCTACATTTATTCCTCTCTGAACTCACCTCCTCTAGTACCGTCTCAAGGCACCTATTTCATTTGTCATGATAGAGCTTATACCTGGTTGCCAACGGGTTTCTCTGGTACCTGCTACATAGCTTTCCTTCTTCCTCCTACTTCCACTGCTTCTGCCAATTATCACCGAACCCGTCTCAGCCGAGGAATTATTGACTCAAAAGACACCACGGGACAAGAAGGAGGAGATTTCCTTAAAGGTTTTCTTCCCTTCTGGGGTCCAATGACCAATAGCAGAAATATAAGGCAACTGGTCCGTGTCGTAGAAACTACAATAGACATCACTGTAGGAGCCTTGAGTAATATCACGGCGGAACTACAGGCGGATCGTCTTATGACCTTGCAAAACCGAGTTGCCTTAGACTTTATTCTTGCCGATCGTGGCGGAGTATGTAAATTGATCGGGTCAATTGTATTTTCATTCCTAATGACGCTCCGACAGTATACCAAGCTATTTCCAAGTTGCATATAATCTCCGAATCTATTCATCAGGACGAAGGAGATTGGTCCTTAACGGAATGGTTTTGGGGACTACTGTCCAAATGGGGTTGGAAAGCATTGACATTCCTTGGAATAATCTTGACAATCGTATTTTCCTGTTGCCTTTGTATGCACTGTGGTCCTGCTATCTGTGATCTTTGTGCTACCATGTGCATTTCAAAACCCAAACCTCAAGTAACAGAAAACATAAGGATGATGTTACAACAACAGCTTGATGATCTCATGGCTATTGATGTGGACTCAGATTAACATGAGTCTATCTTGCCTGAGTTCTGGCAAAAGGAGGGTCTGAGGAACTTCGATTTTTGATCACGATCGAATCGACCCGACATTTTGTAACCCGCCGCCATTTTGTGTTGCCATCACTCAAGCAGCACGGTGAACGAAGTCTATTCTGCTTTTCCCGTAGCTTGGTGTCGAAATACGTCCTCGGCCTTGTTTGTGAAGCTGATGTTTGGACTAGCCGAGTACACTAATCCGTGTCTGGCTTTCCTAATCCCTGTTTCAACTATCTGTAGGCTCACACCATTCTTTCCTGATCATATCTTATCGACTGGCCTTCACTGTCTCCTGCTAGCATTCTCTTGTGTCATGCCTGTCCTCCAATACACACAAACGTATCTCACCACCTGCAAGTCAGTTGTAATCTGTTAATAAATTAGTTCGGGGTGGGATGACAAACACAGTTGGAGGAGAGGTCTCTTCGAGTCATCTGATCTTTCTGTTTTTGAACCCTTCTTACTGGTTCCGCTTTGTTTTCCACTTACCCTATTGGCTCTTTTCTTCTTTGCTTGGGGCGTGTGTTTTGTTAATAATTCTGTATTGTATAGTATTTAATCTGATGTGCCACAGAGTGAAGTGGCAGTCTCCTGAGAACCTACTTTGTGTACTTGTAGGATAACTGTACTAGCTGCAGCTAAATAAATCCAATCTTCTAACGCTGACAGAGTGTCCCGTGTCTCTGTGTAACGAAGCAGGTGAACCCAGAAGACGGAGGGCGTACCCTGCGCCGCCAGGTCCAAAAGGTTCTGGTTCTTCACTAGCGCTAACTGCCTAATGTGAGATGATCGCTGGAAACCCAGCGATAATCTCACGAAGTGTGGCGTTAGCTTGATGATAGGGCCTCACATACTTAGCCATGATATCCACCTTCCATAGGATATCATGGCTAAGTCAGTCCTGAAGCAGGCGTAAGGAAAGTAGCGATAACAGGGGTTACCTCTACTTTTCTTGCCGCTATGTTTCATAGCGTGGGACTTGATGATAGGAGAAATGTCGCTTAGCGACATTTCTCCTGTCATGTCAGGTCAGGAACGCCACCTTTGCATCTCATTAGAGATGCAAAGCTGGGCGTTAAGAATCCGGGCGCTAATGTAAGGTTTCACGCGATAGCGTGACCTTGCTGATTAGGCGATAAAATTATCTCCGCTTTTCGGCCGAAAATGGCCGCAAAAGCGGCGATAATTTTCTATCGCCGCCTTGTAGATATGCCCCCACGTCCGTTGTCCATGAGGATCCCTTTTATGGACGCCTTTTGTCCGTGATTTTGGGCATTGCAGGGAACCGCACTGTTCCCTGCATTAAGCCTCAATTCCCTGATATGGCTGCCTCACACTCCTCCTTGGAGCACAAGAGCAGCCACACCCTCCCCTTTGTCATTCTGTATGCGGCTGATTGCCACATACAGAATGACAATGGGGCAGTCTGAGGTGTTACAGCATGTGTGCCCACAGGCATCTCATTTGCACATGCCCTCAAGGACACCATCTCAAAAACAATCACAACACCGATATGCTCCAAGACGTACACAGACCAAGTCCATATGAACCTTAACATTGGGCACTCCATTCCTCCAAGATCCAATTCACAGAACAAACCACCATTCACGCTCTACCCACATAACGCACACCATTAGCCTCGATTCTGATATTTATCTGCATAGTTTCTCAGACTAGTAGTAACTCGGATGCCAGACAGCAGCACAGTGCCATTTTCTAATGCGCAATCTGTACAGCTCAAAGCACCGCAGCATTGCATATTCAAAGCAACCCACAGAACCTCATGGCCATACATACCAACGTCAGAGCAGCGCCATACACGTACATGCAGGCCATACATGTCATATGCCAGTGACATAACAGAACGTGCTCTTTCAGCCTGCGCATTAACAGATGAGTTTCTCGGTATTGTATATTAGATATTTATTGTTGTCCAAATCAAAGGTACTCATTTTATCTACCTAGGGAAGATGACAGACAAAGTGGACCTGTCAAGATTAAAACCTGTTACGATGGCGTGAATCACTTGATATAACATGACAAACCCTACGCTTCAAAAATTCAATCTCAGGCAAATTTCACCTGAATAAAAAAAAATAGCACCTAAAATTCCACTCGTGACCAGCTCAAGTAACAAGACACTGTAAAAAAAAATGACACGCAAGTCTTTACGTATTTCTTCTGCAAAGTAATACATGGCTTGCCACCAAATTTCATGAGATGTTTGTTACTAATAGGCACATCGACATTTGTGACCGAGTTACCTAATGAAGGCATAAGGCTGAACTGCACGCTGCATTCCATATTCATTCAGAATTTTTTTTTAAAGTGCAGGTTGTGTCCTTTGGGGAAAAATGCTTAGAAATGCACTCATTAGTTTTAAGCTCTTCGAGATCAGTCACGGCTCGCAATACTCGCGGGAGGGGGGGTCGCGAGGTGTTTCGCACGGGGGTTACCGCGGGATGGGGGACGTTAAACTAAAATGAAAACTTACCTGACCTGGTCCCGCATCGCCTTTGCTCCTGGGCCGGGTCCCCCGCTGCCTCTGCTGCTCTAGAACAGGGACAGACATCCCCCTCTTCCTTCTGTAAGCCAATCACAACGCTGCAATGGCAGCGTTGTGATTGGTGCGGAGTCGCGGGCAGTGACCAGCTGGACACCTGTAGGAGGACATTTTCTCTATGCAGGCTACATGCAGCCTACATAGAGAAAATGTAGAGTGTGCATCACTACTGCCGACCAAACAGTCAGGCCACTCAGAGTGGTGCAAGCCACTCCTCCCTGACTCAACCACCCGGCCGCCCCAACCAGGCATACCCCTGCCTTCTGCTTTCTCGCTGCGCGAGAAGCACAAAATACAATGGTATTTAAAATATCATTTTATTTTCTGCTTCTCGCACTGCGAGAAAGCGGTTGGATGGCGCTCATACGCCCTAATGGAGCTGCCACCACTGCCTCCCCCAGCCTCTGTCTAGGGCAGGGCATTCTGTCAAACAAAAGAAATGTGCAAAAAACGCCAATGCTGCTACATGAGAATCCAGTTCAAGAAAATAAGGTGGTGAAAGAAATTAAAAAGAAGGGTCTAGAGTTCTTTCACAGTCTCACCATTTTAGAACTGATGCATTTCCAATATTATATTCAAGCAAGCCATGATTGCTGCTTTTTTTATTTTATGCAACTAACAACAATTGACAAAGCCAATAGTTCTGGCTTGTTGTAGGTGCAATGTTACTTGTTGTGTTATATATCTGGATACAATAACAGAAGAGGCAAAATACTAGTCGGGCGGACCACTAAACTAAGCACAGATTTTAAGCTTAGGTGTTTTAAGAGACCACCCAGTTTTTTCATCCCACTTAAAGCCCTGGAAGCAACATGATGTCACAGTCACCTCATGGCCTGGCACTGTGCATCATGCATTACTCTTACTTCCACTTTATATGTGCAAGGGCATAGTGAACCCTATCCCCAACCCTTGCTTTAGGAACTACAGCAAGGGTAACATTCTTGATGGGCATCTTCTGTCTGAAACTCTGCAGACAAAGGCTCAGCTCACAATTAATATGAAAAGGAGGGTAAATAAGTAAGTGAGGGGATGGGTGGATGGCTGGATAGATTAGTGAAAGGGTGAATGGATGAATGAAAGGATAAATGGGTGGATAATGAGAGAAAGGATGGATGGATGAGTGAGTGGAAGGATGGATGAGAGAAAACTTAAAAAGATGGATGTATGGGTGGAAGGGTAGATGGATGGGTAAAAGGGTGGATGGATGAGTGAAACAGTGGATGATGGGCAAGTGAATTGGTGGATGGATGATTGATTCATTGTTAAGTGAAAGGGTGAATGGATGGACGGATGAGTGAAAGGGTGGATGTAAGGATGGATGAGTGAGTGAAAAGGAGGGTAGATGGACAAAAGGATGGATAGATGAATTAAAGGGTGGATCGATGAGTGATAGGGTCAATGGATGGATTCATGAGTGGATGAGTAGATGGATGGGCGGAAGGAAGGATGTGTAAGTTAAAGGGTCAATGGAGAGAGAAAAGGATTATGGATGGATGACTGATAGGGTGAATGTGTGGAAGGATGAGTGACTGGGTGGATGGATGAGTAAATGAAAGGATGGCGGGATGGGTGAAAGGCTAAAAGGCTGGATGGATGAGTGAATGGTTGGATGGGCAGAAGAGTGGCTGGATGAGGGTACCGATGGATAGGGTGAAAGGGTGGATGGATGGATAATGGATGGATGAGTGAATGGGTGGAAGGGGGATGGATGAGTGAAATGATGGATGGAAGGATACATGATGGATAGGTTTGCAAATGGTTGAATATGTTTGGATATGGATGGGCTTAAGAATATACTATTGTGCGACCTCCTCTGATGTGTCTGTAAAACGTACCTTTTGTGCCGAAGTTTTGTCCGGAATTTTGACCTCCTGTCCTGAATTTTTGTCCTGAATTTTGACCCTTTGTCCTGAATTTTTACACTCGCCGTCCGGAATTTGCACCCATGCAAGTTGGTCACCCTATCCCCCTCCCCACCCCGTGCCTAAAGGGTTGCAATACTTTAATTTTAGATACTAAACATGTGCACAATTAAACCACCTGGAAGGGAGTTACACAGAGGTGTCCGTTCAAATTCATTCATCCGTTTCCTTGTTACGCATACAAACTCAATGAAAACATAAACACATCTTGATATGCCTTTTGTTGTAAGGAAAAATCACAGTCCAGAGTGAAAAATTAAATGAGTGTTTTCTATGGCGAGCTAAGCAAGAGGTCCCAGAAGAGAAAAGGCGTCAGAACCAACGGGAAAAACAAGCATTGACAAGGTATAATGCCAATGCCATTATGCAAACAGCGTCGTGGCGAGATTTCAAAATGACATTTAATCCAGAATATCAGTAATAAGAGTCAGCACAAGAAGCGGACTCGTGGGTGAGGCACCAGGCACACCAAAACAATCCATGACAAGAGACGGACCTAGTCCCAAAAAAGCAGCCACAGAGGAGGAACCCCACGTCGTAGGACATCGACAACATCATGACACCAAATATCAGCACAGGATGAGAGACTAAAGAATTCAAAACAAGCAGCCACTTGAGAATATCACCAGGTGTGACAAAAACCACCCTTGGGCTGAAAGATACGATGAACCACCAGAAGTAACCATGGGGAGAAATGCCACCTCATAGGACGAGCGACCACAAGAAGTAGCTACAAATGAGAGACACCACGCAAAACTAATACTAGCCATAGTAGGAGCGACACAGAATACAAGAAACACACATTAAGGAGAGACACCCGGCATTGCCAAAACCCACAGTGTAAGGAGCCTCACCACCAGAAAACTGCAGGAAGTAGGCACAGAGTAGAGACACGTTCATCACAAAAAATGACTTTGAAACGAAAGCCTCAGCCTCGTGAGATGCATTGCAGGGGATATAAGAGAGGAGATCGATATCCCGCAACATAACTTGTCGCGCAGCTTTCGAATCTAAGAAGCCCGCCCAATGACATCAGATGAATACCTCACCCCCAGGGTGAGGTATTTTACTGGGTGCAGTAATCCGGTAAATACCTCCTAATCCGAGTTTTTCATTTCGAAATTAGGCATCACATACAGAATAGATATTTATATGATCTAATTCTGCATGTTTTGCCCCTATTCAATATTTTTATAAAGGCTCAATGAATCAAAGGCGATACCCAAAAATGAGTTTGCCCTTTTTTGACCCGCCCCGTCTCAGCATTTTTGTGAACCTCACCATCTAATTTGGAGGGCACGCGCTGCATGATCCTATGACTTCAGAAATAGCCATTTTCTTTACATGCTTCTCATGAATATTGGTTAAGTGTCAGACGCAGATATTCAGGCGGCATGACAAAATTACTTTCTCCATTCTAAAAGTGAGGTCGAGCTGAGGTTGATACAGCTCATAATGCAGTACAGTACCACAGCTCCTCGGAAATTAATGAACGTCAAGAATCAATGCAGGCCTCAGAACTATCAAAACAACATAACACACATCCCTCCTATGCACTTGAACCATTCACACTTTCGCTATGCTCAAAGGTGTTCAAGTCGCGGCTCGCAATACTCGTGGGGGGGTGAAGGGGGTCGAAGTGCGGGGGTGACAGGGGCGCAGGGGTTTCCGGGGGGAAGAGAGGGATGTTAAATTTAAATTAAAACTTATCTGACCGAATCCGCACCGTCTCTGCTCCTGGGCCGGGTCCGCGCCACCTCCGCTGAACAGGAACAGTCAGGGATGCGCCCAAGTCCTGCCCCTCCTGTAAGCCAATCACAACACTGCAATGGCAGCGGTGTAATTGGTAGGGAGTCCCGGACGGGGCTCAGCCGGGCACCAGTAGGGACGCCATTTTCTCTATGTAGGCTGCAGTAAATGTAGAGTGCGCATGACTGCTTTGGTCAGCCCCAGGGCCGACCAAGCAGTCACGGCACTCAGAGTGATGCAAGCCACTCCTCCACAACCCGCCCAGCCACCCACCCCCAACCAGGCATACGCTCCCGCCCCCAACCAGGCATACCCAGTGCAGTCTGCTTTCTTGCAGCGCGAGAAGCAGAAAAAAATATAGAAAGGCGGGGCCGGAATCGGCCCCGCTGCAAATATGGCGGGGCACCGACCCCCTCCCCCGCCTGCCCTCGCATGTTCACCGGCGGCGCGGCCCCCACCGCGTCATCATGACGCGGTGGGCGCGCCGCACCTGTGAATGGCTGGCGACGGCGACCTCGTGACCCGGAAGCGATTCAGGCGCTTCCGGGTCAGGGGGCGTAGGGGTCGGACCAGTTAGAACTGGTCTGCCCCCAAGTAGCGGTTAAAAGGCTGGCGAGCGTGGGACTCGACCTCTTGGTCCCGCGCTCTTCCAGCATTTGGTCACAGCCCCTAGGAGGCTGCGTAACGTCTTTGTTTGTTATTGCAGGTTCGGTGGACGGTTCAGCGACGGTGATTTCTGCGGATCGGATCGGGGGAGACGCTGGCTACAGAGACGCGTGTGCAACGACATCTGACTCCTGGCGCTCGAGCGGATTCGGCGGTCGGAGTATCGTGGCTGATAGGGGCTCCATGCGGAGGCATCTGCGGACGGGTGAAGCTCGTGAGGTTGGCGGGGCGCGCGCACACGCCTTAGAGGTAACCGTCAGGGGGGGGGGGGCGCCCACGGGTCTGTGCTGTGATCTGGGACGAGGATTTGCACGGGTTGCATTGCCGGTTTGTGCAGGGAGGAGCGGGCGGGCATTAACTCCTCCTTCCATTATTGGGTGCATGCAGTAAAAGAGTGCCGATTTATAGAACGGGCAGTGGCTCAGAGGCACCGCTGCCAGCATTGTGGTGTGGTCGGTTCCCCTAAGAGGCAAGGGTTCATACCCAGCATTGGAGGCAAGCGTCTTTGACGGGGCAAGGAATTTGTAATAATTGTTTACGTATTTCGAGGCTGTTCTAGGCTACATGGTAAACGGGGGGCCCCATTGATTCATCCAGTTTTTGGGCATTTTCCGGTCTGGACTGGGCAGGGCTTCAGGGAGACATAAGCAACGGCGGGGTTGGCAATTATATCAGGTGGGCTGTTGGGGACACAGTGTTGATGACTATCTCGCTCTCATTGTCTGTTTATTGAACAGTTTGCCCGACACTGCAGTATACTTAAATCAATGTGTATATGGTCACGTTAAATTTTTTGAATTTACAGTATTGTGATTATTTGTATTGCGTTACGCCTTTGTCGCTTGTGTGTTCCAGGAAACGGCGTGGGTTTAAGGTAGTGGGGGTCAGACCAGTTAACAAAGCATAGCATGTCTGGGAAGCGGGGGGCCAAACGTTCACGCATGGAGCATATGTTAGAGGCTATGATGCGGAGGATGGCGACTATGGATAGAAGGTGGGGCAAGGTGGATCAAATGGGCCACAGCTTGACTGAGTTGAGGCAGAAGGTGGAGGACCAGGGTGGGTCGTCTGGGAGGCCGAAACGGACAATAGTACCACCAAAGCCAAGGGGGGAATTGGAGGCTCTCCCTAAGAGGGTTAGAAATAAGAAAGGTAAGATTCAGGACCCCAAGGTAGTGGCGCCTTTAGAGACACCGGGTGGGGGTGGTCCGTCCAGGCTCCCAGCAGTGCCAGAGTCTCCAGAGTTAGTGCCCCCGCCCCAGCTTTACCAGTGCCAGTACCAGCACCAGTTCCGGTGGCCCCTGTCATTGATCCAGTGGTGCCAATTATCATCCCAGTGGTGTCCCCGAAAGGCACCAATGCTCCTGTATTGAATCCTGTGGCCCCGGTGCTAGCGCCAGCAGGGGTTGGGCAGGTCCCGTTGGAGTTAGCCACTCAAATAGCTGCAGTTCTACCATGGTTAGGAAAGGGGGGGGGTGTTGCCCCTGGCGGCGGGCACCGATCCTTTGGCAGAGGCTCAAAGATTGGTGGCAAAGATCATGGCAGCCCCGGGCGGAGAACAGAGCTTGGGCACAGAGAAGGCCCAGCAAGCACAGCCAGGGCTGCAGCAAAGCGACAGTGGGAAAGCCAAGACGGCAGAGCCAGTGGGTAAGGATCAGGCTTTACCTTTGTTGGGCGCCGGGGTGTTACCTTCCAGGAAGGAGTATTTAGCGCGCCATGTTGCGAAAGATGTGAAGGAATTGATCTGGGCTGGGGCATATGTAAACATGTTTTCTTTGTTGACGGATAACAGGGAAACGGATTATGCAAAGCTGCAGAAGGATTTGATGCTTCCCAGTGAGTGGCGGGCGGAAATGGCTAGATTTAGGGTCGAGGAGACATTGACAAACTGGATAAGGGCATTTTCAGTGTATATGGCCATAGTGGCGGAACGTACACCTAATATGCAGGCGGAAATGGCTTGTTATCAAAGCAGGGTGGCAATGGCGCAGGATAAATACGGAGGTGTGGGGTGGAAGGATTATGATATGAACTTTAGGAAAGCAAAAGAGTTTGACCCTTCACTCACATGGGACAGGGTGGAGTCTATTTCCTGGTTTGATCAGTTTGGCCCGGGGCAGTCGGGCAGTGCAGGCCAGAATTGGGGCACGGCACACATTTCGCCGCCACATCAGCCCTTTCGGTCAGGGAATTCCGGTGCGGCAGCGCCGGCCGCGGAGAAAGGGGGAAAGCGAAAGGGAGTGTGTTGGGACTTAATAGGAAGTCCTGTACTAGAGCCCAAGGCACCTGTAAATTCAGGCATGCATGTGCCATATGTAATCACCCCTCTCACCCAGAGTCAAAGTGCCTTAAGAAAGGGAATACATTTTCAGGGCCAAGAGGGGGTAAAAAACGGGAATGAGGGGGAAATGAAAAAAGTAACGCACTCACCCATTGATGTCCTTGCGATGAATCCCTGGCTAAATAGGTATCCAGACCATGCGGCAGCCAGAATGCTGCAGGAGGGGTTTTTGTATGGTTTTAGGATACCGGTGGGGGATTACAAGGGGACTTCTGGGTGCAAAAATCAATTGTCAGTCAGATCAAACACAAAGGTTGTAGTGCAAAAGATCCATAAGGAATTGAGCTTGGGCAGAATAGTGGGTCCGTTTCGGGTTCCCCCGGTGCCTAATTTTGTCTGTTCCCCCCTAGGGGTTGTACCAAAAAAAGAAGAGGGTGAGTTTAGGCTGATTCATAATCTGTCGGCACCCAGAGGCAAGTCATTGAATGATGCCATTAATGAAGAACTTTGCAGTGTAAAGTATGCGTCCTTTGACCAGGCAGTAGAGATGTTGAGGGAGTTGGGTCCAGGGGCCTGGCTGGCAAAGTCAGATATTGAATCGGCATTCCGTCTATTACCAGTGCATCCTCTGGATCATCATCTGATGGGTTTTTCATTTCAGGGACAGTTTTACATGGATAGGTGCATGCCTATGGGGTGTTCAGTTTCCTGTGCTTACTTTGAAAAGTTTAGTTCATTTTTGGAGTGGGTTTTCAGGCAAACGACAGGGCATCCTTTTGTGATGCATTACCTCGATGATTTTCTCTTTTTGGGACCAGCAGGCTCTCGGGTATGTTCGGTGGCATTGGAGGAGTTCTGTGCACTCATGCGTAAGTTCGGGGTCCCCCTGGCTCGGGGGAAGACAGTAGGGCCAACAACCACAATTGAGTTCCTAGGCATCGAAATTGATTCAGTGCAGGGCTGTTTTAGGCTACCTGAACAAAAGATAATGAAATTTCGGGTGGCGTTGCAGCAGTGTGTTTTGAAGGACAAGTTGTAGGCCAGTTGAATTTTGCACTAAGGGTGATACCGATGGCCCGGCCATTCTCTCGCTCCATTTCGCAAGCCATGGCAGGCCTACACGAGAAACACCATCACACGCGCCTGTAATCTGAGGTTCGCCAGGACATGCGGATTTGGATTGCATTCCTGGAGAATTTCAATGGCAGAGTAGTGTGGCCCGGTCCACCCACTTCGTCGCCTGCCTTAGGTTTATGGACTGACGCGGCGGGGAGTGTGGGATTTGGAGCCATACTAGGGAACAAGTGGGTGGTGCAGCCGTGGCCGGATTGGTGGGTTGAGGGTGGACTAACAGCTAACATAGGTTTTTTGGAATTGTTTCCCATTTGGGTTGCTTTAACGGTATGGCCACAGGATTTGCAGAATTCGTCTGTAATGTTTTGGTCTGATAACATGACAGTGGTAGAATCCATCAATCAACAGGCGGAAGGTGCAAAATGATTCTTCGCCTGTTGAAAGAGATAGTGCTGTTATGCATGAAATTAAATGTGCAGTTTAAAGCAAAGCATGTCCCGGGGGTGCAGAATAATGCTGCTGACGCACTCTCTCGCTTCAAGATGCAGGTTTTCAGGGAACATCTACCATCGGCTGAGGCGACATCAGCACACTTTCCAGAAGTTCTTTGGCAGATTGGTGCCCCCAATTACAGAACCTCGTGGCGGCTAGTCTAGCTCCTGGGACCAGGAAAGCTTATGAAGGGGCATTTGGGTCCTACTGTACTTTTTTGGGGCAAGATTGGGAGGAGAGATGGCACACGTCAGGCGCATTCCTTTTGTTTTTAGACAGCCTGCATAAGGGGGGGCGCACAGTGGCTGCAGCCAGGCGACATGTAGCGGCAGTTTCCTTCTTTGCGTAGATTAGAGTCACGCATAATCCCACAAATAGTTTCATTGTGAAGAAGGCATTGAAGGGGTGGCGACGAATCCAAGGTGGGATTCCGGACACCAGGCAGCCAATAGGGCTGGAGCGACTGAGTGCGCTGCTGACGGCACTGGGGGCAGTCTGCAGTTCAGTGGGGGAGACTCTATTATTCAGGGCGGCTTTCGCTTTAGCATTCTATGGCGCATTCAGAGTGGGTGAATTAGTGGCACGCAAGAAGCAGGATAATCAAGGTGGGCTCTTAATGGAGTACATAAAGGTACAAGGTGACACATTGCTTGTGACCATCAAAAAATCTAAAACAGATCAGGATGCTCAGGGAGAAGGGGTGGTACTGCATAGGGCGCGAAACAATCCGTGTTGCTCGGTAATGCATTTTGAAAATTACCTCAGTCAGAGGAATAGCGCGTTGGGTGGGGCGTTGTTGTTACATGCGGAGGGTACGCCACTTACCAGGTACCAGTTCAGAAAAGTCTTGGATTTGTCAATCAGCAAGGCAGGCATGAAGCCAGGGGATTTTGGAACGAATTCGTTCAGGATAGGGGCCGCCACTGAGGTAACGGCTAGGGGCTTGCGATCCAGTGAAGTACAGAAGATTGGACGCTGGGTGTCCAACAGTTACAAGCGTTATGTGCGGCTGCACATGTTGTGAGGGGAGACTATAATGTGGTACTGATGCTTCCCTGTCTGTTGTTTTCTTCACAGTTTCTCAAACCTGTCACGCAGGGGGGGAACTGCCATCATCCCAGCAACAACATTCTCGGCAGCGATCATCAAAGCTACAGGTCACAGGGTCACGTAATGTGTGGATTGTGGGGCATTCATATGTGCGGCGTATGAAATCTGTCTTTCTTGCAGGTGACTATAGGAAACGGGCAGAGCAGATGGGTTTCACAGTATCCTTTTATGGGAAGGGGGGCCTGTGTTTTAGTCAACTTAGGGGCTTTATGGGTGATTTGCTGAGAGGACACGGTCCTCCTCCTGCTATCGTTATTTTACACCTAGGGGGCAATGACTTGGTCACGTTGGGCAGGAGGGTCTTGTTTGAGACCTTAATCTCTGAGATTGGTTGGTTAGCAAAGGTGTGCCAGGGTTCCTACATAGTTTGGTCACACATGGTACCCAGATTTAAATGGAGAGGGGGCGACTCGGTGAGGGCTTTGAAGCACTCAGTTAGGAGGGTCAATAATAAAATTGGGAAACTTTTCAGATCTCCAAAACTACAGTGCATTGCACATGGGTGTGTTAGAGGGGAACCGTGCTTCTTAAAAGACGGGGTCCATTTGACTAGGTTGGGTAATGACTTAATGCTAGGAAATTTCATGGCTTGGCTAGAGGGTCTGAGGGGAGGGGCATGACCTTTCTAAGGGATAGGTTGGGGGGGGCCAGATAGTCGGGCAACTATGCTGGCCTGTGGCGGTAAGGTCATGACTAGTGAGCAGTACATTTAAGGTCCTTAGGGGGCGGCATCATTCTCGAATGGGGTCGCCCAGGGGGAGGGACAAGGGGTCTCTCCTATAACTCCAGGGGCGGTACATCCGGTTGGCTGGATGGGTGCGGGGAAGGGGGGGAGTCACGCTTTCTCTTAGGCTGGTTGGCCACCCCGCACTGGCATGGACGTCATTAAAATGGCGCACAGTGCAAGACCCCCCAAATTGGCGTGGAGTTCAGGGAACGTATGGGGGTAACCGGGGGGGGGAAGTACCCTCTCGGTAAGCGGGCCCCCTGCGCATGCGCAACCCTAGGCGGGGGCGTGGTATGTGATAAGGATCTGACACCAGTAATGACCTTGCGGTAGGCCCAACTAGGATACGCAGAAAGTAATTAATGTATGATTATGATTTTTATGTTAGATTCGGATAGGAAAACTATGTATTAGTGATATGTTAAGGTTAGCCATCTGAAGTTTGTGCATATTAATTGTAATCAAATGTGTATAATGTTTCTGCGTATAAATTGTGTAAATAATGTTTATTTCTTAAACGTTTGATTTTATTTTCATGTTTTAATAAATACGGCCGGGGGTTGTTCGACCCCGCCTCCAAAAAGTCATTACCTCTCATGTGCCTCATTACAAATGGGTTTATGCCCGGGGGGGGGGGGGTGGGGGAAATTCGGTAGTCCCTGACCATATGGTATTTAAAACGCCGTTTTATTTTCTGTTTCCCGCACTGCGAGAAAGCAGTGGGGCAGTGCTCCAACGCCCTAATGGAGCGGCTGCACTGGTGAATATTCCTTCTTTTCCCCTCCACTCGCCCTACATGTGCGATTGGACCGAATATTCTGCACCACCTCACTCCTTACTCATGTCACTCACGCCACATACTTAGGGAAAACTCTATCAGATCACAGCCCTCTGAAACCGACGATGTCTTGGGGCTGGGTTCCCATCCCATTCCCGAAGGTGATTACACCCTAGACTCCTAGAAGACTCTGTATTCCGGGACACGTTAATGAAAACAATAGTTACCTACGTAACGGAAAACACTAACACAGCCTCCACACCATCCGTGTAATGGTAGGCATTTAAAGTAGTGCTGAGACGGACATCAATTGGCTCAAATGTGGGTGCCAGCCAAACTGTCCTCTGTGCCCTGACCCACGTAGAGGGCAAGGATTGATTACGCAGAACTGCTCTAGCCACTATTGTGCATTCTGAGCCTGATAATCTGGTACTCTGTTGGCTCAGATGATCAGAGAGACACACCCATCCGTTCCTATTCTTGATTTCCTTACACCACAGATGACCCATGCCCCTACACAACTGAAAATGAATATGTCTTTCCGCGATTGCTATCTACTCAGCTGCTCTCCTGCTGGAGCTTCAGTCGTCTATGCCTTTTTATGCAACTTGAACCTGTCTTAGATACCTGCTGCGGTCAGAGAGGCTCTCACAGCCCCAATGGCTGCTGGTCAAATTTGTGGAGCCATTCAGGAGTTTCCCCGCAGTAAAACCCCAGGAACAGAAGGGGTCGGGGTTGAGTTTTATAACACCTTTATTAAGCACCTGACACTGCAATTGGAATGCCTGTATACCTCTATCCTGAAGGTCGGCGCGCTGCTCCCTACTACCGCTCAGGCTTGTGACTTCCCTATTAAAGCCTGGTAGGGCCCCCTCTAATATGTCCTCCTATAGGTCACTATCGTTACTCAACACTGAGTATACGTTTCTAAGTAATATATTGGCACACAGGTTTCTCCCCCTGCTCCCTAAAATTATACACACAAACCAATGCAGCTTTGTTCCCAGCCACAGTACCTCCTTAAACATACGCAGACTTTATCATGTCATGGATGCAGCCATGCGACAGTATCCATGGGCGGGCTGCCTCTCATTGGACCTACGTCAAGCTTTCGACACCCTGGAGCTGGATTATATGTTTTTTTAAAGGCTGTTTATTGATTTTCATGTATTTGAGCACCAATCTGTCGCAGTATAAACTGTGCATATTGTCTTGTAAATGGTTACAGATGGAACAAAGATAGTGAAAAGGCCACAGACAACAGTATGCTTAACAATATCACAATACTGCAGTGTTAGAGTCCCTTCGGGATCTTCCGGTTACATATATTATTCAAGTACATTACAATAAACATTGTCTACAACTGTCGCATGATTTATCGTGAGTATACGATAACTGCTAACCTTAGGCGCAACTCCAATCGCAACCTGGTGTTTATGCTGTACAAGTGTGTTAGGATTTAGGGCAGTTCTGCTATTCATATAATGTGGTGTGCACCAATATAAGTTTTAACTAATGTAATGTCCAGTACCTGGGCCTGTGTGATTTACTAGCGAGTGTTCCGGGTGTATGGTAGCGTGACGGAGTGAGGGGGTGGTGGAGCGGTACTACTCCTGAGAAAGTTATAATGCTGTGTTAGTGGCTGTTAACTATAGATCTGTGTCAGCTTCATCATGACCCTGTCATGGGACAAGGTTTGCAGTGTTTAATTTTGACTCTACGAAGGTTAGATATCAGTGCAAATCAGCGGGAGTCATCAAGGTGGGCATATGTATGGTGTTGGCCTGGAGTATTTCGTGTTCTGCCACTAGCACCCTTACGGAGGTCAGTGAGCCATATGCTATGTCGGTGCCATTTCCGACTTCCAGGCCATGGCCAGTATGCGTTTGGCTAGGCCTAGTGCCAGGTCTAAGAATTTATTATGGTTCTTGCGTCGTGCATTGCGTTTTGTTATACCAAGTCTGAAATGTAGTCCCTGAACCGGGATGACTGTACCTGTTGCCTTGGATAATGTGTTGGCCATGTCTCCACAGTATGCCACTAATTGGGGGTATGTCCAGACCATGTGAGGAAAAGTAGCTTCCGAATTCTGGCATCTGGGGCATATGTCAATGACCGAGTCATACATATGGGCCATCCTGTGTGGGGTTAGATATGTAGGGTGAAGGAAATTAAATTGTGTATATTTAATTTTGGGGTTCGTGGATATTAATTTACGGACACTTATACATTGCACCCATTGTTTATCTGTGATTGTTACTGCCAACGTGGAGTCCCAGTGCTCTCGTAACGCTGTCAGGATGAGGCGTGCATCTGATTTTAGGGAATTGTATAATGTGGCTATAGCTTTCCTGCCCGTGCTGTGCATTAGAAATACATGTAGCGTGCTAGATATTGTGTGTCATCATTTTTATTCCCCACATGTCTGCTTCAACTGATGTGTAAGTGTCACGTACATTAGAAAGGTGCCAGGGGACACACCATAGTTATCCGTCAGTGATTGGAAGTCACATTGACTTGAGACAACAAAGAAGTCACCCCAGGTAGTTAGGCTAGCGTCCGTCCAGTCTGTCATTTCTGGATGTTTGAGATAGGTGTACGGACCGGGGAGAATCTCGAGGGGAAGATCTGGAGCATACGGTGAGAGGTTGTCCAGTTGGATGACATTATGGCCTGCCAACCAACGCATGGGCCACTGTAGCTGTGCCGCTGCAAAATAGTGTTCATAATTGGGTGCAGCCAGACCACCCTCCGTAATGGGGAAGGAAAGGTTTCATGAGTGCTGTGCTGCCCTGGCTCTGGAATTGCTCCAGATCAAGGACGTAGGAAGTGACCTCAGGTCTCCAAACTTGGCAATTGATAAGCGAGAGCCTCAAAGAAGTAAAAGAGTTTGGGAATTAAAAGCATTTTGGATATGGCTATGAGGCCCAAAGGATATAAGGGAATCTCCGTTTGGAATGGCAGCATAGAGCGGGCGCTGGCTTTTTCAATAACCATGCAAGTGTCTTGCCCGCTTTGTCCCCCTCAGCATTTTGTCTGGCAACGTATTGTTTATAATCCAGGGCATATAGTCAGTCCAATGTGTCCTTTTGCAATAATTGAGCTTTCGTCAGGAGGGTAGTATGTTTGGATCAGTGGGGGAGATGCGTTCGCAGCATTGGATATCAGCTTCTAAATCTTGCAGCTTTTTGTTGAAGAACATGCGAGATCCGTATACTGATTTTGCTACATGCCCGCCCCAGACCACTTTGAATGCATTCCATTCCATTCCGGTGTAGGATGCTGTGCCTTGATTAGTTTGAAAGTATGTTTTGATGGATTGTGAGAGGGAGTCGTGCAGAGGTGCATCCCTAAGTGCTTCTAGGGTAAGACGCTATGTTGGGATGCTAGGTCTGGGTGTGCCACATGTTAATTGTAATTGTAAGGGGCTGTGGTCCGATAGTGTACGAGTGAGGTATTCTGATTGAGTCACCCTAGACAGGGCCCCAGTAGAGCAATATATTGCATCTATTCCTGTAGGTAGATCGTGCAGGCCTGAGTAGTGAGAGCAAACCCGTTCTGTGGGATGCATGCCCTACCAAGCATCCTGCAGATGCATAATATTGGCCCAAATCCGCATGTGCTGTGCCAGAGTTATGGTCTGTGCCCCTACAAGTGGTGGGCACAACTGATCTAGATAGAAGTCTTGAGTGCAATTGTAGTCACCACCCCAGTATGTGGGAGCCGATGGGTCTCGGAGCAGCGACAAAGTCAGTGTATGCAAAAACGCTGACTGTCCCGAATTCGTTAAATATAGCGAGATTAGGCCATTCGGATCAATACTTGTGTGAAGCGACTGCAGCGGAGTCCCGGATGCTACCTATATGAAGGTAGCCCTGGCATAGCCAGAGTAGATTGTCCCTATTACTGTGCCCCTCCAACATTTTTGGGGTGAAGTGACCATCTGTGAGGTAGATGCGTCGCTTGTAGAAGTGCCATAGAGACCCTGCTTCTTCGCAGGTATTGATATACCCTGTGTCTTTTTGCACTAAACGCCAGTCCACGGACATTCCATGTCATTAGAAGCAGTTGATTACCCTGCATCTCCTGCGCATAAATTATTATGCATGCGTGCTTGCCTATTCCCAGGGGCCATCTGTACACATACGCCATCTCAGAATATTAAAGGAACCCAAGTGAAGCCCTATCAGGTGTGCGATTGATGTGTAATATCTGCAATTTATTAGTGTGGACAGAAATTTTCAAACAATTTTCATCACCAACTCCCAATCCCAGACCACTTTGCCAACAGGCAGATGGCCATCCAAATTAACTGTGAACAAACTTAATAGTAAATAAGAGAGAATTATATAGTGTAAGAGAAAAAAGTGGAGAAGAGAGAGAAGAGAAAGTAGAGAATGAAAATAACATTTGGTTGATTTGATGGAGCAGGTAAAGCAAAATGTTGTATACCTCCTCTATTTTGCATGAAAATACTAATCACTTAATCAACTTATATTATAATTTGAATTAACTGGGTGCTGTGTTATACTAATCAACATTTTGCATTTTATTGGTAAACACAAATTACACGCGGGACTCATTGCTATTTGCATGGCAGAATAACTCTAATAGCTAACTGTGGTATGCCTATTAATAGTAGTACGTGTAGTGATAGGATATTGCATGATTTATGTTGCTTTGGTGATGTTTGCGTTCCAGTTTGGACCGAATGGTGAGTTTTTATTGCTTTAAATGTCGCTATAAGCTAGGTAAATACTAATACATAAAGGGATTAGTGAGGGTTTAACATTAGAATCTACATTTCTGTGTATTAATTACTCTTTTGTGTTTGTTTTGCTTAAGTTAGCATTTGGGCCTACCAAACCATGACATCCAAAATGGAGTTTAAAAGTGGCCACAGTCTCGTGATAAAAATCCTCCCCCGTATCAACCAAATTCCACGTTGTTGACACCAAGTGCCCCAGTAAAAGAAACACCACAAAATATAACATTTGAGTCAATGCCACCTGAGGCAGGGAGAAAGAATCCCTTTAGAGAATCAGAAAATACACAACCTGGTAAAATGACAAATGAAAAGTCAGCTGAATTAGCCAGAACTACTTTAGAGTTAACTGAAAAGATTAGGGAATTGACTAAAAATATGGAAGCTGTAACTGTTCCTGTAACAATAGGACCAGTGATGCCTATTTTTGATAAGCAGAAGGATAGTGAACATTGTCTAACGATCCCTTACAACAGTAATAAACAAACCGAAATGGAAAAAAGAGATTCAAGAGAAAATCCTTGGGGACAAGTGGTAGGAACTTCTGGATTGAGTACTCCTAAAAATTTGACAGTGAATAAGAGCCTAGCAAATAAAGCAATAATGACGACAGAATCAGTACCAGGGACACCAAAGAGTTTAGAATAAACAAGAAATGAACCAAATGCTGTAGGTCCTACTTCAGAAGAACTAAGTGAATGGTTAAGGAGCTTACAGCAAAAAGATGCTGAACCTCGACCTTTAGATGTGGCAAAATTAAAAATAGTTTTAGAAGAATTAATAGTAGGAACTATTCCCACAGAAAAATTAAAAGCATATCAGGATGAAGAACACATTTTTCTATGTAAAAGTATAACATGGAGAGTGAGAAATTTACATGAAGATTTGGAAGAAGTAGCAAGTGAAATGGGTATCAACTTTGAAAAAAAAAATCATTACAAAAACCATACAGAGTAGACTTTGCTGAAAAAGATATTGAGAATCTGAATACAGCAGGAAGAATAACTCAAATTAATGAGCTAATTGTTTTACTGAGAAAATGCGGCGACGTAGATAAATGGAAAAGTAGGTGGTTTCGAAAACGGAACGATGCAACAGACAAAACATTCGCAGCTTTCCCAGTAAGAGAAAAGGAAAAGGTGGTAACTGAGTGTCCCATGAGGGACATTCCAGGAGGAGGCTATGTGCATGTCCCCTGGACTAGACAGGACATTTTATCATTTACAAATGACTTTCCTCGCTTGCGCGAGAAGCCAGTCGAATGGTACAGACAGGTAGACAGGTTTGGCAAATTATCAAAAGTACTATGGATTGATTTGAACAGTTTATTTGACATAATCGTGCCAGCAGATCTATGGGCAGAATGTAAAATTACAATAGGTTGCCCTACTCAAGAATACCATAGGGATCCAAAAACGGGTGCTCCTGATCCAGAAGTAATGAGAAAATACGAACAGGTAGTTACCTTCCTGAAGAATAAAGTGCCTCCAAAAGAAACTGATTGGGTAAAGATTGATAGAACTCACCAAGAAGTAAAAGAATCTGTACATGCCTATTTTGAAAGAATTTTATTGGCTTTTAAACAATACAGTGGTGATGAAAATTTGAGTGAGAAAGATTTGAGTTATTTTGTATATCGGTTTGTGTATGGGTTGCGTCCTGAAGTAAGCTAAATAAAATAAACAGCATACAGTGGATTGGCAAAATAAAAAGATAGATGAAGTATTGAGGCATGCAAAATATTTTAGCGATGAGATTGAAGCCAAGCAACATAAGTTCAAAGAAAAAGCCATGTGGGCTCAAGTAAACGTGGCAGAAAGACAGGAAGCCCAACTGATTGAACAGGCAAATGGCATGAGCATGAAACAAAAGCCCAATATTGGGAAAGGAAAAGGACAGATTAGTATAGAAGAAGCCAAAAAGAAGTGGCCATGTCATAACTGCGGAAAGATAGGGCATTGGAAGACCGAGTGTAAATTTCCCCCAAGTGCTAATGGCAATAATGCATCATTGAATCCACCGGTGCAGAATGAGGTGAGTTGTCAACCGCAGCGACAGCAGCAGGTTGTTGCCCAACAGTGTCACGTGCCAAAACTGCCTTTTCCACAGAGCGTAAATCCTCAGAGATACAGTAATGAGACAGGATTCTACAACGAAGAACAGGTAACTAAGCTGCCGCGCGCTAGTGCTGTTTCGCAGTATTGGCTACAATGCGATCAGAGTGAGTAAGAAGAGAGTTATTGATGGTGCCGAGGAGAGGAAGAAGAGTGCGTACTTGGCGCAACTCTGGAAGTAGACCAGACAGGCCCTTTTGTGGATGGAAAGATAAATGATGAAAACATTACTTTCCTAGTAGATACTGGTGCTACTCGTTCAACTGTTAGATCAGCTGATGTCAAAAATCTACCTCTCTCGGATGAGACAATCCAAGTAGTTGGAGAATCCAACAGACAGATAAAAACATATCTTACTCAACCAGTTAAGGTCAAAATAGGGAAATGTTCCGAAAAACACCGTTTTGTCATGTGCAATACAAGCCCTGTAAATTTGTTAGGAAGGGACTTGCTGTGCAAAATGAACTGCACAATTTTCTGTACTCCTGATGGCATAGCTTTTGAGACTCCTGATGAGGATGTACTGTACAAAATTACTATAGCTAATATGGAACCTGAAATTACTGAGGCATTTGCTGTATTTGACCCCGAAGAATTGCCTCAGGAATTGAAGAAAACTGGGAAAACGGAGGTATGGGATTTCACGGGAGAAGATGTGGGATTAATGAAAAATGTAGATCCCGTCAAAATTTCTGTAAAGGAAGAAGTAAGTTACCCAAATATTCCACAGTACAAATTGACACCCAAGATAATTGCAGGAGTTACTCCTATAATAAACAGAATGATTGAATAAGGTATTTTGAGAGAAATAATAAGCAGTCCATGTAATTCGCCAATTATGGGTCTGAAAAAGCCTAATGGAACTTTCAAGACAGTACAAGACCTGAGAAAAGTGAATAAAATTGTTGTATCATGTTGTCCCATTGTACCAAATCCTTCTGTGATTTTATATCAGATTCCTCATGATGCAGAATGGTACACAGTGATTGATTTGTGTCATGCTTTTTTTCCCAATCTATTGCACCCTGATAGCCAACACATTTTTGCGTTTCGGTTTGGCGAACAAACTTTGGCATGGTGCCGAATCCCACAGGGATATCCAGAAAGTCCATCTATATTTAATCAGATTTTGAAGAAATCCCTAGAAGATTTAAAAATGCCCGAAAGTTCGGTACTAGTCCAATATATCGATGACCTATTGGTGGCATCGAGAACTCGAGAAGCTTGTGTACTAGATACTGTTGCATTACTGAATCATTTAGCAGATGGAGGACTTAAAGTATCCCCATCAAAATTACAATTCTGTCAAAAGGAAGTACAGTATTCAGGCCATAAAATTGAAAAAGGGCTAAGAAAAGTGACTGCAGATAGAATCAGGATAATCAAAGGAATGAGAGCCCCAATGACTCAGAGAGAGGTGAGAATGTTTCTTGGAATGGTTGGATATTGCCGTCAGTGGTTTAGTAATTTTTCATTGATTGCAAAACCTCTGGCACGCTTAACAAAGAGTGATGTAAAAGACCCCATTGAATTAAATAAAGAAGAGTTGAAGGTTTTTAAACAATTGAGAGATGGTTTGTGTGAAGCCCCAGCTCTTGGCATGCCTGACTATGAGAAATAATTTGAGCTCTAGTGCAGCGAAAGAAATGGATGTGCAATTTCCGTACTAGTACAGAAACATGGAAAATTGAGAAGACCAATTGCATATTTTTCAGCTATGCTAGATCCTGTAGCTGTGGCATTGCCTGGTTGTTTGAAAGTTGTAGCAGCTACTTGTAAGAGTCTGGAACAGAGTGAAGGAATTGTGATGGGATATCCTGTGAGAGTGTTTGTGCCTCATGATGTGGTGATCCTTTTAACTAGGAGCCGCACTCAGTTTATGACACATAGTCGTCTAACTAAATATGAGAAAGTCATATTAGGTGCAATAAATGTGAGCCTTGTGAGGTGTCTGAATGTGAACCCCTCGACACTGTTACCTGATGCTGAGAATGTGGAAGTCAGGGATGATGTGGATCATGATTGTTTGGAAGTGCTTGAGTTTTGTACCAAGCCACGCCCTGATATAAAAGATGTACCTTTGACAGAAAGTGACTATGTGATGTTTGTGGATGGATCATGCTTGAGAACAGACGAGGGAAATTTGAGTGCAGCATACGCAGTATGTACTGTAGCAGCTGTACTGGAAGCATCTTGTCTGAAAGGAGTGAAATCGGCCCAGGTTGCTGAACTATTTGCATTAACGAGAGCATGCAAGTTGAGAAAGAATCTGAGAGTGACTGTGATAACCGATAGTCAGTGTGGCTTCGGTGTGGTGCATGACTTTGGGCAAATTGGGTCCCAAAGAGGATTTTTGACATCAAGTGGAACTCCTATAAGGAATGCTGAAGTGGTTGGAAAGTTGCTTGAGGCGATACAGCTGCCTAGGCAATTGGCAGTAGTAAAATGTGCTGCACACTCGAAGTCTGCTGATTATATATCAGCGGGGAACGAGTTTGCTAATGACATTGCACAATATTGTGCACGAAATCAGAACTCTGTATATCGTGGTAGGGAAAAAGAAATGAATTCATGTCCCTTGCTGTTTACTAATACTGTGAATACATGGGAGGAAGTGAGGCAGCTACAGGAAGAAGCAGGAGATGAGGAAAGAAAACAGTGAGATGTGCAACACGAGAGACAGATCATGTGTGGGTTTATCGGGATGGAAGACCAGTCATGCCTGATAGCATGGTTTCTACCATGGCACGGATGTATCATGGACAAGCACATGTAGGAAGAGATGCCATAATCAGACATTTCAAACAGACATGGTATAATGCCAAATTTAGACTTGTAGCTGAGAACCTATGTCAAAGATGCCTTATATGTCAGCAATACAATCCTGGAAGAAAAACAGTGGTAAGTCTAGGAACTATAGGACGAGAAGGAGGGCCTTTCACAAGAATGCAGATTGACTTCATTGAAAGGCCCCCCTGCAATAGGTTGAGGTATGTTTTAGTGGTAGTTTGTTTGTTTTCTCGATGGGTGGAAGCATACCCAACTAGAAGAAGTGATGGAATTACAGTAGCAAAGCTACTATTGAGAGAGTTCATTCCCAGATTTGGTTTTCCAGTCACAATTGAATCAGATAGAGGAAAGCATTTTCATAATAAAATCCTGAAACTGATTTGTGAGGCATTGAATGTACAACAGAAACTGCATTGTGCTTATCGCCCAGAGGCTTCTGGTATGGTGGAACAAGTAAATGGCACCATTAAAAACAGATTAGGGAAAATGTGTTTAGCCACAGGTTTGAAATGGCCTGATGTCTTGCCTCTAGTACTCATGACTATTAGATCTATCCCTGATAGGAATACTGGATTGAGTCCCCATGAAATAGTAATGGGGAGGGCAATGAGACATGTTTTCATTCCTGTCAACTAACTATTGCCTATATCTGATGACTTGGTGTTGGATTATTGCAAGGGATTGGCTGATTCCGTTCATTCTGTGTTTCATCAGGTTGGATCGGATGCAGCCACTCTTGAAAAGAAGCCAGCTCATGATCTAAGCTGACTGGGTGAGAATAAAGGTGCATAGAAGAAGAAATTGTCTGGTCCCAAGGTGGGGTAAATCACGTCATATGATCCTGACCACGACGACAGCTGTGAAATGTGCAGGAGTGAAGAATTGGTATTCATGCTAGCCATACCTTGCGAATTCCAAATCCAGTGGATAACAGTGAAGAAGAATACTTTGAAGAATCCAATACCAGTTCTGAGTCAGATACAGACAAACAAGGGCAATACCAACTCCTGAAAGGGGCTAGTTAGAATCAAGTCCAGTTATAGCACCAGAAAATCTACCATTAAGAAGGAGATTGCAAATTTCTGACACTAGCTCAGAGTCAGATACTGAACCAGTACAAGTACATGAGAGTGTAAACGAAAACAGTGAAGAGACTGTCAAAGGCATTTTTGATAAAGAAGCTCCGCATGAAAAAACAAGAGAAATTCCACCTGAAATCACAGAAGTAGATGGTGAGGTACCTGATACAGAGTGAGAGGGAAAGATTGTTGCAGAAGACCCCCGAGGAGGTGTAGGGAAACCATACATCCAGGTAGAAGAAGGGACAGTTAGTCAGCAGGAAGATTGTGTGGAAGAAACACGAGGAGGGACAGAAGTAGATAAGAAAAAGGAAGTGGTGGAAAGAAAGACTACTGAAAGTAAGAGTCAAGGTGGAACTGAATCTGACGACAGTGATGACGAAGTACAAGAAGGTCAAGTTCTGAGAAAAAGAGCATGGAGAACTGAGAGAAGTGAAAAAGGAAATAAGTTGAAAAGGCCAGCAAAGGAAGAAGTTTGGTCAAACAAGATGAAGAGATTGAGATACCGATTGACACGAGTAAAATCATCCAGAGCTGAACAAGTGAATGAGGTGTCTAGCCAAGAGAAATCAAAAGACGTTGAACAGACACTGTCAGAGGAAAGAAAACGGACTAGAAAGCCTAACCAGAAGTATAAGTCACCAGAATGGTCATATGCGGCACTTCCTGAAGTACAAGAGGAAGCAGACAGCCAAGGGGATCTAGGGGTGACTATACCAGACGTGGTTGAGGAAGACGAAGAATCGGAAATCCTGAGAGTTATTTGGCCGACATCGGAGAAGAGACGGATGTTCAGGAAATTCTGAATCAAGATTGTGAGAGCAAAGTGAAAGACGACCAAATGCCAAATTAAGGAAACAAAGGTGTTCCAGAAGAGAATTTTGAAAATACCGAAAAAGAGACATATCCGAAAAGAGCCAAGTAGGTGCCTAGAGCCTTGGGTTTAGACAAAACTAGTTGTGTGTAGACGAGGCTAAGTCAAAAGACACTGATAATTTTCTGAAATGGCAAACACAAAAAGTAGAAAATCTACATGTGTGTTCCTTCGAAGATGGTGCAAGGTGTGTTGCTGTTGTACAGGATTACTAATGCTTCTGTGGAGTGCGTTAGCTTTAATAGTATCATTTAAAGTAACATTTGAAACAATAGAAGGTCATACTGAAAATAGAACTGGTGTAGAGAAGATTCATGATATTAATTCAACTAGAGGAATAGATAGAACTTATTTACATAAAGATAGGTCCATAACTGATTTTTCTAACAATGTTTTTTCAAAATTATTGTATGAATATGTAAAAACAATGGATGTGAGAGATTGCTACGTCTGCATGCAGTTGCCTGCATCAGTGTCTGAGGGAGTGATTTACTACCACCTTCCAGTAACATATGGAATAACATGTAGTGTATTAGCAAGTTTGTTTTATAAAACAGGGAAACTAGAATATTATTTTTCTGATGTAGATAAAAAAAATTCACAAGTACCTGTAGTTCCTGAACTATATAGAGTTAAACCTGGTAAAGTGTTAGGTGAATTTTTTCTAGAAACCAGAGAATTAACTTTAGAATCAGTATTTAGAAATAATCTCACTTGTAGTTTGAAGAGGGAAGAAAAGACTTGTCTAGATATGGTAGAAGAAAGGAGAATAAAAATGAAAAAGAAGATACCTGAGAAAAAAGAAGAAAAGACAGTCTGGGATGTTGAAAGATAAAAACATCTGAAAGGAGAAACTAGTCCAGCTATGGCTTTAGATTGGCCTCAGAAAGGGAAATTGTGTATTAGAAGAAATCAAACTGTGTATGATGCTTACTTCATAGGTGCGAGTGACTGCCATGATACTTACAGAATTATTGATGGATGGGGATTTAAAAGAGGAAATGATCCGGTATTCCCTGGATTATATTTTATCTGCGGGAACAAAGCTTATTATCGATTACCTGACCATTGGTATGCCACATGTTACCTAGGCCTGGTTTTCCCAAAGATATTTCATGTGGGAAGGGGAAAAGATGGTGCACATGAAATAGGTAGACAACTAACACATAGATGGAGACAGAGTTGGGCCCTAATTGTAGGGGATATTTTTGGAGCACTGATACCAGCCATTGGAATATCTCTGAATGCACACAAAATTAGAAAATTATCTACAGTAGTGGATCGCTTGTCAACAAGCACTGCTGGAGGATTTTTATTGGTAAACACAGAAATGGTTGCCATGCGAGCCATGGTGCTGCAAAATCGACTTGACCTTGAAATTATTTTGGCCAAAGAGGGTGGAGTCTGTGGAATACTGAAGGTTCAACATTGTTGTACTTATATTCCTGACGAAAGTCAAGATTTGAAGACATACATAAAGAATATAACTGATTTGCACAAGGAGATTGTTCCACTGGAGGTTGAAGGGGTTTGGGAAAAGATTGGAAAAGAGTTTTCTACTATTAAGGACTTTTTACTAAAATTAGGTAGTACATTTATTGGTAATATTTTAATTCCAGTAACATGTGATATTTTTAGTATTAATTCTGAGATTAGGGTGTTTATGTAATAAAAGAAGAAAATTACAAAATCATATAAAAAGAGAAGCTGCTAAGAAAAGAGAGAAAGAAAAAAAGGAAAGAGAAATGGAAGATATAGAATTAGAAGAATGGAAAGAGAATGTGTATAAAAAGACAAGAGAGGAAGAAACAGGGGAAACAATCGTGTGACCTAACAAAACTTAAGAGAACTGAATTCATTTCTATTACAAATGTTATCACAATTTAAGGGAATTTGTGGTGATATTAAAAATCACCAAAGGGGGGATTGATGGAGCAGGTAAAGCAAAATGTTGTATAACTTCTCTATTTTGCATGGAAATATTAATCACTTAATTGACTTATATTATAATTTGAATTAACTGGGTGCTGTGTTATACTAATCAACATTTTGCATTTTATTGGTAAACACAAATTATACGCGGGACTCATTGCTATTTGCATGGCAGAATAACTTTAATAACTAACTGTGGTATGCCTATTAATAGTAGTACGTGTAGTGATAGGATATTGCATGATTTATGTTGCTTTGGTGATGTTTGCGTTCCCGTTTGGACCGAATGGTGAGCTTTAAATGTCGCTATAAGCTAAGTAAATATTAATCAATAAAGGGATTAGTGAGGGTTTAACATGAGAATCTACATTTCTGTGTGTTAATTACTCTTTTGTGTTTGTTTTGCTTAAGTTTGCATTTGGGCCTACCAAACCATGACATCCAAAATGGAGTTCAGAAGTGGCAACTGTCTCATGAGCGCAATGTCTACTGCACAGACTCGGATGTCTCCGTAGACCTCCAGGCAACCTCAAGTCAGGGCACAGTGTTCCTGGTCAAGGATAGGAACATGGAGGACTGCCAAACTTCAGTTCAATGCAAGAACAATGAATTTCCACAACCAGGAGAATTACAATGTTGCATGGACATGTCATAAACCGAGGAAGTGACCTAACACCTCTTTGGGAACCAAAAGTTTGGGAAAGTGTTTCCTTCAAATGGACCAATCGGATTATAGAATTGTCAAAAGAATGTTTCATGTTATCCCGAATTTTACTGTAAAAAGGGTAGTACAATAGGGAGGAGTTACCGCACACCCCTACCGACCCCAAGGGCGATGACAGATGAGCTATATGCTTGCACGATTCCTGGTCCTTTGGAGATCTTTGGGACTGTGATGTGCTGAGCAAAGAACTTTCCGGACTTTGGGTCATGGCTTGCTTTATTGGGACAATTGAACAGAAAAATTTGGTTTATGCAGAGCCAATTGAATTAGAAAAGCCCCGATGGCAAGAATAGGTAAATATAAAATGTCATGCGATTTGTGTTGTTTGACTAAATTTCAACTTTGATTGACCGAAATGCTAATTATATAATTGCAAACAAGATTTAGATAAACAATAATTTGATTAACAGAAATTATGAGTTTGTGATTTTTCCAATAGGAGATTAAAGGATTCTGAAGCTTAAATGCGTTTTAGCTGGTTCTGAATCACCATCAACCAGTCCAACTAATTGGTCTGTCGACCAAGTGGTGGAGTGCCTTGATGTTAAGGTTAGGATCCTATAGGTGGTGATGCAAATATGTATATTCTGTAATATAACTTTTCCTTCCCTATAAGTTATAAGGTACCCCCCACATTTCCAGCGCATCATTCCTCCTGTGTGCAGACTCGTGACAGAAACATATGAGTGTTGGTGTTATGGGCCCCATCAATGAATGCGTGTGTGAATGAGTTAGCATGATGATGGGTCTGTGATGCAGGGAGGATCTGTAAATTTCGCCCCCCTTTTTCCCGCGCTGGATCAGATTCTATGACGGTCACTTATCCTGAGTGAGGCGTGGAGATGTATCAAGTTCGGTGAGCTTACTTTGGTGGTTGTTGCATGCGGAGGTAAGGTCCTTCTCAAGTTGCGCTGCTTAGTTTGCAGTGTCCACACGGCTCGCTGCGGCAGTCGCCATATCGACAGAACAGGATGTTGGTTCCATCCATGGTTCACATTAAGTGGTTGGCGGTTTTAGGAGTTACCACTGGCCCTCCGCCCAATACTGCTGCATGTTGCGAGTCTGTTAGAGGATGAGCGTTCTCTCATTTGGTGTCGGCGTCCAACTGGACTGCGAGGGGGAGCCAGAGTTCGTGTGCTTTTCCACACTTTTGAGGTGCTTGCTCTCACTCTTTGGCTGCCTGGGCTTTAGTGGAACCCTGCGATTGACCTCTGCCTGTGTCTCGCGTCTTCTTCAAGTCTGTCATTTCTTGTGTGGTCCCACCACTGACCCCGGGGAGCGTGCCAGACCATTTTGCTCCGGCAAGCTCCAGGTTTCCTCCGGGGTGGAGCACAAAGCAGTACTCTTGTTGTATTGGATCCGCAGTGTGGCTGGGAACTGTAAAGCATACTTTACTTTGTGACACCGTAGACAGTTTTTGACTTCCAAGGAGGTCCTGCAGCGCTGCACTCCCATCGTGTAGTCCCTGTATATGTGCACCTTGGTGTTCTCTACCAGCAATGGCCTACGAGCCCTCATCACCTGTAGGATAAGGTCTCTGTCATGGTAATTGAACAGGTGTGTGACCACCAGCCTGGGGCAGTTACCTAGGCGGGGAGGTCCACTGAGTACCTTGCGGACCAGTTCCACGGAGAAGAACTTGAAGTGTTTACCTTTTAGAATGTCGTCAGAGAACCAAGATTCAAGGTATAGTTCCATACTTTGGCCCTCAATGCCCTCTGGGAGGACCACTATCTGTTATTCCTTCTGGATCTACCTTATTGATTCTGCTCCGTTCCTTAAGTACTCAACTTCCTTTTGTAGTACTTTGATTTGCTCTGATGCAGATGCCACCGTGGGTCTAATACACCACTTCTTGTCTGTAAATGTGTTCAAACCCAACCTCCCAAATGTTAAGTAGCCATATTTGTTACGTGCCATTATAATATACTCACCTGGAACATCCGGTGTATGGGATGCATACGCATAGAATACTTTCCCAGCTCAGTCGTCGACAGGCGCACATAGTGTGTTTACAGGAAACACACCCCACCACATCAGAGTTGCATCGAAAATGGTGGAGGCAGGTGTTCTACACTTCATATTTCGCTTTTGCTCGAGAAGCAGCTGTCTGGATCTGTTCTGAATGAATGAAATTGAATTTATAGAAGCGCAAACTTTGACCAAGGGCGTCAAGGCTCATACTGAAAGATTAGCGAAAAGCCAGGTCTTTAAAGCCTTACAGAATAAAGGTCGCGAGGGCTCTCCAGAGATGTTCAAAGGCAAGGAATTCCACATTTTGGGTGCCAAAGAAGAGAAGGCTCTACCGCCCCATTGGGCCCTCCTAAACCTGGGCACAACAAGAAGATTTTTGTCCGCAGACCGAAGAGGCCTAGAGGGGGCATAGTGACAAACAGTCGACTTTATACCCTCAGGACCGGCATCATAAAAGGCTTCATGGGTCAAGCAGAGAATCTTAAAAATAATCCTATCATTCAGCGGGAGCCAGTGCAGAGACTTGATAGAGGCTGTGGCTGAATGAGATCTAGAAAGATTCAAGACAAATCTAGCTGCAGCATTCTGCACCATCTGCAACCGATGGATGAAACATTTATTAATGCCCAAATAAAGGGCATTACAATAGTCCAGTCTTGAGGTTACCAAGACCACTACAGCCTGCTTACGTGATTCAAAAGAAAGATAATGAGAAATCTTTCTAAGGATCCTGATAATACCAAAGCAGGTGGAAACAGTCCTATGTACCTGCAGCCTCAGAGAGAGCACATTATCCATGATCACCCCAAGATTTTTCCCATGGGAAACTGGACAAGGACAAGCCCCCAGCGAGGTCGGCCACCAATCACTGGACCAGATTCCCTGATCATTCCCGAAGATCAAGACCTTGGTCTTCTCTCCGTTCAGCTTAAAAAAAAATTCCAGCATCCAAAGAGAAACTACCTTCATGCAACTCCTAAAATTGAGGGCTGTGGGTATGAGTTATAGAAACCATTATTTGGGTATCGTCCGTGTAGGACAATTCCTCCAGCCCAAAGGATCTTACCACCTCAGCAAGAGGGGTCTTGTTCACAGCCTTGGACACTAGAATAGACATATACGGTAGATACATTCTACTCTGGGGCAACCTAGATGGACTACCTGTGGTGCGCGGAAGTATAAATGGCTCAAAAATTTAGCAGGACGTCTTCCTCATGCACCTATCCACGGTCTGGCAGATTAGATGATGTATCCCTGAATCCTTGTAGGGGATTACAGTGCAGTTCTTGATGTGGATCTTGATTGATCACACCCCCCTTTACTGGGCACAGCCCGATCCGCCATGCCAAACCTTTGCAGACCTAGGTACAGGGATGGACTCTTGTCTGCCTGTCCATAATATTGGAATGCGTGAATATCAGTGGTGGCTGGTGACATTTGAAAGCGGTGTGGCGTAAAATTATTTCTGTACTGCACAGTGGTGAGCAAGTGAGCCTGACCAACTTACGGGGGGTTCAGTGGGGTTTTCCCCCAGAGAAAATTTTGACAAAAAGAGTGGATTAATGGGGTATTTTCAAGCAAATTTGAGGAAGCAGGAAGGTTAATAAAGCAATAGGAGCACTTAGAAAATCTGCCCCCATCCATGACTTTCTGAACCATGACAGCTTTTTTCAAATCTGCCTGCACCCACTGCATGGCTGTGCCGCAAACTGTTGCATCATTACTACCTGTGCCGGCACCCACTGCATGCTACACCACAGCTGCCTGCACCATTAGCCGCTTACACCCACATCCCACAGATCTACACAAAGTCTGCTTCTATGCACATATCAATTGCCACTAGAGTTAAACCATGCCTGCACCGGAACGTCTCTGCTGTTCTGGCCCGGCTTTCACATCCTACGGCATATTCTGAGTATGTTTTTGAATGTGATGGTGTTTCTAGAAAGTGGACCAAAATGTGAGGCAATTGACTAGAATGATCTGCGAACAGACCTGCTAACGGATGATGTTAAGGGCTCGTGTGATACGATGTAGATACGGTTGTTGATAGAGAGGAGACTCCTGAAAGTCTCGGCTTTGAACTATTTCTTTAAAATCCGAAGATACGTGTTATAAGCTGCCATGAGATTCTATTACAGACCCCATGCTGTGAGATTCCAAGAAGAGTCCTATATAGGACATACATTTAAATAAAAATTGCAGAAAGCAAAAACTGCTTTGAAATCACCTTCTTCATATGAAAAAGAACTGCTGATTGACTGCACACGCTGCATAATTAAAAGTCCTCCGTTTTCATTGAGAGCAGAAAATGATTAGTAATGGCGGCTACGTGCTGAGGTCTCACACTGCTAAACTCTCGCTGGCATGCCTTGCAGGTGCTCCCCGTCATGCCCACTGCAGATTAAAGCGTTGCCTACTGTAAAGCCAAACCAGCCTTGCATGATAAATGTCAAATATATGCTATTTCAGATAAAAAATGGTATCACATTCTTAACAGTGCTTCATTCTGACATCGCTGGCCTTAGCTGTCTAATATGCTGCATTTTACTGGCACAAAGGAAACCGGAATTGGACCATTAGAAACAATGTGTAGTTTTAAACTGGATACAAACTGCATATGCACGTGTTAGCATTAACTCAGAGCAGAACGCAAATTGACTGCCTCTGTTTACATGGTGTTTACCTTCACATCCGGGGAGAGTGCCTCCCCTGCTCCTCTAGGAGAGATTACACCAGGGTTACTCATAGTACGGCCCACGGGCCGCCAACGGCCCGGCAAGCCTTCCTCGGCGGCCCGCGGACCTTGCAGACATCCTACATGTGTTTTTAAAAAAAATTCAATAGTGTAACAGCAGCCCGGACTCTGAGACTCTGCCCTGTGGGGGCAGAGTCCAGTGATTGTCAAAGTGGAGATGCAGGGGCCTAAGAGGTGAAATACAACAAAGCTTTATTAACATGCAAATGGTCTTTTAAAGACCTGTGAAGTACTCGGGTGCGGTGCTTCTGTGTGTGAGTGCTGGGAAGCTTTCTCCGGGGGGCTGTGTGTGCGCGCTGGGAAGCTGTCTCAGCCCAGGCTGAGGGCTGACACACACATGGGCAAGATGACAGAGGGTGAAGGAGAGAGGGAGACAGAGAGAGGGAGAGAGACAGGGAGAGATAGAGGGAGGGAGACAGAGAGAGAGAGAGAGAGAGAGAGAGAGAGAGAGAGACGGTGGGAGGGAGACAGAGGGAGGGAGGGAGATGGAGGGGGACGGAAGGAGGGAGAGGGAGGGAGTGAGAGGGAGGGAGGGAGACGGAGGGAGACAGACGGAGGGAGACATACGGAGGGAGATGGAGGGAGGGAGACAGAGGGAGACAGGGAGGGAGAGAGACAGGGAGGGAGGGAGACGGAGGGAGGGAGACGGAGGCAGGGAGACGGAGGCAGGGAGACGGAGGTAGGGAGATGGAGGTAGGGAGACGGAGGCAGGGAGACGTACAGAGGGAGGGAGACAGAGGGAGAGAGACAGAGGGAGGGAGACAGAGGGAGGGAGACAGATGGAGGGAGAGAGACAGAGGGGGGAGACAGAGGGAGGGAGACGGAGGGAGGGAGAAGGAGGGAGATGGAGGGAGACAGAGGCAGGGAGGGAGAGGGAGGGAGGGAGACGGAGGGAGGAAGACGGAGGGAGGGAAGGGGACGGAAGGAGGGAGAGGGAGGGAGGGAGACGCAGGGAGACAGAGGGAGACAGGGAGGGAGACGGAGGGAGACAAAGGGAGACAGAGGGAGAGGGAGGGAGATGGAGGGAGACAGGGAGGAAGGGAGACAGAGGGAGGTAGATGGAGGGAGGGAGACAGAGGGAGGCAGAGAGGGAGAGAGACAGGGAGGGAGACGGAGGGAGGGAGACGTACGGAGGGAGAGAGAGGGAGACAGAGGGAGAGAGACCGAGGGAGGGAGACAGCGGAAGGGAGACAGAAGGAGGGAGACAGAAGGAGGGAGACAGAAGGAGGGAGAGACAGAGAGGGAGACAGAGGGAGACAGAGAGGGAGACAGAGAGGGAGACAGAGGGAGGGCGACAGAGGGAGGGCGACAGAGGGAGGGCGACAGAGGGAGGGCGACAGAGGGAGGAGGGCGACAGACGGAGGAGGGCAACAGAGGGAGGAGGGCAACAGAGGGAGGAGGGCAACAGAGGGAGGAGGGCGACAGAGGGAGGAGGGCGACAGAGGGAGGAGGGCGACGGAGGGTGGGCGACGGAGGGAGGGTGACGGAGGGAGGGTGACGGAGGGAGAGAGACGGGGAGAGACAGGGAGAGAGACAGGGGGAGAGAAACAGGGGGACGGAGGGAGGGGGAGGGAGGGGGAGGGAAGGAGGGAGAGAGAGGGAGGGGGAGAGGTAGAGAAAGAGAGAGATCTGTGTATGCTAGGTCTGGTAGCTCAGTGGACGAAGGCGTCTGCTGCAGGGAACTGTGTTCAACCTCATGGTCACAATTTTTTTTGCTTTAGCCCCGCCCCTCCCCCTCTGACCCCGCCCCCACCAGTGCAGCCCTCGGCCACAAACCACACTGTAAATTTGGCCCCGAGAGAAAGTTTGTGAGTACCCATGGATTACACTATCAGAAGCACCCTGCTGCAAAGCCTTGGATGTCAGTGTGTCCTGGAATGGTAGCTGGCAAGGTCTGCATAGCGCCAACCGTGAGGCCTGCAGGGAGGTGGCGCTTTTGGTGTATTTGTTAAGAGCCATTATCGACCCTAAGGGCTTTGTGGCCTAAAATCGCTGATGTTTATTGTTATCGACCTTGCAAGGATGGAGGCCTGGGTTGATTAGCTAGGATTTGATCGCAAGATCGTGTCAAACACGGACGCTTGCTGTATGTGTTTTAAGCTATCACTCCCCTCTTCCCCCTCCCAACCCCGTGCCGAAAGGGTTGCAATGCTTTCATTTTAGATACTAAACATGTGCACAATTAAACCACCTGATACGGAGTTACCCCGAGGTAGCTGTTCAAATTCATTCATCCGTTTCCTTGTTACGCATACAAACTCAATGAAAACATAAACACATCTTGATATGCCTTTCGTTGTAAGGAAAAATCACAGTCCAGCGTGAAAAATTCAATTAGTGTTTTCTATGGCGAACTAAGCAAGAGGTCCCAGAAGAGAAAAGGCGTCAGAAGCAACAGGAGAAACAAGCATTGACAAGGCATAATGCCAATGCCATTTTGCACAGACCGTCGTGGCGGGATTTCAAAATGACATTTAATCCAGAATGTCAGTGATAAGAGTCAGCACAAGAAGTGGACTCGTGGATGAGGCACCAGGCACACCAAAACCATCCATGACAAGAGACAGACCTAGCCCCAAAAAGAAGCCACGGAGAAGGACAACACCATGACATCAAAAATCAAAACAGGATAAGTGACTAAAGAATTCAAAACAAGCAGCCACTTGGGAATGTCACCAGGTGTGACAAAAACCACCCTTGGGCTGAAAGATACGATGAACCACCAGAAGTAACCATGGGGAGAAATGCCACTTCGTAGGACGAGAGACCACAAGAAGTAGCTAAAAATGAGAGACACCACACAAAAACTAATACTAGCCATAGTAGGAGCGACACAGAATACAAGAAACACACATTAAGGAGAGACACCTGGCATCGCCAAAACCCGCAGTGGTAAGGAGCCTCACCAGAAACTGCAGAAAGTAGGCACAGAGTAGAGACACGTCCGTCACAAAAAATTGCTTTAAAACGAAAGCCTCAGCCTCGTGAGATGCATTGCAGGGGATATAAGAGAGGAGATCGATATCCCGCAACATAACTTGTCGCGCAGCTTTCGAATCTAAGAAGCCCGCCCAATGACACCAGATGAAAACATCACCCCCAGGGTGAGGTATTTTACTGGGTGCAGTAATCCGGTAAATACCTCCTAATCCGAGTTTTTCATTTTGAATTTATGCATCACATACAGAATTGATATTTATATGATCTAATTCTGCATGTTTTGCCCCTTTTTATAAAGGCTCAATGAATCAAAGGCGATACCCGAAAATGAGTTTGCCCTTTTTTGACCCATCCCGTCTCAATACATTTTGGTGAACCTAACCTTCTAATATGGAGGGCACGCGCAGTAGGGTCCTATGTCTTCAGAAATAGCCATTTTCTTTACATACTTCTCATGAATATTGGTTAAGTGGAGAAGCAGAAATTCAGGCGGCACGACATAATTACTTTTTCCATTCTAAAAGTGAGGTCGAGCTGAGTTTGGTACAGTTCATAATGCAGTACAGTACCACAGCTCCTCGGAAATTAATGAACGTCAAATATCAATACAGGCCTCAGAGCTATCAAAACAACATAACACACTATGATCAAAGGTGTTCAAGTCGCAGCTCGCAATACTCGGTGGGGGGAGGGGAGTGGAAGTACGTGGGTTACCGTGGGTCGGAAGGGGGGGACGTTAAAATTATATTACAACTTACCTGACCGGGTCCGCGCCGCCTCTGCTCCTGGGCCGGGTCCACGCCGCCTCTGCTGAACGGGAACAGACAGACATGCTCCCTAGTCCTACCCCTCCTGTAAACCAATCACAACGCTGCAACGGCAGCATTGTAATTGGCAGGGAGTCCCAGACGGCACCCAGCCGGGCACCAGTAGGGATGCCATTTTCTCTATGTAGGCTGCATGCAGACTACATACAGAAAATGTATAGTGCGTATGACTGCTTTGGTTGGCCCCAGGGCCAACCAAACAGTCAGGGCACTCAGAGTGGTGCAAGCCACTCTTCCCTAACCCGCCCACCCTCAACCAGGCATACGCTCCCGCCCCCAACCAGGCATACCCACTGCAGTCTCCTTTCTAACAGCGCGAGAAGCAGAAAATAAAATGGTATTTAAAATACCATTTTATTTTCTTCTTCTCGCACTGCGAGGAAGCAGTGGGGCGGCGCTCCGACGCTAGAATGAAGCAGCCGCCACTGCATTATGAATGCTCATAAACAAAATCATTAGATTGAGTGGACATTAGAGTCTGCATGGGACCCCGGAGATACTTTTATCAATAATTATAAAGTTGAGCATTAAATTGAAAAATCAGGTACTTTATTTTATCACAAGGTCACAATTTATCATGCCATGTGGAACAACAAGTGGGTAGGGTGAATGTGGATAATTTATGCTACAATTCTCTGTGCTTGGGAGGCACTGTAGACTAAACCTGCTGCACCATGAAAAAAGAGGGGTGGAGGATGGCTTATTGCCATCCCATATCTAATGAATTTTTTAGGGTAAAGGCAATAAACAAAGAATGAAAAGAAATCTTGTTTACACTTGACCAAGTGATGTGATTGACTATATCAGGAAACCCACATGCAAAAACAAAAATAATATAATAGTGGTACACCAAGTGTATGTATGGTGCTTCACATATATCAGACTCAGGGGCTAGCTACATCATAACAGTAACAAGGGTAGTAGTAGGAAAAATGTTTCAACTGTTACCCTGAGAATGAATAACACTGCATTCAGGATTATGGACAGTGAAAATCATTGGGCACAGATGAGGTGTAGGAGGGGACAAGAAGGATGGAAGAGGCATGTTGATCTATCTGGTTATATTAAGAAAAGATGGGAAGGGTCAATCCTACTCCCAGCTGCATGGTTGTAGAAGAATGTATGTTCACAAAGGCTGGGTTAAAGAGGAAGAAGAGGGATCTTGTGTAGCATTTGATGTAGCATTTGATGTGGTGTAGCTTTGTAGGATTTGATGTTGATACTGTGTAAAGTATCAACAGCTGACTAGAGTGATTCTCTTATCAGATGAGGAACATAGAATATGAAATAGTGCATTATCCTTGCTTAGGACTATGAAAGCATGCATCATCCCAGCTCCTTAGGTGGGATTAGACGCAGCAAGAGTGCATTTTCCCATTGCACTGGTCTTGCGGGTTGTGTCAAGCAAAAAATATCTTCATATGTTGGTGATGGTGTGCAGGCATCTTGAAATGTGTATGTCACCTGTTCACTGGCAGCAATCCAGTACGCTATTTACTTGCTAAATTAGCCTAAACCCAACATCAATTTTGAAACCATATCTATTCTTTGTGCACACGTCTCTCTGCCTGCCTGTTATCCAATAAGCCCTTTCACACAAATTAGCTCATCCTCAGCCTCTGCTCACAAGCTGGCAATCAAGAAAATCAAAAAACACGGCATTGTTTAGGAACTGGTTGGCACAGTGTGGTAATAGTATCCTACCTTTATTTTAATTCTACAATTTACAGTCATTCATGTCTAATAGGATTGTTTATGTCACATGGAACTGTAACATGTAATGTGGAATTGACTGATGCAGGGGCTTAGGTTTGAATACAGCAGAAGCGGTTGGAGTTTGCCTCAGCTGGATGCCTTAGCTCTTGTACCAGTGGTTCCATTTATGGCACTTACATGAAAACACTTTTTATATAACTTGCAGACTCCATTGCTTTATCCCACACAGCTACTTTCTTAAACACACCTGATTTCACCATTTGTCTTTTGTGGCATTGCAACATTCTGCATCATATTCTTCACGATTATTTCTTTATTCCTGCTTGCTAAAACACTTAATTCGATTCTTCAGACCGGTAGCGGTGAGTAGTTTGCTTCCCACTCCCGCTATAGTCTAAACCCATACTAACACCACTTGCACAGCTATGCTACAGCGGCCAGTATGCTACAGCGGCCAGAGAACATCAGTTTACAGCAATCAGCTCATGGTTTCATCCCCTAGTGTACCGGCACCTCGCCTCAGCACCATCTCACTCTGGGCAAAACAGCACTTTCACGCCGATAGGGGTGAATACATCGCTTCACACTCCCTGTGTAGCACACCCTAACCACCCCACAGACCTCACAGCGCTCCTACCCTCCTTGTTGGACTTGGCCCTTTTGGCAGGTTCACCCCTAAACTTTTTGCCTTTCCTGTGACCTGGTATTGGTAGTCCAGAGTAAAGTGCGTGCGCTCTCTGAGTGCGTGTGGTGAGGTTGGCCTGCACTCCCATAGGAATGCATGGGGGATATGTGTGTCCATGGTAATTCCTGGTATGAGAGGAGTGTAGGGTCGAGTTTAGTATGTGCGAACGCGTGAGAATAAATGCTGCGCAATGGTGTGCGCAGATTTATTGTGACTGGTGGAGAAGTGCCACTTTTAGAAGTTGGCATTTCTGTGTGCTGTGTGTCTGCCTGCCTGATGTGGAGTGCATGTCTGGCTTGTGATTGACAGGTGCTGGATGGTGTGGGGAATTCCAGGAGTCAAGGTGAGTCAGCCCAGTGGTGAATGAGCCCGTCACTCTACTGAGTCTGCGTTACTTTTGGCCACTGAGACCATTAGGAAAGGGGCTGATGAGGGGCACACTATGGCCCTTATACTACTTGACCTTAGTGCGGCCTTTGACACTGTAGCACACTTCACCTTGCTACAGTGTCTTAACAAAGGAGGTATCACTGGTTCGGCACTTATGTGGATTCAGTCTTTTCTTACTGACAGGAGTTTTCAGGTTAGACAGGGAGAACATTACTCTCGCATGTTCTCTCTCAACCAAGGGGTTCCTCAGGGCTCGGCCCTTAGCCCCACCCTGTTTAACCTTTATGTTTCCCCTGTTGCCACTATTGTGGAAAGACACGATCTCCAACTAGTGTCATATGCCGATGACACACAGCTGGTCATCTCACTGTCACGAGCTCCTGACGCCGCTGCATCCAGCTTCAGTGCCTGCATGCAGGAGCTTGCATCCTGGATGTCTAACAACTGCCTGAAGTTGAATGGGTCAAAAACTGAAGTGCTCGTGATAGGAGGTGCACCAAATGTGTGGTCATCAGCATGGTGGCCGGACTGCCTAGGACTTACCCCTATACCTTGTCAGCAGGCAAAAAATCTGGGAGTGGTGTTTGACAGCAAGCTTTCCTTCACGGCCCAGATTAATCGGGTGGTCGGAATCTGCTTCGGCATACTTAAGAGTCTTAGGAAGACTCTCGACTTACTCCCAGTTAGTGCTAGGCAGACTCTTGTTCATGCCTTGGTCACATCCAGACTCGATTATTCAAATCTTTTGTATCTGGGTGTGACAGCAAAATGCCTCAACCGTCTCCAGGTTCTTCAGAACGCTATTGCCCGTTTGGTATTGAGGCTTCCAAGAAGAACATCATCTAAAGTGGCCTTAAAATCCCTCCACTGGCTACCCGTCAGGGAACGGATTATTTTTAAGGCACTATGCCTATGCCACCGCATCATTACGTGTAAGGCACCCACTCCTCTCTGTAATCTCATTACTCCCTACAGACCTGGGCGGTCGCTCAGATCCTCGGGCACTGGACTGGTTACCATTCCCAAAGTTCGAAAGGCTAGAATGGGAGGAAGATCCTTCAGATTTTTGGCGGCAAAAAAAATGGAACCTACTCCCGTTGGAGCTGCGCCTTGAATCCTCAGAAAGCAGTTTTCGTAAAGCACTGAAAACACATCTGTTCCGCACCGCACTGGTATGATTTCTTGCACGGTTCGCCTTTTTGCTTCTCCTCTTAGCGCGGGGACACGCCGGGGTGCGTAACCATGCGCTCTACAAAACTCCATAATAATAATAATAAGGAAAAAAATAATAATAATATAATAAATAAAAAACCTAATTAAAGCAATAAAACAAAATACATTTTTTCCCCCAGAAAATGTAAATAAATGTAAACTAATAACATTAAAATAGCAATTAAATACATTGAATAACATTGAAACTCATATTAAATATAAGATGCCTTTTGCAGAATTTTTTACATATACTTATCGATAAATCAACAACTATTCAAATACAGCAAATAATTTACATAATACATACTCGATAATTTTATGAAATCAATGACCAATTAAATAGTGAAAATTAAAATTAATTTGTAAAATAAAAAAAGAACATTTATATTTTTAAAAACTCCCTACCCTATTACCCTGAAAACCCAACAACCTGCTATTAAATTATAAATGAGCAAAACATTTCACATTATTACCAATTCAATATTTAATATTAAAAATATTAAAAAATTAAACAACATATTCCTTTTATTTTAAATAACTTCCAACTTTATTCCACTACAACTCAACAACCCACTGTTAAATTATAATTTAGTAATTTAAATATGGAAAAATAAAATATACATTACAGACCTCAAAAAGTACTTACATAATTAAAATAACCATTGATCAATTAAATAATTTACATTATTAACAACCAATTAAGCATTACACATAAAAATAATTTAAAAATAAAAATCATTTAGCTAACTTCCCATCTTATTCCCCTACAAACCCAACATCCTGCTACTAAGTAATCAATTACTAATTAAATGTGAAAAGTTGCTATTATGTATTTGCCTGTCTTGATAATAAATAAATAAAAAAGTTGCAAAAAACTTACAAACTATGAAAAAATGTAAACAATTATACTAAATGCCTAAATTTGTATGATACCTTATATATGCTAAATTAATTTAAAAAACAAATATTATATAACAATATTTTTAAAAAGATAATATATTAATAAAAAAACGGTAGTCTTACCTTCTATATTCTGATTCTCAATATTTTTGTGCTGAATACATTTTTGACACAATATGTATGCAACTCGATATTTTTTGAAACAGTATTCTTGTCATTCACTTCCATCTACAGTGAAGCTACATTGCATCTAGGGCAATGAGACAAATATCAGACTGTAAATCGTCATTATCGATTGAACTTTGGGGCATATTTACAAGTCCCTATTGCCACAGGAACGACACATATTCCGATGTTTCTGTTGTGATAGGTGATTCGGCTTATCCACAAGGTGGAGTTAAGCCACTTAATGTGGCTTAACGCTGCTTTGTGACTAAAGCCCCCTTTTACACTGCACTTATCAAAAAAAGGGTGGGCAATGGGTGTCACGGTGGGCGTTCCGCAGTAACACCCATTGATTTTTATGCTGCCCCATATTTACAAGGGTGGCGTATACATGGGGCAGCTCTAAAATTAAGACCAGCGACATCCTGGTCTTAACATGGTGAAACAAGCATAAATAAAAATCAAATAACTTCAACATGCGCTCGCATAAATTGCTCTTTGATTACTTCTTATTAACATTCACAGATCTACTACTGACCTTTGTAACGAATTCCTTCCTGTCGGTCTTAAGATCAGTACTTTCAATATATTTTGAGGAAAACTTACAATATTCCACGTTTGCTCCGCATGGTCAACTCCTAGAAAATGCACATATGAGGAAAACCCCTCATTCAGCCAGAGATCGTTCCACCACCTCAGTGTCACAAGATTACCAAACCACTAAACAGAAACAGAAAGCCATGGAAGCATTAAAAGCTGAGTAAAATGCATCACATATGTTCATTTGCAAAAACATGTAACAGAAGAAGACTAATTCTATTGCCACAGGGGAAGAAATACACCCACCTACCAAACAAGAAACAGGACAATTTGATTTTTAATGTGTATTTTTGACAGACTCTGCGGCATCTAAATCACTTTCATCCGACAGAGTATATACTGTTCAGTTCTTTGATTTTGTTTCTGGAGTGATGCTTTCTTCAAGCCAATGCAACAGGGTCAATGTTGCACTGTGATTTTTAGACCGTTGACCCAGGTCTACCTGTGACTTGAGGTTCTCAGGACTCTACCTCTCCATGCCCTTATTCTTCTTTGTGTGACTGCCAGGATCTGCGAATGGGGTGCATTAATGACTTGTATGGTGCTAGAATGTAATATGTAAGTAGTTAACATTACCTGTTGGAGCTCTCATTTTCAATCTCACTGACACTCCTAGTTCCCTGACCTTCCTCTGTTCTACCAGCAGAATGTGGAACTGACCAGTAGAAGCAGCTTTACACATAAACATCTTTCAACAAAACCTGTGAAGCCTCCAACTGTGTGCGCTGGAGCAGGTTAGGGTTTACTTGACCCACATTCTCATAAATACCCACCACCAAAATGTCCAAATTAGTACTAATCCATGCAGCAGTGGGTATGGACCCTTATTATACTTTAGACAAGAATATTAGTTCACTAGCCACCCTCCTGTCATAAGCATGCCAAACATTCCAACCCATTATGTAACGTGTAACTTCACTTCGTTCTTCAAGTTCAGAAATGTGATATGTGTTCCTTAAAAAAGGTGCGCTCGTCTATGTCTGGGTTCTATAACCCAGACTCTATTCACAAAAGTAATGAAAAAGTCCCTAATGCTGACAGGGTCTAGCAATCCATCTCATTGGCTACAGGAAATTCAAGGAAAACATCCCACACTCGCCCATCCTGGCCCCCCTGGCCCTTGTTGCCCTTTATCACTGAGTCAATAGGGAAGCATTGTATTCATGACTCTGTGGCTCACCTACTGACTGGAACGTGTATATCTTCCTTACTAGTGTCACAAGACTGTCCTTCCCTATGGGTCTATGCATAACAGGTAGTTATATAGTAGCTGGAACATGTGAGCAATTAAAATAATGTGCATGCTTTGAGCCCCTGGCCGGGATACCCATGCCGATGTGTTCATGAGTATAAAGTCATGGGGGAGGTCCTACTTCATGGACAATGAAGTGGGTTCCACATGTTTTTTATCTCATCCACTGGGATTTGGAAGAAGTCTCTATATCAGAAAATTAAATTGCACTCTTGTTAAGGTCATGTTCATTCATATGCAGTCGGTTTTCTGTGTTTTTGCATATAACAATGAGAGTACCTGGTGGGCAAGCTCGTGAGCTATCACTGTAAGTATTCTCTCTTTATTTCCGATCGATGATGTCAAGGGATCATACAAAAGTGCTGTCTCCCTGTAAGTAATCAACCCCCAGTTCTCCATGGCTCCTGCACCAAAGTCAGGAAGAGCAACTTGATCTGAAGGAGAAAACATATGGTCATTGTTACCAATCCAAACTGTGATTTCTCTGTTCTCGAATATTGTAATCATGAACACGTAAATTAAACTTAACTTCAAGAATCATTGTGTGTTGCAGTGTCCATGTACCAGAACTTTCATGGTTTTTGGCTGATAATATAGTAATACTTTACACCGAGGAATGCACAGAGTTCCTAAATATTATTTGCACAGTGTTCTACCAGACACTACCCAGGGAAGACTATAGGGTCATTAAACGGGGCGGGCAGCCACAATCCTACCGGGTAAATGCATGTCTCTGACCGCTGTCGGAAAATAGCCATCATATTTACATCCCCACCTGCCTCGCAGCATCTCTGTGCCTGCAGCGCCAATAAAGCAGATGCACTGTAAGCTTTGCCAAAAGTCAAATGGATGCCTTTTTTTCGTGACCCATTCAGCATTGTTTTTTGTTTTTCCTCAAACAAACTCTCAAAGCAGAAGTTTGAGAATAACACAAAATACCCCTGTCACGTAGGGAGCTTTAGCCCTAGGCATCAGGGTCATTGTTTGTTTTTCTTGCCTTGTTGCACCATTCCTTATTTGGAAAAAACAGTGGCCACTGCAACACAGAAGTCCTGAGGTGGGAGGGCTGCTAGGTAAATCATTTCTAACACTGGAGCCATCTGAGGCTTAGAAGGACAAGGTGTTTAGAAAAGCCTTTTTAATGAAGGTAGCAATTTACTTACCTCCTGGAATCCTCTATATTTCCCTGTTGATAGTTTTCCAAGAAGAATAGAAGTTGGACTATGTCATCATTTCCATTCCACAATATTCAGCACAGTGGATTCTTCTGGCTGCTTCCCCATGTAATATGCCTCTGTTTATACTTCCTGTCCAGTGGTTCCGTTTCAGAGACTGACCCCTTCCTGTTCTGCCCGTACATAAAGAGCTACTGATTAGCGTATCAGTGTCTCATAACTCTTGAAGCTTGCTCCTGCTGTTGGATTTGGTGCTTCTGCTGTTCTCGAATCATTCTCTTACTCCAGCTCTGCTCCAGGCATGCCCACACATGCACTGCTCCAGCCCTAGTCTTTCTCGGGCTGTGCTCAAGGCTTACCAACTCCTGCTCTGTTCCAGTTCTAGGTCTTAGTTCAGTTCTGCTCCAGGCATGCCAACGTTAGCACTACTCCAGTCAAGGTCTTAATCTTGCAAGACATGTCCTTCCACTTAGTAACTTTTTCTGCCTTTGGTCTTTTTGCTCCTCGTGCTGTCAGGCAGTACTTTCTGGAGGGTATCTTTTCAGTAACTCATGTTACTCTCGGGTCAGTTTGGCTGGCTTCTGGAAGTGGTTGTCCTTTCTACAAAGGTTTTAAGAAAAAGTTGAATGTTCAACTACTACATACAGCCCGTGACAGGTTATGACAACAAAGTGTTTCTCGTCCCTCTGACTCCATCGGTTTGAGGTCTTCCATCTCCAGGTTTGAAGACTACCACTCAGCAGCAGCAGATTCAGATTTTGCAGAATGGAATGCTGCCATACTGAAAATCTTAGCCACACACCCACCTCTGGACACTCCTATCACCAACCCTGGGGTCCACACATTGCAAGAAGGTTACCTGAAGCTGAGAGAATTCCTGGATGTCATCTTAGTTCACTTAACTTTTTATCCAGTACATTTTCGCTCAGGTAATTGCAAGGGAGCTTACATAATAAGTAGCCTTATGGGCTCTGCCTTGTACCTGTATATACCCCTAGGAATCACTGATGATACCTGTCTGGTTGATTATGTTGTCTTCTTGGCAATGTTGACGCATATTGTAAGAAAATTGGTGATTTTTGGAGGATGTTGTAATTGATTCCTAAATAATAGGTCCAAAATCATGTCACTTGTTTCGTAAATAAACCTGTGCTCAGTCCCTAGTGGGGATGGCACAGATCAAGCAGGCTGAATTTAAGGAAAGCATATGTAAAGTATTTAGCTGTACAAAACAATTAAAATATGAAGCACAACACAACTAAATTCCACAATTAATTTCTAAGAATAGAGAAAATGACACAAAAAATAATAAAATCCAATATGGGGAACCAGGGACATGAATTTTTAAAGTGTTGGTGCAAAATGCTGAAAGAAAAAATAATTCACCAATCAGAAGTCACTGCTCGTGGTTGACCAGAGGCTAGGCACAATTTCAGGTTGATTGCAATGGAGCAAAGGTCAGATGACCCCATCAATTCAACCTGGTCATAGATTTTACCTTCTAAATTAGAACTAGCAATATTGAGGCTGTCTCCAGCAAAGTCATCTGAAAGTTAGATATCATTTGGATGAAGTCCCACTAAAGCCGTTGGATTTGGCAAAAAAAAGCTCAGAGGGGGAAAATTCTATATTTCATGCCTGCCTAAATGCTCTCGTCGATAATATACTTTCACTCCTTTGCCTGGTAAAAATGTATTTCTTTGGACCTGGGGCCTGATTTAGAATTTGACGGATGGGTACTGCATCACAAATGTAACGCATATCCCTTTCACCTCAAATGCATTATGGTCTAACAAACGTGTAATAAGGCAAACAGGATTTTTGTCACGTTTGTGTATACCTGTTCGCCTAACTTTAAATCATGCCCGTATTCTCTTTGTTTTGGAGCTCAGAATTCTCCAGCAGAGCAAGTTTTAAGCTGTAGCTGATGGAGTCCTCGCAAAATTGGATACATTTTTCCATGAGGTCCCGGTGAAGCTCCAGGAATCTTGAAAGCCCAAGATTGTTCCATGTAGCAACTTTTCGGATTTTCTGGAGCAGTCCCTCTGGGTCATTTCTAAGGCTCCCAGGACTGCAGCGACAGCACCTAGTGTTCAGGACTCACTCCATCAGAGACCACTACCACCACTTCAGGAAAATTACCTCTTTCAGGTTTTGTAGCCCAGGAGGCGGTCAGCCAAATGACCCTTGCAGTTCCCTTCTGAGTCCAGGGTACAAGTGGGAGCAGGTCCAACCCTTTAGGTCTCCACAGAGTTCACAGACAACAGGTCCAGTGCTGTTCTTCCACAAGTCTAAATGTGTTCTGATTATGTGTAGGTGAGGTGCCACCTTTGTAGGATTCAACAACCAGTGGGTGGGGTGACTCCTGGATACTCCCTAACCAATAAGCAAAAGGTTCTGAGGGACAAACCTTCCTACTTTTTGCATCTTCACTGCAAACTATCCCACTGCAAACTACTCCACAGTGCACACTATTCTAAGTGAAATCCAACATAGTAAAACTGTAGCTAGCCTAACTTGGTATTTGTCTATGAAAATGAGCAGTCTCCCTTCCTCAACCAAACTAGTTCTAGTGCTAGGTCCCCTTCCCACAGAGATGGTATCACAATGGCTACACTGTGCCCCGAAATCAAGAGGCCTCTCTTCCCCAGGTCTCACTTTACACTTAGCTGGGAATGTGCAGGCCTTTCTAACCCAGTTCAAGTTAATTAACTTCCAGGACCCTACCCAACGGCTCCTTTAATAAATATAAGAACAGTGATTGAATCAGTCTGTAGCTTATCCCAAACCAATGTTAGGAGAAATAGTATTTTAAATGCACTTTAGATTTTCACATAGGAACGTCTGCAGCCCTTTCATGTGAAAAAACGTTTTTGGGCCAGAAACTGTAAGAACATTCAAACATACAATTTTGACATGTTGCACTTTGAAACAATAGGAAGCCTTCTTTGTGGGCTACAGGACTACATGGATTGACATTTAAAATGTAAAGCTAGGGGTCCTTCCTGTCAAAAAGTGTTATATTGAAAGGCTTACCTGCCAGTTTAAAGGCTACAGCAGTCAGGTTACACATGTACACCTGAAGCTATGCTTTTCCTTGTTAGCCTAGTGAATGGCAAATAGGTACTCAGTCCATAGGTCACATTTTAGTTCAATACAATTGATGGGTTTTCCTGCACTGTACACTATGGCTATATTGGAAAATTAAATATGCTAATTGGTGATCAGCCTATTTACCATATTTCAGAGCACATACACGGAAGACTGTACAGCAGAATCGCAAGGTTCAGAATTCTAAAATCAGCATAAGAGTCACCAAAAAATGGGCTGATCGTCCAAAGAGGGACTTTCTCACACATATGTTTCTATGGCCTGATACCAAGACTTCTGCTGGAGAAAGACTTTGCGATCCCCAGCAAGGCACTATGTGTGCAGGATCATATGTCACCTGGCTCAAGCATATAGCCTCAGCAATTGTTTTGATTGAAGGAATCCAGAAGACATTTCCCAAAAAAGGTCTTCGAGCAGAAATAAAGATTGAATTAACATTTGCCCCTTGTATTGCTTCTCTGACTAAATTTACTAATCTAATTTTGCAGATAGAACATAGAATCAGTGAAAAAGAACAGAAAAGAAGAGTGAGCAAATAAAATGCCACCTCGCACCACATTGATCTCCAGTAACCAACTAGCCAAAATCCATGACCTTCCTGCTGCTTCACCTAAAGAACCTATGGAAATAGAAACTGCCAGGAAAAGCCTATCAGCTGAAGCACACTTGCAGATGTTGCATATCGCTTCATCTTCATTGGGGACATCAATTTCTTCCTGTCCTATAAGACCTGTGAAAGCATCCAGAGAATATGTTGGGTGAGCCTATGTCAATGTTAATGGTCCTACACTCTATTTCCTAGTAAGTCTATTCAAGAGTATTCTGGTTCTGTCTGCAAGTGCCAACAATTCTGGACTCAGGAGATACTGGAATGTTTATAGACTCGGTCTGGGTTAAGCAACAATCCATTCCAACTATAAGAAAAAGAGCAAACTTGGCACAGGCAGTGAATGGTACAGTGTTAGCTTCAGGTCCTGTAAACGTCCAAACAAAACCCCTAACAGTAAAGTTTGGAGTCCTGAAGGAAATAGTTTGATCTGATCTCATTGCCACCTACCATCATCCTGTGATTTCGTAGTATATTAAGTTGGTGTTCAGGACTATAATTATGAGCTCCACCTTCTCTAATGAGCATTTTGGGACATTATCTGATTATTGGCCCACACCTGAAGTCTCTGACGAAGAAGGTATATCTGCTTCTAAACATGATATCCCTTAGCAAGTTGAAGGTGGATTGCTTTCTGGAGGCTGTGCTTCTAAGTGTAACCAGGTTGTTGACATGATAGCCCAGAAAGTGATGCCTTCAGAAGACTTTCCTAGCATTTCCTCAGGAGAGTTGGAGGTGGCTGTGGAACAGAAAAAGTTCCTGCTAACCTGTAAACACAGCTCTTGTGAAAAATAACCAGTAATACACGTAATTGCCCAGTACACAATACGCTTCTGAGGATGGATAGTTGTGGTCTGAATATTTCTTGGAAGCACTTTCTGTTTCCACAATGTTGGGTTTAAAGGCAATGATTAGTTCCGACCCAGATTCACTTCAATTGAAGCTTTGCAAGATGAAGCCAACTGTCTAGAAGCTTACTAAACAATTTCAAAAGACCTGGACGCTCAACCCTAGGACTATCAAGTGCCACGCCACAGTTTATTGCCCAGTTGCACTATTCTACAGAGAGCATCTGCTCTGTAGCCTATGTTACACCAAGTTCACGTTCTGCAGCTTCCTCAGAGCCTCTAATAAAGAGGTCTAGGCTTGATTCCTGTGTCTAACATTTGAAAATGCACCCAGTACGTCCAGCCCTTTACAGAAACACATATTAGGAGGCTGAGGAGGGATAATTGCAAAAGGTTTTCATATGCCCTCCTCGGTGAAGGCACACACACACTTTGAACAATGAAAGCATATAGAGGCTTTTCAAAACATCCTGTTCCCCCCAGGTAGCATGGACTGAGGTCAAGACACACTCTGAGGGAGGGGCTTTAGTTGAGTGTAACTCAGATCTTTAGCAAAAGAATACAGGCATTTGCAATGCAATCGGTCTCGCCCTCAGGATGTTACAAGTATTTAGCCATGCAGTACATTTTCTCGAATTATGGTCATTTGTGTGTGCAATGAGAGTGGTTTCTAAATATGTACCAAAGCACCTGAGCTTTTAATATTGCAATTTTTCCTTTTCTTGCCAGGTAATTTGCTTAACCTTGCCGCATAAAGAGTTGTAAGCAGCCATTCGACCCAATCCATTCATTAAAATTCACTGAAGGGGTTAAAGGTTTTTTGATGAGATAAAACTCACTTTTTATTATTGTTTAAAATATTCCTTAAAGTTATGATTGAGAAGTGCAACCATTTGTTAATACTGCCTCCTTAAAATTGATCTGCCTGAGAACACTGAATCTCGGAAAGGCTTGCTCAGCTGAGGCAGAGTCAATTTTAGGAGCAGGTTCCCATCACTGAAATAGTCCGTTCTGGGGCTTCACATGAAGCGTGGCTTTGGTGGCGTTATCCTTAGCCATCATATTGGTACTTTATAATATATTTAGTGTTGCATTAAGATGCGCTGTGATTGACAGGCCACTAAAATTTCAGTAGAAGCTAAGAAGGCGTAGAAGGTGCTTTATGTTTAAAGTATAAGAGAGACCTGGCTTGATGGAGGGTGCATGAACAGTGTGTCGTGTTAACACATTGTTTAAAAAAAATAATAATAAAAGAAGTGATCAGTTTGCCGAAAATTGTCACAGCAGGAAATATGGCATTTCGCAAGAAAATAAATGTAGGCAAATGGCATTTTTCAGTAAAGAGTCACCAGACAGCGTTCAAAGTTGTGCTGCATGTATTTTCATGAAAACGTGAACAACTTTTCTGTAGTGACAAAAAATGTAAATGAAAAAGCACGTGAGTTGCACTTCACAAAAAACTCAAAGGGTCTCGTTAATAGCTGTAAGTATTTCCTTTTGAAACTAAACATGCTCGGGGATTTTAACCATTTGTAGGAAGCGATATATACTATTATATAATAAACACTATTTATCAGCGTTTGGAGCCTTTGAGAATGCAACCAGTTATTAGTGTCCATCCCTCTGCATCGGGCTTCCATCGCCTGCTGCACAGTGCGCCTAGAGCAAATGTTTTGTGCAGCAGGCGCTAAACAACCCTCTCCCCGTGTGCAAATGCACAGGCACTATAACTCATTGCAAAGCGCTATAATGCCCCGTCAACATTTAAAAAAAAAAAGTAAAACGTTATTGTATATGCCTGTGGTAACGGAGCCACCCGGCCCGTTCCAGCACGCTGAGCACGCACCCACGCACCCGGAGGCCGGGCACGCCCGAAGGGATAAATAAACGGGCGCAAGACCGCTCGTGGTCTTCGGCCCACACCAGTGACCCTGACTGCTGTGTCCTGTCTGTCCTGTAGCCACCCCTGCCCCTAGGCCTGCAACACCCCCCCCAGAACACTACATTGGCCACGGAGATGCGGTATGCGCAGATTGAGCGGGAGGCGCTGGCCATTAAGTGGGCCTGTCAGCACTTTCATCTCTACCTGTATGGTCACGACTTCCGGGTGGTCACCGACCACAAGCCCCTGGTCCCGCTTTTCGCTGGCACAGCGCGGCTGGGACCCCCGAGGATCGAGAGATGGGCAGTCCAACTACAAGCCTACAGGTTTGAGGTTGTCTTCCGACCCGGTGCCAACAACCCGGCGGACTTCCTGTCCCGGCACCCGGGGCCGGCGCACCCTGATCAGGTGGATGAGCGCAGCACGGAAGAGTTCGTCCGAATGGTGTCGCAAGCGGCATGCCCGGTGGCACTCACGCTGGAAGACATCGGACGGGCCACGGAGCTGGACGAGTGCCTCGTAAAGGTGAAGCGCACGCTGGCAAACCGTCACTGGCGGAACTTCCTGGACGGGGTGCAAGCCCTCACTGAAGACGAGAGAGTCTATCGGCAGCAAATGTGGAATGCGCAGAATGAACTCAGCGAGGGGCCGCATGGCGTGGTCATGAGAGGAGCAACGCTCGTCATTCCGAAGAGTCTCCAAGGAGAGGTGGTTAGGTTGGCGCATCAAGGGCATCAAGGCGTCTCCAAGACCAAGGCCAGGCTGCGGAGCAAGGTGTGGTTCCCTCGGATGGATGCCATGGTTGAGGAAGTCGTCCGCAACTGTCACTCGTGTAACATCACTGGGGGCGAGCCGGCACCTCATCCGGTGATTACGGAGGACCCCTGTCTAGAACCCTGGTCCAAGTTGTGTGTGGACTTCGGATCTTTCCCGGATTGGCGACATACCTTAGTGGTGGTGGATTCGCACTCCAAGTTCCCGGTGGTGGAAGTGGTTTCCTCCACAGCCTTCAGCCAGGTGCGAGCGGCACTGGACCGCATATTTGCCATGATGGGCCTACCTGAGGAAGTCCGGTCGGACAATGGGCCACCGTTCCAGGGACGAGAGTTTCAGGACTACCTGGCAGCCCGAGGGGTCAGGCACAGGAAGATCACCCCGCAATGGCCCCAGGCGAATGGAGAGGTAGAGCGGTTCATGCGCACGATGAACCGTGCTCTGAGGATCGGAGTCGAGCAAGGGGAAGACGCGGATCAATGCCTCTCACAGTTCCTAAGTGCGTACCGCCGGACACCTCACTGCACCACTCGGTGTGCGCCAGCGCACCTTCTGTTCAAGAGGGCCCCCAGGGACAACATCCCGGCGAGTCACGTGTGGCAGCCTCGGCCGCTGGACCAAGAGGCGGCTCAAGGGAGAAGGCGGACCTCCAACGAGAAGGCCAGTAGGGCGAGGAGAGCCCAGGCGAGGGGTCTCCAGGTGGGAGACGATGTCATCCTGAAAGACCGCTACCCGAATTGGAAGTATCGCACCCCGTTTGAACCGGAAGTGTGGGAGGTGATCAGAGTGCAGGGCACCATGGTGTCGGCCCGGAGAGGAACCCGGACAGTGACTCGCAATGCGTCCTGGTTCAAACGAGTCGCATCAGCTTCCCCCGAGACTGACCCGCAGGAGGAGGAGCTCGAGGCCCGAGAAGGATGCAGCTCACCAGGAGGGCAGGCGAGCACACCGCGGGGCGCACCCCCACTGGCCGGCATGGGAGATCGAGAGGACGGGCCCTCCGAAGATGCGGGGGCACCCAGTACGAGCGGAGCCTGTGGAACCGAACGAGAAGATGTTCCCCGGAGCCAACGGTACGGCCTCCGGCCAAACCCCGCCCCAAGTAAGAGACTGAGAGACTTTGCGTGGTGTGCGCAAGAACAGAACTGTTCCGTGATAAATGATCTCTGTATCTGAAAGATTGGAGGGATGTGGTAACGGAGCCACCCGGCCCGTTCCAGCACGCTGAGCACGCACCCACGCACCCGGAGGCCGGGCACGCCCGAAGGGATAAATAAACGGGCGCAAGACCGCTCGTGGTCTTCGGCCCACACCAGTGACCCTGACTGCTGTGTCCTGTCTGTCCTGTAGCCACCCCTGCCCCTAGGCCTGCAACACCCCCCCCAGAACACTACAATGCCGTCATTTCCCTAAAAGTATCCTGCATCAGGTTATTTCCTAATGAAAAACTGTTGGTGTGAAGATTAATTATGGTCACATCATGCTGTTTTTACAACATAATCCCATTATCTATGGCCTTTTTACAATGACACTTGCTGCTCAAGAGAGTAGTTTACTAAATGAGCTGCTGCAGATCACAATTGTGTTGGTTAAATAAAAACATATTGTAGTTCTCATCAGCAAAAACGAATAAGTCCGGGCCTCGGTAAAAGTGATTCCGCAAGTCTTCCGTCTTATTTTGCAAACATATATAAAATACAATAATCTCTGCAGCACTGTGAAGGTTGCATGCATATGTTTAGCAAATAAAAACAAGTGAAAATTATTCATGACAAAACCACTGCGCCCCAGAAAAGATATGCAGCTGTCCCTGTACTTTGGGAGATATTAAGTGAAAATGTAAAGGGGGGGCAGCTCGGCACTCCCGCCCACATGGCGGTGCGGCGCCCCCCCCTTCCCCCGGCCTCTCGGTGGTGGGGGGCGTCGTGGGTCGATGACGCGCGCGGCGTGCCCCCACCACCGATAGGCTGATGCCTCCCCCGTGACCCGGAAGCAGCGGTACAGCTTCCGGGGCAGGGGGGCGGGTCGGGCGGGGGGCAGGCTGGCTGGGCCGGCGACCCCCTGGTGCAGCAGCGCCTTAAAAGGCCCAGGGTGCGAGCTGGGCGCCCTCTTGCCCCTGGCTCGCTCCCCGGATACCTCGTGTGCCCCCACGCCCGGGGCGTGTAATTTTCTCTTTTATCCCCTCTCCAGGTTCGTGGGTCAACTGCGGAGGCATCATCATGGCAGCCCAGCAATCGGTAAACGAATCCGTTCATCAGCAGCTGAAGGAGCGAGCTCAGAGACCGGTGTTGTGAGGCGTATGAATTATATTCCGGTAAGGTGTGGAGGGGGCCAGGCAATCAGCGAGACAGGCAGCGGGTTGAGCGACGCCCGCCTGCACCAGCGTCATTCATTGTCAAGCACTGGGACCGATAAATGCGTGATTAAAGTGCTTGTTGTTGGACTGTTTAACAGCCGGTCGTGAAGTTAATTTCGCCCGATAGATGCGGGTTTGACTTTTTCACTGGGGGAGCGAAGCAGGACCCAGCAGGGCAGCCACTGGAGGGGAGACCATTAATAAAGTCCTTGTTTTTTACCGTTTTAAAGCCGGTTTTTGAAGCTAATTTCGTGGGGCCAGTGAGACTGGGCTAATTTTGAGACTGGCTAAGGGCTTCTGTTTGCAAAAAAAATTTCCACGCACTGGGATTGATTCACAAAACCTTTTGCACGCTATTAATATTTCTTTCTTCGTAGGAAGCTTGACTGTGGTGCTTTTTCCAGTGGCAGACAACAGATCACGGGCGCAGAGCACAGCAACGGGCTGAGGACACGTGGGTCATCGGTGGTAAGGGGAGTGAGGCGGGCCTGCACTTCATTGCTTCTGGGGGGCCGCAGGGCTTGAGACCTTCCTTCAAGGGGTTGGCGCTCGCCCACACGCTAAGATTAGCTTGGTGTGTTTTTGCCGTCACAGTTGCATGGTGCTTACGGCCATCTTCACATCCTCCATCTGAAAGAAGGTACAATTGCCTGGGTTGGCTAGGATTAGTTTGCACTGAGTATTGTGGAGAATGCCGGGGGCACGAGTTAATAAGAGTGCCCGCATGGAGCAAATGATGCAGACTATGATGCGCAGGATGACTGCAATTGATAGGCGCTTGGGTAAGGTGGATGAGTTAAGTAGGAGTGTGGCAGAAATTAATCAGAGGTTGGATGGGCCACCTGGACCACAAGGCAGGCCAAGGAGGGTAATCCACCCACCACAGCCTAGAGGTGATTTTGTCACCCCTCCTAAGAGGGGCAAGTCCAAGAAAATTGCAAGCGCGACGCCTAAGAGTACAGCTGAGGGGAGGGAATGCCAGTGGGAGCACCTAAGGATACTCCCGTTATGCCCCCAATGGCACCGGCTGGGCCAGCTCCTCCTACGCCAGCATTGCCGGTTGCCCCACTCGGGATCATTGCCCCCGTCAACCCCGTGAACATTGCCCCCGTCGGGGTCCCAACCCCCCCGAATAACGTTGTTCCGGTGGAATTGGCATCCCGGATAGCCGCCGTTTTACCCTGGTTACAGTTAGGGGGGGTATTGCCATCTTCTCAAGATCATTCAGCGGAAGCCTTGAAACTGGTTGAGATGATTAAGTTGGCCAGGGCGGGGGAAGGGGCACCATTGGCACCAATTACTCCCCTAACAGGTTCCGCCAGCGAGCAGACGGCAAAGAAGGATGGTCCTATGTCACAAGGCATAGACAGTGGTAAGGAGGTGGCTTTGCCATTACTTAAGGATGGTGCTATGCCCTCAAGGAAGGAGAATTTGGGGCAGCATGTGTCTCGGCTGTGAAAGAGATGATCTGGGCGGGCAAATATATCAACATATTCTCCTTGCTGATTGATAATAGGGAACTTGAATATGCCAAGTCACAAAAAGAATGGATGTTGCCCAGTGAATGGAGAATAGAGTTGGTTAAGTTCAGAGTTGAGGAGACATTTGTTAACTGGATGTGGGCCTTTTCCGTGTTCAGTGCCATTACAGCTGAAAGGTCGCCCAATTCACAAGCAGAAATGGCCTGCTACCAGAGCAGGATTGCCATGTGGAGCGAGACACAAGTGGGGAACGGGTGGAAGGAATATGACATTTCATTCAGGAAAGCTAAAGAATTCAATCCCTCTTTAGCATGGGATATGGTGGATTCCCTGTCATGGTACAATCAGATAACATGGGGGGCAGCAGCGATGGGGGCAACTGGTGCACAGAAAATATACCCGGCCAAGCCCCAACAGCCCTTTCGGCATGCGCAAGGAAGTGAGGTACCAGGAAAGGGTAAGGGTTGGGGGGATAAAAAGGGCGTATGTCAGGATTTCAACAAACGGTCCTGCACTAGGGCAGCGGGCACATGTAAGTTCAAACACGCCTGTTCCCTGTGTGGTCACCCCTCACACCCCGAGACCTCCTGCACATTTAAGGGTGGCAACCAGGGCTCCAGGGGGAGAAGCAAACCTGAATAGACAAGAGGAGGGTTTAGTATCACGCACTCCCATTGATGTCATGGCAATGATTCCCTGGCTGAACAGATACCAGATCACGCAGCGGCTAAATTACTTCAGGAGGGATTTTCTTGGGGTTTCAGGATACCGGCAGGAGGGTACACAGGCAGGACTGAGTGCAGGAATCAACTGTCTGTAAAGCATAACCCAGGGGTAGTGGCTGCAAAAATTGAAAAAGAATTACGCCTGGGTAGGATAGCAGGACCATTTGATGAGGTACCAGTGCCCAACTTTGTTTGTTCTCCACTTGGTGTTGTCCCTAAAAAAGAGAAAGGCGAATATAGACTCATTCATAATCTCTCAGCCCCAAGGGGGGCATCCTTGAATGATGCTATAGATGAGAATGTATGCAGTGTAAAATATGCCTCTTTTGACCAAGCGGTGGTGTTGCTTAGGGGCCTGGGTTCAGGGGCATTGATGGCCAAGTCTGACATAGAGTCTGCTTTTTGTCTTCTCCCTGTGCATCAGGAGGATCACCACCTTTTGGGGTTCAAGTTTGAGGGGAAGTATTACATGGACAAATGCATGCCCATGGGTTGTTCGATCTCGTGTGCCTATTTCGAGACGTTCAGTTCCTTCTTGGAATGGGTAATGAGGCAGGCAACCGGGCATCAACAGGTCATGCACTGCCTGGATGACTTTCTCTTCCTGGGCGCGGCTGGGTCTCAGAAGTGTGCGCGGGCATTTCAGGAATTTTGCGTGCTCATGCGGGCTCTTGGGGTCCCGCTGGCGCCGGGGAAGACAGTGGGGCCAGCTACTTGCTTAGAATTTCTGGGCATTGAAATAGTCTCTGTGGAGGGTTGTTTCAGGCTCCCAAAGGAGAAGGTGTCTAAATTCAAGGCGGCACTACGCGCGTGCCTGGCCAAAGAGAAGGTCTCTTTACAACAGCTTCAGGAAACAGTGGGCCAGTTGAATTTCGCTTTGAGGGTGATACCAATGGCTCGCCCCTTTTCTCGCTCAATTGCGCAGGCTATGAAGGGTCTGCGAGAAAAACACCACCGCACTAGACTGTCGCTTGAGGTACGCCAGGACATGCGGTTATGGATGGCATTCCTGGAGAACTTCAACGGCAGGGTTGTGTGGTCTGGCCCCCCCACTACTTCAGCAGAGTTAGGTTTATGGACTCACGCTGCTGGGAGTGTTGGGTTTGGCGCCATCCTTGGAAACAAGTGGGTCCCCCACAGGTGGCCGGACGAATGGGTGTACAGTGAGTTGACAACCAACATTGGTTTTCTGGAGCTGTTCCCCATTTGGGTTGCATTAATGGTCTGGCCAGAACTTCTGCGTAACAAATCAGTGATATTCTGGTCAGACAACATGACGGTGGTGGAGTGTATCAATCAGCAAGCGGCACGCTGTAGGTTCATACTCCGCCTCTTGAAGGAGATTGTGTTGAGATGCTCGAAATTGAATGTTATATTCCGGGCAAAACATGTACCAGGTGTCCTTAATAATGCAGCTGATGCACTCTCTCGCCAAAAAATGCAGGTATTCAGGGAACATCTTCCATCAGCAGAGCCTACACCGACACACTTCCCGTCAGCACTTTGGCAGATTGGTGCCCCAAATTACAGGACCTCATGGCTGCTAGCTTAGCCCCCAAGACAAGGACAGCGTATGAAGGGGCGTTTGGTTCATATTGCACTTTCTTGGGACGAGACTGGGAATCCAAATGGGCTCTAGAGAATAGTTTTACAGTTTATCTGGGTAAACTGCATCAGGAGGGTCGCTCAGTCGCAACAGCTAACAGGCATAGGGCAGCTGTCTCCTTCTACGCACAGGCAAAGGGAGTAAAAGATCCAACTAACAGCTTTGTGGTGCGGAAGGTTTTGAGGGGTTGGCGCCGCTTACAGGGCAGCACGGCTGACACTAGGAAACCAATAGGCTTGGGGAGGCTGACGGCATTATTGCCTGCATTGCATGACGTCTGTAGTTCAGACTGGGAGATACAATTGTTTAAAGCAGCTTTCACATTAGCCTTTTATGGAGCTTTGAGGCTGAGCGAGTTGGTTGCAGCCTCCAATGCAGATAGGCAGGGGGGTATCCAATTCCTGAACACAACAATCCAGAGAGACACATTGTGGGTGACAATTTTGAGATCCAAAACGGATCAGGAGGCGCGGGGGGAGACTGTGGGCCAATCCTTGCTGCCCGGTATACCATGTGGAGGCTTTCATCAGGCAGAGAGGTGGATTGTTGGGTGGGTCACTCTTATTACACGCTGACGGCACCCCTTTAACCAAATACCAATTCAGAAGAGTCATGGAGTTGACTATTACCAGGGTGGGCCTTGACCCGAAGGACTGTGGCACACACTCCTTTAGGATAGGCGCAGCCACTGAGGCAATCACAAGGGGTCTGCATGTGAACAGTGTTAAAAGAATTGGGAGATGGTCACCCAATTCCAATTGCTACAAACGGTATGTGCGGGTACACATGTTGTAAAGTACCTAGAGTTTTCTGACGTTGGGTTGTTCTTCTGGTTTTGCAGTTTCTTCGCTCTGTGACGCAGGCGGAGAACTCGTTTCGGGTCATCATCAAGATTTATCGGCGACTCATCGCGGCGTGAACAGTCAGGAACACAGGACGCGGACAGGCATGGTTTGGATTGTTGGTCATTCATATGTTAATCGTGCTAAACATGTCTTTTTTACAGGCAAGGGTAGAAGGGAGCTAGAGCACAAAGGTTTGTCCATCTCTTTCTTTGGGAGGGGGGGTCTCTGCCTCGGTCAGTTTCGGGGATTCTTTGCAGAGTTGGTCGCCCAACATGCAGCACCACCGGCGGTGGTGATTCTTCATCTGGGGGGGGGTGACCTTGCTAGACTGGGTAGGAGGGTCCTCCTGGAAGAGATCATCTCAGCAGCGGGTTGGGTAAGGAGGGTGTGCCCTGACTGCACTGTAGTATGGTCCCAGCTGATACCGCGGCTGCAGTGGCATAGGGGTGATTCCCTCAGGGCATTGAATCACTCGGTAAAGAGGATCAATACCAAGTTAGAAAAACTTTTCCGAACCACGCACTTAGAGACCATCCCACATGGGACTATTTGGGGGGATGAATTGTACTGACAGGATGGGGTCCATTTGACTGAGGCAGGGAATACAATATGGTGTGATAATATCCTAGCTTGGTTGAAGGGCTTTGTGAGGTAGAGATGACCTTCAGGCGGGAGTTGTGGGGGGGCCAGATCGTCGGGAAACAATGCTGGCCTGTGGCTGTAAGGTCATGATCGGTGAGCAGCAATTTAAGGTCCTAGGGGGGGCGTCACCATCCACGGAGGGGGCGGCCCAGGGGGAGGGGCCACTGGTCCCTCCTAGAACTTCAGGGGCAGGAATATCCGCTAGCTGCTAAAGATGTGGGGGAGGGAGTCACGCTTTCCTTAGGCTGGTAGCCACCCCGCACATACATCATGACGTCAGCAAATGACGCAGAATGTAAGGGCCCTCCTTGTTGGTTAAATGGAGTTCACAATGCCGACGGGGTAGGCGGTCCCCTGTCGCGCATGCGCACCTGTGAGTAAGGGCGTGGTTAGTAGGACTTGACACCGGTTAGCGACCTTGCCGTCGGGCCAGAAATGTTAGAATGCAAAATTCAGGCAGGATGTTAGATTCGGATAGGAAACGTACTGTATTAGACTTTTGTTAAGGTTAGCCTTTGATATTTGTCTTCAATACTGTGAATCTAATGTCATGAATTTTGCGTTTCTTAACATAATTAATGTAATGTTGATATTCATCCTTTATTGTTTTGTATAATAAATACGGCCGGGGGGTCTTGACCCCCCGCCTTCCAAAGACAACTTGCCTATGTCAATCCTTCAAGGTGGTGTAGGAAGCTGGGAGGGGAGGGTAGCCAGTCACGAACCATGTGAATACAAATCTGTGCTCAGAAAGCAGTCAGGGATGAGGGGAGAGGGCGAATCAGCCGCGGCTCACAGCAGGAGCTGTGGCTGCTCGTTTGCGAGATCATCTGACCCGCACCCGAGTGTGGATCATGCGCTCTTCTTCATCACCCACCAACTTTCCATGTGAGCAGCGGGGCTGCAGAAGGCCCCACTTGAAACGCAAGCACCAGAGAGCCACCAGTCTGTACCCACGGCCACCGTGGGCTTGCCTTATTTACTGATAAACAACACAGCTCGTGCAGGCCACAACTGCAGAAGGAGTGGTGTTACTTACCTCGGAGCAGTAGTGATGGGGGCGGGCTAGCAATGTTGTAGGATGGGGGTGTGGGGTGGGTGGGCAGCACTGCACAGGGAGATAAGTGACGTGTGCGAACGGTGCACAAAGTAAATAAAACTCCCTTTGATCTGAAACTGCTGGGCAGCGACCTCTGAGCAAGGGGTGGTGGTGGGGGCGTGCTAGGTGATGTGATGGGTCGGTCAAGCTGTGTTTTGAGAGGGGGGTGTGGGCTGGGTGGATAAGTGATGTTCCACGAACGGTGCACAAAGTAATCAAAACTGCCTTATATCTGAAACTGCTGAGCAGGGACCTCTGAGCGAGGGGTGGTGGTGGGGGTGCGCTCAGTGTTGTGAGGGGATATGTTAAGCTGTATTATGAGAGGGTGGTGTGGGGTGGGTTGGGGCACTGCACAGGAAGATAAGTGGCATGCGTTAACAGTGCACAAAGTAAATAAAACTGCCTTAAATTTGAAACTTCGAGCAGCGACTTTGTCGCGAGAAGTGAGTGTGGGGGCGGGCTCAGTGTTGTCAGCGGGTCGGTCAAGCTGTGTTGTGGGAGGGGGATGTGGGGTGGGTGGGGGCACTGCACAGGGAGTTAAGTGACATGCACAAATGATGCACAAAGTAAATAAAACTGCCTTAAATTTGAAACTCCGAGCAGCGACTTTAGAAGGAGGAGTGGGTGTGGGGGTGGGCTCAGTGTTGTGATGGGGTGGGAGGATGGCACAGTTGAGTAAGTGATGCCAGCTACAAACAAGGCACTGGAGCTGGAAATCAGGAAAAGAAACAAACTTAGGACTTTAAAAGGAGGCACACGGACGCTACGCTGCGGAAATACAAGTGAAAAGCGCATCGGCTCAACATCCAGTAATTCTGAGCAAATCACTTAATCGCCCGTGCCTCCCAAATAATGAATGCCTCCTTGTGCAACTTAACTGCTGACCTTCAGGTCCGGTTCATGCTATAGCACGACCGGGAGTGCGCGGGAGGGGGGCGTGGGGCCCAAGAAGTCACGGACTGCAGTAGGGGGGTAGGGAGGGACGGAAAAAAAGTAGTCTGTGCAGTAAAGGGGCCAGTAGCAATGGAAGGATACAAATGACTGACATGGCTGTCATGGGGAGGGACTAACAAGCTTAAAACCAATCGGAAGGTAGCATTTATAATCTAAGGCAATGAAGAAGATTGGCCAGAGAGTGGGCGAAGCTTCCACGAAGCTTCCATATTATAGTGTATACTGCATGCCTCGCAAAGCGATGGCAGCGCATTCGCGCTGCAACGCTAGGCGAGACCTAAAAATATGTACGTTGAAAATCAGGTAAAAACACTTATTATATAGAACCACAATAATTTCAAAGAAAATGGCACCAAGAAACCAGAGAAAAATAGTTTAAATCGTTAAAACGTAATTCAAATGAATCATTTGTTAAAAAGTAAGTCTAAGAAAATGCATGATATGCGATGGAGGCCCCTGGAAACGTCTAATTGGCGATACTGCTATATTTTTTAGATGTACTGGTGCCACATTCTATGGGGTCATTTGATTGCACACAGTCAGATAGGTTGTAAGGTCTTGAACATTTTTTATTCAAGCGGCTTCCATGGTACACATGCGGTGAACAGGTCAGCCACATTGATAAAGGCTGAAGAAAACAGAAATCTTCAGGTGGGTGAAGGCTTCTGTTGATATGGGAGTAGCGGCTATGTGGGTCCATGTCCCATTGTCCAATATTCTTTTGTGGATTTGCCAGAGCCCTTTTGTGTCCTGTGGACATGAGCTGCAGGGAAAGGCTGACCAGCTCCGCAGGAGACCAGAGCAAGAAAGCATGAGTTATCAGGTTCTTGGACTTGGGAAAAGCTCAGAATCATTGAACATGCAAGGAAGGACCCTGTTTTTTAGGAGGCAACGTTTGAGACTTTTTTATTGTTGGGGAATGGTAAACATAATGGTCAATCTGTTTGTGTAATTGAATTCTAGCACTAATCTACCAGAAGCCACCACTGCCTGGACTAGTGGGTGGGTAAAGGCATGCACGTTTCAGAGGGAGTCCACAAACCCATGAAGCATTGTAAATAGAGTTTACTAAGCTGACTCATTCGCTTTTGCATGGGTTTTATTATTTAGAAGAGTTTCAGCTACGGAGTTGTGTATTGGTCTGACTCACGGACTGAATTAAGGTCCAAACACGTTTAATTATCAATTGTTTTGATAAGAAATGTCAGCACCCTTATTTAAAATTCATGAGCGTCATGACATTTACCTAAACTTTACAATTCCAAATCTGTATGAACGCAACCAAAGAGAAATACACCAACCATGGGCTAAAGCAAGGGTGTGTCCTTGCTCCAATGTTGTTTAACTTATATACAGCGGACATGTCCCGGGCATTTATCAACGCTAACCTAATCTCCCCAAAAATAGGCAATACTAAGATCACAATATTGCAATACGGGGATGACATCGTCCTTCTTGACAACTCAAAAATATGACTCCAGAGAGCATTACATTCTCTTCACTTATAAAACAGTGTAAACAAGATGAAAGTAAATGAAGCCAAAACAAAGGTGCTATCCTTTGGAAGGTCGCTACAAAAAATATGTAATAACTGGTCCCTGGGTCACTTAAAAATATCAGGAGCCAAATCGTATAACTATTTGGGCACATGGCTCTCTGTAAACGGTGCATCAACAACACACAAGCGCCATCTAAAGAACAAGGCAGCGTTAATAACTACTAGACTCCGCCAATTATACACAGGCCTTGAAAGCCCCTCCTCAGCGCCAATCAGAAAGGTGCTCAGGGCAGTATTACCATCTGCAATTACCTACGCCAGTGAGGCCTTTCCAGGTCAACTCACCAAAACCATCGAAAAACGACACCTAAAAATATATAAAAGAGTGTTTAAATTGCCCTATTACACCAGGGGACCCTTGATGAGACTTGAATTCGGCCTGGAGGGCATCGCATGGTCTAGTATGGGGTCTTTCATAAAGTACTACCATAGGTGCATTACGGGAATGCCGGGCACCTTGAAATTCATTTTGCAAGACATCTTCAAATATAAAATCAACCCCTGGTCCACCTATTTAAGGACGGCAGTAGCAACTTTACAAATCAAGCTGACCACTCTAAATACTTCCTCACTTACATCTACTGCAATAAAAAGCATATTGAAAAAACAAACTAAACTGCTTTCTAAGAACACAGACTTGCAAGAAATTAACCCTACATCGCCATTAAGGGCCCTGGCAGCATCATACAACAATGAAAGCCAAGTCGGACTTAGGGCACAACCTGACCTTAAGTGCACAATAGGGAAAGCCTGCCTGACCAAAATCTTGGCAGTAAGGATGCTGGCATTACAAATCAAAGACTTTAATCCTAACTGGCCGCTGCTTTTTAAAGTAGTTAAGTGTAGACTATGTGGCTACAAATTGGAAACTTTTCTACATCTACTGTGCAGCTGTCCGATGTTGCTTGACTCCCGCCGATCCTTACTAAAGCCACTCTTCTTAATTCATGGTATAAGAACATGCAACCATGCAATGAACTGGATTTTTTCCACTATGGTGCCCCTCGAACTGGCAAGAATAGGTCAATTCTTCAAAGCAGTACAGGATTTCCTTAAAAACTCACAACAAAGCACTGAGATGGTCATTGTTAGATCTGGGGGTCTCTAGTTGGCAGGGTAGGTACCACTGTCCCAGTAGGGACCCTTGCTTCTAGTCAGGGAAAGGGGGATACACTGTTAAGATAACCCCTGCTCACCCTCTAGGTAGCTTGGCCTGAGCAGTCTAGGCTATCAAAGGCAATGTGTAAAGTATTTGTACCAACACTCACAGTAACACAGTGAAAACACCACAGATTTACTCCACACCAGTTTTAGAAAAATAATGTATCTTTACTAAAAACTTCACAAGACCAAATATTACAGGCAAACCAACATACAATTCAAAAGGTTACTTTAAAGATAGTTCAAGAGTTTGCAGAAAGTACTCCAGGATGTAAAAGTCAGTGTCTTGCACAATGCGACTCTCAATGCACAAAATGCGACACTTTCGTGCCCAACAGTACCTGTAGGTGCGATAAGGTTCCCAAAAGCTATAACAAGGAAGATGGCAAAGGCGATGCGATGCGATACTCCTGAGATCCTGGGGAGGCTTTGCAGCAGCCCTGCTTCACGCAGCAGAGGTGGATGCGCCGGCTCCGATCTGTAGGGGGAGGATGCGATGACTTTGGCTTTCGTTGCGTAGGTTTCTTAGGGGGAAGCTTCACGCACAGGTTCGATGCGACACTCTTCGATGTGGCACGATGCGCGGCGCAGCGTTGACTTCCGGCGCTGCAACTCTCGATGCGCCACAGAACGGGACTCTGCGTCGACGCACACGATGACTGGAGACTTTCACGCACCGGCAGTGGTGCGGCTCGCAAACTGGTTCTGCGACGACCCTCGCAATGTCAGGGATCTTCACGCTTCGGGACGATGCTCGACGCACTCGGCGATGCGGGGACCCTGCGTGTTGCGATGGTGCCGTGATGAAATTCTCCTCGCACTCTCGTTCTTGCGACACGCAATCGGATGATGCGTTGGGTACCAGTTACTCTTTTTCACGCTTCTGCTTCCCAGCTCCCAAACACAGCAAAACGACCTCCTGAGGCCCCAAGACTGGGCAAGCACTCCAAGGCAGGTCAGAACTCCTTCAGCAGAGTTCCAGGGGGAGCTGGTGGTGAAGTCCTTTTGTTCCTGGGACTTCTTAACAGGGAGCCAGCTCTTCTCAGGCCCTTGGAGATCAGAATCAAAAGAAGGGGACACAGCAAAGTCCTTCCCCTCTCCTTGGCAGCAAAGCAAAACAGCAAGCAGGCAGTCTTCTCCTCTTCAGTCCTTTTCAGCTTTCTCCTTGGCAGAGGTTTCTTCTTAGTTCCAAAGTGATCTAAAGTTTAGGTGTCTGGGGTCCTCTTCTTATACCCCTCCAAGCCTTTGTCTCTCTTTGTTCCAGTGGGGGGATTCCCCTGCTCAAACCGGTTCCTGGGTGTGCTCTGCTCTGGAGCACCTGGTTCCTTTCAGAGTGAGGGGCAGGGTCGTTAGACGCTCAGCAGGAGGTGGAGCCTTCTTTGTGCCAGCAGAGGCAGAGTCCTCAACCTGGCCAGCAGGGGGTGGAGCCAGCTTTGTGCTGGCAGGGGCAGCCCTATTCAAACCCAGGGACTACTCCTCCCACCCATCTAAAGCAGATCTCCCTATTCACCCTGCTGCTGACTCATCCAGGCTCCTGGAGCCACCTGGCCCATCACATGACACCAGTCAGCCAACCAGCACACAGGCACACAGGAAGGTTAGACAGGAGAATAGCTACTTTCTAAAAAGTGCTATTCTCACACAGTGAATTTAAAAACCATCTTGCTAAAAAGATGTATAATTAAATTCTGAACACAGAGATACCAAACTTGGATTTTCTATCTTGCCCTTATGGGAAGATAGGCATGTAAACAGCCTTCCCCATTCTATCCTATGGGCAAGATAGCTTCTCAACAGTGAAAAACGAAAATGGCTGTAATTGACTACCAGGGCATGTTACACGCCTCAGTACATGCCCTACCTTTCAGATACACTGCACCCAGCCCAGGGGGGGGTACCTAGGGCCACCATAGGGATGCCTGACATGTACAGAAAGGGAAGGATAAGGCCTGGTCAGTGGGTGCACTGGCCAGGTCAACATGGCAGTCCTGGAGTGCACATAGGCACTGCAAGCAGGCCTAAGACATCATTTTAGGGCTACTCCTGTGGGTGGCACAATCAGTGCTGCAGCCCACTAGTAGCATTTGAATCACCAGCCCTGGCACACGCAGTGCACTTTACTAGGGGCTAACAGGTGAAACAAATATATCAATCATGGATAACCAATCAATATAACAATTTATACAGAAAGCATATGCACTTTAGCACTGATCAGCAGTGGTAAAGTGCCCAGAGTCCTATTGCCAACAACCACGGGTCAGAAAAAATAAAGGAGGAAGAAGCAAAAAGTTTGGGGATAACCCTGCAAAAAGGGCTGTTTCCAACACAACCCCCTTCCAGCCTAAAGCCAGGGTAGACCAAGCGATACCTCGATGGGATTCCCTGCTTAGGGCGATAGAACACGGAAACTGGCCCAAACAGCAGGGCACTATTCCTGTTCTACGCCTTCCTGAACCCGGTTGGATCTCTCCATCCATACTCTCAGGGTCCACCAAGCCAACCCATGTGGAACCCTTCTCCTCACCTGTGGACACCACCTGTGCAGCACCTAGCCTTAACTTGCTCACAGGTGTGTCCAGACAGACAGACAGCAAGCCGCAGTGACCAGGGACAGTGGTCAGGGATGAGACCCAGGCCTCATGCCTCTCAGGGCCCTCAAACCCCTGTGGCGCAGAAGGTGGGGGGCAGTAGCCCCAGGTGCTTGGCACCCTTTGTCCACTTCCTTTCTTGTCAGGTCGGGTCTGACAACCTGGCACTGACCTACCAGCCCCGGGCCTGTATCCGGTGGCTGGACAGGAGGCTGGGGTAGGCTTTTCCATCCCCGGTCCTACTCTTCCTTGGGGCTCTGTACCCTCCCACCTGGAGCGGTACCCCCTTCTAGAATAGTCAGGGCACCTGTGGCAGGTGTCCTGCACCATTCGCCCACCAGTTCAGGGGTTCTATCCTGCAACTGGGATCCCAGGTCAGGGGGGACACCCCGGACCTGGCCCTCCAACCTAGGGTCTAAACCCTCCAGGTGAACCGGGGTCAGAGGCGAGGAATCCCTCCCTCTGCACCCCCTTCCAGAATTCTGCACCCTCCTACTCGGAGCGGTACACCTCAAAGACAAACCGGTCAGGACACAGCTTACAGATGTCCTTCCCTCCAGGTCAGGCAGATCCTGAACCTGGCCTCCCAACCCAGGGACTAAACCCTGCGGTTGCACACCTGCCTGGCATGCCAGGACTTCTGGGGACTCACACAGTATCTCCCCCAGGGTGACACATGACTCATGTGTCTCGTGACAGTCTGCCTGGCGCAGATCTCCCGGCCCCTGTCCACCTGACAGTGCGCGAAGATCCCCCAGGACAGAAGTGGTGTCACCATGGTCACTCCTAGGGGACTCAGCCCTTCTGGCTGGTCCCTGACCCACTGGTTCCCCCACTGGGGAACACATCCCCTCTCACCCCTCAGTCTGGACTTCTGCACCCTCCCAACTGGAGCCGTACCGCCAGACACCAGAACCACTGGAGCTCTGTTTACAGAGGCTCCAGGTTCTCCTGACACTAGGAGATCCTCCTCAAATGGCCTACTAGCACTGTCTAGGCCCCCAACCTGGTGTTCCATTAAGGAACCCACCAGGTCCTGAGACTGGGTTTCAGGCACCTTGGGACCCACAGTCCCACACTCACCCCTTCTCCACTGAGACAGGACGTGAGCCCCTACACCCCTCCCACTACACTGGGACCTAACTGGGCTACACTGAACCTCTTCCACCTCACAGGTCTGGAAGATATCCGGGCCACTCCTTTTGGGATCACTCCCCAATGCCTCTCCAGACCTTTTGACATCCAACCAAAGGTCTGCCTCCAACGCAAGCTCTCTGGAACCAGAGAACTCACACTCCACCGGGTGTTGGCATAGCTCTGGAAAACAGGGACTTAAAATATGCTCTCCAACAAATGAATCACACAGCCCCCCACAGTTGTTAACCAAGCTACCGTTTGCCTCACCCTCCAGTGCCTCACACAAGTACCCCACACCACTCTCCTGAGATTGGCAAGACAGTACCTGACTGCCTCTGTCACACAACTCACACTCTTCTGGGCGGTCTCCACACTCACACACCAAGGTTTCCACCATGGGGGAACCCCTCTCCCTGTACCTCTCATCTAGGGTCAGTAGAGTGTCCCTCCCACCACTAGGAATATGGTCCCCTGTGCCAGTTTCCCAATCTACTTCAGGGACACTGCACTCCACTGGAACAACATCATAAACCTGAACCCCCTGGTGTATGTCAACCCCCTCCTTCAAGTTAGGCGCCACATCTCTGGGTGTTTGTACCTCTCCCTCAGCACTGGATATTACAATCTTGCTGCCACCATCCGAGCTGGACTCCACCTCCAACTCAGCGAAGCTCACTTCTTGAGCTAACCATTCTTCTTCAGCTGAGACACTCATGGCCTCAAGCCTCTCGAGCTCCAAATCAAGCTCCCTCATTCTTAATTCATGTGCCAAGGTCAATTTCAATTCTTCCAAGGCATACATCTTCTTGCTCTCCTCCGCCGCCTTTTCTACTTCCAATTGCTTCATTTTTATTATTTCCAATTCATGGTTTCTCACCCTTTGATTCTCCTCCAACTCCTCTGGAGTGAGCCCTCTACTGGAATTTGAGCTGCCAGCCCTTGAGACTGGTCTGCCCACGGGCAGATCTTGGGGAACAAAACCATTCTCTTCATCTGCATCATCTTCCTCTTGGGCCTCCCAACAGGCCTTCAAGAATCTTTGTAGCACATCCTTTCTAGATCCACTTTTCACAGGGCAACCAAGGTCTTTGCAGAATTGCTTGAGCTCCTCAACTTCGTACGAATACAGATCCTCAATGGAAAACTCCAATTCTGCCCTCTCACTTGTTGCCACCTGAGACATGATGCTCTTGAAGAGTTACTCAAAAATAGAAATACAGTATGTGGTTGTCTATTGGTCTGCACTCCTAGTGATGTACACTAATTACTGTGGGTCAAGTACAAATACAAGTTCAATCCCACCGCTGCCACCAATGTTAGATCTGGGGGTCTCTAGTTGGCAGGGTAGGTACCACTGTCCAAGTAGGGACCCTTGCTTCTAGTCAGGGAAAGGGGGATACACTGTTAAGATAACCCCTGCTCACCCTCTAGGTAGCTTGGCCTGAGCAGTCTAGGCTATCAAAGGCAATGTGTAAAGTATTTGTACCAACACTCACAGTAACACAGTGAAAACACCACAGATTAACTCCACACCAGTTTTAGAAAAATAATGTATCTTTACTAAAAACTTCACAAGACCAAATATTACAGGCAAACCAACATACAATTCAAAAGGTTACTTTAAAGATAGTTCAAGAGTTTGCAGAAAGTACTCCAGGATGTAAAAGTCAGTGTCTTGCACAATGCGTCTCTCAATGCACAAAATGCGACACTTTCGTGCCCAACAGTACCTGTAGTTGCGATAAGGTTCCCAAAAGCTATAACAAGGAAGATGGCAAAGGCGATGCGATACTCCTGAGATCCTGGGGAGGCTTTGCAGCAGCCCTGCTTCACGCAGCAGAGGTGGATGCGCCGGCTCCGATCTGTAGGGGGAGGATGCGATGACTTTGGCTTTCGTTGCGTAGGTTTCTTAGGGGGAAGCTTCACGCACAGGTTCGATGCGACACTCTTCGATGTGGCACGATGCGCGGCGCAGCGTTGACTTCCGGCGCTGCAACTCTCGATGCGCCACGGAACGGGACTCTGCGTCGACGCACACGATGACTGGAGACTTTCACGCACCGGCAGTGGTGCGGCTCGTAAACTGGTTCTGCGACGACCCTCGCAATGTCAGGAATCTTCACGCTTCGGGACGATGCTCGACGCACTCGGCGATGCGGGGACCCTGCGTGTTGCGATGGTGTCGTGATGAAATTCTCCTCGCACTCTCGTTCTTGCGACACGCAATCGGATGATGCGTTGGGTACCAGTTACTCTTTTTCACGCTTCTGCTTCCCAGCTCCCAAACACAGCAAAACGACCTCCTGAGGCCCCAAGACTGGGCAAGCACTCCAAGGCAGGTCAGAACTCCTTCAGCAGAGTTCCAGGGGGAGCTGGTGGTGAAGTCCTTTTGTTCCTGGGACTTCTTAACAAGGAGCCAGCTCTTCTCAGGCCCTTGGAGATCAGAATCAAAAGAAGGGGACACAGCAAAGTCCTTCCCCTCTCCTTGGCAGCAAAGCAAAACAGCAAGCAGGCAGTCTTCTCCTCTTCAGTCCTTTTCAGCTTTCTCCTTGGCAGAGGTTTCTTCTTAGTTCCAAAGTGATCTAAAGTTTAGGTGTCTGGGGTCCTCTTCTTATACCCCTCCAAGCCTTTGTCTATCTTTGTTCCAGTGGGGGGATTCCCCTGCTCAAACCGGTTCCTGGGTGTGCTCTGCTCTGGAGCACCTGGTTCCTTTCAGAGTGAGGGGCAGGGTCGTTAGACGCTCAGCAGGAGGTGGAGCCTTCTTTGTGCCAGCAGAGGCAGAGTCCTCAGCCTGGCCAGCAGGGGGTGGAGCCAGCTTTGTGCTGGCAGGGGCAGCCCTATTCAAACCCAGGGACTACTCCTCCCACCCATCTAAAGCAGATCTCCCTATTCACCCTGCTGCTGACTCATCCAGGCTCCTGGAGCCACCTGGCCCATCACATGACACCAGTCAGCCAACCAGCACACAGGCACACAGGAAGGTTAGACAGGAGAATAGCTACTTTCTAAAAAGTGCTATTCTCACACAGTGAATTTAAAAACCATCTTGCTAAAAAGATGTATAATTAAATTCTGAACACAGAGATACCAAACTTGGATTTTCTATCTTGCCCTTATGGGAAGATAGGCATGTAAACAGCCTTCCCCATTCTATCCTATGGGCAAGATAGCTTCTCAGCAGTGAAAAACGAAAATGGCTGTAATTCACTACCAGGGCATGTTACACGCCTCAGTACATGCCCTACCTTTCAGATACACTGCACCCAGCCCAGGGGGGTACCTAGGGCCACCATAGGGATGCCTGACATGTACAGAAAGGGAAGGATAAGGCCTGGTCAGTGGGTGCACTGGCCAGGTCAACATGGCAGTCCTGGAGTGCACATAGGCACTGCAAGCAGGCCTAAGACATCATTTTAGGGCTACTCCTGTGGGTGGCACAATCAGTGCTGCAGCCCACTAGTAGCATTTGAATCACCAGCCCTGGCACACGCAGTGCACTTTACTAGGGGCTAACAGGTGAAAGAAATATACCAATCATGGATAACCAATCAATATAACAATTTATACAGAAAGCATTTGCACTTTAGCACTGATCAGCAGTGGTAAAGTGCCCAGAGTCCTATTGCCAACAACCACGGGTCAGAAAAAATAAAGGAGGAAGAAGCAAAAAGTTTGGGGATAACCCTGCAAAAAGGGCCGTTTCCAACAGTCATGAACTGTTGACTCTTATCTCTTGGATCACGGACATTATTGCATTGCAGAATTTGGCCACACTGTAATCGAGGTTTTTTTTCTCAGCTGAAACACTTAATCCATTTTATGGTGGATTTTTAACTCATTTATTATTCCCATAAAAGACAAGGGAAAGGGAAGAAGGTAGAGAGAAAGCCTGTATACCAAGAGCTTACTTTTTTTGTCTTTCGAGCATAACATGCCATCCATACTATATGGCCTTGTAAGGAATCATTATCCTCTTCTGCCTTTGTATATTATGTTTCTTTTAAAAAAAAAATGTTTTTATTGTCACAGTTTTAAGTAATCTACACAATAAATTTTGTATTGACTTGACGCTACCGGTGCAGGAGACTCAAGTGTTCAGGTCCTTTGCACCTTGTCAGTAAGAAGAAGTCCCAAACCTGAATGTCACCGATAGAGAGTAAACTGGCAGCTCTGACTCAGCCTTTGATCAAATAAAGCAAACCCGTCACATGTGTATTTTTATTTCAATAAAGATATTATCTGCTTCGGGGCATTGCAGTTCAAATATCACAAGTGCCACCCGGTCACTGAGGCCACAATAGCTCTCATAATCCAGCAGACATCGCCAAACAGAAGAACATTCTGGAATGCCTGCTCTGACTATTGATCAATATGCTTCAAACTGTGCATTTTAAGGAAAAGCTCTGACGTTTATTAATATTATTTTCTCCACTTCGTGTCTCTTACAGTTCGGTATTTAATGACTGAGCACCTCGTGTGAACCTACAGAAGATTGAGTATGTTTACTTTTCTACCTCGGGCATTCATATAAAGCAGGACCGTACAAATGCACGTAGATAATGTGCTTACCTGACTTTGGAAGCGGGTAGGTGGAATTGTAATATCTCTCAAGGAATGCCAGAATACGACCTGTCACATTCAAGGCATACGCGCCATGATTGTCCTCGATGGCTTTCTTGCGACCCCAAATGCGGATCTGAAAGGATCATTTGATTCATGTTAAAGATGGAGGTTTTCAGCTTTAACAAACAGCAGCGCTTTGACTATAAGGTCACATTAACATTTACCAACTGGCACCACTCACAATAATGATTTGATTTACTCCTTTACACTTCGGAGTGCGTCTATCAATGTTTTGGCACATATACACTTTACCTGCACACTGTTGCTCGCCTGCTCAACCTTGTCAAAGTCAGAGACTATGAAAGCCAGGAGATAAGTAGACATCTTTGGGGTCTTTTCAAATGTGGTGACACTCCAAATCGACCCCTCCATCTCTTTCATGGTTGTGCCTGAAGGAACATGAGTTTTCATTTAGTGTAAAGGTTTCAACACTCTTTATTTTCCATCAGTAGTGGCTGGCATGTCCCGAGAATGGTGGGCCGAGTAGGACATTAAAACAAAATATAAATTAAATTAAACGCACTTACCTGCGAGAGCAACATCCTCCTCGATGGCCTTCTCTCATCGAGGCAGGCAGGCAGGCAAGCTCCAAACTCCCAAACCAATCCTGGGGCTGCTCTCATCAGCATGAAAGCAGGCCAGGACTGGTGGGGGCGGCCTCTATCAGCGCTCAGGAGAGCACTTGAGGCTTCTGCTTTCTCTAACCCAGCTGTCTTAGGACAGCGGGGTTCGAGAGGATTAAAGTGCACATATGTAGCTGCCCGTCACAAGCCAGCCAGCCAAAAAGACATGTGCACTTTAAACTGAAAGTGCCCTGCTCTCTCTGCAGCCCCGCCCCCGTCCTGACGCTCCGAAAACATAAAATGGTAATGAACATATATGAATGAACGCAAAAAATAAAATAGTAATGAATAAACTATATAAGTATTTTATTTTTGTCTCTGGTGGCATTTCAATGGAGGGGACGCTCTTATGCTCAAACGGAGGAGTCGACCCAATTTTCCGTCCAATTCATTCATTTGGGTTTCAGTCGTATCAAAGATTCGTTGCTTGGCAGTGAGGACGCATTGTGTGAAGCATACTTTTTATTCTTCTTAGCTTTTAGTCTAGATTCTTAAAATTAGTCTTAACTACTATCCGTACCAGTGGATTGATGCAAAATAATGGCATATCCGTCTTGTTTGAAAAGTCCAGCAATTGGCTTTGCCAATACTTTTTTGCAACATAATTAACAAATGCCAAAAAGGTCACCAGTGCATCAAAATTCATTGAAACACATGTGCACTGGCACAAGAGCATGCATGGCCAGCCGTTTCCCACTTACTCAAAAGTCACACGAGACACTGCACGATCATTGATTCTAAAATAAATTATGATGAATATATAGCACCCTCACCCTTTTAGATAGGGCTTGAAGTGGATCCCATGGATTTTCCAGCACCACTAATCGACAGATGTAGTCAATAACTGATACCCTGTTGGGTCAACTGTCCAACTTCTAAAGTCTGAGCATGATGATGGGGACATTTACTAGCCAGGCCCAGGCTTTCAAATTACGATTTAGACATGTATTCACCTCATATCAAACTTTTACTGCACCTTCATTTGGGTGAGCCCAACATAAGAGTGCACGTAACCTTATTGCTGTCTTCAGAACCTCATCTCTTTGAGGGTATGCTTCAGCATACCCTCAAAGAGCAACAAGCACTTTCTTCCACTTGTGACAGTCTGCTGCATGCGCTGCAACACAGGCAACCGTATGTGCTCAAACTGGCTTTTCCTTTATAACATGTCACCAGTTTGTGCTTCATTCTAACACAAAGGGGCCTATTAGGATGGCGGTCGGAAAATCTCCTTGACCGCCATGGTAGCTGGAAAAGAACGCCCGCAAGGAGCGTGGCATAACCGCCGGTCCAATTAGGATGCTCCGCAGTCGAAATCCGACCGCAGCGGTCGGATTCTGGCGATTAACATTGCGGCGGTTGCTGCTGCCAGCATCACCGCCGCGGTGTGAAAAGGAGCATGTCATGCATGTCACTGCACTGCGTGGCAGGCACTGCACAGTGTCTGTCACCTGGTACAGGGACATGTGTACCCCCAGTGCACCCACACACACCCCCAACACATTGCGGGCCCGCAATGGGCCCCCGGAGACATTCTCGCATGCCTTTCCAACGCGGTCCCACCACCGCGGAAAGGCTGGCTAACTTCGGCATCATAATCATGCCGACGGAGCCTGGTTCTGCACTTGCATCATTGTAGCGGTCCAGTTCCGCCCGTTAGGCTTGTGTGCGGACTTGTACCGGCGGAAAAGTGGCGGGTGGAGATTCTCACAGACGAGGTCATCACCGCCATGCTAATGGGACCGGCGGTTTTCAGGGTTGCAATCGCGGGTGGATGTCTGCCGCCGTTCCGGCGGTTGCCACCGCCGGCCCGGCTGCGGCCATCTGCACGCCATCCTAATAGACCCCAATGTGTTTACCTGTGACGACAGAGACACCATCAACTTCAACACAATCACATATAATTGTGCATAAATTTCCCCCCCAAAAAAATTTGGGGCATCTCAGGTCAAAGTGAACGTGCTGAAAAGGCTTAGGATACTTGTTTCCAGTCCAGGGAGGACCTGGTCTAGCAGTTCGGGCTGGACTGCTCCCATTTGGCACAGGGTCAAGACTGATTTGCAAATGGCTGGGTTTAAACTGGAATGGCATGGGAAGTAAAAAAACTATGGAGCAGATTTACAAGGACTGGCGCATCCCTGCATATTAGCAGGGATGCGCCAGTAAAAATGCGACACGTAGGAATACCCTTGCCCCACCACGGATGCATCGCATTTACAATGCGGCGCACCATGGCGCAAGGATAGTCAGATTCTTGTCTCATCTTCTGTCGTAAGGGCAGCGCATTGCTGGAGTCCTGTCGCAAACGCGACGCAACTCCAGCAATGCTCAGGGGCACCCTATACCTATTGTGCTCTGTCACTCCTTACGCCTGCTACAAGCCGGCGTAAGGTTTTGACACAGCCGGGAAGTAAAAGTGACTCAGTGAAATCTTATAGATTTCACCGCGTCACTTTTAAGGGGCTTCCTTGCGAAGGAACGCCCACCCTGCATACATTATACCTGAGGTATAATGTGGCGCAGGGCTTTACAACGTGACGCATCTCCCTAGATGCGTCACATTGTAAATATGTCGTATAGTGGTGCATTGTTTACGCCGCTTATGCATCACAAAGTGACTCAACCGTGCCGTAACAGTGTCGTAATTATTTATTATTATTAGACTCATTTGTATGGTGCGGTGAATCATCCCCAAGGGGATCTCTCGGCTCCTGAGAAGAGACACTCTATAGACAGTAAGATCTTTAGAATAGCCAGGTCTTAAGCAATTTCTTGAAATGAGATAAATTGGAACAGGCCCGGATCTTGTCTGGGAGACTGTTCCAGTGGCTGGGGTCCAGATTTACAAGCAAGGGGCTTGTAAATCTGCCTCTATGGATTTAGGCCCAGATCCCTGTACTGGGGTGAATGCATGACATTGTTCTGCATTCTGTCCATCAATGGTTCTTTTTGCAAAGGAATTACTATATCCTTGCCCACAATGAGTAAATATTATGAGGCAGATTAACAAAGACTGGCGCATCCCTGCATATTAGCAGGGATGTGCTAGTAAAGATGAGACACAAAGGAATATCCTCGCGCCACCACGGATGCGTCGTATTTACAATGCAGTGCACCGTGGCGCAAGGATAGTCAGATGTGTGTCACATCTTCTGTCGTCAGGGCAGTGCATTGCTGGAGTCGTGTTGCAAGTGCGATGCAACTCCAGCAATGCTCAGGGGCACCCTATATCTATTGTGCTGTGTCACTCCTTACGCCTAGTACAAGCAGGCATAAAGTTTTGATGCAGCAGGGACGTAAAAGTGACTCAGTGAAATCTTGTAGATTTCACTACATGACTTTTATGGGGCTTTCTTTTGACAGAACGCCCACCCTGCATACATTATACCTGACACAGGTATAATGTGCCGCAGGGTTTTACAAGTGACGCATCTCCCTAGATGCGTCACGTTGTAAATATGTCGCATAGTGGCGCATTGTTTACTCCGTCGCTGAGTCACAAAAGTGATGCAACAGTGGTGTAAAAGTGTCGCAAGGGGCTTGTAAATCTGCCCCTATATTAGCATACAGTAGTGATTCAGAAGGATTGCTTACTGCACACTGCTCTCTCTTGGCATTTGATACCTGTTTAGTGAAATGGACATGGCCATAGTCTTCTACGTTTGTTGGCATTTGTAGATAGTGGGTTATTCAAGCTCATCATAATCTCAAGGAACAAGGCAGCAAAGTTAATTTAATGGTCATGCTATGAGAGATGGAATCTGAAGAATATAACAGCATTTTTGCTTACAACTTACTGATGGGGTAACCGCTAATTTAGAAATTTGGAAATGGTGGGTAAATCGCAGTATAAACATCTCTGGTTCTGCTACAGATCTCTAAAGTACTGAAGTAACTCAGAAATGGCAGACCAACTGTCCGATCTATAGTGACTGATAAATCACCATGTCTAGCTAATTGCACACTGTGAAAGACTGCTACAGAAGAGTGACTAGCTGTAGCAAAAAGGTAAATACAGTGTCCATAACAAACCCCAGCATGTTAGGAGAATAAACATTTAGGGATCAAAGACCCCACTCTTCGAAGGTATATTACCAGTACCCAATCATACTTGGAGACATTTTAGCAGCAGAAACAAGTTAATGAATTTTCCTCTGGAAGTGTATGTACCAATGGCTCCCTCAATAATGGACAGAGTCGGGAGGAGCCAAGATGGCGACCGAGACGGCAGCGTAGACTCCCGGCTCCGTGAACCTCCGCATCCCGCACGGATATCCTGCATGAGATCCTCAGCCTGCGCGATGCGATCGTGTTTGTGAATGAGAGTGGCAACCGATCGTGTGACTCCGAGGTTTCTGGCTGCGGTACCGCCTGAGAAAAGTGCATTTTAAATTTGCGGCCCGTGCAGCCCTGGAGCCTGGGCCTCGAGTGGACGCCTTGGCCGAGTGGCAGTTCAACAACAGCGGCCTGTGGTGACTGGGTGGAGTCGGTCCACCGGAGCGGTGCCAACCTCGGCTTACATTTCGCCGTGGCCGTTCCTGCCGCTAAGCGAAGCGGACCGAGTGCCTGCCCGGGGGTGCAACTCTCAGATTCCCCGGTGATAGCCCCTGCCCTTGGCGGCGAGCTGTCCGGACGCCGCCCGTAACTTGCCCTGATTCTTGCGGGCGGCTCCCGGATTTTCGCGGGAACTGGTCCGTGGTGGGGACGACTGTTGCCCGTGCCCACGCAACGGATACATTTTTGCCTGCCCCCGGACCCTGTTTCCAGCGCCGTGGGCCTCGAGGCGCTTGTTCCTGGGTCCTGGCCCCCATACGGGTCGGGCCTACCCGACGGCCATTTTGTTGCGATGAAGCCTACCATCCTGTCCACTGGGTCACAGCAGGATTGGGAGTGTGTGACTTTTGGGAGTGTGGCGGAGCGATCGCAGAGAGCTATGCTGGGGTACGGCGACCTCCTCGAGGCCCTCGGTGCCCTTCATTCCTCCCTGGTTCATGGCGTCGGGGTCTTGGGGAGTAAGCTCGATGGTGTGGCATCAGCGTTGGGACAGTGGCGGCCTTCCTGTCCTCAGGTATACAGGGACTTCCCACACTGCACACCGGAGGACAAAGTCGCGGCCACCCCTGAGATTGGTGCACAGCTGGACACTCCGGACAGTATGCTACAGTGTGATCGGCTGGCTGTGGGTCTGATCTGTTCCGGAGGTATTGGACCTGAGCGGGAGGTGGTGGCCTCGTTCCGTGCACGGCCTCCGGTGACCCAGGGACAATTCAAGCAACAGTTGTCTACTTTGGCTGCTTCCGCCTTCCTGGACCCTGTGTGCAGTGCAGACTCTGGGGCAGCACTGGGAAGGCCGTCCTTCCATGATGTGGACTGTGTTGGTACTCAGAGACTTCCACCCCACCTGTGTGTGTCGCTTCCCGGTCGTTTTTGGACACTCCTTTACCTTGGAACATCGGACATGGCGCTGGGTCGAGGGGTAGGCATGGGCAGAATTGCAAAGAGTGGTCAAGGATAAGGCTGATCCTTCAGGGGTGGTCATCTAGTAGACGGGCGGGTTCAGGGGTTGCGTGCTCTCATGGTATAGCTATTAGCATAATCGGTGCATAATGCTCCCCATCTTTCTTTGATATGGTCGATGTTGTGCTGTTCACTGTTTGCTTTGGGGAAAACTTACCGTGCGGGCGGGGGAAGCCGGGGGTATGTTTTGAAAGCCCTCCTCCAGTTTATTAATACTTTCTCTACCCCCCCGTCTGGTGGGGTTCTTTTCTTATTCCTTTTTTCCCTGTTTCTTCTATATTTCGGGTCTGGTTCCGGGGCAACAGGCACACTGCTGGGGGGAGGGGCCGTACTCATCTGCAGAGGTGCAGGGTGGGGGGTTGGGGGAAGGGGTTCTTTAGTCTTCATCTCCTTTTTCCATGGCCTCCTTTTTCTTCTCTGATTCTTCTTGTTTTTTCTTTTCTGGGATCAGCGTGGTACATCTCCTTTGTTGTGAATCGTCGCCTTTTCATGTGTGCCACAATTTCCGGGGTGTTCCCTGGGCTTTCGGGCAGGGGACTGCAGGCGCAATTGCTCATGATATTCTTCCCCATCCTGAATTTCCTGTGTCTGCGCCATTGATCCAATAGATTGCTGATTATTGCTTATGTCATTATTCTGCCTGCCTCTTATCGCTGTTGGGAAATTGTTCGGCACCTGATCCTTCTGTCTTTTTCATTATAAAATGAAAACCCTTTTTATCCTGGTGTCCTACCTGCACTGTTCACTGGTCAGACTATATTAGCATGAAGATTCTGCCCCCCGAGGTGCTGCCTGTGTTCACACTTGATCTTTGTTGCTCTGATTGCTTAGCGGCCGGCCCCGGGGGGTTGTAGGCCCATACTTGTTATTGATTGAAATGTCAATAAAGGTTTTTCAAAAAAAATAAAAAATAATGGACAGAGTCTTCTTGGCAGGACAACACCACAGTCTTGTTGCAGAGCACCAAATATATAGGGTTTTTTTTTTGCTGTTGCATTGGAAGTGGTAGATAACCTGCCACCATGGTAAGCTTCATTGGGTCTGTCAGTTCTCATTCAAAGTAGGCATCTTGTTCGTAACTCTGCCAATCACTGATGACTCATTTATTATATTTCACCCTGCTAGCTAAATAGCTGCCAATTTGATATTTGAAAAAGTAGGGGATATCACACCTGTAGAAATGCTTATGGGTCCACCATCTATTCCATCAATGTGCAATAGAAATTGCACTGGGACTGGTGGGCAAACCAACTGCTTGACCTAGAGTGAGTGAGCAGCCACCATGATTGGCAAATCACCTTTGTGAAAGATCACATTAGGAAGGATGTTATGGAAACTAGACATATGAGAATTGGTAGAACACCACCAATCTGGGGTTATCTGTAGAGTGCTACACTGTTCCAAAGTTATCCTGTGCCCTTGGCACCCCAAAGTGTTTTGCATGCTCCTCCCTTTCCCATTTCTCTTCAGCCAATTCTAGTTTCCTCTTCTCCAAAGCTGTTAAAGCTAATTGTGCCTCAAGCTGTCTCTCTGCAAGGGACTGCAGTGGTTCCTGAGTAGCGGACCCTTCGCCCATCTTACTATCTGAAAGCATATGGCTAACACTTGAAAATATGGAAGAGGCACCATCCTCACCCCCCTCCTGGGTGAGGCTGGGGGGGACACCCTTGATCCTCACATAAATCTCCTCAGCTACCCCAGCCCAGGCCTTAAGGGACGTAAGCAACCCTGTCTTCCTAATCTTGTTGGAAGCAGGCAGCCCCCTAAGCCTGCACTGTAATCTAAATTCAGCCATCCTGAACTGGGACAGTTTAGCTAGGTCCAGCTCCATGGTTCCCTAGTTTTGGGTCACAACAACTAAGCACACAGACTTAAAACAATTTGGAAAAATAAAAAAAAATGGATAAAAAACGGTTTTAGTCCAAATTCCACAAATCAAATTCAAATATTTTGTTATAAGACAATTTCGAGGATTTAAAAAATCTTAATTCACTTTACTGAAAGGTGCACTTTTTAAACACCAGTCCTCATCCACACCGCTGAACACCAAAATGTTGGAAAGTGGGTTTTTAGTAGTAGTAAATGCATATCTACCACTGGCAATAAGGCCACTAGCACAGTATAGGGCTCAGTACAGGTCTTTGAAACTTATTCTGATGATCAACTCTTGGCAGCTTGGCTGAGAGCAGGCAGGCTTAACTTCAAAGACAGGTATATAAAGCATTTAAAAACACCAATTCAGGAAATGATTAAGACACCACACACAATAAAACTCCAGTACCAATTTATAAAACTGGAAAATATTTGTATCTTTAAAATGACACCAAAACAAAAAGAATCCAATGTAGAGAACCAGAGATATGATTTTTGTAAAGATTTATCACTATATAGCACATAGAAACCTATAGTGTCTATTGGGAAATCTGGTCGCGCTAGACCGGGTTAAAGTCAAAGTTTCAGGCCGACCGCCATGGAGCCCTGTGCGGCTACCATTTGGTCTTGGTCAAAGTTTTTACCTTCTGACATAGAAACTTTTCTGGAGTTTTTCTTCCCGGGGTCCCTTGAAGCTCTCAGCCAGTCCAGATTCGGTGAGGGTTCGCCTGCTTGCCATGCGACGAGCTCCCAGTCAAACTTGTGGAAGTCTAACTTCTGTAATTTTCCAGCGGGACGAACCAGGGATCTATGCCGGCTCGCGGTTGCAGGTAGGCGGCTTGGCTCTCGCGGTTGGTCCCGGTCACCTTTCCTATGTTCGGACTTAGAAACTTTTATGGAGCTTTTTCTTCAGGAGTTCCTCGATGCTCTTCACCAGATGGTTTGCCAGCTTGGGTTTCAACGTACTCCCGTTCAAACTCTGGAAGTCGGACCTCTGGAGTTTTTCAGCGGGACGAACCTGGACGGCAGGCCGGCTCATGGTTGAGGGTCGCCGGTTTGACTGGCCAGGTTGAGTCGGTCCAATTATAGAGCTTTTTTTCAAAGTTGCTCCAAACTTCTGGAATGTCTTCCTGGAGTTCCCCAGAGGGTTCCAACGTGTCCAAAACACACTTGATGGGTCTGGAAGCTCCAAGATGGTCCTTGAAGGTTTGGGACTTCAGTTCCCACACTCCACTTGGACAAAACCCTTACAAATCCACTGGTAGTACTCCAGGCTGAGCATTCTTGGTGGTGATGTTCCTCATGAGCTCTGTTAACCTGTAACTTGCAGGGAGTCCACTCTTTATTCCTTTCGAAGCAAGATAGGTGCACAGGGCTGTAGTTCAGGTTGTGTAGCAGGTGCATTTTTTAGAGTGCAGAGCCTGGTTGGTGCCAATCAAACTTCTCAGCATGAACCCTTCTCCTCTCTTAAGTTTCAAGCAGCAGATCTGAGAGGCTCTGACCCTCTCAAATATGTGTTCCATGTTCTCTAGCTTGGCACTCATGTCCAATGAGGGGCAGGATAACACCCCAGGGTATGACCACATCCTCCAAATTGTGATATTATTTTCTCCCAGGGAGCACCATTTCTCCAAAATTCATAATGGCTGATTTTCCAACATGGAGAGAACAGCTGGATAAACACCCACCCCCCACGATGATTAATCTCCAATCACCCCCCCCCCCCCGTTGCATCTGCTCATTCCTTCCTTAATCCCACCATCTGGCTGGGTTCAAGAGAGGAGAGGTGTAAATGAAACTGACTTCTTCTACCTGCTTCCTCGTTCAATTGAAGAATATGTTTATGACTCCTCCCCCTGCTCTGGAGTCCCTATAGAGCAGAACCCTGCCATGCCAGAAGAGCTGTCTAACCCCAGGGGCTATTTATCACCTCATCAGAGGAGGCTGGCTGATCAACTTAACTCTGACCAATAAAGACAGACCATTGGAAAGCTGGATTTTAGCTTACAGACAAGAAAGTCTTATAACTTCTTGTCTGTACACTTTAGGAGAATTGATAAATACCATATTGTTGGATTTATCAATGCCATTCTAGGAAGTCTTTAAATGGCAGTTTTAAGATTCTCTTTGTGGGCATTATTAGTTAATAACTTCTTGCCATGATAACCTTTGTGGCAGGGGAGTTGCAATGGGAAAATGACTTGGGCCATTTTTCTTACCACAGGGTTTATACAGTTTTTTTGATAAGAACCCTGCTTATATCTACAGGAACCCATACCCCTGGAACACCTAAGGGAGACTTTAGGGGTTCTGAATATGAAAACATATTACAGATCCTCACTCCACAGTGCTCCTACCACAAAAGCCAATTTTGTGAAACACTTCATCGCGATATGGGGAATGAAATGTGCAATTCACTCACTCAACCCATGGCATATACATCTTATGTTATAAGGGTCCTCCTTATAAATACCTGAACCCCCACCCCTGCAACAGCTAGTGGAGACCCTAGAGGTACTTAATATGCCCCAACATTGGAGTTTATCAGTTTCTAAGTGCCCCAAACACCAAAGTCGAGTTTGGGCACAACTTGCATTTTAAAAGCAGTCTTGCAACACAGGGTTGCTTTTAAACTGACCTCAGGCCTCAGCTGTGCACACATACAAGTGCAAAAAGGGCTGATGGCCTCTAAACTGCAATGCCTTATTATTTACTAGGGACTTAAAGGTAGTTTCAAGCCCCCTGCCCAATTATGTACTAGGGTCTTATAAGGGATGCCATGCCAATCATAGGGGTATCCTAACCCATACGGTACTCTAGTGTATGTAGGTGTTTTCACTGTATTCTAAGTGTCTCTTTCAGCATTGAAACTGGCCCTGGGCCTGGTTAGGGAGAGCCCAGGGTTAGTCAGAGTCAGTTACCACCAGTACCAGTCAGCAAAAAAGTTGGGGTACCCAGGGCACAGGATGACTTTGCAACGTACACGTACCGCAGATATTCCACGGACAGAAATGGGCAAATGAAGATTTTCTGCTGAACAGGATTACAGATGTTGCACATTTCCCTTTGATGGTGGTAAATCTGATGCAATGACTAATGGACAGTTTGTCAGCCTAACTTTAAATAAGCCCTAGGGGGACCACTGCCTGCTCTTAAAAATGGTTTTACAAACATTCACAAAGGAGAAGGGGTCCCAATTGTGGTCACAAAACATTCATACATACCGATGCGATTTGGTATAAGGAAGGGACGCTCTAAAAACGCCCGTCCTAATACCGATCGTAAAACGATTTTGCGATTCGGTAACAGGTTACCAAATTGCAAAATTAGATTTGCTAAATCGGAAAAGCCATTTTTGCGTTCGCAAACGGGTTGATTCTGTTAAGTCGAGACTTGGACCAGAAGACTCAGAAGATCTGAGGACCCAAGGAACCATCCAAGGTAAGTACCCAGGAAACACATAGAGGCTGTGTGCAGAGTGGAAACACAGCCATGTACTCTTTGCAAGTCAATGGAAAAGTCGCAGTTGCAGTTTTTAAGAAGAAGGAACCTTCCCAGTGGACCCTAAAGACACCTCAGGAAAGAAGAAAGGTTGGGGAGTCAGCCCGCCCGTGGATACCCCAGGAACGAGGATACCTACACCAGGGTAGCCAGGTGCATAGATGAGAAGTGATGTTGGAAATCTTCGTAGACCACACTGGAAGACTTCAGTAAAAATGCCACTGGTGAAAAAGGTGAAAGATTCTGGTGAAACCGAAGGATGGAATTTTGAAGAGAGAGACCTACAAGCAGAGGGGACAGAGTCTTTGCCAATTGGAAGTGACCAGGAGGCACGGAATGACCAATGACCACCGATGATGGAAGATGCAGAAGTGATGATGGAGACCTTGTCCCTGCAGCTGTGAAGACCAGGTGATTCTGTGGAAGACCAGGAGCCATTCACGAGCTCTCCTACCTCCAACATCTAGAACCAGGGGGTCTGTGTCCGGCGGGAGCACCAACAAGCCTTGGCAGCAGCAACAGATGTGGATAACAAAAAAGGTGCAGTGCTGGGGCCAGCAAGATCAGAGGGACTCACCAAGTGCAGGAGAGTCAGAGCAGGCTCTGAACAAGCAGGGGAGCCCACTGAAGCCACAGAAGACCCTCAAGAGGACCCACAGACTAAAGGCACAGACGTTGCAAGAGGACCTTGAGCAGCTCGCCAGAGATGCAGGCCCACGGTGTAGAGGATGTGGTGAGGATGACGATCTTAGTAGTAGGATATGCTGGAGGCTTGAGCTTTTTGTAGCCCAAAGATCTCTGGAGGACAGATCCAACAAGCCTTGGCAACAGCAAGTCGATGCAGTGCACATAGGTTCAGTTCCAGCTATTCTGGCAAGGGATACTGACCTCAAACTTGATGAGAAGACAGTGCAGGCTTTGATGGAATTGTAGAATCACCACCTGTGTTGATGAGCCTTTCCGACTTTGTAGGACTCCAGGAACAGGAGACCAGTCAGCTTCATTGCGGTGTCTGCAGATGCAGAGGAGTGACTCCTTCACTCCAAGGAAGATTGCTTTGGGTGTCTTTGATGACCACAGGCCTTAAGAAGAACCTGGATGAAGCACAGGCGCAGATGATGCAGAATACAGGCAGGAAAACGAGACCAGGAGCAGCAGGAGTTCTCTTTGATACAGTATTGGTTCCAGGCGAAGTCCAATGAAGTCCAAGGTGTCAAGACGGTTGAAGTTGATGTGGTTTCAGATTTGAATCTTGTCCCACGATGAATCTGGAGAGCCACCCCCTGGTAAGCCCTTAAGTACCCTAGGGAAAGGGTTAGGACGATTCAAGGATCCCTCCCAGTAGAGGGGCTTGACATAGGGGAGGATACTCCAATGTCCTTTGCCCAGTTTCGCGCTAGAGCAGGAGCCAATGGCTCCCTGAACTGGCTCAAACTGGAGTGTGCAAGGAGGTCAACAATTGTGCCCTTCAAAGCAGTCTGGTGGTGCTGGCAAGGGCCCCACCCCAGCCCAATACACGAAATCCTGTTTGGGAGGTAGTCACACCTCCCCGTGAAAGAAACCTATTGTCCTACCTTCCACAGCTTGAGCTCAGCTCAGCAGCAGGAGGGCAGAATCATGTCTGTAGTCGGCAGCAGCACTAGCTTGCTGTTAGACCCTAAAAGGCTGGCACCAGGAATACAGGGGGTACCCTAGGGGAACCCCCAGTACATGGGATCCAACACTGGAATCGTTGTTGAGGTAGGATTCCTACATGTTTGATACCAAACATAACCAGTTTTGGTGCAGCCAATATATAGTTAGACATCTCATATTTGTCTTGATGTCCACTATATGTACTAAATGGCTGACTGCTTTTACAAAGCCTGGAGAATCAACTACGGGGTTTGTAGAGAGCCCTGCTCATGCAGAGGCACCCTCACCCTTGCAACCATGCACCCTGCCCTCAGGAGTGAAAAGCCTGCCACAGGGGTGACTTATGGGTTTTAAGTGCAGTGACCTCAGACTTAAGGATACTTATATCTGTTGTAAGTGGTGCTATACAGGCTGTAATAGGAAGCCTGTATTCACAGTTTGATTGGTCTCTCATGGGTGGCACAATATTTGCTGCAGCCCATTGGAGACACCTGGTGTACCTATGCCTTTGGTACCTAAATATCATATACTTCAGACTTACCTATGTACACAATTAGCCAATTGGGACGGTACCAAAGTCCTCACCACTATTAAATTCAGGGAGGAAGCACAGTAACTGGGGTCCTGATTAGCAGGATCCCAGTCAGACTAATCAGAAAACAGAATAACACCAGAAAAAATTGAGGGTAAACATGAAAGCAGATCCTACTTGCCTACAATTATGTAACTTATTTTTTTATCTGCTAAATTTGCCAAATTGGATTAATTCATACTTAAACTCATCCATTTTTAATATTCAGTAACCATATGCATCGTGGCTAGCCCCATCCACACAAAAGAACTCTTCAGCATCGTCAGAAAATGCTCCTGCCCGCCTACCACCAAGAACACGATTCTCCCTTCCCAAACCCTCGGCGACACATTCTTGGAGTGGGGATAGAATTATACCACATTCGGACCTCAGGTTAGGTTTAATTCTAGCTGCACATGAGGGTCTAGCATCTCCACATGCGGGGGTCGTGGCTACAATTGCATTATTGTAGCAACACTACTGATGGCCAGGTCACTATAAACAGGCCAAAGACTTTGTTCTTAAATGCGACATCTGCCAGCAGATGAAAGATTCCACTCTGACACATCCACCACAGACACCTTTACGCATTTCAAAAAAGCCTCTGGATTCTGTTTTTCTGGACCATTGTGGCCCTTTGTCATCAAATGGGGCTTACAAGTATATTTTGGTTGCAGTAGATTCCTGCTCGTGATTCCTATGGGTATGACCACAGCGTTCAGCTGATGCCTGAACTATTATAAAAGATCTGTAAATCTTTATCAAGACATATGTGGTTGGCATATTTCATTCCGACCACAGACCGGTTTTGCCTGCAAGGCCTGCAGCACCTTGAGACCCTCCTGGGTGAGTAGCGCACTTCACAATTCCCTGATTGATTGATTGACAAACATGGGATGGGAAGTTTGGGTGTGACCCTGCGGTATTCCTCCCCATTCCATCCTGAGCAAAATTTTGGTAATGGAGAGGAAAAAACAGGACTTAAAGTAGTCTTTAACATCAAGGACACTAACCTCGGGTCACAGTTAGGTCCATCATATAAGGAGGTCAGAGGGCATTGAACAATCTGCCTAGAAAATCCCTGGGTGGTCGGACTCCTATGGTGTCCCGTGTGGGGTTAAAATGTGGGTCCCAGACCTCAACTGTCCCAACACAGTGGCGGCCGAACCACCATTTGACATACATTAAAATTTGACAGGAACTAAATGGCTTCTGGAATGAACAATGCAACGCCTAAGTGAAACGCATAGTCACTGGTGAAGTGAAGGAAGTGTTGGCAGCTCCTGGTTGTATCCCGAAGATTGGGGATCTGGGCAGGGAGAAAATATCAGGCATGAAAGAATTCAGGCCATACTACAGAGTGCCTGCACCTTTCCTGGCATTGAATGTAGTAGAACTGTACTTCTTCCGCCTCTTGCGGCTGCAGAAACAAGAGATTCATCTCCATTGATCTGATCAAACCACACTATGTCGTCGATTCTCAACAGTAGGCCACGTAGGATCCTGTGTATTTACCTACCTCCTCTCACTACCATACAGGAAGTTCCAATGGAAACTTTAATACAGATGAAGCCTTCTATCCCCAGTGGGGCATAGGAGTAACCAACAATGAAGTATTACTTTTACCTGCTATATCAACAACTACAATACAATTGACTTGTACAGTATCCTGACACAAATGTTGTTTACATCAACATACCACAGATCGAGTCATCTCTGTGTTCTATTCAACCTGCCAAACTGCCAAAAACAGATCGAACAGCCTGTGGCTACTTCATCACCTTAGATGACTTCTTTCCGGGCTCATCTGATCCACCAACACCTCCACCTTTACTTTGACGAATGAGACTGTATGTTTTGTATCTTTGGCTGAAAAAGACATACTTTGTTCCTCTATGTTTACAACTTTGGATTACAATTGCGTTACTTTTCCTGGTCCTTTGCATTGGATTTGTGACAATCTTTTTCTTGCCCCTGAACAGACACTATCTTCCAGAACTCTCTGTTGTTCACATTCCTGATCACATAAAGTATAAAGAGACCTTTCCCTGCGGAACATTTCAGCTGCTCCAGTTCCTGATGGGATTATTTGAGCTAGGGTATCATATGATGGGTTTGGCCCTACAGAACTCTTGCACATACCATATGGAGTCTGTATTTCTTTAAATGATATTCAATCAATCAATCATAACACTTGTATAGCGCGCTACTCACCCGGCAGGGTCTCAAGGCGCTTGGGGGAAGGGGTCTGCTATTGCTCGAACAGCCAGGTCTTGAGTTGTCTCCTGAAGGCGAGATGGTCCTGGGTCAGCCGAAGATGGATGGGGAGGGAGTTCCATGTCTTGGCCGCCAGGTAGGAGAAGGATCTGCCACCAGCGGTGGCTCTTCGGATGCGTGGTATGGCGGCGAAGGCGAGGCTTGTCGAACGTAGCTGGCGGGTGGGCGTGTAGAAGGTCAGGTGGTCGTTGAGGTACTTGGGTCCCAGGTTGTGGAGAGATTTGTGTGCATGGGTGAGGAGCCTGAACGTGATCCTCTTGCTGACGGGGAGCCAGTGCAGGTCCTTCAGGTGGCCGGAGATGTGGCTGCGTTGGGGGATGTTCAGGATGAGACGGGCGGAGGCGTTCTGGATGCGTTGGAGTCTTTTCTGTATCTTGGCTGTAGTTCCGGCGTAAAGGGCGTTTCCGTAGTCCAGTCGGCTGGTGACGAGTGCCTGGGATATTATCACCCCTAGTACTGTCTCTGATGATTGGGACATTTCTAGAGTACATGAAATGCTAGAAGTTCTTGAGCATTCAACTGTTTTTTCTTCTGATGAACTGCACGAAAGGGTGACTAAGTATGCTTAAATGTTCTGTTTTCAGCATTTAAACACACCACACAATGTCAAATTTGCACACTCTTAAAACTGGCAGCAGCTTACAAAGCACACGGAGGAAACATTAGACACCATGCTGTGCAATGGCACGTACAATTCATTAGATATCAATTGGAAGGGATGGCTAGTGTGGCTGTTAGATACTAATGGATGTCAGACATGGTTCCTGGGTAACACCAAGGGTTTCAGGATCAGCAGGTCTGACCTGCATTACGTGCAGACAGAGCAGTCGGGGTGGTAACAACTTACAGTTTTTGCAAGTTGTAACTTGATTGACTAAAAAACTCTACATTGTCTCCGATGAAACAACTCTTGTCATATGCTTCTGATGACCCGGAGCTCCAGGGCTTCTTGCTAGGTCCTCGAAAATCATGTCAAAAATGCTTCTTGTATGCAAATATAATGAAGTCTTAAACATTTCTGAGCAGGAAGCTGCTGAAAGAAAAGGCTCTAGCAGTGGTTGGCAATGGTATGACAGCCGTGTCCTCTAGAATGTACTCCCTGGGTAACAGCAAAAGACATTATACAATATAATGTATCTGCACTACAAAATGAGCAGCCACAACTCAGATCGATAATGCTATTGTGTTGGACACTTCAGACACTTCTTTGTGGTCACGTCCCATGGCGACATATTAATGGCACAAGTCTGTTTTCACCATACCACCTTACGAAACAGCAAATATTCATGGCATGCAAATATGCGAAATACAGTATGTTACATATAGAGAGGCAGCGTTGTTTTGTGGAGAGTGCAAGCGGAGAGTGCAGCGGGACCAGGACTACGTGTCCCAGGGGGCTTGGCAATCCACACCTTGGTGTTCCACACCTGTAGCTGATCTCATCTCGCTACCTACAAAGCCTATCATCAATCCCGCAGCGCGGACGCGCGGACGTGCGCCGGGCGAAGCCCGGGCCAAGGGCGGGCCCGTTTGAGCCCGTTAGAGACCGATGGAGGACGGTATGGGACACCTCTCTTACATCAACAGACAAGGTCAGTAATAATACAGCTGCTCCCTGTTGCACCAACATTCGCCAGTATTGTATACGGTTATCACTAAGGATTAGAAACAGGTAATATTTCCGAAATTACGATGACGTCAGCCTCAGACAGAGGTCGAAAATCCATAGCTGGGACATTAGATCAATTCCTGGTGAGAGTTTCGTCTATTTTGGAAAAGGAAATTGATCAAACTGAGAAACGTTTGTCTTTGGAAATTTTAGCTGATAAACGTTCTTCTCTGGGTCCACTGGCTTATGTTCGTTCCCCGGTGCACCACAAAACACCGAGAATTGTTAATGAAGTAAGTCTTGTGGAACGAGAGGTAGCAATCAGTTCTCCTTTGCATGAAGGGCCCTCTCACTGCCTTCCAGAATCTGAAGGAATTAATCTCAACACAAGACCAAAAGCGAGGCAAACAAATCCCATCCAAATCGATGTTGTGTCCCAGAGCGTAAAGACACGATCTGCTACTAATGTCAAGGAGAAAACTTTAAATTCAAATAATAGTGGGAACTCGAAGAGCCAGAGACCTAAAAGGAAACGTGGGGAAATGGTTAATGGAGGGAAAAATCCAAAGGCAAGGAGAACTAATCCTGTAAATGCAAGTGAGATGATTCCTGCCTCCATGGGAAAATCTATTCCTGGCTCTGGAAATGGAACTACATCCCCTCCTTTGATTCCATCTAAAGAGCTGCCGCCAGACCTGGGAGATGACTTTTGGGAAAAGATAGAATCAATCTTTTAAAAAACATGCCTTCCAATCTATGATAGATTAGATGCAATAGAAAATAGATTGGTATGCTTGGAGTTGTCACACGCATCAGCACAGACTCGCTTAAAGAATGTTAGTAATTGTCAGGCGTCTGGTATATCGTCTGGTATATTGTCTGACAAATGCATCACTAATGCAAACGTCGCTCCAACTTCCACTTCCACTGTAGTCCAAGTCAGCTCCCCAAGATTGGGGCAGGAAACCCGGGTCACTACAAAGAATCTTGCATGTATCACAGTGAGTGCAGGGAGGGTAACAGCTAATGAAAGTTCATTAGCTGTGCAAAAGGGGAGGGAAGCTTCCAGCACTTCAGTAGTAAGAAAACCCCTAAGCATACACCTCCCACCTGAGTCCACACCCTATGTGGTGATGCTGGCAGGGGTTACACCATTGGGCTCAGATAAAAGGGAGGACTACAGGGAATTGAAGAACAAGTGCATTTGTTGGCTTAACTCAAATCGCCCCTTACCCCAGCATGTTTCAGCCGAAATTTTGTTTGCAAGACGAGTAGATTGGGTTGGTCCCAAAAGTAAATCAATAGTGGGAGATTGCATAATAATCAATTTTAGAGACAAGAAGGCAGTGGAACACATTTGTAATTGGCAGAAGACAAACTCGTGTACTACCATCCTTTCCTTTTTTTACTGTGTACATCAACAGCCCATCCTAGACGATCGAGGACACAGAGGTTTGGATAACTGTGCCAGGAATAACAAATGGTCCAATACATATAACGGGATGGTTAGGTCCTCTGGGCTGGAAGATTGTGATTGACGGCCAGCCCACTTTGGAGATAGGAATATAACAATCGAACTAACCCAAAACCTCCCTGAGAAAGGTGAAGACCAATCAAATGTAGCTGTGATTGTTAAACCTGGTAGTGAACCAAATCCGCTAGTTGGGTCAATAACAACTGACCTGAATCAGATAGGAGTGGCAAGCCCAACAATTTCGGTGAAAGAGGTGGGGTGTCCGTTGCACCCTCCAAGCGGTGCTGGAGGAGGTAACGAACACGGCGCCAAATCCAACATGGGCACTATCATTAAGGATAAATTGGCTCACCCAGAGAGGGATGGTCTAAGCGCTCCATTGCTGAGTTTAGACATTAATGAGGGAAAATATAGAGAGAATGGACCACTGTCTATAATATCCTGGAACATTGCAGGCCTAGGTCCTAAAATTGCCTCTTCTGAATGGATGGGATTTATTACAAAATTTGATGTATGTCTCTTTCAAGAGACTTGGTCAATAGATCCTGTGTTCTGTAATGGCTACCTCAACTTTTATGTCCCTGCATTAAAAAGTATAAGAGGCCGCCCGTCTGGCGGGTTAACCATATGGATAAGGCAGGATTTGGGGTGGCAAGTAAACCAAGGTTTAAAAATTAGTGATGATATATTATCAATAAGGATTATCTCTAAGACCAGGATTAAATTGGAAATTTCTAATGTGTATGCACGAGGCTTACCGGGGGGCAAAAAGTCTGTGGTCGTAAAGGAACTGGAAGACTTATTAGGCTCCTTGCCCTTGAACACCTTACCCTTAGTAGCAGGCGATTTTAATACCTCCTTTGAGCCTTTGGGCCATGACATATCACAGCTGACAACTGAGGAGGATGCTAGATGGGGTATCCCAACCCTCGAGATTGCTCCCGTGAAAAGGTGGACAGAGGCAGCAATCCAGTTAAAAGGATTGTGCATAGGCAATCATTTGAGGGCAGCCAACGGGTGAAGTGTGTCAGATAAACTCGGAAAGAACACCTTTGATAATGGCTGCAGGGTGAGTCGAATAGACTATTTGCTTGTTCATGTGAAGCTTTGGTCCCATCTTAGAGATATGAAGGTCATTAATCGAACCGAGAGTGATCATCACCCACTTGTTTCGGTCTTCACCTTGTCCTTATTTGGGAACCTAGTATCTCAGCAAGGCAATTTGGAGCCCAATCAAATTGTATCTAATAACATGCGCCATCTAAAGTGGGGTAGGATTGTGGGAGACCCAAAAATTATGTCAGCGATTAAAGAAGAAGTAACCGGTGCATTACAAGTACCTGGTTTAGCTGTAGATGGTTGGAACTCCTGCCAGGCTGTGGTGGAAGTTCATAACAGGCTTTTTGAGGGTCTGAAAAAATATTTTTTTAGACCTATCTCAAAAAGAAACACCAAGTATTGCAGTAATGAGGGATGGTACAATTTTGACTGCAGGAAAGCCCGGGCTAAACTTGGTAGTGCCCTCAAGACGAAAGATTCAACACTGGTAAGGTCTGCCAGGCTATATTATAGGAAGACAATGAAAGAGGCAAAGAAAATGTGGGACAATGAAAAGTGGAAGGATCTCCTTGATGCTTGCAAACGTAAGAATGGTAAGCTATTCTGGGATATATACAATTGGGATAGGGGTGGCGTCCCGGAGCGCCCACAGAATAACGTGGCCCAGAAGGAGTGGGTTGACAACTTTAAACCACAGTATGCAGCAACCTGTGAAGAAAATTCTAGTGATACTCTTTGCCATGTATATTACGATAAGGCAATATTTTTACCAACAGATGTAGAAAGGGCCCTAGACACAGTGACTGCAGGTAGAGCACCTGGCATGGACGGAATCCCAGCAGATGTGTTTATGAGTGATAGACACCTCTGGTGTAATTATATCACACGTCTTGCTAATGCAATCGCCCCGATATCCCCTCCTCATGGAAGGGAGCTGAAATTGTCCCGGTATTCAAAAAGGGTGATAAGTCTGTAGCTGGCAACTACAGACCAATCAGCCTAATAGACTCGATACAGAAGATCATTGGTCGTCTGTTTTTACACGAGATCTTAACATGGATAGAAGACCGGGAAATCCTAAGCCCAATGCAGGATGGATTCCGTCGTCGGACAAGCACAATTGACCAAGTTTTCCATTTTGTTACTTTAGATTTGAAGACGGTGGTCCTAGGGAAGGGTGCCTTATATGCGGTGTTTGTCGACCTAAAAGCAGCTTTTGATTTAGTCCCGCGTAGAAAGCTCTGGCAGGTCTTGAGAGAAATGGGAATTGCACCTGAACTTCTTTCCGTAGTCATCCGCTTACATGAGGGTAATGTCGCTCGGGTCCGTTGGGGGGGTGTGGGAGAGGTGATGGAGGACTTTCCGGTTGGCAGGGGCGTGCGGCAGGGATGCGTCTTGGCGCCGACCCTGTTCTCGCTCTTTGTCAACGGGGCAGCCGACTTCCTCTCACTGACCCCCACCGACGCGCCGGTATTGGCAGGGTCACGTGTCCCTATCCTCATGTTTGCGGATGACACGCTGATTATCTCCAAGACCCCAAGCGGTTTACAAAAGGCACTTGGGTGGTTTGAAGAGTTCTGCAAAGTAAGGGGCCTGGAAGTTAACACTGAAAAAACCAAGTTCATGTCCTTTAATGAACATAAATCATATAAGGGGAGGATTTACATGAATAATTTACCCCTTGAGCAGGTTACTTCATTTACATATTTGGGTATTACATTGCAGAAAGACATGCGTTGGGGCTGCCAATTAGATCGTGCCGCACTAATACACAAACAAAAATCAGGTGCTCTCCTCTCCAGATTTAAAGCCTCATTTACAAAACCGATCTCCCCAGTATTAGAAGTTTACGGGACGAAGGTTTTGAGTTCATGCTTTTATGGGGCTGAGCTCTGGGGATTTGGAAACTTGAGCAGCCTGATAGTGCTTGAGAATGCGTTTTTACGCAAGATTACAAATCTTCCTTCAAGCACGCCATTGCGACCCCTATTATTGGATCTTGGCAAAAAGCCACTCGAATATCTTGTGAAGCTTCGCCCAATACTTTATTGGCATTGGCTCTGGTGCACAGGAGAACTCAACCACTACAGGAGTGGCTTTATGGATGTTATAAAATCTGATTTGTTTCACAAAATACATTTGTTGCGTGGGATCAAATCTCTTCTTGGTAACATAGGCCTGGTCGATCTTTGGAATGACCCAGTAAATGCTGTTTTCCCTACAAAGGAAAAGTTGAAAATAATATATTGGGAATGGGTATTCAAGGTAGAAATTACACAAGGCCTTTCTACCCATCTAACATGTCGTTTCCTCGACCTAAAACATGGTCCATTTTTAGAGAGGTATTGGGATATAATTGAAAAACCTTCGACCGTAAATTGTATTTCCAACTACGGGTGGGTACTCTACCCGTTGCTGAATTTACCTCCAGATGGGGGGGCCGACACAGTAAAAATGATAAGTGCTATAGATGCGTAGATGTATGTGAAACAGTAGGACATGTACTATTTTTTTGTCCCATGTATGTAGTACCTCGAAAAATCTGGATAAAGCCCATTTGTAGACTCTTGGGCACTAGGAGATACGCTATAGCTCTGCGTACCTTGTGCACAGATTCTGCTCCCCCCTTCTGTTTAGCTGTGGCCAAGTTTTTGGGGTGGGCTTGGTGCATACGGTCAAAAGCCCTGAATTATGATGTAAATTGTTCTTAATAGACCCACATTCAGTAGCATTCATCAGATGTAGTTAATTTCGGTTGGTAACCAAAATAGTATGCCCTTTGAATTGTGCCAAGTTGACATAAAAGTAAAACAAATTGGGTTTAGATTGGCTTAAAGCTTTTTAAGTACTGTATTTGATGGTTGTTTAGAGATTTAATTGTAATTTTAAATTTTTAGATAATGTATTAATTGTTTTATACTATGATTGTAATGTGCTTTTATGACTCAATTGTCGAATAAAGCTTGATTGACACATATAGAGAGGTTAGAGACATTAATTTTCAATGTTGCAGAAATGCTTCTGCGGATTGGATAATCCATGGGTTAATTACTCTGCCAATTTCGACATTCCTCTTCCAATACTGTCTACAACACCATTATTTGCACAGATATGAAGCGTTAGGGGAGGGGTATGTACATGAGTTTTGGATTTTACCTTTTAAATTCCGTTGTTTGAATGGGAATACTGACTTTTTATGTGATAATAAGTTACGTCATTCCTTAGTGTGCAAGGATGTTTCGCTACATGGAAGTTGTAATGCATCCCTGGCAAACCTATCTTGCTACTTGAAAGGTTACCCGGTGGATGTGTTTTGTCAGGCTTTCAGATTGCTCTGTAATGAGAGTTATTTGATGTGGAGCGATAAAAGTTCTGCAGAATGAGACTGGATATAGCCTATCTTGCCACAGTTTCTTCCTTTGTGATTTGCTATACACAAGTATTGTTTCCCCAGGCCGGTACAGTTAGGGAGTCAATGCTTTGACCTTCAATAAAGATTTATATGTGCACTTTGATGCCTTGAGTAGACTGAAAGCATTACTTTTTCAGAAAGATGCGGCCTTAACATCTGCAAGGGAGACCTTTGATCCTCAAGATGCAAGATCCGCCTTAGAGATACAGTTGCTACTCCACACTAATTTCCCACTACTTTTTGGAGAACTGGTGCACCACATTTTCAACATGTTGAATACTGCAGGGGTAAGCACTTTTTTAAAAGCAGAGCCTCTCGTCTGGTTAGCACCTTCAAGACAGTCTTTGGAGTCATTCCTTTCTTCATAAACTCTGTGCTTTGGACGGTTTTGGAGGCCTTTTACCGGTCCTGCTCCTGATTGTTGGTACCATGTTTGTATTTTTTCTGCTCTGCAATGGATGTCTCATTTCAAGATTGAATAGAACTGGCACTACCACATGTGCTCCTGTGCCATGAAAACATGGTACAATGTTTCATTGCACCATCGCTTCAGGAACTAAATCAGCATTGGTTCTTGTCCTTTCAGAGTGTGTCGCTTCACTGCGTGCAGCCTGTATTCCGCTGTCTGCTGTGCACTTTCGAGTGTGCCTTAGACTTGTGCCTAGGAAAGCAATCGGTTCAGGCTCTGGACATGGAAGTACTGGGGGACCCCATAAAGGCCCATTTTATCGGAGTCCATTGCATTTGCCGTTGCTTCTGATGCATTCTACAAGCCTTCCTGGGATTGTCTGCTCCTGATAAATAGGATCTTGGCTCTGGTTCAGCAGACTTTCTACTGGCTGCTGGGGGGGGGATAGGATGGGAACATATTTGCTTCATGAAACTGTTTCAGGGTGTGCTTCTAGTATCATTGTCTGCGGTTGCTGAGAACAGAAATGTTTCATCCACCTCTTGGAACACATAAACAATTGGCAGTTTTGATTGGTGGGAACTTTTAATTCAGCCTGCTATATATATATATATATATTAACCCTGGGCGAAGTGGGTGTAGTGGGGCTACGTGGAGCATCGCGTAGGGTGGCCAAATCTAAGCACACTTGCGCGCTCCGCACAGACCCACTACGCGCCGCCCGCCTCCCGCCCGCCCTCCTTTTAAAATAAGTTAAACTTTGATAAAAAATAAGATAAAATGCCTTACCTGCAGCGGGGCGTCCCGGGGCTCCCTCTTCCTCGTTGACGGCAACTTCTTTTCACAAATGCGCATGCGCGGACTCCTGCGCATGCGCATTTCTCGCGAGAACAAACAACACCAAACAAGTATTGGCAAAGCCAATAGATCTGGGTAATGCCCAAGCTATTGGCCGTGTCAATGTGAATGTATTTTAGCCATGTTGTCCAGTAGCACATCTGCTGCTCAGCATGGCTGAAAGTGACTGAAAAAAGTGCTGCGATATGGTCAGGGCAGGCCATGTCATAGTGTTTTTTTGTTTAAAGAGGGGCAGGAGAATAAACTCAACATGGAGGGCGAACAGACTAGGTGTCCGCTCAACATCTTATGATTCTGGGTCTTTCAGTAACTTTCCGCCATGCTGTACAGCAGATGTGCTGCTAGATAAAATGGCTAAAAGACATTCACATTCACAAGGCCAATAGCTCTGACATTGCCTAGACCTATTAGCTTTGCCAATGCTTGCTACTTATTCTCTTCCAAAGTTCATGAACACACTTTACATTGTATGCAATTTTTGCGACCTGGACTATGATTAGATAATATGTATCCATGTCAGTCACCATGGGAACTGAATGTATCATAATATGATGAAAAGAAACAGCGGAATATATGATATGCCTAATTGCTAAATAAACTACTTTATTATCATAGAAATGATTAGCCAATGATCAACGTTAGTGCAAAAAATTCAGCGCACTATGGTCTTGAACAAATATTGTTCTGAAATAAATATAGTTCGTCCTTGGAGTGCTTTTGCTTGAAACTGTATTTAGTTCTTGTTTAGAAATGTCAGCACAAATCAAAGACTGAAAATGGAAGAAAAAAGTTGTTGCAAGTGTCTGTTTTTTAAACAGAGGATTAGAGATTGTTTTAAATGTAATAATATTTGAAATGAGTGTTCTTTCAAGAAACATGGAAGGGTCTGGTATTTAAACTTTCCTGAGCAGGTACACGAGGGTACAGAGCAAAACTCAGATGTGACCATCTGAACCAAGATGGACAAACCCTTGACTTTTATAACAATAAAATGGTGTGGGTGTAGTTTTTGAATTTGTGGGAAATTGGTTTGTTGGTTGAGTGGGGTGTCAACTGTGCTCAGACATCAGTCACAATCCCCATCAGGGTGATCCACAAAAAGTCACTAAATTAATTTGTGCTTAACCCTCTGGTAGCTAGGCATAACAGCAGTCAGGCTTAACTTAAAGGCAATGTGTAAAGTATTCATGCAGCAAATAAACAGCAATAAAGTGAAAACACAACACAAGAAAAGTCCCACACCAATTTAGAAAAACAGGGTACATTGTAATACATTATTAGACACCAAAAATAACACAACAGTGCAGTAAGAGTGGGGCACAACATGTGCTCTCATGCATTTTGCCCAATTATCAAAATCTCACTATTTGGAGCCTCTTCCCTGCGTTTCCACCAACCTTTTCATGTTGGGGTCCCCGCCATGAAAAGGTCAGCAGAAAGGCAGGTTGTGATTGGGACGGCGGTGCTGGCATCACCACCGCCTCCCATCCCTGCCGCCTTCCCCGCCACCACTGGATCCAGGATCCTGGGGCTGGCAGCGGTCTTGAGGCAGTCCGACTGCCATGGTTATAATCGGGCGGTCAGACAACTACCATGAATATGGCGGTCTTCAGATCGCCGCACTTATAATCAGGCCCTTATACTCTTTTTTGGAAGTCGAAAATCTCCAGTGGGATTAAGCTGAAGGCTGTAGCCAATGAGAGTTCCACGAGGCTGGATACCCCTTTGGCAAACGAGCGTTGAACAAGATCTGCTGCTGCGCAGAAGAACATAGCAGGAGCTGCCGCGAAGTCAGGCCAATCAGCGATGCATCTTGGGTGGATAGATGAGCAGGTTGTTCCCAGTCTCCTCTCAGTTCTCAGGGCAATTTTCTGCCACATTTTTGAAGTCCCAAGTTTTGGATTTTGGCTACAAGGGTTCAGGACAGGAGGCGCACTCCTTGGGGTGCTAGGACTCACTCATCCTAGGTCCAGGTGCGGGTTCAAGATGGCTGGAGCCTTTTCTTTCCCCGAGGCTCCGGTCACGGGTCCAGCCAACTAGCCCTTGAAGTCACTCTGGTAGTCCTGAGTTAAATAGCAGAAACAGTGCCCATACAGCAGGGCTGGCCTCTGAGGGTTCAAGTAGGCTCCAGGCAGCAAAGCAAACCTTCCAGGTGAAGCAAAGCAGTCTTGTGGCTCACAAAGTAGGCCATAGCAGGAAGCAGTCCTCCGAACGTCCTCTCACAGGTCCTGAAAGTGAATGGAAGAATGGGTCTGAGGGTCTGATCTATATATTGTTGCGAGGATTCTGCTCATGCACAGAACTAACAACAGACCGTTTTCATGTGAAGAAAAGCAAGCAAGCAGTTTTATTTATAATAACAGCTACCTGTAGTGTCGTGTGCAAAAGCAGCAAAGCGGCAAGATGGCGTTTAACTTCTAAAACGCTTATGCTAACATAGCAATGTGTGCAGGCAAAATCCTGTCTTCACTACACCCTCCCTTGATCGGACCACGAACAAAATAGGGAAGCAATGTAGGAATGCAGAGTTCAAGTTTGAGTGATACAGAACCAAGTTCATATATTGCCAATCCGTATAATTGGTAGTGAAAGTTCGAAAAGTTTGTTGGAAAAAAGTAAAAAACAAAAACATCACTCAGGGGTGATACACAACTCCGTCTGGAGTACAATATAAAAAGTAAAAAAATTAGAGTTAGTACGTGCGGAAGATGGACAACTGCCAATTTAATCCATCGACGTATAGGCACAGTATGTCGCAACAGCCTCCAAGAGGAAGTCATTGTAATGTTCAGTAAATGATTCAGCCATCCAATCCAACAAAGTAAAGAAACATACATGTTCTTCAATAACCGGAGCCTCTAGCACCAGCAGAGGACAACTTGCGTGTTCTGCGAGATAACTTTGCACCAGAAAGTCATGGGCTGCTGCGTATATATCCCAATTTCCTAGGATTCCATGCGCAGCAGCACAGGCCATAATCCCGATACAAGAACAGTCTAACTCATGAGCCACTAAGGGACTGATCAGTCGATCATAATCCGGGGCAGGAGATGCCGTGTTCGACAGGCACAAATCCAGAGCCCACTCAAATGAACAATCTAGGCAATGGAAAATAGGCTGCACGCAAGTAAAGTATGAGAACCGGAAGGACAATCCATAGGCTATGCCCAAAGTGGCCTGTGGTAGTGTTCAATAGTATTCAAGCAACCGGTCGCGAAGTTGGAGCAGCCGGAGCAGGCTGTCATGTGACACAGATCGTGCAGCCATTGCGGAGTAAGCAAATCAACAGCAGCACACCAGCAGTCAAGGCGTGAATTAATGAAACGGGAGGGAGATACACCCGCACTAACTATGAATGAGACATCAAACGTTATCAATCATGCTATGTTCACTGTACATTATATATTACAGACTCACAAGTGGAGTGGAAAAAGTGGAGCCTTGAACGTGCATACAGAGCCGCAAGGACTCAAGGGTAAAGGTATGCCCATGGTGGGCTATATCCTGGTAAATATATGCTATAGGGAGTTCCGAAATACAATACATAGGACATGTGTCCTGAGATAACAGGTTACCAACCAAGTCTGTCCTGTGTTGTTATGTTTGTGTATGTTTTCTTTTGTCTCCTACAGAATTGTTTTTAACTGACAAATAGAGGTGCAGGGTGAAATGAACAGACCCCACGCCCTGAAGAAGTTGCCGTGAGTTTTGTCCAGTGGCAATGAAACATGTCGGCATTTTAACATATGAGCTTTCACGCAGCTTAGAATAAAATATGCAAGCCAGTGTGATTTAGCTCAGTTTTTGATATCAGTGTATATCACTTAGGGGTTCGACACGGTGCACACATTATAGCACAGTTCTTTGTTTCTTCCTTTTTTTCAACTACACACCTTAGCACCTGTACAGTTAATCACTGGTTCCATACACAATTTTCTTGCTTTTGGAGTGTTGGTAGGTGATGATGAGAATTTGAGGTAGCAGGCGAGTACCATCCTGCTTAACCCTCCTTGGTGGCGCTACCGTGAGGCACCAACACTCCTTTTCACTCCTTTTTTCACCATATTTGGGTGTTGGAGACATAAGGTTAATACACATTGATAGTCAGTTTGACTTACCTCGTATGCAAAATTTCTCATTCTTTCTTTCTTGTTTGTGAACCACACCGTTGAATAGCTTAGACGAAATTATCGCAAGCTGTAAAGAGTGTCTAAAATCTATGACAACTGTAACGGATGTATAAAATAATCGTTCACAGTGTGAACAGGTCTTTGTTGTATACAGAGAATTAACGGAAGCCCGCCAAAGACGCTGGAAAAAATAACATGAAAAAATGCTGGTATCACACCAAATATTGTTTGGAACGAGGTCACAAGGCCGGAGCCCACAACTTTGAAAAAATGTGCCAAGCCACTTGATGACGAGACATTGAATATAGTGTGAATCAGAGCACCAAAATGAAGGGGGAAATCAGTATTTAAAAGAGCATGCACCTCGGTGCGGGTGTTAGCTACGTGAAGGATAAAGGTTTCACGAGAGGAAGTTAGGGCGACTTCGTTTTGAGACAATAGAGCCCTTATTCTACTCATCTTGTTGAACTCTGCTTTCAAGGTTGGTATGGAAGGCCAGATGGATACATTGAGTCTCCCATGCGGGGTGGGAACAGCACATTCTTACAACAGACTACTCGTTGTGAGACAGTTACAATGTACGGAATCCCTGCTAGCATCCCGCAACACGCCTCATTATTTAAAAGCAATTAGCTACCGTTAGCTAATAACGTGAAAGTTGGCGTAATTGTTGGCACAGGATTTCCCTTTAAAATGCAAGCTAAATTCGGTGCGTGAACGTTGCAAGCGCCATGCAGTTGGATGTTCCTACAAACTACTGAATGATCAGGTGTGAAAGTGCAATCCTCTCCTTTTAAATAAACCTCTTTACCCTCTCTCTTGCACCTGTATGTAAATGGGAGCGGCCAAACTTTGTGTAGGAAAGCGATACCTAGTGGTTCATATCTGCCTAATGCATAGTGTTTCATACATGAAGTGAACTTAAACAATGGAAAAGGTAGTGTGATTAACCCATGGATAAGCCACATAGCTGAGTTCGATTCAGCCACAGAGAAAGGTAAAGGTTCCAACTTTTCAATATGCAATAGTGAATATGTTGCATCCTTCATGGACATGAACTGTTGTTTATCAGTCAGATTAAACGGTAGAAATAAAGATGAAGTATTCATGTAGTGCCAGGGAACTTTCCCACCCTTCAATGTTTGTAAAGTCCATGCAAACTGCATTATAGAACGCAATTGATTTTGACCATGGTATAAGACAGACATGTCATCTTGTACAGTATCCAGAACAGATGAAATAATATTATCTAATGTGTAAATTCTGGAAGAAAGAGTGTTAATGCTATTATCAAAGACAGCAAGCACTTTTTCCAAATTTGCTTGATCAATAGCTATTAATCTAGAAGCAGCTTCAATTTGAGATAATTTCCAAACTTCGTTGTAAACAGCATACACCCATCTTTTGGACCTGCCACCCACAGGGGCCTTAACAAAATCATTCAAATCTACATAGTCAGTCAATTTGGACAAATGAAGTTTAACTGACACCAAGGTGGAATGTTGAAGCCAGGTTTGACATAATTTTCCTACGGAATAGATAGTAACAGAATGGGAGGTTTCAAACCGGAGGTCTACTCTAACCTGTGTATAGCCGGGGATTAGACCCAGAAAATGATGTTGACATGAATCTGAACTTCTTTGTCATAATACCCATCCTTGAGGATCCAGGTTGGAAATATTAAAGGACGTATTATTAAGTAGGGACTGCAATTCATCAAGGGACATATCTGTGTGATTATCCTAGGTTGGATAAGCGCCCAGATCAGGAATAGTAGGGGCATTCATATTTTTAGAAGTAGCCAATCAAAAGCAGGTGGTCTGAACAATAGTAGAATTCAAAAATAAAATATGGTTTGGGATAAGGCACACACGATGCAAAGCCTCAGAGCCTTGCACCTGCCAGGTTTTAGAACCCCAAACAGATTTAAGATCAATGGTATTTTTCCACAGCTCATAGCCTTCTTTAGCTAATTCATCATAAAGGACTTCGAATACAGTAATTTAGTGTGTGTAAGTCTAACTTTGGAAGCGGACTCAGCAGACATTTTAAAAAAAAAATGCTTCAGGTTTAGATACACTGAAATCACTAAAATATGTAAATTTCTGCACTAAAGTTTTGGAACTCCCTTCAATGGGAGCTGGACAATGTTCCCATTGTGAATAATTAACAATATGCCTAAATGTATTCGCTTTATGCAGGAAATGATTGCCATAGTGTTGGTAGCAAAACAACTCTCCATAATTTGCTGAGTCTAAATACAATTCTTCAGCATCAAAAGCAGCATAATATTTCACATCAGAAAAAAGAGCCTCTACGGCTTGGACATCCCAATCATCAGAGCGTATATTTTGTTTCACAACAACCCCCATAGGAACACGAAGTACATTGGGGACATTAATGACCTGTGTGGGGCCTTGAATTTGAAATTTAACAGCATCCCATACAATCCCATCTAACACAGGCCGGGCAGTGATATTAACAAAAGTCTGGTCCCTCTTCATGACGTGTGATGAGGAGTGGGGTGCCAAAGTTCCATCAATTAATCTAATTGCAGATCTTTCGGTCAGATAATGTCCATTCACTAGACGAAAAAAGACAACCACAAATCCAATGGAAATGGGCAAATAAATAGATATGAATACCAGCCAAATGTAAGTCCAAGGGGGAATTGAAAAAATGTCTTTTAAACCAAACAGCAAAAATTTAAATGTTCGATAGGGCATTTGCTGTTGTAGAGTTAGTGTCAAATGAAAAACGTGACTGGTCAACTGCACTTGATTGCACACCAGGCAACGGCATATCTGTGGGATAGGTATACTCAGTATCTTCATGGGGACCACCAGCCAGTGGAGTCAATAAAGGATTAGTAACTGTATGCATCTTAATGACAATGTCAGGCCTGTTCGTATTTGCCGGAGCCAAAACAGAATTTCTCAGCATTGCTGGACAAGAGACCGCTGGAGTCATACTAAGAAGAATCGGCCACTCGTTGTAGTTTGACATTGTCAATGGAGATGTACCTGTTATCCTTGCGACCAGGAAGTGGAGGTACAATGACTGTTCTTGTACCCTGCACGCCAAGCACTGGAACGGGTGCACGATAAGAGGGGCTGAACACCTTATTGTTCTCCACCTTCTCACGGACCAGGTCACCAACTCGACTACCGGAATCTGAAGTGCAGCATCAATTGTGGAGCGCAAGTGTTCCATTGCAAGACTGTCTTGAGTCTCTTGTAGATTCTGTAATACAGCAGAATGATCATCTACGTCAAAGGGTGCGGCCGACATGTCTAGACCATCAAGGTCCAGGACAAACATTTTTATGCCAAAGAGCATTTCGTATGGGGTCCGCCCACCCAGAGACCTTCTAGGGAGATTATTAAGTGCACGTTGAACGCTATATAAATGGACCAACCAGTTCCTGCCAGTACCTAAAACCCTAGCTGTCAAGGACTGCTTTAAGTCACGGTTCATTCGTTCCACAACAATATTGCCCTCATTTGACTTGGACCCCCAAAGATCTCATGGCATCCTTGTACGCCTTAGAAGCGAACGCCGGACCCTAGTCCGATTTGAGGGTACCACATGCAAATATTCCCACAAAGACACGCAAATCCCTGATGACAGTTCAAGCATCAGCACTCCTTTGTGGCCAGACCCATAGAAAACGTGTGCATGAATCCACTGCAACTAAGATGCACTTATGCGCAGTATCAGAGGAAAAAGGACCGCAGTGATCCAAATAAACACACCCAAGTGGTTTATTAGATATGTACAACTGTGTTTGAGGTGGACGCGCAGCAGCCGAAGGTTTAATCTGCTGGCAAATGTCACAAGTAAGGACATAATCACGAGTCTGTTTATACAATCCGCGCCACCAGTAACGTTGTTGTAAGATAGTAACAGTCGCTGAGACGCCTGCATGGGCTGAAGCCATACCTTCGTGAGCGGCTGTTATCAAAGCAAGTCTGCGGTCCGCGTTGGGAATCAACCTGTCACCAACGTTGTTAATTCTCACATGGGGAACTTTATCTGGACTTAAATGATAAGAGTATTTAGAAGGGAAACCCCAAGGGTAATTATCACCCTTCTCTGTTGCAGCAATAGCTGCCGAGATGTCATCATCAATCTTACTTTTGGATCTTGTAACTGCTGCCACCAGATATGTTGTCACTGCTGTTTTCGCTGCCTCATCAGCTAAACTGTTGCCAACAGCGTGTACCCCTATGCGCTGGTGACCAAGAGTATGAATTACATTCACGAGTGGCAGACGTTGTTTAAGTTCTGCGACTCGAACCCAAAGCATTTTATGTTTGATTGTGCTACCTTTGGAATCACGATATTAATTTTGAGACCAAAAGAATAAATTGTCGTTGAAAGACTGAACACAATAGTATGAGTCACTCACAATAAGAGTAGTCACTCGAGGATCAGCAAACTCCAGTGCAAGCACCAGAGCACCTAGCTCTGCCAACTGGGCAGTACAATCACCCAAAGTCTGCTTATGCACGACATCGGACATGAATTCTCCTTTCACAAAAGTACCAGCCACTATTGCGCAGGCCGCTGAATAAGCATTCTTAGATTCCGTCGCCGGTTGCACCGAACCGTCAGTGTAAATGATACAATGGTAATCCTCAAGCGGGCGCAAGGAAAGAGGAGCCGGATGAACAAATTCATACTGCAAATACTCCTGAGTCTGCAATGAGGCATCAAAGATGAAAGTGACATCCAGAGACGTCAAAGAAGTGGCCCATTGTATCCAACGTGGATGCAAAGCTTTAGAATTTGGTACACTGGCCTTCGTTACTGCCTCAAGGGCAGGATACGATGTGATAACCAACATGAGTTTCCCTTGCGACAGCGCTCTCTCTTTTAGAATCGCCATCTGCACTGCAGTCAAAACTTTTTCAACAGTGGAAAAGCGAATTTCAGCCGAAGTGTACAACTGTGCCTTGTAAACAATTGGAACCGTGTCTCCTTCATTAAATGTCAAGTACGTGAAACCCACTGTGAGAGGCCCAATTCTGATATCGAGTTTTTTGTGGTTATCACGTGTCAATAAGTATTTATAAGCAAGAAGATCAGCCTGCAAAGAGTGCAGTATAGCTGAATGTTCTGAAAGCCAGCAAGATTTGGTAAAAGTAGGTTGTACCAAGGCATATAGCGGCTTGATACGCTGGGCATAATCTGGAATGTAAGTACGCCCGAAATTCAAAAAACCCATCAAAGATTGTAGTTTTTTCAGAGTTGTGGAGTGCACAAACATGCGCATTTCTCCAGGAAGTGAGGTGCTAAATCTCGACCTTCGTTGTTGAGTTCATAGCCCAAAAACAACACTGTATACTCTGCAATGTGTGATTTTGCAAAGTTAAATTTATAACGGAAGTCCGCAAACATGACAATGATGCGGTCAACGCGACACAGATGCGGCCATAATTCGTCGTCTGTGAGATAAATACCATCAACATACGAGTAAGCATCAGGGTCAATGCTCTCTAACAGAGAGACTACACATTAGTAGACTCCTGGACTGTTTTTGTAGCCCATGGCCAATCTTTTAAACTGTTTTTGTTTGCCGCCTGAAGTAAAGGCTGTCCATTGACTACTAATAGAGGACAGGTTATGGCTATAAAAGCCATTGGAGATGTCAAGTGTGGTATTAAACCTTTTTCTCACTAGACTATCAATGAGGGCAGAACTGTGGGTGTTTTGTACTGCGCATGTTCAACAATGAGAGTTCAAATACCGATAATCCAAAACTATGACCCATCAGGTTTGGTTACAGTAAAAAGAGGATTATTCATGGGTGACACACGTTTTAATTACACCTTGATATTCCAATTGTTCAAGGATTTCTGCGACGTGAGATCTAGCCTCTCGACGCATGGGATATTGGGGTTGTGGCTGTGGCATAGATCGTAATGGAATCTCATGGCTTGGTGATAATTTATCCCACCCAACCTGAGTACGGTACAATGCTGGAGCAAGCACCTGTGCCCACTCTTCTGCAAAGTTCTGAGCTTGCTCCTTCAGCACTGTGTGCGCGAAAGATGGGAGGATTACCACCTCCCCTCTAGGAGTGGCCAATACGAAAGCTGGGGGCCAGTCCGCCTCTGCTAACAAGATGTCATATGTAGAGGTCAGATTCTCCCAAAAAATCCCTTTTATGGTACGTTGTATGTCACCTTCAATTAAAAGGACTATGTCATATAGTCTGTCAGGGGGAGCTACTCTAGTGTCAGCAGTTTCTACAGTAATAAACGTGTCAGTTGCTGTCACCTTCAGATATGGACGCAGTGCTTGCCGCACTATTGTAACCTCCGTTGCGCTGTCTAGCAGCTTCAGTGCCCATGGCAGGTTCCGAAGCTGTGTTCTCACTATCTGTGGCATACCTCGCTGTTAGTGCAGCAACTTTCTTTTTCTGAAACGGAGATCGCTGACGTGCAAAGTCATCCTGCTTGCCTTTACCATCAGCCATGTGGGGCTGCTCACGTCCTTGTGGGGCACCCCGACCTCTGCCACGTTCACCTCCACCAGACTGTGAGACCGATGTTTCCTGTAAAGAACAAGGAGAACGTTGATCAGGAACTTGAAATCTATCAGGAGACCTCATTCGTGTGCAATCGCGCAATTCGGAAGTGCATTTAGTAGTCGCGTGTATCGTTGACGCGGGACGAGACCCCTGTTTCTGTTGCTGCTTCCCCTGTTTCTTAGTTTTCCAGTTTTGTTTAGGAAAAGCTGGACGGCCGTCTTTAGTAGACTTAACCGTCTGAGTTTGCTGTTGAGCTGTTGTTTTAGCAAAAGGCATAACCCCCAAACTATTTCGGCCAATGGTCTTATAAGCCCCCGCAATAATTCTTGGTAACTGCCGGGGTTTATCGACGCCAGCGACGAGGCGCAGCTCATTCGACACTTGAAAGTTAACCGCATCTCCCATGATGTTAGCAAGGATGAGATCAGCAAATATGTCGAACACACCGACAAGCCTCATTCCCAACTCGACCGCCGCCTCCGGACCGTGCTCATCCTGAACACGCTTAATCACGGAGGGTAATACAGTCATAGACGGTGTGCCGAAGCACTTCGCGTAGACTGCTTCAAATACTTTACCCCAGTTCTCACAATCTGTTACCTCTGGAACTAAGTCTTTCTGCAAACTAATTGTAAGGATCCTGTGTTTTTCCACAGGAGTAGAATTAGGAAATACTAATTCTACTCCTGTGGAAAAACACAGGATCCTTACAATTGCTTCCAGTTGGTCAAATTTCTCAGCAAGCCACTAAGGCATATCGTCCTTATTCTGGGGGCGTTTGCCCATTACCGAATTAACCATGACGGGACTAATAGAGATCCCGGCCGGTCCAACTGGTTGCGTCGCAGGAGCAGGTGCCCCCACCTGGACATTGCGAGAGACATATTGCACTAAAGCCCTATGCACCGCAATCAAGGCGGTATGGAGTTGACGTAAGTCATCCAGCGGGGCTAGCAAATATTGTGGATGTGGTGTGAACCCGGCCAAGACTGGCCAAGTGGCCCCAGGAATGGACAAGGGACCTAACCGAACCGGAGTTACGGTGTGGGGGAGGGCACCATTGAACCAAATACGATGCTGCCAAGCAGAAATAGGAATTTCCTGCGTCCTATACAGCGTATAATTCGCGAGGACTGCCGTAGGAGTGTATGTGTGAAACATTTTATCATCCTCATTCACCTCTGGAAAATTAAATCAAGAGTAAAAAAGCTCATAGGGGAACGATGCATCGGCACTCACTACAAAGATAATAGACATTCCATCGTCTGGCACCCCGAACTGCGACAAATGACGCCAGAGAGGTGCGCGACTATGCGCTGCAATAGCAACTTCAGCCATAAGGATGCAGAGAAGAAAAACAATCTATATTAAACCTTAGCACAAAAGGCTCAGTAATCCAAAAAGAAACCTTTTTAATTGTCAAGCTTGAATTAACCTATAAGTAAACTATATAGGTAGGTTTAAACCGTCACTCCCGTCAACCGGAAACAAGAGTGAGGGTGTCGTGGACAAATATAAGCACTACTAAGGCGTCTCAATCATAAGACCAAAACGTTAGGTGTGCCATGTTGTGGGGGTTCTGCTCATGCACAGAACTATATGCAGGAAACCAGGACCTCAGTGAACTGTGGTGTACCAAAAACTCACCTCAGTACCTAGAACCCCTATCCAACTAGCATCAGTGTCTCATTCGTTCTCCGTATCATATCGAAGCTACCAATGATTAGACAACCCAGAACAAGCAACTTACAATACTCGTGGAAATGGTGGGAATCAGAAACACCTTTTCGTTGTTATTCTCATATCCAGTCCACAACGTGAGTAATCAGACACATGGAAAAGTTTAAAATGTTTATTTTTAACTACGTGCTCTAAGGTGCAGTACTTTGGCTAACATAAGCAAACAAATGATTAGAAATAAAACCATCAGCATTGTTACAATACCATAAAAAACAAAGGGAGAAATCATATTATAATGATAGTGGAAACAGGTCCTATAATACCTTGTGTACCACCCTCCCCTGGCTAATAAGCTAGTTTTATATAATAATAGAAGGTCTCTAGGTTTGAATGGGGAACTCCATACCTCGAAGGTGAATCACATCACAGGATCAGCACTGCTCTCTGTGTCTAGAAAGGTTTCTCCAAGGTTTCTCCAAGTGTCTCAGCATCATGTATGCAATGCAATATTAAAGGCACACGAGTTTCAGATATTTGCAGCTGTGTCCTTGTTGTGTCTAGAGCGTGGGCCGATCAACCTGAATTCAACAGCATACATTGTTATTTGACCTTGACGGTTTCTGAACACAGTGTTCAGACTAAGGTCGCAGTGCACCTCTAGGGATGTGAACAACAGACCGTTCTCATGTGAAGAAAAGCAAGCAAGCAGTTTTATTTATAATAACAGCTACCTGTAGTGTCGTGTGCAAAAGCAGCAAAGCGGCAAGATGGAGTTTATCTTCTAAAATGCTTATGCTAACTGAGCAATGTGTGCAGGCAAAACCCTGTCTTTACTACAATACCTGGTGCGTTCTTTGAAATAGGATCATTTTCTGGGGAATTCCCTTTCAAGTGCTTAAAGTTTCCTGCTCCCTCTGCCCTGGGTCCAAGCTAGCTGCATGAGCAATGCAATGATGACAAGTCCTTTGTGTGAAGGCATGGACCAGCTCATTCAGTTGCTAGAGGGGCTGTGCCCAGTTCGTCCTCCGTTCTGCCTAATCTCTCTCTTGTGTGGTTCTCTGGGAGGAGTAAACAAAGCCCAACTGTCAACTACACCCAGTCATGTGACAAGAAAAAGAGGATTTTAAATTAAAATTTCTCAGACACCAAACATGAAATCCTTACCAGCTACCAATCAAAAATTAGCACTTATTAAATGTAAAGGCAGCCCAATGTTATTCTATGGGAGAGATATGCCTCACAGTAGTGGAAAATGATTTTAGAGGTTTTTCACTACTAGTACATGTTCAACATTTTAATTACAATACACCCTGCCCTTTTGGCTACCTAGTGCTTACCTTAGAGGTGACCTTTATAAAATGAAAGGGGATTTTAAGAAATGAAAGGGAATTTTAAGGCTTGACAAAGTTTTTTTGCCAAGTCGAATAGGCAGTTTAAAACTGCATTCAGGCTGCAATGGCAGAGTAGGGGCATATTGTGCTACCCACTTAAGTAGCTCCTTAAAATAAGTGCTACAGGTCCGCGAGTAGAATTTCATTTAAAGGTTCTGGCATGTGATGTGCCACTTTACTATGGACTTATAAGTAATTGAAATATAACAATCAGGTGTAAACCAATTTTACCATGTTTTCAGAAGTGAGCACAAGCACTTTAGAATTGGTTAGCAGTGATAAAGAGGCCTAAGGTCAACCAAAAAAATGCAGCAAAAATTGGAGGGGTGAAGGAAAAAAATCTGAGGGTGGCCCTGCACAAAGGGCCATTTCCAACAGACTGCACTAGACACAAGCTTTGCGGCTCAGTATGGTCAGTCCAATCATTCTGATCCCTTCTCTGTTACACTTTTCTCTGGTGTTAGTATAATGTGAACACTGCACCGTACTTAGCACTGCTAGACTATATGGGCCGGCTAGGAGAGCAGCAACATTTTAACTAGTCCAAAAGAATATTAAAGTACAAAAACACAAAATGCCTAGGATTCTGCCAAATGCAAATGAAATATGTCTTTTGTATGGGTGCGCCAGTGCTCATCAATGTGCTATTACAGAATTTTTTCCCAAGACTTAATTTTGCCTTGCCAATTTAACTTGCGGTTTGCAATTCTACTACTTCGGTTCTCTGTTCGTCCTGGAAACAGTTGTATTTTTACTTCAGCCAAGGACTGGCATAAGAAGATTATCCAAGTTGCAAAGGGAAATTGATCACCCCTAGATTTGGTGACTATGTAGAGAAAGGAGTATTACTGTGTGTAAAAATATTTTCTTGGTGGAGAAAAAAGTAACAAAATAAATTGTGCCTTTACACAGGGAAATCTATTTCCCCTTGCTGAGTTCTCCAACAAGGTGAACTGCGGAAAGTGGGAATGGATTCCAACCTTTGAAATCACATGATTTTTCAAGAATTCCACTTCCACATGGAATTCCGCCATGTCGATTGCTTAAGTAGCTTGTGAATTCCAGAGAATAGAAAAATTACACTCCGAATTAGAGTTAATAGCAGAGTATAGTTTTATGGCTTTTTAGATCCCGTGCTCTCAATCAGATGCCATGCATAAGATGAAAAAGGGCCTTCTCAACAATGAGTTGTGTTTTTCTACGGAGCAGTACTGCTGCTGAAGCATTCATTTCCTTGTCTTCTAATTGGCTAATTGATTTCTTTGCAGGATCTAATACCCAAAAGAGGAAAGAGGAGGTTCTATAGATCAGACAGTTCAGACCTCAATCTAAATGGCTGTGTTACCCCTCCGCAACAACCTTTTCCGAAATACAAACAGAATGTTATAGGCTTCTTCTTCTTTTAGGTAGATATCATGCTGGATACTGTTATTATTTACTTAATTTGATCCGGGTATCATGCCTTAAAAGAACCTTCAACGTTCACATACAATATTTTTGAATTTCACAACTGAAGTTACCCCGCATATGATTATCTAGGAGAGTGAATAATTCATTTCATATTGGAGAGTTGTGTTTCAACCAGATGATTGTAAAAAAGGTTCTGGTTTTGAACAGTATAACATTATTCTCTGGTCCTGATGAAGCATTGTTAGCAGTTGTGGAACACGTGTTGGCCCTTGTTTCTGAGTGAAAAATAATTTTACGTGTGGTGAATTCATTTTGCAATAAAATAATCAAATTCAGTAAAGAGTAACAGAAGTCTCCAGCTTGATATCTACCTGAGCTATGAAAAGACCTCCATATTGTCTGCTTGTAATCCCCAAAAGAGATACACACTCCTTACTCTAAATATGTGTCTTTCATTGTATAAATGTGAGATTGCAGGCATAATGAAGACTTTTACAGTCTTATAGGGCTCTTTTGTGAATACCGGAAGATCAGTCTTATGCCCATGTAGATATTGTTCTAATTGGTCTTCTCCTTTCAGCTGCAGGTGTGCATGGCGCCATTGTGTAGCCAACATTTTTAGTGCCACCATTTTCATTAACCTCTTAGTTGCATATCTTACCTTCAATTTCTATCCGTTTAGTGTATGTGCCAGTTTAGTGTATGCAGTGTGGATCCTTTAATAAAAATTGAAAGCATATCATCTAACTAAAACAATCAGAAGAAAATAGGTTTTCGATCCACCAGCCAAGCAAACAGATTATGAATAGTTTCACAATCAGCTGATCCTTTACAGCATGTCCAGTATTAGTCCAGAAGGACCAGATCCTAATCAAACTTTCATGTCATGCACATGTGATAAATTTGTAAACAGTGAGTAGAAATGGGATTCATTTACCTATTCAGTGGTTATCCTGAAAATTAGGCATGGCTCTCGCAGACCACTGTCAAACATCTCTGCTTTACAGCGGGTCTCTCTCCAATACATTTTTGAACAAACATTGGAAATGCCAGTTATTCTGGCTAATAAATGAAAATGTCTCTTCAGTCACTAATGCATTTAGGCACTTAATAAGAAATTATGCATGCACTCTGTCACTCATTCATGCATTTATAAATACATTTATACAACCAATCACAAATTCTTGCCTTTAGCCACTTAACTGTCCCACAATAAACTGAACACAGAAACTTCTACAAGCATATGAAAGAAACATTAAAACACTAAAAGTAGAAAAAAAGCATTTCATCACCTAAACTTGATGGGTACATGCTTGCAATGCAAAAATAAAATTAAACATAGAAGCAGGTGGTCACCTTGCAATGGTACTGTACATAATGTATCATTGTATTAAAGTTTCTCTATTCACCATACTGTTGTAACATAGCGCATCAATAAACAGCTTACTGGGCAACCATTTTCGAATGCAAAAAGTGTACAGTGCATCAATGTTGTAATAAGCGAAGGTGGCCAAAAAGTTGCTTCTAATATGGTAGCCATATTGGAACAGTAAAACAATGATACACTATGGACATGAAATGAGGGCAAGCAGGCAGCCTGGTAGGACTGTATAGGGAGCTGCAGGATGTTAAATATAGAAGAACAAAAGGAACGAAATGGGAGCTATAAAAGGAAAAAATTTAGGAAATTAAAGCATAGTCTGTCAACCAATACACTGATACCACTCATTTTCAGATGGAAGTGCACATGAGCAGTCCAAATGCAGTTACACCCAGGGAAATAGAGCCAATGGTAGAAATGGGCTGATTACCACATACATTATCCTGTCATAGGCAGAATGAGAATGACACTTGAAAGGGCTGTCCTAAAGACTCCTTATGTATGCATATCTATATATGTAGAGGTTCATGTCTTTCTAGAAAGCCCCGCTTAACAGGGTCTAACAAGGAATACCACAGTACTTACCTTCTTCCCAATTGGATTCATCTGGGGTTAACCAACACCAACATTCTTGCATATTAAATTAGTCTGTGAGATTGATCTTCCCTTTTAGCTGCAATTGTGTATGACACCATTGCTTAGCCAAACTTTTTGTTACCATCAACTCATTAACCTCTTATTGTGCTGACATATCTTACCTTCAATTTCATTTTGCTACCCCTTTTGTATACGTACCAGTGTAATGTATGTAGTCTGGACCCTCTATTAAAAATTAAAAGCATATCGTCTAACAATGATGTGCCCAACAAACTAAAACAGTCTGAAGAAATGGGTTTTGATCCACGAGCCAAACATACGGATTGTGAATAGTCTCACAATCAGTTAAGCCATAACAGATGTCCAGAAGTCGCAGATCCTAATCAAACTTTCATGGCATGCACATACGATAAATGTATAAACAGTGAGTAGAAATGGAATTAATTTTCCTATACTGTGGTTATCCTGAAAATTAGGCATGGCTCTCGCTCTTGTAGAGCAGTGTCAAACATCTCTGCTTTATAGTAGTACTACATTAATCTGTAAGATTCCATGGAACAAAATATCTGATACAGTATAATGACATACATTTTAATTGGTCAGGTTTACTGCTACTGGTGAGTATATTAGGTATTAATGATGTTTCTTTTGAATCCAATGTGCAACTAATGAATTACTATGTATGCATTTAAAATGAGTTTAATGTGAGGTTTAAGAAGTGTATTTACTAACATGATTTAGTTATGACACATTTTGGTGAAAACTCCATATTGGATAAAATTGATGCTGTTTCTTTCTGTTTCTACTCCTGTATTTACCCCCTCCGAACAGGTTCCCCAGTGCATCTTTTCTCCCCACAGATCTGTAGAACGAAGACAAGTTGATGTCATTTTCCTGTTATATTCTGAATGAACTTTCCAATGTTCCTAATTGTAGCATTTTACCAAAGTCCTTTCACTGTCAGTTGTTCAGTTTAGTCTTACTCATTTGTGAATTGCCTTTGTTAAATGTTGCATATTTAGTTCAGAACATCTCTGGGTGACAGTGAAGCAGAAAAACAGAATTTTGTTTAGAAAATGGCATAGTGCCAATGTATAATGCTGTTCATGTGGATTATTCTGATTTGCCAAAATAAGTTTACATGATATCATTCCATTCTGAATGTGTGCTTTTAGCAAATTTTCTATGCAAGAATTGTGTATAAGAACTCCTTGATTTTGGGGTAAGAGAGAGATTTTGATTTTTTTTTTATGAGAGTTGCTGTTCGATTCTTTTGATGCTCATTTGGAGCTTAGAACTATTTCAGATTTTTGACTACTCTGTATAGCTTTGCAATTCCAGCCTTCATGGTGCTTATTGGCACCAATTGAATTTCAGACTACTGTAATAAAACCTTACATGTATTCCTGATCTAGCATGTTATGTAGATTTAAATGGAGCTGTTCATCTCCGGTGTGAGTATCCAGGCACTGAAGTAGCAGCGTAGGTCTGGTGGTGCTCCTAGTTAAACATCTAGGTCTTAAGCTTCTTACAGAGTGGAGTGGAGGTCCATATGTGCAGAGGGAGTTTATTCCAGCTTTTGACAGAGATAAAGAAAAAAGCACGTCCTCTGTCTTACTTCTGCAGATGCAGAGGATTCATGCAAAGGAGCTAGAAGGGGACTGTAGATGTCTGAATTTGTGGTATTTCTGGATGGGTAGCTAGTGCAGTTCTGGAAGGCATGGCATGATGTTTGCTCTTCTGGGGATGTCTAAGATGAGTATGGCGGTGGTGTTCTCGATTGTTTGGAGTCTTTGAGTGAGTTGCTTGGAGATCCAACATAGAGTTCATTGCCATAGTCGAGTCTGCTGGTGATGAGGGCATGGGTGTCACTGCACCTTGTGTACATGGGGAGTCATTTGAAGATTGTGTGAAGCATTCTGAGGATGACGAAGCAGTAGGCGATAACAGCGTTGATCTATTTTTTCATTGAGAGCTTGTCGTCAAGGATGAAGCCGAGGTTGCTGGCATGGTCTGTGGGGTGGACGCAGGGCCCAGTTTGGGTGGCCACAAGGAGGAGTCCCAAGGGGAGTACTTTTTTCCAAAGATCAGGATCTCTGTTTTGTTTGTGCTGAGTTTAATGTAGTATTAGTATTTATAGTGAGGACCATGTTTCCTTGAGAAAAAATGCCCTTTCTTTTCCTAGTAAATTCAGCACCGTTTTACAAATCTTCACAAATTCTTCGCAAAAAACTATTCTTCCACCTCATCTATAAACTGGAAAGTTTCAGGGTGATCCATCAAGCAGGGGCTGGGAAAAAGAGGCTTCTGAAAGATATATTCCCCATTAATTTTTCTATCTGAAATTTAGACACAGATACAGCCCAAACTACTGAACGGATTTACACAAAATTTGTCAGAAAGCCAGATCTTGGTCCAGGAATTGCAGGGTTGATGGATCTTTGAGGAAATCTGATTGGCTGACACCACATCAAGAATGATGCAGCGGCAGCCATCATAGGACTCTGTGCCCAGTCCTTAAGGGGGCATAGTAGGGATACCCTGCCACTCTAGGCCTGTTCAGGGGCTCTTTTGGGACCCCCACAAGGTCAAAAAGCTTTTTTTTATTTTTAATTCACTTAAATACTGCAAAATCACAGCAAAAGTTATTTTAAAAAAGCGCAGTCTGCTGTGCTATGTAAAAACACAAATACCCCCAGGGTGGATCAGGGCCTGGGGACAACGCAATAACATATTTAGGGGAAGGAGGAGCATTGGCTTCCGTCCCCAAACCTTTGGGAGGCCCGGGGGATCCCACTGCCTGTGGCTGGAATAATTTGAAAGGAGAGGGAAATGTGCATCCCTGTTCCCCGAGCCTATCCCTTGGGGCCCAATAGAAAAAGAAGGGGAGGGGGCATGTGGACACCCCCTCTCCTACCCAAGCCTGTAAGTGCCCTGGTGACCCCATCCCCCAGGGCCAACTTTAAAAGGAAAAGAGAAAAATACCAAGGACCCCATCCTCCATGGTCGGCTCTCTAACTGTGTCCCGGGGAGCCCACTCCCATGACTCCGTAGTTTCCCACCCCACAGTAGCATGGTCAGGAAAGGCAGATCTGCTTCAACCCGCCGGCAGGTTTAAAAATGCCTGTGGTGTTGCCGCTTGCAAAGAAGGTGATGAGATTGATGAAAAACCTGATTGTGATAGTTATTGAGTTATGCACAAAAACTGACATTAAAGGAACTCCCTTGAAAGTGACTTCTCTGACATGATGTGTTGATGGTTCTTGATAAGAGGCCAACATGGAACATTAAGAGCATCCTATGCAGTATATTTAAATATTGAGAATATTGAATCATCCTATCTGCTGAATATAACCTCAGCACAGGTGGCAAAATTAGAGACATTAACAAGAGCTTGCTGCTTATCAGTTGATTTGCAAATATGGTTTTGGAGTGGGCATGATTACAGTCAACAGTGGTCTCTGAAAGGTTTATGACATCTTCTGAACCCCTATTAAAAATAGTGCTTACATATAGCGGGAGCATACAAAACAGCTGATCCTGCTGGGCAGGATCTTTGCAGGCTCTAGATGCACCCAGGGATTGGTTCATGTGGGGACAGGGTGTTTTTTGGGTACCCAGAGTGGGCACTGGGGCCCCAGCATAAAGCCTGGGGATGAGGTCTCCAGACCACTATTCGCTCGAGACGGGGGCCACGTGTACATTCCCTGTAGAAAAGAAAATGACACCGAAGATGGGGTACCACGAGGCCTGTAGTGGCTCAGGCAGTGGGACGTGAGCCTCCTTCTCTTAATGAAATAAAACAGCCCCCCGGAGATGTGGTCCCCAGGGCCTTAAAGGCTTAGGAGGTGAGGTTGTGTATCTCTCCAATATTAAAAAAAAAAATGCTGGATACTGCTAGCACCAGGAATGGGTGCTGGCAGTTGAGCTTGCAGGAGTGCCAAGGCTCAACTGCCGCCTGGGTGTCCTGGGTAGACACCGGAACACTCAAAATAAAGGAAATAAATCTAAAATAAATAAAGGAGCAGCAGGAGCGGCTCATTTATTATTCACTGCTCCTGGGAAGTAGCATCCCATAATGGCAAAAGCCATTTTAAAATAGCATATTGCCATGCTTGTGATGTCCTTGGAAGAAGCAGGGGCATTTGTTTATGATTTGGGGTGCTGCAGGGAGTGCAGCATCACTGCAACAATGTTACAAAAATAAAGTTAGTCTCATGGGTAATTAAATCCATCTTTTTTCAATGTACACCAGGCTGGAGCTCTATGCTCTTCAGCTAGAGTGCAAGGCCCTCTTGTGGTTGTTATTATGATTGCATGTTGTGGACTAATAAATGTTAAAAGAAAGACTCAGAGACGTGTCGGTTTTATTTAAGAAAAAAACAACATCATCTCTGAGTATTTCTTTTAACATTTTCCAGCCCACGAAATGCAATCATAAAAACTATTTGAAGAGAAAGTCCACAGAAATATTGAATTCTTTTTAGCATTTAAACTTTATTAAACATTGTTATAATAATCGCTAATACACATTGCCTTGAGTGAATTACTAAAATGTACATTTGTTCAAAAGATTTTTTTACAAAAATGATAAATCTAAAATATGTATATATATTGATATGCTCACCTTTGGATAAAGCCAAATGGCCCATTTTTTTCTGTTTCAGTTTGAGAAAGTAAGTAAATCTGACTGAGTGCAGCCAGGATGTGCCAGACCAACCCCATGCTATGCATGCCATAAGGCTGTGCATGCGGTTGTGGCGGCCCAAAACAAAACCAAGAAATTAACTAAAAAAACAAAGTTTAAAGGGACGTTAAGGTTGGGTGAAAATTCCAGTTGAGACACACTGTTATAAATTTAGAAAATCTTTGAAATTCACTAGTTATAATTATCTTAAATAACTATAACTTGTGCCCTAAGGTAGCTATAACTTTCACCCTTGCCATGCACTGCTAATTACCCCAAATATTACATCACTCATGACATGTTCTATGACATCATTGATAATATCACTGCAACATTTCCAATGACATCATTCATTGCCAAACTGTATATGACAGGGGTTCTATTCCACTCTATGCCACTTTACTCTTCACAACTCAACTCTACGTAACTGAACTCTACACTACTCCACTCTACACTATTGCACTTTACGCCATTCCATTCTGTGCCACTCTACTCTATGCCACTCCATTCTGCACTATTACAGTCTATGCCGCTGCACTCTGTGCCACTGCACTCTACATCAATCCACTCTACACTACTCTACTGTATGCCTCTCCACTCTTCGCTATTCGAATGCATGCCATTTGACTCTATGCTACTCTACACCACTCTGTGTATATTATTTCACTCTATGCTACTCCACTCTATGCCACTCCACTCTATGCCATTCCACTTTATGCCACTCCACTCCATGCAACTCCACTGTACGCCAAACCACTTTACTCCACTCCACTCTACACCACTTCAATGTTGGCACCCACTTTATGTAATTTCACTCTACTTTAGGCCACTCCACTCTACGTCACTCTACTATATGCTACTCCGCTCTACCCCACTCCACTCTATTCTATAACACTCTTTGCCACTCAACTCTATGCCACTCTATGCCACGTCACTGCACTCTTGGACTGCCTCTCCACTCTCTGACACTCCACAACACTCAGCCTAATGGCAAGCTACTCCACTCTATGCCACTCCATGCCACTCTACAGCACACCACTTTACTCTATGCTCTTCCACTCTACACCACTCCACTCTATGCGAATCCACAAAACTTATCTCTACACCACTCACCTTTATGCCACTCCAATCTACATCACATTGCTGTACATCACTCCACTCTATGCTATCCCACTCTATTCCACTGGACTATATGCTACTCTACACCACCTCACTCTACCCTATTCCCCCCTACCACACTCTACTATATTTCACTCCACTCTATGTCACTCCACTCTGTACCTTTCCACTCTATGCCACTACTCTGCATGCCACTCCACACTACACTATTCCACTCTACGCCACTCCATTACATGTCACTCTACTGTGCGTCACTCCACTCCACTCTACCCCACTCCACTCTATACTATTCAACTCTATGCCACTTCCACTCTACACCCATATACGCCACTCCATTTCAGTGATTTGAGACCATTATGGATGAGTAGTCATGCGTTACAAGCCACTTGATTGATTGATTTCACACTATTCCGCTGGACACCACCCCATGGTACGTCACTCCACTCTCCAATATTCCACTTTACGCCATTCCACTGTACTTCACTGAGCTCTATGGCACTCCACTCTACGCTACTCGACTCTGTGTTATTCCACTTCACGCCACTCTACTGTACACTACTCCACTCTATGCCACTCCATTCTATGCTATTCCACTGCACTCTATACCACTCACTCCATACCGCTCCATTCTAAGCTGTTCTACTCTACAATATGGCACTTTAAGCAACTGCATTCTACGCTACTCCACTGTACGCCACTCCACTGTACGCCACGCCACTTTATGCTATTTTATGCCACACTATTACACTCTATGCCACTCAACTCCATGCCGTTCTACGCCAATCCACTGCATGTTATTCCACTTTAAGCCACTCCACTTAAAGCCACTCCACTCTATGCTGCTCCACTATATGCCACTCCAACCCATGCCAATCGACTCTATGCCACTCCACTCTACGACACTCCACCCCAATCCACTTTACGCCACTTCAATCTGCACCACTCCACTCAGCTTTCCCTCTCTACGCCACTCAACTCTATGCCACTCTATTCCACTCCACTGTACAGTATTGCACTCTATGGGACTGATTCACAGAACTAATCTGAGATAAAATCCTAAACGTACTACTTTCGGTATTCACAGAAGGCATTTAGTAGTAGTAGTAAAGTTAGGACTCCTAAATGTACTACTACTAAACTGAGACAAAATCCTAACTTATAGTTATAAAGTTAGGATTTTATCTCAGATTAGTTCTGAGAATTGGCCCCTATGCCACTCCACTTTATGCCACTCCACTCTATGCTGTTCCTGTATATGTCACTCCAATGTATGCCAGTCTACTCTACACCACTCAATTCTACAACACTCCACTCCACACCACTCCACTTAATACCGCTCCACTCTACTTCACTCCACTGTATGCTATACCACTCTACACTGTTTCACTCTTCACCACTTCACTTTGCACTATTCACCTGTATGCCACTCCACTCTATGCTCTTCCACTCTATGCCACTCAACTCCACTCCACACCATTTTATGTTATTTCATTCCACACTATTCCACTTTATGCCACTCAACCCCAAGCCACTAAATGCCACTCCACTGTTTGTTATGCCACTCTATGCCACTCCTCTGGAAGCCAATCCACTCTATGCTGTTCCACTATGTACCATTCCAATCTATGCCAATCAACTCTATGCCACATAACTCTGAGACACTTCACTCCACACCACTCCACTTTATGCCTCTCCAATCTGCATCACTCCACTCTACGCAATTCCTCTGTATGCCACTCAACTGTAAGGTATTCCACTCTATACCACTCCACTTTACATCACTCCACTCTATGCTGGTCCACTATAAGTCATTCCAATCTATGCCAATTGCATCTACACCACTCCACTCTACAACACTTACCTCCTCACCACTCCACTTTACACCTCTACACTCTACGTCACTCCACTGTACGATATACCACTCTATGCTATTCCACTCTTCACCACTCCACTTCATGCTATTCACCTTTATGCCACTCTATGCTAGTCGACTCTACACCACTTCACTCTTTGCTACTCCACTCCATGCTACTCCACTCTATGCCACTCCTTTCTACACCACTCCACCATATGCTATTCCACTCTACTCCACTCCACTGTATGCCACTCTGCTCTACGCTATTCCAATTTAAGCCACTGCACTCTACACCACTCCACTTTATGCCACTTCATTCCATGCCACTTCACTCCAAGCCACTCTGCTCTAAGCCAATCCACTCTATGCCACTCCACTCTTTGCAAGTCCACTCTACGCCACACCACTCTATGCTAGTAAACTCTATGCCACTCTATGTAACTCAACTCTACGGCATTCCACTCTATGCCACTCTACTATACTCAACTCTATTCCACTCCAACCCATGTTATTTCACTATATGCCACTGGACTTCATGACACTGTTCGCCACTCCACTCTACGTCTATCCACTCTGCACCACTCCACTTTATGCTATTCCAATTTATACCACTCTACATTACCGCACTCTACTGTGCGCTACTCCACTGTACCCCATTCTACTCTACACCAGTCCATTGTATGCCACTCTCCTATATGCCACTCCACTCTGAGCCACTCCACTCCATGCTATTCCACTCTATCCCACTCCACTCTTAGTCACTCCTCTCTACACCACTCCACTCTTCCCAATTACACTCCACGCCACTTCACTCTACACTACTCCACTCTATGCTATTCCACTCTACACCTCTGCACTCTGCACCACTCCACTATATAAAACTCCCTTCTTTGCCACTCCACTCTATGCCACTTCACTCCACACCACTCCACCCTACGCCACTCCACTCTATATTATTCAACTATATGTCAGTCCACTCTACACCACTCCACTCTATGCAAGTCCACTTTACACTATTCCATTCTATGCCACTCTATGTCACTCCACCCTACTGCATTCCACTCAATGCCACTCCACTCTACGATATTCCACACTACTCCACTCTATGCCACTCCACTTTACACCACTCTACTCTAAACTATTGAACTCTATGCCAATACACTGTATGCCACTCTACTGTATGCCTATCCACTCAATGACACTCTATTGTACGCCACTCCACTCTATGCTATTCCAATATACATTACTTGACTCTATGCCATTCTATGCCACTTCACTCGACTCTATATGCCACTCCAGTGTGCGCTATTCAACCCTAAGTCACTTCACTCTATGCCACTCCACTCTAGGCCACTCCAATCTACGCTGTTCGGCTCTATGCCACTCGCCTCTACGCCACTCCACTCTACACTAATGCACTCTATGACACTCCACTCAATGCTGTTCCACTCTACACCACTCTACTCCACACTGCTCAACTCTAAGCTATTCCCCTTAAAGCCACTCCACTCTATGCCATACTGCGCCATTCCAGTGTACGCCACTCCCCTCTACACCACACACCACTCTACTCCACTCTACGAAACTACACTGTTTGACACTTCATGGTTTGACAGTCTCCTCCACTGTACTTTATGGAACTCCACTCTTGACTCAAGTACAGTCCACTGTATGATATGAAACACTTTTTTAATTAAAAAATAAAAACCAATGAAATTCAAATAAAGAAAGAAAGATTAAAGCTTAGATATGGCTAGGAAAACTTAATGTGTTCTTTTTATACAAACCAAACAAACTACACAACATTAGAAGTTCTACAGTTATACCATAATTGTATAATTTTTGCACCACCTTCAAATTCTGTAACTCACAATCCTCTGTACACAGTGTTGTCAACTCGCTAGTCACACTTGTGAGCCCCTCCTTCCCTAGCCTCATTGAGGCCCTGGGAACTCCATCCCCTGGGCCGATAAAGAGTTGAAGAGAAGGAGGTATATGACCCCATGAGCTTCTATAGGAGCCAAAATGAAAAAAACGTTTTTTGCTGTGATCCAGCAGGATCGCAGCAAAAAAAAAAAAAAATGGTAGGCACAATTAAAGATTTTTATTAAATGACCCTAAGGGTGGGCTTGGGGGTCAACAAATAATAAATTATTTGGGGATGTGGTAGTGCGAGAACCCTCTCTCTTATGAGTCAATTTCGGCCCTTGGGACCCAATCCCATTGAGACCTCCAAATTGTGCAAAGGGTAACGGGCCCGTGGCTCTCTTCCCTGAACATTGAAGACTCCTATATATTTAAAAAAGGGTAGTGTGTCCAACGTCACCTACCTTGGCCTCATAAGGCCCTTGGGGGGGCACGTGGCCTCCTTCCCCGAGCCTAGTTAGACTCGGGCACCCCATCTCCTGGGGCTCCCCATAAGAAACATGGTGGGTGCTTAGTCTACTTCCATGAGACTCATGAGGTCCCAGGGACCCCACCCGCTGAGGCTGACTCCAAAAATGTGTCCCCGGGAGTGCACACCGGTACAAAGTTTCCCTTCCCACAAGAGCTCAGGCAGGAACAAAAGGTGCACTCTTACCCGGCAGGTGCTGCATAAATACTCCTGTTGGTTGGAAGAGCCCAGCTGGAGCAGAGAAAAATTCCCGCTCTTGTCGGGCAGGAGTAATGCCAGCTCCCACTGCACCCCGGATTGGTGCATGTGGGGAGCAGGTGAGGCTGTGGGGGCATGGGGCTCACCCCGTAGCTCCCAAGTTTCTATTTTGTGGGTGCCCTCGGTGGGAACTGTAGCACCCACCTAGGGTCCATCGGAATGGAGGCCCTGGGGCCAGTATTAGCTCAAGGAGGAGGCTATCCTTCCCCTCCACTTAAAAAAGAATGCAGCCCAGGCGATGGGGTCCCCGGGACCTGTAAAGGCTTGGGTTGGAGGTACGTGAGCACTTCCCATAAAAAACAAATACAGCCCATGGGGGGCGGGCCCACAGGGTCTGTAAAGGCTTGGGAGCGGGGTAGCACATGCCCCTCTCCCAATAAAAACCAATATGACCCCGTGGGATGGGGTCCCTGGCTCCCCTTTCCAGTATCATTAAACATTTTTCAAAAAAGAATTGCTACCTCCCGTCAGCACCCAGGATGAGTGCTGGGAGGGAAGCAGCGGCGGCGGCTGGGGCCCTGGGGCTCCTTCCATGGCTCCCAACAAAAAATATGCATCTGGGTGTCTCAGATGAGTACTGGGACACACAAAGTATAAAATATTCTTCCTAGAAAGGAGCCCTCGATAATGCCCTACAGCATTTTACCATAATATATTTTCATGCTTGTGGTGCCCCTAGAAGAGGCAGGGACGCCACCAAATATTTTTGTAATGTTGTGGGGGTCTGTAGGGAGTGCAGCAGTCCTCAAACAGCATTAAGAAAAACAGTAAGCTTCCTGGGTTATTGAATCCTTGACCCCAGGAGAGTTTATCATATTTTTAAAGCACTTCTCGCTGGAGTTCTATGCTCTTCAACTACCCCCCTTGTGGTTTGTTCTATGAGTGTACTTTGTAGCTTGAAAAATGTAAAAGAAACTCAAAGACACATTGATGTTTTTTTAATAAAGCTTTATACATGTTTCATTCCAACCACTTGTATTAAACATTGAACTGTGTCAATTAATGAAGTATAGATTTCATGATAATTATTGGTCATCCTTTGTCAAAGACAATATATATGCTTTATATATGTCGATGTTCTGACCCCCTTCATATAGCCATAGGCCCACTGTTTATATTTTAGTAATCCTACCTTTTGGCAAATTTAGCTCTGCCTTCCTTAAAATGAGACGCCCATATTTAACCATGTGCACCCACAGGAGTATAAGTTCCAGGTCCTACACCCAACCTCCCACTGCACACAAGCCATATGGAGCGATGTTTAGGTGTAGGGCCTGGCCCATGGCCAACCTCACTGAGTGCATGGCCGAAGGCTGTGCAAGGCATGGGGTTAGCTGCCTGCGGGGAGTTGGGGCAAGGAGAAAATTGTAACACAGACAAGTCATACCAGACTGAGCTGAGAACCATTATTGAGTCTCCACAGGATTTGTCAGAGAGAGAAACCAAATCCCTTGTCTGCTACAATGATCTGTGAGAATCCATATAATACTATCTTGTAGACTTTAAGACAGTGTAATAACAAGCCATATTCTATTGACTGTAACATATTATTTTCACATTTAAATATGTCAGGCTTACTACATTTGTTATGAATCTTCATAATAAAGAGATTAGATGTATGTCCTAGTTTTAATGACCCAGTCAGGGCTTTAGCCTTTATCGCTCACTTGTCACCATAATCACCTAAGGTCAACTGTATTCTACATAAGCTTTTCCGCAAGGCAACTATTAGTAGACAGTCATACATTTCTACATATGTACAAAATTACAGTTGGCAAAATGATATGCAACTCTTGCAAAAATGGCATACTGCGGATTCTTAAAGTACAAATCTTCTACCCATAAAGTTTGGCACGGGGGGGGGTAACCATCATGAAAACTCTAGAGTAATCTTTGTGAGGCCATTGGATTTTACATATGCTTTTCACAATAACTCAGCCAGGTCTATAGGCCTATAGCCTTGATCAACTGCTTGTCACCATAACCAATTCATTCTTGCTGTGTTGAGTACAAGCTTTCCCATGAGGAAAAAAGTGCTATTCAAACGTTCCCCTTCAACGGAAGCACACAGCTTCTGCCCAAACAAAATCTGTACTCAGGGGACTCAACATTTGGACAGAGCCAAAAAACTTCACTCAAAAAATAATAAACATGTACAAAAATACAGTTGATAAACAATAAACAACCCTTTCTTAAACAGCACAACAAGGATTCGGAAACTGCAAAGCTTCAACCCCTGTAAATGTGTCACAATGGGTAACTAACAAAAAACACTTCCTATTATGGCAATATGTGCCTCTGTAAGAAAAACCATATGTCTACAAGCTTTCAAACAGTCCTATGATAATCTACCCTAACAGACCTAATGATTTCATATATGATTTTTACAGTAAATAATTCAGGGCTACTGCCTTTGTAGCAACTTACGATAATCAAAAGATCAGGCCTAAAGTCTTCACCAGTGATTTGTCAGTATAACCAATTCATGTCTGCTCTGTTCAACATAACCTTTCCCATGTCGCAAAAAGTGCATTAGAAGCACTATTTTACAGCAGAGGTACACACCTTCTGCACAATCAAAATCAGTACTCATGGGAATCAACATTTTGGCAGGGGTTTAATGGGGCCCTGAATGAATGGACTTCATCATGACAGCAATTTTTCTGGGGTGATTACAAGTCAAGTGGTTAGCATTGGTTCTTTGGATAAGATCAGGAGGCATTTGATGAGGTCTATCGGGCCCGGTTGCGGGACGCAATTGTTGTAAATTATGGTGATTTAATTGCTGAAGAATTGAGAGAGATTGTTGCAGAGGTTGTGAGGAAGTAATTAAGTTGGATGCTGCCGATGGTGAAGTGAAACCTTGACAATGGCATAGATATTCTTTCCTCTTTACTTCTGTTGGTGCTGGCAGTGATGCTGTCCACAAGAGTGATAAGTTTGGTGGGTAAGATCATGTGGTGGTGGTGTCTCAGGGCTAATTTGAGCATGCTTCTGTGTGCATTGTCCTGGCTCATTTTCTATTTGCACTCCAGTTGTTTGCAGTGGCAGTTCATCAGTCAGGGTTCCTCCATGTACCAATTGGCCAGGGGTCTGGATTTTGTTGTATTGTTGTTTTTGAGGGAGGACAGGGAGTTGGCGCAGGAGGTGATCCATTTGTTGAATTTCTCGATGGCTTTGAGATGGCTGTTGCTCTATTTGGGTGAGTGGATGTTGAGCGTTCCAATCCTTGTCTGTGATGCTGTTCCAGTTACGGTGGGCTGGTCTGGTGATGATGCATATGCGTTGGAGTGGGACGGAGATATTCTGTTCATATGTGAAACCTGGCTCCATAACGACCAAACCAGCATTTTAAATCTCACGCTGCCTGACGGTTTCTCCATGAAACTGGTTAACAGAGACTCTAGGGGCGGTGGAATAGCCGTTGTATACCGAAGCACATACAACTGCTCCTTCATCAAAGAAGAAATCTGGGGCTGCGAATGCGCACGCTTCAAGATTGCCACTTGCCCGCAGTTCACTCTCTCTGGCCTTTACATCTATCGGCCTCCTGGCCCCTCCGCCAGATTCATTGAGGAACTCTTGGAACTTGCTCACACCTTGGCAGTCTCTTCCCCCAACTTCACCATCTTGGGTGATCTCAATCTCCACTTCGACTCCACCACTGACCCCATTATCAAAAACCTGCTAGCCGACATCATGGCCTTGCAGTTAAACTCCCTGGTTCATTCCCCCACCCACATTGCTGGGCACATACTGGATCCCGTTTTCTCTAATTTATCGGAAGTCGCGGCTGATCCCCCTGAACCCATGGGCTGGACTGATCACTTTCTTGTTAAATTAGCCATTATGGCAAAAAAACCGCCCCCCAAAGTTGCGGTCAACTCCAGCCACAAACGACCATGGCACAAACTCGTCTCCGGAGACCTCATCAACCACCTAGGAGAATTCCACCTCCCCGATGAGAATAGGGATATTAACACAGTATACGCCGCCTTCCACGAATGGATAGTCACAGGGCTTGACGCCTTAATTCCGCCCAAATGGACTAAAACCCGCAGTTCCCCCTCTAACCCATGGTACAATGACTCACTCAAAATATTACGGAAAGAGTGCAAAAAAGCCGAACGCGAGTGGAGGAAAGACTACTTAGACTCTAACAAAACCCTTTACCTATCTAAACTTCGCACCTACCACAAGGCGATTCGCACTTCTCGAGCCTCCTTCTACGCAAAGGAAATCGAACGCAGCTCCAATCCCACCAAAACCATCTTCAACTTAGTCCAAAATCTCCAGAAAATCCCCAATCCAGGCTCTTGCATCACCTCCCTGAAACAATGTGAGGACCTTGCCACCTTTTTTACCGAAAAGGTGAGGAAGATCTACGCGTCCTTTCCACAAGACGATGCTACGCCCACTAACACCCCCTATCCGACGGCAGAGACATCAAAACTGCTAAGAATACCCGACATATCCCTCGACGACCTTTCTAAACTATGTAGACAGGTCAAGTCTGGTTCCCCAGCAGACCCCATGCGACCATCCAAATTCTTGGAATCACTCGACTTCTTCCTCCCCCCGCTTGCCAAACTACTCAATCTCTCCTTTTCCTCAGCGGTGGTCCCCACCTGTTGGAAATCTGCTTGGGTTTCACCCATCATCAAAAAACCCACATTGGACCCCAATAAACCAGAAAATTTCCGGCCTATTTCACTGCTCCCCTGGACGTCAAAACTGGCTGAAGCTCATGTCAACAAAATACTATCCCATCACATGCAGCAAAACCATGTCCTGGACCCCTCCCAAAACGGCTTCAGGCCAGGTCACAGCACTGAGTCGGCTCTGCTGACCACTACGGAGCACCTTCGAGGTATCCTAGACGCCGGTCAAAGTGCCGCGCTGATCCTGTTGGATCTCAGCGCGGCCTTTGACACGGTCTCACACAACATCTTGCTGAAACGACTTGAGGCCATTGGGATTGGCGAATTAGCCCTTGAATGGTTCCAGTCCTTCTTAAAAGACAGGTCCTTTCAAGTTTCAGCCCCACCCTACATCTCTCAACCCCACTCCATCGGGCAAGGGGTCCCCCAGGGGTCGGCGCTTAGCCCATCCCTATTTAACCTATATGTTCAGCCTCTCGCAGTGGTGGCAAAAGAGTGGGACCTTACGCTGGTGTCGTACGCTGACGACACACAGCTGGCCATCACACTCTCAGAAGGCCCATCACCTTCGGCAACCAAATTCAGAGATGGCCTCGCAGCAGTCGCTAGGTGGATGACATTCAACTGCTTGCAGCTAAATGCCGGGAAAACGGAGGTCCTCCTCCTGGGAAAAAACCCCACCCTTTGGAACCATCATTGGTGGCCCTCTGTACTTGGCCCCACCCCCGTGCCAAAAGATGTCGTCAAAAACCTAGGTGTCTGGCTCGACCCCTCACTTAGCTTTCAGTCCCACACGAAGAAAGTGGCAGCTACGTGTGTGGGTCTCATGAGGAGCCTCAACCCCATACTTGGATTCTTTGACTCCAAAACCCGCCAACTCATTATACAATCTATGATTCTTGCCCGGCTGGATTATGCCAATGTCTTACTCTTGGGGGCAAACAAAGCTGAACTAGCAAGACTGCAACGTATCCAGAACTCGGCCGCCAGAGCAGTGGTTGGTCTCCCACGTAGGTGCTCTGCCAGAGCCACCATTCGTAATTTGCACTGGCTGCCAATTGAATCTCGGATCCACTTTAAAACCCTGACCATGGCATTTAAAATTCTCAACTCTGATTGTCCTGAACTCCTGCGCCCTCTTCTGGTACCATACACGCCCCAGCGCAACTTGCGCTCACTGGGACAACACCTCGTGACGGTCCCCCGAACTAAGCTCTGCAGACAGGGTGGACGTTCCTTCAAAGTCTTAGGGGCTAAGCTATGGAACTCCCTGCCTCTGCACATCCGTACCCAAACCATTCTGATCGCTTTTCGAAAGGAACTCAAAACCCATCTCTTCTCTGTCATCTAATTCCTCTGCTGGTCCCCCCTCCCCTCAGGTACTGGTTAGGTCAGCGCCGGGACGCTCCGTTGCTGGGGCAGCTGTTTGCGCTTTAACAAATAAATAACATAACATAACATAACATGCTGATTTTTTTAAGTAGTGGTCTGTCAAGGGAACTGGTGTGTGCTTGCTGACTCAGATGTTTCTGAAGTTGGTGGAATTAGCGTCCTGGAGGTGTAGAGTGCACATGGGTAGGTCTCTTTACTCACTCGGTGAGGCCCAGGATTCCAAGGTCTTTAATGAGTGCTTTTAAGTTGGGGTCAACATGGTCTTGCAAGTGGAAGTTCAGGTCTCCGAGTAGGATGTAATTGCTAGCATCAAGGGCGAGTGGTGCAACAAAGTCCAAAGTCCGTGATAGTGTCAGAGAAGTGGGTGTAAGGTCCCGGTCGTCTGTACATCAGAGTACATTATTGGCTGCTTTTGCACTAACATCCATAGATAAGCTCTCTCATAGGCATTACAGACTTACAGGAACACATAGGTCAACAAACCTTCAGGCACCCATGTACACAGAACAGCAGTCCTATATAACCCTTGCAAGTAGGGGCATGGACTAAAGTGCAACAGTGAAAAACTGGATGATGCATACCCAGAGAGCACAGGGTGATTTACATCGGAGTACACAGTGATGTGCACCAGAGGGCGAAAGGTAGAAAACAGTGTGATGTGTATCAAGAGAGCACAGGGTGTATACACCAAGGTAAGTAAACAGTGATGTGCACCAGAGGAGTAAAAGTAATAAGCACCAGAAAATCATTGGATGATGTAAAGTAGCAGAGCACCGAGTCTTGAGGAGTACTTCAGGGAGACACTATGTGGTGTGCCTCAGCATTGTATTAGAATCCTCATTGTTAAGTGGCATGTAACGCTAGATAGAGCCAGTAATGCAATTAACTGAGCCCATCAGTTTTGAAGTGATTTGATATTACCGAACTTGGTATTCCCAAGTGCAGTATTTCTCCATGTTTTGCCAGTGACAAATCCTAAAATGCCATACCTAGAGGACTTTGTCCCAGCAAATATATTGGAATTATGCATTTACATGTGAAAACTGGTACAGTTGCATCCAGGAGCACGTTTTGCTTGTCTCAAAGGAGCTCTGGATGATACTCTTCAGTCGGGTGCAGCTTGGTTCCAGTGCTCCATTGAACAAGGGACCCACATCTGGGCATACACTTGGCCCCTTAGGGTGTTACATAAAAGTTATACGACTGAAATTCTATCTTGGTTTACTTGTGTTCCAGTTCAAGGAGGGCATGGCCCGGCGGTTCGGGCTAGACTGTTCCAATTGGAGAGGGATCAAAATTGATTTGCATATGACTTGGCTCAAACTACAGAGGCTAGGTGAACAAAAGAATGAGTTGGAATGCTACCTTGAGTGATTGCCAGTGGTTAGACTTTTTGCAAAAGTTTCCTCCCATCACCTTTTGTGTGTTTGATTAAGCATGAAGTGCCCCTGGCTGCATTTCAAGAGATGCTGCAGCAGATCACAAATAGGTGGCAAGGAGGCATGTCAAACCTCTTAGGTTAGGACTAAGACTTTTCCTGGCCTGGAAAAGATGTCTGATGGCTGGTGCACATACCTATGTGTATCTGCGGTAACCATCAGATACACTCACTGTTCATAGCTGCTTAATCCCTGCTCACAGCAAAGATATGCACTTTCAAATAATACAGTCAATAATAGGCACAGATTCACTATTTATCCAACAAAAAGGGCAGAAAACAAGGAGGGAGCAGCCTAAGCACCTCGGAGGGCAAGCAATCACTGATTGCATTATTGGATCTGTATCTATAATCTCTAGACCACCCTCTCAGTTTCTAATAATTCTGTCTTTCCACGTCACCTACTCTTCAGTATTTTCCTACTACAGCCAGGAAGATGGGGAATGGCTCATTCAGAGTCCTATTGTAATCCCAATCGGGTGAAATATATATTTCCTCCTAAATTGGGATTATAATTTGTGTGGAAAAACCTGCACATCGAGTAATTTTGCCCATTTAGAATTTGACCTGGGAAACTCAGCTAAATGTAATCAGAGAAAACTGCTCAGAAAAAGGCGAACCATGTGGGAATCAGTGCACAATTCACACTTATAATATGCCTCCTTCCAAATGGAAAGCTCGAAGCAATGAAGTAATATTGCTCGTAGTAATTACCACTCCCCCATGGCAGCGATAATAACAGGTGTGAAAATATTGCAATATGATATTGGGAAACTCGTAATGAGTCACAAGACAGATAAAGATCAATTCTGCCACGGCTGTTACTTGCGGTTCACAAGATGTCCAGTAGGGACAACTGAGCCTCCCATCCTTCCACGGTCAGTAAATTGTATGCCATTAAATTAGATAACTATAACACTTATGATTTGTAGCAGTTAGAAATGGCCTAAAATTAAGAAGTACATGAAAATAGGTATTAATTGAATGCTTATTTTTCTGTGTCACACTTTCTTTTACCTTCCTTTCCTTCTTAATTCAAGCTGCTTCCTATAATCGCAATTCTCTTGTGGTTCTGTACCGTCTCCCAGCTTGACAATGCAGTATGTGCCTGTATTAATTACTGCATCTGTGTTCCATCCCGATGCGACTTCTCAAGAGGAACGGGGCACTGTACCAGACGAAAAACACACAAACATGCGTCTTAGCATAATATAAGTAAAATGCCCTTGTGTGGTCTTTGGGGACAAGCCTTGTGTACCCTGTTAAATATAGCAGATAGCTGCTCCTTCAGACTAGGTGCAATTGGCCTGGGAATTTATCTATCTGCTATTAAATGCAGGATTTGGGAAAGTGAAAATAGAAAACACCCGCCAGAAAAACTACTGCAACAGGACATGATGACAAGATATCACTGCATGCCGACTAAAAGATTTGATAATTGCCACTACAGAAGAACAGTGACTTAAGGAGCAATGGAGACCAGGACAACTTCAGATTTATAAGGTTTGACACTTAAAAAATAAGACAATGGCACGAAACCTGTTGGTTCTACGTGCCACCTGCAGAGATCTGGTCATCCCATGCAGTTCATAGGTTTTTATCTGAGCAGGGCTGGCTCAGCGTTCATCCTTCTGAGTTTGATAGGGGAATTATCATTGTACTCGGCAATAAATCTACCCTTTAGTTAAGCGTCAAGTCACACATTAGTTTGTATTCTCCTGTATACAAATGGTCAATGTTGTTAATGTTAGGTCAATTAAAGCAAATGTGTCTACTTCGCACGGTGAGAATGCTGTATTTTGTTTACACATCAAGCTGTCCTTAGGGATTAATGATGACTCGCAATTATAAAACGGTTTTCGATTGAGGCTGGCAAGTAAGACTTAAAAAGCCAGGGTAAAGCTGTAAATGAAATCATTCTACAAATTCAACTTCAGTGAGTGAACATGAAATTCTGTTTTGAAATGCTATCCTCGCCTATTTCGATTTTGCTGCGCTCTGTATTCAAGATGGTGCACCAACCAGCAGCCATGTTCTGCTTGAATTTAAATCAGTGTTGCCTTAGTGTGACGCTCAGCGATGCAAAGGCCCCTGAAAAACCCTACGCTAAAGGCAATATTATCCCACCTGTCTTTGTACTAAAGCTTTTTGCCACTCCGGTCCAAGAGGGTAAACTTGCGTTCATCAGTCTGGCAGCACCCACAGAGAATACTGAGGCCACCCTTGCCGGCATCTCCACACCTTTGGAGGCCCCTTTGTTCTCCACCCTCTAATCAACCCTCACCCAAACCAGAAGCACTGTGGCCTAACTCTGATGACATCTCCACTTTCATCAGTGAAGTTGATGAAAATATTCACAAACAAAGCGGGTTTTCACATTCCAACTTGCATATCTTAAATTGCAGTGATGCATAAAAGTGAGGATGTTCACATTAAATTGCGCTCATATATATAAAGGTGTTCGGTGTCTCCTGTCGACTCACTAAAGAGAGCACTTTATACAGTTAATAGTTTATTGCCATATCTTGCTCTGCAGGGCGCCTGTTGAGGGTTCACACTGGAATGGAAGGGCCCTGTTAGTGCGCAACACTTTCCAGACCAGGGTCACTTCTCCCATGCCTTTGTATTGCCTCCAGGCCTGGCCTACTGCCCGGCTTGCCTGCCACCAGCCACCTTATCTGATCTCACATCCTTCCATAGGGCTCCAGCTTAGCCCCTCAATGCTAGTTTCAGCTCGAGCTGAGCTGCTTTGTAATCGGATGACTGATGCTGTATGTTAGGATAGAAAAGTCCTTTGCATGGTAAGAAACATGTACCCCTGCCCTGAGTGCCCAACTGTGCTGTTGTCTGGATCCCTAATGCTAATTTATTTGTTATAGACAAACATGAACCATGCTTGTGCACCATGACATAGGCCTGTCTCATGGATTACGGTCTTGTTGGACTGGGAGGGGCACCCAAAGAGTTACTTTCATATTGGTGGAGGGCTGCCAACTTCACCAGAAGTTAAGCAGCACTTCTGCGGTGGTGGCAACATACTGTGTAGTGATCAGTAGTAGTGAACAGGACCGTTTTACTCTGTGTTACTGGAGTGAGGCCAACAGGCTCGCTCACCATTTTAAAAAAGTTCTGCAGCTTTGGGCTTAACTCACCCTTGGCCTACATCAGGTAGATGTGAAGTGTGCACAGCTCAGGAGTAGTCACTCTACAATTGTTGTATGTGTGCCTGACAATGGTACAGTACAAGGATGGTGCAGTACTGTGCGGTACATGTGTGGTTAGGACATGTGATGGGTGTATGTGTGCCTGAGAGGACTACATTACAGGAGAGATGTAGTATTGGGCAGTGCATGCACAGGGACCAAATGTGCTGAGCGTCTGTATGTGTGCTTGCGTAAATTACAGTACATGAAGGCTGACAAGTTGTGTAGCACACACATAGTAAGTGTGTGCTGGCAGTGAGTGTGTTTTAAAATAGGTACACCCTGGTTAAAGATCGAAAGGCTTCAGCGCTGCACAGTGAGCAACAGATGGAGTGTGTGTACTGAATGCTTTTGTGCATGTAAGGATACAATGCATAGAGGTCTTATTGCTAAACCGAAATGTGTGCTTTGAATGTACACTGAGTGGGTGCCTGCAATGGTACATTACATGTAGGAAGGACACTGGTTCCATTTCGGGAAGCCCAGGCATGCCTGGTGAAGACATAAGGAGGAGAATACCTCCAGTCAGGTTTGCGGATTGCTGCATTGCTGAGATCTTTGTGGGGATATGCAGAACAGAACAGACTCCCTTTGCATTTCAAAGACTGCTCTTTGATTCTGTGATAGAGAACAGGAAAGGGGCCTGGAAACATCTCAAGAAGGGAGGTGGGCCTGAAAAGAGAATCATAAAGAGCAGAACTAGGGTCTGGGATTAACCTTTTGATGCACATGTCATTGAGGCTGACATCCAGGTATAAACTCTGGTCTCTCCCATGAATTACATTGTGAATGTTAGACACAGGATCCTTGGTTGGCTGAGGTAGGTACCTTAGGCCAAGTAGGGACCCGCTTTTCAACGTCAGGGAAAGGAAGGTCACCTTCTCAGATAACCCCGCTCACCCCCTCGGTAGCTTGGCACGAGCAGCCAGGCTTATCTTCAAGGAAAATGTGTAAAGTATTTGCAACCACGCTCACAATAATCCAATGATGACACCACAAATAGACTCCACACAAGTTTTATAAAAACAAGTATAAACTTAATGTAAAAAGATATACGAAAAGACCACACGATATTAAACCAACATATGAGGTTGTGCAATATTTCTCCTGGACGGTTGTTAGGCCAGCCAGCCCTTGTAAGTTCTGGCGACATCAATGAGCACTTCTAGACATTCTCCTGTACTCCTAAAATCATGTCATACAGGCGTAATGCTAGAATCAGGCACTTTTGCAATGTAAAAATACTGTAATGCGTAACGTAGCAATCAGACACTCTGCAATGAAAAGAATGCAATGAGTAACGCAACAATCAGGCACTTTGCAAGGTAAAATAATGCAATGCGTAACACAACCACCAGATATGGCGTTATGCAAAAATAAGGCAATGCATAATACACTAATCAGGTAATTCGTTATGCAGGAATGATGCTATGCGCAATACACTATCAGGTAGTTTGTTATGCAGAAACAAGGCAATGCGTCATACAAAAATCAGATAGTTCGTTATGCAGATAAAATGCCAAGTGTCATGCACTAATCAGGTAGTTTGTTATGCAGGAATAATGCAATGCGTAATACTCTAATCAGGTACTCCATTATTCAGAAATTATGCAACGTGTAATACAACAGTCAGTTACTCCATTCCTCAGAAATGGAATAATGCGTAATATACTCAGGCCCGATCACCGAGCCTTAGGCGGTCTCTCTGCCGCTCTTTCTGACTTGCAGTCAGCCTTTCACAGCTGCCCCCAACACGGTACGATGTAATCCAAAAAGTGCAGCTTCGCACTCCAGCCCCTGTACTGCCACTCCATTTGTAATACGGGTACGATACGAGCCGAAGCAGGGGCTCACACTGCCAACACGAGAGAGAGGCCGAGAGCGTCTCCCTCTGAGCCTGCTCCCCGGCCAAGGAGTCGACACATGTTATCTGGGGGGCGCGAACTCACTCTCCTCTCCTCGTCCAGCGGCTGGGCCTCCAATGTAGCTTTGTGAAATGGCAACGGCGGCTCCGGATGGCAACTCAGCTCCTCCGGGACTGCCAGTCCGGGCTGCTTCAGTTACGAAGATCTCAGGCTGCCACAAAGCACACATACACAGCGTCGCTGAGTCTTCCTTACTCTTTGGGTGCACGATCACTGGGCACTCCACACACAGGTCTCAGGCTGCATGAAGATCAAGCGCACAGCATCTCTGAGACTCACTTTACTCCGGGACACACGATAACAAGGCAAATCCTCACGAAGGTTCTATGGTGCGCAACGCACCCGCACACAATGATATTGAGACTCACTTGGATTCTGGTGCACACGATAACAAGGCAAATCCTCACAAAGGTCTCACAGTGCACAATGCACCTGCACACAATGGCGTTGAGACTCACTTGGATTCCGGCGCACTCGATAACAAGGCATCCTCACGAAGGTCTCACGGTGCCCCATGCACCCACACACACGGCATTGAGACTCACTTGGATTCCGGTGCACACGATCACTGGACAATCCTCACAAAGGGGTTCAGGCTGCACAAAGAACACACACACCGCGTCGCTGATCCTTGCTTGGACTCCAGGTGCCCCCCCATCCCGATCACAGGCAATCGTCATTAGGCCTGGGCCAAAATTCCGTTCCGTTCGCGGAAATTGCGATATTTTGGCATTTTCGCGTTCCGCGGAAAGCGCGAAAATGTCAAAATTTCCGCATTCCGCAGCTTAGCGATAATTTCTTTCTTGCTCGCGCTGTAAAATAATACATTCTCGCGCGCGCGCGATCGCCTTACCTGAATCCCTGCGTTCTCCGACAAGTTTTCTTGACCCGGTCGCGTTCTCCACGAGATGTTGGATTTTGGTAGCCATTTTGCGCTGTCTCGCGAAAGTTCGCGGCCGCATTAACGTCATTTTTCACGCGATCACGTCATTTGTCGCGCGATCACGTCTTTCTTCTCGTGATCATGCACAGCGCGAGTATGAGAAGATTGAGATCTCGAACATGTCATTCTACATCGCGAGCCAGAGGATGAGGACGCGGGCACGTGAAATCGAACGCGAACAGGAGAAAGAGACAGCGAACACGTCATATCCAACGCGACAGGGACAAACAAGAGAACGCGATCATATCGTTTTCGACACGCCGGCGGAAGTAATGTGAAGCTCGAGAACTCAACAACGTAAAATTTACAATTTGGAGAGGAATATCGGCTCTAGCAGCATGAAACCATCTGCAAATACTGATTTTGGATGAAAAGAACTCCTTACATTGACATTTGGCTTTCCTTTTTTGTGCAAGGAGTCATTTTTTTACAAGGTGGAGAGAGGGAGGAAGTGACACAGAATCTCCAACTTCCTGTTCCTGTCCAGCAGGCTCCTCCCAGTGCTTTGTCCATCTCCTGCTCATTCTGCCTTTGGATTTGGAGCTGGAAAGATCACTCTTTTTGTCTGCTGCATCATTGCAATTGGATTTCAGGATTTTTGGAATAGGATATTTTACAAGTAAGTGGTTGTTGTGTTTGATTGTGGGCATTGCAGTTGTTGTGTAACTACAATTTATTTTTGTTAATTAATTATCATCATTCCTTTTTTTCTTTTTTAATTTTGTGGGTTGTAGTAGTAGGCCCGAGCTAGCCATGGGCATGGCCTCATGGGTGTGTGTGTGCATGATGAAGCAACTGTTCCTTTTGTTTTTTGAATATATTTCATTTTCAAGCACATTTAGGGCATGGATGGCATTGGATTGAGTTGGGGAAGTGTGTTTTTTGGGGTGGCCGTTGTGATGTTGTTGGGCCTGGCCATGTGGCTGGTGGCCATTTTGAGGCCTAGGCCTGCTAGCTTGCCTGGCCTTGTCTGCCAACAGGCCTGCTTTCATCCACTAGGACCAGAGCAGGTAGCCACAGCTTTAGTAATCTACTGTTTGCTGTGTGCTCTGTTGAATTTAGACATCATTTAGGGCATGGATGGCATTGGATTGAGTTGGGGAAGTGTGTTTTTTGGGGTGGCCTTGCTGATGTTGTTGGGCCTGGCCATGTGGCTGGTGGCCATTTTGAGGCCTAGGCCTGCAAGCTTGCCTGGCCTTGTCTGCCAACAGGCCTGCTTTCATCCACTAGGACCAGAGCAGGTAGCCACAGCTTTATTAATCTACTGTTTTCTGTGTGCTCTGTTGAATTTAGACATCATTTAGGGCATGGATGGCATTGGATTGAGTTGGGGAAGTGTGTTTTTTGGGGTGCCCTTGCTGATGTTGTTGGGCCTGGCCATGTGGCTGGTGGCCATTTTGAGGCCTAGGCCTGCAAGCTTGCCTGGCCTTGTCTGCCAACAGGCCTGCTTTCATCCACTAGGACCAGAGCAGGTAGCCACAGCTTTAGTAATCTACTGTTTGCTGTGTGCTCTGTTGAATTTAGACATCATTTAGGGCATGGATGGCATTGGATTGAGTTGGGGAAGTGTGTTTTTTGGGGTGGCCTTGCTGATGTTGTTGGGCCTGGCCATGTGGCTGGTGGCCATTTTGAGGCCTAGGCCTGCAAGCTTGCCTGGCCTTGTCTGCCAACAGGCCTGCTTTCATCCACTAGGACCAGAGCAGGTAGCCACAGCTTTAGTAATCTACTGTTTGCTGTGTGCTCTGTTGAATTTAGACATCATTTAGGGCATGGATGGCATTGGATTGAGTTGGGGAAGTGTGTTTTTTGGGGTGGCCTTGCTGATGTTGTTGGGCCTGGCCATGTGGCTGGTGGCCATTTTGAGGCCTAGGCCTGCAAGCTTGCCTGGCCTTGTCTGCCAACAGGCCTGCTTTCATCCACTAGGACCAGAGCAGGTAGCCACAGCTTTATTAATCTACTGTTTTCTGTGTGCTCTGTTGAATTTAGACATCATTTAGGGCATGGATGGCATTGGATTGAGTTGGGGAAGTGTGTTTTTTGGGGTGGCCTTGCTGATGTTGTTGGGCCTGGCCATGTGGCTGGTGGCCATTTTGAGGCCTAGGCCTGCAAGCTTGCCTGGCCTTGTCTGCCAACAGGCCTGCTTTCATCCACTAGGACCAGAGCAGGTAGCCACAGCTTTAGTAATCTACTGTTTGCTGTGTGCTCTGTTGAATTTAGACATTATTTAGGGCATGGATGGCATTGGATTGAGTTGGGTAAGTGTGTTTTTTGGGGTGGCCTTGCTGATGTTGTTGGGCCTGGCCATGTGGCTGGTGGCCATTTTGAGGCCTAGGCCTGCAAGCTTGCCTGGCCTTGTCTGCCAACAGGCCTGCTTTCATCCACTAGGACCAGAGCAGGTAGCCACAGCTTTATTAATCTACTGTTTTCTGTGTGCTCTGTTGAATTTAGACATCATGTAGGGCATGGATGGCATTGGATTGAGTTGGGGAAGTGTGTTTTTTTGGGGTGGGCTTTCTGATGTTGGTTGTCTTAAAGACATGCTTTTGTTGCGTGTGTCTGGTGAGTGTTGGTGTGCGATGCATGCTCCCTGCAGACCTTTTTGGGGCCTGTGAATGTTCGTATTTGCATTTTGTTGCATTAAAAAGGCAGAGCAGTGTGCTTCAGCATGCATCATTTACCTGACTTTCATAGGCCTTTTGTCAGCTCCTGGTGTTTCCCAGGCCCCCTGCTTGTTAGTGATTTGTGAGTGTCCATGTGGCTGGTGGCCTTTTTTTGTGTTGGGAGTTATTAGTGTCCTGCTTTTGCCATATAGGCCTGCATGGTTTTCCTATTGGCTTACTGCTTCCATCCATCCACCCCCTTTGCCAGCAGCAGCTCCATGGATGCTGAGATGCTCAAATAATGCAATGGTCCACCCCACTTCCATTAGTTTTTTATTTTGTTGTTTATTATTAACTTTCCTATCCTTCCTGAGAGTGTAGTGTGTGGCTGTACACAGTACTAGTAGTATAACATAGCTCTAGTTAAAAAAAATAGTCATAAATAGCTAGACTATCTTTTGTTTGCACTAGTACAGTACTAAGTAACTGAACCACAAAAACAAATGCAACATTTCACTGATGTTCTTCTCCTGTATTCTTTGCTTTTAGGTGCACAAAAGACAGAGTAGGAGGTGTCATCGGCATCACCTGGCTACCCGTTGTACTGCCAGCCAGACAGAAGTCCTGCTGCGCATCACGCCCACGTGTGACCAGAACTTGTTGTGCATCTGCCTCCTTCCTGACATCTGAAGAAGATGGCCCCAAAGAAAGGTACCAGGTCCAGTACCAAGAAAGTTGCCGGTGAGAAGAAGGAACAGAAAAAGGAAGTGCCATTAACCACGACTGGTGGTGTGCCGGCCAATGTTTTTTTTGGCACCAAAGCGTTGTCCGGGAACCAAGCTGGGAGCAGCACAGCGGTCCAACCCCACCAACCTAGGCCCAAGGGCTTTAGTGTCGCAGAGGTAGCCAGTCTACTAACGAGCAGCGATGTTGAAGAAATGTCATTACCGCAAAGTAGTACACAATCAAGTTCAACGCAGGCGCAAACTCAGCAGATCAGTGTCAAGCCGCCGCAACCAGAACAGCAGCAGCCGCCGCAACCAGAACAGCAGCAGCCGCCGCAACCAGAACAGCAGCAGCCGCCACAACCAGAACAGCAGCAGCCGCCGCAACCAGAACAGCAGCAGCCGCCGCAACCAGAACAGCAGCAGCCGCCGCAACAGCCCACCATAGTAGTTGTTGCTCCTGACGTAGGGGCATTTCAGGAAATCGAGCTTCCTGCAGACAAAGTGGAGCGAAGTCAAACCACTGTTTCAGAAGATCAATTGTCTTCCAGACCACCAGCAAGGAAAAGGAGGCTTAGTCCATCATCTTCTTCTTCAAGCCCCGCTTCTGATGATCGTGATGACACTTGGGTCCCACCAGCTCGGTCTGAGAGTGAAGTACGCCACAAGACATTGCTTCTGAAAAGGAAGGTCCCAGAAAAACTTAGAGTTATGGAGGTAGATGTAGAAGAGGGGGGTGATGATGTTGATGAAGACGAGCCAGTCATCACGCACATTACTCCCGCCCCAAAGGGATTGGAGACCGACATTCTCACCCTATCCAGAAAGGCTGCTACTGAGCGGGATGTAGCACGGATCTCACCAACACAGGTTACACCACCACTACCTCCAGCTGCCATATTTTCCAAGGCCCGGCAGGGACCTACATCCAGCTCAACCATCTCAGTAGGAAGTGGTAGTAAAAGTCACAGTGTAGGTGGACAGGGTCACATATTTTCAAGCACCCCCTCAAGTTCATCTGGTGTTGAAAGTGGCACATCCAGCAGTGCCAGAAAGTTCTCCTCCCCAGTTTGGGACTTCTTTTCTGTTAGCGCCAAGGAGGAGAACGTTGCTATATGCGCAATTTGTCGGCAAGGTGTTCGGCGTGGTAAGCTTGGTACAAACTATGGTACCGGAGGACAAGCAAGTCATCTAAAAATACACCACAATATCGTGTGGGAAGATCACCTACGTAAGTTAAAAGAAAGTAGAAAAACTAAACCCTTTGAAGTTGGTCAGGAATCAGGGAGCAATATTATTGTGGTGGCAGGTGAAGAACAGGGAGGCATTTCTAGCCCTGTCTCCAGTAGTGCAGTCACTGCAGTGGTAACGCCCACATCCTCCTCAGTAACATCAGAGTGGCACCGCAGTAAGAGCCATACTCAGAGTGTGGGTGAGACACCAAGGCGACCGGCGAGTACCTCAATGAGACAATCTGTGTCGTTGAGCCTTAGTGGGTTAATGAAAACAGCACCACTAAGGAAAGTAAGCCAGCCTACCATTGACAGCATGTTTAGGTTGGAGGGGCAGTTCCAACGCAACCACCCAATGGCACGATTGTACAATGCGAAGCTGGCTAAAATGTTAGCGCTGGACCTTCTTCCTTTTTCATTTGTGGAAGGGGTGGGTTTCCTTGAATTTGTGGCTGCTATCTGCCCGAAATGGAAAGTTCCCAGCCGGTCCTATTTCGCAAGAATTGCTGTTCCGGCACTACATCATGATGTGCTGGAATTGGTTGGTCATGGTTTGCGGCAGAGTGCTGTGCACAATATCCACCTGACAACAGACATGTGGAGCAGTTGCCAAGCCACAGATTACATGTGCATCACTGCACACTGGATCTCTTTTGTGGGGGTTAGAGATCAACTATCTGCACGAGGTGTTGTTGACACAGCTGCGATTTTTGAAGGTACTCGGAAACATGCAACTGTAGCCATGTTTGCCATGGAGAAATCTCATACGGCTGAAAACATTTTAGAAGAGTTTCGCACCAAGGTTTTGGAATGGCTGCGGCCCAGAGGGCTTGGTATTGGCTTTGTTGCCACAGACAATGGCAGTAATGTACTGAAGGCCATGGAACTTGGTTCCTATTTCAGGGTTCAGTGTTTGGCACACTGCATAAACATTATAGTGCAAGACTTTCTGAAAAAATAACCCATAGTAAGCAATTTACTGGCCATCTGCCGAAGAATATGCACTCATTTCAGCCATTCTTTTAAAGCTCGGAAGCAGCTGAGGATCATCCAACGTGAACTTAGGATGCCAGTCAAGGCACTCATCCAGGAGGTGGCAACACGTTGGAACTCAACGTATTACATGCTTGATTGTCTGTACGAACAGCACAGGTCACTCAATGAATATGTCTGGTACAGAAGCAGTGATGCTAGTGTTAAAGGCATGACCCTTCAGAGGGAGCAATGGACCCTAATTCAATGCCTGACTGAGATGCTGTCTCCTTTTGAGGTCTTCACACGTGAAGTCAGCAAGGAGGACTGTACAATGGGTCAAGCTACCCCATTGTTGCAAATGCTAGAGCATGAGCTGAATAATGTGTCTGAATCCTACAAAGGTGTAGAGGACAGAAGGCAAGCCCATGACTTGGTGGAGAGCTTATCCAGGCGCTTATCAGAAAATGTAAGGATACAAAATAAAATTTTGTCACAAGAACATTACATTTGTGCCACAATTCTGGATCCACGTGCAAAATTAGGACTATTCCTTTCTTTTTCCGACAATGATGTTGCCCGCTACAAAAGTTGTATAGCTGAAGCAGCCATCAAGTTTGAAAACGAAGGGCTGCTAATTAAAAGCCCACCACATCAACCCACAACAAGTACTGATACTGAAGCAGGCCATGCAGAATCAAGTGCAACTTCGTCGGCTGAGGGCAGTGCGGTTGGCTCACAATCGCAACACTCACCATCGACTACAAAAACAATAACTGGATCATTCGGCTGAGTACAATCATTATCAGATTGGTATGTAAAGATGGGCCTTAAGCACAGTGCTGATGCACAGAAAAAACAGCACAAAAGCTTACCAGCAGCAACCCTGAACATTGAGCGGATGGTCCAGGCCTATCTGGACGACCCAACAGAGGTGTACGTTGATCAAAACCCAGTGCAGTATTGGTATAGGAAAAGGTCTGATTGGCCACAGCTCAGCAGGCTGGCGATAAGCTATCTGGCTTGCCCTGTCGCAAGTGTCTCTTCCGAACGTGTTTTCAGTGCTGCTGGTTCCATTGTAACCTTGAGAAGGACCAGTCTATCTCCCAAAAACGTGGAGAGGTTAACAATGATCAAAATGAATCAGCACTTCATACCACCGAATTACACAATGCATGAATCAACAGAGGAAGATGAGGACAGCGGCTCAGGTGACGGAAGTATTGTGTCAGATGATTACCTACTACTGGAAGATCCCCCAGAGTTTGAGGACGAGCTATACTTCCCTGACAATTAGGCTCGCACTTACTGTCTTCCTCCCTTTTTTCCCCCTTTGTTTGTGTCTGTCGTTCCGGTTATAAACTTGTGAATCGCAACAAATGCATTATCACCGTCTTCTACTCTTCTAATTTAAGATACAAGTTTCAGGTGTCTGCCATTTGACACTACAGTCCTCAGAATCCAGCTCCTCCGCTCGATCATACTGCATCTCCTGGTCAATTCCATTTCCCTCATGAATGATGATTGGATGATGGTAACAACAAATTCAAACTTTCCTCGTCCTTCCAAAACAAGTGGACCATGAATCTGATGACTTCTATAGCTATCCTCCTTCAGAGCCGAGAGAGACTGGCCATTAACTGAAAATAAGATGCAACAGGTAATGATTGATGCCATGCATTGGCCGCAGAATGGCAGACTGAATGATGTAGATTTTGTTGTGTGTGTTGCGCATGAATTGATGTAATTATGCACTGCCACTAATCAACTTTCTACAGAACACACTAATTTTCCCCTTCTTGCAAACAAGAAATGTGTACTTCTCCTGCATCTTGGTGATACATTGCTTTTAATTCAATACAGGAAGGGGACTCACTCAATCTGCGCAATGCAAATGACTGTGACTTAACAGCACCGTCCATCATGATGATGGCGAAAGAGACGGCCTGCAGCATTAACAAGATGAGATGCAACAGGTAATGATTGATGCCATGCATTGGCCGCAGAATGGCAGACTGAATGATGTAGATTTTGTTGTGTGTGTTGCGCATGAATTGATGTAATTGTGCACTGCCACTAATCAACTTTCTACAGAACACACTAATTTTCCCCTTCTTGCAAACAAGAAATGTGTACTTCTCCTGCATCTTGGTGATACATTGCTTTTAATTCAATACAGGAAGGGGACTCACTCAATCTGCGCAATGCAAATGACTGTGACTTAACAGCACCGTCCATCATGATGATGGCGAAAGAGACGGCCTGCAGCGTTAACGAGATGAGATGCAACAGGTAATGATTGATGCCATGCATTGGCCGCAGAATGGCAGACTGAATGATGTAGATTTTGTTGTGTGTGTTGCGCATGAATTGATGTAATTGTGCACTGCCACTAATCAACTTTCTACAGAACACACTAATTTTTAAGGGTGGGCGTAGTTCGCAAAGTAGCACTTCGCGAATCTACGCAAAGTGAAGTTCGCACTATGCGAGCTACGCGTAGCACTTCGCGAACTGCGAAGTAACATGTTCGCACTGTGCAAGATGTTGTTTTCAATGATTGCACAGTGCGGACAAGCAACCGGCACTGTGCAATCATTGAAAATGGCATCTTGCACAGTGCGAGCTGTAGTTTTCTGCTGCTCGAGTAGATTTTTACTCGAGCTGCAGCTTTCTCAACGCGAACTGGTAGTTTCTCATCGCGAGCGGTCGCGAGCATACGCGACCCCTCGCAATGAGAAACCTGACCTTCTCGCGTTGGGAATCTCGCCGGGAGGTTTATTTTCCATGCTCGCGATCGCGAACAAGGAAAAAGTCTCGCCAGGATGTCATTTTGCTTGCTAGCGGTCGCCAACTTGACGTTGAGGACCGCGAGCAAGCAAAAAATGACCGCAGCACTACGCAACACTACGCTACGCGTGTTCGCACTGTGCTATGTGCAGTTCGCGTAGCGCGAAGTAGCGCGAACTTCGCAAACTACGCGAGCGTAGCGTAGTGCTTCGCCCAGGCCTACTAATTTTCCCCTTCTTGCAAACAAGAAATGTGTACTTCTCCTGCATCTTGGTGATACATTGCTTTTAATTCAATACAGGAAGGGGACTCACTCAATCTGCGCAATGCAAATGACTGTGACTTAACAGCACCGTCCATCATGATGATGGCGAAAGAGACGGCCCGTTAACTTAAGATGAGAAGGAACAGGTAATGAATGATGACAATTAATGGCATGCATTGGACACCTGACTCTGAGCTATTGGTCTTTGTGTTTGCGTTGTTTGTTGTGCACAAAGTGATGTCAAAGTGTACTAGTAGTAATCTATCTTTCTGTACACAATAAAGAATGACTCAAGTCAGTAATATTTATATTTCTACTCTGGGTGATTCATAAAAATTATACTTGTACTGCAGGCCGATCTTCAGTCAGTAAAAGTATCAGAGATGATGATGAAGTCAAGAGGAGGATGTTTCAGGAGTGGCATAAAACGGAAAAGCCTAAAGGTAAACCTGTCAACAACAACCACAGCAGACCCAAATGTCTGTGTAGAAGTTGAATAGAGTGTAGCGGTGGGATGACTGCAGTGCATTGATTTTACTAACTTTAACTGTAAAATGCTATGTTTGGAATGGATAATGTGCTTTGCGTTTGTCCAACTCTTTGAGAGAAAAAAAAAGGACTCTAAAGTGTTAACGTAGGATGTGCTAAATTGGTAAGCACTGTGGGCCTGATCTCTCCTGTTACTGTTGAAGGTCAATGCTGGAAACAGACTAGAGTAGAGATGATGCATATGCATACATGCCACCTCGGAAAGTGTTCTTGTTGCACTACACCATCACTTGTGCATTTGTTTTCACTTTCTTTCTCAATATCCCCTTTGGTTTTCAATTTAAAATTACAGGCCGGGCCTTGGCCAAAACTTTGTAAAACATTACAATGCATATTAATTACCTTACCAATCAATCACCTTTTTTTTCCAGCCGGGCAGTGGCGAGTGGCGAGGCGACACACCCAAGATTGATGGACGAGAGAAGCAAGAGGAATGCCGAGATGCAAAAAACCAGTCCACATTTTTGACCAGGATAAGACAGTAACAGTATCCACTTTTAACTTCTTTTCAATAATTTGATTAATATCTTGTATACAATCTTTACAACAGTGTGTTCTTGGAGTTGTTATTATCAATCATCATTACGTTTGCTCTGTGTTTACGATTCTTCACTACCAATATTTAAAATTTCTATTTGCTATCTGTTAAAGTATTAAGGCAGGAACAGAACAAGAAATAGAAGTGTATGTAATCCGGGTCTCATCATCATGCATGCATTGCCTTTTTCTCCCTTAACATATGGAATGGATATGGTATGGTAGTCTTCAATGATTGTCGTTTGTTTGTCTATGTATGCATACTGTTTTTCTATGTCAAACCTTTCCCAAAATCCCCCTTCCCATCCATTCAACAAACCCTAACCCTCTTCCCCCGGGCTGTGTGACTTATTGTCGAGGTGTAACTAAATTAAATGTACACCAATACTTAATCACACACTTGCTGGGGCGGATGTGGTGAAAGCAACACTACTTCAATTTCAATGCAGAGCGATGATCTTCTTCTGCTTGCCCACCCATGAGTAGGATATTTCAGAGGTTATTTTATTTAACAAAGGAACATATACCTCAGCATGAATTGCCGGCATTGATTGGATTTGTTTGTTGTCATTCCTCATATACAGCACTAACTGTTAGACTGTAGGCATAGTCAAGTGACTCGAGTCGACAAAACTATAGTTTGTAACTCTGTCTAGTAGGCTATCCTCATAATAACCACCATTCAGTTTTTTTGTCAAATATTTGAGCATATAATTGTTGCTCGGTAAATTCTGTGATGTACTTCATTCAACTACTCCTCTAACAGTCTCTCAAAGGCGATTGACTATCTCCTTTTCTTTTTTTGGAAATGCTGCCACCCTGCCAGTGTATACTACTACTACTATACTACCACCACCCCAATCATGGCATGTATGAAAAAGGAAACCATCTTCACCATGCAGCCAGTGCTGTGCCACAGTTGGACATAAACATCAAGCACCGGTAAGAGAGAAGTTTGGGGGAGGCAGAATTAATAATGGACATGTTGTCAATGATTTCATTTTCAAACACCACTCCAAAGAATGCATAGACTAGAGGACAGACTGAAAGTACTAGAAGGACCAGTCAATGAGTGAGGTGTGTCGCATCTATCTGTTTGTGTCTTATACAGTCAGCAAATTATTGAAATCAAACACAGGCTATGGGCGGCCATGCACCAGCAAGGAAACAGTGTGATGTAAAACAGTTACCCCACCTACAAAACATTAACAACATTGCATGTAACATAGAAAAATATATTTAATTTACCCTAACAAATAAACTAAACCCACAAAAGCTGACCCACCCACCTCCCTAACCCCAACCACTGTCCACAGTAGAAAAAAGTCAAACGCCAAACGAGTAAAGAACAGGAATTTAAAAAGGGGCAGTGACAGGGACTAACTGGTGGGGCGGGACTGGAGGAGGACACGCATCTGGCGCATCTCATCCTCTAAATGGGCGACGCGGCGTCTAAGGCCGCGGCAGTTGCAGCCACAGTGGGGGGGCACCGGAGATGACAGGGTGGCGGCGGGCAGTCGCCAGGCGGTGGCGCCGTAACGCTGGAGGGCGGTGGCTGGGGCCCGGGGCACTGGAGGAGGCTTCAATAGCTGCTGCAGTCTCCTCCTCCTCCTCGGCTAGGACCACCAGCCGCCGGTATTCATGCTGGATTGCCTCCAGCTTCCGGCGCCGTGCCTTGGCGGCCAACTCCTTCCGGTTGAGTTTCGGAGTTGCTGTGTATCAAAAAGAAAAAACAAGACAATTGTAAAATATAGTCTTAATAAAACAGTAGGACAAGGTAATTATTTATACACATAGTGGCATGGTAGAGTAGCACTATAAAATAAAGCACAGTAGTACATAACATTTTAAATGGCGCCCGTCCTTCTTCCTTCCACCTGTCTTACACTTTTTAGTTGAACAGTGCACCAGGTGCTCTTCTCCATAAAACTTTCAAAGCGGAGTTCAAATCAGATAGATGAGGCCATTGGTTACTCAATACTCCGGCTCCTAGTCCTATACCAATTAAAGGGAATTCTAGTCTTCTAGTTCACTCTTCAAACATCCCCAAGAACTCATACTTACTTACGACATCGGATAGCGGGCGGACTTTGTCTGCCCGCCATCCGACTGCTAAAAAGGGTGGGGGTCCCGTGGGGACAATTAATTAGGATGATTCGCCCGGCACAGTGGCGGGCGCACCCTGTTTTTTTTAATTTAAATTCTGGTTGGCTTTGCTGAAAGCAATGCTAAAATGTTGTGCTGCTTTTCCAAGCACAACATGACGGGCCCCGCACGGAGCCTGTCACGTTGTGCTTTGAAAGTCGGGGGGGGTACCATAGCATCGGTAGGTACCCTCCATGGGGGCCCCCAAGCATACTCTGCAATGTGTGCATGCCTTTCCGTGGCGGACGGCAATGCCGCCACGCAAAGGCATTCCAAAATGCAGATTATATGGCTGGCGGTGTGGTGAGAGAGACACCACTGCCATATTGAACCCTTTTCCGCCTGGACATGTCTGAATATTTTCTACAGGGATGGCGGGAGGTTTGCCCCTGCGGTGACGGCAGTGAATTCCAGCTGGCCCGGCGGGGGCAATACGCCCACCGTCCTAATGGGGGCCCTAAGTCACAACTGTACAGTATACATATACATACAGTACACCCTTGCAGTGAGTGTGCTGTCAAGTTCAACAATAGTTAAAGATTATGAATCTAACTTACCACCGCCTGCCACTGGTGCTGCCACTCCCCCTACCGCTCCGTTGCTATCTGCAACTGCCGCATCCTCGCCCTCGGCGTCGCCTTCGCTGGCCCCAGCAATGGTGGTCGTTAGTGCGCCTAGAAAACATTACACATTTATTAGGCGTCATATACACCTCCCCCCTATTGATCAGTAGCAAGGTTGAAAAATGAGTTAATACTAACATACATCACTAGTACAAATCAGGTAGTAGTAGAGTAGACACTAATAGTTATATGATCATTGTAGCCCTTGCTTGATTAGCCCTAGCCATGCACATGTGACGTTACCTTTACCTTGCAGCTTCTTAAGACACCTTTGAGCCCACATGACATGCCTCACACTGCTACTGTCTAGTCTACGCGCTGCGTACAAGCGGTCAACAAACATTAACAAGCCACTTTTTTAGGAAGAACTGGTGTACTACTGTTACTGTTAGTCCATATTGCTTATCCATAGATGCTACACTTTTTGGCACGGCTGAGAAATGCTTGCAAGTTGCAATATACTAACGCACACCATTTCTTTTTTCGCATTACAGACGCAAGATTCCCTTCTACGAACCAGAGCTTCTGAATGATGCACCAACTACCAGTACTAGGTTCTTCTGAGGTGAGGGGTCCATTCACTCACATCTTCATTTATAAATGTATATAAACTAAATTGCTATGGGATGGTGGTGCTGCCTTCCACCACTGTTCAGTTATCATGATTTAATTCCCAACTGTATAAGTGTAACAATGTATATTGTTTTAATGTTATTGATTTGCCGGTTGGTGCTGCTAAGAAAACAGTGTACAGACCTTCTCAAATTGAAATAAACATTTTAAACTTACATAGACTTCGTGGTATTTGGTGTGGAGTGGACTAAGTTACACGAGTGAGCAAATTAAAGTAAGGGTGTGCATGTGAATTGCTTCCACGACAGAGGTTGGGTGTGTTATGTTCTGGGTTGTCTACTTGTTGGGTATCTTGGGGGGAGGGTTCCGAGACCTAATAGGTATGACAAGACAGTACTATAGTCAAGCAGTGGAATTGTGGTGGGTGTGGAATTTCTGATTGAGGTGTGCAAGGAAGGTCCAACCTACCATCACCAACATCCTATTTTTCTGGTGCAAATGTATGTGCAAGATCCCTACAACAGTGGTATGTCCTATAGGGTATCATATCAAAATATTAAGAAATCTGGTAGGGCTGTTGCTGTGAATTTTCAAAGCCTCAACATCAATAAGAGTAAAAGTAGTACAAGACAACGACCGAACGGATTGTACGAGCTACTGGTGAATATGAGTTTTATATTACAACCTTTCACAAAGAGTGGCACTGGCCAACTGGGCAAGACTAGCTACTACAGTACAGACAGATTGATAGGATGTAGTAGTACTCAGAGTCATCATAGCGGAGGCAGGGATAAGATTTTTGAAACCGTACAGATCGAAGGATAATTGGTGGTAAAAAAATAGCATTTGGAAACACACTATAGTTCGAGAGAAATGGGGCAGTAAAAGTTATGGAATAAGAAATATTATTAAAAACAAGAAGACTTACTGGGGCCAGCAGAGGAGCCCTCAGCGGTGTCCTCCTGGTGGTGTTCCTGTCCCGCCGACTGCCCAGTCCCTGTCGGTCTGCCCCTGGGTGCTGATGGACAGGAAAGATATAAGAAAGAGACAAACATTGATGGATGGTGTCAAACAAATACAATATTTTTCAATAACGGTCAAAAAACACTTATGTAAACAACAATTGCAATAACTACATTGACCGATCTCATCTGGTCAACATGTAATATCGGGGGATTCGCAGTTCGACTACTTAAGTTACTATTTATCAACAGTAATCCAGTCTTCCATTCTGATTAAAGAAAACTAAGTTACAACTAAGCCTAAGTAGTAGTACAACGTACCACCCAACCTAGCCCACCTATTCCAGGCATGCCAATTGTACATTAAGTATGCATTTCCACTGTATTCCTCAACAATGCGTATGGTCCAATCATGGAGGACACATGAACATGACTACATTTTTTGTATACACCAAATTTTGGTTTGATTGATGCTGATCTGCTACTGCTAAGTAACTGCTAAGCCTACCTCCACTCATTGAACAAACTAGAAAAGGTTCTAAAGACTGCCGTACTAGCAGCACGTCACGTAACTGAGTGAGGGGGGCATCACGCATACCACTAACCAATTAGAAGGTCCTTACAAAGTACCTAAACCTAAGTATCAATCCGCCCCCATCTATTAGTGACAGGACAAAGTAAGGAGTGGACGTGAGTCACTGTAGCATTACGTAACTTAATTTCTCTAAAATAAACTCGTAAAGAATCACGCTAAGCAAGCGCAAACGCAAAGCTGCAAACAAGTAAGATTAGTAGTAGCGCAGAAGAGCACCTGTGTCATAATCACAGAAGACTTTTAAACGTTTTTAACCTGGAATGTATTGTAAGCTGCAACATTCTAGCTGGTTGGAAGGAAAAAAAGATATTCGCAATATATAACATAGAGCAGAAGAACAGACACAAAGTTGTAATAAATTAAATAGGTACTCACCAAGCCCCGGGACCTCCACTCCTAGCAGGTCCAGCAGGTCCTGCTCACGGTCCAGGATGTCGGACCACCGGTGCGTCAGCTGTGCCTGGGTGCGCCGGACCCCAGAGATGCGCGACACTGCCTGGGGCACCTTCCCCCACCGCTGCCGACGCTCCCGGAGGCCGTACCTGGACCCAGGCCTGCCACCTGCTGCCAGGGTTGAGGGGAGGTGGCGCTGCACAAAGAAAATGAGTGCAGCCAACTCCACCTCCCCAAATAAGGCCCGTGCCTGCACCCCTTGTGGGCGCCGCCTTCCACATGGAAGGCGGTCGCGGCTCTGGCTGCGGCGAGCCCTACCCTTTGACATGGTTCTGGGGATGAGAGACGGGGTGGGAAAGAAAAGGTAATAAAATTTAAAAAGTAAGTAAAGGAAATAAATAGGCAATAGAAAGAGTGAAAAAGTAGCTAAAAAACAAAAAAAAAGTAGACAAAAACCAAAAATATAGAAGCAGGAAAATAGTTAGAGAAATAATAAGTAATAAAGATCCAAAAAAAGTGGCTATAAACAAAGGATTGAAAAGATTTAGGGAGGATTGAAAATCAGGCCCCAGAACCATGCAATAGAGTGAAAAACAAGATGGCCGCGCCCATTGCGACCACGTGCGCAAGTTCGCGCGATATTTTCTCCCCGAGCAAGCAAAAAGCAACGCGATCAAGTAAAAGCGGTCGCGAACAGGAAATATCGACCGCGAACAGGCGCGAACATGCATTGCGCGACCCGGAACAGGAAGTAAGCATCGCGAGAGGGCGGGAGAAGTGAAAACAAGATGGCCGCGCCCCTGAGCAACCGCATGGGTAAGTTGGCGACCCGCGATCACGCAAAAAATACCGCGAACAGGCGGCAAAAAACTTCCGCGTCTTCGCGATATTTCCGGCGTGTTTGCGGAGATTTTCTGCATTTTCGCGATAATTTGCGGAAGTTAATTCCGCAAATTCCGCCCACCCCTAATCGTCATGAAGGTCTCAGGCTGCACAAAGCACAAGCACACAGCGTCGCTGAGACTCCCTTGGACACCAGGCGCCCACGATCACAGGGCAGTTCTTAAGAGGGTCTCAGACTGCAACAGGCACGCTCACACAGCACCGCTGACACTCTCCTGGAAACTTTTGTGTTCCTGTGTTTCTGAACAGGGAGCCAGCTCACCTCAGGCCCTTGGAGATACGTTACTTCAGGACACAGCACACAGCAAAGTCCTTCAAGCAGGGGGACACAGCACACCGCAAAGTCCCTTTAGGATTTCCTTGATTAAAACAGCAAACTGCAGGCCAGCCCCAGAACACACAGCAAGGGCAGTCCTATCCTTCAGTCTCCTCAGTTGTTTCTTCCTTGGCAAAGGTCCGCTTGACCACGAGGTAGCTCCAGTCTTGTTCACACTTGATCAAGCAATTCTCCAAAGTTCAGGGGCTTCAGCTCTCTTAGTTATAACTTTCAATGGCTTTGAAGTCTTTGTATTCAGGGGGCACTGGCCCCTGTTCAAACAAGTTCTGGGTGCCTCCCTGCCAGTGACACCTCTCTTCCTTTAATTTGTAGGGTCTGGATTCTCAATCACTCAGCAGGAGATGGGACAATTATTTTATAGCAGCAGCCCAGGCCTCTTCACCTCTAAGGGCGTCTACTCCCCCTACACTCCAGATGCAGGTCAGCCTGTGGCTGTCTCACCTCCTTCCCTGGGTCAAGACATTCCCCAGATCCTATCGCTTTTAAATCCAGACAGTCAATCCACACCCAGGCAGAGACACACAGAAATGTTAGAGCACAAAAACTCAGCCACTTCTAAAAGAGTGGCTTCTCAACACACAAAGCAAAAACCACCTACATAAAAATATGTGTTATTACATTGTGAGTTCAGGCATACTAAACTTCACCTTTCCATCTTAAGCCTTTGAGAAGATAGGCTGGAAAACATATTACCCAGCCTTCCCCTTCTGTCTTATGGGCAAGATGGCCTTTCAACAGTGAAAAACGAAATGGGGATTATGTCACTGTCAGGACATGACACACACCTTAGTACATGTCCTACCTTTCACATGCACTAACCCCTGCCCAGGGGGTACCCTAGACCTACCATAGGGGTGTCTGATGTGCATAGAGAGGGATGGGTAAGGTCTGGCAAGTGAGTGCACTTGACAGAATAACATGGTAGTTTAACAAACTGCGCGCAGGCCCTGCAATGGCAGGCTGGAATTCCATTTTTAAAGCTACTTGTGTGGGTGGCACAAATACTACTGCAGGCCCAGTAGTAGCATTTGCATTACCAGCCCTGGTACACATAGTGAACTTTACAAGGGACTTTACTAGTAAGGCAAACATACCAATCATGGACAACCACTCACTTGGATTCTGGTGCACACGATAACAAGGCAAATCCTCATGAAGTCTCACTGTGCACAACACACCAGCACACAACGGGTACCCTAGACCTACCATAGGGGTTTCTGATGTGCATAGAGAGGGAAGGGTAAGGTCTGGCAAGTGAGTGCACTTGACAGAACAACATGGCAGTTTAACAAACTGCGCGCAGGCCCTGCAATAGCAGGCCTGAGTTACCTTTTAAAAGCTACTTTTGTGGGTGGCACAAATAGTGCTGCAGGCCCACTAGTAGCATTTGCATTACCAGCCCTGGCACACATAGTACACTTTACTAGGGACTTTGCTAGTAAGACAAACATACCAATCATGGACAACAAATTTCCATTACACTTTATACAGGGAGCACTTGCACTTTGACACTGTTTAGCAGTGGCAAAGTGTCCAAAGCATCTAGGTTGGCAACACAATGTCAGAAAAAAGGTCTAGCGGGGAAATCAAAAAGTTCGGGAAATTGGCTAAAAAGGGCCCAATCCTACACAACCCCATCCCAGCCAAAAGCCAGGGTAGACCAATCAACTACCTTAATTGACTCCCCTGCTTAGGGCGATAGAACACATGGACGCAGGCCCTCTACCACAGGGACACCCTCTGGTTCTATGCTTTCCTGACCCCAGGGGATTCTCTTGGTCACTACTCCCTGGGCCAACTATGCCACTCCATGGGCATGTCCAGACAGTTGGGGCCTCTCTAGGAGTGCTGGCCCCTTGCCAACCCCCACCTAGAGCAGTATCCCTGGAAGAACCATCAGTCAGGACACTGTTCCCTGTTATTCTGTCCTCCAGGTTAGATGTAGGTGTACCCTGGTCAGCCCTACTGGCTGGACACGGTTCCACTGGTTTTCCCACTGAGGGACACCTCCCTCTCTTAACATCCCATTTAGATTTATGTGCCTGTCATTTAGGAATATGATCAAAGAACAAGGGAACCCTACTTGCATGGAGCCTGGGTGCTAATTTTTAAAAGGAAACAATGGCTCCTGTGGAATAATAACCCAATAAATAATATACGAAGCACAATGGCAATATAAAGGGTTGAAAGTAACGTCAGAAAGAAAAGTTGACTATACACATTAGAAACTTGGTAAAAAATAATATTCTTTGTATTTATAATGAAAAAATTTTGGGGGGCAATATTATAATATACATTCAAAACAGAATAACAATTTTAACAAACAATTCTGGAAGGTGTCCCAGTGAAAAAAGTGATTAAACCTAAACTAAAAAAGTGACATTAAAGTGCAACATAAGTGAAAGGTTTCAATTATTCAATATAGAGGCGATCATAAAGGATAGTGCAATGTAATTGTCAACACTTGTTCGTCGTAAGTGTTGAATAACGATTCGCCTCTATTTGTGTCAACGGCGTTTCGACCCTGTTTGAAATAAAGGGTCTCTTCAGGACATTCTAATGTAGGGACACCTGAACGGTGGTAAAGCTGCCTAACGTGTAGAGACAGTGTCACCGTGTTTAGATGTGAAAGAAATAACTCACAGGTTACCCAGCCGGGTGCCCTTGTGAGGATTGAATCAGGAAAAACAACTGCCAAATTGTTGTTTATCTTATGCTTGCATCATAATAAGTAATTTCTAAGCGAAAAAATCTGGATGTGGTAGCGGGAAGGCTGAGGGATTAACAAAAGTAACAATTCAGCGGGCCGCGTTCTGGCTCTTACTGTGCTCGAGGGTTTCGATAAACTATCTCGAAGCCGTTACGGTGTCTGAATGTTCCGCATTACGCTACAACAGAGGAACATCTTTCACTCCGACACGGAGTGAAAGATGTTCCTCTGTTGTAGCGTAATGTTGTAGCGAATTGTTTGTTAAAATTGTTATTCTGTTTTGAATGTATATTATGATATTGCCCCCAAAAATGTTTTCATTATAAATACAAAGAATATTATTTCTTACCAAGTTTCTAATGTGTATAGTCAACTTTTCTTTCTGACGTTACTTTCAACCCTTTATATTGCCATTGTGCTTCGTATATTATATATTGGGTTATTATTCCACAGGAGCCATTGTGTCATTTAGGAATGGCACCCACAAACTGCAGGACTGGGGGAGCTCTGGTGACAGATGCCCTACGCCCTCCTGACTCTAGGTGTTCTTCCTCGCACAGCTGGCAAGTAGGCGCTAGGCCTCCCACTGGGTTCTCCTGTAAGGAACTCTCCAGTCTCTGGGGTGGGGTGGCAAACCTCTGGGGGTGCTGCTCACACTCCCTCCCTCTCCTTTGAGACAGGGTGTTAGCCCGCATGCCCCCCCCCCCACTACTCTGGGACCTAATGGTTCTACTTTGCCTCTCTTCCCTCTCTAGAATAGAATAGAATAGAATAGAAGGTTTTTTTATATAGCGCATGGCTACCCGGAAGCATCCCAGCACTGTGTGGTCAGTAGAGTAGGGCCTACCTTCTAAGGAAAGAGCCAGGTTTTAAGTTGTTTACAAAAAGCTTAGTGGTTGGGTTGACTGCACAGCTGCAGTGGCAGGCTGTTCCACAGCTTGGACGCATTGTACTAGAAACGCAGGCCTCCACTTCTGGCCTTCCTGACCCTTGATACCAATGCAAGGTACATCTCATCCAAGCGAAGGCTTCTGTTGGTCTTGTAAGGACAGATCAAAGATTTGATAATAGGAGGGTCGTTTCCACCTAGGGACTTATGGTCGACACACAGGGCCTTAAAGTTGATCCTTTCCTGCATCGGTAACCAATAGAGCATGCGTAGTGCCGGTTTTGCAGAACTTCGGTATTGGGTTCCCGTAAGCAGTCTTGCAGCAGAATTCTGCACAGTCTGCAATTTTGAGATGACATGTTGGAGGGGCTCCCAAATAGAGGGCGTTACCATAATCTTTCCTTGATAAGATGAGCGCTTGGACCAAGGTTTTTTTAGCTTGATCTGGTAATAGTGGCAGAACTTTGCGGATCATTCTGAGCAAGCCTAAACAAAGCGCGGTGGTTTTTCTGGCTTGAACTTTGAATGAAAGATCTTGGTCCAACCAGACACCCAAACTTTTTATCTCTGTTTTTGGGAAATGATGCAATGTGAAATACAACAGTCAGTTACTCCATTCCTAAGAAATGGAATAATGCGTAATACACTCATACACTCTCCGCCTCTCCTTCTGACTTGCAGTCAGCCTTTCACAGTTGCCCCCAACACAGTACAGTGTAATCCAAAACATGCAGCTCTGCACTCCAGCCCCTGTACCACCACTCCATTAGCAATACGGGCCGCGATATGAGCCGAAGCAGAGGCTCGCGCTGCCAACACGAGAGAGAGCAAGAGCGTCTCCCTCTGAGCCCACGCCCTGCCCCAGGAGTCGACACACGTTACCTGGGGGAGCGAACTCACTCTCCTCTTCTCGTCCAGCAGCTGGGTCTCCAATGCAGCTTTGTGAAATGGCAACGGCGGCTCGGGCCGACAACTCAGCTCCTCCGTGACTGCCGTTCCGGGCCGCTTCAGTTACGAAGATCTCAGGCTGCCACAAAGCACACACACACAGCGTCGCTGAGTCTTCCTTACTCTTCGGGTGCACAATCACTGGGCACTCCATACACAGGCCTCAGGCTGCACGAAAATCATGCGCACAGTGTTGCTGAGACTCACTTTTCATCCCGTGCACACGATAACAAGGTTGATCCTCACAAAGGTCTCACTGTGCACAACGCACCCACACAGAACGGCGTTGAGACTCACTTGGATTCTGGTGCACACGATAACAAGGCAAATCCTCATGAAGTCTCACGGTGCACAACACACCAGCACACAACGGGTACCCTAGACCTACCATAGGGGTTTCTGATGAGGGAAGGGTAAGGTCTGGCAAGTGAGTGCACTTGACAGAACAACATGGCAGTTTAACAAACTGCGCGCAGGCCCTGCAATAGCAGGCCTGAGTTCCCTTTTAAAAGCTACTTTTGTGGGTGGCACAAATAGTGCTGCAGGCCCACTAGTAGCATTTGCATTACCAGCCCTGGCACACATAGTACACTTTACTAGGGACTTTGCTAGTAAGACAAACATACCAATCATGGACAACAAATTTCCATTACACTTTATACAGGGAGCACTTGCACTTTGACACTGTTTAGCAGTGGCAAAGTGTCCAAAGCATCTAAGTTGGCAACACAATCTCAGAAAAAAGGTCTAGGGGGAAAGCAAAAAGTTTGGCGAATTGGCTAAAAAGGGCCAAGTCCTACAGTGAACAATCAGCTTCAGAGTATTGTCTGCTGTGGCAGACCTCTTTTTTGAAGGAAGATGAAAAGGAGAAGTGCCAACTTCAAAGGAAGCAAAACCCCAACATAAAACTTCAAAGACCAAGAAACTATATTATATTTGGTGTCTCGAAAAGGATTATAAGAAGGGGAGGCTGCGTCCCCAATACCTGTAATTTGCCTAGCAACTAGATGGGCTGAGTGCCAAGGGGAAGCCCTGCAAGACCATGACTTAGGTCCAAGGCCTGCTAGTCTCCCTGCTGTGTGAGGGGATTTTCAACCAAGGGAAACCAAGACCACATGTGCGGAGCCTGGAGCCAGTGCCTACCTTCTTGCCTAGACCAGTGTGTCCTGTGAGGGGGAAGAGAGTGTTGGAGGTAGCGAGGTCCAATGGAAGCTCTACTGTGAGGAATCCCGGTAAAAGGTGTGAGAATTCAGCTGTGCACTAATTGGGTCATAGTCCTTAAGCAAGACTGTTTTTGGCAACCCCCGTATGCCAGGGGAGGGCCACCTTAGACTAAGCCATGTGTTGAGCAATGTGCGGGTCTTGCTACACCCCAACAGCAGCGCTGCAGTAACCACATATGGTCACTGATAAAGTATTTCCAGGACTGTCGAGACTGGTGACGGGCAGGGGCTCTGAGGATGGAAGAGCCTGGCCCCATATCATCACATACCACAGCAACTCCATATGCTAGGAGAGGCTGCCAAGACCAATGCTGCTGAAGGAGAGGCTGAGGCTGCAACTTGCAGGAAAGAGAGACTGAGGCTGCAACTTGCGGGTTGGACTGCACTGTAAGGGGTCTGCCCCTGACTACCCACGAGGACTGCTGGGGACACGGTGGACAACATTGCATCCTTGCTGCCTACAATCCAGAGCTGGGGAAAAGATTCCCTACACCTGTTGAACCAAATTAACTTACCGCTTCTTCAAGAGCCGAGAGCTGCTCTGACTTCTGAGGGACCTCAGACCACGCCGATCCAGAGAGAGAGCCTGCCCTGCGGAGTTCTGCAGAGAAAGGGCTGAGCAGCCTGACTTCTCCGAGGAGCAAAGGACTCGTGGGTGCGTGTTGAAGGTGCCGGCTGCATCGCTGAGCTGCTGTGCTGTGAGAGCAGTTAAGTTGAGAACTGGACCAATTGGGCCCTGGGGGACTTGCTGCTAAAGGTGCTGCAGCACTATACACTCTCTTGACTGCGATTCTGAAGAGCAGAAGGGAGAACTTTTGAGTATGGCCTAATAGTTTTCATTCCGTGATGCACCTGTCTCCAGCCGGCCAAAGCAACATGCGCACTTTGCATGTTCTTTACCCAGGTTGCATTACAGCCTGGGTGAAAAACATGCCCAGGCTCCCATTCCCTGGCTAAGCGCTGAACCATGGCACTCAGACCAATCACAACCCTGCATTGAAGCATTTTGATTGGCTATAGAGAGCCTGGGAGAGGGGTGATTCCTGCCCGTGAGTCCTGGAAGTGGGCAGCGGTAGCGGCGGCGAGTTTTTCATTTTTTTTATTCCCTCCCCTGCGACCTACTCCCCCACCGCTGTTAAAGACAAGCTGGTACTTGGCCCAGTTGCTCAGGATCTATAGAAGGTCAGGCCTGGTACATCAGGAGTAACCACTTTGGGGCCCAGTAGCCCATGCATGGCCAGTGACCCTCTGTAAGGGGTTCTGACAATTGGCGGCAAGCAGTGGGGCACCTAACATATAGGAGCCTAAGATAAAGGGTTGTCATTGTCCATTTCCAATTTGCATCAGTACTCCAATAAGTCCAGGTTTTTTTTCTTCTACATACAATGGTGACATGCATAAGCAATGGAGAACACAGGTTGGGAAATTGACCTCAGCACCATGTTCATAAATCAGATGAAGAATTTATGTATGGACAAAGGGTAGAGGATTTTCAGGGGTAAGGACAGACAGGTCTTTGCTAGTTTTATTAGGGACCAGCTTGCAATAATGGGTGAAGGGAAGGAAGCTGTAGCTGACTCTGGGGACAGAACCATGGTAGCAACCCAAGACGAGAGTGCTGTGGACTTAGGCTCAAGGATCCCCTTAGCACAGGCATCTCCCAGAGACAAGCTGAGTGTGTCCCCTAATGCATTTTCTGGAGTCTCACCAAGACACTCATTACCGTTAGTTTATAGAATACCTCAGGTGTGTACAACACCTCTAATACCACTGTCCACAATTCCAGGAGTAAACCACTTGGGTGGGTTGGGTCTAGAAGAGATCACTTGGGTAGGTAGGGTCTAGCAGAGACCCTGAGCTTGCAGATGGCACTTTAGAAAGCTAAAGCAGAGGAAGATGAGAAAGCCAGAGAGTTTGAGAGGGAGAAGCTATGAGTAGCTCACCGGGAACAAGAGGGAAGGAGGAGGTAAAAACTGGAGGAGTCGGACAGGGATGAAAAATTTAAAAAGGGAGAGAGGAGAAACAGAGAGAGTGGGAGGAGAAACAGAAGGAAAGGAAATAGAGATGAAAAAGTAAACAATGGCTCTGGAGAGAGAGAAAATTAGGATGTCATCAATGACAACTCCACCTGGGTTAAGTGACCGTACTAACAGCTCGGGCCAGGTTGTGGCCAAGGTTCCAAAAGATCTTGTGCATGTGTATGCGTAAGGACAGGGTATTTTGGAATGCTTTGTGAGCTTTGAGGTACCTTGTAAAGCATAGGCCTTCAATAAGGTGTCTAAGACAGCTGCATTAATGGGGTGCATGCCTTTGGAATGGACAGCCGTCATTGGGAGGATGCCTGTGGCAGTCCAAATGGTCTATGAGTGAATTAAAGAAGCTCTCAGTAGGAGGATTGGGCAGACGCCAGCTCAATACTGGCAAGGAATGGATGGCGTTCCGTTAGAAACATGGATTAATATTGTACTGCATGATTGAAATTAGTGGGTGAGACGGATGGAGGCCAAAGATTTTCAGTCCCTTAACTAGTTCATGGTGACAGAGCAACTCGAGGAGTGCTCTACCCCCACTTAGGCAATACCTGTCTGATCTGAGGGAGAGGGATCTAACAAAACGTTTTGTGTTAGCTTATAAGTGGTTGGCTAACAGGGATCACGAAGTCCTGAAACAGCATGGCTCTGAGCCAAAGGGGGAGAAGAACTCTCCACAGACTGATTCTAAAAAGTAGGGTAAGGGCCAGGTTAATTCTCATGGGACTCGAGGAGGGCCCAGAAAGAGTAATGGTGTGTCCGGTACGGAATATCATGAGAAGGGAAAGTAGGAAGCCCTTCTAAGTGCAATGTGATGACTTGTTTTGGGTGTCACGAGGTAGGCGATACAAAAGAGACTGTCAAGAGAGAATGTCAAGAGAAGGAACTTGACACAGTGATACCCATGATAGGAAGCATGCTATATGAGGTTGAAAGTACCAGAAATGGACCGGTTGCGCTCAACCTAGAAGATATGGCATTTGGGAAAGAGACCTGGATACTCTGAGTCCATCCATCTAAATACAATGGGGCAGATTTATGTTTCCTGGCGCATCCCTGCAAATCAGCAGGGATGCGCCAGGAAAGATGCGTCACGAAAGTTTACCCTTGCGCCACAATAGATGCGCCGCATTTACAATGCAGCGCATCGTGGCGAAAGGATAAACAGATGCGTGACGCATCTGATTGCAGAAGGTTGGCGCATTGCTGGAGTTGCGTCGCAAGCGCGACGCAGCTCCAGCAAGGCTCGGGGGTGCCCTATCGTTACAATGCTGCGTCAATCCTTACGCCTGCTTCAAGCAGGCGCAGGGTTTTGACGCAGCATGGCCGGAAAAGTGACTGAGTGAAATCTTGTAGATTTCACTCAGCCACTTTTCAGAGGCGTTCCTGCGCCGGAACGCCCCCCCCTGTGCAGGTACGCCCACATGTGGCACAAGCTTTACAACTTGACGCATCTCCCTAGATGTGTCACGTTGTAAATGGGGCGCAACATGGCGCAGGGTTTACACCGCCGCTGCGTCACAAAAGTGACGCAACGGCGGCGTAAAAGTGGCGCAAGTCAGATATAAATCTGCCCCAAAGGGATTTGTGTAGAAAGTTAGAATCAGTGGGAGAAAAAGTCCCTGCCCTGAGGGTTACTGGAGTCGTCTGCACTTTGATTGAGTGGAACTACCTTAGATCTGATGAGAGACTCCCTGAAGATATAGATAAAAGATTGAAAGCCAAGGGCGTGGCCAACATTATGGCCGGATAGCTATGTTCCTCGACAGCTCCACCAGCCCCGATCTAATCCTGATACCTAATCCCATCCTTCGACGCCCAAAACGGCTGAGAGCAGTGAACGGAACGTACCCTGTGGTCGGTACGTAATAAGCCGTGAGGCAGGCGAAAGCCTTAGGAATGAGGAGAGCCCTTTGAGCGACAAACTTGAGTGAGGATATCCAATATGGCGCTGCTCCGATGGAACTGAGCGCTGTACAGAACAGAGAGCTCTCTGGTGGAGACCCGGGGGCGATGGAGGGTAGGCACACCAGGAGACTGCCCGCCACAAGCAGCGGACGAGTGAGGACTCCGGTGCGCTCATCGGCACGAAGTGCACCCCTGGAGCACTACGGGGCAAAGGGCATATATGTGACCTGACGGGAGAGTATTCCTGGTGTCCGGCGGCCATACGAGATGACCCAGCGGAGTCTTTTGACGGTGCGGTGGCATGAGTGCAAAGCTGCGTGCCCCAAGCGGAAGATCAAGGTGGCAGATAGAGCCCAAGTACGGATCGGAGCTCCGTGAGGCTGATACCGCCCAAGCTACCAGAGCCAAACCGCTTTCACAGCAGGTGCCTTGGAGAGCAGTCCAGAGAGTGAAGGTCTCAGTGAGCCCTGGGTGGTCTCTAACGAAGACGGACTCCTTGAGAGGCAAGATGGGCAGAAAGAGACAGACAACAACTACTCTGACGTAGGGACCTGGGAGAGCGGTAATTAAATCCTGTGCAGGAGACACACAGAGGTGCCCACCCAAAATTGATAATCGCGTGCAATACCCAGCGACCAATGGGATAGAGAGGAACAGTCACAGGAGCTACAGGCTCCAGAGCCTTTCAAGGAGTAAACCCCTCTGGAGAAATAGCGGAATCCCCCACCCCGCTGGGTCCGACCAGACAGCGTGGGTGACGACGGACCTGCCTGTTCTGGGAGAGAATCCAAGGGATGCAGCACAGAGGTGGCATAGGAGGCCTGAGTTGTGTAGCAACAGGAAACCACAAGTAATCGAGACCATATACTTGCCAATAATGCACAGGCAGACATAGTTCAGGCATAACTCTGACAAATGCTGGGCCGGGACAATTGGCAACTTCCCGGTGTGAAGTAACAGGGTGGAGTGAGGGGAGCTGCCAGGAACTTGCGATGACAAGCAACAAGAGGACCTCCCTGTTCGTGCCTCTACAGACTTGAGGCACTGCTGCTAAGGGTGCAAATCATCCCAGTGAGGCAGGAAGGAAGGCGCCAAAAGAGACACCGCCATATGGCCCGAGAAAAGAACCTCTGGGACCCAGGAGCTGAGACAAAGGGTAAGGCAAAAATGTAACTCAACTGTAGACAACAAATACAGATATAGGTTGAGGGGGGAAGCAACCAACTGAGAACTTCTATCGAACTGACAACAATGGCAAAAGACAAAGAGCCTAAATCGACGAAGCAGGGGAAACTGGATTGGTTCACCAAAGTGCTCCCCACAACAACAGGGGTGGGAGGAGATAATACATCTCTCCCTGACAATGCAGCCATACAGCAGGTGACCCACGCATCCAGAGAGGAGAAAATGGTGGAGGTTTGCTCAGAGGGATTATGCCACAACCTGAGAAAAGTCTCAGAGAGAGTCACAGAAGTTGAACACCGTATCTCAGAGGAGGAAGATACCTCTCATACCATTCATAAAGAAGTGACGGGAATCCTAGCCTCAATGAAAGAAGTAGCCTGGAGAGTCGATGATGCAGAAAATAGGGCCCGCAGTAACAATCTCGGAGTTACTGGATTTCCAGAAGGCGCAGAAAGAACAGATCCAGGTCAATTTCTACTATCATGGTTAAAGGATTCCCTCCCCAAAACCCAGTTCTCACCATGCTTCATTATAGAGAGGGCCCACAAGATGCCAAATGTCCACCCTCCGCCAGGGGCCTCCCTGAGGCCCTTAATTGCTCGTTTCCTACATTTTGAGGATCGTGATTTAATACTCCGAGAACTGAGACAAAAAGGAGAGATCAAATATGCAAACACATGACTGTGCAAACTTCGAGTAACCAGCAGCAACAATCCAAAAATGGCAAAGAGGAATGAGATGCAGGGGCCGGATGGCCGCCAAGAGACTGTAAGGTATCCCCAGGGCCTTGTAGACTTTATATACTTTTGGCCCAACGGGGGACATTCATTGTGATCATATAGTATGTCAATACACAGTTAATTGTGGTGGAAGGGAGGGATACGGACCTCTTTGTGAATTACCTGTGCTGTAGTTGTCATGTTGATGAATTGGGCGGCCGTAGGGGTAACGGAAGAGCTTAGGGGGGGGCAAGTTGGGAAATAAAAATTGTTGTGGGACAAGTTTAATGCAGGAGAAGTTTTATTCTGAATGAGTTCGAATGGATACCGAAATTAGGATGGAAATGGGAGGCAACGAGGACACTGGTGGGAAGAACCAGAATAGCGGTGACTTGCAAACAACTCCAAAATGGATGAGAGTCATCATACAGTAATGACGTGGAACATCAACAGGTTACGGAATAAAATTAGCGAGGGCTAGTAACTAACTATCTCAAAAGACTAAAACCTGATGTAGTCTTCCTACAGGAAACACACCTGATGGGCTCCCACTGCTCCGTCTTTGGAAGGGGGCAGTACATCACAAGGGGAGTGATGATTCTAATTAAGAAATTGCCCCCCTTCTGTGTCATCAAACAATGGACAGACCCCTGCAGGACATTTGTGGCAGTGTTGGGGATTTGGAATCGCAAGGAGTTCCTGCTTGTTAGTGTCTATGCTCCCCCATGGCTACAACAGCGCACATTAGACAAAATTGCCGGGATACTCTTGCACTCAGGACACACCACGCACATTATAGGGGGAGACTTTAATGATGTGATAAATCCCCATCTAGATCATACACAGGTAAATCCTGGGACACGTGGGCCTACACATTAGGCTAAATTTCAAGACGCACTCGGACTGACCGATCTATGGCGACGACATCACCCAAACATGCGTGCCTATTCCTACTTCTCGGGAGCCCACAGGGTGCTTTCCAGATTGGATTACCTGTTTGCTCCAGCAGGAGAGGTGGAGACTATAGAAAATGCGGAGTGTCTAGCGAGGGGCATATCTGACCCCTTGCCACTCTGGTTGGCAGCAGGAGGAAATAACAGGGACCATAGCAAGAACTGGAGACTAAACGCATGGGCCTTGCAGGATATAGAAGTTACATGGGAAATCTGCGTAGACTCAGAACTATATTTAAAGAAAAGGAAGGTTCTATGACATCAGGGGCCACCCTATGGGTGGCATTCAAGGCAGTGATAGGAGATAGGGCGCAGAATATTATCGCACACAAAAAGAGAAAGGAAACCCAAGAGATAGAAACCCTGGAAAATAAATTATTAGACCTGGAAAATAATGGGAAACCTGAAACAGATAGCCGTACCCTCCCTCAGATAGAAATAACAAAAAGGGAGTATCAAGCATTAGTGACCCAAAAAATAAAAGCTCAGTTACTAGCCACCCAACATCGATTGTACGACACGGGAGACAGAACAGGGAAACTCCTGACCTAGTTGAGTGGGAAACAGATGGAGGCGAGATGGGTGACATCTATTCAGGAACAGGGAAGTGGAAATGCTTACTAGTGAACGCCAGGCCACTGGTTAAGCGTAGCCTGGAATGCAGTCTGTTTATGGAAGAGCATCAGATTAAAATGGCTTTTGTTACAGAGGCATGGACAAATAGTGCCTCAGGCCCTGATTTTGTGAAAGCTCTCCCAGTAAATTTTGTCTGTTACACGCTGAACTGACCCTCAGGAAGAGGGGGAGGGCTCGCTGTGATTTATCACAACAGTTTGGAGCCTTCATTTTCTACAGCTTCCAACCAAGCGTGTGAGGCTTTATCTATCAGTGTCTGCCTCTCCCCCATAACACTTTTAAAGCACTTTTGACCTATCGTCCACCGGGGCCCAGAGACGCGTTCCTGGATTCGTTCAGCACCTTGGTAGAGGATGGACTTTGTGCCAAGTCTTCTACCGTTTTGGGAGATTTTAATTTCTATCTGGATGATATATTAGACCCAGACAATAAGCAACTTATGGACCTCATGGTTGGAGGAGGGCTGGATCAAAGGGTGGTGGGACCATCGCACATTGCGGGGCACACCCTGAATGGCATTTTTACGAACAACTCGGGTCTGGACATTGTGGAAATTTTGCCACTCCCTTGGACAGATCATGCTGCGATAATTTTTACACTTTCTCTAGGGCCCCAGATACAGGTTGATTCCAAGCCAAGGGATAAGATTGCTATCCGGGCATGGAAAAATATAGATGAGTTGGAGATGGGCAATTTTTTAAAGTCAAATACCCCCTGTATTCCAGCGGATGCAAACAAAGCAGTAGAGTTGTACTCAAAGTGGATTGAGAGGGCCTGTGATAAATTTGCGCCAGTTAAATTCTTTACGCACAGGCGGGCTCAGCCCTCGGCCCCGTGGTTCTCAGAATCTCTGCAGACTTTTAAAACTGACTGTAAGAGGCTGGAAAGACTATGGCGGAATGGGTATAGTCCCACCAATAAAGAAAAATACAAAGAGAGCTTCAATACCTATAAAAAACAAATAAGTGAGGCCAAAAAAGCATACTTCACGGAGCACATAAAGCTGGCCAGCTCGTCCTCCAGAGAATTGTTTAAGACCATAACAAAGCTTACGATTCCCTCTGAACCTATTACTCCGACTAGTCCAGCACTGTGCGAAGCACTGGCCACCTTTTTCCAGAGTAAAGTGGCAGGGATTTTCTCCACCTTTTCCAAATCTTATGGTGAGGTAGGGGATGCATCACTGAGCTTGGATGCTGGATTGGCGCTGTCTCAGGACAGATTAAGGGGCTTTAGTCCACCACATACGGAGGAGGTCACTGGCCTTCTGTTGGCTGCTCGGTCAGGAGCACCTAGTGATCCGTGTCCGGTGGCGGTTCTTAAAAGCTGTCCCGAAGTCATTGCCACCACGCTTACCCCATTGTTTAATTCCATTATTGAGTCAGGTATTTATCCTAGGAGGTGGAAAGTTGCTTCTATCCTCCCATTAATAAAAAAATCCAGTCTAGATAAAAGTGACCCAAATAGCTACAGACCAATTTGGCGGCTCCCGCTTCCAGGGAAATTATTGGAGAAGTCTATAAATAGGCAATTAAGTTCTTTTCTGGTGAGAACTAAGGCCCTCGATCCTATGCAGTTTGGGTTTCGTGCTGGACATAGCACGGAACTGGCCCTGATTAAGGCCGCGGAGGAGATTAGAGCAGTGGTGGACCAGGGGGGTGAGGCAGTTCTTATTCTATTAGATCTGTTGGCAGCCTTTGACACGGTCCATCATGGGGTGATGATGGACCGGTTGTCGAGGGCAGGGGTGGAAGGCACTGCCTGGAGCCTCCTGAAATATTTTCTGCCCGACAGAATCCAGACAGTTGATCTGGGATCCGATAGGTCCAAACCCTTTGCCCTCCCCTGTGGGGTTCCTCAGGGCTCATCCCTGAGCCCCACTCTTTTTAACATTTATGTTAGCCTGCTAGCAGCCTTGATTAGATCTTTTTGCCTGCAACTCACCTCATACGCAGATGACACGCAAATCGTGTTATCTATTCAAAGAGGGTCCCAAGTGGATATGGCGGCGAGGTGTCATGATTGTCTGAAAGACATTGCGAGCTGGATGGCCTCGAACTGCCTTAAACTAAATGCAGGGAAGACCGAGGTCATGATATTCGGGAACAATCCGAACATCTGGACTCCGGATATGTGGCCCGATTATGGACCAGAAATTGGATTTTGTGGCAGAGGTCAGTGGAGTGGTTTCATCGTGTTTCCATATCCTTAGGATATTGAGGAAAGTAAAAATATTTCTTCCCACGGATGGTTTCCGGTTAGCAGTCTCAGCACTTATTCTGTCGCGTTTGGACTACTGGAACAGTCTGTACCTTAATTTGAAAAAAAAAAATCTGTACAGACTGCAGATGGTACAAAATGCGGCAGCGAGACTGCTAACAGGCACTCCCAGTTATGCCTCTGTCTGAGAAGGAATAAGGAAACTGCACTGGCTGCCGGTACACAGACGAGCTCAATTTAAGGCGCTGTGCATGGTATTCAAAGCACTGAAAGGCAGTGGCCCAGAGTTTCTGATGGAGTGCTTCAAGTGGTATGTGCCAGGGAAAGTACTGCGCTCCGCTGAAAGCAATCTGGTAGCTGTGCCCTGGATAAAAAAGGCCAGCTGGGAAGGAAAGATGTTTTTATATGGCGCGGCCACTGCTTGAAATAGCCTTCCAGCGCATATTAGGAAAGCGGAGGAGCTCCTCTCTTTCAGGAGGGGGTTGAAGACCTGGTTATTTAGGGACTAGGCCCTCGTTCTCCAGGGATGCTCAGTGTTCTAGCGCCATGAAACCCTGGGGTGTAAGTACGCTTTATAAGCTCCTAATAATAATAATAATAATAATAATAATAAATATACACAACACCTAAAGACATAGGGGCAGATTTATAATAACTGGCGCATCCCTGCATATCAGCAGGGATGCGGCAGTTATTTTGCGCCCCAGCTCCGCCATCATGAATGCGCCGCATTTATAATGCGGCGCACCATGGGGCAAAAACGGCACAGATGCGTCACGCATCTGTGCCGTAAAAGTGGCGCATTGCTGGAGTTGCGTCGCAAGCGTGACGCAGCTCCAGCAAGGCTCTGGGGGGCCCTATCTGCACAATGCTGCGTCAATCCTTACGCCTGCTTCAAGCAGGCGCAGGGTTTTGACGCAGCATGGGCTCAAAAGTGAATGAGTGAAATCTTGTAGATTTCACTCAGCCACTTTTAGGAGGCGTTCCTGCGCCGGAACGCCCCCACCTGCCCTGGAACGCCTACATGTGGCGCAGGGCTTTACAACGTGACGCATCTCCCAGATGCGTCACGTTGTAAATACCCCGCACAATGGCGCAGGATTTGCGCCGCTGCTGCATCACAAAAGTGACGCAAAGGCTGCGCAAAAGTGGCGCAAGTGCAACATAAATCTGCCCCATAGTGGTTGCCTTCGCCCTATACTATGCGGAACTCTATAGAGCCAGAACACAGGTTATTGAGACACAATTTGCCAGCTACCTCGAAACAATAGAGGTCCCCACACTCTCCCAGGAGGAGCGGGATATGTTAGACAAAGACTTGACCCTTGAGGAGGTGACGGAGACTATTGGATGACAAAAATCAGGAAAAACTCCAGGTCCAAATGGGTTACCTGGGTAATTTTTTTAACAAAACAGCAGTTTACAGTGTCCTCCTTTACTAAACATGTTCCTAGCGTCAAAAGGACACTACCACGTGTCCTTCGAACTGCCACAGTGGTGGAGATTCACAAAGCGGGGAAAGCCCCAGAGGATTGTGGGTCCTACCGACCCATATCACTGCTTGATATAAAGACAAAGATACTGGCTACTATTTTGGCGACGCGGCTCCTGGCGTTTATCACCCCCCTGGTACACAGATACCAATTGGGCTTCATGCTGAAATGAGCCACACAAATTAATCTGCGTAGGCTGGCCAAATGGATTGACACGGTTAAACTTAGAGACAGTACGCACCTGCTCCTCTCACTTGACGCCGAAAAGGCATTCAACACAGTGCATTGGCCATTCATGAGACACACCCTGGAAAAATTTGGATTCGGACCGACCTTCCTGGAATGGCTGGCACTTATTTACACAGTACCTGCGGCTAAAGTCTGAGTTAATGCAGTGACCTCCTCAAATTGGTCCGTCCAGCAAGACACTAGACAGGGATGTCGCTTGTCCCCTCTATTGTTCAACCTAATTCTGGAGCCGCTGGCATGTGTGGCCAGATCCCATCAGGGACTGAGTGGCTTTATAGACGAGAAACAACTTTTAGATGAAGAGCGCATATCCCATTATGCAGATGATATTCTGTTATATATTACGGACCCAGCCGCAACACTCCCGAAGGTCCTACAGATATTTGATGAATGCGGTCGTAATGCAGGTTACAGAATTCATTGGAGTAAATTTACCCTATATTCAGTGAGAGACACCATAGAGTCCTGGGAATATCCGAGATGCTTGCAAGTGTCTCAGGAAGGGTTCCGTTACCTTGGCCTATACATTACCACAGACGAAACCGCTAGCCTAACCCATAATATCAAACAAGTTCTATTAGACTTTCAAGAAGATGTCAAGAGATGGAGGAAACTCACCCTGATGATAATGGACAGAGCCGTCAAGTATAAGATGGTTACACTCCCCAAGAGACTTTATATATTGCAAAACACCTATAGTAAAATCACAGAGAGCATTTTTGCACTCCTAAATAATGAACTACGTGTACTCCTGCGGGATGGGGCACACCCAAGAGTAGCGTTGCAAATGCTGGAACGTAACCCATATAATGGGGGTCTGGCCCTACCAGAAACTAGAGCCTACTAGAGAGCAGCCCACCTAGTTGTAATCAGCGAATGGAACCATGTTGCAAGCGATCACCCCACATATGCACTTGAAATGCTCCAGTTCCGGCATCACACACAACTACATTACATATATGGATGTAAAGGTACTAGTCGATTCCTACCAGCTATCCAAAGGGTGTTGGAAGCATGGAAAGAAGCTGAGAAACAGATTAAATGGGATATGAAACACACAAGAGAAACCACCCTATGGGAAGGGGCGAGACTACCCGAGTTTGGGAAGCTCAGAGGCTTTGGGCAATGGGACTTGATAGGGATCTCTAAGCTGGGGGACATACTAGAGGAAGGTACCCTTGCATCCTTCTACTCCCCTAGCCCGCCCCACTACACCCCCCCTGCCCACACTCCCCCCTCTCCAAATTTCCCCTCCACCCCCAACTCCGATGCTGCCTCTCCCCCACCCATTACACCCTCTCTTATCCTCCTATATCTTTCCCTACCCCTATAACTGTCCCATCCCTCTCAATACCTGCCCCTCCCTCACACTGTCAGTTCACCTCTCTCCCCCCTCAGGCCTCCCCTTTACCACAGCTTCTGTACCCCACTTACAACGCCCACGCCACTCACCCTCTTCAAACACCAGACACTTGCACCAGATCCTCCCCAAACATACCCCCTCCCCCTTCTGCCCCAACTACTTCCATATTTGTTCTGTAAATTTCATCACCCACACAGGAGGGTTTGGCTACTTCCTTTATTAAAGCAGTGGGGATTTAGACAATGTCGTCCAGCCATGTTACGCCTTCAACTGCTAGAATCTGAACTGGTCTGTTATTGCGTTCTCAATTTTCTAAAATGTATTGTAAAACACAGGAAAAATCTGTAAGACAAAATGCCATCGAAAACATAAGAATTGCTTTCTGTAAAACACCTGACTTTGGATTTGTGTAACTATTTCCCATGATTATCATTTTTATTGTATATTTGTATATTTTTTGTGTGTGAAATGTACCTTTTATGGTTTTACAATTTGTAAAAACCGAATAAAGAAGTTTATTATTATTACTTCCATAACCATCCCATCCTTAATCACCCCACTTCATCCACCATCGGCCGGAACTCCCCTCTCCCCCCCACAAACCCCCTCCACAGCCTCAGCTTCAAAACCTCCCTCGCCCCCCACTCCACACCACTTGCACTCTCCGAAGACCAGACCTCCATCCCCACCGAACTCTGAACATACCTCCACCCCCTCTCTTGTCTCAACTGAGGCCCAACTCACTCTTCTAACCCAGACACTTGTCAACATTGACTGCAATATTTCCTCCTTGGTATCCGAACTCGCCCGATTTAGAGAGGATTTCAAAGACTTCAAATCCCAGGACCTCATAACTCTAGGTCGATCTCACCACGCACTGGCTTTCCTAAACTCACTAATCCCAAACTCTGGAAAACCACACCGCTTCACAACCGCATGCAAAGACCCATACGCACCGTGAATGACTACTCCACCGCTGTCCTCTCTGGCATTTGCAACTCCTACACACCAAAAACATCACACAAGAATACAGTCCTGCTTCACTTCAACATACCTGTCATTATTGGGACCAGCAGAATCATCCCAGCCCCATGCTCTCCCAGACCACCTTCCCAACTTACCGCCATCCACTCTTGTTCCACCCCCAAAAATAACCCTAAACCCCTGGTCTGCATGCTTGAGAACTGCCGCTCGGCGGTCCGACATGCGACCAAAATCTCAGAAACTATCCTCAAAAAAGACATAGACATCGCATTCCTCACGTAAACCTGGCTCAATGATCATTAATCATCCGTCCTTGACCTACTCTCCCTTCCGGTTACTCCATCATCAGAAAAAATAAACCAATAGGAGGTGGATTAGGAATAATCTTTGAAAACGAACTTCAGCTCTCCCAAATCAAAAACACAGACTTCGAAACCTTCGAATACCTTGGGGCTGAACTTAAGATTCACGGCGCTCCTCCAATCCAACTACACAACATCTATCACCCTCCGGGCGAACCTCTTCCCATCACTGAGAAACTATCTGACCTTCTTACCCAATCTTCATTGTCTAGCTCTCAAAATCTCTTGCTTGGTGACCTAAACCTCCACTGGAATGTGCCCAAGGACCCCACCATCAAACTTCTCAATAAACTTCTTGAGATCAGCGATCTCATTCAACTCTGCTGTTCCCCAACCCATTTTAAAGGGGCTACCCTTGACATCATAATTGCAAACAATAACTTGGCACCCCTATCCAACATCCTCCCTATTGACTGGTCTGACCACCACCTCATACTGTTTACAATCTCTCCCTCAGCCCCACCAGCCCCACCTAAGAACAACAAAACCAAAATACTTACCAGAAAACTCAATCTTATTCCCCCGGGTGTATTGGAGACCAAATTCCAAGCCCAACTTTGTTGCACCCCACCCCCCTCTTAATGCAAATGAACTCACCGAGCACTATCATAAAACTATCACCGAGGTCCTAGATCCACTTGCTCCTTCCAAACTAAAAACACAAAAAATATCCCTACCAAATCTTGGTTTAACTCGGACCTCAACAATGAAAGACGAGTACTTAGACTGACTGAAAGAACTTGGAGACAGCACCCTTCCCCCTCTAATCTCGTCTGCCTCCGAACTGCTTGATCTACTTACAAGAAGCACATTTTCTTTGAAAAGGCTTCCTTCTTTCGTGCACAACTCGCCTGGGCCAAAAATAGACCCAGAGAACTATTCAAAATTGTCAGAAACCAAACTTCCCCTGCCCCCCCAACCTGACTGCCACCACAAACAAATGTGAAGAAATTGCTAACTTTTTCTCCGACAAAATCGCCAAAAGTGACCAATCCTTCACTCTGACTATGTCCCCTCCAAACCCCCAATACACCCTTGGCTCCACTTCAACACCCCCCGACCCTCCCCTTTACCTCCTCCCCACACCATCCTTCCACAAACCCTCCTGAAACCTACCCGACAACACACTGCTCAAGAACAATGCCTCCTGGCAGAATTTCCAATCAGTTTCAGAACTCGAAGTCTTTAACATCTTGTCCAAATTAAAACCGTCCTCGCACACTAAAGACCCTCTCCCGTCTTCTCTCGTCCAAGACCTTAAGCACGTCATTGTCCCTTACTGGACAAACATCAACTCCTCCCTTTCCTCGGGATGCGTCCCCGTCTCCCTCCAGCTCGGACAAATCACGCCCATCCCCAAAAACCCTTTGGCTGACCCTAACAGTCCTAATAACCTCCGCCGCATCTCCAACCTCCCCATTCTCTCAAAAACCCTTGAAAAATGTGCACTGTCTCAATTGGATAAACACATTGACACCTACAACCTACTTGACCCTCTACAATCCGGCTTCCGTAAAGGCTGCAGCACTGAAACTGCATTACTAAATATAGTTGATGACATCAGCCACACCCTAGAAAATGACGAGGCCTGCTTACTCATTCTCCTTGACCTCTCTGCGGCCTTCGACACTGTCAACCATTCGACTTTACTCAACACGCTTAAACTTCGCTTTGGCCTAAATGGCACTTTCCTCAACTGGTTCACCTCATATTTCCAACACAGAAACCAGCAAATCAAAATCCAAAGCTGCCTCTCTAATCCCACCCCTGTCTCGCTTGGCGTCCCTCAAGGATCGGTATTAACTATCACCTTTATGCCGACGATACCCATCTGTACTATAAAATCAAATCCCATGCAGATATACTACACCTTAACACCGCCCTGAATAATATTCAAACCTGGTTCTACTCCAATCATTTCAAACTCAATCTAAGCAAAACTGAAATCATCCTTTTCTCCCTCAAAAACAACCCACTTCCCATACAAACATGGATGACTGACCTCAACGCCCTTAACTGCTAACTCTCCTAGTCCGAATCAATAAAATCCCTCGGTATCACCATTGAAAAAAAGTTAATGCTCAATGCCCATATAAAAAACTCGGCTAAAGGAGCACTTTTCACGCTCCACCATCTCAAAAAATCAAGCCTTTCATTCCATCCGAAGACTTCAAATCTGTGGTCCAATCGCTAGTCCTCTCGAAAAATTGATTATGGCAATGCCCTACTTGCCGGATCTCCCAAAATTCCCCTTGCCCCCCTCAAATTGGTACTCAACCTAGTGGCCAGGCCTTACTACTGACTACAATTGATCTGATCACATCTCACCTGCACTTAAGACTCTTAAATGGCTTCCTATTGAAGGCAGATCCTCCTATAAAATCGCATGCATTACGTACAAAGCCCTTCATCATAAGACCCAGCTTGATCTCTCAAACAAACTCATTAAAGCAGGCAGTGCCCGACCGATGAGAAGCACCAACTCCCTCCTCATCGTCGCCCCTCTTTTAAAAAAGATACCTGCGCAATCTCGCTCGTTATCTGGTAAAGCCCTAGCATCTGGAATGCCCTCCCTAAAGATCTACGACTTAACCCTTCATACGTCAGTTTAAAAAAAGACCTTAAGATACACCTGCTCAACAAATACTGGGGTCCATAATCCTGCCTTTTCAGATTGGCTATACTCTACCCATGAAACTCCAGCCCTCCCACCCTCTAGTAACCCATCCTGTACTGTTCAAGTTGTTTTATTTATTGTTTTCTCTAAGTCAATTTTGTCTGTATGTTGCGTTTGATACCAATGTTTTGTATTTCATGTACTATCGTCACTCCTATGTAAAGCGCTCTGATACCCCAAGGTGGAGACAGCGCTATATAAAACCTTTTTAAATAAATAAATTAAGTAAATCCTTTAGTAAACTCCAAGCCACGTATCAATTACAAGACACTCAAACCTATGCTTTTCTCAGATTGAGACATGCCTGGAAGGTAGAGGAACTAGATGCCACTGTATTACCAGAATTTCCCCCCCTAGAGGGCAGACTTTTACAGGATGAAATGCCAACCAAGGTCATTTCATTGACATATAGAACACTGCTTAACAATATGCCCGACAAATTAGGTCCACTTAGAACCAAATGGGAGCTCACTACGGGTCCAATGTAAGACATTAATTGGGAGGCTGCCCTCATGCATCCATGCGAAGTGGCGATAAAGCAAATGTTACGCCTCATACAATACAAGATCTCACATAGGACTTACTTTGACAGCGCTAGGCTGCACAACATAGGAAGAGCAGAAACCCCGGATTGTCTTAGATGCCGAAAAGAACAAGGCACATTTATACATACTCTATGGGAATGCAGTAAAATTAAAGTATACTGGACCAAGATACTGGGGGAACTGAACGACATATTAGGAGCAAAACATGAGCTAGACGGCCAAATACGTTCTACTGGGTATCCCCACGGAGATCGATTTACCACGTAGCAAGCTCACGCTGGCCAATCTGGGACTAGTAGGGGCCAAGAGGGACATTGCCGGATACTGGGGTATTCACCAACTTACCACACTTAAGTAATGCAGAGCCTGTTTACATTTATATTTGGTGGTGGAAAGAATAACATATAAAGTAAGGGGGTACCGACGGAAATTCAAAAAGTTCTGGGCACCATGGATAGACTACTGCGGGCTAGAAATTGGAGATGGAGAGGATGGAACCGGTTTGATAAAAGATAGATCAGTGATAGAGTTATGATAACCACTGACCCCCACCTACTGCTGATGGAGGAAGATAATTCATTTGTGACCCTCATTCACTGTAAATGTATGAAGGCCGATTTATATATATATATTTCTCTTAGGGAACACCTTCGCCGCTCTTCAAGTCCTAAATAATTTGATGATGTTTTGCATTCTGTATAACTCGTGAATCCACGGTTTCTCCACGGTTTCTCTGTTTATATTGCTAAAATAAAAAAAAAGATTGGAAGCGAATTTGAGAGGGAATGGAGTATCTTCTTGCCAGGGTTGAGTTTGAGCTCAATGGCAAGGTGGCCATGATTGATGTCAAGGTGAGGGAAAAGTAATGAGCTAGATAATTTGATTGCCCTGACTTGGTGCTAGGACCATAAACTTTATAGCTTGAACAACCTCAGCTGTGTTGACCAGAGAACAGGCTGCACTGTAGTCCCAGAATGAGGCTGAGATCACTCCATGATTTACAGGGACCAGGACAAGGTAGTTTAAAGAAAAGGACAGACTTCGGGAAGGCAGTGGCTGTCGAGGTCATCGCTTCTGCTCCAGAGGGAGAGGAGGAAGAGGCTCCCGAGGTCGACCATCTCCTGGAGCCTGGGCGACTTCCACAGCTGCAGGGTTTGTTAGCTAGTGGTGGGCATAACCGGGAAGAATTATACAAGGCACAGGAAGAGTGCACTATACTTGAGGGGCTTTGGAAAGAAGCCCAGGATCCAGTCAGGAAAGGAGTGGTAGGTAAACATGTTGGCTGGGAGGATTGTCTACTATATAGTAAACTGATAAACCCTGAGCCAGGTACTAGCAAGAGGCTAGTAGTTCCTTTAGTGCACAGGAACTTCCTGATGTCACTGGCCCATGGAGTGCCCTTAGCAGGAAACCTAGGGATTAGAAACACCCAGGATATGTTCAACTTTCTGTTCCACTGGCCAGAGACATAGAGAGGTTCTGTAGAACCTGTCCAGCTTGCTAGATGAGTGGTAAGACAGGAGGGAAGACACATGCACCGTTAGTGCTTCTACTAGTGGTAAGTGTTCCTTGTGAGTAGGTGGGAATAGATGTTGCTGGTCCATTTAAACTCCCACAAAGTCAGGCAACAAGTACTTCTGGGGTTGTGATGGAACATGCCACCTTGAAGCTGTACATCTGAGGAGCATAACTACAAAGGTGGTTGTGAGAGCTCTCCTGGATTTCCAAGGACGGTAGTTTCCAACCGGGGTACCAACTTCATCTCTTCCTATATGAGAGAGATGTGGGCACAAGCTGGTGTGTCATACCACTTGTCCACAGCATACCATCCACAAACCGATGGTTTGGTGGAGCAGTTTAACAAGACACTAATGAGCATGACAGGAACTCTGCCAGAGACCCTCAGGATAAAGTGGGATATTCTCCTGTCATGTCTGCAAGATGGCAGGCACTGAAGAGAGGGCTTCACCTCGCCTCCCCCACCTGAGGGGTGGAGTTGGCAGAGGTGGGCACACCTTCTGGGCTGGCTAGTTTGTCCTGCATGTCTTCCCGCCGAAAAGGAGGGGAGACAGGATGGGGGCCTGCTCCTGATCGCAGGAGAGGCTGGGGGTCGCATTACAAATGCTGTCAGGCCTTTGAAGATCCCCTGCCACAGATGGCTCTTCTTGGTCTGGGGGAGGTGTGAACGCTTTGTTTCTGGGCTCAGGGAGCGAAGGCTCCCACCCTAGGGGTCCAGAAACATGTCTAGTGGTGACAGCCTGGTGTGTACCAGTCAGGGAACCCACCAGAGGCTGGTCGTTTTTCAGGGGGCATCTTTAAGATGCCCTCTGTGTGTATTTTTCATTAAATCCCACACTGGCATTAGTGTGGGTTTAATGTGCTGAGAAATGTGATACCAAACTTCCCAGTTTTCAGTGTAGCCATTATGGTGATGTGGAGTTCGTAATGACAAAATCCCAGCACCATATACTCTTAATGGCAGCACTGCACTTACAATGTCTAAGAATGGACTTAGACACTGTAGGGGTACAGGGCTCATGCACTTGTACCCTCACCACTGGGCACCCAGATACAGGGCTGACTAATCAATGCCAGGGTAGTGGGTTGTAGACATGGCACACAGGGATGTGTGCCATGCTGACTCTTCACTTTGTTCTGCACCAAAACACGCAGCATGCAAAGGCAGTGTGTGTGTGTAAAGGTACAGGGCCTCTAAGGGTGGCACAATAAGTACTGCTGCCCTTGGGGGCCTCCCTTGGTCACAGTGCCCAGGGTACCTGTGGTACCATTTACCAGGGGCTGACCTGTGGCCAGAGCTCCCAATTGGGTTAGTTATGGGGAAGGTTAGTTATGGGGAAAGAACACAGGCCCTGGGAACCTGATTGGCAAGGACCCAGGGCACATCAAGTGGAAGTGCATCAGTAGTCTGGCAAAACGTTGGGGGGTTACTTTAAAAGAAACCCACTTTCCTACACTAGCCAATTGCTGATGATGCAATTGGTACTGCGAAGAAATGGTATGACCAGAAAACCATGCTGACTGGGTATGAACAAGTAAGGAGTTGTATGGAGATATTGTAGATGACATCCTCACTGGGTCCAGTCGAGAACCCGTTGCACCAAACCAACTTACTGCTTCTTCGTAAGCAGAAATCTGCTGTGACATCTGAGCACCTACAGTCACGCCGGAAAGAGATGCTATGCTACTGAGAGCTGTCACGAAGGCCGTGAGCAGCCCTACTTTAAGAGCTAAGGCAGGACTCATGGGTGGATGATGAAGATGCCACCTGCATCGCTGACCTCTGCTGAGCTACTAGAGTAGGTAAGACGAGAACCAGGCTGTGGGCAATGGTTTGCAACATTGTCCAAATTGGGGCCCTTCCTCCAAGTCAATAAAAGGGGGATACACTCCTATATAATAACCCCTGGTCACCCCCTTGATAGCTTGGCACAAGCAGTCAGGCTTATCTCAGAGGCAGTGTGTGAAGCATGTGCACATAACCAACAGTAATACAGTGAAAACACTACAAAAGGACACCACACCAGTTTTAGAAATATAACCAATATTTTTCTATGCAAACAAGACCAAAACAATAAAAGACCAACATACAATACTCAAAAATAGGTACTTTGCAAGAATGACTTAAAAATGCAGTTAGTTGAAGTCGGTAGCTCCATCCGGTGCTATCTTGGTGCTGAAAACAACAAAATCCCACACTTCCAGCCGACCGTGTTGGTGCGGACAGGTGTTAGTGTCAGCAGACCCGTAAACAGTACCTTTGGTTCCTGCCAACCGCTAGAGCGGGCCGGTCATGGCTACCGTTGCGGAAGCGATGTGAAGTATAGAGGTGCGGCATGCGGTGCCTTCAAGTCGCGGTGCAGGCGGCAGTGTGTGAAGCATGTGCACATAACCAACAGTAATACAGTGAAAACACTACAAAACGACACCACACCAGTTTTAGAAAAATAACCAATATTTTTCTATGCCAACAAGACCAAAACAATAAAAGATCAACATACAATACTCAAAAATAGGTACTTTGCAAGAATGACTTAAAAATGCAGTTAGTTGAAGTCGGTAGCTCCATCCGGTGCTATATCGGTGCTGAAAACAACAAAATCCCACAGTTCCAGCCGACCGTGTAGGTGTGGACTGGGGTTAGTGTCAGCAGACCCGTAAACAGTACCTTTGGTTCCTGCCAACCGCGTCAGAGCGGGCCGGTCATGGCTACCATTGCGGAAGCGATGTGAAGTATAGAGGTGCGGCATGCGGTGCCTTCAAGTCGCGGTGCAGGTGGCAGCTCAGTGACAGACATCCAGCGACATCGGTGAGACCAGGGCTTCGGTATGGAGTGAGGCTCGTTGCAGTGCTGTCATTTCACGGTGCTGACATTTCACGGTGCAAGCGACAGTGCCAGTTGATGGGAGGAGCTGGCGCTGGTCAGGCCAGACTGCGGTTTGGGACGGGGCGGTGCATTGTGTAACTTACGTGTGGTGACCCCAAACCACAGTGCAGTTCAGTCAGTGACGTCATCTTGTGGAAATGTGTAATATTTTACTGAGCATAAGCGACAGCCATTTTGGGTGTGGTGTCAATTTTGTTTCCTTTGTAATTCTTCCATCCTCTGCTGCTCGTCTTTTCACTCTGCTTATGTTATCTATTTTATTTGACCTCCTGACATGGCTAAGCAATGTACGTGCTAGGTGTTTGTAGCTGCCAGTGCACCTGGTCTCAGATGTTAACTGTTGACCATTTGCTGCTGCCATAAGCATTCCTGTTCCCCCTCCCACTTTGCTGACCACGTAGTCATCCATCAGCACTTGGGAGTATTGTGTGGATGTGGTCCCACTCATGAGTGATTAATAAACTTGTTATTTATTCCAACTCCAGTGCTGATCTCTATTTTGTTGGTCTCTGGACCCATGGACAAGAGGGTGATCCTGCACCAGTGTGCCCACTTTTAGGCATATTTCCACAGTTGGCGCCCGACACGTGGAGTCTCAACGGAGGATCGAAATATTACTGAGGAAGTGCACTGCACGAGGAGACCTTTGTCCTTGCAGTCTGACCTGACTTTTCCGGTTTTCCCGATTAGACCCTCCAGGTGGTGGCCAGTCTCGACTGGTGTTTCTTTGGCATAATTCTGCAGTGACTATTAGGTCGACCAGAGATCGGCAGGTGGGAGTTGGAGACTTCTGTTTGGTAAGGTCGCTAAAGCGGCACTCTTGATTTGTTTTGCCTAGCTTATTTTTTTAGATTTGTTATTCATTCTTTGCAAAGTTTGAAGACAGGTAATATGGATATTTTTCTCCTTTTGGAATATTTGTTTGGAGTAGTAATATTTTACAAACATGCCTATTCTCAGCACACTCCGTAGGTCGTGTTGCTGCTCTGGTGGTAACAAAGTAAGCTTGGAACAAAGTCAGTTGCTCCCCCAGAAGGGAGACCTAATAGAGACATGTATGTCATATATGGTATTTCTTCCATAACGTACGGTCCACTATGGAACAAATACACAAAGAAAGATTCCGATCTGCAATGGCCAGTGAATGGGTCATTCGATTCTAAAAAGGTTCAATATGTAGAGCAGTGTTTATTTAAAAGAAAAAGTAGACAGGACATGTTTGATTGTGTGCGTATTTGGGAGAAAGAAGTACGAGAGAGAGCGAAGAGAGCACAAGCCATAGCAGAAAAAGAACAACGAAAAACGATATATCAAAAAGCGCTAGAATTAAAAAATAAAGAAAAGAAGGAAAAAATAGAAAAAGAAGATAGGGAACGTTGATTAGAGGTAAATGGCCAGTATCCTATTAGGCACCCTCTCTATTTCCTACTTGATACGTCTAAGGATGATGGCATCCCATTAGAACGCCCCCCACCCCAGAATAAATTTCCCACTCCAAGTGCACCTGATGCGGTTTCTGACGACGAGCACTTGTCTTAAGATGACAAAGAACAAGATAAGCGAGATGGGCGACAGACTCGCTCTACTTTGACTAAGGCAGAAAAAGATAAATTAAAAACCGCCGCCAGAGAGAAGGCTCGTCGGCCTCACGCTGCATCGCTCATTGTAACTATGGTTCAACAGTGGAAAAATACAGAGCAATTTTATTTTGTAGAGAAATTTGCTTGGGAGGTAATATTTGATTATAGACAAATTTCTCAGGAACTAGAGCCAGCTGATAAAAATACTGATAATAAACGAATAACAGAGGGGATTTTTCTTTTTTTGGACCTATCTGATATGATTAGGCGAGTGGTTAAAATACGAGACGTAACATTGCATCTACGAAAGGAGCAAGAATTAGAACAGAGAGGTATAGAAGCAATTCAAACTCAAGCACAGAACGTAGATGCTCCGGTGGATGAGGTTGCACCCAGTAGAAGCACAGTTACTGTGTAGAGCTCCACAGGGCTATGCGTGAAGCTGCACCCCTGTATGTTCCTCCGAATGGTGCAGGAACGAATGATGATAAAACTTTGGATGATGCAAAGGGATATTTTATATACAATTGGGTTTATACTCCTTGGAGTAGAGCTGATGTGATGGCTCTTAAAGCGGCTTTGCCCGATTCCCGGCAAAATCCTGCCGCCTTCTATGAGGAGATAGAAGGAGCCATTAGCTCCTGCACTATGACCATGCCAGATATTGATATGTTCTTCTGGCTTATTTTTCAACTGATGTGTGGAAAACGATCCATAAAATAAATGATAATGTAGCCTATGGTGATACCTGGGATCATTTAGATTAAAAAGATGCGGAAAGGGAGCCTGCGCAAAATCCTCAGAAGGCGAGATTAGATCTTCCTAAAGCTATTGTGACTAAGTTAAAGACTCTCATACCTCCTAAGAAAATAGTTGGACTATGTTAGCGTCCTGTAAACAGGAAAAGGAATAATTAGTTTCTGATTTCTTTTCAAGATTTGAAGAAACAGTCCAGGATTTTAGTGGCCGATGATACGGTAAAGCCTTTGTTTGTTGACAAATTTGTTGCTAATATGTTACCAGAAATAGCTAGTCGCTTAAAGGCCAGCGAGAGTTCTTGGACCACGTCTTCCCCAGTTTCCCTTTTGACTATGGCCCAATATTATGAACAACAGGAACAGGAAGCAAAAGGCAGAGAGGATAAGAAGGTTAATGAATTAAAGACAAAAGTTATGTTGGCTCAAGTATATGGTCCACCATTTATGGGAGGTGTAAGAGGCGGACATCCAATGTATACACCTGGGGTACCCCCTCTCCCTCGAGCAAATGTGTCCCCTGCTCAGTGTGCTTATTATAAAGAGACTGGGCATTGGCGCTCAGAGTGCCCTCTTTTGTGAGGTCAGCAGTACCAGCGGGGAAGGGGAAGTATGAGAGGATGCCCAGGGAATTCAGGAAGCAGGGGAGGCACAAGAGCTCGCCCCAGATTTGAAGCAGTTGAACAAGGACCAAATTACTCTAATACTTTTGATAGACGAAATCAATATCAAATGTCTGATTATTCTGCTGATGCCCTTGCAGATTCCGATTATGCATAGGAATGCCTAGGATGGGGTAAGGAACCGGTTGAGGTGCCAGTCGATCAAATGGGTCCATATGTTGAAGCTAACGTCTTGGGATCTACTGATCAGTTTCTGGTTGAGACAGGGGCTACCTGTAGTGCTCTGTTTAAAAAATTAGTTCCTAGAGCTCCCCCTGTTTGCACAATGATAATATCGATAGGATTCGATGGGGCACCTACACCTAGCCCACTTTCTCAGCCACTTGAATTCAGACTTGATAAATTCACTGCAGCATGTCCATTTTTGCTTTCCCCTACCACACCAGACAACATTGTGGGTATCGATATGCTTAAATATTTTCGTGCAACAATACGTTGTTCTCCAGAAGGTGTGCGTGTTATTTTGAATGACACTTATCCAATGGTTGAAAGATCTTGTCTTATCAATGAGAATGTCGCTCTGGCATCCTTATCTATTACTTTGTGGGCTAAATCAGATACTGATGTGGATCAAATGGTTATTCCACCTGTGCATAGTCAAGTAAAGGAGGGTGTTTCATTGGCTCGACTGCCCCAATACAAAATATCCCGAGAAGGTGAAGAAGCTTTAGCACTCATTGTTCAGCATTTGATTAAAGTGGGGGTTGTGAAAGAGGTCCCCTATAACACTTGCAATAGCCCTATCCTTCCTATTTTGAAAAAAGACACTGACACTAAAATCTACAGATTCATTATTGATTTGCGAGAAGTTCATAAACTTGTAGTGCCCCAATATCCGGTAGTTTCTGATATCACTACACTTCTCACTATGGTCCCCCCTACATTTTTGGTGATCGATTTGAAGAATGCTTTCTTCTCGATACCCATTCATCCAGACAGCCGTTATTTGTTTGGGTTCACCCTGAAAAATAGATAATTTTGGTTCTGTAGAGCTCCACAGGGCTATACAGAGAGTCCTAGCATTTACAGTCAGGCATTAAAAAGCCAGCTTGATTATTTTCCTGTACCAAAAGGGGTGGCCCTTATCCAATATTCGACGATATCTTGTTGGCTGCAGATACCCCTGAGAAGTGTGAAGAAGGAACACTGTTATTGTTATCATGTCTTGCCTCTCACAATCACAAAGTCTCGCGAAAGAAATTGCAATATTGTAGACTGCAGGTTACCTATTTAGGACACCTCCTGTCTAAGGAGGGACGTGCACTTACACCAGACCGCATTCAGACCATTTTAGATGCTCCTGTGCCCCGTACTCAAAAGGATTTCCGTGCACTGATTGGCCTCACTTCTTTTTGTAGGCAGTGGATCCCCAGTTTTTCGCACATTATTAAACCTTTGTTGGCCCTTTTGACTAAAGACACTATGATGCCCCTCCCATGGACTACTGAATGTCAGAATCTTCCAACAGCTACGTCAAGGTCTTTTCTCTGCACCAGTATTAGGAACTCCAGACTACACTAAGACTTTCACACTCTACGTACATGAGAGGGAAGGTTGTGCCCTCTCAGTCTTAATACAGACACACGGTGATAAGCAATGTCCTTGTGCATATTTTTCAGCTGTCGTTGACCCAGTCATCCGTGCGCTGCCTGGATGTTTCGGAGCGGTGGCAGCAATGGCTGTATCAATACGTCAGAGTGAAGTAATAGTTTTGTCACATAAATTGCCTGTGAAAGTACCCCATTCTGTTGATGCTTTGTTAAATCAAACGAAAACACAGTATTTGACTAGTGCTTGCTTGACAGGATATGAATTGACACTTTTGGCCCCTGATATTATGCTGAAAAGATGTCTGACCCTAAACCCTGCTAGACTATTGCCATTTCCATCTACTCCGTCTCAGTCGCAAAAGTTACATGATTGTATATTCCTCACTGAAGAGCAAAAAAGGGCTGCATTGACCTACAAGATACACTTTTCTCTAATGCCTGATGGCATTACATCTGCTGCCTATGCGATTACAACTCTTCAGACAGTAGTGGAAACAGCTCGCATCCCACAGAAGTTGGCCCAAGCGGCCGAACTGATTGCACTAACGAGAGTATGTGAGTTTAGTACAGATTTGCTTGTTAATATATTTACCGACAGCCAGTACGCTTTTGGGGCGGCACACAATTTTGGTTGTTTATGGAAAGAAAGGGGTTTTCTCACCTCACATGGTACACAGATAGTGCATGGAGAATTAGTACATAATCATCTTACTGCTCTAACCTTTCCTAAGAAAGTGGCAATTGTTAAATGTAGTGCACACTAGAAAGTGACTGATATAATAGGAGAAGGTAATGCCTTTGCAGATCACATAGCCCGTGAGACCGCGATGCAGCGAAGTCCCACATCCATGTATAAGCTGAATGCTGGCATGATGCCAGGCAAGAGGTGCTGGACATGCAACAATCTGCCTCCGCTTATGAACTAGACTAATGGTCTAAGGAGGGAGCACTGGATGATGAGGGTGGTTGGAGGAATAAAGATATGACTTAATGGAAGCTACCCACAGCCTATTTATACCCCATTGTTAGAAATAGGATTTCTGGTTGGCTAAGGTTTGCACCCAAGCCCGGCAGAAACCACCAGGAGAAGGGAGTTACACTCCTAAAATAACCCCTGCTCACCCCCTTGGTAGCTTGGCACGAGCGGTCAGGCTTATCTTAGAGGCAGTGTGTAAAGCATTTGCACAAAACCAACAGTAATACAATGTAAGCACTACAAACTGACACCACACCAGTTTTAGAAAAATAGCCAATATTTTTATATAAACAAGACCAAATACGATAAATAACCACCATACAGTACTTCAGAAATAGTTACTTCTCAAAATGTCTTTAAGTTGCAAAATACGTTGAAAAACACAGTTCGTACGAGTCGGTAGCTCGGTCCGAGCCTACCACAATGCTGAAAACAACAGAGTCTCACAGTTTCCGCTGACTGCGTCGGTACGGGCCAGCAACAGCGGGACAGATTCGTTCACAGTACCTTTCTTAGTGTGACCCACACGGCGGTGCGAGTCGGTCTTGGCGTCCGTCCGTCGCGGTGTTGCGATGCAAAGTGGAAGCGGTGCACGGTGCGGTGTCACTCGATGCGGTGTGAGCAGCGGCTCGGTAACGATCATGCAGACGGCGTCGGTGAGACCAAGGCTTGCGGTGCAGGGCGAGTCGGTGCTCGATGCGGTGCTGGCAGGTTGCGGTGCAGGTGACAGAGCCAGTTGTGGCATTCTTCGCGGTCACGGTGCAAGGTGGAAGCGGTGCAAGGTGCGGTGTCCCTCGATGCGGTGCGAGCGGCGGCTTGGTGACGATCGTGTAGACGGCGTCGTAGAGACCAAGGCTTACGGTGCAGGGTGAGACAGTGCTCGATGCGGTGCTGGCAAGTTGAGATGCAAGCGACAGAGCCGGTTGGCGGGAATTGGCGCTGGCCGAGTCGGACAGCTGTGCGTAACGAGTTGGTCACGGGTGTCGAGCCAGCAGCGACCGTGTCGGTGAGCCCAGGCCAGCGAAGTGAAGCGAGGCGATGCAGGTTGCGGTGTCTCTCAATGCGGTGCAGGCAGCGGCTCGGTGATGGAGTCAGTGAGACCAACGCTTGCGGTGCAGGGCAAGTCGGTGCGGCCTGCGGTGCCTTTCAGGACACAAGGCCAGCGACGGAGTCGGTGACGGAGTTGGTCGCGGTTCCCTCTTCTCTGTGGCAACTGAAACAGCGGTTCCAGGAGCGGTACTCAGAGGTTGGTAAAGTCTTTGCAGTCCCTGAGACTTCTTAAAAGGAGGCCAGCTCAGTTCAGGCCCTTGGGAATACTCAGCACAAGTAGAGAAAGTTCAGTCCAGTCCTTTCACTGCCCAAGGCAGAAGCAGCAGCTGCAGGCCAACCCAACAAAGCAACAACACAGCAAAGGGGCAGTACTCCTCCTGGCAGCTCTTCCAGCTCTTCGTCTTGGCAGCTTCCTTGATTCCAGCAAAATCTGTGAAGTCTTTTCTATCCCTGAGACTTCCAACAGGAGGCAAGCTCTACTTCAAACCCTTGGAGAAAATTCTAACAGCAGGATGATGAAAGTACAGTACAGTCCTTTCCCTATCCAAGACAGAAGCAACCACTGCAGGCCAACCCACAACACACAGTATAGGGGCAGTACTCCTCCTCCAGATTTCCCGGTCCTTCTTCCTCACAGGTTCTTCAGTTCAGAAGTAATCTAAATTCTTGGGATCAGGGTCCCACTACTTATACCCCAAAATCCTTTGTCCTCTGAGGGCAGAGGGGCATTTGCCTAGTCCAAACCAGTTCTGGTCAGTCCTGGAGCACTTTGTTTACATGACTCCTTCTTTCCTTTCAGAGTGCAGGGCAGAGACATCAGACACCCCACAGGAGGTGGAGCCAGCATTGTGGAGGAAAGGCACAGCCCTGGAGCACTCTGTTGACATGATTCCGTCTCTCCTTTCACAGTGCAGGGCAGAGACATCAGGCGCACCACGGGGGTGGAGCCAGCACTGTGGGGGGCAGGCACAGTCGTATTCAGGTCCCAGGTACAACTCCTCCCTCCCATCTAGATGCAGATCTCTCTATTCACCACTGGGCGGACTCACCCTGTCTCGTGGAATTCCCAAGCCCTGTCACTTAAACTCCAGACAGGGAATACACAACCTAGCAGAGGCAGGTTTGGATGATTAGGCAAGAAAATTCCTACTTTCTAAAAGTGGTATTTTCAAACTCAGAATGTTAAAACCAACTTCACTAAAAGATGTATTTTATCATTCTGAGTTCAGGCATACTAAACTAAAATGTCTACCATGTTCCCTGGATCAGTTAGAATTATAGGATGTAACAATCCAACTGCCCATTCTGGCCTATGGAGAATAGGTTGCCTTGCAATAGTGAAAAACGAAAATGGCTGTAATTCACTATTTGGACATGCCACACACACCAGGCAATTGTCCTACCATTCACATACAATGCACCCTGCCCACAGGGATACCTTGGGCCTACCTTAGGGGTGACTAACATGTAGGAAAGGGAAGGTTTAGGGACTTGTAAGTGTGTGCACTTGCCAAGTCGACATGGCAGCCCCAGGCTGCACACAGGCTCTGCAATGGCAGGCCTTAAACACACTTTACGGGCTGTTTGCGTGGGTGGCACAATCCAGTGCTGCAGCCCACCAACAGCATTTGATTTATAGGCCCTGGCACTCGCAGTGCACTTTACTAGGGACTGACACATAAATCAAATAGCCAATCATGGAAACACCAATCAAAACACAGTTTACACAGAGAGCATATGCACTTTAGCACTGACCAGCAGTGGTGAAGTGCCAAGAGTCCTAAAACCAACACACACAGGTCAGGAAAAAAAGGAGGAAAAAGCAAAAAGTTTAGGGATAACCCTGCAAAAAGGGCCATTTCCAAGACCCATGATTCACATGGCACATGGGCCGGCACTTGTTGGTGCATCCTCAATGGCAAAACAACTTATGCAGGTTTGGGATCATCCTGATATTGCCGGCACTGCTAAAAAGATGGTCCAGTCTTGTTTGGTCTGTCTTCAGTATAATCCTGGAAAGGGAACGCAAACTCCAACAGGAGGGTTTGCAACACCAACTGCACCTATTGAGGTCCTGTAAATGGACTATATTCAGTGTGAGCGCTGTAATAACTTAAAATATGTCCTAGTAGTGGTTTGTGCCTTCAGTAAATAGGTGGAGGCCTATGCTACGAATGATAATACAGCTCTCACAACAGCGAAAGTTCTCCTAAAGGAGTTCTTTCCACAATTTGGTATTTGTCGGGTCTTATGGAGTGACAGCGGACCTAATTTCTTTGGGCAAGTTGTCGAATATGTCATGAAAGGGTTGGGGATTATGCAGAAATTTCATGCCGCTTTTCACCCACAATCGGCAGGCTTGGTGGAGTGTCACAACTCCACCCTGAAATTGAAATTTGCTAAAATACAGGTTCCACGTTTTTGAAATGGCCTGATGCCCTGCCACTAGCACTACTTTCTATCAGATCAATACCACATACACGATCTGGCCTTACGCCGCATGAGATAGTCTTTGGGAGGCCCATGAATATTTGGGGAATCCCTAAGCCTTGCCCTATACATTAAGTACCTCATGTGTGATGAGTGACTATTTGTTCCAGTTAACTGACAGTTTGTCTTCTATTTATCAGCAGGTACGGGAAACCCTTCCAGACAGGTCACAGGGTAAGGGCCACGATCTGCGACCTGGTGACTTTCTCTTGACAAAGTCGTTCCAGCTGACCAGATCCTTGGCACCTTGTTGGCGTGGACCGGAACAAGTCCTCCTGGCTACCAGAACTGCAGTGCGAGTGACCAACCGGAAAAATTGGGTGCATGCCACCCATTGTCGAAAGGTTCCGCATGCCCTTGTGAGCCCAGCTGCGTTGACAGATCACCGCAACATCCTGGTCACCGAGAAAGGACGAGCTGCATAACCTGAAAGACCTGAGGTAGTTTTCGCAGACCACACCATCCCTGGTACATCTAGATATCTGCTTCCATCCAGGAAGAAAGACATTTAATCGCAGAAAGAGACTGTTTGAGCCACTGTCCTGGGGTTTAAAGACTGACTACAAAGGGGGGTAGCCTATTAGCGATTACTCGGCTCAACGTTAGTGAAGAAACCAACGCCTGCCTCGGACCTTAAGGCACCATCTGTTCTGTTGTTTACCGACGAGATGAACATGCGGAAAAGAAATCGAATGCTGAAAAAATCTGTATCAAATATACAATGTTTGTTACTGGACTGAGTTTGACTGTTGTCATCATTGCTGTAATAATGTGGGTTGTAGAGGAAGTAGCTCCGGCTTGAAACTTACTGACTGCTATGACTCCTGTCCCCAGTGAATATTATTATTTTACTCTTCCCTATCATGAAAAGAAGCACAGAATGTCGTATCTCAATAACACTTTCATACAAATGTTTCATCATATTCATAATGCTACGAACACTACCAACTGCTGGGTATGTGGAATGATGCCAGCTCATCAGAAGAAGGGAGGAATGCCTTTTATTCCCTTGCCATTCTCACATAATGGCTCCTGTAGAGCCTGTTTCTCACTGTTGTGGGCCTCTAAAATTGCTAATATTACTCTAGCTGATGTAGGAGGACTTAATGCAAAACTTAAGAAAGTTTGTTACCCCGATGAGGAAGGGGACCCGCAAGCCAAAGCAACTGTATGGGAAATGGAGGAGTAACGCAAAGGAATTTCCTCCACACGTTATGTTTTCCCCAACACTCGAACGGCCAAGGGTAACGGGCCTTCTGTTATCGCTGTTACTAGAGCCCGAGCAAATCTCTGTGTGAGCAGTTTTGGTAGTATCCCAGTGGGAAAAAGTGACTGTACTACAGTATTGATAATTACTGGAATGAACAACAGCAGTTTTTTATGCTCACACAACACTTACTTCATTTGTGGAAGTAAAGGTTACTATCATTTACCAATCGGATGGTCCGGAATATGTTATGTGTCCTTCTTGCTTCCTCCTGTGTTCTTAGCACCTGCATCTTATCATAAAGATCAGAAACTGTTTAATGACATTTCCTTGAACCAATTAAAAAGAACAATAAATAATGATGAAGTGGATCAAACTGACACTGCATTACAGCAATATGTTGACTGTTGGCTCTTGGAAATATTACAGAAGAACTTCAAATTACGGGAATTGTGGCTTTGCAAAATAGAATGGTGCTAGACGTTATTCTAGCTGATCGTGGTGGAGCATGTCGCATTATCGGCAGTAGTTGCTGTGTATACATTATGATTCCAAAATGCATAAAATAGCTACTGAGATACATCAAGACTCAGGAACATGAACTTGGGCTGGATGGTTCTGGAACATATTTTCTGTATGGGGTCTGAAAATATTGTTGGCCTTATTCATAATTATTGCAGTTCTCTTCTCTTGTTGTTAATGTATCCAATGCGGGCCGATGCTTTGTGCCCTATGTATTTTCACTTGTACTACTTGTCTACTATCTAAAACGAATGTCCAAAATGTAAATGCCCATTTAGCAATAGACCGAGAAGTCAGCGATATGATGTTAATTAATATACATGATGTTTATCGTACCCCTTTTGAAGCATAAGAAAATGTCTTGGCTAATGCTAAAAGGGTCATCTGGGGAAATGAGTAATATTTTACTTAGCATAAGCGACAGCCATTTTGGCTGTGGTGTCCATTTTGTTTCCTTCGTCATTCCTCCGTCCTCTGCTGTTCGTCTTTTCACTCTGCTTGTGTTATCTATTTTAGTTGACCTCCTGACATGGCTAAGCAATGTATATGCTGGGGGTTTGTAGCAGCCAGTGCACCTGGTCTCAATGTTAACTGTCGACCATTTACTGCTGCCATAAGCATTCCTGCTCCCCCTCCCACTTTTCTGACCATATAGTCTTTCATCTGCCCTTGTTTGCTGATAACTATTTCTAAAAGTTGTTCTTCCTATTTCTGTTCACATGCTTACATTGCAGCAAAATGGTATCAAAGAGACGATGGTTTGTGAATCCAGTGTACTACCTACTGCAGCACTTTAGAGTGTTGTGTGGATGTGGTCCCACTCATGACTGATTAATAAACTTGTTATTTATTCCAACTCCAGTGCCGATCTCTATTTTGTTGGTCTCTAGACCCGTGGACAAGAGGGTGTCCCTGCACCAGTGTGCCCACTTTTAGGCACATTTCCACAGTCTGGGAGAGCAGGGCGGAAGAGGAAAGTGAGGCGGTACGGAGTGCAGTGCCCACAGGTCGTGGTGCAAGCAGCGGCTCGGTGGCAGCGGCAGTCGACATCAGTGCGACCAGGGTGGTGGTGTGAAGTGCGGCGGTGCTCTCTGCTGTGCCTTCAGGACATGTAGCCCGCAGCGGTGTTGGTCACTGTGTCAACTGCTTTCCCCCTCTGTGGCAACTGAAACCCATGGTTCCAGAGGTGGTACCCAGAGGTAAGTAAAGTCTTTGCTGTCCCTGAGACTTCGTGAACAGAAGGCAAGCTCTATTTCAAGCCCTTGGATATACTCAGCAACAAGTTAAAAAAAATCAGTCCAGTCCTTTCGCGGCCCAAGGCAGAAGCAGCAACTGCAGGCCAACCCAGCAAAGCAACAACACAGCAAAGGAGCAGTACTCCTCTGGCACTTCTTCCAGCTCTTCTTCTTGTCAGATTTGTTGATCCAACCAAGTTCCCTGAAGTCTTTTATCAGCAGGCCAACACAGCAGAACACGCAGCAAATTGCCAGTTCCTCCTGACAGCTTTTCCAGCTCTTTTGCCTGGCAGGTTCCTTAGATCAGCAGAAATATGAAGTCCTGGGGTCTGGGCCCCAATATTTATATCACATTTTCCTTTGTTATCTCATGACAAAAGTCTCTCAGCTCAGTCCAAACCAGTTCTGTCCTCTCTGGCCCAGCTTCCCGGCAGGAGGTGGAGACAGCATTGTGCAAGGGAGACAGGGCCCACTAAATGGAGACCAGGCCTATTCAAGTGCTAGTGAAACTCCTCCCACTACTCTGAATGCAGGCCAGGTCTATTCAGCCCAGCCCGGACTCATCCAGGAAAGGCAGGCCACACCTCGATCCCCCCTCCCCCCCAGTGGCTGTCTACAGTGAATGTACATCCCCAGCCCCTGTCACTCCAAAACCAGACAGTCAATCCACAACCCAGCAGAGGCACACAGGATGGCTAAGCAAGAAAATACCCACTTTCTAAAAGTGGTATTTTCAAACACCCAACATAAAAATCTTACTAAAAGATGCATTTTTACATTCTGAGTTCAGGCATTCTAAACTCCATTTCTCCAGCTTGTCCCAATGCGAAGTTATACTTATAGATGTTACAAAGTACCTCCCATTCTATCCTATGGGTCAGATATCCTTTCAATTGTGAAAAACGAAATACACTGTGTTTCATTATCAGGACACACCTGTACATGTCCTACCTTTCACATAAACTGCACCCTGCACACAGGGGTACCTGGGGCCTATCTTAGGGGTGCCTTACATGTAAGAAAACTGAAGGTTAGGGCATGGCAAGTGGGTGCACTTGCAAGGTTGATATGGCAGTCACAACTGCGCACAACACTGCAGTGGCAGGTCTGAGAACCATTTGAAGGGCTGCTTGTGTGGTGGCACAACCAGTACTGCAACCAGTACTGCAGGCCCAATAGCACCATTTGATTTACAGGCCCTGGGCACAGACCGTGCACTGTATTAGGGATTTACAGGTAAATCAAATAATCCAATCATAGAAACACCAATCCATAAACATAATTTACCTGGAGAGCATATACACGTTAGCACTGAATAGCAGTGGTAAAGTGTCCAGTGACCCAAAACCACAAAAACAGGGTAAAAACATGAGGTCAAAAAACGAAACGTCTGGGGGAAAACCCGTTGGCCCCAGTGGGACTTGCTGCTAAAGGTTTTGTGGCACCATGGCCCCTTTTGACTGAGATTCTGAAGAGTCAGAAGGAAAAACTCTTGAGTACGGACTAATACTTTGCATTCCCTGATGCAGCCACCAGTGAATGGGGAATAACCCTGAACACGTTATACAAAGGAGGATGGGACAGGGATATGCCTGACAACTACTAGAACCTCGACATGAAGTGGGATTGTGCTTTTGCTTCTAAATGTCACATTCTTTTACATGTGTAGGGTTAGAAATAAAATACCACTTTTTCTTGTCAAAACAAGTATTTGGCTGGACATTGATATATTGTTCTTACTATTTGCACTTTGATTTATGACTCTGCTGGGAATACAGGCTACAATTGTAGACTCTAAAAGAAGCACTGCTCTGTTATTGCCTTGGGCAGTGGGGTTATCACTCAGTTCAAAAAATAAAATTACAGAGCCAACTCCCTGGGGGAGGCAGACATTAAAAGATAATACAGAACTGATGGTCCACTACCCGCTGGGCCCTGGTGCCCCTGGTCCTGCTGTACAACTGAAAATGACTCAGTTGACACAAAACGTGCTAAAAGAACGATTTAACTGGAAACTCTCCATTTTTAAAGCCCAAAATGGTGCTATTTTAGCTGTTACCACCTGAAATTGTCTCTGCTCCAATAGAAGTAAATTGAGGAAATATATTCTCCCACTTATTTTTGTAAATCTCCCAGTTACCTCTTCTAAAATGCTGGAATGTATGTCCCACACCTGGCCTGTCTTAAAACCATCACTGCAAACTATTTCTGTGGACTTCGCTTTCCAGCTCCTCTCCAATGCTGGGCACTGAGACCCTACCCTGCGAATTAGAGAAACAGTAGGACTAAAGCTCCTGTGCAGGGCAGCTGTTTAGCCCATGCCCACACCTCCTCGAAGACTTCAAATAGATAGACTTCTTGGTTTATTGTTCTTTTTTTCAATCACCACATATAAAAATCCTTTCCCGGCTTCTCTCTATAGGCAACTTTTTGAAGTTGAATTTCTTTTATTATTTAATTATTTGCAGCTGGCCTGCTAGAGCTGGAAGGGCTTCTCTAACATGTAAAGTGAGGGAGTCCCCGGCACCCCCTGTCCCCCGGCACCACAGGGGCTGCAGGGACCACAGATACCCCCCTGTCTATGAACTTAATTTCAAGTAATGTATGAATACCTAGGAATAACTTGTGATAATAGGATATGCTGGAAGAATCAAACTGAAAACCTGAGACCTAAGCATGTCTGAATAGGGGGCTGGCAATAGACCTGAGGTAGTTTTCGCAGACCACACCATCCCTGGTACATCTAGATATCTGCTTCCATCCAGGAAGAAAGACATTTAATCGCAGAAAGAGACTGTTTGAGCCACTGTCCTGGGGTTTAAAGACTGACTACAAAGGGGGGTAGCCTATTAGCGATTACTCGGCTCAACGTTATTGAAGAAACCAACGCCTGCCTCGGACCTTAAGGCACCATCTGTTCTGTTGTTTACCGACGAGATGAACATGCGGAAAAGAAATCGAATGCTGAAAAAATCTGTATCAAATATACAATGTTTGTTACTGGACTGAGTTTGACTGTTGTCATCATTGCTGTAATAATGTGGGTTGTAGAGGAAGTAGCTCCGGCTTGAAACTTACTGACTGCTATGACTCCTGTCCCCAGTGAATATTATTATTTTACTCTTCCCTATCATGAAAAGAAGCACAGAATGTCGTATCTCAATAACACTTTCATACAAATGTTTCATCATATTCATAATGCTACGAACACTACCAACTGCTGGGTATGTGGAATGATGCCAGCTCATCAGAAGAAGGGAGGAATGCCTTTTATTCCCTTGCCATTCTCACATAATGGCTCCTGTAGAGCCTGTTTCTCACTGTTGTGGGCCTCTAAAATTGCTAATATTACTCTAGCTGATGTAGGAGGACTTAATGCAAAACTTAAGAAAGTTTGTTACCCCGATGAGGAAGGGGACCCGCAAGCCAAAGCAACTGTATGGGAAATGGAGGAGTAACGCAAAGGAATTTCCTCCACACGTTATGTTTTCCCCAACACTCGAACGGCCAAGGGTAACGGGCCTTCTGTTATCGCTGTTACTAGAGCCCGAGCAAATCTCTGTGTGAGCAGTTTTGGTAGTATCCCAGTGGGAAAAAGTGACTGTACTACAGTATTGATAATTACTGGAATGAACAACAGCAGTTTTTTATGCTCACACAACACTTACTTCATTTGTGGAAGTAAAGGTTACTATCATTTACCAATCGGATGGTCCGGAATATGTTATGTGTCCTTCTTGCTTCCTCCTGTGTTCTTAGCACCTGCATCTTATCATAAAGATCAGAAACTGTTTAATGACATTTCCTTGAACCAATTAAAAAGAACAATAAATAATGATGAAGTGGATCAAACTGACACTGCATTACAGCAATATGTTGACTGTTGGCTCTTGGAAATATTACAGAAGAACTTCAAATTACGGGAATTGTGGCTTTGCAAAATAGAATGGTGCTAGACGTTATTCTAGCTGATCGTGGTGGAGCATGTCGCATTATCGGCAGTAGTTGCTGTGTATACATTATGATTCCAAAATGCATAAAATAGCTACTGAGATACATCAAGACTCAGGAACATGAACTTGGGCTGGATGGTTCTGGAACATATTTTCTGTATGGGGTCTGAAAATATTGTTGGTCTTATTCATAATTATTGCAGTTCTCTTCTCTTGTTGTTAATGTATCCAATGCGGGCCAATGCTTTGTGCCCTATGTATTTTCACTTGTACTACTTGTCTACTATCTAAAACGAATGTCCAAAATGTAAATGTCCATTTAGCAATAGACCGAGAAGTCAGCGATATGATGTTAATTGATATACATGATGTTTATCGTACCCCTTTTGAAGCATAAGAAAATGTCTTGGCTAATGCTAAAAGGGTCATCTGGGGAAATGAGTAATATTTTACTTAGCATAAGCGACAGCCATTTTGGCTGTGGTGTCCATTTTGTTTCCTTCGTCATTCTTCCGTCCTCTGCTGCTCGTCTTTTCACTCTGCTTGTGTTATCTATTTTAGTTGACCTCCTGACATGGCTAAGCAATGTATGTGCTGGGGGTTTGTAGCAGCCAGTGCACCTGGTCTCAATGTTAACTGTCGACCATTTACTGCTGCCATAAGCATTCCTGCTCCCCCTCCCACTTTTCTGACCATATAGTCTTTCATCTGCTCTTGTTTGCTGATAACTATTTCTAAAAGTTGTTCTTCCTATTTCTGTTCACATGCTTACATTGCAGCAAAATGGTATCAAAGAGACAATGGTTTGTGAATCCAGTGTACTACCTACTGCAGCACTTGAGAGTGTTGTGTGGATGTGGTCCCACTCATGACTGATTAATAAACTTGTTATTTATTCCAACTCCAGTGCCGATCTCTATTTTGTTGGTCTCTAGACCCGTGGACAAGAGGGTGTCCCTGCACCAGTGTGCCCACTTTTAGGCACATTTCCACAGTCTGGGAGAGCAGGGCGGAAGAGGAAAGTGAGGCGGTACGGAGTGCAGTGCCCACAGGTCGTGGTGCAAGCAGCGGCTCGGTGGCAGCGGCAGTCGACATCAGTGCGACCAGGGTGGTGGTGTGAAGTGCGGCGGTGCTCTCTGCTGTGCCTTCAGGACATGTAGCCCGCAGCGGTGTTGGTCACTGTGTCAACTGCTTTCCCCCTCTGTGGCAACTGAAACCCATGGTTCCAGAGGTGGTACCCAGAGGTAAGTAAAGTCTTTGCTGTCCCTGAGACTTCGTGAACAGAAGGCAAGCTCTATTTCAAGCCCTTGGATATACTCAGCAACAAGTTAAAAAAAATCAGTCCAGTCCTTTCGCGGCCCAAGGCAGAAGCAGCAACTGCAGGCCAACCCAGCAAAGCAACAACACAGCAAAGGAGCAGTACTCCTCTGGCACTTCTTCCAGCTCTTCTTCTTGTCAGATTTGTTGATCCAACCAAGTTCCCTGAAGTCTTTTATCAGCAGGCCAACACAGCAGAACACGCAGCAAATTGCCAGTTCCTCCTGACAGCTTTTCCAGCTCTTTTGCCTGGCAGGTTCCTTAGATCAGCAGAAATCTGAAGTCCTGGGGTCTGGGCCCCAATATTTATATCACATTTTCCTTTGTTATCTCATGACAAAAGTCTCTCAGCTCAGTCCAAACCAGTTTTGTCCTCTCTGGCCCAGCTTCCCGGCAGGAGGTGGAGACAGCATTGTGCAAGGGAGACAGGGCCCACTAAATGGAGACCAGGCCTATTCAAGTGCTAGTGAAACTCCTCCCACTACTCTGAATGCAGGCCAGGTCTATTCAGCCCAGCCCGGACTCATCCAGGAAAGGCAGGCCACACCTCGATCCCCCCTCCCCCCCAGTGGCTGTCTACAGTGAATGTACATCCCCAGCCCCTGTCACTCCAAAACCAGACAGTCAATCCACAACCCAGCAGAGGCACACAGGATGGCTAAGCAAGAAAATACCCACTTTCTAAAAGTGGTATTTTCAAACACCCAACATAAAAATCTTACTAAAAGATGCATTTTTACATTCTGAGTTCAGGCATTCTAAACTCCATTTCTCCAGCTTGTCCCAATGCGAAGTTATACTTATAGATGTTACAAAGTACCTCCCATTCTATCCTATGGGCCAGATATCCTTTCAATTGTGAAAAACGAAATACACTGTGTTTCATTATCAGGACACACCTGTACATGTCCTACCTTTCACATAAACTGCACCCTGCACACAGGGGTACCTGGGGCCTATCTTAGGGGTGCCTTACATGTAAGAAAACTGAAGGTTAGGGCATGGCAAGTGGGTGCACTTGCAAGGTTGATATGGCAGTCACAACTGCGCACAACACTGCAGTGGCAGGTCTGAGAACCATTTGAAGGGCTGCTTGTGTGGTGGCACAACCAGTACTGCAACCAGTACTGCAGGCCCAATAGCACCATTTGATTTACAGGCCCTGGGCACAGACCGTGCACTGTATTAGGGATTTACAGGTAAATCAAATAATCCAATCATAGAAACACCAATCCATAAACATAATTTACCTGGAGAGCATATACACGTTAGCACTGAATAGCAGTGGTAAAGTGTCCAGTGTCCTAAAACCACAAAAACAGGGTAAAAACATGAGGTCAAAAAACGAAACGTCTGGGGGAAAACCCGTTGGCCCCAGTGGGACTTGCTGCTAAAGGTTTTGTGGCACCATGGCCCCTTTTGACTGAGATTCTGAAGAGTCAGAAGGAAAAACTCTTGAGTACGGACTAATACTTTGCATTCCCTGATGCAGCCACCAGTGAATGGGGAATAACCCTGAACACGTTATACAAAGGAGGATGGGACAGGGATATGCCTGACAACTACTAGAACCTCGACATGAAGTGGGATTGTGCTTTTGCTTCTAAATGTCACATTCTTTTACATGTGTAGGGTTAGAAATAAAATACCACTTTTTCTTGTCAAAACAAGTATTTGGCTGGACATTGATATATTGTTCTTACTATTTGCACTTTGATTTATGACTCTGCTGGGAATACAGGCTACAATTGTAGACTCTAAAAGAAGCACTGCTCTGTTATTGCCTTGGGCAGTGGGGTTATCACTCAGTTCAAAAAATAAAATTACAGAGCCAACTCCCTGGGGGAGGCAGACATTAAAAGATAATACAGAACTGATGGTCCACTACCCGCTGGGCCCTGGTGCCCCTGGTCCTGCTGTACAACTGAAAATGACTCAGTTGACACAAAACGTGCTAAAAGAACCGATTTAACTGGAAACTCTCCATTTTTAAAGCCCAAAATGGTGCTATTTGAGCTGTTACCACCTGAAATTGTCTCTGCTCCAATAGAAGTAAATTGAGGAAATATATTCTCCCACTTATTTTTGTAAATCTCCCAGTTACCTCTTCTAAAATGCTGGAATGTATGTGCCACACCTGGCCTGTCTTAAAACCATCACTGCAAACTATTTCTGTGGACTTCGCTTTCCAGCTCCTCTCCAATGCTGGGCACTGAGACCCTACCCTGCGAATTAGAGAAACAGTAGGACTAAAGCTCCTGTGCAGGGCAGCTGTTTAGCCCATGCCCACACCTCCTCGAAGACTTCAAATAGATAGACTTCTTGGTTTATTGTTCTTTTTTTCAATCACCACATATAAAAATCCTTTCCCGGCTTCTCTCTATAGGCAACTTTTTGAAGTTGAATTTCTTTTATTATTTAATTATTTGCAGCTGGCCTGCTAGAGCTGGAAGGGCTTCTCTAACATGTAAAGTGAGGGAGTCCCCGGCACCCCCTGTCCCCCGGCACCACAGGGGCTGCAGGGACCACAGACACCCCCCTGTCTATGAACTTAATTTCAAGTAATGTATGAATACCTAGGAATAACTTGTGATAATAGGATATGCTGGAAGAATCAAACTGAAAACCTGAGACCTAAGCATGTCTGAATAGGGGGCTGGCAATAGAAGGTTTTATGGTTCACCTTGAGCTGTTTCTCCACCTTAAATTTTAAACTTTTTAGAGAAAAAATAAGGACTAATTTGTGCAATGGGAACATGGTACCTTGAAATGAATGTGTTGAGATCCATTAATAAAATGTTTTAAGAGTGTGATAAAGGCTGTAATCTAGTCAACCTGCTGTCTCTAGGTTAGTACAGGCTACATTTATGACATTTGTTCTTCAGATCAACACTTGACGATTCCAAACACTGTCTGGGCAAACTCTTTAAAATCATCAAGTACTAAATCTGCCTTGGCACTACCATGATTAATATCACTTCCCATAGCACCTTTGAGAGGTTTTCAACCTTTTTTTAGATGAAAATAATTGACAGCTCAATCTCTAATGAACTTGAAGCTAACCTGACTTCGCTGACTGACCTGCCTGTCTTCCAGCCAGAATACATGTTAACTGAGTTGGTTCTACTTCTCAACCATCCCTTAAAGCCCAAAAACAATGTTTTATGGAGTGAATTCAAAACCCTCAGTGGAGTCGATATTCTGAAGGTCATATCATTACTGAAACCCACCGCACACTTCACTGTCCCAGTTTCCTCCTCGCTCACCAAAGATCTGTCACCTCTTGTAGGAAATTGAGTTACAGGTTAAGGGCAGTGAAACCCTGCTCAAGCAGTAACCACAATTTCTGTGAAGTGAAAACACAACACAAGAACATTTCCACACCAATTTAGAAAAATAGAGTACAATTTAATAAATTATTTAAGGCCAAAATGACAAAAGTCCAATTAGTAGAACCGGAGATATGCAATTGTAAAGATTTAAGTGGAAGCAGTGCTTAAAGCACAAAGCACTAAATGTGGTTATATGGTCAATTCGGATCAGGGCAAAGTCATACGTTCAGGCTGACCACAATTGAGTGAGGACCAGATACAGGGACAAAATTTGCCCCGCTAAACAAAGTACCTTAAATTCAGGTTGCAGAGCGTTGTGAGGTCCTATGAGGAGGATGTGTCATGCAGGGGTGATTTTGATGGACTGTCATGTGAGGTCCTGTGTCGCGATCCATTGCACAGTGGCGGTTCTGAGGAGTTGAGGGACTGCAATGCGAGCCCTTGCTACAAGATAGGTCATGCAGCTGCAGTTCCGAGGAGCTTCAGAGCAATGCACTGGGTAACCAGGACCCCAGCTGGGCTGGAAAGATCCAGGTCTCCCATCTGGCAGAGCACAGGTGCTGGGTTCAGGGTAATTGAAGCCTTTTCTGCCCAGAAGCTCTGATCAGGAGGTCAATCAACTAGGCTTTGAAATCACTTTGGTGGTTCTGGGTTTAGGATGCAGGACCAGTCTCTCTCACAAAAGCAGCAGGGCAGCAGGGTAGTAGTCCTTCTTGCTGAGCAGACCTTCTGAGTCTTAGTCATTCTAAAGAGTTGGGTCTGAGTGTTCAACATTTGCACCTGGTGACCACTTTGAAGTAGGAGAATTTTCTAGAGGCTTCCGCCCCTAGAGGTGGTTGGAATTTCCTGCCTCCCTGCCATGGCCCCAGCTTGTCTGGGGTCATAAAAGACTAGTAGATAGATAGATAGATAATGAACTTTATTCGATATGTATAAAAACAATATCATAAAAGTGCATACATATAAAAAATCATTAAAAACAATAAAAATTTCAGTTATTTTGTAACATAGTTAAGATCAAATAAAAAGTCAGATACACGTTCAAAGCATCAAGATATAGGTCGGCTTAGGTCTGCATTGATGTCCTCAGCCTCATGGCCATTTTCAGATAGGATGAAATGGCTGCCAAGGCTAAAGGCATTTCCAGGGTTTTTAATTTTTGATAGGCCATTTTACATGAACGTAATCCCCATGATTTAAGCAACGGTTTTAAAAAAATAGACCTAGTACCAACCCCTTTGTGAGTGTGCTAAGACTTCCGATGTGCAAGTGTGATAGGTGACAACTTAGCCCCCTCATCAAGTCAGAGATTGCTCATTCTGCCAACATTAATCCCCCTTCATCTCACTGTCTGGGAGTAATACTCAAAGACCAATTGCCAGCTACACCTAGTTATGTCACCCAGAATACAGCCTGCAGCCTGCCCTCTGAGCTGTGTAGGGCGTACATCAGGGGTGGATTACACATATTGAAAGAGGAGCTTTGGGCATGGCATGAGGTTTGGCTTGCCGAGTTGAAATGGCAGTTTAACACTGCACACACAAGTTGTAATTGCAGGCATGAGACATGTTTAAAAGGCTACTTAAATAAGAGGCACAATTAGTGCTGCAGGTCCACTAGTAGCATTTAATGTACAGGCCCTGGGTACATATAGTGCCACTTTACTAGGGACTTACATGTAAATTAAATGTACCAATTTGGGTGTAGGCCAATTCTGCCAAGTTTTAAAGAAGAGAGCACACACACTTTAGCACTGGTATGCAGTGGTAAAGTGTGCAGAGTTCTAAAGCCAACAAAAACTAGATCAGCAAAAAAGGAGAAGTAAAGCAAAAGATTTGGAGGAAGGACCACCTTAAGGCTGAAAGGTCTAACGCCTCCTTTCCTCTGTCTAGACCAAGATCATCAATGTATGTCCTACTCAAAGCACTGTCCCAGATAGCCGGAGAATTGGGCAAGTGATACCTCTCCTGAAAAACACAGGTGCAGACCAAGAAATCGAAACAACGTTCATCAAGCAAGTAACCTCCCTTTTCTAAGAATTGTACTGGAGTGGAAATACGTGCACTTAATTGACTCTGTTACCAGATTGGAAAAAACGATCTGCTCAACAACTTCCACTCAAGTTTCAGATCAAGATGCAGTGCAGAAAATTCCATCTTACACATCATGGACAATGTCCTGAAAATAAATCCTCGACCAAATTAACTTCTGCTTTCTCATTCTCCATGATTTGTCTTCGGCTTTTGAATCTGTCAATCATGTCAATGTTCTGAAGACGTTTAAGTCGAGGATGGGGTTTGCAGGAAATATCTTCAACTGGTTCTCTTCTTATGTGCATAACCCCTCACAACCAATCAAAATAGAGGGCTGCCTATCTTCACCATCTTTCCCACAATCTTTCCCCTCTACATAAAACCAGTGGGCCCGATTCACAGAACTGACGTAAGACAAAATCCTAAGCTTACTACCATTTTGGTATTCACAGAAGGCAATTACTCATTTTGGTATTCACAGAAGGCACTTACTCATTTCGTTAAGGATTTTGTCTTAAGTTAGTTCTGTGAATCGGGCCCAGTGACTGCAATTCTTCATCACTCAAATCTTGAGTACAGCATGTACACAGATAACACTTAACTGTGCCTACAAATATCCTCTCTGAATGGCATTATTCATCTCAACAGAGTTCTGGCAAAGGTCCAAGTCTGGGGTGTCTGGAATCACCTTAATCTGAACTCACTGAGTTCCACCTCATCTCTCAATCTCGCTGCTTCCCCCGTAGAACTGTGGCTCAATCACATAGATGCCCTCAAATGCACACCAGTCATCATTGAATCACCCAGTAAATCCCCAGGGATAACATTAAATAACAACTAAAACATTCCACCCCACATCAGCACATCAACAAACAGTGCTCTATTTCAACTCAGTCTCCACAAGAAGGTCAAACTGCTTTGATGTCCCCTCCCGTATCAAAGGCACTTTTGGGTAAAATTACTGGGTCTCTCACTCCCTAAATTCAGACACTTCTGGATCTTGAACTGAATCTCTATCAGAAGGACTGCTGTTCTGCTTAAAGGACTCAAATTCGGATTGCAGACATGGAAGGCATGCTGTTCTCTAGTGTTGCCCTGCTACCTGCTGCTCTGTGACTCAGCTGACGGAGAGCTGGACCCTGCCTTCCCTCTACGTGATCTCCAAGGGCTTGTTGGCCTCCCTTCTGTTGCTTGAGACTCAGGGATATCAAAGTTTCTACCCCTGTGCCTGGCACAGTGGAAAAGGCCCAGATACTTGCAACACAGATGTTGACACATCTCCTTTCTATTTGTAATAGAACCGGCCAGCGCATTGCATCGGAGATAGTGATTTGCCTCTAGAGATCAACTCATCAGACAGCGTATCGCTGCAGCTGCAGCATGGTGAAATTGACACATCACCTTTGACTGCATGACAGAAACTGGCACGTAGCTCGACACCTCTCCACTCTGGCCCCTGTCTTTGTAACTGATGCATCGCCTTCACTGCTGTTTGCGACCAGGAAAGGTATTCTGTTCACCGGGGCCTGAGTGGGTCCTGTAGCTGGCCAGCACTGCATCGTGGTCAGCCAGGGCTTTGACTTTGGCCCAGTCAAGCACGACCTAAAGTAACCATTCTTAGCACTACTTGTATCTAAGCGCTTTACTGCATGAATTCCTTTAACATTCAATATCTCAACTTCTGTACATTGGATTTTTGTCGTTTTGGTCTTGTTTTGTTCAGAATATAATAATCTATTTGTCCTGTGTGGAGTCTATTTGTGGTGTATTCATTGTGTTACTGTGTGTGTGTATTGTACATATACTTCACACATTGCCTCTTTAGATAAACTGCCAGAGGGTGAGCGCAGGTTATATTTTAGTGTGTATCTAGCTCACCCTGACTAGAGTGGTGGTTCCTGCCTGGGTGCATACCTCAGCCAACCAGGAATCCCATTTATAACAGCCTTACTATGTGCCAGTGTGCAGTCTCACTATCTCTGGAGGCAGTCACTCCCAACACAACTCCCTTCTGCTGCAAGCACCACGATTGAAGTAAATAAGAACTTAAGCTCACACCTTCACTTCTATATTTAAGGGCTAGGTCAAAGCAATTTTCGTGAACAGATTCTTCCCACTATAAACTTCCACCTTCTACAGGCCATCCTGATCAGCCTGGTATCCCCGCACTCCCCAGAAAATTACAATGAGGTTCAATTCTTTCATTGGCCTCCTCCCATCTGGCAAGCAGCCCAACTAGAGCTTTCTTGGTGATCTACTCGAATTCACAATCACTAGTCGATGTGTAGATTTCTTGATGGTCCAAATCTGCTTTTACACAGATATTGGCTTGTTAACTTCGGCTTCTGTCAATGTTATAATGTACATCATTTACTGTATGATTATTATCTTTACTTTATATCACTGTTGTATTTTTATAACCTTTTTCATAAACTGGGTAAATTGTCCTGTGCAGTGCTCCGATTTACTTGGCTCATGTATGACCTATAGAATTATCTTTAATTAAAAATCAAATAAAAAAAATATGGGGCATATCAGCAAGAGCCGACGATAATTATCGCTCAGCACTCTTAGCGTGAGGATGATTATCGCCGGCCAACTCTGAATTTTATCGCGGAGATAGCGTGCTATCAGCAACGCTTATCTCCAAAGCTGATAGGGATAGACATACTAGCCATGATATCCACCTTACATAGGATATCATGGCTAAGTCAGAAAAATACCAGACGTAAAACAGCAGCGTTAACCGTGGTTACCGCTGCTTTTTTTTATCGCTAACAGGGTTAACGATCCTTGATAATAGGAGAAATGTCGCTTAGCGACATTTCTCCTATCATTTTACTCTGGAACACCCCTTTTGCATCTCATTAGAAATGCAAGGGGAAGCGTAGAGTAAAAGGGTGCTAACATGCAAATTTGCGTGTTAGCACCCTGTTGCTGATAGGACGCTAGGTTTATCTCTGCTTTTTTAGCTTTTAAAGTCAAAAAAGCAGAGATAAAGCCCTTGTTGATATGCCCCTAAATGTTTTTTCTCTGAGATGTGCAATTTTGAAAGAGAAATATCAGTTGAGGCATTGATGCAAAACGAAATTTAAACTCATAACTTGAATTCTTTCAGTATCGTCATTAAAGATCTAATTTGTAGGTATATTTTACCATCTGATTTGAAGAAGATGAATTTTAAAAGTTTAGTTAGTGAGCAAGTACAGATGACTAATTGTTTTGTCAATCTCAGCAAAGCGAAATTAAGCTGGCTAGAACAGGAATTGTTTTTATATTGAGGCTCACCAGCAGTCATAGCTGTCATGTGTCTTAACACCCCATGTAGTGAATGCATTGCTAAAGCTTGGATTTCATTATGCTCCATTGTCGGAGTATGTGAAGTCTGGCTAAGAGTGTGACTATACAAAACTAAAGGCTGGATGTCCGAAACACTGCTTGCAAAAAAGTGACCTTAATTTGCAACCAGTACTTTGGTGACCAGTTGTTAGACCTGGCACCATTGGCATGGGTCTCCCTTCCATTTTTTGCCTCTACTTTCTGCGTTTTGCTGTGTGTTGGGCTCCATTTATGCTGGTCTAGATACTTTGGGCACTTTGCCACTGCTGTTCAGTGCCAAAGTGCAAGTGCTCTCTTTGTAAAGTATTGTTAGTGATTCCATGATTGGCTTATTTTATTTACTTGTCAGACCTTAGTTGAGTGCACTATGTGTGCCCAGGGCCTGTAAATCAAATGCTGCTAGTGGGCTTGCAGCACTCAATCAAAGTAATCTTTATTTCGGTCATAGACCATAAAAGATAAACAGTCCACAGGAACATACATGTTTTGCAATAAAAAAGGAATTACAGTTCATAAAAGGTATGTACGATAAAGATTACATAAATTCATGATTAATTCGTTAAAACAGTAGTTAAAAGAATAAAAAGTTAAAAGTGTAGATAAAAACAGTGGTACACAGAGTTGATAACTATTTGGTTAAGGTTATGAATTAAGCAATAAAAGGGAACATCTCCTTCGCCACGCAGCATGCCAGAAACGTGATACCGAGAAGACTATAGGTAATGCTGTGTCATTCTTCAAGATTCTATAGGCAACTTTACAGTGTGTAGTCCCCAGATTCCTACATAATTGAAGGAGCCAACGTTTTCTAATAGATTTATATGTGGGGCAAAGAAAGAGAACGTGTAAGTCAGTTTCGCTTGTGGCACCGCAGAATGGGCAATCAAAAGGATTGTCTACCGACCACTTTCCTGTAAACGCTCTCAGGGGCAAAGTTCCATACCTGAATTGCATGTATAGTTTTCTGGAAAAATTGGGCTCGATTATGTCCAAAACTGGCTCCATTTTGGGTTCCATCTTAGTGTTAAAAAAGTCCACAGTCAGTGAGCCCAATTTGTTATTGATAAGCATCATATTTTTATTATTAGACCAAAATGCATTTACCAATTCAGCTCTAGAAATTTTTGTAGCATTTATTTCAGGATGGTGCCATAGAGCAGAAAACCCTAATCTAATGAGCTCCCTTCTAATGTAAAGTAGCCACGGTGTGTTATCTATGCCGCGGGGGGTCAATAATGTTTTTAGATCGTTTTGATAATTCGCTAGGTCCGGTGTTGCCCACAACCTACGCCAGTACAATAAAGGCCTTAAAGCAATTTCATCTTGGATGGAATTAACTCCCAGGTCCATTCTGAGTGGTATAAGGGGGGGTGCTAGGTGGTAGGGACAGTAACGACCTTAGGAACAAATTCTCAGATCTGCCGATATCTCCAGTTGGAGAGTGCCCCCATAGTTCAACCCCATTTAGAGTTGCAGCCCGAGCTTGTGCTTTATATATCTCAATGGTGGGTGCTATCGGTTTGGAGATGGATGCTCTGTGAATTTTAAGGATCCCACCGCAAGTCTTCGTGTGTCGTAATTTAGCTTTTGCTAGCTGGGGACCCCAATCCATCCTATCCGAGAGTGTGACGCCTAGATATTCAAACACTAAAACCCTGTCCAAGGTAACTCCATTAAGAGACGGATTAGGGGCATTTTTTTTGGGTGGGTTGCATACCATAAATTTTGTTTTCGAGGAATTAACCTCAAGTCCTCTGTGGGAATAAAATTCTGAAAAACTATCGAGGGCACGCTGGATCCCCATAGGGGATTTTGACACCAGGAGGATGTCGTCGGCAAACATTAGTGCGACCACCTGCTCGTTGTTAAGTTTGGGGGCATCAATGTCCTTGACTCCCCTCAGGTGGGACACTAGTGCGTTGGTATAGAGAGAGAATAAGGTAGGAGCCAGGACACATCCCTGTCTAACACCGCGGTTAACAGGGAACTTTGGAGTCAAGTTGCCCCACTTGCCACACCTTACTTGGGCGAAGTTGTCATTGTAGAGCCGTTTTATAATCCCCAGTAGGCAGGCGGGCATCCCCATCTCAGCCAAAACCGCCCACAAGGTATGCCGGGGAACCGGTGTGCCAACCACAGAAGCAACTTGTAAAATTTGACTAAGGCCTGCCATTGCAGAGCCTGTGTGCAGTCTGGGATTGCCATGTTGACTTGGCAAGTGCACACACTTGCCAGTCCCTAAACCTTCCCTTTTCTACATATTAGTCACCCCTAAGGTATGCCCTGATGTGTGTGGCATGTCCTGATAGTGAAATACTGCCAATTTTGTTTTTCACTATTGATAGGCTATCTGTTCCTATAGGCCAGAATGGGGAGTTTGTTTATAACATCTTATAAACATAACTTACCCTGGGAACAAGATGGGAAAATAAAGTTAAGTATGCCTGTTCTCAGAATGTTAAGATGCATCTTTTAGTGAGGGTGATTTTTACATTCTATGTTTGAAAATATCACTTTTAGAAAGTAGGTATTTGCTTGCCTAACCATCCAGTGTGCCTCTGCTAGGTTTGTGTATTGCAGGTCTGGCTTTTGGATGACAGGGGCTGGAGGAGATTTTGATGATGATTAGTTATGTACTTGTGTAAAATGCTCTGGTGGAAACTGGAATCCATTTCTGGTAGTGGGGGAGTCCGTTGTGACAAGAAGATGACCATACAAACATGGAGGACTAGTTTGGGGTTGCCCACCCTCAAATCCACTGGCAAGTCTTGTCAGCTCAGGCTGACAGAAGGACCCCAGTGAGGAGGATGGGCAAGGTCTGGCAAGGACAAAGAGCCAGCTGAGGGTTTCATAAACTAAGGTTGTACTAGTGTATGGTCGGAGAGACAGGGACGCTATTACGTACATTTCCTGAGACACAACTATGGGGGTTATGACCATGTGACCACTACGTGTGGTCACGTGGTCACAGCCAGAACATACAAGAAGGAGGCCGCTGTAGCTGTCCTGCACCTTCACAGTGTGCAGAGACTTGCGGCCGTGGCGGTCTCACCTTGACAAAGGAAGGAGATGGGGGAGGGGAGCCCGTGCTTGGCAGGACCTAACATACCCACACAAGGTCTATAGAGTGACGCCCAAAGAGGTGACCATGAAACCTGCTTTATGTATTCCTGGGCACAGGGCATGCCTGGTAGAAACAAAATAATTTCTAAAATCTTGTTTTTCTCATCATCAGTGTTTGACTACAGGGATATGCTACCACTTGCACACCAATACGAGCAATTACTCTTGTGAAACTTGGTAAGAGTTTAATACATGTTGGAAGTTCCATGGGTGTCCCACCCTGTTTTTAAATATGACACTGGCGGTGAGTCTGAGTGTGGTCTCCACTACACGCAGCATTGTGAATTGCACTACGATCAATCTATGGGTGTTGTAGGGTCGCTTTGAAGTACACTTGAACGAAGTGATTAGAGACCCATGACTACAATGTGGTACACGAAGGGAAACAAAGAATGTGTGGCTGTGTCACGTTTCTAATGAAGCATATGTATCGTGTTTTGTCTTGTGTTTTATATTAAGAGTCTAACCTCTCAGATATTTAATATGCTGTGGTCACGAATGCTAAATGTCCATTGTAGGTATTACCGCAGTATGTTCACAAGCCCCCAGTACGTAATGGGTCAGACCTTAATCTAACAACAAAGGAAGGTTAGAGAGTAGGGAAATAGGGGGTCTTAGGTCCTGAAGAAAGCCAGAAGACTCACTTTGGGCTAAATCAATTCGGCTGAAATATGTTGACAGACAGATGCAAATACCATCCTATATTATATACATTTTATTCTTGGCCAGGAAGTCCAGGAATAAAACATAGAGTGAACATTCATGAGACAGTATTAACCTAATCTCTGCACTATATCACTTCCTTGACCCCTGATATTATTTGTTTGTATTGTCCCTTTTGCTCCATCCCATGTGTTGTTAGCAAGCCCAATGATGAAGCATGCCAAAATTGTGGATGAGGGCAATTTTTTTTTAAACAACGCGTGTGCCACACTTTACTTGTGTTGTGTACTTCTCTTGTCTCCTAGATCTTTTTGTGTGTTTGGTTGCCAAGGAGATGAACAATGGTCTTGTGACAATGTGCAGCACCCATTTGATCGGGACTTCCTCTCCAGTGAGACTTAGTCAGTCCTGGAAGAAGAGGGTGTGGTGTTTGAGAATAGCTGCACTTGTTCATTAGAAAGCATAACCAATGTCTTGGATTCCAGATCAGCATGTTAGAATTTAGATTTTGGCTACGTAGACTTTAACATCATGAAGGAGAGCAATAAGAAGTTGTTTGATTAGAGCAAGTCTGGAGATGACGTAGACTCTCCAAGGCCTCCTGGATAAGTTAGAAAGAGAAACAGGACTGTCACTAAGGACATAAGAGATATGAATGTGACTGCATTGTTTGAGGTTATACTGTATCCTGAAGGTATGGGAAGTTAAAGCATCGCTTGCTTCGCAACTGTCTAACTACGATGTTAAAATACAACTTTTAGTTAATAAATCGTTGCGCCTTTTTTGACATTCATAAAGTTTGCATTATCTTATGTGCTTCTGTTAAAAAAAAATATGCATTGTTTCTCACTAATTGTGAGGTCTATTAGGTTGGGAACAGTTTGGTTGATATTTATTGGCGCGTCCTAGACACATCTTTTTGATAATGCATGTGTCAGCTTGATACATTTTCTGTATAAGTTGGCTTTAGTTGTTTTGGAATACAAGTTTATGTTAACAGCTGTGTTGTGTTGGATGCTTAGTACTGCAAGACAGGTTGGAACATTTAAATATTTATCCCCCTGTAGGTTGTCTTGAGATCTATTTAACTCCATGTGGATTCTAGTTAGCAGTTTGGAGAATAGAGTGTTGTACCCATCTGCACATTGCATTGTAATTACATTCTGGTTGTGCATGCCCAGGTTTTGCACATATAGGGACCAGTAGTACCCCATCTCAAGAGTAGCGTACACTTGTGTGTTGGTGCAAAGCGGGAAAATAGTAGTACCCTTTTGATAGAGGTTGTATGGGTGAGTACCCTATGGTATGCAAATTTGGATAACATTAGCAGCCTGTTGGTAATGGTTGTATGTGAAGAACAACCTATGGTATGTGAAGATGGGGAATAGTTAGTACCCTGTCATGAGAATCTGAATGGAGAATACCCCATAGTTGCAATGTGGTAGAACAGAAGTACTATGCCAGAAGTGGTTGCAAGCTGAAGTACCACATGGAGTGAAAATGTGGGCGAGAGTATTACCCTGTGGTTTTGTGTATGATAGTGATATGTTTCACCTGAGTCATCATTCTGTTAAAATGGAAAGGTTTGCCAGGAATCTGTTACGGGGTGAAGTACATTTGTGTTTGTGTTGTGGTTTGTTTTATTCTGTTTGTGCATAATGGACTCAGTGTTGTGTTCAAATGGTGGTGTTTGATGTAGCTCTTGTTTGTTGTAGGTTTGTACTTTTTTACCTATGTATGTGGTATGGTTTCAATGTTTATATTGCTGGACTGCTCTAGTGTGTGATTGCTGTGTTATGTCAATAGTGTTCTGAAGACTTCTCAATTTTTTCTCTTGCGGTTTCTGGAAGGTGTAATTCTGGGTGCAGGTTTAGTGCTTTCTTTGTCCTACGACTTGGTCATGTTGGTTTGGACAGTTCGTGAGACTAGGTGTTTGGTATGTTAGTGTCCTGGGCTTCACTTGTGGTAGACTTTGTTGTCCTTCCGGAGTTATGTGTTGCTTATGGAAGATGGAGAAAGTGGGAGAGTTGTTGTGTCTTTGTCACCTGTGCAGTTTAGTAATGTGAGGTGGTTGTCTGGGGACATTGTGTATGAGTGTATCTGTGAATACAGGTTGTGTGTTTTATATATATATATATGTATACATATATCCAGAAACACTCCTTCTCGTTTCGCCTTCTCCTCCATGCGAAAGAAAGAGCACGGCCCACAGGAATTTGTTCCTTTGCTATTTTATTACTGCTCCCCACAGATCGCAGTAGCCATGACGCGTTTCGTCCCTCACAGGGGACTTGATCACATATATGTTCTGGGGGCTGTCTAGTGACTTGACTACGTTCAGTGTGACCCTTTGACATAGAATCCAGTGTGCGTCATCTCAATGTCCTAACACAGTGAATTCTGTGTGACAAATATGGATTGGTTATTTATGTTTCTGTATATATGTAAAGTTGTGTGTCTTTTTATATGTGTCTTTGTGTGATGATTTATATTGTGCTTTATGTGATGTTTCAGCCCTGATGAAGTTCCTTATACAAAGAGTACGAAACACGTTGGCTGATGGCTGATTTTAATTCAATTATAGATAGAGAAGAATGATGGAATAAACTTGCTACCCCGACTTCATTTCTGGTGCACCTTCCACTCAAAAGTATTTTGCCCTTTCTGGATTCCAGTGGCACTTAACGGAGGCAAGTGCCGGAAGTAGATACACATGACAATAAATTGAATGCGTTAGGGATTGAGGTGCTGAACCTATGGTCAGCCGTTGAGAGCATTGTTTATAATAGGTTTTGTGTTAGAGTCTGGTCAAGGAAATTGTGAGCTAGGGTGATGAATTGTTAAACATTTGTTTTTTGTTTTGTTTGTGACATGAATGTGTAGACTTAGGGATGACGCGAAAACCCTTTATTTATGATAGCCAATGGGTTTTGTGCCCTGGCTGTTGCATGTTTATGACTGTATGTCCTGTGTGCATAAATGTTGCATTGGGTCATTGTGAGTATGCAGATATTAAGTGGTAGGGCATCATGTAATTGTTGTAATGAGTGTTGGTGAATAAACAAATAGACAAGATGTTGATTATGAGAGGGTTTATCCTAGATTGAGTCAATACACAGAAGATCCCATCAGGAGCTGATGTGACTTACAATTCAGCCCTGGTGACACTAAAATTACATGAAAGAATCACACACACAGAAAAAACCTAAAAAAAAACAAAACAACACAGTCACTGGACTACACCTGCCAGTCAAACACACTCCGAGGAAGGTGCCACAAAAAACACTTGTCAGGAATTGGTATCACCTGCTTAAGTTATCTTGGACTCTGCTCAATGAATGTAAAATATCTTACATATTTTAAAATAAATGTCACAGGGTAAATTTCACCCCATTCCCACCCTTGTTCAGGCTATTTTGCACACTTGGATTAAATACTACAGGGTCTTTTTTAACTCATGCTTTCTGGGTATAGTGCACACTTGGAATAAATGCTGCAGAGACTCTATCAACTTGTGCTTTCTCATTCAGGATATCTTGCACACTTGGAATAAAGGCAACAGGGCGTAATAAACCTGTGATCCGCTATTTAAATGCTAAAGGGTCTCTTTCAACCCAGAAACATTCCGAGCCTTATTCCTGGCTGAAGGCAACAAGGTCTCTGTGAACCCTTGCTCTACCCAACATCCAGAGTATATCATGCATTCATCCTAGGTCTCATTTGATGTATAGGTCTACTTCAACCCGTACCATTCAACTGTCATTCATTCAGACTAGAACCATACACAGGATCTACCAACCCAGCAATAAAGTGCCTTCACAGGGAATATCATTAAAACAGTATTTCTGCATGGGCTGATGTTAAGACCTAAAACTAAACTACTCAAGCAAGCCTTCAACTAAGAATAGCAATTTGGGATGCAACAGCTGTTGCATAACAGCTATTACTCCAGCCCAACTTCAAGGCCTTGGAATAACTATAATTCAGAAACGAAGTAGAAGCCTTTTACTCATTTCACTTGTTTATCTTCATATCCAAAGTCCCTATCACATTCAAGGGATAGTCATGCTACTCTTAGCTGCTCCCAGTCCACATTGGCTAGCTGCTGATCTACATGCCTTACTGACAGCAGTGGAAGAATGCCAAACAGAAGTTTTATCTCTGCCCAGACTCGAATTACTTGCAACTATTTTACCACCACCTACATCTACTAATACGTGACTTACCCTCCACTATCAATCACCTTACCTAGCGACCGCTGTAGTGAGCCCTCCCCCAAGACTGCATACTTGCCAACCCTACTGAATTAAGCAATAGGCTACTGCTGTTGTGGCATTCCAATCCCTCAGATTGAACCCTCTTACCCACCACAATTTATAGACCCGGGAAGGGCGTGACAAGCCCCAGCACAGTCCGCGTAAAGCTGCCTTGGACTGAATCACTGAGAGACCTTGCAGTCAATCAGAAGCCATGATGGCAGGCGCCAGAAGTGCCTAGGCCTTCAAACTGTGTCCTCTCGATCTTGTGAAGTGAGGACAGGAATACTCACAAGGGGGCTTATGCATCAGATATTCTACAAGATGTCTTACTCTTGCTGATTTGAGACAGCCGGAAGATACACCGGTATAGAGAGTGACTTTCCTAACGCTTCCATTAAAAAAATGGTATGTGTGTAAAAAGAGGACATAAAAAATAGAGAATTGAATAAATGCATACGATTAAAATGATATAAATAGCCCACTTGCCTGAAGCTGCAGCGTTATCACATGCCTTACTGCAACAATGTTGGGGGTCGTATAAGCCCCTCAGAGGGTCTCATGGCCCAGAGGGATAAACAGAAGCGGTGCATGAGAAACACGTGCATGTGCCCTCATCTAAATGTACATAGTAAAATAAACTATGCTTCGCCGATAGGCCTTTATTTCATTTTGAAATTCTGCATATTATAGTTTACAAAATATACAATAAAAGTGTTAATTCTTTCACTTTTACCTATTGTTTAAATAATTACAAATTAACATTTTTTTATTTACAGTTATATTTTCTACAATTGAAATATATACAGACATGTATCAATTATCAATCTGAGATGTCATATTCGGTAGTGCCAGAAGAGAACAGGATACAATCAGAAATTGAGAGGCATAGACAAAGTTATCCAAAATCCACCCTTGGTTTTCAGCTGAATCCATTTTTCTCGACGGCCTTTTCTCGTCATGACACTGTTCATGGGAGGTTTCTAAAACAATGCTATATTTTATGTTGTGCACACAACAGCAGTGGTGAAAGCAGTCCCTAAATAAATATGGAACTAAAGAAACGTGTGACTTCACTGAGACCTGACAATGCACAGACACTGTCAATCGACCGATGCAAGAATGCAAGAGACCTAACCCTTTATTGAACTGGAACCATCTTACTGCCAGAAATGTGCAGTAACGGTCTATCAAGAGACTACTCGAACAACAATCACAGTGCAGTTAATGGCCTTTGGAAATGACCCACTTGTTTCTTTGGAGGCCAAAAACCAGGTGCCCTTTTCACGATTTGATTGATTTATTGGTTTAAGTTCGCAATCACTGCACATGAAGGTTCCATGAAATATTTAAAGTCATACATTAAATTATTTGTTTATAATGTTATGGCTTTATTAGTAGCACCTAGATATGCACGTATCTAGGTTAAAACCTATGGCTCTCATGCTCACTGTCGATACCAGTATCAGGCGCAAACAGTCTTGGTGACCAAGGGGCATATTTATTACTTTTGTGGCAAGGTCAGTGCAGCAAGTCACCGCGCTGCACTGCTGCGTCACAGGGAAAGGGCAGGAATGTGCCACATTTTTCAAATACAGCTCATTCCTGCCCTTTTTCTCTTGTGCTGGTGCCATTGTCGCAGCCTAGCGCCAATGCAGGCACCCTTGCACCATGCCTGTGCTGTAGACAGGATTGTTTTTCTGCACGTAGGGGCACTTTCCTGCACAAAATTAATCCTGAGAGGCTTTCTCCTCTTTTTATGTGGGCCACAGAATGCAGCACACATAGAAAGAGGAAAAACGAGGGGAAATTAAGATAATTCTCCTCGTTATGCCTCTACTGGCTAGGCATATCTTTTTGCCGCATTTCCAGGATTACCTGTTCTGAATAAATCATAAATCTCACTTTGCATGTGCGTCGCTCTTGCAACACGTTGTGTGGTGCAAGAGTGACGCAAAGGGGATCATAAATATGCCCAAAGTGTCCATGTTAGCCATTTTTTGGTAACAATATCGTAGTAATGGCTAGGGTATTTATCAGGGCACAATAGAAATTGAAGGTGACAGAAATGGACCTTATTCCAACAGCTTCTCAGCTTGTACTAAAATGTGCACTATCATTAGAATTTGCATTAGCAAAGTACTTATCAGTGCTCAAAGAAGACGACTTCATGGACACCAGGATTCCATATGGAAACATGGTCATCCAAAAGTACACAAAGTGGAGAGTAAATGACTTCGTTCTTGGTGTCGGTCATTACTCAATTTTGATAATCTCAGTCGCAGTGAGCACAGTAATTTTTGTAAAAGACAATGGCATTTGTCGATCAGCGGCCGGAGTTCTTCTGCCCTTCAAAGCATCTTTGGAAATTGAAGGATATTTCTGAGTTTTTTTATGGTGTGATGGGTGCTTCCCGCTCGAACCACTGCCGCACAGACTCCCTGTTCTCAGTCACCCATTTGATGTTTGCCTTGGTCTTCTCCAGGGCCTGCTCTAAGGCCCGGGTGCCAGAACCAAAGCCGATGTCCGCGTTGTCCTTCTTGAAATTCTCCAGCTGCAATTCAAAAAGAGGAGTAGAAGAACTGATTATGGAGTTTTTGCATTTGTTTCAATTTAGCTTTTTTACTTAGTTCAGTCGTATGAACCGATTAGTGTTTTTATTGAACATTTACTTTATTTTAGTTCACGTTTTTATAAAGTGTCACTCAACCACAAGTTTCTCAGGGTACTGTGCATTATAAAGTGATAGCCTGCCAGCAAGACTTGGGTCCTGATTGAGAGTTTGGCGGGCAGATTAATCCATCACAAACATGATGAATATCCAGGATATCCACAATGTTTGTGATGGGGTACCCATTTGCTCTAAACTCTAACTCTTGACCTTCCCTCCCCGCTCACATCTCTCTTCGATAACACCGACTTTAGCCCTGGGATGGGCTCGCTATCCTTTCAGTTGTGGAGAGAGGACGGGTGCCGAGCCTTGGGCCTCTTATTTGATAAAGGGGATATCATTCCATTCTCACAGCTCAGGGCCGACTATGGCCTCCCAGAATCCGAACAGCTGCACTACCTCCAGGTGCGACACTGGGCCATGCATCCTTATAACCGGCGACTAGGCTCCACACTCCCTACGAACGATGACTCATCACACGGTCTTTGGACAAGAAGTTGACTTCTGATCTGTATAACATGCTCTTGTCTCGTTATACCCACAGCTATCACGTGGGCCAAACGTGCTGGGAAAGGGAACTTGGCCATAGTCTTAGTCCCAAAGCGTGGGAGAGAGCATGTTATAGGGCACATCACACAGCGAGTCATGTAGGCTTTACTGAAACATTCACCAAGCTTGTATACTATTGGTAATATACCCCGAAGAGACTCCACCACGCTGACACTACTCAGAGTCCTGACTGTTGGAGGGGACGTGGGAAGAGGGGCATATTGGTTCACCTTTTGTGGTAATGCGAACATTTACAGACTTACTGGATGCAAATACTCGACGATGTTGACATGCACCTTGACATGGAGCTTCCCCGGCTTCCTGCATATGATCCACTGGGGGTACCAAACCCGCTCACCTACTCTCTGAAATCTAGGAGAGGGAGGCAGATTGCAAACGCACTAGGCACAGCCATCCAGCACATACTGATACACTGGAGATCCCCACGAATTCCAGCACACACAGGGTGGCTTTAGCGATTGTGGCATGTCCTGGGCATGGAAAAGATTTCCCTTACTCTGGCTGGGAAGGGGTCAACTTTTAGCGCCCTTTGACAGCCATTTCTGACCCTGCTTGCTCAAGATTTCTGGGAGCTGACTTGCCCCAGGTACTTACGCCTCTTGCGTCTTACCACACTGGATCCCTCTACATAGGCAAGCCTGGTTTCACAAACGATACCTAGCGCTGCGCATCGACACATAGAAGGTAATGGACAGGCGGGGTGAGGGGGTTCTCTTTGCGGTTTTCCTTCTCTTTCTCTTCTTTTTCTTTGGGAGGCAGGTGGAACTGTGTCAGTTATTTACTGTTTCTTTGCTGTATCAATGCAATTGCTAGTATACGCGGTGGGGCTCTGCGTGGCCCGTTCTGATGCACACTTGTTTCTTGCATTACTCAATAAAAGGATTTAAACCATAAACTCTAACTCTTTCGATTAATGATTTTTAGAAAGAGCACTGATTTCCATTGGTGTTAGACCTGGCACTATTGGCGTGGGTCTCCCCTGTATTTTTTGCCTCTGCCTCCTGTGCTTCTGCTGCGTGTTGGACTCCGTTTTGCTGGTCAAGAAGCTTTGGGTACTTTGCCACTGCTGTTCAGTGTCAAAGTGCAAGTGCTTCCTTTGTAAACTACTGTTATGAATTGGTGTTTCCATGATTGGCTACTTGAGTTACTAGTCAGGCCCTAGTACAGTGCACCATGTGTGCCCGGGCCTGTAAATCAAATGCTGCTAGTGGGCTTGCAGCACTGTTTATGCCACCCACAGAAGCAGCCTGCAAATGTAACTCTGGCCTGCCACTGCAGAGCCTGTGTGCAGTCTGGTACTGCCATGGCACACCCACTTGCCAGGCCCTAACCTTCCCTTTTCCTACATGTTAGACACCCCTAAGGTAGGCCCCAGGCACCCCCATGGGCAGGGTGCAGTGTATGTGAAAGGTAAGACATGCCCTGGTGTGTGTGGCATGCCCTTATAGTGAATTACTGGCAATTTCGTTTTTTCACTATTGCAAGGCTACCTGTTCTTATAGGACAGAATGGAGAGTTTGTTTATAACATCTTATAAACATAACAGGCCCTGGGATCAAGGTAAAAAAATTAAGTTGAGTATGCCTGAACTCAGAATGTTAAAATGCATCTTTTAGTGAGGGTTATTTTTACATTCTGTGTTTGAAAACACCACTTTTAGAAAGTAGGTATTTTCTTGCCTATCATGTCTGGCTTTTTGATGACAGGGGCTGGAGAGGGGCAATGGCTCCAGAAGTCTGATGAGTTAGGCCTGTGCGTAATAGACCTGGGCTGCAGGTGATTTCCTTTCACCTGAATGGGCCTGGTCAGCCTTCAACAATGCTGTCTCCACCTCCTTCAGGAAGCTGCACCAGTGAGGACAGACCTGGTTTTGGCTGGGTACAGACACTCTCTGCCTTCAGAGAACAAAGCATTTGTGTGTATAAAAAGAGGGGATCAGACCCCAGACTTTTAGATCACTTCTGGGAAATCAAGAGGAACCTTTGCCAAGGAGAATAGCCAAAGAAGCTGAGGAGGAATACTGCCCCTATGCTGTATGCTGTCTGGGGTTGGCCTGCAGTGGTCACTTGCTGCCCAGGAAAGGAGAAAAGACTTTGCTGCTTGCTTTGTCCCCCCACGCTTGAAGAGAAGATCTCCAAGGGCTTGAACTGAGCTTGCCCCCTGTTCTAAAGGTATCAGGAACAGCAAAGACCTCACCGTGTCTCTGGACACCGTCTCCGATCATCTCTGCAGAAGGAAAGGGTAACCAACTCTGTCATCAAATCCGTCACAGGATTCCATGTCCTGAAAACACAGCCGAGAACAACGCCTCGCTTCGCAACGCAACCCTGGTCTCACTGACTCCGTCAACGAGTCACTGCTTGTGCCGCGCCCTGAGGGCACCGCACTCAGCAATGCTTCACTACATGCTGCAAAGACATCACCGACTCCGTCGCTGCCCGACCCGAACATTGCCCGGCCCCGTCGCCGCATAGTGACTTACCAGCACTGCAGCGAGCACCATCTCACCCTTCAATGCAAGCCCTGGTCTCACTGACTCCATCAACAAGCTGCTGCCTGCCCCGCATTGTGAGGACATCACCTGCCGCAACGCTCTGCTTCACAACGCGACCGCAACGTTTGCCCCGACCGACTCACACCGGCGTGTTGTTCGCAACAAGAAAGGTACTGTATCTGAGTCTGCCGATGCTTTAGCTGGCCCGTATCGACGCGGGCGGCTGGAAATGTTAGACTCTGTTGTATTCAGTATCGCCGTAGCCCCAGGAGGAGCTACCGAGTTGGGAGAACTGTGTTTTATTGAATCTATGTTTATGTTTAGAGAATTTATTAAGCGCTCGTATACCAACGGTCTCTTGGCGCTGTCAGGAGTGGGAGAACTATCATAAGGGGCTCTGTCAGTAGGCTAGGGTGAACAACCAAGTTTTCAGTTTTATCTTAAAACTGGGGTACTCAGGTGTTAGTCTGATTTCTATTGGCAAGGAATTCGAAAGTGTAGGGCCAAGTACTGAAAAGCGAGAACCACCCATTCTCTTTCGCAAATTTCCTGCAATTTAAAGGTTTTTTTGCACAAGTACTATTTTTCAAGAGTATTTTATGCTGGATATTTATCATATTTGGTCTTGTTGGTTTAGATAAAGATTTGCTTTTTTTCTAAAACTGGTGTGGTGTCCGTTTGTAGTGTTTTCACTGTATTACTGTATGTGTTCACAAATGCTTTACACACTGCCTCTGAGATGAGCCTGTCTGCTAGTGCCAAGCTACCAAGGGGGTGAGCAGGGGTTATTTTAGGAGTATATCCCCCTTACCCTGACTAGAAGCAAGGGTCCCTACTTGGGCAATGGTACTTACCTGTGCCAACTAGAAACCCCCTATTCTAACAATTGGGCAATCATAAAATAAGTTAGAGGCATGGTAACAAATTGCCTTTGTTGGGGAAAAATGAAAGAGTTTAACATAATATTTTTTTTTATTTCTCTCTTTTTGTTCCTAATTTTTACATTCTTATGATACTATGACCAAAAGCCATCCAAACGTGGGTCCTTCCTCATGGAATTCGAGGTTTTTGCCAGTCTTGAAGGTGTCACATGAAGATATTACAGAAAGACCACTTGACCTGAAACCTAGATTCACACAAAGATTAGGGCACGTTCAACCAGCCATTTCCGTCCAGCCTCCAGAACATTAATTAAAAAGTCTTGGTGGTGCTCCTAGCCCTTCTAGGAGAACCACCAGGATCTTGAAAATAGAACTAAAAAGCCCTCCCAGGGCACTATGGGGCACACCCTTCTGGATCTGTGAATAATAAAAGAACGTCGCCAGCTGCTCATTTATTGCTCTTTTTTCAATAAAACAAATCTTTATATATTTTTTTCTAATAGTTGGGGGCCGCAGAGGGAGCCTCTGCAGCCCCTGCAGCACCTGCAGCCCCTGCAGCACCTGCAGCCCCTGCTGGAGCCCCAGCCGGAACCCTTACCTGGTGCAGGCAGGAACCAGCAGCTTTATTTTTAAATTGGGTGCCCAGTACCTACCTGGGCCACCCACAATTCTGAAAGTCGGGGGCTGCAGGGGAGTCCCTGAGCCCCTACCCCTTGCCGCCTCCTCAGCCAGCAGCTTAGCAGGAGCCAGCTCCCCCAAGACACCCCCAATGTAGGTAATTGTTGGGGGCCAAGGGGACAAGCCCAATGCTCCAGCAGCCATTCAACCTCCCTAGTCAACTTTCACTGTGGTGCTGGCAGGACCTGGCTCAGTTACTTTGCCCCAGTGCGGGCAGACACAGGGCAGAAAATTACAGTATCCCCAGGACATTGCATATCCATATAGTATGCAGGATGGGGCCCGGGGCTGATCAAGAGCTCAGTGAGGGAGTCCATACCTTTCTGGCCAAAAATGTAAATACCGGCTCAAAGGATGTGGTCAGTGGGGCCTGAATGAGGCTAGGGGAGGTGGGTCCCAAGCCTCCTCCCATAATTAACAGTATTGGCTTTCAAGATGGGGTACTTGGGGCCTCAATGAGGCATGGGGAGGCCCCAACCCAATACATAAAAAGCCACCCTCAAGGGACCTGGCCCTCCCCGGGGGGCTCATTTTCAAAAACATAGGAAGCCACTTTTTTTCTCTGCACTGCAAATCTCTGTGGATTTGTGGTGCCAATTAAAAAATAATCCCTATCCTACCCCCATATGTGTTTTTTTCTTTTTAATAGAAGACAGAGGACTGAGTCCTCGAATCCTAAAATGGCTGCCGACACATCTTTATTGATGTGGTGGCAACCAATCAGATCGAATTTTTTGATCTGTTGGATTAGTGGATCCTCTGCAGCATGATATATATGGATATGTTTTAACCTTAATTCCTCAAAAATAAATCAATGGATTTACATCAAATGCCAAAAAGTATGCTTTCTGGAACAATATCTAGCTTTCTGCCAAATTTTGTGTCATTCAGTTCAGCCCTTTTGCCTGTAGCTGTGTCCGATTTTCCCACTTGAGGATAATGGATAAAAACTTCATATAATTAAAGTGTGGGCAGGCCCACTGGGGTAAATTATGTTTGGGCAGAACTACCTGTACCATGATGCATTTGGTGAACTCACTGGAGGCCCAGGAAGGTGGTACTGTATTTAAATAGTAAGCAGGAGCCTGCAATGATGCTGCTGCTTCCCTTTTCGATTGGCCTGTGAGCAAGGACAGCTGTGTCCGAAACTCATTAGCCCATGTGCTATCATCCCTTGGAAGTTACTGACTTTGCTGTTGGTCGGAATAAAAACTTGAAAGTCTGTCTGCGAGTGCATCTTCTCTAATAGCAACTCCTTAATGTTTGTGTATGACGGCTCGTGCAGCTGTGAAGAAGCACCACCACGGATCCCAGCAGATCTGGCATGACTGTAATGTGCTGTCAATCTGGGATTGGCAGACTCCGCTAATTTTCAGCATTTCGGTATACGGAACATAGGATTGGCGACTTGAGGGTAATGGATAAAAACTATATAAAGAAAACGAGGGTAGGCCCACTGGGGTGAATTACATTTGGGCTCAACTACCTGTGCCATGATGCAATTGATAAACTCACTGGAGGCCCAGGAAGCCGGAACTGTATTTAAATGGTAAACAGGTGGCTGCAATGAAGATGATGCTTCGCTTTTCATTGGCCTGTGAGCAAGGACTGCTGTGTCCGAAAAACATTAGGCCATATGTTTTAACCCCTTGGAAGTAGCTGACTTTACTGTTGGTTGGAATACGATATATATATATATATATATATATATTTATTTTTTTCACTGTATGTAGTTGTGGAGTTCAGAGTAGTAGAGCTGTACTTAGCCTCAAAATATTTGGAAGTCAATTTTTTGGTTGCGATCATTTTTTCCTCCTTGGTATTTCGACATTAAAGCAAATACTGTTACAGTGTTTAACTCACCGAGTCATCTGGCTAGTTATTAACAGGGTTGATATGCTAATTGCTTACCTCCATAAGCTCTTTTTCAGAAGAAAATCTTCTTGTGATACTGTTAATCAAGCCAGAGAAGGAGAAGGAACCTCCGCCATAACTAGAAAAAGAGAGGGACGTATCAGTCTTGAATATCCTCAAATTTGTTTTGTACTGTTCTTTGTTTGTTCATTCTTTTATATAAGATATAAAATGTGCAAAATGTATTCCCTATGCATGTGTTAAGTAGATGGCTTCACAATCCAATCTGAATGATCAAAAACATTTAAAGCTGCGACCTTTGATTTGCTCATATCATTATTACCAGAGACATAAACGAATAAAATTGATTCCAAACTAAATTATAAACCGTACTCTCCCATGGAAAACGGTCACCCTGGTTATGAAGAAAAGCATTAGCTGAAATCTAAACGTACACCGTACAGGCAGCCGATAAACATACTTTTCTCTTTATTTTTGGACGTTCAGTGGAACCCAACATCCTGTGTCATATTTTTAGATTCTTCCTATTCGCCTGCAGGTGAAAATCTTGGCGAGTGCAGTCCGTTTCAATGGTTCTACACATGCTCTATATACCAAGTCATGAGAGCATGTATACATAGACACGCAATGAAAACAGATATTCCCTGTAGTTTGAGTAAAACAGTACTTTCTGGATTTCTGTTTGGAATTCGTGCCACGTTTTTTATTTCTAAAAATGTATTTTTTTAAACAAAAATAAATCTTTGTATTTCGCATAAAACAAAGTTATATTTAACACACAGGGGCAGATTTACAACCCCTTGCGCCACTTTTGCATCATTTTTAACATGGGGAAAAATGACGCAAAAGTGGCGCAAGGGGCTTGTAAATCTGCCCCACAGTGTTTTGATCCCAAACTTTATTCTCCCTGGGTAATTGGTTGTGGTAAAGAGGTCAATTTATTCGCACAATCCCAGAGTAGAAGAGTTAAAACCATCCATCCAATACCTTGTGCATCATGGGAATCATGTAGTGGGATATAGTCCACGCCACATGCCACAAAGAACTGAACAGGACAGTAGGGACATCTACCACATGCTGCGGGGATATCCTGGAGTAGAGGCTTAGGCGGCCGATGTTAGTGTCACACACAGTGCAGACAAACGTGGACTTCAGTTTACGATCGACGTCGCTTTGTGATGACGCTGTCTCAATAGTATTTCTATACTGCTCTTACTGGGGTTTTCATGCTCTTTGGAAGGAGGCCTTGAATAGTAAGAGAGATTTATGTGGGGCTTATTCGCTGCAGAGGCCGACCATCAGTCTACCAATAAGGACTTTCCAGCACCTTGATGGAGATCTCAGCGCACACGTTCGTGGGTGATTGTGCACTCTACAAATATACACAACATAAAAGGTGTTATAATAATGCAGGCTCTCAAGGGTCATCTGGTAATGGATCAGGCTTGTTCCATTATCTGATGTGGACCAACAATTGCCTTATCCAACGTCATTGCTTACCGTGTGGAATACAGGAATGGAATTCTGAAGCTCCCCTTGGAGTCTTCATTTGGAGATTACTTCAACCTGTGTTCTACTTAAATCATTTCTATTCGCCTTTCTTTCAGTGCAGCTCTGCCCAGACTCCTCTGCTGTTCTTTGGCAAGGCTGACAGAGGCAGTTGTACGGACTGCAATAACTAGACCAGTGTGATTAAACAGAAATTGTACAGGTCCATTATAATTTTGCATGTCAGTTATTGCATAGCTGTGGACAAATGATTCTTATTCTAACAGCCTCCACAGCTCCATGCACCCTATATATGATGCTATTGTCAGATGTAGAAGTCTCATTGAGAACGGCTGTTGTGCAGACCATTTGTATTCGATCTAATTGTTGAAATGGGTATAGGAGTTGGATTGAAAAGTATAAGGAAACCACAAAATAATGTGAGACCTGCAGGGTAAATTATACCCGCTGAACTCCGACCTGTATCTGCACATCTATCTCTCAAATGTCCTTCTCCACACCATGAAGGGCCTGATTACGAGTTTGGCGGACAGGTTACTCCACCACAAACATGACGGAAATCCCGTCCTCCGTATTACGAGTTCCATTATGTTCCATTGGAGATAATGGAACTCGAATACGGTGGACAAGATATCCGTCAAGTTTGTGATGGAGTAACCCGTGCGTCAAACTCGTAATCAGGCCCTAAGTGCCGTGTCCCATTGCGAATGGCATCAAACTGCTACCATCCTAGTCTCACAATAACAACGCGCTTCCAGGCGTCAACACTCCGCAGGGTTGTACGGAGAACTGTAAATATCACTACACAATTCATGTCTATGTTCTAACGATTTTCACAACAAAGAGACAAAGATTAATTGTACACACCAAGCACACACCAGGTGAGATACAAACCTAATTTGTCTAATTGTATGCAACGTTGTTATATTAAAATAATCTACAAACGTAAACAAATCATTTCTAAAATGCAGAGATACTAACGTTCCACCATTTGTGGGATAGTTTCTCAGAGTCCAATGTAGGCTTTTCAGGGCATACATACATTTCCCCATTTTAGTTTTCAGTACTTCTCTTGTCTTCGGTAGACTCGAGTCTTTGTCTGCTAGTTAAAGAGACAGATGATGTAGTTGGCTAAGACTTGCAGGAGTATATTCTCGAAAACGTGCGATAATCATCGCCAAAATAGGTTAATGCAATTTCACATATCGCCGTCTATCGCGGGAAAATAACTCAGTGTCAATGTCACATTCTCAACACAGCGGTAACATGGGATAGTGTCCCGATAACGCGTCAAATGTCTGTGAAAACATTACCGGAACGGTGATAATAATCAAAACCAGAACGCGAAAAAAGTGGCGATGGGCCCAACCACGATGACAAAATCAGCAATAAGCTGTGCCAGGCCTGCAATTCACACAAAAATCACGTTAAAAGCAGAAAATAAAACACAAACTAAAACAAAAAAACTACGAAGCACAATGGAGGTAGCCGGAGCAGGAACAGAGGACAAGAAGAAGAGGAAGACATGGTTCAGTCCACAAGAAAACAGGATCCTAATAACAGAGGTAATAAAATACCATTAACAACTGTTTGTCACCACCAATGTGTCATTGGTGACAAAAAATGTAATATGGCAGTCCATCGTGGCCAAGGTGAATGCAATCGGAGTGCTGAGGAGGACAATGGAAGAGGTCAAGAGGCGCTGGAATGATGTGGAGTGCAAAACCAAGCAGAAACTCGGCAACAACCCGAAGGCAGCAATGCAGACTGGAGGTGGGAGTCCAGCGCCACAGGAGGAGCTGGACGAGATGGAGGAAATGTGTCCACAGTCATCCGTGTGGAGACGGTTGCAGGAGTTGGGGGACAGGACACTGTTCGACAGGAGCCGACACAACAGCAAGAGGGTGAGTAACGACCAGGGACTGGGGGCACGGGGGGGAGATGGGCACAATAGTACACATGCACAATTAAGCATAGCACAGTGTACACCCACAATGACTCTGGAGCTTGTCCCTGATCCCCTTGGCTCACTGTAGCACACCTAGAAACTGCAAGTAGGCCACCGTCGACTATGTGCCCAGAGGGGGCCCTCCCCACACATCACTAATCTCACAACAAACCCATGCACATGTGTTGAACCCAGCAAAGCTGCGGGTCCGTGACCCACACTGACAATGCAAGTGACACTGCATGATGATTAGCATGGCTGCAGTCCAATTATCATGACATGGTGCACGCCACAACACTGAGGTGGCTGAGTGTGGACCACATCTGTAAAGGAGCAGGTCACACTCTGACACATGCACGTGCACAAACAACCCCTGATGTCAACACCTAATCTGCGGACAAACCTTGCCCAAGAGTCCCAACTAGCACCAAGAGCCAAATTTACCCAAGTCTGTAACATCTCAGCACTGTATAAGCACAGCATTGAAAGGCACACCACCTGAAAGGGATATGGGCCAGCAAAATCAGAGCTGCAGGGGTGACTCTCCCACAATGTAGCACACACACATAAGAAGCACATCAACATTGACAACAATGTGGTACAAACCGCAACACGTTCACAACAGAACAGAGGACACAACTGCTGCCGCTTGTGTGTAGAAACTGGCCACTCACATTTGCCATAGCAGGGAAATGTGAGATGATGATGTACAAGTACAAACACACTTCCATGACGTTGTCGAAATGTCCCACATCAAACAGGCAGCTCCTCCCAAACCAGTCACAATGTACATTGTCATGCAGTCTGTATGTAAACTTGTACAATGCGTCAATATACATGTAAGCACAATGTTAAACTGCACCTCCCCTTCACATTGCAGAGGGAGAATCAACACCTCCTGCAGAGCCGACCCAACAACTCTTCACTGATGACGAAGAGGACCTCCCCACCTTCGACACTGACGCCCTCCAAAAGCTCATGGACAGCTTCGGCACCTCACCTCCAGGAGCAGGGCAGCCCAGCTGCATCCAGGAGACCTCACCCCCTGCACAGACCACACAGCAGGGAGCACCAACCACCACGGCTGTCTTCCAGGACCGACACGAACAACACATGGCCTTCCAATGATGTGTGTTAGGGTGCCAGGAGAAGACAGCTGATCAGGTGCGGGTGGGGTTCGACCTCATGGCAGCCAAACTAGATGCCATACGTGGGTGTCTAAGTCCCATCAGGGACCACTTACAGTCCCTAACGGATACCCACAGTCTGCTCCATGCTCTCCAACGATCCATGGACACATCGCTGGAGTCCTGACTCTGAGACAAGGACAACTGTCTAGTCAGAGTGGCTCCAGCGGTGTCATCCCGGAGTTGGGACACATGCGGAGGACCATGGAGAAAATGGAGCAGGTGCAAGCGGAAAGAATGACTGCCACAGCTGCACACCAGCATGATGTAGCTGGTATCTACCATGCCCTGCAGATCCTCGTCATGGCATTGCTACAACGAGGCCTGGCACAGATGAATGCTGCTGCTGCTTCCACATCCACATCTCCGCCCCCTGATGTGTCAGTGCCACACAGTGCCGGAGACAGAACACCACCACCGACATGTGAGGCATATGAAACATCAGAGGACGAAGATGCAGATGATTCTGTCTTACTGGTAAGGAGGAAGCAGTAGCATTCATCTCCGCCATATGACCTGTTTCTGCTTGGTTCTGCCCTCTGCATCATCACCTTCCACTGTCCCCCGATGCACTCTGCGACACTCACCTTGGACCTTGACATGGACTGCCATATTCTGTTTGGTCACCAATGACACAGCTATCAGACTGTGGACTTAACTCTTCCTCATCCGATGTACTTGTCATTCCCTGAAGGACTCTGGTTGGCCATCCACGGGCCAAAAATGTAAAGTGGGGTTTGCATGACCCTGTACTGCTCCAGATACAACACTCCACTGAATGTGCATTAAAAATTCAAATTCACACATATGTGTCATGTCTATGATCATTCAAGTATGAAAGTATGGATGAATGTAGGGTCAGTGATTCCCCCTTAAGTTCATGTTGCTCATGTTGTGGTACTTGAGTCACAGGGTGCAACAATACCGATTGCGGTCCGGGTGGCGACGACACTACAACAGAGACACATGCATTAGTTATTTCCTTGTCCAGCCCAGAACGGAACCAGGCTCAGAGCCCCGGGGTCATTGTTCACACCCCTATGCTGGACTGGCATACGCCAGGCCAGCTCACTCCGCTTACGCTTACAGTGGGGGGGCAACAATGCTACATGTCCCAGGTCCTCCCTGTAGTGATCTGCTGATCACAGGTCTAGTTGTCAGCATGCCACAGCCATTCCCTGAGGGCTAGCTTACACCCACACCACACCCATCCAGCAAAGGGGTCACAGGACATGTGACCATGCCAATAAAATGGGCCGAGCGCACGTGCTCGGGCCATTTCCACTATCTATCTGAGTGTGTCCATGTGGTCATTATTTATGCCTGATGGCCTAGGGCCCTACCACATCACATTCCCCACTGCCGGAGGCGACATGATGGCGTCCGCACCACGAGACTCAATCATAAAGGGCCCATGACTTGCGGTGCACAGAGTTGGTGGCAGCCGAGGCACTTTGGCCGGCACGGGCCTACCGCCACGAGACGGTGACTTTCACTTGCGGTACACAGAGTTAGTGGCAGCCGAGGCACTTTGGCTGGCACGGGCCTCCCGCCAGGTGGCGATGACTTGCGGTGCACTGAGTTAGTGGCACCACAGCTGAGCGGGTGTGTAGCCTGCGATGATTCGTAGGCCTCGATACGCCGTCCTGCCAATCAATATTCGATTTGAATTGTGAGCCCAGCTGGACCGCAGTGTACGCCAAAGGCAGCAGGCTGCACAGACATGACTCCGCAGCACGGTGCAGCAGGCTGCGCTGGGAGCCTGTGGCACGGAATCCAGTAATCGGCTGCGGAGGTTGCACTGGCATGTGGTGGGCCCTCCGGGAGACACGCCGGTGGCGACAGGTGAGCATTGAGGCCTGGGTGCGCAGGGGCAGACAGTCATCGCTGGGCGGCAGTCCGGTCTGGGGACCAGGGCTGAGGTGCAGCAGGCGCACAGGATCGCGTAGGCACCACCGGTCATGGTGGCGCCCTCGTGGCTGGGTGGGGGGAGTGAAAGTGCATGGGTATCAAGCTGATACAAACCGTGATGCTTACAGGTATGAGAAATCCTGCATCATGAGACCGTAACAGACGTTCGTGTGACCATAACCTTCCTTTTCTTTCCTACGAAGGTTAAGACCATACATACTTCTGTTACGGTCCTTTTTTGCAGGATTTGTCTTTCCTGTAAGCATTCCAATTTGTCCAAGTGCTATACACTGTACCAGATTAGGTTTGTGACTATACGGACGCTTGACCATTGTCACCATTTGTCCAACAGGTTTCTGAATACTGACTTCCGGAGTATGGAATTGTATTGGGGAGTTCCCGCAGCATATGCAGTTACTTGAATCCACACGTTGCCCTGATGAAGTTCCCCGTTGGGCGTTGGCTGTGCTTTTCGTATTGTTTATTTGGGTATTTGTAATAAAGGACTGTTTTTGCACTACTGGACTTCATGACCGTGCGTCCCCCCATTTTAGTAACTACAATCTTGGATCTGGGGCACAGAGGCGTCTGGCAACGGCTGAAGTTGGGGTTGGTTGAGCAAGAACACTACGAATTGAAACTGTCGTGTGGTGTGGATACAGGGGCCCACCGATGCTAATGTGGACATGCATCCAAGACATGTGTGAGGAAGTTTGATAAGGCTGACTTTGAGACTCCTCCGACTCTGGCAGTTGTTGGTTGGGAGGTACCAGGGGCCAACAGGTGCAGCACAGCCAGAAGCTTTGTCTGCGGAGGGATGTTGGTTGTCCGCTGTGTTGGTACCGTCAGCCTGTGGGCACTGTGGGTCAGGATGCGGAGGATGGTTGTCCTTTTGTGCCTGTAGTGGGCACTGACTTCCTCTGGCGTTGAGTCTCTGAGGCTTGTGCAGGTTAGTAACGTCTGCAGTCCTGTTTTGCTCTGCCTCTGTGGTAGTCCGGGGGTGTGTGGTCCGGGGGGTGCATGGGGGTGGTGTTGTGGGTGTTGTGGACCTCTTGGGTCTCCGAGCTGCATGATCAGTGTCTCCATGACATGTGTTGGTCTTCAGATGTGGCTCTGGGCTGGGCTCCCTTTCATACTGCAGGTAGTCGTCCTGCTTTACACCAGTAAAAGGCAGGTGTTAAATCCCTGCTGCTAACGCGCCTTATCGTCTGTTTTTGGATCACATCACATATCTGGCTGGTCGTTGAGAACTTCGCAAAGTGGTGTTTTTGTGTGTTTATGCAGGGGAACGCCTACTCTGCATATCATTAGTGTTAGCTGTCGTTCTCATCCGTAGCCATGTATTTTGCGGAAGGTATCGCTGGAAAACTGGCGATATCGACAGTTTGCACCAGCTTGAGAATGGGGTGATAATTTTTTCGCCACTTTTGGTGCGCTAAAGTGCCGATAACAAGGTGATAAGTCCTTGAGAATATGCCCGCAGTCTTTTTACTGAAACATTCAGCTGTAAGGCTGTCTTGCATCTGTGCTTGTGTTTGTTTGCTATTGGTTTCCGATTTTTTAATCCGAAGAAGCCAATTCGAAGGAAAAACGTCACTTTCTACAATAAATGTGATTCTTTCAATCTTTAGATTGCATGATCTTTCAAATGTTGAGCACTTTTTTCAACACCTAATTGAACTACATTCTTAAAACTGAGCTGGAGACAAAAATGTGCGCACAGGTATTGAGAAGCACATTAGAGCGTTGAAGATGGTACATGCCCTGCCACATTCCTGCCGAATGGCTAGTTTCAGCTCCTATCTTGCCTTTTATGTTTTGCAAACGTGTGTAACCTGAATGGCTGACACATTGTTAAGTAATTCCTTTTTGAAGGAAAAGTGCTTTATACGGTATTTTCCAATTTAAAGCTGTAGTCCTTAAAAAGTTTGACTTTTTTCACCAGTTTTCAAACATTAACACAATAGTCCACGTTTAGGAGAACTGCATCTTTTGAAGAAGAACAGAGAATTCACTTGATTGCATTACATCTATTTTGACCAGACAAGGTCTGAGTAGAATGTATTGCAGACGACCTTCAATGCTGTTTTTGCTCTACCGCACCTTTCACGGTACCAAATAAGGCTTTTGAAAAGGCTCGGGTGAAATTTAAATGACGCTGACATTTGAGAATGTAGCATTGCGATGGTTATGCTAAGTTCCCAAAATTAGGCTTTGATGCCACATCACATAATAATGCCGCTTTTCTGGGCAAAATTAAACACAGGAGCATGGTAACAACAAAAACAACCGGAAGGCGAGTGCTTTTGTTTGCGGCACTTGCGTTTTTTACACTACATTTTAGCAGGAAGTGCACTCATACACCAAAAAATAGCACATTTCATGCTAAAATATACCACTAAAAGAGTGATATGCTATTCAAAAAATAACATATAATTTCTGGTAATTAGAAGAAAGCAAATTTCGTAAACTCCTAATTTTGGAATGCGTTCTCTTTTTTTTAAACATACACCAGAACAATACTAGGAGCCTCACCTTACGGAGAGCACACACAAAAACCTCACTGACTAGAGTCACACACAACCAACAGCACTCTCACACACCTCAGGAGTTGCATTCTCACTACCCACAGCACTCACACACGCCTTCCATATTATCGGTCATGTTATAGACAACACTTGCACCTCACACAGAGCATCAGTCTCACATACTATTGATAGTGTCCTCACACCTCTTGAAGGCTAGCAGTCACATACTATCCGAAGTATTCCACACCCCTTATAGAGTAGCAGTCACGCATTACAAGAAGCACTTTCATACTCACAACAGACTAGCAGTCACACTTTACCAACAGCACTTTCAACCCCTCAAAGACTATCAATTCACATATTACCAGCAGCACTCTCCCAGTCTTCACAGACCAGCAGTCACACACAATGGAACCCCCTTCACACCCCTTAAAGGTTAGAAGCAATGCCAATAGCCCTGGCTTGTGAGTGGAAGGGCCTATTTATTGAATAGCGAGTTTGCAGGTGTGGCACTGTGAACAGATAAGTGGGAGAATGCAAGAATGAGTCTGGGGCGGATGTATAGCGGCATGAGTGCAAGTGTGAGTACCTGAATGAATAGCTGGTGTGTGACTGTGTGCAAGAACAGATGCTTGAATAACTGCCCAATAATAATAATAATGCTTCATTTCTCCTCGTTTTTGGATTTTCCATGTGTGCCGCCTTGTGCAGCACACATGGAAAAAGCAAAATGGGATTTCAGGAATTTTCATGTGCAGGAAGGGGCACCTTCCTATACATGAACAACCCTCCCCTGCACACACACACTCTTGCAATCTGGTGCAAGTGTGCCTGCATTGGCGCTAAGTCGTGCAATTTAGCGCCATCGCAGGGGGAAACACCAGGCTGCACCACCTTCTTGAGAATAGGGTGCAGCCACGTGTTTACGAAGTGGCGGAGAGAGGCGTTAAGCCAAGGAGGCTAACACCTCTCACGCCACTTCATTGAGGATATCCCCCAAAATGTTCACATTATTGCAACGCACTCTGAAGCAGCTGCAAGTTGGCAAACAGGCACTGTCACAGACCAGTTTACCAAAATGTTTGCACTGGTGCGAACGATGCAACATATACCCTTTCGCTTCATTCTTGTTTCGTGCGAAACGTAGAATCTATCATTTAAACATTGTCCCTGCTAGTCCGTGGTACACCCTTCCTCTGTTGCCCTGTCGCAGCAGTGCGCTTGTGTGCTGCTGTTTGTCACAGCTATGGCCTGCCCTATCAGACAAAACTCTGTGCGCTCCTGTTTGACACAGCTCTGGGCCGTCCCAATTGACACAGCCCTATGCTGTGCTGTTTGACACAGCCCTATGCTGTGCTGTTTGACACAGCCCCATGCTGTGCTGTTTGATACGGCTCTGTGTCGTCCTGTCTGCCACTCACAGCTCTCTGCTGCCTTATGTGTCAAAGCTCTGCGTACTGCCGAATGCCACTGCTTCTTTGAAAACAGCAAGACCTATTGGTGCTGACAATGTTTGTTGCATCAGTTGGTAAAATGAAACATTGCAAATTATTTTAAGAGGGCCTGTAGGTCAACAGTGGCCGGCTGCTTCTTTCACTAAGGTTCCCAGCGTAGCTGTCATTTCTTCTCCCTCTATTGTAATCGCTTCTGACCCCGAAGAGGAACTTACTCAGAAAATATTTTTTTCCAGTTTTCTCTGATGAAAGTCCAGGCCAGGTCCTGGCCGTCAACATTGCTTCCAATTGCATTGATGGTGGAGGTGGCGTCTTGCTTCCGGATTTTCGTTGGATCCAGTGTATACTCAAGATACCTAGGGAAAGAAAATGAAATAAAGGGAGTTGGAAAGATGGACGAGAACATGGTTAATTATAGGACTGTATGTTCAATTATTACTTTATTAAATTAGTATATGATAGTTTTCCACACATGTGGCAAATTGTTGTAAAATTGTACGCTTGTCACGTCTTTAACAAAAAAGTCGCTCACTTTGTTCTCTGAAATTAGGTACGCTTGAGAAATATTGCTCAACGCTCTTTAAAACGTTCTCTTACTCTCCTGAATGGAATATAGCTATGGGGAGCACTGGCTCCCCCAGCAGGCCTGGGGACCTCATTGCAGCGTCGCCTTTGGTTTGAAAAGGTGTCGGTCGGTGTAGGCTACTAGGCATGGAGCTGGGTTGAATTTTCTGGGTTGGCGCCTTTGTGCTTGTGGACGTTTTTAGGCTTCAGCAAGGGCTTTGTGGGGCAGACTCTGATCACAGCTATACTAAAATAATAAACAACGGCTTAGGGAGATGATCCAGATGTTAAAATTCAAATGTCCCCTTTGTAAAGCAATAAATGCTTCTCCCCATTGATGACGGTCCCCATGGCCAACAAACATGTCATTGAAAACACCTGTGAAATACCGAGGTCAGCGACTAAAGCTGAGATTAAAATGGGGTCTGCAGGAGTTTCAACAGGTAGGGGAACAGAAGGAGAAGATAGACTTGATAGCCTTATTCTACAGTCAATATCTCCAGTGAAATGTATTTAAAAGTCATCCATGGCTTTAAACCCAAGACCTTTCACCTCTCCAATAATTTGACACTTCCTCTTTTTATATTGCTTTGTTTGACACCACAGTTGTTCTCACTCCAAAATCAAAATGAACTATCGACACAGAACCTAGCCCTAAAACGTTCTATAATGATTGGAGAAGACAATTTATACCTGCCTCAGTGTGTTGATTTAACCCGATGATGTAGCATGCCACCTAGGTTGGTGGTTGAGGGTTTCACCCTTTTAAATGAACCACTCGGGCAGGGAGAAATTGTCTCCCCCAATCATTTGTACCTTTGCAGGACTAGGTTCTATGTCTGCAGTATCTTCTTTGATTTTGTAGTTTATAAAGGGAGGGTACACTGCTGCCAGTCCATCCCAACCCCTGTTTTATTAACAGTTGTTCTCACTCACCTGCTTAGGATTGTTGTATTCTTACTGCAGGCCATTGCTGACCTCAGTTTATCAGCCTCCGTTGCCACGCTTGCTTCCGTAAACCTTTGCCACGCAAAGTCCCACTCTGCTACCCCACCTGCTGCTATGGCATTGCAGTAGATGGTGGACCTCAGATTTGGTGTGATTCTAAGAGAATAAAGAGAATAGCAGTGAGCATGAGTAAAATCTCTAGGCTTTTGTTTTGCTCTTTATTTGCCTCCGCCTCACTGTGCCTTAGGACTCCTCCTGATCCACAGCCCTCTCCTAAGCCTCGCCAGGTTCCACATTAGGCCCCGTGGCACCCAATCCTCAGATATACTCAGGATACACACTGTTTACTACTTCTAAATGATAGCGAGATAGATACATTCATGGACAATTACTTACTGGCAATCTTCATTACTCTGAGCCCTAGTCTTCCTTGCCACCTGTGACTATGAAGATGAGTCTTTCCTTTGGAGCCTGCAAACCCTCTTACTCCCTAAACCCAAAACATTCTGCCCTAAGCAGATTTTGTAAAAAGAGATTTGTATTGTATTTTATTTGATCGTTGCCCCTTTTAAGCTATAAAGGGTATCCCTGGTCCTTCCACTTTCTGTTGTATCTGTCTCTGTCAAGGCACAGCTTCCATCTTGAACACAAAAGTGCCAGAATAGTAGCCTATTGTTCAATTTCCTTAAAAAAACAGAGGAAACGCGGTAGGAATGCAAATTCTTGTTTTCTTCCTTAGAGCCCTTCTCTACACAAGAAAACTAAAGGGGACGAATCAAGGGTTATGCGATAGCCTAGGATCATGCGTGAACCAATGCTGTACTGAGCCTAACAATGGGCGACTTCAGGCCACGGACTAGCTGTGCTATTACAGGCACAGAGTGTGACCCCGTTTTCCGCACACACTGAAGGTGAGGAATTATTGTGGCTCTAGCCAGAACATGCTGGCGGTGAGTGTTAGCAAGCTACCCTTGTGCACGGCATTTGCCGTTTCGACCTTGCTTTGATTGACATTCGTGTGGCCCAAAACACTGTTATCTTGTGCCAGGAGCACAGGTGCACACATGGAACAGAATGCCACTGGCTTTAGTGGGGTGTATGGACACTTGAGTATTTTGTTTGACTTCAGGAGAGGAGCTTCATTTGTGCTGAAGAGAGAATGCAGCAGCAAAGCAGAGCAGATGCGTGTGATGCAAGGGATATAGTGAGGCACTGGGCAGGCAGTCCTAGCATGCCAATGGATGAGGGGCGAAAAGCCTCTACCTGCACGAGTGGAGGCTGGGAAGATGGCTATGTGTATGTGACATGCATGGGGCCAGACATGTGCCCGAGCATAAAACATCAAACAGGATGCAGTTGAGGGGTGGCTGGCCAGGGGTCAGCAGTTGTACAGATACTGAGGGTCTGCATGTGAGTAACTGCTGAGGAGGATTTGCGAGCATGTGAAGGTGATAGGTATGATGGCCAGTGGTTTAAGGATCAATGAGAGCAGATAAGAGGAGGCAGAGGGGTATCCACACTGATTGCTTACTAGAAGCCCAATCTGCTCAGCCTTGTATTACTAGTAGTGGGTGACTCATGGCCTTCTGTTCCTTACATTAATGATGAGCTAAAGTCATGAATCTGTGGGGAAATGCAGGTGACAACCGGGACTTCAATGAACCCTCCAATCACATATGGCATTTAGGCAATGCCCAGATATGAAGGGGCTGTTTCCTGGACACACCCAGTTACAGGAACAGACAAGCAAATATGTGCCAGGGAGAGACAGGCAGGTGGTAATTCACAAAGCATTATACAGGTGGTACCCAGGTGCGGTCTGAAAACGTCACGGTGCAACTAATGGCAAGGGATGAAGTGGGGCTGTCGGTAGAGCAAAGCAAAGTACAGGTTGTACCCTGATGCAGACTGACAAATATGAGGCGAAGCAGCCGCACAATATGGAAGGTGTATGGGCAGGTTGAAGGGTGGGGAATGTTCGGATTAAGGTGCACATGGCACAGTACATTATGTAGAGAGAACACTGGTATACAGCCCAATTAAGCTAAAATGAAGTACCGATAGCAGTTCCCAGATAATCTGAGATGACTGGGCAGAGTGTAGGTGAGCATGAGGTACTAGCCATAGACCCTTCCAGGCTCAGACAGTACCAACCCGAGACGTCACCACAGAACGATCCACTTTGTTGAACTTAGTAGCTCCTACTGCGTATGTGTTGCCATTTACTGTTGTGTTCCATCTCTGAAAAGTCTGGACTATATCAGATGGGAGTGTGGAAAGGGCACCTGATTCGTGCACCCAATCAGTAGCCTGAGCTAAATGGTGACAAATTTAGAAACAAAGAAAGTGACCTATTGCACACAGAAGGCTACGGCAAAACAGTGCATGTAGGATGCAAAGGCCTTACTATGCACCAATTAACAACTTGTTCCACAAAATCTAACTTTTGCAAAGACCTTCAGAACGATCACAACAATGGCCAGGGGCTGTCATTAGCTTGGGCCCGCACACTCTCTATGGCATGTGAAGCCCAAATCAGGGCCACAACCATCTTCGCCATAGCAGGAATCACCATAGCTTCATGGTGCCTGTGCCTGGTGGAAGCAAGAAAATGGATGCGTGTAGCAGCATTATGTATGATCAATACACAGATTACTTTGTTGAGCTGTTCAACCATGATATAGGACTGACGGTAAACATGAATGGTTGTGCTGCGGCTACTTGTAGTTCTGCAAACAAGCTATCTGAGAATATCTAACTGATCAATTATTCTTCGGCACCTGGCTCTTATGCCCGTCTGTTCAGTGGAGGTTCTTGCCTCTGCGCCCTAATCAGAGGAGTTTGTGCTCTATTGAAAGATCTGTGCTAACATGCAGGGAATATCTCAGCTCAAACTTCATTTATGGCAGCTCATGCACTTTTGCCAACGCAAAGTGCCAGCCGGTCAGCCCGATTGGGGTTTTGTTTCTGAAAACCAAAATGTCTACAGCAGTGGTTCCCAAACTTTTGACTCCTGAGGATCCCCATTGAGTCACCACTGGAAGCCGGGGACCCCCAAGCAATTTATAGGGTTTAAATTTCAAACATTAAAACAATAATTCGAAAAAAATAAACACACATGTGCACACAAAACAAATACTCAAATTACTAAGGATTTTAGGGGCATATTTCCAAGTCCCTATCGCCATGGGAAAGTCACTTTTTGCGATGTTCCTGTGGTAATAGGGGCTTTGCCTTATTTACAAGGCAGCGTTAAGACACTTATTGTGGCTTAACGCTGCCTTGTAAATAAGGCCCCCTTTCACGCAATGCTTAGCGTGAAAAAGGAGGGCAGCGGGAGTTGCGGTGGGCGTTTCACTCCAACACTCATTGATTTTGACGCTGCCCTCTATTTACAAGGTCAGCCTAAATAGGAGACAGCACCAAAATTAAGACCATGAAAAACCTGGTCTTAACTTGGTGAAATGAGGAGAAATGCCTTTTTTCTCCTTGTTTTTGCATTTGATTGTTTATGTTCAGGAAGGTGACCCTTCCTGCACACAAACAATCTTTAATAAAAATGACGTTTTGTAACTTCCATGTGTGCTGCATTAGGCAGCACACATAGAAGTGACAAAAAGGCATTACAACATTGTTCATGTGCAGGAAGTGGGAACATAGCAGCATCAGGATAATGATAGACTGGGAATAAACATATGTTGCTAACTTTTGCCGTGCAGTTTGCAAGCAGCTCTTTGACAGTTTATAGGACACTGTGCTAGATTACGATTGCCCCTTATGAATTGCACAGTGACAAAAGAATCTCTGTGACAAAATCAGTAACCCACTGACCTATGCACATAAAATACAGTTTTTTAAAATGCATTGTACACGTTCTTTGCAGTAGGCTTATTAACCCTCTGTGCTACATTAGATAAGTCAAAGCTGCCACTGGACAAAACTCTCATCTCTCTCCAGCAGGTACATAAATCACTGGCATTTTCTTGACACTTTTATAGTTGCTCGAAAACTGCTAATTTTACAAGGAACTTTGCAGTGCTTTTAAAACTGCTGCCTGCGGACCCCCTGGGAATGTGCCACGGACCACTGGGGGTCCTGGGACCCCAGTTTGGGAAACACTGGTCTACAGTATTCACAGTGTCTGATTGGGGTTTTGAGAGAATACCAAAGTTATGACAAAATGAAGAGGACATGTTTTGCAATTAGATCACTACCAAGAAGGTCTTTGGCAAAGATTTGTACTTTCTAGAAGTGTAACCACATGAAGTAAGTCCACCCAAGGGTGGGAAACGTGGAAAATGAAAATGAAGATATACTTGTGCGGGAGAGTGATGCTGACATTTCTATAGTCAAAGTAAACAATCTATTCATTAAGGCAGTAGACGTATCTTGCTCCACCAAGGCTAAGATGCCCAATGTTTCCCTTTTGTCCTAAACAACTGCACATCAGGCTAGCATGAACCATTTTGTTTGCAGATTTTTCCTGTTGCTGTAAGATATACACTCCTCTCCTGCTCCACAAAGTTTTGAAAATCAAATTCCTCTAGCTACTCTTTCAATTCACAGTGCGGAAAGAACCTGCTGCTTAGGGCAAAACAAGGATTCGCAATGCCAACCTGTCTCGCTTACCTTTACATAGAAGCAAGACCAATTGGCATTGTCAGTGGTGGTGTTTAATAGCCTTTAATGTCTGTCAAGAAAGATGTTACATCTTCCACATTTCTGCTGCAGTTTTTTTTGTGAACAATAAGTGGCAATGAACTGCAGCAAACTGGTGTTCTTAGATGCCATGTTGCATTTTCTACCAATGACAACATACACAAAACCCTTTTCATTTGGAGGGCTGGGGGAATGAGAGTGAAAATTATGTGGGTAACCGTTTGCAGTCTCCCTTATATAAAGATAACCACAATAAAGCAAACGTACCCAGAACAGGCTCTCAATTATGAAAACCAGACATCTATCATTCATTCACTTTCAGAGTGTTTCATGTCCCACTAGCTGGAGTGACGACCCCGGGGGGTGGACTTCACAAAAAATAAACCGGGCTAGCCTCACAACCCCCGGGTGTCATGCTTCATCATTGGCCATCCCGCGCTCACCAGAGAACGCTCTAGTGGTGGCCGACCCACGTTGTAGATATATGGACTATTCGGGGATGTTTATGAGAAATGGGGGATATTAAATGGTAAAATTCCCGTATCGATTGACGCACAAATAGGTGCTAGCGGCAGGGAGAGACCTTTGATGAATGTGTGACTACAAGGCTCCCCTCGTCCCAATCCTCCATGAAGTGTATCTGTCCCAAAATTAGGGACCCTATCATTGACTTTATACAGACATTAGGAACTGGTATAGTATATTTGCATGCACACTCAGTGGGTGTTGAAGCCTGTAACATGGAACTTATAAAGGGATATACAGGATCTTAGTCCTGAAGAAAGCCTTGACCTAGATAGGAAACATGTTGCATAATGGTGTTTCAAATGTCCAATATTTACTTTTAAACACCCCTACACCACCCATTAATAAATGGTGGAATATAAAACATGGGCAAGTGTACAGGGTTTTTAGCTTTTAGGATCCCCCATTCCTCACGAACTTCCCTGAAAGCCCATTTTCACCAGTACATGGTAGAGGATGTCCCTGCGAATGCTTTCAAAGGCTTGTTTTTTTTGGTCTATTGCTACGGTCACCGTCTTGTGCTTATCTATTACCTCCACATCAAGGATCACAAGAAGCCTTCAGATAATTTGCGCTGTCTTGCGCCCTGGGATGAATCAGGCCTGATCCACATGGATTAGTTCAGGCATCAGGGGAGGAGACAGGTAGTTAATATTTTACTTAAAAGTTTATAGTCCATGTTACACATGTTAAGCATAGACAGGGGTGCGGTATGCCCATACATCTTGAGGGTCTACTGATAAATGTATAAGTCAAGGGGGTTGCCATATCGTAATTGCATAATGTAGTTCTAACGTGGGGGGGGCAGGGGTGTTGACTTTTTACAGTAGTTGGGGGTGGGGGTGGGGGTAGGGGCATTCCAGTGAATAAACTCCTATAACCAAAAGCTAACATCTCAACTCTCCAACCCCAGGACAAAACCTGAAAACCAACATTCAACTCTCGTGCAATCATCACCCGCACCACTTCAGTGTGGGGGGTTGCACCAGCCACAGCAGCTCCTGGCCTCACATCCACTCCATCCAGCAGGGAACAAGCATAACAGATCCCGATCATGGCCCAGTTACTGGCAAACATCAGTGCAGGTATGGCATTCAGGCACAAACACACGTGAGAGGAGCCATTGAGTCAAATGGTTTTGTCCGATGTGCCTGTTGTGACCAGGGGCAATGAGTTCCAAGAGCTGTGGGAGGAGACCGATGCGTGTTACAAGTCAGATTCCCCAGAGCTATTGTCCCCAACCACAGAAGGGCGGCAGGACTGAGTTGCGCTGATAGCCGCCACCACTTTCACTGCTCTGGCGTTACTGCAGGTCCTGAGAGGGAGAGTGGGCTCGCCCTTGTCCGCCAGTTCACCTTTTCCTGGGAGGAGTGGCTCTGGAGCACTCTTCTGTCTGGGGGAGACGGTCTATTCGATCTATCCAGTTCCAGAGCTTAGCCGGAGTAATGATCTGTCAATCGTTCAGCATTTGTAGAGCGCAGCACTGTCACCCCTGGGGGTATCTGGGTGCTGGCGTGATAGGTCTCTATTGAAAAGCAAGGTCTTGAGGAAACGGCGGGAAGAGGGAAGAAACTAGCACAAAAGGCAAAACAGAGGGCAGAAGAACGAGCAGGAAAGGTAAAACTGAGGGCAGAAAAACAAGCAGAAAAGACAAAACAGGGCAGAGCAGCACAAAATAGAGAGCAGAAAAACTAGCAGAAAAGGCAAAACAGAGCAAGGAACAAGCAGAAGAGGCACCAACAGAGAGCAGCAGGTAGACAGGCAGCAGAGGGTAGTGGACTGCGGGCAAGCTGGACAGGAGAACTGTTGCAGGGGGAGCTGGTACGAGACCTCGCGCTGGGGCCTCCATTAAGCAGGTCCTGGGGGAGGGCAGGGCGCTGGGTGAACGTAGGAGGGAAATAGCAGGAAGAAGGAAGTGACAAGTAGAAAAGGGCAGAAAAATGAGCAGTAAAGGCAAAACAGAGCAGAAGAGGGCAAAACAGAGGACAAAAAAGGCAAAAAACGAGCAAGAAACGAGCAGAGGAGGCACAAACAGAGGGCAGCAGGTACACAGGCAGAAGAGGGTAGAGGACTGCAGGCAAGCTGGACAGGAGAACTGTTGCAGGGGGAGCTGGCATGAGGATGAAAGACTGCACCTCGTCTCCATTGGTCACTCGTTGCCTGCGGGGAAACAGCATGGCGTAGTTTATGCCCATAGTCCTAAGGAGTTTCTTAGCATCAGTGAAGGAGGCCCACATTTTCTGGACCTCTCTAGTGAAGTCTGGAAAAATCCTCAGTCTTTGGTTTTCCACTAGGATATCACTCCTAAGCTCAGCCCGATCCAGGATACTGTCTTGGTCGCTATAATATAAGAGCTTGCCCCTTACTGGTTTTGGAGCCGCTCCAGGCAGAGTTGTGCACACAAGTACACAGTGGGTATATTCGAGGGCGTGGAACTGAAACAGACCCTTGGGGGGCGCTTCAATGTGAAGCCATTTCTCTAGAAAAATAGCAATGTCTCTACTGGTGCCTTATATGTGCTCAGGTGGGCCAATAATTTGTAGGTTGTTTACTCTGGCCCTATTTTCAGAGTCTTCTGCCCTACTCTTCAGTATTTTAACTCTGTCCTCCATGCGTGATATCCGTTCGGTCACAGGGGTCATGTCCAGAGTGATGGTTTCTAATGTCCGCTCTATAGTTGTGACTCTCTAAGCCACCCATATGTGATCATCCCTTACTAGTCCGATGTCCGCGACCACAGTGTTGATCTTCAGCTCAAATGCCTCGCAAGAGGCAGTGATGGCCTAAAGGACTGTGTCCAGGGTCGCACCTTGTTTTTCCATTCGGGAAGGCTAAGTATTCACAGCCATTGCATCCACTGTAGTAGGGTTCGGTTCCTAGCAGGAACCAGGGTGGTTAAAGCCCTTTTTTTGAGCTTTTGCCCATTATTGTGTCTCGTGGAGAGTTACGGGCAGGATGGTATTGAAAGGTACAGCAGATAAGTCAATGAGTTTCAGGTCGGGGAAATGCCCAGTCAGCAGGCAAGGCGGAAGTAGCAGGGCATCAGTGTTGAAGGGTCAATCAGCCAAGTAAATAGGTAAGTGCCCTTGCAGATACTCATATATATAGAATCAGGCCGGGCGTCCTTCGCCTCAAAATATGAAGCACTGTGCAGCACAGTAGATAAGCGTTTTAAGTCACTAGCCCTGTGGCGAGTTCAGTCCTTTTCTCAACTTCTCAGTGTTGTGTGCATAGGGAGGAGTAGGTGATTGGGGCAAGGAGTATTTCAAGGGGAAAGAAAGGGGGCTCTGCTGTGTATGTACTGAGATGTCTGCGAAGTCCAGGAGGGCTAGTGGTGATAGGGGCACATCCCGGACTGAGGGCCTCTTTGCCCTTCCGGGATCGGCCGCTCCTCAGTTCCCTCAGCAAGTTGTGGGCCAGCAGAGGTCACTCGTTTTTCTAGGCACTGCAGGGATCACAGATATGGCTCCTCTGGTAGATAGTTCACTGCACCCGTGACCCATTCAAGCCACCGGTACACTCCGCAGGGGGTGGGTACCTTAATTGCACACGGCCACAGGGAGCACAACCATACCAGTGCCCTAGCTGGTCCCTTGTTGTGCAGGCCGAATTGTTGTCATATATGTTGTCTCAGGTGTGCTGTGTGAGTTTGCCCCCCTGCAGTGGGTTCATGAGGCATGTTCTGCCTGGCCAATCCAGGCATCCATGGCCTGGGAGGCCTCTGGATGGCAGAGATTGCCAGTGAACATTGTAACTCTCAACCTATTCCATCGGCGCTTACCCACGCCTCCAAGTTCTCACACATGATTCACTTCATATCCTGTTTTCTAAAATCTGATCTCAACTGTCTTCCATATATGATAGACAACACTTCTTGTTTTGCAATTAAAGATGCTATCCATAAAACTTACCTTAGAGATAGTTTGCAATATATCAAATAAAAATAAAAATTATGATTCACTGAAGGCATACTCACGGGTTGTTGGCTGGAGTTGTCATCCATGACTTAAAGAGGTCAGTAGCAAGTGTCTCACACTCTTTTATTCCATTAGAGCATGCCGTGCTGATGGCATTAACTTCGTTATACCTATTTGTTCAAAGTAAAGACTTAAGTCATTGATAAATATCTTAATACTATAAAGGAGTTACAGAAGCAAAAACATGAGTCACCATCCAAGATACTTTAACGTCAGACCATTCTCACTGCTTTCTTAGGCTTGGCAGTTTAGTATTCATGTAGTGCATCTTCACAGCAATGAATGCATATTGCCATTTCCACGTTAAGATACTAGCATTTGTCCATATTACTCACTTAATGATCATTTTACTAATCCATTTTACCATTATTTCTTCTTTTCTTACAAAAATGTATTTGTTTTCCCCCCAACAGTGGCTATCAGTGAAATGCATTTACCTTGTTAATGATGATTAAGGGTATGATTTAGAGTTTGAAAGACAGGGTGCTCCATTGCAAATGCAATAGAGTACCTTGTCTGCCATAATGACAGTCTGCCTGTTCTATTTTGGGGCAGGAGGACTGTCAGCTTTCTGTTGATGGAGCCACGAACGACGCTTCTGATGACCTGACAGAGTAGAGCCCTGGGCTATGAAGACTGATGAGTATGTCTTAATTGTTCTCCCTACTGTGATTGCATTCATTATTGATTTCTATATTATTTATTATCTTTTTGTGATATATATGTGTTTTTAGACTTGGAAACGTCCTTTACAGAAGAGGCCTGTGGGATAAATCTTGGAAAAGACACCGAAAGTGTCTAGACATGCATAGTTTAAAATGATTAATTTCTACTTTCTGACTAGGGCGAATCTGACCACTGGCAGAATTAATACGATTGTTCTGCAGACCAATGCCATTTGACCACGTTAGGGGCAGAATGCTCAACGCTCACAGCTTATCGGGGTTAGATCCTGGCCTGGCTCAATGCTGTTATGTGTCGGACTATAGCTGTTGCACAGGCGGCATGCCTATTGGGGTACTATCTATGCCCTGCTAAGCACAAGGTTAAGTCCAAGTTCTTGGACTTAGGGTTTATCCTCACTTAGGGCATGACCATCATTGTTTCGGACTCAAGACCGTCCGACAAAGAGTCGGTGGTCCCGACAGCCCAATTATGATACGACCGCCGTGTAGGCGGTCATAACGATCCATTTTTAGGTCTCGTGAGCCAAAGGCTCAGAGACATTTTATATCTGGGCTTTTCAAAGTGCTGCCGTGGCCTAAAGCTACAGTGCACGTGAACGTGCACGCGCGCAGCGCCATGTGTCTTTCCTCCGTAGCGATCGTAATCACGATCACTTTCACTTTCGCGGGCTCCTCTGTTGCTGCCATTCCCCCCTCCCTTCTCGCCCAGCCCTTCTTGTTCTCTCTTCGTTTCCCTTTCGCTCCTCATTCTGCTTTCTATATATTTGTATTCTTTCACCTTCTGTCTCTGCCCGTTACTCTTCCTCACTCATTTCTTGTTCATTATGCGTTTAGCCTTTTCGCTCTGGGTGCGAATATCTGAACTAATGTTTTACACTACCGTTTTCCTATGGATAAGATATTTCCTGAATTGCACCTTAGCTCCCTTGCACATTGACACAAGAGATTCATGAAGATGGTCTGTAGAACTTCATAATTTCTTAAATTAATCATCTTTCTGCTACTGCATGTTTACATCAATTATTATCCAGAATGCATCGTGCTGCCTGAACGGACGTTCATTCTGAGCGGTGAGCGTAAATATTTGGCGTCAATGGAAGTCGTCCATGTTATCTCTTACGATTCTTGTCAAGGCAACCGTCCGACCTCTATGCTTGTCTTCTGGTGCCCTCTACTGGAAATGTTACCAATCGGTGTTCAGCTTATATCAGGACACGGACGTGCTGTTCATGGCTACTTGTCTAGCACACACATTTCAGGAAAGGGGCCTTTTTCATATCGATTTCCTGATTGGTTGAAGTTGAAACCCCTATTTGTTGAACTCGTACATGAAATAAAACATATTTTCAATTCAGGTCTGAAGTAAGGAAACCCCTTCTCACTGTAAAAAATCCTAGAAGAAGCGGGTAACACTTTTCATGTCAAAACAGTTTCACTCACATTACAGTGGAGCACCAAATAAAATGTTCAGTATTGGTCTACAAGCGGTCCAAGAGACGATATGCATTATGGGAAACACATAATTACTATTCTATGTCGTCCGTTCCAGACAACACGATATGCTATGGTAACATGAATAAGTTGGTGGACGAGAATTGATAAACGTTGCCACTTACGCACAAAAAAATTGTTTATTGTACAATTACTTTTGTTATCAAAGGTAAATAGGCTGACTAGTTTAGAATGCAATTATTCAGTGCTGACTACAGGTGATCATCTCATCAGCTGCATTTATGCTATCCAGATCAGCACTCTGGGATAGGTCCATCATCCACTCTGGATTGACTTCATGCTTCCTGACAGCCAGGCCTTTTAAAACCTTTTATGGGGCTCATGTCGTCAATGTAATCCAGAAACCCTTCACAAGTTTATGAGGACACCCAGGGGCTTATTTACAAGCCCTTTGCACCACCCGTAAGTCACCTTTCCCCATTAAAAGTGATGCACCGGTGGTGTGAGGGGCTTGCAAATAAGCCCCCTAGTACCATCTAAGTTTCCCCAGTTTTACCAAACAAATATGCCAAAAGCAGGTTTTTTTTTCGACAAAACAAAGTAATCTACCTCAGCTCCTTTCTGGAAACTTTTGGGGTGATCTTGATCTGTCAAGTAGGGCCCAAGAAAAAGGGATGGGGTTCCACTGTACTTACCCCCTCATACAATTTCCAGAGGGGAAAATTGGACCCCAACACAGCACAAGCATTTTAAATGCAATAGGTCTTGCCTTCCATTAAGTTAAAGCCATTTGCTTTGCTATATAATACCATTAGCAAAGCAAATGACTTTAACTTAATCAAAGGCGAAACCTATTGCATTTTCAATGCTTGTTTGTTTTTAGATTCATTTAGCGCGAACTCGGCCCTAAGGTATTGTAGCGCTTCTTATATTTACGAGTTACATTATTGCGTTATTACATAATGCGTACAATCATCGTTCACCCGAAAGTTCGGCAGAACAGATATTCTAGCTGCTACTAAATTGATACATATTCCATAGCGCCAAAAAGCTGGGAAATAGTGAGTTCAATAAATATCCAATAATCAGAACCACTGGAATTATGTGATTCTGCGGCGGCAGTGTTGTATGCACAATAATACATTTGCCGCATAAACCACACAATCCATCATCTACTGCATAATCTCCAGATTTTAATACAAAAAATGTGTTTTCTGAAAACGCAGCGACCCATGTTGCCACGCAGTGGAAGGCCCTATGCAAAGGTTGACTGGTCATGTTCCTATTACTCTTTTTTGCTGTTAAACTGGTACTACTGAGGTGAAACCTTTGACCAGATTGTGTTAACATGAAAAAAATATGAAGCAATACTATCACAAAATGTTCCTCAATAGGTCACATAACTTGCCTTATCTTGCTGCATAATGTAGTCGACCCTGCCACATAATTTGGTCGTCCCCTGCGCACTATTCTATTGGCCCGGCCAATAACCTAACCTGGTACATTAACCTGGCCAGAACTGAAATAACCAAACAACCAAAGTATGCCCCAATGTGACCTAAAATAATCTATACTATTTTAACATTGTCCAATGCACACTGAACTTACTTAAAAATGGCATAAAATAAGAAAAACAAGCACTGGCAAAGCCAATAGGTCTCACTTTTGAACGGAGTTACAGACTTGTTGCAGATGCTAAATAGCATGAGAGAAAACAAATCTGATCAAAGCATGATGATGTACACATACAACACCAAAAATGCACACGCATATGTCATGACGTGGAGGCCATTCTGGCTTTGACTCCAGCATGATGACATATGTTTGTTCCTGCATCACTACACGAGTACGGTGTGCGTCATGAAGCGGCAGATAAACATAAAGTCAACAAATCACAAGTAATATGCTGACCCAAAGCCACCTTTACATATTGGTTTTGTGCACAACAGAACCTTCAACAACAAGCATTTGCAATGCAATCGGTCTCGCATTTGCGAGAGTTTGAGCTATTAGCATTGTAAATGACAATGCCTTTTATTTATGTTTTACAAAAACCAAACTTAAATAAAAAGCATTGTCATTTACAATGCCAATAGCTCAAACTCGTATAAATGCGAGACCTATTGCATTGCAAATGCTTGTTCTTTTGCAGCTTGTGCTGCACAAGCCTAAATAGAAAAAGGGATGCTTTTAAACATCCATGCACCGGGTGCCAAGCAGTTGGACCACCCTAAAAAGGCTGTCGAAAACTGACATCCTAATTCCTATGGCGGTGCCTCCGCGGGCACCGCCCCATTTGTAAAGAATAGGCTCTAACCACCGCCCGACGGGTTCCTTGAGCCTGTCTGAGGTGGCGGTCTTTCCCTCCTCCTGCTGCACTCCAACCACTGGCATCATAATCTGCCGGCAGATCACAGCCCTAGATGTCAGGCAGACCACCACTGTCGGCTTGACAGTGGCGGTCCACCAGACATCGTCATAAGGCAAATTACACTAAATTTGCAGTTTGCGGTAGGCCCTACCGTGGAGGGGTGGAAACGAGAGATGGTCCAATGGGCAGATTATGAAAATGTTGTCCTTCTGAGAGATTTAAAAAGAGTCTAGGTTTCATACACTTTGCAAGAGCAGATTACAATGTGGCCCTTGGAGATCCTGGGTTAAAGGGCTGAATTTAAGTGGCAGTGGAGGGCTGATGTGGGGATAGGACAGTAGGAGGGGAGAACTGTTAAACGGTCAACTGGCCAGGACCCATATTGTGCTGCCCTGCTGGGTTCACCCACTCCCTTGGAACTGGCCTGACACTCTATGTGCTTCAGGGCTCTGGTTTGGTTATCATGTGCTGGTCTGTGACACTGTACCAAGTGGGGTGTGGGGGGGTACTGCATGGAGGGTGGGTAGGGGGATTTGACATTTGGGGGAAAGTGGTTGGGGACATGGATGGTGATTGTTGGGTCAGAGCCGAAGATGATGCTGGGGAGCCCCCAAGATGGGACAGACAAACTTCCTAGGGTTTTTTCCCCCTTAGTGGGTACTGCGGTCTGAGTTGATGTGATGTAGACTGAGAACTTGGCAATGGTTGCTGTAATTGATTATGACCCGCATCTTGGATTGTACTGTCATACAAATGCCAATTAAGCTTGTTTAAAAAATGTATATGTGTTTTTTTATAAAGGTGATATCTAACAGAGAAGATTAATATGAAAGACATTTTTATAAAAGTATTAAAGCTAAATATATTTTTCCAAACTTTGGTGGTACTTGAATATGTTTTTTGTATTTTTTATTTGGGGTGTATGTATAGTGAAGTTTGAGTGGTTTGTGTGGTTTTTGTGTATACTCTAAGGGGAATATTTGCAATTTCAATACTAAGCGTATCCATGTCCCCTTGGTATGTGGGGTCTCTCTCTTATTGTTTCATGCTAACAGAGTAGAGGGCATCAGAGGTAGGCATTACACCGCCTGCCCAATTTAGGGTGGATAGTTTGATGTCCTTTTTAGGTCTCGTCTGACCCAGTGCATGCGCTGGTCTGGCGAGACTTTTTGAGAGGGCTCCAAAAAGTGCTACCAGGCCAGCCTAGAGCTACAGTACATGTGCGCGCGTGCCGCGCTTGACCGCGATTACTTTCGCGGCCGCTTGGCATTGCCAATAGGTCTCGCTTTTGGGACATTATAAGTATTTAGTTATGCAACTGTTGCATGGCTAAACACTTATAAGGTCCCAAAGGCGAGACCTATTGGCTATGCCAATGCTTGTTTTTAGATAACAAACATGACAGCACCTTTAAAAACTTGCAGTCAGAGTGAGCGATGATGGAACACCTCTTGTGCTCGATTGACTATAATGTTGCCCCACCTATAAAAAAGAAATTAGCGCACATAGAGGGTACAGATGACAACTGACACTTAATTCAATATGACCTGGTCGCTAGGGAGCAGAGAGGTTTCACGTTCCTGTTTAAAAACGATCACGTTTAATAATAATCTGGTCTAAGATGGGAAACACTTACTTCTGCATGTTTAAAATGGTCATACGCTTGAATTCTAAATGGATCTCACATGATTATATGCCAACTCTTTTCAGGGTTCACTCATGCACGGGCTCTTAGAGCAACAGTCGACCCTTGGCTCGGATCTTCCAGTTAATGTGTTAGCTCGCCCACCTATAAGATATGCATTGCATTGTCTATATGTTTGCAAAGTGAACATCTCAAAGGCAACCCTACATGGCACTGTTGCTCTGGTGCCTTCATATGGGATTTCACCTGCTTCAGCGATAAACTCATGCAACTCGCAATTTTGCGCGTCTCCAGGTCAGGAATTACATGACTGCAAAACTCCGGAACCAATCATTTCCGGAGTAGAGACACCGAAAGCTTTCAGATGTTGCAGTAACAGGGGCAGCATAGGCAAGGCTCAACCTCATCATGCGTCCTGAGCCCACAGGACACCAACTCAGAGGATCTCTGGAGCTCCTAGAGGCAAGCAGCCTTGCTGCGACTTCGGTCCAAAGAAAAGTGTGGGACGGAGCGTCAAAACGGGTTTCGCCCAGGACGCCCTTTTAAGCAAAGGGAAGCTCGGAGGAACTGGCAGTGCTCTGTCACTGCGCCCCCAGCAGTGGTCTGGGCAAAGCAGATACTGCTCACTCAGCCCCGTTGCCCACAAACAATAAATAGCTCACAGGACAAACTAGAAATGATGTCCCGCCTCGAGGTTAGTTGTTTAGCTCTATGTGAACATGGAAAACAAACGAAAAGCGACTGCCTTTGTTGACAAGGTCATAAAAACACTAATCATACCTGACAACCTGAACAAAAATGTTACCGAGTGAGACAGGAGCGGGGCATCGTGACAAGAAGTACCTAAGAGGAACTTTTTATCTCCACCCTGCTCCCAAGCACCTTCCTCCCAGTAAAAAACCTTGAAAACCACTATTACCTGGAGAGGTTCCAAAGAGCTCAGCCAAGAGAAGGGAGAGATCCCAATCCGCCCTAAGAAACCTGATGAGTTGCAGGACTAGGTAGAGCAGCGCGCAGCCCCACAAGACGTCGCACAGGCAGAGCTCCATGGTGTGGCTGGTTGGAGCGCTTACACTGCAAAGGGTCCAGTACAGGCGTCGTGCCCACCGGGCCGTTCTGCAAGGCTGCCTTAGTCCTCGGAGAACAACCTTGCCAGCCCAGCTACCTCTTTGATAGCCTGGGGCAGTAGTGAGTGCAGTAGGGCGGTGCTTGTTGAGGTCCCCGCCCTCGTTTTTTTGTGTGCCTCTGCCGCCTTCGTTGGACTCTTCGGCGGCTATGCCGCTGACCGCGGCCCCCGCAGGGGGCCACTCGGCGGTCGGCGCCTTAGTGGCCCCGGGGCCCCGGTCACCCCTCTGGTTTGAGCCTCTAGATGGGTGTAGATATGGGTGTAGCTCAGTGCCCCATTCGCATTGAATTCGGGGACTCACTGACTCAGCACCACATAGGTTACCGGCGTGATTGACCAAGTGGTTGCGGGTGCGCCGCTCGCGAGCAGATTTTAACCCGTGGTTATTTCGGTGTCGTGGAGTGTACCTCTGTCTCAAATCCACCGATTGTTCATTGTTAAGCCGATTAGCCTGCAGCACACTGAGCTGGGCACCATAACCAGGAGTTAGGCCTGCAGGAGAAGTAGCGGAAAGAACCATATAGGAATAGGTCCAGGTGTACTTTGGGGGGCATTCCACTGCAACCAAAGACAGGGAGCACCATGCCCTGGGAGCACGCACGTTGCACTAATTCTGAGGCCTGCCCATAAAGGGGCCGAGTAGCAAAACAATTAAATAGGCTCCATAGGCGGGCCTCGGGCCTTACAGCTGGGTGAAACCACCATCAATAGAGGATAGGCCCAGGTAAAATAGGGCTTTTCTTAATGTCTAGAGGACCATTGCGGTTGGGGGTATCCCCCACCGGATTCGCTGGTCGCGTACCACAGCTGCGGGAGACTGGGATCCGGGTTTACGGACACGTTACCGTGCCAGGGGCGCTGCCAGCAAACATACGGTGCTGCTGTCCCAGTAATTGGGCTGTCGGCGGGGCAATCGCAAGGGGACAGTATGTCAATAGTACATTTGACACGCCCAGGGTGCACTAAATCTCCACTTCAACGGAGCAGGAATTTGGCACCGCTGGGGATGCTCTGGGTTTGCGGTGGGGGGCCCCCCCGCCACCCTCCTTCTGAGGAGCATGATGGGAGGGGCGTAGTAGGACTTAGTCAATCCTCAATGCTTGAACTTTACTGACGGCGCGCAATGTTAAGCCAGACAGAATCCCGAAGCTGGTATACCTAGGGGGTTACATCACTGAGGGATCTGTAGGGGCATAATTCCCATAAGGAATAGGGGATGGTGGGCAGGGGCAGGAGTCACCCCTTGCCCACGCGCTGGCAGCTAGGAGCACTCCTGTGCTCCAGGTTTAGCAATCAGAGGGGGCTGGCCAAAGGTTAAGTGAACCCCCTCTCGCCTTCATAGCCTAAGATGGCAGGCCCAGAATTGTGAAGAGGGTAACCTGCCCGCATGGGGGGCGAATAGTTCTTGGCACATCTCCCCAGGCCCAACGGGTCCTTTATTTCAGCAGACCCTATTCCGATTAGGATAGCGTCTCGGGCCTTGGGGGCTTAGATGGGGCCATCTACAACACCAGGAGCTATAGCTCAATGGTAAGTCTTGGGTTCGAGTCCCGCAAATGCTGTCAAAGTGTCATAAGTTGGCAAAATTTCAAACTCTTCTTTAACCAGGAGCCATAGCTCAATAAGTCTTGTGCCTACGGTTGTAATGGTCTCACAGGACAAGGGTTCAAGTCCCGCGAGCACTGTCAAACTGTCATGAGGTGGCAGAATGTCAAACTCTTATGTCTGCAGGGATGGTTCCCTTCCAGCTAGTTGCAGGAAGCCCTAGATAGGAGAGGTGCAGGTAAGACTATAGCGGGTTGGTGGGGGGCCCTGGCTGCGACGGTTAGCCGCCTCCAGGGCTGTGGCGGAGTTACAGGGCGATCTGGAAGCAGGCCGGTACAAAGGGTACCTCTGCGCGGCACCACGTGGTGCCTGAGCCAAAACGAGGAGCCTCCAGAGAGGTCCCGGAAGCCGGTCGGCGCCCCGCTAGGCCTAAGGGCGGTTGTGGGCCTGAACAACCGGGGGCTTGCTATGCGACGCTCCGCCCCGAGAGGGGGGGTGTGAGTAGAATTTCAACGGCACGTGATCGTAAAAAAGAATCACTTGGGGGGCAGCACTTGCGGGTCGTTCCCGTGCTGCCCGGCTCATCAGGCGGGCAGGTGAAGTAGATGGCCACCTGCCCTTGGATCGCCCGTAAGATAACCCACCTATTACATATACTGGAATTATGTAATAAACCTGCAGCATTTGTTACCCACTTACAACTGTTTCTTGTGTTTTCATTGGGTAACCTAATTTGGGGGAGGGGGAAAAGCGGGGTGCCCCTGGGGGTACTAAGAGTTACGACCTTGTGATCCGTATACCCTTCACCGTTGACGTGTGCGCCGGTAGCCATTGTTCCGTGGGAGATTGCTGCCAAACTTAAACCTCCGCTCGAAGGGGCTCTCCACAAGATGAAGTGGGATCATTGTGCGACCTCAAGAGCAAAGCGGCGCCGAATCAGACTTGTTTACAGTTTATTTTGGAGCGTCGCCATGCATGTTATCACACACCTTTGAGGGGGAAGCTTGTGGTTTTAAAGCCAAAAATGACTTTAGGATAGCTGTACTGGCAGCCCTTGGGTGGGGGATTGCACAGCTTGTTGCTCGCATATCCAAAAATCTTTTCGAAGACATTGATCAATATGGAGTTTTGTTGATATGGACTACACATTTGAGGCACAATTGCACATTTTTTGTAGATTAGCGGGCAGAGATCCACCTATGCATGGCTTTAAGTGGGATGAAAAAACTCAGGGGTCTTTCAAAGGGGCGTGGTCGATATAAAAGGCGTGGCTTAAAAACAACTAAGTTAAAAATCTGTGCTTACCATAGGGTGCTGCCCCACTGATATTTTTCTGCTCCTGTCATTGCATCTAGACATGTAATACAACAAGTAACGTTACACCTACAACAAGCCAGTACTATAGACTTGTCAATGGTTGTTAGTTGCATAAGATAAATAGACAACATAGTATTGAAAATGCCTCCGTTCTGAAATGATGAGACTGTGAAAGTACTATAGCGAGTGTCTTTGAAGTTACATCAAAGGCTGTGAAGGGTGGTGCTGCTGAAGAATTAAGATGTATTTTTTTTCATCCTGAGGGTGAGGGTAAAAATGAAGAGCCCGATAGAGACCCCTCTCAGCACCTGCTTTTTAGAACTGCAGGTGCAGGACCTGGCACACTTCTAGCCTGCGCCTATGATTCACGCAGTGATATTCAAAGTACCACCCGGGGGCCACATGTGTCCCTCCTGACCTTTCCATGCAGGCCTCTGGTAAACAGCAGCATTTGGTTGTTGTTTCTCTACTCCACAGTAAAGTTGAGAAATGTGTTAAATAAAGAGGCACACATTTATTTACAGCTTAACTTATTTATTAAGGTGTTGTGCACCATTTAAATTTAGGAACGCCTTCGTTTTTAAAACAAGCCTTTACAATGCAATAGGTCTCGCAGTTGAGAGAGTTTGAACTAGTGGCATTGTAAATGACAATGGCTTTTATTTACATGTTTTGAAAACCTGCAAGCACCAACTATACGTACAAAGCGTACATAAATAAAAGCCATTGTCATTTGATTAGACTAAAGAGAAAAAAACTACAAAAGCTGTTTTCTACAAGGTGATTGAGTTAACCAGTCAAATTGGAAGAAACATGGTTAGGGGTAATGCTGCTATGTTGACTGATTAAACAAGCATTGGCATAGCCAATAGGTCTCGCCTTTGGGGCCTTATAAGTGTTTAACCATGCAACATTTAATGTTGTTGCACCAAGGATATTGTGCTGCATAACTAAATGCTTATAAGGTCCCAAAAGCGAGACCTATTGGCTATGCCAATGCTTGTTTCTGTTTGTCAGCACCAGGTAAAACATGGGGGTGAGGGACAGAAAAAAAAAAATGATGACCCCCACCTTCCAATTTTTGTTGTCCTTGACAAGGTACTGAAATCACCAACGGCCAGCGGTGATCTATAAATATGGTGGATGGTAATCCATCAGGGAGGAGGATGTAATGTTCTCCATCAACTTGACTGACTTAGTATGGTCCATCAAACCGTAGATTAGTATTTTAATGTATTTGTCAATTATGATTTGCAACATGTGTAACTCTGAAGTGAAGAATACCCTATAAGAATATAATTTTTTTATTCGGTCTTGTACAACTTTGTCTCTCAGAAACTTGATATATCCAACTTCTATTTTTATCACTGTACTGCAGCACCGCTAAGTTAAAAGATCATTTTCATCAACAGACCACACCAGATATACTGAAGAGATTCTTGTTCCCAGAGTTCATTTATTTAACTGTGCAGGGGATAAGAGTACTTAAATCACATGACCCTGCCTTCATATACAGTCCCTCGACAGCTAATAGTGGTTTCATGAAACCATTAATAAAACTGTATCTGGGAGTTTCTCACCAACAATGCTGAGTGAAATATGCTATTATTTTGAAGATCTCAATAGTTGAAGCAAAACATTTGTTTTTAAAATTTCTTTGGCATGGAAAAAGTCCCGGCTTAATAAAAGATTTTCTATAGGTCTTCAACTAGAGACAGACAACTATTGTTATATGTTTGCACCATCACATCAACTACAAAAGAAGACAATCCTCTTTTTAGGTCAATTGAGTAATGCGTTTTACATCATAGAAGAATGATGTAATGAACCAGCATGCAATAACAAATCCATAATTTCACATTCTGAATTTTTGCAGTAATTAAAAGCAACATATTTGAAACATAAATAGTGTTGTGACTCCTGGCAGTTATACATTATTTTAATTGGCATTTAGCTGGAATGCCTAAAATGCAATCAGTGCTTGTAAAAAAGTGACTTTCAAAACATGTAAATAAACAATGACTACTCCTAGTTATGGAAAAGTAGTTCTCCTTGACTGTTCTTGTTACACAATGGGTACTAATATCTTGATCTTGGCCCAACTCTTTTTTTTATGTGTGTAGGCAGATGTGCAAATAAATAGAAATCCAAGTTTCAGCCCTGTTGACAAATTCTGCAACTGTAACATAAGTGCATTCTCTTATCCGCTTAAATATGTTTCTTACCCTTGTTGTAAGCTACCCTAAATCCCCCACCTGATCGGGGTTAGCAGTATTGACCTGAAAAGATATTGCGCCCACTCCATCGCTTACCACTATATTGTCAAGGTTACTATATATTTATGAATTATAATGAATTGGGCTTGTCATAAATATTTCTAAAAGTCCAAGAATTAATGTTGTAGCTATTTCCTATGTGGACATAATATTATTTAATGTTACTATTACCTTCTAAAGCTTTTCTATGGAACAGCTAACCCTACTGCAGTAAAAATGGTTTTCAACATCTTTCTATGTTCAGAACATGTTTTACAATAAAGTTTTACATGTCCTACTGTTAAATACTGTTAGACCTAGCATCAATGGCGTGGGTATCCCCTGTATTTTTGTCTTTGCCTCCTGTGTTTTTGATGTGTGTTTTGCTGGTCTAGATGCTTTGGGAACTTTGCCACTGCTGTTCAGTGCCAAAGAGAAAGTGCTCCCTTTGTAAATTGTTGTTATGGATTGGTGTTCCATGATTGGGTAATTTGATTTACTTGTCAGTCCCTAGTACAGTGCACTGTGTGCCCAGTGCCTGTAAATCTAATGCTGCTTGTGGACCTGCAGAACTGATTGTGCCATCCACATAAGTAGCCTGTAAATATAATTCAGATGTGCCACTGAAGTATCTGTGCTCAGTCTAGTACTGCCATGTCGACTTGGTAAGTGCACCCACTTGCCAGGCCCCAAACTTCCCTTTTTTTATATGTTAGCCACCCCTAAGGTAGGCCCAAGGTACCCCTGTGGGCAAGGTGCAGTGTATGTGAAAGGTAGGACATGCCCTGATGTGTGTGGCATGTCCTGATAGTGAAATACAGCCAATTTCGTTTTTCACTATTGCAAGGCTATCTGTTCCCATAGGATAGAATGGGGAGATTGCTTATAACATCTTATAAGCATAACTATCCCTGAGAACAAGATGGGAAAATTAAGTTTGATATGCCTGAACTCAGAATGTTAAAATGCATCTTTTAATGAGGGTGATTTTTACATTCTGTGTTTGAAAATACCACTTTTAGAAAGTAGGAATGTTCTTGCTTAGCCATTCAGTGTGCCTCTGCTAGAATGTTTATTGACTGTCTGGCTATGGGGTGACAGGGGTTGGGGAGGTGCAGTGTCTCCAGATAGTCTGGATGAGTCAGGGCTGGGTTAAATAGATCTGAGCTGCATTTAGAGGAGGGGGAGGAGATTTCCTTTCACCTGAATGGGCCTGGTCTGCCTCTGACAATGCTGTCTCCACCTCCTGCCAGGAAGCTGCACCAGAAAGGACAGAACTGGTTCTGGCTGGGCAAAGACTCTCTCTGCACTAGAGAACAAAGAGATTTACTGTATAAAAAGATGGGTCCAGACCCCAGGCTTGTAGATCACTTCTGGGAATCAAGAGAAACCTTTGCCAAGTAGAAGAGCCGGAGAAACTGAGGAAGAATACTGCCCCTGTGCTGTTTGCTGTCTGGGATTGGCCTGTAGTGGCTACTTGCTGCCAAGGAAAGGAAAAAGGACTTTGCTGTTTGTTGTGTCCACTGCTTGAGGAAGACCCCCAAGAGCTTGAAACTGAACTAGCCTCCTGTTCTGAAGTCTCAGAGACACAAAGACTTCACCACCAACTTCCTTGCTGGGAGCTCTGACCTGCAAAGAGGTGCCTGCTTTTGTTTTGGACCTCTAGAGACTGTTTTCCGCTGGGAGCTGGAAAATCAACGCAACACTGAGAAGGATGACGCATCCGTACCTCTTTCTGAAGCATCGCCAAAGAAACCGTCGCAGCGCCTGCCGCGGCACGAGAAATCGCTGCACGCTGCATTGAGTGCAACGATCTCCGAAGTCCGAGATCACTGCACTGATTCTGATGCAAGCCCTGCTGTGCGGCTGCAAGAATCTACGCATCGTACCAGATCATCGCATCGAGGTGCCAAGTCTTTCGCATCGTTGGGGGACACAGTAAGAAACTGACGCATCACCTCCCCACGCAGTAAGAAACCGACGCATCACCTGCTCTCTGGTAAGGATCTGACACATCACCTCCTCTGCGCAGCAGTAAGGAACCGCCGCATCACCTCCCCCGGAGCAAGAACCGACGCATCACCTTCCCTAAGTGTAAGGAACCGATGCATCACCTTCCCTGAGGCCCGTTTTGTTAGTTTGCGTGAAGCATCCGAGGTACTTTGTGTGAAAAGTGTTGCATCTGCAATCTGCTTTGAACTGACCTATTTCTACCATCTGAAAGTCATATTTTTATTTCTGTATTGTGGATTTTTGGCGTTTGGTCTTGTTTTGATTAAGATAACGATTATTTATTTTTCTAAACTAGTGTGGTGTTCATTTGTAGTGTTTTCGCTGTATTACTGTATGTGTTCACAAATGCTTTAAACATTGCCTCTGAGATAAGCTTGTCTGCTCATGTCAAGCTACCAAGTGGGTGAGCAGGGGTTATTTTAGAAGTGTATCCACTTACCCTGACTAGAAGCAAGGGTCCCGATTTGGACAAAAGTACCTACCTCTGCCAACTAGAGACCCCCATTTCTAACAAATACCATGTACCCTACCTTATTGGGCATTAGGGTGTTACCTAAAGGATGCATAAATATTTAAAAGAACAGTGTTACACCTGTCAAAAGGAGTTATTTTAGCGGGTCAAAACTGCAGTTTTAAAACTGCACAGACAGGCTACACTCGTAGGCCTGCTGTTCTGTTTTGCACTTTAGTGGTGGCGCAATACGTGCTGCAGTTCACTAGTGACATTTAAATTATAGGCCCCTCGGTACGCTTTGTATACTACAATAAGTTAAATAGTATATAAAATTATATAATAGAATTTCAACATGTTTTAGTAGTCAACGCATGTGCACTGAGCCCTGGTTAGCAGAGTGCCAGTGCACAGTGCCAAAAAACAAGCAGCATCAGCCTAAAAAAATGCAAGTGATCATACAAAAAGAGGTATTTTTGTACAATTTTCAAACGTTATGTAGACTTAGAAATGCCAATGTTGTCATATTTATGTTAAAGTAAAAAAAATTTAAAGAGTTTAATTGCTGGATTTTTTTTTTTTTTAAATGACTGCATGTAGAACTGACAGCATTTTTCCATTTTTGTTGAAGCTATATTCTCGTAGTATGTTTTATGTTAGACTTTTTGAAAGTTGGTCATTTTTTTATAAATGTTTGTTTTAGTATTTATATTTTTAAATATATTTTTGTGCTTTTATTTTACAGTATATTTTTTATTGTAATCTTATATTTATATTTTATTTGTACCTTTTTGAGTATTAAGAATTTTAGCAATGGGTTTTTAAAATGCAATTTTAATGATTTGATAATTATTTTGTATAATTTTCATTTGCATTCATTTTTTATTATAAATGTATAATATATATGTACAAATTTAGTTATTGGGGGGGCAGAGCCTGAAGCCCGAGAAAGATGGTGGAGTTCGAGTGTGCTCCGCAATGAGCTGTTACTTCTATGGCTAAATCTTCAATCTGACCTAAGATGGAATTGGCAAGTAATGGACATCGCTGTGATATGCTTCAATGCTGCTAAGAAGTGCCAGACTCCCAAATAAAATGGATTGCCCACAACGACCACTGGCAATACTGCTCCTGGCCCTGGTGACACTGAGCATCACACTGCAATGGCAGACGCCAGAATGAGACCAGCATGTCAGCCGGGAAAAACTCATATCTGGGACCAGAGGGAGATCACAAAGACAGGAATAATCCTATGGCAGATGGTCATGGGATCCAGAGTACTTTGCAGCGGAGCAGCCGGAAAACTGAGTACGTGTATGGAAGGTACCAAAAAGATACCTATAGGGGTTAGCTGCCATAATAGACGACTCACTCAGACTGCTGAAGTGTGCAAAGACTGTGATAGAGCAAAACATACACAAATGAGAACCAGACACAGCAACCAGAAAATCTCAGACAAATTTTGCAGTCAAGCCTTTGCCTTGTGCATGGAGGATAAGGGGAACCCACTAGCCTGTGCCCCTCCCAAGAATTTATAGGCAATCAAAACTACATAGTTCTGCAAATAAACATGGACAAATAGACTCTGAACTGCACTGGACCAATAGTGCACAGCAGCAATGATTACCATAATTCAAGCCACTAACCATGAAGTTGGGGTGAGCAAGAAAGGCATTATAACAATGCAGTTTGCACCCCTCACAGGAACATTAAGGGCTCAACCCCGCCTAACAAATCAATGCCTCATGCAACTAGATTACAATCATCTTTCTGCCTGATAGCTGCGCCTCCTCTTCTATGGGACAGCAACTTCCAGAAAGAACACAGCGACATAACATACATAATAGAACCTTTGATGATGGCAAATTCACAAATTGATGCCCATATGTCAAAGACAGTCACACAATCACTCTTCACGAAAGCAGTAGCAGGAAAAACTGTGAAATCCCTTCTTATGCCAGACGCCACGATCAAAGTCTCTACTCCACTCTTGACATGATTCTGAAAGAATTTACAGCACTTAAAATATCTATAACCCTATTGAAGGCTTTCATCTGGCACAAAGAATCCAAACACGCACATCTATGACAATGTCCTGCTACAAATAATAGTATGCTGCCTAAGACTTCAACAACGTTAGAAGATGCTTCACGCAGATAAACCCGATGGTGCATTTCAATTCGGAGACGTTAAAACTATGTGGCACAAAACTTTTCGATCAAGATATTGAAAAAAAAGTGCTTGTCCGTGCACAGATCAAGGCTCAAACAGCTGGAAATCAGATACAAACTTGTGGACACATCCACAATGTTATTAACATACGAGGTACGCACCACAGAATTCACAGATGCTTGAGTTCTGAAGAAATATGTAGATAATAGACAGCTGAGGAACACGAAAGTATCAGCGCCCCACCAGATCCTTGTTTCCAGCCCCATCCCCAACAAAGTCATAAATCCAGATCCTGGCTCAAGGTGGAAACAGAACAAGACACCTCAAAATTGCAGGACCACCCTGCTGAAACTAACTGATCTAAATTAATACTACCTGTTGGAATGTCTGAAGACTCCTATCTCTAAGAGGCAGCCGAAGTGACCGCCAGACACAGTTAAAAGATGAAGATCATCGCAATCTCCCATGGCGATGTTATGACTCTACAGGTGGAGGGTGAAGAGGATTTACATTTCTAAAAAACTGTTGTGACAGGAACTAGACCCTCTAATGTATTACTATGCCTTGACATGAGAGACTGACATCTACTCACTGCTGACATAGGACTGTAATTATACCACCATAACCATGTAGTCAAATGATCCCCAAATCCCAGTCAACATGATTCTTCTTTGCCAAAACTACTCCTAAGCCTATCCTTACTCCTTGAACTACACTACCAGACACATCAATCAATCACAATCCATGTGCACTGACCGACTCATCCAATTGGCAAGTAAAGGAACTCACCCGAATGAAGCGCCTCTTACGATGCCCTTCCCCACCCAGAGGAAAGACTCCCCAGATACCCCACATCTGTCAAGTTTTGTTCCACACCTTGAGTACCCCTACTCACTTCTACAGACTCTTACTTGAAAGCACTTTCTAACGCATACCTGGCTGTCAATTATCACTGAACACTTTTGGTAACATTATGCCCACATCACAGAGTTAATCATTATTTCAATGAATGCGAACAAACTCACACACTACATCAAACAGATAAAAAAATGCTATCAAACCCATAGTCCTACTACAGAAAATGCACTTGATAGCAAAAGAAACCGATAAGCTAAACCTGCAAGCCCCTCACATGACCCTAACGTGACTCCAATAACACAGAGAAAAGAGGAGTGTCCATTGTGATCCACAATGTACTCCCACTCGACGTAGCACAAACCAGGTCAGACCGGTGGTGGACACTACGAATTTTTAAAAATACATGTACAACAATGATAGTAGGATTGATATATGCCCTGGTGGGAGATAAACACATTCTCTTTAGAAACATAACTAGACTAATACTTTTTCTCCCATATAGCAAAATCATTGCAGGAGGCGACTTGAATTTAGTCCTCCATCTGGGTAGGATGACTGGGCAGGGGCTGCAACCAGTTCCACTTAACTTAAAACTATGAACCGAGAAATTTTACACAACCAACGGATACTACTTGCTAAAAATACTGACTTACCTGTTCCCATTTTATAATAGGCATCCAAGAACCAATGGGAAAACTACCCCACACACCCAGCTGAAAAACCAGGAAGAATCCTGGTCAGTCACTGCAGCGAAACATATTGAGGGATGTAAGAATACAAAGGCACTAGAACCCTTGATGAAAGGTATTCTAACCTTCTCTCCCTACATCTCTCACCTCCTCTCATTATTATTCTTTTTTATTTTTTCTTTCTAGTCTCCACACTGCAAATATGTTGATTCTCTTTATAATTCCACTTCAGCTTCGGCCCCACGAACCAAACGGCCCAAGACCTAAGAATGAATTGATATTGTAGGAGTGATCTATGTATTTGAAATAATTGCTCAGTTTTCTCATCCTTTGTCTAGTTGAAGAGGAGAGCTACAGGATGTGATACAATTGGGATAAGGACTACTAAACAAATATCGCTGTGTACGTTCCTCCTTTGTGTTAAAATAAAACTCGATTAACAAAATATAGTGTTATTATCAGTATTTGTTATAACTTGTTTAAATAAATTCACTTATGTATTTATTTGTATAAATAGATATATAGATGTTTAAATGTACTTTTAAGAATTATATGTTTAAAAATGTAAAGTCATCAACATTTTAAATCCATTTTAATATACATACTTACCTATGTAATCTCAATTTTCAGGACCACAATATTTTGAAGACAATGGGGCATATTCACAAGGAGCTATCGCCGAGTTAATGGCACATTATCGCAGCTAAAGTTGCGATAAAAACATTTCCCCATTCACAAGCTGGTGTTAACAGCACCAGTTTACCCGCGATAGCAGCCGCAAAAAACATCGCCACAGATGACCCAGGCAACTATCGCTAATGAGACGCAGAGTAGGTGTTTCCATGCCCAAAGCTGTGACAACACCACTCCACAACATTCACAACGACCAGCCAGATCGGCGATAAGAACACAAAACAGGCGAAAAGGCGTGTTAGCACCAGGAAACAGCCTGCACCACAAAAGGAAGCCCAGCCCAGAGCCACATTTAAAGAACAACACATGCACCCAGGCAACTGAACATGCAGCCCGGAGGCCCGAAAGGGCACCAACACCCGCCGACACCACCCCCAAGATGCACCCTCCCCGGCACCCCCCAATTGACCTCTTGTGCTCTCCGACGGCATTCACCTTGTCAACGATGTTCCACCATATTCCATTTTTGGTGCCCAATGACACGTTGGAGGTGACGAATAGTTGTTGATGGTGTTCCATCACCTCTGTGACTATGATCCTGTGGACTGAACTTCGTCTTCCTCTTCTTCTTGTCCTTGCCCTTCCCTGTCCCCGAGGTCCCGGGATGGTCATCCGGGGTGCTTGTGGGGTTGCTCTCGTCCTCTGTGCCTGCTCCGGCTGCCTCCATGGTGCTTGGGTGTTGGTCATTTTGTGTGTGGGTGTTTTTTCTACTTTTATGTTGATTTTTCCCACCTGCCATGTGTGTATTGCAGGCCTGGCGCTGCTTATCGCGGATTTCCTCATCGCGCTTTAGCCCATAGCAGGTTTTTTCGCATTGAGGTTTGTGTTTTTGTCTCCGTCAAGGTGGTTGTATCGCTGACATTGGCCGCGGTTTCGGCAAACTATCGAATGGGGCCGCCTTGTTGTGAATTCCACGTTGACACAGGGTTATTTTCCCGCAATAGGCTGCGATGTGTAAAGTGCGTTAGCATTTTTGGGTGATGTTTAGCACACGTTCTTGTGAATATACCCCAATATCTTTATAGTTTGCATTGTAGTATGTAAACTTAATATAAAGGACCACGATATTCTGACTGCATTTTTTTTGCATCGTGATACCTTTGAAATTGATTTTATGTTATAGAAGTGTTCATTTGACAAAATCCATATTCTTATGAACAAGCGTATTTAATAAAACATCAAAATATAGCAAGACAAATAAAGCAGCTTAAGAGTTTATCATCACCTTTATATAGGCTACAGAAATCACAATAGAAGTAGTTCAAGTTGAGAACAGTAAATCAAAAGCTAATATATTTAAGTGCACACTACATTTTTCCAGGATTAGGCAGAAATAAATGTTGGACTTGCAAGTACTTAAGAGAAGTTAATGGCAAATGAACCAACAGATTTTGTGGTTTAGAGCTGTACTGGCAAGATTCCTTAGGGCCAGATAACAAACCATTTTTGACTGACCCTATTTCATCTAGTAGAAGCAGAGTTTAGTGTTTGCACACCTTTTGCTACTGTCGTATGAAAGCAGGTTTCTGTAGTTGATAATGTAAGACACGAATGTTGATGCCTATTATTGGGTGGTATATTTTTGTGGTGTTGGTATCTTTAGCTTTTTTGTAATGCTTTGTTTTTCAACTACATTATTGCAATATGATGTTGTCTTGAACTATGGTTATTGTATTTCTTCAGTTTTGACTGTTTTTACGTATTTCTTGTGCCCTGGTATTTTTTAATTGTATTATGTTGCTTTGTGTATGATATTGTGCTATGTTTCGTAGTCCACTTTAGATATGTCAGCAAATGTAGCTATGTTTCCAAACAAAAACAGCAGGCGCTTTAAAATTCCCTTGACTAGCAACAAATTACCACTGCTTAAGGTGGTAGAATAGCACTGCTCCAGCTAATCAACTACTATTCGCCCATTCCATTGTTTTATTTTGTCATGGAGATTATCATAGCATTTTAGGCCTTAGGGACTCAATGCAGTCTCCAGGACATTTTTAGAACTTTCACATGCAGAGCTGATGCTTTCATCTTTGCTGTGGCCTGGATAACTAGTACTAGGGGCAATAGTTTGAAGAGGGATAAGGGGTGCTTGTAACAAGAGTGCAGTGATGTGGTTTGAAGGGAACCTCGTTATGATAGTTATTCATACAGATTATCTGCATCTTTCTTTCAAAGAAGGGGGGGCAGCTCTTAACTGGGGTGAAGCCCCAGTTTTGTAATATTCCCAATGATTTCGATTAGCTCATTTGAGGTATCCCTTACCTTTATGTTGGTGAATGCATAGAGTACTTTTTAACTTCTGTGATAGACTTATAGTTACTTCTTATTTAAAATGTACAGCTTAGCAGATGAGCCCTTTGATTTCATCCATCAGCACTCCATTGCTTGCCTTATTCACATCACTGTGACTAACTCCAGATGTTACAACTTGATGTCTGTGTTGTCTGGCCGTTATCATGCTTGCAGCAGATGTTCCCAAAACTCATAAGCTGGTGACATGATGGTGTGCAGGTGTTTCAGCAGTCGTTCTTGGTCAAATATCACATTTTGATTTTTTTAGACAGTTAATTAGAATGTGAAAATGTAGGTTTTGATTCCATTTCTATTTTAAAATAGTTTTTAAAATCTCTGACATGTCCCAAATATGTAGATTAATAGATGGGATACATTTCCGTAAATCCTTGCTCTAGATGCACTTTAGAGTTGCCGTTTTAGTGTTTGCTGCATTGGTTTGTACATGTTAAATGTTGAGAGCTTATTTAGTTTGATTTGAATAAAAACCACAAAGAAACAAACTAAAAACATCTCAGCAGTTTTGTTTACTTCCTAGTCATAAAACCTTTCAGTTAATTTTGATCCAGGACGTGGTGGGATAATAAGTATGCTCCATAAGTGTACAGTCAATCATTTAATCGGCCAATCGATCCAGACAGAATGCTCTTAAAAGATTCTATGTGATTTCCCATTTAAAGCATCAACGAGTTGGATAATGACATTTAGTTAATGAAGTTAACGATAGTTTTGAGTTAAATTAACTACCTGCCGGCATGGACTCAAGGTTTAAGTCTTGACATGGAGTAAATCTATTAACTCACTGGGGTTGAGAGATCACCCTGGGCTTATGCAATCTCTAGTCTCTTGGACATCCTTGTTCTTCTGTAAGGTAAAATATTGACATTTTTCACTTCTTATTCGATGTTATGAGCACAAAAGGGTTGTATGTTTCCAGTTCCTTCTTTAAGACCTCACTCTATGTAGAGGGTTTAACTATTTATTCAGTGACCTCCTTCTGCACACTGATTGTGGCCAGAATACTACATATTCAGCACATACAGGCATATTATTGTCAGAAAACTCACTGTTCCATAAGGCCGTCTGGGAGGACTGTCCAGTCGAGAGTCAGGTTTCTAAAATATTCGAATAAAGGTCGAACTTGTTTTTGAAGATATCGCTGTGTTAATATAAAAAATGAATTTTCTGTGTTATTACGAAAAACAGTCATTGTGCATTTCACATGATTACAGTTGCTTTAAATGACATACTTTTTATAAGTCAGATTTCACAATTCGTCATACGTATAGTGACACTTTGGAAAACACTCAGGCTTCCTTTATTAGGTCTCGCCTGACCCAGCGCATGTGCTGGTCTGGCGATACTTATTGAGAGGGCTCCAAAAAGTGCTACCAGGCCAGCCTAGAGCTACAGTGCATGTGCGCGGGCACGCGTGCCGCGCTTTACCGCAAGTACTTTCACTTTCGCGGCCGCACGGCCGCTTTGATGTTTGATTGCGATCACTTTCACGGCCGCACGGCCGCTTGGCATAGCCAATAGGTCTCGCTTTTGGGACCTTATAAGTATTTAGTTATGCAACTGTTGCATGGCTAAACACTTATAAGGTCCCAAAGGCGAGACCTATTGGCTATGCCAATGCTTGTGGGGTTTTGGCGTAGGGCAGCGCAGCAAGGTACCTTGCTGTGCTGCCCTACGTCAAAGTGAAAGGGCAGGAATACACCGTAATTATCAAATACTTGAATTCCTGTCCTTTCTCTCTCCACTGGCAGCGTTTCGTCAGCCTAGCGCCAACGCAGGCGCCCTTGCACCATGGTGCAAGAGTGCCTGTGCTGTAGGTAGGATTGTTTTTTGTGCAAACGAGACACCTTCCTGCACGAAAACAATACATAGAGGCTTTCTCCTCCTTTTATGTGTGCTGCAAAATGCATCACACATGGAAAGAGGAAAAATAACAATATTTCTCCTCGTTACGTCTGCCCAGGGGAGGCGTAAGATCTTGACAAGGCGTAAGATCTTGACAAATCCCCAGGTTTACAAGTCCTTGTAAATCTGGGAATCTGGGAATTGCGCAGAGTAAGGTAATGTCGCGATTTGCCCTGCTTTTCCTTACTCAAGATTAATAAGGCCACTCAAGCCATATAATATGACTTTGCCTGGATTCATAAATCTGACTCCGAGCCTTACATCACACATATACCACTTTGTGTGGTGCAAATGTGACAAGGCTCTCATAAATATGCCCCTAGGTAAATAGGATTTGCTAAACATTTACTAAGAAATTAAAGACTACAAGTAGTGAGAAACATTTTTGCTGACCTACGAAATGGGCACAAAAGCCTTTTTATTCATGGAGACTTCCATAGATAAATACCAATTTCATCTTGTGTTTCTCGTGAAAAAAAAATAATTATAATGATAAAGAAAAGTAAGAATAAAATGAAATAATGCATGTTTCAGATGACCCCTTTTGGAGAGAAACATTTGTAAATGTTATTTAATTATTAGGAGTTGTAGAAATTAAACAACTGGGACGTTAATTGAGAGCTTCTGGTGCACAATCAGAGTTGCATTGTTGTAAAAAGTATTATATTTGTGTACACGTATTAGTGAACATGTTAGAAAATATGTATAAATAGATATCGCAAGCAACAATTTTATAACTTCATAAATGGTTAACTAAATTATTTCGACGTATGCTTTTGATTTCAGAAGTCGCTTGAGGATATGATTGAGAAATTGTTTTTTAAATCTTAAAAATATGGGCATTGCAAACTTTCTTTTTGAGTCTTTGATGCTTACAAAGATTGTACTGTTGATATACTGTGGAATTAATATCATGAGACTGGGATTTCAAGCTATTTTCAGGCTTAGGAAACCCTGGTCAGCTAGAGACTATTTAAAAAAATAGTTAGGATTGTTTATGCAAAGCTTCTAAGCAAGGACCACCTGTTGAGAGATCGGGGATTTGGGAACATTAGGAGAAGTTGGATGGAGCATTTCTCTTCCTTAGGAGAAGAGAGATGAATTTTGTGAATGGAAAGGCCAGCGGAGAGTATGAAATTTAGGTCCAGATTTACTAAACACTTGTGTTGTCCTTACATCATGCACATCGACGCAAGTATTTAAGTGACATTTACAAAGCCACACAAATAAATTTTGTATAGTCTTGTGCCGCTTTTCACCTGCAAAGCAAGGCAGCACGTTGTGCTGCCTTGCTTTACCCTGCAACGGCGAGGATTTACATGGGTGAAGCATGGGCGTTTCCGTGCTTTTGACCCATGTCATGTACCTTAACGAAAACCCAGATTTCTCAAAGACAGTAAACCTAGGTTTACACCAAAATGGTGCGCCTGCCCAAATCTTGTGTATCGGAGAGAAATATATTCTTTAATACTCATTACTTTCTCTTTGCATGTGTGCTGCATCATGCATGATGCAGCACACATGCAAAGAGCAATACATCTCTATGAAATAGTTTGTATGCAGGAATCTGCCATTGTAGCACATACTCTATCCTGACCACAAATCTGGCACTCGTGTGATATGAAGCAAGACTGACTGCGTTGGCGCTAGGCACCCACAAGCACACCAGTGCTGGGAAGAGCCTAAGTTTACTATATCTTAGTAAACATGGTGTGATTCTGCTCGTTCCCTTTCACACAATACAGTACATCATTACTATTTGGGAAGAAGTATGGAAGGAAAATGTAGAGAAGTACAAAAAGAGAGTTCACAAGGAATGCAAATGTACCTTTGCTGCTGTCCACCAACCACTGTCTTTGGGCAGTGGAAGACTACAAATTCTGTGCCTTAACTGCCTTTGCGTAAGCTTGTCATCTATGAAGTATTGCAGCGTCTGGACTGCCGCGTGCACCTATGGTATTTTTGATTTGAATCTAACTAATCTACATCTATAATTGAAGCAAATGCTAAAGGGACCCTGCTTGGCTACCTGCAGTTGAAAAGTATGGAACTCAGCCTATGCACCGATTATCAAATCTGTTGCAATCTGACACCCCGAGATTCAGAATTTAACAGATGCAATCATTAACACCTATTCCGAGTTTACTCTTTCAAAATGGCCCACAACATGACATTTTGGTGCCTACCACATAAAACAATCGACATCTCCCAGTATTTTTGGGGCATTTTTTCCTAAGACGTTTTGGCAGGATTGACCTGACAAAATTTACTGTGACTCATCCTCATCCACAACAATACCAAAATGATTGTATTTTTCAAACTTTACAAGTCTTAAGTGGCTCAATTTTCAATGGCTCGCTCTTGTTATGTATAACCTAGTCCTTATGTACTCCACAATTTCCATGAGTAAGTCACACCCTCTAAGTACTGCATCTACTAAACAAGGGAAAAAGGCAATAGGAGATCATAAAGTTATAATCCAAACAGAAGTCATCCATTATGATTTGCGATGCTTTCAACAACAAGTTATGTGATTGAGAGATACCACTGATGACATGGATGAGCTTAAAAATACACATGGATTTCCAGTTGTGAAACATGATTTTGAAACATTTGAATTCCTTTTCCACAAAAGAATGAATTAATTCTGCATGTTAACTCCCATAAAGAAGCATTGTGAGCCCCACATACAGTGATGAACTATATTCTGAATAAAGTAAATTACTAAGTCAAATATGAATATTTTAGAATTTCTGGGAAACTGTACAATGGTTATTGTGACCTTTGTCTGAAAATGTGGAAGACTGTTCAAGATCTCTCAATTTTTACTTTACTATTACTAACCAAGATTTGTTTATTTAGACAAATAATCTGTAAAAAAATGTATAAAATACAAACACTTGAACATAACTTTAGAACACCATAACACATTTTTACGGTTAATAAATATTGACATCTAAAATACAACCAATTTCTTCTCAAAAGTGGTGCAAAATAGAAAAAAACAGATGGTAAGGCGGTGTTGGAAATTGGGCATCTCTGAAGGGTCACCCCAAACTTTTTGCCTTCCTCCTCCTTTTTCTCTGAACTCGTTTTTATTGGCTTTAGGACTAACCAGTGCTAAAGTGCATGTGTTTCGCCCATAAAAATGGTAACATTGCTGTATACCTTATTGGTATATTTGATTTACTGGTAAGTCCCTTGTAAAGTGGTATAACATATACCCAGAGCCTGTAAGTCATAGGCTACTAGTGGGCCTGCAGGACTGATTGTGCCACCCACATAAGTAGCCTTTCAAACCTGTCTCAGTTCTGCTACTACAGTGCCTGTGTACAGTTACTACCACTTCACATTTGTCATTTAAAATTACTTGCCAGGCCTAAGTCCCCAAAGTAAACCTTGGGTAGTTCTAAGGGCAGAGTGCCATGTAAGTAAAAGGTAGGACATGTACTGTTATGTTTTGCATATCCTGGTAGTGACAAACAGACTATTTTGTGTTTCACTACTATGAGGCCTACCCCTCTTATAAGCTAGCATTGTGAATTCCTTCATACACTTTTAAGCTGTAATTTCCAATGAGAGAGTAGTAGCTTTTTCATATTTCATATATTTGGAATGGTAATAACAAATCCTCCTTACTGGTGAAGTTGGATTCCCATTACTATTTTAGAAATGCCACTTTTAGAAAGTGGATGTTTCTCTGTGCTTACAACTGTGTGCTTTCACATCTGGGCTGGGTGACAGCTACACCTTGTGCATTCCCTCTAGACAGCCACAAACATAGGAAGGTGAGGCACATTTGCATTTGGTGGTTGACAAGATCCTATGAGCCATTTCAGACCATCCAAGATAGATCACAAATCAATTACACAAAGTGGGTCATGGTGTTTAAAGTTTTGACTTCCTCAGAACAATCTGTATTTACACTGACATGCTCCACGACACACAACTTGCACACAATATTCTCATTGTTACATCAGTTGAATCCCTCCATGGAAGCGGTGGCAGTCCTACTAGATGCAGTGAATGCATTTGATTCCATTGAGTCGGAATGTATGTTTACAATTTTGCAGCGAATGGGAGTCCCCCCTGCTTCTTGCAGTGGATTACGTTTCTCTACACTGACCCAACTGCTTGTGTTCGAGTTAACAGACTCACCTCTACTAGACTGTCTATTCATAGAGGCACTAGGCAAGGATATCTACTCTCCCTGCTAATATTTGTGGTCACATTGGAACTGCTGGCGTGAATCCTTTGCCAGAGACATGAAGCTTCAAACTTACAATTTACCCAGCGGCCCCAGACATCTCGCTCTGTGCGGATGATATGGTATTATATGTTAAAGACCCAGCCATTCACTTAGCACCTATAAAATGCAAATATATACAGTTCAAAGCTATTCGGTCTTGGGTATAAACTAGTTCAAAATTATTATTTTTCCTCTGACCCAAGACACTAAGCTTTGTGAAATGGAAGTGCCTGTGCAGTGGAGTAATGATTGTGTGAAATATCTAGGGATCTGGATCCGTAAAGTCCCTGAGCTGGTGCTTCAATATGACTATGGTAGAGCCGCGTCACAGCTTGAGGATCAGTTGAAGAGATGGTCCCGTCTCCCACTTTCTATGGCAGACAGGGTTGCTGTAATGAAAATGGTAATACTACCTAAGTTCCTGTACCTTCATTATTTTACCTATTGTTCTGTCATAACACTTCTTCAGTAGGCTTAAATCGCAATCTAGAATATGCTGGAAGATGCTCACCTTACCATGCACGCATGAAGGGTTCAATGCTCCAGACCATGCGCAATCCCATTTTGCTCATTACTGGTATCTCCCCCATGACTACATCCGCACTTGGCGGTGGAACATGATGACACCATCCCGATTCCATTACATTCTATCCTGCTGCATAGTTTAAACCACACTGACTGGTCCAATTTAACACAATACACTTCACTATGAAGACTTGGCGCTTGCTTGGAGCACGGACCAACAAAGTACTGTACTCAACAGTACTTCCTTTAACACTCTACCTCATTACTCATGAACCGCGTGTCGTGGTGAGGAGTTATTAAGCCTGGTGCTTGCAAGCGTGCGTGGCATTCTAGCTCGCGCTACTTGGTTTGAAATGGGCCGTAAAATATTTGAAGCAGGGTGCGTGCGAGGTGTGCGCAGCATACCAAAAAACAGGCATAATAAGCTTTGATTTCCTTCTGAACGAGACACATGTGAAAGGGTATAATCAGCAGGTCTTGCCGTGGGCCTTACCTAAGTCTCTTGAGGCCATTGGGGTATGCTGGTGCAGTGCGCCGGGAATGAGTGGAGAAGGGAGGAGTCCAAGAAAGGATTTGAACTAAGATGCTTGCCGTGGAGATGGTGGCTATTTTAGGTTGGGATACTAGGAATTTCTATTAAGAGAATATATGGCGGTCATGTTTTGGGCTAAAATAGTTTGTTGATTTTCTAGGCAGCTTCTTCACACCATGTAAGGCTGTTTTCACAGGGAATGCTGGGTTTTGGTGTTCTCTGAGGAAATATTAAGCTCCATCTCTAGAGTCTAACAGGTGAAGGAGCTTATTAATTTTGCTTTTTGAGGAGGTGTCATTAGATTTGAATCGCTTGTTATTTAAGTAGGAGCATGGAGAGGGAAAAAGCTTCACAGATGAATATTGATAAAAGGGGTACAGTAGTGTGTGTTCAAAGCAGTTTCTTTTTTGGCAACCCAATTGAATAAAAGGTTGGACAAATGTTTGGAGAGATCAGAAATATGGTGGAAAAAAGCAGAAGATGAGCAGTTTTGGTCTGTTGAGGAGGCAACGATTGAAGCTGACAGGTCGAATGGAAGTCGTAAGGTGAATCAGAAAAGGAACCATCTCCCGAAGGAGATGGGATTTAAGGCAAAAGGACATTACGGTCCAAATGAAAGACAAAGGGCAACTCTGTTGGAGTTGTGTGAAAAGGCTATTAGTGGCCAGCAAGATTGATCACAGGGCGGTGGCCTGTGATGAACTTTCCGGTAGAGGAGACATAGTCATCACATGTTCAGTAGATTTTGGAGATACTGATGAAGAAAAGATAGAAGTAAAGAAAGGTAAAAGAGAGAATGAGAGTAAAGATCAGGTTGATCAGGTGAAGGATCCCTTGGGGGATTTTATGTTTGACCCACATTCCATTCCGCACCCTCTTTCACCTCAGTGGGTTTCAGCACGGCATGTGGCGGAGTACATGAAATGCTGTATTAGGCATGCACTGCCTAAAGAGGCGAGGACGAGACTTCTGTCTGAGTGTCCAACGCCATCTTTGGCCAATAAGGTGGCTTTTAAGCATGAGCTAGACTCTAAAATGTGCACGTTCCTGAATAAGTCAGGAAGAGTTTGTAGAAGGGTTCTCGATAAGGGCTTAAAAGGATGTCAGGATCGTTTATTAGATGTCTTTGGTCATATGACAAAGATCTTTGATATGTTTGAGGAAGCTTATTTGCAGGAGACTGCAATGGGTGTTTTGGAGCTGTGGCAATGGGTGCAGCGAGTTGTGTATTTGTTGGGAAACTCAAATGCAGCTTTGTGCACAGAGGGCAAGAAGAGTCTTCTTATGAAAATAGATTTGAAGTTGGCTGAGCTCGCTAATAAGGAATCGGCTCAGGAGGCAAAGGGGCTGAGTTTGGAGAGGAGTTCATAAAGGAGATGGCAAAGTATGCATGGGCATAAAGTTCAATTCAGAAAGTGCAGAAGGATATATGGAAGGTTTTTGGTGGGCTGGGAGAATGTGGGGTCGATTCTCTGGCCCTGGATTTGGGATCACGTGGATGTCTTTTTTGCATGGGTTCAGGCCTTATGGATATCAAGCATCTGGCTTCTACCCCCAGAGACAAAAGGGAAGAGGACAACGCAGAGGAGATAGAAGGACGAGGGGTCAACAAGGTATGTTGTGTAGGCGGCCCTTTGTGTAACCCTGTAAAACTATGTGGCAGACTGCCCCACATTTTAGCCAATTGAAAAGAGATTACAGCAGATCTGTGGGTGTTGCAAACAGTACAAGGGTACTGGATAGATTTTGTAGAGGTACCAGTGCAGAACAGTTGGCCAAGGCCACTCATTTTTTCAAGGAAAGAAGACAGAATGGTGGATCAAGAAGTACAAGAACTAGAGAAAAAAGGTGAATAGAAAAAAATAGAGAATTTGAGCCTGGGGTTTATAAGCAATATATTTGTAGTTGAGAAAGTGGACAAAGGAATAAGGTCTGTAATAAATTTAGAAGGAGTGGAACGCGTGGGTTCAATACAATCTTTTCAAGATGGAAGGAATTCATATGTTGAGAAATCTGTTGAGAAAGGGAGATTGGTTAACAAGATTGGGTTTAAAGGACGCCTACTTGACGGTTCCAGTTTGCACAGAACAGAGAAATTTTCTCAGGTTCCAGTGGCAAGGGGTAATGTGGAAGTTCAAAAGCCTCACATTTGGATTGACGTTAGCTCACTGGTGCTTTACGAAGGTGATGAGACCAATTGTGACGTGCTTGCGAACAAGCTGCATCAGATTAATCGTGTGTTTAGATAACATTTTAATAATGGCAGAGAGCAAGAGATTAGCTCAGGAGCACACAGAGTTGGTAGTGTAAAAGATAGACGATCTTGGGTTTTGTAATGAACAGGAAGAAGTCATGTATGGAACCAGCTCAGGATTCAGAAAAGGTGTTTTTAGTAGTTCACATTTGGACGTTGGAATGTATGTTGAGGTTACCCATGGAGAATGTGTGGAAGATCTGCAGGGAGTTAAAGAGGATGTTAGCCAGCGATTGGGTGACCTTACATCAGATCGTGAGTATACTGGGTTTGCTATCAGGGTCAATTCAGGCAGTATTTCCAGCCCCGTTGCATTATCGAGCTTTGCAGAGGTTGAACGCCAGGTTTCTTAGGAAAGGGGTGCGGTATTCCCAGAAGGTACAGGTGGATGCAGAGACAATGGGGAAGTTGGAATAGTGCTTAGCAAACTTTGAAGCATGGAATGTAAGAGCCATTTTGGGTGGCATTCTGGATATGGTGATAGAATCAAATGCCAGCCTTCAGGGTTGGGGAGCAAGGTGCGGTTCCCTGACAACAGGGGGGAAAGTGGACAATGCAAACGAAGGAGGTTCATATCCTCTTTGGAGAGGATGTAGCCTTATGGCTAGAGCGGTCGACCTTGAACGCTTAACATCCTGTGATTCTGGGCAAATCACTTAATCTCCCTGTGTGTAACAAAAATGAATGTGCCCTTCTGTAACGAAACTGGTGCTATGTAAAGCGCTGTGATACCCGATGTCTCGAGTCTAATTTGCGCTATGTGACACTCTAAAATAAAAAAAAGCTATCCAAAGTTGTTGACAGGATCTTTTGCGGTGAAGAGTTTTGTCAGGCACCAGGTAAAATGTGTGTTTTATTAAGGATGGGCGATGTTTCTGCTGTGAGTATGTCAACAAGTTGGGAAGACTACGGTCAAAGGCTTTAGCAGATAGCGAAGTAGTTTTGGCACTTTTGTTTAAGCAAGGAGATCATGATTCAGGCTCAGTTCATACCGGGAATGACCACCAGGGTGGCAAATAGGAATTTCAAAAGTTTGAAGGATTTCAGCGATTGGATGTTAAACAGGGAAGTGTTTAGGGCAGTGAGCAACAGATTGGGCCCCTTTATGGTGGATTTGTTTGCGAAAGGGTAAATGCGCAGGTGAACAGATTTTACAGATGGAGACCGGATCCAGAGACAGAGGTGGTGGATGCATTTATGCAGTACTGGAAAGGTGTCAGCAATTATGCATTTCTGCCTTTTGCGTTGATTAAAAAATTAATGTTAAAGCTGAAGAGAGAACAGGCAGAGGTAGTGCTGATTGCTTCCTTTTCGTCATCCCAATTATGGTATCCTAACTTTACTACTCCTAAACTTTCGGTATTCACAGAAGGCAATTAGGAGTACTAAAGTTAGGATTCCTAACTTTACTACTCCTAAACAGAGAAAAATCCTAACTTTACGACTTTCGGTATTCACAGAAGGCATTTAGGAGTACTAAAGTTAGGATTCCTAACTTTACAACTCCTAAACAGAGAAAAATCCTAACTTTACGACTTTCGGTATTCACAGAAGGCATTTAGGAGTACTAAAGTTAGGATTCTAACTTTACAACTCCTAAACAGAGAAAAATCCTAACTTTACAACTTTCAGTATTCACAAAAGGCATTTAGGAGTATTAAAAGTGAAGAATCCTAACTTTAGTACACATAAATGCCTTTTGTGAATACCGAAAGTCGTAAAGTGAGGATTTTGACTCAGATTACTTTTGCGAATCGGGACCAGGAGTCGTAAGTGATTTCTGTGAATACCAAAAATCGTAAGTGCCTTATGTGAATACCAGAAGTAGTAAGTTTAGGATTTTGTCTCAGATTAGGTCTGTGAATTGGCCTCATAGAGTTCAGGATGTGCCCTGTGCAAAAGACTGTATTCTGTTCGCTTTCGCAGGTTATGTTGCGCCAATAATAAATTCTAAATCACATATTGTATGTAGATGATAGACAACTTGCTTCTTAGTTCACTAATGTCATTGTCATCAGGAAAGACGGTGAGTAATGAATGCAATTACTTTCAATGAATGATTCACATTGCATGAATATATCTTATGTCTACCAAGGTAAAATGTTTCAGCAAGTAAAAGATGTACACTTTTTTGAGTGTTTAATCATTTTTACATGTGTGTTGCATGATATACATGCCAAAGGTTTCCATGGTTAGATTTCTGCATCTGGATGGGATCTTAGAGCCAAGCTAGACCCTTAGCCCGTTTTCCCTGTTAATGTGTTGGTTCACCCACCTCTAATGCATAATAATGTTTTTTCCACAACTATGTCTCAGCAGAAATTGACACAGCTTAATAACAGCTTGATAAATGCGAGCTTTGTGATTATTCATATAACCCCAGAAATAGTGCAGCGGCACAGAAAACAAGCATTGGCAAAGCCACTCGGTTTCGCATATTCGAAATCTATTGGCTTTTTCAATGTTTTTTTAAATGCTGCACAGTAGTTGAGTTGCTGTGTAACATGGTTGAAGTAAAAAAGAAAGTCTTGGCATAGCCAATAGGTCTCTCTTTTTGTACCTTATTAGTGTTTTGCCATGCAACACATTATCCTGGGTGCTGTGCCGCCAGGTATTGAAGAACTACACAATTAATCCACACTGGGTGTGAAGGAAAGAGTGAATAGTATTTGTGCATGAAAATAGTACCAGGTGCATGTGTAAGAAACAGCAAAATGGAACACTCATAACAAATGTGTCCATCTTCTGTGCAGCATGCTGGTACCAGTGCATTTTGCTCCAGTAAGGGTAGGCAAGTAAATAAAGTGTTAAAAACATGCTACAGCCAATAGAAATGGGAGAAAAGAAAGTAACACGCACAGGAACCAATGAGAAGCCAGGAAAAAGAGGACGTAAGCTCCTTTTAACTTTATATTGAAAATAATAGATTTCACAGCTAAACCTAAAAACCCGATCTTCACATGTTACTTGCTGTCTGCATGAATACCACCAGTAAGTCTTAACTGCAAACAATCTAATAATTGTGAAGACAAACTGTCGTTTTACCTTCAAAACTATGCTCCTTTGTACCTCTCCTTTATTTCCCTGTATTCCGTTTCATTCATGTTCCTAATCCGGGACTGGCTGGCTCTGTAGTCAAAAGTCCCAGACAAGGACTTGGCAGGAGGCACAGCTTCAGGATGTTCTTATGAGGTCTTGAGAAGGCACACAAGGTTGTGAGCAGCAGAGGCCTGGTGCCAGGGTCTCAGCTTCTGTATGCCACAGTGCTTAATTTGTGCATGTGATTTCCGGTGCTCGGCGCAGGCCCTTAATTGCCTGCACCGGCTCTACTCACAGTCCCCCACATGGTGGCGCTGTGTTTTTAATATTGAGCACAACAAACCTGTTTATTGAGTCCAGGTACATTGAAAATGAATAATGCCAGTCTCTTATGCCATTATTATAGCTTTGTGTGGTCTGAAATATTCGGAATTGTCACACTTGTAGGAGTGCGATGGTTTGGTGTTATGTTACTACTGCCACTGGCAGAGAATGGATTTTGCCGGTTGTAGTGGCCTTCTGAGAAAGGGCCGTCACTTACTTTTGTACAAATAGAGCACTGGTATGGTATGAGCAGACAGGTTAGGTGCAGAATGAATCGGACGTTGTTCACGCTCAGCAGATGTCCGAGAAGCAGTCCATGTGTAAGAAGCATACCCCACCAACTAGCATGAGTAGGTATCACAGGTGATAATAGATTCGTGCTCCATTTTAGCACTGCAGGACGATAACCAGAAATGTTCGCCTCATTGTCATAAATACCAGGGGTCGCAAGGATCATGGCCTGAGACTGGAAGCTGAAGATCAGGTGTCGCAACTGTGACCCCTGGTGCCTATTAAATGACATCAATTTAATGTAATGTGCAGTCCCTGGAAACTAGGTTTAATCTACTCCACAAAAAATTAAAATATAAAAAGTTGGTTGTGGCCTACAGAACGTATCTATAAAGCAGAGAAACTGGGTTTATCTTCCACGAATTAAGCAACAAATGTAATTTCAGAAGCTCAACAAATGAATCATTTCTTTCCATCCCTGTAAAGTAGGGGCTAGTTCTCCATGTCAGTGATGGTGCACACAATAGCCCACATGTGAGACTGCTATAGTCAGACTCCTGTACTCCTAGACTAATTCAAAAGGCTGCACTCCTGTGGTGGTCCTCTGATTAGGACAGCGTCTCAAAGTCTCTAGTCCATGACAGATGCCAGTGTCTAAGTGTAGACAAGGTAGGTAGCATCTCTGGCCCACATTTCACTCCTATCCAAACACCTATCAGAGTCTTTCACGATTTGACAATGTTTTGAAGAAATCTCAAAGTCAACAATCTGTGCAAGCTCCAGTGCGTTTACATACACCTTTCTGATTATTTGGTGCAAGGTAATATTTTCACAAAAAGTTGAATAACAGTGTAAGAATAAGGATCCTACCGTCATATTTCCAAAAACAAGAGTATCGCGATCAAACATCAAGGTGAAATAACTCAAGCTGTTCAGCGACGCCTGCCAAGGCATGTACTCGGTTTCCTTTACAAGAAATTTAGTGGTGTCCAGAGCCGAAGTTGTATTAATATGTTGAGCTCTAAGGGAAAACAAAGAAACATAGTTCTTTAAAATACATATGGATAAAACTGTACCCCTAAATAGGCATAAAAGGGTTACATTTCAACGGAAGTACATTTTTAATATGCTTTTTGATCTGAATTACTTTTGGAGTCCTACTTTTCCAAGCATGTTAGGCCTTTAAAATAATACGTCTCAAACCCCATAATTATTAAACACATGGATCTCTACAGTACAGTTTTGTTTGTTTCTACTATTTCCCTTGCAATAACTCGCTGAGTACTGTGTTCAGCAAATGGGGCTGAATGCTCTCCTCAACTTGGTAAAGAGCAGGTCACGGTTTCTAATCCCAGTAATTTTGACTCAGCCTTTCATCCTCCACAAGGTCGGTAAATTGAGAAGCCTTGCATTGGTTATTTGTGACACTTCATATTTAAAACGCTTAGACATGCTGAAATGTGGTGTAAATAGCTACAGAAATATTAGTTTAAAAACGAACTACCAAGGTCAGACCAAATATATTTGCATTTTGAATAGTTTCACTTTTTTTTTTACCTCTCACAGTGGAAGTGCAGTATATATTGTTTTATGTAGTCATATTTTACTTCAGTTCACTACATACCACATAACCTTTTAGAACAACACCCTAAAAATAATGATTTCAGAATTTACATTAAAATGTTCTTGTCATCTGAATTCATTAAACCATTACACATATTCTATAAAGTAAGTCATCAATATCTTTTAACATGATTTATAAGCCCTCTGCAGACCCTTGTAGAGAGTTTCACGCGGTCCTATGTTAATCTCCTGTCGGGTACTGTAAAGAAGCTGTAGCTTGAGTTTTGTTTTTCACCTCAGTCAATACAGCAGTCACACTCATCCACTGAGAGCCTGGAGCTTTGGCTTCTCCCATGTCTCACACATGCAAGGAAGCAGTTGTGCCCATGCGTCCATGTAAGGTTGCTTTGGAGGGTCTGTAAGCAGTCTTGGGGACTAACAGGTTTTTAGAGTTCAGGGAAGGGCAGCGTTAAGGGGTAGTAAGGGTTTTTCGGGTTCAGTGAAGGGTAGAGTTAAGGATAGTAAGGGGTTATTAGGCTTCAGGGGCAGGTGAGTAAAGGGGCACCAACGGTTCTTTAGAGTTCAGAGAATGATAGCGTTAAGAGGTATTAATGGGGTTAGTATGGTTCAAGAATTGGTTGCATTAGGGGATTGTTATGCGTTTTAGGATAGTACAGGCTATTTAGGCTTTAGGGAAAGATAACATTAAGGGGTGGTTAGGGGTTTTTAAGATTCACGGATGGTTATGTAAAAGTTAGTAAGATGTTTTCAAGGCTCATTAGTGTTAACGGGTAGTAAAGGATTTGAAGACTTCAGCAAAGGGTAGCAATAAAGGGAAGTTTAAGGGATGGCAAGGGGCTTTTGTGGTTCAGATAAGGGTAGCATTGGGGGTAGTTGAAGGTATTTAGAGTTCGGGATTGGTAGTGCTTAAGGGTAGTAAATGGTTTCTATGGTTTAGGGAAGTTTTAAGATTTGGGGAACGGGAAGTAAGCATTTTGTAAGTACAGGGAAGAGTAGGATTAGGGGGAGGATGGGATTTTAGGGTTCAGGGAAGGGTAACATTAAGAATTGGTAGGAGGTTATTAGGGTCCAGGGAAGAGTAACATTAAGGGTTAGTAAGTGTTTGTAGGGTTCAGGGATTGGAAGTATTAAGAGATAGCTGTGACTTTTAGGGTTCCAGGGATGGGTAGCATTTAGGGGTACTAAGGAGCTCTTAGGGTCTAGGGAAAGGAAGTTTTAACAGATACTTTGGGGTTAATGGTTCAGGTATGAGACACATTAAGAGTACTAAGGGAATAACAGGGTACAGTTAGATAAGTTAAGAAAACATATAACACAAATATTTCAACTCAGATTTGATGTTGCTGACGTTGTAAAAGTCAATAATATTAAATCCAACCTGTCCTGGAGCTAATGCCCATTCGCCTAGAGCTAATTAATATTCCTCCTAGGACCTACAGGAAACAAGTACCAAGATACTCTGCATGAGAAGGACAGTCTCTCGCCCATGAAGTAATTGCATAGTAATTTCACAGGAAACAAGATTCAGAGTTGGAGGGTATTAAAAAATTAAAGCTATGTACATATACATACATGTATACATACACACATTCAAAATGTGCCTGGATTAATTTGCCAATCAGCATGATAAAAGAGTGGAATTATTAGCTAATGTTTCCCTTCCGAGATAGACTGCCTGGCTGATTGGTTAGGAAAGAAGAGATCCAGTAGTAGAATTCTCGGAGTCTAGCAGGAATAGGATCTGCATGTTAAAAATTGGGCTTGTGGTTGTTAGAGGTACGCACCCTGTCCAAGCAGGAACCACATACCTCTAGTCATGCTAATTCACAAAACACCCTAAATTAACCTGTGCATATCCTGTGGCAGTTTAGCACAGAGCAGTCAAGCCTAACATAAGAGGCAATGTGTAAAGTATTTGTGCAACGCTTCAAACAGTGAAAACACCACACAAAAAAGTACCACAACCAGTTAGGAAAATAAAGCCTAATGTAATGAATAAAATAAGACCAAAATGACAAAATTCCAATAAGTAGCACCAGAGTTATACATTTTTAAAGAATAAACAGAAAAGTAGTGCTTAAAAGCATAAGGTGCTAATCCGGGGCTATCTGGTTGCACTAGACCGGGTCAAATAAAAAACTTCAGGCAACCGCAAAGGGCGCGGGTTGGACACAGGGACTCGTCTTGGCTCGCTGAAAAAGTACCTTGTTTGCATTGACATCGTGGACGAGATGTGAGAAGCAGAGGAGGTAAAGCGTTGTTGACTATCTACAGATTTAGGCGATGCGTCATTGTCGATCTATAGAGTGAAGGTAAGGTGTCTGCTCTGAGCTGCACAAAGTCAGAGAATGCTTTGGAAATGGTGTCACTGCACCGCACAGTCAGCGATGCATCGAATTCGATCCTCGCAACAGCGGTGATGCATCCGCAGTTGTAGAGATGCGCTGTTTTGAGCTGCTGCATAGGTGGCGATGCGTGAATTCTGCTGGAGCAGCACTTTAATCCGCTTCCAAGGGCCCAAGACTGAATTGACAGGGCAAACTCACAGATGGCAGAGTCCCAGTGTTCAGGCAGGTGATTTGGAAGTCTTTTATGTCCCTAAGGGACAGAGACAGGAGGCAAGCCAGAAAGCCCTTGGAGTCACTCTGGTTCTGAGTTCAGGTGATGTGAGTCCAGTCCTTCTCACCCAGGCAAGGAATGCAGCAGGCAGCAGGTCAGACCAGCAACAAAGCAGTTCTTCCAGAGCAGCAGTCCAGCAGAGTCGCAGTCCTTGAGCAGCACAGCAGACCTTTTTCCCTGCGGAGAATCCACAAGTACACAAGTGTACTGGAGTTGTAGGGTCAAAAGTCCAGTACTTATACCCATTGGTGCCTTTGAAGAGAGGGAGACTTTAAAGAAGGGCTTTGAAGTACAGAGAGGTCTTTCCTTTCTGCCCTGGCTCCAAACTCACTACAGGGGGCTAAGCAGTCCTTTGTGTGGGGACCGGACACAGCCTATTCAGGTGTAAGTGTGAGGCGATGCTCAGCTCCACCTTCCCATCCTGCCCAGGATGGCCAATCTTGGTTGGATAGTCCATCAAGTCACACCTAAGCTCCCTTTGTGTATGGCTCTCTACAGGAAATGCACAAAGCCCAGATGTCACCCACCCTAGACATGTATTGGAGACAGTCTGCAGGCACACAGGGCTTAGAACAGAAAATGTTTATCTGTCTAAAAGAGGCATTTTTAAAATTGTAATGATAAATGTGACTTATCCATTAAAGAGGATGTATCATTAGAATTCCATCAGTAATAAACAATACAGCTCTACCTCCTTCCAATTGGTAATCACAGCTTATTAGATGTAACAATGAATCCCCAATGTTAACCTATGGGAGGGGAAGGCCTCACAGTAGTGAAAAGTGAATTTGGGAGCTAGCAGATAGCGACCTTAAAGCTCATGTCACTGAGTTTAGTCTAGATTTCTTCTGCAGGCCCCCTGACTATGCTAATGATACTTTTTTAACTCCATTAGTCCTCACAAACAACTGTAGGAATATTAAATGGGATAACACTAACAATGATTAACCTGCCAAGGCTAAAATCTATCAATCATTAGAGGTCCATTTTGAATTTTATGAATATACCAACTGAAGCACCTCTAAATTTTCCTCTAAATATTCTGAGCTTTTCAAACCCCTTAAACACCTATTCAGAAAACAATTTAGAAAGACACAAGGTAAGCCCACGCAGTGCCCTTAGAGCACTACAGAGTTTAGGATTGCATAGGGGGGTTTGATTAAGGCCGTCAGAGAGGGCTCCAAAATGAGCAGGAAATCAGGCAGGAAGGTCTATGAGACAACGATGACTAACTCCAAGAAAACATGGGTTGAGGAGCTATGGGCCAAGATGCCCTTAGAAAGCGGGAAAATAGTATCATCTTTTAAATCATTGTTGTTGGTAGTAGCTGTGAAATCACCACCCCAGATGTATTTGTTCCAGTACACATATGGGTCGAACATTTTAAAACTTTATATGGAGAGAAGGATATCTTTAGCCCTGGTCTCTGCCCCAATGTTGATGATGGAATGACTCAATCTTTGGTCTTCCCTTTTTTCTCCAATGTTCCCCCAATAGTATTTACACTGAAGCAAACTAAGGCTGCTCTCTCCCATATGAAGAAGGCATAAGCACCCGACCCTCATAGCATACCTGTAGTTTTATTCCATTTAGAGCCAGACATCTGGGCCCCCTATTTGAATATGTTAAGTAATGCTGTCGAAAAGGGGGAGGAAATCCCAGAGTCATGGTTGTTCCAATTTATAAGAAGGGTGCCAAAAATACACCTTCAAATTATAGCCCCATCAGTCGTATTGACAACACACAGAAGATCATCTGCAAGCAAGTTGGAACCCACCTGCATAAGTAGATGCAGGAACATCAGGTCTTGTCGCACCTTCAGGCAGGGTTCCATGTGAACATAGGCATGACTGATCAAATTTCCCTCTTTATGACCATCAGCTGGAAGTATATTACTATCAAAAAAGACCATCTGTATGTAGCTTTCATGGACACGAGGGAGGGCTGCATTTGACCTTGTGCTGAGACACACTCTATGGGAGGTACTGGACCACATCGGCTTGCCCCATAATCTCACTCCTAGTCAGATTACATACAGATACGTACACACAGGTCAGGGGGAATGACCAACGTGATTTGTCTCATAGGAGCCCTATTAAACAAGGGGGGAGGCACGACTGTATTTTAGCCCCTACACTGTTCTCCTTGTTTTTGTACGGCATGGTGGAAGCATTAAACAAGTACCAGCAAGATACTGAAAAGATAGCAAGAGTCTGCATCTCAGTACTGCTCTTTGCTGATGAACCTCTGTTACCTTCACGTACCCCAATGGGTCTGCAGGAATTGTTAAATCATTTTGTGGGGTTCAGCAAGCACATGGGCATGGAGATCAACACAGGGAAATCCAAGTTTATAGCCATAAACCTTAATGACACATTCAGGAATATAATGACTGCTGATGGAAGTATTGACCAGATTAGGAGCTTTTATTATTTGAGAGCTAGGCTCCCGGGCAGGCTCACTTCAGTTCTTCAGCTCTTAAAAAGTAATTCCAGACAATCCCATAGGTCAGCATCCATTGTTAGGAAACATAAAGCATTGACCAATACGGTTGTATCCCGAGCTGTTAAGGTTTACAGAGCAGTGGCTCTGGGAGAGGGATTGTTCTGAGCAGAAATCTGGGGCTCTGGGGACATTTCGCAATTCAACATCACGGAAAATAAATTTTGAAGATCACTTTTGAATGCCCCAGTCAGTGCACCACTAATACACTGTTCTGCTTGGGTTTTCAGATCAGATAGAACCCGCTCATCAGAGCCTCACTAACCCAGCCAGCACGTTACCCCCTCCTTAGGGCCTATTTACAATAGGTAACCACATATATCCACCACCTAAGGACAGGGAATTCCTACTCATACATACCAAGACCTCTTATAATTGGCGGCCTCGCGATCCCATAGGGATCCAGACCTCTCTGCCCATACGACAGTATCACAAGTGGCGGCCTCGCGATCCCATACGAATCCAGACCTCTCTGCCCATACGACAGTATCACAAGTGGTGGCCTCGCGATCCCATACGAATCCAGACCTCTCTACCCAGACGGCAGTCTCAGCACAAGTGGCGGCCTCGCGATCCCATACGAATCCAGACCTCTCTGCCCAGACGGCAGTCTCAGCACAAGTGGCGGCCTCGCGATCCCATACGAATCCAGACCTCTCTGCCCATACGACAGTCTCAGCACAAATGGCGGCCTCGCGATCCCATACGAATCCAGACCTCTCTACCCAGACGGCAGTCTCAGCACAAGTGGCGGCCTCGCGATCCCATACGAATCCAGACTTCTCTACCCAGACGGCAGTCTCAGTACAAGTGGCGGCCTCGCGATCCCATACGAATCCAGACCTCTCTGCCCATACGACAGTCTCAGCACAAATGGCGGCCTCGCGATCCCATACGAATCCAGACCTCTCTACCCAGATGGCAGTCTCAGCACAAATGGCGGCCTCGCGATCCCATACGAATCCAGACCTCTCTACCCAGACGGCAGTCTCAGCACAAGTGGCGGCCTCGCGATCCCATACGAATCCAGACCTCTCTACCCAGACGGCAGTCTCAGTACAAGTGGCGGCCTCGCGATCCCACACGAATCCAGACCTCTCTGCCCAGACGGCAGTCTCAGCACAAGTGGCGGCCTCGCGATCCCATACGAATCCAGACCTCTCTGCCCATACGACAGTCTCAGCACAAATGGCGGCCTCGCGATCCCATAAGAATCCAGACCTCTCTACCCAGACGGCAGTCTCAGCACAAATGGCGGCCTCGCGATCCCATACGAATCCAGACCTCTCTGCCCATACGACAGTCTCAGCACAAGTGGCGGCCTCGCGATCCCATACGAATCCAGACCTCTCTGCCCAGACGGCAGTTCATCCTATGATCACCATAACATACAAAAAGGGAATCAGTCTCACTATTCATCAGATCACACAAGGACTGCCAGTTCGAGCATAGCCTGTTCTCCGGTTCGAGGGGCTCCTCTCTCCCTTATTCAGTTACCACTTACCTGATCAGGGTTAACATCTGTTCATGTAGCCGCAGCTGACTAGAAAAATAGGCTACCCTCTCATACAAGAACACGCAGCACATGTTGGTTCACTACAAACTGGGTACTTTATTACTCATTACATACGCAATCACATAACATCACAATATAACACATAACCTGCAAAGAAAAGTGAAAGATTAAGTTGTACACTCTAATAAGAAAGGGTCGACATCACCTTAGTAGTGCGTAGCCTGCACTCAGTGGTCATCTAGGTTCCCTTCTCGTCTGTGCCTCAGCTCGCCTGGAAGTCACACCTCCGCAGTCACGGATACACGTCTGCACCACCATGCGCTGTTCCCTTCACCCTTCTCCGAGTCACTGGGACCTCTTCGTTATCGGCTACTCTCTCCTCTCTGGCTATTCTGCTAGGAGAGTATCTGGCTCTCGGTTTTTCTCCGCCTTCAAGATGGCGTCTGTCTTCCCTGGAATAAGTAGTAGCTTTACTGCTAACGGCTAGATGCCGCCTACGGACTGAACATGTAACTGCCTCAGACTTTCACTAATATAGAGGTGCGTTTCCTCATGGAAAATTCCGGCCCGTAACCTGCCGCCCACCAAATTCTTGTACCTCCCCGTACCAAGGACACGTTCCCAGCCGGCCGGCCTGATGTAGTGTCTTCGGCATGAAGAAAAATACAATCCTTCGATAAGGGCCGGCCTGAACCGGTTCTCTCCAAGCGAATAACACCTCATAACTAAAACATTACATTTGACCTAGAAGCATCCCAAGCTGCCGGAGCAGAAAGAAAGATGGAGTCTCTCCCGTTTGAGGCCTACCAGGCCTGAATTCAGCACGGCTCCATGAAATACCCTCACTACAGGACAGGTTATCCCTAATACTAACGAATCTATCCCCTAGGCTATGTGTGCAAGCCCTGATCTATGGGGAAGAGCACAGGAGCATGTCGAAGTGCCTAGTAAATAGGCTCCATTCACTACTCTAACCCTTAGACTTGAATGGTAAGAGACTGAAGTCACATTCAATCACCTCTCCTCACAAGAAGGCCGAGAAAATCGAGCAGAACATACACCTAAGGTAGGATCTGAACCTGAAGCTAGTTGTTGAGTAAGCCACCCTACTTAATGGAGGCAGGGGCATGGACGCTCATCAGAAGACAGTGAGTGAGGAACACATTTCTAAAATTGAAGTTGCTGTTTTAAAAGTCTTGAATTGTTTTTGTGGTTTTGAATAATACGGTGCTGTCAGATAATGGACCGCAATATGTAATTTGTATCTAAGGGAAAGCTTTTACCCACGCACATGTACTTTGAGCGGCTAACATTCTGAGGGAAAGGGAATCTTGGTGTCCTTTTTTGGACGTGCCTGCCCGATCCCTGCCTCACTGGTAGTCCGCCTTCAGTGCTTTCCACCTTGTTGTGCTCACATCTCTGGTGTCGCTACAGTTGTTGAGCAAGCCACCCTACTTAATGGAGGCAGGGGTGTGAATGGGCTGCGCAAGAGCGCAGCAGGCATGCCAAAGGCAAGTCCGCCTGTGCCCGTCCCAGCCTAGATTGCACCGAGCGCCTGCCTGCCTGGCTGTTTAATGAGGGCCCACAAGGTGAGGATCATATTTACCCATTATGGAACCCTTTATCTTTTTTGAGACACTTCTGGAGACATGTCCGACCTGTAGTGTCAGAGTCATTAATGTTTGCCCTTTTGAAAGTGGTACAGATTGTGAAGATTCGCAGTTTGAGGGCAGGGTAAACATCTTACCAAAGTTCTCTATCAATAAGTGCATTCTTGTGAATACTAGGTCTTTGATTAAACACCAGTTAAAATTTTCTGGGTTTCTGGTGGCACAGCGAGCAGATCTAGCTTTTATTACAGAAACCTGGACCAACTACACCACAGGCCCTTAGCTTATCACAGCTGTCCCTACCGACTTTTCTATCTATTATTTAGATTGAACCAGAAACAAGGGTGGAGGGCAGGTAGTTGTTTACTGTGACAATCTCCTGCCCAGGTTCAGGCTAGCCTCAGTGGATGGGCTTGAAGTGATGATTTATAATATTTAGCTTACTAAGACTCAATCATTCAATGGACTCATTCTCTACTGCCCACTCGGGCCTAGAATGGCCTTTTCTGATAAAATTAGTTTACTTCTGGAATTATCATTTCAGGAATCAGTCTTCTCAGTATTGGGCCATTTTAATATTCATCTGGAAAATAAGCTGCAGTCATCAGTGATGTCACTGACCATGGCATGAGTGATGTAATCTGTGAAGTCATAATCAGAGCATTGCAGGGACATATGTTATAGTTAGCTCAGTTAACTGTAACTACTGAATTTCATTGGTTTTGTATGAGTTAAATCTGGCCCTAACAATAACGTCCCATTAACCTTTCTTTTCTTTTCAGTGAATTTCTAAAGTTGTTTAAATTGTATTTCCTAACTATAACGTTCCTGTAACCTTTGGTTATTCCTGTGAATTTCTAAGGTTTTTAAAAAATGTATTTCCCAACTGATAAAGCACCTCTTGGTGCTCTACTGGCTGGGAGATGAACTCCCCTTGGCTGCTGAATGTCGTTGGGGGCCAAGAACCCCTATTGCTGCCTCAAGTAAGTCTCCCACAGTGGAATTGCTGAGACCATGTTGGAGGCCCGGCCCCCTTTCTCAGCCACTATGCAAACACACCTTCCTGTCACTCTACTGGTGGGGGATGAACCCCACCTTGGCTGCTGAGGGTTGCTGTTGGGTTAAGAACCCCTATATTTGCCCCAACAGCAGGATAGCTCGACCTCATCGGAGGCCCTGTCCACTTTTTAAACCACTCTGCAAATGTGCCTCCTGACACACTACTGGTTGGGGGATGAAGTCACCTTAGCTGCTGAGGACCGTTTGGTAGCCAAGAACCCCTTTTGTTTCCACAAATAAGTTCTCCACAGTGGGATTTTTGTCTATTTCTATTTTGCCTCTTTCTGCTCATTGCTGAGCTTTATTCCTCCTCTTTATGGTCCTTTCTGACCTTTAGTCTGTCTCTTCCTGCTTGTTTCTCACTTTTATCTTGCCTCTTTCTGCTTGTTGCTGACCTTTATTCTGCCTCGCTCTGCTCATTTCTCATCTTTATTTTGCCTCTTTCTGCTCCTTTCTGATCTCTATTTTGCCTCTTTCTGCACGTTGCTGACCTTTATTTTGCCTCTTTCTGCTCATTTCTGATCCAAATTTCGCCTCTTTTCGCTCATTTTTGTCCTGTAATCTGCTTCTTTCTGCTCATTTCTATCCATTATTTTGCCCCTTTCTGTTCATTGCTGGCCTTCATTCTACCTCTTTCTGCTTGTTTTTCACCTTAATCATGCATCTTTCTGCTCAATGCTGACCTTTATTCTGCCTCTTTCTGCTCGTTTCTGACCCTTCTTCTGCCTCTTTTTGCTCGTATCTGACCTTTTGTTGCCTCTTTCTCCATGTTCTCCCCGGGGACCATGGGGGGGAGCCTCAAGGCCCCTGCGGTCCCTGCCAGCTTCCCGCCTCTAGCAGGAGCCAGCATTGCTCTTGCATGCATGGAGCTGCTGGAAATGCAGCTCTCTGCATGTGGGAGCAATGTTTTATTCTGTTTACCTGCATGCATATTTGTGTGCAGAGAAAAAGATGAAAACTCTGCTTTCTGCAAGCCGGAACTGCTTGACAGTTCCACATGCAGAAAGCAGAGTTATGTTTGCTTTTGCTTGGTGAGAGCCATGTGCCCCGCTTAATTTGAATACATTTTCCCAGAGAGGTGAAGGTCCCCGGGGCTGTGGGGTGGCCGTTCAGGTCCCACATTAATTTTGAGTTTATAGGCACCCTCACATATATTAAAAGCAGTGCCCTGGGGAGGTGAGGGTCCACAAGTCTGGGAGGGAGCAAAGCGACCCCCTGAAAAACTTCAGCATCATTTGCCCTGGGGGGGTGGTGGTCCCCAAGGCGTGGGGTGGCATATGGGCACCACCACATGCATTAAAAGCAGTCCTTGGAGTGGGGCCCCAAGCACCCCTCTGCTTTTTATAATTCCTCATGCCTTTGGGACGTGGCCCACTTGGGGTCAAAACATTACAGAAGCGCGGGAGCCCATGCTTCTTTTTCATACTTTGTAGGTGGGAGCCACAGATCCACCGCGACTTTTGCTGAAACATTTCAAAAAGTTTTTCGACCCAGGCTGGTTCTTTGCAGAAACCCCATTAAGAGGCCAAAGGAATCAGAGCATTCCTACCCTGTCACACAAAAAGATGATGGACGAAATGTTGATCATTGTCAAACATTCACGCCCAGTCACAGATCTGGGTTTAATCCATCGTTATTTTGCTCACCACACCATTCCAGTTTGGACTCAGCAATATGCAAATCAAGTTTGAACCTGTACCCCATGGGAACAGTTCAGCCCGAACTGCCAGTCCAGGTCCTCCCTGGCCGGAAAACAAGCATCCTGGGACTGGTTCAGGAGCATCACCTCTCATCAGCCAGGCTAGCTTGAATCCAGTGGTGTAGTGAGCACGGGTCCCACATCTGGGTATACCCTTCCAACTTAGGGCGACATATGCAAAATAAACAATTGATGGATGGAATGTTGGACAATGCAAACATTCACCCCTAGTCACAAGGATCTGGGTTTACTCCATTATTCTTTTGCTCACCACCCCACCCCAGTTTGCAACCAGCCATATGCAAATCAGTCTTGACCCTGTTCCATGTGGGAAAAGTCCAGCCCGAACTGCCAAGCCAGGTCCTCACTGGACCGGACACAAGCATTCTGGGACCAGTTTCATGGCGTCACCCTTCATCAGCCAGGATAGCTTGAAACCAGTGGCGTAGCGAGCACAGGACCCCCGTCTGAGCATACCCTTCCCACTTAGGGTGAAAAGTAACACAAAAAGATGATGATTGGAATTCTGAACATTGTCAAACATACACCCCCAGTCACAGATATGGGTTAAATCCACATTATTTTGCTCACCACACCATTCCAGTTTGGACTCAGCCATATGCAAATCAGGCTTGACCTTCTACCCCATGGGAACAATCCAGCCCGAACTGCCAGTCCAGGTACTCCCTGCATCCTGGGACCGTTTCAGGACATCATCCCTCATCAGCCAGGCTAGCTTGAAACCAGTGGTATAGAGAGCATGAGACCCACATCCTGGCACACTGCTGGTTGAGGGATGAAGTCCCCTTGGGTCCAGAGGGTCCTCGGGGGACCAACAAGCCCTCCTGTTACCTCCAGTAATTCCCACACAGTGGGATTACTGAAAGGTCTTTGGATGCTATCACCCTTTCTGCACCGTTCTGAAAACACCTCTTGGTGCACTGCTGGTTGGGCGATGAAGGCCCCTTAGATGCTGATGGTCCTTGGGAGCCAACAAGCCCGCCTGTTAACCTCCAGTAAGTGCCACACAGCCTGATTGCTGAGAGGACTTTGGAGACCATGTCCCGTGCCTCCTGGCACACTGCTGGTTAGGGGATGAAGTCCCCTTTGCTCCAGAGGATCCTTGGGGGCCAACAAGTCCTTCTGTCACCTCCAGTTAGTCCCACACAGCTGGACAGCTGAGAGGTCTTCGGAGGCCAGGTCCCCTTTCCCCACCACTCTATAAACGTGCCACCTGGCACACTGCTGGCTGGGGGATGAAGTCCCCTTATCTCCAAATTGTCCTTGGGACCAACTACCCATATTGTTACCTCCAGTAAGTCCCACAGATACACACCCTTTCTCCACTACCCTGCAAACGCACCTCCTGCTGCAGTACTGTTTGGGAGATGAAGTTCCCTTGGCTGCTGAGGGACCTTGGGGGCCAAAAAGCCCTCCTTTTACCTCCAGTTAGTCCCTTATAGCAGGATTCTTGACAGCTAGTTGGAGGTACCGCCCCCTTTCTCCACCACTCTGCAAACATGACTACTAGTTAAAAAAATATAGAAATTCACTTAAAAAACCAAAGGTTACACAGATGTTATAGATAGAAAATAGAATTTGAAGAACCTTAGAAATTTACTGAAAAAAACAAATGTTACCGGGTTGTAATAGTTAGGCTCAGATTTCACTTGTAAAAAACCAGTTACATGTTGGCAGTTATAGTTACCTGAGCTAACTATAACTTACGCCCCCTCAATGCACTGCTTATTACATCACTCCTGATATGGTCAGTTATATCACTGATGAAATCACTGATGACATCATCCAGTGAGTGTGAGTGTTCTCTAAACGATTATGAGTGTTAAACATATATACTAAGGTACTACAAAAGTTAAAATAGTATACTTTCTGTGCTACTAATGAGTGATATTATTTCCAATATATTATGTGAGTGGCTGTGTGACTCTGTGTATCTGCGTGTGAGTGATTTGTTTTTACATGTTTGAAATATCAGTTGGGGCATCTTTTTGCTTATTAGGTGGTGGATACTGAGTTCTCAAGTATATGTGTGCGGCTATTGGGCCTTGGTTCAATATTTGAGTAGGCTCAGTATCCAATGTCCCCGCAGTAGTTGACCTAGTGTGTCTTCAACTAGTGACCTGGCGTATTCCCTAGTCAGAGGCTAGTGGCATTTTTTGTTTAGCTAGCATAAAAATCTTACCCTTCTGGTTGAAGGAAGCCTTTAGTATCTGTCTTCTTACCTTCAACAGCTCCTTGCAGATACAGAGTAGATGCTTAATGTCTTCTGTTCCGTTGTCCCACAAGCAGCAAGAGTTTGAGTCTGCACCCTCGAGGGTGAGAGGCTCAGGGCGCACAGGAGACCCAGACGGTGCCTCAAGATTTTGTGAGGTGCAAGCGATTTGTAATTATTCAATATCATCCAACGCTGAGAAGGCATCTTTGTCCTTCACCAGTGAGAGATGTTTTAGTGATTTCTAAACCGGTTTCTTAAAGGTTGAGTGGTGGATCCGTGTGTTTCAGAGATCAGAGAGTCCGGTGGTTGCCAAGGATTCCAGAAGATAACTTCTTGTGGGAGATTTGTCTCTCTGCTGGAGTTCTTGCCATAATAGTTGATTTAATGTATTTGCAGTGGCGGTTCTGATCTTATTCCAGCAGATGATGTAGACGCCATGCCTGGCCAAGGATTGTATTAATAGGCCAAACTCCAGCCTTATCTGGGCTGGTGAGGTGTAGTTTGGGAGACTGAACATGACTCTATATGCTTTAATTAAGATGCTGTCCAATAATTTGGCGTCTTTACAGCGCATTCATTTGCTGCCGAAGGTTTATATAGGATGAATTTTGGCTTGTGCTACCTTCAGGAGAGGGCTTAGTGTGGGCCTGTCAGTTTTGATGTGAGGTTTTTTAATGTTATTGCTAATGCCAGCCCTTTCCTTCTAATTTCTGTCAAGTTAAGCATCCTTCTTTGTCTATGCTGATGCCTTGATACTTATAGTCCGCTCCTAGTTCTATTTGTGTGTCGCGAAAGTGCCAGAGCCTCTGCCGTTTCCTCTTGTTGTTCATGGTCATTGTTCTTGTTTTCCTGTAGTTGACTTTTATGTTGTTCTCTGTTGCATAATTCTGCATTTCGTTGAGGAGATGTTGCAGTCCCGCCTGGGTGTGACTAAGCAGGACTACATCATCAGCGTACAGGAGGCTAGTTAGTGTTTTGCCTCCCAGCCTGGGCACATGGGAATGGCAGGTGTTAATTTCTTACGGCAAGTATGCCTTGAATAGATTAAACAAGGTGGGAGCGAGCATGTAGCCCTGCTTCAGGCTTTTGGTTGTTAGTACTCATATGGAGAGGTGAGTCCCTACTCCCGATTTCTCCTGCACCCAAATGCCTGTGTGGAGAAGTATCAACATGTTTAAAAGAGCTTGTGAAATGCTCCATCCAGTCAGCTTCCCCCACAACCTTTTCCGAAAGCAGCGCTGAAATCAATAAAGCAGAGATGTAGTGGAAGGTTTGTGCTGCATCTGCCATGATGTTTGTTGTTGTGTCAAGCATTTTGTGAAATCTCGACTGATTTAGTGTTATCTAATTTTCATCTGCCCAGGCTGTAAGTTCCTCCAGCATGATGGCCACAATTTATTTTGCCTCATTTTCAATCAATGCCACCAGACGATAATTTCCCGGTAAGGCCTTTTCTCCGCTTTTGTGGATCTGTGTGTGAATGTGTGTGTGAGTGCCTTTATGGGTGTGTGAGTAGCTGTGTAGGTGAGTGAGTGGCTGTGTGGGTGAGTGACTGACTGTGAAAGTGACTATATTTTCTTTCCTGGGTTGGAGATCTCTATCAATAGGTGACAAGTTGCTTGTCGTAACTTTACACCTGCACATTCTGTTGTAGGAGCCTACACCCCTGATTTGAGGGAGTGGAGACATGGAAGTCTATATCAAAATGTAATCTACAGTTGAAAATAGTGGGTAGCAAAAGAGTGGAGATTTACAACTAGGTGGAGGTGTAGATCTACATGTGATTAAACATGCACATAAAAATTTACCTTTGTGAAATACACTCAGTTTCTGTGCCAGTGAATAATTTTACGCATGTTGTCCGAGTGTTTTTCTGCATGCTTACGCTTTTCCATTTCAATAGTTTTAAATATTTTTTGAGCTGTTTATGCTGAAAGCAGGAGCTAACATCATACAACATCATTCTCCAAATTATTTGTATTGCATAGAGTTATTCATTTCATGTCATATGTCATAGACTTCACAGTCCAACCAAGCCGGCTTAGATCTGCTCTTACTAGGATTCAGTATTTCTGTGCATTATAAAGCATATGAGAAATAAGCTCTTTTCTGCAGAGACATGTACACATTATATTTTTCACTGCAGGAAGAAGGCAACACCTCTTTCATGTTTTCATTAATTAAAGTAGTGTCTTTTATGTTCATTCAGAACAATCTTTAATTTCCAGGGTAAAACCATTATTTACCCTGCAGTTCATGGATAAGAAGTAGCACTGGGGATAATGGTGCCTTTCCAAGTGCTCACCACTGTAAAATTCAGGGCAGAGTCTGGAATGCCTCAAAGTCAGGTGTTATGAACTGATCAACTGATTCTACTCCACTCATTGAGATGTTAAGATTGTAATGCACTGAGGTAGCTAAACACAAGACTGTATCTAGGATCACTATTTTCTAGCATTCATTTGAGATATTAGAATTGAATTCCCCAAGCAGATCAAAATATCGTGCAGGTAGGTGCTAATAACTCTGTTGGGTAGTACGTGAAATTAATTTTTTACTAAATCTTGTCTCATTACTAACACTGCACAGGTCTTAATCAATCCCATTGCAAATGCACCCATCTCATTAAGGTCTAATGCTATTAACACCCAAATGTTGGAGTGATTTCTGCCAGAATTGATTTCTTCATTTATGAACATTGTACATTTTTACCGATCATTAGATTAATAGGACCAGGTTTTCCGGAGCATAATAATTATGTGTTGGTTTAACCCCTTGTGTGCCCCGCCCTTTCCCCGCCCTGTACCGGGCGTAGAATTAGCGGGCAGGGTTCATGACGAGATAGTCTCGTCATGGGCACAGCGCAACCGCGGCCCATGACGAGACCATCTCGTCATGGGCACTCAAGGGGTTAAATACATAGAGGTTTTCAGCGTTTCTCCATGTGGTGGCGAAGACCGGCTACATTCCCAAAAATTTCAAACTAATTACCACCACCAGTTGGGGAATTTATGGGAATGCTCAACCTGTAGATAAGCTGTGAGGGATTCCTCATGGTTATACACAAATGGGGCAGCTCCTATTAGAATGACCTAAGGGGTGCTCAGTAGTGTTTATGTGTATGTGAGTGTGGACATCTCACAAAAAGTTTAGGACTGGCCTCACACACCACCTGGTGTCATGCTTCATCATTGGCCATTTCTCGCCCTTTAAAAACTCGGTTTGATAGAGGGCGGGCATACACCTGACGACAGGGATGCACTTCTAACTAAGTGGGGGCCCGAAGTGAGTGAGTGAAGTCATTACAGTTACCTCATTTAATTTAATGATCTATGTGGCTGTATGGTGTATAAAAATAAGTGAACGGCGAAATGGAGAAAGTTATTGACCCCTCGCCATGTAGAGCTGGGTCGACATGTTTCTGCCTTGTGTCAACAGTGGTACTCGGCATTCATCAGGACCTAGATACTTAAATACATATAGGGCTCCACTCTTACCAACACTGTGGTTAGAAAAAACCTGCGGTGGGGTGACCTTTGTCACTTTCTGCTGTCTAGGGGTCTTTAGTACCCTACAGACTTAACCCTATGTGCTTCATGGGAAGGGGAAGTAAAGGAGAGCCCCTGTAGTCAAACCCTGAAGAAGTAAGCACATGTAGAACAGCATTAAGCGGCATGATTTGACCGAAAAAGACAAAAAAGGGAGAGACATCCTCCTGCACATGCATCCATCGTACATTCATACCCCAAAGCCTTACTTCGTCAAGGTGCGTTCTCCGTGGTATCACCTAGATGTACACTGCTCTCCTCCCCGGTGACAAATGAGTTCGGAGGGGGCGGGCATATAAGTAATACCCTTGATTGGTAAAACACAGGGAGGGGCCAGCTTTAATCATTGATTGGACCCATCCGTGTGTTATCCGGTGTCTGAAATGCGCCCGGCCACATTGGTGCCTGCATTGGCCTGACCTGCGTGTAATGCGTTGCTCTGTATTACAGAGGGATCCGGTATCCAATCCATCCTCTGTGTAGTGCGCCCGGAGTGCCTGATTATCGCTGCTCTGATTCGTGCGCGGCTACAGAAAATGTCTGTCCCATCTACCCTGCGTGTAATGCTTCGCTCCGCATTACGAGAGGATCCGGTGTCCGTGCCGTCCTCTGTGTAAATTGCAGGGTATGCCTGATCTACGCTACTCTCTATGGGGCGCAGCTTCTAAAGGAAGTCTCTGTCCCATAAAATGGAGACACCGGAAGTCAGGCAGGTTCAGTACTACGGGGGTACGGGGCTGCCCTCGAATAAATACACTGTCAGACTCTGGAGGCAAGGCAGAATAAATATAGTGCACAAAAGAGAAAGTGCCATGATGTTTCTCAAAAAAAAAATATAATAATGGTAAGTTTAAATAGACAGTGTATAGATGCCGTAATTATACAAAAACCTCTGGTGTAGGAAGAGCGTTAGGGTCACAGGGTCCCTGTTCCAGTATGTACATTTAAGGAATGCAGGGGCCTCGTGCAGAGTTAAATAAATTGAGTTGAAGGAAAGGCTAATTATTCATTGGGTGTGCCTGACTCATAACAGGACTTACTGAAGGGATTAGGTGTCCCCTTTTGTTTTTATACCCAAGTGTTATTAAGCCCATATTGAAATTGCTACCGTCCCATTTGAAGCCAGGGGATTTCATCATTCAGACCAACATCCCAAGAACGTAAGCGGAATACCCAGCGTTGAAAAAGGGCTTTTGTCAGATCCGTTTTTCATCTGTTCATGACCTCCAGGACCACCCATCTTATGTCACTGTCTTTATGGATTGCCTCAAGGCAGTGTTTGGTTAGCTTAGTGTTGGACCTACCGCATCGGATGGTGCTGCGATGTTCGTTCACTCTGGTTTTTATTTTTCTAGTGGTCATACCCACATATCTGAGATTACATGGGCACGTCAGTAGGTAAACGACCACCTCAGTGTTGCAGTTACTGACGTTTCTCAACCTCCAGGGGTTGCCTGTCCCAATGTCAACTTCTTTAGTTGTGTATGTCTGGGGGCATGCTACGCAATTACCACATGGGATGTGTCCGTATGGTCTTGGCTGGCCCCAGAGTGTGATCTGGTCTGTGATTTCATTTTGATGTGTTTGTGCCTGGACCAGATCATCACGTAGGCTTCTGCTGCGTTTAAATGGAAAGAGCGGGGGTTCCCAATGTTGGTTGGCACTGTTCAGAATAGACAATTTCTTTCTAATGATGTTTTGGACCAGATTTGATACTGGAGAATAGGTAGTAACACAGACTATCCTATTGGTTTTTTCTTTATTGGTGGTTTCTAAGAGTCTCTCGGTGGTTATTCCTGGCCCTCTTTTTTGCTTTTTTTACCATAGTCACGGGGTAATTCCGATCCAGTAGTTTCTTCTCCAGTTGGTTAGTTTGTTCTTTGAAAGTGTCCGTATCAGAGCAGTTCCTTCGTATCCGGAGGAATTGACCCACTGGGAGATTTTGTCGTAGTGCCCTTGGATGAAAGCTCTCATGTAACAGTAAGCTGTTTTTATCAGTTGGTTTATTATGTACTTTAGTACGTATCCCTTCTGGGCTCATGGAGATATCCAAGTCCAAGAAGATGGCTTGGTTTTTATCAATAGAGTATGTGAATTTCAAGTGTTCATCCTTAGAGTTAATCCATTTTGTGAATAGTATTGCTTCTTCCATTGTACCCCGCCAGATGATGAGTATATCATCTATGTAGCGCTTCCAGGTCTTAAGTTGTGCCACATAGGGGTTATTCTGGTTGAAGATAAAATTCTCTTCAAACTGGTGTACATACAGGCATGCCATGCTCAGTGCAAATGTGCTGCCCATGGACGTACCAGAGATCTGGTGGTATATAGTACCTTCGAAGTCGAAAAAGTTCTCAGTTAAGGCAATTTCTGCACACTCTAAAATGAAATGTATCGGGGTAGTGTAGATCCATTCCATATTAAGCAGGATCTGTTCAATTACCGCCAGAGTACGTCTCTGCGGGATACTCATGGGACACGCCACTATCATCCTCCCCATAGTATTCTACACCGTATGCTATTCTTACTGTCACAAAACGTGAAATATATTCCTTTGGTGCAAAGGCAGACCACCCAACCGCCCCCACTCCCAGTAGTCTAGAACTGTTCAGATGGTCCACAGTCATCAAATACACTTCTCTCACTTAGTGGGGGAGATGGACAAGGAGTACAGTCAGCTGGATTGACGGCGGTGTATTGTGAATTCATATAGTTGGTCTGCAACCAGGATTACATTTATTAATAAATCTATACATTGTAATTCATGGTCTGGAGATTATATCTGAATCACTGAAAGATTTCATGTAGGTGAGATGAGGCTGTGGTTGCACAAATAAATTCATTGTTGGTGCTTAAAAATTAAATATCTCAAAAGCTTTAGCGGTGAATCCTGGCAGTTGTGGAATTATGTAATTGTATAGAAAAGAATGGATTATATAGGGGGCATTCCTATAGCTCTTCAAAATAGACATGGAATGCCAGCAATTTGGTGAGATCTTATCAGCACAAAATCTGTTCGTAATAGAACCTATAGTGATAGTGCTCAACACGTTTATCATCTTCGGTTTTCAATTCCCCTGTTAGCAGAGGTCACTTCTCTCATCACCAGATCTTTTGAATTCATTGGGTACTTTAACCTCTTCTGTGCCCATGACGAGATAGTCTCGTCATGGAGCACGGTTGCGCTGTGCCCATGACGAGACTATCTCGTCATGAACCCCACCCACTAATGCAACGCCCGGCACAGGAGGGGGAAAGGGCATGGCACTGAAGGGGTTAAAGTTAGGCCTGCTGATTTATAACAGGGTAGAATTTGAATACTCTTGATACTCTCTGCATAGTGCTGGGGTCCTCGCCCTCCATCAGATGGCTCTTCGACAGTGACATCATAGCACTGACATGCCATATCAGAGTTAGAGTGTCTATGTCATACATGCAGGTCGGGGGAAGAGAGGGTCAAGTGCTCTAGTTGCAATTTCCTCCTCTTGCTGAGAGGTGGGTGTGGTAGACCTTCTCTTGGCAGCTCCATTATGACTGGCAAGCTGTACAGCAAGAACAGCAGTAACTACTGAAACACTATGCAAGCACTGATACTCCTAGGAAGAGCTGGTCCATGGCTCTGGTCTCCCGCTGCTCCTCTCCTGAGATATTGGCGCAGTCTAGCATCTCCTGGCAGCAAACGCATGAATAGTAAGTTATGGAGCAAGTAGTGTGCAGAACTGTAGAGCAGAAACACATGCCGCATTTTTGCGCTGCTTCAATCAAGACAAGAGGAAGATGCGGTCTGAAGTTTCTGTTGTCCTGACTCCTTCCTGCGGAGCGATATGCAGGGCTTTGAGTGGTCCGGGTCTTGCCGGTGCTCAGCACTGGCAGTTTTTGAAAAGCAGGTGCTGAGACTGATCCACATCAGGCTCTCCATTTTTGCCCTCACCCCCAGTGAACAGATATATCTTAACTCTGTGGCGGTACCACCCTATATTGCCTTTGATGTAACTTCGAAGAGACTTGTTATAGTTCTTTCACAGTCTACGAAAAGGTTGATATGCAGGTAAGCCCAGTCGTAATGCACATGGCACAAATATACTAGGAACTTGAAAAGCAAATTACACACCCCTGCAGCAGGTGTAAAATAAGTTTGGATTGGTTCAGAATTTAAAATAGGCTGTAGTAACAGAGGCAAGAGGGAAGAGGAATCCCTTACCTTAACAATCTTAGAATTTGTGCTTTGAAACAACAGAATTGAGCCTAACAAATCCTCTTTAGTCCCACTCACGCCTTCAAGATCACAAGCAAGACCAGGTTATCAACTGTTTCGAATGTCACCGGAGCTTTACCCAATCCAGGAGGCAGTGTTTACCCATTCAGTATGGAGGACAACATTCATAACCTAGAGAGCGACCTTCTCAGCGCTACTGCCCAACCAGAACCTCAACTAATGATATGTTAGACGAGATGTGATGGAATAGCTGATAGAGAAACAATCCCTAACCAGTTTATTTAAGAGCAGGAGTGCTAAAAGTGACCAAAATTCAGCAATAATGTCCAAACCCAAAGAGGGCTTTTAAAAAAAAAAACATTGGTGTCTATTCACAAATACAAAACAGAAAAGTGCCTGCGTGTTTTTTTATAAAATAATTTTCTGCCAATTCACAAACAATCCCATAAGTACACCTGGAAAGGTGCACCAAATGCAGGTTTTCAGGTGTACTCCTGGGAATGTTGTAAGATTTTTCGCTGTGCAGACTTCTCCGGGCCCTAAGATAAAGACAAATTAAAATGTAAAATGTTTAGCTTCCTGCAGTGCTGCAGGGACCTTATAGCTGCTAGACTTTGCCTCTGCTTACAATGCCTCCTGATCATCAGGCCCGGAATTTGCCCCCAGGAATACCAGTGTGGGTGACCAATAATTAAGCCCTAAGACTCGTATATAGCACCAGATTCTGTTCCAGAAATCTGGAGCTTTATCTTTAAAAACCCCAAGTACAATGCACTTTGATTTGAGAACTAGTCTTTTCTTCAGTGGCAACCAGTAATAATTTATCAATCAATTTCCAGTCTTCAATCTCTTGCCCTATTTCGTAAGGCCTTAAAAACCTGGCTGTTCATCTTGTAACTGCCAGCTTCTTCTTATTTGTCTCCTCTCCACAGACTAACTGCTATTAGTGCCTTGATGCCCTTTGGCATTTGTGGTGTTTGAAAAATCTTTTTCATTCATTCATTCAAAGCATATTTTTGTGTATGGACTAGTTTTTGCAAAAGGGCATTCAATGTTATTGAATCGACAGCCAATGAATCTAGAAGGATAGTCACCCACACACTCATAACCAGCAGACTGGACTATGGGAACGCCCACCACACCAGAAAAAACAAATCGCTACTCCTCATACTCCAGACAATCCAGAACGCTGCAGCTAGTCTTGTCCTTGGCATCCCACGACAACACCACATCACCCAAGACCAACGAGAACTCCACTAGATCCCCGTCGAAAAGAGAGTGACCTTCAAGCTCCTCACCCACGCTTACAAATCCCTCCACAACATCGGACCCCAATACCTCAACGAAAGAATCTTCTACGCACCCGAGAGAAGCCTCAGATCTACCGATATGGGCTTAGCCAAAATCCAACACATCTGAAGAGCCAGAGAGGGGGTCGAGTCTTCTCCTACATCGCAGCCAAAGCCTGGAACGAACACCGACTCAGCATCAGACAAACCCCCACTCTACAAGTTTTCAGAAAGAGCCTCAAGACCTGGCTCTTCGGATGAGATGAAGCTGTGTGAATCCCCCACCCACTCATTGCCTTGAGACCCTAGAGGGTGAGTAGTGTGCTCCACAAATCCTTGATTGATTGATTGATTGATTGATTGATTGATAGAATGCGAAGAAGCATCTGTCATGAGAGGTTCTTTGCATATACAGTCAGGAGTTCCAATTGTATGAGACAAATAAATACACAAGTTAGAGTAACACACATTCTGTTGCCTAACTATGAACTTCGTAGAGTTTTTCCTGTGAGATAATCAGAAAGGAGACTTCTCACCTTGCCAAATTAAACGCATCATCAATGATCTGTGCTCGGTTAATCAGTGGAATCTCCTGCAAAAATCAAATGGGTACAGTTGTAAGACAGAAATATTAGGGTGTGTAGAAAGATACAATATCCATTCCGTAAAATACTAAATACATACATAAAATATTACAACCGTTGCAGCCTGTTAGGTGTGTCATCTGATTTAGTTACACATTTTATTGAAGTCAAAAAGTGTCAGTTGTCATTATTACCACTTCACAGATGTATTATAAACTATGGAACTTATGTCCGAAATAAGGCATTGTATTTTAGTGTGCATTAAATAATTACAATAATATATTGCACTGGGCAGTTTCCAAGTTAGTACTGTCATTTCCCAAGGGTGTGGTGTTGCGGCCCTTTGTACTCCTGGCTTTCCAAAGGTGGTGTGATTGAGCACTCAAGACTTATCGCAAGAGATGGGAGTTGTTTCAGAACTCGAATACTGATGATATAGTAATAACACAATAAACTCAACACACAGTCACAGAGAGCCCTATCTCACAAACAGGAAAGATATTTATTTACAGTATGAGAAGGCAAGAAAATTAAAATAAGCTTAAAAGGAAAGGTGAAAGCCTCTGGTGTGATCTGGTGCTACTCTAGCACGTATCCAATTAGCTACTGTGCTTTATTTAAGATTAAAATAATTGAGCAATGTTGTCCTATGGAGAGAGAATGCTAAGTATTAAGTAGACTACATCCATTTAGGCCTCTTCATATTACTATAGATTGAATGTCCCACAGTTAAAGCCAAAGGAAGATAGAGATCAGACAGGAGAGGAAAGAAAGGGCCTGATTTATATATTGGCAGAGAGGGTACGCTGTTGCAACGGAATTCCTTTTTTGCCAATACAATGGTCTGCACATCGCATTTACATGAGGGCAGAACTTAAGGTTAATCATGGCAGAGACTACCCAGCTCTGTTGTGATTAATCTCCTCCGAGGGCCTTGGGGAGTAAGGGACGTCGGAGATATAGCTACTGGTCCAGCCACCCAATTTAGTTGGGCGGTTGTGTAGTAATTCTTTAGAGTTCTTTACCACCAGTTAAAAACAGGCGTTAAGTGTGGTTTTATGAAGTACTCAGCCCTTGCTCATTCATGCACTGTATGCAATGGCATGACCAAACCATGTTCTTCTACGCTTTCTGATTGCTAGCCTTTCAATGTGAGTTTCTATCATGCTGCCTAAAATAGCAGCTTCAGATTCATGTGCAATTTAGGATTGGTGAGTGGGCTTTCTTTGCATACCCTAACATAGAAAGAATATACGCTCTTGATTAGCTGCTAATCTGGAAATAATTTGTGGTAATGCTAGTGTACTAAGTCAGGTACATCAAAGATAAATGGTAGCAAGGTTATGCTGCATAGATGTACATGTCCACTAAGGGGCATACTTATCAAAATGTCACGTAGCACAGCGCAGCAAGCCACTTTGCTGCACTGTACTGCATGACAGGGAAAGGACAGAAATGTGTTATATTTAACATAATGCAGCACATTTCCGCCTTTTCTCAGTGCTGGCGCACAATGTGCTGCTTAAGGCCAATGCAGGTACCCTCACACCATGGTGCAAGGGTGTCTGCATTGTTAACAGGATTGTTTTTGTGCAAGAAGATACACAGTCCTGCACAAAAACAATCCACTAGTGCACTTTCCTCTTTCTATGTGTGCTGCGCAATGCAATAGCTGCAAATAATGAGAGGCAGGATTAAACTGGGAGGGGGCATATCATGTAGGCAAGGCTGGCATGACTGGAGGGGATGCTGGAGTCCAGGCAGGGATGATGGGGAAGCAAGGAGGAAGGGATGAATGGCATGATGATGGAGGGCTAAGGAGGTGGTAGTGAATGAGAGAGAGACATGATCCCTTACTGGAAGTGATTGGCCTTGGGGAGTGAAAATGATAGAGTGAGTGGAAATAAGAGTGAAGCCTGGGAGACACGGGGAGGATGGGATACATGAAACTCTGCCCTATCAGCAAAACCTTATGGGAGCAGCAATAAGGGAAACAACCTTCCACAAAATGAACTGGAATACCTGTCCAAGCAATGGCAAACCTAGAAAACTACATAGGAGCTAAAGGCTGAAGGGGGCTGACACAAAGCCAACTCTGTATGTACTACTTCTTATATGTGCATTTTAAAGTATTGGTAACATTAGGTATACCAAACAGTTAATGCTGCTAACAGTAAGACCTAAAAAGGGAACCACTAGGGATGGGACCATAGCACATGCAATGTAAATATACAACCAGTGAAGTAGGTTGAAACAGTAGACCTTTCTCAATACTTAGCATGTGTAATCTATATTTTGTGGTCAGTATACTTGCTTAGGAATAGTTAAAAGTCCTTATGTCAGCTTGTGAAATAGATATAATACTTTACATCTAAACATTATTACCACTATTTGTCTATCTTTTGTGAACCAGTCCCATTGTGGATAGCTTTAAACTTACAGTGCGGTTCTTGTCTAGCTGCTCCAGAAGCTTTCGCCAATTCTCCTCATCATAGTTAACCCTGTAATATCCAACTGCATTGATGTTGACCAATAACCAATTATTGCCGGTCACCTTAAAATCCGAAATTATATCTATTAGAAAATAAATGAAAATGTATTATTGCTTACAGAAATGTTGCTGGCCGGTAAGAGCACATTAGAAATATACCCACAATTAACATTATCTTCCTCTTCAGCCTAAACAAATACCAATATGGTGGACGATAAGCTTTATTTCTTAGGAAAACATATTATAAATCTTCGAAACTATACTTCTTAACAGCCACCTTTCCCAGCAGAAGTAACACATAACCTAATTAGCTACTAGGGCTTTCAGCTAGGCATTATAAAGACATTTCATTAAAAGAATGTCTTAATTATGAGGCTATTGAGAGGTGGTCATAAGAAAAGCTAAATATAGAACGTTGTGCCACTGATTAATAGCTTCAAATCCAAAGCTACACTAAAGCACAAAAAGAGAGGAAAAAGAAGACACACAAACAAGGGGCAAAAACACACATCTCACAGGCAACACAAATCCCCCCAAATACACAACACCATAGTGTAACTTATTGAATTTATATTCACATATTACAAATGTACACCAACACACAGTCCGAATTACAAAAAACAACAAAATCAATGAAATAAATACAACACATATCCCACACACAAATCCCATCATACACACACTACTACATTGGAACCGATGGAAATCAATTTTTCATTTAACAGATATGTACTATTATAGGAAAACACGCAAAAACACACAAAATAGAGACAACACAAAACCACATTTGAACATAAAAAATAGAAATGTATACCTCAGCACTTTGAACCATGGCTTGTGTTCATGAATACTCAACGGAAAACACACACCCACAACGTCATCCCCCATACACACACATACACAGAAAAACAGCCAAGCACACTTATAAGTATCGAATGTGTAAAATACACAATAAGGTAGGTTTAAAAAAAAACTGTTTTCCCAAAGAAGAGTCGATATGATCTTGCAATATTGAACTTCATCCTTTGCTCATTTTTCTTTTTAAAGCGTTTTTGCAACCACCAACGCGTTTCGTCCACAATCGTACTTCTTCAGGGCTCACAGTGTATGCTTTGTGCGTTTTCACATGACCATTGTCATTGTATTAGACCAGTTGATTTGAAAATACATATATCGGGACAGTAAAATTGTGTCACTTCAGAAATTTCAATGATAAACGTGTGTCGGTGAATAAATGCACCCGTCTCCACACGTTCGTCTGGCTCAAAAAAGTGTTCTCACCATTCCTGAGAACACTTTGTTGAGCCAGACGATTGTGCGGAGACGGGTGCATTTATTCACCGACACATTTATCCGACTGTGGACAAAACACGTTGACGATTGCAAAAAACGCTTTTAAAAGAAAAATGAATAAAGGATGAAGTTCAATATTGCAAGATCATATCGACTGTTGTATGGTTTTGGAGAGACCAGGTAGGTTACTTCTGGTTTCTCCACATTGGGACCTAGGGGATTGTGTCTAAAGCCCTTTTGCACCTTTTTTCTGGTTAAAACATAGGGATGTCAGAACTGGTGTGGGTATCTATTCTTTGATCCCCAATTCTGTATGATACACACATACACACCCACACCCCTACTCAAACACCCTATAAACACACACATTGACTCACTAACCCATAGTACAGATTAGAAAGACCCCACATCCAATGAAAATCCCCTTGTACAGAGAACACCACATTGGAACTTATTACATTTAAATTTGCCCATGAAAGTTTTTACTGTCATATCTGGTCATGAAAACCTAAAGAAAAACCTCACTAACAATCTACATAGAACAATCAATTAAAATAAACCTGATTTTAACCTACAATACTCACTATGAATACACAACACACATGTGAGTTTTATCAATAGTAACAAAAATATCAAAGACATTAGCAACTAAAGACATACAAAACATTACACTAAATTTGTTATAAAAATCAACCATTTTCAAACCAGCACTAATCAATGATTGGGTACATTTTTTTACATCAACTACAAAAGAATACTGCACATGTGACTTATTTACAGTATAGAGTACTTTATAATAGATCATTAAAATCATGGGTCTTGTGACCTCATGCAGAAGTTTGCAAACTACAGCATGCCTAAGTCACATGTTATGTAGTAAAGGCATCAAATTTGAAAGTATTTGTGAACATGCAAAATGTATATAAAAACAATGAATACTTTAATTTTTTTTAAATGCTATGAAAAATATATGCTATAATTAATATATCACGGTTGGAAATAGGGGTACAGGTTGAGAGGGTTAGAAACCCTACCCAAGCAGAAACCACTTTCTCTGTCAAGGTGAAACACAAGCAAACCTCAAATTAACCTGCGCTTAACCCTCTGGTTGCATCACAAAGCAGTCAGGCTTAACTTAGAGGCAATGTGTGAAGAATTTTTTATGCAGCACTTCATACAGTAATAAAATGAAAATGCAACACAACAGAAATACTACACCAATTTAGAAATGTAGAGCTAGACTTAATAAATTATTTGACAACAAAACAACAATAAGTCCCATTGGTAGAACCAGAGATGTGCAATTTTAAAGATTTAAGTGAAAATAGTGCCTAGCAGTGCAAAGTGCCAACAGTGGTTATCTGGTTGTGCCAGACCATGATAAAGTCGCAAGCTCAGGCCGACTGAAATGGAGCATTGGCCAGCTACAAGGACAGGGATTTTAAATCCTGGATACGGAGCGTGATGAGGATGCATCACGCAGCAGAGGCGATGTGAGGTCTGTGTGTGGAGACGTGTAGTACAGCGAGGTGCTGAGGTGCCGATGAGACGTCCTGCATGGAAATACATCACACAGTGGAAGTTCGAGTGACTGTGGGTTGCAATGTGAAATCCTGTGTAAGTGATGTGTCGAGCAGCATTTCTGATGCAGAGTCTTGCGAGGCAGTGCATCGTGCTGTGTCAGTTCTGCTGGGACCACAGATGGGCTGACATTGCACATTCAGGCCCACTTCCAAGGGTTCAGACGGTGGCACCACCACTTGAGAGGACAGGACTTACAGCAGGCAGAGTACAGGTGCTTGGTTGGAGGCTGTTGGAGCCTGTTCTGTCCTTGAGGCTCTGATAGGAGGCCAGCCAACTAGCTCTTGGGGTTCACTCTGGTGGTCCTTGGATCAAAATGCAGGTCCTGTCCTTACACTCAGGCAGCAGGGCAGCATTGTAGCAGAAGTAGGAGAAGGTTCTTGAGGTGTCCACCCCAGAGGTGTTTGGAATTTCCTGCCTCTCTGCCCTGACCCCAGATAGTCTGGGGTCACAATTGACTAGTGTCAAACCCTTTGTGAGTGTGCTCAGGCAGAGCGTTTGTGATATGCAAGTGTGGTAGGTGATAGACCCCCTCATCAAGTCAGATATGGCCCATTCTGCCAATATCTATCATACCTTTGTCTCACTGTCTGGGGGCAATACACAAAGACCAACTGTCAGCTAAACCTAGTCATGTGACCCAGGCAGTAGACACCAAGTGGTTATGACAAGAAAAGGCCAGCTTTCTAAAAGTGGCATTTTCAGAACTTAGGCTTAAAATCCAACTTTATCATTAAAGAGGGTTTCAAATTTCAATTCTTTAGACACCAAACTCAACATTCGCACCTGCTCCCAATTGCAAGTTATCACTTATTAAATGTAATACGTTAACCAAATGTTATCCTATGGGAGAGGTAGGCCTTGCAGTAGTGAAAAACAATGTAAAGATTGTTTTACTACTAGGACATGTAAAACCTATAAGTACATGTCCAACTTTGTAAATTCACAGCACTCTGCCCTATGGATTGTTTATGACCTCCCCTAGGGGTGACTTATATGTATTAAAAAGGAAAGATTAGGCCTTGCAAAAGGTTTATTTTGCCAGGTCGAGTTTGCAATTTAAAACCGCACATAAAGACTGCAATTGGAGACCTGAGGCATGTTTACATGACTAATTAAGTGTGTGGTACAGTCAATGATTTATGATGAAACTGGGTTTGTGGTGTTCAATTTTGATTCTATGGTGGTTAAATAAGCATGCCATTCCATGGGGTTAGCTGGTGGGGGCATTAGCAGGGCGTTAGTCAATTGGGTCTCGTGGTCTGCCACTAGCGCTCTACGGAGATCTAGGAGCCATGTCTCCATGTTAGGGCCCTCTGGCGACTTCCAGGCCATGGCGAGTATGTGTTTTGCCAGACTCCGTGCCAGATCTAGAAATGTATTAATGCCCTTATGACAGGGGTTCCGTTCTGTGATTCCCAGTAGAAAGTGAAGGCCCTGGGCCACTTTTGGGGTACCCGCTGCATCTGTCAATGTCCCAGCTATGTAAATCCAAAACGAGTCGGGGGCAGGTCCAGAACATATGTGGAAATGTGGCATCCGTGGTTGGCACCTAGGGCAGACGTCGTTGGAAGTAGGGTATATGCACGCTAACCTATGCGGTGTTAAATACGTGTGGTGGAGATAGTTAAATTGCTTATATTTCAATCTAACATTCGTGGATATATTCTTTGGGTGACTTATACATTGTGTCCACTGCTTGTCAGTAATACTAGTTGCCAGTGCCGAGTTCTAGTACTCGTGCAGTGGGGACAACAGAGAAATTGAGTCAGGTCTGAAGATATTATAAATGTGTTAGCAAAGTTTGCAGTACTACTGATATAGTGGGTTCAGAGCGCGTGTTACCCCATATCTGATGGAATTGCTGTGTCAGTGTTGCGTAGAGCATCAATGTCCCTGACAGAGGCCCATCAAGCTCTCGAAGTCGCAAACGTTTGAGTCGACATGTAACAAGTCCCACGGTCCGCCATGGTTCCAGTTCCAGGTGCTTATGGTAGGTATAAAGGCCCAGGAGCACTTCGAGAGGGAGGGGATCTGGAGCACATGGTGAGGGTTGGTGATTAGGTAATACGTACTTCATCCAGCCATGTCTAGCCGCTGACATCAGGAGATTGCCCTGCTTTTCTGCAATGGTGTTTTGGAGCTTGATAGCCATCCCATCACAGCTGGCTTTCATAGAGTCACCGCCCAGAAGTCTAGTTCAGCTAGGTTACTTCTCACAAGCCATCTCATAGGCCATTGGAGCTGTGCAGCTGCGTAGTAATGTTCATAGTTAGGTGCCCATAGGCCCCTTTCAGATAGAGGGAGGTATAACTTCTGGAGTGCCACCCTGAACCTGGAACCACCCCAAATCAGGGACACAAGAAGTGACTTCACTGCCATAACAGATTTGTGTGGTGGTCTGTATGGGAGGGTCGAAAAAAAGTAGAAAAGTCGAGGGAGGAGGAGCATCTTGGAGTTGGCGACTCGGCCCATAGGGAATAATGCAAAGCTCGTCCTGAATTGAAGTGCAGCTCGGGCTGTAGTTATTCCTTTTCCCAGATTGCCTTTTATCAGGCCTGCCGGAGAGTGATACATTTGGACTCCCAAATACTGAAAAGTGTCAAAAGTCCAGATGAGTGGAGTGAGGGGAAGAGCACTCCTTTGATCTGCAGGCAGAGGTTTCATTGGGATTACTACAGATTTGGTCCAGTTGACCCATATACAAGATATTTGGGCATGCTCATCCAGTAACTCTATTAGTTCCTGTAGAACGGTGTTCTTTCCGTGCAGATAAATTAATGCATCGTCCACGAGCAAGGTCATTCTTTAAGCCAAAGGGCAGCACCCTAACCTGGATGTGGCCCTCTGGGGACAAGAGTGCAGACCCATCTTTTGTCCCCTCACTTAGAGCAGTCTACCAGTAGCCTGATGTAAGATCGAAGGTATTGGATAACTTGGCAGTGCCCAGCCTGTCAATGAGCTCAACAGGTCAGGGATCAGGTGAACATCAGTCTTGGTGACTGAATTGAGTACCAGTTTCTCTGAGGACATTATAAAAGAAGGAATTCACCACAACACACTTGAACTTCATTAACAGGGTATTACTTTGACTGATGTAAACATTTGTGCTCGGAAGCTAATAAACAGAAACCAAATAAATATTCATTCAATTGATTTTTATGTTTGAGAATCTATTTCATAGACACCTTAACTGAAGACAATTTTTGAAAAATTCAAAATATCTTAGAATACCATTGTTAGGATTATTAAAAAAAAAAAATAATGTAGAACTACAGTACCTGACTTTTGTAGGAGCCAGTTCTTTCCCTGTGCACCAGTAGAAATCAATGACTCCATCTGTATAATCCATGTGTAGCTGCAACATTTAAAATACTACATTGTAATACTGAAATAACAGCATCCCCTCTGCATTTATCAAACTCCTAAAAAATGGCACTGGTATTTTAAAAGGTCAGGTGCATGTATATGTGGAGACATTGGACGTGTGTATGTGTGTGTGCGTGTGTGTGTGTGTGTGCAAAGCATTGTGAGAGTATTTATACAGACACAGAAAGCAAAAACTGCAAGAGCTCAGGAAAGCAAATTTGTTTCAGTACATACTTGAACTCAGATGGACGAGTCACAGGTGTGTCTGGGTCAAGCAAGAAGTGTTCCTGTTTAACTTCTCCAGTTGCTGTGTTGACAGTCACTACAGGGAAGCCCATCTGGAGTACCCATGTATCCATGATCTCTTTGACAGTTTTAGGTAGTAATGTTGGTGAGCTCTGATTCACAGCCTATGAAGACAGTGGAAGATAATGGACAGTTCAGAAACTAATCCAAGAGTTCCATATTGTTCACAGCTGCCCAACATCATCCCAAATTACAATGTGAAAACTGAGACTTGACTCAGTACCTGGACTCTAAATTCAGTTCAGTCTTAAAGTTCTTTCATGACTATAGATGAGTGGGCTATGGTGATCCCCGCCCTCTTGCACAGTAAATAGAATATCCCACAGATTATATATGACACTTCTGCAAATACTCTGGATATAGGTATATCCCGGATAACCTATGGAGTAGAGACAGAAAGGCACACCAATTAATGGTATGATAAATACAAACCGCTGTATCAGGAGCTAGCTGATAATTGATAATCCTCTATTTTGCTAGAAACCTTTGGAGGGGATTAGACCAGTGTCCTTTCCATCACAAGGGCAAAAGTAATGTAATCTTGGGGAAGAACAATTGCAACTTTCATATGTAGTTTGTATTAAGGGATAGAGAAAAAAATGATTCTAGGAATACAATATTTGGGAAGAAATTAATATAATTGTATGCTCTACAATATTTCACATCCTGATCAAACCCACATGAATCCTACTCCACACTGTACTAATTTCTAATCACCCAGGGACTGTATGAATGGATATACTGAAGATGTAATGTTCTGTCTGATCAATCTCCAGCAAATTTAATTAAAGCATTTTTGGTCCCAGTAATACTTGATAAGAAATGAATTAGGAGACTCACAGATGCACATACAAAGGGTTTATTGATGTAGGCATATATTATTAGAATATGACTTATTTAATCAATTGTGTCTCTTCGCTGGGGTATATATTCATCAGTCTGTAAATAAGTCATTGGAGGGGATCTAATGTGTTAGCACCTGACATGAAGAAAGTTAAGTCACTGCGTATTACACGCTGTAAGAAGTTTAAAGCTACCAAACAATTATCATGCAGGACATGTTGTTTAACAGATAATCCTTAGACTCCCTGGAAGCTGATCAAGCAAAAACTGATAGCAGAGTGGTTTAAATTAGTCATGACACAAAATCTATGGAGTTGAAACAGACATGGGTGTTGATTGAAAGCTTGGCAGAGACAGTACCAGACTGCTAAACTGATGATCCACATGCTCAAGTCAGGGCAACAGTCATGTTTCCGAAGGTAGTACCTCAGCAAGCTATGCCATCAGAAACTACACACTGATGCCTGAAAGAGCTAGAAATGTTGGCGTGGGTGAGGCAGACAGACCACCTTATTTAAATTTGATGGTCTAATGTTATTTTGTCCAGTTTGGGGCAACCAAAGATACCCGCAACAGAAAAAATAAAAATTCCCAGGGTCATGAGTTTTTTTTGTGCTTTTTTTTCAGAAACAAGGTCCTCTTTTGGGAGTTTGCTTTTGAAAAACAAAAACGTTTGCTGATCAGCCGCCTAAAACATATTGGCTGTTCTACAAAGGTTCAGTGCCTTCGAAGGAGCCTCCATTACAGCGTCTCCTCTGAAGGCACAGAAATCTCCAGAGGGCTTGTAGAAATCTCAAAATACAGTGGACACTAGTCCAGCTCGGGTGTCTAGCTCTAACCTTGGCAAATAACACAATTTTACTTATCAAATGCAACCCCTCAGAATTATATTGGGAGACTGCATTTCACAAATTTTGAATTTATTCTTTTTTCTCTTTCGTCCTGTCTTCGAAACATCACCAACAAGCAAACCACCAATATCCTTGGACTAAAACTACCACCTTGCCATCGCTATATCTCTGCTTAATGTCCCACCAACAAATGAAGGTCAATACAAAACAGAAGCTGAAACCTCCAGATCTTTCAAACACTTTTCAATAGATTTCCCAGTGCCTCTACTCATTTCTCACCCTATCAGCTTCAAGTCTGATGTCAACATCCCACTAAACACCTTCAACAATATTTAGGAAAGCTATGTGAACATCCACGCCTCAATTACACAAAGCAATTACAAGGCAAACCTTTCAGCACCTTGGTACTTTAAAGACATTGCTGACAATAAATGATCCATCTACAGACTGGAAACAAAATGGAAGAAAAATAGAACTCTTGAAGACCTCTTGATATGGTTTCCACTCCATGCAACATTTAGACCACTCATCAAATCAATCAATTGCAAAGTGCTGTACTAACACCACAAATGAAGCCAATAGTAGAAACAGAATGCTGTCCAATGCCATCAAGCATTGCATAAACCTAATGTCGGACCCAATTATTCCACACTCCACATAAACGTGCAATGCCATCAACCACTTATTTAGTGAAAAAATACATAAGATCCCACAGCACATCGAAAACATCAAGCCTGCTTCATCTCTTCCCACTGCACATTCCTGCAGAATTCTGCAATGGTCAGTCTTCAAAGCCCTATCTCTCGCAGATATCGTTGACATACCCTTCTTCCTCAAAGCCAATTTTTATGAACGTGTCTTATAATCGTTCTTCATCAAAGCTCTCCCAATGTGACACTCTCTTACCCCTACTTTTAATTGACAATGACTCCCTAACCCAAGATTTCTTCCCAGAAGATCTCCAGAGAGGCCAGATCCTCCAACTTCTTAAGAAACCTATTCTAGACCCAGATGATCTCGCCAACTACCAGCCCATCACTCACCTAACATTTATCTGTAAGATAATAAAAAATTAGTTTATTTTCCTCCTGCACGATTACCAATCGGGTTTCATATCACACTGCAGCAAGGAGACTGCTACCTTACACATTGCAGATGATGTCTTCTTGGCCAAAGATGAAAATTACCCATAGCTACTGGTATGAATGGACCTCTCAGCTGCCTTCAACACAGTCGATCACCTTACTCTCGTCTCAACCTGGAGTCTCAAATTGGATTCACTGCAATGTCCTTCACTAGTTGTTCTCCTACCTTTCCAACAGTTTGTTCAACATGTGAGCACCTCCAGTTCACACAAAAATCCCTATTCCCTGAGAAGTCCCCCAGGGTTCCAGTCTGTCTCCTGTCATCCTCAACCTTTACATGGAGCTGCTTAGTATTCTAGTCACATAAAATACCATCAAGATTCACCAATGTGCCAATAATACAATATATAACTCTACTGGAAAGTCTCCTCTGCCTGCACATCATCCAGACCCGGATGTCCAGCACCTATATGAAGCTCAACCCAACCAAGAATTCCTATTATTTGCAAGTAACACCGAAGAAGATACAGTTGAAACCTGGCTCAATTACATGAGCATTGATGGCTGCTAACATTAGCTTTTACTGAATGCCAAGTCACTTGGATTCAACCTGGACCCTAACCTCACCCTCAAGGATTACATTGCAAAAAATCAAAAACAGCCTGGTACCATTTATTTTTTCTACAGAAAGATACTGTTTCCTCCTAAAGCAACTTCAGAACTTCTGTTCTAGATGAGTACTCCAGCATCCGGATGGTGCTAATGCCATACTCCACACTGGCACCCCTTCGGGGGATCCTACATGCAGCAGCACATCTGGGCCTGAAGAAATATGATCACAACACACCCATCCAGGTAGTACTCCATTGGCTCCCCTTACAGTCTTAATTTTCAAAACCGGCTGCACAATTTACCAAGCCATCTTGAACAGTATAACTGTTTTCTTGGATGCACGCACACCACCTTTTGTAGCTCTTGGCACACCCGTAGCTAGGACACCATCTGACTGCAGACAAAAATGTGTTAAATAGAAAAAGCTACACAGCAGTCCTTTTCCATCTATGCACCCAGGATCGTGAACAGCATCACTATATGAATTAGGACTTCCCCAAAACTGCTCCACTTTAGGAAAGCTCTGAAAGCTCACCTCTATAAACAATACTGCATCACAATGCATCACAACCCAGCTTTCACTCCTATTACTTGTTGGCTTTCTGCCTTTAGATTGTCTTTGACCATTTGCACTGCTACCCTGACTCTTCGTTAGGTGTGCAATATAGAAACATCATAAACATGCATAAATAAATCTGTCTCTCCCCATTTGCTCTCTTAATCACAAAACTGCTCTCTTAATGATGAAACTGGGCAAAGAATTACCCAAGTAATTTATGACAGCTGGCTTTCAAAGGCTGTCTCAAATAAGTATTTATTCTACATCAATTCATTACCTCAGTATAATTAACACTGCAAGTCTACCTTTGAAATGTAGGATACTGAAAGACTCCATGATTAGACACCTAATATCAGACCTTGCCTCCTTCATATTTAAATCACTAGTCAAAAAACTGCCAATAGACTCAGAGATATGTTAGAAATGGAAATATTATTGGAAATGTGGCTTAATATCTGGAGTGGGGCTGTTAAACACTCTAACTCGACTGAACTCAGGGCAAATGGACCTGTGAAATGTCACCACTGGTATCTTGCATGAAGCACGCTTAGTGAAATATTACCGAAGATATTGCCTAAATGTTGGAGAAATTACAGCAATAATAATCTTAAGGAAGGGCCCTATCATAAGTAGGCTGGTGTTCCTGCACCCAGATTTTGCGGGGGGTGTGGCTACACCATACGCTATTTTACTGGCCAGTAAAATTGATTGAAAAAATCGATTGGCACTTTGGCTGCAACAGTAGCCAAGCCTCTGTCCCTGCTCTGAACCGAGCATTTTGTAGGCAAGGAGGGAGCAAGTAACCCCCCCCCCCCACCCCTCACCACCACAAGGGCATCCTTCCCAATCTCACAACTCCCCTCCCTCTCTATGGCCTCCCAGCTTCCTCGCAACTAACATTTACCACCACTACTTAGGGCAAGTGATAAATGTGCGAGTTACACTCCCAGATCAGGAACATTTGCGGAATGCGGCATGGTGGTCATACCAGGTCCGCACAGTTCTTCCCCATTCTGGTGCAGGTTAAGTTCTAATTGCAAGGTACTACTGAGGTGTTACCGCACACTAATGTTAATTTCGTTTGTAGAGTTTGCACACTGCCAGAACCGTGCAACTTACAGTCACGGCCCATAATTGTGTGTGCTGTATAGTAAATCTGTAGTCAGCTGAGGGCGCAGTTTGTAATTAGCACAGGAAAGAGCCATAACGCTACTTTACTTTAGAAAGATGGCAACACACAGTAGGCATTGAATAATTATTTTGTTGGTGATGCTGCCTGTTGAATATTCTAATCAAGCGGAATACTGAATCTGTCTTGACTAAGTAACAAGTAAGTAATGTCGCAATAGTTCCAGACCAAGTAACAAGTAAGTAATGTCGCAATAGTTCCAGATTAGATAAAAACAAGTAATGTCGCAATAGTTCCAGAGCATGGACTACTATCCAATCAAAAGTGATGCACATACCTTTTGTAAATGGAACCACAGGTCATTGTAGTCGGTGTTATCATATGCAAATGCGTTAAGATAAGACTGTAAAAGAAAATATATATATGTTTATTTTCATGCAAACACTTCTCAGTCACGTGAATCACTGAAATTGTTTTCCAAAGTAGTTTCTGCTTTAGTATATTATGAATACATATTCGAGACATAAGGCTCTATATCTAAAGAACCAGTTATTGAATATGTATATGTTTACTTTTGCCTTTTTTGGCCCATAGATTTGGAAATAAGGTTTTAGGTTTCCAAGGACAGATAATCAAGAAAAATGTGAGCAGTTGCAGAAAGATGGAATAGAAATTACGATGAAAGATTTTCCAGGGCTATAGCTTTGAAAAACATTTAGGGGCTTATTTACAAGAAAATGAAGTATCTATGTGTTAGAGCAGAGATGCGTCAGTTTTCTTGCGCCAAGCAAAGAAACCCTTGCGCCACCATGGATATGTTGTATTTAACCATCACCATGGTGCAAGGATTGACAGATGCGTCAGAAATTCTGACGCATCTGTCGGCGCAAAAGTCATGCATTGCTGGAGTTGTGTCGCAAGCATGAAGCAACTTGAGGGAGGCCTATTCTTAATACACAGCATCACTCCTTATGCCTGCTCCAAGCAGGCGTAAGGTTTTGACGCAGTGGCATCTTAGAAGTGGTGCAGTGAAATCTTGTAGATTTCACTGCGCCACTTCTACGAGGCTGGTGCGGGCTTTACAAGGTGACGCATCTCCCCAGATGCGTCACGTTGTATATTGGCCATAACCTGGTGCATTGTGTACACCGCCGATGCATCACAAAAAGTGATGCAACGGTGGCACAAAAGTATCACAAGGGGCTTTGTAATCTGCCGCTAAGGCTTTTTTTGTGGGAAAAGTGGTGAAAATCTTTCTTAACAATAATCGGTAAGGCTTCAGAAAGTCAATATCCTGACACTTTCTTGAAGACATCAGCTCTTCATCTCTTCTTGGCCAGTTCCTGGCAATCTGGATTACAAAGCTTGTTTCTACCCTGAGCTACTTAAGGCTTTGTTCTTGGACTGGCAAATCAATTCAATCTTCTTCCTGATTGGGTGCCTGCGACATTAATGCAGCTATGTTATAGTCAGTTCTAATGCGAAGGAAGATGTAAGCATTAGAGTTATATGCTCATCGTTTCAGTGACAGGCTTCTACAGACTTCATTGCTGTAGTCTTTTCATTAGATGACAACTGGGATATTCGGTGATGAGTCAAAGAGACTGGGAATGTCTCACAAAGACAACATTCATCGCAAAGCAGACGTTTTAGTCATATTGTTTACTTGTATGATAAATTAGATGATGTAATTTTTGTCTGGCAAATATCCATCTGAGGTGTCTAGTAAAAGAGGTGTGTATTATGGCATTTGGGGCCAGAAGTATCAATGGTTTTCCGGTTTGCAAACGGGACGATTCTCAAAATCGTCCCGTTTGCAAACAAGAAGAAGCCTTTTGGGATGTATCATCCCAAAAGGCCCTCGCAATATAGGGAATCGCAAAATTTATGATTCCCTATTTTGCAAATGCATTTAAGGACTTGCAAATTGCGATTCCTTAAATGCAATGCAGGAAGCACCCAAGTTGTGCGATTTTGCCCTAAGAAATCGCAAATTACCCCCAAATTCAAGTTGGTGGTAATTTGCGATTTCTTTGAAAAATGCACTTTTTTGCATTTTTGAAAGTTCCATGTGGCGCACATACATGCCCTTAGGGTATGCATGTGCGCCACATGTGCTCACATACATATTTCAGGGGTGCAACAGGGTGTCCTTTTGACAACTGTGCACCCTTGAAAATGCATTTCACATTTTGCGGGTACCTAATGGGTACTTGCAATTTGGGAATGTCTTCCCATTCAGGTCCAAATGAATGAATGGGAAGGTATTCCTTGATTGCAAATCACAAATTGCGATTCACAATTAAGTAATATTTAAGGAATCGCAATTATTATTGCGATTCCTACATACATTCCATTTTGCGAGTCCTTAATAGCGATTCGCTAACAATCGCTATTAAGGACTTGCAAAATGGTTAGTTCATACATATGCCCCCAAGAGTCTAAAAACATGTTTAGTGTTTTGGCTTTAATGAAGCAGTATCAACGACATCTCATTCGCAAAAAAAGTATTTTGTGACAATTTGGCACTTCCACCAATCCTAAGTTTTCCTTTGGGGATTATGGGTTATCATCGAAGCACACATGGTAGCTGATGCTGCATCTGTTGAGAATAGTCGATATAGACATTGGAAACATTCATAGCTTGGCAGGAGTCCTGGGTACATCACTTGTCATTTTGGAAAATTCAGAGAAGACGAGACCTACTTTCACCACCATATTTCCACAATGGCGCTTCGGACCATTGAGGAAAATCATACTGTCCTCCAAGACAAAGCCATGGATAGGCCATGGAGCATAGAGACACAGTTCTGACAATGTCTTGATTTTGAGTAAATTGTCCCTAATAATTATTAAGAACGTTTTAGTGCCCCTAGAGATGGGTGAGCCAACAAATTAACAAAGAGCGTCAAGCCAGAGCTGAGCCTATGGCCTGGATTGGATCTTAGGTCTCGTCCACTAGTCGAGCCCTGAACATATTTGGTATGAAAATCCTACAATAAGCATGACGTAAAATATGATGAAGTCTCTTCAAAATTTTAAAAGGTGTATTGCTTTAACATGTGGAAGCTTTGACATTAATAGAGCACATTTTAACACTGCACTTAGAAGTACTTATTAAAAGTGATAGTTTTGTACAAGTGGAAGTTTGAACCCACATATTTGAAAGTGCTTTCATACACGATAATAAAGAAAAAAGAGTTTTGCTTAAATACATTATTTGCCTAAGATCACACAATTTAACCGGGGAAGCCATGATTTATCCAGGTTTTTCGGTTTCATTTTGTACAAATCAGTCAGAAAATGAGTATTTGTCTTGTCCTTATATTAAGGCTTTGTGTTTTTTACCTCATAGTATAGTTTTTAAAATAAACTCACAGGCTGAACGCTTTAAATGAGCACATGCTATATTACACAGTATTTATAGGCACTGGCAGATTAAGTGATTTTCCCAGAATCACAGGATATTTAGCCGACACCGAGTCTCGAGGCTGATTCCTCAGTTACAAAGTAGGCATCTCTATTCTAAGCGCTACATCCTGTGTAGAGGGAGGGAGGGAGGCAGGGAGTAGCCACATGAAAGCTCGGCTCGTCGTGGGCTCGAGTTTCCAACAGGACCTGGAGCTGAGCTAGAGCCAGGCTTTAGGCTCGAGCCTGGCACGAGCCTCCCATGGATCAGACACCTTACCTTTAAGCACCCCTGTACGAACTTAAATGTGACTAGAGATCATTGAGAATGTTGTTGTCTTAAAGACATTCATTAACTATGTAACCCCCTCAGAGCGTCTCGAGAAGATTTGTGTAAAGAGTTAAAAAGTGGCATGGTTTCGATGAAATCTTATTTTGCAGATGATCTGCAGGAAGTTGTTTTACTTCTATTCACTTCTGCCCACCACAGTTCTGACTGTGAAACTCAAGTGTTCCAGTGGCTAGGTGGTGACCTTTGGGTCTCATGTAAGAGCTTTCAGGTATGCGTGTTGTCTCTAGTCAAGTGGACTATGTTTTTTTGGCCTTGCGAACAGATCATATACCCCATTATAAAACAGGTGTTGCATCCCGCAATTTAATTAGGCCCTGAAGTCGAGCTGACCCCTCACTCATAAGGCCATCTTCTCTTCCAGTTATTTTCAACTTCTAGTCGCAGACAGATCTGTCTGCCTCTAAATCACGAGGGTTGGCTGACGGCCACTATGGCATGTTCGGCTCATCCACCGAATGGAACAACTCTTTGACTCTTGCTTGGCCAGCATATCGTCAGTGTGAACTACAGTTCATGCACTGCTCCCTTCCTAGTGCGAGGGGTCCACACCTCGAAACAGATATCCCAAAATATCTGTGCCCTCCACTGTTTATTAAGTGTCACTTAAAATGTTGAGTTTGGCACAGAATTCAATGCATGACATTGCCCTGGTCTTTGAAAAGAAAACAAGCTATCACTTTGTTGCTATCAAGACTGCCTTGGTCTGCACATTCAAGTGTCAGTGCCAGGAAAGCAGCTCAGGCTGGACAGCGCAGCTGTCTAAAGGACCTATTGTTATCAATTCATTAACATATACACAGAGTGTTACCCTCTCTCCTCCTGCTAGTGGTGTTTGGAATGCAAGCACTCCTTGGGAGCGCTCATTCGGGGTTCTTGCATTCCTATGCATGAGGGGCGGCTTTATACCTCAAAAGAGCCCTGCATCCTCACACATCACAGTATTTAGCTCACAGGCTCATATACAGAAAGCAGCGGGTTATTGTTTTGTTTTTAGGTGCCCTCCATTTTTGTAGAATGATCTTGTCCTGCTCAGGAAGGGGCAGAAACATTTTCAGTTTAGGACAGTGGTAAAACTCTTGCTTTTCTCGAGGTGAAGAATTTTCGTTTTAGGCTTTAAAGCATCATAGAATTTTCAGTTGTTTAAGAGATCTTAAAGAGAGGAATGGAAGAGAGTAGAATCGAATAGAATCGAATGGAATCGAATAGAATAGAATAGAATAGAATAGAATAGAATAGAATAACCAAATGGTAAGCACGGGTGGAAACGACGATGTTTTCATTAAAAGTATATTGTTAGAGAAAAAGGTTATAAGGTCAAATGTGAAACAAATCAAAGTGAAGAGTTTGCATTGGAACAGAGTGAAACAATTAAAACCTGAAACTAACGTGATGATCAGTCTAACGTGATTAAGTAGCAATGTTTACAATAATTGTTGAATTCACAAAGCCCATACTGTTAGTACGCCAAAGAGCGCTTTCAATGGCTAGTGATCAATATTTACTTACGTTCAGTCCTTTAACAAACACGTCCTCTGACAAGAACTCTGACAGCATTCGAATAACCGAAGCTCCCTGTGGAAAGAGCCAATACGACAAAGCATGAGGGGCCAGTAAAGAAATGGTTATACCTTTGCGAGCGATTTGTTGCCTGATAATGGGTTTTAACTTCTTTACAAGCATTTGGCTCATGAAAACTCTCTGGTATGTCTACAGAGAAAAGAGGACTATACACCGTAGTGGTACCATGCTCATTTATCATGTATGAACCAGGCAAATAAAATATGAATATTGCCTTCCTATGTAAAGTCAATGGGTTTCTGCAAGGCAAGCAGTCCAAACTCACAAAGATGTCCAAAAGATTTAAAAATGGTTACAAAACATCTTCCAGAAGTAGATTTTATGAAAACAATAATTAGCATGTACATTATTCTACAAATTTCCAAATTGTGGAAATGTTTGCTCACAGGTAACATTTTCCAAAGAATACACATGTACAACTTCATAAAGCGGGGAAGTTCTTACCTTTTTAAAACATTTCCAGTGAAATTATAACTTTGCAAACCCCTTGGTTTCTCTTTTCTTAGCATTCCCCATACACTAATGATGGGCACTAAGTGCACTGATACACATACTGTAACAACTATGAAAGGTCACTCTTCATCAGTATCCAGGATTCTGTCTCTCAGGCAAACATTGTATATAGATATAAATATTGTCTGTACTTCTTTCTAATGGGAAGCCAACAAGCAGTTTTACTTGAATACACATAGGTTCTAGAAGGTGAGTGTTAGACCTGTCAGAGTTAGGGTGGTCTTTCCCCAAACATTTTGCCTACTTACCTCAATTTTTGCTGAAATTAATTTTTGGTGGCCTCAGGACTCTGTGCACTTTATCACTGCTAACCAGTTCTAACGTGCTTTTGCTCAATCCCCTAAAGATGATTTGATTGTCATTTTTAATTGGCATTTGTTATTTACTTATAAGTGGTATACCATATACCCAGGGCCTGCAAATTGAATGTTACCAGTGAGCCTGTAGCACTTATTGTGCCACTCTAGTAGCACTCTAAAACATATCTCAGGCCTGCCATGGCAACCTGAATGCAGTCTTACACTGCCATGTCAGTATGGCATGTAAACCCCCTTGTCATCCCTTCAACTCCCCTTTTGGTACATATACGTCACCCCTAACATAGGCCCTAGGTAGCCCATAGGGCAGGCTAATATGTAATTAAAATACAGGGCATGTCTTTTTAAGTTTTACATATGTTGATAGTGAAAAACTCCTATATTAATTGTCCACTACTGTGAGGCTAACCCTCCCATAGGAGAACATTGGGGATTCCTTATACAATTAATAATCTGTACTTCCTAATTGGGAGCTGGTACATATATCACATTTGGAACCTATGGAAATGTAATGATAAGCCCTCTTTAATAGTAAAGTCAAATTTTTCATTACAAGTTTGAAAATGCCACTATTAGAAAGTTGCTACAATAATTGAACATTGCTACAATAATTGAACGCCTTTGCTGATAATTTTTTAGTCAACAATGGTTTTGAAAAAGATCAAGAATTGTAATTAGCTTGACCTTATTTATGATTTACTGGACATCTGGTTCCCTCACAATCATTATACATATTCACTTTCCATATCCATTGGACAACATGACCAAAGAATTGTGTATACTTTTTAGCCCACACAACTGCACATTAAACACTAAATATACACTAAATAATAAACATATAAACATTTCTCCTTTGACTGAACATGAATAATATACCAGTCAACAGCTTCTGAATGCTGGAGTTTTGCTATTATATTCCACTGATCAAAACCCCCTAAGAATTGAACACAGGCAGAGCATTGTAGTAACCGATTATTTCAATCAAAACATAGGTCCCTGATGTGCCTTTCAGGGTTGCCTGAATTAAGTTGATGAAGTTTCACCCACTCCCTAATGCATCAAGGTTGACAATTTCAAAAACGCTTGATTTGGGGTTATCTTCTGGACCAAGACTGGGTAGTGCTTCATAAAGTATAAAAGGAAGGAAAAAAAAATCAGAACCTTTTATGAACAAGGGCAGATAACTCCAAGCCAATCCTTTTTTTTTTACTTAATTATACTTCTCTTGTAGATTTCCACAGTTTTCTGTTAAATTGTAGAACACGCTAAAGTGACTGAAAGAAACATGAAACTGTGGTTAGGAGCAGAGTTTTATGTAATCTTTTGAAGGAAGTTGTACTGATCTTTATCACTTACAGATTTAAATGTCCAATCACTCTGGTTTTTTTGGAGTTGCATTCACTGCAGCTTGAAACGTACACTGATTATTGTCAATGTAAATCTAATCATAGGCGTGTTCCTTATTTATTGCTCCTTTTATTGATTTTCGCCGGCCACCTATGTCTTTTTTATAAGGGGAGAGAAAATCAGCAACGCTTCCTTAGGGCCTTCAAGTGTGAAACATGCCCATCATTTTCACTGAAGAGCCGGAATATCGGAAAGGATTTAGCTACATAGGAACCAAATGTAGCCATGATTGGATGGTTCATTCAATAGAAGAAGCACAAACACTATGTCAAAAACAACTTGATGAAATTCTTGCACTAGAACAAGACATAAAAGACAATCAAACAATTTTAGAAGTTAAAACACTATTTGAGAAGATTGAAAAATAAATAAATGAATTCAAGGATTAGACTATAAATCAAAAAAACACAACATTTGAAAAAGAGAATAAGAGACATTTAATCTTGAGATAGTTTATCCTTATCTAAAAGAAGATTTCTACACTTGAGAAGAATGAAGAAGGGCACTCTCGGATATCAAAGAAAATATGAGAATAAATGTATTCCATTCTCATAAACGTAATCTTCGCAGCCAACTGATACATCGGACAGTGGTGTAGGATCTTTAAATCAAAATTCAAACAGAAAGAGACAGAGGGGCATATTAGCAAAACCGGCGATAAAATTATCGCCGTTTTAGCAGCAGGAAACTGCTGCTAAAACGTGATAATGGACTTGCTAATGTGCGTTATAGAATTCCAATAGAAGCCCAGGTTAGATGTCCTGCACATCTAACCTGGGCTTCTATTGAAATTCTATAACACATATTAGCAAGCCCATTATCGCCGTTTTAGCGACAGTTTCCTGCCGCTAAAACGGCGATCATTTTATCGCCGGTTTTGCTAATCTGCCCCAGAGTTCTTTTTTAGCAAGAGAAAAATCAGGGGAAGATACAGAGCTACAAATTAGCCATGAGAAATGCATACAAGATGCCAGTTTTACAAGAACCAATAAAATCATCAATTGTAAACTTGTCATCTAAGAGCGTCACCACAGAAGAGAATTCCCTCCTTGAATTGTGACTATCCTTTATTCCCTCAATACACATCGACTTTTTATGCCTAAAGACGGGGGCTTTGGAATTCTTTAGGAAAATTAGCTTAAAAGCATTTTTTCTAACCATCAATACCATCAAGCAGAGGAACCATCAGGCCTACAAAACAAATCATCTTTCAGACCACCACTAAATATTATTCCAAAAGAAGTACTTGTGTTTGAACAAGTTGTATTTTCTGCTATCGCCAGCTCGAAAAGAAAGACAATTTCAGCAAAAATAATATAACAGAAAATCAACAAAAAGCTTTGTAAGATCGTAAAAGTTACAAAAAATCAACAAAAAGCTTAGCAAGATCTTAAACGTTACATAACAATTGTCACCAAACAGGTGGAATAAGGAGGAACAGTAGTTGTACATTAAAGAAGGCCACAGATAAATTATTGACCAAGAGGTTTACAGCAAAAAACCATCCGACCTGACCAAAACCATCCAGGGTGAAATTTCTTTTATTTTACAGGAGGCATTTGATAATGATTACATTGGTCCCAAAGAATTTTACTTCCTAAAAAAAGTGAATCCTCAAATTCCAATAATGTACTTTCCACCTAAGATGCACATAGATGAAAACAATCCCCTAGGACGACCTATTGTCTCAGGTGTAACTTGATCCTTGAATTAATGTCACAATATGTGGACACCTATTTAAAACCATGTATTAATAGGTTCTGGCATATCTATGGATTATGATGAACTTCATTAATGAAATTAAAGTGCACCAATTTGATTTCAACATGCAGTTGCTGTTTACATTTGATATGGTTTCTTTGTCCATGCAAATTCACCAACATTAAGGTCTAGAGGCCATTGAATTGTACTTGGAGGCAAGACTCAGGCCACACAGAGTTCCCACACAATTCATACTGAAGTTGGAAAGTTTGGCCCTTAAAAATAAATTATTTTAAATTTGAGGCAGATTTTTCTTTTCAAACTAAGCGGACTGCCATGGGTTGTTCTTTTGTGCTGGAAACGGAAGTACTGTATATGGCCTTATTTGATCAAAAATTAGTTTAGAACAACAATCCTTTATATAATAATATGATGAAGTGGCTAAGGTTCAGAGATGATATTTGGTGTACATGGACGGGAGATGAACAAACCCTTGATCAGTTCCATATCTGGTTGAACAACAGAATACCAGATATTAAATTCAACATGAATAAACATGACAAAACTATTGCATTTTAGATGTTCAAGTCAAGGCTGCAGAAAGCCAGTTAACTACAACCATTTACTGAAAGCCAACAGATACAAACAACACCCTACATTTTACAAGTTTCCACCCAGGCAACCTTAAAGAAAATCTACCTTATTGGCAATTTTTAAGGGTAAGTTGAAATTGTACATTGAAAGATGATTATTTTCAGAATGATACTCAAAAAGAGCGTCTCCTGGTCAAGAAAAACAAAAAAAAGCTGAATAAATTGGTATACGATTCCACATATCGTCCTCAAACAAACAACTTAAAAAAATTAATTACGCAAAACTGTCATTTGATTTCAAAATCAAAATGTGGGTTTGAATGTCCACTGTTTGCAATAAAGAAAAATGCGACTATAAGAAATCACTTACTCAGGGCCTTCATACCCTCAAAGTCTGTGAAAACTAATCTTAGACAAAATTGGAATCTGACTCCGTTGGAAGGACATCATAAATGTGGCACATGTGTGGCATGTAGTCAAACAATGGAAGTGATGGAATTTCAAATAGAAAATACCAAATGGAGACACAATGCTTTTGCTTATTACTGAACAACATTTTTTGAGGGCCTCAACATTTCGTCCCAGAAAATATTTCATGCAGGAAATTCAATTTTTGAAAAGAACGAATTGTTTCATCAGACAGCGTAGCTGCATAAAATGCATTTCATAATATCACAGAAACTCAGAAGTGCATTCTTTAATAAAAAAGAAAACATCTATAAAAAAGAGGAGAGGAGAACTACGATGACTAGTATTCAATCGATACAACTGAGCATTTGACTATTCAGATCTGCATCAAGAAAGAGAAAACAGCAAACTAAACACATTCAAATCAGTGTACCAGGTGACTACAAATGCAGTAACATGGGAGAATCGGAGACCAACTAACTGTGGAAAAAGTGGAGATGGACAATTCTCATTAAGCCTTCAAAAAATAAGTACATGAGCAAGCGATGCAGTAACAGTTTCAAGTACAGTGACTATTCAGATCTGCATAAAGAAAGAGAAAACAGCAAACTAAACACATTCAAATCAGTGTACCAGGTGACTACAAATGCAGTAACATGGGAGAATCTGAGACCAAAGAAGGGGCATATCATCAAGGAACGGCGATAATTATCACTAAGCGCAATTAGCGCTAGGATAATTATCGCCGGGTAACGTGGAATTTCATCGCTGAGATAGCGTGCTATTAGCAACGCTTATCTCAAAAGCGATAAAATTGCGAGCGCTAACTGCCAAATGTGAGATTATCGCTGGAAATCCAGCGATAATCTCACAAAGTTTGGCGATAGCTCGATGATAGGGCAAGGCATACTTAGCCATGATATCCACCTTACTTAGGATATCATGGCTAATTCAGTCTTGAAGCAGGCGTAAGGAAAGTAGCGATAACAGAGGTTATCGCTACTTTGCTTGTCACTCTGCAGGTTAGCTTGCCCATTGATAATTGGAGAAATGTCGCTTTGTGACATTTCTCCAGTTATGTCAGGGCAGGAACGCCCACTTTGCATCTTATTAGAGATGCAAAGCTGGGCATTCAGTAAACAGGCGATAATGCAAGGATTCACGCGATAGCATGACCTTGCTGAATAGGCGATAAAATTATCGCCGCTTTTCGTCCGACAACGGACGCAAAAGCGGTGATAATTTTATATCGCCTCCTTGATGATATGCCTCGAACTGTGGAAAAAGTGGAGATGGACAATACTCATTAAGCCTTCGAAAAATAAGTACATGAGCAAGCGATGCAGTAACAGTTTCAAGTACAGTGTTAAATATGCAAAGCCGCTAAGAACTAAACTTAGTTTCTTCTCGTATGCAGACTGACAGGCAACATTGTTGCAAGATTAGGGGATATATTTACAATAAAAGTGACGGAGCACAACGTTAGACTTCTTGACTTAATGCCGCGCTCCGGCACTTCTAAAAGACAGGGCTGCACCATACTTACAACAATATGGTGCAGCCGTACGTTTCCCCCTGCGCTGGTGCTAAATGTAGCTGCCTAGCGCCAACGCATTTCAGGGGAAGATTGTTTATGTGCAGGAAGGTACCCTTTCTGCACATAAACAATATTTAAATGGAGTGTTGTAAGTTCTATGTGTGCAGCTTGATGCAGCACACATAGACGTTGCAAAAAGTGTTTTTTTTTAATGATCGTTTATGTGCAGGAAGGGTCTCATTCCTGCACATAAACAATCAATTGAGTTTTGCTGCTTCCATGTGTGCTGCATAACACAGCTCACAATGAAACAGCAAAAACAAGGAGAAATTAAACATTTCTTCTCGTTGCGCCAGGGTTAGACCAGGTTTTTCCTAGTCTTAATTTGGTGCTGCCCCATATTTAAGCCACTCTTGTAAGTCAAGTCAAGTCAAAAATACTTTATTCGGCAGCCAAGAGCCATAAAAGCAAAACAGTTTTTTTTCTAAGAATACACATTTCATCAAAATACATTATATAAAAAACATCCAGCATTACTACTACAATGATCACGTTAAAAACCCACAAAAGTTAAATAATATAAAGTGCACCAGGGCTAAAACGGTGCGCCAAGATCATAAATATTATCTTAATAAAATTGCATTGCATAGCTCAGGAGAACATATTTACACTGACTCAGTGCCCAGGATGGCCAGTGCAACAGCAGCTTGGACCTGTGTCTGATGACCCCAGTTAAAAAACTTGCCACCCCAAGACAAACTCTGGGTGAGGCTAGCATTTGAAGATAGAGCAAGGCCGGCATTACTTGAATGAATTGACAATCTCTGAGTAGGGGGAGAATGTACTTCCTGCACAGAGGATAGTAATAGGCGCAGAGGAACATTATATGGAGGGTGTCCTGCTCTGAGAAATTGTCACAAGGGCAGGGTTTTAGTAAATCAGGTTTTGAATAACCTTTGGGGAATGCTAGTAATCAGGGAACCATATTCAATCGAAATCACGTCAAATCAAAGCGATGGTATGCTTTGTTTTCATAAGATAAGTATGGTTGCACCTGATGACCCAAGCTAAGTGTGACAAGCCTTCTCACTGAGGGTTTGGCAAATTCAGTCTCCTCCCTAAGGCCTTGCCGCCTGTCTATGAACTGCTGCTCAAAGGCTCTAATGCCGGTCTTACCCAGGGGTATGGGGATCGGGAGCAATTTGGAGCAGCTATGACATATTGTCTGTTCCGTTATGTATTTCGACCAGAGAATACGTAGAGCCCCCTCCAGTGCAATACAAACTGAAATTATGAGTTGATTTAAATTTGCGGTCGGTTGGGCTCAGACTCTCAACCAGCGTAGCAGCGGGGCAACCGCGATCTGGTCCGAGATGTAACCCACCCCCGATTTTCTCATGTAGATAAAAAATCGGGGTAGCAACAGGGACCACTAGGATTTTGCGCATAAAGTTATTCTCGGCCCCTTGGATTCCCTTCACATCCATGTAGCCCCAGATGTCACTACCATAAGTGGCCATGTGGATACATTTCGCATTATAAACCTTCAAAAGTGCTGGAAGGGGCTTTGACCCTAATCTCTTTGCAAAGTCCAGGGTGGCCCCAGCGGCTCTGACTAAATCATTCTGTTTTAGTGTGCTTTGCGTCCTCCAAGAGCCTTGGTCATCAAAAAGTACCCCAGGTATGGGAACATGGACACTTTAGTTAGCTCGACTCCATTACAATACAATTTGGCCTTAGCCGCCTTTTATGAACTAATGGTCGAGATTTGTAATTAAATCTTCAGAATCCATAAAATCTATGAAACACTTTAAAAGTTGTTGCAAACTCCTTGCAGTTCTGGACAATAAGACGGCATCATCAGCGTACAGCAAGATGTTAAAGAATCCCCCAGTTTGTTGATATATAGCGTGAACAGCAGGGGTGCCAAGATGCACCCCTGCTGGACCCCCCTTCCTATAACCCAGGAGTCTGTCAAGCTGCCGTCTTCGTTATAGCATACTGCAGCCGCTGTGTTTGCATGGGCAGGGTGCAGGAAAGAGATCAGTTCAGCATCTAGCCCCATATCATGCAGGATCAACCAGAACTTGGACCTGTTGACAAAGTCAAAGGCTGAGGTTGGGTCCATAAAGGCCAGGTGTAAGACCCCCCCCTTTAGCAACAGTGTACTTCCCGATCACCAAATGGAGATTGAGGCATTTGATCCAGTGTCCCTTTCACCAGCCCGAATCCAAATTTTAGATTGGAAATGATGTTAGCGTGATCAAGCCAGGCTGTTAGTCAGTCCAGGACTACTTTCCCCATGATTTTTGCTGCAGAGTCTAGGAGCGAAATTGGTCTGTAGCATGCTGGGTCTTCCCAGGCACCCTTTTTAAAATTGGGATGATTACCGCCTTTGCCCACGTCTGGGGAAAACCACAGGCACATGCTGAATTAAAAACGTGTGTTAAAATCTTGGCCCAGATGTCAGGATCTGCCTTGTAAAGGTCAGCTGGTACCCCATCAGGGCCAGGAGCCTTTCTACCTGAAGTTAAAATGATGGCTTTATGAACCTCATCTATGTTAAAATGGAGGGAGGAATTTACTAATCCGGGAACAATTTGCCCCACGGCTTCGGCTAAATTGGCATCACTGTAGATGTAACCAAAGTGCTGGACCCACTTAGGGACTATATAATCTCTGCTGGAATGTGGCGTGTCAGAAAATAAAGGACTATTGACCACAGACCAAATTTTTGAGCTATTAAGCAGCACGCTGGTTTGGCTAAGCTCCTCCCAGGCCTGCTCCCTTAACTGTTTTTCCATCTCATGAACTGCGAGTTTATAGACCTTCCTGCTACTCTTGATTTGTTTTGCGTCCCTCAGTTTTTGCTTAATGGCCTGCATTAGCTCCTTATGAGCAGCCGAACATGTGTCATCAAATCCCCTTTTAAGTGTTGAACACTTCACTCTGGTTGGGGTGGATAAGTTAGAAGCAACCTGCTTAGTGATTGTATCAAAGGCATCTAGAATGGCTCTATCATGAGGTGCCTGGTCCATACAAACTTGAAACTCCGAAGCGCAGGTGGTATACTAGTTATCTAGGAAACTCTCTGGGGTAATCCTTTTCCACCTTAGTCTGCATGCTTGGTCTTTAGTGCTGATGTTTGTGTTAGTAACCAGGCTAGTGACCCCCCTTTTAAGAGCAGTTGGAAGGAAGAGAACCAATATTAAAGGGTTGTGGTCGCTAAGGCAGTTCCAGGTTACACTTAAATTCTTTACGACCGGTGTTAATAGAGCGCATAGCAGAATGTGATCAATTTTACTTGGGCTACCATGGCCTGTATAAGTAGGAACCGGAGCTGACGTAACTGGTTGCTGTAAACAATTCAGGTTATGGGCTGATAGAAAACCTTCTCAAAAGGTGCCTGACGGTGTGAGTTCAAAATGCTTTTGCTCCTGTGAGCCATCTTCCTCCTCCAACATTGAGAAGCAAATGAGGGAGCATATGCGGGTATTAAAATCCCCTAGGACTAGCGTGTCATAATAGGCTTGTCCTCCTTCCCCATAACTTGCCAGAAGATCCTCTAGGGCCAGAAGATGTTCAGTCTCATGGGCTCTAGAGAAAGAGTTATAAATCTTTACCACTAGCAGGGTGGGGAGATTTTTTCCTGACAATTCCACAGCTAACACCTGGGGTGAACGGGAGTCAATCAGCTAGGCTTGATAGGAAAGTTTAAGGCTAAACATTAAAAGAAGGCCCTCCCCCCTGGCTCTACCCATGTTTGACGGGATTGCAAATTTGCAGAATGATATAAATCCATCCAGATAAAAACAATCCTTTGACTCCCACGTTTCTCAAAGGGCAATATTGTGGTATATTGTAGTATAGGAGCAGATATAGTTGGCTTACTCGGGGCCTTCCTAACCTGTGTTGTCCCTGCTGTTGTCACAAGTCAGTCAGTTTCATCAAGGCCCTGGGGGTTAGCTAGCAGTAGGTATCGATTTGTTAAGGGCAATATAGTATTCACGTTTCTGACTTGGGGAGGGCTTGACCATTTTAAATGGTAACTGCCAATCATGGATCAAGATAAAAAGTCTGTAGGGAGACTGTTCTAATTTTAGTTTTGGTGCCATTTTTATATTGGCAACCTACTAAAGCTTTAGCTTGCGCGGGATGACTAAAATTAATAATTATACATTCCCCCTCCACATTTTACTAGTCCCATGACCAATCCAGCCCACTCTTCTGGCCATGATGATATCAGAAGAGATATTAGGGTGATTGATCACATTATTGTTGCACCAATGAACGGTCTTATGGATTAGATCCAGCGAAGTTTCCTTGAAACCCAGTTTGAGCGGTGGAATCCCCAGTAGTACAGCTACTAGAGGCACTGATTGGGGTGGGAGATCAAGTGTGTATTTATTTCCAGTCATGACCATTTTGTGGTGGGATAGGGTGTGTGTTGTGTAGGGAGAGGGCCCCCATTAACAGTATTCTGCCCATCCCTAGAGGCAACGTGGGGAATGTGTGCTTCCTGATGTGCCATCTGAAATACAGTGACTGCCCCTCCGGAATTGTGGTCGGTATCAGAATTATTAAGATGAGACACACCCACTGGGGCCTGACTACTGCCTGCCCAATACATTGGGAGCTATTAGCCTGGGGGACATGGGCCGGGCCGCTAGATGCCTGACAGGAGCCCCCTCTCCCTCCAACTACTATGTCATGCCCTGAGGGACAATTATTATGTATGGAGGCAAACAAATTTAATTTTGACTCAATGCCTTCCAGCTTAGAAATTACAAGTGCTAACAAAGCTTTGGTCATAGTCTCTAGCCTTTCAAAGAGGCTGTCCAGTAGTAGATCCAGATTGAATTCAGCTGGTGGAAGGGTTGCTTTTGTCCGTGGTGACTTTCTCAGGACTCTGCTTCCACCGGCTCATTTTCTCTTGGGTGGGGGGCCAGCTAGATCATTCCCTGCTATTAAGGTAGATGTAACAGTACAAATAGTTAGGTCCATTTCACCTGTTGGGCCTTCCAACGATGTGGGTGGAAGTATAGTAAAACACATTTCACTTGAGGAGACCCCGATTTCCTCCTGTATTAAACCATGACCAATAGTGCCCAGTGCTAGTTTCTCAGTCTCAATGGATAGCCTTTTTTCAGTCGAGCTGACTAAATGCACCTCCAGGCGTGGGAAACTGCTGGCGGTGCCTCTTGGCGCTGAGGACTCTGGGGCTTGCAGTCCCCCTCCTCCGGTGAAACTGGTGTGGTTGGCTGGTGCGGCTGATGCGGTTGGTGTTGGCAGCTCCCCTCTTATAAATATGGGGCAGCATCAAAATCAATGGGTGTTGCATTGAAACGCCCACCGCAACACCCATTGCCCTCACCTTTCACGCTAAGTATAGCATTAAGTATAGCATTAAGTGGCTTAACGCTGCCTTGTAAATAAGGCTAAGCCCCTATTGCCACTGCAACGTAGTGAAAAGTGACATTGTGGTGGCGATAGGGTCTTGTAAATATGCCCCTAAGTATCTGAGACCACAGAGGATTGGCGCTGCGCTTCAGCTTCTACCATGAACGAAGTGAGTTAAAGATACTGATAGTTAACGTTGTGATTAGTGTGCTCTTCTTACTGAAAACTAACTTGCTCAGGAATGTGGAAGTATAATAAAAATGTATACAGAAATCTGTTGAGATTCTTTTTAGAAAAAAACCACACAAGATTCCTTAAGTTAATATACCTCTTTTTTCTTTCTCTCCCTTAATAAAAAAGACATTGGTGGCCACTGAAAAACAATAAAAGGAGCAATAAATAAGGAAAATGCCTATGATTAGATTTACATTACCAACAATCATTGTACGTTACAAGCCGCAGTTAATGCAACTCTTAAAAAATGGAGCGATTGAATATTTAAATCTGTAAGTCATAAAGATCTACAGTACAATTTCCTCAACAAGATTATGTAAAGGACAGCTCTTACTCATAAGTTTATGTTTCTTTCAATCACTTTAGCGTTCTCTACAACTACATGTCAAACTGTGGAAATCTAAAAAAACAGGTAAAATTAGGTAAAAAATGAGAAACTTGGAATTATCTGCCATTGCTCAATAGGAGTTGACCCTGCTCCAATCGGAACAGTCCAGCCTGAACTGCCAAGCCAGGTCCTCCCTGAAACAGAACACAACCAACCCAGGACTGAATTCACCCTATTTATAGGCTCTTCAGCCAGGTACAACTTGGTTCCAGTGAGACCATGTGCACGGGACCCGCGTCTCCGCATACCTGTACCACTCAGTATGACAAATAAAGTATACAAAACAGTGGTGGATGGAACGCTTGAATTAATCTCAGCCACTGGTAATTACTCAGGCTGCTTCCCAGTTCATTGTCATTTTGCACACCATGTCACCTCAGTTTGGACCCAGCTATTAGCAAATCAGAGTGCATCGGCCTGCTTTCATAATTAGACCTGGGATACTTTCCCCAAAAGATGTGCCATTTGTGACTGCACACACTTAGAGTTGTGCATACAGTGGTCCCCAAATGGTCCATGGGGCTCCCCTTACCAAGGCAATGTGCCCCTAAATGAAGTACACTAAGTGTGCACCAACGTCTGGGTAGCACACATTAAGCACATTTGCTTTGAAGACCTGTGGCATGCTCATGGTCATTGGCAAAAAGGTTTCCTCCATTCTATGTGGCCTGTCTCCACCCAAACAAGGATGCAAGCACTTGCCAAAGTCATCTTTCTGTATTACATACTGCTGTAGGATTGCAGAAGTGGGTGCAATGTCCTTGCCCCATGTGCTCCCATTAACATTTCATGAATGCAGGTAATTTTCAGGTCGAGCCTGGGCAGCGCACATGCGCAGCTCTGCGAGGCATGTAGTAATGAGTTAGGGCGCCCAATCTCCGCCCATTTTTTTAATTGGTTTGTATCATTGTACTTCTTAAATACTGGCTTCTGATTCCTTCATCGCCTTGTTAGTCCCTCCTTAGTACCGCCTTATCTGCTTTTGTAACCTCCCATGGCGAGTGCCCGTTTTACTAATGATGTTACACGGTCCCTCTTATTACGTCTGTATGTACTATTTACTTTAATGGGGTTTGCCCTACTGCAGGCAGGACGTGGCTTTTTTACCATTCAGTGCGCAAAGCGTACTTTCACTTTCCCGGCTTTTTTTATTTATCATTTCTGCGCCCAATCCTGTGCTTGTATTTAGTTCATTGCTTTTCCTTTTCAGCGTAGTGCTTTCAGGAGCAACCGAAGCCGAAACCGAGCAGCAGTGCTGGAAGAAGGCTCAGCCCCGCCACTCCCCCTCACACTATCTACGGTCACCTGAGGAGCAGCAGAGGCGAGAGGCAGACGGCAGCAGAAGCACAAGAAGCATTTGCAATGCAATAGGTCTCTCCTTTGCCAGACTTTGAGCTATTGGCATTGTTAAATGACAATGCCTTTTATTTAAGTGTTGGTTTTTAAAACCTATATAAAAGGCATTGCCATTTACAATGCAAAAAGCTTCAACTCTCGCAAATGCGAGACTTATTGCATTGCAAATGCTTGTGTTACCACTGGTAACTTACCAAACTCTGAAAGTTTAATGTACACTATTTTAGTACGGCTGCAGCAGGAGGAATGGTTCCCTCTCAATAAGCCAGGGATGCCGGGAGTCTTATTCAAAAAGAGCCATTTCTAACGACTGCCGGCTCTGCTGGGCTCCCAGTGCCTCTTTCGCCTCAGATTGGCTGCGTGAGGTAAGGCAAGGCTGATGGACAAGGACGTGATTTAAACAATAAACGGGAGGCAAATTACATCATTGTCTTTCGGTATTAAAATGTAGCGCCCATGTGTAGTACAACATCAATGTATTGTTCACATAAGTAACCTCACTACTAGTTGTTAAAAGAAAATATATATATTTTTTCTTTTAAATTGTTCACTGGTTTTGGGTGCCGTTTTTGGCTAAACAAACTAAATGTATTACTCCAAAAATTACCATAAATTATTTTCCCCATTTGTTCGTATGCTTTGTAATACTTAGAAATTACCATAACTCCTAGCGAGAAGATGGTCTTATGACTTTGTTTATTTTGTTTGAACTTAAAATCTATGGGGCATATCAACAACAACCGGCGATAATTATCGCTAAGCGCACTTAGCGCTAGGATAATTATCGCCGGCTAGCGTTGATTTTTATCGCTGAGATAGCGTGCTATTAGCAACGCTTATCTCAATAGTGATAAAAATCCTCACGCTAAGTGGCTAACGTGAGATTATCGCTGGAAACCCAGCGATATTCTCACGTTAGCTTGTTAATAGGGAAAGACAAACTTAGCCATGATATCCTCCTTCCATAGGATATCATGGCTAAGTCAGAAAAATACCAGACGTAAAAAAGCAGCGTTAACCGCGGTTAGCGCTGCTTTTTGTGTCTCTAACAGGGTTAGCGATATTCTTGATAACAGGAGAAAGGTCGCTTAGCGACATTTCTCCTAATATTTTACTCTGGAACGCCCCCTTTTCATCTCATTAGAGATGCAAGGTGAAGCGTAGAGTAAAAGGGTGCTAACATGCAAATTTGCATGTTAGCACCCTGTTGTTGATAGGGTGCTAGTTTTATCTCTGCTTTTTTGGCTTTTAAAGCCCTCGTTAATATGCCCCTATTTCCTTTGAAAATGGAGCGTTTTACAATGGCTACCGCTGCTTTGTTTAAAAGCAAAGCAAGGATGGGTAGTGACTCTCCGCAGTCCTATCTTATTACCTACTTCTGGCATGTCAGGGACCATGCTGCTTACCGCTGCTGCCCTGGGGCTGGGGAGACCTGTGCAACGGCCGAGCCATCGGCTCTTCTCATCTGGGTGCCCGCTCAGTCTCATGGGGTGATAATAACTGGTGGTAACAGCAGTATCGGTAAAAATACTGCTACCGAGTTGGTGAAGAGACAAGCGCTAGTGATCTTGGACTGCAGAGATGGGCAGAGAAGGAGACACGAGATAGGCTGCGCAGGCGGTGTCGCTGAGCTTAGGGAGGTAGTCATCTGACATCTGAATCTGGCTTCTCTGAGCTCCGTGCAACTTTTCTGTCATGGGGTGATCCAGGTAAATAAAGAATTCAGGGGCATATCAACAAGGGCTTTATCTCTGCTTTTTTGGCTTTAAAAGCCAAAAAAGCAGAGATAAAACTAGCACCCTATCAACAACAGGGTGCTAACATGCAAATTTGCATGTTAGCACCCTTTTACTCCACGCTTCCCCTTGCATCTCTAATGAGATGCAAAGGGGGCGTTCCAGAGTACAATAATAGGAGAAATGTCGCTAAGCGACATTTCTCCTATTATCAAGAATGTCGCTAATCCTTTTAGAGACAAAAAAAGCAGCGCTAACCGTGGTTAACGCTGCTTTTTTAAGTCTGGTATTTTTCTGACTTAGCCATGATATCCTATGGAAGGAGGATATCATGGCTAAGTTTGCCTGTCCCTATCAACAAGGTAACGTGAGATTATCGCTGAGATAATCTCTCGTTAGCCTGTTAGCGTGAGGATTTTTATCGCTATTGAGATAAGCGTTGCTAATAGCACGCTATCTCAGCGATGAAAATTCACGCTAGCCGGCGATAATTATCCTAGCGCTAAGTGCGCTTAGAGATAATTATCGCCGGTTGTTGTTGATATGCCCCTCAATAATGTGCCCGACCCACTCACCAGTAATCTTTGCCTGTCATTACCTTCTGTTCTCCACAGTCCCTTGTATTCTCTTCTGCTCTGGCCTCCATCACATGTTCCAAAATTGCAACTTTAACCCAAATATATATTTTAACACCTAGCTGGCTAATTGTCAGCACCTGCTCCGGCCTCACAATTCACTCACCTGCACTCCCTTTCTATGCCCAAACCCCTCTCATGCACCCATACGTAACCAGGCTCCTCCTTCCCCAACAAAGTGTTTCTGCTGGTGCACCATAAAGAACCCGCACACGGCCATGCATTGATTCAAGCTCACACGCCTGCACAATATTTGCTCCAGGGTCTCTCGTGGGTACAGATGTATTGGCTAACAGCTTTCTTTTCACATTTTGATTTGTCGCAGTGAGTGCTTTGGGGTGATACAAGTGTCACTTTCGGTGATTAGATGCCATGAATGAAACGTTCTGTAATTTCATGTATGTTAAGGAAGCTTGAAGTGCAAAGTGTTCGTGCTCGATGCCTTGAGAGGCTGTACAGGGCATTATCCAAAATTAGATATTGAGGATGTTACCAGTGCCCATTTCTAACAATGAATGTCTCCAGCTTTGCCTGTCCCTCTGTGTTAGGGTGTTTTTACGTGGCACTTTCAAAAAATTGATTTCTTCCGATGTTATCATTTCCACGGACCTGTGTTGTTTCTTGTAATGTTACAAGCGCTCTTCTCTGGCTTTTATTATCTTGATATTATAAGTGCCATTTTCTGACAGTCTGGCAGCGAGTGCTGCGTGATGTTACTAGTACCCATTTCTGGCAATGGAAGATGTTGCGTCTTAAACTTATTGGCAATGAGTATCTGGGGATATTACAAGTGGTACTATTTGACTGTGAATGATTTTGGGGGGTTCACAGTTCTATTTGCTGACAATGAATGACTGGGGAAATTACCTGTGCTACTTACTGATAGTGAATGTCATGTTTGCCAACTCCTGGCAGTGGTGGTCTTGCGATGATATCATTGCCACTTCCTGACATTCAGTGTCTGATGATGCTACAAGTACCACCTGCCTTGAAATTCATTGGTAAATCAGACTATTTGCAGATTGCTCGTTTCTAAAGAGTACACAATGTGCAGCAATTGTATACCTCTACATTTCCTGGTGGCACTGCACCCAGGATAATTTGCTGCATTGCTAAACACTTATATGTCCAAGGGCGAGACCTATTGGCTATGTCAATGCTTGTTGCCCTAATTGTCCCACATCATACGTCCAAAGTTCATACTGTATTCTGACTCATAATATTTCACACCAAACATATCAATAAGTCACAGCAATACTGTCCTAATTGTCATTGACTTGGATGATCAAAAACGGCATTATTCCTTACCTTACTGTAGGAAATTGTATCAAAGACTTCACTGATTTCAGCTGGAGTGTTGATTTCTTCCTCCTTTGACGTCAGAGGATGTGAGGAAGCCAGAGCATCAACTGCCATCACTCTGTGAACATCATTTAGTACAATCAGGTCTTTCTGCAAAAAATGGGCATTTTAAGGTGTCACCCAAGGAATAACATAGGACAACATTTTTTTTGAATTCTTCATACTTCATATTTTATTTGAGCGTAGCAGAGAAATATCCAATTGTCTGCCATTAAAAGCAGAGTTGGGAACAATAAGCGGAGGAGTTCCTTGCTGAACATAGATACCCACATATAGAAGCAATGGGGCCTTCACATGCATTTGACTCTTCATGAGTGCTGCTTCTGCATACAGGCATCTTTGGGGATGCTAGTGGTGGCAGGAGCAGCAGTACGTAGGAGGTGGGATGGCCTCCTCTCACTCAGGCCCTCTTGAAAGTCAGTAGAATGAAAGCTGGAACACTTGCTTGGTAGATGTGATGCCTTAAACTAATTTATGTGCTCATCAACAATGCAAAATAACAATGCAAAATATAAAAAATGTAGACCATTGTCAAATGCTGTGGGCTACTCAGAAAGCTCACCTAAAACATCTTCACAGGTTTTCCCTAGCTAGTGAACTTGGAGCTACTGATTCTTCTTTGTTTTGGGAATGAGCACTTCCCAAAATCCATAAAAGGTCCAATGGAGCATCTAAAATACCACTGTGAAACGCATAGTCTGAAACTCAATGGAAAAATCCAAGATCATGAGCCTGAGGAATCACCTGCAAAGAAGGAAATCTTGAAATGTAATGTTAGATTGCAAATGTTTGGAAGAAGTCGCAATGAATGTCGATGTGGTCTAACGGCTAAAGCGGTCGACCTCGAAGCTGTGGAACCGGGTTTGAGTCTCAGAAGGGGCGCTCAACATCCTGTCATTCTCGGCAAATCACTGAATCTCCCTGTGCCTAACAAAATGAATGTGTCTGTTTGTAACACAACTGGTCCTCATGTAAAGCTCTTTAATACCTTTGGTTTGAGTTTGCGCTATATAAACCTCCCCCCCAACAAAAGGAATCCCTATCTTGAAATGATGATAGCAGAAATTACCAGTTGAGAAGGATGGTGAGTGTTTGAAAGAGTTCACAAAGTATTCTTTTCTTGAATTGATTACAGTCATAAACCTCAATTTGGAGGGATATCTCCAAAAAGCAAAGAGGAAGATAAACCAAGTCATGTTATAGACAGTAAAATTTGTGAAGACAGTAATAAAATCTCGGAACAAGTAAATAAAATCTTCCATGCCAAAATAGAATAGTATGGTAGCGACAAAGCCTACTGTGGCTTTGTTACTAAAATAATTCCCCAATGCCCTTAGGGAGGCAGCTTTTACAACACAAAGGCTTTCCTACACATGCCATTACCACAAATTATATATATATATATATATATTCACTGAAAAAACCAAAGGTTACAGGGACGTTATAAGTAGGCTCAGATTTCACCCGTACAAAACCAGCAGCTATAGTTACCTGAGCTAACAATATCTTACGCACCTGCAAATGTACTGCTTATGACCCCACTTATTACATCACTCATAACATGGTCAGTGACATCACTGATGACATCTGAAATCACATCACTGATTACATAATCCACAGGACCACTCACACACCCACTCACACCCCATACAACCTCTTGTACGTCCACTCACACACCCAAAAAACAAGTCATACCAGACGGTGCTCCTCTCAGGCCGATTTTGGCCACGGGGACCCTATCTGCTGCGGACTGGCCTTTTCTTTTTTTTTCATTATCAAAGGAAGGGGGGCTGAGGGCCCCCCTCCCGGGCCATAATCAGTTTCTGCAGTTGGTGTCCTGGTCCCACCCAGGACACCCACTCGACACAGATGGGGACAATGGGGGGAGTCTCAGGGCCCCATTTTCCCTGCCGGCTTCTCGCATCCTGCAGGAGCCAGCATTGGACAGCGGGAGCTCCTGAACATACAGCTCCCTCTCTCTATAAGTAATTAAGGCGTGGACTCCCCGGGACAAGGCTGAAGCTGGCCCTGAGGGGTGACAGTCCCCAGGGCCATGTACGGCTCCACGAGGGCAGCCACGTGGCCCTTCTCTTTCAAGTAGTTAGCCCTAGGGAGGTGTCGGTCCCTTGGGAAGCAGTACAGCTCTCCCACCAGTAATTTACATATTTGGAGCCGAGGAAGTGGCGGTCCCAAGGCTGTGAGAGAGGCCGTGGGGACTCCCCTGCATTCCTTAAAAAGAAATATGTGTTACCTAGGGAGGCGTCAGTCCCTGGGGCAGCGAGTGAGCAGCACAGCTCATCCACCAGCAATTTACATATTTTGCCCCAGGGAGGTGGCAGTCCCCGGAGCAGCGGAGGAGCCTCAGTGCTCCCCTGCCAGAAATTTATATATTTTGCCCCAAGGAGGTGGTCGTCCCCGGGACTTAGAATAACCTTTGGTTGGGGCCCCATGTGTCCCCTCCTATGTTTACACAATGCTCCTGGGTACTGGCCCACCTGTGGGTCAATAATGAATGAAGCGTGGGAGTCCGCACTTTGTTTTTAAAAAAACATTTCAGCCGGATCCTGCAGAAATGTTTTAAAATGCTTTTTGGGGCCCTGCAGTGGGACGCATCACCAAGAGTCCTAGGGGATCAGAATTTTTCTACCCTGACCCCTTTCTTTTGTTTTTTAAAAATATTTTTGTGGGACTCCGTTGAAGCAAGTCCCAAGATGGCTGCCATCACTTCCTGGTTGAAGTGTTGGCAGCCAGCCAATTAAATTTTAGTAGGATTTCAGTAGGGTGTTGGGCTCTCAGATATCTATATTTTTTAAACTCGAATATCTCTGAAACTACTCAGCTGATTAACACCAAATCACAAAAAGCATGCTTTCTGGAGCAACATCAACATATCTGTCAAGTTTGGTGCAATTCGTTTTAGCTGTTCGAGTTGTAGTCATGTTAAGAAAATGAAAACTCCCCACAGCCAGTTAGACATGAACTGACAGATTTATACAGACAATCAGTCAATCACCCATACATTCACTGAGACACCTAATCACTCACTTATATAGTCAGTCACGCACCCACTGAATCATCCAAACAGGCACTCATATACCCACTGATTCACCATGGTATATATATTTAACACTCTTTTAAAACACTCACAGTCATTGGATGATGCTATCAGTGATGTCATTTGAGATGTCATCAGTGATGTCACCAATGATGTCACTGGCCATGTCATGAGTGATGTAATATGTGAGGTCATAAGCAGTGCATTGCAGGGGCACGAGTTATAGTTAGCTCACTCACTATAACATCTGAATTTTACTGGTTTTATACAAGTGAAACCTGAGCCTAACTATAATGTCCCTGTAACCTTTTGCTTTTTCAGTGAATTTCTAATTTTTTTTATTCCATTTTCTAACTATAACATCCCTGTAACCTTTGGTATTTTTCAGTGAAGTTTTATATTTTTTTTAGTAGTAGTCACATTTGCAGAGTGGTGGAGGAAGGGGGCAGGGTCTCTGACCAGCTCTCAGGAATCCCACTGTGTAGGGCTTAAAGGAGGTATTAGGAGGGTTTCTTGGCCCCTAATATCCCTTAGGAGTAAAATGGACTTCATGCCCCAGCGGGTTCCCTGTGGGACCACCCCACCATACCATATTCTTAACCTGCCCCCTTTTCATTATTTTTTACTTTTTATGTGGGGTTCGATGTCAAGCCGAGTCCCAAGATGGCTGCCAACACTTCCTGGTTCAAGAGGTGGAAGCCAATCAAATTTTAGTGGGATCCACAAGCCCACTGCAAGGACTCATGCCCCCAGATATCTATATTTTTAAAACTGTAATATCTCTGAAACTCTTGAACGGATTACATCAAATCACAAAAAGCACACTTTCAGGGCCAACATCTAACTTTCTGCCAAATTTTGTGGGATTTCGTTCAGCAGTTCGGGCTGTAGTCATGTTCAAAAAATGAAAAATCCCCATAGACATAACAAAAAGAAGAAGCTTTTTGGGAACCCCCTTTTTTCTTGGCCCCCGCTTGATGGATCACCCCAAAACTTTCAACAGAGCGCTGAACTAAAAAGAGGAACTCTTTTCAATATTCCGTGAAGATTCGTCCATCGTCGCCAATGATATTGGCAAAACAAAAAATGCTTTTCCTATGGAAACTCTGGTCCTAACCTACTGGCGACTGCCAGCAGGTAATTTAAATACATATATATATATATATATATATATATATATATATATATATATATATATATATATATATATATATATATTATCTACTGGCGGTCTCGCCAGTAGATAGTTATAGTTACAACCTAGTTTCCATAGGAAATCTCAAAATTCTATTTTGAATACCTTTGGCGCCGGTTGACGAATCCTCGCGAAATTTTCAAAACTTATGGGGCGCTCCGCTCAGCTCCTACCCTGAAAGTCTCGGGGTGATTCGTCAAGTGGAGGCCGAGAAAAAATGGGGGTCCCAAAACGCGTTTTCCCCATGCATTTTTCCATAGGCCCGAACGGCTGAACAGAATTACTTGAAATTTGGCAGAGAGGTAGCCATAAGGTCAAGGAAGTGCCTTTTGCAGGTCTGGTGTAAATCTGTTCAGTATTTCCTGAGAAAATAGCATTTAAAAGCATATCAATATCTATACGCGCGCACCGTGCGCGCACGGTGTAAAACCTGAAAAAAAATTAAATAAATAAATACATAACTTAGCATTTAAAAAAACGTACAAATTCACTGAAAAAACCATAGGTTTCACACACGTTATAGTTACGAATTAGCGTTTAAAAAACCTTGCAAATTCACTTAAAAAACCATAGGTTTCACACATGTTATAGTTAGCTGGACATTTCACTCGTAAAAAACCAATGAAATTCCTCCGTTATAGTTACTGCAGGCAACTATAACTCATGCGACCGCAATCCTCTGCTGATGACGTCAGATATTACATCACTGATGACATATGTGTCTTTCTGAAAAATAAATATTTGTAATATATGTATAGCTAAAGATTAATGGAAGAAGACATGGGTAAATAAGTGTCTAAATACAGTGATGTAATATCTGACGTCATCAGCAGAGGATTGCGGTCGCGTGAGTTATAGTTGCCTGCAGTAACTATAACAGGGGAATTTCATTGGTTTTTTACGAGTGAAATGTCCAGCTAACTATAACATGTGTGAAACCAATGGTTTTTTAAGTGAATTTGCAAGGTTTTTTAAATGCTAATTCGTAACTATAACGTGTGTGGAACCTATGGTTTTTTCAGTGAATATATATATATATAACCTGCACTTTTTTTATTGTACATTGTGCAATAGTGGAATTTGCAATGTATGAAGTTGCAGGTGTTTTCTAACCTGGAATATCAAAAGTATTCTTCTGTTGTCCATTACGTTAACGTTAATATATAGGGTGAGTGGAGAATGTTGTGCAAACTTGAAAAAGGCTCCTTAGCTGAAACGCGTTTTTGTTGTTAATAATTAATGGCTGCTGCTGCCATCACTGGCACCGGACCGGCACTGCGAGGCTAGTTATGGCATCTTAGCTGCTCACTTGTTTTTTGTGTATATATATATATATATATATATTACCTACTGGCGGTCGCCAGTAGGTAGTTATAGTTAGGACCCCTTTTCCATAGGAAATCCGCAACATTCTATTTTGAATAACTTTGGCGCCGGTTGACGAATCCTCGCGAATTTCTCAAAATAGGTGGGGCGCTACGCTCCGCTCCTACCCTGAAAGTCTCGGGGGGATCCGTCAAGCGGGGGCTGAGATAAAAGGGGGGTCCCAAAACGCGTTTTTCCCATGCATTTTTCCATAGGACCTTTAGAACGAGCTACAGCCCGAACGGCTGAACAGAATTACTCGAAATTTGGCAGAGAGGTAGTCCCTAGGTCAAGGAAGTGCCTTTTGTAGGTTTGGTGTAAATCTGTTCAGTAGATTCTGAGAAAATAGCCTTTAAATCAATATATATATCTGAGCCCGCTTACGGTACGCTTACCGTACGCTTACCGTAAGCGTACGGTGGCGTGCGCGAGCGCGATTCTGATTGGCTCTTAGATCTTAGTAAACATTCGAATCGGCCGAAACCAGGAAGCGGCGGCCGCCATTTTGTGTATTTCACTCTGAAAAAAAAGAGTGAAAACAAGAAAAGGGGGCAATGAGGAAAGTTACAGACCCCCTAACATTTGTAAGGGGGTCAAAGAAGGACAGAAAAGTACAAAAAAAACATTTATTGATTTTTTAAAAAATCACGGGGTACGCGTACGGTAAGCTTACGGTAAGCGTACGGTAAAAAAAATGAAAAGCAGATTTAAGAGTTTAGATATTAGGGAGCTCTAAAAAGAGCTGTTGTGTTTATGAAGTCATTTTTTTAGTGGTACCTACAAGTACCGATGCAGAGTCTAAGGTTCAAAAGGAAGACTCTGTTCCCTTCATCATTGAAGTGCACACCATCTCCTCTATAAATGTCTTGCATGTCATAACGCAAGTTGTTGTGGTAAATGGCACCCATATCATAGTCACGGAGGAAAGCAGAAACAGATTTGTTGACGTGCTTTCTTGCTTTGTCAATCTGCGGACAGAAATGATTGGACCAGTTCCATTTTTGCCTTTGGCATATGTTAGAAAACACAAAGGCAGTTTTAGGGAAAAGAGAAAACAGTTGTGCAAAGGTGTCCTTCATAAGCATTTCCAGACCTACCCCAGTCAAAGTGCCTAGGTCATTGCCACCACAGTGCACTATTATGAGGTCAGGGTGTTGGATTTGCATGAAGGATTTCACCAATGGCATCAATTGGTGCCACTTTAACCCTCTCTGACCAATCCATTTAATGTCTACATTTGGCAAAGCAAGGTCTCTCACCATATCTGTTTTCTCTGCAAACTTTTCACTCCAGAAGACATAGCTGTGCCCTACAATCCACACTGTGAACATCTTCAAAGGAGATCTGGATGCACTCAGGAGGTGTCTTTCAGTAGAATGGCAATATGAAAAGAAAGACAGTTTGGAAATGGAGGCATACATATTTTTTTCAAAACAAAAAGAACTGATTGGCTGTTTCATACCATTCTAGAATAAAAACTAGGCTGTGTGTGTAAATTAATAGAAGCATGTTTTGTATTGGTACAAAAAAATGTGTAACCAAAGAACAGTACTATGGATTTGCTGTTAGGTTTGAAAAGTCAAGCACTCTTGCTCTGTGGAATTGAAACATTGTTTGGCGAACTTCTGACCTAACTCAACACAGCAATGTTCCATGAGCTGTTGCTATGGTAGCAGGCAGAAGTCAAGTTGGGGGAAGGGTACTAGGCAGAAGTCAAGTTGGGGGAAGGGTACTTTTGGAAAAGGGTTGGTTTTCAACCAATAGAAATGTGTGATTACATTTGAAAAAAAGGGGGAAGCACTGAGATTTGAAACTTACATGTATATGTGTGGAAAAATAGAGGGAAAGTTTGCCATTATCTGGTTCTGCTGAGAGGAGAGAGGTGAACACAACAGAGATCCTGGCTCTGATAATCTGCTGTTTGAGTGTCACATTTCTTTCACAACTAACTAATTTTAAAGGTGAGTTTACAGTTTGAGAGGGGATGTATGTGGTAACTTAAGAAATGAATAACAGAAATGGAAATTCTTTTTGTTGTAGTTGCGTTTATCATTTTCTGTTTTTGGAGAAATTTAAATGTGAGGAACATGTAAAATAATATGGAGTATGTTTTCACAATAAATTAAGGTGTACTGGAAAAAAAAAGAATAGTTTAAGGGTTTGAGGTTGGACTCAGTAATGCAAATACATTCAGCATCACTAAGGCTGGTTGCCCTTGCTGGAGTGTAGGCAGTCACCGAGAATACACATGGTGGTGGTCTGAAAAAACAGTTTGGACATGTGCATTTAAATAAATCAAAAAAAGTGGTTTCATAATGTGTCAGTCTGTAAAAGTGATTTTCACTTGCCCCGAAAAAAAAAGAGCAGTAAGTGTGCTTTCAAATTGGCAAAGAAATTTCGTTTTGGGACTAATGTGAAAACATGACTCTGTGTGCAGAGAGGAATTATAGGCAGAGATTTATTGCGTATTGCTCTGGTGATTTCACAGTTGCATTAGATGGAAAGGGGGAGCGAATTTTTGGGGGAAGAAGCAGACTCTTAGCACACACCCATGTGCTTGCCATGTATAATCATGCACAGTATTTACAAGCGAGTGGGGTTTTCAGGTTTCAGTCTGTAATGCAAATACATTCAGCATCACTAAGGCTGGTTGCCCTTGCTGGAGTGTAGGCAGTCACCGAGAATACACATGGTGGTGGTCTGAAAAAACAGTTTGGACATGTGCATTTAAATAAATCAAAAAAAGTGGTTTCATAATGTGTCAGTCTGTAAAAGTGATTTTCACTTGCCCCGAAAAAAAAAAGAGCAGTAAGTGTGCTTTCAAATTGGCAAAGAAATTTCGTTTTGGGACTAATGTGAAAACATGACTCTGTGTGCAGAGAGGAATTATAGGCAGAGATTTATTGCGTATTGCTCTGGTGATTTCACAGTTGCATTAGATGGAAAGGGGGAGCGAATTTTTGGGGGAAGAGGCAGACTCTTAGCACACACCCATGTGCTTGCCATGTATAATCATGCACAGTATTTACAAGCGAGTGGGGTTTTCAGGTTTCAGTCTGTAATGCAAATACATTCAGCATCACTAAGGCTGGTTGCCCTTGCTGGAGTGTAGGCAGTCACCGAGAATACACATGGTGGTGGTCTGAAAAAACAGTTTGGACATGTGCATTTAAATAAATCAAAAAAAGTGGTTTCATAATGTGTCAGTCTGTAAAAGTGATTTTCACTTGCCCCGAAAAAAAAAAGAGCAGTAAGTGTGCTTTCAAATTGGCAAAGAAATTTCGTTTTGGGACTAATGTGAAAACATGACTCTGTGTGCAGAGAGGAATTATAGGTAGAGATTTATTGCGTATTGCTCTGGTGATTTCACAGTTGCATTAGATGGAAAGGGGGAGCGAATTTTTGGGGGAAGAGGCAGACTCTTAGCACACACCCATGTGCTTGCCATGTATAATCATGCACAGTATTTACAAGCGAGTGGGGTTTTCAGGTTTCAGTCTGTAATGCAAATACATTCAGCATCACTAAGGCTGGTTGCCCTTGCTGGAGTGTAGGCAGTCACCGAGAATACGTACGCGTACTAAAAAAATAATAAAAAAATTAAAAAAGTACTGCAAATAAATTTTACATGTTTATTTTAAAAAATATATTAAAAAAACATATTAAAGAATTTTAAAAATTTAATCATAGTCTTTATAAAAGGTAAGAAAATTAAAATAAAAATATGTTAGAAAAAATAGAAGAAAAAAAAAATTAGCATTTAAAAAACCTTGCAAATTCACTGAAAAAACCATGGGTTTCACACACGTTATAGTTAGGAATTAGCATTTAAAAAACCGTACAAATTCACTGAAAAAACCATGGGTTTCACACACGTTATAGTTAGGAATTAGCATTTAAAAAACCTTAGAAATTCAGTGAAAAAACCATAGGTTTCACACACGTTATAGTTAGGAATTAGCATTTAAAAAACCTTAGAAATTCAGTGAAAAAACCATAGGTTTCACACATGTTATAGTTAGCTGGACATTTTACTCGTAAAAAACCAATGAAATTCCCCCGTTATAGTTAGTTCAGCTAACTATAACTCGCGCGCCCGCAATGCACTGCTGATGACGTCACATATTACATCACTCATGACATGGTCAGTGACATCACTCATGACATCACTGATGACATCTCAAATGACATCACTGATGACCTCACTGATGACATCATCCTTGTGATAGAGTGGCAGACCTCCTCTTCCCCTAATAAAACCTTTGATACACACATTCAAAAATAGAGACTAAAATTTACAAAACAATGGACATACCAATAACAGTTACAACAACCTCTTCAGTAATTCTAAGATCCACATACACATCCACTCATTCACCAACAGTCCAATACAGTCACTCATACATGTACTCACTTATCATATGTACTCATACACCTATACATCCTGTTACACAATGCCACTCATCCATAGAGCTACTCACACACATAGTCACTCATGCTAATAAAGAATCAAACATACATTTACTTGCATATACAGTTATACACACACCACCACACTTACTTCTACGGAAACTTACACATACTTAGTCTTTTAAACAATTACTTATAGAAATACATACTTATTCATACAGGAACTCTTTCAATCTCTCACTCTCACATATACTCACATATATAAACCAATAGTCACATATACTAGTTTTAAACATATGTAGTTACTCATAAAGACACTATTGAGACAGTCATTCACTCACTAACACACCCATACACACACTCATCCACCCATGCAGTCCTGCACACATGCTCTGTTCAACACATACAAACAGTGAGTCACTCATTCATGCACCTATGCACTACGTCATACCCCCCACCGAACCATGCAGACACTCATACTGATACTCAAAAAACCAACTAATAACCTATATAGACACCCATGTAGCTACTCTCCAACCCATGCAGCCACTTATACACAAAGTGAGAGACTGATACAGATATTTATATATTTAAACATTACTCACTAAGCCATGTATTCACTATGATACACTTAATCAGTCAGTTACACAATCAATTTTTCAAAAAGAAATCATCCATTTAGACAGTAATATACCCATTTATTCTTCCATCGACCTTGAGATATACATATATAAAACATATTTAATTTTCAGAAAAGCACACATTCACTGGATGATGTCATCAGTGAGGTCATCAGTGATGTCATTTGAGATGTCATCAGTGATGTCATGAGTGATGTCACTGACCATGTCATGAGTGATGTAATATGTGACGTCATCAGCAGTGCATTGCGGGCGCGCGAGTTATAGTTAGCTGAACTAACTATAACGGGGGAATTTCATTGGTTTTTTACGAGTAAAATGTCCAGCTAACTATAACATGTGTGAAACCTATGGTTTTTTCACTGAATTTCTAAGGTTTTTTAAATGCTAATTCCTAACTATAACGTGTGTGAAACCCATGGTTTTTTCAGTGAATATATATATATATATATATATATATATATATATATATATATATATATATATATATATATATATATATATATATACATATATACACACACACACTATTTTTTGGCGTATATTTTTTGTCATATATGTGGGTGGTCTAAGTACACATTGCAGCCCACACATGACATTTAACGTCCATGCCAGAAGAGCCTTTTCTGAACCATCTATCAGGGTCTCATAGGATTGTCAAATAGACCAATTGAATGAAACCAACTTTATCAATACAATTTCAATTAGTTTTGTGTACATGTACACTGCAGCAATGATAAGCAGTGACACAAGGCACATAATCTTAATACCAGCAAAAATAGAATTCATGAAGAGGTGAAATAAAGAAATGGGGTCCACCGTGCAGAAAAAACAAATCAAATTAGCTGAATTTCATATTTGTTATTGAAATCGGATATAGATGTTTATTTCTGAAAACGTACAATGTTCCATGATGGTTCAGCATTGTCAGCTCCAAGATATTCCACATAGGAGGCAAAGCCTTCATTCAGCCAGAGGTCATTCCACCACCTGACTGTCACTAGATTTCCAAACCACTAGGGTGAAAAAACAAAACACAGGGATTAGCAAGGTATGAAAACTGCCTCTCATAATCTGTTTATAGAAAGTTTAAAAATGTGACTTGGTCTATCTCTTAACTACTGACATGAAACGCAATTGAAAATACAAGTAATATCAAGTTTCACCTTTAATCAATAATGTTAAAGTAAATAACAGATGACAACAGCACTGGATCAAGGATTCTTCATTTACTCTGGATGAGAAGCAGACAATAGTTTTAGCTGTCGGGTGAACAACATTTGCAGATATCTGTGACTGTCCTTGTTTGTGCTTGCTCTTTCTGTTTAAGTGACATGATGCACCAGGGATTATCCACTGTAATTTTCTTACGGTGGATATCATACAGAAAACCCAAACGTTGTCAATTCAAGAACTAAACAGGTTATTTAAACAAAATGTGTCTCTGATGTAAATCTTAATACAGAAGCATAGGCCTGCAGCTTTCAGGAGAAATTGTACAGGTTTTCTATTTTCAGTTCCGTGTCTATATATTTAGAATTACTAAATATAACAAAGGAAAAAGAAATAAGAGAAGTACACAGCAGTATGAAGTTTGTAATAGAATTCAGACACTGACTGTACCTGATGTGCAAGCTCATGAGCTATTATTGATACCACTCTCTCCTTGTTCCCAATGGATGATACTGACGGGTCATACAGCAGGGCCGTCTCCCTGTATGTAACTAGTCCCCAATTCTCCATTGCCCCTGCATTAAAGTCAGGCAGAGCGATCTGGTCTGAAACAAATGTTATTCATTTTTAGGAAGGTGGTGAACTACTCATATGGCAATTTTATTAAGATGTCACAATTTGAGTATTGCCGATAAAAATATGAATCACATCAAATCCAATGTAGAGAAAACAACAGCTTCTTCTGACCTAAAATTTATCTTCGTAAAAAAAATACTGACAGAACTTATGCAGAATATTCTAAGTGTTTGTCCTCTGTGGGAATCCTTCTCAATGATTCAGATCATAAATCCATATATTCCATTGCATTAATCCTAAGCATTAAGCACACAATTGTGCTATGCTTGGCTGAAAGCTAACATGCTGTCGCTCGATAGCTAAGGAAACCCTGATTAACTCTTTGCTGCATTTGCTCCAGTTACTACTCATGAATGCGAATAGGCAGTTCCTAGTCACTACTATCCTTTTATCACACCCTGAGAGGCATAAAGTCTAATAGTGCAAGTGTGAAGATGCTGGTCATATCAAAATGAATGTGTGACTACAGAAAGATATTTTTGCAAACATAGTCCACTACCCATAGCCCTAATTTAACTATTACTTGCACCCCTGCCATGCACAATTGTCTCGTCAATAATTTTACAGAAAATGTTGTCATATAAGATGTTATGAGTAATGTAATATGTGGGGTAATTAGCAGTGCATGGCGACGGCGCAGCCCCGTGGCCAACCCCTCACATGCATACAACCCGTGGGCCCCCTCCCTGACTATGCTTGGCCCCAGTGATCCCATCCTTAACCCCATCCCCCAGGGTCCGGTGCATTTTTTAGGGTTAGGGGTGCATGTCCCACTGTTTTGGGCAAATGTAGTCCCGGGGCCCCCATACCCCAGGTCCAGGTGTATTTTTTAGGGGGTATGTGGTTCCCTTCCTGCTCTGATTTGGCCCCAGGGACCCCATCCCCTGCAGATCACCATTATATTTCTGGGGAAGGGGGCACACAGACCCCATCCCAGGCCAAGCTGACCCCCCGGGAACCCCATCTCCCCCCAGGGCCTGGCCTTATTAAAATGTGGGAAGGGGGCACACGACCCCCAACCTGGGCCACTTCCAGCCCTGGTGTCCAATTTCCCAGGGCCCGGTCAAAGTTAATAAGGAGTCGTGAGCATGCAGAAACCCTCCCTGGGCCTATATCAGACCCGGGAACCCCAGCACCCAGAGCCTGAGCATTAACTAAAGGGGGAGTGGGGCAGCATGGCCCCCCAACTGGGCTGTTTTTGGCCCCAGGGACCCCACCACCCAGGGCCTGGCAAAGAAAAAGTGGGTGCCCTTGTGCCCACCCAGGCCGCCCACCATCTCCTCGTTGGGGGCAATGGGAGAAGTCCCAAGGCCCCCACAACCCCAGCCAGCCCCCCACACCCAGCAGGAACTGCCATTGCTCCCAAGCGCAGGGAGCAACTAACTAAAAATGCTGCTCCTTGCAGGCGGGAGCAATACTCTGAACCTTTTTCCCTGCCCGCATCACTGCTGGCAGGAAAACATATCTAAAGTCTGCTCCCATCCGGCCAGAGAATTTTTAAATTTCCTGTCAGGTTTCCCTGCCTGTGCCAGTGTGGGCAGAGAAACCGCTAAGTTTTAAAAAGTTTGTGAAGATTTGTCAAACAGCGCCAAAGTTATTAGGAAAAAAACCGATTTTCCTATGGAAACTAGCTCCTTACTATAACTATGTACTAGTGACTGCCAGTAGATAATATAATATATATATATATAAAGAACTGATCTGAAGTCTCTGACATTGAACTGAGTAACCGCTGCCTCGGAAGAGGTTATTCAATAGAAGTTATTGAGACTGTGAAAACTAAAGTTAGATTAAAATCAAGAAAAGATCTTTTAACACCACGATGAAAAGTTACAGAAGGAAACAACGAAGAAGATGAGATAACATGGTGAACATAGATTTGAGCAATGAAAATAAAGAACTAAAAGAAATTATACAAAGAAATTGCAAAATATTGACCCTAGATGAGACCTTTAAGAGAACATTGTCCCCAAATCCAAGTATTACATACAGGAAAACCGTCTCGCTGGGAGAAATCCTGACACAAAGCCATTAGAAATCAAGCAACCAACGACAACATCTTGGTTAAACACTCCTGGTTTCTGGAAATGCTCAAAATGTAGAGCCTGTGAACATGGACAAAATTAATTATCGTACAGACTTCAAAATGGGAGAATTGAGCCTATTCAAGAACACATCACCTGTGAGTCAAAATATGTGGTGTATATTTTAAAATGCCCTTTCAGAAAGCAACATGTAGGAAGTACGATAAATAAATTGAAACTAATAATCCTTCAACACCTGTGGGACATCAAAAATAAAGACTTTTCGTACCCGATTGCAAACAATTTTTTGATTTTCATTTGAGTGATAGCCAACAATTAAAATACTTTGGCATAAAAATTGTGAAGCAAAAAAAGCGAGGAGGTGACAGAACTTTGAACCTAAGACGAACAGAATCTCGACACATACACTTGTAGAAATCTACACCTACTCTACAAACAAGCAGCGCGTTTGCAGAGTGGTGTAAAAAGGGGCATGGCCTCGGACCACCTCTCTGCAACACAGCTCAGTGGCGCATACTGGAGGTACCTGGTGGGCTAGTTGGCCCCCAGTGAACCTCAGTATTCAAGAGGAATTAATTCCTCAACTTGCAAAGAGCCAGGTGGGGCGTTTGCAGAGTGGTGCAGGGAGGGGACGGGACCTCCGGCGAGATGCCAGGTTTTTTATTTTTTTATTTTTTACAAGGAGGGCTGTGTGGCCCCTCTTCTTTTACCATTTCTTGGGCCCTGGGGACCCCATCCCACAGGGCCTAACCCATTTACATAAAAAAACAGGAATAGGGCCACATGGCCCCCCTCCCGAGGCCAATCCCCCAGGGCATGGCCAGTCTTTTTTTTTATTTATTTAATTCTTTGGAGGGGGCCAGGCCAATTTTGGTCCCGGGGACCCCATCCCCTGGGGCCGGCCTTTCCGTTTGTTCTAAATATATATATATATATTGTGGGGGAGGGGGGCAAGTTGGGCCCCTCTCTGGCCACTTCTTGCCCCGGGGACCCCATCCCCCGGGGCCCGGCCCCACCGTTGGCGCCCGTGGGGGGAGCCCCAATCCCCCACGGTCCCGCTGGCTCGTCTCCTCCTGCGGGACCTGGCATTGCGTTTGCACAAGGGGAGCTGCTGACATGCAATTCCCCTTGTGCAAAAGCAATTCTGCTTTGGTTTTAGGAAGCAAGAGCAGGTTTCCTAATCTTGCGTCTGAAAACCAAAGCAGAGTTTGCCATGACAGGGCGGGAACTGTGCTTCTGCCCTGCCATAGCAAACAGAAATGTCCCAGAGGTGGGCTCTCTGGGACATTGCAGGAGCGGCCCTCGGGGTCCCCAGGGCCATCAAGGGCTCCAGGAGGGGGGCTGTGTGGCCCTCCTCCCCACATTTCAAAGCCCTGGGGATGTGGTGGTCCCCTGGGCTTGGGGGCCCACGTGGCCCCCCCTGATTAACAACAGAAGCCCCAGGTAGGTAGTGGTCCCCGGGGCTTGGGGGTCCCACAAGGCCCCCCCGCCCCTATTTTATAAAAGCCCCGGGGAGGTGGCAGTCCCCGGGCAGCATGGGTGGGTTGGGATCCCCCCACGCGTTTATTGTTGAAGCCCCGGGGAGGTGGCGGTCCCCGAGGGCAGTGGGGGAGCCACATGCCCCCGCACACTATTAACTAAGCCCCGGGAAGGTGGCGGTTCCTGGGGCTGTGGGGGCCCTCGCGGGCCCCTGCTAATTAATTACATATTGCCCCCCCGGACCTGGCCCACCCGGGGGCTTAAGTACAAGAAACCACAGGAGCCCGCGCTTCGATTTTTCTCGCACAGATTCACGAACCCAGGGCGAATTCAGCTGTTTTTTATTTTTTGTTAATGTTTTTTTGGCCCTGAGAGTCCCTGTGGGACCCCCTGAGCAGGCCTAGAGGGTCAGGGTGTTTCTAACCTGCCCCCTTTAATTGTTTTTTAACTTTTCTTTCCACTGTTTTATTGTGACTCAGTTACAGAGTCACAAGATGGCTGCCTACACTTCCTGGTTTGGAGTGTTGGCAGCCAATCTGAAATCAGCTCATGCTCCGGAGGAGTCGAGACTCCTCCTCTGTGCTCAGATATCTTTATTTTTATTTTTTTAATTATCAGCAACTACTGAAAGGGGTTTACACCATTTAAAAAAAAGGGCGTTTTCTGAACCAAGAGCTACCTTTTTGCCAAATTTGGTGTAATTCCGTTCAGCAGTTCGACCTGTAGCCTGTTCCAAAATTTACAATGGAAATTAACATGGAGAAAACGTGCTTTGGGACCCCCCCTTTTTTCTCGGCCCCCGCTTGACAAATCACCCTGAAACTTTCAAGACAGGAGCTGACTAGATCGGCCCATTAGTTTTTGGAATTTCGCGAAGATTCTTCAAACAGTGCCAAAGATAATGGCAAATCAAAAAACGCTTTTCCTGTGAGAAGTTATCACCATGGTCTGTGTATGGTGTGCAGTGATGTTTTGTAGCTTAGTATGATGTGAAGTTAAATAGTATAGTGTTTTAAAGAAAATGAGTGGTGGGATAAGATGATGTGTTGCTGCGAAGTATTGGTTGATGGTTGTGCGATGGCAAGCGTTGTTATATTATGTGGACTAGCATCATTTGGCATTATATGGTGTGATAGGGTGTAGTCTTCTAAGGTCTGGTTCTTAGTCACGTGGCATCATTTACTATTAATGTGATCTTTCATGTTGCATGCTGTTCTGCGGTGTGGTGTGGAGTGATATTCGGATTTATCCATTCAGGATAAGGTTTATTTTTGGAATTCCTCAGATACCCAAATCCCTTGGGTCATACTGAGGATTTGCAGACAAACAGAGATGTTGGTAAATTTAACACTGTATTTTCTCCTTTCAGGCACGTACAATGGAGCTCACAGTGGAATGCCTCACTAACAACGACCAATCATCAAAAAATAGTGTGGAGTCAATATACATCCTCAGGGTTATAGATCAGAAAAGAGGTTTATATCTCTAAATCAGCACTTGAAGCAAATCATATGCAGTGTATGGTTTATAGCCTTTGTAGGACCACGTAAATAATGAGCTGTTTGGCATAATAAACAATGTTGTGACCTGTCTAATTCTCAATAGTTATAGATTTCTACTTCTGCATTTAGTCTTGTTGGTGTTTTTATCTCCTTTTCAAACACACTCAATCATTGCAGTAGCACTAAATAAGATGCATACAAGATCTGCTCACCTGATTTTGGCAAGGGGTAGGACACATTGTAATAACTCTGAAAGAATTCTAGAATTGGTCCTGTTACATTTAAGGCATATTCTCCTTGATTTTCTTTAATCGCTTTCTCACGACCATATATCCGGACCTGAAACTAAATGAGGTCAACACGTTAATGAATGGGTGCTTTTGGAGCATTGTTTTCATAAAAAGCATAATTAGGAAGAAGTGAGGTGTTTTCACATGAAACTCCATTTACCTTTTGACCAGGGTCTGCTTTCTCAATGTAATCAAAATCACACACGATAAAGGCCAGGAGGTAGGTGGACATCTTTGGAGTTTCTTTAAACGTGGTCACGCTCCATGTTGACCCTGCTTCCTGAATTGTTGTTGTGCCTATGAGAACATTAATATAGACTGTGATAGTAAACATCATCGTACACATTTTTGATCTTACTTCCCATTTTGTTTTATTTGTATTCCCCTTGAAATTCCTATCAGTGTAACACAATTACTTTTCATCTTTTTTGCTACTTTACCACCTACAGTTTGACTTAAGTTAGACTTTGGGATGTAGTCAACCCTTTCCATTAAACACTAGAACCAACCTTCAGTGCAGTTTCTGTCATATAGGGAGGGCAAGGGTTCTGCAGACCTCTGGAGGTCGCTTTAATCATCGGACAGAGCCAGGTATTCCAGCTACCGGTTCACATGGTAGTGCCTGTCTCTAGCACAATGGAATAGTTTCTGTAAGTGCTTATTTTGCACTTCAACTGCTTGTGTGCATGAGGTCCACAATTAAGAGGTATGTGCCTTATTACACCTTTGAACTGAATGCAGAGTACATTCAGCAATGTCCTCAAAAGCGGCATAGTCACAATGAAAGAAATGTGCTAAACTGGGACCGTAAATTGTGTATCAAGTCTCTGTGCAAGGGGAGCACTTTCATACATTTGTGTATTGGTTATATTTAATGCAAGGTTCTCACAATGCAAGGGCCAAAGGGCAACTGATAGAAAGTTCAAGAAATTTCTGAATCTAAGGGATGGGAATGAATACAGGCAAACAAACCAGATTGACTGCCTGGCAAGCAACTGCTATGCATTTTGAGCAGCTCTGTCAAAAAGCAGATAAAAATAATATAAATGATAAATGCTTTGGTAATTAACATTTATATATTATAGTTGAAATCTGAGGGGCAGATTTACAAGCCCCTGTCGCCACCTGTGTGTCACGTTGGGTGACGCACCGGCGGCGCAACCTGCTGTGTGTTATTTACAAGCACACGTAAAGCCACCCTGCGTGACTTTACCTGTGCTTGTAAATATCGCCCCATTTCACACAACATTTTGCGTGTTGGGGAAGTGACATGGGTTTTGCTGTGGGTGTTCCCACGTAACACCCATGTCCACTGATGCAGTTCCAGATTTACGAGCAATCGTAAATCTGGAAATGCGTCAGAATGCTACGCCACCCTATGGGTGGAGTAGCGTGGTGTAATGAGGAGAAATGTTTTCATTTCTCCTCGTTTTGTTTCTCTTTCAATGTGTTCCACATTCTACAGCACACATTGGAAGAGGAAATCACATCAATTGGCATCCCTTCCTGCATAAAATCAATCTCCCTATGATGCAGGCATCCTTGCACCATGGTGCAAGGGTACTGGCACTAGCGCATGGCAGCAGTTTGTGTGCCAGTGCAGGGGGAAGCACAGAGATGCAACATATTGTTGTAAATATGTCGGATCCCTGTGCTTTGAAACTAAAGCAGCATGGGGCAGCAAAATTACTTGCAGCACCACGCTGCATTAGTTTCTTGTAAATCTGGCCTTAAATGTGTATATTTGAAAAACTCTATTTCTCAAATTTAATAACACACAATACATAGTGGTCAGCCAAGGGGTTCTGGTGACATCATTAACCACGAAGCCAAAGTCAAAGTGGTTATAAATGTCAACAGAGCCCCAAGATGGCAAAACAGGACTATATTACACGGGTATGTGAGGGATTATGGTGACATAATTAACCATGAGGATGAAGTTCGAGGGGTTTGTAAATGTCCCCTGAGCCCCAAGATGGTAATATAGGACTATATTAACGCTACCTGTTAACCATAATTTATATCACATATTTATTACTCGTATCATCAATAAATTTATGTTGATACATTACCACTATTAGGTATGTACACTAGGAATATGATAGTATCAACATATATCCGCATACATATTGCGTGATTATATCCCGTTATCGATATCATGTTAATCCATAGATATATAAATCTGTATCATATTACTTCATGCTACTTGAGAAAGAAAAAGTATAATCTTCATTTCAGTTTTTGAAATTCACATACATATCGTTTACAGTGATTACATAATGAATTAAAATAACGACTTTGTTTATATTTTACATTTCCAATATGGCCGCCACGTTTGACATTTCCATGTCAGTATCTTTGCTGAGACTAGCCTTTTTCTATGTCAACACTCAGGCTACTAAAGGTTTCAAAACTTTATTGTACACTGTGTGAGCAAGACAGCTACGCTGTCGAAACGCGTAACCGATTAAACTGCACTTGGCTTTATCTCCTGAGAGTGCGTTCTATTTGTTTACAATTGGGATTGATTAATACGGCCAGGGGCTTCGCCGGCATAACGCACCAACTGTCTACGGGCTTGGGTATCCGGAGAAGCAAACTTCTGTTGAAATTGAAAACGATGATCCGTTGGCCGGCCGCTACCCATTTGATGGAAGCGAACTTTTGATTGCAAGGCTCCGCCATTAGACTGAGCGCGTCCCAGGGGTAGGTGTTCTCCCTAGTGGCGTGTGCGAGGCGGGAGGCTGGGGTTTGTTTCTTACGAGACGCGTCTCAGTCTTCCTGTCTGCACGCGTGGGGAGAATCCCTGCGGTTCTGGATGGCGCTCGCCTTAGGCGGCATCAAATGTGACTCCAGTTACACATGTTACTGGTAGGCTTTGCATAATCCTTTACAACACTAGCGGCAACAGTAACCTCATATTAAAAAGAGGGGGAGAACAGCCTATATGGTAACAGCAGTGGATGTACCTACAATAAATCAAACATTGTGGAATCTTATCGACCCGCTCTTTTGCTTACTTAATATGGATGAAGAAACAGAGAGGAGGGCAGCTGCCCAAACTTTACTTGCCAGAGCACCTGGAAAAATTACAAGTCCAATAAAACAATTACAACAACGGGATTCTTCCCTAAACACAAAACTAAGAAGATTAGAGAAATTAAAAAAAATCAGAAACTGCCAAATGGTGGGAAGCAGTGTCTTTACAGGACTATGTACACAAAAACATGGTCCCACGAGGTTTGCGTATATACATCATGCCGTCTTATGAATCGCCTAATCCACACATGTTGGATGATTGGGCAGAAAATTCTGCAAGTGGCTCAAGAAATATGCTTAATATTCTCATCAAATATGCTTGGGAAGATAGAGCAATTTTGTTAACAGAGTTAACAGCACTTGAAGATGAATTAAATAACTGCAAAGAACAAGATACCATCAGAAAATTCATAGAGGACTTAAAACCAAAATTAAAACACCATGAAGAAGACATTAAAAATCGCAAACAGCGCAAACTTCACAGAGACTGTGTTGATTATGAAACAGGGTGCATTTTGACATATAGCCACAAATATGACTATTTGTATGAGGAACAACCAAAATCGAATGAAGAAGATACTAGAGTCCACACAAGAGTAGAATCTATAATAATCGAAACAAGCAAATCTGATAGCGATATATCCACAAATACAGCAAGTTCAATTCCTGAGAGACCACTAGTTCCGAAAACAGCAACTTTTTTAGACGAAATCCGGGTCCTCAGGAGAGGCCGACAAACATCAAGAGTAACACCGACACCTCCAGTACAGGGACGAGGAAGAGCACAGAGAGGCAGAGGAAGAGGCAGGGGAGGAGCAAACAGAGGAGGAAACGAAAGAAACAACAGGAACAAAAACGACAACATCAAGGAGTCCGTGGGAAACAAATTGACAGACTCCAGAAACAAACAATAATGGATCCAGAAATGGTAAATAAAACAATTATTAATCTTACAGAACGTCCACTTTCTTTTCTTGAAAAGAAAACATTATGTTTAGGTTTGACTTTCTGTCCTACTCAGATCTTCAACTACTCAGAAACTCATATAAAGCTTTACAAATTTGTTAGAAAGATCAAATTAAAAAAATGGCACAAACTTAAAGGATCTAATATCAGAAAAGATATTATCACTGATTCCTATATCAATACATACGATGACCTGGTAGTAGAAGATGCTGAAACTCTTTGACTCATGCATGATTTAGCAAGAAATGATCTGTCCTATGTAGACTCTCAGGAAAGCATATATGAATTAGATGTTACTACGGATCAAGCGGCACACACAAAATTTAAGCCTAAATCAATTTTTTATCCGAACTTGCCTTATGACAGTATTGACAGTTTTCATGATGTAGTGATTAAGTCGCTACAAAAATTTAAACATCAAAAATCAGGATATACACCATCAAAGTTCAATCTATCTAGAAAAGAAAAAGAAGTAATCAGATCTTTGGCTCACGACACTGATATTGTCATCCGCCCAGCGGATAAAGGAGGAAACATTGTACTATGGAAGCGAGAAGCATATATCCATGAAGCATTGCGTCAACTCAATGACTCAGACTTTTATGCGAAGATCAACGTCGATATGTATAATCAAAGCATATTTGACACATGGGAAGACTTAAAGAGATGGGAACAAGATGGCCTTTTAACCTGGCAGGAATATTGTTTTCTAAAATGAGACTACCCTAAGTTGCCAATAATATACTTGTTGCCCAAAGTGCATAAAGACCCCATTGATCCACCAGGGAGACCTATAGTCTCTTCTATTGGAAGCACTTTAGAAAATGTATCTAAATATGTTGACCATTTTTTTTTAGAGAGTATGTTTCTTCCTTACCATCTTATGTCAAAGACACAAAAGACTTTCTTTGCAAGCTCAGTGATACAACTTGGACTGACACCGACCTTATGATAACTCTTGATGTCAACTCGTTGTATACTATAATTGATCATGACCAGGGCATAGAAGCGTGTTTTCATTTCTTAAAACATAGATCTTTGAGATATTTAGAACACACGAAAATGATTACACAAATGATGAGACAATGTCTAGAAAGAAATATTTTTATGTTCAATGGTACCATTTTTAGACAAACACGAGGTACCGCGATGGGTACTTGTTTTGCCCCAAGTTTTGCTAATCTGTTTCTTGGAAAATGGGAGGAGGAAATTCGATCTAATGTTGATTTGACCCTAGAATTTTCCAAAGTCAAGGTTTGGCTAAGGTACATTGATGACCTTTTTATAATCTGGTCAGGTACCGAAGAAACAGCTTCAAAATTTGTAGAGAAACTTAACAGAAATAATTACAACATACGTCTGACATTGAACATGAATCATCATCAAATAGAATTTCTAGATCTTATGATAACAGCACAAGGTGGCACTTTACACACAAGTCTTTTTCGAAAGACTACTGCAGGCAATACTCTTCTTCACGCTCTCAGCAGTCACCCTGATAACTTAAAATGGAGTATTCCATATGGTGAACTGCTGAGAGCGAGAAGAAATTGCAGTACTGAATCAGCATTTTTGATTGAACAGAACACCATGATTGAAAGATTTCTCAACAGAGGTTACCCCAGGTGGGTACTTAACAAAGCACTGAACAAAATCGGTCAGGTGGATAGGTCATCCACATTGGAGACAAGAGAAGACAATGCAGCCGATGGGGATCCTACATGTCAGGAAACAAGAGTCATTATGACCTTCAATGACAGTTCCAAACAGGTACAAAAAATCTTAGCCGACAAATGGGATATTCTCACAAGTGACCCTATCATTGGACAAAGTATGAAAAAAAGACCCAGTATTAAATACAGAAAAAGCCAAAGCCTTAGGGACATACTTGTACACAATGATGTCACACAAATACCATCTAGAGGGGAACATAATCTTAAAGGTTTCTTTCCCTGTGGACATTGTAGGGCATGCCATAATAGCCATATGGTACAAGAGTTTACTGTACCTGGCAAAGAAAGATCTAGACGCATCAATCAATTCCTCACTTGTAGCACTCCTTTCAGCATAAATATCTTGGAATGTCCATGCAAACTTAGATATGTGGGAAGTACTACTTTCATGGCAAAAAACGAATACAAGAACATCTACGTGCTATAAATAAAAAAGATGTCCATTACCCCATAGCACGACATTTCCAGGAATTCCACCTTTCTAACAGCTCTCTACTTAGTTATTTTATTATAGAACAGGTACACAACAACTCTAGAGGAGGCATCAGAGTGCTTAAATTGCGAAAACAGGAATCTAAATAGATATTAGAGCTTGAAACTAAGTACCCAGGGGGCCATAATCTCGACGAGGAACTGAGTACTCATCTGTATGAAGACTAAGACCTTTTCTATGCTACCAATAATAGTCCTCTCTATATTCTGTATCATCCATAATTGAAGTTATTTTAATAATGTTTCTATTATCATGAATACGTACTGTACAATAGAAATTTAAGAGAATTTTTACCTATTTGTAAAAATATTTTTCTTTTTTCATCACAGGAAGAAAGGAAGGGATTCCCGGTATCCAGGGATGGCCATTCCGATATAGGTTCCCTACCCTTTTTTTCTTCCTTTTCTGGGTCTACACTATATTAAGATAAGATGTCTTCTTTACATTTTTTAATCTTTTTTTTTTTTTCATCCACTATTTGTTATATAGAAACCTTGTCAAACTTAGACCTTGTGGATCTAATGTAATTATGGTCGTTTTTCATCTGATTATTAGAAACTTAGATATGTATGTATATTATTCGAAATAGCAGATGTCATAACCAACTTGGGTTTGAAATGATAATTAATTTATTCTGTGTCACCATATTACAGTTTAGTTAACATTGGTATCGAATTTAATGTGGCCAACCACTTTGGCGTATCAATCACATGTATCTTCCAATATTACCACTATTAGGTATATATACTCGTATCATCAATAAATTTATGTTGATACATTACCACTAGTAGGTATGTACACTAGGAATATGATAGTATCAACATATATCCGCATACATATTGCGTGATTATATCCCGTTATCGATATCATGTTAATCCATAGAGATATATATCTGTATCATATTACTTCATGCTATTTGAGAAAGAAAAAGTATAATCTTCATTTCAGTTTTTGAAATTCACATACGTATCGTTTACAGTGATTACATAATGAATTAAAATAACGACTTTGTTTATATTTTACATTTCCAATATGGCCGCCACGTTTGACATTTCCATGTCAGTATCTTTGCTGAGACTAGCCTTTTTCTATGTCAACACTCAGGCTACTAAAGGTTTCAAAACTTTATTGTACACTGCGTGAGCAAGACAGCTACGCTGTCGAAACGCGTAACCGATTAAACTGCACTTGGCTTTATCTCCTGAGAATGTGTTCTATTTGTTTACAATTGGGATATTTATTTTTAATTAGCTTGAAAATACTGCTTTCTTCAATATGAAGCTAACAATTAGCCCTTATTGAAATCTCAAAGTTTAAGTTTGTCTATCATGAATAAATTGTTGATACAATAGACAATGGTGAAGGCCAGGGGATGTATGCGATTCTGTGACTGCAGTGTGTATCACTTAATTATGAATTTATTGCATTTGTCACATATTTGCAACATTTGTATATTTCACAAAAAATGCGATTTCTAGCTAACATGGATGAAGATATTGCCGCCGGAGTTTTGAAAGGAACAAAATATGAATGTAGACTAAACAGTTACTGAAATGCTAATAACATTTTCTTGAAGACAAATCGTGAAGAGTTACAAGTAATGTTCAAATCACATAACGGTCTTTTGAGTAAGTATTTCCCCATGTGTTTTTAGCCAAATAGCAACTCTTCCATTTCAGACTACAGAACTTCTGCCAGGCCCACCGTTTCTCAATGATACCTTGATTACTTACTGGTTATATTCATTACTCCGAATCTCTGTTCCTCATCCCTGTAGTTACGTCTAGAGTCCTGAAGGCCTCATCCCAATTTAGCACCCTTCCCTGAGGATTCTTCTCTTTGTTTCCATTCCTTCTCTCACTTGGCCAACTACCCCCCAAATCATATTCTGTTTATTCTCAAGCCATCAAAAAAAGATGGGTGGGATGTCTGACTTTAAATCCTGGACTAGAAGGGAAGAATCAGAATAATTAGGATTACCAATAAATAATCTAGAAATTACCTCCTCATCCATACCTCGTCCCAATCCATTAGGCTGTACCCAACCTGTCCTACTTCATCAGGATGTCCGCTTACCAAAGAAGACACACCAAACAATAGAAGTAATGACTCACCCATGTATTTATTAAAGCAAAGAACCCCTCAGGAGACATTGAACCACTAATCAATTTCTCAGACTGAGGCACACTTTACAAAATACTCATATTACATTCTATGTATAACGTGCAACATCAAATCCATAAACGATTAACAAAAGTTGAAGATGGGTATGGGCATGAATTCATAAAATGCTCAATCACCGAAGTTTCTTGGTGCTAACTGATCAGTGGATGGAATGGATTATTAAACCCTACCTTGTGATACTGGGAACCATACTACAAGTAAAAAAGATACATTTTCAGAGGCCGAATGATGATTGATTATATAGGGAAGGGGGGATCCTAGGAGTGACTACGGAAAGCCCTCCTTGTCAACTCCAAGTTAAAAGAGGTAGTCCTAAAGCTCCTGTTTATTCCTGTTCGCTCCCAGATACCTAATCCACCGTAAATTGTCACCAGTTAAACTGTTAGCCTTTTAAGGGCTCAGACACACATCACTGTCCTTTTAGCAAGAGTCATTAACTCTCTTAGTCAAGGTAGTTTATTGAAGCTCTGGGGGTGTGATGAGCGGCAGAACTGGTTTTGAGCTCTTTCTGGTGCAGAGAAGCTAAAGTACATTTTTTTTAAAGCTACATTTTTCCAGCCATTTCCTAATAATAAATATTTGAATTCCACCAAGTCCTGTATGAGAAACGTCTAGTCAGGTCTACATAGTAAAATAGATTTTGGGTTTTATTTCACCGTGTGGGAACATTAACTGTAATATGTAGCATACCCTATTATTATATATCTGCACACTGCCTTGTGGGCTTACAAGACACACTTTCAGGGTGACTTTTGACTACATAAAAATAGGCATTTCTGACATGGAAAGGGCATTTTTTCCTGCCATGTGTCATTTAAAAAGCCATGCCAAAGCACAGTGGTGCTCTTTGCAGACTTTGTTTTTGCCATATATGAATATGTTGTGAATACCCATTATAGCCCACATAAGGTATTTAAATTTCCATGCAGTAAATGAACTTAAGGCACCATATACAATGGAATTATAGGGAAGCAAACTAGGCCAAAAAGGGAGTTCCAATTTACAGCATGCGAGTTAAAGGGGAAGTTGGTGATGCTGCATAAAAGGCAGATTTGTTACACTATCACATAAGATATATTACTGACATGAGTGCATTGAGGAAGAGGTAAAAGGTACATTAAGCTGTCTTTGCATTTTTCTCACCTAATGTGTCTTTGCCACTCGTCTCCAGCTACCTTAAGCTCATCTTTAAAAAAACACATATAAAGTGGAAACTACAAATTCATGTGCTGTGTGTGTGAACTCTCCCTTTCATCATTTGAAATACTTAAAAAACATAATCATTTCCCACGAGGAGGACTGTTTTTAAGCTTGCAAAGTAAAAGTCTGTCGTGCAGGGAAGGGGGCAGGCTCCTGCCAGTCCTGACACTTTTCCTCAAAGCATTCTCATCAGTTACAGTGTGTTTGAAATGTCACTTTAAGTGTCACTGAAAGCAGGCCATGTCATCCTCTGATCACCAGACATCTGCTGAGCACCAGAATCTGACCTATCCCCACCTGCCCATCAACTCTGTGTAGCCTGGATAAATACAGGTACTGTGCGAGGAAAGTGGCAGTGTCCTAGCACAAACACCCTAATAATCGCTCGAGTTATGTCTGCTGTTCTGTAAGAGGTCATAAGTGGGTAAATTACTTTTTATATTTTCAACTGTCTCTTTTGTACTCACATCCAATTCCATCTTTCTGGATTCTGTGATGAATGAAGCTCAGGCCTCATTAGTTCAGTTCTACTGACCAGTAAGAGGAAAGAGGCAGATCATGCATGTCTAGTCAACCGATACTATGTGTGTATACAGTTTTTCTACAGTGTGAACCTAGCCGAAAGGCAGCAGAGCACTGTCTAGGGTCAAAGTCAATCAAAGGAGTGGTAGAGAATTAGCTGGGTTGTGGAAGGTTAATGCATTGTAGTATAGTCACTGGAATTCGGTTGCAAAACATTAATACATACCATTCCAATTCGGTATTTGGAAGGGACGCGGACGCCCCTGTCAAATACCGAATCGGCGATTCGGTAACATGCTACCAAATCGCAGTTTTGTTTGATACATACCAAAATGCTTTCTTCCTGTTGCAAACGAGCCAATTCTGCAAATGAGCCCATTATGATGGTAAAAAAGCTTGATACATGTGGCCCCTTATACTTTTCTGATTAGCACAGGCCTATTCAGCAAAGACATAACAAGAAGTTTCAACATTTTAAAGCCAGACCTAATTGCTTTGCCAATGCTTGTTTGGACTTTCTTGATAACTGTAAGTTCGTGTCTTTCAAATAACAGTAAGATAATAGAGAGCCCAACGTATTGTCCTGACAAGGCCCACTACCACCATTACCTATTCAAATATCTGAACATAGCCTTTGCATTGCTTTTTGTTTGCATGTTCATATAAAAGTAGTGGGCTGTGATTGATGGATTAAAGTGCGTGTGGGGAAGCCTGGTCCTGGCCACAGTCATTTACATTTCCATGCCGGAAAAAGAGGGTGAGAGACTGGCTCAATTAGTGATACCAGAAAAACGTGCAAAGATTTATGTGGTCATGGTCATTTAAATCCTCTTTTCCCGTGTTTTCGTAACATAAATGGCGGTATTGTCTTGAAGAAGTCCTTCCTAGATAAGATGCTAGCATAGCCAACTAAACACATACTGTTGTATTACCTGTACCGTTGTTTAATTACCGAGAAAAGGTACACATTTTTCATGGAAGTACTGCATCCATCTGACAGATACCAGATTCAGAATGTCAGCCCTCTGGCACCTGCTTGCTCAATTACAATTTAGCACCTAATATCTACGTTTTCCTATATTTATTTATAATTGCTTATCATTATTTTGTAATATCGTTATACTTCAGCAGCAGGATGTATTGAGATAGCAACAGCCTCTTGTACTCATGAAAAGGTTTCCTGTCCGAATGAGATGTGTCGCCTGCACCTCAAGCAAGAATCGGGCAACTCAATAACATTGGCCTTTCTAACGTTCGTCATCAATAGTTATACAACAGTGCACAATTGTCAGTAAACTAGACACAGTTCCTAAAAGAGCGACTCACTTACTGATATTCGGCATGTTTGACAGCGCCACAAAGTTTGGCTTGTAGATCAGAGTGATATTGAATGTGGCCTTCATGGCTGGTTCATCAAAACAAGGGAACGCCTTCCTTGCATCAGGGGCCTGCATCTGTGTTGTGGCAATGACCCTGAAATTAAAAATATGAGTATGTTAACTATTATCTTGTTACAGGAAGCTCAATAGGTATGACATGCACGCAAAAGGCAACTTTGAAGTAAAACAGGGCCAAATGTACGACCATTGATGTTTGCAACTCGCAAATTGCATTAAATTGCCAGTCGCATACATCAATGTACAACAGTGTCAGAGAGACTGTTTGCGATTCCCAATGGGGTCACAAATTGTATGCCTCGTGCATATTAATGAGGCTGTCCCAATTTGCGACGCCATTGGGAATGGCTGGCACTCCCAGGGATGGTGGCCTGCTGGGGTCAGCATACCACCATGTCTGGGACTGCTTTGTCAATTAAGCAGTTTTTTTCTCTAATGCAGCCCGTTTTCCTTAAAGGAAGATGGGATGCATTTAGAAACAAGCATTTGCAATGCATTCGGTCTCGCCTTTGGGACCTTATAAGTATTTGGCCATGCAGCATATTATCACATATTATTGCAACGTACTTTAATTACAGAAGTTTCTCTTTATGACACCTTTTTCTGGGAATCGCCCGTCCTTTTTTTCTGTTATCAGATTAAAGATGGTATCACCATAGAGTCAGCAAGATGCTTGTCTATATAGCCATGTCTGCAAAGAGAATATAGAAGACTATGTCCTATAAGGGCTTAAAGTTGGCATAATCAACGTGGATGCCCCTGACACAGAAACATTCATTCACTTGCTAGCTGCAATCTAATGCTATGCCGCTGTATCTGTGATAAGGACAGTCCGAGCAAGCAGGCAACACAGGCAGTTGAGAGTGGATGTGGTGTAAAAGGGGAGCTGCCTGATTGGACCTGGGGAACCAGGATCAAGCCTCAGTGTGAGCTCAGCATGCTATGATTCTGGGCAAATTCCTTAAGCTCCCGTACCTACCAAAAACGAGTGCGTCCTTGTGTAATGTAACAGGTGCACATGTAAAGTGCTCTAATTCTCTCAGTTCGAGTTTGGGCTCTATTACCAAAAAAGTACTTGGTGTGAGTAGCAGTGCCAATTGACAGGCGGTGCCAACATGTACAGACTTGCTTTCATGCATGCCATCCGTACTGATGGCGCCCAGCTGAGGGGAAAGAAGGGTGCACATGAGAGCAAACTCTTTCAAGGGCATTTCAGAGCAGGTTGTGCTCCTACACCTACCCAGGCTATTCACTCTGTTCTTTTGCAGAGGGCTGTACTCACTGAGCTCTTGTTACACTCCCTTGAGTAAAGCTTCGCTCACTGCCCAGGTCACGGACCGGATACACATATATGTCTATGCGGCACGCATTGATGAGTAACATGCCTCTATGCCACCAGAAGATGATGCCAGGGAACAGCACATGCTCAAGAAAAAATGCCAGGATTGTGTAGGGTGACAGGCCAATCTAAAAGAACCTCACACCCACTTCAGCGGGTACGGCAGCAAGGTATGTGTTGCTACAGCAGTCACATGGTGGCATGACATGACCACTAAGCCTAAGTGTATGGGGTGGGTTAGGGAGGTGGGAAGGCGAACAGTTAGACTAATTGCAATACATGGAGAGTTCTAGCACGGTGAGCGGAACAAAAAGAAATTGAGCACGGAAGGGACGAGGCAACAAATGCATAAGGCTCCCCGGCACAAATAGTTGAATTATGGGAAGGATTTAAACGTCAGCTGATAACTTATTTAAAACAAGGAGTTCTTCATTGAATTTTTTCCTCACAGCACCTACTTTTGTACACAGGTTGCTGCAAGTTAGGTTACACTCCTCGCCATTGTCATTGTTTCTCCTTCGGGGGTGGAGGGTGGCGGGGTAGGAATGAGGGGGGGGGGGTAGTGTGATGCAATGTGTTCTCCTCCCAGTTAGGATACCTCAGTAAAGAAGAGACCACACATTCAATCGCAGCTCACCTGCAGCAACCAGAAGTCAGAGGTTTGTAAGTGCTATTACAACCCCAGTAGAAGAGATGTGTCTCGGGAGCGCAGCACTGCAAGCAGAGGCGAGGAGGATCAGTTTCCTGTACATTATTATAGCGTGAAACACCCCTGGGGAAGCCGCGAGCACATGCTTTAGCCCATCAGTAAATGCACAATGGCATTTTAAGATGTTTACAGTTAACATCACGTTGGCTTTTAAAAAGCACAAAAGGAATCAGGAATGGAAACATGCACAGACGAGCGGTGGCGTAAACTAACAAAACAAGCGCCCCCCGGCGGGGCTCCTATGGGGTCTGCAGGCAAGTCAGAGCTGGCTAAAGGCTGGCCAACCCCGCCCATCCTTTTTAGGTCGAGCCTACAGCAGCGCATGCGCTGTTGCTCGATCTTTTGTAAGTGGGATTTTAAAAGTGCTTCCCACCGTCTTTTCCTGGCCAAATGCTTGAGTTTACGCAAGCGTGAACGTGCATAGCTGCCAGCTTTCTGATTACTTTCACTTGGAGCGCTGCTGCGTGCGCACCACTTGTGTTCGTAAACCGTAACGGCACAAACCATTGAAAGTTTCCCCACATCAAATCCCTACAGGCGAATTGTACTTGTTTGTGAATTTGTACAAAAAAGATCCTCTTAAAACATTTTATATTCTTACAGTAAAGGATACACTGATATTTATATAATAAAAGAGGAAATATTAAGGTACTGTATTTGACTCATTCATGTTTCGCTTTATTTCGCTATTTGAATTGTTGGTTTAATCTAAATGGATAGAGCCTACCAAATATTTGGAACGATACTTTAGTGGGGAGAAGCTGTTGAACTGTCTCGTCCTTGAATTGCGCTGCGTGCAGTAGAACTTGGCCCCATGGCATATTATCCCTTAAAAATGCGATGCTAAGTACTGGTAGTTTAACATTGGCTGTGGCCGTCATGTGGACTTAAAACTCCAAGACATCAGCTCGCGCACCTCACCTTAAAAACAAGCATTGGCAAAGCCAGCCCATCTGGCTTTGCTGTCAGCCTCTCTGCGTTGTCAGTCCTTTTTTTTTTTTAGGCAAAGTGAAAGACCAAAATACAGTCACCTATGGTGAAGGTAGCTGTGATATGTGAAATGCATTGTTCGTGAGGGGATAAAAAGCCCCGGGGTGAGGCGTCTTCCTTGCTTGGTCATGCAGAGTTAAAATAGTGTCATGGAGGGGTGGTCTTTTTAGCATTCCTGTCTGAGCTGCTTTACCTGCTTGTGTATTTACTACAGCAGGGCTGTGCTGCAACCAACCCCATTATGAGGCTCAATCTTACAAAACTTTCAAAAACTATTTTCCGAGCGTGGGATGTACGTGTGTACTAGTTTGGGAAGATCCCCAGCCTTAGTCATACATCATAGCAAATCGTAAAATAAACACATATTCGCACGCCTGTAATAAAACGCACATTTGCCCTACTCACAAATAATGTTACATTTCTTAAACCTCTTAAATCTACACCAAAAACACGGAGGACATTCTATGGTCCTACGTAACGTTGTGAATTAAAATCTGTTGGCTATGTATTTTCATTTTATAACGTGGAGCACTAGGGGTTAAAGGAAAATGCTATTGGCTACCTTCACTGTAAGTGAATGTCAATGCTTGTGTTGTCGTGCACTCCAAATGAAAGATCAGTTTTTCAATTGGACTGCATGACAAAACAAGACTTGACAAAGTAAAGAGGCTTACAACCAATACCAGATCGATTGACCTTGTCAATACCTGTTTTTAAGTGAGGTGTGTTGGCGGCTATCCTGGAGACCGAATAAATGCACCTCAAAACGCATTTTAACCACATCACAGCCCATGTTAAAATGCTAGTAATCTGAATACATTGAGGGGAATATTCATTCAGCTGAGCATATCAGAGCAAGTTGCACGCCCACCTTCCTTCCATTCTACCTGCTAGCCACAGAAATATTACAAAACTATGACCCCGTTTTGTGTAACAGCAGTAGCATGGTGATAAATGTATTCGCCCCCATAGCTGTCTAGTGTTGTGAGATTTTTAAGTTAGTTACTTGATAAGGTAACCAATTGTGGATAAATAAGTAGGCGATACTTCATATGCTGTAAGGCGATATGCCCTCTCCTTTGTGTTTAGATGTATTAATCATGGACGTACATGGGGCGATTTAGGAGGTCAGGGAGCCTAATTCAGGAGTGCAGTGGAACTTTTCACGTTTTCCAATTCTTTCTGTCCTGTAAGCGCAACTGTATTTTTCTGTGCTTCTACCTGAAATCCTTGTAGCTAAGCTGCCAGTGTCCCTTATTCTCGCTGTCTCTGTCCTAAGGACCTCACGACTATTTAATTTCTTCTGTGCTGTTTTTAAAGTTAATAAGACGTCATTAACCTTCATCCTGATTGATTCACGACGTTCAGCGACTTCCTGAGACATTAGAACCCCAGAGGCGGATTTAAACAGCTACTTAGAGGTTCTGCTTACATTTACGGACTGCTAATTTATCAATTACATGTCATTAGTACAACTCCATGTCATCTGGTGGTTACTGTGTTCATTTCCATGGCGACGAGCTGGGGGTTGGGACCTATTGGTACACATGCAGGGAATTAGGAGCTGGAGGCAGTGCAGACGACAAGACCTTCCTTGAGGCATTCTGCAGGACATGAACAGTTAAAATTAGACAACACAGGGGTGAGCTTTGTGACGGTTTGTAAACTTGCTTTCTAGCTATGGCACCCCAGACATCCTTACGTCAGTCATACCTCTCTAGTCCTCATCGTGATATTCAGTCAACAGGTTGTAATTTCAGCTTAGACTACCCAGTGGTTAGTCCTATGTGCCTCCTAGGTGGGTTATAATGCAATCCACAATTTTAATGCCATAAATCTGGTTTACATTTAATTTACCAAAGGCCCACCTCATGACTGACTGGGTCTTTACTGCGGCTGCAGCCAGGCACTGGAATATTCTGCCATTTTCTGTCCTCTCTTAGTCTAGATAACCTGATGTTATTTCGTAAAATGTTAAAAAGCTGACATCAGTGCCAAGAAACCCTATTATGGTGACCGCTGCGCTCTACAAAATAGCCAATAGGTCCGCTTTTGGGAACTTAGAAGTATTTAGTTATGCAGCACAATATCCTTGGTGCAACAACATCAACTGTTGCATGGCTAAACACTTATTAGGTCCCAAAGGTGAGACCTATTGGCTATGCCAATGCTTGTTTGTCTGTGCTCCGTGCATCCACCAGCTGACAAGTACAGGAAGAGATGCTCTGCTAAATGACGGTGGCGAGTTGTCGCTGTTTGTGTTTCTGAAAATAAATGTTTTTGAAAACAAAAACGTTTTGTGTGTGAATGTCAGAAACATGGTGGATGCACACCAATCTTTTTGTGTCTCCACAGCAGCTGCTGTGGTGGTTGCTCCAGTGAAGGCACAGAGATCACCGCAGGGACAATGGTGGTATCTATATATAGTGGGCAGGAACCCAACCAGGGTGAAGGAGGTAATGACCTCCGACACCCTGACAGATAGTGGCCCACCTGCCATACGTTAAATCAGGCACTAAAGACACAACAGCTGTGTAAAGGTGATTTCTTGGGTTTTACAGACTGATAAACAGTGAAAACACACCACAAAAGGATCCCACGCCCATGATTGAACACATGTATTTGTTTCAATTATTAAAATATTGTTACAAAACCATACCGTGATCGTACTAAAATGAACACATTATTAGTTACCACATTTTGCTTCTAAAAAGGCTAGAAAGAGTTCATGAGCCGTCACTGTAACTTAAGTTTGCGTTTCCAACTTTAAGTTTGCGTTTCCAACTTGAAGCTGTATCAAGTTTCTTCAATGTTCATCGATAGTCACGGGCCTCCTGTTAAACGATTTTGAAACTGGCATGCAAATTTTGCTAGCCTAGCGAATTCCATTGGAGTTTTTAAGTTAAAAAGAAGTTCCGTTGCATCTTTGCAAGTACGGGTGCCATATTTTAAAAATAGAGCTTTTAGTAAAGTGCGGCGTGCATTTATCATACTTGGGCAGATGCAAAGAAACTGAGCCAAGGATTCATCATTTGATTTACACAATCTGCAGGCAGTGACTATCTCCAGGCATTTCCAATGTGTGCTTATGTCTTTTATTAGAAGCATCATCAGCCAGATTGTTAAACTTTGCTTTAAAATCGGTTTATTCAGTGCACTATTGACATTGGGCTTGGGCTTTGGGCTATAGGAATTAACTAGTACCTGGATGTTAAGAATCCGGACAGTGGTATTATGTTTAGGTAAATGGTGCCACTAAGAAGAATCGCACAGTAAAGTATCAGGATATGATTAGTTCACGTGACGGTGCAAGGTGAGGAGAACCACCAACCTCCCCAAGATAGGCCTGGGCAACAGAAACAACTAGCATTCCCCTGCACACGTCGAGTATAAGTCAAACTTTCAATTAAGCAGTGTACTTAATTAGCACAATTAATGTAAAATAAAAAAGATTCTTTTTTCTCTCTTCTCAGTTGTTTAATAGCGTAAATATTCAACCAGCCTCCAACAGCAAACACGTGTTTCGTCGCATACAGGAGGTTATCCCGCGACTTTTTCAAGGCTATATCTTCTCAGTAGAAAACCTTTGATTCGTGGTGATATTTCCAACCCACAAAGGGTTTCAGTCGCAGCCAGGCAAATCTTTAGGTTGGAATGTGGCTTTGCAGCCGTTGTTGGCAGCGAACCCTTTAATATAGATTTTCTTTGTGTTTGTGTTGCTTTTACTTCGGGATGTTTTACTAACATGTACGGGTATCTGTCTGCTTCAGGTTCCTGGACATATATCTCCCAATTAGCTAGTTGGTCCTTAGCTGTTATAACTGTTTCCACTATTGTGCTGGTTTTCAATGTGACTAACGTTGATTCTCTAGTGGCCTTGTTACTTGAAGCCTTAAATTGTACATGCAGTAGGCCTTCTGTGTTAACATGGGTTAACTGTGGTATATGATGAAGAATGTGTAATATCTTTGTCCTATTTAGAATGTCCTTATTACCTTGAGATATGTATATTTTTTTCTGGAGTAAATGTCGTAATATTGTTTTCTGGTTTCCTTATAGTATGTTCTCCTGTCCTTATACTGGGTGTGTACCTTTTTGGTTCTTGTACATTGTTTATTTTTGGGCTGACATGCATCAGTGGACAGCTGGCCTTTTTTGGACAGTTTGTATTCAATGGAGCTGGTGTTGTGTTGAATGACATATGACCCCTGAAGTTCCTTGTTGCTGATGACCCCATTTGAACTTGTGATTGCCTACTTGTTTGCTCCATCTGATCACTGTTCCTTCTAAGTTAGGTCAGGGAGGGGTAAAAACATGTGTAGCTTGAGACTGCCCCTCCTCCTCCATACTGCACCATTCAGACAGTGTTGGCTGTATCTGTGGAACTAATTGCTCCATGATAGTTTATTATACAGGATGATGATGGGCCTTGATGTCAAGAAAAGTGGGAAGAGCTTCTTCTATGTCTTTAGTTGATGAGGGATATCTAGCTTCTGTGGCATTGATGTCTTTAATTGCAGGGCTGGTTCTGATATCGCCTTGGTGGAAGTGGCGACCTTAGCTGAGGCCTCTAGCCCTGTTTGAAATTCCTGTGTACATCTGCGCTGCTTGTTATTTCTTTTTTCTTCTTCAGACGTTTTTTTTTCTCTCCTAGATAGAGGGTTTCTGATTCCAGTTGTCTCTTCTGGTGTCGTCCTAAAGGCCTTACCGGCATTTTGTCGTTTTGTCAGTTTCTGATTGATCCTTTTTGATCCAATTGCTGCTCCCTAATGTGGCTAGTTGAGACAGGGTGGGTGGAGAGTCCCTTTCTGGTATATTGGCACTTTTATTATGGGGGCTAGTAAAGTTGAAGTAACCTTCTAGCGGGGCTGGTACCAGAACCCTGTCCTCTATGTAATTGCTCTTCTGGTCTGCCATCAGCCATTACCTTTGTTTCAACTTGGTTATCAAGGTTGTGAGGACTTCTGGCAGAGAGCTGAGTTTCTCCACTATAGGGAGGCAACAGCATGTCTTTGATTGATGGCGATTTAATGAATCTCGTTTTCCCTCCAATATATCCATTTTAGTTGCGATCCACGTAATAACTGTTGCTATTTCCTGCATCGTGTCCATTTGGAGCTCCAGTTTTTGTGACTGCCATGTGAGGGCGTTAATGGCACCTGCCAAAGTTGCATTTATTGAAGATAAGAGGGAGTTTTGTTGGGTATACCTGGGTGCGGGTGTGTACTTTGTTATATACAGTAGCGGTGAACAGCCCAAAACCCCCTCCATGCGGTTGGCTTTCGAACCCAGGGTGGAAGGGAAAAAGTGGGTGTCGTAAAGCTTTGATAGTGAACGTGTTTGTACCAGGAATGGCTCCTGGAGACCACTACCAGTGCCTTGATGTGATTCATTATTTTTGGAGTTAGAATTGGCTTGTAGGGAGGACAGATCCGATGATATTTCAATAAACTCTGGTTCTTCCTGTGCATAGGCGGCTTCCTGATGTAGCCCTGGACTGCCTCTTGCTTGTCTGAGTTCTTTCGGGGCAGGGCTGAGTTATCTTGTTTCTGGCCCTTCGTTGCAATTCTCCGTGCAGTAGGGGCAAAATTCCTGGTGATTGTTGCAGCATGGGGGACTAGAGGAGCTGTGGGTATTAACTAGCCACAAGCACAAGAGGGTTTCGTTAATCCTTGCAAGGGGTAGACGGTGCTCATAACTTTTCCTTTGTCCTCTGATTTCTTTTTTGTCATTGTCTGCCTCTGTTGTATTACTGCTTTTTTATAGTTCTTGTAGCGTTTCTTATCTTGTAGCTTTACCGGTAATCTGAGTTCAGTTTACAGGTGGAGTAAAAGCCCTTACTTTGTTTTCCAACTAGAATTTTTGCTCAGTTTTTTTTTTGTACTTTGTCTTTCCGAGGTAGAATTGGTGTCATTTGTAATATTGCCGTCCTAGTTCCTATATTGTGTCGAGGGCTTTGGTCTTGCTGGGAGGGTGCAGGGGTTGGTGTCTGCTGCAGAGGCAGGGAGCTTATCCAGGCCACGGGCCACACCCAGACCTATCTGGGCCGCCTCCGCGATCTAGGGCTCACCCGGGTCAATGCCCGCGCAACAGGATCTAATACTGCGGCTACCTTGCTGGAGCCCCCTATCCACCCTCTGTTCTAAAAGGAGCCTAGCCTTGACTGGCTCTAGTGGGTTTTGTTGCCCTTTTCCTGGCTCACAAATTGAGTCCTGGATGTAGAAGGGTGGCATTCCTACACCTTGGCTGTTCGATTCGTTCTTTTACCTGGTCCAGTTTGTGCGATGTCTCATATTCTAGTGCTTGGTTGGCCTATGTGCTAACATAGTTTAACTCTATGGTCTGTAATTGGGCTAAATGTCAGGCATTGGCTACACTGTCCCTGCACTGCCTGAAGATGACTATCAAGAGGGGGGGCTGCTCTCCTCCTCTGCTCCCCCAGAGGGGCCTTACCGGTAGTCCTGGTCCTTCTCCTTCTTCCTTCCTCCTTCTCTCCTTCTTCTTCTCCCCTCTGTACACTCATTGCCGTGAGCTGTGGGCCTCACCGAGGGCAGGGGGCCAGAAGTCAGGAACCGGGAGCCAACCGGTAAACAGGGGCAGGGCCAGGAGCTGAGAGACAGGCAGCCGGGCATCAACTGTGGTTCGTGCCCATGCCCTGGCTGCACCTGTCAGCCTCTCCTGGGCCGGCACCTCTCCTACTTGTGGTTTACCTGCCACTCTCAATTCCGCGCCACACCACGGGGCACTGCTGCATGCTCTGACTCCTGACCCGAGCCTCGAGCCGCAGGGACGCACAATTTTAGTATGTATTTTGAAAGTATGTGATCTATTTTTTAGTAACAGTATTGCTTGTGTTTTTTAATATATGTTACATTTTTAGTAGTGATTAATTTTATGTTAATCAAATGTTGCGTTTAGTTCTGTAGCGGGTTGTGGGTTTATAAGGGAATAGGTTGGAAAGTAATTTAATAATAATAAATTAATTAGATTTTGTTACTTATTATTTATTTAATTTAGATTTTATAGTGTCAATTGTGGGAATTAATGTATTATTAATTAATTATTAATTGGTTGTTAATTTTGATTAATTAATTAATTGGTAATTAAGTTAATTCTGGGATTTGTTTAGGAGCTGGTTGGAGTTTATAGGGGAATAGGGTGGGAAGAAATTTAATTATAAAAAATTGTTTAATATTTTGTATTTATTAGTATTTTTTTATTTAGATTTTATAGTATTGTGCGGAATTAATGTATTCATAATTAATTATTAAATGGTTGTTAATTATTAATAATTAATTATGTTTATTGCATCACTTTTATAGGAGCGGGTTGTGGGATTATAGGGCAGTAGGGTGGGAAGTAATTTAATTTTAATATTTTAATTATAATTTTTATATATTAATATTTATTTAATGTATAATTTATAGTGGTAATTGTGGGAATTAATGTATTACTAATTATTTATCAATTGTTTGTTAATTAATATTTATTAATTCATTAATTGGTAATTAATTATGTTGATTGTGTCATTTTTTAGGAATAGGTGGTCTCGTTTATAGGGGAATAGGGTGTGAAGTAATTTATTTAAAATTAATAAATAATTAATTGTTAAATAATGGTAATTAATGAATTAAAAAATAAATATGGCAATTGGGTAATTAATTTGAGATTGAGTTGTGGGGTTTATAGTGGTAAAGGGTGTGAAGTAAATTATTTTCAATTAATTAAGAAGTTGTTGCTAATTGATAATGTATTGATTGATTTTTAGGTGTGTGTTGTGGTATTTAATGGGGTAGAGGGTGGAAAGAAGAATTTTAGTTTTTTTTAATTAATAATTAGCTGTTCATTATTATTCATTTATTGATTGATAAATATCTATGGTAAATGTATACTTTTATTTTGTGTGTGGATTTTGGTTTCATAGGGGTAATGTTTGGTGAGTAAATTATTTTTTAACTGTTTTAATTTGGTTTTTGATTAATAATATTAGTTTATTTGTTAATAAATTATTTTAATTATAGTGGTACAGTTTTTTAGAAGTTTAGATGTGTGTTGTGAATTGTGTGGTGTTATAGGGTAGGAAATAAAAAATATTAATTTCTATTAAATATAGTTATGTGTTTGAAAATACTTTTTACATTTGTATAAAATAATGTTTGTAGGTAATGTTTTAGATTTTCTTAACATTATAATATGTTTCTACCTTTTGTAAATTTTATTATTTCTATGTATTTTTTTTGTTTTTAACATTTTTTGTATTGTTGTTGTTATTTTGTTATTAATTTTGTATTAACTTCAGTGGGAATATTAATTTTTAGCCCTCTGCTATCCAACACTTTCCCTACTGTTGCACTCACTGGAGTTGGAATAGTAACCTGTACCTCTTCGCTAGCCAACACTTTCCCTACTGTTGCACTCACTGGAGTGGGAATAGTAATTTTTCCCCCTCCGCTAATCCCACACTTTCCCTACTGTTGCACTCACTGGAGTGGGAATAGTAATTTTTACCCCTCCACTATCCAACACTGTCCCTACTGTTGCACTCACTGGAGTGGGAATAGTAATTTGTACCCCTCCGCTATCCAACACTTTTCCTACTGTTGCACTCACTGGAGTGGGAATAGTAATTTTTACCCCTCCGCTATCCCACACTTTCCCTACTATTGCACTCACTGGAGTGGGAATAGTAATTTGTACCCCTCCACTATCCAACACTGTCCCTACTGTTGCACTCACTGGAGTGGGAATAGTAATTTGTACCCCACCGCTATCCAGCACTTTCCCTACTGTTGCCCTCACTGGAGTGGCAATAGTGAATTTTTCCCCTCCGCTATGCAACATTTTCCCTACTGTTGCATTCACTGGAGTGCGAATAGTAATTTTTACCTCTCTGCTATCCAACACTTTCCCTACTGTTGCACTCACTGGAGTGGGAATAGTAATTTGTACCCCTTCGCTATCCAACACTTTCCCTAATTTTGCAGTAATTGGAATGGGAATAGTAATTTTTACCCCAACGCTATCCAACACTTTCCCTACTATTGCACTTACTGGAGTGAGAAAAGCAATTTTTACCCCTCCGTTATCCAACACTTTTTCTACTGTTGCACTCCCTGGAGTGAAAATAGTACATTTTTCCCATGCGCTATCCAACATTTCCCCTACTGTTGCACTCACTGGAGTGGGAATAGTAATTTTTTCCCCTCTGCTATACAACACATTCCCTACTGTTGCACTCACTGCCGTGGGAATAGTAATATTTTCCCCTCCGCTATCCAACACTTTCCCTACTGTTGCAATCAATGGAGTGCAAAATTTGTTTAAAAATTATTAAAGATTTTGATGTTTTAATTTATAATATCATGTTTTTTTATTAGCTTTTATGTTATAGGTGTATATATATATATATATATATATATGTACATTTTTATATATTTATAAAAAAATTTAAATAAATTACAATTATTAGTTTATTAATTATTTTAAAGTAAATATACATTTATATATCAATTTTGTATATGTATGTTTAAACATTGTTTATTAAATGTATTTATTATATTTGTTAAAATGTACATTACATCTACATAATGTTTTTAAAATAAATTTTATTATTTAATTAATTTTATTTTATTTTTTATTTTTAAAAAACGATATTGTGTACATCTATATTTTTTACATCTATATTATTTATTCCATATTTTAGTCATTTACATTATATAGATAGGATGTCGATTTTTTAGCAATACGATATTTTTGCGTCAATATTTGTGCATGGGGGTATTTTGGTCATCGATATTATGTCAGTGATCCTGTATGAATGTGGGTTGTTGGTTGACTGGGGTGGGAGCCCTGGTCATGCAGCAACCACAATCCTTGTAAGGCACAAGCAAACCCTAAGTTAAACTGTGCTGAACCCCCTGGAAGCCTGGTAGCGAACAGTCAGGCTTAACTTAGAGGCAATGTATAAAGTGTTTGTGCAATAATTTAAAATGTAACACTGTGAAAACACACCACAAAAGTATACCACACCTTGTTACAAGAATGGGCTACAGGCACCAAATGTCTAAGGCAAGAAAATGCCAAATTTCTGAAGGTGGCATTTTAAATATTGAATTTAAAATCAGACCACCATAAGTTAGGATTTTAAATTACAATTCCAGAGACACAATACATGAACTGGGTATCTGTTCCCATTAGGAAATTACATTTAATATAATAGGGTAACTGGGAAATTCCATAAAATAGGATGACTCAGTAGTAGCTGTATCCAAGTTCCAGGTTTATTCTTGAGTAGATGTTACAGGAGTTGGTGCAGGATAATCAGCATAATAGTTCAAGTAATAAGATACAGCATAGTAAGCCCCACCGGGAGCAGCAACCCTGCTGCTCAGCCTCATGCATAAACTGACAGATACACTTAAACATACACCGAGAGAACATTCCATGACATCACAGAGACTGGCTGAGCAGCAAAGTACAGGACACAAAGAAAGGACAGAGTAGAGAAGAAGGCAAGATACCACAGTAACTCCAATGACATCCTGTGGAAGAGGTAAGCATTGCAGTAGTGATAAACGAATTTAAGAGTGTTTCACTACCAGGACATTTAAAACTTATAAATATGTGTCCTACTTTTTAAATACATTGCAACCTGCCCTCTGGGCTGCCCAGGGCCTATCCTTGCTGTGACCTATGTGTATAAAAAGGAAAAGGCTTGAGCCTGACAAAGGGATTATATAGCTCAGTCGACATGGCAGTTACAACCTGCACACACAGGCTGCAGTGGCAGGTTTTTTAATTGAAGCACACATATTTTACACAAGAATCCAATTGCTTTAATAAATGGTTGAAATGCCAATGTGTGTATTCCTTGTGCCTCCCGTGCCTGAGTTACCAACAAAAGGGTAGATTTGTTCCCATGATTTCCTTTGGGGAATAAAGGTTGTCATGTTTTGAGGTTGCAGACACCACCCAGTACCTTGTTAGGTTTTGAGGTCCAGGTGGTACACTGTGAGCTAGCCTGAAACTAGGTCAACCTAGTCTGATAGCTTGAGTGGACTCAGTCCCCCATTGTTTTGATGCTTATGTTGCCCAAACGTACAGTCTTACTGAATTACTAGGAACCATACAACAAAGGGGTTACTTAATCTTGTGGCATAATAAGTGCTGCAGGCCCATTTATAGCATTTAATTTACAAGTCTTGGCTACACGTTGTACCACCTTATTAGGGACTGATAAGTAAATTAAATGTGCCATTTGGGGAAAACCCAATGTTACCCATGTTTTAAAGAGTGAGCACATGCACTTTAGCACTGATTAGCAGTGGTGAGGTGCACAGAGTCCTAAACCCAGCAAAACAAAAGCGGAAAGATGGAGGAGGAAGTCAAAAAGTGCAGGGGAGGATCACCCTAAAGTTGACCGATCTAAACATTTGCTTTAGAAAGGGTACGAAACTTTTAGACTGAATTGACTTCTTTAGCTGATTCCAAGCTGTATGTTTAACTGATGGGCAACAGGTGGTCAAGTGGCCTGGTATTGAAAGTGCTAAATGGGCCTGAAAAGGAACTCGTACAGAGAAACCAAATGTGTATTCACAATGCCTCTGCTGGGAGAGAGGAAATGCCACTATTGCAAAAGCAAAAAAAAGAATTGTACTTCTGTGGTACAGAAGCCTATAGAAATGTAGTTCCATTTGAACTATGTGCAAGTTCACAAGTACAAATTCCACGGAAGTGGATCATTAGTCTAAAGCAGTAAAGCCCCATGAGTACGCAATCCAGGACTTTTGTCACATCTTTGAGCCCTTCTTATTCTCTCGAGAAGAAGGAAGTGTAAAATATATTATATATGACTTTTGGTATCAGTCCAAGATAGTATCGTGTAATAAGGAGAAAGAATGGAAATGTAAGCAGTATTATAATAAAAAAACAATTGTAAGGTGAAATCACACCTAAAGTTATTTGCCACATGGAATATTGTGACATATGCAGCTCTGCACAGGAGGTGCACTGCTAAAAAGAGCAGTATCAGGACGGTGGGCACTGCAGCGCACCTTTAAAATCATCAGTGACTTAGGTACGGACATATTGCTTATACCACGATTGCTCAAAAATGTATGTTGTCAGATTTTAACTTTAAAACACACACCTAATACTCTGCAGGAAAATAATCACCAGCGGCAGCTCTAGGACCCTCCATCCTAAATTATTGGTGTGCATCAGTACCTCAGGTCACCTAGGTGAAAGTCCAGGCTGCAGCTTGACGAGTTGTAAAAGGGGACATGATAAGGCATGCACATCCTTGCAATATCTTCAATAGTTTGCATGAACACATTATAATATTGCACTGTATTGTGCACTTCGATAGATTAAGGTCACTCTCAGTCAGGTCTATTCAGCATTATGGTAAGTGTTAACCCCTTCGCCGCGGCACGAATTCCGCCGCGGCGCTGGGGGGTTCGGGGTCAGTGCGGCGCCGCCATGCTCGTGACGGCACCACTCCGTCATGAGCCACGGGCGCGCTGTGCTCATGACGGAGTGGTTCCGTCACGACTCCGCCCACTCGCATTATTCGCCCGCACAGGCGGGGAATCAGCGCCGCGTGGGCGGAGCGGCCGCAACGGCCGCAGTATGACGGAACCACTACGTCATGAGCACACGGCGCCCGTGGCTCATGACGGAGTGGTTCCGTCATGAGCACGCAAGGGGTTAAGGCTGCCACATTTGACACCACTGCTGATGACAGTGATCTCCTGGTCCAGTTTGCCATGCCAAAGCATCAGAAAGTGCAATGTCTAGAAAACCTTTCTCCAACCTACTTTACCAACTGTCCAGCAAAGTCAGATGCTACAGTATGGAATGATAGACACGAAGAAGTAGTTGAACCTTTGCCTATTAATCCTTGTCTTACAAACTCCCTCCATACTTGAATTACCTACAAGCAGGACATTTCCTCCTTTCTTTTGAGATGTTGACCACAGACACATTTGTCAGAAATAAAGTTTAGGTGTTGCTATAGTATTTTACTATTATTCAACTACAGGAGGGAGAGGTACAGCAATGGGTGAGAGAGAGACCTAACTGATATGTGAACAAATATTCAATACAATAATAAGCTAACAATGGGGACACTACACTTAGGTTTTAGTGAGGTAACTTTAGGGGCATCAACTGCACAATTTCTATGGGCAGGCAGTGGACAGTCATAGGACATGCATAATCAGATATGTACTTTATATGTAATTGTTAATGTTCTTTTTTTTCAAATCGACAAAATTATAATGATCCAAGTTCTTATTTCGGGGTAGTGAGAGTGCATTGGTGCGAGTTTAGCATTGGGTATTATTCCTTCTACATACATAGACTGTTTCTGATGGTCCTTTTTTCTGGCAATTACTGACATGTTCTGAATATGTGTTTATGGTATAGTCACGGCAAAGTACATTCCAGAGAGAAGGATTCTCTTCTCTTCTAATCAATTTGGTGCGAAAACCATAATTTTAAAGTGCAAATTCACAATCTGGATTCATAGAATTAGGACTGGCTGTATTTTACCAATTAAACGTCACTTGATGCACTACGGGTAGGGATGAATATTCGGGCATTTTAGCGGGACCTTTCTGTAACACTGATTAAGACCCAAACTCATAGGTTTATTGATACTCTCATATCCATTTTAGGCAGTGACTCATCCTGTACGTTTTATTGAATCAACTCAAGCTTAGTGGTATCAATTTGCTCAGTTGCTTTGTGCGTCTAAATGTAGCTTCTGTGCACAAAAACGTCTTTAATGGTATAAATGTCCTCATGCAAAAGGATTATGTTACTACTATGACAGGTTTATGGTTAGCTCTGTGAAAGGCGGCATTTCACTGTTGTGCCCCACAAATGCAGAGGGCTGTCAGTAATGCATACATTTGTTTGGTATTCAAAAACATCTTTTAAACCTATATGAAACAACTCCTGGAAAAACACAGGAATACAGCTCTCCACTGTAGAAAACGGATGGGAGTGTTCCATAATTCCTGGACTATAGGAAAGGTGGTTTCCCCACAGAGAGAAAATAGTTTCTCTTTAGAAGCAAAAGTAACTTAAGTGTGCCAATGCATATTTTTGAGTCATTTATTCATAATGATTTTTCATCCAATGAAAATTGCACCTAGGTACATTTTGAAATTGAGGAAGAGCACGAACAGAGACATTTGAGTACAGTTTTCACTGGTACTACTGCTGGGATTTCTTGTGAATTCCCAAAAGGTAGTCAGATATCTGCTTCAAATTGATGAGTAGGCATATGAGAAAACTTCCAACATTTCCAAGCAGAGCTTTGTGACTCGACTCTGTAATAGTAGTCCATTCAGCCACGCGCGCCACTTTAAAATGCTTTTGGAGTGTGATTGAAATAACGTTCAGGCTCTCATGAGTTGTTTCACCAGGTTCACTGGAGTATTTTGGGGTGCTTTCATATACTGCATGTCAGACACCACATACAATATAGAGTAACCGTGTATATGAACACAGTCAGGGCTTTGAGTGGGCCGGGTCTCGTCGGTGCTCGGCACCAGCAGTTTTTTTTAAAGGAGCGGGTCTCTATCGGGCTCTGTTTTGTGCCCTGGCAAAGGTGGTCTGTTTTTGTGGGACTGCAGTGACAGCAGGCACATCGATGTGCGCGTGCTCACACTGCTTACTTCTCACTAGGGAAGAAGTTGCGACTTGACCTCATGCCAAGTGAGCGTTGTAGGAGAAGGGAAATCCTTTAAAGAGTCATTTTCTCTCTGGATGTCACTTCTCTTTTTGAAACTCAACATTGTCGTGGTGTCACCAGGGCTGTAAGTGGAAGCTCTTTCAATATTATATACAAGCCATAGTTGCTGCTTAATTATCTTATGCAACAACCATTGACAAAGCCAATAGTCCTGACTTGTAGGTATGATGTTACTTGTTGTATCATATATCTGGATGAAATGACAGAAACAGCAAAATACAAGTCGGGCGGATAACTATGCTAGGCACAGATTTTTAGCTTACATGCTTTAAGCCACGCCCTTAATGACATTGGCCACGCCCCATGAGAGACCCCCACAGTTTTTTTTATCCCACTCAAAACGCCCTGAACACAGTACTTAGTTACTGCAGGAGTTAGTAAATGCAAATGTTTTTATATTTATATGTGTCCCCCTCGCAGACTTTTTCTATTCGCTCATTGGTTCCCTACTTTCACCCAATTCCACGGTGCACTGTTCTCTCTATCTGACCCGATTTCAACTTCTCTGCCTCCGTTTCTTCTCCCCGGACTCTATCTTTTCTCGCTTTCCCCTTCCCTTCCCTCTCACTTTCGCACGCGCTTCCTTGCTCTGGTGGTTTACAAAGGGAAGCCTGGTGCCGTTCCTACCTGGTTTCGTTGCCTTCCATATATTCGCTCCTGTAGAAGCCGGCCAGGTCATCAGCCAGCTCTCCCGTGAACTCGGTGTGAAATAAATACTGTTTGCCAGCCGCTAGATTTCCGTCTAGCTCCACCACCAGGTACTCAGTCAGAACCTCGAGCCACGTTCGTGTTATGGCTGGCGGGGCAGAACCATCAGCTGTCTTCAGGGAAAACGCGGAGACGTCGTTCGTGTAGTTCAGTTTCTTGCTATGTATGAGGATATGGTTCGTCTCAGTTACGCACGAGAACAGCACCGTGCTTTTGCCTTTAAAAATATAAAGGTCCTGATCCTTCTTCTCGAGGTAGGGCTGCAGCGTCACCTCATAATGCTGTGGGGCCAGCGTTTTGGGCAGTCTGTACTGTTTCCAGGGGGGGTTCTGTTGCGAACCGGTTGTGGCAGTGGCCGTGTGGCCTGTAGGCGTTGTTCTTGCTTCCGAAGTAGTGGAGGGGCCTGTTCCAGTGGCTGTGTGGCCTGCAGGCGTTGTTCCAGGGGAGGGCGCCGTGGTAGGGCTTGGCGCAGGAGGGTCGGATGTGACATTTTTGGACTTCTCCTCAGCGTAGAGTACCGCCAGGGCTATGATGGTGGCCACGGCAGCCAGGGTGAAGGCGATGGCCACCCCAGCCAGCAGCTTACTCACGTAGAAGCCCTTCCCCATTCTCGCTGTTGTCGGCGATGGCAATGTGTGCAGAAAGGGGAAAATGCAAGGATGCCTGCAGCGCTATCCTTTTATAGGCCTGACAAAGGCAGAAGGGGGTCAACTTGCCACTTATATCAATGGTTTATGATTAACTAGATAGCATGGGCGGAAGATGTTACTGCTATCTCTTCTTATCTTGGGTCCAAGAAGCTCACAGCAGTTCCCTAAAAGCTGCTACGTCATTACGGCCACATTTATTAATACCAGTAAATGATTAACATTTAAATCACAAACCAAGACTTTTGTCAGTGTGCATGGATTTTATTTAGTGGGGCCCCCAGTGGCACCCTAGATGCCCATGTTCTCATGTTACCATCTTGAAAAATGTCCTGTGGCAGGGTCGGGTTGGTAACGGGGCACTTAGGCAATGGGCCCGTGTCCGAGCTCCAGCTGCGGGCCGCCTTTTTTTGCCACCGGGGCGGCCGATTTGGGTTGTCTGTGCTGTTCAGATGCCGCCAGCGGCCCCGTGGAGCTTGAGCGGCCTTTCCAGAGGAAGATGGGCCTACATTACTCCCCTTTTACCAACTGGACGTAGGTCTCATTACCGGTTTCTCGCTGGGCAGGTGTTCTAACTAGATGATCTCTCCCGTCGATTTGGTCTCCCCGGAACACCGGCCCACTAGTGTATGCAGATTGAGGAGGAGTGGGGGGATTGATGGGGGGGGGGCGTTTGAGCAGAAGTGGCTTTGCTTACATTCAGGTGTGGTTCACCATTGTGAACTAATCCGTAAACAAAGAGTCCTGACAACATTTGCATTTTTTTTATCTTGGTGAAGTTTAGAAAGCATACCTCTTTTATAGAGACCCCTCTCCTTCTTTTTATAACACTTAAAACACTGAAGCAGTGTTTTGATAAAAAATACGCTATCCGCAAATATGGGCAACTTTTTTTGGAGTGTCTGGGACATTTTCTGATCCCAATTCGACCCTGTCCTCTTGTTGTTTTTTGGAAGACTATTTAGGAAGTCCATGCTGCAGAGTGATTTCTAGGTAATCATTCTTGTTGCAATTTCATGGTGTAGTTCCGGATTTTGTAGATTGCTTGCCACAACCATACTGCAGCTTCATAACTGGTGAGATTTTAATCTTTCCACCTCAATGTTGGTTAGCGGGGTAATCTATTAGGATGGCTGAACAACTGCATGGACCAACCAGGATTCAAAAGTGTAAGTGAAGGTTGTTCAAAAATCTCAGCATCTGACCCTCAGATGATGTCACAGCTTTAGGATTTAGTGAGGCTGGGGGGCGTGGCTTGCGTGCCGCTACGAGATGGCGGGTCGCGCTTGAGCTCCGTGCCGAGCGAGGGCCGTCGGAGGCTTATTTATTACCTCACATTGCCCCATACATGCTGAAAGGTGGCCTTTTATCCCTGATGTTGCCGTGTGTTGCCTGAGCGGGATTTTCGATCTCTGGAGCTGCCATAACTGTTTTTCTGCCGTTTTGTGGTTGTGCTCGGTGCTTTTACGAGCGGCCGCCATTTTGTTTTTTCTTATCTGACGGAGATGCTTTTTCTCCACAACACGGTGGCGCTTTTTCTCCGAACTTGCCAGGAATGATGGAAAGCAGGTGCTGGTGATTGTCTTTATAGTTCTGGATGTTTATATTGGACTTCGTTCATTACCCACGCTGCATTACTACCTGTGGTGAGAATATTTGGACTTTCTTTAACTATACTTCTCCTCAGAGTGCCTCAGATGCCTTTATTTGGTGTTTTTCTGCTCTATGACACCCTGCTTCTTGGTCTTTTTGTGTTCGGAAGGCGTTTCTTTTGATACCTGGAGAACATTATATTTTTGTCATGAGACTCCTCTCATTTGCCATGTAAGCCCGCCATTAGTTCTTTCCTGTGTTGGCTGCTGAAAGTGCGCTTTCCACTTTTTGCTCATTTCTTTTTTATATATTATATACTAGTATCCTTTGGCTTTTTCCTTCCCTTCATTTCTCTGAGGTGCTGTATTTTGCGCCTACGGTGGCTGTGTGCTCTATGGCTGCAAATATGGGCTTGTCACCAACTGCTAAAGACGCAAAGGACTCTAAAGCTTCTCTTAAGAGGTCCAAGCAAATATCTCCTACTCCGGACAATCCTCACAAAGACACCACTTCCACGCTTGAGACTATTCTGACGCGCCTTAATGAGGTTCACGACATTGCGCAGTCTACCAAGACTAACACAGATTTGCTGCAAGTGGAGGTGGCAGCCATTAGGAATGATTTCAAGGCTCTCTCCCTTCGTGTATCAGCCACAGAATCTCGCATTAGTGGTGCAGAGGATACTATGCAGAAGCAATCTAGGACTCTTTGCCAGTTAGAACGCTCAATGGCGGCATTGCGGAGAGATCTCACTGAACAAGAAGATCGTAACCGCAGATCCAATCTGCGCATTTTTGGTCTTCCGGAGGGTGTTGAGAAGGATGCCCCTGCTATGATTGAGTTCTTATGTCAGTGGCTTCCTTCTACGCTACAAATTTCTTTTCAAAAAGACTTTGAGCTGGAACGGGCACACCGTGTTCCCACCTTTCGCTCTAAATCTGCCACGCAACCAAGAGCGATAATTTTTAAGCCCCTGCGCCATCAACATACGGAACAAATTCTTGCTCATATGCGGAAGGTTAAAACTGTCTCATGGAATGGCCATCGCATTTCAATTTCTCAGGACTTCGCTAGGGACACAGTAATAAGGAGGAAGGGCTTTCTTAATCTCCGGAAGCGTCTCTCTGAGATGAATATTCCCTTTTCTTTTTCTGGCCCTTCAAAATTCCGCATTACCTTCAAAGGTCGTTCCAGAATTTTTGATGAACCTGCTGATTTAGCCTCATTTTTGGATAATCAGATGGAGCTGCAGATGGAACTTCAAGTGGAGGCCTCGCGGGACCCTGGTTCCTCTGGCACCTGACGTGGTTACATATAACTGCAATGAGTTTTCTCTTATCCAGATCTATTAAGTTTGTCTTTTTTAGATCTGCATGGTGGTCTTATTGTCCGCTGTTGTTGGTGTGATGTTGCTGTTCTTCTCGTGCGTGACGGTGTAAGCTCAGTGTGGCCTGTGTTTTTTCTCCGTTTCTTTGTCAGGTCTACCTCATATCTTTATGGTGAAATGGACCGATATCTTCGATATTTCTTCTTTATGTACTTTCTATTGTTTCGTGATATTGTTTCTTGATAGGTTGGTCTCACTCCTGTTCGCTTTTTTCATGCATACTATTCTTTTTCCTTTTTGCTTGTTTTTTTATATGTGTCAGGTTCCGGTTCATTCTTGTTCTTCCTTTCTTCCTGGTTTCAATTTCTGACTCTTGCGGTGTTGTATTTTTTCTTTTGTTTTGGTGTTTTCGTCGCTATGGAGTACGTTATTGATTATTATCTGTATTGTTTTATGGTTTAGCTGCATAAATTGCTTCGTAGACACTTATTAATTGCTATATATAGAGATAACTTTATTGTCTGTATAGTTAGTTTTTCTATTTTATTCCACTGCTATTTTACTTATATAGTTATATATTTAAGATACTCTTGCCTCTTTAAATTAAATTAAGTATAACAAGTGTTTATGTATTTGCGGACAGTTTACTAGATAACTTTCTTTAGATGTTACATTTTTTACTATGTACTTGCTTTCTTATTTATCTTTCATAGAGCTTCATTGACTGTTATATTGGTCAGTTATTTCATCCTTTACTTTCTTATGCTTCATCTTCTCTCTTCATACTACACCTTATAATCTTCTGTGGAAATCGTTTCTTTTTCTTTATTCTTTCCTGCTCTTCATAAGTTATGTATCGGTTTTGATGCTTTCTCATATTTGAGATAGTTATTAGCTTGTTTTTCACCATTTCCGCATTTGTAACATTGGACATTTTTCCCTCTTCTGCTTTCTCCATTCTTTTATGTTACAATGTATTGGTTACATATTTATTACTTTGGTATATACATGTTCCGATCTAGACTTACATGATGAATAGTTTTTAGAATACTCTAATGAATTCTAGTTCTAGTTCATGTATCAGATATTTTTCCTTCTAAGTTAAGTATAATCAGTTATGTACTATTTTGGGGCTGGTTATGCTGATTGTTTTATCCCTCGCGATGGTCCCCTTGCTCATCTTCCCATGTCCCCCCTGGTATGAATTTGGTCTTTTTCAGACCTTCCTTGTTGATTCTTCTCTTTCTTCTTCTGCCTACTTTCCTGCTTTCTCTTTCCTCTTCTTTCCTCTTCTCTCTTCGGATTTCCTCCTTGGATTCTTCCTGTTTTGTGTTGGTGGCTAGTGTTTGTTTTCAAGTTTTTTTGGTTGTTGTACATCCTCTATCAAATATAGAATATCATTTTTCCCTATTATTGGTTTTATGTCTGGATTGAATATACTTTCTCTTAATGGGAAAGGTTTAAATCATCCAGTAAAAAGGTTAAAGATATTAGATTACTGCAAATCTCTTTCTTCGGATCTAGTCCTTTTTCAAGAGACGAAGGTCTCTGCTAGGGAGGCGTCATTTTTGAAGAAAGAATGGGTTTCTGATGTTGCTTGTTCAGATGCTTGTGGCAAAAGAAATGGGGTAATTACTTTAGTTTCTAAACATTCTGGTTTGTCTATTGTTTCCTCTGAACAGGATACAGAGGGACGTTGGTTATTATCTAAGTTGTCTGATGGTAATGCTGATCTCTTTGTCATGAACATTTATGCCCCTAACAAGGATGATCCCTCTTTTTGGAAAGTAATCACCAAAAAGCTAAATGACACACCTCATTCTGGTAATCTTATTGTAGGTGGTGACTTTAATTTACCAATGGATCCTATCCTAGATAGGAATTCTGCATTTAATTTTCGTCCCCCTAAATCACATAAACAAATGCTCAATATGTGCTCTCTTATCCATCTTCAGGATGTCTGGCGTCTTCATAATCCCACTGGCAGTGATTTCTCCTTTTTTTCGTCCCCTCATTCGTCCTTTTCACGTATTGACTTTCTTTTGGTTCACTCCTCTCTTGTTCAATCTTCCTCATCTCCGCTTATTCACCCTATTTTGGTTTCGGACCATGCCGCGGTGACGTTCACACTTTTGTCCTTCACCCCTAGGGCGAGTCCTCGATCTTGGAGACTAAACACAGACATATTACATGATGTTTCCGAGGTTCGAGAGTTTTCCCATGATATTGAGTTGTTTTTCCGTGAGAATGTGGGTTCAGTTGATTCCCCTGTTGTTCTTTGGGACTCTTTTAAATGCACTTTCCGTGGTCAGGTCATTAAATGTATGTCAAAGAGGAACGCTGCCATCAGAAAGGAACTTACGAACTTAGCAGCGGAAATTAAAACTCAGGAATCTCTTTTTCGGCAATCTAAAGATAAATCTTGCCTTCAATCTATTAAGAATTTAAAATATACATATAATACTATAGTCACTAAGAGAGCTCATATAGGTCTTCAGGCTCAGAAATCTAAGAAGTTGCTGCTAAAAAACCGGGCTGGCAAGATGCTTGCGGCTACATTAAAGTTCCAAGATTCTTCTTATAAATCTTCCCAAATCTCTGCTATTAATGATCATCTTGGTAAGAAAAATTTCAGACTACTGAAATTCTTGAGGTCTTTCGAGATTTTTATAATAAATTATATACCCCTTCTACTCAATCTTCTTTTGAACAATGCCAAGAGTTTTTAAAGACAGTTCCGGTGAAAACTATATCGGAGGCAGATAATATCTCTTTAAATGGCCCGATTACCTCTGACGAAATTATTTCTGCAATTAAAGCAACTCGCTCTGGTAAAGCTCCTGGTCCTGATGGATATCCTATTTTGTTTTATAAAACCTTTATACCTGAGATTGTGCCGCAGCTTCAATCCGTCTTTGATGCTTTTATTAAAGATGGCTCTGTGTCTGGCTCAGCTGCTGATGCTACTATTGTAGTAATCCCCAAAGAAGGAAAAGATCATTCGGATCCCAAAAATTTTCGTCCTATTTCTCTTCTTAACATGGAAGCTAAGATTTTTGCTAAAATATTAGCTAAACGTCTAGAATCCTTTATTCCTCTATTGGTTCATCCTTCCCAAACAGGTTTTGTGAAGGGTCGTCTTGCACGTGACAATATCCGCACTTTTTGTCACATTCTCGGTTCTGCCAAGCGCTCCAAGCTTCCGGCAGCGGCCTTGGCCCTTGATGCGGAAAAGGCCTTTGATAAGGTCTCTTGGCCTTTTCTACGAGCTGTTCTATGTGCACACAATCTTGGTGACTCCTTTATCCGTATGGTTATGTCTCTTTACTCCCAACCTAGAGCGAACATAAGAGTGAATGGAGCTACGTCGTCCTTTTTTAACCTTCGCCAAGGTACTAGGCAGGGATGTCCCTTGTCTCCTCTTTTATTTTTGGTATCTATTGATCCTCTTCTTAGAATGATTGACTCACATCCAGGTATTAAGGGGTTCTCTTTTGGGTCTCATCAGATTAAAACAGCTGCGTATGCAGATGATGTTCTCATTTTTTCTGATGATATTGCACTGGCCATCCCTGCTATTTCGGACACGATTTCTCTTTTTTCAAAAGTTTCAGGATACACTCTGAACAAAGATAAGACAGAGATGTTCCCCTTAAATGCTTACTGTTTCTCTTCTCATATGGGTTCGGCGGGATTTAAGTGGCAATCTAAACAGCTAAAATACCTGGGTATCTATTTTTGTTCCACCCTATATGCTACGGCTACTTATAATGAATCCCAAACTATTCTTAAGGTGAGACGTCTTTTAGAAACTTGGTCTCCGAAGCATATTTCTTGGTGGGGCCGACTGCAGACTCTTAAAATGATGATCACACCTATTATTAATTTTGTTTCCTCTATGCTTCCGGTAAGGCTTTCTGATTCCTTCTTTCATGAACTTGACTTACTTACCTCCAAATTTCTATGGAATGACAGAAGGGCTAGGATTGCTTATAAATTTTTACGGAAATCTTATGATATGGGAGGCTGTAATTTTCCTGATTGGGGGAAGTATCAAACTGCTTTTCTGGCGTCCCAGGGTGCCCTTTGGTTTTCTTCTCCATCTCTTCATGTTCCAGCATGGTTGACAATAGAACAGGAACTGGCATCCCCACTGCCGACTGCCTCTTTTTTAACCACGAATACCCTTTTTATTCCATTCTCTCGTTCTATTATTTTAGACACTATTGCTGCGGTTCGCAAGGTTGATAAAAGAGTAGCAATTCCACTGCATAAAACTAGATGGTCGTCTATTTGGCGGAATTCTAAAATTAAAATTAATATTGATCCAGAGTTGATGTCTTACTGGGCTGGGAAAGGTGTCTCACTTGTTAAACATCTCTATGATTCCAACAATGACCCTTCCCCTTTCTCATCCCTAGCTCAACAATTCTCTTTATCTAATTTAGACTTTTATACCTTTCTTAAGATAAAGGTAGCACTTGCTAAAAAGCACCTTCATCCTTCTTCCCCTATGATTACGCTTTTTCAGTTATGGATCAGGACTGGTCATGTTGTGTCTCGGATTTACAAATTCTTATCGTCCTCTTCACTTCCTTCTCAAACTGTCGCACAGCAAAAATGGCTACATCATTTTGATCATAGTGTTACCGATCATATCTCTTCTGATACCTGGCAAGATATTGGTAAATTTTCTCTTCGTAACAAAATCGCCCCCTCTTTAATGCAGTCTAAGTTTTTCTCTATTAATCTTCTTCACTGGACTCCCATTCATTTGTATTCGCTAAATCTCAAAGAAGACAATCTGTGCTGGAGTTGTGGGCTTTTACCAGGCGATTTTCAACATATGTTCCTTGATTGCTCCCTTCTCCAACCCTTTTGGGATTTAATTCACAAACACCTCATGCTCATCTTTAATATTAAATTCCAACTTTCTTTTCCATTAATCCTTTTAGGTCCGTTGGCGGCCCCAGTCCCTCTGCCTTTAGATCCCATGGAGTTACAGTTGCTGGATCTCTTATTGACTATTGCAGTCAAAGTAATTCTCATGGAGTGGAAATCCTTTTCATCCGTCTCTTACCATACTTGGTGGGCTTGGGTTTCCTTTCTACGAAGTGCTCATACTTCAGTTGACCATGCTCATCTCTCTCCTTCTATATCTACTGGTGTTTGGAAAGCCTTAGATTCGTACATGGTGTTGGCCTCCGAGGGGTTGGTGGAGCAATATCCCTTTGATTTGTCTGGTTAGTGTTGTCTTGTGTGTCGGGTGAATCCTTTGGAAATCCTCTCCTCTTCCTTTTTTCCTCCCTGTCTCTCTTTTTCTTTCTTCATCTCTTTCCTATCTTTTCCGTCTTTTCTTTCTTCCTCTCTTTTCTTTCTTCTTATCCCTATTTTGCTATCTGATGGTGATACTTTTGATAATTATCTTTGCCGGATATCAATTTGTTTCGTCTCTCCTTAATTAATTTATTTATCTGATATCTGCGGATTAATGAATGACAATGATTTGATTTCCTATTATTTAATTTTATTCTAACATATTTATTGCCTTTGTCTGATATCAATTGTATCACTTTTGCTTGTATCTCATGTCCGTATTTGCTTCTTTAAAATAATAAAATTCTTTTGAAATAAAAAAAAAAGGATTTAGTGAGGCTGCAGATTACAGGTTTAAAATATCATGTGGGAAAATCAATGCCAACATACCTGCAAATACTGGCATATTTCTGTTAGCTATTTATTCTTTAATTTATTTGTGCACTAACAGGGTTTTGTAGAGAACCTCTCTCTTAGATTAATTGGTTACAGTTGAATGATGTAACTCATCAAGCACTAACTATATCAGTAATACATGCAGAATGACTAGCTACCGCGCCATACGGGGTAAGAGAGTCACGCTCACACACTCAGCGGGTCGGACAGACTCCACTTCCCAGGCTCCTCCACTCCTTGCTTCCTGCTCGTCATCGCCAGTAGCGCCCGGAGGCGCTCTTAACCACCAGCGGGCTCCTGCAGCGCGGGACGCTCCAGCTCCCGGGCCATACGGGGTGAGAGAGCCACACTCAGCGGGTCGGACGGACTCCACTTCCCAGGCTCCTCCGCTCCTTGCTTCATGCTCGTCATCGCCAGCAGCGCCAGGAGGCGCTCTTCACCACTGGCGGGCTTCTGCAGCGAGGGACTCGCATGGGCATGCCCGAGCCACGCCTGGGCAAAGCCTGGGCCAAGTGCGGGCCCATCTGCGCTCGTCCGCGCCAGACCGTGGCAGGGCAGGGCCACCCTATTTGGCCTTTAAAAAAACTTTGACTGGGAGCCCTTGGGTCTGGATATTGGCTAAGAATATTCAACAATTGTAGAATGATCTGAATGCCCGCTGTATAAATAGCACTGAAGAGCAGAAAGGCGGTCAGATAATTAGTGAAGGAACATATCCTTCTTAATCTGGCAGTATTAATCCTTTCTTTTTTATTGACTGAGACACTTAAAGTTTTAATTCTGGATAAATCTGTAAGAAAGGCACTATAAGATTTAACTAGGATTTGTGTAGCATATTATATTTGATTTCCTGTGTATCAAATTGTTTGCAAATGATGCATATTTTTTGACGATTAGTATGAATTAATGGTTCTTTTTAATTGATTTTATTGATTATATTTGTACCTAGCCCATTTATTATACCCGGTTCTACGGTACCTGAATTTGTATTTTGCATCCTGCACTTTTTTGGCATTCTTTAGCACTTTTGCATGATTTGCACTTTACATTGCTTGCACTTTGCAGTTTTGCACTCTGCAGTTTTGCACACTGCATACTTTGTACTGGGCATTTTTTACACCTTGCCCCGTGTCCCTTTTATTTTGAGGACGCGGCGATACAGTAGTAAATAGCAGGATGTCGAAATGCAAACTACAAAAAACCCATAAAGCTGCAGTTGACCCATCATGTACCACCATCGATTCCTACTTAGTACGGGTGGTTAGCGCAATTAATGAAGAAATAGATAGGGCGGAACGCCACCTTTCACTAGGTGCAGGTACGGTGATAGAAGAAATAGCTGGGTTAGATTGTGGGATGCAACAGAATTTAGCTGAGATCGCCCCAAGTAACAAGCAAGAAATTACCCCCCCCGATAATTGTGAGTCCTGGGAACCTTGATACAGATTTACTTGCATCATCTGACGTGCCATGATTGCATTCACCAAGTGGTTCACCTACACCAAAAAGGAAAAGGGGTTGTAGAAAAAGTCAAGTAAAAACTGGGACTATTAGTAAAAGTAAAAAAGGCCCACTACCGAATACTACTGTCAAGGCACTGGAAAAAAACCCTGATATAAGGCCTTTGCCGGATGTGCAAATTAATCATATCGTAGCCCTCTTAACCCAAAAACTAGAAGCATCATTCAAACCACTCCACGATAAATTAGACAAACATAATGGAGAAGTTGTTAAACTTTGCAGATTATTAAAATTTATTAGTGAAAACTAAAGGGAGAATGCGAATGGGAAAAAGAGACGACAACATGAACAACTACAACAAGGAATAACTGCTGCTAACACATTAACCAGTACCCTAAACACCAACAATAGGGATAATAGGGACTGTGGGGGCCAAGGAAGCAATCCGGAAGTGCCCAAAACAGGTGCCAACACGATTCCAACAGGCCCTAGACAGAAAGCGACTACGAGTGATCAATCCTGCCCCAGTGGGGGGACATGATTGAAAAGGCAGAGTTGATCCAGGTCCCTACTAAATTAAGGGAAAAGGGGGTACCAGAGGGAAGAACTGGTGTGTCAATAAACCTGCCCGCAGAATTCTGCCCATATGTGGCAGTTTTGGTGAATGTACCCCAACTTGAGCCTGGCCAAAAGGAGAAGGAATATACTCTAAAAAATAAAGTGGTGCACCGGTTAAATAAGAATTGTGGTTACCCAGTGGATCACGCTGACCAGATACTCTTAACCAGAAGAGTAAACTGGATTGGACTCTTAAGAAAGACATCGCAGGGTGATTGCGTAATTATTAACTTTAGGAACCCCAATTGGGCTAGGACTTCCCTGGAAAGAGCGGTTGCAACATCACACAATGATTCTAATGTATCTCTCTTACCTCTAGGCTTTTTTTATAGACACCAAAGGCCTATACCCAATAGTGGAGGAAATCAGGAGTTATGTAGAACTAACCCGGCAGTGTCAGCGCAGCCATACTACACATTACCTACATTTAACAGATTTCAAGCACTCAGCACTCTTGAAGATGATGATTAACAGAGTACCACCCGTCTACCCGTTGGGGAGGTGGGACCTGAAGAAATCGGGTCGGCGGGAATAGGGCTGATAGGAAAAAGTGTACTTGACATTGTTGAGCCTAATTTAATCTCGCCTAAGCTTCTACCTAAGGTTATAAACCCGCTTGTTTCATACTCATTAAACAGGGAGAAAGAAAACAGTACAGAGGTTCATTCAGATGGAAACAAAGGGAAATCCACGGAAAAAGTTATGAACCTGCCCGTATTGAATCCCCTTACTAGTGAGGTAGACGTTAGCAAGTGCATAAGTGAACAATTTATTGAAAGTACAGGGAATTTCGCAGTTAACGGCTTTATTATCGCTACTTGGAATATAGCCGGACTGGCAAGTAAAAAGGACACGTTGGGCTGGGTCGATTTTATTAATAAACATGACATTATTTGTCTACAAGAAACTTGGAATACAGAACATTTTTATTTTGAAGGCTTTACTTCTTATGATCTATTAGCTACACCCTCTATGGGTGGCAGAGCAAAGGGTGGGCTGTTAATCCTTCTGTCAAATAAATTGCCTTTGGTAGTCAAAAGGGTAATCAAAGTTGGACACCACTCGCAGATATTGTGGCTGCATCATAAAGGCGGCTGGGATGTCCTACTAATAAACTTTTATAATAATATCTTTGACTCAACTTGTCATAATGCAGTTATTGAATTAGAGAAGGAAATAGATAATTTGGTTACAGCAGTAAATACAAACCTTGCTATAATATGGGTCAGAGATTTTAATACCCCAATTTGCACACTGTCTATGACTAAAGTTTGTGGGTTTAGGAGTAATGAAGGGGATGATTGTATGCACTTCCAGCATAACATCTATGGTGAATACAGTTGTGGCGAAATATGACCTCGATATAATGCATTGCGCACATGATGGGTACTGGAGGGAGATACCAACCTTCACTGGTAGAAAAGATAATACCACAATTGATCTTGTTTTAGTATCTGCAAACATTGTACATCTATGTTCTACCCCATGGATTGCCGAATTGTTACTTAGGGACCACAATTGTATTATTATGGCAATGGTTGTGTGGGGCAATAAATTTGTGATACAAGAAATGGTTATTGATAATATTATCCCGTATAGACCAAACAGTACCAGAATCAGGTGGAAAAGTACTAATTCTGTAAAATAAAAATAAAAATTGTTTTAGAATGTGGTAAGGACATATATGACAGTCTTGAAATGGAGGTTGAACCGGCTATGATGTTCATTAATTTTAGTAAAATTAATGACACTATAGATTAGATATTAACCATACCACAGAGTAGGAAGCATACACAGAATAGGGGTTGGTTTAACCACACCTGTACCAACTCGCTGAATCAGTGAAAACAAGCACTCTCCAGCAGACCCAGGGACAAAGCGTTAGTTCTAAACCTAATATCAGATTACAAACTAGCCCTAAAACAGAGGAAGAGGGAGCTCCAAGAGGAGGCATGGGATAAATGTTCGATGGCTGCGGGTACTTCTAACAAGTTGTTCTGGGAAACTGTTAATTCAACATTTCTTAAAAAAGAATCTTATCCTGAACTTTTGTGCCATGTTAGTTGTGAGGAATGGTTGATATATTTTTCTAGCATTTTTAATCCATGTGATGAAGTTTCTGAGGCTTTTACAAACCCCAGCAAATGGCCCATTATCCCCCTAAATATCACCCTTGATTAGGTTGACCTATGAATTAGTTGTAGACAAGGGGGAAAAGCACCGGGCCCGGATGGTGTACTCATAGATGTCTATAAGATGGTGCCAGAACTATGGGGCCCAATACTCACTAGAGTTTTTAATGCTGCAGTTACAGAGGGAGTTCCCATGACTTGGGGTCAATCAGTTATTATCCCCATTTATAAAAAGGGGAATAAATCGGAAGCCAAGAATGACCGGCCAATTTCCCTACTAGACTCATCAGTAAAAGTGATGAGTAGGGTTTTATTAGTAAGATTAGAAGAGTGGGCCGCAGATAACAGGATTTTATCACAAGCTCAATTTGGTTTTATAAAGAGGCTATATACGTTAGAACAGTGTATTAATTTAGAGCTTTTAATTGGAAAATATACATGTGCCAAACAAGGGGGCCTCTTTTTATGCTTCGCTGATCTTAGCAGCGCCTTTGATTTAGTGAACCATGCTATACTCTGGCCTGTTCTACTTAACCTTGGTGCCCCAGAACCTATTATTTACTTTCTTGCAAGGTTATACGGGAAATTATCAACTAGAGTCTGGTATGGCCAACAGGGTGAATGTACTCCCAATTTTAAGGTTAAATGTGGCATCCGCCAAGGCTGCGTCCTAGCACCTTTGCTTTTTACCTTGTTTATTAACGAAGTAGACACAGTTCTTAAGTTGATACAGGTGGATGCCCCCCAAGCGGAGGGCCAGGACGTACCAGTTCTGCTTTATGCAGATGATGCTGTGCTTTTATGTAGAACACCAGTAGGCCTCTAGTGACTAATAGATGGGTTCGCAGATTGTATTAAAGGGACGAAGTTGTTGATAAGCAAAGCCAAAACATATACAATGGTTTGTGGTATAAAACCCAGGAAAATGAAATCTTTTTTTATAGACGGAAAAAGAGTGGAATCTGTCGACAATTTTTGTTACCTGGGGCTAACCTTTTCTGGTGAAGGTAAATGGTCACGCGAAATGTCAAATGTCTGGGTTAAAATATCAAAAAGTGCGCATGGGGTCTTTAGGCTTGCGTCCAAACTAGGTGACCATCGTATTAAAGACATGACATATATCTATAAAGCTAGATGGGCCTCCATAGCACTATATGGTGCAGGTGTATGGGGTTACTATTCCAGTCAAGTACTACAAGTAGAGGAAAACTCTTTTTTTAAAAAGCTTTTGTGCCTGCCTGCATCAGCATCCTCTGAGTTAATCCATTGTGAATTGGGACCCAACTATTTGTCAGATTTGATCGCACTGAGACCCCTATTGCTCGATTGGTCTAAAGAGGAGGCAATATTTACTCAATCAATTATCAAGGACTGCCTGCGATTGGAGAATTGTTTTAAGATCCCTTGGCTAAAATATATAGCAAATGTTAACAGAGATTTATTTAAGCTTATGATCTTGGAAAATCCAATTAATGTATTAGGCTTGTCCAAACAGGAGATAAAGAACACTTTTTCGTCTCACAAGAAGGAGTGCAGGATGAGAATCATGGGGAAACAAACTACATATCAGCACTACCATTCACATATAGATTTTGATGGCTTTCAAAGTTACCTATCACTAGTTACAAGACCATCTCACTGCTTTGTTTTAACAAGGATGAGATTAAGCCTTGTTCATCATCTAGTAGCATTCCCCGTAATGAAAGAGCGACCAGTCACCTCATGCCCATGTGATGCGCATACTAAGCAGAGCACCATGCACTTTCTACTTTTATGTGACCTGTACCGGAACTATAGAATTGTTTACCTAAAACCTTTATTTAAAAAATATAATGTTATAACTACCAATGCTGCTATGAGCCTATTGTTTACACTTAGAGAGCCCGAGATCTGTTTTTATGCTGCAACATTCATTTTAAAATCAATTCAAGCTAGAAAAAGTATGTTTTTTTAATGTATTTATTAACTGAGAGTACATTTTTATAATTGCATTTAATTAATTGTATATGTATATCTGCTGCTTTTATGTATCTGTAATTGGATTATTGTGTCTGTGCTTTTATGGTTGCTACACAATCCGAATAAAGCTTACTGAACTGACTAGCTAATCAATAGTTCGATAAAGTGCTTTACTCCTCCCAAGGAGTACAGAAAGTGCCATACAAATACCAGTACAATATAAAACAACTGAATGGAGTATCATACAGGTGTGCACATAAAAATACTACCACAATGAAATTGTTGTTATTATTACTGTTTATCGTATGATTATTTGTATTGTTATGTATGGCTGTCACAGAGCACCACTAGTGTGCGTACCAGATTCTAAATCTAGTTATTCACTTTGAAAATGTAGCAACAGTCGGAAACAAAATACATCCAAGATGCTTTCATAAGGCTGGTCCTACACTCTGATGGAAAGCAGAGAACACAGCTTTGGGAGGAAAGGGAGAGACAATGCTTAAACAACGGTGGAGGTGGGGTTGAGTTGAAGAAGGCAAGTTTTTTTTACATGAGGGACAACGAAGAGAGGCCATGTTAGGTATCCACCCCCAAATTACCTCCTCTGTGTAGGGGTTTTAAGCAGTGGCAGGTAATTTTTGGGGCTCATCCATGGAATTCAATCTTAATGGGTAAGCAGAGATTAACTGGATTGTTTTTCAAATCGGGCTTTAAGTGACATTACAGATAACTCCATCTTTGCTCTTGTCTATGGTATTCACTTTGAGCCCCTCAGTAGAAAAGTATTGCTGTTATTTACTTTTACCCAATTATAGTTCTGTATATCATTAAAACAATAATGCTACTAATTGCCAGACTCCTTAAACAATATTGTCTCATATATGAGTGACTGACTTGTTTGCATTGTGTACATTAGGAACTCAATTGCCTTCAGGCCCATTGCAGCTGACTACCAGAGAGTATCACTAATTATACGTATCACTTCAAAATGAGGCCTCAATGCCTCAAGGCTACATGTGTCAAACCACACCCTAAAAATATAGCTTGGATTCTCCATGGTTGAGAAATACCACCACATTTCTAGTCTTGCCTTCCTCTTTAACATTGTCCAAGAAAAGTAATTCCTTGGCATGCAAACCATTGTTTAATCTGCAAGAGTTCAACATCAAAAGCAACACAAAAAAACAATGAATGCATATATTCTCTGTCTAAAGTCTGAATCAGCAGTTGATGTTCTAGTAATTTATTATCTTGACTGTGGATGTGCCTTCCATGGTGATCACCACGAAGGTAGACTACTCTTATGAGAGTTGATCTATATGCTGCACAAGATTTGTAGCCAACACAAAAAAGTAAACTATTTACCCCTTTTCTAGTTTTCATCAAATGGCTACCGGTTGATGCCATATGCACCATAAGAAATGTATGCAATACCCACAAAACCTTACCTAGATATCTCACACAAAAGCTATCCAATTATGAAGACTCACAAAATCGATGATGTAAAAATTAAAGATCTTTCTGTATCTCACTCTTTTAGAAAAAATGTAACACCCTCAACATTTGGAACACTTTTTGAACCCATAGACTCACCCACCCCTTTCTTTGCCTTTAAGCAACTAATTAAAATAGTCTACTGGAAAATCCTATCCATATGAATGCACAACTGACACCCCCTTTGTTGGACCTGGCCCTCTGCAGGGTCAACCCCAAATGTTTGCCTTTAACCTCTACCTTTTAGCTGAATTCATATTTGTTGGCCTTTGGACTCTGCACTTTACCACTGCTAACCAGTGCTATAGTGCTCTCTCCTCTAAGTAGGTAAAATGTAATTATCGTCTACTGTCGTACTTTGGTATTCGGAACCGCGTAGGGGACAGGGCCCTACCTCTGTCTATTTTGGTATTAGCGAACCGCAAATGGTAAATGCGGCACGTACGAGCGCTTTATGTGCCGTTCCAGCTACGAATGCACTGTGTACACGTATTCTGCTCAACTACGCGGGTTCCATTTTGGAAGCAGTGGCCATCTTGTCATTGCCCTCACATAGGCTATGATGGAGTTAATACGGGCCTCACAGTACACGGGCTTTCCCTCTGACTTCTCTGTGACCTGGGCAGCTGGCTCTGCTGCCCCGGGTCAAACCGGTCTCACGAGCTCCCCTTCCTCCTTCCACCTGTGATTCGTATCAGGGCTTGACCCGTCATAAAACCCTTTCATTCTACACAATCCCCCGGCTAATCTCTTCCACACCTGCTTGTTCTTGCTTTATGACTTGTTTCTCAAAACAGGAGATGCTCATATTTATTGGGGGGTCTATTTACTTCAAACATGGGATCTGAACCTTCCTGTGTAAATCATTGTGGGCTGGCCGAACTGGAATGTGGGATGGTCATCATGACTCTGCTCTTTCGTTTGTAATGTATACCTTTATATGACCATATCGTAAACCAAGGAATGTATGCCTGGAGCATGATATTTTGTACTTAAGGAGAAGTCCGTTCCTATGATTTTCAGCAGTCTCCTGAGAACATACACGCTGTTGTACTTCTAGGATATCTGTCATTGGTCTGCAGCCAATAAACGATTCTTTGACTTCACCCAGAAGACTCTGTGTTTCTGTAGGTCCGGAACAGGGTGAAACCCCGAAGTCATAGGGTGTGTGCCCCTGCACCGCTGGGTCTAAAATACCCAGTACTTCAGTTTGGCGCCCAACTCGGGCCGATTTCAGCGGTACCAGTCCAAGCCAGAGGTTCGTGAGGAGCTTCGTGTGGAAATTCCGGAGGAAGGCCGCCACTTCATCGACCCCTGCATGTCGACGTGGTCCGAAAGTCTTTTCTGCGAGGTTCTCCGCGTCCCGACGGCTACGAAGGACTGCTGCCCTGATTAATCGACCTGTTTTGGACCCTTGACGAGTTTGAGAGAGCGAAACAATCGAGAGAGTCTTCTGGTGACGTCATCGATCAGCAATATTCAGTTAAGTATAAGTGGAGCGTCTCCCATTTGTTTTGGTATCCCTCGGGATCGTTTGATTTGATTTGGTAATTGGTGATTTGGTGTTTGCAAACCCCAAAGCCAGAGGACTCGTGTATTCACGAGAATATCGTAATCGATAATCCTTTGACGTTTGGATCTAGACTAGTGAGCGAAGATGCCTGGTTCTGGACTATTTGGTAGATTATTCTGTTTGGGTTGTGGAAAAGATTTCCAGCTGGAAGAATCATGTCCGGTTCCTCCGGTTGGAACTCCAACTTATGAGCTCTATGTGAAACATGGCGTAGGCCCCATTGCATATAACGAAGTGTGGATCCACTACACCAGGAAAGACGGTGTTTTAAAATGGTCCCAAAATGGTAGTTTTGATACCGATATTTTAGATAATCTGGAAATTAAATTGTTTAAGAAGAAAGCCCGGCCGGCGATGTTTGACTCTTTCCGCTTATGGCGAAAGGAAGCCAAACAGAAGGAAATTAAGCTAGCGAAAAAGAATAAGAGAGAGAGAGGTATGTCAGTAATGCAAGCAGCTGTACAATTTAAAGATAATGAAGAGGAGCAAATGAATGAGCAATTGCACAGGCAGCGTAAGTTAGGGATTGACAAATGTTACCCAGCTTTGCCACATTCTAAGCAGGATGAGTCAGAAGAAAAGGAGAAAGATCCCTTAATGTCGCATTTGTTGAGTTCGCCACCCCCGTATGCTCAAACTGCCACGGCGCCTCCCCAGCTTGTAAATATGCCACCTCCAGTGCATATACTGCAAGCCTTGCCGCAACCGTCAGTTGCTTTGCAACCAGTTCCTATTCCTGTAGCGCAGTCTTCCCAAGCGCCTCCAGTAGTGCTTCCAACTACCCCCGCACTTCCTGCGACTTTGCTTAATCCAGTAACTGCCTCCCCTAACACTCTTCCTTCTACCACTCCAGTACCTGTCTCTACATCCTCTTTTCTTCCCTCTGTTTTTCCCCCTGTTCTCGCCTCAGCTTCTCCTTCAGCGCGACAGCGTTTAGCTAATGTGGTTACTACATTAATGTCGCCTCTCTTTGGGTCATCTGGTGCAACTCCTGGTGTACAGCGTAAGCAGTTGCGCAGCCAATTGCCTAACCCCGATGAGAAAAAGGTAATAGATCACATGGCGCGTAGATGGATCGTTTTTCCTTCACTGTATGATGTGGAATCGGTTGTTAACACTTTCCATCAATGGGATGCCCCGAAACAGAGATATGTATTCGAGAAAATGTGCGAAATTCTCTGTGAAGAATTGGAGGATAGTGGTAGAAATCCGAACCCGCAGGAATTGTGTAGAGTGAGGTTCGATTTTGGAACTGGTATAATTGTGGACCGCGAAGTAGATAAAGCAGTTGCGGTTGTATTGTCCTTAAGGAATGACGATTGCCAACAGTCATTGTTTGAACACGAGGTCCTTGTGGGGAAAAAGGCAAAAGCGCGACAATACCCTATGAGAGAAGTTCCCCCGGTATGGAAAGAAGCAGTTGCAGCTGTCGGCAATAACCCCGCTGTGCCAGCGCATTTCCAACGTGTTTGGGTGCATGTTCCATGGAAGCGCTCTGAGGTGTTAGCGCTTAAGCAGACATTGCCTGATCCCCGTAAAAACCCAGCAGGTTATGATAAAGAGTTGTCACAGACGGCAGGGTCATGCATTATGAATCTGGCCGACATAGACATGTTGTTTGGTAATGTTGTTCCACAGCCTCTATGGGGGTCAATTCGTAATGCAGATCACGATGCAGAACTAGGGGATACCTGGGCTAACATTGTTGCTGCTGATGCTAGACAAACGGGTGGTGCGAAACCAGAACCTTTAGTAGCTGAATTGCCTGGTAGAATCATCACGTATATGAAGACAATAATGCCTGCGATGCGCGTAAATTGGGACAAGTTATCTGCATGTAAGCAAAAGAAAGATGAGACAGTGTCAGACTTCTTTACTAGGTTTGAGGAAACGTTTATTGACCACAGTGGGCAAGATATGAGTACTGAGGGTGGCCAACGGTTGTTTGTGGATAAGTTTGTGCAGAATTTACTTCCTGACCTGTGTAAAAAGTTGAAAGATTCAGAGAGTTCTTGGGCCGTTTCTTCTTCAGCGCAAATACTGGCTACTGCACAGTATTATGAAAACAGAGATAAAGACGAGAAAGATAGAACGGAGAAGAAAACGAAGGAACTAAAGACAAAGGTCCTTTTACAGCAGGCCTATCCACCACGTGGCGGCGGTAATAATTATAGACAACCCCAAGGTGTCTATCACCAACCCCAACAATTTCAGACTAATCAGCAAATGAATGGGTATTATCAACCACGTGTCCCTGTAGGTCCCAACCAATGTTCATACTGCAAAGAGGAAGGTCATTTTAAATATAGTTGTCCTAAATTAATGCAACGGAACGGTAATATGTATGGCGCAAGAGGTAGAGGTGGTCAGCAAGCTCCTAGAGGCAGAGGGCGTGGAAGTGTTCCACAAAACGCGCGTCCTCTTCCGCCCCAAAGCGCCATTAATAGCTTTGATCAGCAAGCTAATGCGATTAGCAATACGGCCCAGTATTATAATAATGATTATTATGCAGAAGATGGTGATGCAGAGAATAATGATTACTAGGACAGCCATAGACAGAGAGAGGGAGTTGTTTCAGTGCCAGTGGATCAGAGTGGACCGTATGTTGAGGTGACTACAGCAAATGTAACGGAGCCTTTTCTGCTAGACACTGGTGCTGCAAAGAGTTCAATCATGCATTCCAAACTCCCTGGCGCACCTTTGTCTGGCGATATAAATGTTTCAGTAGGTTTTTCTGGCGCCCCAGTTAGGAACCCGATTTCCAGTCCCATGTCACTTTCTGTTGGACCTTGCGAGCTGAAAGCGCCCCTGATCCTGACAACAGGTTGTGGTGAGAATTTGCTGGGATTAGATTTGTTGAAAAGATTGCGCGCTACACTGTATTGTTCTCCTTCAGGAGTACAACTTACATTAGGCAAGCAAGTGGTTTCTCCAATGTATTTGTCTAAAAACACGATGCCACCTGAATTGTCATCCCTTCCGGATGTCCTTTGGGCTACTGGTCCCAATGATGTGGGCCTCTTGGAAATACCACCATATGTGGTGACTCTGAAGGCTAATGTCAGACTGCCACGTATTCCCCAGTACAAGATCTCTAATGAAGGCCAGAAAGCATTGTTAGACATTGTCAGCGACTTGATTAATAAGGGTGTGGTTGAAGAAACAAGAGGCAACGTTTGCAATAGTCCGATTTTGCCTGTCTTAAAACGAACGGACCCTTCACAGCCACCTGTTTACAGATTTGTGATTGATCTTAGAGAGGTTAATAAGATTGTTGTGCCTCAGTTTCCGGTTGTCCCTGATATAACTGCCTTGTTAACGATGATTCCAGCCTCTGCTGCATGGTTTTCAGTGATCGATTTAAAGAATGCTTTCTTTAGCATCCCAATTGCAGAAGAGAGCAGAGACATTTTTGGTTTTAGTCTGGGAGGCCGAAGCTTCCGCTTCAAACGCGCTCCCCAAGGCTACTGCGAGAGTCCATCCATATACAGTCAAGCTTTGAAAGCGCAGCTTGATGCACTTGTTTTACCTAGTGGCGCTATCCTGATCCAGTACGTGGACGATTTACTGATCGCTGCGGATACTGAAAAGATCTGTAAAGAAGCCACATTGTCACTGTTGCGCCATTTATCCGCTTACCATCACAAAGTGTCTCTCTCTAAGCTGCAATATTGTCGACAAGAAGTGACCTACTTAGGTCATCTCTTATCGAAGGAGGGAAGGAGACTGACCCCAGAAAGAATTCAAGCCATTGCACAGTTGAGTGTGCCAAAGACACAGAGAAAAGTGCGTGCTTTCTTAGGAATCACCTCATACTGTAGGCATTGGATCCCTAGTTTTTCTTTGTTGGCAAAACCTTTATTAGCATTAACATGCAAAGACACACCGAATCCTATCCCATGGTCTGAAGAGTGCCAGAAAAGTTTTGTGGAATTGCGCAATGCGTTGTGTTCAGCACCTGTGTTGGGCACCCCTGACTATAGCAAGCCTTTTACATTGTATGTTCACGAGAAAGATGGATGTGCGTTGTCAGTGTTAACACAGCCTTTTGGCGACAGACCGCGCCCATGCGCGTATTTTTCATCCACCTTGGACCCAGTAGCGAGGGCATTGCCAAGCTGTCTGAGAGCGACAGCTGCTGCAGCGATGTCTATCCGACAATCTGCTGGTCTGGTAATGGACAACACATTGATTGTCATGGTTCCACACGCTGTAGACACATTATTAAATAGAACCAAGACACAACACTTGACTAGTGCGCGATTATCAGGGTATGAACTTACACTGTTAGCTAATCACATACACATAAAGAGATGCAATACGCTGAATCCAGCCACATTATTGCCGATTCCAGCAGACTCAGATGAGATTGAGCAACATGACTGTCTGTTCAGGACAGAAGAAGAGACGAAAGGGAGAGTAGATCTCAAAGATACTCCCCTGACTGAATGTGATGGCACTTTATGGGTAGATGGGTCATGTTTCAAGCTCCCTAATGGTGACACGACTGCTGCATATGCTATCACGACTTTACATACGGTCGTGGAAACTGCACGAGTGCCACATAATTCGGCCCAAGCAGCAGAATTGATCGCCCTCACGAGAGCATGTGTGTTGTCTGAAGGAATGAGAGTGAACATATACACAGATAGCCAGTACGCCTTTGGCGTGGCTCATAATTTTGGGCGTTTGTGGAAAGAGTGTGGGTTCCTGACGTCACATGGAGCTAAAATTCAGAATGGCAAGTTGGTGAATGATCTCCTTGAGTCACTGACCCTACCTTTGCAAGTTGCGATCATGAAATGCAGTGCGCATAGGAAAGTCACAGATGATGTTGGACGTGGGAATGCGTTTGCTGATGAGACCGCGAGAGAAACAGCACAGAATGTGAAGACTAGAATGTATGTTGCAGGCCCCGCAAGATGGGTTAATGATGTGGGAATGTGTGAGAACACAATAGAGAGTGTGAAGTCGCTTCAGGCTGAAGCTACAGAAGAAGAGTTAAGCAAGTGGAGAGAGAGTATGGGTAAGTTGGATGAGAATGGTTGTTGGATTGATCTGACAGAACATAGGCGATGGTTGTTGCCTGATGCATATGTGCTTCCAGTGGTTACTATGGCACATGGAATGGCGCATATCAGTACGAAAGGTATTTGTAAGTTGTTGGCTCCAGTATGGCAGAATGTTGGGATTCCCAAGTGTGCAGAGAATGTGGTCAAGAATTGCATAGTATGCTTGAAGTACAACCCTGGTAGGGGAACCCCAACTCCGGCTGGTCACTTTGCACCCCCATCATGTCCATTCGAAGTTTTGCAGCTGGACTTTATTCACATGGAAAGATGCAACAACCTGAAATATGTACTAGTGGTTGTTTGTACTTTCTCAAAATGGGTAGAGGCTTATCCTCTGAAAGATAACACTGCCCTATCCACAGCCAAAGCCCTTGTGAAGGAGTTTTTCCCCAGGTTTGGAATGCCGAGAATGGTGTGGTGTGATAATGGAAGTGAGTTTGTGGGTAAAGTGATGAAGAATGTATGTGAAGGTTTAGGCATAAGGCAGAAATTCCACGCTGCAAATCACCCCCAATCAGCTGGACTAGTTGAACGCTACAATGGAGCCTTAAAGCTCAAGCTGGCCAAAATCCAGGCGAGCACTGGTCTTAAATGGCCTGACGCTCTGCCTCTAGCACTCTTGTCCACCAGAATGACGATACACTCACGAGTGGGACTTAGTCCTTATGAAGTAGTCTTTGGCCGCCCGGCCAACGTATGGGGTGTGCCAAGGCCTACGAAGTTCAGTGAAATAGAGCATCCAGTACTGCTCGATTACCTGTATGATTTGACTGTTAAACTGCGTGTTTTGCACCAACAGGTACATGATACTCTTCCCCAAGCCTCTGAACCTCCTGGACACCCCATCAACCCTGGCTCGTGGGTCCTGGTCCGGAATTTCCAGCGTAAGGGCAACGACGAACCTCGCTGGATCGGCCCCCATCTTGTTCTTCTTTCGACAAGATCAGCAGTGCGAGTGAAAGGGAAGAAGCACTGGATTCATGGTACTCACTGCAAGGTAGTTCCCTTGCCTCTGCCATATGACCAGTGGGTCAACGAGGGTATCGCCGACTCAGAGACAGACATTGTACCTCGCTTTGTACCATTCAGTGACGCCCGCTTAAGAGACACAGCTTCAGTCCAAGAGAGTGACAATATTCTGCAGGAAGCTGTGCCGCCATCAAATCGACTGGACACCACTGAGCCTGAACTTTTGTTTCAAGACCAAACAGCACCTGGCCGTCTCCGCTATAACTTGAGACCTAGGCCCATGGACAAATAAAGATTTCCTCATTATTTCCCTTTTGACATTTTTTGCTCTCCCATCTGAAGGACTTTCTTGATTTTTGTTTTTCGAACCACCATCCGGGTTCTGCCGCAGGGTCGCGGTGCCAAGACTTTGGAGTACAGGCCGAAGACGTTAGGTCAACGGTTCTGGTTGGTCTAGGGCGTTTCCCTGGACTGACAGGCGTACTCCTTAGCAGAAGAAACTCATCCACCGCGAGCGGCCCGAGTAGAGGATGGAGTTTTGTAGGATGGAGAGACCGATTGAGGAAATGAACTCTCAAACAAGGATGTGTAGAATTGTAAAAAGTAAATGTTTTGTCTTTTTGTGCTTTGTTACACTGTGTAGTATCATGATGTTTATTGTAGGATGTGTGTTTTCCTTTGCTCCAAAACCCATTGCACCCACTCAACAGCCTATATCTCTTTCTACTGCCTCCTCTCACTCTTTTCACCCTTTGCCTGAGCACGAACAGACCAGACGATCAGAGTTCGTAAATAACTCGTTTATCCAACTCTTGCACCAGCACCAACTGGTAATGAATACGACCAATTGCTGGGTCTGTGGGTTAATGCCCCATACCACTAACAAGGGTATTCCCTACCTGGTGCTACCGTACAGTTACAATGGATCGTCATGGGCCTTCCAAACCATGTTTCTCTACGCCCTAGATACATACTCCCCTCGCCCACCGCGTTCCATCAGACCCATCACCAATAATAAGGCTTTGATGAAAGGAGTTGCCGATATGAGTAGGGATATTAATGCATACTCGTCCATTCCCAAAGAAGAGCTGAGACCTTATGTAGGATGGAACGCGACGGGGTATAGTATTAGTCTGGGTGAAAGACAGCGAAAAATCTCATCTCCAATCTGGGTCGTACCCCACCTGGGTCGGTTCTGCTTACAGGGTAATGGTCAGAACCCTAGGGCTCAACTGGGAAGAAGTGACTGTACCGAAACGTACACTTTCCCGTCACAGTTTTCCCCTGCGTTTTTGGCTGCTAAGGGCACATATTTCATCTGTCATGACCGAGCATATACATGGTTGCCCCCTGATTTCTCGGGCACATGTTATATTGCGAACTTGCTACCGCCGACATTTACTGCCGCCTCTGACTATCACAAGACCAGAGTTGTGAGAGGCGTGATTAGTAAGGAGGACACTGCCGGTCAGGAAGCAGGAGATTTTTTCCTGGGTTTCCTGCCGTTTTGGGGACCTATGGTCAATAGTAGGAACCTGAGACAGCTGACTCGTGTGGTTGAATCCACCGTCAATGTAACGGCTGGTGCCCTTGGTAATTTGACAGCTGAGCTCCAAGCGGATCGCCTTATGACTTTGCAGAACCGCATGGTCCTAGACGTTATTCTTGCAGACCGCGGTGGGGTATGCAAGGTCATCCAATCCAGTTGCTGCATTTTCATACCAGATAATGCTCCAACAGTGTATCAAGCCATCTCCAAACTCCATAAAATATCTGAAGCCATACACGTGGATAAGGGAGATTGGTCACTGATGGGATGGTTCTGGGAATTGATATCTGCCTGGGGTTGGAAAGTTCTGATGGTCATTGGAATGATCTTAGCCATTCTTTTCCTGTTCTGTCTATGCATACAGTGTGCTCCTGCGATATGTGGCCTCTGTGCTACCTTATGTGTAAGGAAACCTGTATCGAGGGACGAGCTAAGTAATAGGATGATGCTACAGCAACATCTCCATGACTTCGTGAACATTGACCTAGACTCGGATTAAGATGAGTATAGTGATTGCCTATGTAAGGGCAAAAGGAGGGTCTGTCGTACTTTGGTATTCGGAACCGCGTAGGGGACAGGGCCCTACCTCTGTCTATTTTGGTATTAGCGAACCGCAAATGGTAAATGCGGCACGTACGAGCGCTTTATGTGCCGTTCCAGCTACGAATGCACTGTGTACACGTATTCTGCTCAACTACGCGGGTTCCATTTTGGAAGCAGTGGCCATCTTGTCATTGCCCTCACATAGGCTATGATGGAGTTAATACGGGCCTCACAGTACACGGGCTTTCCCTCTGACTTCTCTGTGACCTGGGCAGCTGGCTCTGCTGCCCCGGGTCAAACCGGTCTCACGAGCTCCCCTTCCTCCTTCCACCTGTGATTCGTATCAGGGCTTGACCCGTCATAAAACCCTTTCATTCTACACAATCCCCCGGCTAATCTCTTCCACACCTGCTTGTTCTTGCTTTATGACTTGTTTCTCAAAACAGGAGATGCTCATATTTATTGGGGGGTCTATTTACTTCAAACATGGGATCTGAACCTTCCTGTGTAAATCATTGTGGGCTGGCCGAACTGGAATGTGGGATGGTCATCATGACTCTGCTCTTTCGTTTGTAATGTATACCTTTATATGACCATATCGTAAACCAAGGAATGTATGCCTGGAGCATGATATTTTGTACTTAAGGAGAAGTCCGTTCCTATGATTTTCAGCAGTCTCCTGAGAACATACACGCTGTTGTACTTCTAGGATATCTGTCATTGGTCTGCAGCCAATAAACGATTCTTTGACTTCACCCAGAAGACTCTGTGTTTCTGTAGGTCCGGAACAGGGTGAAACCCCGAAGTCATAGGGTGTGTGCCCCTGCACCGCTGGGTCTAAAATACCCAGTACTTCACTACCCAAATAGCACATTTAGGTACTTGTAAGCCCCTAGTAAAGTGGTACTACATGTACCCAGGGCCTGTAAATTAAATGCTACTAGTGAGCTTGTAGCACTTATTGTGCCACCCATTTAAGTCAAACTTTAACCATGCCTCAGGTCTGCCATTGAAGCCCATGTGTGCAGTTTTAAACTGCCATTTTGGGCCGACAGAAATAAACCATTTGCCAAGCTCACACCTGCCTTTTAAATACATATAAGTCACCCATAGGGTATGCCATAAACAGCCACATTGCAGGGTGCAATCTACTTATGAGGTAGGATATGCCATTTTAAGTATCACTGGTCCTGGTAGTGAAACACTCCTAAATTCGTTTTTTACTACTGCATGTCCTGCTTCTCCCATAAGACAACATTGAAGTTGCCTTATTACATTTAATAAGCTGTAACTTCCAAACAGGAACAGGTAAACAGTTCACATTTGGATTCTTCTTTAGAATTGAAATGGAAAATCCTCTTATGCTGAAGTCGGATTTTTGGTTACAATTTTGGAAAATGCCACTTTTACAAAGTTGTAATTTCCTGCCTTAGACATTTAGTACATACAGCATGTCTCTGGCTCACATGACTGGCTTTAGTTGGCAGTTGGTCTTTGTATATTCCTCCTAGACAACCATGCACAATGCAGAGCCTAGGTGTGCCTGAATGGGCAATCATTGGCAGAATGTGGTGCTGTGGTAGGCACAGCCCCACTTGCACCTGATAGGCTGCGCCCTCTCTTCCTGCAAAGAACTGCATACCGTCTGTAGTTATCTGGAGCTGGGCAGAGAAGCAGGAAACCTAGGCACTTAAAGGGAATCCTCTAGAAGTTTTTTCCACTTTAAAGAAGGCACATGGTATAAATATTGAACCGCAGACACCAACTCTTTAGTACACTCCTTGACCTGTGGATACAAAAGGACTGCTGTGATGCTTTGCTACCAGAAGGACTGACACTCTGCTACTCTGCTGCTCTGCTGTCTGCTGCCTGCTGCCCTGCTTGCTGAGAAGCAATATTGGACATGCACCCTTCATCCCAGGCTGAAGAAGCTCCAAGAGTCAGCCAGCTGACCTCCTGTTCTGCACAATAGGGACGTAACAAGCTCCAGAGTCTCCCTGCAACTACCCAGCTGACCTGCTGCTGGACTTGCAACTGGCCTTGCTTGGGCCTTGCTGGCCTCTACTGAATTGAGTTCCTGTTCCCCAAGTGGTTCCCCTCAGGTCCTGGAGCCTTGGTGTGGCTTCAGTTGAGCTCTCTGAAGTTTCTGGGCTCTTTGCAAACGCGAACACACATGTTCACACCAAGTTCTAGCCACTGTCAACGCAAAGTGCAGGCAGACCGGACACTACTATGGTAAGGGCCATCAATGATGCCAACCGGAACTTTGTGCTAGAGCAATGACTGTCTGTGACTCATAGCCTGCTCTTCGTGCGACATTGACTACCATCTGCAATGCTTTCCTTGCTCCTCACGGGACTTTCCATCCCAAATAGAATTCGTTGTGCTGGACTTTGGAGGTAACTCTTTCAAACTGGTCCATGTATCTGATCCATGCTCCATTATGATTAGCCTGAACTTGTGTCTTTCACCCGGTCTCGCACCACTAAATAACTGCGAGTGGCACTCTGGACTTTTTGGTGCTATTTTCACCTAAATCTTTAAAATTTCATATCTCCGGTTCTACTAATTGTCGTTTTGGTGTCCAATTTTACTCTATTTTTCTACAGTTTGAAGTGCTGCACAAATACTTTACAGATTGATTCTAAGTTAAGCCTGGCTGCTTTGTACCAAGCTACCAGAGGGTTGATCAAAGGTCAATGTGGGGTTTGCTTGTGACTGCACCATGACAATGATTGTGGTTGCTACTTGAGTAGGGTTTCACCCCCCTCAACCAGTAACCCATTTTCTTACACTCTCCAACCGACTATCTTTAATCTGTCATCTAACAGTGCTTCAATATCTCATTGTTTCTCCCTGCTGTATCCTGCCTAAAGCCTTCTAGTCTGATCAGTGGTGTTGAAGGGCACAGAGAGGTCTAATAAAATAAGAGTACCAACATCTTTATGGTCTGCAATATGTCCATAATTCATACAGAACTAATGTGACCACTGATTCTGTACTCAAATCACACATAAAGCCGGCCTGAAAATCGCAGAATAACTTTTCTTTTTCTATAAAAGAAAAAAGTTGTTAAAATGCCAATTTTTCAAGAATTTTAACCAAGATTGGCAAGAGTGAGATGGGACAGTAATAATCACAATCAGGGTCCAACGTAGGCTTTTTTCGTAATAGCTTCACTACATTCACTTTCCAGGAGTGTGAAATCTTACCCTCAATGAATATCCAGAAGTATTAACTTAACTATTTAGTTGAGGAACTTAGCAGGACATTGGTCATTTAATAACCAAGGCTTTAGCTGAGGTGGTAATAATACTGACTTCCAAACGAGAAACTGTATGGAATGGAATGTAGTTGGATACACACAAGTCACCCCACCCGGACCTCTACTGGGTATCTAGTTTCAGAAAAGTCCAGGTTTGGTAGGTTTCCTTGGGTGGCAGCTGAGCCCGGGACCAAATAACACAGCTTACCCAGCTTAATCATCAGAATGGGTCAAGTTGCAAGGTAAAATCTTTACTTGTTGCATTTTGGGGATTTTCCCTCCGTGGAAGATAGGTCCACTCACACAGGCGGTGTACCATTTGTATTGGAGAACACTTGTTATTATCAAATCAGTGTCTCACATTTTTGGCTTCCAAATAATATCCAGTGTGCAATAAAGAACACATTATGCAAAATGAAGTGGGACTCCCATGAGTTTCAAATTTTCTATTCATCAAATTTAAAAAAATGCAAAACATGGCTATTGCAAAAAGCTTAACAGGTGAGCTGTGTTTTGTAGGTAGCCTCGAATCCAGCACTGGGACACTCCTGGGAGTATCTGTGCACTTCATAAATTTCTCTTCATCTGTTCATGAGAGCATGGGTAACCCCAAATTCAAGTTGCACATATAGCCACTATTCCTAAGCGCACTATCTTATCCATGTTCTAAAAATGGATAACTTTTATTCATATCCCTTATTCATTGATTAGATTTTGCCATCCATATGAATTGATGCATGGGGGATAAACAATGAAAAACTATCATAAGCTGTAGCTCCGTTGTTGGCACTGGGAAATGCATGTTTCTAAAAACACAATAAACATTATATGTCTCTGTGATGAGAAGAGTATAACCTTCTATTACTTTTGTAAATCAGCCACTGGAGCACACATTTACAGATGGAAACCGTGCCACCTATTTATATTTTCATCAATAATTTTCATTAAATTAGATTGCAAAGATTAATTTCCTTAGGAAAACCAAAAATGATCTACACAAAAGATCCCTTGCTGAATTCTGAATGTTGTCTGCTTTCCAGAATTGTATAGCCTTCTGGGTTCACACAAGGGTTTCACACCCGTTTCCACCACAACCTGCAAGAATGAAAAACCACAAAAAATAGAAAAAATAGACCACTATGTAAAAAAAAAATAACTGTCTTCAAAAATATTTTTTCTAAATTTTGCCTGTTTCTGAAAGTTGATAAGAGGAATATCTTAGCATAGTATATGGTTTGTTGATGCCTTCTTTTCCTACATTTATTAGCTCTTTTCTTAGTTCCTTCCAAAGATATCCACATCCCTTGGTACCTTTAAAATCCCCAAGAAATGGGGCGAAAAAAGGATGCAAATTTGTCCCAGTTATTTCTTGTAGGAAAAAAAGGTATGAAAGCTTAAGCGCAAAGTGCCACAACTGGCCAAAAAAAGATTCAGAACTGGGCACGGGGTGGGGAGACTCAATAGTAAGGAGCTTAAAACATTTCTCGCTTGCTTGTGTAATTAATCACATTTAATTGGCCCCAAGGAATTTAGATTATGCAGACGTAATTTGTGCACTTGTGGGAGTTTCATGCTACACTTTAAATGAAATATGAACTAAGAATAATTTTGCTTTGTCTCAACATAGAAAAGTGATTGACATGACTTTTTCTATGTTAAAGAAGTTATGTTTATATTGCTTAATTTGTATTGATTTTTTTAATATTTCCCTGAACCAGGCCTAGGGAATTTGGGTTTAGAACCACTCTGCTGGGCCACGTTTATTACTTTGCTGGCCAGCTGGCTGTTCAAAGAAACTTCTGGGCTAGGCCCATTTGGAGGTGATTAGACTTCTCCTAGTAGTGAAAGAGGTAGAGAGAGAAGGTGGTGATCCTTGGCTCCAGACACACCACAGGGGGGTGGAGCCAGCTTTGTGGAAGGCAGGCACAGCCCTATTCACGTACAGGTGCTACTACTCCCACCACTCCAAATGCAGATCAGGCCTATTCAGCCTAATGCTGACCCATCCAAACTCCTGGAGCCACTGCACCTCCCCAGCCCCAGTCACTTCAAAGCCAGACAGTCAATCCACAAACAGGCAGAGGCACACAGGATGGTTGAACAAGAAAATAGCCACTTTCTAAAAGTGCTATTTTCAAACATACAATTTAAAAACCATCTTTACTAAAAAGATGTGTTATTAAATCCTGAGTTCAGGGATAGCAAACTCAATTTTTCCATCTTATCCCTATAGGAAGATATGCTCGTAAAATGTCACAAAGTATTCCCCATTCTGTCCTACGGGGCAAGATAGCTGTTCAATAGTGAAAATCGATATTGGCAATGTTCCACTAGCAGGACATGTTACACACTCCAGTACATGTCCTACCTTTGACATACACTGCACCCTGCCCAGGGGGGTACCTTGGGCCTACCATAGGGGTGCCCTATATGTAAGAAAAGTGAAGGTTATGGCCTGGCAAGTGGGTGCAGTTGCCAAGTCGACATGGCAGTTAACAAACTGTGCACAGGCACCGCGGTGGCAGGCCTGAGACATCATTTCAAGGCTACTCATGTGGGTGGCACAATCAGTGCTGCGATCCCAAGCGTCTGGCTTGAACCGGAGCTGTCGATGCACACTCAGGCGAAAATAACTGCAGGGTGTTGCTATGGGCTGCTCCGCTCAATACGGAAAGTTATGCCCTTACTCCCATTAGACTCTAGGAAATTGCTGGTACAGGGCCTTATTCTGTCAAGACTGGATTATAACAACACCCTTTTCCTGGCTGCACCGGAATACACCTTGAACGTGCTCCAGAGGGCACAGAATGCAGCTGCAAGACTGCTGACGAACACACCTAGAAGAACGTCAGCAAAACCGGCCTTGAAAGCGCTCCATTGGCTGCCCATAAGAGCGAGAGTGAAATTCAAAGCGCTCTGTACAGTGTTCAGAGTCCTCCAAGGCACAGGCCCTCCGATCCTCAGAGATCTGATCCGCCCTTACAAATCAGTACGAATGCTCCGCTCTGGCGAGGAAAACCTGGTAGCTATCCCGAGAGCAAAAAGAACAAGGACCGGAGGACGCCGCTTTTCAATAAACGCGGGTCAGCTATGGAACTCCCTCCCAACATCAATGAGGAAAGAACCTAGCTTGACCAGATTCCGAAAATCCCTTAAAACGTTCCTTTTCCCCCAGAATGACTAACATCTCTGGATGCGGCTCAGAGGAGGTCTGTCTGTGTGTACACGTAGCGCTGGGACGCTCAAGGGCAGCCATGCGCTTTAGAAATTCTTTTTCATTTCATTTCATTTCATTTCATTTCATTTCATTTCATTCATTCATTTCACTAGTAGCATTTGATTTACCAGCCCTGGCACACTCAGTACACTTTACTAGAGACCTACTGGTAAAAAAAAATGCCAATCAGGGAGAACCAATCACAATAACAATTTACACAGAGAGCATATGCACTTTAGCACTGATCAGCAGTGGTAAAGTGCCCAGAGTCCTAAAGCAAATAAACACAGGTCAGGAAAAAATAGGAGGAAGAAGCAAAAAGTCTGGGGATAACCCTGAAAAAAGGGCCATTTCCAACACAGGACTAAGGGAAACAGACATAATTCTGTCACTGATCACACACAGGGTCAAGTATGAAGTGTTTGAGAGAAGGAAACAGTTTTGCGGTGTCAGTTAGGGGTGGATCTATGTAAAAAGAGAATACTTGCAGAGTATAGATTGAATCTGCAACCTTGAAAGTTCTCTGGATGCAATTCAGAGGTTTAACCAGCCTGCAGGCTACTCTCAGAAATGTTTGTTAGTGTTGGAGGGGCAATGTGGCATCTTTGGATTGGGCAGAGATACCCAACATCTAAACCCTAGCACAAAAAAAGACTCTGAGAGGATAGGATCATAAAACACAATAGGCGACTCAAGGGAGTGCCAGTGCCCTGCAGAACTAGCCCAAGAAGAAAGCACGTATGATCCCCATTCACATCGCACCTGATCATACACCCTGGAATGGCCAGTGCCAAAGGGTTCCAGACATCAGCAAGTGCATCGTAGTCAATATTTAAAATTGAACCCACTGAGGCTCAGCTGCCACCCCCCTGAGTCTTGTAGTGGCTGCTCATCTGTCAATCTGCCCCCAGAGCACAGGTAGAGAGCTAGGCGAGGAGAGTGAGACACAAGAGCAAACAGAAGCTGGCTACCAACAATAAAGAGAACGGCTGGGTGGGCAAAACCTGTCTGACTACAGAGGATTAGACTTTCCTGTAGTTCACACTGAAGCGTGCATGGGTGCCAAAAGTTGAGCATAGGCACCTAACTAGAAAAATACAGGAATGTGCCAGTGGGTGCTTTTGTGGTGAAAGAAAAGCAAAGAGAAAATGCTAAATTTACTAGCCGCATCGGCAGCAGGTATAAAGGAATCACGTGAGAGCAAAACCCCACCATATAATTCCTTCCAGTGGCACAGAGAAATTTGGGGCAGTATTCGAGGAGGCCAAGGGCACAGAAAAATGGGTTAAAGTGCATTTGGGGTACCCGATTTTTACTGATGTACTCCCCATGTTGTGTTAGGTGCATATATAGTATGGTTCTATGGGTTAGTGCTTGCTTATGTGGAAACCATTGGCTATGTCTCCAGTAAAGGGAGATGAGTGGATTTAGGGGGGTATTTGACCAGTGTGACCTTTCCTTGTTATGCACCCCGTGTAGATTGTGAGGTCCCCACAAGGTGTCACCTTTATGCCCTTCCCCCTACAAACCTGTATGTATGTGTTAACGTGTGCCTAGTATATCGCATTTAATACTTAACCTTTTCTTTTTAAAAATAAAATCAGTGACTGGGATCTGATTTATTAAGTCTGTTTTTTGCAGTGCTGAGTTACGAGTCTCTACCTCCCCTGTGTAAACCCTGGACTGATTTGCTTTGCTAGCCTAAGAGGAGAAGCTAAAAGAGCTATTTAACTGCCTGTTTAGGGGGACACAGTAAGAGGTACTATGACATAAGAGGTAAAGGACCCCAGTTGCTACAATTCACACCCAGTTCCTTTAGATTGCCACATGATTCTCCAACCCATATTTCTCCCAGTGTGCATAACACCGTATGTGTAACATATGTACTTGTAATATTTGCCCGATTTCGTGCGAGAGGCCTTTCCCAAGTGTGTGTCAGAGGAGTGGTGAGAAAGGTCTATGTTATGTTAAGATTATTTTGAGAGTGCAAAATAAAGGAAGTATCTTGGTTCTAGAGTAAAATAGCAAAACACGAGTTTAGGCACGTTGGTGCAGGATTTTAGGGTAAAATATCCAGGCTCCTCAGATCTTTCTAGAATTTCAAAGGATGGGTTTTTAATCAAAGTTGTAAAAATAGAAACGTCCATGACTGAACGGCTACAGCAGAGAGAGATTTGCCACATGTTCTTGCAGATCTGACAGTCAGAACTATCAGCAGGCCAAGCTTGATGACCTATGGGCATGTACTAAGGGGAATACCCATTGCATTGTGTATCCTGAACTACTGCTGCTTGATAAAGTTGTTTATGATTTTCAAAGTCCTAAATAGAAACTCTTTCAAACGCGGAGCCAATGAATAGCTTGCAATTCGGAGGAAATGTAGTTTGTTTTCTGAAAGGCAGAAATGAGTCTGTTGGCCGCATTCTTAATATGTTGCTAGTGGTCTATTCTCACATGCAGTGAGATAAATGCTATTGCCATAGTTGAATAACAATTGTATGAGTGAAGGTAAAACAGTGATAGAGAGTTGTGCTCTGAATGTGCCAGGGTGCTTCCCCACACCTGTAGCTGATAAAAACCAAATATGCTTCCAGGATCTGTCTTTGAACAATATGAATATGAATGATGCATATTGTTTTTGTAGGTGCTGGACACAAAGCTATCAAATGCGCAGGATTTTCTGTTTTAATTAATGGCAGGCAGAGGATGTGATCAGGACACCTCCGACTTGCTTAGATTATTTTTTAAAAGGTTTATCAGCAGCCACTTTTCGATCAGGGATAGCCTTAAGAGATGATAGCTAATTAGAATTTAACTCTAACATGGGCCCCTTAGACAGGCTGAAGACAGCAGGTTGTCATCTGCACCCATGTAGAGTTGAGCCCCCACTTCATGAAGGAGGAGTGAAAGAGACTGTATCTACATGTTAAAGAAATGGGGAGATATAATTAACCCCTGTGGACTCCCACTTTAACATTTGAGGGATCTAGCTGAAGGAGAGAGCAACCAACAGTGGCATATGTAAGAGGAAGGATGTTAGCCTACATAATACAGTGCCTTGAAAGCTGGTTTTATAAAATCTTAAACCAAAGGGGATGATGGACGGACTGTTGAACATTGCAGGCATGTGCCTCATGGAAACAGTCCAGCCTGAACTGCCAAGCCATGTCTTCCCTGGACCGGAAACAAGCATCCTGGGACCGGTTTCTGGCTAATCAGGCGACATCAGCTTGAATCCAGTGGCAAAGTGAACAAGGGACCCACATCTGAGCATACCCTGCCAACTTAGGGCGAACAAAGCAAAACCAAAGGGGATGATGGACAGAGTGTTGAACATTGCAAGCACTCACCCCCTGTCAACTGATCTGGGTTTAATCCATCATCATTCTTTAGCTCACTCCGCCGCCCCAGTTCAGACATGGCCATATGCAAATCAGTCTGACCCTGTGCCTCATGGGAACAGTCCAGCCCGAACTGCCAAGCCATGTCTTCCCTGGACCGGTAACAAGCATCCTGGGACCGGTTTCTGGCTAATCAGCTGACATCAGCCAGGCTAGCTTGAATCCAGTGGCAAAGTGAACAAGGGACCCACGTCTGGGCAAACCCTGCCAACTTAGGGTGAACAAAGCAAAACCAAAGGGGATGATGGACGGAGAGTTGAACATTGCAAGCACTCACCCCCAGTCAACTGATCTGGGTTTAATCCATCATCATTCTTTAGCTCACTCCGCCACCCCAGTTCAGACATGACCATAGGCAAATCAGTCTGACCCTGTGCCTTACTGCTTGAGGCCTGGCTTGTCCTTCAGAGGATGGCCCTGTTGCTACCAGATGACTGCCCTGCGACATCAGGCCTGCTTTGTTCTCCAGAGGACTGCCCTGCTGCTTGAGGCCTGCCCTGCACTCTGTGAAGAAAGACTGTATTTTATTCCCTTTCTCTTCATCTATCCTGAGTGACTCCAAAGGTCAGTTGACTGACCTCCTATTCTGAAATACAGGTGCACAACGAGCTCCAAAAGCCTCCCTCCAACTGGACAGTTGACCTCCTGCAACTGCACCTGCCTGGACCTGCAACTGGATCTGCCTAAGCCTTCTGGCATCTGCTAGAGTGAGTCACTGATCCCCAAGAGCTGCCTCCCCAGGTCCTGGACCTTTGGCTGACCTCAAAGTGCACTCCTCTGCAATGGAGGGAGAAATCCTGAAGTTTTGGGATCTTCACAACCACAAAGTGTCCTGCTTGCACCAAGACTTTGGTGCCTGCGACAACGCAAAGCTCCGGTGAACACGACTCTTTATGTCACAGCGACCTCCAGCGATGTTCAGCAATGTGAGACCTGCACTTTGAACCACAGCAACGACAGCCCACAGTGACCACTATTGCAAAGTTCCAGCAGCTGCCATCTTTGATGCCCACCCAGATCTTCATGTTATAGTGAAGACTATCTGCTATGCCAGGCCTGCCTTTTGCGCTACAGCGACGACCATCTCCGATGCTCTCCCTGCTCCTTGAGGCCCCCTCCACCGCAAACTGGACTCTTTGAGGCAAACTTTGAGAAGGTAGCTTTTTCGGCAGTACTAAAACCTGGTCCCTGTATCCAGCTCATACTTTATCGTGGTTGACCTGAACTTGTGACTTTTCCTGTGGCACGTTGTGCTTTTAGGTGCTATATTTACTTAAAACTTTAGAATTTCAAATCTCCAGTTCTACTGATCGGAATTTTGTCATTCTGTTATCATTTTATGTATTAAAATGCACTGTTTTATTCTAAATTGGTGTGGGATTTTTCTTGTGTTGTGGTTTCACTTTATTACTGTTTGTGTGCTTACCAAAGTCATGTCCAGAAACTGGTCCAAACTAGACATCTCTCTCAAAACTCAATTATTGAATACATCACCAAATCTGGTGCAGAAGGGTGACTTAGACCAACCCATGATTGATCACTGGATTCGAGACTCTTTGGATGCAATCCTGCCAGCCAAACTCAAATCCTCATTCAGGCTTCATCCCCTCACCCCCATGGTTCAACAAGGCATTACGGAAAGAAAGAAAAACTATGTAAGGGACTTAGAAAGATCCTCGAGGAAGTTGTATGATGAAAATGAAAAACTCGAATATAAAATTGCTCTAAAACACTATCGCCACATTCTACTCTAATTAAACCTCTACGGCCTAAAATTGCTCCAAAACACTTTTTAAAGTGGTCCAAGAACTCTCATACCCCAGTGATATAGCTCCATCCCCTTTGTTGTCACAATAAAAATGCAAGGAGCTTCTGTGTTTCTTTGTCATTTAAGTGATGGGCATTCAACACTCCCTAATGACAGTTCAGACGGGCAAATCCCAGCTGAAGGATAACATCCCGATTACCAGCTTATGGATGCAACCTCCAACCAGTAAAGCAAATCCTTTGGATACGGGCCTTACTCCCCAAATAATGAAGTCACTGGTCCCATTGGACACCCCTCTCTTTCTAACCCTACTCCTGTCAATAATGTCTGGCTCGCCACACGATCCTCTACCTCTGGCTAGGCACCTTGAGTCCACACCTATTACAACTTCTGTTTGGACTCTTAAATTCTTTCTTCCAAGAGGGACACATCCCCCAAGCATGGAAGCATGCCATGGTATTGCCCTCACTAAAAAAGCAGAACCTGGATCCTTCCAAGTAGTCTAATTTTTGACCAATCTTGATGCCCATTCTCTCCAAAGACTCAGAGAAATACGTTAACACCAACTGACTGCATTTGTGAAGTCCTGAGATGCTGTAGTCTAGATACCTCTCAGTCAGGCTTTAGAGCAGGAAATAGTACAGAGTCTGCCTTTCTAAGGAATCCCAACAGGGATCTGCCCTCAGCCCGTTGTTATTCAATATATTGAATACCTACGTCCGTCCATTAGTAGACTCAGTGGAAAGTTATGGTCTCATCATGTTTTGCTATGCAAACACTCAAATCATCTTCTCCTTGTCATCTGCTAAGGATCACAACGCTGGGGCTCTTGCCTGGGTCGGGTCTTTACCTGGATGAATACAAACTTTTTAAACTCAACAGCGATAAGAACGAGATAATGGTGCTGGGCAAGAACCCCCTGCCCTGGGGACTTCAGCACTGGCCCAAGACTTTAGGTGCTCTTCCTGAACCAGCCCACAAGGTAAAGAACTTAGGCTTCTGACTGGATTCCAACCTGTCAATGAAACCACAGGTGGCCAAAGTAGCCTCAACTTGTTTTGCCGTTATGAAATGGCTAAAAGAGATCATTTGGATGATCCCTTTCTCAGTCCAAAGGACAGTTATTCAGTCCTTGATCTTCTCAAGGCTGGACTATCGCAATATTCTGTGTCTTTGGGCTGAGAAAGCCCAGGGCTGGACTGGGAACAGCAACCAGCCCTGGCTGATTGCTGCTAGACCTGCCCTGGAAGCGCGTGGGGGTACTAGTAAAAAGCACTGCTCCTGCTTTTGTTACAGGAGGCCGATATTGCAGCCCTGCAGCAAAACTGGCCCCCAAAGACAAAACCAGCCCCAATGGCCAGAAAACCGCCACCCACCCCTCCAGCCTACCAGGGAAATGCCCAGTGCCCTCTACAGCCAGTCCAGCCCTGATAAGGCCTCTATGAAACGCCTTCAAGTGGTCCAGAACTCTGCCGCCAAGCTTCCGTACCAACTACTGAAACACACCTCCATGTCGGGTCTCCTCCATGAACTTAATTGTGTCGCAGTAGACAAGCGGATCCAATTGAAAACATTATGCTTTATGCATAAAGCCAGATCAAGCACTGGTGGAGGTTCCTTACCAGCCCTCCCACATGCTGCACTTGAGCAATGACTCTCTCTACACAGACCAGAGAGTCATACGTGCTTGGATTGTTGGTGCTTCTTTTCCTACCTGGGCCTTAAGCTGTGAAATACGCTCCCTAAGTCCCTGACTGAGAAGTTGTACTTCCCTGACCATCTTCCACAAGAACCTGAAACTCTGTCTGTTTCAATTTATTTGACTGCACTGCCATGCCTTTTGTTAATAGTGCAGGGAAAACCTATTTGGGTAGCCACGTTATTTATAGATTTAGAATAATATTAATAATAATAAAAATAAGAATTACTTTACAGATTGCCTCTAAGTTCTGCCTGACTGCTTCTGTGCCAAGCTACCAGAGGGTTGAGCACTGGTTAATTTAGTGACTGTTGTGGTTCACCTTGACAAGGATTGTGGTTATTGCTTGAGAAGAAATATTGCCCCTTCAATCAAAATCCCAATTTTTTACAATCAGCTACACACCTTTACAGTGAAAATAGTTTTTGGGCGCTAGTCACTGCAGGAACATTCAATTCTAACATACCATTCATATACATTCTCTTTTTAAATGCTAGGCTTCCTCCATTGTGAGCTATGAGGTCTACTTAGGGGTGCCTTGTTTAATATTAAAAAGTAACATTCTTTTCTGCTAAATGGGGTTATTTGGACAGGTTCACATGTAGGTTTAAAAGCATCATCAGTAAGACTACACATGTAGGCCTGAAGCCATGTTTTCTCTTGACAGCCTAGTGGATGGTGACAAAAGTGCTGCAGTCAACAGGTAACATTTAACTTTCCACTCCATGGGTGTATTTCCATGCACCACATACTGTGTACTTGCTGGAAAGTTAAATATTCCAATGGACGATTATCCAACATTATGATGTTTTAGCAGTTAGAGACAATACACTGGTGACTGGACACCAGTACCCCAAAATGAGGAGCATTATTAGTCAGGGAAAAAAATAGGGTATGTTCTATTGGCCAATAATGCACTTTGGACCTGATGTGGTCACCTAGACTGCAAAATGGCTTTTTCTTATGTACTAAGCTCATTTTCTCATTTGGTAACACATTTCCCAATTGTAAAATGGATTTAGAACCCCCATAGCAAATTGCCTATATGGAAGGGGTGTGTTTAGGGCATCCCTACCAACTAGTGCTTCTTTAATGTATGTATCAATGTAGTGTGACTGAAACCAAGTCACAAAATACTTAGATTTTACTGAAACAAACAGATGTGAACCCATTCATAACTGGGAAGCGGCCCCCTTAGAGTCTCTTCTCCTTTGTGTATGTTGAATAAAAAGGTTTGTCCGGGAGTAGGCAGTGGTCCACAAACAAGAAAAATATTTTCTTTTTGAATACAGCCAACTTCTGTTAAGGAAAACGGGCTTCATTTTAAAAAATAGAAGGAAGTTTACTTTTTAGCTCGAGCCTATAGCGGCAGCACGCATGCGCTGCACGCTTTGCAAGGCATGCAGTATTCAGTATGGCGTGGAAGCTTCGGGGAAGCTCAGCCCACTTTCCGCCCATCTTTTTCATTGGTCATGAATGCTGCCTTCCGATTGGTTTTAGGCCTGTTAGTCCCTCCTCATGACTGCCATGTCATCATTAGTATCCTTCCATGGCTACTGGCCCCTTTACTTCAAACACTATTTTCTTCTCTTGGTCCCCCCCTCCCGCAGACCGTAACTTCTCTGCCCCCCCAACCGCACTCCCATTTGTGCCTTCTCGCACGCCCGCACTCCTGTTTCCAATGCAATAGGTCTCGCGTAAATGCGTAGAGTCCAAAGAGTCCAGCAGTTAAATGACTCGGCCGTGCACTGCAGCGTGGGTGTCACAGGTTTGTTTGAAATGGACAGTCACTGCAGGAGTATAATTTGCCGGAGGAAAATAAACTTTGTAATACTTGCAAAGGGGCGAGGCTGTCATTTCTGTCCACCTGCTGGAGCTCACCCTTCATGGAGCTCTTGGGCGGCTCCCGGAGCTCACCGTCGGTTCATGGCTTGGACCTTTAAGAGGTCCGTTATCTCGGAGTCGCAGGGAAAATTAAAGTGGCCGTGTTGGATCTGGGAATTATATTTGGCAAGGTTTTCAAGACTTTGGTTTTCCCGGTGGTTTCCACACCGGCTCCGACTAGTTCAGGCTCAGGCCTCTCAGCCCCTAGCCCTTTCAATGCGGTAACCACCTCGATACCGCTTCTGCCCCCGCCTCCACTACATGACCTTGCCACCTCTCTCCCCCGGATTCCCTCAGGCAGGCACGCGGCCGCTGCTCTTCCGCCAGGCCTCGGATCCTCTGGTCGCGGGACCCCGGATCCTAGGGCAGACTGGCCGAGTGGGGACCCCTGGTACAGCCTACCAGTCCCTACACTACAGCATGCCGGGGTCGACACCACACCTAAGCCTACCACGCACCCGACCACCATCTATGTGCGACCCGCCCAGCCGTCCCAAAGCCTTCTTCCAGTGGCCAGCTGAGCCGGTGGACCTTGCCGCTCTCCCCGCCACCTTCAGGGGCTGCCTCTGGAAGCCCTGAGCATAAGCTGGGGTGGACCCAGCGGCAAGCAGATGCTCTTCCCCCTGCCGGACATAGGCGAAGAGGTGCTGATGGAGGACTCTAACAGCTGTCCCAGCGAGGCATGAGTACCACTCTTACATTGTGGGGGGTTTATTTAAACATCTGGGGCACAGCTAAGGAAGCAAAGCTGGACTAAAACCAAAATAATCCCTGGAAAAAATATACAAACCAGCCACACGCTGCAGAATGCACAGCTTAGAATAGTGCTCTAAGGACAAGGTTGGATCATGACCATCCAACTCGGGGCTGGGGAAATGCCAGAGTGACAGAATGGCCAATCTGGCCACATAAGAGCTGGAAGTAGGGGTGCAGGGCTTGCTGCAGGACCCCCAAAATAAACATGCTAGAGTTCAGAAGGTGAATGAGCAGTAAAGATGGTTTTATATTTTATTTTCTTCTTGTTCAATTTGTTGTGTGCTCTAAGACAGAGGCAAAATGTCAGGTTGCGACTGCTGACAAATTCTTGCTTATTCTTTTTGCATGGAGTTTGGTGTTTACTTTTCTCTTACTGACTGCAATTTCAGAGTTGTTTTTTAACATGAACTATGTTGCAGTCTAGCTTGGGTACAGGGAGTGTGAAAGTAAAGGCTCTAGGACAAACACAACATTTAAATACTTGTAAATGAGCTGTACTTATATTTCAAAACATATCAGCAGTTGGGAAAGCACAAAGGTAGCACTCCTTTTGTAATTCTGAATTGTGATCGGATTAAAGATTTTCATAGGGTCAAAACAAATCAAGATACTTTACTTGATGGTGTGCAAAAGATAAATATTTTCAGAAGCCCGATTTCGTATGTGCTCTTTATAAATGTATCAGTAAAACTGCATGTCAGTGTGAATTTTGTTGCAATTTCAATGTAAAATTTGCTGTCTGTAAAATACAGTGCGTTACCACACCAAGCATTAGTAGTACATTTGTAAATACATGCTCCAAAATGCACCACCGGATATATATGTAGCACCTTTCCTGCTGAATGAACATGGCTTATTTGCTACACTTGTTCTTTGTGTGACACTTTGATTTTTCACAGTCCCTATGTCTTCAGTGATGTAACATTGATGGCATCGCCCCAACCTGAAAAGTTTAAATATTTCAGGCTGTTAGACTTGGGGGTCTCTAGTTGGCACAGGTATGCACTTGTGACAAATAGTGACCCTTGCCTCTAGTCAGGGTAAGGGGATACACTCCTAAAATAACCCCTGCTCACCCCCTTGGTAGCTGGGCACGAGCAGACAGGCTTATCTCAGAGGCAGTGTGTAAAGCATTTGTGAACACATACAGTAATCAAGTGACAACACTACAGATGGACACCACACAGGTTTTATATAAAAAATAAGTATTCTTTATATAAATTTACCACAAGACCATAAACGACAAAAATCCACAATACTGTTACTTTAAGATGGTAGAATTAGCTTAGTTCTCTTTAGTTCTTAAATGCGACACTTTAAGTCAATGTACCTTTAGATGCGACACGCAGGGCAACGAGAGTGTTACAACGATGTTGATCTTCCAGATGCGGTACGCTTCTCCAATGTTGCGAGAAGACTCGATTCGATGCTTCAGCTGCAGCGGCAACACACTTTACGCGATGCGATGATAGCGGCCTTGGCAGCGACACTCTTCTCCGACGTTGTGAGACGCTTCCGCTCGATGCTGCAGCGGCAACACCCCTTTACGCGATGCTCCGACAACAGCTCTGACGGCGGTACACTTCTCCGTCGATGCGAGGTGCTTTTCTTGATGCGGTGCAAAGCGACAACTACGATGGCGACACGCTTCTTCCTCGATGCAAGACTCTTCTCTTGATGCGGTGCAATGCGTCAGCTATGATGGCTGCGATGGTGACACGCTTCTTCGGCGTTGCGAGACACTTCCTGGATGATGCGAGATGCTTCCGCTCGATGCGACAGCTGCAGCGGCGACACACTTTACGTGATGCGATGACAACAGCTCCAACGGTGGCACGCTTCTCCTTCTTGAGTCGCGCTTTCAGCTCCTTGCGACATGCAGTCCCTCAGAAGGCCCAACAACAGCAGCAGGCACTTGCAAAGAACTCTAGGGAGCTGGGGGGTGAGGTCTGGTGTTCCTGAGACTTCAGCAGGAGGCAAGCTCTTTTCCAAGCCCTTGGAGATCCTTCACAAGTTGAGCAAAAGTACACACAAAGTTCCTTTCTCCTCTCTTTGGCAGTAGGCAACCCCTGCAGGCCAATCCCCCAGTTTCAGGGATAGTCTCTCCTCAGTTTCTTCTTGGTTCCTCTCCTCACCAGAGTTTCTTCTCGTTTCTCGTGATCTAAATTCTTGGGATCAGGGTCCCAATACTTATACCCCAAAATCCTTTGTCCTCTGAGGGCAGAGGGGCCTTTGCCTTGTTCAAACCGGTTCTGGTCAGCCCTGGAGCACTTTGTTTACCTGACTCCTTCTTTCCTTTCAGAGTGCAGGGCAGAGACATCATACACACCACAGGAGGTGGAGCCAGCATTGTGGAGGAAAAGCACAGCCCTATTCAGGTCCCAGGTGCAACTCCTTCCACCCATCTACATGGTGATCTCTCTATTCAGGCCTGTGCTGACTCACCCTGTCTCCGGGAATTCCCCATCCCTGTCACTCAAACTCCAGACAAGGAATACACAGCCTAGCAGAGGCAGGTTTGAATGGTGAGGCTGAGAGTTTACTTTGGTGGCGCTCTGCTACTTTTAACCGTGGGCACTAATGGGAGACTCGCCCGCCTGATGTGTGGACTATCGTGCATTAAGGGTAGGCGAGCCAGCATGGCAGGACGGTATTTATAGAGGGGTGTGGAACCCTAGAGTTGACGCGCCTAAAACGCTGGAAATCACTTTGTCCATCCTACCTTGACCCGTTGTGAGGGGAAAGCTACCGCCAGCGGGGGAATCCTGGTTATTCCTTCTATTGCACCGACGCCGTGAGGGGAACGGCCCAGACGAAACTACACTACCCAGCATTCCACGCTCCCTGCGCTGCGGGTGACGTCACCTCGGCTGGCCGGAACAGCACAAAAGCCGCCGGGTGCCACCGCAGCGCGGGACGCGCCTTAAACGCTGGAAATCACTTTGTCCATCCTACCTTGACCCGTTGTGAGGGGAAAGCTACCGCCAGCGGGGGAATCCTGGTTATTCCTTCTATTGCACCGACGCCGTGAGGGCAACGGCCCAGACGAAACTACACTACCCAGCATTCCACGCTCCCGGCGCTGTGGGTGACGTCACCTCGGCTGGCCGGAACAGCACAAAAGCCGCCGGGTGCCACCGTAGCGCGGGACGCGCGCGGGCAGCGCCCGGGCGAAGACCGGGCCAAGGGCGGGCCCGTCCTTGCCCGTCACTGACCGGAGCAGACTGGGCTGGGCAATCCCCCCTAAAACCGTCACACTCTCAGCGCTCGTCCTAAGGTACTGTTGTTTTTGTATTCTACTGGGTCGATTGCAATGTTTATTGTTATTTTAGTATTTGTGATCGGCTACTTGTTTACTACTGCTGTGCTTGGCCTTCCTCTGCTAACCGCCCTCTTGACCCTCGTTATGCCACCTAAAGACCCCAAAAGCAGAGCGGCCAACGAATATCTTACTGGAACGATGGACCAATTTGTCACTAAGGTCAATTGTGTCATCGACAAAGAAATTATGCTCCTGGAACGTCGTGTTTTCGCAGGACCTCGCAGCAGCTAGGAGGTCCTTCATGGGCTACCTAGCCAACGTGCGCTCTCCTGAACAGCATAATTCCAATCACGCTACCACGCTACCACTACTTGATCTGATGTGGATCTTATTACCCAGGACTTGTCATCCAGTGGAACAGTTGCTGTTGATTCTTTGGAGGACCAGTCTTTGCCCTTTGACTCTTTGCTAGTCTCTACCCGACTGCTACCGTCTCCTACTAGTACTGTTCCAGAGCCTGGTACTAGGCAGCTGCGCGCGCGAAACCCTGGGGCAATCCCTAAAATCATACCAGGGTGTCCATCTTCTAATGGTGGGAAGGGCAAGATCACTCAAAAAAAGCAAAAAACCACAAACCACATTGGCTTATTGAAAAAAAAAACATTTGTTCCCAAGCAGCCTTTACAGATGGCTTCGCCAGATAAGGCTACTCTTCAACCATACTCTTCACCCATTAGAACATTGTGTCAGGATGTCGCAGGGGGGCTAAGTGAAGCAGACAAGGGAGGGACCCCAGATCTATCGAGTATACATGATATCCTTGATGCAATCAGGCTTTTGCTTCATCCTGTGGAGGATAGAATACTTAAAATTGAACAGCACCTTTCCAGGATTGAATGCAGCCTTGGGGTCCTGACCAACATCCAAAATAATATTTCAAGACCAGGGGTACTGAACGCGCCGGCCAATAGTAGAGCTGAAAAGGACCTGGCGGTCCCCCTAATTCACCCAGTAGTCCCCTCTGAATGCCAACTAGCGACTGCAATTAATGAGTCTACTTTGGTGCCTGCCCATAGAAACCCCAGACACCCTAGTACAATCCAGCTAAAAGAGGTTGCCAGGACTCCAACACCTATGTCCCCAAGTAGGGCAAATATCCCTAATTTACCACCTGAAACTGCCCCATATGTTATCATCTTAGCAGGGGATCCAGAACTGGGCAAAAACGAAGTTGAGTCCCCCACAACTCTGAGGAACAGGGTGATCCACTGGCTTAACAAAAATAGACCACTGCCAATGTATAAAAGTAGTAAAATACTTACAGTAAGAAGGGTCCCATGGGTGGGCCATCTGGCAAAGAATATAAAGGGGGACTGTATCCTAATTAATTTCAACGATCCCAAAATCGTTGAGCACATTTGTAATTGGAAATACCCTAGCACAGGATCATTTATTAAAGCTCTCCCCTTGGCTTATTTTTACCCCCCTGGTCACTTTATGGAAGCGTGGACGTATGTCCACCGGAACAGGAGGGGTTTTTCACAGGGGAGTTGGCCCACACCTATACTGACGTTAGATCCTGTCCCCACGGAAAATCGTTATAGCAGCCTAGAGGCTGTTGACTGACTACAGGGTAATGAAGGTACACCAATCACCTCCCTTACTTACCTAGGTTGCTGTACACCAGGCCCCACTACACCATTAGAACATCTAGGTCCGGACTCACCTACCCCAATAGATCCACCTTGGAGGCCTACCTTCAGCCATGATCACTATCAAGATCACCCCCCAAGTGTCCCCACTCCTCGGGAAAACCTCCCCACTTATATCAAGCTTGTTTTCTGGAACGTGGCAGGTCTACGTAGTAAGCTCACTCTTTTAGATTGGAGCGAATTAATTGAGGAACACGAGATATGCATGTTCCAGGAAACCTGGAGTGTCGAGCCATTGTATAAGACAGGGTTTTGTTGCTTCTTTGAGCCAGCAATCTCAATCGGGCGTGGCCGCCCCTCTGGCGGACTTATGGTTTGGGTCAGGGCAGACCTTAACCTCAGGATTATACATAATAGTTGCTCTACGCCAGACATAATGAGACTCACCATTAAAGGCCCAAAGAATGGCCATTCTTGGGAACTTTTCAATGTTTATGCTCGTGGAACCCCAGGGGGCGCCAAGTCTCCTACCATCACATCCCTTTCAGGCATGCTCTCCACTTGCCCTCCTGACTCTCTTTTACTTGTTGCTGGCGATCTCAACTGCTCTTTTGAACCACTTGCTATAAATGATATCCTGGGAACACACGACGAGGACACTAGATGGGGTATTCCTTTACTATCTCTTAACCCCGTAAAAAGATGGCCCCCGGTCGTGATCCAACTAAATGCCCTAGCATTAGAATTCGGCCTAAGAGCAGCGAATGGGCGCACAGCTTCTGACCCGGGGGGTGCTAACACCTTCAATAGGGTCGCCTGTCAAAGCAGAATCGATTATATTTTGATTGACAGGAGAGGTTGGAAATTTGTTGCTGATATGATAATAACACCTTCAATCAGCAGCGACCATAACCCTTTATCACTTAGCATGCGGGAGTTGTGGCATAGACAAGATCAAACCTCCCCACATGGAATGCAGATGCTCACTAAGATACTCCACCCCTCTAATTGCAACAGATTCCTCAGGTGCTCCAAATTCGTCCTGTCTAACACAAAACTTGCTGCTCTGGAAGAAATCCTTGTGGATTATACCGCCAGGCTTTCCATGGTATCCAACGATACGCCTGGTTATACCAAAACCTTCGAGGAAACTATGGATTCGATTGGTACCCTGTTCCTCGACCACAGGAAAAAAACAACACCAAAAATTAAGCCAGAAAACAAGTGGTTTAACAAGGACTGCAGACTAAAAAAAAAACACCCTGATCCTCGCAATTAAATCTAACAATCCAGGTGAGGTCAGGGAAGCGAGGCTGCTCTACAGACAGGCACTTGTTTCTGCAAGGAAGGATTGGGATGAGCAACGTTGGGATTCCTTAAAATCCGCAAGCCACTCAAAAAATGGCGAGCTCTTCTGGTCCATACTGAGAAAATCTTCTATGCATGATCAGGACCAAATTCCCAACCATATCACAGACAGGGAATGGTTTGACCATTTCAGGAACCTATATGTAGGGGCGGGGCCTGTGGAGGATCACTGCATCCATTTGAGGTCCACAGCTACTCCCACTGACCATTTTTCATTCGATAAGATCGAGAAGAAAGAGGTTGAGATCGCCATCAATAAAATTGTTTCCGCAAAGGCCCCGGGACCAGACGGTATTCCGGGTGACCTATATAAAGCTAATGTTGACGGATGGGCAACGTTTTTTGCGATCTTTATTAACACTCTCTTGGATGGCTCTCCGGTGCCTGAGTCTTGGAGGGGAGCTGAAGTAATCCCCATCTTCAAAAAGGGTTCAAGGGGTGACCCAGCGAACTACCGCCCAATTAGTCTTATAGACTCAGGTCAGAAATTGGTCGGCAGGGTCCTCCTGGAGAGGATCCACTCCTGGGTGGACGAAAATGGCATCATGACCAAGTTCCAGGCAGGCTTTAGGGCCTGTACTAGCACAATCGACCAAGCAATCAGGCTAGTGCTCCTCTACTGGAAGGTGGTCACTATTGGTAAGGGCGCCTTATATCTGGCGTTCATTGATCTTAAGACCACCTTTGACCTGGTTCCCCGTGATCGCCTGTGGCTGATTTTGGAGGAGCTGGGGATCCCCTCTTACATCCTGAACCTTCTCATTCGGATGCATGATAACAATTTTGCTCGCATCAGATGGGGAACTCAGGAACAAAAAAACGATAAAATTCCGGTGAACAGAGGGGTTCGCCAAGGCTGTGTGTTGGCACCTACGCTCTTCACACTTTTTGTGAATGGCGTAGTCTCTTACTTGCTCAAAGTCGAAGCTGATGTCCCCATATTGGCGGGTGATAAAGTCCCCGCCCTTCTTTTTGCGGACGACACGCTTCTAATTTCAAAAACACCAGCAGGACTACAGAAGCTTCTAGATCGCTTCTCTTTGTTCTGTGAGCTGAGAGGCCTTGTCATCAATACTTCTAAAACCAAACTCCTCTACTTCAACCCTACTAGATCCTTTCGATCCACCCTGACCCTAGATGGAAAACCACTTGAGCGTGCCAAGGAGTTTGATTATTTGGGGATTAGAGTCACAGATAGGCTCAAGTGGCAGCCCCATATTGATAAAATGGTACTTAACCACAGACGGGTAACAGGAAGCCTGGGAAAGGAATTCTGCGCCTCTACTACCAAACCCATTGCTCCAGTTTTGGACATTTACGCTGCAAAGGCGGTAGGCAGCGCCCTTTATGGCGCAGAACTATGGGGCTTTTGCTGTGTAGATACCCTAGTGACCAATGAAAACAAGTTTTTTAGAGACATTGTATCACTCCCGAGGGGCACCCCGACTAAACCGCTATTGAGCGACCTTGGTAGGCGCTCCATTAGAGATCTAGTCACCCTCTGCCCTTTGTTATACTGGGCGCGGCTGTGGCGTACCCCTGAGCTCTCTAACTATGCCGATGGCCTCAGGGAGGTCATGAATTTGCAAGGAGCTCACAAAATTGAGTGGCTGACAAACATCAAAAAGCTCTTGGTCGCAACAGGTCTCGCATATGACCGGGTTCTGGGGACACCAATATCGAAGGAGGCAATTAAAAGAGCATATTGGGCATGGGTTGATGCCCTGGAGCAAAGTGATCCCAATCTTGGTAGGCTGACAGAGGCATTTTGTCAACATAAGCTCGTGCCTTTTTTAGAACCTTACCTGGACTTCATTACGAAGCCCAAGGACAGATCACTTTTTATCCAGTTTAGGTTTGGGACCCTTCCCCTCCGCGAAAGAACTAGCAAGTGGAATCCCCCGCACAAGACCCTCCTGGATTGCCCAACCTGCCCTGGTGCTGCCGAAAACATTTCTCATTTTCTTTTTGTTTGTCCAGCTTATGCGCCTCCAAGAATGAAATGGCTTAGGCCTGTCTGCCTGCAGCTAGGGACAAGGGACTGTTTTGCTGCCCTGAGAATCCTTAAATCGACAACAAACACTACTATAATTTGCGGGGTGGCCAAATTTTTAGGTTGGGCATGGCTGATCAGGCAGAGGCTAATTAGACCCAGTTAATTTTTTCTTCTTATATCAAAGCTGCTAAGTTTAATATATTTTTTAAATATTTATTGTGTATTAGGCAACTAGATCCTTTTATGACATGTTTTAAATGCATCCTTTTTATGTAATTGTGTTTTTATAGTACTGTGCTTTTATGACATTACATGTCGAAATAAAGCTTAGATTGAATGGTTAGACACGAAAATACCTACTTTCTAAAATTGGTATTTTCAAATGCAGAATGTTAAAACCAACTTCACTAAAATATGTATTTTATCATTCTGAGTTCAGGCATACTAAATTCGAATTTCTACCATGTTCCCTGAGTCAGTTAGGATTATAAGATGTAATAATCAAACTGCCCATTTTGGCCTATGGAGAACAGCTAGCCTTGCAATAGTGAAAAACAAAAATGGCTGTAATTCACTATTAGAACATGCCACACACACCAGGGCATGTCCTACCTTATCCTTACAATGCACCCTGCCCTTGGGCCTACCATAAGGGTGTCTGATATGAAGAAAAGGGAAGGTTTAGGGACTGGCAAGTGGGTGCACTTGCCCAGTCAGCATGACAGTACCAGACTGCACGCAGGCTCTGCAATGGCAGACCTTAGACACACTTTTACAGGCTGCTTCTGTGGGTGGCACAACCAGTGCTGCAAGCCCACCAGCAGCATTTGGATTTACAAGCCCTGGGCACTCCTGGTGCACTGTACTAGGGTCTGACAGGTAAACCAAACCAACCAATCATGGAATCACAAATTCAAACATTAATTTACAATAGGGAGAGCATATGCACTTTAGCACTGATCAGCAGTGGTAAAGTGCCCAGAGTCGTAAAACAGCCAACAACAGGTCAGAAAAAATATAGGAGGAAGGCAAAAAGTTCAGGGATGACCCTGCAAAAAGGGCCAAGTCCAACACAGGCTATATACAACCCCCACATATTTTTGCTTCTAGTCCTCAGGAGACGGTACCACTTGCGATGCTAGGGAACCTGCGGTTCGGGCCACAGACTGTACGAACTATGAACCTGCACTCATCACAACAGTCAACTGCGAAGCTGGAGGACAAACAGGATTAAGTTTCCTTAGAGAATTCGCTCATCAATTAAATACATAGGTCTTAATTACTTGTAGTATATTGCTAAATCAATGCAATAGGTCTTGCATTTACGCAAGTTTGAGCTATTACATTGCAAATAACAATGCCTTTTATTTTTGTTTTTGTTTTTAAAACATAAATAAAAGGCCTTGTCATTTACAATGCCAATAGCATAAACTTGCGTAAATGCGAGACCTATTGCATTGCAAATGCTTGTTTTAAACTGCAATCGCAGACATGATATTCAGCAGACCCCGGAAAGCCACCATCCATGTGATGACATCCGATCATAGTGAGTCACAATTTACAACTTACCTAATGGGTATTGATAAGGTAGGCCAGCTTGCGACCCATGACGATTTGGAATTCTGTGAACCAACCTATTGGTGCATAGGTCCATTCACAAATTCCTTTCCATGGCAAAAATCTGTTGCTAATTTGCGACCTCTTCTGTAAATGGGAATTGAATTAATCAGACCCTTTATGATGTAAACTCAACCTAGATTTTATTTTCTCTTTCTGTTGCATGGGCTAATTTATCTGCTGATTTTCAATATGTCTCCGTCTACTTCTTTTTCCGCCTTCCTTTTCATGTTTCGTCCATAGCAGTTGTCCTCTCCTGAAATATCTCTTTTATTCTAAGCCCTATTTTTATGCTTGTCTCCACATTAACTTTCTCTCACTTCTGTGCTGTGAAAAAGGACAAATGAGTAGCATGATCAACAATGGGTCTAATGATAGACAGACAGATAGATAGATAGATAGATAGATAGATAGATAGATAGATAGATAGATAGATAGATAGATAGATAGATAGATAGATAGATAGATAGATAGATAGATAGATAGATAGATAGATAGATAGATAGATAGATAGATAGATAGATAATTTTATTGCACAATTAATTAAAACCATTGCAATTAGACCACACATAAATATACAATATAACATTTTGTTCCCTTATTGAACAGGATAAAAAGACAAGTTGTTTCAATCAATTATGCAAAGGTTAAGCAAATAGAAACCCCATTTTGGTTACTATAAACATAAAAACCTTAAAGAAGTTCATAAGGTGTCCCAGCTTTACAAGTTAAAATTCTATATGATGGGCTAGTCCAGAGAAGCCCTCATTACCTGGTGGCCCTAAAAGAGCCGTTGTGGTGGTTGTTTGGGTCGGTCTGTCTCCTTAGGCCCTCTCGCCTCGGATACGACGCGCCAGCTGGGTGTCCTTGGGCATGATGGTCACCCTCTTGGCGTGGATGGAGCAAAGGTTGGTGTCCTCGAAGAGCCCGACAAGGTAGGCCTCGCTGGTCTCTTGCAGGGCCTTGACTGCGGGGCTCTGGAAGCACAGGTCGGTCTTGAAGTCCTGGGTGATCTCCCTCACCAAGCGCTGGAAGGACAGCTTGCGGATGAGGAGCTCGGTGGACTTCTGGTAGCGGTGGATCTCGCGGAGAGCCATGGTGCCGGGACGGTAGCAGTTAGGCTTCTTTACTCCGCCGGTGGCACGCACGCTCTTGCGGGCAGACTTGGTGGGCAGCTGCTTGCGAGGCGCTTTGCCGCCTGTGGACTAGAGGGATGTCTGCTTGGTGCGGGCCATTGCGGGAACGGTCTCTCTCCGCGACCAGGGAAGAAGAGTCTTATGATAGAAATTATAACATAACTTCTTAATAACTTTCAGGTTTATTTATTGACATTTACAAATATTTAATAATAATTTGTCATGAAACTGCAATATTCTGATCCGGGAGCTATATAAATTGTACCTACAACAGACATGTACCAGCAGCTATAAGGCTACGCTTAGTGACCAATTAAAGCATGATCTGGTTAGCGTTTAACTGGCTGTTCACTTCGGGTAGGATTCTCAGAAAAATACCTAAATCTATAGGGTAGATTTTTACTCACGCATGGGTGTAGTTTTGCAGATTTTAGTAAATCAGACGACTTTACGAGGTTAGGTTTGGCAAGCTGAACCAGCTACCACTTCCCAGGTATAATCCCATTGTTTTAGTTTACTTTTTAGTATTTTTAGCCACTTGGCCTGGGATTTACCCAGTGAGCAGCAACTATATGCATTGTATACATATTTCATTTTTGTTTCACAATGGAATGCTGGTATTACTTTGCGTTATTGCACCTGTTTCAGCTGCACAGCCTGCAGGTGCACTGCTTTCTCTCCACATTCATAGAGCCTCTGCTTCAATCGAAAGAGGGCAGGTTCTGCTTGGGTCGTATGACGAGAATTCTGGTCGAATTTTCTATTTAGCAGGTCTTCGAGGGGGGTAGGTGTTTTCATCGAGTTGTACCGAATAGTTAACTGCTCTACCAGGGTCGTCAATCTATGATGCTTGGATTTACAGCGCTTCTTTAAAGTTAGCAGCGTCTTTCTTCAAGTGACACCTACTGCAGACCTTTCCGGCCGCCACATCATTTGTGAGGATGAAACCGAGCCACATCGACTTCAAATATTGGGGCAGATATCCGCACAGTCTGCGCTTGCCATCGGGGGATTTGTAGAAAGCCGCGTTCATGCGCCAGCGGGTCTGAGAGGGTCGTAGGATGTGAAGGTCTGCATCAACCAGAACGAGACCATCAGCAGAAGTGCCACTGGGGAGAATCGAGGCTGCAACTAGGTTCGGGATAATACACCTTACATTAGAAGATGTCTATGTGCGAACAAGTGGCATGTATGCCAGATGTAAAAGTATAATCCCTATCCCTTGGGTGTAGTAGGCACCAAGGGTCTATTAAGGCGTGGTCTCTAATAATATCAGAGAGGAAAAACCTATCTCGAGGCTGTCTAACTGAGTTATCTAGCAATGGATCAAGAGGTAGATTCCAGTCACCTACCCATGACCAGCTTGGCAGAACCTAAAGAATGTAGAAGTTTGGTCAGTGTGGCCGGGACATATATGGAGCACATGAGGAGTGTTTAATCCTGCTTTTTCAACTGCAAAAAACATATCTACTCAAGGAGACCCTCCATGTAATCAGAATGCCAGACACCAAAGATATATGTAGCAAAATGGCCACTTCACCCTTTCTGTGGTCCAGACGGGAGGTAGTATCTGTTTGTGTGCCAGGGTTTCTGCTAGCACAAAGTCCTGTGCCCACCCAGTCCTGCTGTAACTTGTCATGTTCCGAATCAGATAAGTGTGTTCCTGAAGCAGTTCACATCTGGGCGATGAGACGTCAGGTAAGTAAGCAATTTCTATCTCTTGATCTAGTGTGTGAATCTATTCACGTTTAGTGAGACCACCTGAAACGGGAGAGGGGACCCAGAAGGAGCTTTAGACATCTAAATGATGGAAACCAAAATCAGTGGGGGGGGATACCAGGGAATGAAAGGGGGAGGGTAAAAGAGGAAGCCAAGTACTGGACCAAAGTCCCTGTTTAGGTGGCACCACTATAAAAACGATAAAATGTCCCAAGTTAACCTTGCGATTGTACAACCTCCGCTATCCCTTCCAGGTTCCGTTAACTTGAGCAACTAATACCATTGATCATGGAAAGATAAAGTGGACGCCAGCGGCTGGGGCCCCAGTCTCCGAGAGGCCTATGGAATGGATTTTGACTGAGGGTGAAAACAAAATGAGACAACTGCATACCAATGTGTACACCTGGGCCCCAAGTGTTACAGCATTTAAAAAACGAACCATATTAACAATAACAAGAGCCCACACGCACATTGAAGAGGCCATTAACCTGCATAATTAGAAACATTACCGAAAAGGCAGCATAGAAATACAACCAGGTTCTGACGAGTGCATGGCCCACCTCGGGTTCCAGATGACTAAAAGTCAGATATCAGCATTTCACAGCCTCTGTGAAATGGGCCAACTGTTGCAGCCCAAAGGCAATGCAAAATAACTTTGGCTGGACTGCTAGTCCTAGGACACATCAATCCTCAGGCACCCAGCATGCCCTAAAAGTCCAGTAGATGGATTGGCTCTGTGTCAGACTGGGGCTCAACTCGTCAAACTTTGAGTACAATCGTGATTTGTCGCTAGAGGTACCATGTCCCTTTGCAGAGTGCTTTCCACTTTCCGAAGACAAAGGTTATGTAACTCTTTCCAACCTCCTCCACTCATCCTGGTCTATGGTCAATCGCTGCTATCTCGATGCTGTGACCGGGTGCTGCTCATCGGCATTCTACCTAGTATCCATGTAACTATTATCTAATGTGTGCAAGCATTTCTTCAGCTCCTCGGGGTCATCGTAGTCCCGGGACCTACTATCCATAGTAATCAACAGAACAGCCGGTTCTAGAAGCCCATAGCAAATAAAGTTTCCGAAGAAGCAGTCTCAGACCCAGGAACTGCCTCCTCACAAAGTTGGTCACCTGAGAGAAGTCAGCAGAAATGAAGATTTGGTGATTTTCATGTTGATGGAGGCGTGTTTCCTTGCAGTTGATATAATCTGCAGCACCTGTTGATGCCTCAGAACGTTGAGGCCACTGTGAAGATGAAGCGGTATGAGATAGAACCCTGTGCACCCTCGGTATTTCAAGCTGTAGAGAAACGTGGCAATGTACGACCCCTCCATCTTTTCCGGCACTCTGGTGATATAGATATTGTCCTGCCTGCTTCTGTTCTCCAAGTCAACCACTTTCCTCTGCAGTTTCCAGATCTCTGAGGACCAGTCTGGGATGGTATCTAAATGGGCTTCGGTGTCTGATACACGAGAGTGTGTCACGTCGAGGCGATGTTGAAAGGAGGTGATATTAGAACAGGGTGACTGTACTTAATTGGTTGTTTTCGACACAGCTTTATTGATCAAACTCATGGAGACCTTTTGTCAGTCAGTCAAAGTAATGTTTATCTAGACCATTGGTCTTTAAATAGTGCAAAAGTATATTGATTTATATACAACTCTAATATCATAAATAATGTCATTAACAGTTTTAGTTAAAACAGTAATCCTTCAAAAATCGAATTATAAACATAACACCATTGCCACTGAGACCTTAATTACAAAGAGCTCCCAGAGTAACATGCCCATAGCTGATGGCGGCATGGTTGAAAAGTCTTGCATCGTGGCTCCTGTAGAAGGGGCCACTGACATTTGCAAGTTGGAGACCGCCTGCAAGATGAGGAGCTGTTGGACAGGCTTGTATTTAGATGTTCGGGAGGACATCAAGGGTGAAGTTAGTATGGCAACACAGATGGGGACAGTCCAGGGTCCAAGCAATCCCCAGAATCAAAGGACACCATCCAGGGAGTCTCCCAAAGTCCGGCTCCATACCTCCTGGCTACAGCAGATGCAGGAGAGGTCACAGAGGGAGCAAATAACCAGGTGTCAGGTTGCCCGGGAGATCCAGGATCAGTGTTGGAGGCAGGTAGCAGCGAGATCCTGGCATCAACAGCCATGTGCCACCACACATCAGGTCAAGCATTGGGTGTCTTTGAGGAAAGGTCATACACTCTACAATGGCAGGGACTCATATGAGCTGATCATATATAGGTAAGGGTCACACCTCACAGGTATCCAAAAGAGTCAGCTATTGCAGAGAGCCAAATGCCCTCACTCAAGATGACTGTCGCTGTTCTTGTTCCCCACCATCATATAAAAAAGCCTAACTCCATGTCTAAGTAGAGGTCTGAGTAGGGCCGCCCAGTTAGCAACAGTAAAGTCTAATCTGAGTAGTGGAGAAGAAAGTCAGGCCACCACGCACTGGCTCGTTCTAGTAGTAGAGTGTGGGAAAGGCAGACAGCCTCACCCAATATGGTGAAGTGATAGTCCTCTCTAGTATTAAGGGCCATGAGGCTCTTTATCTTCAATGTGGGATCTTCAGACCCCAGCAAGATGGATGTGCCCACCCCCAAGTCCAGCGCCCCCTTCACAGTGAGCCTGCAATCAGCTGCCCGTTGCTCAAAGGGCTCCACGCTGGGCCTTCACTGCACTCCCTCCTGGGCCCTGTCATAGCTGACAATGGAGGGAGCACAGCCTAGTGTTTTGCTGTCAGAGGGCTGCACCAATACCTGAGGCGCCAGCAGCACAGGGGCCCAATCGCCCACCTCCATCGCCCAAGTCAAAGACACGCAGCTAAAGCAAGTGAGGAAGCATGCCTCAGCACCCACTGCTGCACACTGAAGTATGGCGGTTGAGCCCCTGCCAGAGTCTCTCCACCCAACTCTGTGAAGTGTACGGGCTCAGCCTAACATGCTGCTTAGGGTCCTGTGAAAGTACGTGGCAAAAGTGTACTACGTGGCTTCCGCTTATCGGTGACCAGGGCCCAGTCGGCCAGGAGCTCTAAACAGATGACTCTATGCTCCTTGGGGGCAAGCACTTCCCCCAAGGGAAACCTATCTTAAAAGTCAATTTAGAGTCTTTGATACATGATTAAACAAAGAGGGCAATAGTCCAGGAAATCAGCTAGCAAGAGTCAGCATGAATAATTTATCAAATTCTGAAGTTGTGCATTGCCAAAAAAGCAGTATTGAGAAAACAAAAGTGTGAAAGAGATCTATCAGTCAGAGAAAGCGTTTACTAAACATTTCTACAAGTAGTCATTTTACTTCCTATGCAAAAAAAGAAACTTCCCAGCAGGCTACGTTTTCTCATTAGCAACTAATACAAAAATTGCCTCATGATGTAAATTCTATACACAATATTCTTCATGAGGATTTTCTTCCCATGATCTTTTTCAAGGGAAGTGTGAGTCAACACCTTATCATCAATACATAATGAATACATGTTGGCAGCTTTTTGAGACACGATGCAAAGACATAATCTAAGGGCAAAATACCAGAGATCACGTTGCTTTTCCCAGTTCACTTACCATTGCCGGCTAGACTGATGATGATTTCACTCCTACTTGACTTGAAAAAGCTCAAGAAGTCAAACTCCCCGAATTCAGAGTGAAACATGTCTGAAACCTTGGATCAGATTGTCTAAAGAATTTTTGCATTAAAAGGAAATCATTTCTTGCTGAAATGCTGATCGCTCTGATTTTTAGTTCCGGGGGCTTGTTCCACGCTGACAAATTAGCTCAAACAGCACCACACAGCATGCTGGAGGATACTGCTTCTTGAGTTGTTTTTGCTGCCGCTCAAGTGGATTTTCTACTGGAGCTGCAGCTTTCCGACTGCGAATGGTTGTGACCACCCGCATAGGGGAAATCTCACCAGGTGTCTTCCTAGCGACTGAAAATCACACAAGGGGATGCCAATTCCACTCACGCTGGCCAACTTACTGTTGGTGAGCTGCGTATGAGAAAAAACTCTGCCACATGGTGGTTGGCAGAATTTACCAGAACTCGTGTTACATGTGTAACGCGGAGTGGCCAAAACTCTGCAAACTCAGCCAGCGAGCCGAATTTATCGCCCACCCCTAGTCTTCATATGCTTACACATTATTAGATGTTGAGTCAAACACAGCATGCTCCAGCATAAAGAATACAGAGACCTCCTGACCAAAATGATCTCTGCTCTGTAGTTGCCTTCTAAATAGGCCCTGTCAGTCATGCACTGTTTGCGTGGACAACCAGCTTTATTTCCAAATTACACACTCTGATAAGACAATTGTCTGAGAGCAGGAGCCCCCTACCGTCTCAGACAGTACAGATATGGAGAGCAGGAGTGCTCCTAATACATAGCATGCTAATTTTCATTTTATGTTTTACCTAGCAATATTAGATATATTACAGTTTTGATATGTGGCATACACTTTACCTAAGATCAGCTGAAATCAACCACACTTCAGTCTTTGATCACATCTCATACACATATCTATTGGCCTCTACTTCATAAGACAAGCTTCAAACTGTCAATTAAAGCCTTTGTGGGATGCTCATTAGCCCATCTGTGGTAAAATGGACCTTTTGCAGCACCTATCATATGTAAAGAAAATGTACCTCGATTCTGTGAAACCGGTCCCCACTCAAGGCCTGGACAAAATCACGCAAGCAGATACTCTTTCAGTGAGTTGTAATAAGGATGTGAGGCAGTGCTCTGATCTGTAAAATAATAAGTGCTGGTGCCCAAAGCACTGCTCAGATGCCAGAAGCCGGTGCTATTAAATGTCAGCTGCGCTGAATATCAAGGCTCTGTAGTTCTGGATCCACCTCAGGCCTCTTTAATCCACTACCAGACACTGCCTGCCCCTTTATCTCACTCTTGCAAGTTTCTGCTTCCTGCCTTGGTGACATCTTTTCTGCTTTCTCTTTATTCTTCTTTGTGTGTTTTTCCCTCTTTTGCTCTTGGGAAAATCCTAGTGAAGAAAAATAAGTGCTGGTCCACAGTAATGAGTGCTGGTAGCCCCCACCAGCAACCACTAGCTCAAATTGAGCACTGATGTCAGGGGTGGAATTCGGGGGCTGGGCAGCTTCTCATGCAGATGATATAGGTAATTGCCATTTTGATTTTTGGTTGTATGGAACACAGGAACAGCCTGCTAGTCTCAAAATGATATCCTCATCAGAGGAGTTGAATCACTTTGCTGAAAAGGAGGGATTGGGAAACATTGACATTTGTTGAGGATAAGTCTTTCCAGTCTGATTCTCTTCTACAGAAATCTTGCCTCTGTCTTAACAATACAGAGATTTATCTCAAGCTCTGTTTTGATGTGTTGTAGCATTTACTCTAACTAGGGGCCATATTTACACAAATTGCCCCGGGGGTGCAATGGGTGTTTGCACCAGCTTTCTATGCCCCCAGGGCACCTTGGTATTACAGAAGGGTCCGGATACAATTTTGCGGCTCCTTCTGTAATACTGAAAGTGCTGGCGCACATATAGCGCCAGTGCTTTCTCAAGAGGACGTACCGTCATTTACATGGGGGTGTGGCTCCAGAAGCATACAAAAAGAACAATTGATGGACAGAATGTTGAAAAATGTCAAACATTCACCCCAGTACGGAGATCTGGGCCTAAATCCATCCTTTTTTCTCCCATTGCCATTCCAGTTTGAACCCAGCCAAATGCAAATAAGTATTGACCCTGCTCCCAATGGGAACAGTCCATCCCGAACTGCTAGGCCAGGTCCTCCCTGGCCCGGAAACAGGCATCCTAGGACCATTTTCGGGGTTTCATCCTTCATCAACCAGGCTACCTTGACTCCAGTGGCATGAAGAGCACAGGATCCACCTCAGGGCATACCCGTCCCACTTGGGTTGACAAATACAAAAAGAACCATTGATGGACAGAATGTTGAACAATGTCAAACATTCACACCAGGACAGACATCTGGGTCTAAATCCATCGTTTTTTTGCTCCCCATGCCATTCCTGTTTAAACCCAGCCATATGCAAATCAGTCCGGGAAAACCTACAGGGGGGCTCAGTCCTTGAGATTCTCAGGCATGTAGGGATACCGCTGGTCCACTTCTCCTCGGGCTGTAGGGCTCAGGTGCAGTGCTGTCTTTAGGCGTCTGGTCCATGCTGCAGGAGACATTTGCAATTGATGGGGCCTGCACAAAGAGGCGGTAGGCAGCAATTGGGAGTCCAGTCTAGGAAACCCAAGGCTGGGCTCAGCCTTTGATGGCCTCAGGACCCCGTTGACTCTGTCACCTCCCTCATACCCGGGCTGTGGGGTGCAGGTGCAAAGGCAATTTGAGGTGTCGAATGGTAGCGGTTGGAGGCTCACTCTTTGACTTAGTTCCGTAGAAAAGGGCGAACAGGACAGATGCGGAACTCTCAATGTGGGTTTCCCAGTCGCTGAAGTTTCTCGACTTACAGGTCATTCTTCCTCAGTGTTGGTGACCGGGCTGGACACAACAAGCCTTGGTTGCTGCAAGGAGTCTGGTACCTCAGGTATTGGTGCTGTGCTGCTCAGGTCGGTTTTGGCATCCCCACACTTGGAGGGAGGATGGATCTGACCTGTAGGATAACGGTGACCTCTTCCTGGGTGGCTGCAGCATCGGTAGTTACAGTAGGTGGAGGGACAGTGAACTGGACCTAGCTTCTTTGGTGCCTGCAGCTGCAAGGGAGTAGCTCCACTGTTCAAAGGGAGTTCTCTGGTGATTTACGAATCACTGACAGTGGCAGGATGAGTCGGTTTCTCCAGGAGGGTCGAGTACAGTAGGCAGGCTGGCATGGTTGGCGCCAATTCAGTTGTAGCTCCTCTGTTCTCGGGTCAAGAATCTTCTTTGTCCACTCCTTCTTTGTGTCCCTAGAATCTGAAATCCTGGCATCAGTGGTGCCACCTAAATACTGTATTTAGGGCCATTACAGGGAGTGTTAGATAGTAGCCAATTGGCTACCTACCTTTAGGGTCACTACACCCTCTATATGACCACTTCTTGTGGGTAGTGGACATAACCCTGACCCAGAGGAACTAATTCCCCCAAAAACCAAGATTGTGGAATTTTCCTTGCAGTCTTTACTCAAGGTAACCCACCTTAGGGGTGGTACTAGCCTGAGGGTGAACACACCTCCTGTCTAGATACCCAAAACAAAATAGGCCATATTTTTTAGGGAGAGGCCCCAACAACCGCTGAGGAAGAAGAAAAGGAGTTACCTGGACAGAACAAGACAACCAAGTCCTAACCCGCAACAAATCCAAAGAAAGACCGGGACCGAGCTTAACAACTCGCTAATAGTAAACCTTATAGACATAACACTCACAGAGGATCAACAGAAGGTACTGAACAAAGGCCTAGACTTCGTACCTACCCCACCCCTAGACCAGTTCAAACTACAATGCGAACTGGCAGAATTCTGCCGTAAAGTAAAACTCAAAGCGTTCTTCAAAGACAAAGCGATCAACTCCGCAAAGAGCGACAACAAACCTACAGAGCAAATCCACCTTCTGCCCACCAACCCATCTAGTACCAGTGGAAATACAAGCCTTCGAACAAGGTCTGTTCAATGAAGTGGAAATACTAAAAGAACACTCAAAAAAGCCCTTCATGAACATAACCAAGAAGGAACACCAGACTATCGAGGAACTGCAAAAACAAGAAGATCTAATCATAAAACCGGTAGATAAAGGTGGGGGTATTGTCTTACTAATCAAGGACAACTATGGTAAGCAGTGTACGGATCTCCTGTCAGACCAAAGGTTCTACAAAATCCTGAATACGGACCCAACACCAAGACTACAAATGACCATCGAACTGATGACAGATGAATCAGAGACCAATCAATGGATCAATAAAAATGAGTCAGACTTTCTCAAAACCAAATCTCCCCGTACACCTTATTTCTATTCACCACCCAAAATACACAAGAACAGAACACCACCACCAGGACAACCAATAGTCTCCATCATAAGCTCAGTACTCGAGCCACTATCTCAATTCGTGGACCATTACTTAAGACCTCTGGTGCTAAAAACAAGACCGTACCTGAAAGATACCCACTACCTACTCAACCAACTGAAGGAACTGACTTTCGAGGAGGGAACTATGTGCCTGGTAGGACTTGACGTGGAAAGTCTTTACACAAGTCTGCAATAACAAAGAATATTACAAACCGTTGAAGACATCTTTTTCGCACAAGAATGGGAGTACAACACCCCAAGGCATTTCGTTTGGGAGTACTGCCGCCTAGCTCTCCCTGAGAACATTTTTTTTTAAATACAATGGAACCCTCTTTCTACAAACCTATGGCACTTCTATGGGGAGCACATTTGCTCCCATTATAGCAGGGCTATACGTGAGCAAATTTGAAACAACACACATCCTCAACGATACAAATCCCTACAGAACTAAGATACTCTTCTGAAAACGTTATACCGACGATGTCATCATGATCTGGACTACACCCAAGACAGCCTACCAGAATTCCACAGTTGGATTAACACAATAGATTAATTCCTCCAATTCACGTTCACAGCAGATGAACATCAACTAGATTTCCTAGACATTACCATATACATTGAAAATAACAACATTAACACTAAATCATTTTACAAACCAACTGCAAAAAACAGTCTTCTCTCTTTCAACAGTTTCCACCCACGCCCCTCAGAGGAAATCTACCATGCAGCCAATTTCTGAGGATCAGACAAAACTGTAGCAAAATCCAGAACTACAAAACACAAGCTAAAGACTTGAGCATAAAACTGAAAGCAAGAAACTACCCAGATAGGGTAATAAAGAAGTGCCAAAAAAAGAGCAAGACATCAACACAGAGACAATCTCCTGGAAACTACCACAAAAGAACAAACCAAGGATGTGCTCACTTGTGTGACAACGTACAACACGGCTGGTGTATCCTCATGTCAGGGACTCTAAAATGGCCAAAACCAAGATTCGCCAACAGAAGGACGAAGAACATCCGCAACCTACTGGTCCACACAAGACCACGTACAAACACACCGAGAATAGAATTTATAACAAACACATGGAACCTTGCACCTATCACAGGTCACTTTCCCTGCGGATCCTGCTCAGTTTGCAAATTGAAAAAAGTCACCAAGACTCTCCAACTCAAACCTATCCTCAAATGGACAATAAGACACCACACTAATTGCAATAGAACCCATGTGATCTATATGATCACATGTCCGTGTAACCTCCAATATATAGGCCTGACGTGTCGGAAGATCAAACAGAGAATCGTTGAACAAAGCAGCAATATTAAGTGCAAAAAAATGACCACAAAAATGAGCGCGCACTTCATCAATGAAAAACACTCAATTGAAGAAATAAACTGGGTTGTCTTAGAGACCCTAACCACCAAAAACGAGAATGCATATTGGTATGCTCTTCGTATGTACAATTATGTCATGGTTTAATAAAAAGATGTACAAAAAGAAAAAAACCGAGAATGCAGAACACATTCTGTTCGAAAAGGAACAAAGATATGTCCACAGTCTGAAAATCTACAACATAGGGTTGAATAACAATATACCGTGGCACGCAATCCATAACTGACTAAAAACATAATTGGAAAACAGGAAGTGACCAACCCTTGATTGCAATGAGCCCTGCAGATAAATGAGTGACCAATTTACAGAAAACCATCTCCTACTTTTGGTAAACCAAATGGTAACATAAAGTCAAAAGTCTAATATCAACAATAGCTATTCCCTGTCACAATTAAAATTAACAACAAGGAAATCTTTCTACAATGACATTCTTAAAGAAAACCCAGATTTTGACATAAGAAACATGGACGTTATTCTAATTCAATATAATTCATTTAACTTTATAATTGATTATTTAAGACACATTAAATTTGCCAAGTCATCATTAATGTTCCAAAAAAGAATATCTCAACCACAATAAGCCGAGTCTATTTACTATGCCAACTCCCAGCCCATCTCTAATAAGAGACTCCTCTGCCGGCCCACGTCACCAGTGCACGTCAGACGGAGCAAGCACAAGGCGCTGGAAGACGTCTCAAAGGTATGTCTGAGGCCGACGGGAGGAACGTGCACAACAAAGCGCACCTCACCACCATAACTTCTCTCTCTTTTCTTATTTTTCACCCTCGCAGAGAGTATCTTCCTCCGCCCATCCTCCGACGGAGCTGACTGATAATATTTTAAACGGTAATGAAAACGCACTCGTAAAATCAATGGAATGGCCGCAGGCGTGCACTAATGACAAACGCGATGTAGTACTGCACACACAGAGGCATCTCTCTTACTAACCAATGCTGATTACAATATGTACCCCCCTTTTTAGACAAAAACCACACAATGCTACCAGCTACACGGGCTCAGATGGACGGGATAATCCCCGGGGCACCTTAAGGACGCCCGATTTAAAATTTTAAGAAATTAGGTCCTTTATTCTACTGCTGATAACAGGCAGCGTGAACACGAGGCACTTAGAAAACAATCTGCTTCAAACAGACGCTTAACAATTCCGGCTACAGCTGGCATGTAAAAAATTGCTCCTAACCATTTCCCCTGTCTGGGGGAAGCTAGGGTCGCATATCAAAGGCGGTGGAGGTCTTTGAAGCCTCCTGCCTTGACATGCAGACTACTAGTCACCCTGCTTTGGAGGAGGTGATAACTTCTCCTGCCAGAGCAGGCATTGTTTCCAACCTCAGATACAGTGGATCAGAAACGCATCTGTGGTGGCAAACTGGACAGGACCAATCAGCCAATACACTAGAGATCAGTAGGTTTTCAGTGGGGGTTACCTCTAAGGTACCCTTTGGGTACATGTATTAGTAAATCCATCACTGGTATTAATGTGGGTTTGTTGATACAAGGTGTTTGATACTAAACACCATAGGTTTCAGTGAAGCCATTATGTAGCTGGGAAACTTGTTTCGACCAGTGCCCAGTACATACCTTAAGATGGCTTCCCTGTTCAGTTGTACTGTCAGTAATTGAACTGGCCAGCACAGGGGAATATCTACTCATGCAGATATGTCTCCACATGTATTATAATGCACCCAGCCTTAGGGTTGTAAGGCCTGCTGCAGGGGTGACTTACAAATATTGCATGCAGTGTTAGGGGACATAGCACACAAGGTGTGCGCCATGTCATGTATTCACTTTTTAGAGCACCTTGTCATGCAGCCTGCAGTGGCAGTTTGCCTGACTTTGGTGCTTGGTCCCTTAGAGTGGCACAAGATATGCTGCGGTTCTTAGGGACCCTCTTTAGTACCTATGTCCAAGGTACCAGTGCTGGAGCGGGTTATGCTAAATTTTGTATAGCCACCCCATTTTGCATGTCGTTTTATTAATTAGATTAATTAATTAATTATAATTGTACTAATGGTTTGGAGTGATGTGAAAATAACTAATCAACCTTATTAATGATCGAAATACACGTGGGATTTGCATCTGCATGGCCTAATTAATTACGAGAACTAAAATTAGTACGCATACTAATGATAGATAAATAGAACATTGCATGATATATGTTGCTTTGGTGATGTAATTGTGATTCGTACTTTATTTAGTAAGTATAAACTGCATTGAGTTTTGCTTTTGGCTAGATAAATACACACACATATGGGTATTAGCGAGGGAATAACATTTAATTAGCCATTTCTATGTATTATTTACGGTTTTGTGTTTCTTTGCTTAAGTTGACCATTTCGAGTAGCCACAAAATGGCGGACTCCTGTATCCGATGAAACCAGCTCCATTGCTCAAGGTTCGGGGTGAAGTGCGCATGCGTCTCCGCTAGCAACTGTGGCCTGGACCTGACCCCAGATGAACATGTACCTTCCAAGGACAGCCTGGGAAGTCAGCCAAATATATTTGAACAAAGACTGTTGTGTGAACCGGAACTGGCAAGGGCCATAACCCAAAAGACACTTTTGTGAGAACCCAAAAGGATGATCCCTGATTGTCCAATCAGCGAACTCGGATGCCCAAATTTTGTTACTTGTTATCATCAATTTTACTATAAATTATGGTAGAATAGAGAGGTAATTACGGTTGCTTCTTCGATTTCCTGATGATATGCTGACGGAGAGGACGGTGACACTGCAGGACAGCTGTTAGCCTGAATCTTTGACGGACTGAATTAATGCCCAAAATCCTGATGAACTTAACCTGCTAAAATTGATGGGCATAGATTTGCGAGACTGCCACATTTGACATAGAGGACGACTTTAGCCAGAATAGGTAAATATGAAGCACTACTTGATCAAATGAATGATTTAATGTGCAATATTAATATAAAATTGGATTTGAACATCTACAGAAAAGAGTTGGGTTGTTTATTCATTGAAATGTGTTAATGAAAAGGTTAATTAGAGAATTAGAATTTCACTTAAACTACAACTAACAGATCCGTCCCGGTTATGAGGGTAATACCAAATGTGGAATCTAGGGCCTAATGAGTATGAGAAGGGTTTGTAGGTTTGTTGCTCATTAGGATAAAGTGGTATCTTCCTCCCTCATTATCCAGCGCTTAGAAGGATAATCGCCTCTCGCACGGAATGATGGAGAGTGTGTGTGGGTGTTATGGGCCCCACCAGCGAATGTATGGATAGTGTGCGTGTGTGAGATCTTTAGTCCGTGACAGTAGGGAGGGATTTTGCACTCCGCGCTGGAGCAGTTTTCTGGTAGCAGTAGGATGGTTTGTTATTGATTGGTTAAGTAATTATTGCATGTACATTGCTTATTGATTTTGGTAATTGATTGGTATTGATTTATGTACTAACACTCTATTTTGAGTTACGTCGAGTTTAATGTTGTTTGCACAGCTTCTGGATGTAGGAAGTCGGAAGTTTGTAACGGTTCCGTAGTAGAGCAGAGGTAAGCGCTGCTCTCGGGAAAGACGGAATTGTTGTTGCCCTGTAGGTACACAGGGGAAACGTGTGACAAGTGAAGTTGCACGGCGCATTGTCTGGGTTCGATTTGGTGACATCGTCGTGTGTTGCCATTAGAGACATTTTTCTGTGTGAGAGAAGTGTGTATGATAGCGAAGGTTACCTGTGAAGTTCTGGTCTTAGGTACCAGGGATCCAACTGGCATTCCGATAACGCTTATCACTGGAAAGGTAATAGGTACTCTCTGAGCTTGTTAGAAGGACAAAGGAGAGGTAAGCGCTGCTTTGTTAACGTATGTCATAATTCTGTAGTAGGACAGACTGTTCGCTCTTCTCGGGAAAAGACAGGATTTTGTGTGAATGTACTACATTTTCTTGTGTGAACGAGTGTGAATGCAAAGGCATTTGGGTTGATTACGAAACTCTAGGTTTATTTCTCAGGAGCATTGGGTCTCCAACTATGTGTCTTAAATACTAGAGAAACAATTAGCTAATGCTTGTTAGAAGGGTGAAGTAGAGGGATGTGCTACTTTATCAACGGAAGTAATGATTCCGTAGTAGGGCAGAGGTAAGCGCTGCTCTCGGGAAAGATGGAATTCTCGTGAGAAAGGTCTTTTTGCTGTTCTTTGGTTAGCGAAGCGGACAATGGAGATGTTTCTATGTTGTTACTAACAGAAGTGTAGAAATTGAAACAAAAACTTACTGAGCGGATTTGTAAAGGAGGGGTAGACAGAAGCAGGAGCAGGAGCTGCCGCAGCGGCTGCTGACATCAGAACGACCGCGCTGGGATTGGACAGTCGGTCAGAACTGTGAAACGCCCCGGATCGGTGCTTTAGTGTACGCCGCGCTAGGATTGGAGAAGAAACAGGGTGACGTAGACGCTCCTTATTGGTGCGTTAGTGTAAGTCGCGCTAGGATTCGAGGACTGTGACAGTGACGTGGACGCTCTGAATAGGTGCGTTAGTGTGAAGTCGCGCTGTGATTGGATAGATTAGCGGAACAGTTGTAAAGAGGGACTAGCGTTGCGCGAAAGACAAGAAAATGTATTACGACCCACTAGAGAAGGAGAAGAAGACCTGGTTAGGGAGAATTAAGAAGTGGTTTAAAAAAGACAAACCAGTTAAGACTAGGGAAGGACAGTTACTTCCTCCACCGAAAACCCCTGCATCCTTTATGATTGTGAAATATGGGTATCATACTTGTATTTGGTTGGATAACTGGGTGAGATACACCAAGGACGATGGAGTATTAGCTTTTCCAGAGCATGGTTCATTTAATTTGGCTGTTTTGAGAAATTTGAGAGAGAAGATGATGAATTTGGATCCAAGACCTAGACCGACACAGTTTGAGGCTTTGACAGAATGGGAAGACGAAATGCATGAACGAGAAAGAAAAAAAAAGAAGTGATAGAGGATATAGGTACTGGTTTGGAAGGCCATACGGACACGAAACGTATAGTGATCGAATGAAAAGATGGCAAGATGCGAGCATGACTGAGGGTGTGTTCCCTGTAAGAACTGTAGGAGAGAATGAAGGTCGAAAGTGTGTAGAAAAGAGGCATAATTTGGAGTCGAGAGGGTATGGAGCGAATGGGTCTGAGGATGATGTTCTTGTTGATATGTTTTATAAAAATTCACCACCGTATCGATCAGAACCAGAAATGTTAACTCCAAGTGCCCCAATGAGAGAAACAATGCGAATTATAAAATCGGAACCAGAATCCCTAAGTTTGAGTAAAAACAGTAGTACCAGGGAAGTAGAGAAGAGATCAGAAGGAAGAACAGATGGAGAAAATTCTGTAGAATTAGCAAAAACAACCCTGGAATTAACTGAGAAAATAAGAGAATTGACCAAGAATCTAGAAGCAGTAACTGTTCCAGTAACAATAGGTCCAGTAATGCCTATTTTTTAAAAACAGAAGGACAGTGAGCATTGTTTGACAGTCCCTTATAGAAATAGTAACCCTGTAGAACAACCAAGAGTGAGTCAGAATGAGAATCCATGGAGGCAGCCTATGAGTGTAATGGAACCAAATTTTACAAATAATCCATTTGTAGATCAGAATTGTGCAGAGACTTATGACAATGATAGAGACAGTGTCAGAAATACAAAATGATTTTGGACACGGAGGTGTAGAAAAACCAGTAGGAACATCAACGTTACGAATAGTATTGGAAGAATTAATTGTATGGACGATCCCGACAGAAAAATTGAAAACCTATCAGGATGAAGAATTATTATTTCTGTGTAAAAGTGCAACCTGGAGAGTGAAAAACTTGCATGAAAGGTTAGAAGAAGTGGCAAATGAAATGGGTATTGATATTGAAAAGGTAAAAGCCTTACAGAAACTTTATCGAGTAGAATTCACTGAAAAAGACATTGAGAACATGAACACCACAGGACGAATAGGTCAAATTAAGGACATAATCATTTTGCTAAGAAAATGGGGAGACGTGGATAAATGGAGAAGCAGGTGGTATAGAAAACGTGATGATGCCTCAGATAAGACCTTTTCAGCCTTTCCCGTATGAGAAAAGGAGAAAATAGTGACAGAGTGCCCTATGAGAGAGATTCCAGGAGGAGGATATGTACATGTCCCATGGACAAGACAGGATATTTTGTCTTTTACGAATGATTTCCCTCGACTACGCGAAAAGCCCGTCGAGTGGTACAGTCAGGTAGACAGATTTGTAAAATTGTCTAAAGTACTATGGATTGATTTGAATAGTCTATTTGACATAATAGTACCAGCGGATCTATGGTCAGAGTGCAAATTGATGATAAATTGGCCAACCAAGGAATATCCTAGGGATCCTAAAACAGGCGCATGGTACTGAGGTAATGAAGAAATATGAGCAGGTTATGGTATTTCCGAAAAATAAAGTGCCCCCTAAAGAAACAGACTGGGTAAAAATTGATCGAACACACCAGGAAAGTAAAGAGTCAGTACATGCATACTATGAGAGGCTAATACAAGCGTTTAAGCAGTTTAGCGGAGACGAGAATCTGAGTGAAAAGGATTTGAGCCATTTTGTATATAGATTTGTATATGGTTTACGACCAGAAATTGGTGATATGATTAAACAGCATACGGTAGATTGGCAAAACAAGAAAATAGATGAAGTATTGAGACATGCTAAATACTTCAGTGATGAAATTGAAGCAAAACAGCGAAAGTTAAAGGAGAAGGCAATGTGGGCACAGGTAAAGGTAGCGGAGAGACAGGAAGCACAATTGGTGGAACAAGCGGGGACCAAGCCAAAATTTTACAATGGGAATTACAAAGGGAACATTGAAGAAGCTAAATAGAAATTTCCTTGTCATAATTGCGGCAGGATAGGGCATTGGAAATCCGAGTGTAAATTTCCCCCGAGTACTAACAATGAAAATCCATCATTGAACCCACAGGTGCAGCATGAGGTGAGTGGTCAACTGCAGCAACAGCAGCAAGTTGTTCCCCCACAGAATCAGGTGCCTAAGCCGCCTTTTCCACAGAGCAGAAACACACAGAAGTATAGTAGTGAATCGCTGTTTCGCAGTATTGGCTGCAACGCGATGAGAGTGGTGCAGAAGAGAGCTATTGACGGTGCCGAAGGGAGGAAGAAGAGTGCGTACTTGGCGCAACTCTAGAAGTAGACCAGACAGGACCTTTCGTAGATGGGAGGGTTAATGATGAAAATATTACTTTCCTAGTAGATACTGGTGCTACTCGATCAACTGTTAGATCAGCTGATGTTAAGAATCTTCCTCTCTCGAATGAAACGATCCAAGTAGTTGGTGGGTCCAACAGGCAAATTAAGACCTATCTTACAGAACCAGTGAAAGTCAGCATAGGGAAAGTTTCAGAAATGCACCGCTTTTTGGTGTGTGACACCAGTCCTGTGAATTTATTAGGTAGGGACCTGTTGTGCAAAATGAATTGCACTATATTTTGTACTCCGGATGGAATAGCTTTTGAAACACCAGATGATGATGTATTGTACAAGATGACCCTAGCTAACAGAGAAAGTGAAGTTACTGAAACATATGCTGTATTAAACCCTGATGAATTACCAAAAGAACTAAGGAACTCTGTAAAAGCAGAGGTTTGGGATTTCACTGGAGAGGATGTAGGACTAATGAGAAATGTAGATCCAGTCAAAATAACTGTAAAAGAAGGAGTAACATATCCAAATGTTCCACAGTACAGATTGACACCTGAAATAATTGAAGGTGTAACTCCTATAATAGAGAAAATGATCAGACAAGGAAGCTTGAGAGAAATAATGAGTAGTCCATGTAATTCACTGATAATGGGACTGAAAAAGCCTAATGGGAAATTTAGGATAGTGCAAGATTTGAGAAAGGTGAATACAATTGTGGTATCATGTTGTCCCATTGTACCAAATCCATCAGTGATTTTATATCAGATTCCCCATGATGCAGAATGGTACACAGTAATTGATCTGTGTCATGCTTTCTTTTCCATCCCATTGCACCATGACAGTCAGCAAACTTTTGCATTTCGTTTTGGTGAGCGTATTTTGGCATGGTGCCGAATACCACAGGGGTATACAGAGAGCCCCTCAATATTCAATCAGTTGTTAAAGAGATCTTTGGAGAGTCTAGAAATGCCAGAAAGCTCTGTACTGGTACAGTATATTGACGACCTTTTGGTGGTGTCAAAAACACGTGAAGCCTGTGAGGTAGATACAATAGCCTTGCTGAATCATTAGGCAGATGGAGGACTTAAAGTGTCACCCGCAAAATTACAGTTTTGCAAAAAGGAAGTGCAGTATTTGGGACATAACATTGAGAAAGGACTAAGGAAAATAACCATGGATAGAATCAGAATAATAAAGGGAATGAGAGCTCCCATGACTCAAAGAGAAGTGAGAATGTTTTTGGGAATGGTTGGATATTGTCGTCAGTGGATAGGGAACTTTTCCTTGATCGCAAAGCCTTTGGTGCGATTGACAAGAAGTGATGTAAAAGACCCCCTTGAATTAAACAAAGAAGAATTGGCAGTATTTAGACAATTGAGAGATGGTTTGTGTGAAGCACTTGCATTAGGTATGCCTGACTATGTAAAAGAATTTGAGTTGTATTGCAGTGAGATAAATGGATGTGCAGTTTCGGTGTTGACCCAGAAACATGGTAAAATGAGAAGACCAATTGCATATTTTTCATCAATGCTAGATCCGGTAGCTGTAGGTTTACCTGGATGTTTGAAAACGGTGGCTGCAACATGTCGAAGTTTGGAGCAGAGTGAAGGAATTGTGATGGAATTTCCATTGAAAGTGTTTGTATCCCATGATGTAGCAATTCTGTTGACAAGGAGTCGTACTCAGTATATGACACACAGTCGGCTGACTAAGTATGAAAAGGTCATATTGGGTGCAACTAATGTGAGTCTTGCAAGATGTGTGAATGTGAATCCGGCAACATTGTTGCCTGATAATGAGATTGTGGAGGTAAGAGATGAAGTTGATCATGATTGTCTGGATGTACTTGATTTTTGTACCAAACCACGACCAGACATAAAAGATGTACCTTTGCCAGAAAGTGATTTTGTGATGTTCGTTGATGGGTCATGTTTGAGAACAGATGAAGGAGTGCTGAGTGCAGCGTATGCAGCAGTAATTGAAGCCTCATATTTGAAAGGAGTGAAATCAGCCCAGGTAGCTGAACTTGTGGCTTTGACTAGAGCATGCAAGATTGGGAAGAGTGTGAGAGTGACTGTGATAACTGACAGCCAGTATGGCTTTGGGGTTGTCCACGACTTTAGCCAACTATGGCTACAAAGAGGTTTCCTGACCTCGAGTGGAACTCCCATTAAGAATGCAGAAGTGGTTGGAAAGTTGCTTGAAGCGATACAGCTGCCTAAACAATTGGCTGTTGTAAAATGTGCTGCACATAGTCAAGGTGGTGATTATATTGCCACTGGGAACAGGTATGCTAATGACATGGCATAGTATTGTGCACGGAATCAGAATTCAGTCAATCGGGCTAAGGAAAGAGAAATGTCTTCTTGCTCATTGATGTTCACTAACATTGTGGGAACTTGGGAAGAGGTAAAACAATTGCAGGATGAGGCAGGAGATGAGGAAATGAGACAGTGGGTAAAAGCAGGATGTGCCCCAAGGGAAGAGGATCATGTGTGGATCTATAGAGATGGAAGACCAGTTATGCCTGATAGCATGATGTCTACCATGGCACGGATGTATCATGGCCAGGGACATATTGGACGAGATGCTATGATCAGGTCATTTAAGCAGACCTGGTACAATGCAAAATTCAGACTTGTGGCAGAAAGTCTTTGTCAGAGATGCTTAATTTGTCAGCAGTACAATCCTGGCAGGAAGACAGTAGTGAGTCTGGGAACAATAGGTCGAGAAGGAGGGCCTTTCACCAGAATGCAAGTAGATTTCATTGAGATGCCTCCCTGTAACAGATTGAGGTATGTTTTGGTGGTGGTCTGCCTATTCTCCAGGTGGGTGGAAGCATTCCCAACAAGAAGAAATGATGGGTTGACAGTAGCCAAGCTACTGCTGAGAGAATTCATCCCCAGGTTCGGGTTCCCAGTGACGATTGAGTCAGACCGAGGAGGACATTTCCATAATGAGATTGTAGGATTAATTTGTGAAGCATTGAATGTACAACAAAAACTACATTGTGCCTACCGACCAGAGGCTTCTGGTGTGGTTGAACAGATGAATGGTACTATCAAAAATAGAACAGGGAAAATGTGTTTGGCCACAGGTATGAAATGGCCTGATGTCTTGCCTCTAGTACTCATGACAATCAGGGCAATTCCAGACAGAACTACAGGATTGAGTCCTCATGAAATAATCATGGGACGTGCAATGAGACATGTGTTTATACCAGTCAACAAGCTGATGACAATTTCTGGTGACATGGTGTTGGAATACTGTAAAGGCCTGGCTGACGCAGTTCATTCTGTGTTTCATCAGGTTGGACCAGATGCCAGCACACTTGAAAAGTAGCAAGCTTATGATCAGAGTCCAGGTGATTGGGTAAGGATAAAAGTCCACAGAAGAAGAAATTATCTGGTTCCAAGGTGGGGAAAACCACGACAAGTCATTTTGACCACGACTACAGCTGTGAAGTGTGCTGGACTGAAAAACTGGATCCATGCCAGTCATACATTGAGAATTCCAAATCCAGTGGACAGCACAGGAAAATAATACTTTGACGAATCAGAATCAAGCACTGAATCAGATGACGAAGGGTCAAAGACACAAGGAAACTCTGAAAGGGGGGAAACAGAACAAAGATCAGCTTTAGTCCCCAGAAGTATCGCTCTGAGAAGAAGATTGCAGATTTCCAAATCTAGTGATTCTGGAAACGAGCAAGAAGCGCAGGGTTCCAAGAAGGAACACAGGAAGAAAAGAGGAAAGAGTACTGAAGACGCAACAAAAGAAATTCGGGAAAAGGAAGTATCAGATGAGAGACTGAGAGAAATTCCACCTGAAGTAACAAATCTAAGTGAACAAGGGACAGGTACAGAGAGAGAGGGACAGATTTCTGCGGAAGACTCCCGAGGAGGTGTAGGGAACTGCAACATCGAGTTAGGTGAAGGGACAAGTAGCCAGCAGGAAGATTGCGTGCCTGAGACCCGAGGAGGGACAGAAGTAGGGAAAACAAAACAAGTGGTGGAAGAAGAAGTCGCTGAAAAGGCAAAGCAAGTTGAGACAGAATCTGAAGAGAGTGAAAATGAAATACCTGAAGGTCGAGTTCTAAGAAAGAGAGCTTGGAGGAATGAAAAGAATGACAAAGGAAGTAAAGTAAAAAGAGTTGCAAGAAATGATGTTTGGCCCAATGAAATAAGGAAACTGAGATATTGATTGACAAGAGTGAATTCACCAAGAGCTGAACAGGTGAATGAAGTGACAAGTCAAGAAAAATCAAAAGAAGACGAATTAACTGAAGACAAAGAGAGTAGAAGAACAAGGAAACCTAACCAGAAGTATAAGTCACCAGAATGGATGTACGTGGCTCTGCCTGAACCGGGAGAAGAGGCAGATAGTCAAGGAAATCCAAAGGAGACTGTACAGAAAGTGGTTGAGGATGAAATAGAATCGGAAATCCTGAGAGTTCTCTTGTCCGACATTGGAGAAGAAGAAACGGAAGTTCAGGAAAATCCATATTTGGAAGACGAGAGGAGAGTGAAGAACGATGAGATGCCAAACTGAATAAGTTAAGAAAACTATTGATGAAGAAAACAAGATATTGAATTAAAAATAGTGACTGGTAGAACCAAATAGGTGTTAGAACCTTAGGTTAGAAAAACTAGTTGTGAAGTGAAAGAGGCTAAGTCAAAAGACACGGTCCATTTTAACAAGATGGCTAACATAGAAAGTAGTAAAGGTAGATGTACATTCATGAAAAGATGGTGTAAAATGTGTTGTTGTTGTACAGGATTATTAATGCTTTTATAGAGCATCCTTGCTCTTGTCATTTCCTTTAAGGCTACTATAGACACTTTAGAAGGACATAGTGAGAATAAAACTAATATAGGGAAGATTCCAAAAGTAGTTCCAACTAGAATAGATAAAAATGATTTGCATAAAGACAGGTCAATAACAGATTTTTCTAATAATGTGTTTTCAAAATTATTGTACGAATATGTAAAGACAATGGACGTACGGGACTGCTACGTATGTATGCACTTACCTGCATCTGTTTCTGAGGGAGTGACATATCATCACCTTCCAGCAACGTATGGTATAACATGTAGTGTAATAGCTAGTTTGTTTTATGAGACAGGGAAATTAGAATATTATTTTTCAGATGTAGATAACATTTTTGCGCAAGTGCCTTCTTATAATAAATTGAACAAAGTGAAGCCTGCTAAGGTATTAGGTGAATTCTTTTTGGAAACTAAGGAACTAACATTAGAGTATATTTTTAGAAATAATTTAGCATGTAGTTTGAAGAAGGAGGAAAAGACATTCCTAGACATGGTTGAGGAAAGGAGATTGAAAATGCAAAGGAAAGCAGCGGAAGGGAAAGTGGAGAAAACAACCTGGGATATAGAGAAAGAAAAACATTTGAAAGGAGAAGCTAGTCCAACTATTGCTTTAGATTGGCCTCAGAAAGGGAAATTTTGCATTCGAAGGAATCAAACGGCGTATGATAATTATTTTCTAGGTAATAGTGAGTGCCATGATACATATTGAATCATGGGTGGATGGGGATTCAAAGGTGGAAGAGATCCAGTCTTTCCTGGATTATATTTTATTTGTGGGAACAGGGCATATTATCGTTTGCCAGACCATTGGTATGGCACATGTTACGTAGGCCTGGTCTTTCCAAAAATCTTTCATATGGATAGAGGAGAAGATGGTGTACATAGCTTAATAATCATTTAGCTAGGACCAAGAGAGAATCTTGGGCAGAAATTGTAGGTGATATTTTTCAGGCATTGATACCAGCAGTGGGAATAACTCTGAATGAAAACAAAATTAGAAAATTTTCAACTGTAGTGGATTGCTTGTCAACAAGCACCGCTGGAGGATTTTTATTGGTTAATACTGAAATGGTTGCCATGCGTGCTATGGTAATGCAAAATCGACTTGCCCTTGATATTTTATTGGCAAAAGAGGGTGGAGTCTGTGGAATGATGAAAGTTCAACATTGTTGTACTTACATTCCTGACGAAAGCAAAGATCTGAAAACTTATATTAAGAATATTACTGAATTGCATGATGAACTTGCACCACTGGAGGTTGAAAGTGTTTGGGATAGAATTGGAAAGAAAATAGCTGCTATTAAGAATTTCTTAGTAAAAATAGGTAGTACACTTATAGGTAAAATATTGTTTCCATTAACATGTGTAATATGTATAGTTTTAATGATAAGATTATCTGCTGTAGAAACAAGAAAAATAAGAAAAGAATAAAAAGTGAAAATTCAAAAAGAAAAGATAAGAAACAAGAAAGAGAAATTGAAGAAATAGAATTGGGGGAGTGGAAGGAGAGTATGTATGAATCAGTAAAAAGAGAAGACGTAGGTGAAACTGAATTATGATTAAGAGCAAGAAAACATTTTAAAGATTCCGTAAAGGCAGAACAAAATTTTGGGTGGTGTGGTGATAAAATCACCAAAGGGGGGATTGCTGGAGCGGGTTATGCAAAATGTTGCATACCCACCCCATTTTGCATGTCGTTTTATTAATTAGATTAATTAATTAATTATAATTGTACTAATGGTTTGGAGTGATGTGAAAATAACTAATCAACCTTATTAATGATCGAAATATTTGCATCTGCATGGCCTAATTCATTACGTGAAGTAAAATCCGTACGCATACTAATGATAGATAAATAGAACATTGCATGATATATGTTGCTTTGGTGATGTAATTGTGATTCGTGCTTTATTTAGTAAGTATAAACTGCATTGACTGTTGCTTTTGGCTAGATAAATACACACACATATGGGTATTAGCGAGGGAATAACATTTAATTAGCCATTTCTATGTATTAATTACGGTTTTGTGTTTCATTGCTTAAGTTGACCATTTCGAGTGGCCACAAAATGGCTGACTCCTGTATCCGATGAAACCAGCTCCATTGCTCCAGGTTGGGGGTGAAGTGTGCATGCGTCTCCACTAGCAACTGTGGCCTGGACCTGACCCCAGATGAACATGTGCCTTCCAAGGACAGCCTGGGAAGTCAGCCAAATATATTTGAACAAAGACTGTTGTGTGAACCGGAACTGGCAAGGGTCATAACCCAAAAGACACTTTTGTGAGAACCCAAAAGGATGATCCCTGATTGTCCAATCAGCGAACTCGGATGCCCAAATTTTGTTACTTGTTATCATCAATTTTACTATAAATTACGGTAGAATGGAGAGGTAATTACGGTCGCTTCTTCGATTTCCTGATGATATGCTGAAGGAGAGGACGGTGACACTGCAGGACAGCTGTTAGCCTGAATCTTTGACGGACTGAATTAATACCCAAAATCCTGATGGACTTAACCTGCTAAAATTGATGGGCATAGATATGCGAGACTGCCAGATTTGACATAGAGGACGACTTTAGCCAGAATAGGTAAATATGAATGGCAACTTGAGCAAATGAATGATTTAATCTGCAATATTAATATAAAATTGGATTTGAACATCTGCAGAAAAGAGTTGGGTTGTTTAATCATTGAAATGTGTTAATGAAAAGGTTAATTAGAGAATTAGAATTTCACTTAAACTACAACTGACAGATCCGTCCCGGTTATCAGGGTAATACCAAATGTGGAATCTAGGGCCTAATGAGTATGAGAAGGGTTTGTAGGTTTGTTGCTCATTAGGGTAAAGTGGTATCTTCCTCCCTCGTTATCCAGCGCTTAGAAGGATAATCGCCTCTCGCACGGAATGTTGGTGAGTGTGTGTTGGTGTTATGGGCCCCACCAGCGAATGTATGGATAGTGTGCGTGTGTGAGATCTTTAGTCCGTGACAGTAGGGAGGGATTTTGCACTCCGCGCTGGAGCACCAGTATTACCACTTACTAGGGACCTACAGTGGTGCTAGAGGCCTGCCCAATAGGGGATCAATTGTGCAGTTACCGTGTTTTGGGGAAGTGGGGGGACTACTGCAACAAAAACCCAGTTGCCTACATTGGTGAATCATTATTAATACTGTATTGTAGTGTCTGGTTTTCCTGAAGGGTTCAGGCTATATTTGCCTGTGCTTCTCACATTTTCCTTATGCCTGTGGATTATTTATTTATTTATTTTATTTAGAACTCTTGTATAGCGCGCAGATACCCCAACGGGGTGTCCCGGCGCTAGTGTGAAGGCAGAGGAAGTGCCAGAACTCAGATGGAATTAACAGAAAAGAAAAGTTTTCAAGGCTCTCCGAAAGGAAGATTCCTCCCGGATGGTCCTAATGGACAGGGGTAAATTGTTCCAATGGGAGGAAACACAGAATTGGAATGTTTTCCCCCCAGATCGAGCTTTTTTGACTCCAGGGGTAGAAAGAAGATGTTTAGAGCTTGAGCGAAGAAGTCGGGTGTTGCTGTAAGGACGAAGGCAGGAAGATAAATGAGCAGAACCTTTACCATTAATCGCGCGATGAGCGAGGGTAAGAGCCTTAAATTCCGCCCTTTTGTGAACTGGGAGCCAATGCAACCTGAGTCGATGGGGAGTGATATGTTCCCGAAGTGGAAGACCACAAACCAGGCGGACAGCAGCGTTTTGGACTGTTTGAAGACGACGCTGAAGGCCACAAGAAAGACCTAAGTACACTCCGTTTGCATAATCAAGATGGGAAGTGATTAAAGCCTGCACAATCGTTTTCCTAGTGTGACTAGGGAGGAAATTGATACATTTTTTCATCATCCTCATCTTGAAAAAACAGGCAGCAGAAACCGACTGGATTTGCTTCTGAAAAGAGAGATTACTATCCCAGATAACTCCTAGATTTTTAACTGAGTCTTTAGGCAAAGGGGGAGAGCTCAGATCTAGAGGCCACCACAGGTTAGGGTCCAACGGCGAAGGTTGATGGAAAAATATAACCTCGGTTTTGCCAGCATTAAGCCGGAGGGAGTTGTTGTCCATCCAGCTAGCGATGTTCCGGAGGCAAATCTTCAACGGATCAAAGGTAGACTGGGAGGGGGAGTCAAATGAAAACAGAAGCTGAATATCATCCGCATAAGAGGTGGCCTGGATTCCAGATTGAGAAATGATCTCGGCCAGCGGAGAAAAATATACATTAAACAAAAGAGGGCTCAGTGAAGAACCCTGAGGGACACCCCATCTAAGGGGACCACTGTCTGAGGTAAAAGGGGGAGTGAATACAGCCTGTGTACGATTGGACAGAAAAGAGGCAAACCATTCCAAGGCCTTGCCCTGGATGCCTTTTGCCTGCAGACGGTCGAGGAGGACGGGATGAGAGACGGTGTCGAAAGCTGCCGACAAGTCAAGCAGCACCAACACCGCTCTAGAGCCCTCGTCTAACTTCCATCTGATGGCGTCAGCCATCTCTATAAGGGCAGATTCGGTACTATGACCCGACCTGAAACCATGCTGTGAGGTGTGGAAAGCGCTGCTCGTTTCCAAGAAACCGGCCAGTTGTCGTTGTACCAGTTTCTCTAGTACTTTAGCTGGGGCGGGAAGCAAAGAGATGGGACGATAGTTAGCTGGTTCAGAGGGGTCTGCAGTTGCTTTTTTGATGATGGGAACCAATCTAGCATGTTTCCAGGAATCAGGATAGATTCCTGCCTGGAGGGAGTCATTCCAAATTTTGTTTAAAAAAGGGTTAAGCACAGGCGCAAGAGATTTGTATTGTTTAGCCGGCCAGGGGTCCAAAGGGGAACCAGATTCACATTTGAGTAATTCTGCCAGTGACTGTTCCGGGGTGATCACCTCAAAGTTGGAGAAGGCCTTATCAGAGTTGGAACTGACTGGACATGATTTCAGATAGGCAGGGTTGATTTTGCAGGGGAAAGAGCTCTGAATAGTAGCAATCTTATCTTATCTTATGATTCTGCCTTGGATTCAACCCGAACATACTCCACAGATTGCAAAGAATCAAAAATGTCACAGCAAAACAAGTTTTTCATTTGAGAAGACATGACCACATTGTCCCAGTCCTCAAAAAGTGCTATGCAGGTTTCCAGTCAAAAGACCTGTCTCTTTCAAGACACTCTGCATCTCTAATCGGGCAGTCCCTAGAACAGTCCCAATCTACTTTCAGTCGTCTACTCTCTTAATCTACTGATTGGACAATCCTCCCAGTGAAAAAAACCTGCATTGATGGCAGTTCTTTCTCTGTACAGATATGCAAGATCTAGAAAGCCCAGCTGGCATGAAATTGAATAATTAACAACCACCTTGAATTGTAAAATACAGTACCGGGCTGTTCGTGAAATATCAAAGATGTAGACCACATGCTTTTAACCTACAATCATATCTCTCTCTTACTTTTGCTTTCACTGTAATGCATAACTAAACTACAAATCATCAGTGATATGATTTTAGAACTTCTTTGAATCTCATGCAGAACAGCAAAAAAGCATTCCACTTATAGGCTACAGTACCAACCAAACACTCTACCAGCAATCGACAGCTAATGGAGGGTATTTAAAGAACCTTACAGAAAGCACTCTGGGTACTCTCTGGTTTTATGAAGTGCTGCATTGCAGTAGAATACAATGCTAAAAAGTACAGTACAATATAAATATTTTTTTTAATTGTTTCTATGCCATGCTTTTTCCAAGGCCACACTTGGCCTTAAGTTTCCATTCCAAACACGTTTCACCGATGCACATGATACATTATAATTCTGCCAAAAAACCTTTTCTGAGAGTTACAATGATTGCAAATAGAGAACGCTGCAAAGGTCGTCACTTTTCCAAAACTTTGCATTTGGGTAAAATATAAAACGATTTGGTAGGAGAAAGCAAAATATTAGCTTAGCATGACATTTCAATTACTATTTTTTAAAAAGCCTTAAAAACGCCATTAACTTGGCAAACTTTTGAAAATGCTTTACAAAGTTTCCAAAACACAACTTTACAAAGTTAACACACCGGATTTCTCCAAATTTGGCAAAACGATTAAGAGCAATTGGATTATTCAAGCTTTGGCAGTTGGTCTGAGGATCTGCCCCTATTCACCAAGGAAGCTCCTACAACAAACTGGGAGCGGATGGTCTTCTTCATCGAAAAGGCCGTCAACACCCAGCTAGCAAACTTCATCGAAGCCAGCAACATCCTGGACATCTCCCAATCTGCATTCCGCAGCAACCACAGTACCGAGATCGCCCTACTGACCACCACCAACAATATCTGCTCCCTCCTCGACCACGGCTAAACGGCAGCCCTCCTTCTCCTCCTGGACCTCTCTGCTGCCTTCAACACCGTCTTCCACCACACACTAGCCACCAGACTCCACGATGCTGGTATCCACAGAAAGGCCCTTGACTGGATATGCTCACTCCTCACAGGCAGAACTCAGCGAGTCAGATTCCCCCCTACCTCTCAGAACCAACAGAGACCAGATGTGGAGTGCCCCAGGGATCCTCCCTCAGCCCCATCCTCGTCAAAGTCTACATGGACCACCTCGCAACCATCGTCAGAAACCACAAGCTCAACATCATCTACTAAGCTGACGACACCCAGCTCATCTTCTCCCTCACCAAAGAACCCAACATCCCCAAGCACAACTTCCAAGAAGGGATTAGAGCCATCGCCACCTGGATGAATCAGAGCTACCTGAAACTCAATTCCGAGAAAACAGAAGTCCTCATCCTTGGCTCCACCCCATCCACATGGGATGACACCTGGTGATTCCCTGCCCTCGGAAACCTCCCAACTCCGATGGACCATGCAAGAAAACTTAGCATAATACTCGACTCATTCCTCGCAATGAACAACCAGATAAAAGCCGTATCTTCAGCCTGCTACAATACCCTCGTCATAAGCCAAAAAACTTTCAGATGGATCCCATCCGAATCCAGAAAAATGGTCATGCGTGCCCTAATCAGTAGCAGACTGGACTACGGCAACACTCTCTGTGCTGGAATCAACAAGAAACTACTACGCAAACTCCAAACCGTCCAGAACGCTGCAGCCAGACTGATCCTAGACATCTCCAGTTGAAACCACATAAACCAACACCTCCGAGATCTCCACTGGCTCCCCATCGAAAGAAGAATAACCTTCATGCTCCTCACCCACGCATACAAGGCCCTCCTCTCAATGGCCCCCATCCCATGGAACTACAAGCACAGAACGGGAGGAAAGTCCTCCTACCTCGCAGCCAAGGCCTGGGACGACTTCCCCCTCCACCTACAGCAAATCACTACACTGCTTATGTTCAAGAAGGACCTCAAGACCTGGCTCTTCAAATGACCCCAGACTTCAATGGAGCCCCACACCTCCCCCAGCACCTTTAGACCTTCGCGGGTGAGTATCTGTGCTTGACCAACCCCTGATTGATTTATTACCTTGAATTATTTATAGTTATCATTTCTTCTTCTTCACCTTCCCTCCAACATTTATGTTAAAATTGATCTCCCTTTCCATATAAGTCTTCTGACTCTCACCCTACCCACTGCTGCTATCCTTTCCATCATAGTTTCATAGTTAACACATTTGAAAGAACATTTAGAATCAGGTGTAGAATCTGATCAATGGAGAATGCTCCATTACCTCCATAAGTGACATTTCTTCAATCAAGAGTATATTATAGAAGAGAACATTCAGCTGGCAGATTCTAGTCAATATTTGACATTTCCTGAAGAAACCTTCTCCTTATCAATAAACTTTAAATCGGGCTCTTAGATTCTATTGAGCTCAGTTATATTCTTACCAATGATCTGGTGAAATAAATGCAAACTTAAATACAAATAAATACAGTGAAAAAAACAAATTCCACATTCTTCTTGCCACTAATGAGTTCAGTTCTACAGCAACATGGATAAGGTGATTTCCACTCACAATAAATTATCACAAAACGACAGCCTGTTCAGTGTCTTATATTGATTTAATTTCTCAAGAAACATTTTGAAAAATAAGGTTTCTGGCTTCTGCCATAATACCAATTCTTCATCTAATTACCTAGAATCATCTACCATCTTTGTTAGCGTTTTCTCCATGGGGGAAGTTCAGCTCTCAGCACCTTATGCTATTGATACTGTATGTAACATTTAAAGATCTTCCTCAATAGGTGTAGGAATGTGTTTTGGCCACCAGCATTTGCCCCTTTGTAGCAGCACCTTTGAATCTCCCGTCCCAATACTTACACTGAGAAATGTACTCCTGGCTCTGTTCTTCAAATTAAATGAAGTTGTTAACCGCAAGCCGTCCACAAACATTATGAAATGTCATGTCACACATTGAGGGCCCCATTATTGAAACCCAGGTGATCCTCCAGGTGCCTATGCCCACCCACCCACCAGAGTTACTGTGTACAGGTAACTGGCAAGAATGGTCCTAATTCCCCTAGTAATTCCTCATTTTGTTCTAGAGTTTCACCCAAGGATTTCAACTGCTACCAGCAGGTCAAAATTATGGGTAAATCCAAAGAGATTCGCAGTATTACATCAGATGTCATTATTCTGACGGTACAGCTGACTGTTGTTACCAGTAAATTAAAAGGGAAGTTGTAATGAGGTCCATACAGTTTTTTTGTTTCATTAAACATTGTGCAATGGTATAGGCCTGCGTGCGCTGCATAGAAATCATCAATAGTCTATGCCCATTCCTACCTGGTTTCGTTACCTTCCATATAATCACTCCTGTAGAATCCAGCTAGGTCATCAGCCAGTTCTCCTGTGAAATTACTATGAAATAAATAGTCTCTTCCCATCTCCAGATTGCTGTCCAGCTCCACCACCAAATTCTCAGTCTTGACTTCTTCCCAGATTTTTGTTATGATTGGCGGAGAGGAGCCATCTCTTGTTGTCAGTGAAACTTGATATCTGTCTCCCTCTGTATAGTTCAGTTTCGTGCTGTGAATGAGTATCAAGTTAGTGGCATTTTCAAATCTGAGATGAACGGTGCTTTTTCCTTTGAATATATAAAAGTCACGAGAGTCTGTGACAAGATAGGGCTGAAGCTGCACGTCCTAATGCCATGGGATCAACGTCTTGGGAAGTCGATACTTGCTCCATGGACCTTCTGGTGGTGGAGTCCAAGCCTCACTTGTTTGAGATCCTGAAGTCCTTGTGGTGCTTGTTGAATTTGTGGTTGATGAAGTGACATTTCCAGATGCAGGGTTTGGGTCAGGGCTGAGCCTATCACAGTAGGGACTGGAGTTGTTGTGGATGCGGCCCCAGCAGTAGGCACAGTGGGGCTGTCCGAAGGAGGAATGGAGTTGGCATTTTTGGCCTTCTGCTCAGCATACATGACTGACAGAGCAATGATGGTGGCCACCGCGGCTACAGCAAACACAATTTCGCAGTCAGTCTGAACACACATGCAATTATATAAAAAAGGAACTGATGCTGAATCCTTTTATATCCCTACAACACATTTGGAGAGGAACAAATTGGTCCATCGTTTGGTTAAATATTAATCTGAAGGCAATAAAGCCCACGGATGCAGTTCTGCCAGCTCTTCTCGGTCGTTTTACGACAGAAACTGCATTTTACTGATCATTTACCATAATAAAGGACATCCAGATGTCTGATCCTACTCCCCGTTCTGTAGTGAATATTCAATTGATCTAAAGCTACATTTTGGAAGGCAATCGAAGCGTGTATTTAACCCTTTACATGCTTCAGTGTCCTCATTCTCTAATACTGAGTTTATTTTTCCACAGAATAGAGCAATAAGCCTGAGGCTCCTGCCAGGGGTGGATTTATCAGCACAGATGCATTTCCTCAGTGAACCCACCCATGTGCAGAGCACTATTTTGTATTGACTCCAGGGGTGATCTGCCATCCTAGCCTGTTCGAGCATCATCAGCCTATGCACTTATGTGGATGATGTCCTTTGAAGCTGACCTCGGATGGCAGCAAAGGGGTAGGAGAGATGCGTTAAGGCATGGGCAAAGTGAGCTGAGGCCCAGGGCACAGCCTTTCAGGGGGTCCTGATAGCGTCAGCTCTGTTATGTAGAGCCTTGCCCTGATGACCTTGAATAATTCTTAACAGGTTGTTTCAAATACAGTTGTCCTTTAATTTATTTTTAATGCGGGTGATGTGTGAGAGTCTTTTATGGGGATTCTGCAGAGAAATTTTGTGTTTATGTTTCATGCACAATGCATAAAAAAAATTGCTTAAGATGTCCCTGAGGGGTAGATGAATGATCGAAAGCCCAATCCTAAACAAGCCAAGTCGAGAAAACGATGCAAGCCCTTGAGCAGCCCCTGAGCTTGAAGCAACAATGGCAGCCGAATCCATCCTGAAAACTAAACACTGATGAAGGGCTGAGAATGCCACTGACGTCAATGCCACATAAATTGTCACTAAAATGGAAACCCTAACCCAGAGCTTGGATTCAATGCAAGAGAAGGTCAGAGACCATGAACAATGCATAGGAACCACTGTAACCTGTGTCTCCGATGAGAAGTATGCACCCTACAATGTGGTGGTCAGGATGCAAACAAATATGGCAGACCAACTGGAACGGCTGAAAAAGAAAAAAAAAGAGTTGGAAGCAAGATCATGCAGGTGTGTTACATATCATAGGTGTCCCCAAATTGGGTAGAGCTGAAGACTTTACTGAAAACATGCTGATCTCTATCTTTGGGCGTGACACACTTTCACCAATGTTTGTGATTAAGATAGCACATTGCACATTGGGACCAAGACGTTGCTGGATGCTCCACTATGACCGATTCTGGTCATACTTCTTAATTATAGAGACTGCAATGCCATATTGGCCCAGGCAAGGAGCATGTAGGATATTAACTATGAAGGGGCTGAGTTGGAATTCTACCCAGAGCACACACTTGCATATTTTTGTGCATCATGAGATAGTTGCCATGGTTCTTAAAAAAGGAAGAAAAAGACTAACAATACTTGCAGTGAGGATAGTGTAACAACGGATCAGAGATTTTGTGATGTTGAATAACATAGTACCTTACTTGAAAACATATCTGAGACACTAGAGTGAGACTAGTTGCGCGGAACCCTCCAGCTAATGTTGGGTCAAGTGAGGTGGCAAACTCTGCTAGGAGTTTTGCTGGAGGAATCCCTGAGTGCATGGCAGAGACTCGAAGTGCATCATCGTTTTGTTGGTAATACGTCAGTTAAAGTAGTGACATTGACTGGGTCAAGTGGATACTATTAATGGCCATTTCTGGTGGAGGACTACCGAGTTATAGTAAGAATAATACAGGGTACTGGCAATTCTGACCTGTATGCTCAATATCTGGTTGCCCCCAGGCGTAATCGCCTTGTGAAATGATAGGGAACAGAAGTAGGTATGGCAAGGTAAAGAATCAGGTGGGAGTGGGGATTGAAAAGTCTGCTGGAAAGTTGGGGTTCAGTGTGAGTGGAGCGTGGGGGTAGGGGAGTATTGAAAACTCAAACTTGAAGTTTGTGATGTACATTAGACACTCCGGAGGCATTAACGAAAGACACAACACTGCACTTGATGATACCAGCACAAGTATGACAGGTAACAGTAGTCCCCCATCTATCAAAGTCATGATGTGGAAAGTGAAAGGTCTGAATGACCCGGCGAAAAGCAGGCAGGTATTTAACTAATCTACTAGACACAATATTGATGTTTTGCTTTTCCAAGAGACGCATTTGTTGAGCAAGAAAAGCTTTAATGTAGCTAAACACTGGGAGCAGCCAAGATATTTTACAAACTATTCAAGGTACTCTAGGGGGGTGGCGACACTGATTTAAAAAGGCTTCATACGGGGGCGTGGCTAGGACGCCGACGAAGATGGCCGCCTAGTGCAGGAGCTCCGCTGTGCCGGGATGAACCTCTCCGGAATGCTGCGCTGCCGGACCCTTAACATGAGCTTCATTTTAATATTCTGCAACCGGAATACCGCTTCCACACTTTGAGGTCTGCATGAGCTGTTTTTTCCCCGTAATGCATCGGTTACGCCGTGTTTTCAGTCCCCCTCACGGAATCCGCCATTTTGTGTGTATCGGAGCGCTCGCATAATTCCAGCGTGTTCACACAAACTGTCTGAATATGCTGCCCATTTATGCTCCTATGCCCTTTCCTCATTCATTTTTGGCAATATTTGTGTTCCAGGAGGAGTTTTTGTTTTGAGAAGCTTATACAGTCTTGAATTTATTTTTACCTCAGCTTCTCCTACTTTTTCCATCTGCGGTCTTCCCCTGAGCTGTCACACCATGTCTGTGAATAACTATTGTATGACACCAACTTGTTATTGGACTTGATGTTGTTTTATTATACTGCCTTTGGAGGATTTGCCACGGAGAACTGTTCGGAATTCCAAGTGCGGAGAGGTTTTGTCACAACTGAGGTGGTCACATGTACACCGTGTCCTTGTGCTCTCACTCTTCTTGCCTAATGTCCATTATTGCCTCGAATTTTTTATTCAGGCATCGTACCTTTTTCTTTTTTTTATCTTCTGGTTGCCTCCAAGGGTTTTGATTGTCTTTGGGTCACCTTGCTGATTTCAAGCCTTGGGTGCTGTTGCGGTCATTCGCCTCACCTCTGTTCTTCTTGATTGGAGTACGGTGCACGTTTGTCACGTCTCCTCAGTACCTATGGGCAAATTGCGCAACCCGAAGTTTGTTTTTGTACCCGCAAAAAACTCTCCCTCCTCCTCAGCTACTGACTCTTCGTCTGCTCTAGACCAAATGGCTGCTGTAGCTCCCAATTGGGCTTCCACCTCTCAGCCCTCTCCAAATAAAGTTTCTCCTCCCTCTACATCATCTAAACGCTTGAAGCAGGACTCCCCACCTCCGGATAAGCCGTCCTCTCCTATCTCTATGGAACTACTCCTGGAGGAGATCCGGGCTTTACGTCCGTTTGTTGAGGAGACCAATAGTAAAATGCAGCAGTTTGAACTGAAATGGTCAACCCTGGAAAACAGAGTCTCTTCAGTGGAGCAGCAGGTTTCAGATATCCAAGGTCATTCTCAACGTATCTCTTCACTAGAGAAGTCTGTCCTTGCCCTCCAGCAACATACTGAGGAGTTTCAATTCAATTTCAAAAGACCTTTATTCGAATTACTTGAATTCATAAAAGTACAGACATAAAAACAATTCATCATTACAATATACAATACAATATCTCTAAAAAATGTTATAAGGAACTAAAACAACAGTCTTTCAGGGATTTTCCATCATATTGCGTACACGGATTATTAGTCTTAAAAAGGTGCTAGTACGAAATATCAGTTCCTCAGAGTCCAGGGAGAGTAACATTTGACGAGACTCCATAAGAGAAAGGGGTTTGTGTTTTCTAAAATAGGGTGTTAAAAACCAGTTGATATATTTTAAGTAAAATTTACAAAAGAATAAAAAGTGTAACTCATTCTGCTTACTGGTGCTATCACAGGGGCACGGGTTACGGTCAATAATTAAATTGTAACCCAAAGGGAAACCCAGCATGAATTTTATGGAACCGGCCCTTAATCGAAATAACAGAGACCTCTCCCAACTAGTCATAGGTAGAGTAAGATAAAGTGGGAGAGGTTGCCTGGGCAGGTCATTCTCAATATATCTAATAACCGTAGCTTTCAATGTTTCCCTTTCCAACCGTTCTGCCTCATAAAGTGCATATAGTGCTTGTCTGACCTCTACCTTGTCTTGACATCCAATACTGGAGGGATCTGCAAAGAGATCACCTTTATTCACAGCGCTTAATGATTTTGAAACTCCCGCTAACCATGGGATTAAAAGCCCATGGTCACATTTAAGACAATCTTTGATTATGTCTTGTGTTAGCGAGGCTGCATTATTCCTCCAAATTCTCAGCCAGAATAGAACTGGTCTGCTTCTAATGAAATCACAAACGTAAGGGAGGTTTAGCTCTTTGTGGCAGATAAATTCAGAGGACGAAATTGGGGCACCCAAAACTTTTCTGCAAAAACGTGTCTCTTCTCGTTGGATGCCAGGATTTTTAGCAGTAGCCCAAACTTCGGCCCCATAGGTGGCAACAGGAACACACTGTAATTTAAAAAAATTTAAAATAGCACTGGTTGCACCTAATTTCTTAGGGCGTGGGAGACTCAGTATTGAGTTAATGGCCTTCGAGAACTTGCTCGTGGCGTGGGCGGAATGCCCACTCCACGAGTTGTTCGCAGCGAAGGCCACCCCTAGATATATAAAAGAATTTACGGAGTCAAGTTTGTCAGACCCGATATGGACGGTGTTAAGTTTCCGTTTACCAGGTCCGCATGACATAACAAAGGATTTTTTAAAGTTCACACGCAGGTCCAAGCCCTCCATATGATGTACAAAATTTTCCACAAGCACACGGAGGGCATTAGGGGTGCGGCCCATAAGGACCGCATCATCTGCGTATAATAAAACTGGCAAGGGGTGCCCCTGGATAGTTGGGACATCTCTGGTTACTTGTTTTAGGGCCTTTGCTATGCCATTAATATAAACGATAAACAACAGGGGTGCTAAGACGCACCCCTGTCTGACCCCCCTGCCAATTTTTATAGCACCAGAGACTTCTCCTCCTGACCCAATCCTGACTTGTGCCCTAAGATCGGTATGGAGATATGCCAGGAAGTGTACTAAGGGCTCGTCCAATCCATAACTGAGAAGCATTGACCACAGTTTTGATCTGTTTACCAGGTCAAATGCGGATGAGAGATCCATGAAAGCGAGATATATAGGAGAGGATCGGGCAACGGTATACTTATCAATTATTAATTTTAAATTCAAGCATTGTTCGACCGTGCCCACCCCACTCCTAAATCCCATCTGACATGGATCCAATAGGTCAGAATCTTCAGCCCACTCTACCACCCTATTGTAAATGACTCGCCCAAGTATTTTTAGAGTATTGTCCAAAAGCGAAATGGGTCGGTAGTTTGCTGGGTCTGACCTATCGCCCTTTTTATAGATTGGAACAATAATACTAAGGGACCATGTCTCGGGGATGGACGCTCGTGTCATACTATTAAAAACGTTATATAAAATTGGTGCCCATAGGTCTGTGCTGTGTTTTATAAAATCTATCGGTAGGCCGTCTGGTCCAGGGGCCTTATTGCCTAGGCTCTCTCTAATGGCTGTCGTCACCTCAGGGAGATCAAACCGTAAGTCTCCCAACTGTTTCAGATCCAAGGTAATTATTTCTTCAGCGGGAGCAGCATATATGTTCGAGAAGTGGGCTTCCCAGGTAGGGCCAGTTATATTGCAGCCAATAGGGGATACATTTTTACCCATATCGCGCATTTTCCTAACAGCGGGCCAGAATTGCCCGCTGCTCTTTAAATTGGCGCTATCAACCAGGGACTCCCACTGTTCCATCAGAAGTGCCGCCTTCCTTTCAGCTATTTTTTGTTTGTAAAATTTCCTAGCTGTTTGTACCTCCGCTGTGTTCCTTGGTTTCATGGTTAGTGCCCTACGTAATTCCCTATTTGCCATAGAGCAAGCCGAATTGAACCATCTAGGGTCCTTCGTCTCAGGGAGTATAGGGACTAACAAATAATTTTTAATTGCCACGCATAATTTCCCAAAATCGGCAACTATTCTGTGACAATCTTCATCCATTGATAGACAGGAGTTTACCAATGCTAGGTGATCATTCTTTACGTGGTCAAGTAGGGCTTCACAGTCAATTCTCCTCCATTTAAGACGGAGACCGTCACCCGATGGCGTGATATCTCTTGCGCCATTAAATTTAGCATATATTGGGCTGGGGCCCAAATACAAGGTGACTGTAAGAGGATTATGGTCTCCATATAGGGTCTCTACCACATTTGAGTCAGTAACACAGTCTGTTAAGTGGGGGGATGTGAAAATAAAATCAATCGTTGAATTTGAGTCTCTCCCTCTAAACGTGGGGGCGTGGGTCAGTCCTGGGGATTGGCTTGTTTCCATAACATTACTAAGAATGTGGTCGTTTAAAATCTTAACAAGCTCAATGCCTCTGCGATCTGCTAGATCGGAGCAGCTTTTGTCCTCTGCTTGGTATTTACTTGAGATTTTTGCATTGAAATCACCCCCAATGAGGATCCCTGACTTCTCGCCTGGGCCTATATTCATATTTGCATCAAGGTGTACCAATAAATTAGAAAGTGCTGCATAATTCCTATTTGGTATCGAATTAAAATCATTATTGTAAAAATTGATTAAATAAATCAAGGTCTTTCGTTTATATTCGAGGACCTGGATATTTGGGTTCCCCAATGATAGGTCCTTAAAAGTACCGCCAGCCAATATTCTGATCCCTATAAAGAGTCCTCCCATTGCTCGACCATGGGCGGGCTTAGAGGCAGGTACGCTAAAACAGTGATAGCCCTCTAGGTACACATTCCCTGTAGCCCAAGTCTCTTGAAACATAATGACATCTTTGCCATCCAATAGCTGGACCCACTGGGGGTCAGACAGTCTAGATTCGATGCCTGCAACATTCCAGCTAAGGATGGACAGATCATAACCACTTTGCCTGCCTAGGTGTTTAACACTGGTGGTCTGCTTGTAATTAGGTTGTGGCGTTAATGTTGCGTCCTCACATACAGCTCGGGATTTGTCAGTAGTAGGCTGTGTGGCCATCCGTTGAAATGGGATAGTATTGCAAAATGTAGTTCCAGGCCCCACTAATATCGGAGATACTAATGTAATACTGACACTAGGGGCCGGTGGGTCAAAGGGCCTGCTACAGACATTCTCCACCAATGATGTGTTGGTCGAACTTCCAAGAGCGTTGGTAACATTATGGGCCGATAAATTATCCAAAACAGCCCGATTATTCAGTGGCCCATCCAATACAACAGCAGTCAAGGTAGGTAGCTTAAGAGAGCTGCAGGCACCACAATCCACAGCCATTGGTTTATCACTAGAAAGTCAATCGACCCCATCCAAACCATTCAGGCAGTTAAAACGATTAAAATGATTAAAATGGAAGTAGGGCCTCTCTTTCACCTGAAAGTTTGGACGTTGTGCATGATCCCTATACCTATGTCTATGTTCCACCCTCACCCACTCATCTGATGTCGGAGTATGATGCATATGAGTTGGGGGGAAGAAAAAGGATACTGGCATGGTCTGGATAGTAGAATCCAATGACCTGTTTATTCCTTTACAAATATGCCGCACAGTGCCCGGATCCTTAAAGCTTGTCAGGATGCAGTCCCCTATTATAGATTTCCTAGTTTTGCCTAACCAGGAGACCCTTCTTACCATAATAATCTCACTATTAAAATGGGACGGTAGGGGTCGATTCCAATTCAGCCATTTAATGACCTTATGTTTTAGTGATTGGTAATCCTCGTTCTCCCCTAGTCTTAAGCGGGGAGCACCTGCTAAAACCACCGTTAGACTATTAGCCTCTGGTGGCAAGTCTGGTCTCCGTGGACTTGGGGCCAGCCGACCCGGAGATGGTGGAGAGATACCACCAGCTTCTAAGTTGCCGTCAATAATCCCCAGGTGGGAACTTTGAGAGGCAGAGTTTAATGTCTCTCTGGGCCTATTGGGTGCATTGCAGCGCGGTACATGGTCTGAAACAGCCATTAATGGTTGTAGAGGAGGGGCAGTAGTCACTCTCTGGGGGGAGACTTTATTGTTACCCTTCGTACCTCCCTTTTTGGTAAGGTTTCCTGCGGGGGGATAGGGTCCCATGTTATTTGATTGTTTGCTAACTATGATGTTCAAATTAGTAAAAGCTGTTTCCAATAAGGTAAGCCTACTCTCTACTTTTATCAGACTATCGCTAATGGGCTGTAAAAGAGAACGCAATAGCGATTCTAAGCTCCCTAAAGCTGTAAGAGGGTTAGATGTATCAGCCACTGGGGTGCTTAGAGTAGGGGCTCTAGTTGAACTAGAGACCTTTGAGAGAAGAGCAGTGGGAACGTTCTCATTATCCCTCCCAGGTTGGGGTACAAGTGTATGTTTTTTACCGAAATCTAAATGCATCGGTTTGATTTTCCCCCTGCCCCCCGTTGACTTTTTACTCCGTTTACTCGGTGGGGGCTTGTGCAGCTCTACCTCAACTCTTTGTTTAGGCTTGCATTTCTTGGCTGCGTGCGAGGGTGAGATTTGGGTGACCAAATTAACAAAAGTAGGACAAGTCCCAGAAGAAGTTATATCTGGGGGTTTTCCAGGGGCCAACTCAGGGGAAGTGGGAATGTCCCGCAATAAAAGAGGAAAATCCTCAGGGGTCGGAGATTTTAAGCTAGGTGGGGGCGTATCGTCCTCTTGGGTAATAGGATACGGGATGATCTCTGGCAGGGGCGTATTCTTCAAGGAATCAATGGAGCGCCGCCGCTCAACCCTGCGTTTCTCCAGTGATTTTTCCTTACCCACATCATCTTTAGTAGGTTTAAAGTACTTGTCCAATGTCCCTGCATTACAGCCCCCTTCCCTGGCAGTCGGTTTGCAAAGTCCTGGAGAGGACATCCTCCTGGATGAGTTGTGTTTTGGACGAAAGAGATATGGCCCGGCCCGGCCTCCTTTGGCCCCTGACGGCCACAGACGGCCCGCCCTTTGCCCGGGCTTAGCCCGCGCGCGGTCCCGCGACGCGGGGGGTGTTCCTCTGCTTTATGCGCCTCCTGGCGCCAAAATCTGGTTGGGCGGGTCTCCTGCCCCAAGAGGTGCTGGGAAATGTAGTCTTTAGTCTTTAGTCTCCCCACCGCGGCCGCGAAGGTAAAGACGCGGCGGCGGGAGACTGGAGCGCTGGGTGCAGGTCCGACGCGGGAAACACGCCACTGGTACGTTTGTATTTTTTCAGATTGTGAACCCGCTCTGCCGGGGGTATCCCTCTGCTTTATGCGCCTCCTGGCGCCAAAATCTGGTTGGGCGGGTCTCCTGCCCCAAGAGGTGCTGGGAAATGTAGTCTTTAGTCTTTAGTCTCCCCACCGCGGCCGCGAAGGTAAAGACGCGGCGGCGGGAGACTGGAGCGCTGGGTGCAGGTCCGACGCGGGAAACACGCCACTGGTACGTTTGTATTTTTTCAGATTGTGAACCCCTGAGGAGTTAGAAAACAGGAATAGGAGGAATAACCTGCGCATTTATGGCCTTCCTGAGTCTTTGGAAGGCGATGATCCCGTTTCGTTCTTCTCCTCCTTCCTCCTGAAACTCTTGGATATGCCTGCAACTACCTCCCTCAGTATCCAAAGAGCTCATAGACTTGGCCCTCGTTCCTCCGCCTCATCTAAGCCTCGAGGAGTCATCATTCTTTTTCTGAAATTCACAGACCTACTTCTCGTCCTTTCTGCGGCTAGAGCCAAGCGTCAAGTTTCCTGGTTGGGTCAGAGGGTTTTTCTTTCTCAAGATGTTTCAAATGCAACTGCAGCAAGAAGGAAGGAGTTTTTGAATCTTCGTGCTCCTCTACGCTCTTTTGGAGCCAGATACGGCTTATTCCATCCCTGTATCTTCAAAGTTACTCATCAGAACCAGACTTGGTCTTTTCAGGATCCTGCGGAACTTAAAAACTTTATTCACATTCACTCCAACGCTGGCATGGATACTTCTACTGCTCCTGGTTGACTGTCTGACTCTCCTTTTTCTTGCAGGTTTTCTCGGAAAGTGTTTCTGCTTTGCCTCTGTGTCCTGTTGGTTTGTTTTTTGATCACTTTTTGCAAGTATCTTTTGTGCTATTTTTCATCGATTCTTGCTATTTTTGCTTGTGTCGAATTTGCTCTCATTTTCTTCCCGTTTGCATTTTTGATGTATGTTTCTATTTCATGCATTCTGTTGTTTTATTGTTAGTTCCATCATTGTAATTGTTCATATTCTCTTTTTCTTTATCTAGGCCGACTGATGTATTCCTCTTCATTCCATATGGTTTGTCCTACTCGTCTTTCGTCCTGACTCAGTTTGTTCTCCTGGTTTTGGGTGGTCACTCTTGTCGAGTCCTTCACAACCCCGCCATCCTTTTTATGTCCCCCTCAGGTATGTTATCTTCAGTCATCCTTCTTGTACTTCTTTTCTCTTACCCTTTCCCCTCTTTCCTTTCTCTTTCTTTTAACATATCTCTTGACTCTCTTTTTTCTCGTTCTTTTTTTTCCTTATATAGTAATTGGCATTCTTCTCTTATTTCTTGTTTTCATAGCTCTCCTTTGTTGCTTACAATTGTATTGTTTTTACTTTCAAAGTTATTTCATGGAATGTGAAAGGTTTTGTTAATCCTATTAAGCGACAGAGAATCCTTTCCCACCTGGCTTCTTATAATCCTGATTTAGCCCTTTTACAAGAAACCCATCTTTCTGAGGCTGAATCTCTTAAGCTGAAGAGAGGTTGGGTGGGAACGGTCTTATTCTCTCCCACATCTAATAAAAGGAATGGTGTTGCTATTTTATGCCACAAGAAACAAAAATGTAAAGTTCTTTCCCAAGATTCTGATACTGAAGGCCGATGGGTTCTAGTTAAGTTATTAATCAACTGTGTGTCTGTGACTGTATTCAATGTCTATGTCCCTACACACCCTGATTGTAATTTTTGGCCTTTAATCACTTCGAAATATTTTCAATACAGTGATACCATGTTTATCTTGGGGGGGGATTGTAATCAAATTGTTGATCCTTTTCTTGACCGCAAATCTTCTGCCCGCTTTACACCTCACAAATCACATACACAATTTCTAGACACTATTTCTAAATCACACCTCATCGACTCATGGAGACTTTCCCATCCTGACACTCTAGATTACTCCTTCTTTACACCTCCCCATGCCTCTTTTTCTCGGATTGATTACATCTTCCTTTCTCAATCTCTTTCTCAAAATCTCCTATCTTCTTCTATTGAACCAATAGTTATCTCAGACCATGCTCCTATTGTCACAGTCCGTGATCTTCTTCCTCCACATCCCAAATCTTCTCGTTGGCGTTTTAATAACTCTCTTCTCATAGATCCTCTTTTTTCTTCTTCCTTTCTCTCCTTTGCTACAGAATTCTTTTTGCTTAACTCTGACCCCTCTTTAGCCCCTAATATTATCTGGGATTCTTTCAAGGCAACCGCTCGTGGTTTTGTAATAGACTTTGTTTCCAAAAAAAAGAAGCACTTCCTTAATAAACAGAAAGATTTATTGGCTCACATTAAATCCCTAGAACACAAATTCTATACTTCCTCCAACAAATCTGTTTTGCCAGACCTCATTTGTGCCAAATTTTATTTCAACAAAACTTCTACCGATAATGCCTCCTCAGTCTTACTGCGGAGCAGCGCTCGTTATTATGGAGGTCGCAATAAATCGGGTAAACTTTTAGCTAACTACCTCAAGTCTCGTAAGGAGCGTAACTCTATAGACTCTATTTACTCTACCGATAATCTTCTCTTACACAAGGAACAGGATATACTTACCCAGTTCCAACTTTTCTACCAGTCTCTTTATACTCCTGAATCGCCTCCCTCTATCTCACTTATTCAGTCCTATTTCGATAGACTTCCTACCCCCTCCTCCTCTCATCTCAACTTTCTTGATCTTGAACATGATCTCTCCATTACCGAAATTGGCAGTGCTTTAAAGACTCTTACTAAAGGTAAATCCCCGGGTCCTGATGGCTTCTCTGTGGAATTCTATTTGCATTTTTCTGACCTTCTGCTTCCCAAACTTCTCACACTTTTCCAATCCTTCTTTATTTCCGGCACTGCAGCCGGTACCTTCCACGAGGCCACAATTTGCCTTATACCCAAGGATGGTCGTGACCCTCAATTCTGTAAGACTTACCGACCAATATCTTTAGTTAATGTGGACTATAAATTATTTGCTAAACTTCTCGCTTTACTCTTAGACCCTCTTCTGCCCCATCGCATTGGCAAGGAACAGTGTGGTTTTGTTAAGGGCAGACTTACTTTGGATAACTCTCGCCTTTTCCTTAATGTCCTAAATAAAGTACCATCTCTCACCATCCCTTTAGCTGCTATCTCGGTCGATGCTGAGAAAGCGTTTGACAGAGTGGATTGGTCCTTTCTGTTCGCTGCCTTGAGGTGGCACGGCTTTGGCCCTAATTTCATTTCTCTCATTTCTTTACTTTATTCAGCCCCTAAAGCGTCTGTTTTAGTCAATGGCCCCCTGTCCCCTTACTTTCCCCTCCAACGTGGGGTTCGCCAAGGTTGTCCTTTGTCTCCATTACTTTTTGTTCTCGCCCTTGAGCCTTTTCTCACTTCTATTAGGAATAATATATCTATATCTGGTTTTCCTTATGGCAAGTCCCATTTGAAACTTTCTGCATATGCAGATGATATTCTCTTATTTATTTCTGATCCTGAAAAATCCATTCCCGCCCTATTACTTGAATTTAATTCCTTTTCGCAAGTCTCTGGTTACAAGATCAATTCTGATAAAACTGAGATTATCCCTCTCACCAAATTTTGTCTTCCTCATCAGTTCTCTGCCACTGGCTTTGCATGGAATTCTTCTAAAATCAAATATCTCGGAATATGGTTTTCTAACTCCATTTCTTCATCCATTCGGTTGAACATGTCTATTGTACTATCCCGTATTGGTAAATTGTTATCCTCTTGGAATCCTCTCTTTCTCTCATGGTGGGGTCGGCTGGATTCGATTAAAATGATGATATCCCCCATTCTTATATACATTTTCTCCTTGCTCCCCATAAATATTCCTGATATTTATTTTAAGCGCATTGACTCCTGTCTTTCTAAGTTTCTATGGAATCATAAAAAATCAAGGGTTGCTCTAGTTGCTGTTCGCAAACCAAAGTCTAATGGCGGAGTCAACTTTCCGGACTTTCGTCTCTATCATAAGTCTTTCTCTCTCCGCCAGGCCTTTAACTGGCTCAGTTTGGAACCTTCCCCTCTTGCCCCTCTTTGGCTTTCTATTGAACGTTCATTGCTTTCTCCGTTTTCTTTTCCTGAGGTCATACATTTCTCGGCTAAGAACTTATCCACTCCTCTCCCCTTATTCAAACACACTTCCTCTCTTCTACACGCTTTGGTTCGTCCTGATCCAATGACTCGTGAATCCTTTTTAGCCTCCCCTATTTGGTATAACTCGCTCATTCTCCTAAACAATCGCCCTATTTGCTGGACTGATTGGAGATCGAAAGGTCTGATGTGGGTTAACCAACTCTTTGATGGCCTTCTACCATGCTCATTTCCTCGATTCCGACTTTTGTTTCACTGCCCCCAATCCTTCTTGTATAAATTCACTGTTCTCATGGCCCTTATCCTTGATGTTTATTATTCCCTTCCTTCATCGTCATCTCCCATTTCCCATTCTCCTCTACTTCAGATTTTGTCTACTCTTCCCAAAGCTTCTCTTATTTATAAGTTTTTCTCCTCCCCTAATCCGTACCGTCCGAAATCTAAATTGGAGTGTGCTTGCGAATCAGATCTGGGCTGTGACTGGTCTATAGCTCTTTGGGATAAAGTTTGGTCCAGGTCTTTAAAAATCTCTTGTTCTGCCTCCCTGACCCAGTCTATGTTTTTTCTATATCACAGACTGTATTTTTCTCCAGTTTCTATTTCTCGCTTCTCTCTTGATAAGGACTCTAATTGTTGGACCTGTGGCTCCCCTAATGCTGATCTTCTTCATCTTCTCTTTCTTTGTCCTTCTGTTGTTACTCTCTGGGGTCAGGTGTGGTCCTATGTCTCTCGCCTATTTTCGATTTCTACTCCCTACTCTATCTCTCTTCTCTTTTTAGGTAGTCTTTCTGATACCTTAGATATTCCTCAACACTCCTCTGGCCTATTAGATCTTATGCTTGCTCTGGCTTTCCAACACATAACTTTTAACTGGAAAGACCTTAACAAACTCTCTATACAATGCTGGTGGAATTCTCTCTGTCATTATCATAGGCTTGATGTACGCTTTGCTGCTGCTTCCACCCCCACACTCAACAGAGATTTATTTTGGCTGCCCCTCACAACATATCTTGACCGCATGGCTCTGAAACAAACCTCTCATTTATCCTCTGAGAACTTTAAACCCCCATGAGCGACTCTTTCTCTGTCCTTCTTCTTATATTTTTTTTTCTTAAATTTTTCTATTTACATCTATTTTCTCTTGTATTTAAATATTCCCTATTCCAGGCCTTTTTGCTCTTTCTACTTTACCTATTCTTTTGCCGGGTTTTCTTCCTATTTTCTTTATAATGCCTTCTACCTATCCTTTTTGCTTTCCCTCCCTTTCTCTCTCCTTTTCTTTCTCTCTGTTTTTCCCTTCTCTGTCCATGTAACATTTTTATAAAATGCTTTTTATGCTTCTTTTGTTAGCGAGCATTGATCTACTGTTCTCTACTTCGAAATGGACAATGTTATTTGTATGATCAGTATCTCGTTGTTCTTTCCTAATTTTCTCAAATAAAGCATTTTCAAACAAAAAAATAAATAAAAAGGCTTCATACCAGTGGAGCAGGATCCATAAAGTAATACCTGATTGCCCAGGGGCTATTATCCAGCACACTTTTTACTGTTGTGAATACATATGGCCCAATCATGACGACTCTGGACACTTCAACCATGTGGTATCGCAATGCAATACCAACAATGAAACCTAACACAGTACTATGGATGGGAGTGATTTTACCCTTACATAACACTGCACTCTTAATAGTATTATGATTAGAGATAGGCAACATATTGGTGCAATAAATACACTCGTATGGACCTATGCAGCAACAAGATTCGGTGGACACCTGGAGAGTCTGCAAGAGTACTAAACAGGAGCACACATTTCACTCTGCGGTACATGGTTCGGCTTCTAGATTAGATTTGTGGTTGGAGACCAAAGAGATAACGGGATGGACAGATAGTTTAAAACCCGGCCACCGCTCACTCTCGTACCATTTACCAGTTGCACTACTGGTATTATAGCTGGCACTGTAGGAATGCAGCGGTTATGGAGATTTCAGCCCACAATTCTTTTAGATATGACTTTTACAGAAGAAATTAGACAAGCAATTGTAACCTATTTTGAGAATAATAGGCACTCAGTGGGAGAATATGAAACAGTCTGGGAAGCGTTCAAGGCTGTCATCAGGGGAGAATGCATTGCCAAAGGGGACAGTACACTACGTGATATTATAAACAGGCTTAACACGAGTTACAAATGAATCAGTAGGAATTACAATATGCACTGGACAATTTTAACTGAAATTGCATTACAGATAAAACAGAAGATACAAGAGTTTAGTGATGAAGCCCATCGAGAGACTAAATAGTTTCAAAAATGTGCTACAGCCAGAACATTCCGGGAGGGAGAAAGACAGGACGCACATTGCCAAGATTTATTAGGCCTAAGTGGGCAGCGAATCATATCACCACACTCACTTCCACAGATGCGACTCTGCAATTTATGTCCGCAGATGTTGTCACCTTGTTTTCTAACTATTATGAGTGCTTATATGACTCCACTTACACAAAAGGGGAGAGTGACACACAACAATATTGAGACTCCATTGAACTGGAAACAGTAGAGAGGGATTACACTTGAGGGTATAAAAGGTGCTATGAAAGACCTCCACAATGGGAAAGCCCGTGGTAGCGATGAACTGCTGGGGGAATTCTGCAATGAATACACTGATCTCTTTACTCCACATATGTTAAAAATGTATACACAAAGCAATTCCAAAAGAAATACTGCCTCCCACTGAGAGGCAGTGGTCATAATGATGCTTAAAGCAGAGAAACCCCTGCAAGATTGTAGCTCATGCAAACCACTATCATTAATAAATATTGATAATAAGACATTGACAAAAAATACTGGTGGCCAGATTTGTGCCACTATTGCATGGACTTGTCTAAACAGACTAACCTGGATTCATACCAGGGCGATTTACAGCTGACAACCTATGTAAAATTGGATTACGCTATATACACTGCCCCAGTTGCACAAATATGAGTCAATCACTTCATGTCAAACCTCAGTGATATAAATTGCAGCACTAGGCAAGGCTGCTCCCTCTCTCCTATCATTTTGGGTTAGTAATGGAGCCTCTACACAGCTGGCTGACAGTCACCCGTGGCCATGGGAGATTCAATCCAGGAGGTGCAGGGTGCTGACCTCTGTATATGTGGATGATGATCTGTTCCTAGTAAAAGATCCAGATATTCACCTAGAGCCGCTCATTGTGAAGATAATTGCATTTGGTGACTGCTCAGGCCTGAACATAAATTGGTCTGAATCATTGATGAAGTTGCTTTGGGAATTCAGATTCATTGAGAGATGAATGTACTTATACGTGAAAATTATGGCAAGGCGATAGGAAAAATTGTGACCAGCGTGGAGCAATGGATTAGATTACCTATTACGATGTTCCACTGATGCGTGCATTGTTTGATCAACTCCAATCCCTTATGATTAAGTTAGTATTGCTGGAAAACCGGCATGCATTGGCTGGAAGGTACTTCAGAAGCCATATGACATGGGAGAGTTCACTGTACCGCATTTTGAAATATATTACCTTGTGGCTCAGGCGCAGTTTACTATGCACTCGTTTCACAATAGTAGATGGGTGCCTCACCAGGATTTGGAACTGGGGTTGGCGGCGCCTTGCAGTTAGGCCAATACTGTGCTGGCCACTCCGATCGGGCCGCTAATTGACATGCACATGACCCTCTGCAAATCCTGGTTGCAGTTGGCACTTGGGGGTGGGGTTCGAACAATGCACTCACCACATATTTAGCTAGCTCACAACTTTAAGCTAGCAAACACAAGTGAACCATTGATGATACAGAACTTGCGAGATAGAAATTTCACAACTTTAGGACATCTCTACACAGAAGGCAATTTTATCCCACTCGTCGATTATTTGCAGAAAGGTGGCTCAGCACCTCTGGATGTTTTTTATATTGCAGGCTGTGATACACTCTTAGGGAGGATTTCCCTACATTTTCTGAGGGAACCAGACGACTGGAGGGTGCTTAGCAAGATAATCAGAGTTGGTGTTTTGTGCTTCTAGGCACTGTTTTTACCTAAAACTTTGAAATTCCATATCTCTGGTTCTACTTATTGGACATTTGTCATTTTGGTGTCAAATAATGTATAAACATGTACTCTATGTTTTGAAATTGGTGTAGGATTTTTTTGTGCTGACTGTTTTTATCCCAGGCTACCAGAGTGTTAAGCACAGGTTAATTTAGGAACTTTTGCAGTTCACCCTGACAGGGACTGAAACTGTTGCTTGAAGAAGGTTTACCCCATTCAACCAACAAGCCAATTTCTCACAGATAGCAAACCTTTTAGTTGTGCCATGCACTTCTTCTTCTTCTTCGTCTTCTTCTTCTTTGTCGTCTTATTATTATCATTACTATTATTATTATTATTAAAATTGTTATCATTATGAGTATTATTATCATCATGTCTACTATGATTATTATTATTATTGTTATTATTATTATTATTATTATTAATACTATTATTGTTATTCTCCTTCTTCTCCTCCTCCTCCTCCTTCTTCTTCTTCTTCTTATTATTATTAATTTGTGAAGGAGATTAGAATAAATCAGTACATAATGAAGAACTAAAATCTCAAGCAGCTACACTACAACATTTACTTACTCTCTTTGTAAATTTAAAAGGAGATAGGAACTTAATCACAATGTAACAGGGCACCCACCGTGTAAGAAAAATGAAAGAGTTCCTTCCTGCACATAAACCATCGTCCCTGTAACATAGGCCTTCTTGCATGGGAAAACACAGGGGCGCACCTTATTCTTGGGAATACGGTGCATCTCTGCATTTTTTAAATGATGCAGTACTTCTAAATTGCTTGAAGTGCAGCGCTGCATCATTTATTTCTCTGTAAATATGCCCCCCATGTTTGAATCCTGATGTAGACTGAGAATCCTTTGATTTTGGGAAAATCTCTTAACCTACCTGTGCCTAAAACAAAAGGAAAATGAATCCGACCTTCTATAATGAAATCTGGTGCTCGTGTAAAGTGCTCTAATGCCTGTGAAGCTGAGAAAAAATAAAATAAAAAACTCACTTTAAAGCAGCATTGTCACTGAGGAGAAAGGAACTATTTTTAAACCTACATGATTAATGTGCTCAAAATTTATGCATTCACTCAAAGTGAAGGAAGTCAGTGAATAAAAGTGGGCTGACCTCTTGCTCAGTGCTGCTGTATGATCTGGTGTGTAGAAGCAAAGTGTGATTGACAATTTCCATTCCATTTATAAACTTTATTTCGGCCGCAAAGGCCATAAAAGTACACGATAAAAAAATGCAGGACGATAGAATCAAAATTGTACTTAGGATACAATAAAAGTACATGGAATGCATTAATGCCTGTTACTTAATTACAATAATTTATGCGTTTGATCCACATCGCATTTAGAAAACGGGAGACTGCAAAGACAATCGGAGGGTGGGTGTCATATTTCAATACTCTTAAGGCATTTTCACACTCTCTAAATCCCAGATTTTTACAAATGGGTTTTACCCATCTATTTCGTAACTGGTGGTACACTGGGCAGAAGAAGAAAACATGTTTATCATCTTCCATTCGAAAACCACAGGCAGGACAATCAGTGTTTTTGTTTGGTTCCCAATTAGAAGTAAAAGACCTAAGCGGTAAACTGCCTATTCTCAGCTGGAAGTACAACTTCCTAGCAACAGCAGGAAAAATGAGGTCAAGAAATTCCTCCCTCCTATAGTCAACTTTAATTTGGAGAAACTGTGCTGTCAATCTGCCAACACCAGAATTTGTGTGGAGGCTCATAAGATGATGGTGCCTGAACCGATCTACCAGATTTGTCCTTGGGATGGCCAAGCATGAGACCTCCGGGGAAGCCCATAATTCTGGGAGGCCAATCTTGTCACAAGTATCCCTGATGTGGGTTAACTAGGGGATTTTCTTATTATTGATTAGGGGCCAAACCCCCTTGAATTCTTCACGAAAAGAACCCAACTCCGGGGTTGACCAGAGTCTCTTCCAGTATATCACTGGTCGCATCGCCACCTCCTCCTCCACGGGAATCAGCCCTAGGTCGAGCCTAATAGGAACCAATGGAGTACTTGGGGGCAAGCCCAGCAGATTTCTCATAAAAGAATGTTCAGTCCTAGTTAGGCTAGGAGGCTTACTATGTCCCCATAGTTCTGCTCCATAGATGGATGCTGCTCTAGCTTGTGTCTTGTAGATTTCTACCGGTGGCGCTACAGGCTTAAAAGCTGAACCTCTAAAAAGTTTTGATATTCCTCCTGCAATTTGAGTCAGCTTTAATGCTGAATTTGCGGCTTGAACCCCCCACCCAAGATGTTCTTGGAGAGTAATCCTGAGGTATCCAAACGTCTTTACTCGCTCAAGCGGTATACCGTTCAAAACTGGATTCGGGCGTGTGCGCTTGGGGGGATTGAGGATCATGAACTTTGTCTTTGCTAGATTAATCTCCAGACCTCTTTCCCCACAGAAGTCCACAAAGCCATCTAGAATATGCTGGATACCGGTAGATGTTCGGGACAGCAATAAAGTGTCGTCAGCGAACATCAAAGCCGGTACTCTGCCCGTGGCAAGTCTTGGGACATCAGTGTCCTTGATACCTTCGAGATGGTTGATAAGCCCATTGATATACAAACAGAAAAGGGTAGGTGCTAGCACGCATCCTTGGCGAACTCCTCTGTTCACTGGGAAACGTGCAGACAGCTCTCCATATTTCCCACATCTAACCTGGGCAAAATTTTCAGAGTGGAGTCTTCTCAGGACATCCAAGAGATACGGAGGGACGTCAAGTTCCTGTAGAACTCTCCACAACTTTCCTCGGGGCACCAGGTCAAAAGCAGACCTCATGTCAACAAAAATGAGGTAGAGGCTGCCACCCTCCACACTCACAGTTTTCCAGTAAAGGACCTGGAGTCGAAATAGCTGATCGATAGTTGAGGTGCCCTTTCTGAAACCCGCCTGCAGGGTGCTCAATATATCGTTATCTTTTTCCCAGGTCTGAATTCTATCAAGGACTATACGTCCAAACAACTTTTGGGTAATATCAATCAGACTTATAGGCCTATAATTTGAGGGTTGTAAAGGGCATCCCTTTTTATAAATAGGCACAATCTCTGCACCACGCCAAGTCTCTGGTGGATCTGCGCCTAGTAGTATAGAGTTAAACAAGACACAGAGATAGGGAGCCCATACTTATCTAGTCCTGGCGCTTTGTTGGGTAAGAGTTTGAGGATAGCGGTTTCCACCTCCATTATCGAGATCACCGGAACGACCTCTGCTCGGCACTCCAAAGGGGGATATAGAGCAGTTGAAGCTATTTGGTTGGGGTGTATACATGAGTATAGACTCCCAAAGTGATCTTCCCAGGCTGCTGGGGCTATGTTAGAGAATATTGTGGCCTCAGTTTCTTTTCTTCCATTACTAACAATAGCCCAAAAGGATTTAAAATCCTTGTACTGCAGGGCTAATCTTAATTCCTCCCACTTATCATCCTCCCAAGTCTTTCTTGCACTTTCAATCTTCTTTCTATACTGTGCTCGGAGTATTTGGTCCTTTCTTTGTCCTTAGCCTTAATTGCTTGGATCAAATCACTTTTCAACTTCCGGCACTCAGCATTGTACCAAGAATTGGTTTTAACCAATTTATCCTTGGGGCTCCCAACCGGGAAGAACACCTCCGCCAGTTTAGAGGCCAGCTGACTGTGAATTTCGGCCGGCCTAATACCCCACCCAGTGGTAGGACAATTCAACCCTTCACTGGCCATTTCACTTAGGTGGGGCAGAACCAGTCTATATATTTCTGCCATCTTGTTCGAGCTGGCAAGTATATGTGGTCATTTTACTCTTCGTCTGTTGTTATGCAGAATGAGAGGTTGAAATACCACATTGTGCTAGATTTCGTAGCTGGACAGACCCCAACTTCCTGGTTTTAAGGACATGACCAGGGCATTGTGATCGCTATCGTCTTGGTCAACAATCCTAAAGTCAGAAACCTTGTCCCAGGATCTTGTTTCTATCATAATATAATCTAGAATGGAGGTTTGCCCCACTCTGTTAAAGGTGGCATTACCAGGTCTATCAGAGTTGAATCTACCATTACAAGACCTCAAGGATAAGGAAAGAGTAAGAGCACAGATCTGCAAGACCAATGGAGTCCAGGCTTTAACCAATGGAATCAGAGGCTCAGGAATATTCCAGTGTATGTTTTCCACAATCGGATCATCTAAATCCAACATACTGAGTGGCTCATACTGGCAGATTGACTATTTAACAGACAAATGGATGAAGACTTCTGACCAAAAGTGTAGAGTATGTATGAGTTTTATTTTGTTTTGCAAAACAATAGTCTGGCGGGAAAGCTGCAGCTGCCTCGAAAGCCAGACCACAAAAGCATATCGTCCCATTAGGATCACTCAAATTTCTTTGAATTATAGATCACAGAATTATTGAAGGTTAATGATAGCACTTGACCTATCTTTTATTAGGATGTAATGGGCGTAGATTAAACTGTGGACAGTTTTCCTTGGGCTGACTGGTTAGTTGCTTTGTGCGCATAGTAATGCTCCCAAGGTTTCACATCCTTCAGGAGGGCGCTATGGCCTGTTGGGTTATGACAATACGTGGTGTGGAGTCCATCATGATTCAGTCTTCTTCTCATTTCAGGAAACTCTCTATTTTAGCATCCACACACTTTTTATGCATTATTTCCTCCATGATATTGTGCATTATTTCCCATTCACTGCACAAAATGACGCTTTGGAGTGTGCCTTGTTACCTGAATAGTATACCCTACCTAATTTTCATTTACGGATGCCTGACCAATCTACAAAAAGGTTTTCAGTTTCTTTGATTAGGAGCCCATCACAACTCTGGGACTGTTTATTCCTGGTATCTTGTCTGAAGTCTGTTGACCGATCTGGCTTTCTTTTCAGGTGATCCTGTTTCATTTGCATGATGAAAGGCTCCTCAAGGTCTGAAGGATTTAGATAAAAGGAGTCACCTCTGATACTTAAGGAAGATGCATTATTGCAATCCAGAACATTCTTGTGACCAACACCCGGTGGAGGGAATGGTTTCAGCCCAGTGCTTATTGCCTTCTCTGCCACGATAATTTTGCTGTTCAAATTTGCACCCAAGAAGTTAGCTGAGGGACATAGGTCAGTGTTTCTTTTTCAACCAATTGTTTTCCTCTACCTTTACCTCCCTAATCTATATCAACACACATCTCTGTCTCATGTGGAGTACTAATCCTCACCTTTTAATATTCACGTTCCCCATAGAGGAGCACAGGCATCGTACCATCATAAATTAACTGTGGTTAGCCAAAACTATGGACATGTAAATTATCATGGGTAAAATTCATTTTTACCTAGGCAGCAAGGGCTTGGATTTGAGCCTGGGCTACAAGTGATGTGGCTTGAAGGTATAAGTAGCACAAATTAGTGGTGATAGCTTTTCATGAGTCTAAAAGAGCACAAAAAGGGTGCTGGAGATCAGCCCCAAGCTACATCGCACTCTTCATTTGACTTTGTCTTCCAATAGGTGGCCAGTGCTGAAGTTCCCTCGAGTTAGCTGTCATTGGAGTCCGTTCTCACCGAGGATCATGTCCAGTCACAGTATATCCCCCCTCTTCTCCCTTACAACTGTTGAGGAATCATAACCGGGTACATTCCAAGCAGTTTGTTCATTCTTCGTACAGATTGCTCAATCAAAGAGATTAGACTGGGCTAAGGGCATTATGAAGGCCCTCTATTCTATGTGGTGGCAAAGGACAATAACAATGCATTGGGGGGTGTGGCCTGAAGCATGGCAGAGTAGACACTTCTGTCTGAGCTCCTGCATCCTGTACCGAATACTATTCGAGAACCTGCCTTCTCAAGCGCCACTTGACTGTAGGAAACGGCATCCGTAACAGCTCAGAGCCCACAGAAAAGTAAAGGAAGCTGCAACAAATATAGCCCCATCCACCAAATGCCTAAGCAGAGCTGACGAAGTGAGGCGAGGCCGCTCAAGATAGCGGAGGTCTGATCCAGGATGGCCGACAAGACACTAGGACCCGGGAGAAGTGAGTTTGCGAGGCAGTGCCAAGTAAAGGTGACTGTAATCACAATATGAGAGGGGACATGGAGCAGTTATTGAAGAAAGGTCCTGTACCGATGCTCCAAAGGCTAAGCATAAACACTACGAGTGGTATCAGTTCCTAAAGGGAGAGGAGAGTATGAGATATGGCAGTCCAGGTCGGTACTGCATCTATGGGTGGGTGTCTCCAGAAGCAGGTTCTAGAGTGTGTGTAGAATAGGGTAGTGGTACTCTTGTGCGGGTGATAGTTGTGCCCTCACACACCCTTGCGGGTGCAAAGCATCATCATTGGGCACTGCTCCTCGTGGGCATGGCGCTGCAGTTCCTCACGGGCCCTCTTCGAGGGCGCTCTGTTGGAGATCTTCGTAGGAATAGCCGCAGTTGTGCATGTGTGCATGGGTTGGGTGAAAAGTGGTGAAGTAAAATGGCCCGTTGGTACCCTTGTAGTTTTATTCACGAGTCCTCAGGGTCAGGTTAAAAATAGATCGGGGATGGAGGCGCAGATCGCGCTGAAATGAGTAGGGGGAGGAAAAGATGTTCTCCCGCTGCTCTCAACCCGTATGTAAATCTAAAGTGAGGTGGTGGGTGAGTTGTGGGTGGGTGACATGTTTTGCGCTTCCCGTGGTCCCTAACGGATCCCTTAGCGCTTCATCTGGACCTTCGTAAGAGAAAGGAGGTAAAGGGGAATCAGGAGGAAGACACCCTATATTCCCTTATTACCATGTGACAGATGAATGTCATAGATACTATAAGTGGGCACGTCTTATTCGTGTCCCATACTCGAAACCCTCCCTGTTATTGAGAAGGGCTTCGCCGGCGGTAACCGTCTGGTGAGAAGGGTAAAGTGTCCCCTTTCTTGTCCAATCTGGAAACCTGATCTCCCTCCAGGGTCGCCGGTAACTTGCTGGCGGGAGGAAATCGGTTTTAAAGGGTGTATCCTCATTGCTGAAAAGTGCGGTGAGGTGGGCGTATGGGGAGGGTACGGGGCAGGGACAGTAGTAGCAGGTACGGGGGAGGGAGCAGGGCATTATGACGGGAGAAAAATGTGGTTGTGTTTACAGGATTATGACAACTCACAAATGACAATCACAAAAGTGGCTGAGTGCAACAGTGGTATTATTGCCAGATTGTGTGAACAGTACTCATGGCTGTGCACTAACAGGCGAGTGTGTATTAATCAGCTATGGAAATACTGTGAGGTGATGAGGCTTTTTTTTTTTTACCGAAATAGTGCAGTAGTTCAGTATAAAAACGTTGAAGCCCAGTTAAAGTGAAAGGGGGGAAAAAAACAGTAGTGAGATAAGTCATTCCTAAAGCGAATCTCAAATGTGTCAGTAAGATCGCTGAGTAGAGGACCCCTCGTGTGGGCATATAGTGTAGTGAGCATGTTTGGATATCTGAGAGATACCAGAGGAGTGTGTGCTCTGCACTTTCTCAACGTGTTGATTATATCGATCATGTGTACATGATTCATGGTATTATACTGTACAGTGCTGATAACCGGTATAAAATGAGGGTGGCACAAGAACTGATTAAAACCAAGTGATTCATGACCCAGGGGGTGTCTAGGGTGTAGGTATATAGATAGATGTTATTGAGACTGACTAGACGCGGAGTTTAAGATGATAGATCATTCCACGGTATATCACCGTTCAGACCGTTAATGTTACTTTTAAGTCTAAACACCTAACATTGTTCAGTCCTACACAGGGCTGTTGGTGTCCATAGTGTATTCTGTTCTATGACAGTCCATTGAAGGCTATCTGGTGGGTGGTTATTCTCGAGAAAGTGGTTTTGTAAGCGGGTCGTCGTTCTTTTGCAACGGATTGTGCTCTTGTGCTCACCAATGCAGATTTTAACTGATCTTGCTGTCATGCCTATATATTTATATCCGAAGGGGCATGTGAGCAAGTATATACAGTTTTTTGAGTTGCAGTTGGTGTGGCGTCTTTGCTGCCAAGGTCTCATGAGTCCCACATCTAGCTCTTTTGATGTTTTGGTTTGTGGACAGGCTGTGCATGAGCCACATGGGAAATTACCCTTTACTGGGGGTAGTGTCCTTAATGTCGCTTGTGGTCGGATGGTGTTTTGGGACGGGTGTGTACCAAGATATCTTTGAAATTTTGTGTGCGTTTAAACGCAAACAACGGTGGAGGTCCTGGGTCAAAGGAGCCCGTCTTCAGTATGTTCCAGTGTTTTTTCACAATTTTCTGAATTCTGTTTGAATTGGGAGTGAAGGAAGTTACGCATGTGAGAGTGTTGGTAGTGGTTTTTGTTTTGATTTCTAGCAGTGCATCTCTATGATTGTTCCTAGCCCTTTTTTGAGCCAGTTTGATGATCTTGTTGGGATACTGCCTCTCGGAGAGGTTCTTTGTAAGGGCACCTGCTTGAATTTCAAATTCACTAAGTGTGTTACAGTTCCTTCTCAAACGTAAAAATTGTCCAACAGGAAGATTATCCCTCAATGCTTTGGGATGATGACTCTGATAAAGGAGGAGACTATTCCTATCCGTTGGCAGGACCTTGACCCCTGGCCCTACATTACCCCCATATCTTTCATCTGCGATTGTGCCACCATTGCCCTAAAACAGAACTTCTTTGCCTTTGATAACAAACTGTACCACCAGATACAAGGTACCAGTATGGGGAGCACCTTCGCGCCGAGCCTGGCCTGTCTCTATATGGCCAACTTCGAAGAGGAACACATCAGAAAATCAACCAACCCTTTTGAGAACAATATCCTATTATGGCGGCGTTATATCGATAACATCTTAATTTTTTGGAAAGGGGGCGAAGAAGACTGCTTATCCTTTTTTGATTGGGTGAATACCATCAATCTTTTCCTTAAATTTACAGGCACTATATCACGACAGTCAATCCCTTTCTTGGATCTTCTCATCTCCCTTAGAGAAGGTACACTGATGACAACTAACTAAAAAAAACAACGGATAGGAATAGTCTCCTCCTTTATCAGAGTCATCATCCCAAAGCATTGAGGGATAATCTTCCTGTTGGACAATTTTTACGTTTGAGAAGGAACTGTAACACACTTAGTGAATTTGAAATTCAAGCAGGTGCCCTTACAAAGAACCTCTCCGAGAGGCAGTATCCCAACAAGATCATCAAACTGGCTCGACAAAGGGCTAGGAACAATCATAGAGATGCACTGCTAGAAATCAAAACAAAAACCACTACCAACACTCTCACATGCATAACTTCCTTCACTCCTAATTCAAACAGAATTCAGAAAATTGTGAAAAAACATTGGAACATACTGAAGACGGGCTCCTTTGACCCAGGACCTCCACCGTTGTTTGCGTTTAAACGCACACAATATTTCAAAGATATCTTGGTACACACCCGTCCCAAAAACACCATCCGACCACAAGCGACATTATGGACACTACCCCCAGTAATGGGTCATTTCCCATGTGGCTCATGCACGGCCTGTCCACAAACCAAAACATCAAAAGAGCTAGATTTGGGACTCATGAGACCTTGGCAGCAAAGACGCCATACCAACTGCAACTCAAAAAACTGCATATACTGGATCAAATGCCCCTGCGGATATATATATATAGGCATGACAGCAAGATCAGTTAAAATTGGCATTGGTGAGCACAAGAGCACAATCCGTTGCAAAAGAACGACGACCCGCTTACAAAACCACTTTCTGGAGAATAACCACCCACCAGAGAGCCTTCAATGGACTGTCATCGAACAGAATCCACAATGGACACCAACAGCCCTGTTTAGGACTGAACAACGTTGGGTGTTTAGACTTAAAGGTAACATTAACGGTCTGAACGATGATATACCGTGGAATGATGTATCATCATAAACTCCACGTCTACTCAGTCTCAATAACATCTTTCTATATACCTACACCCTAGACATCCCCATGGTCATGAATCACTTGGCTTTAATCAGTTCTTGTGCCACCCTCATTTTATACCTGTTATCAGCACTGTACTGTATAATACCATGAATCATGTACACATGATCGCTATAACCAACACGTTAAGAAAGTACAGAGCACACACTCCTCTGGTATCTCTCAGATATACAAACGTGCGCACTACACTATATGCCCACACTCAGCGATTTTACTGACACATTTTAGGTTCGCTTTAGGAGTGACTTATCTCACTACTGTTTTTTTCCCCCCTTTCAGTTACATTGGGCTTCAACGTTTTTATACTGAACTACTGCACTATTTCGGTGATAAAAAACCGCCTCATCACCTGACAGTATTTCCATAGCTGATTAATACACACTCGCCTGTTAGTGCACAGCCATGAGTACTGTTCACACAATCTGGCAATAATAACACTGTTGCCCTTAGCCACTTTTGTGATTGTCATTTGTGAGTTGTCATAATCCTGTAAGCACAACCACATTTTTCTCCCGTCATCATGCCCTGCTCCCTCCCCCTTCACTTCAGTTTTTTCCGTCACAGACCCATTCCAAGATGGCCGCCACTGTACACGGGCAGCCACCGTACCTGCTACTACTGTCCCCGTCCCGTACCCTCCCCCTACGCCCACCTCACCGCACCTTTCAGCAATGAGGATACACCCTTTAAAACCGTTTTCTTCCCGCCAGCAAGTTACCGGCGACCCTGGAGGAAGATCAGGTTTCCAGATTGGACAAGAAAGGGGACACTTTACCCTTCTCACCAGACCGTTACCGCCGGCAAAGCCCTTATCAAAAACAGGGAGGGTTTCGAGTATGGGACACGAATAAGAAAAGCCCACTTATAGTGTCTGTGACACTCATCTGTCACATGGTAATAAGGGAATATAGGGTGTCTTCCTCCCTGATTCCCCTTTTCCTCCTTTCTCTTACGAAGGTCCTGATGAAGCGCTAAGGGATCCGTTAGGGACCACGGGAAGCACGAAACATGTCGACCCCACACCACTCACCCACCACCTCACTTTAGATTTACATACGGGTTGAGAGCAGCGGGAGAACATCTTTTCCTCCCCCTACTCATTTCAGCGAGATCTGCGCCTCCATCCCCGATCTATTTTTAACCTGACCCTGAGGACTCGTGAATAAAACTACAAGGGTACCAACAAGCCATTTTACTTCACCACTTTTCACCCAACCCGAGGAGGAAGTGGGGACTCCTGGTGAGTATGCCGGGGGTCAGTGGTTTGGTGTGCAGCGTCTCTCACGCAACTCACCCGCGAAGGGCGGAAGTACTTATGACTCCATATTGGCAAGGTGCGGAAGTGCGCGTGATGCCATCTTTGTACAGGGCGGAAGTGGCGTGAGCTAGGCTAGCCCTGAACTGGAGCCAGGAGTAGCGTGACTTAGGCAGTGTCCTGTAAACCTTAAATCTTATCCACTTTCTCTTCTCAAAACTGTGGTTCTGTAACAATACGTGGCCTACTGGCTAGGTCGTTGCCAATACTTAAAATGAATAAGTTCTTCCTCAAACCCAACCTCCCTTAATCAAGGAGTACCTCAAGAACTTAATAAATAGCTAGACAAAGGCCAGCCGCCTTTCCTGGTTCTCCTGAATGTTATGGGTATTTGCATAGCTGGCAATTAACTTGGGAGGGATTTGTCTGATGCCCTTGACAATGTCTCTTTTTATGTCCATCTGTGCCGTTTAGGCAAAACCAGGCTACTGTTGGGGTGGGGCGCCCGCAACATAACTCTGCCTAAAACAACCAGGCACACACCCCGGCGCTGCTGAGTCTGCCGTCCTGCTCTGTTAGTCGAACCTTCCGACTGGCCATATTCCTCCGGAGAACCCATAATACGTGACCCCGCCAGCATCGTCCCGTGCCTGCGCGCTTCCGGCCACCTCAGCCCCTCGCGCCTTCCCGGCTCGGGGCTTCCTGTATGGCCACATAATTAGCAGGTCTGGCCGGCAGCTTGGGATGCGGAAACTCCTGCTGACACTTGTGAACTTTTGCGCCCTAACTAGCCCCCGCTGCACAATGCTGGGTGCGCGGCAAGGGGTGTGGCCTGCGGTGCCAGTCCTGCCCTGCGCTGCTCGTCTCGTCTCTACTTCCTTTCTTCCTCCTACCCCTTTACCCTATCCCCTTACCCCTCCTTGCTCCATTAATCTTGTCCCCTATGTTCTTTAAATGCTTTTCTTGATACTTATGTAACTTGTCACTGTTGTAAAATTGTAACATTAGTGTTCCTCATGTAAAACGCTCGCTCCTATGCCCTCTACCCCGAATCTCTCCCCTTACCTGCTACACCGCCTAGCCCCCTGTCCTTTGTGCCCTTTGACTAAGCACTCCTTCTCCCCTTGTTGGAGAAAGATCCAATATTTATACTCTGGAGTCTCAGCGAACCCGCTGAGAGAGTCCACAGCGCCAAGGGAGCCACTCACAACTGAGGTATGGTATGGCCCCCCTTGCCAAAGCACTCCCTCTCCCCTTTTTGGGGAAGGATCCAGTATGTAGGCCTTGGAGTCTCAGAGACCCCTCTGAGAGAGTCCACTGCTTAAAGGGAGCCTCTCGAAACAGAGATGGGGAAATGATACCACTTCCCCTATGATCACAGCTTACTGGACTTTGGACGCAGCTTTGACTCGTCTACCGGTTTGTGTCCCCATCGCCCTCCGCCCATCTTTTACCACGCTGTCTCTCTCCCCCTCCCCTCCTCTTTCCCTCCTTCATTCTCTGTCTACTTCCCCTGCTCCTTACCCGCTCCCCTGAATCTCTCCCCTTGCCTGCTTTTTCCCTTACGTATATGTGCTTATTGTTTATCTCGACCTTACAAGTTAACTAAGTTGCCATGCTCTAATAACTGTGTAACCTTTGTAACGATGTGACCTGCAACTATGATCTTATACTCATGTAAAGCGCTCTGATACCTCCACGTCTAGCCAGCGCTGTATAAAACCTTTAAAATAAAATAAACCCACATGCACAACTGCGGCTACTCCTAAAAAGATCTCCAACAGAGCGCCCTCGAAGACGGCCCATGATGGACTGCAGCGCCACCCCCACGAGGAGCAGTGCCCAATGATGATGCTTTGCACCCACAAGGGTGTGTGAGGGCACAACTATCACCCGCATAGGAGTACCACTACCCTATTCTACACACACTCTAGAACCTGATTCTGGAGACACCCACCCATAGATGCAGTACAGACCTGGACTGCCAGATCTCATGCTCTCCTCTCCCTTTAGGAACTGATACTACTTGTAGTGTTTATGAGTAAAGGCGACTGCCAGGAGGGAACGAAAAATTGGAGAGAGGCAGGCACAAGTGGGTGGCCGTGTGGCAGGTGCCCCTCCCCTCCGAGACAAACACAAAGGCACCATGTTGAAGCCTCCCACAGAGGCCGCCTGAGACTATCTACTGGCAGAGGTGAGGCAGTGAAGATTACCCCTGGGTCCCGATTGGCGGAGAACACGGAGGGAAGGCCCCCACCTGCGCACACAGCAGGAGATGCCAGGTCGGCTAGGCGGGTCCCTGCCAGGGTGGACCCCAGCACATTGTATAGACCCACTCCCGGAGAGGCCTAGAAGAGGACGCGAGCCCCCAGTGGCTAACTGGCCTTCCCGCGCTCCAGAGCATATGAGGGTGGAGGTACTGGAGAGACACAGCTGATCGGTCCCTCTTTGCTGAGGCGACAAGGAGTGAAGAGACCCTGCTCAGATGCCGCGCTCAATGCAGTAACATTGACTGAATTCCCCGGAGTATGAGGGCGATTCCAGGTAAGTGTTCGGAAGCACCACCCGGAGTTATAAGATAGCAACACAGAGGAGCAATGCATCATTATTCCTCCTGCGCGCCCATAGAGCATCAAACTAAACACCATAAAATAGGAATAGCGTCGCTGCGGCAACTCCCCTGAGCCTTGCCTTATAGTCGGGTGGGATCACACAGACAGGAAGCACGAAGGCCAACTGCTGGGGCAAGTAAAGCTCAGAGAGATACTCCATGCAGATCTGCTTGACAAGCCTGTGAGATAGACTGGACGGCCACAGACTCTTCGGGTCGGGAAACCCTTGGGAAATACAGGCGATAATGACCCAAACACCAACATCTCCTGGGAGAGGCCAAGAAAAAGAGGGGGCATATCTGCCGGGGGCCAAGCAATCAGCTCGGTGCCCAAGGCTTTGAGTGCTGGCCTGATATGGGCAGACCCACCCGGGAGTGAGAGAGACACCAGCAGCCAGTCTCCCCTCCCCAGAGAGGAAGGTGAGGGCTGAGGCAAGAAACACTCGGAGGGCATTAAGAGGAGCACTGGGAGCATGCACCCTGAAAAGGAGAGACCCCAGAAGGCCCCCTGGTGATGCATCGGAGAGAAGTAGCAACCAGGTCACCAAACCCGCAGAGATACAGCTGAACCTAGCGCCACAACAAGAAAGGGTGACATACGTGGAACGACGTGCCCCTGGATATGCTGTGGTTGCTGTCCTCCTGATAGGACACTCTTCGGCCGCTGCCACTTCAAGCCACAGTACAAGGTAGAAGAGTGACCCTCAGCAACCCAATACCAAAAGGCCAGATGGCCTGTGCCTAATTTGTCAGCCCTGACGTAGGATGGCCAGAGACAAAGACCCTAAGACATCCAGGCAGGGTAAGATGGACAAATATACCAAAGTGGTGCCTCCACTAACTGCAACTGAAGGCGAGGAAATCCATGCGTCAAGGGAGGCACTGAAGGGCAGGATGGCAGAACTGTGCACCGACGTGACCCTCCAGCGCCAGGATATACGCAATGTATCAGAGAGGGTGACACAAGCAGAGCATCATATCTCGGAAGTCGAGGACATGTCAGAGAGGTCTCTGGCTAGCAGCCATGCTAAAAGAAGTGTCCTGGAGAGTGGACGATGCTGAAAACAGGGCCTGCCGAAATAACCTGTATTTTATTGGATTTCCAGAAGATACAGAGGGACAAGACCACTGAACTTTCCTGACCACATGGCTTAAAGACTGTCTGTCGACGGCACGATTTTCAACTTACTTCATAATTGAGTGAGCCCACAGGATGCCTAGTGTGCGACCCTCACCCGGGGCACCTCCTCGGCCACTGATTTCACGATTTTTTAATTTCCAGGATCGAGATTTAATACTCCAAGGGTGTAGGAAACTGGGTGAAATTAAATACTCCAACACTAAGATAATGGTGTTCCCGGACTACTCCCCGGAAGTTCAAAAGCTCTGGTGCACATTTGACTCAGTCAAGACGAAACTAAGAGATCTGCGGCTCCAGTACATGCTGCTATTTCCACCAAAACTGAAAGTTCTCTTCCAAGGCAACGCCTTTTTCTTTCAGACACCAGAGTGTAGTGTGTAGATTTAGATTCCGTATATAGGTTTCCCGATTTATGCCCTTATATAGGCACAATTCATACTGCCCTTATTTAGGCATAGAAAATCCAGCCCTTATTTAGGCATTATCCACGCTAACCAAATACAGGCATGGTCTCCTACATCCGTCAATCCACGTCACAACGAGTTCTTGGAAAACCAAACTCTTAAGCCTTTAGGAATGTCCCTTGTTTGGATATTGATTTCTTCATGAACTCATTTATTATGCATGAACATCTATTCCTTAGGGGTTCATTCATGACGTTCCGATGCCCGACTTTTACGTCAACACAGGCATTCCTAAACACCTTCAAGGTATAAATATACCTGCACTTGCCCTGGCAAACCACGGTTCCGGTACTGTCCAGTTCGGCTGCCGGTACGGTCCAGTTCGGCTGCTTACTTGCGGTTTGCCACGGCAAGTTCGGAAGGAGATCGAGTTCCCGCCTGATGCACTGACCAGACGCTGTCATCCTCCTTGAAGAGAAACCAGCTCCAGTGTTTCTGACTCCCCTTGCGGGGTGTTAGATATCGAGTCCCGGAAAGAGATTCCAACCTCACACATTCTAAGGTATGGAAAAGACTAGAACTTAGAGAAACTTTTGGCAACTCTTGGCAAAACTAAAACTATAGCTAGCTATACTTTAGAAAACAGCACCTACTTCTTACCTAGTACTGCACTTAGGTTAGGTACACTGGGGTAGAACTATTTAGAAGCAGCATATGAGTATTCACATTTTAGCCTGTTTTATTTATGTATGTATTTTATGAATATATGTCATAGCTACAAACCATGCTATTGCAATATTATTTTATCTTACTGCTAACCCTGTACATATTGTACTTCGCATCCTGTCTTACGATTGTAGCAGTTCATATCTCTTGGAAGAGAAATAAGACTGTTCAATAAACCCCTTTTTATTGAAACGCCCATCTCTCTATTTCTGTGCAACTCTGTAGAAACGAAGCATGCACGATTGACTAGGTGAAACTGTTATCTATTGTTTCCACGGTTCTGAGATTGTTCTGACTCTAAGAGAAACAAAGTTGTCATGTTTATGAGGTTGTCAGAAACTAATCCCTTATTGTATATTCGAGAAGTTTCTAGTGACCTCTGAGTTAGCTGGCACACACAAGTAATTAAGTTTAATGTAATCGATAGAGACATCCTGACCTCAGTCCTATGTCAAAACTATAGTGTATATTATTCCAATGCGCTGACCTTATCAGGGATATAAGAACTACACTACATGGTGCCCAACGGTTTGGTAAGGCACTAATTTAATGATAGATACTGAAGTAACTCAGTAGTGCTTTTCTCAGAGACCCCTACTCATAATACTCCATAAGACGTCTGGAGTGGGTAGGGATAGTATCCGCCATAGCTGAGTAGGACAAAAATCCTATGTATTAGCTGTTTGGTTTGTTCAACGTTGAAGGATACAGTGTTCCAAAATATTGTGCACCTTATCTTTGTTCCCTTGAAACTTGCTCTGAAACTTTCATTAAACAATGACCGAAAACGGCACAAACACTGATACTGGTGGAGCTGTACCCGACGAAGTCGCAGCAGCTTTTGATTATACAGGTTTTGATGAAACCGATGAAAATGGGAAAATCATCGCTCCCTATAGAGCCATCACTCTAAAACTTATAAAACATGGCCTAACACCAAGAGGTGGTAGAGCAGTTTTTGTGATAGAGGTACATGAATCTCACTAGACAGAGGTATTCTATTCATGGATAGTATTCCCAGAATCAAATCCAGTAACTAAAACGTTTCACTTCTACAAAGAAGATGAACCACCTGAGGAATATATTCCTTTCAAGGATATTGAAATTCCATCACATACCAGGAGCATGATCTCTGGTTTAAAGGCGCCCTAAAACATTACAATCATATTACAAGGCTCGGTCCACTAGGTAGATCAGGAGCAACATGGCCGATTTTAGCCGGTTACACACCTCATCCGGACATTGAAGAAATGACAGATGTAGAATTACTTGCTCAACTCAAAGAGTTGATCAAGATTTATAGACAATTGGTTCAATATGTCATGAGGACTTTCACAGTCCAACCAACAATAGCAATTCCAAGACAAACCTCTCACCAGGGGAATGCGCTAAAAATCACTCCACAGACTTTACACGCAGTCATGGGTAAAATGCCCACAAAACGTGAACAAATTCCATTCTGGATAGCTCAAAAAATTACTCAAATCGAAGCAGTATTTCCTAATACTAGCCCTTATGAGAAACACAGAATTCTAACAATCTGTTTACCAATGGGGATCACACCACATCTGGAAGACTGCACAACTTGGGGTACAGTATTTCCTGCAATCTACACAAAAACACATGGTGTTCCATCTATGGCAGTAATACCTGATGTCCTAAAACAGATTCAAAACGAATACGGGGCAGAGCCTGCTCTGAATTTAGGTATGAAGTTACTTAAAAATTCCGACCAGGTCTCAACAATAATATTATCTAATATTAAAGGAGAAGCAGCATCAGTGGCAATCCCCCAGAAATTAAGGGAATTTGATGTAACAGAACAACCACAAGAACGGGAAACATCCTTAACATCGCAGTCAGTACACCGCGATGCTGTTACATCGCGGTCGTTACAACGAACGCGATGTAACCACGCTATGCCATTACAACGCAAGTCTTTACATTGACTTGCGCTAGATGGCGTGCTAACATTACAAATAGTGTAGTTTACTATCCCAACACCTTCCCTACTGTTAAGTGGACTGGAGTTGGAATAGTAAATTACACTTTTCTAATGTTAGCACGCCATCTAGCGCAAGTCGATGTAAAGACTTGCATTGTAATGGCATAGCGTGGTAACATCGCAGTCGTTGTAACGACCGTGATGTAACTGCACGCGTTGTAATGACTCGCGTTGTTACGTCATACATCCACAAGAACTAGCCAGAATAATTGAAAAATCCTATGAAGAATTAGGCAGAGACAGTTTTGGAGGGAAACCAGTTAAACCACAACTGTCTGAAAGTCCTGATAAGGTCTTTCCTAAAAACACTCCTACCTCTTCTAAAAAGAAGTGGGAAAATAACAAACAACATTCAAAAGAGAAAGATTCTCAATCCCGAGGTAGGTCTCCTCAAAAGGAGCCCTCTGAAATGAGGTATAATCTCAGGAATAGGGATAATTTGAGAAAACCTGAAAGGTATCAAGATACTGATACACGGGGGGCGTGGCTAGGCGCCGAGGTGAATGGCCGCCTGATCCCGGAGCTCCGCCGGGACCGTTGGTGTTCCACCGAAATCCGGACCTAATCCGCGCTGAGGGGAGTGCCCTTGGAGCTCCCCCGGCTCCCCCTGACCCAGTGCCCACGAGGGCGGCTCGGCGACCCCAGGCGACACTCGAACGGCCCAGGAGGGTGGCCGCGGTGGTTGACGGCGGCCGGACGCCTCGGCTCCGGACCTCTGTTGCGGCTCCCGGCGCTACTTGAGGCCCCGGCGAGGGCCTGCCCACTGACGCGCACAGAGCGACGCCGTCGCAGGAGAACGCGGCTAACATCGCGGATCGGGGCCGGAGATCATCGGCTTCATCGGAGCAGGTGCGGGATCGCGACTGGGGCCGCGGCGGCCCGCTTCCCTGGCCGAGAGGAGGACGCCATTTGCGGCCACGAGGGAGCGGAGGGAGGCCTGCCGCTGAGGGACGCCCTGCCCTACCCTCCGGTGAGACTCCAGAGCGCGACTGGGACTGCGAACCACCTGGCTGCCCGGAGGTGGGACGGAACGCTCTACTCTATATCGGACCCGGCTGGTGGCGGCGGAGACCCTCTTCCCCCTCTCGATCCCTGACAGAGTACTTTGGGCTCCAGCCTCCGTCCGTCAATCCCAGCCCGGATCAAGGGGCGCCTGGGTGCTGCGGAAGGGACCACCAGTCGTCCTAGGGAAGGTGCACGATCGCGACTGGGGCTGCGGCGGAGTGATTCCCGGGCCTAGAAGGGGACGCCATTTTGTGGCCACAGACGAGCGGAGAGTGGCCTGTTGCGTGGGAGCGCCCGGCCCACTCATCCGGTGAGGCCCACGGCCGCGACTGGCTACTGCGCACCGCCTGGCTGACTGGGAGTGGGACGGTGTACTGGAACTGATTCTGGGCCTCTCTTGTGGCGGCGGAGGTCTTCCTCCCTCTATCAATCCCTGAGCAAGAGCGGGGGGCCAAGGGCTACGTCCGCGAACGCTGGTCGGACCACAGGACACCTCGGTGTTGCGGAGGGCGGTGCCGCCTACGGCCCGCAGGGTGCCCGGACCGCCATGCGACCCAAGAGTGGAGCCGCAATGCAGGCCAACAAGCTTGACCAGTACACAGTAGCCAAGGCGCCGCCTCCGGCGGAAAGGGCTCCGAAGGATGATGCGGACCCCGCGGACCCTTCCCTGAAGTCCATCATGGCTGCGATTCAAACCCTGGGCACGAACTTGGAAACCAAGATGGATAAGATCACTATTGAAGTGGCCCTTCTACGGGCTGACTTAGGGAAAACCACTGACCGCTCCAAGGCTAATGAAGTCGATATTAAGGCCCTACAGGACTCGGAGAAGCGGCTTGAGGGCAGGGTGAATGAACTAGTACACCAGCACCGCCTAATGGCCCTGCGGCTCGATGATCAAGAAGGGAGGGCTCGGAGAAGTAATATCCGCGTCGTGGGTGTGGCGGAAGGACTTGAAGGAGAAAGTGTGGAGCTCTTCCTGGAGGACCTGATCCTACGACACCTTAAACCCAAGCGTCTCTCGAAGCTCTTCACCATTGAGCGGGCGCACAGGGCCCCTATCCCACGACCCAAGCCTGGAGCCATGCCACGGACGATCATAGCCAAAATTCTGAATTTCCGGGACCGGGACGCAATTCTTCAGGCGGCACGACAGCACGGTGACCTACGGTATGAGGGGGGCCACGATCCGGTTCTTTCCCGACTTCACGCTCCAGGTCCAACGGGAAAGGCGCTCCTTCCAAGGGGTCAAGGCGGCGCTCCGCGAGCGTGGGATCAAATATATGATGTTCTTTCCCGCCAAATTGAAAATCATCGCCGGTGGGCGATCCCTCTTCTTCACCACGCCGGAAGCGGTGCAGGAGTGGCTGGATGGGGGAGAGGCGACGCAGGATTCCCGGAGTGGAGAAGTACAGCGGCAAGATGCGGGCCTGCCCGCCACGGAGTCGGCGCTAGGCCGCCCTGCGCGTGGTGCGCCGAGTCAGCGGTCCTGGCGTTCCAGGTCCAACAGTCCCCGCTGGGGCTCGTCCAGGGAAGGGACGCCGCGCTGAGACCACGAGCGATAGCGCTGAGAAGACATCAGACAGTAACGTATACCTCACGTGCCTTTATTTTGAGACTTGTTAACTCTGGGGTACCCTGGCCGCCTCACTGCCTCTATGGGTGGCTTCCCTCTATGGGTGACTCCGTGACAAGGGGGCTGAACGCACTGGGACACCACGGACGGGCGACCAAAGGGGACTAGCCCACGAACTTCCCAAGTTGAGTTTCTCGGTGGGTTCACCGGGGTGGGGTGGGGCGACAGGCGCTCTGCTAATTGGGGTGGTGGGCAGTTCTAGACCCACGGAGCAGGGGGCAGGGTGGGGGGAGTTGTTTTGGGATGGGGGGGACGGGAGGTCAGAGCCAGCTCCGGGAGGGAGGGAGTTGAACGTCCGGCCTGTTGGGTTTGTTGTCATTTGTATGGTTTATCATTGTGGGGTGGGACTCAGGGAGGGGTGGGAGTTGGGGATCCTTTACGGTCACGCACACTATGTTCACACAATTGATGCCCGGGTGGTGGGACAAGACACCCTCTTACGACACAGCCATGGCTAGAAGGTGGGAAAAAAGCCTTAAGATTCTCAGCTGGAACGTCAACGGTATGGGGGACAGACTCAAGCGTACTATAGTTTTGCAGTTCCTCAAACGGCACCAGCCAGATGTGGTGCTTCTGCAGGAAACACACTTATTGGGGAATGTCTGTCACGCCCTAAATAGATATGGGTACACTCTAGCAGCACACTCAGGTTTCACCACTGGATCGAGAGGAGTAGGTATACTCCTGCGCCGCTCGCTGCCCCTTCATGTAGATGTCACCAAGACCGACCCGCAGGGCCGCTTCACGGCTGTGTCGGGGCGCTGGGAGGGCCGGGCGCTTAATCTTCTTTCAGTCTATATCCCCCCAGGCCTACAGGCCCGGGCCTTCGAAGACCTGGGCCCATTCCTACTATCGCTACCCGAGGGTCGGCTCGTTCTGGGAGGGGACTTGAACGCAGTAGCATCGGGAGCCCAAGACAGATTACCACCTAGAGACCTGCCCCAGGGGCAACGGTGGCTGCCGGACTTCCTCGAGTCCTTCGGGCTGACGGACGTTTGGCGCCTACTCCACCCCACTGAAAGTAGCTTTAGTTTCTTCTCCGGGGCGCACCACTCCTTCTCACGGCTGGACTACATCCTCACCTTGCTCCAGTACGACATGGCGGTATTGGAGGCCGAACTCCTCCCCAGGGGCATCTCCGACCATTCACCGGTCCTTGCACAGATTATATTCGGAAGTAGACGGGAGGGCTGCACTGCGCCAATTAATCCCTGGCACTTGAAACACGAGGTCACTAGGAAACACATATCCACTTCAATCTCGCGCTACTTCACAGAGAACGATGGGTCGGTCGCCTCCCCTGCTACCCTGTGGGAGGCGTTTAAGACTGTGGTGAGAGGCGAGGCGCTATCGGCTATCGCGGCTCGGCGACGGGAACGTAGCCAACAGACCGTAGCGCTAGAGGAGCAACTTGGGGAACTAGAAAGGGAGGCAACGACCAGCGGCGACCGGGAGCTCAGGCACGCGATGCAGCTTAAGGCGGCGGAGTACAGAGCACTGGTATCCCAGGAGGCCCAGACGGTGGCTCGGCATAGAATTGGTAGGATATATGATCAGGGTGACAAAGCCGGGAAACTTATCGCCTGGCTTAAGCGGAAACAACAGGCCAGCAGGGTGGTGCCGTTGTTGCACACGGAATCGGGGAGAGTGCTCACGGAACCCCGGGAAATAGTACAACAGTTCGCCGACTATTACCGGCAGGTTTACAGGCGAGAGTCGGACCGGCCGGAGGAGGACTCCATGGACCTCCTCGCGGACATACGACTGCCTACTCTCTCGGACACAGATCGGGAGGCTCTTGACAGCCCGCTCACCGAGACTGAGCTCCAGCAGGCGATAGGGGACCTCCGTCCTGGTAAAGCGCTCGGTCCGAATGGCATACCCATAGAGGTCTACAAACTCCAGCCAGACGTCACTAGTAAGCACCTCAAACTCATGTTCGATTGCAGTAAAGCATTAGGGCGGCTGCCCCGGGACCAGCGGTTGGCGACTATAGTGGCAATTCCGAAAGAAGGTAAACCCAAAGACGCTTGTGCATCATACAGACCCATCTCGCTTCTAAACGCGGAACCTAAAATACTTGCCAAGACGCTGGCCAATCGGCTTAAGCCGGTGCTTTCGTCGCTAATCCACCCTGACCAATCGGGATTCATGCCCCACCGAAACACGGCCCTCAATATTAGGAGATTGCAAGGGGTGCTGGGGCAGTGCCACAGTCTTCAAGAGGACGCGGTGGTGGTCTCGTTGGATGCCACCATGGCCTTCGACACCCTAGAGTGGCCCTACATGTTCGCAGTCCTGCGCAAGCTGGGCTTTGGACCCCAGTTTATCGCTTGGGTGCGATTACTGTACGCGGAACCCCTGGCGCAGGTGCTGGTAAACAATAAGGTGTCTGAAGTCTTCACGCTGGCCAGAGGAACTCGACAGGGCTGTCCCCTGTCCCCCCTTCTATTCGCCCTTTCCCTCGAGCCGCTTGCGGCCTGGATAAGACAGGTGGCCACCGTGCAGGGCATAACATGGGCGGAGGGATGGGAGGATAAGATATCTTTATATGCCGACGACATACTTCTTTACCTCTCGAAGCCGCGTGGGTCACTGATCGCGGCGCTGAATATACTGGACAGTTTCGGTCGCAATTCTGGCTTCCGAGTCAACTGGGCCAAATCGCATCTATACGTTCTCCGTGGGGACCCTCCCAGGCTCCCTGATTCTTGCCCTATTCGGGTGGCAGAGGACGGGTTTAAGTATCTCGGAGTGTATATTACTGTTAATAAGGCTCTGCTTTACGAGCACAACCTCAAGCCGCCGCTCCTTCGGCTTCAACGGGAGGCGAAATCCTGGCAGCATCTGCCCCTGTCATTGCTGGGCAGGGCAGCCTTATTTAAGATGCTCTCGCTCCCGCGGTTTCTATACGCACTTCAAAATTACCCGCACCTGGTCCCAAACAGTTACTTCCTAGCAATCGAAGCTGCGCTGCGCGACCTCCTATGGGCCGGGCAGCCCCGAATCTCACTGGCCAAACTAACACTGGGGTGGTACGATGGCGGAATCGCTCTCCCCGATATTCGCAAGTACTACTGGGCGGCCCACCTATCCGCAATCAACCAAGGGACATACGGGGACGGGAATGACCCAGCTTACGGCATGGATAGATGGCTGCTGCCCGGAGGGAACTATGAAATAGCACTTTACTCTAGACGGGGTGTGCGCAAACTCACCGGCCCGACACGGCATTCGGTGCAGCTGTGGCACATCGCACAGAAAAAGCTCGGATGGTCCGGAGTCCTCACGATGGCCACGCCACTATGGGCCTCAGAGGCGTTGGGAAATTTGCGACGCACCAAAGGATTCCGCAATTGGGATCTAATCGGCATCTCTCAAATCAAAGACATGTGGGGACCTGCCGGGGTCCGCTCATTCGCCCAAATGCAGGAAGCCTACGAACTGGCAGATGCCGAATATTACAGATACTTGCAAGTGCGCCACTCCTTGCGGGCGAACATCCCACCGGAGGTCAAGTTGCCGCCAGCCTCCCCGCTCGAAGATAGATTGCTTGACGGACTCCTCGCGGAACACGCCATATCCCTCACCTACAAAAAACTTGTTAATAACCCCCCAGACTTGCTTCTTCCCCTTAGAGAAAAGTGGGTCGCCGAAGGGCTGGAAATAGATGACGAGGAGTGGATGCACGCTTTGGCTTCTCCACGTGAGGTCGCGATATCGGCCCGATTGCGGCTCATCCAGTTGAAGATCCTACACAGAGTTTATATCTCTTGTACAAGATTACATATGATGGGTAGGGCTGACACAACGCTATGTAGGAGGGGGTGTGGAGGTGATGGCACCTTTTTTCACGTGCTGTGGGACTGCCCGAAGGTTCAGAGGTACTGGAGGAGGGTGGTGCGGGAGATGGAAGAGGTGTGGGAGGTGGAGATTCGCCCGGAAGCCAAGAGGTGCCTCCTCAACATATGGGAACCAACTGACCTGCCGCCAAAGGGGAGGATCTGGGTGACACTCGGGCAAATGATAGCAAAAAGGAACATTGCCAGGCTCTGGGGCAGCGCTGTTCCACCGAAACTCTCAGACTGGACCAGCGACATGGACTGGTGCATGCTGCAGGAAAAGACAGTATATGTGGCGAGAGGGTGCCCGCGCAAGTGGGTTGAGGTATGGTCCAAGTGGAATGATTTTAGGGGGGGAATCTGCGAACCTCCTTCCATCATGCAGGAAGACCCCGGAGATGATTAGACACTTGCTATCGCGGCTCGGGGAGCTGGGAGAGGGGGGGGAGGGTGCTGGCTAGCCAAGGGCACACATGACAGCGCAGTGTTGACCGATGTTTCGGGAGGGAGGGGGGGGGAGTTGGAAGTTTCGGCACTTTATGCCTCCTGGGCAGCCTGACCTAATTTGTGATTGTTTGCTAAAATCTGGGACAAGTAATATTCTTCTCTACCTCACGGTACGTGTGCACTCCTCAACGCCGCCGTACCTCCGGGTTGACGGCATAGGGCTGTGTGATCAGATATACATCCAAATGTGCTTTTCGCGGCCGGCCCGCTGGGTTGTAGGCTCTTTGCTGTGTACCGCAATGTTTAAATAAAGGTTTTCAAAAACTCAAAAAAAAAAAAAAAACTCAAAAAAAAAAAAAAAAAGATACTGATACACGTTCCTCTCGTACCTTTCAGATATCATCACAGACATCCGAAAGAAGAGGACGGTCAGAGAACAAAGAAGAACACGTAAAGTCCAAAGACGATCAACACGTTCAGAAAAAGAAACCAAAACCTAAATTCTCCAAAAAGAAGGTAGCAGGTCTGAAGATCAGATATGCCGAGGATTCTGAGAAAACAACTCAAGAACGGAGAATAGGTTCAGACAATGTTGGACAGCGCAGCAGAAGTTACAGTAGCTCGCCAGAACCTGAAGGGGCTTCTGGAGACAGCGGACTTGAATGAGGACATTCGAGTTGAAACTGCAGATACCAGGGTTAGTTCTCCGCATGGGTTATATGAAATAACACTACAGATGAAGGGAGATATACCAAGAAAAGTGAAAGCACTCTTTTGGGAGCGACTTTCAAAGGGTTATGAGATACTTCTGGCAGGACAAGATTGGCCACCAGAATTTGTTAGGGAGTGCCCACATGGTGACGACATCATTATGCCAGCCTTCTCCAACGATGTTCCATTACACTTAAAATATACTTATGCCAGGAAATGGGCAGTGGCCCAGGCCCCAGCATTATATAAGAATCAAGTAGGATGGGATGAGGACTCACCTCACCACAAAATCCAGTTTAAAAAATCAACCAACTGCACAAAGGCAGTACACGGTTAAGCAAGAAGCTAAAAACAAGTCAGGGAGATCTTAGATCAACTTGAATACCAGGGGGTCATTGAAACATGCACCTCATCAATGAACAATCCTTTGTTTCCTGTCTCCAAACCAGACAATACATATCGTCTAGTTTTGGATTACAGACACCTAAACTCTTGTTGTAAAACATTTGCAGTGCAAAATGCGCACAGTACAGCATTAATGAATAACATTGTGCGTAAAAAGTACAAAACCACATTAGACATTTCAAATGGTTTCTTTTGTCAAAATATTGCACCTGAAAGTCGACATTTGACCGCTTTCTCAATAATGGGTACTCAGAGACAATTTTGTCGACTCCCACAGTCCCACAGGGGTTCAAAAACAGCCCGGGGTTATTCTCAGCAAGAGTAGCAGAGTTACTACAAATTTATGATGACGAGGCATTGTCATATGTCGATGATATATATCTGACAGACGATGACCTGGACAGACACTTGAACAGGGTGAACACCATTATATTGGCTTCGCCTCTGAGGGTTACAAATACAACTTTAAAAAGTCCAGAATTGTCCAGCTCAACGTCCTTTTCCTAGGATATGAACTTTCAAGTGAAGGCAAAAGCCTGGCAGCCAACTTTTTAGAAAAGTGTACGCTGCTCCAACCTCCAAAAACGCTGAAAAACTTACAGTCAATTCTAGGTTTCCTGAATTTTGGAAGAACATACATTCTAAACTACGCAGAGAAGGTTAAACCTCTCTACGAATTAATCAAACCTGATTTCAAGGCCACAACTTGGACACAAGAACACACAGAAATTCTGTGTTCACTTCAAACAGACATGTTAGCAACTAAACACTTGCAAACACACGTAAATGTGCACAACTTAGTGATCCGAATTATTCCGGGTCAATGCGGATTCACCTACTTAACTTTTAAGGAAGGTGAAAAAGTACCAATTGCATACAAATCACACTTGTATACACAAGCAGAAATGAAATTCACTTCTACAGAAAAGATTCTGACAGCAGTTCAAACCGCTGTAGCAAAAGAAAGAGCCCTAGCACAGGGGAAACGCATTATGGTCATGACTCCTCTACAAGCCTTAGAGGCAGTTACTAAAGCTAGCATTCCAAATGCAAAAGCTTTACATCCAAGATGGATGCAATGGGCTAATTCTCTTGCTGCAACTGATGTTGAATATCTTATTGATCCTTATTTAAAAACACAAGCATTCCTGCAATACGAACACGAATGTCCTCTGCCTACTGAAATTCTCCCTCTTGATCAGTACGAGCTTATAATTTATACTGACGGATCTGCACATCCCGCTACGGGGAGTAAACAAGCTTACAGTGCAGCATGCGCAATCGTTAAAGGTCGTATGCGCAATGGCAAATTCAGACCGATGGTCACAAAAACGCAATCTCTAGGAGATTATACAGCTCAGCAAGCTGAACTACAAGCATTCAAGATGGCACTTGAAAACACGGATCGTGAATTCCCCACACTCATAGTGTGCGATTCTTTTTGCTGTGTTCAATATTACAATGAATCTTTACAGAATTGGCTTCATAATAGTTTCAAAGATGCAAAAGGTGGCACAATCAAGCATAAAATGCTTTGGTAACAAGTAGTTCAGTTGCGAAACGGACTGCAAAACACTCATGTGATACACACGCTGAGTCATCAACATGATGACGTTCACGTTGAAGGGAATTCATTGCCTGATGAAGCTGCGAAAGGAGCTGTGCAAACGGCTTCCTAGCTGCAATCACTTGTTCAAAAACTAAATAGACAGTGAAATAATGCTGGCTGTCAATGCTTCAAGCAAAGGCAGTGGTGCAGCTTTACCTAAAAAGTTTCCACTCAAATACTCATATATAGTTGATGCGAACAATGTTCAGTTTGCTAGAATCCCTGGAGTGGGGGATAGGATAATACCAAACATGGAACGAAGAGCAGCTTTGATTTACGAAGCGCATCTGGGAGAGGGTCTGACACATCAGGGGATCTCTAAAACAATTTTAAAACTAAAAGAGATGTACTGGCCAGGAATAAATACACTGATTCACACTTTTATCAATGAATGCATAGACTGCAATAGAGATCGCAGTACAGAACGCCACCAGGCACCTGTCTACAACGTAGCCTGCCCAGGACAGACACCATTGTTAGACAGCATTAGACTATCTACGTGCAGGCATCCTATTGGACAAATGCAATTCCACAAGCACTAAATCTAGGTTCCTCTGATGTGGCCTCAGCGCTCGGCTGACGCTCGAACAGTTATAAAAGATTTGCGAGTCTTTATCGGCACATATGCAATTGGCACACTACATTCTGACCAGGGTCCTGCGTTTAGCTCTCGAGCTCACAAAGAAGCCATGGCCAGTTTGGGCATAGCATTGCGGTATTCTTCTCCATTCCATCCTGAGGGAAATTCTGTTTTGGAAAGAAAAAACCGGGACCTAAAGCAGTCTATAACAGCTAGGGTTTTAGGTTCGGGTGATGGGTGGGTCAAACACCTTTATGGGGTCCAGCGTGCACTTAACAACTTGCTAAGAAGTTCTCTAGGGGGTGTCACTCCATATGAAGTTCTATTTGGAACTGGAATGTTGGTACCGAACCTTGATATGCAAGGCACAGTGATGGAAAATAAAAAGTTTGATATCAAAAATCGTTTGGCTGTTTTACTGGACTTAAATGAACTAAGAACGAAACAAAGCAACGTGCTCCTGAAGCCAACCATCACTGAGGAAAAAACAGCCGTCCCAGCAAGGCCTGTCTGGATCCCAAAGCTTGGTGATCTAGTCAGAGAAAATATTGCGGACAAGAAGGAATTTGGGCCTTCTTACAGACAACCAGTACCTGTCCTAGCAATCCACGGATCAAGAACAGTACTTTTGCCGCCCCTTGCTGGTAAAAAGGAGAAAAGATTTGTGTCCATCGACCTTATCAAACCACACTATGTGGCCGATACTAAGCAGTAGGTCAAGTGGACTCCACCAATGTAGCAGTCGCACTCCTCTAGCTACAATCCACCTTTGAAGATTCTGCAGTGAGAAATAAAGGACTAAGCAACAAAGCTATGGAGCTCGTCCCTCTTGAGACCCAAATAACAGTTCGTCCTGATATACCTGTCTACAACGAAGTAACAAATGATCAACTGGTTCCAGCGAATTCAACGAATCTTGATGCAATTCCAACCATTGACAGAACTGCCTCTGGCTATTTAATGAACTTTGATACGTTTTCTGAGGATCCCAGCGAACCTGAAACGACACCAGCACAAAAAACTTTCAACGGACAAGCAACAGACTTTTTTCATCTCCTGAAAAAGACTTATCTGGTTTCACCATGGATTGAACTATGGATTTTTTGGGCAATATTTTTCTTTCTACTATGGTTAGCTCTGGTAATAACTCTGGGTATGCTGATAAGTGGAAGATATATTCAAATGGACACAGCAAGTAAAAGAGTCTTGTCAGCAGTGAACATCTCAGCCGTTCCTATACATGATGGTATAGTTTGGGACAGAACTAAATATGACATTTTTGGCCCGTCGGAGCTTTTGAAGATTCCACATTTATTTAAGATTTCATTAAGTGACTTTATTACCTCTAGTACCTTTTCTGATGATTGGGACTTCGAGATTGGTAATAACATGATGTCTGATCTAGAGATGTCTACAGTATTCACAAATCATGAATATTTAGAGGGTTCATCAGACTATGAACAAATGTATTGTTATAACCAATATGGTCATCATTTCTTGCATAAATCTGCAACACCTAGAAATGTATTTATGTATAACCAATGGGAACATTGTCCTACACCTCCAAAGCGTAGTTCGAAAACTTTTACAATGAAATTTCCATATTTTTCATGCTTAAAAATGTGAACAAGACAGGAACGAAAAATATGTTAACCAATACGAAACAGATTTACTCTGCAGCCTTTATTGTCCAACTTTCTAGACAGGGTTTCGACTTTTGGAAAGACAACATTGAGACAAAATCTGTCTGGGGTATAAAAGATTGGCCAGTACAGGGGGTAGAAGCTTTGTTTAGAGCCTAAATCATCCCTGAGCAAATTATGTTTTTGAATGAAACTGTCCAACAAACGTCTTGCCTTGGATTAGCCAAGATCAAAGACATGAACACACCGACCATACCTATACCTGCAAATAATAGCACTACACGGGGGGAGGTCGACGTACATAATATTTTGCATCACAACAGATCAGATCCAGAATGGCACACAGACACGAATAACTGTCAAGATCGATTCCTGAACAAAACACAGGGTTTCACTATCAACAGGCCAGACCCACGCTATGTTCAAAGACAGTATCTGGGGGTAGTAACAACAGACAGTGTAGGGAAACTTTGCCTTGATTGGCTACAGAGAGCTACACTGAGGGATGTAAAACAACACTTAACTTTACTTCAAGAAGGCGCAGACCTTAGGTAATTCTTGCTAGGATCAAGAAAACCGCGTCACAAACGTTTCATATATGCCGGTATATACGCTGCTTATAATGAAGCATGGAAGGTTACCCAAGCAGAGACTGCAGAACGAAGACGAGAAATTGATCGTATTAATTTAGAGAAAACTCTCTCTGTAGTAGACAATGGGTTAACGACTCTGTCGTCCAGAATATATTCATTGAACAGCATTGTGTCTTCTGTCACAGACATCATGGAACAAGACTTGGTCATGTTGCAACATGGTCAGTCTCAGCTACGTTCTATCATGCTATTGGGATGGATGCTACAAAACTTGCGTACAGGCTTTGTGCCTTGGCGTTTAATCAACACTACGTCACTGTTTTCAGAATTCAATTTCACTGATAAACAGATCAGGCTGGCACAAAGGGGAGCAGACTACACTGTGCTGAGCATTGAAAAACTGTAAAAATTGCCATTCACAATGGCAGAAAAACCAGCTACTGAATGGCTCATTCATGGTAAAATTACTCTGCCTGTTACAACTTTCCATTTTCAGTATTGCCTAAAACACATACCAGTAGGCAAATATGAAAGGTTGGGTAAAGGATACATCAAGACATCCTGGGATTTACCTTACACACATAGATGTCGGAGTGGGGAACGTGAAGTGTTTCTTTGGGGTGAAAACTGTGAACACGCACCAAGCGGTTCTCTCCTTTGCCAGGGTCTTAACTTACACTGTGATGTGATGGTTCCACTACAAACTTATCCTGTCACCTGCAAGGTTCACCGGCTGCAGTGATTAATCCAATTTTTGGCCAACTTTCTAATGGGAGTTACATTATGTTGAATGATCACAGCTGCTGTGGTATGTTGCCAGGTATTCTATATCTAGTTATGGTTACATCCAGGGTCACTTGCTGTATGCAAGTCTTGTTTCCACAAATAGACACAGTCAGGGAGTCACCTTTATGGTCTTCACTGAACATCTCTTCTATACGAATTGATACTCTAAGCAGAATGAAAGCCATTCTTTTACAGAAAACAGTGCCACTGACCTCGGTCAGAGAAACCTATGATCTCCAAGTCGCAAGGACTTCTGCCGAGATGCATACCCTTTTGTATACAAACTGCCTTGTACATTTCTCAGAAATGTTAGGTCGTATCTTAAACATGTCTGATATGAGCGGCATTATACATGTATTTAAGAACGTATGTGCAGGACTGTTAGCACCTTTTCAAGCAGTCCTCTGCATATTTCCAAACGTTGTTGACTCTGTGTTTGGTGGACTGCCGCTCCTTTTAGCACTCGTTGCAGGGATACTATTTGTGCTCCTACTGCTATGATATGGCAAGCCAAATCACCAGCGACACCCAATTCACCATGGAGAGAGCTCTATTGGAGATGAAGTGTTGTGAGCGCATCGTCCAAATATTGGGTTTACTTCGTCTACGAGAATTAAACACCACATGGTTTCTGTCATTCAGACCAATCTAGCAAGATTGCATCTTACCTGTTCTATGCTGCCTGCTCTGCGGTGAAAAATGCGTGCTAGACATCTGTCTAACACGCCCATCAGTTATGCCTACGGATATCGATACTCTGCTGGACCCGGTAACGGCCCATGCTCTATGTTGTCCCCAGCGGCTACCAATCCTGATGACGGCATTCATTGAGATCTCACAGATGCAAATTGCTACTGCTGAGGTACGAGAAGAAACATCAGGCACGCAGGTAACATCCGATTGGAACATTGCTGATGCAACCAATGCTGAAGGCGATAGTTCACATCTATGTGCAGTTAAACTTCTAAACAAGGTATTCCAACTTTCACCTACAACGGTAGACAACTTTTTGTCTACAGGATTAGAAGATTTCATGTTTTCTCCAGGCCCACACACTGACTTTTGATTCAGGCACACAGTGTTCCGATGAGACTCTGAATTTGGCCTTCATTCTTTTCAGACAAGGGACTAACTTTGGAACTTTTTTCCTATAATAATTTTTTTTCCCAAATTTGTATTTTTTTCATTTTTTGGCACAGTAATCTGCTTATAGTAGAACTATTCATAGAGAACAGAATTATTTGAAAATCTTCCAGGGACATTATGCCACCTTGTCACATCAACAATTGATTTTGTGTTAACCTGATATGAAATGGTTTCAGCCCCTGTTCTTCTGTATTAACAAGCCATTTCATCATATGTATATACTTCTGGTTTAATTATTATTAGACTTTCCAATGCACACATATGCTTAGAATGAAATATTGCTTTTAATATGTACAGCACCTTATGCATAGCAATGGTTTTGTAATGCTTTTTTTAGGACATATGTTTTTAGATATGTTTTAGCATGTTTTAGCTAATCATGCGATACTCTCTTTTAGATATGTTTAGTATCTTTGGGATTTAGTAATGTCGTTCATAGGAAACTGGAGTGGGTTGTGTGTGTAGATTTAGATTCTGTATACAGGTTTCCCGATTTCTGCTGTTATATAGGTACAAACCATATTGCCCTTATTTAGGCATAGAATACCCAGCCCTTATTTAGGCATTGTCCATGCTAACCAAATACAGGCATGGTCTCCTACATCCGTCAATCCAAGTCACAATGAGTTCTTGGAAAACCAGACTCTTAAGCCTTTAGGAATTTCCCTTGCTTGGATATTGATTTCTCCAAGAACTCATTTATTATTCATGAACATCTATTCCTTAGGGGTTCATTCATGACGGTCCGATGCCCGACTTTTATGTCAATACAGGCATTCCTAAATACCTTCAAGGTATAAATATACCTGCACTTGCCCTGGCAAACCACGGTTCCGGTACGGTCCAGTTCGACTGCCTACTTGCGGTTCGCCACGGTAAGTTCGGAAGGAGATCGAGTTCCCGCCTGATGCACTGACCAGACACTGTCATTCTCATCGTAGAGAATCCAGCTCCAGTGTTTCTGACTCCTCTTGCGGGTGTTCGAAATCGAGTCCCGGAAAGAGATTCCAACCTCACATGTTCTAAGGTATGGAGCAGACTAGAACTTAGAGAAACTTTTGGCAACTCTTGGCAAAACTAAAACTATAGCTAGCTATACTTCAGAAAACAGCACCTACTTCTTACCTCGTACTACACTTAGGTTAGGTACACTGGGGTAGAACTATTTAGAAGCATCAGATGAGTATTTGCATTTTAGCCTGTGTTATTTATGTATGTATTTTATGAATATATGTCATAGCTACAAACCATGCTATTGCAGTATTATTTTTCCTTACTGCTAACCCTGTACGTATTGTACTTCGCATCCTGTCTTACGATTGTAGCAGTTCATATCTCTTGTATGAGAAATAAGACTGTTCAATAAACCCCTTTTTATTGAAACGCCCGTCTCTCTATTTCTGTGTAACTCTGTAGAAACTAAGTATGCACGATTGACTGAGTGAAACTGTTATCTATTGTGTCTACGGTTATGAGATTGTTCCGACTCTAAGGGAAACAAAGTTGTCATGTTTATGCGGTTGTCAGAAACTAATCCCTTCTTGTATATTCGAGAAGTTTCTAGTGACCTCTGAGTTAGCTAGCACATACAAGTAATTAAGTTTAATGTACTTGATAGAGACATACTGACCTCAGTCCTATGTCAAAACTATAGTGTATATTATTCCAATGCACAGAGCCTATCAGGGATATAGGAACTACACTACAAGAGAAGGCATGGGCGGGGATAGAGGCATTCCCCCATTGATACGGAGCCAAGACACAGGGGGTCCTCCACTTATGAGCATTCATCAAAGAGCAGACGCCAGACAGCAAAGGGGAAAAAGGAGATGCCTCACAGCTGAGACTCGAGGGACGAGAATGGGAACCCCTTTTCAAAAGCCATCCAGAGAAAAGGACAGAGCCCAAACCTCAAACTCAGAGGTGGAATCCATATACACCAAGCCCTGAAAAAGCAACCCAGCAAGAGAGAACACAGCACCTCTGGCCAGTCGGACGGAGGTGAATCGGTGGACGAAGACAGCGTCCACCCACTCATTCGCAACATCAATCTCATGGAGCAAGAGATTACGCAGACTACATATAAAGAGACAATACAGCAGCAACCTTCTACAGTTGGCGAGGAAGGATGTAATCCGAGGCTGCCTGGTGACTGCACCAACCGAGAACGGCCCGAGGACCCGCCCGGACAGTAGCGACATCTTACTGCAACGGACATATAGACTGGTCCTGAGTTCATATCCTATTTTCCTGTTGATAATAGATTGATCTTGGGGGATACAGACCTCTCAGGCTTTACCCACACCAGTGTTGTCATGTTGACCATTGGGGACTTAGGCGAGGGAATGAGAGATAGTGGGGAGGGAGGATTAAGTTAGGGGGCAAGCGATGTGTAGAAATGTTCAAGAAATCGTTGTTTATGTTTTTGGCCAAACAGTGGGGCCTTGAAGCTCCCCAAGAACTGAGTAATGTACATTCACGCCATGGGGCACAACTGAGTGGTAGTCAAGAGATAGTGCATCAACACAAATGGGTGAAAAAAGCTACTTCGTGTTGAAGTGGAACGTCAATGGAATGGGGAAGCAAGTTAAAAGAGGGCTGATCACAAAATACCTCAATAGACTTAGGCCTGACATCATCCTTCTCCTCAGGGTCCAGGGGTGTTGCTATTTTGATCAGGAAAACAACTCCCTTCTGCATGATCAAAATATGGACGGATCTATATGCACATATGCCGCAGTGCAGGGAACAAGGGGCCGGAGGGTACTTACCCTAATTTATGTATATGTCCCGCCACGACTGCAGAGCCAAACACTCAGCAAAGTAGCTGAAATATTCCTGGGGTCCAGCCCCTTCACGCACATAATTGGGGGCGACTTTAAAGACGTACTAGACCTAAACCTGCATCGATCCAGCATAAGTAGGAGAACACGGGTACCCACCCCCCTGGCGGAATATATGTATTCCCTCTGGCTCATGGACCACTGGCACAGACATAACCCCCATGACATGTGTCTATTCATACTTTTCAGGGGGCCATAGAATCTTCTCCAGACTGGACCAGCTCTTCGCACCCGCGGGGGAGTTAGGAAGAAAAGAAAAAGCAGAATACTTAGCCAGTGGTATATCTGACCGCTCACCTCGGTGGTTGACGGTGGGAGGAGGTGCCCTCAAGTCTCAGCAAGACTAGAGATTGTCCGCTTGGGGTTTACATGACCTCTCAATAGCCAAAGAGATCTGGACGGCTACAGAGCAATATTTTCGTGAGAAGGAGGGCTCTGCACCCTCGGCAGTCACTTTGTGGGAAGCATACAAGACGGTGCTGAGAGACAGAGCACAAAACAGCCTGCAAACGAAAAGAAGAGACCCACCAGATCGAGGCTCTAGAACGTAAACTCCTAGACCTAGAAAGACACATTAGCCCTGACACAGACACCCATTTACTCCACCAGATTGCAGTAACGCGAAGGGAGTATCGAACATTAGTGGAACACAAAGTACGAAAATAGCTTCAGGCCACACAACATCGATTTTATGAGTCTGGCGATAGAGCCGGGCAGCTATTAGCCTGGCAAGGCAACGGAGAGAGGGAGGCAATTTGGGTGGTGGAGATCAACGAAGCAGAACAGACATACAAAACAGCCCAAGACGTGGCAGACCCTTGTTCCCGATATTACGTGGTCTCTACGTAGAAATGCCCCTGGCAGATGAGGCCCACATAAATAACTACCATATCACCATAGACGTCCCCATCCTCATACATGAGGATTGGAAAACCCTAGACAATGACCTAACACTGGAGGAAGTGACAGACCTGAGTGTCAGGCAGAAATCGGCGAAGACCCCTGCTCCAAACAGGCTACAGCCCAAATTCTTTAAATGAAACACCAACTTACTGGTTCCGCACCTCTTGACTACGTTTCGAGCAGCTTCAGAAGAAGAGACACTTCCACCAGACTTACGTCAGGCAACTGTAGCGGTGATCCACAAACCTATAAAGCCCCCCACAGACTGCAGATCATTCCGCCCTATATTATTACTTAATGTGGAAACCAAAATATTGGCCACTATCTTAGCGACCCGCCTAATCCTTGATACACTGTGATCAATCTGGCTTTATGCCTAAACACAGTACATGCTTCAATCTCCACAGCTTGGTCAACTGGTTAGAAACAGGCCGACCCCCCCTCCCACGCCCTCCTCTCCCTTGACGCGATAAAAGCATTGGACGGGGTATACAGGCCATTTATGCAGCAAGACCTGTCAAGGTTCGGATTTGGCCTGCCTTCATGGCATGGATAGATCTGTTATACACTACCCCTAGGGCCAGGGTGCACGCCAATGGGACGACATCAGCAGAATTGCCAGTGAAGAGAGGAACTAGACAGGGCTGCCCACTATCCCCTCTAATGTTTGCACTCATACTTGAGCCGCTTGCATGCATGGTCAGGGCACGTCCCGCCCTGAGTGGCATTAGTGACAACGCCGGGCTCCTTGGAGATGAACAGATCTCTCTATATGAGGACAGCATATTATTATATGTCAGCAAGCCAGATAGAACACTTTAGTTGATCTTACAGCTGTTTAGAAAATATGGTAACCACTCTGGCTATAACATTCATTGGAATAGGTGCAGCCTTTACGTGGTGGGGAGCCCACTAGATACACATAATCTACCGGGACAGCGTGCGGTGGCGAGGGATGGATTTTAATACTTGGGGCTCTAGATCTCCATGTATGATACAATATGCATCAACCACAACATCAAACAAATTATGGTGGAAATCCGTGAGGATGTAGTGAGATGGAGACAACTACCACTGACACTACTTGGGAGGGCTGCATTATACAAAATGATAAGACTCCCGAAAATACTATACATACTACCGAACACATACTGTTGAATATCGGAAACGGTCTTCACCGCCATTAGTGAGGAAATACGCACACTTCTATGGGACTGGCACCAACCGCGCATAGCGTTACAGACTCTACAGTGCAACCAATATAACGGAGGGATAGCTTTGCCTGATATACAAGCCTACTACCGGCCCATCTCATAGTCATCAACAAATGGGGGCACATGCCCAGGGACCACCCCACTTATGCCGTGGAAAGACTCCAATTCCAAAGCACACGCACCTACCCTACATTTATGAGGGCAAGGGAATCAGACAGCTACTGCCTGCCACCCAGAGGGCAATCAAGGCTGGAAGGGGGCGGAACGACAAAAGAAGTGAGACAAGAAACTGACGAAAGAGACACCACTATCGGAGGGCGCAAGACTACCAGAAATTAATAGGCTCCAAGGCTTTAAACGCTGAGATACGGTTGGGATCTCTAATTTGGGAGATATAATTAGAGAAGGAACCTTGATCTCATTCGACACACTCCAATCTGAAAACTAATTACACAATTCTAAGAGGTACAAGTACATACAGTTACATCACGCCTGGAAAGCAGAGGCGATAGACCCCACTACTATCCCAGACTTTGCCCCGCTGGAAGGTAGATTACTACAAGAAGAAATTCCTGACAAAGTGGTCTAGTGGACCTATAAGACGCTAATCAACAACTTCCCAGACAGGCTATCAGCCCTTAGAGCCAAGTGGGAAACCACAACCGGACAGCTACCAGACATTGACTGGGAGGCCGCCCTAATGCACCTGAGAGACGTTGCAATCAAGCTGCGACTACGCCTGGTACAGTATAAAATCTTGCATAGAGTATACTACAACAGAGTGTGCCTTTACACCTTGGGAAGAGCGGATGCACCTAACTGTATACGATGCTAAACAGAATGTGGTACATATATGCACACGTTGTGGGACTGCTCCTTAATAGAGAAATATCGGAGACGAATACTGAGGGAACTGGGTGAGATATTGGGATCTCACCTCCAGAGAGATGCTAAGTATGTATTATTGGGGATTTCCGCAGATGTTGACCTCCCCCCACTGTAAACTTCAGTTGTGCAATTTGAGACCGGTAGTGCCTAAGAGGGACATCGCCAAACACCGGGGAGCCCCTGACCTCCCCACTCTGGCAGTATGGAGGGCCGGTATGGATCTGTACATGGTTGCGGAAAGAGTGACAGACAAGGCCCAGGGCTGCCCCAGAAAGCTCTAAGATCTTGACCCCATGGTTGAGGCACTATGGTCTTGAGATGGAAACCAAGGAGAATATAAAGGGCTGCCCACAGACCTGAACCAAGGGTACGGAAAGAGAAGAGAACAGAGACCCCTTCCTGATCTGGAGACTGTATAGCAGGGAAGGAGGGGATACGCAGCTCTCACCCCATTTCAGATTTATTTTTGAATGCTTGTACTTTTGCAATCAGTATCAGAAATGTAAATCCATTGGGTGTAATGTACATGTCCCCAAGTGCTAGCTGCCTCTATATTAATAAAAATAAAAATATTTATAAAAAAAACAATGCACCAGGGAGTCTTCAGCTCCATCAGTCAGAGCAGGCACTACCCAACAACAAGATTGCCTCCAAGGAATCATGCCCTGGCCCCGGGTGCCAAGGAGGCCTCCAAGGTGTTGACCAGGGCTTCAACTCGTACCACGCAATGAATGCCCAAATCCTCTTAGCTGGCACCTTTCCTCAGGTAGATAAGCTGCCTACTCCACCCACCGAGTTAACAAGTCATGAGAGACATAGAAAGCTGGGTTAGCTTATACAAGCACTGATGGGCATAGGTTAAATCTTAAGTGGAGGTAACAAATCAGTATCAGAAGTTGGTGGATTTTTGACGGGTTAGTGGCTTGCAGACAAGATAACTGTAATTTGAGCCTTAAATATGAAAGTGTTTTCCAGAGGGGTACGGGATGAGGGAACACTGTGGGGAGGACACCTGGCCACAGGGATGGAAACCATACAGGGTGTTTAAGAAGGCCATTAACTTATCACGGTGGGAGTGGTTGTGATGGGGCACTGGCAGCGTTTATGAGAATCAAAGATCTGTAGAGGTAGAGAAAGAGTTTATTTAGAAGGACCGCAAGTCTGAATTCAATACCACTCTATTTGTGAGCTGAACAAGAAACACAGAAAGCAGATACACACCTACTTGTAGCTAACAGGTTAAACACAGCAGTTTAAACATCCACCATAACAGCAATATAAATCTACTACTCTTCACAGCCTCACCATTATAGTGCAAACATACAGCCAGATGTACAAACATTCGGAAATCGGTATTCCTAATGTATGAAAGTCATTGGGTTTCATTTAGGGATTCCTTGTATGTCAAAAATCGACATATCTCATGAATATTGATCAGGAAGATTTCAGTTTACGACCCATTAGGAATCACATACATCACAGGGATGGTTGGTTGCTGAGGTCAGTAGACCACCATGTCTGTGATTGCTTTCTAATTAAGCATTTTTTTTTATGCCCGCCATTTTCCTGAAAGGAAAATGGGACGCATTTAAAAAGAAACAAATGAAACCTTGAAGTTTCATTTTTCAACAGCAGGCAGCTGTCCATGGGACCACTGCCTGCTCTTAAAAAATATTTGTATTTACATTCTCAAAGGAGAAGGGGTCCCCTGGGAAGCCCTTCCCCAAAGATAATGGGTTAATAATAATCCACATTTGTAAAGTGCGAACAATCACCCGTAAGGGTCTCTAGGCGCTGGGGGCCGTTGGGAAGCTTAAGCAAGCTATTGCCCAGAGTCACATGGTGCTGGGCTAATCTGCCGTCAGCACCGGGGATCGAACCGTGATCCCCAGATTCCGGAGTCAGTCGCCCTGGCCGCAGCCCAACACCTCTTCCACTGTTGCCACAAGTTATTTTAAACTGGCGGTAAAGTATTACTGTTTTGCGACCGGAATTCGGTCACAAAACAGTAATACATACCGTAACAATTGGGTATTTGGAAGGGACTCCCTAAACACGCCTCTTCCAAATACTGAATCGCAAATGCAAAATGCAATTCGTTAAAAGTTGCCAAATCACATTTTCTACATTTGAAAAAGCATTTTATTGGGCCGTTTGCGACCAGAAAATGCTTTGTACATCTGCCCCTTTGTGTCTTCTACCACTTGAATATTTGATTCTCTGCTAACCATGTATTTCAAGTGATTCTATTGTATGACCAACAAACTGAAGCTCAGCTATCTATATGTTTAACACTTTGATTTTCTCAGAGTGGCCCTGTGGAGAGTGCTCAAATTGTGCCAGTGGTGGCCGGTGAGGACCACCAGCAATTATTTCTGGGTCCTGGAACTCTTTGACACCTAGTCCACTGTCTCAGTCTGCAGTTGCTTTAAAGTATAGAGAAGCAAGAGACACAGGATCCGCCCCCCCACCTTTTTGCAACCATTAAGAGTGACTATCAGGTGGAGTGCAGATCAGCCTGACAGACACTCTCCATGTTCAGGTCATACAGTTAGGCACTGTCCATGTGCTAAATGCGCACCGCCTGATATCCTGAGCTGAACTTTGCCGGACTGAACATTTTATTGTGCTGTGGGTGTGACCTTCTTCCTCATGATGAGGGGTGCATCACTGATAGACTTAGTCCTGGGTGCTACAGCTTTAAGCCCGGAAGTGCCCCGGGCAGAGAGTCCATCAGTGATGCTTGTCACAGACGTGGGCGCAGTCAGCAGTCTCACTTACCCCTTCCCATTCTGTGAGGAGTATAAGACTGCTACCTGCTCTCATTGGCTGACTCAAAACAATGTGAGCCAATGAGAGGAGGTAGCTGTAGCGATGGTGTATCGCTTTAAGTAGGCTCGTGAGTAGGATTAGAACCTACACCTGTAATAAGAATGTTATGGGGTCAGGGCTGATTCTAACTCAGTGTCCGTTGTGCTGCATGAGCTGCTGATCTCTGGTTGTATTCAGTATCTTGGAATAAACATTGAAGCTGTAACTGCAAGCCTCGCATGATTCCTCCTTTTCCTGAATGAAATGTGGAACTTCACTACACAATTTTGGTGACGTTTTGGGATAGTCTAAAAAAATTTTAAAGCAGGAGGAAGGAAAAGACGAAGCAAGCAAGCGGTATAAACAACCGTATCCTGGAGTTGATCTAAGAGGAAGGAAAAGACGAAGCAAGCAAGCGATATAAACAACTGTATCCTGGAGTTGATCGACGGATACATCATTATCACCTTGAATCAACAGAGGAGGCTGAACGGACATATTTGTTTTTTTTTCTCGCATTTCAACCTTGAGAACATAAAGTTCTATACGTTTCTTTTTTGCCTAGATTGGATCCTCTGACGACCTCTTTTGCTGCGGTAAGCTTATTTATACAAGTTTCGAGACTGTGTGAAAATCAAAGGATTAACTTACATTTGAATGTCGCTACTAACGTTGATGAGCTCCGCGAGTCCATTCCCTCGCGCTCGATCTGCATCCGCATCTCGACGTTTGTGACTGGCAAAGCGTACGTCACCAAGTTACGTTGTTAAACGCTCACAGGACACCGTCGGCAAGCTAGTTTTGTTGCCATGACAGCGTCTCACGAACGGAGCTATTCGACACAGTGAAGCTTACGGCTCAAGGTATGATATAGACGAGAAGTCTATTTTTCAAGCACTTCGAGGTGAGCAATTTGAAAAGGAAGAGGGGATAAATTTGTTTTAAGAAAAGAAAATAATAACGAGTTTATCCTCGTGAACACATGGGATGTGAATCTACTTTGTTATCATTTAAGCAGCTCATTTGTTTTAAAAAAAAAAGGAAGGAGATTTTTTTTCACTGAGTACACCAGGGAGCTGAGAAATGCCGCTTCTGGCGATGGAACTTTTACAAACCCACACATAAATTCGCCAAAATAATTTTTATCAACGCCAGGCGAACCAGTGGTAGCATGGTTAGTTTGGAAGGAGTACTTTATCAACTACATTGCTAATTTAGAGGACATTAGCGGAACATTCTCACCTGAAAGGAAGAAAAGGATGTTGCTGTATTCATTAGGCCCCGAAGGTTTACGGATTTTTAATGAAATGGTCAAGGTTGAAAGATCAGAGGGGGACGCAGACGTTTTTAAATCGGCCATATTAGATCTGGATGATTATTTTTCTCCTTCTGTATGCATTGCTGTTACTAGACATGCTTTTTTCCACAGGAAACAAGATAAACAGGAAACTATAGAGGAATATGTTTCTGTGCTAAGGAAATTAGCGAGTAAGTGCAGGTTCGCTCAACTGCATGACGAGTTTATCCGTGACCAGGTTGTAATGTATACTAAGAATAAGTCACTACAAGATAAATTGTGGATTGAAGGAGAAAGTTGTCTTAAAGACATAATTGCTATTGTTAAGAAAGGTGAACTTTCAGAGCGGTGTGCGAAAGCCACGCTCTCGAATGACAAAACAAGCACTGGTGAGGTTGTGGGTAAAGTAAGTGAAAAGAAAAATGTGTACAAAAATAACGGAAACACAAGGTTCGATAAAGGCAAATCAGATTTCACTACAAAAAAAAATGGACAATGTTGATAATAGAAGGTTGGGAAATCTGATTTGTTATAGATGTGGAAGTTACTCACACTCTGCAGGTTATGAGAAGTGTCCTCTTAGAATGCGGGCTAATTGGACATTTCTCTAGAGTTTGCCGACGGAAAAAAAAAATGAATACTAAAAGTAAAGTGAAGTGTGTTCAAGAAGAGGATGATGATAGTTCCTCAACTGCCAGCGATGCAGATATACAAGTGAATTGCATCCAAAGAAAGAAAGTGGTACTGAATATAACGGGTAGTTCATCTTCTAAACCGTTATGTATGATCTCGTTAGGGGGCATTGTAGTACAACTTGCTGCTGATTCGGGATCTCCATTCACCATAATTTCACAAGAGATATGGAACAACTTGTTTATTGGAAAAATTGGTGAGTGGTTGGAGCCGAATGATGTCTCTGCTGAGAGCTTTACAGGGGACAAAATAGACATGTTGGGTTTTAGAATGTTAATCTTCAGGTTCAAAGAGAGAGAAGCAGTGTGTAAACTATATGTAGCCAGAGAAGGCCCATCAGTGTTGGGGTGGAAAGATCAGAAGTCGTTACACATCATCCTGAATCCGAATAGCAAGGAACAAGTTCTAGTCTCGTGTGATGGGGAAGACACCAAGAAGTGGGTTTTACAAGAATTTCCAGAAGTTTTCACAAATACCATGGGCAAGTTAAAGGGATTTACCCATCGTATTCACTTAAAAGAAGGGGCTATTCCCAAAATTCACAAGGCTAGGAACATCCCTTTCATTGTAAGAGATGAAGTGAAAGGAGAGTTACAGAAAATGTTAAAAAATAATGTCATCGAAACGGTAGAAGCTGCAGAATGGGTTTCTCCATTAGTCGTAGCACGCAAATCGAATGGCAAAGCCCGTTTATGCGTGGATTTGAGATACCTCAACGATAACATACTGGTGGACCAGTTTCCTCTTCCGAGGATTGATGAAATGCGGTCTGTGACTAGGAATGCAAAGTGGTTCTCCACTTTGGACCTGTCAGCAGCTTATCATCAAGTTGTCTTGGAGAAGAGTAGTAGGCATCTTACCACTTTCTGCACCCCTTTTGGGTGTTACAGATTTAAACGCATGCCTTTTGGATTGGCATCAGCCGCTGCAGTGTTTCAGAGGCTCATGACAAACCTTTTTAACCACATCCAAGAAGTGGCAGTCTTCCAGGATGACATTTTAATCATGGGGAAGGATAGAGCACACCACGACATGATCTTAAGAGAGGTGTTGTCCATTCTCCGTGAAAATGGCTTGGTGGCTGAAGGCAGCAAATGTAGGTTTGCTGAGAGGTCAGTTACATATTTAGGCCATGAGTGTGTTGTTCGGGTATAAAACCCAAATGCAGTTTGGTTGAAGCCATTCTTAATGCACCTCCACCTAAATCAAAGGACGAACTTCGTTCTTTTCTTGGATTGGCGGAATTTTATTCCAAGTTTATCTATAATTTTGCGAAAAAAACGTATGAAATGCGAAATTTATTAAAGAATAAGGTTGTGTTTAACTGGACGCCTGCTTGTCAGAGCGCATTCGTCAGCATAAGAGAAGCAATTGCTCATGCTCCCACATTACAGGGTTTTGATCCACAGGCGTTCTCTATTGTTACGACTGATGCTAGCGGTACTGGTCTTGGGGGAGTATTGTCTCAATTATCGGATGATGGTAAAGAAGTGATCATAGCATTCGCGTCTCGTTCGCTTTCTCCAACAGAAGAGAAGTATTCTGTAATAGAACGCGAAGCTTTAGCCTGTGTTTGGGCAATGGAACACTTTAGGAAGTTCATATGGGGTAAGAAATTTTTGTTGCGCTCTGACCATAAACCGCTGATGAAACTATTGACAACAGAGGGTTTGTCTAGAGCCTCAGCGAGAATCGCAAGGATGTCTATGCGACTCCAAGATTTCGTATATGAGGTGAAGTATGTACCTGGCGCAAAGAATATCATAGCGGATTTCTTGAGTAGACTTCCTTTACCCATGAAAGAAATTGACCTAGATCCCTGGTGTGAATTCTCGGTGGCAGGTGTATTCGATGACACAACAGGTTTGTGTAAAGATGATTGGCACTCGGAGTGTAGCAAGGACAAAACTTTGGAGACTGTAAGAAATAGAGTCATCCAAGGTTGGTCTAATGAGTGCAAACGGGATGTGGCACTGAGAGCTTTTTGGGAGGTGCGTGATGAATTGAGCCTTGATGGGGAATTTGTATGTAGAGGGGGGAAAGTTATACCTCCGCTTGGTATGAGAAATAAAATTATTGTGATTGGTCACGAAGGACACCCAGGAGTTTCTCGTACTAACAGAAACATTAAAGCATTATATTGGTGGCCTAGAATTGACTTGGAAATTGAACGGTTTGTAAGGGAGTGTATCAATTGTGAATCTTCTGATAAAGCACAGAAAACACTCAATCCCCCGATGTCTTCTCTGTCTTGTCCAAAGTTGCCTTGGGAAGAAGTCGCTTTAGACATTATGGGTCCCGTAGAATGGCAGGATGGTGTTACCAAGTACTTGGTGGTTCTGGTGGACATGTTTTCGAGGTGGATTGAGGTTGAAGTGGTTACGAAAGTGAACACAGAGACAGTTATTTGTTTTTTACAGAAATGCTTTCTTAGAGAAGGTTTTCCAGCGTGCATCCTTACTGACAATGGCGTTCAATTCAAGTCTGACTTAATGAGAAAATTTATGGAGAACACTGGGATTCAGCAAAAGTTCACAGCGTTGTATCATCCAAGAGGTAATTCAGTAGTAGAAAGGGTTAACAGAGTTTTGAAAGGCATTTTGCAATTAGCGAAGAAGGGTAATAAAAATTGGGATGATGAACTGGACAAGTTGATTTGGTCATATAGAATTACACCCCATGACACAATTGGGGAGAATCCATTTGGGTTAATGCGTGGAAGATTCCCACATTGTAAAATTAATCTTGGGTGGATCGGCAGAAGTAGGAAATATGACTGGGATGCTGATCTTGTAAAAGAAGCTATGAAGGCTTCACAAGAGAAGAATGAAGTGTATTTTGACAAAAAACATGGTACAAAAGAACCATGTGTCCGCGTTGGACAATGTGTAAGGGTTAAGCATGCAAAAAAATCTAGCAAGTTGCAACCCAGATTTTCGGAGCCTAAAACCATTATAAAGGTCATGAGGAACACAGTGCAGCTCGATGATGGCAGTGTCCATCACATGAGCCGCATTGCTATTTCAAATGATCAAAGTTTAGCAAAAAATTGTGTTTCAGAGGGGAGAAGAGACTATTGGTGGATGGATGTTTTCCCGTCGTTGGGAGAATGTAATGAAAGATTAGGGGATATAGATCTTGAAATGAGTGCACAGTCTACAGACCCTTTGGGTTTTCAGACGGTGCAGAGTGGAGCAGGTGAAGTTGTCTCTGGTGATCATGATGACATTGGTGGCCAAATCCCTGAATGTATGGTGTTAAAGGATGGTCAAGTTCAGGGTAAGAGTGTTGAAGTGGGAACACAGAATAAAGAGCCTATCAATTAATGTACTACTGGGAGCAGGGTAAGCAGGTTTGGTAGGAGTATTACAGCTCCCAGGAAACTTGAAGGTTTTGTTGTTCTTAAGTAATGTATTATGCAAGTTCTTTTGTTTTTATTTGTAACAATGTTGCATGTGAGTTTCTGTGAAAATATATTTGTGAACAATGTATAATTAAGAAGGGAGATGTGTAGCGATGGTGTATCGCTTTAAGTAGGCTCGTGAGTAGGATTACTACCTAAGGCAAGCCCGTCTGCGCCCGTCCGCGACCGGACGGGACTAGGGGCTATACCCCCTACAGGTTCCAGCCCAGCCATGGCTGATACCATTCGCTAAACCGCAATGAACTGCTAGCTCTTAACAAAACAACCATAGCGGTCAAACCGCTCCCATGCATTCAAACTGGCCCTGGTCTATCCTATGGACCTATCTCATGCCGCTCATGCCGATGGGCTAGCATGGGCCAACTCCCAACGGATCATCACACACTCTCCACCAGTTACCAGCGGGAACTAAAATGCCTATATTTCAATGCCAGATCTCTACCCAAACATGCTTTAGACATCTGGGACATATTAACATCTAAGAGCCCGGATCTGGTTTTTGTCACTGAAACATGGCTAACCGACGCCAGTGCTCCAGACCTGGCCAACGCCCTCCCCCCTGAATATAAAATAATCACACAAAACAGACAAGGCAAAAAGAAAGGAGGTGGAGTCGCCGTGATTTTCAGGGACCACCTAACATGTCTCACGGATACAATTACTGTCTATCCCGAACATGAGCTATTATCATTTAAAATTCTCGCAGAGAATTTTATCACATTAGCAGGTGCAGTCGTCTATAATCCGCCAGGACAACAAACCAGCGTTGGCGCCAAATTACTGAACCAGCTGCTCCCATCGTGCTTGAAACACAAAAATTATATGGTCATTGGGGACTTCAACGTCCATTACGAAAACACCGATGCCCCTGGATGCGTCCTTTCCAGAATCCTGGAAACACGCATCTGTAACCCCCCTCTTGAAGAAAGCCGGATCCAACATCCTTAACCCAGAGAACTACAGGCCAATTTCCCAGCTCCCCTACCTCTCCAAGGCTTTGGAGAAAATGGTCAACTCACAACTGTCCAAATACTTGGAGGACAACTCACTCCTGGACCCCACCCAAACTGGCTTTAGAGCAAACAACAGCACCGAAGCAACGTTGCTGGCAGTGTCGGACAGTGTCAGATGCATCACAGACCAAGGAGGATCTGTGGCTCTGATACTGCTAGACCTGTCAGCGGCGTTTGACACGGTATCGCACGAATGCCTACTAAAAACCCTCCAGAGTAAAGGAATACAAGCCACAGCGTTAAAATGGATCAAATCATTTTTAAGTAACCGCACCCAAGCAGTGCATATGGGTCATTTCCATTCACAACCCCGTCCCATTGGCTGTGGGGTCCCACAAGGGTCCTCACTAAGCCCCACTCTCTTTAATGTCTATGTCTCATCTCTAGCCGACATTGGAAGAAAGTGGGGCATCGGCATATGTTCATATGCCGACGACACACAGCTGATAGTGACTATGGACGAAGGGCTGGAAACAACTAAGAAAAAACTACATAGTTGTCTCTCCGAAATGGCAGAATGGATGAGCAACCATTGCCTTAAACTCAATGCCGGAAAATCTGAAATATTGCTGTTCGGAGGAGCCAAACTATCATGGAACGATACGTGGTGGCCATCGTCACTGGGAACAGCCCCCACCCCAAAACAGTACGCCAGAAACCTTGGCATCATGATGGACGACGCACTGTCCATGACAGACCACGTACGCATACTCTGGGGCAAAGGCTTTGCAATCTTGAAACTCCTGGCCAAAATCTTCTCTTGGATCCCATTGGACTGCCGGCGCACAATCACCCAGGCCCTTCTGGTCAGCCGCCTGGATTATGGCAATGACTTATTCGAAGGGATACATGAGCAACTGTTCTCCCGCCTACAGGTCTTACAAAACCAGGCAGCCAAATTGGTATGCAACAAAGGCAAACGAGATTCGGCATCCGCATGCCTAAGAAAACTCCACTGGCTACCAATGCGTGAACGAGCCACCTTCAAAATACTTTGTCACGCGCATAAAGCCCTCCACAAAACAGGCCCTACAATCCTGCAAGGTAAAATCGAATTCTATATTCCAAACAGGAACCTAAGGTCCAATAACTCAGCCCTGGCAAAACCTAAGCGCATTTTCAGGGCAAGGACAGGTGGACGAGCCTTTTCACATCTGGCGGCCAAAAGATGGAACGAGCTACCCATGGATCTTAGACACACTACAAACCTTCTACAGTTCCGGCAAAAACTAAAAACCCACCTCTTTCCAAAAAACTAACTCCCTCTGCATAAATCTCAATAGTCCCCCTTTTTCTTATAGCGCCGTGATATCCTATGGGATGAGTGTCGCGCTTTATAAATACCAGAAATAAATAAATTAGAACCTACACCTGTAATAAGAATGTTATGGGGTCAGGGCTGATTCTAACTCAGTGTCCGTTGTGCTGCATGAACTGCTGGTCTCTAGTTGTATTCAGTATCTTGGAATAAACATTGAAGCTGTAACTGCAAGCCTCGCATGATTCCTTCTTTTCCTGAATGAAGTGTGGAACTTCACTACAGTAGCAGTCCCAATCCTCCATGAACTGCTGAGTCTTCCCTACCGCTACTCGAGATCATGGCTGCAGCCCGGTAAGTTTTATTTTGTTAATATTTGGTGCGTGCGTGTATATTTCTGTGTATGAAGTTATGGGTATTTGAGCGTGATCTGAATGGGCGTGTGTATGTACATGTGCTTGTGATTTGTTGGTGTATGTATGTGTGTATGCTTGTGAATATATAGATGTGAGTGAGTGTGCATGTAGATGTGTGAGCGTGAGTATGATTGTGTGTGCATGTGTGGAGATCACACCCGCCTCCCTGATCTAATTACCGGCTGAGACTGGGGAAAATGGGAACAGCATGGGTGTGAGAGTCATTCAAGGAAGTAGATGAAATAAATTACTAGGACAGTTACCTGAGAGCAATGGTAATAAGGAAACGAAACTGAGGTTTCAGGCATCCTAAAACTTGCGCAAGCAGGCCTAACACGAGGCCTTTGGTCGGTGCAAAGTGTATATTTTTGATCGGTTTCTTTCTGGGTTCCAAGAAAGGCTGGATGTTCTGTATATTTTGCATTTCGGTTTTCATATGGGCCCTTCTGTCGTCCTTACTTGTGTTTCCAGCGTGCACTGACTGAGCCACCGTTTCTGAATACCACGGTTCCATGAAGACACTAGCATAGGAGGCTAGAGGCAGGGCTTTAAGTGGGCCGGGTCTAACCGGTGCTGAGCACCGGCAGTTTTTAAAAGGGGCCTCGAAACGGGTCTTTATCGGGCTCTGTTTTGTGCCCTGGCGCAGGCGGTCTGTTTTTTTCCAGACTGCAGTGACAGCAGGGACATCGATGTGCGTGTGCTCACGCTGCTCACTTCTCACTAGTGGAGAATAATGGCATGACGTAATACCAGCTGAGCTTTGAAGAGGAAGGGAAATCCTTTAAACCTTTAAAGAGGGTCATTCTCTCTCTGGATTTCCCTTCTCTTTTTGAAACTCAGGAGCAGCAACATTGTCGTGGTGTCACCAGGCCATAGTTGCTGCTTATTTATCTTATGCAACTAACAACTATTGACAAAGCCAATAGTCCTGACTTCTTGTAGGTATGAGGTTACTTGTTGTATCCGTATATCTGGATGCAGAGACAGAAACAACCAAATACAGGTCGGGTGGCACACTATGCTAAGCACAGATTTTTAGCTTAGGTGTTTAAGCCATGCCCTTAAATACATTGATCATGCCCCTTGGAGAGACCCCCCCAGTTTTTTCATCCCACTTAAAGCCCTGGCTTGAGGTAGGGGCTTACTGCAGGCCCCTACAGCCCCTGCAGCGCAAGGGGCCCTCAACCCTCCAGGGGGACAATCCTTCATGAGGGGGTCCTTTCAGCCCAAGGCCAATGAGTATCTGTGAGATATGGAGAACCCAGCATGTTACCCCTCATCACCATTCTGCAAGGAGGCTACTGTGCTCTAGATCTCGCGCTCCTTATTCTCTTCTTGGTACCCCAAAACATTGCCACACCATCTGTGGCACAACATTGCCTGGTTATGTGTGGTGCGAGTTTATTTTAGCATCTCTATGTCACATATTGGAAAAAAGGCTTGGGCAGCAGTGAAAACCAGGTTTACTAAGGGGGGTGGCTAGATCAGCCCCTCCCGTTTATTTGTAATCAGTTATAAAAGTCCAAAGGTGATATTACAAAAGGATGGACATTTTTAAAAGGTGAGAAAAATAGATAACCAGTCTTTAGAGTCAGTTACCGACATCATAAAAGTGTTAATTATACAAGATGGTGGACCGCTCTAGTATGATCAAGCCTCCGGTTATCAGCACGCGCAGGAGTCCCAGGGTGAGGGGAGCAGCACAGCCTCACTGGCACACCCCTATCTGGATGAATGAAGTACAGAATGTGCCGTCGCAAAGGGCGCAATAGCCCTCTAATGCATACGCCAAAGGGCAGACTTCACAGAGGGAGGAGGAGGCACTTGAAACAGCGGTGTGCGAGCCGGTTCATTGCAGGCTGGTTGCCTTAGTGAGTGGGAGAAGAGAGCCCCCACCTCTGCACCAGCAGGAGACACAGGCAGGATCGCATTAAAGTGAGCACTGAAAATGCTAATTAACTCCCATTAGCGTGGTTCTCGAAATTTAAGGCTCACTCGTAGTGAGGGTCGAGGTGAGTGAGTACTAGAGGTGCTAATTTAAAGGGCCAATGCATAGTTGAAGAGCTGGCCTAACGCTGTGTTAGTCCCACAGACAGTGGTAAATGGTTGTTGTAACTAGATCTTTCAAGGAATATGCTGCTTTTTAGGTCTCGTCTGGCGTTAGCAGTGCGCATGCGCTGCTCTCCCCATGACGAGAGACTTTTGGGATCGATAGGCAATCCAAAACGTGCATGCGGAGAGACAGAAGAAACAGTAGATGTGCACGTGAGGATTGGATGCTTTACTGGAGGCGTGACACTCTGGGGACCTTTTTTTCGCCTCGCCGCCAGTAAAGTATCCAGTCCCCGCTGTTATAAACATTGCGCATTGTGAGCGCGGGCCGCCTGGGTCGCGCTTGTTTTTAGGTCTCGCCTGACCCAGTGCATGAGCTGGTCTGGCGAGACTTATTGAGTGGGCTCCAAAAAGTGCTACCAGGCCAGCCTAGAGCTACAGTGCATGTGCGCGGGCGCGCGCGCCAAGCTTTACCGTGATTACTTTCACTTTTGCGACCCCACGGCCGCTTTGATGTTTGATCGTGATCAATCACTTTCACTTTCCCGGCCGCATGGCCGCTTTGCATAGCCAATAGGTCTCGCTTTTGGGACCTTATAAGTATTTAGTTATGCAACTGTTGCATGGCTAAACACTTATAAGGTCCCCAAGGCGAGACCTATTGGCTATGCCAATACTTGTTTATGTTGCATTCGCTGTCCTGGACTCCCCTTCTTCCTAGCTTTTCTCCAACTCAGTTTGTGTAAAGACGAAGCGTCAAAGGATTTAACTTAAGTAAGTTTATTACTTAGAATAACGACACACTCAACCGGGGCGGAGTGCGACTGGTACATCCACACGTTAAAGTAAACTGTCATACATGCCAACTGTCAACTGTCACCAGAATCTCCAGCTGTCAACATTCCAGCCGGGAGGCGCCACGCGCAGGAGGGAGGGACGCGCGTGGAACGTAAACAAAGTGACGTACTACTCTGTAACATCGTAACACATCTCCCCCTCATGGAAAGGGGTTATAAGTAAACAAACGAATAAAAGGAAACCTTAGATGTGGAGAATAACAGCCAGCTATTCACACACAAAGTCTTTGTATTTACTAGGCTTAGTCACCACGCGCCCACATCTGCTTGTGGTCGCATCTTCTTCCGTATTGATCGTCTCCAACCCTGGTTCCAGATTGGTTTCAAGTGTACTATTTAGATCAGTTAGACTTCCAGGGGTGCTGGCATCAGGAGTGCACCTTACACCACTTGTATCAATAGCTTCCAGTCCACTCTCCAACTCAATGTCACTACCGTGACTCACAGAAGCTCCTGATTCGCTCGTGGTGGCATCACATTTCGCCCCAATGGTCTCCACAGCTTCATTACCCTGTCCATCTATACTGTTTTGTCCCTTTTGTTGCTGTTGCATATGAACATCTTCTTCCTCTGAATCCGTAAAATTCAATTCGACTCGACTAGACATATCTATTTCTTCACTTTTTCCTTCCTTTTCCCTGTTCATTTTACTTATTGTTCCATTAGTAGACATATGCACCCTTTTACAAACAGATATAGCAGAGGCATGCCATACTTTTCCGTCACAAAGTCGTGCCGAATTGCAAAATACTTCTTTCACTTCCAATGGGTTAGAGAACCTATTTTGTCCTTTGGTCACGTTTCCGCTCTTCCTTACTCTCACCCAGTCCCCTACTTTAAGGTTGATTTCTTTGCAGTTGTGTTTTTTGTCATATTGACCTTTACTCTGTTCCTTTGAGTCTTGCATCTTCTTCCTTACACTTTCTACCGACCAATCTGATTTCTTTGCGTTTTGTAACCAACCAATATTGTCTTTCGAAATGGGGGTTCTTCCTCTCAGCATTTCAAATGGGCTTACCCTGGTTTTTTCTCCAGGAGTAATTCTGTAGCTCCATACCATTTTTTCCAATTCCTTTCACCAGCATTTTCCATTATTGTTGGCCAACTGGATGATGCCTTTTATCACCCTATTAAATCTCTCTATGGCTCCGTTTCCTGCTGGATGGTAAATGCTTGTAGTTTTGTGCTTTATTCCTTTTCCGTTTACAAATTTTTTGAAAACGTCGGACATGAACTGACTGCCATTGTCACTGACAATTACCTTAGGTATGCCTTCCCTACTGAATGTTTTATCCAAGAACTTGACAATATCAGTTGCATCCACTTTCCTGCAGACCTTAATTTCAGGCCATTTTGAGAAATGGTCTATTAGGGCCAGAACATACATTTGTTCATCTTGCCATCTTACTGGACCCATTACATCTACGCCAACTCTCTCCCAAGCCATGTTGGGGCATTCTAACGGTTGTAAGGTAGGCCTTAAGACATGTTGGGATTTGTCCGAATTTTCGCAGGGTACACAATTCCTCACAGCTCTTTCAATCTGTATGTCACACCCTGGCCACCAATACCAGCTTTTTATTCTCTGTTTAGTTTTATTTATGCCGAGATGTCCTTCATGGCATAAATCAATAAGTCTTTTCCTTAAAGTTGTGGGGGGTATCACTTTGCCTTGTCTTAATACCAATTCGTTTTCTATAGATAGCTCATTCCTTAGTTCCCAATAGGCTCGCATTTCTTCCGTCATGTTTCTCTTCTTTGCCCATCCTTCCACAATGCGTTTCTTTACCTCTTCTAATGTTTCATCTTTTCCATATTCTTCTTTCCATGCTTCTCTGGTTATACTTGGGAATTCCTCACTTACACTGGCAACACATAGTTCTTCTTCCACTTCTGTTTTTCCTACGTTGTTCAAAGGCAAACGACTTAGGAAATCCGCTACGACGTTCTTTGATCCTGGCAGGTATTGCACTTCATAATTGTAATCCAACAATTTGATTGACAATCTTGCTAATCTCGGAGATGCATTAAATAATCCCTTTACTGTGAGCACCTTCGTAAGGGGTTTGTGGTCACTCCTTAAAATTATTCTTTTTCCCCATATGTATTGTCTGTAATGGTCCAGCCCCCAAGCACACGCCAGGGCTTCTCGTTCAATTACGGAATACTTCTCTTCCGTTTGTGTTAGAGAGCGGGATGCAAAGGCAATTGTGACCTCCTTACCATCTGATTCCACTTGGGATAATACTGCTCCGATGCCCTTTCCGCTTGCATCTGTGGTGACTACACATTGTAAATCATTATCAAAACCTTGAAGGGGTGGAGCATCGCAAATTTCTTTTTTTAGGTTTTTGAAACTGTTTTCACAGTCTTGCGACCACTCAAATTTCATTTTATTTTTTAGAAGGGTTCTGATACAGTGTGTTTTCATCGAGAAATTTTTAACAAATTTGGAATAGTATTCCACTAGACCTAGGAACGCTCTTAGTTCCTCTTTATTCTGTGGAACAGGTGCATCCTTGATGGCCTTAATCAATTCTTTCTTTGGTTTGACTCCATCCTTGGTGATTTCATGACCTAAGTATGTCACAGAGTTTTTGCTAAACTTACACTTCCTGTATTCCGCCGTTAATCCTCCATTCTCGATGATTTTCAGAACTTGTTCCAATAGTTTGTCATGGTCTTTCTTGTTTTTTCCCATTATGAGTATATCGTCCTGGAAAATGAGTATGTTCTTTATTCCCTTGAACAATTCGTGCATAAGTCTTTGGAATAGTGCAGCTGTGGATGCTAGACCAAATGGAACTCTTTTGAATCTAAAGCACCCAAAAGGCGTAATAAACGTCGTGAGATGTCTGCTCTCTGGATGTAGAGGTACCTGGTGGTATGCAGCTGCCAAATCTATGGTTGAAAACACAGTCATGCCCTTAGTAAGGGACAACATCTCGTTTATTTTCGGTAAAGGGTACTGGTCTATCAGAATGTTTTTGTTTAGGTCGCGCAAATCAATGCATAATCTTAATTTTTTGTTGGCCCTTCTTGCGACCACCAATGGCGCGACCCACTCTGATGATTCTGTAGTCTCAATTATTTCTGCTTCTAATAGCTTATTTATTTCTGTTTCAACTTCTTGTCTTAGAGACAATGGTATCTGTCGTACTTTATGTAGACAAGGTTCTGCTCCTTCTTTCAATCTTATTATATGTTGGAACCCTTTTAGTTTCCCTATTTTTCCATTAAATACCTTAGGAAACTTTTCTACTAAGTCACAGTCCTCCTGTAGCGTTATCAAGACAGGTTCAGCGCTATTCGGATTGAGAGTTATTCCTAGTTTACCCTGATCTCTCCACCCAAGTACAGAAGGTCCATTTATTGCTACATATAATTTGCTGTTGGTTTCTCTTTCTTTGAATGCAAATTTTAATTCCTTAAACCCCATAAGTTCTATAGGTTCACCTGTGAATGTCTTAAGGCTGATATCAGGTTCCTTTAACTCTTTTCCTACCTTGCTCTTAAACTTCTCTTTCCATACTTCACGGTTAATTATGGTACACGGTGACCCAGAATCCGCTACAATATTAATACTCACGCCTCCAATTTCAACCAAGCAGGTTGGTTTTTTTTTCTTGTACTTCTCATCCTCCTCTGTTTTAGTTTCCTCATTAATTTCCATTACACACAAATTATACACAGACTCGTCAGAAGATTCTTGCTCTGACTCTTCTTCATCTTCGTCCTCTACAAATTTCACCTTCTCTTTTTCCTTCCTTTTGCATGATTTTTGGAAATGGCCAATGATTCCACATTGTGAACATTTATTGTTCCTTGCTGGGCATTTCCAGTCATTTGCCAGATGTTTTCCGCTACCACAACAGTAACACCTCAATTGTTCAAACTGACTTGCATTTCCTTTGTATCTAGGTAAATCCTTCATTTTATTCTTTGAATATGTTTTTTTACTGCTTATCTTTGCCACAACGCTAGTTTCATCCAATTTATTCTTCCCTTCGTTAATTACTTCCTTTGCACATCTTCCGGTTAATTCAGCCTTCTTTACTATTTCAATTACTTGGAGGAGTGGTTTTTCACCTTTAGCCCACAGAGCATCTTGAATATTAGAATTTGCTGCGCACATGACAATCTGGTCTCTTATTAAATCATCATGCATATTTTCAAATTTGCATGAAAGTGCTAAGTTCTTAAGTGCAGACACATAGTCATCGATGCTTTCATCTTTCCCTTGTTTCCTTCTGTAGAATTTGTACCTGTGTACAGCAACACATACTGTTGGTTTATAGTAACCATCTAAATCCTCCATAGCCTCATCGTACACTTTTCTATCACCATCCGTTCTTGTTTTCTTAGTGATATTGTTATATACTGTCAATCCACCTGCACCCAAACAATGTAACAAGATTTTTTTCTTTTCTTCCTGTTTAAGTGGTTCATCCTCCTTGTCAAATGTTGATATATAATTGTTAAAATACTCCTTCCAATTCTCCCATTTAACACTTGGTACACCTGTACCTTTTAAAAACGCTTCTGGTGGCTGCAGATTGTACACATTGTTAGATGCCATGGTAACTACCTTATATCTTTTTTTTTTCCTTATTTTAATATTTTACCAATCCAAAGTTCGTGTAAACCTTTTTGTTTCACAAAAATACTTAAACTTGTGTGTTTTGTACACTTTTGCTGGAGTTCCGTTTAAAGAAACGCTTTTATTCTAAAGTTCCAGCTGCTCGTAATGTTTATTTAGTCAATTTCAACCTCAAAACATATTGCCGGCGTTGCACTTCCTTTTTAAAATGGCGGCACGTCGGTTTCCTGTGCGTGACTGCACCCAGGACTAGACCGCTAGCAGAATGCTAACTTCCTTTGGCTTCGGTGTCTCGACGTTCTAACCGAATACTCACTTCCGTTAGTCAAGGCGTCACGACGTTCTATGTTGAACGCCCAAAGTCTGTGGTAAAATCTTCACTCCTTACAACTCGACCTTTTGCACCTCCGAATGCGTTTGAAGAATGCTACGGTGAGCTTACTAAAATTTCATTTCAAAGTAACAAGTCTTTACTCACACGCCTTCGTCGTTTTCTTTTTTTTTCTCTCGGAGCGTCGTGAATAGTTCAGTCACGAAAATTCTTTTAATCCAGCTGAACATCAAATGGATTACTGCTTTTATGTCAATGTCCACTGTAATCTCAAAGGTAGTTCCGTATGCAAATATTTCCTTCTCTTACTTTTTTTCAATAGAAATTCCTTTTCTTTTCGTAAATAATACTACTTAATAGTAGTTCTCCGTCACCTTCATGGGGTTTTTTTTTTCATTGCTTGTTGTAAAATTCACTTATCTCATTTTCATCACATCCGTTGCACTTCTGACCCGTTTTCTTCTTCTTTCACCTTATTTTCCCATCTCTCACTTGTGGGTTCTTCTGTGTGTCGTCCACCATCACTCGTCGCCAAATTGTAAAGACGAAGCGTCAAAGGATTTAACTTAAGTAAGTTTATTACTTAGAATAACGACACACTCAACCGGGGCGGAGTGCGACTGGTACATCCACACGTTAAAGTAAACTGTCATACATGCCAACTGTCAACTGTCACCAGAATCTCCAGCTGTCAACATTCCAGCCGGGAGGCGCCACGCGCAGGAGGGAGGGACGCGCGTGGAACGTAAACAAAGTGACGTACTACTCTGTAACATCGTAACAGCGAGACCTATTGGCTATGCCAATACTTGTTTATGTTGCATTCGCTGTCCTGGACTCCCCTTCTTCCTAGCTTTTCTCCAACTCAGTTTGTGTTGTTGTTTTTCTTTCTTCATTTGTGCTGCCAGTCTCCATGTAAAGTAAAAAATTAAAAGGAATGGCCGAGCCACGGGTCGGCGTTGGCTCTCTGCTAATCTCTCTTGATTTCGTGTATATTACGCAACTACTTCTTTAATGTTCCTCCAATTCACAATATTATGCTTACTTCAGTCCAGTGCAAAGATCGCTGCCTCTTTAGTTCTTGTTTGTGCTTTTAAAAACTGCATATTGAAATATAGATGAGAAACTGAATAACAAAGATATTGTCCACCATAGGTTTCCAAATGACATATAGACAACGAGAGCGAGGTTCGAGCTGTCTACGATGGCGCTCGGCATCCCGAGGTGACAATTTCCTTGTTATTTAAAGTTAATCCATCTTTAATTTTATGTTGTGTAATCCTCCGCCCAAATCATCTACTTCTTCTACCACCACGTAACTGGCACAGAGAAGTAACGGGGAAAGCATATATAACATGTTAAAAGATATATATTAACAACAAATCCGGGACATGGCCAAGGGCGTCAAGATGGCGGTCGCACTTTAGTAGTGCTCCGGACCCCTACGTCATCCTCTGAATCCGCCTGCCATCGGGACCCCAGTGCCCCTGTACTCCTTACCCGCTCACCTTGAGGTCCGGTGGCCCCCGCTGCTGTGTTGGTTGCTGATCCTTGGGCCTGCAGACGCTTCTTGTGCTCCGAACCTCCTCGCGGCCTCTCGCAAGATGGCGGCTTCCGCAGCGGACGTTGGCTCCATGCCCGATCGATCATCCTGCCTGCTTTGATGTGGAGCGCTTCGTCGCCGGCCTCCTGGGATCGTCCGGCAGGATTGAGGATCTGCCCATTCTCTCCCGACATCGCTGCGGCTGATGCTGCGGGTGCTCCTGGGACGCATGTCTGCCTGCCTGGGCTCTTCCCTGCTCTTAAGGAGTCACTCCTGCCTGCGGCCGCCTCGGGCCTCCGCTATTTGGCCGAGGAGGAGCTGTGGTCCCGTCCTTTTCCCCAGCGAGGCTGTGACTGAGTCTCTCCGCTGGGGGGGCCACCGCCTTGCTCCTGTGGGCCCCCCCTGGGCTGCCATCAACCTGGGAGCTGCCTCGCTGGCCTTCTGTGCCCGGCCGGTGTGACTGTTGGGGCGGCTGAAGCTGTTGGGGCCTGGGTGACGCCTGTCTGCCTTCTTGGGCTCCCCCTGCATTTCAGGAGCCCGGATCTACCTGGAGCTGTCCTCGACCCAACCAAAATGGCCTGAGGAGGGGATGTGTTGTTCCCGCATCCCGCTGTGGACTTCGTGGATTGCCTCCCGCCAGGGGGCCATCGCCTTGCTCCTGTTGGCCCCCCCTGAGATGCCGTGAATCCCGGGGACGGACTGGAAGTTGGCCGGATCCGGCTTGGATCACTGATGCCTGTGAACCCTTCGGCGGCCTGTGGCACTGCATTGTGGCCTCGGCAGTAACGGGGGCGCTGCCTGGACCTCCTGGAGGCCTGGACCACACTACACTGGTATCTTTGAGCTGCCGAAGGGACTTTCCTTCCCCCATGCGACAACTGAGGTGAGGAGGTGTTGGAGGGGGTGTGGGCCTCTGGGAGGGGGATCGGCCGTCGATCGAGCGGCAGGGGAATGGCGATGTGTGCAGCCCCGGGCCGGCTCTGTGCCCATCTGGTGTTCTTCCCCTCTGCCCCCCACACCCTTGGAGTCCCGGAAGGTCGGTGGATCCTCGACTGCCACCTCAGGCAGTGGTGCTTGGGCTTCTCGGCGGGGGCCCGTGGGTGGTCCGGCGGCTCCGCCTGCCTTTCTCTCTACCTGGGGGGACCGGTGCTGGCCTGGCTGCCCGGTCCCGCTCACCTGACCTGGTGCACCCATCTGGTGTGGTGCCCTTGGGCTACAGCCGCTGCCTGGTTTCTGGTTGGCTGCACGGTTCGGGCGGCGGGGGGGGTCCTGGTTGCGGGCCCCCTCCATTGGCACCTGTCCTCTGAAGCCGTGATGTCGTGCTCCCGCCTCCTGGCGCCCATATTCAGTGACTTAGCGAGCCTGACACTCTTCAGTGGTCCACTGAGGCCCCTGCGGAGTACGATCGGCTCGACGTGGGGCGGCGAGGGCTGGTTGCGCCCTGGGCCCTCTCCTCCATCCTCTTTCCTTGCTCCCCGGCTGACTGGATTACCCTAAGGGAGCCGCCGTCCCATCTCCGTCCTGTCTGGAGGTCACCATGGTCCGGGACAAGATCCCCAAGACCCCGGCTACCCAAACCCGGATAGACCGGTTCACCACCACTGACGCTGGGGCTGCCGGTGGTCTTGCTGGCTGCCGCGCCGGATCTCTCCGTGATTCTTCAGGCGATCCAGACGTCGCAATACTCGGTTGAGGATAAGATTGCTGAGGTCCGTGTAGACATAACATTAATCCAACAGGACCTTCGCAACGCCAACACCAGGATTAAGGAAGCAGAGTCCCGAGTGTCTGCCGTGGAGAACGACGTTCAGCAACTCAAGGCCCAGGCGAACCGGCTCCAATCACACACTCAAGAGCTCCACCGGCGAGCTGAGGATGCGGAAAAGCGCACCCGCCATAACAATCTTCATCTGGTTGTATTTTCTGAAGGCATGGAGCAAGGTCAGGCAGTGGATTTTGTAGAACGTTGGATACGCTCCTGGATGCCCAAGGGCGCACTCTCTCCCTGTTTCACGATCCGGAGGGTGCACAGGTCGCTTGCCACCCGGCCGCAGCCGGGTGCCCCTCCACGACCCATTATCCTGCGAATCCTCAACTACCGGGACAGGGATGCTATCCTGGCCGAATCCCGGAAGAAACAGCCGCTCAAACGCGAGAACCTAACCATAATGGTCTTCCCTGATTACACCCGGGAGGTCCAATCTCAACGTCGCTCCTTTGCTGAGGTCAAGCAGAAGCTGCGTTCGCTTAACATTTAATACAGGCTCCTCTTCCCAGCACGGCTGCGTGTGGTCTTTCAGGATAAATCCCTTTTCTTTGAGACTCCAGAGGAGGCATGGACATGGGCGACAGCAGAATGCTCGATGCAGCTGCCTGCCCAGGACCGCGTGCAGCCTGCTGCCACTGGAGGTGTGCAGCGGGACGTGCCTGTGCTCCGCCCACGCCGCAGACGCTCAGGGAGGTGCAGGGGCCGGCTACGCGCCTCTCCGGCGGGCCTCTCACAGGATCACACGCCTGGGCCTTCTGGGGCGATCTCTTCGGCCGGGAGGTGCTCTGGCTCCTTGGGCTGCCCCGACCCCAGTTTAGCTCTGCCTCGGCCATCCGTGATCGATGTTCTGGATACCGATCTCTCCCGCAGCTCGACTCTTCTCACCGGACCGGCATGACCACATCGCAGCGATGATAGCCTCCCTCGCGATGTCTGGGTTCCTGGTCGGGGTCGTCCAAGACCTGTGGCTGAGTTTGAGATTAATTTCCCATTTGGTCACTAACTGTTCACCGTTGGTATAAGACATGAACATCCTAATAAGAGATGGGGTCCTCCACGTCTTGCCCCGTTTCCAAGTGTTTTAGCTTGGTGTTTCAGTGCTTTGTTGTTGTTTGGGCGACAGATGCTTCCGTTCCTGAAGTGTGGGGTGGGGGATGGGAGGGGTTGGGGCTTCTGCTCCTGTTTGTTTTGTTCTTCAAAGTTATTGTCTTTTGCACCACCTTTGATCCACAGCACTTGGTGGAACACATCCCATACCCCGCTACGGTACTCTATCCGCGGGCTCTGGGAACTTCTGCATATCTCTTATCCCAGCTAAGCTGCCACGCGACCCGGCTCCCCCCATGGCCTCCTCCTCCTTCTTGGCGACTCTAGCGCGCTCTCATCGCTCCTTCTAATGGCCTGGAATGTTGACGGCCTGCTGGACAAAATCAAACGCGCAGCCGTCCTGCGATATGGCGATAGACATACGCATGCTCCAGGAAACCCATCTACTAGGCCAACGCTGTCCTTTCCTTGCCTGTTATGGCTATGGCGTGGTCTGGCATTCTGGGTTTTGTAGGGGATCCAGAGGGGTGGCAATTCTGGCGCATCGTGCTCTCCCGCTTGTGGCGTGTAAGGTGACACATGACCCTCAGGGCTGTTTTATTCTTTTAGAAGGGACCCTTGGGGATCGGCCGCTAAACTTGCTGTCTGTCTATTCCCCTCCTGCTCTGCTGACCCCTACACTCCACAGACTTACCCCGCTGACCGCGGCTTTACCTCTCGGACTGACCGTGGTGGGGGGCAACTTTAACGCCATTATGGACCCTGTTCTCGACGTTGCGTCCCCTCCCTCTACTTCCAGGACCATCCAGTCCGGTCTTCTCTCCTCATGGGTGACCAGCCTGGGGCTCGGAGACGCTTGGAGACTGTGGCAACAGACGGCTAGGCAGTACACCCACACTTCTGCTTCTCACCACACCCATGCGTGCCTTGACTATGCTTTCCTATCGTTTCAGGACTGCCGATCGCTCCAGGCTATATCTATCCTCCCGAGGGGCCTATCGGACCATTCCCCAGTACTACTTCACGTAGGGGCCCTTCCCCCAGCCTCCTGACCGCTCTAGTGACTCAACGCCTGGTTCCTCCAGGACGAGGAGTTCAGGGACAACATTGGTGCTGAACTTGCTTGCTATTTTACCATTAATCAGGACTCGGTGTCCTCCTCTCGCACTCTTTGGGAGGCTGGTAAGGCCACTATTAGGGGGTTTGCCAAGGGCCTGTTGAAACTCACTCGTGCGGCAAGTGACTCCCAGGTCACAACACTGGAGGCGCAGGCCGCCCTGATTGCGGCGCTGAACCCTGACGAGAGATCTGATGCCCAGGAGCGGAGACTGGCGTTCCTACGAGACGAGATGCATCGGACCTCTCTGGAGGCTGCCAAGCTCCTTTGGCGTTCGTCCGTGGCCCGAGTGTACGGTTGGGGACACAAAAACGGGAAGCTCCTCCACCGCCTCGCCACCTACCCTATGGCCAACCGTATCATACCTGAGATGACACAGATGGAACGCTCCACCGTGCCCCGGTAGTGGTTGCCCAATGCTTTGCATCCTACTACGCTACCCTTTATTTGGTGCGTCCGCCTGTTCTTTCTCTCCTTGACCTCCTCTGACAGGAGGAGTTCTCTCTCCCACGTCTTAGCGACTCGGACGCGGCCACGTTGGACCTTCCGCTCACACCTCCGAAGGTGGCAGACGCCATTTCGCGCCTGGCGGCTGGTAGGACTCCTGGGCCGGATGGACTCCCCCAGGAGTTTTATTCGTCCTATCGCGATACCCTGCTTCCACCTCTCGTGGCGTTGTACAGGGAAGTGGCGAAGTGTGGCTCATTCCGGCCAGAGACGGATCTCGCTACCATCGTAGTGATCCCTAAGACCCAGCCCCCCTCGCAGTGTTGCTAGGACTATCATCCCATTTCGCTCATCAATACGGAACTTAAGATCTCCGCTTCTGTATTGGCCAATCGCATACGGCCGCATTTAACTCAGCTTGTCCACCCTGTCCAATGCGGCTTCATGCCTCGCCGAGGGACTAGACACTGTCTCAGACGCCTTCACCTTGCCCTCGAGAACCGACACCTGCTTCCTCCATACTTGTCCCTTCTACTTATTGATTTTGAGAAGGCTTTTGACTCCGTTGACTGGAGCTACTTGGGATGTGGTGTTGGAACAGATGGGCTTTGGTACTCCTTTCCGTAACTTGGTGAGACTACTCTACCACCGTCCCCGGGCACAGGTCCTCATCAACGGAACTCTATCCCGGCCCTTCCCCATTGGACGGGGTACAAGGCAGGGATGCCCCCTCTCTCAGATCCTCTTTGCTCTGGCAATGGAGCAGTTCGCTTGTCTTGACGGAGGTCCAGGCTGGCCCTGGCCCAATCCCACCATTTGACAGAGGCCTCGGAATGACGAACCTCTACCTCTACTACCTAGCGACACGTCTCCTCACGATTTACGACTGGTTTAATGGCAGCTGGTCCAACCCGGCGTATCGCTTGGAACTTCATCTCTTGGGCTTCTCCTCTATCCAGGAGATGCTTTATGGGACCGCAGTTCCCCGAGCTCTTCCTGAGGTCACGCGCGGCGTATTCCTGGCTTGGCATGCTTCAATTCGTCATACTCAATGGGCAGGCAGGTTGACCCGCTACACTCCCTTGTGGTGTGGCACGAAACTTTGTGAAGTCGCTTCCCTGCCGGGGTTCCGGCAGTGGGATCTCATCGGGGTAACCTTGCTGGGTGACGTCTGGAGCGGTACCCACATCTGATCCTTTCAGGACTTACAGGCCAGGCACTCCCTCCATCCCTCTCAATTCTTTCGGTACTTGCAGCTGCGCCATGCCCTTCACTCCCACATTCCAGATGGCACGTCCCTGCCCGAATATAGCCCGCCCGAGGTGCAGGTACTGACCAGGGACTTGGGGAGGGGTGGAGTCTCTCGGATCTACCGCTCACTCACCAACAATACCCCTAATTCCCTTTCCCTACTCCGCGAGAAGTGGGAGGGCTGGCTTGGGGCTCTGGAGGATGAGGACTGGAGGGACGTCCTGATGGCCCCCAGGATGATTGCGGTATCGGCAAGGCTTTGCCTGGTCCAAGTCTTTTTTCTATATGCCGCCTACCTTACACCCCTGCGTCTCCACCGTGCTGGGTTTCGGCCTGACGCCCACTGCCCCCGCTGTGCCCACCCCCACGCGGATTTCTACCATATGGTTTGGTCGTGCTCTGCGATTCAGAGATATTGGGAATTTTTAACACAAGATCTGACAGAGGTCCTGGGGTGGGAGGTGCTTCTTGATCCCATACATGTTCTGCTGAGAGTCACTGATGGATTGGACGGCTCCAGGGCTGAGAAGCTCTTCCTTAACACAGCACTGGTGGTCACCAAGAGGGACATTGCTGCGCATTGGCTGGACACTGCTCCTCCCACTCTAGGGCGCTGGCGCGGGGGTTGGATTTGTGTGCTGCGCAGGAGCGGCCTCTATATGTAGCCAGGAGGTGTCCTGAGAAATTTCGCCATATGTGGGGCAAATGGGTCGGGGTACTCGATGATTGAGATGGAGTGGTCCTCTCTTCAGGTACTCGTGGAAATGCTCTTAGTGATTTCCTTCTGTAGCCTTGATGTCACTGCGATGTGTTTTTCTCCCTATTCTGATAATGCACATGTAGCTCTGAATGGTGCTGTTTGTTGTTACATCCAAAACTCCATAAAATTGGTTGTCAAAAAAAAATAATCCCTTAGGCTTGTGCCTCGCACCCCACCGCCATCTGCGCACGCATGATCCATGCCAGCCCTCCGCCGCGTGCCAGCCACAGCCGCGTGCTCAAGCTGGGAGCAGCTCAGCGCGGCTTTATCTCCCCTCAGCGTGGGGCTGCAGAGGCCTGCTCCGGTGGGAGAGGAGGGGTCGGTGCAGGCAGAGAGCCACTGATGCTCCCCGTCTCTGGTGAGACTGCCAGCTGCCATGCCTAGGTCTGTGGAGCCCAAGGAAGGCCAGCCTTGCCCTGGGTGATGCCACCACAGCAGCTAATCACTTTAGTAACTACTGTTGCGACATCATTGCAGTGAGTACCCGGATTTCGATCAGGTCATTCATGATAAGAGGCTTCCTATGGAAGTAATATGTAACACGATAATACATTAATGTAAGATACGGGCGAATGGATGTGGTGAGGTAAAGTGGAGGGACAGATGAAGGGAATAAATTGGTTTATTTGAAACCCTAGCTAGCGAGCAACCAGGCGTGTCGGCTTTTGTTTTTAGAGCCTTCTGCATTGTGTTAGTTTTCTTGGGTGCTAGCAATAAGATCAACTAAATAACAAAACAGATTCCCTGTGTTTACGGTTGGTGTGTCTAGGGGCGAGCTTAGTAGGTAGGAGCAGCTGGTACATAGTCAAAAAATACCGTAGACCCTACAGTGACGTGCTTGGAAGTGCCACTGTTTATGGCTTCTGAAGCCACTGGACAGATTGAAAAGCATAAAATTTCGTTTTTTTGATGGACACCTACTTGGCACGGAGATTTTCCCGAAATCAGAGGATGCTAAGTCTCCTGCTGAGACTCGTACCCGGTTCCCTAGCTTCAAGGTCTGCTGCTGTGGCCGTTACTCCACATCCTCTCCCCGTAACATTAATGACAATGTTTGTTACACAGAAAATTTACAACCACTCCCAGAAAGAACAACAGACAGAAGAAATGTCATGATATGATCGAAAATGCAATAGGTCTCGCCTTTCATTAAGTTAAAACCATTTGCTTTGCTATACAATACCATTACCAAAACAAATGGCTTTAACTTCATCAAAGGCGAGACCTATTGCATTTTCAATGCTTTTTTTCCTAGAAATGTAGCAGCATTTGTTGACAACTATAACGTAGAAGCTCAACAAATCATAATACCGTAGCACTAAGTAGGAAAAAAAAACACACAAAAAGAACACAGCACAATTCCAGAGTACCATATAACAGCACAATGCAGTAATGAGACACAAAAATACAGCAGCACAAAACACAAGACAGCACATTGCTACCATCGCAAAATACAACACAAGAACATAAAACAGCAACGCCCTCTCTGAACAACTTCGCTATGCAACGTAACACAAAAATACAACATAACAATGCAACACAAAATAATACAATGGCACAATGGGAAATAATACAGTAACACAGTTAACCAACAGAATAAATAAACAACAGAACACAGCAACAAAATAAAAACCCTAACACACTATGGGGCATATCAACAACAACCGGCGATAATTATCGCTCAGCGCTCTTAGCGTGAGGATAATTATCGCCGGCTAGCGTGAATTTTTATCGCTGAGATAGCGTGCTATTAGCAACGCTTATCTCAATAGCGATAAAAATCTACACGCTAACAGGCTAACGTGAGATTATCGCTGGAAACCCAGCGATAATCACACGTTACCTTGTTGATAGGGACAGGCAAACTTAGCCATGATATCCTCCTTCCATAGGATATCATGGCTAAGTCTGAAAATTAGCAGACGTAAAAAAGCAGCGTTAACCGCGGTTAGCGCTGCTTTTTTTGTCTCTAACAGGGTTAGCGACATTCTTGATAATAGGAGAAATGTCGCTTAGCGACATTTCTCCTATTATTTTACTCTGGAACGCCCCCTTTGCATCTCATTAGAGATGCAAGGGGAAGCGTAGAGTAAAAGGGTGCTAACATGCAAATTTGTGTGTTAGCACCCTGTTGTTGATAGGGCGCTAGTTTTATCTCTGCTTTTTTGGCTTTTAAAGCCAAAAAAGCAGAGATAAAGCCCTTGTTGATATGCCCCTCAAACTCAGAAATTCAATAGCACCATTCTACTACAGCACATTAGTGTGTAAACAAAGCAACAGAGTCAAAAATAAATAAAAGTGCAGTCACAACACAGCACAATGACAGCATATCACAAAAAGAACCACACCCAACACCGCACAGTTGCAAATTTCTGCTGTGTTGTGCTTTTATTTTGAGTTGGTTTGTTGTGTTAGGAAGCTATTTCAATGTGTTTTGCCGCATTTTCTGCTGTGTTTTGTTGTATATTTGTTGCTTTGCTGTGTTATTATGCTATGCTGTAATGCTATTATTGAAGTGTGGCTGTAATAATAAGGCGATATGTTGTGCTGTTGCTTAATAAGGCGATATGTTGTGCTGTTGCTTAAATATGTACCAATCATTTTTGTCACACTTTACCACCTTCAGTAGTCTGATTTCAAAATATGGCGGCAAAAGCGTTTGCTCCAAGTGCTACCTTGCTTACCACAAATTACATTAGCCAAACAAAAATATGTTGTGATTCACAATGACTGAAAGCACATCTGAATGAATAAGCAAACAATAGAAGAGAAAAAGAAAACATGTGCATTTCTTTAGGAGACAGTAATACAATTCAGAGGGTTAATGCACCTGTTGCAGTTCTCTTTCTTGCTTGTGGATTGCATCTAACCAATAGTACATGACAAGTCAGAACTCATCATTCAACGTCAAAAAAGAATGTGTTTTGTCACAGATGGCTGCAACACATCAGTAAGGGAGCAGTTTAATGTTATGTGAACACTTATTAATTATATGAATCTAGTTTCAGTGATATTTGTAAATTAATGATTTCCCGCCTTAGTGTGGATCCTCAAAATCTTGTGCTTGGTTAAAAACACGATATACGTCCTTAAACATCAAAGATGTCACTACTATCAGTCCATCCAATCAGAAGCATAACTTACAGGTGCACTCACAACGTATGCCAATAGGTAGTACCACGCCAGGTTTCTAAATTGTATTCTCAATGTTACTAACAAATATAAGTATCTCTTGTCCCATATGTAAAGAAAGGGCATAGGTGATAAACTAGTTATTGTAGGAACGATTATTCATTAGAAACAGTTTGTCTACAAGAAATGCCTTTCTAACATTGCCTATTTACCTTTAATTTCTCATGTGCTTTGTGAATGAACGTGATATGGCATTAATGAATGTGGTTAGCAACGAGCTTAGGGCAAGACCTACATCATAGCAAGGCTGAGAGTAGTTTCGAGTGTAAAATGAGTGAAGGGCAGCTGTTGGTTCAATCTGGATAAAAGCAAGTCTTGCTATTATTTCTAGATACCTTAGGACAGATTAACAAGCCCCTTGCGCCACTTTTGCGTCACTTTTGCCATGTTAAAAGTGACGCAAAAGTGGCGCAAGGGGCTTCTAAATCTGCCCACTTATTTGGAGAAACTAATGGTCAGATGTACGAATGTTTTGCGATTCGGGAAACCAGTCGGAAACTGGTTCCCCACTGCTAAGGTAGGGATTTCAATGTATGAAAGCCCTTTTAGTCATTATATATTTTGGATCGACCGAATTCAGAATCAAAATTTCAGCGACTACAAATACCGAATCCCTATTAGCGATTTCCTAATAGCGATTCAGTATTAGTATGTATGCAGCATTTGCATATTGCCACTAGTCTCAGGATGGGGTGTTTGCATGTCCAGTTTACCACCAGCTTCATTCAGGTGGGTGTTAATCAGGTCCTGCCCCTTTTTTATTTTTAAAAATAGTTTTTTTTAAAAGAGAGGGGTTCATGTGGACCCAATGCCAGGCCAATTCCGGCCCAGGGACCCCATCCCCTGGGGCCTGGCCTCTGTATTGGGTGCCCTGGTCCCACCCAGGGCACCCAGTTTCTCATGTTGGGTACCGCGGGGGAGCCTGAAAGCTCCCACAGTCCCTACCAGCTACCCCACACATGCAGCTCCTTGTGTGTAAAAGATAAGTGTGCCCGCTTTGTGCAAGCAAGAGCAAAATACTCTTGCTTTCTCAAAGCAGAGCACTGTTTGCTATGGCTTGGCGGGAGTGGCCATCCCGCCAAGCCACAGAAAACTGCAATGTCCAAGGGGTGGGCACCCCTGGACATTGCTGGAGTCGGCCCTGGCAGGTGGCGGTCCCCAGGGCCATGTATGACTCAGCGGGGCTGTTTCGCTCACCTCCTTTCTTCCAGTGGCGGCTGGTCCATAGGGGGCGCTGGGGCGGTGCCCCACAAAAGAAAATACTTGCTCACTCACTGTCTGCAGTTCGGGCAACGGAATGTAAGCAGATGAATTGAGCTTTCAATTCGTCTGTTTACATTTCCGGGCCGGGCGGGTGAAAGTGCGCAGGTCAGCTCACAGCGCAGGCGGGGGAGAGCACTCAAAGCAGGAGTCTAGAAGATGGTGGTCTGACTGCGCATGTGAGTGAGGAGCGTTGGTCCTCACTCTCATTCACAAAGCATTAGGTATGTTGCGCATGCCCAGTGTAGTGTGCAAGCCTCTGAATCGGATCCTGCTCGGGCGGTGACGCGTTTTTTGCAAAGTCGCCCCATGCCCAATCAAAAGTACAAAGTAAGTAAACAAGGGTCAGCCGCCTCCCGTCGCATCCAGTCTCTGTCCTGATTTGGCCGTTTAGTATTTGCAAAAGAAAAGAGCGGGGAGATTGGAGAAGTTAGTTGCAGCACCTTGCAGAGCAGAGGAGACGCGCAGGACCGGAGGAGAATGGAGATGCCTGGTAAGTTTATTTTTTTATTGTATTCATTAAATTAAGGGAGGCCTACTGGCTAGAAATTGATGCCACTCAGTCTACTCTAAGACCGTCATTAGTAGGGAACACCATTAGTAATACCGCACTCGGAAGGAAGCACGATGAGGATTCTTTACTTTTTTCGCTACACAGACACAATGTCGTTATTACTAGCTCGGGCTCAACCTCTCCCTAAATTATGGATTTTAAAGAACGATCCAATATGATTGCATATACTGTGAGGTGTAAAAGTTGTCTTTCTTATTGACGCATTCTTTACAATTTATTCATGCCATTCTTTCATTCAGCATTTACTTGAACGTGGTTTCAGCTGTTTCAAATGATTTTCTTAAATCCTTCGCCGATTCCCATTTTTCTAGCAAACGATTTAACAGTATCTTCCTCGGAGCAGGGTTGCCTTGCATCCGATTTTCAGGATTGGTTCTTCTGAACTGAATTGCTTTCATAGTATTTCAAAAGCACTGTGGCGTTTGGAAGCATCTCGTTTTCTAGTGCAGGTGGCTCTTTCACAGTACTTCAGTTTCCAATCAATTATGTATTTACGCATCCATATATCAGTTACTTTTTATACTTGTTATATTCTTATCATTTTACTTCTCATCCTGACCATAGTCTTTAATTCCTTTGAAAGTGCAGTTTCAGACAGGAGACGAATACATTGGAAACCCCTTATAATTAATAAGTAATATTACAATATGGCGAGCAAGGTTTGCATAACTATACAGATATTATGTTTCTCCCTATTGAAAGCAAATTAAGAAAGCACTTTGTTATTGTAATTTGTTTATATATAGTGCTCCATATTGTAGATTTCCGATTGCTAAGTACTGTATTTAGTAGGCATTACCCAATTTAATAGCACTCGATTCACTGGTCAGATGTATTATAGACTCCGGCAATCTAGCTGTGATTCAAACGTGTGACTTGCAGGTGACAGAAGATTCTAGCAGCCACAATAAATTAACCCACGGAGCCATCTTGCTGGTAAAAGTATGTGAGCTAATTTCACTTTAACGCATCTCACACATAAAGACATTAAGTAGATCTGTTAGATGTCCAGTTGCTGTTGTCATCAGAAAATACGTGTCAGTTCTCTTGATAATGCTACATAGGCTCCAAAAACAAACAACTTGTAAAAACCGATTGCTGGATGACATAATAGCCTGTAGTTTTTCTCATTTTATACACGTTTGTTGGATGGTTATTGAGTTGCACTACCATTACTGAAACATGTGACGTGCAGATTGCTGAGTCTTCACTGTAGTTGGTGCAATAAATCACTAATTTAACTTATTGGCGTAGTTTACATGCTCATAGAAGCAAAATCAAATCTACTACAACTTATCAGATGCATATGGAACAAAATCATACAATAATAATCATTAAGCACTTTCATTTTCATAGTCGATAAGTCAACAGAATGGGAGAACAGTGGATGTCTTGTCCAACTGATCGAGTTTATGGTTTCCCCCAGTATATCTTTTTTGTTGGCAGGCTCGAGCTACTGCTGCTGCCAGTACTTCACGTCCTTTCTGCAAGGCAGGCTTGCACTTCTGATTCTTATGCTTTTCATATTTTGTGCAGTGTGCTACCACTTTACTGGCACCACTGTTGACTATGGGTCTGCATTTGTGTGGCCTTGACAACATTTAATTGAACATGGCTGTGCTTTACAGCTTCCGCCTGAGACTGGCCGAGCAATGGGGTTTCTACTAGCTGGTCTTGGTCATGTGCTGAGACTTGACCAGCCTATGTGGGCCTTTGGGAGCCTTTGGGTGGGGGTCTGAGCAGTAATCACTGAATCTTGAGTATGTGTGCTGTTCTGCCATATCTGAATGGAGACACCTTTGTACGTGTACATGGGGTGCACAGGCCCTCAGGTCTGTGGCCCCGCCTGTTGGTCACTGCACTCTAATTATTTTTGCCCAACCAAGAATGGACGCAGATGGAATAGTTTGGGTTTGAGGTAGGGTCAGGTATTGGAGACTAGGCAAGGTGCCTGAAGTGTTTAATCTGAGGCCAGGCCACAATGGGGGAAAAAGATTTCAATGATCGAGCAAATAAAGCATTTCTGAAGGAAAGAACAAAGGTTTTGTAATTAGCATCGGGTACTGAAGCGTGTTCCCTGGTAGTGCAGTGGGAAAGCTGTGCACACTACCATGGTCCTTTGTTCCCAAAAACCGAAGAGACATCAACGCTTATTTTTTTTCATGATTGGTGCATTGTTGACATTTCACCCAAATGTCCTTATGAGGGGCTGTTCACCAAAAAGAGTTATAACAGTTTCTGTTGTGAGGGACCAGGGCATAATTGATGTCTCTTGTGACATCTATGTGTGAGTCTCAGTGCCGGCAAAAGTGTGCGAAAATGTGGTGTTGGAGTGCCCTGGTGGAATCATTGGTGGCGCTGTGACTAGAGAAATAGACAGTGGGTCACTTCTGAAATAAGATACATATTGGCAAAGTTGTGTGTTGATTACAGATTTACCATAACAGTCCAATGGGGGGTGATTCAGGTTAGGTTGAGGTGCTCTGTCAGAACTGGCTATTGGATTCATCTCTGGGGTGCTTTGTCACACCTGGTTCTGGAGTTCCAGTTCTGGAATAGCAGCATGTGTAAGTCTGAAAAGACGTGGAGTCAATAGGTGCATTATAAATGGCCTCTTCGGAGCTCAGCACTCGAGTACCAAGGTTGCTTCAGGTCATAGCTGTAGTCACCTGGCTAGCAGAGATCTGTGTGGGAACTTAGAATTGGAAAAGCAGAGGCATTTTCACCTAATTGTTTGTTAGGAACGAGGTGCTTTCGCAGAGCTGTGTGTTAGATCCTAATACTGGAATACCAAGGAGCTCTGCGAGTCATGAATGTGGTGCAGTGGATGCTGTCTGGAGTGCCAGTGATGGTTAGAATTGTGGTGTGTAATGATAAAGAACCTGCGCCTGCACCATCCATTTGTACAGAGCCCTGAGAGCTCTGGAACCAGATACTTGATAACGTCACTGATTTACCAATAGTCCACTGATCTATTTTTCGCAGTGCTGCTGTCCATAGATTTATTTCACTCTGCATTTGGGACAGCTATTGATTAAACCTAGTAAAGGCCAGCTTCAAGAGCAGGACATGAATATTCAACAACATAAGACCACACAGTGTTTTGAAATGCATGCCAGATAACTGCTGCTGGTCAGGAGCCCATTTCTTGTGTTTTCCTGTAATAGAAAAACATAACTATAGAAATGTTTCTGACGCTAAGCCCTGCTGGCACACAACGTGCATATTGCTCAGAGGTGCGTGGCACTGGCAGGCCCAAGCTTCAAAAACATTTCTATCTACATGTTGTTATATGACATCCCTTTATTAATGCAATAACTACACTTTCACAATTGCTTTATTAACCTTCTTGCTTCTCAAATTTGCTTGAAAATGCACCATTTACTCACTCTTTTTTCAAAATTTTCTCGGGGAGTGAACCCCCCCGAACCCCCCTTAAGCTGTTCGGGCTCACTCGCTACGCTCGCTCGCCACGGTGCCCTGCCCCACCACTTTCAAATGTCACCAGCCGCCACTGCTTTCTTCTTTTAAGGCCTGCCACGTGGAAGTGGCAGTGCCTGGGAGTAAGAATGGCTCGGGAGGAGAGGCCATGCGGCCCTCTCCCCATTTTAGAGTTTGACCCCAGGGAGGTGGTGGTCCCGGCGCCCGGGGGGACCATGAGGCCCTGCCAAGCCAAATATAAAAAGTCCTAGGCAGGGTGGGGGTCCAAGCGGGCCCCTCATATTATTGTAATTAGCCCCGGGAAGGTGGCGGTCCATGGGGCTGCGGGTATACTTAATAAAAAGTGCCCTTGATGAAGTGGTGGTTCCAGAGGCTTTGATAAGCCCTAGGAAGGGGGGCCCATGCGACCCCTCCTATATTTATGATATGACCCTGGGACCTGGCCCACACAGGGATTATTTAAAAGCAAGCAGGGGAGCTTGCGCTTGTTTTTTTTTTTTTTAAATATTGCCTCAAATTCGCAACTATCGCGATTACGCTGCAAATTCTTTTTTTTTTTAAATAATTTTATGCCGTGGCGGACCATGGCTTGGGGGTCAGGGTATTACTACCCTGCCCCTTTTTCTTTATTTTCACTGTTTTTCTTTGGACTCAGTGAAGCTGAGTCTCAAGATGGTTGTCAACACTTCCTGGTTGAACTGTTGGCAGCCAATCAGAGCTGTGCATTTCCCTGCACAAGCTCTTCTTTTATTTGTGTGAATTATCCACGGCCAGACACGTCACTATAATTTTCTTCTTAAATTTCCTCACTGCTACTGAAAGTATTTGCACCAAATAGCAAAAAGAACAATCTGCATAAGAACAACCACCTTTCTTCCAAAATTGATGTAAATCCCTTCAGTGGTTCAAGTTGAAGTTGTGTTGACAGGTTCCTATATGATTTAATATTGCAAATGCACCATTTTCATAATTCAATTTTTCTCAGCCCCTGCTTCATGTATACCCCCAAAATTTTCCATGTGCAACAGGAATCACAGGAGCAGGTTTTTTTGCTGTAAATCTCGTTAAGATTCGTCAAAAGGCGCCAAAGTTATAGGCAAGTCCAAAAAATGTGTTTCCTATGGAAACATGGTCCTAACTATAACTAGTAGTTCAGTAGTTTTTGAGAAATGTAATTTTAAAAGTATAGTGATATCTCTGACTGTGGGTATTTCACGTTGCAATCGTGAATGCATTCAGCAACAGGAATGCTGTGATTGGCCCGGACACAACCAGAGCAGAAAGTTGCGGCCGAAATTTTATTGATTGGGAATGGGTCCCGGGACTGAAAATTTGCATCAAAGGTAACATAAGGGGTGAGGGTGGAGTGTCTCTGATCCCATGTTTGAGAAATGGGGGTGACACAAGTCGTGTGTCCAATTTTTTTTTTTATCTCTCACAATATTTGCGATGAAGTCGTGATCACCAGTATGGCCCCCGTGAACAACAGTCAGTAAGTGAAAATATAGAGAATATATATTTGCACACACTTGCTGGTCAGAATCAAAGACTCATGTACTCGCTCATAAACTCACTCAGACACTTATACACCCATTGACATACCCACTCAGACACTTATACATTCAGTCACAAATCCACTGAGAGGCTGATGGATCCACTCACATACTCATTCAGATACACATGCTCCCACTTACAGACTCACTCGGAGAGTCCTACACCCATGTACAGGCCCACTCAGAGACTCACTCACCCACTTACAGACCCACTCATAGACTGATGCACCCACTCACATACCCACTTAGAGACTCTAATACCCAGTGACAGACCCACCTGGGAACTCATGCACCTACTCACTGACCCACTGTGAGACTTATACATCAAGTGACAGAGCTATTCAGATGCTATGGCACCCACTTAAAGAGCCAGTCAAAGACTCACACACCCCCTTAGAAACCTACTAAGACTCTCATGCACCCAGTGATATGCCCACTCAGAGACTCATGCACCCAGTCACATACCCACACAGAGACTCATACACCCACTAACAGACTCACCTGGGCAGTCATGCAGTCATTCGCCAACCTGCTAAGAGACCTATAGGCCCAGTGGGAGACCAAGTCAGAGACTAATGCATCCTGCTAAAAAAACAATCAAAGACTCATATACCCAATCAGAGACCAAATTAGAGACTCATGCACCCAGTGACAGCCCCACTCAGTGACTCATGCTTCCACTCAATGACTCACTCAGCAACTCATCCGAATAGTCACAGACCCACTCAGAGACTCATGCACCCACTCACACACCCACTCAGACACTCATGTACCCACTCAGAGACCCACTCAGAGTCTCATGCACCCACTTATAAACCCCACTGAGACACTCATATAACCACTGACAGCTCCGCTCAGAGACTGATACACCCACTCATAATCCCACACATCCACTCACAGACCCACTCAGACTCATGCACCCACTCACACTTCTACTCAGAGAGTCATGCACCCACTCAGAGTCTCAAGCAGCCACTCACAGATCCACTGAAAGACTCATGCACTCGTTAAAGGACCAACTCAGATAATCACACAGTGACTTACAGACCCACTCAGAGACTCATGCATCCACGTACAGACCCACTCAGAGACTCAGTCACTCACTCTCAGACTCAGTGAGAATCTCATGAACCCACTCACACACTCACTCTGAGACTCACACACCCATTCCCAGACTCATTTATAGACTTATAAACCCTTCACACACCCACTCAGATACTCATGCACTCATTTACAGACCCACACAGAGACTCATGCACCCACTCAGTGACCCACTGAGACTCTCACCTATTCAGTCACAGACCCACTCAGATACTTATACTCCCAGTTATGATAACTACAGCTGTTCACCAGGGATCACTTGCACATTTACTGAGAGACTTATGCACCCACTCACAGACCTACTCAGACACTCACGTACCCACTCACAGACCCACTAAGATGCTTGTGCACCCACTTACAGTCCCACTTAGAGTAGAGTCTCATGCACCCAGTCTCAGATCCACTCAAAGACTCATGCACCCACTCAAAGATCCACTCAGAGTCTCAAGCACCTACTCACTAACCCATTCAGGGACTCATGCACCCACTCATAGACTCATGCCAATTCACAGACTGAGTAAGAGACTCATACACCCACTCACAGATTCACTCAGAAACTCATGCACCCACTTACATGTCCACATAGAGACTCATGCACCTGATTTCAGACCTGGGTCAGAAAGTTATGCACCCAGTCACAGACCCATTGAGAGTCTTATGCACCCAGCTGCATATTTTCTGAGATGGACATTTACCTAGTGACATATTAAGATATAAACTCATGCAGCCAGTGACATACTCATTGAGAGAGTTATGCACCGACTGAAAGACTCATTCAAAGACTGATGCGCCTGCTGATATGCCTTATCAGAGACTCATGTACCAACTCATATACTCACTATACACAGTCATGCATCCAGTGACATACCCAGACAAAGCCTTATGCAGCCAGTCACAGATTCACTCAGAGGTTCATGTACCCACTGATGGACCCACTCAGACACTTGCAGTCTCACTGCGACAGTTATCCATCCATTCACAGACCTTGTTAGATATATCCATTGATCCACTGATTCAGAGATGTACTCAAAGAATGATGCATGCACTCTCACACCAATTAAAATAGTGATAGTCACAACATCACCTAGAGAGACATTTATGCACTCAGTGAGAGACCACTCAGACAATGATGCAACCAATCAGAGATCCACTTTGACATTGAAACACCTATTGAGAGACTCGCTCAGATATTTAGAGACCCAGTCACAAGACGAGACAGAGTGCATCCACTCAGAAACCCACTTAGACACTCATGTATCCACTCACAGATCCAAACAGACAGTCATGGACTTACAAATGCACTAAAGCATTCATACACCTACTCATAGATTGACTGAGAGACTCATGCAACCAATCACAGACCCATAGAGACACCCATGAACCCACTAATAGATGCACTGAGACAGTCATACAGTTAGTTACAGAACCACTTAGAGACGGATGTACTCTCACACAGATCCAGTCAATACTTTCATAGTGAATGGGAGAGTTACTGAGATAGTGATTCCTTGAGTCACAGATTCCACTGAAAGAGTTATAGATGGTGTTATAGAGATAATAAGGGAATTATATATGTTAATATAGACTCATTTTGATAGCAATGTGTTTAATGTGTTGGTTACAATCCATTTGCAGTTAAAAGTTTTGAATGTGGTGGTGGCTATTGAATGTCTGCTTTTGTTTTGTCATTTTGCGACATATTTGCAGTGATCGCGGGTACCTACGTCATTGCAACACCTGGTGTCGCCACGAAAATTGAAAATCAGTTTTAAACTTGGTTTTTATACAAATTCCCTAGCAAAGTAGGATTTTGAATAGTGTACTAATAAACCCCTACTGTCTAAAATACTGTAAAATGTATACATATGTGTTTTAAAAGGCACGATCATTGCGGTTACCGACGTCATCGTGACTCTCAGCATAATCGTAAAAATTGAAAATCATTAAAAGATTGTTTTTATGCAAACTCTTTATAAAAATATGACTTTAAACAGTGCAGTAATAAATCCTGAGTGTCTAAAATTCTGTAAAAAATGTGCATATATGTGTTTTACACCTCTTTAAAAAGGCGGGATCATTGCAGTAACCAAAGTCATTGCGATTCTCTGCGTTATTGCAAAGACAGCAAGTGGGGTTCAAATACCGTTTTTAAAAAAGTTGCAGGAAAAATATGTGTGTAAACATGTTTTTTAAGCAGTAATGTAGTTAGGAATGTGTGTATTGTAATAGAATGAATTTTTAAGTTTAACATTTTGATTGTGGTGGTCCTCAATGAATGTTTGCTTTTGTTTTGCAATTTAAAAAAATTATTGAAAATGAACAAAATTTTGGGCTCTTTGGTGGCTTTGACAAGCGCCTTTGTGTTGAGAGTGTGTATAAGACAGGTATAAATAAGACTGTATGAAGAGTTTCAGGTTGCTTAGAAACACCCTGTTCCCTTAGTCTGTGAAGTGAACCTCATAACTACTATAGATTTCATGCATGTTAAAACGCAGGTTGTTGTTGTAGATAGACTCCTGTTACGGTCTCTGAGGAATGCAGAAATTGTTTTATTAACACGTTTCCTGGCTTTGTAAATCTGTGGACAGAATTCATTAGAACACTTTCTTTGGCATATATCAGTGTTGGACTTGGCCCTTTTTGCAGGGTCGTCCCTAAACTTTTTGCCTTTCTCCTAGCCTTTTTTCTGACATGGTGTTGGTGGTTTTAGGACTGTGGGCACTTTGGCACTGCTGTCCAGTGTAACGTGCATGTGCTCTCTGTGTTAAAAATGGTATGATTGGTCTACACCTGTTTGGCCTATTTATTTTACCTGTCAGTCCCTTGTAAAGTGGTATGTCATATACCCAGGGCTGGTAAATTAAATGCTACTGGTGGGCTTGCAGCGCTGATTGCACCACCCACCAAAGTAGCCTTTCAAACCTATCCCAGGCCTCTGTCATTGCAGGGCCTGTGCGTGCAGTGTTACTGCCGCTGTGACGTGGCACCTAAAGTGTGTGCCATGTCCGTGACCCCCCTTTTACTACATGTCAGTCCGTCCCAAGGTAGGCCCTAGCTAGCCCTATGGGCAGGGTGCATTGTAGGAAAAAGGTAGGACATGTACCTGAAGTGTGCGACATGTCCTGGTAGTGACAAAGAGCCCTTTTGGTTTCTCACTACTGTGGGGCTGCCCTCCCATAGGAATGCATTGGGGATTCCCTGATAAGTGCTTCAGTGATAATTCCTTATATGAGAGGTGCAGCGTGGTCAAGATTGATATGTTTTGAATAGTGATAATAAATGCTACGCAATGGTGTGCGCGGATTTATTAACACTATTTTAGAAATGCCACTTTTAGAAGTTGGCATTTCTGTGTGCTATATTTCTGTCTGCCTGATGTGAATTGCATGTCTGGCTTGTGAGTGACAGGGGCTGGGAGGTGTGTGTGGCTCCAGGAGGGGCAGGGTGAGTCAGTGCTAGGGTGAATGAGACATCTACATATGGAGTGGTGGGAGGAGAAGTCCCTGGTCCCTGAATAGGATGGTGCCTGCCCTAGTGAATTCCGGCTCCGCCCCCTGTGGTGTGTCTGATGACGAGCCCCTACCTGACAAAGGAGGTTGTGAGCACTGTACACAAAGTGCTCCAACACCCCCAGAACCAGTTGGAACTGGTTCCCCCAAGCCCTGTGCTCTGCAGAACAAATGGTGGTATAAATATGGGGGCTGTGACCCCATGAAAATGTTCTTTTTTATGCTGGGGGCTTGCTGCTGCTGGGGCCCAGGAGGAAACGCCATGGGGGCTTACCACCCTGCTGGAGGGCCATGTGTGCTGGCCTCCCTGGGCCCAACTATGCCCCATGGACCTTAAGGAATTGCTGGGACCTTTTGCGCCCTGTGAGTGCTAGATTCTGATTTTCCCCAGAAGAGGAATAAGTGTATTTTTGCAGCACTGAGCTGCTTGTCCTGTTAGAGGGAATCCCGGCGTGAGGGATTCCCCGGTGATGCTGATTGCGGGTGCCCACCCCGCTTTTGCTTTTTATTTTATTGCAGGTGCCCACCCTGCTCTCAGGTACCTTTGAAGGCGGGTGCCCACCCCGCTTCATGCTTTAACTTTAAAGTGAGTGCCTACCCCGCATGGAGCTGCCAAAAGAAACTGCTGGGCCGTGGCTGAGCGCGACCTGGAAGACAGGCACCGTTGCCTGGTTGTGGACGGACCAGAAGCCGTAAGTGCAGAACCGCGCAGGCTCCACATCACAGTCCCGGGTCCCAGGAGGGTGAAGGGAGACGAGAGAGAGAGTCCCCGAGGAGCGGGGGCTCTCCTGAGTATGCCAGTGGTGAAGCGGGGCTCTTGTGCGCAAAAGAGAGACCCGCGGTGGCAGCTGCAATGAATTGAGGAGAGGCCTGGATCATAGGCAGGGCTCCCATGTCTGGAGGGAGCCCCGCGTTCTGCCGCATTGGAGGAGATCTGTCCCAGGAAGGGGGACTGGGCACAGAGAGAAGAAGAGAGGAGTCCCCAAGTAGTGGGGGTTCCCCTGTTGCCTGCCACCTGGACCGGAGGAGTCCTGCCCAAAATCCCGGTGAGTGGGACTGATCGAGAGGCAGCATTTGTTAAAGTTAGGATTCCCTGGGGGGGCTCCATGTGCACATCATGGCACCTGAGCGGACCCACCGTTTCGGGCCGCTCCACCAGTTGGGGGCACATTGATGGTAGGGCCTCAGTAGGTGTCCAGAGGCCCCCTTGGCAATTTGTTTTTTCAGCTGCCCGCTTGGCAGAGGGCAGCTGCAACGATGGGGCCAAATTGAGTTAAGCGAGGCCCAGTGGGGCTGAAGAGGCACAGATGTGCCAGGGCCCTTTATTGTGTTTTACTCACAGCTGCGCCGTATCACCACGGGCAGCTGCAACGTTTTGGGCACACAGTTCAGAGGGAACAGTGAGTGCCAGGCCTTCTTGCATCACAGCTGCACGGCAATTAGCATCAGCTGCCACGTTTAGTCCATCAGTTCTTTGGGGGCATGTCTAGTGAGACAGGAGTGTGGTACACTCCTTTACCCCAGCGCAATTGCGCACTTGCAAATCCTGCTGCATTGGCAGCAGTCCTGACATTTTGGACATAGGGCATTTGAGACCTCTGAGAAGGCCAGATGGCCTGGGGTCATTGTGGGTGGTATTGGTAGAGCGCCAGGCTCTACAAAGCTGCATAATGTGTTTTATGCCTAATGTGATTGCGTAATGTGATTTATGCTTGTGATGCCTTTGACATAATGTTTAGGTTGTTTATGCATAATGTGTTTATGCTGGTGAGGCCTATTGCGTAATGGGTTTATGCTAATGAGGTTTGGGCCTAATATGGATATGCCTAATGTCATGCTATGATAGTTTAGGACGGTGTCTAATGTTAATGTGATAATGCTTAGGTCATTATGGTGCCAGTAGTTACTGGTTGTGTTTTGCATTACCTGTTCTAATGGTTCTGACCATGGCCCGATTGGCCTGGTTCTGTATATAATCCCCTGTGAATATTGCCTGGTGCCAGTTGGCACAGTGTAAATGTGTGACTATGTTTCTAATGTGTTTATGATAATACAAAGGCTATTTCTTATATAACCTTGTGTGGAGCTTGTGTTGCTGCTGTGTGTGTGTGTTGCGCAAACGCTTTACACATTGCCTCTCGGATAAGCCTGACTGCTCGTGCCAAGCTACTAAGGGGGTGAGCAGGGTTATCTTCGGTGTGTAACTCCCTTGCCCTGACTAGAGTGGTGGCTGCCTGGCTTAGGCGCAAGCCCTAGTCAACCAGAAATCCCATTTCTAACAATTAGCATATACCAACACAGTGTGGAGGAAAAGCATCAATTCAGAAAAGGCGTCCTTCATTGGGATTTCCAGTCCTACCCCAATTATTGTGCCTAGGTCATTGCCACCACAGTGTACAATCATGAGGTCAGGGGCTGGTGAATCCACAATGGTTTGAACCAAAAGCAGTAATTGGTGAAACTTTAATCCTCTCTGCCCAATCCAAACCCAAGTCCCTGTTGATACTTCTCTTTTTTGCAGCCTCAGCAGCCCAAAAGACATAGCTGTGGCCCTCAATCCACACACAGCATTGTGTAGGAAGGAGGAGTAGCACACATGACAGATCTGCAGCTGAATATCACAGTGGTATTATGAAAGATAGTGAAAATGCATGTGTGCTGGTGGTTTGAAAAGAAGTACAAATTTCAATGGGTAGCATTTGTAGATGATTATTAAATAGATATTTGATTTGCTCTAGTAAATAGAAAAACATGTAATAGAGAGTTGGATATGCTTTATTGTATATGCAGTAAACCATACCTGCTGTAGTTCATTTTTTTAGTGGATATGGCCCTCCTGGAAAGTGCTTTGAACTTGTGACCTACTGGTTCTAATGGGTTTCTATGGAAAATCTGTAGCGGGTGTACGAGGGGAAGGGTGTTAATTTTATTACATTGGAGAGGTTTAGGTTCATTGTTTTATAAGGTAAGTGAGATTACCAGGTTAGGATTTTGCAAAAAAGTGTATTATAATGTTAAAAATATAAAACTATAAAGCAAAGTAGGTTTTCCGACTCCAGTATTTTTTCGCGAATTCATCACGATGATCACGATTAGGTCATGAGTATTGACACAAAGTCTTCCACTGTGAAGTACCTCTAAAAAGGAGTGAAAGAGCTAACAGACAGCAGCCATTCAGAAATGCAGTTACAACAATGAAATATCACAGGAATGTTTTTATTCACTGGCTTTTGCAGTATCAGGCAATGTAAAGTTCAGAAGGTTGCCATTTATGGTTTCTTTGTAGGAGAGTGGTAAGGCATTCTTGTGCTAAGTTTTTACAAACCCTAAGAATATTGCATCTAACTAATAAGAGAAAAAAAAGTGATTTTACCAACAAACTCAATATTCTGGTATGTTAATTCAATTTCTTTGTAAGTCAAAAAATCTATTAATAAGGTATAAAACTATGTAGTATTGTAATAAAAGATTTTGAAATATATTTATAAGTATTTAGAAAAGAAAGAATGATATGAAAGTGAAATTGAAAGTGTTTTTATATATGTATTAATAGGTAACTGAGACATAGTTTGTTTCAGGTGCAGACATAGGGGCAGATGTTTCAAGCATTTTTGCATTCGCAAAGCTGCCCGTTTGCGAACGCAAAAATTGCTTTTCTGATGTAGCAAACCTAATTTAGAGATTCGGTAATCTGTTACTGAATCACAAATTGGGTTTGCGATTCAGTATTAGGAAGGGGCGTGTTTAGGGCGTCCCTTTCTAATACCGAATCACATCGGTAAGTATGAATGTTTTTTGACCGCATTTGCGGTCGCAAAACATTTGCATGTTACCACCTACTTCAAGTAGGTGGTAAACCATTCACAAATGAGAAAGGGTCCCCAAGGGACCCCATCGGGATTTATCGGAGCAGGCTGGCGAGGAGATAACTTCCTAGAGGAGCTCCATGTGCTAATAGAAGACACCAACAGATCAAAAATAAAGATTGTTAAAATTGCCATCTATTGCTGGTAGTAAAAATGATAAAGAACTCTTCTGAGATTTATTCAAGAATAAGCCCTGATGATGTCCCATGAGGGACGAAATGCGCAGGCTGTCTGTATAGAAATTTCTGAATGATCTGTATTGTGAAGCTATTGGAACAAATGTCAACTGAGATGAATAAGTGTCAATAAAGACAAGTGAACAAGGAAGCTTGCATTGGAACTTGGATTATTTATGGACTTCGATAACTATTTGTGGGGAAAATTATAATGATTGTCTTCTCCTTCTGTATATATTGAATCTTTTGTCAGATGACCTTTGGGTGGTGGATCATTAGAAGTGAGCATTAAAAGTTGTTCTGAATATTCACCCCTGAAATAATCACTTAGAATACTCACCTGTGCACACAAGTTCTGACCCTCACCGCTCTTACATGCTGGTTAGACACTGTAGCTGTATATGAATTATGAATCTGTCAAAGTTGATAGGTATGTGTTACATTCAGATTGACATGAAATATAACAGTGCTAGGCACTGTTATGGCAAGCACTATATACAGTAAAGCACCTATGATGCATCTGACATACATGTTTGTAAAGCATTGAGACTGTCTATCACCCATTGATGCATCAAAATAAGCACTTATTTATTCACTAAGATACTCACAAAATAGTTATCTATGTGGCTGTATCAAAGGCATTTACCGATATGTTTGTAATTCATAATATAGGCACTGAGGTATTTATTCAGCAATGTACGTTCATGTTTCTAGTGCCTTTAAAAGAGACACTCAGATAATGGTATATTTTCTGAAACATGTTATGGAACTGCTAGCTATGCCATACCACAGGGTGCTATGTGGTTAATAAGTAAGATATGTACTTTGAATATTTGAGTGAGCTCTATGTGATTTTAAACATTTTTTTTCTGAAGTGTACATGCAATGTGCTATCCACATTTTAATCTGACACACCTAACAAGAAACCTATACATTATGTGTTGGATGTGGTGTAATTGATATGTGCATTCGGTTTTACTGTTAGGGCTGTCTTCTTACTTAAAAATCCTACACAAGGTTTAAAGTGTTCTTTCAGAACATATGAGTCCTCACTAAGGAAGGATATATCTACGCCAAAGTGTAGAGAGCTATATGCTTAAAACATAAGATGCGTACTCTGAAAAATTGACTGAAGTATATGCACTCCTACAGAACCATGTTCCCAATTATAGATGCACTATACCACCCAGGCTTCAATCTGACACAGTTCAACACAAAAGCACAGACACTGTAAAATACCCCGCATGCAGCCCCTTAGAGACACATTTCCCCATGTACCCAATTTAACATTTAGACTACACCCAGATTTAATCTAACATGCCTAACTAGAAAAGTAGACAGACACTAAAACACCCGGTGAGGTAGTTAGAGAAGCACATAAACATTCACCTACACAGACAGGCACAACTGATTTGCATCTTGTGCTAATGGAGGCAGTTTCACACACACTTATATAACCTAATATTCAATAAAACACAGAGGGGGCAATTTATGCATTCCTTTACAGACAAATCTATAGAACCATATACGTCATAAAGAGAGGCAGTGATTTAGCAACACATTTACATACACATGAAATCACAGCCTGAGATAGGAACTGAAACACTCATTCAGATATCTGCTAAACAACTGACACTTTCAAGTTTACCATGAAGACAAGTAGCCCTTGGATTATGTCTCAGGCCTGGAATACTTGTCTTGGGCATGTAGTTTTACTGCTAGAGCTGTCTAATCACTTTAAACTGCTACACAAGGTGTAAACTGTTCTTGTACCACATATAACTGAACTCTGAGGTAGGCTGTAGCTAGGCCATCATGCAGGGAGCTATGCACTTTAAAAACACAAAAGATGCACTCTGACGTTTCAGTGAGCTATATGCACTCCCAGAGACCCAAGTGCCCAATTATACATACAGCCTACACCCGCACTTAAATATGACATACCTAAGTATAAAATCAGATGGACACTGAAGCGCCCAGTGAGGTAGTTTGAGAAGGACATAAACATTCACTCACACAGACAGGCACAACAGATATGTGTCTTGTGCCTACAGAAGCAGTTTCACATGCATTGAAATAACCCAATGCTCACTAATACACCCAGGGAGCAATCTTTGCAGGCCCTTACAGACACATTTAGAGAACCATAAATCTCACAAAGAGGGGCTGAGATTTAGGGGAAAATGTATCAAATACTGTGTTTCCGATTCCTAAAAAGCGATTTTTAGAGAATCGCAAAACGAGATGTAAATAAAAATGCGCAAATATTTTGCGATTCCTTGGTATTCCTTAATTGCGAGTCGCAAATTGTGAGTCGCAATTAAGGAATGGCTTCTCATTCATTCCTATAGGAATGAATGAGAAGACATTCGCAATTTGCGAGTACCCATTAGGGTACTCACAAATTGCGAATGCAATTACAAGGGTGCATGGGTGTCATAAGGACACCCTGCTGCACCCCTGAAATGAGCATGTGTGCACATGTGGCTCACATACATACCCTAAGGGCATGTATGTGTGCCACATGGCATGTTGAAAAATGCCCAAAAGTGAATTTTTCAATGAAATTGCAAATTACCACCAACTTGGGCGCTTTTTACATCGCATTTAAGGAATTGCAATTTGCGATTCCTTAAATGCATTAGCAAAATAGGGAATCACAAATTTTGCAATTCCCTATTTTGCGATGGCCTTTTGGGATGATACATCCCAAAAGGCTTTTTCCCGTTCGCAAATGTGTCGATTCTGAGAATCGGACCGTTTGCGAATGGGAAATGGGCTTCATACATATGCTCCTTAGTAACAATTTACATACGCATGAAATCAAAGCTCCGGATAGGAACTGAAACACTCATTCAGATGTCTACTAAACAACTGACACTTTCAAGTTTACCATGCAGAGAAGTAGCCCTTGTATTATGTTTTGGGCCTGCTATACTAGAGCCTGTGCATGCAGTTTTACTGCTCAGCCAACCTTCATATTTAAGAGTCCTAGTGAAGGCATAAACTGCTCTTTTACCATGTATAACTCACCACTGAGATAAGCTGCAGCTAAGTAATATTGCAGGGTGTTATATGCTTAAAAAGTAACATATATACTCTGAGGTTTTACTGAGATATATGCAGTCCTAGTGACCCATGTGCCCAATTATATATCCACCCTGCCACTGACACTTCAATCTGACATACCTAAGTAGAAAAGTAGACATAGACTAAAACAGCCTTTTAGACTGTGACAGAAGCCCTTAAACATTCACTTACACAGACAGGCATAAGTGTTATGTATCTAACGCTAATGGAGGTAGTTGCACACACTTAAATAACCCACAAGTAGCCCTTGCATCATGTCTCCAGCTTGCCACACTTGATCCTGTGCATACAGTTTTATTGCTAGGCCAACCTTTACATTTAAATGTTCTGGTGAAGGCACAAAGTGCTCTTTACCATGTATACCTCACCACTGAGGTAGGCTGCAGCTAGGTCATAGGGTAGGGAGGTATATGTTTAAAAGGTAGAACATGTACTGTGAAGTTTCAGTGAGCTACGGGCACTTCTACAGACCTCTGTGTCCAATTACATAGACACCCAGACTTCAATCTGCGATACCTAGGTGGAAAAGCAGAGAGACACTAAAACACCCAGTGAGGTAGTTAACCAAGCACCCAAATATTTGCTCACACAGACAGACTGAACTGATATCTATTTAGTGGTAATGGAGGCAGCTGTACACATATTTAAAAAACCAATACTCACAAACACACTCAAGAGGCAATCCATGCAGCCCCTACAGACACATTTAGAGAATCACACATGTCACAAAGAGAGGCAGTGATTTAACAACAAACTTATATACACATGCAATAACAGTCCCAGATAGGAACTGGTACACTCATACAAATATTTAGTAAAGAACTGATACTTTCAACTCTACCATACAATAAGTAACCCTTGTATTATGTCTTGAGGCTGCTATACTTTAGCTTGTGCATGCAGTTTTACTGTTAGGGATGTGTTGTTACTTCAAACGCATACATAAAGTGTAAATTGCTCTCGTAACACATATAACTGAACACTAAGGTAGGCTACGAGTTGTTCATAGGGGAGGGTGCCATGCACTTAAGAGGTACCACATGTAGTCTGAAGATTGCCTGAGCTATATATGCTCATGTATCAGACAATAATATCTAGGTATCTACAGAGAATTACCATGCCAACAAAAACTCAGAGAAGAAAGAAGCAGCAACAAACAGAGTGTCTTCTTAGAACTGAGAAACAAAAGGGGCAAAATGCAGAAAAAGTGGTGATAGAGAAAAGGACTGCTAGTAAGAGGACAAAGACATTTCTTAAAATTGTTTGTGCACAACTGGAAACAGTGCAAATGAAAACACCAAGTATCAAAGTGCAAAAGGTCTCTGATATAAAAAGTAAGAAGTAATTGAAAAAATGAGAGACTTTAAGCAGAAGGCAGTGGCAGTTCAAGGAAATCAGAGGTAGAATGTTCCGTACTGGAGCAATTCACAACTTGCTAGCTTGTTAGCATCAATCAAGAAGTATAAAAGAAGAACACAAGCAATCACACAAAATGAATATGTTGAAGGTATAGTTGATAAGGTGTTTGCTCTGAAGAGGAAACCATTTATCTTGGTTTTAAATAGAATGAAGATACTGGTCAAAATAGTGTTGTCAATGAGGAGACAGAGCCAAAAGATAAGACTTGTAAGTAGAAGTAACTTTTGAAAGGTTTTTAGTGGTAAATGGATACGTACTTCGAGTACTGAGCCTTTCTTTAACAAAGAAGACTACTTGCAAGACAACACATTAGTGGATTCAGTTGATGAATCTGGCCGATGTAATGAGATGAAAAATGTAACTATTCCAATAGAAGTTATGGTACTTAGAAATGTTGAGGAACTGATTGCGGCAGAGGTGCAAGGAAGTGCTAGACAGGCTCTTGTGTACAAATGGAGTTGCAGTAGTGTTTGTATAATTCAACAAGAATCAATTGATATGTCTCCTTGCAAAAGTTTAAAACAGAAAATATGGTCTTTGCAAGGATTAGATCTATGCAAAGTAAGAAAGCATACTAATTTACAAAGACACTCACTAGCTTGTCTGTCAAAAAGAGTGTGTCAAAGCAGCTTTCATTTTTTCAGAATGTTAGGTGTACACCACGCAAAATGAGAACCTTTGTTAGAAGGTTTTACAATGTAAAGGCTCCTGCTCTATGTTTAGGAGAAATGAATAGAGCTCTTTTGCATGGTAGTGCAGTAGAAGTAGAAAAGGTTTGTGACGATGTGCTATTTTGTTTCTTTGGACCGGAACAGGAGTGTATGGAAAATGAGGAGTTGGTAACAACAGGAGTTGTGGAACAGAACATAGGAATTAGTGTTGGTAATTTTGAAAAAGAGATTAGAAACTATAACACAGTTTGTTCAGAGAAACCAAACTGTGTTTGTATATTCTGTCGATGCACTCACTACAAAAGTCAAGCTCGTAATGTTGATTTGTACATTAAAAGTGAAAAAGAGAATAATGATAAGTGGTGTGAATTTGCTGTTTACTTATTTGTAAAGGAACAGTTTTAATTGTCCAACCAACAAGATATATGTAAGTACTGTTATAATAAGTTAGAGGAAAACAAAATGCCTACTAAAGCATTACACAAAAACTTAGAAATAGTACCTGGTCCAGAAGTACTTAAAGATTTGAATGTTTATGAATATATATTATTACAGTCTATAAATCCATTTCATGCTATAGTTCACATGGAGCCAAAGACAGGGAAATTACCTCCAACTGAGCTCCAGAAAGGTCTCTAAGGTAGAGTTTTATACTTGCCATTAGATTTTAAGGAAAATGTTGAAATGATGGGAGTACAGAGAAATTTGAAAGAGGGACTTGTAATTATAGTAAATGGTGTCCAGAGTCAGACCAAGAGTAAAACGATATGGCAAGAGTTTATGGATGTTAGTAAATATCTGGTACAAAATACTTATATTATAAAAAAGCAGAAATTATTTAAGATATCACACATCTGGAGGACAATACATCATGATCGACAGGTCAGATATTAAAAGTGGATCAATCCAGAATAGAAAAAAAGATGAACATTATATCATCCATACCCTACATTCTAAAGAAATTGTTGGTGATGCTATTGATCTATATCAACTAAAAGAAGCAATAAGAACTCCCTTAAGTGTATGGGAAAAAGGTTTAGAAGCTCGCTGTTTCCCTCATCTCTTTCCTACTGGAGTAGGTTGTAGGTATGATGATCAGCCTCTACAAATACCAGCAGGCAAGTACAGATCTACTGGACCTAATTCAGAGGAACCTAGATTTCATCAATATATCCCTTATATGTTTCATCTACTTTGTTGAGAAAATTCACGGTAAAAGATGAAGAGCTGGAATACAATGTGAGGAATCTCATGGCATGTCAACGTGAGACTAATGAATATTGTCGTTACAGTGAGCTGAAATGCATGTTGAAACATTTAGGAGCACCTAAATGGTTTATAAAACTCAGTTGTGCTGAGTATGCATGGGATGACCTGCTTCAATTCTTGCAAGAGACAAATTCAAATATAAAAGACATCAGTCACAAGACACCTGGAGAACTCTGCTCATTGGACCCTACAAATGTTTGCAGATATTGTAACCACAAATTTCAAGCCATGATGGCTATTATTTGCAACAAGAGTAATCCTTCTCTTGGTAAAGTAACAGATTCCTTTTGGTGCAAGGAGCACCAAGCTAGAGGTACCCCACATATTCACATACTGCTATGTGTAAAGGATGCCCCAAAGTTTGGAACAGATACTGATGAATCTGTGTTGTCTTTCATAGAGCAGTATGTAACTTGCTGAATCCTGAGGGATACTGGTGACAAGATTTGTAGACAACAAGTTCCATGATTACAAAATCATAGGCGCAGAAAATATTGTAGTTGAAAATACAGATCCAAAGGGAAATTTTATACAAGATGTCGTTTTGGATTCCCATGACCTGTCATCTCACAAGGAAGAGTCAATAGCTTCTTGTCTGCAGTCAGACAAACACTTGAATGAAAATCACCAAAAAATACATACAAACTAAGAAGAACAGAGGGCTCCAAGTACATTAACGACTACAACCCTGTCTTTCTGAAGATGCGGAACGCAAACATGGATTTACAGTTTCTTGCAGACAACTCTATTGCTATTATGTCACTTCATGAATAACAAAGTCAGAGAAGACAGAGATGAAAGAGATGTGGGAGGAGATTTCAGCTGAAAAAAAGTCTTACAAAGAAATTGTACAGTTTTAGTTTGAAAATGCTCTCCCACAGAGAAATAGGTTCATATGAATGCTCAAACAGGTTAACCTCAGCTAGTTTATTCTCTAAATCATGAGGAATTGTGTGGGTAAGCCTAGGCCTTGCAGACAGTTGAAATGGTGTTTCCCAGAAATACAGTATCTCGCTGAATTTGAATCTGAAAGAAGAGACATTTTAATAACTAGCATGCTGGATACCTACTACTCACGAAGAAGTATATATCTTGAAACAATATGTCTATATGAAATACTTCTGCATTATACATAAAAAAGTAATGCTATAGAAAACATAGAAGGAAGTTGGATGTGGTTGTTGTTCAGTAAGACAAGAAAAAGGTCATCTAATCAGCCACAGAAAGCTGTTTCCAAACAGCAGAGAAATTCTTTTTTTTCGACTAACCACTTTTGCAGTTGTTCCAGCCATGGAATGTAGAATCAGAATTGCAAGGACAGTGTGACTGTTATGAAGCTTCATTCAATGCTGTCAAAGATACCATAGAGTGTTCAGTATTTCCAGATTATCCTAAAATGTTGCAAGATGAGGTTGAACAGGAGGAACTAATTGCTGCTGAGATAGCCAAGGGAAGTTCTCAGAGTATCAAAGTTCAGCACCAGGAAGTCAAGTTCCTCTTGGAGAAGCAATTATTCAAAATGAAGCAGCTGAAGCTAAGAACGGAGTGGGAAATGCAATGTGGCTTGTAGTTGTAAGAGGTGAAACTGAGGACCTAGAACAGTTACTTCAGCAACTGAATAAATAATAATAATATTAATGATATTAATAATAATAATAATAAGTCACATTTGTAAAGGGCAAACAATCACCCGTAAGGGTCTCTAGGCGCTGGGGGCTGTCGGGAAGATTAAGCAAGCTATTGCCCAGAGTCACATGGTGCTGAGCTAATCTGCCGCCGGCACTGGGGATCGAACCGTGATCCCCAGATTCCGGAGTCAGTCACCCTGGACGGGGCACCACACCTGATATTTTTAATGAAGTAAAAGACACAATAGAGCATGGATACCTCCATGAGAATAGTGTCAGTGTTCTTCATTTATACCCATTCTACTAAATGTAAGTGGTAAACCTGGTACTGAAAAAAAGGTTATTTTAATTTAAATTATTCACCAGTTACAGAAGACTACAGGTTCAAATTTATCATTTGTAGTAACTGCACCAACAGGATTAGCCTCACATACCATTAAAGGAATTACTCTTCATCGACTACTATTACTACCTGTGGAACATGACAACAAACTGGAATATCAAAAATGATCAGGTGACTCTTGTCATGAAGTAGCAAGAGTATTAAAAACGCTGAAGCTTCTCATTATCGATGAAGTGAGCATGGTGTTGAACCTAAGAAGGCAGCAGAAACTAAAAACAAACTATGATGAACTATTTGGTGAGAAACATTTAATTGTGTTTGGTGACATACTACAACTAACACCAGTAAAAGGACAACCTGTTTTGAAGACGTTTCTACATGATGAAACAAGAAATTTTCTTGGAAGTATTGGCAATATGAATATTTGGGAATGCTTTGAATACAAAAAATGTGTGAACAATAAGCGCCAAATTACAGATGTAGAGTATGGAGATATACTAAAGGACATTAGAGTAGGAGTTCTAACGAAAGAAGCAAGACATATTTAGAAAAGTCATCTTATCAGCAAATTATTTCCATCAAATATTACACTAGCACAACGAATGAATAATTTCATTAAGGAAAACAAGTCTATAGTTTGTTAAAAGTCATCCCTACAATAGTGCTCAAACTTCAATAAATAATTAATCCAACCGGAGAAAATTACAGCTACTGATAAAATGGGACATCAGGGAGTAACAATACTACAGACAGAAAAACTACAAGCTAAGTTGGATTCTTTGGAAAAGTCAGTATCAAAAACTGAAGGAAGGAAAACAAGCCTATAGGTTGTTTAATGTCAACCCTACAATAGTGCTCAAACTTCAATGAAGAATTACTCCAACCGGAGAAAGAAGATATTTAGAAAATTACAGCTACTGATAAAATGGGACATCAGGGAGTAACAATACTACAGATAGAAAAACTACAAGCTAAATTGAATTATTTGGAAAAGTCAGTATCAAAAACTGAAAGATTAGAGAAACAGTTACATTTCTGTAAAAACTGTTGTGTAATTTACATCAGACTTTAAATGTTGAAAAAAGGAAAGGGTTAGTAAATGGTGCAATGGGAAAAGTTTTAAATGTTAAATATGCAAACTGAGATGAAGTGGAATAATTGGTGATAAAATGTTATCAGGTTGACAGTGTCAAGCAGATTGGTCAATCCGTTGTACGTTTTTTGTCAGTAAAAGACATATATGTAACGAAAACAATTTCCAATGTCACTAGCATGTGCTTTAACAATCCATAAATCACAAGGGTTAAGTGTGGATGTAGCTTTTGTAATATTGGAAGTACTGTATTTAAAGAAGGAATGTCATATGTAGCATTACCAAGCAGTAGAACATTGTCCGGTTTGTTTTTGATTGACTTTGATGAGAAAAATATTTGTGCTGCTACGAGCGGCGCTGAGAGCACAATCGGGTAAGGAGTGTATTTGCTCCTTATTTAAGCCAGTATCCAGTTTATGAGAAAGAAGTAATCTGTACAAAGCGGAAGATTACAGAATACAGATGATGAAGAAAAAGGAGTACAAATGGATACTCCTCAACAATCAAAGAAGAGTAAACTAGTAAATGATGAAGAAATTGTGGGTTACCAATTCAACAACCATACAGGAGTCAACTGCTACGCAAATGTTGTTGTCAACATACTATTTTATTTTCCAGATATTGTTACTGAAGTTAAACAAAGAAGAGATAAGTGAATATGAAAGGCACACTATGGTTTGCTCCAACATTCACACAGTGACAAAACTAGAATACAATCTGTTTCAGGATTACGACATCTAATAGGTTGGTCTACTGGATCAGTAGTATTTACTCTGAATATTCAACAAGATGCACAAGAGTTTGCCATGGTGATGCTAGGAGTATTGGAGGAAGAAGAAGTAAATATTAATACATTAGTTGGATTAAGATACTAATGGCAGCATAAGTGTGTGGATTCTCAATTTACCTCCGCTACTGAAATCAATTCAGAACGCTTCCTATACTTAAGATTATTAGACTGTAAATTTTTACCTTTTTAACAATTGATCAAAAATGCAAACCAAAATATGACCTGCTCATACTGCAAATCAGAACTTCTATCTACATTATTTCGAGAAAGAACAGTAAAATACATTATAATAATGTTACAACGATGTAGACCAGATGGTTCAAAATTAAATTATGAAATAACAAACTTTGTAGCTGAATAAATATTAATTACAGGAAACACTTTTACTACTTCGGCAATTATCTTTCATGGAGGAGTAAATACAATGTCTGAACACTATATTGTGCGTTTAAGATGCCAATCTGGATGGACAGAATGCAATGACACTAATCTAAAATTAAAACCAAGAATACCTCAGAAATCATCAAACTCCTAGCTGTTATTTCTTCAACCAAAGTTCTGAGGATTATCTGTAGATAAAGACTGGTGTAAGGTATTGTTTGTTACAGCATTTATGGTTTTTTAGACATTATTCAGCCTACTGGGTGTAATGTCTTCAAAATATTGGAAACGCAACAGTACTTTTATGTTCTACAAAAGACTTTACATAGCAACTAATCACTATATTCTCTTATTACTGTTGAATACTGAGTGTATATACTATAATAACAGAAGTCTTAACATCTAAAGCTATCTTGAAAATTAAAAGAACTTCTACAAAATATTGTATGATATTTCATGTAAAGGGATCATCACAATTTTTCATATTATTTGACTACAGGAAACATTGTTTTCAGCAGCATCTGCTTGATAATACCATGTTATATTGTACCAGATGTAACAATATAAGAAACAGTTAAATGCAGCTTTTCTTGAGAATTGCAGTAACTGTAGAAAAAGCCAATAATTAGTGAATTGTAGTGAGTGTTATGCATAGTATTATTTATTTTTAAAATGCACTTTGCAACAGTTTTTTTACAATACATTGATTGTTTTTCCCCACTGTTCACTGATGATGCTTCATACAGACCTCTTTTTACAGTGAACACGTATGAAAGATGAGAACCATAAAAAGAAGAAAACAATGCTTGCGCTATATTGTGTTAAAATGTTATATAATAAGAATTGTATGTTTGTATAACTTTATATTTTCAAGATCAATTAGTAACATATTTTTCCCTTTCTTTCTTTTTACACAGTGGATGGAGTTCAGCGAGATTATAATGACTCACATTACTTTTCTATCATAGACAGAATAGTTAGTCATCAGTAAAGTAATACAGCCATTCACTCTCACATACAAGCCCTCATACATATCTTGTTGAAACATCCACGCACCACTCATGCAATTATCCATACACCAATCATGAAATCATCCAATTATCTATCCATGTGGCATGTACTTATTATAACATATATACACCACTGAAACACAAATTCAGTTCTCCATTCACCACTCATGCACTAATTCAATCATGCATATACCACAATCAATCATCAATGCACCACTCATGTACTTATTCAATCATCCATGAACTACACATGCACTCAATCAATCATCCATGCACCTCTCATACAGTCATTCTAACATCCTGCACCTCTTAAGTACTCATTCTAACAACCATGCGCCACTCATGCATTCACTCAAACATTCAGGCAACTCTCATGCACTCATTCTAACATACATGCACCACTCATGCACTCATTCAATCACCCATGCACCTCTGATGCACTCATTCTAACATCCATTCATTACTTATGAACCCATTCAAACATCCGTTCACGACTCACACACTCATTCTAACATCCATGCACCACTCATGCACTCATTCAGTCATCCATGCACCACTCATGCATTCATTCAAACATCCATGTACCACTTATGCATTCAAACATCCATTCATCACTCATGCACTCATTCAATCATCCATGCTCCACTTGTGTACTCATTCAACCATCCATGCACCACTCATGCACTCATACAATCACCCATGCTCCACTTGTGCACTCATTCTAACAACAATTCACCAGTCAAGCAGTCATTCAATCATCCATGCACCACACATGCACTCATTCAATCATCCATACACCACTCATACACTCATTCTAGCATCCATGTACCAATCATGCACAAATTAAATCATTCATGTACCACTCATTCAATCATCCACGTACCACATATGCACTCTTTCAATCATCCATGCACCACTCATGCACTCATTCAATCATCCATGCTCCACTTGTGCACTCATTATAACATTCATTCACCATGCATGCACTTATTCAATCACCTATGTACCAGTCATGCCCTTATTCCAATTTACATACTTACTTTATCTTTTATTAATTGTGAAAGGCGATTCCAACAGGAACCTTTTTTGTTGTTGATGTTTTCAAAGTTTTTACATTGTTTTGTTCTTTTTGATACTAACAAAAATAGCAACTGGGAAATGAGAAATTACAAAAATCTGCACTGAGAAATGTGCAAAAACTATAAATAGGGATAATAAATATTTAGAATTTGTGATTTTTCACATCATTGAGAATAGCTGTAACACACTGCTCACCAGCAGTTAAAACAACCCCACAGTCCATGCAGTATGTGGCCATTCTAGAAAACTCTGGAGCCACATCTATAGCAGTTATCTGGATGTCTAAAGGGACTTTCTGGCCAGGAATTGTCAGGAATTGTTGCTGCTGCAATTGATGTCGATGGTCCTCCGCCTTACCTCTGCTTGATTGCCAGTTGTAGACGTTTTCCATGGTAGGTCTTGAGGTGGTATAACATGGATGTCATCTTACATGATTATTTATTTGTCTCTCTAGAGAGAATCTTGTCACAATTGGTGCATTGAGTTATTTTAGGTACTGTTTTTGATTCCCAAGATGGGATTTTGAAAAACTCCCATGCCAAACTGGCTCTCTTTTTTGGAGGCCCCTCATCTTCCAGATCTTCAGTCTCACCCTCTTCCACATCCTGATCCTGGTGCTATTCATCCTCACCCCCATCTCCTTGCTGTGTTGCCATTTTTGCAAGCAAAAAAAGCCCAAGAAATCTCTCCACCAAGAGTGAACCACCTGCTCAGAGTAAAGTTGTATGTAGGAATATTCAAGAAAGAGGAGAGGGTGTGTACTACCTATTCATTTTGCTGACAAGTATATTACCCAATAATATTCCTTGATTTCGCGGTCATGTGATATTTGCAGTGACGGGCATATTCGCGATTACCACGCGGTAGCAGATATTCAAAATAGAACTTTAAAGCAGTACAAACAGAACCGCAACCTTTATTAGTATGATACTGAAACATGTTCGCAATCACTCCATGTATGTGTTTCAGAGTTTCAGAAAAACATGCGGTATCCGCAATTAATGAGTTCACTGCGACTTCTGGTGTCACCGTGAAAATTGGAACCGCTAAGCAAAAGTGGTATTGTTAAAAAATTATTATATAAAGACAACTTTAAAGAGGACATCACTAAACAACTAGTGTCCAACACCAATTAAAATCTGTCTATATATGTGTTTAAGAGCTTTTGTAAAACACATGGTATCCGCGATTGGTGATGTTACCACGATGTTCCATATCCCTTCAAAAAGCAGAAACATTAAGTAAAAGTAGGTTTGTTAAAAAATGATTCTAGATAGACAACTTTGAAGAGGAGATCAGTAAACAACTAGTGTCAAACATGTGTTTTAGAGTTTCTATAAAACACCCGGTATCTGCGAACAACGACGTCACCTCAATCACAGGTGTCGCCGCGAAAATAGAAAACATTAAGTAATAGTTAGCAAGTAGAATTTTAAAAACCTTAGAAATTCACTGAAAAAAACAAAGGTTACATGTACAGTGTAGTAAGGAATTAGCATTTAAAATCCTTAGAAATACACACAAAAAACAAAGGTTACAGGGACGTTAAAGTTATGCTCAGGATTCACTCATACAAAACCAATGAAATACAGCCATTATACTTAGTGAGCTAACTATAACTCGCGCCCCCGCAATGCAATGCTTATGACCTCACATATTACATCACTCATGACATGGTCAGTGACATCACTGATGACATCATCCACAGGAAGACTGACATACCCATTCACACCCCATAAAACCTTTTATTCACCCGCCCCAACTTCCACACTGCCATTCGTAAATTTATTCACACACCCAAACCAGTACTTACATATCCACTCACTTATTCATAGTTGTACACACATTCACTCAGTCACCCATACAGCCACACATACAGCCACTCACTCAGTAATACAGCCACTGACATACCCACTCATACACTCATACAGTCATTCACACTCTGAGTCAATTACCCATAGAACTATTCACACACCTACACACACATACAGTGAGTCACACAGCCACTTACTCACCCATACAGTTAAACTCACAGCCACTCAGTTACTCATACATATATTAACACATAATCACTCACCTATACAGTCACTGAGACAAGCACACACTCACCCATACAGCCAATCCCACATTCTTTCACACACCCATACGCTCACCCATATACCTCATCACTCACCTATGCAGCATTTCACATACCCAAGTGCTCACCCATATACCACTGACACGTAAATTCAGTCACTGACACAACCAAACACACACTCACTCACACATACAGTCCCTGACAGACACACTCACTAACCCGTACATCCTCTGACTCACCCACTCACCCATCCATACAGGCAGTCACACACACCCTCACCCACTCACACATACACTCAGACACTCATACAGGTACTCAGACAACCAATCACTCACCCAGACAGCAACTCATGTACCCATTCACACACCCATTCAGCAACTTACAGACCAACTAACACACTGACACAGACATTCACACAACCAGTCACTCACCCATATATTCACTGAGACATCTAATCACTCACTTATACAGTCAGTCACACAGCCACTAAATCTTTCATACAGGCACTCATACACTCACAGATTCACAAATACACCTTGGTATAAATATTTAACATTCATAAATTGTTTAAAACTTTCATAGTTACCGGATGATGTCATTTGAGATGTCATCAGTGACAGCATCAGTTATGTTACTGACCATGTCATGAGTGATGTAATATGTGAGGTCATAAGCATTTCACTGCGAGGGCATGTGTTATAGTTAGCTCACTAACTATAACGGCTGGATTTCACTGTTTTTGTATGAGTGAATCCTCAGCATAATTTTATTGTCCCTGTAACCTTTGTTTTTTAGTGAGTTTCTAAGGATTTTAAATGCTAATTTATAATTACAATGTCCCTGTAACCTTTGTGTTTTTTTGTGAATTTTTAAGGTTTTTCAAATGCTCATTCCTAACTATAACGTCCCAGTAACTATGTTTTTTTCTGTGAAAAAAATGTATATAGATATAAATATTGTGAAGAAAGTTGCCCCTCGAAAGGAAACGCACTCCCAGGTAGGTATTCACCTCTTTAATGAAGACTTATAGCGAGATCAACAGCAATCTGGAATCATTTCAAAGACAGCCTGACACGTTTTGGGCTAATGCCCTTGGTCACAGGCCATAAAATGAGCACACAGCAGCAACTTCAGTCACCTGATTTATGTTTATTCATCGTTCTGCCCAGAGTGGGCCTCCCAGTGATTAAAAAGGATTCTGGTCAAAAGAGTTCTGAACACATTATACCCAGTGGGTTGGCTGCCATGCCCAGATTGCATTGTTAGTTCATTCCCCAGTGGGTTGATGCCAGTATCGCTTTGCTGAATCCACTGTATTTTAATTTGTCATTCATTCTGGACCTACTGCTCTGATTGCCGGCTCCACATAAGTTTCACCTCAGATCCGCTTCTGAATGAAGCGGTGAGTCTCCACGGCTGGACAGACCGTTAAAACATTGTGAAGAAAAATGCCCCTCGAAAGAAAACGCACTCCCAGTTAGGTATTCAACTCTTTAATGAAATCTACTAGAGAGATCAACAGCAATCTGGAATCATTTCAAAGACAGCAAAATGTGTTTGAGGCTAACACCCTTGGTCACAGGCCATAAAATGAGCACACAGCAGCAACTGCAGTCATCTGATACATATAAATATATACACACAAATATATACATGCAAATATATATATCACCTATTGGCGGTCGCCAGTAGGTAGTTATAGTTAGGACCAAGTTTCCATAGGAAGAAATTTTTTTGTTTTGCTTATAACTTTGGCGTCATTTGATGAACCTTCAAGTCATTTTCCAAACAAATTCTTTGTTCATATCAGCTCCTATGTTGAAAGTTTGGGGGTGATTCGTTAAGGGGGGCCGAGAAAAAAGGGGGGTCCCAAAACATGGTTTATCCATGCAATTTCCATAGGAAACTTTAGACAAGGCTACAGGTCGAACGGGTGAACGGAATTACACCAAATTTGGAGTAAATCCGTTCAGTAGTTTTGGAGAAATGTTGAAATTTACAGATATCGATATTTGGGAATTCTGCCATCCTATTGGCTGAGGCGTTACGAGCACAAGCTTGCTGCTTATTGGCTGTGAGCGGTGCGAGCGGTTGCAACTAGGAAGTGTTGACAGACATTTTGTGATTCTGTTGAAGCGAGTAAGGGGGAAAAAGGGCGAAAAAAAGTAAGAAAGAGGAGGGTAGGAGCACTGTAACCTCTGTCGGGTGTTCAGGGTGTGCTATACAGGGGAGTGAAGCAAACTACTCATCCCTACCGGCCTGAAAGTGCTGGGCTATGGAAATTAAGTGAGGTCTTGCCCAGAGTCTGATGCTGCTAAGGTGAGTTGCTGCAGGACTCGGGGATTAAAGCGTGAGCCCAAACTGTGTGTCTTATGTTGTGAAGTCATGTTCCCTCTCCGTTGCACCACACCTGTCGAAGTAGTGTCAGCATGTGTTTATACCTACTAGGACGAACTAATGACTCCTACTGGTCTGAAAGTGCTGGGGTACGGAAAATATGTGAGGTATTGTCTAGAGTCTCATGCTGCTAAGCTGAGCTGCTGCCGGACTCGGGGATGAAAGCGTGAGTCCAAACTGTGTGTCATATGCTGTGAAGTGATGTGCTCTGGCTGCTGTGCCACATCTGTGCAAGTAGTGTCAGCATGTAGTTATACCTACTCGGAGGAACTTTTGTTTTGAACATTGTAAGTTGTGTATAGTGCTTAGGGAGTGTTACACAGTGAGTGCGAAGGTAAATTTGTGTGTATCAAATCAATTCGGTATTTGTAAAGTGCAAACTACTCACTCGTACGGGTGTGATGGCGCTGGGGGCATAAGCTGAGCAACTGCCAGACTTGGGGATAAAGGCGCTGAACTACTGACCCCTACTGGTCTGAAAGTGCGGGGTACGGAAATTAAGTGAGGTATTGCCTAGAGTGTCATGCTGCTAAATTGAGCTGCTGCTGGACTCTGGGATGTAACCGTGAGCCCAAACTGTGTGTCCTCTGCTGTGAAGTCATGTGCTCTGGGCGCTGTGCCACACCTGTCCAAGTAGTGTCAGCAATATTTTATACGTAGTAGGAGGAAGTTTTGTTTGGAACATGGTAACTTGTATATGGTGCTGGTAAGTGGTCCGTAGCACTGCCGAAGGCAGTGCACCTAGGACATGCAGCAGACGTGTAAGGTATAGGTGGACGTGAATGGAGTCGACCATGTGTTTGGGATGCCCTGCTATGCGTCAGTGGCTCTGCTTGTAACTGCACTGGTTTGCCGTGTGCCAGTCTTGTGGATGAAATGGCACAGCTTGGTGCAATGAGCCGGGGCTGTGTGCAATGGGTGCAGGGCAGGGCTGTGGTGGGTGTACGAGGGAAGGCCATTTCACGCACGCTAACTACGACGAAGGACTTTTGAGTGTGGGATGTCCACTCGTTGTTCTCAAATCGGGCAGTGGGTAGTGTGGGAGACCCGTATCTGTCAGGGGGGCTGGCCACTTGCAAGTTCCTTCTCGGAGCAGCAGATGTGTTAGCGCAAGATAGCTCAGACAAAGAACCTTTCATACAGGATGTGTACAAAGGCCGGTCGTGGGTGTTGTGGGATATCTGCGACCCTGGTCATCATGGATGAGATGCCCAGCACATGGCACATGGGCGGATTCACTGTGTGTTACATTGCCAAAGAAGCTGCTCCTCCCTCCCATGAGCCCCCACACTTTTGTGCGCTACGCTGTTGTATCTCGTGCACTCCTACGGCACACCTTTGTAATGCGTATTCGCGCATGTCCTGCGGCATTCCAATCACACCGTGACACTGCCGTTTGGAGGTGGTGCATGCCACTTTACAACATCGACTGCTGCGGTCCTTGTGGCGGCCACAGCAGAACACAGAGATACACATACCGCACTTCTTGCACACGGACATGTGTGAGACACACCGTTCCCTTTGCCGCTTGTGCATGCAGGAGGATGTGTGCATAGCTACATCTCCAGGCTCACTGCCAATGCAGAGGTGACATGGTAACGTCCACTGAAGATAGCACACTGTGATGCAGGGCCCGTGCCTATCATGATAACACAATGACCACACGGACATACTTGCACCCACTACCACAGTGCAATTCAAATGTTTTTGCACGGGAACGCCTACTCTGCATCTCATTATCAGCACTTTAATGCAACTACAGTTGAGTTAATCTAACACAATATTCAGAAGCTGGTGCAAACTGCAGACATCAGCAGTATTCCTGCGATAGCTGCCCCAAAGTTTAACACCATGGTGGACACCACCAAATAACAGTAATAAGAACGAGAAAGAGTCACACAGCACTTAAGTAACAACCAAAAACTTTATAGATTTTTTTTTCTTCAAACTCTATTATTTCATAAGAGTATATACAAAGGATAAAGTAAATTTAACAAAATGAACACAAAACAACAAGGCGGAAGACTCCTGTCGGGGCCATGAATGTCAACGCCACAGCCTGGAAAATAAAGCACAAAATAAGGACATGTGTAATGCGCATATCAAAGGAGCGAGACACAGAGAAGGAAAAAAAAGCCAGAGAGAAAAAGAGGGGAAGGAAAGAAAGGGAGTGAGAAAGGGAGAAGGGAGGTAGAGAAAGAGAAGGAAAGGAAGGAAGAGAGTGAGAGAGAGAGTGAAGAGAGGGAAGTGAGAGAGAGAGAGATACTGCCACCCCTGCGCATCCATGACCAAATAATTACCTGCTGCCACCGGAGTGTGTACCAGTGGGCACTCCACGTACCCATCAAAGCTCCACGGCCTGGCAGATCTCACAGATGTCGCTGGGTCATGAATGGCAGAGACCACATCAGCTTCTCCGCAGCCCGGCAGATCTCACACATGTCACTGAGTCCTGAGTCATCAATGGCGGAGATCACATCAGCTTTTGGTGCCGCTAACCCTGTGCAATGCAAGTCAGCGCCACGTGGTGGTAGGCCGCTGACGGCCAAACAACTTAGGGTGCGACTAACCCTGTGCAACTCAAGTCGGCGCCACGTGGTGGTAGGCAACTGACGCCCACATCAGCTTCGGGTGGCACCAACCCTGTGCAAGTCAAGTACGCACCATGTGGTAGTAGGCCCCTGACGGCCATACTGCCCAGGGTGCGACTAACCCACTGCACAACTCTTCATGGACTCTTTATGATTCTGACCCTTGGAGCGTCCGCCATCCAGTCACCACCGCAAATAAAGGATGTGACGTTGTTGATCCATTATATTTGCGTGGTCACATGGCCTTTGATGCATGTTCCGGATGGGTGTGGTGTGTGTGCAAACCTGCCATCAGGGAGTGGCCGTGACATGTTGACAACTAGAGCACTGACCTGCACACCAACAGCGAGTACGCCTGCATCAGGTAGCTATGTGGGGGTGTGAAAACGTGTTTTCTCAATGGATTTTCCATAGAAAACTTTAGACAAGGCTACAGGTCAAACTGCTGAACGGAATTACGCCAAATTTGGTAGGGAGAAAGGTCATGGTTCAGAAAGCGCGCTTTCTTGCATCGAGTGAAAATATTTAAAAAAAGGCCCCGGGGGCAATTTAATATACCGGAGCTCTGTCTGTGTGAGATAACCCTTTCACTCTCCCTCTTCCCAACATCACCACTTCGCAGCTATAGCGTTAGAAGCCAGTCCATCGACTCGCAGCTCTCTACCTTTGCGAGCTAGTACGCTGCTGTGCCTGTACCTCTGTGAGCTACTATGCTGCTGTTCCTTTGGAAGCGGACGGCTCGTAGTACTGCATCTGTGAGTCGACCGGACGGGCCGCAGTTGTCCCTCTGCGAGCCTGGGTGTGAACTGTTCATAAGTCACACTACATAAGCATTGAAAAGCCATTTTGTGATTCAGTCCATCAGCTGGCTTCTGTCCTCGGCATTTCTGAAAACATACCGGAGTTCTTTCTGTAAGAGATACCCCTTTCACGCTGCCTCTCCCCACATCAGCAGGTAACGCACCCTCTTCCCACATTACCAACATACCCCCAACAACCTTCTTGGGCCCAGAATTGTCCCTGTGCGGTTGGACAAACAAGAATCTTAATCATGTATAGATTTACATACAAAACAGCAACAAATAAAACTGAAGGGAGTCTGGTGCTGTGGTCGCTGCCACGAAGTTGGGGTTCCTGTCATTCAGGACTCAGGACACGGTTCCACATGTGGGATTGGCTTGTATTGAACAGGGTTAGTGGCACCACGTGTCATGCCTTGTGTTGTACAGGGTTAGTAACATCACGTGTCGCCGGCCTTGCATATGGAAATATGCCTGACTGATCAAAGGGAGTCTGGTGCTGTGATCGCTGCTACGAAGTTGGGGTCACTGCCATTCAGGACTCAGGACACCTTTCCACATGTGGGATCAGCTTGTGTTGAACAGGGTTAGTGGCACCACGTGTTGCGGCTTGTGTTGAACAGGGTTAGTGACACCACGTGTCAAAAATTCGAATTGCGAGCTCTTTTGCCCGCAGCGTAGATAGTTATTGAGTGTTTATTTGCACTTGAAGATGAATTTCTTGATTGTACTAAAGCTATAACTGATATAAAAAAAAGTTCTTGAAGCAAGGATACTAAAAGGATTTTATGTAGGTTTTAGGCCTGTGATAGTTACATGTCTAGTGGACTCTGTAATTAATGAATCAAGATTTAATTTTAATTGTGAGCCCTACTAACCGCAGTGTAGGTGTATCATGAAAAGATGAAATATGTATAGAATACACTGTCGAACTGTATGAGGCTGTGATGCTGCTTGGTGCGGATGGGCCGCAGTGGGAGCTATGTCTCTTGCCTACTGCGTCATCTGCAATTGCGACTGTATCTTAATTGTGAGCCCTGCTGACCGCAGTGTAGGTCAGAGGTAGCAGTGAGCAAGGGCCCACAGCCACATGCATAGGTTGGTGGCCTCACCAGCCTGCGTAGTTTAGGTTCAGTGGCACCCTGTGTCGCCGGCCTTCCATATGCAAATACACGTCACTAATCGAACGGAGTCTGGTGCTGTGGTCACTGCCACGAAGTTCGGGTTACTGCCATTCAGGACTCAGGACACAGTTCCACATGTCGGATCGGCTTGTGTTGAACAGGGTTAGTGGTACCACGTGTCGCAGGCCTTGCATATGGAAATATGCCTTACTGATCAAAGGAAGTATGCTGCTGTGATCGCTGACACAGACTTGGGGTCACTGCCATTCAGGACTCAGGACCCAGTTCCACATGTGGGATCAGCTTGTGTTGAACAGGGTTAGTGACACCATGTGTCGCCGGCCTTGCATATGGGAATATGCCTAACTGATCAAAGGGAGAATGCTGCTGTGGTCGCTGCCACGGACTTGGGGTCACTGCCATTCAGGACTCAGGACACAGTTCCACATGTGGGATCGTTCGGCTTGTGTTGAACAGGGTTAGTGGCATCATGTGTCGCCGGCTTGTGTTGAACAGGGTTAGTGGAACCATGTGTTTCGACTTGCGTTGAATTCTGCCTGAATAAATCCACGTGGCGATGACTTGTGGTGCAGTGAGTTAGTGGCACCTGAAGCACTTAGCGTGTGGGCACCCCGCAATGATGCGTGGTCCGGGCGGGCCTCACTGGTAGCAATGTCATTACATGCTTTGAAAGAATCTTCATAGCAGTCAAAATCTCCAAGTTATTCCATTTCAGTCCTCCAAGGTTTGAAGAGTTGCGGAAGAGCTAAATAGAAAAACTCTCTCTTATCTGGAGTATCACAACTTAATTTCCTGTGATTAATCAAATTTCCTTTGGCATTCTTTAAGAAACATCCATCAGATCCAATGACAGCATATTTCCCTTCATTCATTTTTTCTGTTAATTCTTTTCTAAAACTATAATGTTGCAGTATTTCATATAGACATATTTTTTCCAGGTATGGACTTCTATTTGAATAGTATGCGAGGAACAGTAATTGAGTTATCTGCAACATATTGTATGTCCATATTTGCATTCCACATCTTCAAAATTACTGGATTGTAATTATTAATGTACTTCAATTCTTCTGTTCTTTTTATATTATAAGTATTTTTGGGTGATTTTCGAGTGATAGTATGCCTCACTGCTGACATAAAACTGTTCACTCTTCCTTGCGATGACTTATGGTGCACTGAGTTAGTAGTACTTTTGGCACTCAGCATGTATGTACCCTGCGATGATGCGTGGTCCGGAAGGGACGCACTCGGATCAATGTCTTTTGTCTATTGAATTCTGCCCCAGTAAGTCCACGTGGCGATGACTTGTGGTGCACTGAGTTAGTGGCACCTGAAGTACTCAGCAAGCGTGCACCATGCGATGATGCGTGGTCCGAGAGGGCCGCACTAGGAGCAATGTATCTTGCATACTGCACTGTGTCATCTGCAATCACTAGTCCATCTGAATTGTGAGGCCTGCTGTCTGCAGTGTTGATCGAAGGCAGTAGTCTGTACAGACATAAGTCTGCGGTGCTTTGCCGCTGGGCTCGCAGGTAACCTGTGTCGAGGAGACCCGCGGTCATGGCAGCAGCCTTGTGGCAGGGTGAGGCCCGCCGCTCTGGCACAGTCGTTGGTCTTCACAGTTCACAAGTGAACCACGCCCAGAGCCCCAGCCTATTTATTCACACTCCTACACTGAAGTGGCGTACGTCGGACCAGCCCACTCCGGTTACGCTTATGCTTACAGGGGGGGGGACGATACAGCTACATGACTGAGATTGTCCCTAGTGTTTGACGTAACATGGTTGGGTCCACTGTCCACAACACTACAAGCACCAGTAGTATTTGTGCACATGGAGAGGTGTGTGTTCTGCATACTGAGATGTGTCCAGCACATCACCACTTTGCATTGTGTGCATTGTTATTCATGGGTGAATTGCTTCCTTCACATATAGTTTGTTCACATCTGTCCCAATATTCAGCTATTGTGTGGCTGAGGTGCCATGCCGTTTTCAGAAAGTTTGCTGTCTTGTTCTGCGCTGCCTCGGTGGTAGAGGGGGGATCCTGGGGGTGGTGGTGGGTGTTGTGGCATTCTTGGGTGTTGGAGCTGCTTGATCAGTAGGTCTATGACATGTGTTGGTCTTCAGATGTGTCTCCAGGCTGGGCTCCCTTACATACTGTATGTAGTGGTTTAATATCTAAAAACAATAAGACATGGAATAATAAATACAAAAAATAGAAAAACAATTTTTAGGGTATTAAAGTTACAAAATATCATTTTTTCCCCCAAAATTACTGAGAAAAACATAGGTTTTTTTAACATTATAATTAGAAAATAGTATTTAAATGACCTTTGAAATTCACAAAAAATCATTGGTCTCAGGAAGATTAAAGTTGGAAATTAGTATTTAAATTGTTTTTCAAATTTACTGAAAAAACGATTGCCACATTTTCCAACATTGAGCTATTATATGGCTAAGGGACCATGCCGTTTTTGGAGGGTTCGCTGTCATGTTCTGCACTGCCTTAATGGTAGTAGGGAGAGGGGTTGTATGGAGGGAGGTCCTGAGGGTTGTGGCAGTGGGTTTTGTGTCCTTCTTGGGTGTCGGAAAAAACTATAGGTTAAATGAACATTATAATTAGAAGTAGGCATTAAAAAATCATTGAAATTCACTGAAAAAACCAGGGGTTTCAGGCACCTTATAGTTAGAAATTAGCATTTAAAAAACCTTTGAAATTCACTGAAAAAACCATAGGTTTCAGGGACGTTATAGTTAGAAATTAGCATTTAAAAAACCTTAGAAATTCACTGAAAAAAACATAGGTTTTAGGGACGTTATAGTTACTTGGACATTTGACTCATATATAACCAGAGAAATTCGCCCGTTGTAGTTAGTTGAGCTAACTATAACTCGCGTGCCCACAATGCACTGGTGATAACGTCACATATTACATCACTCATGACATGGTCAGTGACATCACTCATGAAATCACTGATGACATCTCAAATGACATCACTGATGACATCACTGATGACATCATCCACGTGATAGTCTGACACACCTCCTCACACTCTAATGTAACCTTTGGTACACGTACTCTAAAATACAGACTACCATTTTCGAAACCATAGACACACCAATAGCAGATACTAGATACCCATCCATTGATTCCTATCTATATATTGTGAGCTAGACATACACTCATAGAGTCACTCACATATGCTGTCACTCATCATTGCATCAATATAATATCCACTCATACACCTATACATACATTCACACAGTGCTACTGATCCATAGAGTTACTCACACATCCACTCAGTCATGCCAAAAATCAATCACACACCCATGTACTCACCTATGCAGATATATACACACCACCTGACTTATTTATACACACACCACCTCCCTTATTTATATAGATACTAACACATACTTACTTACTCTCTTATACAATCACTAATACAAGTACACATTCATGTATGTAGACACTCTTGCAATCACTCTCTCTCACGTATAGTCAATTATACTCCCCAACACTCACATATACTGTCTAAAAACATATATAGTTACTCACATATATACAACTGAGACATCAATTCACTAATCAACACACCTGTACACACAGTCATCTACCCATACAGCCATTCCGAGATGTACTTTTGAATCTATACAACCAGTGAATCAGCCATTCAGACACGTATGCACAGAGTCAGACACCCCCTCCCACCCACATAGACACTCAGACACCCATACAGATACTCATACAATCAATCAATAACCCATATAGACACTGATGTAGCTACTCACCAACCCATGCACCTGCTTACACACCAACTGAGAGACTAATATAGACATTCACACAGTTTAGTGACTAACCCATGCATTCAGTAACATACGTTCAATCAGTGACTTATACAGTCAGTCATGCATCTACTAAATAATCCATTCAGGCACTTCTACATCCACTCATTCTTCGATGGACCTTGGCATAGATATATATGAAAAATGTTAAACTTTACAGAAACACACATTCACTGGATGATGTCATCAGTGATGTCATCAGTGATGTCATTTGAGATGTCATCAGTGATGTCATGAGAGATGTCACTGACCATGTCATGAGTGATGTAATATGTGACGTTATCACCAGTGCATTGCGGGCACACGAGTTATAGTTAGCTCAACTAACTATAACGGGCGAATTTCTCTGGTTTTATATGAGTCAAATGTCCAAGTAACTATAACGTCCTTGAAACCTATGGTTTTTTCAGTGAATTTCTAAGGTTTTTTAAATGCTAATTTCTAACTACAACGTGCCTGAAACCTATTGTTTTTTCAGTGAATATTATATATATATATATAACACTTAGGGCCTTAATCCGACTTTTACGGTCCTACGCAGCACCACCATCTCTCCATCTTTAAGAGGACCACCAAAGATATGGTGAGCCTGCCTTCTATATTCAGAGTTGAGTCCAGATCGGGCAGATGGCGCTGCGGCGGTCTCATGTTGCTAGGCTGTTAGGCTCATAGGAGAGCCTAACAGGCAGACCACTGCTGTGACAGTGCCTGCAGCATGTTTCAGCATGGTGTGGCATGCATGCCACCCCGTGCAGAAATGGGGGTGCAATTACAAGGGGGTATAACTTGTGCCCCCCCGCATGCACCTCCAGGCCCTGCTCTGGCATGGGGCTCTGTTAGGGCACCCTTAGTTGGCTTTCTACCACCCTTTTCATGGTGGACTCACTACCATGAAAAGGGCAGTGAAAAGGCAACTCATATGGCTCCACCAGCATATCCATGCTGGTTGCAGACCGACGGCCCAGCAGGATCCTTGATTCCGACTCAGCCGGTGGTTTCGTGGCAGTTCAACTATCAAACACTGAATACTGAGGACAGACAAGCAGTTTGGCGGTGGTTGTATCACCACCAAGTGTCCAGTGATCCTGTGAACTGCTGTACTCATAATTAGGCCCTCGGTACTTACCTGTACTTACCTTTAAAACTTTTATCAAGCATCTGCCTTTACCATTCATACCTTAAAATGAAATTTGTTGTAATGGTATGCATGGTAAAGGCATATTCGTTGTGAAGACATGCATGATAATGGAATGTGTGGTAGTGTTGCATGCATTGTAAAACCTGCATGTTAAAGGCATGCGGGGTTCTGGCTTCATTGTAAAGGCTGTTTCCCCTCTCATGCTGAAGCAATTAGCTTGTGTGCTGGGAAAGTTACCTTCATATTTATTTGAGAGCTAAGGGCCAGATGTATAAAGCCATCTAGTGGTTAGAAATACTGAATATCATTAGATCACAGGCTTTGTGACCTCTAATTGGCTTTTGCAATGACTGAGCCCATTCTGTGATTCAGTTACAGGTTACAAATCATAAAAAGGGTTTAGAAGAGCATAAAAAAATCACTATTTGGAAGCGGTCTGTTTAGGGTGCCATTCCAAATAGTGATTCTCGATGCTGTATATCAACCAAAATCAAGTTGCAAAACTTTGACATTTTCCTAACATCCAACATGGGGTAGTAAACCATTTGCAAAAGGGAAAGGCACCCCAGGAGCCACTTCCCTTTGTGAACATAAAAGTCAGTACCAAGATAGCTTGCAATAGGATCAGGGGACCATTATCTTCTCTCAATACAACTTTTTTTAAAGGTAGAATGTTTTTTTTAAAGCAACCCTATTTCCTTTAAGAATTTAACAAAATATATATTTAAAAAGTAATCACAGACATGGTGGTCTGCTGACCCATCAGGTCACCATCCCTTTGATGGCGACCAAAAATATTGAGTCCAAATTTGTGACCTTACTTCATGAATGTTGATGATGTAGTTGGTTTGTGTCCACGTAGATTACAGAATTTTGCTGAACTCACTTATTAATTCATAGGTTCTGTTTGCAAAATACCACACTGATCACGATTTGCAACCACTGGTTTGTGACCAGTGTGTTATACATCTTGCCCAAAGTTCTCACTAGTGGAAACTGCCTATAACAGGGAGGCAGAAGAAAAGTGCATTGTCCTTGTATTAGATTGACCTGGTTAGGTATTGTGTGAGCACAGAATGTCCTCAACATAGTCAATGGTGCTGGACGTTTCAGACAATGCCACTACATTCATGGACAAATTCTGCCAAGTTTATATGTTCTTGCATCAGTGACTACATAGCCATCTTAGGGCCCCTCTTGACCTATAGCTGATAGTTCCCACTTTTGAGAAGCTTGCAAAACAGCTTTTGTTGAGCTCGAAAGACCCAAAGACTTGTGGAGACCCAAGGAGATGCTAAGCACATTTTGCTAATTTATGGCTCTAGTAGCCTCCAGCAGATACCCTGGGAACAGGGTGTTAAAAGGGTGCAGGAAGGTAAAACTGTCCCAATCCATCAGTTGAGGCAATGATACTGGGCTGTATTAGTCCTTACAAATTCTTGTGGTAAACTCTGCTGCAAGGAGGTGCATTACACCATGGTGACTCGAAGTTCTAGTTCCCAGCCATCAAACTTTATAGGAAAAGTAGCTCTTTGATTGATGCCAAGAGCCATACCTAAATGTTTATACAGCTAACCCACGATATTCTTATATAGGGGATCTTAAAAGATTGATCTAAACCATATCTCGAATTCTAGTGGTTTTACCTTTCAGATTTAGATAATCTGCATGGCAAAATAACTGCAGTTTGTGGAAAGAGTTATAGAACAAAGTTTTCTGTTCCAATTCTGTCAAATAATGTCCTTTCAGGTCATGTTTGGATGTAAGGCAATTTTCCTTACCTTTAACGAGTTGAGAATCTATGTAAAAGGATTAATAGAGTGAAATGGCCTATCTTCACATTTTGCTGCTCTGCGGGGAAAACACTTACTTTTCTGGAGTCACTGAAAGTCAACCTATAAGCCAAGCCATCAAAGTGTAAGTCCTGTAATAGGCTTCTCCCAAAATAGTGCCTAGAAATAGGCTGCTGCTATCTGACACCGCTTAAGATCAGTTGACCGCAAGAAAGTATACAATAAAACGTGTAATAAATTGCATTTTCAAATAGGGATTTTAGAATAGAACCAGTCATTGCATTTATGTTGCGCACCTTTTCAGTTTGTTTACAAACTTTTTTTCCCATTATTAACAAGTCAGAGGTAGTCACAAAAACAATAAACACAATAAATACATTAGAGCAAAAAAGAAGAAAAAACAGCAAAAAGATAAAAATAAAGAATATATAGAACTGGAGAGATAGATAGACTGGTGAGGGGGAAGTGAAATAATACATAATTAATCATAGTTAGCACTAGAGAAATCCCAACAGACGTTAGTCTAGTTCTTCTCAAACTTTTCCAAAGAGGAGGGACCTCTAACTTTAGCCCAGGGTAAGTCGGACTCATAGATTTGGTAATTGAGGGTACGTCATTTAACAGCCTTTCGGGAAATCACGGAGACCCATGTCCTTGCATGACAGAACCAGGCACACACTAACAGTATTATTGCTAAACATTGGGGGGCTTATTTATGAGCCCTTGCATCACTTTTGTGTCGCCGGTGCGTCACTTTTTGTGACGCACCAGCGGCGTAAAAAATGCACCATGTTGCGTCATATTTACAAAGTGACGCATCTATGTAGATGCGTCACTTTGTAAACCCCTGCGTCACATTATACCTGCGCCAGGTATAATGTATGCAGGTTGGGCGCTCTGACTCAAGTAAGCCTCGTAGAGGTGATGCAGTGAAATCTATGAGATTTCACAGTGCCACTTCTAGGACGCAAATGCGTCAATATCTTACGTCTGCCTCACAGTACGCGTAAGACTGACGCAGGCTCATTGAAATGGGACTTGCCCATGTTAAATGACCCTTTGCTGAAGTTGCATCCCTTTTGTGACACACTCCAGCAATGCGTCATTTTTGCGCCTACAGATACATCAGAAATACTGACGTACCTGTAACTCCTTTCGACAGAATGTGTCATATTGCAAATATGACACATCCAGCATGTCGCAAGGAGGGCGCAATGAAAAGTGACGCATAGTTGTTTTCACGCAGCGATGCGCCACTTCTCATAAATAAGGCCCTGGATACCTCCCTCGTACTCATATTTAACACCAAACATTTTCTCTTTAGTAGATAATAGGACTTGATGTTCCAGGCTTAAGCACATAAACTTAATCACCCAAGCCCAGAATTCCTGTAGAGCGGGACAGAGTTCAAAGATATGTACAAATATCAGCAGCTAGAAGCTTATACTTGGGGCATCTAGTCTTATTAGAGATATTATTCATTACCCATCTAGATATTTTATTCGGAGTGTAGTACAAGAAGCAGATGGTTCACCGCTGTTGTAGCTTTAAATTAACAGAGTGTACGGCACAATTCAATATCTCTTAAGCCCTCTGGATCTCTCAGACCAAGGTCCCAGACGAAAGAAGCTGGCTCCACTTCGCTGTCAATAGCACAGTATAGCCCATAACAGAATAAGAACGGCCTTGATAGGCCATGCTGATCGAAGGTTTCCTGCATGATTTATAAAATTACGACGCAAGCTCTGAGCCTTCCATGTCAAGCCTATATTCACATCCTGGCCGATCATAGGGGGATATCAGCAACAGACGGCGATAAATATCGCAAAGCGCGCTTAGCGCTTTTATATTTATCGCTGCCTATCGCTGTAATTTATCACCTGGATAACGCGTTATTAACAACGCGTTACTCCGGGGCGATAAATTTTACATCAAAAGTGGCGTAATGCGGGAATATCGCTGGTAAACCAGCGATATTCCCGCAGCGATAGAAGAAACCTTGATGATAGGGAGATGTGGATTCAGCCACTGAATCCACCTCCCATGTCATAGATAGGGTAGTCATGTAAATTAGCAGACGTAAAATACCGGCGATAACAGTGGTTAACGCTGTATTTTACATCGCTAAGGGTGTTCTCGGCCGTATTGTAAATACGGAGTAGGGCAGTTAGAGATCATTTTCCCTTAGTTTTTGCAGGGAACGCCTACTTTGCATCTCATTAGAGATGCAAAGTGAGGCGTGAACTAAACAGGAGCTGATTCAAGGAAACACGCAATAGCGTGTCCTTGTAAATAATGCGATAAAATTATCGCCGCTTTTCGGCCGAAAACGGCCGCAAAAGCGGCGATAATTTTTTATCGCCTCGTTGTTAATATGCCCCATAGTCTCTCACTTGTAAATACTTTACGTACGAGTCTTGCAGTCCCAAAAAAGACCGAAAGCCTTTCAGATCCTTAAGCTGGCCCACCGCCACGACCCCTCACTGTGCCCGGGCCCTGTAAATTAAATCCTGAAAACCAAGAGAAAAGCAGAATTGCCACAGATCGGTGTGTTTTTGTTTAGAAAAACAATTGAATATTTAAAAAAGAGCTCCTTCCAAATATGAAAAATATCCCTTATTACTTTAAAATGCACCCTTTTATACTTATTAGGATCCCCCAACCTATTAAAAAGGAGCCTAAACTCAGAGCTAAAGAGCCGAAGGATGATGGATCTGGATCAGCCGGAATTAATAGAGTGCACAGACAAGTGGGAAAGGTGGCCCAGAAGTATAGCTAGAAGCCTGTGAGTAGAAGTCCTCCCTTCTTGTAAGGGAGTTTCATGAAACGAATGGCTCGTCTTGCACGCCAGAAACCCCATATCAAGCTTCCAATGGCGCCCTCAAGTTTATTTACAAATCATCAATCCAGCTAATGCCTTACTACCAGTTAGATTTCTCAGTTTGGACAAAGTTTGCAGATGCAGAGCCTCAACCTGTTGCTGATACTATGCATGTTGGTGGACGCAAGATTAGAAGGACGTCGGAAGTTGAGAGTGAACGCTGATTGGTCAATATGATCAATGTCCAAATTCCCTCTTCATTGCTTAGAACAATCCAAAGTCGTGTCTGTCGGCTTTTCTAACATCATTGATTCTTCAAAAGCGTCATGATCGATATGACGTTTTTATTGCAGATAGCAATACGACAGCAGCAGATTAAGTGACTCACTACTAGCCCTGAAAGTGCGGACCAAGGTGGCAAGACATCTGGAATGGCAGTAAAAGTTAGTGGGCATAGTCTTTGCCCTGCAAACTTCCCAACAGTGATGCACTAACTACAAGTGAGCACAACTGTGTAATATTTGTTACCATATTTTGCAAATTTCCATAAAGATTACATGAAATGATGCTTTTAACGTGATGTGGTTTGCATCTTGTGTGACATTTTTTCAAGCAAGTGCGTAATGTGTGTAAAAAAGGCTCATGCGATACCAATAGGAGATTGGTTTGAGCGGAAAAATGTGTCTCAGCAGACATTTCCTATGCAAATAAGTTTCCCGGTGCAAAATGTACACAATATTCCGTCCTTAGGGGCATATTTACAAGCCCCTATCGCCACAGGAACGTCACTTTTAGTGACGTTCCTGTGGCGATACATGCATCGCCTTATTTATGTTCCTTCCTGCACATTAATAGTCTTAAAACAAAAAGACATATTGTAACTTTTATGTGTGCTGCTCCATTTAAAGATTGGGTATGTGCTGGAAGGGAGATCTACCTGCACATAAACAATCTTCCCCTCACCGCAGACACCCTTGTACTATGGTGCAAGGGTGCCTGCATTGGCGACTGGCTCCTAAATTTAGCACCAGCACAGGGGGAAATGCAGTGCTGCACCATATTGTTGTAAAAATGGTGCAGTCCTGTGTTTCAGAAGTGACAGAGCGTGGCGTTAAGCCAAGGAAGCTAACGCTACGCTCCGCCACTTCTCTAGCAAATAGGCCCCTTTGAGTCTTGAATACATTTCACAAACTTTGACAGCATAAAACACAATTACAATTTTGTCCAGGCCAATGTACTGCAAACCAAATGAAGGCTGCAAGAACTTTTTAAAAACATTAAGCACCCCTCAGTACAACTCAGGTGCACAAATGATATGATTTGCAAGTGAGAATCTGTTTTGCAGGTTCCCATTGCATGGATTTAGATTCATAAAAAGACTTACTCACTCACATTTGAACGGGTGAGTAAATCTCTGAGAAAGAGTAGAGACGTTGCAGGTCAGGAATGCTCCAGGAAGTTTGTGCGCACATACAAAGTTATGTGTTTTTATGTATTCACAAGCATATTCATATATCATTCCCGCAAATTAAATGAGTGTATATTTTTGATGGTTAGAACAGGAGTAAATTTGTGTTTAGAGGGCAGTGGCAGAGGAATAACAGCAAAATGAGTGAAGGTTGGAAACAATGCGCATTTATGCATGCAAAATTAGCTGATTGCTATTGCTAGTCTTTGAACTCTACTTCAGTTCAGGGCCCAGTATATGTGCTCTGATCTCTAAAACATGGTAAAATTGACTAATTCCCAATTGGCATTTTTAACTTTCCAGTAAGGCCATTGTATATGGTGGAAGAAAATACACCAAGTGGCATAGAAATGTTAATTGTCACCTGTAAACTGCAGCATATGCTGTGCCATCCACTAGTCTGACAGAGAAAACATGGCTTCTGGCCTACTTGTGCAGCCCTACTACTGCAGCTTTTAAACCTGCAGGCAAACCTATTGAAATAACCCTTTTAGATGGGAATCAACCCAGCTTTTGAATATTAAAAAAGTCACCAATAACTATGCCTTGTTCCAACAAGGTAAGGTGCCTAGTATTTAAAAGAGGTACATACAAGAATTTAATGCTTGCATGTACCTCCAGTGACTAGCCCCCAAAAGCTATTCTCACTCTAAATGGGCAGTAGCTGTCCTACGAGAAAAACAAAAATTCTGAATGAACTCATGACTCTATTATCATAGATTTTTAACATTCTACCAGAATAATTACCACTTCTTTTAATGTTTATTAAAAATTCAATTAATTTATGAAGTTGGAAATGATAGATATTTAGGAAAAGCGACAGTTAAAAAGTTATACGTTTTTCTACTTAAACCTCCAGTAGACTCCAGCTGGGCCCTGCCAGTGGTTCCCGTAATGAGGTGTGAAAAATACTCCCCGAGCAGAAACAATGGCTCAGGCTTTTTGGCAGGGAAACCAGGGTATGGGATATGTGACTCATACCAGCTCAGGTAGGATAGCTGTGAGGGTTCAGAGACTTCATTAACTCAAAAGGGAATAAAGGGGTTCCTGGGTAAAATGAACATTTGTTTCCTGCGTCATCTGTAGCCGGCTTGGGACAAGTGGAGTGATAGAGGGAGCTTGTCCCAGAACCAGTTTGGTGTAGGTGGGGATGAGGGGATGGGTCAGATACCTAAACACACTCCTGGCTGGCACTTTCACAGCAGCCTTGATGGGTGGAAAGCTTCTGCCATATTGGATTTCCCAGAGAATAGTGTACTGTGGAATAGTTTGCAGTAAGGCAAGCAGGATGTGCTTCATAAGAAGCAAAGGGGGTCAAGGGAACCTTTGTCTCATTGGTTAGGGAGTGTCCAGAAACCATCAGCACCCACTAGCTAGTGAATTCTACCATAGAGGCACCTCACCCACAGCTCACCAGAAAACATATGGACCTTAGGAAAAACAAAAGAGAACTGGACCTGCTGTCTGTGACCTGTATGGAAACCTTAGGGGCCAAACCTGCACCCACTTGACTGAGAAGTGTACTCCAAGGGTTTGTTGGCTGACCTCTGGAGTGGCTACAGGGACGCAACAAGCTACAAATGGCCTTTTTCCTCAAAAGTAGCTACTCTATCTGGACTGGACCTTGCTTCTGCCCTTTGCTGGCGTCCTAGAGTTGCTGGGATTCGTACAAGGGTCCAGTAGGAACTGCTTCAGAAAGCCTGAAAATGTTTGGACTTCCAAGACCTCTAAAATGCTAGTGGGACCTTGCAACTCCAGCTTTGAGAAAACATTGTCAAAAACAACTTATAGCCTTACCACGATGAAGGATTTTGAGCCCCAGAAAAGAGACTAAGGGCCTTATTCAGATTTTGCAAGATGAAATACTCCCTTTTAAACATGTCAGGTTTCACAGGACTGGTAACAATTAAACCGGCGTGTAATTGCAAATGGTTCTGGGGAATGAAGATGGTGGCGGGCTGACGCGACCACTAGTGTGCATCTCTCCTGCTCACCACTGACCACTGGTGAATGCTGCCCTTGCCCCTTTCCTCTACAGGATTTAGCCAAGTTGCCTACTAACTCACTGACTCCCATGGATAATGTGGGAGGAGGTTGCTGGCACCTGGTAGTGTGGTGTCCTGGCTCTTCTGATCTGATACCTCTGCTAACTGATGCTCTGTCTCTCTGGGATGTGCTGGGCTGCCTGGATCTTTCTTGCTGATGTGGAGCAAGACTGGTGGTTTGTGATCTCTCTACTACCGCTCTTCTGGCTGCTGCTGATCATTGTTTGCTGCCCCCGCTTCATGTTCTAGCTGGAGTTTTTGAACCTACTTTCCATTCCATCAATTTCTTAGCTTACCCCGTCATGGCACCTGGTACCCCTGTGGTAGTATATTACTCTGTGGGTGGCAATGGCATCGACTAAATCCTCTCAGACTGTCTGGTGGGGGAGGCCTGTGACTACAACATGATCAGGCAGACTCAGCCAACAGCAGGAGGCATGCAGAATGACAGCAGCCTCTGTTGCTAAGCTCCTTTCTACCGGGAATAGTGGCAAAGTGCTCTCACTGGAGTTTCTCGAGTCTGGTGTGCTTGAGACAGAGACTCCTCCCAAGGTAGAAAGGCTCTTAGGGGCACTCGCAGGGTGTAAGATGGCAACACATAATTGCCTTCCAGTATGGATTTGGGATGCCGCATATCCAGTTACAAAATTGCTAAGGATGCTTCGGACACTGAGATGATCGCACAAGGTAACAGTGTTTCATTTACTAATTCCTCACACCCATTGTTGTTTGATGGCAATGGCGCTATAGACACTGTTACAGATACAGGACTTTGATTCTCCAAGAGACAAGGGGGGGCTGGAGCAGAAGCAGGGGCAGTAAGGGCAGCAGAACTTGAAGGGAATGACCAGCCTACACAGCCCTTGGCTCCTGTTCTATATGGCGCTGTAGGTGAGGATGGGGAGTCAGTGGAACATTGGAGAAGCTCAGGGGTGGCCAAATTACCAAGGCCTCAGAGCGACTGGTCTGACTTCACTCAGGAGACATCGCTAAATGGGACAGGGCCTGATCAATGACAGGATTCTCACAGTAAAAATACTCAAATCGGCGCCTGGAAAGCAAGGAGTTGGGGCTTTCATCAGAATTATCAGGGCACTACAGACTCCCATGAGGTTCCGGAGGCACGATCTAAGGTCAGCTTTTGTCAGTGGATCATGCCCAAACTGAGAGAAATAAAAAACCTTCAAATGACAAGTACGAGAATAAGGCTGCCCTAAGCTGTGCAGCTCAAGGGTCTGGAGGTCCCTCGAACAGCCAGGATCATTATATTGACTTTGACATTGATAGTACCACTCAGTCAAATCAACAGCCTGTTGTAAGACCTAAGACCCACGAGAGTCATGGATCCTCCTGTGAAAGCTCTTGGTATATCTAATAGCAATAGTGCAGCTACCTGCACATATGCCAGTCATGAGGTTCTCAACACACCTGTTTTGACTGAGGTCGGCAGTGCAAATACACCCATTACCAACTTGGGCTGTCCAGTCCCCACCTGTACTGCAGAGTCAGAGCCAGCACTATCCACAATCATTCATCTGATTCAAGTTCAGCACCCTGAGGTGCTAAGACATTACAATCAAAAAAGGGGGGGAGATGGTAAGACATTATGCACAGGTATGTGCTGATAAGATTGAGCTGCAGCAATCTCTAGCGGCAATAGTTGGAATGTATCTGTACTCTCTACTCAGGTTACAAAGCTGCAGCAAAGAGTCGCTGATACAGAAGAGGTTGAATCAGCTTCAGCGAAGACTATTTATAAGTGGACATGAGATACAGCTTACTCTGGTCCAAACTAAGGTTGGGGACCTCGATTATCATCAATGGCAGACAATCTGAGAGCATTTGGCATTCCAGAGGGAAGGAAGGGTCCGATCCCTGGAAGTTTATAGTATAGCTGTTCTCACGTACCTTCCTGGACCTGTTAGACTGGGACATGGACTCTCAACTTCAATGAGCACACCATCTCCCAATACACTTGAGACCTCTAAAATAGACAAGGCCAAGCCTCTGCCTATTCTGATATTCATAGGCAACTTTCTATTAAGACAAGCAATATATTTAAAGGCTAGACCTTTTCCCCATCTCTGCTAATGCTCTATCCCTTTTTTTGAGATCAGACCTGTGTAGAATAACTATGGTTTATTGATGGCAGCTCAAACAACTAATTGATCCTCTAAGAGTGGTGGACGTCCAGGTATTCCTCCAGGATCCTGCTAAATTGAAGATAATGAGAGATGGTCAAACTTTGCTCTGCCACTCGGAGGCAGAGACAGCTAAGGTCCTAAAAATGGTTAGGATAACAGCAAGGAGCAGTATGCTATTACAAATATATATTGTTCTCTCTATATATAAATCTTCTATAAATAGTAGCTGACTGGGGGTGGGGGTGGCAAAAGATTTGCTGCTTTTCTGGGACCAGGCCTTGGGGGATAAACTGTATTCAAGTGCATAGATCAGTTGGTGACATCTCATTTGTTGTTTAATATTGATTATGGCATGGGATGAAAAGCATTTTGGTTTCTGAACTTGATGTCTGATTTGTAATGTCTCTTCTGTATTTTTATGCTATATAGACAGTGGTGGGGGCAGGACTGTTGGTGGTGGGAGCGGGGGAGGAAGGTGCACACACTGTGGGCTGTCTGGAGAATGACAGACTCTAGGAGCGGGGTATCTTGATGGAGGTGGGTATTAGGTATTATTTCTTGCAATGTTTTGATGTGTTTTATTGGGTAGGCATTATGGGAAATTGAGTTACAATGAAGCTGTTTGCCTCCTGTTTGTCTCCCGCTGAGTGCCGGCTGACAAAAAGAGTGCTGCTGGATGCCTAGGACTACAATCCCCAGCATCCCTAAGGACCTCCACATGCATATAAGTGCGACGCAGCCCCACGTTCAGGGTAGCTCTTTGCCCCCTGTTTGCCTCCTGCTGGGTGCCGGCCGAGAAAGAGAGTGCTGCTGGATGACTGGGACTACAATCCCCAGCATCCGCAAGGACCTCCAACTGCATAACAGCGCAACGCACACCGCGGGGACACTCCTGGGACACACCATCGGGGCCCCAAAGAGGCGGGTCAGCCCTCTAACATGACCATTTCTCCTGTCCAATGGTAGCGGATCACTGTGAGTGAGGATGGGAAAATGAAAGATCAATCCAGCAGAGCGCAGAGGTGAGTCCACTAATACCTTGGATTCTTTTTGTTCAGGGCATCTGACTCCCTGGAGAAAGAGATTGAGAGTACGGAGCGCAGGCTCTCCATGGGGGAGTCTGGGCTCCCACTGGTGCTATCTACTACTGGGTACCTTCCTGGTAACCAATCTGTGATTACTACTGAAACCCCTGCTACAAACGTAACCACTACCTGCCCCAAAAGCTTGACTAAACTCCCTTTGCATTCATCTAGAACTACCTGTTCTCCTATGGAACTGCCTACTAAGAAGAAAAAAAGGGAGGGAGAGTGAGCAAACGTACAATCACGAATATGGATTCTACCCCGCCCATTCAACTAGATCAGGAGTGAATGCTCAACACAGTTGAATAGACAATCGCAAACCTCTTGCAGCCCTTTTCCAAAAGACTAACTAGAATAGAGGTGATATTAGCCTCTTTTATCTTGCGAGGGGCTAGGCCAAGAAGATCAGACTGGGCGTAATCCCCATTCGAGACTAGACTTGCCGCCAGCAGCGTGCCCCTACGAGATTATTCTGGCCAATACTCCAGAGCTAAAAATTTTGCAAAAGGAATCAACTGACCAGCTAATTTTAAAAGCTTGCCATAGGATAAACAAACACAAGGAGGGGGGTCAGAATCTTTTACCAGCATTATAATGTTGAGAAGGGTTGGTTGGGTGGGAAATTCAGACACAAAAATTAGGTGGGACTGTGTCGTACTAAACTTTAAATCACACTTTATGGCTTGTAAACTCCTAAGATTACTACCTAAGGCCCCAGCGTCAGTGTCTCAGATGTTTGCCTTGCCCTCAGGCTTTTTTTATAAACCTGCAATTCAAACTCCTTGAGTAAAGGGATCATAGGGCTTTTTAAGTCTCCCCCATCTAATGAACCACAGACCCCCCCGAGGCATATAACCAACCCATTACCAATTAGCAACCATGTTACCTCATTGGCAGATCTGGAAGCTTGCAATTGATAGATAATGAAGGGGGTCCCTTCACATATCACATTAAGCAGTGTTAGTGAAGGGCTAGAGTACCCTTTGCAAATCATCGAGGAAAACGATCAGATATCAATGATCGTATGGAACACTGCAGGGTTAGGCATGAAATTGTCTGATCAAACATGGACCTAGTATGTAACAGCTTTTAACGTAATCTGTCTACAAGAGACCTGGTAAATAGACCCTATTTATATAAATGTTTATTGTACCTTCCATACCCCAGCCATTCCATCAAAATCAGGCAGAACGAAGGGTAGCATTATGACATTAATAAAAAATACCCTTAAAGTCAAGAGTCTTGTCCCTTTGAAATTATTGCTCATATTATATTACATCTAACAGGCCCAGGGGACAATACAATGCTTTAAATAAACTATTAAAATATTAATTTCATGGTGAGATGGCAAAAGTTGTAAATGCATTATTTAAAAATTGTAAGAAGGTTCCTAGTATTTTATGGGTGGGTGATTTTAACGAGCATATTTGTCGCTTTGCAACCAAACTGACATGTGGATTACTTGATGAGGAGGGTGAAGGCATTGCACATTTTATCCATAACTCCCATGGTGACACACTCAATGGACTTCTTATCATAAAAGACTTAGAAATATTGAATCCCATTACCGAGTCCACAGGCTTGTTACAGAAAATGTTTGGTTTGATGTCTAAGGAAACAACTATTGATTTTTTAATAACTTCAGCATCCTTTAAAACTGATATAAAAGTCACCTTTACTAGGTTTAGTGACCTCGCGACTATATATTGCTGCTTGGCCTGGGAAGGGATACATGTCCTGCAGATAAATTATATAAAACCATTTATAACAAGGAAAAATGGGATTGTCTTAAAATGGGGTAAAATTGATAAGGAGAAACTTGTCTCTTCAGTAGTCGCAAATAGATATAATTAAATTATGACATGCTTTGAAACAAATAATGATCCTAATAGGGTAGTGGCTGCCTTTGAGTCAATTCTGAGTGAGGTAAAAAACAACCTAACAAAAAATAGATTAGCCTCTAATCTAACTGGCCCACGCTGGTTTGATCAGAACTGTATGAGATCGCTCTCAAATTAACATAAGGCCCTTGGGATTGAATGAAGAGATGGGGCACAGGTCAAGCTATCATGTAAACTATATACAAAAGCTAGGAAGACCAGACTACAAACATTGAAGGAGGAAGCCTGGGATCAACTTCAGCAGGCCTCCACCTTAAAAACATTCTAGGGAATTTTGGAAGCTAATTAACGCCCCATTCCTGAAAGCATCTTCAGACCTCAACCTAGATAGTCCCATGGATGAAAAATCATGGGTGGCCCTTTTTTCCAAAATATTTGGTCATGGAACTGAAGGAAGGCATTTGCCCATGAACAATAAAGGTCTTAATTCAAACTCTGCCCTTATTTTTAATCATTTAGAGATAAGAGAAGCCTTTTCCCAATGTACCAGGCCAGGACGGTACTCCAACAGACTTTTTTCCGAGTCCAAAGACCTTTGGGGCCCTGTTTTGACAAATGTTTTCAACGTGGTCGCTAAGGCCGGCCCGCTGGAATCATGGTCAAAATCTGTCATAATACCAATATTTAAAAAGGGGGAGAAAATGGAACCCAAATATTATAGGCCCATTTCACTTTTGGACGGTACAGCCAAACTTATGGAACAGGTTCTATTGAATAGATTAGAGGAATGGGCCACAATTATTAATGTTTTGATCCTACCCCAATATGGTTTCAAGAAAGGAAAAGGTACCCAGTACCAGTACCAGTACCTAAATCTGAGCTTGCTTATCACCAAGTACTCACAAGCTAAACAAGGCAAGCTCTTCCTGGCTTTAATGGACCTATCAGCAGCTTTTGACTGCATTGTTCATCATCACCTGTGGAGAATCATGAGGGAGGTGGGTATTGGTGAGGCTATTATCATCTTTATTAGAAATCTATACTCCAGGGCTGTGGCTTGTGTTCGTTATGGGAGACAGGGAGAGTGTACTAGCTGGTTCCCTATTAACAGGGGGGTTCGACAGGGGTGTGTTCTTGCCCCTTTTCCTTTTTCATTGTGCACCAACGGAGTAGAGGTCTCCTTTGCTAGATTCAACCCTGGAGGTCCAAAAGATGAGCAAAGCCAGCGTCCCCAACCTCCGCAACATCAGCTGGTGCTATTAGGACCAGCTGATGTGGTCCTAATAGCATGCACTGTCCTGGCGCTTCAGAAGCTTTTAGATAGATATGTGAATTTTATGCATAAAATTTAGATCTACAAACTAATGAGGCAAAATCTTTTATTTTAGTGACCAAGCCTAAGGTGAAGAAAACCTTTGTTTTATATAGCAGGTTGGAGAGTGGCTCAGACAGAAATGTTTTCCTATTTAGGGGTGACATTTGATAGAGCGCTTTCATGGCCCCACGAATGTATGACGTTACTACGCATACAATTACAAAGCGGTACTTTACATCTCGTTTGTTACAACGCAAGTCGTTACAACGACTTGCGCTGGAGGGTGCTGGACTTAGAAATAGTATGATATACTATTCCAACTCCAGTCTACATACAGTAGGGAAGGTGTTGGAATAGTAAATCATACTATTCGTTAGGTTAGAGCGCCATCCAACGCAAGTCGTTGTAACGACTTGCGTTGTAATGCCCGCGATGTAAAGGCATTGAGATGCAATGCCCGTGTTATGAAGGACGTTTTCCTGATCCCACATGTTGAGAAATAGGGGCTTAATGCTAGAGAAAGGTATTGGTGGTCTATTTTCTTTTACCAAAAAGTTAGGCTCGAAACCTATAGATGTTGTAAAAATGGTATATTTGGCCAAGTCCGCTTCATTAGCCACATATGGAGCTGGTGTGTAGGGACATACTAACCATGCATCATTGCAATCAATAGAAGACACTTTCTGGAAGACACTGGTGGGTCTCCTGAAAAGCTCTTCTAATTATAATTGCCATCATGTGTTGAAAGTTCTCTACCTATCGGATATCCTTGGCCCCAATCTTTTTATGGCACTCCATCTGGAGAAGGGAACTTTTTTACTTAACTCAGCAGTTCTTGGTGGACTGCCTTGCATTGGAACATGCACAAAGGATCCCATGGTTTTTGTATGCTAAAAATTACTTAATTTCCTTGGATCTTGAAACTATCTTTGAAACACCAAGCACCTGCCAGAACATCTAAAAAAAGCAATTAAATCTTGCTTTTTAAATCATATGGCCAAAAAAAAGAATGGATTCAACAATACTAAATTTATGGTGCAAGCTTATCTAGAGGGGTTATTACCTAATGAGGGGCACGTTTCATACCTGATAGCCGTGAGAAATTCTTATCATAGATTTATACTACTTAGGTTTAGGCTAAACCTTACTCCCTGTATGTTGGGTCACCCATCAAGTATTTTTTCCATACAAGCTTTACCACCCTGCCATGTGATGGGGTGTCTTCACAATCCGACCTACATATTTAATTTTTTTTGCAAGTTTAACTTGAACATCGTAAAAGGTTAATGTAGCCAATCATGCGTAAAAACTAATTTAGAGAATGTCGTCAAGGATTGGCTTTTTTTAAAATGCTTTCTGACCATTATGTTTGTTATTGCGTTGCATCTTTCTTATGCCTCTCTTTAAATACCAGAAGATTGTATAATAGTCTGGAATTAATTATAGTATATTAATTGTTTTTATGATCGTTTTTAATAGTACACTATATTTGATATTGGAAAAATGATTAATCATGTATTTATGAACTTTTATGATCTATAACTACAGCTTGAATAAAGTGATTTCTGAGTTTCTGAGTTACAAAGATCACATTTTTATTTGGCTTTTGAATGATATGTTTGACTGTTTTGTAAGTAGAGCAGAAAGTGGAATTTTTGGCAGCAAACTCACATTATGGCTCAACTGAAATTAATGAGTTGGAGTAACTGGTCTTAATAGTCCTATGAAGTGCTGAATGGTTGAAGAGGAGATATGTGCATATAATCCTCACATAGTATGCCTAACGGGAACTCAACTGGCCTATAAGGATCACTTTCTTTTGAGGGAATTAGAGTATGATATGACTATCAGCACTACTCAGTCTATCTCTCTTTGAGGGGTGGCTATACTGAGCTAGAATCAACTGGAAGATACTGTTCTTCAAACTGCCTCTGACCCCAGTGGCAAATGGGAAATTGCTCAGTATGCGGTTTACTCTAGACGTTGCTGACTCTCTGTGCTGTACATGGCCTGAATGTTGATGATCCTGGGATGTATATTCAGCAAAACTTCAACCTGTTTGATTGGCCAAGGGATTTGCTGTTAGTGGGTTATTATAAATGTGTTCTTGACTACTCAGTCAACACCACTAATCACAAGGCCTATCATCATATGGCTAAAACAAGGGCTTCCATTTCTGAGATATTATGGATGCATGGCTTAGTTGACACATGGACGGCACTTTTTCCTACTACTCCTGGCTATACATTTTATTCAGCACTGCGCAAGCAATATTCTAGAATAATATGATTCTTCTGCCTCAAGAGCTGTTTCAAAGTGCCAGCATACCCTTTCGGGTGACAAACCGCACTTCTCAAGTTCAACCTGATTGATTGATTGAATGGGCTGCTATGGAGGTATGCCCCAAGATTACCTCAGACTATAATCCTGTCCTGTTAACAATATGGCTGCCCGGAAGTGCGCTGTTTTACTTTCCCTCTGTCACTTCTTTCTGATTCCACCTTTAGAGCTCGACTGATGGACTGATGGACCAATTCAGGGTGTTTACAGTGGACAATCAGGACATTGACCTGCTACATATTGTATGGGACACTATGAAGGCTTTTGTCAGGAGACAATCATGCAGTTTGTTCTGAAGACAAACAAGAATGAAAGAGATAAGGGCTCCAAGCTGCGCATTTATCTATCTGAGTTTAAGGCTAAACATACACTAGCTGTTAGGGATAAAAAGCTGACCGAAAACTCAATCTATTTGAAACTGGTAAACCTCAGATGCATTCTTGACTGAGGTCTGTGCCAGAAAGTCATGCTTAAATTCCATAACAATAAGACTCTTCATTACAAGTATGGGAAATAGATCGGCCGGGCACTGGCATTTCGGGTCTCCAAAGATAAGCATAAGTATGCAATGAAATCCATCAAAGATAAGAAAGGCTCCCTACATTATGGCATACAAGCCATAGGCAGTCATTTCTGCAATTTCTATAAAGAAATGCATGGCCTACCCAAGCAAACCCCACAGACTGCTATTAATGAGTATCAATCAATAAAATTCTGCATATAAAGTGTGGCTTATCACCCCTAAGGATATCCAGGCACTCTGATGTGGTTATTAGTCAAACAGCCAGGTCTTAAGTCCCTTCCTGAATTTTGTCAGTGACAATGAGAGGCGGAGGGGAAGGGTGTTCAAGGACTTGGCGGCGAGGTAGGAGTTTATACAGAAGGCCTCTGTCCTATGTCTGGACCAACATCAGGCTTCAGGCTTGGAGGAGGATATCACTATCCAGGAATTAGAGAATGCAAGAAAACCTCTCCATTGTGACAAGCAGCAGGGGAAGATACAATTCCCCTGGAGTTTTATAGGGTATTTAGCATGATGCTACTTCCTCTAGTGATGAGGCTATTGTCTCATATTGATATTAGGAGAACTGCGCCGGAGACTTGGAAGTCCATCAATATAGCAGTCTTCCTTAAGGAGAATAAACCTCCCCATGGAAGGAGATCATACCGACCTATCTCTCTTATCAACTCAGATGCAAAAATATATGCTAAAATTCTTGCGGCCAGACTTGCCCTTCTTTTGCAATACATTGTCTCTTCACAGCAGCATGGATTTGGCCCCGATAGAGATGCCACCAGTCATACAAATACTGCAGTAACTTTGTTAGGTGTAGACAGATCACTGGCAGTAAAGTGGGCATGATTTTATTGGATGCCATATAGGTATTTAATCAGGTCTCATGGCCCTTCAGGTCAGGTCTTTGTATAAAGATCCTGTGGCCAGATTGATTATGAATGTTTATACCTCTCTACTCTTGAATATATACAGGGGCATGCATCAAGGCTGTTCTATGTCCCTGTTATTATTTGCCATTCATATTGAACCCTATCTCCAACTGCGTATTTATAATCTTTCGATCCAGCCAGTCATCTTTAATGGGGTAGAACTGAAGCTCAATGCCTATGTAGATGATGTGGCTGCATATTCATTGGATTCCCTTGATGCTATTGGCCAGATGTCAGATGAGGCAGATAGGTTTAAAGGGGTTTCCGGTTATGAACATAACCTAATAAAGACTCAGGGGGCGATTCACAGAACTAATCTGCGACAAAATCCTAAATGTACTACTTTTGGTATTCACACAATGCACTTACGACTCCTAACTTTACGCCCGCACTCGGGCCGGAATTTCCGCACCCGGACCGTACTCTCCGCACCCGGACTGTACTCTCCGGCTAGGGTCGTACTCTACGGCTCGAGCCGTAATCTCTGGCTGGGGCCGGAAAAAGTGTAATCTATCGGCGGGATTGCAATTTTCATAAAAAGGAACATCAGGAATGTGTGATAACTTGTAGAGGAGGTCATGATAAACTGTTTGAGCAGGGAAAAGGGTACGGCCAGACACTACATTATAACCAAGAAATGTTTTCTCCTTTGCTTCATGGTACATGCAGGGCACAATTTGCGCTCCCCTCAGTGATGAGTGTGCAGTCAACACTTATGGCATTAAATTCTATTAAAAATAATGTTGATCCTTTACACTATTTAAAAACGTTCATTATGTTGCTGATATCATCAGCCAGGTAGTTTTCCTTTCACACAAACACTATCCATACTGTCATCTAATCTCTGTGGCACAACTTTGGCACTAATAGGATAAATAAATAAAACAGCCTTAGCCGCTATCGAACTGATCGCCCCACTGAAAACACGATCAAATAAATCCAGACAAACCCTGGCAGCCTGGTTTACTCCTGAACTTCATAAGGAAAAAACCAATGTAAAAACTTGGAAAGAAGATGGCGCCAAACCCATCTTAAAGATGATAAAGAGAAATACAGATCAGCCCTCACTCTTTATCACAAAAAAACTTAAGCAGACTCGTATAGTCCAACAACTAAGCCAAGCAGAAAACACCCCCAAAGCCCTGTACCAGATTCTGAAAGCTTTCACTAGCCCCAAAGCCTGTGACTTGGAAGAAAACTGTTCTCAGTCTCTCTGCGATAAAATAAGTGACTTCTTTATACAGAAAATTGACACCATCTATAATAAGTTCACCGCAACAAGCTGTCCTCTGCCGGCAGACACTATAATGGTATCCCCACCTAGCAAAAGGGCAAAATCACTATTGAATTTCCCCCTTTTTATCTCGGGAAGAGTCAGAAACATTAATGTGTAAGGTAAAATCTGGCTCGCCTCTCGATGTCTTACCTGCAAGAATTTCAGCCTCTCTTGCCATCTGTTCTCTATTGAATCTATCACTGAAGGAAGGCCACCTACCTTTAACATGGAAGGCGGCTCAGATCATCCCAATCCCAAAAAACACCAAAGCTTTCATAGAAGATCTCTCAAATCTCCGCCCTATCTCCCTCCTACCTTTTCTGAGCAAAGTTCTGGAAAAACATGTTAATAAACATCTATCTCACCATATCGAATCGGCCAGCTACTTGAATCCATCTCAATCGGGCTTCCGGCCAAAACATAGCACGGAAACTGCCCTGGTGGCCGTTACTGATAACATCAGGCTCGCACGAGATAATGGCCAACCTACCCTCCTGGTGTTATTAGCTCTCTCCGCCGCATTCGATACGGTCGACCACCAGACTTTGCTCAGGAGATTGAGGGAAGCCAGGATTGGGGGAGTGGCACTGCAGTGGATGACTAGTTTCCTCTCTAATCGTACCCAGACTATTAACCTGGAACCATACCGGTCCAATACAAAAGAACTGACCAAGGGAGTGCCTCAAGGCTCATGTTTAAGCCCAACCATGTTCAACATCTACATTGCCCCCTTGGCCTCACTATTGAGGAACTACAGGTTCATCCTGATATCCTATGCAGATGACACCCAACTTACCTTCTCATTCAATAAGACCTCTCAGACAGCCCAAGCTTCCTTCTCTGCCGGCATGCTGGCCATCTCACAGTGGATGAGAAACAACTTCTTACAGCTGAATGCCAGTAAGGCTGAAATCGTGCTCTTTGGAGAGGCCCCGCTATTGTGGGCACCAGATTGGTGGCCTAAAGAGCTAGGAAAAGCTCCAGCATCAAACACAGTGGCAAAAAACTTAAGGGTGCATCTTGAACAGACTTTAACTATGAAAGAGCATGTAACACACACCGTTGGCTCATGCTGTCATGTGTTGGGCCTGCTGAGAAGAGTTTTTCCTTATCTCCCTGACTTCTTGCGAAAGACCCTTATCTAAACCCTGGTGTTGAGTACATTAGATTACTCTAACGCCTTATTGATTGCGGCTAACGAGTCCTCTCTGAACCACCTTCAGGTGGTACAAAACACTGCAGCACGCCTAGTCTTAAATGCCCCTCACAAATCAGCTTCACTCCCTCTTCTACAACAACTACACTGGTCACCTGTGCATAAATGAGTGAAGTTTAAGATATGCTGTCTGACACACAAGGCAATATGGGGAAATGGACCTACCTATCTGGCAGGGAGGCTCCATCAATATATCCCCCAAAGGGACCTTCGATCTGGCTCAAAATCTTTGCTCAAAATTCCCATGGTCAAAAAAGCACGGACAGGAGGAAAGGCCTTTTCATATCAGGTGCCCTCCTTATGGAACACACTTCCTATAGCTTTAAGTCAATGCCCAGCCAACTTGAAATTTAGGAAGGCTTTGAAAACTGCCCTCTTCTAGATGCGCCCACCATGACAACTTTCTTTTGCAAGTCCACGAGTTCTGAGATACTTCATAGGGCAGTGGTTTCCAAACTTTTTAAACCCACGGCTCCCTTGACGTATTGCCAATTGGCCACGGCTCCCCATTGTGTTACTATTTTTGGGCAGGTGGGGGGCATGTAAGCCCAATATCTGGAGTACTTCCATTTTTCTTCCTGAAAATAATTGGGATGAAGCCAATGACGCTATTACAATCATAGTTGTAATAAAATGAAAAATATAACTGTTGTTTAATATAAAAAACTTTAATTACTTACGTCAGAAACAATACAAGGGAAACTCTTCAGCACTGGGGTCTGCTTATGGATTCATGGGTGTATAAAATACTAAACAATACTACAGGAATCTGGGAGATAAGTCTGCGCATTTAAGGCTATTGTCCTTGGAAATACACTGTTGTATATATGTATCACAGAGCTCCTTGGACGACATGGAACAACATGGAACTTCATGAGTAACAGATTCTGCTGTGATTCCAACCCTAAAACCATCTGTGCACTCTACTGGTGTGTATTAAAGGAAGTATGAGGAGCTGCTGAAGGAAAACACCAGATTGATGTTTGATGAGCTGTTAAATGACCCTGAAGCGAAGACGTGATTAACTCTAAACCCCTCTGACCAGATCACACCTCTAAGGAGCAAATTTTGGACATTACGAGGAAACACCCAGTCATTACATTTTGTTGGTACTACTGTGGCAAAGTGAAGGGCAACACAGGTCATCACTCTTTCTTTGATGAGGAAGATGTACCTTACAGATTGAGTTTTCCCTATTAGTTACTTTAGATAAGCGGAGCCTAATAACATTTTTTGGGCTCTGCCCTGAAATAAGCTAAGAAGAAACAGATACTGAATGATATTGGGAATGGTGATCCGAGGGTCTCTGGCCTGTAATCTGAGGATTTCTGACCTACTAAATTCTGTCCATCCGCTTCAAATCCTTTTGCTCTTCTTCTGAACTTGTTTTCAGTTCAGGCAGAGGTAGCCATGTTCTGGTACAATCGCACCATCTGATGACATAAATAAGCACACCACGCAAACACAGTGCAGTCTCCTGCCTTCAGCCAGTCTAAGAAGCTCCTTTAGCTTTCTTAATACCTTCCTTGCATGCCCAACAACCTATGTCTCTTTTTATGACCTTCATGCTCTCTAGCGAGTCCTCTAGTCCCAGAGGGGCAGAGTGGTTTCCTTTTCTATCGCTTATTATACTACCAGGCTTTTATCAGAAAAGCGGGTGCTTACTTCCTGCCTCGCATGCCTCTGAGCTGTCACGGTGCCGAAGTGAGTCTGGTGTGTGGGCCTGACATTGCTTGCACCTTTTTTTGTGGTGGCAGAGGTTCAAAAACATACAAACAAATACCCAGTTGAAAAGAGTGTGACCGCTATGTTGGAATACCAACTACGGTAGAAAGAACATAGCTCCCTCCCCTGCCCAAGGGCTTTTATGCTTCTGGACCCTGCAAAAGGCACAAACTGGCACACAGTTATGTAAAATATTTTGGAAAGAGGAAAAAATAAATCGTTTAATTACAAAATTCATTTATTTATTAAACGGTTTAACATCTTTTTGATGATAAAAATCTCAATTGTGCTACAGCAGAACATTTTTTAGAGAAATAAGAGGATAAAGTGCATGGCGTTATATTTTTGGAATCGATAAGAGCACTACAAAATATAAGGAGGAGTGAAAAATGTCCATAAAACAAAAAGAAGCAAGGTTTACTTTAACCTATTGCCACTAAACCTTTTGTTTCTGTTCTACAGAATAATGAATATTGCTGTAAATGTTATTGATCTTGTTGGACGATGTTGGAAGCTTTAAGGCTTTTATTGTAATGAACGTTCTAAAATTAATCGAGTAGATGGAGATAAAGATAAAAAGATGCCTTGCGTCTCTGAACTATTTTGTATGGTTAAGCTCGGGATTGAAGTGCACTGTTAAAGCATGATTTATATTGCTCTACCTTGCTTGCAGTGTGATCGGTGCGCATCTGTTTGCGACGCCCCGGGCTAGTTTTGACACAGATTGGAAACCACTGCCTTAGGGGGTGATTCAAGCGCTATATAAGCTCACAAACTAAACTAAACTAAAGACAGGCCTTATCCTTGCATTTTTCATTTCACAGAGGCAAAACTCATGCACTCATGCAATCACCAAGACACTACCCCTGCAGTTATGCAATCACCAATGCTCTACCCATGTACTCATGCAATCACTCAGGTACTACTCTTGAACTCATTCATTCACCTCGAATGCTACTTCTGCACTCATATATTCATTCAGTGATACACTACCCATGCACTCATCCAATGACCCAGGCATTTATTTTGCAGTCATCCTTTTACTCAGGCACTACATATGTACTCATCTAAGGAACCAGACATTAGCCATGCACTAATAAAGTCAATCAGGGACTACCCATACACTCATCCAATCCCTCAGACAGTACCCCTGCACTTATGCAATCACCCAGGTACTGCCCATGTACTTATGCAATCACTCAGGCATTATTCTTCCACTCAACCATTCACTGAGGAGCTAACCATCCACTCATCCAGTGACCCATGCATTAAGCTTGCACCCATTTTTCCAGTCAGGCATTACCCATACACTCAACCAATCACTAAGGTACTACCCATGCACTCATGGAATCAAACAGGCACTACTCCTGCACTCTAGCATTCACCTAGGCAGTACCCATGTACTCATCCATTCACTCAGGCACTACCCATGCACTCATCCAATGACCAAGGCAATACTCTTGCACTCATACTTTGACTCATCAAATGACCCAGACATTATCCATCCACCAAACCTTCAGTCAACACTGAGGGGAGCACAAATTGTGCACTGTATTTACCATGATGCAAAGGAGAAACCTTTTCTGGGTTATGATGTAGTGTCTGGCCGTACCCTTTTCCCTTCCCAAACTGTTTTTCATGACCTCCTCTACCATTGATTACACTTTATCCGGCCCCAGTCGGAGATTACGGCTCGAGCCGGAGATTACGGCCCCAGCCGGAGAGTGCGGTCTGGGTGCTGAGAGTACGCTCCGGGTGCGGAGAATACCAAAAATCGTAAGTGCCTTCTGTGAAAACCAAAAGTAGTAAGTTTAGGATTTTGTCTCAGATTAGTTCTGTGAATCGGCCCCTCAGATTTTGCTCAGCTACCACCTTGACCGCTCTGTTCCTGTCATTACTCCAGTAGCTACATACCTTGGGGTTAAGATCTGTGCCAATATAGACCGCATAGTCGGGCTGAACTATGACTCTGTCTTGAAGGCTGTTAGTCTTAAACTGCGAGCATGCCATGGTCACTAAGTCTAATTGGGCGATGTAATATCATCAAAATTAATATTCTTCCAAAATGTCTATATTTTTCACTCAAATCCATTGTGAGTACCTGACACATTCTTTAAACACCTTGAGTGGGTCATCATCAGTTTCATTTGGGGCTGCAAAAGAGCAAGACAGGCGATACAATTCATGAAAATACCAACTAACCAAGGCGGCTTGCTATTCTCTGAATTTAAGTTATACTTTTGTGCAGCTTTCAGAATGTGCTTTCAGAATCTACTTACATACTCCGATCCTGACATTCTTGTGCTGGGCTAGCAATGGGCCCTAGGCTCTGGCTCTAGGTTATTTCTCTGCAGATGGACAGTCCAAATTATTTAAACAGTTGAAGTTCAATATCATTAAGGTTATACATAGGATCTGGGGCTAGATTTGCAGTAAATGTGCCTTGCCTTACTCCGCTGTGGGGTAATCCCGATCTCCCACCTATTTTCCATGATACTGTGGCCAGACAGTGGTTTACGTTAGGCCTAAAAACCGTGTGTCAGCTTTTCGAATCATCTGGACTGTATACATTCTTGGTTCTTCAAGCATGCTATGGACTCTCACATCATGCTACAGATTCGCAATTATCTCTTAAGCATGCAGTTACACATAGCCAAATCAGACAACACAGATATTTTGAAATATTATTTTTACAACTTTAGGTAAAGTATCAATCAGAATAAACTATACAATTATGATTGCATATCAGGAAGATGGGCTGCTTCTGCTTGTGGCAAAGTGGAGCAAAGGGTTCGGCATGAATATCTTTGCAGACGATATCTCTGATGCATTTGACATTGTGAATAAATCATTTGTTTCTGTTAATCTTAAGATGCAACAAAATCAGAACTATATGCATGCTCTACTATACTCCAGAGAAGATATCCAGATGGGTTGGGGCAACATCTACTAATTAGACAAGTTGCTCAAGGTGTAGCACTTACTCTGCCAACATTGGAGACATTTTTGGTGAGTGCCCCTCACTTAAAAACCATTTGGACTACAATCTCTGATCATCTCTTGTTTCATCTGGGTTATAACATGCAGCTAACTAAGCACGATGTTTTGATGGCATATTAATGTGTCACTAACCCCAGGGACTAGAAAGGGGTCACAGTTGCAATTACTATTGTTCGGCTTTGCATTGTCAGCGCGTGGATCGACCCTATACCTCCCACTTCCTTAGAATTGTGGTGCAGGTTTAGTCAAATATATGAACTGGAAGTAGTCATATTTAAGACTAAAGGGGTCAAATACCACCAACGTCTTAAAAAAATATGGGCCAACATTTTCATTGAAGAGTAGGACTGCTAAAATATTCCTATTTCCTCGATGAACTAGATCGCTACTTTCTTTCATCTTGCTTTTGCTTTTTGTTTTAAATCATTTAGGAAATGAATCTGCTATATTATTTCTATATATTTGACAACACTTGAGTCCAAATGTATCAAGATTGATGGCATAATAGAATCTTTGTAACTCAATAAAACAAAAGAAAATGTTTAACAAATGGTTGACTGTGAATGGTGTGGCACACATTAGGGTGCACCAAGAAAACAAATGGCAAGAATAATATCCCGAATAGGGTTGCATGGGATCGATATTCATTTTGGTCCTGCAGTAAGCCAAATGATCAGTTGTTGGTGCTTCTATGGTTGAAACATGTTGACCTATGATGTTGGAGTGCATAATTAACTCCAAGAATCTCACAACTTTGCTTTTGAATTTTGCCATAGTTCAATTATACAAAGCATTTAATAAAACTAAACACCTTCCATCCTGGTTTGCCCCAAGGCAATTTATCATTCGATCCCTTAAAAAAGTTCCAACAAGAGCTCCCTTGAAGTTCTCAAGGTTGAGCCAGCCCAGATACATAGGTGTATCTAGGTGTGGACTCAATGATGAAGAAATCTAATTGAACGAGCAGTCGGTGAGAGTACTTTTAAAGAACCATGAGTTTCTGCTAGGCAGACACAAATGTATGTGCACTGTAAAGTGATTGATTTATTGGTGTGCATAAAATGTAAGCAGAGTGGAAGCACTTTGAAATGCTTCTGCCTCCCTTCTTCCTGATGTGAACTCCCCCCCATCTATGACATTTCAAGTTCAATAGGAGATAATTGTCACACTTCCGCTGCACCAGACCACCAAATAATCCTCTGGCGTGAAACAAACGCGGTTGAAGCATCTCGGTTCTCGCCCAAACTACAACTCCCATGATTCCTACTTCAGGATAGGCGTGCGCGTGCAATGATGACGCGCCTACCCGGAAGCCTCTTAATCCGGGCAGCGGTGGCAGTGCAGTGCTGCGAATTCTGGAGTAGCAGATGCCGGAGAGGGAGAGAGAAGCGCTGGAAGTAATGCTTGGCATTTGGACGCTCGCTACAAGGGCAGTAAGGGTGACGTTTTCACCACTCGTGTGCATGTAATACTACTTCAAGTGAAAGTGATCTGGGAACAATCTGCTCTTTATTTTGTATCTTGCAACCAAGTGGGGGAACTCTAATACCTCCAATGTTTTCCAGTGTGTGTACTGTCAGTTACATATCGAATAATCAGAAGATGTGATTCCTTAGTGGATTCTCCATTCGCGACATTTGCTGTGATTAAACATCTAACTAGTGCAAGGCATGGGAGGTTAATGCCAGTACAGTTTATTTGTTATGGTGATACTTATTACTGAAGACTTCATGTGGCTCTTGTGATTCTTTCTTCCTAGCAGGGGCTCATGGTGTGTGTTGAGTATCAACCCCCCCTGTGACGCAAGACCCTTCAAAGATTGTGGTGGGTAACGTGTGGCGTGAGAGTAGTGTGTGTGTGGTGCATGCCCATAGTTTGTTCAATACTAAGGGAATGGTGTCTTTTCTTCTTTTTGCATATAAAGAGCCTTCCACTTATAAGATATCTATATCAAAGATTGATTTGCAGGAATGCAAGTTCTTTTTCTTTGCAGGTAGTTACAGCTTTAGTATATGTTTAGTATCTCAGAGCATTTGATACAGGAATTAGAACAGTCCTTTAATTGTGTTTTTTGTGTTGTAGGTCTCCCTCCCCGTGGTCCCCATCCTTTCCTTCCCTCGCTTAATCATTCCTACCCTCTGCGCTGTTATAGCATCAGAGGGTGGAGTGATTGAGAGGTGAACCCATTTGAGCAACACGCCGATGCTGGGAGTTTGGAATAAAGGCTTGACAATAATGCACTTATAATACAAGCAGATAGGATAGCCGCCACGTTTATGATAGATTATCTCATTAATGCCCTAAGTCTACAAGCAGATATCTTGACCGGGCGAGGGTGCAAAAATTATCCATCCAATGAGAGGGCTGCAGACCCTGTGAAATTAAATTTTACCACTCAGAGCTTTGCTCACCAAAACCAGAGGCTTCAGAGGGACCTCTTCCAGCAGCTCTTCAACTCTGAGAGGACTTTTTTGGATACAGCCTGCAGCCTTGCCCCGCTGGGGGATTTTAACTTCAATTTGATAGACTACATGCCTAATTTATAGTTTGCTGGACACGTTACTCTGTCACAAACGTGCCTGATATCCCGTCTACCTTATTTCAAGTGCATTATACCCTATGATACATGTAATAGGGCGGATGGGAAATCCGTAACATTTGTGATGGAGTAACCTGTCCGCCAAACTATAAATCATACCCTAAATCAGAAAGGCAAAATCTTTGACTGGACCCTCTTGAGATATCCAGCATCTGCTCCATCACAGTTGGCTTGAAATCATGCCTCGGTCCCAGTCAACTGCAACCGTAACTTCTGATTGGTGCATATCGTTTTCTGGTCATTTTTTGCCCAATAACTTTGAATATTCATATCTTTGGTTCCCTTATTAGATTTTAGCTAGTTTTACTATCATATTTCCTATTAAATATTTCTCTATTTTGGAAATTGGTAGTGGAAATTTTATTGTGTTTTGTTTTGCCTTTTTAATTGCTTTGGTACTGCTGAATTCTTTATAGACTTTTCCTTAACTGAAGCCTATCTGCTCTGTGCCATTTAGGGCCTTAGCTCTAGTGTCGCTTGGTGCAACAATCTTTTTGGACCCCCCCCCCCATGACTTCCTCCTCACATTCTTTCACTGCCACTCAGAAATAGTGCCCCTCATCACTCCTTAGCTCCACTCTCACATACATTTAATTTGTTTTAGAGTGCTGCTAAAGGCTGGTTTTACAAATCCACTCAGCTATCCACATAATAAAGATTTGTTCTTTGTAGCATGCATATTAACCCTCTGCGCTCCTTAATGGTGAGTCAAAACTGCCACCACACTATACTCGGATCTCTCTCTCTCTAGCTGGAACATTAATCACAACAATTATCTTTACATTTTTATTGCTGCCTGAAAGCTGAATGAACAAGGACCTCTGCAGTAGGTGCTTTTAAATTGTGAGTTATTGCTTAACACAACAACCCCCTCCAGGTCAGCGCCCAGTGTGGCCACATCAGTCGCACTGCCCTAAAGCCGGCCATGATACCTTAGCTAGCTAGGTTTGAACCCAGATTTATTTATTGAACCTGCATGTTAGACCTGACAGAATTTTGGACATATTATTTAGGAAGGACTCATTTCCTCCTATCCTACTAATCCCTTTTATTACACAAGTGCATTGGGATATGATGCACTTGTAATAAGGCGGACGGGATATTCGGCACATGCCTTAACTGTATCATGTGAGATAATAGAATCTTCACTTTATAAAACCAATTATAGTTATTATTTGTTAGCATCATTATTTTATTTTCAAAGTAATATCATACTGTTTACATCAGAGGGTATCAAGTAGATTGATACATGAAAAAATAGCCCACTCTGTTTTTTACATCAGAAAAGTGTGTAAAAACCAAAACCAAATATCTTGCGGAAGAGTTAAGAAAGTATCAGGCAATGAGAGAGAGAAACAGAAGACATTTCCAATAGTTGAGGAAACATCCCCCCTCAGAGTAAATTGTGAGGTTCGTATGTAGGGACAAAGTGGAAAAGGGAATACATTTAGGGGCATAGTCACAAGGAACTATCGCCGAGTCAACGGCACCTTATCGCAGCTAAAGTTGTGATAAATCTATCGCCCCATTTACAAGCTGGTGTTAATAGCCCACAGCACCAGTTTACCCGCGGTGGCGGCCACAAAAAACATCACCACAGATGACCCCCACAACTATCGCTAATGAGATGCAGAGTGGGCGTTCCCGTGCCAAAACCTGCGACAACATCACACCTCAACATTCTCAACGACCAGACAGAACTGCGATAAAAACACAAAATAAGGCGCGTTAGCAACAGGAAATCTACACCTGATCTGATCTGGTGTAAAGTCGGACAGCAGCCTGCACAACAAAAGGGAGCACAGCCCAGGGCCACATCAGATGGGCAACAGATGCCATGGAGACACCCATCATGCGGCCATACACCCAAGAGGGCCACAACACCCACTAACACCACCCCAGGACCACAACCTACACCCAGACCACCACAGACACAGCGCAGACAAAGACAGCAGACCCCCAGGAAGCATACCAGCCACACAGACCCAACCTCTGACAATGTCACCGTCCACCACAGGCTGAAAGGGACAACCATCCCACGTATCCCGCCCATCATCGTCCAAAAGGCCTATAGCATCAACACTGCAGACAATCAACATCCCACCCCACACCAAGCAGCCGGCTTGGCTGCATCTATTGGCCCCTGGCACCCCCCAACCAACACCCGCCAGAGTCGGAGGTTTCTCACTGCCAGCCACATCCAAGTCCCTCACACCTGTCCTGGACATCACCATCACCCTGGTACCCCAGTCCCCATACGTCCAACACAATGCGCAGGTCATGCTGGAGACCAAGCAAGGACCATACGTCATAACAGGTTGCACGCACGTGTTGGGGCAATCCACAGCACACATGTCCCACCTGTGCCCCCTGGTGACACAGCACACAATCACCGCAACAGAAAGCACACATCCCACCCCAATGTGCAGGCAACAACAGAACACCATGGAACCTCCAACAATGTCACCTTCAAATACACAGCCAGTGTGCATGATTCCTCCATCCTCCAACAGTCCATCAGCAACAAGCGTTGCCAGGATGGCACCAAAGGGAAATGCACAGCCCCTTGGCAAGTTCCAAATGAACACGACACTCACCTCAACTCCACAACCATGCAAATCACAACTCTGGCAACGCACACGTCACAAAATCACAACCAACATGCACAACAACATTCCCACCCACCCACCAGACACGACAGAACAAATCACAATGGTTACCTGGCCAAGCCATGTCATGAGCCATCAACGGCATGGCACCTCAGACACACAACAGCCGAATGTTGGGAGAGGTGGCAAACAGGCATGTGTGAAGGATGCAGTAGTATTATGATTGGGAAAGTACACAATGTCAAGAGTGGTGGAGATGTGCTGGACAGACCGCAGTATGCAGCACACACCCATATCCATGGTGACATACACCTCTGGTGAGTCGAGTGGAGTGGACAGTGGACACAACCATGTCACCACAGCCAGTGGGGGACCTCGCGGAAATCTTGCCTGTTACGCCCCCCCTAAGTGTGACCAGAGTGGGATGGCCCAACGTATACCACGCCAGCGTAGGGGTGTGAATAAGAAGCACGCAGCCCTGGGCGTGGTCCTCTTGCGGAAAGCCCAACGTCTCTGCGAAGGTGGCACCGAGGCAACGAGGCACCAACATGGCAGCGAGGCTGTCGCATTCCACTCCTCCATTTGCTGCTTCCAGATAAAATCAAACCTTTCAGCGTTATGCCCTGGAGGACACCTTCCACTGTCCCCCAAAATCCTGCACAACATACACCTCGGACATTGATGGTGACCCGCTCAGGTCGCATGGCCCATCTGACTGCACCGCAAGTGCCGGCTGCTGTGCATCCAGGGCCACTAACTCTGTACTTTTCAGGTCCGGGACCCCTTCTTCTGAGATATTGGATGGCCCCTGAAGCATTGGCCTTGGGGTCATCAACGCCATATGTCTGTGGCCCTGTGCTGTACGCAGCCTCAGGACTCAACTGCGGGCCACCAGGGCCCACACATAGATTCGGGTCCTGCCCGACCCAGAGATCGCATCACCGCAGGAGGCACACGCCACCACCGCAAGGACCAACTCCAACCGCCATCTGCCAGAGTTGATACAGTGGTCCTGAAAGACCTACGGAGTTGCTCAGACCTGTCGTGGATGTCATCATTGGCCTGATACCCTGCTCAGCACTCCAGGTGCCAGTGACTTAGTGCACCACAAGCCATTGTCCGTTAGTGATTGAGTTTTGTGCTGTGGAGATGTTGCGCAGCTATGTCACCTCATGCAGTGTGGGAGACCTGGGACGATGATGAGGAAGTTGATGCAGGTGTAACACACCCCACTGCATCAGCATCAGGACTAACCCGAAGGGACACAATCCTAGCAATACCTTCACATGAGCGCGCTCATCTGTAGTGCCCCTACCTCAGTGCACTGCAACTCAAGGAACCTCCTGACTGAATATTGGTGAACCTCTGTCCTTACTCCGGCTGCCACCATTTGCTGTGCAGTTGATTTTGTTATGCATGTGTTTTCTGTTTCTGTTGCACTGGTGTCTAATGTTCAAGTTGTTGCCAGCACCAAGCATTCCGTGCGGACTGGCTTACACTCACCCCACACACATCCAGCACAGGCGTCACTGTACATGTGGCCCTGCCAATAAAGGGGCGGGGTGCACGTGCCCGTAGCCAGTTCGACATGATATCTACGTGTGTCCCTGTGGTCTTGTTGTATGCATGAGGACCCTGGGCCCTACGACATCGGATGCAGACATGTCACCACAGGCAGCGGGTTGGAGTTTGGACATGTAGCTATGTCATCACCCACTGAATTTGTAAGGGGAGTGGCCAGGGCCATCGTACACTGCGCCAATGTGAGTGTGTGACTGATATGTGCATGCCCCTGGGTGTGGTTGTGTACTGTGAATGTGCAGATGCATGTGCCTCTATGGCAGTGTGGTTCTCCTTTGTGGGGTGTAGGTGGTCCCTGAAGGGTAATAGACACCAACGTTTGTAATCTAGTTCACCTTCCATGGGTTGGAACCCCACTCCCAACTGTTCGTCCACCTCCTTTTGGTGTGCTGACACATGGCATTGGGGTGCCATGTGCGGGTGGGTGAAGTGTTGTGGTCCAGCTGTGCTTGCATGTGCATCCCGCTGTGTGGTCTGTTGCAGGGGATGTGTTCTCCTCTGAGTAGCTTGTCTGCCCTGGTCCTGGTGGTGGTTTGCATGGGATATCCATGGGCTGTTGTAGGGAGTTGCTGTCAAAGGTGTGGTGGTCCTCTACGGCATCACAAATGTGTTGTCTTCTGTGCTCTGCTGGAGGAGTTGTGTGCCCCTCTGCAATGTGAAGGGGAGATGCATGTTGACATTGTGTTGACAGGTATGTTGGAGCATTGTTCTGGTTTACATGCAGACTGTTTGGCAATGTACATTGTGACTGTTTGTGAGGTGCTGGATTCTTCTGCGGGACAGTGTGGATTTGGACTACATGACGAATGTGAGGTCGTACGCGTCCATTTCCATTTCACAGTTTCCTGCTCTTTCAGATGTGCTAGGCATGTTTCTGTGCATGTGCGGAGCCAGTTGTGTCCTCTGTTCTGCAGTGTCGGCTATGCGCATTGTACCACATTGTCATCGATGTGGGTGTGCTGTTCTTGCTATGTGTGTGTGCTGCAGTGTGCCAAGGGGATGTGGGACATGATCCTGGGTAATTGTGGGTGTGCAGTGTGCTACGCCTCGTTGTGCATGTGTGTCATTGTGCCCATCTCCCCCCAGCTACCCAGTCCCTGTCCGCTACTTTCCCTGTTGATGTTGTTAGGTCCTCTCGAGCTGTGTCCGTACTCCCTACTCCTTGCACCATCGCCACACTGATGAGTGTGGCCTGGGTTTCCTCCAGCTCCTCCTGTGGAGCTGGACTGCCACCTCCTGTTACCGTTGCTGCCTTCCTGTTGGCAGGGGGTTTGTACCTGGCTTAGTTTGTCACGTCCTGCCGGCGCCTCATGGCCTCCTCCATTGTCCTCCTCGACACTCTGGCTGCATTCATGGTAGTCTGCTTGTGAGTCAGTTGCTGGTAGTGTTCTGTCACCTCCGTGACGCTGGTTTTGTTTTTCTGCGGTCTGCACCCCATCTTCCTCTCCCTTTTCTCCTTGGCCTTCCCCGTGCTCGTTGTTCCTTGCTGGTGGTCTGTGGGTGTTGTGGGGTGCACGTTGTCCTCTGCGCTGGGTCAGGGTGCATCCATGTTGCTCCGTGCTTAGGCTTGTTTCTGGTGTGTTGTTTCTGTGGTTTTTATGGTGCATCTTCCTGCAAGATTTGCAGGCCTGTGGCTGGTTTTCGCTACTTTTTGTGCCGCGATTGGACTCATCGCATGAATGTCCGCGTTCACGTTTCGCATTTTTGCGGCGTGGTGTTGATTTGGACGCTTTGACACGTTATCTGGTGTCTATCGCATGGTACCGCCTTGTGAATTCCACATTGACACAGGGTTATTTTCCCGCGATGGGCTGCGATATTGAAAGTTGCATTACGCTACTCTTGCGGTAGTTATCACACGTTCTTGAGAATATACCCCTTAGTGTTAGTGGGAGAGCAAAGGAGAGAGAGGAAGTGGGGCTTACAAATAATGTGTGTACGTTGACCTTAAAAGCCCAAGAAACAAGGAAATTATAATAGGAATATCAGTTTAGAGCAGCAACCACTTTTTAAACATAATATTTGTTTGTTCTCAATATCGTTTTCATTTTGTTAAGTCAGGTTTGCAATTACCTGTTTTTCTCTTTACCATGGTAGTTTTTTGTTCATTGTAGACTTCAGCTTTAATATCAAAGGATTCATATTTACAATTAAAAATTCTCCCTACTCTAAGGATGCCTCAAGTGAGGACATCTCCTGGACAGAAATCAAAAGGAGAGGATGGCATCACTTCAGGGACATACAATTATAGTTCATAGTTCTAATATATAATACATCATGTGTAATGATGTAATATGGTCCAATTTTGCCATTGAGAGGTTCTGTTGACATCATAAGCCACTGCCGAAAACCAAGTGGTTTCTAAATCTCACCAGAACCCTGAATTGGCAACATAGAACCATATTGCTTATGCTACCCACTATGATTTTTTTTACATTACATGCATACTTTGGTTTAGGTTTCTTGGAAAATCTGTTTTCTTCAAAGTGCAGCTAACAATGGGCGTTGAATAGAACTAGAACGTTTAGGCTTACCATTCATGAATAAATAGTTGATAAACGAACGGACAATGGTGAGGGCCAGAGGATTAATGTGATTCTGTGGCGGCAGCATTAACCAAATTATGGATTCCCTGCTTTTGCCACATCATTTTCAAATTTGCAGATTGGGCAAAAGCATTGTTTCTGTCTCAAGAAGATGAAATTAATACTGCTACAGAATGTGCTGCATAATTTAGAAAACCTTGACACATAATTTGGTGCTCAATTCTTCATGTTTTTAGTACTCCAATCAAAGGTAAAGCTACGCAGAGTGTTTTTGGGAGAAGTCATTAGAAATAAAGACGTCTGAAATACACAGGTAACTGTGACATTTTTCCCATATTTCACAGTTCAGTCTGAAATATATGTTTTTATAGCACTGCATTTTATGCAATAAAATCAGCTAAAGCGAAACACTGATGTAAAAACCGCTTAAAATGAAGATAGAAATCAAAGACATGATGTAGGTTGACACATTCATTTATGTTGCATTGAAGTGGCTTTTCTGCCGTATTAAACGATAAAGGCGATGTTTTTCAAAATGTAATACAATATTTGGGGAAGGTATGAAACATACAAATATTTCTGTAAAGGTCTACTTAATGTCATAGAAATGTAGGTAATTTATTTAAAAAATGCATACGATGCAAATGAATAATAGGGGAAACTGTTGAGGTATATTCTTGAAAATATTCTTGAAAAACAAATTACTTTTTCTTCAACTATTTCCAAAGCAGTTTGTGCGAGGGCCTGACCAATGGCCCTGCAGCTTTTCCAACATGATGATTTATCCACTGTGAAAACGTTCCCTTTAGATGGTATTGGTGATTTGTCAAGAAAATTATTATTCCAGACAGCCTGATTTGCAGCCCCACTGGACAGAGTCGTTTTAAGTCATGGCATAAGTGGCTTAGGGCCAGTCTTTCAGGGGGCCCCCTGATGGAGCCAGCTTTGTTCTGCAAAGAATCTTGCTATGATGACCTTGAATAATTCTTAACAGGTTGTTTTAAATACTGTTTTCCTTTATTTTATTTTAATGTGGGTGGCGTGAGAGTTTATTCATGACATTTTGCAGAGAAATGTTGTCTTCATGTTTCATGCAACATCCATAAAAAAGTTTCTTTAAGATCAATACACCTCACATATGAGAAATGGGAGGGTGTCACAGGGATTATTTGCAGTAATATTAGTGAGCTGCTGCTGTGCTACAATATTAAAAACACACCTCACTATCCCTGAATTATTAGATAGATGCACATTTAGAATTTGGACGAGTGTGCCTGTGTACTGTCAGTGACCCGGCCAAAGAGCATGAAACAGCTGAAACTGGATCATAAATTTAAAGCTGTTCAGAACAGGGGGCCTTGTATGTTTAGCCCAAGGTCCCCAAAATCCTTAACGTGGCCATCGGAGTGTCGGCCTCATTCTAGGAGAGGTGAGCTTTGCCTTTCCTGTTACCGGCCCCCCACCTCTCCTTTCCCCTTCAGTCGTCAAGAATCACCGTAGCAGCAGTTGTGAAAAGCAGAGTCGACAATAGTCCTTTTAAAGGTTTTCTTCGAACCACTGCCGCACAGGTTCACTGTTCTCCTGCACCCATTTAATGTTCGCTTTGGTCTTTTCCAGCGCCTGCTCCAGTGCCCGGGTGGCGGAACCGAAGCCGGTATCTTCGTTTTCCTTTTTGAACTGCTGCAGCTACGAGAGAGAAGAAGATGGGTCACGTCAAGAGAGCTTGAGAAGTGTTGTTTTAAGCGACAATATGTGACTTGTGTATTGTGTAATCACTATATTTGGGTTTAAACACTATAAAATGCTAAAGTTCGTTCTAGCTGCAGTATGTTACAAACTGAGACTGTATGTAGTAAATTGCAGTATTCAATAATAGGAAATGTGCTGCTTTACATTGAAAACGCGGTAGCATTTGTTAAAGTCTATAAGGGAACTGAATTCCACAACAGAACATAATCACACCATAATAAAATATATAACACAGCAACATAACACGACTAAACAGCCAAAACAGAATGCAAGACAACATAAAACCAACACTATAATAATACAACAATATTACAAAACAAAACAAGTGTAAGAAATGGGGTTACTGGGTGACTAAATTAATCTCTGTTCAAGCCGCATGTAGCTAGGCCCAGAGCAGTCAGGATTAACTCAGAGACAATGAGTAAAGTATTTTTGCAACACTTCAAGCTGTAACACAGTGAAAACATGCCACAAAAGAAGCACACCACTGATTTAGAAAAACAGAGATATTTTTAAAAGATACAAAATGACAAAAATTCAATCAGAAGAACTGGAGATTTTCAATTTTAAAGATTTTAGTAAAAATAGCACCAAAAGGCGTAAAGCGACAGCGGTGATTATCTGGTCATGCTAGACTAGGACAATGTTACAAGTTCAGGCCGAACGTCATGGAGCGCAGGCTGGCTACAGAGACCTAGTTAGGCCAGCTGAACAAACTACCTCTAATTCTGGTTTGCGGAGGGTTGCCAGGATCCACTTCGAAGATGCGTCGTGCAGCCGAAGCGATGCGTCGGTTTCGAGATGCAGCAAGGCAGGTCCTATTTTGTCATAATCGAAGATCCTGTCAATGAGGGCTGGCAATGCGAAGTCCGGAATCTGAGATGAGTCTTGCATTCGGGGCGATGCTTCGGTTCGGTGTCAACTTCGAGGCTGCCGTCGATGAGGGCTGTGAGGGCCTGCGCTGCTGATGCATTGCCCAGTGGCATTATGATGCAGGTCTTAGGCGCAGTTCCAAGCCATGCAGCAGCGGCGATGTGTCAGTTCTGCTTGGTGTTGCGCAACGCAGAAGAGGAGAAAAGTTGGTTCTGCTGTGTCAAGAGAAGGTGCCAGAGCTTCTTAAGCCCCCTCTTAAGGTTCCAGGACTAGGGTGGCAACACTTGGCAGGGTAGACTCGCCGATGGCAGTGTGCAGGTGAAACGTTGTTCTGGGTTAAAGAGATGTAGGTCCAGTCCTCCTCACCCAGGCAGGAGGGCAGCAGGCAGCAGTTCAGCACAGTAAAACAACAGCACAGCACGGCAGTAGTCAGCAGAGGTGCAGTCCTTCAGCAGCACAGCAGTCCTTCTTCCTGGCAGAGTATCCAAATGGTCCAGAAGTGTACTGAAGTGGCGGTGTCCGAAGTCAAGATTTATGCCCAGTTGTGCCTTTGAAGTGGGGGAGAAGCTTCTGAAGGTTTCCTTTTGAAGCCCCCAGGCATCATGCTTCCTCTATCCTGGCTCCAGACTAACTACAGGGGGTATATAGACCTATTTGTGGAGGAAGAACACAGCCTATTCAACTGTAAGTGGGGCTGTGCCCATCTCTCCCTTCCCATCCTGCCAGTGATGGCCCATCCAGGTACTCCTAGGCTTCCTATTGTGTGTGGCTGTCTAGGAGGAATATACAAAGCTCAACTGTATGCTTCACCCAGTCATGTGACCCAGGTACAGGCTCCAGGCACCAAACAGCTAAGGAAAGAAAATGCCAACTTTCTAAAAGTGTACAAAAAAAAATCTAGCTATCAGTTTTCAATGGTATGTAACTTAAAGAAAAATAGGGCCTAGTAACTTTATTTTCTATGCCTTTGTATTTATTAACTTTATTTTCTTAGTTCATTTCCACATGTACAATTGCTTCTAGCAAGTCATGAAAGAGCCACTTTTCTTCATTTCATATATGCACAGAACTGTTACAAACATATAACGTGTTGTACTGTGACTAATTTTACACAATTAATACAAAACAAGACAAATGTATAAAAAACAATAATGATGTTTCATGTACAGATTTTCAAATCTTGACCAAAGAGAATACTAATCGTACCAGTCATCAATTTTCAAACCAAAACAGAGTTTATAGATTACTCCAATCATAGAATTGAAAAACCTCCTGTTAGTAATTGCTCATAGGGGCTGAATATTTGACTTAAATCTGTAGTGCGTAGTCTTAGTGTGCAAATATTCCCAAAACCTAGTTCTTTTTTTGCACATTTATTTCCCAAGAGCTCTTGCAATGTGTTTCATACCCCCTTGTGGGTAATGGGGTTCTCCTCAGGACAAAGACTGGTTCCGTTCTGTGAGACAATGATAAGTAAGTATTGAATATTACTCCTCCCTGACTCTCCTAACTCCGCACTGTGGTGTTAAGCGGTGTGTCATACATTTCTTGGCTTTTCCATTACTCAGTACTTGATTTTATATTTGCCTAGTGTTTCTAAAGTGGTCCAAATGGCAATTTTCTTTCTGTGAGAGATGAATGGAAAACTTATGTTAAATTTCTTTGTCGCTTAATCGAAACGGTATATTGATTTCGACAAGCAATTGCGGGCTTAATGTTGGTAAAGTTGTTCAGTGCTAGTTGAGCGATACTGAAAGATCGCCCCCAATTCCATTTGAACAATTCGACCACCAACCACATTGTAACAGTCTGCTTGCAAATATGCACGGCGTAATGGACAACGTTTTACTGCCGTCCGAGTTGAACGGATTTTTTCAATGTTACACGTTTAATTGTGGCGTATGCTGCCTCCATAAAAGTGTACAAGTTAACTGATCAATATTGGATTAATGAATTTCCATAGATGTACAAAGGACAGGACATAAATCACAGTTCTTACTTTAATTTAGTTACAGCTGCTGCTGCTGCAGTTGTCTGCTAACACCTCTGTTGGGAAGCTCATTCCTTTGCTCTCAGGAGTGCTGACGATCCAGACCTGATAAGAAGAGCGCCGCTTAAACTCCTAATGATTGCTGGTATTTATAGTTTTTTTCTTTTCAGTATGACACTTTTGGTCCATGGTGTGTACTTGTGATTTTGTTTTTAACTAACCGTATTGCCACTGTCCTTATTTATGAGGCAGTGTTGAAAGCTTGCATTCAATTCTGGGACAAAAGAACAAGTTACTTACCTTCGGTAACGATATATCTGTAAGAAACATTAGTTAGTTAGATTCCTCACCTTAGAATATCCCCAGGCGTCAGACTGGATCCGGAAGATTTTTCGTCAGCAATACCCCTTGCGCGTCGCTAGGCGTCGTCTGCGGCTCCGCGTCCGTCGTCGGCGTCGTGCACCGGAATGACGTCGTCGGAGTACTTAGACGCTGCCCTCGCGCGCTGACGTCAGTTCTTGTACATAGCCTTCCGCGCCAGGAACGCAGAGCCATGCAAGAGACCGACACAGGTGCCAAAAAATCTAGGGCCCTGAAAAGGATAGCCTTAACCCTAGATGTCAGTTCGCAGAACGGGGAGGATGGGCGAGTCGGTGAGGAATCTAACTAACTAATGTTTCTTACAGATACATCGTTACCGAAGGTAAGTAACTTGTTCATCTGAAAGAAACACGTTAGTTAGATTCCTCACCTTAGAATAGATACCCAAGCAATACCTACCCCGGTGGTGGGTCTGCGAACCAAGATCACACCAGAAAGTCCTGGAGGACAGAACGGCCAAAGAAGCCATCCCTCCGGACTTGACTGTCTAGGCAATAGTGCCTGGCAAACTTGTGCAGCGAAGCCCACGTCGCCGCCTGACAGATGTCCTGCAAAGGGACTCGCCGTCCCAAAGCAGTAGTAGCCGCCGTGGCCCGAGTAGAATGGGCGCGCAGCCCAACAGGCGGGTCCTTTTTTGCCAAGGAATAACAGATTTTTATACACAAAACGACCCACCGGGAGATGGTCCGTTTGTGCACAGCTTTGCTCTTCTTTGCACCCACGTAGCCAACGAAAAGCTGGTCGTCCACCCGGAACTGTTTTGTGCGGTCCAAATAAAAGGAGAGCGCACGTTTTGGGTCCAGACGGTGGAGCCGCTCTTCCTCTTTGGAAGGATGCGGAGGTGGAAAGAAGGTGGGCAAGGTGAAAGATTGCCCAAGATGAAAGGGGGTCACCACTTTCGGTAGAAAGGAAGGAAGAGGCCGAAGGACAACCTTGTCCGGATGAACCGACAGAAAAGGAGGCTTGGACGATAGAGCCTGGAGCTCACTCACCCGTCTAGCCGAGGTGATGGCTACCAGGAAAGCAGTCTTAAGAGTTAGAAGACGAAGAGGACAATTGTGAAGAGGCTCAAAGGCAGAGCACATCAGGAATGTTAAGACAAGATTCAAGTCCCACTGAGGCATTACGAAAGGGACAGGAGGGAACGTGTGAGTAATGCCTTTAAGAAAGCGTGACACTACAGGGGACTTGAAAAGAGAGGGCTGATCTGGAAGCCGTAAGAAGGCAGAGAGGGCAGCAAGATAACCTTTCAAGGTGCCCACGGCAGAGCCCTGCCGGGCCAAAGAAAGAAGAAAGAGGAGAACCTCAGAAAGAGGGGCGGAAAGGGGATCCACAGCCTTTGCTGTGCACCATGCCACAAATTTGTTCCACCGGCAGGCGTATACCGTCTTTGTGGAGGGACGCCTGGCTGCCAGAATGACATCACAGACTTCAGGAGGCAAGTCAAATGGCATCAACTGCCGCCGCTCAATCTCCACGCATGGAGGTGGAGGCTGGACAGGTTCGGGTGGAGGACCGTCCCCTGCTGCTGCGACAGAAGATCCTCCCGAAGGGGCAGACGTATCGGAGGATCGGTCAACATACTGATTAGCTCGGGATACCAGTACCTTCGTGCCCAATCCGGAGCCACCAAGATGACTTGGGCCCGGTCGCGCCTGATCTTCTTCAGCACTCTGGGCAGAAGTGGTATAGGCGGAAAGGCGTACAACAGACCGCAACTCCACGCGTCGCCGAGCGAGTGCCGCCTTGGAAATTCCAACGCGCAGAACTGCTGACATTGCGCGTTCTCGTCGGTGGCGAATAGATCTAACCAAGGCTCTCCCCACTGCTGAAAGAGACCTTGCGCCACCTCGGAGTTCAGACGCCATTCGTGATCCATCATGCACCGGCGGCTGAGTTCGTCTGCTCTGGCGTTCAGAGAGCCCGCCAGTTGTTGAACCACCAGGGTGATGCCCTGGTGTTCCAGCCATGTCCAGAGGCGCAGAGCCTCCTGACAAAGGGTCCACGACCCCACCCCGCCCTGTTTGTTGCAATACCACATGGCGGTGGTGTTGTCCGTGAACACCTGCACGACACAGGAAGGCTTTCAGTGCAAGTCGGATCGCCCTCAGCTCCAACAAGTTGATGTGGAGGCGAGACTCCGCCGGAGACCAGAGGCCTCTGATCTCCGCCTCTCCCATATGGCCACCCCATCCCAGGAGGGACGCATCCGTCACTACGACATGCTCCAGTATGGGTAGGGAGAGGCTCTTGCCCGTGACCCAATCGCGGTCCGTGAGCCACCACTGCAACTGCTGTGCAGTGCCCTCCGAGATCAAGACATGGCCGGACAGGTTGCCGTGATGCTGGGCCCACTGAAACTTCAGGTCCCACTGCAGAGCCCGCATGCGCCGCCTGGCGTGATGCACTAGTAGGATGCAGGAGGCCATCAGCCCCAGAAGCCGCAACACTAGCCTGACCGAAACCCAGGATAGAGGTTGAAAGATGGGAATCAGGGCCTGTATATCCCGGACCCGCTGCTCCGGTGGATGGACCCGGAACTGCGCCGAATCGAGAACCGCTCCGATGAAGAGGAGCTTCTGAGAGGGGCTCAGGTGTGACTTCGGCACGTTGATGGAAAACCCCAGCAAATGCAGGAGATCCGCCGTAGTCTGGAGGTGGGAGATGACTGCCTGGGGCGAGCCCGCCTTCAACAACCAGTCGGCGAGATAGGGGAAGACTGGAACCCCTGATCTGCGCAGATGAGCTGCGACCACCGCCATCACTTTCGTGAACACCCGAGGGGCACTGGTAAGGCCGAAGGGGAGCACGGTAAACTGAAAGTGCTCCTGACCCACCGTGAACCGCAGGTAACGCCAGTGGGCCGGCAGGACGGGGATGTGGAAATATGCGTCCTGCAAGTCCAACGCTACCATCCAGTCTCCAGGGTCGAGGGCAGCTAGAACCTGAGCCAATGTTAACATTTCGAACCGTTCCTTCCGGAGGAAGGCATTGACGTTCCGAAGGTCCAAGATAGGGCGTAGGCCCCCTTTGCCCTTCTTGGGAACCAGAAAGTAGTGGGAATAACAACCACAACCTACTTCTGGGCTCGGAACGCGCTCGACGGCCCCCTTGGCCAAGTGGGCCGAAACTTCCTCGTGGAGAAGATTCAAATGATCCCCCGAGATACGGTGATGCTGCGGTGGCATGGCTGGAGGGGTCGTCTCGAAGGGGAGGGAGTAGCCCCTTCGGACGATTTGCAGTACCCACCAGTCCGACGTGATGGAACGCCAGTGGAGCAGGTGATGGCGAACTCTGCCGCCCACTGGCGTGGAATGGGCCTGAAAGCTCGGACTAGGAAGGCTTTGAGGCGGATGTTGCCGGGGTGGATGTGGACTGACCGCGTCGTCCTCCAGTACCGCCTCGGCGGAAACCACGTCCGCGACAGCATGCAGGCTGGTTCTGCGGCCGGTGGCTAGGCCTTGGCCACGAAAGGAGCGAAAAGCGGAAGTTTGTGGCCGCGGGGCCGAGAGGCCCAAGGACGTGGCCGTAGCCTGGGAGTCCTTGAAGCGAGCCAGCGCACTGTCCGCTTTGTCACCAAAAAGGCGAGCACCATCAAAAGGCATGTCCATGAGGGTGCTCTGGACATCCCCTGAAAAAGACGTGGACCGCAGCTAGGCGTGACGTCGAAGCGCCACCGTGGTAGAAATCGCCCTACCCAGCGAGTCCGTAGTGTCGAGTCCACATCGGATTGCATGGCGCGCTGCATCTCTCCCATCGGCCAGGGCCGAGGAAAGCCGAGCCCGGGCCGCCTCCGGGCCGCCTCCGGGCACAGTGGCAGCACGTCCTCCACCGCATCCCACAGAGAGTGGGAATAACGGTCCAAGAGACAGGCGGTGTTCAAAGACCGCGGGCCCAAACTGAGCGAAGAGAACAGCTTCTTACCAAACTGTTCTAGTCTCTTGGAATTCCGGTCCGGAGGGGCGGACGGGAAGGAGGATTGGGAGGTAGAGGCCTGGATAACCAGACTCTCGGGGGTGGGGTGTTGGGACAGAAAACTGGGGTCGCCCGGAGCAGGGCGGTGGCGCCTGGCAACGTTCCTATCCACAGGAGGGACTGTGGAGGGCTTGGACCAGGTGCCCTGCAGAACGTCAGTGAGGGCCTCATTGAATGGCAGCAGAGGCTCAGTGGAGCATGCGGCAGACTGAAGCACCTCAGTGAGGATGTTAGTCCTCACAGCCACGGCAGGCAGCTCAAGCCCAAGGGCTTCGGCCGCCTTGCGCAGCACCACAGAAAAAGCTGCACCCTCCTCCGAAGCCACAGTCGGAGGAGAGATGAATCCAGTGTCCGGTGAGGTATCCAAACCACTGGCCTCCCCCAGTTCATCTGCCCAGTCCTGTGCAAGTTGGCTCTGAAGGGCCATAGGGTCATCAGACCCCTCCCAGTCGCCCCCGTCATCCGATTCCTGGTAAACAGGAGGAATGATCGGAGCCGGTCGTTAGACAATATGTGTCTCTAGCGGCGTCGGATGCGGCGTCAGGCGGCGCCGCATTGGCGTCGGGACCGGACAGGGGCTGAACCGGGGATCGACGTCGACCGGAGCCGGCGTCGGGGGTGGTATCGGTGTCGGCGCCTGCAGAGGAGGCGTAACGAGGTCGACCGGCATCGACGGGGTCCCAGGCTCGGGCCCCTCGGGGACCTGCGGCGTCGGGGCCGGAGCCTCCAACGGCGCTGGAGCCGCCGGCATGCGAGGTCGCCCAGTCGAGTCCGCGGGGCCCAAAGGCGCGCCAGCGGGCGTCGACGGCGGGGCCAGGCTCCTCATGGCCGAGAGGAAGGCACTGACCTCCGCCGGCGTCACGTCAGTCCCAGGGACCGTCGGGTATGGGGACTTGCGCGGTGCCTGCGGCTCCTGCGGAGCCGCGGGGGTGGAACCACCCGGACCCTCGGCCGAGTCGCGCGACCGGCGAGGGGAGTCCGGAGAGCGGTGTCGCTTCTTGGACTTCTTGGAGTGCCTCGACTTACTCGAAGACTTCGAGCCAGACGAGTGACGATGTCGAGTGCGGGTCCGCGACCGATCCTTGGACCTCCTCCTGGACCGGGATCGAGAGCGGCGCGGAGCCGAGTGGCGAAGCTCGAGAAGCTTGCGGGACCGCTCCCGCCTAGCTTTCGAGGTCAGGGCCATACAATCGGAGCACGACGCCGCGTCGTGGTCGAGGCCCAAGCAGTACAGGCACCGGCGGTGATGATCGGTCACCGACATCAGTCGGTGACAGTCGTCGCAGGCCTTGAAACCAGGCATCCTACCGGCACCAGAGTCGAGAAATGACCAAAAAGAGTCAAAAAAGTTAGTCAAAAAGTGACTAAAGGGGTAGCTCTCCCGGATCGGCGCTTACTGGCGCGGAAAAAAGAAGAACTGACGTCAGCGCGCGAGGGCGGCGTCTAAGTACTCCGACGACGTCATTCCGGCGCACAACGCCGACGATGGACGCGCAAGGGGTATTGCTGACGAAAAATCTTCCGGATCCAGTCTGACGCCTGGGGATATTCTAAGGTGAGGAATCTAACTAACGTGTTTCTTTCAGATTTGATTTTTTACACTATAATACTGAATAGCTGGAAGGACATAGGTTATCATAGCCTGTCAATCTCCAACATTTCAATCAGACCTCGCATTGCTGTATTAAATTTGAGGATCAAGTAAGCTTCTCTTTTCACGAGGTTGACTTCGAGGTCACCTGCTCTTGAATTTGGTTTAATTACAATCAGGACTGTCCACTTCAAAAAAAATTCTGTATGCCCATTGTCGATAAAATGATTGGCCACAGGGGCTGAGGCAAGCTGTGTTTTTACTCAAGATTTGTGCTGGACCACTCTGCTTTATCTCTTGATTGGTTTTGCCAATGTACATTTTTTGACAGGGAGTCTTGATGGCATACACAACATTCTTTGTTCTGCAATTAGAAAATTCATTATGCCTCCATCACACTTGGCCATCTATAAAAGTGGAACCTTCAATCTTCAGATGGCAAACTGTGCAATTTCCGCATGTGTGATGACCCACTACTGGCTTCAAATTCCATTGAGACCGCAGCTTTTCCTGCTTATTTACCTGGAGTTACTAGCTCTTACTATTTGTTGTCCAATTCTTCATGTCAAATAAAGATAAATGTAGGCAGCATGTTGAGTTCTTTAAGAGGTGGCAATTATTACAAATGATTTTCTTAAAGTTATTGGTCTGGGGCAGAAGGTAGAAACACAAATTAATTTTTCCATGGGTTGCTTCTGTTGCTTGATCAATTGGTACTCCCTAGGTGTTTACCAGGCACTCTTCATGGAATGTTTAGTAGTTTGTGAGGATAACCCCTATCCTTGAGTTTCTCCTTCAGTGCGCCTGCGTGCAACTGATAATCTCTTGTCGAGTGCAGTTTCATCTAATTTAACAACTGCCAAACTGCAGATTGTCTTTAAAATTGCGAGGGTGGAAGCTCCTGTGGTGGAGTGCATTGTTTTTGTCCCTTGGCTTTTTATGTAATGTGGTTGCTGATTCATTTTCCAAAGGACTGACTTCCACATCCAAGAATGTGAGACTCGTTTTGCTTTTGACTGAATCTGATGTCAGGGCTTCTATTGTTGAGCCAGTTGTAGAAAGTCATTAGATCTTGCTATTGCCTTTCTATATGCACCATATATTGTCTAAATACCAGTACCATTGTGCGATGTGCTTCACAAATGGGTTGTTGTTATAAATTAATTTTTCTTCAAATCTAGCCATGCATAACACTGCTGTCTCCGGTGCAAAGGGACCTGGCAAAATGTTTTACTTTGCCAGGTTGAAATGGTAGTTTAAAACTGCACACACCATGACAGTCCTGGGACATGTTTGAAGTGCAACGTAAGTGGGTGGCACAATCAGTGGTGCTGCAGGCCCAATAGTAGCATTTAGTTCACAGACCGTGGGTACATGTAGTACCACTTTACTAGGGACTTATAAGTAAATGACATTTGCCAATTGGGTATCAGCCAATGTTTCCATGTTTAGGAGGCAGAGCACAAGCACTTTAGCACTTCTAACCAGTAATAAACTGATCAGAGTCCTATGGCCAACAAAAACGAGATCAACAAAAATGGAGTAGGAAGGCAAAACATTTGGGTAAAGACCACCCTGCGGTTGGCAGGTCTAACAACAATGACACAACAGTGTAAATAACAACTCAGCACACCATCAACATCACAAAGACAACAAACTCTAACACAACCACTATACACCACAATACACAACAAAAGGCAAACCAACCTAACAACAGAACAGAGCACAACAATACAATACAAGGCAGCACAAAATCACAAGATAACACAAAACCATATATATCAACATAACAGCACAGTAATGCCAAAACAAAAAGACAGCAGAACACAATAAAACCACCACAAAAGAACACATCTCAACTACACAAACACAATACAATACGATATCAATAAGACATTGATGGTCTGCCACCAAAACCTCTTTAAAATGAAGAAGCCATGTATTTCCCATCATCCACCTACAAAGGAAGTGACATCACTGCATTTCTCATCATCGATATGCACAGGAAGTGACATTACTTCCCATTTTCTCCCTACTTCAATCAACTCTTCGAGGTGTCCCATAGCCTGGGCGTCCCCTTCTTCAAAGGGCAGAAAAAGAGAACACAGTACCTACCTGTTTGGGCCTATAGGGGACTGAAAGAACCGGAGGCCAGAACAGGGTAAAATTATAATCATGTTCCTCACCCTGCGCCGCATACTCCCAATCGCCATAATCAATGAGATGTACACAGCCCAGACACTTACATAGCATTCACACAACACATAGACCCAACCTCAAATACATCCCACTAACTACCACACATCTTCAAACTACACAACACACATTCCAGTTCATGCTCATTAATACTCACTCTGCAGTACTTCAAGCACCAGGCAGCACAGACCTCATCACCTATCATAGGTTTGACACCTTCTTCATCACAGAAACATGGTTCACCCCATCATCTTCACACATCCTAGATGTTCTTCCCACTGACTACAAGATTCTCATGAAGAATACGCGGATAAAATGGGAGGAGGCCCAGCTGGTATTCATAATATTGTAACTCTCAACACCATGGAGTTGCTGACATGCTATTTGACTTTTCCAACAACTCAAACCCACAACCTTCATCTCATCTAGATTAAGGTCAATTTCCCATATTATTCATAGTATAAAAAACACAAGCGAAGTCTTTTCGTTTTTCTGTCTTTTAATCCGAGTGTTCTTTAGCCTCTTTAGCCAACACGTGTTTCGTCGTCTCTGTAGTCTAATACACACGACTTGTTCACGGCTAAATAAGAAAACACAGAGTACGGTGTTTCAGTTTCAACAAACGAAAAAAGCTTACGGGGCAATAGTTTACAATTATATAACGAGTTGTTACATTGATTGTGAGCGTGTCTGTGCATATACAACATAAAAGTGAGTTTAGAAACAGTTGTGGGAGGGTATTTTAACATTGCATACCCTTCACTTTTGGTTAGGAAGAGATTGAAAAACACACATGTGAATAGTGAAGGTTGTATGTGATTGAAATTAAATCTATATGAAAGATTCCCTGTGTCTCATACAACCTTAACCCAGGAAAGGAACCTGAGTGCATATAGATGTCCAAAGGACAGGACCACCATTCTGGTCCAAAATGATAAAAGCCATGGGTGAAAAGTAAAACCACTAAAATCCAATCTTAAAACCATGCATTTAATATCTGGAAGGACATAGAAATCCAAAGAACAAACCTGTACTGTAATAAACAGAATAATCTGAGGGGAAACAGGAGAAAAATGTATACACTGATATCAGTATACATAATATATAAATAAGGTGATAAAATGATTAAGTGTCCACAAACTCAGAAAAGAGGAAAACTAAATACGTACTCCTATTGTGGCGATAATTCCAGGCCACAATAATCCTGTGGCGTGGGGTACACGAGCAAATCCTTCTTAAGAGCGAGTCAGTTAATTGGTGCTCTGTATGGGTTGTCAATCCACAACCCTCGTTAATCCCTGGTTTCACGTCTTCATCAAGACACTGAAATAAACAGGAAATCAATGTTTTGCTAAATCTAACTTCACAATTTTCTTGCTCAAGAAAATATTCTTTACTTCACAAATGTGAAGTTGGTGCTTAAAAGGTGTCAAGCACGTCCTGTCCGGTTGCTATCTTATTACTTACTTAAGGTTTGTAGACTCCTTAACTCGTAACGAACGTCTCCCCACGCCGGGGAGACGTTCGTTACGAGTTAAGGAGTCTACAAACCTTAAGTAAGTAATAAGATAGCAACCGGACAGGACGTGCTTGACACCTTTTAAGCACCAACTTCACATTTGTGAAGTAAAGAATATTTTCTTGAGCAAGAAAATTGTGAAGTTAGATTTAGCAAAACATTGATTTCCTGTTTATTTCAGTGTCTTGATGAAGACGTGAAACCAGGGATTAACGAGGGTTGTGGATTGACAACCCATACAGAGCACCAATTAACTGACTCGCTCTTAAGAAGGATTTGCTCGTGTACCCCACGCCACAGGATTATTGTGGCCTGGAATTATCGCCACAATAGGAGTACGTATTTAGTTTTCCTCTTTTCTGAGTTTGTGGACACTTAATCATTTTATCACCTTATTTATATATTATGTATACTGATATCAGTGTATACATTTTTCTCCTGTTTCCCCTCAGATTATTCTGTTTATTACAGTACAGGTTTGTTCTTTGGATTTCTATGTCCTTCCAGATATTAAATGCATGGTTTTAAGATTGGATTTTAGTGGTTTTACTTTTCACCCATGGCTTTTATCATTTTGGACCAGAATGGTGGTCCTGTCCTTTGGACATCTATATGCACTCAGGTTCCTTTCCTGGGTTAAGGTTGTATGAGACACAGGGAATCTTTCATATAGATTTAATTTCAATCACATACAACCTTCACTATTCACATGTGTGTTTTTCAATCTCTTCCTAACCAAAAGTGAAGGGTATGCAATGTTAAAATACCCTCCCACAACTGTTTCTAAACTCACTTTTATGTTGTATATGCACAGACACGCTCACAATCAATGTAACAACTCGTTATATAATTGTAAACTATTGCCCCGTAAGCTTTTTTCGTTTGTTGAAACTGAAACACCGTACTCTGTGTTTTCTTATTTAGCCGTGAACAAGTCGTGTGTATTAGACTACAGAGACGACGAAACACGTGTTGGCTAAAGAGGCTAAAGAACACTCGGATTAAAAGACAGAAAAACGAAAAGACTTCGCTTGTGTTTTTTATACTATGAATAATATGGGAAATTGACCTTAATCATAAAATAACGTGTGCTAGGGTGTTTAATGTATGCATTTTTGTTGCTTTTGCCACAAATCCTTTGGGGGAGGCTGGTGGTTCTCCCCCACCTTTTAGCACCGTTCGTAATTAGTAAGTGACAGCGAATACTGGAAGTGTGAATACTTGTGGCGCCTATTCCCTATTACATATACCGCCGAATTCTGTTGAAAGCTTCATCTCATCTAGGCCTGGGCGGTAAATTCCATTCCGCTCGTGGAATTTGCAAAATTTCGGTAATTTCGCGTTCCGCGGAGAACGCAAAATTGTCCAAAATTCTGCTTTCCGCGACTTCGCAAAATTTTTTCTTGATCGCGTTCTCAAAATGCGTGTTCGCGAGATATTTCTCCCCGAGCACGCAAACAGCAACTGTGAACAGGAAAAAAGTATCGCGAACAAGCAATTCTGCGTGTTCGCGGAATTTCTGCATGTTCGCGGAGATTTTTTACCGTTTCGCAGAGATTTGCGTAACGCGATTACGCAAATTCCGCCCACCCCTAATCTCATCTACATACCACCAAGAAGAAATAAGGACTTTATTGATGAATCCTCAGATCTCCTCACCACCTCATCCATCTGACATGCCCATGCCATGCTATTTGGTGACTTCAACCCCCCCAGGTAATGCAAGCTAATAAAAACACAAGAGACACCCTATTAAACCTCATTGATATACTCAACGTGGTACAGCATGTCACACAGCCAACACACTACTAAGGCCACATCCTTGGTCTTGCCTCCTGACATTACCAACAATCCAATACAAACCACCCATACCCTAGTACAGGACTGACCACTCTGCCATCCCCATCTGCCTGATCAGAGTACTACCAACAAACAAGGTCAATACAAAAGAGAAGACCAAACCATCAGATCTTTTTTAAAGAAATTTCCATAGACAACCTAATGCTTTGACTCATCTCTCACATCATCTACTTCATGTATGATACCAATACCCTTCTAATCAGGTTATTAGAAAGCTATATGAATGCTTATGCCCCAGTTACAACATGGAAGTGCAAGTCAAAGCCTTTGTAGAGAGTAAAGAAAATGGAAGAAAATCAGAATTCCCAAGGACCTCTTGATACTGAAGGCCTGTGGATTCTGTCCGTCGCAGCCACAGGGTGGCAACACTTGACCTATACTACACCCTTTTGGCCTGGCTAGCAGGAGGTGAAAAATATTAATGTGAAACCTAGTCAATAAAAAACGCTCATGTATAGATAAAGACCCAAGAGATAAGGCTCGGTAGATGGAGTTGTTTTGAGTGTTAAAAAGATGCGAACACTCGATTTCTGTAGTTCCCGCTCATCCCTTTCCAATTTCCTTAGAGTGAGGAAGGATACCCTAATTGACTCCACGTCCTTTTTTACGATAGTTTCAGGATTAAAATATAAATCAGCACGCCCTAACCCTACGAGGCTACTTTTACTATATTTAAGCCAAGGGATTCGGGATACATTATCTAGCGACATGCTTTCTTTTAAAATCAGGTGGTTAAGAGTTAATGCCTGATTCAACTAACACTTCAACCAGAACATAAGTGGGCATAGTGCCAGGGTGCCACTTAAAAAGGGGACTCCAAGTTCCTCATGGGCCACCAAGTTAGACAGACCACGTGGAACACACAACAAGCGCTTCAGAAAATTATTGTCAGCCAACTGGAGTGAATCCGCAGCGACATGCCCCCAAATATCACTTCCATATCTAGCTACAGCCACACTTTTTGCTTTGTAAACTTTCAGCATAGCTGCAATTGGTCTCTTCCCTAGTTTAGAAGCAAAATAAAAAATTCACCCGGGCCAAGCCCCCCTTTTCTTAAGAATTAGTGGCCGTCATTTTATTTGATCATCCAACAGGACCCCAAGATACGAAAATCAGTGCGGGGGACTTTAGCGGGACCGACTCTGAATTGAAAACTTGTTTTGGGTCGAGACCCCACCTGCATTATATAAGATTTTGAATTATTAATTGATAGATCCCGGTCCGCCATGAAGTTGGAAAAAACCTCTAACAAGGATTGAAGACCTCTCGCTGTCCTCGATAAAAGGACTGCTCCATCCGCATATAGTAGGACGGGAAGATCACGTCATCCTACATATGGGTAGTCAACCCCCATAGCGCTTAAGGCTCTGTCCAGGTCGTTGATGTAAAGACTAAATAAAAATGGGACCAAGATACAGCCTTGCCGTACTCCCCTCTTGATACCAAAGTCCCGCGAGACGCGGAGATCCTGGGAAAATCTAATATTGGCCTTGGTTGACTTGTGAAGGTCCTCTAAAAAGTTGACAATATTATTCTCTACCCCCATAGCCCTCATGGACTGCCACAGTTTGACCCTATTCACGCAATCAAATGCGGAAGACAAGTCCATGAAGGCTAGGTAGACAGTACCTGAACACGTGACTGTATATTTGCTTAATAACATAGTTAAATTAAGGGATTGCGCCACGGTTGATCGCCCTGGGCAAAATCCAAACTGAACGTCAGACAGAATCTTATGCTCCTCCGCCCAGGTGGATAGTCTTTCTAAAAGTACGTGGCCCACAACCTTAACCACTGAGTCAAGAAGAGAGATCGGCCCATAGCAATGAGGGCTATTCCGATCACCCTTCTTGAATACAGGGACAATAGGGCAACCGTTCAAAGCAGCTGCGTCAAAAAGAGCCACAAGGACCGGTGACCAAAAAAGTGGATCTGACTTAAACAGATCCGGAGGAATACCATCTGGTTCTGGAGCTTTGTTTCAGGTTAACCCTGCTATGCCCGCCTCAACCTCTTCCTGATCAAAAATCACTATGGAGGTGTTCATATCACGGGCTGGCTGACCAATTTGCCCCGTTGGGCTTCCAAAAATTGATTTAAAATGGAGTACCCATTCCTCCTCAGTAATATGCAAGTCTAGAGCCCCTCCTACTTCATATTCAAACAGTGGCCTATTAACAATGCTCCAGAACCTTGAGCTATTCCTGAGGGTACTTGACTCGATCAACTTCCTTTCGACGCCTCCTCCTTCAGATCGCCCTTCCATTTGGCCCATATTGTTTTATACTCCTTGCGACATGCAAGAACCTGGAATTGGTTTCTCGGATTAGCTTACAAGGATACCCTCAGCTTTTTCACAGCCTGGGAGCAAGAAGAATCGACCATCTGGGGGTAGGGGTCCCTACTCTATGAGCTGGTGCACTTAAAAGTTCACCTACTTTAGTGGAGATGAATTTGTAAGCACAGATAACATCACCAGGGGAAGTACCTGAAGAGGTACACAGCACTATCTCCGAGGCACAAGATTCTCTTACTGCACAATAAAAATCACTTGGAGAGATCTGGGACCATCTAAACCGGTGTGAACCATCTGTTGCTCTTAGTGTGCCCCTAATTGCCACACTACTACTATGTGCTAAAAGTGGACCACACATTTGGACACAGAGCGGGTTATGGTCATTGTAGACACTTTCCACGATGGTGAAACCACAAAATAAAGTTTGTAAACAAGATGAGATTAAAATATAATCTATAAAAGAGCCACTGCCCCTCCCTTTAAATGTGGATCGGATAAGGATCGGTTAAGGACATCAGGGACATCAAATCAAAATCATTTATTAAGTTGCTTAATAATTCTCCCTGAGCGAGATGTTCAAAGTGGATCCCCCTCATCCGAGGGCAGCCTAACTCGGAGATACAGGTTGTCCTTGGGTCTCCACAGGGGTGGATGTTAAAGTCACCCAAAACCAGGAGATAATGTAGAATAGAACCATAGGACTGCCTTATGAATGAATCCAGGACTGTAATATTACAGGCACCTAAAGGGCATGCCATGGAATCATAAAAATTAATGAGTCCCAATCTAATAGCCCCCCTTTTAAGTATCAACGCCTGTATTCCTGGACTTGATGACGGCACAACCTGAATCTGGCAGTCAATTGCCAGGGATATGTAAGTAACAAGGCCACCATTAGGTCTCCCACCCACCGAGGGAGAGGCAGGCGCAAAGAAAGCCTTATAACCTTCCAGAAATAAATCACAATCCACCAACCACGTTTCTTGTAAACAAATCACGGAAAATTGATTCACAAATTGCAACCAGATTGGATCGTGAAACTTGTTGGCCAGGCCCACAATGTTCCAAGATTGGATATTATTAGCAGGCCCACAGGCCCACAAGGGACCCCCACAACTACCCCTAGAGAATACTGCTTATTGGAAACGGGCTCTGCACCAGAGAGTGTCGGGCTCCTGAGTCAATCACACTCCTCCAACCCTGCTAATGGGGAGAATCTATTAATTAACTCCAACGTGGGAGGAGCGATGTACTGACAGCCTGATAAAGATGTTGCGTGAACCGAAGGTCTAGGCAGTTGCGCAATTGCAGGCGGAAATCTTTGTGACCACCCGTAGCGTGGAGCTTCCATGAAAAAGTTCCTATGAGCATACCCTGGGGAGTCGGGTTTATAGAAAAAGCCTAACGGTAAAGCCCTAACATCAGATCCAGACTTTGGAAAAGCAGGGTATGTGTCACTAAACAATATCCTACCAGCAAGATGAGGACTTTCAAAATGAATAATAACACAATCACCCGTACACAGTTTACAGGAGCTACCAATCCAGCTAACTCTATGGACCATGATGATATTTTTAGCCACCCGTGCACCCAAAGCGGTGTTATTTGAAAGCCAATGAAGTACCTTGTTTTTTAACTGGCCATAATTCTCGCTGGACCCCCGGGGGAGAGATGGAACATTCCCCAAAACTACTACATAAGGGGTGGATTCAGGCGGTAAGTCAATTACTGGTAAACTCAATAGCGGAGCCTCTCTGCTACCCAGCATCCTGACCCTTACACAATGACTTTCACCCGTGACTCTAGCCTGCACAGAGGTGTCCCTTCTCTCACTGGTACCTTTATTCCGTGCTCCCAGCCCCCCTCTGCTACAGGGTGATTCTGTAATTGATTTGATTGCTGGTCCGGGTTAGTGTTCGTCACGTTTGAACCGCCCACTGGGGTCCCTTACAGTTCTCTGTCCCACGTCGACACTTGACTCTCTTGTTCGGGGCGGTACGTCATTATGATTCCGGGATACAAAAGTTTTCTCGATCTGAGTCAACCTGTCAAGGATAGGACCCAATTTTAAGTCCAGCAGGCTGGTCATCACAGGCTGGAAAGCTTCCAATGCGCAGGTTAGATCTAGGCTAGAGATAGGGGTAATGGGTTCTGGAGCGGTTGCTGGGGCTTTAGAGACCATGTTGAGTTTCGGTTTCTTCGCCTTACCCCTCGTTTATTGAATTTTCCTTTTTGAGCCAACGTCCGCCTGCAAATTCCCTTTGGCTACCAGGTTTATATCTTCACTGCTAGCAGCTGGAGATGGATCCGTCGGCTTACTGAAAACATGACCATCATTTCCCTGCTTGAAAATAGGGTCATTACACCCCTTGTTGCAGATTGCAATAACAGGCGAAAGAGTCATTGGCGTTTGCTTAGAACGGGCTATTAATCCACTAGTAGCCCCAGCACCGACCTGCGAGTTCTCAAGAATCCCAGAACTACTGGACAGGCTCAAGAGTTCGTCATCACCCTCAATCCGGGATGCAAGAGTATCTATGAGAGGAGGATGAGTCCTGGTTGAAGACCTCGAAAGACGGCTGTTAACCAGCTTGATCTCCTTGTCTATCACTGCTGCTGCCCGCTGCAAAATGGTATCCATAGTAGAAACAGAAGTAGTGGAGCCAGTCTTTCCATGCCCCAAGGCTGTGGCCGGTGCAACCTTGCGCCTTACCATGACTAGTTACTCAGATGTTAGAAGCAAGAAACTATGAAGTCGAGTGGCGCTGACAAAGAGGGAGCAAGGCAAAACATCCTATCACTCCAGGCACAAGAGCAACTGCAAACAAGGGTATCAGGGTGTTAATCCGATCAAATCAGTCAAACGACAAGCCCAGTCCACCGCAATCAACAATCCTACCTACTTTACTCCTGTTTGTATCAGGCAGGATGACAGTTGCTGGGGCGATGCACATCTCCTTCGGCAGATTAGATCACCATAGTTACCATGGCCAGAATCGAACAGGAGTCCCGGGGTGATAAGCCAAAGGGGGGGCCCAGCCCAGCCTCGAACAGCCGCAGACGGGCCAGCCCGGTGCGGCCCAGGCACGCTCATGCACGTCCGGCGCTGCGGTAGCCCACGCCCAGCTTTGAAGCACCTCCTGGCGCTCTGATTGGCAGGAATGGTAGAATGCGATGTTAGCGGCTCCGGCTGTGAGAGAAAGCCAGCAGGGAGCAGTTACCAGTGGGACCCACGCTGCGCAAGCCCGCGCCCGGTTTTGAAGCAGCGCCTCCTGGCGCTCTGATTGGCAAGAATGGGAGAAAGCGATGTTAGTGGCTCCAGCCACGAGAGAAAGTCAGCAGGGAGCAGTTACCAGCGGGACCCCTTCATCTATATTTCCAGTAAGAGAGATAGGTACAGAGACGACAACAATGACTAAAATGATATATCCAATGAGAGACGTACCAGGAGGTGGATATGTTCATGTCCCTTGGTCAAGGCAGGATATACTGTCTTTTACGAATGAGTTTCCCAAATCGAGAGAAAAACCAGTTGAGTGGTACAAACAAGTAGAGAGGTTTGTGAAGGTTTCAAAGGTCTTATGGAAGGACTTGGATGATTTGTTTGATATTATGGTTCCAGCCGATTTGTGGGTTGAATGTAAAGCTGTGTGAATGAGTGAGTGGCTGTGTAGGTGGCTGTATTGGTGAGTGAGTCAGTGTGTCAGTGGCTGCATGGGTGAGTGAGTGGCTATGTGAGTGGCTGCATAGGTGGGTGAGTGGGTGTGTAAGTGACTGTATGGGTGAGTGGCTGTTTGAATGGGTTTTGGTTAAGTGAGTTGTGTGTTAGTGACTGTATTAGAAAGTGAGTGGGTGTGTAAGTGGCTGTATGGATGAGTGAGTGGTTATGTGAGCACTTTTATGGGCCTGTGAGTAGATATGTGAGTGGTTGTATGGGTGTGTGAGTGGGTGTGTGATTGCATGAGTGGGTAAATGAGTAGTTATATGGATGATGTCATGAGAGATGTCATTTGAGGTGTCATCAGTAAATTTCCAAGGTTTTGTCAAATTCCATTTCCTAACTATAACATCCATGTAACCTGTTTTTTCAGTGAATTTCTAAATGTAAATTTTTTTTATTTGTTAACTATAATGTCCCTATAACCTTTGTTTTTTGTGTGAATGTCTGAGATTTTTTACATTTTATTTCTTAACTGTAACCTGTAACCTTTGACAGTGAGTGTATGAGTGGGTGTGTGAGTGTCTGAGTGGGTTTGTGAGTGAGTGTCTGAGTAGGTATATGAGTGTGTGCATGAGTGTCTAAGAGAGTGTCTGAGTGGGTCTGTGAGTACCTCCATGAGTGTGTGAGTCAGTCAGTAATTATGCACATTAGTGTCTGAGTGGGACTGTGAGTGGGTGCATATGTGTCTGAGTGGGTCTGTGAGTGGGTGTGTGAGTCTCTGAGTCAGTCTGTGAATCAGTGCGTGTCTCTTAGTAGGTCTGTGAGTGGGTATGAGTATGAATGGTTCTGTAAGTGGGTGCATGAGTGTCTGAGTGGGTCTGTGAGTAGGTGTACATGTCTGAGTTGGTCTGTGGTTGCATGCACGAGTTTCTGGATAGGTCTGTGAATGGCTCTGAAATTGAGTGGGTGCATGAGTGCCTGAATGGATTTGTGAGTGTGTGTGAGAGTGTCTGAGTACATCTGTGAGTGGGTCCCTGAGTGTCTGAGTGGGTCTATGAGTGTGTGTGAGAGTATCTGTATAGGTCGTGACTGGGTGTGTGACTGGGTCCCTGAATGGGTATGTGAGTGCCTGAGTAGGTCTGTGAGTAGGTGTATTAGTATTTATGTAGGTCTGTCAGTGGGTGTATGAGTGCCTGATTATGTGAGTGGGTGTCTATGTATCTGTGTGGGTGTGTCAGTAGCAGTGTCCGTGACTGGGCCACAATGGAACTGCATCTGCTCCTTTATCTAAAAAGAGTTCACATTTTTCCACAAAATATCTACCCAAGTGGAATGCTTTCTACTGGTTAGTTACTGAATGCTACCTCCTTCGGTAAATGTCTAGTATGTATTCTACAGTACATCTATGTAATGGAGCGTGAGTAAATGTCACCAGTGACCTTCTGTAGATTTTGGCAATGTGCTTGTTCCTCATGCATCTTTATTCAGAAATGTGTGCTAACATGATCTTCCTAAAGAGAAGACGATGAGAGTACATAGAGGTAAATCTCACCAAACAAGGGTATTCCTTCTTAACTATATGAAGTAAGTGCTTCCTTCTTTTGTGGAGATGTCCTCATATTCCTTGGCTTCAAGAACCCTTCACTAAAGTCGATGAGAATGGGGGGGCTCTTGTTAAGTTGTCCATCATCCTGACAAAATGTGGAAAGACCTCTGCATACTACTAAAATGGGCAGCGATTTGAATACATATAGTAATTTAAAGGGAGAACCATGGACTCTGCACTCACGGGGCAAGGACAACAAATAACCGACTTGTCACAGTCACTGCAGATTGTGCGCCAATAGATCAAAGATGTATTTACCTCCACAAAGCATTTCAGATTGTATTTCAATGCGGAATTGTTGAGTAAACACACTTGCTTTGCCCAGGAGGTCATGATCATTTGTGCTTTACTGAAGTGGAGCTTCAATTGGGGCTCCTGCTATGTTTATATATGTAAGTGTTTCCCGTTGAGGCTTAATTTCTGTGAAATGAGCCAAAACTTAATTGGGGAGGGACAATTTTGGCCCGGTGACCCATCCCCAGGGGCTCAGCGAAAATTCAATTTGGGAGGAGGCTGCACAACACTCCTCCCCAGGGCCGTTTTTGACCTCTGGGTCCCCATTCCCTGAGGCCTGGTCATATCTTCCTGGGTGCCCTGACCCCACCCAAAGTATCCAATGTGCTTTGATGGGGACCGCAGGAAGAGCCTCAATGCCCCGCAGTTCCAGACGGCTGTCCGCCTCCTGCAAGAGCCAACATTGCTCCTGCATGCAATGAGCAGCTAAATATGCAGCTCCCTGCATGCAGGAGCAAATTCCTCTGTTTCCCTACCCATGTGACAGTTGGCAGGGAAACAGATGAAAACTCAGCTCCCAGCAAGCGGAAGCAATTTGACAGCTCCTGCTTGCTGGGAGCAGAGTTAGTGTTTCCTCTTGCTTGGCAGGATTATTAACAGCTGAGTGGCCACCCCAGGACATAGGGAGCTAGCCCTGGGCGGTGGTGGTCCTCAGGGCCATTATTGGCTCTAGTAAGGGGCGCAGTGTGCACCCTGTCTCAAGTATGCATGGGCTGGCACCAGGGATGTGGTGGTTCCTGGGGCCATATGTGTCCCAGGAGGGGTGGGTGCAGGTCCCTCTCTCAGTTTTTTTTATTGTATTTGGCCCTGTGGAGATGCTGGTCCCTGGGGCCCCGGGGGTCTGTGCAGCCCCCAGGCATATGTATTAATTTAGTCCCAGGGAGGTGGCCTTGGGCATATTAACGCCCAAAGAAAGGGGCTTGCATGGACCCCCTCCTTTTTCAAAAATATATAAAGCCCCGAGGACATGGTGGTGGTCCCCGGCGCTTCAAAGGGCCCAAATATAGAAATATAGCATTCCCCTCCAATATTTGAAAGAAGCCTCTGGGTGGTGGTGGTCCCTGGGGCTAAAACTAGCCCCAGGAGGGGGGCCCATGCACCTCACCCTTTTTTGAAATCCCTCATGCCCCCAGGAACTGGCCCACCCAGAGGCTAAAGTGAAAACAAGTGCAAGAGTCTGTACTTGTTTTTTCTTATTTTTATTTTGTTACAAATTAAGAAGCCATCGCAATTTTTGCAACAAATATTTTTTTAAAAAGGTTTTTTGCCCTGTTGGGGTCTGACCCAGCACGAGCACTATTCGTACCCTGTTTTCTTTATTTTAAAATTTTTGGGGGAATTCAGCTAAAACGAAGTTCCAATGTGGCAATTAATAACTCTAAAACTACTGAACAGATTTTGATAAATAACAAGAGCACTCTTTCTGGACTAAGAGCTAGATTTCTGCCAAATCTGGTGTAATTCTGTTCTGCAGGTCAGGGTGTAGTCACGTTCAAAACCTCTTCAGTAATTAACATGGAAAATGCACTTTTTTGACCCTCCCTTATTCTTGGCCCCCGCTTGAGGGATCACCCTGAAACTTTCCATGCACAACTAGAATCGGCGGCACACTGCTTTTTGGAAACTTTTGTGAAGATTCGTTTAACGGCGCTAAAGATATAGGCAAGTCAAAAGGAAACAAGGTCCTAGCTATGCCTGAAGGTAATACATATATAGTCGGGGTGACCCGTGAAGCAAGAGCCAAGAAAAAGGAAGGTCCCAAAACGCATTTTCCACACAGCCTGAATCGCAAAACGGAATTACGCCAAATTTGGAAGAAAGCTCGATCGTTGTCCAGAAAAAGTGTTTTTTGTAATTTGGTGTAAATCTGTTCTGTCGTTTTAGAGTTATTTAAGTAGAAAGATTTATGAATATCTAGAGACGAGAACCTGCTGCGGATCCATGGACCAACAGCAATGCCTTGGTTGGCTAGCAGCAAACCTAAAAGGAAAGTTGCTACCGCCATTTTGTGCATCGGGACACACCTACTCACACAGCCATGCAGCCACTCCAACACCCACACAGCCACTCACACACCTACTCACACACCCAGATAGCCACTCATACACCCACAGAGAGGCAGTGATACATTTATAGGAATGGCAATAGCATATCTTTGTATTATATGTGTTGTTATTTCAGTATTGAATGTGTGCAATATAACCGGAATTCCTCTTATTTGTCCAAGGATTCACAACTGATCCATGAATCCATAAAATGAAGTTAAAAAAACAGAAAGACTGCATGGTACCTTACCTTCATTTTAAAACTTTTAGTTTTAAAATATATAAGAATGAATGTGTTAAAAAAGATATGTATAAACTTGTTAAAATGTATATTAGTATTTTGAACTTATGACTCAAATCGTAGTACAACTTATATTTAAAACAATGGTGAAATTCACTAAAAAAACAAAGGTTGCAGGGACATTATACTTAGGAAATAGCATTAGAAATCTGTATAAATTAACTTATAAAAACAAAGGTCACAGAAACATTATAGTTAGGAAATAGAATTAAAAAACCTTAAAAATTCAATAAAAAATACATTAATAGCCCAGGAGATCCCATCTCTCGGGCTGCCTCACTTACTCTGACCCGGGGAGCCCACCCCGAGGACAGAGACATTTTCTTGCCTGCACTGACGTGGGCAGGAATACTTGCCTGGCTGGAGCATTTTCAAAAATCTCGCCAAATAGGATGAAACACAAAGTCTGCTCCCAGCTGGTGCAAGCTTAAAAAATGCGCCTGCTAGCTGGGAGCACACTTTTGATCTGTTCCCTGCCCGCCAAGGCAGGAAAACAGATCAAGATATTGCTCCGGCACCAGAGGGAGCAGCATAAATAGCTGCTTCCTCCAGGTGGGAGCAGTGCTAGCTCCTATAGCATGTGGAGAGCTGGCTGGGGCCTTAGGGGCTCTGGGGCTCTCCCTGCAACCCCCAAACAAATATATGGTGGGCGCCCTTGGTGGGAACCAGGGCACTCTCCTATTATAAGGAGAGGCCCTGGGGAATGGGATCCCTGGGGCCAAAAAAGGATGGAGGAGGGGAACCGTCTGTCCCTCTTCCCCTTTAATAAAACACGGCATGCAGAATGAGGTCCCTAGGGCCTTTTTAAGACTCTGGGGGGGAGGAGCTCAACCTCCCACCCCTCAATTAACACATTGAGCCTTGGGGTTGTGGGACACCAGGGCCAAAATAGGTTTGGGAGGGAGGGCGTGTGTGCTCCCCCTGCCCTTAAAATATACTCTGGGCCCCAGGGGGTGGGGTTCCTGGGGCCACAAATGACTCAGGAATAAGGTAGTGGCCCTGGGAGATGGGATCCCCAGGGCCTTTTGAAGGCTCTGGAAGGGAGGCCGACAGCATTTCTTCCCTTTAAAAATACTTTTGGCCCCAGGGCCAAAAATGGCATTGAGAGGGGAGCCATGCTGCTCCCAATCCCTTTGGAAGAAAAAAATGGCCATGGGCCTCATAAGGCTCTGGGAGGGGGACCGCAAGGCTCCCTCACTTAAAAATTACAGTGCCTAAAGAGGCTCTGTAAGGGGGGGGACGTATGGCCCCTGCCCTTTCTATTGGTTTGGCCCCTAGGAATGGAATCCTTGAGGCCTAATAAGGCTTGGGGAGGAGCACCGTGTGGCCCCCTCCCCTTTTTTGCTATATTTGGTCTGGTGAATGTGGTTCCCGGGGTCTAATAAGGTTCAGCTTGTGGGCCCACTCTCCCATTTTTTATTGTACCTGTCAACATAAGGGTGATTAGTTTGAGAACTGAGGCAGAGGTGATGCAATTAAAATCTGGGTGGCAATGAACACTTATAATGAGAAGTAGGCCTCTCTTATGTTGGAGTGCACAGTCCGTAGAGGTTACAAAATGTAATTGTAAAGACAACAGGTTTTTGACGTAAGAATGTTTATCCAGCTTGAACTGTTGAACAAAAAAACATTGAACTGGGTCATTATTTTGGTAATCTGATAGGTTGCAATACATGTGATTGACAAATAACCCAATGCTATTGGGGGAAGGTGGTGTTGTCCAGGACTGCCATTTTGTAGTTGGGCTACATTTAGAGCTCATTATAGGCCAAAGGTATATAGGGGGTTGCTTTGGGGGCTCTGCAACCATTTTGAAATAGGGGATCCGATGACTGCTGACAGGGAGTCTTTAGTAGTGATTTTCATGAGTTTTTTTGTTTATTAGCAAGTATGTGCATGAAGAGTTACCTTGTGTTCCAGCCATGGCAGGAAAAGTGGTGGAGGTGCTGTGGCCATTATGGCATGTTCACCGCTGCAAAACTGCCATGCAGCAGCATCTGTAGAGGATCGGGTAAGTGCGAGGGGCTGCTCTGAGTCCAGGCGAGTAGCCCCTTGCGTAATGAAGAAAAGGGTGAATAGGGGCAAGCAGAGCCACTATGGTCAAGGAAGTCCTCAGGGTTTATGCAGAGCTGCAGCATAATGAGATTGTGAGGGGGGCCCAGGAGCATTCCTCGATGATGCCACTAGAGCAGCTGCTGCCGGCGATGTGGTGCAGACGACAGTCGTCCGACAGCGGGGTCTCCATGTGTACGGGACTGATGCCAAGAGAGGGCAGACGAAGCGGGTGGTGTCTGCTGAGCCGCCCTCGAGAGTTTATGTGGGCCATGATGATGCGTGACATGGAGAGAGGGCGGGCCACATAGAAAAAGCGGCTTGCGGGCTAGGTTAGTGAGCGAGGGACATTCCAGCTAAGTGGGCAGCTTCTGCAGAACCTTGTGTGGTGGCATGCATTCGGGGTTGGGGTGGAGCAGGATGTCATGGCAGATCTCCATTATAGGAAAAGCATGAGGGGAGGAGTGGGGGCAGAGCATGAGGATATAATGGCACCATGGAGCACAGCAGGAGAGGGCAGTGAGCGTACAGAGCAAATGGAGGGCCGAAGGTTGGACGGCCCTCCCGAGATAAGGTTGCGATGGTTGTAGGGGGCCACCATATGGAGAATGAGCAAGGATCCTGCCTTAGGAGTGGCTCCAGAGGGCTCTGCAGGGGCTACAGTCCCGCTGGGGAACAAGAGGCCCATAGGGTTTCACCACGAGTGCTCCAAGTGCCCAGGCAGGTATGCCCTCCTCCATTGGTTTGGAGCGAAAAGTGGATACCAGGGACAGAGCTCAGGGTAGTAGCAGCCATACTCTAGTAGGCAGGGGCCACACCAGCAGCAATAGTCATATGGCAACAGAGGGGTTTGAGGGGCACAGGGATCTGGTGTGAAATGTTAAACTGGATCGGTTGGAGTACTTGCTAAGTTTTTACGATCGGCCGGAGGGTGGAAAATTTGCGGTCAGTAAAAAAACCACAAACAGGCAGTGCAAGACAACCTCAAAAAGGAGGTCCTGACAGGTTGGATGGAGGGCCCCTTTGAAGACTGGCCAATGGAGGGTTTGATAGTGTCACCTATTGGAATGGTGTCTAAGAAGGAACAGGGGAAGTTTTATTTAATACAGCATGTGTCTTGGCAACAAGGGGGGTCAGTGAATGATTTAATTTTAGAGGATATTGCCTTTAGACGTGAACACTCCTTGGAGTAACAGTGCGCTTTATAAATACCCCCACATAGGCATAGATCTGGCCATGTCACTCGTGATGACAGTGTGCCACAGAGCACTGATGGCAAAGTGCAAAGTGAAGTCAGCTTTTCGGCTGCTTCCAGATGGTTTTCAGCTATTGGGACAATGGTAAGTGGATAAGGCACCGCTGATGGGCTGCCTAATATAATGCTCACTGTTTGAATGTTTCAGTTTGTGTCTGCAGGGGCTTTTCAGCTGGCATACAGGCCATCATTTGGTTACACATTATCTGGAAAATTTATTTTTCATGGGGTAATGCAGATTAGTGGACAACCAGCAGCTGGTGGTAAGATTTCAAGAGCTTGTGGGTGACCTCAGGGTTCCTTTAGCGCCAGAGAAACCTGTGGACCCAAGTACGATGTTAACTTTCCTGGGCATTGAAATAGATTCTTAATGGATAGAGGCGAGATTGCAGCAGTACAAAAAGGAGAGGATGCAGTCAAAATTTGTGTGCATGTTGGCGAGGGACAAGGTGAAAGTGAGAGTGATTCAGGTGTCGTTAGGCACTTACATTTTGCTTACAGGGTGGTCTGAGCAGGTAGGACATTCTGTAGGAGCTTGAGCCTCATGGTCTCTGGTTTTTCGCTGCCTCAGCATCATGTGCAGCTATCAGCAGGGATCAAGGAAGATCTTCGGATGTGTTTTTTTTTTCCAACAGTCCATCAATGGGATTCCTTTGGCACGTAGAGAAGACATGGATTGGGATGTGAAGATATTCTCAGATGTGGCGGGTGGTCTGGGTTTTGGTCTGTATTGACAAGACAGGTGGTGTGCAGAAGCATAGCTGGAACAGTGAAAAGCTGGGGGAATTCCATTGTGACGGTCATATTGTGGGGAGCGGGAGTGGTGCATCTGGTGCATTAGCTGTTCCTGGTTGACAACTTGTCTGTAATGCAGGTCGTAAACAGACAGTCTGCCAGGGATGCACAGGTGTTGAAGGTGATGCAGGTTTTTGCGTTGGTTTGCTCGTGGCATGATATTTCTTCAATGACATTGCGGATGCTTTGTCTCATTCACAGTGGGGGTGATTCCATGGGTTGGCCAAGGACGCAGACAGGTGCAAGACGCTTATGCTGGAAGAGTTGTGGTCGATAGGAAACAGAGGATGGTGCAACTGAATGAGTCAACACAGAGAGGTTTCAGTGAGACATGGGTGACATTTTTGGCAATGGGGGCGCAGGGTGGAGGGTTGGTTTTGGGCTGAGGACATGATCCAGTTTATGCTGGACTTAACCAAGAGGGGCGTATCACACATTACCATTTACGGAAAACTGGCAAGGATCGGCTTTATGGGGAAATTGGACTGGCAGTACACCCTGTCTGCAGGCACATTGGGTCAAAGGATGCTTGAGGTTTGGGTAGATGAGCAGAGTCGGTTGCGGCGGTTTAGGAAGCTGGTAATGTGGCAATTGTTTTTGCAAGGTTCTGCAGCGGCTACCGACAGTGTTCTGGGTTTTATGGAAGGCATGACTGTTCTCAGCACTCATGTCCTGGATGTTTTTTGGTGGGTTCCACAAGTCTGAGTTTTTGGGGGGCAGGGGCCCGGGAGGGGTACTGTGGGAGGACCTCACTAAAAGGGAGGGCAGGTTGGAGATATGGCTGTATAGCTCAAAAACTGATCAAAGAGTGCAAGGGTGGAGCATAGTCTTGAACTCTTTAATGTCGCCAGGGCAATGGTCGATGTTTTGGTGGGATTGATGGGCTGCCTGCAAGGGGGTGTCAGTGGTATGGTTTTCAGGGACCAGTCTAGGACAAAAAGTGTTGGTGTTTCAGATGCTATTAGTTCTCCGTAAAGCGCTTGTGGGTTCCTGTATCTCAGTATGGTAGGCTTTCCTTCTGCATTGGCGCGGCGACTGAAGCAGGGAATAGAGGTTGGATGTGCGCAGATGTTATGCGTTTGGGGAGCTGGTCTTCAGACTGCTATAGGTATTATGTGCGGGTACTGGGAGCTAAGAGACGTGCTGCGGGGCATGTTTTTGAATCCTTACTTCTGTTTTGTTTGGTTACAGGTTCTGTTCCAGGCCCGGCAGCGGAGTACGTCACCATTTGGGTGGTGAGCCATTCTTTCAGCAAGTGGGTCTAGAGGCAATCTACAGAGAGGTTTTGGGGTGAATTTAGGTTTTGACAATCATTTGTTTCCCATGACATGGTGGGGAAAAGGGGTATGTGCTGGCGTGGATTGTCACAATGTTTGAATGGCATGATAGAAGGCATAAGATGCCTGAATGTGTAGTTTATCCATTTTGGGGAGAATGGCCTTATGAGGGAGAGGTGTGATTCTGCTGAGGGCAATGAAACAGGATTTATTGCTGTTAGAAATGAAGGTCTCTAGTTGGCTGAGGTAGGTACCTTAGACCAAATAGGAACCCTTGCTTCTAGCTACCCCCTCGGTAGCTTGCCATGAGTAGACCACAAATGGACTCTACACCGATTTAGAAAAATAAAATATCTTTACTAAACGGAAACAAGACCAAAACAACAAAAAATCCCACATACAAGCTTACTCAATGAAAAGTGTCTTTAGAACAGTTGTTTTAAAAATGAAAAATAAGTTATAGAAATCAGATAGCACCCACGGGGTTGTCTCGTCGTCAAGACAGCGCAAACTCCACAGTACAACACTGCCCGCGAGGATCATGGCGGCAGGCGTGGAGTCACCCAGACCCCCGAACAACAGTACCTCAGACATGAAGTCGATGACGGTGCATGGCCTCGGTGAAGAACGATGTTGTCTTCGGTTCTTACGAGAAGAAACAGATTCTTCTTTTTCTATTTTGCGCTTGCACAGCTCCCGATAGTAGAAAGGCCTCACACTCAGTTTCAGGCTCTCCTAGCGAACTGGAACTCCCAGCAAGGAAGTTCAGGGAGGCTGACAGAGAAGTCCTTTTGTGCCTGGGACTTAGGAAACAGGAAGCCATCTCTACTCAGGCCCTTGGAGACTTTTCTTTCAGAGGGACACAGCACTCAGCAAAGTCCATCTTCAAGCAGGGGGACACAGCACACAGCAAGTTCCTTCGTCCTCTCCTCAGTGGAAACAGCAAACTGCAGGCCAACCCCAGACACACAGCAAGGGTGGTACTTCTCCTGAGTCTATTCAGCTGATCTTCTTTAGCAGGGATTCCTCTTGATCACAAAAGTGTCTATTCTAGATGAGTCTTGGAAACTTTTATATTCCTGTGTTTCCGCAACAGGAGGCCAGCTCTACTCAGGCCCTTGGAGACTTTCTTTTCAGGACACAGCACACAGCAAAGTCCTTTCTTCAAGCAGGGGACACAGCACACAGAAAAGTCCTTCTCCTTCCTTTGGCAGAAATAGCAACTGCAGGCCAACCCCAGACACACAGCAAGGACAGTACTCCTCCTGCAGCTCTTCAGCTTTTCTCCTCCGCAAAGGTTCCTCTTCGATTCCAAAGTAGTCTAACTTTCAGGGGTTTCAGCTGTAATATTTATACCCCAAAAGTCTTTGTTCTCGATGTGTGAGGGGTGCTTGACCCAGTTCGAACCAGTTCGGGGTGCCTTCGGTCAGGGCACGTCTTCTTCCTTTGTGAATGTGGGCCAGGGTCTCCAGACGCACCACAGGAAGTAGACCCAGCTTTGTGGAAGGCAGGCACAGCCCTATTCAGGCCCAGGTGCTACTCCTCCCACCACTGTAAGTGCAGTTAGGTCTATTCAGCCTAGTGCTGACAAGTCCTGCCCTCCCAGGGATTACGCACACCTCACCAGACCCTGTAATTCACAACCCAGATGGCCATTTCACAAACAGGCAGAGGCACACAGAAAGTTTGAACACGACAACAGCCACTTTCTAAAAGTGCCATTCTCAAACACAGAATTTAAAAACCATCCTTCCCAAAAGATGCGTTCTCAAATTCTGAGTTCAGGGGTACCAGACTTCAATTCTGTATCTCGCTCCTATGGGAAGATAGGCAGGTAACCATGATACGCAGCCTTCCCTATTCTGTCCTATGGCAAGGTAGCCCCTCAATAGTGAAAGACGAAAGTGGCAATCTAAAGAAGATATTCAGGTCTCTTCTACCACCTGGAAGACGTTTAATTAATTTAATCTTACTTTGATGAAAGGAGCAGAATTTAGACAGATGCAGTTTTACGCCAAGTGACAGTTGTATAGAACCCCAGTTTTTCTACATAAAATGAGCCTTCAAATTTAAGCAAACTGCTTTAGGTGTCTGAGAGAAGGGGGGTTTGTTGTCCCATATCAATTGGAGCTGTCCAAAAATAAAATAATTTTGGTTGGAGATTGACCTGTATTGCTCTCTTACTTTGGAACTGACACAGTCTAGTGATGTCCAGACAGCAGTTTTTGGGTATTCACCTGATATTAACATCGATTTATTACAAAGAAAAAGAGGATATATCATTGTCTTAATAGCAAGATCAGTAATTCTTCAAAATGGGTGCTCAAAAGAAATCCTGAATTTTCAGCAATGGCGGTCTAAATTAAGTAGAATTAAGGAACTGGAAAGAAGATATGCGTCAGGTCAGGTTCCTATGCAAACATTTACAGACTCTGAGAGGTGTTGGGATAAAGCTTATGTTTTAGTTGTGGCCCAATAAGAAAGGTGGCGAGAGTGAAAATATAAAATTATTTATTGTTTGTATTTTTATGGCCTATTTATATTCAGTGTTTAAATCAAAGTATCTTTCTGGTTTCAAATCATAAACTGTAATGTTTTAATAATTTTGACCTGATGTTTTATGACAATTGTATGATGGTCTGAACTTTTCCAATTAAAATATATATTTTTTTTAAATGACATCTTCTACCAGAAATGCAATAAAAGGCCTCACCATTAGGGGCAAGAACGTGTGATAACTACCGCAAAATTATCTTAACTCAACTCTTCACATCGCAGTCTACCGCGGGAAAATAACGCCGTGTTAACGTGGTATTCCCAACATGGCAGTACTATGCGATAGTCTCACGATAATGTGTCAAATGTACGAGTTAAAATCAACGCAATGCCGCAAAAACGCGAAACACAAATGCAAAAATAGTAACAATTACGCCAATCGCGATACAAAAATCATCGAAAACCAGCCACAGGCCTGCAGTTCTCACGCGTCATGTGGGAAAATGCACTACAAAAGTAGAGAAACCCCCCCCCCCAAAAAAGCCAAACAGCGAAGCACAATGGAGGTATCCGGAGCAAGTACAGAGGACAACCAGAACCCCACAAGCCCCCAGAGGACCAGCCTGGGACCTCGGGGTCAGGGAAGGGCAAGGGCAAGGGCAAGAAGATTAGGAAGAAGCGGTTCAGTTCGCAGGAAAACAGGATCCATATACCCGAGGTGATAGAACACCGTCAACTACTGTTCGTCACCTCCACTGTGTCACTGGCAACTAAAAATTGAATATGGCAGACCATCGTGGACAAGCTGAATGCAGTCAGAGTGCTGAAGAGGACAAAGGAAGAGGTCAAGAGGCGCTGGAATGATGTGCAGCGCAAAACCAAGCAGAAACTCGCAAACAACCGGAAGGCAGCAATGCAGACTGGAGGCGGCAGACCAGCGCCACAGGAGGAGCTAGACAAGATGGAGGAAATGGTGTCCACTGTCATCAGTGGGGAGACAGTGGCAGGAGTTGGGGGACCGGACACTGCTCAACATGACTGGACACAACAGCAACAGGGTGAGTAACGACCAGGGAATGGGAGGATGGGGGAGATAGGCACAATGGCGCACATGCATAATTAAACAAAGCACATCTGTGGACAAACCATGCCCCAGACCCCCAACTCCCACCAAGAGACCAATGCACCCAAGTATGCAACATCTCAGCACTGCATAAGCACAGAAGCCAGAGGCACACCTCATGTAAGGGCTTAGGGGCAGTCAAATCAAAGCTGCAGGGGCGACTCCCCCAAAATGTGGCACACACACATTACATGCAGAGCACATCAACAGTGACAACGGTGTGGTACAAAGTGCAACACGCCCACAACAGAACAGAGGACACAACTGGTGCCACATGTGCGTAGAAACTGGCCAATCACATTTGACATTGCAGGGAAAGGTGAGTTGACAATGTACAAGCAAAAAAACACATCCGTGCTGTAGACGGAATGTCCACTATTCCGCATCAAATAGGCAGCTCCCCCAAACAGTCACAATGTACACTGTCATGCAGTCTGAATGTGAACATGTACAATGCTCCAACATACATATGAACACAATGTTGAACTGCATCTCCCCTTCACATTGCAGGTGGAAATCCAACATCCCCTGCAGAGCAGTCCGAAGCTCTCTTCTCCGATGACAAAGAGGACAACCACACCTTCGACTCTGATGCCCTCCAACAGCTCGTGGAGAGCCTCCGCAGCCCACTTACAAGAGCAGGGCAGCCAGCTGCTATGAGGAGAACCCACCCCCTGCACAGAACACACAGCAGGCAGCACCCATGCCACAGCTGCCTCCCAGGACCACCATGACGAACACATGGCATTCCAATTCCGTGTGTTGGGGTACCAGGAGAAGCTGGCTGAACAGGTGCAGGTGGGGTTCGACCGCATGGCAGACAAACTAGACAGTGTCTAAGTCTTATCAGGGACCACTCACAGCACCTAACGGACACCCACAGTCTGCTCCATACTCTCCAAAGAACCATGGCTGACATCGCTAGAGTCCTGACTCTGCAACAAGAATGACAGTCTAGTGCCTCCAGCGAGCTCGCCCGGGAGTTGGGACACATGCGGAGGATCATGGAAAACATGGAGCGGACAGGTGCGGAAAGAGCGTCCCTCAATGGCATAAAGATCTTCCTCATGGCATTGCTGCCACAAGGCCTGGCGTTGATGCATGCTGCTGCTACCACCCCATCCACATCTCCGGGCCCTGATGTGTCAGTGCCACACAGTGCGGCAGACATTCCACCTCCGGCCCCTGAGGTATCACTGCCACACAGTGCTGGAGACAGACCACCACCACCCACATGTGAGGCACATGCAACAGCAGAGGACGAAGATGCGGATTAATCTGCCTTCGTGGTCAGAACGACGCAGTAGCATTCATCTCCGCCATGTGGCCTGTTTCTGCTTGGTTCTGCCCTCTGCATCATCACCTTCCACTGTCCCCCGATGCACTCTGCAACACTCACCTTGGACTTCGACATGGGCTGCCATATTCTGTGTGTGCACCAATGACACAGCTATCAGACTGCGGACAGAACTCCTCCTCTTCTGATGTACTTGTCATTCCCTGAAGGACTCTGGCTGGCCCTCCATGGGCCAACAATGTAAAGTGGGGTTTGCATGGCCCTGTACTGCTCCAGCTGCAACACTCCACTGAATGTGCAATAAACATTCATGTTAACACCGATGTGTCATGTCTATGATCTTTCAAGTGTGGAAGTATTGATGAATGTAGGTGCAGTGATACCCCCTTATGTCCATGTTGCTCTTGTTGTGGGACTTGGTTCACAGGGTGACACATTACCGATTGCTGGCCGGGTGGCGCCAACACTACAACAGAGGCACATCCATTAGTCACTTCCTTGTCCAGCCCAGGACAGAACTACGCCCAGAGCCCCGGGGGGAATTTCTCACACCCTTACGCTGGACTGGCATACGCCTGGACAGCCCACTCCGCTTATGCTCACAGGTGGGGACGACAACACTACATGTCCCAGGTCTTCCCTGTAGGGAGCTGCTGCTCACAGGTCTAGTTGTCAGCATGCCACAGCCACTCCCTCACAGCTGGTTTACACCCATACCACACCCATTCAGCACAGGTGTCACAGGACATATGACCCTGCCAAAAGGGCCTGGCGCACATGCTGGATGTCATTTCCACTCACCAACTGGATGTTTCCGTGTGGTTCTCATTTATGCATGAGGGCCTAGGGCCCTGCCACCTCACATTGCCCTGTGCCGGCGGTGACATGATGGCGTCTGCACCACGGGACTTAATCATAAAGGGTCCATGGCTGGCGGTGCACAGACTTGGTGGCACCGGATAGACTGCGGCAGGCACAGGCACACCGCCACGGGACGGTGTCTTGCGGTGCAGTTAGATAGGGGCACCTAATGTGCTGAGATGGTGTGCAGCCTGCGTTGATGCACCGTCCTGGCAGCCCAGACTAGTGAGGATTAGTGTGCACCCTGCTGGACCACAGTGTAGGCCTGAGCCAGTGGGCAGTGCGGGCCTCCTGCCACGTGGCATTGCCTCGCGGTTCACAGAGTTAGTGGCACCTCAAGAGCTGAGCGGGTGTGAAGCCTGCGGTGATGCCATGTGCACTGATATGGTCTCTGCCATTGCGAAATCAAGACCCAGAATCAAGTGTGTGAACTGGTGCATGCATGCGGTGCAGGGATGCATGATGTGGAGGGTGCCATGGTCGTGGGCCCCGGGCTTTGAGCTCCCACCGACACGTGGTGGGCCCTCCTGGAGACACGCCGGTGGTGGAAGGTGTGCAGTGAGGCCTCTGTGCGCAGGGGCGGGCAATCACCATAGGGCGGCGGGAGGGGCTGGGGCGCAGCAGCCTGGGTGCACAGGGGCAGGCAAGCGATGATGACATGTGCAACTGTACGGACTCTGCCATTCATGTCTCTGTGAACTGTTTCAGATAAGGGACCTGGGGGACTGCAGGGTATACCGGCACATGGTTGGAGACACACCGGTGCCAGCAGGTGAGCAGTGAGGCCTGGGTCTGCAGTGTGGGCACTCTCTATCCCTCTCTTTCTCTCTCTCTCCCTCTCTTTCTCTCTCCCTCTCTTCCTCTCTCCCTCTCTCTCTCTTTCTCTCTCCCTCCCTTTATCTTTTCCTCTCTCCCTCTTTTTCTCTCTCCCTCTCTTTCTCTCTATTTCTCTCTCCCTCTCGCTCTCTCTCTTTCTCACTCCCTCTCTTTCTCTCTCCACCTCGCCCCCTCTCTCTCTTTCTTTCTCTTTCGCTCTCTCTTTCGCTCTCTCTCTGTACTTTGATGAGCGCATGACATACCTTCTTATCTAGATTTCTGTGACTTACAGAATGTCCTGAGAAGACCCGCCATGCCTCTTCAGAATTGTTGTTTTGGATTTCATCAGTAATAAACGTTTTATTTGGATAATATGATATGAATGTATGATTTCCCTTTTTCTGGACACACATGTATGTTAGGTGTTGTGATTGTGCGACTTCAGGCGATTTGTTTGGATCATGATTTCATGGAGTTGATGGGCAATATCTTTGTCCAAAGGGGGGGGGGTCCTGGGGGTGGTGGCGGTGGGTGTTGTTGCCCTATTGGGGCTCCGGGCTGCATGATCAGTTGCTCTGGGGCATATGCTGTTCTTCATGTGTGGCTCTTGGCTGTGCTCCCTTGTATGGTGCCGGTTGTCGTCCGACTTTGCAACAGGTCAGAGCAGGTGTTAAAATCCTGCTGCTAATGCGCATTATCGCATGTTTTGTGACCTTATCGCCGATCTGGCTGGTCGTTGAGAATGTTGTGGAGTGGTGTTTAGCGTTAGTTGCGATGTTTTTTGCAAATGCTATCGCAGGTAAACTGGTGATATGGGCTGTTAGCACCAGTTTGTGAATGGGGCGAAAAATTTAGCGCAACTTTAGGTGCGATAAAGTGCTGAAAACTTGGCGATAGATCCCTGAGAATATGCCCCTTAGTGTTATAGAACATTCCTGAAAACATGAGGCATAGCCCTCTGTAGCTTCATGAGGTGCTGACAAGTTATTCTCTCTGTTCTATGGTTGGAATTCTACGGCACATCTGAGTTTTACAGCAGTTTCCCAAAAGGCCAATTAGATCGCTTGACAATGGAATGATCAATGCCTTTTTGCTGGTCTGCTGAAAAATAACGTTTCATCCAAAATGTATTGAAAGCATTAACATGCATCAAGTGAGAACATAGACCATACATGTCCAAGTCTTTGGAATCTGCACAAGTACCCTGCAAAATTCATCAGATACAGTGTGGAACCCAGTATGACACACTTGTTGGACCTTTCACCTATCTCCTCTTGGCCTACTAAGGCTGCAAATCCACATCTCTAAATAGGCATGGCAGTCACTGCCTTACATCCCTCACATCAACTTTATCGAGGACCATCTACTTTCCATAATTTGCCTGAGAGTATGCCTGCTTCCCACAAATCAGACCATTTCCCTGGCCCTTTGGCTTGTCACAACCAACTGTCCACCAGGCCATTGACATTCCACAACAGTTCTTCTAATTGCTTCAAATAATCTATGTAGCCCCCTGGCTTTGCCTACCATACGCAAGGGCACTTCCCACAGGGGAAGAAACCTGGGCATAAACCTTTCATCTAGAGAACTGTGTGTAGCCAGATACATACACTCTCTTCATCAGTGCACCCATAAACCAGCTACACACAAGGAATGGTAATCTGGTCCCTCCACCTACCAGGTACTAACTTGAAAGACTGCCTGCCATTTTCAACTTCACATTGGCCAACATTTATTAGCCACAAACCTCCGTGTGTAACATACTTCCACCCATGTTGGAAAGCTGCTTATGTGAAACTTACATAATCATAACTGTAATATCATTTCCATCATCCCCTCCCATAGAGAAATAAATGAGCATCACAGATGGTCTTCAACGAATGCTCCTGCTTGCAGTATTAAGCTGTGGCTAATGCCCTCATACAGCTCATTAATGGTGCCACTGTGCCTTTTTTGGACCCTGGCATATTTTTCAAATCAGCCATCTAATACATTTCCAGGAAGCTATTCATATAAAAGACTCTTAGAAAAGTTCTCTGGCCCTCACTGTACCTACCATATAGACCTATCACTAAGGTCTTTCATTGCCAGTTAGCTCAGGTGATGGAAACTAGGGGTGGGCGGAATTTGCTAAATTCACTTTCGCAAACTATCGTGAAAATGTTAAAAATCTCCGCAAACACTCTGAAATATGGTGAAGATGCTGAAGTTTTTTCCCACCCGTTCGCAATATTTTCTGCGTGATCGCGGCTCGCCAACTAACCCATGCGTTTGCTCACGGGCGCGGCCATCTTGTTTTCACTTGTCTCGTGGTGCATGATCGCGAGAAGAAAGACGTGATCGCGCGACGAATGACGTGATCGCGCGACGAATGACGTTAATGCGTGTGCGAACTGTCGCGAGACAGCGCAAATGGCTACCAACAATCCAACATCTCGTGGAGAACGCGACCGGATCGGGAAAACTTGTCGGTGAACGCGGGGATTCAGGTAAGGCGATCGCGCGCACGCGAGAATGTATTTTTCCGGTAAGATGCAGATTGCGGAAATTTTGACATTTTCACGCTCTCCGCGGAATACAAAAATGTCAAATTATCGCAATTTCCGCGAGCGGAACGGAATTTTCGCCCAGGCCTAATGGAAACATCTGGCACAACACCCATGGCAGAGTCTCATTAGAAAGTCTTCTTAAAACAATTTTGTCTTTTGTCACATTCAATAAGCAAAACAGAGCAGATGGAGAAAAGTTCAAGTGATTATTCTTATGAGAAAAGATGATGAGGTCCTATCTGAAGCCATCACATAACTCAGTGAGAGGACAGCTGCCAATTAAAATAAGCCAGAGGGCATGCTTTTGATAGCAGCCCAACTATTATGTGTTCGGTGACAATGTAAATGTATGGATAGAGGCGCAAAAGCTAGCATGGCACCAAATGGCTAAAGAAAATTGTGGATCAGTGTAACATATTTTAGGAATAGGCTAGGAGTTAGATCAATGTGAAATCAAGGACTGATAGTCTTTATGACTGGATAGTGTGGTTCAACATGCAACAGTACATATATGTGGTTAAATATTTTGATTGCTATTCCTGACTGTTTTATGAGGTTAAAGATTTAAAAAAATGTTGGTTTGGTGATAGGAAATGAGCAGGTACTGTGAGGTATTTGGGTCATCATCATTTTATCCTGAGCCTTTTGACTCAGACACAGTCATAGGGGATAAGCCACAGAACACCTAAACTGATGACAAGTCTATATTAGGATTGCCATACATGCAAATGTTGGGGAAAGAGGAAGCACTGGTAAGGCTCACATAATGGAGGAGTGAATATCTACCAAACTATATGATAGAGAGTCGTACACCTGTGACTGCCCACCACTAATTTGATCAGTTCAATCCAGATGAAGTATATTTCAGTTCTAGGGTATTAAGTGTCACTTAGATAAGTGGGCAAACCAACTTTTAGTGAGAGTGAGGGAGGCCATGGCATTATTTACTGTGTGGGGGTTATAAATAGTGTGTTCTTGGCTATACATAAAATATTTTTTAATGTCTCCTGGTTGCTTTTCATTGTAAAGCTCAACAGTGGATGGGGTGTCATGATGATGTCCTGCAAAGAGATAGTTTCCTTCAGGTTCCATGGAGAGTGCATATGAGTTATGTGAGCCAGCCTCTTAAAGAAAAGTGTTTCCCAACAGAGAGTGGAGGGTTAGTGAGGTGGGATTCTGGATAAGGATGAAATAAGGTATGCATACCAGTGACAAAACTGCAGGTGAAACACTACACTGTAGAGCATGTTGAGTTATGGATTCAGACCGTTTAGTAAATTTCTGAAATCCTCAAAGATGGTGTTTTGGTTAGTTCCTCAGTGGTGTGTCAGCACAATGATTATCACTTGGACACGCTGAAGTAAGATATAGGACCAAAGGGTTAACAGTTGAAGGGTTTACATTGGTGTAGGCAACATTATCTGGGTGATAACAAATGCAAAGGTGATGGTAATGTGGATGGTAGAGCGGATTTGATCAGTACGAAGTGTAAATTTATCTTGGATCAGGGCACTGGGTTGCTTAAACTCTGAAAGATGAAAATCATCTTGTGCCAAGAATATAGTTTAAACAAAGCAAACACAAGGAGATGATGGGCGGAGCCCTGAAACTTTTCAGACACTCACCCCCAGTCACAGATCTGGGTTGTATCCATCATCATTCTTTAGCTCACTTCGCCATCCCAGTTCAGGCAAAGCTATATGCAAATCAGTCTTGACCCTGTGCCTCATGGGAACAGTCCAGCCCGAACTGTCAAGCCATGTCTTCCCTGGACCGAAAAAAAGCATCCTAGGACCGGCTTTGGGGTAACATAGTTTAGTCAGGAGAAAATATAGGACCTTTTTAAAGAGTGGGAAATACAGATCACGAGGATTGGGTGCAGCAGTGAGGAAATAGGCAACTTTATCATCAGTGAAAAGAAGGATATAATTTATGTGCTGATCTCATGAGGGGTGCGCAGTCAAAATATTGATTTATTAATATCAACCTACCTTAATTTCGAGTTTTTAATATCGTAGGGACAGAATATCGAAGTCAAGAATATCGTTGACCAGAATATTGACCTTAAGGTAAATAATATAATTTTTTTTAATATCGAAGTAAGTAATATCGTTAGCAAAAATATTGTTGTCAATAATATCGATATTTTTATTAGTGTTATGTATTTTAGTATGTATTTTACATGTATGTTTAAAATTTTTTAATCTATTTTCATTATTTTTAAATATATGTATTAAATGTTTAGTAATTTGTAATTTTTTAAATAAAATTTTGCATTTTAGTATCAGAGCAGGTTGTGGGAAAGTAATTTAATTATAATTAATTCATTAATATGTTTTTATTTATTGTGATTGATTATTAATTTATTGTTAATTAATTATTAATTGGTAAATAATAGTTATTAATTGGTTAATTTATCATTATATTAATTAGAATTAAGTTGGCATTATTATTATTTATTGATATTCTTGATTAATTTATTGTTAATTAATATTAATTGGTAATTCATTTTTATTAATTGATTAATTGATAATTTAATTATGTGTTTTTTTATGTGTGATGTGTTGTGGGTTTATAGGGGAATAGGGTGGGAAGTAATTTAGTTATAATTAAATAATTAATATGTTTTTATTTATTTTTATTGATAATTAATTTATTGTTAATTACTTTTCATTGCTAATTAATTTTTATTAATTGATTCATTGATAATTAAATTAATTGTGTTTTTTATGTATAGCGTGTTGTGTGTTTATGGGGGGAATAGTGTGGGAAGTAATTTAATGTTATTTAAGTAAATATTTATTTAATTTTATTGGTATTTATTAATCATGTTTTTGTTAAATAATTATTAATATGTAATTTATTTTACAAAAATTATTTAATTCATAAGTATGTTAATTTAACCCCTACGCTAGCCTACCTTTTCCACACTGTTACACTCACTGTAGTTGGAATAGTAATTATAACCCCTACGCTATCCAACACTTTCCCTACTGTTGCACTTACTGGATTGGGAATAGTAATTTTTACCCCTACGCTATCCAACACTTTCCCTACTGTTGCACTCACTGGAGTAGGAATAGTAATTTTTACCCCTTCGCTATCCAACACTTTCCCTACTGTTGCACTCACTGGAGTGGGAATAGTAATTTTTACCCCTACGCTATCCAACACTTTCCCTACTGTTGCACTCACTGGAGTGGGAATGGTCATTTTTACCCCTACGGTATCCAACACTTTTCCTACAGTTGCACTCACTGGAGTGGGAATGGTAATTTTTACCCCTACACTTTCCAACACTTTCCCTACTGTAGCACTCCCTGGAGTACAGTTGGAATAGTAATTTTATTCCCTCCGCTATCTAATATTTTTTGTATTATTTTAAGTATATAATTAATTTTAAAAAGATTAAAAATAATTTAAATTTTTTTAATGTTACATATATTAATTTCATTTTCATTTATATTATTGTTTTATGTGTATAGATGTATTTATAATTTATAAGATTTTTAAAAAAATTTATGTTCTTAAAATAATTATTAAAACATAATAAGTATATATATATTATGTATATGTTTAATGTATTTTTAAATTATATATATATTACTAATACTTTTTAAACATTTTAAAATATTTTGACTGTTTATTTTAATTATATGTATTTTTTACTTTATTTTACATTATTTTTTAACTGAAAAAAAACAATATTTTTAACAACGATATTTTTGACATCGATATATTTTTTTCGATATTTTTGTACTTACCATAATGTATATAGGATGTTGATATTCTTGACTTCGATATTCTTGCTACGATATTTTTGTAGGTCGATATTTTGACATTCGATATTCTGTCATTGATTCCTCATGTGGATGTATAGGGTAGTGTTCTATTGGTTGTGAGAGAAGGGGGGGTGGAAAAGATGTTGGAGTTAAAGTTTATAGCTTGAATATCTACTTTGCTGTTGTTGTAAATGCTTTAACAAAGACAAATATCTTTTAGACTCTCCTAATATAATGAAAAAACTACATAATGGAGAGGTACAGGAGGATCAGTGCTTTATTTGTAACAAAATAAGTCAGTCCTCGTCAGCAGGCCACTGTAGTTTGCACTACACATTGCCACTGTACCTACACAAGTACCAACTATCACATTGCTACAAGTGTAACAATTCAGAATGTTCATGGCTGCTAAAGCTTTAAGAATGGCTTGGGTAGCAGGTATAAGTTGCTTTTAATTTACATTGAATTTACAAACAACTGTTTTTTCTGCTCATCTTTAATTTACACAAACAGCGCCACCGGGTGAAGCTTCCCACAATTAGGTGCAGGTGCGGAGCACTGGAAATCACAGGCCCAAATTCAGCACTGAGAAGGATGTGTTCAAATATATCAACAGTGTAAACTAGGTCAGTGCCAATTTCTACTGATTTGGACCTAGGTTATTTATTCACTGTAATGTTTGGATTAGATAAAAGGGCTTGATGTTTGAAAATGTTTATGGCATTTAGAGAGATTATGGGATGAGGGCCTTTTATTCTAAGAGCTTTTGAACCTGAGTTCAGTAATGTGAATTTGTAGGGATATTAATGTGTCTGAATTTGAAAACGATGCTGAATGCATCAAAGGTGTACCACAATTTCAGATAATCCACAACATACCACTTGCAGAAAGTTTTCTTACACTTGAGGTTATTATATAGTATATATGTGGAGAAGTGTAGCTCACTGGTTAGAGGAGGCATACCCTGAAGCAGAGATCAGGCCCGGGACCTGGGTTCGATTCCCGACGCGGCAGGGTCCAGAACCCAATTGTCCACGGACTCGATAATTCTCGTTTCGGTGCCCACTCTAAGCACGAGTTCACACTATGCAGCTCTGGGCAACAAGCCTGCTTAATCTCCACAACGGCCCCCCGCGGCGGGATGCCTGGCTTTCACCTTGGGGATGCCCAATATGGGTTATCTTACAGGGAAAAACCAGGACGGGTTCCCAATGCAAGCGCCAAGATGCCCGTAGGGTGATAGTTGCGCTCTATAAGTACTCCAATCAATCAATCAATCAATCAGTAAAAAGTAAACAATTATAATTGTACATATGGGAAGAAATATTGAGCGTGTGCATTCTAGCAGCGTGTACAGAGGCAGTTGAAATCTACAACACAAGTGTGTACACTATTGACTTTGCAGTATCAAATATTACATAGTATAAGTATTGGTGTTACTTGCAACTTGACTTAATAAAACCAGGCAATGGCATTTCAGAGATTCAAAGTAGATTCATGTTATGAGAGGTGTTAAGGGAACACTTATATCCTTGTACCCTTACATCATTGATATCAGGGCTGAAGATTCAATAGTTCCTTAAGAATAGCGTATCACTCACAGTGTCATGAGTGGGAGTTCAAAGTTACAAACACACTCACATCGAGGTGCCGATTCCGATCCTGGAAAAATTTCCCCGTACGAATCGTATCCGGATTTTTTCCGTACGAATCGTACAAGTAGCGTACAAACTGCCAAGTACGATTCGCATGGGAAAAACTCCATACGAATCACATCGGGAACATTTCCCCACACGTCCTCGGGTCGGAAAATGTGTCTGACACATCCCCGGACGATTTACCGTACGAATCAGAAAAATTAAGTCCGACCGCGCAAGTACGATCACTCCCGTCCTTTCGATTTTACAACTGTATGGAAAAAACACCGTACGGACCGAACTCCTATAGCAACCATGGAGACATGTGCCCGCATACGCGCCGAACACCCCACCCCAGACCCCGTATGTACGCACAGAACACCCCCCCAGCCCTCGTATGTATGCGCCGAACCCCCCCATCCCCCGCATGTACGCGCCAAACGCCCCCCGGCCGGGGATGTACACGTCGAGCCCCCACCAGTGTATGTATGGAGCGTACCCCCACCTGTGTATGTATGGAGCGTACCCGTACCCACACCCCACCAGTGTATGTACGGAGCGTACCCCCACCCGTGTATGTACGGACCGTAACCCCACCCGTGTATGAATGGAGCATACCCACACCCCACCAGTGTATGTACGGAGCATGCCCCCACCCGTGTATGTACGGAGCGTACCCCCACCAGTGTATGTACGGAGCATACTCCCACCCGTGTTTGAATGGAGCGTACCAACACCCCACCAGTGTATGTACGAACCGTACCCCCACCTGTGTATGAATGGAGCGTACCAACACCCCACCAGTGTATGTACGGAGCGTACCCCCACCCGTGTATGTACGGAGCGTACCCCCACCCGTGTATGTACGGACGGTACCCCCACCCGTGTATGCATGGAGCGTACCAACTCCCCACCCGTGTATGTACGGACTGTACCCCTACCCGTGTATGAATGGAGCGTACCCACACCCCAACAGTGTATGTAGGGAGCGTACCCCCACCCGTGTATGTACGGAGCGTACCCCCACCAGTGTATGTACGGAGCGTACCCCTACCTGTGTATGTACGGAGCGTACCCCCACCCGTGTATGTACGGAGCGTACCCCCACCAGTGTATGTATGGACCGTACCCCCACCCGTTTATGAATGGAGCGTACCAACACCCCACCAGTGTATGTACGGACCGTACCCCCACCCGTGTATGAATGGAGCGTACCAACACCCCACCAGTGTATGTACGGAGCGTACAACCAGCCCCCCCTGTATGTACGGTGCGAAACACCACCACCGATGGACGGTGAGGACCAACACCCTGCCCGTGTCTGTACGCACCCTACCCCAGGCCCCTACACCAGCACCCTCACCCAACATCGCACATGTACGAGTCGTACTAAGCCATAGCAAAGGACAGCACTGTACAACAACATGGCCCATGTACGCACCGTACAGACGCAAAAAACACTCGTACTGAACCAGGACAAACCAAAAAAACATAAGGAGAGTCAATTCGATGCACACAACACCACAAAACATGTCCAACAAGCCCAAATACATCCTATACACTGACCTGCAACTGACAAACAGCTAAACAGAGGCTCAAGCCACAACCACTCCTTATAACACACCCACCCAAAGTTCAAACACAGCCACACCCACAAATGGACCAATAAAAAGGCCCAGCACACACGAACCATGATCCTTTGCAACAGATCCACTACTGCCAGACCACAGAGACAACGCACTGCACCATACTACATACATCAATACACCTTACACGTGCACGCCTTCACACAACCACCATCACAAACACACCCTCATCACATTCACACACACACACACCTGCACAACCACACTCACACCCCCACAACCATCCACACCCACACCCCCACAACCATCCACACCCACACCCCCACAACCATCCACACCCACACCCCACACCATGCCCACTAACAAGAATCCAAAGTTCACAAAGGAGGAGCTGGAGGTCCTTGTCGACGAAATCGTCAGAGTCGAGCCACAGCTCTTTGGAACATTGGTCAGACGGACCAGCATATCCGAAAAATCAGCCATGTGGGAGAGGATTGTCAATTCTGTGAATGCTGTTGGGTCCACCAGAAGGACCAGGCATGAGTGCCAAGCCAGGTGGTACGATCTGCGGAGGACGGTCCGCCGCAAAATGACGGAAGATCAAAACCAGGGGAACATCACTGGAGGAGGACCGCCCCGCAGACTGGTACACTACCATCCCTGGGAGGAGAAGGTGATGGCCACGCTGCCGCCGGTGGGAGTAGACGGAGTAGAAGGAGTCCGAGAGCCTGGAGAGTACACAAACAACTCACCTCACATGGGGGGAACGCCATACACAACCAAAATACCAATCCTGCACGCAACCCCCCAGCTGCATTAGAAGCAGTTGCTTGGTTCATTGAAACCTTCAACATTGACTGTCCGACCCAGTTCATTTTGGAGTGCCTGCACATAGTATTGCAGGAAAACACTTTTGAATTTAATGGGTCATTATTCCAACAGACTAAGGGAGTCAGTATGGGGGCTTCATGTGCCCCAACAGTGGCCAACATCTTTATGGCACACTATGAACACAAGTATATCTACAATGATGTTGCTCCATTCAGTGAATCCGTCACAAGTTGGTCAAGATTCATAGATTATGTTTTTTATATCTGGAATGGAACTGAAGAGGATCTCACGGACTTTGTCTCATGGCTAAATCTCTGTGATACAAATATCCGTTTTGTGGCAACTAGTGACAGATACAGTGTGGAATTTCTTGACGTTACGATCAAAGTCAATGAACAGAAACTCTTTGTTGATTTATTCACGAAGCCCACTGCCCGAAACACGTTGCTACATTTCTCCAGCTATCATCCTAAGACCCAAAAAACCACCATCCCATTTGGACAGTTTCTACGTCTTCGTAGAAACTGTACCAATTTGTCAGATTATGACAAACAGTCTGTCGTCATGAAAGCCAAATTCATAGCTAGGGGGTACCCTAGAAGACTGGTCCGTGAATCCTACAAGAGAGCACGATTTTATGACCGTCAATATCTGCTCAGCGACAAACCTCTTAAACAACAAGATCGGCTGGTATTCATCACACGACACTCGACGTTGAATGATACCATCCGTCAAATTGTCAATTCAAATTGGCATATTCTCAATGCTACAAGGGATAAATCAGACTATTTGCCAAAACCCATGTTTGCGTATCGCAAGAACAAAAATTTAAAGGACCTTATAACAAGATCGCGGATGCGACAAATATCACCCAGCTTGTCACAGACTACCCTACATGGATTACCAGCTGTTAAAGGTAATTTTAAATGCATGTCATGCATTGCTTGTAAATTTGCCTTGGAAGTCAAACAATATCTCATTAATGGAGTCACGGTAGACCTACAAAGCTTGACGAATTGCAAAACAGCAAACATCATCTATGCAATTTTGTGCCCCTGCAATAAAGCATATGTAGGCGAGACTTCCAGATCAATGACCACAAGACTTACAGAACACAGATCGGCAATCAGGACTAAAAAGGTAAAAGCACCCCTTGTACAACACTTCATAGATCTTAACCACACGACAGAAGACATACGGTGGTTGATCTTAGAAAAGATCAGCATCAATGGATCCCAAGGGACAGAAATCCGCAAAAAGAGAGAGGTCTTTTGGATATTTTCTCTTGATACATACAAAAGAGGACTCAATAATGAAATCCCATGGAGTCAAGCAATTCGCTTTAACAATTAATGGGTGCGTAATTCAGGTAGTGTCTAGGACCACACGACATATAGTTTCCACTGCACCTAGTCACACAGGGTCTAGTCACCTATCTCCACCTTGAGTGATAGGGGTGATTACACCGATCTATTGCCCGCTATGCCAACCTATCTGTGCCATACGCCAACCTATCTCTACCTTGAGTGATAGGGGTGATCACACCGATCTATTGCCCGCTATGCCAACCTATCTGTGCCATACGCCAACCACCTGGCTCTCTAACCCAATAATTCCATCCTTTTTTTATGGGAGGTTCACTATATATATCGTCATTGTTTGTTGTGGCCACTTCACTCCTATTTTGGGCCGTTGGACAGGGCAGCGCGTTTTCAGCACATTTAGTTTCCAGCTAAGCCTTTAATCAGGCTCACACTACTTACTATCTCTTGCCATATATTTGAACTGCGCCAGTGCCCACATTCCCCCCCCCCCCCCTTGGATGCGTATTTAACTTTTTTTCACCTTGGGACATTCACTTGCGAACCATTCGGGTCTCATTTTTCAATCTCTCATAGAACCTTAGGGCTTTAATATCAGCCTGCACGGGCGCCCGTTCGTTCACGTGGGAACTGCCTGTTCTGGCATTTTTCCTTAGGCAACTGCCATTGGACGCTACATGTGTTGTATAACCAATCACAGACGAGCTGAGTGGATTTAAACACACCCGGGTGATTTCACCTCGTCTCTACTGCTATCACGGAAACGGATGCAGTGGCCTCCTTTCGGACCGACGAGTTCGCAGAACCGGGTAAGTGCATCTAGAACGACAATGCACTGGATACCGAGCTTAGTCCGTCTCTTCAATCAGCACACCAGGTCACTGGACTGTTTAGATTACTAATCTACCCACCCATTTAAACTCACCAGGGTAGCTACTTGACTGCTCGTATATATACGGAGACGGGTGCATCACCTGAATAGCATGCGAGAGGCAAGTGACTCTAATCGCAGGCTTTTCCTTGTAGATCGCGGAGCTGAGCTGCGCTTGAGAAGTGGTCATTCTAACCCCCTGACCTACACGAGCAGCTGGTTGTCGTGATGTGTGAACCTGTCAATTATCATTAGTAAGTATATAGGCATTTATTGTAATTATACTTACAAATAGGTTCCACATCAGTTTCGGGCATTGTTTCTATGCTCCCGTTACATTAGTTTCCATTTTCCCCTTCAATGCACTGGATATCGAGCTCAGTCCGTCTTTTTAATCAGCACACTAGGCCATTGGAGGGTTTAGATTACTAATCTACTCACCCATTTAAATACACCAGGGTAGTCACTCTACTGTTCGCATATATACGGAGATGGGTGCATCACCTGAATAGCATGCGAGAGGCAAGTGACTCTAATCGCATGCTTTTCCTTGTAGATTGCGGAGCTGAGCTGCACTTGAGAAGTGGCAATTCTAACCCCCTGACCTACACAAGTAGCTGGTTATCGGAATGTGGAGACCCGTCAATAATCATTAGTAAGTATATTGTTATTATACTTACAAATAGGTTTCCACATCAGTTTCGGGCATTGGTTTTACACTCCCGTTACATTAGTCTCCATTTTCTCCTTTTTTCTCTCCCGATTCCCTTTAGAAATGTTTTGCCATCTAATAACACACTTGCTTATGTGATTGAAGCACTTGTTAGAATCCTTGTGACTCCTTACACATCCTCTAGACCTTCGAATATACGAGACGCTTTCAGGATAAGCTGGGGATCCTGCCTAAACGACCATCGGATGTATGACATGTTGTTACCTCAAGAACGCTAGGTAATTAAGGCCTGTTCTTGAAACTTCGTTCTTGGTACATCAGGGTACATCTGTTCTTCAGAAGTATAAGGGGTTAATATTAGCCATACACACAGTCCCTATGGTTCCACCTGGGATAGGTAATACTCATCTGATTAGCTCCTCTCTGTTTTGTCGACAGATACACTGGTACATTTTGGCCAGCTCAGGCTATGATATAAGTGACGGAGCACGCCTCGCGCTTCTCTATACAGTCCTTGATTGCCGGCAATAGATCCATTGCCAAAAGGTATGCAAACCAAAAAATAGATGTAACGAGTATTTGGGCCACACTATCAATTAAGACGTGTGATTTTGGACTCTTCCTTCTTTTTGCTGGCCACCACAGCACAAGGGCCTACTTTGTTATGGGCATTTAGACACACCCTTTCCATTCTGTCCAATCCCGCACTACTCACAGTCACATCCAATATGTCTTTCATATATATTTTTTCCTGTTGAACTGAGACATCATGAATTTCATGACAGAACTGGTAGCTGTTGTAAATATTGTATGACAAATAGTATCGCCCTTTTCTATTTATTATGCACTTGAGTTAATTGTTGTATATAAAGAATCACAGTTTGTTTTCTCTTGTTTTGTTTTAGGAATTTAAGAATCATGGCTGCCTGAGGAAGGCTGAACGCCGAAACGCGCGTAGATCTAAATTGAGCCATGTTTTAACAGAAACACCTTTTTGTTGATATTTGGAATATAGCGGATCAATTAAATTGAACAGAGCCAAGTTTAAGGAATCTTTATGGCCGAAATCAAATGAAATGCTATTGATTATTTTGTATATACAATGATTTAGTATTCATAATGGGAACAATTTGTATATAAAAAAATACTGAAAAAGATTTAAATTTTTGTACTGTACCAAATTATATTGATAAACAGGAAAATAAAAATAGACAAATAACTGAGTTGTCCTCAGGGTCATATTTGGTCATTATAACAGCACAGTGCACAGTTACATATATGTGTCGACAACTGTTTTTAAATTACTTTACTTTGTTGGAATAAGTTTCCTGTATATATATTTGCAAACATTTACTTTAGACCCTGATATAGGAAACTAAATTAGGGGTACCCCTGTTATATTACATTATGTTTCTCCATGGCCTGTCCATGCGGGGTTGACATGTGATCAGCACTTGAATACACTGTTGCATGAATATGTGTTATATTGTCTTATAGGTGCACGTTGAATTATTATTTCCAGTTCACTTAAAATAGTTTCTTATTCATCTTGTCTCAGCTAACAATCTGTTTCATTCAACATTTATTACATTCATTGTGATATCTCATATGGCTCACACATCTATTCTTTTAAAGAGCCAATTATAATTGCTTGTTGTATTCTCATCTCCCGGTCTTTCTATTTCTGAACCCACTATCACACTTATCATCCGTCCTTTATACATTATTATATTTTTTTTCCTTTGTCGGTGGCTTAGAGTCATTAAAGCCCATTACAATATGGATAAATTACAAACATTTGGGTTCACCGATGAAGATCTGGCTTCATTACTAGGTGATTCCTCGTTAGGTGGCCCAATGGTCCAGGCAACCAGCATCGTAGGCAATGACGACTTCAATAAATTAACATCTTTAAAGAAGAAGGTAAAACGTATTGAAATGCATGGACATTTCATGCTTGAGTACTTAAAAGCAGGGATCATCCCGCAAGGTCTAAGAGTTAAAAACATCCCAGGTTTATTTGTTAAGATTAGGAAATTCTTGGAACGCTGGTCACATATTGCTAATAGATGCTCCCGGGATCTAATGATCCTGATTGTGGAGACAGCCAAGGAAATGGTCCAAGCATTAGCAGATGAGATACAGGAGTTAGAGAATAAAATTAAAAACAATCAGGCAATCGAAGAAGCCAAAAAAAAACTTGAAGAAGTAGAGACTGAAATGTTATCTTACCATGAATATCTAGTCAAACGTAAAACAGATAAACTCAAAAAAGATGTGAGGTACACAAGCCAGGAGAAAATGTACCCATACCTAGCTGACAACTTTTACCAACAACAACCCATAGATGAGGATCAATATCAGTCCTCTGCAGAGAGATTTGTTAAAAAAGTGGTCACTTTTTCGGACACGTCAGACTCCGAAAATGAAAACTACAACCAGTATCAGACTCGCACCCCAGGGCGCCAAATTCCAGGCAATAGTAGAGGTGAACGACCTGGTTTTTTAGCCAGGCGCGGGACGCAGAGATCCAGATGGCGCCCCAGATACCAACGACGTCAACAGGGCAACTACCAAACACCACACAATTATGCGCAGGGACAGAATTTTTACCAGGACGACCCTCAGGTCCTGGTGACGAGACATGCCCAATATTGGCGCGAGTAAATCAAATACCTATATTTAACCTTAGCGGATACGAGATTGATGGGCAGACTCAATCCTTGCTGACCAAAGGCTTGTCCTTTATTCCTCACACTAAAGCTAATAAGTTTGAGCTTTTTCAAGACCTAATTTCCTTCTTTCGGAAGATCAGACTTCAAGCCTTCTTTGAAGGTCGGATCTCACAGGAAGCATCTATCATCAATAAATCAGGACTAGCACCCCCATCCACCTTTGTCCCCACGCTTGAACAAGTTGGCCCGGAGATTTCCATTTTTGAGCATGTGGTGTTCAAAAATTAACCACTGCTACGAACTTCATCCCAGTACCCAAATACAATTTATCTCGGGAGGAACATCAAGCTTTAGGGTATCTCAAGAACAACAAAGCCATCACCATCAAAGGATGTGACAAGGGTGGTGGCATCGTTTTGATGGAAACAGATCAATATGTGACCAACATGCTCACCATGCTTTCAAATCATGATCATTACATACCTATTGCTTCTGACCCCACAAAAAGAGTTTCCAAAGTAATAGAGGACATGACCAACATAGCTTTGGACGAAGGGATCATATGTGAGAAGGAGTGGCAGTATTTGAATGTCACGAAACCCAAAATGGCATCCATATATGGGATCCCTAAAATCCATAAAAGTACGACTAATCCGCCATACAGACCCATTGTTACAACCATTGGGTCCGTTACTGAAACACTATCTAAATACGTCGACACCATGTTACGTCCGCATGTCCCCAAAATAACATCGTATATAAGGGACACTACAGCCCTCATTAACAAGGTCGAACAGTTGCATTTCCATGAGGCCACACAAATACTTGTAACAATGGATATAGAGGCTTTGTACAGCAACATCCCCCAGGCAGCTGCATTAGAAGCAGTTGCTTGGTTCATTGAAACCTTCAACATTGACTGTCCGACCCAGTTCATTTTGGAGTGCCTGCACATAGTATTGCAGGAAAACACTTTTGAATTTAATGGGTCATTATTCCAACAGACTAAGGGAGTCAGTATGGGGGCTTCATGTGCCCCAACAGTGGCGAACATCTTTATGGCACACTATGAACACAAGTATATCTACAATGATGTTGCTCCATTCAGTCAATCCGTCACAAGTTGGTCAAGATTCATAGATGATATTTTTTATATCTGGAATGGAACTGAAGAGGATCTCACAGACTTTGTCTCATGGCTAAATCTCTGTGATACGAATATCCGTTTTGTGGCAACTAGTGACAGATACAGTGTGGAATTTCTTGACGTTACGATCAAAGTCAATGAACAGAAACTCTTTGTTGATTTATTCACGAAGCCCACTGCCCGAAATACGTTGCTACATTTCTCCAGCTATCATCCTAAGACCCAAAAAACCACCATCCCATTTGGACAGTTTCTACGTCTTCGTAGAAACTGTACCAATTTGTCAGATTATGACAAACAGTCTGTCGTCATGAAAGCCAAATTCATAGCTAGGGGGTACCCTAGAAGACTGGTCCGTGAATCCTACAAGAGAGCACGATTTTATGACCGTCAATATCTGCTCAGCGACAAACCTCTTAAACAACAAGATCGGCTGGTATTCATCACACGACACTCGACGTTGAATGATACCATCCGTCAAATTGTCAATTCAAATTGGCATATTCTCAAGGGATAAATCAGACTATTTGCCAAAACCCATGTTTGCGTATCGCAAGAACAAAAATTTAAAGGACCTTATAACAAGATTGCGGATGTGACAAATTTCACCCAGCTTGTCACAGACTACCCTACATGGATTACCAGCTGTTAAAGGTAATTTTAAATGCATGTCATGCATTGCTTGTAAATTTGCCTTGGAAGTCAAACAATATCTCATTAATGGAGTCACGGTAGACCTACAAAGCTTGAGGAATTGCAAAACAGCAAACATCATCTATGCAATTTTGTGCCCCTGCAATAAAGCATATGTAGGCGAGACTTCCAGATCAATGACCACAAGACTTACAGAACACAGATCGGCAATCAGGACTAAAAAGGTAAAAGCACCCCTTGTACAACACTTCATAGATCTTAACCACACGACAGAAGACATACGGTGGTTGATCTTAGAAAATATCAGCATCAATGGATCCCAAGGGACAGAAATCCGCAAAAAGAGAGAGGTCTTTTGGATATTTTCTCTTGATACATACAAAAGAGGACTCAATAATGAAATCCCATGGAGTCAAGCAATTCGCTTTAACAATTAATGGGTGCGTAATTCAGGTAGTGTCGTAGGACCACACGACATATAGTTTCCACTGCACCTAGTCACACAGGGTCTAGTCACCTATCTCCACCTTGTGTGATAGGGGTGATTACACCGATCTATTGCCCGCTATGCCAACCTATCTGTGCCATACGCCAACCTATCTCTACCTTGAGTGATAGGGGTGATCACACCGATCTATTGCCCGCTATGCCAACCTATCTGTGCCATACGCCAACCACCTGGCTCTCTAACCCAATAATTCCATCCTTTTTTTATGGGAGGTTCACTATATATATCGTCATTGTTTGTTGTGGCCACTTCACTCCTATTTTGGGCCGTTGGACAGGGCAGCGCGTTTTCAGCACATTTAGTTTCCAGCTAAGCCTTTAATCAGGCTCACACTACTTACTATCTCTTGCCATATATTTGAACCGCGCCAGTGCCCACATTTCCATCCCCCTTGGATGCGTATTTAACTTTTTTTCACCTTGGGACATTCACTTGCGAACCATTCGGGTCTCATTTTTCAATCTCTCATAGAACCTTAGGGCTTTAATATCAGCCTGCACGGGCGCCCGTTCGTTCACGTGGGAACTACCTGTTCTGGCATTTTTCCTTAGGCAACTGCCATTGGATGCTACATGTGTTGTATAACCAATCACAGACGAGCTGAGTGGATTTAAACACACCCGGGTGATTTCACCTCGTCCCTATTGCTATCAAGAAAAACGGATGCAGTGGCCTCCTTTCGGACCGACCAGTTCGCAGAACCGGGTAAATGCATCTAGAACGACAATGCACTGGATACCGAGCTTAGTCCGTCTCTTCAATCAGCACACCAGGTCACTGGACTGTTTAGATTACTAATCTACCCACCCATTTAAACTCACCAGGGTAGCTACTTGACTGCTCGTATATATACGGAGACGGGTGCATCACCTGAATAGCATGCGAGAGGCAAGTGACTCTAATCGCAGGCTTTTCCTTGTAGATTGCGGAGCTGAGCTGCGCTTGAGAAGTGGTCATTCTAACCTCCTGACCTACACGAGCAGCTGGTTGTCGTGATGTGTGAACCTGTCAATTATCATTAGTAAGTATATAGGCATTTATTGTAATTATACTTACAAATAGGTTCCACATCAGTTTCGGGCATTGTTTCTATGCTCCCGTTACATTAGTTTCCATTTTCCCCTTCAATGCACTGGATATCGAGCTCAGTCCGTCTTTTTAATCAGCACACTAGGCCATTGGAGGATTTAGATTACTAATCTACTCACCCATTTAAATACACCAGGGTAGTCACTCTACTGTTCGCATATATACGGAGATGGGTGCATCACCTGAATAGCATGCGAGAGGCAAGTGACTCTAATCGCATGCTTTTCCTTGTAGATTGCGGAGCTGAGCTGTGCTTGAGAAGTGGCAATTCTAACCCCCTGACCTACACAAGTAGCTGGTTATCGGAATGTGGAGACCCGTCAATAATCATTAGTAAGTATATTGTTATTATACTTACAAATAGGTTTCCACATCAGTTTCGGGCATTGGTTTTACACTCCCGTTACATTAGTCTCCCTTTTCTCCTTTTTTCTCTCCCGATTCCCTTTAGAAATGTTTTGCCATCTAATAACACACTTGTTTATGTGATTGAAGCACTTGTTAGAATCCTTGTGACTCCTTACACATCCTCTAGACCTTCGAATATACAAGACGCTTTCAGGATAAGCTGGGGATCCTGCCTAAACGACCATCGGATGTATGACCTCCGTTACCTCAAGAACGCTAGGTAATTAAGGCCTGTTCTTGAAACTTCGTTCTTGGTACATCAGGGTACATCTGTTCTTCAGAAGTATAAGGGGTTAATATTAGCCATACACACAGTCCCTATGGTTCCACCTGGGATAGGTAATACTCATCTGATTAGCTCCTCTCTGTTTTGTCGACAGATACACTGGTACATTTTGGCCAGCTCAGGCTATGATATAAGTGACGGAGCACGCCTCGCGCTTCTCTATACAGTCCTTGATTGCCGGCAATAGATCCATTGCCAAAAGGTATGCAAACCAAAAAATAGATGTAACGAGTATTTGGGCCACACTATCAATTAAGACGTGTGATTTTGGACTCTTCCTTCTTTTTGCTGGCCACCACAGCACAAGGGCCTACTTTGTTATGGGCATTTAGACACACCCTTTCCATTCTGTCCAATCCCTCACTACTCACATCCAATATGTCTTTCATATATATTTTTTCCTGTTGAACTGAGACATCATGAATTTCATGACAGAACTGGTAGCTGTTGTAAATATTGTATGACAAATAGTATCGCCCTTTTCTATTTATTATGCACTTGAGTTAATTGTTGTATATAAAGAATCACCGTTTGTTTTCTCTTGTTATGTTTTAGGAATTTAAGAATCATGGCTGCCTGAGGAAGGCTGAACGCCGAAACGCGCGTAGATCTAAATTGAGCCATGTTTTAACAGAAACACCTTTTTGTTGATATTTGGAATATAGCGGATCAATTAAATTGAACAGAGCCAAGTTTAAGGAATCTTTATGGCCGAAATCAAATGAAATGCTATTGATTATTTTGTATATACAATGATTTAGTATTCATAATGGGAATAATTTGTATATAAAAAAATACTGAAAAAGATTTACATTTTTGTACTGTACCAAATTATATTGATAAACAGGAAAATAAAAATAGACAAATAACTGAGTTGTCCTCAGGGTCATATTTGGTCATTATAACAGCACAGTTACATATATGTGTCGACAACTGTTGTTAACTTACTTTACTTTGTTGGAATAAGTTTCCTATATATATATTTGCAAACATTTACTTTAGACCCTGATATAGGAAACTAAATTAGGGGTACCCCTGTTATATTACATTACGCAACCCCCCAAAGCCAGCACCGTACACAACCACACTCCAAAAACACACACATGCCACTAGCGCCTCCATGCCCCATGCCCCAAGCAAGGCCATGCCAAGTCACAGGCCACACAAAACACCAACACAAGACAGGATGTCCCGATGCCGGGAGGGTGGGCCTCAAAACTAACATAGAGCAACTCTAAAGCACACAACAATGCCCTCAGCCCATATGTCCCCACACAGTACTGTGTTGCCTGCTAATGGTGGCCGCGTTGCAGGATGACATGGGTATGAAGGCACAATTTGCACATAACAGCAGCTAATGAAGACGCATCACTCTGAAAGAGTGATGAAAGAGTGTCAGCACACACTGCCACAGAAGCAGCTCAGACTCAGACACTCCGCCCAATGGGTGCCCGGAGATAAGAAAGAAACCCACATGAACAAGCCAATGGCCTTTGAAAGACCTGCAAACTGTGTGTGCCCAGGAAGCTGGGCTGAGGTGACAGAGGGTGACACACAGAGGGAGGGAGAGGGGGAGAGAGAGGGACGGAGACAGAGGTGGACACAGGGAGACAGACAGAGGGAGGGAGGAGGCTGACAGAGGGAGGAAGAAAGGGAGACAGAGGGAGACGGACAGTGGGAGGAGGCTGATAGAGGGAGGGAGAAAGGGAGACAGAGGGAGACGGACAGTGGGAGGAGGCTGACAGAGGGAGGGAGAAAGGGAGACAGAGGGAGACGGACAGTGGGAGGAGGCTGACAGAGGGAGGGAGAAAGGGAGACAGAGGGAGACGGACAGAGGGAGATGGCTGACAGAGGGAGGGAGAAAGGGAGACAGAGGGAGACGGACAGTGGGAGGAGGCTGACAGAGGGAGGGAGAAAGGGAGACAGAGGGAGACGGACAGTAGGAGGAGGGTGACAGAGGGAGGGAGAAAGGGAGATGGACAGAGGGAGGAGGCTGACAGAGGAGGGAGAAAGGGAGATAGAGGGAGACGGACAGAGGGAGGAGGCTGACAGAGGGAGGGAGAAAGGGAGACAGAGGGAGACGGGACAGTGGGAGGAGGCTGACAGAGGGAGGGAGAAAGGGAGACAGAGGGAGACGGACAGTGGGAGGAGGCTGACAGAGGGAGGGAGAAAGGGAGACAGAGGGAGACGGACAGTGGGAGGAGGCTGACAGAGGGAGGGAGAAAGGGAGACAGAGGGAGACGGACAGAGGGAGGAGGCTGACAGAGGGAGGGAGAAAGGGAGACAGAGGGAGACGGACAGTGGGAGGAGGGTGACAGAGGGAGGGAGAAAGGGAGATGGACAGAGGGAGGAGGCTGACAGAGGGAGGGAGAAAGGGAGACAGAGGGAGACGGGACAGTGGGAGGAGGCTGACAGAGGGAGGGAGAAAGGGAGACAGAGGGAGACGGACAGTGGGAGGAGGCTGACAGAGGGAGGGAGAAAGGGAGACAGAGGGAGACGGACAGTGGGAGGAGGCTGACAGAGGGAGGGAGAAAGGGAGACATAGGGAGACGGACAGTGGGAGGAGGCTGACAGAGGGAGGGAGAAAGGGAGACAGAGGGAGACGGACAATGGGAGGAGGGTGACAGAGGGAGGGAGAAAGGGAGACGGACAGAGGGAGGAGGCTGACAGAGGGAGGGAGAAAGGGAGACAGAGGGAGACGGGACAGTGGGAGGAGGCTGACAGAGGGAGGGAGAAAGGGAGACAGAGGGAGACGGACAGTGGGAGGAGGCTGACAGAGGGAGGGAGAAAGGGAGACAGAGGGAGACGGACAGTGGGAGGAGGCTGACAGAGGGAGGGAGAAAGGGAGACAGAGGGAGACCAAATCACCCTTGGGTGGTGTGGCCATGTCCGCTCGTCAGCAGGTGGACTGTGTGCATGTAGACAAGGTTTGGCAGTGCGTGAACCCCCCCTTCAACCTTTGATAAACACTGGGCCATGTGTCAATCTGTGCACGAGTACATCCGTGCTGCAGGCACAAACATGACCTTACACCCAGTATACCCACCCACTGTGTTTGTCAGAACCCTGTCACAAATGGTTAATTTACCTACCTGCATTCTCAAATAGCATGGAAAAAACACCATTTGGCCACGTACAGTGCAACACGTAAGGCGGCTCTGCATGGCCTGCTACGCCCGCTCACTACACTGCTGACTGCGTTCCCAAAAGATGCATCAACTAAGATTGTGTCACACATAGGTAAAGTGTCGAAAGCTGTGGCCAAGGGACATACCCATGCACAAGTGCACTGTGAGAGGAATGCTAGCCAAATCCAACCACCCAGAGGAACTGTGCCAACTCAAAAATGAATGAAACATGGATGTCGCATGTAACACAATTAACACTGTCTCTCTCACACACAGGTCAACGTCGTCGATCTCCCCCCAACACTGGGGGGGAAGACTCACAGGACCAGACTCTGCGTGAAGAGGACCCCACCGGCAGCGACGACTCTCACCACTCCGTGGATGACCCAGACCAACCTGGCCCCTCTGGTGTCCAACCACCTGCAGCACCTGTGTCAGGTACAACTGTGCCAACCACCATCCCCATTCCTGCCACATCCCAGGAGACACCCAGGAGCCCTGCCCGCACACAACAACACAGCCAGTCTGTCCAGAAGGGACAAGGTTCTCCGGGCACCCAGGAGGAGGCAGGCGACACCGCAAATGCCATCCCTCAGGAGTCCCGGAGACCCGATGTGCCCACAACGGCAGGCCAGGCGCAAGTGGGCAGGGGTGGTGGGAGTGGAGGACGGCGGAGGCGCGAACCTGACCAGTTGGCTCAGGAACCGGTAATGTCACACGTCAGCAACATCCTGGACACATACCGGCGTGACGCCAGGGGCATGGTCCAGATTGCGTCCACCCTCACAGACATCAAGGGGACCCTCGAGGAGATGAAGACCCTGCAGGCCGAGCAACATGCCTGTCAAAAGCGACACCAAGGACGGATGGAGGCAAGACAGGCTGAGCTCGTGGCGGTGCAAACAGACATGACCCGTGTACTCCGTCGGATTGCCGAAAACATGGGCAACCCTCCCTGTGCCACCAGGCGAAGAACATCACCACCCACAGGGAGGGATCAGGAGGAGGATTCATCTGACGGAGCATCACAAGCATCGTCACGGCCTGCTTCTGAGGGTCCCCGCAGGAGGGTGGGTCGTCCACGCAAAAGACCGTGAGAGTCAGCGGAACATCACCATCTCCCAGGTCACCTGGCCTGGCACCTGGCCCTCTGGCCCAACAGCAGCACATCAGCAAATGACATTCTCTGCCACATGGCCGTGCTGGTCACTGTCTGACCAATGTTGACAAAGACTGTGGCATAGACTCTGATGACTTTCAATGGCAAGAATACCAACTCCCCCTGTGAACTTTGGATTCTACACTCCCGCCAAGCACCTCTTGTCATCCCCCCAAACACGTGCCACACCACAAATAAAAATCATCACAATCACGAGATTTTGCATTATTCCACTACATGTGTGTGTTGTAAAGTAAAACCATGCCTGATTTCAGAAGTAACTCCAACCATCCATAACCTGGGGTCTGAGTCTGGCACAGGACACACATGGGTCACAATGTATCATCCAATACAGACATGGAGCACCATACTCACCCGTGATGGGCCCAACCAGCTGAGGGGGTGCCCGCACAACTGTGCCTACAGACCTATTTAGAAGAGCAACAGTCATGCGCAGAGGTCAGGGATCATGTGGAGTGTGCTGGGGTGCTACTCCCAGGTATGTGTAGACACGTGGCAGAACCATGTCCTGCATGCTTGAGTCAGGTGGATGTGGAGAATGGTGGGCCGGCCAAGGTTGGATGCATGGAGATGGCACAATGGGGTGTTGGATCACAGTGCCACAAGGTTGTGTTGTGGTTGTGGGCTGCATCCTGAGTGTGTGCGTGGATTGAGAAGGTCATCCTGCAGCTGGCAGTGATCCATTTCCCCCATCTCTGTTGGACGTTGATGTGGCCTGGTCGCCAGATGTAGAAGCAGAGCTGTGCAGATGCACCCTGGATGTGGGCAAGTATCATGGGAGTTGTAACGCACATGTCCGTAGAGTGCAGGGTAGGATTAGACATGGATGTCGTAGTTGACCTGGGGGATGGTCTCTCTCTTGCCTTGAGGTGGATGGAACTGGGGATCTTGTGCATAATGCAGAGTGTGCTGCAGCATGAGGCACAGATGCTGCTGATCAGCATAGCACATGTCTGCAAGCAATCCATGATGAACACCAGCTCGTTTGCGTGGACACTGGGTGCCCTTGCTGCAGGGCCTGCAGCAGCATGCGCCATGTCAAGAAAACAATGTCACAAGTAGCACACAAAGACAAGGATCTCAGGAAGGAACTATGCAAAAGGTGTATGTCAAGGAAGGAATGTCTGGTTCAACATGGCACACACACACACAATGGATTCACATGCAGCACAGTGGCGGTCGTGGATACTGACATGCCACAATACCTACACAGCCATGGACATCATGCACAATACAGATTCTAATCCCTGACAAACAGCTTGCATCTTGCTACTCTACACATAGACTCATATGCACCATCTCTGAGAACAATGCCAGACATGCCGCATGCACAGTGGCAACAGACCACCATTGACAGAGATGAGGCACCTTGGAGGCAGAGGGACACCTTTATTAGTCATGTGTGTCGGAATGCTAATGCAACTCTGTCAACACATACACAGGTCATGTGGATGAACACGTGGGACCAACACTTCCCCCCCCCCCTTTGCACCACAGATGCTGGAAATCCATAGAACTGGCACACAGGTGACTTGTTACAGCTAAACACCCCCTGCTGCTCACGGAGAGGCTGCTATACACCATTGAGCCCCTAATGGGGAATTCACACACCATGTCAACCCAGTGCAACCCGTATGTTTCCGAGGGCAGTGTTACACACATTGATGGCTTCATCACAATCCACAATCCCATTACAGATGACTGTCACCAAGTCTGACCATCAATTCAGGTGAATTCAGCTCCATGTCATGTGCCCCATGGTGATTCTACATGTATGTAAAGTATCCAAACATGAACAGGAGCAGTGCACACACATTCAAAACAAATACCACTCCCAAAAGGCCGTGCTGCATCCCTTACCCTAAGGAGATTTTCAAACTTGTCCGTGCATGTAACACTGATTCAGCACATGTTGCTGTGTTCATGAGGAATGGCAGGAGCACAACAATGCCACCAGCAGACAGCATGCGCAAGTACCTGTTGATGAGAGACACACCAGAAGTCAGCCAAAAGAAGCAAATCCGCATGCATGTGCATGTACTCGACACGTATAAGGTTGTCAACATGCTAGGTGACAATGATGACTCTGGAAAAACATTCTTCCATTGCACCATCACTCGAGTGACACATCCAAACACACCTCTGACTCACTTGGCAGACATGCAGATGGACACACACATTGCAACACATGCCACACACGGCCCAATGCGTGCACACTCAGACACTGGAACTCACCACTAAGCAAAGAAGTTGCGTATGAGCCGACTCCGGATGTCCTCTACCGCCTCCTCCTCCTCCACATCACTTGCCTCGTGACCAAGCCCTTCATCCTCCACGGGTGGATGGTCCTGCTCATCTGGATCCAGGATGAGTGGCACAGCTTTCTCCACTGCCATGTTGTGCAGCATGCAGCACAAGAGGAAGATCTTGCAGACCTTCACCGGTGCATATGGGAGTGCGCCACCGGTCTTGTGGAGGCAAGGGAATCGGCTCTTCAGGAGGCCAAACGTCCTCTCTATCACTCGCCTGGTCCACCCATGGGCGTTGTTGTAGCGGTGATCGGCAGCCGTGCTGGGGTTGCGGAGAGGCGTGATCAGCCATGGCATGTTGGGATAGCCAGCGTCCCCTACATGAAAACATCATGGACAACAGTGGGTCAGGAGAAGCAGTAAGACAGGAAGATGACGTTAAATACAGGAATGCCAGAGTATACCCACCAACAATACATGCTCGTTCGTTGCGCAGCTGCAGCATCATTTCAGGCACCATGCTACGACTCTTGATGTAAGCATCGTGTGCTGAGCCTGGACAACGAGCACAGACATGTGAAATCACCATGTTGGCAAGACACACCACAAGGGCATTAATTGAGTGGTAATGCTTGCGGTTCCTATACGCTACCTCCTGTGCCTGTGGTGGTACCAAAGCCACATGTGTTCCATCTATGGACCCAATGACGTGGGGCATCCCTCCCAGGGCATAGAACTCACACTTGACACCTGTCAACTGCTCAGGAGTTGGGAATTTTATGAACTCATCCAGGTGATCCAACATGGCCTCTAAAAAATCATGCAGAACACGGCTGAACATGGTTTGGGACATGCCACCAACATGGGCAATGGTATGTTGAAAGGTACCCGTGGCAAAGAAATGTGGGGCTGCCATCACCTTCATCTTGGGTGTCAGTGCAGTAGGATACCTGTGTAGCGGTTGGAGGTGTGGTGCCAGCCGTGTTGTCAAGTCCTCAATCAAATGTTGGGGGAAGCGGTAGCGGCGTATACAGTCATGTTCCCTCAGGTCAGCCAAGTCCGGAATTGGTCGAGGGAGAGGCGGAGCCCTGCAGTGAATTAGAAGGGACAACGAAGAGTGAGTACAGTACACCACCAATGTCAATGTACTAAGCACATGTTCAACAGGCAATACACATATGCTACATACAGAGTCAGGTCTGTGCAATATGCCCTGGACACGTATGCCAGGCAGGTGACACTCCTACCAAGAGCCTGCTACAAACGTTGATTTTCAACCTCAATATGCCATGCCATGAAACTAGCAGTGGGCCAGTGTAAGTGAACAAGCAGATGCATTACAGGAGTTACAGACATCCACATATGTGCAGAAGAAGGATGTTTATTGTACAGACAGGTTGCGGAACACTAGAGGCACAGGTCACATGTCATAGAAAAAGGACAGACCACACACCTTGCCATGAAGGAGTACATGTCAAGACTGATCACACATACATTGAGAGTATGCAGATATGTCCTTGTTTTGAAACTCCGTGTCGATGCATACATACACACCTTACGTCGGATTACACATGTGGGCTGGTGTGAGTAACAGTGTGCCATGGCCATCTACACACAGACACATGTTGGTTGCAGCAACTGCAGATGCATTTGACCAAACACCTACAGCAAACCTATGGGAACACATGACACACACATGACATAGTTACAGCGTGCAACGCGGGCATTCACATGTCAGGGGTAATATTCCGTGTACCTGGCATCAGGGAACAGTTGCGGATGTCGGTGACTGTGCCATGCCAGTGACGCATGGCTCAACAAGTCTGTACTACATGTACACATGTCAAAGGAGTGAAGGGGATGTGTGGCACATAGGGCACCATCATACATGACATGTGTACACAGCTCATCATACTTTTATTAGCTTCACACCTCAGGAGTATAGTGCCACATCACAGCCTGACCCACCTGTGCCCGACACATGTAGTACTGCACAGACAATGCCTTGATATTCAGCCTTGGCCAAGTATGACAGCTCTATTCCTGTCTGTGTGCCGCCTGTCACCACTGTCAGGTGTGAAACGCACCGTACATACGCTCTGAGGGCGTGTGTAGGGTCTCAATCACTATGGGAGTGCTGGCGTATGCGTAACCACAATTATACGGACCGTACATGCGTGTTTAGGGTCCCTATCACTATGGGAGTGCTGGCGTATGCGTACGCCACAGTAATACGGACCGTACACGCGTGTGTAGTGTCCCTATCACTATGGGAGTGCTGGCGTATGCGTACGCCACAGTGATATGGACCGTACACGCGTGGGTAGGGTCCCTATCACTATGGGAGTGCTAGCGTATGCGTACGCCACAGTGATACGGACCGTACACGCGTGGGTAGGGTCCCTATCACTATGGGAGTGCTGGCGTATGCGTACGCCACAGTGATACGGACCGTACACGCGTGTGTAGGGTCCCTTTCACTATGGGAGTGCTGGCGTATGCGTACGCCATAGTGATACGGACCGACCCTACACACGCACACAGTGCATAACCAGTTCCCCAAAGTAAACCGGTGCTGTTCTTCCTCCCTTCCCCTCCTTGCCATGTGTTCCCTGGTCTGTGTGTAGTCACTCTTGCACAAGGTAATCTAGGCTGGCAGTTAAGCCTAGTGCCCAATGCTTGCAGCATCATGTGTGGGGGTGGAGTGTAACAGGTTTTGGGACCTTGGCTGTGCCCTGGCCAGTTCAGTCATTGTGGGGTCCATGTCAGTTGGCACTGATGCTGAGTCCCAACATAGGAGTGTGTCTTTAAAGTGTACTGCCTTCCAGCATGCATGTCCACTGTTGTGCCCTCTGACATGATGTGCATGAGTGGGAGTAATGCATAGTGCAGGGACGGTTGCTTCAGTTGCAGTCATATCCATCCAGGACCATGGAGGTGTGTGGCCACTACCCTGCCCTGGGGCACCTTTTCCTAGGTATCATGTGTGTCATCCAACAATGTGGACATTCTCTGTGTCTTCGGCATAGGTTGGGCTCTGTGGCATTGTACCCTGGCCTCATCTGTATTGACATAAACTGTGCTACATGTGTCCACTGTACAGTGTGACCCAATTTTGCTTGTGCATACTCACAGTGGGCAGTGCCTGTGTGTCTTGGAACGACAATCTGAGGATGGTTGATTGTCAATTATATATGTGGACAGGCGCACCAGGGGTAGTTTGTGTACAATCAGGATTTAGTGCAGGCCATGTGTTTTTATCCCAGAGTAAGAGGTGTAAGTACTTCCTCTGTCTCAATCACATTGTCTCAGGTAGGGGGTGCTTTGTGCGGGCAAGGCCTACATGTCCAAATCTGAAGTCTCCCTGCTAGGTCTGGCCTGTGTGTGATGTTTGTCTGGACATACACTCAAGGTGCAGTGACCCAGTCATGTTGGGCATGTTTTAATGTATTAGCTTTGCAGCATGTGCAAAAAGTTAATAGACATGGTTCCTGCTCATCCCTTTTTTGTCAACGCTGTGTGGTACAGATGCTGTGCACGATTGTCCCCAGAGCCTGGCTCCTCTGTCCTATTTGATATCAAGTAATTTGCTGTTGGGTCATGCTCTCCATTGTTTCTCAGTGGCATGATGGGTCAACCAGCTGTGTGTTGCAGGGCCTACATATGTACCTTGTGTTGTAGATGTTACTCATGTTGCTTTTCAGGCTGTGCACTGTGACCTATGTAGATATGACTCATGTGACATATGTATACAGGTGTCTGATTGTTTCCTGTCTCTTCACCTTGCCCACAGCATCGTCGGGGGACTCCGAGGGAGACACTGGCACGGACCGTGAGGAGGGAGCAGGCACCAGTGGCAGCAGTGCTGTCTTGTCTGGCGCATCGAGTGGCACGGAGGCCGAGGGGAGTGAGGCGGAGGACTTGTCCAGTCCCACCACCGACTATGACGCTGACGAGTCCGAGGCTGAGCTCCCAGAGGGGGCAGAGGCAGCTCCCACAGCTGCAAGCAGCACTCCATCTCAACCCGCCCCCTCCATTACCATCACCGGCCTCCCACTTGCTTGGGTCCCTTCCCGCCGTGCTAGGTCACCACGTGTCTCCTTCTTGCCAGACACCGCACCCCCTGCCCCTGTCTCCACTGCTGCCGCGAATGCCGAGTCTGTGGACATCCTGCACCAGTTGCAGGGTGGTCAGACTGCGATGCTTAATGTCCTCCATGGCCACACACGAGTGCTCACCCAGATGGAGGCATACATGGAGGGCATCTCAGCTGCGCAGTCTGACCAACGCCAGTTGCTGAGGTCCATTGACTCGACACTGACTGCAGCAGTGGGTCTCCTGCAGCGCTACGTCGCCCCCCTACCCCTGCACCATCCACACTTCCCATTCCAATGCCTGTCCAAAGCACACCCAGACGTACCCATGCACGCACCCCACCAGACACAGGCACCACACCACCAGGGACGGCCAAGCGCACACCTCCTGTCATGCACACACAGGGTGAAGTAGGCACACCCACTGGGTCGGGGGGCAAACGGAAGACACGCAGCCACAGTAGGAGTCCACATTCATCACAACCCACTACCTCCAAATGCACTCCCCTCAGCTCTCCTGGCCAGGATTCCACCAAAGAATCCTTCATGGCCGCTCTGTCCCTGAGCCCCAGTGTGACACCACCCCGCAAGCGGTCGAAGGAGTCCCCGGTCAGGGTAGTTGAGTCCCCCCCCGTCCACACCCTTCCCCAGTAGCGCTGTGACCCATCCCTCCGACACCCCCCCCTCCTTGGGGCCTGTGGTTCCTTCGTGTGCAGGGGAGACGCTGGAGGACCTTGCAACCTTGTGCAGCGCCATTCTCACCTCCACCTTTGGCGCTGCCCCACCCCCTGTGGTGGAGTCCTCCGTCCCTGCACCCACAACACCTACCCTTGCCCCTCCTGTCCCTGTGGTGTCTGGTCCTTCCCCCCCACATGATGCCCCCCCCTGTGGAAGCAAAGGAGGTATGAACTGTGCAGGCAAGCTAGGGGACACACGTCCCTATGTGTCTCCCACCAGGAATTGGACTATGCACTGCCCTATGGGCCTTGTACATATTCAACTTTTAATAACAAATCTTTTTTTAATGCTGAATAAAGCTATGTTTTTTTCCCTTTGCACACTACTGCTTTTCTGGTATTGCTGTTGGTGGTGCTGCTCCATGATTTGGGGTGGGGATAATGTGTTAGGTATCTGGGAAATGTAGTAGTGTGCTGCTCATGGGGTGGACCCTTGTATCTGTGCGCCATCACAAGGTATTTGCGAAATAACTTCATTCATGTATGCTCTTACTGCATGGTGACATTGTCCCAAGGTGTGTTCCTTCCTCTGTGGACCCTGACATCTTCCCTGCAGGGTGTTTCCTAAATGTTGTGCTGAGCTGTGTCTACATATCCTTGGTGTGTGACGGATCCGTTCAACTTTGGCCATGCATGCTGGGCAATGTCTCCACCTGCATCATTTGTGGCATCCTTGGTGGTCACTGTACTTGTGTGTGGAGTATATTGAAGTTACTTCATGTGGACATGTTCCCTTTTACACACTATGCATGTGTGTACTCCCAGCCTCGCACACATGTTACGTGTTCTGCAGGGTCTTTGAGCACCTGACTGACAATTGTGGGCATTATATCTGTGGGTACTGCACCCTTTTCTTTCCATGGGCACTGCTGGGAGGACTCTGCACCCACCCCTCCTGTGTCTGGGCACTGCTGGGAGGACTCTACACCCACCCCTCCTGTGTCTGGGCACTGCTGGGAGTGATAGGCACCCACCCCTCCTATGTCTGGGCACTGCTGGGAGGACTCTGCACCCACCCCTCCTGTGTCTGGGCACTGCTGGGAGTGAAAGGCACCCGCCCCTCCTGTGTCTGGGCACTGCTGGGAGTGATAGGCACCCACCCCTCCTATGTCTGGGCACTGCTGGGAGGACTCTGCACCCACCCCTCCTATGTCTGGGCACTGCTGGGAGGACTCTGCACCCACCCCTCCTATGTCTGGGCACTGCTGGGAGTGATAGGCACCCACCCCTCCTATGTCTGGGCACTGCTGGGAGGACTCTGCACCCACCCCTCCTGTGTCTGGGCACTGCTGGGAGTGATAGGCACCCACCCCTCCTATGTCTGGGCACTGCTGGGTGGACTCTGCACCCACCCCTCCTATGTCTGGGCACTGCTGGGAGGACTCTGCACCCACCCCTCCTGTGTCTGGGCACTGCTGGGAGGACTCTGCACCCACCCCTCCTGTGTCTGGGCACTGCTGGGAGGACTCTGCACCCACCCCTCCTATGTCTGGGCACTGCTGGGAGGACTCTGCACCCACCCCTCCTGTGTCTGGGCACTGCTGGGAGTGATAGGCACCCACCCCTCCTGTGTCTGGGCACTGCTGGGAGTGATAGGCACCCACCCCTCCTGTGTCTGGGCACTGCTGGGAGTGATAGGCACCCACCCCTCCTATGTCTGGGCACTGCTGGGAGGACTCTACACCCACCCCTCCTATGTCTGGGCACTGCTGGGAGGACTCTGCACCCACCCCTCCTATGTCTGGGCACTGCTGGGCGGACTCTCACCCACCCCTCCTATGTCTGGGCACTGCTGGGAGGACTCTGCACCCACCCCTACTGTGTCTGGGCACTGCTGGGAGTGATAGGCACCCAACCCTCCTATGTCTGGGCACTGCTGGGAGGACTCTGCACCCACCCCCTCCTGTCTCTGGGCACTGCTGGGCGGACTCTGCACCCACGCCTCCTATGTCTGGGCACTGCTGGGAGGACTCTGCACCCACCCCTCCTGTGTCTGGGCACTGCTGGGAGTGATAGGCAGCCACCCCTCCTGTGTACGCTCGGGACATACACGGGTGTGGGTACGCTTCATTCATACACGGGTGGGGGTACGCTCCGTACATACACTGGTGGGGTGTGGGTACGCTCCATTCATACACGGGTGGGGGTACGCTCAATACATACACTGGTGGGGTGTGGGTACGCTCCATTCATACACGGGTGGGGGTACGCTCCGTACATACACTGGTGGGGTGTGGGTACGCTCCATTCATACACGGGTGGGGGTACGCTCCGTACATACACGGGTGGGGTGTGGGTACGCTCCATTCATACATGGGTGTGGGTACGCTCCATTCATACACGGGTGGGGGTACGCTCCGTACATACACTGGTGGGGTGTGGGTATGCTCCATTTATACACGGGTGGGGGTACGCTCCGTACATACACTGGTAGGGTGTGGGTACGCTCCATTCATACACGGGTGGGGGTACGCTCCGTACATACACTGGTGGGGTGTAGGTATGCTTCATTCATACATGGGTGGGGGTATGCTCCGTACATACACTGGTGGGGTGTGGGTACGCTCCATTCATACACGGGTGGGGATACGCTCCGTACATTCCCGTACCCACGATCTGCAGGCCTGGGTACATACCGTACTCACGCCTTAGGAGCGTGGGTACGGGTCGTACCACGCCCACCTCTACGTCACACCAACAATGCTGGTACGGCCCGTACCCAGGCCTTTAGAACGTGGGTACGGGCCGTACCGCCATTGCTGGGGTGACGTAGGGGTGGGCGTGGTACAACCCATACACACGCTCTTAAGGCGTGGGTACGGTACATACCAGTATTGTTGTGTTGCCGGTTCGCGTCAACATCCACTTACGTTGTGGCGGACGCTTGCGTTGCTGGACACGCCCCCACCCCCTCGAGGTGACCAGGTCCTGCAGGTCAGGTATGTCCAGGGCATGTGTGATTTGTGACTTGGGTGGGGGTTATGTGTCCTGCCCCTGCCCCCCTCTTTGCCCCTGGGTGTTGTTCTGACCTTCTGCGGCATCTGCGTCGGTTCCTGTAGAGCAGGTGGACTGCTATGAGTGCTGGGATGACACGTAGGTTCGGGTCCATGGCTGTCCGTCGCGTACAGGTGCTCCTTGTGCGCATCGTCCTGATTTTCCCGGCAGTTTTTGGCAGCCGGAGAATTTAATCCGTGCGGGGTGACGTCGGTGCGGATCGTACTTCCTGGTTCATGAAACGCAGCCTGAATGCGTCCCGACGTCACGTCGGCGCTGTCCCGGATCACATTGGTATGTATTTTTTCATCGGTCGGTGTTTTTTACGATTCGTACGGAAATGGTGTTTCCGTGCGAATCGTACTTGCATGTTTGTAATGTTTTTTTCCCGGGTATGAGTCGGACGGAGAAAACGCTCCGACCGACGGTTCGTACCCGGTCTTTCCAAGATCGGAATCGGCCCCCATGTGTTGGATCATGAGGAACACTTGTGCTGCAGCAAAACATAAAGTACAGCACCAAGTGGTGCAAGTAAGGATATTACATAAAAAGTTGTGAAGACCATGGGGTCAAACAAGAGCAGGGAAAGATAGGATTTGAGGCTGATAAAAACAAGGTTAAGGGACATCAAGAGGCTAGTGTTACCTCACCGTGAGACGAAGGGCTGTAATGTTAGGGTGGTACCATTGCTACCTCAAGGTCTGAATCTTGCTTTTTTAGGACAACATGGAGACAGAACCTAAAGCACATCTAAGTGAGGATGACCATGAGCATGTAGTAATTGAGAGAGAGAGAGAGAGAGAGAGAGAGAGAGAGAGAGAGAGAGAGAGAGAAAGAAAGAAAGAGCATTGTGAAATAAGGGAGGAGGGCCACAAAATGTTGTTTCGAAGGGGTTTCCACACCACAATAGCACTCAGTGATGTACATCCAAAAACACCCAGCACACGGCTGCCCAGTAGACTCAAGGGTCAGGCAGCCCGTCTTCGGTCTGGGGAAGTCAGAGGTGCCAAGGAGAGGTAGAAGTAAGGGAGGCCATTCCCACCACGACGGAGTCAGAATTGTGTGAGTCATTGTGAAGGATTCATTCTGCCTTAAGGTTATTTTGATGATGCACATTATGATAATTTTATTTTTGCACTTCTTAGAACTAACATATGATTAAGTTTTTGATGTTGGGAAGAATTTGAAACAACCAAATAGAATTTAAGAGGAAGCCAACTTTGCTTTGTCATACCATGGCCTTTGCTGATGGTTCAAACAGAGGAGCAGGACACCACCATCAAGTTGCATGGCATAAGAAGCAGCAGACTAGTGCCTACCAAGGGATTCTGCCAAGAATCCCAGGAGAGTATCCCTGTCTCTGACTCCTCTTGAAAAAATAAAACAAAGAAAAGGCAATTAACTACTTCAGTCGCCCTTTTATGCCTAGTGGTAAGAGTGATGAATTAGGAGAATACACTGATGAATGTGATATCTAATGATTAGCTTAACTCAGCCAGTGAAGATGTAACAAAGAACAGCAAGCTTTTTTGCACATGTATAGGTATGTTGCTGGCCTATATTTTAAACTTACAATCTGCTGAATGTCCATAACACTTCTTACCTGTTTTAAGTCAAACTCTGAAGAAAACCTCCGTGTCACTCTTGTAACCAGGTTTGGTAAAGAAAATGATCCAATACCATGCCTGCAAATTATGAGAAATAAATTGAGATGTTTAGCAGTCACTTTGTGTTTTTACTCTAAAGGGACTTTCCAGTCCTTTGAATTGCAGGTAGTCACATGCACTAAACTACTTGCATAACGTTTACATATGATGTTTGTTAAAAAAAGATACTTTAAAGGACCTGTTGTAACAAGATGATTTACAATGAAGATATGTCATTACTAGAGTTGGTATACAATTATTTCCGCAATGGGATACTGTAATTGAGCTCATACCACCAAAACTGAATAATATTTTCCAAAGTGCAGGAGGCCTGGGAAAAACATGAAAAATAAACAGCATGTTGTATTAGTATACTGTTGCCATCTTGTGACCTTTCATAACAGTAATGAGTACACACAAAATGAAAAGTGAGGGTTTTAGATTAGGCAGTCATTATCAGGGCACAGACTGAGGGGCTCATTTAGAAATTAATGGTATAACAAATCAGCCTTTCCTGCTTGGTCAACCCAGATTTTGTGCCTTTTTGTGAACCCTATTTTTACTGTTTTTTGAACTGTGTGCACTTTACCCCTCCAGTGCCGGAGCAAAGTTATTATGCTTCCCCTTTAAATATTGTTCAATGGGTTTACCCCTGATTGACCTATTTAACTTGCCTATATAGCTCTAGTATATTGTGTAGACAATACCCCAAGTGCTTCAAAGTTAAATGCCACCTGTGGATGCTGCCTTCCACTGTGTTGGGCTGCAAAAGATGGCTACTATGTATGGCCTTGCAGCAGCAGCCTAAAAACCTAGGGGTCTATTAGGATGGCGGGCGGACTCCAGTCCGCCCGCCACCCTAGCAGTGCAGGGACCACCCGCCAGTGGTGCAGCGGCCCACGCTGGCAATTAGGATGCCACCGTGGCGGTGGCATCCTCGATTCCCACCATTGTGGCGGGCGGTGCTCACAGCACCGTTCGCCACAATGCTGGGAATGCACGTTGTGCATTGTCGTGCACAAGGTGACAGGCACTGCGCGGTGCCTCCCACCTTGTCTGTGACAATGTAGGGGGGTACCATAGGTACCTCTCATGTGCACCCCCAATACCCTGGGGGCCCACAACAGGCCCCCAAAAGCAAAATCTGCATGGCTTTCCATGGCGGGGTCTCCGCCATGGAAAGCCCTGCACCGCTGCCCATGCTAATATGGATGGTGGTTTGTAGCAGACACCACCACCATATCCAGCCCCTTTTCCGCCCGGTCAGCTGGTCGACCAGCGCAAAACCGTCGGACGCTCTTTCTGTCCGCTGGTGTCCCCCTGCCATACTAATATGGCGGGTGGAAATGGGTGGCGAGCGGGGTATGATGTAGGGCTGATCGCCACCGCCATGCGGGCAGTGGCGATCCACCCTACATCATAATAGACCCCCTAATGTCAAACATATCAAAATCTCTGCTTTTAAATTTTAATAGGCCACCCCTAAGTATAACTTGTTACCCACAAGGCAGGGTGCCTGATATTTAAAACGTAAAAGATGTGTGAAATTAAAATTTTTATATTTTCAAGTGATTAGGCCCCAAAAGCTGATTTGACGTGTAGCACAGTAGCTGAATCATAGAAAAGGTCAAAGTACAAATTATAATCTTTAATCTGTAACCTTTGACAGGAAATGGCTATAATTGTTATTTATTGACTATTTCAAATCCACATCATTGTCTTTGGTGTTAGGGCATTACAGGCATTGGACAAAGGACTTTGAGCAGGGCGTATGCTTCAGAAGAAGCATTTTTCCTTCTTAATGCACTTAGGAAGATGACTTGCAGTGGTTGTTCTTGGACTCAGCAGGGGACCTTGCAGGTTTATGAGGACTGCACATGTGTAGGATTTCTTGCAGGAAGAGCAGGGGGTTGGGGTGGGAGCTCTGAGAAAGAGCAGCCAACAGATACCTTTTAGCTGCAGGCCGCTGGCTATGCTGAGCAGCTCTAAGAAGCAGTGGGAATATTTTGTTGATTCCAGTGGCAACTAAAACTTTTCTTTTTAAGGTCTTAGCTTCAGCTTTAGCTTTTTAGGCAGAACTAATATTTCTACTGCACAACATAATGTTAGAGTGGGGCTTTGGTCAGTGCTTTACTCATGAATGGATGGATTTGTTGTCTATCTTAGGTGTCTCCTCTTGATTCAATTGCTTTCTTTGATATTCTTATGTTTGTCTCACTCAAGAGCTCTTTGGTCTCAGGATGACTTATATCCTTCTACTGAAGACTTTTTTCTTTTGCATAACATTCCATTGAAGTTCTTATGTTTCCTTGCCCTCTACCCCACTTTTTCCTGTCCCCTTCATTCCCTCTTTGTACTCCCCTCACCCCCTTCCAAAAGCTCCATATATTGCTCTATGCCCTGCTCTTTTTCTAAATAATTTACTATCTATTTACTTATTTATTTTATTACTGGGTCCGGGTAATCATAAGTGTGTGTGGGCTACTCACTCCTTCATCTTTTCTTTTAATTTACTGTTACCATGTTAGAACCTGTGCACATGCAACACACTGCAAGCATATACATCTGTGGCCTTCTTGAAATGGGTTTTCATTTGTCTCGACACATATGCTAAAAAGCATTGGCAAAACCATTTTCTCTTTCTTGTGGGATGCAACAGGGCCTGCTCTAAGTCTCCATTTTAGTTTCACATTTTCGCTTGACACCATTTTCTAATGTGACGTTTTACATGCTTTGTACTTACACAATATTGTACTGAGAAATTAGCAAACATTATCATCACATTATTCTTGCACTCTGCCGAAGGATAACTAAGGCACATAGAATGCGATGCCCTTGTATTTGGTTGTCCTGTTGGAGACAGCTCTAAGGGTTCAGACTAACCTTCACATTAGCTCTGCAGCTTTGATACAGTGTGATTGGAATAGTGCTTTTATTTATAAAAAAAAACAGCCTCTGTATTACATTCAGCAGAGGAGCACTTCTGCTGGGATTGTCGTTGAATGAGTTGCACTGTAACTGAGATGCAGTCTTGCTGACTCTGATATCTATCCAGCAAAGGACTATATCTTGTTCTACACAGGCCCACTTCCTGACACATCATATTCAGATATTGGGGTTACGCTGTCCCAAGGGATCTGGCAGAGGGTACTCTCACTATGCTCTTGATAGTAAGGGTGCTATTATATTGGTGTATAATCATATAATCACATAAGTAATGTTATAGTGGTTGAACTGTTTATCTTTTTCACTATTACTGTAATGCTGGTTACAATGCTCTGTTTCTTCTGTCTAATCATTATGCAACATTCTATTTATACAGCAATATGAATGTTTCAATACATGTTTGAAAAGCCATTTCGTATATTTCTTGTGTTTACCTTGGGCATGCAAAAGTTAACAACAAAAGGTTAGATCTGTTTCCACATTTCCTTGGGGAGTAGAAGCAGTGGTCATGTTCAAGGTTGTTGACACCGTCTGGTACCCTAGTATGTTTAGGGGTTCAGGTGGTGCATTGTGAGCTAGCTAGGATCCAGGTCAACATTTTCTGATGTTATATGTGAACTAAGTTTCCATATTCGGAAGCTTCTGTTGTCCAGAAACATAGTCCTACTTAATCTGTGGGTATCATATAACACCTTTTAGAGCTAAGATTTATTGCTTTGAAACTGCTTTTTGAAATATTAAAAGCTCTGTACTTTGCAAAGATTATATAGATTTCAAATAAATTATGTGAAGTTGCCAGTCTGCCAGTTTTGCTATTTTGCACCTCCTTAAGTAATACACAGTATACTCTATTAGCAGCAGGTATGCCAATCATTTCAACCATAGATATTCCATCTTCTTAATTGTACCCCGTGACCAAAAGGTATCGACTCCTGATTCCATGGCAGATAACTTACTGACTGAAAAGTGTCTTCCAGTTTGCTCGAACAAAGTCCCAAGCGAGGCTCTGCCCGACGGCATTGTTGGCAATAAGAGTAATGGTGGAAATGCTGTCTTGCTTTCGAATTTTTGTGGGATCCAAGGTATACTGAAGATATCTATGAAATAACATAGGAATTTATGACAAGTATTAGTAACAAGAGGACATTTTTAAAAACTTGATTCAAGTAATAACGGAGATTTGTTTTCCAAATAGACATCGGAATAATCTTCCTTACAATATTAAAGCAGCTCATGGGAAAGCTCTCAAAAGTTGGCTATTGGCAAATAAATTGTAGGCTGTGCTCTCTCTCTTTGCAGTTCTTTTTAGCCCCAAGACACCTATGGGCATTAGTGCACTCTATAAATTGTATTTTAATTTCACATTCCATTAAAATATTGGAACATGTTTAGGGCATTGTACACAACACTGTTAGATACAAAGCAAATATTTTAGCGAATTTGAGCATGTTTATAGTAATTGGAACTTTCCTGCTCATATTTTTTAATTTTTAATATGTGGTGAGGTAACCAATTCTCTTAATGGGTATTATTGTATAATCAATGTCCAATTTACCACACAAAAGAAGTTGCAAACTATTATTTGTAAGCACAAGCATTTCTAGCCACATACTGTAATGTTTGTGTTATGAAAACTCACTGTAACTCTCATGATGTACTAATGTGGGCCACCGTTTTCTCATCAATAATTTCAGTGCAAATGTTGCAGTGATATTATCAATGATGCCATAGGAGATATCACAAGTGATGTAATATGTGGGGGAATTAGCAGTGCCTGTCGAGGGTGTGAGTTATCATTACCTTAGGGCTCAACTTATAGTTACTTGAGATAACTATAACTACTGAATTGCTATGCTTTTGTGTGTGTAAAATCTGAACCTAGCTATAATGAATTTCAAAAGTTCCTTTAATTCTATTTCCCAATTGTAATTTCCCTGTAATATTTGTTTTTCTCAGTGAAATTCTAGAATTATCTAATGCTATCACTGGTTGTGAGTGGTTATGTGGGTGTGTTAGTGGGTATGTCAGTATGTGGCGAGTGTGTGTGTGAGTGTGTGTGTAACTAGCTGTGTGGGTCTGTGGGTGGGAGTGTGGGTCTGTGAGTGGAGATGTGAGTGGCTGTATGGGTGTGTGAGTGGGTGTGTGAGTGTGTGTGTGTTTGCCTTTGTGGGTCTGTCAGTGGGTGTGTGAGTGGTTCTGTGGGTTTCTAAGTGTGTGTATGTGAGTGGATGCATGGGTGTCTAACGGCTTTTCTAGGTTTTTAAGTGGGTGTGCGAGCAGCTGTATGGGTGTGTGAGTGTGTGTGTGTGTGGATGTGTGAGTGGATGTGTGACTGACTGTGTGGGTCCGTGAGTGGGAGTGTGAGTGGTTTTGTGGGTCTCAGAGTGGGCATGCAAGTGGATGCACAAGTGTGTGAGTGGTTGAGTGAGTAGTTGGTTGTGTATATGGGATTTATATGGGTTTGTGAGTGGGTATGTGAGTGGTTCTCTAGGTCTCAGAGTGGGCATGAGATTGGCTGTACAGGTGTGTGAGTGGGTGTGAGTGATTATGTGGGTGTGTACATGGGTGTATAAGTGGCTGTATAACTGTGTGAGTGGGTATGTGAGTAGCTGTGTGGGTGTATGAGTATGTGAGTGAATCTGTGAGTGGATTTATTTTTAAATTTGGAAATGGATCCATAGATTCATTTTAGATTCACACGGGGCTGCACTGAGCACCCGCGGTGTATCTGCAGATCCTCGCGCTTTAAAAATAAAACATTTATAGACAATTTCTTACTCATAAAGTGTCCCTCACAGACCCCTCCCTAAGTCCAGTGGGGTCAGGATACCTCTATTCTCCATCAGTCCAGTGGGGCCAGGATACATCTATTCTTACCCCTTATATCCCATTTATACCCTATTTCCCCCAAGGAATTGTGTAGTGATTCACAACTTTTCTCTCGGGTTGCAGCCAGCCGATCACATCATTGCTGTTGGCGAGTGGATCTGAGGATCCATGGTGATAGATCCTCATCTCTGGATATATATATAAATCTTTTTTCTTCAATAACTCCAAAACTACTGAAAAGGTTTACACCAAATTATGAAAAGCACTCTTTCTGTATCAAGACCTAGCTTTATGTCACATTTGGTGTAATTCCATTCAGCCGTTTGCCTGCAGAAAACGTGTTTTGGGACAACCCCTTTTTCTCAGTCCCCGCTTGAAAAATCACCCTGATACTTTCCAGACAGCAGCTGAAGTGAGTGGCAAACTAGTTTTGAAACCTTTGTGAACATTCGCCAAACTGCACCAAAGTTATTGGCAAACCAAAAATGCTTTTCTTATGGAAAATAGGTCCTAACTATAACTACCTACTTACAACTGCCAGTAGGTAATAAATATGTATAGGACTGCTGCCCTGCTGTGCTGCCATACTGCCCTGTTGCCTGGGTGAGAAGAACTGAACCTGGAACCTGTATCCAGGACCACCAGAGTGACTCCAAGGACTAGTTTCTTGTAACGCACACCAGGACTCTACATCTGTGAGTCCTAACCTACACCAAGTGATGCCACCCCAGTCCTGGACCCTTGGAAGTGGGCCTGATGGTGTTATGTCAGCCCCTCTGTGGACCCAGCAGAACCCATGCATTTCCCTTGATATGCGGTGCAACCCCAAGCAGAACCAACACACCACCTATGCTGCATGGACTTCACATCGCCATCATAGCCTCATTGAAACTGATGCTGAGCAACACATCCTCTATGCAGACACACATTGACGGCATCTTAGAAAATGATGCAGGGCTCCACATAGCAAACCACGCAGCTTCTTCAGGACCAGCCAGTACTCAATGCATCCTTGATGCAGAACTTGGCATTAAAAGCCCCCTCGCTGATGAACACCTTGCCACCAATACAGGATCTCACACCGCAGCTTTGCAGCTCCCAGGAACGACAGCTGTGCAACGCATCTTAGACCCAGATCTTGCACAATGAGGATTTAAGATACTCTTGTTCAGCTGGCCTAACTGGGTCTATGTAGCCAGCCCGAGCTCTAACATGCTCGGCCTCAACTTGTGACTTAGTCCTGCTCAGGCACAACCAGATAACCACAGTTGGCGCTTTGTGATTTTTGGCACTATGTTCACTGAAATCTTTAAAATTGCATGTCTCTGGCTCTACGTATTGGATTTTCATGGTTTTGATCATGATTTATCTATTAAACCTTACTCTATTGTTCTAATCTTGTATGGGATCCTACTTGTGTTGTGTTTTTCCTTATCATTTAAAATGTTGCCCAAATACTTTACACATTGCTTCTAAGTTAAGCATGACTCCTCTGTGCCAAGCCTTTGGAGGGTTGAGCACGGGTTAATTTGCATTTGCTTATGACTTCAACCTGACAAGGATTGTGGTTGTTGCTTGAGTAGGGTTTCACCCCCCTCAACCAGTAACTCAATTTCTAATACCGAGGCATTCATTCGTCCTTCTTCATCTTTTGGATTGTTCAGCAGCCATTCACTTTTATCATCTTCTGCATAACAACAGGCAGCAAGGGAGTCCACAGGCAGTAAACGGCACTGCAACGAACATCTCTGACCCTGTTTCTGATTTTCCTACCTTCCCAACTCCCAATCAGTGCACCTTTACTAGAAGGAACAGAAAACACTTAAATTGCAGCCCAATGCTTTGCTACATTGCTCGAAAATGTACTAGTAGTGCACATAAACAGATACTGCTGACTGCTGTCAAATCACTGCTGTGAAATGCTTTCCGACTTTGGGTTTTTCATATTTCAAAAGTTCTTTCCTTTATTTAAAGTAGTGGAAGCAGCTTAAGCACAGTATTTTGAAAAGTAGAAAATATATTTGCTTGAGTTTCACCAAACAAAATGTCGGACTTGGTGGCCTCAAATGTTTTGCCTTCTTCCCTCCTGTTTGCTGGTATTTACTTGTGTTGGCATTACCACTGATAGCAAGTGCTGAAGTGCTTGTGCTCACCCCTTATAACATGGTAAAATTGGTTTACACCCAATTGGCACATTTAATTTACTTTTAAGACCCTATTAAAGTGATACTACATGTGCCCAGGGCCTGTAAATTAAATGCTACTAATGGACCTGCAGCACTCATCATGCTACCGACTACATATGCATATAAGTCACCCCTAGGGTAGGCCCTAAACTTTCCCTGAGGCTGGGTACATTGTATTTAAAAAGTGGGACATGTAATTTAAAGTTTTACATTTCCTAGTAGTGAAAAACTCTTAAATTCATTTTTCACTACTGCGAGCTCTACCTCTCCAATGGGATAACATTTGGCTACCTTATTACATTTAATAAGGATTAAAGTTTACATTGGAACAGGTAGGGAAGTCATGTTTGGTCTCAAAAGAATTGAAATTTAAAATCCTCTTAAATAGTAAAGTCAGATTTTAAGACACAATTCTGAAAGTTACCATTTTCTTGGCCTAACTATTTGATGCCCCCAGTCTGTGTCCTGGGTCACATTACTCTGTATAGTTGGCCTTTGTGTATTTCTCCAGACAGTGAAACAAAGGGTGACTAGCGTTAGCAAGATGGGTCATCCTACCAGTATGGAAGGGGTGGATCGGTTCCCTGACACACTTACCTTTCAGGGGGGCTGCCTCTAGCACATTCACAAAGAACTTGACACTAGCCAATTGTCACCCTAGACCTCTTAGAGACCAGGAAGAGGAAGCAGGGAAATTTCCAGAACTGGATAAGGAAGGCTTAGAAGTTTCTCCTACTTCAAAGGGTGGCATCAGGTAAAAATGTTGGACCCTTAGACCAACTATTCAGTACACTTTTGGACCTGCGGAGGACTTCAGGAGGACTGTCCTGCTGCTAACAAAGGACTGCCCTGCCACTTGAGGCCTGCCTAGTTCTTCAGAGAAATGCACTGCTGCTTGAGCTCTGCCTTGCTGCTCAAAGTAGAGAAGACCATCTCCTTGAACCCAGGACTACCAGAGTGACTCCAAAAGTCAATTGACTGACCTGTTGTTCTCACCCACAGGGACACAGCATGCTCCATAGGCCTCCCTGCAACTGCCAGCTGACCTACTGCAACTGGACCTTCCAGGACCTGCGAATGGACCTGCTTGACCGTGATCCCCAAGAGGTGCTTCCTTAGGTCCTGGACCCTTGGCTGGTATCAGAGAAAACTCCCCTGGGAAGAAAAGGAGAAATCCTGACTGTTTGGGGTCTTCGTGTCTGTGAATAGGCCCGTTTGCACTGAGATCTCACTGCCCACGATGACTGCCAATGCGAAGTTCCAGCAGCGACTGCCAGCGATGACCAGCAACGTGAGATCTGAACCTCACATTACAACAATGACCAACTGTGACGCCTAGTCTCCTCTTCACACTATTTCAAGGACCATCTGCAATGCGTTCCCTGCTCCTCACAGCCTCCTCCACTGTGAACTGTCTCTTTGCACTGGATTTTGAGAAGGTTCGTTTTTCAGCTAGACTAATCTGGTCCCTCTATCTAGCCCATGTTCCATCATGGTCAACCTGAATTTGTGGCTACCCCAGGTCTAACACAGCCAGAAGACTGTAAGTGACATTTTGTGCTTTTAGGCTCTATTTTATCAACATTTTTTAAATTGTGTATCTCCAGGTTCTGCCGATCGGATTTTCATTTCATTTACTACTATATACTCTGTTTTTCTAACCTGGGGTGGGATATGTCTTGTGATGTGTTTTGACTTGATAACTATTTGTGTGCTCCATAAATACTTAACACAGTGCAGCAAAGTTAAATCTGATTGCATTTATGCCAAGCTAAAAGAAGGTTAAGAACAGGTTATTTTAGTGGCTTGTTGTGGTTCACCCTGACAAGGATTTTGGTTGTTGCTCAAGAACAGTTCTCTCCCCCCTCAACCAATAACCAGGGTCACTGGAATTATGCAGCAGGGGGACGGTCAAATTATGCAACAGAGTTGAGTAAATTATGCACCAAGAAAAGGCAAATTATGCAGTGATATCTGGCACATTTTGTGATAGTAATACTTCATTATATTCTCATTGTTCAGTTGTTAACTCTGCCTGGGCATTGATTGCACCCCATTAGTTCCATTTTAACACCAAAATATTACAATAAGCAACATAATGTAGGCCCTGGCGGCATACAGGACTTGTTGGGACCTGTGATCCAGACCTTGCGTCCTGCTCCTACCGCCGCAGAGACTGGAGCAGGTCCTTTAGCATCTGTGCAATTCCTGGCCCCATTAGAGGCCTTTACCGGGATGGCAGCCTCTGTGTTTGATGCCTCAAGCGGCAATGAAGCCCAATGGGAATCCTGGGCTGGATGCTCTTACCTTCTGCTGATAACCCACCTGGAAACGCACTGAAGCTCCCACCAAACACCAGTGGTGCAACTGAATAAGCCCTAGTGAAGAGTCTGACACTGTACATAGATTGATCCCACGTACTTACACCTCAGACCCAAGCCCTCAGCCTGAATGTGCCACGGCTGCGAGGCCACTCCTTCCTGCTAGGATGGACAGGAACCTTGTCCATCCATTGTACATTTACTTGTGACCATTGGTAGCTCTGCATCCCCTTCTGCCCCCACTTGCGGCTTGTTCTTCAGTTGGCTGCTGTGAGGCTTCTTACCCAGGACTGGTGAGGTTCCTCTTTGACCCTATTCAGAGCTGTCACTTTCTACAACATTACTGTCACTATACTAAGCCTCTACCTGCTTTACTGACTGTTGTAGCGTAATTGAGCTGCACGAAAGATGTGAGCAGGTAGTTGTGGATAGTTGCTAGGAACTGATCTCCGCTCCACGCTCCATGTCCTACTATATACAAGTTATGGTTTGAGGAACCCTAAACAGCGCAGATTAACCTTTGATAAGTTGAAGCCTCCTGGCACTACACATCAGTCAAGGGCTGAAGGGGGTGGTCCACATGATGCAGGGCCTGTCTCGCTGGCTGGTATGGATGCAATCAATAGTTCCGATTGGGCTTTCGAGCCCTGAATGACCGATTTGACACTCTAGATAAGAGGCTAGATGTAATGGTGAGTGTTTTGACCACCATGGGCGTAGATTCGACACTGTCAAAGGTAGAGGGTCAGATTTAGAAGATAAACCAAAGAACAAAGCTGTTGCAGTATAACCATTATCACGTATAATAATCCAAATACAGTATTGGATAAGTAATGGTCAAGGTCCGAATTCCAATGCAATCCTTAACAAAATTTTACGAGGACAGTCTAATGAGACAACAGGTATACAGAACATGCAAGTAGTCCAAAGAAGTCATCCATTGGTTTTAATTCACATTTTATTATTTTTTCAGAGTCCGAGCACAGGATTTTGCCGACACGTGTTTTGTCTAATCCTAGACTTTTTCAAGGCAATATGGGAATAATATCATGATGTGGTCTGGTGTAAATGCGTCACAGGCCAAAATCCATTTGCGCGCTCCAAAACAAAAATTGTATATTGAAGCGCGCAGTCAGAAATACACTGCGGACTTCCGCGAGTAACAATAGTCTATGTGGAATTCCCTGTTGTCGCGTACAACCCGCTAGAATTGCGACTCTTTAGTGATGTCTTGTTTAACTAAATCACATCCTGTCCCAATATGAGGACCATAAGTATCATCCATTCAAATAAGCAACATCCCCAAAACAAATGATCGACAAAGGAAGCAAAACCCTGATACGTTTGCGCCCATTCCTGCCGAAAGTCTCCACACACAAGACGCGTGTTAATGCTACCCGTCCTTAGAAGATGTTGATGCTCACACAATAAAAAAATGGGATCGTCTGGAAAAACTAATGAAGACGGTAGCCATGGAAAATGAGGATTTGGAGGCAAGAAGCGGATAAACATCCTTATCTTGGGGAATACCTGAATCCGCAAATACTGGCCGCCTGGATCAGTTTGTTGAGTGACTATTGACTGATATATTTGGTAAAGATTCCTTCATGACCACTTTTCTGGTTGAGCGAGCCCATCACTCACTTGGTCCACGCCCAAATCCAGGATGCCCAGCGAGACCACTCATTGTTCGATTGTTGAACTTCAGAGACCAAGTCACTGCCCTATGTTTGGCTAGAGAAAGGGACCCATTGAAGTGGCAGGGTTCCACTGTCTTCTTGTTTACGGACTTTACCACGGTAGAGTTGAACGGTAAACCGTGTATGTTTATGCAGACTTTTTGATGACAATATTCTGAAGAATGCTCCTCAACGAGGCATGACTCCCCAGAGAGGTCACCAGATATCCAGTCCAGTGCCAGCGCTGATTTGTTTCCTACCAGTTGATGTCCTAGAGTTTCACATGTTTATCACTCATTTATTGCAGGAACTAACGATATACATATATCGTACTTTTACAAATTTCTGCCTCTGTGCTAATTCAGAAATTGCTTACCTACTATGTAGCAGTGTTTAATTCGTCATTTTTTCCAACAGGATATGAGAGCCTGATGTGGCATTGCCACCCTCCAATGTGGTATACACATGTATGCTAATTTGATACCATCCTACGGTTAGAGGGATTATGGCTTTTGAAATTCTGTTGTGGTTAAGTATCACTTGGCATTTGTTTTCACATGGAGGCCACATCGCTTCTTCACTAGCTATAGTACTTACGTAAGAGGAGTCTCCATCTTGATTCACAAACGGTTGCCATTCAACTTTCCACTGTTTATACTGACACAGAGGAGAGGCATCTTTTAATGGTGGGCCACTCACTGGGTTACCGTGTACTGTTGGTGAATATTTATGCACCAAACACAGCCCAGAATTCTATTGAATAGTGCAGTTACAGATTGATTTAGTCAATGCAGACCATAGTTGTATGGGAAGTGATTTTAACATGCTTTTAAACCCAGCGTTGGATAGCATCGCGGATGCCTCAGTCAGTAAGGCCTGCTCTCGGTGCATTCTGTAAGAACTCTGTGACGTGCACTCGTTGGTTGATGCTTGGCGCCAGCAGTACACTCTCAAATCTGCGGTCCACTCGACACAACACAATTTATTTATTTATTTATTTATGGGCTTGTAACGCGCCGGCATCACACCCGAAGGTGTATCTCCGCGCGGTGCTGTGAAGAAACAGGTAGGGCAGCGCTCCAACTAGAACAGGGTAGTCTTTAGGCGTTTCCTGAAGGCCAGATGGCTAGGGCAATCTCTGAGGGAAAGAGGAAGACTGTTCCACAGACGTGGGCCCATGATGGAGAGGGCGCGACCTCCCTGTCTGGTCTTGTTATGTCTAGGAACCTGAAGTAATAGCTGATTGCTGGACCTAAGAATGCGGGAAGGGCGGTGGTATACAAATTTCTCGGCCAGGTAGTGTGGACCGAGGTTGTGAAGACTCCTGTGCACCACACAGCAAATCTTGAATTCCACCCGTTTCCGGATGGGAAGCCAATGGAGGGCCTTGAGGAGGGGCAAGGATGGAGTTCTAGGGGGGGCATTGGTCACCAGGCGGGCCGCAGTGTTTTGAACCACCTGAAGTTTATTAAGCACTCCTTCATTGGCTGCTAAGAATAGGCCATTGCAATAGTCCAGGCGGCTCAAAACGAGGGCCTGGACCAAGGTCTTTCTTGTATAGTCTGGTAGAAGGGGGAACACCTTCCGAAGGAGGCTAATGATGTGGAAGCAGGAACCCGCCGTGGTGCTGGCATGATAAGCAAGGGTGAGATCATGATCTAGACGGACCCCCAGATTTTTCACCACCTGTTTAGGGGAAGGGGCCTGACCCAGACTGGAGGGCCACCAGTCAGGGGTCCACAGGGTTTTTGCCCCTCCGAATAGCATGACCTCAGACTTTCCCACATTACACTGGAGAAAGTTCTGGGCCATCCAGCTGGCGATCGCAGTCATGCCGTTGGAGAAAGCTTGTCTTATCTCCGGGGTAAAGTTTTTAAAAGTGAACAGCAGCTGCGTATCGTCAGCGTAGGAGATAGGCATAAACCCGAAAGGCCTCACAATGTTAGCCAAAGAGGAGACATATACGTTAAACAACGTAGGGCTGAGACAGGAGCCCTGCGGGACTCCTCTGGTGATGCTGGCCGAGGGGGAGCTGAAGGAACCCATATTCACCTTCTGGGTACGTTCGGAGAGAAAGCTGGTGAACCACGCCAAGGCGGATCTATCAATACCAATCCCCTTTAATCTGGTAAGGAGAATTGCGTGGGATATGGTGTCGAATGCTGCGGACAAGTCCAGCAGCACCAACACCACTGACATCCCTCTGTCCAGGGACAAGCGTATAGCATCCGTGACGGAAAGAAGAGCCGTCTCGGTGCTATACCTGGGCCTGAACCCCGACTGAGAGTGGTCCAGACAGCCGGACTGCTCAATGAAGCTGGAAAGATGGTGATTCACATGCTTCTCCATCAATTTGCTGATGAACGGCAAGAGGGAGATTGGCCTCAGATTAGTCATATCAGACCAGGGGATGGAGGTGTTTTTCCTGATAGGCTTGACCATGGCCTCCTTCCACTCCCGGGGGACCAGTCCCTCAGAGAGGGAGCGATTGATCACCGTCTGAATGGAAGGACTGAGGACACTCCCAATGAGGTGCATGACACGGGCAGGTACAGGGTCCACTGGGCTGCCTGATTTAATAGTCCCGATCAGGGAGTTGACTTGGTCCAAGCTAATCTCGGGGATAGAGGACAGCGCAGCGGAAACAGCACCGACTGTTCCGGGCTGGGGGCTAAAAGAGGGGACCGTCTCCTCAATAGGTGGGCTTATTTGGGAGATGTTTCGATAAATGGAATCGATTTTATTGGCAAAAAACCCAGCGGTATCCTCACACAGTTTTTGGGTCAGCATTTCTGGACTGTCACAGGCGACGGGCTTGGTAAATGTGCAAAGAACCTGGTACAGTAGTTTAGGGTCGTTGCCAGCCTCAGACAGTTGGAAGACAATGTGGGATTTACGGGCAGCTCTGATGTTTTTATGATAGAGTCTCATGGCTGAGCCATAGCGGTCTTTATCGGTTATACTGCGTGAGATTCTCCAGGCTTTCTCCAACTTCCTGCAGGCCTTTTTCTCCGCACGCAGTAGGTCCGAGTACCATGGTTCCTGCCTGCGGTCAGAGCGCCGATTACAGCGTCTTAAAGGGGCAATTAGGTTGACCGCCGTGATCAGGGCATCATTGTATTTAGACAGAGCCGAACTGGTGGAGTCAGAGGGGAGAAAATCGGGAGGTACGAAAGTAGTTTTAAAAGTGTCAGCGGACACCTTATACCACTGCCTACGCCATAACGGGAGGGGAGCAGGTTGGGAACGTTCTTTGATGAGGGCGGGGAGGGAAAAATTAATTACAAAGTGATCGGTCCATTCCACCTGCGTAGAAGGATAACACGTCAGGAGGTGCGAGTTGGACAGGATTAAGTCGAGGGTGTGACCGGCCTGATGGGTCGAACCTTGGTTGCACTGTTTAAGACCAAGGGCAGATAGATCAGCCAGCAGGTTGCGCGCATCTGCATTGTCAACCAGTTCACTGTGGACATTGAAGTCTCCAAGGAGTACAAAATTAGTCCCTATGCTGATATGAGGAGCTAGTGTCTCCAGAAGGAGGGTCGAAGCCTCCCCACAAGGGCCAGGGGGACGGTACACCAGTGCTCCCTTCCAGCAAGCTTGTGACAAGGAACCAATTCTGAAAACAAGGATTTCAATGTCCCTAGTACAGCATTGGTCGAGAAAGGTGACAGTGAAAGTGTCTTTATAAATTACTGCGACCCCGCCGCCGGTTTTGACAGGGCGGTCGAGCCTAAGAATCTTGTACCCCAAAGGGATCCCCAGGGTGATGGCAGGGACCAGATGGGGTTTGAGCCAGGTCTCCGTACAGAAGCAGAAATCAGGGCGGGTCGAGTGGATTAAGTCCCAAACCTCCGAGTGATGCTTCGGGAGGGATCTTATATTACATAATATACTATTGCCCCTAGGAGACCTGGGACACAAGTCCTCAGGGGTCAATGTGCCTGAAAGGGGAGGGCATGGGTATGACTGGTAACGGCAATGCCTACATGAGAACGGGCCCTCTGGACATAAGTCAGGGTCCTGAGCGCAACCTTTCGGCGGCGGATGCCACAAATTACGTAGGTCATTGGAGGAGTACCTGAGTCTGTCAGAACCGCCAGCGGAAGGAGCCTCGATAACAGGGGTCATGGCCCCTGGCCCCGTGCGGTCACGGACGGGCACAGACGGGCTCCTCTCTGGCTCGTCTCAGGCGCGACTAAGGCGCCCCCTGCGCGCAATCGCTGCGCGCTTGGGCGACGAGAGGGCTTAAATGCCCTGCCTGATGCAATCAGCTAGAGCGCTAGCAGCGCGATAGTCTGGGTGGGGTCACTGGCTCTTCCTGTCCCGCCCTCCGCTCAATCGGCGGGCGGGACAATACCTGGGCACGCTTAGATTATTGGCTTCTCTTGGCCACACTCATAACCTGGCTTATCTCCATCGCAAACCTCTCTGTACATTGTCAGATCACTACCTGGTGGCACTAAAGTTACGCATCCCTAGGGCAACAGTGGCGATTCCAAAAATGGCACTTCAAGATGACCCCTTCTGCGCTGAATGCCGCACTGCTATTTTTGAATAATTTGAATTAAATAAAGGAACCGTTGCCTCCAGTGCCACTCTATGGGAAGCAGTTAAGGCATATACAAGAGGCGTTTGGATCTCGAGGCATGCAGGAATACTTGGGATCTGCGTGGTACCCTATACCGATTAGAGGTGGATTTAGCAGAGCTGGATCAGGCACAGACTCTACATCTCACTCTGAATTATCTACAGTGCTGAGCACCCCTACTAGCTGACTTTAGGATGTCGGTGGAAAGAGAGGCCCATTATCTTGGGGAATATGCTAAGGCCCCGTAGATATAGAGAAGGGGAAAGACCTTGACATACATTAAGTAGGCTGCTGCAACCGTTTTGAGGTCAATAGTATATCTCAGGCCTTCAGTGGCCTGATGGCACACACATCGCAGACAGTTTAGGCATCAGGCTGAGGTGCTCAACCACTACACCGACCTTTAAACTTCTCGGTTGGTCTAAAACATCACTGAAATAACTAACTATTGAGATGATATAGCCATGGTTTGGCTCGCCACTGCTCACCAGAGGTTCCTTAGTAACCCTTTCACTACTGAAGAAATAATCCAAGCCATTGATTCTATGGATGGCGCTTAGGCACTGGACCTAAATGGGTTTTCTGGGGATTTTTATAAACCGTTCAAGCAACTACTGGTGCCATATCTCTTAGAAATGTACACTGAGGTGCCTGAGAGTGACATACTCGTGCCCACTCTTTGGAGAGCAGTGATAAGACCCCTTACACTGTGGCCGCTTTCGTTGTTGAATTTTGATAATAAAATCTTACCGAAAAGTTTATCGACCCAAAGTACATTATTAATGGCACAAATAATATCTGCTGCCCATTCGGGATTTGTTCCTCATGGATCAACAGCTCTAAACCTGCAAACCATTTTTGCCATATTACATAGAATTTTCCCCATGGTTCTAGTGGTATTGGCATTGCTAGATGCTGAAAATGCCTTATATTCACTGGAATGGCCTTTTTTACATGCTACACTATTGCAAATGGGGTTCCCTTTTAGATTCACATCCCTCATAATTCTACTATACTTGCAACCAACAGCATGCATTCAACTCAATGGGTCAATGACTGCACCATTCGTTGTGTTGCGGGGAACTAGATAGGGATGTCCCCTATCACCCCTATTATTCATAATAACAAGGGACCCCCTGGTGCATCATCTCCAGATGAACCACCTCCATAGGGGCCTACAGTTTAAGCCCGTCCCACTACTAGTCACGCTATATGCAGATGATATCCTTTATGTGAGGCACCTAGCTGAGAATCTGACACATTGGTTAGGACACTTGGTTTTCCCGTATGAACGCAAGGGTCTTGGGGTTCCCAAAATCTATCCCTACTATCTGGTAGCACAGTGCAGCTTTGTCCAACATTGGTACCATCCAGACATGCAAATACAGTATGCTCTACCCAAGATAGACCTAGCTGCCCCAACACCACTCGAAGGATTATTACAGACCAGGCTACGCAAGACCCACATGCTATTCAAACAGTGTCCACGACTAGCTGGGCCTGGAAAATACTGATTCAGATGATAGGTGGCCAACTCCTGTACTCATAGGCAATTCCTCTAGCTGCCAACCCTTGGTTGTCAATTACCATAGAAAAATTGGTACAACGCACCCTTTCGAGATATTTATTGAGGGTCACTGACACAACATTGATGTAAAAAATATTGAGGCGAAAAATATCAAGTAAAAAATATAGACAACAAAAATGTCGACTCCTATACTTAAACAGGGAAGTACAAAAATATTGAATCAAAATTATCGATGCAAAAAATATCGATATATTAAATATTATAAATTTTAATCCAATAAATTAAATTCAATATACATTTTTACAATATATTACAAATAAACTTAATAAAAAACTGGACACACAAACATAATAATTTATACATATATATTCACTTTAAAATAATTCAAAAACCATTATCTTTAATTTATTTTAAAAGTTTAAAATTATATAAAAATTATATATATATATATAAATAATTTATTTTATATATAAATAATTTAAAATATAAAAATAATTCTAGAATAAATAAAACATTGAACTATGAATAAAAATGTAAACTTAAATTGCCCAATACAATCAGTGCAACAGTAGGAAAAGTGTTGGATAGCAAAATAATTAGATTTACTATTCCAACTCCAGTGAGTGCAACAGTAGGGAATGTGTTGGATAGCGGAGGGGTAACAATTACTACTCCCACTCCAAACAGTGCAACAGTAGGGAAAGAGTTGAATAATGCAGGTGTAAAAATTACTATTCCCACTTCAGTGAGAGTAACAGTAGGGAAAGTGTTGGATAGGGGAGGGGTAAACATTAATATTCCCACTGCAAACAGTGCAACAGTAGGAAAAGTGTTGGACAGCGGAGGGGTAAAAATTATCATTCCCACTCCTGTGAGTGCAACAGTAAGGAAAGTATTGGTTAGCGCAGGCGTAAGAATTACTATTCTCACTCCAGTGAGTGCAGAAGTAGAGAAAGTGCTGCATAGTGGAGGGGTCAAAATTACAATCCCAACTCCAGTAAGAGCAACAGTAGGGAAAAAGTTGGCTAGTGGAGGGGTAAAAATTACTATTCCCACTCCAATGAGTGCAACATTAGGATAAGTGTTGGATAGCGGAGAGATGAAAATTACTAGTCCCACTCCAGTGAGTACAACAGTAGGGAAAGTGCTGGATAGTGGAGGGGTAAACATTACTATTCCAACTCCAAAGAGTGCAACAGTAGGGAAAATGTTGGATAGCAGAGGGGTAAAAGTTAGTTTTCTCACTCCACTGAATACAACAGTAGGATAAGAGTTGGATCGCGGAGGGGTAAAAAATTGTATTCCCCCTCCAGTGAGTGCAACAGTAGGGAAAGTGTTGGATAGCAGAGGGGTAAAATGTACTATTCCCACTCCAGTTAGAGCAACATTAGAGAAAGTGTTGGGTAGCAGAGGGGCAAAAATTACTATTCCCACTCCAAAGAGTGCAACAGTAGGGAAAATGTTGGATAGCGGAGGGGTAAAAGTTAGTTTTCCCACTCCACTGAATGCAACAGTAGGATAAGAGTTGGATAGCGGAGGGGTAAAAAAATGTATTCCCCCTCCAGTGAGTGCAAAAGTAGGGAAAGTGTTGTATAGCGTAGGGGTAACAATTACTATTCCCACTCCAGAGATTGCAACAGTAGAGAAAACGTTGGATAGCAGAGAGGTATAAATTACTATTCCAACTTCCGTGAGTGCAACAGTAGGGAAAGTACAGGATAGCGGAGGGGTAAAAATTACTATTCCACCTCCAGTGAGTGCAACAATAGGGAAGTGCTGGATAGCGGAGGGGTACAAATTAATATTCCCACTTAAGTAAATGCAACAGTAAGGAAAGTGTTGGAAAGCGGAGATTTTTTTACTATTCACTCTCAAAAACGTTGAAAAATATGTATATATATATATATTCACTGAAAACACCATAGCTTTCAGGGGTGTTATAGCTAGGTGGACATTTCCCTCGTACAAAACCCTAGAAATTCCCCTGTTATAGTTAGTTTAGCTAACTATAACTCGCGCCCCCGCAATGCACTGCTGATGACGTCACATATTACATCACTCATGACATGGTAAGTGACATCACTGATGAAATCACTGATGACATCTCAAATGACATCACTGATGACATCACTGATGACGTCATCCAGTGACTGTGTGCTTCTGTAAAGTTTAAATATGTTTTATATATTTATAGTGAAAGGCCTGTGGGAGAATGATTGGGTGTACAAGTGTGTGAATGGATGATTTTCTAGGTGCGTAACTGACTCTATAAGTGAGTCATTAAATGTATCTTACTGCAGACTAGTGACTAAACTGTGTGAATGTCTGTATGTGTCTGTGTGTAGGTGTATAAGTGGCTGCATGGTTTTGTGAATAGCTATATGAGTGTCTATATGGGTTATTGATTGGTTGTCTGAGTATCTGTATGGGTGCCTGAGTGTTTGTGTGGGTAGGGTGTGTGTGACTCTATGCATAGATGTGTGAGTGGGTGATTCTATGGGTGCATGGTTTTAAGAGTGCATCTGTGATGAACTGTATGGTTGAGTGAGTGTATGTATGGGTGTGTTAGGGACTGAATGTATATCTCAGTGGTACATGTGTGACTAACTACATATGTGAAAGGCAGTATATATGCATGTAAGAGTATATAAGTGGGTATATGTGAGAGTGTGTGATTGTGAGAGTGGCTGTATGGATGAGTGTGTGCTTGTATCAATGATTGTATAAGAGCGTAAGAATGTGGTACTATTTTTATGAGTAAGTGAACTTGAGTGTGTATAACTGCATAGGTGAGTAAATGGGAGTGTGATTAATTATTTGCATGACTGACTAGGTGTGAGAGTACCTCTATGGATGATTGGTGGTGTGTGAGTATCTATGTAGGTGTATAAATGCATATGATAGTCTTGTATGGAGTGACTGTAAGTATGAGTGACTGTACAGGTGAGTGAGTGGAGGTGTATGTAGACCTAAGAGTTAATGAGTGGGTATGTAGTTATTGGTATTGGAGTATCTATGGTTTTGAGAATGGACGTCTAAAATTTTGAGTTGGTGTATCAACGGTTAAATTAGGGTGTGAGAAGATGCAGTAATTTATCACATGGATGATGTCATCAGTGATGTCATTTGAGATGTCATCAGTGATGTCATCAGTGATGTCACTGACCATGTCATGAGTGATGTAATATGTGATGTCATCAGCAGTGCATTGCAGTGGCGGGCGAGTTATAGTTAGCTGAACTAACTATAACAGGGGAATTTCTAGGGTTTTGTACGAGGGAAATGTCCCTCGTACACCCCTGAAACCTATGGTTTTTTCAGTGAATTTCTAAGGTTTTTTAAATGCCAATTCCTAACTATAACGCCCCTGAAACCTTTGGTTTTTTCAGTGAATTTCAAAGGTTTTTTAAATGCCAATTCCTAACTATAACGTGCATGAAACCTATGGTTTTTTCAGTAAATTTCAAAGGTTTTTTAAATGCTAATTCCTATCTATAACTTATCTCTGAAGATATCATGTTCAAATGATTTTGATTGGATTTGTATATTTTTCAAATTCAGTGTGTCAATTTCTTTAATTAAGTTTTTTTTAAAATACTTTTTTATCACCATTTTTAAACTTATTTTTTCAAGTAATTATTTTAAAAATTAATAAATATTATTTGAACTTAATAGGTTTTTCAAACATATTTTTTTATATTTTTCAAAATATTTTTTTAACTACATGTTCAAAACTTTATTTTATATATTTTTTTCAATGTTTTTGGATTGGCGCACCCTATGTGCACGTTCTCGATCCCTACGCGATAGCATCCGCGCATGGTATGCGTCGGGTACGTGGTTAGTGCGCGATCGCAATGCGACCGGTATGCGACTCCCAGTATACGCGACACGTTCGATGTACGTAACGCGACGTTTACGTGCTTCCGCGATGCGTCATCTGCGTCTATGACGCGGTAGGTGCGTGGATCCGGCGAAATATTTAACATTTAAAAAAACATATGTATGTATTTCATGTGAATATTAATTGAAGACAAACTCTAAACTAGTCTTAAAACTAAAATATTTTTACATCTAATCCTATAATTTTTTTTATTCAATTTCGCGGATGCGCGCTTGGTGCGTGCTGCATAAGCGCAGGGTGCGCGGATCCCATGTGACCTGCAAAAAAAGAGATTTGATTGGTTCATTACACTTCCTCTTCTATCTATTGAAAAACCCCACCCATTTCAATCATTCTTCTTTGACCTTCTTTAGAGGACCATCTCTTTGGAGAGAAGAAGATTTTTTAGACTAAGTTTACACTTAGCTTTAACTTTTTTCAACCAAAAATGGCTTCAGGGCAGCATGCATCACCTGCATCTCCTCATACATCTGAGGATGAATTTTTGGAGGAGGCACCACCCAAAGAACGTTTTTCTTCAGTGGTGTGAACATTTTTTACTTTTCCCGAGGGGCAGAATAAGACCAATGCCACCTTGGTCACGTGCAGGATTTGCAAAAGAGGCCTGTCGCGAGGGGATCCTAACAAGAAATACTCGTGCGGCACGGCAAGTATGATGAAGCACCTGAGGACCCTTCATCCGAACAATCTTGCACGAGAAGAGTGCCGACGGATGAGAAACACTCCTGCTCCTAAGCCTTCCACCTCATCGCAGCCGAGCACATCAAGAGTGCATCCATCAGCCCAAACCTTGGACATCCGTCCTCAATTTCAATTTTTAAAAGTGCACTGCACTAAGTGCAGTGCGACTTTGTGCTATGGTGAGCAGTCGATCGATCTGATCTGCTGCCGGCAAGAAAGTGACATTTGTTAGTTAGTTTTTTTTTTTATTGTTCCCTGAAGTTCGTTGTTTGGTTTCTCCTGTTTTTTTTTTTGTTTTTTTTTGCAGAAAAACTTAAAAAATTTAAAATTGTTCAGAAAACCCCAAAAAATATAAAAGAAGAAAGAAGAAAAAAAAAAAGTTCTTGTAAGAACTAACTTTCCTAGTTTAAAAAAAGAGCTAAATTTCTTTGTTAGTGTGTGAAAGTTTAGATGAATGTATGTGTAGTACGTAATTGACTGAATGAATGCATTAGTAGCGTATGGTGAATGTATAAGTGCAGAACTATGAGGAAGTGATGCAGCATCACACAGTAACCTCTTTAACTACAGTGTGCTGTAGTACTTCCGAAGCACAGGGATGCAACATATGTACATAAATATGTTGCAAATCTATGCTTCTCTCTGCACGGCTGCTTAAACTGCAGCCATGTGGTGACACAGGCACCCTTGCACCATAGTGCAAGGATATCTGTGTCATGTGCTGTTTGTTTTTCTGCAGGAAGACACACCTTCCGGCACAAAAACAATGAGAAAATGCATTTTTCTCCTTCAATGTATGCTGAACATTTCAGCATGCATTGAAGATATAAAAATGTGGAGAAATGAAAACAATTCTCCTTGTTGTGCTTTCCTACACCAATTTTAGAATGGTGCAGCATTCACACACATATCGAGATTCATGATTTCTGACAAATCTAGACATGTGTCTTGTTCTATGAGTATTCAGTGCAATCCTGCACAACAGCACTTATAGAACACCCTTTCAACGCAAAGTGGTGTGCATAATAAGGTTGTATTTACATGGAGTATAAAAAGTGCACAGAGTGCCTTTTCCTCTCTTTGTAAATATGAAAGAGGGTCTTGCGCAATGACTATGTTACAAAAAGTGACATATTTCCGGTTTTAAAATTCCTTGCGAATGATAGAAGGTAAGCACAGAGTTTTGTCTGCAAAGATGTTCAAAGAAGAATGATTGAAATAATTGCGGTCCTTCAATAGCTAAAATGGGAAATATTATGAACCCCTCAAATCTCTTTTTTTGCAGGTCACATGATATCTGATTATGGTCAGATTTCAAACCTACATAGGTATAAACAGAGTGTTTTTAGAAACATGTTTCAACTTTGTAGCTTCTTGCAGACCTCCTCATTCTGCATATTGAGAATTAGTTAAACTTACCTTCACAGTAATAGGAATAAAAAATGGTACACATTTTTTTCACATTTTCATTCCACTCTAAATTCATAAAAATTGCTTATTTTAAAATTTGGATCTGTGAAAGAAAAGGAAAAAAAAATTATATTTCAATTTCAATTTCAAGAAAGCTGTATTCGATTTTCAAATTAAAATCATAAAAGCATACATTAAAAAGTACAATTAACACTAAATACAATTAATAACAGTCACCTGAATTAGAGGTATTGTTGATATAACTGTCATATATAAGTCATAAAAATGCATTTAAAAGATAACTTGTATTCCTCGGAAAACAACATGGTCTAAAATGTAGGGTTAGTACTCAAGGTGATTGCATTGAGTTCCGAAACTTGATGACCAGTTTTAAAAAGCTAGTTACAGCAGAGATAATGAATTCGTTTTCTAGCTGTAGTAGCCTAATCATAGCTGGTCTACACGTACGGATACCCCAAGCCTTTAAAATAGGTTTCAGAAAAGCCCCCCTAGGCATCTGATAAAATTTACAAAATAAAACACAGTGGATATTTGATTGAGCAGAGATATCATCACAGGGGCACACTAAAATTTCATTTGACCAATTGTTGCAGACAGGAAAGGTGATCATACGGTAAAAAGTGCCAAATCTAAAGCGGGTCAATAGCATTCGGGCGTAACAGCTTGGCTGGATCGACAGGTACCCTTGGAGCCCTTCATGTACAGTTATTTGCTGGTATTCAGTAACTGTATGTTTGGTTTTTTCCAGATTTCACCTGATATTTGTTAGATGGTTGAGAGCCAGCTCTCTTAAAGTCTTTCTGGACACCATTTCCATACTTGATGGCCTCACAAAAAACTCTGGATGTCCGAGGTCCGTTAACATATTCTTTACATAGGTGAGCCATTTAATATTACTTGTTCCATCAAGTTTAAGACAGTCAATAATTAGATCTCTGTTTAGTGGAGTCTCAGGGGTAACCCAAATTTTATGCCACAATAATATAGGTGCGATTTTAATAACATCAGAAATGTACAATAGACCCAGCTCAATGTGTATAATATAAGTTGCTGATGATTTGGGAACCCCTAATAAATAGCGCAGAAACTGATTTTCAGTTTTTTGTATCAGTTGTGGGTTTTCAATGCCCCAAAGGCCAGCTCCGTAAGTGGCAGTGGAGATACATTTTGCTTTGTAAATAGAGATCAATTCTTTCACGGGTCTTCCACCTAATTTGGCCGCAAAGTTTTTCAGGGCACCTATTGCTCGGGTGAAAGCTAAATGTCTGGCATTAATTGCTGCGTACCAGTTTCCCTTCCTATCAAAATTTATTCCAAGGTAGGAAAATGGATCCGTGGTCTCGATCCTCTTGTCATCCAGAAAAATTGGACAGGGTGCTTTCTTTGTTCCGGGACCACAGGCCATCGAGTATGTTTTTGTGGTGTTAATTTTTAGCCCTCTTTCTCTCATATAGTTTGTAAATTTCAGGACGGCCCTCTGTAGGCCGATCCTGGTTCGGGACATAATGGCGGCATCATCAGCATAAAGGAATAATGGTGCCGGTGTTCCCAGGATAGTTGGGTAATCGTACTGTGACTCCTTTAGGTGTTGACCGATGGAATTTATATATAGGGTGAAAAGAAGGGGCGCTAAAATGCACCCCTGTCGCACCCCTCTCTTAATAGGGAATTTGTCAGAGCACTCACCCTTATTGCCATAACGTACCCTGGCACCTGCATCCCTATACAAAGCTTTTATAAATTGGAGAATATTAAAATCTATGCCCATTCCAGATAATGTGGACCATAATTTCTCGTGATCCACACAATCGAAAGCGGAGCTCAGGTCCACGAAAGTAACAAAAAGATTTCCTTTTTTTGCCTGAGTGTACTTGGATAAAACTAAGGCCAAATTTAGACCCTGCTCTACGGTGCCTTTACCCGAGCTGAATCCGTACTGTAAATTTGATACTACGTTATTCTCTTCTGCCCAAAGTTGAATCCTGTTTAAAATTACCCGGCCAGCTACCTTCATTAATGCATCTAATAATGATATTGGCCGGTAGCAGGTGGGGTCATTTCTGTCTCCTTTCTTAAAAATTGGAACAACTATAGCTTCGGACCAGGACGATAAAAACCCATGTCGATTGGAATGGTTTAAGACATTTGTTAGCAAGGGAGCCCAAAGATCAATCTCAGCTTTATAGACGTCTATCGGGACTCCATCCGGGCCCGGTGCTTTACCTGAAGGGTTATCTTTAATTGCATTGATGACCTCCTGACAAGTAAAAATTATACCTAGCGGAAATATGTTGGGGGAGTTTATAGAATGTTGGGTACCTGTCCCATCAATCGTGGGGTTAACATGGTCGAAATTATTGACATTGTCGTATAGGTGTTTAAAGTGGTTAACCCAAATTTCCCCATTGATGGCTGTATCTATGATGTCTGTCTGTTTATTCTGTAGGTAAGGGACATTTACCGCTTTCCAAAAAGCTGTATTATCCTTAGATTCGGAGGCTTCAAGAAGGGCCGACCAGGCCTCTTTCCTCAGGGTTAGTTTCCTTGATTTTACAGCCAGCTGATACAGCTTTCTGGCTTTGCGAATCTCCACAGGGCATTTTGTTGTTGCATGCAATGCCCTTTTTAGAGCTTTGAGTGCTTTTGTGCAGCTTTTATCAAACCAACCATGACTATTTTTAGTATTGGGTCGGTACTCCCTTGTTAGCAATTTTTTAAGTTCAGATTGTTTTTTTAGGAACGAGCTCATAATTTGTGATGACTCCTCAGTTTCTGACAGACAGGCAAGCATATCCTCTTGTGTAATTACTATTAAGTTATGTAGAAAATCTACAGGGTCTACCCTGTCCCATTTTATAGAATAACCATTTTTAGTAGCTAGGTTAATAGTAGATTGGTACGTAAACTTGTCCACTGAGGTCTGATGGCACCCTTTAATTTTTAAGTTAAAAGAAATTGGATAATGGTCGCTAAAAATAACATCATGTGTTTCCCATGTGAGTACTAGCCCTGCGTTAGTTGTGGATATAAGGGTAAAATCAATTGTTGAGTTGCATCCCCGCCCGTGAAAAGTTGGCTGAAAAGGAATGTTTGGAAAGCATAACTCATTAATATAAGACAGATTAAAATGAAAAATCATGTTGTTAAGGGTATTTCCCAGGTTCGAATGGGTGAAGTGGGTTGGATTTTCGTCCCTGTGTTCGCCGAGGCCGCAAATGCCCTTGGAACCGTGTGGACAAACTGTGCAGTTAAAATCGCCCAACCAGATCAGAGCCATCTCATCTTCTTTCAGGGTCTTAATAATGTTAACACTGTACATAAGTTTATCGGTCACGCTTTCTAAACTATTTAATGGGATATTATTATAAAAGTTTATAAGGGTCAGAAACTTTACATGACCCCAACTAATTGTTAAGATTTGATAATACTCAGTAGTCGAATGTCTGATTATTTTTATGCCCTCTGTAATAGAGACATATATACACAGGCCTCCTTTATTTCTCCCCTGTGGGCTTATTAATGCGGGTGCGTGAAAGGTCTGGTATCCAGGTATATGGAGTTCATCTACAGCCCACGTTTCCTGAAGACATATAATGCTATGGCTGGTGACTATATCTAGCCACGGTTGATGTGACACTTTGTTTAAGAGACCTGCAACATTCCATGATATGATACTTTGAGTAACCTTTGCCCTCCTAGGAGAGAAGTCGTTAACAGTACTGTCTCTAAATATGACAGCTGGAGGGGGAGGAGAAATTAAGTTTATTAGACAATCAGGTTGGGAGGTAGAGTCCGTGTGTGTTTTGTCAGTATCAATCTTGCCCTGATCTTTAGCTGCCTCATGGATTATAGTTCCCTCATCCCAGTGTTTGTAGGCGTCTCTACCTGTGCATACAATTCTAGAATGAACGTTGGGTACCACAGTAGTAGTTACGTGAAAGTGTGCTTCCAAGTTGTTTTTTGTCTGTCAATCCAGGTCATCTAGGTCGGTTAATGCCTCAAAATGATTAGTTAGAGGAATAGACCATAGTGGATACTGACAGGCATTATATGTACTCTGCTGTTGGTAGGGAGAAGGCCTATCTGGATGAGGTGGGAAAGAATGGGGGTCTACCCAGCGGCTAGTTGTCCTAGGGTATTGAATTTGGGTGGAATGTCTAAAGTTTTTAAATGTCTCGCAGGTGGATCTATTATTGTAGGGCATAAGGAGAGATTGAGGGTAAAAATAACTCAAATCACGAGTTGATATTCCTGCCCCTCCTCTCTCAAGGTACCAGTCTACTATATGAGTGACTACCCTTCGATCTTTAAAGTTAATGATTAAAATATCCCCCTCTATATCTTTGGGTCTATGCCCTACCCAGGCCAGTCTTCTCACGAATAGAATTTCACTGTTAATATTAGGGGGCAAAGGTCTATTCTTCCTTAACCAGTAGATTGCTTTGTTTTTGAGTTCTATGAACCCTTCCTTCTTTCCCGGTGTCAGTTCTGGGACGCCTGTAAGTACAATAACGTATGGGGCCGCCTCAGGTGGCAAGTCAATGTGCTGACCCGTACCTTTCGTAGACCCATTCAAAGGAGGTGCTCTGATGGTAGTTGTATTTTTGCATCCTAGTATGTTAGAGTGAGCTGATTGTCTCGCCGCGCCTGTTGTAACAGGTGCGCTTACGATGTTAACCGGGAGCAATAAATTGTCTGTAAGTGGCGGTAGGATATCCCCTGTAATGGTAGAGTTAGAGGGTTTCTGGCCTCCAGTAATATGAGATTGACTAGTGGCCAGGTCCTTCAGTAATTTACAATTCGATGAGGATGCATCTGCTAGGGAGACCAGTTGTTCGCTTAGTTTCTTAATTCTCTCAGAGAGAGGCAGTAGTAGAGATTTTACAAGATGTTCTATTTTCTCTACTAGTCCCTGGGTCGAATCAGACACGTGGGGTGTTTGGGTATTTTTTTCTTGTAAAGGACTTGTATGTAGTCTAGGTGTTTTAGTGCGGCTGCCTTTGAAACCCTCTCCACCCGGCTTTCTCTTTGATGTGGCCCCTGGCCTTAATGTTTTGTGTGAATTACAATTTTTCTTGTTCCTGAGTTTAGGTTTAGGTGGCAAATTTGGTAAGACCTCTTCCAGAATAGAGTCTAAAGAAGGGTCCGAGTTAAGGATGGTAATAGCAGACCCCCTGGGAGATTCCATTGTTGGCAGCTGATCTTGTAGAAGTAGAGGGAAGCCCGGGTCACTCGTAGAATTATTTCCACTACATTGTAACGCTGGAGAAAGCGCTGTTTGAATAGAACCCAAAGATGAGCGTTTATTAGAGTGTAACTCTAAAGACAGGCGACGTTCAGTGTCAGCTATCTCATGATCTAACTTCAAAGCAGCTTTAGACAGAAAGTGGTCTAATGTCCCTCTACGGTGACCTCCAGCCGATGGTTTCTTCCCTTTACTTGGGCGTGTAGACGGCATTTCTGACATTGCGACCACGCAGTTAGCGGGAAGTCAGTAAAATGGTATTACAGTAGAAGAAATCAAAGCAATTGTAATGTCCGGTTCACAGAAGAAGAGTCTTACTTCTCGTCTTGATGTTGTAAGCCAAGGGATGTGGCCCATTCCGGCCTCGTCTGACCCCGGACGGCCACAGACGGCCCGCCCTTTGCCCGGGCTTAGCCCGCGACGCGGGGTGTGGAGCTCATTTTAAAGCACCTCTGGGCGCTGGAGAGGTGACGCTACTTCCGGGGTATAGGAACCGGGGAGCCTGGGTGTTGTAATCCTCTCGCGCCCTCCCTCCACACTGCGGCCACGGAGTTCTCAAGTGCGGCGGCGGGAGGGGGGGGGGACACAGCAGGAACAGCAGCGGTGGCAGGACACGAAGATGGGCACACCGTAAGTACAAGTTCCAACAGGGCAGTTCAGGGAATCAGAGGAGTCACCTAATGAAGTAATGAAGCTCTGACGGTCAGCTGTGCAGGTTTAAGCCATAACATGTTGTACTCACTACACACTCTGCAGCACCAGCACTGAAGCTTAATCCAGAACTCATAATATAGGGGAGGCTGAGTATTCAACAATGTCTCGAGTTGCAGGTCTCCCAATAAGAGGGCATACTCAAACGAAAGGTTTGAATATCCCAAAACAAAACACAAGCAAAGGAATATAACAAGGTACTTAGCTCTTCCTTATTTGGTACTGTCCTGACTCAGAACTCCAACACGGTGAAGAAATAACAGCTCCTGCTGAAACAGCATCCCAGCCGCTCATATGCCAATGGGAGGCAGGAAGCGAGCACCCGCAGCGATCTCGTTACTGCAGGCAGCACATCTATTAGTCTCCAAGCCGCTCGTTAACCTGATGAGCGGCGCAGTCTTCTTTGTTCAGGCAACAAAATGACAGAGTCAAAGCTACTCGTTATCCTGACGGGCGGCAGAAGAGAAATGAAAATATTAAAACGAAAGAGCCAAACATAAGCATTGGCTCCCGATGTAACCGGTAAAGAACTCAATAGTTTTCTTTCGGCGGACGTCTCGCCTTGCAGAGGCTTCCTCGAAGAGATGCAGCAAACACGCCCTCCACCTTCCGGGAATGAAACAAACAAAGGACCAGCTCAACTACATGTAATATTAAATTTTTTACAACACAGCATAATTTCCACAAAGTAATTTTTTTGCCTTTTTTGCTGTTCTCAGAAAATATTAAATTTCACTAAAAATAGTGATTTCAATCGTACTCATCACTTAACAGCAGGCAAAAAAAAAAATCTCAATGATTGTTAAAAAAAAAACAACATGCTATTCTCCAAAAAAAAAACAAGATACAAATCACAGATATATAAAATGCATACAGCTAACAAAATTTTATACGTTTAACTTAGAAAAACTGTAAATGTTGCCGCTTTAAAATATTTACCGAATCTAAGGATGAATTTTTGGAGGATGCACCACACCCACAACGTTTTCCTTCAGTGGTGTGGAAATGTTTTACTTTTCTCGAGGGGCAAACAAAGACCAATGCCACCTTCGTCATGCGCAAGATTTGCAAAAGAGTTCTGTTACGAGGGAACCCTAACAAAAAATACTCGTGCGGCACGGCAATTATGATGAAACACCTAAGGACCCTTCATCCAAACAATCTTGCACGAGAAGAGTGCAAAGAGATGAGAAACACTCCTGTTCTGTAAAGAAGAATCACAAATAAATGTATATTAATAACTTTCAAATTTATATTATTCCATTACTGTACAAACACATTTTATATAAAAACTGACTAAGAAACTATAGCCCTGAACCACAAGTGTGACGATCGTTAAAACAGTACATGCATAGTGCACACTACTTTGAAGCAGTTAATGCCCTAAAGCCTAACTCACTAAAAGACTACATGCTAACTGACTAAATGATTACAGTACTATAAGGATACACACTGGGTGAGTTACAGGGTGTTTGCTAGAAGTGTATGAATACTAACTAGGGAATTGAAGGTGTGAAAGACAACTGTGTAGGTGATTAGAGGACTGCATCCATACTGGATAGGCATTTAAAGCAGTCCATGTGCTAAGGCCTGGCTCACTGCATGAGTACTTGGGTACTGACTGAATGATTAGAGTACAGCAAGGAGAGTGCCTAGGTGAATTTATAAGTGGTAGGCTTTTCGCACAGGATTAGTATTTGGTACTGAATGGGTCACTAGAGGAGTGCAAAGGGAGTGACAGGATGTTTGCTGGACTGTATGGATACTGACTAGGGAATTGAAAGTGTGAAAGACAAGTGTCTAGGTGGTTAGAAGACTGCATACATAGTGGATAGGGGTTTGAAGCAGTCCATGTGCTAAGGCCTGGCTCAGTGCATGAATACTTAGGCACTGACTGAATGATTAGAGTACTGCAAAGATAGGATCTTGGTGAATTCATAAGTGTTTGGGTTTTGGCCCAGTGAATGGATTAGTACATGGTGCTGAATGGGTCACTAGAGGACTGCAAAGGGAGTTACAGGGTGTTTCCTGGAAGTGTATGGATACTGACTAGCGAATTGAAAATGTGAAAGACAAGTGTATAGTATGTTAGAAGACTGCATGCATACTGCATAGAGATTTGAAGCAATCTATGTGGTAATGTATGGTTCACAACATGAGTACTTGGAAACTGAATAAATCATCAGACTACTGCTAGGTTAGTGCCTGGGTAAAACTTTTAAATTTTCAGTTCTGGCACAGTGAAGAGAATAGTGCATGGTACTGCACTTTAGTGTCAAACCCTGACTCATTTTATCAATGCATAAGCAAAGAATCAATCAATCAATCAATCAATCAATCAATCACGGCATTTGTATAGCGCGCTACTCACCCGGGAGGGTCTCAAGGCGCTGGGGGAGAGGGATACGTCACTGCTCAAACAGCCAGGTCTTGAGCTGCTTCCCGAAGGAGAGGTGGTCCTGGGTATAGCTTCTAAAGCTACTAAAACTTGAAAACATGACCAATTTTAAAACAGTTATCTGTCATCAAATAAACTATGTTACCAAATGCTTCTCTCACAATCCTTACCTAAATGTACACAGACTCACAGTGTGATTTTAGACAAGCAACACTATCCCTAGCAGTACACCAAAACTCATTCACTAGTCTAGAAGAGGTAATGGTACTGCACACAATCTACATATTTAAGTACAGCGCACTAGTGTCAAAGCATGACTCATTTAATCAACGCATAAGCAAAGACTGGCTTCTAATGCTACTAAAACTTGACAACATGACAGGTTTTAAAAGACTTATCTGCTAAAAAATACACGATGTTACCAAATGCTTCTCTCACAGTGGTTCCCAAATGCACACAGACTCACAGTGTGATTCTAGACAACAACCACTATACCTAGGAGTTTACCAAAAATCATTCACTACTGTGGAACTGATAAGGGAACTGCACACAATCTACATATTTCAGGACTGCACTTTTGTTTCAAAGCCTGACTCATTTAATAAAAGCATAAGCAAAAACTGGCTTCGAATTCTACTTAAACTTGACAACATGACAGGTTTTAAAACAATTATCTGCCAGCAAATACACAACGTTACCAAATGCTTCTCTCACAGTGGTTCCCAAATGCACACAGACTCACAGTGTGATTCTAGACAAGCAACACTATCCCTAGCAGCTTACCAAAACTCATTCACTACTGTGGAAGGGGTAAGGGGACTGCACACAATCTACATATTTGAGTACTGCACTTTAGTGTCAAAGCATGAATCATTTTATCAATGCATAGCCAAAGACTGGCTTCTAATGCTACTAAAACTTGACAACATGACAGGTTTTAAAAAAGTTGTCTGTCAGAAAATACACGATGTTACCAAATGCTTCTCTCACAGTGGTTCCCAAATACACACTAACTCACAGTGTGATTCTAGACAAGCATCACTATCCCTAGGAGTTTACCAAAACTCATTCACTACAGTGCAAGTGGTAAGGGAACTGCACACAATCTACATATTTCATGACTGCACTTTTGTGTCAAAGCCTGACCCATTTAATCAAAGCATAAGCAAAAACTGCCTTCTAATGCTAATAAAACTTGACAACAAGACAGGTTTTAAAACAGTTATCTGTCAGCAAATACACAATATTACCACATACTTCTCTCACAGTGGTTCCCAAATGCACACAGACTCACAGTGTGATTCTAGACAAACAACACTATCCCTAGCAGCTTACCAAAATGTATTCACTACTGTGCAAGGGGTAAGGAGACTACACACAATCTACATATTAAAGTACAGCACATTAGTGTCAAAGCATGACTTATTTTATCAATGCATAAGCAAAGACTGGCTTCTAATGCTATTAAAACTTGACAATATGACAGGTTTTAAAACAGTTATCTGTCAGCAAATACACGATGTTACCAAATGCTTCTCTCACAGTGGTTCCCAAATGCACACATACTCACTGTGTGATTCTAGACAAACAACACTATCCCTTGCACTATACCAAAACACATTTCTTCATCTAGAAGGAGTACTACATTTTAGTATAGAAACATAACTCATTTCACAAATTCATAAACAATGACTGGTTTCTAATTCTACCAAAATATAAAAACAGCACAGTTATCTGTCTGCAAACACATGAGAAACACAAATGCTTATCACAGAATGGTTTCTACATGCACACACACTGTCAATAAGATTGTAGAGAAAAAAAGTACTCCCTACACTTTAGCAGGAGAAATACATTAGTCTGATTAAAATCAAAATAGTCTACATACATCCCCTCACAATTAAATAACTCACCTTTCAAGTTGTTTTGTGGATTAAGAAGTATATCAGTCACACACCAGATTTTCTTTTACAGAATCTCTGCACTGTGCACCTCTCAGCAAAAACAAAGAATGGCAAAGTTTCCCTTTCATTTTCCACACATATACATGTGAACATCAAATCACAATCCTTCACACATGAACTCAAAAGCAAACACACATTTCTATTGGTTAAACATTTCAACCCTTTCCAACTGAAATACATTTCAACCCTTCCCCCAATCTGCCTTCTGCCTCTTACCATAGAAACAGGTCATAAAACACTGCACTGAGCACACAGGTCACAACTTCAGCACACAATGTTGCTAAACAAGACAGGAAGTGTGCTTGACTTTTCAACATATCAGCTTATCATATATAATGTTCCTTACAATCTGTTTTTGTTAACCAATATGAATCATACCTTTAAAAAACAGAAATATACACCCTACCTTTCAGTGTAGAAAGTAGTCATACAACCAATGATTTCTTGTCTTTTTTCAAAAACATTTCTGTGGATCCACGCAACCAACGCGAGAGAATCCGTGCACCCAACGCGATAGGATGTGCGCACCGTGCACGCATTTTGGCTGTTTAAAAAAAAAAAAGGGGGCCCAAGGGGGTCCTTCTAGGACCCACTAAGCACCTCTAGAGGTGCAGAGTATTTCCACTCTGCCCCCTTTATATGTTTTACACACTTATTCCCCTTGCTTCTTCAGCCTCGCTTCTACCAAGGCAGAAAATGGCCGCCAACAGTTCCTGGTTTCGAATGTAGACAGACACTCGACAGCCAATTAGCATTCGGCGCGCGATCGGGAGGGTGCGCTCTTGGTTCGGGGAGGGTGCGCTTACGGTGCGGTTAGGGTCCGCGGATCCTCCCCGGCCATAGATATTCATGTACTTTTAACTCTAATTTTCTCAGGAACTACTCTTTGCCAAATTTGGTGTCATTCCGTTCAGCGGTTCGGGCTGTAGCTGCGACAACAGATCCTATGGGAAATTGCATGGGGGAAACGCATTTTGGGACCCCCTTTTTTTCTCGGCCCCCGCTTGACGAATCACCACGAAACTTTCAGGGTTGGAGCGAAGCGGAGCTGGCCAAAAGTTTGGAACATTTCGCGAGGATTCATCAACCGGCGCCAGACTTATTGGGAATAGAATGTTGCGGATTTCCAATGGAAAATAGGTCCTAACTATAACTATCTACTGCCGATATGTATATATATATATATATATATATATATATATATGTATATATAATAAAATATAAAATGTATAAACTAAATTTAAAAAATAAAATATAAAAAATATTAATCATAGAAAAATAACACATTATATAATACTAATTACACATAACAAAAACCTACAAATATTCTATAAAATAAAATAATAAATTCATTTCCAAAAAAAGAATTCTTTTAAACTAAAAAATATTAACAAACAAAAAAGTATTAAAACAGACATGTATTTCTTTTAGATCCTACCCTATAACACCACATCAATAACAAAACTCTTCAACATTTTTAATTTAATGTATTTACATAATTAACATAATTAATAATGAATTAGGAAATATTATGAATAAAAAATAATAAATTATTGACTACACTTTAACACTATATCCACAACACACACATAAATTAAACTATACAATAATAAAACACAATTAAAACTTATTATAAAATTAAAAACTATTACTATTAACTAAGAATTAAATAAATAAAATGTATTTAATTTACTTTACCTATTTATTTACCTACCCTTTACCCCTTTAAAAGTAAAAACAACACACACAAAAAACAATTATCAAAAATAAATATCAAATAATTGACATTAATTATCAACTATATATAATTAACTAAACACAAATTGCTTCCCACTCTTTACTCCTATAAACACCACAACAAACACCTAAAATTAATTACACAATTAACATAATAAATTACCAATTAATTTATTAAAATTAATTAACAACCAATTAATAATTCTTAAATAAAAACAAATTACTTCCCACCCTTTACACCTATAAACACCACAACACACTTCTAAAATTACTTGCACAATTACTATTAATAATTACCAATTAATTAATTAAAATTAAATAACAAACAATTATTAATGTATTAATAATAAATTACTGTACACATTTAACATTAAAACATCTCAATTAAACACATATTGATCATTTAAAATTAATCAATACATTTAAAATAATTAAATTACTTCCCACCCTATTCCCCTATCAACCCACAACCCACAATGGAACTAATAGCCCAAAATTCAAATAAAAAAAAACAGTAACTACTAGAAATTTAACACATATATTAAAAATACAAACAATTCTTATACAAAAAAACAAACATCACGTACATATAAAATATATACTAAAATACATACCAATAATAAAAAATGATATTTTTAACTATATCATTGCAAACGATATTAAACACTTTGATATTTTTAAAATCGATATTACTTACCTGAAGTCGATATTCCTGACCACGATATTCTTCTTGTCGATATTTCTGACCCACAATATTACACACTTTGGAGGATCTCTTCCCTAATGGTCATGTATTTTCTCGCATGGAAGATGCTCATTTTTTAGGTGCCCCTCCCCCCAGGTGGATCACTTTGTCCTGCCACACCTCCAGGGAGCACTTAGGGCTCAGGCCTAATCCTATCCACTGGAGCTGAATGAATTCCCACCTCTGACGCTGCTTATCACGAACCCAGACGGGACTATTTAATTTAGAAACTGTACTGCACCAGCTTAGCTCTGTTGCCCACTCATGACTCCAAATTTTGCGCTGTCTGGGAAGAAGATCTGGGGTACTCTCTTACCAATCAAACATAGTACATGCACAAACATGTTTAGTATCTTTCAATCATCATCATAAACTACTATATTATACATTTTTATGGCAAACTTATGTTACACCAGCCAAGTTCTCTTGCAGAGACCCAACTCGATAATCTGATGGCCCAAAATGCCAAGCCCCATCAGCAGAGTTTGCCCACATGATGTGGATCTGTAGTAAGATCACATCATATTGGTGGGAAATTTTGCCCACACTTGCCCATATGACACAACTCTCCATCAAACCCCCCCACTCTACTAGCCCTACTGGGGTATGACCATGATATACGTAAATCATCACACCACTTCCTAGCCATTGCCCCACTCCTCACCAAAAGAGAAATTGCTATAGACTGGGGTCCGCTCACCCACCACAGAGGTATGGATCAAAAGTCTACTATATTGTGATACAAAAAGCGAGCTCTTTGCAGCCCTTCAGCCACCCACCTCCAGACCCCAGAAAATCTAGAAACCACTGAGGGACTATCTTCTCACTCTAGATCCCTTTGGCAACACACACTAACCATAAATATCTCTCCCATATGTAATTATACTGTTTTTTAGAACATTGCATGGCATTATAAGATGAATAGGGAACATTCCTGCTTTCTTGTTGTACATATTCATATCGATTTATTTGTTCAGACTTTTGTATATTATGATTTCACTCCTTCCATTTAATGAGACATCCGTGATACTTATTTGGAGTAACAACAAATTGCTCTACTTTTGAGATGGCCTGATAGGTATGTATGATACTATGAAAACCACGAATTAAAGTTTTAAAAACCTGTAATTCTGCCTTGTATCATCTTGTTCTATGAGACATTACACCTCATAAGATCACAACAAACTCGGTTGTTGAGGTATTTGGGCTCGATGTTGTTGAGGGATTTGTAGGCGAGGGTGAGGAGTTTGAAGAAATAAAGAAAGAGGCAACAGAAGTCCAGAAAGACAAAGAAAAGTGCAGAAAGAAGCAAGAGATATGCAGAAACAACCAACAGAGGTGCAGAAAGAGGCCTTGTTGCGAAGTCATCCTGTGCCCCCAACTTTTTACTGACTGGTACTGGTGGTAACTGACTCTGACTAACCAGGCCCAAGCCACTACTATGCTGAAAGACACTTAGAATACAGTGGAACCACTTACATACACTAGGGTACACTCTGGGTTGGGGTACCCCTGTGATCGGCATGACCTCCTCTGTAAGGCCCTAGTACATAATAGGGCAGGGGGATTAAAACTACCTCTAACTCAGAGGTGCAGAAAGAGGCAAGAGAAGTGCAGAAAGAAGCAAGAGAGGTGCCAAAAGAGGCAAGAGAGGTGCAGAAAGACGCAAGTGAAGTACAAAAAGAGGCAAGAGAGGTACAGAAAGAAGCAAAGGAGGGGCATAAAGACGCAAGAGAAGTGCAGAAATGACCAAGAGAAGTGCAGAAAGAGGCAAGAGAATTGCTGAAAGAAGCAACAGAGGTGTAGAAAGAAGCAAGAGAAGTGCGGAAAGAGGCAAGTGAGGTGCAGAAAGAATCAAGAGCAATGCAGAAAGAACCAACAAAGGTGTAAAAAGAGGCAGAAGTGGTGCAGAAAGAGGTAGGGAAGGTGCACAAAGAGGCAAAGGAGGTACAGAAAGAGGCAGGAGGGGTGCAGAAAGAAGGAAGAGAAGTGCAGAAAGAGGCAAGAGAATTGCTGAAGGAAGCAACAGAGGTTAGAAAAAAGCAAGAGCAGTGCAGAAAGAGGCAAGTAAGGTGCAGAAAGAAGCAAGAGCAGTGCAGAAAGAACCAACAGAGGTGTGAAAAGAGGCAAGAGGGGTGCAGAAAAATGTAGGAGGGATGCACAAAGAAAGGTACAGAAAGAGGCAACAAGGGTGCAGAAAGAGGCAAGAGGGGTGCCGAAAGAGGCAAGAGATCTGCAGAAAAAAAAAACAAATGTGCTGAAAGAGGCAAGTGAGGTTTAGAAAGAAGCAAGACATACAGAGTTGCTGAAAGAAGCACGTCAGCTGCAGAAAGACACAAGAGAGGTGCAGCAAGAGGGATGCAGTAAGAAGGAAGAGAAGTGCAGAAAGAAGCAACAGAGGTGCCAAAAGAGGCACGGAGGGTGCAGAAAGAGGCAAGAGAAGAGCAGAAAGAAGCAACAGAGGTACAAAAAGAGGCAAGAGTGGTGCAGAAAGCGGGAAGAAAGGTATAGAAAGAGGCTAGAGAGTTGCACAAAGAGGGAAGATGGTGCAGAAAGAGGCAAGAGGGGTGCAGAAACAGGCAAGAGAACTGCAGAAAGCGGAAAGATAATTGCTGAAAGAAGCAACAGAGGTGTGGAAAGAAGCAAGAAAAGTACAGAAAGAGGCAAGTGAGGTGCGGAAAGATACAAGAGCAGTGCAGAAATAACCAACAGAGGTGCAAAAAGATGCAAGAGGGGTGCAGAAAGAGGTAGGAGAGGTGCTCAAAGAGGCAAGAGAAGTACAGAAAGAAGCAACAGAGGTGTAGAAAGAAGGAAGAGAAGTGCAGAAAGAAGTAACAGAGGTGCTAAAAGAGGCGCAAAGGGTGCAGAAAGAGCAAGAAGTGCAGAAAGAGGCAACAGAGGTACAGAAAGAGGCAAGAGAGGTACAGTAAGAGAAAAGAAGGGTGCAGAAAGCAGCAAGAGATCTGCAAAAAAAGGAACAGAGGTGCTGAAAGAGGCAAGTGAGGTGCAGAAAGGGGCAAGAGATCTGCAAATAAAAACCAACAGAGGTGCTGAAAGAGGCAATTGAGGTTCAGAAAGAAGCAAGAGAGATGCAGAAAGAGGCAATAGAAGTGCAGTGAAAAGCAACAGAGGTACAGAAAGAGGCAACAGGGGTGCAGAAAGAGGCATTAAAAGTGCAGAAAGAGGGAACAGGGGTACAGATAGAGGCAAGATATCTGCAGAAAAAAGCAACAGACATGTTGAAAGAGGCAAGTGAGGTGCAGAAAGAAGCAAGAGAGGTACAGAAAGAAGAAAGAGAAGTGCAGAAAGAAGTAACAGAGGTGCTGAAAGAGTCAAGAGAGGTTCAGAAAGAGAAACGAGGGGTGCAGAAAGAGGCAAGAGATCTGCAGAAAAAAGCAACAGAGGTGCTGAAACAGGCAAGTCAGCTGCAGAAAGAAGCAAGAGAGGTGCAGAAAGAGGCAATAGAAGTGCAGAAAGAGGCAATAGAAGTGCAGAAAGAAGCATCAGCGGTACTCAAAGAGGCAAAAGAGGTTCAGAAAGAGGAGAGAAGTGCAGAACGAAGCAATATAGGTGCTCAAAGAGGCAAGAGGGATGCAGAAGGAGGCAAGAGCAGTGCAGAAAGAACCAAGAGAAGTGCAGAAAAAAACAACAGAGGTGCAGAAGGAGGCACGAGGAGTGCAGAAACAAGGAAGAGAAGTGCAGAAAGAAGCAACAGAGGTGCTGGAAGAGGCATGAAGGGTGCAGAAACAGGCAAGAAAAATGCAGAAAGAAGCAACAGAAGTACAAATAGAAGCAAGAGTGGTGCAGAAAGAGGGAAGAGAGGTGTAGAAAGAGGCTAGAGAGTTGCACAAAGAGGGAAGGCGGCGCAGAAAGAGCCAAGAGGGGTGTAGAAACAGGCAAGAGAACTGCAGAAAGAGGCAAGAGAATTGCTGAAAGAAGCAACAGAGGTGTGGAAAGATGCAAGAAAAGTGCAGAAAGAGGCAAGTGAGGTGCAGAAAGAAGCAAGAGCAGTGCAGAAAGAACCAATAGAGGTGCAAAAAGATATAAGAGGGGTGCAGAAAGAGGTAGGAGAGGTGTACAAAGAGGCAACAGAGGTTCAGAAAGAAGAAGGAGGGGTGCAGAAAGAAGGAAGTGAAGTGCAGAAGAGGCAAGAGAATTTCTGAAAGAAGCAACAGAGGTGTAGAAAGAAGGAAGAGAAGTGCTGAAAGAAGTAACAGAGGTGCTAAAAGAGGCGCAACGGGTGCAGAAAGTGCAAGAAGTGCAGAAAAAGGCAACAGAGGTACAGAAAGAGGCAAGAGAGGAACAGAAACAGACAAGAAAGGAGCAGAAAGAGGGAGTAGGGGTGCAGATAGAGGCAAAAGAGGGGCAGAAAGAGAAAAGAAGCGTGCAGAAAGCGGCAAGAGATTTGCAGAAAAAAGTAAAAGAGGTGCTGAAAGAGGCAAGTGAGGTGCAGAAAGGGGCAAGAGATCTGCAAAAAAAAAACAACAAAAGTTCTGAAAGAGGCAATTGAGATTCAGAAAGAAGCAAGAGAGATGCAGAAAGAGGCAATAGAAGTTCAGACAGAAGCAACAGAGGTACAGAAAGAGGCAACAGGGGTGCAGAAAGAGGCAAGAAAAGTGCAGAAAGAGGGAACAAGGGTGCATATAGAGGCAAGAGATCTGCAAAATAAAGCAACAGATGCACTGAAACAGGCAAGTCAGCTGCAGAAAGAAGAAAGAGATGTGCAGAAAGAGGCAATAGAAGTGCAGAAAGAAGCATTAGTATGACACAAAGAGGCAAAAGGGGTGCAGAAAGAGGAAAGAGAAGTGTAGAAAGAAGCAAAAGAGGTGCTCAAAGAGGCAAGAGGGATGCCGAAGGAGGCAAGAGCAGTGCAGAAAGAACCAAGAGAAGTGCAGAAAGAAGCAACAGAGGTGCAGAAGGAGGCACGAGGAGTGCAGAAAGAAGGAAGAAAAGTGTAGAAAGAAGCAACAGAAGTACAAACAGAGGCAAGAGTGGTACAGAAAGAGGGAAGAGAGGTGTAGAAAGAGGCTATAGAGTTGCACAAAGAGGGAAGACGGTTGCAGAAAGAGGCAAGAGGGGTGCAGAAACAGGCAAGAGAATGGCAGAAAGTGGGAAGAAAATTGCTGAAAGAAGCAACAGAGGTGTAGAAAGAAGCAAGAAAAGTGCAGAAAGAGGCAAATGAGATGCAGAAACAGGCAAGAAAGTTACAGAAAGAGGGATGATGAGTGCAGAAAGAGACAACAGGGGTGTAGAAAGAAGCAAGACAGAGGTAGAAAGAAGCATGGAAAGTGCAGAATGAAGCAAAAGGGGTGCAGAAAGAGGCAAGAGAACAGCAGAAAAAGGCAAGAAAAGTTCAGAAAGATGCAAAAGAGGTACATAAAGAGACAACAGGGGTGCATAAAGAAGCAAGACAGGTGCAGAAAGAAGCAACATGGGTGCATAAAGAGGCAAGAGAAGTGTAGAAAGAAGCAAGTGAGGTGTAGAAAGAGCTAAGAGATGTGCAGAAAGAGGTAAGAGAGGTGCAGAAACAGGCAAGAGAAGTGCAGAAAGAGGCAAGAGAATTGCTGAAAGAAGCAACAGAGGTATAGAAAGAAGCAATAAAAGTGCAGAAAGAGGCAAGTGAGATGCAGAAACAGGCAAGAAAGGTACAGAAAGAGGGAAGACGACTGCAAAAAGAAACAAGACAGGGGCAGAAAGAATCATGGAAAGGGCAGAATGAAGCAACAGGGGTGCAGAAAGAGGCAAGAGGAGTGCAGAAAGAAGCAATAGAGGCGCAGAAGGAGGCGAGAGAACTGCAGAAAGAGGAAAGAGAGTTGCAGAAACAGGCAAAAGAGGTACAGAAAGAGGGAACAGATGTGCAGACAGAAGCAAAAGAGGTGCAGAAACAGGTTAAAGGGGTGTAGAAAAAGGCAAGAGGGATGCAGAAATTTGGAACAGAGGTGCAGGAAGAAGCCAGAGCAGTGTAGAAAGAACCAACAGAGGTACAAAAAGAGGCAAGTGTGGTGCAGAAGGAGGCAAGAGAACCGCAGAAGAGGCAATAGTGTTGCAGAAACAGGCAAAAGAGGTACAGAAAGAGGGAACAGAGGTGCAGACAGAGGCAAGAGAGGTGCAGAAACAGGTAAAAGGGTGCAGAAAGAGTCAAGAGGGTGCAGACATTTGTAAGAGGGATGCAGAAAGAAGCAAGAGCAGTGCAAAAAAACCAACAGAGGTGCAAAAAGATGCAAGTAAGGTGCAGAAGGAGGCAAGAGAACTGCATAAAGGGGCAAGAGAGTTGCAAAAACAGACAAAAGAGGTACAGAAAGAGGTAACAAGTGGGCAGACTGAGGCAAGAGAGGTACAGAAAGAGGGAAGAGGGGTGCAGAAAAAGGCAAAAGGGTTGCAGAAATTTGGAACAGAGGTGCAGGAAGAAGCCAGAGCAGTGCAGAAAGAAATGATAGAGGTGCAGAAAGAGGCAAGAGGGATATAGAAAGAGGTAAATGAAGTGCAGAACAAAGCAAAAGAGGTGGGGAAAGAAGCAAAAGAGGTGGGGAAAGAACCAACAGAGGTGGGAGAGGTGCACAAAGAGGCAAGAGGGGTACTGAAAAGAGGCAGGAGGGGCGCAGAAAGAGTAAGTGATCTGCAGAAAGAAGCAACAGAGGAACTGAAAGAGGTACGAAGGGTGCAGAAAGAGACAAGACAGGTGAAGAAAGAAGGAACAGAGGTACAGAAAGAGGTAAGAGTGGTGCAGAAAGAGGGAAGAGGGGTGAAGAAAGAGGCAAGAGAGTTGCACAAAGAGGGAAGAGGGGTGCAGAAAAAGGCAAAAGGGGTGCAGAAAGAAGCAAGTGAGCTGCAGACAGAGGCAAGAGAGGTGCACAAAGAGGCAAAAGAGTTACAGAAAGAGGCAAGTGAAGTACAGGAGGCAAGAGAACTGCAGAAAGAGGCAATAGAGGTGCAGAAAGAGGCAAGAGAAGTGCAGAAAGAAGCTAGATAAGTGCAGTAAAAAGCAACAGAAGTGTAGAAAGAGAAAAGAGAGAGAAAATCAAGAGGGGAGCAGAAAGAAGCAAGACAGGTGCAGAAAGTAACAAAAGAAGTGCAGAAAGAAGGAACAGAGGTGCAGAAAGGCAAAAGGGCTGCAGAAAGACGTAAGAGGGGTACAGAAAGAAGCAAATAAGGTGCAGAAAGAGGCAAGAGAAGTACAGAAAAAAAAGAAACGTGAAAAAAGAAGCAACAGAAATGCAGAAAGAGGCAAGAGGGGCACAGAGGGAAGCCAGAGTAGCTTGCACACCATTAGTACCAATTTAACACCCACATTTAGCAATAAGTAATAGGTGACCATTCTAGGTTTGCAAAGGGCCTTCCACCACGCTGTAACGCTTGTCGCTGCATTTTTGGTAACATTTGAGCTAGAAACAAGGCTTTTTTTGTTCAAATCTGCATATTAGGGAGCAGATGATGACTGTTGTGGCTATTGCAGAAAATTTATAACTGTACGAAAGTCGCTGCAGCCAAACAGTCCCATAATTCCAGTGGCCCTGCTCATACCTCTGACTAGATCCACAAGTGCTCCTCAGTGATACCTTCTTTTTTTGTCTCACTGAGTTCATAGTTGAGCTTCTATGGAAACGAGGAAGACTAAACCTGAGGTTACCACTCCACAACACAGACTACCATACCACATAATTACTCTCCATAACACATAATCCCACTCTACATAATTCCTATCCACTAAATATCACTTACTTTCTATCCACATAATTCCACTGCACAACATACCACATAATTCCACTACACACAACGTACATCCACTCCACTCCAAAAAACATTAGTAAAAATACTTTTTCATTTACAACGCCAATAGCTCTAATTCTTACAAATGTGAGACCTATTACATTGCAAACACTTCTTTAACTAGTAGCCGTGTTTGTAGAGTGGTGGAGAAAGGGTGCTGGGCCTCTGACCAGCACTCAGGAATTTCTCTGCATAGGACTTACAGGAGGTACCAGGAGGGCTTCTTGGCACCCAAAGCCCCTTAGGAGTAAATTGGACTTCATCCCCCATCCCGTAGTCTGCTAGGAGGCAGGTTTGCAGATTGGTGGATAAAGGAGGGCATGGCCTCCGAAGACGTATTAGCAAGGCCACTGTGTGGGACTTACTGGAGGTAACAAGAGGGGTAGTTGGCCCCCAAGGACATCCTTGGGGGCCAACTACCCATCCTATTACCTCCAGTAAGTCCCACACAGCAGGATTGCAAAGTTCTCATAGCAGGCCACGGCCCCTTTGCCCACCACTCTGCAAACGAACTCCCTGGCACACTCTTGGATGGGGATTGAAGTCCCCATCACTGCTGGGGGTCTTTTAGAGGCCAACTAGCCTACCTATTACCTCCAGTAAGCTCCACACAGTGGGATTGCTGAGAGGTGGGAAAAGGCCACGCCCCCTTTCCCCACCACTCTGCAAACTCACCTCCTGGCACGTTCTAAGTTGGGGTATAACGTCCCCTTCATTCCTGAGGATCCCTGAGGTCCAACTAGCTCACCAGGTACCTCCAGTAAGCGCCACACACCTGGATTGCTGAGAGTGGTGCGAGGCCATGCCCCCTTTTTATTCACAAAATCCTCAGCACACTTCTGTAGTGTAATGTTAAATAGCAATGCAAGTATACACAAATTATAAACACAGTTTCAGAAATCTCTTACTTTCATTCTTTTCTTTCTGATCAGCCAATACGTGTTTATTTGCACAAACTGGGAAATTGTCCTGCGACTTCCTCAAGGCTTTAAAGTCATTGGAAGCAACTTTCCATGTGGTGAAAATTCTATCCCACACCCTTTAGACTGCGAGTGAGTCTAGTATCCTTGCTTCGAAGTGAGCAAATCCGTAATTTTCAGTAAAAACACCCCACTCCGCGTCATAGTACAGCCACAACTAGATCAGTCTGTCTGGTCCTCGAGTATGAGAGCTACTTTAGCGGCCAACTAGCCTACCTCTTACCTCCAGTAAGCCCCACACAGTGGGCTTGCTGAGAGGTGGACAAAGGCCACGCCCCCTTTCCTCACCACTCAGAAAACACACCTCTTGGGGTATTAAGTCCCCTTCATTCCTGAGGGCTCCTAGGGGCCAACTAGCCCACTAGGTACCTCCAGCAAGCAGCACACACCTCGACTGCTTAGAGTGGTCCGAGGCCACGCCCCCTTTTTAAACCACTCTGCAAACGCGGCTCCTGGCGCACTGCTGCTCAAGGAATGAAGTCCACTTGTGTCCTGAGGTCCTCAGGACACAAGTGGACCTCATCGCCCCAGCAGCAGTGCGCCAAGAGGTGTGTTTGCAGAGTAGTGTAAAAAGGAGCATAGCCTCGACCACCTCTCTGCAATCCCGCTGTGTGGCGCTTACTGGAGGTACCTGGTGGGCTAGTTGGCCCCCAAGGACCTTTAGTATGCAAGGGGACTTAATTCCCCAACTTAGAACGCGCCAGGGGGAGCGTTTGCAGAGTCATGCAGGGAGGGGGTGGGGCCTCCGGCACGTTGCTTTTTTTTTTCTTTTATATAATTGTGTTATTTTATGGGAGGGGGCCGCGTGGCCCCACTTCCCTGGGCCACTGTTGGTTCTGGGGTCTCCATCCCCCGGGGCCTGGCAGCCTTGTTGTTTTTAAAACAAAATGGGGGAGAGGGGCCACATGCCCCCCCCCCAGAGTTCAATTATGACCCCGGGACCCCATTCCCGGGGCCTTGCAAGCCTTCTTTTTTATTTTATGGGGTGAGGAGAGCCACATGGTCCCCCTCCTCAGGCCAATTATGGCCCCGGAGACCCCATCCCCCGGGGCCGGCCTTTCAGTTTTTTTTTAAATTAAAGGGGAGGGGTGCCATATGACTCCCCTCCTGGGCCACTTCTGGCCCTGTGGACCCCATCCCCTAGGGCCAGCCCTCAAGTTGGGGACCATGGGGGTAGCTCCAATACCCCCACGGTCCCAGCCAGCTCCCCGCATCCTGCGTGAGCCAGCATTGCTTTTGGGCAAGCGGAGCTGCTGACATGCAGCTCCCGCCCTGCCATAGCAAGCGGCAATGACCCGGGGGTGGGAAACCCAGGACATTGCAGGACCCGGCCATGGGGGCTGGAGGTCCCCAGGGCCTTCAAGGGCTCCAGTAGGGGGGTCACAGGTCTCCCTCCCTACATTTTCCAAGCCCTGGGGAGGTGAGGGTCCCCGGGGGCCATGTGGGCCCCCGCATACATTATAAATATTGCCCCCGGGACCTGGCCCACCCGAGGGCTTACAGATAATGAAGCGCTGGAGCCTGCGCTTCTTTTTTTGTTTTTTTGGCAGGATTCGTGCACCCAGCGCGAATTCGGACGTTTAAAAAAATGCTTTTTTTGGCATCTGGGTGTTCTTGTGGGACTCCTGAGCAGGCCTAGGGGGTGAGGTGTTTCTACCCTGCCCCCTTTTCTAGTTTTTCATCTTTTTTTCACCCTTTTTCTTGTGACTCTGCTACCTAGTCACAAGATGGCTGCCAACACTTCCTGGTTTGGAGTGTTGACAGCCAATCAGAGTGACGCTCATGCGCGGGAGGGTTCGCGAATCCTCCTCGGTGCTCATATATCAATTTTTTTATTTTTTTGAATTTATCAGGAACTACTGAATGGATTTATACCATTTGAAAAAATGCTCTTTAGACCAAGACCTACCTTTTTGCCAAATTTGGTGTAATTCCGTTCAGCAGTTCGGGCTGTAGCCTTGTCTAAATTTGCGTATGCAAATTAACATGGAGAAAACGCGTTTTAGGAACCCCCCTTTTTTTGTCGGCCTCTGCTCAACAAATCACCCCGAAACTTTCAAGACAGGAGATGATCGGAGCGCCCCATTAGTTTTGAAAATTTAACGAATATTCGTCAACCGGAGCCAAAGATATTGGCAAATCAAAAAACTATTTTCCTAGTAGGTTCTGTGTGTCATGTAAAGTTTGGTGGTGATCTGTGCAGTGGGGCCTGAGAAATAGGGATTGTGAAATAAGGGTGCATTTGTAATGTTAATTCCCATAGGAACACATTGTCGATCCGACAGGCCGAATTGATGGACAGAATTACACCAAATTTGTCAGAAAGGTAGATGTTATTATGCAGATTGTGCTTTTTATTATTTGGTGCAAATACTTTCAGTGATATTTGTGAAACTAAAACTGAAAAATATAGTGACATCCCTGGCCGCCGATATTTTGCTGCGGTTTCACAGTGATCGATGTGACATCGCAATATGTTTGCGGTAAATTGTGAAAGATCGGGCCACCGGGGATGCTCGGATTGGCTGGATACAACCTGAACAGAAGGTTTCAGTGATTTTGCAGTGATTGCGGTTAAATTCCGACGTGCTTGAGGTAAATCACGAAAGAGCCCCAGCAGGAATTCTGTCATTTGCTGGACGCAACCTGAAAAGAAAGTTGCGGCTGCCATTTTATCGATCGGGAACAATTCCCAGGGCTGAAAATTTCTGTGAAAGTTAAGATAAGTGGTCAGGATGGAGATACTCTGACCCCATGTTGAGAAATGGGGGTATTAGTGACACACGTTATGTGTCCAATATATTATTTTTATACTGTGCGCAATATTCATGACAATGCCACGACTGCCATCACGGGGACATCATGAATATCGCAGCTACATCACGAACATTCGTGAAAAATATATTTTTTTTATATATAAATATTTACTCTCACTCACATACCCATTCAGGTACTCATGCACCCACTTACAGAATCACTCAGAGAGTGATGCACCCATGTACAGACCCATGCACCTGTTTAGAGACCCACTCATAGACTCATGCAAACAGTCTTATACCCACACAGCGACTCTACACCTACTCACAGACCTACCTGGGCAGTCATGTACCCACTCACAGACCCAATCAGGTGCTCATGCTACCACTTACAGACTCACACAGAGTCACACAACCATGTACAGACCCACTCAGAGACTCACACACCAATCAGAGCCTAACTATAACGTCCCTATAAACTTTGTTTTTTCAGTGAACACATATCTATACCGTCAGTCAGATTGTTCCAAAATTTGGAAGGATTACATGTTATAGTGGACAGATGATTCTTTGGGGTACTGCCCGTAAATATGGTAAGTATTTCATATGTTTTAAGGGTTTTTTAGCTATATCTGTGGCCGCTGTATTCCTGAGGTACATTATGATGACAAGTCATTAGCTGATTGGATAATGACTGCCTTTGCAAAAGATAAAGGCAGCCATCTTCCATCTTATTTTCAAATTGAATTTTTCTGTGTTCTGCTTTCTGTCTTGTAATGTAGGTAAGTATTAGGTACACGAAACATACCCTTATTTCGCAAACATACAGCACAAACTGATCTCACAGCCTTTAAATAAATTTTAAGCTATAAAACAGTAAGGCTATTTAACAGCACTACCCAAAATAAGCATGTGTGCTCCATAATGTGCAATCAACCAAATTTTCACCAAATACAAATGACAGATTTGGCAATACACACATTGAAAAAAATTAAGCAACATGCATTGAATTTCATCACCTTTTGAGACCCCTACAATATATACATATTATAATATATATATTAGTGGAAAAAACATTTCCATCTTTTCACTTACTTTAATGGTACGTTTCTTGCAATTTCCGCAATCCACTTTACGCCACAACACTGTCTTACTGTTTAGTTTACACCACTGCACTGTATGGAATTTACAGTATTTTACTCCACTTTGCAATACTACAGTATAGACCACTACATTCTGCGTTAATCCACTTTACGTTGATCCACACTACTCAAATAAGCTGGACTGCACACCATTGCAATGTGCTCCACAATACTTTATGGTAGTGTACTGTTAAACAATGTATTCTATTACACTTCCCTGTATGCTATTCCTCTATGGCCCACTTGATGGTTCACTGCCAAAGGGTACATGACTTGCTTGTTTCTATGAGTCTATGAGTCAGCTCATCCCTGGATTGTTCCTGGTCTCCATGGTGATGGTTCTGAGGAATCAGTTGGAGACTGGCAGCTAAAGTGGGTTGTGTAACGATTCGACTTATAAACACCTACCAAAGCAACCGGTGTACAGAGTCTTAACACTGAAGACGAGTGATGCTTGTTGGGGACAAGCTCATCACCAATTCTCGTGAGAACCCACACTTCAAGAGAATAACGGACAAGAGCTGCAAACTACAGCAACGAACGAAAGTGACGAACGAAAGTGAGATTTGATCAACTATGTCTTCAACGTTCCAACTACCTTTGGCAAGTCTGCGCAGTGAATATTTGGTAAAGTTTTACCTTATTTCACTCTTTGACGTGCTTCTTCAACGGCTCTTCCAGTGGCTCACCGCAGCACTCACAGGAGTGCCCGTGCTTGCAATTGAATGTGTGCTTACATCCTCGTGCAATGCACAGACCCAGCGCATGCACAGAACAAGCGTCTTAACGTAAGCATAGATATCATCTTAAATTTTCAATACTTTGTCCATTTCCTAGGTAACTGTTATACGGAAGTTACACGGAAGCTTCAATTTCAACTCCGTTCTCGCATAATCCAGTTTTCTTCATCCTGGAAGCACTGGGAACTTTCATCGTACCACTTTAAGGTACTGTTTCCTTCACTTTATTATTTTTTTACATTTTGCTGCCATCATGTCTGCTATATCAACGAATCAACCCCCTGCCTTTCATAATGAATTATAGTACAAGATGTTTCCTGATATTCAACTTGCTCCTCCCGTAATTAATCCAGTGAGCTATGGAGGTACACAGATTGATCTGGTAGGGTCTGCAGTGACGAGGATACTATTCAAAAACAGAGAGATGATTGATAAAATATATGTAGCCAAGCGAGGTGAAAGCCTCTTAGGTGGGAGGCACCAGGGAGATTTGAGTATAATACTCAACCCAAATACACGTAATGCAGCTGATCAAGTTATGTTAGTGAAGTCTGGTGGTGAGAGGTGCCACATTCCTCGTGTCCTGGAGCTAGTTTGCACAGAGCAAACTTGCATAGAGCAAATTTGCCTTCTGATCATCCTGCGAGAGGTTATTTTTTCGAGATCTCGCCGTTTTCCAGAATATTTCAAGGATTATGTGATGTCCTAATGTGGATATACTGTTGTTCTTGTTCTCAGTCCTTATTATTGCCTTCATTTTTGTACTCGTGTTCATTCATCTCCCCTTGTCTCTTTTTTCCTTGATTATTTTCCTTGTAACATGATTTCTCTTTTATTCACTTAGTTCACTTTCTCTTCCAAGTCTTCTTTATTAGGAGTAAGGGGGATGTGTTATAATGACTTGCTTGTTTCTTTGAGTCCACATGTTTCAGCTCGTGCCAGGATTGTTCCTGGTCTCCATGGTGATGGTTCTGAGGAATTAGTTGGAGACTGGGAGATTACTGGCTGGCAGCTGAAGTTGGTGGTGGAACGATTTGACTAATAAACGCCTTCCAATGCAACCGGTGTACAGCGACTTAACAGTACACTATTCCATTCTCCCCTACTACACTCTATGCCAATACATTGTAATGAAATCCACAATACGCAACTGCTCTGTCCCAAATTCAACTGTATGCGATTTCACTTTACAAGAGTAAATTCTGCACCACTCCACTAAACCACACTTCACTGTACATGACTAGACTGTACCCTTCTATTATTAACCCGATTGAGTGGGATGGCACTGTATTGTATGCTACTACACTACATTGCACTCCACTCTGTGTCTAAACAGTTAACACCATTAAACACCATTGAACTCAACTTTATTGCAGTAAACACTACTAAATTCTATAACTTCACTCTGTCTTACTGTAGTTTATGCTACTCCACTATACACTATAGCACTGCACTATATTACACTCTACCCCACTGTAGTCTACAGTATACTGCTCTGCGCCACTGCACTATACGGTACTCCAATATACCCCATTCCATTTTAAGCATATTTTCATTTTTTTTTTTTAACAGAGTTTTATACAGCGCGTACTTGAGCCGTTATCGGGTATCAGAGCACTTTACTGAGCACCAGTTGTGTTACAAAAGTACACATTCATTTTTGTTAGGCACGGGGAAATTAAGTGATTTGCCCAGAATCACAGAATGGTCAGCGACATTGCAGAGATTCGAACCCGGTTCCCCAAATTCAAGGTCGACCGCCCTAGCCATTAGTCCAACTCCTCTCCCTTTTAATTTAACTTTACAACACTATGCTGTACCACACTCCACTTTATGCAAGCCCACTGTACACCACTCAACTTTACCCCACTCCACTCTATAGCATTCCAATATACCCCACTCCGGTGTACGCTATTTCAGTTTACACAGCTCCACTGTACCACACTTCACTATACGCCACTCCACTGCTGGTTCAGTACACGATATTCCAACATAGGCCCATAACTGTAAAACAGTCCAGTGTTTACCACTACACTCTACACCACTACAGTATATGAAAATACACTCTACAATATTTACAGGATGTCAATCCACTTTACCCCACTCAACATTCTGCTACCACTATGCATACCATTGCACTCTACACAACTACACTCTATGCTGCTCCATTAAACCCACTCTGTTGTATCCAGTTCACTGTACACCACTCCACTTTATGCGACTCCACTCTATACCACCCTGCTGTATGGCATTACACTATACTCTACTCCACTATGCCTTATTTCATTTTACTCCACTTCACTATACCACAATGTACTGTCCCTGAGTACACTTTACAACACTACCCACCACTATATTGTACCACACTCACTTAACATTTCACTCCACTAAACTAAAGCGGACAAAGATTACAAATCGATTACTAACATTGTAAAAACAATTGTAATTTACAAAACATACCCCCAAAGGCAACATGTAGTTTATAGTTAGGAAGGCCATATTTATGTTATGTTAATTTAACTTGTAACGTGTGAATCACCCTGGAAGGGGTATCTTGTTGCAGCTAAGATCACACACAAACAAACAGATCTATTAAGCCGGAAACTGCTCAGTCTTCAGAAGTTTTCTGAATTTATGATGATCGGTACATTTGCATATGTGGTACAGGGGGGCTAGGTAAGAAAAGGGAGGGATAGGTAAAAAAAGGATCAGCCTCCTGAACGAGATTTCCTGATCCATAGGACTGTGAGCAGAGCTTTATCAGTTGGTCTAAAGAGCCTACCTGGCTGGTATATAAGCTTGAAGATAGATAACTTGGGCCTTTGCCATTCAAAGATTTGTGGGCCAAAATACAGATTTTAAAAATAATTATTTTGCAGACAGATAGCTAGTAAAGCAAGCTCAAAAGGGGAGAAGAAGCAGTCCTGGATGGAAGATGTTGAATGAGACAAGCTGCAGTGTTTTGGACAACTTAAAGTTTAGTTAGTAGTGTCTTATTGGTAGAAGCCAGTAAGGCATTACAGTAACCTGGTCCGCTAATAATGAACGCTTGGACCAAAGTTTCCTCACAGAAAGTGTAAGTAGAGGAATAATTCTTCACAGCAGATGCATCACATGAAAACAAGTGCCTGTGATAGTCAGTGAGTCAGTCATAATCACTTTATTCGGTTAATAAAAACCATAAAATTGCACTACACAAAAAGAAAAATCTTGTAAGAACAACATTAAAACATATGCAAAGTTCATTTAGGATAATCTTATACACCATAAAAATTCAACATGAAAAAATACCCATCCTTTTGATGTCATAAATGAAGCATATGCAGACTTCTTAAAAAAATTATCTTGTGCACAAGAGAAATCCAGTTAAAAAATATTTCATTGCAATTGTAGATGAGCTAAAATATTTCCTAACATGGAGGCACATCTTTTCCTTTCCCTAACCTCCACAACTAAAAAACTTTCCCTGTATTGTTTAGCATCTGTAAATATACTAACGCAAGCCGTACTTACGTAAAAACCTTATCCTTTAAAATAGGTACTATAAAACGTTTGCCAATATGATGATAATGGTCACCAAACATAGTAAAGTGCAAAGTGTCTTAGGAAGAAAAATTATCACAAGAGCAAAGGCCCAAATCTTTCGTCTTTCCCCATCCCTGAGATTCAGCCAATAAAAAGTGCAGGAGGTTGAATCTAAATCTGGTTAAAAGAAAGCGGTATTAAGGCTTTGTTATAACATTTAAATAGGGTTCAATCGTTGGAACTGTTTTCAATAATAGATAGGCTCGTACTGTGGGCTTCATTGATTCTCTGGCCTCTCTTTCGGTTTGCATCTTGTTTAAAAAATGTTTGATAGCCCACAGTAGTTCCTCTTTCATAAGTTTATTTAGAAAATCAAAAAGTTCAGGGTGCCTTAAATTCTTAACATAACCTATCCAGGAAATGCTACTTGCTCTGTCCAAGGATAAGCAATTTCGGGCGAACTCACAATTCACCACCAATTCTGGATTAGTCCAGATCATTCTCCAGCTCAGGAGCGGGGACAGTACGATCAAGTCTTAAACAAAGCCTATACCTAATTCTTTATGTATAATATATGATTGTATAGATTGCGGGAGTGAGAATAGATTTCTGAGAAACATGGGGGCAGATTTACGTTCCCTGGCGCATCCCTGCAAATCAGCAGGGATGCGCCAGGGAAGATGCAAGTTTGCCCTTGTGCCACTGCAGATGAGCCGCATTTACAATGCGGTGCATCGTGGCGCAAGGACAAGCAGATGCGTGACGCATCTGCCGGAGTAAGGTTGGCGCAGTGCTGAAGTTGTGCGATGCAACTCCAGCACTGTTCCAACCTGCCCTATCCCTAACATGGTGCGTCACGCCTTACGCCTGCTTGAAGCAGGCGTAAGGATTTGACGCACCAGCGTCGGAAAAGTGACTGCGTGAAATCTTGTAGATTTCACTGCGTCACTTTTCCGAGGCTTTTTCCGACATAACGCCCGCCCTGCACACATTAAACCTGACGCAGGTTTAATGTGGCGCAGGGCTTTACAACGTGACGCATCTCCCTAGATGCGTCACGTTGTAAATATGCAGCAGCATGTCGCTAGCTTTGCGCCGCCGCTGCGTCACAAAAGTGACGCAACGGCGGCGGAAAAGTGGCGCACAGGGCTTGTAAATCTGCCCCTTAGTTTTCACTAATTGTAGTTCCTCAGCCTCCTTATAACCCCAGATTTCAGACCCATATTTAGAGATGGCAATACATGTAGCTCTATATATGTTGAGCATGGCTTGGATCGGCTTGGCCCCTAACCTACGTGCAAAATCAAGAACCGCTACTGTTGATCTCACCATAGCATTTCTTTTTGCTTTCTTTTGCAGTACCCATGAGTCCCTATCATCAAACAGCACCCCTAAGATTGAGAATGTTGTCACCCTTGATATTTCAATTCCTTCGCAGAGGTAAGTTTTTAACTTTTTTGGTGTAATGTCCATGGTCATAGTGTGGATTTGGAGATGTTAGATCCAAAGATCTCATATAATCCGCAAAGAAATTTAGGAGACTCTGGAGTCCAACCGCTGTTCGGGTTAATAAGACCGCATCGTCTGCACATAGAAGTGCATGGATTGACTGGTCCCCTGCTCGAGGGATATCTATGCGGGCTGTGAACAAAGAGGAATCAAGATTATTTATATGCAGTGTAAACAGTAGGGGAGCTAGTAAACAACCCTGTCTGACTCCTCTTGGGATAGGGTTGTGCCGGGTGTGATTACCCCTTGGGTCATATCTCACCGTGGCAGAGAGATTCCTATGCAGATGTGACAGAAAATTTACTATGCACTGGTCCAGAACATTTCAATTAATAGAACCCATAATTTGAATCTGTTTACTCGGGCAAAGGCCGAGGACAGGTCAATAAAGGCCAGGTGTGGTACCCCCTTCTTTGCAGCAGTGTATTTCCCAACTAGCAGCTGTAGATGTAAGGACTGATCCATGGTACTCCTGCCCTACCTATAACCATACTGCAATTTTGATAGTACACTACACTCTTCTAGCCAATCTGTTAAATTTCTAAGGACCACTCTACCCAATACTTTGACTGCTGAATCAATCAGCAATATATGCCTGTAACATCGTGGGTCTCCTCTCCGCCCCTTTTTGAAAACAAGCATAATAATTGATTAGGACCAGAACCTCGTCAAACCGTGCAAACAGGCCACTTTAAACAAGTGAGTTAATATTTTAGACCAAAGTGCCATGTACAGCTTATAAAGGTCAGCCGGAACCCCCCTGGACCTGGAGCATTATTACTAGTCATTAGCATTATTGCCTCCCTTACTTCCTCTTCATTAAAAACCAGGCTGTATGTCCCCACGTCTGATGTAGGGGGACGCAAGGTTCCCTCATCGTCCTGATCACCATATATATGTTTAAAATGAGTGTACCATTGATCCTCTGTATATTACATTCAAGCGGGCAGTAACTAGCCCCAGAGAAAAGAGGTTTATTAACAATCTCCCAGAACCTAGCAATGTTTTTGAGGACATCCACAGGGAGTAATTCATTCCAGGCTTCTTATTTGATTTCCGTTTTACAATTTTCTACAGCAAAGTTATATGTTTTTCTAAAAACAGCTATTTGGGCTTTATCTTGGGGTGCTTGCTTTAAAGCATAAAACATCTTTTGGTGGGCTTCAGTGGATTTATGAACAAACCACCTCGCACCTCCTTCCTAAATTCCCTCATTGGCTGTGTAAGAGCTCTAGCCACCTGTTGACAGATCCTTTTGATGGCTGTAAGGGTTTATAAAAAACATTTTTAACTAAATCAATGTTTGTAAATAGAATTCCTCTCCAAGGAGTTATAAAAATGAACAATAGGTAATTACAGCACGTTAAAAGGCATTATTTGGACCACTAAACAGTTACAGTAGCCAGAATCCAGTATGCAATGGGTGCCTGAAAGGTTAAAGGAAATTAAGGTTATAAAACCCCCCTTTGCTCTACCCGCTGGGGAAGACCGTGTGGGTTCCCAGTAGGTTGTATAACCATCCACCCAAAGGGTATTTTCGGTTTCCCATGTCCCTTGTAGGCTAACCACATCATACTCCCTTAAAATGTCAGACCACCTAGGATTATTTTGTTTTATTCTTCAAACCCGCTATATTCCAGCTAAGGACCCTTGGATGTTTGTTTACTCTCTCAATGATCCTTTTAATAGAATAGGGAGTGCCAGTTCATGAGTTAACCGTGCTCTGGCTCAGGTGGGGGGGTATTGCAAGTCAATTGTTAGTATCCAACTGGTTCAGGGAAAGGAATCTGTTTGTGGTTTCAGGTCTATTTTTACCTCCCCCCCCCACTTGCCTCTTCTGGTCTTGGGAGTGGTGTTAGGAGAGTAGGGGTGCCAAGAGAGGGAGCCTATCCCTATTTCTTAATCTGTTAACTGAACTCCCCCTTGTTGATTCTGGAACTAATCGCCATAAATTACTTGAGCCCTTGGCCTGGGTATCCTCTTTTGGGGGATAAAAAAAACCAAGAGGCAGTGCTTTAATACCCCCTAGACCCTGATTTAGACCTCCTTGAAACAACTTCCCGGACATATCATTCTGATCAAAGTTAATGATAATGCAGTCACCCTCTCCTGGTTTGTCCCTCCAACCTACCCAACACACCCATCTGGCCATGATGATATGGGAGGATGCTTATGCCCCATTGTGTGACAGTTGTTTACACAAGAATTTCGTTTTACGAATGAGCTCATTGGTAGATTCAGTGCTTTTATCTTTAAGTGGGGGTACCTCTGTTAATACTGCTACCAAAGGAGTGGCTTCAGGGGGTAGATGTAACATACAGCTATTTGCAATCCCTTATGTGGGTATTTTTCCATGCTCAGCGTGCAGTTGGTTTTCTGAAGGAAGATGCGCTCCCACATAAATAGGGTTAGTATCTATCACCCTAATATCTAGATCTTTTCTAGCCTTAACCTTATCATGGAAGGCTATGCCAGGGTGCAGAATGCTGTGTCGTTCCTGACTTACAGACCACTCCACTTTACTAATATGGGTGGTGTTTAAAAGGTTATTTGCATCGTACGTATTTTTAACCACCCCCCTAGTGTTCAGTTCTGCCAATTGAGTCTCTATTCATAGCATTTTCCCCACTGGACCTTCTACCATAGTCTTAACAAGTTTGGTTATATCCTTCAAGAGTGTTGCAAAAATGGGTTCCAGGTGCGACTGAAAAAGGTCACCCACGATTGATCTCACAGCAGGATGTGATAGTTGGTCGGAATCCAGAATACTACCCTGATTCTGGCACGACAAGAGCTCAGCCATGACTGTGCCAGTTTTTGTGCCTCTTTTCTTCCATTTTTTTATGGCGGACATTTTTAGGTGAGGAGATACAACCCCAACCAGATTTACCCCCTCTGATGTCGATGTCCCTTGTAGTGGACCCTGGGATCTTAATGGGGTAAAACCCTGCGAGCCCTGTATGGGAACACCCTACTCAGTGCCGGTGATAGTTGCCTCACCTGGGATTACTTTCAATGTAGCATCAGCTGGTAACATGCTTGAGACTACTAGGTCCACCCCCAGACCCAACTGTTCCTTAGCATTTTGAATCTCCTCTGTCAGTGCACCCACAGCTGTTGTTAAGTACGAGATAATAGAGGAACAGTTCAGTGGTACTTTAGCTTTTGCCTTGACCAAGTCAGAGCTGCATGGTTGTTTGCGCTTACCCATATTGACTTGTGGATGGGGGTGAAAGAGGGGTGGCCCAGCCTCTGTCAGGCGCTGACAGGAGCAGACGGGCCCACCCTTGGCCTGAGCTTCGCCTGGAGGTGTGATGCTGCTGTGGTTCTTGGGGGCTGTGGTCCTGCTCGCCGGTAGCGAAACAAAAATCTCGGGCTCGGCTAAATGCGCCTCCTGGCACGTCGTGTTGGCAGCGTGATGCCGTGGTGGTGCTTGGGGCTGTGGTCCTGCTCCCCAGTGGTGGAACAACAATCTTGGGCTTTCATAAAGAGCGACTGATCTAGACGAATGCCCAAGTTTCTGAAAGCCAGTTTAGGAATAGCTGCTGAGTCTAATTCAGAAACCACCAGTTGGGGGTACAGAGATGTTGGGTCCTGCCAAACAGCATAGTCTAAATTTTGCTGGTATTTAGCTGGAGACAATTTTCTGATATCCAGGCAGCAATGGTTTGCATCCTGGCTGAAAAACATGTTTTTGCATTGCTCAGATTTTGATTGAAGGAGATTATTAGCTGTGTGTTGTCAGCTTATGAAAGAGATTCAAATCCCAATGACTTTACAAATTTGCCAAGGGGGGCGCACATAGATTTTAAAGAGCGTGGGGCTATGAGCCCTGAGGCACGCCGTTGACTAGCTCTAGGGTGCACAATTTATAGGAGCCCAGATTGATGGGCTGGATTCTGTTAGTTAAAATGTAATTGAACCACTGTGGAGCTATGCCATGGATTCCTATTGTCTGCAGCCTTTCAAGCCACCCAAGATGAGACACTGTATCGAATGCTACAGACAAGTTCAAACAGAGCAAATGATAGATGGAATGCCGAACAATGCAAACATTCACCTCCAGTCACAAAGATCTGGGTTTAATCCATTGTGCTTTTGCTCATCACACCACTCAAGTTTGGACACAGACATATAAAAATCAGTCTTGACCCTGCTCCTCCTGGGAACAGTCCAGCCGAACTGCCAAGCCAGGTCCTCCCTGGACCAGAAACAAACCTCCTGGAACCAGTTTAGGGGCATCGCCCCTCAACAGCCAGGCTAGCTTGAATCCAGCGGTGCAGTGAGCATGGGACCAACATCTGGGCATAGCCTTTCCACTTAGGGCGAGAAAAGCAAAAGGAACAAATGATGGACGGAATGGTGAACAATGCAAACATTCACCCCCAGTCACAAAGATCTGGGTTTTATCCATTGTTTTTATGTGCACCATGTCACCCCAGTTTGTACCCAGCTATATGCAAATCAGTCCTCATGGGAACAGTCCAGCCCGAACTGCCAAGCCAGGACCTCCCTGGACCAGAAACAAGCATCCTGGGACCCAAGCAATGATGGAATATTATCATCAAGAGAGCATCTTATATGATCAGCGACCGTTATTAAGGTACTGTACATAGGTCTGGAAACAGATTAAGGGGCTAACTGCGATTGCTGAATCAGTTTCAGAATCATTTCCGACTGACTCGGATTCTGCAAGTCCGTCCAACCAATTATGATGCTTCCAAAAATCATTTGGTCGGACTCGCATTGACTTCAACGGAGACCTGTGTTCTGAAAGAGAACACAGGCTCCTGTTGTTGAAAGTGGTGGTTGGGGAAAACCTTGCACCCTGTGATGGGCACCCCATGGTGCCTGCCACACTGTGCATGGTTGGAAAGAGAGGACCCATGGGTACCCCCAGGGGCCCCAACCAGGTAAAGGGTGACAGCCGTTTCATGTCGGACAAACCGATTCGGAAAGGCTATCAGAATCAGGCATCGTAATTGCTTGGTCGGAAACAGTGTCCATAGAGCTGTACGATTTTGCTCCGAAAGACTCTGGCTGTCTGAATGCCGATCGGAACCAATTCGGACAGCCCTAACAGTTTCCTTGCAATGTAATCGGTGGTTCAGAAATGTATCCGATTCAGTCGGAAACATAGGTTCTGAATCGGATTCTCCAAATTCGAATCCCGTTTGGAGCCTTTCTGACCGCCATCGTAATCGGCCACTTAGATGGGTCCAGGACCTTGTTTTTTACTAGGCACTCCATGAGTTGATTGTTTATTTGTCCTTCCAACAGCCTGCCCAATAAGGGTAACAGTGAAATCGGTCCATAGTTGGTAAGATCCATAGATAACTTAGAATTGGTATGACCTGTGCTGCTTTCCAAACTAAGGGAATTTTCCCAATGCTAATAGATGAATTAAGTGAAGAGCAGATGGCAGGGGAAAGCTAATTGGACATAGCCGCAGAAATCCTAGAAATATAGATGTCTAAAGGAGACCCTGATTTGGCAGATGCCAATGCTTTCTGAATAGAATCAGGCAAGAGTAATTTAAACTTGCCTATGGTAAAAGCACAGTTGGAAGGGGGCAGACTGGGATTGTACTCCAAGCTCTCCTGCTATGGGGAAATTTAGGTTTGGTATACAACTGGTCTGGGAAAATGTAGGTTTGGTATACAAATCCAAAGTACGCGCTACAAACATTAGAAATTCTACAAATTCAGACATTGCTTATTTTTGTCATTTATGCACCACTTATGCACTTATTTCTAACTTATTTGTGTTAAACATACTATAAACTGCACAAGCATAACAAATGTATTACTTATAGTTATCCTTTGAAATTATCATTTATGCACAGCTTTAAAATTTCCATAAGTCATACTTATAACTCACATTTATACTTTCAATTAATACCACTTGAGCACCTCTGTACACAGTCGTCACCTCACATGCATCACTACATTAACAATGCTAGCTGACAATATGCCTTGATCTTTTTATAAACATAACTTTTCAATGATAATTGAGAAGGCAAAAGTAGTCTAGCATATTTTTTGCCAACATTGATCACAGTGATTGTTCTTAACTCATGGATTTTTCAGAAAAGAAAAAAAGCACTTAGTTATTTTTGGAGTAAATATAGTATAATCCTCAACGTCTTAGCCTTTCTGACACATACACAGCTCCTTACACAGTGGATATCCTCTATGGATGACTCCTGCAGATATGGTTGGTGTTCCTCATTGTACCGGTGAATAGAGAAACTCATTCCACCCTCAAGCTCTCCCATCTGCTCCTTGTACATATTGAAAAGAGTAGGTGACAAGATCAATTCCCAGGATACAGTGCATGTTGATGGAAATTGAATAGGCCTTGTTGAGATCATTTTGACAAATTGTTTATGTCCAGACAGATAAGATGCAAAAAAGGCCTCTCTAATAATCCCCACATGGTTCATGTCTGGGAGCAAAAAATGTGGCTGATCCTATGATTTTCAGGATATGAAACCAATCACATATGTGACATAAATTCAGAGAGCAAGGATAATTAGAATGCTTGATATCTGGGGCAATAGCCCATACTTTGTAATTACCTATATATTCAATATGGAATGTGTAAGTAGTACATAGAACCATCTGTCAGATACCTAATGTATTTTATTCATGAACGTTCTAAAGGTTGGTTTGAAATTTTCAATGTTCAATCCAGCTTGTTAAAATATCATTAATATCCACTCTATTATTTATAATTATACTAACCATTGCTTGAATTATAATTATAGTAATATTGGTAACCTCGATATTGGTAAGTGTACAAATGATAAAGATAGAGTTAATTATACTCATTCTCCTAATACTGCTTCAACTGAGGTAGTTTGTACTACTAAGTGATTTAACTCATTTGGTGCCCATCCTTCCATAGGTTTACTCAGGAAAACTCTCTCACACACCTGTTTAAGATCCAGGGTTCCTTAGTGCAAGCTAGAGCTGTTCTCAGTTTGTCAGCCTCCGTTGCAACAGTTGCATTTTTTAACATATCCCAGGCAAAATTCCACTCCGTTTCCCCACCTCTTGCTATAGCGTGGCAGTAAATGGTGGTCTTCAGGTTTGGAGTTATGCTGCAAGAATGAAGGAAAACAGCATGTAAATGCATAGTTGAACAATTTGTTATGCATATGTTTAAAATATGGAGATATATTGTTATTTACTAGTAAATTTTACGTTTAGATTGCAGTGTCACTTTTAAGGTCTTGTCTAGGCAGCTCTTGCTACAGCGCTAGAGACATGCTGTATCTAGCTTTTGGGCTTGAAAAAAACTCATCTTTTTCATTGGTTCCTGTTGCTGTTTTTAGAAATGCTGACTTTTCTATGGTATATACTAAGTAGTCACTCGTTTTGGAATTACGTATCCTCCCATAAGGACTGCCCTCTTACATGTGTTCTTAATGTTCAGGTTATTTATCCACAGCAAGAACTCTTTTTTGTTGGCCTGCCTCTTTGCTTGTTACCTTCTGTTTACTTGTGCAATGAAACTGTGTCGGGTTGCTTTATCTCTGTGCCTCACCCTCTACCCTCCCACAACACTGCTTTGGTTAGTTCAGGTCTCTTAATCTCCCTGTGCCTCCACTTCACACCTCTACAATACTGCTAGCTGGCCCCCACTACCCCTTAAAGGCCATTGCTGCGTTGCTAATATTTTGTTACTTGGCTTTTTTGCTAATTTTTTTGTTACTTTACAAACACTTTTACATAAATAGCACGCCTAGCCATGGGCGTGGTGAAACTAAACAATCAGCCAATTATCACAGGATGTTGAGCCTGACAGCAAACTTGTACACGGATCCCCAGCTCACCAGTTGGCATCTCTCACCGCTGTGCCATATCCCTTGCCTAGCCATGTTGCAGGGTGCAGTACCATATGTGGCCAAAAGAGGTCCCAAGGGATACCTAAGAACAGCCTGTGGTATTGAACCCTCACAACACTGCTTATTTCAGTAGTTCTGAGGGAGTTTCCATAAGACAGGACGGTTCATCTGTTTTGTCTTTCTCTTCACCAGGGCTCCTGTAACAAGCCTTATTTAGCTCATGCTTGCAAACCAAGCGTACCACATATTTGCAGGCTGTGGTAATACTTCTTCAGAAGGGTCAATGTGTAGATGTAAACATGTCACAGCTTTCTCCGATCGCCATGACACCGACCCCCATTGCGTCCAGCCCCCTCTGTCCACGCCCCCAAGGCATGCCTCCTTAGCTGCCCTTGCAGAGTCACTCCACCCCTTCTTTTCATAGCCTCACTGCCAGGGCCAGCTCTAGGGTGGTGCGAACGGTGCCACCGCACCGGGTGCTGACTTGGGGTGGGGGCACCATGTTTATTGTTTTAAAAGCTCTAGATGCCACGTTCCTCTTCCGAGCAATTCTCAAGCATCATGTCACGATAGACAACTCCTGTGATTAATGTTGTTCTTGGTGAGAGACCCGAGCTTTGTCTGGGGAAAGTTTTAACTCATCATAGCCAAGAAGGTTAATATGCCTGCTGCAAAGAACTTGTCCCATTCTGCATACACTATAAATAGGTCAAAGGGTTATCACTTTTGCCAGCAAGATCCTTTTGTTGCTTGCAGTTTAAAAGTTAAAATCCTAATATAGAGCAGTGAGCTATTAACTGCCGTCAAAGAGCTCATGCAAACTGCAAGAAATATATTACAGCTACATGTATTTTGCCCAGTCTTTCCTTATCCTAGTATTGCAAAAATGTTTCATTTGGGTAGAAATCAACTCTTATTATTAAAGAAAACCTCTAACAATGATGCTACATTTAAAATTCTTAATTTGTGCTTTTCCAGACCAAGGACTTTTAAATGATACTGCCTACCAGTATGAATGACATGTGACTCCTACACATTGTAGTCCTCTGTTTTAGGTAATCCTATACACTGATTTACACACGCATGATTGTCTCCTTGCAATGTATGTGTGATGTAAAGTGTTCTGAGACCCTAAACTGGTATGAGGGGTGGTAGAAAACTAAATGAATCTAAGAGACAATGGTTATGGTGACTTAGGGGGCCTTGTCAAATGTTGGTAGTGAGGAAATCCGTGGTTAGGTGGTCATGGGGGGGTGCCAACAAACATTGTCGCACAGGGCGCCACCAGTACTAAAGCCGGCCCTGCTCACTCCTATCTCTTGGTTCTCTGCTAGAACATTCTCCTACCAGTTCTTGCTCACACATTTCCCTCTCCTCTCTCGCACATTCTTCTATTCTCCTCTCTCGTATCCTATTTCCTCGTTCATCTACTTTTCCCCTCCCAGCACCAACTTCCTCTTTTCACTCAGTCATCCCTTGCTCTCATCCTATCTCCGCCACTATTTGTTGCTCTTCAAGCTGCTCCTCCTCTACAATGACATCTCCCCACCACCCTCTTGTTTCCTCCTCACTCCTCCTCTTTCTCCCACCCATTTTTCCCAGTCTCCTCTCGTCTATCCCCCTCTTCGTGCATCTCGTCATATTTCCAGCACCTCATTGCCTCTCTCCCTCCTTCTCTTATTACATTTTTTGTAGAGCATGCTGTATCCAGTCATTCTTATCGGCTTTTGATTGCAGAGATCTCTTTCCCTCGCTATTCCCCAAAAAGCACCACTAAAGTACTGTTGTTTCAAATGTTGAAGGAACTGCTCTCTAAGACACGTCCACTTTAATATTTTAATGTTTTACACGTAAGCGCGTTGTGAAAAAAATCCCTAAAAAATTAAAATATGTTTTAAACAATGAACAGGACCTGTCTTTATGCCCTGTAGCATCCATTTTGTGTGAGTTAGAGATGAGGGATGTGGAGACATGCGAGAATGTTTCTTTTCAATCTTTTTTTGCGGCATTACATATTTATGATGACAGATTACCTATGAAAACAAATGTTCTGATTTCAGACAAATTGCACACTACTTTGCAAAATACATTTCAGCAGTAAAAGGTTGCCAATTTAGGCAATTTTATAATCACTTTTTCTTTACATGTCCACGTACAGAACAAAGGAGAAGCGGTATAAAACAAAAGCAGTGATGAAAAGCTTCTTCCAGCCAGGCAATGCAGCTGAAATAACTTAATATCCAGGGCTGACACAAAAAACTGTAATGGCAAAAACTTCAAAACTACAAGCACAAGTTTCCTTCCTTCCTTCCTTCCTTCCTTCCTTTCTCATTTATACTTATTTGCTTTTTATACTTTCTTTCTTTTTTTTTTAATCATTTCTCTTTTCCCTTACCCCCTTTCCCTATAAATAATTTTCTTTTACTCTTTTGTTTTGATATTTTTGTATCCTTTGTATTCTTTTTGTGTTCTCTTTTTATTTCTCCATTTGTTTTCTTTAGCTATCTTTTCTTTCTTCTTCCTTCAACAGATCTTTAGACTATATTTTGTCCTTTTGTTATCTCCTTTTTCTTCCTCTTTCGTGCTTTATTCCCTTCTATTTTAGGTCATCATTAAGAAGATAGGACCACTTTATGTTAGTAAATGAGATAAAAGGAACGTAAAAGTGCATCACTATGCGAGTGTGTTGAAAATCTTAAATCTGGACAAAGGCAGCGGCAAATACTACTGCACATTCATGAAATATAGGACAGCAACTATAAACTAAATTCAGTTTATATCACATATCACAAAATGCTTATTTGAATATTGTTTTTGAAAGGAAAATGTTTTTTTGCAATTGCATGTCATAACAGAGAACCCTATAATAAAAAATAAAGTACAAAAAATCAACCTGCAACTTATGGTTGGGGGTGTAAGGACAATGATGATTCCCTTCATGGACATGGTTTAGTGCCCAGATCCTGGAATGGCATAACTCAAAAATAACAACTTGAGAAAAAGTGTCATATTTTGACACACCTTCCAAGTGTTGCATCTATTCATTTCATGCTATTCAATAAGGGGGCAGTACATTGTGTGGCTAACAGAGGTTCCTTTACACCGAGAAACAACCTGTGTTTTTGCACTTTTTCATTGCTTTGGGATTTTCTTTTTGTTACTTATGCTACTGCTGGGATATTTTTGGACAAAAAAACAATCTAACAAACATTATCATTTGCAACACCAATAGCTCAAACTTTCCCTAATGAAAAATGTATTGCATTGTGAATGCTTGTTTAAGCTTGCACATAATTACATAACTTTAGATACATTACAGGTTAGGTAAATAGTTGCTAAAATGGTGATATATTCTTAAGTACAGAAACATTGACAATGTAACAAGCTAATGCTGACAACACAGGGAGCAAATCATGACGCCACTTAGGCCAAGGCTGATAGAAGAGTATATATCCATGAGAGTGACACCATTCATACTGCTACAGGTCTGGAATTTACATTGCATTGTACAGTCCCTGGTTTGCATGAATGAATCATGGGTCCCCTGACCCATGTAGAGGATCAGTAAGGCCATGTTCCACAAGTTTTACAGCCTGCCACTGATGTACAGATACCTCATCCTTGTTGGAATTGTCCTGCCTGACCTGTGGAACCGAGTAATGAAACAGGTATGTGGCAAATCATAAACCAGATGTTTCAGATTTTGGGCCTCTGATTCCTTGCTGTTTCCACCAAGCTGAATGCCCGCAAGGATCAGCTCCTGGTCAACACTTCTCAGGATACAAGCAGAAATTAAAAGACAGCATGTGATGAGATGCCTGGAACTGAATCACTAGAGGATTCACTAAGGTTCAGCATAATTACCCAAACATATGATGACACTACCAACATCATGTTGAATTTGCACTCTATATTCCTACCGTTAAGTGTTCAGTTAAAAAGGCATTGATTCTTTTTCAAGGTTCTTTGTTTATTTGCTCAGAGTATCCTTGAAAGAGATGTTGCATGCAGTTTAAACACATTTTGTTAGAAGTTGCACTAGGTGCTTAGCTCAGCCTTAACAGCAGTAACTTCCTTCACAGAGTAGCAGTGTCACACTACCGGCAGAAGTTTCACAATTTCCATAGAGCAGCAGTCTCACACCACCAACAGCACTCTCATGCTCTTAAAGACTAGCACCAAATCCAATAAGTTTGGCTGATAGTGAAACGGCCTTTTGGTGGGTTTGTGTGTGTGTATCAGAGCTACCTGTTTTTCCAACTGAAAGGATGTAAAATAACAGCGTCCTTTCGAAGCATGCCATGGTTAATTGGTTCCATGCCGATGTGCTATTGTTTGTTAATTTTTGTAGATTTTTTTTTTTTTTTAAGAGGTGGGTCTTGAAGGGTGCACCAATTAATCCACCTGTTTTAAAATACAATGTTGTGTGGAAATCATTTTCCAACCATGTTTCAGGCAATATATACAAAAGGCCACCTTTATTTTATTTTTTATCGTTATCTACAGGTAAAGTACAAGGGAGATTTTGCAATGCCCCAAACATTGCATACAGCTTGACAGGAAATCAAATGTATAACAAAAGAAGGCACTGAGAGACTACTTACGTATTGAGGATAGGATCACTCATCCACTTCTTATAGAGATCAGAAGCCAGCGCCCAGCACTCTGGCATACCACAGGTGCAGGCAGTGTTTATGGCACTAACTTCATTATACCTGAAAATAAAAATAACCGTAGTTAGACACAGAGATAGATTTTAGCCAGTCTAACCTACCGAACTATACTTTGTCATAGCCTTATAGCACGCTGCCGATGGCTATACCGGTTGTTAAAGGCCCTGAACCTGAGTTAGAGGCCCGAGCTGCAGGCAAAGGCCTATAACGAGAGTGAGGGCCTTTAACAACTGGTATAGCCCGAGGTAGAAAGGCTAAAAGGATATTAGAACTTTGCACCCACTAAGGGTAAAATGTTCTAAATTTAAAAGTGAGAAACTTGAAGACAAACATTTGAATGTCGAAGCTCTGGATTTACACTAGCAATTATAAGCCTGGAGCTACTCCATTGTCTTCACTGGAGCGCTCAACATTCTAATATTCTAATGTTTATTAGACAACTGATAGTGAGGTTCTCACCGGGGAGGCAGGGGATAACAGGAAATGGGACTCATGGGAAGAACTAACTGAACCGCTAAGTGTGATCAAAGTATCTTTTCAAGGACACAATTCTGTGACCTACTGTGAAGACCTGAGACAATAGGGAGTTTACCTGCCCTGAAAGTTTGCTTAAATCCGGTTAGATGCCGAGTACGGGGAATGCATCACCTGTTACAAACTACGTTTTTGCTAATTTATATTAGCGTGTGCTCCTAGAGCGCTTAGATTTTCTTAGGATTACCTCTCTTCACGGGAAATCCACTTTGAGCCCTTCTTTTTCCGGAGATGTCTACTGGTTTTAAACCGAGAATACTTTCCAGCTTTCACAATTCTCTATAGATGAAATTCTAAGGCTTCATGCCAAAATATTTCTAATCTGTCACCAGAACTGTTCATTTGGGTTTTTGAACTGACACCTTTCTTTGCTAATTAAAAAAATTGTCATTCTCCTTCTTAATCTAGATCAGGGAGTTCCTTTATGGAACACACTTGCCATATTTTTGTATTTGTAAAACTCACAAATTTGATATTTTACCATGTCTTGAAATGCCAACTGATGTATAATTTGTATTTGTAATAATGATGACTGAAAAGTTGATATTTACTGATTAAAACAATTTAACCTTACTAGATTAGTTAATTAAACCCTTTAACTCACACCATCTCTCTTTGTTAATTCTTGTGAGGTCTCAATGGACTTCACTGGTACTGTTGATTAATGTAAATGATTGTTCCTTTTCAATTCTCTTTGTTGACGAACAAAGGTCCATACGACCAATGGCAGGGTTTATTTAATGATTACACTCAAAGACTGAGATACAAAAATCCCAGGTTCGGCATATTCAAGAAACAGATGGTGCACTATTGTGAACAGGTTCTTCAGAATCTGGTAAATAACTACAATTAGATTAGGGCACTTAAAAAAAGCTTATTTTGTTACTGCTGTGGTATAACATTGTACACCTTCCAAACTTTGTTTAGCAAACAGGAAATATAATAAAGCAAAATCAAAGGCCTAATTTAACCTAACAAACAACTAAAAAAGTAATAGACCTCTATAAAACCCTGCAGGTAGATCCAAGTAATCTTATCTTTTTTTACTCTAGAATGTTATCTATTTTACTTCTATGTTTAAAAACTTAAACCACAAACACAAACTAAAGTTCCACAATTCTAAAAAAGATTAATGTTAGAGCATGGGTATAGCACCCATTTATAACATATAACATATAATTATGGATTGGAAGCTGGGAATAAAGGGTTGTTTTTGCCTGAGTGTTCTGAGTGGCAACGTAGACAACTCTAGCTACCAGAGCGATTCAAGGGCTAGTCGGTTGGCCTCCTGATCAGAGTCTCAGGAACAGAAAAGGCTCCAACCATCTTAAACCCGCACCTGAACTCAGAGTAAGTCTTAACCCCCCAGGTTGAGCTCCTCCAGCCCTGGACTATTGGTGGTGGTGGTAAATGTGCTCAGATAGCCAAATTATAAATCTTGGGATTTAGGATATTTTTGGCTAAAAAAGTGCTATGCGAACTGAGAGGAGACCGGGACCAACCTGCTCGCCTATCCACCCAAGGTGCACTGCCGGCGGGTCTGACTTTGAGGCAGCTCCCACTATGTTTTTCTATTAAGAAGCAAATCCTGTTCAGCAACACTTCACTAAAGGAACTCTCATCGGCTACAGCCTCCAGATTCATCCAGCTGGAGATTTTCGAGTTCCAAGAAAGAGACTAAGTGCAAGCACAGAAATCTTCCCCACTACGTCATCCAGTGGCTCCCCGATGATGACGCCTGCTCCTCGAACACCACCTGCAGCCTTGTCCCGCTGAACTTCTGCCTTCTCAGAAACATGTTCTTCAAATTTCTTATAACGATTAAGGTTAGTGCTGACCAGGCCCAGTCCACTTTTTGTATTCGACGTGTGGTCCATCATAGTCGGCCATATTTTTCAACATTGATCCTGTCTCACTTGACTAGATGTCTGCGGTTGACACTTTGATCTTTTAGGCACCAGTTTTTAACTTAATTTTGTCATTGTGGTGTTGAATAATTTATTAAAATATACCCCATTTTTCAAACATGGTTGAACTTCAATAAGCAATTAATCTGCTAAAGACTGAGGGACACACATTATTCACAGCATTAGGCAAATTTGACAAACCAGTTAAAATAATATGAATTTTTTGGCTGCAGTAGAAATTCTGACATTAGAAAACAATTCTTAAATGAAACAGTATTTTTAGAAGTATATACTGTTTCAACTTTAGAGCTTTCATAATATTTCATAGCTCTGGGTATACCACCAGTGCCCAATGAAAAAATTCTCTAAAACCACACCTTAACTGAAGGGTAGAGCAAATACAGAAAGCACTTCCTCTCTGCTCAGGAGAAATAAACGAGTAGCAAACTTCACAAAGTCCACAACAGAAATCATAACTAATAAAACAAAACCCTTAAGGGCTCATCTAAAGTTCCATGGACCTGGAATGACACTGGCTGCAGTCTGCAATTTAAAATTTGAGGTGCCCCCCTTTTGAAAGAACCCCATGCACTCTGTCGCACCCTTCGACCTATGCCACCACCAACTTTTTAACCTCAGGAGACACAAGATCAGCCACCAGCTCACCACCATCCTCAAAACGTTCATCACAAAACCTACTTTTCCCAATGCCTGGAAACATGCAGCGACGAGGTCCCTCTTCAAGCAATCCACTGCAGACCCCAGCGAGCTCCAGAACTACAGTCTCATCTAACTGCTATTGTTTGCCGCTAATGTCCTGGAGAAGGCCATCAACCTGAAAATCATTGAAAATCTGAAGAGAAACAACATGCTAGACCCTTCCCAATCTGGTTTCAGAGCCAATCACAGCACCGAGACAGCCTGTATCGCTGCAACAGATGACATCCGCACCCTATTCGACAGAGGAGAATCAGCCGCAGTGATCCTGCTATACCATTCCACAGCCTTTGACACCGTCTCCCACCACACACTCAACAATATCAACAATAGGCTTCAGCAGATTGGAATCACTGACAGCGCACTAAGATGGATTGCATCCTTTCTGATATGGCCCACCCAGGGAATCTGTCTCCCTCTCTTCATCTCACAATCCAAGCACACCATCTGCGGCATCCCTCAAGGCTTAACCTTCAGTCTAACGCTCTTCAGCATCTACATGACACCACTCGCAGACATCGTCAGAACCCAAAACATCAACATCATCTCCTATACTAACGATACCCAGCTCATCCTCTCAGTGGACCCCACCTCGACGAAGACCAACTTCCACAACTGTATGAAGAACGTCTCAGACTGGATGAAGAACAACTCACTGAAGCTCAACACAGACAGAAATGAAGTTCTGATCTTTGGTAGACACACCTGACTCCTGGTGGCCATCTGAACTTGGACCCATCCCCACTCTGAAAGACCACGCCCGCAACCTCAGCATCATCCAGGACAGCAAACTCACCATGAAATGTCAGGTTAACATTGTCTCCTCAGCCTGCTTCCACAGCCTCCACATGCTCCACAAAGTGTTCAAGTGGCTCCCCATCAGCACCAGGAAAACAATGACGCAGGCCCTCATCACCAGCCAGCTGGACTATGGCAACACACTCTATGCAGGTACTACTACCAAACTTATTAGAAGACTCCAAATAATCCAGAACACAGCGGCCAGACTGGTCTTCAACCTCCCCAAGAGGACCCACATCACCCAGCACCTAAAAGACCTTTACTGGCTCCCCATCCAATTTAAGCTTCTGACTCACGCCTACAAAGCCCTCCATGACCTAGGACACACCTACATGAACCACTGCCTGAATTTCCATCGACCTCCCAGGAACATCCGCTCCAACCACCTCACCTTGCACATACACCATGCTTCCTCTGCTGCCACACCGGAGGATGCCCCTTCTCTAACCTAGCTGCCAACTCCTGGAACACCCTTACCCTTCACCTTTGTAGTTCACCCTCATTGACTCACTTCCAAAGGGACTCAAAACCTGGCTCTTCAATAGATAGCCACAGCACCTGCATACCCTCTTGGGTTATATGCCACGCTCTTTAAGTACCACTTGATTGATGGATTGATTGATATGAAGATGTTTCTTGCCCAAATTGCTTCTGGTGACATGGCTGGGGTATATTTAGAAAAGCTGCTCAATGCCCAATCTGCCAGATCATGGTGGCTGTTGTAAATTGGGTTACTGGTTGAGAGGGTGATACTCCACTCAAGCAGCAGCCACAATTTCTCTCAGGGCTAAGTCACACGCAAACCCAAAATTGACCTCTGCTTAACCCTCTGGTAGCTTGGCACAAAAGCAGTCAGGCTTAATTTACAGGTAATGTCAAAAGTATTTATACAACACTTCAAACAGTAATAAAAATTAAAAGACAACACAAGAAGAATCCCACATCAATTTAGAAGAATATAGTACAATTTAATATACTTTTTGAGACGAAATTTACAAAACTCCAATCAGTAGAACTAGAGATTTACACTTTCAAAGTTTTAGGTAAAAACAGTGCAAAGAAGGACAAAGCGCAAACTGTGGTTATCTGGTCACTCTTGACTGGAATAAAGTCACAAGTTCAGGCCGACCATGATGGAGCTTGAACCGGATAACGGGACCAGGTTAGGCCCACTGAATAAAGTACCTTAAATCCTACATGGGGAGCATTGCAAAATCCAGCATTTAAGATGCAGTTCCGAGGACCAGCAAGACTTCAATGCAAGGTCCTGCATCATCGTGGAGGACACCGTCAATGAGGGGTTTGCAATGCGAAAACCTGCTTTGAAGCTGAGTTGTGCAGCGGTGGTTCTAAGGAATCTACGGGGCTGCGATACGAGTACTTCATTGTCGTTGACTTGACTTGTGTTGTGAATGCCTGCATTGGGAATGGGTCGTGTAGCAGCAGTTGTGAGGCGGAGCTGCGAGGAGTTGCACGCACTGCATCAATTCTGCCCACTGGACCGCAGCTGGATTGGCAGAGCACTTTTAGGCCTACTTCCCAGGACTGGGATTGCACCACTTTGAGGGTAGAACGTACAGCTTTTCTGTCCTGAGGTTCTGATCAATAGGCAATCCAAATAGCCCTTGGTGTCTTCTGGGTAGTCCCGGGGTCAACATGCAGGTCCAGTCCTTTACTCAGGAAGTAGGCAGTAGGGTAGAAGGACAGCAGAGTAGACATCGTTCTTGCAGAGAAGCACAGCAGTCCTTCTCATTCTTCCACAGGTCCAGAGGTGTAGAGAAGAGTTGGGTCTGAGGGTCGAACCTCTATATCTGATGCCCAAATTAAAGTAGGAAAAGGTTCTGGAGGTTTCCACCCCCAGAGGTGTTTGGAATTTCCTGCCTCACTGTCTTGACCCAAACTTGACTGGGGTCACTTTAGACTAGTGTTATACCCTTTGTGAGTGTACTCAGGCAAAGCCTTTGTGATGTACAAGCATAGTAGGTGACAGCTCCTCCCCCTCATCATGTCAGAGATGGCCCATCCTGCCACCACCTGTGCTCTTTTGTCTCACTGACTGGGAGCAATGTATAAAGACCAATTGCCAACTACACATAGTCATGTGGTCCAGGAAACAGGCTGCAGAAACCAAATGGCTAGGACGAAAAAATATCAAATTTAAAAACAATTGAATTTTCATAATTGTTATTAAAAATCCAACTTTACCATTTTAGAGGTTTTAAAAATACAATTCTTTAGACACCTGTAGGAAAGTGGATTAGTAGTATGTTGGAGTATTCACCTTCAGCTAGTAATAATGCCACAATCACTAATAAGGTCCAGTGAAGTATTGATAAATTAATCCTTGCTTAACCCTTGGTAGCTTTGCATTGAGCAGTCAGGCTTAATTAAGGAGAAAGGTGTGTGTAAAGCAGTTAACATCACCAAAACAATAAATAAGTAAATGGCACAACCCAGTAAAAATTCAACATCAATTTATGGAAATAGAGAATATTTGTATCATTCAAATTACACCAAAATGACCAAAATCCAATGTAGGAAACCAGATATACGAATTTTCAAAGATTAAATGGCACCAAAACAATTAAAGAGCAACTTGCAGCTATTTGGTTGTGCTGGACTGGGACAAAGTCAAAGTTTTACGTCAGCCACGATGGAGCGCAAGTCCAATAGGCTGGATCCTAGGTCCTGGACAAAAGTTTACTTTCAGACGTAGGGCCTGATTTAGATCTTAAAGGACAGGTTACTCTGTCACAAAGGTGTCGCATATCCCATCCTGCGAAATTTAAATCCCATAGAATATAATGGGATTTATATTTCAATGGATGGGATATCTTTCACCATTGTGACACAGTAACCCATCTGATAAGATCTAAATCAGGCCCTTAGCCTTTTACTTTTGAAGCTTTTCTCTCAACGTCAAGTCCTCAGGTTCCTCAGATCTGGAGTTCAATTCAATGATGACGCCTGCTGCAGCGCGATAGCTCGGTGAGCCTCTGGAAGTCTTTGTCTCCGGCATCAATGGCCTGGAGCTCTGGAGGTTTTAGTGGGGTAAACCAGTGTAGTCAGTCTATTTTGTGGTTCGATGTTGGTTGCTTGGACCTCGATGACAAACCAGTCTCCTCCTGGAGCTTTTTAGCAAAATTTTGTAGAAAGTTTCCAAACTCTCAGAGCTTGATCCCTGTTTCATTTGAGGAGAGAAGTGTCCAGTAGCAACGGCCTAGAGTTACGAGACACTGGATTGCCTCTTGGGGGCAAGGGATCAATCTCCCACAGTGCACCTACACAGTCCAGGAACAATCCAGTTACCACTGGTCAACTAGCGTGATCCTCCCTTTTGGCTTGCAGGTGACTTCTTCCAGCACTTTTGTACCTGTTGCTGCTCTGAAAGTCCACTCCTGTTCCTCTGAGTTAGGGACAGTCCTTTCTTTGTAGAGCCTTGAGAGTGTGTCAGGTGCTGTCCTTTTGAGTGCAATCCTTTTGTGGTGCAGTCCAAGTGTCCAGCAGGGCAGTCCATCTTCCTTTGTTCCAGGCAGTGTTCTGAGGAGCTTTTGCAGCTTTGCCATATTTATCCTTCATTCTGGGCTGGCAGAAATGGTAGACACTCCAATCAATAGAGGTAAAGTTATCTCCATGCACTATGCCCATTTCCTGCAAAGTGTGGCATATTTTTGACCCAGAATGCACTGTTCTCTAAAAAACAAAACAGAGAAATTATCTCCTTGGAGTATGTGTCTGCTTAACCCAACCCAGGGGTGTGGTTAATTTCTGACTAAACTTCCTGTGACGGAGACTCCCTCCCTCAGATCATGCCTCCCTTACTTACCCTGCCCGGGGTATCACTTCCCCGCAATCCTCCCTTCCAGGGCGCACGATCCAGGGTTCCATCCACAGTGTCCGTGACCACAGGAACCCCGCCTCTCTCTCTATTGCAGGAGCCTATCCCGAACGACGATCCACCGGAAGGACTACCTCTTGCTCCCGGAATTCCCTCCTCCCCGTTCCCCGCCGGAGATAGAAAAGAAGGAAGACGAGAGGCAGAAGTCGTCGGAGGATCGTGGCAGGAGATTTCGGCAGGAGGCACGGCGAAGGAAGAGGACGAGAGCAGCGAACCAGAAGAGTGGTCCGAAGAATGGTTGAGTCCCCCGGAGGTGGCTGAAGAGCGGCCGTAACTCGGATGAGAGTTACGGCGGAGCCCGTGAGTACCAGCTTTCCTTCGGTATAGCACCCTAGGTGCCCGTAGATACCATAGTCCCTCTGTAGATATATATAGTCTCTCTATCTTAGGCACGCCATTGCACCCTGGTAGGACCTGTTAGTAAACGTTGTATAGCATCTTACACAGTGTAAATAATAGCCCGCACGACCCCTTTCCGAGCACCCCTCTTTTCTTCAGCATATCCCCCCCCTTTTCTCCCCGTCCTTTTCCCTCACGCTCTCTTCCTCCTTTACCACTCCCGGTGACGGTTACAGCAACGACATAGAGCGCCAGCAGGACTAACGGCTCCTTCTGTGTTTTGTCTTACTGCCCTCCGAGGTGCCCATCCACCCTCCTACCTGCGATCGACGACGACGGTCTGGACGTCAGGGGAGCTCCAGCGACGACGACCGCGACAGACGGGCCCATCATCGACACTAGTTATCCTCCTGTTCGGACCTGTATACTTTCCTGTTGCACGCAGTGCCTTGGGCACAATAAAAGTAGACTATTGCACACTATATACGGCCTCCTTGCCTGCTTTTCCAGCCCGCTGAATCCCCACGCTCACAGTTGGTGTCAGAAGTGGGATTAGCTGGAAGCATGGAGGCCGTGATAAAGAAAATGGCTGAGTCCCAGGAGCAGTTGGGGAAACTAATGGAGCGTTTTTTGAAGACAGCCGAAGACAATCGAGGCCAACTCCACGATGTGTTACGGGGACAGGGGGACACCCATGAGCAAGCCATGGGGAAACTGACCTCTGTGTTGGAGCACCAGAGACCAACGGCCTCCCTACCGTCAGTGGTACTCCAAAAGTACGTGCCCGGGGAGGACCCCGATTTTTTCTTTACCAATTTTGAGAGATTGGCGCAGGCTGCATTGTGGCCTGCCGACCGTTGGGGTCACTACCTGGGTCCCTTGTTGACCGGTGACTTACAGGCGGCATATCAACAGGCTAACGTACAGGGTACCACACCATATGGGGACATAAAGAAATGCATCCTTGAACGGTTGGGCATCGACGACGAAACCTATCGCAGGAAACTACGCCAAGTCAAGGAAGGGCCACAGGAGACCCCGAGAGCCCTATCATTCAGAATTAAGGACCTGGCCAATCGGTGGTTGAGACCGGAATCCTCCACCATGGAGGACGTCTTACAAAAAATATATTTGGAACAGTTTCTGATGTCTTTACTGCTCGGCACTCAAAGGTGGGTGCGACAACATGCCCACCTTACCCTGGACACCGCGGTGGAAATCGCGGGTGCCTACAGTCGGGCACAGGAGATGCAACGAAGTAAGGAGGATCAGTCCCACAAACTACATCCATCCATAAGCCTCCGACCCCCCCGTCCTTCTTTCCAGAAACGACCTGAACCTCTCCCTCTGGTTCCATACCCCCTACCACCCCGACCTAACAACCACGGACCCCAGTGTTACAGTTTTGGGGGGTTTTGGTCATATTGCTCGAGTATGCCCCCATAAGGAGGAGCCCATGGAGGTGGGACTCGCCAGGAACTATGTGTGTTCGGTCCCAGGTATGTCACCTCCGTCATTCCACTGTCCGGTAAACATCGATGGACAACCGCTTATGGCCTTGGCTGATTCGGGGTGTCGACAGAGCGTTCTCCGGCCCCAGCTCTTGCCTAAACCTGTGGGCCCTACGTCTGGTATGGTCGCCATTCAATGCGTCCATGGAGATACAAAAAAGTACCCCATTACCCAAGTACGCGTCCAACACCCCAAGGATCCCGGAACCACCCTCTCCGTTGGTCTTGTCCCTACTCTGCCGGAACAGGCTATTCTGGGAAGTGACTATATGGGCCTACCAGGACTTCTACAAGAAACAACAGATTCCCTGACCCGTTGGTGGGGAGAAGCCCCGTACCCTCAGGGACCTTCCTCCCCTGGGATTGAACCCAAAACACCGAAAACCAAGGCACAGAAAAAGAAGGAGAAACGGGAGTACGCTGGTGTTTTCCCCGTGAACCTCGACGAACACCCATGGCAAACCGATAGAGAATTCAGGGCAGCCCAGCAAGAGGATCCTGTGTTGCAGGAAGCTTGGGCCAAGGCAGTAGACCACGAGGATCCCCTTATAGTAGGTCCCTACTTCTTTAAGAAACATGGGTTGCTGTATCGGAAGGGAGGGACCCAACAAAAATCACAACTGCTCATACCCGGCCCCTTTCGAGAGAAGGTCCTGTTTCTTGCCCACAGCCACCTCCTGGGTGGACACTTCGGAGACAAGAAAACCAGCCAAGCGATCTTAGATAGATTCTATTGGCCAGGGGTACACCAAAACGTCAAAACTTATTGCAGAGAGTGTCCGGTCTGTCAAAAACATAGTAGATACCAGCTCCCTAGGGTACCCCTGCAGCTCCTTCCCATTATTGATGTCCCTTTCAGTAGGGTAGGGATGGACATCATAGGGCCCTTGATACCCTCCTGAAGTGGCTGTCGATACGCCCTCGTTATCGTGGACTATGCCACCCGTTTTCCCGAAGCCCTTCCACTGCGACAACCCACTACCCAAAACATCGCTAAAGCACTCATCTCTGTGTTTTCAAGAGTAGGATTTCCCAGGGAGATCCTGACGGATCAGGGCACTCCCTTCGTCTCCGCCCTTATGAAACAGGTCTGCTCCCAACTGGGGATTAAACAGATACGTACCTCGGCGTATCATCCGCAAACCGATGGGTTGGTGGAGCGATACAATGCCACCTTAAAGCAAACCCTAAAGAAACTATTAGGTCTGGAAGCGTAGAGGTGGGAGGACATGTTACCCCTTGCCTTATTCGCAATCCGTTGTAAAACCCAGAGCAGCACAGGGTATTCACCCTACGAACTGCTGTTGTATGGCCGACTCCCTCGTTCCCTGTTGGACATGGCCCAAGAAGCCTGGGAAGCAGAACCAGATCGCACTCGTCCTCTCCCAGAATATATAGAGAACCTCAAAACACACTTGTCTCTAATAAGGGACATCGTACACCAGAATCTCACACAGGCCCAAGAAAGACAGAAGGATCATTACGATAGGGGCACAAAACACCGGGTCTTCTCCGTGGGGGCTCTAGTTCTATTGATGATGCCTTCATCCGACCAAAAACTCCTAGGCCAATGGCAAGGCCCCTATACCATCCTTCGACAAGTAACCCCTGTCACCTACGAAGTACATCTGGACCCCGCACGGGGTACCACCCAGATTTATCATGTCAACTTACTTAAAAAATGGGAAGGTCCTCATCCCGTCTTAGCCTGCTCTGTGGGTCAGGACTCCCTTTCCTTTTCCCCTTGCATAGACCCCGTCCTACCCACGCCCCTGAGTATAGAGCTCCAACATCGCCTCTATCCATTACGACAGGTGTTTTCGTCTTCACCCGGTCATACCACCATCACAGAACACGCCATACAAACGAGTCCGGGGAAGGTAGTCCGGCAAAGGCCATATAGGGTCCCTGAAGCCCGCAGGGCGATTATACACCAAGAAATAGAACAGATGTTAAAAATGGGCATTATAGAACCCTCTGTAAGTGACTGGAATTCTCCAATAGTGCTGGTACCCAAACCCGACGGGTCTGTTAGATTTTGCATCGATTTCCGGGAAGTCAATAAGATTTCTTCCTTTGACACGTACCCATTGCCCCGCGTCGACGAGATGGTCGAGCGCATAGGGAAATCCCAGTACATATCCACATTGGACCTCTGTAAGGGGTATTGGCAGATACCCCTCAGAAAATAAGATCGAAAGAAAACAGCGTTTTGGACCCCCGAAGGGTTATATCAGTTCCTCGTCCTCCCGTTTGGCCTCCATGGCGCACCCGCCACATTTCAACGGGCCATGAATCCCATCTTACGGCCTCACACTCAGTATGCAGGAGCGTATCTCGATGATATAGTAATTTACAGCGATACCTGGCCACAACACTTGGAACATCTTCACAACGTCATTTCCTCTTTGGGCTCCTACGGTTTTACGATTAACCCTGCCAAAACCACCCTAGCGGCTCAAACCGTTAAATATTTAGGATACCTCCTGGGTGAGGGCCTCATCCGGCCCCAGAGAAGCAAAACAGAAGCAATACGATCCCTCCCATTTCCCCAGACCAGAAAAGACTTGCGTGCCTTTCTAGGCCTCCTTGGATACTATCGAAGGTTTGTGCCTAATTTCTCCCAAAGGGCAGCCCCGCTCACTGACCTATTAAAGAAATCCACGAAAACAGAGGCCATCCTGAAAAACCCGACGCCCTTACTATGGCATGCTTTTTCAGATCTGAAGAACGCCCTGACCTCCAGTCCCGTGTTAGTAAGTCCGGATTATACACAACCCTTCTTACTCCAGACAGATGCTTCAGAACAGGGATTAGGGGCGGTGCTCTCGCAAAAAGACCCCGAGGGGAATGAAAAACCCATCCTCTACCTCAGCAGGAAACTATTCCCTCGAGAAAAGAACTATGCCGTCGTGGAGAACGAAGCATTGGCAATTAAATGGGCGGTGGACAGCTTCTGTTACTACCTAGAAGGGCGCGACTTTACCATCTTCACCGATCACGCCCCCCTTGAGTGGATGGCTCGGAACAAAGGGCACAATGACCGTGTCCTGCGGTGGTTCCTGGCCCTCCAGCCCTACCGCTTCAAAACGATACATCGAAAGGGTGTAGAACAGGGTAACGCGGACTTTCTCTCTCGCTATCCGCTATCCACACCAGCTACAAGAAAGACAGCTAGGGGAAGGGAATGTGACGGAGACTCCCTCCCTCAGATCCTGCCTCCCTTACTTACCCTGCCCGGGGTATCACTTCCCCGCAATCCTCCCTTCCAGGGCGCGCGATCCAGGGTTCCATCCACAGTGTCCGTGACCACAGGAACCCCGCCTCTCTCTCTATTGCAGGAGCCTATCCCGAACGACGATCCACTGGAAGGACTACCTCTTGCTCCCGGAAGTCCCTCCTCTCCGTTCCCCGCCGGAGATAGAAAAGAAGGAAGACGAGAGGCAGAAGTCGTCGGAGGACGTGGCAGGAGATTTCGGCAGGAGGCACGGCGAAGGAAGAGGACGAGAGCGGCGAACCAGAAGAGTGGTCCGAAGACTGGTGGAGTCCCCCGGAGGTGGCTGAAGAGCGGCCGTAACTCGGATGAGAGTTACGGCGGAGCCCGTGAGTACCAGCTTTCCTTCGGTATAGCACCCTAGGTGCCCGTAGATACCATAGTCCCTCTGTAGATATATATAGTCTCTCTATCTTAGGCACGCCATTTCACCCTGGTAGGACCTGTTAGTAAACGTTGTATAGCATCTTACACAGTGTAAATAATAGCTCGCACGACCCCTTTCCGAGCACCCCTCTTTTCTTCAGCATATCCCCCCCCCCTTTTCTCCCCGTCCTTTTCCCTCACGCTCTCTTCCTCCTTTACCACTCCCGGTGACGGTTACAGCAACGACATAGAGCGCCAGCAGGACTAACGGCTCCTTCTGTGTTTTGTCTTACTGCCCTCCGAGGTGCCCATCCACCCTCCTACCTGCGATCGACGACGACGGTCTGGACGTCAGGGGAGCTCCAGCGACGACGACCGTGACAGACGGGCCCATCATCGACACTAGTTATCCTCCTGTTCGGACCTGTATACTTTCCTGTGCACGCAGTGCCTTGGGCACAATAAAAGTAGACTATTGCACACTATATACGGCCTCCTTGCCTGCTTTTCCAGCCCGCTGAATCCCCACGCTCACACTTCCCTTCTAACCCCTCTCCTAATCTAATTAAGGGACTCCTTTCTGGCTGGGGATCAAGAAAGTGGGGGCTGGACTTGGTCCTGTAACATCTTTTTCCCTGCCTTTGAATTCCAGCTTACCTTCCTAGCCACCTTCCTCTCCCTGGCTTCTCCAAGAAGCAAATCTCCACTCACCAAGTGGCTGTATTGTTTCAGCCCCAGTCCTCTTCAGACCTACTCGGGGGACAGCTTGGCTCAGACTGCTAAAGGTTGGCTTATCAGTATAGGCTGCTACAGGGCTTATTTAGGTAACTTCAGGATAGTAAGTTCTAAACCTAATATCCTGTAATACTTACAATAAGTCCGACCTTGGAAAATTGTTGGATTTATTGTAACCATTATTTTGATACCTTATATTGCTGCTAACTCCAATCAAATGTTAGACTTTATTGTTTCATAAATCCGTCACATGTTGGCGTATGGGGCTAGCATCTGTACAATAGGGAAACATTACTTTGTCTGTTTTTCCTTTCCAGGGCAGATAAAACATCTTTTATTGCTAGACCTGGCATCATTGACGCAGGTCTCCCTTCCTCTTTGCTTCCTATCTTTTATGTTGGCTTGATTTAGATGCTCTAGGCGCTGTGCCACTGCAAATCAGTGCCACAGCGCGAATGCTCCCTTTGTAAAGATGACTGTATGAATTGAGGTAACCATAATTGGCTCGTTTGGTTTACCTGTCAGTCCCTAGTATAAGTGCACTGTGTGTGCCCAGGGCTGGTAGACCAAGTACTGCTGGTGGGCCTGCAGCGTTGATTTGCGATACCCACCGAAGCAGCTTTTATGTCTGTGTAGCATGTTCTAATAGTGAGTTACCCTCCATTTCACTGTTTACTATTGTGAGGCTATCCATTCTCATATGCCAGAATAGGCAGGCTGAGTATTACATTCCATAATCCTACCTGCCCTCAGGAACCTGATAGGAAATTCGAATTTGATATGTTTAAGCTCAGGACATTGAGATACATGTTTTAATAAGGATCATTTGCATATCCCGTGTTCGAAAATGCCTCTTCTAGAAACGAGGTATTTTCTAAGCTTGCCTGTAGGTTGGCCATCTGGTTTTGGAGCAGCAGGGCCAGCTGGGTCAGACCTGGCTAGAGAGAGAGATCGGCATTCAGAGCACGGGGAGGGGTGACTCTTTGATCTGAGAAGGGCCGTGCCTGGCAAGGTAAATGATGGCTCCACCTCCCACTGTGCGTCTGATAGCAGACCCCCTGATTCTCAAAGGTCAGGATGTCACGGCGTAAACCAAGTGCTCCCTTACCCCACCGAACTGGTTCTGACTGGATTCAGTGATTTGTGACTTTAGAGAACAAAGACTTTTTAGGTATAAAACGCTGCGCTGAAACCTTTCGCAAGTGTGTTCCTTCTGGATGTCAAGACGAAACTCTGTCCGAGTGAACAGAGGAAAGGACTTTGAAACTTTCACCAAGCTTGCTGAAGAAACTACCCGAGGGCCTGAATTGAGAGCACCTCCTGCTGAAGTTTCAGGGACGTTAGACTTCACCCCGTCAGCCGTCTGAATTCCTGTGTGAGGGATTCTACTTGCAGGTGAGGCCTCCGTTGAGTAATCCAGAGCCTCTAGTTCTACTGTAACGAACGTGGACTGGTAACCCTTGTTAACTCTGTGTGGGTCGCTGCAGCTAAGAGAGAGCTGCCACTGCTTAGAGCCCGCCATTGTGCCAGCCTGTTCGAGATCATCCTTTGTCCTGTGGGCCGCCGCAGCTAAGAGAGAGCTGCTGCAGCTGAGTGCCCGCACTTGTGTCAACTTTGCATCATCATGTTTCGTACTGTGGGCCGCCGCAGCTAAGAGAGAGCTGCTTCAGCTGAGTGCCCACACCTTTGCCAACTTTGCATCATCGTGATTTGTCCTGTGGGCCGCCGCAGCTAAGAGAGAGCTGCTGCCACTGAGTGCCTGCACTTGTACCAGCTGTGAATCATCGTGATTTGTCGTGTGGGCCGCCACAGCTAAGCGAGAGCTGCTGCCGCTGAGTGCCCGCACCTTTGCCAACTTTGCATCATCGTGATTTGTCCTGTGGGCCACCGCAGCTAAGAGAGAGCTGCTGCCGCTGAGTGCCCACACCTTTGCCAACTTTGCATCATCGTGATTTGCCCTGTGGGCCGCCGCAGCTAAGAGAGAGCTGCTGCCGCTGAGTACCCGCACCTTTGCCGACTTTGCATCATTGTGATTTGTCATGTGGGCCGCCGCAGCTAAGAGAGAGCTGCTGCTGAGTGCCCGTACCTTTGCCAACTTTGCATCATCGTGATTTGTCCTGTGGGCTGCCGCAGCTAAGAGAGAGCTGCTGCCGCTGAGTGCCCGCACCTTCGCCAACTTTGCATCATCATGAGTCATCCTGTGGACCTCCGCAGCTAAGAGAGAACTGCTGCCGCTGTGAGCCCACCATGGAGCTGCACAACGAGAGTCATCGCCACCACCAGCCCGGGCCGCCGCAGCCACATGCTGCTGCCGCTGAGAGCCCGCCTGTCCCCAAGTGCCCGAATCATTATGAGTGCACGTTGCGGACCACTGCAGTCAAAAGTTGTGGTCGCTGGGAGTCCACCTGTCACCATCTCCGCTTCTTCGAGATGCTGCGTGCTGTGTCCCCATCCAACGGCAGGTATCTGGTGCGCAACAGGTCGCGTAGACCCAGGCCTTGAACTCAGTCAGTGCCACGTTCTGGTGAATACGTTATTGCCTTTTTAAGTCCATACTGATTTACGTGCATTGTGGCTTGTTAAAACGCTTTGAGGGTCTTGTGTTAAACCTTAGCTAAAGATACTATTTTTCTTTACCTACTTGAGTTGTGTCCTTTTGTGCTGTCGTTACTGCCTTATTGTGCATGGTCATAAATGCTTCACACACTGCCTCTGAGATAGGCCTAACTGTTCGTGCTACATTACCACAGGGTTGAGCAGGGGTTATCAAAGGGGGTAGCCCACTTGCCCTGACTTAAGAAGAAGGGTCCCTATTTGGACATTGGTGCCAGCCATTGCCAAGTGGAGACCCCCATTTCTAACATTTATATTTTCCTTGCTTTTTATAACAATGATCCCTACCCTTGGGGCACGTAGGGCAGACCTTAGGAACTTTTAATTCCAAAGTTGAGTTTTGACATAATTTAATTTTAAAACCAGCCTGCTTGGTGGGTCTGGCTTTAAAATGACACCAGCCACCACATCAGTGCACACTTTAATGCATTAAATCCACTGGTCTCTAAACCCACATACCCTATCAAATACTAGGGATTTTAACTGTAGGTTGCCTTGGCCAATTAGAATTATACCAATGACCATATACCTTTTAGCAATGCACTGACCCGGGGCCAGGTTAGCAAATGCCCAGGGCACCTTCAGAGTCAGTAACCACCAGCATCAGTCAAGAAAATGGGGGTGATCTGGGAAAAAGGATGACTTTCCTTCAACAGAAAACTCGAAATTCTTACCTACACCCAATTGAAAGTTATCATTTGTTAAATGTAATAAGTTAACCCAATGTTATCCTATGGCAGAGGCCGAACAGTAATGAAAAACAAATTTAAGAGTTTTGCTCTACCAGGACATGTAAAACTTAAAAGTACATCTTGCAATTTTAAATACGCTGCATCCTGCCCCATGGGCTGTTTAAGACTTACCCTAGGTGTGACTTATATGCATTACAAAGGAAAGTTTAGGCCAGGCAAAAGGTTTATTTTGCAAGGGTGAAATGTCTGTTTAAAGCTGCACACATAGGCTTCAATGCCAGGCCTGAGACATGTTTAAAGAGCTACTTAAGTTGGTTGCACATTCAGTGCTGGAGGTGCACTACTGGATCCCATGTATACTGTATCACTGGAACCAAGCTGTACCCGGCTGATGAGCCCATAACTAGGGCAAAACCGCTCCTGGGTTGCCTGTGTTTCAATTCAGGGAGGACCCGGCTCGACAGTTCGGACTGGAGCTGGGTCCAAACTGAGGTGGCATGGAGCACAAAATAACAATTGATTGGGATGCAGCCCGAGTGATGACCAGTGGCTGAGATTAATTCAAGTATTCCATCCATCACTGTTATGTATAAATATCGGCCAGGGACACTATTTGCATTTAATTTACACACCCTGGGTACATGTAGTGCCAATTTACTAGGGGCTTACAAGTAAATTAAATGAGCCTATTACAGCAGGTTTAAGGGAGAGAGCACAAACACTTCAGCACTGGTTAGCAGTGGTAAAGTGTGCAGGGCCTAATAGCCAACCAAAACTGGTTTAGAAAACAGGAGGGTGAAGGCAAACATTTGGGGGATGATGTCGTACTTTAATATTCGGGACCGCGTAGGGAACAGGGCCCTACCCCTGTCTATCTTGGTATTAGCAAACCGCAAATGGTAAATGCGGCATGTACGAGTGCTTTACTTATCGTTCTAGCTATGAATGCACTGTGTACACGTTATTCTGCTGCACTACGCGGGTTCCATTTTGGAAGCAGTGGCCATCTTGTCATTGCCCTCACATAGGCTATAATGGAGCAAATACGGGCCTCACAGTACATGGGCTTCTTCTCTGACTTCTCTGTGACCTGGGCAGCTGGCTCTGCTGCCCCAGGTCAAACTGGTCTCACGAGCTCCCCTTCCTCTCTCCACCTGTGATTAGCATCAGGGCTTGACCCGTCATAAAACCCTTTCATTCTACACAAGCCCCTGGCTAATCTCTTTCGCACCTGGCTGTTCCTGCTTTATGACTTGTTTCCCAAAACAGGAGATGCTCATGTTTATTGGGGGGATCTGTTTACATCTAATGTGGGATCTGAACCTTGTTGTGTAAATCATTGTGGGCTGGCCGAACTGGAATGTGGGATGGTCATCATGACTCTGCTTTTTCGTTTGTAATGTATACATGTAATGGCCGTATCATAAAACCTAGGAATGTATGCTTGAGGCCAGAAAAAGGGTATTTAAAGCGAAGTCCGTTTCTATGATTTTCAGCAGTCTCCTGAGAACATACACGCTGTTGTACTTCTAGGATACCTGTAATTGGTCTGCAGCCAATAAATGAATCTTTGACTTCACCCAGAAGACTCTGTGTTTCTGTAGGTCTGGAACAGGGTGAACCCAGAAGTCTTAGGGTGTGTGCCCCTGCACCGCTGGGTCTAAAATACCCAGTACTTCAGTTTGGCGCCCAACTCGGGACGATTTCAGCGGTACCAGTCCAAGCCAGAGGTTCGTGAGGAGCTTCGTGTGGAAATTCTGGAGGAAGGCCGCCACTTCATCGACCCCTGCATGTCGACGTGGTCCGAAAGTCTTTTCTGCGAGGTTCTCCGCATCCCGACGGCTACGAAGGACTGCTGCCCTGATTAATCGACCTGTTTTGGACCCTTGACGAGTTTGAGAGAGCGAAACAATCGAGAGAGTCTTCTGGTGACGTCATCGATCAGCAATATTCAGTTAAGTATAAGTGGAGCGTCTCCCATTTGTTTTGGTATCCCTCGGGATCGTTTGGTTTGATTTGGTAATTGGTGATTTGGTGTTTGCAAACCCCAAAGCCAGAGGACTCGTGTATTCACGAGACTATCGTAATCGATAATCCTTTGACGTTTGGATCTAGACTAGTGAGCGAAGATGCCTGGTTCTGGACTATTTGGTAGATTATTCTGTTTGGGTTGTGGAAAAGATTTCCAGCTGGAAGAATCATGTCCGGTTCCTCCGGTTGGAACTCCAACTTATGAGCTCTATGTAAAACATGGCGTAGGCCCCATTGCATATAATGAAGTATGGATCCACTACACCAGGAAAGACGGTGTTTTAAAATGGCCCCAGAATGGTAGTTTCGATACCGACATTTTAGATAATTTGGAAATTAAATTGTTTAAGAAGAAAGCCCGGCCGGCGATGTTTGACTCTTTCCGCTTATGGCGAAAGGAAGCCAAACAGAAGGAAATTAAGCTAGCGAAAAAGAATAAAAGAGAGAGAGGTATGACAGTAATGCAAGCAGCTGTACAATTTAAAGACAATGAGGAGGAGCAGATGAATGAGCAATTGCACAGGCAGCGTAAGTTAGGGATTGACAAATGTTACCCAGCTTTACCACACTCTAAGCAGAATGAGTCAGAAGAAAAGGAGAAAGATCCCCTGATGTCACATTTTTTGAGTTCGCCACCCCCGTATGCGCAAAATGCCACAGCACCTCCCCAGCTTGCGAATATGCCACCTCCAGTTAATATACTGCAAGCCTTGCCGCAACCGCCAGCTGCTTTGCAGCCGGCTCCTATCCATGTAGCGCAACCCTCTCAAGGGCCGCTAGTTGTGCTTCCAACTGCCCCCGCACTTCCTGCGACTTTGCCTAATTCAGCAGCTGCCTTCCCTAACACTCTTCCTTGCACCACTCCAGTACCTGTTTCTACATCCTCTTTTCTTCCCTCTGTTTTTCCCCCTGTTTTCGCCTCAACTTCTCCTTCAGCGCGACAGCGTTTAGCTAATGTGGTTACTACATTAATGTCGCCTCTCTTTGATTCGTCTGGTGCGACTCCTGGTTTACGGCGTAAGCAATTGCGTAGCCAATTGCCTAACCCTGATGAGAAAAAGGTAATAGACAGCATGGCGCGTAGATGGATTGTTTTCCCTTCATTGTATGATGTGGAATCAGTTGTCAACGTTTTCCATCAGTGGGATGCCCCAAAGCAAAGATATGTGTTTGAGAAAATGTGCGAATTTCTCTGTGAAGAATTGGAGGATAGTGGTAAAAATCCGAGCCCGCAGGAATTGTGTAGAGTGAGGTTTGATTTTGGAACTGGTATAATTGTGGACCGCGATATAGATAAAGCAGTTGCGGTCGTATTGTCCTTCAGGAATGATGATTGTCAACAGTCATTGTTTGAACAAGATGTCCTTGTGGGAAAAAAGGTAAAAGCGCGACAATACCCCATGAGAGAAGTTCCCCCGGTATGGAAGGAAGCAGTTGCAGCTGCCGGTGGTAACCCCGCTGTGCCAGCGCATTTCCAACGTGTTTGGGTGCATGTTCCGTGGAAGCGCTCTGAGGTGTTAGCGCTTAAGCAGACATTACCTGATCCCCGTAAAAACCCAGCAGGTTATTATAAAGAGTTGTCACAGACGGCAGGGTCATGCGTTATGAATCTGGCCGACATAGACATGTTGTTTGGTAATGTTGTTCCACAACCACTATGGGGGTCAATTCGTAATGCAGATCACGATGCAGAGCTAGGGGACACATGGGCTAACATTATTGCTGCTGATGATAGACAAACTGGTGGCGCGAAACCTGAGCCTTTAGTAGCTGAACTGCCTGGTAGAATCATCACGTATATGAAGACACTAATGCCTGCGATGCGCGTAAATTGGGACAAGTTATCTGCGTGTAAGCAGAAGAAAGATGAGACAGTGTCAGACTTCTTCACCAGGTTTGAAGAAACGTTTATTGACCACAGTGGGCAGGATATGAGTACTGAGGGTGGCCAACGGTTGTTTGTGGATAAGTTTGTGCAGAATTTACTTCCTGACCTGTGTAAAAAGTTAAAAGACTCAGAGAGTTCTTGGGCTGTTTCCTCTTCAGCGCAAATACTGGCTACTGCACAGTATTATGAAAATAGAGATAAAGACGAGAAAGATAGGACAGAAAAGAAAACGAAGGAATTAAAGACAAAGGTCCTTTTACAGCAGGCCTATCCGCCACGTGGAGGTCAGAATAATTATAGGCAACCCCAAGGTGTTTATCACCAACCCCAACAGTTTCAGAACAATCAGCAAATGAACGGGAATTATCAACCACGTGTCCCTGTAGGTCCCAACCAATGTTCATACTGCAAAGAGGAAGGTCATTTTAAATACAGTTGCCCTAAATTAATGCAGCGGAACGGTAATATGTTTGGCGCTAGAGGTAGGGGTGGTCAGCAAGCTCCTAGAGGCAGAGGGCGTGGAAGTGTTCCCCAAAACGCGCGTCCTCTTCCGCCCCAAAGCGCCATTAATAGTTTTGATCAGCAAGCCAACGCGACTAATAATACAGCCCAGTATTACAATAATGATTATTATGTGGAGGATGGCGATGCAGAAAATAATGATTACTAGGACAGCCATAGACAGAGAGAGGGAGTTGTTTCAGTGCCAGTGGATCAGAGTGGACCGTATGTTGATGTGACTACAGCAAATGTAACGGAGCCTTTTCTGCTAGACACTGGTGCTGCAAAGAGTTCAATCATGCATTCAAAACTCCCTGGCGCACCTTTGTCTGGCGATATAAATGTTTCAGTAGGTTTTTCTGGCGCCCCGGTTAGGAACCCGATTTCTAGTCCCATGTCACTTTCTGTTGGACCTTGCGAGCTGAAAGCGCCCCTGATCCTAACAACAGGTTGTGGTGAGAATTTGCTGGGATTAGATTTGTTGAAAAGATTGCACGCTACATTGTATTGTTCTCCTTCAGGAGTACAACTTACATTAGGCAAGAAAGTGATTTCCCCAATGTACTTGTCTAAAAATACAATGCCACCTGAATTGTCATCCCTTCCGGATGCCCTTTGGGCTACTGGTCCCAATGATGTGGGCCTCTTGGAGATACCGCCATACGTGGTGACTTTAAAGGCTAATGTCAGACTGCCACGTATTCCCCAGTACAAAATCTCTAATGAAGGCCAGAAAGCATTGTTAGACATTGTCAGCGACTTGATTAATAAGGGTGTGATTGAAGAGACAAGAGGCAACGTTTGCAATAGTCCGATTTTACCTGTCTTAAAACGAACGGACCCTTCACAGCCACCTGTTTACAGATTTGTGATTGATCTTAGAGAGGTTAATAAGATTGTTGTGCCACAGTTTCCGGTTGTCCCTGATATAACTGCCTTGTTAACGATGATTCCAGCCTCTGCTGCATGGTTTTCAGTGATCGATTTAAAGAATGCTTTCTTTAGTATCCCAATTGCAAAGGAGAGCAGAGACATTTTTGGTTTTAGTCTGGGAGGCCGAAGCTTCCGCTTCAAACGCGCTCCCCAGGGCTACTGTGAGAGTCCATCCATATACAGTCAAGCTTTGAAAGCGCAGCTTGATGCACTGGTTTTACCTAGTGGCGCTATCCTGATTCAGTACGTGGACGATTTACTAATCGCCGCGGATACTGAGAAGATCTGTAAAGAAGCCACATTGTCACTGTTGCGCCATTTATCCGCTTTCCATCATAAGGTGTCTCTCTCTAAGCTGCAATATTGTCAACAAGAAGTGACCTACTTAGGTCATCTCTTGTCGAAGGAGGGAAGGAGACTGACCCCAGAAAGAATTCAAGCCATTGCACAGTTGAGTGTGCCAAAAACACAGAGAGAAGTGCGTGCTTTCTTGGGCATTACCTCATACTGTAGGCATTGGATACCAAGTTTTTCTTTGTTGGCAAAACCTTTACTAGCCTTAACATGCAAAGACACACCGAATCCTATCCCATGGTCTGAAGAGTGCCAGAAAAGTTTCGTGGAATTGCGCAATGCATTGTGTTCAGCACCTGTGTTGGGCACTCCTGACTATAGCAAGCCTTTTACATTGTATGTTCACGAGAAAGATGGATGTGCGTTGTCAGTGTTAACACAGCCTTTTGGCGACAGACCGCGCCCATGCGCATATTTTTCATCCACCTTGGACCCTGTAGCGAGGGCATTGCCAAGCTGTCTGAGAGCGACAGCTGTTGCAGCAATGTCTATCCGACAATCTGCTGGTCTGGTAATGGACAATACATTGATCGTTATGGTTCCACACGCTGTAGACACATTATTAAATAGGACCAAGACACAACACTTGACTAGTGCACGATTATCGGGTTACGAGCTCACACTGTTAGCAAATCACATACACATAAAGCGATGCAATACGCTGAATCCAGCTACGTTATTGCCAATTACAGCAGACTCAGATGAGATTGAGCAACATGATTGTCTGTTTAGAACGGAAGAAGAGACGAAAGGGAGAGTAGATTTAAAAGATACTCCCCTGACTGAGTGTGATGGTACTTTATGGGTGGATGGTTCGTGTTTTAAGCTCCCTAATGGTGACACGACTGCTGCATATGCTATCACGACTTTACACACGGTCGTGGAAACTGCACGAGTGCCACATAATTCGGCCCAAGCAGCAGAACTAATCGCCCTCACGAGAGCATGCGTGTTGTCTGAAGGAATGAGAGTGAATATATACACAGATAGCCAGTACGCCTTTGGCGTGGCTCATAATTTTGGGCGACTGTGGAAGGAGCGTGGGTTCCTCACGTCACATGGAGCTAAAATTCAGAATGGCAAGTTGGTGAATGATCTCCTTGAGTCACTGACCCTACCGTTGCAAGTTGCGATCATGAAATGCAGTGCGCACAGGAAAGTCACAGATGATGTTGGACGTGGGAATGCGTTTGCTGATGAGACCGCGAAAGAAACAGCACAGAATGTGAAGACTAGAATGTATGTTGCAGGCCCCGCAAGATGGGTTAATGATGTGGGAATGTGTGAGAACACAATAGAGAGTGTGAAGTCGCTTCAGGCTGAAGCCACAGAGGAAGAGTTAAGCAAGTGGAGAGAAAGTATGGGTAAGTTGGATGAGAATGGTTGTTGGATTGATCTGACAGAACATAAGCGATGGTTGTTGCCTGATGCATATGTGCTTCCAGTGGTTATTATGGCACATGGAATGGCACATATCAGTACGAAAGGTATTTGTAAGTTGTTGGCTCCAGTATGGCAGAATGCTGGGATTCCCAAAGGTGCAGAGAATGTGGTCAAGAATTGCATGGTATGCTTGAAGTACAACCCTGGTAGGGGAACCCCAACTCCAGCCGGTCACTTTGCGCCCCCATCATGTCCATTCGAAGTTTTGCAGCTGGACTTTATTCATATGGAAAGATGCAACAACCTGAAATATGTACTGGTGGTTGTTTGTGCTTTCTCAAAATGGATAGAGGCTTATCCTCTGAAAGATAACACTGCCCTATCCACAGCCAAAGCCCTTGTGAAGGAGTTCTTTCCCGGGTTTGGAATGCCAAGAATGGTGTGGTGTGATAATGGAAGTGAGTTTGTGGGTAAAGTGATGAAGAATGTATGTGAAGGTTTAGGTATCCGGCAGAAATTCCACGCTGCAAATCACCCCCAATCAGCTGGACTAGTAGAACGCTACAATGGAGCCTTAAAGCTCAAGCTGGCTAAAATCCAGGCGAGCACCGGTCTTAAATGGCCTGACGCCCTGCCTTTAGCACTCCTGTCCACCAGAATGACGGTACACTCACGAGTGGGACTTAGTCCTTACGAGGTAGTCTTTGGCCGCCCGGCCAACGTATGGGGTGTGCCAAGGCCTACGAAGTTTAGCGAAATAGAGCATCCAGTACTGCTCGATTACCTGTATGATTTGACTGTTAAACTGCGTGTTTTGCACCAACAGGTACATGATACTCTTCCCCAAGCTTCTGAACCTCCTGGACACCCTATCAACCCTGGCTCGTGGGTCCTGGTCCGGAATTTCCAGCGCAAGGGCAACGACGAGCCTCGCTGGATCGGCCCTCATCTTGTGCTCCTGTCGACAAGATCAGCGGTACGAGTAAAAGGGAGGAAGCACTGGATCCATGGTACCCACTGCAAGGTAGTCCCCTTGCCTCTGCCATATGACCGGTGGGTCCAGGAAGGTATCGCCGACTCTGAGACAGACACTGTACCTCGTTTTGTACCATTCAGTGACGCACGCCTAAGAGACACAGCTTCAGTCCAAGAGAGTGACAATATTCTGCAGGAAGCTGTGCCACCATCAAATCGACTGGACACCACTGAGCCTGAACTTTTGTTCCAAGACCAAACAGCACCTGGCCGTCTCCGTTATAATTTGAGACCAAGGCTCATGGACAAATAAAGATTTCCTTACTATTTCCTTTTTGACATTTTTGGCTCTCCCATCTGAAGGACTTTCTTGATTTTTTGTTTTTCGAACCACCATCCGGGTTCTGCCGCAGGGTCGCGGTGCCAAGACTTTGGGGTACAGGCCGAAGACGTTAGGTCAACGGTTCTGGTTGGTCTAGGGCGTTTCCCTGGACTGACAGGCGTACTCCTTAGCAGAAGAAACTCATCCGCCGCGAGCGGCCCGAGTAGAGGATGGAGTTTTTTAAGATGGAGAGACCGATTGAGGAAATGAACTTTAAAGCCAGAATGTGTAGAATTGTAAAAAGTAAATGTTTTGTCTTTTTGTGCCTTTTTACACTGTGTAGTATAATTATGTTTATTGTAGGATTTGTGTTTTTCTCCGCTCAAAAGCCCATTGCACCCACTGAACAGCCTATACCTCTTTCTACTGCCTCCTCTCACTCTTTTCACCCTTTGCCTGAGCACGAACAGACCAGACGATCAGAGTTCGTAAATAACTCGTTTATCCAGCTCTTGCACCAGCACCAACTAGTAATGAATACGACCAATTGCTGGGTGTGTGGGTTAATGCCACATACCATTAACAAGGGTATTCCTTATTTGGTGCTGCCATATAGTTACAATGGATCGTCATGGGCATTCCAGACCATGTTTCTCTATGCCCTAGATACGTACTCCCCTCGCCAACCGCGTTCCATCAGACCTGGTACAAATAATAAAGCCTTAGTGAGAGGAATTGCCGATATGAGTAGGGATATTGATGCATACTCATCCATTCCCAAAGAAGAGCTGAGACCTTATGTAGGATGGAACGCGACGGGGTATAGTATTAGTCTGGGTGAAAGACAGCGAAAAATCTCATCTCCAATCTGGGTCATACCCCACATGGGTCGGTTCTGCTTACAGGGTAATGGTCAGAATCCTAGAGCTCAACTGGGAAGAAGTGACTGTACTGAAACGTACACTTTCCCGTCACAGTTTTCCCCTGCGTTTTTGACTGCCAAGGGTACATATTTCATCTGTAATGACCGAGCATATACATGGTTGCCCCCTGATTTCTCGGGCACATGTTATATTGCGAATCTGCTACCGCCTACATTTACTGCTGCCTCCGACTATCACAAGACCAGAGTTGTGAGAGGCGTGATTAGTAAGGAGGATACTGCCGGTCAGGAAGCGGGAGACTTCTTCTTGGGTTTCCTGCCGTTTTGGGGACCTATGGTCAATAGTAGGAACCTGAGACAGCTGACGCGTGTGGTTGAATCCACTGTCAAGGTAACGGCTGGTGCCCTTGGTAATCTGACAGCTGAGCTCCAAGCGGATCGCCTTATGACTTTGCAGAACCGCATGGTTCTAGACGTTATTCTTGCAGACCGCGGTGGGGTATGCAAGGTCATCCAATCCAGTTGCTGCATTTTCATACCAGATAACGCTCCAACAGTATATCAAGCCATCTCCAAACTCCATAAAATATCTGAATCCATACACGTGGATAAGGGAGATTGGTCACTGGTGGGGTGGTTCTGGGAACTGATATCTGCCTGGGGTTGGAAAGTTCTAATGGTCATTGGAATGATCTTAGCCATTCTTTTCCTGTTCTGTCTGTGCATACAGTGTGCTCCTGCGATATGTGGCCTCTGTGCTACCTTATGTATAAGGAAACCTGTATCGAGGGACGAACTAAGTAATAGGATGATGCTACAGCAACATCTCCATGACTTCGTGAACATTGACCTAGACTCGGATTAAGATGAGTATAGTGATTGCCTATGTAAGGGCAAAAGGAGGGTCTGTCGTACTTTAATATTCGGGACCGCGTAGGGAACAGGGCCCTACCCCTGTCTATCTTGGTATTAGCAAACCGCAAATGGTAAATGCGGCATGTACGAGTGCTTTACTTATCGTTCTAGCTATGAATGCACTGTGTACACGTTATTCTGCTGCACTACGCGGGTTCCATTTTGGAAGCAGTGGCCATCTTGTCATTGCCCTCACATAGGCTATAATGGAGCAAATACGGGCCTCACAGTACATGGGCTTCTTCTCTGACTTCTCTGTGACCTGGGCAGCTGGCTCTGCTGCCCCAGGTCAAACTGGTCTCACGAGCTCCCCTTCCTCTCTCCACCTGTGATTAGCATCAGGGCTTGACCCGTCATAAAACCCTTTCATTCTACACAAGCCCCTGGCTAACCTCTTTCGCACCTGGCTGTTCCTGCTTTATGACTTGTTTCCCAAAACAGGAGATGCTCATGTTTATTGGGGGGATCTGTTTACATCTAATGTGGGATCTGAACCTTGTTGTGTAAATCATTGTGGGCTGGCCGAACTGGAATGTGGGATGGTCATCATGACTCTGCTTTTTCGTTTGTAATGTATACATGTAATGGCCGTATCATAAAACCTAGGAATGTATGCTTGAGGCCAGAAAAAGGGTATTTAAAGCGAAGTCCGTTTCTATGATTTTCAGCAGTCTCCTGAGAACATACACACTGTTGTACTTCTAGGATACCTGTAATTGGTCTGCAGCCAATAAATGAATCTTTGACTTCACCCAGAAGACTCTGTGTTTCTGTAGGTCTGGAACAGGGTGAACCCAGAAGTCTTAGGGTGTGTGCCCCTGCACCGCTGGGTCTAAAATACCCAGTACTTCAATGATCCTGCAGAATGGGCCCAGTCAACAGTGGCATTTCAGATAGGTTGTTACTTTTTAGTTTTGAAGAACAAAAGTTTGATATATTGGGTGTTTTCAAACAGCACTTAAGGGACACTGCTTGTTCATGCTGTACGGGAGAATACTGGGATTGAAACCATGCTGTAAATAGAGAGGGCCTTCTGGTACCATGGCGTTGGCAGCAGCCCTGCCACACTGGACTGAGTCAAGGAAACATTTAGAAGAGTAAATTCCAAGTACACACACGATAACTCAAATGTCATCCTTTCCTTCCCTCTTCTGAGGTGTCTTCTTAAAAAGCCCACTACTGTGTATTGCAAAGTTGTATCCACTCCAATAAGTGAGATGGTTTTTGACCTTGGAGCCAGTGTTCTATTCTGCACCAAGTCAAGCGGAGCTCTTTTTCAACCCTATTTCCAACCTGAACCTTGAAATTGTGTGTGTAATTCTTATGTTTTGTAACATGTTGTGTTTCCATGTTAGTGAAACTGACATCAAGAGTTCCTATGTCCAATCTATAACCAACCCATTATTATGGGCATCAATATTGTGGGTTCCCCTACAGGGAGCAGAGCACTAAGTAGGTTGTAGCAGGGATGGACCTTTGACAAATGTGTGACTACAAGGCCTCCCCCTAATGCCCCCTAGGGAGCTGAGGCCCTGATAACGTGGGGTAATTCCTCTCAAGAAACAGTGGTGAGTATTAGACTTAGTCTAACAAAATTATTAAATGTGCCACATGCAAATTGCATACCTATAGTGCACTCATGTCTTTGGGGGAAGTGACCTCATTGCCTCTCACCCTAACAAACGCCCAAGACCATTTTCTAGACCACTAGAGAGGGCTGAAACATGTTGGTGTCTAGTTTAGTGTCATAGGACCGTCACATCCTAAATACCCTACTATGGTGTTTTTACCTTCTATCCCACTCCACCAATAAAGGATACTTTAGGAGTGGGTGAGGAATTTTATCTTTAAATATACTTCCCCATACACCTTTTCATAAGTGCTCCCTGAAACATGGTTGAGCTCACCCGACCTTTAGAAGTTGAGGTGAGCACGATGATGAAGCATGTCACTATTAGAGTGAGATCTAAATATTTAAAAAAGGGTCTCTTTTCCCTTCCCACCCACAATAATAGGTTATAGATTGGACATAGGAACTCTCAGTGTCAGTTTCACTGAAGAGAGAACCACTAGATAAGAAATAAAATCCCCCCTTGTTCCCTTTACCTTTTAAAAGAAACGCTGTATGTATTTTTTAGAAGGGACACTTAATTACCTTTGGATATACATAATAGGGAGGACCTGCCATTTCTTCATCTTTTGTGAGGACCTCTCTATCCTTTCAGGGTCCTGTTGGGTCCCTAACTGTGTAATATAGTGTTTCCGTGTTCCTCTTGTAGCAGAAACTACATGAATGTAATTTGGGGTTTATTGTTTTTGCTAATTGTGCAGCTGTTTCCACTAATTTCAAACACAACACAGCCATACTCTTATTCGCGCGAAACATAAGCTTCGTGTTACCTATTACATGAGTCTGTAATTCCTACTGTAATAAGCGCCACTCCGAGGCTTGCATTCCTGGCGTTTAAAACTTTATATGTGCCAAAAAAAGTAACCAAACCCACCAGCAAGCAATGCAAGCTCGCTGACATGCATGTATGTTTTTCTGATTTATATGTCTAATTGCGTTCCTGAAGGTTAACAGATTATATTCCAAAACAGTATTAATTCAAGTAAACTCAAAATAAACTTGCCACCATAAAACTACCTTTAGGAAAGTTTCATATTTTACATTGGTTTCTGAAGAGTGCTGGAACTTGATCGTAGACGATTTTTCGGTTTCCATTCATCCTTTGCTCTCAGATTGCTCTGATTATGAATATACATTTACATTTATATAGCGCTTACTACCCCTGAAGAGGCATTAAATTGTGGCTATGATCTGCATATAAACAATTGTTTCTGCCGTGAAGCAGTTGCCATCTGATCTAAGCACAACCAGGCAGGACAAGAGAACTTCTCAAAAATGCTAAGTATAGAGACATAAATTACTATTCGTATTGTCTTTTCACTCTTCTTCAATTTGCATTAATACCATTCATTGATTCACACCCCCCCCAGGCATTGTATGGATTGTCAGCTGATTGTTAAGTCTTCAGTTGTTGGTTTCTTCTGTGTTGTGGCTTGTCTCTACTTTTAACAATGATGGACTCCTGTAGGCATTGGCTGGCTGGAAGCCCAACAAAACCCAGTAATGTATTTCCAATATCAACGAATTAACACTAATGAAAGTAGCAACATTATTTACTATTGTTTGCAGGTCTCTAGCTTACTTTGCCACAATTCACAATCTTCAACAAACCTTCTTAAACACGTTGTATCAGCTCAAATATGTAAAATATTTCATAATACTAATCTTTTACCAAAGTCGGAATAAAATGATTTAATAAAACTGCAGATACTATAGATTCAGAGGGTAGTGAAAAAGAAAGAAGAAAACCAGAACATTCTGGGAACTTACTCATTCATCAAGCCATGTGGGAGGACTGTCCAGTTTCTGGTTACATGTTTAAAATACTGGAATAACGGAGTAACTTGCTTTTGAAGATATTTCTGTAAAGGAATCAATAGTACTTGTTTATAATACCAAAGCAACCTCATATTTATGAATGAGATTAACTTCCAATTGAATCATATCATCAGGGACAGACTTTGATCAAAAACAGCCCCCCAAAAACCTAATTTGCCATCATTGAGCCTCCTAGTGAGTGTAACAAATTCAGAGCCTTGAAAAAGGGGTTCTCCGCTAAACATACATTAAAAATTGGACCCATTCACCAATGTCAAGTAAGTTCTGAGTCCAAGCTATGACTTTCAGGCACTCCCTGTATTCAGTTGCCCAACCCTCAGAACCTGTGAAGCACCGCTTTTAGACAAGCCCAGAAGACTCTAGTTGCTGGTGGTAGCCTTCAACCCCCAATATCCCACTAAGGTGTTGATTTCTGACTCGCCCAATGACTTTAGCCACACCATGTATTCAATTCATATACTTCGGGAGCCCGTCGTTCATAGCTTTGAGGCCTTTTAGGAAGCCTCACGGTGCAGGGCACGGGCTATGGCCATTCCCTGTGCCCAGTCCTTATGTATCCAGAGGCCACAGATATTTTCTGGAACTGTGCCCTGCATGGTCTGGTATCAAGGTGTGGACTTTGGCCATCCTGGGGCAGAATTCTCGGCCATGTCAATTGGGCTCTGGGGTTGTCTGGCCATGCTTGTCACTCATTCCCTTTCCCATTCTTTTTTATTTTTCTTTCTCCAAGACCTCACATCATGTTTTAGCATATAAATGGGATCCAAAAATTACAATTCACAGATGAGTTAGTGGTCTAAAATTCCTTATACTTGTTTAACTGAAAAAAAAGCATTTTCTATTCCTAATACGTATCCCTAGCCACCCTTTCAGCGTTATAGGTGGAAAATAAACCTTGCCCTAACAAGGCAAAAAATATTATTTTCCGATTGAGGGTAGTGAACTAGGGAAGTGAAGGCTGCTGAAGAAAATTGGGCTATTCTGTCCAGGGAAAGCATGGCTCTTCCCCGAAGGCAAGGTAAGCCAGGAAAATTAGGGAATGACTTAGTGGCGGTGCTTAAGAGATGAAGAGGCCCACAAATAAAATGTTAATATTCAATTTTGTGTCACTCTCTGAAAATCTTTTCTTTAGGTCGAGCCCTGAGCCAGCGCGCAAGCGCTGCTCTGGGGTTGATCTGGGGTAGTTGAGTATGGGAGAGAAGCCACGCCCACTCCCCCACCCATCTTTTTCATTGGCTCGTGCTTTTGTCCTTTACTAAATGCTGCCTTCCATTGGTTTATAGGCCTGTTAGCCCCTCCCTATGATGGCCATGTTGTCATTTGTATCCTTACATGGCTCCTGACCCCTTTACTTTGAGTACTATTATCTCCTTCTCCCTCCCGCAGTCCGTGCCTTCTCGCCCCCCCAGCACTCCCGTTGTTCGTACCTTTGCATTCCCTGCCCCCCGCCCACCCGTTTGCAATGCAATAGGTCTCACGTAAATGCGAGTCCTATTGCATTGCAAATTCTTGTTTTGCCCAGTATCCCTTGGTTTGTATTGGTTCTATTGCTCGTCCATCTGGCTGTGTCAGTTTATATAACTGGCATCGCCTGTCAATACAGCGCTGTCAGTGTACGCCATCACCAGACTTCACACCCACCCGCTGTACCTTGGAGACACTAAGTTTCCTACAGGTGTCCCCTCAGAGGGTCTGCATCTTGAATCAAGTTACAGGAGCCCTGGTGGGGGGTGAGGGGTGCCGGAATAGGAAATGCTACAGCTTTCGAAGACCCTCACCCTTCCGGATTCCCTAAACCTGAGAGACGCTCCTAATTTCACTGAGAGCTAAACATTATCCACTTATGGGTGCAAGTTGTTCGGGTGCAGGGGGAGGCTCTACGAACAGAAACACATCTCTAGACACAACTAAACAAAATCATGCAATTCAGCCACAGAAAGCAGAGGGCCCGACACGCCTTCAAACCTGTGAGCAGACACTCGTCCTCCGTCACTAACCCTCCCAGACCTGAACTCTCTGCTTGTCCCTCCTGCACGGCCCCACCAACGCACCCAGTGCGTCTGCCACCCACCAGCAAGCGACCCCTAGCCATAGCCGTCTATGAGTGCCTCCATCCAAGTGAGGAAATATGAATTTTATGATCAGTTATGTCCCCTATCTTAGACCCCAACGGCTCCATGTACATGCTACAAGTACATGTATGTTCCCTCCACTTCCAGCTATGAAGACGCAAATACATGTGCGTCCACCGTCAACATGTCCTCTTTCAGATCCGCCATGAATGGGTCGGATATTCCGTTCCTAAGTATGATTGGCCACCGACTTTATATGGTTCACTTTCCACGTTTTACAGTTCAGGCGAGTAGGCCCTGAATTCTGCCGTCGAGCCTCTTCTGCCTCTGAAAGCTACAGTCTGGATTCGCATCTGTATCCATGAACTTTGTCCTACTCCCTGCGCGGCTAACGGTGCCCGGCTCAGCCTGATTGCCTGCCAAAACTCTATTCAGCCTTCAAGTTATCTGCTCCGCTCCTCATCCAATACATTCCTGTCTAGTAGTTTAGGTAAACATCCTTTCAGCTACAGAGCAAAGGGCCCGGCCTCACCGCCTCCGTGCAAGTAATTCATAGCCCCTGTTACCATGGAAGGCCCATGCCCCACGCATCTCATGTAGACACGTAGACACTTGTACCCACACTAGCAGTCAGTATAGAATAGACTCTGCCTGAGAGACCTTCCCTTCCAGATAATACAGTTCCTTAAACACCAGATATTAGATACGATTTGGGATTAGGTTGTCTTGACATCCCAGACTTTTGTCTCCTCATGAAGGGCTCAATGTCAAGTCCCTTTCACCCTCTAGTTACACGTCAATCACACGTCATGCGGCTGCGCGCGCATCTCTGCCAAGTATTTCTGCTGACATTGCAAGATTCTCTTATGACTCCACCCACTTATGATATCATCTTAATGACGTTTCTAGTATACGCCTTTTTCACGCCTACTGTAACTCCTTTTTCATTACGTATGTGTATTCTTATCTTTCTTATCAGCTGTTACGCCTCCTGCATCTGTCTTTACTGTAAATGCATTTTACTATATATATGTTTGCCTGTCAATAATGTATTGCCTATCCCTTCCTGAACCTTCGTGGTGATGGAATATGATTGCCATGGTTCGAACCATAATTCCTTTGTAAGGAATAAAGTCCTTTTCAGAACCTCTAATACCACGGATTCTGCCTCTTATTTTTACTGAGTTATTTTTACTAGACTTTACCGCATAAAAAATAGTACAGGTAATTTAAATATTTACCACATAATTGGCGCCCGAACAGGGACACCTTCCCCATCTCACGCGCCGGAGGTGCGTTGCAGGCCCGGTCTCCTGTCACAGCTGGACGGACAACTACGCGTACCTCAGGATTTCCTGTATCTCCCTCCGGCCAAGCGGGAGTGACTGAGGCTGCGATCAACACCCAGACGAGGCGGTGAGGAGTGCGAAGGATCCCGACCAGAGCCTAGCTGAGAGAGCAAGATCCGAGGTATACAGAGGCCCACCAGGTTCCGAAGTTTCCGAAGTACCTATGTCACGAGTCGAGTTCAGTCCGGTCCAGTCCAGTCCAGTTTCCGAGGCCTTCTGTTCCGTTCCGTGCTTCCCGGTGAGTACCGTTGCTGGGGACGCATTTAGACGTGCACATTAGTTTGTGCCGGTCAAGACGGGTTTGGGTACACAGATCCGGTCTGCACTGTTTTAGCAGTGTATCTGTACTGTTCAGCAGTACATCTGTTATGTTTAGTAAGTACATCTAGTATATTCAGTATTATCTAGTACATCGAGTATTATGCAGTTAGCTAGTTTTATTCTAATTATCATTGTTCGTTTTAAATGTTTTAATAAGGTTTTAAATGTCGTGGTATGAGTGATTGTTCAATTTTTATCGTTGTGTTTATTGTTCTAATTATGTTCAAATCCAAGTGTTAAAAGTTCGAGTAAGAATCAAGTAACAAGGTTTTAAGATGCCGTTCTTTTCAAAATTAAGACAGATAAAAACTAGAAAAGGGATACTCGAAGAAGCCGTTCCCATTCCACCTAGGGATACTCCAGGGTACTTCATGTACCACAAACATGGCCTAGATGCCGTATTATATCTCGATTTATGGGTGGACTACACCAAAGATTTAGCAGAGAATCAGAGATGGCCCGTCGCTGGGACATGGGATGCAGATTGCATCATGAGAATAGAAGAATTATTATGGAAAAAGAAAGCCAGACAGTCACAGAAGGATGCCATCGAATTATGGCGCAAAGAATCGCATAGACGCACAGAGAAAGCGTTCAGAAAGGAAGAGAAAGGTAGGGGGAAGTCAGACAAAGCCCGAGAAAACATATTAATTGAGGAAGGTATCAGAGTAAAAACAGAACAAGTAGACAGACAACGAAACACTCTTATGAATGGTATGTATCCTCTTCTGGCCGAGGGTTTACCTAAGGCCACTCCGGAGGTACCAAAGGATCTGCCACCTCCATTACTTCCGATTAAAGCACATCCCAAGACCGCAAAGGACATTTTCCTTTCTTCTTATTTAGACGATGTAGCCCCCGAATATGTTAATGTTGCGCATCAACGCGCATCACCTGTTGACGATGCTCAACGTCAAGATCATCCGCCTCCACCTCCGCAGCAACAAACTCCCCCACACATTTCAAACGTTCCGTCCGTTTCTACAGTCCTTCCTGCATCCACACTCTCTAATTTACATCTAATGAATCCTTTTGGACTAGGCACCTCAGGAGGTGCGACAGGAGGTTTTACTACGCCCCCGCCAGTGCCTAGATTGACCTATAGGGATCTGGCACTCCAACGCACACCTCAAGCTAATCACAAAATATTTAATGAAACTCTTCCAGATTGTAGATATGATCCAGTGCCCGGTAAACACGACAGAATGTTGCTGTCATCACTACGTATACGACGAGCTTCAATCTATTTAATGACACTACCAGGAATGGTTGCCCATCTAGACAATATATACCGCTTTGTCCAAACAGGACAAGGTTCTGAAAGCATTGGCGAGGCCATGGAATACCAGAAAGTGGATATACAGAAATTACTGTTACGATTCCTCATAAACTGCCTGATCAGAAACAGAGATAGGCCTGAGGTAGATCAGGAAGAAATGCAAGTGCTTACCAGATGGGGTCAGAATATATCAGAGGGAAGACATGATAAACAGAAGAGTATAGAAGTTATGTGCCGAAAAATTAGGAAAGAAGTAGAACGAATACATGAAAGAAGAGTAGAGAACGATAAAACTGAATCAGAGGGAGAGGAGGAGGAAGAATCAGAAATAACGACAGGACAATCAGAATTACCAGCTAGAGAAACGATAGCTTATGTAGGTAGAGGAAGATCTGTTAATAATGCAACACGTCCGTCACGTCCAGGATGTAACAGAATTCTTCAAACAGTTATATCAAATCCTAGGACCCCAGAACACTTATTCCAGGCTACTGATAAATTACTTCGAGAGCGAAGGGGGTACCATGTGCTCGATTCTATGGACGAACAAGAATTAGCCAGGTCAGCAGTACAATGGGCTGACAGTTCTGAGAAATACAGTGATGATGCGTTAGCACACACGTTTCTGAATCTTACACCAGACGAACAGCGTTTAGCTGGTATATACATGATTCAACACCTCCTTATATTATATAAAAGCCAACACTCTGATCCTGGTCCCCTACCTGATATCCTGATAGAATTACTGACGAATAAATGGAGAGGTTCGGGTACTGATTTAATTAAAGAAATCCTAGAATATCGACACCAGTACCTTGTCTTCGTATGCCCAGAACATGTTTCAGTTCCCACCGTGGAAAGAAAAACGTATCACATAGACAGACAGAATCCCTTACGTGAAGTGCACCCAGTCAAAGGTGAAGACAATACTCTTAAACGCGTGTTTGTGTACACGCCCATAACTAAAATAGAATTATTGGAAATGAAAAAAGTAGTACCCAGCCATGACAAAGATCCAGCAGGTTTCCACCGTGAATTAAAAGACATGTTACTCATGGGAGATTATACCTACCCTGACATTATGAAAATATTAAAAGTATTATTGCCTGCCGGTATTTACGAGAAACTTAAAGAAAAGGAATGGGAGGTGGGAGACCAAAAGATAGATTGGACAGCAATAGAAAACGAAGAAAGGGCCCGAGCTGCAGGTTCAGGGCTTGGGGAAAAGACTACAGCATTACCAGGATTACTAGTGCAAGTACTGCCTCGTTTATTAACTACGAAAAAGGAAGACTGGGGTGCAATTTCAGCCTGTAAACAAAAACAAGACGAAGACACTAGTGATTTTTATTCCCGATTTGAAAAATGTTTTGGTATTAATAGTGGCATAAAAGCAAATAGCGAGTCGTATCCACATCTGTTTGTGACCAAACTAGTCGAAAATTCCCTGCCCCAAGTTAAGAATAGAGTATTGAAATTCGAGAGTACTTGGCAAGGTAACACCCCGTCACAGATGTTACAAATGTTACAATATCACCACAATAGAATTAGAGAAGAACAAGAACATGAACAAAGACGTATGAAAGACACGAAAATGAAAATGCTTGTTGCTCAGTCAGTTCCAGCTGACGGTCATAAAAAGGGTACGACACAGTCCAGTAATTCCGCAGTTCCTGTAAAAGGGACATGCAACTATTGTAAACAGCCAGGTCATTATATAAACGATTGTGCAGTTCTGAAACACAATATCTCCACGGGTAAAACCAAGGAGAGACCGCATCCAACTAGACAGGATCAGATCCAACAGCCAGTATCTCCGAATGTACAAACCGTACCAGTATCACAGCCACAGCCTATTACCGCAACACAAACGACGACACAACAGATGTACCAGTATGCACAAAATGATTATCCAGATTATCAGCGATACACATGAGGCAGCCTAGAGAGGAAAGTTGGCTTACCCCTTATTGAGGTACCTGTAGATCAAGAGGGACCTTATGTACACAGTCACGTATTAGGGAAAGATAGAAAGTTTTTAGTTGACACAGGGGCAAGCAGAACGACTATAAGTCACAACGAAGTTCCAGGGGCACCCCTCTCAGGCTCACAGAATATTTCCCTTGGATTCTCAGGAAAGCCTATTATTAATGAAGTATCGCAACCGCTTCCATTTACAGTTGGTCCACTAACCCGGACTACAGACTTATTGCTTACTAAATCATGTCCAGAAAACTTGTTAGGTATAAAGACATTGAAAGCTCTAGGAGCTGTAATATGTTGTTCTCCGGAAGGAGTACGACTATTTTTGCGTGACTTTAAAGGTCACTACGTGTCAAGAGACATAGATCACCGGTTACAGAATCTACCTGCACATTTATGGGCACAAGGCCCCACTGATGTAGGATGTATGCACATTACACCATATCGAGTCACACTCAAAACAGGAGTGGTATTACCACGAATACGACAATACAAGTTACCTCCAGATGCTGTTGTGGCTTTGCTGCAAATCATTGACGAGCTCATTGCACAAGGAGTGGTTGTGGAAACCGACTCCAATATATGTAATTCTCCGATTATTCCGATTCTTAAACGAACTGATCCGAAAGCACCCCCAGTATATAGATTAGTTATTGATCTGCGCGAATTAAATAAATGCATTGTACCACAATACCCCGTGGTCCCAGATATCTCTTCATTACTAACAGCCATTGATTCCGAAGCAACGTTCTTTACTGTAATTGACCTCAAGAACGCCTTTTTTAGCGTCCCAATCGATCCGGAAATCCAATATTTGTTCGGATTCTGTTTAAATGGACGAAGTTTCAAATTTACACGCGCACCTCAAGGATTCACAGAAAGCCCCAGCATCTATAGCCAAGCACTGAAAAGACAACTTGACAGTATCCACATGCCAGTTAACACTGCCCTGCTTCAATATGTCGATGATCTGCTGATCACCGCTCGAAGCGAACCCGAATGTGAAAAAGCATCACTGACGGTTTTACATTTTCTGGCCGACAAGGGACACAAGGTGTCCCCTTCAAAGCTACAATTCTGTGTCCAGCAAGTTGTGTACCTTGGGCACTTGCTGTCCAAGGGGGGGAGACAGCTCACACCTGACCGCATTCAGTTAATTATAAACATGCCAACACCTAAGACACAAAAGGAGGTACGGGCCTTCATAGGCCTCACTTCGTACTGTAGGCAGTGGATTTCCCAATATGCATTTTTAGCAAAACCACTCATTCAGTTGACAACTCAGGAGGCAGCGACATCGACTGTCCTCCCTTGGACTCAGGAACATACACAAGCTTTTGAAAGCTTAAAGAAAGCTTTATGTCAAGCACCTGTTTTAGCTACACCATGTTACAGTAAGCCGTTTACACTCTTTGTTACAGAACGCGAAGGTACTGCCTTGTCAGTACTCACTCAGGAACAAGCAGGATCACACAAACCGTGTGCTTACTTTTCTAGCACATTAGATCCAGTAGCTCAAGCTCTTCCGGCGTGCCTGAAATCAGTCGCAGCAACAGCTTTAGCGATCAGACAAAGCGATGCCATAGTATTGGGACATCAATTGACAGTACAAGTACCACACACAGTAGAGGTTCTCTTGAACCGGACACAAACACAACACTTGACTATAGCAAGACTGACGGGTTATGAATTGACATTGTTCCAGCCACACATAGAAATTAGACGTTGTAGTACATTAAATCCTGCCACACTTTTGCCATTAAGTGGAACAGACCCATTGACACATGATTGCATTGAAGTCATTACTATTACGACGAAACCTAGACAAGACTTAACAGATATTCCATTACCAGGTCCAGACCTGACGTTGTATGTAGATGGTTCATGCATGAGAACAAGTACAGGAGAGTTAGTGGCCGCTTATGCCGTCACAACAGACAATGAAGTTATTGAAACAAATTGTATTAACACCTTGTCAGCTCAAGCAGCAGAGCTCATCGCTCTGACACAAGCCTGTATTCAAGCCAAAAATAGGAAAGTTAACATATACACAGATTCACGTTATGCATTCGGAGTCGTCCATGACTTCGGCGTCCTTTGGCGAGAGAGAGGTTATTTAACTTCCCACGGTGCCAACATTCAACACGGTCCCCTCATTCAAGCTCTATTAGATGCAATACATCTACCTACTGCGATATCTATTATGAAATGTAAAGCCCACACAAAAGTTACTGATATCATTTCCCAGGGTAACGACCTAGCCGACCGAACAGCTAAACAGACTGCTCAGAATCGGAATCACGCAACTGACATGACAACGACAATAGTTCCGACATCGACACACTGCATGACAGTTAAGGATCCCGCCCTTGATGTAATCGACATACAGACACATGCTACACCAGAGGAAATCAAGAAATGGACTGAACTAGGAGGGATCCAGACAGATCAGGGATGGATGACGAAGGGAAAATCTATATGGTTTCTCCCCGATTCCATGGTCCAAGTTATTATTAACACAATACATAGTCCAGCACACCTAGGAGAAAAAGCTATGCTAGATAGTATTCAACATATTTGGTTCAATAAACACTTGCGAGCAGCAGCTAAACAGAAAGTACGTACCTGCATGATTTGTTGTCAGTTCAATCCCGGTAAAAGCATTCCTGTAGAGCAAGGTGGATTTCAACCTCCCGATCACCCTTTTGAAGTCCTCCAGATGGATTATATCCAGATGGAACGTTGTCGAGGATTCAAATATGTCCTCGTAGTTGTATGTGCGCTTTCCCGTTGGACGGAAGCCTACCCTGTCTCAGATTACACTGCTCCGACCACTGCCAAGCAGCTGGTTCGCGAATTTTTCCCACGGTATGGTTTGCCCCGTGCTGTGTATTCAGATAACGGTCAGCCGTTCTCATCCGAGCTAATAAAACACGTTTCACTCTTGTTAGGTTATCAATGGAAATTCCACTGTGTCCGGCATCCCGAGGCAGCAGGTCTTGTGGAGCGTCATAATCAGACTCTGAAAATTAGACTTGCGAAAATCTGTAGAGAAAAAGGTGTCGACTGGATAGTAGCCTTACCAGTTGTGCTCTTTTACATGAGAATGGTAGCACATTCTCGAACAGGGCTATCCCCGTATGAGGTGATCTTCGGTAGACCACCAAATATGTGGGGGACGCCTATACCTCGTAAAATCACTGATGTTGATTGTAATATGCTGACAGATTACCTGGCTTCCTTGATGTCTGCACTACAATCTTGTCGTTCACAGGTAGCTGCAGCTTTTCCCGATAACACTGAGGTGAAGCCGCATGAAGTGGTTCCCGGAGATCTCGTGCTTGTGAGGAACTTCGACAGGAGGAGCCCGCTGGAGCCTCGTTGGCAGACGCCCAAGCTCGTTTTACTGACCACGAGGACTGCCGTAAAGCTTGAGGGACGTAAAGGGTGGTTGCACTCGAGCCATATCAAAAAATTTCATGGATTACCGTCAGACTTGAACTTTCAACCCTGCATTCCCTCACAGACTGACTCAAAACTCCCCCTGGTTGAAAAATCAGAGAAAGAACTTTATAAACTGAAACTAAGGTCTAGCAAGTCAGACAATTTGATTGTTTAAGTCCTCTCCAAGGTGAATCGGTTGAATTTGTCTCTGACATGTATCCTCTAGACCGAAATAGAGAGAGAAATAGACAGAAACAGCTCAAGAAACATGAATACTGTAAATCACTTCGTAGTCACTGTGTAGTAACATTGTTGATTATGTTCTTTCTAAGCTTTTTGATTCTTGCTGCTAGTATATTGTTGCATATATATTACCCTATTTCCAAGCGTGCTTTTAATGTTACTGCCGAACATTCTTTTAGTGAATTACCTCCACATGAGTTGTCCTATAGATTTGCGCTGCGTAATAACACATTCATTAGTATGTTACATCATTCCCATCAGACCAGTAACGCAACAAACTGTTGGATATGTGGCCGACTCCCTCCCTATCAGAAATACAAGGGAGTTCTGCCTCTCTTTCCGTATCCATTCACACACAATGGCTCCTGTGGAGCATGGTTTAGTTTGATTAACTCTTTAGGCTCAAATTCCGTAGTTTATCAAGACAACAGGGTATGGGGAAACCTGAACTTAGTTTTGCTTAAAGTCTGTTACCTTAACAAGGAGGGATTTCCCAAAAGAACAGGAACTGATCTAGAAAATGAAGTATATGGATTAGGTAACTTTACACTTAACCTCATGATTCTGAATGTTGAATCCGGAGCTACACCTATCTTGCCTGCTATGTCAGTATTTCCAGTTAAAGGAGAACTATGTATAAGAAAGAATGGTTCAGTATATATGGGTCATAGTAAATGCACTACTGTGATAGAATTCAATGATCAAGGCAAGTCTACATTTAGAGCTTCCCGTCATTCCTACTTCATATGTGGTCATACCGCATATATACGTTTACCTCCAGACTGGGATGGTACCTGTTACATTGCATTTCTTTTGCCACCTGTTTTCCTAGCCCCTCCTGATTATCATAGGAATACCCATTTAGTACACAAAAGACCGCAGAGAGATCTCCCGATTGTCGACTACACTGAAACGGCATGGGAACAATACACAGATTTCAATAAAGGTTTCTTTCCCTATATAGGTGTTGTCACTAATAGTAAACTGATACGTAGATTAACTAGAACCCTTGAAGCAGTAGTGAATGAAACTACTTCCGCCCTAGGCAACTTAACAGAGGAGCAGTCTGCGATGCGGATTGTTGTTCTTCAAAATCGTCTTGTCCTTGACGTCATCCTAGCCGATAGGGGCGGAGCCTGTAGAGTCATCGGATCGAGTTGTTGTATTTTCATTCCTCAAAATGCGCCATCAGTATATAAGGCCATAACTCGTCTTCATAAGATTGTAAGCCAGATACACCAGAATCCAGGCACCTGGACTTGGTCCGGTTGGCTCTGGAGCGTGTTGTCAGCCTGGGGATGGAGGATCCTATCCTTCCTAGGTATTGGCTTTCTCATAATATTCAGTTGCTGCCTGTGCCTACAGTGTGGGCCAGCGATTTGTGGCCTGTGTGCCACATCGTGTATCCCACATCCAAGTTTTCATTCAAGATCCCGGAAGAAGAAAGAAGAACAAATGATGCTATATGAACAGATTGATGGATTAATGAAGATCGATATTTCATGAAGGGTCCGTAGGGGACAAGGAGGGAATGAGGAAATATGAATTTTATGATCAGTTATGTCCCCTATCTTAGACCCCAACGGCTCCATGTACATGCTACAAGTACATGTATGTTCCCTCCACTTCCAACTATGAAGACGCAAATACATGTGCGTCCACCGTCAACATGTCCTCTTTCAGATCCGCCATGAATGGGTCGGATATTCCGTTCCTAAGTATGATTGGCCACCGACTTTATATGGTTCACTTTCCACGTTTTACAGTTCAGGCGAGTAGGCCCTGAATTCTGCCGTCGAGCCTCTTCTGCCTCTGAAAGCTACAGCCTGGATTCGCATCTGTATCCATGAACTTTGTCCTACTCCCTGCGCGGCTAACGGTGCCCGGCTCAGCCTGATTGCCTGCCAAAACTCTATTCAGCCTTCAAGTTATCTGCTCCGCTCCTCATCCAATACATTCCTGTCTAGTAGTTTAGGTAAACATCCTTTCAGCTACAGAGCAAAGGGCCCGGCCTCACCGCCTCCGTGCAAGTAATTCATAGCCCCTGTTACCATGGAAGGCCCATGCCCCACGCATCTCATGTAGACACGTAGACACTTGTACCCACACTAGCAGTCAGTATAGAATAGACTCTGCCTGAGAGACCTTCCCTTCCAGATAATACAGTTCCTTAAACACCAGATATTAGATACGATTTGGGATTAGGTTGTCTTGACATCCCAGACTTTTGTCTCCTCATGAAGGGCTCAATGTCAAGTCCCTTTCACCCTCTAGTTACACGTCAATCACACGTCATGCGGCTGCGCGCGCATCTCTGCCAAGTATTTCTGCTGACATTGCAAGATTCTCTTATGACTCCACCCACTTATGATATCATCTTAATGACGTTTCTAGTATACGCCTTTTTCACGCCTACTGTAACTCCTTTTTCATTACGTATGTGTATTCTTATCTTTCTTATCAGCTGTTACGCCTCCTGCATCTGTCTTTACTGTAAATGCATTTTACTATATATATGTTTGCCTGTCAATAATTGTATTGCCTATCCCTTCCTGAACCTTCGTGGTGATGGAATATGATTGCCATGGTTCGAACCATAATTCCTTTGTAAGGAATAAAGTCCTTTTCAGAACCTCTAATACCACGGATTCTGCCTCTTATTTTTACTGAGTTATTTTTACTAGACTTTACCGCATAAAAAATAGTACAGGTAATTTAAATATTTACCACACAAGCCCAACTTGTCAGATCCTCTTCGGCACAGCCGGGCGGGCGGCCCTCCAACAGATGGCGGCTGACAGCAGCGACAAGCAGCAAAGAGAAGGTGCAATTCCCTCGGCACAGCTGCCAGAGGCAAGTAGGTGCAGTATTTAGATGCCCTATGCCACGCGGCATGGGCACAAACAAGGCATCTCAAAGACTGCTGAAGAAGGGAGTGGGGCAAGAAGCCGGTCGGGCTCCGGATCAAGGATACCACCACATCAGCTGCAGCGATTCCACCATACCAAGCACAGTAGTACAATCATATATTGCGCACACTGATTCCACCAAGCTCTACTCTGCAGAGACCTTGCCTTGATGCCCCTGAATAATTCTTAAACAGATTCTTTTCAATGCCTTTTTCCTTTGATTTATTTTTGTAAGTGATGTGCGAGTGTCGATTACAGGCATTTTGCAGAGAAATGCATTGGCTTTATGCAACATCCATAAAAATGTGTATTATAGATCCAAAACAGGACCTCACGTGTGAGAAATGGGGGGGGGGCGGTCACAGAGATTACTTACAGTAATATTATTAAGCTGCTGCTGTTGCAATATTGAAAACACAGCACTATCCCTGGATATTGGATGTAAACACGTTTAAAATTTAGACCAGTGTTAGCGACCAGGCCAAAGGAGGAATAAAAGAACTGAAACTAGAGCATAATTTCAAAGTTCATCCGAACAGGCCCCCAAAATCCTTAAAATGTCCCTGACCATAACATCTAGGTCAGTGAATCCACAAGCATATGATGTGCATAGGGGTTCCACGATACTGAGTGAGCAGTGATTTCACATTAGTATCACACGCACAATACAACACAAAGGATACTGTTGTTCACCATTGGTGTTCTAGGGGCTCGGATGCAGTATTTTTTAAATTAATAGAATATTATTACTGCTTCTGCCCCAGGACAATCGTCTACTATAAACTCTTAAATAGCGATCTGGCTGCTGTTTTCGTTCTTTGTCCAGTAAAGCTATTGATGCATTGGTCAAGTGCAGGATTCCATGCCACACAGGCACACACATGGGGCACATGTCACACAAGAGGCACATGCCATACGCGTGGCTGCACAGAAACAGTCCCGGGCGGACACTGCGACGGGAGCCTAGAGAGGACAAGTTCTGCATCCAATGTGACATCGAAGAACCAGCACTTGGACAAGAAACAGACTAAAAGAAAAACTGTCTCTCTCTGAAGGGTGTCACTGACCACACACCTGCCGTTTCTAAGCACTATAATTAACAGGTGCTATTATCCAATTGTCCTGCTGAGACTCAACCCCGCGTCGTACTGCTGACGGGAGATGTCAGAGCCGAGCATTTAGCTGCCATCTTGTGCTTGACCTGAGAGTTCACGTGTGGAAGAGTCTGAATTGTTGCTGGTGCACTCAGTTTTGCATCAGTCCATTGAGTTTACAAAGTCTCGGTGATGGCAACAATGTAATCCGAGCAGCTCTGACCCCTCGACCCATGCCTGTGAAAGATGAGCAGATGTTGTAACTCAAAGCATTTGGTTTCACTGTCTGCCAATTAAGGCTATGTGGTTCAAGTCCACGCATTATTCTGTTGCATGTGGCTTCCATAGACGCCATCTTAGAAGATAAAGGTTTATGGCTGATGATGATGTGACACAAGTTGGCAAATACGTTGGTTATGCTCTGGCTTGATGCAACAGCACCTGTACCGCCACCTCTGGACCCCATGAGCCCACGGCACGATCGAGAATAACAGTGCTGCTGCCAGGACCTTCTGCCAGGCCCAGGAACCTGTTTAGGGAAGGGAGGAGGGACAATAAAGAACGGCAAAGACCTATCCTGTATGTCCTTAAAGTAAGCATTAGTGGGAGAGAGGGATAATAGACACACCAGATATGCGATTTTATTTCTGGCAGTCCCATAAAAGCACTTCAAGGGAGGGGCGAGACTGGTATTTTTTTGGGGAGAAGGGAAATGCCGAGCACACAGAATTATAGTTGGGTTGTTGCCATTAAGGGGTTTTAGCATGGCAGTCACCAAGAGCCACTAGTGTGAATACCAGATTCCAAATCCAGTTAGTCACTGCCTTGACGTAGCAATAGAGGTAAACAAAGGCTGCTTCCCACTGTTGCTTTGTCAGAGGAATTCCAGGCTCCTCTGATAGGACTCTCTGAGTGCCGGTCAGTGCAGCATTAGCCCTCTGCTCCGACCACACAGCTTTGGGAAGGAAGGAGGATAAGCGACACAGAGGATGTTGATGGAGGGTGGCAGGAGGTGAGGATTTTCTTTTTAGGTCGAGCCTGGGCAGCACATGCACTGCTCTGAAAAGAATGCTGTATTCGAGTATAGACTTGAAGCCCCGCCACTCTCTGCCCATATTTGTCATTTGTCATTGGCTTGTGTCAATGTCATTCGTAAATTCTGGCTTCTAAATTTGTTAATTGGCTTGTTAGTCCCTCCTTAGTACCACCTTGTCTTCATTTGTAACCTCCCATGAGGACTGGCCCTTTTACTTCTGTTGTTACACAGTATGTCTTATTTAGTCTGTCAGCACTATTTTCTTTAATGAGTTTTTCCTACTGCAAGCACAACATGCTTTCCTTCCACATTCAGCATGCCATGCGCGCTTTCCCTTTTCAAGCTGTCCGGAACAATGGCGGGCACTTATTTTAAATGAAATAGGTCTCGCATTTACAAGAGTTTGATGTATTGGCATTGTACATGACAATCAGCCTCATGCATCAAGCCAAAATCCAGTCGGTAAAATACCGATTTGCTAATAGCTCCCGGTATTGAGTTAAAAATACCCAATCCCAATGCATCAACCCAAAAGCAAAAATCGCTATTTAAGGAATCCTTAAATAGCGATTCCTTAAATAGCGATAGCATTTAAGGAATCCCAAATTGAGATTCCTTAATTAAAGGAATCTTAATTTGGGATTCCTTAAATGCAATGCATGAAAGTTAAAAAATTAGCGATTTCGCTAATAGGGGGAGCAAATTACCATGAAGATGAACTGCATGGTAATTTGCTAAAAGTTTGAAAAATGCACTTTTGTGCATTTTTCAAAGTTTCATGTTGCGCACACACATGCCCTTAGAGCATGTGTGTGTGCAACATATGTGCACATATCAATTTCAGGGGTGCAATGGGGTGTCATTTTGACACCCTTGCACCCTTGAAATTGCATGAGCAATTTGCGAGAACCTACTGGTACTCGCTATTTGCTCATGCAATCTCCAATTCATTCCTATGGGCCTGGAGGCCCATAGGAATGATTGGGACCGCATTCCTTAATTGCTACTCGCAATTTGCTAGTAGCAATTAAGGAAAGTTAAGGAATCGCTATTTGAATAGCGATTCCTACATGCATAGCCTTTTGCTATTCCTTATTAGCGAATCCTTATTTTTCGCTAATAAGGAATCGCAAATGCCAATGTTGATGCATATGCCCCAATGCCTTTTATTTATGTGTTAAAATTATCAACATAGATAAATAAAAGGCAGTGTCATTTACAATGCCAATAGCTTAAACTCTCGCAAATGTGAGACCTATTGCATTGCAAATGCTTGTTTTTCTTTGTTCCGGGTTCATCCTGGTACCACCTGGGGTTTAGATGTGCCCAAATATCCCCACGTTGGTCCCAGGAAAGCGTTTGTACAGCAATGTATGGTTTGTGAAATGATTCAAAAACACAATAAATGTGATGAATTTAGGATTTGTTTTTACCTTTTTCTCCTTCGATTAAATTGAACATACATGTAAGAAACCAATGCTGAACGCTGAAAATGCAGGTAGTAGGAACGTTCACACAAAACACCACAGAGCTTCTCGAACTTGAATATATGACATTACATCACGGTGTTCACACCGCGATGCCTTTACAACGCAGGCATTACAACGCTAGTCGTTTTAATGACTTGCGCTGGAGGGCGCTGGATTTAGGAATAGTATGATTTACTATTCCAACTCCAGTCTACGTACAGTAGGGAAGGTGTTGGAATAGTAAATCATACTTTTCCTTAGGTTAGAGCGCCATCCAGCGCAAGTCATTGTAATGACTTGCGTTTTAATACCCGCGTTGAAAAGGTATTGCGTTGTAAACACCGCGATGTAAACGCCGTTTCCCCTCGAACTTGTATGCATTCGGTAAGGCCCTACATAATTAAAAATAAGTTAACCCTTCTGCTGCGATTTTTAAATCACTGTTTTAAATTTTCATACATCTGCATCATACACCAGACCATTTTTAGGTCTCGTATGAGACAGCGCTTTAGCGCTGCTCTGGCGAGACTTATAGTAAGCGAGTTTTGGAAGTGCAAACAGGGGCTTTTCAGGCCTCCAAATACAGTGCATGTGCCCTGGGCGCGCGCACCATTTGGCAGCCTGAAAAGCACTGCCTGATCACTTGCTTTGATGTCCTCAGTGAGCTGCGCGGCCACTGAGGACATCAAAGTGCACACCATTTGCCACCCCCTTGTTTTTTCCTTTGATCCCTATCTTTCCCTTCCTCAATCTCACCCTCTCCCTGCCTTTTACAACTGCGGCCCGCACCACTGCGCCTGCCCCCACTCCCCCCTCCCACTCCCTCCTCGTCAGCTTCAGTGCGCTCTTGTTCTGTGCCACTCGTTTTTCCTCGTTTTTTGTGCCTTTCTGCCCTCTGTTCCACTCGTTTTCCCTCTTTTTGTGCCTTTCTGTCCTCTGTTACACTCGTTTTCCCTCTTTTTTTGTTCCTTTCTGCCCTCTGCTCCTCTCGTTTTTGTGCCCTTCTGCCCTCTGTTCCACTCGTTTTTGTGCCCTTCTGCCCTCTGTTCCACTCGTTTTTGTGCCCTTCTGCCCTCTGTTCCACTCGTTTTTTGTGTGCCTTTCTGCCCTCTGCTCCTCTCGTCTTTTGTGCCCTTCTGCGCCACTCTTTTTTGTGCCTTTCTGCCCTCTGTGCCACTCATTTTCCACTCTTTTTTTGTGCCTTTCTGTCCTCTGTTCCACTCGTTTCCCTCTTTTTTTTTTGTGCCTTTCTGCCCTCTGTTCCACTCGTTTTTTTGTGCCCTTCTGCCCTCTGTGCCACTCGTTTTGCCTCGTTTTTTGTGCCTTTCTGCCCTCTGTTCCTTTCGTTTTTCTGTGCCCTTCTGCGCCACTCGTTTTTTTCCCTTTTGCCCTCTGTCCCACTCGTTTCCCCACCGCTATTCCCCCTGTGGACCCCTTCCAACACTACATATTCACCAAAGGATTGTGTGTGTGTGTGGGGGGGGGGTGTGCGTGTGCGTGTGTGTGTGTGTGTATATATATATATATATATATATATATATATATATATATAGATGCAATAGGTCTCGCCTTTGCGAGAGCTAAAGCTATTGGCATTGTAAATGACTATGCCATTTATTTATCTGTTTTCAAAACCAACCCGTAAATAAAAAAGTTTGTCATTTACGATAGCAATAGCTCCAATTTATGCAAAAGGCGAGCCCATTGCATTGTAAATGCTTTTTTTGATAATTCAGTAACTTATCAATGTTTTGCAACACCAACTAGTGTTACAAACCAAGCCATTGATACATCGTGTTTCACAATTGCGAGGGAAGCCCCTTTGATGCCCATTGCTATCGGCAATTCAGAAAGAGTCAGTAAAACCATTTTACAGTCTGGAAATGCTTTAATGAATTGTTGGCACAAATTCTGCGATTCTGAAAAAAATGCAAAATGGCTTTGTACATCAGGCCCTTAGTTCTCTTCTAATGAGACTCTGAAAGACCGTTGAAATAAAGCCTCTCAGAAGTGCCTCTTTGATATCAAGCAGACACCCTTATAATATGTTCTGTCTATGCTAAACCCAGACCACACCCAGAAACTACTGGATTCATCATAACACACCTGGACTGAGGCTCTTCTTTCTAATCTAAAGCGGAGCGCAAATTGAACTCTTATTTAGATTCTGGCATGCAGTACAACATGAATGCAATAGATTGCAAAATCTCATCTTTCACCACAAAAATGGTTTGCATGTGCAGACGTCAGACACGGTCTACTTGAAGACTAGCTTTAGAAAAAAGCTGGTGTGCTGTACCATTCTCTCAGGGCAGCAGGGACATTAATCCACCCTGGGTAATACCTTAGTAGTGGGAATCCAAGCCAGCCTGCTGCTTCTAAAGTGTTAACCCCTTCAGCGCGGCGCGGATTTCCGCGCCACGCTGAAGGTTCTGAGCGCGGGCGGGGCCATGACGGAACGGTTCCGTCATAAGCACAGCCCAACCGACGTGCATGACGGAACCGTTCCGTCATAAGCGTCGAAGGGGTTAACAGAGGCAGATGCTCCTCTCGCCCACATGAAAGTACAAAATGAGTACTCCTGCCAAATTCACAGCACTGTCTCCTTTTTAATTTTTAATAAATGGCAGTAGGTACAGATTGACATTAACAAATATAAATACTGAATGGGCCTAATCTGTTTATTTACATAAACCCGAAATATCACAGGTACAAACCCACCACTCAAAGATTTTCGAGTTAACGACCGATGCACGTGATTGTCAAGAGTACTTATACATCAAGAAGTGCAAAAATGCTCTTAGTCAGAGGAGGAAAGAGAAAGCAGCATTCTGGTACTTTACGTTTCTAGCCTTATTTTACAAATGCCAACACCGAAGAGTCTTTATGTATCAAGGTCCAAAGGTGGTGAAAGCATTGTGCTTTGCCAACCAACAGGGAAAGGACAATCAGAATATCATTGATGCTAGAATGGTAAGTTGCATCTGTCAAAGTGATTGAAGAGCTCTAGCTGAAGAAAAGTAGGGTTTGACCCCCCTTATCATTTGGTTTCTGCACATTTTACACTCAGATTCCATGAGTAGATGGAAAGCTGCAGACAAATTTATCACCACCATCGGGACCATGCCCAAATAACAGTGACCTGTAATAATGCCTACACATATACGCTATCATATGAATGTTCCAGGGAAGCTAAAAGCAGTAGCGGTTGCTTGGATATATTTAGGACAACCAGGGTATTTGAAACAGATGATGCAACCTGGGTCTGTTAAGATAGCACACCTTTTTTAACCACACCTTTAAACTACATCAGAAGGTCAAACAGGTCCACCAAGGCCACCTTGACAACTACAATTCCTGGTGGCAACTAAGCTATCTGTGAACCTGGAGACCCTGTGTACAAGTCTAAGCCACGATACAGCGTAGAGGGAGTTAAATCAAGAAAGAAAGGCAGATGTAAACAAGCATTTGCAATGCAATAGGTCTCGCATTATAAAAGTGTGAGCAGCTGGCATTGCTAATAATAATGCAACACTAGCTATTGGCTTTGTAAATGATAAATAAATGCCATTATGTGTTTGTTTTATAAAATAGATTAAAAAAGGCATTGTCATGAACAATGCCAATAGCTTAAACTTTTGCAAATGCGAGACCTATTGCATTGCAAATGCTTGTTTCGAATTGTAGGAGAAAGGAGCTGAAATGTTCCTTTGAACGTTTAATCAAACTTAATGCTGGGAGATTTCTCTATGTGTAAATGTGCTGAATACGCACAAACTGCCTGCCGTGCAGCAAAAGCTGTGCTTGGATGCATATTAGGCAGAGCGGCATGAGCAGATCTCAGTCAACCAATCATTCACGCAGCAGGAATATGCTGAAATCTGTGCGTAAGGCACCTTCTGTTTTACTCTAGCCCAAAAAAGATGCTGCGTACTGCACAGAAATGGGAAATGCAGCCAGAGAAAAGAAGCATTAGCAAACCAATTGGTCTCAATTTGACTGCCATTTATGACTTTGTACAGTGTTTACAAATAGCTTTTTTTAAACTGTGCAGTGGGAGTGGAGTGGGTTGGAGTGGATTGAGGTAGTAGGGTGGATTTAATTGGAGTAGATTGGGGTGGATTGGAGTGGGGTAGAGTGGGTTGAATTGAGTGGAGTGGGACGGTATGGGGTGGATTGGATTGGAGAGGGGTAGATTGAAAGGGGGTAAAGTGGATTAGATTGGGGTGGATTGGAGTGGGGTGGATTAGATTGGTTGGGGTCGGCTAGATTGGATTGGGGTGGATAGGATTAGAGTAGCGCGGTTTGGTGTGCGGCAGTGGCGGCTGGTGCAATTTGAAAGTGGTGAGGCTTAAGACCAATGAAAGACTTTGGCATGCGAGTGAGCAAAGCGAGTGAGCTGATAAGTTCTCAGAGGGAAGTTCTCCCTTGATAAAATAAACAAAAATTGGTGTAAAATTATGCATTTTCTAGTGCAATTTCTGCATTAAATTGCAAGTGACCCCTCCTACCCAAGGCATTTGGTATGTGGGGAATGGATTGGACCGAGCTTAGGCAATTTAGCAGCTTCTAAAGTGTTTTTCTGAAGAGGGAGACTGCTGGTAAAGGGCCTCTTTAGGGTGCAAATAGAGTTTTGGCATAGAACTACACAAACAACGTGTAGGTTTTGTTGTGGTGGCTCCAGTAGGTGACACGCGCATTGCATGATGGGTCCATGTCCGGTAAATTATTTGCAGATCTGGCACTTGTATCTGCTCAATATCAACTTCTCTAAACAGATACATGCTTTTGCTCATGAAGGCATGCACAGTGTACCTTATTACAAGGTGCTGTCAAACATAAAAATGAAAAAAAAGAGGTGAAGTGTAAAAAGGTATTCGCTCAGGGCCACACAATTTGGTAAGGCAGGGAAGGTGGAACTGAGTCCAGGTTTTCAGGCTTCATATTGTGCAATACACCCCATAGAAGTGTATGCCTTTATCAATGCTTTGGTTTCCATTCGTGGTGTATAAGGTGACAGGCAGAACCCACATTTTTGACAGTTTTGCATAGCAGAAATGTGACACACAAGGGCACTTCACAACAGACTACCTATACACTTTTTTGGCACATAGTTAAGGTCAGTCATATGGTGTTGTGAGGCTGGAATTCACTCTTGCCACTAGGCTACATCTGCCCCATGAATGCTTTAATTAATTTGGTTGTAGGTTTCTCAGAGGACCTTGATTTGAGCCAGGCATCTGGCTCGAGCTTTCAGTGGCTTGCCTACCTTTATTTTTTTGTAAATGTCCTTGCTGGTATTTTCAGTCTGGTATTTGCTTTCATGTTAGCAACCACCTTGAAGTACATTCTTGAAACCAAATAAAAGGAACTGCTGATTTCAAGGGGCATTCATTGTGAGAAAGCAAAAATGTATTAAGTACAATCTATTGCCCACTGTATTTGCACAAACATTTTTGTTGTGTACCCATTTTCATAAATGTTGTGCATGTTTACATTTTGGTCAACAATCCGAGAAATGCCGCCTGGATGGTGATGCTGACTTTGCACTGAAAAAGTGTTCACCTAACAGGTGCTGACATTTGAGTCTGAAAATGTTTGTGTAGTGTGAACTCGACCCAAAGGTATTGGAGCACCATTTACACAGCACAAGGCCACACACATGTTTGGGTTATTTAGGCATGGGGAGATTAACATCACAGGATGTTGAGGGAGCGCCGAGATTCAAACCTGATTGCTCTGCTCCAAAGTCTGCAGCTCTTGCCGTTACAGCACACATCGTCATCATTCCTCCAGTGGAGGGCCTGCTTTCTTCTAGTGAGGCTCCTCGTTCTCAGAAGGAATTTCTTAATTTGTAAGCGGAAGCTTGTTTTTCTTTAAAGACTTGCTCCTTCCTGCTTTTCCTCCCGTCGGATTACTTGCTCACTTGTTTCAGCCTACCACCTCTACATAGGCAGCCTCCATGCATTTACTGTCATCCTACCCTTTCGCAATTCGTCACAGGGTGGGGTCAGTGATGTTTGCTTATAACACCTGACCCCACCCACCCCGTGATTTACTTAGGAAAGGGTGGGAGACGGGCAGCGGTGATTGACAATAGCCAGAGGCGTTTCCGGGCTGTTGCTGAAAACGCTCGGGGGCTACCTTAAAAAGTTCGGCTTACGTGCGATTTATGGGGGTGGACCCCGAAGACCCCTGATTGTGGAAGGCCAGGGCTGGTGTAGGGTACGCCCTTTGGCCTCCACAATGGTTAGCACATGCGCCCTAGCGTGCGTCTGTGTAAAGTGCCTGGTTACTGCCTGACCCTGTCCCTCATTAAGCAATGATCGGAGCGTGACAGCAAGGCACAATAAAAACAGTTGGGTTAACTTTGCAATACGATGTGTATTGCAATTTATTCATAATTACAAATGTGGATCTGGATGGTACATAAAAATTACATAAAGGCTTTATGATAAATAAGCCAGGAAACTTGGAAGGGCGCAGCCCCCACGCTCAAAGGCAGCAGCTGCCCCTGGAGTGTGGTAAATTAGAGTGGAGTGGTGGATTGGACTGGACTGGAGAGGGGTAGATTGGAGTGGGATGGATTGGAGTGGGATGGGGTTGATATGGACTGGAGTTGGTGGATTGAAGTATGGTGTGGTGGTCTGGATGGATTGTATTAAGTAGGGTAGTCTGCACACAGGTGGTTGGATTGGGTTGGGTTAGAGTGGGGTAGATTGTATTAGAGTGAGGTGGATGGGGTGAATTGGATTGGAGTGGAATGGATTGAAATGGGGTGGATTGAAAAGGAATGAGGTGGATTGGAGCGGGTGGATTGGAAAGGGGTGGGGTGGAATGGAGTGCGGTGAACTGGATTGGCATTAGTGGGGTGGACTGGGGTGGGGTAGATTGGATTGGCTAAACTGGGGTGGCTTAGATTGGGATGGGGCTGGTTGGATTGGCGTGAGGTGGATTGTATTGGAGTAGGATAGATTGGAGTAGAGCAGATTGTGTGGATTGCTTTGGATTTGAGTGGGGCAGTTTGTTTTGAACTGGAGTGGGGCACACTGGAGTGGTGCAGATTGTTTTGGGTTGGAGCTGATTGGAATGGGTCAGATTTGTGCTGATTGGAGCGGCACACATCGTTTTGGCTTGGAGTACGACCGATTCCAGTGAGGCAAATTGTTTTAGATTGGAGTGGGGCAGAATGGAGTGGGACAAATTGTTTCGGGTTGGAGTGAGGCAGACTGCAGTGGGGGAAATTGTTTTGGGTTGGAGTGGGGCAGACTGGAGTGGGGCAAATTGCTTTGGGTTGGAGTGGGGCAGATTGGAGTGGGGCAGACTGTTTTGGTATGGAGTGGGGCATATTGGAGTCTGGCAGATTGTTTTAGTTTGGTTTGAGTGGGGCAGATTGGAGCAGGGCAGATTGTTTAGTATTGGAGTAGGGCTGATTGTTTTGGGTTGGAGTGGGGCAGATTGTTTTGGACTGAAGTAAAGCAGATTGTTTTGGACTGGAGGGGGCCAGATTGTTTTAGAATGGAATGGAGCAGATTGTTTTGGATTGGAGTGGGGTGAATTGGAGTGGGGCAGAGTGGAGTGTGGTTGACTGGAGCAGTCCGGATTGCGATCAGTGGTTTGAATTGGAATCGGTGGTTGGATTGGATTGAGTGGGGCAGATTGCTTAGGGGTGAGGTGGGGTGGTGGATTGGGATGTCCTGCATAATTATGTGATAAAGCATCATTTCAAAAATGTCACACAGATAGAAACAATGTTGCTTTGCAATAAAATAATCCTCATCTTTTGAGAACAGCACCCACGAGTAAAAACAAAAGGAAACATGAGTGCAAAGTGAGAAAAGAAGATTTGGCAAAATAAAAGAAACGTAATTATAGAACATAAATCTTTGCAATTTTGTCTTTCCTGCTGGGGACGATTTTGCTGGTCATTTGCTTTCTGTTTGTAGGGCACTAAAAATGAAACAGAACAAAATAGTACCTCAATCACTTCGGTAGCAGTGGATGGGAACTGATTAAGTTCAATCAATCAGTGCTTGTCCCTGCTCCACAGAGAGGAACAAAAATAATGTTAGGCCTGCCTGGACGAATTACGAGGCTGTAAAGAAGAGTGCCATGCAAGCCAACAAATGGTAGACAAAGGGCGGGCTCCAAGACCTTTTCTGTATCCAACAGTGTCTCGCAAGCCAGATGCATGCGCTAGCACATACTCTCGCAGGCTCAACCCTAAAAAGAAGAAGATAAAAGGCATGATAATACAATGTCTGTTAGAAGCCCCATCATTTTGCTGGTGTGGCCATGTGTGATGATGCAAGTGCGCACACATGTCACTACCCATGCGCGTGTGTACGAAATGACATATGTGCCATTTTTTTAATTTACCAATAAAAGATCGATCAGCAATTTCAAAAAGAAAATTGAAGTAGCGCAAACTTTTGTTTTTAGGCTGATTGTGGAAAGTAGTTTCTGCCCTGTCCCTCGCAAAAAATAAAACATTAAAAAGGGTTCATAGTGTTGGAGAGTCAATAAAGGAGTAGGTGGGAGAGCAGGTGGGGCTAAATAGCACACAAATAAAGCTTGTGGGCAGGGGAAAAGCATCACTTAAGGGAGAGAGCAACATGAAGCCGGGGGAAGAAGCATATGAGGGAGAAAACAGTACCAGGGTGAGCAGAGAAGCAAACGACAGGCAGAGCAAGCAGAATGAGAGAGCAAGAGTAACACAGAGTGCAGTGAGTACGAGAGAGTCGGGGCCACAAAGGGGGCTGCTCACACTTTGCTGTGCTCTGAGTCCCAAGGTCTAGAGCTGTGAGCCCCGGTCGGATTATCAGCAGGCAGCCAGGCACTCTGACTGTGCTCCAGGTCCCCCAGTGATTTTCCAGGGTCTGTGTGAGGCCGTCAGCTCCAGTCAGCAGGGGGCGATCCGCGGCACACTCAGCGAGTGCAGCTTCTGCTAGACGGTGGCTGCAGAACATGGCCACAGGTGGTCTGCACAGGTAGCCCGGTTATTTACGGGTGCAGCCTGTGGCCGCGTGCTTAGGCCTCACTCACCCTTTTGGCAAAATATGGCAATTCGAATCCCTGGCCAGAGTTTCTGCTGAAGCTTGAGTGAGGACCCCTTGCCTTAGGAGCTCTGACCACAAGGCGTACGCTGCATCCTTCCCCTGGCCGTGCTGTCAGGGAGACCCTGGGAGACCCAGGTCAGCTAACCTAGGACTGTCCAGGACTGTGAGACCGCATCGGACCAGGAATCAGTGTTGGTTCAGCTTGGCAGCCCAGCCTCAGCAGCAAGGCAATCAGGCGACCAGCAGGTAGACTGACATCCATGTAGGGGGAGCTCCGCACATATGGTAGGTGCAGTCTTGACCCCAGCGAGAGTCCAGCAGTAGGGGAATGGGACTTATGATCAAAGTCTCCACATCTGACCTGCTTGACCACCATCTCCCTTACCCTCCACCTTTCTGCTGCTGCTGCAAGCATCTGGCCCCTGGCCCTGGGTCACAGTACAAATAGCCCAGACAGACCTTAGGACTTGAGGAGGGCTTTATCAGCCAGTGGAAGTGTGGGTTTGCAACACCAAGTTTCTAAGTCTTGTATCACGGTCAAAAGAATGGTTAAAAAGAGGAACCTGGCCAGAAACCCGGCCAGAAAGAGACAATTAGACGCCCTTAGCAATAGCCCACAAGAGAGTCTGCAGCTGAGCCCAGAATCCGAAGGTACATTCAAAGGGATGCAGGTTAGTAAGCAGTTTGAGCCTTCTGGCACCACTCATCCACAACTTCGATCTTACCCTGCAATGGAAGTTGGAAGTAAACAGAGGAGTAGCCTAACAACGGAAGGATTTTACGTCACGCTTACATGCTCGTACTCGGGGTCGAATCCAAAGCTACTTAAAACAAGCATTTGCAATGCAATAGGTCGCGCAGTTACACAAGTTTAAGCTATTGGCACTGTAAAGGACCATGCCTTTTATTTATGTTTTAAAAACGAAAACAAAAATAAAAGGCATTGTTATTTGCAATGTAAATAGCTCAAACGCGCGTAAATGCGAGACCTATTGCATTGCAAATGCTTGTTAATTTATCTACAGGTCTAGGGGTGCTGCGGTACCTGCTGGACCCATTGTTCAAATGCCACTGCTGTATACCACAGTGAGATCCCCATGTGAAGTGTGTTCCAAAAGCTAGTCACCTGCAACTCACACCTCTACTTTTGTCACAATGCATAGGAACAGCAGCGGACCTTGTCTGAAGACATAGGGAAAATAAATGGTCCTTTTTGGCTGCTGTGTTCCAGAGCCGAGTTTTGGTGCACTTTGAAGTTCTTCACCCGCTGCACTTGTGTGTAATGTCCTTAGTTCAGGTACTGCACTTTGAAAGTCGCCAGTGTTGACTTTGCAAAAGGTGTGCTACTTAGCTGAAATATTGCTGTATCTTGAGACCCTCTGCCCTGCGGAAGCTAGCGCTCCTGTTGAAGAGTAGTCCAGGTTGTGGCACACCCAAAAGCCAGATGCTGAGCATCTCTGGTCCTCACGGCAGGTAGGGAAATGGGCACTTATCTGTTCTCTTGCCCTGAACTGAAAACGTTTTCACCCCTGCTAATGTGCAGGTGAAAACCGCTGCGTCGTGTGAAGCTCTGAAAACACAGCTTCACTCCAACATGGCAAAGGGATGATTTTATTTAAAACCTTGGATATAGAATATAATTTTCTTGCTCTGCCACTTGCTGCACAGAACGGTTTTGCAGTCCAGTTTGGTTGCCATATGCATTTAGCTGAAGAAAGTGCAAATTAATTGCAGCCTGTATTGTAGCTGCTAGGGAATCGTAAGAGCCGTGTAGCAAAGTGGGCTTAACAATGGCAGTAAAGCCAATTGCTGCTGTATTTTTATCTCCTGTCTGGTGCGCTTCTGGACCAGAATTGTAGGGTAGGTTTAGATGCCGCTTGTAAACTAGCATCCATTCATTAGAAATGTGGCATTTCTTAGTGTCCTAAAATGGCTCTCCCAATAATAGTGATTCATTGTAGGTACTTTACTGCCGCTGCAAAATTATGTATTTTGTATTTTCGAACATGGATTGAATGGGTGGCGAAGTTGCATGAGGTGAGAAAGAGAAGTGTGACTCGTGTACGTTGGTTGGAGATGGGTGCAGTTAGAGGGTTAGGATGTGTGCGCAGTGAAGCCTGGTAGTTAAGGACTTCTGCATCGGACCAGAGAAAATTGTGCTCCCTCTCACTTGAACTCCTGTGTAAGGAAGGAAGACAAGCGTTGGCCGCGCGCGAGCGTCCGGAGATGCAAAATGTGGTGGGGGAGGGGGAGAAGCGGGAGTTGTGTGTGCGCGTGCGTCATCGCGATCACTCTGAAAGCGAAAGTGATCACGATGATGTACACAAGTTTTGAAAGTGCTGCTGGCGGCCGGCTGCGCGCGTGCACAATCGCGTGAATGCAAGCGTTAGTCCAGCCAGCAGCACTTTGAAAATCCCACATACAAAATGTCTCTTCGAGCCAGCGCAAGCACTGGGGCTCAGCGAGACCTAAAAATTACACAAATTCCGCGCTCTCCCCCCACATCGCACAAAGCCCAAAGGAAAAAACAAAGTGATCCCTATCTTTAAACCGGTCGGCCTTGACGTGCTCAGAGTCCCCCAAATCAACAAGGGGGAATCTCAGGCGAACAAGCTCCCACCTCACACGCCATCAAGAATGCATCTCAAAGGGAGTGGCCTCTCAAAACAATTGCCTTACAACGCCAGTACACATTCACAAACATTACCTTCACCACGGGAACTGGGACTTTGTCAGGTTCCCCAACTACCCTGGACACACAATCTCCTTTAAAGGAGCAAAGGCGGCATAGTACATCAGACTTTGAGCATGGGTTCCTTTCAGATCAGATTCTAGCGTCACTGGAAGCCCCAATAGACGCACAAATGGAAGTGTCCTTGGCCCAAATGCCACTACTGAAGAGGACAACAAGCCTTAACCATGACTCCTCACACCAAACCCATGAAGACGGCAGTCGGCCAGTCAGCCTGGCAAGCTCAGCAACTTCAAACCAGGCATGCCCACTGTTTAAACAGGACACAATAGCTAAAGACCCTCTCTGGCAATCACAAAAAATGAAGCTTCAGATCGTTTTAATTCAGTCGATTGCTACAAGCCTAGTGGACCTAGGAACCAGGCTCTCGCTGATAGAACATACACTAGGCCAGATAGAAGCGGGGCCAATTTGTATTTGCACCCAAATAATTGGTAAACTAACCTCATTACCAGAAATCTTGCAGGCACTGCTAGACAACGTAAAAAAGAATTCTTCACCCAGGGATAAACAATCAGATATGCAAGCTCCAGAAACTAGCAGCCCCACAGAAACAGGGGAACAAGCCCTTAACTTGGCAACCACTTGCTGCAGAAAGAACTTGTTTTCTAACTCGGATTCTATCAAAACTACAACACTCCACCTAAATCCTCAAATAAAAAATAGCTCCACTCAGCACGGTCTTAAGCCACCTATCTCAGAAACCCACACCCTGTCACATAGAGCAAAAAAATAATTGGAAAAAACTTTCAAAAAAAGAACACCTACAAAAAAGGCACCCAGTGATAACAGGGTCACACCGCACAGCATACCTTCCAAATCATCAAGGAAAGACAGTTAAACTTTTCCCAATTTTCCAACTGGGTTCCAAACAAGGTAGCAACCATTCTGGATACAATATAGCACCAAAACACACAGGGGCCTGCAACCCGATAGCGCAAGACCCAACAGAGTTAGAAGAAAAACAGGGAGTGAAACTGATGCTAACCACAAATATTCAAGATCACGGCAATACACGTGCTCCATCGTCCCCCTCATGAAATGGGCACTATTGGGCTCACTACAGAAAAAGCAATCACACGCCAGTCCAGATCAGGGGCCAATACAACTAAGCAGGAGGAACAGAAAAACACTTGCCTGTGCCAGAACATTGCACTAACTATGGATTCAGGCCTTCCTGTAACTCAAAAGGACTGGTCCTATCAAATGGAGAGGACATTATCGGGACACCCCAGCTCACTATCTCCTTTGGAATAATGCCACCCACTAAACCAGTATTTCAATGAGGAAACCAAAAGGTAATCACTGATGACCTGGGGAGGTACGAGGGTCAGGCACAGGCAACTATGGCCAGTGGGAACATGAACATCTGGGAACCCACTAGAGCCATCCCACAGGGCACATTTCCTGAGGTAGAGCGAGCAATCAACATACCCCTTCAGTGCCACTTTCCAACAGAGGATACGGAACTAAGAGCGAACAATAGAAGACCCCCGCAAAACAACTACAAGAGGAATAAACACTGGCCCATCCTGGGGGTTATTAAAAACAAGCAAGGGATCCTGCACTTGTTTTTAAAAATATTTTTACCCCGAATTTGCTAATATCATCATTTCAAAGTTTTTTTTTCTTTTTTCTTTTTTGGCCTATTCGCTTCCCTCTGGGATCCCAGGATCCACTTAATGGATCATGGTATTCCTACCGTGCCCCCATTTCTTTTTGTTTTCGTTTTTTTGGGGAACTCAGCTCAAGCCGAGTTCCAAGAAGGCTGCCAACACTTCCTGGCTAAAGTGATGGCAGCCAATTAGAGCTCGACATTTCCCTGCACGAGCTCGTTATTATTCGTGAAGTCCCACCGGCCACAGATATCTCTAATCTACCCTTCTGGCAAATTTGGTGTAATTCCATCCAGCGGTTAGGGCTATAGACGAGCTGACAAGTTCTAAGGGAATTAACACGGGAAAACACAAATTTCTGAGCACCCTTTTTCTTAGCCCACGCTTGGCAAATCACCTCAAAACTTTCCATGTGCAACAAGAATCCCCGGTACACTTTTTGGGGAAAGGTTTGTGAAGATTTGTCAAACCGTGCCAAAGATATAGGCAAGTCAAAAATGACTTTTCCTATGGAAACATGGTCCTAGCTATAACTACCAACTGGCAACCACCAGTAGTTAGTATATATAGCTAGAGAGGTCCATCTTGGACTGGGGAGTTTGAGTCTCGCAGGGATGCGTAGCATCCTGTGATTCTGGGCAAATCACTTAAACTACCTGTGCGTAACAAAAAATAATGTGTACTCTTGTAAAGAGCTCTGATACCTTCAGGTCTAGTTCTCGGTGTATAAAACAAAAAATAAATATTTACAATATATATATATATCCTACTAGCGGTCTCCAGTAGGTAGTTATAGTTAGGGCCTAGTTTCGATAGCAAAAGCATTTTTTGACTTGGCTGTAACTTTGGCGTTGTTTGACCAATCTGCATGACATTTTGCCAATAAAGTGTCACAGTGGGTACTATTGATTGGGAAAGTTGGGGGTGATCCGAGCAGTGGGGACCGAGAATTTGGGGCGCACATAAGGTTGTGTTTTTAATGCTAATTCCCATAGGAACCTTTAGTCACCTCTACAGCCCTAACCAGACTTACAACAAATTTGGCAGTGAGGTAGATGCTTATTTAGCGTAAATCCATTCAGTAGTTTTTGAGAAATGTAAGCTTAAAATTATAGTGATATCTCTCCCTGCGAATATTTTGCAGTGATTTCACGATTAATCGTGAATGCACGCACCTACGAGAATGCTCTGATTGGCTGGATGCAACCTGAATAGAAAGTTATAGCCGCCATTTTATCTATTGGGAATGGTTACTGGGGCTGGAAACTGTGTGAAAACCCACATAAGGGGTTAGGATGGAGATGCTTTGACCCCATGGTTCAGAAATGCAGGTGTTAGTGGCAGAAGTAATATGTCCAAAATTATTTTTTTTAATCGCGCTCAGTATTTGTGATGATGCCACGACCACAATTATGGCCCCCCGTGTACCATCGCGTGGAGATCACGACTACTGAAGTCATTGCGTATATTGGTGGGATTATAAAAAAATATATCTATGAATCATTAATATGCATTGTTATAGAGATATTGATAAATGTTTTTATAGAGTTATTTATATAGTGAGTTATCTACTGTGATGGTTAGATTGATTATATAGTTATCATTTTTCATTCGGTGGTGGCTAATGAATTCCTGCTTTTGCCTTCTGCTTTCGCGACGTGTCCGAGGGGATCGCGATAACCGATAACATCGTGATCTCCGGCCTAACTGCGAAAACGGAAAAGAGGTTTTAGAGATAGTTGTTCTTGAAATACAGTAGAAAAACATGAGTTTGAAGTGTACAGTAATAAACCTCTAGTGTGTAAAATACAGTATTGTGTGTGCATATATCTGTTTTCACTTTATGGGAAAGGCGCAATCGTCGTGGTTAATAAAGTCATCGTGATGTTCCAAATAACAGCAAAAACTTAAAATAGGTCTGAACAATGGTTTTTAAAGAAACTTAGTACAAAAATATGAGATTAAACATGCTTTCAAAGAAGTATATATATATAGTAATGTGTATGGGGCAATGTTCAGAACTGATTTTTTTACATATCATTTTGGGATGTGTTGGTGGCCTTTGAAGGTCTGCTTTGTTTTCCATTTTTGCGATGTGTTCGCAGGGATCTCCAAAAATGTAAGAAAGAAAAAAACCTTTGAAAATAACTTCTCTATATTTCGCGTAGTAGGATGGCTCTGACAACCGGATGCAGAGTTTCAGGTTACTTAGACACACCCTGTTGCCTTCATCTGTAAAGTGCACGCCATCATTTCAATAAATTCCAGGCATGTCAAAAAACAGATTGTTGTTATTAAAACAGCCCATGAGATGGTCTCTGAGGAATGCAGAAACAGTTTTATTAACATGTTTCCTTGCTTTGTCAATCTGTGGACAGGATTGATTAGACCACTTCCATTTCTGTCATTGGCATATATTGGAGTACACCAAGACAGTGTGTGGTAAAAGGGGCATCAGTCTTGCAAACGTTTCTTTCATTAAGATTTCCAGCCCTACCCCAGTCAATGTGCCTAGGTCGTTGTCACCACAGTGCACAATCATGAGGTGTGGAGCTTGGGAATCCACAATGGATTTAACCAAAGCCAGCAACTGATGAAACTTTAACCCTCTATGGCCAACCCAAGTAATATGCACATTTGGCAAACCCAAGTCCTTGTCAATGATGACTTACAAAATTGTTAAAAATAAAACCAGTTATTAATGTACTTTCTGATCAACACATATGAAATCAAAAAACGAGTGGTATATAATATAAATATAATACACAATATCCAATTATAGAAAGGAAGTCCAAAAATCTTAGCGGTTGCCTTAAAAAAAATGGATGTTACAATTAAGAAATAGAATTTTAAAAAAACTCAGAAACTGAAAAAAACAAAGGTTACAGAGACATTATAGTTAGGAATTAGCATTTTAAAAAACCTTAGACATTCACTGAAAAAAAACAAAGGTTACAGGGAAATTATACTTAGGAAATAGAATTTGAAAAACCTTAGAAATTCACTGAAAAAAACAAAGGTTACTGGGACGTTATAGTTATGATGATATTTCACTCTTACAAAACCAGAGAAATTCAGCAGTTATGCCTAGCTCAGCTAACTGTAACTCGCGCCCCCGCAATGCACTGCTAATGACCTCACATATTACATCACTCATGACATGGTCAGTGACATCACTGATTACATCATCTATACAATCTCTGACGCACCACTCACACCCCATGTAACCATGCATACACCCACTCCAACTTTCATACTACAATTCTCAAAACCATTGACATACCCATACCAGTACTTACATACCCACTCACTGATTCATAGGTCTACACACACATCCACTCACTCACCCATACAGCCACTCATACACCCACTCACTAATACAGCCACTGGCATATCCACTCATATACCCATACAGCCACTCACACACTGTTAAGACACTCATACAGCTACTCACACACCTACTCACTCATCCATAGAGTCAATCACACAGTTGCTTACGCACCTATACAGTTATACACACACCAACTTACTTATTCATTCACATACTAAAACATATCTACTCACCTATACAGTCACTGACACACGTACACACTCACCCATACAGCAACTCCCACATTCACTCACTCACACATACAGTCACACTCATTCTCTAACACTAACCTATATTGCCTTTCACATATGCAATTACTCACCCATATACCATACAGCATGTCAGACACACTCATGAACCCATACAGTCAGTGATTCACCCACTCACTCATCAATGCAGGGAGTCACAAACCCCCTCACCCATCCACACAAATACTCATACACCCATACAGGTACTCAGAAAACCAATCAAAAACCCATACAGCCACTCATATACCTACTCACCAACCATGCAGCCACTCACACATCAACTGATAGACTGATACAGACATTCATACAAATTTGTCACTCACCCTTACATTCAAAGAGACACGTATAATCACTCACTTATACAGTCAGTCACGCACCTACTAAATCATCCATACAGGCACTCATACACCCACTGATTCATCAAAACACCTTGGATTATATCTTTTAAACATTCAAAAACATTTTAGAAACGCTCACAGTCACCGTATGATGTCATCAATGATGTCATTTGAGATGTCATCAGTGACGTCACTGACCATGTCATGAATGATGTAATATGTGTGGTCATAAGCAGTGTATCGTGGGGGCACGGGATGTAGTTAGCTCAGCTAACTATAACTGCAGAATTTTCTGGTTTTGTACAAGTGAAATATCACCCTAACTATAACGTCCCTGTAACCCTTTGTTTTTTCAGTGAATATAGATACATAAATAGATATAGATATATAGATATACATTAGACAGATATATGTATGTGTGTAGTTATAGTTATAGAGTTAGGACAGACTTTCCATAAGAATAGACGTTTTTATCACTAATAAGTTTGATGCTGTGTGCCGAACCTTCACCAAACTTTACAAAAAATGTTTATCCAGCTGAGCTCCATCCTGAGACGTTTCATGGTGATCCTCAAGTGGGGGGTGAGAAAAAGGGGGGCCACAAAATGCTTTTTTCCCCTTCAGTTTCCGTAGGGAAAATTAGACAGCAATACAAAAAAACAGTTGACAGAATTGCACAAATTTGGGCTGAATAATAGATGTTTATCCAGAAAGAGTGCATTTTGTTTTTTGGCTTTTAAAAAAATATATATTTTATTTATTGATTTTATGCTGGAGCTTAGTCAAAATACACAGCAGACACAATGCACACAAAATACATTTACAGAGTTCATTTAAGTAGTCTAATACAGATTCTGCCTCAGGTTTGAGGACCCTAGGCAGAAAAAGTACAATTCAAACGAATAACAAATGGTTAACATACCACAGACAATGACATTTCTGAAATTAGGTCTTAAAATGCACATATCTGGGCTAAAGCCAAGAGCCAAACAAATTAGTAGCTCTAGGCAAAATAAAGGGTGCATACTCCAATACGGTACAAAGCCAGCAGTATGATACCAGTGTCAGAGCATAAGTCGGGTCTACCTGCATCAATAATTGACCAAGAGGTAATAAAGTGCAAATACACAAACTAAGGATAGCAGCAGATCTATAAACATTACCATAAAGTGCAAATGCATAATCCCCCCCCAAAAAACGTACATAAGGTAGCAGCATGCCCAGACACGTAAAACATAATTAGTAATGCAAACCACTTGTCAGAATAAAGTCAATATAATTTAAAAGCATAGTGGTAAACATTTGGACATGATCAACAGTGATTGCCACCAAAGATATCAGGTGGTTATAACATGTAGGTACATAGCAGAAATAAACAATAATGACAGCAAAAATAGCAGCAAATCTGTAAACATTATCATAAACTGCATATGCATAATCGGAGAAAGATATTCATATATTTTAACTGAAAAATAGGCATTGTACGCTTAAAACTCATAAAAAGCCCATACGATCTAAATGAGACGTAGAGATCCAGATCTGCCGCCCAGTTAGCTACTGCTGCTGCTGCCTTCCACTTCAATTTACTCATTGCCCAGTCAGGCATTCGATCTAGTTAGTTACGGACGGACGACCAGATCCTGGCCCCCCACAACTGCTTTTTGTGCCCCCTACATTTATACAAATGTATTTCCATATTATAAGCTGCCAAAAATCTGGACCTCCACATAAAAAATGTTGGAGGTTCTGGATTCAGCTATTCTGATGATATAAGAAGTTGAGCACCCACATAGCTATAAATAATAAGTATATCTCTTTCTGTAATACATCATTGCCCTCAGATTAATCGATAACACCCAACATCATTAGCACGGGGTGATCTGAACCTGCTCGCCGATTGATCCCATAAAGTTCTAATATATTGCATCAAAGAATTTAGTTTGGGGCATGAAAAAAACATATGGCCAATCTCGGCCTGGTCAGACCAACACCTATTGCAGTTCCCACTAAACCTACCACCCCATTTTGCCACCTGAGCCGGGATGTGGTATAAGTTGAAAACCCTCTTGAAATTTTGAAATATTGGCTTCCCAGACTCACCCTTAAAAGGACCTTGTTACCTAAATCCAGTGACTCCTGAAGAAAAAGGCCCTCAAACCCAAGTTTAGTTCCCCATTTCATATTTTGCACTTCCACATCATCAGGTAGGTCTTGAATCAAGAGGTTATAAATTAAACCAACCTTATTCCTTTATTTATAAAATCACGGATCTGAATATACTTAAAAAAATCACTCTGAAGCAGCCCCTACGTCTTATGCAGCTCACTAAAAGAATAGAATTGGCCATCCCAATTCAAGTCGCCCAGCACCGTGATTCCCTTCTGTAGCCATCTATTGAAAATTGCGTTTTGAAACATCGATGGGAGAATTAATGAGGCTGACAAAGGTGTACAAAAGTTAACCTTAGTTATGCCTACTCTGTGCTTTATCTGCCTCCAAACTTTGTAACCTGTCCTTTAAATCTTACATTTGGTTTTCTTATAGTAGCTGGGTTCTACATTTTTTTAATAAACAACCCTTGGCCTCACTACCCAAAAATAGTTAATAGATTTTTGGGGTTTCTGCCAAGTTTATTCTATCTGACCCACCCGTAAATAAGATTCCCATGTGTTGTAGCAGGCACGCCAAATAGTAAACCATAAGATTAGGGACCGACCAGCCACCCACAATTTGGGGAGTACCATATACTTAGTTGCCCTTCTTGACCTCCTATAATCCCATAGGAAGCTAAAATATGCATTCTTCAATTTGGACAGCCACGTTTACTAATTTCCAGGGGAACATCCGTAAAAAAATACAATACATTTGGTAGAATAGTCATTTTCAACACTTTACACCTCCCAAATAACGAGAGATGCAGATGGTTGATCCTTCCCCGTGCTAGCTTGATGTTGTGTAATAGTTGATCCATATTCAACTCTATAAGTTTATCTAGGGTTGCACCTATTCTAACCCCTAGATATACTGCCTCTGTCACCACCTGCTGATCACTACATCTAGTTCCCTTAGTACATAATGCCTCGGTTTTCTCTCATTCCATCTATACCCTGAAAATTCTCCAATTGTTTCACTTGATTTTCAGTCAAAGGCAGAGATTCTGAAGTATCTGCTGTAACTATCATTTTTCGTCCATGTAGGACAGAACTTTATAATCTACATGTTTCATTGTACAGGGTTTAAAACATGGGTTTCTCTCAAGCTGGGCAATAAAGGTATCAATATATACAAAGCAAATAACAAAGGTGAACATGGACAATCCTGCCTTGTTCCCCTTGAAATTTGTAAGGTATCCAGCTCCATCCCCATTATTCGAATTATAGTCCTAGGCATCTTATATAAAGCTTTGATGGCTTTAATAAAACTCTCATCCAAGTCCTTCCATTTGAGCATCGCCCCGAAAAATCCCCATGCCACATGGTCAAAGGCCTTCTCAGTATCTAATAAAACAAAACCCATTGTTGACCCTGAGGCCTCGGAAATATCAAACAAAGTGGTCAACCTCATGACATGGTCTACTGTGCCGCACCTTGAAATAAAGCTGTGCTGTCTTGGTGATACTGGTCCCAAAATCACTTTCCCCAGTTGGTTCACCAGAACTTTGGCATATATTTTACCATCACAGTTTGTTAAAGTTAGGGTTCCCGGTTTTAGGGTATTTATATTTTTGTCATTTCCATCTGTATTTATCCATATTTATTTTTGCTAATTTTACCTGTATTTATCCATATTATTTTAAGGTTTTGTGAAAATAATTAAGCTGAAATGTGTATATTTTTGCATTTATTTAACCAGTTAATGTACACTTGTGCCTGAACGCCTGAAAGGTTTCAATGATAAATACACACTCTGATGATAAAATATGTACTTATTAGAAAACTTGCACCTTTTAGTATCAAGGTTGTGCAAATATACTGCTGTTTAAGATCTTTACTAAAGTTCCGTTATTTTTTAATCCGTTGCCTGCCAATCCACACAGCTTTTGGCCTAGCAGTCATGAATGACAGCAGTCAGAATCACTCAAAAACAACCCAATTTCCGTTTTTATACACATTTAAAAATGAATACAGACAGGAAAATAAATGATTTTCTGCCTGTATTTATCTGTAAAAATCTGTAAAAGCAGAAAACAGGGAGCCTTAATTATAGTTAAAAGAATTGTGATTTCTAGTGCTGCAGAACTCCTGAGTGACCACAAGATCAAAAGATAATGATCTGATTAGCCATTTTAGGCCTCAGGGCCTTGGCCCACCAGCTTGAAAGATAAATGAAAATAAAAACATATAGGGGAGCAGGGTAGGGATACTATGAACCCTCAACCCTTGTTCGGCATCCTAGAGGGCCCACCCTTGACTGAAGGTCTTTAAAAAATTGGTCTCAGTCCCACAAGATAACCACTGTCTGGCAAAAGAATGTAGAAACAAAAATGGTGAGCCGCTAAAATCCACTGAAATTCTCCCAGGATGGACCAGGGCAGAGAGAGGCCTGGTGACCCTCCCCAAGTAAACTTTATGCCCAGGAACCACATCCACTGAGTCCCAATGGAATGATCCATCTCCAAGGCAACAGAGAATGCTAGCAGTTCTGTTTCTTGAGTGGCCAGAGCAGCAGGAGTGATGTTAGACACCTCCGTCGCCCATGCCCCTGTCTGCGGGCATGGAGGGTCAAAATAGTAGCACACCACTGGCACACCATATAGGGAGAGGAAGAGAGAGAACGTTGCTCCTCCCACCCACAGGAACAGGAGCACAGGCCAGAGAGGAGCTACTAAGCCTGCTCAGTAGCACAGGAGTGTGCTCCACACTCTGCCAGTAAAACAAATAAGAAATGAGAGAAAGCCTGTGGGTGGTCTGGGTGGGACATGACATTGAAAAAAGGAAAAATAGCTGTGGTGTGAGGCCGCTAAAGGTTTGTAAAGTGACCCCTCATTGACATTTACTGCTCCCGGCGATGAAGACCTCCATAATGAACTACTTGGGCTGATATAGCTCTTGAGGTGCAGTGGTCCCCAAGGAATGTTTGCAAAACTTGCCCTATGTTTCGGGGGCATTGCATGCATGATTCTCAGGAAAGTTTTGTCTTAAATCAAAGTGCTCTCAGGGGTAGAGGTTTTGCTCAAGGGCACCGGAGTGCAGGAACTCTTAAGGGTTGAAACTATGGCTGCATTATGTGGCTCGAAGGTGAAAAAAAAGACTGATGCATGTGATTTAAAAGTTGGAAATGCTTCATTGACAATGGTTACATTGATAAAGAATGCATTGAATATTATTTTTATTATTTAACCCATTGCTTTTAAGTTGAATGCTAACTGTGATTACTGTTGTATGAATATGGTTATCCCTTGACAAAGCCAATAGGCTTGTCTTATACATTGTTGTGTTGAGTTCTGCACAAAACCAAAAGGTCTGTCGTATATTTAAATTGCACCCCCTTATATTGTTATGTTGATCTAGTATGGGTGAGGGACATTTTGATTATGGATTACAGGACCCACTGTGGGTGAAATGCAATATAAAGTAATTTCCAGGAGCCTCATGTATAAATAGTGTGAGTGTTATAAATGTACTTTTCTTTTTTATATGAAAAAACACTGATTGTACAATAACTTATTGACTGTTGTTCTGGTGTGCCATTGATTTGTGATTGCCGGCCCACACCACCTAGCCCGAGTAGGCCTTGGTCTGCTCTGCTTCACTCCCTGAGAATGTCAAGTGCTACAGTGGGTAGTTGGTTCCAAGTAAGGAGAGAGTTTTTGTAATAAGATCTTGCTTTACATTAAATCCACTGAAAAGTGATGTTATAGTTCGTTACATAAAAAAGACATTAACTTACATTACAAAAAATAGAAATTTACTGTTAGAAATATAGCTTCTGGTTGGTTAAGGTATACACTAAAGCCAGGCAGAAGCCACCACTCTAGTAAGTAAGTGTAAGCGAGATACACTACTAGGATCATCTTTGCTCACCCTCTGGTAGCTGTGCACAGAGCAGGCAGCCTTATCTCAAAAGGCAATGTGTAAAGTATTTGTGCAACACATACACACAGTAACATAACGGGAGACCAGCCGTAACCTGTAGGGACTGCAGAGACCAGCACTGCTCACGGCAGGAGGGCCGCCTATGTCCCGGTTTTTGCACCTGGAGGTGCACAAAAGGGCCCCAGTACTCCCGCAGCACGGGAGACCAGCCGTAACCTGTGGGGACTGCAGAGACCAGCACCGCTCGTGGCAGGAGGGCCACCTATGTCCTGGTTTTCTGGGCCTGGAGGCGCACAAAAAGGCCACAGCACTCCCGCAGCGCGGGACGCATGCGGGTGTACCCGGGCTAAGCCCGGGTCAAGGGCAGGCCCGTCTGTGCCTGTCCGCAGCCGATCGAGGTTGGGCTGGGCCCCCCTTCTTGGCCTGTAGTCCTGGGATCCCTGCATACCAAAGTCTACGGTAATTAAGGTGATCTAAGCTGCCAGAGAAGCTTGCTACTTGTCTTTTTGAGTGACATTACCATCGTCTAAGGAGGTAGGAGTGTGCAGTGTGGTGGACTGGGCTTGTTTCATGACTGTTCCATATAGATAATACACAAATAACTTTGCTTGTGGTATCTTCCCTGTCCAGAGGGCTGAGAGGGCTTATCCAGTTACTTGCCTACATCTTTCCGTGCATTTAGCCATGGAAGGCCACGCCAGGTACTGCTGCGGGGAAGGGAAAGCCAGGCTCCATTGCAACGGTTACCACTATGGATTCCTTTTTGCAGAGGGCAGCAGCAGTAATAGATAAGGAGATTGAGATGGTGAATTGGTGCCTCTCGAGGTCTCCAGAAAGCAGTCCTCAACTCCCTCTTTCAGTTACTCTTGCTTCTCAGTCAGTGGGTGAAGACAAACTTTTTAGCCTGACCAGTAGCCCTGGGATTTCTGCGGACTCACAATTTGGCGCTGGGACAACTAGTGTGTCAATTGCCCATTCTAAACAAGCACCAACGCCAATGCCCCTCTCGCCAGTCACTATAATATGTAATCGGGGCGGGGGGTAATGAGCCTATTTCTGCACAGGGGAATGTCATTCACACGAGTAGTAACCCGTTTGCAGTAGTGAAGTTGTAAACCCGGCAGCTAAAGGGAATCTGTGGGCGGGCATTGGCTCTAAAAGGAAAATCCAATCCACTGGGTGGAAAGCGAAGAAACCGAAACTCACCATGGTCTCTAAACCCTCAACACCCTCAGCATACGCCACAGTTCTACCTAGCGCTATCACTGCCTTGGATCTTCCTGGGGCTCTGGAAGCTTTTCAGTCAGTGTTGACCATTCTCCTGGACTTAAAACTGGGTCCTATCTTAGAGAGGCTGATTCAGATTGAAAAATCTATAACATCCCAGAACATTAATGTTGTGCCGTCCCTAATAGGAGAGCCAAGTGGTGACCTGGGCCAGAGAAGTGTACGGGACTCTGATACGCGGATACATTTGATGAACTCCATCCTGGACCTGCCACAAAATCAATCTCAGATAGAGTCTGCAGTACAGGGGGGCTCAGTGTAAAAAATACTGTCGCTGGGGAGAGAAGGGATATATCTGGACAAACTGGAGCCACAAACGAAAGTCATTGTTTAAGGGCCGGGAGGTTGGATAGTAGAGAGGCCCAGCAATTGAGTCTACTGGTAATTGATTTACCTCCGGAATCCACCCCTTACGTAGTAGTCCTGGGGAATGTTCCATCTCTTCCCCGGGGAATTAACGAGGACTATGGGCAGTTAAAAAATAAAGTACTTCACTGGCTATCAAATAATACCACTTTGGGTGCACAGGTGGCCAAAAACATCAGCATGGTCCACAGAGTTAGATGGATTGGCAGTTCTTGTAAATCGGGCACGGGTGATTGTGTTATTATTAACTTTGATAGGCCCCATCTTGCTGGTAGAATACTATCTAGGGACACACTCCCCACTTTTTCCAATTCTGGATCTGTTGGCAGGGCCTTACCACTGGGCTTTTTTTATAAACCCGACCCCCCAAGGGATATTTATAGGAATGCTTCCATAGAAGCTTCACTTGTTGGGCGGTCACATAGATTTCCGCCTGCTTTTAAACAATTGCCTTCTCCTGCGGTTCATGCAACATCTTTGGCAAGTTGTCAGTATATTTCCCCTCCCACGCTGAATTTAATTAATAGATTTTCCCCATTAGGAGGGATGGAGGAGTGTGATTGACTCGTGAGCCCCTCACTTTTTGGCATCAAACCTGATCTAAGTATACATCACTCACCAGTGAGGGGGACTCTTGTATGTCTGCTAACAATATTCTAACATGGCGGGCTGGCTAATAAGTTCCATGACCCAACCTGGTTGCAATTTGTGAACCAATTCCCTGTGATTTGCTTTCAGGAAATGTGGTTGGTGGATTGTGAATTATTTTTGGAAGGTTACAAGGCTTTTTTGGACCAGCCTCCCCTTCAGCGGGTGGTAGATCAAAGGGTGGTCTTGTTACGTATATATCCCTGCCAGTCGACTGCCAGATCCAGGTTGTGCCATCTCCTAGCCAGGAATATTAGCGTTGATATTAAAAAGGGGGGCTACTAGATTGGGTTTTATTAATTTTTATAATTCCGTGGCTTGCGCTCCAGCTGTCTGTAATATTACAGCCCTGGGTTTGTTTATAAGGCAGTCCTATGGGTCTATTCTACATAACCTTTTGGTCCTTGGTGATTTTAACATCCACCCTTAGGCTGCCCACGGATGAGGGGGATTCACTTTGAACATCTTGCTCAGGGGGAATTACGAAATAATCTATTAAAAGAATTCGATATGGGTCCTCAATGTCTTTATCCAACCCGCAATGTACATTTCCCGTACCCACCTTTAAAGGGAGAGGTAGGGGGTCTTATATAAATTATATTTGAATTTCTTCTTCTTTACAAACTTTATTCTGTGGTTTCAACATCGTGGAGAGTGTATACAGTGACCATAACCCGCTCTGTGTCCAAATGCGTGGTCCGCTTTTAGCGCAAATTAGCAGTATGGCAATTAAGGGTATGCTTAGACCAACTGATGGCACACATCGGCTTAAATGGTCCCAGATTTCTCCAGATGATTTTTACCATGCAGTAAAAGAATCCTGTACTTCTGAGTTAGCTTTGTGTACCTCTGTAGGCACATCCCCTAGCGAACTTATCAGCTCCTATAAAGCTATTTCTACTAAAGTTGGTGATCTCTTAAGTGCTACGGCCCGTAGAGTAGCGACCTCAACTCCCCGATGGTGTGATTCCTCATGCTCACAGGCTGCGAAAAGGTTGAGGCTAGCCCTGTCAGATAAGGCGAGAAATCATTCTCAGGTTCGTAAGTGCCGCAAAGAATATAAAATAACATTGGCTGAAAGAGGAGGCTTGGCGGGAGTTGCTTGAGTCAAGTACCTTAAGGAATAGCTCTAGGTTTTGGAGAATTGTTAATAGACCGCTTTTTGAATATGAAGCTGGGGGGGGGCTCTAGACTCGCATATTACTGAGGAGGAATGGGTGCTCCATTTTAAATCAATATTTGAATGTCCTACAGAGCAATTAGATCAGGCATGTCGTGATCTAAATGCCTCTGTAGTGACTTTTGAACAGGGTTAGGTTGAGGCTGGCATTGCAGGGTTAACCAGTAACAAAGCTCATGGACCAGATGGTATCCCCCCGGATTTGTTTAAGTAGGATCCATCCTTTTGGGCATCGGTCCTCGTGGCTGTGTTTAAGGCAGCTGCTTCGAACGGTTGCCCTGTGTCCTGGGCCACCTCTACTACAGTGCCCGTTTTCAAGAAGGGTGATCGGAATAGCACTTATTGCTATTGGCCAATCTCCCTTCTTGATTCGGTGGTCAAGGTTGTGGGCCGTATTCTCTTTGAAAGATTATCCTCCTGGGCGGAGGAGAACAAGATCTTGTCTGACGTCCAGTTTGGATTTCGCCCAGGGCGATCAACCATGGCCCAATGTCTCAATCTAACCATGTTATTGAGTAAATATACAGTCGCGTGCCCAGGTACTATCTATCTTGCCTTTATGGACTTGTCTTCCGCATTCGATTGCGTGAACAGGGTTAAACTGTGGCAGTCCATGAGGTAATGGGGGTAGAGAATAACATTTTTAATTTTCTAGAGGATCTTCATAAGTCAACCAAGGCCAACGTTAGATTCTCCCAGGACCTTTGTGTTTCTAGGGATTTTGAGATAAAGAGGGGAGTACGGCAAGGCTGTACCTGGCTCCATTCTTGTTTAATTTCTATATTAATGAACTGGACAGAGTTTTAAGAGCCACCAGAGTAGACTATCCGTATGTAGGGAGGCGTGGCCTTCCTGTCCTACTCTATGCGGACGATGCCATCCTTTTATCGAGGACTGCTATCGGCCTGCAATCCTTGCTAGATGCATTTTCTAACTTCATGGGGGATCGGGATCTATCAATCAACAACTCAAAATCATATATAATGCAGGTGGGGTCTCGACCCCAAAAAAGTTTTGCATTTCGTGTTGGCCCCTCTAGAGTCCCCCACACTAATCTTTTCTCTTATCTTGGGGTCCTTTTGGATGATCACATTAAATGGGGGCCTCTAATTTCTAGGAAATGGGGGACTTGGCCCGGGTGAATGCAGCTATTTTTAACTTTGCATCTAAACTAGGGAAGAGACCAATTGCAGATCTGCTGAAGGTGTACCAAGCGAAAAGTGTGGCTATAGCTAGTTATGGAAGTGAAATTTGGGGGTATGTTGCAGCGGACCCTCTTCAGGTGACTGAGAATAATTTCTTAAAGCACTTGTTCTGTGTGCCGCGTGGACTGTCAAATCTGGCAGCCCATGAGTAATTGGGGGTCCCATTTTTAAGCGATACCCTGGCACTACGCCCACTTGTGTTTTGTGTTTTGGTTTGGTTGGATGAATCAGGCGTTAACACTTAATCATCTGTTTTTAAAAGAGTGTATGTCCCTAGATAATGCATCTCGTATACCATGGCTTAACTATATTAGAGGTGGCTTTGAAGGGCTTGGGCGTGCTGACCTATACTCTAATCCCGAAGCTATTGTTAAAAAGGACGTGGAGCTAATGAGGGAATCCTTCCTCACACTCAGGAAAATGGAAAGGGACGAGCGGGAACTTCTTAAACCAAGTGTTCACACTTTTTCAATGCTCAAAACAACTCCTTATACAGAGCCTTATCTCCTGGGGTCTTTATCCTTACATGAGCGGATTTTACTGACGAGGTTTCGCATGAATCTCTTTCACCTCCTGCTAGCCAGGCCTAAATGATGCAGCAGAGGTCAAGTGTTAGCACTCTGTGGCTGCGACGGACAGTCTCCACAGGATCTGCTTCACTTTATGATTTTTTGTAAATTTTTTGCGACCCCTCTGAGATATTTTTAGTCCCTATTTTAAAAAGGATGAATTTTATCGAGGCTCATCCGGCCCTCCTGTATCTTCAAATGCTGAAGGAGGAATGTATTTTTTTTTATCGCGGGTTATCTAAAATCCACAGTGAAAACCAGGCTCTGCTTGGATATGTAGCTATTTGGTTATTAAATTATTGAGGTTGAGGAGGACCAGCTTATCCTTGCAGGGAAATTCTAACTGAGGGAGATGCTTTTATGGTACTATGTTTTTAATTGCAAAACACACAAGATGATGGACGGAATGTTGCACATTAGCAAAACATTCACCCCCAGTCACAGATCTGGGTTTAAACCATCGTTATTTTGCTCACCACGCCACCCCAGTTCAGACATGGCCATATGCAAATCCGCCTTGACCCTGTGCCTCATGGGAACAGTCCAGTCCGAACTGCCAAACCATGTGTTCCCTGGACTGGAATCAAGCATCCTAGGACCGGTTTCGGGGTTTCACCCCTCTTCAGGCAGGATAGCTTGACTCCAGTGGCATAGTGAGCACGGGACCCACATCTGGGCATACCCTTCCCACATAGGGCGAACAGCAAAACACACAAGATGATGGACGGAATGTTGCACATTGGCAAAACATTCACCCCAGTCACAGATCTGGGTTTAATCCATCGTTATTTTGCTCACCACGCCACCCCAGTTCAGACATGGCCATATGCAAATCCGTCTTGACCCTGTGCCTCATGGGAACAGTCCAGTCCGAACTGCCAAGCCATGTGTTCCCTGGACCGGAATCAAGTATCCTAGGACCGGTTTCGTGGTTTCACCCCTCTTCAGCCAGGATAGCTTGACTCCAGTTGTGTAGTGAGCACGGGACCCTCGTCTGGGCATACCCTTCCCACATGTTTTTAATTGTCATAGATTATAATGGGAGGTTGTGCAATGGGTTCTCTTCATATGTTAAAAAGTGTGTTATTTAATGAATTGTTGTTTAATGTACTATGTTTTTTATGCAACTTTTATGGTTTTATTTTTGTAAAACCAAACAAAGTTTAAGTTTAAAACATAACGAAAACACCACAAAAAGACTCCAGGTTTAGAAAAATAGGTTTCAATATAGTGAATAAAACAAAATGATAAAAATCTATAAACACAATATAAGTTTCACGATTAAAACAATATTTAAAACAGCCCTCGTTATTGAGACAGGGTTGATGGTCACATTAAACTGGGGAAAATAACAAAGACCCAGGAGAGGTCTACGACAAGTTTTCCTTACAGTTTTATGGATAAATCGGAGCTCCAAAGTTATTTACTAACAGCTCCAAGCGGGTCCCCTGATACCAGGGGTGGACTCCCAATTCCAGCTGCCCCCGACACAGTACCTCTTAGGAGGGATGCCGGGGTGGAGGAGCCCAAACGTGGGGTATGAAGAGAAGCTGCAACACTGCCTCTCAAGTGGACCCCGGAGCATAGAGTTTTCCCAGTGGGGGCCACCGATGTAAGAAGCGCAGTGTAGGTTCCTCTTCCGTGCAGGCGAGCTGAAGTGGCGCTGACATCACTGGTAAACTCTGCATCACCTCGGCAATGTGTCAAGCTGGGGGGCTGTCAAGCGTGCTTGTAGCCCGGTGTGTTTGGTTTTCTTGTACAGAGAACTGGTCCTCCCAGAACGGACAGCTAGTCGTTTTTGGGGAAGCGAAGTGCTGGGTTCCACAGCTTTGAGCTCCTAGTGCGAGCAGAGCACAGTGCTGTCTTTCACAGAGTGTAACGCTTGTCAGCTGCAGAACATAGTGATGTATTGAATTAATCAATGCACTCAATCTTTAGTAGCACGAGCTGGCGATCAGGCACGCTTTCACAGAACGGAGTGCTTGTCGGCTACAGAACGGAGCAATTGTGTTGAATTAATCAAAGCGCTCAATCTTTAGTAGCACCAGCTGGTGATCAGGCATGCTTTCACAGATTGGAGCGCTTGCCACAGGCACAGCTGCCGGACTCATGAAGGGCACAGTCCTATAGCAACAGTAACCTGGTGAAGCCTTTGATGCCCATGAGACTTTGAAAACATAGGACAAGCCAACAAGCCCTTGGAGGACACTTTGGAGTTTCAGTTACAAGTTCAGAGGTAGCAGGCTGCAGGCCTGCACAGCAACGCAGGTAGCAAAGTGTCAGACGGTTCTACAGCTCAACAAGCAGCAGATCAAAACAGCAGAGCAGGTAGCAGAGTGGCAGCCCCACCTGGCAGCATAGCAGTCCTCCTAGCAATGTGCAGATGTAGAGCCAGAGATGTCTAGTTCCATGTGCAAAGGGGTCTGATAAGAAGGGGGCAGAGCCCCAGTACTTATTCTCTAAAATGCCTTTGAAGTGGAGGTGACTACAAAGGAAAGTCTTTAAAGTGCACAGGTCCTCTTGCGGCCCAGTCATGTCTGCCAGTCTAACCCTGGGGGGTTGATCAGAGCTAGGTGTGAGGGCAGAACACTACCTATTGACGTGTACGTGTCAGTCCCTCCCCTTCCCTTCTGCCCAGAAAGACCCATCAGTATGTAGATTAATGCAGATGCAGCTGAATACCCTGTGTTTGCTGCTTTCTAGAGGGAATGCACAAAGTAGAACTGTCACCCAAATCCAGACATGTTTTGGAGGCTGGAGGGCACACAAAGAGTGAAGAGCAGAGAAGTGCCCACTTTCTAAAAGTGGCACCCCTGAACTAGTAATGCCAAATCCAACTTTACCAGTAAAGGGAATGTATCTTTACCAATAAAAATATACTTAACATAAAGAAGCTGTTCATCTGCAATCAGAAATTACATCTCAAAAGTCTATTAAGCAATTCCCAATAGTCACATGTGAGAGGAGCAGGCCACGCAATAGTGAAAATAGGATTTGCGTGTGTGTCATTACTAGGAAATGTAAAACACATAGGTACATGTCCTACAGTTTACTTACATAGCACCCTACCCAGAGAGTCACTTAGGGCCTACCTTAGGGGCGACTTACATGTAATAAATTGGGAGTTTAAGGCTTGGCAAGTAGTTTTAAATGCCAAGTTGAAGTGGCAGTAAACTGCTCACTCAGGCCCTGCAATAGCAGGCCTGAGACAGGTTGGAAAGGCTACTTATGTGGGTGGCACAATCAGTGTTGCATGCCCAGTGGCAGGATTTGAAATACAGGTCCTGGGTAATGGTATACCACTTTACAAGGGACTTACCAGTGACACAGATATGCCAATCAGATATACACCAATGTCATCATGTTTAGGGAGATGCAGGGGCACTTTAGCACTGGTTAGCAGTGGTAAAGAACTCAGAGTCCGAAGGCCAACAAAAAGAGAATCAGCAAAACAGGTCAAAGGCAAAACGTTTGGGGAAACACCACCCTAAGGATGCCAGGTCCAGCATTCACTAAAAAAGGTTAAGGAATGTTATATTTAGATGACAATGTCAGCCATAGTGTTACTTTTCAAACCCAAAAAAGCACTAATATTCACTATTAATGGTTTTGGGAGCTAACTATAATATGTGCCCCAGCCATGCCCCGCTTAGGACCTTGCATATTCCATCACACCTGACATGTTCAATTACATTATTGATGACATCACCCATGACATATCACACAACATCATTGATGATATTACTGTTGAAGCATTTCACAATATAAATAAGTACAAAATGACCCAGAATCATGTAAGGCATACATTACATGCACATATGCGCAAATATAAAATTATTATAGTGGAGTCTACTACTTTAAGACATCAAAGACCCCTTTTATTGACAAGCCACTGCTACCCAAAGCCTTCACCCTGTACACAACTGTTTACTTAGACCACACACCCTCCAGAAATCCAATCCCCATTAGGTGGCCAAGCCAGTAGTACCCACAGCCTTCACCCTGTCAACAAACTGTTATGGATGCCCAGGTGCACTTACATGGCCAAGCTTCAATTACACACAGTCTTAGCCCTGTGCACAAATCTTCAAAGGGAGCTCACTACTTCCAGACAAACAACGCCCCCTTAGTAGCCAAGCCCCTACTCTGTGCCGCCATCACCATGTACCAGGCACCATTAGGTGACCAAACTCCTACTACGCACAGCCTTTGCCGTGTGCACAACTTTTGACGAAGAGCTCACTCCTTCCAGACTAAAAATCCCCCTTTGGAGGTCATGCCCATACTCCACACAGCCAGTGCCATGTGTACAACTAGTTTGCAGAGAGCACACTCCCGCCATACACTAAAGTCGCATCAGGTGGTTAAGCCCCTACTATACACAGCCTTCACCCAGTGAGTGACTGCATTATATGGCACAGGTGCAGAAGCAAAGTGTTTCCCTTATTTTTGGGGGCCAGATCACCATACAAATAATGGAAATCCCCCTTAGAATAGCTCCAGCACTAACATTATCTCTATTATGGAAGGGATGCACAAGTGTCTGCGGCCTCTTCTAAAATGCAACAGTGTCCTGGGAGTGAAGAAAAAGGGTGCACTCACCTGTTTTGGAACCATGTACTGGAGGAAATGTGGCACTAGATATGAAAAAGTATTTGGGGTACACTGCACTGCTCCAAAACTGATGACTTTTTTAAAATTCGATTGGGTGGATTCCAGGTAGTCATGTGCTTTGCTAACACGAATTAATGCAATTCATGAGTAGACAGGACGACCAATTGCTATGCAGGCTCGCCTATATACAAATCTATTTTTGATTCAGAAACTATAACTATATGATAGTGCCTCGAATCAGGTGTGGGTGTTCTGTAAACGTATTAATTAGCTCCCAATATAGACAGTAATATGAATCTTACCTTCATGGGTCCATAAACATTGCTGCGATCAAACATTAAGGTGAAGTAATTCAAACTGCTCAGGGCAGCTTCCCAAGGCATGTATTCCGTTTCATTAGTGAGAAACCTTGTGGTCTCCAATGCAGCTGTTGTTTGTATGTATTTAGCTCTAAAATACAGCAATACATTATGTTATACAATGCAATATAATATAATATATTATAATACAATATAATATAATATACATTAACATATTATGATATATTACATGCCGTGGCATACAGATATATTTACATAGGTGATTGATTCTTGAATCAATTGCAACAATTATAGCGGCGTTGAAGGCATCAGGTAGGGACGGTAGAGGGATGCAGCAGGAGAGAAGGTCTGTTTTCATGACATGGCCTCCTTTGTGTGCATAACCTTGAGTTCGTTACTGTGTTACTCCTGGGAAAATTAATTTCTCCTGCAGTATGAATATGTGAAGTTGGTACTAATCATTTTCTCAGGAAAGGAAAGCTGAACACAAAGGGCCTCATTTTTAAGGCCATTGCACCGCAGGTGCGTCACTTTTTTTATGCACTGACGGCGCAGTGTGCCTGCCCAAACTTACAAGGTTACATAAAGTCACCGTGTGTGACCTTTCGTGGCCTTGTTATTATGGCCCCTTTCATGCATTACACTGCATGAAAGTTATGTTATGTTAGTCCAGTTTGTATAGCGCAACAGCTGCCTCAGCGGAGAGGCGTCCCGGCGCTTACTACAGGCAGACTGAAAAGTAGGGCCTAGACTGCAGGGAAGAGATGGGTTTTTTATTGCCTTCCTAATCGTCAGGTAGTGTCAAGTGGTGTTCCATGGGTGTTGCTGTGGGTGTTACCATGCAATTTCAATGGAACCTGACACAATCCCAGATTTACAAAGTTTTGAAATCTGGGAATGTGTCAGAATCCTATGCCTCCCCTGGGGAAATACTTGTATTTCCCTCGTTGTTTCCTCTTTCTATGCGGCCAGCATTCAGCAGCATGCATACCAAGTGGAAAATGCCATCAAGAGATAGCTTCCTGCACAAAAACAATCATCCCCACAATGCAGGCACCCTTGCAACATGACGCAAGTGTGTGTGAGCTGGCGCATGCCAACCAATTGTGCATCAGGGATGGTTTGTATTGATGGTAAAATGACGCATCCCTGTGGTTTAAAAATGATGCAGCGCGGCAAGAGAAAGTCGCTTGCGACGCCACGCTGCATAATTTTTTTACAAATGAGGCCCTAATTCTCCAATGAGTTATTTCGAAAATGTAACATCTACATGAGCATGGAACTCACAGAAAAAAGGCAAACCAGGACTAAACCTGGTTGATGCTTATTAGATGAAAAAAAAAAGCTGGTTAGGATTGGTTAAAAAATATTGTGAATTTCTGAATGCAAAAGGTGAAGGCTGAAAGCTAATCCTTTAGATGATAAACATGAGCCTGAAGTGTCACTTGGGTGTTATCAACATACTGGTAGTTGTATATTCCTAACTCAGCCAAGAGATGTGACAACAGCTCTGCCCAGCTATGAGATGTACCTCCACCATCAAGCACTGCCAAGTAGTCACCCGCCACTGCATCATGGCCTGGAGCCAGACCTGTACAAAGCTGCCCAATTACATCAAAGTTAGAAAGAACATTTTTGTCCATCCTCGCTTACATAAGAAATTCTACAGATCATTAAACCAGAGGCACAGATAATGTGCAGAACACTGCATTGACTATACCACTATCGAATGAAAAACGAAACTTTTGAGCACAAATCACGTAAATGCTTTTTCACCTTTGGATGTTGTATTGGGGATTGACAGCTATAAACACGAATTATCATTTATTTCCAGAAAGGATTAATAGTATGGCATATTGAGGCAGAGTAGGGCAAAAAAAGAATAATAGATTTGTTAACGTTCGCATAATTAATGTAATTGATGAAAATATATTTTGACTGATTTTCCGAGGAAACTGCAAATTCTGTTGTTTTATTCGATTTTCTGCAAACACTGCAAATCAAATTAGACCGAATCCCTAATTATTTTAAAAGTGACCTTCGAATGGTAAAAATTATTTTGAAATATTTGAATCCAGTTAGTTCGAAATTGTGTTTTCAATTTCTGTTTTTCGCTAAAGCAGAAACAATCCTTGGTGATCCCAAACCCTTATCAGCCTTCTTTGCTCCCAACCTGTCCCTGCCTGTTGACTCTGAGCCTTCACCCTCCACAGAACTAGATGTGCTCCTTGTTAAATGCCTTTAAGTTCCTAGATACTTATTAGCAGGCCTGTGTTGAAGGTCCACTTCACAGAAGCACAAGAGGGCTAAAGCAAGACGAGAGGCATCACTCCTCCTTGGACATTACAGTCGAGTAAACATTGATATCGGTTCAGCTCTTACCGAGGCGTTTAAATCCACATTAGAAATTATGAGTATGCACTTTCAACGAAGGAACTAGAAAGCAAGAAAAACACACGTTGACCTTACCTTGCCAAGTTGAAGGCATCATCAATAATCTGCGCACGATTAATAACTGAAAATACCTATAAAGTAATAGCAACAGTTTAATACAATCATCCAAAGACAAATGAGTAGTTCTACCTTCTACTAAAACTTCTAAAAATATGGTTGTATGTCAGAATATCATCTACAGAAATATTGTGCTACAGACATTGTACAAAAAATATCCTCAACCAAAATATTGTGGATGTAGCAATATATTATTAAATATAGATGTACTATTCTTAATGCTGCATCCAAGTACCTTGGAGATATATAACGTCAAGCTTCATATATTTAGAATTAATTAACCTTAAGTGTAGTAAACTGTGGAGTTTTCGACGCCTCTACCTACCTATGTGTACTTAAGTTATCATTCGCAATTTTTGTTCCTGTTGTTCCATGTTCTAATGTGTTTAGTTATGCCCTGTGGACCGCTGGAGTGACAGATGATGAAGAGTGTCACCTGATACTGCTGTGGCTGATGTGCATGCCAGAATAAACTTGTATTTACCAATTTAACTCAAAGCTCTGTGGCCTCCTTCTTCACAATGGTGATGGGCAACTGCTGCACCTCAACACTGGCAAATATATCTACTTTGGCATGCTAAAATGGAGTTATTGTTCATATATGGACCTGGTCTATGGTTCACTGGATACTGTTGGTGCACTATTCCATGCTATGGTGATTATTACACAGTAATCTATCTAGAGGCTGCACAAGCACCTGCATTATGTTTAGGCAAGGTCAGACATTGTCACTAGACTACAAGCACAGACTGCAACAACACAACACCCAATGCCACCTCTACGAAGCAGCCAGGCATTGCTCTCATTGAGCTGGCTTCTTGCTACTCGCGTCTATTATGCATTGCCCTAGCATCATCTTGAGCAAAAAGGAAGTGATGGGCTAAATGCTTTATGTCTTTCCATATGCACACTCGCCAACAACTTTGATGCCGGAGCTACTGTTGGAGAACACATTCCACTAATCACTACTTCAATGAGTAGTTTTGTCTGAATTAACACACATTGCGGTAACCTAGGTGCGTACATTTTAGAATTACAGTTTTTTTCTTTACAAGCTCCTTGAAGTATGGATTTTCAGGATAAAGCTGCTATTTACTGTTATCGTGTTACTTAAGGAACCTGGGGCCAGATGTGTTATATACAGACCGAATATACTGGTCGCAGTTTGCGACCAGTATTTTTACGACCACCAAATCTTGGGGAGAGGAGTTGGCCTAACGGCTAGGGCGGCTGACCTTCAATTTGGGGAACTGATTTCAAGTCTCGGCAATGACGCTGAACATCCTGTGATTCTGGGCAAATCACTTAATCTCCCCGTGCCTAACAAAAATAAATGTGTCCTCATGTAATGCAATTTACGCTGAACATCCTGTGATTCTGGGCAAATCACTTAATCTCCCCATGCCTAACAAAAATGAATGTGTCCTCATGTACTGCAACTGGTGCTATGTAAAGCGATCTTATACCCGATCCGGGTCAAGATCCCGCTATATAAAACTCTGTTAAATAAATAAATCATTTTTTGAACCAACCAGTGTACAATACTTGGAGTGGATCTGCATTTAACAAGAAAGGTTTACTTTTTGTTAGTAGTCTGTTTGAGAGTTGGCAGTGGTCCAATTGACCACTGCTAACTTGCCAAGAATACTGTTTTTTTAACATTCATGAAGTGGAAGGGATTCTAAGGAAACCCCTTTTCTTTAGTGAATGGGATACCAACCCAGTTTTGGGGTCCGCAACTTTTCAATGGTTCATGACCGCTATTTTTTTCCTAATTATGGACAAGTTGCCATTATGAAAAATAGATGTCTCTGACCGCCCATAGGGTGGTCGCATCCTAATGCTGAGGTCGGAACTGCCGACCTAACTTCGAGCAGTGGCAGACTGCTATGGTGTTAGGAGGGCGTAAGTCCATCTGACACCATAATGAGCCCCTTAATGTCCACGTTCAGTGACATTCATGTTAAGTGCTAAACATTTTCTTTTAGGAGTACAGAAAACACATCTCTACAAGGAATACATCAACAATTTCATCTCAGGTATTGCTACAGATACAAGAGTGGGCCACATGTTGTGTTATCTGTTACTTGGTAACTTTCTAATGTTATGTTATGTTAATTAAATTTATAAAAGCGCACGATTACCCTAGGGTGTCCTGGCGCTGAGCTCAGTTTAAACGATAATCATAATGTTGTGATTTGTCTTTGGTGTAGGTTGTTATCATAATAAACTACTGTCTCAGTTTATCAACACATTACAGCTCCAACATTCTTCCTCATTTTCCCCGGAAAACCCTCCTATCAGATGGTAATGTGGAAGAACATAGTTGATAAATATTAGGTGTATGTTGAATTTGCAGTTTGATTCCACTGAATTGCATTAAAATTCCCCTGGATTTCATGAAATTCCACGAAGGGGTGGAGTGAGCATTTTGTGCTATTTTCTTAGCATAAATTTCACACTTGCATCCAAAATGGATGTAAGGATGCACTTTACCTAAGAAAATAGCAGGTCAAATACTACTTGGCGCACTTCTTGTATACTCCGCAGTGATTACAAGCTTTAATCACTGAAGAGTATGCAACAGCACTGAGTGGTATGCAGTGGTTTCTAAAATTTAGAAACCACTACATGTCACCCAGTGCCCTCACATACTCTGCAGTGTTTAAACGTTGTAATCACTGCAGAGTATGCAACAATACTGAGTATGGAGTGGCTTCTAAACTTTAGAAACCACTGCATAATTTTTATTTCTGCCAGCAGAGCTGCAGAATTTTAATTTTGCAGTAATTCGGCATTTCAGGAGCAACACGTGTGTACCAAAATTGCTCTGATCCCGCCAGTGGAATTAAAAGTTCCACCCAGGCCTACTAAATTTACCAAGTAAGGTCTGTGGCATCCACTTGACAGCAGACCTCTATACTCGTATGCTTGTCTAGATCCTGAGGGTCAATAAGGCTTTTAAAAAAACAACCTGCACTTAAAGAAACAATTGAAAAGATGTGAATGAGTATGAGCTGTACATTAAAAAACCTATTTATCCAAAGTGAGAACTGTGTTGGGGCATTATAATTTTGAAATTAAGGAACAAAAGTAGGGAGAAAGTGAGAGGAGTACATCACCACATAGACGAAGTTAGACTTGTTCTGAAAGTCTGGCATGGGTTTAGATGAAACACATTAGGGATGGGTTTATGTTAACATTTAGTATTCAGGGATGATTAGGTTTAACTTTTAGTACAAAATATTGCTTTAAAGCACAGGAGAGCCAAATAAGACACTCAAATAATGACTTCAAATTCAAGGGATATTGTTTTAGTTTTGGAGCTTTAGAACACATGGCCAACAACAAGTAGTGCCCTGCCATGAACATGATATGGAAACAGAGTTACATATGGGACATTTTGCAAAGAGTTGCAAAGCTGGGAAGTCATTTATAAAAGTAAATGAAGTAACCAATGGTTGCAATGAACTAGTGAAGATTCTATTTTGCAAGTCAAAGTGTGTGAGTTAAAGGGGCTTCCCAAAAATACTGTAAATATTGGCCATCGATCGATTGAACTGCTGTTCAGGTCTGGTACTTGGTTAACGTTGATTTCAAATGAGATGTATGAAAAAAAGAAAAGAACCTATTGCTGTTACAGGAGATTATGGCAGCAACAACACATAATTGATGGGGTTTTTTTTAATTTCAAAACTGAATTCACGGGCCAGACATGGAGTGGGAAACTTTACTTTCCTGTTAATGGAGACAGTGTACTTATCTGGCCTCATCAAAGATGAATCATATTGGATCCCAATGCCAATCCCTCTGTCAGACTTAGGGGTGACTACCTTAATACTTTGAATAAAATCAATGTTACTATGGAGCTTATCTTAGATGAGATCAAAGCTACCACATGATATGAAAAACGTTTGAGTTTCAAACAGTGTTCTCAAACTCACTTGGATATTTGAAAGGATATTGGCACTATATTAAGAAGAAGTTGGATTCTGTGCTATGGTATGTCATGAGCTATCTTCCCTTAACTGTGAGAAAAGTTGCTAACATAAAAAGATTTTAAATTGTCGAAATGTGGCATCATCAATCCGGTGGTACCAGTGGTCATGGCCATTAAGCCCTTGGGGGACTGTTTTGATCTACTGTTGAGTATAATGAATCCTCCCCATTGATGTTCATTGGTGTTCTCTTCCCTGCACTCAGCCAGTGTGTGAGGTCATTAGAATATTGAGAGTGTGTGTGTTTGGATGAGTTCAGTTGGAGTGAATGGTCTGAGCAGCAAGGATGCTACTCCTGGTGGGGCTTTACCTGTAACCTGCATCCAAGTTAAATAAACCTTTATTCATAACCTACAAGGACCCATCTTCATTGTCTCACTGACTATGATTGAGGAAAGAACCTGCATGTGGAAGTGAAGAGAAACTGGTCCTACTGTTGAAACTAAGAGGACTAACCAAGAGGAAAACTAAAAGAAAAAGAAATAATTGAAGCTAGAAGGAAACAGAACCACCCTGGAAAGCCCACCAGTGTCATTTTCACTGGACTGCTCACAGTCACGAGAGGTTCTGGGTGTGTATCTGTTATTTAACTGAAATGACAGCATTTAAAAAATGTATGCTGATTCAGTGTGACTTTTCTACCAACAATGTTGTATTCAGCAATGTGCAGCATCTCATCGTTTGGTATACATGCCGGTGAGGAATTAAACCGACAGCCCTGATGATAAAGGAATGCAGGGAATGCAGCAAGCAATGTAGGTAAACTGGCAGTGTGTGTGCGCATTCAGCTGCTCATAGGCTCATGTACAACTTTTCTGGTGTCTGTTGGAAACTACTATTGACATCAACTTACAGCTAGTGGAAACATTTGGTGTTTCATGAACTGACAATAAGACTCAACACCGGTGAGGGGCAAACCGATGAGGCAAGGAACATCTGACCTGTGTAATTTTCATGTGGAACTAGTACCTACACTTAACAGATACATCCAGGGGTGAGTCACCCTGAATTTCACAGTGACTGGTGAGTTTTACCTGGTTGCGGAGCCGACTCGTCTTGTGCGTGGCTATTGGAGCTATAGACCAGATGTTTACATTTTAAATGCAGTTCATTGAGTAAAGCGCAAGCATCTTAAGACTGACCAAGTACAATTAAATGCAGTGCGTAGAGGGAAGCGGCAGCATCTTAAGGCTGACCAAGTACATTTAAATGCAGTGAATGGAGGAAAGTGCAAGCAACTGAAAACTCAGTGTTGCCTTTTGAAAATAACTGTGCCTTACCTGTAAGCATCTTGGCTTGAGCGTATGTTTTTCACCACTGCACTGTTCTTGTGACACCTTCCTGTCACGTTGTCACGTGAGGAGAGGATATAGATAAAAGAGGAGGCTAGAGAGCTGACTGTATTGTTGGCTGTTGCACTGTGACGTATGTGTGGGAGTGGCATGGACACTCATTCCTGTAGTCCAAGAACGAGGGGAGGCGTGGGCGTGGGGCCGTCACTAGGATCAATATTAGAACCTGCGATGACCAGGAAGTGAGCATGGCTGACAGCGTGATTTCTATCTGAGCAGCGTATTTCAAGGTATAAAAAAGTAGGGGAGCTCACGCATGTGTGTGTGGCTCATCCTAGGTCCTTAAAGCTGTTCCTCGTAACTGGAGGAAATATGAAACTGCACCTCCTGAAACGATGTGACAAAAGTTAAGCGCAGGGTTTAGTGTTGTACAAGGGAGTGGCACAAATTGTATCGTGGGAGTGCCATTCTACTGACTGTGACTGGTGATGGTAACTGTCCCAGTTAACTTTTGGAAACATGGCAATGTATGGCCCAAATCACATTTTGAGTGAAAAACTACTGACAGGTGTTGGAGAACACTGTATTACCTGCCATAGTAATATTTTTTGGTCAATGAAAGTTTGAGTTGCTGATTATTTGGATATGCTATGTCTTTCTGAGTTTTTTGCACAAGTTTATGGGTGTATTGGGCAGGCGTGATGTGCTGCATTTCCAATGCCCTGTTGATTTTGGGGAACGCTTTCATGCAGTTCTATGCTAGAGTCACATGTGCTGAGTGACATGTTAGTGTTGTGTGATTAGTCTTCCCGTTCCTGTTGCGTAAGGATAAGGGAAAGAGTGTGAGTTATCTTGGTCCTGAAGTGGTACCGTGTTCTAGGCAGTGTGTTACGCCCAATGTTTTAGGGGGTGTGTACACCCCAATACAGTAGAGGGTAGGTGAAGCCCTAGTACTGCTTAAGTGAATGGTGAAGGGTGTGTGTGGTTACACCCCAATGCTGTAGAGTGTGGAAGAAGCCCTGGTCCTCTTTGAGTATTTGTGTTGTGAAGGGTAACAGGCTAGTCCTGTTTGATACATGTGCATTGGAGGGGAACACTAGTTATTATTCCCTGATAAATGAGAAGAGAAGTTTGGGGTGATCTGTACACTTGTATTGTAAATTTGTGGGACGTATTTATTGCTTGTGGATTTTATCATCTTACATCCCATTGGATTTTCTATTGTCTCCATAAGGTGGAGATATGTTGTGATCTACTGTTGAGCATTCTCCCCATTGATGTTTATAGATGTTCTCTTCCATGCTGGTCAGCCAGTGTGTGAGGCCAATAGAATGTTGAGAGTGTTTGTGTTTGAATGAGGTCAGTTGGTGTGGATGGGCTGAGCAGCAAGGATGCTGCTCCTCGTTGGGCTTTAACCGTAACCTGTATCCAATTTAAATAAGCCTCTATTCATAACCTACAAGGATCCATCTTCATTGTAACATGGGCTTAAGCTTCAATCAGTCAATCAATGATGTATAAAGCACAGCAAATCACCAGTGAGGGTCTCAAGGAGCTGGAGTTCCTAACTGCTTTGTGGTGATCTGTTCAATTGAACAGCCAGGTCTTGAGTCCTTTCCTGAATTGCCAAAGCAATGAGGAGGTCTTGAGGTGCAGGAGAAGGTCAATCTAAGGTTTGGCCACCAGGTGTGAGATGGAGCGTCCTCTGCTGTTGCTTTGGCGGATCTGGGTGTGTCTGCAAGGAAGAGTGAGGAGGATTAGAGGTGTCTGCTAGGTTGGTGGAAGGCCATACATTTGCGGATGTATGCTAGTCCTTCGTTGTGCAGGGCTTTGTATGCCTTGGTCAACATCTTGAACTGGCATCTCTTCTGGATCGGGAGCCAGTATAGCTTCATGTGGTGGGGTGTGATGTGGGTCCATCTGGAAAGGTAGGGGAAGAGTCTTGCCGCTGAGTTTTGCATTGTCTGTAATCTCTCCAGGAGGCATGCAATGATTCCTACATAGAATGTGTTCTCGTAGTCCAGCCTGCTGGTGAAGCTTGGGTAAAGATCTTAGGGCTTTGAGAAAGTTAGCAGTTATTGATCATTTTCCCCTGTCTAATATATCTGTGAGGAGCAACAATTTTTACAATATTAGAACATATTTCAGTGCATCATCATATCAAACTGCATGAGGACTCTTTAGATCTCACCACATTCATCACAAACTATTGCAACCTACAGATTTCTTACTATGTCTTTCTATTTAGTTAGTGCCACAGCAGTCTTTCAGATAATGATTAATGAGATGTTCAAAGAAATGGATGGCGTCAAATGTTGTCAAAATGACATCCTGATTTATGGTGAACCACTTGAACAGCACAACCAGGGGCCTCATTTGTGAAAAGTGACGCATCGCTGTGTGAAAACAGCGATATGTCACTTTTCATTGCACCCTCCTTGCGAGATGATGGATGCACCATAGGTTAGCATAAGCAATTAGCCTGCCAGATGTCAGGACGGTGTCATGGGTAGAATAAGGTGAATGTTTGGGAAACTGATATTTGATTGTACATTTTGGGAGATGTTGAAGAAAGACTACCCTAGGCCTCCTTGTTAAGTTAGAAAGAGAAGTCCTTTTAAGGTCATGGAGGTGCACAGATGGCATGTTGTTTTGTCCAATGGCCAGCGTTGGAATTCAAGGAAGGTAGCTTAGTACGAGGGTCAAGGGGTTGGGAAGGAAAGTGAAGAGGATGCTGGATGCAGTGGTTTTATGTTTATGAGGGATGAAGATGTTCATCAAGCATATGCGTGAATTTATCATGCTGTGAGTGGTCGTGCTTTGGAAGGTGGTGCTGATGAGGGTGGAGGTGTGTGTGTTGGTAGAAGTGGGATGTTGAGTACAGGTGATATGTATTGTGGTGGAATGAGTAGGATTCCCAGACCGAGAATGCCACCTACTTATTTATTGGACTATGTACAGTGAGGCTTCTTGTTTCATCTCACTATGTTTCTTTTTCTTTTTTTTTTTTATGTGTTGATTGTAAAACAGTGCATCATTCTTATAATTAGTTTTTACACCTTGCAGGGGCTAATTGTAGTTTAAAGGGTTGATTTGAATGGTTATGCCATTTATTGTCTCTTTGTATTTGTATATTGTTATGTTCTTTACTCCCATGGGTATTCGCTTAATGCGTAACAGAAGGGGATGTGTTGTGAATAATTGTGGGGTCTCGAGGCGTTTACCTCGTGAGCCCCTCATGTGCTTTATGTCCTTCGTGACGGTGGTCGTCGTGTGGTTCTCTGTGCGGTAGTTGCTGGCTGCTTGGCAAGGAAGCTTCACGTCAAGAGCCGATTTCTTATTTGTTCATTAAGAATAGTTGATATAATCCTACCAGCGTACGAAGTTCATCACTTCAGTTATACTGTGTCCTGAAGACAAGGGAAGTTGATGCATCACTTGCTCAGCATTCCTCCATTTTCAATTTTAAAATATTGCATTCAGTTAATTAATCAGCTGGGTTACTTGGCATTCATGGAGTTTTTATTATTTTATGTAGTTCTCTCAGGACATGTCCCTTATTTCCCATTAACTATAAGGTCCACTAGGTTGGGTAATAGTTTGGTTGGTGATTCTTGCATATTGACATGTCCCATATACACCTTTGTGCAAGCATTGGGTTAGTAAGTTTCCCTGTAACTTGACTTCTGGTGTTTGGGCAGTGCAGTTAATGGTTATGGTGTGCTGAATACGTAGCACTGAAAGACAGGTTGATAAGTTACAATTTTCGACCTATAAATAGTTTTGAGATTACAGTGTGAGCATTTACTTCAGACTCCATGTGAAGTCTAGTTAGCAGTTTGAGGTTGAGGATGTAATACTCATCTGTACGTTGTTGTGTAGATAAGTGCTGGTTTTGCTTGTTTGCTTGTCCAGTTGTTGATGATGTGGGGAAGAGTAGGACACGTCTCAAGGGAAATGAGTGCAGTAGACCTGTGTATGTGTCGAGCGGATTCGGGAAAGAGCAGTACGCTGTCGCTGGAGGTAGTAAGTGGGAATGCCTCATGCTATGCAAAGTTGGGAAAGAGTAGCATCTTGTTGCAAGAGATTGTAAGGGGGATACCCCATTGTACTCGAAGTTGGGGAAGTGTACTGCCATGTTATGAGAAATGAGTAAAGGATTGCCCCATTGTGTGCAATGTCGGGGAAGAATAGTACCTTGTCATGGGAACTTGCATGAGGGAGTACCCCGTGGAGTGCTAAATTGAGGAACAGTAGTACCTTGTCATGAGAACTTGCATGAGGGAGTACCCTGTGGAATGCTAAAATGAGGAAGAGTAGTACCTTGTTGTGAGAAGTTGCTTGGGGGAGTACCAATGGGTGTGATATGTCCAAAGTAAAGTACCATGTCACGAGAGGTTGTAATGGGAAGTGCCCCCAGGAGTGAATATGTGGCGAAGTATATCACTCTGTGATTTTGAGGGTGATAGTCACAATTGTCACCTGACTTTGCTCTGGGGCCAATCGTTTTTCTGTACAAATGGGAAGATATGTTAGGAGAGTGGTACAGGAGGCTGAGTATATTTGTGGTCCCTTTTATTCAGCTTGTGTGCAACGAGGGCGGCTAGTTTTGTGTATGAATGGTAGTGTCTGATGTTGCTCTATTGTATGGCAGGTGAGCAATTCTTTCTCTGCTGGCATGGTCTAGTGTTATTAGTTGAATTGCTAAACAGCTCCAGTGTTTGTTGTGTCTGCAGTGTTTCAGCATGCGTCTACTAGATGATGTCATCATTGTGTTCGGAAGATGTCCTGACTTTTTCTGGTACAATTTCCTGTCAGCAAGGTACAGTGTTCAGAGTAAGTGCTTTCTTGTGCCTTGCTTTTGGCCATGTTGGGTTGGCTGGCTAGTGTGACTATGCAAATAAAAATGTTATGTATTTTTCGTATGGTAGCGGAATATGGTATTTTAAACAATGTACTTCACAAATGTTGTAGCAAACATATCAACAACCAAAATATTGATAAGGAAAGTATAGGTTTAGGTGAACAAGGAGACTACTTGATCAAGTAAAACTGGTATTTACATGTTTATTCTGAAATGCAATCTAGTGGATGGAGGCCCAATGACTTACTATTTGATATATTATCAAAACATCTGGCTCGCAAAGTTGATGGGGTGGAGGACTCAGTACTTAATAATTTAAAGCATTAAAATAAATAAGTACATGATTCCTAGAAAAAGTAACTAGACTAAATAATTGCGTATTGTTCAAGCACTAATCTGAGTAAAATATACCAGAATGAACTCAAGTGGCATGAAGGATAAAAACTGGTATTGATTAACATTTATGCATAATAGCCTTAGGATAAGGATAATTGAAAATGCAGTTAGAGTAAAAAAGGGTAAATTTGCAGAAATCTTATCTGTCTGATTCTCCTCTGACCGTGAGAAGCTGATAAGGATAACTGTTTAAAATGAAATAGGACTTGTGATAACCCCAGTCAAATTGTAACTTTAGATTTAGACTCAGTAGTTAATTTGTATTTTGCTGGAGTCCAAGTCCTAACTTAGGATATATTGGATGGATGTATTCACACTAAATGATTTACTTGGGCCAGACTCCTGCAAGATTGTGGTATGTCAGAATATTGTATGCAGAAATGTAGCTTAACATAAATGTTGTTTTAAAAAATAATATTCTCCTTAATGACATTTAGCGCAAATATTTATGAAGGCCATTTTCTGACAATGACACCATACCTGCAACACACCAAGTGCACAGGCTCTATACACCTTAAGACCACCAAGAGGTGGTATCTGACCAACAATAACCATATTGCCTGCTTACAGTCCCTTGTTGAAAAATGATAATTTCTGGAACGCAAAATGGCATGGGAGTGACGAAGAGATGTCCCCAGTTAACAAATCCACAGTGGTTTGGAGGTTTATATGCACTGCAAGGAAGAAACTTCAAGGAAAACCCATAATCTAAACTGGTTCTGCATTCTCTTCCATATAAGGTTGTAGAGGCTGAGACCAAGAGTGATGCCACCTATTTCATTCTATATAGTTGCTCTATTTGAAGGAGGAACAATTTATGGCAATGAAATTGTGTGCAGCTGCTCAGGGTCAATCCGTAGTAAAAGTAAAGGGGTTTAGTAGGTTTGCAGACCAATGTGGTATTCTGACTCTGTTGACATATAGCATGAAATGAAAATAACCCATTGGCCATAAATCGGAAACTGATGCTTTCACCACTGCTTAATTTCTTTTAAGGGGCAACACAATGGGGGATATGTACAATGCAAGTGGCGGAGATTGTCGTTAGCCTCCTTGGCCTAACGACACGCTCCGACACTTTGGAAATGCAAGGCTGCACTATATTTACAAGAATGTGGTGCAGCCTTGGGTTTACCGCTGCAATACTTAGCGCCAACGCAGGCACCCTTGCACCAGAGTGCAAGGGTGTCTGCGTGCAGGGGAGGATTGGTTATGTGTAGGAAGGTGTCCCTTCCTGCACATAAACAATCCTAAAAGGCCATTTTGTAACTTGAAGCAGCACACATGAAAGTTACAAAATGGCATTTTTAAAAAGGTTTGTTTATGTACAGGAAGGGACACCTTCCTGTACATGAACAAATCATGGCATTTTGCTTTTTCCATATGTGCTGCGCAAGGCAGCACACATGGAAAAAGCAAAAACGAGGAGAAATACTGCATTTCTCCCCGTAATACTGCATTTCTCCTTGTTTCGACCAACGTAAAACCAGGGTTTTCCTGGTCTTTTATTTTGGCGCTGCCTCCTATGTACGCCACCCTTGTACATAAGGGGCAGCGTCAAATACAATGGGTGTTGCGGTGGAACACCCACAACAACACCCACTGCACGCCCCTTTCACGCTAAACATAAGCCTGAAAGGGTGCTTTATGTACAAGGCCCCGTTAAGTCACGTTATGTGGCTTAACGCTGCATTGTACATAAGGCAAGGCCCTATCGCCACGGGAACGTCACAAAAAGTGAAGTTTCCATGGCGATAGGGGCTTGTACATATGCCCCAATGTTTTGTAGTAGCTGTGTATATGAAGAAATCTTTATCCATCTGTATAAATTGTAATTACAAATATAAGACTTATCCTAAAGAAGGCCACAATTGACCGTGCGTTTTTCCGGCATGTTAAAGCTCGGGTTTGTGCTTTTTGTTCAATGTGGTGTTTTAATTGTATGCTACAGGGTTAAATTGCTTCAGTCAGCCAGTTCTGAAAAAGATTTTAATTGTCCTTAAATCTACGTAGTTCTCACACGGACATTTAGGAACAGCATTAGTTGAAACTCCCAAATTAATTTGTTTATGTTCACTCTGACTGGTAGATTTATCAAAGAATGCTACACCAGGATGTATGGGAAATTCAAACCCAATCAGGAATAACTTTAAATTCGATCATTCTACTTTGGATCCGGGAATGGTCAAAGGCTACTAAATTAACATTGAAAATCGCAAACCCGTTTTATTGTGCCTTTGTGGAAGTTAATTTCCACTAATTCCTCTAATGCATAACAAAAAAGAACAAATAAAGCTTAATGTTTTTTTGCCAGACATCCACAATAATTTTATATCAAAATATCAACTGTGTTTTTAAATAAAAGGTACTGATAAGATGCTGCCAATTAATTTTCAGTAATGAAGGGTTAGCTCCGAAAGAGCCTTTATAAAATAATTAGGGACTCATTTAGTGGTAGGTGGTAACAGAGCATCTGACAAATATTAGCAGATGACATATCTACCTTTTTCCTTTAGATGTGGGGTAAACAATGTATCACTAACACTTTGCGGCTGCCTAGCCACCACAAATTGCCTTCTCTGTGTTGTTGCAAGGAGGACCTACTAGGGGTGGAGTTCCCAAAGGTGTTCCTACCTGAGTCGACTATGTTTGGCATGGTTGTCCTGATCAAGAAAAAGATGATTAGATTCTCTCATGCACTGGCAGAAAGCTTCAAGGCACTACAGGAATATTGATTTGGGTGTTTTTCTTGAAAATACAAAAAAATAGTCGGGGCACCCCATGACCGATTTCTATTTGGTGGTTGGTTTGGGTCAGTGGCAGGGTGCTAAGCAGCAAGGAAAGCAGTGCGTTGATTTAGGCAATGATCGAGAACTGAACAGCAACATAAGGTGCAACGTAGGATGAAGGTGTTCCTAGGTTTGGAGTCTAGTTAAAAGGCAGTGGGCTGGGTTATTCCGTCCAGCAGCAGGATGTCAGTGTTATCTCCTATCCAGTGTAATACGGGTTCCATGGGGGTGATAGCCTGAATGCTTGGTTGGTTTCCCGACTATAAATGGATCTGGATGGCTTCAACATTGATCAAGAAATTGATTCAGTACTTTTCAAGAAGTTGTGTTGAAGGTTAAAGCTAAAGCGTGTCATCTCAGACAGCCATTTGTACCTTTTATTGGTAAAATTGATGCCACTGTATTCTTTGTTTTGCTGTATTTTGACTGTGGCCAGGAAATCCAAGGGGAAAGATATATTGCAGTGGAGGATTTCAAGACAAGCAGCCGGGCCTGGAATGCTTTGAGGGAAGTGTGGAGTTTGATTTGACTTCCGTGTAAATTCACTCAATTTCATTGGTGCTTACATTTTCGCTGTATTTTACAGGCTGTCTGGCTCCTTGAGAACATTTCTAGAGGCCCTTTACAACCATACCTACTAAAACATATTTTATATGTATACCACTGCATTCCACTTTATGTTTCTGATAGATGGTAGATGGCAAGAGAACCAGTTTACACATCAACTGTACAATCTTGGTAAGGGCTTTGATACTCATGATACAATTAAATATGTTGAGCCAGTAACAGTAGAAGAAAACAGATCTTTTTTCTTTTCTTTTTTTTTTAATTGTCCTCTGCTCCTCAGTCATTAAGGAGTTTCTATAAACGATTGTATTTGTCGTTCATGGATTTCATTTGTCTGATGTTTGCTATTCTCAATATCTAATATTTTATGCAAACAGAAAGATAACATACTTTCTAAAGATGGTAGGAAGTAGCTGTGCGGTGCAATGGGGTTTCATGCAGATTCTGAATACGAGGAAGTCAGATGCAGGTAAACTCAAACCTACTGTATGGTCCTTACGCAGTTGCTGAATGATCCTCTTCCAGTTCTCCTGGTCATAGTTAACTCTGTAATATCCAGTCATATTGAGGTTAGCCAGTATCCAGTCCGAGCTGCCCCCATCCACCTTAAATGCGTCGTTCACAGCTAAACGAAAACACAAAAAATAAAGTGTGTTGTGCTGTTGTACTTTAATAATAATAATGAAAATAGTTATAATAATAATAATAATAATACATTTTTTGCATAATTCCATAAATTTCTCATATATAATACTTAGTATGCTTTGTTTATAGGGTGGAAAGAGTCATCAAGTCATCAGAGGAAGCCAAGAAAGGAGACACTCATCAGGCAGCTACTTAGTGCGTATTACAGAAAACGTGGAAACGGCCTTTACAACGCAGGCAGAGCCACGTGTGACATTTGCCCACAGTCGCAACCACTCATGCCTTAACCACGTATATACGTGGTTAAGGCAGTGCGTAGTCTAGATGCTGGGATGGGTGGCCCCAGGAACAGGAAGAGTCGGGAGAGGACGAAGTGAGGTAAGTGGGGCTGGGGCCAGGTTTTGAGGGGGGTGGAAGGTAGTTTTTGTTGGGGTATTTTTAGGGCTCAGGGTAGTTAGGGTATTTTTTAGGGCTTGTGGGTCAAGGTAGTGTTTAGGGCTCGGTTCGGTTGTGTTTAGGGCTCAGGGGAGTCAAGGTAGTGTTTAGGGTCATGGGGGTTCGGGGGTAGTGTTCAGAGCTCAGGGGCGATCGGGATAGTGTTTAGGGCTCGGGGGGTAGGGTAGTGTTTAGGACTCAGGGGGATTCGGGGTAGTGTTTAAGGATTGGGGGCAGGGTAGTTTTTAGGGTTAAGGGGGGTTGGGATCATTTTCCGGGCTCAGGGCAAGGGACTTTCCATGTGATCTCTACCACACAACCCTTTACCATTCATACCTCTACCAAAAACGTGCTTGATAAAGGCATACATGGTAAAGGAATGTGTTTTATAGACGCAGTCATTGTAGAGGCTGTGTAGTAGAGGCACGCATGGTTTAGCCATGCATGCCTCGGTCATACAACCAAGAAAACGTTATAGTGGTCAGCTGACTCATGGGAGGTCTGATAATTGTTTATTATTTTTATTTATTTATTAAATTTATTAAATTTATAAGGCGCAACAGCTACCCAAAAAGGGTTTCCTGGCGCCTGGACAGTATTGATTCTGAGAAAATTATTGGTTAAATAGCCAGGTTTTTAGTGAGCGACGAAACTGGGAGTACAAGGTTTCCTTGCGTATAGCAAGAGGAATTGAGTTCCCAAGAGTGGGGCCTAGAACCGAAAAGATCTACCACCCATTCTGGCCAATTTAAATCTAGGAACTAAGAATTTTTCAAGTGAAGCAGAGCGGAGATGACGGGTAGGAACATAGGGGCAGACGAGGGTGTGCAAATAATCAGGTGCTAAACCCCAATTGTGCGTCTGAGACACAGACCTTTTCCCGGTGTCTAACAGGAATCATTTGGCTGAGGGGTGGAGGGCTTTAACGACTTTCACACCTTCTTCAATCACAGATTGCTCCATGCTAGGGTGACCTAGTTGCCGCCACTGACACAGAGAGAGCAATCGGGACTACTGTTGCAGTTGCCTGATTCTCAAAAATGTGTAAATCTATGCATTTTGAACATCACATTTGGGGGCATATGTATGTACAAGCCCCTATTGCCATCACAACGTCACTTTTCGAGACTATGTGGTGGCAATAGGGGCTTTAGTTACATGGCAGCGTTAAACCACGTTAAGAAAAACCTGGTCTTAAGTTGGCAAAACGAAGAGAAATGCTTTATTTCTCCTTGTTTTTGCTTTTTCCATGTGTGCAGCACACATGGAAAAAGCAAAACGCCTTGGATTGTTTATGTGTAGGAAGGTGACCCTTCCAGCACATAAACAATCCTTTAAAAAAGACATTTTGTAACGTCCATGTGTGCTGCATTAAGCAGCACACATAGAAGTGACTAAATGGCATTGCAGGATTGTTTATGTGCAGGAAGGGACAACTTCCTACAAATAAACAATTCTCCCTTGTACTGAGACACCCTTGCATTATGCTGCAAGGGTCCCTGGTGGCGCTACACCGCTTAGTAGCACCAGCGCAGGAGGAAATGCAAGGCTGCACCATGTCCTTGTAAATATGGTGCATCCTTGCTTTTCTGAAGTGGTGGAGTGAGGCGTTAAGCCATGACGGCTAACGCCTCACTCCACCAATTTCTTGTACATATGCCCTTTGGTTTGGTAATTACGCATTTTCAGTGCTTCCCAAAACTATGTGGATGTATATGGAAATGAACAAAATCAACATATTTTCGAAGTTACTCCCAGCACATCATGCGTAATCCATCGTATTTTGTGCATTGAAAAGAATGTACTGGCGTACACTCATGGGGAAATCATTCTCCCTCACAGAGACACAATCAGATGTAATATACGTGTTCTGCTTCCTTTTCCACTCTGGAAAACCAATTACACTATCTTTTTGCAGGAGTTACTATTTACAGTGAGAAACTACCAGCAGGACAACTGTGACTACAAACATCCAATGGGTTTGTAGGAGTCCACTCATTTGTGTAGGGTAAATCTCCCCTCTAAGAAAAGCCCACCTCTCTCCCCTAGATCCAGCGTGCTGTTGTGATGGAGTCTATAGGATACGGCTGGTACAGGGACACTTCAATGTACACCTCGGCTTGCTGGCTGGTCCTGCCGCTTCGTATCTAAATATATGTCGTGAATAGTAAGGAAAGAGGCTTATAATATGTGCACGGTGTCCCTTTCATTCATATACATTGTTAAGTAATATACTCAAAATCTTAATGACATCAGTTGGCAGTGTACAAGAATGGGTATCCCATGTGCCATATAAAAAGGGATTTTAGTTCACCAACATCCCAGTGGTAGCAGACATCATGACATGTACCTTTTTTCCACCCCAGTCAAATCACAGGAAGTGACTTAACACTCATTTTGTCAGTTATGACAGATGATTGTGTCTTTGTTTCCAAACAATTTAATTCATGTTTTAGAATGAGACATGCTAATAAAAGGAAATTGGTACTAGGCACAGACGGCCAGCTCCTCTAACTGGCAAACATTAAGAATATACTTTAAAAAGTGCAGTCGATGCATTAATTTTTACAGGCATTGTCAGTCAGCCAGCATGGGCAAAGAATACTCCTAGTTACCCTAAAATACTACTCCTGAAATTATCCTCATATTGTAATGGTAGTTGGCAATAATGGTAATTAGTAGACTTTCTAGAGTTCCACATTTCATAAAAACTAGACAAACCTAGAAAATGAGTCTGCATAATTTGTCAGTTTACTCCAGTAGGAAGTGACCAAACCATTGTACTTGATTATTTGCAGGGAGCGTATGACCGTCCATTCCCCAAAAAGTCAGGGATAGTGGAAGTTACATCACAAGCCCTTTGATCTTAAAGGCCTCACAAGAAGTGACATAATTTGACCTTTGACCCTGAAGCTTCGCAGGGAATGCAATCATATGGCCTTAACCCTGTTGACTTCACAATAAATGACTGCTGAAGTTTCATAATAACTACTGCTGCCGTAACGTTCAAAAGTGGTGGGGCTTAAAACTTACCATAAATTGCAGAAAGTAAGTCACTTCTCTTTTAGTGAGGCTCTCCCCCAAGAAAAGTTTGAACACAAAGTAGTAAAATAGTGCATTTTAAAGCAAAATTCTGCATAACTTTGACTAAAAAACCTTGGCTCTAAAAGGGTACTCATTAAATATTCAAGTTTTTCATGGTGTGTCAAGCTATTGAAACATGACAGTCCCTAGAAGTTGCCCCCATATTTTTTCAAAATATGCAATGAGTATCCCCATATGTTAAAATTACCTCCATTGTGCCAGTGCCAACATTTGTCATGAGCACCCAACATATGGCCCGCTTGTCCCGAATGTATGACGTTACAACGCATACATTTATAATACATTCCTTTACAACGCAGTTTTTACATCGCAAAATCCTTTACAACGCATTCTTTTACATCGCATGCCATTATATCGCATTTTCAGAAACTACCTTTACAACACATTGCATTATACCTTTACAACGCATACCATTACAATGCATACCATAACATTGCAAGGTAAGTGTTGGATAGTATAGGGGTAAGAAATAATTACTATTCCAACTCCAGTGAGTGCAACAGTAGGGTAAGTGTTGGATAGTGTAGGGGTAAAAATTACTATTCTAACTCCAGTGAGAGCAACAGTAGGGTAAGTGTTGGATAGTGTAGGGGTGAAAATTACTATTCTAACTCCAGTGAGTGCAACAGTAGGGTAAGTGTTGGATAGTGTAGGGGTGAAAATGACTATTCTAAATCCAGTGAGTGCAACAGTAGGGTAAGTGTTGGATAGTGTAAGGGTACTATGCGTTGTAATGGTATGCATTGTAATGACTTGCGATGTAATGCCTGCGTTGTAGTGACATGCATTGTAATGACATGCGTTGTAGTGACATGCGATGTAATGGCTGCGTTGTAATGACATGCAATGTAAAGGATGTTGCGATGTAATGACTGCTATGTAAAGGTAGTACGATGTAATGACTGTGTTGTAAAGGATTTTTCCCGCTTATCCCCATATGCTGGAAACTACATACAATATGCTAGGTACCACATTTTGCCAATAATGCCAATAATGACCCTCATGATACAATATTCGTTTAGTGCATCAGAAGCAGCCTTTTGTCATGGTTACCTCTTTCCTATGCCCCACAGTCGTTCTCTCCTTTGCCAAAAAATACCTCTAGCATGCCAGTACCAGTATTTATCATGGGTGCCCTTTATTCTAAGGATTACCTCCAGTATGCCAGTATCAGTTACAGGTGTTTGTCAGGCTGACAATTGCTCCTGTATTCCAGTGCCAGAATTTTGCCATGGGCGCCTCCTATATGCCAATAATTATCTCCAGGATGACAAGGGAAATAGAAGATATGATCGCTTACTCATGATTACTCTCACTCTGCTCCCACTCATTCATTCACACTCACTTTCTCTCACTCATTCTCACTCACTGTATTGCACTCACTCTTAATCTCTCTCACTCATTCTCACTCATTCATAATCTGACTCGCTCATTCTGTCTGCCACTCTGTTGTCTTACGAACATTTCAATGTTCTAATAAGGTTTACATACATCAGTTTCCAGTATTGGTTTAAAGTAATGATAGAAATCATACATGCTGCACACAATTTTTTTTAAATTTGTCAACACCATGAATTTAGCTAGACATTGTTTAATGAGGTAGAAAGCAGCGAGGAGGATGTCCTGTATGTTACCTGAGGGTTCCTGGAGCCAGTAGTCAGGCTGTCTGCTACCAGTTCTCATTGATGTGACTGGAACAATCCACGTGTAACTGAAAAAAAAGAAAATATAATAATTTAACTGTTTTTCACAGATTGCATGGGCGATGAAAAGCTTTATTCTGCATAAGGCTATTGTAGGAAAATTCCCTTTTTGCATTATCACATCCGCTTTTTTGGACTGATGCTGCTGTTTTTTTTTATTCTGTACACTGGGACAGCACTTGTGTTCTGCTCCCTAAATCTTATCGGAATTGGCTATATTCCAAATTTGCATATTTACTTACTTACCTGTAAGTCCCTGGTATATGGTACAAAGAATACCAAGAGCCAGTAAGTTAAATGCCACAGGTGGACTGCAGCACACGTGCCACCACTAGAGTGACAGTACAAAACATGACTGTAGCCTATCTATGCAAGTGTGAAACTGTACATTTGACATATCAGAATTAGCTCTTTTGACAGGCCCACACCCTCCTTTTGAACTAATAATAAGTCACAACCAAGCAGGTCTCAAATTCCTTTAAAGCACAGTTCATGGTATTTAAACGTTGGACATATAGAAGGTTAATTAATTTTGCATATTTTTTAAAGTGATAAGGCCCTAAAAGCTATTTTCACTGCAGCCGGACTAGCTGTTCCATAGGAAAGCAGGGTGATACATTATTAAAGTTAGTAAAGCTAGTAAAGCTATCTCCACCTAGGTACATGCTTAAAAGTTAATTCATGTACTTTTTACAATATTTATCACAAGCCCAATTCATTGGTAATGTCGCATTTGTATTAAATATGTTTTAAAAGGTAGCATGATGACCATCTAGGCAGTGCCCAAGAAGTTAATAAGCTCAATAGAGACTCAACCTGTCATTGGATGATGTAGCCAACACCTAAGCTGGCCCCATCCCTTTTCTCTCTAATTAGCTAGGCCCTGAGACCAGTGGGAGAGGAGCTGCCCTCAGAACCGGTTTTGAGTGATCAAAGTGGAGGAGTTGCTCATTTCCTTGGCCTCGCTTCTAGGGTGGGCACAGAAGCTCTCCGCAAAACGCAAAATGTTCTGCCATGTTGTATTTAGGTAGAGAGGGGCACTGTGGTAATGTTTGCAGTATGAAGCATAGAAACTGCTGCAAAAGTGGGTAGGGTTACTTATGGGAAGTTTATTCCTATTAGTTCGGGAGGAGCTAGGAGTCATCCCCACCTACAGGCTAGTGCCATGCATGAATGTAGCACCCCTGGCCACCCACGTCAGATCACTACCGGACCTGTGGAAGACAGAAGAAGGACCTGCTATTGAGACATGTGAGATGATCTGAAAGAGTGGACTTGCTGCCAATTGTACCTTGGACACAGAAGTGGACTCTAAAGGTCAGCTGGCTGATCTTCTGTTAAGTTACAGGGACACAAAAGCTGTAAGAAGCCCACTTTCATGGACCCTGGTTCTAACAGGACCTGTCCTGGACCATGGATGCTGCTAGTGACTTCAGCTCGAGTGAGTCCTGAACTCAAGTACTATAACTGAGGGATCCTTATTTGGTGTCAGATTGTTCTCAGAGTGTACTCCTCCTGCCTGAACCTAAAAACCTGGGGATTGAAGGAGTTTTGCTAACCTTTTGCCTGGAGAATGGTCAATGGAGCAGAACCAACCTGTCATCTGATCGGCAGAGAGTGCATCGCTGGTAGCTCGCTTCTTTGATTTAGCAGCAAATCCAATTCAGCAGGGCTTTCTCCGACTGGCATCTGATGACGTCAAACCCTTATTGGCTACAGCCCAGAGCTTTGCCCCAATGAGGAAATCCAACTTTCAGAATAGAGCCCAAAGCCTTATTTTGTGTTTGGTGGTACGATGGACTGCCAAACCCTCGGTGGTGGTGGTACAGCTACCGCCACACTGGTGGTCCAACCACCCTTTAACAAGTTGGGCGGTCAGATTGCCATGGCACCACTGCTGCAGCAGTCTGAGGCACCTCATATGTTGGCAGTGCCGCAGCATATTAGAAGTTTCCTCATAGTTTTCATGGCAGTGAGCCTGCCATAAAAAGTGTGGTTGTGAGGAAGCAATGGGGGCCCTGCAGGGCTCCCTGGTGCCTCTGTGCCAGGGAATGTACGCAGATGGGCACATGCTGTGCCCGCCTTCTTACATGCACTGGCAGTTCCTGCAGGGCATAGACTTGGCAGTCCATGCCCTGCAGGAACATGCAATGTAGTTCCCATTGCGGTGCCATGCTAAGGCTCATGTATGGGCCTTAGCACTACACCGCCGTGGGACAGTTGCTGCATGAGCGCCCAACCTGGATTTCTGTCAGAATCCAGCAGGTGGTTGCTTTATGGCTTTGGTGGTGTGGCAGCAGGACGCTGTTGTGGCAGCCCGCTGCCACACTGCCAATGTCATGATAACGCCCTAAGTATAATGATGAAAATCTTCATCAGACTCAATAGAGAGCAGCATCTGATGGACATTGATGACTTCTTGGGCATGAACTCTGGACTTCTCCTGCTTGAAGCTTTTCTTGCCTTCACTAAGACCTCGTCCTTGGTCAAACTGTCATTGACGAACTGGTCTTCAGATTCCTCTTGCAGCCCAACCCCGCTGCGGACTATACATACTTAAAAATAGTGTGAAGGTAAATTTTCAACCAGGATGATTCCAAACCGTCTGCCCAACTCGCACTCTGTTGCGGTCTGCCCTAAACCTTAATTTTGTCCTGGTCTAACATGTTGCCTGAGTTTAGTTTAGTTTAATACATTTATAGAGCGCATGGCTACACCACAACGGTGTGTCCCCGCGCTATGACACAAGAGAGAGAGAAATTGCAGCGAAAGAAGGGTGCTAGTTCTGAGTCTATGAGGGTTCCGTCCTGCTATACAGCCATGTTTTTAACTGCTTGCGGAAGTGTCTTTCGGAAGTTTCTGTTCTCAGGGTTAGTGGCAGAGTATTCCAGGTCCTAGCAGCTATATATCTGAAGGAGCGAGCTCCCATTCTGGCTTTATATATCCTTGGTGTTTTAACCAAGGCCATATCCGTGGATCGCAGGGTCCGACCAGGTATGTATTCAGTTAGGAGAGAAAGTAGGTATTTGGGGCCGGATTTCATAAGGATGTGGTGTCCGTAGCACAGAGCCTTAAAAATGACCCTCTTTCCTACTGGCAACCAGTGGAGTTTTTCCAGGGCGTTCTGTGAGTTAGCCCTCCTGGGAAGGCCAAGTACTAATCGGGCAGCGGCATTTTGTACCCTCTGTAGTTTCGCTATACCCCCCTTTGTTGTTCCAAGATAGAGCACATTTCCATAGTCTAGTTGTGATGTTATTGTCGCATGTACAATGGTTTTCCTAGCGCTAGAAGGCAGGAGATTGAGAATTTTCCTCAAGACTTTGATAGCTCCATAGCATTTGCCCGCAACCCTATGTATTTGGTTGATAAAGCTCAATTTAGAGTCAAAGTAGATTCCTAGATTCTTTACTTCAGTTTTAGGGTTAGGCAATTGTCCTAAGGAGACTGGCCACCAAGCAGATGACCATATAGTTGGCGATCTACCCACAATCATTACCTCCGTTTTGTTCCCATTTAGTTTGAGGCAATGGTTGGACAGCCAGTCTGCCACCTCTGATAGGCATTGTGAGAAACGAGTGGCTGCTTGTTCCTCCTTTTGTGACAGTAGGACAATTAGCTGTGTATCGTCAGCATATGAGACAATTGACACATTATGTTGTTCCACCTGCTCAGCCAGAGGGCCTACATATAGGTTAAAGAGGGTTGGGCTCAATATAGAGCCTTGAGGGACCCCCTGCTCCAGCGACATGCTCTTAGATATGTAGGGCTTTTGAGCCACTCTGAAACTGCGTTCAGAGAGGAAAGATCTCCGCCAGCACAGAGCTTTGTTCCTAATGCCACATGCTTCCAATCTTAGTAGTAGTAGCTGATGAGAAACAGTGTCAAACGCTGCGCTGAGGTTAAGAAGGATCAGAGCAGCAGTTTCCCCTTCATCAGCGAGTTTCCTTAGTGCTTCCGTGGCATAGAGTAGTGCCGACTCAGTTGAGTGTGCACTTCTGAAACCCGATTGCGAAGGGTGTAGTAAGCTGTATTTATTAATATGATCAGTTAGTTGTTTATTTGTGATTTTTTCCACAATTTTCGCTACAAATGGCAGTAGGGATATTGGGCGTAGGTTTTCCAGTACAGTGTGTTTGATAAGAGGGTTCTTTTTCAAGGGTTTGACGATAGCTTGTTTCCATTTAGTGGGGACCAGACCTTTTTTGAAGGAGCACGAGATAATGCCTAGTATATGCGGCATAATGGGGTTGGCTCCTTCCATGATTATATCCGGTCTTGCAGCATCTAGTGGAGAGCCGGATTTTATTCCTCTGGCTATGTCAGTGAGTACAGCAAGACTCTGTATAGTAAATTCGTCCAGTGTTCCACCTTCGTACGATTCCATACTAGAGTCTATGGTGCTGGTTCCTGATCAGGCCTCTATAGGGAAGGTGTCATATATGTTCTGGACCTTGGTGGCAAAGAACTCTGCAATGTTATCACAATTCTCCCTGGAGGTAGGGTACTCCTCCATCGCCTTATAGGTTTTAAGTGATTTCAGTATAGTGAATAATTCTTTAGGGGCGTTTTTAGCTCTGTTAATTTTTTCTGTGTAGTATGTGCCTCTGATTTTCTTAATTTGTGCGTGATATTGTTTAAGCTCATGCTTGTAATCTTCTCTAGCCCTATTGCAGTAGTTGATCCTCCAAGTTTGTTCCAGCTTTTTACATTTCTTTTTGGCTTCAGCCAATTCATTATTAAACCAAGGTGCGGTAGCACCCATCCTTTTCGGGATCCTAGTGCTCCATGGCGCTATTTCATTTAGTGTCTCAGAAATCCATAAATCCAGTTGGTCATTAGCGCGATTTGTGTCCTTTTCAAATCTGGGTACCCTTTCTGTTAATGCCTGGGAAAAGGAGTTGGAGTTAAATTTACTCCAATTCCTGGTAGTTATTTCATGCTTAGGCTGTTTAGGGAATTTCCTGTGTGAGGGTATAGAAAAAGGAACTAGGTAATGGTCTGACCACGGAATGGGACATGGAGGTCCGACCGTTAGGTCTTTGCTATTAGTAAAAATAGGGTCTAATATGTGACCCCTTTGGTGAGTAGGTGTTTTGACATTTTGAGTCAGATTTAGTGTTAGTAGGTCCTTACATAGCAGATTTACTTCCTGGTCTTGCTTATTATCAAAGTGATTGTTCAAGTCACCAAGCACCACGAAGTTGTTGTGTCTGAGGGCTGGTTGCACTACTGTGTCTACCAAGCTGGTTATGAAATTAGTGGCTGGGCCTGACGGTCTGTAGATTAGCCATCCGGCTAATATAGTACCCTCTATAGTTGATAGAGTAAAAGAGAAAGCTTCACAATTGTCTATATCAACTTGTTTGACCTCACATGTCATATTGCTATTATGTATTATGGCTATACCTCCTCCAGTTCGACCTACACGGTCCTGCCTCATCCTCCTATAATTATCATTCATGGTATCTAAAACATCTGGAGTGGAGCTCTCATTGAGCCAAGTTTCAGTCAGGAATAGGGCGTCTAACCTATGTTCGTCGAGCAAGTCCTTAATTTCATATTTGTGTTTGGCTAGCGATCTGCAATTAAGCAGAGCCAAACGTAATGTAGAGTCATTTGAGATTTGGCTCTGAGGCCTGAAATCAGATTGGCAGTACAGGCACTTAAGAGTATGATTATCTACATTCAGCCTGTGTTTGCATGTTGAATTCAGAGGTTTGGATAGTGTAAGTAACTCCCTTCTGTTGTATACAATCCTATCTCTGGGAGGATTGGGCGCCGGGTACCTGGCCCCTGGGCCCGGACCGGCGCGGACGGGCGCAGACGGGCTTGCCTTTGGCGCGCCTTCGGCGTGCCAGTGGCGCGCCCGCTGCGCGCGTCTGCTGCGCGGTCGCTTGCACATAGATTTAAATAGAGGAGTCAGGTTAGCTCCTCCCCTTCTCCCACCCGGTAATGCGTCTGTCTGCCCGGCCGCGCCCTCCACACAATCGGCACAAGCCGTGATGGACCGAGGCGGGTGCTTTGTGCTTTTTGATGCTATTTTCATTTCAAACTTTGCAAAATTCATGGTTTGGTTTCCCTTATTGGATTTGTGACATTTTGTTTATTATTCTCTATTTTTATAAATTGGAGTGAAAGTTTTAATGTGGTGTGTTTTTGATTTTATACCTGTTTTGATACTTCTGAATCCTTTTCAAATTTTCTTAAGTTATGCCTGTCTGCTGTATGCCATAGCTACCTGGTATTGAGCTTAGGTTCAAATCACTGAAAACCTTACAGGACCTAAGAAGAATAGGGACGTTATTACTTCTGGTGGACTACCATCCACCCCAACTAATAATTCAGTTTCTAACAATGATTATATTATCATTATCCATGTAATGCCTTGTTCCCAGTAATACAGTGACTCAAAAGACAGTATATAGAAAAATGCTTGGAATTATATGAGGTTTTCTGTGCTCTGTTCCTGTCACACTTTTCATGGATATCACTTATAATATTCTATTACTATGAATCTGATTTTTACGGAGATCATGGTATGACCTCTCACCTTAGAGAGGATAGAGGGCCTGTATCTTCTTGATTCTGCCATCAGTTGCAGTCAGCATCACCATGCTTCTTTTACCCCTCTTCTGATATATCTAGACCAATACAAATGTATTTGGGGACTAAATATGTCTACTCAGATGCTTTTACTGGTTTCATATTAGGATGTGCCTAACTAAGGCAAGCTATTCCTTAGTATTGCAAATCCTGAAGCTGAAAAGATCTTTGACAGGGAGAGTTAATGTTACTTCGTGTCTTTCATCTGCCTGTTTGGCATAAATTAGTCTTATCATGGGTTGTTCCTTGACTCTGAGGCCAGAATTTTTGTTAGCTCACGGTTCCACGATCTGCTCTACTGCCTGGCAGATTTCTGCCCTGCCCCCCCCCCCCTTTTCTCTTCATCATTTCGGTAGCGGTTTGCCCAATTATTCTTGAATACTTGTGAGATGTTAGGATTCAAACTTTTGAAATAAAATTAGAAGCTAAGTTGTACTTCAATGGTGTTTTATTCCTTTCCCAAAAAACAGTGGATTTTTAGGTCTTTAATCAAGAATATAGATACTAACCGAGCATTGGCAAAACAATTTAAATGTGTGTCAACCCAAGTGTACTCCAAGTGCAACTAATTTAGAACATGGGGTTGAATGGTTTTGTGCCAGAGCCAGCATTTTGACATGGATGCACTCCATTTTCACTGGGTTCCCTCTTAAATAAAATATTTGAGTGGAAGAATTTTGGGATTTATGCCCTCCCCATACCATAGGTGACCCTTATGCCAAAAATTGCATCAGTGTGTCACGGCCAGCATTTTCTCATGGTTGATACCCTCCCATTTGCCTAGTTGTCCACATTCATGCAAAGAATTATCTCCAGTGTGCTAGTACCAGCATTGTGGCACTAGTGTCCACATGTCACAAATTTCCTTAAGTATGCCATTATTTTTCCACAGGAGCCATATATGCCATGAAATACCTCTAATATGCCAGCACCACTATATTACCATTTGTGCCCTTTCAGCCAAGAATTACCCCAAAGTGGCAGTATTTTGTCACAGGTTCCTGTCATGCTAAGCAGTGCCACACATATGCCAGCACCAGTCTTTTGTTTTGAGTGTCTCTATAAGACAATAATTACCTTCAGTATTCCAGGGACAAAAACAAACTCCCAAGCATCATATCACATTATCACTTGTACTCACATGTTAGTTATGTCTTGTGTACTGTGATGCACACTATCACATGTGAAGGTATCCCGGAGCTGAGCAGATGTGTGTGCCTAGCCCAGGCTATTGTAGGTTGACTAATTGAAAAACCAGGTCTTCAGCTTCTTGCGGAATTCAAGAAGAGAGGTGGAGGCTCTGATGAGGTGTGGGAGGTCATGGCACACTTTAGAAGCGATGTAAGAGAACGCCTGTCCTCCTGACCTGGTTTTGTGTATGTGTGGGATGTGTGTGAGTAAGACTCCCGCAGATGGCACATGTTTGGGTGGTTGGTGGCAGGAGATAGAACTGTTCAGGTAAGTGTGGCCTGAGTTATGTAGTGCCTTGAATGTGTGTGTGAGGAGTTCGAATTGAGCACATTTGTATATCAAGAGCCAGTATAGTTCACTGAAGTGTGGTATGATGTGAATTCTGTGTGGGAGGTTGAGGATGAGTTTGGCTACTGAATTCTGGGTAGTTTGCAGTCTTCTAGTGCGTTGCTTGGTGATCCTAGTGTAGAGGGTTTTTCCATCGACCAAATTGCTGGTGACTGGGCATGAATGACAGTTTTTCTAGTGGAGCTGAGTGATGAGCCTTGAGGCACTGTGCACATGAGTTTGCGGGCATCTGAGTAAAAGGGTGGCAGGCTTACCGCTTGTGTTCTATCCTTTAAAAATGAGTAGATCCAGTGAAGAGCAGGTCCTTAGATGCCAATTTTGTACAGGAGCCTAATGACGATGGGGTGTGAGACCCTCTCAAAAGCTGCAGAGAGATCAAGGAGAATGAGGACTGCTGTTTCTCCTCTGTCAAGGACCATGCAGATGTCGTCTGTGGTGGCTATGAACACACCCTCCATACTGAGGTTGGATCAGAATCTGGACAGTGTGGCATCAATTAGCTGGTGATAATTTGGTGGTCAGTGAGGAGCCAGTTGATTAGTTTCCCTTAGACCTCTGGCAGGTATGGAAGGAGGGAATGGGTCTGCAGTTGGAAAGCGTGGCAGGGTCAGCAGATGGTTTCCTGAGAGAGGGACATGACAGTGGCATGTTACCATGTGTTTGTGAATGTGGCTGAGCTAATGGAGATGTTGAGGATGGGGGTTAGTGCTTCATTCAGTAATTAGTAAGAGTTTTATGGTGAAGGCGTGGTGGTTTCATGGGTCAGATGGAGCACCCAAGTGGATGGTTGCAGCGATTTTAATGGTGGAGATGGGAGAACATGAGGTCAGGGTTCTTCATATGTTGTGATCGGAAGTCGAGTTGCAACAGTGACAAGTCCCAGTTGAGGGTCAAAGTTGCTGTACATGGAGTTGATTTTGCTACAGAAGAATTCCAAAAGTTTGTTGGAAAGGTCTTGTGAGGGGGTGATGTTGCTGGAGGCAGCAGAAAGCCTGGTTAAATCTTTGATGAAGGCGAAGGTTTCCTTGCTGCTGTTATTCCTGGTATTTATTGCTGATGGGCCGAATGTTTCATTACACCTGTAGAATTAACAAAATTTGACAACTAGTGCAGAGTTTTGGTCAAATCCTGACAATCGCCACGTGGTGGAATATTGTTCCTGTGAGACTCCAGAAATGTGAGCTAACGAGAGAGATTTGGTGTCCCCTGGCGCAATTTTCTAATGCAGGTGATCACAGTCAGAGGGCAGCTTCCCAAGTAGATTTGCTGCTGCTCGAGTAGATTATCTAGTAGTCATGCTATCCATGAGAGCTGTGTGCTTGTTGTTCCATATCTGCTGGTGGTAGCGTCTTAGGGCTGATTTTAAGATAGCTATATCTGCAGCTTCTCGACTTGTTCTCCATTTGCACTAGTTGCTTAAAGTGGCGTTTCATCAGCCTGAGTTCCTCTGTGAACCAGCTGGCATGTGGTTGGGGTCTTGTCTGTGGACTGCACTTAAGGCGAGTCAGGGTGTCGGCACATGCAGTGATCCACTTTTTAAGGTTTTCTATGGATTTCAGCAAGTCACTGGTGTGCTTGGGCCAGTGCTCAGATAGGGTTGAGGCCCACTTCTATTCGGATATGCTTTTCCATCTGAGGCGGCATTTCTGGGGGTGTTAGATCTGTTATGGTGCTGGATGCGTATGGTGAAAATTATGAGGAAGTGGTCTGTCTACAACATAGTTGTCGGCTTGTGGACTTTGATGCTGCTGATTGAGGAGAAAAACCAGCTTTAATAGGTGTGGGTGTGTTCAGTAAAATGCTAGGTGAGGCCAAGGTTTCAGAGGTTTCTGTTACGTTCGGGTGGGTGCGTGCTTCTAGGCGAAAGATAGGGTTTCCAAGAAGGATGAATGTGCTGGCGTTAATAATGAAGAGTGCAATGTCATGTCACTGGTGAAATTGCTGCAGGATCCTAGTGAGCTGTATATAAGGGTTCTACCCAAGGAGAAGATGGCTGTGATGCATATCTTGAACATGAGGTGTTTGATATAGCTGGTTTGGGTTGCAGTGTAGGTGGTGCTGGTGATGGTATCTTTAAATATGATGACAATTCCACCTCCAAGCTTGGTTTGACAGTCTTGCCTAACGACCTTGTAGCCAACAGAAATGACTGTAGCGATGTCTGGTGCCAAGGTTGGCTTTAGCCATGTTTTAGTGAGCATGGTCTGCAGTAGGTCCCATACCTTTGTGGCGTTTGGGGAGCGAACAGTGTTGAGGAGCATGCATGCAAGAGTGGAATGTTGTTTGGGTGCTGTTTGGTCTGTGTGAGTGTAGGCGGGTGGCTGAATAGTGTGAGCGTGAGCGAGTGGGGTGCTGTGGGTGCGGGAGTGGTCGGTGTAGGGTGTGGGAGAGTGCATGAGAATTTGCAGGAGGTGCATGTAAGTGCTCCTTCTTTGTTGTGTGGTCAGCAGTGTGACAGCAGTGCAGCAAGCGGCAGCTGGGGTTATGAGCATGGAGGAGCACAGCAGGGTATCGGTGGGTAGGGGGTTAGAACAAGTGTTCTAGCAATGGGTGGGGTACAGCCACAAACGGGCACAGATGGACTAGCCTTTGGCAAACCAGTGGCGTATCCACTCTGCAGCCCCATTAAATAGGTGCTGGGAGGAAGGAGGACAGCAAGGTACCTGTTAAACCTCATTGATGTGTAGTGGATGCAAGTGTTCGATGCCTTACATTTATTTTATTTTTCAGTGCAGATGATCATCGTTATGTGATAAATGAATATTTGTTTATTTTGATGCCTGATCTGGTGCACAGTGACCTGAAAATGAAAGTAGCATTTTATATTGATAATTTGTTTGTTAAATGAAATTAGGTTACCATGCTCCCTCCCTATTGCTAATTTGTATGATAAATCTGCCGCGATCAATGCAAAATTAAAATTTATGTAGAGATGGCCAGGTTTGCAACAACAGATGCATTTGTAAAGTTTTTAAGTAGCCCAACAAACAATCATTCTATTTCTATTAAAGGAAAACGCCACACAATCTACATGGATAACAAAGGTTTACCGTTGTTTATTAGTTTACCAACAGAGGGCCTTCAACCAACTCCGCAGTCTCTATAGAAGTAACTATTCATAAAATGGGCTCTATTTTTTCACTGAAAGCTCAGTAAACAAGACAGGGTCAATCTGAACAGTCACGGCCGGCATGGCTCACGGGTGGGGGCAGCGCAGTGTCATGTGGAGGGTTGGGTGAGTGGTCCGGAGAGAAGAGTGGGTTGTGAGGGACGGGTTAAAATAATAAAACCAAAAATAAATTAAACTTTCTTTTCCTGGGTACTTTTCTTTTCCAGCTCCTGCTTTCCTGCCTCCACAGGAACAGGAAGCATGCAGCATTACTCCCCTCCTCTATGCCAATCCCAACGCTGTAATGGCAGCATTGTGATAGGTTGGGACACCGACCACACATGTGTATATGGGGAGGCCATTTTCTCCATATAGACTGCATGCAGCCTATATGGGGAAAAGGGAGAGTGCGCAAGACTGGTTTGGTTATCCCCAGAGGGTGGACCAAACAGTCAGAGCCCACAGCATTGGGCTAGCCACTGATGAGTGGCTAGCCTAATGCTGCGGGACCTCAAGCCCCTTGACCTCAAGCAAACCCGCCCACCCTCCTGCCCCAACCAAACCCTTCTGCTTTCTCACAGTGCGAGAAGCAGAAACATAAAATGGTATTTTTAATGCCATTTTATGTTTCTGATTTATGTTTCTGATTCTCACACTGCGAGAAAGCAGTGGGTTGATGCTCCTCCGCCCCTGAATGTGAATTAACCAGCAGTGATTTTCCAAACTACTGGACTTAATATAAGGAATCCCATTCCTTATGCACCCTCTCTTGGCATCCTTTCACAAGTCTCATTTGCTGAAATCGGAACCAGAGGCAGGGAAAGCAGCAGCGCTGGAAACTACTTCCATTCAATGTCTTTGTAATCCTCCTTCTCACTAGCAGTCTACGGTCATGTAAATTAACACTCACATTTCATAGCCATTATCTAGGGCCAAACATTGGTTATACCTCCACAATGGCCTCTTCCCGTTTTCAGCAGAAGTATTTTATATTCACAGATTGATGACTGGCCTTTTCACCTCAATGTCTTTGCAGACTGAGGATTCTATGCCACAATTATCTTCCAGACTCCGAAAAACCGTATATATAAAGTCTCTAAGGTCAAAGCCTTGGGACGCCAGTATGCAGATTTAAACTTTGGTGGAGTGGGAGCCCCACTGTTCATTTCCAGGGACACAGCCACAGCAAACTCGCAGGTCCCCCTCTCCTCATTTAGAAGAGGGGTAGCAGATACGTGTTTGACGGTAGGTGCTCCGTTGATCTGCCATTAGAAACTAACCTATCCAGTTCCATATAATGGGCCCTATATAACACATAGCTGCCTTTTAAATCATTCGCCCTTCATATTATTCCTAGCCGGGACTGCCATGCATGGCATGGTGAAACGGGGCATGAAAAATGGTCAGTGGTCCTCATGCACATTTTAAGTATTTGTTTCTGAAATACTACTATAAATGCCAACTGGCTCCAATGTTGGCTGCCCGTGGTCCACGAAGGGGACCCTCCTAAGAGGGCGGCTGCCTTAGTGCCACATGAGGGCACACGAGTCAGTCCAGTTGTTAGGGATCGACTAGGGGTCCGCGCGCCTCATCACTTCCGGTAAGGGGTGGGCAGGGATTGCACTATAAGTCCTTGCCCTGCCCATCTGGTGGCCTCTTTGTGGCTGCCCTTTACGTCGTTTGGTGTTGGTCCCCATGTTTGCCGTCGATGCGCTCGCCGTGAGGCTGGTGAGTGCCCCCCTCCAGCAGGGTTATGCCTGCGTGGGTCCCTGCCCCTGGCTTAGCTTTGGTAATTGCAGTTCTAGGCTGCATGGGTGGCTCGGGGTGGCCCGGTATCAGGGGTTGAACTGATGGGACATTTTCCCGGGCCTCCCTTGAGCAGGTGGCCCTCTGCCCGCTACTCCAATCTGACATGGCTGACGGCATTACGGTTTTGACACAAGGGAAACACCAAATTGATCAAGCCTGCGGGAATCTCTCATTTTATTGGGTCATTTGGGGGCCATGCGGGGTTTGGGAGTTTCGGGGGGGCAGCTGCTGCTCTGGTAGATGTGGTGTATTGCTCTAGTCGTGCGCACCACGTGACGGGCTGGTGCATGCTGGGAGCTGCGGCGGTTATCTCCGCGCTGTAGTGCCGCAGTGCAGGAGTGACCCCGGCGCTCTCCTGGACAATAAACCTACTTCAGCCTCCCTTACAACCGGCGTCTGTGTCATTATTGGTGACGGCCCACACACTACTAACTGGCGACGAGGCTGGGTGCAGTATCGCACACCACAGCACGACACCCGCACTCACCGGTAAACGGCCGGAGGCGCCCGGCACGGCGTATCCTATGAACAGGAGAGCGTGGCAGAGGGTCAAGGGGCAAAAGCAGGGCCCCCCACTGGGACGCCTGTGAGACCGCAGGGGGAGTCCCAGCCCCCGCGCATGAGACAGCGCGTGGCAGCACAAGACAGCTCTTGGCAGATCAAGTCACAGGGAGACACCTTGACATCACGGAGCACAGCACAGGTGCCCAGAGCCCTGCAGACCTGCAACACGTGCTCCTGGCCAGGGGCACGTTCCAAGTAAATGCTGGGAGTGCCTGCTGCCTGCCCCTAGAGGAGCCCTCCCACAGGGATACCTCCCTTGTGCTACTTCTACCTGCTGCCTCTAGCAATCCCTGCAGACGTCCCCCAGCGCAGGGCTGACAGGAAGATTGCCAACAGGGATCATCTGGACACGCGGTCCAACCGGTCACACCCCAAGATACCTCCAAGAACACAGAGGGAGTGGAAAAGTGGCGTATACCCACACAAACCCTGCTATTGCGCATAAGAGTCAAGGCAATACACCCGAAGGCCACGTATGCTGGGCAGCCTCTGCATACCCACCCAGCTCGCTACCGCCCAAGTGTCCCTAGCCTACACCTGGGGAACCACGACCTCCGCACCCAGTCAGGATGTGTGCACAGACATTTTCACTCACAAATCCAGTCCCCTTTCAGCCAAGACCGGGTGAACCTGCTATGAAATGGGAGGACTGGAAGGGATATTTTCTAAATTACTTATCAGCTCTGGAAGATGAAGGTGAAGAAGCTTTTTCCAGCAAACGCAGGAAGAAGATCCTTTTGCACAATTTGGGGCCAGAAGGGCTTAGAGTGTACGAGCATATGGTAAAGAAGACTAGGCTCCCCAATGACGCTGACGACTTTCAACATGCGCTAGATGACTTGGATAGTCATTACCAACCAGTGGTGTGCACGGCCATAGAGCGCTATAATTTTTTCCAACGGAAACAAACTGACACAGAGTCCGTAGAAGAGTAGGTAGCGGTGCTGAAAAGGTTAGCGGTCACGTGCAAGTTCGGACACCTCCATTATGACCTTGTGCGTGACCAGATAGTAATGCATAAGGTCGATACAAATATTCAGGAGATGCATCCCTCAATGCGATCATTGCCATGGTCAAGAAAGCTGAACTGTCTAAACGGTGCACCGAGGCCGCGAAAAAGGACTGCGCCAGTAAGGCCACAGTGTGCAGGGTGACCGACACCAAATCCCACGACAGCAAACCTCCACCCACACGTGGGACCAAGTTTACCAAGAAACCATTACCCAGAGCGGCAAGACCCCACAATGCACCCGGTGACCACAAGAATGCCTGTTACAGGTGCGGCAGTCATGCACATGCAGCCAATGACAGACGGTGCCCATCATTTCGGATCAAATGCTCCTATTGCGGACTGATGAGTCATTTTGGGAAAGTGTGTAGATGCAAGCCCAGCAAAACCTCTGTAAAATGTGTTCTACAGGATTCTGACACTGAAGGGGTGGAGGGTGAGGTTGATGAGGACTGTGTGCTTTGCATTGATGACCAGGTTCTGGGTATTGATTGTAAAAGCACAAAGAAACCCTCTTGCTTATTTTCCATAGGGGGAGTACAAGTTTCCATGGTAGCACACTCAGGGTCACCATACCATTTGGGAGAGGGACTTCGCACACTCCTTAGGCACTCACCTACACCCCACAGACATTCACCCTGTCACCTTCACAGGCGAGAGAATTCCCATGGTAGGTTTCCGTCCACTCTTAAGTCCACAGTTTAAGGGTAGGACCTCGGAAGGGAAACTGTATGTGGTGGAAAAAGGGCCCTCGGTACCAGGCTGGGCAGACCAAGGGGCGTTAGGAATCCAACTAAATCCAGGTGGGGCCACACAAGTACTCATGACAGACAACCCAAAGACAAGCGAGGATGAAGCATGGAAAAATGACTTTCCAGCAGTATTTTGGAGGCACAATAGGCAAGTTCACCAAATGCACACATATAATTTGCCTCAAGGAAGGAGCCACACCAGTATGCCATAAAGTAAGGAACATCCCATTCAACTGCAGGGAGGCAGTGCAAATGGAACTACAGCAGCTAGAAGACAACGGGGTGATCGATCCGATCGAGAGCGCGGAATGGTTGGCACCCTTGGTGGTCGCACGCAAGCTCAACGGGAAGGTGCACCTCTGCATAGACCTAAGGGAACTCAACAAAAGTATCATAGTGGACAAATTCCCGCTGCCCAAAATCACTGAGATGTTGGCCCAGACTAAGGGAATCAAATGGTTCTCGACTATTGACCTCACGGCTGCGTACCACCAAATTTCACTGCACCCCTCCTGTAGAAAACTTACATCATCGATCACGCCATTTGGCTGCTACAGGTTCCAGCGGATGCCCTTTGGCCTGGCATCCACTGCAGCGGTGTTTCAGAAGCTGATGCACAAGGTGTTCAAAGATATCGACGGAGTGCAATGCTTCCAGGATGACATCCTGATCATGGGCAAAACCATACAAGATCATGATGCGAAGCTCTCTACGGTATTGCGCATCCTGTCACGAAACGGCCTCACATCAGAGTGGGAAAACTGCAAATTTGGCCTCCACACCGTCACCTACACGAGATAAGCGATAAAGGCATCTCTCCCAAGAGTGCCAACGTGGAAGCAATCTAGTCAGCACCTACGCCTCAAAACAAGGAAGAAGTACGTTCTTTCCTCGGATTGGCCGAATTCTATAGCAAATTCGTACAAAACTTTGCTACCAAGACACACAGTCTACGCCAAATCCTTAAAGAAAAGAAGGCTTTCGTCTGGTCCATCGAGGCAAATGAAGATTTTCTGCGAATCAAGAATGACATCTGTGATGCCGTGCCCCTACATGGCTTAGACCAATCCGCCCTCTCCATCCTCACCACAGACGCCAGCGACAAAGGACTGGGAGCAGTTCTGTCACAGATGTCCACGAATGGCACCATCACCACCATCAGCTTCGCATCTCGTTCTCTGGCCCCCAACGAGGAGAAGTTCAGCGTCGTCAAGAAGGAGATGCTGGCGGCCATCTGGGTGATGGAAAAGTCTCTGGGGTTCCAGGTTCCGCCTCCGGACAGACCACAAGCCGCTGGTTAAAGTCCTTACATCTATCGGACATGCCAGCGTCACCCCGCGCATTGCAAAAATGACCCTCAGGTTATTGGACTTTGTGTATGACGTAGAATACATACCCGGCAACAAGAACAAAGTGGCAGACTACCTCAGCAGATCAGAGGCGATGGAAAGTGCGCCCGCACACACAGAATGGGATGAGTACACGATCGCCTTCACCAGTGATCAGGAAGAAGTCATAAGCGCACACGAATGGCAGGAAGCGTATGACAAAGATCCCCTTCTCGACAGTGTGAAAATATTTGTCCCGCAGGGGTGGCCAGAGAATAAGCACGTGGACACCTACGTCTGGAAATTCTGGGAAGTGCGGAAGGAGCTGTCCATCAGTGAAAATGCCATATTCCTCTTGCGAGGCGACAAGGTGATACCTCCACAACAATTAGTGGAACGCCTGCTCACGATCCTGCACAAAGGCCACTTAGGAATAGTGAAGACCAAGAATCGAGTCAAACAATCTTATTGGTGGCTGGCTATCGACGGCCAAGTGGAGAAGCATGTAAGGGCCTGCAAACAGTGCAACAATGCAGACAAGGCACAAACCATGCTACGACCACCGTTGGGGAAGTTTACCACTACTACCAGCCCGTGGGAAGAACTGTTGGTTGACATTTTGGGACCTATCCTCGACATGTGGGGAGTCCCCAAGTACGCCATCGTGTTGATGGACTGATACTCCAAGTGGCCGGAAGTTGAACAGTGTGAAAAAGCAGACACGGACAGGATTGTAGCCTTCCTCACAGCCACATTTTTGAGAGAGGGCATTCCGAAAGTCATTACAAGTGATAATGGCCCTCAGTTCACCTCTGAGAAATGGATGGCATTTATGAAAAGGAATGGCATTGTGTCCAAACACACCCCGGTGTACCATCCTGCTGGAAATGGCCTTGCGAAGAGGTTTAAGCGCGTGATCATGGGGTCTGTGCAAGCAGCCATCAGCGCAGGAAAGAATTGGGAGACGGAAATTAAACACACCGTATGGGCGTACCGCATAACTCCCACAGCTACAGGTTATAGCCCGTTCAAGATTCTACGGGGCCGAGACCGTTCACACGAGACAACACAGTTTGGATGAACCTGACGCTACAAAGTAAGTGGTCCCCAGCGGTAGTCCGGAGTAATTTGGAGAAAGCCCAGAACATTTACACAGACCACTACAACAAGAAGCTCAGGGTGAGCAACGTCTCACCAGAAAAGGGGGAGTGGGTCCGAGTAAAGCTGGCACAACTGCAAAGAAAAGGAGACAGCAAGTTCAGCGAACCTCTACAAGTCAAAGAGGCCTACACACAATCAGCCTTATTAAGTGATGGCAAAGTATGGTCCTACATCAGAATGGCTAAGTGCAATAAAGTGATGGGATGTGGCAAGGGAGATGCCTCATCAAGCACCAGTAACACTAGTTGGGAGTCAGATAATGAGGAGTACGACCTGGAGTCAGACACACAGAGCAAGGGCACAACAAGAGACAGCGAAGACACAAGCAACAACACACAAGAACAGAGGAGCCCAGAAGCCACACGACGACATGGCCACCAGAAGATCAAGGTCTAACACGCAGAAGTCAACAATAGGGCATTAGATACAGTAGTAAAACATAATAAAGATTTTCTCTTTTCTTGTTGCTTATGCACTGGACTGTGTCAGACAACATTGACAGTCGAGCAAGTTAGGATGTGTCAGTATCTTACCGAATTTACACAAGTCATTTTATTCTTTATTCCCCAGGTTTTGTACTACATGAAGTCAGGAGATTCTCGAAGCATACTCGAGATTCTCGAGTGAAAGTGACACAGATTTCCACACCTGCAACTAGTGATGTTCCACAAATCTTCAGCTCAGCTTCAGTACACATGATTTATAGAACAGCACATGGCAAGCGGTGTAAATCTAAATTGTTAGACATACATACTTAAACGCCGAGGGGCGGGTGACTTTCGATTCAGAATCCAGTAGAAAATGTTTCTGTGTGATCAGCCCAGTGGTGGTGTTCACTGTTACGACTGGGAAGCCCATCTGGAGAGTCCACGTGTCCATGATGTTTTTGACGCTCTTGGGTAGCTTCACAGCTGTCTGGTTAGCCACAGCCTGCAGAAAAAAGTTGACAGAAGTTAAAACACATTTGTTTGTTTTTTTTATTTGGAAAATGTAGGCTGTGGCAGTAAAACCAAAATAACTATACACAATGATCAGTAAATTGTCTGTATAAGTTTAGAAATGCATCGGGTAAGGGCCAGGTTCAACAATATGGAAAATTAGATAAATGATGGATATGAGCCCCTTATAACTAAGCAAGTTAAATCATAGGGCACCAAAAGATTGTAAAATATGTAAGCCGTATGCTGCACAGAGAACAATGGGCTTGAATAAGTGGCATTTTTTTTTTTTTTGTGATTTTATATAGCACAAACTTAGATCAGGATCATCAGTGCACTTTACAAAAGAACCGTGACAAGAGAATCACATCAAAAATACACTGTAGATGCGTCCTAGGAGGAATGAACAATTGGAAATCAGGAAAAAGTGTGAGATGAATTGTACAGTTGGTCACAGGAAACCTTGCGATGCAACAACAGATATATTAAAGTATTCATTGAGAGCAAGTATGGGCAAGAGGTATTTAATCCAAGTGTCTTTCGAAGAGAAAAACTTTGAGATCTGTTTTGAAGGTAGCATGACATGTGGTCAAGCTGAGTGTAAGGGAGTTCCAAATTCTTGTGGTGCTGATGGAGAATGACTGGTTCATAAATCACTCAATTGAACGTGGGAGGCTCAAGGAGAAGAGATCGCACATTTTTCAATTCCCTTTTTGTGGCCAATACTTTAAGATTCTAAGTTAAGTACGTGGACGTAGATGTGTGCTATGCTTTTTAAGTTGTGCAAGCAGTTTTAAATTTAGCTCTCTTCTCTATAGAAAGCTACTGGAGGGTTAATAGAATAGTAGTGATGCGGTCAAATTTCATGCAGCCAGTCACAAAGTGGATGCAGCATGTAGAAATGGTCTGAGCGGACCAGGGTGAATTTTGGGAATGCCTGCGAGGAGTGGGATCTCGTAGTCAAGTCTGGAAAGAACTAAATCGTGCAAATTAAGTTTTAGGTCTTGTTCTGGGCTGAGTTGCTTGACTACCAATAATAGATTTAGCTGGAAGTGGGCATTCTTGGCAGTGGCTGCGATATGATTCTGGAGGTTTTGATGGCTATCAATGCTGAATCCAAGTGGCCAAGCATTCTGAACAATGGAGGGACGACCCTACACCTTGGGGAGGAGATCTATCCAGCCTTGGGCTGAAGGATTTGCTTTTTTCCAGTGATATAAGGAACTTTGTTTTTCACTAACCCTGGGCAAAGCACTATGCTACGCTCGCGTATTTTGCGAAGGTTGCGCTACTTTGCACTCCGTGAATTGCACGTAGCACAGTGCAAACACGCGTAGCATAGTGCAGCGGTCATTTTTTGCTTGCTCGCGGTCCTCAACGTCAAGTAAAATTACATCCCGGCGAGACTTTTTCCTCGTTCGCGATCAGCAACATCAAGTTGCCGATCGCGAGCGTGGAAAATAAACCACCCGGTGAGATTCTCTAATGCGGGGAGGTCAGGTTTCTCATTGAGAGTGGTTGCGTATGCTCGCGACCGCTCGTGATGAGAAACTACCAGTCCGCGTTGAGAAAGCTGCCGCTCGAGTAAAAATCTACTCGAGAGGCAGAAAACTACAGCTCGCACTGTGCAAGATGCTGTTTTCAATGATTGCACAGTGCCAGATGCTTGCCCGCACTGTGCAATCATTGAAAACGGCATCTTGCACAGTGCAAACAGGGTACTACACAGTTCGCAGAGTGCAACGCGTAGCTTTCGTAGTGCGAAGTGCACTTTGCGTAGCTACGCGTAGTGCTTCTCCGCGAACTACGCCCAGGGTTATTTTTCACATGGTGTATTTTGAGGTGGTGCTTTGACATCCATGTTTGAATTTTGGTCAAGGTATTGAATAGAAGGGTAATGTCAGCTGGGGGTATGACCTTCATATAGATATGAGTATCATCAGCATACAGGAGGAAGAGGATCAGAGAGTTCTTAAGGATCACAAAGTGGGGTTCAAGATAGAGATTAAGAAGGGTTGTAGAGAGGATCAAGACTTGTGGTATGCATTTTTGAAGGCTAACTGGTGTTGAAACAGCCACAACAAGATGTAAGAAGCCCTTTCCAGAAGAGCCCATTTACAACAGGACTTGCCTTGGACCCTGCTTTTGGCTTTTGGTGGAGTGAGTCCTGATCCCTAAGTGCTGTTCCTGAGGTCCCGGGTCTCTAAGTCGTGTAAAGTGTACGCCTCCTACCATTCAGAAAAATCAGGGACCTAGAAACCTTTTGGCTTCAAAGAGCTCCAGAGGACTAGGACAAAAATGGCAAATTGATGCAACCAAGGTGTGTTGCCCCTGGACTGATGATTCAGGTTTAACCCACATGTAGCTTTTCCACAGCAGCTAATGTGTTTCGTACCGTTTCCACTTTTTTAGTAGGAACTGTTCGTTTGTTGGACAACATAAATGCTGAGATTGTGCCAGACTGACTCTATGCACCCCTTCAGGATATGTCGACCTATAGTCCCACTAGCTCTCAGTACCACCATGAGTACCCCTAACCCTAGTGAGGTCTCAAATGGTTTGGGCAACCTCAGAACATGACCACCCTGTCTCCCAAAGGAATCATGGTAACAGATCTAGAACCTTTTCGCTCAGTCATTTGAGCATACCCAGAGAGATACACAAGAAATACATGTAGGAAGCTGGGTCTGTATATACTATACCAAAGTAAGGTATAGTGTGCATAGAGTCTAGTGGATCCTCAAGGGCTTACAACGGTATATGTAGATAGCACCTTACTCTCTATTTGTGGTAGTGTGGGCGAGCAGTAAGGCTTTATCAGAGGGTAGTGGTATATTCCATATACGTATTCTATATAGGCGCAGGTAACACTGCAACTTTTCACCTATATCCTTCCCTACATTACATGCATAATGGTTCATAGGGACTGACCTTTTACCTAGATACAACACTGAATTCAGAAAGTGGGTCCTCTTCCTAGTTTGAAACTCATACATTATGCATGAGGCTTCTTGGAAGCACAGCAGGACTGACAACAGGACGAACATTTCCTGTATAATATCCCTGTATAAAGTTAAGGCCCGACGTCATCCTTTAGGCCAACACAGTAACACAGCAAGGTAGGACCCCTGGGAAGACCTATGGGTATATATACATCATGTCTTGCTTAGAAATACAGAAGAGAACGTGGCTTCCCGGCTGACACACTGACCAGAGACGCTGAGGTTCCCCCATGCAGATACTTCAGCTCTCAGTGGCCTAACATCCCTCACAGGGTATCCAACTCGAGACCACGACAGGGTCCCTAATTCTCTCATTCTCAGGTAATGGGGTTGACTAAATCCTTGAGGGATTCTTGGCATACCACCTAAACCAATGCTAGGTACATTTAAGTACATCTAGTTAGGGAGGCATAGTAGGAGTATTCACTTTTTATCATGTATTGTATGTAATTGTATATATTCATGATTACTGAAAAATTGTAGAACTGTACCATCCCTTTACTTTTGTAGTACTGCTAATCATATATCTCTGCTACTGTCTAATGGTTGTTACAGCACATCTATTTTACACTAGAATAACAACTGTTCAATAAATTCTAATTGAAACGCCCAGACTGTTTATTCTGTGTATCTCTGAGACAAACAAAGTGAGCACGAGTGACTGGGCGAAAGGTAGTTTATTGTTTCCACGATCCTGGGGAATCAGGGTTGTCATGTTCTAAGGTTGCCTGAAACTATTCTCTCACCGATAAGAGGAGATTCCAGTGGCACTGCGAGCTATACAAGCAGGCTGACATATCCGGTGGATGTGCTCGGAACCAGTCTGCCACCAATGCCACAGTTTATGTTATACAAATTCGCAGAACCTGTAGAGGGTATATAGGAACAACACGACATGGCGCCGCCAACATTGGTTGGGTACCTATTTAACAGTAGAATCCGAGTAGTCCAGTCATGCTATTCTCAGAGACCCCTACTAACAAAACACTAGAGACGTCTGGAGTGGGTGGGCACAAACTCCGCCACAGTTGAGTAGGCAAAAAAATCCTATTTATTGGCTGTTGGTTAATCAAGCTTGAAGGACACATTGTTCCTAAAATTGTGCATACAAAACCTTATGTTGGTTCCCTTGGACAAACGTCTTCTTTACAAAAATGACTGAGACCAGAGATGACGCAATAGTAAATCTGAACCTCTCAGCTGGAGAAGAAGATGCAGACGCTATTCCGATTGCAGACAAAATCAGAAATACAGTCACCCTGACATTGCTAGAGAATGGATTATCAGCTAGGGGTGGCATAGTAGCTTTTGTGATTGAGGCACACAAACCAAACAAAACATAGATATTTTATTTGTGGGTTACATTCCCAGCAGCAAATGCAAGAACACAGACAATTCACTACTATACAGAAGGAAATGCACCAGCGGAATATTGTCCATTTGAGGACATTGAGGTTCCGCTCATGTACCAGGAACACTTATACTGGTTTAAAGGCACCCTACCCCTTACAGAAGAAGTGTAAGACTCGGCCCGCTCAGAGGAGAAGGGTCAACATGGCCGATATTAGCGGCCTACACAGCACATCCTGACATTGACACAATGCCACGAGGGGACTTACTCATACAACACAAAGATTTAATTAAAATCTAGAGAAACTTGATGCAATTCATCATGAGGACATTTACAGTCCAACCAGCAATAGTTGCAATAAATGGAACTCAAACTCAGGGTACAGCAACAAAAATCACACCACAAACATTACAAGCAGGGATGGGTAAAATGCCCTCTAAAAGTGAACAAATGCCATTCTGGGTAGCTCAGAAAATAACACAGTTAGAGGCAGTATTCCCGAATGCTACCCCGTATGAAAAACACAGAATGCTAACAATCTGCTTGCCCATTGGGTAACACCACAAGTAGAGGATTGTACCACTTGGGGTACAGTCTTTGCTGCTATTTATACTAGGACTCATGGTATTCCTTTGTTAGCGGTAATACCCGATGTATTAAGACAAATACAAAACAAGTATGGAGCAGAGCCTGCTCTGAACTTAGGGATGAAGTTACTAGGTAACTATGCCCAGGTATCAGCAATAATATTAGCTAATATTAAAGGGGAAGCAGCTTTGGTGGCTATCCACCAATACCTAAGGGTGTTCAATCCTTTAGAACAGGAACACAAACTACCAAAAATAATTGAAACTGCATATGCAGAATTAGGCAGAGACAGTTTGGGTGGGAAAGCATTAAGACCACAACTGATGGGCAGTTCTGAAAAGGACACTTCTGAGCAGACACCTGCTTCAAATAAAAAGAAGTGGGATAATACAAACATTAAAGAGAACAGATCTCAATCCTGAGGTAGATCTCCTCCACAGTAGCCCTCCAAAAAGAGGTATAATCTCAGGAATAGGGATAATATTAGGAATACAGATACACGTTCCTCTTGGACCTTTCAGGGTTCATCGAAAAACTCCGAGAGGGAAGGCCGATCAGAGATACAAGAAGAGCATACAAAACAAGAGACAAGCAGCACGCTCAAGATTACACTTCCAAAAAAGAGGAGAAGCCAAAGCAAAGCAAAAGCCACAGTAAAAAAGGATAAAGTTGCAGGTCTAAAGATCAGACATGCCCAGAATTCTGAGGACTCAACTACTGAATGGGGAATGGGCCCTGACGATGCTAGACAGTGCGGTAGAAGTAACAATAGCTCATCAGAGCGTGATGGAATTTCTGGTGACAGCAGACTTGAATGATTATATCTCAGTAGAAACACCTGATACTAGGGTGAGTGTCCTACATAAGTTACATGAAATAACGCTCCCGATGGAGGGGGACAAAAGTAGAACAGTGAGAGGTCTCTATTGGGAGAACCTGACGTTTGGCTATGACATTTTGTTAGCTGAACGAGATTGGCAGCCAGCATTCACCATTGGTTGCCCTAAAGAAGAAACAGTAATTCTACCGGCATTCTCAGACCATATTCCCAGGCACTTACAACGCACATATGCACAGGAGTGGGCAGTAGCCCAGGCTCCGGCATTATACAAGAACCATGTTGGATGGGATGAGGATTCAACTCACCACATAATTCCTTTAAACAATACTCCAACTGCACAGAGGCAGTATCCAATAAAGCAAGAAGCTAAAAAACAGGTCAGGGAGATCTTTGATCAACTTGAATACCAAGGGGTGATTGAAACATGCACCTCTCAAATGAACAATCCTTTGTTTCCAGTCAGGAAACCCGACCATTCATATCATCTGGTTTTAGATTAGAGACATTTAAACACTTGCACTAAGACATTCGCAGTCCAAAATGCACACAGTGCCGCATTAATGAATAAGATTGTGTGGAAAAACAACACTTGATATCTCAAATGGATTGGATTTTTTTGCCAAGATATACCGCCTGAATGCAGGTATCTGACAGCATTCTCAGGGCTGGGGTCTCAGCTGCAATTTTGTTGACTCCCTCATGGGTATAAGAACAGCCCAGGGTTGTTTTCGGCCGAAGTAACTGAGTTACTACAAAAATTAGATGAAGAGGCTTTGTCCTCTGTGGATGATATTTATCTGACGGACGATGACCTGGAGGAACACTTGAACAGAGTGAATACCATAATTTTGGGATTTTCATCTGAGGGCTACAAATTCAACTTTAAAAAATCAAAAATCGCCCACGTCAGTGTCCTGTTTTTAGGATATGAGTTTTCAAGTGAAGGAAAAAACCTGCCAGACAATTTTTTTGAAAAATGCGTGCTGCTGATCCAACCTCCAAAATCATTAGAAAATCTACAATCAATACTGGGATTCCTAAATTTTGGTAGAATTTATATTTTGGATTACGCAGAAAGAGTAAAACCTTTCTACGACTTAATAAAACCTGATTTTTCAGTAGGACATTGGACACAGGAACACACAGATACACTTCGTTCCTAACAAGCTGACATGATGGCTTCCACACACTTACAGATACGCGTAAACGTACACTACCTAGTGATCCATATAGTTTCGGGTCAGTCTGGGTACACCTATCTGACATATAATGAAGGTGAAACAGAACTAAGTGCATACAAGTTACATTTGTACACAAATGCTGAGATGCGCTTTGCATCTACAGAAAAGATTCTAACAGCGGTACAGACCACTGTAGTGAGAGAAAGAGCACTGGCACAGTGGAAACGAATAAAAGTAGTGACTTTGGTTCCGGCCCTAGAGGCTGCTACAAAGGCGAACATTCCTAACGCAAAAGCTTTACACCACGATGGATACAATGGGCTAATTCTCTCACTGCAACAGATGTAGAATACAGGTACGACCTAAATTTAAAAACACAAGCATTCCTGCAATACGAACAAGAATATCCTCTACTCTAATGAAATAATGCCTCTAAATCAGTACGAATATATTATTTACACTGACAGATCTGCTCAACCGGCCATTGGAAGTAAGCAACAATATAGCGCAGCATGTGCAGTCGTTAAAGGTCGCATGCGGGATGAAAAGTTCCATCCGAGTTGCACGAAAACACGATCTCTAGGATACTGCACGGCACAGTTGGCAGAATTAAAAGCCTTGATACTGGCACTGGTAAATACGGATCGAAAATTCCCCACACTAATTGTTTGCGATTCCTTCAACTGTGTACATTCATATAATGAATACTTGCAATACTGGGTTCAAAACGGGTTCAAAGACTCAAAAGGTGGCACAATCAAGCATAAAATGCAATGGGAACAGGTAGTGGAGTTGTAATCCGGTCTACCGAGGGCTCACATGATACATACACTGAGTCATCAGCATGATGGCGTTCAGGTTGAAGGGAATTCATTGACTGATGAAGCCACAAAGGGGACTGTACACACGGCTTCTGTAACAGCAATCACTCATTTTTAAACGAAAATAGACGGTGAGATTATGGTAGCTGTCATTGCTTCAGGCAAGAACAGCGGTGCAGTACCAAAAAGCTTTCCACTCAAGTACTCCTACAAGTTAGATGCCAATAACATTCCATTTGCTCAGATTCCTGGAATGGGGATAGAGTAATTCCAAATATGGATCGTAGGTGAAGTTTAATTCTGGCAGCAAACAAAGGGATATGTTCTCCTCATGCAGGAGTGACGGCAACTGTTTCTTTATTGAAAAAATGCTATTGGTGGCCTGGATTATCAAAGCAGACTAAAGACTATGTCTTGAAATGCGACATCTGCCAGCAGATGAAACGTTCCACCGTAAAACGTCCAGCGCAGACACCATTGTTAATATCTGACAAACCACTAGCGTGTGTCTACTTGTACCGCTGCGGCCCCTTAAAAAGAGATTGGGCTTATAGATATATCATGGTTGCAGTGGATTCCTGCTTGAGTTCCTATGGGAGTGGCCCCAGCGCTCGGCTGACGCTCGAACTGTTATAAAAGATTTGCGAGTCTTCATAGGGACATACGCAATTGGCACATTACATTTTGAACAGGGTCCTCCGTTTAGCTCTCGGGCTTACAAGGAGGCCATGTGAGGATTGTGTGTAGAATTGCGGTACTCCTCTCCATACCATTCTGAGGGAAATTCGGTCATGGAGAGGAAAAACCAAGACTTAAAGCATTCTTTAACAGCTAGAGTATTAGGCACTGGTGAGAGATGGGTAAAACAACTGTATGGAGTGCAGCGGGCTCTTAACAATATGCCAAGAAGTTCTCTGGGGGGATCACTCCATATGAGGTCCTATTCGGGACAAGAATGTGGGTACTTGATCTTGATTGTGAAGGCGCAGTGGGGGATGATAAGCCTTTTGACATCCATGATCGTTTGACTGTTTTACTGGATCTAAATGAATCCAGCACACAACAAAGTAATGTCCACTTGAAGCAGACCCCCACTGGGGAAGTCAAATCAGTCACAGCAAGACCTGTCTGGATCCCAAAAGTCGAGGATCTGGTCAGAGAGAAAATAGCAGAGAAAAAAGAATTTGGGCCATCTTACAGATAGCCTGTGCCGGTCATAGCAATTGAAAGAACAAGAACTGTACTTCTACCACCTCTTGCCGAAAAAAAGGAGAAAAGATTTGTCTCAATCGACCTAATCAAACCACACTATGTGGTTGATACTAAGTAGTAGGCCACGTGGACTCCAAAGTGCAGACGTCCTCCTCTCGCTATAAATTAAGAAGTTCAAATGGAAAGACTCATCACGTTCAAAGAGCCTCTTGTACGGAATGATGGATTATGCAACAATGCTATGGAACTCGTTCCCCTTGAGCAAAACTTCAAATTCAAACTCAACAAGAACGACAAATTGCAATTAGACCAAATACAGATGTCTACGTCAACATGCCTCGACAAGAGCAAAGTACAATTTCAACAAATCCTGATGTAATTCCAACAATTGATCGAACTGCTTCTGCCTACTTCATAAACTTTGATATGTTTTCTTTGGATCCAAGTAAACCAGAAACGACGCCAGTCCAAAAATCATGCAAGCAGCAAGTTAAGGACTTTCTGAACTTTCTCAAAAGAACCTACCTGGTATCACCGTGGATAGAACTATGGATAATTACCGGGGTACTTTTCTTTCTTTTCTGGTTAGGCTTCGTGATGATTTTTAACATGCTTATTAATGGACAATATATTCGTCAAAGCTCTGCAGCCCAAAAGGTGAATTTACTTTTAAAACCACATCAATCATCTCATCGAGAACAAAGAGACTTGTCCTCAGTGAACATTACAACAGTTCCTATACCTGATGGTATAGTTTGGGACAAGGTTGATTTTGACATATTCGGCCCGATTGAACTTTTAAAATTCCACATTTATTTAAAATATCATTGAGTCATATCATTACCTCAAGTACATTTTCTGATGATTGTGATTTTGAAACTGTTAATAACATGTTGTCTGATTTGGAAAAATCTGCTACGTTTTTGAATAGTGAAACAGTGGAAGGCACATCAGATTTCGAAACCATGTATTGTTATCAACATTATGGTCATCACTTTTTGGATAAATCATCCAATCATAGAAATGTGTAAACATACCACCAGTAGGAACATTGTCCAACACCGCCGAAGGGCAGTTCAAAAACATTTGCACAGAAATTTCCATATTTTTCTGGGTTTAATATGTCTGACTCAGCCTCATATTATTATTAGGTTGCATCAACGTCAGCACAGGAAAATATGTTAACAAACACCAAACAGATTTACTCTGCATTCTTTATTGGCCAGTTGTCTGAACATTGTTACGACTTATGGAAAGACACCATAGACTTAAAATTAGTCTGGGCTACTAGGGATTGGCAAGTGCTGGCGATAGAAGATTTATTTAGAGCATGCCTCATCCCTCAACAACTCATGTTTTTGAACGAGACAGTGCAACAGACGTCTTACCTTGGACTAGCCAAGAAGAAAGACTTGAACACACCTCGGAAGCCGACTCCATCACACACCGAGAATAACATAACATCACAGGAAGTGATTACACTTGATGACATATTACAATACAACAGATCAGACCCTGATTGGAAGAAATGGTTGATTTGGCCCACAGACACCAATGGTTGTCAGGAAAGATTCATGGGTAAAACCGAAGGGTTCACAATCTATAGGCCAGATCCACACTATGTACAGAGACAACATCCAGGGGTAGTGACGTCATACAGTGTTGGTTAGTTGGGCCTCTATTAACTAAAAATCTCAACACTCACACAGGTGAAACAACACTTAGCCTTGCTCACAGAGGATATGGATCTTAGGGATTTTTTCTAGGTCCCAGGAAACCACGTTAGAAACGTTTCATTTATGCAGGCATTTATGCTGCTAAAATGAAATATGGAAAATATCTCAACAAGAGGCCACAGAGAGACTACAGGAAATAGACTGGATAAATCTAGAAAAATCTCTAGCAGTGGTAGACAAGTGGTTAACTACATTGACCTCCAGGATATGTACCTTAGGCAGCATTGTATCTTCTATGATAGGCTTACTAGAACAGGATTTAGCCATATTACAACACGGGCAATATCAGTTACGTTCTATTATGTTGTTAAGCTGGTCGCTGCAATCTTTGCGTGCAGGCTATGTGCCTTGGCATTTTATCAACAGCATGTCTCTTTTTTCTGAATACAATCTAACAGATAAACAGATAGAAATGGCACAAAGGGGAGCAAAATATAAAATGCTGAATATCAAAAAACTGGATAGATTACCATTTACAATGGCAGAATCACCATCCACAAAATGGCTAATCCATGGCCACATAACTCTACCGGTCACTACTTTTCAGTTTCAATATTGTCTTGAACAAAAACAGGCAGGCAGATATGAGAAAATGGGTAAGGAATACATTAAGGAATCTTGGGAATTACCAAACAGATTTCGATGCTGGAATGGGGATCGAGAAGTGTTTCTAAGCAGTACAAACTGTAAGAACGCTTTAAGTGGATCCCTCATATGTCAGTATATAATGCTGCCCGGTGTTTGTAATGGTTCTGTAGCAAACTTGTCCTGTCATCTGAAGGGTGCCCCAGCTGCAGTGGTTACTCCAGCATTTGGGCTACTTTCAAATGGGAGTTACTTGATGCTGAACAGTCAAGGCTGCTGCTGAATGCTCCCAGGCATCGCATATCTAGTAACCGTGAGCTCTAGGGTTACGAGTTGTATGCAAGTGTTGTTTCCACCGACACATATAGTCAGGGAGGCGCCGTTATGGCCTTTACTGAATGTTCCTTTAATACAGTTTGATACTCTAAGCAGAATGAAAGCCATGCTTTTAGAGAAGTCTGTGCCCTTCACCTCCGCTCGATAGACTTTTGATCTCCAGATCACAAGGTCTTCAGCAGAGATACGGGCGCTTATCCATACAAACTGCCCTTTCCATTTTGCAGAGTTGGTAAATCGTATCTTTAACACGTCTGATACAACTGGCATTGTCCACCTATTTAAGACCATAGGTTTTGGACTTCTAGGCACCTTTCAGACGGTATTTGGAGTTATACCAAACTTCATACACTCCGTATTCTGAAGCATCTTGGGAGGACTTCCGCTAATCCTGTTTCTGTTAGCAGGTATCCTGATTGTCTTCTATCTGCTATGCAATGGACATCCCAGTCACCAAGGAGATGGAAAAAGCACTCTTGGAGTGGAAATACCATGACAGCATGGTACAACATCTAGGCATGCCTCGCCTAAGAGAACTAAGTGTATCTTGGATCTTGTCATTTCGACCAATCTGGATGGACGTCATCTTACCTGTCTTCCGATGCCTGTTTTGCGGAGAAGAATGCGTGTTAGACCTTTGTTTGACACACCCATCATGTGCGCAACCGGACGTGAAGGCTCTACTGGAACCGATAACAGCCCATGTTCTACAGTGTCCTCAGCGTATTCAAATGTTGATGGCGGCATTCCTCGAGCCACCGCAGGTAGCAACTGCAGCTGTTGGTATGGATACCGGCTCCTCCACTGACTCCCAGGCTTTGTACAGTGCACAGACTGCCCCAGCACCGGCTGCGGACAGTGTGGAACATCATCTGTGCTCAATTTGACGTACTCTGCGAGGTGCTATAGGGGCCGTCTACTGCGGAAGCAAGCAACGAAAATGTTGGGTCTACCAGCCAGGACACATAAACAATTGACTAATTTTGGCTCGTCGTGTGCTGGAAGAAATTCCCCCTTTTTAATAAAAAGCTCAATTTGGAAATAAGATGCAAAATTGACATTCCTTTCATTTATTGGGCATAAATGACTTTCTAATGCTCATGGTTGTTCGGACTATACCTAGGAACACTTTTAGAGCTATACTTTGCAAACATTTTCTTTTTTAACACTTTTAAGTTTTTTTAAAAATGTTTTAGTTTTTTTAGCAAAAAAGCAATGTTTTTACCACTTTGCGCGTACCAATGTTTAGTTCGAATGTTAGTACAATAATAGGTTACATATGTTGTCCAGTCGGAAAAAGAGTGGGTGTTATATTCCATATAGGTACCCTATATGGGCGCAGGTAACACTGCAACCTTTCACTTATATCCTCCCCTACATTACATACATAAAGGTTGATAGGGACTGACCTTTTACCTAGATACAACACTGCATTCAGAATGTGGGTTTCTCCCTAGTTCGATACTCATACATTATGAATGAGGCTTCTTGGAAGCACAGCAGGACTGACAGCAGAACGAACATCTCCTGTATAATACCTCTGTATAAAGTTCAGGCCCGACGTCATCCGTTAGGCCGACACAGTTACACAGGAAGGTAGGACCCCCTGAGGAGACCTATGGGTATATATACATCATGTCCTGCTTAGAAAGACAGAGGAGACCGTGACTTCCTGGCTGACACACTGACCAGACACGCTGAGGTTCCTTCATGCAGATACTCCAGCTCACAGTGATCTAACATCCCTCCTGGGGTGTCCAACTCGAGACCAGGACGGGGTCCCATATTCTCTTATTCTCAGGTAATGGGGTTGAATAAATCCTAGAGGGATTCTTGGCATAACACCTACACCGATGCTAGGTACATTTAGGTACATCTAGTTAGGGAGGCATAGTAGGAGTACGCACTTTTTATCATATATTTTATGTACTTGTATATATTTATGATTACTGAAAAATGGTAAAACTATACCATCCCTTTACTTTCGTAGTACTGCTAATCATATATCTCTGCTACTGTCTAATGGTTGTTATAGCATATCTATTTTACACTAGAATAACAACTGTTCAATAAATTCTTATTGAAACGCCCAGACTGTTTATTCTGTTTATCTCTGAGACAAACGAAGTGAGCACGAGTGACTGAGCGAAAGGTAGTATATTGTTTCCATGATCCTGGGGGATCAGGGTTGTCAGGTTCTGAGGTTGCCAGAAACTATTTTCTACCCTATAAGAGGAGATTCTAGTATGTATGTGTGTAAGTAATAGATTTCTAAAGCGTAGGAATCACCCCCATAGAGGTATCTCTGCGCTAGCATAGAAAACAACGCAGACTGTCATGGCTTTACAAACTCAGATCTTAAACAATTCCGTCTTGAGAAGTTTTCTGAAACGCATCAAGTTAGAGCATTTCCGTAAAACCTCTGGTAGGGAGTTCCAGTGTTTAGAGGCCAGGAAGGCAACTGTTTTGCCTCCAGTTCGACTTTTCTTAAAGCGAGGAACCACCAAAAAACCACTATTTTCTGACCTCAGATTCCAGTTTGGGCAATACAACTTAAACTTATCTGCCATATAACTCGGACATTTGCCAAAGACTGCATTGTGTGCAAAGCAACAGAGCTTAAACTTAATTCGCTGGAGAATAGGAAGCCAATGAAGTGACTTCAGAAGTGGCCCGGCGGTGGTACGCGAAGAATTACTAAGAACTAAGCGTGCGGCCACGTTTTGGAAAACCTGTAATCTAATTAAAAGAGCCTCATTTGCAGATGCCAACAAATCATTACAGTAGTCAAGGCGACCGATTATCAGAGCCTGAACTAAAGTTTTGCGTACTGTCAAAGGCAGCCAAATGAACACTCTACACAGCATACTCAGAATGCGATAGCAGGTCCCAGCAGTGGTCATAACTTGATCTTTCATTGACAACCGTATGTCCAACTGAACTCCTAAATTTTTTGCCACCGGAGTAGGAGAAGGAGCAGGGCCCAGCACCGTCGACCACCATCCAGGTGCCCATGAAGTGAGTGCAGAACCAAATGGCACTGTGAGCTAGCTAATATTAACAGGCTAACATATCCGCTGGGGGTGCTCGGGAACCAGTCTGCCACCAATCCCACAGTTCATGTTATCCAAACGCGCAGATCCTGTATAGGGTATATAGGAACTACACGACAGTAGGGTTAGGCATTTATTGTACACACTCTGGCAAGAAATTATGTTACACTCTAAGACTGAACTCAGATGAACTGTTTGTGGTAAAAATATTTCTTGGTTGTATTTTATTTTTAGAACCAAGCAGGACTTGGCACAGGTAAGTAAAGTAGTACTTTTCAAGGCAGGTTGAACAACACAAGCAAGCTGATTTGTAGAATCTTTAAGTCCAGTTGAAATCACTTTTGGATTACTTTTGGATCACTTTTTCTACTCAGTGTAATATGCCTAGATGTCACACTGGGACATTTCCTGGATAAAGATAACTAAAACAGTGTTCATAAAAACACAGTTTCTTATGTTTCCGTACAAACACCCTCAACACAGATTTTCAGAGGAAAAACGTTAATGCAATCCTATGGAGAAAACGTAGGTTATTGGTTTGCAGGTAAGTACACGGTCTTGAGGGTTGACTTTCTGGGGCCAGAACGAGGGTTCCCCCACGGTCAAGGATGCACTCAAAAAGCACCCTCAGCGGCACTAGGGCAACCGGGTTCAGAGTGTTAAGTCCCAATGTTAGCCTATGAGGCTAGGGGGCCATCGTTGGTGGCTGCTCTTGGGCAAGCCGCAGGGTTGAGGGAGCAAAGCTCCTAGGTTTAAGGTCAGGACAAAGGGGGATCCAAGTTAGCACACAAGGTGCGCCCACATCAGCGGCTGAGTGCAGGGTGCTGGATCGGTGTTTGGCACCCTGTTGTTTTTAATTGGGATAGCTGGTTTGGTTTTTAGCTGCAGGATCGGTCCAGGAGGTCTACTGGGAGGAACCAACAGCTGGGCAGGTAAGTTGGAGGCCTCGGGGAATAGGTGCACCTCAGGTCTTCTTCTCCATGGCGCAGGGTAGGGGATGAAGGGGTGCCATTTGAGGTCAGATTTCACCTTACGTCAGGGAGTCGGACTTTCAAGCGCTCGGGGACCTTGCTAGGACTGGTGGGCCACTCGGACTCGGGCAATAGGCAACCAGTGCAGTGGTAGTTCCAGGCATCGGGTGTCTTTGTCTTCAGCAGGCTTGGAGTCTTTCTTTAGAGAATCTTCTGAACAGGGCTGCTGTTCACAGGAGATCTGGTCTTTGTTGATGGCAGTCAGTCCTCCCAGGGATTCTGGAGGTCACTGGCTGCAGGACAAGATGCATTTTGGCGCAGGATCTCTGGAAACTGCAGACGGGCCACCAGGGCTGGGGCCAAGTCAGTTCTTCTCTGCAGTCTCCTCTGCTCTGCATCTTCTTTTGTCCTTCTTCTTCATAGTTTGCAGGAATCTGCCTTGTGGATTCAGGGTTGCCTCCTAAATACTGTATTTAGGGAGCGTTTTGGGGGCCTCGAGGTAGTAGCCAATGGGCTACTGACCTTAGGGGGATTACACCCTTGGTGTGCTCACCCCACGTGAGGGAGAGGGCACAATCCTTTATCCTTATTGGAGAGTGCTTGTGATCTGCAAGATGGCGGGCACTGAAGAGTGGGCTTCTCCTCGCCTCCCCACCTGATGGATGGGGTTGGCAGAGGTGGGCACAACTTCTGGGCTGCTTACATTTTTCCTGCCTGTATCTCCACCTAAAAGGGGGTGAACAGGAAAGGAGCCTGTTCCTGGTAGCTGGAGAGGCTCGGGGTCGCGTAACAAAGGTGGCAAGGCTTTTGAAACTCCCCTGCCACAGATGGCTCTTCCTCACCTGGGGTAGGGGTGACTACCTACATCCAGGAAAGGCTTTGTTTCTAGGCCTAGGGAGCAAAGGCTCCCACCCCAGGGGCCCAGAAACATGTCTCGTGGTGGCAGACTGGTGTTTGCACCATAGGCAGGTCATTTTGCAGTGGGTATCTCTAAGAGGCCCCCTGAGTGAGTGTACAATAAATCCCACACTGGCATAAGTGTGGGTTTATTATGCTGAAACGTTTGCTACCAAAATTCCCAGAATTCAGTAAAGCCATTATGGTGCTGTGGAGTTTGTAATGCTCTCAGACCATATACTCTTTTATGGCTTTGCTGCACTTACAAAGTCTAAGAATGGACTTAGACGCTGTAGGGATACAGTGTCCATGAAACTGTACCCTCACCAGTGGTACAGTGCACCCAGCTAGAGGGGTAGCTTACCTATACCTATACCACAGAGTGTGCCATGTCCACTCTTCACTTTCTCTGCACCAAAACATGCAGCCTGCAATGGTAGTGGGTGGGCTTTAAGGTACATGACCTCTAAGGGTGACACCATATGTGCTGCAGCCCTTAGAGGCATTCTCTGGTTGCAGTGCCCTTGGTACCCATTGTACCTTTTACAAAAGACTTACATGTGGCCAGAGAGGTGCCAGTTGGAGGTACAAAGGTACAGTTTTGGGAAAGAACACAGGTCCTGGGAACCTGATTGGCAGGGATCCAGGGCACAGCAAGTCAAAGTGCATCAGAATTCTGGCAGAAAGTGGGGGGGGGGGGGGTACTGCAACAGACACCCACTTTCCTACAATATACAGAGAGGTGTTCCAATATTTATTGAACAATTGTGATTCTTGTATAAAATATATGCTCTGCAATGATTAATATATAGAAGCAAATAAATGTCATTAGCAGTTTGGGAAGAGTGAAAAGGATAAACAATTCCACTATTGTGCTAAAGCAGTGTATATATGCTGGCATATAAGTACTGTGTATAGTGTACTTCTACTATGCGCTCTCTACCCTAGTTGCCTAGGGCGGGTGATCTGACAAGAATCCTCCACTGGTTGATCTAACTCCTATTACCTGTGAGTGAATGTGTTCAGGTCCTCGCCTTGGTCACAAGTTGGACATCTCTCCTCGCAGAGGGTACACAGGAACCAGCTGGGCTGAGACTGTGACAACAGCGATCTGGCAATGACAGCAGAGTGCTACTCTCATCTAAACATGGAAATGTGTGTCTATTTATAATTACAGTATCCATGCTTCCGTGTCGAGACTTCAACCAGGCTGACATTCTTCATCCTCTTGGGATAGCTAAGTCACCTTATGGATGAATAACAAACAACAACATTTGCAACATGGACGTTTAGGCCTTGTACTAAACGTTCAAGGTGTGGTGATAGTGTCCTCACGAAGTGAAAATGTAAGCAGTGTGGTTTCAGAGAAACTAATCCTGCACTGTCACACAAGCAAATGATGTCAAAAGTCATCATCTAAAAAAGAAGGCAGCTTAAGAAACGTGTTCATATAAAATGACAATTTTTCCTTCCAGGCCTAACCGATCCATGTAATATGTGTTTCGGCAGGATCTAATAGAGAAGGTATGCAGACTTGTGGAGCCCTCTTTGGCTTCTGCCTGCAGCCTTGCCCCGGGGCTGGAAACCAAGCTCCAAAAAAGTAAGTAAGTCACAACGTAGACATCTGCACTGAGTGAAGGTGTCAAAAGTGGAAGTGAATGATTAAATGTGTGGCTTCTGCACACTGAGAGCTGGAGGATCATTCTCTACTAAAGGATGGAGCACTGTCTTTGAAGGAACAGGACCGTACACTGGTCCACTATGGGTGCTTAAATGATAGACATTATATCTACCAGACTAAAATGGCATGCATGTGAATTATGATCCTGTTTAAGGACATTCTTGATCAGATAAGTGATCAATATGTATAAAATAATTTATGAGATGACTTTTATGTCTGATGGCTCATTAGCATATCTGCATCCCTTGTTATGCAAATACTCTTCGGTCTAGGCCACAAGAGAACTACACGAACCATAAGTTTCTCATTATGGGTCTTCAGGTAGGTATGGGTAGATCCAAAGGTAAAATGTAGATGTTCCCTTTCTTCATAGAATCTCTGAGCTGGAGATCATGACTTGCACTGCTGGCCTGATACTTGCCTGATGGCAGAAGCCTGATAGGTTTCTTAAATATTGCTCTGACAACACGTTTAACCCCCTGTAGCAAGTACGAAATGGGTTCCTCTACCAGCTACTTGATGCACTAATGAAGTCCCACAATCAGGGCAGGGACTACGCTAAGTAGTTAAGGTGCTACAATGAGTGAGTAATAAGAATGCACACATGTAGCCAAGGATTAAGACTATGTAAAATTCGAGCTTGTAGTCTAAATGCATAGACTCAACCTATTTGTGCCTTCTATAGCAAAAGGATGAGGCAGGTCAGAAGGCCGAAGGTGCTATGGAGTCCATAAGGTGCTGTACTGGGGTTATCATTAAGGCAATACCTTTTAAAAGAGATGCATGGAGCACTACATTAGTAATTTTGGAATCAAGTTTAACTTAATAAGAATAAACGTATCCATGCAAGGTGATTGGCAGTCTCAAAGAGGCATAGAGTATGGTATTAATTCTAGAAAGAGTATTCACAGACCTCAACGATTAAGTAGTAGCCCCTTTGCAACCAGTAAGAATTTTGGAATAACTTTCTGGAGCTATAACTGAAGAAATGGATTAAGTGGGAGACATTGTATTGTGGGAAACTTCTTCACAGTTCAGAGATCGCCAGGGTCCTCTCTTGTAGGCTCTTACCTGATGACCCACCAAAGTCAGTAATCACAAAACCTAACTTTAAGGATGGTGTTTTACAGATAGCCTCAAGGCGAGGTCTAAGGGGCACATGCATCAAACAAAGCAATTGCGATCCCTTAATAGCGATTATTAGGGAATCGCTATTAAGGAATCGCAATCGCTTTTGCATGTAGGTTTCCCTAAAATATTAGCGATTCCTACACATTATCTAATAGCGAATCGCTATTAGCGAATGCGTTCCCATTCATTCCAATTTTTCTAAGGAATTGCAAATTAGCATCAACTTGAAGTTGATGCTACTTTGCGATTCCTTAATGCAAGGTAGCATTCTGAGAATGCTTCTTGCATTGCATTTAGGGAATCGTTAATTGTGATTCCCTAACTGCATTCTCAAAATAGGTAATCGCAAAATTTGCAATTACCTCTTTTGCATATGGCTTTGTGGTTGATGCATCCCAAAAGGCTATTTACCAGTCATTCTGCGAATCGGGTAGTGTGCGGCCAGTAAATAGGTTGATGCATGTGCCCCTAAGAGTCCTATTTTTTTCTTGATTACATACACCCATAGTACAAAGATTGCAACAAAAAACTTTGAAGCTGGTGAAGAGGTGCCTGTGTTCAATGGAAAAAAATGAATATTAAAAATGTGTGCTCCTGTTCCCAGATAGGCTTATTGTTGTAATCAGTAATAAAGCAGAGTTCAAGAGTTCAAAGGAGTCTTGGGATTGGCTAAAAGGATGAGAGGACAGAGATCCGTGAACGTGCCAAGGCAGGGAAGAGATTGGGCAAGGCTAGTGCTGCATAGCGCGGGACGCCATTATGGCGGTTGTGCCGGTCCCCGGTGACCTGGGGGGTGGCGGGGGTGTCTTGCCATGCCAGGTGATGATGCCTCCCCCCCCACATTTTTCCATCATGCAGCCAATGAGGGCAGGTTGGGGGCATGAACCGGAAGCACTCTAGTGCTTCTGGTTCACATGTTCCTAACAACTTCGGGGCAGACCGGTTTAGACCGGCATACCCAGTGCCCCTCCTTTAAAAAGGGGTGTGGGGAGCAGGAACAATCTCTTGTTCCTTGGCTCCCCCGCAGAACGGCTCCCGGGCCACCAGCGGCCCGTAACTCCTATTTTCTTTCTTTTGTTTTGCAGGTGCAGCTGTTGGAGGTGTTGGATTTGGTGGCGTCGGCAGGGAGGAGGAGTTTTTTGGTGACGGAGCGCTGGATTTCCCGGTATCAACAACGAGGAGCAGCGTCTGGAGAGGGGTCACAGCACCGGTTGACTTCTCATTGTGTGGGCGGAGGAGCGGTGTACAAGTGGCTGCGGTGTTGAGTGGAGCAGAGTAGGAGCGGCCCATGAGCTGGTGGACAGCGGCAGCGACACGTGGAGCCTACTCGGCGGACAGTGTGTGTGAGATACGGTATCCCGGGGAGACGCGTGAGCGTGTAGGGGCATTAGCATAATGGCGAGTCCGGGTTGTGGAGCATTTGGTCAATTTTACCAGGAGGCTAAGTTTTAACAATTCGAGCCCAGTTAAGTATCCCATTCACATTGGCGGAGCTGTCGGGAGCTATCAGCTTTTGAGCGCTGCGGAGCGAAGAGAACAATCAGCTATGCGAAGTGAGCGCATGTGAACTCAGGGAGGCCGGCCTTCGGAGCTGAGCATTTCATTGTGGTTAGGTCACCGGAGGGTAGTGCATGGGGCTGAGATTGCACTTGTGTTCATCGTTTAAATGCAGGTGTGTGTGGCGGTTTGGCAGAGGTTAAACAGAGACCCGAATTTACATAGACTGTGGGTGTTTATCTTTCGTGACTGAGGCATTGATTACGAGGGCTTCTGTTCATGTGCGTGTTTGCCAATAGTCCCTTCCATTGTTTGTTGTGAAGGTGAGTGTTCCCACACATGCAAAGCAAGACAGCGATTTGTTATGGCAGCATCAGATGTCTGCCCTCTCCAGATCGCCTCGGCACGCACACTTCCAAGACGCACGTCATTGGACGGTGGCAGGCCAAACGGCAGATGTCTGCCATTAATTTTGAGGCTAAGTTGACTCAGTCTTGATTTGGTGGACTGTTGTAGAGTTTGTGGCAGGACGGGGGCCCATGTCAGGGTTTTGACCGGTCTTAGCAGAGAGGGGTTCCATGGGGTTACTAGTGTCACAAGAATGGAGGGTGGAGGCAGTCCCCTCAGTCGGTGCCCCCTGTAATTTTCGTGGCTGTGGGTTCTCGGTGAGGGAAGGATTTTCCGGCACACACCGCAATACCTGGTACAGATTGGAATTACATAACAGGTGATTGACAGGGCAATCTGTTTACTTTTGAGCAAATGGGGGTTCGAGGATTTTTCAAAATTCGACGCTCGTGTTTCCTTTCAGTTCCCTGGGAAACAGCGGGCAGGCAAACGCCTGGCTCGTTTAAGCGCTGCAGTTTAGAAGCGCGTCAAGGCTGCTTTTTGCTCCGCACACATCGTATTAATTACGCTTTGGGGTGTGTGTAATGCTAAATTTATGTTTGCAGTGTTTAATACCATAGCGTTGGTCATCCGTGAATAATGATGAATTGTCGTATGTAGCTCTTCAGGCCACAGTACTGGCTATTTCCGAGCACAGTGAATAACCATTTTTATTATTACTTAATGTATGGTTCCCAGTGGGATTATATGTCAAATCACATGGCCTCTCGTGCAGCACAGAGGTGGGGTTTTTCGAGGCAGCTTCTGGGGCCCGGGTGTCATGACTCACACTCGAGATGAAGTGTTCTAGCACTTGTGGAGGTGAAAACAGCCTGTTTTTGCTCTGAACGTTTGTTAAACACGTTTCTGTCATCTCATCTTGATACATTAAAAATGTTTAGGTTATCACTGGTGGGGTTTGGATCTTAGATACTCAAGTAAAGGTGCCTGCATTGCGGTGGGTGTTACCACGTGAGTGTTACCACATGAGCATTACCGTATTGATATTTGCCGTGTAGGTGTTTGACCGCGTTGGTGTTTACCGCATTGGTGTTTTTACCGTGGGGGGTTTTACCACGTGGGTGTCACCGCATGAACGTTAAAGCGTGACTGTTACCGTGGGTTAGCACATAGGGGGCAACAGCAGCTGTTACCACATGGAGGTGGTTGCAGTGAGGTTACCACATGGCCGTTAGTGGGTATTACCATGTTGGTAATGGATGGTTAGGTAAGAACATACCTACTTTCTAAAAGTGGTACTTTCAAACACAGAATGTTAAAACCAACTTTACTAAAAGATGTATTTTATCATTCTGAGTTCAGGCATACTAAATTCGTTTTTCTACCATGTTCCCTGGGTCAGTTAGGATTATAAGATGTTATAATCAAACTGCCCATTCTGGCCTAAGGGGACATGTAGCCTTGCAATAGTGAACAACGAAAATGCCTGTAATTCACTATCAGGACATGCTTCACACATCAGGGCATGTCCTGCCGTTGGGCCTACCTTAGGGGTGTCTAACATGTAGAAAAGGGAAGGTTTAGGAACTGGTAAGTGGGTGCATTTACCAAGTCAACATGGCAGTACTGGACTGCACACAGGCTCTGCAATGGCAGGCCTGAGACACACTTTACAAGCTGCTTCTGTGGGTGGCACAACCAGTGCTGCAAGCCCACCAGCGGTATTTGATTTACAGGCCCTGAGCACACATGGTGCACTGTACTAGGGTCTGATAAGTAAATCAAATAAGCCAATCATGGAGTCACTAATCCATTACAACAATTTACAATAAAGAGCATATGCACTTTAGCACTGATCAGCAGTGGTAAAGTGCCCAGAGTCATAAAACCACCACCAACAGGTCAGAACAAATACAGGAGGAAGGCAAAAAGTTCAGGGATGACCCTTCAAAAAGGGCCAAGTCCAACAGTTACCCTCATCCCCCTTTTTGGGGAAGCTCTCTCACCACTAATCACTATCCTTAATGACTCCCTCACTCCAGGAATCTTTCCTGAAGCCCTTAAGACAGACCGGACCCTGCACCATATTTAAAACCCTCTGTCTCATCTACCAAGCCATCACAACCCATATCCATGATTGCCTGGCTTACTAGCTTACCATTTCTGGGTGCTCCTTTGACAACCATTGGCAGCACACCATCAGATCAGACTGGAGATGGAGATGAAGAAGTGCAAGGAATAAATAAAAAAACAAGGCAAGATAACGGCTCCATCTATGCACCTAGGATCTGGAATGACATCACTTTATTCATAAGAACTCCCTCATATCAACTCTGATTTAGGAACAAGCCGAAGACTCATCTTTTTAAAGGCCCCTAAATCATGATGCAATAACAATTCACGTTTACTGTTAGATACCAGCTGCCTCATCACATGTTCTCTATGTTTTTGCCTCTGGCCCTGTGTGGTGATAATTAGCCTTTCTATTAGAGTCACACTATATAATTACCACCTACAGAAATGAGCGTTTAATGTAATGGCTATCAGGGCACCTTCCCCCCTCTGCTGATGCAAGATGTGATTGGTGTGTGAAGTGCCAATCCAAAAAGTCTTGATAAATTTTGATACTGCAACGTGTACTTAAACTCATGCAGTACTTATGTTTGTAAAATAAATACGGTCCAATGGTGACATGAAGCACAACTGCGAGAAATCAAAAACACATGGGTATCAAGTAGTACTCAGTTTCACAATTCTTCTCTATAATATCAAGTTATGCAATGTGTTCCAGAGTGCACTTCCACACTGGAAGACCAACCATGGGTGCTCCATTTGAGAATCTGCACATTAAGAAAGAAAGTGTTTCTGATTACCTCTATTTGACCACCTAGTACATCTTTTCTTTAAATCAACCTATGTAGATTTGCAAACATTTTTTGCATAAGTTTCGCATACATACCTCTTGCAAATGGACCCATAGATCATCATAAATGGTGTTGTTATATGCAAAAGCTCGAAGATATGACTGTGAAAAAATCAAATAAAAAAAAATTACATTTCAGCCTTTTCGTACCCTAGAGCTCATTACTTTTCTCTAGAAAAAAAATAAATCACGTTTTTTGCAACGGTGAGAAACCAATGCTGGAGCTTTGCTGTATACATGGTATACCGTGCTATGCCAGATTCATGCTGCATACTTTAGGTAGCCTGATTAGCAGATGGCCAATTTGATCACTATTCGAAAGTGCATGAGTGCTAAATTGTGTGATTTATTTGCACAATTTCACCTGTTGGGGCAGTGCACAAATCAGAATTGTATGACATTTTTACCTTCAATTTGTGGAAGATATAACCTGAAAACCTATTTGCTGTGTAAATGTAAGCAGGGACCTATGACTTCAGTCAGGTCCAATGGAATTATATAACATTGGATGATCAGATTGTGCAGGAGGGCTGATTGAATTGTGCGGCAAAGAAAGCCAAATTAACATGAGATGTGTGAAATTTAGGTAATTTGTTTTTGTACAATCATGCAAATTTTCTGGAAAAATTATATGAAATCATACATAATTTTGCAGAATAAAAATCATTCATGCATAATTACATGATGAGGCATGTCGGGCTAATTTTTGGAAGTGCACATAATATGCATTACATAAAATTCCCTAAATGACTACAGCATGATTTAAGTTTCGCCCAGGCCTATAATTCACCAACATTTAAAGGACGCATTAATCAAAAATGAACTCTGCAAAACATTATAGTGTATTTCATATTTATCATGTATGTGGAGCTACTTAATGATCTATTACATGGGTCCTTAAAAAGAGATGCAGCACATTCTTGATTATTCTACAGTCTAGGTGCCCGATTAGAAAATGTCTCATAAAGTGGTTAAGATGGTGCACCTACTTTGTGTGACCTATCTCTGATTTTGCAGTGTCACCTGAGTACCATTAAGTTGCTTTGAAAAATCTCCAGTCACAGAGGATTGCAGGTTGACCTGCCTAAAGAAAAATAATTCAGCAGGTCGATATTTGCGATTTCCTGAGATTGGCTACAAACAGCTGGGGTCTGCAAGGAACAGTAGACCACCTTCCTTGTGTTTGCATTCCCAAACACGGAACTTAAAAAAAGCCAGCCTGTTTCTTAAAAAGACCAGTGCTATCTTAAAAACTATAAAAATCCTGTTTGAAAAGACATCCTGGGAAGCAGGCAGTGCTTCCCATGATTCCTAAAAGGGGCACTTTCCCCTTTGTGAATCTGTTATCACCTACTTCCAGAAGTCAGCAACATTTCAGTGGCTTCAACCACAATTGCAATTTTGTAGTTGCAAACCAGTGATACATCTCATATAGGAGTGGGTGAAATATTCTGTTTCACCTGCGGAATTGGCAGTATTTTGGCCACTTCACATTACTCCTTAACATGGACTTCAGGCAAAATTCCACCAATCACTGCCTGGACACATTTTTATCCCACAAGGCTGCAAAATATGCAAGCTGGCAAACAAGATTTGGTACCCCCACCACAATTTTGTAACTCAAATGACAGCCTTCTGACTGCAACTGTGGTTTTCTAATGTGGGCAGCCTTGAGTGGTCATGGTAGAGGACTGATTCTCAAATAGATTTGCTGCCGCACGATTATATTTTTTACTCGAGCAGCAGTAAAATCAACTCGACTGGCTGCAAGCTCTTGCACAATGATGGTGGTGTTCACACGGAATTTCAGCACTGCTCGTGCTACCAGCACTAAACTGCAACATGAGCTGCATATTTTCCTCCTATTGGAGGAATTCCACAGTATCCTGCAGGGTTTTTCTTTAACTCTGCGTAATTTCATGGAGTGAAACTTTGCGAATTCCACCCACCCCTAATCTCATATCAAATCAGGGCTATGAGGGAGACATTTTCACACCCTTTGCTTTTTGCGATTCTGAATGAGTCACAAAACACCTTTGGAGATTCCAAAAGCCTTTTCTGAATCACAAAGATTTCTGCGAATCACAGGATTTTCAAACAAAGAATGGTTGATCTGTTTGCCCTTAGTGCCCTGTCACCAAAAGTGCTGCTTTGAGAAGTTTTTTGTGAAGCAAGCGTGAATTTTTTGTCTCATGAAAAGGAAGTAATCATTCTGTTCATCATGTTGGAATTGCATTTAAGTTTTGAGGTTTTGGGGCCAGATATATGTGAAATCCATTTGGTAAAAGTAGTTGCAATTTGCCCACCCACTTTTACCAACTGCATTGATGTTTTGCAAATAGACCTATGTTATAATAGATTGGTTCACAAAACACTAAATTGTAGTGGGTCATTTTTCAACCTATGTCATTAATATTAATGTGGTAGGTCACAAATTGAGATCCACTATGATTGCTAGACTCACAGGGATAGTGTCCCGCTGGAGTCAGCAGACCACCATGTACATGATTGCTTCTAAATACAGCAATAATTAGTTTTATGCAGCTAATTTTCACCAAATTTTATTGGGAGTAAGCAGTGGATCCATTGACCTACGGTGTACTCTTCAAAAATGTTTTATAACATTCACAAAGGGGGAAGGGTCTCCTTCCTGCGACCCCTTCTTATTTGCAAATGGGTTATGATCTCCTTTGAGGTGTCAGTAAAATATTAATGTTTTGCAAGCAGATTCCGGTCACAAAAGATTAGTACATACCATAAGGAAATCGTTTTTTAAGGAATGCCCCTAACACGCACTTTCCGAAGATCGATACAGTATTGTTTTCCAAAACATTTAATGATTCAGAAAGCTTTTCTGAATCAATAAATGGGATTAGTACATTTCAAAAAGGTTTTTTTGTCACAAACCACCTGATTTATCAAATCAGTGTGTTTGTGAAAGCTAAAGCCTTTATTCCTTTAGGTATTCATGTCATGCTGCAGACAAAATACTTTCCCTCATATTATAAAAGGGATATATATCAAAAACAATTGGTGGATATGTTACTTCGACCTGCACATCAACATAAATTCATTCTTAGTAGATATCACAGTAAATCAATCTCATTCCTTTTTGTGTTGGGTGCTCACATGGTGCCAAATACTCACCCACCTTGAGTATTGCCCTTTTAGATCTACAAAAGTAGTCCAAATCCAATTTACTCTCATAAACACCAAAGCACACCAACTAAAAGTAGTTATAGGGTTCCTTGATCACTACAACATTGTCTGCAAAAGGTCCAAATTGTTTAGTCCAATCTCATTTGTGCTATCTGAGCATACAGTCCACAAAAGAATAGCCCGCATCCTGAGAAAGTGTTCAGTTATCACTTTTTTATTCCATACATAGGCGGCAGCCGACGCACATTTTGCCCAGCAGGGCTTCCTCAAGGCTTATTTTCACTTTATAGATATATAAAGTCAGTCAGTCACTTTCTTAAAATATAGTTTGTCTATGAAATCTTCCTTTTTAGTCTAATACATCACAGTCTTAGTGATGTCTATTGGGGTTGAGAGATCAGGCTCGTTTGTTCAAAATACTGTAACACGAGGTCAGTCCATATGAAAAGGGACCATGTTAAGTCCTTTCGAGTGGTTTCCGTGGTCCCAAAAGCGTTAGTCCGTGATGCGCTCTATATTTTAAGAAAGTGACTGACTGACGTTATATATATATATATATATATATATATTCACTGAAAAAACCAAAGGTTTCAGGTGCGTTATAGTTAGGAATTGGCATTTAAAAAACCTTAGAAATTCACTGAAAAAACCATAGGTTTCAGGGGCATTATAGTTAGCTGGACATTTCCCTCGTACAAAACCCTAGAAATTCCCCCGTTTCTAACGTTTTTTAAATGCCAATTCCTAACTATAACGTCCCTGAAACCTTTGTTTTTTTCAGTGAATTTCAAAGGTTTTTTAAATGCCAATTCCTAACTATAATGTGCATGAAACCTATGGTTTTTTCAGTGAATTTCAAAGGTTTTTTAAATGCTAATACCTATCTATAACTTATCTCTGAAGATATCATGAAAAGAATTCTTTTTTAAAAGAAGGGTGCACATTAGTTTTGTGGAAAAGCATCTTTGTGATTGGTTAAGAAAAAGCAGTTTCAACGTGGAGTACATATCATAGGATAAAATTTGCTCAGATCAACCACACCTGCTACTTGCATTTGGAAGGCACTGTTCGAACTTAAAACAATCGTCAACTTTTAACCTGCACATGTCGTTAAATGTTCAAGAAAATGTTACAAAAAAAATCGTAAAGTTTTAAAAAATTGATGAACTTTTAACCTGCACGTATTGTAGAATGTTCTAGAAAGTGTGTTGATAGAATACGTTGCACTTCTGACTTCTATGTGTTGTTGAATATGAAAAAAAACGGTTCATATGGAAAATTAAAAAGAAACCAATAGAGAAGTTTTGAAACCTAAAAGAATTAAGGAACTATTCTAATTTATTCTTTACATGTATTTATGTGTGCAGCAACAAAATTATAGACACAACAGCACTAGGAAAAGGAAGAAGCAGGGAGTGGGGGAGGGGGGGAGATGGGCAGAATGGCACACATGCACAATTAAGTACAACACACATATAGACTAACAATGGCCAAAATGAAACACACCAACAAGGAGCACAAGTCACACAACCTGCCAACATCACACCACTGAACGAGCATAAAAGTGAAAACCACGCTGCATTCATAGAGGATGTGTACAAAGGCCAGTCGTTGGTGTTGTAGGATGTCTGCGACCGTGGTCATCATGGATGAGATGCCCAGCATGTGGCACATGGTCGAGTTCACTGTGTGTTATGTTGCCAAACGGCTGCTCCTCCCTCCCACAAGCCCCCACACTTTTGTACGGTGAGCTGTTGTATCTTGTGCACTCGTACAGCACGCCATTGTAATGCCTATTTGCGCATCTCCTGCTACATTCCAACTACAACATCACAGTGCCGTTTGGAGGTGGTGCATGCCACTTTACAACATCGACTGCTGCGGCTCTTGTAACAGGGCACACCAGAACACAGAGACACACTTACCGCACTTCCTGCACACGGACATGTCCGAGACACCCCGTTCCCCTTGCCGGATAGGCACACCCCTGCACTGACCTGTGAACGACAGACCAGCACATGCCAGTTGTGCATGCAGGAGGATGCGTACGTAGCTACACATCCAGGCTCACTGCCAACGCTGAGGTGACAGCACACTGTGATGTTGCAGGGCTCGTGCCTATCATACTAAGACAATGACCACAAGGACACACTTACTAAGATGTGGGTTTGGGGGGCATTGGCGGTCCTGCAGTTGTTGAGATGTGTCTTCTGGCCCTCATGAGAATCCCTGTATCATGCTCATTGACTCTATGGCACCTGTGGGTGTTCTGGTGTGGCTCTTGGCTGTGTTCCCTTTCATGGTGCAGGTAGTTGTCCTGCTTAACACCAGCAGAAAGCAGGTGTAAAATCCCTGGTGCTAAAGTGTCTTATTGCCGGAATTTGTTTCGCTTTGCAATTGGTGTGAAAGTTGTGATGTGATTTTTTTCGTGTGCACAACAATATACGAACTGAGCAGTTTATCTCGTCAAGATCCAGCACCTGACGCACTATTCCCAATCAATATAAATACAATGAGATTTCTTAATAGATTTTGTGTGTACACTGCAAGTGCAGCCAATACCTCAGTGCAATACAATAAAGGATTTTCGTATTTAGAATAAATCGCAAAGGTGCACCTCGTGTCTTTTTGCACGGGAACGGCTACTCTCCATTTCATTATCAGCACTTTAACGGAAGTAAAGTTGAGATAAATCTAACACACTATTCAGAAGTTGGTGCAAACTGCAGATATCACCAGTATTCCAACGATACGTGCCCCAAAGTTTAACACCATGGTGGACTCCATCAAATAACAGTAATAAGAACAAGAAAGAGTCACACAGCAGTTAAGAGAACAACCAAAAACATTATTATTATTTTTTTCAAACTTTATTTTTTATAATAATAAATATATAAACGATAAACTATTTTCAAACTTTATTTTTTTATTAACATAAATATAAACAATAAACGAATAAACAAAATGTAAGGCGGAACACTCCTGTGGGAACCACGGATGTCGACGACGGACCTGGGAAATCAGAAAGATTGTTAAAAAAAAAAAAAAACATGGTATTCTCAACAAAATACCACAATAAAAAAAATAACAGATATATAAAATGTATACAGCTAACAAAATTTTATAAGTTTAACTTACAAAAACTGTAAATGTTGCCGCTTTAAAATAAGAAGGCACCACGCCCACAACGTTTTTCTTCAGTGGTGAAGAAATTTTTAACTTTTTCCAAGGGGCAAACAAAGACCAATGCCACCTTCTTCATTCGCAAGATTTGCCAAAGAGTTCTGTTACGAGGGGATCCTAACAAAAAATACTCGTGCGGCACAGCAAGTATGATGAAACACCTAAGAACCCTTCATCCAAACAATCTTGAACGAGAAGAGTGCAAACAGATGAGAAACACTCCTGTTCTGTATCTGTAAAAAAGAATCACAAATAAATGTATATTAATAACTTTCAAATTTATACTGTTCCATTACTGTACAAACACATTTTATATAAAAACTGACTAAGAAACTATAGCCCTGAACCACAAGTGTGACGGTCGTTAAAACACTACATACATAGTGCATAATACTTTGAAGCAGTTCATGCCCTAAAGCCTACCTCACTAAAAGACTACATTCTAACTGACTAAATGATTACAGTACTATAAGGAGACACACTGGATGAGTGACAGGGTGTTTGCTAGAAGAGTATGAATACTAACTAGGGAATTGAAGGTGTGAAACACAACTGTGTAGGTGATTAGAGGGCTGCATCCATACTGCATAGGCATTTAAAGCAGTCCATGTGCTAAGACCTGGCTCACTGCATGACTACTTGGGTACTGACTGAATGATTAGAGTACAGCAAGGAGAGTGCCTAGGTGAATTTAAAAGTGCTAGGCTTTTCGCACAGGGAATGGATTAGTACTTGGTACTGAATGAGTCACTAGAAGAGTGCAAAGGCAGTCACAAGTGCTGGACTGTATGGATACTGACTAGGAAATTGAAAGTGTGAAAGACAAGTGTCTAGGTGGTTAGAAGACTGCATGCATAGTGCATAGGGGTTTGAAGCAGTCCATGTGCTAAGGCCTGGCTCAGTGTATGAATACGTAGGCACTGACTGAATGATTAGAGTACTGCAAAGATAGTATCTTGGTGAACTTATAAATGTTTGGGTTTTAGCACAGTGAATGGATTAGTACATGGTGCTGAATGGGTCACTAGAGTACTGCAAAGGGAGTGACAGGGTATTTCCTGGAAGTGTATGGATACTGACTAGGGAATTGAAGGTGAGAAAGACAATTGTGTAGGTGTTTAGAGGACTGCATGCATAGTGTATAAGGGTTTGAAACAGTCCATATACTAAGGCCTGGGTCACTGGATGAGTACTTGGGTACTGACTGAATGATTAGAGTACTGCAAGGAGAGTGCCTGGGTGAATTTATTAGGGTTTGGCGCAGTGAATGGATTAGTACATGATGCTGAATGGGTCACTAGAGGAGTGCAAATGGAGTGACAGGGTGTTTGCTGGAAGTGAACGGATACTGACTGGGGAATTGAAGGTGTGAAAGACAAGTGTGTAGGTGCTTAGAGGACTGCATGCATAGTGGATAGGGGTTTGAAGAAGTCCATGTGCTAAGACCTGGCTCAGTGCATGAATACTTAGGCAGTGACTGAATCATAAGAGTACTGGAAAGAGAGTGCCTTGGTGAATTTATAAGTGTTTGGGTTTTGGCACAGTGAATGGATTAGTACATACTGTTGAATGGGTCTCTAGAGGACTGCAAAGGAAGTGACAGGATGTTTCCTGGAAGTGTATGGATACTGACTAGGGAACTGAAGGTGTAAAAGACAAGTCTATAGTATGTTAGAACACTACATGCATACTGCATAGACATTTGAAGCAGTCTATTTGGTACTTAGAAACTGACTAAATAATCAGACTACTTCTAGGACAGTGCTTAGGTAAAACTTTTAAATTTTCAGTTCTGCCACAGTGAACAGAATAGTACATGGTACTGCACCTTAGTGTCAAACCCTGACTAATTTTATCAATGCATAAGCTTCTAATGCTACTAAAACTTGACAACATGAGAGGTTTTAAATTAGTTATCTGTCAGCAAATACACGATGTTACCAAATGCTTCTCTCACAGTGGTTCTCAAATGCACACAGACTCACAGTGTAATTCTAGACAACAACCACTATACCTAGGAGTTTACCAAAAATCATTCACTACTGTGGAAGTGGTAAGCGAACTGCACACAATCTTCATATTTCAGGACTGCACTTTTGTGTCAAAGCCTGACTCATTTAATCAAAGCATAAGCAAAGACTGGCTTCTAATGCTACTAAAACTTCACAACATGACCGGTTTTAAAACAGGTATATGTCAGCAAATACATGATGTTACCAAATGTTTCTCTCACAGTGATCCCAAATACACACTAACTCACAGTGTGATTCTAGACAAGCACCACTATCCCTATGAGTTTACCAAAACTCATTTACTACAGTGCAAGTGGTAAGGGAACTGCACACAATCTACATATTTCACAAATGCAATTTACTGTCAATGCCTGACTCATATAATGAAAGCATAAGCCATAACTGTCTTCTAATGCTACTAAAACTTGACAACATAACATGTTTTACAACACTTATCTGTCAGCAAATACACTATGTTACCAAACACCTCTCACAGTGGTTCCCAAATGCACTCAGACTCACAGTGTGATTCTAGACAAACAACACTATCCCTAGGAGTTTACCAAAACTCATTCACTACAGTGGAAGTGGTAAAGGAACTGCACACAATCTACATATTTCACGACTACACTTTAATGTCAATGCCTGACTAATTTAATCAACGCATAAGCAAAGACTGGCTTCTAATGCTACTAAAACTTGACAACATGACAGGTTTTAAAACAGTTATCTCTCAGTAAATACACAATGTTACCATATGCTTCTCTCACAATCCTTACCCAAATGCACACAGACTCACAGTGTGATTTTAGACAGTCAACACTATCCTAGGATTTTACCAAAACTCATTCACTACTGTGGAAGGGTTAAGGGGACTGCACACAATCTACATATTTAAGTACAGCACATCAGTGTCAAAGCATGACTCATTTAATCAACATATAAGCAAAGACTGGATTCTAATGCTACTAAAACTTCACAACATGACAGATTTTAAAACAGTTATCCGTCAGCAAATACATGATGTTACCAAATGATTCTCTCACACTGATCCCAAATACACACTAACTCACAGTGTGATTCTAGACAAGCACCACTATCCCTATGAGCTTACCAAAACTCATTCACTACAGTGCAAGTGGTAAGGGAACTGCACTGCACACAATCTACATATTTCACGACTGCAATTTACTGTCAATGCCTGACTCATTTAATGAAAGCATAAGCCATAACTGTCTTCTAATGCTACTAAAACTTGACAACCTGACTGGTTTTAAAACAGTTATCTGTCAGCAAATACACAATGTTACCAAATGCTTCTCTCACAGTGGTTCCCAAATGCACACAGACTCACTGTGTGATTCTAGACAAACAACACTATCCCTTGCACTATATCAAAACACATTTTTTCATCTAGAAGTAGTACTATATCTTAGTATAGAAACATAACATAACTCATTTCACAAATTCATAAACAATGACTGGTTTCGAATTCTACCAAAATATAAAATCTGCACAGTTATCTGTCTACAAACACATGAAAAACACAAATGCCAATCACAGAATGGTTTCTACATGCACACACATTGTAGAGAAAAAAGTACTCCTTACACTTTAGCAGGAAAAATACATTAGTCTGATTAAAATCAAAATAGTCTACATACATCCCCTCACAATTAAATAACTCATCTTTCAAGTTCTTTTGTAGATTAAGGAGTATATCAATCACTCACCATATTTTCTTTTACAGAATCTCTGCACTGTGCACCTCTCAGCAAAAGCAAAGAATGAAAAAGTTTCCCTTTCATTTTCCACACATATACATGTAAACATCAAATCACAATCCTTTGCACATAAACTCAAAAGCAAACACACATTTCTATTGGTTAAAAATTTCAACCCTTTCCAACTGAAATACATTTCAACCCTTCCCCCAATCTGCCTTCTGCCTGTTACCATAGAAACAGGTCATGGAACACTGCACTGAGCTCACAGGTCACAAGTTAAGCACACAATGTTCCTACACAAGACAGGAAGTGTGCTTGACTTTTCAAAATATCAGCTTATCATATATAATGTTCCTTACAATCTGTTTTTGTTAACCAATAACAATCATACCTTTAAAAAACAAAAATATACACCCTACCTTTCAGTGTAGAAAGTTGTTATACAACCAATGATTTCTTGTCGTTTTTCAAAAAACGTTGCCGTGGATCCGCGCACCCACCGCGAGAGAATCCGTGCATCCAACGCGATAGGATGCGCGCACCGTGCGCGCATTTCGCCGTTTTTTTTTTTAAAAAAGGGGGGCCACAGGGGGTCCTTCTGGGACCCCCTAAGCAGATGTAGAGGGTCAGAGTATTTCCACTCTGCCCCCTTTATATCTTTTACACACGTATTCCCCTTCCATCTTCAGCCTCGCTTCTACCGAGGCAGAAAATGGCCGACAACAGTTCCTGGTTTCGAATGTAGAGAGACGCTCAACAGCCAATTAGCATTCAGCGCACGATCGGAAGGGTGCGCGCTCCGTTCGGGGAGGGTGCGCTTACGGATCCTCCGCGGCCATAGATATCACTAACTTTTTTACCCTAATTTTCTCAGGAACTACTGAACAGATTCACACCAAATACGCAAAAGGCACGAGTCCGAACTGAGGACTACCTCTTTGCCAAATTTGGTGTCATTCCGTTCAGCGGTTCGGGTTGTAGCTGCGACAACAGATCCTATGGGAAATTGCATGGGGAAAACACGTTTTGGGACCCCCCTTTTTTCTCGGCCCCCGCTTCACGTATCACCGCAAAACTTTCAGGGTAGGAGCGGAGCGGAGCTGGCCAAAAGTTTGAAGAATTTCGCGAAGATTCATCAATTGGCGCCAAAGATATTCCCAATAGAATGTTGCAGATTTCCTATGGAAAATAGGTCCTAACTATAACTATCTACTGGCGACCGCCAGTAGATAATATATATATATATATATATATACATATATATATATATATATATACATAAAGTGAAAATAAGCCTTGAGGAAGCCCTGCTGGGCGAAACGCGCGTCGGCTGCCGTCTATGTATGGAATAAAAAAGTGATAACTGAACACTCTCTCCGGATGTGGACTATTCTGTGGACTGTATGCTCAGTTAGCACATATGAGATTGGACTAAACAATTTAGACCTTTTGCAGACAATGTTGTATCATAAAATGGATGCTTACCTTACCTGGGCAACCCCAGTATCTCTTTGAATGGCTGAATAGAACAATAAAAATGCTGACCATGTTAACTTCTACGAAGTATAGAGTGAGCATTTACATCCAGGTGTCAGAATGTTTTACTAACTTTTGATCAATTTGTGCTTAAAATAACTACTCTTGTTAAAATCTGAAAATGATGAAGCAGACGAGTATTTTGTGGCGAATACAGCAAAATCATACTCATGCAAAAAGCACTTTAGCACAATCACTATTTTTCCTGTGTATGTCTGCATAAAATAGGGTTGACACATACTTACACGTAGACCTTGTACAAACACTGGCTCTGTTAAGAATTCTGACAACATCCGAATGACAGCAGCACCCTATATCAAAATAAATTAGAGTTGAACGAGGATTTTTGTTAGTTGAACATGTGCAATGTCATAGAGTAATTTTAAGGGTATTTTATGAGATGGAAACCACAATCCATAGATAGAGAAAATATCATAATTTCTATATATGCAGACTTCCTGAGTCCCATTCACATAGATATATTTCCGCATGTAAATTTTGCTTGCATGTGGGCATAGCCTTTTTATGAGTGTGAAGCCACATAACTTTTTTCAAAAAATGTGGTTTTACTCTCGTAAAAATAACTATTCACTAGAAGATTTTAGTGTGCCCAGCTTTTTTTCAAGGGATGGGGAGTGGGTGTTCTCAGCAGAAGTTGTCCTGGAAGTTTGGGAACATGCACAGAAGTACTTATTTGCGAGTCGCACTGTGGGGTCCACTCAGGTGTCTGCTTTTTGTATCTATATGCTTGATGTTATCTTGCAGGAGGGACCATGTATCGAGACATGTTAATCATATTACCTTTATCGATTCCTAATCGATGTATCTGTAAAATGGGCGTTGCTCCCATCCAATTTCAAATTGTAGTTTGTAATCCGTTGCAAGTATATAAAGTTAATAATAAATATCACAACAAAAAAAGTACTCATTTGTGAGTTGTCGCAAATATTTTCTCAGCCCATTTCCACCCTCGAAAAGATAATAGATCTACTCTTGACAAAGGCATATGTAAGTCATCTTCCAGAGTGGGAATAAGAATGGGACAGCCCCAAAATTGGTGGGAGTATATGGTAAAGGGGTTTCACTAGAAGGAAAAATATTTCCCCTTGCAGTGGCGGCTCGCAAAGGTAATGCTGCGTGTCGGTGAAGCGGGGCAGGCTGGGTGGGTGGTTAGTGGGGTCCGACATATGACGGCAGATATTTATTTATTTACGTTCACCATTGCCGTCGTATGTCGGACTCCACTACCCCCCCATCCAGCCCCACCCCTGCCCCGCCTCACCGCCCCACAGTGTTACCTTTGCGAGCCGCCACTGTCCCCTTGGAGGAAAAGATATACAGTGCAATGGTAATTATGCAAGTCACCTTCACATGAGAATTCACAAAATATTTAAAGAAGCACTGTGCAAAGCTGCAACTGTCTCTGCTTTTCAAGAGTATTGTTTAAAAAAACGTTGTGAATTCCCAAAATATGTGCATCTGCATCTTCCAAAGTAAATTTAGGGTTCCAGATTTACATTTGTTAAATAATCTGGCCTGCTGTTTAATCCCAATGAATGAGTCTCTTGATTAACCGGTCTCCCCCCACACACACTTACTGATTTACCTCTCCAGCTCAACTGGTTGTCATGTCATTATGTTGAGATCAGAACTACATTGGTTTTATATAGCAGTAAACATATTTTACTAGAGAATTCTGCTGCTTGTGCAAAGGTTTTGAGTATGTGTGCCAAGCCGTCATAAATGATCTTTTTCATTTCCGTTCCCGAATTGTAATTCCTTTTATTGACACATTTTAAATAATAGAGGTTTACAAAGTGGTCGATTTTTGTTCTGCGTGTTTTGTGGAGAACTTTGTGATAAGGAGTCTCTCCCTGTATCTACCAAGGTAACACGGCCCCCCGGAAGAGTAGAACCCCCCCGCACCAGTCAATGTCATTAAAGTAATTACCACTGTCAGTTTGTTGGCTTTTATGGGTTGTGCGGGGAACGACTTGAAAGACACAGCAAGAGATACTGCTCAAGTTCAAAAGCAAGCCCTGGAGGCTATAACAGATCAAGAATTGGGTATCTTGGAAAAAATCATAAATGGACATGTTGCAGCAAATAAGGAAATGGACAGCCCCCCCAACTATTACTCATGCATATCGGGGTCTAGGAATAGCCGGCAGTCATTGGCATATTCTATGGGGTAGGAGAAGGAGGTTAATAAGCATGATCTTGAGACAAATGACAGTTTTTTCTCTGTTGGATGAGACTTAATCAGCGAATGGATCAGGGTCAAGTACTGAATCAAGTGAGAATGAAAGTTTACCGGACACTAGTAGAGTGGACTCAGTGGTAACAGCACGCAAAGTGGTGAGAAAATCAGTAGGGGAGGTAAAGGATCTTAAGTGGGATTACTCCCCAGTAGAGCAATTAGTTGGCACCACAATTGCTGTGCCTCATGACGTGCTATAACTTTACTTGACATAGCATCAGTTACAGGGGACCAGATGGCTTTGATCCTCCTCGATACCCAAAAAGCTTTTGATCTCTTTTGATGGCAGTACCTATGGGGAATTTTGAGACATAAAGGGTTTGGGTCAGGCCTTATCACCGCTATTAGAGCAATGTATCACAGTCCGTGTGCCAGGATACAAATGATGGGTAGTGAATCCGAAAGAATAGAAGTTGCTGGAGGGACAAGTCAGGGGTGTCCCTGCTCACCTATTCTTTTTGCCCCATATATCGATGTTATGTTAACCAATTTATAGAGTGCAGCGTTTACACGGAAGTGTCTTGGTGCTCGATCCATTTATTAGACAAATACTTCAAAGCCAGGCAATTAAACCAGTCTCTGTCAGAGGTTACTGTACGAAGGTGCTGGCACATGCTGATGATATAGCTAAACTGACCTCGTATCCACAGAGTGCAATCGCACAAGTAGAAATTCCGGCAGGGGAGTATGGGAGGAGGTCTGGGTTCTCCTGAATACGGAGAATATTGCTTTCCAGAATCTCCATAGGACTAATACGGCTATATATCTTGGGATTAGGATAAACTCAAACATGGATTCTATCTGGCCAATTAATATAGGCCCTATAATATCTAAAATTAGTACAGACATATGGATAGGCTACATTTATCTATAATCAGCATATACAATGTCCTTAAAATGGTTGTATTCCAGAAGGTTCTTTATTTGTTTCCATCTATCCCTCTCGAGGTTGAATGTACTATTTTTAAGAAGCTAGACTCCATATTTTCTAATTTTGTATGGCAATATAAGAAAATACGGCGGTCATTACATTTTTTAACCCTTCCCCAGGAACGGGGCAGATGACCGCTCCCCAACCTGGTATTTTACTATTGGACTACGATGCTTCAACAGATGAGAGTTTTGCTTACAGCGGGTAATAGGCATATAGAGGATCAGTTACTTGGTGGGGCTCCTCCATCTATATATGAGCTGGCCATTAGAAGGGTTGAATGGGGTGTTCTACTTCGACAAATGGAGCCCAGCTACTACAAAAAAACACACTTTAAGTGCTTGAGAGCGGCTTGGAGTGTATGGTGTGAGGTTTGCAAACTGTTGAAGCTACCAAGATATCACAAGTATACGCCCTGGTGGTGATCGCCCCTTTTTCCTGCCTTTTTCTATGATGTGATGGGAAGGCAATGAGAGCAAGCCAGTATAATGACTGGCATCATTTTTAGTGCTACAGAAGGTCTATAGAACAGAAGTCAGGTCTTATTTCAAATATGTGCAAGTAAAAGGTTTTTTTAAGCAACTCAGGGGTGAAATACTCTCCTTAGATAAAATCCCTCTCCTAGCAGTCATTGCTCATAAGGATTATAGGATTGTAAAGTATATCTATAAGATTCTACTGGACTCTACTTCGGATGACCTAGAGAAAGAAGAATCCAATTGGACTAGGAAGTTAGGGGAAGAGGATACAGATCTATATATGTCTATTCCACTAGGAATAAAGAGTTTCCTCTTGGCTAACCTGAAGGCTCAACATTATAAAACAGTTTTTAAACTTTATTTTACACCGGTCAAGTTAATCAGGTGGGGGAAAAGAAAAAATGATAATTGTCCCAGGTGTGGAGAAGGTCCAGCTGAAGCGGTACATATGTTTCACAGCTGTGAACAATTGCAACCTTTAAGAAAGAAATTTAGATTTTGGGTGAGAGGTGTTTTGTTGGGAAATTGGCATTAGCCCACTTATGATGCTTCTGGGGTTTCGATAATAAAGATCAATTGGAGTGTGCCCAGATATATTGTATTTTACTTTCAGTTGCAGTAGCTCAGCTGCTGATAGCAACAAAATGGAAAGATACAGCCCTCCCTACCTATTATGCTTGGCTTGCTCGCCTATTGAGTCTATATAACTAAGAAAGAGTTTTATATAACTACAAGGGTAGGCAATCTAAGAAGTGGGGCAGTAAGATCTGGGCCCTTATGTCCACCTGGATTACTGGGGGGATGGGGAATAGGGATTGGTTCTCCTCAGATTACCCAAGGGGAGCAGGGCCCATCAGGGAGACAACTGTCAATGCTATTTAGAAGTTATAGAGCCACTGAATTTGATGATAGGTTTAGAGGATATGTTCATATATTATATTGCACATTTTTATTATATTGTATGACTGACTTTCACAGTTGACCCCAATAAGCAGGGCCAATTTGCAACTAACCCTCATCACATTTATCGTTTTAGCTTTATACATCTAGACTAATTGTGAAACTCCTCACTGCTTTTACCCTGTTTGCATTTTATTCGTCTGCACCACGACATTTGTACTACAATTTGTTTAAATGTATCTTATTATGTCATGTAAAATAGGAATTGACTGTCATTCTTACTGTTATATTTATATTCCACTTTCTATTTGGATCAATATGTAATTGGTATATGCTGTATTCTCTGGGGAAAAGAAATATAGTAAATAAAAAAAAGAGGTCTTCAACTCCTTTACTCGTCCTGTATCTTTATACATGCAATGCCTCTTCTTCTGTCCCCATTCATGACAATGGTTATATCTCCTCTTACATCGTAGCTCTCAATTATCCCATTCCATTTCAACTAGTAGTCCGCTGCTGTTTTTTAAAAAAACCTCTGGGTCTTGAAGTAATGATTTTAAACTGATTAAATAAGACAATTCAAAGAAAACAATTAGCATAGCCTAACTAATCACCCATTGACCTGGGAAACTTGACAGCTATGTTACAGTCCAGAAAAAGCTGCAGAAAGGGGTCACCCGCTTTGAGAGTATGTGGGGATTTAGGTGTAGACATAAACTGTCATGTAAAATTAAATTCATTCCGACAGGATCCCATAATTCCTAGGAAGTATTAGTTTCCTGTGGGATGGTCAAATCCTGCTTTACAATAATTATTGAATATGGTCAAGCTATATCTCTCATATAACTGGCCTTGCAGGGCTTCTAACCTCTATTATTCCCAAATTAGCCATAATGGCATTAAGTTGTCCATATTTTATTGTGATGGGAATTTCAATGCCAAATTGGAAGGTGGGCTGGGTCCTGTCTTATTGGAAGTTGGCATGGATGATAAAGATAATTTCCCAGAGACCATTACATCAAATACTTCAAAAGTTAGACCTGACATCCTTGGTGGGTTAGTCCCCACACTTATTGCCTTCACCTTTCCTGTTGTCTGAATTGATTTTTGTTGGCATTAGGACTCTGTGCACTCTGCCACTGCCAACTGTGAAAATGGCACATTTATTTTAATTCTAAGTCTCTAGTATATGGTACTACTTGTACCCAGGAAATGTAAAGTAAATGCTACTAGTGGTGCATATAGTGATCACATGATTCAAAAGAGTGAAAACAACCCTGTTGTACCCAGTTAGAATAATTGGGTTGACCAAAGACTTGTTAAAAAGTTACAAGCTTTATTGTAGGTTCAACGAGCCACCGCTCCTCACACCCAGTGCCTTCGAGGTCCCAACTGTCCTCTCGTAGAACCCCCTGACATCAGAATACCATGACAACAATAGAGAACATTCACCCCACCTAAACAAGCATTGCTAGGCATAACATATTACCTCTTTTTGAAATAAACAAGAAACAAAACATAGTTTCCTAAGCAAATAAATATACCACATAAATACACTACAACATATCCTAAGCATAATAAAACCTATAAAATACTTTTTAGAAATAAAATGAAAAAAACAGAAAAACAATCCACCATTATAATAGTTCAAGAAACTACAGTAATTCTGTACAAATGAACAGTTAACAATTACACATCAAATTGCTCCCATCACCGCAGTTTCCACGGCAGTTGCTTAACACGTGTGGACTTTCTTGGCCCATAACATGACACATTGCTTTCACAACAATCACTCCGTGGCACGGTAGACAAACCATCGGAACCAGCATCCACCAACTTTCTAGAACTAACGTCCGTTGAAAGAGATGCGTCACCTGCGGATTGAACCTTGACAATCTTGCTCAAGTTCCACCAGTGACCACCTTTGACCATAACTGCCCCTCCACACACTCTTTCCACACAAACAGGTTCACCAAAATTCTTACCGCCTTTACTGACAAACCTCGTGCTTTTAATACGAACCAGATCCCCAGGACTAAGCCCAACCAATTTGACAGATTTTCTTTTATTATATCTCTCAGCCACCTTCTTCTGAGCATCCTTCACTCGTAACTCCAAGGCATCATTATCAATGTTAGACAACACCTTGTTAGCCACAGTCCTCAACAACCAAGCAGGATACAACACAGAAGTAGGAATTCTCCCTTTTAAGGATACAAAAGGTGCAATTTTAGTAAGAGAGTGAGGTGTCGTGCGATAGAACCACAACATAGATCTAACCACACCTTCAATATCAAGACAATTTTGTTTTGCCCATTTGATACAATCCCCCACAACCCTGTTCATTCTCTCCACCAGTCCATTGGTTTGTGGATGTCCTACTGAACTCTTTAAATGTTTCACTCCCGACTCCTTCAGGAAATCTTCCATGTCCTGACTTACAAATTGCACACCATTGTCAGACACAATGGCTTCCGGAAAGCCTTCTCTCATGAATATTTCTTTGAGAAACAAAATAGCATTGTTAGACGTGGGTGAAGCACAAAACTTTACCTCCGGCCATTTACTATGGAAATCCATTAAAACAAAAGCAAAACGAAGGTTGTACGGAAGAAAATTGAAAGGACCAACTAGATCTATTCCCACTTTCAACCACGGTCTCATGGGATAATCAATAGGTTGAAGTGGAGGCGTAACAACCCTCAGCTTCTTTTCCGCACCACTACATACACCACACAGTTTCACACTTTCTTCAATGTCCTTATCCATAGAAGGCCACCAATAATGTAATCTAAGGCGCCTTTTCGTCATGGTTGCCCCCAGATGACCATCATGCGCACAATCAATAAGCTTGCAACGAATGCCAGAAGGAGGTACACACCTACCATCCCTCATAATCACACCATCTTCAATAGACAGCTCCTCAGAAATTTTCCAAAAGGGTTGAATTTCCTGACTTACACATTTTTCTCGTGGCCATCCCTTTACGATGAACTCTTTCACCCTGTCCAGACACCGATCAGCTTTCACCGCCACATTCCATTCCATCTCACTGCAAGCCTTGTTATCCACTGCATCTACCACCGCAATAAAACAATCCTCTTTGTCCTCATCCAAATCTAAAGGGTCATCATCACTCAAAGGCAGTCTAGACAACATATCTGCCCTGACATTCTGTTTTCCAGGTATATGTTTTGTGACAAAATTATACTGCAACAACTTTGTGGTCAACCGCGCAATCCTAGGAGTAGCATATTTTACACGCTCACCCCCTAAAATATAGACCAACGGTTTATGGTCAGTGTGAATCTGGAATTTCCTGCCCCATACGTACGTTCTAAACTTCTCACACGCCCAAAAGCATGCTAACAGTTCCTTCTCAATCACGGAATAATTGACCTCAGCATCTCTTAAAAGCCTGGACACATAACTGATGGTGACCTCATCATTACCCACAACCTGCGTAAGCACTGCCCCCAAACCATAGTTGCTGGCATCCACAGTAATGATACAAGGTACCATTGGATCGTACGCCCTCAAAGACTTCGCATTCGTCATTTCAGCCTTGACTAACTCGAAAGTTTCTTGACACAAATCATCCCACACAAACATGATATTTGATCTCAACATATTGGATAGCGCTTTCATTTTACTGGCATACCCTGGAATAAAGCGCGAATAAAATTCACATAAACCCAAGAACGAACGCAGCTCGTCCTTATTCTTGGGACAAGGACACTCCACAACTGCTTTAACCAACCCAGGCCTCGGACTCACACCCACACCAGAGACCAAAAAATGCTTAGAACAGATCTAAGGACCTTGTCATGTTCATCCAAATGCTTGCTGAATATCAATACATCATCTTGAAAGATTACCACTCCTTTCACCTCTTGTAACACAGACTGCATAACCATCTGGAAAACAGACGCTGCAGAAGCTAGCCCAAAAGGCATTCTACAAAATTGAAATGACCCAAAAGGTGAATTAAAAGCTGTCTAATGCCGAGAGTCCACATCCAACAACACCTGATGGTATGCCGACGCTAAGTCAATTTTCGAGAACCATTCAGCCCCTCTCAGTTCCTCTAATAAATCCCCAATTTTAGGTAGGGGATGTGCATCCACCCAAATTTCCTTGTTGAGACTCCTCAAATCTACACATAAACGAATCTCGCCGTTGCGTTTACGTGCGACCACCAATGGACTAAGCCATAAGCTAGATTCTACCGGCTCTATTATACAAGATTTTTCCAGTCTGCCCAACTCTGCCTTAAGATCAGCTCTAAGACTGAATGGTACTGACCTCACCTTGTGCTTGACTAGAATGGCATCATTCTTAATCTTAATTTTGTGTCTGAAGCCTTTAATTTTTCCTAGAGAATCAGAAAATACACCAGGAAATTCACTTTCCAACTTGTCAGAACCCACAAAATCTTGCACGACCAACACCTGTTCACTCGTTCCTGGTTTCAAAACCATACCAAACAGGCCTTGGTGAAACCACCCCAGAATGTTTAGACCACGCACAGCCACATAGATTTTACCTTGAATTTTGCGGCCCTTAAACTCCAGCACATCTTCAATAAATCCCTCTAAATCTATCTTGCGTCCTTCGTAGGAAACAGGTGCTCTATCTGGTGGAAACAACGGTCTGTCACCCCATGACTTCTTAAACAGATCATGAGTAATCATGGTGATACGTGCCCCCGAATCCACCAACAACTTCAAAGTCACATCACCCACTTTTATTTCTTCATATGGATCAACACAATCTGCCGGATCCCCAGAAACAATGCTCTCATCAGTTACCGTCACAATCATATCATGAAACTCTTGCACTATATCATTCTCACTCAAACTCTCATCTTTGCCTACACTATTCACTTTCTCATTTTTTAGAAAGTTTGATTGACACACCTTAGCCAGGTGCCCCAATCTGCCACACTTATGACATTTTGCATTTCTCCCAGGACAAAATCTATTGTCCTTGCCATGCGGAGCATACCCACAACGGTAACACATATTTGTTTTCTTGAAAGGTCCCTTCACTTGATTTTTATCTTTTCTAATCATGTTTCCCACAGCACTTGTGGTTGCTACAGCATTAACCGAATCTTTTGTAACCGATCCACTATTTAACTCCTTGATAGAGTTTTGTGCCAACTCCAAACTTTTTGCCACTTTTATAATTTCCTCCAGACTAGGGTTCCCCATAGTGAGTAATTTTTGTTGTATTTGTTTATCTGCACAATGCGCGATAAACTGATCTCTAACCAACTGGTCTCTGTATTCTCCGAAATCACACTCCGCACACAGCTTTCTCAATGCACTCAAATACGTATCAACGTTTTCTCCTTGCACTTGTGCTCTTTTGAAGAATTTGTGTGTTAACACAACCAAACTTGGCTGAACATCAAACTTAATAACTAGTTTCTTCACTGCTTCTTGATATTCATCAATGACCTCGCCTTCAGCTAATACTAACACAGGAAGATGTTTGTAAACTTCTCTTCCCTCAAAACCTAGTGAATTTAAGAGCAGAAACTTTTTCCTTTCCGCTCTATAACGCGAAGCTCCAATGGCCCCCACATATGTCTCAAATGCGTCAAACCATTGCCTCCACTGTATTGGTGGTGCGCCAGGACTTTCTAGGAACGGAGGAGGCGGATTTACAGCTTGCATACTGCAGACCACAAATTTTTCTTGTTACCCAATACTAGTTATAACTAGCTTGTTAAACCACCCCTACACAATTCCCCGTAACTGTAGTGCACAACACTAACAAAATATTAACCCTCAAAAAAAAAATTCCAGCTTGAATGTCACAAAGTTACTATGTCCCCCACCGAATACAGCTCAAAAGTTAAGGCAACCCCGGAGTCTCATCGATGGACCAACACACAGTTCAGAAATAGAATTCCCTCGATGGATCAACTCGCTGTGAAAGAAAAACGGACAAAAACAAAAATACCATAGTCTTTTCACCTTGACAGCTCGACACACACCACTTTTAACAGCAGAGACTCCCAGACGGATGATCCGCTCGTAGCGCGTTGTGAATTAAAAATTATCCAGGCTCGACACCACACAGAAGCTTTCACTTCCTCACACGAAATCTGACGTGTTGACGCTCCAGGTCGCTGTGCCGCTGCAGAGACGTCTGCATACGTGATAGGCTGTTGCCCCACCAAGCTTCCACCAATACGCTACGCACTATTCTAATGCGTCATCATTCCTCCTCTGCGCTCGCCGGGGAAACAACCTCTGATACTCCAACACCTCCCGGACTGCCCGATTTGCGCCAACTCCTCACGAGCAGGTACTCCTTACTCTTTCTTTGCTTCAATCAGCCAGAACAGGAGCTACCACCTCGGTTGTCCTCGCTTTCCGCACATACGTCCCACGAAGCGTTAAAACTCCTCCAAACCTTCAGGACAGGGCAGTTTCTCCTTCAACTTCACAACCCTTCCAAAGCATTTTTTTCTAGACTGCACTTCGGCTGCACATTTCAGTCTTAAATCCACATGTGACACCGCAGCACTGCAGCAAGTCATTTCTTCTTTCCCAAACGCTGTTTTTCGTGTGTCACAGCACCGAATCTGTGAAGCGCTTCACTTTTGCTTCACCTTTGCGATGGCTCGCCCGCTCGGTGCCAAAAATATGTTGTACCCAGTTAGAATAATTGGATTGACCAAAGACTTGTTAAAAAGTTACAAGCTTTATTGTAGGTTCAACGAGCCACCGCTCCTCACACCCAGTGCCTTTGAGGTCCCAACTGTCCTCTCGTAGAACCCCCTGACATCAGAATACCATGACAACAATAGAGAACATTCACCCCACCTAAACAAGCATTGCTAGGCATAACAAACCCCAAACCAAGTCTGCAAATGTGATATGTACAAAAACAGTGGTAGACTAAGTGATGACCAATGAAATGTAACATTCAGATTGTAACAGACTATGCCCATGTGTTGTGATTTTAGAAAATATATGTCCATATGTTGTGGTCTTAGAAAGAATCAAAAGGTTTCGTAGTCGACCATCAAAGTTTCAAAAACATATGTTTTACGTATATTTTTGGCATGAGGAATTATTTAATGAAGAGCACCACGATCAATGGCTGGTGTTCCTGTGTATTTGGACTCGACTTTGACCATGCAGCCCGCATCACAACTACCTTTGCATGACACATTCCCGACACAGGCCCTCTCATCACAAAATTCTCGTCAATGGCATCCTTGATGGCGACGCAGGTTCTCGCATGCAGCCTCGAAGCTCCTCGTAACCAAACCATTGTCTTGGCTGCAAGGTCATCCTCGATACCGGACTTTGCATAACAAGCCCTTGTTGATGGGAGCCTTAACAACAAATACAGGACATCTCATTGCAGCTTCTTAGCTCCTCACAACCAATGCATTGACTCAGCTGCGTGACACATCCTTGACGCTGGACCTTGCAACGCTCTGCAATCAGGATTTAATGTACTCTTGTTCGTTGGGCTTAAGGTGGAATCCTTTAGTCAGCTCATACTGCATCACAGCCGGCCTGAAATTGTGAACGACCAGATACCAACAGTTGGAGTTTTGTGCTATTTGGCACTATTTTTACTGAAACTTTTAATTTGCATATCTCCGGTTCTACTGATTGAATGTTTGTCATTTTGGTCTTGTCTTATTTATCAAAATCTACTTTATTGTTCTAAATCTTTTCTGGGATCCTTTTGTGATGTTTTTCACTCTGTTACTGTTTCTAGTGTTGCACAAATATTTTATACATTGCCTCTAAGTTGAGCTTGACTGCTCTACACCAAAATACCAGTGGTTTGAGCATGGGTTAATGTGTTCTCTTGTGACTTCACATTGACAGGGATTGTGGCTCCTGCTTGAGTAGGGTTTCACCCCGCTCAACCAATAACTCAGTTTCTTATCATACACATCAGGCAATTGGCCCCTGTCAAAATCTTTACTGTGAGACTTTAAACGTTTATGCACTTGAGATGACTTAGAGTGTAGAAGTCAAACGCTGTATGAAATGAGGGTTGCAGAAGGTCAAAAAACCTCTTGGGGGGTGCAGTGAATAGGTTTTGGGAATCTGAAAGAGTTTGAAACAGAATATGTCTGCTTAGAGGGTTGTGAAGATGACAGCTTCTGCCTCCCTTTTTACAGGCATCTGCAAATATGGAACTCTTACTCAGCACATGAGACCTGTCAAGTAAAATAAGGCACTTAGTTGAAAATGGACATTCTTTTGGCATTCAAAGATGGTTAATTTTGTATTCATCCCAGTGGACTCAGTGAGCTTGGAAGGAATTGTGGTAGCTTCTGCACACTGATGCAAGCCACAGTATCATCACACATTCAGTAGCATGCCATTTTACTGGGATTTTGTGGACTGGTGAGCAGGCTAGCCCAGTTCCTGGAAGTTTTAGATCCTAAGCATCTTTGACTTGTTGGGAGATAGGTTTGCTTACCACCAGGCAACAGCGTCTGTCCTCAGTGCAAAGGAAGACTCACATTTCCACATGAGCCAGCAGCAGTTTTTGGATCCAAGCCCTCGTGGCACAGAAGTTCATGGAAGAGGGTAGAACACTTCTTTAAATGTTCATCTGAAAAAGGTCAGCAATGCTGAACAAGGGATTTTGAAAGTTTCACAAAGATTCCATTGGCAGATAGCCCTCATACAATTGCTCTACAGCATGTAGCAGTAATTTCTCCCACTTTTGCTGTATAATGACTGAGTTATTACCCCAAAAGCGACTGCCAAATCTTCAATAGATTCTTCCAAAGAAAGGATCCTGGTTGGTTGCACCTCTAGCTGGTATCAATCCAATGAGAGCAGGTCATTTAAAAGAGTACATTGGATTTCAAAAAGCATATCGCAATCTCTTCTGCTTTTCTATAGCTGGTATTTGTAATTCAGGATTCCCTGGGCTTACTCTAGATCAGTGATACTCAACGTATGCCCTTGGGGCTGCATACGCCCTCTTTACTTTTGCATGTGGCCCCCATGACCTGTACATGCTGCCCCCTCATCAACAGCAGCAATGAGCCGCTGTTTACTCGACTTTACACTAACATTAAAAAGATGTTAAACAAGCAGGCAAGTATTCATGTAAAGGTTAATTTAAGTTAAAGAAAGGAAGTAAGTAGGGTGTCCTGCACCACTTAACTTTAGAAATACCTCTTGCAGCAAAAGTGTAAAAGTATGACCAAGTCTGTTAAAAATTCAAGAAGAATAAATCATCACATGCAGAACTGTTTCACCTGAGTACATATGGTTATACCAGTGCACTGAGAAGTATTTTTTTTATGTGATCGTTTTCAAACATGAAGTTAGAAACATTCATTCTTCACCCCGACAACAATGTCAATAGTGAACTCAGAGTGAACTCAGTTTTTATGTGCTCTTTTTGGGTGGCATGGGTTTCTATTATACTTGAACAGCAATATTTGTTTATTGAATCAAATACAGGAGATAGCTTTGTACTGCACACATCATCAAGTCATGTATTTCAAGGTCCTCTTATGTGATAATGAAAAAAGTGAAATAGAACAATTTACTAGGATCACACAATTTGGTTAACTGAAGAAACCGGGATTATTCCCAAGATGTGCAATTCAGACACTAGATGTATGTGCTTCACTTCCCCTATATCCACTTTCCTGACCCACCCCAACCCCAACCCCAAACCCCAATTGCCACCCTGTTGCCATCAATGCGGCCCTCGGACACATCACAGATAAACTTTGTGGCCCATGGGAAAATGTTTGTGAGTACCCATGCTCTAGATCTGTATGTGTGGTTAAACAGAATACAGTGAATTTACAAATACGGCTCATCTTAGTCAACAGGGGACTTCTACATTGGAATTAATTGATTTTTTTTTTCTACATGCAGATGCCTAGATATGTAAATTACTGCTTACAATGTGTGTTTCAACATTTTGAGTTGTTTATTCCTTGGTCAACCTGTTGAATATTACTTCCAAAACAAACCACTACTTGGACCAATGGTGAAAGAGAGAGAGAGATATTAGAATCACATCATAATAACATGCTGCAGCTAATTCTTTGATGAACTGAAAAAAATATTAGGTCACTGGACCTTCTGAGAGGGTTACTTTGGAAGGAGAGAAATATATTACCTTACTGTATGAGATCAAATCAAAGAGTTCACTGATCTCAGCTGATGTATTGATCTCTTCCTCCTTTGACGATAATGGATGAGATGAAGCCAGTGCATCAACTCCCATGACTCTGTAGATGTCATTGAGCACAATCAGATCTTTCTGTAATGAGGAATGGGGTAAATTAATGTAATTAAAAATAACCTGTAGTGTGCACATGTAAAACTTTTTGGTGTGCCACAGCATACATGCTAAATATTAAGTGAATGACATACAAGATTATTTCACTGATTTTCATTTTGCACTCAGATATTGAAATCATATTAAGAACTTAAAAATTGACTTTATGTACAGGTGTTTTGTATAGTACACGTTATCCTGAGGTTACTTTAGCATGTAAAGTATTGGGGAACAATGCTGTCAAGATTCAGAGACGGTGGGGTGAGTTAATGCTCACTGTCTTACACTCTTTATTCACTGCTCGTGCTTCAGGCCACAGTTTCATCAGCTCCATTTTGTGACATCTAAGTGACATTAATGAATGGAAATTAAGCAATAGTCACTGTTGCACTTATAAGCTATGTTTCCACTCTCTAGTCATCCAGGAGATAAGTATTCTTTGTAACAAAAAGGTGGTGATGTTTTCCTTAGTGAAGTTCCTGTTTCTTGAGAAGTGTCATATTGACTTTCAATAAATTGGTTATTGATGAGGAGTTCTCTTGATTACAGAAAAAAACATAATTTCAGATGTAGAGAAAGCCGTCTTTCTTAAAAATGTCCCTCTGTTGTCATAGAATTTCCTCTTTTGTCAAAAATAAAGAATTATGGGGGCATATTATCAAGCATGGAGTTAAAATTATCGCCGCTTTAGCGGCAGAAAACTGCTGCTAAAGCAGCGATAATGGGCTTGATAATATGCACTTGAGGATTTCAATAGAAGCCCAAATTGTCACCAAAACATGGGCTTCTATGGGAATTCTCAAGGGCATATTATCAAGCCCATTATCGCCACTTTAGCGGCAGTTTTCTGCCGCTAAAGCGGCGATAATTGTAACTCTGTTTCTTGAGAATATGCCCCATAGATGGGTAATAGTAAATAATGGAGATGTATTTCACAAAAGGGGTTATTAGTGACATACATCAGAGAGGTAACAAAAGCTAATCCTGAATTGTCTATGATGTCACTCAAAACCCTGTGGTGAAAAACATCCTTGCTATTCACTTTTATCCTTCTTTAATTATATGTCAGATATGGTCCACCACACCGTCTCTACTCATACTAGGATGAGCATCACAGAACTAAAAGAGTTACTGGGGAGTCCTGCTAACAACACCTACCCTGGATTTAGAACTATTGAGAGGCTGCTAGTCGTGCGCTCAGTTGCTGCTTTATTTTTAAAGAATTGTACTTGATTTATCCCTTGTGTCCGATCCCCCCTGCATTCAGAACTACTTTTTAGGACGAAAAAAAAAACGGACTTTTAAATCGCTTTTAAATTTGTTTTTCTGATTCGCTCCTACCCTCGTTAGGCAGAGAAATCATTTCCGTCTGTCCCTGATCGCTGGGTGCTGGGTTTAGACCGGCCCCGGGCTCGATCCAGTTTTGGCGGCCATCTTAGGTGGGGGCACATTCGCCGAGCGGTCTAGTCGCCCTATATAAACAGTCCCTTATGGCTCCGCGCAGCGGACGCGAGCAGCGGACGCGCCGGACTTGCGCCGGAGTTCCGCCAGAGTTAAGCCCGTCTGTGCCCGTCCGGGCCCAACCGGGTCCAGGGCCAGTAGCCATGCCTGATGTGAGTCCCCAGCACTCCATCACGATCAGGTATACGAAGGACGAGCTTCTATCCTACCGAACACCGAAATATGATAAATGCTGCTATGTTGCCAAAGACGGAAAGCGCTTTAGGGGATGTAGAGTTTGCCATCTGGATGTAGAAGATGCCATCCCCACTACCTTGTGTCGGCTTGCTCTGCTTAATTGCAGATCACTCCCCTGCCACGCTACAGAGATTAACTCCCTACTACTGGACCACAAGGTTGATGCCTTGTTTCTGACTGAGACTTGGCTATCTGACACCTCGGGTCCGGATGCGGTGATAGCGTTGGCGCCGGGTTATCTGATCTACCATCTTGACAGAGGCACAGGGAGAGGGGGGGGTCTGGCTATTTTATACAGGGAGTCACTGAGTTGCAAGGCACGTCAGGCAGGGGTCAAGGATTGTGAGAGCTGCCAATTCTCGCTTCAATTTTCCCCTACCTACACGTTGACGGGACTCCTAGTCTACCGGCCCCCTGGAAACATGGGTGATTTCACATCGTCACTAATGGAAACTACTACTCTGCTGGCTGCGGCCGCATCCAACTTCATCTTGTTAGGAGATCTCAATTGCCATTTCGATGAAGATATTGACCCTAGGGCTACCAATCTGTCGAGCGAGCTGAGCGCCCTGCAGATGAAACTAATAAATACTGGGGCCACCCATGTCAAAGGTCATCTTCTTGACCCCATCTTTTCGAACATGGCGGGTATATCCGTCATGCCTCCCCTCGCTCTTCCTTGGTCTGACCACTTACTGATCATGGCTAATTGGGAGATTAAGTGTGAGGATACGCTCCCACTCAGGGAATTTAGAATAGATAGGGCATGGTCAAGGCTCCCGGTAGACACTTGGAATGCCCGTCTGGAGGACACTCAGCCTGAGAAGGGCTGTGACCCGGTGACTGCAGATGTTATAGTGAGGAACTGGTTGACCAATGCACTGGACCACGTCCTTCCCCTCAAGAAGATGCTCATTAGGGATAAGAGAATGAGGTCTGCCCCTTGGTATACCCCAGAGCTCAGAACCCTGAGACAGAACTGCAAACGTGCGGAGAGATTATGGAGAAGGTGCCCGGAGATAGATAGCAGGGAAAAATATCGCATCGAACTTAGAATATACAAACGTGCCATACGTACTGCTAAGGCCTCCTTCTATGGGGAGAGAGTAAACCATGCTGCGTCCTCATCCAGGGAAGCTTTCTTAGTGATGAAGGAGCTTCTTAAACCACCTGAGCCTACTCCTGTCTATGTTAGACCACAGGAAAAATGTCTGGAATTAGCCACCTACTTCAAAAATAAAATTGACATTATTATTAGTTCTCTCCCCTCGGTCTTGGGAACATCGCCCCCCTCTGAGGACTTCAGCATGCCGGAAAATCGACTGACGTCATTCGGCCCTGTATCTACAGGTGAAGTACTGAAGGTCCTCGGGAGCATGAAAAGTGGCTCACCTCGGGACCCTGTCCCGATGCGGTACCTTAAGCAGGCCGCCCTGACGATAGGAGAGCCCCTGACTAATCTGATTAATCTCTCGTTCATTCAGGGGACAGTGCCGCCTGACTGGAAAAGTGCGGTTGTCAAAGCGCTTCTGAAGAAGCCGGGCTTGGACCCGCAGAACTTGGCCAATTTCAGGCCCATCTCCCTACTTCCAGGAGTGAGTAAGATTGCCGAGAGGCTGGCTAACCTTCGGTTATCAAACTTTCTTGAGGAGAATGGCCGGTTGAGGGACTCCCAGACGGGATTTCGACCAGGCCATGGTACGGACACGGCGCTGCTAGCAGTGGTAGAGGAGGCCAGAAACACTTTGGATGCAGGGGGATCAGTGGCAGTGATCCTCCTGGACCTCAGTGCGGCCTTCGATACCGTTAACCATGGGGTGTTGATACAACGTCTAGCTGAGTCGGGTGTCACAGGAGTGGCCCTGGAATGGTTGGCCTCCTTTCTGGAAGGGCGTACCTTCGAGGTTTGGGAAGGAAATGCAAAATCCCCTCCCCTCCCACTCCACTGCGGGGTGCCACAGGGCTCATCCCTTAGCCCCACGTTATTTAACGTGTATATGGCACCCCTGGAGGGTGTGGTGTCTCCGTTTGGCTTTAAGACCATTAGCTATGCGGATGACACCCAGCTAGTGGTGAGTCTTACACAGCTGGAGAAACAGCCTGAGACACTCCATGCCTGCTTGAGAGATGTGTTTGATTGGATGTCCAGGTCATCGCTCAAACTGAATGGCTCAAAAACTGAGCTGATGATCTTGGGTCACTCAAGTTTTGCCCTCTCGCCAAGCAGCTGGCCCAACTGCATGGGCACCCCGCCTGACCCAAAAAAAGAGATCAAGAGCCTGGGGGTCTGGCTGGAGCCGGACTTGTCCTTTAGGACACACGCCAAGAAGATCGCGGGCGTTTGTTATGGAATGCTCCGGTCGGCCCGTAAGGTTCTCCCGCTGTTACCAGAACTCTCCCGGAAACTGTTAGTCCAAGGATTAATCATCTCACGCCTGGACTACAGTAACGCGCTCTTTCTTGGAGCACCAGAGTCAACGTTTAAGATCCTGCAACAAGTGCAGAACGCAGCAGCAAGACTGCTGTGGAATGTTCCGGCCAGGCAGTCAGCCAGGCCTGCTTTAAAAGCACTCCATTGGCTCCCTGTTAAAGAGAGAGTTACCTTCAAGGCCCTGTGTATTGCTCATAAAAGCATACAGGGGAAAGGACCAGCTATTCTGAAGGACATGATCCGCCCTTATAAGTCTACCAGAGCCTTACGCTCTGACAATAAACATTTCCTTCAGACTAAGAGAATCAGGAGAGCCCGCTCAGGGGGCAGGAGTTTTTCTATCCATACAGCGCTCGCCTGGAACTCCCTCCCATTCTCGCTGCGGTCCGAACCAAACCTTCTCAGATTCCGGAAACATCTGAAAACGTATCTGTTCCCAGAATAACTGTAGCTTCTCTGTTTTCTATTAGTAGCCTGCTCTGGGTTTCTATAAGCGCTGGGATGCCTCACGGTAACCGTGCGCGGTACAAAATTCAATAATAATAATAATAATAATACCTCCCTACAAAAAAGTTACCCCCTGCTTGGTGTGTTCATTCACCCACTCTATAGCCCACCCCCCAAAAAAATCTATACCTGCCATTGTACATTGAACTATGCTTCCTTTTATAAGCATATACATGCATATAAGAAGAAAATATATATCAGACAGCGATATACTTGTGTATAGCAGACAATATCATAATTGCTTCTTCTATGTACATATAGGTGCATATATAGAAGAGTTTATTCCTGAAACTATAACTTTAAAAAATGTCACGAAACATGTACATACTTCACCACAAGATAAATGTGCACATCAGACCATGTGAATATTACTGCTTCTCGGCACATTTGGGCATTTATATAGAGAGAATTTCTCCAGCTAATACAACCATGCCAACTGTCATGTGCATATGTGTATGTATAAGTTAATTTCAGTTTTTTATATAAAATAAAATCCTCCTTTCTGCCTTTGTACCATCCCTCCTCTCTCTGACTCACCCAAAACCGCTCTGACCACAATGAACCCCTAAACCTCCTCCTTTTTAGCCATGTCACCCTAAAAACAGGCACTCACAACCACTCCTTAAAATAAAACTCACCACTTCCCCTTTCAAATCCATTCCCATCATTCTATCCCTACTGTAAACTCTACTAAAAACACAAGAAATCAAGAGCACAAACCTAACACAACTAATGCACAAGAAAAAAGAATTAACTAGTCTACTATTAACCTCTAATCTTGGGTCCTGGAGTAGCGTACTACTGGCCCTTGTGTACCCCCTACTTTTTTTACCTTGCACACACTGATAGATCTACTCATGCATTCACGTACCCACTCACAGACTAACTCAAACACTCATACACCACTCTTATACCAACTTGGAGACTCCTGCACCCCCTGACAGACACACTCAGACATTCATGCACCCATTCACAGATCCGCTCAAGTGCTCATTCACCCACTGAGGGACTCATACACTCACATACCCACTCAGAGACTCACACACACATGCATCCACTCACAGACCCACTCAGAGACTCATGCTTACTCACAGACCCACTGAGACACTGATGCATCCATTTACTCACCCACTCAGAGACTCATCCATCCAGTCACAGACCTTGAAAGACAATCATGCACTCATCACAGACCCAGTCAGTGCCTCACACAGCGACTCACAGATCTACTCAGACACTCACTTACCCACTCACAAACCCACTCAGAGACTCACACAACTAATCATAGACCCACTCAGACACTCATACACCCACTCACTCACCTACTCAGAGACTCATCCATCTGCTCACATTCCTTCAAAGACACTCATGCACTCACTCACAGACCCAGTTATACTCACACACCAACTCACAGATCAACTCAGATATTCATGCACCCACTCACAGACAGACTCAGACACTCAAGCATCCAGTCGCAGACCCACTGAGAGACTCATGCACTCACTCACAGACCCACTGGGAGACTCATGCACTCACTCACAGACCCACTCACATACCCACTGACAGCCCACTTAGACACTCAGGCACCCACTCACAGATGACTCAGATATTGACACGCCCACTGATAGACCCACTCAGACACTCTAATACCCACTCACAGACTTACCGAGACACTCATGCACTTACACACTCACTGTCAAAGGTTAGTGGTTACATTTAGGAAATACAATTTAAAAAACCTTAAAAAGTCACTTAAAAACTAAAGGTTACAGGGACATTAGAGTTAGGAAATAATATTTAAAAAACCATATAAATTCACAGAAAAAAACCAAAGGTACAGATGTTATTGTTAGGAAATAGCATTAAAATACCATAGAAATTCACTTAAAAAAACAAGGGTTACTGGTACTTTAAAGTTAGGTTCTGATTTCACTCATACAAAACCAGTGAAATTCAGAAGTTATTGTTAGCTGAGCTAACTGCAACTTATGCCCCCGCAATGCACTGCTTATGACTTCACATATTATATCACTAATGACATGCTAAGTGATATCACTGATGACATCACTGGGTGTGGGGCCACTAAGAAGCTCTCAGGAATGCCAATGTGTCAGAATTACTGGTGGTAAGATAGCTTAGTAGACTAATGCATCCACTGTAGGGGCCTGTGTTCAACCTCATGGTCACAGGTTCTAATCCCGGTGGGTTCACTTAGCCTTTCATACTTCTGAGGTCAATAAAATGAGTACATTTCGAGTTTGGTAACCATAAACATCTGTTATTCACACCAAGATAACCTTCTGGGTGAACGTGCGCTTTACAAATACACATGTTATGTTATGTTAAAGCTTCTTGGGAGGGGGTGTATAAGTGTGTGGGTGAGTGAGATGCTGTGTGAATGGCTGTATTGGTGAGATAATGGCTGTATAAGTGAGGGAGTGGGAGTGACTCTATGGGTGGGTATGTGTATGTGAGTGTGTAGTGACTATGAGTAAGTGGGTGTCTGAATGGCTGTATGAGTGAGTGAATGGGTGTGTAATTTGTTGTATGGGTGAGTGAGTGGCTGTTTCAGTGAGTGTTTGGTTAAGTGAGTTGGCATGTGAGTGGCTGTATTGGAGAGTAATTGTCTGTGAATGGATGTATGGGTGAGGAAGCAAATGTGTTAGTTCTTGTATGGATCTGTGAATGAGTATATAAGTGGTTGGGTGTGTGAGTGCTTGTATGGGCGAGTGAGTAGCTGTGTTGAGAGACTGTATGGGTGAGTGAGTGGTGCATGTGAGTGACTGTGTAGGTAAATACGTGGGTGTGTGAGTAGCTAAATGGGTGAGTGTGTGACTATGTGACTTGTTCGACAGTTGAGTGACTGGTTGTATGAGTGGCTGTACAAGTGAGTGAATGGGTGTGTGAGTGAATGGCTCTTTAGAAGAGTGAGTGGGAGTGGAAATACTAGTATAGGTCTGTAAATAGGCATGTGAGTGGTTGTGTGGGTATGGGCGTGGGTGTATGAGAGGATGTATGGGGGTTTGAGTGGGTGAGTGAGTAGTTCTCTGGATGATGTCAACAGTGATGCCATCAGTGTTGTCACTGACCATGTCATGAGTGATGTAATAAGTGAGGTCATAAGCAGTGCATTGTGGGGCGTACATTATAGTTAGCTCAGGTAACTGAAACTGCTGAATTTCTATGGTTTTGTATGAGAGAAATCCGAGCCTAACTATAACATCCCAGTAACCTTGTGTTTGTCAGTGAATTTCCAAGTTTTTTTAAAATTCTATTTCCCAACCATACCATCCCTGTAACCTTTGGTTATTTTTAGTGAATTTCTAGGCTTTTTAAAATTCTGTTTTCTAACTATAACGTCCCTGTAACCATTGTTTTTTTTAATAGCCCTGGGTGTACAATTCCACTACGCTAGTGGAGTTTGAGGAGTTTGGCAAATCCACATTCAGCAAAGAATGCGTAATTACCGATAAATTCTGCACTCCGCAATGGAGCAGAATGTTTTTATTCCATAGGTGAGCACAATCAAGTGCGAGCAACTCCATCCTGTAGTATGCCAGGAGGCCCCTTTACAAACTGGTTGAGAAAGGTGGCTTGGCCTACGAGGACGTCCCACTGTGGGAGACTTACTTGTGGCAAAAATAGGGCTTCTTGGCCCCCAATGACACTCATCAGCCAAGGGGGCTTAATTCCCTAACCTGTAGTGCACCAGGAGGCCCATTTGCAGAGTGGTTGAGAAAGGGAGTGAAGCCTCCTATGATGTCTCAGCAGTCCTGCTGTGGGGGACTTACTTGTGGCAACAATAAGTGTTCTTGACCAGAAATAACCATCAGCAGCCAAGGGGACTTCATCCCCCAACCAGTCGTGAGCACCGGGCCCCCCTCCATGGGTATTTCTATGAGCCAAGGACCACCACCTCCCCTGGGAATTTGTTTTTATGCATGCGAGGGGCCATGTGCACACCCCCTGGTCCCCGGGGACCACCACCTCCCCAAGGCTTTTATTTAAAAAAATTGTGAAGGTGGCCATACAGCCCCATCCCCAGGACTGGCCATAACTCAATGCGGAGGGGAGGCGTGTGGCCCCCCTCCCTAGTTCAATTTGGGCCCTAGTGACCCCATCCCCGGGGCCTGGAAATAAACAAATGGGGAGGGGGCTGCATGGCCCCCTTTCCCAAGGGACCTCATCCCCTAGGGCCTGGTCATGTCTCCTGAATGCCCACAGGCCACCCAGTGTGCTGTGGGGCCACAGGGGAGCCTCAAGGCCCTGAAAGTCCCAGTCGCCTCCTGACCCCTGCGCGAGCCAGCATTGCTCCCGCAAGCAGGGAGCACTGTGTTCATCTGTTTCTTTGCACCCATATTTGCATGCAGGGAACAGATGAAAACTCTGCTTTCTGCAAGCAGGACCTGTTTGTTTTGACTTCTAGCTCCCACCAAGCAAAAGCAAACTGCTACCTCCCGAGGGTGTGCACCTCGGGTGGTAGTAGGAACAGGCCCTGGGGTGTGGCGGTGCCCAGGGCCATAAATGGCTACACGGGTGAGGCTGACAGCCTCCATCATAAAAGTTTGCCTCGGGAAAGAGAGGGACCCGGGAGACAGGGGTCCGCAAAAGACCTCCTACATTCATTTAAGTCCTGGGGAGGTAGCTCTTCCCAGCGGCAGCGATGTAGCTGCATGGACCCACCTTAAATTCAATTAATTTCCCTGGGATGTGGCGGTCCCCGTTGCTGTGGGGGGCTGATCGGGCCCTCTGCATTAAATTTAACTTGGTTTGCCTCTCGGAGATGGCGGTCCCCGGGGCCCGGGGCAAGGGCGGGTCCAGCGGGCTGACCCACATACATATTTGAAAGTGCCTAGGGGAGGTGGGGAGGTGGTGGACCATGGGTCTTTTATAAGCCCTAGGAGGGGGCCCATATATAAAACAATGAATCCTTACATTTAATACTTATCTTACCTTACTTCATGCTTTTACAACGAAATTCGTTATAAAGGTATCCTTGGTAAAGGCATACAAATTGTAAAAACGTTTTTTGTCAAGGCAGGCATAATGATATTGTCTATTGGGCCAACAAGGAGGTTGAGTCTTATAACTCCTGTAGACCCGGAACTCGACTTACTATGTGTCCTGAGCAACTGGGCCAAGTACTGGTTTAGCACTGGACTCTCAGTAATAGTGTGGGTCTCACAGTCTACGGCTTCTCGAGGAGGGGAGAGTAGATATAGGGGGATGAACACAATTTCACATCTCAAAATACATGGAGTAGCAGCAATAAATGATTGTTCAGTCAAATACTTGCTTTTTTTTTTTTTTTTTAAAGGAGTATTTATATACGAACACAAAGTTAAATATGGCAAACACAGACAATACACATAATCTCCTAAGGTGTGGGCTCTAGTGTTTGAAAGGTAAGGCCTGAATTCCACTTACCCCTTACTACTCATGGTAGTGGTTATTGCCCATTCACTAAGGGCAAGATTCAGGTTAAGCCTCACTAGCAGTCTGAGACTCCAGATGCCGCAGCGCTATGAAGCAGAACAAGTTCACCCAGTGCCTTTCAGCCCTGTGCTCAGTCTTCCGAGTCCTGTAGGGGTTGTGCTACCTTAGGCCCTGGTAGCATTTCACTCTTGAATGTCACGGATGGCTTCAGTGGCTGCTGATGGTGTGTAGCACTAGCAGCTCTGCAGAGGCAGCGGCTGGACGTCCACTGCCCTTTCTCCGGTGAAACAGTAAGTTCCTCTGGTCCTTTCCACAGGTGGGGGGTGATTACTCAGGTTCCGATCCTCAGTCATGACACAGGCATGCACAGATCACCACTGCGTCCTCTCAATGATTTTGGAACTAGGCAATGTAACACCCTGGTTCCACCCTGGTCCTTCACAGTGGCCTCCCTGGCCCGAACAGCATGACAGTAATCGTGACAGTGCCCGCCCCCAGCATACAGTGTCTGCACCTTCGATCTACACACGGGCTATGGCCCAATCAGCATGCCAGTAATCTTAACAATGGTCTTCTCTGGCATACGGGGATGCCAACTCCACTTTGTACATGGGGTAAGGCCCAATCGGTGCACCTACAGCTAACATCACAGTGCCCCCTCTGGCATACCGGTTGACCGACTCAAACCAGCACACAGGTGACGATCCAATCAGTGCAGCAGCTGACTCCTCATACCTCGCTACAGCGAACCACTCTCCAGGATTACCCTGGGCCACACTCCTTTCATGCGCTCTCCTCTTCCTCACTGGGCAATCTAGTTTTGGCAAGCAGGTAGGCACAGGCACTCCATCCCCGAGGGGCAGGTGTTATTGGCACACATACAGCATTCAGGGCATGGGTACATATCCCTTGCCATGCAAGGGACTTTTCTGTTCCAACATGTTCTTTCTTGACATATCCATAGACCTGCAGTATTGACAGCACCCTTAACATATTATGCTGACTTTGGAATTCTGGTGCCCCCTAGGAAAAATGTGGTCCTGGAATGCTATGGGAACTCTGGGCATAGTGGTTACCATTAATGGCACAATGATGGCTATCTCAGGCACAGTGTTGGTTATCCCTGCCATATTGGTTGCATAATGGTGGCCATCCTAGACACAAGCTTGCTATTTGTGGCATATTATGGCATAATGCTGGCCACAAATGACATAATAGTGGGTCAGGAATATTGTGAAAATCTCTGAAATATGGTGGCCTTTTTTGACATGTTGTGTGCATGCTTGGAATTATGGATCTATCCAGACATGATGATGCCCATCACAAGCAGAATACTGGTCATCCTTGGTTAATAATGATGTCCATATGTAGCATAATGGTAGTCATTGAATTTTGCGGGAAACCATGGCAAATTACATGCATTATGGACGTTATGGTGGCCATTGCATAACAGTATTTATCTTTGCAATAATTGTGAAAATCTTTAGCAAAATGGGGTGCCTTGCAAAAAGTGCATACTTTATATATTGTGTGTATTCTTTGAGTAACAGGGGTAATTAATTTATTGTTTTTACAAAGATATCAGACTGTTGCTATGTGACTGGCTGGAGGTGGCATCCAATACCTTTTTGGAGGGCAGCGAAAACAATCAAGAAGGTAGTTGCTGTCTCAGATTTGCCGTCAATTTGTCCCAGATTTGGTCTAAAGGTAACTTCATGATCGGGTAAGGCTATGCAGAGTGTATACTGACAAGATATCCCCTGCTACCTTGACAGGCTCTGCAGGTGTGCAACCCATTCTCCATTTGGAAGGAGACCAGGTACTCTCACACAGGGAGAGAAATGTGCAACTGGCCCCTATTATTATGGAAGGGTCTGGACACTCAATGCTACCTCTAAAAGAGAACTCGAGGACTGCACTGAATATGCTCCACCTCCCAAATAGTACTAATTAGGGATAATTACGAGTAACTATGCTAGAGAGAATTACACCAGTTACGCCCACCCCTACATATCACACCATCTGGTGCCATCCACATACCTTTGTGCATTTCATTCAGTACTGTCAGTCGGAGCCATAATAAGGAGGAGGGACACCTCATCTGTTAGTTTTGTTGTTGACTTTACTAAACTGAAAGTATGTCGGAAAATAGCTTCATAAATCAACATTATCCAACAAAAGTTTTCACTTCAAACTATTGAAGCCCTCGCTATGGGACACTAATTTTCCTCTACATATAGTTATTAGTAGCCTGTTCAAAAACGAATCAATATCCTGAGTACTTCACGTCTGTAAGCGGCAGTAAAGTATGCAAACATCCTGTAGACACAAATTGTCTCTAACTGCTCTGAAAGACAATCCCTGACTATATCTACAGCCAAGAACATAAACTTAATAAATAATAGAGGTGTAGGCATTTATAAACTGCCCCAGCTGGTATGTATTAGGGAAATATGGCACAATCTGTCTTACGGATAGATAGAAAGAGCTCTGTATAAAGGGGGTTTCAAAATGGTACTACCTGCTTTTAAGAAATATGCAAAAGTCTGTTCAGGACAGTGAGTTTCTATGTTCAGAATAATTTTAAATGTCTAGTAAGAACAAGTTTCACAGTCTATATGTCGAGCCAAAACTAGGGCCTAGTGAAATTACTCAAAAAGGCAATATTCAGCTTCTTGTGGAATTCAGGAAATGAGGAGGAGGCTCTTATGTGTAATGGTAGGTCATTCCACATTTTAGGAGCAATGTAAGATAAGGCTCCACTAACGGATCTGGTTTTCCACATGCCTGGGATGTGTGGAAGTATGAGACCTGATGAGCGGAGGCATCTGGAAGGTTTGTAAAAGTAGATGGTATTGTTGAGGTATGCTGGTCCAGGGTTATGTATTGCCTTGAAAATGTCGGGGAGGAGTTGTGCTTGTTTGTGTAGGGGGAGCTTCTTCAGATGTGGTGTGTGAAAAGATTCAGCTCACCACAGGTTACGGTAGGTACAATTACCTCTTATTTTGTCAAGCATCTTTATACACACTGGCAGGGAGGCAGGATTACCACAACTAACCCAGCAGGGTTTGAAAATATACATTCCATCCTACACTCCACATTCTGTTGTCTTGTTAAATATTTCACTATGTGGATATCATTACAACATCCCACAAGAAGATCCAAACACATTCTTCCCCTTTAGCAAACAAAACACAATCATTACTCTATATAAATAAATAACACAATAACACTCCTACTTAGAACAGAACCAAAATCTCTATGAGAAAACAAGTATATCAAATGATACAAACAAATTGTCTATCAATAATCACTCTACATACATAAACAGCACTCCTACTTAAAACAGAACAAAAAAACTACATGTGTAAATAAATATATTAAATGTTACAAAAGATTTAAGTATTTATACATTTGTTATCATTTTTTCAAGTCAATACATAATCACTTAACTTCACAGGGATAGAACTCTTCCTACATAAAGTACTTTGAAACTCCTCAGGTGACACAGTGGAGGGTTTTCCAAGCCTTCCTTTGGAAAATAGTTATCATGCACCAGGGATAATTTATATGTTTTCCAACCTTTACCATCTCATAATTTCACTGCTTGATCATATACTCTCACTACCTTCATCGGCTATGAAATCCGAGAACCTCTCCCACTCGTGAAAGGTCTTTTCACTCTCACCACATCTCTCTCTTTTACATTTAACTCTTGACTGTTTCCCCCAGCATACTTATTCTTTACCTCCCTCTTTTTCTCTAGCACACCAGTCAACACATCTTTAGGTGACAGTTTTTTTTCCATCTACGATCTATTAAGCTTTGAACCTGGTAACCTTCCCTTCATTAAAACAAAAGGAGAAACCTTAGTGTCAGCATTAGGTGTAGTGCAGATCATCCATAACAATTTTCTTATCTCATGCATCCAATCCACACCACATGAAAACGAAAACTGCATGTTTTCTTTGATCACACAATTACATCTTTCCACCAAGCCATTACTTCTGGGGTGATACAAAGAAGTGGTCACATGTTTGATACCATGATCATTCAAGAACATTGCAAACATCTTTTGAAAAAACAGTAGCCCATTAACTGTTACAAACTCATCAGGAATTTCTTCCTGGAAAAACACATGTTTCAACACCTCCTTCACCTTCCTATAGGGGACCGAGTTCATGAGAGCCACCTCCAGCCATTTCAAATAATAATCAATCAGTACCAACCCATACCCAATCCGCTCCCCAACATGTATGGGTCTAATAATACCAACAGCAAGTTTAGACCAATCTTTGTCAGGGCGAACAGGACTAGGTATAGTAACTTGACTGCACAAAACCTACATTGCCTCACATAATTCTCCATAGCTCTGTCCATACCGGACAACCTGAACAAGTCTTTTTCTCTCTTTTTCATGGCCTGCAATCCAATGTGAGCTAATAACTTTTGATCTCATGGAATAAGGTACTACAAAATTCTCACCATGATTAAGAAATCCATGAGTCAAAGATAGTTGCAGGCTAATTTTCCGGAAATCATCCACACCCTCATACACAATTTTAGATTCTGGCCAACCCTGGAAAACATATTCCATGACTGCTTTTAAAATCACATCCTGTTCAATGGCCCTAGACCACTCCTTTTCTGTTATCGCACCTTTGGTTATAACTAATAACTCACTGACTGCCACCATTTAATCATCCTCTTCTCATTCCTGTTGACTCAATGGAAATCTGGAAAGACAATTAGCCATCACGTTTTTGATTCCAGGAATGTACTCCATGCGATAACAAAATTTCTACAACCTAAGTTGCCATTTAGCAATCTTAGGTGTAGATTTATCTGACCCCACCGTAGGTAAAAGGTCAACCAGAGGTTTGTGATCCACCTGAACCACAAACTCAGTTCCCCACAGGTAATGTGAAACATTATTTATGCACCACCAACACACTAATGCCTCATTCTCCACTACTAAATAAGAAGACTGAGTGCCACTTAGGCTCTGACTGGCAAATGCCAAAACATCCTCTCTAACATTCCTGCTTTGTAACAAAAATGAGCCTAGGCCATGCTGACTTGCATCTGTGACCACTACACTAGTATCTATAGTGTCCAAAGGTTTAAGAAGTATAGCCTTGGCCATACAATTTTTAATTGTACTAAATTCCTCTGTGAACTTAGTACTCTAGACAAATGTTTCCCCTTTTTTGAGTAGACTCAGAAAATAATGAGTCTTTTCCACACAATTAGGAGTAAATCTGGAAGAAAATTCCACCCAAAAATTCCCATAACAGATCTTTATTCTCTGGAACAGCTGTTCCTACAATGACTTTCACACCAAGTTATCCTTCGGTTCACCTCCACGTTCAATAAACTTGTGACCCAGTGCACTCTAAACTTGCATTTCTCCACCTTCAACGTAATGCCTTTCTCCTCAAATGTAGCTAAAACAAATGCCAACCTTCAGTCATGAGATACACTATCTTCAGCATAGATCAACACATTATCTTGAAAACAAATGATTCCTTCTATATCTCTGAACATCATATACAAAGCAAGGCCAACCGTTATTCTTCTATAATGAAATACCCCTTCATGAGTAACAAATTATGTTAAGAGACGGGACTCTTCAGTCAACACAATCTGGTGATATGCTGAGTCCATATCCAAAGTAGTAAATATTCCTGCCCCTTTTATCCTGGTCAACAGCTTTGTGAATTTTTCAATGGATGCCTGTCCACCTAAATATTTGAGTTCCTATCTCTGAGGTCTATGCACATCCTTAAACTCCCATTGGCTTTATAGGCTAGCACAACAGGGGACAACCATTCAGAACTTTTGTTCAATAATCCCTTGTGCACATAACTTATCCAACTCCTTGCGTATATCTGGTCTAACTGGTAAAGGAACCCTCCTGAGCTTATGTACAACCAGTTTTGCACTACATTTGAGCTGTACTCTGTGCTTAAAATCTTTCAACTTGCATACAACATCGGTGAACATCTTGGTAAAGCTCATCTCCCATTCCGATGTCTGAACAGCCCATGCTCCCATACATTCCTTCTTAAGGAGTACTTGTTCAGGATTGTTGGGGTCCAATATTATGCCAAGAACATGATTTTTAGTTTCCCAAGTGATTTTTGTTCCCACATCTGTAACATTTGTGAGATTTAGACTTGGAAATTTCCAACTTAGTTTTTCACTTTGCCTTTCATATTCACCACTATGTCTTGAGAAATTGACCCTTGTGAAGAAATAGACATTTTGCCTAAGTAAGCTGCTGTACTCTCAATTCCAGCCACAACTTTAACAGGTTTGTCTAGTTTAAGAATAGGTATGCCAAGATTCCTTTGCTCAACCATTCCAATAATGATAGTCCATATCCTGCCACATATATAGTGGCTGAGTACTACTACCTTTGAAAACCACCTCAGCGTAAAATTCACCCCAAACCTCAGTGGGTTTTACTCCATATGCAACCGGTTCAACATTTGAATTTTTTAAGGTGACATTTTTAATTTTGTTCCAGTCATCCGTTACAATCAAAGTAAAAAGTGAGTCAGAATCAGTCATTACACCACAGAAACATCTCCAATGCTCATCAAATACCACAGTCATTTTAAAGACACACAGCCCAGTTGCAGAACTTGTTCCTTCCCACATTCAACTTCCAAAGGAACCATATCCATGTACAACACTACACTGTCAGCATTGGAATCAGAAATTTCCTGTACTATATCATTTTCACTAAATGCACTGACAAGCTTAGATTGTTGACCCTTGCCAGAGTTGAATACCTTAGCAAAGTATCCTTTCTTTTTAAATTTCAGGAAAACTTTGTCAATTGCAGGACGTGATTTTTAGTCTCCCAAGTGATTTTTCCTCTCACATCTATAACCTTTGAGAGTCTTAGAATTGGAAACTTCCAACTTATTTTTCACTTTGCTCTTCGTATTCAACCCCATGTCTTGAGAAGTTGACCCTTGTGAAGAAATAGACTTTCACCTAAGTAAGATGCTGTACTGTCAATTTCCGCAACTTCCACAGCTTTGTCTAGTGTAATATTAGGTACAGTCAACAATGTCTCCTGAAATTTCTTATTGATGGTATGCGTGAAAATTTCGCCTCTTATTCATTCCTCCTCAAAATCCTTATACTCAGATATCAGAGATAGCATACAAAGGTCACAAATATAATTCTAACATAGTGCACATATAGTATTTATTTCACTTAGGGCTCCATAGGCTTGATGTAGAAAACATATAATTATAACAAATATTAAAAACAATGACATTCAAGGTGTGTACATCACTGTAAGTCATTATTTTAGTGCATGATGTAAGTGAGGTGTGGGAGGTTGAGAGTGAATCTCACCGCCAAGTTCTGAATAGTCTCAGCCTTCTGGTGAGCTTTTTGTTGATCCCAGCATAGAGAGTGTTCCTATAGTTCAGCTTGCTTTTGACGAGGGAGTGATTGACGGTTTTCTGGGTGCTGATTGGGAGCCATTTAAAAATAGTCCTCAGCATCTTCAGTGTATGGAAGCATGAGGTAGTGACGGTGTTGACTTGGGTGGTCATGTTCAGTTCATCCAGTGGGCGATATCAGCCATGCAGGCACTGAAATGTATCTGGGCATATTGTCCGTGAGGTGAGAATGAGTTGCAGGTCATTGGCATGGAAGTGGATGCTAATGAAGTGAGAGAAAATAATGCTGGTTAGAGAGATTCTTGCCCAACTCCATAGCTGAAGCTGGGGGCATCCAAGGTGTAGAGTGCAAGGCTGAATAGCTGGGTCACTTCAGTTAGAAAGAAGCAAATCCATGTGTGTCCTTGGATTCCAATGTTGTGTAGGCGTGGGATGAGGTTGAGGTAGGAGACCACTTCAAACACTGTGGAGAACTCCAGGAGGATGAGGGATGCCATACCGCCTCCACCCATGTTCATGAGCATGTCATCTGTGGTGGCTATGAGGGCATTGTCTGTGCTGTGGTTTGGTCTGGAAGCAGACTATGTTGTGTTAAGAAGTTGATAGTCATTGAGGTATTTGGTGAAGTGTCTGCTGATGATTTTCTGTGAGATTTTGGCCAGGAATGGTAACAACGAGATTGGTCCATAGTTGGCAATTGTTGAAGGGTCCATGGATGGTTTCTTCAGCAATAGGAAGACAGTTGGATGTTTCAAAGCACCTGGAAAGGTCGCAGAAGAGGTGGAGCCATTCACAAATGGGTGGGGGCATGGCACTGATGGGTTGCAATCCTCTGGAGTAGGCATGGTCGGGGCAGAGGTCTGATAGGGTCCCTGAGTGGATGGACTTCATGGTGGTTGCAGAATCTTCTGGGGTGATGACAAGCCATGTTGTTCAAATTGTTTCTTCGGAGGCATTCAACGAGTTCAGTCGGGTGAGGTTGCAGGTTGAAGTTGCTGTAAATGGCAGTAATTTTGTTGCTGAAGAATTCAGAGAGATTGTTGCCAAGGTCCTGCGAGGAATGATTGAGTTGGAGCACTCACTGGTGAGATGAAATCCTTTAACATCATAAAATCATTCTGAACATGTTTTAAAATGCATTTGGAATTCAATAATCATAAACAATACCAATTATTCATCTGTACCATATCATGATGTTCGGCCCCTGAAAAGATAGGGTTACAACCTAATCTAAACTTTAATACTCTTACCCACAATATCAGATTAGGTACTTTATATTGATATTGAAATATGTCATCACTTCCCAACATTCCTTTGGCAAGTTTTTGGGAAGTTTCATGCAATACCTACTTCCATAAGACAATAATACCCCTCTCTTTATGCATTTCTTTATGAACCTTATTTATATACATTGAAGAAGATGCCCAACTTCTTTTACTATTTACTGCCTCCTTCCAACATATGTATAACATTTTATTTATATTCAACTCTATTGACAGCTTATTAAAATACCTTAACATTCATACATCAGTTAACGATGGCCTAGGAATAATCTTTAGTTCACAACAAATTGCCTGGATCTTGACTCCTTTTGGTAACTGAAATGTCCTTTGTAGTGTAAAACTCTCCAAAAGCTAACAGGAAACCTTTGTGTCTAGGCATATCATTTTAGAGCCATAAAGACCCATGGGAGGGACTTTGTAGGCATAAGAAGTAAGCAGTTGTGACAATGAATATCCTCCATGATTATTATTACATTTGTATAGTGCCCCAGTAGAAAGAGTTTTAAAGTGTTAATTCCAGCTTACATTATCACAAACGAGCAGCCCTAAATATTTTGTAATTGTGTAAGTTGCATCTTATTCCCATGTTTATAAAGCATTTATACTTCACTTGTTTCTCATGCAAACACCATTATTTTTGTTCTTTCTAAACTTACACTCAAAATACAATGCATATAATATTGCCCCAATGCCTTCAGTTTCCTCTGCAGGCTAATTTCTGTATAATGAAACTTAAATACATCACTGGATTACAATACACACAATATATGAATATCATACATTTTGGGGGGAAAGGAAGTTGTCTTTTTTAAAGCTAAAGACAGATCAGAGATGTAAAGACCAAAAAGAGCACACATCCTTGACATATTCCATTTAATATCTCTATTTTATTTAGAAGTGTTGTGGTAAATCTAATTGAGCTTGGGCCCATTTGGAAGTATGTAACATTTGATTAAGTGATGATAGTTCAGATGACATGCCCCAGTTCAAAAACGTTTTCAAAGAAGACCCTATTTCCCTGCATCAAAAGTTATGCAATAGTCTATACAACAGCAGCATAATAATACCAGTATTTTGTAAAGCGTGAATAATTAGCTGAGGGTGTCAAGGTACTGGGGGCCGTCAGGAAGATTAAGCGAGGTATTATCCAGAGTCACATGGTGCTGATCTAACCTGTCGCCTCACCGGGGAGCGAACTGTTCCAGAGTCAGCCGCCCTGGCCGGTGCACCAGACCTCTTCCATAATTTCTGATTTATTTCTATAGACATTCGAACATAAGCCCTAAGGGTAAATAATAGTCAACAGTGGAATATTCTTCACAAAACTCACCCTTTTCTTCTAGGTATAATAAGATTAGTTTTACAAATATTTTAAATACAGCTTCAGTTAAATTTATTAATATATCGTTACTTGTAGAGTTTTCACATTCTTTTTTGAACATGGGTTTTACTTTCGCACCTCTCCAAGAGGTTGGGATTTCCCCTATCGCTGCAATCCATTGAAACAAAAGTGTCAGGATCCTAACCCACAAATCAATATTATGTTTAATTATACTCCTATAACTGGGCTTGCAGCTATACTAATTCTCAGGGATACAATAGTCTTTCTAACTATAGGCTCTGAGACCAACTTAATAATTTCTGGGTTGACGTCATATACAACTGAAGATACTACAATATTTGGAAACCCCAAATAGCTTATCAGATAGGTTGTCCAATGTTCTTGTGCTATTGTACATAATAAAGGTGGTTGGAGAATGGGGACAGTGAAAGGAGTATGATGGAGACACAGTGCTCTGAGATAGAAGCCCCCCATAACCCTGTTTTCTGTTTCTGTTTCTCTCCCCCTCCCTGGAGCCTCCACGCAGGCCCCTGACTCCCAGCGGGAGATCAAGACACCCAATACCATAAGTGGCAGATGAACAGATGCCCAGGGACGCGAGGAAGGGTGCCTGCACCCGCAGATGTTAGACAGGGATGATCCATTAATAGCAATTATCTGACCGAGAAAAATTAGAATCACACCGAAACACCACTAGATAGTATTCACAAGAATACTGTGGTTATAAGTTGGGCACATTAGGCCCAGTGAGTGGGCAACGTCAAACTATGCAAGTAAAGCTGTCAAAGGTGAAAATAGATTTATCTCTGCCAGGCAGACTGAAGAAGAATAATACTGACCATGTACACAAGTAGACATGCATACACAAAATGTAGGAACTACTATCATTATGCATAACCTGACACATGCTCTGTTATCTGCTGTATTGTAATCAAAACAATAAAGAAACACAAGAGAAAAAAATAGAGAAGTTGGGTTAGTTTTAAAGACACCATTCACTATGATCTAAAATTGCTTTGGATCACCTTCATATCTAATAGTAAGTAATTTTTCCCATTGCCTATTATAAAACATAATCTTCTTTTGTCCTATTTAACCTTTATCTTTCCTCTTTAGATCTTTTAATTTTTATCAAAAATATTAGACTGAATGTGGCTATTTGGATTTTTCAATTAATTAATTCTACATTTAAATGTTTGACAGGTCAGATTAAACTATTTATCTGCAGCTTTTCCATATACACCATCAGACTAGTTCTAATATACCAATATTCTAGAGACAAACCCCCACATTGTCAATAACTGATGAATACCCCTTTTTATAGATGGGGTCATGTCACCCCATGCATATGAAATCATTGGAAAGCAGAAACATGCAAATTTAATACACATATGTATTGCACTAAAGGGCACCAAGAAGAGTCACAAAATACCTTGGATACCTTAAAAGTGAACAAAACGCCACATTGTACTAGTTTACAGAAGGAAGATCAGGGATAATAGCATGCTGTGTTCTATATAGAGTCCTTATTATTTTTATGATATTTGGCAGAGAGGGCATTATACTTGAATATTCTTGATGATATCCTTCAAATCTACACAAATTCCAATACCATCATTCTGTTTCAGAGAAATCACTATAAGGGATCTACTCTTGTGACTTTATTATGCTAATTCTCCACATTTATGCAACCTAGCAAATACAGTCCTTGATGTTTCAACAGCAATAATGAGTAACTTCAAGAGTGATAGGTTTTTCAAGTCCCACCACCCCCTCATCAATTAAGATTTTGTGGTTGGATCTATTTACTTTAATTGAACATTTTCCTACCACTTTAAGGACTATATCATACACATTTTGTTGTGTCAAATATATTTCCACAAGTAATATCTTTTCTGAGGAGCCATGACATAAAACCATCCATAATTCTCCTTCATTCCTCAGCCACTGCAATGTTTTACCTATTTGACCATATGAACTCTTCTCCCTATGAAATTAATATTAAACATGAAAGGGCAGTGATCTCAAACTTCTAAACTGCAGCCAGTGATCCAATGTTCCCCATATATCGAAGCATATGTTGAAGTTGTGGTTTCTTTAGTGCGAACAATTAAGTTAATTGCACCCATCTCAACCTGGCTTAGGGTATCAGGTGATGGCAGGCAAGACACATTCAAGAGAGGCTCCAAACTAAACAAATTTGGATACCAACCTCTTTTCCCACTCCCCTCAAACACTCTAGATTACTGCACCTTGAGACAAAATGAGATGTTCCGCAAATCATAACATATCTGTCATCAGTCAAGGTTCTGAAAGTACATCTAGAGCTATCTTGTATCACCTTCAGTGACGAACAGAGCTTTGTCTGCTCCTGAAATATTGTTTCTCTATCAAAGTAATGCAGAATCCTCTGCAGGTAGAAAAGCAAATCCAATTGTGTGCTAATATTGCCTGGCAGCTGTAACGGTGGTAGCAACATGGTAACTGGCCAAAGTTTTCACCATACAAGGTGAAACCTCTTGCATTAGATGAGAAGCTCATTTCAGAAGCTGCTGCCAACTTATAAAGAATCCAAGACCAGTTTTGCCCCAGGACCACCAGTCTAAATATTCAACATTATTACATCATAGGAGGCCTGACGCTGAGCCAATTGAAGATCTGTTAAGTGGGTAAACCTTCTCCATGTTGCCTGCAGTGCATTGCAAGCTTGCATTACCTGCCTGGTGTTTGGAATTAAATGAATATTCTCTGCTCTCTTTTGAGACTAAATGTGATGCTGTTGAATTTTGTACCTCACCCACCTGAAGTACTCTTTCAGGACAGATGACCACATGGGCTTGTGCTGTCAAAAATGTTCATAGATATGCTTTCTAAACTGTATGTGAACATATTGTTTTTGCTATTGATCAAATTTAAATAGTTCTACTCAGAGTACTTTCTCCTCATACAAAATGAGCTGTTTGGAAGCTTTTTTCAACCATTTTTAGCATCTTGATGGAGACTGAAGAGACTTATAATCTCTCTCAGGGATCTGTTGTGAGAAGTGGAGGGATAGTATAGATAATAGGTAGGGGTTCTAAGCATTACTATGCTGAATTTACCATGAGGTACATTTACCACAGAGTTTTTACATTCTGCCAATTGTTACATTAGGAATCTGGACATCAGGATGCGTTGCATCTCATGTTTTTACTTGGCATACAAAGGTAAGGTCTAAGTAAGTAGTGTAACACATTAATAAATTGTAAAGAAATTATAACATGATAAGATTTTGTTTAAAAAAAAAACTCTCTAATGAGAATATGTTTTAAAATAATCTTAGGGGGTTCAATCATTTTTAAAAATGCCAAATAGTGTATTAAATATATTACAAAGCACAAATACAAATAACGATTATGCAGAATATTTACAAAATAGTATTTGTCATTTGAGTTCACAATGCTACAATTCATAAGGTTTCAATATATTTTTTTTAAATGTCAAATAGTTTATTAAAAATCCTGGAGTACACAATCACAAAGCATTATTGGTAAAATAATTCAAATATAATATTTATACTTTGTTATAGTGTTAGAATTTTTAACATTTATTTTTCATTTGGTGAAATAGTAAAAAATTTTAGTTTTAGAAATTGTGTAATTAGTTTGCATAAATAAATAGGTATTATTGATTTTTTTTTATTTGCATATGTTTACATTGTAATTAATTGAAAAATAAGCCTTTTGTTCACTGTAAATTATTTTTATATAGACTTGTTTTATATGTGTTTCTAAGTGGAGTGCCTCAATAGTGAGAGAATGGATACCTTTGAAGTGCTCAGGTTGGAAACCTAGGGGCATATTTACAAGCCCCTATCGCCGCAAGAGCGTCACTTTTAGTGACGTTCCTGAGGCGATATTGGCTTCACCTTATTTACAAGGCAGCGTTAAGCCACTTTATGTGGCTTAACGCTGCCATGTAAATTAGGCCCTCTTTCAGACTATACTTAGAGTGAAAGGGGCAGGCAATAAGTGTTGTGGTGAGCATTCCACACCCATTGATTTTGATGCTGCCCCATTGTTACAAGGGAGGCGTAAATATGGGGCAGCGCCAAAATTAAGACCAGGGAAAACCTGGCCTTAATCAAGCGCAACGAGGAGAAATGTTTCATTTCTCCTTGTTTTTGCTGTTTCTATGTGTGCTGCATTGTGCAGCACAGATAGAAACAGCAAAAGGCCATTGATTGTTTATGTGCAGGAAGGTCACCCTTCCTGCACATAAACAATCAATAAAAAAAGCTAGTTTCGACTTCTATGTGTGCTGCATTAAGTAGCACACATAGACGTTTCAAAATGCCATTTCAGATTGTTTATGTGCAGAAAGGGACATTTTTCTCTACATAAACAATCTTCCCCTACAACGCAGGCACCCTTTAACTGTGGTGCAAGGGTGTCTGCGTTAGCTCTGGGCAGCTAAATTTAGTGTCTGCACAGGGAGAAATGCAGGGCAGCACCGTAGCCTTGTAAATATGGTGCAGCCCTGCGTTTTGAAGTGGTGGAGCACAGCGTTAGGCCAAGGTGGCTAACGCCGCACTCCGCCACTTCCTAGTAAATATACCGCTTCATTTGTTCACTTTTTAAACACATTTGTAGTATGTCTATTGTAGAATAAGGAGAGTTAGGCTTAATATAAGGATTAACAAATAGCAAGAGGTTGTTTTTCTCTTTTTATTGTTTTCATTTTTTCTTTATTTTGTAGATTAAGGGACTTATCAACTACCTGGGCTTGTGGCAGATAAAGCTCATAATTTTTATGAAGTGAGATATCAGGTGTTCCCCCTAAAACAATACCCTCTTCCTTTCATCTTTTGGTTGACCTTAAACATTTTTTTATACAATATTTTTATGATTTGGGTGATTTGGATGAGTTTTGGATGGTTTTGAACATAGATTGCAGTGCTGCATGGTGTCGAGGGGCATAAGTTTCAAGGAAGTGGGTGACAGGGGTCTTCCCAGATAAATACACCCTTCTTCCTTTATTTTCAGTTTCTTCTAGAGAGAGTTTTCACAATTTGTATGCATTTTTGGGCATTGGATGGTCTGAAAATGGATTTTAAATGATTTAGAATGGATCTTAATGAAGTCTTAAGATCTAGTAATGAGTTTTTGTTGGAAATGGCCCTTTTTGCAGGGTTATCCCCAAACATTTTGCTTCTTCCTCCTATTTTTTCCTGACCTGTTGTTGTTGGCTATAGGACTCTGATCAGTGCTAAAGTGCATATGCTCCCTGTGTAAATTGTTATTGTGATTGGTTATTCATGATTGGCGTACTTGATTTACCAGTATGTCCCTACTAAAGTGCACTGAGTGTGCCAGGGCTGGTAAATCAAATGCTACTAGTGGGCCTGCAACACGGATTGTGCCACCCACAGGAGTAACCCTGAAAAGATGTCTCAGGCCTGCCACCCCGGTGCCTGTGCGCAGTTTGTTAACTGCCATGTCGACTTGGCAAGTGCACCCACTTGCCAGGCCCTAGCCTTCCCTTTTCTTACATATAGGGCACCCTAATGTAGGCCCAAGGTACCCCTGGGTAGGGTGCAGTGTATGTGAAAGGTAGAATATGTACTGGTGTGTGTAACATGTCCTGTTAGTGAAATACTGCCAATTTCGTTTTTTCACTATTGAAAGGCTGTTGCCCATAGGACAGAATGGGGAATGCTTTGTAACATTTTACAAGCATATCTTTCCATAGGGATAAGATAGATAAATGGAGTTTAGTACCCCTAAACTCTGAATTTAATAACACATCTTTTAGTAAAGATGGTTTTTAAATTGTGTGTTTGAAAACAACACTTTTAGAAAGTGGCTATTTTCTTGTTCAACCTTCCCGTGTGCCTCTGCCTGTTTGTGGATTGACTGGCTTTGAGGTGACAGGGGCTGGGGAGGTGCCGTGGCTCCAGGATTCTGGATGAGTCAGCACTAGACTGAATAGGCCTGATCTGCATTTGGAGTGGTGGGAGGAGTAGCACCTGTACCTGAATAGGGCTGTGCCTGCCTTCCACAATGCTGGCTCTGCCCCCCTGTGGTGTGTCAGGAGCCAAGGCTCACACTGACAATTGATGTTGTTGTGCATTTTCAGAGTGGTCCTCAGAACTGGTTTGAACTGGGCTCAGAGCCCCTTGCATAAAGAGAACAAAGACATTTTGGGGTATAAGTATCAGACCCAAAACCCCAGACTTTAGATCATTCCTGGGATTCAAGAGGAACCTTAGCAAAGGAGAAGAGCTGGAGAGACTGAGGAGAAGTACTGCCCTTGCTGTGTTGGCCTGCAGTTGCTGCTTCTGCAAAAGAAAGGAAAAGACTTTGCTGTGTGCTGTGCCCCCTGCTTGAAGGAGATCTCCAAGGGCCTGAGGTGAGCAGGTCTTCTGTTCTGAAGTCTCAGGAACACAAAGTCATCATCCCCAGCTCCTCCGAACTCTGCTGCTGTGAGTCCTGACCCCCCAAGAGGTGCCTGTGCCAGTTTTGGGCCTCTGGAGGTTGCTGCTGCTGTTTGGGAGTTGGAAGAAAGAAGAAACTCAAAGAACTACAGAAATCGGTGCATCGAGGGATCGTGGCTGAAGAGGACCGACGCAGCGCCACTCGACGCTGCCGCATCGATCGCCGCTGCATCCCAGATTTCCACGCATCGTGCCTGTGCAGCAAGTTTTCCATGCATCACCCGCAGACCAGAATCGTCTTGGATTTCGATGCCACACACCCAGAGATGTGCGCCTGACTTGAAGGAGGAGGGTGACATACACCAAGGGGTTCAGGGTTATGAGGTAGCTCCAGTGGTATGCAGTGTCCCTGAGGTGGATTTGGGACATGACACAGGGGATCATATTCCTGGTGGTGGGAGGGACACTCTACTGACTCTAGATGAGTGGTGCAGGGAGAGGGGTTCTCCCATGGTAGGAGAACTGGTGTGTGAGTGTGGAGACCCACCAGAAGAGTGTGGGTTGAGTGACAGAGACAGTCATACACTGTCTTGACAATCTCAGGAGAGTTGTGTGGGGTACTTGTGTGAGGCACTGGATGGTGGGGCAAAGGGTAGCTTGGGTAACAACTGTGGGGGGCTGTGTGATTCAATTGTTGGAGAACATATTTTAAGTCCTTGTTTTCCAGAACTATGCCAACACTCGGTGGAGTGTGAGTTTTCTGTTATGTTATGTTATGTTACCGGGAATTTGTTAAGCGCACGTTCACCAACGGTTTCTTGGCGCTGAGAGAAACATGAGGCAGCGGATGAGAAGAGAGCTAGTTGTCGTAGGCCTGAGAGAACAGCCAAGTCTTCAACAGTTTTCTGAATGAGACATAGGAGGTGGTTGTCCTTAACTCCAGCGGGAGCGAGTTCCAGAACTGCGGGGCCAATACTTCAAAGCGAGCACCGCCCAGTTTTTTAAGTTTAAATGTGGCGGTGACTAGCAAATTCAGGTGGGCGGATCGGAGGTAGCGATTGGGGACGTAACGTATAATTTTAGATGAGATGAAGGCTGGACTGTTCCCGTGCAGGGATTTGAAGATAGTGCATCCCAGTTTGAAAAGACCCCGCATGGCCACAGGCAGCCAGTGAAGGCCTTTCATCAGAGGCTGAATACGGTGCCATCTAGGCTGATAGAAAATCAATCTGGCAGCCTGGTTCTGGACAAGTTGGAGGCGTCTAAGCTGGCAGTTTGAATAATCAAGTCGGGAGATGACCAGAGCTAAGATTACTAAAGTCAAGGCTTCCTGAGACAGGAATCTGCTGATTTTCTTGATTCTGCGTAGTTGGAAGAAGCCGGCAGAGACCACCGAGCTGATCTGAGCTTTCATCGATAGGTCGTTGCTGACCAATATTTCAAGGCTCTTGGCAGAGCTGGCCGGGGTAGGGGGGTTGCCTAAAGAGGATGGCCAAAAGTTGGAGTTCCATGGGTTATCAGGTCCGCCCGTGAGGATTAGTTCCGTTTTATCAGGGTTGAGTTTCAGTTGGTTTCCATTCATCCATTCGCTAATGAAGATCATAGTGTCTTGGAAGTGGGTTAGCGAGGAAGGGTGGAGACTGATATTAAAAACCAGCTGGAGGTCATCCGCATAATTGTATGTTATGACTTTCCTGTCCCGAAGAGATGAGATTAATGGAAGGAGGTAGAGATTGAAAAGAAGCGGGGAGAGGGAAGAGCCCTGAAGAACTCCGCAGGAGAGTTTCATCTTCTTTTAAGAGAGGTTGGCGAGGCGGACCGATTGAAATCGGTTGCTGAGAAAGGAGGAGAGCCATTTTAGAGCCAGGCCCTGGATCCCGGCATTGTTGACATGGTCCAGAAGGATGTTATGGTCGACCGTGTCAAAAGCTGCTGACAGATCCAGGAGAACCAGGGCCTGGGTAAGCCCTCTATCAGCGCTCCCTCTAAGCTCATCCATGACTGTCAGGATGACAGATTCTGTGGAGTGAGAGGGTCGAAAGCCGGCCTGGTGGGGGTCCAGGATGTGATGCAGTTCGACAAAGGAACTTAATTATGTAGAGACATAGGCCTCTAAGACCTTTCTGAGGTATGGTAGTAACGAGATAGGGCAGTAGTTACCAGGGGTAGAGGGGTCAGCACCTGGTTTCTTCAAGACGGGGATAATTTCCGCAGTTTTAAAGAGGTCGGGACTATGCCCTCTTCCAGTGATTTGTTTAGAAGAGAGAGAGGGTGGTCAGGGCACCTGGAGAAGGTCTCCTGGAGGACATAAGGGGGGCAGCAATCTGTTGGGGACTCCGAGCCAACTCTTTTTAGTAGACCCAGAAAGGTTTCCAAGGGGATTTTGGGAAACAGGGTCATCAGGGGTGACAAGTCCCCGGTATTAGGAGAGTTGACAGGGGTGCTAGAGGGCGAAATGCTGGCTTTAATGGCAGTGATCTTATCCATAAAGTATGAGTTGAGTGAGTCGCAAAGGGGTTGAGAGGGGATTAGCTTGGGTACTATTCTATCAGGCTTAGATAGCTCGCTGACTATGGAGAAGATATCTTTGGCTTTGCTAGCTGAGTCCACGACATATTTTAAGTCCTTGTTTTCCAGAGCTATGCCAACACCCGGTGGAGTGTGAGTTTTCTGATTCTAGGGAGCTTGCGTCGGAGGCAGACCCTTTGGTGGAGTCCAGAGAGTCTGATGAGGCTTTTGGGAGTAATCCTGAAGGAGGTGGCTCAGGTTTTCTTCAACCAAGTGAGGTAGGGGAGGTTTGTAGTAGTCCAGATGTGGTAGGGTCCCACGTCCTGTCTCAGAGGGGAAGGAGTGGGAGTGGGCTGTGTCCCAAGGTGCCCGAAACCCAGTCCCAGGACTTGGTTGCTTCCATAAGGGAATACTAGGAGGGGGGCCTAGTGTGTACCGGGAGGCCATTTCCTGAGGGGGATCCCAAAGTGTCAGGTGAACTGGGGAGAACTGCTGTAACCAGCATCCCACCAGTTCTGGAGTCTGGCAGCACTGATCCAGTGGGGAGGGTGCATGAGTCCAGAGAAAAGGGTTAGGGGGGGTTCATTCCCCAGAGGAAGGACCAGTGGATCAGGGACTGCCAGCTCTGAAGTCAGAGCACCCCAGTAGTGATGCTGGTGAGGCCGCTTCATGCTCTGGGTCTTCATGCTCTGTCAAGTGGACAGGAGGCTGGAGATCTGCATCAGGCAGACTCTGGGACAGCTCATGAGGAGTGTGTTTCCCTTGGGGGGGTTGGCGTACTTCCCTAGACATCCTGGGTTGTCAGGCACAGGTCCAGCCTAAGGGTACAGGCCCTGGGTTGGAGGACCAGGGCCAGGGGGTCCCCCCTGACCTGGAGGAAGGAGTGACTGCTAGCAGTGCCCCAACCAGTTTGTTTTCTGAGGGCTCCGCTCCAGGCAGGAGGGTACAGAGCCCCAGGGAGGAGGACAGGGTGTGGCAGAGCCTACCACAGTCTCCTGCCCAGCTGCAGAGTAAAGACCCAGAGCTGGGGGTTCAGTGTCAAGATGCGATCCCTGACCTGGGAGACGGAAGAGTGGACAAAGGGTGCCAGCCACCTGGGGCTACCACCCCCCACTCTCTGATGACACAGAGGTTAGAGAGCCTTGAGAGGCATGAGGCCTGGCTCTCATCACTGACAGGCATCAGTGGCCACTATGTTTAGCTGTTCTGGTGGACAAATTTGTCCCTGGGAGTGGGACAGGAGTCGCACCCTGTTGGTGGACTGGGCCACGCTACTGTGTTGGCCTTGTGTATGCTGTCTGGTTTCTGGGACACATCTGTGAGCAAGGTAAGCTTAGGTATTACACTGATGGTGTCCCAAGGTGAGGAGAAGAGTCCCCCATGGTTTAGCTTAGTGGGCCCTGAGAGTATGGATAGAGGGATCCAACTGGGTTCAGAAAGGCATAGAACGGGAATAGACCCCTGCTGTTCGGGCCAGGTTCTATTGCCCCAAGCAGGGAAGCCCATCGAGATATTGATTGGTCTACCCTGGCTTTAGGCTGGAAGGGGGTTGTGTTGGAAATGGCCCTTTTTGCAGGGTTATCCCCAAACGTTTTGCTTCTTCCTCCTATTTTTTCCTTAGTTGTTGTTCTTGTCTATAGGACTCTGGGGACTTTACCACTTAAGTGCATATACTCTCTGTGTAAATTGTTATTGTGATTGGTTATCCATGATTGGCGTATTTGATTTACCAGTAGGTCCCTAGTAAAGTGCACTGAGTGTGCCAGGGCTGGTAAATCAAATGCTACTAGTGGGCCGGCAGCACTGATTGTGTCACCCACATGAGTAACCCTGAAAGGATGTCTCAGGCCTGCCACCCCGATGCCTGTGCACAGTTGGTTAACTGCCATGTCGATTTGGCCAGTGCACCCACTTGTCAGGCCCTAACCTTCCCTTTTCTTACATATAGGGCACCCTTATTGTAGGCCCAAGGTACCCCCTTGGGCAGGGTGCAGTGTATGTGAAAGGTAGGACATGTACTGGTGTGTGTAACATGTCCTGAAAGTGAAATACTGTCAATTTTGTTTTTCACTATTGAAAGACTATCTTGCCCATAGGACAGAATGCGGAATGCTTTGTAACATTTTACAAGCATATCTTCCCATAGGGATAAGATAGAAAAATTTAGTTTTGTACCCCTGAACTCAGAATTTAATAACACATCTTTTAGTAAAGATGGTTTTTAAATTGTGTGTTTGAAAATACCACTTTTAGAAAGTGGCTATTTTCACGTTCAACCTTCCTGTGTGCCTCTGCCTGTTTGTGGATTGACTGTCTGGCTTTGGAGTGGACAGGGGCTGGGGATGTGCTGTGGCTCCAGGAGTCTGGATGAGTCAGCACTAGGCTGAATAGGCCTGATCTGCATTTGGAGTGGTGGGAGGAGTAGCACCTGTACCTGAATAGGGCTGTGCCTGCCTTCCACAATGATTGCTGGCTTCGCCCCACTGTGGTGTGTCAGGAGCCAAGCCAAGGCTCACACTGACAATGGATGTTGTTGTGCACTTGCAGAGTGCCCCCCCAAACTGGTTTGAACTGGGGTAAGAGCCTCTTGCACAAAGAGAACAAAGACATTTTGGGGTATAAGTATCAGACCCAAAACCCCAGACTTTAGATCATTCCTGGGATTCAAGAGGAACCTTTGCCAAGGAGAAGAGCTGGAGAGACTGAGGAGAAGTACTGCCCTTGCTGTGTGTCTGGAGTTGGCCTGCAGTTGCTGTTTCTGCCAAGGAAAAGAGAAGGTCTTTGCTGTGTCCCCTGCTTGAAGGAGATCTCCAAGGGCTTGAAGTGAGCTGCCCTCCTATTCTGAACTCTCACTGACACAAATACTTCACCCCCAGCTTCCCTGAACTCTGCTGCTGTGAGTTCTGACCTGCCAAGAAGTGCCGGTGCCAGTTTTGGGCCTCTGGAGGTTGTTGCTGCTGTTTGGGAGCTGGAAGAAAGAAGAAACTCAAAGAACTACAGAAATCGGCGCATCACGAGATCGCGGCTGAGGAGGACCGACGCGCCACTCGATGCCGCCGCATCGATTGCCGCCGCATCCCGCATTTCCACGCATCACCCACAGACCAAAATCGTCATGGATTTCGACGCCTCACTTCCCCCTACAGTCCAAATTCGATGCATCACTTCTCCTATGTGCAGCAGAACTGTCGCGTCGCCTCCCCAAGGACTCAGGAACTGACACATTGTTGTGTTTTACAATGCTTCCTTTCTCTGCGGCTGTTTGGCCTTGTGAATTATGACGCATCTTCAGGTACTTTGTGTAAAAGTCACACATCCATAGTTTTCTATGCTACAAGTTCTCAAAACCTTTTAAAGTCATATTTTAAACTGTGTATGTTGGATTTTTGTCGTTTTGGTCTTGTTTAGTTTAGATAAAGATACTTTATTTTTCTAAACCGGTGTGGCGTCCATTTGTGGTGTTATCACTGTGTTACTGTGAGTGTTGGTACAAATACCTTACATATTGCCTTTGGGATAAGCCTGCCTGCTCGTGCCAAGCTACCAAAGGGGTGAGCAAGGGTTATCTAGAGTGTGTTTCCTCCTTACTCTGACTAGAAGCAAGGGTCCCTACCCTATTTGGACAAAGGTACCTACCTCTGCCACCTAGAGACCCCCATTTCTAACAGTTTTATAATAACATTTCATTTTGGTATGCAAATTTTATTATTGTAATACAAATTATGTTTTTTTGGGTGAAAGAGGGTGATTTTGATGGGCATATCTCTCACCGGGATTGGGATGGAGATTGTGTTTTTAAAGTTTAAAAATGTACCCTAAATGAGTAGGGTGTTAGTATTGTTAGTTGTTATTGATTAGTGGTTACAGTAAGTGGGGGTTACAGGCAACTAGTTGTAGGTAGTCAACTGTATTCTAGATTGTTTAATTTTGGATAATAATTGTGCATTCAGTGCAGTCTTCGCCCGAACATTTTTGAAATTGGTACACTTTGAAGGGTAATTGTGTATTCATTTCTTTTGTTTTTCAGAATTGTTTACTTATAGACTTTCAGAGAAAGACTGAACTTCTCTCATTACTTTGAAAAGTTTCCATAAAATTATAAAAGGTAGGGTGTGGTTTTCTCCTAGTGCAACCAAACTCTATGGCATTATTAGAATTGCAACCCTCACTTGGCAGTAACAGCTCCATCATTCAGTATTAATATATATTAGAACATTGGAATGTTGGGAGATCCATTGAAAACAATGGAGTGCTCTGGCTTCTACTGGCCGGTAGAAGCCCGGAGTGCCAACATTCCAATGATTGTTCACAGCTATTGCTGTAAACAAAAGGTCTCATTTTTATTTGTTGAAACAATCTGCCCTACAGGGGAGGAATGTTCTAATAGCCTTTGAGCCCTACGTAGTGGGTTCTACTGGCACTTAAAGGCCTGCTCCCTTGTTAAAAGCCCTCGTCTTTGGCACTGGCCTTTAACGCTGGAGCTGGCCATTAATGGCCAGTAGAGCTCGCTGCGGTGGGCTCTAAGGCTGTAGTAGTTTTCTGTCAATAAACCGGCTTGGAATGTCAATCCAATCGTCTTTACAATAATTTGTCAGTGGGGTCAATTTTTTAATTGTTACTACAATAGTCACCTTCAATTTTTGCTGTAGATGTTCATCAACGTGTTCAGTGGGTATAAAGGCTAGTTCAGATAGTTTGATATTTCAAACTGACGTTTACTATCAGACATGCATTCTTAGGATAGGGTTTTTTTGTTTTAAGATTGTGCTTTAGAAAATGAAAAACAAATCTCTTTAATTGTGTTATTGTATTTTCATGTCAAAATATTTACTCATACAGATTTGTTTAGTGACAGACCCTTATTTCAAACAAAATTTTAAATTTGACTAAAGAATACCTAGATTCATGCGAAATCAAGATAAAAGTTAAAAATGTGATGTAATGCATGTGAAGTAAACGTATTTTCAATAAAAGTTGTAGTAATGCAAAGTAAATGCATGTGTGATATAAACCACAATGCAACATAACACTTAGCAAAGGTATAACATACAATGAATGACAACCTTTGTAAGTAAAATGTGTACTGTATCATGCTGTGATAATTACATACTCTCTTCAATTAGAAGCAAAAGTGAAGCTGAATTTAAGAAAGGTAATTAATGCCTTATGAATATAAAGCATTTTTCTTCAAAACGGGAATAATTTTTTGGGCGATTTTCCTTTGAAGTCGTCTTGTTTAACTTGCTTTATGCTGCTATTATTCTAAGTTGCTGACAAGCTAAGCCAAACAAAACTGTTACAGTGTATCTTGAAAACAATCAAATAATACTTAACAGATGGGGATGGAGAAGGAGCAAAGCCAAGCAGTAACTCAATGTTACTGTTGTTTAAAGAACTGAATCAGTTTTGCTCGTGGAATTGACATTTTGTGAGAAGCAACTTCCTTCATACTAAAACTTTCCATTTAAAATGTACATTTTATCAGCTGCAAATCACTAGGTTTACATGTGAACAAGATTTTTCCACTTTACATAATAGGACAGCAAATTCATCCAGTCTGAGGAAGACGGCAGGATTGATGGTGGCGTGTATGGCAGGGCTTTCCTGATGATACATGCGGTACTTACAATCCAGGCTTAACTGTATGTCAACATGAAGGGTGCTAAGTCTTCATGAGAACCTAGAAAATATATTTTCTGAATGGTGATTCTGTGACTGCTGTTTCTAGGGATGTGATAATGGTTCACACATTTGTATATATCACCCTGCCCTCCATCCGCAGATAGGAGATTCTCTGGAAGGGTTGTTTGACTCATAACACTGAATCTGCATGAGCCTAACTCATCATAGAGAAAATGAAAGACACCTGCCTGTTCACCTTTTCTCCCAAGGGGGTGCAACCAATGGGGGCTCCTCCGCTAAGGCAGAGAAGCATTGCCCCACTGCTCAAAATAAAAAATAAAATGATAATAACATATTGTTATTATCATTTTATTTTTCCTATTGAAGTCAGTGGCTCTCAGGGCAGGGCAGGGCTGGCCAGAGCAAGGGGAGGAGTGTTTTGCACTCCTTAAGTACACATTACTGCTTGGCCGGCCCAAGTCATGCACAATTTGCATGTTCTCCACCAAGCTGTATTACACAGTCTGGTGAAGAACATGCATAGCCTGCCAGTCCCATCTGAGCGTCAAACCACGGCGCTTAGACCAATCACAACGCTGCATTGGAGCATTGTGATTGGCTTAGGGGAACTTCCTGCTGCTTCCTGCTGCTTCCTGTTGCCATCAGAAACAGATAGAAGAGAGGGGACTTAGGAGATGTGGCGGCCGGCCTGCCCAGGTGAGTGTTTTTTTCCTTTCATTTCCTTATGCCCACTCCCGTCTCACCACTCCCTTCGGGTAGCAGCTGCTACTGGGTGCAACATTAATTATCCATTTAGCACTAATGCTACCTAACCTTTTGTGTCACCCCTTAACTGTCCTTTTGGTTATGCCAATAGAATTCAAGAGGTTTTTCAGCAGTACATTCATTTTTCACTTATTCATATTATTTTCATTATGGGTACAATACAGAGTGCAATTTTTGTTCTTAACAGCCAAGTGGTGGGTCAAACACAAGCAAATGGAGAAGCAGATTACCTTTTCTGCAAGGACCACATATTCACAAATGTGGCAAGTTATTTCTGTCCAACCAGCGCACACTAACTAAGTAGTATGGATTATTAATCATAAAATCTATGTCAGTGGATAACCCCAAACATCATAAAGCACAGTCTTCCATTACAATGCTAGAATTGTCACAGGCTGCACCCACTCTTCTATATGGATTACCCTGTAACAATTGCATTTTATCAGTGCTTAATCCTTAGGAGTTATGTTAGCAAATACTGCACCAGGGACCATATTCTGTCAGCTACCTTTTATGACTTTTTATTGCTCTATGGTCATGTTGTTGTCCTCTCAGTGTCACACTGAAGACTCTGGTGCGTTGAAAGCCTTGGCTGCACAGCACCAGCACCGCAAGCTTAGGAAATGGAAAAGAGCAGCCCTGCAAGCTCGGAGAATAAGAAAATAGTCAAAAGCAAAGAGGCACAGAAAGAGACTGAGGCAAAACTAGTCTATGCACATTTGGCTCTGCCTGTATTTGCATGCTTATGGCATATTAGCATAGTATGGATACTTTTGTCAAAATTTTGAAAGAATTGACAATTGGGCCTGCTGAATCCAATCTGAGGCGTTAAAAGATTTGTATGTGGTATTTATTTTGGAAAATCAGGTCCGGGTAGAGGGCTTTTCATGAGTAAGGATGGAAGAGTGTTGCAGTTGGTTGCTGACCGCTGTTATAATCAAGAAAACCATCAACAGAATTATTTTTGCTGTGCAGTGGGCGTTACACCATTTTCAGTCTCAGTGGAATGGTGCTATGTTTAGAATTTCCATAGTGAGGTATTGGAAGTAGCAGGAATGTATTGAGTTAGTTAGTTCTCATTTAAGGAGCACCCTAGTGATAAAGGCCCACCCTAACAGTTGATCTGCACTATTGCAGTGAGGGATATCAAATCCTAGTCATCGAATAGTACGATGCAGATTGAGCAGATCCAGTTTTCCATGACTGCAATAGCGTCATGGTCGCAGTCAAATGATCCCACATGCTGTCTACCCATAGTTGCATGAGGGTATCCACAGATATGCCCTACATCCCTAAGGCTTAGGCCATGCAATGCAAATTCAGTCCCAATTTTATCTCAGAATATATTCTATGTTTTCACTGGTCTTTGCTGTCTTCCGTCTCCTTCCCCAGTTGTGCAACATTCTCTGACCTCTGCATTATTTTCCACTCTACTGTCATATTATTGACTTCCTAATGTTACCATCAATCAGAGAGCATATGTCAGACTTTGAATTACTTGGTTGCATGGATCCAACTCCACACGTTTTATAGATCAGAAATGAAAGCACCCCAAGCTTAGGGAATAAAAACCAAGACATAGAAGACACAAATGCAGACATGTTTCCCTGACACATTTCACAACAGTGTGTGCATATTTGTGTATGCCTGTGTTTGCATACAAATAATCTGGGCAAATTTGGCAATGCCTGTGTTTGTATATGTCACAGTTGTAGATGATGGCAAATTGCAGCAGAGACTGCTTTAGATAACGCAGACCTAAATTCAGACTGGCAGCTTTGTTGTGATGTGTAAGAGATGTGCCACTGGGATGACAGGAAGCAATTCCTCTGAAGTTGCTCGAGAAGTGTTATCTTAGGTTGTGTATAGGACATCTTCGTGTGAAGAGTGTGATAATACAATGTTTTGTAGGCTCCGTGATCAGTGAGTTTTTGGGTATGTCAGACCATTAGACGTAAAATAATTGAGATTCAGCCTATGCACCGCCTTATTGGTAGACAAGTTTATCTCAGTGTTCCGTGCTCCAGGATAACACCCTCTGAACAGAGTGTTGTGAATATATCTATGGTTGCACCCCCAAAACCATGGGGTGTGTCCCCCGGGCACAGGGGTGGTCCTTGTCACAGGATTCAATAACTTATATTGAGTTCAATAAATCAAATATAATCCATCGATATTAATGTTGTTTATTATTGTTGTGCCATCACAATATTGTTAACAAACTTCATGTCCCAGAATGCATTGTTTCTGGAAAACTTGTTTTGTAGAATCCAGCTTTAAATCATAAATTTTTCAAGCCCAATGCATTTCAGCCATAAGCCTTCATCTGGGGATGATCTGTAAATAAATATGGTCGACTTTAGATCTATGTCATACTGTAAGAATGCCTAATAATTATGAGTGCTCCCAGGGTGTACATACGTGACTGTTGTAAATAATGAACATGAACATGCATCAAGTGTGCACAAGGTTATTGCGTTGTGGAATTGTAAAATAGTGAACTACCAACTTTTGTGACCGTGTGTGAGAAATGTGCGTGAAAAGATTGCACTAAAGAACCAGAAAAAGTCAGCGTTGATGATCGTACCCGATTTTATGGTGCGGCGCATTCCCATATTGTTTCGAAGTTTTATGCAGCGAGGTTAACTGCGTGCTTCATAAGCGCGTTTTGAACGTGTCAAATAGAAGGATAGTAACGTGCTCCCGTGCTGTAATTAATGGACGTTTGGTGACAATAATTAAACATAATTCTCTGATTCCATTAATATGTTAGCGCCCATATGGGGGACCGTACGTTTCTCTTACCGTTGTGATGTGTTCAAGCAAGTTAATAAAGGTACGCAAAGAAAGAGGACTTTAGTTTGTAAACACGGAGACGGTGAATGACGGTTTTGTGAAATGTATTACTCTAATTAGAATACAAATAAATGGAAATAAAAAGAAATAGAAATAACAGACGGTTGATATATAGCAATTATGCATTCAAGCGTATGCTGGTAAATGCCACTATCAGTTGGCATGTTTTTCTACAATACTGGTGTCTCAATGTTTATAATAAATCATATCAAATGAATCATGTAAAATAAAACAATAATGACATTCGCCATCATATAAAACCGGGTAGAGAATCCCTAGGTGTACAATGCTATACGTGATAGTGAAAATGATAACAGTGAAATTTAATGAAGGGATGATTGGTGTAAACCATAAGTTAGCTGTATGTGACATCACTCGTAAAAAGTCAAGAGGTACAAAATACAGGCTAATGTTTCAGGCTTATAAATAACATTGAAATTCCATGCGTTCATTCATCCCGTCAGGTTTCAAAGAATTCAAATAACTAATCCAATGGTTTTCGCATTGGAACAAGACGTTGTGGTTGTCTCTTCCTTCTTATTTTTCTATAACTTCCAAGACACAAAATTTCAAGACACAAAATTTCAACTGACTGATATTATGGCCTGCTTTAATGAAATGTTGAGCCACTGTGGATTTTATTTGTTTAACTCTTATGTTGCTTTTATGCTCGTTCAAGCGTATTTTGATCTTCCGTTCGGTTTGTCCAATATAGGGTTTTCCACACGGGCATTTTAACATATATATCACATTTGATGTATCACATGTGGCATTCACCCTTAGTTTGATTTTATGACCTTTCATTGGGTGGGTGATATATGATCCTCTGATCAGGTTGTTGCAGTTGTTGCAGTTCCAACACGGAATATTGCCTTTAAATGTTGTTTGCGTCAGGGAATAATTAGTGCGTTTTATTATTTCTCCCACGTTGTTGCTCCTCCTATACGCTAAAATGGGTTCTTCATCAAAGATATGGTTGAAGTCTTGTTCGAGTCTCAAGATTGACCAATGTTTTTGAATAATATTTTTGTATGCAGCGCTCATCGTAGAGTATTTTGAAACCACTGTGATGTGTTTTTTGGTTTGTTCCTGACCGGGTGCGAGTGGTTTTGAACTTCGGTTTTTGGCTTCAATTAGTACATGTTCAGGGTATCCACATGCCTTAAATCCGAGTAACATGTTGTTAATTTGTTCTTCTGCTCTTGTTGGATTTGTTACTATTCTCTTTACTCTTAACAGTTGTGAGTACGGTAGATGTTGTTTGAGGGGCTGAGGATGAAAGCTTCCGAAGAGAAGAACATTATTTCTATCAGTGTCCTTTCTATATAAATAGGTATCAAATCCAGTCGGAGTTTTAGTGATTTTCACATCCAAAAATGTAATAGTGTGTTGCTGTATTTCATGCGTGGATTGAATTCGTTGATCAATCCTGTTGAGCCTATTGATTTGTTCTTGCAATGAGGTTTTTGCACCTTTCCATAGTATGAATATATCATCAATAAACCTTAGAAACAATACTAGGTGTGTTTTCCATGTGGGCTCAACCAAAATGTTATCTTCTTAAAAATGATTCATAAAAATGTTTGCATACTTAGGCGCAGCACAATTGCCCATTGAAGTGCCGCTCTTTTGTTGGTACCAGGAATCCTGCCATTTGAAGTAACTATGGAGCAACGTAAACTCGAAGAGTTCCATTAAAAATACTTTTAACCGCTCTTCATGTTCTGTATGCAGTAATGCGTGTTCCACCGCCTCTATGCCAAGTTGGTGTGGGATGGACGTGTATAGAGATTTAACATCTATAGTACATAGAAGTATATTTTCGTTGTCTGTAATAGGGACTTGATGGAACTTCTCCAAAAAGTCTGTAGTGTCTTTTATAAAGGGCCTCATAGATGTGGCGCTTGGTTGTAGGTACCGGTCCAGGAATTTACCCACCGGTTCATGTAGACTTCCTCGAGTTGATACTATTGGCCTGCAGGGTGGTTTAGTTGGGTGCTTGTGTATTTTCAGCACCATGTTTCGGGTCGGGCTCCTGGGGTTCATTCGTATGAGATATTTTTTAACCTTCTCGTCGATTGTACCTTTGTTGTAGGCTTTGTTCACGATGTTTTTGAGAACTTCCTTAAATTGTTCCGTAGGATACTAATCCAATTTCATATAGGTCTCAGTGTCCTGTAGGTGAGTTTCCACCTGTTTGTTGTAATAACTGGTATTCATGATGACTAGGGCTCCCCCTTTATCAGCTTTTTGACAAATCGTCTCGGTCCTTTGTGCTATGGATTTCAAAATTTAGGAATTTTGTGTCTTGGAAGTTATAGAAAAACAAGAAGGAAAAGACAACCACAACGTCTTGTTGCAACGCGAAAACCATTGGATTAGTTATTTGAATTCTTTGAAACCTGACGGGGCATGGAATTTCAATGTTATTTATAAGCCTGAAACATTAGCCTGTATATTGGAATCACGGTATTATGTTTAATTATTGTCACCGAACGTCCATTAATTACAGCACGGGAGCACGTTACTATCCTTCTATTTGACACGTTCAAAACGTGCTTATGAAGCACGCAGTTAACCTCACTGCATAAAACTTCAAATCAATATGGGAACGTGCCGCACCATAAAATCGGGTACGATCATCAACGCTGACGTTTTCTGGTTCTTTAGTGCAATTTTTTCGCTCACTTTTCTCACACATGGTCACAAAAGTTGGTAGTTCACTATTTTACAATTCCACAGCAGAATAACCTTGTGCACACTTGATGCATGTTCATGTTCATTATTTACAACAGTCACGTATGTACACCCTGGGAGCACTCATAATTATTAGGCATTCTTATAGTATGACATAGAGGGTGTAACTGTAGTTGTGTTTCATAATACGTACCCTACTCTTCGAGTCTGGTCTTGACACTTACAATAAGCAATAAACACGTAGATGATTAGTTAAGGTCCCCCTTATAAATGAAAAACAACTGAATACGGGAAGTCTCACGTTTACACAGTTTATTATAGACGGTCACCATCTGATTTAGAAACAGCGCGTCTTTGAGTTGTCACACGGAGCGAGTGCTGTTGTGTATTCATGCCCTCGAGTTGTTTGAGGACGATGTGATTGATGATTGTTTGGCTTCCTTTTCACCACGTACTTTGTTGGTCAACTGGCCGCGTTAGAGCGACCAGAGTATGTTTACTTAGATTTTGTAGGCGGTACCTGTAAGTGTCATGGTAGAGACTAGTCCTCTCTCTATTTTCATCTTTTTTAAGTACTCCATCACGTGCTGACGCACGCGAACGCTGATATGCCAGAGAGTAGTGCGGCAGTCCATGCGGTTTGCTAACGTGGGGCAGAAGCGGCGGATTCAAAGGCGGGATCTTTCCATGTCAATCGCGTAAGTGTTGACCAGGCGACGCTATTGGTGTAACTCTATTAGGCTACCTAGAGCCAGGCGGGTAATTATTTAGATCAGCCCCGCATACCAGAACTATGTCGATGGAGTATCTCACAGTTAAAGAGCGATTAAGGCGAGGAGCTTTGAGGAATTGTGTTGAGCTTATACGAACAGCCCCCTACAGTTAGGCTTGTGTTTGTCTTGTAGTGGACGACATTGATGGGACGAATTGGATAAACAGTAAGCAACCTGTGACTGCATTATAACTAAGGCGATCTGTGATACCAGCGCATTAAGGTAATGGATAAGCAGCGCTTTAATTATTCTTCCGGCTTACCACGAGTGAGGATGAGCCGTCTAAGCACTCGTATATTCAATTTTATATTTTTATATCTTTATGCACCATTACAGGCGCTGAGAAAAATTGACCCGTAGTACTCCTCATAAGGGACTCGCTAGGACCTAATACAGGTACAGGGTAGCCACATATAACTTGAGGTGATTGGGTTTGGGTGTATCACAACCCTGAGTATGTATTGATAACTACACAGGGGTGAAGAGTATCCTCGGCCATTTCACTGCTGTAGAATATCCGTGGTGTAATTAGTTTAGGTTTGATTTGGTTGTCTAAGAAGAAAACGGTTTTCTGATCCACTGACTCCTTGGAGTCTTTCCGAGCACTGCATGGGCAAATAAGGGATAGCTTTATTAGAATAGTTTTTTTTATGTCTGATGTCTATTATATTATTTTGTAGATACACTGTAATCCCCGCCCTGAGGAAGCCAAATAATTGGAGGCTGAAACGCGAACGCGTCGACACACTGATGTAGGAGGAGTCCACTGATTGGGTTGACTAAAAAATCAGTTATTTTGGCGTATACACAAAAAATCAGGAGAGGAGTAATAACTCTGACGCCAAGAGGATTACCTCTAAATGTATTACTGTAAATAAAAAGTGTACATTCTTTGGAACCACAGTCAGGGGAATTTATATGCGATAATTTGTTGTGTATATAAGATGTACATATATGTTGAATGAAGCTATATATAGAGGTTGTTATGTGATGAATTTGTCCTTATGTTTGTCAATTGTATATATTATGTGTAAAGTACTCTGATGTCCACCAAGAGATATTCGCTTCTGAAAAACAATTGTGAAAGTCTGTATATAAGAAAATATTAATTACCGAGAAAATTTATTGTTTCTTGTGTATAAATCAATAAGAGATTGATCCCTCTAAGCCATTTCTTTATATATAATAGATCTAAAGTTGATCATATTTATTTACAGATCATCCCTAGATGAAGGCTTATGTCCGAAATGCATTGGGCTTGAAAATTTTATGATTTAAAGCTGGATTCTACGAAACAAGTTTTCCAGAAACAATGCATTCTGAGACCTGAAGTTTGTTAACAATATTGTGATGGCACAACAATATTAAACAACATTAATATCGATGGATTATATTTGATTTATTGAACTCAATATAAGTTATTGAATCCTGTGACAAGGACCACCCCTGTGCCCGGGGGACACACCCCATGGATTTGGGGGTACAACCATAGACCATTAGACGTAACATTTTTTTAGGAATGCTGAGTTGAGCTTTTCGCTGATAACTATATATAAAATGATGTGTAGCAGGGGCTAAGAGAGCAGTGCCTGCCAGGGAAATGCTTGTGAGTGAGAGATCGAGAGTGGAGTGTGGCTTTCAGACTTTGCATTATCTTATGCAGGTGATCGAGCTTTGGTCTGGATGAATCAGTTCATTTTGGGGAGTACATGCGAGGTTTGTGCTCTCATCAGGTGCTCGTAGTGACAATGATGGATGAGACAATTAATCACTTCTCTCATTTGAACCATACATAGAGGTGGTCAAGGCTGTGAGTTACTTTGGGTGCTATTGTTTCAGTGTAGGTGGACTGGACTAGGTGGAGTAATCGGGGAGCCTCTGTCAAGGATGGTGGTGGCTACAAGGAGGGCTGGGTGTTTGGCTCTTAATAGTATCACAGTCTGTGTTTGTGTACATGTAGTTTTGTTCTAAGTTTTGTCCTGACTGCCTTAATTGACCATGGCATTATTTTATATGGTGTCATTCCCCATGGAGAGTGTGGATACAAATTGGGAGATGGGGGTGTGAGGGAGGGTCGCCTAGTAGTGTCTTAGTGGGTAAGACTGGTAGAAATGGTATTAATAGTATTGTCCTTAGACTTGGTAAAAAAATGTTAGGGCCTTCCAGGTAGCAAACAGGCGAAGACATGGAGGATGGACACTGAATGATGACATTCGCATTCTCCTACAAGGTGATGTGCAACTCACATTTCTGGTTATACTCTCTGACATTGAGACTGAGGAACAAAACATAGTATACCCTTTAGTTAAAAATCAGTATATCCAGTTTCAATGGAACCTTGTAAGATCATATGCCATTTATCAATGATTACAGGTTTCCAAGCCGTCAGACAATATGCAGTATTTTTGGTGCTTCAGGATAGATTTGTATAAACCATCAGGGACTAATATCTACTATAGCCTTATAGCCCGCTGAAGCGGGCTATATCGGCTATTAAAGGCCCGCTCCTGCGTTAAAGATTCAAGCCGTAGGCCCAGCTATGAAGATCTATAAGGCTATTAGAAAATTCTGCCACCAGAGGGCAGAATGTTCTAACAAATAAAACAAAGGCCTCTCTGAGTTCGAAGGGGTTTAAATCTCCTCGGGCTCCGAGAGGCCTTTGTGAAAACAACATTGGAATGTTGCTCTGTGGGCCTTTACCGGCCCGTAGAAGCACGGAGCACTCCATTGTCTTCAATGGAGTGCTCCACATTCCAATGTTCTAATCAGTATTATATGCATCCTGGAGTCTAGTCTTATATGTTGTTCTCTTTGTTTTAGGTTTGGTGGCCATAACATCTTGTTGAAACATGTAGGCAATTAATCTTAAGAAGTAGATTCAATATGAAACAGTTTAAAAGGCAGCTCTTGTTTAGGTGCACAATTATCGTTAATGCAAAATTAGCAGAATTTTGATATCCAGTTTAGAAACAAAACACATTTAGGTGCAAAATCACCTATAGGTGCAAAGTCACCTTCAGTGTGTAATGGTAACAGGAGTGAATCACTTGTAGTAACAAAATCACAATTGTGTACAAAAATACATTGTGAAGCAAAATCAGCTTTGGTGCAACAACAGCAGGAATTAGAAAACAAGCTGTAAAAACATATGTAAATGCACAATGGCATTCAGGTAGAAAATCACTTGTGGAGCAACATCACAAAGAGCATGGAGACACATTAAGGAGCAATATGCATAGAGGAGCAGACATACTATTTAGGGACTCAAACAGAGGTAGGTCAAAAATCACCCTTGGTGGGAAACCAGCAGGAGTGTCACTCTTATGTGCAAAATCAATCAGGACACAGAGAAAATGCAACAATAAAATAACAAGTAAATATATAGAAAGATTCATAAAATCATGCGTAATCATTGAATGCATTTAAAGAGTTGTACTTAACTGATGCAGCTAAAAAAGTGGCTTATGGACCAGCATACTAGTGGATTATCAAGTAGTTGCAGAAATACAAATGCTGGTCTACATTTTTTAAACCCAATCATCCCAACAATGGAATTAAGAATTTAATGTGAATAGATTTATAAAATTTACAGAAAATGCATTGGTGTTTAAAAAGATGAGCAGTCATATGGACAACGATTAAAAATATCAAATTTTAATTCAGTTGCCAGATTACACCAGACGAAGATCCAGGCTAATAAATGTGCAGAGTCGAGGTAGTCTTCCAAATATGTTATTCCTAATTCACTGAGACAATCAAAACATGAAGTGCTCTGAGTAAGACCCAGCAGATACCTGAACAATGATTTTCAGCCACCTTGAGTCCTCATTTTCATAAACTTAGATTCTAGCACCACAACTAACTTTGGAAATGTACTTACTGTTGTAAATGTCAATAAGGCACTTTTTTGATTTCATACCATATGGTTTAACAAAATTAAATAAGCATTTGCAATGCAATAGGTCTCACACTATGACAGCTAGAGCTATTGGTGTTGTAGATGACAATGTATTTATCTATGTGTTTGGAGTGTAGTGGGTGTATGTGGAGTGGAGTGGGTGTATGTGGATTGGAATGGAATTATGTGGTTTGTATTGGAATTGTTTGTTGTGGGATTGTGTGGGGTGGAATTGTGTGGTGTGGAGTATATTTGTGTAGTGGAATTATGTGGCATGGTGAATAAATAGGGCTGAGAGCTGCACAGAATACTACAATAAAATGCAAGCAGCTATGGGCTGCTGAAGCTGAACACACACCTATGAAAGCTCGGCCTAAAAACTACTGAAAAACAAGATCTGGAAAAGGACAAATAGTATCACGGAATGCAAGATGAGCTAAAATATGTGTTATGTAAACAGAGACCCTATTGCGGGCCTTGATTACTTAAAGGGTGTTTATAGTTACAGTTGAGAAATCCATTCTTGTTTTGCATTTAAAACTTGAAGTTAAATAAAGGGCATGTTTCATGCATTGTCTGTGTTCCTTGAGTCAAGATGGAGAAGGGGGACAAGTGTGAGGGGGGTTTGTGTGAGTACGGGAAGGGTTGTGGGAACATGTGGCATTATTTAAATACATCAGAGGGTTTGTTGTCTTCCTGTTTTGTAATCATGATGTTGGTGCTTTGATACTTTCATTTGTGAATGTTTTGTCAGCTAGCCTAATAACTCTGAAAGTATCTCGCAGTACCTTGCTGCCTGAAACAATATCTGTAGTGTTTCAGTCAGGACTTACGAGTTTAGGGAATGTTGCTCCAGGCAGTGGAAGTTCCGCTCTCTCTCTCGGCCAGTAAAACATAAATATACTCTAGGGAATATTTTTAAAGCACTCCCTCTTTGGTATTCGGTCTAAACAACTCATAAACCTTTTTTTATTTTGTTCTCAAGGGCTCTTGCACTTTATCAGGCAGGCTGCCAAACAGCATCTGCGTGATGGAATGAGCAGTACCAGCCCACAGCCAGCACCGTTCTGACATTCTCACTGCCTGCTGCTGAAAGAAGCGAAGAGGATGGAGAGCGCAGGAGCAGTAATAGGGAAATGAAATCTGTAGAGACTGCTGCGGCCGCCACAGTAGCGCGGGTTCTGAACAGTTTTACATGCATGCGTTGAACACCAACAACCATCACAGATGCGGGACCCCAGGGTTATGTGTCGCGTCTTAGTCACAATCACCCTGCTATAAGAAACAGCAGCTGCAGCAGACACTCCCTTATGCTTCTCGGCGTGTTCTTACCTCACATCTGCATTTACAGTATAGATACTTATAGTTCTCTTGATCTGACTGAACAAGAACACGCTTCTGCTACTTCTGTCATAACAGAGCAGAACAGCGCTCCCTTCCTCCCGACTAAGGTCCTCTTTATAAGGTGACGGTGCTGGTGGGGTGGTAACTGTGTGACCGTAAACACTGGTTCAATGCAGTAATACTTCACCAGTAAATGCATTTACAATTGAATTTCCGCAGAATAGGGAATAACTGTGCAGATAATATTTTAGGGAGCGGAATTCCACATAGTATTATATTTTTAGTGGGGATTAATGTTCAAGCTGACCAAATACTGTCTGAGCAGGAGGTAAATGTGACCGATGGCATGTGGTGGGTCCTGGAAAGGCATCTGCTAAGACTAGATTAGAGAGGAGAGGAAGCATTAAATACTCCCTACTCCCTCTGTGCTGGTATGGAGGTGGGGCAGGAGCCAAGGAATGAGAAGGAGTAAGGTTGAACTTGTACAAACACACATAAACTGAGGCAAACACACACTGGGGACACATAGCAGCGATGGCATGTGTGGGTGAGCAAGAGGAAAGTGGGTGCACGTAGAAAATAAGAAAGGTGTGCCGCCCGAGGCCCCTGAAGCCCCTGCCATGCTTAGGAAAGGGGAGTATGAGGGGCTACAATGCCTCATGCCTCCGCGGAAAGAAAATTTAAAAGAACACAAACAGCTCAACGCAAGGTAGGTGATGGGAAAAAAACAAGTTTGCCGGCAGATATGATGGTTCGAGACCTGGCGTGGGCTCAATATCGTGTGAATCTGGGCGAATCACTCCATCTCCCCATGCCTAAAAATTACATTACCTAGTTTAAATGAACTAGTGCTGAAGTAATGTACAGCACTCCAATACCTCAGGCAGCATGCTGGCTTTATGGAAGGAGGCTCCCTCTGCAGGGTGAAGCCCCCGCTGCTGTGACCCATTGCCCCTACCCTTCTGAAAGCACAGCCAATGCAAGACAAAGCAAATGAAAAGCAGGATGGCCTAATAAAAAAAGGCAGCAAAGGCAAATGAAAAGTATGATGGGCTAATGACAACAAAGATGGCAGAAAGTAATGCTTGAAAAAAAGAGTTCTTCCTACACAACAGCTGAAGAAGGAAAGCGTAAAGAAGCTGTACTTGGCCGGTGCTCCTCAGCCCGGAGAAGTGAGGTATGGGATCTGTGAATGAATAAGGAGGCAAGAAAGAAGAGTTACACAGGAGGTAACCTATAATAAGCAGCAGGCGGCCTCAAAGTTGTTTTTAGGATTATAACAGGTCTTGCATGCATGCTGCCTAGGCTCGACCTAGAAATGCTGCTTGGGTGTGTAAAAACCGAGGGGTATATTTACCAGCAAATAGCACCACCAGAATGTCACTTTTAGCAACTTTCTGGTGGCGATATGCCCTTCTCCATATTTACAAAGTGGCACTAAGCCACTTTGAGTGGCTTAACGCCGCCTTGTAAATACGGCACCTTTACGAACATCACCTTGCATGAAAGGGGTATGCACTGGGTGTTGCTGTGGGCGTTCTACCACACCCATCACATTTTGATGCTGCTCCAGATTTACAAGGATATGCTAATCTGAGTGTTAGAAATGGGGGTCTCTAGTTCACAGAGGAGGTACCTTTGTCTAAATAGGTGCCCTTGCTTCTAGTCAGGGTAAGGGGGATACACTTCTAAAATAACCCCTGCTCACCCCCTTAGTAGCTTGGCACAAACAGACAGGCTTATCTCAGAGGCAGTGTGTAAAGAATTTGTGAACACATACAGTAATAGAGTGAAAACACTACAAATGGACACCACACCAGTTTAGAAAAATAAATAATCTTTATCTAAACCAAAACAAGACCGAACGACAAAAATCCACAGTACAGGTATCAAGATATCCTCAAAAATAGGTTATTCACTCAACTAAATCTTGTAGCAACAAATAACTCCACTTGGAGTTATAACGATGTTGTGACTGGAAATCCCAAAGTACGGCGCCGACCGGGAGGTGCGCACCGACGGGCCCGGAGTCAAGCAGCCCCCCAAAGAACAGTACCTTGGAATTATGAAAACAAAGACAGTTCATGGCGTTGGGGAGGTGCAGCTTCATAGGCGCTGCACGGCATCTGCTCCTTACGACCCCAGGGGAGGTGCCGCCTCTGTTCCTTACTGCAGCGCAGGGGAGGTGAGACGACTGTTCCTTACTGCGTCGGGGAGATAACGTCACAATGGCGCTGAAACCATTGTTCCTTACGATGACACGATGTAGATGGATTCGGAGATCACCCACGTCGAGGATCAGCTCTGCGATGATGAAGTCAGTTTCGGAGTCGACGCGGCACAGCAGCAGGCGTCGGGCCCACGTCACAAGTCGGAGCAGCGCTCACGGCTTCAGGCAGGTTACGGCATCGCTCGTTGGAGTCAATGTGACATGGCAGTCGTCGTCGGGTCTACTTCGCAAGTTGGTGCAGTGCTCAAGGATGTGGCGCAGATTACGGAGACGCTCGACGGCGTCGGTGTTGCAATTTCCTTCTGTAGCAGCTAAAACAGCAGTTCTAGATGAAGGCAGACAGAAGGGGTGACGTCTTTGTGTTCCTCAGACTTCAGAACAGGAAGCAAGCTCAGTTTCAAGCCCTTGGAGGTCTTTTCTTCAAGCAGATGACAAAGCAAAACAGCAAAGTCCTTCTTCTCCTTTCCTTGGCAGCAGGCAGCCACTGCAGGCCAACCCCAGTCAGCAAACAGGCACAGGGCAGTATTCCTCCTCAACTTATCCGGCTCTTCTCCTTGGCCACGGCTTCCTCTCGATTTCCCAGAAGTGATCTGTGGTATAAATATGGGCCCCAATATTTATACAACAAAATCCTTTGTTCTCTGAAGGCAGAGAGTTTCTGTACCCAGCCAAAATAAGTTCTGTCCTCGCTGGTGCAGCTTCCTGGCAGGAGGTGGAGATAGCATAGTTGAAGGCAGACCAGGCCCATTCAGGTGAAAAATAAATCTCCTCCCCCTACTCCAAATGCAACCCAGGTCTATTAAGCCAATCCCTGATTCATCATACGTCTGGAGCCACAGCCCTCTCCAGCACCCTGTCATCCAAAGCCAGACATGCAAGGCACACTGGATGGTTAGGCAAGAAAATACCCACTTTCTAAAAGTGGTATTTTCAAACACAGAATGTAAAAACTCACCCTCACTAAAAGATGCATATTCACATTCTGAGCTCAGGCATACTAAACTTTATTTTGTTCCTGGGGTCAGTTATGTTTATAAGATGTTATAAACTAACTCCCCATTCTGGCCTATGGGAACAGATAGCCTTGTAATAGGGAAAAACGAAATTGTCAGTATTTCACTTTCAGGACATGCCATACACATCAGGTACCTTGGGCCTACCCTAGGGTGTGAATAACATGTAGAAAACGGGAGGTTTAGGGACTTGCAAGTGTATGCACTTGCCAAGTTGACATGTCAGTCCCAGACTGCACACAGGCTCTGCAATGGCAGGCTTGAGATACATTTTACAAGCTTCTTCCGTGGGTGGCACAATCAGTGCTGCAAGCCCACCTGCAGCATTTGATTTACAGGCCCTGTGCACACATAGTGCACTGTACTAGGGTCTGACAAGTAAATCAAACATGCCAATAATGAAATCACTAATCTACAACAATACTTTATAAGGGAGCACTTGCACTTTGGCACTGAACAGCAGTGGCACAATGCCCAAAGCATCTAGACCAGCAAAAATACAGGAGGCAACAGCAGAAAAAATGGAAAGGAGACCCATGCCAATGGTGCCAGGTCTAATACTGAGGCAGTCCCAACAGCTAACACCATGCAATAGAAGGTGTTAGAATGACAGCACACATAGAAAGAGCAAAGCGCCATTAATGATTGTTTATTGTCAGGAAGGCGTCCCTTCCTGCACACAAACAATCAATAAATAATGGTGCTCTGTTACTTCTATGTGTACTGCAGAAAGCAGCACCCATAGAAGTAACAAATCACAGCTGTTGATTGTTTATTTGCAGGAAGGGATACCTTCCAGCACATAAACAGTCATACCCTGCAACACAGGCCCCCTTGCACTATTGTGTAAGGGTGCCAACCTGGGGATCTATGTATTTTACCCGTGCCGAGAAGTGATGCTGGATGGAGACAATGCAGGGGCTCCTGCAGAAAGGAGATGGGCTGCTGCTACAAAAATGGAGGTAAGCCCCCTCAGGGCAAACTAGCCATGTGGAGGTGCTGATTGATCCCCCGGAGCACTCAGTGACGAACCCCGGATGTAGTGGAAACTGCAGAGTCATCAAGGAGGACAGTAGGTGGGGCCTGATGGTCTGCCCAAACTGGCCTGAACAGCAGAATGAGGCAAGTATCTAGCCTGGGTGGGGCTAATTGAAAATGGCTGCCTAACACCCCGAAATAATGGTGAGCAATGAAGACATTAACAGCAGTTGACAACCTCTTCCTCACCAGGAAGATTGATGCGGCACCTGATGCCCTACCCCACTGTAAAGTAGAACACATGGCTGGGGACCTGATCGTACACTGACTCAGAAAGGAGTGCAACAACATTCCTACCAACTAATGAACCTCCGAAGACATGGATCCTCCGTATGCTAGATGATACATACACATGCCTCTAAGAGGTTCAGATGCCAATGGAAAGGGAGCCCCCCATGCCACCTAAAAAGAAGAACAGCACTTGTGGTTCACTTTCGCATATATAGATAGTGGCAGATCTGGACCGATATCAACTCAAAGGAACCAATGACACATAAGAAGATCTAGAAAAACATTCAAGAAGACAAAACTTTTGACTCAGAGGACTGAGTGAGGAGTTCTTGTAATCCAATCTTGAAAACTTTTGCAGTCAGAAAGCTCTTGTCCCTCCGAAGTGACCATCAGTCACATTGATGTAAAGATCAATCGGATACACCAGGCCAGGCCGAGGAGACAGCCCCTACAGCATCAACCCAGAGACATACTCATTAAATTCCACTACTTTTCCAAAAAAGGAGAAAGTCCTCCAGTACGCTAGAAAAGCAGGAGAGGTGAACTTCCAGGACTACCCCTACACAGTCTTCCAGGACATCTCTCAACTCAAATTACATCGCCACGCCATGTTCAAACCAATAGCCAGGAAATTCTGGGATGATGCCATATGGTACAAATGGACGTAACCATTCAGACTCTCCATTGAACTGGGAGATAAATGCAATACCGACACAGTCGTGCAGCGAGCAGCATCACTGTTGGGCATCACCATCAAATCTGCACACAACAGACAGGGTGCCAGGACCATCACAAGAGCAGCGGGGAACAACCCTACCAATAAGCCCAGATTGGAAAATGCCAACCCGGAGGGAACCGAAATTGTTGAATGAAGTGACATTTTGGTGTCTATCAAAAGAATCACACAAAAGTTGATGGAAGACTGCTTCCAACAAGTCTAACCACTGGCCATAGTTCGGGGTAGCACTAAAACACATTGCTCTTTTGCTCAGCATACCACCTCAGTTTGGACTTAGCCATATGCAAATCAGTCTTGACCCTGTTCCTCATTGAAACAGTCTAGCCCAAGCTGCAGAGCCAGGTGATCCCTGAACAAGACCACAAGAACCCAGAACAGGTTTTGCCCTAGTTATGGGCTCATCAGACGGGTACAGCTTAGTTCCAATGACACTGTGAGCATGAGACACACTTCTGGGCATAACCATGCCACTTATGGTAGTACATGAAACACACAAAAGGTGATGGGACTATCAAAAGAAAGCCAGGGTCAACAGCTTCCTGAAGAGGGGCTGAAGGACTGACTGAAACATGCACCCTAGTGAATCAAGAATGGCTCTGCCCGAACAAAAGTTTGCGTCCCTGGAAGTATCAGATCCGGATCGCCCCAAGCACTGAGTGGAAGTCATCATGAGCCTACAATGTTAGAACCAGAGGTGCAGTGCTGGGGGACCCAAGAACTGGCAATGGACCCTTGTGGCATTTGCAAGGTAGATGAACAGTAATCAGCGATTTGAGGACTGAGAATTGGGGGGTGGATCCCTCACACTGAGAAGAAAAGCAGCAACTACCAACTTTATCTTAGCACAATTAACATACTGGACATGGGATTATCTCTTGAGGATGACCTGTCAGGAGCAGGAGGGAGACCCACATAATTCTCGCTGGTAGACAGCTCTTAACTGGCGTGTTCCATTCTGGTCTGGGAAGTGCCAGACTGGCTGGAGCGGAGGGCTTCTTTGCCCCATATCCAATAACGACAGGGGCAGTTAAAGCCCTCATCCACCAGTCAACAGGGGTAGAGAGATGTCACCCTTGACTGAGAACATGTTATATTTTATATTCTTATGTGGATTTGGGTTTATTTCATTGTTATGGTTGTTACAGGGGGATTTTTAGTTTGGGAGGACGGGATCAGCACAATGTCTGGTGTACACTCCAGGTACAGTATTACAGAATGTGCCTCAGGGGTGCAAAAGTCATGTGTGCCTGCTTTGTGCGCCCCGGGGCACTTTGGTATTACAGAAGGAGCCGCAAATGTTTGTGCAAATCCTTGCAGGCGGATACAGTCACTCACTTCACCCGCCTGCAAAGGGAGCTCTAATTCCTCTTAAAAATACAGGCGGGTTGTCGCCTGCACAGTAAAACACAGAGGGCCTTTGAAGCAGCCGCTCTGCATTTCACTTGAATGCACTGCCCCCAGAGCAGCATGAGTTTGCAGCTGCCCTGAAGGCAGCGCATTCATAGTAATAAGTCACACTTTTCCTGTTTGCGCATGGTGCACCTACTCAAAGGAGCATCATGGTGCAAACAGGGAAAGTGCGCCCTATGTGTAATAGGGCCCCAGGAGTATAAGCCAGAAATGAAAGTAAACAGCATACCCAATGGGTTATCACTCTTTGGTCGGTACTTAACAAAGGGGAGTGGAAATATATCTGAGACTCAATCTCCCTATAACAGTTTCACAAGTTCAAACAGATAGATAGGGTAGATATCTCATCCTGGTGGGGGCGATCAAGAGTCATACTCTCACAATAGCTAAGGTAAATGCATCTAATACCAACCAGGACTCATTCCTGGTCAATTTTCTAGAAAGGCTAGCTGGAAGGGCCCAGGGTAAAATGGTCCAGGCCTGGGATTTTAACATGGAATGGGATCCACACAAATGACAGTGAGGAAGGACACAAATCCCATGCAGGAGCCTTGCATAGGAAAAAAGACCTTAATAAACTGGACTTGTGGGATGCCTGGTGGGAGACAAACATAGCAACTACTATCTTTACCTTATACTCCTATATTCATCGCACCCACTCATGAATCGATTATATACTAGTAAGTAACTCCCTTACAGGTACTGACCTATTTGGTGGTGAAAGAACCTATATCGGTCTCGTACCATGCACCAGTCATGGTTCAGCTCTATTTAGGAGTGAGGAGTGCTCGCTAAAGTGAAGGCTCCACACACCCTTACTTAGGGGCCCAGTTATTAAAGATTAAATAGAACAACATATATACAAATACTTTGAACATCACGAGGGAGGGGTGGCATCCCTCACTGGAGTCTGGGACGTGTTTAAAGCAGTTATGAGGAGCTATTAAATGGCATCAGATCAATATACAGAACTCTGCAGACTAGAGGTGCAGAAGCTTGAGAAAAAGATCCGAGACTTAGAGGAGGAATGACTACAGCAGCCCTCTTGCTGAATTTCCCACACTATTATGATAGCCAGAGGCCAATTGCGAGTGTACTACACTAATAAGGCAGAGCTCTCCCTGCTATATCTCCAAAAATGATTGTATGTAACCTGCTACAAAGTCTGTACTCTCCTTGCTGGAACCCGTAGGGGTCAGAGAGAGTGCGTATGAGAAATTGTCAATGATTCTGGGGCCCCATTGGTGGAGGATTGAGGAAAGTAGAGGGATTTTGTAACTTTTATGAAAACTGCTACAGTTGTACCTCTCCATCGTCTGACAGGGTAGTCGCCTTCCTGGGGAAAACCCTGATCCTAGAACTTGTAGACACTCAGTGGGACTCCTTGGAGAGCCTGCTTTTCCCAGAAGAAGATTGGCCATAAAAGCTCTTAAACTTAACATAACTCTAGACCCTGATGGGCTCACAGCCCAATTCTATAAAACATGCACCACCCAACTAAGTCTGAAACTCACTACCCTGTTTAACTATTGTACCACCAAGGGTATGATGGCGCCGACAATGGGTGATATGGTAGTCACATTCATACTGAAGCACAATAAGGCCATCAAAAAATGTGCATCCTATCGACCTATAGCCTTGTCAAACATTGACGCCAAGCTCTACATGAAGATTTTGGTCACTCGCCTGAATAAAGTTCTTTACACTTTGGTATGCCCACACCAGAGTGGGTTAATTCCAGGATGCCAGGCTCATGACAATGCCTGGATTGCCACCCCCTGAAAGAGGAGGCCTCTCTCAAAAACATACACGTGGAACTACTATCTCTAGATGGGGAGAAGTCTTCATTAGGGTGGATTGGACCTTCTTACGCCTCAATCTCCATAAGATGGGCCTTGGACCAAAATTCCTGGAGATAATATATGCGAACCACAGCCACTCAAATTGCTCTACACCTTACAAAATACATATGACCCAGTTCCTGAGGCACAGTTATCCAAGATAAAGTGAGACCTGCGGGATGGTGGTCTTCCTTGTATAGCGTTAAAAACCCTTCAATGCAACCCTAATAATGGAGGGATTGCTCTTCCACATGTAAGGGCCTATTACTGGGTGTCTCATATGGTGGCTATTAAGGATTGGTATTTTGCACCGCAGGACCATTCTACTTACAGGTTAGAACGATCACAGTTCATCATGCAGTCCTGGCTGCACTACTTGAACAGCAGAAATGGTATTCAGGCGCTACCACTGGAGATGTTGGTGGCAATTGCGACCTGGAGAAAAGCCACCAGGTACATAGGATGGGCAGGGAAGTTGACATGGGTGACTACGCTCTTGGAAGTGTCCTGGATGTGCGAATTGGAGAAACTAAAGGGGTTTCGATCTTGGGACTTGCTGGGAATCGCCCGACTGTGCGATCTCCTGAGGAATGATGACCTGAAGTCCTTCTCCTTCATTCAAAGAGATTATCAGATGAGTTCCAACCAATAATTAAAATATGCACGGTTGTGCCAGTCTTGGCAGGCAAAGGGCCTGGGGGAGTTGGACCTACCTGAGTGCACACCTCTTGAGGGCGACTTCTCCTAGAGGAGACGCCTTCTAAGACTATATCCCATACCGACAAAACACTCAACAACAACATGTCAGTCACACTGGTTAAACTAGGCCTTCATGGGGAGATGACTTAAAGGGGAGACTTGAGGGCGTGGATTGGGAGGCGGCCTTGATGCAACTGAGGGAGGTCGGCATAAAGTCCTGGTTGCACCTGATACAGCTTAAAGTACTACATCGATTTTACTATGGCAGAGACCATCTGCACCACATGGGGAGGGCAGTGTCCCCGGATAATTTGTGTTGTGGGCTGACACAGGATTTGTTTGTGCGTATGATCTGGAGCTGCCCAGCCGTTCAGGCATACAGGTCACAGGTGGTAGGGGAGCTCAGCAAGGTGTTGGGGACACATCCACTTCAAGCCCAATATGGCCTCTTGGGCACCTTGGGAAATGTAGATTTTCTAGGGCGCAGCTTCTTTTTTGCAATTTGGGGCTTTTACTGGCTAAGCATGACATAGCGCATCACTGGGGTGCTCCTGCAGTCCTGACTGAAGGAGAATAGAGGTCAGGGATGGACTTCTACATGGCGGCAGAAAAGGTTACATATTTAGGCAAAGGTTGCCCATGCAAGTTTTTCAAGGTTTGGGGGTGTTGATTCAAACACTTTGGCCTACAGTTCCCTGTCACTCAGGCCAATGCTCCTACCTGATCTCATTGTGCATGTGTTGTCATTTTATGAGTCATTGCTTTTTCTCCTAATGAAATAAAATACTGTTGCTATATGCCAGCCCTGTGTAAAAGGCTGCCTGCATATACCTGCCTCATCCTTTGCTGTAGGTCGTGTGATTGTGCCCTCATTGTTCTTGTTTTAGTCAAATTAAAACCAGATAAAGATAATTAAAAATAAAAATAATGGCCTCAGTGAAAAACTGGTGACAGATGGGCCATGCCATATTCCAGAGGCCGTTGAGGGATCTTATCTGGTTGGAGAAACACCTCTAACATCTACATCAATGCCCTAGTAGCCACGACCCCCAAGACATGAGACAGATATGTGAACGCACATGGCCTAGTGTCATACCTCTCCCTCTACACTCCCGTCCATTATAATCCAGCATTAACACCTGCCCCTGAGGGCCAACCCTTCGTGATTGGAGGGAGGGTGGTTTCAAAATGATTTCTAATATGTACGATCCCATGACCCCCAAAATGTTTCAGCACTGTAAAGCCGCCTGTGGTCTCACTGACTCTGGGAAGCTACACCATGCCCAGATCTGGTGCTGAGTATCCCACCCCCCAATTTGAGCTGGTGCCACCAGGACCAAGACCCCTTTTGAACTCTAGTTCCCTCAACTGAGTGGCAGTAGAGGCACAATTTCAACATTGTAGATATTTTTACTAGCACACAGAACTCCACGGATGTGGCAACATAATGGGGAATAGAACCATGTTCTGAGAAACCACGTGATAGCTTAACTGTGGGATAACTTGCATTAGGGCACTTGTTCCTCCTCTACTTCGAACCTGGAGTGGGTAATACACTTCACAGTTTGGGAAGCGTGACACTGCAACTCCATAAGCCACACCGTATGCATCATAATGTCTCACCTAGGGGCTGGATGGAGCGAGGGGCACTGAGAGAGGCACTCCATTTATTGTGGGACTTCTCGGTGATGAAACCCTTTAGGGAGGAAGTGTCCAAACTACTTCACAAGGACTTGAACTTCCCTATCCCCGCTATGCCAGAGGTGATGCTCCTTGGACTCAAACCTCTCAATTTCACAAAACTGACCAAAGATGAATGGCACATATGTCTACAGTGCCTAGGAGCAGCAAGATTGATGATAGCGCACAATTGCACAAAAATCTGAATGCCCAGCACTCACACTGTGGTACCATAGATTATGATCTATACCTGTCAATGGAGCGGCTGACATGTAATATGAAGGGAACCCACCTGCTTTTTGTTGGTAAATGGAAACTGTTGCTTAAGGAACTAAACTGAGGGCCACCTAGCTCTACTCTCCCTCCAGGATTGAATGTCTGGGTCTCTTTCATTAATTCTAGGATGGCGAGCCCCGTAGTATACGTCCACGCTAAAGTTAAGTGAGGACCAAGGTAGATGGTAGGAAAATGTTCTAGGTAACTGTGATCTTGTTTCTTCTGGTGGGCATTAATGGTCTGTTTAAACTTCTGCAACTGGGGGTTGACAGAAGGTGGGGGTGGGGATAGGTGAACACATAAGCCATGAATAAAAGATGATGTGACAGGCTCTACACATTGTTGGGTTATTGTGCTTTCTGTAACCAACTCTGGCAGGCTGCCGTTGCCACATTCTAGTTGTAAAACCTTATCAGAATGTACATACCTCACCTGAAAATATTAATAAAATGTCAAGAGAAACATAAGACCAAGATAGCTGAAAGTCTCAACATTGCTTATTTTATGATTACGGACTATGACATCTTCAGATCTAGATCTCCTAGAGCTCAGCATCATCAGGTGTTACTTTAAAAGTTGTTTTTAGATCGTGGTCCTCCAGACACCTGGCAGAGCCATCCAACAGTCTCTGGAGGCTAATTGCAATCGGTGATAAAAGTTCAGTTTAAGCTGCTTAAAGTAGGACTTTTTACAGATTTTTGAGATATACTTATTTATACTTTTGAAAGACCTCTACAGCCCATTGCTGTAAAGCAAAAATGGCTGCGAGTTAAATGCCAGACCTCTCTGGCTTTTTTTGACCTGTCTGAATATTCTCTATTTGACCCATACCGAACTCTGCAAGTAAATCCAGATGGAGACGCTGCAGAATTAATATGATGGCATCGTCAATGTCCATTGATGCCGAGGTTTGGCCCTATTGACACTGACAGAGGCCAAACATAAGTGCTAAATGTTAGGACCTACCTGTAGCCACAGTGTATTTATCGATTAATAAATGTAGATTAAGACATTTTTAGTGGCCACAAGCCATTCTTTGAAACCATACTGTTTCTCTACAAGAACATTTTTACGTTCACTCAGATAATTAGTCTCTTCATGATAACACGACCATCATATTTTTACAATTGAGTCACTCAGGAAAAAGGGGTGATAAGGTAACCCATGTTACTCTTTTTACCCCGTCACCTTTTGTAAGTACTGGAATAATAAATTACTCTGACCATTTGTTTAGTAGAACACTGCTGGCTGCATTCAAAACATTGGGCCACTAAGTTCTATAGTACTCTTAGAGATATCTATCGGAACCCAAAATGTTGCATTAAGTGTGAAAGGCAGCCATCAGATTGCCATCACATTTGATTGACAGTACATTGAGATGCAAAATGCCTTAGGTGCAGCATCAGAAAAATGTTTCAGAGCACAAACCACATTTCTGTGCAAAACCAAACCTCATATTTAGGGTCAAAAACACAGGTAGGTGCAAAATAACCCTTGGTGCAAATTCAACATGATTAAAAAACACATATGCAAAAACAGCCTTAGTAGCAAAAGTATTTTTTTGTGCCACTTCAACAGGAGTGAGGACAGGCTTTAGGTGCAAAAACAAGCACAGAAGCAGAAATCACATTCATGTGCTTAAAATATTTAGGTAAAAATTCACTCTAGATAAAAAGTCAGCACGGACGAGGTATCTCATTTCAGAGCAACACCACTCAGTATAGAGATGCATTAATAGGATGTCACATTAGGTTCAAAAGATGTGCATCAGTTTAGCAACCAATCTCAGTGCAAGAAGCATTAAAGAGCAAAATCACATCCAAGTGCAAAAAACATTAAGGGAGGGCAATGCTCACATTAGTGTTGACTGTAGTTTTGACACAACAGTCCACACAGAGGGGAGCGCAAATTGTGGACTGCATGTGCCATGATGCAAAGGAGCAAACTTTTCTGGGATATGATGTAGTGCCCAGCCACACCCTTTTCCCTGCCCAAACTGATTTTCAGGACCTCCTCTACCATTTGTCACACATTCCTAATGTTCCTTTTTTTTAAATTGCATTCCGGCCCATTGATTACACTTCATTCACGGCCCGAGCCGGAGAGTACGGCCTGAGCCAGAGAGTACAGTCCAGGTGCGGAGAGTACAGCCCAAGCCGGAAAATCCGAGCCGACTGCAGACGTAAAGATACAACTCGTAAATTACCTCTGTGAATACCAGAAATCATAAAGTTAGATTTTTGTCTCAGATTACCTTTGTGAATCTGGCCCGCAGTGTTTCCACCTCAGTATACCATGTCCATGTCTTTGCCCTTTCTATATGTTTGCATGCACTTCATAATGACAGTGCCATATGTTTAACGCAAATGGACAATGCCTTCTGCCATACACAGATCAGTTAAGAATTGTTGAATTCTAGCTTTAGGGATTTCAAATACTTGCAATGCTTAATTAGAGCTGTGGTTGCTGGTGGTGCCATAGGCACTTATGTTTTCATCATCAGACTTGGACCCAGACAACAGAGAGAATGGCAAAAAAGGGGAAAGAAGGAGGAAGAGAATCAGGAAACAGTGACCAAGGAAGAAAGCAGGGATGAAAAATAACCTACAAAAGTGAGATAAAGGAACAGGGAGTGTATAGTGGTGCATGAAAGAGGCATCAGGTAGGAACACGACTAGGCAGCCTAGGTATTCATCAACTCCCTCTTTCGGCAGCGATCGCCGCTGGCTTCCAAGAACAACTTTGGGCCTCAGCACTTATTGTTTTATCAATTAAGCATTAAGTACTGGAATATAGATTGATCATTTTTCCAGACACCTTTTTTGACTAGCATATTTGATTCTAGTCTTCTGAGTTTCAAAGGACATATACATTATTTAACGTGCTATTATATTAAATAAAGTACCTTCTGTTTTGTCAGTGATGTGTCGCCTTAAATCCTATATTCTTGAGAAGTAAGACTCATTTAAGGCACGCATTCTAAAACTTTGACTGAATGAAATGAGCTCAAGCATATGATGGCATTTAAAGCAGCCCTCCAGGCACAGAACTTCCGGGTCTTTCTGTAACTTACGATGTTCCACGTTGGCTCCGCCTGGTCAGCCCCAAGGTATTCCACGTAGGAGGCAAATCCCTCGTTGAGCCAGAGGTCATTCCACCACCTCAATGTCACCAGGTTTCCAAACCACTAAAACGAAAGAAAGCACATAGTGCAGCATTAACGAGAGGAGCCGCTTGGTTCAATTTTCATTGGCATCTATTCAAAAACAATCAGACTTGTTTCTTGTGAACGGGAGGGCGCTCGGCTCCTCGTGGGTCAGAAGCCTCCAGCTAGAGTGGACTTTGTGAAAGTCACAGCTGCAAAAAGCCGCGCCTTTTCATTTTCAGTAATTAAATGACAGCTCCTAACTTCTTCTGTGGGTAAATGTGGGCTGCCAGCTTAGTACAGCACATCCCAAAGCTTCACCTTCACCTCTGTCTCAGCAGACAAGGGTGCGACTGCAATATGTTTTTAAAATAAAGTAGTTCAAATGCAAACATGCAGGCTAAAGGAGCCAATAAAGTACTTCCTTCAATGAAAAGGATAGGGCATAAATGATTTTGATGCAAATATGATCTGCAGACGCAGGCATCTCTTTAGATACAGTGTCACAGCTTTCATGTGAAAAAGACTGGCTTGAGGCGCAGGGCTATGCCTTCCACAGTTTCTGGTCTATCAATCAGCTGTGACTAGGAGAGAGGGTTGAGAGTGGCATCGAGTATTGGTCTGTTAACTTTCTTCATCTTCATTTTTTAGGGAGCACTTTTCTAGAGCTATAGAAAGGTACAAAAGAAAGTGAAAAATAAAGTTAGCTTTGTGATTCTATGTTATGTTATATTATGTTAAATACATTTGTACAGCGCTCTGATACCTGGAGGTGTCCCAGTGCTAGCTTGGATTTAGTCAGCAAAACACCCATTTGGGTAGATAAGTATACATAAACCACACTAGCACTCAGAACCCTGTGTCACCAGGATATAGACAACACATAGCTTGGATTTAAACAATAGTGGTCTGCGACCAGGCCCTAGATGTTAAAAAAAACAGGCTTTCAATCACTTTCTGAAGGTGAGCTGATTGGGGAAGATCTAATATGGAAAGGTCGTGAGTTCCATGCCTTGGCAGTACCTTTGAGGAAACGTCTGCCTCCCCAGTTCATTCTCTTGAATTTGGGGACCACTAAGGTTTCAGCTCCGATGCAGAGAAGTGTTGTATTTGGTTCGTACCATTTAAGATTCTGCCTAAGGTGGCAAGGGCCTGTATTATGGAGAGCCTTAAAGGCCGTACACAGTGCCTTAAATTTGATACAATGCCTCATCGGGAGCCAGTGGAATTTACAAATTTCAGATGACACTGACTTAAATTTGAGTACGTCGAGTAGAGGTATGGCTGCAGCGTTTTGCAGCATTTGTAGTTTAATATGGTGTTGCCGCTGTGTATTTAAATACAGTCCATTGCAGTAATCCAGTTTAGACAGAACAAGTGAGTCAAAAGTGTTTTTTGTGACTCAAATGGAGTAAACTGAAGAATCTTTTTAATCAACCTTAGAGTGAAAAAGGTAGAGGCAATGACCGAGTTTACCTTGTCCCAAAGAAGAGTTTGTTGTCCATTTGGGCACCCAGGTTTTTGGCTTTCTTCACCAGCAAGGACAGAGAGCCTAATTCATCTGGCCAACATGATGACAACCAGAAGGAAGTTTTATTTCCCAAAAAAATAACTTCTGTTTTTCCGGAATTCAATTTTAGGCAATTATTGCTCATCCAGGTACTGATGCCCAGCATACAGAAAAAGGCTCTGAGACAAATGAGTCCGGGCGACCACTTGTTTTCTGTCTGAAAGAAATGATCGCAGCAGGGTGAGTGCTGTTCCCTGCACACCGGACGTGGCTGGGCGGTCCATCAGAAGGTCATGATGGACCGTATCAAATGCTGCGAGAGATCTAACATTAATAATGCAGCATTTCCCCCAGCATCCAGAGCCTCTCTGAATTCTTCTGTGGAATTGATCAGCACAGACTCTGTGCTGTGCCCACTCCGAAAGCCATACTGCATAACTTCTAGCAGCTGGTTTTCCATGATAATGTTTGAAAGTTGGGTATTCATGGCCTTTCCAGCTAATTTGTCAGGTAGAGGAAGCTCTGAAATGGGGCAGAAGTTGTTGGGATCATTAGGATTTAGATTTGTTTTTTATTAGTGGCAGTATTGAAGCCACCTACCATTCTAGGGAAATGTTCCAGTGTTTACATCATATTAACGAGAATGTTGAGATTTTCAGCCATTAACCCTGGAACCATTTTTACCATCACTGGGGGGAAAGGGATGCGTTGGAGAGCTAGACTTGGCCGCTTGGACTGGACCAAGAACTGATTTAGTCGAAAGGGAAGCGAATTCTGAGAAAGTAGCCTGTGTTGAAGAAGAGGCCTGTTCTGTTTTCGACTGCATGTGTGAGAGGGTTTTCACGCTATTCACCTTCGATAGATTGAACTCATTATAGATGCCTTCAACTTTATTTAAAAATAACTTTGCAATGTTGTCACATAGCAGTGGATTGCTGTTGATGTGATTTTTGCCAGCCAGCCTGGTTAGCTAGAGCCTATTTTGAATAATTATTTCGAGGAGTTTTTTGCAGCATTATTCTGTTCAGTTCAATATATCGATTTTTCTCTAATAAGTAAGGTTTTATAGTAGGCTAGACACTGTTTATATTAAATTTTTCCTATGTCACTGTAGTCTCTCCTCCAGACTTGTTCTTGACGCATGCAGAGTTGTTTCTGCTTTCTAAGTGCATCAGAATACCAAGGCGCAGTGCGGTGGAGGCATCTAGAGTGCACATTTTTTTCTGGCACTAGCCTGGTGGCTGCAGAATGAAGCCAACTGGTCTATAAACAGGGAGAAGCTTCCAAGTCTTCATGAAAATTCGGATGAGGGATAGAGAGCTGTTACGAGAGCTGGTCAGGATTTACTTTGTTCCAGGCTTGGACTTTTTGTGGCATATTAGAGTCGAATATACTAGCCGGAAGGGTTAGCTTAAATATAACCGCATGGTGATCGGACCACATCAGAGTGCAGAATGATTATTAAAGATGCCATCTAGCGTGTGACCCGCGTCATGTGTGGGCCCTTGTACCAATTGTTCAAGGCCAGCACTAATCATGATATCTAGGAGGCGTACAGTGTCTGGATCTGTGGAGGTTTCAAGGTGAAAGTTAAAATCACCCAGTATGGTGACATTGTTGTGGAGAGCTCTTCTTCCAGCAGAGGGCCTACTTTGCCTTTAAAGGAATGTCTTGGACTTGGGGGACGATAAAGTGAGATACCTTTAAAGGAAAACTGCTTGAATAGTTCAAACGGAAATGAAAGAGCTTCACAAACATCTAAAGAAACCGTGTTAAAAGAGGCTTAGATTGCATCACGATAAATTATTTCTAGGCCTCCTCCCCTCCTTAAGGGGCTGTCTAGTGAGTGGCATGCAATCAATTCTACTAATACAGGTTTGAAAGGAAAGCACATGTGTTGAAATGGCCTTCAATCTCCTCACAGCCACCATGATTGCCGTTAAAATTGATAAAGTAGTGAATATTTTTTGTTTAAACTTCTTGGGGCAGATTTACAAGCCCCTCGTGACAACTTTACGCAGCCGTTGCTTCACTTCTGTGACGCAGCAGCGTAGTAAACAATGCGCCACGTTGCAACATATTTACAACGTGACGCATCTAGAGAGATGCGTCACGATGTAAACCCCTGCTCTACATTGTACCTGCGTCAGGTATAATTTATGCAGGGTGGGCGTACCCACACAGAAAAGCCTCGTAAAAGTGACTCTTCACTTAGTCACTTTTATGACGCCACTGCGTCAAAACCTTATGCCTGCTTGAAGCAGGCGTAAGGAGTGACGCAGCATGTTAGGAATAGGCATTATGCTCAAAGATGCACCACGCAACTGTCTATCGTTGCGCCACGGTGCGCCTCATTTTAAATGCGATGCATCCATGGTGGTGCAAGGTTATTTTTACGTGACACATTTTAACTGGCGTATCTCTGCTAAAATGCAGAGATGCACCAGTTCTTGTAAATCTGCCCCCTTATATTTTGTACTTCCACTTTGCCCTGTAGGAGACAGTGCTACAAATCCATTTCAGCACAATAATGAAAAGTGTCATAATCATCGGAAGAAATATCAGTCCATATTTTGTATATTGGGTAAGCCAGTCAAGCTTGTTTCTTTTTTCAGAGTGAACATGTTGCTTAGAACCATATTTCAATTCATTTGTTGTGTGTCGTATTTTAATTTGCTTATTTAAGCAGAATCTACTAAATGCTATTTTTTCCAAATTAAAATATCAATGATGCGATTACTTACATATTCCACTAAACATAACACAAATTAGCACCACAAGACCTTAAAAAGAGCAGATATTCAAATGTCAATAACATAACATAACATTATACATTCCTTTTTTTAAAAGTCTTACGATTATGATGTGACAAATGCACAAACCCACATGCACGCACATCACCCAGAGCCTAAGAATGATCAGTACAATGACAACTGGGGCCATTTTACAGAAAATGCCCCAGGGGCACAAATTTGCACCCACTTCATATGCTGATCGTGCACTTTGGTATTATAGAAGGGGCCGTAAATGTTGATAGAGCCACATCTACAATATGGAATGTGCCGAGTGATCATAAGAGGACTTTCCCTCATGTGATTGGGGATATGCCCCAGGGAAATGAGGTACACATTTGCCATTGCTTGAATTACATCCTCACCACTTTTCAGACGCATGCGCAGTGGCAAAGAAGAGTTCTGGAAGCACCCTTCCAAAGTGAGGCCAGTACACTTCAAATGAAAGTCAGAGCCGCAGTTTCAAATTACAGCCCTGTCTTTCACTAATGCACTCTCCACAGCACAAGTACACATTGTCTGAGTTCACGCCTAATTTTCTGTGTAATTAGGACTTCTGACACAGTCTGTGCCAGACGCACCATGTTAATGGTGCATCATGATGCACACATTAAAAGTACACCAGCGTTCAGGCCCTGGTGACCCTTCTTTAAAGAAACAACTTCTGTTTCTACACGCTAATATGAGTGATGAGTTGGCCAGGACTTGGCCTTCTGATTCTCCCTACCTGATCTAAGAATCATAGCTTAGGCATCCAGCGCTTTTCACGACATCTTCACATCTCCCCAAGAGAGGACTGAACCATTAATTTTTTTCTAGGCATCAGGTAAGTGAAGGAAGGATTCGGAGACCTATGGAGTGGACTGCTATTAAAGTCATCTTCTGACCTGTCTGCATGGGCTGATCCAAGGCGTTCGCTCAGGGGAACACGCTTTCTAGGGATGTGGAACCTTTCTGTTTCTGACCTCACACCAAGCCACCGACTACAGACTGCAGTAACTCCCAGAAACATCCGCTCCTTAGCATGTATACCAAAACTGAGTTAAAGAGATCAATATGAGGAGCACTGAACTGAACCCTCATTCATACATTCATTCAGCAATCTCCTGCGGCTGTATTCCTCTATGAGTAACAATATAGCGGTGAGAGCAGAGAATGCCAAAGAAAGGGCGACACCAAAGATGCACCCCTCCGTGGCCCCCAAAATAGCTCTAGATAGGCCTATTGATAAAACTACAACCACCCTGATATCTATTGCTGCAATATTTCCCAGCGCGCTACCACTTTGAATCCATCCAATGGATGATCCGAGAGAGGGACACATCTAATGCATGTTTTGCTTCTGTGAAAACTGTAGCTTGAGTAATAACATGGGCCTCGCAGGAAAGAGTGGTTTTACAAATAATGGAAGAGGATAAACGTAATGTGGAAGAAAAGTGTCTTCTTTCATAAACATAAGATATTCTTGCTTGTATGCGGATCATATCTTCTATCTGGTGTCTGTATCTAATCTCTATCAATATACTTGCAAATGTAAAGTTTATAACTCAGAAACACGTCTTCAGGATAAGTATTGTAATTCTTACGCAATTCATTTGCTAATATTCCACTTTTCCCCAGTATTTCTGATTCGTGTTTTTGTTAGAATTGACTCCCAAGATTAGGTAGAGATTGGGCTTCGCTTAATTGGGAAAGATCTTGGGCCTCATTCATGAAGTTTTGCCGTAGGGCAAAAGAAAAGGGCAGGAATGCGCCGTAATGCGCCGTATCACGGCGCATTCCTGCCCTTTTCCCCTGCGCCGGCGCACAATGGGCTGCCTGCGCCAACGCAGGCACCTTTGCACCATGGTGCAAGGATGCCTGCGTTGCGGGGATGATTTTTTTTTGTACAGGAAGGGAAACCTTTCTGTACAAAAATAATCACATGAGGATTTTTCCGAGGAGAGATACAGATATTTCTCTTCATTATGTCTCCCTTATGCCTCCCTGGGAGGCGTAAACTTTTGGCGCTGCCACAGATTTACGATTTCTCATAAATCTGGGGCAGTGTCAAAAAGCCATGGATTTTGCTGGGAACGCCCCCAGCAACACCCATTAACGCAGAAAACTGTGTTAAAGTGACCGATATTTCTCAGGCAGCAATAAGCCAAAAAAAGTGGCTAAGTGCTGCCTGATAATTATCCGGCAGGCTTCTGCGTCACGGAATGTCACAAAAAGTGACGTTCTGGAGGCGCAAGGAGTCTATAAATGAGTCTCATAAATGAGGTCCATTCTATTTTGTCAGTAACTTGTTGAAACCGCTGCAGACCGTCTGTGTGTTGTCAATGGGGGTTAAGCAATCACTGGTCGGCATGCATGTTCCTTAATATATTGAGACCACCCAAGGGACATCTCCGTGGCGACAATACGTTGTATTGTGTATATGTCACGTTTCACTGGATCACTTGTCGGCTGTTTATTAATTTTTCAAAATAATTGCTGCAAAAAGAGCACATGGGTTTTTTTCTACACAGCTGCACACACAGTCGCCTAAATTGGGTTCCAAATGCACGTTGTGACATAACAGTCCATAATCTCTGCTCTTTTGATCTTTACCTCGCCGCTGCAGGTAGGAACAGGGATATCTATTTTTTTTTTTTTTTCATGCTTACTTCTTGAGGCGGAAATATCTTCCTGCTGTTATCTGCACTACCTCAGTTTGCACAAGTCACTAGACAAGAGGAAACACTGCCATGCATATGTTTTGTTATGTCATCGGGCAGCTGTTTATTTAGTGTTAGAGACCTCGAGTGGACAAAAGCAAAAAAAAAAAAAATCTTACTTTTATACCTCTTTTCAATCTGTTTTATTTAAAGCTTGGCCCTAAAATACCTAGATTTGTTTCCATATAGTGGAGCACATTTCCCCCAAACAATCTGTTTCCAGCTGTATGTTTTGCGTTGGAATCTGAGTAGCTATAGATGACTCTTTCAATTCTTGACAGTGATCCTCATTACACATAGTCCAATTACTTTAGTTACAGAGTGCTTTGGTATGTTGGATACAAGCAAGAGAGCGGCGACACTATCATTATGAGAAGAAGATGGACATGGATATAACACACCATCAGAAAAGAACAAGACTCCATCACAAGAGCTGTCTCCAATGGACCCCAGAAGGCATACGGAAGAAGGGCAGGGCAAAGAACACCTGGATGTAAACCATGGAAACAGATGTGGAGGCCCCGAACAACAGCTGGTGCACCATACAGAAACTTGCCCAAAACAGACAGAAGTGGAGGTCCTTCATTGATGCCCTATATGCCATTCAGCATAATAAGCATTAGTAGTAGTACTGCTCTGATATGTGGCGAATAGTCTGTGTAAGCAGGTAAGGGGAGGTTAGTGTAGTCAGGTAAGAGATTGTTGCAGGGATTCTACCCAAGAACAGAATTATGCACAGGATTATAGGACTTTGGTGTATAGGAACTGAGTCATCCTACCACCTTCATACCCATGAGCCCAGGACCGACTAACTATAGTGTCTCACTTGCTCTCCTACTCACTCACAGAGAAACAAGTGATTAGACACCCCAGAACACAACACTTCCAGATCTCTCAGCAACCACGGTAACAAGACAAACCTTTTCGCTCGCACTCTTGTACTTGTCCACAATAAGATCTGACAGAGACACGGAACTTTTAAAAATATTTATTTTAGCTAATGTGCTCTAACATGCAGTATACAACAAGCAGGAAAATGTTTAGTACAAATACAGTCAGCATAGCAGCTAGTCCACATATCATGAAGGGAGATGTTATCATGAGAAGACAATAGAGAAAAGACTAGAGATCCTAACCTACCTCCCCTTGCTAGGAAAAAGTATTATTATATATTAGAAGATCTCTGTGCTTTGTCAGCAGACCCCATACCTTAGCCTATAGATGGCAGATCTGCATAATAGGTGCTGTCTCGCTCTTCTCCCTGGAAAGGTCCCTCTCCAAATGTGTGTTACCTATTCATGTATCCCCATAAGACCAAAGATCGCTGTCCCAAATAGCAGCTGCATCAGTATGTTTTGTCTAGGTGCTAAGGCCTGGCCGGAAATGAATAACAAGGGGCATTGTTTATCAACCTTGCTCACAATGTTCAGATCAAATACCGGGAACAGGCAGAGAATCTCATGTGAAAAGTGCAAAGAAAGTCATTGAAAAACTAAAGTTATGTATTAATGTGCGCAAAGCTGTGTAATGTCTGCAGAGCTCAAGCTAACTTAGTGGACACGACAATGCCCCCAGGGGCCACGTGACAAGATGACACCATTCACCATCACACTTAAATTGCAACATTTCTTCTGCATGGTGATTGTTCAAAAGCAAGTGTGAAGAATTCAATGTAAAACATTTCCTGGACTATGAGAGGCTAGGTCCTGTCATCAGTCCAGTGTCAGAGCATTCAGCAACTTGTGGCCTTGGCCTCCAGGAATGTGCCTCCAGGTGCTTGCATGTAAACTGATTACTTAAGTGTTTGACATTGAGTCATAAGTTCCTGCTTGTCATGCAATGGCATCAGGTAGCTTGTCTCATTTGTTTAATTTATAAATAAAGATGTGTGATGACTTGCCGCGACACCAAGCTAAGTATTGCCCAGGTTCTGATGTAAAACCTTCTGGGAAGCCTAGGGGGAGAGCTCTGAGTTGTGGCAGTTGGACATTGACTGTGGCTGGGGTGATTACAATAAAACCAGGCACTGCTCAAATTGCAGTACCCTACCATCCTTTAGCTGCACAGCACTGCGAAACAACTTTACAACCAGTAACAGTCTGCTAAACGTGGATCAAAATTTTGATCCCACAGATTCACATACTTTCACTGAATCATCAACCTTAACCAGAACATTATTAACTCCCCCCTTTCATGATCATAATCAATCTTCCTTTTCTCATTCAACTTCCTCCATTTCCGCTATTACATGAGGAAAAGGTTTCCTCAATTAATGATTTTGACAATGAAATTAGATAACCATTATCTTCAAAGAGTCTCCACCATTATGGAATGTTACCATTTTGGACGGAGGATTCAAACTGAGGGTGAATCCGAAAACAACTATGTTACAGATTTGATCAAGTTGATGGCAACCTGTAAATATGGGTCTCAGACAGAGGAGAGAATCAGAGACCAGTTCCTGTTTTATTGTCATTCAGAGAAAGTCTGAAAGAATTATGGCTGAAAGGTGAGCCGCCTTTCAGTGAGGTTTTGATTGCAGCAAAATGGATTGTGCATTTTTAATTGTGTGCGACAAACAGCAAAAATGGTGATTCTGGTGGTGTAAATGCACAAGAGAATAATGTAGAGGTTGTACGGAAATTCAGAAGGGCAGTGTGACAGGTGTGGCACAGTAGCTCTGATGGGCAGCAGCAAAAAATGTCCAACAGTAAATGGCTATTTAAAAAAGTTTTGTTGGAGCCTTGGAGGAAAAAATACAAAAAGATTTTAAAGTGTATTGTGATAAAATTATTTTACAAGCACATGCAGGGTTGTGCAGAGAATCCAGTTGAAGGTTAATGTAAAAATGATGCTTGACTCCTGGTTCAAGTTGACCATTGTTTCTGAGAAGATTTATGAAACGCTCTTTAAGTCCAAGTGTAAGATGATGGGCATGAATGTAATTACTGGTAGCTATGGTGGACACAGTATGCTTTGCTTTTTTCAAGCAACCACTGAATATGGAGGGAGGAATATGGTTGGGAAAATGTATGTATCAGTAGAGGACGTGATATTTTAGGTTGATTACCTTCAAAGGAACTTGGGGGCATATGTATGAAAGCAAAAATCAGTCGCAAACGCTGCGAATCGCAAAAAACAGCGTTTGCGACTGATTTTTCGCTATTTCATATGTATGACACATTTCCAAACTGAAAAATAAGAAATCGCTAAATTTGCGAGTTCTTAGGCTGCGAAACAAGAAAACTGCGAATTTCCTAGCGAATACCTAATTTGCGATTCCTTAGCGTTGCGAATATCGCTAACAAGAAATCGCTAGCTAAGAAATCGCAAACATATGTATGAAAAAATCGCAAATTGCGATTTCACGAAATTCGCTAATTAAGAAATCGCAATTAACACCAATTGCTTGCAGGTGGTAAACTGGTGCAAGGTACAAAAACCAGCCCACAATGCAACAAACACACCCACAATGGCTGCAATGTACGTGATAGCCAGGAGGCTGCGTATTCGGGCCCTTGCACACAGGAGAATGAGACAGGAACGTATCTTCAGGCTGCGCATCACCCTGTTACAGAACACTGAAGAGGAGATCTATGACAAGTACAGACTGCACCCACAGACCATAATGGACCTGATTGAGGAGCTGAAACCCCACTTGGAGCACCCTACTCGCAGGACACAAACAATTCCCACACATGTGCAGGTCCTGTGCTCCCTGCACCTCCTCGCGTCAGGGAGTTTTCAACGGGTCATAGCGGAGGTTGGTGGTGTGTCACAGAGTGCACTTTCGCGCTTCTTCCATGCCTTCCTAGATGCAATGCTACTGAGGCTCCCACATCACATTTACTTCCCCACCACCCAACAGGCATTACAACAAACGATACTGGACTTCTACCAGATTGCACGTTTCCCCCACGTCATCGGCTGCATTGACGGGACCCATGTGGCCATCACACCCCCAGCAGAAACTGAATATGTCTACAGGAATCGGAAATGCTACCATTCCCTCAACATACAGATTGTGTGCAACGCTAAGTATCACATCACCGACATCGTAGCCAAATACCCCGGCAGTACACATGACTCCTTCATCTTCCGACACAGTGGAATACACAGACGTCTGAGTGCTGGAGAGTTTGGGGAGGGGTACCTGCTCGGTAAATACATTGCACACATCAATACATCCACTACATCAGTTGAGGGGGGGGACATTGACTCACCTATTGTGTTATTTTCCATGCAGGTGACAGTGCCTATGCAGTGCGCGACTTCATCCTGACCCCATACCTGGATCCTGCAAATGCAAGTGAGAGGAGCTACAACAGGGCACACAGATCTACACGCTGTGTCATTGAGCGAACCTTCGGAATCCTGAAGAGCCGCTTCCGGTGCCTGCATAAGAGTGGAGGCGCACTGCAATACAGCCCTGAGACCTGCTGTAAAATCGTGGCAAGCTGTGCAATGCTACACAACATGGCAATGAGGAAAGGCACCACAATTGATGTGACCGATACAGACACATCGGATGACGAGCGCCCTGCTCCCCCTGCCAGACCAGCACCAGGAGTTGGGGCAGCTGCTGGACGCCAGAGACGGACTGAGATCACACAAAACTACTTTTAGGTGAGTATTGAGGAAATGAGACTACAAAGCCTGATGATGTGTCAAGTGTTTAATCACACTTAACATGAAAGAAAATGTAATTGTCCCCAGCACATGTTGTACACACAGTGCAGAGAAGGCACAAGAAATAGGGCAAACAGCCTTTTGCGGGTTAATGCACCCGTGTTGCAGTCAGTGTCCCCGCAGATGATCACCTCCGTCGGTGCCGTCCAGGGTGCTTGACCCCCATGGTGCGCCCTTGGCCTGCTACCTGTCTGCCACTGCGGCGTCTTTCACCTGGCAAGGTTGGAGTGATGCTGCTGCGACTCGATGTGTCCTCACTCTCAGCAGAGGCCATTAGTGCGCTGCCACCTGCATTGGCTGTCTGCAGCTGTTCCACAGCAGTGGTCACCTGCGCCAGCCCTCGCGCTATGTCCTGGCAGCAATGTGCCATGTCCACCTGCATGGTTACGCTTCTGCGTGTGAGTGCGCTGGTGGTGGTGCAGAGGCGGTTGACTGCCTTGGTATAATTGTGTAGCCGTGCATTGGCACGTCGTCCAGCCCTGTCATTGGCAGCTTGGGTGTCCCTCAAAGTGGCACAGAGCTCTCGTATTGCCGCTACCATGTTGCAATTGTCCTGATGTAGGCGGCCTAGCTGGCGATTCATTGACCGCATTGCCTTGCTTTGCAGGCGCTGTTCCTGCAACATGCACTGTTCCAAGCCGGAGAACACGGTGCCTTCTCCTTCTGTTGCAGTGCTGCTCCTGGGCCTTGACCTGGAAATGGCCTGTTCCCTTTGCCTTGGTGTTGGTGCGTCATGACGGGGCATGTCTGTCACACCCTGACTCCCCTCTCTCCTGTCGGTGTCATCGCCTGTTGCTGGGACTTCATCCTCAAATGGAGGCAGTGGGGGCACATGTGCGCGCTTCCTGCGCTGAATTGGCTGCTGCTCTGTCTCATCGCTGGAGTCCGCAGGGTCTGCAGGCTCCTCTCCCTCAGCGCTGTCTTCTTGTGGCATGGCGTGTGCTGTGGATGTAAAGGGGACTATATGAGTTTGTGTTACTGTCTGCATGTGGCACTCAATAAAGTTACAAATCTTTGACGGCTAATCTCTGACACATTTCTATTCAATGATCCCCAAAACACATATGTTGCATTTACTTGTGATGGTGTCATGGACACACAGTCAGACACAGTACTACGAGTACCATGATGCATTGCTGGGTGTGCTGTAAGACCTGGGCTGGATTGGCATGTTGGGAGTTAACTATGCGCATTTGGGGGAGTGTGCAAGGGATGGGGAGGAGTGCAGGGTGATTTGGCATGCATCTTACCTTGTCTGCTGGATGAGGGGTCGGAGCTGTTGATTGCAGCCACACCACCAACGCTCTCAGGCAGGAGGGTTGACTCCACAAGCTCCTCATGGGGGGTTGGCTGCTCTGCAGTGGATGGTCCTCCTCCAGTCTGACTGGCATCCTTGAGTCTGGCTGCCACCCTCTCCTTGGACCTCTGGCGCATATCATACCACCGCTTGCGCAGCTCCTCGATGGTGCGTGTGGTGACTCCAACAGCATTCACCTTGCTCTGTATTTCCAGCCAGATTTTCCTCTTCCTGGCCTCTGGGACTTTGAGTGCCTTCTTCCCAAACAGGAGCTCATGGCTGCAGACCATCTCCTCAATGAGGACCTCCTGCTCCTTTTCTGAAAACTTGTGTTTTCTCTTTCTTTTTTCTGCATCTTTGCCCTGCTGGTTTTGTTTGGGATCCATTGCTGGTTGCTGTCTCCAGGAAAGCCTCCTCACACTCCACAAGCAGCCTCTGGGTGTGGCTCAGGTGAGCAGGTGCAGGCAATCACTACAGTTTCCTGTTTGTGATGTCATCAGCCTGCACCAGGCTTGCAGATTCCCGTTTTTGCGATTTCTTATTTAGCGAATTTCGCTATTAAGAAATCGCAATACGGGATTCTGCGAATTATTTGCGATTTTTAAGGAATCGCAAATGATTAGCGATTTATTTTATACATCCCGTTTAGCGAATCTGATTTTGCGAATCGCAAATTCTCGCAATTTGAGATTCGCTAAAGGGGAGTTTGATACATATGCCCCTTGGTGTTTATTGAATGCAATCCAGTAAGTTGATTTGAGAGCATGGGATGAAAGTAAAGTACAACAAGTGGGTGTCACATAGGTGCCGTTTGAAAGATTGTTTCCACTGCTTCAGAGAGTAAGTGGGTTATATTTAGGGTTAGGTGCACAGAATCAAAATAAAAAAACAGGCTAAGTGTGCTGTCTTGAATGTCAGGAAGGTGCAAGTTGCTATGTATAAACCTGTAGAAGTTGAGTTGCAAAACATATGTCCCCTGGATGCAGTTGTGGAAGCCTCAGAGTGGTTGGCACCCAGTATCATGGCGAAGAAGGCTAGTGGTGAGATCAGACTGTGTGTTGACTTCAGAGTACTTAATGAGGAGGGGGTGGTCAATAAGTTTCACCTGCCAAACATCAATGAGATGATTTCACTACTGTCTGGGACCACACTCTTTGCAACTTTTACCACCAGATCTGCCTTCACGAAGCCTCTCAAGATTCAATGGTTTTTAAAACACCCATGTGAGCATTTACATATGTGTGTATGCTGCACTGTTTAGTGTCCACATCACAGTTTCCCAAAGAGATGTGGCACATCTGATGCAGGATTTGACAGGTGTTAATTTTTATTAGGATCGGGATAGTCTACGGCTGCACAACAGAAGAGTATGATGAAAGATTCATGAGGGTTATTAAAAGATTTCAATAATCTGGTCTAACTTTACGTGTGTGTAAGAGTAGCTTTGCAAAAGAGGAAATCTCATATTTGGGGCATCAGATTTCAGGTGCAAACGTGAGACCCAAGCAGATTTTTTTTGAGGCTATCAGGGATCTAAATGAATCAGGTTGAAAGGAAGAACTTTTAACATTTTTTGCAAGACTGAATTTCATTGTAGATTCATCAAGTCTGGCTGAACGAACAAACAGAATGAGAGGTCTGTTAAAAAACTGTTGAGTTTATATGGGACGAGGAAGGTCGGAAGGATTTCAATGACCTAAAATGTGGGTTGTAAAGGACACCTAACTAAAAAGCTTTTGAACCAGTGAAAGACTGTAAGGACTACATATTCCAGTTAAGAAGTCACAGAGTTTCACTCCATAGAATTCTGCGGAGTTACAAACAACTCTGGAGATTCCATGGAATTCCACAAACGGGCAGAAATCGGCACAAAATCACCCTGCTTGTGCTGTAATTTAGCACCGGGGGCTCGTTCCATGCTGAAATTTCAGCACAAATGGCACCACACGGTCTGCCAGAGAGCGCAGCTGCTCAAGGTGATTTTGATGCCTCTGAATTAGAGTTCCTACTGGAAGTTTTCTGATCACGAACGGTCGCGACCGCACACGTCTGAGAAATCTCACCAGGTACCCTCGTAGTGACCAAAAATCTCAATAGGGGCTGCCTAATATCGCTCGTTGCTCGCCAACTTGCCATTTTCGAGATGCAGGTGAGAAAAAAATCTGACATACAGTGGTTGGCGGAATTTGTCCAGAACTCTGCATTACAATCATAATGCAGAGTGGCCGAATTCCGCGTCGGAACAGAATATATCTCACACCCCTCAAGTAATTGATGGTGAAGAAAATACTGTGGCATTTACCACTAGGACACTCCTATCCCATGCTTTCTGCAGCAGAGGAAATAGTGCTCAATAGGCGTTTAGATGTGCCTTTATCTTCCAACTGAATGCGCTTGGTAATCTTTGTTGTATTCAATCTATAGCTGAAATTAAATCCCTAGATATGAGAACCTGAGCTCCAAGGAAGAGAATAGGAGTATTTCCCCACAGTGGAAAAATAAATTCCAAAAGCCTATCTGATAACATCTTTCCAAGTCTAGTCAAGGCCTTGTAAATTAGAGTTGTGGGCCTTTCTACCTTTGAGTCCTACAGCACATGAAGCCATTATATTGCCGTTCAAGGTCTACCATTTTTTAAAATTATGTACCACTAGATTTGTTTTCACCATTTCCAAGGCAGGGAAATATATTGTTTTGCCAAATCAGAGTTCTTTTTTTACCTTGCTTGAGAATCCAGAGCAACATCTGAAATCCAGAGAGAGACTCTGCAGAACATTTCTAGCTTTTGTCTTTCTATAGAGCCTGCACAGCACTTGGCTATCAGCCTGACAACATTTTCTGGGAAAGGCTGGGAAATAAAGATCCTGCTCACCTACATTTGTTGGTCTCCTGCATAAACAGACCACTCCCAAAGGTCTGCAGCTACAGGGAAGCACTAAGACTAGCAACTCAGTGACTAATTCCTCAACTCCAGGAATTTTTGTTTGACCTTATGGTTACAGGTCTGAATCCCAGCAGGTACACTGAAGCTTTCCTTCTGAGGCGACAATTACAATAAATACTCAGTATTAACTATCAAGGTGCCTCATGGGGAGAAGGAGTCCCTTTACAATTGCACATCATTATGGGACTCTGAGTTCTGGTCAGAATGTAGCAGTGACTATAATAAAGTATTTAGAGCTCATTGTTGGTTTTCACTGTTTGCAATATTTTAAAATGTAGGGGAATGTTTAGCATCCACCAGAATGAAACCAATGGTTAATCTTCATCACTTCATAGGTAAGGTGGCTGATGGTATAGTCCTAAAAGCACAGGTTTTTCTTTAAGCACTATGGGCCACATTTACAAAAGGTTTTAGCATTTGCAAACGAAGATCCGAGTAGTTTGTGACTATTAAAGAGTATTTTGGCATGTATTAACCCTATTTTGCTAGTCGGTACTCAGAAGGGGCGTGTCTAGGGTGTTGCTTCCTAACAGCAACTCACTTGGGGATGTGTGAATGTTTTGCGACTTGAAAAAATTCCCCAAAACATTCACAGCTTAACACCTACTTCAAGTAGGTGGCAAGTCAGTCGCAAACGGAAAGGGGTGCCCAGGGCACCCCATCCACTTTGTGAATGGTTGCGATACGGACCACTGCCAGCTCTTAAAAAATGAAACTTGAAACATTTCATTTTTCTATTTGTATGGGATTTTTATTTAAGGAAAATGGGCTGCATTTCGAAAAAGAAAAATTTTGCTTTATTTAAAAGCAAACACAGACATGGTGGTCGGCTGCCCCCAGCAGGCCACCATCCCTATGTTTTTATTGATTCCTAATGGGTCGCAAATTGCTACATACCTCACAAATATTAATGAAGTAGGTCAATTGCGACCCCATTGGGAATTGCTAAATGTGTCTGAGACACATTGGTACATCGCATTTAGCGACTTCCTAATTGCGAGTTTCAAAAAGTCGCAATTAGGAACTCACAAAATCTGGGAATCGTACATGTGGCCCTATATGTTTCGAAATGTACAAACTCAAAGTAGCACATCCAGCTTACTTCACTATTGATTACCAGCGTTATCTCTTAAAATCTGTATTTGTTCAAGAAAGTTCAGAAACGTCAAGGAGTAGGAGCTTCTGGATGTCTCGTTAAATATGTGGGCAAGTTTGCCATTGTTTAAAATGTGCTTAGTATTGTTTAAAATCAGTTTGACTTGATTAAGTGCTAAACTTGTATATATGATATTATATAATTACTTTTAAGAGCATTAGAAAGCTCCCATAATCCATTAGTAGGTTCACATGTTTCTTCTACCCACTACCTCATGAAGGATGGGACAAAGGGTCAGCTCACTTCAGCCACAGGTTAACTTCACAGTGAGTGATGGCATTCTGCTCTATCACAACTACCACATTCGCACAAATGAGATCCCTTAACTACCAGGGGCTGCTATGTAAAAGCATGTTGTTTGTGGCTTTTAGCCAAAGTAGATTTTTCTGTATTTGGTTTATAAGGTTTAGTAAAAAGGCTTACAAAAACCATGATGAAACAAAACAATCACCGACAAAGCTAAGAGGCTCTCAGCCAAAACCAGACCTATTGGCTTTGCAAACAGTTGTTTTACTTGCTATGTAATTTGTATTACGATGGAAGACATAATTTCACAATCACAAAACTGCTTTTGTGTAAAATATGGGAAATCATGCGATGGGTTGCCTCCCACTGGCGCCTATGCTCATTTATTTTTTAAATCAGAATTTCAGCGTTTGGTTCCCTCAGATATGTATATCTAAGTAAACAATATTAACAAGAATGATCAAAGTCGACAGTTCCGGCTTTTTTGTAACTGAAAGTTATGTTAATTGAGAGGGGTATTGGTGAATGTGAAAATACTATGGGCCTAGATTGATAACTTGGTGTCTGGATCGGTGGAGGAATGGATAACTGAGCGAGTGTATTGATGGATGGATACATAGGTCTGTGCATGGATGGATGAATGATGACATGAGTGAGTGGATGAATGAGTAAGGGCATAGACAAATCAAGGTATAAGTAAGTGCACAAATGAATAATATGGGTGAGCGGGTAAGTTTATGGAAAACCTGCGGTTGCAAGCAATATACAAAAACGATACACTCATCATCTGAAGAATTCTAGATCACTTCAGAAAGTCCTTTACTAAAACTTAAGCATTCAATATTCTATTAGGTAGTTGAATTTGGGGTCTTTCTATAAATCAAAGTAGATGATGGCTGAAAAGTTTGCCAACCCCATTGAGGTCGACAATTCCTCAGCCCACTGTACCATATTGACACTGTCTTTCATTTTGTAGCTTTAGCACTGCTGTCCTCCAACTCTTACTACCTTCTGTGAACTAAAGGTTGGGCAAAAATATATTCGCTTTCAGCCCAGACTCTCAGGGGCGTAGCTTGGTCATTAGGAATAGGGGGGTGGGAGCTTCAGATTTCCCAACAAGCATGCTACCATATAATGTTAAAATAGATTATACGATAAGCAGGGTGAATGAGAGGGGCCTAACGGGCAGTGGAAAGGGAGAGTAATGCGGATTGGTAGGGACACTAAGTAGGAGAAAACACAATATTTACAAAATAACCACATTTTTTTAGGAATTTCAGAACAGAGGTATGTGTGTGTTTTTGTCTGTGTGTATGTAAAAATTCCTGGTGAAATCCGACAGACACCTCACCATACCCGAATGAAAGCAACTCTTTATCTGGAACTAAATATATTAGGGGGGTGTAACTCCCCAAACACCACCCTGAAGCTACGCCTCAGGAGACTCTTCTCAAAGCACCCTGACTAAGCCCAAAAGATTTTCGGAGCTATGGGATCGGTTATGTTGGAAAAACAAATCTAGTCTGCTTGAATAGAAAATTGATCATGGCATAATTAGGTGTACTCCATCATCAATCATCTGCTTACTTAATATGCAAGGATGTTGTTATTTGGTGTAAGGAATTGGTTACTAGTTGAAAGAGGGTGAAACCCTACTCAAGCTGCAACCAAAATCCTTGTCAGGGAGAAGTCACAAGAAAACCCAAAATTAACCTGCGCTCAACCCTCCAGTATCTTGGCACAGAGCAGTCAGGCTTATCTTGAAAGCAATGTGTAAAGTATTTTGCAATGCTTCAAGTAGTAATAAAGTGAAGACAGAACACAAGAAACATTCTACTCCAAATTAGAGAATTATTGAGTAAATGTTGCTAAATAAAACAAGAGCAAAATTACAAAAATCCAATCAGTAGAGCCGGAGATATGCAAGTTTAAATGTTTCAGTGAAAATAGCACCAAAAAGCACAAAGCACCAACTGTGGTCATCTGGTCACGGAAGACTGGGAAAAGTCACAATTTCAGGATGACCGCGATTGAGCATGGGCCTTAATCCGGGTTGTGAAGAGATGCAGAGTCTCTCGTTTAGGATGTGTCGCATAGTTGAGGCGATGCGAGGTCTGGGTGAGTAGATACATTGTGCAGCAGTGGTTTCAGGAAGCTGTCAAGTGCGATGCGATGTCCTGGCATGGAGATGCATTGTGCAGTGGCTGTGCCGACAGGCTGCATTGGGCGAGGCAATGTCCTTGCGTGGAGATGCACCACACCGTAGCGAGTTCTAAAGGGCTGCGATTGAGTAGTCAATGCAGCAGAGGAAATGCATTGATTCCAAAGGTGATGCGTCAAGCAGCTGAGACAATGCGCTGGTTCTGAAGGAGATGCGCCACAAAGGAGATGTGTCAGTTCTGTGGAGTACACAGATGGGATGGCAGAGCACCTTCAGCCCACTTCCAAGGGTCCACGACTGGGGTGACACCACTTGGGAGGACAGAATTCACAGATAGCAGAGTCAAGGTGCTGCGTTCAAGGTGGTTGGATGCCTGCTCTGTTCCTGAGACTTCTGATCAGGAGGGCGGTCAACCAGCCCTTGGAGTCACTCTGGGCTCCTGGGTTTAGAGATGCAGGTCCAGTCCTATTCACCCAGACAAGAGGGCAGCAGAGCAGAATGTCAGCACAGCAGGACAACAGTCCTTCAGGACAGCAGGCCTTTCAGGAGTACAGCAGTCCTTCTTCCTGGCAGGGTTCACAAGTCGAAAAGAGTACTAAAGAGTTGGATCTTAGGGTCCAATATTTACATCTGATACCTACTTTGAAGTGGAGGAAGCTTCAAGAGGTTTCCACCCCCCTTGAGATGTCAGACATCCCATTCCTCCCTTTCATGGTCCCAGCTTGTCGCAAAAGGCTAGTGACAAGCCCTTTGTGAGAGTGTTCAGACAGAACCTTTGTGGTCTGCAAATGTTGTGGGTAACAACTCCTCCACTTTGTTAACTCAGAGTGGTCCACCCTGCCAATACATTTCTTCCCCTTGTCTCACTGCCTGGGGGCAATTTTTTTTTTTATCTTGAAGGTTTTATATAGCGCTGGCTAGACCCAGAGGTATCAGAGCGCTTTACAAGATAAGGATAGTATAAGGCACATAGGGTATAAAAGCATATGAAAGGTAGTTCAACAAAAATTTACAAAGTACAGACAACATGAGCATTATACAAAACCAGATAAATAAACAGGGTCAGGAGCAATACGTTTAAGTAATGAGGTAAATGGTGAAACAAGAGAATATGGTATATAATTATACACAAAGACTAACTGACAGCTACACCTAGTCATGTGTCCCAGGATTAGGCTGCATTTTCGGAATTGTGAAGAAAAATCCAACTTTACTATTAAAGAGGGCTTTTATTTACAACTCTTTAGACAACAAACTTGACTTGTCTACCTGCTCTGAGCTGAAAGTTACAGCATATTAAATGTAACAAGGTAACAAGGTAACTTCATTGTCATCCTATGAGAGAGGTAAGCCTTGCAGTAGTAAAAAACTAATTTGGGAGTTTTTCACTACCAGGACATGTAAAACTTAAAAGTACATGTCCTACTTTTTGAATACACAGCACCCTACCCTTTGTGCTGTTCAGCGCCTACCTGTGGGGTAACATATGTATTAAAAAGGAAGGTTTGGGCCTGGCAAAAGGTTTATCTTGCCAGGTCAAAATGGAAGTTTTAAAAATAAAGACATAGGCTTCAATGGCAGACCTGAGACATGTTTAAAGGGATACTTAACTGGTTGTCAAAATCAGTGATGTATAAAAATAAGTTTCTGTATTGCATATAAACATAGACCAAAGATACATAAATCATAGATACTGTGCATACTATGCAAATCCAGGAATAGTAAGTACTCTTTATCCTGACAGTGCAAGAATCAAAATGACATATATAACAAATATCAGGGCATGAAGTGCAGCAAATTAGTTAGAAGGAAAACACATGAGTTATCATATATCACCAATTGGACATAATTTACACAAATAATGGCAGACGCCCGTAGGGTGTAGCAGACCTCCACTCCTATTACATTCTATATGGTCATTGAACTTCCCCTCGCAGGGCACAGAAGTGCCTGTGCAAGTGTTACTGGTAATACAGTCATTTTAGAGCTCCTGTGCTCCTCTTGGTGTTACTATGATATTCTCAGGCTAGTTCCCAAACTCTGATAAATTTCTGATTTTGGACCTCTGTCGAGAACTGCCCCATAATGCAGACAACCAAATAACACAATTTCACAATGTAGGTGTCACCACTGTGGGGGGGGCGCATACTTCTGACTTTTTTTGGTAGGCCTCTCTGGGTCCCTCCCATGGGCAGGTTAGGCACATGTAGCTGTCCCCGAATGCAGCTTCTAAACACTCATGGCATCCTTCCAATATAGCATGGCGGACCTATTAAGCTAAACTAGCTGTTGCTTTTATTTCATCTTGCTGCTACCTTTTAAACTTGCCGTTTTTGCACACATTGGTAAATTGCTATATTTGCACATTTTTATTCTTAGCCTTTAGTGAGTCCTGAAATATTTTAATCTGTATTACTGGTGTTGGGAAACTGAATGAATTTGCTCTTTTGTGCTTTTTTAAACTGTTTGTTCTGTAACCGAATTGAATCGCAATTGAAGGCTTGCCTCATTTTGCACTTCGGGGAAATCAGGAAGTTGGGACACAGCTTTTTCGGAGACCCGCCATTTTGTCAAGGCGCGGTCTAGTCTTTCTACATGACCGAGGGGATAAAACGGCACGTGGCGCTAGCACGCAGCGGACGCCAAAGGCGCGCCTAAGGCAAGCCCGTCTGCGCCCGTCCGCGCCTCGGACGCGCTGGACCGTGCCTGCACCCTTAATACATGTAAGTCATCCTTTGATATCTCTCCTCACACCCCCCGGCATAAGTATACCAGAGATGCCCTCATAAATCTTGATACTGATGTCAACTGTCGCACCGGCTCTTTGACTTTTTGCTCTAAGGATGCTCGGAGGTGCGAGCAGTGCCATTTCTCTCTTCCCCCTCCTTTGCGTATTGCACAACCCCCTGTTCCAGATGAAAGCTTTCCTTTTCCGTCTGCTTGCCCGAGTTTGCATACTACTACTACTGTGCATATGATGCTCTTAAATACACGTTCTGTCAAACAACACGAGTATCAAATTTTGGATCTTCTTCTAGACTCCAATCCTGACGTGTTGTTTCTTACAGAAACATGGCTTCATGAAGGTTCGAACCCCACTATTGCTAACGCTATTCCGTCAGATTATCTTATTTTAAGAAACGATCGTTCAAAAGGACGTGGTGGAGGAGTTGCGATCATTTATAAAAACTCACTCTCCTGCTCCTTACTCCCTAATTTGACTATGGAGAACTCGGAGAGTATGAGTTTTCTTCTTAAAACCTCCCCACAGTCATCTATCGCTGGGGTTCTAATCTATCAGCCACCGGGTCCTGCAAATTGCTTTCTAGAAGGTTTGCAGTCAGCCATTTCTCCCATGGTCACTAAATATGAACATTGTTTAATTTTAGGGGACTTCAACATCCATATGAATGTGCCTCTTAACTCGGAGGCAATTAAATTGATTGATTCCCTGAATATGCTTCATCTCTCTCCGTATGTGGCACACCCGACACATGATAAGGGTCACATATTAGACCAAGTTTTCTCCAACAAACCAATTGAAATGACCTCTCCTTCACCTGTAGCTTGGTCTGACCATTTTTTACTGACTTTTAGTAATAATGTTTCCTCTGCTACAACAGCCAAGTCTTATACATCACGCACCAGCAGCTTTAGATCTTTTAAATCTATGACCCCCGCGGCCGTAGGAACTTTTTTGAAACTTCATCCCCCCTCATTTAATGACAATCTGGCTGCTGATGTATCTTCTTTTGACAATTGGCTTGAATCCTGTGTCAATAACTTGGCCCCTCTTCAAAGTCGTGCCGCCAATAGAGGAAGTCCTACTGCACCATGGTTTACGGCTGACCTTAGGAAAATCAAAAGCCATTGTAAACATCTTGAAAGGTCATGGCGACAGGGTTATGACTCCTGTGCAAAGCAAATCTATAAAAATGCATTAAAAGCCTATCACCGCAACATTCGCTCAGCTAAAACTTTTTTTCTGAATCATAAAATTGAGCTTGCTGGTAACAAATGTGCTGAACTTTTCAAAGTAGTGAAAGACTTTACCTCTCCAAGGGCCTCATGTAGGAAGCCTAATACCGGTCGGTAACGGCCGATTTTCGGTAAATATACCGTTACCGACTGGTATTTAGGCTTTTGAGATGTAGGGGGAGAATTTCATGATTCGGTATTTACCGAATCGGTAATATTACCGATTCGGTAATATTACCGATTCAGTAAATACCGAATCATGAAATGAGATGTAGGGGGAGTGTGTGGGTGTTGGGTGGATTCGTTATTTACCACCAACTAAAAGTTGGTGGTAAATAACGAATAGCTGCAAAAAAGCATTTTTATGCACTTTGAAGTGTGCAATGTGGCAGACATACATGCCCTTAGGGCATGTATGTGTGCCACATGTGCACACATGTAGGAATCAGGGGTGCAACAGGGTGTCACTGTGACACCCTGCCACCCTTGATTTTGCTCCCCCCATTACCGAATCGGTATTTACCGATTCGGTAATGAGGCATACCTTCCCATTGATTCAATCAATGGGAAGGTATGCCTCATTACTGAATCGGTAAATACCGATTCGGTAATTACCGAATTTCTACGAATCGGTAATTTGTACCGATTGAATACCTACATAGCATTTACCACTTCATAAATATCGAATCGGTATGATTCGGTATTTATGAAGTGGTAAATGCCAGGCCACCTACATAAGGCCCCAAATGTCATAAAAAATCCTTTTTCCCCTACCAAGGTTTGGAATGATGCCATTGCTGTATTTTTTTAAAATAAAATTTCCACTATACAAGCTTCATTTGACTCAATAAGCTTTAATCATGTCTTAGAGCTGGATTGGCTGCTCGAACAACCTCCCCCTACTCTTAATCATCTTACACATTTCCCCGCCATCCCAATGGAGAAATCTTTACATCTTCTCCGCACCCTGAAATCTGGCTCCCCGACCGATCCCTGTCCTGCAAAAATCCTGGCTTCAATTGCTGAGATGATTAATCCTGCTGTCAATAAAATATTAAATCTCTCGCTGTCTACGGGGACTGTTCCGGAGCAGTGGAAGCTGGGTAAAATTCTCCCTTTGTTGAAAAAATCCTCCGCTGACTCCCTGATAGCGAGTAATTATAGACCTATTTCACTGCTCCCTGCCTTATCCAAAACCTTGGAGAAGTATGTCAATTACATCCTCGGAGATTTCCTAGAATCTAATAACATCTTACATTCTAGCCAGTCTGGCTTTCGTGCTAACTTTAGCACAGAAACTGCTCTCCTTGAGGTCTCTAAACTGATCAAGGTTACTTTGGATGGGGGCGGCCGAGCAGTGCTGGTCCTTCTTGACTTATCGGCAGCGTTCGATACCATACCCCATGACTTTCTTCTAGATCGCCTATGGAGGTGCGGTATCGGGCACCTCGCCTTGCAGTGGTTTCGGTCTTATCTCACTAATAGACAGCAAACTGTTTGGTCCCCTCCTTTTGAGGCTCACATTGAAGCTATGAATGTTGGAGTCCCTCAGGGCTCTATTTTGAGCCCTACACTTTTTAATGTGTTTGTGGCACCTCTGGCAACGCTGGCTGAATCATTCGGTGCCAGCATCGTCTCGTATGCAGACGATACTCAATTGCTATTTACGTGTGCCAGAGATGAAGTCCTGGATGGTAATAACATTAAGCTTTGCCTTTCAGCAGTTTTCAGTTGGCTCAATACTAATCACCTGAAATGCAATTCAGATAAATCTGAAATGATTTTTTTGGGCGGTCCACCAGATGAAAATTGGCGTGACTGGTGGCCCTCTAACATGCTCCCGCCTACAAATCTGGCTACCACTGTAAAGAATCTTGGGGTTAAACTAGACAGTAAACTCTCTATGAGCACCCAGGTACAATCTGTGGTAGGTACATGTTTTGCTTTGCTCAGAATGTTACGGAATTTTCTTCCTTTGCTTTCTCAATCCCACAGAAGGATAGCAGTACAGGCTTTAATCCTGTCTCGACTGGATTATGTCAATGTCCTTTATCTGGGTATACCGGAATTTCTTCTTAATCGCCTCCAAGTGGCTCAAAATGCTGCTGCACGTGCGATTTTTCTCGCTGACCGACGCACACACACTTCCCCTCTTCTGAGAACGTTACACTGGCTGCCTATTCGCAAAAGAATTCTCTTTAAGGCTCTGGTCCTTGCCTTTAAGGCCTCTCATAAAATCGGTGCACCCTACCTAAGAGCCCGTTGTCTTCACTACGTGCCTTCACGTTCGCTACGGTCTTCCTCTGCTCACCTGCTTCATACTCCCAGGTTTCATCTCTCACGACAGGGCGGCCGCTCTTTTCAGGTTCTGGTATCGTCTTTATGGAATAAACTCCCTGTTGATCTGCGCCAGGAAAAGGACCTTCTATGTTTTCGTCGTAAACTAAAGACCATGCTGTTTTAATATCTCCGAGGGCCTTCTTTTCAGCTTGTTTTGGCTTGTGTTACGGGTCCTGTGGTCAGCGCCGGGACACTCCTGGGAGTAGCCGCGCGCTCAACAAATACCTAGTAACATTAACGTGGCGTGGCACGTTGGTTCAGTCTTCCCTCCTTGGTGCAGCCTGTGCAAGAACAGCTGCTGAGTCAGCGACAGAGTGCCCTACCACGCTTCCATAAAAAATTCTCAATCCTTAGAGAAGCAGGAAGGCCTCGCAGTGTGAACATAAATTAAGTGCCCCACACAAGCCAGTTCCTGGTAGAATATAAGTCCAAAATGAAGCATTCGCCATGCGCTCCACAAACTGGCAGTTAGCAATGGATTCCTCTAGGTCAGAGGAATTCCAGCGAAACAGGGTGGGAGGAAGCAAGCACACAAGCCTCTGGAGAGCACTGGGGGAAACAAAGGCAGAGAAACAGGCAGCAGACCAGCACATCATTTTACTTAGCAAAGTGGCAGTCCCGCCAGCAGCTCAGCAAGCAGCAGGCCAGTACAGCAAGCAAGTAGTCCAAATGGCGATTCATTCTGGCAGTACAATAGTCCCTGGCAATGTGCAGCATATAGCGCCAGCAGTGTCTGGTTACAAGTCCCACACAGTGTCTAAAAACATAAGGTCAGAGCCCCTGTACATATGCTCAAAATGTCTTTGATGTGGAAGTAACTTTAAAAGAAATGTTAGAAGTGCACAACACCTCCTTTCAACCTGGCTCCAGAATTCAGTAGAGAGTAATCAAGCCCTCTGTGTGAGTGCAGGACACAGCCTATTTGAATGTAAGTGTGCCCTACCTCCCTCTCTTCCAGCCCAGGAAGACCATTCAGTATGCAGATGAATGCAGATGCAACGCTGTTAAACCCAAACCTTACACTGTGATGGCTCTTTGGAAAATATGCACAAACTCTGCCCTAGAGATGGTTTGGAGTCAGGCTGCAAAGCACAAGAGTCATAAGCACAGTGAAATACCGACTTTCTAAAAGTGGCATTTCTACAATAGTAATCAAATATCCACCTACACCAATAAGCAGGATTTATCATCACTATTCCAAACATACCAAACATGGCACTGTTACTCCATATCAGATAAGAAATTACCACTTAAAGACATATGAGGGAATTCCCAATTCTAACCTATGAGAGGAGCTGTACTCATTGTATTGATAAACAAAATAGGGTGTTTGTCACTAACAGGACATGCCACACAATAAAGGCACATGCCCTACCTTTTACCTACACAGCACCCTGTTCATAGGGCTACCTACGGCCTACCTTAGGGGTGACCTATATGTAGTAGAAGGGGAGTTTCAGGCTTGGCAAGTAACTTTAAATGCCAAATCACTGTGGCAGTAAACTGTGCACACAGGCCCTGCAGTGGCAGGCTTGAGACAGGTTTGAAAAGCTACTTCTGTGAGTGGTCAAGCAGCGCCGCAGGCCCACTAGTAGAATTTAATTAACAGGCCCCGAGTATATGGGATACCACTGTACAAGGGTCTTACAAAAAATTAAATTTGGCAGACAGCTGTAAACCACTCATACCATGTTCAAAGGAGCAATACATGCACTTTAGCACTGATTAGCAGTGGTAAAGTGCCTAGAGTCCTAAAGCCAGCAAAAAGGGTCTGAAAAATATAAGCAAGAAGGCAAAAGGTTTGGTAAGGATACTGAGTGGTGGACCACTACGGTTGATTAGCACTGGCAGCAGAGAGAGCGTGGATTGCCACTGAGCTTACCTGGGCCAATTGGAGCCCATTTCCTGAGGTAAAATACCAGCAAGTCTTAAGGGGTTGACCATTAGGAAGGCACAAACAGACAAGGACCCGGGACCCAGAAGATAAATAGAACTCAGTTGGAGAAGAACTGGAATAGGCATAAAGTAGAGTTATCTTAGAGCACATTAGATGAAAGCAGATCCCACTTGTCCCTGGAATGTGACTGACTGCCCCTGTAATATCCGGCTGTCATAGTGATACATCATGTATGAATGACTGATGGCCCATCCTCAAAAGGTTTGTGAAAGGTGTGCAGCACATCTCCTTGATTCTGCCCTTGCCCTACTGATCTGTCACAGGTTTATATTATATATGGCAGACTTTACTCCAGTCCTACAGCCTGAAGGAGCTACACATATTATGTGACTAGCACGGGCTCTTCTCTAGCAGCCTCTATAAGATACTGCAAACATGTTACTGACTCTTCCTAAAACCTATCTGTCTGTCCAAGGTACCCCAGACATGTAAGTTATTCTTCTTCATACCCATCTTACAGATGTTTTTGCTATGTACCTCACATGTGATATATTTTGCCCCACAGCTTTGCCTCTTCTGGTATTTCAGATGTCTGTTTAGCATTTGATTCTTATTATACAAGACCTAGCTGACTGCATATGTGCACCGGACACATGTCACTGATTGAGCCATACTGCCCGCTCAAAGGTGCACTTTGCTGATTGATGATTATGCCCTGCTGCCCGACTCACATGGCCTCTGTGAAGGTATGTTCAGCATGTGATGATTATGCCCCAGCCCTACAGACTTGCAAGAGGCTGTCTGACTTATGACTGTCTGTACACAAGCCTACTGGCTTTTCAGAGGCAAGGTCCTGTTGTGAATTCTCTCAATACCCTGGAGACCAGTCTTCCATCCATCACATTTTGAGTCCTGCGCTCTATTTTGAGTCTTATGTTCTCTTGCGAATGTAACAAAAACCGTCTGTGGGTTGTATGTGGATACATCTATCACAATTCCTCTGAAGTGGTCTGGCTGTCCTTTGTGTTTGTTTTATAGAAATGCAAATAGTGGACTACAACTAGACGGTTTGTCATATTGTCTGTTAGTAAAAAACATAGGGGCAGATTTACAACCCCCTTGCGACACTTTTACGCCACCATTGTGTCACTTTTATGAAGCAGCGAAGTCTTAAACAATGCGCCACGTTGCAACACATTTACTACGTGATGCATCTAGGGAGATGCGTCATGTTGTAAAGCCCTGCGTCACATTATACATGCATCAGGTATAATGTATGCTGGGTGGGTGTTCGGACACAAGAAAGCCTCGTGAAAGTGACGCAGTAAAATCTACAAGATTTCACTGAGTCACTTCTACGACACCGCTGCGGCAAAACCTTTTGCCTGCTTGGAGTGATGCAGTACAATAGGAATAGGCATTCATGATCATTGCTGGAGTAGCGTCGTGCTTGCGACACGACTCCATCAGTGCGTTACCTTTACGCCAACATAAGTGTCTCGCATCTTTAAATTCTTGCGCCACGGTGCGCCGCAATGTAAATGTGCCGCATCCATGGTGGCACAAGGGGTTTTTGTGTGATGCCATTGAACAGACGCATCTCTGCTAATTTGCAGAGATGTGTCAGTTCTTGTAAATCTGCACCAAAGTAGACTTCACTAACAACTGGAAATTAGGGAATGTTCAGGGACTGCTCCAGAACATGGGTGAAAAATCATAACTGCACAAAAAATGTAAATTGAAAGAGGATGCCCCACACTACATGGACACAGATCGCTGCTATACTAAGGAAATGGCTACATGTCTATTCAATGGCAAAGACCTTAACTTCACGAATAACAGTGACGATCAATAAATAGCTCTTGAATGTGTTAAATGACACTTGCAACACCCAGTGGCCGTGGGGGGTGGTGTTAGAGTGAAATTAATGTCCCTCTCTATAGATAATACATAATTTATGAGAGATAGTTAAATCTGTGTCTGCCAGTTGTAAACTATCATTGGCAAAGCCAAACGGTCTGGCCTTTGCCAGCTGTGAGGTTTTTTTTTTTTTTTTTTTATTGCCAGCAAATGCAACAAAGATAGAAAACTAAATATGCCACCTGAATATGGTGACCAAATGCATGTATTAAAAATGTAAATAAAAAATTAACAATGCATATACCTTTAATAGTAAAGTATGTGTGCTCCTGAGCAGCAAAGTGTTCTTAGAACGGGTATAGAAACTATTTTTATCTCTAATACACATCGGAGAAAACTTTAGGTCTTATTTACAGTTTGGCGGACCGAGCTACTCCATATGACGGCTATCCCGTCCACCATATTACAAGTGCATTATATCATAGAGCACTTGTTATACGGCGGACGGGATATGCTTCATGTTTGTGACGGAAGTATCCCTTTGAGCCAAACTCTGTATCAAGTGCTTTAATTCGTATTTGACACAACGAAAAGGATCGATTGTCTTTGAATATAGTGTGAACAAGCATGACTAAAGAAAATACAAAGCGATTATGAACAGAATGAAGAAAGCATTGGTTAGTAAAGTATTGGCATCCAAAACTGAAAGTGAAGTGAACTTCTTTTAAAGAATAACGCACACATGCGATCGGACTTAATGCTGTCACTCACAGAGCAAAAGAGACGATGGCTGAAGTAGGCTTACCCTATCCTTTTACTGTATGCTAAGGTAGGTGGAAGGAAAATGGAAATGCAGGTTAACAAACCAATGAATGAAAAGGGATGACCCAAAATCTAGCTATATATGTATATTACCTACTGGCGGTCGCCAGTAGGTAGTTATAGTTAGGACCCTGTTTCCATAGGAAAACCGCAACATTCTATTTGGAATAACTTTGGCGCCGGTCGACGAATCCTCGCGAAATTTTCAAAACTAATGGGGCGCTACGCTCCGCTCCTACCCTGAAAGTCTCGGGGGGATTCGTCAAGCAGGGGCTGAGAAAAAAGGGGGGTCCCAAAACGCGTTTTTCCCATGCATTTTTCCATAGGACCTTTAGACACAGCTACAGCCCGAACGGCTGAACAGAGTTACTTGAAATTTGGCAGAGAGGTAGTCTACAGGTCAAGGAAGTGCCTTTTGTAGGTCTGGTGTAAATCTGTTCAGTAGTTCCCGAGAAAATAGCATTTAAATCAATATATATATCTGTGGCAGCTTACGGTGCGCTTACCGTGCGCTTACGGTAAGCTTACCGTACGCGTACTGTGCCGTGCGCGAGCGCGATTCTGATTGGCTGTTACAGCTTAGTAAACATTCGAATCGGTCGAAACCAGGAAGCGGCGGCCGCCATTTTCTCTCTCGCACTCTGAGGGGGGGAGGAAAAACAAAGGTTGAAAACATGTAAAGGGGCATGTTAGACAGCTCCTAACCACCTAGCCTTGATCAAGGTGTAATAGAACCCCCAAGGCAAAAAATTCAATTTTATTTTTTTTCGAAAAAACGCCGATTACGCTTACCGTACACGTACGGTAAAAATTGAATATAAAAAAACACTATCCACACTTTCCCACCCCCGTGTGCAAAAGGTGCCCGAAGAGCAACCTTTGTGCATGACATACATCATCCAAGGAACAATTAATAGGTTACCTTTCACAACGAAGCACATAATATGTCCTCCGTGTGCGGATGATGCGCGAAGCGCATCGTGCGTACATGGCCCATCCAGCGTAACGTGGGCACGCGGTGCGCGTAGCGCACCGCGTGCCCACCGTGCGTGCACGGCACTAACTGCGTAAAGTGGGTGCGCGGTGCGCGAAGCGCACCGCGTGCTCACTGTGCGAGCACGGTGCGCAAAGCGCACCGTGCGCGCACGGAACGAACTGCGTTAAGTGGGCGCGCACGCCACGAACGGCGTAAAGTAACTTAGCATTTAAAAAACCGTACAAATTCACTGAAAAAACCATAGGTTTCAGACACGTTATAGTTAGGAATTAGCATTTAAAAAACCTTGCAAATTCACTGAAAAAACATAGGTTTTACACATGTTATAGTTAGCTGGACATTTTACTGATAAAAAACCATTGAAATTCCCCCGTTATAGTTAGTGCAGGCAACTATAACTCACGCGACCGCAATCCTCTGCTGATGACATATGTGTCTTTATGAAAAAAAAATATTTGCAATATATGTATAGCTAAAATTTAATGGAAGAAGACATGGGCAAATAAGTGTCTAAATACAGTATTAGCATCAGCAGAGGATTGCGGTCGCGTGAGTTATAGTTGCCTGCACTAACTATAACGGGGGAATTTCAATGGTTTTTTATCAGTAAAATGTCCAGCTAACTATAACATGTGTAAAACCTATGGTTTTTTCAGTGAATATATATATATATATGTATATATTTGCTTTTTAGTTATGGTTTTTTTTATTACGTGAGATCAGATCTAAACAAATCACATGTTTTAAAGTATTTGTAGGACGCTGACAGTACCTGGTGGGCAAGTTCATGAGCTATCACAATAAGCACCCTCTCCTTGTTCCCAATGGAGGAAACCTTTGGGTCATACAGCAGGGCTGTCTCCCTGTAAGTGACCAGCCCCCAGTTCTCCATTGCTCCAGCGCTAAAATCTGGAAGGGCTATTTGATCTGGAACAAAAATAAAAGGTAATTAATTAAAATTTTCCAATCTTCGTTTTTCTAGTAAAAACAGCATTTAAGTTCAGTTTGGGTTAACATCTAACATAGCAACCATTAGATTACTTTACTGCAAGATTCACCTTCTGGTTTTTTTGTTTATACTCAATTTTATTGGTTTTATGACAACAAAATGAAAAGTACAGCATTGTGATGCAACAAGAGAGAGCAGGATACATTATCCTAATTTTCCCTGCGAGGGCCATGCAGCACACAAGAAAACAGTATTGTCCCTCGGAGCCTACCCGCCATGAGCTATGGAATCTCAGCCTATCAAGCCCAGCCACTTGCCCCATATGCGTTCGTGTTTGGCCGGGCAGCCTTAGGCCTCATATGCAGTTCTTTCCTGAGTGGTGCGCCAATCCACTCCTTTCCGCCACTTCACAAGAGAAGGAGATGTTGAGCTCTTCCAGGCCGCCGCAATGTCTCTTTTGGCCACTAAACTGGCTGTCCCTGGGAACAATCGGTCAGCACTGGAGAAATCCAACCCCTGGATCACCCCTAGGAGAAGGGCAAGAGCACTAAGGGGGACCTGCCAGCCCAGGGCATCACTTAGCTCTTCCACAATCGATGCCCAGTACTCAGAAATGATGACGTAGGACCAGACCATGTGATAGAAGTCGGCCGGCTCCGCCTCACATCGCGGGCACCTGGAGGTGGGGAGAAAACCCCTATTTGCAGTCGTACAGGGGTGAGGTATACAAAGTGGAGGTAGTAAATTTGAATGAGGCAAAGTATGGCTGATAAAGTGAGTACTCTAGGGGCCATCAATGCCTCTCCGCAGTCCTCCTCATCTAGAGGGCACACCCATTGCTCCGACCGGGCCTTAAGTAAGTCTACTGTGGACTGAGTATTGTTTATTAGAGATCGGTAAATTTGTGATATTCACCCCTTCCTTAGGCTACCCATAAGGAGTTTAGCCTACAGTGGCCTAAACTCCGGGATTGCTGTGCGGTCGGGGATGTGGAAGGTAAGGGCATGTCGAAATTGGAGGTACTTGTAGAATTGGTTAGAGTGCATGGATTATGCGCGCAGTAGTACTTGGAAAGAAGACAGGTGTTCACCCCTCTATACATCCCCCAGTAGAGTGGTTCCTATTAAGTCCCAGTGCTGGAAACCCACCATTGCCCTAACCTCTCGCAACCAGGTGCCATGCCAAAGGGGTATCTAAAGTGTCATTTTGGCGTCCCAGGGGTGTGTCGTAGCGCAGAATACCACGCGAGGAGGGCTGTGCGAGTGACTACTGGCAAGTCCTGAGGAATTGGTGCCCCATAAAGAATGGCCTGGATACGGGAGAACTTGAGGTGCTCCAGCTCCAGCCGGTAGGACGGATCCAAACGGCCCAATTATACCAGCCATGGATCACCAGGAGACAGGTAGTGAGATAGTACAGGTAGGCATTCATCATCCCCATGTCCTCATGGTATGTGGCCCACTGACAAAACTGGAGGGCCAGTCGTGGTCTCGAGCCACCCCAGAGGAAGTTCATGATCACCTAGTCCCCAGAACCAACTGCGGGCGACGTGGAGCGGAAGGTTTTGAAGGACATATAGGAGATGCGGCAGTATCATCATTTTGAAGAGGGCGATCCTGCCGAGGGAGATGAGGGGGAGGGATTGCCAACAACAGAGGTCAGTCTTTCGTGAGTTTGATCAACGGGGTGATGTTGAGGAACCAAGTCAGCTCTGGAAGCAGCAATACCCAGATACCAAGATTTTTGAATGAGAGTCGTCTCAGGGGGATTGTTGTTTGCCAATCGATGCACTCCCTGGAGCTGTGGAGAGGGACCATGGTAGATTTCCCCGGGTTAAGGCACAAGCCCACCACCCTCTTGAAGGATTGGAGAATCTGGAAGCAGCGGGTCCGGTTTGGGCGGGATTGGCCAGGAAAAGCAGGACATCATCTGCATATAGGACGATCCGGTTCTCGTAGGAGCCCCACCAGTGCCACCAGAATTCACCTTCTAACGTTAAAACTTCAGTCTAACAATATTAGCCAATGCTAATGGTGTTATTCAACACTTATCTGTCTGCTTCATCCTTGTGTTATTGCAATTATTGCCTCCTAACTTGAGTGGCAGTGTTGATCTGCCTGCCCCACTTAGTTCTCTCGTTTCCCTGCTTGTATTTAATCCTGTGCAACTTTTTTGGTCTTTGCCTATTCTTGCAAACGGTCCTCAAACTACTCATGGGCCTCTGTATAGAAGCTTTCCCAGTGGTGGAAATTACCACTCCTCTGAAACCACTGAGCCATGGGAAGTTAGACTTGGTACTAACGTAATGACCTGATCCCATGGTGGTGTGGTAAACTACACATATTTGCCGCAAAATAAAACATCATTCATGCCACTGGCACTATTCCCAGCATCAACACAAAATACAGACGGATTTGAAAATGTACTGCCCTAGGTAAGAAACATCACTGCTTAGAAATGAGGTGTGCATTGTGGGAGCAGTGATGGGACCCCTGCAGCAAACGTCACTCATCGAGCATTGTCCAACTTTATGGTGATCAGACCTAACTAACATTTCAGGTAGCAATAACTGTTGCTCCAATGATTTTTTGGTGGCTTTTAAGTCTAACCTGTCCAAAGACAGACTGTGGACAAAAGTCCAATTGGTCGCACACTGCTCTACCTACCAGCGTGTTGCCCCAAAGAATTGTGGTCCCTGAAGTCAGCGTTGGCGGGTACGCCTATGCCCGAGTCATGAGTGCAAGTAAGTGTAGCGTTAGCCATCCCTGGACACGTGTTTCGAGGTAGTTGCCTCTCGTCAGCAGGGAGTAGGTGAGTGTGTAGGGTTGCTGTGTAGGCTGCTAAAATAAGTGTTCTCAGGTAAAGTACCTCTCGTAGCGCGCAGGTGCGTAACCATGAGCTCGTCAGCTCCACCGGCTCAAGGAGCCTGAATATTAACAAAAGTCCAATTGGTCGCACACTGCTCTACCTACCAGCGTGTTGCCCCAAAGAATTGTGGTCCCTGAAGTCAGCGTCGGCGGGTACGCCTATGCTCGAGTCATGAGTGCAAGTAAGTGTAGCGTTAGCCATCCCTGGACACGTGTTTCGAGGTAGTTGCCTCTCGTCAGCAGGGAGTAGGTGAGTGTGTAGGGTTGCTGTGTAGGCTGCTAAAATAAGTGTTCTCAGGTAAAGTACCTTTCGTAGAGCGCAGGTGCGTAACCATGAGCTCGTCAGCTCCACCGGCTCAAGGAGCCTGAATATTAACAAAAGTCCAATTGGTCGCACACTGCTCTACCTACCAGCGTGTTGCCCCAAAGAATTGTGGTCCCTGAAGTCAGCGTCGGCGGGTACGCCTATGCCCGAGTCATGAGTGCAAGTAAGTGTAGCGTTAGCCATCCCTGGACACGTGTTTCAAGGTAGTTGCCTCTCGTCAGCAGGGAGTAGGTGAGTGTGTAGGGTTGCTGTGTAGGCTGCTAAAATAAGTGTTCTCAGGTAAAGTACCTCTCGTAGCGCGCAGGTGCGTAACCATGAGCTCGTCAGCTCCACCGGCTCAAGGAGCCTGAATATTAACAAAAGTCCAATTGGTCGCACACTGCTCTACCTACCAGCATGTTGCCCCAAAGAATTGTGGTCCCTGAAGTCAGCGTCGGCGGGTACGCCTATGCCCGAGTCATGAGTGCAAGTAAGTGTAGCGTTAGCCATCCCTGGACACGTGTTTCAAGGTAGTTGCCTCTCGTCAGCAGGGAGTAGGTGAGTGTGTAGGGTTGCTGTGCAGGCTGCTAAAATAAGTGTTCTCAGGTAAAGTACCTCTCGTAGCGCGCAGGTGCGTATCCTGGATCTGCACCTGCGCGCCATTAGAGGTACTTCACCTGTTTTAATTACATTTTGGCAGTCCATGCGGCACCCCTTTACATTGACCTGCTCCCTGCTGACGAGAGGCAACTACCTCGAAACACGTGTCCAGGGATGGCTAATGCAACACATACTTTTTTACATACATCGTGGCATAGGCGTACTCGCCGTCGCCACTACATCTACCATAGTTCCTTGGGGAAACTTGCTGGTGTGACGAGCAGTGTGCGACCAACCTTTGAATCATTTATTACGGCTCCCTTGAGCCAACGGGCTGACGAGCCATGGATCTGCACCTGCGCGCCATGAGAGGTAGTTCACCTGTTTTAATTACATTTTGACAGTCCATGCGGCACCCCTTTACATTGACCTGCTCCCTGCTGACGAGAGGCAACTACCTCGAAACACGTGTCCAGGGATGGCTAATGCAACACATACTTTTTTACATACATCGTGGCATAGGCGTACTCGCCGTCTCCACTACATCTACCACAGTTCCTTGGGGCAACTTGCTGGTGTGACGAGCAGTGTGCGACCAACCTTTGAATCATAACAGACTGTGGACAATACCAAAACTTACAGTGGTCACTGGATTATCATATTGCTTACCATTGATTAGTTGTTTTTTGGCATGTGTTTCCTTGCTCTCTCCTCCTCTACCATGTACGCTGCTTTCCACTTCCATCCTGACCGCATGCTCTCCATATTGCTCTCCCACCGCTAACTTATCCATTGCTTCCTCCTCCACTGACTGCTTTGCTTTTCTTAACCTCCCTCATCTCCTTTGCTCCTATGCCCTGCATTCACATTATCCTCTCTTTGGTGGCATGTACTTGATCACTACACCCCGCTGTTGCATAGTGATTTAGGCAATTGGGCAAGACAATTTTTAAATTTCCATAATGAAACACATTTATTAAAAAAAATTGATTTACATAATTAAATACAATGTGCATATTAATCATGCCATTTTTAGTAGGTGACCACATTAGCCAGTATGAGCAGCACCCAAGTTAACACGCTATGTAGCTTCTATTGTCATCTTGGATGTCGACTTATACACTTTTAAGGTAAGAAGCCTTCACATTTTGTTTATTTGTTTTGCACTTTATCTGTTTTTCCATTGCAGAGTTTGTCTTCCCAGATGCTTGATGCCAGGTAGTGAATAGTGTATTGTTATGTACTAGACGACTGATAAGGGGGTTCTCATTGAAAGGAGGAGAAGAGTAAAGGATGGGAGAGCGGCACACAGGAAGAGCTGACTGTGCCCTACAGTCTGTCCAGTGTAGCAATTCAAGGAAATAGCAATGCATGGACCATTGTGTTGCCCTCAGAAAGAGGAGAATTAACCTGCTCCCAGAGTCTGACGTAATATGATTAGTTCTAGAGAGTGAGAATAAGTGGTAATGTTGCAACCTAATGCTTTGTTGAACAATAATAATAGTGTGTGTTCCTTAGACTGGTGAGGAGATGCTTGCTGACTTTGAACTGTGAAAACCCTTCTCACCTCTGCTGGTTTCTGCTTCCCAAGTGCCAAGGCTTGATGCCTAGGCATTTATTGACTCTCATCAGAGACCTTTATTTGGTTTTGTGAAGCTGACACCTTGTTCTACTTGCCTATTAAAATTCCCTTTATCGGCCCATACCTACTTAATTTAGATTAGAAGTTTCCTTAATGGAACACATTTTGTTGCACATTTTGTATTCTTTGCGTAATTCAACTTAATGCTCTATTTTTACTTATCAGGAAATATCGGCTCCGGGACCATTTAAACCTGTAATAACAATGCTTGAATTGAATACTTAATGAATTAATTACTTGGATGTAACTACATTTGTTAATAAATCTTCTTACCACACTACAATTCTCTATACTCTTTCTTCTTGAGTCCAAAAGGTATTCACTGTTTATGAAAATTAATCTAAATGATTGTTCCTAGGACTCTCTCCACGTAGATGAAAAAGGTCCATATGACCAGTCGCAGGGTTTGTATGATGATTACACCCGATGTGTGAGATTTAACAATACCCGGTCCATCACACTCATATGCATCATCATACTCCAGCACCATGACCAATGCATGCACATGCATGATGACACATCCACAAATATACATCATAGCCTTGTTTTTGTTTTTTTGGCAATGTTCTTCAGAATAGGTAATGACCACTTTTTTCTTTTTGTCAATGCAGAAAAACATCGGCAAAAAGCATTTGCAAAGACAATTGATCTGCATTAGCAAAGTCAAAAGGCAAGACCTAGTGACATTGCCAATGCTTGCTGTTCTTCCTCAAATCAACTTTGCTAGCAGTAATGCAAATACCGCCGGTAGAGCTAGCATTCATTTTACCTCCAACAGTAACCAGAGAGGACCTGCGTGCTGCAATGGGTGGTATTTTACGGTTAGTTTGTGGTAATGTACAAATATGAATACTGATATTCATATCTCTAGTTTGTGAGCCACTCCTGAACAGATATCATGTGTATGTGAGCATGTGGAATTGAGTGTAAGCAGAATGCCATCAGCACTAAGAACGTTATCACCTATGCCTGTGCGTAATCCCTCAGATGTCTCCCGACTGGTATTAAATAGTTGGAGGGAAGACACTTTTTAGCAGAGGCAGAGTTTCCAGGACTGTTAACATACAAACATGGCCAGAGACAGAAATATAAGTTCACATCGGTGGTTCATGAGTCTCTCCGGTAGAATTACATGCAAGCATGATGCCAGCATCCTCAAGAGCTTCATCTCCATTGTCCCTTTCTAAGACTAATATGGAAGTTGAATCTGGTCCTGAAATACCAGTATTCTCTTGGCATCCAACTATGCTCCCAGTAACGTTTTTATGTTGGGTAAGATTTGAAGATAACTTCTTTAGCTTGACTTTGAAGCCTTGTTGGTAAAGTAATTTAATCACTTTGTTTATACTGTTTTGCATAAATCACACATTGCATAAATGAATTACCATTGACCAGCTCTTCATGCCAATGTGCAAACGCACGTATGGCTATTTGTTGTAGATGTGCTGCCAACAGAGCTAGACATTTTGCAAACACCCCTGGTGCCTACTGTAAGAATGGAAGTGCTTCAGATTGAGGGCTGCCAAATATGCTGCGTGCTCCAGCATTGAGATGAAGTCTGTAATGTTGTCATCTTGAATCTTTGTGGCTTTAGATAGCTAAGCATTTGCCTCAAGTCTAGCATTTGTCTTAATATCATATCCACCTTTAGAATAAGGAAGTGCTCCAAGTAAATGTCGCGATCCCTCTCCTCTCCTGAGACTCTTTAATTCTGCTGTAGTAATTACATATCGTCATATCATTTTTCTGTCAGGATATTTGTTTGTTTCTGAATTACTTCAGTCACCTTTGACTATTCCTTAAACCCACTTGCAGGAGGACATTGCTTCAGATACCTGTGAATTATCCCTCAGGTGTCCCTGCCTGGAGTAGAATAGTCTAGAGGGGGGTGGAGGCCTCATTCTAGGAGGGACAGAGTATGCTGGGCTCTGGCCCTTTACCCTACCTCTGCCGTGAAAGAGCTGTCTCTTGACGCACCACTTTTCTCTCCACTCTGCCGTTGTTGTTATCTGCATCCTTGTCTCCTCTACAGTTTCTTCTGAGAAGAAGCTCCTGTTTTGTAACAAACTGATATTCCTTGAAGCTACATTGTCTTCTTCATGTGTTCCATAGGATCTACATATTGACAAGTTCTTACATAACGAATTCTATACTCAAGTCGGTGTCATTGTCATTCTCTTTATGTTTTTTTTAATTTAAATTATGATTGCATTGTCAGCAAATGTGTGCTAGGTGTGTCACCCATTGATAACGTGATAGCTTCTTTTTATATATGATGGGGTGGCCCCAAGTGTCCTTCTGACCTCTGTTCTTCCCACTGCCTCTCTATTAGCCCACTCTGAAACCTTGTCTCCTCTGCCATCGATGTCAGTAACAGAAAAAAGAATCCGAAGATGGTGGTCATTTACTGGTGCATTCTGGGCATACAGTTGACATTACCAGCCACAGGTAAAGCTGCATTGACTTCACCTGTGGCCAAGATGGATTTTCCAGATCTAGCTAATATATTGTAGCATGATGCCAGAAATGAATCTAGAATTCCTTCACCCCACAATGATTGACATTTGAAGCACCTGAAAACTCCTTTGATGTGCCCTTTCCCAGGTAGGTAGCTTTGCATTGTGCAGGGGGTGCACTGGCACAGGGACGCAGGTATGTGAGGAGGCTTCTGGGCTCCAGTTTTGGCCGTGTTTTACTAACAAACTGTGTGTAAGGAGGCCACTGTCCTTGCATGCATCACAGTCATACAACCCTTTCCTATTAGTTGTCAAAGGTTTTTTTTTTTTACACCATTCCTACAGCGCACGTTCACCATTTGGTCTCTTGGTGCTAAGGTAACGAAAGGTAACACACAACAGCAATTGAACATGTAAATGTAATGGTTTGTAAAAGGAAAGCCAGGGAATTGAATCATGGTGTTACAGTGAGCAACAGACAAATGGTTATTCAAGTTGTGCACAAGCAAGATGCACGTTTGAACGTTTGCCTTCGTAATGCAGCAGATCGGACATCCACTGTGTTTGTGACCGAGTATCCTGTCTGACGAACCCTATGTAAGGTCCTAGGTCTTTTCAGATGAAGAACAGGGCGGGACAAACTGGGGTTCTCATTGGGATAAGATTGTTTGAGGCTTTCGTCGTGCGAGAGTATTTCACCTAATAATGAAATCTCAGACTTATAGCCTAGTGCTTTACACAAAGGGGGAGGTGCAATCAATAAACGATTGTAAATGCATCTTTATTTCATAATCTTCTAAATGTAAATCAAGATTCATTAACTGACCTGATTTCGGCAGTGGATAAGGGAGTTGGTAGTATTTTTCATAAAAGCTGAGAATTGGTCCTGTGATATTTAAGGCATAAGCGCCTTGACCTTCCTCAATGGCTTTCTTGCGAGCCCATATCCGGATCTGGAATCAAACACAAGAAACATTTATTAGATGAGTGAACAGTGTCCATTATTTGAGGAGCCTGCACCCAGAAATCCATTTGTACCTGTACTTTGTTCTCGGTTCGCTCAATCTTGTCGAAGTCGCATACTATGAAAGCCAGGAGGTAGGTGGACATTTTTGGGGTTTTTTCAAAGCTAGTGACATGCCACGGGACAGAATCAATCATCGTCGGGGTGGTGCCTAAAAAAAGATAATTTGAACAACTATTTACAAATGTAATTAATACGTTTGGCCTGACCCAACACTCTACAAATCCTGGACATTGGGAAAGACTTATACTTTTGGGTTTTAGAGATATGCACAAAGTACACAACATATGTGTGTTCTCTTGCACCATCACTTCTTTCCTCTGAGTCTGTGTGGCTTCCTCTCGGATGGACGTGACGCTGCTCAACATGAAGCTTGTGTGCAACAGTGAGCATCATCTCTCATCTCTCAGGAAGCGCAAAGGATGCTTTTGTAAAACGGGCTCAGTAAACATGCACAGTATCCTGCATAAGCACAATGACATATTTATACCTGACATGTAGTAAGGTGTTATATCTCTACCTCACCTGTGCCGAAAACTTTACTGAACTGTGCTGATGCAAAGAAAGGCACAAAGAAAGGAGGCTGAGACATGAGATGGGACTAGTTCATCCAAGTCGCCATTCTCCAACGCATTTGGTACATAAGTCCGGGTCATGTGCTTGAATTCGATAAAAAACAAGCATTAGCATAGCAAATAGGTCTCGCTTTTGGGACTTTAGAAGTGCTTAGCCATGCAGCATATTACCCTGCGTATGAGTATTTGGCCAATGCAGGATATAAAGCTGGGTGCTGTGCTGTCAGGGATTGAAGAGATGCGCATTTACTAAACCACTGTCAACAAAAAGTTGAGAGTGATTCGACCAATTAAAGCCAGTACAGGATCTTCCTTTACATTTGCAGGTTACTCTAAACATTTGCAGATATACTCGTTGCACACATTTGCATTTCTTTTAACCAGTGATGTAGCAGAACCCAGGGTTTTCAACACTAAACTGAAAATGGTAACTGTTCACGTAAATCATTTGCTTACCTTGCAGACCTGATGAAAATGCAGCCGCGGTTGTGCCTTAAACTGTTTTGTGACGAACGTAATGGGAAATCCGTGTAGAGCATCCAAGGGAAGAGGGGGAGAAACATTAACTAGAGATTTGGCTGTCACAGGACTGACCTCTGTTACCTGTAATCTCAGTGTGTGCACACCGCTACCCGTATGCCACATTAGCAGCATGAATATACCTTCTTAGCAGCATGGATATACCTTCTTAGCAGCATGGATATACCTTCTTAGCAGCATGGATATACCTTCTTAGCAGCATGGATATACCTTCTTAGCAGCATGAATAGGACTTCTTGTTAAATATGGCATGGTTATGTTTGTAACATTATATTGGCCGCATCCCCTCAGATCTATTGCACGGTCATGTTCCCTCGTTAAACCTGCCCAGTTCAGGATAAAGCTTGACAGCTGTGGGCATCGGTGACAGATTGTGAAGCTCTTCAAGGCTCAAGCAACCAACACCTGTCTAAAAAACAGACTTACATATTTCCTGGCCGTTATCAACAAGTCGATCAAGTGGTCCTCCATCGTGAGAACATCTCAAATACACATCCCTCTCCCCACTGAAATAAATAAAGCCCAATTCCCATCGAATGCACTGGATTCCTCTGTACCCTTTTCAAACATCAACACAGATCGTTTGTTCGCACTGGAAACAATAACCACGTGTCACGAGATCGTCAGAACCTTAAGCAACATCAGGCTATGAAGACGTACACTAGAAAACTACCATTAATACATGCAATAACAACTCCCTCGCCACCCCTATTTCCTCTGGGACGGTGTCAGTCACCAGGGCCCTAGCCCGCTTCACCTTTAGCATGCCACTGCTGTTGAAAATCAGAGATCGGGATAATTCAGCATGTCCACCAAAGACTCAACGTGCATCTCCCTCATGTATGAGGTTTATTTCTGAGAATCTGATAGTGATACCAACATATCCCCAGTACCAACCCAATTTCCCAGGACAAAGTCCTTCACACCTGAGCATAGACCTGCTGCTTGAATCTCCGCGCTCCCTCCCAGTGCTCTTCTCATGGGGCGAGGGCACTGGGGATGTGCATTAGGGCTTCAGGCACCTATTCCCGGGATCTGCATCCTCCGAATGGCTGCTGCTCTGGGATAGTTGGGGCAAGAAGGTTCACTGAGACAGCTGGGAAAATAGCGGGTCAGGACCCCAGAGGTTGCACTGTGAGAAGAACCATTGTAAGGGAAAGTGACATTATCACAGAAGATAAAATGATAAAGAAAGAGAGTGCTAGGCAAACTGGGGAGAGGTGACACTGGGGCATCTTTAGCATAATCAGGAGCCAGGCTCCCACATCCCGATGGGAGCTGTAGTCATTCCTGGAGGACAGCTCCACCAATTTGTGAGCAGGGTTGTGGGTGTGTCACTCTTGGAAAGGTGGGAAGGCTAGTCCATGATGAATAGTTATGCTATGGATTACTATTTTTAAGGCCTTGCACAATGCCTGATGTGAGCCGTAAACAGCGCACACTGGACCTGTTACCCTGCATATGTATTCTGATTTCTAGCTGTGATTCTTCCTGCAATGTTACACATCTCAGCTTAAGTGTCAGATTTTGAAAAGCAAATACAGAGTGAGAACGGACACTGAAGTAGGACTTCAAGTAGACAAAGATTGTAATGTTTTACATGTGCTTAATTATAATCAAGGCTTTAAACTGGATGATAAAAGTGGCGGCAGGAAGAGGGGATCTCTAAATGCGTTGTGGGCTAAGTATTTAAGGGCAGGGCTTAAATACGTTAATCTTTGCTTAATCGTCCTGTGCCTAAAAAGCTCTAAGTAATGCGAAATGATAGATTTTCATCAGTCCGCAGGTTAAACAAACTGCGTTGAGAAAACTGAGGAACTCTGCAACATCTCCCGTTGGGTGGACGCGTTGCGGAGAAATATAAAAAAAATGTTTTGCCAGAACCCAACAGTGACTGAAAACACGAGCACTGGTGTTCCGGCCAGACAAATACTTTTGCACGGAGTGAAGAGCTGTCAGGAAAAAAGTATTTGTCTGATGAAGCAGCCGCCATGCGTGCTGCTGCTCGCTCCTGTGGCAATACTCCATGGGAGTTAACTTGTGACAAAAGTTGGGACATGCACCAGCCACTAGCTATTTGAAGGCTACGTTTTTTGGATGACACAGACAAAAGCCAAACCAAAGCAGTGGGAGGAGTCAAACCCCACAGAGTACATACAACAGATCATCCTGCAGTGCAGGTCATATTATATCAACTGTGTTACTGCTAAATTATCTGATGTTAAAACATGTTACTCTAATTAGATGTAATTAAAATAATTTAGCTGCTAACATAAAGCACCTTAGTAAGCACAATGCACTTTATAGTAGTTTATGAATGGATAATAGTAAAAGGATCTCAATTGTAATATCTGCTGCTAATATATGTTACCTTAGAAAGATGTTGCTAAAATAATTTTTTTTTTTTTGCGGTTAGTAAAAGGTATTATGGTAAGCATAATGCTTTTTTCTTTTTTTCATTTAATATGAAACGATAATAGTGAGATATTTGCAAATTACAAAAACTGCTGCTAATATATGCTGTTTTATTTTGTTGCATTTTAAATGGAAATTATTGGAAGTATAATGTTCTCTACTGATTATAAAGCTTTTTAATTACTGTTTTATGTAAAGGTTTTAACGTTAGGTCGAAAAATGTTTAATTATTAATTTACAAGTAGTGGTTCTTTTCAAAGGTGTTTTTATTTTATTTTTGTGTGTGTGCACATGATTGTAATGATTTTAATTAATTAACAAATAAATTACTACTACGACAAAAAAGTGGTGTAGGCTCGACCTAACTAGAGATCTCAGCTTGTTTCTCTATGACAAGTGTCACCCAAAATGTCAGATGAGATATGCAAACATCACACATAGGCAGACTATGGATTTCAGGTTAGATGAAAGATTCCTTTCTGCTTCAGTATTTTTCCAAGGAGGCGAGGTTAGGAAATGCAGTGGAAAAGATGCTGTTCTTTGTTTCCACTTGCAGCTCGAGACAGATGTCAAAGGCAGAGTTAAGGAAAAGTGTGCCTATTTATAGGATGATGAAGTGAGACCTGCGTACCTGTTTAAGGAGGTGTATACTTTTTAAACAAATTCGCATTTTTATTACAGGCAGCTGCACTCGACCATATTGCCCACGGAGGTTACTGTGTGAGTATCTTCCCGCTTTGCTGGACATATCTGGGGACACTGTAACTCCCATTTGCCAATCAGGGTAACCCAAGGCAGAGGTCCCCAATCCTACTTGGCCCTGGTATTACCGTATTCGCTGTTGTAAGTAGGTAGGGGTCCCTGTCACCTACGTGTTGAGGAAGGTTACCATATAAAGGGTAGTAGAAGTGCAGGGAAGCTGAACCCTATGTGTGCAATTGGTGATATTTTGTGATTTGTGTACAAGGAGGTTTGGTGATCATGTGTTTTCTCTCCCTAATCTAACTACTGCTGTCATGCTCTGACAATATGATTAATGTCATTTTTACTTTAGAATGATAGGATAACGAATATAGTTTCAGAACCTCCATAACGTGTACAGTGATCGTGTGGGGTGTTTTTATGATGTGTGCAACCTATAAGTATTCACTTTAGTGCACTAACTGTGATGTTATGACCATTGCCTAGTCGGCAAAGTGATTTATGATGTATGTGATTGTGATCTACGTGTTACATACAATATTTGAGATATTTTTTATATAATCCGGAATGGAGACTCTTTTGTGGTGTATTTTTTGTGTCACTGATATGTACGTGTGTGTGTTCTGCAAATACTTTACATATTGTCTCTGGGATACACTTGACTGCTTGTGCCAACCTACCAAAGGGGTGAGCAGGAATTATCTTGGGTGTGTAACTCCCTTACCCTGACTAAATTGGTGGGTTCTTCCTGGCTTAGGTGCATACCCTAGCCAACCAGAAACCCCAGTTCGAGCAAGTGACAATAAGGAAACATAGTAGCAGTCTGGTGTGGAGATACAAGAAACAGAGACAACTGCCTGACAGTGAGGACCCCACTACCTGAGCAACATGTACCATACTCTCTATGCAAATTCTCATCACACCTCTACCCACAGGTGCTCAGGGCTTGACATCTCATTCCATACAGCAGACCCTGGATGTCATCCACTCCCTTATATATTTCTTCAACCAATCCTAATTCTTGACAATGAGCCAAATCATTTACAATGATAAAAAATGCTTAAAATAATACTTGACCTGTCATTCAGAGTCCTTTTATTAGGCTAAGCGCTAACTAAAATATGCTTTACTTTCTCCAATTAATTCTCATTATATAACTGCCCCTGGACTGTAATTATGTCAAGCACTGGCACTGCTTGAGTCAAGACTGACACTTTTTTCGCATGTGCTCCTTGTTATGTAAAAATATCGCTGCCAGTGAGTTTAACCTATTTGTGCATGCTACTCTCCTCAAATGTTCTGCTCAGTTGCGCACTTGAGCAGTTTGCCTGTTAATCTCTGCTTGTTTTTATAGCATCCTTTATGAATGTAGAATATGAATTTTCATGATACATTTATTCCATGCCATATTTGCTTATTTTGGGGCCCAATTATTCTTGTTTCTATATGAAGTTCATTGTCTTGTTTTGGAATCGTGTATTTTGACAGATGCATTCTCTATCATTGCTGAGAAGTAATTCTAGTTAAGTTAACTCGAAGGAGCTACTGGATATGCAATCCTATTGGTGGACTGCAGCAAGTAAGTCTAGTTAGGGGCAATATATCCTTGAAACATTTCAGGGAAAATGTATCTGATTTTACAGACCAACTTCCACTTAAGTGTGTTAGAATGTCAATGATTCTAATAGGGTATTTGAAGGGGCACTCATTAATTAATCCAGTACTCTCATAGATTGATTAGGGGAGGGGAATTTCTGGACCCAGCAAAACAGACCAGAGAGGATAACAAATTCCACACTTAAAGCAAAGAACAACAGATTAAGCAAAAGGGTAACCCCAGATGATGTGGCAACTTGGTTATGATGAGGTGCATTTGCAAAGCAGTGCTTCAGTCTAGTCCTTGCATACTGAGTGTTGTGAGTTATATATCCTGTAGTGTATTGGCAGAGCTGTGTTCTGGAACCAATCAATAGATACAGGGTGCTGGGTCATGGTGAGATACATTGGCAGATTTTTATTTTGGTCCAGTATTTGGATAAATAGTGCCCAATATCGAATATGGCAGTTAGAGTACTGGCAGTCAGGGTGGTAGAGGGCTTTACATCTGCCACTCAGTCTTTACTGCACCTGCCAAATTGAGAGCTCATCAAAGACCCAGCAGTGAACTCTCTAGATTTGTATGAACCGCTGTTATGGTGATGCATACAAATACACTGAAAGGTTTGGTGTGTGTTGGTCACTGGTGACGGATGCTTTCAGCAAACTTTTGACACTTAGGGCCAAATTACGATGTTGGGTGGACTTAAGTCGGCCTGACACCGTCTTGGTCCCGACCGCCCAATTAGGATGTGACCGAATACTGTTTGGTCGCATTCCTACATTTCCCTATGGGAGCATGCATTACGGCAGTAAATCACCCCTAATACATGCTCCCTCAAAGTGCCTGCCACAGGGTGAAGGGATCAACAGCAGGGCACCAAAGGTGCCCCCTAGGCGCCAACCGGAGACTGCACACACACCGGGGACCCTGCTGGGGGCTCCCAAACAAGCTTTCCAACATGGTTTCCATGTCAGTTTCCATGCCGGAAACCGTGCATCATAATCCAAAAAGGGCAGAAAGGCCTACCCTTTGGGATTATGAGCCGGTTCGGACAGGCCAACGGGCTCCATGAGCCTGTCAGAAGCCAGCCTGAATAAGAGGCCGGTTTAGTTTCCGACTGCCCGCATTGTAATACGGCTGTCATAAAGTAAACCGAATGGACGATTATGATGTGACCGATGGTCGGAGCCTCTAAGGGCCACATCGTAATTTACCCCTTATTCTTTGCTCAAAAACAAACACCCAGAGTGGAAAATTGTAAAACTAATGGCCACCACATCTAGCAGTTTTCTCCCTAAGTATTGGGGTCATTTATTTTTATTTTTACTGCCCCTCAATAAAAAATCTGACTGACCACTCTTATGTTTTTTAAACTGTATTTATTGGTTTTACCATAGAGCAACATGAACAGTAACATAGATACTAAACAGGTACGGTACAGCAACTGGTAATTGAAAAACAGAAAGGAGCATATAAACCATTGCTAAAGCACATTAATATAAAAGTCTAGGCATGGTGGCAGTAAGTAGATAGTCTTGCAGCTTTGCCATATATCTTTGGGACTGGAAGTGAGGGGCTGTGGCTGCGTGTATGTCTCGCTTATTTTATCACAATAAATCATGCTTTTCAGCCAGGCAGAAACTATGGAGCACACACTGCTACCACAGTGAAGTGCCAGACTATGCTTTGCGAGTAGTAATTTGATGGCGGTGAATCCAAGGACACTCTTAGGAAGGTCCTAAACATAGCCCAGAAGTGCCATGAGTGGGCCAGGTGCAAGAGTGACTCCTATCATGGCAGGGACTAAAGAGAAGAGCTTAGCCTAATATTGACCTATGTGCGGGCACGTCCAGGTAAAATGGGGAAATCTACCACCACAGCATGGCATTTAGAGTATTGTGATGATCGTGTAGGATCAAAGGGTGCTAAATATCTGGGTGTGGTATAGGCTCGATGTAGGAATTTGATATGGAGGATTTTGTGTTTCTGATTGATAGATTTGAGTTTAGTCTGGGCGCAGCAGTGGTACCAGATCTTGTCAAGCAGTGGTTGGGCTAGGTTGCTTTCCCAGGCCTCCCTAGTCTGTCAGGAAGTTTCAGGCTTCATGGCTATGCAAGCTTGATATAATTTGGAGATCAGCCACTCCGTCAGAATCAGTAATAATGAGCATCAGTGGAGGGAAGTTATCCGGGGCTGGGGGTATGTAGGTAGGAGAGAATGAAATGTATTGCAAAGGCAAAATAATGGACAGAATGAGTAGAAACTGGCAACCTCTCATATGCCCATTCTTACACCACACAGCCACTCACATACCCATTCACAGACCCATAAAAGTACTTACACAACCCCTCACTCACTCATACACCTACCTCACACAAACATTCACTCATCCAAACCGCTACTCATATAACCAGTCACTCACCCATACAGCCACTCACACAGCCACACACTCAGCCATACAACTACTCACACTCAAATGCTTATTTACCTACAGTCACTCACACACCCACACAATCACACATATAGCCTATCAACACAGCCACTCACTCACCCATACAGACACTCACACACTCTCACACAACCATACAACCACTTACATACCCATTCACACATCCAGACAATCACCCGCACAGCCACTCACTCACCCATATAGACAATCCCACAGTCACTCCCTCTTCCATACAGCCACTCACACACCAACTCACTTAACCAAACACTCACTCAAAAAGCCACTGCCACTCACACAGGCAATCAGTCACCCACTAATACAGTCACTGGCGCGCCCACTCAATTACCACACAGCCACTAAATAACCCACACAGCTACTCAGATATCCACATACACACCCACACAGTCACTCACACACCTACTCACATACCTGGACAATCACTCAGACACCCACTCACACATGAATACACACAGTCATACAATGACTCACTTATACTATGTTCAAAACAGGAATCACTCATAAGTATTTCATAAGTATACTAATGTAACTTTTGTGGTAGCTTAGTATATATATATACAACACACAATACGTTTAGAAAATGTTCATAATCACTAGATGATGTAATCAGTGATGTCATTTGAGAAATCATCACTGATGTCATTGACCATGTTGTGAGTGATGTGATATGTGAGGTCATAAGCAGTACACTGCAGGGGGCATAAGTTATAGTTAGCTCAGGTAACTATAACTGCTGAATTTCATTTGCTGTGTATGAGTGAAATCTGAGCCTAACTATTCACCCCTGTAACCTTTGTTTTTTTTAGGGAATTTCCAGTGTTTTTTAATTCTATTTCCTAACCATACCGACCTTGTAGCCTTAGGTTTTTTAAGTGAATATATATATATATATATCTCTGGTGCTCCCCTGACTACTGAAACTACAACACGTGGCAGAAACAAGGCATTACAGCGGTGGTGATCATGTGTGCAAGCCGCGAGAAACAAAACGAATGCTACTGGCATAGCGTTGAGATGCAGTTAGCTGCAAGCGATAAACTCAGATTAGGACTCACAGACTAATCCAGGCCGGGCTTCCTGAAACCAATGTTCTTTGTTGAAACATGAAACTTTATTCATAAACAAAGAGTGCAGTGCAGATTGGTACAAACTCATTACACAGACTACAAACATTGGGGAATTAACTTGAGGAGGACTAAGAAACATTTCAAATCAACTGGCAGTGACTTCCACTTATACCTCAAGAAAAAGAAGGACTAAAAGAGATAATGACAAGTCATTAGAAATCGATTACGGTGAGAGAGAATACTGTGCAATTATACGCGATTGAAAAATAATAAGCGACATGATGCAAAAAAAAATATATGACTATCATAAACAACTGATTGGAACAAATAAAAGGAACTGAAGAGAAGAGGGACAATGGCGGACAGATGGACCAAAAGAGAACTGGAAGCAAAGGAACTATTTGGCAAGGATCAAGCTGACAAAGGGGAAGACCTGAGGGCAAAAGATACATCACCCCTAAAAGTGGTTAAGAAAATAGAACAAACAAGGATAACTGAAATAAACAAGTGGTGGGAAATGACAGCCCTAAAAAAAAATATTTGGACTGTGGAAGAATACCAAGGGGACCATGTACCTTTATGGTTCTAACCCTAAGTGATCTAGACACGGGTTTGTCAAAACAATGGCAAGATGACACAAAGGAATGCTCCAATAAATTAATGCGAACATTAATAACACACGCGGAGAGGAATTTATCCAAAGCTGTTGCCAGGATCAAGGAACTGGAGGATGTCCTGGAAACCATGCAGGAAAGAGAAGATGTGAAAAAACGCATTACTCAAAATGGAAAAGAAATTGGAAAAACATGAGCAGGAAGTGAAGCAAAAGAAAGCCCAAAAATAAAAACTACGATTAAAGAGACTACGCTACAGGCTGGATATATAGGTTTGCTAGAAAATGTGATTATTTATACTTAAAACAAACAGGAGAAATCAACACAACCTGCAGAAGATCAGCAGCCTCAAGTGTGGAGAGTTCGGAAGTGAGTTCGGGTGACGAGTAACCTTTACCCGGGATAGCCCCGGGAAGGCAAAATAAGACTCTTCCAGATAACAACCAGGAAAAAAGGAAGGGGAAAAATTAGCACAGTCCAGGATGACTCCACAAAACAAGAAGATGTAGGGGGAGAAGTAAAAAGAGGAAGAGGAATGCCAAACAAAGAGCGATAATCCTGGAAAAGATACAAGATAATAACTTGAGCATAATTCTCTCACTGAAGATCATCACAGAAAAACATAGAAGTCTTCTAAATAAAGGACTTACATTTTGTCCAAATGCTAGATTTGATTTTGTAAATACTAGAATTGATTTTTATAAGTTCACATGGAAATTCAAGCTGAGAATGTATTATGCACCCAAAAGACAAGAACGGAGAGAAGAAAAATTAAACCAACCAGTGTCTATAATCACAACCAGGGACTTGACAACCTTAGGATCCTTAACTAGTCTTGAAATGGGAGCATCCGGATCAGAAATACCGCCAACAGAACATCTTGCAGAAAAGGATCTATGTGAATATCTGGAGATCCACACGGATATGACAACTGAAAGTGGGTGTAAACGGAAATCTAAATTCTGTCCTCAACTACCTGTTGGAAACAAAGTTGATCTATTTTACGAAATTGTGACAGATGAGCTCAAAAAGATGGCATTCTCGGGGATTGGACGGACAGACAAAATGAATTAAAAAAAACAGACAGAATTTAACCAACAAGGAGTGGGAAGCCCTAAGGGATTTGCAAAAGGACGAAGACATTGTCATTAAACCTAGTGACAAAGGAGGAAATATTGTGATCATGAGTGTGCAAAAATATTTAGCTGATGCTAACAGGCAGTTGGGCAATAAAAAACACTATAAAAGACTTCCTGGAAACCCGATCAAAGAACATATGGATTTGCTCTTTCAAAAGCTCACGGATTGGCATAATATGGGTCTCCTGGATGCGGAAGAATACAACTATCTCAAGACAGCACATCTAATAATGCCCACGTTTTATTTCATACCTAAAGTCCACAAAGATCTGATAAATCTCCCGGGCAGACCAATAGTCAGCTCAATTGGGGCATTATTGGAAAACACCTCAAGATTTGTTGATATATTTATTTTCCCATATGCCAAGAATCTACCATTCTATCTACGAGACTCGCAGAACTTCTTAAATGGAATTAATGAGCTACCATGGAAATCCAATTATCACATGGCAACTCTGGATATGGTCTCACTATATACCTAAATACAACACCCTGATGGAATTAAAGCATATAAATACTTTTTGCGGACCCGTTCAATCTCCTTCTTGGAATGCTCGGATAATTGACATCATAGACTTTTGTCTCAATCCCAATGTTTTTCTGCTCAACAACAAATACTATTTGCAAGTACAGGGGACAGCCATGGATAACTCATTTGCCCTCATGTATGCAAATTTATTTTTGAGTGGCTGGGAAGCAGAAGTGTCCTGGAGTGAACAGAACAAAGCCAAGATGGTGCAAATAATATTGAGGGTACGTTTTATAGACTACCTCTTCTTAATATGGGAAGGAGAAAAATCGGATCTGGAATGCTTTCTGAGGTATTTGAACCAGAATGACCTGAGCCTACAATTCACATTTGATATCCAGGACAAAGAAATCAATTTCTTGGATATCACATTTTACATTGAGGAAGAGAGGATCTGTACTAAAATGTACCGGAACCCAACAAGTACAAATAGCATACTCCATGTGAATAGTGGCCATCCTTTACCAATGAAAATGGAGTGTCCCCTATAGGGAATTCCTGAGGGTGAGACAATGTTGCTCAGAAGAATCTGATTTGAAGCAACAGGCAAATTAGATGTTTGAAAGGTTCCAAATAAGAGGATATCCAGAAATAGTCTTACAAGATGCCTTAAAAAGAGCAAGCACAAAGAAACAAGAAACATTATCAAGTTCTAAGGAAGTGCAGTAGACATGAACAAAAATCAGGTTGTCAGATACATAACTGAGTACAATAGTACAATAGACAAAGTAGAAAGGCGAGGAACATATTGAAGGATAACTGAAAATTCTACTCATGGATGAAGACCTGAAAGAAACTAATGTATAACGTTACAACGCATACATTTACAACGCATGCTAAAACAATGCACTTTTTACATCACAACATCATTTACAGTGCATTCTTTTACATTGCATGCCATTACATCGCATTTTCAGTAACTACCTTTACAACGCATACCATTACAATGCATACTATTACATCGCATTTAAGGTAAGTGTTGGATTGTATAGGGGTAATAATAACTATTCTAACTCCAGTGAGTGCAACAGTAGGGTAAGTGTTGGATAGTGTAGGGGTAAAAATTACTATTCTAACTCCAGTGAGTTCAACAGTAGGGTAAGTGTTGGATAGTGTAAGGGTACTTTGCGTTGTAATGGTATGCATTGCAATGACTTGCGATGCAATGCCTGCGTCGTAGTGACATGCGTTGTAATGACATGCATTGTAGTGACATGCGATGTAATAGCTGCGTTGTAATGACATGCGATGTAAACGATGTTGCGATGTAATGACTGCTATGTAAAGGTAGTGCGATGTAATGACTGTGTTGTAAAGGTTGTTTCCCGAAAGAAACACTACCTAAAGTGCAAAATATTACTTACAGTAAAGCACCATCATTGGAGGACCAAAAAACCAATACTTACATGAAACCATTCAATACACAAACCGATGTGGCTCCCAATTCCAACAAGAGGTTTTTTAAAATGTGCGAAATGCAAAGCCTGTAGGTATGGCCAAAACAAAAGGGAATACAAGACCATATATGGGAGGGTGAACAAAATACAGGAGAGAATCACCTGTGAAATGGAATCAGCTATAAATGTCCTGGAGTGCCAATGTGGTATAAAATACATGGGTAGTACAATCAGTAAACTGAAGCTCTTTATGTTGCAACACCTGAGAGCCATAACAAACAGAGACTACAATATGTCATGGCCAATCATATATGGAAATCACATGAAGGAAAGTTGGAGAGCAAGAAATACTACGGCATCAAGCATGTACAGGAAAAACCATGACGGGGAAATCGAGAACTGGAGCTATGTTGTGAAGAATCAAAACATATTTTATTACTGGGGACAGAGACCCCCAATAGACTAAATATGGACGCTGAACTATACATTCTCATTAGCATGTCCTCTCACCCTATCTTCATGATAATTGCATATTTGTCTTTTTAGAGATATCTTTTACATAGGCAATTCCCTATTTTGGTCAGAACTTTCGTGCAGTTAGCAGAGTGGAGTAAAAAGGGGGCGTGGCCTTGGACCACTCTCAGCAATCCAGCTGTGAGGGGCTTACTGCAGGTACCTGGTGGGCTACTTGGCCCCCAGGGACCCTCAGGATTCAAGGGGACTTAATCCCCCAACTTAAAACGCACCAGGAGGCACATTTGCAGAGTGGTACAAAGAGGGGGCAGAGACTCCGGCAAGATGCCGGCTTTTCCTTTTTTTAAAAAATAATTAAATATTTGGGAAGGGGGCTGCATGGACCCCCTTCCCTGGGCCACCTCTGGCCTCAGGGACCCCATCCCCTGGGGCCTGGCTAGCCTTTATGTTTTTTATGCGGCCTCCCTCCTCAGGCCAATTATGGCCCAGTGGACCCCATCCCCTAGGGCAGGCTTTCCGTTTTTTTTATTATTAATTAAAATAAAGGGGAGGGGGTGAGTGGCCTCCCTCCCGGGTCACTTCTGGCCCTGGGGACCCCATCCCCCGGGCCTGGAGCCAGCGTTCGGGACCGTGGGGGGAGACCCAATGCCCCCATGGTACCAGCCAGATCCCCGTCTCCTGGGGGAGCCGGCATTGCTTTTGGGCAAGGGGAGGTGATAACATGCAGCTCCCCTTGTCCAAAAGCAATTCTGCTTTGCTTTGTGGAAGTGAGAGCAGGTTTCCTGCTCTCGCTTCCAGGAAGCAAAGCAGTGTCGGCTATGGCAGGGCAGGAGCCGTGATCCCGCCCTGCCATAGCAAAAAGCAATGTCCCAGGGGGGCACCCCGGGACATTGTAGGAGCCAGCCCTGGGGGGTGGCAGTCCCCAGGGCCATTGAGGGCTCCAGGAGGGGGCCGCGAGGCCCCCCTGCCAACTGTTTAAAGCCCCGGTGAGGTGGCAGTCCCCGGGGTGGCGTGGGGGGGCAGGAGCCTCCCCCGCACATAATGGATGGAGCCCGGGGAGGTGGCAGTCACCGGGGCTGCGGGAACACTCGCGGGCCCCCGCAAATTTATTGCACATTGCCCCCGGGACCTGGTCCACCCGGGGGCTTATAGAAAAAGAAGCGCAGGAGCCAGTGCTTTGTTTTTTTTAAAATTTCTCTGCAGGATTTGCGCACCCAGTGCGAATTCGGAAAAATTTTTAAAAATAAAAATGCTTTTTTGCACCCCTGAGGGTCCTTGTGGGATCCCCTGAGCAGGTCTAGGGGGTCACAGTATTTCTACCCTGCCCCCTTTTCTTGTTTTTTACTGTCTTGTGACACAAGATGGCTGCCAACACTTCCTGGTTTGGCGTGTTGGCAGCCAATCAGAAGTGCTCAGTTATTGGCATTTTATATTTAAAAATTTCTCAGTAACTACAGAACGGATTTACACCATTTAAAGTAAAGAGTGCACTCTGAACCAAGAGCTACCTCTCTGCCAAATTCTGTGTAATTTCGTTTAGCAGTTCGGGCTGTAGCCGAGACAAAATTTCCTATGGAAATTAGCATGGGGAAAAAGCGTTTTAGAACGCCCCTTTTTCCTCGGCCCCTGTTTGACAAATCCCCCCGAAACTTTCAAGACAGGAGCTGACCAGAGCACCCCATTAGTTTTAAAACTTTCGCGAAGACTCATTAAACGGCGCCAAAGATTGGCAAATCAAAAAACGCTATGGAAACTAGGTCTTAACTATAACTAACTACTGGCGATCGCCAGTAAGTGATATATATATATATGTATATGTGTATATATGTATATGTGTATATATATATATATTCACTGAAAAAACCATAGGTTTCACACATGTTATAGTTAGCTGGACATTTTACTGATAAAAAACCAATGAAATTCCCCCGTTATAGTTACTGTAGGCAACTATAACTCACGCGACCGCAATCCTCTGCTGATGCTAATACTGTATTGAGACACTTATTTGCCCATGTCTTCTTCCATTAAATTTTAGCTATACATATATTACAAATATTTTTTTTTCATAAAGACACATATGTCATCAGCAGAGGATTACGGTCGCGTGAGTTATAGTTGCCTACAGTAACTATAACGGGGGAATTTCATTGGTTTTTTATCAGTAAAATGTCCAGCTAACTATAACATGTGTGAAACCTATGGTTTTTTCAGTGAATTTGCAAGGTTTTTTAAATGCTAATTCCTAACTATAACGTGTGTGAAACCTATGGTTTTTTCAGTGAATTTGTACGTTTTTTAAAATGCTAAGTTACTTTACGCCATTTGTGGCATGCGCGCCCACTTAACGCAGTTCGTTCCGTGCGCGCACGGTGTGCTTCGCGCACCGCGTGCCCACGTTGCGCTAGATGGGCCATGAACGCACGATGCGCTTCGCGCACCGTGCGCACATGGAGGACATATGATGAGCATCGTTGTGACAGGTAAAATATATGTTTTGTTCATCTGAAATAAGCCATGCACAATGAATATATATATTCACTGAAAAAACCATACCAAACGACACCTGGACCAACTAGACCCCAAAAATTACAGACCTATCACAAGTCTACCATTTCCTGCAAAAATATTTGAGAAACTAATGAACCAACAATTAGCCTAATATATTGAAGACAACAGTCTCCTAGAAGAGACACAATTTGGCTTCAGGAAAGGTCACAGCACAGAAACCGCCCTTATCAAAGCGGCCGATGAGGTAAGAACCATCCTAGACCAAGGGGGCGTGGCAGTACTGGTGCTGCTAGATCTGTCAGCAGCTCTCGACACGGTCGATCACACCACACTGATCGATCGTGGCGCAAACATAGGGGTGACTTACAAAGCTAAAGAACTACTGGCCTCGTTTCTCTCCAATCGCAAACAAACTGTCGTCCTTGGCCCTTTCAAATCAGCACCTTTCTCTCTCCCGTGTGGTGTGTCACAAGGTTCATCCTTGAGTCTGACACTCTTTAACATTTACGTTTCGGACCTAGAAAGGGTCATCAGAGCACACGGGATGGAACTTACCTCTTACGCCGACGACACACAATTGGTGCTCAATATCCATAATGATGGAGGAGCTATTGCTTCCAGCTTCCAAGAGGGAATGCTTGCAATCAGCACCTGGATGGCCAATAACTGCTTAAAGTTGAACTCCGAAAAAACGGAGGTTTTGATCTTCGGAAAGCTCCACACGGTTTGGTCCTCTACTTGGTGGCCAACCTCCCTGGGCCCACCACCACTCCCGGTAACAAGGGTGAGAAATCTAGGTGTCATGTTCGATGATAAACTCACCTTTATGCCCCACGCCAACTTTATTGTCTCATCAGCCTTTCACACGCTAAGAATGATAAAAAAACTCCTTCCATTCCTACCACTAGGTGCCAGAAAAACCCTTATAAGTGCATTAGTTCTGTCAAAAATCGATTATTGCAATGGTCTCTTTCTTAACGCACAGGCAAAGGTCACCAATAAACTTCAGATGGTTCAGAATGCCGCAGTTAGGTTGATAACAAACACCCCCAAATACCAGTCAATTGCTTCACAGGTCCGGAAGCTTCACAGGTTGCCAATCACCAGCCGTATAAAATTCAAAGCGCTCTGCATCGCATTCAAGGACATCCGCAAACAGGGACCCCATTTTCTAACCAAGGCATTCTTTATCTACACCCCCAGTAGAGCCTTGCACTCTTTAAAGGCCACCCTGCTGAATGTCCCCCGGACAAAGAAGGTTTCCTGGGGTGACAGAAGATTTGCTGTTGCCACAGCCAAATTATGAAACACCCTTCCCACTCACATCAAATCATGTCAAAATCCGCTCTCCTTCAGAAAATTCTTAAAGACAGGGCTTTTTGACCAATAAATGCTTATCACTGATCTCATCCTCAAGACATTCCTAACGCCGAGACACCCACGGGTATTTGCGCGCGGTATAAATTGCTCAAACATAAACATAAACATCACTCATGACATGGTCAGTGACATCACTCATGACATCACTGATGACATCTCCAATGGCGTGTTTTAAGTTGGGGGATTAAGTCCCCTTGAATCCTGAGGGTCCCTGCGGTCCAACTAGCCCACCAGGTACCTCCAGTATGCGCCACAGAGCTGCATTGCAGAGAGGTGTAAAAAGGGGCATGGCCTAAGACCACCTCTCTGCAACGCAGCCCTGTGGCGCTAACTGGAGGTACCTGGTGTGCTAGTTAGCCCCCAGGGACCCTCAGTATTGTAGGGGAGTTAATTCCTCAGCTTAAAACGTGCCACAGGGTGCGTTTGCATAGTGTTGGTGGGAGGGGGCGGGGCCTCCGGCACGATGCCGGCTTTCTTTTTAATTTTCTTTTAAAGAAGGGGGGCTGTGTGGCCTCCCTTCCTTTCCTGATTTTTTGGGCCCCTTCCCCCAGGGCCTGACCCCTAATTTTGTTTTTTTTATTTTTAAATCGGGAAGGGGGCCGCGTGGTCCCCCCTCCCAAGGCCATTTTCGGCCCCGGGGACCCCATCCCTCGGGGCATGGCCATCTTACATTTTGTTTTTATATAATATTTACAAAGGAGGGGGGCTGAGTTGCCGCCCTCCTGAGGCTTCTTTTAGCCCCGGGAACCCCAACTGTCAGGGCTCTGCCTCATTTTTTAAAATTATGGTTGGGGGGAGAGGGGTCACGTGGCCCTCCTCCCGGGCCACTCTTAGCCCCGGGGACCCCATCCCCCGGGTCTGGCCCTCTCCGTTGGGGACTGTGGGGGGAGCTCCAATGCCCCCACGGTCCCACCGGCTCCCCGCGTCCTGCGGGAGCCGGCATTGCTTTTCCACATGGGGAGCTGCTGACATGCAGCTCCCCGTGTGGAAAAGCAATTCTGCTTTGCCTTATTGAAGTGAGAGCAGGTTTCCCTGCTCTTGCTTCAATGAAGCAAAGCAGTTTGCAGTGACAGGGCAGGAGCCGCTAGACTCCCGCCCTGTCATTGCAAACAGAAGTGTCCTGCGGTGGGCACCCCGGGACACTGCAGGAGCCGGCCTTGGGGGGTGGCGGTCTCCAGGGCCATCATTGGCTCCAGGAGGGGGGACGCGCCGCCCCCCTCCCACCATTGGCGGATCTCGGAGATTTTTTTTTTTTTAAATGGTTTTTTTGGCCCTGGTGGTCCTTGTGGGACCCCCTAAGCAGGCCTAGGGGATCAGGGTGTTTCTACCCTGCCCCCTTTTCTTGTTTTACGTGTTTGTTTCCCTGGTTTCTTGTGCCTCGGTTCTACTGAGGCACAAGATGGCTGCCATCACTTCCTGGTTTGAAGTGTTGACAGCCAATTAGAATAAAGCTCGTGCTCGGGAGGGTGCACGGATCCACCGTGCCTCTATATATCGAAACTTTTATTTTTTGATTTTCTCAGCAACTACTGAATGGATTTACACCATTTTAAAAAAAGGGCGCTTTCTGAATCAAGCACTACCTTTTTGCCAAATTTGGTGTAATTCCGTACTCCGCAGCCGCAGGGACAGCCACCACACAGGGCTTGTTTTTTTTTTTTTAACTACCTGCGTGGGGGACTCAAGCCCCCCACATGCCCCAGGGACCGCCACCTTCCCGGGGCACTAACTATGCAAATTTGGGGGTCCGTTACGGACCCACGAGCCCCGGGGACCACCACCTCCCTGGGGCTTTGCCAATGTTGGGAGGGGGCCCCCCTCCTGGAGCCAGTGATGGTCCTGGGGACTGCCACTCCCCAGGGCTGGCTTCTGCAGTGTCCCGGGGTGCCACCCCGGGACATTGCTGTTTGCACACTCTGGTTTGGGTTTTGAAAGCGAGAGCAGGAAACCTGCTCTTGCTTTCAAAATCCAAACCACATTGCTTTTCCACACGGGGAGCTGCATCTTAGCAGCTTCCCGTGTGGAAAAGCAATGCCAGCTCCCACAGGAGGCGGGGAGCCGGCGGTACTGTGGGGGAATTGGGGACCCCCCCATGGTCCCCAAAGAGAGGCCAGGCCCCGGGGGATGGGGTCCCAGAGGCCATAAGTGGCACATTATAAAATGTATATATATTTTGTTAAACACAGAAAGGCCGTCCCCGGTCGATGGGGTACCCGGGGCCATAAATGGCCTGAGGAGGGGGGCCACGCAGCCCCCCTCCAATAACGTAATTTTTTTTTAAAACCTGGCCATGCCCCGGGGGATGTGGCGCATTTTAAGTTGGGGAATTAATTCCTCTTCAATCCTGAGGATCCCTGGGGGCCAAGTAGCCCACCAGGTACCTCCAGTAAGCACCACAGAGCTACGTTGCAGAGTTGTGTAAAAAGGGGCGTGGCCTCTGAACACCTCTCCTCAATGCAGCTCTGTGGTGCTTACTGGAGGTTCATGGTGGGCTAGTTGGACCCAGGGACTCTCAGGATTCAAGGGGACTTAATCCCCCAACTTAAAACGTGCCACGGGGTGCCTTTGCACAGTGGTGAAGGGAGGGGGCGGGGCCTGAGGTGACATGTGTGCAAACACACTCAGTGGCGTGTTTTAAGTCGGGGAATTAAGTCCCCTTTAATCCTGAGGGCCGCTGGGGGCCAACTAGGCCACCAGGTACCTCCAGTAAGCACCACAGGCCTGCGTTGCAGAGAGGTGGTCCAGGCAACGCCCCTTTTTGCACCTCTGTGCAACGCAGCTCTGTGGCGCTTACTGGAGGTACCTAGTGGGCTAGTTGGACCCCGGGAACCCTCAGAATTCAAGGGGACTTAATCTCCCAACTTCAAACGGCCACAGGGCGTGTTTACACAGTGGTGAAGGGAGGGGACGAGGCCCGAAGTGAACGGTGCAAACACACCCTGTGGCGCGTTTTAAGTTATCGTGTCATGAGTGATGTAATATGTGACGTCATCAGCAATGCATTGCAGGGGCACGAGTTATAGTTAGCTGAACTACCGATAACGGGGGAATTTCTATGGTTTTGTACGAGTGAAATGTCCAACTAACTATAACTTTCCCTAAAACCTATGGTTTTTTTCAGCTCTTGGCTCCTTGCTCACTGAGCCAAGAGCTCCGAAACGCGTTCGACAGAGGCCGAATAAAGATATTTTGAAGCACCTCACACGGCGTCGTCTTTCCTGAATGTGGAAAAATGTGTATATTGACGGACCTACTCCCAGAGGGTCCGATGTGGCAAGAAGCAGCGATTCTGAGTTTTCTGAATCTATCAATCTCCAAGGAGGAGGAGCCATGGTTGCCCCAGGACAGCGGAAGTGCGACAAGCCACAGGGGAGTGGCGTGGCGGAGTTGGGTCGGAGGTCGGCTGACCGGAGGACCTGTGCTCTGTCGTTACTACCTCTCTGTGACAAAAAGCCCTGCTGAGAGTCCCGTAGAGGAGTGTGCGTGATTTGGGCCAAGATACTAATTGTCGGCCCGAATCGGATTTATAAAACGTCAGAAGCCCATTGAATAACGCCATGTCCGCAGACATGTTGAGGAGTCGGGAGGAGGCAGCTACCGGTATGTTTATCGATTCCCCGGCTGGGGAAAATGTACCAAGACGGACACCCAGTAGTCCACTGGGGACACAGTCCAAACTCAAAGAACTTTTCAAGTTATTGGAGAAAGCCAGTAAATCAGAGCAGGCTAAGTGGTGGGTGCACCGCTCATTAACGAGATATCTGGAAGTAGGAAGAATACCGCGGGGGTTACGTATAATGGTTGCACCATCATACGAGAACCCGGACCCCCGCATGCTTTCAGAATGGGCCTCTCGGCGTCTAGTGGAAATTCTAGTGAAGTACGCCGAGAGCGACCGAGTCAAATAGAGGCACTGAATGCAGAAATCGACAAATTACCGAGTAACCCTTTGATTCCTAAGTATCGTGAGGAAATGATAGGGCGTATACGGCGTGAGGAAGAAATCATTAAAAAAAGAAAGACTTACAAATTTCAACGTGACCGGTTAGATTATGAGCATGGACAAATATTCACATTTGCTAAAAAATATGACAGTGTCAAGGCAAAAAACAAAATAATGTCAGAAACATCCACTGCAGAGCAACCGGTTCACAGAGACCACCCAGAGGATTTATCCCCATTAGACCTGAGCTCAATTATTGACAGCGAGTCAGGTAATGATCAGAAGAGGGCGCTACGCTTGGGGTTTCGGAAATTTACCCTGGCGCAGGAACTGGATTGTATGCGCCAATATCGAAGGCAGACTCTTCGCTCTGGAGTCAGAAATGCCAACACAAACAAAGCGCAAACAGGAAACGCAACGCAAGGCGGAGATGCCACAAACAGCGACAATGTGAATACAAAGCCGACATACAAAAAGCCGTGCAAACAATGGAAGCGCAAGTAAGTAATATCACATTGTTGATTGACTCACAAACTGTTGTCAATCTCACAAACTTAAGACTGTCCAAAACAGAGAGTAATATTTTGGCCTTAGGTCTGTCATACAGTGTTAGGAATAACTTTGACTATGCGGGGACAAGTATTGACATTTATAAATATGTCCGCAAACTCAAACTCCGCAAGTACCACACACTTCATAGGTCTGAACAATTGGTACCGCCTGTCCTACCGAGTCTAAGTCCCCTATTGCTTACTGCAGGAGAAGCAGAGTTATTTAATGATCTTTTACAAATGCAGGCAGAGAACACGCAGGTGATCTCTAACTTGGATCTAGGAAATAGAGTGGGAACAATTTCTACAACATTCAAACCTAAATCTACGGTCTGCCCGTTAATGTTGAAAGATAACATCGATATGTTCCACAAGAAGGTCGCACAAGATCTTAGGCAATTACATCTGATAGGGGTTAAGGAAAATAAACAAAGCCAATATCGTGATTTTGCATACCATCAGTTGGTTAAAAAATTACAAAAGAACATTAATGTGGTCATCTGCCAGTCCGACAAAGGCGGGATTGTTGTACTGTGGCCATGAGAAATGTACATGGAAGAGGCCCTCGGCCAGTTAAACAACAGTAACTGCTACTAAAGATCTACAATGGCGGAGGCCAAGCTGGCTTGGCACCTGATGTATACCAACTTAATGGCATGGAGAAGTATGGGCCTTATCTCTATGGATGAATAGAAATTCTTGAAAAATGAACATCCTGTGATACCCATCATTTATTTCATCCCCAAGATTCATAAAGATACTAAAAGGCCACCTGGACGGCCCATTATCTCGGCCTGCAATTCCATTATGGAGAATACTAGTAAATATGTAGACTTTTTTCTCCAGGAGCATGTCAAAAGACTTTCTTCGTTCATTCTGGATACAGGTGATTTATTACAGAAATTGCAGGGAATACAATGGCAAACAGATTATCTTATAGTTTCATTGGATGTATCTTCCCTCTACACCAGTATCCATCATAGGGATGGACTGAGAGCAATTGAATATTACCTCAGTATGAGACCTATTAACTTACATGAACATAACAAAATCCTATTGTCCATGATCAGAACGTGTCTGGAAAATAACTAACCAGGTGTTCCAGCAGGTCAGGGGTGTGGCTATGGGGGCTTGTTATTCCCCCAGTTACGCCTGTCTACACATGGGGTACTGGGAGGAACAGGTTCTCATGCCCACATGCCCTGACACTATGTCCAACACTGTGGTGAAATGGTTCAGGTTCATAGATGACCTCCTGATTATTTGGAAAGGAACTAAAAGTGATGCCTTGCAGTTTATTGACAATATGAACAAACATGATTTGAATCTGGGGTTTACTAGCGAGATCAGTCACAGTACAATTTGTTTCCTTGATGTTGAAATCTTTATTCAAGATAATGAATTAAGAACTAAAATGTACCGTAAACCTACAGCTGGCAATGCCATATTGCATGCCTCTACTCACCATCCCGCACACCTGATCAGAAGCATACCATATGGAGGAATGCTCCGTATTAGAAGAATCTGTAGCAATGTTCAGGATTGTGCTGAAGACCAAAATGAATTTAGGGATAGGCTATTGAGATGAGTCTATCTGCCTGAATCGGTAGATAAGCCAATAGATAAAGCCACGGAACCTGGTAGGTCTCTGGTATTGGCAGGTACATTGAAAAAGAAGGAAACAGAACAGAATGAAACCCGGCTAATATTAACCTATAACAAACAACACCAAAGCATTCACAAAATTGTGAATAGCAATTGGGCTTTGATTGCCAGTGATCCTGTTTTGGGACAACAAATGCCCCACTCTCCTAGCATTACATATAGGAAGGCCAAATCATTGACCATTCATTTAGTCTCCAGCAGCCCAGAGGTTAGGATCAATACTTCATGGCTTAACAGCAGCAAGGGGTTTCTTAAGTGCTCTGCCTGTAAAGCCTGCAGGTTTGGAGTAAGCAAGACTGAGTACATGACCCCATTGAGCAATAATCCAACTACTATACAAAGTAAGTTGACCTGCAAAACTGAGTACGCTGTATATGTGCCGGAGTGTCCTTGTGGCCTGCACTATGTGGGCAGCACTAAGCTTCAGGTCCACAAGAGGATACTCCAGCACATATGGGCCATTACCAACGGCGATACCGCGTACCCAGTGGCAAGACATTTTGAAGAACTGCATGATAAAAATGCAGCAGGTCTGAAATACTTTGTGATTGACACGGTCCCACCACAGAGAAGGGGTGGGGACCGGGAGTCACAACTCCACAAACTCGAGACAAGGCATATAATACTTATGGACTGTAAAGTACCAAACGGACTTAATACAAGTGAGGATTTTTTCACCTATCTCCACTAGGTCATTATGACATAATAGTACATACCTACTGTCTCCGACATCCCTGTAATTAGTTTTTAACCATTTGTTTTTGTTATTTCTGAATTGCTAAATTTTGCACTAGGTTTGCACTTTATTTAATCAATAGCTTTTTGTACTCCCATTTGCAATTTGCACAGTTCAATTGGATCTAAGTGGTTAAGATATTTGCACGCCCACTTGGGCGCAATCCTCCACTAGAGTATGATGATAATAGTGGAAGTCCAACAGACCTAACATAGATATTTAAATGCTGCTCTCTCAGGAGATAAAAGGTTTTTTAGAATATTTTATTAAAAAACATGAAATCCTTTTACAAGCTGCCATTTAACTATGTTATTAACTATGTTATTGTAATGCAATTTCCATTTGTCATGAGCCATTTCAAAAAATAGCCTGATATTGTGAACTTTTTTTAACCATATTTATTTATATATTTATTTATTTAAATATGTAGGTGGTTTTTACAATATTTATAATATTTATAATATTTATATGCTGATTAACTTGTGTAATAATTTAACATAAGAAGTGAAATGTTTATCAAGTATCAATGCATTTTACAGACATTTGAACTTCTCATGACCCATACTACTGATGACCTCTGAATAGTATGTTTTCCATGTTTACTATTTGCTGGGAAGTACGTCACTGATTTGCACTTTAAATATTTTAGAACTTCCTCACTCATGTCATGTGATCAAGGCCCCACGTGGGCTGAAACGCGTCATGGCAGTGGTGTTGGGCACTTAATAAAATACATGCACCATCCATTGGGTTCGCCTCGTCTATTTTGCAGAGCGTGACGACATCTGAGGACGATTCAACTTCATATATATATATATATATATATATATATATATATATATATATATATATATATATATATATATATATTCACTTAAAAAACCATAGGTTTCACACATGCTATAGTTAGCTGGACATTTCACTCGTAAAAAAACAATGAAATTCCCCCGTTATAGTTACTGCAGGCAACTATAACTCACGCGACCGCAATCCTCTGCTGATGACGTCAGATATTACATCACTGTATTTAGACACTTATTTACCCATGTCTTCTTCCATTAATCTTTAGCTATACATATATTACAAATATTTATTTTTCATAAAGACACATATGTCATCAGTGATGTAATATCTGACGTCATCAGCAGAGGATTGCGGTCGCGTGAGTTATAGTTGCCTGCAGTAACTATAACGGGGGAATTTCATTGGTTTTTTACGAGTGAAATGTCCAGCTAACTATAACATGTGTGAAACCTATGGTTATTTAAGTGAATTTGCAAGGTTTTTTAAATGCTAATTCGTAACTATAACGTGTGTGAAACCTATGGTTTTTTCAGTGAATTTGTACGGTTTTTTAAATGCTAAGTTATGTATTTATGAATTTTGGTTTTTTTTCAGGTTTTTCACCGTGCGCGCACCGTGAATTTTTTATTTTTTTAAAAATCGCGAGGCGCGCGCACCCTGCGCACACGGTGCACCTCGTGCACCGTGCGTGCGCTGTAAGCGCTCGGTGCACTTTTCTCCCTTGGGGGTCCTTCTGTGACCCCCTGACCAAGGCTAGGGGGTCAGGAACTGTCCACTCTGCCCCCTTTTCACGTTCTCCACCTTTTTTTTTCACCCCCTCAGACTGCGAGTGACAAAATGGCGGCCGACACTTCCTGGTTTCGACCGATTCAAATGTTTACCGACATCTAACAACCAATCAGAATTGCGCTCGCGCACGGCAGGGTGCGCACGATGCGCGCGTATAGATATTTATATGCTTTTAAATGCTATTTTCTCAGGAAATACTGAACAGATTTACACCAGACCTGCAAAAGGCAATTCCTTGACCTTTTGGCTACCTCTCTGCCAAATTTCACGTAATTCTGTTCAGCCGTTCGGGCTGTAGCTGCGACTAAATGTCCTATAGAAAAATGCATGGGGAAAACGCGTTTTGGGACCCCCCCTTTTTCTCGGCCCCCGCTTGACGAATCACCCCGAGACTTTCAGGGTAGGAGCTGAGCAGAGCGCCCCATTAGTTTTGAAAATTTCGCGAGGATTCGTCAACCGGCGCCAAAGTTATTCAAAATAGAATTTTGAGATTTCCTATGGAAACACGGTCCTAACTATAACTATCTACTGGCGACCGCCAGTAGATAATATATATATATAAAACAACAAATTGCCCTGAAGCATTAGAAGATCACTCGACGGCGCTCACACCATCCGGCTGTTTATACCTTGCCAGCTCGCATTCGCGTTCCCCATTCAATTTTCCATGTAGCCGACGCGTTTCAAGCCATGTCCGCATCTTCTTCATGGGTTCGCTTTAAACACCACACCGACGCCTCACATTCATTTGATTATCACGATTTATTATTGGCACAACCGCCCCCATTGGGCGTGTCTTAAATCCATTAGCCATTGTTGCATGATGGGACATGCAGTCCCTGAAGGTGAGTATGCTTTAGTCCCTTAAGTAGGTTCAGTGTGTGTTCATTTTCACGTATATTTTTATAACCTATAGTAGGTAAGAAACAGTCACTTGCGAGCTGTATATCATCGTAAGCGCCGTGCTGACAGGTCGGAATTGGTTTCTAACCTCAGCCTTTCACGCGTTTGACAGAGGACGAATAAAGATCTTTTGAAGCACCTCACACGGCGTCGTCTTTCCTGGATGTGGAAAAATTAGTATATTGCGGACCTACTCCCGGAGGGTCCGATGTGACGACCCGACTCACGGCTTTGGCGGTAGCGATCTTTTTTGTCCTGGCGACAAGGAAAAGGAATATATATATATATATATATATATATATATATATATTACCTACTGGCGGTCGCCAGTAGGTAGTTATAGTTAGGACCCTGTTTCCATAGGAAATCCGCAACATTCTATTTGGAATTTTGGAATAACTTTGGCGCCGGTCGACAAATCCTCGCGAAATTTTCAAAATAGGTGGGGCGCTACGCTCCGCTCCTACCCTGAAAGTCTCGGGGGGTTTCGTCAAGCGGGGGCTGAGAAAAAAGGGGGGTCCCAAAACGCGTTTTTCCCATGCATTTTTCCATAGGACCTTTAGACACAGCTACAGCCCGAACGGCCGAACAGAGTTACTTGAAATTTGGCAGAGAGGTAGTCTACAGGTCAAGGAAGTGCCTTTTGTAGGTCTGGTGTAAATCTGTTCAGTAGATCCTGAGAAAATAGCATTTAAATCAATATATATATCTGAGCCAGCTTACGGTGCGCTTACCGTGCGCTTACGGTAAGCTTACCGTACGCGTACGGTGCCGTGCGCGAGCGCGATTCTGATTGGCTGTTAGATCTTAGTAAACATTCGAATCGGTCGAAACCAGGAAGCGGCGGCCGCCATTTTCTCTCTCGCACTCTATGGGGGGGGAGGAAAAACAAATGCAAAAAACATGTAAAGGGGCTGTTTATACAGCTCCTAACCACCTAGCCTTGATTAAGGTGTCCCAAAAGAATCCCCAATGCAAAAAATTCAATTTTATTTTTTTTTGAAAAAACGACGATTACGCTTACCGTACGCGTACGGTAAAAAAATTTTTTTTTTTTTTAAAACTATCCACACTTTCCCCACCCCGTGTGTAAAAGGTGCCCGAAGGGCACCTTTTGTGCGTGGCATAGGATTAATAAGGAACATTTAAAATATTACCTTTCACAACGAAGCGCATAATATGTCTTCCATGTGCAGACGGTGCGCGAAGCGCATCGTGCGTACATGGCCCATCAAGCGTAACGTGGGCACGCGGTGCGTGTAGCGCACCGCATGCTCACTGTGCGTGCACGGCACTAACTGCGTAAAGTGGGCGTGCGGTGCGCGAAGCGCACCGCGTGCTCACTGTGCGCGCATGGTGCGCGAAGCGCACCGTGCGTGCACAGAACAAACTGCGTTAAGTGGGCGCGCACGCCACGAACGGCGTAAAGTAACTTAGCATTTAAAAAACCGTACAAATTCACTGAAAAAACCATAGGTTTCACACACGTTATAGTTAGGAATTAGCATTTAAAAAACCTTGCAAATTCAGTGAAAAAACCATAGGTTTCACACATGCTATAGTTAGCTGGAGATTTTACTCATAAAAACCAATGAAATTCCCCCGTTATAGTTAGTGCAGGCAACTATAACTCACGCGACCGCAATCCTCTGCTGATGACATATGTGTCTTTATGAAAAAAAAATATTTGTAATATATGTATAGCTAAAATTTAATGGAAGAAGACATGGGCAAATAAGTGTCTAAATACAGTATTAGCATCAGCAGAGGATTGCGGTCGCGTGAGTTATAGTTGCCTGCACTAACTATAACGGGGGAATTTCATTGGTTTTTTATGAGTAAAATCTCCAGCTAACTATAGCATGTGTGAAACCTATGGTTTTTTCACTGAATTGCAAGGTTTTTTAAATGCTAATTCCTAACTATAACGTGTGTGAAACCTATGTTTTTTTCAGTGAATATATATATATATATATATATATATATATATATATATATATATATATATATATATATATATATATATATATATATATATATATATATATATATATATATATATATGTATATATATATATGCACACACACACACACACATATATTCACTGAAAAAACCAAAGGTTACAGCAATGTTAGATATGGATATAGATATTTATTTAGCCATTTTACATGTCTGTGTGCTTTTATTGCAATATCCAGTGATAACCGTAGCCCCCAAAACTATTCACACTGTGCAGAGCTCTACCATTGTCAAAGCCACTAAGATTAGTGGCAATGGAGGACCACATTTATGTTATCTAAATTATGCTGAAAAAATTTAAATTGCAAGGCACTTCTTCTCTAGCAGTATTCTTTTGGTTCATTTGACCTAGGAACTGCATTTTTTGTGACATGTTCAAATTAAGTGGTAAATTCATGACAATCTAGTATAGTTTGTCAGCAGAGGATGCCATAAATGCAATGGACCTCACCCTGTCTATTGTTTTATCAACAATTTATTCATGAAAGGTAAACAAAAGCAAAATATTCAAATGTGAGTCTTTGTTACTTGTGAGCTGTACTTTATTTTTTTTTAAACAGCATTTTCAAGTGAATTACTTCCAAAACAAATATGCAACGTAAACATGACAGGTAGCCTATGTAATATAGTCCTATATTGCCATCTGGAAGTTCTTGTCACATTTACAATCCACTCAGCCGTTATTAGACCATATGACTTGCAAGGTATGCTGCACACAAACATTTAAAAATAAAATATATATATATGTACATATATACATATTACCTACTGGCGCTCGCCAGTAGGTAGTTATAGTTAGGACCATGTTTCTATTCAAAAAGCATTTTTTCTTTTGCCAATATCTTTGGTGCTGTTTGATGAATCTTTGTGAAATTTTCAAAACTAATAAGGCGGTCTCATCAGCTCCTGTGTCGAAGGTTTCGGGGTTATTCGTCAAGCAAGGGCCGAGAAAATGGGGGGTCCACAAATGCATTTTGCCCATGTTCATTTCCAAGGGAAACTCAAGGCACGGCTACAGCCTGAACTGCTGAACAGAGTTACACCAAATTTGGCAAAAGACTAGCTTTTGCTTCAGAAAGCACATGTTTTGTTAAATGGTGTAAATCCATTCAGTAGTTCCTGAGAAATGTAAACATTTGACAAATATACATATGTCTGTAACCTGTGATCTGACTCAGTTGAATCGAGTCACAAGAGAAAAGGTTAAAAAAAACCAGAAAAAAACAAGGAAAGGGTTCAGGGAACAAACACCATGACCCCTAAGGTCTGCTCAAAAAAGGATTTTTTGGAGCGGAACCTGCAGAAATGTTTGTTTAAAAACAAAGTGGGGTCTCCCGCGCTTTGTTTTTTGTAATTCCCCAGGTGGGCCAGGTCCCAGCGGCAATGACAAATAATGATGCGGGGGCCCGTGCAGGCCCCGGCAGCCTCCCGGGGCTATGTTCATTAAATGTGGGGGAGCCACATGGGCCCCCTGTAGCCCCAGGGACCACTACCTCCCCAGGAAACAAATTAAGCAAATGCAGGTTCTCTTGCAGTCCCCAGGGACCACCAACTCCCTGGGGCTAAAGAGAAGATGGATGGGGGCGCCAGGCCTCCCTCCAGGAGCCCTCCATGGCCCTGGGGACCGATACCCCACAGGGCCAGCTCAAGCAATGTCCTGGTGTTCCCACCCCTGGGACATTGCAGTTTGCTATGGCATGGCGGGAGCGCTCCTGCCATGCCGTAGCAAACACTGCTTTGCTTCATGGAAGTGATAGAAGGGAAAATGCTCTCACTTCCATGAAACGAAGCGGAATAGCTTTTGGGTAAAGGGAGCTGCATGTTAGTAGCCTCCTCTGCCCAAAAGCAATGCCGGCTCCCGCAGGAGGCGGGGAGCAGGCAGGGACCGCGGGGGCCTTGAGGCTACCCCGCGGCCCAGACTGAGAGGCCAAGCCCAGAGGGTTGGGATCCATGGGAGGAAAATGGCCCAAGAGGGGGGCCACTGAGCCCCCTACTTTTTTCTATATATGGCAGGGCCCCGGGGGTGGGGCCCCCTTTCTTTATAATAAATATTTAAAAAAAGAAATTGCCAAGCCCCGGGGGATGGGGTCCCCTGGGAAGAAATGGCCTGAGGGAGGGGGCCACTCAGCCCCTCTCCCTTAAAAAGAAAGCATTTTAAAAAAATCCCTAAATCAATTATAAATAAAAGATAGGCTTAGCTGCCAGGGGATGGGCTCCCGGGGCATAAATCGGCCTCAGGAGGGGGTTCCTTTTCTTTTAAATGAAATAAAAAAAAAAATGGGTAAGGCCCCAAGGGATGGGGGCCCAAAAGTGCCAAGGGAAGGGGGACACACAGCCCCCTTTCCATTCCTAAATGTAAACAATATATCCGAACCGGCAACTCGCCGGAGGCCCTGCCCCTTTCTCACCTACTCTGCAAATGCGCTTCCTGGTGCGCTCTTGGTTGGGGATGAAGTCCCCATCGCTGCTGAGGGTCCTTAGGGGCCAACTAGCCCACCAGGTACCTCCAGTAAGCCCCACACTGTGGAATTGCTGAGAGGTGGTCGAAGGCCATGCCCCTTTTTACAAAACTCTTCAAACGTGCCTCTTGGCACACTGCTGGTGGGGGATGAGGTCCAATTGTTTCCTGAGGGCCTCAGGAGTAAAGTCGACTTCATCTCCAAAGCAGCAGTGCACCAGGAGGTTTGCAGAGTGCTGGAGAAAGGAGGAGTGGTCTCGGACCACCTCTTAGCAATAAGCTGTGTGGGGTTTACTGGAGGTAACAGGAGGGCTAGTTGGCTCCCAGGGACCCTCAAGAGGCAAAAGGACTTTCCCTAACCAAGAGCTCACCACGAGGCGCGTTTGTAGAGTGTTGGAGAAAGGGGGTGTGGCTTGAAACTACCTCTCAGCAATCCCACTGTGTGGGACTTACTAGAGGTAACAGGTAGGCTAGTTGGCCCCTAAGGACTCCTAGCAGTGAAGGAGACATCATCCCCCAACTAAGAGCATGCCAGGAAGTATGTTTGCAGAGTGGTGGACAATGGGGGGCATGGCCTGCTATCAAAACTCAGCAATCGCGCTGTGTGGGACTTTCTGGAGATAATGGGAGGGGTAGTTGGCCCCCAAGGACATCCTTGAAGGTCAACTACCACTCCTGTTACCTCCAGTAAGTTCCACACAGTGGGATTGCTAAGAGGTCTTTGGAGGCCATGCCCCATTTGTCCACCATCTGCAAACGCGTCTCCTGGTGCACTACTGGTTGGGGGAAGAAGTCCACTTTACTCCTGAGAGCTGGTCGGATGGCCAGAACCCTTTCTCAACCACTCTGAAAACATGAATGCTAGTTAAAAAACCTTAGAAACTAACTGAAAAAACACAGGTTTTAGGGACGTTATTGTTAGAAATTAGCATTTAAAAAGCCTTAGATATTCACGGAAAAAACCAAAGGTTAGAGGGACGTTACAGTTAGCCTGACATTTCACTCATACAAAACCAGAGAAATTCAGCTGTTATAGTTAGCTGAGGTAACTAGAACTCGCGCCCAGGCAATAGACTGCTTGTGACCTCATATATTACATCACTCATGACATGGTCAGTGACACCATTCATGCCATCTCAAATGTCATCACTGATGACATCAGTGATGACATCATCCACAGCATCTGTGACGCACCCACTCACACCACTGTAGAATCTTTTACACACCCACTGCCGCTCCCACACATCAATTCACAAACCCGTTCACAGTACTTGCACACCCACTTAATGATTCATTGATTTATACACACATCCACTTGCTCACCCATACTCATGGACCCACTTACTCACTAATATAGCCACTGACACACACCCATACAGTCAATCATACAGCCACTTACTCACCCAAAGAGTTACACACCCACCTACTTACTTACTCATACAAATAGGAACACATACTCACTCAGCTATATAGTCACTGAGAGAAGCATGCACTCAACTATATAGCCACTCTCACATTCACTCACTCAAGCATACAGTCATTCGTATACCCAGACACTCATGTATACTGCCTTTCACAAAGTCAGTTACTCACACATCCTGACACATACCATCAATCGCCGACACAGCCATACAAACACTCACTCACTCATACAACTTTTCACACATGCAACAGTACCCCATACAGCACTAACTCAACCACTCACTGATCCATACAGGCAGTCACACAACACTTCACCGACTAACACAGCCACCCAGACAACCAGTTAGACAACCAATCAATCACCTATATAGCCATTCAGGTACCCACTAACACACTTATACACCCACTTAGACATTAACTGACAGATACTCACATTCACACAACCAGTCACTCACCCATACTTTAACTGAGCCACCTAACCACTCACTTATACTGTCAGTCACACACCCACTGAGTCATCCATACAGCAACTCATAGACCCACTGATTCACCAATACACCCTGGTATATATATTTAACACTCATACACTTTTAAAAATCACTCACAGTCACTGGATGATGTCATTACTGATGTCATCAGTGATGGCATTTGAGATGTCATCAGTGATGTCATGAGTGATGTCACTGACCATGTCATGAGTGATGTAATATACGAGGTCATAATCAGTGCATTGTGGGGGCGCGAGTGTGTGTGTGTGTGCTTATATATATGTGTGCTTATATATATTTATATACACACACACAAATATATATGATTCACTTCGCTTTGCGGTGTTAATACTCCTTTAACAGGGGCGAAACCTTCGTTCAAAATATGAAGTCATACTTCAAAGAAGAAAAAAATGGCCCTGCAGGAATGCATTCACATGATTTTTTAGTGTGGGAGCACAATATGTTTCAACTTCACTGCTGTTTCATCTTCACTGCCTTTCTCATGTGTGACACTTGAGGAGTAACAGCAGTAACGCACATACGGCAAATAACTGGACCACTTGTAGTAAGGACCTGAGTCACACAGCAAGCAGTAGAACAACCAGAACATTTTGGCAGTGGCGTAACGAAAGTTGAAGGGGCCCCCCTGCAAGGTACACAGAGGGGCCCCGCTCCGGATTTAATCCGGAGCTGTCTGGCGGCATGAGTACAGTGCTTAGGGGGCAACCTGCAGGGCCCCCTGCAGCTCGGGCCCCCCCCCGCACTGCGGGGGATGCGGAGTCCTGTGTTACACCCCTGCATTTTGGTAATGAGGTCACGCAAACAGTGCCTTCAGGAGGAATAAAAACAGACTCTTGGCTGGATACTTAATTGCATTCCCCTGTTATCAAATCCGATACTATATCTATGAAACGCAAACACTTGTCTAGGAGTAGTAGAGTGGAGAGAGGAAAAATAAGTGTTTGAAAACATTCCACTGTAGTCAAGTGTGTACTTTCCCCAAAGGTAGTCGCACTTACTGATATTCGGCATATTTGACAGCGCCACGAATTGCGGCATGTGGATCAGAGTGATATTGAATGTGGCCTTCATGGCTGGTTCATCGAAACAGGGGAAGGACTTCCTGGCATCAGGGGCCTGCATTTGTGTCGTGGCAATGATCCTGAAATGAAATGGACATGCTTGGTAATGGGGCTACAGTCTGGGCTTTTCACAGTAATGTGGATTTGAGATACACAATCACAGCTTCTGTCCTGGAACAGCAAGAATGGAAGGAGATAGGAAAGTTTAACGCATGGAAACACTCTGAAAGCTTTCATGAAACCAAATTTAAAGGGCACCAAATGGACAGTTTTTGTTTTTATTTAGGTACTTCTTCGATAGAACACAATGAAAGTTTTCAGCTTTGCATCACTCTAAATAGTGTGAGGTACATTTAACAATCCTAAGGAGGTTCTCATTTTGTCAACCTATGATTAAAGAAAAAATGGCAGCGTCCACCAGACGAGATTAATCTGCGAAAAGATCTTAGCATCAAACTAATCCACTCATGGCCTGACGTGCAAAAGAAAAAGTCATTTAACAGTTCAGCAACTTACATCTATAATTTCCATAAGATTTCTTTTTTTTTTGATTACCATAAGTCTTCAAATCATACATGAATGCCGAATCCTAAACTAGTGGATGTCTAGCAGAGGACGATCCACAAGTTTAAAATTAATGTTATGCTGCAAATGGACATTACATTCTTTCTCCATTTAACACATTTTTCCCCATGTCAAGAAAACCCTTCCCCTTTGATCCCTGATAACAAAGGGGTGCTGTGGTCTTGACAATCACTTACTTCATCCAACATTTTTCAGAGTTGAAATCCCACATCAATCCACTTCTCAAGAAGAAGAAACACTACTCATCCTAACCAGGAAGCTATTGGCAGTTATCTAATGGTACATTCCGCTATAAAACATTTGAATGAGTAGTTTCTGCTCAACTTTCAAAGCTTACTGAGAAGAGGACTTGTTATAACACTATTAATCTGGATTCAGACCAGGTGGAGATAGAATCAACCTTCATATCCATATGGGATGATCTAAAACAAATAGTGGAATAGAACGGAGTGGCTGCTCCATTGCTTCTGGACATATAAGCAGTATTTAACAGGGTCTAACACCGCACATTACTAGAAAGACTCCATCATTTCAGAATACATGAAATATACTCTGTAATGGATTGTCACATACCCAGTGGCGTAACAAAAGGTTTAGGGGCCCCCCTGCAATGTACACAGAGGGGCCCCTGCTCCGGATTTTATCCGGAGCGCTCAGACCTGAGCTCTGTGCTGAGGGGGCCCCCTGCAGCTGGGAGGCCCCCCCGCACCGCGGGGGATGCGGGGGCCTGTGTTACGCCCCTGCGCGTACCTCATAGTGAAGAAAAGCTTGGTTTACCCAATCTTTCACGGCAGCTCCTCACACTTGAAAGGATTGCTGTACCTACAAATTAAAATCAAGCAATACAAGCAAAATAGAATACGGCGCTGCAGACTTTCACCCAGTACGGGTCATGTCTATCACCCAGTGCACAGCAACAAAACACACATCTCCATCTGAACAGGCGTGGAATAACTGAAGAGATCAGCCATATATACAGCTTTCATTTAGTTCACCACTGACGTTCCAATTAACAGACTTCTGGGATTCTTATAGTAACAATCATATAAGAGATGATAGTAACCCAGTCTATCTCACCAGATCTCCTGATCAGTTCCCCGTACTACCTATGAATGCACAGGACCATAAAACAAAATCTCATTATAAATAGTCCTGTGTGGTATGTAGCTAGCTTAGTGGACGGTGAGCATTAAAAAAAACTTTGAAGAGACCTACAGAGGTGGTCAAAGCTGCCAACTTAATGAAAACCATACACTATCTTCTTATAGCACACATTTGCTCATCAATCATATTGCTAAGGGCTGTGTCCCTATAATATAACTAGTACACCTCAATGGTTATCACACATCACATGGAAGCACTTTACACATAGGATGAAAACAAAGACGACACTCTTCCACCCACTCTCCCTGCAGACTGACGAATAGTACCTATGTCGACAAGTGCTTCAGCGCCCCACAAAGGAGCAGTAAGTACTATGTAAACGTTACAATACAATGAAAGGATTGACAATGCATACGAATTCCACATAATTATAACTTTGTGGGTGTTCCCCAATGACCAAAAAATAGCCTCACCCCGCAACCCTAACCTCCTCCTTTCATCCCTGGGAACACAACGCTTTTCACCTCTAAATACCAACTTTCAACTTCTGAAAATTCAACATACTAGAAGATTTCTTCTGTCATTAGTAGGATTTATTGTCAGAACGCAACTCAAAATCATAATTTGTGAAAGGCGACCCTAAATGTCACTTTATAGCACCCATAAACTAAAGACTGCAAAATGTTTTGTGTATAAGGCCATATGACTGCCATCTTGGAAGTATAGAAAATACCACTCCAAGATGTCAAGCCACCATTTTGGCTATGTAAATGCTGGTCCAATTTCAAGAATGGCAAAGCCAATTGATGAGAGCAGCGGCAACAGGCTGAGAAAGAGAGAGAGGCAGTGGAGCAGAAAGAGAGAGAGAGAGAGGGAGAGAGAGAGAAAGAGAAAGTGAGAGAGAGATATGGAGCTGGTTACTATTGGAGGGAAAGAAATGATAAGGAAACAGAGGAACTAGAAGACAGGCGATGACTATGGTGGGGAAAGAAAGAGATCAGGAGTTCACAATGAAGAGAGAAAGAGGGACAGAAAAAGAGAGAAGGAGGAGGATCAGAACGTAACCTCTCCTTGAGTGCTACATTGCAAATGCAGTAGAAAAAACATAAAGAAAAAAGGTTCTCTGACATCAGTCGTGGGTGGATATATGTAACCAATCAAAACTCGAGTCGAAATCTAAAAGCTGTGCTGCAGGACAAATACAGGAAAAGGCATGAAAGCCATTAAATCAGGAGCAAGGAATTGAAATGAACAACAAAGCCATCCAATCATGTGCAAGGGCAAGATCAAAGGCCCACTCTAATTATATCTTAAAGTACTGGTTACAATTCTGATTGTGACAGACAGCAAGATTGCACTGAGTTCTCCTGCACTGACCATGTTTGTTGGGCGTAAACATGTCTGCTCCTAAAAGACATGCACAGTTCACTTCAGCGGTATTTGTTAGCAACCAGGCCTTGTTAGCCAAATTATTCAAAATATGCCTCCTGGTGGAGCTGCTTGCATTATCCACTGTTCTTTATGAATACAGAAAGCAATTACAGTTGGGTTATGGAGAAGTCTCTATACTGAAGCAGGCAGGTACAGAGTCGGATTCTCTTCAGGGGGGATACAAGGCAGACAGGAGACACCAGACCATGACTAGAGAGTCTGAGGTTGGTTAGAACTGGTATCCTCAGATCCATCCTACAATAGCTCTTCAAACTGGGCAAGTTACACCCTTTCCATACTTGGTTAGCGCAGGTGAACAGCCAAAGGATTGTCAGGGAGGTAGTGTCAGAGGAAAGTACTCAGAACTCAACTATAAACAAAAAGACAGCCCAGTGCTTTTTTTGTAAAAATCACTGTTCAGGATTGTAGCCATTGTCTGAGATGTTTGAAGTCCCACAGCAGAGTTCTACAGCAGTGAGAGAAGGGTACTCTAGGTGGCACCACCCCTTGAGTCATGTCACAGTTGTTGTATGCAAGACTGGGATCAGTGGTTGTTCTTCTCAGACACACGGCAGCGTCCTTCGGCAGCAGAACCAGGTTTGCAGAGAAAGTCTCGCCTCTCAGTTAACAACAGAGTCGTGGCATGGCATGCCAGGGTCTGGCTGCAGTGCAGACACAGCCTCTATGAAAGGTGATGGCTCTCACAGCAGCTGATGAGGATGCTGGCTCCAAGCAAGAGTATCCAAAACAAAGGTACAATGAAGTGAGGACGACTTCTGCCCCTGCTTGCCATCAGCTTTCCTGAAGTATTAATTAGCAACAGACAAAACACAAGGTTCTAAGGGTAGCCCTCTCTCCATCCTCATATCAGTGTCTGAGTCTCCATCATCTAGTCACAGGAATGCAGGCAATATATTTCCAGCTGCCTTCACCCTCCATCTTGTGCTACATTAAATCAGGGGGCATACAAAATGGATCCCAATTGTCAGAGTAACTACACACAGAGACTCACTCCAACACATGTAATATACATCCACCATTCACACACATTCTCGACAAGCACATGAGATATCAGCAGAGGCGTCTGATAGACACAAGGGTTGGATGTTTTGTGGGGTCTCACTTATTTCCTCAGTCACACAATTGGCACTCCCCTTCACTGCTTGTGCCCTGCATGTTGACTTTCCTCTAGCACTCAACAACATGAATTCCTCTATTCCTCTAACATTGGAGGTAGAGTATATGCCAAAGGGATGAATATTTGATAAGTTTCTCTCAACTATTCATCAGTTTTTCAATGGCTGTTAACTAGCCACATTGATATTACCAGCTTTTACCTTCACTGGATTACTCATAAAGTATTCAATGGCCCCAAAATCTAGCGTTCAAGTGTGAAATGGCTGATGTACTAGAAATATGATACCCTAGTAAAACAGCTCGGCAGTCTGTGTATGCAAGTGTTTGCTAGTTCATTAAGACCAGAGGGCCTGTGATCCACCAATTATCCCCTAAAAAATCAGATGCATGTTGCCCTGATCCAAGCCTTGGTTTTGCAGAGTGCTCAGTGGTATCTCCTGCGGGTGGATGGCCTGGGCTGACCTTCATCATGAACAGTACATGTTTGTATGGTGAATTGCATCTGTTTGTGGCCTGCAAGTGCAGTCAAATGATGGTGACAATAAGAGGCATGTTCTGGGGCGAAGCTAATTAGGCAAACTCCTGGCCATAGTGTTGCTTTCATTACACGCTGCACTTTATAAAGGTGGAGAGGACAGTCCTTGTACTGACTCTCATTGCAGTCACAAAGAGCTGACCAGTGTGAAGGACTGAACCTGAAGAAGAAGAGCAGTCCAAGTGCATTGGATGGGCGAGCTGACAGGAAGTTGATTTCACAGTCATCTGAGTCATGCCCATCACTTTCCAGACATCTTGTTTTCTCCAGAAGCCGCTACCATGCCCTTTAATTGAAAACTGGATTAAACTTATTCCTTTCCAACTAGCCTTCAGTTGTGGTGGTGCTATGCGTACCACCTGTAGAGTGTTCAGTGGCGACTGTCGACCAGTTCTTTGGATGCAACTTCCTCCTGAAGTGAGCATGAATGTAGGGCAGTGATTCCCAAACGTTTTAGCACCATGACCCACTTTTAAGAATGACAAACATTTGCGACCCACCTCCCTTTATGGAAATGAGGAGGGACGATTTTTGAAAGTAACTTAGTCACCGCGTGGCAGTGCATTGTTTTATTTATTTTTTGGGGGGGGGTTTTATGGAGTTTTATATAGCACGAACTTGACCCAGTATCAGCTATAAGAGCGCTTTACATAGCTCCAGTTGCGTTTACACAAGAACACGCATTCATTTTTGTTAGGCACGGGGAGATTAAGTGATTTGCCCAGAATCACAGGATGTTGAGCGTCATTGCCGAGACCCGAACCCAGTTCCCCAGATTCGACGTCGACCGCCCTAGCCGTTAGGCCAACTCCTCTCCCCTAATTTATTTACAGACAGCATATTTTTTATTGCTATGGCCAATAGCTTCGCACAGTCATGCACTTTCACTGTTAAAACGATATAGCTGATAGCAATCATAGGATAATATGTTGAAATTAGGTTTCTGTGAATACTTAATATTTGTGCATCACCAAATAAAATGTCTTGATTTGTTTCGATCCTATTAAATTTTCCACTTCCAACACACTTAAGAATTACAAAAAAAGTTCTATGTTTTTGCTTTCTTAAATGCTGAATGAAAAAAAAACGATATTTTATTCATTTCACACTTCCTATACTCTAGCAAGACTATCACATAATTCACTTTAAAAACTCTTCTTATTTTGCTGTTAGAGAAAGAAAATTAAAACTCCAGTGCCCTCTGAGAAGTGAATCCGAAATTTCTGACCATGTCCTTCAAAATCACGATCTGTAATGAAGTGCCTTGCACTGATGATGTCAAGAAGAGTGGATGATAAAGAATCTATTCTACCATCAACTCCTCCTGGGCAGAGGAGTAACTATATTGATACACCGCAACCTTGGCTGGACGACATCCCGCACCATCAAGGACCCTGACGGTGTGTCATTATGGGTAGAACACTGGGGACAACTCCTAATGACACTGGCGGCAATCTATGGGCCAAATACAGATGATCTTGGATTCTTTGACTCTATTTTGTCGAAAATTACCTTGATAGGCTGCGACACAGTAATATAGGGAGGCAACTTTAATGCCATTATGAATAACACACTTGACCTGTCAGACTCCTCCCGCAACCTGCACCCCAGGGTGAGCCAGAGAGTGGCGTCTTTTCTTCAGGAACAGGGGCTTATAGATATCTGGCAGACATGGCACCCAGAGACAATAGAGGGCACTTTTATTTTGCCGCATCAAAGCGTGTTCCAGGCTAAACATATGGCTAGTGACAGGAGATGTGGCGTCCTGGGCTATAGACACCCAACACATGCCACATACACTATCTGATCATGCACCTGTCCTCCTTAGGTGGTCTAAACCCCAGACAGTGCCACGGGCATACAGCTGTCGCCTTCTCCAAAACGCTTTATTGGACACGGCCTTCGGGGAAGAGATCTGAAAAGGAGATACTACAGTTTTTCTCACTTAATGTAGGATCTGTATCATCCCCCTTGGTGCTCTGGGAGGCCTTCAAGGCTGTGATCAGAGGACCATGCATAGCTAAACATTCAGGAGTACTGAAGTCCATTAGACAGACCTTAGTGCGGTTAGAACACAACATCTGAGACACCGAACTAAAATACTATTGCAATGGTGGGTCTGAACACTTAGCTAACCTGCAATGGAAAATCACTGAATACGAGGAAGAGATTTCACAGTGAAACTTGTTTTTTAGGCAAACGTACCAGAGCTGGATGCTATGGCAAAGGGGATCACCCAGGCAGAACCCTGGCACCAATACTTAGGCCCACATGGCCCTCATCATATATTGACGAGCTTTTAGATGATAATTCCAGTCCAATGAGAGGACGACGCACCACACTTAACCTCCTTGCAGATTTCTACGCCACACTCTATACCTCCTCCAGCGACAGTCCGTGTGCAGACCTGCTTCACTACCTAGACTCGATCGAGCTGATGTGGCTAGATGAAGCACACTGGTCCTACCTTAACAAAGACATAATCCAAACTAAACAAAGTATGCCAGGTGACACAGCCCCGGGTCTTGACAAGTTGACAGTCTTTTTCTACAAAACATATGCAGAGGTGTTAGCACCCCACCTCCTTACAGTCTATAAAGAATTTTGGGACAAGGGTTCCCTACCTCCATCCATGCTTGAAGCTGTGATTTTATCACTCCTAAAACCAGACAAGCCCGCTAATCTACGAGTCTCGTACCGACCACTGACCCTCATAAACATACTCGCCAAATTGTTCGCTACCAGGCTTTAACCTCTCCTCCCACTCATTCCCAGACCGGACTAGTCAGGGTTAATTCCTGGTCGATCGACGGCACACAACTTGCATACTGCTTCCCCACACTTTATCACTTGGACCCTCACTTACAGGCACTCGCTGCCTTCCTGGATGCCATGAAGGAATTCAACTCACTTGAATGGTCATACCTATTCACTCCCCTATCCAGAATGGACATTCGAAAAAAAAAAAGCTGAATTAATCCACTTTCTCTACACCAATCCCACTGCTAGGTTAAAAGAGAACAACTTAATCTCTGACCAATTCCCAGTGACCCGTGGCAACAGGCAAGGGTGCCCTCTTTCCCCTCTCCTCTTTGCTGTGACTATGGAGCCACTGGCGGCAAGAATGCACCTACAGGACTAGGTTTCACAGATAGAGGACCAATAATCTTAATGTCCACAGATGATATTACCCTTTACATACGCAAACCAGAGGAAAGTCTAAACCCTGTGTTGAGGGAAATTACACAATTTGAGTGACTGTCTTGAGTGAACATCAATTGGACCAATTCGATACTCTTCCCTCTAACTGATGCCTCACTCCCTTTCTAACTAGAGTAGCTTTTGGCTTGGGCCATGGGCCCGATCAAATACCTGGGGATTTGGCTCAGTCAGCATACACTGAAATCTAGAGCATGAATTATGGCAGTGCCGTGGACTGGCTTGAGAAAAGGATCTCGACCTGGTCCCGTCTGCCCCTATCCTTGGCAGGCAGGATTGCCATAGCAAAAATAGTGGTGTTGGCAAAGCTCCTATATTTATTTGCAAGCATACCCCTACCACTAAACCATGCATTCTTCAAGAAACTTCGCTCCCATATGGTGGCCCTTGTGTGGGCGGGCAAACAACCTTGCATCTCTTGGGAGCTTTTGATGCTGCCACTATCACAGGTAGGCTTAGGTGCACCAGACTTTACATTATATGCCCTCTGGGCACTAGCCCAATATTTGAAGTTTTGGCTATAGCTGACATCATTTTAACCCCACGTTGCTGTTGAAAAAGACAGGGATGCACCCACCCCTCTGCAAGTTGCTATCTATCAAGTGCACAGACGACCAAGAGGTGAAATAAGCACGGTGGAGACTTTGAGATGGGCATGGGAGGGACTGTGCAGACAAGCAAAAATTCTGACACACTACACCCCATCTATCCCACAGGCATATAACCCCCTTCTTCCCCATTTGCACGACAGCGGGGCCACGTTGCGAGCTCACCACCTCGGTCTCACTACCTTTGTAGATCTATATCCAGCAAACAATTTCTTAACCCCTTCGACCGGGACAGGGCCAGCTTTACCACTGGTGGCGCCCAGTGCAAAAATGTTAGTTGGCGCCCCCAATGACCACCTCCACCACGGATTCTCTGACTAGCACCCTAGTGACCAAGTTTCCAAAACCACTCTCTCTCAGATGCATTGAATTAGTTATATAGCGCCACTCATACCAGTAAAGGATGTCAGAGCACTTTGCATCACACGCATATATAACACAGAGACAATCAATCATACGTGTGTAAATCAGTGTATAGGAAATGTTACATACGCCAAAGAACTACAAGTGTAGGAGTCACATGTCATCCATACTGGTAGGCGATATAGTTTAGGAATGCTTGGTGTGGAGAAGCACAAACTCTGAGTCGAAAAAGAAACAGCATAGTTGGGAGTTTTCTTTAATAAGAAAAATCGATTTCTAAATAAATTAACCCTTTTTACAACATTAATCTATGCTCTAATGTATACTTTGGAGTGTGTATGCAGTTCTATGATGAAAGTTAATAGTTCACTGTTCTATATAACACATTAAGTTATAAATTGCAAGTAACAAAAGGATGTCTTTTTTTAAAAGCTGTAACCTGCTGACCTATTTACAATATGTGCACTTTGTAATCTACATGGTACATGTTCTTTGCAGCAGGCAAATTAACCCTCTGCACTACCTTCACATAAGTCAAAACCTCAACTATACAAAACTCTGATCTCTCTCCAGGAAGAGCATTAATCACAGGAGTTATCTTGACATTTTTGTGATGCCTGGTAATTGCTGGAGGAAAGAAACGTGGCAGCAGGTGCTTTAAAAACATAATAAACTTGCAAACACTGCATCTTCAGGAAGCCAGCACACATTGCGGTGTCACCGGTCGCACTGCCCTAGAGCCAGCCCTGGACCGGGACAGGGTTTCCCTCCCATCCACGTCGGACCTGCTCTTATGTTATCAAATCAGGGCTACTTGTCGGCAGATACACGCCTCCTTTCCCACCGCACTCCCGTCCTGTCACCGCTCAACCACATCCTGACCAACCCCTTGCCCCGGAAACTAATAACACCACCACACAACGCACCTCACCAGTGACCACAGTCAAGGCACTAGCCCACTGGCATACTAAATTAGATCCTCCCCCTACTTATGAGCAGTGGACCCATTGCTGCTCCCAGCTCATGCTCCTTTCCCCAACTACATGCTACAACTAATTCACTTTAAATTCCTTCATCGCATCTACCCCACCCCCTTGCAGATGCTTAGAATGGGGCTTCCGCCTGGTGCAAACTGTTGGAGATGCAAACTACCGCAGATTACATTTCTGCACCTAAAGTGGCAGTTCCTGCCTATTGCTAACTACTGGGACAGGGTCTATGATGTAATACACTAGATCACCGGAGCTAATCCGGAATGCACACCACTTGTGGCCCTATTGGGACATGTTAAAAGAGCCCCTTCTGACATGCACCACCTTTCCGCTATGATGCTTCTACTGGTCAAACGTAGAATTGCCATGCACTGGGACACTATCATGCTTTTGGGACTTAATGTCCCCAGTGTCCAGAACCAAAGACATCTGGGCCCCTTTCACACATTGGGTGAATGCACGAATCATAGCTACACCTAACATGAGTGAGGGTACATTGAGCCAAGCACCAGGCAACGGAACCTACCTAGAGAGATCGGCAACTACCCCATGTCAGCCAACATAGACTGGAAGCTGATTAGAAAAGGGAAATGCCCTACCATATTATATTGTTGCAAGACAATCAAGTTGTGCCTACTTGCTTAATGCTGTGTTGTCTATTCATGTAATGAGCAACACTCTGTAAAATACCTCAACCCCATAACACTATGCCCAAAGGTTGATGGCTGATTGTACTGTTTATAATGCACCATGTATTTCTATAGTGATACAATATGATATGGCAAACTGTATGGCCTTTAATATGTATTCACAAACAATAAAACTTAATTAAAAAAAAAACTACAAAAAAACTCCTCCTGGGCATCATTGGGCACACTAGTCCTCAGTGTAAGGATGCTGTGGAAGCCTTCAGTCTCTAGTGGCCTAGGTCTGTCGCATATCACAAGCACTAAACTCACATCCTAATTCACAAAAGTCTGTTCACAGACCGTGCTAACCACAGACGATTCACTAGCTGCCAGAGTTTATTGCTCATTGAGCCTGGTTGGTCATCTCAAGACCGCCATGCAACACATTTAATGCAAAGGAAATAATTGTCTGAAGATTCCCTGAACATTCAAATGCGGCCACTTATTTAAACTAGGTCTGGGCGGTAAATTCCGTTCCGCTCGCGTAATTTGCGGAATTTGGGTAATTTCTAGTTCCGCGGAGAATGCGTAATTGCCAAAAATTCCACGATCTGCAGGTTCGCGGAATTCTTGGCTTATTCGCGCTTTCAAAATGCGTGTTCGCAAGATATTTCCCCCGAGCACACAAACAGCGTTCACGAACAGCAAAAAAGCATCGGGAACGGGTGGAACAAGCAATTCCGCGTATTCGTGGAACTCTGCGTGCTCGAGGAGATTTTTCACCGTTTCGGAGAGCTTTGCGTAGCACGACTACGCAAATTCCACCCACCCCTAATTTACACTAGAAAGTTGGCAACTAAAAAAAAGCTCACTCATCTCCAGTCATTCTTACATCAATGCTTCCTGAGTGTCATAATCCAGTTAGAATTTTGGTTTTAAGGTAGAAAAGTCTTGGCACTTGCAAGGGATCCCTTGTGACCCTTAAGTTTAGAAGTCAAGTAGCTGCAAGGGGCTACTTATTTGTCCACATAGGGAAATACGAACTGTGCAGCTGCATAAATGTATAGTAAGTCTTGCTGTCAACAAGGAGGTATCTAATTACTGGCCTTTTGCTGCCTTTGTATTAGGCAGACACCTCCACAAATATTGTAGATGATATATGCATATATGATATGCATCATTTTATTCACATGGACACCTCCGGGTCCCAAAAGTTCCTTATCACCTGCGTAGTCCTCAAGAACAGCAAAATTCACCAATATGCCTATCATACACAATTCTTCTTGAACATCTCCTCTGCTTCAGTTATTCAATGCCTGAAACACAGCCTGCATAACATGAATGTACGACTTTACATCGCGGTGTTTACACCGCGATACCTTTACAACGCAGGCCTTACAACGCAAGTCGTTAAAACAGAGGGAGCTGAACTTAGGAATAGTATGATTTACTATTCCAACTCCAACCTACGTTACAGTAGGGAAGGTGTTGGAATAGTAAATCACACTATTCCTTAGCTTAGAGCGCCATCCAGCACAAGTCATTGTAATGACTTGCGAATACCCGCGTTGTAAAGGTATTGCGCTGTAAACACCGCGATGTAACCGATGTTTACCGCACAATATGCACACCTGATGCTCAACTCAATCACAACTGAATTCCTGTTCTTTGCCAAAAAACAACAAACAGGAAACAGTACAACCCTGGATGACATGAACCTTAACAGCTTCAAACCCCAACATATCTGATCCAGCCCTATGCCCAGCTAAAGAGCTGAAATCAGCTCGGCAAAGACTAGCCACCCTTCCTAAGCTCAGAAGAGTCAGGTAGAGAGGGCGGTCTTTCCAATTTCTCCACTCTAAATGTTGGAACTCTCTTCCCTACCAACTCCTACAGTGTTCAATTGAAACAGTGTTTAGAAACAGTTCAAGACCTGACTTTTCTAAAAACTCAGACTGAGTTTCTGTCAACTGCCATCATCTGCACTGATAAGCTATGGTCATGTAGCCATGCATGGCATAGTTTTTATACACAGATATAAACTCTGACAGAATGGCATGTCATTTGGATTCACCCTGAAAAACAACCTCAGTCTTAAGGAATACATTGTCATAAAAGCACAGAGGCGCGTAGCTAGGGGGAGGCGGTGGGTGCGGACCGCCCCAGGCGGCACTATATTTAGGGCGGCTGCCTGCAATTTGCCCACTGAATTTGCCACATGAATCAAGATGATGACCGTCCGTTGTTACGTAACGTTAATCTCTGGCCGCGGCGCCGCCGCGGCGCGCATACGTTGACTTGACTGGCCCATCCCAGCCTGCCAGTGCCTGGCCCTCGCGATGAGAACGTAGCGGTGACGCGTCACGCGCTTCACCGCTACGCACTCTCGTGACGACCTTGTGGCCTGTGGCACGGGCACTGGCAGTCTCTGGCTCTGCTGCGTCACCGATAATTCGTTTTAGTGTCTGCAGTAATAGGTAAGAGAATCAGGGTGTTTTTCGGCTTTGTACCTGTATCCTTTGTTTTCCCATCAAATACTCATAGTTCACATAGACCTACCAGGATTTCATTGGTTGTTGTAGACTGACTAATAATTGAAAGAAATGAAAGACGCCCTTTCTGCAGCAGCCCGGGGGTTCGACTGAGCCAGGCCAGGTGTTTGATACTGTTCATCTTAGTTGACTTTTGCAAAAACAAGATATGTATTTATTTATTTCTGAAACTCCCCAGTGAGTGCGAAATGAGACCCGCCAGGCCGCCATTGATTCTTTGCAAAAACAACTTTAAAAAGGATGCACTAAAAATCAATGCGAAACAAGTAGATAGAAATCATCACACATTTCATTATGCACACACTGACTATTAAGTAGATTCCAAATTAAATGCAGTCTCAAAACAACGATGAGCAAACACTCAACAAGCTGCTAAGGAATGCATTTTAGACATCAATAACCAGCATCATAAATCCTTACCTGAGAGATGCGCGAGATCACCCCATAATGACGTGCTTCCTTGATCTTTCCTAGTAGGTGAAGGGCTTTGATTGGCAGAAGTAAAAGGAAGATTTTCTGCAGATAGTACCGTCCCTGTGTGAGGAGCGCGCCGCTTTTGTGGGTGAAGTAGACTTTGCAGAAAAATGGGGGAAGAGGCGGCAGGAAAACGGGAGGCAGAACCTGACAGAGGAAGTAGGGAAGGCACAGGAAAGCGAACCGATGGAGATGGAAATTAGAGTAGAGGGGGCTGGGGAAATTAATTGAGGCTAGAGAGTAAAATAAACAAGAATGCAAAAGTAAGATAGATGAGAAAAGAGAGGATGAAAGATAGGTAAGCATAAAAACATAAAATAAGGTAATTCAGAAATACAGAAAAATGAGAGCAATAGAAAAGTGATATGCAGTGGCAATAAGTGTGAAGCTGGGTGGAATTTTCAGAAACAAAACCAAGAGATGACATATTTTGTGAGAGATATGTTTATAAAGGTAAAGCAGAGAGATTAACAATGATGTAAACAGTAATGGAATGAAGAGTGTACAGAAAGTGCAAGATAATGGATTGCAGGTTGAGAAAAGAGGGATGAACGAGACATATGAAAGAAGCAGAGAGCCAAAGACCAAGAGGAGAGCAGAAAGATGAAGGGTAGGATTGTGAGAGAGTAACAGGGAGACGAGCACGCGGTGCACTATAAATACTTTCATCTCGTCCTCTCTGGGCCTCTGGCCTGCCTTCACAGATTTGCAGCCTCCTTGTCATCTGACATCTTCTCCACATGCCGGGTGTTTCTGCCAGAGTTTTTGGGGAGGGATGAGAAATGAATCCCCTCGACTGGGTGAGATAGATAGGAAAATGGCCAATAATTTTGGCTAAAATGTGACGGGTCATAATCAGGACAACACAACCCCCCTGGCATTTTCCAAGTCCAATACCCGGATGGGTCTCGTATGCCTGAATCATGCCCCGAATCAGGGGTCTTATTCTTGCATGTTAGTGTGCATCTGGGAAGCACTCTTAGACACTTCCATGGTTGCAAGCTTGAGAGGATGTTAAACCGGAGCTCGAGTCTGGGCGTGCTCCTTCGATTATCTTTCCATAAAAAGAAAGCAAAATAGTGGTTTTTAAATCCACGGATTCAGGAACACGAACAGCCTCTTACAGGGAGGTTTCGTCTTATTCCTCGGAGATCTGAGAAAAACTCCATTCTATAGCACATTATGGCAAAAGTTTAGCCAAGGTTGTTTGCCATGTTAAGATCTCTTTATTGAGGATGTGATGAATGGTGCTGTTCTCTAAAGAATATTTGTGGAACCTACAGCAAAATATCATTTTATGAATGTAAAGCCCTGGTGGGCAATAATAGTCCCCAATGTCCATATTTAGGTGTTAACCGCACATTGTGCGGTTTACACAACCTTGTACTGGGATCTCTGCAGTTTGTATGACACAGTTATGGGGTCGCTGGCAGTAACCAGGGATGAGTTAAGGGCATGCCGCAAACTGACACCTGCACGTTAGAGGCTTCAGACCCAATGTGGTACCCAAGTTGGTTAAGCGCCTGCTGCAGGCATGCTTCAGATCACACCTTCCATTACAGTGCCAGTATTATAGGTCTGACCTCTTATTGGGCCTGATAGAGCGAGAGAGATGGAGAAAGTACGACAGACCATATCAGAATGACTTTGAAAGCCTGAGTCCAGCTGGTGTATTAAAATATTTGTTGTAAAGCCTAAACCCTTTAAGAAAACTAGAGTCCCTAGGGCTGCCTCAGTTCCACATAACAAATATATCTTCCCACTTTCGTCAGGGCCACGTCAAGGGGTGCCACTTCCAGTGATGTCACTTCCGGTGACATCACATGGTTACATTTGTCATTAGAAGCCCAGCTCCCTTCGGCAGATCTAGAAGGTACCTCCTCCGGCAGTGAGTAGGTCAAATGACCAACCCGGAAGTGGGCAAAGTGGACGCTTGTGACATCATCAGCAAAAACACTACACTGGTAGGTGCCCAACAAAGGTGCACTTTAAGGCTATATTTTACCCTGATTTCTACATGAATGCGCTTTGCAGTCGCCGTGTCTTTCACAAAAGAAAGATATAGTAGAGAGAGGAAAACAGTCGGAAGTGGGTTCCGTGTTTCTTTTCTTTTTTAAAAATATGCGCAGGTGGCAGGCCCAGCAGGACACGTACTTCCTGTGTGCTTCATTTTCTATCATTATTTATCATGGCCGATGCAGGACAACAATAAGACAATAAATTTAAAAGATGCCCCAATAACGCTGGTGATTAATGATCCGCTAGTGGAGAGCAATTATTTGTCTGTTAGTTTTCAAATAACTGGATGAACTGTATTTTGTGTCAAATGCATATGTCATACTTGTTTACAAACGTACATGGTGTTTGTAATGCAATAGAAAATGAAATTATGATTGCAGCCTGTATTTAGGAGGTCAAACTGTGACGTCACAGAGAAGCAATGCGTGAACGTACATTTAGGGCCTACTTCGGACATAGGCAGCAAGTGTATGCGTCAAACGGTCAAACCGGTACACAGACTGATACGCAGGGACGGGCGGCAGACCTTTTATTCCACAGGACAGGACATTTCCCAGGTGGATTGAACCCCATTGAGGCCGGTTTGGAAGCCCAAGGCCGCTCTTCGTGCCTCTGTTACTGCCCCGCGCCGCCAGGTGCATTTCAGGAATTTTAGGAAGAACAGGAGAGAGGACTGATTTTGGTTCCCCAGTCCAGCCATGCCATGCTGATAAGCTGTCAGCCGGCCCGCGTCACGGATGAATAATGCATGAATGCGGGCATCAATACAGCCCGTCATTTTCTCATTGACGGGGAATGCATGCAGCTTGGTTATTTTTCTAACCAACAAACTGTGACATCACGCAGATGCTTTGCGAGAATACCGACAGTTTAGTTTACATCTTCCAATCTTGTGTGGAAGCTCAGTGGGTTGCTGCGCGCAGCGCCTGCCTTAGAGAATTGGTAGCAGACCCGGGCCAGGGCCTGCAACAAGAAACAAGTTACCACCAAAAAGTCTGTGCTGGGATAAAGTGATTCGTAATAATGGTTGCATTTATCCTAGCCAGTGCTTTGACTCGAGTCGGGGTTATTCAATTCATTCCATTGTTTTATTTTTTCCTCACCTGTGCCGGGACGAGCCATGTGCAGGGCTGACTTGGCTTCAGCAGACTAGAGAGAGCCCACTAAGTGGGTGGGAACACGAGCCGCGGCCCGCTGCACCCCCTGGGCGGAGTAGAACTCTATTTGCTGCCAATTTGTCGATGGGTCACGCTTGAAGAGTTGTGTGCTGTGTGCAGAGGGTACAGTGCCAGAATATCAATGAAGAATAGCGCCTGGAATAAATATCAAGACCTAAGCATTGCTGACAAAAATATCACTTCATTGGAGTTATTCATAGGAAATCTATAATATTTAGCAGGGTCAGACTGGCCTATAGGGTACATTAGGGAATGACCGAGTGTACGGTCTCACAGGTCACTGTGTGGGCAGGATATCTGGCTGTTTGTGGTACTGTTTTATGATTTGCTGGCCGGTTTTTAGGGTCGAGCCAGTGTGAGCAGCAGGTGCTACTATTGTTTACATAAAGGACTTGGAACCTGCCCATTTCTTAACATTTGTTTGACTTTAGAGTCATTCTTCTTGGCTGCCTCCTAATTGGACAGTGCAGCCCAGGCGTCACTTCCTGTTTCATCTCAGGTGCACATATCAAGTACAGATTTATTCTTTTTAGTGTCTCTCCGCTACTCGCGCCGTGATTGAGGGACTTTTTGTTAACCATAACCCGTTTTGCATCTTTCCCCTCCCACGCACTACTTCTCAGTGTTGCTGCCCCGTCCCCCTACCTCTACAGGCCGTCCTTGGTTTCAAACACACCCGCCCCTTTCCCTATCTTTTCATCCTGGCCTGGGGGGTTTCTCACTGTAATTCACTATTAAAGTATGTCACTCAGGCCAGGAGTTAGTCTTATTTCCAGATTCAACATAGATACTTCATGAGCTCCTGTAAAATCAATGCAAGCCCAAGGGGCATGTGTCTGCTCAACATGGAAGTCTGGCGGTGAGAACTACGCTTGCCTGATGCCACGTGCACAGTCAGTGCATATGTGAGTTGATGCAATCAGATTGTACACATTGTACGTTCGGTTCGGCCTTGTCGGGCGGCGGGCCTCGTCAGTGGGGTGGGGTGGGTCGGGTGCAGCCTGAGTCCAACAGAAGAGCAAACTAGGCCGGGGTCCAAATAGGACATGCTTATGACACTTAGGTGTCTCACTTAGGAAATCGACGGAAATACTTGAATGAATCCGTCACCGAATAAGTCAGCGTGTTGATGTATGAGTGCAAGGATGAGGCACAAAGTGAAAGAAAGTGGGATGACTTATTCAGTGCCTCAACTAATTAGTGACTGAAGAGGCACGTTCCGTTACAAGCCTATTAGCATGGACATTGCTTGATCATCTTTGCGCACTCACACACACAAGAACAGACACATGTGGGTACATATGTGGTCTTACATTGGAGATTTGCACTCATTGCTTTTAGCATGAAAATCCCAACTTTGGGTGAGTTGGGACCTTCAGTACAATGCCATGACTGGTCACAAATGTGGGCCTTTAATGAATGAGCTTCATGGCTCTTAGTTAGAGAGAAGTAAAAATGTTCTTTTAGCAGCATCAGCACTTGGTATTCTAAGCATGTGGACCCTGTATCACTTGGACATCCCCTTCAGTGGGTAGTAACAAAAGGAAGAGGGGTATAAGGAAGAAGCGGCACTACAGGTGCTTCCTGCAACATCACCTGCTCTGTCAAAATGCTGTGCCTTTGGTTCATAGCCCACGTGTTGGTGGGGTGTGCAGCAAGAGCACAGGCTAGGTGGGAGGGATGGACGAGACTGCATCCTCGTAGAGCAGAAGCCAGCCTACGAGCACTTCCCTTGCCTTGCATGAAGATCATGGGCCATCACCCACTGCTCCCACAGATGATACCGAGCAGCTCCCCACAGCCCCTTGCCACCAGTCAACTCCATGGATTGACTGGATGGCAACGTGCATATTGAAAGGTTAAGTAACAAACAATCCACTATACCCATAGTCTATCTGTAACAACTCTGTTCCCGCGGCAAACAATTTCATTCCTAAAGTCACACTTACCACCCTCACCTGAGATGAGATGAACGCAGAGAAGACAGCATCCCCAGAGGGTACAGGGCATGTTGCTTGGCCTTCATGGCATGTTACGGCTGGTTACTGCAATTAGTCCAATACCATGACTCAGAGGAAATAAGGCAAGGTCTAAGCGTGCCTTCTGGTCACTGTGGTGAAAACAGTACAGAGTACAGCAAGCAATCCATGTCCCCATCAAATCGACCAGTGTGAACACACACCTCTACTTAGCATGAGTTTTTAAGTGTTGGTATGATGTTTATCCATACTGGCAGGTGCTGCCCAGCCATCACCGATGGTGCTGTTCTGGTTACTAGGATAATGCAGGGTAATAGATTCAATGAAATACGTTTGTAGCTGGTCAGGTACAGTTCACATTGAATCACACAAATTAATAATTAAATGTGGCTTCAAAATAAATTGAAAAAGAAAAAAGGTATTAGGTTTTTGCAGCAAGCAGGAGTGTATGCAGTTGAAATAGTATGCACATAAAGCAACACTTGGAGTGTTTTGCTGCGAATAATCTTTTATTGGGGAGGTTTTTAGAGACATTTCATAACAAATCACACTTTTGCTTCCCTCCTCAACATGTTTAATTCCATTGTGCTAACATTACAACGAAATCATTGTATCTGTAGCAATGAAACAAGATGAAAGAGGGTGTGGATGAATTCAAATGTGAACACTTTGCAGAGACAAGAAAAGACAAACAGGGGCATATTTATCAAGGTTTTGCGTCGTCGCAAGGGCACAAAACGGCGTCACAAAACCTAAATGAGATTTATCTAGTCACGCAAGGCCACCTTGGTTTGAGGAATCTAGAGTAACACAAGGCAGCGCAATCGCTGCCTTGCGTTAATCTGCAGCAGGGAGGCATGCCTCAGGTGGAGTGTAGGTGTTCCAGCACATTTAACCATGGATTCTGACACATTCCCAGATTCACCAACATTAGTAGACCTGGGAATGTATCAGAATTGTACGCCTCCCCACCAGAGGCACAAAGGGGAGAAATATCTTTATTTATGGTTGTTGTGTCCTCTTTCTAAGTATGCAGCAGATTCCTACACCTTGTAATCCTCATTGGCTTATGTGACATTCCCTGTAGACTGATTTACATACTTGTATGATTCAATGTCTCTGTATAATGTGTTCGTGGTGTAAAGTGCAGACACACTACACTGATATGAGTAGCGCTAAACAACAAATGCATATGAGAGAGGGGCTACGGAGCGATGAGGGGCACTGGTGGAGGGTGGCAGTGAGGGAATCTGAGGAGGAGGTAGTTGGAGGGGCTGTGGAGCGATGAGGGGCACTGGTGGAGGGTGACTGCAGGGCTCGAGTCGGGGTATCAGGCGGGTGCATGGCGTCCCTCACTTATTTTAATGGGAGATCGATTACTGGAGCAAATGGAGCCACACATTTACTCTTTGGCCTCTCTGGGGCGAGATCGGAGCTCATTCAGAACGCTGCTCACGCGCTGGCTTCTCTGATGTAATGACATCTAAGGGGTGAGCGAGGGGAGGCAATGAGTCTGATGGTGCAAGCCACCTTTCGTGACATCACTTGCTGTTGTGACGTCAGCGTCCCCCCCACCCACTTCTTTTTTTAGGACTTGTGCCCTGGGTGACAGTGAGGGAATCCGAAGAAGAGGTCATGGTGTCGAGGGGGAGCTAGGGTGAGATGAGCACTGGTGGAGGGTGGTAGTGAGGGAGTCTGAGGAGGAGGTCATGAGGGGGAGGGGCTATGGGGAGATGAGGGGCACTTGTGGCGTGAGGCAATCTGAGGAGGAGGTCACTAGGGGGGCCATGGAGGGATGAGGGGCACTGTTGGAAGGTGGTAGTAAAGGTATTTACGGAGAAAGAGGTTATTAGTGTGGCGCCAAAAAAGACTTTCGCATCAGCGGTAAAGCCGGCCCTGTCATGGCCTTTCTGTTTTTGTTTATTTAATTATCAGTCGGGTCATAAGGGCTACTGTGGAACATACTTTAAAGTGCATGCTAATTATATTTACTGCTACTTTCAATGTTTTAAGTTTGAAGGTGATTTTACTAATGTTTTTACCGGGAAAAATCAAAGTGGAGCCCGATGGTGCCTGATATGGGGCTGGGGCCCAAGGTCAGCTGTGAGATAAGGTGCACTGGAGAGAGGAGTAGTGGATAATCAAGCCTGTAAGGGAGAGCGTTGCCAAGTCCGGGGTCAGGTGGTTGTAGTAATGAAGAGGGATCCTCCATGAAGGCTCGAACAGATGGAGCCTGAGTAGTATCACTTGCCTGATACTCCCACCTCAGAAACCTCCTCTTCCCATCAAAGGAACATTACATGGAAAGTGATAATATTTAGAAAGAGATTTGGAAAAGAGTGAGTTTTACTGGTCCTATTTTTCTTGTTTCTTCTGAATATTCAAGGAGTGCCGCAGCGCCGGAACAGTTTGTCCCGGGTCTTGGATAGAGTTGAACAAGTTCCCATGGCCACCCTTCCCTGTATTTTAGCTTTGGGCCCCCAGGCAGGCTATGCACCATGTGTGTGCTGAGGCTGCTGTGAAGGAGAGATGCACTATTACAAGCTGGTTTTGGGTACCAAGAGCACGTCTTTTCATTCCAAGGGAGTTGGTTGCTGCTGCTTGGAAGTAATGACAGGGAGCGACCCCTGGTTGTTGTCTTTGGGCCACCAGAGTGGGCTTTGTATCCGGTCTGTGTTGGCAAGGTGGAGCTGACTGACCCCTTTGTGCTGCGTTTAGTTTTAAGGGCACACAGTGAGTCATTCCCTGTGAATAATTAATTTGCTGTTTTTGAAAGATAAAGAATCACAGGCTTCGACACTGTTAAGTTGGTTTTGGGTCCACAGAGCACATCACGTTTGTGCAGGTCCCCACTGCTTTAATGGAGGGGACCATGATGTATGGTCATTTAATGTCAGCTGTAGATGAAGGTTACATGAACAGTGTCATGTATATGCATGTTTGCATTGTGTTGAGGGGATTACCAGGTAATCGTTCACGCAGCTCTCTGATGGATGTCACATGCGGTTTTTCTGAGTCCCCAGATAGATCATGCAGTCTGTGTGTTCTCTTTTGTACTGCCAGTCACCGCTGTATTCAACTGTGTAGCCTTGGACCGTGTCATGTATGTGCATGTAAGTTGCATGATCAAGGTAACTATTAGCGAAGATACTACATGTCTCTCGGACCTCTTTGAAGTGCATGCCCTCCCCCTGCCCCACCCGCCGGGGGGGGGGGCGGCAATCTGAGGGATAGCCCCGGGCGCCACATGCTCTAGCTACGCCACTGCACAGATGGCCTGATAACAGCTCTCTCATCTAAAAAACTCGACTTCAGAACTGCTGTTCAAGCCCTCGTACACTCGTTTCTGCTTTCTGGTAATGTCCTACTGCATGGCGCCTCACAGATTCCACAATTGCAGCCCTTAAGAGACTCTTATACCTGCAACGTGTCTAATTCAGGGACTGTAGAAATATGATGACAGCAATCTTGATGGAACTCTATTGGCTCCCCTTGTTGGCCCACACCATATTCAAAACCAGCTGTATAATTTACAAAGTCAACATAGCCAACATCACTGCTTATCTTGCAGACAAGCACATCATCTCTGGTGACTCTCGGCACACAAAGAGGTGTAAAAAAGAAAGAACAAGACAGCAGGCATTTTCTGTCTATGCACCCAGGATCTGTAACCACATCCCGATATCCATTAGAACCTCATCAACTCTGCTCCAATTTAGGAAAGAGCTAAAGACACACCTCATTAAACAACACTACATAACAATGCACTAACAGTCTACACACCAACTACCTGTTCTATGCTCATTGACATTATGCTTATCTTTGACTGTGCTGCTGCCTTTTCATGCTATAGAAAAATGACATGCATATATTAATGTATATGTTAGACCTGGTACCATTGGCGTGAGTCTCCCTTCCATTTTTTCGCTGTTGTCTCCTCTGTTTTTGATATGTTTTGCTGGTTTAGATGCTTTGGGCACTGTGCCTCTGCTATTCAGTGCCACAGTGCAAGTGCTCCCTATTGTAAATTGATGTAATGGCTTAGTGACTCCATGATTGGCTTATTTGATTTACTTGTCAGAACCTAGTACAGTGCACCATGTGTGCCCAGGGCCTCTAGTTCAAAGGCAGCTAGTGGGCTTGCAGCACTGATTGTGCCACCCACAAACGCAGCTGTAAAGTGTGTCTCAGGCCTGCCATTGCAGAGCCAGTGTGCAGTCTAGTACTGCCATCTCGACTTGGTAAGTGCACCCACTTACCAGTCCCTAAACATTCCCTTTTCTACATATTAGCCACCCCTAAGGTAGGCCCACGGGCAGGGTGCATTTTAAGTAAAAGGTAGGACATGCCCTGGTGTGTGTGGCATGTCCTGATAGTGAATTACAGCCAATTTCGTTTTTCACTATTTCAAGGCTACTTGTCCCTATAGTCCAGAATGGGCAGTTTGATGATAACATCTTATAATCCTAACTGACCCAGGGAACATGGTAGAAAACCGAATTTAGTATGCCTGAACTCAGAATGATAAAATACTTCTTTTAGTGAAGTTGTTTTTTACATTCTGTGTTTCAAAATACCTCTTTTAGAAAGTAGGTATTTTCTTGCTTAACCATCCAGCCTGCCTCTGCTAGGTTGTGTATTGCATGTCTGGTATGTGAGTGACAGGAGGGCTTGGGCTCCAGCAGTCTGATGGGTCAGGGCTGGGCTGAATAGGACCTTGGCAGAATAGAGAGTAGGGGGTGGAGATTTCCTTTCAGTGCCCCCAGCCTTCATAGAATAGAGAGTAGAGGGAGGATATTTCCTTTCAGCTACCTGGGCCAGGTCTGCTTTTAACAATGCTGTCTCCACCTCCTGCCAGGAAGCTGCATAGAACTGGTTTTGGCTAGGTACAGGCACCCTCTGCCTTCAGAGAACAAAGAGAATAGTAGTATAAATATTGGGGCCCAGACCCCAAGACTTTAGGTCACTTCTGGGAATCAAGAAGGACCTTAGCCAAGGAGAAGAAACCAAGTAAGCTGAAGGATTTGACTACCCCTGTGCCAGTGTGCTATTTTCTGGGGTTGACCTGCAGTGGTTACTTAATTGCCAAGGAAAGGGGAAAGAACTTTTATTTGAACTTTCAACATCTTGAAGAAGAATCTCCAAGGGCTTGAATTTAGCGTGCCTCCTGTTCTGAAGCCTCTGATACACAAAGACTTCACCCCTTCTGTTTGCCTGCATCTAGAACTGTTGTCTTAGTTGCTACAGAAGGAAATTGCAACACCGACACCAGCGAGCGATGCCGTAATCTGCACCGAAGCCCTGAGCACTGCTCCGACTTGCAAAGTAGACCCGACTCCGGCCGCCGTGCCACATCGATGCCAGCGAGCAACGCCGTAACCTGCCCGAAGCCACGAGCGCTGCTCCGACTTGTGACGTGCGGCCGATGCCTGCTGCTGTGCCGCATCGACTCCGAAGCCGACATCATCATCGCGGAGCCGATCCTCGACATGGGTGACCAAGAACCCAGCGACATCACGACATCGTAAGGAACAGTGGTTTCAGCGCCAGTAAGGAACGCAGTAAGGAACTGTCGTCTCGCCTCCCCTGCGCTGCAGTAAGGAACAGAGTCTACATCTCCCCAGGAGTCGTAAGGAATCGACGCCACGCAGCGCCTACGAAACCGCACCTCCCGATGCCGTGAGCTGTCTTTGTTTTTCATCGCTTTTCCAAGGTACTGTTCTTTGTGGGTCTGTTTGACTCCGGGCCTGACGGCGTGCACCTCGCGGTCGACGACGTACTTTGGGATTTCTTTTGTCACAACGTCGTGATAACTCCAGGTGGATTTATTTGTTGCTAGGAACTGCATTTAAGTGAATAACCTATTTCTCAGCATATTTTAAGTACTGTATTGTGGATGTTTTGTCGTTTTGGTCTTGTGTTAAATCTAGTAAAGATTACTTATTTTTCTAAACTGGTGTGGTGTCCATTTGTAGTGTTTTCACTGTATTACTGTATTTGTTCACAAATGCTTTACACACTACCTCTGAGTTAAGCCTGTCTGCTTGTGCCAAGCTACCAAGGGGGTGAGCAGGGGTTATCTATGAATGTATCCCCCTTACTCTGACTAGAAGCAAGGGTCCCTATTTGGACAAAGGTACCTACCTCTGCCAACTAGAGACCCCCATTTCTAACAGTATATATAACTTCTTGTAAACAACAGTTCATCCAGAAGTGTATTGTGAGCTATTAGATACTTATCTGTGCAGGCAAAAGCTTTGAAACAAAAGAGCATCTAAATTTGAAGAGCTTCACTTCTTATTATATTGACCATCCCACAAACTGAATTGTCTCTTGATGCTTATAATATATATTGTTATTGTCCAACACAGCAGTCCTGGTTTCAGTGATCTCGGAAGATGAAAGGTTAACACGCTGAGGAAGGATATCCACACTAGCAGGCTATGGGCTAGGCGGTCTTTATGTGGGTTGTGGCACTATGTGAGGAGGTGATATTCTCTTCATCCAGCTGCCTTTTCAAGGTGGTCGATGTGTGTACAGGTACATCAATGCTATGGGCAGTTAGCAGCTGTAGACATGATGCCACAATTTGTCCAAGCCGTCTTATGCATGAATTTACTACTGGGGTACCTGCACGCTGTACTTTGGGTGCACTTCACATTAGGACATCATGTGGAAGAAAGAAGAGAACAACAAAAGACAGTAGAAAATGAAGAAGAAGAAAAGAGAGTGCAGGACAGTGCAACCATAGATGTCAGGCCAAGAACAGGAGAGGAAATGTGTTGGTCAATGCAGTCAACCAGGAGCAGATTGAGGCTGCAGACTTCTCTCAAGATTTGTACTACCAAGGGACAAGTTTTTGAGTTTTAGTGCCTGAGGGACTCAAGGTTGGGTTTGTTCTGCTTAAGTGTGTTTGAGGGGTACTGTGGCCACTATATGGGATTGATAAAGTAAGAAATACAAGGTTTGAGTGAGGGATGTTCCAGAGCTGTGCTACAAAGTCTTCTACCTGTCCCATCTAACGATTACCACAGGAGATGCCTGGAAAGACTGCTGCATCACTGAGTAAACTTATCAGGTGGGTAAATCCAAAATTGGCAATGTAAGGTTCGAAGATTTAAGTTGTGTGGATAAGGATTGGGACAGAAGGGAGGTCCTTGTGGGGTTCCTCATAAAGAGAAATCAGTTGAAAGGGCAAAGATAGTGCACATGACGGGCACGTTAACACCACTTTTGGCACAAATGGTTACTGCTTTTGCATTTGCTTGAATTACTCTTTTAAGCAAAGATTGGTCACCTGAACTTATGGTGTGTTACTTTCGAGGGTTTGTAAGTGTCAATGAGCAGGCAGGGTAGATGAAATGGGCATAGCAGTTGTGTAATCCAATATGAGGGCTGCATTATGAAAGAGGTGGGAAAGGGTCCACTGCAGATCAGGAAATGAGTAGCCTTTGAGTACACTTTAAGAAGCCACCTGTGTCTGGTAGTGCTTACCAAGGCTCACATGGTAGTGAGGGCTGGGATATTAGTACATGAAGATATGATCCCCCTCACAGTCTATCAGTTCAGCTGTCCCAGGAAGGCAGTGACAGAGCAGGGGACATTATAGATGGCTAAGGACAATGAGTGTATTTGATGTGCTTAACACTTTACGAGAATCGTAGTGATTGGCAAGGTGATGGTTGTGGTTGGCACATGAACAAGAGAATATACATCTAGAATTGGTACAAGTAAAGCTTTTAATTGAAACAGAATTCTTACAGGGCTTTGGAAATGCGGGAGGCATAGGGTTGCATTTGACGGACTATAAAATACCACAGTGACCTTATCATGCCAGTTGTTGGCATATATGGCACTGGCTGAATTACAGATTTCACTATAGGAGTGAGAGTCAATGAAACTGACTATGAAAAATGTTGCTTCTATCAAAGTGAGCACCCAGTGTTCAACGACCGGCATTTTTATGCAATGCTAACTTTTTGCTTATGGCTCTATGGCATTTTCCACCCTGGGAAGTTTAGAAAATGACTAGAACTGTGTGACCTCAGATAAATTAATCAAAGGAAGAAATGCTGGTGATTTTTCACCACCGAGGGGTCTCCATCAGCTGTATAAATATTGACCTAGATATTATTTATGTGTGTGCCTGATGTAAGTGTTGTTGGATGATGGTTGATGGCGGAATAGTTCCGCAAATTAGTGGCAGCTACCCTGTGCTTAGGGGTCTAACATTGGCAGTGGTGGGTGCCCTTGTACGTCTCACCCATGATGAATTAGAGGCATCCATGCAAGTACGAGTTTGACACCATTTAGGACAGTCATTTTTTAGGGTAAGCAGCAGTATTATGAGTTGCTTTCCTATAGAGGTCTAGGGCCGTATCCCAGATTTAAAATTGTGTTGAAGGCTTCCACTTGTAAATGCATGGTCAGTGACCTCACTGACCATGTCATGAATGATGTAATATGTGACGTCATCAGCAGTGCATTGCTGGGAATCGAGTTATAGCTGAACTAACTATAATGCCGAATTACTCTGGTTTTGTACGACTGAAATGTCCAACCAACTATAACGTCCCTGAAACCTATGATTTTTCAGTGAATTTCAAAGGTTTATTAAATGCAGATTTTTAACTATAACGTCCCTGAAACCTGTGTTTTTTTCAGTGAATTTCAAAGGTTTTTTAAATGCTAATTTCTAACTATAATGTCCCTAAAGCCTAAGGTTTTTTCAGGCGAATTTCAAAGGTTTTTTTTGTTTTTTGTTTTTTTTTTTAAAAGGTTTTTATTAAACAGAAAAAAGGATACAAGCATGGGCCTACAACCACCAGGGCCGGCCGCTAGAATCAAAACAGATCACACAGTGTTAAAGTCATCAACCGACCCATGGTCCCCAGCCCATTACAGAAGCTCCGAATACTCCTAAGGGAATCAGGATACATACATTTACCATAAATAACAACTAAAAACAAAAGGCGAGGCGTAGTGACATGAAGTGGGCGTCAGACTACAGCAGGGGGACCCTACATCCGACCACCAAATGGCGGTCAAGGGAAAGGAGGACTAAGAGGTCAGGGGGGAGTCACGGGAGAGCCAGGTCTACACTCAGATATTCCAAATACGCAAGGAACCATCAAGGGTCAGGGGGACAAGGCAACCTCGGAAGTGTCCACCAGGGGGGGGGCACAGATATTTCCCCGATACTGATTCCATTGCCCCCAGATTCTACCCCATGCCCCCGGTTTACCACGAGCCACATACACAGTCTTCTCCCTGAACATGCACCAGTCCATGTTCTCCTTCCATACAGACACGGTGGGCGGCCGCTGGGAACCCCAAAGCTGCGCTATATCTCTCTTGGCAATCATGTTCCCCAGGGCCACCCACCGAGTCTGGGCCGCGTTATAATCATTGGGCTCCCACACATTCAGAACACAGCGACGCACCTCCGGCAACAGAGCGACCCCGGTGACTTGTCCCATTACCACATGCACCCGGCGCCAGTATTCCGCCACCTCGCGGCACTCCCAAAGGATGTGGAGAAAGGTGGCACTAAGTCCACAGCCCCGCTTACAGAGCCCGTCGTCAGAAAATCCCATCGAAACCAAACGGGGACCCGTCACGTAAACCCGGTGGAGAATCTTAAGCTGGACCAGACGGAGACGGGCCGGGATGGCCACCTCCTTAGGGGACGACAGTGCGGACTGCCAGTCCTCGTCGTCCAGCTCCACCCCATCTCCCGTCCATGCCTCCCGAAGACGCACCAAGAGGTCAGCCCGATTATTAATAAGTTTTTTATAAATTAGAGAGATAGTGCTGTCAGGCACGTGACCATCGAGTATGCGGTCCTCGAGGGGCGAAGAAGCCGGGACCTTGGTCCCTACCCCAAAGACCGAGAGCAGGGCATGCCGAACCTGGGCGCAACGGAAGAACTCCCTGTCAGTAAGCTCGTATTCACTCTGGAGCGCCGCGAAGGTTTTAACCGCGCCCTTGATCCATAGGTCTCCCACTCTGCTAATACCGATCGTGTCCCAACGCTCAAAGCCTTTCGTTTTCCAGAGGCTTCCCAGTCGGTCGGAGGCAAACAAAGGAGTGGCACATGTTAAGCGCTCACTCCAGCCCATGGCTACATTAGCCGCCTTCCAGATCCTTACCGCAATCTTAGTAGGGCCCGTAAGGGTCCTTCCAGCCGAGCGGGAGTAAAGCGCCCTATTATAGTCACCGCCAGGAAGCAGGAATTTATCCATCTCATACGCCGGGTTCAAGCCAGGCGCATACGTGGCATGGTTAATGGCCGATAGCTGTGAGGCCCAATAGTACCTTCTAATGTCGGGAAGCGCGATGCCCCCGTCGTACCAGGGGAGAGTAAGCTTTGCCAGAGCGATACGCGCCCGCCCGTCCCATACCAGTCTCCTCTGCAGGCTCTCCACCTCCCGAAAGTAGGCCACCGGAATGACGTCGAAGGAGTTCTGAAGTGCATAAAGGAATCTGGGAAGGGACATCATTTTAAACAGTGCTGCGCGACCAAGCGGGGACAAGGGCAGCTTACACCACCGAGCCGTATCCTCCCTCAAACGCCGAAGTGGAAGCAGGAGGTTCTGCTCATAGCGAACCGCCGGGTCCAACGAGACGTACACCCCCAGGTATTTAAAGCCGGACAGAGATAGTTGGATCGGAAGCCGAGGCGGCAAGAGAGGAGGGCCACCAGAGATAGGATAGACACAGGATTTAGACCAGTTAATCGTCAAACCCGAATTTCTCCCAAAGGAAGTAAGAACATCAAAGAGAACATTAAGCGACTGCCGCGGCAAGGTGAGATACAAAAGAATATCATCCGCGTACAACGAGACCCGATCCTCGAAGCCCGGGGCCCACCGGATCCCTCTGATCGAGGGCTCCCAGCGGAGCCAGGCAGCGAGCGGTTCCAAGGCGAGAGCAAAGAGCAGAGGGGACAACGGGCACCCCTGCCTCGTACCCCTACCGAGAGCGAAAGGCCGGGAGACCCGCCCATTGACAACCACCTGAGCCATTGGTCCAGTGTAAAGAAGCTTCACCCAGCCAAGAAATCCCTCCCCAAAGCCGAATTTGGTCAAGACAGCCCAGAGGAATGGCCACTCGATGGTATCAAAGGCCATCGTGGCATCCAAAGAAACCAGTACGGCTGGTTCGGAGAGGTACTCCGCCCTAGCGAGGGCGCCGTGGAGACGCCGCAGGTTAAGAGCGGTGTTACGATGAGGGATGAAGCCGCATTGATCAGGATGGATCAGATCACAGATAACGCTCAGCAAACGATTGGCGAGGACTTTAGCCAGTATCTTAGGCTCGGCGTTTAATAGAGAAATAGGCCTGTAGGAGGCACAGCGGTCTCGTGGCTTACCTTCCTTGGGGATCACGACTATAGTAGCCAGACGCTGGTCGGCGGGAAGGGAACCCGTCTCGAGGGACTCCTGGAACATACGACGGAGGAAAGGCGCGATTTTATCAGGGCACAACTTATACAACTCAATAGGCAGGCCGTTGGGACCCATAGCCTTGCCAGAGCGAAGGGACCGAATCGCGGTGGCAATCTCGTCAACGGACAAGGGGGTGTCCAGCTGTTCACGGTCCTCGACGGACAGGCCGGGCAAAGCAATATCCCGCAGCAGAAGGCGAGAGTCTTCCTCATCCCTATCCGTCACCGGGGAGTACACGGCCCGGAGGTGGTCAGCGAAACACTCCACAATCTCACCAGGCTCAGTCACACACGCTCCGTCCGAGGCCCGAAGCTCCGGGACCACACGATTCACTCTCTCCTTCTTGTCCAGCCAAGCAATCAATTTACCCGCCTTGTCCCCGGCGTCATACAATCTACCCTGCTGCTCCCTATACATAGTCTTGGCAGCATCAGTAACAAGAGACCTGTATTCAAACTGCTTCAAGCTGAGGGCATGGAGCCCGTCCGGAGTGACACCCGCCTCCAAGGCCGACTCCAGCCCCGAGATGTCAGTCTCCAGCTTCACCACTGCCTCACTCTTGATCTTCTTAGCCACAACTATCTGGGAGAGGGCGTGTCCGCGGAGCACGGTTTTAAAGGCTTCCCACAGGGACATTGCGGACGACACCGACCCCTCGTTTTCAAGGAAGTATTGGTCAATCGACTTGACCAAGCTGTCGCGAGTTGTAGGGTCTCGCAGGTACCAAGGGTTAATGGGAGCGATCCGCCCTGCAGACCGCGACCCGGTGTCAAAGAGCAGCCACAGCGGGGAATGATCAGAGATACCCCGCGCCAGGTGCCTAACCTCTCGAATCCGAGCAGTCTGGGCCGCGGGCATAAGGAAATAGTCTAATCTGGAAAGACTCCCATGCGCCCCAGATTGAAAGGTGTACTGACATTGTGTCGGATGCCTCAATCTCCAACTATCTACCAGACCAATAGTCCGCCGAGCCATGCCTGGGCAGCGGGGAGGGCCCTGGGCGGGTGACGATCCAGGTCACCCGAAAGCACCGAATTGAAGTCCCCGCCCATAAGCAAAAGACTGTCGGGAAGTTCAAGCAGCATTCTACCCAAGTCCGAAAAGGTGGAGTTCTGGAGGCCCGGGGGGACGTAAACTGAGACCAAGGAAAGGGACTGCCCCTCCCACCTCCCAGTCAGACCCACATAGCGCCCTCTATCATCCGAGACTACCCTGGTGATCTCTAACGGAAGTGAGGATCGCAGGAGAATGCCCACCCCTCTAGAACCTGTGGTGAAACCAGAATGAGCCACGAGGCGGTATCCCCCCCTGTTCATTGCATGACAAACATTACCAACCAGATGCGTCTCCTGTAAAAACACCACATCAGGAGCCAGACGACGCAAATACTGCAGCACAACACCCCGCTTGATACGGTCCCCCAACCCATTGACGTTCCATGACATCAACCTCAACCCGTCCCCCCCCATCCCCTCCAGTAGATCAAAGGTCCCCCAGCCAGTAGCACAGCCCCCGAAACTGGACAAAAATCAATACCTCGCCCTGAAAACAAAAAACACACATCAAAACAACTCCTCCCACCCCCCAACCCCCCCCCAAATCCAACTCCCCCCACCCTGCACCCCTGCGGTCCAAAAAACCACCCCAACTTGCAGTGTGCCTGTCGCCCTACTAACCCCATTCTACGAAAAGACCCCGGAGGAGGAAAGGGACCCGTCCCCGCCCGCCCCCCACACAGGTCATAGTGAGACAAAATGAACAAAAGAAGTAAAACCCAACCGAACAGTGCAAAATGGCAAAGTCAAGGACCAAAAGTCACTCCAAAGGGGACCCGTCACCTTCGGTACCGGCAGAGGGCCCAGGCCGGTCACCCCTGTCCGGCAGCGAGTCCAGCCAGTCACTCACAGTCGCGGGAGAGTCAAAAAAGGCAGTCCGACCCTCATTTTCCACTCGAAGTTTTGCGGGATAAAGCATAGAGTACTTAAGGCCCAGGTCACGGAGACGACGCTTCACCCCCTGGAAACCCATCCGCTGTTTCTGGACAAGTTGGGTGAAGTCCGGATAAAAGTTAATTGACGAGTTCTCATGACGAACCGGGCCGTGGACCCGTGAGGCCTGCAGAATCGCATCTCGGTCTCTATAGTGGAAAAGTTTGGCTACAATAGGCCTCGGGGGGGCCCCCGGCCGTGGTCGACCGCCCGGAACTCGATGGGCCCGCTCCACGGCAAAGAACTTACTTAGGCCAGCGGGGGCCAGCTGTTGGAGGATGAGTTCCTCAACCAGGAGGTCAACCGGGCGGTTGTCGGAGGACTCCGGTACGCCTATGACACGGATGTTATTGCGTCGGGCTCGTCCCTCGAAGTCCTCCAGCCGCCGGGCCATCTGATCGTTAGCCATCTTGATGTCGCCAAGAGTGGTCTGCAGGTCCAACACATCCGCACCAAGGGTGGACGTCCGCACATCGAGCGCTTGAACCCTCTCGTTGGTTTTAGAGAGATCCGCCCGAATTAATGTGACATCGATTGCCACCGTGTCGATTTTACGGGCCAAGGCCTCGTACTGCGTGGCGATGGTCTCCCTGATGCCATCAATGGCGCCCATGATGTCCTGCAGGGACAGCTCCGGAGAGACGGGCGTGCCACCACCGGCGGCGTCTGGGGGGGCGCCGGCCGCTCCAGGGGACCCTCTGCCATGAGTGTAGCGGTCCATGTTGTTCGCCTGGACCGGTCCCCCGCGGAGGGAAGCTTTAGTCTTGCACCCCTCGGGGCCCCCCTTGCCCCCCATTTGGGCCACGCTCACCGAAGGGGACCGCCGATCAAGGGTCGAATGGGCACCGGCACCGCAGACGGGCGCCTCACCAGAGTCCGCAATATAGCGGTGTGAGGGGACCAAAGGCAATGGGCACACTAGTAGCAGGCGGAGACAAAGGCCTCACGCAGAGGCCTAGGAAACACCCAGCCACACCAAGCGATTCCGCCGTCCAGCCCCTTCAAAGTCCAAAAGTGAAACCGAAAGTGATGGAGCGACCACTGGCACAGCGCTGTAGCCGCTGTTGTTCAATTACACCCCGGCTCCACAGTTCGCCCTCGCACCGGGCACCGCCGTCGGGTGGGTCCCAAAAGTTCAGACCACGATAAATCAGGATTCCCAGGTCCGATTCGATTTCTGAAAGGAGATCCGTGTTCAGCCAGCCTTCATCTTCCAGATTCCGTAAACTATATCAGGATAATCTCAGGATAAATTCCGAGGAGCAGCGAGGGTCCGGGGAGCCCTGTGCTCACGCGACCATCTTGGATGCGCGCTAGGCTCCTCCCCTTCAAAGGTTTTTTAAACGTGAATTTCTAACTATAACGTCCCTGAAACCTATGGTTTTTCAGTGAATTTCAAAGATTTTTTTAAATGCTAATTTCTAAATATAACATCCCTGATACCTATGTTTTTTTCAGTGAATTTTAAAGGTTTTTTAAATGCTAATTTCTAACTATGCCTACAGAGGTAGGAAATGTGCAGAAAGAGGAAGAAAGGTGCAGAAAGAAGCAAGAAAAATACAGAAAGAGGCAACAGAAGTCCAGAAAGACGAAGAAAGGTGCAGAAAGAAGCAAAAGATGTGCACAAAGAACCAACAGAGGACCAGAAAGAGGCCTTGTTGCAAAGTCATCCTGTGCCCCCAACTTTTTGCTGACGGGTACTGGTGGTAACTGACTCTGACTAACCAGGCCTAAAGCCAGAGCTATGCTAAAAGACACTTAGAATACAGTGAAAACACCTACATACACTAGGGAACACTGTGCGTTGGGGTACCCCTGTGATTGGCATGAGCTCCTCTGTAAGGCCCTAGTACATAATAGGGCAGGGGGATTAAAACTCCCTCTAAGTCAGAGGTGCAGCAAGATGCTTCTTTAAGTAGTAGTCACATTTGCAGAGTGGTGGAGAAAGAGTGCTGGGCCTCCGACCAGCGCTCAGGAATTCCACTGCATAGGACTTACAGGAGGTACCAGGAGGGCTTCTTAGCCCCCAAAGTCCTTCAAGAGTAAATTGGACTTCATCCGCCATCCCGTAGTATGCCAGGAGGCGCATTTGCCGAGTGGTGGAGAAAGGGGGGCATGTTCTCCGAAGACGCCTTAGCAATCCCAATGTGTGGGACTTACTGGAGGTAACATGAGGGGTAGTTGGCCCCCAAGGACAACCTTGGGTGCCAACTACAACTCCTATTACCTCCATTAAGTCCCACACAACATGATTGCTAAGTTCTCATAACAGGCCACTCCCCCTTTGCCCACCACTCTGCAAACACACTCCCTGGCACGTTCTTCAATGGGGATTGAAGTCCCCTTTGCTGCTGGGGGTCCTTTAGGGGTCCACTAGCCTACCTCTTACCTCCAGTAAGCCCCACACAGTGGGATTGCTGAGAGGTAGACAAATGCCACGCCCCCTTTCCCTGCCACTCTGCAAATGCGCCTCCTGGTGCGTTCTAAGTTGGGGTATTAAGTCCCCTTTATTCCTGAGGGTCCCTGGGGGCCAACTAGCCCACCAGGTACCTCCAGTAAGCACCACATACCAGGATTGCTGAGAGTGGTCCAAGGACACACACCCTTTTTACACCACTCTGCAAATGTGGCTCCTGGCGCACTGCTGCTTGGGGGATGAAATCCACTTGTGTCCTGAGGTCTTCAGGAACAAGAGGACCTCATCGCCTCACCAGCAGTGCGCCAAGAGGCATGTTTGCATAGTGGTGTAAAAAGTGGCGTGGCCTCGGACCACCTCTCTGCAAACCAGCTATATGGCGCTTACTGAAGGTACCTGGTGGGCCAGTTGCCCCCCAGGAACCCTCAGAATTTATGGTGACTTAATTTCCCAACTTACAACACGTGTGCAGAGTGGTGCAGGGAGGAGGCGGGGCGAGGTGCCAGTTGTTTTTTTTTTAGAAGGGGGCTGTGCGGCCCCCCTTCTCTTACTATTTTTGGTGCCCTGGGACCCCATTCCCCATGGCATAGCCTCCTTTTTTAAGGGTATTGATTGTAAAGGGGGGCCACGTGGCCACACTTCTCTAGGCTACTATTTGCCCCGTGGACCTCATCCCCCGGGGTCGGCCTGCTGTTTAAAAAAAAAATTATTATTATTATTCGCAGTAGGGGGGCTACATGGCCCCCCACCTGAGCCACATTTGGCCCCATGGACCCATCCCCCAGGGCCTGGCCTCACTGTTGGGGACCGTGGGGAAGCCCCAATGCCCCCAAGGTCCCTGCCAGCTGCCTGCCTCCTGCGGGAGCCAGCATAGCTTTTGGGCAAGGGGAGCTGCTGAGATGCAACTTCCCTTGCCCAAAAGTAATTGTGCTTTGCTCCATTGAAGCGAGAGCAGGTTTCCTGCTCTTGCTTCAACTAAGCAAAACAGAGTTTGCTATGAAATGGTGGGAGCCGTGCTCCCGCCCTGCCATAGTAAACGGCAATGTCCCAGGGTTGGGCACCCCGGGACATTGTAGGAGCTGGCCATGGGGTGTCCCTAGGGCTCCAGGAGCGGGGCTACATGGCCCCCCTCCCATCATTTAACATAGCCCTGGGGAGGTGGGGGGCCCCGGGGCTTGGGTGGACCACGAGGCCCCCCGCAAATAATTGAAGAAAGCTCCACGGAGGTGGCAGTTCTCAGGGCTTGGGGGTCCGTGAGCCCCCACACCCACATTTAAAAAAAAAAACATGTGCCCCAGGGAGGTGGCAGTCCCCAGGGCAGCAGGGGGGCCTCATGTCCCCGGCTCATATTTAAATAAAGCCCCGAGGAAGTGGAGGTCCCCACGGCTTGGGGGGCTGGGAGGCCCCCTGCATTTTATTAAACAAGCCCCGGAAAGGTGGCAGTCCCTGGGGCTGCGAGGGGGGCACATGCCCTTGCATATAATTAGTATAGGCCCGGGGAGATGGCAGTCCCCAGGGCTGCGGGGGCACCCTCTATATAATTTAGCATTGCCCCTGGGACCTGGCCCACCCAGGGGCTTACAGATAACGAAGCGCAGAGGCCGCACTTCGCTTTTTAAAAGTTTCTCTGCAGGATTCGCATACCCAGCGCAAATTCTGCCGAAATGTTTTTTAAATGCTGTTTTGGGGCTGCCTGAGCAAGCCTAGGGGGTCAGGGTGTTTCTACCCTGCCCCCTTTTCTTGTTTTTCACATTTTTTCTACTGATTTCTTGTGACTTGATTACTGAGTCACAAGATGGCTGCCAACACTTCCTGGTGTGGAGTGTTGACAGCCAATCATAGTGAAGCTCGTGCCCTGGAGGGTTCGCGAATCCTCCTCGGTGTTCAGATATCGATATTTTTATTTCTTTAATTTCTCTGCAACTACTGAACGGATTTACACCATTTAAAAAAAATGGTGGCTTTCTAGACCAGGACCTACCTTTTTGCCAAATTTGGAGTCATTCCGTTCAGCAGTTCAGGCTGTAGCCTGTTCCAAAATTCCTAAGGAAATGAACATGGGGAAAATGTGTTTTGGGACCCCCTTTTTTTCTCGGCACAATGGAGAAAAGGGAGGCCAAAAGATCTGCAATGTTGGATACTTTTTTTTATGATAATGTCACAAACATAGCTGGAAATAAAACTACTAGTAATATAAAAATTATGGATACAAAAAACAAATTGCGCAATTGGGAAAAACTCTCCAAAAAAGAAATTAATAAATGGTGGGAGATAACATCGTTAAAAAAATACTTGGAAGTCAAACGAGTCCCTTGTGGACTAAGAATACATCTTATGCCTAATCATCAAGAAACCAGTAATGAGTTACTCAGCGAATGGGGAGAATATATACTTAAATCATCAATGGGACTAATGGAGATCCTGATAAGACACATTGAAATCGCTTTGGAAAAAACAACTGTGCAACTAAAAGAACATGAGAAAGATCTGGCAACCATCAATCTAACCCCAGGACAAACAAAATTTAAGGAAGAATTAGAGGGGTATATTGAAAAACATGAGGAGACAGTACAGCTGGGAAAACATACACAATTCCAGCAAGATAAGGAGGATTACTTAGAAGGAAGAATATTCACTTATGCCAGAAAATTCGACAGATTTCAGTCTCAGGACAAACTAGATTCTGAAAAGCCCTCAACAGGGAGTATATCCTCACTGACCTCAAATAAGACAAGTGAGGGTGAACAAGATCAGACTGGAGCAAGACCAAAGAACAGTTTTTTAGGCGATATGCGGCTGGCTCTCCAGCAGAAAAACTGGGAGAAAGCAGCCGGGGTACAAGAAACAGGAAAACGTGGAAGAGGAAGGGGGCGTGGACGTACAAACCCAAACCAGCAAGGAGAGGCAAGCGGGTCCACAGATTCAACAAGGATAGGCACAACAACAAGGAGTATGAGGCAGAAATGGACATAAATGAGACAATGAAATTAACCTTTCGAAAAAAGCGTTAACTGAAATAGACATAAAACTATTGAAGCATGGACTCAACTTTTGCCCTACAAATACAATAGATTTGTCGCTGGTCAGGATTGACCTATACAAATATATCCGCAAAATAAAATTGGCAACAGTTTTTGCTGAAAATAAAAAACTGACAATTGATCGCAAAAAACTTCGAGCTCCCACCATGGATCTATTAGTGAGGGATTCTACAAGCTTTATAACCTTAATGGAAATAAATGAAGACCCAGATGCGCCAAGTCTAGGCATAGGAGCACACTGTGCACAACTTGGAGCAGGAATCAGTGGGATGAAACCCAAGTCGAAATATTACCCTCAACTACCGCAAGGGAACAAAATTGATATGTTCCAGGAAGCAGTTACTGAGGAACTATACCAGCTGAAATATCTCAAAAGATCAGATAATGTATCCAAACAAGAACGAGTAGCCTTGGAAAATCTGAAAAAAAGTGCTGAAATTGAAATAAAAATTGCAGATAAAGGCAGTAACATCGTCGTTATGGATAAAGACACCTATACAATTGAAGCCCATTCTCAATTGAGAAATAAAGACTACTATGAACGACTAAAAGAAAATCTTACTAATAAATTGAAACTGGGATTAGATCAGAAACTGTTGGCATGGAAAAATAATAATCTCCTGGATGATGATGTATTTGACAGTGAACCATCCCAAAACAGCAACCATCTATTTTCTCCCTAAGATTCATAAGCACCCCACAAGATCACCAGGCAGACCGATCATCTCGGCAAAGGGGGCCTTACTTGAACCAACGGCAAACTACTTGGATACCTTTCTCTTACCATACGTCCTAAAATTAACATCATAACTCCAAGATACAGGGGACTTACTTAGACATCTACAAGAAACCCCATGGGCACCTACTTACCTGTTGGTAACGATGGACGTGATATCTTTGTACACTAACATTGGTAACGAGATCGGCTTACTCGCCATTGAACACTGTCTATTGGAGCAGAACATCCAATTCTCCAACCACAATAACATGCTGCTAGAGATGATACGGATATGCCTAACGGAAAACATTTTTTTGTTTGGTGAGGAGATCTACCGTCAAATTAAGCGGACTGCTATGGGTTTTTCTTGTAGCCCTTCTTACCCCTGTTTAACAATGGGGTGGTGGGAGCGTAGTTTTGCTTAGAACTCAGAAAATAATAAATATGTAAATAAAACAGTCAAATGGCTACGTTACATCGATGATCTGATCATCATCTGGGACGGCACTAAACAGGAATTTGCAGAATACCTTGCCATTCTTAACAGCACTGAAACTGGTCTCAGATTTACATATACAATCAGTGATGAACGGGCTATTTTTTTGGACACAGAGGTTTATATCAGCCAAAATGAAGTTCATACAACATTACATCGTAAGGTAACTGCTACTAACGCTGTTCTCCATGCGAAAAGTTATCACCAAAAGAGCCAGATCAATAACATCCCATATGGCGAAGTTTTGACAGCAAGAAGAATATGCTCACAGGAATCAGAATGGCACAAAAATAGCAGATTAATATCTGCTAACGAAATTACAACACATAATTGGTTGCAGCATATCAAGAATAAACAGCCAAATTGAAACGGCCAAATCTGCTCACCAAAAAATCAATACCCCCTAACATGGATGTGATCCAACAAAAAATAAGGCTGATCACCACATACTCCTCTGAAAATAAACAGATCAGGAATATTCTACGAAAAAATTCGAACATTTTAACTCTTGACCCCAAAGTTGCCAAAATAATGGGAGATAATCCTAGCATGACATTTCGTAGAGCAACAAATTTAAAAGACATGATGTTACATAGCCACTTTAGAACCAAGACACAGCAAACAACGTGGTTAGAAAGTACAGGATTCTTCAAGTGCACCAGTTGCAAAGTATGTACCATTGCTAAAAATACGAAAGAAATTGAAATGGCTAATAAAAAATCTGGAAACTCAAACAAGGAATAACCTGCAAGAGTCAATTTGTGATCTATATAGTAGAGTGTCCCTGCCCGCTCAGATATGTGGACAGTACTATATGCGAATGAAGAAAATAATATTGGAACATGTTAGGGCAACAGTGAACACCGACTGAAGTACTGCCATAGCAAAACATATGGAAAAAAGACATGGCGTGAATTGGAAATTATTGTCTTTCTATGCTTTAGAACAAGTGAAACAACAGGCACACGGTGGAGACAGAGAGAAAATCCTACGACAAAAGGAATCCAGACACATCCTCAATTTTCAAACTTTGACCACAAGGTGGCTAAATCAAGATGAGGAGCTTCATTCACATCTGTGATGCACATATGAGCACTTTGTCCTGTTGACTATATGTAGTGACATTATAGATCAATTCAGATATTTAGAATTCTGACATGAACATGAACCTCCCTTACTATTGGTTTTAATTAAAGAATTGTGTATATATATGATAAGGAAACTTGCATCTTACCTATGGTGATATAGAATGAAGGAATGAAATATGATATAGGTCTATTTAATAGGAATGATTGAAATATGAAGTTTAAAAACGAGCCCAAGTTACTGATATAGATACAATAAAGAAAGGGTGGTATTGAAGTAATATATAGACATATCACAAAGATGTACTAAGGTTATAAAGAATATATTGGCCCACTAGAGGGCATGATTAAATCTGATTCTTTAGAAATACATGCATGTTATAAATTAAGATAGTATAAAAACAGCAAGCCTAACAACATGGGGTAGTCAGGATTCTTCCCCTTTACTCATAACACTGCTCGAAATATGATAAGGTTCCCGGATGGGAAGTGCGCATATATATGCTTTTGTAACTTAAAAATGAATCCAGGGGCGAGTCGCTGGGGATAAATAGGGAAAATATCAGTTTTGGCACTATACATGTAAAATAATGAGAGCTTAAATGAGTGAGTTGGATTAGCGTAGCACGTTAATGCTCCATCAATGTGAACGGACGAGCAGGGTTTGATTCCCGGGGTTGTCATAAGCGAAAAGCAATCAAACCCATAAATGTTTGAATAGTTTGAACCGGTATTAGGCGGTGAAATTTATTTTCATTTGATTAACCCTTTATGCTCTATCCTGTATGCGCAAGAAGTGCTGGAATGACAAAACGATGTCATTCGTAACTTGGTGTCGTAGCAGCATGAAATTTTATTTTGCAAGTATGTTCCCATAATGTTATTTTAATTAATAAAAAATGTGGTGTCAAAGTAGAATGACAATACGGCGAAACTTCAAATACCATAATGCAATAGATGGCATTAACAGGAAGTTATGTCAGAATTGTCTAAATGTAGCGGAAATACAATGGCGCTTTGTGTTTGTCGGGTGTCCCCCATGAACAAGATCTCGGCTGAGACTGAAACGCGTTGGGGTTTTGTATTGGCAGCAGCGTGAAAATTAAACACCCTTGAACTACTGATGGATGAGAATAGATTTATTTTTGGTATACAAACAAATGGAGCAGCGAGTGCAGTGAGATAATCCCTGGTCAAAGGAATAGTGGGGCGATATCTGTAACGGCTTGGTCCTGCCGTACTCGAAACGCACCACTAAAGAGGCGCCCAGCTGTCAGAAAAACTGGACTATGCAGAAAGGATATATATATATATATATATATATATATATATATATATATATATATATATATATATATTCACTGAAAAAACCATAGGTTTCAGGGGTGCTATAGTTAGCTGGACTTTTTACTTGTACAAAACCATTGAAATTCCCCCGTAATAGTTAGTTCAGCTAACTATAACTCGCGCGCCCGCAATGCACTGCTGATGACGTCACATATTACATCACTCATGACATGGTCAGTGACATCACTCATGACATCACTGATGACATCTCAAATGACATCACTGATGACATCATCTAGTGAATGTGTGTTTTTCTGAAAATTAAATATGTTTTATATATGTATATCTCAAGGTCGATGGAAGAATAAATGGGTATATAAGTGTCTAAATGGATGATTTGTTTTTGAAAAATTGATTGTGTAACTGACTGATTAAGTGTATCATAGTGAATACATGGCTTAGTGAGTAATGTTTAAATATGGAAATACCTGTATCAGTCTCTCACTTTGGGCCCGATTCACAGAACTAACTCAAGACAAAATCCTAAACTTACTACCATTTTGGTATTCACAGAATGCACTTACTGCTTTTGGTATTCACAGAATGCACTTACTACTTTTCGTATTCACAGAATGGATTTACGACTACTAACTTTACGTCTGCACTCGGGCCGGAAATTCCGGCCCGGAGGCGGAGCTTCCAGCCCGGAGGCGGGGGTCCGGGCCGGAGGCGGAGCTTCCGGCCAAGAGGTGGAGATTTTGGCCATGGCTAAATCTCCGCCACTGGCCGGAATCCCCACCTCCAGACCAGAAGCTCCGCCTCCGGCCCGGAAGCCCTGCCTCCGGGCCGGAAGCTCCGCCTCCGAGCCGGAAGCTCCGCCTCTGGGCCAGAATTTCCGGCCCGAGTGCGGACGTAAAGTTAGTAGTCGTAAATCCATTCTGTGAATACCAAAAGTAGTAAGTGCATTCTGTGAATTCCAAAAGTAGTAAGTTTAGGATTTTGTCTTAAGTTAATTCTGTGAATCGGGCCCTTTGTGTATAAGTGGCTGCATGGGTTGGTGAGTAGCTACATGGGTGTCTATATAGGTTATTAGTTGTTTTTTTGAGTATCAGTATGAGTATCTGCATGGTTCGGTGGGGGGTATTACGTAGTGCATAGGTGCATGAATGAGTGACTCACTCTTTGTATGTGTTGAAGACAGCATGTGTGCAGGACTGTATGGGTGGATGAGTGTGTGTATGGGTGTGTTAATAAGTGAATGACTGTCTCAATAGTGTCCTTATGAGTAACTATATATGTTTTAAACTAGTATATGTGACTATTGGTGTATATAAGTGAGTATATGTGAGAGTGAGAGATTGAAAGAGTTACTGTATGAATAAGTATGTGTTTCTATAAGTGATTGTTTAAAAGACTATGTGTAAGTTTCCGTAGAAGTAAGTGTGGTGGTGTGTGTATAACTGTATATGCAAGTAAATGTATGTTTGATTCTTTATTAGCATGAGTGACTATGTGTGTGAGTAACTCTATGGATGAGTGGCATTGTGTAACAGGATGTATAGGTGTATGAGTACATATGATGAGTGAGTACATGTATGAGTGACTGTATAGGACTGTTGGTGAATGAGTGGATGTGTATGTGGATCTTAGAATTACTGAATAGGTTGTTGTAATTGCTATTGGTATGTCCATTGTTTTGAACATTTTAGTCTCTATTTTTGAATGTGTGTATCAAAGGTTATATTAGGGTGAGAGGAGGTCTGCCACTCTATCACAAGGATGATGTCATCAGTGATGTCATCAGTGATGTCATTTGAGATGTCATCAGTGATGTCATGAGTGATGTCACTGACCATGTCATGAGTGATGTAATATGTGACGTCATCAGCAGTGCATTGCGGGCGCGCGAGTTATAGTTAGCTGAACTAACTATAACGGGGGAATTTCAATGGTTTTGTACAAGTGAAAAGTCCAGCTAACTATAACACCCCTGAAACCTATGGTTTTTTCAGTGAATTTCTGAGGTTTTTTAAATGCTAATTCCTAACTATAACATGCCTGAAACCTATGGTTTTTTCTGTGAATTTCAAAGGTTTTTTAAATGCTAATTTCTAACTATGCCTACAGAGATAGGACATATGAAGAAAGAAGAAAAAATGTACAGAAAGAAAAAAAAGAAGTGCAGAAAGAAGCAACAGAAGTCCTCAAAGACGAAGAAAAGTGCAGGAAGAAGGATAACGTGCAGAAAGAACAAAAAGAAGATCAGAAAGAAGCCTTGTTGCAAAATCATCCTGTACCCTAAACTTTTTCAGACGGATACTGGTGGTAACTGAGTCTGACTAACCAGTCCTAGAGCCAGTGCTATGTTAAAAGACACTTAGAATACAGTGAAAACACCTACATACACTAGGGAACATTATGCGTTGGGGTCCCCCTGTGATTAGCATGACCTCCTCTGTAAGCCCCTAGTATATAATAGGGCAGGGGGATTAAAACTACCTCTTAAAACAGGCCACAGGGCGTTTTTGCACACGTTAACTCAGGCCCCGTCCCCTCCCTTCACCACTGTGTAAACACGCCCTGTGTCCGTTTTTAGTTGGGAGATTAAGTTCATTTGAATCCTGAGGGTCCCTAGGGTCCAACTAGCCCACTAGGTACCTCCAGTAAGTGCCACAGAGCTGCGTTGCAGAGAGGTGTAAAAAGTGGCACGGCCTGGACCACCTCTCTACAATGCAGCTCAGTGGCGCTTACTGGAAGCACTTGGTGGGCTAGTTAGCCCCCAGGGGCCCTCAGTATTGAAGGGAAATTATATCCCCAATTTAAAACGTGCCATAGTGCGTGTTTGCACACGTCACCTCAGGCCCCGTCCCCTCCCTTCACCACTGTGTAAACGCACCCTGTGGCTGTTCTAAGTTGAGAGATTAAGTCCCCTTGAATCCTAAGGGTCCCTAGGGTCAAACTAGACCACTAGGTACCTCCAGTAAGCGCCACAGAGCTGCGTTGCAGAGAGGTGTAAAAAGGGGCTTGGCCTCAGAACACCTGTCTGCAGCGCAGCTCCCTGGCGCATACTGGAGATGCCTGTTGGGCTAGTTGGCCCTCAGGGACCCTCAGTATTGAAGAGGAATTAATTCCCCAACTTACAATTCGCCAGGGGGTGCGTTTGCAGAGTGCTGCAAGGAGGGGACGTGGCCTCCGGGACGATGCCAGTCTTTTATTTATTTTAATTTTTTAAGAAGGGGGGCTGTGTGGTTCCCCTTCTTATTCTAATTTATTGTACCTGATGACCCGATCCCCCAGGGCCTGTCTCCTAATTATATTTTTTTTACCCAAATCCCCAGGGCCGGCCACTGTTTTTTATTATTTTTAAAAAATATATATTTATAGACACACCTAGGACATGCTGGACAAACCGTACGTACCTATCACCATGACGATTTGCGTGATATTCATTAAAAGGCGACTATTCATACAATGAATCCACCTGGAATGTATTTACACCACAAGTGAAGCTCTGACATGTCTGATGCCCTACCGTGCCTAATCCCGGTAGACACCCTTGTCGTTTATTTATACAAACATGGGTAGCTATTGACGGGCACATTTAATACACATGCACACCAAGCCATTCAAAGGGGATTCGACAAAAATTCGACCAAAACTATGCAAGAAACCCCCCTCACGGTTAATAAAACACACATCCACTGCCGGATGTGTAATACTTTTTATTTTACTCTCTGGAAAGGGGACAAACATCACTTGAGAGTCACAGCGTGCTCCTGGCAGAGCCCAATGCTGTGTTACACCCACCATTGCCTGCTGAGTGCCACACACCTCTGTGTTGTATTCCACTAGCTAGTGCATATACTATGACACTCTCTAGCCCATGTGCACTGTAACACCACCCCGTGAATATGTCATGCCACACTTGTCTTCGCACAGGTTATATTGCCCCATCTAACGTGCCTTCCTCGATGCCTATGTTATAACACACAGTGCTATGCCATACATATTACAATCTGGGATCCATATCTTTGTCACAGTGCATATGCAACGTTACACTCCCCAGCACATATTTTATATTACAACTTTAGAGACTAGTTAGGTTACACAACACTGCCCTGTGCATATTACACTCTAAGGCGCATATCACATAGCACGCGCTAGTGCCTGTGCTATCTCGCGCTCTCCAATGAATCTGTCATTGCGCACAATGTACTGCATATTATATTTCACGCCCGGTTCATCTTATATCACACTTTTTGGTGCATAGTTTATACCATACACTATATCTAGTTTTCATTTTCAATCGTGCTCTCAGGACTATGTTCTATATAACACTGTGTTCACCTACCCTTTTCACAGGCATTACATTTTGCGATAGGGGGTGGAGGGGTCAGGGGGTGTTTCTGCCAAGTGAGCCCGGAGTCACAGTCACAAACGTCCTCTTCTTCCTGAATAAAACTGAGATTATGCTGCATACTTGTTCATATTTTAAGTAGCTCGCACAGACACATGTTTTAAAAACAATAAAGTTCCTAATACCCGCCTTCTCTGAACAGTTAGCTTGCTGCCCCATCCCCCTCCTCCCTATCCTCTGTTGTGTGAATCCATGGACTAGCCTCCTCCCTCCTGCCATGCATGGTATGATGTGCTGCCACTGCCCTTAATTTAGTATGATGTACCAGTCCACTCCTTCTGCCCTCCATTGCCCAATTCTATGCCCCATCATTGACCTCCTGCTTAAACTCTGTGCTGAGCTTGCTGCCCCTATTCTCCTTCCCCCTGCCCTCCGATGTCTTTGTGCATGCCCCTGCTCCATCCCTTTTTCCCACTATGTTCCATGGACCTGCCACTCCTATCTACTCTGAGTGTTCTGTTGAGCTGCCACTCCCCTCCCACCTGCCTAGCATTGTCAGATGACTGTAACCTGTCCCTGCCACCTCCACCCTGCCTGTCCACATGCCATGCCCCTATCCTCTTCCTCCTGTCCTACATGGTCCATTGTACTGCCACACCCTTCTGCCCTCCCTGGTCTGTTGTGCTGCAACTGCTCCTCTTGCCTGCCCTGTGCGGTCTGTTGTGAGGCCCCTTCCCCTGAACTTTCTTGTCTGTGCACAGGTCCTGACCCTCCCTTCTATCCTCCATTGTCCTTTGTGCATGCCCCTGCACCCTCCTTCTTGCCCATCATAGCCATTGTGCTGCCACTAACCCTCCCACTTGCCATGCATGGTCTTCTGTGCTGCCATGGCCCCTCCCACCTTCCCTGTGTGGTCAGTTAGCTGCCCCTGAACCCCTCCCACCTTTCCTCCATGGTCTGTGTGTATGCCATCACAGTCTCACTGTTGCTCTTCATGATGTGTCTTGCTTCTAGTGCCCATCCTGCCTGACCTCCATGGCTATCTTGCTGCTCCTGCCCTGCCCCCTTGCCCCAGCCCTCTGTTTACATGTGCAGACCCCTACTCCCTCCCTCCTGGCTTGTCTGTTCCATTGTAATGCCCCTGATCCGTCCCTCCTGCCCTTTATGGTCTGTTATGCTGCAGCTTTCTCTCCTGTCTGTCCATTATGGTCAGCTAGCTACCATTGCCTCTTGCCCCTCTGTTCTCTGTTGTCCATGTGCATGGTCCTGTCCCCTCCCTCTTGCTTTCTATGGATTGTTGTGCTGCACTCCCGTCCCGCATGCCCTGTGTGGTGTATTGTGCTGCTGCAAACCCTGATGCCTGCCCTGCAGGGTCAGTTTGGTGCACCTCTCCATGTCCCTCCTGTCCTCTGTTATCCAAGTCCATGTCCCTACCCCATTTCCTTCCATGATCCAATGTACCATACTTGCGAACATTTTGAACTTGGTAAGAGGGAGATTTTGAAAAAAAACTGGGGTATTGATTTACCCCTTTGAGTTACATTGAAAAAGAGGAGATTGTAGACAGGAGACAGATCAAATAAAGCCCATTTGAGCTTAAAAACATTGGACGTTTCCTGGCTGAATCGGGTCTGTTGGCATGTATGGTTGTACTACCATTGCCTCTCCATTCTGCCCACAATGGTCTATTACATTGCCACAGCCTCTCTTGCAAGTCCTGTATTGTTGGTTTGTTGCCCCTGCCCCCCTTTCCACTGCCCTCCATAGTCTGTTGTGCTGCCACGGCCCTTCCTGCCTGCTCAGTGTGGTTAAATTGTTGCCTTTGCACCCTCCTACCTGCCTTCAATTTTCAGAGTCCGTGCCCCTGGCCTCTGCCTCTCAACAGTATCCTAATGAACAACTAGATTTCTAACATTCTATATTTATTACAAAAGTGTGGAACGCCTGACATCATCTTGATGTAATCAAAACTGTAATACCTAGAGCATTTCCTTTAGAAATTACATATATGAGAGGGTCTTATTGGCATCAAAATTATGGTTAGTGCTCTAAAAGACTAAAATAAGGACATATTTTCTGAGTTTTCAAATAGCGACAAAGCACTTTTAAATTATTTGTTACCTTTATGTTTTTTTATCCAGTTGACCACTTGATTAAATGTTGCACTTAGGGGAGAGGATGTGGTGTTACTTCCAGAACTGCAGACTTTGCAACTGGGGAACCAGGATGGAGTTTCTGCTTCAGCTCGACATTCTGTGATTCTGGTCAAATCACTTAGTCTCCCCATGTCTACAACCAAAATGAATTTGTTCTTGTGTGATGTAACCAATGCTCATGTAAAGCACTCCAATACCTGACAAGTCTGCACTATATAACACTGCAAAGACACAAAATAATAAGTGTTTTGCACACTTCTGTCATTGGGCTATATTTGGGCTACATCTGGGTGATTTTGGGCTACATTTGGGCTCTTCTGTCTCCGGTGGCCATCTTGGGAGATTTATTTGTTATGAAGTTTCCTAATTTCCTCATGTACTGCAGTCTCCTCAGTAGGAAATGCTTTCAGTTTTTTACTCTGATTCCATCATGAAGGTATTCAGATATGTCACACATTTGCCATAAATTCTGAATGTTAGCACTCTAGTTGCTCATTAGATCACTGTAGTAAAACTACTGTTCACCATGGAAGTCTGCTCCTGGTATTAAAAGTGCATGTTTCAGTATGCATGTCAGAATTTTTTAATGAAATAGAAGAGGATTTGAGAAGTCACTCAAAATGTGCCCTCATTTTCTTTCTTCAGCATTAATCATAATTTCTATGGCAAAATGAACCCCCTCATTGTGTTCCTTTTTAAATTAAATGTTTTAAGTGTTACCAGTTTATTCCAATCAAGATGGCTTCAGGTGTGCCATACTTTTGTCATAATGAAGACAGTAAGCACTCTAGCTGTTTTTAAGAACACTCTGGGACATTCTGTCATTGGGCTATACTTGGGCTACATCTGGGTGATATTTGGGCTACATTTGGGCTCTTTTTGTCTCTGGTGGCCATCTTGGGAGACTTATTTGTTATGAAGTTTCCTAATTTCCTCATTTACTGAAGTCTCCTCAGTAGGAAATACTTTCAATTTTCTACTTTGATTCCATCAAGAAGGCATTCAGATGTGTCACACATTTGCCATAAATTCAGAATGTTAGCACTTTTTTTGCTCATTAGATCACTGTAGTAAAGCTACTGCTCACCAGGGAAAACTGCTGCTGGTATTGAAAGTGCATGTTTCAGTCTGCATGTCAGAATCTTTTAATGAAATAGAAGAGGATTTGAGAAGTCACTCAAAATGTGCCCTAATTTTTCTTTCTGCAGCACTAATCATACTTTTTATGGAAAAATGAACCCCCTCATTTAGTTCCTTTTTAAATTAAATATTTTAAGAGTTACCACTTTAATCCAAGCAAGATGGCTTCAGGTGTGCCATACGTTTATCATAAGTAGGACTGTTAGCGCTCTAGTTGTTCTTTGAAACACTCTGGGAAGCTGCAGTAGAACACAAAGGAATCAACTGACAGTCTCTGCCCTTGTTGGATGTACATGTTTTACTGAGAATGTCAGACTTCATTCTCACATGACTGAGAAAGATAATGTGAATTTACAGAAAATAAGCTTTCAGTTTAGCTTATAGATCACCTTCCAAACCTCTGTGGGAAAAGCATGAGAAAATATTTTTCTCTCAATCATGATATCCCAGCAGAAGGCTTTTTCACATGGTGAAATCACCTTAGAACATACCACAATTCCTAAAATGAGTATGGTACCATCAACAAATTATTTATAATGTAACTAAAGTCTTAAAACCTTCTATTAACTGCAATGCTTTTTAATGAGTTGCTATCATGTATATTGGTCCCAAGATTGCTGCCAACACTTCTTGGATGAAGTGCTGACAGCCAATCAGATCTCAGGATGAGATGTGTGGTTAGGCTCCGCCCACATATGTATATTATTTTACTTTTGATTTTCTCAGGAACTACTGAACAGATTGACACCAGACCTGCAAAAGGCACATCCCTGACCTGAGGACTACCTCTCTGCCAAATTTCAAGTAATTCTGTTCAGCCGTTCGGGCTGTACCTTGGACTAAAGGTCCCTATGGAAAATTGCATGGGGAAAACGCGTTTTGGGACCTCCCTTTTTTCTCAGCCCCCGCTTGACAAATCCCCCCGAGACTTTCAGGGTAGGAGCGGAGCAGAGCGCCCCACCTATTTTGAAACTTTTGCAAGGATTCGTCAACCGGCGCCAAAGTTATTCCAAATAGAATGTTGCGGATTTCCTATGGAAACACGGTCCTAACTATAACTATCTACTGGCGACCGCCAGTAGATAATATATATATATATATATATATATCAAAGAAATACCCTTTCAGGCATAGAGTGACGAATAAATTATGCAAAAAAGAAGCAGAGAACTCTGGGTAGTTCTCAAGTTTAGGTGGAAAGCAGCTCCTGTATGGAGCACTCTCAACACCAGCGACACTCTAGATCTGCTCACCTCAAATGTCTGTTATTCTATCAAAATATTTAAGCATAGGATTAGCACAGTGCCATCCACGCCGAGATAGAAAAGGACAAAGTCTTTTGCCATTTGTACAGCAAACTCTTTGTTATGTTATGTTATGTTAAATGGGACTTTTATAGCGCAACGGCTACTCCAAAGGAGTGTCCCGGCGCTTTTGTGCTCCAGACCAAAGAAAGAGCTGGAAAACATAACAGTAAAAAGAGCAGGGGCCTAAAGAGGGGGCAGATTATCCAGTGAACAGCCAGGTTTTTAAGTCTTTTCTGAAGGCAAGCAGGTTAGCGGTGTTTCGCAAGGACACCGGTAAGGAATTCCATAGCTGCGGAGCAAGAAAGCTAAAGGACCGGCCGCCTAGCCGAGCCCTTTTGATGCGTGGCACCCGAGCCAAAGCCAAAGCTTCTGACCTGAGGGATCGTACAGGTCGATAGAAGTCCAGCCTCCTCTGAAGATATTTGGCACCATTGCCATGCAAGGCCTTATGGGCGAGAGTCATGGCCTTGAAAAGTATCCTCTTCCGCACCGGAAGCCAGTGAAGGGATACGAGGAGATTGGAGGCACTGGTGCGGCGGTGCAGGCCAAAAATTGCACGAGCAGCAGCGTTCTGAGTAACCTGCAAACGCTGGAGGAGGTATTCAGGCAGACCCAGATATAGGACATTTGCATAGTCCAATCTGGACCCTATGAGTGCCTGAACAGTGATCCTCCGATGTTCCTCCGAGAGAAGGGGAAAGAACTTGCGCAACATTCTGAGTATCCCAAAGCATGTTCCCGTAAGAGTGGAAACCTGGGATTTGAGCGAGAGCTCGTTGTCGATTTTAACCCCCAGGTTCTTAGCCCACTTAGAGGACTGAGTGGGAGGGAACATGTCAGCAGGCCACCATCCCTGCCAATCTGGTTCTGATGGGCATCCGAAGAATAGTATTTCGGATTTGTCCGAGTTGCATTTGAGGCTGTTGTGTGAAAACCAGCTAAAGACAGCCCCAAGGCACTCGCAGATCCTTTCTCCATCGAACTCTTCGCTCTTACGACAGGTGAATAGAAGCTGGGTGTCGTCAGCATAAGAGACGATCCGGGCCCCGTAGGACTCCGCCAGTGTCGCCAGAGGGGTCATAAGGATGTTAAATAGAGTGGGGCTCAGTACAGAGCCCTGAGGCACTCCGACTCCCAATGGCGGCATCTCGGCGGACCCGGGTGGGACCCAGACCGTCTGCCGGCGGTTGGCCAGAAAGGAACGAAACCAGTTGAGCACCGTCCCCCCTAGACCGATGTTATGAAGTCTAGTGAGGAGATCCTCGTGGGGGACGGTGTCAAACGCCGCCGACAGGTCTAACATGACTAACATCACCCTGCCTCCTGTGTCCAGCACCTCCTTCACGATCTCCGAGACTTCCAGGAGCGCCGTCTCGGTGCTTAAGTTGGAACGAAAGCCCGATTGGGATTCATGAAGTAACTCATTAGACTCCAGGAAGTTAGAAAGCACGCTGTGCACGTGTTTCTCCAGGATCTTGGTCAGTGCTGGAAGGAGCGAGATTGGCCTATAATTAGAAGGCGCCTCTGGATCAAGATTGGGCTTCTTGATCAGGGGGATGACCATGGCTTGCTTCCAGGCCTGGGGCAGAAAACCCTGACTCAGGGATAAATTGAGGATAGGATTAGCTATGGGATTAATGACATCTGCCATTTTCGCTAAGAATTTTGCTGGACACGGATCTAATGGTGAGCCTGATTTAAGGTTCCTCATCAAGGCTAAGGATGCGGCAACCGGAAGGGGAGGAAAGTCTAGCAAAGCTGGGCCAGGAGGAGACAGGAAGACTGTCTCCGTCGGCATCGTAGGTAAATCATCTAACGCTCTCGACGGGAAAGAATCCTGAAATAGCCTGATTTTGGTGGTGAAGAAATTGGCAATAGTGTTAGCCCAGGTCTCCACCGGGGCACCCTGAGTAGAGGTTGTCCGGGGGCTGGTAAATTCACGTACAATTGAAAAAATCTCCTTACAGGAGTTAGCTGCGTCTTCAATCCTTTTAGCGAAGTAACATTTCTTGCCCTGTAAGATAAGATCGTGGTAGGACTTCATCATGATTTTATAGCGTTGTTTGGCTTCAGGCTCATACTGGACTCTCCACGCCCGCTCAGCAGCTTTACATTGCCTACGAGCGTGGGCTAAATCCTCCGTAAACCAGGGGGCAGAGACCCGCCGGGCAGCAGATCTGGGTGGCTGTGAGGGAGCGAGCTCATTTAGTCTGGCAAGAAGCCAGGATTGTAGGCTCTCCAGATCTTTCTCCAGGTCGCCAGTACAGGAAACAGGGTGATCTGCCAGGGCATGCGTTAGCATGTCTGGGGTCACCCGGTGGAATGCCCTATAGCTGCTGCCCTGCTGCCTCATGACACTGGCCGGAGAGGTCACAGTAGAAGGTATTTCAAAGTGGGCAAGATAATGATCAGACCAGACGACTGGCAGAAGAGTTACAGCCATGATAGGTGTGGTGGAAAACACCTGATCGAGTGTGTGGCCTTTGTTGTGGGTCGGACCAGAAAGATAGGGGGAAAGGCCTAGAGTGGATGCAATATCCAGCAATTTGATGGCGTCCTGGTCATTATGGTCGTCCATATGGAAATTAAAATCTCCCGCCAGTAGGCACAGCTCCGATCTAAGGACAAGGATCGACATGGCCTGCTGGAGATCGTCAAGAAAGGATCCCACTGGGCCCGGAGGTCTGTAAACAATCCAGCCCTCGGCATCAACACTCAGCCGAGGGTGGGACCGGAGCTGCAGGGAGGGGGGAAAAAAGAGTTTTTAAGCGCTGCTGAGCGCTGGGGGGTCTCTACACACTGCTGCAGGCTAGAAAATACAATTAGCAAGCACAGGTGAAAAAACGAGTAAAATCACGAAAATTAGTTTAAAATGAAAAGAAAAGCAGGAGACCTCCCGGCTTCCGCCTCAGGAGGGGAAAGGTATGTGCAGAGTCTGATATTACCGCTTTCCAAGTCTCAGGTGCCTTTTATAGTCCTTGTCTATGGCCTCCCCAACCCAGCCCAAACGAAGATGGCCGCCAAAACCGGCGTCCAGCCCTCGGCATCAACACTCAGCCAAGGGTGGGACCGGAGCTGCAGGGAGGGGGGAAAAAAGAGTTTTTAAGCGCTGCTGAGCGCTGGGGGGTCTCTACACACTGCTGCAGGCTAGAAAATACAATTAGCAAGCACAGGTGAAAAAACGAGTAAAATCACGAAAATTAGTTTAAAATGAAAAGAAAAGCAGGAGACCTCCCGGCTTCCGCCTCAGGAGGGGAAAGGTATGTGCAGAGTCTGATATCTTTAAGCATAGGATTAGCACAGTGCTGTCCTTGCCGAGCTGTAAAATGACAAAAGCCAATTACCACTCCAGGCACAGTATTTCAGCTTTGAATTGGTAAAATACCAAACAAGCCAACCTGAAATGAGTAAAAGCAACCCCTGACACAGTGTTTCGCTCTAATTAGAGCTCTTCAGAGAGGTATAGCTTTGTCCAGACACAAGGGAGCACCCAGTATAAGTCAAAGAAATACCCTTTCAGGCATAGAGTGACGAATAAATTATGCAAAAAAGAAGCAGAGAACTCTGGGTAGTTCTCAAGACTAGGTGGAAAGCAGCTCCTGTATGGAGCACTCTCAACACCAGCGACACTCTAGATCTGCTCACCTCAAATGTCTGTTTTTCTATCAAAATATTTAAGCATAGGATTAGCACAGTGCCATCCACGCCGAGATAGAAAAGGACAAAGTCTTTTGCCATTTGTACAGCAAAGTCTTTAAGCATAGGATTAGCACAGTGCTGTCCTTGCCGAGCTGTAAAATGACAAAAGCCAATTACCACTCCAGGCACAGTATTTCAGCTTTGAATTGGTAAAATACCAAACAAGCCAACCTGAAATGGGGGGCTTTTCTGACGTTTGCTGCTGTTGGGGGCATTGAAGGAACCTCACCTGCCCTTCTGTCTTTTCTCGACCCTCCACGGTCGTCCTGCTCTCCCTCCCGCCGCTGCAGTAGAACACCCTGCGGCCGCCGTGAGGAGGGGGAGACTACACCTACCGTCAGCCTCTGCACCAGCTGATTACAATCATGCGCCCGGAGGCGCATAAAAGCGGTGACATCCTCGGCGGAGCGGGGGCTTTTCTGACGCTTGCTGCTGTTGGGGGCATTGAAGGAACCTCACCTGCCCTTCTGTCTTTTCTCGACCCTGCACGGTCGTCCTGCTCTCCCTCCCGCCGCTGCAGTAGAACACCCTGCGGCCGCCGTGAGGAGGGGGAGACTACACCTACCGTCAGCCTCTGCACCAGCTGATTACAATCACGCGCCCGGAGGCGCATAAAAGCGGTGACATCCTCGGCGGAGCGGGGGCTTTTCTGACGTTTGCTGCTGTTGGGGGCATTGAAGGAACCTCACCTGCCCTTCTGTCTTTTCTCGACCCTCCACGGTCGTCCTGCTCTCCCTCCCGCCACTGCAGTAGAACACCCTGCGGCCGCCGTGAGGAGGGGGAGACTACACCTACCGTCAGCCTCTGCACCAGCTGATTACAATCACGCGCCCGGAGGCGCATAAAAGCGGTGACATCCTCCGCGTCGCGGGACCGCGCGCGGGCGGCGCCGGGCTAAGCCCGGGCAAAGGGCGGGCCGTCTGTGGCCAGAAGAGGCCGGGCTGGGCCACCCCCCTTGCATCGTCAGGTTGTACAGGTATTTATATAAAACATGGGGAAACGCACGATGAAGCCCACATCTGCCACTACTGTTACCCCCACCGAACAGTCCACATCAATTGATACATTATTGGCTAACGCCCTTACTATGGTTACTAACGAGATTGCTGATACCGAACGCAGGATGTCATTCGGATTCCCTACTACTATCCTGCCATGTTCTCAGTCTCCTAACGTTTTACCTACCTCGGGTCTCCCTCTCTCCCCTACAGTAACGATCATCAAACCATCAGCTCAAGCTGATACTGTAACTCCCATTATTGACATAACCAGTTTGGTGACTGTACCTGTAACTGACCGATTAGTGGAACCCGCACTAGATAAAACACCATGTTCCAACACAACAACAAGGGAGAAACGTAAGAGAGGACCAGTGAAATGTACTATAAACAAAAGTAAACAACCAAGACACTGTAGAACTCAACCGACCCCACAAAGTCTATGGAACAAAAACAAAGGAAATGACTGTGAAATAGTGATATCAGGTACCACTGAGGACTTATCATCGCAACTCTCACCATTGGATGAAGGAACGGGAAGACTCATTGTCTCTATTTGTAGACCAGAGTCCTCAGCCCTGGATAAAGGTACTTGTGGGGTCCCTATATCATGTGATGAGAGTACTGACAATTCGGTCAGTACCCAGACTGAGTCCATCGACGGAAATATCCAACCCAAAGTCAATGGCAATTTGATAGAAACCATTGTCGATACCATTTTTAAGCAAGTCGAAATTCAAATAGCTAAACAATTTAATGCTGTTTTTAAGAGACTGGACAAAATTGAAAACCTTGTCAAAAAAGAGGAAATTAAAAGGAAAGGCATCATTAGTGTGGATGCAGCCCGGGGTGAAAAAATTATGAGCAAGTTAGAATCACTATGTAATGGTCTGAGGGAGGGGGGTTTGGCCGCTGCTGATGATCCCGGCCATAGTGACACCAAAAGCTCAACAGCTGTCAAAGCCGTCTCATCTAGCAGCATTTTAGCTAATACCCCACCCGTACTGACCATGGGCCCTAACCATGACTCTTTTGGATTAGCAGGAAGAGCTTCAATTAATATTGTGAGCCCGGATGCTAACCTCACTATCACTCCATCAGTAACCCTAAAAGATAGGACAGGTAACACTTCAGATAGTGTAAGCATAAGCAGAGGTGCGTTAGCAAGAAATAGTACCACTAACAATTTAGGGCCACCACTTCACTTACCCCCAGAAGCCTGCCCATATGTTCTAGTGTTAGCAGGCGTACCAGCCCTTAAAGAAAACCAAAGTGAGTCATGGCCACAACTGCATAACAAATGCATTGATTGGCTGACTAAACATAAAGGGGCAAGATGGAACATATCAAATGAGATTATATCAACCCGCCGGGTAAGTTGGGTGGGCCCACATCATAAAAATATTAGTGGGGACTGTATAGTGATCAACTTCCGACACCCGAGCTCTGTAAGATTCTTTATAGACACACATAACAGCTATGCCAGCACATCTACTGCCATAACTCTTCACCCACTGGGCCACTTTTATAGGCCCCCACACAGAATATTTCAAACGGCCTCCAATACTATTCCTTTATCCAATAGATTTTCTGTTCTATCTGAATTAGGAAGCCTAGATTGACCACTACTAACATCCCCTATAAAACTTGATAAGGTTATCAGCACAATGCCTTTGGAAATGGCAAAAGCCATAAATACTTATAAGCCCTGCCCAGATGGATTAATTCCACCCCATGTAGCACGCCCCGATTCTCCCATTGCCCTTCTTTCTCCCACCACTATTCCACTAACTGATACTTTTAGTGTCATTAGTTGGAATATTGCTGGGCTTTCAAGTAAGATGAAAATTAAAGAATGGGTTACCTGGATAAGTAACTTTGATGTGGTAATGTTGCAGGAAACGTGGTGCACATGCGCCCAATTACTTGAGGGTTTTTTTTGCCACAATCTTGCTGCTTTGCCCTCTGTTTCGGGGCGTCCAAGTGGTGGTTTATCCATCTGGGCAAAAATCTCCAAGGATGTGAAAATTGAACCTTTACATGTGGTCAGCAAATATATGATAGCTGTGAAATATGTTGCAAGGTTAAAAATTTGTCTCATAAACTTTTATAATAATGATTTTATTAACCATCCAAATCCTACCCTTTTAGAATTGTTCAATTTTATTGATGAAGTTGCAAATGGAGAAAAGTTTGGCCAATTTGATGGTATCTGTGTCGGCGGAGATTTTAATGCTCATATTCATTATACATCCCCGCCGTGTAGACGTGGTGCTGAATTATTGGATTTATTGCATAGTAGGGATTTAGATGATGTAATGAGCCATAGTGGAACCCCTGAGGGAATTGAGCCGGCGCCTACTTATATTGGCCGTGGTAGTTCAACTACAATTGATTATATGTTTATCTCTTCCCTCCTTAGTGAAGTGTTACTCAGATCCGAGGTTGTTAGTAGTTCATATAGTGATCATCTGCCCATAGTAATTCAACTTAAATCTATTAAAAAACCTATAGGCCCACATGAGACAGGAGTCCAAAATATAACCGTCTCCTCAGACGGGCTCAGGATTGTCTGGAGAGGGATCGATAACCAAGAGATCCTATCTACTGTGATTAGGAATAATCCTCTGTTGATCTCTAACTGTTTAGCATTTGGTGGCCCTGATATAATTAAGTCTTTCTGTGATTTATGCATAGCTATAAAAAGGGCAATATCCAGACCGTCAAAAGAACATAATGTAACTAACCAGAGATGGTTCGATACTAACTGTTCAAGGGCCAATAGAGAACTTAGAAAGGCCTTGGCAGCTAAACCCCGAGATGTGTCCCTTGTCAGTTCACTACGCTCTAAATACAAACACGCACTAAAAGTTAGAACTGAGGAGCTTTTAATAAGTCACTGGGATAATCTCACGAAATCTGCTGCCTTAAAAGATTCAACTGGGTTTTGGAGAGATGTAAAGAACTTGAGAGCCCTGGGAAGTAACATCACCCCGATCAATTGCAATATCACAGGAGACTCATGGGTCACCCACTTCTCAAAACTTTATGCGGAAGTCGGAGATCCCACTGAGGATAATTTCCCCGACAGTACCATAGTCATAACATTAGAGGAGGTGGAGGAAGCCATTGCAAATAGTGCTGGTAATAAGGCACCAGGCCCGGATGGCTTGTCTATTGACCAGATAAAATCCAATACAAGCTTCTGGGCCCCCTTACTCTGTAACCTTTTTAACAATCTGAGTAAGAAATCCATCCCCCCGACATGGTCCAGCAGTACCATCGTACCTATTTTTAAAAAGGGAAATAGGTTGGACCCGGGGTGCTATCGACCAATATCATTGATCGATAATACCCTGAAGGTCCTTGGTAGGGTCCTATTTAATAAAATTAGCACATGGGCAGATGAAAATTCTATTATCCACCGTTGCCAGCTAGGCTTTAGGAGCAAACTTGGCACGGTGGAACAATGTCTGAACCTCAACTTTATAATGGCTAAATACACAAGAGCCAAACAATCCCCTCTGTACTTTGGGTTTATGGACCTAAGCTCAGCATTTGATTTTGTAAACCGCTCTCGCTTATGGTCCATTCTTTTAAATTACGGTTTAGATGAACCACTAGTCCACTTTTTGGCCAATCTCCATTGCAACTTGAAGGCCCGCGTTCGAATAAATAATGAAGGCGAGGTCTCAAATGAAATTTTAATAGGCAAGGGGGTGAGACAGGGCTGCGTTCTGGCCCCCTTGCTTTTTATACTATACATCAATGAATTAACCCATTCCTTATGTAACTTGACAAAAGACGTCCCCATCATTAATAAGAAACCAATCCCGGCGTTACTCTACGCGGATGATGCGGTACTCATGGGCCGCACTCCGAATGCCCTGCGTACTTTAATATCGGGATTCGTTGATTACATGTCTGATTTAGGTCTGTGCACTAATTTTAGTAAATCCTTTATAATGACCTGCGGCCCTAAAAATTATAAAATCCCAAAGATTGTGATAGGTCAAAACTCCTTAAAAAGCACTTGCACTTTCCCATATTTGGGCCTGCTATTTTCTAATAGCGGCTCGTGGCAACCCCACGTTGCAATGGGGAGAAATAAACTCTCCAAATCGATTAATTCTGTTACCTCTCTCCGTCAACCGCGCCAGGCGGACGTGGTTTCCAGTTTACTACAAATCTATCGGACCCAATGCCTCCCAACTGGCACATACGGTGCTGAAGTCTGGGGGTTCACGAACTGTTCCGAATTACAGAGAGAAGAGAACAGATTTTGCCGGAAAATTTTGGGGGGAGTCATTAGTGCACCAACCACTGTATGCCATAACGAATTAAAACTACACTATGTTGAGGATTTTATTAGAGCCAGACCCGCATTGTTTTGGCTAAGGGTCTGGAAAAACCCGGCAGCCTCCCAGTCCCGTGAGATCATCATGGATTGCCTGAATAGCGAGAATGTCGGTTTAATTCCATGGATTAATGCGGTAGAAAAGAGCCTCGTGAGTGTCAATTATGGTCACCTTTTTACACACCCCGATCAGATCGATGGCTCCCACAAAAATCTGGTGAGAAGGGCACTCTATCAGCATTTCCACAAAGAGAGGGAAAGAGTAGATTCCGCGAAATATTCTACAATTATTTACTTACAAATTCAGGAATCATCCCCCGAATTCCCGATGCTACCACAGCCCTATTTACGTAAAAAACTGGGCAGATGGAATAGGACCTTACTATTCAGATTCAGGGACCGGAGTATTGTAAATCTCATCTGCTTTCCACTGGGTTACGTTAAAAATCTGGAAAAATTAAATTGCCCTTGTGACCATGGTGGAACCCAGAGTATGTTACATTTTATTTTTGGCTGTGGTTTCTACAAGAAATTTACAAGGCATTATTTAATCCCCTACTGTAGAAAATACGACATGACCGATCACAATTATGCTTATAGACACTTTTTAATGCTGGGATCAGATGAGTTGATTTTTAGAGTCAGTAATTTTCTTAATGCTATTGTACGTTCACGCAGGTCTTTGGGAATTGATTAATTTTATACTGAGATATGCATTTTCTTACATTTTAATACATGACTTGCACTAACCTAATGCAATGTAATGTATTTGTCTTGTTTTCATAATATTGAAAGTTATCCTTTCTCTGTGTACCGCCATATATCGTATTTAAGGTGGTTTTGTGCATTGCACAGTAAAAACGGTCATTTGAGTTTTCATTGTTGTTTTTATAAATTATATTTGAAAATGATGAATTGTGGCCCAAAACTGTAGTATTATACGTGTATTTTAACAATTTATTTTGTGCTTTTATGGATGGTTTTTGAAATCCGAATAAAGTCTATTTGAATTTTGAATTTGAGTAAAAGCAACCCCTGACACAGTGTTTTGCTCTAATTAGAGCTCTTCAGAGAGGTATAGCTTTGTCCAGACACAAGGGAGCACCCAGTATAAGTCAAAGAAATACCCTTTCAGGCATAGAGTGACGAATAAATTATGCAAAAAAGAAGCAGAGAACTCTGGGTAGTTCTCAAGTTTAGGTGGAAAGCAGCTCCTGTATGGAGCACTCTCAACACCAGCGACACTCTAGATCTGCTCACCTCAAATGTCTGTTTTTCTATCAAAATATTTAAGCATAGGATTAGCACAGTGCCATCCACGCCGAGATAGAAAAGGACAAAGTCTTTTGCCATTTGTACAGCAAAGTCTTTAAGCATAGGATTAGCACAGTGCTGTCCTTGCCGAGCTGTAAAATGACAAAAGCCAATTACCACTCTAGGCACAGTATTTCAGCTTTGAATTGGTAAAATACCAAACAAGCCAACCTGAAATGAGTAAAAGCAACCCCTGACACAGTGTTTCGCTCTAATTAGAGCTCTTCAGAGAGGTATAGCTTTGTCCAGACACAAGGGAGCACCCAGTATAAGTCAAAGAAATACCCTTTCAGGCATAGAGTGACGAATAAATTATGCAAAAAAGAAGCAGAGAACTCTGGGTAGTTCTCAAGTTTAGGTGGAAAGCAGCTCCTGTATGGAGCACTCTCAACACCAGCGACACTCTAGATCTGCTCATCTCAAATGTCTGTTTTTCTATCAAAATATTTAAGCATAGGATTAGCACAGTGCCATCCACGCCGAGATAGAAAAGGACAAAGTCTTTTGCCATTTGTACAGCAAAGTCTTTAAGCATAGGATTAGCACAGTGCTGTCCTTGCCGAGCTGTAAAATGACAAAAGCCAATTACCACTCCAGGCACAGTATTTCAGCTTTGAATTGGTAAAATACCAAAGCCAACCTGAAATGAGTAAAAGCAACCCCTGACACGGTGTTTCGCTCTAATTAGAGCTCTTCAGAGAGGTATAGCTTTGTCCAGACACAAGGGAGCACCCAGTATAAGTCAAAGAAATACCCTTTCAGGCATAGAGTGACGAATAAATTATGCAAAAAAGAAGCAGAGAACTCTGGGTAGTTCTCAAGTTTAGGTGGAAAGCAGCTCCTGTATGGAGCACTCTCAACACCAGCGACACTCTAGATCTGTTCACCTCATATGTCTGTTTTTCTATCAAAATATTTAAGCATAGGATTAGCACAGGGCCATCCACGCCGAGATAGAAAAGGACAAAGTCTTTTGCCATTTGTACAGCAAAGTCCTATGCTTAAAGATGATAGAAAAACAGACATTTGAGGTGAGCAGATCTAGAGTGTCGCTGGTGTTGAGAGTGCTCCATACAGGAGCTGCTTTCCACCTAAACTTGAGAACTACCCAGAGTTCTCTGCTTCTTTTTTGCATAATTTATTCATCACTCTATGCCTGAAAGGGTATTTCTTTGACTTATACTGGGTGCTCCCTTGTGTCTGGACAAAGCTATACCTCTCTGAAGAGCTCTAATTAGAGCGAAACACTGTGTCAGGGGTTGCTTTTACTCATTTCAGGTTGGCTTGTTTGGTATTTTACCAATTCAAAGCTGAAATACTGTGCCTGGAGTGGTAATTGGCTTTTGTCATTTTACAGCTCGGCAAGGACAGCACTGTGCTAATCCTATGCTTAAAGACTTTGCTGTACAAATGGCAAAAGACTTTGTCCTTTTCTATCTCGGCGTGGATGGCACTGTGCTAATCCTATGCTTAAATATTTTGATAGAAAAACAGACATTTGAGGTGAGCAGATCTAGAGTGTCGCTGGTGTTGAGAGTGCTCCATACAGGAGCTGCTTTCCACCTAAACTTGAGAACTACCCAGAGTTCTCTGCTTCTTTTTTGCATAATTTATTCTTCACTCTATGCCTGAAAGGGTATTTCTTTGACTTATACTGGGTGCTCCCTTGTGTCTGGACAAAGCTATACCTCTCTGAAGAGCTCTAATTAGAGCGAAAATACTGTGTCAGGGGTTGCTTTTACTCATTTCAGGTTGGCTTGTTTGGTATTTTACCAATTCAAAGCTGAAATACTGTGCCTGGAGTGGTAATTGGCTTTTGTCATTTTACAGCTCGGCAAGGACAGCACTGTGCTAATCCTATGCTTAAAGACTTTGCTGTACAAATGGCAAAAGACTTTGTCCTTTTCTATCTCAGCGTGGATGGCACTGTGCTAATCCTATGCTTAAATATTTTGATAGAAAAACAGACATTTGAGATGAGCAGATCTAGAGTGTCGCTGGTGTTGAGAGTGCTCCATACAGGAGCTGCTTTCCACCTAAACTTGAGAACTACCCAGAGTTCTCTGCTTCTTTTTTGCATAATTTATTAGTCACTCTATGCCTGAAAGGGTATTTCTTTGACTTATACTGGGTGCTCCCTTGTGTCTGGACAAAGCTATACCTCTCTGAAGAGCTCTAATTAGAGCGAAACACTGTGTCAGGGGTTGCTTTTACTCATTTCAGGTTGGCTTGTATGGTATTTTACCAATCCAAAGCTGAAATACTGTGCCTGGAGTGGTAATTGGCTTTTGTCATTTTACAGCTCGGCAAGGACAGCACTGTGCTAATCCTATGCTTAAAGACTTTGCTGTACAAATGGCAAAAGACTTTGTCCTTTTCTATCTCGGCGTGGATGGCACTGTGCTAATCCTATGCTTAAATATTTTGATAGAAAAACAGACATTTGAGGTGAGCAGATCTTGAGTGTCGCTGGTGTTGAGAGTGCTCCATACAGGAGCTGCTTTCCACCTAAACTTGAGAACTACCCAGAGTTCTCTGCTTCTTTTTTGCATAATTTATTCGTCACACTATGCTTGAAAGGGTATTTCTTTGACTTATACTGGGTGCTCCCTTGTGTTTGGACAAAGCTATACCTCTCTGAAGAGCTCTAATTAGAGCGAAACACCGTGTCAGGGGTTGCTTTTACTCATTTCAGGTTGGCTTGTTTGGTATTTTACCAATTCAAAGCTGAAATACTGTGCCTGGAGTGGTAATTGGCTTTTGTCATTTTACAGCTCGGCAAGGACAGCACTGTGCTAATCCTATGCTTAAAGACTTTGCTGTACAAATGGCAAAAGACTTTGTCCTTTTCTATCTCGGCGTGGATGGCACTGTGCTAATCCTATGCTTAAATATTTTGATAGAAAAACAGACATTTGAGGTGAGCAGATCTAGAGTGTCGCTGGTGTTGAGAGTGCTCCATACAGGAGCTGCTTTCCACCTAAGCTTGAGAACTACCCAGAGTTCTCTGCTTCTTTTTTGCATATATATATATATATATATATATATATATATATTCACTGAAAAAACCATAGGAGACGCAGCGGCAGCAGTGGGACCCAGTGAACGACGGCCAGAGAAACCACCGGACCAAGGAGACAGCGGGTCTTACAGCCAGCAGAGGCCACGCCCCCTGACACCTGGGCTTCATTTAAACTTCTCGCGCCTCCCGCTTCGCGGGAGATGCAGCGGCAGCAGTGGGACCCAATGAACGACGGCCAGAGAAACCACCGGACCCAGGAGACAGCGGGTCTTACAGCCAGCAGAGGCCACACCCCCTGACACCGGGGCTTCATTTAAACTTCTCGCGCCTCCCGCTTCGCGGGAGACGCAGCGGCAGCAGTGGGACCCAGTGAACGACGGCCAGAGAAACCACCGGACCCAGGAGACAGCGGGTCTTACAGCCAGCAGAGGCCACGCCCCCTGACACCGGGGCTTCATTCAAATTTACCGCGCCTCCCGCAACGCGGGACGCGCGCGGTCTGGCGCCGGGCTAAGACCGGGCAAAGGGCGGGCCGTCTGTGGCCGTCAGGGGCCAAAGGAGGCCAGGCCGGGCCAACCCTCTTTCTCGTACAGATCCAGATCCAGGGATGGGTAAGCGGAAACTACTTAATACTCAGGATCAGGGGGGAGCCAAAGCTAAAGTTCCCAGAAAGTCGGGTACCATTATTTCATATCTAACCTCAGCTGTGGGGGTACTAACTTCAGAAATTGCGCAAGCTGAGAGGGAACTTGGTTTTGACTCCACTCAAGACCGACAAACAGGCCCCCCACAGCCTAAAGGGAGAACTCCCGTCCCACTGGAGCCGGTTGTTGTGATTGGTCCTCCAGCTCAGGCATTGGATCAGCCTGGTGTTCCCGGAGACATTATGGCCACTATCTTACCTTTGATTACCCCTCAACCTACGTCTCAGCAGGCCGCTGTAAGAAAAAGAAAAACCTCATCTTAAGGGCGCAAAGAGAGTGACCAAAAAGCAAAATAAGCGGGACCCTGCATCTATTTGTACCTTATCAGAGGGTAGCCCTGTGACTATGGACTCTCTTTATTCCTCTATCCGGGACATGGTGGAGAACATCTTCTCTAGTCGACTTGAGGAGACTCTTACCAGCATGGCAAAAGACATTGCTGACACCTTGAATTTGTGTGTTGCCAGCCTACTAGAAAAATGTGCCAAGATTGATTCTGCCCTCTCAGCAATTAATAAGGTTTGCATTTCCCCACATAACAGTACCTCACCTAGTTTGACCTATGCCCCAATAGAAGGTCTAAATAGCACTTTAGTGGGGGGTCCCTCTGGTATCCTGACTACAGCTGTGCCCTCTAATTCGAGTAATGGATTGACAACTTTAAAAACAAGAGACCTAGAGGAGCAGTTGAATGGGCAGATCAGGCCTGTAAAACAAACTAGGTCCCAGGTTAAGCCCGTTAGTGGCCTTATCCCATGTAATTCATCCACCCAACCCTGCATTAATCTCCCTCCCGAGGCTGACCCGTTGGTGGTTATTTTGGTCAAGGTCCCACCATTAGCACCTGGTAAGGATGAATCAACCAAAGAATTATTGTCAGTTACCAGGAAATGGTGTGAGCAGAATTCTTCAGGCTATGCCAATATCTCTCGCCATATCCTAACAGCTAGGCGGGTTGGTTGGATTGGAGGCACACAGAAAAAACTCAAAGGGGACTGTGTAGTGGTAAATTTTAATAGCCCCTACGTCGTACCACATATGTTATGGGATGCCTCAGATATGGATGGGGAGGTTGGTAATATTAGGGCTGTCCCTTTAGGCTTTTTTTACCTACCGCCCCCTAGATTTTCTAAACCCCGTGGGAGTGTTCGCCATGCACCACGACCAGAGACCACTTTGGTTTCTATGCCTTGCGCTGTAACTAGCGAAGAGGCAGCGCCCTGGTGTTTCCCTAAAGTATCAGCTCAGGTTAACCCCAGAAATAACTGGAGAGACATGTCTACAGAGGCTATTGCTACATCTAACAGGTTTTTACCCCTGTCCCAGCTAGATTTAAATGATTGACTAGACCTCCCAGCCCCAACAACTAGTAGTACTGTAAAGGAAAGTGCTATTACAGTGGATTCTGGAGTTCTTATTAGGCTTATGAGTTGGAATATAGCCGGGTAAAGTTCCAAACAAGAAGATGTAAATTGGCTAAAGTTTGTGGCAGGTTTTGATATTATTGCTCTTCAGGAGACTTGGGCTAGGGACAACAACCTGTGGATTGATGGGTTTAAATCCTATTGTCTGCCTGCCTTACCATCAGCAGCTGGCAGGGCAAAGGGAGGGCTTTTGTTCCTTTTTTCCATAAAACTTAAGGCCGAGATAACTCAGATAGACACTGCCTCACAAAACTGCCAAATCATGGAATTCATTATTGAGTCCCAACCTAAAATACTGTTTATCAATTTTTATAATGCAGGGGATTGTGTACCCGTGAATGAGCACCTTAGTTTTGTAGCAAACTTTTTAGATTTGTATATTGCACGTCAAACCACTTTTGTACACATTATTTTTATGGGTGATTTTAATATTCATCTCTGTGATATTAACTGTAAGATTGTTGACCTCTTTGGTCCCCCCCACTCGGTCCCCCCACATTTTGAACATTCAATTAAGGGTGAGGCACTTGAAGAGCTCCTCCTATTGGCGGATCTCTTTGAGCCATGTCTTTTATCTAAGGATGAACGGGTAGCGACGTTTGAGGCAAGGGACAGTGAATCAATTATTGATTATATCTTCCTATCCCCTGCTCTTTTAAGTTGGGTTCACAGGTATAGTGTTTTTCGCTCTCCTTTTAGCGATCACAATCCAGTGATCCTAGAACTTGATAAGGCTTTTTGCTTTAAGGCGGCCCCATTGGCGACAGTTCCCTCTGCTACCCTGGTCACTAGTGAAAAGGGCAGGAAAGTAAAGTGGGCCAAAGTAGTACCAGAGGATTTTATGGAGAGCTTAATGGAAAAAAGAAGTGATGAGTTTAGGAAGTGTATGGACCCTTCTAATTCGGGTGGTGAGACAATAGTTGCCTTTGATTCAATTTGTAAACAGGTCTCTTCAGACTTTACTATACCTAGCAAACCGCGCAGTCAACAGGGAAACAAGTGGTTTGATACTAGTTGCTCCAGGGCTCATCAAAGTTTATTAACTGCCTTAAAAAAACTACCCCGTGATAAGGCTTTAATAGCTACCCTTAGGAAAGACTATAAATCTATAATCCAGCGCCGGAAAAACGATTTGAAGCAGGAGGCCTGGGACGCTTTGTCCTCGGTTAAGGTCCTTAAGGATAGCGCAAAATTCTGGAGTATAGTGAACAGCCCTTTTTTAACAGGGAACGATAACGCCCCGCTCGACATTAACATCCCAGAGGGGGAGTGGCTGACTCACTTTGAAGGAATTTATGCGAGTAACTTGACCCCTGAGTCTTTTAAGGTCCCTGAAATTTTCATCCCCCTCAACCAGTTTATATTCGACAAGAACGATGTGGGGAAGGCCATAAAAGACTCCGCTTCGAATAAGGCCCCGGGACCAGATGGTGTCCCTTTGGATCTTTATAAAGGGGATATTGAGCTTTGGAGTGCTATCTTAACTAATGTTTTTAATGATAGTGTCGAGAATGGGTTCCCGGTGTCTTGGTCCAAATCAATTATTATACCGGTTTTTAAAAAGGGGGATAGGGGCGACCCGAGATGTTATCATTAATTGACTCTGCGGTCAAAATTTTGGGTAAAGTGGTTTTAAATAAAATCTCTGATTGGGTGACGGAGAAGGGGATTCTTTCAGAGATACAATATGGTTTTAGGTCAGGTAGAGGTACCATGAACCAGTGCCTCAACCTGTACCTGCTAATTAATAAATATACCAAAGCCTCTAAAGGATCCCTATATTTGGCATTTATGGATTTATCCACAGCCTTTGATCTGGTGAACAGAGCGAGGCTGTGGATGATCCTGTTGGACCTAAGGATAGACCCCTGCCTGGTGCACTTCTTAGCGGAACTGCACCAAGATCTATACGCTGCAGTGCGGGTCTCCCATGAGGTAAAATGCACACGTCACTTTAAATCGGGCAGAGGGGTACGCCAAGGATGTATCCTGGCCCCCCTGCTCTTTACCCTATATATCAATAGATTAGATGTAATTTTAGGTAAGGCCAGTTTGGACACTCCGCGTATAGGGAGCAGTACCCTACCTGCTCTTCTATACGCGGATGACGCTGTCCTTCTGGCCCGTACCCCGTTGGGTCTACAGAGACTACTGAGCTCCTTCGGGGATTTTATGAGCTCATTGGACCTTGTGGTGAATAGTTCCAATTCGCATGTGATGTCCTTGGGTATTCAGAAAAATAAAGTTAAAAAATTTTACTGTGAAGGAGTGGAGGTCACTAGAGTTAAGGTATTTACCTACTTGGGGGTCATATTTGACGATAGATATTCGTGGGCCCCCCAGCTTACTGCTAAAAAGAATAGTGTGGGTAGATCATCTTCCGCTATTTTAAGTTTTGCCCGACGTTTGGGTGGTAAACCATGTGACGCAGTCCTCGCCATCTATAGGGCGAAATGTTTAGCCATAGCTGTCTATGGTGCTGCTATCTGGGGGTATAAAAAAGCGGAGGGAGTCCAGATAGCAGAAAATAATTTTTTTCGTTCACTCCCCTCCATCCCCCAATCATCCCCAACCTTCTCAATACACCAAGAATTGGGGATGGGTTTTGTTTCTGCTCATTTAAGTTTGGCCCCCCTTATATTTTGGTTAAAAACATGGTTGAATCCTGATCTTTCCCTTAATAGACTGATTCTAAAAGACTGTATTGGTCTAGAGAGAATGGCTGATATCTCTTGGCTCTTGTATATCAAGAAAATGTTTTATAAGCTAGGGCGTCCAGAGATTTACGAGAACCCAGAAACTATTATTAAGGGGGATATTGGCTGGGTTAAAGTTCCGTTTTTAAACTTAAGATCTCAAGAGCGGGAAGAAGAGGAGCTTACAAAAACATCGGTAAGGGCTCATTTCTTATTAATATCCTCTCCCCAGATTGAGCCCTACCTTAATCTGGTCAGGAATCACTATCATCGTTGGTTGCTGACCAGATTTCGTTTCAACCTGATTCACCTTGTTTTAGGGAGCTTCCAGGGATGGAGTAAACCCGTAGATGCTGCTTTTTGCAATTGCGATGGTCACTCATTTCAAGACACTGCGCACTTTACCTTTTTTTGTAAATATCATGTTGAAAGTAGAAAGAAGTACATCATACCATTGTTGCGAGGGAGGGGTTTTTATCAAGTTAAACCTGCTTTGATGTATTTGCAATTATTAAATTCCCCTTGGATCATTTTTTAACATTGCTAACTTCCTGGTTGTCACAGCTCGGGCAAGGAAAAAACTTGATGTACAGTTTACTCTATGATCTTATTGATATTTGTATTTGTCGGGACGAATTTTTTATAACGCTGCTATTATATTGTATTTGTGTTTATTTTAAAATATGTAGTATTGTGATGTACTTTTGTGATTTTAATTAATCGATTAAAGTGGCTTTGACTTGACTTGACTTGACATAGGTTTCACACACGTTATAGTTAGGAATTAGCATTTAAAAAACCATGCAAATTCACTGAAAAAACCATAGGTTTCACACACATTATAGTTAGCTGGACATTTCTCTCGTAAAAAAACATTGAAATTCCCCCGTTATAGTTAGTTCAGCTAACTATAACTCGCGCACCCGCAATCCACTGCTGATGACGTCACATATTACATCACTTATGACATGGATAGATATGTACGGTGAGCGTACGTAATATTTATACTCCGTGTGCGCATGCTTACGCAATTTGCGGACGCGTCCGTACTTCCTACGCGACGCGTAAGTGCATGCTTTATACGTGCACGCGTGCGCGCACATTACACGGAAGTGTACGAGTGTGCCTGTAATGCGCATGTGTGCGTGCGTGTGTCTTTCGTACGCGCATGCGTACTTTTACCGTACGCGCTCGGTAAGCTTAACTTGCGCGTACGGTTGGTCATGTGATCAAGAAACAACACTTTTGATTGGTTTAAACTACTTTCAGTTCCAGAATCTTCCTACACCACACCCATTCCCCTCATTACTGCTTGTGATTTCTTAGGAGAAGGAGCTGAATTGTCTTTGGGATACAATGGCAGAGCAGCAGTCCTCTTCTGAGAGTGAGCAGGGCAGCAGCATCATCAGACAGAGAAGGAGGAAACAGAAGAGTTCTTTTATTTGGGAGTATTTTACATTTCCTGAGGGGCAGAAAAAGGTAAATGCTCCTTTAGTTACCTGCTCACTTTGTGAGCGTGTGTTATCTAGAGGTAATCCAAGGAAGAAGTATTCCTTTGGTAATCACACTATGTTGAGACACCTTAGGGATGTTCATCCAAGGACTTTTGCTCGACATACTGAAGTAAACCCTTCAGTAAGTCACCCGAGCACATCCGCATAAGCTCAGCCGAGTACATCTTAGGCAGCTCAGCCGAGCACTTCCTCTGCGGTGGGAGCATCACCCTCTTCTGCTCCTGTGGAAAGGAACCCTCGATTTCAGAGGGTACAAATGAGGTGCACCAGATGTTATGGTCTAATTGTTCATGGGGAGACCAGTATTTCCCTAATAAACAATAAGATAGACCAGCACATCTGTGGTCCTTGTTAATATTCCCATTCTTTCTTTCCTCTGTCCCTGTATTAACACAACGGCTCTTTTAAGAGCCAACCTTACCTCACAACTTTTTTTTTAAAAATGTAATTATTATTTTTTTTTTTTTTTTTACCGTGCGCATTTTTTTAATTTATTTATTTATTTATTTACATTTTTTTTTCACCCTACAAGGTCCTTGAGGGAGTACAACGGAAATGAGAAAAGCAGAGAGAGGAGAACACAGCAGATTATCAGAGTCAGAATCTCAGAGCTGTACACCTCTCTCCTCTCACCAGAACCAGTAAATGGCAATGTTTCCCTCTCTTTTTTCACACATATACATGTTAATTACAAATCTCAGTGCTTCCCACATTTTTTCAAATGAAATCACACATTTCTATTGGTTGAAAACTTCAACCCTTTTCCAAATGAACCCTTACCCCAACTTGACTTCTGCCTGCTACCATAGCAACAGCTCATTGAACACTGGTGTGAGCAGAGAGGTCAGAAGTTCAGCACACAATGTTTCTATTCCAAAGAGCAAGAGTGCTTCACCTGTCAAACCTAACAGCAAATCCAAATTAATCTTCTGTGGGAACACAATTTTCTGAACTAATACAAAACATGCTTCTAAAAATGTACACATACAGCCTAGTTTTAACTGTAAAATGGTTTGAATCAGCCAATGAGTTCTTTTTATTAAAAAAACATATGTATGCCTCCATTTTACAACTGTCTTTCATTTCATATTGCCATTCTACTGAAAGACCCCTCCTGGGTGCATCCAGATCTCCTTGAAAGATATTCACAGTGTGGATTGTAGGTCACAGCTATGTCTTCTGGAGTGAAAAGTATGCAGAAAAAAGAGGTATGGTGAGAGACCTTGCTTTGCCAAATGTGGACATTAAATGGATTGGTCAGAGAGGGTTAAAGTGGCACCAATTAATGCCTTTGGTGAAATCTTTTCTACACCTCCAACAGCCTAACCTTATTATTGTGCACTGTGGTGGAAATGACCTAGGCACTTAAACTGGGGTAGGTCTGGAAATGCTTGTTAAGGACACCTTTGTGCAATTAATGTCGCTTTTTCCTCAATCTGCCTTTGTATATTCTAATATATGCCAAAGGCAAAAGTGGTACTGGTCCAACCAATTTTGTCCACAGATTGACAAAGCAAGAAAGCACGTGAACAAATCTATTTCTGCTTTCCTCAGAGACTATGGTATGGGTTCTATATACCACAACAACTTGCGTTACAACATGCAAGGCATTTATAAAGGAGACGATGCACATTTCACTGATGAAGGCAACAGAGTCTTCCTCTTGAACTTTAGACTCTGCATCGGTACTTACTTGTAGGTACCACAAAAAAAACACTTCATAAACACAACGGCTCTTTTTAGAGCCCCCTAATATCTAAACACTTAAATTAGATTTTTACTTCTATTTTTTTTATTGTTTTTTTCTGCCGTGCGCGTACGGTAAGCTTACCGTACGCGCACCCCGCGATTTAAAAAAAAAAAATTAAAATGTATTTTTCATACTGTTGGGACCTTCTTGGACCCCCTAACAAACGCTAGGGGGTCTGCAACTCTCTTCGTTGCCCCCTTTTCACGTTCTCCACCTTTGTTTATCAGTGTGAGACACACAAAATGGCGGCCGACACTTCCTGATTTCGACCAATTCGAATGTTTACAGTCATGTAACCACCAATCAGAATTAAGCTCGCGCACGGCAGCGTGCGCGTACGGTAAGCTTACCGTACGCGCTCGGAGCGCGCCTATAGATATATATATTGATTTAAATGCTATTTTCTCAGGAAATACTGAACAGATTTACACCAGACCTGCAAAAGGCACATCCCTGACCTGAGGACTACCTCTCTCCCAAATTTCAAGCAATTCTGTTCAGCCGTTCGGGCTGTAGCTTGGACTAAAGGTCCTATGGAAAAATGCATGGGGAAAACGCATTTTGGGACCCCCCTTTTTCTCAGCCCCCGCTTGACGAATCCCCCCTAGACTTTCCGGGTAGGAGCTGAGCGGAGCGCCCCACCTATTTTGAAAATTTCGCGAGGATTCGTCAATCGGCGCCAAAGTTATTTAAAATAGAATGTTGCGGATTTCCTATGGAAACACGGTCCTAACTATAACTATCTACTGGCGACCGCCAGTAGATAATATATATATATGTGTGTGTGTGTGTGTGTGTGTGTGTGTGTATATATACATTTCACTGTCTAGCTGAAATGTATGCAGTACTCATTGAAAAATAAACTACAAAGATTATATTGGGTTTAAACACAGCCAGTCCATCTAAACTCAATCAGCTTTGTATTTAATGACCTAGGAAATTCAAGCCTTATACTCGAAGATCAAGGAACAGGGGAACAAACTTTACCCCAAGTGTCTTGTAAATGGCAGAATAATTATAATGAGCATTGATGACAAGCATGAACATGAAAATGTTTTGTGAGAATATGTCTCCTTGTACTTAAGCATAGTTTTGACTCTGAAGGAATCAAAGATTAAGCTTTTCTACATAAGTATATGCTAGATGTCCTCCTTTCTTTGGTGAGGTGTGTTAGAAATAGGATAACCAGCGGCGGCTCCTCCGCTAAAGCAGGGAAACATAGCCCTTCTGCTTTTCAGCAGTGCAAAAAAGGAAAAATAAAATGATTATAATACAGTGTTATTATCATTTTATTTTTCCATAATGGTTCAGTACTAGGCACAGTGCGGTGTGGGGCTGTGCAGTACAGAGCAGGGGGAGGTGTGGTGAGCACTCTCTGAGTGATCATGATGGTTTGGCCGGCATTCTGGGGCTGGTCAAATAGTAATGCAACCTTAGCATGTTCTCCACCTGGCTGTATTGCATAGCCTGGATGGAGAATATGAACAGGCTCCTACTCCCTGTCTGAGCGGCGAATCATGGTGCCCAGACCAAACATGACGCGGCTGTCATGGTGGTGACAGCAGCGTGGTGATTGGCTATGGGGAGGCTGTGTGCTTCCTGCTTCCGGGATTTGTTAGGAAGAGAAGCGGAGCACAGAGATACGGTGGCCGTGAAGAGGTAAGTGCAGTTATTTTTTACCCCTCCCCCCGCCCTGATCCATACCAGCCACCACTGAGGATAACGCCCTTCCTTTCAGGTCAATATGCACACTGTTTCCAGTTGTGGACATTCAATTACAAATAATTGCATTTATCTTGTTTTGCTTCCTGAAAATAGTGATTTGTAGGTCCAATGTTCAGGGCTGCAGAATGGGTTTGTAATCACCAGGAGTAGAGTGGTTGTCCGAGTTAGAAAAATCATTCAATACTGTATGGTGGTTATTTAATTTTTTGTTCTTTTTTTAATAAAAACATTTTTATTGTTTTAATAATCTTATAAAACACTATAAAACAGCAGGCATTGTCTTACTGATAGCATTCTATATTACACAATATCACACATTTAAAAAAACGATTTACAATTAAATTGCACGACTGTTCAGCATAAAACCGTGCCCTATCAACAGTGTCCCTGTATTAAATTGCAGTGAAAAGACACACATCTTCTTTAGCGTATTGCTTGTTGCATCATGCCTGTGGTCAGCCTAAACCCAAACAATTGGACCAGTAGTACCAAGCATATAACTTGCTCACCCTACAGTGCACTAATGTCCTACAGTGCACTAATGTATCTGGTATGGGAGGGTGCTAGTACAATCCTAAAACCATAGGGCGTTTCAACCTACCCTGGTTATGGTAAAACATCACTGTTATTCTATGGTAGCTGCAGCTGGCCATTACGATATAAGATTGGGCAAGACTCTACGAATACATCCCAGGTTTGTGCTAAGGTAAGTCAGTGAAGTCCCATTTTCTACTCTCCTTTAAGTATCGCAATTTTACTTGCAACCCAAGTAGTGAGTTCTTGCCTCCATATCCCCAAGTTAGGGCCCAATGAATTCTTCCAATTCACAGCTAATACCAGTGTAAGATCAATGAATCCACTTGTCACCAAGTTAGCGTTTGTTCTGGGGAAATGTTTCAGAAGACATACCATTGGTGCAAATGGAATATCATTCTCCATGGTGCTGTAAATAATCCGGAGTACTGTTTCCCAATACCTTCCGAGCAGTACACAACCCCAAACCATATAGTGGTTGTCTGAACTCACATCTCAAAACCTAGGGCACCCTGCTCTTGCATCAGAAAACATGTGGTTAATTATTTTAGGGATAATATAGATGTAGTGTAGGTAATAACTTTAAATTAGTTTAAACCATGCATTTCTGGAAACTTTATAGGAATGTTTTAATATAGTTAACCAATCAATATCAGTAATTTGTTTTCCCATGTCGGCTGCCCATGTATCACCCAGCACCAGCAGGTCTCCCCTGAGAGTTCCCAAGAGTGAAGTGTGTAGGAGTGTAATCATTATGGTCCTACCATTAATAATGTAAATGTACTACAGACATTTATTTTCAGGGGGTGTAGGAAATTGGGTTACTGACTGAAAGGGGAATCCCTACTCAAGCATCAACCACGATTCCTGTCAGGGTGAAGTCATAAGCAACCAAAATTAACTTGTGCTTAAAAGCATTCAGGCAAATCCCACACCAACTTAGAAAAAGACAGTATAATTTAATAAGTTATTTAAAACCTAAACAACAAAAATCTAATCAGTAGAACTGGAGATATGCAATTTTAAAGATTAAAGTGAAAATAGTGCCTAAAAGCACACAGCACCAACTGTGATTATCTGGTTGCACCAGACGGCAACAAAGGTGCAAGTTCAGGCCAACCATGATGGAGTGCGGGCTGGATACAGGCACCAAGTTAGGCCCACTGAGCAATTACATTAAATTCTGGTTGCGGAGTTTTGCGAGATCTCGAATAAAAGATGAGTCAAGGAACGGTGGTTCAGAAGAGCTGTGGGTGGTGATGCAAGTTCATGTGCCGAAGATGCAGTGCTTAGCGGCAGTTCAGATGAAGCCGTGGAAGAGGCTTGTGATGTGAGAACCTGCATCGTCATCGAGGATGCCGTCGATGGAGACTTGCAATGCGAAGCCCTGCATCAGGGATGCATTGTGCAGCAGCAGTTCGGATAAGCTGCTGGCTGCGTTTCAATGTCCTGAGTCAGGGATGCATCACACAGCAGCAGTTCCGATGCTGAGCTGCCATCATTTGCATTACACTATGTTGGTTCTGCTCAAAAAACCACAGTTTGACTGACACATCACCTTTAGAACCACTTACAAGTGTCCAGGACTAGGGGGGCAAGACTCAAAGTAGGCAGAGTCTATGTGCTCAGTTCAAGGTAGCTGAGCCTTTTCTGATTCGTTGCAGCCAATTTTGGGATGGTCATTGCGTAATTATCACGGTGCCCCTCTATATAGTATATGGCTGCTTCACTTACAACCCAGGAGAATAGACTCCATAGGCTGTAGGGGTGTCCTGCTCATGCAGGGGCCCCCTCACACATAGAACCAAGCACCCTGCCTTTAGGAGTGCAAAGGCCTGCTTTAGGGGTGACATAGGATTTTAATGCAATGACACTAGATATAGGAAACCTATATCTTTAGTAAGTGGTGCTAGCACCATCTTCCACATGCTGCAATGGCAGGTCTGTAGTTACATTTTGAATGGTCTCCCATGCTTCAGCCCATGAGCGATCCTGGGGTACCTATGCCCTGGGTACCTTTGTACGATATACTAGAGACTGATTAAGGTACCCCAGTATCCATTCTCTGATGTACCTAAGTACTGAACACAACAATTTAAGGGAGAAAGCAGATAGACTGGGATCCTGATTTGCAGGATCCCAGTCAAACTAGTCAATAACAGGTTAGCACCAGGCAAAATGTTGGAATGACCATAAAAGCAGATCCTACTTTCCTACAGTTATCCTATGGGAGAGGCAGGCCTTCCAGTAGTGAAAAACGAATGTAAGAGTTTTTCATTACTAGGATATGAAAAAGCCAAAAGTGCATGTCTAGCTTTTCAAATACCCTGCACCTTCGACCCATGAGCTGTTTAGGACCTACCCTGTCTCTATCGCCCATTGGGAGACTCGATTTCGATAATGATATATTGTTTTTTTCATATCCCATAGTAACGTCACCAACATTTTATCCATTTTATGGAATATGAACTTAGGGATCTGACTATGAAGAGTGACAAACAAATATAGCAGTCTCTGCAACATAATTATTTTTGACAGAGCAACACTTTCCAAAACCGAGATAGGCAGTGTGCTCCAGAAACCAATAGACTGCTTAAAATATGTCAGTGCTGCCATGATCTTTCCCTTTAGTAAGCCATGCTGTGATTTATAGATCCACATCCAAAAACGTTATCATGCTTGACTTCACTTAATGCTAGTGCCGAGTGCATATGGCATATCTATTTAATTTGAGTCCCTTATTGATGATCCAGAGGATTTGTCGCAATTCACCCTCAGGCCAGACAAGATCCCAGACTCTTCACAGCCTCAAAGACACACCTCGAATCCATTTTGCCTCTATGCAGGTAGAGCATCATGCCATCTGCATAGAGTGATAAGTATAAAGTGCGCCCATCAATCTGTGTCTGTCGAATTGACAACCCTTATCTGCGATTATTGGTATTGAAATTTCATGTGGCTTTTAATTTGTTCTTTTTAACATAGGGAAAAATGTGAAGCTTACCGGGAGGAGAATAGTGAATCTAAATTTGGTTGAGGTTTTAAACACTTTAATGTGCACTTATTAATTGACTTTTTATATTTTTTTAAGAAATAGAAGGTCGAATTTAAAACCAGTTTTTTTAAGTATAAAATTTACCATCGTAGCAAGGCAATTTCACTCCTTTTAGATATGGAATTTTTCAATATTGCATGCATAGTGGGACTGTTTTGAAAGGTGCTTTTGTTTAGTTGTATGAATTGCTGATTATTTGTTTGTTATAGGTATTGTTGTGATATTTATTTATTTATTTATTTATTTACTGTATTTGTAAAGACCCAAAGAGATATTCCACTGCTGGACAAAATTACAAAGCTCCAAACGCTGATATACTTTAGAGGGGAAATAGCAAAGTCTTCAGCCTCTTCCAAAAAGTGAGATGGTAAGAAGAAAGGCGAAGATCAAGAGGTATAGAATTCCAGTATTAGGCTGCTAGATGGATGAAGGAACATCCACTCATTTTTACTTTTTGATTTGCTTAGCACTCATCAAAGCACTCATGTTCGCTTATAAAAAGTGACACAGTCACACAAAGTAGCTGGACCGGAGTCATCAAGTGCCTTATGTACATAATATAATGGCTTAAATTTGGCTTTCTTATGTACTGGAAGCCAGTGCAGTGAATTCAAGCAGGAGGGGGCAGAACTCCTAAGAGTGCTATTACAAATAAATATAGCTTCTGTATTTTTTATAGATTGAAGGTGAGTAAATAGGAAGTCGGACCATTCCCAGGTACAATGCATTTCTATAGTTCAGCCTACTCATAATCAAAGCTTGGGTGATATTTCTCCGTCATTCTACCTTGAGCCAGTGAAAAACCTTGTGCGGCATGCATAGAAAACCAAAACACTTTCCACAAATAATGTTCACCTAATCTTCCATTCAGAGAGTATCATCGATTAAAACCCCCAGAGCCTTAACTACCCTCTTTGGTTTAGGGGCAGATCCTAGGAGAGAATGCCACCAGGAGCCGCTCCAAACTCTGCATGCCCCTCCAAAGAGCAAGATCTCTGTCTTTTCAGCATTGATTTTTAAACAGTGAGACCGCATCCACATGGCAACTTCTGAGAGACATCCTATTAAATTTTCTCAAAACTCCCTTTGTCTCCCATCAATAGAGATGATCAGTTGAGTATCAACAGCTTAAGAGAGAATTTCAAAGCCCCAAGCCTTTACAATATTTGCCAAGGGTGCAACATATATATTGAACAAAGTGGGGCTGTGTGTAGAACCCTGTGTAATCCCACAGATGGACAAGTGGGTATTAGATTTATAACAGGCCAGGTGTACAGAGGGAGATCTATCAATCAGAAAAGATCCAAACCACTGCAAAGCATCTGAGTGCAGGCCAATTTCATGCAGCCTCTGCATGAATGGGCGATAGGAGGCCATATCAGAGGCTCTGGACAAGTCAAATAGGATAAGGGCTGCAGCCTTACCCTGATCAATCCCTGATCTAATGCTGTCCAATACTTCCACTTTTGCAAGTTTTTGTTTCTTTTTTTGCCTCAATGAGCACATTGGATGTGATTACTAATTAAATGGTCAGCACGTGGTCACATATTTCCTGCAAATGCCTTAGCAGCACCAGTGTCAGTATTTGGGAAAGTTTAAAGGGGCAGTTCTAGTTTTCGGACATTTGTGTTTAAAGTTTACATTAAGTTGCAAATTTCAATCCAGTAAAATTACTGATATAGCGCCTTTCAACTTTGATCTGCTGGTGACTAGTTTTTATAAGCACATATGGCTTGTCATTTTACCCTTGAGCGAAGAGGGAGGGAGAGAGAATCTGTGATCGTCAGATGACCTGAAGACCAGGGGTGTGACTGGTTAGTCGTGAATGATATGCATATTCTGTAAATCGTAGCTTTATTTATGTAGTAGGCAGGTTGATCCCATTTTAAAATATGCCGTCTGGAAACTGTGTTATTCATGCCTGACAGCACCTACTGGTTGACAGCAGGAAGTATGACTTTTCCTATACACCATTGTGGGGTCCATGATCAAATTATTTGTGTTCCCATATTTTTCTTATTTACAAAACTGCATGAATTAAAGAACTGGTAAAGCCAATACAAGCAGCAAATAAGCATTGGCAAAGTGAGACCGATTTGCTTTGCCAATGCTTATTGTGCAGAGATTTTACATTGACAAGCCTTTGAAATGGAGGTAGACAGGAACTACACAACCATGTGTGCAGCTGCATAATGTTTGACAAAGCTCTAACAGCTGGTCTTAAGCTTCTGACCATTAGAATATTATTTTATCCACAGGTAGCACTTTTCTCCAAAACTTCCTATAGCAAGAACTATGTCACGAGAATGATTTGGAAGTATTCACAATATTCTGAAACAAAATTGTAGATTTTCTTTCGTTTTCAGTTTCTTGAGACCCTGGCAGCCACTTTGTTACGTCTGGGGTTGGACAAGACTTAGATTTTACTAAAGTTATTTGTATATTATACTTAAAGGAGCTTTCAGCCAGCCCTTTTCTTCTACTTGTCTGTTGTTGTGTAATACAGTGTAGGATGGGTAATAGGTGAGTCCACTTCAACCACTGGCTAACTTCACTGTGAGTGATAGCTTTGAGAAAGTGCCCATTTTTGAGTGGTCACTCCAATTTTCCTTTGACTGATACTGTTCTTTATGTGAGTCTGTGCATTGGGACACTGCTAAACAGGCGCCAGTACTAATGATCTCTAAAACATGTCAAAATTGGCTTACTCCTTACTGGTCTGTTTAACTTTCCTGCTAAGGCCATAGTATATGTTGTCCCAAAATACAACCATGGCATGGAAAGCTAAATTTGATCTATTAACTACAGCACTACTTCTAATTGTGTGACAAGACAAACATGACTGCAGGACTATCAATGCAGCCTGGCTGCTGCCGTTTTAAAACGGCAGCCTGTCTTGTGAAAAATACGCTTTTTGACAGGAGAATAACTTCTTTTTAAATATTAATAAGACACTCATGTTTAGGCCTTGTAGCCCACAACGCAGCATGCTTGGTATTAAAATACAGGACATTAGACTTTTATAATTAACATGTTCTTACAGTGACAAGTGTTCAAAAGCTATTTCTCCCGTAGGAAGGCTGGCTGGCTCATGGAGAAACACTGGGAAGCAATATTTAACATTAATTCAACTATCTCAGACTAGGCACCAGCGAGAAAAATGATTAAATAGCTATTTATTATAATTAAAAGCTTAACTTAATGGCAAAGCTAATAAATATTCAGGAAACAGAACTTGTAGAAAGTTACCTTTTTCTTATCTGAAGCTCCTGGGGGATAATTTGCATAGCCTCCAACTGCCACCCAGCTGGCAAATGGCCCGTATGAGGTGTGCAAACTGCTCTCAGAAAAACAAGACAATGACTTGGGTGTGGGGAGGTGTTTATGTTTCTTCTGGCAAGAAGATCAGTTGGTGGTGCCCAGGAGCTTAATTTACTTCAAAGGGGCCTCCCTAGTCACAGGCAGATGTCAGATTACAGGCTTTTCCTTTGTCTTCTTAGTCAGCCAGACCTCCTACCCAGTGGTAAGGGGGAGCAGGGAAGGAAAGCTGGTCTGGAGTCACCACTGAGGAGGCCCTTCTCATTACCCTAACCCTGCCTCTGGCTGGTCACACAGGGTCTGCACAAGTGGAGAAGGGTTTCTCCTTGTTGAATTTAGTAAGTGAGGGGAACTGTGGGACTGTTTACAGGAAGGCAAATAGGAGATGCTGCAAAAGTGGGTAGGGTTACCCTAGGAACCTTTACCCTATTAATTCAATAAAGGCCAGGAGTCAACCCCACCCACAACTAGGCCAGGCATAAATAGGGCACACAAAGACCCCTTCTTCAGATCACTCTTCACCTGTGTAAGAACAGAAGAAGGATTGGACCTGCTGTTTGAGACCCGTGATGACACCCGAAGGGCTAGACTTGCTCCACCTTGTACTCAGGACAAAGAAGCAGACTCCAAGGGTCAGTTGACCGGCCTCCTTTGTAAGCGACAGGGCCACAACAAGCTGAAAGACGTCTTTTTCTGAAGTGCCTATTTGGCCAGTAATAACTGGACCTGAGCTGGACCCTGCTGGTGGCCTCTGCTGATAGGAGTCTTGACCCCCAAGTGCTCCTCTGGAGGTCCTGTAACCCTGGACTGTATCTAACTGGAAGACTACCACTTCTGAAAATCTGGGACTTGGATACATTTTGGAATTCAAGACCTTGGGAGGACTGGTACAAACCAGTCAAGGTGATCGCCCCAATGCGCGTTACAGCTGGGTGGAAAAAACAGACTTCCTCAGCTCAGAGCTTCTCAACAGCAGCAAATCAGTTTCAGAAGGACCTCACTGAGAAGATATCAGGCCTCATGAAACCCTCGTCAGTCACAGTTGTGGCATTGTCCTGGTGGAGGATTTCAAGCTCTGAAAAAGCGACTAAGTCCAAAGGACAAAAGTATTCATCTGGTGAGAGGAGTTCCCTGAATGTTAAATTTGAATTTCTCCCATTCAGAGCCTTCTCCAGCCAAAACTAACGACTTCACCGGGACCTTGAACAATGCTTATCTAAGGTCATAGAGCCCAAGGTAAAACCTCAGATGGATTGAACCTGGTTAGTGTGCGACAAGCACTCAATTGCAGTCAGCCTGAAATTTTGCCTAGGTCTCAGTCTACCGATACAATTGACTGCCATTGGTGCTATGCACTGTTTGGTGTTATTTTTACTTAAATCTTTACAAAATTATATCTCTGGTTACTCTTATTGGATTTTTGTCATTTTGGTGTTGTCATTTTGCTCATTAAAGTATTCTCTATTTTAATAAATTGAACTGAGAGGTTTATTGTGTTGTGTTTTTTAATTTTTAACTGTTTTGATATTACTAAATGCTTTACACATATTATCTAAGTTGAGCCTGTCTGCTCTATGCCATTGCTACAAGGATTTACCTCAAGCATAAACAAATGTAACCTTTAGCTAAACTAACAAGATAGTGCCATTATTACTTGTGGTGGACCTCAGTTCCTTCTCAAGTAGTAAACCACTTTCTTACAATAGTATTCTGCTCTTTCTCAAGAGGTACACCCACACACAAACAATGACAACACAGAAAAGACTGGCAGCCAATGCCATCTATTGTCTTTGTGAATGCTGGTTTTGTAGCCTATGTGTAGTAACCTGCACTGTGGGTAATGTAGAATGCCTCAGAGGATGCATTACAGCTCTAAACAATCGATAGCAGACTTCATCATACTTTCGTGTTTTTGTATTTTGAAAATACTCCGTACATTGAGAAAAACTAGGTGTTTTCAATTAAGTGCTTAAACATGTCACATGAGAAAATCCTGCACTAACTAAAGCTTACTCTCATCTGTAATCTCTTTAAGAATGACAAACACAGATGTCAGGTCAGCAGCACTAATTCTATAAACAAAGTATAAGAACCCTGTCCAGCCATTTATCAAAGTGATAGTAAGAAAACATCACTAATAACTAGTTACCCAAGAGGGCTGCTACAGAAATATGAGAACCACATTTGTTCAAAAACAAATGTAAGACAATCCTTGGCAATACCCAGTGCTTAATTTGTGCCGGTGCCTTCTGGTGCTTAGCACCGGCACTTATTTATTAGGGCCGGGTCTACACCAGGCGTCTGCCATATGATGTGGAAAGTAAATATAATTACCTCACCGACTCACCGCAGACAGTGCTGTTCCTCTCCTGAGTCACCGGTGAAGAGTGTTGTGGCTTTGAGAGCCAATAATAGAAAGACTTCAACCATAGCTATGATGAAAATTTGCCTTGGGCCCTAATTTAGTGTTGCCGGTGGGCGGGACACTGATTGGGCTTGGTTTAGTTCTGCCGGGGTAGGGGCTGTGCGGCAGCGTGCGTAGACTTTTTCAAACTGCCACGCCCTTGCACACACGTACCCGACGAGTCACCAGTAGTTCAGCTCGACGTTGAGGGCAGGCAGCAAAGGCAGTGCCGCCCACCAGTAACTGTAAGTTTCCAAACCAACGCTGCTTGATAATAAACAGACTTATTTGGTATGTGAAGTTAACTGAGTCGGAGGCCTGCCCTGAGCAATTATGCCTCCGGCGCTGGGCACGGTGTACAGGTACAATGCCCCTGGCCAGTAGGAGGCTGAAAGGGCAGGGACTTTAACGTAACCCCTATCGGTGATTCTTACAAATATGCAGTTTTTCCATTAACAGCACAGTGCAGTACTATGAGAATTCACTCCCCCACAATCAAGGACACGCATCTCTCGCACACAAATATAATCTTGAAAGGACACAAACTATGTGCACAAACACATACATAATTCCCTCAACAAACACATAGGTGCACAAATGCACGCACACAAACACACTTAGACCACACACAGACATGACCATTATTCAACATTGTTCACACAAGCGTGCACACTCTCGCAAACAGAGGCACCTGGGAATGCCTCAGACACGTAGCTACACCCACATTATAAATATTTTACCCAAAGCATGTGCACATTCCTCAGCATAATTTGTACAGTCGCGTACTTTCCCCGAGCAATAGCTACACGCAGCAAAGGTGAACACACACACTGCTATGAATGCCACGTACACACACACCCCCAAGTATATCTCGCGTGCACGCTACATACACAAACATAGCAGTGGAAACACATATACACACGTGTTCAAAGTATTAAACGCCTTCATGGAGACCGTCAAAAACTAAATAATGCATACATTAAGCGCTTTTCATATCCAGGATGTTTATACATTTGTACGAAAAAAACTCCAAAAGGAAATACACACCAGTTTCTCACATTGATACATATGCAGACGTACACACATAAAGTACATACAATTAAAATGGGATTTGCCAGATTATCTCTTTCCTGTGTTTCTCAGCCACAGAAGCCATGTTTCATTGTCACCAGAATATGAGATTGAAAACTATATTCCAAAAGAATCCAAATCACCTTTTTCAGAAAAAGCCTTTCCAATCTATGTACACACATGTGACGCACATCCATGCCCACATATACACTAATAACACACACACATGCACACAAAGAAGCATACCGCTGCACCCATGCAGACCAATGAGGACACATACTCAAATGGCACACATACTCAAGCTTTAGCACATGAGTTTATAGGAAAACAAACAAATAAAGGAGGCACTCATTTACACACAAAGGCACACAGATAACACACATACATGTAAAATCCCGTGCATCCATGCACATGTGAGGACCAGCCACAAACATAACAATTATTTTAACATAGTTCACACAAGCACTTGGAAAGGCTTACGAGTAGACCATAAGCACATACAAATATGGACAAAACTGAATTTTCAAATACATGCATATTTTTCAATACAACACCCATTACCATATACATTTAAATCTTTCACATGTATGCCCATGCACATTGGTCCAGTGTGACTTGCACATAAACATTAGTAGAGCAATAATTATAAACACAGCAAAGGTGTTCACACACACATAAATAGAAAGTTATGTGCCTGCGACGGGCACAAACACACACACACGTGGCTTGCGTAAACGGGGACATACAAGCAATAACAATCAGTCATACAACAACACTAAGTCAGGCAACACAAACTAGCATACACATAAGCAAACGGTATCATACACTATCAGGCACATACAAGCATAGGCACAATTCATGCTCATAAGCACAACTGATGTACATAAGCATGAGGCACACACAAACATGGGGGAGCACACAGGATTGCACACATAGGGGTATGACGCACATAATGTGCACTGTGCTTCTCCCTCAAGTGTTCCTTTTCCCTTCTCTGCTGATAGTCCCCCACCCCACCTTACCTCACCACTCTATCGCCTGCTGCTCCTCCCTGCCCTGGCCACCCTTTCTTTCCCCCAGTGCAGGCCTTGCTTACCTCCTGGTGACCACTGGCAGAACTTGTCTTTGAGCCTCTGTGGTATTTGACAACCTGGGAGCAGACTGCTCCTCACGCTGTTGTCCTAGTTGAAGCAAAGGATTCAGAGTAAATCTGTGTTCACAAAATTGTCGCTTTTTTACCCTTAAATATGATTGCATGCTAATAAATAAAGTTTAAGTTGGCAGGGAGATAAGTCTAGAAGGGCAGGTGTGTGCCTCCTTGTGTAACACTAGAAAGAGCAGGATCCTCTGGGATCTAAGACAAAGTACCGGGCTCGCTTGTAGGGGTGAAGATAGAAGGGTAACACAGGGAGAGTATATTCATTCTTTTGTCGTCACAGCAGCAACTTACTAAGCACCATGGCACATGTACAGGATGCAGGTCTGGCTAGTGCCTTAGTCCTGAACCAACTAGGGCTTGCCAAACTGTTACTCATCGGCCTTATACGCCTTTTGGGTGCATAAAAAGAGTTTGTGCATTAATTAAATTGTTGACGTCTACTGATTTAGTAAGAGAAAGTAAAGCGTAGCCCTTTAAAGATCATGTAGTTTATGTTCAGGTTGCCAAGAATGAATTCTCTTTCACTTCTCTCCTTGTTCATGAAGTGTTTTTGCAAGAAGCAGGCAATATCCCTACTTCAAAGACAGTCCATGGATACAGCTCATGTCATCAAGTCCTTTTCCTTGCCATTTGGCCTCTTTTTATTAATTTACTGGCCCCTGTGTCATGTGCTTGTTGCCACATGGATTTCTGCGCCTTCGCTTTACCCTCCTTTGTGCTGTGCATACACAGTACTGCACTGTCGCTCTGGCTCGGCTGGTGCTGTTTAGTTACCTGATGTTTTGGTATTAACTGTGCACCTACCCTCCTGGGCGCTGCCTCTAAGATAGGAGCACCTCTCCGGCTACTCACAACTGACATCAAAAAACTTCCTGCAAATTCAACACGGCCAACTGTGCACTCCTCGAAGGTGTAGCGTGCTATAGCACCCCACATAAGGGTATAAAGCGCTATATCAATGCTACAATGCCAAGCACACAGTGCATCCAACAGAGGCACATCTCTCATGTCCTAACCCAGGCGGTCCGGTTTACTTCTGTACTGCACCTATAATTTTCCTTCCACAGGCACTTCTGATATTAGCATACATGTAATTATAGCTCAGAGGTTAACCGTGTCTGAAACAGAGAACTGTGCGTGTCTGGCAGGGTCTAATTCGAAGACAGCAAACTCTGCTTCTCATCCTTTCAAACTAAATAAAATCAGTACCATTGAGTTGTATGACAATAAGATGAAGTATTTGAGGTGTGCACTGATATGTGGTTTATACTTTTAAATAGTGCTTAATTTGAGCCAGTGGTTTCTGGTGCTCGGCTCCAACACTAATTGTCAGCATCATCTCCAACTCTAGTGACAGTCTACCACATGGTAGAGCTGTCTAAGGTGTGCACAACAACTGTTTTTATTAAGTCACATGGCACTGAAAATGAATTCAGCCTTTCACGCCATTATTATAGGTTTGTGTGGCCTGAAATTTCGGTTAGAATGTGAATATTTGAAAGAAAAGTATTTTTTAGCCTGGAGAAGTTGGTATAGATCTGAGATGGGAGGCATGGAGAAGATGTATTAAACAATAATGAACTTGTACAAAATAAGTTATGGGAACTGTAAGAAAATTCCTCTTTTGAATGATCACCACTATTGGTTTGGACTGAGGCTGTTGGTTTTTGGGCTCCGAACTCTAGGACCCTGCTAACCAGCCGACAGTGCATGTGTTCTGTACCCTGAAACATGTTGAACTGGTTAAAAATCCTTATTGACACATTTAACTTACCTCTAACACCCTAGTATATGGTACCCAGTGTACCGGGGCCTGAAAGTTAAATGACACTAGTGGGGAGCATTACTTATTGTTCCACCACTAAAGTAAGAATACAAAGCATATCTTTTGCCTTGCCTCTGAAGCCTGATTATGCAGTTTTAAAACTGCAAATTAGAGTTGCCAAAATAAGCCTTGTGTAAACCTTCATTTTTAATACTTATAAGTCACTCCACACGTAGGCCCATGGGTAGGGTGCATGGCATGTAAAAAGTGGAACATGTGTACTTACGTTTTACATGTACTGGCAATGAAAAATCTCCAAAGTCTGTTTTCACTTTGCAAAAGCTGACTCTCCCATAGAAAAGCACTGAGATACATTATAACATTATAACAACTTGTGCCACTTTGCCACCATACACTTTGCTATTATTAGATTTAAATTAAGGCACTGGTCCACAGTTTCCTTTCCTTTCCTAAAGCTATATTAGCTGGGGATTATACCACTCTTTTCCACCACCCAAGCCTCCAATCTATTTAAGAGTAACCAGACCATCAGTTTGGCTGTGGAATCCAGTAAAGAGATGGGCCGGTAATTTCTTGGGACTGCCTTATCACCTTCAAGGATTCAAATTAATAGTAATTTATAGTACAATCTAATGGTCATGTTGCATTTTAAATTACTATTTTGAAAGTGCCACTTTTTGAAAATTGACATTTTCCTGCCTGAAGCTTTGGGCAGCCTTTTCAAAGTTAATCTCCGATTGTCACCTGGCAGCCTGCAGTATCCTGCAAGGAGGTGTGAATGGCTCCTGGGAAAGGGAACAAAAAGGTCTTGGCTGGGAGGGGGTGTGACCTCCTCATGACAGGATGGTCTGGGGTTGTGCCCACCAACTGCTCACGCTTCAAAGCAGTATCCCATATAACAAGAAGATGTAACTCCCACCTAGATCTATCCATGCCATTGTCCAAGTACCCAGAATGGTACCAATCCCAGTGGGATGCAGAGACTTGTTTCTGAACTGATTTGTAGGATGAGTTTTCTCATTTTCCTAGACAGACCTCAGGGGTAGCACTTACCAGGGAAGAAAGTTTTTGCCACATTGGTTTTAGGTAGAGATGGGCATTGTGGGATAGTTTACTGTAAATCACAAAGGAGGTGCTACAAAAGGGGCACCCCGGGAACCTTTGCACCATTGGTTAGGGAGTGGCCAGGAGTCTACCCCACTCACAGGCTGGCACGAGTCATACAAGTGACACCCTTAGTATCTGCTTCAGAACACCTCTGGACCGGTGGAACACAGAAGAAGGACTACACCTGCTGTTTATCCTGTGAGGAGAAACACCAGGGCCTGATTCCACTCTGCACTTGTACCTAGGACAGAAGAGTGGCCTCGAAGGGCTAGTTGGCTAGCCACCTGTTCAGCTCCAAGAACACAAAAACTGCAAGAAGCCCAAATCTCTGCAGCACTCGCCTGACTAGTTCCACCGGAATTTGCCTTGTACCTTGCTGGTGGCTTCTGGAAGATTAAGTCCTAACCCCAAAGTGGTGCCTGAAAGGTCCTGGACCTGGTGTTAGAGTGTACTCTTTAACATTTCAAAATTGCAAGACTGGACACATAGAAACTTTTTCTGAACTCTCTGCAAAATGAACCAGAGACTACCACCCGACCAATGCTGAGCAGCAAATCAATGGTGACGACGTCTTCCTAGTCCCAGACTTCCCCCACTTGGAGTTTTCCGACCATCGATAGCCTCAATTTTGCAGCACGAGATAAGGCTTCCACCAAGGTCTTGAAAATCAGCCAGCCATCATCAATGAGCTCTTCTTTGAATCCACCTGGCACCACGGCCCGCCAGCAACTTAGTCAACGAGGAGATTTAACTAGGCCCGGACTTTGTTAGGCTCGTGGAGTTTGAGGAATTAGGGCACTCTGCGACGGAGCGCGGGGTTCCAGCTTTCCGCCTTCCGGGCACGAAGTGGATTTTTTGCCATTCGTGCACTCAAGTTTTTTTGGGCGCTCAAGCGCCACAATATTGGGGGTGCTAGTGAGAGCGCATGAGACTTCCTGCCTGCTCACATGGCTTCTGGCTGTGAGGGCGCCAATCTAGTGCTGTTCGCAAATGCACCACTCGAGACGCTTTTGTGCTCAAGAAGCAGCTAAAGAGGTTTTCAGGTGGATTTTCTTTTTTTTGTGCGAGAAGCCTTTTTAAACTTATTTTCTCCAACTTTAAGGAAGTGCCCCAAAGACTCCAACTTTCTGATCCTGTCCAGCAGGTTCCTCCCAGTGCTGTGTCCATCTCCTAGTCACTTTTCATTTGGATTTGGAGCTGGAAGGGTCAATCTCCTTGTCTGCTGCGTATACCATTGGATTTAAAGGCTTTGTATTTGAGATTTCACAAGTTTAAAAACTCTTGTATAAGGATGTTGTTTGTTTGATAGAGGGCATGCACCAATATTTATTTGTACTTTTATTCAAATTTCCAAAGTTATTTTGGTGGGTAGCCTGCATGTTTAGTAGTGGTCTGTTTATATTTTTGCATTTTATTTTTCTTCGTTTGTAAAGGAGCAATGTTGCACGGTTCAGTAAATTTTCTCCATGTTTGTTAAATGTGCAACCTTTATTTATTTTACTGGGCTAGTCTGCCAACAGGCCATCTTGTAGACCCAGGCTAGTGCTAGTCATGAGTGCATGAAACAACTGTTTCTGTGATATGTGTTGTTTTAAAACATAATTTAGGGCTGGGATGGCATTGGAATAAATGAATAAAAAATGTGGTAGTTTTTTGTGTATTTCACATTTTTTTGTGTACAAAAAGTATACATGTGGGGTTATATTTGATACCTTGGGGGAATGTGTGTTGTTCTAAACATTTTATGGTTCAGTTAATATTTGCCTTTGGCATTGCTACATTAATGGTAGTGTTTTCTGAAGCATTACTATGCCCCTTTTGTCTGTCCAGAGGGTGCGCTTGTGTTTTGCCATAGGCCACTATTGATTTGTCTTTGTTCTCCATGCTTTGTGGATAGGGGTCATTTTGGGGGAGTCTGTGTCCATAGGCCTGAATATATTCTATTTGTTCCTCATGCCTCCTTGCTTGCTGTTGTTGTTTAGTCATGTGGCTGGCAGCCATTGTGTGCACCCAGCCAGTGTACCTTTGCCATAAGCTTGTATGTGTTCTCTGTTCCCCATGACTCCTTTCTCGCTGTTGTTGTTTGACCATGTCGCACTGGCTGGTCGCCATTTTGTTTATCCAGCAAGTGTGCCTTTGCCACAGGCTTGCATTTGTTGCCTATGCCTCCTTGTTTGCTGCTGTTGTTTGACCATGTATCAGCCATTTTGTACATCCATCCAGTATGCCTTTGCCATAGACTTGCATATATTCTTTGTTCCCCATGCCTCCTAGCTTGCTTTTGTTATTTGACCATGTGGCACTGCCTGGCAGCCATTTTGAGTATCCAGAAGTTGTGCTTTTGCCATAGGCTTGCATGTGCTTTTTTCCCCATGCTTCCTTGCTCGCTGTTGTTTGGCCGAGTGGCTGGCAGCCATTTTGTGCATCCAGCCAGTGTGCCTTTGCCATAGGTTTGCATGTGTTCTTTGTTCCCCATGCCTCCTTGCTTGCTTTTGTTATTTGACCATGTGGCACTGCCTGGCAGCCATTTTGAGTATCCAGAAGTTGTGCTTTTGCCATAGGCTTGCATGTGCTTTTTTCCCCATGCTTCCTTGCTCGCTGTTGTTTGGCCGAGTGGCTGGCAGCCATTTCGTGCATCTAGCTAGTGTGCCTTTGCCATTGGCTTGCATGTGTTCTTTGCTCCTCATTCATTCTTGCTTGCTGCTGTTGTTTGAACATGTAGCACTGGCTGGCAGCCATTTTGTGCATCCAGCCAATGTGCCTTTGCCAGAGGCTTGCAGGAATGTTTGTGATATCAGTTTAATATTTTGCTTGGGGATCATTGTAGTATATATATTAGGAAAAAAGTCACAAAGTACGTCTGGTATGTTCTACAAAAAGGAGGACAAGTGTATCAAACAAATCAAAATGAGACAGAACTACTGAGAAAGAAATCATTATTAGGACGAGAACCCTCACTCACCTGAGGGTGGCATGCTTTATCATTGAGTTCCCTCCTCACACCCGGACTGCAAGTTCCATGGTGTGGGCTACTACTCTGCGAACAGAGAGGAGCTGAGGTGTTTTATGATGAGTGAAAGTAGTTAGGCGAGTGGGGGACAGAGTGTAAAAATTATATAATAGTGATTAGAACAACCTCCAGGGTACCTAATAGACTTTATTCTGTGGTCCACTGAGGATAGGATTAAAAAGAAGACCAGGTTTGTAAGAAAAATATATATATCCCTTTTCAGTGGCCCGAGGTCCACTGAAAAGGGTTATATATATTTTGCTTACAGCACTGGAAGTCAGAGCTGGGTTTGTTGCCATGGACAATGGCAGTAAAATAGTTAAAGCAAGGGCAGATGGTGGCTATTTCGGGGTCCTGTGTTTGTCCCATTGCATCAACGTGGTGGTGCAAAACTTTGTAAAAAAAGAAGACCTAGTCAGCAACATATTGACCACCTGCAGAAGAATCTGCACTCATTTCTGCCCGGAAGCAGTTGTAGATTATTCAGCATGCTAATAGAGTACCAGTTAAAGCCCTAATACAGGAGGTGCCAACACTTTGGAACTCAACCTATTACATGTTGCAACATCTGTTTGAGAAGTACAAACAGATCAATGACTATGTCATTCAAAGAGGCGGAATGCAATTGGGAAAGCTATGACCATGGATGTAGACAAACGGGGTCCAGTCAAATCCCTGACACAGATGCTACTCCTTTTTGAGGTTTTTACACAGAAAGTTAGCAAGGAGGACAGTAAGATGGGCCAAGCTATCCCATTGGTGCATCTGATACAGGACCAGCTAAAGAAGGTGTCTGAAAGGTTTGCACTGGCAGGTGTGCACAAACACACAGAAGCACACGCCTTGGTTGAGAGCTTAATCCTTCGCTTGGCTTGTAATACTAGGCTGAAACATGACATCATCTTGTCAAAAGAGTACATCTGTGCTGCACTACTTGATCAATGGTACAATAAAATTCTGCCCAATTTCATTCCTTTTTCTGAAGGGAATGTTTCAAAATACAGGAGATAGATTGTTGAGCAAGCAGAGACCTGGAAGAAGTATGACTTGAACTTAGAGTCCCACCTTGAAGTTCTAGGGTGCTGCTTTCAACTTCCAGAGAGGGCAGTCTTGTCTCACAATAGCCAATAACACCAGACACCAGACCACCGGTGACAACAGCAACAGAAGGATCGGACTCAACCTCGGCATAGTATTGGTATGAAATGGCAGGGCTGAAGTCCATTGCAGAGGCAATGTCAAAAGTGGTCAAGCAAGTGGCAGCACCAATGACCATCCAGAGGATATTCCAGGAGTATCTGGATGATCCAAAATAGGTCTATGTGGATCAAAACCCATTGATGTATTGGTATAGCAAGATGCGCCATTGGTCAGAGCTCAACAGGCTGGCAATAAAGTATCTGGCTTGGTCTGTAGCCAGTGTGTCTGCTGAGAGTGTGTTCAGTGCAACTGGTGCAGTTGTTACAGGGAGAAGGACAAGTCTTTCACCTCAAAACGTGGAGAGATTCACTACAATCAAAATGAACCAGCATTTCATTCCACAGAATTACCCAGTTCCTGAAACAGCACAGGAGGAGGAGGTAAAGGACTGGTCAGATTCAAGTGTGTTAGCTGACCAACTTCAGGGAGAACCACCTGAGTTTGGGGACAAACTCTACTTCCTGGATTGAGTATGTCAGTGCTACCATGGAACTATTTCATTATTTCTAGTTGAACTTCTTTCTTTGCAAAAAAAGAAGCTAGTGGAACATTATGTTTGTATTGGATTTATGCTGCCCCACAATTTGTTAGTCACATATGCCATATTGTAGTTGGACCAGTGTGCAGCCTCCCCAATTCCTTCATGACATTAGAGACAATGCCTGCATCCCTCGCATGCCTATCCTTTTCCGCATCACTTAAAAGGGCTCCCCCAGAAGATCATTGATTTTATAAGAGTGCCAATGCCAAATTCCAATAGGTTGCCTCCGTCAAAGATACAATTGTGTACCTACTACCTAACCTACCCGTGCTTGGATTGGAAGAGGAAACTACAACTACTCTAAAAATGAGTGAGTGATTGTGAGTGATGATTGATGATTCATGTGGTGGCAAACTGTGATAGAGGGTGTTCAACTGCGATTTTTAAACTTAATTGAGATGATTTGCAATGTTTGGGGCCTGAATGATGTGATAATTTTTCCTGTAGGTGACTGGACTTTACAAACGTACTTAGCAAAAAGTAACATGGATGTTCTATTCGTATGATCCTTCTTTTTTTCATCACCTAGAACGGCTGCCCCAGAAGATAATTTTATTGACAAGACTGCCAAATTCCAATATGTTGCTTGCATTAAAGAGGAGATACCTACCAACATGCTTGGATTCGAACAGGTAACTATTGCACAAACAAGTGAATATATTATTGAGTGATTGTGAGTGATAATTGCCAATTCATGTTGCGGCAGACAGTGAGGGAGGGTGTTCAGCTGTAATTTGTAATCTTGATTGAAATTATTTGAAATGCTTGGGGCCTGAATGATGGGTGATTTTTTCCTGGATGTAGTTGCCCCTTTCACACTTTGCCAGATTTACTTTCAGGGTCCACTACTTTTTTCAGATTCTACGGAGATCAGACCATTCACTTTAGTTAACAAACAAAAACCTATACAAAGTACTGCAATTCTGTTTCTCTACTTGATCTGCAACAGCAGTGCACTACACGTCTAACTTTCTCGGGTCGGGATTGGGACGGAGTTACTCGAAGTAAGGAGAGGATGGAAGAACACAGAGCAGGACTACCTCATCAACAGCTAGAGGACAAAAGTTATCGATTTCAAAGGGAAAATATGACTCTGAAGCCGAGTATTCAGCAACGGGGTAAGAAAAGAAGTGTGTTGATTTGGGAAATGCTGCTGAGTGTGTGTGTTGCACTGGTGGCAAAATTGAAACTCCGAGCCCTCATGTTTGTGATCTGCCTATGAGTCCTCTTGATACACTCCTCATGTCCTTGACTCTACAATACAGTTTCTGTTTTACAATCCACAGTCCTTCTTGTCTCCTCCATGAATGAAAGGCAGAAGCTGAGCTCAATACTCTTTCTTATCTATTGGACAGGTCCAGACAGGCACCCAAGAGTGATGGGCATTCCCAAAGAGAATGCAGATGCACTACTCAATTTTGAAATACTGTATCATTTTTCTTTCTTTTAACAGTCATATTTTTAGCACTGGGTGGGTTCACTTCTCCATAATTTGATGTTTTCAAACCTGAAAGACAGAACATTTAGTTATCTGATAACCTGGGTCTCTGGGGCAAAAGGATTGTTTGCAATGCATTTAAGTGTACTGTGTCAAACTTTGCTTCCTTCCACAACAGATTGATGACGATGATGTGCTGCTCATCTCCCAGAATAATATTGTCCTTGTGTAGTGTTTGTCGTTGTCATACCTTTCCCCAAATCCCCTCTCCCATCCATTCATTAATTCCATAACCCTCTTCCTCCAGACTGTGTGATTTAATGAGGTGTGACTTAATTTACACCATAAATGGATCACACACTTGGTGAGGTGGATGTGGCGAAAGTGACACCAACTCACTGCAGGATCTTCTATTACCTAACTAAGCAATAGCCCACACTGGACCCATTTACCTATCCACTCATAAAGTGATCCATATTTTAGATACAGAAGTACATCAGTCATAAGCATAATCATTCAGGACTAGTGTTGTGTAATCGCTTATTCTTGTCACTTCCAGACTTTGAGTCCACTTTTCATGACTGAAGTATTTCATAACTTTAGTTTTAAATAAATACTAGTTCCCCATTGCTAAGAAGGAGTTACTGTTGCTATTTTTTGTTATTGTATTACTAACAGGTATTGTTTGTTGGGTCATGTAGTAGTCTGGTCTCAATTTTTTATAAAGTTATGATATAATTTATCCCCCACTAACTCGGTGTTGTTAATTCTATTTAGTTGCCTGCGATGGATAATCTTTCTAATTAATCCCACAGTTGGAGCTCACCTGAGTGGGAGTGGGACCTTGCATGTGAAGTTGTAATGCCTTTCCTGTTATTGCTTCAATCATATTCAGGTAACAAAACTATGGAGTGAAGTTAACTAGTTAAGTTAGTACGTAAGCAACTAACTGCTACTGTAGATAAGTAATCATTTATCTAGGTTGTTGTAGGCAAAACACGTCATGTCAGCATCCCCCATAATGGTCAAGATAGTTATAGAGGGAAATAAGACAAGGGTATATAATTAACTAAAACTAACTGGTATAAACGTTTATAATAAGATTTAACAAACATGCTATGGAAAAAGGCCCCAGTGCAAAGTAAAAGTAAAACACAAATAAACTACTTCCGGCATAGAGTGTGGTAAAATAATTTCCCCCTTTAACATGTCACAAAAAAACCATCATCCCCACCCACAACAGGCCCACCCCTCTCCCCAAACAAACTGAACCAGCCCCAGCCAATGTCCAAGCAAAAGTCCAAGAAAAACTCCCATCCCTCCCTCTCTACCCACAAGAAGCCCCTTCCACCCAAATATTTTAAAAAGGGCCTGGAACAGGATATTGTCCATATGGGTCTGGAGCTGGTCCAGGCTTTGTTCCCCAGCTGGCTTTCAATGCGGTCGAGCTGCTGCAGGACACAAAACTGAAATTGCCTGTCCGAGCAGGAGGGAGTGTCAGCAGTGGCGGTCAGGCCCCTGATAGCTGGCAGTGATGCCGGCGATGTAACAACAGGGAGGCTGAAGGCTGTGGCTGGCTTACTACTTTTGCCTCATCCTCCTCTGTGGCCACCAGATGCTGCATTCAGACTGGATGGTCTCCAGCCTCTGCTTTCACAGCCTAACTACTATCTCCTGCCTTGTGGGTGGTGCTGGTAGACCAGCAGGAGTAGCTATATCGAAAAAAACAAAAAGAAAAAAAGACAAATTGTAACCAATGCTCTGTGCAAACACTTGTTTAACATTAAGCAGTGGGTGGCACCGCAGCAGTGCTTTGCTGGTTCCCTAGGGCCATTGGAATTTAATGTGATTATGATTAGGAGAATCATAGGGCCAATTTTATTTTTTACCCACACATGCCTCACATAAAAGCACTAACCATCTGGGATAAAAGAATTAAGGCAGAATAACACCAGATTTAAAAAACTGTGATTTGACTCACTCTACTGCAGGGTACGGTAGAGGGATTAGATGGCTAGGTAGAGATTTTGCTATAAAATAGAGGGGTTTCAGTGATCATCGATTTATCATGTGCCTAAACTTTGGCTTATTGAGTAACTATATTCTGCGAAAGTCAAAATGGAAAAATCTGAAAAGGCATAAAATAAATCTGTTATGGGAAGGCATGCAATGTATTGTGAAATCACTTCGCAAGGCCATAAAAATGTGACATATACCAATAATTATTTTCTCAATTTTTTGGTAGGCTAGGGGGGAGGGGAGAACTTGGGAAAGAATAAAGGAGTTAAGTAGGTGAAGTGGGCAAAAGGAAACACACCCTGTGTGTTTGGTTTACAATGCATTGAAAACTTTGTAAATTCAGCATTAACTGAAGCAGACACACATTAAACCATACTGCACTTCGGTCATGGGTGGTGTAATGCGGTTAGCAAGGAGGGGGGATGAATGATAATGGGTGGGATACATATCTGCCTCGCTTAACAAATACAACGGGTCTAGGTATTGTAGGAAAAATTAAAAATTTCCCCCCTTTTAACCATAGCTTTGATAGCCATAAAACAAAGTAAGAGAAGTAGGTAAGCAGCATGCCCCTCTCCAGAAGAGCTCCCTTCTTTATTCATCCAAGCAATCCTTTCCTTCTTTCTAGTATATTCACCCACAGCCACCATGACTTAAGCTTTACTTTCGCTCATCCAGTCTTTCACCAAAATTTCTAATCCATTATCCATCCATTCAGTATCCACCCATTCTTTCAATCATCCTTTCACCCATTCATCCATTTACCCAATACCCACCCATGCACCCTTTCACCAAGCCATGCAGCATTTCACTTATATACTGTTTCATTCATCCTTTATTTTATCTCTCTGTTCTCTCCCGCTTCCCTCAAGACATTATTTTTAGCATTCATTATGTGAGCTTTTGCTGAGTTGCAGATAGAAGAGGCCATAACTAAGCCACTGCTGTAGCTTGTAAAGTGGGTGTTTCACGATCACTAGTGATAACGACACCCTTCTAGCTAGTGACAATAATAGTAATTGTCAATAAGCACACAATGTGACATACTACCGCCCGTCCCTCCAGCCGCTTCCCCCTCTCCAACTTAATCTCCTTCTCCTCCTGCAGCAGCACTTGAGCCAGCGTCACTCTTTATGGCTAGAAAAAACACTATACATTTTTTAGATGCCAGATACGCCCCTACTTAATTTTTTTAATTAAAAAGATAAATACAACCGCAATACATCACTACCATTCAGTTAGCACTACAGTATCTTCTATCAAAAATATCACTCTGGGCATTTTGTTGCTTCACAATGTTTGAAGAGCCAGGCAGTGAGGCCAACCTAAAGATTTTTGTAACAGAGGGGCAGAGCTATAGTCTAGATTGATTATGCTCTGAGTCACTGAGGCAAAATGAAGGGTTGGAATAATAATAGTCAATAAAAGACATATGGTGTTGGTTGGCAAATGCAATGAGACCTTTCCTGCCATCCTGCATTCTCATGGGAACTGCTGGTATACTGTATAAAAGAATTACTCAACACAACATTGGGGGTTCGGGAAATGGTTCCTGACCATGGCCACTCTCTTGTTAACTGTTAGAGCATGAGCAAGAAAAACAAGCCTTCCCAGCAAGCATACATGGTGAATATTATTTATAATACTAGCTCACTTAAGCCTGCAATCTTCACAGTAGTACCAACATTCTGGTCTTAGTCTTACAGTACCACAATGTATATAGGGGAGTGGGGCAGATTACCAACAAAGCAGAAGAAAACTATAGACTAATAAAGACAGTAAAAAGTCAGCGCCAAAAAAAACATTGAATAAAAAGATAATGCAGGGGTCACAGGAATTTAACAAAATTTGTGTAAGGGGGTTGGAAAAAAGGCGACAGTAAAAAAAATAAACAAGACAAAATTAAAAATAGTATAAATAGTGGGCAGAGGTAAAAGTTAAGGAAATAATAAAAAGAAATAATAGGACTTACTAGGCTGAGCAGAGCCCTCAGCAGTGGCGCTGGTGGTCGGTGCCTCCTCCCCAGCTCTTCTCAACCCTCCTCTGCCCTGCCCCACTTCTTGCCCTTGGGTGATGATGTAAGAAATAAAGAAGATACAAAAATAGATTGGTGGTAAAGTTAATCTCCACAAAATTATTATGACAAGCAAACGCAGTAACATTGTACTTATCTAAATCAGATCGCCTATTGCACTAGTATTGACTAATGTTAGGTTGGCCATACTAATACTAAACTCCCTATTCCAAATTTCCTTAACAAAAACTAGTTTTGGAACTAATGCATTACAATGAATGAGATTTGATTCTATTCTCATTTCATAGTCCTCTTGATGGACCTAATCAGTCTCCATTTTTTGAATAGATGCATACTATTACTACACCACTTTGAAATTACTTGGGACTCTACAAGCTACATAAAGAAAGTCACAGATAAAGCTAACTCACTGATAATACTAATTGATTATGGTGACAGGAGGATAGAGGCGTCTGCACCGACTTCTGAAATAATTATTCAAAGTCGGGGCCGACGAGTATGATTAGGTAGCGCCGAGCATGTGCCTAGCTCAAATTAGATCACATAATGTATTCTTAATGTAAACTAAACATAACTTACCTCTGATTGTGAGCAGCATGATATTCGGAAAAAAGTGTTAGAATTATAGAACACAAGCACAACAAATAATTAATACTCACCAGGCCCTGCAATCTCAATGTCTAGCAGGTCGAGCAGGTCCTGCTCCAGGTCTGGTCTACCAGCCCAGTGGTGAGTCTGCTGCTTGGTGGTGCACTGGACTTGGCAGGTGCGCCACATACACCTGCAAACCCTTTCCCTACACAGCCAACACTCCCGCAGGGTGTACCCACTGCCAGGCCTGCCCCCTGCTGCCAGCATGAATGGGAGGTGGCACTGCACGCAAAAAACTAGTGCTATCCCCTCCAACTCACAAAAGATTTCCCGGGGCTGCACCCTTTGGTGGCACCGCCACCCTCAAGGAAGGTGCCTGCTGCTGGCAGTTCGGGAGGGCTTGGCACCACCACTTCCTTGGTCGTACTGCTCTGCCATGGCACTGGGTAGGTTGAAAAAAAGAAAAGAAACAGGAGAAGGGAGGAAGGAAAGAAGAAATACGGAAGTAAAGGGAAAAAATACAAAAATACAAAAAGTCACACAAAAATGAAATAACGTAAAATACATAGATACAAAAACACACACTAACACAATAAATAAAAAAGAGGGGTAGATTAATTAGGAGGGCGGCGGATTGAAAAGATTAAGAAGGGATTCAAAAACTGGCCCAGCACCATATTCAAGTAAGAAAACAAGATGGCTGCACCCACGCAAACCGCTTGGTGCAAATCTTGCACAATTTTAAACGTGAGGATGCACTCTGCATTGAATTTAACGTAAAATCACAACTCAAACAGTGGCAGCGGGACCCTCCGCCCACCCGCGTAACTCTGCATGGAGCAGATAATTTCTTTACCACTTGGTGGAGTTTCACATAGAGCAACTCAGTGTACTCAGCACCAGGCCTACATTTCTCCACAAGTCAGAAGGTAACCTTTCAATGGGAAAGAACTTGGTCCCTCTATCCAACCGCTGTTGGCCTCAACGTTTGAATTTGCCCAGGTCTAGCGCCACCAGATACCTGTGGTTGGTGCTTGGTGCTTGTTAGTGCTTGTTAGAAATGGGGTTCTCTAGTTGGCAGCGGTTGACGCCAATGTCCAAATAGGGATCCTTCTTCCTAAGAGTAAGGGGGCTTCACCCTTTGATAACCCCTGCTCAACCCTGTGGTAACGTAGCACGAGCAGACAGGCCTATCTCAGAGGCCGTGTGTAAAGCATTGATGACCATACACAATAACGCAGTGAAGACACTACAAAGGGACACCACACAAATAGCTATAGAAAAATTATTATCTTTATATAGGCTTAACACAAGGCTCAAAAGCGATCAAGAAGTCACAATGCACGTACATATAGATTCACTTAAAAAGCAATAAAAGCACTCAAAAGCGTGTGAAACGAACTTAGTTCGAGGCCGGGGTCTACGCGACCCGGTGATGCACAATGTACCTGAGGTTTAAAGGGGCACAGCACGCACCTTAGTGACGAAGCCCCGATGATGACAGGCGGACTTGCAGCGGACACAGCTCCCAGCTGCAGCGGTTCGCGGCTTGCGCTCACGATGATCCTGGGGCGGTGATTAAAGGCGGACACCCAGCAGCAACAGTGCTCGGTGGCGGCGACCCAAGCAGGTGATAACAAAGATCCTTGATGCAGTGACCAGTGCGGGCACTCAGCGGCACAGCTCCTCAGCTGCAGCGGCCCACAATAGCTATAGCGATGATTCTCGTAGCACAGACAGATGCAGGCTCTCAGCGGCAACAGCTCCTCAGCTGCAGCGGCCTACAATAGCGATAGCGATTATTCTCGGCCCGCGTTCCCCGCAGTAGACCCAGAGGTTCTGGAATTCTCGACAGAAGCCTCAACTGCAAGTAGAATCCCCCTCAATAGGAATTCAGAAGGCTGATGGGTGAAGTCTAATGTCCCTGAGACTTCAGCAGGAGGCAAGCTCAAATCAGGCCCTTGGGTAGTTGCTTCAGCAAGATGGTTGAAAGTTTCAAAGTCCTTTCCCTCTAGTTACACGGACAGAGGTTCATCTTGACATCCAGAAGTAACACACCGTGTATGCACAGATATTTATACCCCAGAAGTCTTTGTTCTCAAAAGTCACAAGTCACTGAACCCAGCCAGAACCAGTTCGGTGTGGTCCTGGAGCACTTTGTTTACAAGGCTGCATCCTGCCTTTCAGGAAGAGGGGGTCTGCCATCAGAAGCACGGTGGGAGGTGGAGCCATCATTCACCTTGCCAGGCACAGCCTGCTCAGATCAAAGGGTCACCCCTCCCCATACTCCAACTGCAGATCTCTCTATTCAATCCAGGTCGAGCTCAGCCTGCCCTTTCACTCCATAACCAGACAGCTAATACACATAACAGCAGAGCACGGTGCACTATGCTAGGGACTAACAGGTAAATCAAATGAGCTAATTATGGGAATACCAATTCATACAGTCAATTTATAATAGGGAGCATTCGCACTGTGGCACTGAATGGCAGTGGCACAGCGCCCAGAGCATCTAACACTAGCAAACACAGAGGAGAAAAAAACGAAAGATGGAAGGGAGACCCACGCCAATGGTGCCAGTGCTCTTTGGCATTAGAAACATCTAGAACTTTGAAAAATCATATTTCCGGTTCACTGCATCAGATTTTTGACATTAGGCATTTTTGACAAACCTAATCACAAGTGGAGGTGAGATGATCCATGCAATAGTCAAGGACACCATCAATAAAACTCTTTATGCTGCCAGATGAGCGGTATAAGATGTTCTGTCTTCCTGTTTTGGTGTTGTGTTTGTAATTTCCAAAGTGAGACTTTGAAATGAGAAGTGTCATTCATTGAGTTAATCGTTTTGTATTTAAGGGACTTTCTTTAGGATAAATGCAAATCTCCACTACTTTTTTCTGCTGTATTGAGGTGGCGGATGTTGTATTATAGCAGTAATGTGGTGGTATAGAGGGTGAGCAAAACCAAGGCTTTGTGAGTGCAGTAGCTTCACGATCAAAGTCTTCAATGAGGGTGGATGTAGACCAAAAACCTGCACCTGTGACCTGTCATGTTGGAGATGAGTCACGGGGTTGATGAGATTCTAAGGTTGCATAGGCAGATTGATCTTTAATTGTGTTTAAGACTTCGCCTTCACCTGCGCAGCGAAGGCCTGGCATGGCCTCCTGTTACATCTCCAATCCACAACAAATCTATTCTCTTTTTGGAAGGCCTTGAAAACCTGGCTATTCTCTTCTTAATCTCATGCATGGTCTCCCTCCCGCGGGCCTCTGTAGGACTTCACATAGCACCAGGACACCCTTGGGTAACAGTTGCGCTCTATATATTGCATTAACATAACATAACATAACTTCAAGCGATAGTGGTAATAGAATGTGTTGTGGGATATTTGATCAGAGAGTATTCACATGTGTGGATGTGTTACATACAATGTACATGGAGGAATTTTACAAAGCATTGGGACTGGTGTATGTGTTGGACTCCGTAGGAGTAGGTGTTTTGAAGTGCAAGTGAGTTGTAATGGGGGGCTGGATATCAATCCCTGATAGGAGAGTGTTCAGGGAAGAGAGACAGAGATGTTGGTTGCCAAGCTCTACATCAATTTATACAGGTAATACGATTTCAGTTTGATGTCAAATAGTTCATTTTGGAGAGTGGTTGAAGAGATTCCTGCACTGCTTATTAGTACATATCTGTAATGGGACCCCTTAAGACTGCGCAACATGATTTGCCATATTTTGAGGCCGCAAAATAAAATAAATTTAGACCACATAATGAAAAATGTGTGGTAATATGTACAGCCACAAAACATGCCTGTCACTAACACTGTGGCCCAGCCAGCAAACCAGCTCCGAGCCGCATGCCTGTGGTGCAGAACGAGATGTCCAATGCCACAGAGAGTTCCAGGATACAGTTTAAAATGTGTGCTCTCTCTGGCACCACCCAGATATGTCGCTTCTCAGCGTGACATATGCTGCTGGTGAGAGCTGTTAATGTGCTCCCTGCCTCCTCCTCCTCCAATCTTAATGTAAGGAGGATGGAGAACAGCAATATGTATTTCAGGCTGTTCAGTAATGCGGAGGGGTAGGGGAGAAGTAGAACGGGGAAACTAAATGGCCATGGAGGGTGAGGGAAAGGGGGTCAGGAAACAATGGTGACTGGGGTGGTGGCCGAAAAGCAAAGGAGGAGGACAGCTAGGGGCAGGTAGGAGGGAGGGCAGGAAGACAGCACTGGGAGACAAAAGAAAAGAAGGACAGGTGTGAGGACTAGTAGAAAGACTGCGAAAGGACACCATAACAAGGACAGCACTGATAAGTCAAAGTCTCCAGCAGTCTTTTTCTCCTTTTTATACAGGTTTGGCACAGTTATTTTGAGGTTCTTGAAGGCAGACTCTGCCTCCATGAAGCTCAAAGTCACTTCGCAGAGCAGGAGAGAGAATGAAAATACCTCTCCTGCTCACCAACTTTTATTGTACTAGAGCACAGTTGTATCAATAAAAGGAGGATCAATTAAGCGTCCAGCGCTGGGTCAATAACAGGTGGGTCAATTAAGCTTCTAAGTGTTTTTTAAAGAGTTTGGCAGATGGATTACTGAGTCATAAATGTGAGGCTTTCCCGTCCACCTCATTACAAGTGTAGTATATCCTATGGCACCTGTAATAGAGTGGATGAGATATTGGTCATGTTTGTGATGGATTACGTGGCCACTAAACTCTAAATCGAGCTGAAAGTAGCAACTAACATTCCTGCAAGTGAAACAGTTTGCAAGTTAACATTATAAACAAGCATTGGCAATGCCAATAGGTCTGGTTTATGAATGCACTGTCAAGCCAGACCAAAAAATCAAAGCCTGCCCCATTCCCATCTGTGCTGCTGCCACAGACATACAGCATAATGTATGTGGTTATTTAAGATGCTTTAATAGCATTACAGTGGCACGTGCGAGTCCGTTAAAGCTCAAGCCCAGGCAGCTGGATAAACAAACGAAATGATCACAGCTGTGTGGCGGACAGGCCATTTTTGTGGAAGCACACAACTTCTGCCCAAACAAAACATGTACTCCTGGTTCCCAACATCTGGGCGGAGCCAAATCCCTCTCCTGGTGGTTCTCACATAATTGTCTGGCGACAGCTGTGCTGTCACGACAAATCATAAATATGAGTTCTGCAAACATTGAAAAGTATTACCACCGCAGCTCAATGTCAAAGCTCCAGATTAATGTACAATCCATTGTTCAAATGCATTTTTCAGAATCTTTAGGAATTAAAATATATGTTTCATTCGTAATGAGGCCGCATGGATTAAACTAATCGTATGTATGGAAGAGCCTGTGTGCCTCTTTAAGCGTCAATATTTTACAAAATAATAATTCACTGAAGGAATGAGAAGATATGCACGGCTTGTAAAGATGCACATTCATTTTGTACACACTCGAAGAAAGAATCAGTAAAACATACACCGAAAGTCTTACCTGGTTTCATTCCCCTCCTTGTATTCGCTTCTGTAGAACCCGGCCAGGTCGTCTGCCAGCTCCCCGGTGAACTGACTGCGGAGAACATATGTTTTACCAACTTCTAGGTCTTTGTCCAGCTCCACCACCAGATACTGGGTCGGTACCTCCAGCCATGTCCTCTTAATGCCCGGGGCAGTAGATCCATCTGTGACAGCCAGTGAAACCAGAAATGCGCCCTGCACGGTGTAGTTCAGCTTGTTGCTGTGAATCAGGACAAGGTTAGTGGCGATTTCGCACCTGAAATACACGCTGCTTCTCCCTTTGAAGATGTAGAGGCCTTCGGAGTTCTTCTCCAGGTAGGGCTGCAGCTCCACGTCATAGTGTTGAGGGATCAGGGATTTGGGGAGACGTCGCCTGTTCCACGGGTTGTTTGGCTGTGGAGTGGTGGGTTCTGCGGTTGTGGTTCCTGTCCCATTTGTGGGCACGGTGGGACTTAGGTTCATATTTCTATACATTTCTTTAGAATATACGACGGACAGCCCAATGATCGTAGCAATAGCAGTCACGGCAAAGAAGACGAACACCATGGCCAGCAGGTTGCTAATGTAGAAGCCTTTCGCCATTTTCACAACTGATAATTATTTGCAAAATGAGAAAGCGGACTGCTCCGTGATCCTTTTGAATGTCTGCAAGGCACTGTCAGCAGAAGGTCGATTAGTCCACAGCTGGTCGAGAAAATATTAACTTGAGGGCAACAAGGTAAAGCCACTCACTCGGAAACAGCTACTCCTGTTGAAAAAATACAAAAATCAGTGATGCTGAAAGTAGTGTTAGCCCATAAATCCCACAGCCCATCAACCTGTGTTTACATTTCTGCAAGGAAGAACTTTACAAGTATTCCTAAAGTACCAGATAGACAGCCAGAGTGCTGGGATATTTTCTCTGACTGGTTCATTGTTTATAAACCCATAAACCACACCTGGACTATACATATGATATGCAGTACAGAATGCAGCTATAGCTCTAACAATTAATTGAAAACTAAAATGTCATAGCTCCTCCAGTCATCAGCCCTGCATCAGCTCCAGGTGGAGGTCGCATGAAGGTATACATCCTTACATCCCATCAAAATTGCACACTAGGTAAAGCCTCTCATTCAAGCCACACCTGTGGAGATAGGATTTGCCCCACCCCACTGAGACTTCTATCAGTCCCTCCAATCATGACGCCGTTTGGTCCTTTAGAGTCTGAGGTCTTAAAGCCCCACCAACATCCACTACAGAACCTCTTATTCCCACACTAGATCAAAGCTTCAAATACATCAATTAAACGAGTCAGTGGTCTGACGACAATTTCCAAGTTATACTTTGACCTAAGTGCTGGACTACAGCAGCAAACTCATAGTTTTGCTCTGTTGCTAAAGCAAATACGAGTTTTTTTTTAAATCCTTGTGCCAACAGGGTAAGAAGTCAGCTGGTCCCAGAGCTGTCACCAACAGAAAAAGCAACTGACATGCAGAGAGAAGAGAACATCTGTGGAATTCAAAGAAGAAGAGAGGGATTTAAATGAAAAGCAGCAGCTATGGAAGAACTGCTTGATGTGTTTCTAGCCTATCTGATCTAGCTGTAGGAACTTTAAATCCATGCCATTAATCCAGTTCTCTTGTCCTCCCTCATGGAAATTAGCGTAGGCCAGTTTTAATCGGATTTTACTTTATGCTGGTAGATATGTTTTTGAACGAATGCCTGGATGAAGGAATGAGTGAATGAATCAATGAATAAATGCATGAATCTGTCATTTATATTGCGTAACTGTTACCTCAAAAAGCTGTGTCCTAGGCCAACCCATAAACAAGAAGGAGAAAAGTCTGAGAATAAACAAGAAACATTTAAACGGTTACATTGAGCAGGTACCTTTTTAACTGCTTTCTGAATCTTTCATAGTTAGACTGACTCGGAGGAACAGAGGCATGGAATTCCATGCTTTGGATGTTAAGACGGATAGGGATCGGCCACACATCCTGTTTTCTTTGTATATCTAAGGACTAACATCAGATGTTGGGCGTTAGAACGCAGGGTACAGATGGAACGGTACGGAACGAATATGGAAGATATATGGTTATCCAGTCTGATGCTGCTTACTGCCTTGTGGAAGAGACAGAGAGTCATATGTGCAAGAAAGTGGCAGAGCACGGGTTAGCTCCAAAACTGCTAACGCCGCGCTCCATCACTTTAGAAACGCAGAGATCCGCCGTATTTACAATAATACGGAGCACACTTGCGTTTCTTCCTGCGCTGGTGCTAAATTCAGCTGTCTAGCACCAATGCAGGCACCCTTGCACCATAGTGCAAGAGTGCCTGCATTGAGGGAATGATTGTTTATGTGAAGGAAGGTGTCCCTGCCTGCACATATGCAACCCAGAATGGCGATTTGTAACTTCTTGACCTGCTGCATTGTGGAACGCCTTCCTGCACATAAGCAATCCAGAATGGCGATTTGTAACTTCTATGTCTGCTGCATTGTGGAACGCCTTCCTGCACATAAACAATCGTTCATGACAGTTTTCTGTTTCTATCTGTGCTGCACAATGCAGCACACATAGAAACAGCACAAACAAGGAGAAATAAAGCATTTCTCCTTGTTTCGCCATGTTAAGACTAGGTTTTCTCTGGTCTTAATTTTGGCCCTGTCTCCTATTTACGCCACCCTTGTAAATAGGAGGCAGCATCAAATTCAATGGGTGTTGCGGTGGAACCCCACTACAACACCCATTGTGCGCCCCTTTCACTCTAAGTGTAGCGTAAAAGGGGGCCTTATTTACAAGGTGGCGTTAAGCCACGTTAAGAAGCTTAATGCCACCTTGCAAATAAGGCGAAGGGTTTATCGCAACAGGAACGTCATTAAAAGTGACGTTTCTGTGGCGATAGGGGCCCCATTGCCTTAATAAGGGCCCTCTGAGCACCTAGCAGCCAGAGACATGGGTGGAAATGAACTGAAATAATTGTAGGAGAAACTGCCAAATTCCAAAGATCAACGGTTCACAATATTGTGACCACAAAACTGCAGGGCAAAATACAGGTAAGTGCACAAAGGGAGGTAAGGATTTACTATTCATAACTCCACATACACGTACCTTGAACTATAATCAAAGGATTCCGTTGCCTCCTGGATACTTCCCACATATATATATATCACCAAGGTACAGCATGTATTTGGAGTTAGGTATTCAACATGTATAGAAACTTACCTTGCAATATTTTGATCCTCTATATTGTGGTCACAATATTGTGACCCGTCAATATTTGGGATTCGATGTTCCAAGCCCACACCATAGAAATAAATGATTTTCGTTTTAGTCCCAAGACCAAACACGCTGCAAGGTTTTGTAGTACCTTTGCCCTGTGAATTTGTTATTTTTTGCAAATAAATAACTGCAATTTTGTGGAGTGTAATTGTGTGCAGTTTTATGCAATTCGGGATCCTGGCGTAGATCCCACAAATATACGTGTCATACACTTCTGAAAAAACACAAATTCCTGCTGTTCTTTTGGAGGTACGTTGGCCATGCCCCAATGTTGTCAAAGAAGGCATACTAAACCAGGTCTGGAAAAACAGTGGAAATAGCATATCACATGTGACTCATTTAAACAAAGAAAACTTCAGCGCTCGCCCTGCTGTATCCGCTGGAAGTGCATACAGCTCATATTGTCATGTTGGTCGTAGAGAACATGAAGAGCATATCCCTGGTACAGTCACAGAAAGAATGTAGAAAGTGTTCATGCTAGGACCACAAATGGCCACATGGTGTATGTCCACAGAAGTTTGGGAATTCACTCATTACTGCATGTTGGTGGCCGCTTATTCTGCTCAGTGGACTAACCAGGTCAAGGAATGGACCCTATCAAGGTCTTGGTGTTAAAAGAATGGCTAAAATGATTTGAGGAATTTTGATTTGAATATCACTTACTGGGCTATAATTGTTAGCAATATCTCTAACTCGTGCACTAACTCAAATACAACCTGTATCTGTTTGCCAACTTCTCCCATACAGACCTATCTCAAGACCTGGGGCTGGATCAGGGAAGTATCTTCTAGTTGTATCACTATCGCTTTTAAGACCTGTTCAACAAATCAATCAAAGGGACACATCAAAAAATAGCAAGAATGCAAAGCATTACTTATTCTGAAGAAGAATGTATTAAATGTAATAAGATAACCCCAATGTTAACCTATGGGAAATGTAGGCCGCGCAGCAGTGAAAAACTAATTGAAGAACCTTTCGCTACCAGGACATGTAAAACTAGAAAGTACATGCTCCACTATTTAAATACATTGCATGCTGCCCACTGGGCTGTCCAGGGCCTGCCCTAGGGGTCACTTATATGTATTAAAATTACAGTTTAAATCTGCACACACAGGCTGCAATGGCATGTCTGAGATATGTTTAAAACGGCTACTTCAGTGGGTGGCACAACTATTGCTGTAGGCCCAACAGTGGCATTTAATTTACAGGCTATGGGTACACATATTACCATTTTACTAGGGACTTACTAGTAAATTAAATATGCCAATTGGGTATGAGCCAATTCTACCATGTTTCAAGGAGAGACCACAAGCACTTCAGCACTGGTTAGCAGTGGTAAAGTGTGCAGAGTCATAAAAGCCAATAAAAACGGGTTCATAAAACAGGAGGGTGAAGGCAAAAGGTTTGGGGATGACCCTAAAAAAGGGCCAAGTCCAAAATATATATTACCAAGTGGTGGTTACCCCTGTGTAGTTATAGTCTGGTCTACGGTTCCACTGGAAAAAACATTTTTTAATAAGCTTGCAACTGGTGTTGTTTGACAAATCTTCACAACACTTTTAAAAAAAAGCCTCCCCACCTCAGCTCCATTCTGGAAAGTTTTATGGTGATCCATCAAGCGAGGGCCAAGAAAAAGTGGGGTATTTAAAAACACATTTTCCCAGTTCATTTTTTATAGGAAAATTGAAAAGATATACTACAAAAAATGCTGAATGGAATTGCACCAATTTGGGCAGAAAGCGTGCTTTTTGTGATTTGACGCTAATCTGTTCAGTCGTTTTTAAGAAATCAAGGTTCAAAATGTATGCATATGTCACACCGCGGACGATTCGCGGCTGTTTACGTGATGGATCTGCAAGCTCAACCAGATGTTGTGATTGGCTGGCCTCAACGGGAAGTAAAAGTTGCAGCCACCATCTTAGGTCTCAGGAACTCGGTCCCTGAGTCCTAAAAAAGAAAACAAAATATGATATAAGGAGGGTAGGGGCACCATGACCCCTTGAACCTTGTGGGGTCTAATGTAAAAACACATTTTTTGTGGGAGTTCTGTGGCTCCATGATCGACTGCAATGCTCAGCACAACACCACTGGGGCTCTGCGGATCTAGAACAAATTACCATTGGTGTCATTCTGAGTGCCATAGTGGATTTACAGATCCATGGAGCTCCTCAAAAAAAATATGGAAAAAAAGGATAAAGGGCCTGCCCTAAAGTAACTATGTTTTGCGCCCACACCATGTACTGCTTATATCCTCACATATTACAGCACTCATGACATGTTCAATTCCATCATTCATAACATCACTGCAAAATCTGAAATTATATAATTGCCGAAAACACTGTGCATGGCAGGGTGTGAGTTATAGTTGCTTTAGGTCACAAGTTATAGTAACTTGAGATAAATATAACTGGAGAAGTTCAGTGGCTTTTTACATTTAAAATGGTATGTTTGAACTGACATTTCACCTTACTATAATGTTCCTTTACCTTTGTTTGTTTCAGTACATTTCTAAGGTTTTTATATACATAAATATATATAGATATATACACATATATATATATTTATTTATTTCAGCCACAGTTTTTAAGAATTGCTGCGCACTCTGGTCAGTTGCAATAAAGTTTATTTATTTCAATTTGTTGCTAAACACGATCTGTACGCGATCTGCTGACAAACGCGTTTCAGCCTCCTGGCCTTCGTCAATGTCAATAGTCGTCAGTTACCATAATCTATTTAAGCATTTCATTGGTTGCCATGATCATAGAAAAATGGAAATAGAAAGCGGACTACATATGTACAAATAATCAGTGTGGGAAGTGTCGGCCATCTTAACACTATGTAATACTGTGGTTCCCATTGCATGTTTAAGCTACTCTCTCAAATCATAAAGAACAATAATCAATCATATATACATTTGGCAATTGAATAAACAGAATTTAGTCTCACCGGCTTTTAAATTCATGTGCACCCTAATCATGCCCTGAATGGGCTATCTTCGTTAATTGTGAGTCAATACACAAAGGGTGTTTAAATTTATGAGAGAGCAATATGTGTTGATCGTAAACATGTTGCAAGAAAATAACGCCCTGAATGGGCTATCATATACTCTGTTGCCATTCCTCCCCTAAGTTAGAAAGTTTCAAGGGACAGCATTAGGGTTTCAGTTATTTTATCCAATAAAGGACCAAAGTTCCTCCTCCTGGTTTAGTCCCCCCGGAGTTTTGGTGCGTAGCTCCACTATGAGTTTCGCCTCAAGTTGTCTCAGTGACCTGACTCTGTCCCCTCCTCTTTCACCCGCTGGGACCTGATCTAAACAGAAGAATGTCAGTGTATCACTTTTCGCACCATGCAACCCTGCAAAATGCCTCGCCACTGGGTACATTTTGTCCCTATTCGTTATGGCTCTTTTGTGTTCAAGAATACGCTTCTTTGCTGGGTGTATGGTGCTTCCTATGTATTGCAGTCCACAGGGACAGACCAGGCAATATATTACATAGCTGGAATTGCAGTTGAGGAGTTTATCAATGGGTCTTTTAGTTTTTTTGCCTGGCACTGCATAGTCTTTCACCTTTTTACAGTTTTTGCACGCCTTGCAACTCATGCAAGGAAAGAAACCCGTTATAGTTGGTTTGGTTTTCGGTTTCTCCTCAAAGTGGCTGCGCACCAAGATATCTTTTAACGAGGAACTTTTCCTGAAAGTAATGTCAGGATTTGGAGAGATCAATTTACCCAAGACCCCGTCAGTTTGGAGAATTCCCCAGTTCTTCTGTATGAGGCCCCTGATCTTGTGAGCCTCAGCCGAGAAGGTCATAATTAATCTGACCTTAGATTGTTCTTCATCCAATGCATTAACAGAGACCTGTTTTTTAGTGAGTAGTTCCTGTCTACTTCTACTTGCTGCCTTGTCTACTGCTTCCTGCAGCACTTTACTGTTGTAACCTCTATCTTTGAATCTCAGTAGAGATTCATCCGCTGCCATTTGGAAATCCTCAAGGCGGGAGCAGTTCCTCTTGAGCCTTAAGAGCTCCCCATACGGAATGCTGTTGATCAAATTCCGTGGATGTTGGCTCCAAGAGTGCAAGACAGTGTTGCCCGCTGTCGGCTTGCGGTACAATTTTGTGCACAGTTTATTGTCTGCCACAAAAACTAGGAGATCTAAGAAGGCTACCTCCTCTCCACTGATGTTACTTGTGAATTGGAGGTTGTAGCTATTGTTATTCAAAGCCCTCACATACTCTTCTGCCTCCATTCGTGTACCTCTCCAAACTATGAAGAGGTCATCGATGTACCTAGTCCATAGGGCTATTTTATCGAGCCATATCTCATTGTCGCCCGCCCAGGCCACGTGCTTCTCCCACCAGCCCACGAAAAGATTCGCGTAGCTGGGGGCGAAGCACGTGCCCATCGCGGTGCCCTGTGTCTGCAAATAAAGTTCTCCTGCAAATAGAAAAATATTGTTATGCAGACAAAACGAGACAATTTGCGATAGCATTTTGTTGTGCTCCTGGAACTTAAGTGCTCGGCTTTTCAGAAAAAATTCAAGGGCTTCTAATCCCTGGGAGTGTCTAATGCTCGTGTACAAGCTAGTTATATCAAGGGTTACTAACAATAAATCATCGTCCCAAGAAATCCCCTGTATCTGACGGATAAAGTCAGTTGTATCTAGGATGAATGAACTCAGGTCCTTAACCATGGGGAACAAAAAGGAGTCTACATAGATAGAAGCCTTCTCCAGTAGACTCCCCAGTGAGGAGACTATCGGACGTCCTGGAGGCTCCTTGATGTCCTTGTGTACCTTCTACTGAGATTCAAAGATAGAGGTTACAACAGTAAAGTGCTGCAGGAAGCAGTAGACAAGGCAGCAAGTAGAAGTAGACAGGAACTACTCACTAAAAAACAGGTCTCTGTTAATGCATTGGATGAAGAACAATCTAAGGTCAGATTAATTATGACCTTCTCGGCTGAGGCTCACAAGATCAGGGGCCTCATACAGAAGAACTGGGGAATTCTCCAAACTGACGGGGTCTTGGGTAAATTGATCTCTCCAAATCCTGACATTACTTTCAGGAAAAGTTCCTCGTTAAAAGATATCTTGGTGCGCAGCCACTTTGAGGAGAAACCGAAAACCAAACCAACTATAACGGGTTTCTTTCCTTGCATGAGTTGCAAGGCGTGCAAAAACTGTAAAAAGGTGAAAGACTATGCAGTGCCAGGCAAAAAAACTAAAAGACCCATTGATAAACTCCTCAACTGCAATTCCAGCTATGTAATATATTGCCTGGTCTGTCCCTGTGGACTGCAATACATAGGAAGCACCATACACCCAGCAAAGAAGCGTATTCTTGAACACAAAAGAGCCATAACGAATAGGGACAAAACGTACCCAGTGGCGAGGCATTTTGCAGGGTTGCATGGTGCGAAAAGTGATACACTGACATTCTTCTGTTTAGATCAGGTCCCAGCGGGTGAAAGAGGAGGGGACAGAGTCAGGTCACTGAGACAACTTGAGGCGAAACTCATAGTGGAGCTACGCACCAAAACTCCGGGGGGACTAAACCAGGAGGAGGAACTTTGGTCCTTTATTGGATAAAATAACTGAAACCCTAATGCTGTCCCTTGAAACTTTCTAACTTAGGGGAGGAATGGCAACAGAGTATATGATAGCCCATTCAGGGCGTTATTTTCTTGCAACATGTTTACGATCAACACATATTGCTCTCTCATAAATTTAAACACCCTTTGTGTATTGACTCACAATTAACGAAGATAGCCCATTCAGGGCATGATTAGGGTGCACATGAATTTAAAAGCCGGTGAGACTAAATTCTGTTTATTCAATTGCCAAATGTATATATGATTGATTATTGTTCTTTATGATTTGAGAGAGTAGCTTAAACATGCAATGGGAACCACAGTATTACATAGTGTTAAGATGGCCGACACTTCCCACACTGATTATTTGTACATATGTAGTCCGCTTTCTATTTCCATTTTTCTATGATCATGGCAACCAATGAAATGCTTAAATAGATTATGGTAACTGACGACTATTGACATTGACGAAGGCCAGGAGGCTGAAACGCGTTTGTCAGCAGATCGCGTACAGATCGTGTTTAGCAACAAATTGAAATAAATAAACTTTATTGCAACTGACCAGAGTGCGCAGCAATTCTTAAAAACTGTGGCTGAAATTGACTCGCGAGTTCCGCCCTCGCGGCTGGTGCACCCGCTGTGCTGTGAGCAGGATAATTGACGGAGTACGTGGACTATAGCAATTGGATTTCCCGCTCCGCTACCGCCATGGAATACGCGACCAACATTTCTGAGGCTTGGTGAGAACAGCCTCGTTTGGAACAGCGTCTAACGGATACCGAGGACCCCTTCGAGGGACGAGAGGACCGGAGCCTGGCAACAGTGTCACTGGAGGTCTCGACCCTGCACGAGGGAGGTGTGAGCAGAGAGACACGCCGAGACGCGAGAAACGCGCAGGTGGTCGGTGACGGCTGTGCGGAGATCGCCCCGGTGAGTCCCTTCTGCCCTTGGCTTTTGACATTTGCATAACTGCGGTAGTAACGGCGTTTTTGGTCACAAAACAAAACGATATTGTGCCTAAATATTGTTGGCTAACACGACCATGTTCAGCGACGCTGAACGATTAGAAGCGGCAGAGACTGTTTTTAAAGGGACGGCACATGGGCAGAGAAGAGAAGGGGAACAACAACCGAATGTAACACCCAGCAATCTACGAGGTTGGTTCACTAAATTGGAAAGAACCTACGAAAAGGAAATCAGGAAGTGGTGGGAGGCCACTTCCTTACAACGTTATTTGGATGTGGATAGGATCCCGAGGGGCCTGAGAATCTACACAATCCCCTCATATGAGAATCCAGACCCAAACCTCTTAAAAGAGTGGTCGGACTACACGAGAGCCTCAGCAAAAGGGATGGTAGAGATTCTTGTAAAATACGCCAAAAGCGACAGAGCTAAATTGTTGGATGAAATCCAAGAGATTGAGAACAATATATCTAAAGATACAGATAAGGAGCTTATCGACACATTGAGGGCGCGTATGAAAACCCGCTTAGTAGCCTATGAAAACGACATAAAAAGACGCAAACAGAGTAAGTTTGCACGAGACCAACGAGACTACGAAAGCGGGAGGGTGCTGACTTTCGCTAAAAAGTACGACGCACCTAGAAGAGCCCTGCAACAATCAAGAGGTGAGGCAGCGACAACCCAAAGGGACACATCGGAATCGGAAGCTGATCTTTCAGAGGTAGAACTACCTAGAAGCACGGAGGAAATACCACGCAACGTGGATCAGCTTTTTCCCGAGGAATACCACCTAATCAAGGAGTCGTGGCGCAAATTTCCACAGAGAAGCCGCCCACCAGAACAGGACGGCGGAAAACAAGGAGAGGAGGGCAGAACAACAAAACAAAATTACGAACCCCGCGTAACGAGGAGCAGACGAGGGGGAAAGAGGAAGTGAACAAGCTCTCCATCATCAATCTCTCCCCTAGAATACTCACTCAAGTGGAGAGAACAGTGCTACAGAAAGGGCTCACCTTCTGCCCCACAACAAAATGGGACTATACATCAATGCGAATTGACTTGTATCGATACATACGCAAGCTCAAACTACGAAAAAATTTTGCAATGCACCCTGAATCCAAAATGAAACAATTGGCAACAGAGGGATCCACCACAGAGAACCTCGAGGGGAGCGATTTGGAAATCCTCACAGTGATGAGGGATTTACAAGAAACTGAAGAAATTGGAGGAGCTACAAGTATGCAAGGCGCCACTCAACTTCTAATGGAGATAGGGGTAAAGCAAAGTAGTGGTAGAAGCGAGTTTAAAGCACAATCCAAATACATACCACGAACCCCCTATGATGCCATTGATTGCTTCCATGAGGCAGTAATTAAAGACCTTGACAAATTACGAGCTGATGAGAGAGGGAAAAGGAAATTTAATCTCACAAAAGCGCAATGGGAAGCTGTGAAATCCCTCAGAGACGACCCCGAACTGGTAATCAAGCAGTCAGACAAAGGGGGGAATGTCGTAATAATGACCAAGGAACAATATAAACGTGAGGCCTTACGCTTACTTGGTGATACACAAAGTTATGTGAAAATCAAGAGAGAAGACTACAACAGCAGCGTGTTGGCGTTTTACAGCCTTTTGGAAGAATGGAACAATAAAGGAATTTTAGAAATTAATGAGCTCCAATACATGAAGGTTGAGTGTCCTGTGTTACCCACATTCTACCATCTTCCGAAGGTACACAAGGACATCAAGGAGCCTCCAGGACGTCCGATAGTCTCCTCACTGGGGAGTCTACTGGAGAAGGCTTCTATCTATGTAGACTCCTTTTTGTTCCCCATGGTTAAGGACCTGAGTTCATTCATCCTAGATACAACTGACTTTATCCGTCAGATACAGGGGATTTCTTGGGACGATGATTTATTGTTAATAACCCTTGATATAACTAGCTTGTACACGAGCATTAGACACTCCCAGGGATTAGAAGCCCTTGAATTTTTTCTGAAAAGCCGAGCACTTAAGTTCCAGGAGCACAACAAAATGCTATCGCAAATTGTCTCGTTTTGTCTGCATAACAATATTTTTCTATTTGCAGGAGAACTTTATTTGCAGACACAGGGCACCGCGATGGGCACGTGCTTCGCCCCCAGCTACGCGAATCTTTTCGTGGGCTGGTGGGAGAAGCACGTGGCCTGGGCGGGCGACAATGAGATATGGCTCGATAAAATAGCCCTATGGACTAGGTACATCGATGACCTCTTCATAGTTTGGAGAGGTACACGAATGGAGGCAGAAGAGTATGTGAGGGCTTTGAATAACAATAGCTACAACCTCCAATTCACAAGTAACATCAGTGGAGAGGAGGTAGCCTTCTTAGATCTCCTAGTTTTTGTGGCAGACAATAAACTGTGCACAAAATTGTACCGCAAGCCGACAGCGGGCAACACTGTCTTGCACTCTTGGAGCCAACATCCACGGAATTTGATCAACAGCATTCCGTATGGGGAGCTCTTAAGGCTCAAGAGGAACTGCTCCCGCCTTGAGGATTTCCAAATGGCAGCGGATGAATCTCTACTGAGATTCAAAGATAGAGGTTACAACAGTAAAGTGCTGCAGGAAGCAGTAGAAAAGGCAGCAAGTAGAAGTAGACAGGAACTACTCACTAAAAAACAGGTCTCTGTTAATGCATTGGATGAAGAACAATCTAAGGTCAGATTAATTATCACCTTCTCGGCTGAGGCTCACAAGATCAGGGGCCTCATACAGAATAACTGGGGAATTCTCCAAACTGACGGGGTCTTGGGTAAATTGATCTCTCCAAATCCTGACATTACTTTCAGGAAAAGTTCCTCGTTAAAAGATATCTTGGTGCGCAGCCACTTTGAGGAGAAACCGAAAACCAAACCAAATATAACGGGTTTCTTTCCTTGCATGAGTTGCAAGGCGTGCAAAAACTGTAAAAAGGTGAAAGACTATGCAGTGCCAGGCAAAAAAAACTAAAAGACCCATTGATAAACTCCTCAACTGCAATTCCAGCTATGTAATATATTGCCTGGTCTGTCCCTGTGGACTGCAATACATAGGAAGCACCATACACCCAGCAAAGAAGCGTATTCTTGAACACAAAAGAGCCATAACGAATAGGGACAAAACGTACCCAGTGGCGAGGCATTTTGCAGGGTTGCATGGTGCGAAAAGTGATACACTGACATTCTTCTGTTTAGATCAGGTCCCAGCGGGTGAAAGAGGAGGGGACAGAGTCAGGTCACTGAGACAACTTGAGGCGAAACTCATAGTGGAGCTACGCACCAAAACTCCGGGGGGACTAAACCAGGAGGAGGAACTTTGGTCCTTTATTGGATAAAATAACTGAAACCCTAATGCTGTCCCTTGAAACTTTCTAACTTAGGGGAGGAATGGCAACAGAGTATATGATAGCCCATTCAGGGCGTTATTTTCTTGCAACATGTTTACGATCAACACATATTGCTCTCTCATAAATTTAAACACCCTTTGTGTATTGACTCACAATTAACGAAGATAGCCCATTCAGGGCATGATTAGGGTGCACATGAATTTAAAAGCCGGTGAGACTAAATTCTGTTTATTCAATTGCCAAATGTATATATGATTGATTATTGTTCTTTATGATTTGAGAGAGTAGCTTAAACATGCAATGGGAACCACAGTATTACATAGTGTTAAGATGGCCGACACTTCCCACACTGATTATTTGTACATATGTAGTCCGCTTTCTATTTCCATTTTTCTATGATCATGGCAACCAATGAAATGCTTAAATAGATTATGGTAACTGACGACTATTGACATTGACGAAGGCCAGGAGGCTGAAACGCGTTTGTCAGCAGATCGCGTACAGATCGTGTTTAGCAACAAATTGAAATAAATAAACTTTATTGCAACTGACCAGAGTGCGCAGCAATTCTTAAAAACTGTGGCTGAAATTGACTCGCGAGTTCCGCCCTCGCGGCTGGTGCACCCGCTGTGCTGTGAGCAGGATAATTGACGGAGTACGTGGACTATATATTTATTTATATATACGCACACACACATATATATACATATATCCGTACATAGAGGACCTGCGGATCAGCTCTACCGCGGGTCTGTTTGAGAGTCATTTACACTCTGCTTCCATACATGACAGTGAACTGCAAGGGGTAAGGGTTTAGTCCACATCAATCACTGGATCCTCTGTACTGCAATTGATGCCATTTATGATCACATTGGTGCATCCACCTGAAAATGAGTGTCCTTCAGGGTCAGGGCTAGTTGGCTACTCCTTTCGTTATGTGTTTTCTCCTTCTATAATTCCCTTTTCATTTCTTTGCTTCTCTTTTTATTCCAATCTTTTTTAAGCGGTTACTACAGCTCTCTAGTCAGTGCTAATGGGTAACTTGTTTGCTGCTAATTTCATCTATAGTATGCTGCATCCCAAATGGCAACTTCCGCTAAACTAGAAGTCTATTATGGAATGCTTTTATCAATAGTGTATTCTTGTTTTACCATTCCAAGATGGATAACTTGTTGGTTCTAAATCTGGCAGCCATGCATGAACTTTAAAACAACAATAGACTATTTACAATACCTTTGCAAGATGGGCACGTGCTATTTAGTCCCGTTATTGCAAGCATACACCCCTGTGTATAGACAGAAGCATGTTTTTTGTTTTGTACTTGTATTTTTTAAATGTATCTTGCATAAATATAGCATACAGTCTCTTGGTCAAGCCTTTTGGGGTGCCTCGAGACCAAATTCCACTACAAGTCTTTTCAACAAACTTAACAATCACCACTTGTCTCTACATGACACGTTTAGGGGCGGTCTTTGCAAGTATAGCAGTCATCCATGACAGTTAAGTAAAATCCATACCCCGCTTAAATTGTCATCAAGTTTGAGTCTCACTCTGAACCTATGAGAGGTCCTCGGGATTCAGAAGGGATAAAGGATCCATTTCTAACTTCCTATTAAAGTTCCACTGAGATTTCAAAATTATTTTATATGTGCTCCATGTATGCTGTGCTAATGTGAACAATTGTAAGGTGAGTGTTTCATAGCACCTCGAATATGAATGGGATGTTGTGTGCTTTTCTCAGACAGCGTAATGCTGAGTGTATGGGTGTCTACAGCGGGTCACTTTATAGTGAAAATAGAGCTACAAACACTGAACCATTTTTTGTTGATAAGTTGGTGTTGCCAGCACTTGATCTTTTTCTAAGTGACTTCAGAACCACTTGCTTCCGAGATGCCAACATTGAGTGTGAAGGAGGTTCCTTATGATGCCAATTCCTGTTGCAGTGTGTAAATGCATCAGTGGGGCATTTGTGCATCCGACAGGTTGATGAATGGTCTGGCCCTGTCTGAAATTCATGGACGGTGAGTGCGAAGCTCTAGATTTTTTTTTACACTTCCATGTCTGATGCACAGGCACACATGTGTGGGACAGATGGATGATAATACCTAGAGTACATGCATACGACATTTTCTTGGCAAGACTTTAAGACCCTTTAAAGCAGTGAATGAAAGAGGATTTTATAGGATAACCTGCAGGCCAGTGAAGAGATGCATAATTTTACAACAGTTTCATCCAAAATGAGAGTCATGCAATTCATGAGGCAGTATGAGGGTGAGAGTGCAGGAGTATTCATGATGCGCTATGATGGTGAAAGCGCAGGAGTATTCAAGAGGTAGTATGATGGTGAGAGCGCAGGAGTATTCATGAGTTGGTATGATGGTCGGAGGCAGGAGTATTCATGAGGTGCTATGATGTGAGAGGACAGGGGTATAGATGAAGTGGGATGATGTGAGAGTGCAGGAGAATTCATGAGGTGTATGATGGTGAGAGCACAGGAGTATTCATGAGGTGGTATGACTGTAAGCGCAGGAGTATAAATTAGGTGGTATGATGGTGAGAGCGCAGGAGTATTCATGAGGTGTATGATGGTGACAACGCAGGAGTATGCATGAGGTGGTATGATGAATCCAGATTTATCCATCGGAATACCTGGCGGTCATGGATCAAGCGTGCGCGGACAGCTTGCCCTGGAAGCCCCGTTATAGACCCGGGAAACGAAGGCGGCGACGATGTGGGGCCAAAACATGGCAGTGCAATAGAGGCCATCAACGCCCGAGGCACACGAAGAAGCAGGGATTGGAGTGTCGGCGGCTAGCGGTGCCCATGCTGCCCCCCGACGATTGTGTGACTGACCTGGCGGAGGGTGGCTGTGAGTGCCTAATTAGCCCGAATCTGCGGAGGGATGCAAGGGCGGAGGTGGAGTGGCGCCCGCCATCTTGATGCCTACAGCGACGGCCCGAGGCAGCACACCCCGCTCCCGTAGCGAGATTGGTCCTGATCCGAGGGAACGTGACTCCCCGGGGACTCCAACGCGGCCTCTCTCTGCCCGGGACACACAGCGGGAGAAAGTGCTGCACTCTGACCGGGAGGCAAGGGCTGGAGAATAGCGGCCGCCATCTTGCGACCGGCGGACAAATGGATGATCTCTGTGGCTTGCTGTGACCACCTGGGTGGGTGAATGCATCTTGGGCAGCCACAGCGTATTTCAATCCACGCCCCAGTGCTTCCGGGCCCGGCTTGGGGGGGGGGGGACGGCCCCAGCCCTCTTTCCCGCCTTGGACTCGTTAGGAATCCCCCACCGTGGGCCTAGTTAAGGGACTGGAGACTTTGGCAATTGACCAGACAGAGCTTGTGAGTGCCAGAGGCAGCAGATAAACGAGGCATACTGGGGTTCAATGGAGGCAGAAGACCCTAGGATTCCTGAGCGACAGGAGCTGAGACTACTCTGGCCACGACGTGGATCTGAGGCCCCAAGCAGCTATCGGGCACAGACCTTGTGCCGGCATGGCCTGCGAGGGAGTGCAGACCCAGTTCTCCTTGCCACCGCCTCCCCCCCTTGTCGAGGGCCTATACCAGCGATTAGAGACCTGTGCAGCGGGACTGGCGGGGCCTGCGAGCTAGAAGGCAAATGAACGTGAGCAACCCGAGGGCACAGCAAGAGTAGTCAAGACTAGGGCTCATAAGTGCTATAAGCTCTCTGGGCCACAGAAGATCCTGGCTGCAGCATAGACTGTAATGATCTGGCCCTAAATTAGCTCAATTACTGCTTGGCACTTATTGGGCTATTGGGAGAGACAGCACCAGACTATCTCGTGGCAGCTGTGATCTTGCTGCTGCAGCTGATTTAGGCATAGGAACGCATAGAAGTGCCCTCATCTACGACCTTGCCCCCTGCTGGCGCTCTACGTGCAGGGTGGGACACGCTAGCTGGGAACTGCACTGCCGCTGTGGTCTGGACTTGGGGACAAGTGGGTGAAGTACCCGGATGGTCGGTGAGGTACTACCGGGTGACCCCTGTGCTCTTTGACCCTCTGGACTGGCAGCCCCATGCTGACGAGGGGGAGCCCACCTCTTCTTGTTTTGCTGTATGCTGAGGATTTGGCGTGTACATAATAAGTCACAGTGTTAACGCTTGGGTCAAAGTGGGAGTGCTTTGCTGTATAATCAATAGCCTGTAATAACATCAGATCGATCCCACCGACTACATTTTTATGTAGAGCTTACTACCCCTGACGAGGCATCGAAGCCCTTCTGCCTCTGTGATTTGAACAATTACAGCACCCTTCGACGATTAAAGATGTTGCGGTGCGGGACAGCTGCGGCCCCAGGCGCTCTCAGCAGGGTCTTTGGAGGCAAGCCGGCAGTGCCTTTCACGACCTTGGAGTGCGCGTGGAGACCTTACAGCTTGGCACAGGTGAGACGTCTTGGTGTCAAAGGTTAGGGGCAGTGACAGGAGTCCTGAGGCAAGTAATGCTATGAGGTTGGGAAAGTAAAGTCATCCACCATGGCCGCCAGACGGTGAGGAGCTCCAGGAGGGAGCTCCGAGGCTGAGGATTGCTCAAGCGAGCTGTAATCCTTGTTTGGCCTTGCATCCCGTACATTGGACCCCTGAGCCGATATCGGAAAATTCGACCCATGCTGGGGAACCTATCTCAATGAGGACTCACTGCCAGTGGCCAGGACGCTTCAAGAAGGGACAGGAGAGGTGCCCCGGTAGGTCGTTGGTTTTCGCCGCATCCGTGGATCAATGGTGGTGACTGCGGCTCAAGGTGAGGCTGGGCCTTTGTTTTCGAGTGTGGCCCAGGTGACACTGCCGATGGGTGAGGGCTCGGCTGGCTGGAGTGCCCGACGATACTTGGTCCAGGTGCGGACCTGGAGTTAGCTTGAGGTTCTCGCCCAGGCTTGAGAGGCCTGCACTGCACCCTCACCCCCCTGAAGGCACAGCAGATACTGTAAAAACATGGTTGGTGGGGCCCTGACCTCTTGTGATTTAGGAGATACACTGCTAGAAATGTTTTACACTGCAGTTAATATGTCACTTTAAAGTTTAGTGTATATACTGCATATAATTGTATGATAACTACCTCCCTGCCTTATACTTGATTCCGGACTGTGCCTCGGCATTTCTTCTTCGGCCTGAGTCCTGATTGTATCTCAGAATTTCTACAGTTCAACCATGCGCCCACCTTACCCCACCCGGAACTTGAATCTGGTGCGCTACGGTCCAAACTCCTGGTCCATTAACTACCCAGACAAAATGACCAGTAATGCATAAAAGAACTTCAAGCAAAGTATTCTAAAACAACACCCGGAAACACTCATTGTAGATAACTACCACACAGCGACCAACGGCAACACGAAAACTAACTTCATTTTCTACACAAATTGGCCGGCTAAATGGAAAAACACCTTCTCTCTTCACCTTCAAGTCGCCAAGTCAGTAATCATTCCCTATGGTGAAAAAATCTACACTATCATCTCCCCGACCTTCAAAGGGGAACTCACCATCTCCATCTACAGAACTGGAACCATTCTCATACAGGCCACCGACCCGCACCTCACCACCACTTTTGACAGCCACTTCCCCACACTTCTTTCCTCGTTAACTCAACTGAGCCGTCAAACCATATCTCCCCAACCCACCATCACCCTTACTAATAACGTGGAACTGATCCCATCTCCCTGCCCTAAAGAACCTCTCTCCAACTCATGGACATCCACCATCACTCACTATAATCACACTACCCCTATCATTACTCTCCGAAGCCAAACACCCACAACTATTACATCTTCTGAGCACACCAGGAACAACAAACTCACAATTAACAAACACCACAAGACCGATCTAGATCTTGACAGCTCAGACTCTAACCTCTGCCCTCCCGTGACCGAAATCCCCACAGGCACTCTCCGCTCGACGCGGGATAATCTGAACCCTCCCTCACAAACTACCTCTTCCTCCAACACAGACCCTTTTCCCCCGACACTTACTTCCCCCATGTCCAACGTCATCTCCAATCCAGTGGTCTCTCTCCCCCCTACTACCACTGCACACTCCCCCGCCAATGTCCCACATCCATGGACACAACCGGTCTCCACCGATTACCTCACTGACAACCCCCGTGACATCCCCATGGCCAACGTCGTCACCAATCCTTTAAACTCGTTCCCCCCTATTATCACTACATGCTCCCCCTCTGCCGTTGCACACCTACATACACAACCTGCCTCCACCGCTAATCTCATTGACATTCCCCGGAAATCTAACTTCTTACCTAGAATTTCTCTCCCTCCTCACTTGGACAGTAGACCCACTACTCCTCCTTTGAACCCCTTGAATCGGAGCATTACTAATCCGGCCCCCCGCGTCCAACCTCTCCCCTCTCCTAACCCCACTGATTCTGTCCAATCCCCGACCCCTGTTCACTTTCCCTCCAAAGACCCAAGTCATTCTCGGCCCCTGCCTAAAGCCTTAAACTTCTTCAGCTCAATAGCACAGCAACTGAACAGAATGGAGCTGAAAATTAACTCCCTTGTTGCTGATTTCCTATACTTACAACAAGATCTTCTCAACAGGACCAAGCCGCCGTGCTCTCTCTCCCCAGGTAGATCACCTACCACCCACTCAATACCGCTCCCTTGGCCCCTCAGTGCACCCCTCGTCCCTCCAGTCCATCAGCGAGTTAGGCACTTCGACCCAACCGGGATCGCCAACCCTTTTCGATACCAAAACCTGATGAGATCAACGACTCTTGACTCACTTTTAGCCAGAAGTCAGCCCCTTTCCCCATCACTGTTATTATTGGCACTAACAGAATCCCTAAAAATGTCCACTCACCTAGACCTCCTGCTCAATACTCCTTTATCCACCTTACTCCCCCCATCATTGAGGCTCCCCGTCCTCTCTCTTGCATGCTCCTCAACTGCAGATTAGCAGTACAACACGCCACAGACATTGCTGAAGCTCTACTCGCTGAAGAAATTGACATCGCTTTCCTTACTGAATCCTGGCTCAATGTTCACTCCACACCCATTCTTGACATTCTCACCCCTCCAGGGTACACCATCATCAGACAAGACAGACCGATCAAAACCCGGGGAGGACTAGCCGAATACCTATAGTTTGAATACCTGGGTGTCGAACTCAATGCCAAGGGCACCTCACCCATCAAATTCCACACCATCTACCATCCTCCTGGAGAGCGTACCCTTTTCCCCGAAGAACTAACAGACCTAATACCACGGTTCTCCTTGACAGTCACTAAAGACGTGTTACTGGGTGACCTCAATATCCACTGGAACGACCCAGAAGACTCCCCTGCCCAGAACCTATCCAACCTACTTGAAATATATAACCTCAAACAACTCTGCAACAAACCAACTCACATCAAAGGTGCAACACTGGATGCGATCATTACCAACAATGATCTGGTCTCTCTGAGAGCGATTTCTCCCATTGACTGGTCCGACCACCACCTCATTCTGTTCAAGATTGATGCACTTGTCTTCCACCAACTTATTTGTGATGACAAACCTAAACACTGGACCAGAAATATCAAAGCAATCCCTTTATCGAAACTTGAATCCAGGATTCATGCCCATCTTCAACTCCAACCCTCATCATCGACGGCCGATGACCTCACTACACACTTTAACTCAAAAATGACAGAGGTTCTAGACCAAGTAGCTCCTCTCAAACTCAAACAATTGAGGTGAACCAAATCTAAACCCTGGTTTAACGTGGATCTGAATGAGGAAAGGCGTCAACTCAGACAAACGGAAAGGTCTTGGAGACTAAACCCCTCGACCTTACACCTAACGCACCTTAGATCTGCTCGGCAAGCATACAAAAAACACATTTTCAGTGAAAAGGCGTCTTTCTTCTGCAGCCAACTAGATCTGGCAAAAAACAGACCGAGAGAACTCTTCAACATTGTCAAAAGCCAAACTAACTGCACTCCCTCTCAAGAAATCAAAACCACCAATGAGCATTGTGAAGAAATTGCCACATTCTTCAGTAATAAAGTCTCGAAAATTGATCAATCCTTCATCCAAACCTCTAACCCTCCTTCCCTATTAACCTGCCCCACTTTAACCACCCCTGTTCATTCAGAAAGAGTTCTTACCAAGGACAATCAGGTCTGCCTCCAGCTAAAAAACAATGTGCATTGGTCCGACTTTGAGCTAATGTCGTAAAATGAGGTTTTCAGTATAATTTCTAACCTAAAACCTTCCTCCCACACTATGGACCCCATCCCATCCACAATCATAAAAGAACTTCACCACACCATTTCCCCTTTCTGGACAAAAATCGTCAACGCCTCTCTCACCTCAGGCTGTGTCCCAGATTCCCTTCAACTTCGACAAATCACACCCATTCTCAAAAAACCAGGGGCAGACCCTAATGATCTCAACAACCTCAGACCTATCTCCAACCTCCCATTCCTTACAAAAACATTGGAGAAATGCGTTCTCCACCAACTCAACAAACACATTGATGAGTTCAACCTCCTCGACACCTTTCAATCAGGATTCAGGAAAGGCTGTAGCACGGAAACAGCTATGCTCAACGTCTCTGACGATATTCACAAGGCTTTAGATGAAGGTGATGCCTACCTACTCATCCGTATTGACCTATCTGTGGCATTCGACACAGTAAATCATCCAGCGATTCTGGAGACCATGTCGAAGCGCTCCGGCATCAAAGGCACCGTACTAAAATGGTTCACCTCCTTCCTTCAACACCGCTCGCAACAAATTAAAATCAACTCCTGTCTCTCGAAGCCAACAAAAGTCACACTTGTGGTCCCGCAAGGCTCGATCCTCTCCCCAGCCCTCTTCAATCTTTTCATGGAGCCCCTCACAATCATCTTGAAAAAAGCTGGAGTGAATTACCACCTTTACGCTGATGACACCCAAATCTATTTCAAAATCAAGTCTCCCAGCGACATCCTCAATGCCACTCTAACCGATATCCAAACTTGGTTCAACGCTAACCACTTAAAACTCAATCCAGATAAAACAGAACTAATCCTATTCGCTCCAAAAAGCAACCATTGTCCAATCCAAGAGTGGCTCAAGAATCTGGTCGCCCTAAACTGCCCCATCGTCCTATCCGACTCAGTTAAGTCTCTAGGCATCACCCTTGACAAGAACTTATCTTTGGAGGCCCACATCAAAAACTGTGCAAAAAGTGCTCTTTTCTCTCTAAAACACCTGAAGAAATTGAAACCTTTTCTTCCCCATGATGACCTCAAGACAGTAGCCCAATCCCTAGTTCTCTCTAAAATCGACTACGGGAACGCCATCCTAACAGGGACTCCAAAAGCTCACCTAGCTCCTCTAAGGCAGTGTTGAACATGGCCGCTCGACTCATAGCTGGAGTAAAAAGATTTGATCACATCACTCCAGCTCTCAACTCCCTCAACTGGCTTCCCATGGAAGGGAGGTGTATTTACAAACTGGCCTGCATCACACACAAAACCCTTCACTCTCCGGCCCCTAACTACCTGAACAACAAACTGATAAGAGCAGGCCAATCCAGATCGCTGAGAAGCTCCAACTCACTCCTTCTTATTCCTCCGAAACTGAAAAAGAAAACCACACAATACCGATCGTTTTCTGGCAACGCTCTCAGGATGTGGAATACTCTCCCTAGAGTCCTCAGATGCAACCCCTCCTTCTCCTGTTTCAAAAGGGACCTGAAAATCCATCTCCTTAACAAATACTTTCCTGACCAACGTCAACTAACCTAGACTTCAATATCCGAGTTTACTCCTCTCTCTTGACATTCAAGGATAGTTGGTGACCGGACTGTGTTAACCACCTTATCTTCCATGCTGTATTTTTTGTTATCCCTGGTTTTGCTTCCTTCCTGCCTGCCTACTATGTAATGCAATTTCCGTCTGTTTTTCTTTACAGTATGTATGTAAAGCGCTCTGATACCTACGGGTCAAGCTAGCGCTATATAAACCTTTTAAAATAAAATAAATAAAATGCTGAGAGCGCAGGAGTATTCATAAGGTGGTATGATGGTGAGAGGAGGTGGTATCATTTTGATTTGTTTATTTATTTATTTATTTAATGCGATTTTATATAGAGCGAACATTACCCGAAGGTGGCAGAGCGCTTTACAAAAGAACCAGTTGCGTTACATAAGGACTTTGGATTACATGAGTTACATAAGAGATATAAACAGGAAGAAAAAATTGGAAATGTACAAGTGGGGCGAAAGGAGGGAAAAATTGCAAATGTACAAGTTGTAAAGTCTCTCAAGGTAGAGATACAAATAGATAAACTCTAAAATCACATAGGAATGGTAGTAAGTACAAAGGTTTACTACATATACTAGTGATTAGAGATATAGATATATACAAATTCATTCAGGATTACATTTTAACAGCAATTAGGCTTGGACAATAATATATTACATATTTACAGAGCAGGAAATTCTTGCCATAGTTCAGCCAGTTGTTGAGGTGGTGTTGCACTCAAGGGTGGTGGTCTTGGGTCTGGAGGGATCCACCATGTTGTAGATGTCCATAGGGGTAGAAGGCCGGATGGTGGTGAGGGAAGCAGCATGCATGATTCAGGTTGTGCTGGGCAACACCAAGTAGGTAGAGTCCGCAAAGGTGAACAAAGGGGTGGCCGATGCTCTCTCCCCTCTGATCCCTGCTGTTTTAGATAATATCCATGCCAATTGCTTCTGGGAGGGTTCAAGTGCGCAGATCCAACGCAGGCGTGTGCCCGCCATTTTAAAGGCTAGGCATGTTCCAAAGTGAATGCAGCAACTTAGCGCATGTAATGGTGCGTCACCCTTCCCCCCCCCCCCGGCAGCGGTCGTCGAGGGACGCAGCAGCCTACCTCATCACAGTGGACAGAGTGCTCCGGTGTTGGCCACAACTCTCCTCTCTCCCAGGGACAGCCACTAAGTCCGACGGGTGCCATTTTAGAACCAAGCATCCCCGGAGGACTAGTGTTACCGGGATTCAGGTTGGGGCTGTAGTACAAGAGCCACTTGCCCGCTGACCTCAGGTGGGAGGTGGTGGGTCGCACCTCACTACTGCACCTTCGGCCAGTGCTGGTCCGGATCCTTGACGGCATCAACGTCGCGTTGGCGGGAGAAGGGGGCAGTCTCCAGGCCAGTCCTGCGCATCTCCGCATGGATTACGTCGTGCTCCGCAGGTGCCGACAGTAGGTCCGCTGTCTCACCGGTCTTCAAATGTGAGTCCTCTGCCCCGTAGGTTGCGCTGCAGGAGCCTCGCCATCAGTCACAGGCTCTGCCGATCGGGAGCAGGCTCCGGCGGCGGACGGTCTCCATCTTGTTTCTGGGGCCGGTACCAGAACCAGAACAGGGCTCAGCCTTTAACACCAGGTTCTCACCATATTCATGCACTGGGGTGCCGGTTTTCGGCGAGATGCGGCGTGATGTGGCGGGCGAGTTTCAGGCCTGTGTGCCGTCAGGCAGCAATTCAACCTACCGCCATTGATTGGTCATTACAAATGCTCTAATTGTAAGGCATGTGACACTGCAATGATTGGCTCATCTTTTCAGCACATGGGGAAAACTTTCAATTTAAGGCAATATAGCAACTGTAATAGCAATAATATCATTTACGCCATACGATGCCCGTGTAATCAGATCTACGTTGGCCAAACCATCCAAAAGGTCAAAACAAGGATTCTACAGCATCAGAGCAGGATCCGCTGCAAGGTCCAAGGTGCACCCTTGGTTGAGCACTTCTCCCTGAATAACCACACAGCAGATGACCTACAGTGGTGGGTTCTGGACAAAATCATTCTACACCCCAGAGGAGGCAGTATGGTCGCACTACTAAACCTAAGTGAATGAAGATGGATACACACTCTAGACTCTGTAAACACAGGGTTAAACGAACTAGAGGAGACGTACAGACAAATGGTTAAACTTTAGACTGCACTGTACCTCACACATCAGCACTCGTGGGTCCCACTATTGTGCCCCCTTGTTACATAATCATTTGTTCTGAGTTGCCCCTGGTATATTCGATTTTAAATTAACTAAACACCATGTAAAACTTGGCCCCTAATGATTTTCTCTGTTAGACACTGTTTTTAAACCTGATACAACTACCTGATTATATCAAGAGCATTTTTATATTAACAAAATGTTAAAAAATGCGCACATTATTGTCTGTTATTTTTCACTGCTATAAACTGGTTTATGAACTTGTTGCAACATCGTTTATTTATCAAGAATATTTAAGTGATTGGCTTTCCAAATTGTATGTTTTCCTAGTGTATTATTTGCATAATACTTGTCACAAATTGTATGTTTTCCTCTAATATTATTTTGCATAATAATTGTCACAAGTTTTATGCTCCAATGTGTGTTATTTACTTGTCCATATACAACACTTGAATATGTCCATGCAATGCACTTTAACCTACTGAGCTTTAGCGTCTCACAGTCAGTTTATTGCTATAGCGTATGTACCATTAACATCTTTCTCTACACCTAAGAGAACACAGACATCAGCCAACTGAGTCATACGACGTCACTGCCATTCACACGCATTCATGCTCCCTACGCATGGCTCCCTGACAGGCTTAGTAATTGATTTCATTCTCCCGATTAGCAGCTGGGCTCCAGCCTAGGATAACCGAGCTACCACGCATGCACATCTTCTCCTGCATGACGCTTCATGCGAGTGCCACAGTAATACGAGCCAACGTGCACGTTACCCACACGCTATTGAGACTATTTATAGCCTCTGCTCTTCCAGCCCCTCATTTCTGAAAACACTGACTGACGGAAGGACGCTCTAAATTCCAGATCACGGTGAGCAATAATTAGGGACTTTACAGCGTAGCACGCTTCGCGCTCTCTTGTCATTTTAAACTCTAGACTTATGCAGTCCTCATTATCTTGTTTCTAGACACACTTCGGACTGGCACAAATAATTTCCCAAACCGACTGGTGGATGCTTAACTCAATATTTCTATCAGGTCTGTCTCAGCCCTCATAGACTCTAGTTGTTTCATTAATGAAAGCACAGTTGTCAGTCACTGATTCAGGTCTTCGATTTTCACAGGCTCCAAACCGGCTGGTGGAGTTCCTTCTGATTTATTCCACACTTACCCGACCAAGAATCTTTCATCACAGGGTTAAGTTAGAATCTACTTTTGGGTAAGACTCATCGCTTTTAAGTCATATAGGGCCATATGTAGGTAGCTAAATACCGGTCGGTAACGGACGAAATTCGGTAAATATCCCGTTACTGACCGGTATTTAGCCAATTAAGATGTAGGAGTCCAAAAAGAAGGATTCGGTAATTATGAATCGGTAAATACCGATTCATCTGTACCGAATTCTAAATTTCCGATTCATATTTACCGAATTCATATTTACCGATTCGGTAAATATGAAATGGTAAAACGAGAAAAGAGATGTAGGTAAATTCGGTATTTACGAATTCCATGAAATTCGGTATTTAAGAGTCGGTAATTAACACAGAGTGAAAGCAGGTGGTAATCAGCCACAGTGCATATAAGCAATCCCAAAATGCAACAGCGTGAACACCATGGCGGCTCTGTATGTGATTGCTAGGCGCCTACGTCTACAGGCAGCAGGTCTGAGGATTTGGAGACAGGAGGAACGCATTTACAGACAGCGCATCACACTCTTTCAACAGACTGAGGCTGAGATACATGAAAGGTACAGGCTACACCCCCAAACCATCATGGACCTGATAAGGGACCTGCACCCACTCCTGGATCAGCCAACAAAAAGGGCGCATGCCATACCACCACATGTGCAGGTGCTCTGTAGCCTACATCTACTGGCATCTGGCAGTTACCAGGGGGTGATAGCTGCGGTAGGCGGAGTATCCCAGAGTTGCCTGTCCCGTTTCTTCAGGAAGTTCCTGGATGCCATGATGCAGAGAATGCAACACTACATTAGCTTCCCAAACACACAGGCTGAACTGCTGAAAACAAAGACCGACTTTTACCAGATGGCACAGTTCCCGCATGTCATAGGCTGTATTGATGGCACACACATTCCAATCTGCCCACCAGCAGCCACTGAGCACATCTACAGGAACAGAAAGTCCACCCACTCGGTAAATGTGCAGGTAATCTGCGATGCAGGCAACATAATAACTGATATCGTAGCTAAGTTTCCTGGGAGCACCCACGACTCCTACATCTTCCAGAACAGTGGGATCTACACACGCCTGGTTGCCGGAGAATTTGGAGAAGGATACCTGCTAGGTAAATCACTGTGACACTCCCTAATACTTACCGCATATCAATGTGTATTGAGGTATGTGAATAATGGTACTCTCTTACTCACCTAGGCGATAGTGCATATGCCGTGCGGTCATTCATCCTCACACCCTACCTACACCCATCAACCCTGAGTGAGAGACGATATAACGTGGCACACAAATCAACACGCAACGTGGTGGAGCGCACATTTGGACTATTGAAAAGCAGGTTCCGCTGCCTCCACAAAAGCGGAGGCGCACGCCAGTACACACCCATCATCTGCTGCAAGATCATTGCCACTTGTGCAATGCTGCACAACCTTGCTACAAAGACAGGTACAGAAGTGGAAATAACAGATTTTGAGGACAATGATGATGAGTTTGCACAGCCAGAGCCCAACGCAGCAGGAGTGGCAGCAGCAACAGATGGGAGAGTGAGACGGGCAGAGATCACATGCAACTATTTCTAAGTAAGTAAGGGGACACAGCCAGTAGTTAGATGCTATGACGTAGTTTTAATAATCCGGTACTACGCCACAACACAACGTCAAAACTGCCCTAACAAATTGGTGACATCCATAGTTGGAAGTCAAGGGTTCCTTCACCCAACTGCGTCCTGTAATTGCGTGCTGCATCAGCGTCTGCGCCCGCGCACTACAGTGCAGGATGCCAGTGATTGTGTGTCCTCACTGGCTGTGGGACCAGTGGCAGCCCCATGCCGTCTGATGCTCCTCCGTGTGCATGTGACAGGGGGGGCAATGCTGCTCCTACTGGTGGTGTCCTCGCTGTCCCCAGCATCCACAGCACCAGTGGTGGCAGAGTGGCTTGTAAGCAGCACCTCAAGTGCACTGGTCACCCTCACCAGCCCCATTGACACATCATTGCCTCAGTGCGCAAGCCCCTCCTGCATTGCCACGGAGCGCCTGCAGAGCAGAGAAGTGGCAGTTGATAGGCGGTTCACTGCCCTTGTGTGGTGATCAATTTTCTGCCTCTCCCTAAGCCGTGTTGCTCTGTCCTCGAGTTTTGTGCACAGCAGCATGACGGACTGGGACATGTCCCGCATGCCCGCAGCCATCTCCCTCATGCCCTCAGCCATTGAGCTTATGCCCCTGTCAATGTTGCCTATTGTGTCATTTAGGCCCTTCATCTGGCGCTGTACTGACTGGATTGCCTTGCCTTGTAGGCGCTGTACCTTCACCATTGTGGCCTCCAGCCCTAAGAACACACCATGGCTCTCACCCTGTGGAGGTGGACTGCGCACCCGAGCCCTGCGGCGGCGTCTGGCCCCTGTGTGTGCACCCTCAGAGGCGGAGGGCAAACCGGCATTGCAACCATCCAGTGGCACATTGGAAGTGTCCTCCCCCCTTGAGTCTTCTGATGAGGACTCTGACACCTGCAGTCTGGCAACTGCATGCCTCCTAGACCTCACCAATGCAGATGGTGTTGATGCGGGTGAGGCCAGCAGGAGTGGCGAGGGTGGATGTGGTGGCAAGGCTGGCTGTGGTGGCGTGGCTGGCTGTGGTGGTGATGCTGGCTGTGGTGCTGTTGTCTGCCCAGCACTCGTGGTGGCCTTCTCTGTCCTGTCCTTCCGGGGTGCCCTCTCTCCCTTCTCCTGGGCAGTCCTGCGCGAAGTATCGCCTGTGGATAGAAATTCAACATCAGCTCAGTGTACCTGCAGCCCTGCATTGCTTACATCATAATACATTTCTGCATCACTATCTCATTGTCCTCTGCCTGCTTATCGCTTATGTGTGTCACATGCCTTGTTGTTCTGTGCGAATCTTGTCATGATAGGGGTTTCACAGACTACATCTCCCATAATGCATTGCTGGTATGCACAAACCCCTGTACTGGAGTGGGATTCACATTGCACAATTGGGGATTTGGGATAGGGGAAGGGGGGGCACAATGCTGTGCATGCGTCTTACCTTGTTTGGTAGCAGCTCTGGCAGAGCTGTCTGCATCCCCAATCCCGATGACACTTTCGGGCTCAATCGTGGTCTCCACGAGCTCCTCAAGTTCAGTCAGAGCAGGTGCCCTGTTCCTGCCTCCACCTGTCCGGCTGGCCTCTTTCTTCAAATCAGCCATCTTCCTCTTTGTGATGATACGGATATCGTACCACCGCTTCTTCAGCACATCAATGTCCCGGGGGGTCACTCCGATGGCATTTACCTGCGCCTGGATTCTAAGCCAGATCCGTCTTTTCTCGGATTCAGCCACTTGCAGGGACTGCTTGCCAAACAGCTTATTGTGCTGCTTCACCACCTCCTCCACAAGTACCTGCAGTTCCTTTGGGCTGAATTTTAGTTTCCTCTTCCTTTCCCCTCCATCTCTCTCTGTGTCCTGGCTGGCCATTGTGTCAGATTTCCTGTGCAGGTTCAGCCACTGGCTCTGTTGCTCTCCTCTGCACTCCCAGCCTCTCCAGAGTCTGCTGATTGTGTGCACCTGCCTGGGTGTGGCCACTTCCTGGTTGGGTGGGGTGTGGTTTGCACAGGATTGGCTGATTCCTCAATTGCTGTTCATTTGAATTACCAATTCGGTAAATTCCGAATCGATATTTACCGAATCGGAAAATACCTAATCGGTATTAACCGAATCGGTAAATACCGAATCGGAAACACCGGTCGGTATTGTAGAATCGGTAAATATTTACCGAATTTTACCGAATCGGTAAGTGGTACCGAAAAATTAGGTACATAGCAAATACCGAGTTCTAAATACCGATTTGGTAAAATTCAGTATTTAGGAATCGGTATTTCTAGGTTACCTACATATGGCCCATAGTGTCACACACCTTTGCTCTATAACACACACCTAACTGTGCTCTTTAAATCAATCCCTAGGCTGCCATCTCTCCCCCTCCTGCCTTGAGGAAGACCCGCATTGACGCATACACTTTTGCGCGATACACAGGGTCGAAACGTCGGCGTATTACCTATGTCCACACAAAGCTTAAGAATACATTCCCATTCGCCATTGGATTATTAAGCATATGTGTAAAATAATAAGGACTTTTATGAATTTTTCCCCCTCCTCGTCACATTGTTTACAATTGTTTTTGTATATAGTATTCTATCACCATTCACCACGTCACTGCTCACCACAGTCACGGACGCCCGCGCATGCGCATTTGTCAGAAAAGTTGGAAACCAGAAAGAGGGAGCCCTGGAGACGGCGCGCTTCAGGTAAGTGGTGTTTAATTTTCTTTATTATAAATTAATGTTATCTTTTATAAAGGAGGGCGGGCGGGAGGCGGGTGGTGGGCGGCAGGCAGCTACGCTTCGCCCTTGTGTGCGTAGGAGCTGCCTGCTTTGCCTACTTCGAAAACTGCGAAGCAGGCAGCGCTACGTACACTACGTGGGCGAAGCGTAGTTGTCAGTCCAGGGTTAATTACGCCCCTGTTGAGAGTGAAGTTGTCTTTATGGGACCGTGTGAGGATGAGTGAACGCTTTTACTGGATTGTTGAGTGTGGGAGGGTGAATTTTGACGTTGCATTTACGGGGTTGTTTGATAGCTGAGGTGAGTTCATCGTGTACTGGGATGGGAAGTGTGAAAGCTTCTTGCTTCTGAGTCTTGGGTTGGCAGTTGGTGATATACTGGTATTTACATCACTTATTAGCAAGGCACAATTCCACCAAGAGAATGGATGCCCAAGGATCCTGTTCGAGTTCAGAGATTGTGTTACCAATATTCCCTTATTGAGGCAAAGTGGGTGAAATCAGCCCCCTTGCCTGGTGCAGTTGAGTGCAGAGAGAACCTCTTCTGTCCTTTAACCCCAGGTAGATAACTTCAATGTACAGTAAAAACTGCACCATTCAGGACATAAACATCTACAAAGTATCTCAGACGAGAATCCTCAAACACCATTTAAATAGCCCTTGAAATCTATTAAATTTAGCCAAGCATTTTAGCAACAGGTAAGGTTTAATTTGCTGTTCTACCTTTATAAAGTTCAAGGATAAATCTCCATTAACATAAATCCCTTTTTTGTAGACCTATCATTTACATTATTTATATTCTGGCTACACCATGAGCCAGAGGGTGCTTTTAAGTAAATCCATAGGGACGGTATTAGGAAAAAGGTTCTCCAGATTGCCCACCTTAATGCCCCTCCCATGAGGTGCTGGACCCTCTTAGCTCCATCAAGAGACATGAGTCTAGTTGTACCACTGAGGAGCAGGAGTACTCGCCAAGCCTGCAACCTACCAGTGGATGAAGCAACAGTTAAAAGACCAGGATATGATCTCGATTCCTCTATGAAAACGGAGTTTCCTGCAAATTGTGCTAAAGATGACGTGTGTCTGATATTTATCTCGACTCTGGGATTTATATAAAACGTGTAGTCTAATTCATGGATTAACAAATAAGGAAACGTTGAGTGTTTATCGAAGTGTATGCCTCAATGACCATCCAAGCCACACAAGAGTTTTCTGTAAAAGAACGAACACGCCTTGATGACAACTGTGTAGTGGAATGTGCCTTTGTTTCTGGATTAGATAGCAGTCTAGCCGTCCCGTAATGTTACACAGCGACTTTGAATACTGCAACCAAAGTTTGATCAATAGCCCACAGGCGAGGCACACTGGTAGGCGTGGCAGGATTAACAATTCTCACAGGGTGATAAATTGAAGATCATACCAAAGCCACTCTGAAAGGGTGTGGCATAAAGAACCCTGACCCTCACTTAGCCTAACTGGAACCTGAAAATACACTACTTGTCAGTGATAAGCCTTATAACTTTCCAAAAAACTACATGGTCACCTAGTGCATGCATTCAATGGCCTACTTCTTTAAGAGATTTAAAATGTTTTATCGCTAAATACTGAAGAGCTCAATTTGGACAGGAATAGGAAAGTAAAGCATGTTAATTGTTGCTGAAGGATATTAAGTCAATCGATCCTGTCATTTGTAGGTAAATCAAATAATATTCTATGACTTTTTATGCAGAGACCAAACAGCTTGGATGTTGCATAGAAATATTATACTCATATTCAATTATGTTATAAGCGATCAAAGTGAATGAATGAATAGAGGATTTTTAAAGCGCAGACTTAGCCCAAGGGCATCAAGGCGCTGAAATACAAACCAATATACAGGCAGACAGAACCCCACTCAAACTCACCTCTCAGGGAACACCCAGGTCTTTAAGGACTTTCGAAAGATTGTGTGAGATCGTTGCCCCGAAAGAACATCCGAAAGAGAGTTCCACGCATTGACAGCAGCAAAAAGAAAAAGCTCTCCCGCCCCATTTCATTCTTTTGAATCTAGGAACCGTGAGGAGATTCTTTTTTGCTGACCTAAGGTTCCTCGATGGCACATATTGTTGGAATAAGGCCTTGATGCCCAACGGGCCCAGGCCATAGTAGGCGTTGTGGGTGAGGCAGAGGGTCTTAAACATAATTCTGCGATCCACCGGGAGCCAGTGCAGCAAAAGAAGGGCAGACGAGACTGAGTGATGTTTGGGTAAATCCATCACCAGCCTCGCAGTGGCATTCTGCACCAGCTGCAGGCGGCGCAGCTGGCCTTTATTGATGCCTAAATAAAGGGCGTTGCAGTAGTCCAATCAGGACAATATCAATGCAACCACCACTTTCTTACGGGCATCAAATGAGAGGAACTGAGAGATTTTCCTTATGAGCCTGCAAATTCAAAGCTAGGGAGTCATCCACCACAACTCCCAGGTTTTTACCCTGGGAGACAGGAATTGGGCAGGTACCCAAGGAATCAGGCCACCACTCCCTAGACCAGATGTCTGTCCTATCCCCAAAAATCAGGACCTCCGTCTTCTCGCCATTCAGTTTTAGATTAGTTTAGTAGTTTTGTACCATCCATGACGAGACTGCCTGCATACAATTTTTTACATTCTGCGCAGAGTCAGTGACATTTTGCGTGTTAGACACCATTATTTGGGTGTCGTCCACATAAGACAACACCTCCAGCCCAAACGATTTCACCACCCTTGCAAGCGGGGCCACATAGATATTAAACAAAGTAGGGCTCAGGGAGGAGCCCTGAGGCACTCCGCACGCAAGGGGGGTAGAATCCGAATAAAAACCTCCCAGTTTAACTGTTTGAGACCGCTCACCAAGAATGGAGGCAAGCAGGTCCAAGGCCGAGCCTCCAACACCTATCTCCCTGAGACGCTCCACCAATCTCAGGGTATCGAATGCTGCGGTAAGATCGAGTAAAATCAAAAGGGTGGTATGCCCTGCATCCACCTGAAATCGTATGTTATCAAATACCGCAGTGAGGGCAGTCTCCGTGCTGTGAGACCTTCTGAATCCATGTTGGGAGCCATCCAAGATTTGATGCTCCCTAAAGTAAACACTCAAGTGAAAATTCAAATGGGATTCTAAGATCTTCGCTGGGACCGGCAGAAGGGAAATGGGACGGACGTTTTTTAGATTAGACGGATCTAATGAGGGCTTTTTTAAAATTGGCCTAACCACTGCCGCCTTCCAGGTCAGAGGATATTGAGGATACCGTGGTAAAATGCGGAATGAGTGCCGCTTTAGCAATTTTAAGAACCTTTAAAGGGCAAGGATCCATGGGCGATCCTGACTTAACTCCTTCAAGGCGGTGCTCAACAGTTTCGGGTGTAAGCTTTGGAAAATCACACAGAGTAGAAGATGACGTATTACTGGAGCTATGCATAGGATAGATTTCAGGCAGGGCATCAGATGTCTGATTCAGATTTAAAATCTCCAACTGAGCATATTTATCAGATATCTTAGAGCAGAAAAAGGAAGCTAGACTGTCGCAAAGCTCCTGAGACGGCTCCACAGAGTCAGAAGCCGTGGGTGCGACAAGGGAATTATAGATGTTAAAGAGCTCCTTAGGCGATTTAAGTTCCTCTGAGACCTTTGAGTAGTACCTTCCCTTTTCCTCAATAATGGCTGCTCGATATGCCTTCAGGGATTGTTTGTGCAACTCTCTGCCCAAAGGAGCACGATCCCTGCGCAAGAGTCTTTCCTTCCTTCTGCACTCCTGTCTCAACTTACGCAATCGGTCAGAGAACCAGGGTGCAGAAGGCTTTTTTCTCGCCGAATAATAAGGTTAAATAATAACATACCAGATCTTTAAAAGAATTGACCATCAATATCTGACTATATTTACAGATTCGGGCACTTGTTTCCCAATTACAGCACCAGCTGTTCTTCCCTCTGGTGTTCATAGTGTGCGAACACAGGGCATTTGTGGTCGAATGGAGTGCTTCCTAACCCGGGATGCTACTCAGCCCTACCTGTAATTGGACCCTGCATGTGTTAACTGTGGGCTGGCCCATGAGTGAAAGCCTTTTCAACAGAGCAATGACTGGAGGGGATAGTACAAAACCTTCTTTCAGATTTTTATTGTACATTATTATTCACTATGGAAGGGTCTGGAAGGCAACTAAACCTGTCTTTGGGCCAGAACTAAAAATCAGAGACAGTGGCGGCTCGCAGAGGGAGTGCTGCGAGGCAGTGGGCAGGGTGGAGGGGTAGTGGACTCCAACTTATGGCGGATATGAGTTAAGTAAGTAAATAAATAAAACAATTTACATTGCGTGCGCTGCATCGCTAAATCGGCGATGCAGCGCACGCAATGTAAATTGTTTAATTTATTTATTTACTCACTTAACTCCATTACGCCATTACGCCATAAGTCGGAGTCTACTACCCCCCCCCCCCCACTCTGCCCCTCCCCCGCTCCGTCCCGCAGCACTCCCTCGGCGAACCGCCACTGATCAGAGACATTTTAAGCCATGGGCCAAGTAGGCAAAATTGCTTAGAGCCCCACCTACAAAGGACCCTCCTGCGAAAAGTGAACTTTCTCTCTCACCTCAATTTCTATATCTTCTCTTTGCCTACTGCAGAATCTCATTCTTTTCCCTGTGTAATCTTAAAGATATTTGTGGACTGCAGTATAGAAATTGCAACAGTTTTTGTGTGTCCCCATTTCTGAAACTCTGGCATCATGAAAGCTTGAATTAGCAGAAAATTGGATAATAAAATTCAAAGTTGCTCTGAAAAGGTTTTATTCGGTTAACAATTCAACTTTATAAGGAGCAGCAATATCCAAGGCCGCATTAAAACATTTATTCCCCCCCCACTTTAGTTATGCACCAGCTGATACTGTCCAGATGTAGTGGTTAGAGGAACTGGCAGCAATAGTGATGGGTCCTCTGGCAGTGGGTATATCACCGTTAGTGAGAGTGGACAATACTAGAAGCTGATGGAATTTAATAAACAGAACGTTAGACAGGACTCACCTGATGGTGAATGATGAGGTTTCCTTTCCAAAGTATTAGATTGTGAGATATGTATAACTAAACATTTTCCTCCCTGCCTCTTTCAAGTTGATTTTTACACTGCAATTGAAAGAGGAACAGTAGAAAAATGTCAAGAAATAAGATATATATTTCAATAAGTGATGAATTATGAGAAATTACCGCCTATAAAACTTATAGCTTTTCAGCCAATATTTAGGGAAACTGCATGAAATACAATGTTTTACTAGATTTGTAAACACTTCTTGGAAAGGATAAGCCCCAATAGCTTCTGTGTGCAACTTACGAACCTCTGGATTTTCACCCCATTTATGTAATCTTCACCATTTGCCAAGACGTTTTCTATATTTTCTCTGGTGAAAATCTCCCCAAGTCCTCTTAAAAATGTGGTCTCGCTCACGCAAACCATCATATTGGAGGCAAGTATTCAATTAGCTCCACTTTAAAGGTTCACCAGCCATCACTGCTTTCGAGACGGTCTGGTGCAAGCATCGAAGGCAGTAAGCAGTGCCCACTGTGCATTGGGCAGGGCAAGTGGTACAAGATGGATTCACCAGAGGTGGGCTTCACCTGCCTCCTAAAACAATTTTGGGCAGTGTCACTGATTTGTTCACAAATTACAACAAAAAATAAAACGATGGAAGGAATGCTTGAATGAATCTCAGCTACTGATGATCACTGTATTCCAGATCAACCGCACCACTCTAGATGGAGACCAGCCACCTACAAATCAGTCTTGGTTGCACTCTAATATAGCAAAACCAAAGGAAATGATGGACGGAGTGTTGAACATTGCAAGCACTCACCCCCAGTCAACTGATCTGGGTTTAATCCATCACCGTTCTTTAGCCCACTCTGCCACCCCAGTTCAGACATGGCCATATGCAAATCAGTCTGACCCTGTGCCTCATGGGAACAGTCCAGCCCGAACTGCCAAGCCATGTCTTCCCTGGACCGGAAACAAGCTTCCTAGGACCGGTTTCTGGCATTTAAGCCGTCTTCAGCCAGGCTTGCTTGAATCCAGTGGCAAAGTGAGCAAGGGACTCACGTCTGAGCATACCCTGCCAACTTATGGCGAACAAAGCAAAACCAAAGGAAATGATGGACGGAGTGTTGAACATTGCAAGCACTCACCCCCAGTCAACTGATCTGGGTTTAATCCATCACCGTTCTTTAGCCCACTCTGCCACCCCAGTTCAGACATGGCCATATGCAAATCAGTCTGACCCTGTGCCTCATGGGAACAGTCCAGCCCGAACTGCCAAGCCATGTCTTCCCTGGACCGGAAACAAGCTTCCTAGGACCGGTTTCTGGCATTTCAGCCGTCTTCAGCCAGGCTTGCTTGAATCCAGTGGCAAAGTGAGCAAGGGACTCACGTCTGAGCATACCCTGCCAACTTATGGCGAACAAAGCAAAACCAAAGGAAATGATGGACGGAGTGTTGAACATTGCAAGCACTCACCCCCAGTCAACTGATCTGGGTTTAATCCATCACCGTTCTTTAGCCCACTCTGCCACCCCAGTTCAGACATGGCCATATGCAAATCAGTCTGACCCTGTGCCTCATGGGAACAGTCCAGCCCGAACTGCCAAGCCATGTCTTCCCTGGACCGGAAACAAGCTTCCTAGGACCGGTTTCTGGCATTTCAGCCGTCTTCAGCCAGGCTTGCTTGAATCCAGTGGCAAAGTGAGCAAGGGACTCACGTCTGAGCATACCCTGCCAACTTATGGCGAACAAAGCAAAACCAAAGGAAATGATGGACGGAGTGTTGAACATTGCAAGCACTCACCCCCAGTCAACTGATCTGGGTTTAATCCATCACCGTTCTTTAGCCCACTCTGCCACCCCAGTTCAGACATGGCCATATGCAAATCAGTCTGACCCTGTGCCTCATGGGAACAGTCCAGCCCGAACTGCCAAGCCATGTCTTCCCTGGACCGGAAACAAGCTTCCTAGGACCGGTTTCTGGCATTTCAGCCGTCTTCAGCCAGGCTTGCTTGAATCCAGTGGCAAAGTGAGCAAGGGACTCACGTCTGAGCATACCCTGCCAACTTATGGCGAACAAAGCAAAACCAAAGGAAATGATGGACGGAGTGTTGAACATTGCAAGCACTCACCCCCAGTCAACTGATCTGGGTTTAATCCATCACCGTTCTTTAGCCCACTCTGCCACCCCAGTTCAGACATGGCCATATGCAAATCAGTCTGACCCTGTGCCTCATGGGAACAGTCCAGCCCGAACTGCCAAGCCATGTCTTCCCTGGACCGGAAACAAGCTTCCTAGGACCGGTTTCTGGCATTTCAGCCGTCTTCAGCCAGGCTTGCTTGAATCCAGTGGCAAAGTGAGCAAGGGACTCACGTCTGAGCATACCCTGCCAACTTATGGCGAACAAAGCAAAACCAAAGGAAATGATGGACGGAGTGTTGAACATTGCAAGCACTCACCCCCAGTCAACTGATCTGGGTTTAATCCATCACCGTTCTTTAGCCCACTCTGCCACCCCAGTTCAGACATGGCCATATGCAAATCAGTCTGACCCTGTACCTCATGGGAACAGTCCAGCCCGAACTGCCAAGCCATGTCTTCCCTGGACCGGAAACAAGCTTCCTAGGACCGGTTTCTGGCATTTCAGCCGTCTTCAGCCAGGCTTGCTTGAATCCAGTGGCAAAGTGAGCAAGGGACTCACGTCTGAGCATACCCTGCCAACTTATGGCGAACAAAGCAAAACCAAAGGAAATGATGGACGGAGTGTTGAACATTGCAAGCACTCACCCCCAGTCAACTGATCTGGGTTTAATCCATCACCGTTCTTTAGCCCACTCTGCCACCCCAGTTCAGACATGGCCATATGCAAATCAGTCTGACCCTGTGCCTCATGGGAACAGTCCAGCCCGAACTGCCAAGCCATGTCTTCCCTGGACCGGAAACAAGCTTCCTAGGACCGGTTTCTGGCATTTCAGCCGTCTTCAGCCAGGCTTGCTTGAATCCAGTGGCAAAGTGAGCAAGGGACTCACGTCTGAGCATACCCTGCCAACTTATGGCGAACAAAGCAAAACCAAAGGAAATGATGGACGGAGTGTTGAACATTGCAAGCACTCACCCCCAGTCAACTGATCTGGGTTTAATCCATCACCGTTCTTTAGCCCACTCTGCCACCCCAGTTCAGACATGGCCATATGCAAATCAGTCTGACCCTGTGCCTCATGGGAACAGTCCAGCCCGAACTGCCAAGCCATGTCTTCCCTGGACCGGAAACAAGCTTCCTAGGACCGGTTTCTGGCATTTCAGCCGTCTTCAGCCAGGCTTGCTTGAATCCAGTGGCAAAGTGAGCAAGGGACTCACGTCTGAGCATACCCTGCCAACTTATGGCGAACAAAGCAAAACCAAAGGAAATGATGGACGGAGTGTTGAACATTGCAAGCACTCACCCCCAGTCAACTGATCTGGGTTTAATCCATCACCGTTCTTTAGCCCACTCTGCCACCCCAGTTCAGACATGGCCATATGCAAATCAGTCTGACCCTGTGCCTCATGGGAACAGTCCAGCCCGAACTGCCAAGCCATGTCTTCCCTGGACCGGAAACAAGCTTCCTAGGACCGGTTTCTGGCATTTCAGCCGTCTTCAGCCAGGCTTGCTTGAATCCAGTGGCAAAGTGAGCAAGGGACTCACGTCTGAGCATACCCTGCCAACTTATGGCGAACAAAGCAAAACCAAAGGAAATGATGGACGGAGTGTTGAACATTGCAAGCACTCACCCCCAGTCAACTGATCTGGGTTTAATCCATCACCGTTCTTTAGCCCACTCTGCCACCCCAGTTCAGACATGGCCATATGCAAATCAGTCTGACCCTGTGCCTCATGGGAACAGTCCAGCCCGAACTGCCAAGCCATGTCTTCCCTGGACCGGAAACAAGCTTCCTAGGACCGGTTTCTGGCATTTCAGCCGTCTTCAGCCAGGCTTGCTTGAATCCAGTGGCAAAGTGAGCAAGGGACTCACGTCTGAGCATACCCTGCCAACTTATGGCGAACAAAGCAAAACCAAAGGAAATGATGGACGGAGTGTTGAACATTGCAAGCACTCACCCCCAGTCAACTGATCTGGGTTTAATCCATCACCGTTCTTTAGCCCACTCTGCCACCCCAGTTCAGACATGGCCATATGCAAATCAGTCTGACCCTGTGCCTCATGGGAACAGTCCAGCCCGAACTGCCAAGCCATGTCTTCCCTGGACCGGAAACAAGCTTCCTAGGACCTAGGTTATCGCCCTAACATTTTGCCTTCAGACCTTTTTTGCTGCCCTTAGGTCTGCTCAATCCTGACCAGTGCTTTCCCTAAAACTTGATAATATTGACTTATACCCGACTGGTATATTCAATTTACTTGTAAGTCCCTAGTAAAGTGGCACTACCTGAAATGAAATGTTACTGTTGGGCCTGAAGCACTGATTGTGCCATCCACTCAATTAGCCCTTTACACATGTACCAGGCCTGCTATTATAGAGACTGTGGGTGTAGTTTTAAACTGCTTATAGACCTGGCAAAATATACTTTTTGCCAGACTGAAAGGTTCCTTTATCATACATATAAGTCACCCCTAGGGTAGTCCCTGGGCAACCCAGAGGGCAGGTTGCAATGTATTTAAAATGTTGGACATGTACTTTAAAATTTTAAATGTCCTGGTAGTGAACAACTCTTAGCTTTGTTTTTCACCACTGTGAGGCCTACCTCTCCAATAGGATAACATTAGAGTTATCTCATTACATCTTGTAAGTGCAATTTTCAAATAGGACCAGATACACTTTTTCATGTTTGGTGTCTCTGGAATCACAATTTAAAACCCTAACTCATGGTGAAGTCGAATTTTATATTGCAGTTCTGAGAATGCCACATTTAGAAAGTTGCCATTTTCTTATATCAGCTATTTGGTGCTCGCAGCCTCTCTCTGGATCACATGACTGGGTGTAGCTTACAGTGGGCCTTGTGGATTCCTCCTAGACAGCAGTACACAATGAGGAGCTTAGGTGTGACTGTGTAGGCTATCACTGGCAGGATGGGAGGGAGGAACTCGATGCAACCCACTTATGCTTGAGTAGCCTGTGTCCTGTCTCCACACGAAGGGCTGCTTACCCCCTGTAGCTAGTCTGTAGCCAGGGCCAGAAAGTCAGGGCATCTGTGCTCTTCAAAGTCATGCTTCTAGAAGCTTCTCACCACTTCAAAGGCACAACTGTGTATAAAGACTGGACCTCAGGCACCACTCTGCTGGGCTGATGCTCTAAAGGAACTGATGCCCTGCTGTGCTGACCAACTGTCTGCTGCTCTCTTGCCTGGGGAAGTAGAACTGGAACTGCAACTTCATCTTGAACCCAGGACCCAAGAATGACTCCAAGGGCTAGCCTGCTAGACTTCTGATCAGAGCCTCAGGGACATATAAGGCTACCCAACCAGCTCTTGGACCCAGCTGCAATGAGTTCCGGACCATCAAGTGGTGCCTCTCGGGTCCTGGACCCTCACGATGGCTCACAGGTTCTTAAATCAAGCTTTTGGGCTCTTCGCAACCACAAACGAGCCTATTCAGACCAAGACCACACCGTTCGCACCAGACTCCAGAGCGACACTCCGCCAGCCCGTCTCTACACACTGCAGCTTTGACCACCTACGGTGGACCGACAACACATAGCTCCAGCCTGCCCATCCGTGATGTTGGGCCTGCTCCTCGCACCACACCAATAGCCTCCTGTGACACTCTCCTTACTCCCTGCGGCCCTCTCCAATGCGAACTGTACTCTTGGCACAAAACTTGAGAAGGTAAACTTTCAGCAGGACTAACCTGGAACTGTATCTGACCTGCGCTCTATCGCACTCATTCTGAACTTTTGACCTTGACCTGGTCCAATGTGACCAGATATCCGCAGTTGGTGCTTTTATGCTTTTTACGATCTATTTTGCACTTTATTCTTTACAATTAATATCTACAGTTCTACTGATTTAATTTTTTTCATTTTGGTCGTGTTTTATTTAGGAAGAGGTGTGGCACAGTGGCCAGGGCAGCTGACTCCAGAGCAGCAGCTCAGCCCAGCATCATGTGACTCTGGGCAATAGATATATAATCTTTCCAACGGCCCCAAGTGCCTTGAAACCCTTAAGGGGGGGATATGTTCATGCTTTACAAATGCAAAATATTTACTTTAAATAAAAATGAATTATTTATTACATTTTGTTTTATTTTTCTAACCTGGTGTGAGATATTTTTGTATGGCCGTTTGACTAATTTACTATTTGAATTGTTGCACGAATGCTTTATATATTGCCTCTAAGTTAAGCCTGAGTGCTCTGCGCCAAGCTACCAGGGAGTTGAGCACAGATTAATTTGGGATTTGCTTGTGCCTGACCCTTACAAGGATTGTGGTTGCTGCTTGACTAGGGCTCACACTCTACTCAATCAGTAACCCTATTTCTCACAAAAAGGTAAACTCTTCAGCGGGACAAACTGGTCCCTGTATCCGACCCCTGCTCTATCGTAGTCAGCCTAAACTTTTGACTTTACCCCGAACCAGATAACCGTGAGTCGCGTTTTGTGCCTTTTGCCACTATTTTCACCTAGAACTTTGAAAATTCATAGCTCCAGTTCTACTGATTAGATTTTTGTCATGATGGTGTCATTTTATTTATTAAAATTAATCCTATCTTTCTAAATTGGTTTGCGATTTTTTTTGTGTTGTGTTTTCGCTTTATTACTGTTTGAGTGCTGCATAAATACTATACACATTGCCTCTGAGTTAAGCCTGACTCCTTTGTGCCAAGCCATTTGAGGGTTAAGCATAGGTTTATTTAGTGACTTTTGAGGTTCTGCCAACAAGGATTGTGTTTATTATTTGAGTAGGACTTCCAACCCCTTCAACTAATAGCCCAATTAATTACAGAAACTGTGACTTATGATTCAATGTCATTAGTCAAAGGTGAATATTCATTGTACAAAAAGGCATGTAAAGAACCCATACAGAAACGTATATCTTGTATGTTGTACCACAAATTGTACAATTGTACAATTGTACAATACCCAGAATTATCAAGTAAGTAAAAGGCCTCCAAATGAATGCAGCCTCATGGTAACAGCGTCTGAGTCACCATAGCTGGGTATCTAAATCCATAGACTTCAGGTCACTTGACGATGCATTATTTCTCTCTCCAACACCATTCAGTTGCAAGAGTAAGCACTAGCCAACCATGAATCATAACTGCACAGGGCCAAGAGCAACGCACAATTGAGAACCACTGTATCAGCAACTTTATAAGACTTAAATTAATTCTCACAATGTTTAAAAAATACATTCACTCACATCAGAATATCTTCCCCTTTAGAGGTGCAAATGACCCAAAAAGTGGGTCTAGTATGGTTAAGCCTCAGTATTCATTTTTAGCAGAAACAAGCTCTGACCCTTAAACTGACAAGAACAACCACGGAGCTCATTAAAGCAAATACATGCTAGTTAAAGTGGAAGATGCTCGGGTTTTCACGAAGCATTATCAAAAATGAGGAAGTACAGGGAATGTCAGAACTTGCATAGTTTGGTAATCAAAGGCTATTAAACGAAGTAACACCCATGAAGGTCATTTAGCGGTTGCCAAGGATGGCAGCCCTGACATGCCCCTTGTTACCCCTGATACTGCCTTTGCAACTCCTGGCCTCAGAGGTAGCAAAATCAGTGCTAGGAACACAGTTTATTTATTTATTTAATGCATTTTTATATAGCACGGACTTTACCCAAAGGCGGCAGAGCGCTTCACAATAGAACCAAGTACGTTACATGAGTAGAATATTACATATTTACACGTTACAGAAACAAACGAGAAACAAAAAAAGGTCAAATAAAACAATAGATGGCAGTCACATAAAAAACACAATAGGATAAAGATTTTACATGCATAGATTAAATATTTACAATAATAAAGGAACTTCCTTGAGGGACATGAAAAGAGGTGAACTAGTTCTGGAAGTGTCTCTGGAAGAGAAGAGATTTGTGGGCGGTTTTGAAGGTACGGGTAGAGGTGGTGGTACGGAGTAGTGGAGGAAGCGAGTTCCAGATTCCCACCGCATTGCCTGAGAAGTATTGAGCCATCAATCTTTCCCCTTTGAAGGTGGGGGACTCAAGCAGTAAAATTTCTGCATTACAAGACGGTCTAGAGTCTCCAGATATTTTCAGTTTATTTTCCAGGTATCGAGGGAGGAAGTGGGCAAAGCTTTGTGGGTGATACAGTAAGTCTTAAAGATTGATCTTGCCTCGATGGGAAGCCATCGAAGAGAAGACAAAATGGGTGTGATGTGGTCATTTCTTTTGGCCCCAAATATAAAACGAGCCACTGAAGGGAGAACAGATTTAAGAGGGGAGAGGTGGGATTTGGGGAGGCCAGCAAGAAGAGAATTGCAATGGTCCAATCTAAAGAGAACCAGAGATTGTATCAAGGTTTTTGGGTCTTGCTCCGGAAAGAAACGTTGAATCCCCCAGAGAAGGCTCAGTTGGCATCGTGCATTCTTTGCAATGGTATTGATGTGAAAGAGAAGATTGAGCCTTTTGTCAAGTATAACACCAAGGGATTTTGCGGTGTCGACAACAATAGGTTTATTGTTGAGTAAATTCAGATGATCCATCCAAGATTGAACAGGAGGAGGAGAGAGTGAGGTAGAGAGGAGGAGGAATTCCATTTTGGAAGGGTTCAGAATGAGTTGATGAGCTAACATCAAGTTTTGAATAGAGTTGAGGATTGAGATGTTGTGTGCGGAAGACACCTTAAGGTAGATTTGAGTGTCATACGCATAGAGATGGTAAAGGATCCCAGATTTACTTAGGAGATTTCCCAATGGTTCCAAATAGAGATTGAACAAAGTGGGAGCAAGGATAGAACCTTGAGGGACGCCTTGACCTACCGCCAATGAAGACGAAAGACTATTCCTTATTTTGATCATTTGGGATCTGTCCGAGAGGAATGAGGCAAACCATTTAAGCACTGTGCCTTCCAAACCCATTCTCTGTTGAAGAGTGTTAAGGAGAGTGTTGTGATTAACAGTGTCAAAGGCTGCTGAGAGGTCTAGAAGAATCAGAAGACAAAACTCCCCATAATCAAGTATACGCAGCTCATCATCGGTCACTTGCAGCAGGGCTGTTTCAGTGCTGCAGTTTTAAATGAAACCAGACTGGAAATTGTCAAGAAGATTATTATCCTTAATATGTAGGGAAAGTTGTTTCACTACACATCTTTCTGTGATTTTCACAAGAAAAGGGAGGTTAGTGATGGGGCGGAAGTTGTTGAGGTCGTTCACATCAGCGGAGGGTTTTTTAAGAAGAGGGGTAACCTGTCCTGTTTTAAGGGCAACAGGAATGGAGCCTTGGCTGCGGAAGAGGTTAACCAGACAGGTCCGGTGGAAAAGAGTATGGGTGTAGAAATCAATGGCAATGTCACTTGGGATTGGGACAAAAGAATGATTAGAGGGTTTTATTTCGAGGATGCATTTGAGGAGGGCATCTTCAGAGATGACGTCAAAGTTCTGCCAGATAACTAAGGATTTGCGCTCTTCTAGGGGGGTAGGATGAATGACCTGATCCACCAGAGATATCACTTTTTCATCACAGAATATAGCGAATTCTGCTGCTTTCTTTGGCGAATCGTCAGGCTTGGTGGTTGGGGGAGGGCAGTTTGGATTTTTGATGGGGTCAAATCGTTTTTTGTTTCTGTTTTTGGCTGACTCGAGGAGGGTTTTGAAGTGTGATGCTTTTTCATGGAAGATGTGTTTGTGGTATTTTGATCTTGCTGAACGTAGAATAGAAAGATTCGTGGTGCATGGAGATTGTCTCCATTATTTCTCCAGGATTCTCAGGTTCTTCCTTTCTTCATAAAGGGATTTATTGAAGCAGGGTGCTGAAGGAATAGACCTTTTCCTTTTGCTTTGAAGTGGAGCGACATTATCAATTTCGACTGCAAGGACTGGGATGCATTGGGAAGTAAGATCTTTGACATCCAAGTTAGGGTCTAGCCTTGGAAGTGAAAGCTTAGCAGAATCACAATGAGTGCCAAGGTCAATGTTTTTCGTTTTACGGAACAAGGTAGTGGTCCTTTTAGGTTGGCGAAGAGTTATAGAGTGTGATAGGTGAAGAGAAAAGGGGGGAAATGATCAGCTCAGTCTACATGAATAGGGATAGCAATAGTAAGCAAGTCTACTTTAGATATAACAAGGTCCAGAATTGAGCCCTTAGAGTGCGTTGTTTCAGTGCAGTGTTGGATAAGATCATTTGCTGAGAGAAATGTGACAAGCTTATTGGCAGCAGAGTCTTCCAAAGAGCCCCAGTGATGATTGAAGTCTCCCAGGAAAATCTGTCTGTCACTTTGAGAGTATTGGTCGCTGATGAAGTCGGTGAGTTACTCCAAAAAGGAAGAGCAGTCACCAGGTGGGTGATAAATGGCATGAAATCTGAAGGGTGAGCAGTGTTGCACTTGAAGCTCCAGAGACAAACATTCGAATGTACGGAAGGAGCTGTAAGGAAAAGCCTTAAGTTGAAGGGAGTTTCTGAAGATGATTGCAACACCTCCCCCAACTTTGTCTGTTCTGTCATTTCTAAAGATAGAATAGTCGGTGGGTAACAGAAGATCAGACATAGTATGAGAGGTTCCGTTGAACCAGGTCTCAGTGAGGAAGAGAATGTCAAGATTGTGGAGAATGATGATGTCAGAAATTTCCAGTTTGTATTTAATTGCAGATCTGCAGATCTGCAGTTGTGGAGCAAGCAGCGCAACTCTGACGAGTCAGTCAGTCAGCTTGTCCTTATGGACGTCCGCTGGAGCTTGACTCTTTGTTTTTTGTTTTCTGACATGTTTTTAATTACGCTAATAGTGGATCATATTACATTTTTCACTATTAGTATAATAAAAATAGAGCACAATTAGCTGGAATATGACCTTCCTAGGCAGCTGTGGTGAGTAAAAAAAGCTTTTAAATGTATGTTGTGGGCATGATTGCGGGTGAGAGTGTGTTTACATGACAGAGAGTGTGAATTTGTGTTTAAGTCAACGTATGTGAGTGAAAGTGAAGGCCAAAGGGTGTGTGATGTCACTTCCGCTACCCGTGGCATTTTGTTGAACTGACGTCGATGGTAACTCCTTCTGGGAAATAATGGACGAGACCAATATCAATGAATGGTAAATGGATTAATTCCCTGGCAGAGGCATTTACAGGATTTATAGATTTAGGCAGATTACAGTTCAATTAAAGATGAGATTCAAGTGTTAGAAACAGAAGTGGCAACTAAAAATAAATCTTTAGTGCTGGATATATTTTCATCCTTATGTCGATGGTAGTCTATGCTACCCTTCTTGTAGCTGCTAAGAGTACCCATGTCACCTTCTGAAAGTTCAGGCTGTTTGGTCAAAAGCACTTTGCATGATTGAATTTTTGATCCCATTTATACTATGTTGAGAACAAAACTACAAAAATGCAACATGCTGTTGATTAAAGAAGCAATACTGGCTGAAGGTGGAGCACAAACTTGGGACACTTGTTAACTATGCTTACTATCAATAATAGTCAGATTATTATAGCTACTATTCTGGCATCATCGATGGAGAAAGTGTTGCGAGCAACTGACTGGCACTGCTGCGATACATGCATCTTTTCAATGTTTCTTTACACAAAAAGAGAAATTGAACACAGTAGGGAAGGTGGATACATTTTTAGCAGTGCTTGTATAAGCACTCACAGTGTACTTGTGTAAAAGAAGAAGATACCGCAGGATTTTCAAAGGGTGCGCCACCGGCACCAATCACGAGTTTCTGAATATTGGTGACAGACAGTCACTCTTTGTGTCTCCTTTGAGTGGCTGCTGCAGTGTTTACTGCACTTTGATACAGTGCAAACATTTCACCTAGTCATGACATCACATATGACAGCAGTGAAAAGTGAAGCTCCCTACCATCATCGCGGGTGAGGGAACTGCCCCCACAAGTGATAGGGGGGATATAAGGAGGGGTGTGGGGCAATGATGCAGAGGCTCAGGTGGCCTCCTCGCGACATTATAGAGCAGGCTCATGCAGTGGGTCTCCACTTTCCTGCTACATGGCTTAGCAGCAAGATGGAGTCCTGCACCCCCAGTCAAAGGCAGACATAAAGATGGAGATTGGCTGCCACTAAAAGTCAAGGGCCCCCTCTCTCACGGTGACACAAGGAGAACGAGGTAGGCCCAGAAAGGCAGCAGCTGCGGGGGTCCTGGTGGCCATACTGGCTTGCGGCTCTCCCTTTGGCCAGGGAGGGGCCCTGTGATACTAGTGGTACCATAAACACCCCTTAGAGCAGGGGGTCCTCTTTATGGATTCTGTCGACCTGGGGGTCGAAATGGGTACCAGTGAAGGTGCCTCCCACTACATCAGGGGTGGGTTACTGGTGCACAAGCAGAAGGGCACACCTCCTGGAGGAAGGGAACCAGCCATGTATTTATATAGCGCTTACTACCCATGATGAGGCATCAAATAAAGTAGTGTACAAAGGGAGCAGCGTAGGGATAAGCAGGTGATTCCATGCCTAAACAAAGAAGTGCAAGAGGAGCCCTCATAGGAGCTCTTCATCCACCAGTCCTGTCTGTGTTGCTGGAAGCAGTGTTGGCAAAGTTTGTAAACATCGTAACACTAACGTGCTCACAAATAAAGCAGTCTTTTTCACATCATCAGGTGTGGGACCAATGTATTCCTCTCCCAAGACTCTTCAAAGCAATAGGAAAAGGGAGAAAATGGAGAGAGTGAAAATACCAGCCAGAAAATATGAGCTTTGTGTCAAACACAATAGCTGGCATTCTCACAAAGAATCAAGGGTGAGGAAAAATCTGGAGCCATTCCAGTCCAACACCATCAAACCTTGCACCGCCCGCTCCCGCAGTTACCAGTGCTACCACCCTGGCAAATACAGAAGGCCTGCAGCTCCAGTGCTCCATGAGACTGCTTGATGGAGAAACCCACTGCAAGCCAGACCGGTCTATGGCACACAGAGTCTGTGATGTGCACAGACGCTTCCACAGTCAAGCGCCTTCACTACTCTGCTTCCCTGGACTGGTCATTTAATGCAAAATAGATCAAACAATTTGCTCTTTTCAGAAGGAATATAAAGTCCACATTTTTACAATGTGATTAATTGAATGGTGTCTGGAAAAACAACTTGACTAATAAAATGCTGTTAGATTCAACAGGTTTCTTCTGTTCTCTGAGAAGTTCTAAACGGTTCTACACGAAAGAATTGTATCTGTTTTTGGGGTAGTAGTGTCAGTTTGCGATTTGATTAGTGTCAATGTATGCCGTTACAATTTATCAGAATTGTGTTTAAACGTACAAAAATGGTGGAAAGAATTATCACCAAAGAAAAGACTCCAGGCACCAAAGTCTTAGGCCATGTACACAAGTAGCCTCAAGCACAACAATAGGACCACGTTTCTATGGATCGGGGTGGAACATGATGACAATATGCTAAAGGAACCTCCACGCGAGACTTGCAGTCACTGACTACCACCAGAACTTCACAGCAACCAGGAACAATAGATAAAACTGCAGGATAACTAAGAAGCTCACAAGGTAAAATATGTTTAACACAATCATAATTCGGGACACAGGGCCTAGCCTGGGATACCTTCATGGACAGTTAGGGGCAGAGAGTGATAGGCCGCGCCATAACGACAAGTGGGGAGGGTGTCAGGGCAGCAAGGTCAATGCATGTGAAGATGGTCAGGTTTGGGAACAGAGGGTGCTGAGACTGTTAAAGGTGAGGGGGCAGGCTCATGTGGAAGCCCACCCCATCGGAAGCCCAGCACAGGCCGAGGGGCACACTGCTGTGGACATTGCCTCTTAAAGGTGAGGGGGCAGGCTCATGTGGAAGCCCACCCCATCGGAAGCCCAGCACAGGCCGAGGGGCACACTGCTGTGGACATTGCCTCTTAAAGGTGAGGGGGCAGGCTCATGTGGAAGCCCACCCCATCGGAAGCCCAGCACAGGCCGAGGGGCACACTGCTGTGGACATTGCCTCTTAAAGGTGAGGGGGCAGGCTCATGTGGAAGCCCACCCCATCGGAAGCCCAGCACAGGCCGAGGGGCACACTGCTGTGGACATTGCCTCTTAAAGGTGAGGGGGCAGGCTCATGTGGAAGCCCACCCCATCGGAAGCCCAGCACAGGCCGGGGGGCGCACTGCTGTGGACATTGCCTCAGACGTCATAGGCCATGTTTGAAGCTCTGTTGTTGCTCTGCGCCTAGCTGCTATATTGAGTCGCTTTCCTCACCACCCTGCAGCCACTGGCATGTCATTCTCCATGAAGCCTTCACAGCCCCCGGCAAGGTCATGGCGGGTGTTGTGGTGCAGCTCATGCTTGTGTCTGTACGTGGACTATTTAGCTGCTGATACACCCACGCACACTCACAATTCAACGAATTAATACAAAACAATGACTGGACTGGACTACCTCACAGCCCTGTTCTGGTGTTATTGTTGCTGCTGTTATTTTTCATTAATACAAGACGCTGACAGGCATCAAAAGCTGTCACTAGTCCAGATCTGAAGATTAATTGGCTATTTCTTTATCGTAAGAAGTCACAACCGTTAGGACCTCAAACACTGTTTCTAAGCTGCAAAGTAAACATACATACCAGCATTGCAATGGCCTCTCAAGTAACTATATTTTTTCTGTCACGTTAACTGCGTAATGAATGATTTCATAACTTTGTTTGCATTTGTGAGTTTAGTCCTACGTCTGCTGTTGTATTTTCATTGCTGTGCACTCGTATTAATCGTACAGGTGTAACACAGGGCGTCTGCTTAGCAGTAACGCGACAGAAAAAAAGTGTAAAGCAAGCAAATACATAGTCTGCCTTGGCTGGGCATTGTTACGTCAAATCTCCGTTACAACTGCAGCATTGAAGGGAGTGGAAGATTTTGAACAATCCAAAGGATGGCACAACCAAAGAACCCAGGGTAGACTGCGCGGTCTTCATCGCAACCTGTTAAAAAAAAAGTCTCGCTCCAGCATCGAGCCGTGGCTGCCACGCCATCTAAATGCGACTACTCCCCGGGTTTGGGCAACCCGGGGAATGACCTTCACAGAGAGTCGCGATATCTCAATCTGAGCCTCCGAAATAAATAATTAAAATCAAGACCAGAGGAGCGAAAACATGTCAAAATATTAATGGTGTTGGGATTTGTGTAAACTACACTGCACTATCGACCTGCCTGTACCAGAAACCTCTTACTAATAAAATCCTCACATCTTACCTGAAAGGGTATAAAACTCCTGTTCACTGTCGCCGTCTCCTCTCTCGCTGACGTGATAGAACTTTGAAGGTTTCGCAGGTCACCCGGAATGAACCGGAGAGTTGTGTTACAGCCTGCAGCGGGCGAAACACCTGTGATCACGGCAGGTAGCAGAGCGCCTTTCATTCCTATTTCCTGGGAACTACTCAAGCAGTTCGCTCTTGGATTCGATACAAAAAAGGAAAATAAATACGAATCAGTTTCCAGCTAAACGGCGGGGTGGAACTATGACAGATCACTCGCTGTGCCTCAGTGGCCTCTGTGAAAGCGTATAATGGGAGGCACCCACTTGTGGCCATCGCCGGGCAGCGCGCGCACCTTGTGCTGCACTTGTTGACGACAAGGACCGTTTCGGCCTCCGTCCAATTCGCTCCAAGCCCCAAGCCCAGGATGGGCTCAGGAAGAGGGGCACCAGCATATTATTTTTCTCTTATCAGTCCCTATTTAGACACTTTCGTTGAAGCTGCCACCATTGTTCTTTTAAATATCTTTAGCACACCCATTTGTTTATCCAGGGAGGGATAATGTTGGCTCATTAGCAGTCCAATGCTCACATTTTGTCTTAGAAAAGTTGTCTGTGTCGTCTCACTCCTTGACCTGTATAACCCTTGGTTGCCTAGATGAAAAAAAAGGCAGAAATAGAATTTTATAGAGCTTACTAAATTTTGTTTTGCATTTTACTTGCATTTTAGAAGTCTGCCTGTTCATACTGTGACATATAATTAGGGCCACTTGAATTTTGTGTTTCTCTCGCTGCAGCATCCTACATTATCATGTATTTCCTAATTTGCAACATAATGCATGTTGACTTGGCCTTTTCTGCAGGAATATCCCCAAACGTTTTGCCTTTTTCCTCCTACGTTTTGCTGACTTCATTTCTGTTGGCTTTAGGATTCTTCACACTTTACCACTGTTAACCAGTGCTAAAGTGCTTGTGTTCTTTCCTTAAAACATGGTAACATTGGCTTATACCCAATTGGCAATTTCATTTACTTGCATGTCCCTAGTAAAATGGCTCTACCTGTGGCTCAGGGCCTGTACATTAAATGCTACTAGTGGGCTTGCAGCCCTGATTGTGCCACCTACTTAAGTGACACTTTAAACCTGTCTCAGGCCTGCAATTGCAGCCTGTGTGTGTATATAGTTTTAAACTGCCATTTTGACCCGGCAAAGTCATTCTTTTGCTAGGCACAAACCATCCTTTTTTTAGTTTAAAGGATTTTTTTAGCCAAAAAAATAAAACACAATACAATAATCAAAAGATATATTAGATAAGTATAGAATAATATTACTAAATCCTATGGGAGGGAAGGGAGAGGAAGACGAAAGGGAGAAAAGAGAGGGGGACCGAAAGATAGAAAAGGGGGGAAGAAATGTAAACTCCATGTTAAACCTTATAAGCAACAACAAAACAGTTATGCATAAAAATCCCTACTATATTAAAATAGTCTATAACCATTAGGATAAAAGTATTCAAAACAACAGTAGCTATTAAGTCAAGGAGGTTTGAACACTTCTCCAGTTAAACGGTTTTGTGAAGGTGCTATTTTAGCTGTTACATTTAAGAAATCAGTAACAGGTAACCAGAGTATGTCTCTCTTAATAGCAAGCGTGATTGGGTGTACATAGTCTCTATCTAATCTATGGTTGTAACAAACTCCATACCACCATGCCTGCAAGGATACAGCAGAGGTATCTTTTCATGACTTAGTGATTTGTTGAAATGCAACATCTATGAGTAAATCAATAATACGAAAATCCGCAGCATGAGAGGACCAGACTTCGGAAATGCTACCTAGAAAAATATGTGAAAGAGAGAAAGGAATATGGGTGTGGCAAATAGTATTGATTTGTTGCCACACTCTGGTCCAAAAGGTATGAATGACTGGACATTGAAATAACATATGTTTAAGATCGGCTGATGAGGCTTTACAAGACCAACAGGTCGAGTGGATGGTGGGATCAATATTATGTAGTTTAGCTGGAGTAATCAAAAACCTATTGTAAATAAAAAATAAAGTTTGAGTAGTATTTGCTGCTCTAGAAGACTTCTGTATTTTAGTCCAGATTTTATTCCATTTTGGAATAGGAAAAGATTCTCCCAAATCAGATTCCCAAATACATTCCACAGCTGATTTATAACGAGTAATGGGAATTATCCATTACATTTTTATGAATTTCACATGCGGACGGAGAGTTACAGAAAAACGATCTAGTGATAGAAGATGAAGAGGAAGGTTTATGATAAGAAACTGAAGAGTCATAAGAGACTTGAGCAACTGCAATTAAAGTCATATATTTGGATTGATATGAAGAGGGAAGGGAAAAACGGGATTGCGTTATTGAAAAGGGAATACATATAACATCCTGAAATAGCTGGTGAGTCCACTTAAGGCAGTAAGTTAACCAATCTTTCCAAAAAATAAACCTATTGTTAAGTTTGATATGTTTATTATACCAAATTGTACGATCATCTTGAGTTGATGAGAAAAGTAGTTGGAAGATTTTACGAGCATATTTAAGGACAGGAAGAGATAGTGATAAGGGAGCATGGGAAAGCGAAAGATATTCTTCAAAGGAAAAAGGATGAAAAAATAATTTTTCAATATCGACCCACAAAGGGTAAAAATTGGAATATTTTCCATTATCAGATAATTAAAAGGAATATTGTTTGAGAAAACATGAGGTGTGATAAGAATGAAAATCCGGAAAATTAACTCCACCCATGTTTTTAGGCTTTTTAAGTTTACAAAGAGACATTCTAGCCTTTTTATTATGCCATAAAAATTTCGAAAGAGTACTATAAGTGGTTTTATAAAAAGATTTAGGAATATTAATCGGAATGTTGGACAAATGAAACAATATTACTGGAACAAGTATCATTTTTATAGTGTCTAATCTACCCCACCAGGATAAAAATATGGGGTGCCAACGTGATGTGGAAGCAGTTAAAGTTGATTGTAAATCTTTTAGATTTAAAGCAACCGTATCTTTAATGGAAGGAGTGAACTATAGCCCAAGATATTTAATTTTAATTGGATTCCAATGAAAAGAAGAAGATAAAAAATCAGCATGAAAACAGAGTTTATTTAGTGAAAGAAATTCACATTTGTCAGCATGAGATTTGTAGCCTGAAAAAAGAGTAACATTATTCACCTTTGATAGAAAAGCTGGTAAGGAAGTTTGTGGGTTTGAAATAAATAATAAGATGTCATCTGCATATACTGAGAGTTTCAACTGATTTACACCATACGAGAATCCCATGATGTCTGCATTCAATCACATTTTTATTAAAAAAGGTTCTACGGCAAGGATAAATAAAAGAGGAGACAAGGGGCAAACTTGTCAAACTCCTATATGAAGAGGAAATGAAGGAGATACAAGTCCATTAGCTAGAATAAAAGATCTGCAAGAGGAATAAAGCAAAGAGACATAATTGATAAATTTAGGGCCAAAACCAATCCAAGTAAGTGTTGAGAAAATAAAAGGCCAACTGACTCGAACGCTTTTTCTGCGTCTAGTGAAATTGCTGCTAATGATTTTTTATAAGAGTTAGATTTACTTAAGACATTAAAAAACAATTGAGTATTATCAGACAAATGCCGACCCTTAATGAAGCCACATTTTTCTTTTCCAGTAATTTGGGGCAATATACAATCCAAACGAAGGGCAAGAACTTTTGCAAATATTTTATAATCTAAATTAATTAAAGAGATGGGTCTGTAGTTTTTACACAAAGGGTGATCTTTATTTTCTTTCGGGAGAAGACACATTAAAGCTTCCTGAAAGAATCCTTCTGATTTCTGAGCTGAGATAAAATATCAATATAATTGGTGTACTTTGGGAAGAAGTAGCTGGGAGAAATGTGCATAGAACTCGATGGTGAAACCATCAGGTCCTGGAGCTTTCCCTTTTTTAATAGATTGAACAGCAGTAAGAATGTCCTTGATTTGAATATCATCTTCTAAGGAAGAGAAATCCACATCAAGAGATGAAGTTGGAGGAATAGAGGATAATACTGAAGAATATCAGTCTTTTGAGGAGGAGATTCAGGAGTATAGAGGTTTTGATAAAAGTTTGTAAATTCCAAAAGAATATCCTCATTCTTATGAACTGTAATATTGGCCGAAGTTAAAATGTATTAAATTTTAGTGCGCTCTTTTTTAATCTTGAGATAGTTGGCAAGAAGTTTGCTTTATCTTGTGCACTATAATATTTAGCACTAGATTTAAGTAGATTTAGGTTAGTGGATTCAGCTGAAAGTTTATTCACAGTATATTTGGCCTTGATAAGTTCATTCAAATCAGATTTGGCCTTTGTAGAATAATAGGAACACTCCAATTGCTTAATATGTGAATTAGGCAAGTATATGGTCTGAGAGGAAGATCCCCGTTTCTGAGCTACAAATGAAATAATGAAGTCTCTAGATGCAGCTTTAAAAGTGTCCCAAAAATGTTGCGGAGAAGTATGAGGAAATTCATTTTCTATTAAAAAAAATGTGTCTGCAAATTTCTGAAAAGCAGGTGTAAATTTAGTGTCCAATAGACGGGAGTTATTAAATCTCCAGCTCCTAGTTCCTTCAATGGGAGGGAGTAAGTCTAGATCTAAGTAGACAGGTGCTTGATCAGAAATTAATATAGAGCCTATGTCAGAATGGGAAATAAGGGCTATGATATAAAGTAGGAAACATAACTACAAAAGATCAAGAAATGAGCAATAATGCAAAGGAAAAAGGGAGGCCAATTAGAGGAAAGGAAAAGGAAAGAGGAATAGGAGGAAGAATTTAAAATATGTATTTATGTATGAAGCAATAAAAAAGCGAATCAAATAAGAAATAAGTGATAGGAGAGATACTGTGAAAAAGGAGAGTACCAAGAGAAAATAAAAGAAAAACAAGAAAACATACCACAAACATATAATGAACATGGGGATGGTGGAGCCACATAAGGAAGACGGCACAATCAAGCAGGAAACTCCAGGACAGAGACGGGAAAGGGAGACGTCACCCAGGTGGGAAAAGGGGTCACATATCAGAAGACCACGAAAACCCGCACCTGACAGTAGAAAAGAAAGCGGTTATAAGAAGAAATATAAATAGAATGCAGATAATAATAAACAACAAGGGAATAATCAAATCATCGATGAACCAGGAACATTCATGGTTTCTTATCTGCAAGTATCCAAGAATTGTTGTAGGCGAGCAGGAAGTAGTGGTTTTATTGTTATAAGTCACCTTCATAAGGCAGGGATGGAACAGACCATATATAGCATTCAAACTGTGAAGAGCAGGTTTCATGTCTAAGAATTTTTTCCGTCGGTCTGCTGTCGCTTTGGCATAGTCTTGAGCGAAGAAGAGGTTGGATCCTTGAAATTTTTCCATTATGTTTGGCAGCTTGTAAAACCTTAAGCAAATTGGTGTATTTCCAAAAATATAAAATAACGCCTCTTGGATTGGTTGAGGAAGATGATGATCGTGGGTTTTGTCCCAAACAATGAACTCATTGAATATTCAATTTTGGAGTCTCTGGAAAACCCAGAAGCTGTGGTAGAAAGGACTGAAAAAAGGAAAAAAGGATCTGACCCTTCAAGATTTTCCGCAAGGCCATAAATGCGTAAATTGTTACGCCTGTTACGATTTTCCAAATTTTCCACTTGTTGTTTAAGATGTGAAATCTCCAGATGTAAAGAAGGCACTTGGTTGGTAACAGCTTGAACGGAGTCCACTCGTCGTTCCAGGTGATTATTATTTTATTCTAAATGTGACTATATTTATCCTCGAGACTTTGGAGACAGATATTTGTCTCCTCCATGTAAGGTTTAAGAGCACGTATTTCTTCCAGAATTAATTCCATAGATATTGATGTTGGAGAGCTGGAAGGAGAAGGTGGGTCTTTCTTGACACGTTTACCAGATACAGTTGATGAGGCAGAGGGTATTTTAGATGATGGCTTAGAAGCATTGCGAGGCATAGTGGGCGTCGCACCACCAGTAGCAGAATGACTAGGTTCCAAGTCCTCCATATTCTCCTGTAAGACGCTGAAAGGATTATAACCCTCTAATGGAGTACAGTCAAAAGGATTAGCGCTGCTACGGGTAGAGTGTGCTTTTGCCATAAAATATAAAAATCAACAGGAGTTTCTCTGAGGAACAGATCAAATGCAGTGGAACACACTGCCCAGGAAAGCCAAGAAAACACCTCTGCAACAAGCTCCTTCAAAAATATGGTATAAAACGCTATACACCGTGTGAAGAGAAGAGAAACACAAAAATTACATCATGGAAGAAAACCTCCCAAAGTCAGTATTCACCAGAGTGCATGTGGGTCGACATGGCCATGAAAAACTTGAAGCAACTGAATAACATGAGGAGAAGGTGTCCGGGTGGCACAAAAATAAAAACAAAATGGTGGCCACAGAAAAAAAATGGATCGCAGCCGAGCGGGTGAAGAAACAGCAAGAAGCGCTCACCCCAGCTGCTTTAAAGATTACAGCTTGGCTTCATTTTTTGATACGGGTGGTTTTGAGGTCCGGACAGCAGGTAATGCCGCCAGGAGGAGACCCATCCTCTCACGTCGCCACGGAGCTCCACATCAAGGTGGCCATCTTCGCTGGTGTCGAAGCCACGCCTCCCCACAAACCTTTCTTTGTAATCCATATTTCACCCCTTAGGTAGGCTTGGACAGCCCAGAAGGCAAGGTGCAATGTATTTAAATCATTTGCACATGTACTTTTACTTTCTGTATGTTCTGGTAGTGAAAAACTTGTAAATTCATTTTTCCCTTCTGCAAGGCCAACCTCTCCCATAGCATAACATTGTAGTTACCTTATTACCCTTAATAAGTATAATTTCCAACTGAGAACAGGTACCCAGTTCAAGTTTAGTGTTTATGGAATTGGAATTTAAAATCCCAACTTATGGTGAAGTCGGATTTTAAATAGCAATTATGAAAATGATACTTTTAGAAAGTTGGCATTTTTCTGCCTTAGCCATTTGGTGCCTGCAGGCTGTCTCTGGGTCACATGACTGGGTGTGGGTGACAGTTGTCTTTGTGTATTCCTCCTACAGAGCCACACACAATGGGGAGCTTAGGAGTACTGGACCACTGGTAGGATGGGATGGAGGAGCTGGACTCAGCCCCATTTACACTTGAATAGGCTCTGTTCTGTCTAATAAAAAGGGCTGCCTAACCCCTGTAGTTAGTGTGGAGCTATGGCCAGGAAGGAAGAGCACTTCAAAAAACTGCCTCTAGAAGCTTCTCCCTACTTCAAAGGCACAAAGGCGTATACATACTTGATCTCAGACACCAACACTTTGGTACACTTCTGTACTTTTGGATACTCTGTCAAGATGAAGGACTGCTGTGCTGCTGAAAGGACTGCCCATATGCCAGACTGCTGCTCTCTTCTGCCTTGCTGCTTTGATGACCTTCTGCCTTCTTGCCTGGGGGAGCAGGACTAGACATGCATCTCCTGAACCCAGAACCCAGAGTGACTCCAAGGGCTAGTTGGCTGGCCTGCTGATTTGCAGCCTCAGGGACACAACCAGCATCCAAAAAACGTGCACCTGCACCTGGACTCTACCATCTGTTGCTACCCTGCCAAGTGCTGCCACCCCAGTGCTGGACCCTTGGAAGTGGGCTCTTCCAGCCCCTGTGGATCCTGTGGGACCGATGCATCTCCTCTACTGCGCAGTGCAACCCTGAGCAGAACCAATGCATCTCTATTGCTGTGTGGATTGGACCCGTCGCCGACTTTGCAGCCCATCAAAACTGACACTGGGCAACGCATCCCTGGTGCAGGCCATCGCATCTTTCGATAGTGCCAGTCTTTGGAACCACGGCATCGCCTGACTGCGGCCGCATCCACGACACCGGATTTTGCATCGCAAGCCCAGTGGACAGGATCCTTGATGGCGATGCAGGCCCTCACATCACTGCCTCACCGCATCTCAGAAGTGACACATTGCTTTGGCTGCACAAAGTATGTTTGAGGCGGATCCTGGCAACGCTCCACAAACAAGGATTTAAGGCAGAATTACAAGTTTGATGATGCACCCAAAAAAAGATGTCCAAGGTTCAAAAATTGTTATATCTTTTTTTATTTTCGCTCCAACATCTTTTATTCCATATCCATACATTTGTTTTTACAGCCACAGCCAACGCATTCTTCAGGGCAGTTTATTTGAATAATCTGTATTTTTCCATTAATCTAATGGGTTTGATGAAAATGTGCATCATATATAAAAGTCCTTTTGGTAGTTGAAATGTGAAACGCCTGTTACAAAGTGGGACACTGATTCAGGTGTCAAAATGGGAAAGAATCAACCCAAAATATATGAAAGTAACCAATTCATTATAATAATGAACTGGGATTGAATTTATATCGGAGGATGAAATATAATAGAAAGTAAATCCGATATGCAATTATATGATGCACATTTTTATCATATCAATTGAATTAATGGCGAAATAAGGATTATTCAAATGAATTTTCCTGAAGAAGTTTGCTGTTCAAATGAAACGCATCGGCTGTAAAAAAACATTTATGGGTATGGAATACAAGATATTGGAGCGAAAAAAAAGAAGATGATATAAGAATTTTGAACGTTGGGCTTCTTTCTATTGGATGCACTGTCAAACATGTAATTCTACATTGATCTGCCTTGCAGTAGTATCTCCCAGCGGCTGATACTAAGGATTGTGTGCACTAAACTTACTGTTGGGGAACATCGTGGGAGGTGCAACCTAGTTTTCCTGGCCACTGTTTTTGGATTTCTGCAAGGATTTAGGGTACTTTGTTCAGTGGGCCTAACTGGGTCCCTGAAGCAGGTCTGTGCTCCATCACAGTCGGCCTAAACTTGTAACTTTGTCCTGGTCCGGAGTGGACAAATATCACAGTTGGCGCTTTGTGCTTTTTGATGCTATTTTCACTACAATCTATAAAATTGTAAATCACCAGTTCTTCCGACTGAATTTTTGCCGTTTTGGTCTTGTTTTATTTATTAAAGAACATTTTATTTTTCTAAAATGGTGTAGGGCAGGGGCGGCTTCTCTGCATTGGGGAGCAGTGTCGCCCCACTGGCTCAGAGCCAGCAGCTGAAAAAAAAAATGATTTTTTAATATGGTTTTATTTTTCAGCTGCGGGCTGACCCAGTCTGTGTCGGAAGGGGTGGGGCCGGGATGGAGAAACAGAACAGACTCCCTGTGCCTGAGTGAGTGTTGATCCAGCTCACTCAGGCCAATCCCCACACTAATATCTTGCTTGAGAGCAGCGCGTGGATTGGATGGGGTGTCCGTGATGCTGGCCCAGGGACTGTTGAGACCAGGAAGTGGAAGCATAGGAGCGCGAGGTAGTCGACAGCACCAGATATGTTTTTTTTTAATTTAGTTTTTATTATTAACCCAGCGCTCCACCCCAAGTACCCCCTCGCACGCCCCTCCCATCCCGCACCTCCTCCACCCACCCTACCATTCTAAATCAGTGTCAGACGCCACTAGTGTAGGATCCTTTTTGTGTGGTGTTTTTCACTTTATTACTATTTGAGGTGTTGCACAACTACTTTACATATTGCCTCTATCTTAAGCCTGGCTGTTCTGTACCAGTCTACCAGAGGTCTGAGCACAGGTTAATTTAGTCTTGGCTTGTGCCTCACCTTGACAAGGATTGTGGTTGCTGATTGACCAGGGCCCACACCCCAGTCAACCAACAACCCAATTTTTCACAATGCACCATCTGCATCATAATTTTAGTATTTTTCCCAAGAAGAAATGTTATTTCTAGCAAAAAGTGCTACACATTATTCTGAGCAGTGGCAGGTCCCTTACAAATCTTAACCAGTAACCTTTCAGTTGCTGTATTAATGTGGCACAACTTTGTCAGATCCCTTTTAATAGGTGCTAAAATAGTATAATAATAGATTAACACTGCTACAAATTATGATGCATTATTCCACTTATATTCTCTTTCCTAGATGCATAAACTTTTTAAACCCACAGCTGCATAATTGTATATAATTCCATCCACTGTTCCTTGCTTTTCATCCAATAGCATGTTGTATTGTGAGGCTGTTACACCCATTTCTGATAGCCACGGGGACAACAGGTTTTATGGAGCCCAAGAGTCGGTTGAGTCCTCTTACTCCTGATGTCTCGAGGACTGACCTACTATGGTTCCTCAATAACTGGGACAAGTACTACTCTTTACAGCACTTGACACTGAGAGATTGCAGGTCGAGCAGTCTAATGGCTCTTCAGGTTGAGGTGCGTGCAAAGCATGCACAGGCTCCAGACTCGAAATACAAATAGCAACAGCAATAAGCTAACTGTTGAGTCAAATAATTGCTTTTATTAAAAAAAGGAGTATTTAATGTCATATCGCAAAAGAGGACCAGAAGATATTTAAAGACCAGCAGGAGTTCCCAATATAATACTATGCAACACCTAGGTCTAAGCAAAGAAATAGTTTATGAAAAACAGAGTAACCCAGCTGAAATTGAGAATTCCTTTTAAAGGCCAATTTCCGTCACCCGCCAAAGGTGGCATGCTTCATCATCAGGAAACTCCTCACTCCGTGTTACCTAGTCATTGTGAGGGCTGTTTATGTCAACACTCAAAGCATGTCATCAATACACCAAATATTCCATACAGTTCGCTTAAGTTCCAGGCACTCGCGGCATCCATAATCCATAGCAGAATTCCAAAAGCCCTCTGTCCCGTCTCGTGGGAATTGTTATTCCCATTCAATAATGGAGGCAATTCCCAGATGTGGCCCACGCTAGTTCCACGCAAAACAGTCTATATGTCGCCCTGGGAGTTAAAGTTAACAGCATTTAAGAGCTTACTTTGTGCAAGTCTCCAGCAAACCCTCTGGCCTGGAACAATCTTACCCGACTTTACGGCAATCCTGGAAGGACAGGGGCACTCCTTTGCGAGCTCCAGCCTCTCAGCTCTGAGAGCCCACATCCCCTAGCAGTCTATTCCTGATGATGCATTGCCTCCTCAGTCTCTAGAGGGTCAGCTTCGATATTGAACGTCTCTGCCCAGCTCCAACGGCAATTGGCAAGTGTTCCTCCTGGCTGTACAGTGATTCCCCCATTCCCTGGTCACACAGAAGTAGTGGACCCCGGCCTGCATTTAGCGAAAGCTTTCTCTTCATAGCAACCCCCAACTGGCGACACGGGGAAGGTGGGGTTACTGACTTGCACACAACCAAAGGCGCAGTGTGCACATTACGGTGGCCCCCTTCTCCTGTAACATGGGGATCTCTGACTTTAACACAGACATTGGCAACAACACACAGGATCATTTCATCGTTGTTTTATTTGATTTTCTTCAGTGGATGGTGTTTGTTCGCACTCCACTAAGTTCCTGAGGTTCCTAGCCAACACTTGTTTCGTCGCTTAAAAGGGAATAAACCTGCGACTTCTTCAGGGCTACGGAAACATACAATTGTACACGTTTGTTTGCATATAAACGTACAGTCGCATCCATATATGCACACCAGAGTGTTAAAAGTGACATGATCAGACCATCTTTCCATATGTTGTGTATCAGTGGAAACCCATGCTAATTTCCTCTCCGTTTGAGCAAGGCCAGCTTGTTACTACCGTCTACTATTTAGGCAGGAGAATCATCCTACTTGTATACACTTTTGGTTTAATTTCATGAAATAATTCACGTTACATATTTCTTATCCTCATGTTATAAGCATCTCATAGCATGAAAAGGTGCATTGTGAGTGAGAAGATACTCAGCTTCGATATTGAACGTCTCTGCCCAGCTCCAACGGCAATTGGCAAGTGTTCCTCCTGGCTGTACAGTGATTCCCCCATTCCCTGGTCACACAGAAGTAGTGGACCCCGGCCTGCATTTAGCGAAAGCTTTCTCTTCATAGCAACCCCCAACTGGCGACACGGGGAAGGTGGGGTTACTGACTTGCACACAACCAAAGGCGCAGTGTGCACATTACGGTGGCCCCCTTCTCCTGTAACATGGGGATCTCTGACTTTAACACAGACATTGGCAACAACACACAGGATCATTTCATCGTTGTTTTATTTGATTTTCTTCAGTGGATGGTGTTTGTTCGCACTCCACTAAGTTCCTGAGGTTCCTAGCCAACACTTGTTTCGTCGCTTAAAAGGGAATAAACCTGCGACTTCTTCAGGGCTACGGAAACATACAATTGTACACGTTTGTTTGCATATAAACGTACAGTCGCATCCATATATGCACACCAGAGTGTTAAAAGTGACATGATCAGACCATCTTTCCATATGTTGTGTATCAGTGGAAACCCATGCTAATTTCCTCTCCGTTTGAGCAAGGCCAGCTTGTTACTACCGTCTACTATTTAGGCAGGAGAATCATCCTACTTGTATACACTTTTGGTTTAATTTCATGAAATAATTCACGTTACATATTTCTTATCCTCATGTTATAAGCATCTCATAGCATGAAAAGGTGCATTGTGAGTGAGAAGATACTCAGACTTTATCTTTTAGACGTCCTGCCAAGGACCCTCATGTTGTCAAGCCCATACAATTTAGGAGCCTAAAGTTACGAAGTGCTCTCATAGTGCATGTATTGTTTGTCAAGTAAGCCTAGAAATGCGGTACCTATCTTCTTGTCTTTAGGGTTTCTATGTACAGGGAAGTTGATAAAATGTCAGCAATTAGGATTATGAAAATGTGTAGGCTACAATTACAAAGAAATATCCCCTCATTTTTCATCCTTATTAGGATAGAGGGACCGGAGAAAAGATACAGCCTATAGGACATTCCCACAGAACCCAATTCGGGTCAGAAGTATCACCGAATTTAAGGTAGGATCAAAATGAGGGTATTTTTCTTCATAATTGTAGCCTACAAATTTTCATAATCCTCTAGGATAGAGGGACCGGTGAAAAGATACTGTCTATAGGACATTACCAGAGAACACAATTTGGGTCGGAAGTATCACTGAATTTAGGCTAGGATCAAAATGAGGGTATTTTTCTTCGCAATTGTAGCCTACAAACGTTCATAATCCTAACTGCTGACATTTTATCACCTTCCCTGTACATACAAACTCTATAGACAAGATAATAGGTATCGTATTTCCAGGCTTACTTGACAAACAATACATGCACTATGAGAGCACTTCGTAACCTTAGGCACCTAAATTGTATGGGAAAAAGTGGACTCCCTAGCCAACATCGTCAGAACCGATGGACTGAATATCATATCCTACACAGGCGGCACCCAGCTAATCCTCTCTCTATCATAAATCCCAGCCACCGTGTGGAACAGCTTCCACCTTTGCATGACCGGCATCGCAGGAAATTCCGCTAGCTCCCCGCCCACAAAAAATGTGAATTCAAGATGCTGACCCAAGCGTACAAAGCCCTACACAATCAAGGACCAACATACATCAACCACCGCCTGAGCTTCCACCAATCCTCCAGATACCTGCACTCCACCTCCTTCTCCCTCAGTCCCACCCCCTGCGACCACCGAAGCAGTAGTGGAAGATGCTCCTTCTCCTACCTCACCACAAAGTCCTTGAACAGCCTCCCCCTCAACCTCTGAACCTCACTCTCCCTTCAGGAATTCAGAATGGGATTCAAGACCTGGGGGCATATTAACAAGGAACAGGGAAAATTAACGCTAAGTGTGCTTAGCGTTAATTTTTTATAATGCCCGTTATCGCTAGATAATCGCCTGGTTATCGCGTTATTAACAACGCTAACCACCTAGGCAATAAAAAATCCAGCGATAGCGGCATTTTGGGAGGTTATCGCTGGTAATGCAGCGACAAAACTACAAGGATAAGGATATCCTTGTTGATAGCCCATGGTGGACTTAGCAATGCAATCCACCTCCCATTGGATTACATGGCTAAGTCTGAAAATTAGCAGACGTAAAAAAAACAGGGTTAACCGTGGTTAGCGCTGCTTTTTTTGTCTCTAACAGCGTTAGCGTGAAGCTTGATAATAGGAGAAATGCCGCTTAGCGACATTTCTCCTATTATTTTGCTCTGGAACGCCCACTTTGCATCTCATTAGAGATGCAAAGGGAAGTGTAGTGAAAAAGGGTGCTAACATGCGATTTTGCATGTTAGCACCCTGTTGTTGATAGGGCGATATTTTTATCTCTGCTTCTTTGGCTTTTAAAGCCAAAAAAGCAGAGATAAAGCCCTTGTTAATATGCCCCCTGGTTCTTCAACTGATTCCACTCAAGAAGTATGACTCTCAGGGCCTGGATACCCTCACAGGTGGTTAGAAGTACTTTACAAATCAGTTTGATTGAATGAGCGATTGACCTTCAGACTCAACTCTTCAGTACATCTCTGGACCTGGGGAAGACTCAGAAGGTCTGCTCTGCTGCAAGAAGGACAGCTTCTCTCCTTCCCTGGACCTTTATTCTTCATCCCAGGCTGAAGTGACTCCAAGGGTCAGCTGATAGACCTCCTGCTCTGAGCTACAGGGACATAACAAGCTCCAGAGGCCTCCCGGAATCTGCCCAGCTGACCTGCCACCAGGACCGGCAACTGGAAATGCAACTGGGGCTGCTTGAGCCCTGCTAGTCTTTGCTGGAGTAAGTTCCTGACCCCTAAGAGGTGCCCCTCAAATCATAGACCATTGGTGTGGCATCAGCTGAGCTCCCTCTTCAAGAAAAGGAGAAAGCCTGAAGTTTTGGGCTCTTCGCGACCGTAAAACATCTTTGTTTCCGCTGAGATCTTGCTGCCCTTGCCAGGAGCCAATGCAAAGCTCTGGTGTACCCAACTCTTCTCGCTACAGCAAACGCCAGAGAAAACTAGCAATGCGAGATCTGCACATCATGGCCAGCCCACAATGACCGACAACGTGAATCTCCAGCAATGACTGTCTGCAACAGGATCTTCACGCTACTGCGATGACTAGCTGAACCTTTGAAGGTGATTTTTTCAGGGGACTAAACTGGTCCCTGTATCTGGCCCTTGCTCTATCCTGGTTGTCCTGAACTTATGACTTTCACCCGGTCTCACACGACCAGATTACCGCAAGTGATGCTTTGTGCTTTTAGGCTCTCTACTTACCTGAAATCTCAAAAATTACATATCCCTGATTCCACTGATAGGATTTTCGTCATTTTGGTCTCACATAAGTTATTCACTATACTTAATTTTTTTTAAATTGGTGTGGGGTTTTTCTTGTGTTGTGTTTTCACTTTATTACTCTTTATGTGTTGCATAAATACTTGACACGTTGCCTCGAAGTTAAGCCTGACCTCTTTTGTGCCAAGCTATCGGAGGTTTAAGCACAGGTTCATTTGAGGTTTGCATGTGTTTTTAACCTAGCAAGAATTGTGGTTGCTGTTTCACCCCCCTCAACCTGTAATGCAATTTCCTACAGTATAATATTACACTATACAGGAATGACCAGCAGACCAGTCAAGATTGCATTGTAGAACATAGGAGTAAGTTAAGAGGTGCATGCCTAACCAATTTATTAGACACAATAAAGAAACTCCCCACTGAAGAGATGTCCTGGTATGTTCTTGAAAAAATTACCTCTGTTATGATGACTATATCAGCACATGATCATCTTCCTCTTCAGGACTAAAAATGTGTATCCAAATTTCCACATATAAAAAGAGATTGAATTATGAAATTGAATGGAATGCCATGATGCACATCACATATACATATATGCACTAAACCCCATGAGATTATATATGAACATCTAAATTTACTGAATTTCAACCATCTCTTTAAATATACTTGTGTAATCTGATAAGGATTTTAAAAATAGATTTAAAATACTAGAATATGTTAACAGGACTAGAAATCAAGTCTCTTAATAGGTGCATGGTGGAATAAGGTCCATCAGTTTCGTACATGACAGACCAACTTTTCTAATGAGAGCCACGACCCGGGAACTCAACTTTCAGCTCATCTCTCAGTGCACGCACGCATTGTGTGCAGGCTGAAGTTGCTAAGGAAACAGATAAAACATATTCCTTTCTCTCGCACCTGGCCACTGCTTCAGGACAATATGCCACAGCGGCAGTAGAATGGACTCAATGATATGCAGTAGTTTTAAGCATTCACCTTTGCAATTCAGTGTGTGAAAATACCTTGAAATAGAAGAAAAACTGAAAACAACAATAATAGCTGATTGCACACAATATTCCCTTGTTCTCCATTTCCTTTTTGCTTATACAAGAGGACACCAACACATTATATTCACTCCCAGGCTTTCAAAGCAGAAGTGCAATGCTACAGGATTGAGATAATGAAGAATGCATTATAGGGCAATACCGCAACGTGTACTATTTCCCAGAGGTAAGACAGAGCATTACTTCCCCATGACAGATGAAAAGTGTAGATGGAAAAAGGCAAAAGGGACTTACATGCTCTTATTGTTAAAAAGTTGTTGTCCAATGACATAGAAAAAATAAATGTGTACTTTAAAGTTGATAAATAAAAATTGTGAAGTCAACACAGTTTTTGCCAGACTTGGAATGGCTGTTATACTTGTGTTCCCTGTGGCATGCTGCAAAATGATTGGGCTTCTTTCCTACCTTCCACAGGTACTAGAGACCCAATCTGAATCACAAGGGAAGAGTAGTCCTGGGAGAAATGTATTTGTTACAATACAGTTATGTTGTCCCGAATGATTGATGGAATAACATTCACCATAACTCTTTTTTTTTGTTTTGCTCTGAAGAATGCAATTGGCACTTGCAATATAAGGTGCAGAAATACGTTGACATACTGACAAAAAATGGGCTTATACATGACAACCCTACCTTTTTAACTCAGAGAGGGGAAGGTTCAGAATAAAGTGGATTTTACCCATCCTTACAGAACTTTAGTCAATTGGATTAAGTGATAGGTGAAGCTTGTGAAAGGAACTTGCTCACGCTACATTAGGAAGCAAGGAATACCTTCTGATCTGAATGCACCTACTCCCACTTGGCACCATTTGTTGTTGGTTGCTCTACAAGTGGGTTTCGCTCCCCCTGTACGGACTGCCTCGCCCTGAGTGGCGCTGCTACAATGTGTTTCGCACTTGATCCTATGACTATGACTATGACCTATGACTGTGCTCGACATCAATATTTGTTTTTTGTTCATATATGCTCATCTATATCCTTTTGCGATGTCACAATACTTTGTTCCTCTTTTTCTCCAGTATCTTGCTTATCACTGTTGGTGTTACTGACCCACTGGCTTATCTCTTTTTCTCCTTAATCATCTTAAGGCTCTGATAGCGGCCTGGGTCATGTCCGCGCTATATCAAACTTTTTATAAATAAATAAGTATGGGATAGCTAGGGTCAATGCATTTTGTCACACAACAGCAAACCCATTGATAAAGCATGCCTCCTGATGTGGCTGAGGGATTAAACTTCTTTTGAATACAACTTTGTTGCACCACAAAACCATCCAATATTGCCACCATATTTGAGGGACATTTAAGGGATCCTTAATGAGCTGATAGGGAGAAAACAGTATTCAATATTGAAGTTATTTCAGGGAGGTTATCATTGGTGCTGCTACAATTATCTGACAGGAGTGTTGTTCAGGACCATCAGCTTACTAAAATTACAGCGATTCCAAAATTCCTGGTGTTCCTGAAGGAGCAAGTGCAGCAATTGAACAAAACATTTTAAGTGGGGAGTGTAGTTTTGTGGGAGGAAAGAAGATGTATGAGGTGATACTCCAAGACATTTTTTGTGAAGACTCAATTCAACGATGCATTGTAATACAATATTCTTAAATATATAGACATATTGTGTCAATTTTTAATTAATAATGGAAGTTTCTTAAGACCGTTAATACATGCGCTTGGTTTTACCCATGTGTGCGGACAAGGGTAAAATAAATGTGCATAGGTTTGTTTTATCTCCTTACTTCAGAGGCCATCAAACTGTGAGGTGGGCTCCCCTGGGGGTCTTCAACTGATCTCCTAGGAAATGGAGACACACAGCAAAAGCCGCTCTGTATTGTAAGCCGCTCTGTAATGAGCCATCAGTAACATGCGTTGTCGTTCATGCTGTCGCTGGGAGTAGGGGTCACTGTGAGTGGGGGCAAATATCCCTCAAAATGCCTCCCTCCTATTCCGATAGACAATATACCTTGGATACTTTAGACTTTTACAGAGAGCTAGCTGCCAGTATAATTTTCTCAATCATATATGTGATTGTATTTTTAACAGAGATTATCAAACATAACTGAAATGGTTGAGTTCTTAAATACATTCCGAGCAAAATGTCTGATAGAATAATTGTGAGAAAATTTGCTTATAATTCTGAGGCGAGGAAGATGAACTTTTTGATACACAAGGGGCGTGTCACTAAAATGTTTGAAGACTATTGCCCTATTTCAGTACTTGCCTGCCACCATATTTAGCAATAAAAAGACCCAAAGAATTCTTATTTTTAGTATTTGCAAACGTAACAAGTAGCTACGCTCACATAGATAAACTTTGCGTGCCTCATTCTTTCATCCTCCCTAGCACCCCATCATAAGAGTTACAACACCATCTCACTGAAGCCATGTATTGTCAAGCTTAACATACATGACATGCAAATGTGCAGTGCTTGGCTAAATGTTCTCTGCGCTCTTCTTAATTAACATTGACCTTTCAATGCATTTGAACAAACTAATACTGCATGAAAAGAAAACAGATTGAAAGGCCTCATTGTTTTGCACTATCTTTCTGAACTGCCCCCAGGTATGGGGGTGCACCTGCCGCGCCCTTGTTGCAGCATGCCTGGCGAGGATACTGCTTTCTCCTCAGTTTCCCTCTCACTGACTACGTGCGCACGAAAGTACATCTACGGTGCCAAAAACAACACCAACCTGGAATGTCCCTTCCATCCTCCTGCCAAGTGTTGAAATTATGGCCTATATGGTTGTTTATATTTATACTACATGTATTTACTCTGTAAATGTTTGACAAGCTTTACAGCATTTTGTTTTTGTTTAATAAAACATTGAACACAGCATCTATGATTTGTGGCACATTTGAAGAAATAAAACAAATAAACTTAAGAGTTACTTCCCACAGCAGCTATACCATGATGTAATGTGTATAAAATATAAACTGTATAATGAGAAGAATAAATGTACTTCATCTAGATATCATTTTTGTTTAAAGTCTACCCCCATGTTTAAGACTGTGAGCCTTTCTTCCTGCATATCCTAAATGAAGGTAGCTGCATATGCCCAATTGCTTGAATCCCGACATTCAGTATTCAAGCTATCTAGGGTGTGACGTGCTAGCAAAGCCAATTTAGTATATCACATACCGAGCACCTCTCAGTGCAGCAGGCCACCACGCGTCTCCACTCCGGGTGGCTCTCCACTAGAGGTGCTCCTCCTTCGGTACTGCCCATCCGTTTCTTTCTACATTACCATTGTGAGAAATGCATTTCGTAAGATGCACTATTTATCAAACACAAGCTTTGCTCAATATGTTGTTGGCCAGCTGAGTAGTTTTGCTTTGACATAAATCCTTAACACTGCACGACATATGTTGAGAATATTTGACTGACAGCTCAATGATGTATAGGCAGTCATCAATGCCACCAATGCATTCTAGGGTGTGAAGTGCCCATACAACAAAAATCTCATCATATATGCTGGTCTGCATCTGTATGCTATCTAATATAGGATGGGCTATATTATCTCTCCACGCGTGGGCTGTGTACACCCCCTAGCATGCAGCAGGCCACGTGGAGTAATCCACACACGAAGCAACATAAGAACCCCTAGCATGTCTCATATTCTGTAACCTGTTTCCACAAAAAATTGAAGGTCACTCGAAATGTTAACAGTCTTGAAAAGCATTGCTTTATGACAACTGTAGCTGGTAGCTTGGAGGTGTCTTATTGCAACGACTCCAGGCAATCACTGCCAATGTTAGACTTCTTTCAGAATGCCTTTAGCACCATTGCTAATGGGCCTTCTTTAGCTCCTTCAGTACTACTGATGCACCAGAGTGGGTGGCAAGGCATACCTTGAGCAGGCTGTCTTTATCAAGTGTGCAGTAGCCTCGACGCTTTGGGTAGTGTTGTTCAAAGCCTGAAGAGTTGAATATTTTCAGCAAGCACACTTCACAGATGATGCTATGTGTCAAGCAGGGCTCTCCACACGCTCGATGGGGAGAGATGAACTCTTCCACTTAGTAAACAACTTTTCTCACACACCACAATGTGGCACACTACATTCACAGTCAGTATGGGTTAGGGCTGTCCAGTTCTTACCACTAGGCAACCTCAGTGAGCGGCTCTCATGTGTGAACTGCCAGCAGGATTGACTTGCGGGCACAATTGTTGATGCCTGGGAAGTCCTTCACATCTTCCGAATAGTGGTGACACCTTGTGCAAATCCCAGTTCCACAGGCAGGACACCACATGAAGTGAAGGGACAGGGTGCAGGCCTAATCCACTGTCCTTTCTTGTTGGCATATCCAAATAGTCACGTCAATACCATGAGGAAAGAGCGGGATAATGCCAAGCTGGGCCTTCATATCTGACCATTCCAGATATTACGGTCCAACACTTTGGAGGCAGATACAAAACAAAAAGGCCAATGGTTTGACATCATCCTCTTTCTTCTGTGACAAAAGGGTCACATTCTAGAGGAAAGGGAGACTACCCATTTTGAATGATTGGGTCAAATGAAAACTCTTCTACAGGATGACCTATATTAAAGGGAAAACAGGAATGAGCAGTGGAACAAAACAACAGTAAAGAGGTGTGTCCTGACTGCTTCCATATCATTTTCACAGGCAAGTTCTGAGGTTATACTATAAAAACTAACCAGGAGGAGGGACAACACAGCAGTCCAGATGGATGGGGCACTGCTCCCTTCTCCCTCTCCCTATGGACACTTATCAGGACCCTAAAAGAGATGTGCCAGCAGCCGTAGCCGTAGTTTTTATAGTGCTCTCAATGGCGTCCCCAACCCAGCCCAACCCAAGATGGCCGCCAAAAACCGGCTCCCGGTGCTCTCAGCCGAGAGCAGGACCGGCACAGCAGGACAGGTAAGAGTAGACTTCTGGGTGCTGCTGGGCACTGGGGGGTCTCAGCACACCTCTAGGATCAGGTGTGGGGCAAAAACGAGTACAAATACAAACGCAATAAAAGCGAGTTACAAGCGATTTAAAAAACACAGGGACAGACAGGAGACCTCCCGGCTTCCGCCTCAGGAGGGAAAAAGGTGCGTGCAGTACACTTTACTACAACTATATAACCTTTCTCCTACTCTATGTATCACGAGCCTTCTCACAGTGTATAGCCTCTGTCTGACTCACAGACATGTTTCTCAAGAATAACAAAATAGTACTTCTTCTTACAGGTTAGGGATTTCATATCAGATTATTATTCCCAAATGAACACAGTATAGGAGGCTTTTATATAAAGTGAAAAATGGGAGCCATGAGGACGGGGAACCAATCTTATTATTGTGCTATGCAAAGGTACAGTCCTCACTGTAGGTTCTTCAGGCCATGGGAGAACTAGAAAAAGTCACAAGTCCACTTGTGTGACCTTGCCCCCCCCCCCACCCCCAACCCATTCAAAAAGCTTCCCTGCTAGAATACACCCCTCCCCGAAGAGTTTCAGTGCCTCAGTTGTGTTTCCAGTGATCTCTTTTTAATCTCTCACACCCTTCACATGGTTAGGCTCTTATAGTGTAAAATAAACCTACCTGTCTTTAATAGTAAACTCAACGAGCATGCACATTAAACTTAAACTAAAATGAATGCGAATATTTATACCGAATGAACCAATTTTGGGCATTGACTTCCATATGAAGAGTTTACCAGGCATTATAGACCCACGGACCTCATACCTTCGACATTTCATCACATTAGGTAGCCTATTTGGTCAACCTAAATGAAAACTCAAAAGAGGCATTGTGGACATAAAACAAAAGTGATACATCACAAGAAGCAGAGGCTGCATGCAATGCTACTATCAAATACTAAGACTGCCAGGCACCAGATGCTGCAATCGAGACAAAATGAACCGCCTTCCCAGGAATAATACAGAGGTCACATGATCCAGCACTCCTTGCACAAGTCATGCTGAGGCCTAATGCTGGTAATTCTGAGTCAAATTTGTGCTGACATTTTTCTGCCATAGAAGCTTCTGTAAGCGAGAAAACGCCCATGGGTCTTAATAGAGATGAAAAGTACTGTATGACTGTACGCCTGAGTCAGCAAGTGGTTGCTCTCTTTCCGTACATGGAAATAACTAAACATTTTACCAATTTCCATCAGTCTCTTGGGTCGTTTAGTGCTTGTTGAAGCAGGACTATAAGGACCGAAGTCGGTAAAGCTCCCATCCTGCCAAGCACACGTCCCCTCGCCCCATGAAGAGGAGGCGGACCCACTAACTTGCCTTTCCGCCCAGAGCGTTCACCTTTAGTGCTTTGAAACATCCGCCCTTAAAATGGAGTCCCTCCCAAGCAGATACAAACAAGTCCCCCATTGGCGGGAGGATAACTTCCTGAGCGTCAAAGCCATTGTTCGACTGTTCCTGAAAAGGAATGCCTAGCGGGTCGCAGCAAGAAGGTGGTCAGAGCTTACTTTGTAAAATAATGAGTGCCACTGCCCACAGAGCTGCTCGCAAGCCAGGGGCCAAGCCTTTTAAATGTTGGTGCACCAAATTACAAGGCTGCATAGCCCTGAACCTACCTCAGGCCCCTTTAATCTAATGACAGACACTCCCTGCCCTTTATCACACTCTTAAGGGTTCTGGCTTTCTCCCTTTGTGACAGTTTTTCCATCTTCCTCTTCCACCTCCTTTACCGTTTGTATGCTCTCCTTTCTGGAAATGAATGGCGGGGGAAAAATAAGTGCTGGTCCCCAAAAAATGAGTGCCGGTGGCCCCCACCAGCTCAAATTAAGCACTGAAGGTCGTTAGCTCAGCATTCAGCTTGGCCAAAATTGCTTATGTCGCACTGGTAAAATAAATTTCCACAAAAGACAATCTCGCCAACATTACAGGGTTCTCCATTGCCAGTGGGTGGTCCTTTGCCAGAAGGGCGGATGTGAGGCTTTGCCAAGCCAGCAGGACTGACGGGTCATTGCCCACCTGTGAATGAGGCTACAAATATCATGTCTTTGGCACTTCCCTTCATGTTAATGGGCACTCAACTATCATTCCAAACAAAGGCTCTCATTCCTCCCGGGCTGTATCTGGTCTACATTAATACCACACCCAGTAAAGACAGATACTGTAGATGGGGAATTTACTGGACACAGTATTGCCACATTAATTCGAAATCTGCACCTCAGATTGGGGCATAACCTCCCAATACATTGTGTTTTACCGCATTCCGAGGCACAAGACTCAGAATGTTGCTGTTTTTCCTGCACAAATTCAGCCAGGTTTCTCCCGGGAAAAAGGGAACCCAGATGTTAAAAGGTGGTTCTGACACTCTGAGCCGCCCAGATTTTTTGCTTTTTGAGCACCCATTGGTTGAGCTTTTACTGTGGGAGAGCCTCATGAATTGGGACTCACCCACAGTGAACTCATGATGAAAGAGACTGCATGTGGATTTTACTGGTGTCACCCTAGCTTCACTAGGCCACTGCGCTGCTGCTAAAGTGACGGGTGCTGGGCTGGTTACATGTAGACACATGCGTACATGTGTGTGCACACGTGTACGGGCTGCGCAGGGGAGATTCCAAGCATGCGCAGCCCAGGAACAGATACAAAGTGAATGGTGTGGCAGGACTTATGCAGAATTAGGTGTTGACATGGAATAGGCTTTATACACTGGGAAGAAACATGCCCGGGAAAATCAGTGTGTTTTACTGTTTTTCACTCATTATTCTCCTATGGGGATGGTTTCACTTTCCTAAGGCCTACAAATTCCAGACACGCAGTAAAGTCCACTGTAACTGTTGTGAGAAGAGGTATTCTGCAGAGTCCAAAGTCGTATTTGTACTGCTTTTGGGTCATCCAGAAATGTAATATTTCTCTGAGTCAGCCCATAACCAGGACCTGGCTGGGGGCCAACCCCAGCAGGCTGGATTAATGACCTTCCTTCCAAGAGCAAAGGCCTCCTCTCCAAAGAGGAGAAGATGGGTGGAGCTACAGGCTCATCCATCAGCAGCTGTCACCGGTGCCAGGCACAAGGCTGCACAAGGGAGAAGGCAGTGCAGGAGAAGGGGCTTTCAGAGATCATGTGTCAGGATACCCCTGGACACCGCCATCTTGAACCAACCCAGAGGCCTGGGCAGGAAGGAGGTAGCAGGGGCAGTAATGTGATGTGTCGCTGTTTGATAGGAGAAACAGAGACTTCCTGCCAGCCCGCTCCCCAAAATTTAAAAAGTGTTTGCACAGGAAGAGAAGCTCTCTCTAGGGTGTGGTCTGCTGAGGCAGAGGGTGCGGGAGCCTGGCGCAATGGGCAGTTGGAAGGAGGAACCCCCTGACTGTCCCAGGATCCTGAACAACACCAGGAGAAGAGTCCAGGACCAGTGCGCGGAAACGTGGGCCTCTGCTCAGGGAGAAGAGAGGCCCAGGAGGAGAGCCACGGGAAAGCCAGTGAAGACAGCTCCCTGCTGAATCCACCCTCAGCGTGACCAGGAGGGCGAAGGAAAGTGCTCCCAGTGGCTGGGGTGCACCACCAGGAGAATGAAGAGGCCAAGATCATGAAGATCGGACCCCTGGGGGCAGAGATAAGCCCCCTTTAGGTAGGCGACCTTTGACCTCTGGAAGGACCGACGACGAAGCGCATGGGGCTCCGCCGCCGGTCCATGATTTGCCCCCGGGGTGGGTCAGGTCCCAGAGGCTGCTCCCAACAAGAAGAGAAAGCCGGGGAGCGCCGTCGCGCTCCCCATGTACTGATCCTCAAAGTGGAGGTGCCAGGAGCCCACCCTGGCCCCCCGAAGCCACGGGCGAGGGGGAGCACCAAGGCGCGTCCCCTTCATGGGAGAAGAAAAAGCCAGGGAGCGCCGTCGCGCTCCCCAAGAAAATGACCCTAAGCGGGGTGCCAGGAGCCCACCCTGGCCCAACTCCGGGCCCCGATGATGGCGGAAGAGAGGAGGGGGGCACTCTGTCGTGCACACCCCCCTTGTGGGAGGAGTCACACGAAACCAAGCCGAGGTGTGTTGTTGCGCCCCCCGTGAAGGTGGCCTAGGGGCCCGGGACCCCATCCCCGGATCCCGAAGAGAAGGAGGAGGCCGGCGGAGTGCTACCGCACTCCCCCGAGGTCCGGATGGACCTGTCAGAAGCCTCGTGTCTGCCCGCATGAGCATGCAAGGACGTGAGGAAATGAGGGTGCTGGCTGGGCGGGGAGCCGGCGGGGGCAGCCGGGGTGGGTTCCCCGGGCTGACCTCCAACGCTGCCGCACTGCGGTAGGCCTGGGTGGGACCGGGCCTCCGTGAAGAGAGACGCGGCCGGGGGTGGGCTCACCAAGCCGAAAACCCTTACCTGGGGGTCAGGGTGGAACCGGGCCCCCAACAAGCCTGGAGATGCGGGAGGGCCCGGGTGGGATCATGAAGGAATGCAGGTTGCGCTGCTCTGCCCGGCACAGCGGGAGAGCCGCTGTTCTGACATTCACGGAAACCGAGGAATCGCCCATAATGCCTTGCAAGCCTGAATCGGCCTGCAAGGGAAAAAACACTTTTTCTCTGTTTGTGGTGGCTCCAGGAGAACGGCGTCATCACCAAGGGAGTGCCAAGGTGCAGGGGGAGCCGCAGGAGCAGCGCAGTCTCCCCCAGCACGAAGAATGAAAAGTCCCTCCCTAAGTCTCATGGGATCCTAAAAGAAACAACCCCCCAAGGGCTCAGCCAGCATTGAATCAATCAATCAATCAATCAATCAATCAATCAGGGGTTTATATAGCGCGCTACTCACCCGTGAGGGTCTCAAGGTGCTGGGGGTGGAGACAGCTCCAGATCAGTCGAAGAGCCAGGTCCTGAGGTCCTTCCTGAACGTGTGCAGGGTCGGGGAGCGTCTGATGTTCATTGGCAGCTCGTTCTAGGTCTTGGCTGCGATGTAGGAGAAGGCTCTTCCTCCGGTTTTGTTTCTATGGATATAGGGGACCTCTGCCAGGGTGAGGTCGGCAGAGCGGAGGTTTCTCTTGGGTGCGTGAAAGGAAACTCTCTCGTTGAGGTATTTGGGTTCAATGTTCTTAAGGGCTTTGGAGGCGTGGGTGAGGAGTTTGAAAGTGACTCTCTTCTCGACGGGGAGCCAGTGGAGGCCTCGTAGGTGTTGGGTCATGTACTTGTGTGGCAGAGTCACGAGGACAAGTCTGGCTGCGGCGTTCTGGATGGTTTGAAGTCTGCATAGAAGAGTTCTGTTGATTCCGGCGTAAAGGGCGTTCCTGTAGTCAAGTCTGCTGGTTATGAGTGTATGGGTGATGGTCCTGCTACAGTCGGAGGGTATCCATTTGAAGGTCTTACGGAGGATGCGTAGGCAATTGAAACTGGTGGAGGCGACGGCATTGATCTGGCGGTTCATGGAGAGGGAGGAGTCGAGGGTGATGCCGAGGTTCCGGGCATGGTCAGTGGGGGTGGGTGGGCTCACGAGGGCGGTTGGCCACAAGGTGTTGTCCCAGGCGGTGGTGCAGGGTCTGAGGATGAGGACCTCGGTCTTCTCTGAGTTGAGCTTCAGACAGCTGTCTTTCATCCAGACTGCCACATTCTTCATTCCTTCCTGGAAGCAGAGTCTGGTGTCTTCAGGGTTCTTAGTGAGTGAGAGGATGAGCTGTGTTTCGTCAGCGCAGGATACGATGCTGAGCCCATGCTGTCTGACGATGGCAGCGAGGGGGGTCATGTAGATGTTGAAGAGCGTAGGGCTGAGAGATGATCCCTAGGATACTCCGCAGTTGATATCGCTGGGTTTGGAGCGGAAGGGAGTGAGTCTGATCCTCTGGGTTCGACCGGAGAGGAAGGGTTGGATCCAGTCGAGGGCGGCTCCTTGTATCCCTGCGCCGTGAAGTCTGGCTGTGAGTGTGTGATGTGAAACGGTGTCGAAGGCCACGGAGAGGTCTAGCAGGACGAGTGCCGCCGTGTGTCCCTGGTCCAGTAGAAGGCAGATGTCATCAGTGGTGGCTAGGAGGGCGGTCTCGGGGCTGTGGTTGCTACAGAATCCAGACTGGGAGGCATCTAGGATGGAGTTATATTCAACGAAGGCGGTCAGTTGAGCGTTTACTACGAGTCTTTCTGTGACTTTGGCCGCAAACGGGAGGAGAGTGATTTGCTGGTAGTTTTTCAGGTCCATGGGGTTGGCCATGAGTTTCTTGAGGAGGGATTTTACCTCCTCCCGTTTCCAGTCGTCTGGGCAGATGCTGGATGTGAGGGAGGCGTTGATGGCCTGACCAAGTTCAGGTGCAATGGCGGCGGTGGCCCTGTGGAATATGTGCGGTGGGCAGGGGTCCATAGGTGCTCCTGAGTGAGTTTTCTTCATATTCGTGGTGATGAGTTCGATGGAAGCGGGATCCCACAATGTGATGGTCGGCTTGTCGGCGGTGATGGGTAGGGGGGTGGTGTCTGGGGTTGGTTCGCTGAAGTTGTCGTAGAGGTTCTTGATCTTCCGATGGAAGTAGGAGCTGAGCTTGTCGCAGAGTTCCTGGGAAGGTATGATGTTCGTGGCTTCGCATGCGGATTTTGCGAATTTCTGTATGACGTTGAACAGTTCCCTGGCATCGGTCACGTTGGTCTGGACTTTGTCTTTCATGCAGGTCCGTTTGGTATCTCTTATGTGCTGGTGGTATTCCTTCAGGGCTTTCTTGTGGTTGTTCCATGCTTCCATGGGTTTCTGGTTTTGCCAGGTTTTTTCTAGGCGTCTGCAGGTGCCTCCGGCTTCTTGGAGTTCTGTGGTGCACCAGGCGGCCTTCAGAGGGCGTTGTTTGGCTGGGAGGCAGAGCGGTGCGAGCTTGTCAGTGCAGCAGGAGATCCAGCGGTGAAATTCCCTGGCTGCGGTGTTGGTGTCGGTCGTGGCGGCGGGGAAGTTTTGACGGAGGGTGGCGTTGAGGAGTTCATCTGTGACCTTGCTCCAGTTCCTTCGTGGCGGGCGTTGGGTGGGCTTGTGTGCGGTGGTGGTGTTGAAGGTGAAATGGACGCAGTGGTGGTCCGTCCAGAGGGGCTGGGTAGTGTGGCTGAAGTGGATGTTTGTTCCTCCCGCGAAGATGGGGTCGAGGGTGTAACCTGCTCTGTGGGTGGGTGTGTTGACGAGCTGCTTCAGTCCTAGGTTGGCGAGGTTGTCAATGAGAGTGCTGGAGTCGGGGTCGTTGCTGTTGTCAAGGTGGAAATTCAGGTCCCGAGTAGAATGTAGTTTGTGGAGGTGATGGCGTGGGGTGCGGCAAGCTCGGCGATGGTCGTTGTGGGCTGGGTGCGAGGTCCTGGCGGTCTGTAGATGAGGGTGCCGCGTAGCGTGATCCTGGGGATGGTCTGGATCTGGAAGTGGAGGTGTTCGCGTTGGACTGGTGGTCACTCGAGCTGGAATTGGAGAGTTGAAGGTGGGTCTTGTGTGCGATGGCAAGTCCCCCTCCTGGGCGGTGAGAGCGGTCCTTTCTCTGGATCTTGTAGCCGTTGGGGATGGCAGTGGTGATGTCGGGGCCGGAGGCGGCGTTGGTCCAGGTCTCTGTGAAGAAGGCGACGTTGGGCGAGAGGGTGTCGATCAGGTCCCATATTTCTACGGCATGTCGGTGCAGGGAGCGAACGTTGAGAAGGATGCAAGTCAGGCTCTCGGTGGTGCATGCATCAGGCGGGCAGTCGGCGGTCGTGGGAGCTTTGTCGGCGGTGAAGGATCTGCGACAGGGTTTGCAAGAGAACTACCCGTGGGTGGTGTTAGGCGAGGATCTTGCGCAGTCGGCGTGTCTTCCAGTGTTGAGTGCGTGGAGGGTGATTGAGTTGTAGCGGTGGGAACTAGGAGAACCAGGGTTCCTGGCGCTGGTCGCGGTCGGGTCGCAGCTGGGCGCAGACGGGCTTGCCTTAGGCACGCCATATGTAGGGGAGGGGGTGGGAGCAGATGAAGGGAGGCAGGAGCGGGGCTGGATCGGGGGGGGCAGGGCCGCAGGGGCAGCAGCGGCGGGAAATGTATGATCAGGTGACGCGGGGGAAAAGAACCCCAGTAATACAATAATGCAGAAAAGAAACATTGAGCAACAGTCACGAACCAGAATAAAACAAATAAGGAAAAATCCACAGAAATGCAAAGGAGAACCTGTGGCGCAGGGATGGGCTGCCGGCTCGAACCCTGCCGGTAGAAACTCAGTGCTGGTGCGGTCGGCTGATTAGGCAGAGCTGCTGGGGAGAGTGCTGGCCTTGGACCAAGAGGTCAAGGAATCACCTCCTGGGCTGGAACTTTTGTTCTACAGCTGGGGATGTATTGAGAAGTGCATCAAGGAGTGAAGGGCTGAGTTGGGGATGTCTGGAGAAGGGCATTCTCTGGAGGTAAAGAGGTGTGATTGCACCACAAATGCATTTAACCACGTTATTTCTTTCAGGGGGACTGAAAGTCACATGTGTAATGTGAAGTACCTGTGTAAGGTGATGTCATAAGCAAAGGGGGGTTATGTTGCCAGACGTTCCTGCTAGGGTGTCTGGCTGTATATGCTTAATCCTGTGATTTCATCTGTGATGCCTTTAGGGGCTGTAATTGCAATGCATTCTAATGACCAACAAATGTGATGAGTACTGTCATTCTAAAGTGATGCTTAAACATGTATTCTTGCTGCTGCGCTTAGGTGAAGAACAGTCCAGACTGTTAGCCCCTAAGATGTAGAGGTGTATCCTGTATGTTCAGTGGGAGATGCTCAGTCAGGATTATGTGTCACCAGGGCAGGGGTGCCTATTTTAAATGCCTGTTGAGGTAATGGGGTGGGTCGCCACTGGGATGGTGCCAGTGCGCTGGGCCCGTGCTCCAGGTTATGCTCAACTAACTGCATTAGGGGGCAAGATGATGTGCATACATGGTAGTGGTGGTACTAGACCCCACCTCCCCGCGGGAGGGGTGGAGATGTTAAGCAATATCACAAATTCCAACAGCGTATTTATATTTGTAAATTGGTGCATAGTATTGAGTAGTGTGTGTTTATAAATGTACTCTTACTTTTATAAAGCAAAGAACAGACTGGACAATCAATTATTGAGTGTTATTTCTGCGTACCTGTTAATGGCGATTACTAGCCCACACCACCTCCCTTGAGTAAGCCTCAGACTGCTCTGCAACGCTACCCTCTGAGAGTCAGGCACTACAATTGGGTGTTTAGTTCCCAGTGAAGGACAAATGTAGTCATGTTATTTGGGCAGGCCTCACAGATACTGCCTCGTTTTCTAACACCAGAAAAAACCTATCTTTTGCTAAACAATGATTCCCTGATAATGGAACCAGACTTTTGCGTAATGCAAATTGATGACCTCCTCCCCGCCGCAAAATATGAAGAGGGGCTCCTGAGTCTCCCATATTTCACAAATATTCATTGACCGTGGGCTGAATGGGGGCCCACTGAAGGGTTGGTGGCCCCCAGAGGTCGGAAGTCCCCCTACGCTGCAGGGGCTGTAGGTGTGTTTTTACACCCCTGAAGCCAGAATAAAGCAGTTCAAATAGCTATTGTGTTTGCTTAGTACCTTTTGGCCCAGGAGCAGGATGAAGAACTCCCAGAATGCAAGTGAAGGAATGAGGGTCGCGAGAAGCAACCCTTTTCACTCCAAAGCATGACTCCATCATTTCATATGCGCAGGTTGGAGGATTATCAAAGAAGCCTGCTCAACAGCAAGGAGTAACTCCCCAAATCGCAATAGTTGAAAAATGTAGCTGTAAAGTGGTGCGTGTCAGCAGACTTGTGCTGCCAGAACCATCGATGAAGCCTCACCCAGGGCTTTAAGTGGGCCGGGTCTCACCGGGTCTGAGCACCGGCAGTTTTTTTTAAGGGGGCCTCGAAACGGGTCTCTATCGGGCTCTGTTTTGTGCGCTGGCACAGACGGTCCGTTTTTTTTCCGGACTGCACTGCAGTCACATCTTGTGCGTGTGGTGAGCGTTATAGGGGAAGGGAAATCCTTTAAAGAGAGTCATTTTCTCTCTGGATCTCCCTTCTCTTTTTGAAACTCAGGAGCTGCAACATTGTCGTGGTGTCACCAGGTCTTTAAGTGGACGTTTTTTCAATATTATATACAAGCCCTAGTTGCTGCTTATTTATCTTATGCAACTAGTAACCAATGACAAAGCCAACAGTCCTGACTTGTAGGTATGATGTGACTTGTTGTTTCATATATCTGGACGCAATGACAGGAACAGCAAAACACAAGTCGGGTGGCACACTGTGCTACACACAGATTTTTAGCTCACGTGTTTTTAAGCCACGCCCTTAATTACATTGACCACGCCCCTTTGAGAGACCCCCCAGTTTTTTTATCCCACTTAAAGCCCTGGCCTCACCACACCTGTTTTCTTGAGTTATGATCCTTTGCGCCAGGGCTTTAAGTGGGCCGGGTCTCACCGGGTCTGAGCACCGGCAGTTTTTAGAAGGGGTCCTCGAAACGGGTCTCTATCGGGCTCAGTTTTGTGCCCTGGCACAGATCCGGTCTGTTTTTGTAAGGACTGCAGTGACAGCAGGCACATCCATGTGCACTGCTCACACGGGTCATTTCTCATTAATGGAGAAGTTATGGCAGGACATCATGCCAGGTGAGCCTTGTAGGGGAAGGGAAATCCTTTAAAGAGAGTCCTTTTCTCTCTGGATTTCCCTTCTCTTTTTGAAACGCAGGAGCAGCAACATCATCGTAGTGTCCTTAGGGATTTTAAGTGGAAGCTTTTTCCATATTATATACGACAAGCCATAGTTGCTGAATATTTATCTTATGCAACTAACAACCATTGACAAAGCCAATAGTCCTGACTTGTTGTAGGCATGATGTTACTTGTATTATATATTTGGATGCAATGACAAACACCAAAATACAAGTCGGGCGGTACACTATGGTAAGCACAGATGTTTACCCTGTGTGTTTTAAGCCACGCCCTTAATGACATAGGCCATGCTCCTTTGAGAGACCCCCCACTTTTTTCATCCCACTTTAAGCCCAGCTTTGCGCAATAGCACTTTCACAACTACTTCTAGTTGAGGAGCTTTTTGACTTATCCTGGCGGAAGTGAATCTGTAGATCGGGACTTTTTCTGCCAGTTTATGCTGGCACGAGAGCAGAAAGCAAGACATACAGTGCTTCCTCGGTAAAAAAATCTTTTCATAGTTGACTTTGAAAAGACAATACAGAGTTTATGAATAGAGGGAGTTACTGTTGCATAACTCTGTGAGTTGAACAATGGGTCAGCTGCAACTATGTGAATACGCGTGTTGTGAATACGCATGATTTCCAACTGCAATAATTATAAATAAAACTTAACTATACTCATCCCACTGTGTATGTTTGTAATGCTTGCACGGTTATGATTTCAGTGTTTGTAAACAGTATTTGCGTTCATTGATGGTCCTAATATGGAACATGCAAATAATGTGCTGGGTAGTTGAGCAGTTATTATCTTACCGGCCATCTGGGTATTGGGTGGTCTATATAATTTCTATCACTCTACAAAAGCCTGTTTGTAAACATACATATTATCACATGGGACTGCAATGTTATAAAGGGATTCATAGATTTTAGGAACATGGCAGCTCGAAAAACAACCAGACATGGTCATTACTACAGGCGACTCAAGTCAAAGCGACGTCGGCCAACACCATAAGGACAATGACACATTTAAGGAATTTCCTTGGTCCCTAATAACTATTATACCTTCATTCACAGTATGGCAGGCGACACCATACCCAGATGATCTATGACAAGCGTTACAACCTCTAATCATGCAAATCATCAGGACAGTTTGAAACTAAAACACTTGTAGCTTAACTAAAGCGGTCGCGAGTCATCTCTCGGTTTGAAGAGTAAAGCCTGCACACTGCTGTCCTCAGGACTCTTTACAAAAGCGTCCACTCAACAATATGACCAACAACAGGTACAACAAATGCATATCCTTGGCAATTGCAACATGCGTCTGGGTCAGCAAAAGCACCAAGCCTGCATCTCTCTCAATCACCCACAATCTGCTGATAGGACATAATAAAAGCAAACAAAATACGTATGGCCACCTTTATGTGCATTCAGCCTTCAGCTCCATCAAACTATTTATTCAGTGTTAGTCAGAAAAACTACAATGACCACAAAAGCCAAAACCGGAAGTAAATGGATCTTTTACAAATAGTAGCTGACGATGCTGTTGTACACCTTCCAAACAATCACCATCACTGACCCCAAATCCCCAGAATCAACGAGCCAAACCTAATGCCAGCTAAACAATGAAACAACGTCATGAGATTCAGCTGCTTCTGTGTCATGCTATTGGGATAGATCCTACGTTTCTACACTACTCTATATCAGATTTGTAGCAAACCGTCACTATAGCAGTGTCCTGCTCACCAGCCTGCTAAAGGAACAGATCACCCAAGTGCAGTGCTTTAAATGGGAAAAAAATAGTGCAGGTACTCATTAAAATGGGGTGAGTGGGCGGGGCTGGGGGCGGGACTAAGAGCAAGACATACTGTTACTTATTGACTTACTTGCAGCAGGTACCAAAACACACGAGAAATGCATTACTATAAACAAAATAGGTTAACTCCTCGCAAAAGCCAATAATATTTATAATATTATAATATAATATACTATAATATAATACTATAATATTTGAACTTTCCATTCTGTTATTTGGTGTTGCGCGCACGCACGCACCCCCCCCCATATACCTCCCAAGAGTGTCTCGAATCTCCTCCCCCCCCTTTCTCTCCTCACACAAAACCGCCCACAGACAAACATACGCAGACACTCAAGCAAAAGAATCAGGAAAGATGAAAGCCATTTTAACCTCGTTAGCTTTGGATTCTTAATTGCGCTGCCTCAATCCTGTGTTTTCAACACAGCAGGATGGTGAATACCGGACGTTATGCAAATGAGCCCACGCTCAATAGTTCAGCGGGGGCTCAGCTCAGCTCACCAGTCACTGCTACAGAAGTGCCTTGGCTGTCAGACAGGTCGACAGCAAAGGCGCCTACCGTTTATGAGTACCGGTACTCTCCTTGGCAGCAGAGAAGTGCCGGTACTCAGAGTGGTAAAAAAAAGAGGTGCCGGTACTCAGTACCTGTGAGTACCGGCCCATTTAAAGCACTGCCCAAGTGGAAAGGATTCAAAACACCGCGGTCAGAATATTCACCTGAGCAAAGAAAAAGAGATGCACATTGCCCTAAAATTGAAAAGACCACACTTTATTTCCAGTCTTGGACAGCATGCAAGCTTCTCACCCTTCCCCACAAAGCTGTCACTGTGAGCTAGCCTGTCTATCAGCCGACATATCCTGTAGGGGTGTCCGTAATCAGTCTAGGCACAAGGCCCTAGTTTATGTTGTCTAACAAATGCGCAGATTTTACGGATTAGTAGGAACTACAGGACAGCACTAAGTACCTCATTCCCCCGAAATATTTTATTGTTATTACTATTATTAATGTAATTATTATTATTAGTAGTAGTAGTTGTAGTATTTATTCTTCATTAATATCAAAGTGCAGTTACAAAATAGTGCTCCAACTCTTCTATAGCATTATAAATATAAAGCTCAAACAATCACGCTATATCCTATTGTCAAATGCTTTTTCACACTATGTAATGCAATTCGTTTGATTTTAAAATGTTTCTTTCACATCGCTGTGCCCGCTGCTACTCCATCACATGAGTAAATGACTTCTGAAAATGCAGAAGGCAGCTTGTCAACCACAGTTTAGGCAGTTTAGCAATAACTACAATTATTATAGTTTCTTATTTTGCAAACTGCATAGTGTTACTGGAAAACATCAAGTATTTAAGGGTTCAAAGTCTGAGAAAGTTATTCTTTTTTTTTTTTGTAAATCTTTTTATTGTTTTCAGACAACAAAACATAAACAGGTCACACAAGACAGGTTTCTTTCATGCAGTGCATCTGGGGTGGCGCAGCACCGGAAACTTATGAAGACAGCCCAGAGACCAAGCTAGTAGCCCGAGCCGGCCTACATCCTATGTTACGTCCACACTGTCCAGACCGGATAGGCGGGCCCGCGGCGGCTCAACTATACATCCTCGGTATGCGTTCCAAAGCGACCACACCTCCTCCCATTTCCTGGGACACCCTCGTGCCAGAGAAAGTTATTCTTATATGCCAGACAGTTCATTTTCCTTCAACACATTTTCCACACTTTGTTAATACTATGGCTGTGTTTCCTCACAAAAAGTCAAAACTATTCTGCAATAGACTCAAAAAATTAAAAAAATTAAAAATTCCTATTTGCTTAGAAAATGTTCATTAATCTTTGCTAGAGCATTAAAATTACACAACGAATGACTACTTTAAGTATTTTTGATGTTTTGATAGTGGTGCAGGCTAGTTAACACACTAACTCAAAATGGACAGGGCACTATGACCATCCACCCAGGTTTCAGACAGACCTTAGACAGGAACCTTGAAATAATATTTGACTCTGAAATCTGGTTTTAAAGTAGAAATCAATGGTGTAGTTAAAGGCATCATCATCCAGCTCTTTCTCTCTTAAACATCCTGCCATTGCTTATAACTGATTATAGGAGATAATATTTTATGTAATTTATCTGAGGTCTCATTGTGTATTGTTGCTGCTATATATGGAGCTGTCTACTTATAAATCTACTGTTGTTGAATGTGCTGTACACTTTTATGATTTTACCATAACATTGAATAAAGTTTAATGAACTGAACAATGGAATAGTCAAAGGCATCATCCTCCAGTTTTCAATCTCTTAACCATCTTGTCACTTCTCAAAACTGATTATAGGATGGCGATGACAAGCGTATTTTTCATGGCATGTGGCATGCCTTGATTAATGCAAGTTCAACCACACAGGCCTACCTGATTCACTAATATTCAGGCCAGTCTACACCAAGATGTCAGACTGTGCCGAAATCTCTGCAAATGTGACCACAGTAGGTCTACCCTGAAGGCCATTCACTGGCTTCTAGTAGATGGCAAGATTACATTCAAATTCCTATACATTATCCTTAAGACTTACGGGCTCATTACGATGTCAGGCGGATCACCGCAGAAACGCTGTTGTGGCAGTCCGCCTGACTTTGGAAGCAGTGTTCCGACCTCTGCATTACAATGCGGTCGGTCAGACTGCTGCTGACTGGGGGAAAGACCACCACCTCTGCCAGGATCGGAGATCCCGTCGGGGCGTTGGTCGGACAGATAATCCCCAAATGGCAGCGGTGCCTCTGTTATGAAGCCTGGGGGGCATCTGTAGTGCCCCCCAAACATCCATGCCTCATGTTGAAGGCACCACGTGGTGCCTGCCACACAGTACATAGACGTTTTAAAATGTGATTATTTTCTATTAAGGCTTGCGTTGCAGCCCTCAGCACAAGCCGCAATAGAAAACATACACTTTTCGACCACCATGGAGGCAGTTGAATGAATATTGAACTTGTAGAGCGTGGACTTAGCCCAAGGACGTCAAGGCGCTTTTGCGGACCTAAGGGTGCAGACAGAAAGACATGCTCAAACTGAGGTCTGTGCGAATAGCCAAGTCTTTAAGGCTTTGCGGAAGAAAGTGAGAGACCCCTGACTAGAGAGCTCTTCCGGGAGGGAGTTCCACAGTTTGGCAGCCATAGTGGAAAAAGCTCTACCTCCCCATTTTATCTTCTTAAACCTCGGTACAATTACCAGATTCTTATCTGAGGACCGAAGCAGCCTGCTAGGAGTATATTGATGGACAATGGCCTTAATCCCCTCTGGGCCTGAGCCATAATAGGCATCATGAGTCATGCACATTGTTTTGAAGAGGATCCTACGGTCCAAAGGTACCAGTGCAGCAGCTTAATGGAGGCTGTGACTGGATGAAATTTCGGTAGATTCATCACCAGCCTGGCCGCAGCATTCTGCACCATCTGCAGACGTCGCACTAGGCCTTTATTAATGCCCAAATAAAGGGTATTACAATAGTCCAATCTGGACGTTACCAGGGCAATAACAGCCTGCTTACGAGCATCAAAGGAGAGGAAATGGGAGATTTTTCTGAGGATCCTAATGATCCCGAAACATGTAGACACTGTCCTGCTAACCTGCAAGTTAAGGGAGAGTGAATTGTCCACAATGACCCCAAGGTTTTTCCCATGGGATACCGGGCAGAGACAGACGCTGAGCGCGTCCGGCCACCAGTCACTAGACCAGATCTCCTGTTTCTTGCCAAAAATCAGGACCTCAGTCTTCTCACCATTCAATTTCAAAAGTTTTCCACCATCCAACAGGAGACTGCCTGCATACAGTTCCTGAAGTTGAGAGCGGAGTCCCTGATCCTGTGAGAGATGGAAACCATTATTTGGGTGCCGTCCACATAGGCCAACACCTCTAGTCCATAGGATCTTACAACTTAGCAAGTTGCATCATAATATGGGAAGCTGGACCGCCAACTCCTTGTCAGGCGGTCCCGTTTCCGCTATAATGTTGGTTGGACACTCGTCTGACCAACATCGTAATCGGCCTCATATTGGGGAAAATCCCCAAAATAGCTGCAGAAATTGACTTCTCATAGCTAAAACCCCCAAATCTGTACTTGCCTTCCTGAGCCAACAGCAATCCTTTAACAGATCAAAATACAAAGCAGATACATATGAGTTTATGGCCCTAAGACATTGATTACCCTCATCTCTTCTTGGAGGTCTAAACCTAACTACCTATGATTCAGAAAACATTAAATTACAATCTATTCACACTTGTTCTCTAACTCCCTGCAGCTTCGGGGTTGCTACTAAATGCATCTGCCAACATACATTGAGTTGGACCTTAACTACACTTATTTTTTTGCTTAATTATGTATTTATTTATTTATTATTTAGGAAGTTCTCTATAACCCACACTTGCCTCAAGGGTGTGAGAGTACTGTACAAAAAGCCAAATAACTACAGCACTTGATTTGAATACAGGAAAAAACAGAAGTAAAACTACAAGTACAATCTCTGATTAGAACAGAATAAGAAGATGCTAAGGCCAATTATCCTACCAGCTTCTCATACACAATTGAAAAGTTGATGTAACAAGATGGCTGTATACAGGAGCCAAACATCAAAAACATAAGAGTTGAAAACAAAAAATAAATAAGACAAAGCATAAGTAAAAATACAGTGACTGAAACCAGCTACCTGGGGCTGCATTACAGATGCAGTGCATTACCCTTCCTTGCTCAGGGCGCACCTTTTAAAAGGTGAGCCCGGTGCAATGAAGGGTAGTGCACCATATTACCATGAATGTGGTGCCCCCAGGGCAGCCTCGAACTTGCGCTGTCCTGGGAGCAGTGCATTCATGTGAAAACAGGAGCGGGGGCTTGCAGCCACTCGGACTTCATATTTTCACATTGCAGGCAGCAACCCGCATGCAACTTTAAAGGGGATTAGGAATCCCCTTGTAGGCGAGTGGAGTCAGTGACTGCACATGCCTGCAAGAGGATGTCTGGGTGTCCATGGGACCCCCTTTCTGCACTCCAGAGGGCTGCTCTCGGGGGGGGGAGGGGCACTGACAGTTTGCCACCTTTTAGGTGGGAATGAGCATTTCTACATCCTTGTTCCCCCTCTCCTAAAAGTTCTCGACATATGTAGGACTTTACGAATAATGCAACTCATTTAATGTTTTGCTCATGCTTCACTGTGGAGTCATTGGCATGAGGTAGGGACTAGGGTAATGTGGTCAAATTTCTTGCAACCGGAAATTAAATGAGCAGCAGCATTTACCACTGCTCTGAGAGGAGTAGGTGGACTGAGGCCTGTGAGGAGAGAAGTCTCATATTCCACTCTAAAAGAACCAGTGCCTGAACTACTGACTTAAGTTCCTGGTTAGGAATGCATTTCTGATGAACCAAAGTAGTTTGAGTTAATAGCCCTCGCATTATGCATCCAATGCACCTGGATATTTTCCATTTTAAAATCTGAATGCTCTAAAATAACCAAGAGGCAGCAGACAGTGATACACAACATTCGTCAACAAATAAAATAATAAATCATATGCCGTGGTGTTAAGGCCAAGCGGCTGTCTGGCATCCTTCCGGTCTCTGGACACTCTCTGTGATCCTTTCCTCTTCTCCTCTAACCCAGTTCTAGCCAATCTTAGGACCTGATTTAGGGTTTGAGAGAGCAGGAGGAATGTTGTAAACCAGCGGTCCGTCCATCCCATTGAACCCGCATTTCCACTCCACTATTAAGAGTTGGGGGAACTGATTGGTTACCATTGGTAGAGCGGAGCCTCTATTGGCTCTGCTGGCAGAAATGCCTGTACCAGTAGGCCTTCTTCCTCAGGACTGCTGGGTCCCAGCACCAGTCCTCCTACCCTACTGAGGGTAGGACTACTGCCACTCGTTCTCCCTGCCCACATCTGCAAAGGGAAGCATGGTGGAAATGGGAAGGGAAAATGTTAATGGCCCCCAACAACTCAGGGAAAAAATCTCATTGCTCATCAGGGCCATTTACTTTTTTGCTCAGAAAAAATAATCTGTAACTTTGGGAGTTTGTTTTCTCAAAGCAAAAAGGTTTGTCAAGCAGGTGTTTTGAACATGATGATTGCTTGGCAAACTTCAGTGCATTGAAAGGAACCAATGCAGCTGGTGGGAATCTATACATATGGTGGATTGTTCTCCACCAGAGGAGAGGATGATATCACTACGCTGGCCTGGGAGGATGGCAGGATGCCCGCCCTGGGCTATATAAAGGCCTACATTGACTGCTGCCCATGCAGCTGCACCATCCTTTCCCACCTTGATGTTAGCTATTTGAGGAATGCAGGGTCCTAGCTTGGCCCACTGCTTCCTCCCACCGACGAACATTTTCTGGGGGTGCGGGAGGTCACCTGAGTCAGCCATTGACCATCCATCCAGTTTGCATTTTTTACGCAGAGCAGATGGTCCCTTTGTACTCGGATGTTGGCAGTGCAAATGGTACTCCATTGCGGAGGAGCCGCCCCTGTATCACAAGATGTACCCCGGGGCAGAAAAGTTCCTGAAGATAATGGTACTCTGGAAAGGCACCCAAGAAACCGCGGTGTTTACCGTCACGAGAGCGTGGCATTATTTTTTTTTGCGTCCGCGATGCATTCATAAACTTACCGTGCAAAGTAAAATATGATGCTGCGCTAAACTTCCCATTTGTGGGAATCTTAGTAAATCTGTCGCCATATACCCCATCGTTGTAGCTCTCCAATGCATTGAACTTGGAGGACTTGTACAAAGAATTTTGCCATTTTCATATGCAAAAAAATCGTTATTTTTCAATTAGCAGATTAGCACAGGCCCGCTCTTCGTCCTCTTTCGGGCAGTGTGAGATGTCTCCTTATCTGGGTCTGCAGCAACCCCAGTGGAAAAGTTCTCCCACCGTGAACCCCCCTTGAAACAACATTCCAGCCTGCAGCTGCATGGGAACTCGCCCGGTGCAGGCCAGCTTTTTGTACATGAATCAGTAACCTGCGTGTGACTGATAACAAACAACAGCTTGTAAGGCCGAACACACTTTTCCTTTGGTGTTTCAATGCAATCTCGTGTTTTTTCTAAGAAGGTATATTAGTTGTGCTGACAGATGTATCTAACAAGAACATTTCGAATTAATTGGCCTGCAGCCTGTCTCTGTGGTGGGAGTGTAACCGCCAGCCCTCTTAAACTGCCGTCAAAAACAGAGGTAAAATGAGATCGAGTTAGCTCAAGATGTCTTCAAGTTAAACACTACAAAATAGAATGCAGATGTTCTAGCGGTCACGTGATGGATCCCGCCCCAAACTTTGGGAGAGGATGTGGTCCGTCGGCTTAAACTGCCGACTTTGGAGCAGGAAACCAGGGTTCGAGCCTCTAGGTCGCGTCCACATCCTGTGATTCTGGGCAAATCGCTTAATCTCCCCGTGCCTGAATGTGGTATGTAAATACGGTGCTCATGTACAGCGCTCCAATACCTTCGGGTCGAGTTCGCGCTATATAAAAGATGCAAAAAAAAATAAAAAACTTCATCCACATGACTTCAACTACAGCTACCTTTTGTACTGCCCCTCGCGACAAGAACCAGTGGCAATTCCCTAACGTTGCGTGTATCCCAGGCTGAAAGGACATGGTGCATAACGCCAACTCTGCGAATTGAGGAGGGAGACGATATCCCAGAGTCCCTAAAACTTTGCAATGTGATTGTTGTTTATGTCCGAAGGCAGTGTATTCCAGAGTCTAGATCCGGGCACTGCAAATCTACCATCCCCTCCCTCTCCGCTAGAGCAAACTTTCGCATATGCGAAGGAGTCTGAGGGTACCTGATCTAAGGCTACGAGATGGAAGACTTCTGGTGACCGGCATACCAATCATGCTATTTTTAATACATTCATGTCTGAACTGGGGTGGCAGAGTGGGCTAAAGAACGGTGATGGATCAAACCCAGATCTGTTGACTGGGTGTGAGTGTTTGATTGGTTCTGATGCTCCGTCCATCACCACCCCCTTTTATACCGATTTTTAATACAGAGCATTCAGTCACAGGCAGTCAGCGGAGAAGCTTCAAGCCTTATGTAACGCTGTCCTACCTACGTCCATTCAGTGCCAACCTTGCCACCAAGCTTTGCTCACGCTGAAGTTGTGCAAATTGGCACTTCGGGAGACCACATATCAATGCACTGACATAGTCCAATTTGGAACAATTAGTGATCACAATAGGTCTTTGTGGTCTTTATTACAAATGTATGCCAATGTTTGTTGCATCCTAAATGAACATTAGCAAAGCCAATAGGTCTGGTATAGCCCGCCAGTCTCTTGACTTTGTCCAATACTTTATTGTTGGGTTAGTCGCTGGGCCTGCGTCAATTTAAAATGAATGTCTAAAAGCACAAATATATTTTTGGTCTCTGTAAGTAATTTGATTATCAATGGGGAGGAGTGACTACCCACCTCAAAGAATAATCACAGCCCTTATCAGTTATCACAACCTTAAAAAGTCACTAAATTAACCTGAGCTCAACATTCTGATAGTTATGCCACAGAGCAGACAGGCTTAACTTAGGACAATGTGTAAAGTATTTATGCAATCCCAAAACAGTAATAAAGTCAAAACCCCAGGGAAGAAAAACCCGAAACTGAATTTGAAAAATAGAGTACATCTTAATAAATAAAAGGACACAAAAGCGACCAAAATCCAATAAGAAGAAAGGGAGATATGATTTTCTGAAGTTTAAATTAAAAATAGCTCCAAAAAGTGTTAAATGCCAATGTGGGTCTAAAGGTTGTGGTAGATTGTTATCTAGGTTCGATTTCAGGCTGACCTGGATAGAGTGTGGGTCGATTACACTAACCCAGTTCAACCAGATCAGAAAGTTAAACAAGATTTATTCAGAATATTTAAGCGGGGCAAGGCAACAAGCTGTGTCAGAGAAGGGTTTCATGATGTCAAATAGCCATTGGTCAAGGTCCCAGTGAACCAGTTGGTTTAGTTAGGAAAATCTCTGAGTTGCAACATTTTAATTTTGCACCCTAGCAAGTCAGTATTCCAACAAAATATGGAGATAAATTATATTGAGTTTTTAATATCGTGATTCAGAAATATCATGATGCAGGAATTTCGTAATTTTTTTCCCGATTTTCTAATGTAAGTAATATCAATGCAAAAAATATCTATGTTATAAATATTGTTTATAAAAATATTGCGCTCCATTACGATGTCAGACGGACTTACATCTGTTCGATACCATTGTGGTTTGGAACCACCTGACCATAGGTCAGCTGTTCCTTCCGTAGGATTAGGATGAGACCGCCCATAGGGTGGTCACAAACACCATTGTTCAATGGAAGCTTGTGCCGCAGATGGAAATGCACCTGGCGCAGGATTCCATTGAAAAATGGACGCTTGTAAACATCCCTGCGCAGTGTGGCAGGCACCATGCGGTGCCTGCCACACAGTGCACTGATGTTTAGGGGGGCACCATAGCTGCCCCCAGGCCCTGTAGCGGAGGGCCAGGGCGAATGTGGGCCCTGCAAGGGGCCCCAAAGTCACTTTATGACATCCTTTCCATGTTGGAAAGACCGACATGGAAAGGTTGTCGGAAACCAACATCATAATCCTGACGGCAGAGCCGAGGCTGGCTCCGCCGTCATTCAAGAGATTACAATTCAGCTCCTCTTCTGACGAGCTCGGTGAGCCATGTCGGAAGAACAGCAGAATCCCCCAGCGGGACTCCCTCCGACTGCCGTCATCATAATACGGTTTTCGGAGGGAAACCCTGGATGTCGGGCGGAAAGCTTCCGACAGACTGTAGGAGGCTTTCCACCCGACATCAAAATTGGGCACAAAAATATAAAAACTATTGATTTTTAATTATCGTTATATATTTTAGTGTATGTTTTAATTGAATATGTTATGAATTGCTTGTACAATTGTTGTTAATGTTTTTTAAATATAGTTTGCCAATTTTTGGTAGTATTTAAATTTAATTTATATGTTAATTGTAATTTTTAGTATCGTAACAGGTTGTGGGGTTTGTAGGGCTACAGGGTGGGAAGTAAATTAATTTGATTTAATATTAAGTATTTAATTAATAGATAATTATGTAAATTGTGTAAATAATATATTTCTTAAGTTATATTTTAGGTGCGGGTTGTTGGGTTTGTAGGGGTAAAGGGTTCAAAGTTATTAATAATAATTAATTAATAGTTATTTTTTAATTATCGTTAGCTATTTAGTTGACAATTTTGTACATTGTGTAATTCAAATGTCTTTTTTAGATATATTTCAGGTGCGAGCTGTTGTGTTTGTAGGGTTAAAGGGTGAGAAGTTAATTAAATATAATTAATAAATGACAGTTTATTTATTATTCATTGTTTAATTGATAATTATGTAAATCGTGTAATTATAATTGTTAAGATATATTTAGAAATGACCACCAAGCTGGCTGTCATTTCTAAAGCAATGACAGGAACTGCCGTCACGGCGGTTCCTGTCAATGCTTTTTACAATTTGGTGCATGGCTCTGTCAACATAACTGAGACGTGCCCCAAACTGCTTTCTGTGAAATGGAAATTATGTGTTTTAAATAAAAAAGAAAATACTCCCCTCCCCATGGAAGTTCTCTCCCATAGCTTTTTCTTGCCTTAGCCATTTGGTGCCTGCAGCCTGTCTCTGATCACATGACTGGGTGCAGTTGGCAGTTGGGCTTTGTGTGTTCCTCCTAGACAGCCACACACAATGGGAGCTTAGGTGTGACTGAATGGGATGGGACGGAGGAGCTGGGCCTAGCCTCCCTTACAACTGAATAGGCTGTGTTCTGTCTCCACACAAAGGGCTGCATACACCCTTTAGTCACTATGGAGCAAGGGCAGGAAATACAGGGAGGCCTGCCTCTCAAAGCTTCTCCCCACTTCAAAAGCACAACTATGTATAAAAGAAGGGCCTCTGACACCACCACTTCAGTACACTTCTGGACCTGTGGATACTGTTACTCTGCCAGGACTGCTGTGCTGGTGAAGGACTGCCACTCGGCTGGGCTCCTCCTTTGCTATGCTGACCTGCTGCCAGCTGCCCTCTTCCCTGGATGAGAAGGACTGGACCTGCATCTCTTGAACCCAGAACCCAGAGTGACTCGAAGCGCTGGCTGACTGGCCTCCTGATCGGAAGCCACAGGGATGTAACAGGCTTTTGAACCTCATTACCCCTGCTCCTGCTCTCTGCCTTTCTGTGACTCTAACCTGCCAAGTGGTGCCACCCTAGCTCAAGTCCCTTGGAAGTGGGTCTAAGATGCTTGCCAGTGGAACTGATGCATCTTCTCTGCTGAGCGGCGCATCACTGAGCAGAACTGACGCATCTCCTGGGCTGAGCTGTGCATCCTCAAGCAGAACTGATGCATTGCTGCTACTTCATGGATTGAACTCATCACACTGATCCATGTTGCCCCACAGTCCTCAGAATCAATGCATCGCCCCGACGGCGCAGTACATCCAAATCCCAAATCCCAAATCCTCACATCTCTTGTCGGCAGCAGCCTTGACAACAACGGGCTACGCAGCCTCACAGGTTCTCTGGACCAACGCATCACCAGCTGCATGCGTATCTCTGACACTGAACTTTGCATGTCAAGCCCCATCGATGGGATCCTCACTGACAATGCAACAGGACCACGCACCCCAGCCTTGCCAAATCTCGAAACCAATGCAACATTTCGGCTGCACTGCACACCATTGACTTGGATCCATGCAACGCTCTGCAACCCGGATATAAGGTGCTTTGTTTTGCTGGCCTGACTAGGTCCCTGTAGCCAGTCTCCACTCAAACGTAGTCGGCCTAAATTTGTGGCTTTGCCCTGTTTCAGTCGGAACAAATATCCACAGTTAGGGCTTTGTGCTTTTTTGCGCTATTTTTCACAATAAACTTTGAAATTCTAAATCTCCTGTTCTGTTAATTGGATTTTTGTTGTTTTTTTCTTGTTTTATTTATTAAAGAACGTCCTGTTGTTCTAACTTGTTGTGGGATACTTTTCATGTGGTATTTTCACTGTGTTACTGTTTGAAGCATTGCACAAATACTTTACAAATTGCCTCTAAGTTAAGCCTGACTGCTCTGTGTCAAGCTTCCAGGACATTGAGCTCAAGTTAATTTGGGGTTTGCGTGTGCCTTACCCTGACTAGGATTGTGGTTGCTTTTTGACTGGCCTCACACCCCATTCAACCAACGGCCTAGTTTCTAACATCCCCTAGCTCTGCAAAATATGAGTGTGAGGAAAGGAAGTGTAATTTATCTTCACCTCCCCAATATTACTGTCATATGTGAAAGAGTGAGACTTAGTCCATTTGCTTTCAGAGTAGCAAAATGTTGGTTCCATCGTTGGGCTGGGCCATACATATACTCACCTTTGGCCTTATGTACTCATGTGATGCACTAATATTAATAAGATAGTGTGCACTAAAGGTATAGAAGTCCATTCCGGATATCTGGACACTTTACCCACTGGCCCTCATTATGTCCATGCAAGGTTGAGACCTACCTACATATGTTATCAGGTGGGAGTGATTTATGGCTCCATGACTAGGTCTACATTCCTCTCTCTAAACAGGATCTATGAATTGTTTTATGATACTTAAAGAAATGTATGAAAAGACTGTACTTTGAGTGAGTCCTCAGACCTGTTTCAGTATGCTGTACTACCGGCCGCAGTGTTTAATCAAACCAACTGTTCCTGGTTTGTTAAACGCCTCTTGTCTTTGTCATTTCAAGGTAAATTCGTATTCGAGCAACAATTGAAAGCAGTGCATTCGCCAGGGATTAGTGAAAATTGATCAAATATTAATTACAATGATTTCTTCATAAATTGTGACCAGGTGTTTGTTTTTAGTTAATAATATATGTATTAGTTATTGTGACCCATATAAGAGTACATTAACATTCATTGAATTATATGTAGGTTGTAGACTTAATATGAACTTAAAGAAAATTGTTAAGTTAGCATGGTTTTTGGCTTTAAGCTTACAGTCAAGACATTTAATACTAACGTAAAAGCTATTTTTCTGCATGTTTTTCTCCTCTGCAGTCACAGACCAAACCATTCATTAGCTAGTAACAAGCATTTGCAATGCAATAGGTCTTACATTTGTGAGTCTTTTAGCTATTGGCATTGTAAATGACAATGCCTTTTATGTATGTGTTTTGAAAACCTGCAAGTGGTGCGTAAACACGCACTTTGTACTTATAGTTGTTGCTTACGAGAAGCAAGGCTGGCAGTAACTGCGCCTCTTTTACTGCCAGCCTTGCCTCGCGTAGCAACAACTATAAGTATAAAGTGCATATTTACATACCGCTTGCAGGTTTTCAAACCACATAAATAAAAGGAATTGTCATTAACAATGCTAATAGCTCAAACTCTCGCAAATGCAAGACCTATTGCATTGCAAATGCTTGTTTTGCTTTATATAATGTGGTACTACGGATATTGGACTGGTAATTAGTTTTATGCAGTGTGAAGAAACTGTCCTGAAGATTTGTGATACTGGCCTCCTGTCATACTTTACATATTGGTAAAATAATGCGTGGAGACCTGCTGGCTTGGTTAGAGCACCTTTCCTACTAAGGCATTGTGAAACCTCGCTTTGTGAGGCTGCAGATCAGAGGTTTCTGTGGGTCCGGACTGCAACCTCGTATCTTCTGGTGCCATATAGTGGCATCAGCCGAGTGAGACGCTTTGTCAATGATAAGTAGAGCTGTAGAGTCTATCTATAATATAAGTAAGTAAAGTATTGATGCAGGTGCGCAGCCATAGAGTAAGGCGTGGTGAAGTATGAACTCTCCCCCCACTCTTGATGGCCCCGCTGAAGTACTGGAATAGTTCATTAGCTTTCGTCCAGAATTGCCACCGTAAAATACTGATAAATTGTCTGTGTGGTTCATAAATTGTCCCATGAAATCTATAATATGGCCCTGTTTTTTAAAACTTTGCTGGGAGTCTACAGCCCCGCAGTCAGGGCCAGCACACTTCACTCTGTCTGCTCAGAGCTGGTGGGCCCTGTGATGTTAATATTTTTTCCAGTTCTGCTTTGCATTTCCAACCCATTGTTGAGTCAGTGTGTGTTTGCACCACAGATAGTGAGCCCAACAGGGAGCTGATCAGATGAGTAAAAATTGTAAGCGCAGCAGACAGAAACTCATAAATAGCCATGAAATGCTTTGTTTTACAGGTGTTTTAAAGCAGTTAGGGATATCTCCACCGTGCTTCGTTAATGCCGCCTTATAGGTTGTGTTGCTTTGTTATGCTGATGATTTACAGCCGGGAAAGTCACATTGTTTCCAGATCAGTTGAACTGGGTGAAGCTCAATATTAGCAGATAGGGCAAAGGACCCTGCAACTGTGTCATTCATCAGGCTGGGTCTGCAACCCATCAGGAGCTTCCAGACAGAGCTGGGATTAGTGGGCAAGTGTAAATAACTCTGTTGTCTCCTCAGAACCAGTGTGGAGGAGGGGTCAAGGTGGAGGGAGCTGAGAGAGGATGGAGCGTAGACTGGACTATGGGAGAAGCGCTCGAGGCGCCACGTACTCTCTTGAGAACTGAAAGAGTGCTATGATGTGTATGAGGTCATATTTCACTAATGTTATTTGTGCATTTGTATTTGTGGACCCATCTTGGATTTGGTCACATTTCCTTTAGACTTGAAAAGGTGCAACCTCTCTTGCCATCTATGATTGTGTGGCTTTAGGCTAATCATGACTACTTACTTATAGAACATCTTCAAAGGTTCTGATGCTGACACTTTTCTTGATTCCTTGATTCAGTAGGGTTTCTCCTATCCTTATTATAGGGTTTATTAAATGCTGAAAATCCTTTCCATTTATGGAAAGAAGGATCAAAACCATTTGTCTAGTCATCAAACCCTTTTCCTTATTTTTCATATCGGTGTCACTGAAATTCTTTTATGCTGTTTGCTGTTGAGGACTAAAATAATACATCGCTTTGGTCTATCCTTGATAATTTTGTACTTTTACATTATGTTCTTCAGATTGATTTATATCAGTTTGGCTTTGAGTGTGTAATAAACCTTTTGACTTCAAGTTACTGACAGACTTCTATTGTGTGGTCCTAATGTTCACACTGTGACTTAGTCTTCAAATTTGTTGTTAACCCCTTTTCCTCTCAGGTTACTGTCAAGGTCTACTGACCAATGTTAAATTGGAAGAACCGGCCCATAGTGTTCTCACTCTTGAATCTGTCAAGGGGAAAAGTGTCCAGCATAAGCCTCAAATGTCTCAGTAAGTAGTGAGCAGCCACTAACATTTCTTCATTCAGTTGCAGTCAGTATAGACCAATTCACTATTTTTCCTTTACATGTATATCAACATATAAGCATGTAAGTTTGTAAGTATGTAGAATTTCTACAGCATAAACTTAGCCAAAAGGCAGAAGTGCAGTGTACGGGGTCAAATATGAGTTGGTGATGGACGTGGAGTTCACAGGGTTGAGAGATGAGTTCAAAAATTCGTTTTTCCATGGTGAAGTATTTGAATGTATTCTATTTACCTGGTTTGTTGGTAGGACAATGAACAGAGAGATATGGATAATGAAGTGATCTGTGCAGTCCTGGGATAGTGTAGGTTTGCAGTGGATTATTGGTGATGTTGAAAACACAAGGCAGAGAATGGGGCCTTTGGAATGTGTTGGTTGTGCGATTTGCTGTACCAAATTGAGTGAGCCAATGAGCATTAGGAGGGTCTATCTAGTTTTACTTTAGCTTGTGTATTCTGGGAGGCTAAATTCACCCAAGAGGGCAATGTGGGTATGTCGGATGGATGAGGTGGCAAAGAGATGTGAGAATTCATCAAAGAAATCCATGTTCTGTCCATAAGGCATGTAGATGAGACTGAAGATAGTGGGTCTGAGTTACAGATTGTGGGAAATTGCATGTTAGCAGCTCCTGAAGTTGATGGTTACTTGCTTGCCTAGAGAGCAGGACCAGGAGCACTTATAGATGACAACACGGCCTCCTCCCTTTCTATATGCGTGGTCCACAAGGCTGTAGCCTGTGGCAAGTAGGATGTCTAGAACAGTGAGAATGTGAGGGTAAACCATATTTCTATGAAGAGGGTGTCAAGCTTGTGATAGGTGATAAGATCTATGATGTCAGGCACATCGAGTATTGCACAGCGAGCGCTAATGAGCATGAGTTTTAATGTGTGTTCTGTGGTTTGTGGGTGTGTGGCAGTCAGTGGGATTTGTAAGAGGTAAGGTCTAAGTGTTGTACTAATGCTATGTGAGTGTTTGTGCAAGTTAGGTTTGGGTGCAGTGACGGCTGGTGACATTTGAAAGTGGTGTGGCGTAAAACAATTGTGGTACAGCACTGTAGCTAGCGAGCGTAGCGAGCGAGCCTGAACCCCCTACTGGGGGTTATGGGAGAATTTTGCCCGTTAGAAAATTTAGAAAAAAGAGTGGGCAAATGGTGCATTTTCAAGCAAATTTGAGAAAGCAGGAAGGCTAACAAAGCAATTGTGAATCTGTTCTAACAAAGACAGTGACTGCAGAAGGTACAATTCCATAACAGAGAAAGGCTATGTGTGAGGCACTTTGGCTATAAGTGCACCCCAGACTGTTAGGTGCAAAAACAGTTCCTTTTTGTAGAAGGGAGATGAAGTCATTAACATGCACACATGCAGGGCTGTCGCACTGTCACGTTTTTGTATACTTAACCAGGTAGCACCCTTCACCTACTACTTCACAAAGCACCAACCCTTCAACAGTAATGCACACAGAGCCAGAGCAGGCACTCGGCACTACTCCGCCCTGTTTTACACAGCGAGTATGGAAATACGCAACTCTCGCTGCTTCACAGATCAGGGGACACCTAAAACTAATGCACACAGGAGGACCAAGGCATTCACTTCAATGTTTTCTATGCACAGGTGTAGAAGCAAGGAACGATGCAAAAGCATGTACACACAGGTAAACTGAGCAGGCAGAACCACACCGACACACGCCTGTACGGACACCCAGAGCATCCACAAAGACAAGGAACCGGAAGACAGGGTACTTCCATGTTTAAACCGGAACGATGTTCTTAAATACACGAAATACAAGTGCAACTCTGATAGCGTTTGGTTATTTGACTTAAAATGTAAGACATCGGTTACAGCCAGTAGGACTCATGCGTGTACCGGTAGGAAATAGAGGGAGATTTGTAGGTGGGAGAGTGAGGAGGCACAGCCACGGAGATTTGTAGGTGGTTGAGTGAGGACTGAAGACCATGCTTAAGGCAGCTGTGAGGAACACAGCGCAGTATAGGCTCCCTTCCCCTCCTGTCCCCGCTCTGTCTGCAGCTCCTAGAGGGCCTCAGGTCAACCATCACCCGCTGTGCCTCTGAATGTACTAGTACTTGCCAACCATAGATTACAGAGTCAGGGATGCTGAGATTGCAGATCAAAACAAATATGACCCCATCTGCAAGGTAAAGAATGGCAACAAAGTCAATAGGTCTGGCTTCTGTATACTCAAATGGGCTTTACCTAGATTAAGTAACAGGGAACACAGCAGCAGACAAAGCTTGGCCACAACAAGGAACAACACACACACACACACACACGCACGCACACACACACACACACACACGCACACCCACACACCCACACACACACACACACACACACACACCACACACAATTGGAACACTATACAGACGACCAATACACCTGTCTTCTTAAAATGCAAAACCAAAAGGTTTTTGTAAAAATAAGAAAGACCTGTTGAATTTCCACAACAACTATTCGGCTACGGCTCGCACAATTTTGTTTCAGCTACAGATTAGCCGACAAAAATACAAACATATCTAGTGGTGCCACTCTCTAACTGAAGCAAAAACGATATCTTGAGACAGATAAACTCAAACTACATGTGCTTAAAAACTGCTGTGTTCATTCAGCACGCACAGATCAGCACTTTGAGGCCTTCATGTGGAAATGTGTGAGAAAGCCCGGACTCGGAGCGCTGGAAGATGAAACACAATGATAATGATCGTAAATGATCATAAAATGAAACTGTTCTTGCATCAGGTTGGAACATCGAGTGTTTGCAGATTTCAGAAAGAGTCTGAAGAGCACGAGGCGGGGAATAAACAACATAAATTGCAGGTGGCTGCAATTTCGGAAGATAGGTATTATTAATAATAAAATTTTCATAATGCCTAAATAATCAATTCACCAACATACAACCTACAAATATTGTTTACCAGTTTAAAAAGAAATGAGAGACTCGAACACCCACTCCCTTGAAAATAATCCTAATTTACCACTGTTTATGTTCGTCTTGTCTTTAGCTGACTAGCTCATCTCTTGGCAAAATACACGAAGACATGTGCAAATCTCAGCTGGCAAACAGTCCAAACACCCCAAATCACCAGTATCACTGCACTAAAAATAAAGTTGTTTACGGTGAGGAGAAAGCCGCCAGTGGAGGAAGTCAGTCACGGACGGAATTGAGGGTGGGGGGGTGGAAATGGGGTTGTCGCGGGGGAATGGTGGGAAGCGGGAGGGGTTTAACTAAATACATACAATTATCAAATAAAAAAGTACTTACTCAGCTTATGGGTGGGTCCGGGTCCGACTCCAACCGTCCTACGCAAATTCCTGCAGTTCTCCTCGTGACCTCGTCATCAGGAAAGGAAGCCTCCCTCCCTCCGTCTGCCTCCGGCAATCACGACGCTGCTGAGGCGCTGGGGAGAGCGCCCCAGCCGTGCCATTTTCTCCCGCATAGAGATCAAGGGAGAGTGGGCAGTCGCGCTGGAGGGCAGGGGGGGAGTGGCTTACCCAGTGTTGTGGGTACTGGCTGTTTGGTCGGCTCCAGGGGCCGACCAAACAGTCAGTACCCACAACAGTGGGTAAGCCACTCCCCCCCTGCCCTCGAGCACGACCGCCCACCCTTCCGTCCCCAACCAGGCACTTCTGCTTTCTCGCAGTGCGAGAAGCAGAAACATAAAATGGTAGTTTTTACCATTTTATGTTTCTGCCTTCTCGCACTGCGAGAAAGCAGGGGGGCGATGCCCAAACGCCCCTATGAAGGAGCCACCACTGTTTGGGTGTGAATGTGGGGAATGGTGGAAGGGGTGCTGGGTGAGGAATATGATTATATTTTACTAAGCCCATTTTGGAACAATGGGTTCTGAACCAAGGCCCTTTTGCGGCCTGACAGGCCTATACAGACAATGCCCCTTTCTAAGGATCCCTGGTTGATGGGACAGCCTAAAGAGTTCATTAAGTAGAGAGAAGGAAGGAAGGGGTGTCACTCCCTGTGCAGATAGATAATGAGAAATGCGAATGTTACTTCTTCAATAGATGGATGGTAGGAAATTAGGTTCTCTTACCTAGCTTACTCTTTTAAAGTTGGTTTTACTTCCTGTGCAGATGGATGATGGGAAACATTTTTATCAGCCTTTGCATCCTTATCTTTTAACATCCCTTCAGTTTCCAATCACATCATCTCATTCATTGATAGACGTCTGAATATCACCCAGTCCAAATTTACAGCTCCTTCAAATATTGTGCATCACTTGAAGTTTTACTGACCATTATAGTTGCTTTGGGTTCTTACATGATCCCTTAAAATGTCTTATTAATGCATTATTGTATTTCTTTGTACTTGAGTTATGTTATCAGTTGTTCAAGCTTATACTCTTTACAATATGAGGTAAATGATTTCCATCGAAGATTTATTTTGGGGTGCATCTTAGTTGAAATGTACAACTTATTTAATCGATTGTCAAATAATAGCAAAATGAATTGAGTGTCACTGTCATCAGATTTTATGTTTTGTACACTTGTGCCCATCACGCCTACATTAAATAGATTGCCTGGGGATGTCTCCAAACGATCCTGAATAACTATCAAAACTCCCTTCAACGGAACTACCTTAGGATTTCACTACTCAATATTTCTGACAATAATCTAATCTCAAGGGAGTTTACAAAACATGACATTCAAATATATGGTGATACAGAAATTTGTGAAATTTAATTGAAAAAGAAGAAGATATTAGGTTAACCTTATTCTAGACATTAGACACTAGCCTATTGACTATTTATTTCAAGGTCTGTACTGAAATATTGTACAGTACCCTCTGAAATAGCATAGCCTTCCTTTGGTGATGTGCAAGATTTGCTTGTAATCAGTCAATTCTGAATATACAAGACAAAGTCTATGCAGCCTTTTAATCCACTGCTATACAGGTAGATATTAAAAACCTTATGCCTTCTAAAAGTGACCAGTGGGAATGTTCGCCCTAAGTTGGCAGGGTATGCCCAGACGTGGGTCCCTTGCTCACTTTGCCACTAGATTCAAGCTAGCCAGGCTGATGAAGTGTGTTACCCAGAAACCAGTCCCAGGATGCTTGTTTCCGGTTCAGGGAAGACCAGGCCTGGCAGTTTGGTCTGGACTGTTCCCATGATGCACAGGGTCAGGACTGATTTGCATATAGCTGGGTCTGAACTAAGGTGGCGAAGTGAGCTAAAGAATGATGATGTATTCAACCCAGATCTGTGACTGAGGGTGAGTGTCAGAAAAGTATCAACGCTCCGTCCATCATCTCCTTGTGTTTGCTTTGTTTGCCCTAAGTTGGCAGGGTATGCCCAGACGTGATACCCTTGCTCACTTTGCCACTGGATTCAAACTAGTCTGGCTGATGAAGGGTGTTACCCAAAAACCCGTCCCAGGATGCTTGTTTCTGGTTCACGGAAGACCTGGCTTGACAGTTTGGTCTGGACTGTTCCCATGAGGTGTAGGGTCAGGACTGATTTGCATATAGCTGGGTCAGAACTGAGGTGCTGAAAAGAGCTAAAGAATGGTGATGGATTCAAACCAGATCTGTGACTGAGGTTGAGTGTCTGAAAAGTTTCAGAGGTCCGTCCATCATCTCCTTCTGTTTGCAATGTTCGTTCCGTGACAAGACACCATATTTTGCTAAAGTTTCTTACTGCACTGTAGACCACTGCTCTCCTAAACCTTTAAAAAAACATTGCCTCTCCTATGAACCTATGGGGGCTTTGTTTTACTCTGCCCTTGTATTGGAGTTTCACTTTCATTACGCTGCCCCTCCCCCCGCCACCCTACTGCTTGTTTTGCATCATAGGTATTTTCTTTATCCCAGGTGTGCTTTTAACTAATTGGTGATTTCTTCACTATTCTGCCCCTATAGGACACTACATGATAGGTGTCCTATGACCCGCCGGCAACTGCTGAGGTATGACTCCTACAATTGTAGGTGAGTCCATTTGCCACTTTCCTCTTGACGAGTTTGAGTCCTGTTTTTAAGTCTTCCATTATGATCTCACTGTAAGCCTTTCAAGAAACATTGACACTTAAATTTGCAACAATGTGAAGCATGTTTTCTCTTACCAAGGGTCATTATTATCAACGTATAATTGCAGTGTTGAGAGAGTCGTTACTATTACTATGTCTACAACGATATATACAAATATGTTATTGTTGTTTTTCTTTAGGTCGTCCTCCATCATTGTGGTCACTTCTCCCACAGTTTGATTAGTTGGGAGGTAGGTGCTTCCACCTCTCCTTGATGTGCAGATGTATGTCACTTGGTCCTGATGAATTGCCATTCGATCCTCCTGACGAGCAAGGCAAGAAACATGTTGACCTGTACAAATACGAGTAGAGCGTAAATGATTTTATTTATCACAGCCACATATACACCACTCGACCTTCATTTTAATGAGGCAGGGAACCTATCTGAATAAAGGTCTCTTATTGGATTCCCTTACCTTTTTTAATCACTGCACTCACCACATTTACTCACTTTGGGCCCCTCACCCCCACTACACCATACGGCGTGGAACAAAAGAGCTCCGCCAAAGAGCCCCGCATTGGGTGCCCGTCGGGTATTGCAGCGCCGACCCGACGAGGAGCAGGCCCAATGATGAAGCATGACACCTAGCTGGCTGGGTGTGTGAGGGCCCTAGTTCCAAACAAGGGAATTCCCCTATCCCCTTGTAATATCAGTTGGACTACTTCCGTAGTAATAGTTACTTTGGCTCTCTTACCTGCTCACGACTCTCCTTAGGAACTACATACTCTTTCTTGTTTTGATTCGTATGGGCATGTATGTAGGACCTTTTAAAGCCCACTTGTCCCCCCCTTTTTGTTAAGTGGTCTGGACTGTTCCCATGAGGTGTAGGGTCAGGACTGATTTGCATATAGCTGGGTCAGAACTGAGGTGCTGAAAAGAGCTAAAGAATGGTGATGGATTCAAACCAGATCTGTGACTGAGGTTGAGTGTCTGAAAAGTTTCAGCGGTCCGTCCATCATCTCCTTCTGTTTGCAATGTTCGTTCCGTGACAAGACACCATATTTTGCTAAAGTTTCTTACTGCACTGTAGACCACTGCTCTCCTAAACCTTCAAAAAAACATTGCCTCTCCTATGAACCCAATAACCAGATGGCATAATTAGTTAGCATAGGCAAAGCCAGTGGTTTTCATGTTGCCTGTCTACATTTTGGCTTTAATAATACTTTTATTCTTTAGAGGTGGTTTGATAAAACTTTATTATAAAAAAAACATTTAGAAATAGCATCCTGTGCATGCAAATGCATGCACACAAATGCATACTTGTGAGAAATTGTGTTAGTTGAGAGGAGTATGAGCCCTTCTCAAGAAACAAACACAATCCTTGTTAGAGTGAACCACAAAAAGTCACTAAATTAACATGTGCTTAAAACTCTGGTAGCTTGGCACAAAAGCAGTCAGGTTTAACTTAGAGGCAATTTATAAAATATTTATGCAGCGTACAAACAGGAATAAAGTGAAAACCTAACACAAGAAAAATCTCACAGCAAGTTAGAAAAACGGAGTGAAATGGAATACGAATTGTAACACAACAACTACAAAAATCCAATCAGTAGAAATGGGGATATGCAATTACAAGAATGTATATAAAAATTGTGCTGAAAGGTGTAAAGTGCCAACTAAGGGTATCTTATGTCCATGGTACATGGTCTACACAGTGTTGGTTTGGGAGGCCTTGCATCGTCCAGCGTTGGTCCCAATGAAGCTGTGCGGGTGGCTTTATAGAACTTTGTTTCACTCTGCGTCAGTTCAATGAGCTGCGTGGGGAAGCTTTGCGTCGCTCAACATCAGTTCCAATGAAGCTGGCAGCTGTGAGGTGAGACGTTGCATTGCTCAGTGTTGATTCCAATGAGACTGGCAGCTGTGCAGTGAGGCTTTGTGGGGCTTTACGTCGCGTCGGATTTGGTGGAACTTCAGTTTAGCATTTTCTGATGCCGGCCAAGAGCCCAGGACCTGGGGAGGAACCACTTGGGGATCAGGAATTCACTCCAGTGGAGTCCACATCCAGGCACGTCCAGCTGGGCAGTTGCAGAGAGGCTTCTGGAGCTTGTTGTGTCCCCGTAGCTCAGAACAGGAGGTCAGTCAGGTAGCCGTTGGCAGGCCTCAGGCAGCGGGGTAGTCCTCTGGCAGCAAGTCAGTCCTTATTTGGTAAAATCCTCAGGTCCAGATGGGTACTGAAAATTTAGGTGTAATATTCCAATATTTCCACCTGGTGCTAGCTTTTGAAGTGGGAGAAAGTGGTGGACTTTTCCCTCCACGGATATTTCTGTAATTTCCTTCCTCCCTGCCATGGCTCCAGACTATCTGGGGGCACAATATACTGGTGTGAAATCCTTTGTGAGTGGTCTGAGGCAGCCCCTTTGAAGTGCAAATGTGGTAGGTGACAGCTCGCTCCCCATCCTGCTACAAATGGCCCAACCCATCAAAACCTAGTCCCCCTTTGTATCACTGTCTGGAAGGAATGCACAAAGGCCAACTGCCAGCTACACATTTTTAATATGACACAGGAAACAGTCTGCAGGCACCACATTTTATCATTTTAATAAGGATACTAAATGTTGTCTATGGGAGAGATATGTCTTGCAGTAGTGAATAAATTAATTTAGGAAGTTTTCACTACCAAGACAACTAAAACTTAAAACGTTCATGTGCAGCTTTTTAAATACTCTGAACACTGCCCTATGGGCTGTGTAGGGTCTGCCACAGGGGTGACATATATGTATTTCAAATGAAGGGTTATGCCTTGTAAATTGTTTATTTTTTCATTTGGAGGCATGTCAGGTCATAGGTGCCCGGGCAGGGGCAGTGCATTACGAAGTTCCTTGGTTTTGTGTGCGTTTGTATTAATTTGTATGTCATTATTTACTCCATCACCTAGACAGGAGTAGAACTTGTACAAATTAATGTTGATGGTGATATTTGCCACAGCTCATTGGCAGGGAATGGACATTGTTGGCACCAGGTGCCTGCCCCTGTGGGAGATGTAAATAAGAGAAGATTTGCTGTCTGCATTGTGACTAAGGGTGGGCGTAGTTCGCGAAGTAGCACTTCGCGAAGCTACGCAAAGTGAAGTTCGCACTACGCGAGCTACGCGTAGCACTTCGCGAACTGCGTAGTAACGTGTACGCACTGTGCAAGATGTTGTTTTCAATGATTGCACAGTGCGGACAAGCAACCGGCACTGTGCAATCATTGAAAATGGCATCTTGCACAGTGCGAGCTGTAGTTTTCTGCTGCTCGAGTAGATTTTTACTCGAGCGGCAGCTTTCTCAATGCGAACTGGTAGTTTCTCATCGTGAGCGGTCGCGAGCATACGCGACCCCTCGCAATGAGAAACCTCGCGTTGGGAATCTTGCCGGGAGGTTTATTTTCCATGCTCGCGATCGCCAACTTGATGTTGCTGTTCGCGAACAAGGAAAAAGTCTCTCCGGGATGTCATTTTGCTTGCTCGCGGTCGCCAACTTGACGTTGAGGACCGCGAGCAAGCAAAAAATGACCGCAGCACTACGCAACACTACGCTACGCGTGTTCGCACTGTGCTACGTGCAGTTCGCGTAGTGCGAAGTAGCGCGAACTTCGCACACTACGGGAGCGTAGCGTATTGCTTCGCCCAGGCCTAATTGTGACCCTCGTTAGGGGCATGCAATGGGGGAGTTGATTCTCAATGTTGAGCTGTTTACCATTCCTGAATCATTGAGGAATTTCTTTTGGTATTATGTTGTATATCTCAACTGTTACTTGACAAGTGTCAGGTGTACAATCTGTGTGATGCCTTTCTTTGCTATTCATATCTCAGGTGTATGCCTTCCATTCCTTGCCTGAATGCTGAGTGATTAAACAGCTACGTCTTGGTAGAACACACACCTGGGTGTCTGCATCCTCTGACTTGTTACAGGCTGGGAGGGAGGTAGGGGTTACCTATGAGATGATCCTGGCTCAGTTGGCGCTAGCGATTGGCACGTTGCAGGCGCTCAGCAGTGCTCATAACCTCAGGTTGAAGGATTAACTAAAAACCAAGTTCAAATATTTTTCAAAGCAATGAAAACTAGACCCATGATTTAAAAATAAACGAACAAATAAGAAATAACTAAAGGGGAACGCACATGAAAGAAGCATTTGAGGGCCTGGTGAACCCTTCCGGCGTGACCTGGCAATGCTGACATGGAGCTTTGCCGCAGGCTGACTCTGCCCTTTCCCACTGATGGTTCTGCATGTCGCAATGTACTCTGCGGTAGAATATCCCGAGTGTGCATCATGCACTGTACTAGGAAGGTAGGTGGGTGTGGACTGGAGGCTCATAATCCTTATCTGCACTGCTTCCGCGTATGTGTCTTAACAGACAACGCGCCTTTGTTTCTGATATTGGACCGAGTACGTTGGAAACTTCCCGTGTGCCAGAAGAGCCGGGTTTATGTGGGATGTTCCGGATTTTGCTACAAAATCCCAGGATCTTTCATTTTAAATCCTCACGTTTCATCAGGGCTGAGCTGTGCTGGAACAGACCTGTGCAAAGGGCAGGATTGGTCTTTGGCCCTAGTTAAATGGCAGCTTCCAAGGGTGGCGTGTGTGACAATGTACAAAGTGTTGTGCAGCTTTGAAAGGCAATTTATCATATAACATTGTAAAAATAAAATCAACATATCCCACTGAATGTAATCGGAACTAAATAACAAAATCAAAGTCAATACCGAAAGCTTCATGTAGATAAACATTCTGACAGGAAAATACACATTTGTGCCCAATAAAAGCAAGGTGCTATGCACATGCCGATGTGAAAAGAGTGCACCAAGATAAAACAAGCACTGGCACTTAATCATCAGCACTGGCGCTTTTTTGATGAGCACGCGTTAAGAAAACATTAATTTATGGGGCGATGAAGTGATTTGCCCAGAATCACAGGATGTTGAGCCTACGTCGAGATTCGAACCTGGTTCCCCCACTCTGAAGTCGGCAACCCTGGCTATTACGCCACATCCTCTTCGCGCTTTTATGGTTCTGTTTACGGTGGTATTAACAGAAGAAATGGGCTGGTGCATGCTGCCTCTTGATGAGAGCCCTGGCACGTATTTTTATTTTTTTACAAATTAACCACTGGTTTTAGCTAACACATTTCTAAAGGTAAAGTCAAAGGAGAATAGGTGAAAGGTTTGCAACTGGCAGCATCTTCAAATTAGCCAATGGAACACACAAACATTAGTGCTACATTTAAGGCAGAACCTAAATGTAGAATAGCATGTATGGATGTAGGGGGTCCTATTAAAAAAGGATGGAACAGCTTCCTCCTTGAACCCAACAGACCCGGAAACATCAACAATATATACAAGAAAACAGATTACAGCCCGCAGCCGGCCCGGTGGATGTTCCTGTGGGGAACAAGAGACTGTTCTGCTCCCCACAGCCCCCTTTTAAGGAGGGCGCCCAGGCTGACCAGATCAGACTGGTCTACCTGGGCGCAGGCTGGACGTTTTCGAGCCGGAAGCACCGAAGTGCTTCCGGTTCAAAGAGGCCGCCTCTCCCATTGGTCGATGCGGGGGAGGGAGCGCCGCGTCATTTTCTGACGCGGCCTCCCCCTCCCTTCTTGTGGCCAGGGACTAGTGTGACCGCCATAATGGCGGCACGGTCTATGCAACCCTCGCCTTCTCCAGTCTGCTTCCCCGAGGCCACAGTATGGTACCTGCATACGCATGGGCTATAGGAAATTATCCAGAGTATTATTGACCAAGTACCTCTGAGGTGCCATGGGATGTAACGTAGGCCTCTGATCTCCTGCAAAATAGGAGGGAAGCCACACTTCAGGTGTCCGTCCCCCACTTAGTCGAAAACGTAAGAATAGCTGTGAAGTATGGGAGTCTCAGGGGTGCCTTGCGACACTCTGCAGGGTGACCCCATCATTTTGTGTTAGCAACTGGGATGCCAGAGCCCGACACGTACCCAGGGCAAGTGGCATTGTACCACCTTGTCTCTGGTGATAAAATCAACATACACCAGGGCTATAGTAGAGACTCCTGAGACATGGCCATGCGGGGTTAGTAATGGGAGATTTGGGTTTGCACCTTACTCAGATGATTGTAGGCCAGAGTGACCAGAACCACGGACGTGCTATGATGTAGTGCCAAATGGACAGAGTTTTATAAACATACCACCATTCAGCTGTATTGTTTCAGCTTTTGAAATACTCTTTGTTTGCCTTTTAAAATGTATGGACTTATATTTTTAATGTCAAAGGTCAATATCAAGAAATAAGCCTTCCAACAATCATTTCTCGCCAACAAGGAAGTGGCCAGTAAAAAGGAAAATAGGTCAGTTTGCCAGATTGCCTTTCACATCATCAAGCCCTGAAATATCGGCCTACACAAACATTTTGACTCCTGAAATATCATTGCACTACTAAATTAACAACTGTGCGTTCTTGTACTTTCGAAATAAGACAGAAAATGCTAAGCTAGGTTGTCGTATAATAACATTCGTTCTTGAGTAGGAGCATGAACATTCTTAAGGGGGAGGGAGAAACCGCAGGTGGGCTTGTTGTTAGCTATGATGTAACGCAAAAAACATTCGGTTGAGGAATCACTCTTGAAAGTGATTTTAAGGTTTGCTCACTTCCAAATAAAGTCCTGTTAATAAAATCAGGTATGGGGAACTGGGCTTCTGCTTCATATGGGCCAATAAATGAAAAAGACTATTTGACTGCAAAATAAACTGCTATAACCCTGCCACCGCCTAATCATGCTGCAGAAAGGATGTATGGAATTTGTGAGGGAATAGTTGGCAGTGTTACATGCAAAGAGACACAGCACCCATTTCCCCCATGGTATTAGCATCTGTCTTGCACTGCTAGGCCTGCAACATATGAAGTACACAAACAAAATGATGAATGGAATGCTTGAATTAACCTCAGCCAATTACTCGGGCTACATCCCAATACATCATTATTTTGCACACCATGTCACCTCAGTTTGAACCCAGCTATATGCAAATCAGTCTTGACACTGCTCTAGTTGGAACAGTTAAGCCTGAACTGCCAAGCCATGTCCTCCCTGAACCGGAACACAAGCTACCCAGGACCAGTTTCGCCCTAATTATGTGCTCATCAGCTGAGTAAAGCTTGGTCCCAGTGACACAGTGTGCATGGGACCCACGTCTGAGCATACCCATCCCACTTAGGGCAACACAAAAAGTACACAAAATAGTGATGGATGGAATTTTTTATTAATATCAGCACTAGTAATAACTTGGGCCGCATCACAATCCATTGTTCTTTTGCACACCATGTGTTAGAAATTGGTCCTCTAATTGGCAGAGATTTGCGCTCTGTGCAAGTAGGGACCACCACTCTAGTAAAGGTAAGTCAGATACACACCCAAAATTAATTTGTGCTCACCCTCTGGTAGCTTGGCACAGAGCAGTCAGGCCTAACTTAAAAGGCAATGTGTAAAGTATTTGTGTAACTCTTAAATTACAGTAACCCAATGAAAACACCACAAAAAGACTCCACACCAGTTTAGAAAAATAGAGAATATTTATCTGATTAAAACAAGACCAAAATGACAAAAATCCAATAAGTTGAAGTCGAAATATGTTTTTTTTTTTTTTTTTTTAATTAAATTTGAAGACAGTGCGTAGAAGTCACTAGCGGTCAAAAGGTTACTTGAGGTCATGAGGGACAGATGCAGAGTAAAAGTTCAGGCCAACCGTAATCGACTGCAGGCTGGCTGCAGGACCCAGAAGGGGCCCGCTGAAGAAATATCTTGGATGGAGCAAGGTGGCGAAGGTGAAGACGTGAGGCGAGGAGTCAAGGAGGCACCGTGTCATTGTTGATCCGTGGATGGAGGCGTGCATCAGCGCCAATCTGCTTCGTCGATGAAAGCTTTGTCAACGAACCCCTAATCAATGCAGGCACTACGTCGATGTTGAACCGCACTGTCCATCGGCGTCAAGCCTCACCGGCTGTGGAGTCACTGTCGTCGAATGGCTCTTGCATCTGTGTCAAAGTGCAATGTGTCGGTTCCTACCGTTGAAAAGTCACTTCTGCATAAATGTCAAACATTAAAATAGCTGCAAAATCTACTTCTGAGGCTCAGGAGGACTGGAGGGGGACCCCTCAGGCCAGGGTAGGGTGCACTGATGGCAGAGTCCACAAGCACCAGGAGAATTGCAAGAAGTATTTTGTGTCCCTAGGACTTCAGAGGAGAACAGGAGGCAAGCCAGAAAGCCGAGGGAGACACTCTAAGTTCAAGTGAGATTGGTCCAGTCCTTGTCATCAGCAGGGAAGCGCTCAGCAGACAGCAGGACAGTAAGCAAAGCAGAGAAACAGTTCATCAGAACAGTCAGTCACAGCGGAGTGGCAATCCTTTCAGCACAGCAGCATTTACTTCAGCAGAGTTCTTCCCAGGTCCATTAGTGTACTGATTTGATAGGGCCAGAGGCATGGTACTTATACTCAAAAGTGCTTTTGATGTAGGTGGATACTTCAAAGAATTTCTTGGAAGTGCACAAGGATCTCTTTCAGCCAAGCCCTGGCTCCAGATTACCAGTGGGGGTAAATCAGCCCTTTGTGTGAGGGCAGTCCACAACCTATTCAGATGTAAGTGTGAGCTACCTCTCCCTGCCCGGGAAGACTATTAGTATGCAGATTAATGCAGATGTGTCCCCCGTCACAGCCAGCCCTTCCTGTTTTGTGGCTGTCTCGAGAGTATGCAAAATGTGTATGTGTCACCCAGCCCAGTTATGTATTGGAAGCAGGCTGCAGACACACAGAGCAGAGTTAAGAGTAGAGAAATGTCCACTTTCTAAAAATGGTATTTTGGTAAGCTACATATGCCAATCCGGTATACACCAATGTCAACATGTTTAGGGGAGAAGCCCATGCAGTTTAGAACTGGTTAGCAGTATTAAAGGGCTCAGAGTCCTAAGGTTAACAAAAAGATACAGCAAAAATGGGAGGCAAAAAGTTGGGGGGATAGGCCACCCTAAGGATGACAGGTCTAGCACATGTCACCTCAGTTTAGACCGAGCTATATGCAAATGAGACTTGGCCCAGCTCCATTAGGAACAGTCCAGCCCGAACTGCCAAGCCAGGCCCTCCCTGAACTGGCACACAAGTAACCCAGGACTAGTTTCGCCATAATAATGGACTCATCATCCGGGTACACCTTGGTTCCAGTGACACAGTGTGCATGGGACCCATGCCTGGGCATAACCTTCAAACTTAGGGCCTGCCTGCCTGGTGAGAGAGGGAAGGAGCTTTCCTAGGCCTGCAGGAGGAGAGACTGACCAGGAGGAGAGAGGCTAAGCCTATTCCTGCTGACTGAGGGACTGGGAGCTGCATACCTACGAGGGAGCTAAGAGTGACCTGCACCGCAGAGGACCTTCTAAGTTTTTAGCGGCTAGTTCTTAGAGAGGACCGCTTCAAATTGCCATGCCATTGGGCCAGTTGGGGCTGCATCTGCCATGATCATTGCCTTGCTTTGGCCAGATCATGAATGCACTGCCATTTGCCTGGTAGGGGCTGCAAAGGCTATCATCTGATAGATTTGGCCACTGCCTTTGGGGCCACACTTGCTGTGATCCTCACATGAGCCTGATGGGGCCAACACTGGTCTACTGCAGCTTCGGTTGACCCTGCTTCATAACCACTGTTCAAGGAAGAAGCAGCATCCAGAACTGCACCCATGCCAAGGACGGTGCACCGCGAGCCTGACCCAAGCAGACACACTGATTGAGGCATGACCCGTGCCTGGCATACCCAGCTATTTGGTGTGTATTCACTCATTGCAACCCCTGTTTATGGAAGTGCAGAGTATCCACCAAACCCACTCACAAAGAGTGAGATAAGTCTATTGCCTACTTGCAGCACAACAAGAAGGAAAGTGCTAAACTGAGTGCACATTTGAATGAGCCAGAATCATACATGGACACAATCAGTAGAGGGGAACAACCAGAAAGTGGTTCCCCAATTGAGAGTAGAAAGGGTACCCAGTGGGCGTAGCACCACACCGAAAGATTGTACCCAAAGTCACTATCTTGTACACTGAGGTGGATTGTAAAGTATATGGTACTATTCTGTACTTTCTCTTTCTTACTAAACCAGCCCTTGGCTGGGCGCTGCAGTAATAGTGTCTGTTGGTTGATTGATTGTCGCGTGCTGTGCTCGGGCACCCCACATTGCCTCCATGAGAAGCCTGTGACTGGTCATCCTCGCTACCCTGAAAGTAAAGTGCAGAAAGAATTGTTCTTGGCCCACTTGGTAGTCCCATAGTAGGATGGGCTCCAAGATGTCAGTGCCAAATGACTTCTGCCACCACAGTTGAGGCCTAGTGGTCATTGTTTGTCCTGGGGTCTGACAAGCAATATCTCAATTTTCACGGACCCATTTACTGAACCATTACTAGATGTGTCTTTTAATTAGTTGGTGGCAGCTAAGGGAGAGGAATGTCATTCCACTGCTTTTAAGCAGTATAAATAAAGGAAAAATAAAATGATAATAACTCAAAGCTATTATCCTTTTAGTTTTTCCTTGTTGCGACAGCTTTGCGGGTGGGGTGGGCTGCTCTGCTGACAGAGCAGGAGAGGAGTGTTTTGCACTCCCTAAGTGCTCCTGAAAGTTTGGCCGGCTGTCTAGGGCCAGTCAAACAGTCATGTACACTTTGCATGTTCTCCACCCAGGTTGCATTACAGCTTCGGTGGAGAGCATGCCCAGTTCCCCAGGCCCCCAGGCCCCCAGTCCCCATCTGAGTGCCGAACCACAGCGCTCATACCAATCACAACATTACATTGCAGCTTTGTGATTGGCTCAGGAGAGCATGGGTGCTCTGTTCCTGTTCCGGGAGAGGCGACGGTGGAGAGTTGCGAGACGTGGCAAGGAGGTACATTTGTTTTCTTTACCCCCAGTCCTCCCTGCACTCTCCCCACCTTCCGCCGTCCCACCCACGATCTGTGCCAGCTGCCACTGTAATTAGCCCATTTAGTTAAGCTCATGGAACAGCTAGAGTGTGTTTCCAGGCTGAAAAAATTATTATATTGACAGAAAATTCTGAAACGAAAGTAAATATATGTGATCTCTGTATTTGAATGCATCATACCTACATCAAAGGGACACAATAGGAAACAAGAAACAAGATCATGGTGGTTAACTTGGGAGAGTCATTGGGTGTTGGACATGCCCTTGGCTAGGAGTATATGTGTGAGGGGCATGTCCACGGTAATTATATGCCAGCAAAGAGGGTTTCTGGACATCCAGACAGACAGCAGCAACACAGGTATACAGCGAGGTTGGTCCTCGTGAGAGGCTGTCATGGGATCTCTTTGCAATGGGATTCATTTGGGCTTTGGTCTAAAATCAACTTTAGAAAAAAAAGTGCAAATGTTTTTAAAAGTGCATTGGATGAGTTACATTGGTTAACTCTTGCTAAGCTTTAAATTCAACATAATGGCTCTACTTGCCATTTCTCTAACTGCCTCTCTCTCTCACACTCTTGCTCTTTTTTGTCTCATTTTGCTCCTTTATGCTGCTTTTTTCTCTTATCACCCTATGTATCTTAGTCTGTTCGTTCTGCCTCTAACACCGTGTGTCCCTGTACTATTTCTTGCTTTTTCTGTGTGCCTCCCTTTCCATTCTGCTCTCTCCTGCTCTCTACCTTCTTTCTTCCCCTTTTCTCTTATTCTCTCTAACTTATTCCTTGTCTCTCTCATCTATAATACAAACCCATTATTCCCCTTTGGTTTTGTCTCCATCTTTTAAATATGCCCATTTATACAGATTGCTCTCTTTACATATATTTTAATGCCATTTCCTCCTCCCGACTACACATTCTCTTTCTCTATATTTATCTTCTCCCCTCTTGCTTTGTCATCGTGCTCTCTCACTTCATCATGCCTATCCCTAGAACTTCAAGTAAATCACGGCTCATCCTTCAGGTTCCATGTCATCTACCACCCGCCTGGTAACTGCTCTTCCTTTTTGGAGGATCTCACCGACTTCATCAGTGACCAACATTCTCAAAGTGACAGACAGATCTCCCTGGGTGACATCAATTTCCAATGGGGCTCTTTGGAAGACTCGACTGCCAACAAGCTGGCAACCTTTCTCTCAGCCAATGATCTTTTCCAACACTGCTCGGAAACCACACACTCTAAGGGCTCAATTCTGGACCTTGTTATATCTAAAGCAGACCTGCTTACTATTGCTCCCCCTATCCATGTTGACTGGTCAGACCACTTCCTCACTCCCTTCCGTTTTCACCTATCGCACGTTATAATTCTTGGTGAACCTAAAAGGGCTTCTACCTCTTTCCGCAACACTAAAAACGTTGATCTGGACACTCTGTGTGATTCTGCTATGCGTTCACTTCCTAGACTAGACCCTAACGTGGATGTAAACGATCTCACCGCCCATTGCCTCTCAGTCCTAGCAATCGAAATTGATAATGTCGCTCCACTCCAAAGCAAAAGGAAAAGACCCACCCCCTCAGCACCTTGGTTCAATAAAACTCTATGATAATAGGAAGAACCTTAGAATTTTGGAGAAACATTGGAGACAATCTCCATCCACCTCCAATCTCTCTCATTTACACTCAGCAAGATTCAAACACCATAAGCACATCTTCAATAAAAAAGCTTCACATTTCAGATCCCTACTCGACTTAGCCAAACACAGACTCAAAAAACTTTTTGACCTCATCAAGAACCCAAACTGCTCTCCCCAAGCCACCAAGCCTGAGGATTCTTCAAAGAAAGCAGCAGAATTCGCTATATTCTTTGATGAAAAGGTCAAATCACTGGTGGATCAGGTCTCCCCTCCTACCCCCATTGAGGAGCGAAAATCCTTAGTCACTTGGCAGAACTTTGCCGTCATCTCGGAATATGACCTCCTCAAATGCATCCTCGAAACCAAACCCTCCAACCATTTTTCTGACCCCATCCCCAGTGTCATCGCCATTGATTTCTACACCAATACTCTCTCTTACTGGACCAGGCTAGTTAATCTCTTCCTCAGTCAAGGCTCCCTCCCTACTGCCCTCAAAACAGGAAAGGTTACCCCTCTTCTAGAAAAAGCCTCCGCAGATGCGAACGACTTCAACAACTTCTGCCCCATCACCAACCTCCCTTTTCTTTCAAAACTCACAGAAAAATGTGTGGTGAAACAACTTTCCCTACATATTATGGACAATAATCTCCTTGACGTGTTCCAGTCTGGCTTCATTCAAAATTGCAGCACTGAAACAGCCCTGCTGCAAGTGATTGATGATGCGCTGCACATACTCGACGCTGGGGAATCGTGCCTTCTGATTCTTCTTGACCTCTCTGCAGCCTTTGACACTGTTAATCACAACACCGTCCTTAACACTCTTCAACAGAGAATGGGCGTGGAAGGCACAGTGCTTAAATGGTTTGCCTCATTCCTCTCGGACAGATCCCAAATGATCAAGATAGCAAACAGTCTTTCATCTCCATCGGCAGTAGGTCAAGGTGTCCCTCAAGGTTCTATCCTTGCATCCACTTTGTTTAATCTCTATCTGGAACCATTAGGGAACCTCCTAAGTAAAGCTGGGATCCACAACCATCTCTATGCGGATGACACTCAAATCTACCACAAGGTGTCTTACGCACATGATCTCTAACTACTCAACTCTACTCTCAACTCTTTTCACAACTGGATGTTAATTCACCAACTCATTCTCAATCCCTCCAAAACTGAATTTCTCCTCCTATCTACCTCTCTTTCCCCTCCTCCTATTCAATCCTGGATGGATCAGCTGAATTTATTCAACAATAAACCCATCATTGTCGACCGCTCTAAATCCCTGGGTGTCATACTTGACAAAAGACATAGCCTAATCGCCCACATCAACTCCATCGCTAAGAATGCATGTTACCAGCTGCGCCTTTTGCATGGAATTTGTCGGTTCTTCCTGGAGAAAGACCTTAAAACCTTGGTCCAATCGCTAGTTCTCTCTAGTCTGGATTACTGCAATTCTCTTCTAACTGGCCTACCCAAATCTCACCTCTACTCCCTCAAATGAGTCCTCCATTCAGCAGCTCACTTTATTTCAGGGTCCAAATGAAGTGACCACATCACCCCTATCCTGTCTTCTTTTTCGATGGCTTCCCATCGAGGCAAGATCTATTTACAAAACTGCCTGCATCACCCACAAAGCCTTGCACACTTCCTCCCCTCGCTATCAGGCGAATAAACTGAAAATGTCTGGAGGCTTGAGACCCTCTCAGAATGCGGAAAAGTTTCTGCTTGAGCCCCCCTCCTTAAAAAGGGAAAGATCGATGGTGCAATCGTTCTCAGGCAATGCAGTGAGAATTTGGAACTCGCTTCCTCCATTGCTCCGTGCCACCACCTCTATCCGGATCTTCAAATCTGACCTCAAAACTCTTCTCTTCCAAAGACACTTTCAGAACTAATACCTTCCTTCTCAGACCCCTCTAGGAAGTTTGTTCATCATTGTAAATTTGTAATATTTTCTTGTACATTCCTTACCCTTGCTTGATGTGTTTGATATTGTGTTCTTGCCTTCTATGGTTTTATCCTACCTCTTCGAGTCTCCTGTTTATTTTTGTAACGTTCTATTTTGTAACATTTCTCTCATGTAACATAACTGGTTCTATTGTACAGCACTCTGACACCTTTGGGTAAAGTCCGAGGTATATAAAAATGCATTAAATAAATAAATAAAATCATTCTTGTACTTTCTCTGCTCTTTTCTTCTTTCTACCTCCATTCCACTTTTTTCTAGAGACCATTTTCCCTCCATTTTCTCTTCTTCTTCCATATTCTCTTTATTCATTCTCTAGCCTCTCTTCCCAAGACTCCCTCCTCATATATCCAGCTCGGCCCAATATTTTTTGCCTGTATTTTTGTCACTCTGGTTGAAGATTGCTTTAGCTGTAAGACTTCAGACTGACTGATGTACAAAATGGACATTATAAAAAGGGCATTACAGGTTGTAAATATCATAAATCTTGTTAATTTCACAACATCACGCTGTATCACAACATTGTCATCGAATTCAAGCTACTCCTTTCTCCTGCACTGTCCTGGTTACTGGTATTCGGTGTGTGTCTGATGAGAGAAGGAATTGCTGGGGCAGCAGTAGACTCATGAATTGTAATATTTCTGTATTATAGGAACATTCAAACATAAGCCCTGAAGGACAACCAACCAGTATCATTTATCAAATGAGATAGGAGCACCGTGTATTTCTCAGTTTCTCAGAGAATGTATATTTAATCACCAAACTGTTGCTGGAAGGCATAAATAACAGCTATAGAGCAGCATTATATCAAAAACATGCATTAAGTGCAAAGGCAGTTGGCATCTTATTATCCGGGCAAGGTAATAAATGCAGCATCAAATGACTGGAACACCTTATTACGCAACCAGTTTCTATGTTTTCAGGACAGGTTCTAATGTAAATTACATATCCAACTCTGCAGCACTCTGGTGCTCGGTTTTGGGACACACCTAAACATGGAGTTGTCTACATATTCAAAACAAGTGCTATTATTCATGTATGTTACTTCCCTACTGGAGATAGAACTCTCCTCCAGAAAAGGGTCACTGCCAGAGAAGCATCAGTACTGTCTGATTGAAAGCGTGTTCGCCTCATAAAAAAAACTTCCTGTAACGTCCTATTAAATAGCAGGTCTGCAAAGATGTTCTGTGACTTTTCCGATAAAGTATAGCAGCTTTGTTGCAAAAAGTCTGTACTGCTCAATTGAAAGTATAGTAGGCCTTTCTGCAAGTGCAGCATTGTTTAATAAAGATATGACAACCTTGCTGAGAAACACTTGTACTGTACAGATAAAGCATCTCAGACCGATCCTTGATATCCCGCAGCGCATTCCCATCACCCAACACCTCTGTGATCTCCACTGGCTTCCAGTCGAAAGAAGAATAACCTTCAAACTTCTCACCCACGAATACAAGGCCCTTCACAACACCGGACCCGCATACCTTAACAGCCACCTCTACTTCCACGCACCCAAATGACAACTCTGATCAGCCCAGCTCTCTCTGGCCACCATCCCACTTTATAAGCAAGAATAGAACAGGCAGAAAGTCCTTCTCCTTCCTCGCAGCCAAAGCCTGAAACACCCTCTCCTTTTATATTCGGCAATCTCCCCCACAGCCGCAGTTCAGGTAGGGCCTCAAAACCTGGCTTTTCTGATAACCCCAGCACTCAATGGAGACGCCTCTCTTCCCCCAAGCACCTTGAGACCCTCAATGATGAGTAGTTGCGCTTTACCAACCTCTGATTGATTGATTGAGATGGGTTTTACTGCTCCAGGAGATGCTGTTGATTAATCATTAAAAGGATTGTGGCTCTGCTTGAGAATCATTGGTATAGCACCTCTTTGGAAAAGTCAATATATTGTCACAAAGATAGTCCTGTTGGGAATCTTGCTTATCCGTTGTTAACGAGCATGAAGTAAGACTTGTGTCTCCTTGTGTTATAATAACCTTCATTTTGATCCATGGACTGGTGTCAGTAGGCCTACATAGGTAGACCCTGTCCTGGTTTGTTTTCCTCCTTCCTAACTGGTCAGAGCAAGGTATTTGAGCACCCACCAATTTGTAATGTACAATCAGCAGACTCTAGCGAGTTTCACATTGCTACTTCCTTTCTATCATCAAATTTATGTCAACGTATGAGGGTGACTTATAGATCTTACGGTGTTGGTTTGTGTCTTATACCCATGACACTTGTCCTATGCTTTGACCTATCTATGTTGGAGCTTCAACATGATCTCGGCTCCTGTCTATTTGCCATCCTGGTATGTATGAGTAGTGACTCACTGAAGCTCAATGCCAACAAGATAGAGGTGTTGATCATGGGTCAGGACAGACTGCAAAACAATGTCATATGACCCAGCAACATGGTTGGGAGCCTTGACTTTCACTTTGATAAGTAACTGTGAGGTAACAAGTGAGCTCTATGGCCTCTACATGTTTCCATCAGATGAGACTGCTCAAAAAGTTTATTTTGTTCACTCTTCAACATCTCTATGCTCTTGTTCATACAGGAATATTCAAATACTTTCATTCTATGGCTACCTTCGGGTATGAATCAGAGGCTAAAGTTGATCCAGAATATGGTGCTTAGGGTTGTAATCAGCCTCCACAAATGTGATTCAGGTCTCTAAAGTTCACTTGTCATTCCATGGCTCCCCATTGGGAAGTAGATCAACCTCAAGGCCATTTATCTTGCCCTTTTGGTCTTTTATAAGTAAGGGCCTAAATGTATTAATTCCACTCTTTCAGCATCTTACCACCTCCATTCTCTTTGTTATGGCTCCATTATTTTGTTGAGTGTCCCAAATTTCAAGTGTTCTAGACTTGAGGGTATGGACTTTATTATTCTCACCCAAAAGCTTTAGAATAATCTCTCATTATCAAATTGCTAATCATGGAAGGTTCCATAAAGTACTCATATTTTCTGTCCGTGCCATTATTTAATATGTCATTTTTTCACAATACTCATAGGTCCTTGATGCCTTTGTGTGAATGCCTGGTGTTGTATTCTCACATGAGTTTTCATGTTATGGTAACTTGTTCTTTAAGTGTCACATTCTACTGCTTTAGTTCTAGTGTTGCTATGCCCCATGACATAGCTGTGTTCCTTACCAGTCAGCTATCTGCTGGCTGGAGAGGGATCACCAACGTTATCTCTGCGCTCCTAATAAAGAACTTACTTACACCCATATAGCTATGGAGGTGTCTTTGGCTACAACACCTGGCTCACAAGTACTCACTGCCTAACTAGTCAGAAGACATCACTCTAACTTAGCATCCTTATCATCACTTTCTACATTGGATCTACATTTAAAATTCTCTTATGGGTAGCCAGAAGGAACCACAAGAAGTGTCTATACATTTTTAACAGAGGTTATTTACAAATCTGTTACGTTACAGGTAGAGTACATGTGAATATAAATGTTCCCCAATTGATAGAAAATTGACATTTAAGTTACAAAGAGCATCTTAATGGAAAGTCAATTGTTATGAACATGAATCCCTATTTTGCATCCACGAATGGTCATGTATTTTCAAATGCCAAAACAAACTAGCAAGTGCAAACATGCTTGCTAACATCAAACCAAGGAAGACTATCTATTACTGCCCATAACAGAAGCAAATATTTGAAAGTTTTTAGCGTGAAAAAAGTCCAAAAAACTGTTCGTGAATGCTCACCAGGGCCGGACTGGCCGTAGCGGGCACCGGGCAATCCCCCGGTGCGCCCCATGGGTGGGGGCCGGTTTTGGGCACCTGGGGCCGTTTTTGTTACAGGGCCGTTTTTGCAGCATAACTGCAAAATCGGCCCTGTAGCAAAATCGTCCGAAAACCGGCCCCGGCAAAGTGCTCGGTGGCACCCCCAAGACCGGGGGAATGGGGGGTGGGGGAGCTGGTCGAGCACTTTGCCAGGGCCGGTTTTGGTTCCCAGTCCGGCCCTGATGCTCACACACATTTGTTTTTGGGTGTTCCCAATTTTCTTATTCATTACTGTCCTACCATGCCACTGCCTACCCAGAGAAGGAAGTTCATTCAAACTGAATGTGCCATGTGACTAAATCTTCATGTGAGTGTAAAACACACTTTTGTGAAGAGCAGAAGTGGTTTTTCACTTAGAAAAAAAGTGATATGCGCATGTAACCACCAATCTCTTAATGAATAGGAACCACATGTTTTCTGATATAGGTACATGGGCAAAAAGTGAGATGAAAAGGAAAAGGCAGAACTTCAACCCAGGTAGTCAACATAAATGCTACACCATACAGCTATACTTGCAATGCAATCTTACATCACTCTATAGAAAATGCATCACCATATTTACACACATTTGTTGTTTGCAATTTAGAAAAAGCAGACCAGTAAGATCAGAGTTCTTTATACTAACCAATGAATATAACTCCCTTCCCTCTTTGCTCCCTTCCCTCTTTGCAGTCCTTGCTAATGTATGGTGTAGCCTCAGCTATACCTTTAAGAAGCACAAGTCATTCTTGGCTGCTCCCAGGAATAGAAAAGAAATGAAGCAAAGCTAAAACACTAATATATCCCTAAACAGAAAGGGTGAGATTTACTAACATTCTGCGGTGGGTTTGCATTACAAAACTGACTCGCTTGATGCCATCTTCACTACCAACAACAGAGTCAAGTACAGTCATGTCACTGTGCTCACCTGGACAGACCACGCCATCGTCCACTTCATCATCACAAGATCGCCCTGGCACCACCACAAAGCCTCCCAGCACTTCCCACCGTAGTTTGAACCAAGTGTCAGAGAGCCCGTAGAACAACACTCTCAACACCTCCCTGACACCGCAGCCAACCTAGACCAGGCTGTCAACAACTTCTGCTTCTAGATTACTGACTGCACCAACAGAGTCACACCCATCAAGCCGACCAAACTCAAAAGCTCCGCCAAACAAACCAGTTGGTACACCACTGAATTAAGACCCACAAAACACAACTGCAAGCAACTAGAAAGGAAATGGCACCCCAGCAAGGATTCCGCAAACAGAACTACCTTGAAGACAACCCTCACCCAATACCACCAGTTCCTGAAAGAGATGAAAAGGAGTGCCCTAGCAGACCGCATTGAAGCAAGCTCAAACCACAGCAAAGATGTTTTCAACATCATCAGAGAGTTCTCCAACCCCTCAGTCACCAAAAACATCATCACCCCTTCCCAGAAACTTTGTGACACCCAGGCAGACTTTTTCCACAACAAGATCTCCACCATCTACAAAAACTTTGAACCCCAACCTGCCCCTTTGACCTCTTCAGCCTCCTCGCTCTCACAGATGCGAGAACCGACCACCTACTCACCTCCTGGGTACAGCTCACCACACAGAACACCTCGGCTATCACAAACTCTGTTCACTCAGGAGCACCCATGGACCCCTTTCCCCACCACATTTTCAACCTTGGGAGCAAGATGATCAGCAGGGAGCTCACTACATTCATCACCACAGCCACCTTCCTCAAAGAATGGAAACATGCAGAAGTCGAAACCCTTCTAAAGAAACCGTCCACCGACAACATCAGAACCCTCCTTGACCAGGGAGAAACGGCAGCCCTGATCCTTCTCAACTTCTCTGCAGCATTTGACACCATATCCCACCACACCCTAAATAGAAGGCTTCATCGCAATGGAATCCAAGGAGACTCCCTCAAATGGATCGCCACCTTCCTTACCGGAAGAACCTAGAGAATTCACCTACCACAGTTCACCTTGGAACCCAAGAACATAATCTGTGGAGTCCCTCAAGGCTCATCCCTCAGCCCCAAACAATTCAACACCTACCTGATCCCCTTAGCCAACATTGTCAGCGCCCATGGGCTAATCATCATATCCTTCACAGATGACACCCATCTTGTCCTCTCACTCTCAGAAGACCCCACAACCAGGAAGGGCCAACTTCCACAGGTGTATGACGAGCGCCAGGACTGGATGAAAGACAACTGCCTGAAACTCAACACAGACAAAACAGAAGTGCTGTTCTTGGGGAACAACACCTCCCAGTGGAATGACTCCTTGTGGCGTCCAAATTAGGACCTGCACCCACTCCAACAGATCATGCCCGCAACCTCAGCATTATCCTGGACACCAAACTCACCATGTGAAGCCAAATCAATTTAGTCTCATCCGCCTGCTTCCTCACTCTTCGCATGCACCGGAAAATCTTCAAATGGCTTCCCATCAACACCAGACAAGCCGTCACTCAAACCCTAGTCACTAGGTGTCTCGAGTACAGCAATGCACTCTACACAGAAATAACCACTCTCCTCCTGAAGAGACTGCAAACCATACAGAACTCAGCAGCCAGTCTCATCATCTACCTCCCTAAATGGACCCACCTCACCTATCACCTCAAGAAATTCCACTAGCACCCCATCCAGAAAAGATGTCAATTTAAGATGCTGATCCATACCTACAAAGCCCTACACAACCAGGGGCCAGTATACATCAACCACAACCTAAACTTCCACCAACCTTCCAGGCACGTGCTCTCAGCCTCCCTCTTCCTCCCATTCACACCCACATCTTCCGAAGCAATAGTGAAGGACGCTTCTTCTCCTACCTCGCTGCTAAATCCTAGAACAACCTCCCCCTTCACCTCCCGAACTCCACTTCTCTTCTAGAATTCAGCCAGGGCTCAAGACCTGGCTGTTCAACTCAACCCACCCAAAGCAGCAAGAGCCCCTGCGCCGGGATACCGATGCAGGCGATTAGCTGGACTATTTTATTATTATTGTTATTATTACTATTAATTTTATTATTATGCATGACTTGTAAAGCACATGGCTACCTCAAAAAGAGGTTTCTCAGAGCTACACTCATCGGGAATCATGGGTCAGTCCAGAGTGCTGTCAAAGGAGAAAGGGAGATTAAGACAATTCAGGGAGTTGGAACAGCCAAGTTTTGAACAATTTGCAAAATGAAGAGAGCGTGTGACACTATCTCGGAGTTAGTGGCAGAGAGTTAAACAGCTTTGGGCCAAGAAAAGAGAATTCTCAGCCTCCTTGGTGGGATTTTCTGACTCTGGGAATTATGGCCAACATGAGAAAGCTTGAACGCAACAGGCGTGTGGGGGCGTACAAGGACACCAAGGTTCTAAGAAATAATGGTCCAATGTTTGATAGGCATTTATGCATGCAGCATAGAGCCATGAATTGCACACGTCATTCAATAGGCAACCAGTGAAGATCACGTCGCATACTGGCTGTAGAGGTGAATTCAGGAGGATGAAGCAGGAGTCGTGCAGAAGCATTCTGTACAATCTGGAGGCACTTGAGTAGTGCTTTTGCCGCCCCCCAGGTAGAGGATATTACTATAGTCCAGTCTACAGATAACTAGGGCCTGGACTACAGTTCTCTGGGCTGAGGTAAGGAGACAGTTGAGAATTTTCCAGAGCCATTTCAAGATGCCAAAGCAAGTGGCTGCCACCTTGTAGATCTGATGGCTCATGGTTAGTTTGTCATCAAGCCAAACTTTAAGATTTTTTACAGCCGGTAGGAAGATTACCCATGGTCGTAGGCCAAATATGGGATCCCCAAAGAATGGGGTGTTTGCCGCCAGCAGAACCTCAGTCTTCTCCCAATTTATTTTCAGGGAGTTGGCTTTCATCCATGATGAGACTTAAGACAGGCAAGTGTTAAGGACAGATGCATTATGTTTGCAGTTTGAGGACAAGGATACCACAATTTGTGTATCCTCCACGTAAGAGACAAAGTGTAAGGCCATAGTTTTCCGCTATCTCTGCTAATGGTTTTACATACAGGTTAAAGAGAAGTGGGCTCAGAGTGGATCCCTGAGGCACACCTGAGGCTAAAGGGTGGGGGTTTGACCTGTGTTTGTGTGTATAAACCGGAAAGGTGCGATCTTGTAGGAAGGATTTTATTCAGGACAGGGTGGTGTCCTGTACTCCCATTTCCTCTAATCTTTGCAGGAGCGTGGTTTGATTTCAAGTGTCAAATGCTGCACTGAGATCTAAAAGTATCAGTGCAGCAGCCCCACCCTTGCCTACCTGGTGTCTCAGGAATTCAGTAACACTGAGGAGGGCTGATTTGGTGCTATGGCCTGGCCTAACTCCAGATTGTGAAGGGTGGAATAGGCCATTGAGTTCTGTGTGAGCTGTGAGTTGCTGATTCACTTGTTTCTCCAACACTTTGGACAGAGTGGGTAAAAGAGTTATGGGTCTGTAGATTGACCACGTCAATGGGTCGAAATTAGACTTTTTCAGTAAAGGGGTGACTAAGACCATTTTCCAAGGTTTGGGAACCATGCCCTCCATCAGTGATGAATTCAGCAGTTGGATAAGTTGCTTCAGGGTGGGATAGGAAAATTTGTCAAGCACTGCAGGGGGACAGGGATCCAGTGGAGAGGCTGATTTGGTGGATGCAAGAAGCACTGTAAATGAGGGCATATCTATGGCTGAAACATACACAGAGTGCTGGCGACACTGATTGATTGATTGAACTGATGCAAACCGTTGCAAAATGCTTATTTGGGATTTAATTTTTCAATATAAAATTTGCTTAACACTGAACATTTGCCTGAAAGTAATGCAAAGCAGCTGCTTTGCGCTACTTTGTGCTGAGGGGGCATTCCATGGGAGGTACATGGGTATTCCCAATATAATACGTATGTTTTCTGATGCAAAGCCCTATCTACTAACAATAATAGACAGGGTTTTGCGGCAAAAAATAATGCCTCTGAGGTAGGCATTAAAAAGGGGAAATATTTTAATTTCTCAGAAGTTTTCGGACTGTGCTTGTATGCTGCACTGTGCAGCGCACGTCTTGAGTGGGAGAGTGTTAAAGATTGTCTACCTATAGTATTTTGCACTGAGAGGATACCTATCCTGTACAAAACCTGTGCTAGACATGATGCAGACACCTTAGCACTATGGTGTAAAGATCTGTGTATGGCTCTAGGAAGCCTAGTCTTAGTAGATCTGGTGCTCAACTGCACTCTCCCTTTCACACAGCACAGCGCTGCATTGCATGGGTTTTTTGGTAAATCTTCCCCAAATTGCTATATTCTAGAACACAAATATAGTGGGAGTTAAATACCATTTGATGGAAGAACTATTTAACCTTTTGATAAATGAGGGGTGTCACATTGCCTGAGTCCCCCAGATAAGCCCTGTGAAGAGCAGGCCTTTTTATTGTGTGCTTTCCAAGGTGAATTCAGCTTTATTTAAAATATTAACAGTTTTCCTAGAAAGACCTGCCAGCTTTCAGGGTCACTTGGTTGGCCAAACATTAATTCACAGTCCTCCTTTCACCCCATTGCTATGGCCTCTGTGCTGGGCTGCTCTGGTTAAGTGGATATGAAACGAGGCCTTCAAAAACACTATTGTTCTGTTTGTTTTTAAAATGAAAAATAAACAGAGGAGGTAGATGTTTGACTTTGATGCCTTTGAATGAGGGATCATAAGGGTGGAAATATGAATCCTACAGGCACCGGAAGGCAAAAGACAGGAGAAGAGATATGTTTCTGATCTATACATTAACGAAACAGCTGCTTGGATGATCTCGAAAGAGCACAAAACGACATATCAAGGGCAAAGGTAAACTGTCGGGCAACCTCAGGCGAGGCTTACAGGGAGAACATGGCAATTTGCAAATGTCAGCCCACCAGGTTTCGGCGTGGGAAGCGGTCCCAGGAACTTACTAACATGCATGTGTTTTGCGTTCCAGTGTGCTGAGCCGTCTGAAGATAATGTTTATACACCTCCTGCTTTTATTTACACGGCGCCTGGGACCGTTTACAGTTTGTAAGGAGGAGAAGAAAAGGCTGGCTCCTCAGCTTGTATGGATTGAAATTGGCTCAAAAATTGGCGCATTACGTTCCTTTGAATTTGTACATTTGCGACATATTTGTTTGTAATCAACATCGTCCTTGGTTTACAGAAGAGAATCTAATCTGCCTGTAAAGCTTTTGGACAAAGGAATGACCTTTTGGGCGATGTATTGTCACTTGCAATGCGAAGGGTGAATCCTGTTTGATTAATTATGTGTATGTATATGGTCATAGTTATATGTAAATTAGGTTTGTTGCCCGCAAACTTCTTTGTACCTCTGAGGCGGTTTCAAAGTTCTTGGGGCAGGAAGGGTGAACACGAAGGATCACCAGGGGGGAGGGGTGTGAGGGGGGAACAGGTGACCGAATCAGAAAAAGAGAAGACCGAATCAGAGAGGAGCTTTGTAAATAGAATATTGTTCACCAGTTTGAGGACCCTCAGCGCTTTATGTGTAGAAAACCTTATAGGTGTGGTTGACCGGATAAAAGGCTGGGACTATAAGGCAAGGTCGGAAGAAGCAATGTGATAATCAGAAAAATACGTTCTCGGGAGTGGAAGAGGGTAGGAGATAGAAAGGAGGGGTGTTGCCCGCAGCCCACGAGAGGTAACAGCGCCTAACAGTGAGTGTCTGTCTGTTTGAAGGAACTATCAGTAAGTAGAACAAATGGTAGCTCGGTAGAGGGAACCTGGAACCAGCAAGAGAGCTGATGCGGGAAGGGGACTTCCACCTCCTCCACCTCTGACAATACCTGCACTATGGCCCTTGTTCTCTTTTGGTGTTATGTCCTCATGTGGCGCGTCGACTACATGGTTTATTTAAAGGTAGTCAGTAATGGCCATCCACTAAATATCTATGGATGCTCATACTTCCCACTGGTGAGTTCTCCAGCCCTATTTAGATTAGTGGAGGGGTGGGAATCTCTTTGTTTCCGAAGGTCTGATGCTCAACTTTCAGAAACATCTTCATGACAGCAGGTTCGGGCTGGCCTATTGGACAATCAGGCTGTGCCCGATTGGGCAGTCTGGCATGCCAGTTTTTGACTGTTTGTGGGCCTGTTTACGGTCTGTTGGGCCACTTTTTTCTGTTGATTTCTCTGATTTTAAAAGAAACATTGCCTGCAGATAGCTGAAATCTATGTATTTCTCCATATTCTGCAAAACACTTCCACAGCTTATCTTTCCAAGGTCAAAACTGCCCCAATTTGCAAACATGGGCCACTCTTTTAGTTCTCTAATTCACTAATAGAGACCACTTTTATTTTGGCGCCCAGGCCAATTTTCTGCCCCAGTCTGACCCCGCTGACAGCCCCACCACCAAAGGACCACCAGCTCTAATGCATCAGAAAGCCTGACTTATTTAGGACAGAGCTTCAAATGCTATTTTTAATGAAAGCATGGCAGGCTGGATGGGAATAAAGAACAGTGCCCCTGGGAGAAATTGCCAGGAACCTCAAGGGCCTGCTTTGTCATGGAAATCAAAATGCCGACGAGCCTGTCTTTCCACCATGATATGGCAGATTGTCATTGGGCATTTTCACTGACAGTTGTCCAGGGGTGTCTGTGGAAACACTTTTGCAACAGAAACACCGATACCACGCAGGCAAGATTCCAATATGGCAGGTGGGATGTGGCTGAGGGGGGTGCATGGAGGGACTCCATTGCCCGTAGGGTGCGGCGTCCTGCCTACTAACCTTTAAATCAAGCCCAAAATGGTTTTTATGTAGCCTTTGGATACATTTAGCACATGCTTCATCAGCAGTATTTTTAATGATTGTCTTGGGTCTTGGCAGATTGTCTCCCAAAAAGGAATCTAATTTGGATCCACTCTGGTTAGATTCTAATACCGCATCATCTAAATTCTAAATCTCTTTGAGCCTTAGATTTTGGCAAGTATCGTTTCCTTCCGCAGCTCCAATCCCCCTTGATATCTCTTAGCTCAAAATTGCTATTTGATATGAAACAACGTGCATGAGAGGAAGCAAAAAAGAGTCAGTTTCTGAATGCAGTGGCTCAGCAGGGCCTCTTAGAAGGAATCTCCCGAGGTTTGCTGCCTGTCTCCACTTCAAGGCAAAATGAAGAGAGCAAAGATGATGATGAGGAGAAGGCTTCAGCGCTTCCAAATTGAATGATAAGCCCATGCCCAAACCAATCCCCCAAACACCAGCTAAGAATTCTAGGCAGAAGCAAGAGCAAGACATTTGTCAACTGTCAAGGAAATTGGTGTAACAATATTAAATATGTACTGGCAGCTAACACCTGATCTAAGGAACTATAAAACAAAAAAGCTAATGAGATTTACAGGATCAGAAAGACATCTCACATTACTGTATAAACAAATGTAAGTTTTACAGGGGATCTCTTGTCGCTGAGCCGCCGTCAGTGTATTAAATCTACCAACACTTAACACACACTGACACAGATATACTTAATGCAGATTGTGGCTTTGAAATCACACAGCAACCCATAGCTAGAAACCAAGTGAACCCTGGGTAGTTATAAAAATTCATAAATTCAATCTACAATATCCCAAATATCCATAGTATTGACTAAACATTTCGGATATTAATCATTATGGTATTTCACATCTACAGTTCGAATACTTCAGATTGGTGTCGGCATCGGTAGACCTACTCAAAGGTGTGCTTCAAACCACATAGAACATATTATGGCCGAAAGTGTTTAAAACACACGAGTCCCATACAAGTCAATAATCCTATACCACCTCAATGGTGGGAAGACAGACTGAAAAGGTTGTTGTCACTTCTTGTGGGATATCGGTTTTTACTGAAACCATGAACACCATGCTAGCAGAATTCACTTGATACATCGTTTGACCCCTGACATCACAGAATTGACCCCTCGTGCTGCCCTTCGCCTATCAATAGTTCATAGAGTCGTGTCCCATTTCTGTCCCTGTGGCTATCTTCATGATGCCTGACACTGAGGGTAGAAATAGCAGTTCCCGGGGTTCCTGATATGAAGCCACAGATAGTAATTGACACCCCTAACTTAGGCCCATGCCTGAAACTCATAATGGAGATTCTACTTCTTAATGCATGGAGTCGTATGTAGAATTGTTAGGAGCCAGATATTATCTCAGAAAGATTATCATAGCCTTTGTCTAAGCAGAACATGCACAGTTGGGAGAGGAAACTGACCAATATATCAGCAGAGAGGCCTCTGAATAAGCAAATAGACTGGAAGGCAGCAGGGCCTGGTGAATGCTCTTTCCCTCTGATGTCTCTCAAGATCAGTCTTTGCTTGCATCCACCTTGTGACACTAAGAAAAGGAAATGATATCCCTCAGACAGATGATCATCACCTCCTCCATTGCTTAGGAATGGAGCAGGAAACCCTGCAGGATACCTTTTCATGTACATGGAGTCTGATGATATTCTATCTCGTTCACATTCAGCTATCACCAAAAGGAGCCATTAGACCTGCTGTGGACAAATGTGTAACTTTGATGCACAGACGTCAATACATGCATGAGCGAGGAATTTGCCACAGTACACCAACCATAAGTAGGGATTGGCTACTTCTCTCCATTCAGTTAATATTCCTCCAGGTACCCAGAAATCCCTTATCTCTTATAGGAATTGAGCATTTCATTCATAAAATCCCAATCCTGACCATCACACATGATGTGACCAGGTTTCTCCTTCGCACACAACACTTATGACAGAGTATCTCAAAAATCATTTACTAGGCTGCACAAAAAGGGGTACAGATGCAAAGATCTTGTGTCCTTGTCATGATCGCAAGACGTAAATCCCACGGTTGTACACTTTGGGGGTTATAGCTGGTTGGGCTCTCCATTCAAAACACAGAAAAGACCATTAAGGCTGTTGATGAGAAGTGCCTACTCAATGTTCTGCAATCATTATGAATTCCTGAAGAGCAAAAGACACTTGCTCTGCTTCTACTTACTGTCACAGAAGAAGGTAACCGAGTCAGAGGTTGCGATCAGTCTGAGTCTCATAATTCTACCATGAGGGATTCGTTATCGCTTGTAAGGATCAAGACCAATGTAGTGGGGATTCATTCCCTAAAAAACTGCTGCCTCCCCCTTAATAATAACGGACACAGGGTTTTTATGGATGGGTCAGTCCTCAGGCTTGACTAAAACATTCATCTGATTGATAAACAATCTTCCTTGGGTGAGGCAGAAGCATGGTAGAGCACAGATCTTTTTCTGCTCCCCACAAAGCCTTTCTGCCTAATCAATATGGCTTAGGCCTTCACTTGCAAAGGCTTAAAGATACAGAGGCTCAGTACGTGGACAATACAAATAGTCTCATAAAGTACAAAATGGTACCCACCCTTTCTTGGCTCTCTAACCATGCTCTCTGAAACCCAGTGGGTTGGTTTTAAGCCTGGACGGAGCTTGCAGAGTTAGCGGAGTTTGCGGAGGTGCCAAAATGTTTGGATGTGTACCAAAGAAGTACCAAAAATCACAGAATGAGAATAGCTGAATTCACATGAGGTTTGAGGGATTGTAAAGGAGCCCCTAAAAAGGCGCAAGCAATGACAATTAACACAATAACGTTTAAGGGCCTCATTGTGAGCCTGGTGGTTATCTCGATTACTTAGCACAATCTGAATTAGAAATTGTGCTGGAACATTGTGCTTCGGATTTTTTCTGTGCACACATTCCTCCATGACAAGCCTGATGCAATATGCTTAGCGAAAAGGGCTCGGAATGATGGGATGACAGTGTCAGTAGACAAACGGCGAATACAATTATCATTTCCCAATCCGCGGCCCAAACCACATAGTATTGCCATAATATCGCACCCACGAATTACTTCATCACATAGTAGTCGGAAATCCCGGTAGTCTCTTGTGGCAACAAGTGTTATAAAGACGCCATATTTATTTATTTTATGTTAAATAAAGTTAAAAGGATATTGTGTTTGACCTGTCAGCCTTATGGTGGTCTTCCCACAAACCTTTTGCCTGCTTCCCGCCAATTTTGCTGAATTCTTTTTGCGGACTTAGGACGCTGAGCACTTTTCCGTGGCAATCCAGTACTACAATGCATGTGCTTCTCCCCTAAAATATGGTTTGATTGATGTATTCACAATTGGCATGTTTAATGTATCTATAAGTCTCTCTTAGAGTACACTACTTGACCTGTTAAGAACTCTGCCAGGAGTAAATGTAAAAAAAATGTAAAATGTAAATTGATACTTGTATAGCGCACTACTCACCCGCAAGGGTCTCAAGGCGCTTGTACGAATACCGCTGTGGAACCCATCCTGGCTTTCCCTGTGAGGCGTCCACTCCTGGGCACCCCCAAGGTGGAGGCCAGGCATCCTTAGCGTTGTGGGGGCCGTTGTGGAGATTAAGCAAGCTATTGCCCAGAGTTGCAGAGTGGGACTCCATGATTGGAATGGCACCGAGGCGAGAATTATCAGGTCCGTGGAATTTTGAGCCCAAGACCCGCCGAGGCGGGGAATTGAACCCTGGTCCCGGGCTAGACCTCTGCATCAGGGTCTGCCGCTCTAATCATTGAGCCACACTTCTCCACGTAAGGACTGCTGTGCTTCTACAAGGACTGCAATGCAGCTGGTGTGCTGCTCTGGAAGAACTGCTTTTTTGCTGTACTGGCCTGCTGCCTCCTACCCTCTGCCTTACTGAGGAAGGACTCAACCCATCTCACGTGAACCCAGAGTGGCTCCAAGGGTATTCTGGCTTGCCCCCTGTTCTAAGTCTCAGGGACATCAAAGACATCAACCTGCAAGAGCACGTGGACTTCACTTGCTGATAGAATCCACGCATCAATGACGTTGCACCAATCAGAACCGGTGCATCTCCCTCGAATCCGACGCATCGCTGTTGCTGCATGAACTATAGACCTCACATCGCTGACTGCGCAGCACACCGTCTCCAGTTTCAAATCTCTGACTTTGCGTGGCCTGACACCGACACATCACCTTCAATCTAGCTGTTCAACTACACATTACTTCGTGTTTCTCGCATCTCAACTCCATCGACAACGCATCTAACGTACAGGCTGATCCCTGTATCTGACCCACGGTCCATCACAGGTGGTCTTAACTTTGGGATTTACCACAGTCTAGCGTGACCAGACAGCCCAAGTTGGCACTTCAAGCTTTTAAGCATTATATTTTCATTTATTCTATAGAAATTAATAACTCCGATTACACTCATTGGATTGTTGTTGTTTTGGTCTTGATTTGTTCATAAAATTATAGTTTATTATTCTAATGTGGTATGGAGTCTTTCTGTGGTCTTTTTACTTTGTTACTGTTTGAAGTGTTGCACAAATACCTCTTAAGTTAAGCCTGCCTCGCTTTGTGCAAAGCTACCAGAGAGTGAGCACAGGTTAATTTATAGTGTGTATCTGACTTATCCAGACTAGGACTGTGGTTCCTGCTTGGACAGGGTGTATAGCTCTGCCAACCATAAACCCAATTTCTATTACATAATCTTTAAATAGCCTAGTGCAATAAACACCCCCTGCAGTGTGCTGTCTGAAGAGAAACTACATTGCATGGTGATGCTCATAATCGCTGTTGATAATTATTGGTTTAATGGTACTTACTTTATTGTCTTCAAAAAGAGGGAAAACCAAGCCATTATTGCTTGAATTTAAACCTGTGAGTGGCACGGATCACACATATCTTTTGACACTGAGCTATCTAAATGAGAAGGCAGATTGTCACATGCTGATAAGGAGCAGACAACTGCATTTTCCAATTTGACAGTGGTTTGTACTCTGGACAGTGCACATTGTGATCCCTTTCAGGATGCTTGTTTCCAGTCCAGGGAGGACCTGGCTTGGCAGTTCGGGTTGGACTGTTCCCATGAGGCACAGGGTCAAGACTGATTTGCATATGGCTGGGTTCAAACTGGAATGGCATGGTGAGCAAAAAATAGATGGATTTAGGCCCAGATCTCTGTACTGGGGTGAATGTATGACATTGTTCTGCATTCTGTCCATCAATTGTTGCTTTTGCATTTGTCACCCCGAGTGGGACGGGTATGCTCAGACGTGAGTCCCGTGCTCTCCATGCCACTGGAATCAAGCTATCCTGGGTGAAGAGGGGTGAAACCCCGAAACCGGTCCTAGGATGCTTGTTTCCAGTCCAGGGAGGACCTGGCTTGGCAGTTCGGGCTGGACTGTTCCAATGAGGCACAGGGTCAAGACTGATTTGCATATGGCTGGGTTCAAACTGGAATGGCATGGTGAGCAAAAAAAAGATGGATTTAGGCCTAGATCTCTGTACTGGGGTGAATGTATGACATTGTTCTTTATTCTGTCCATCAATTGTTGTTTTTGCATTTGTCACCCCGAGTGGGACGGTATGCTCAGACGTGAGTCCCGTGCTCTCCATGCCACTGGAATCAAGCTATCTTGGCTGAAGAGGGGTGAAACCCCGAAACCGGTCCTAGGATGCTTGTTTCCAGTCCAGGGAGGACCTGGCTTGGCAGTTCGGGCTGGACTGTTCCCATGAGGCACAGGGTCAAGACTGATTTGCATATGGCTGGGTTCAAACTGGAATGGCATGGTGAGCAAAAAAAAGATGGATTTAGGCCCAGATCTCTGTACTGGGGTGAATGTATGACATTGTTCTGCATTCTGTCAATCAATTGTTGTTTTTGCATTTGTCAGCCCGAGTGGGACGGGTATGCTCAGACGTGAGTCCCGTGCTCTCCATGCCACTGGAATCAAGCTATCCTGGCTGAAGAGGGGTGATAACCCCGAAACCGGTCCTAGGATGCTTATTTCCAGTCCAGGGAGGACCTGGCTTGGCAGTTCGGGCTGGACTGTTCACATGAGGCACAGGGTCAAGACTGATTTGCATATGGCTGGCTTCAAACGGGAATGGCATGGTGAGCAAAAAAAAGATGGATTTAGGCCCAGATCTCTGTACTGGGGTGAATGTATGACATTGTTCTGCATTCTGTCCATCAATTGTTGTTTTTGCATTTGTCAACCGAGTGGGACGGGTATGCTCAGACGTGAGTCCCGTGCTCTCCATGCCACTGGAATCAAGCTATCCTGGCTGAAGAGGGGTGAAACCCCGGAACCGGTCCTAGGATGCTTGTTTCCAGTCCAGGGAGGACCTGGCTTGGCAGTTCGGGCTGGACTGTTCCCATGAGGCACAGGGTCAAGACTGATTTGCATATGGTTGGGTTCAAACTGGAATGGCATGGTGAGAAAAAAAAAGATGGATTTAGGCCCAGATCTCTGTACTAGGGTGAATGTATGACATTGTTCTGCATTCTGTCCATCAATTGTTGTTTTTGCATTTGTCACCCCGAGTGTGACGGGTATGCTCAGACGTGAGTCCCGTGCTCTCCATGCCACTGGAATCAAGCTATCCTGGCTGAAGAGGGGTGAAACCCCGAAACCGGTCCTAGGATGCTTGTTTCTAGTCCAGGGAGGACCTGGCTTGGCAGTTCGGGTTGGACTGTTCCCATGAGGCACAGGGTCAAGACTGATTTGCATATGGCTGGGTTCAAACTGGAATGGCATGGTGAGCAAAAAAAAGATGGATTTAGGCCCAGATCTCTCTACTGGGGTAAATGTATGACATTGTTCTGCATTCTGTCCATCAATTGTTGTTTTTGCATTTGTCACCCCGAGTGGGACGGGTATGCTCAGACGTGAGTCCCGTGCTCTCCATGCCACTGGAATCAAGCTATCCTGGCTGAAGAGGGGTGAAACCCCGAAACCGGTCCTAGGAGGCTTGTTTCCAGTCCAGGGAGGACCTGGCTTGGCAGTTCGGGCTGGACTGTTCCCATGAGGCACAGGGTCAAGACTGATTTGCATATGGCTGGGTTCAAACTGGAATGGCATGGTGAGCAAAAAAAGATGGATTTAGGCCCAGATCTCTGTACTGGGGTGAATGTATGACATTGTTCTGCATTCTGTCCATCAATTGTTGTTTTTACTTTTATAAGGTTGGCATTTTCTTGCATTAGACATTTGGGGCCTGCAACCTGTCTCTGGGTTACATGACTGGGTGTGGGTGACAGTTAGGCGTTGTGTATTTTTCCTAGACAACCACACACAATGGAGCTTAGGTGGTCCCCTTGTTAGGAGTAAAAGCAAGGGTGCTGTCACAGAAGCCAATGATCCTTAAGAGCTTCAAGGTCAGTAATGTAGGGTCAACCAGTTTTATACCTTGTGGACCAACTGGATCTTCTGTGACAGCACCCTTGTTTTTACTCCTATCAAGGGGACAACCTCAGAACCCCTTATAATAATTTAAATCACCTAGCACACCACTCTACACTCACTACATCCTCACTTGCCCGCATCATTGCAGATTAAAAATCAGAATAACTCCGATAAAGAAACTCCTGGAGGGGCCAGTTGGGCATTGCAGCACCAGACCATTGAGGAGCAGCACAATGATTAGACATGACAACCATCTGGGCGTGTGAGGGCAATCACTTCTGATCACTTGGATCCCCGGATCCAATCAATCAACTCCCTTCCTGGTCCCAACCAACAGCTTCTAAGCTTCTAATCTCTTCCTCTTTTTCTTTTTCTTGCCTCTTCTGGAGGAACACCATCCTTCTTCTGCTTAACAATGATATTTAAGGTCAACACTATGGTAAAGTAAATATAGCACACAAACATTCAATGCCATCTTCTCAAAACAACTCCAGCAACATTCCTCTTTATACATAATAAAGACAGTCCTTACTGTGATTAAGTAATTTTTTGAGAAGAATAAAATGCCCATTTTGTTCTACTTAAGTCAGAAAGTATTCTTTCAGATGCTCACCACAATGTATAGGACATGCTTTGTCGCAAGAACATCCTACCACCATAACAAATTCAAGTGTCCGCAGACACTGTCTGATAAGACAACTCATACATTCAAATATTTTCTCTAAAATATTAAGCAAAAAAAATTGAAATATTTTCTGAGTTCCCAACCATCGAGCTTCCACACAGGGCTCCTGTTGAAAATGAAGAATTATTGTGCCTTAAGTAAATCCTTACAACATTTTTGTTCCTATACCTGCACAGCAGGACTGGAGAATGCGAGGCTGTGGAGTCTCAGTCTATGTAAATGACTTTCAGTGTATTCATGTGTACATTTAAAGTAACTAAAATGAAAAAACAGAGCGGTTTCAAAGTCTATAACAAAGTAATACATGTTATGAGGGCCTGTAGGACTTGGCCTTTTTGGCTAAAGTTCCCTAAACTTTTTGCTTTCCCCCTAGACCATTATCCTGACATAGATTTGACAATTTAGATGTTTTGGATACTTTGCCACTGCTGATCAGTGTCAAAGTACACGTGTTCCCTGTGTAAAGTGTAATGGTAATTGGTTAGCCATGATTGGTATGTTTGCCTTACTAGTAAAGTCCCTAGTGATGTGCACTGTGTGTGCCGGGGCTAGTAATGCAAAGGTGCGCGGAGAAGGGAACTTAGGCCTGCAGAGTAGGACCTGCGCGCAGTTTGCTAAGTTAGCATGTTGTCCTGACAAGTGCAACCACTTGTAAGGCCTTACTTTCCCTTTTGTGTACATAATGGATACCCCTGTGATAGGTCCCGAGGACCCCTGGGCAGGGTGCAGTGTAAGTAAAAGGCAGGACATATACTGAGGTGTGTACTATGTCCTGACAGTGAAAAACACTCCATTTAGTTTTTCACTGGTGAAAGGCCATCCTGCCCATAGGACAGAATGGGGGAGGCTGGGAATTGTGTTTGTTAGCCTAGTTTCCCATAAGTTTAAAATGGAGAGGTGAAATTTAGTATGTATGAACTCATAGTGTCATAACACATCTTTCTATGAAAGTGGTTTTGTCACTGTGTGTTCGGAAGCCACTCTTTTAGAACTTGGCTGAGTTTTGTGCTTTAAGCATTTCTTTGTGTCTCTGCTGAATGTGGATTGACTGTCTGTATCTGAGAGTTGAGAGGAGCTGGGAGAGGTCTTGACCCAGGGAGGAGTTGAAATGGCACCAGGCTGCTCTGCATCTGAAGAGTAGGCGGAGGAGAAGCCCCGGGAGGTGAAGAGGCCTGGGTTGCTGCTATAAAACAATTGACCTGTCTCCTGCTGAGTGATTAAGGATCCAGAACCCCAGTTACAAAGGGAGAAAGGTGACACTGGGAGGGAGACACCCGAACTGATTTAGGCAGGGGTCAGGGACCCCTGAGCACAATGAACTTCAAAGACATTTAGGGGTATAACTATGACAGCGGAGACCCCTGAACGTTGGAATAGAAAGGGATTGAGACTGAAAAGACTTGGACCCATTTCGTGGTCAAGAGGAACCTCTGTTAAGGAAGGAACAACAGTTTGCTGTTTTAACCAAGGAAGAGGCTGTTGCGACTGTGGTTTGTGAGTCACCTCCGAAACTGCTTAAAAAGAGAAACAGAGAAACACACGGGCGTAGACTTGTTTTTTTTTTCTTTTGTCTCACCACTAGCAGTTTAGAAAAACACCTCCCAAAAATGCTACCTTAAACTAAGTCAAGTTGAATCAAAAATATAACAATGCCATAAGTACATTTTCACAAATGAATCAAGAGAAAAAAATCTAAAATCCTCAAAAATGTCAGATACCCTAAGTGAACTACTCGCACCTAGTAGCCAAGTGAGATCATTTATTTATTTATTGTTCAGCTTTTGTAAAGCGCAACACTAATCAGGAAGGGTATATCATGGAGCTATGACAAGCCATGTCACACAGGCGGAAGCACTGAGTAAGGCAGAAATAGAATGATCATTAGTTTTGGAAAAGCAAAGTTTTGACCTTGTTTCGGAATCCAAGATAGTCATTAGTGCAGCGGAGATCTAGAGGCAGTAAATTCCAGTGTGCTGCAGCTAGATGTGTGAAAGAATGGGCCCCAGCTTTTGCTTTAGTCACTCATTTTGTTTTAGCAAGAGCGGGAGATCTCAGACTTCTTGTGGGGGTATAACACTCCAATTTAGATCAGAAGATTACATGACGTGTGTTGTGAAGGACCATGTGCATGGTATAGAAGTTTAAATTTAGCCCTAAAGCAAATAGGTAGTCTATGCAGGGTTTTAAGACATGCAGAGGTCAAGCTGGACCTATCTTGGTTGCATTTAAGTTTAGCAGCCATATTTTGAATCACCTGCAGGTGGAAAAAAAGATGGTCCAACATCCCTAAGTAGAGGGCATTACCATAGACCAATCTGCTTACCACAAGGGCTTGGATTATGGTTCTACGTCAATCGACTGGAATCCAGTGGAACAATTTCTTAAGAAGTTTAAACAGAACATACATTTGCCATAGTTAGCAATAACTTGCACATACATAGTTATGGATTCATCAATCAGGAACCCCAGATTTATTACCAATTGTTTTGGTTTAGAAGCGGGTACCAAGGACCCTGGCCCCAAGGCTGGATCCCAAATATCGTGAGCACCTCCAAAAAGCAGAAACTCTGTTTTTTCAGCATTCAACTTCAGACAATGATTCCTCATCCAACTGACTACCTCCTCAAGACAGTCAGAAAGATAATTTCTGATTTATTTGTGTTGCTCACCTAATGAGGTGACCAATTATGTGTCATCAATGTATGAGCAAATTTCAAAACCCCCTGTCCTCACCAGCTTAGCAAGGGCTGCAACATACACATTAAAAAGTGTTTGGCTCAAAGATGAGCCCTGTGGCACACAACAGTTGGGGCTATGAGGAGAAGATCGTATAGCGCCCTACTGAAATGACTGAGTCCTGTTGATCATGAATGAGCTAAACCATCGTAAGACAGTAGAATGCAGCCCATCCTAGTGGAGTTTGCTTATCAGAAGGCTGTATGAGACTGTATAAAAAGCTGCTGACAGATCTAATAGAATCAGGGCAACTGCTTTGCCCTGATCACCTTCCAAACGTGTGTTGTCTAGGACAGCCAAAATGGTGGTTTCGGTACTATTCTTGGGCTTGAAGCCATTATCTTCTAAAAAGTTTTGTCAACTGATTGTTAATCAGTCTTTCTAGAACCTTAGACATGTATGTAAGGAAAGAGTTAGGTCTGTGATTTAATAGTATCGAGACATCTAGTCCAGCTTTCTGAGCTAGGGGGGGATCCAATGTTCCATGTGTTGGAATAAATAATGTTTGTCAAGGAAAAGTTAAAGATTTCAGTAAAATAAAGTCTTAGGAAGGGAGATAGTCTGGAATAAATAAAATGAGGGCAGTGGTCAAATGGGGATCCTCATTTAACTTCTAACTTTGTTTTGTTTCTACCTGTTCTCTCGATGGAGTGGCAAAATCATCAAAATGTGCTCTAGCATCTGGATGTGGCCCAAGTTGGTCTCATTCTCGCTCCGTAAAAGTGTGGATTGAGGGGTGAAGGCGGAATATATAGAATCAATTTTCTCTGAGAGATAATTAGCTATATCTTCGCAATGGGGGATATGGGGAGGATATCTTGTGAAAGACTAGCTGGCTGGGAGGGCTCCTTAACAATTTTACTAAGTTCTTTACCGGAACCTCTATTATCTTCCAATTTTCAAATGAAATTGTTTTTTGACACTTAAGCTGTCGATGATAGGCATTTAGCTGCTGTTTATAAGCTTGATGATCAGTAAAATTTCTCAAGAGGTGCCATGTTTTCTCTGCTAGTTTACAATTCCTGTTCTCAAGTTTTAACTCAAGTTTTAACCTGAGAATGGTTTTGTTTACGGGATTGTTTGGTATTACAGGGGGCTTATATGTCTAGGGATTCAGAGTCAAGTAAATTAAAGTCTTCTAAATAAGCATCAAGAGAATTGTCTGAATCAAAAGCCGGGGAGAGGGAGGGAGGGTGGTAGAGAAATGTTCAATGAAAGATTCAACATTAATTTTGCGCTTGTTCCTTTTAGGTACATAAGAAGGATTGCCGGTCCGTTTTTTTATAATCAGGAGTGAAACTAAAAAGCTAATGCCGAAATAGTCAGACCAGGTTAAAGGCACAATATCAATACCGTGAATGGTATCCATGTTCTAGAACAATAAATCCACTGTGTGGCCGGCTATATGTGTTGGGCCCAGAATACTTTGTTTAAACTGAAGGATACTCATGTCACTTGCTAGTTGTCTACAGAAGGGGTCATCTGAGTTCTCAAAATGAACATTAAAGTTGCCAATTACTAAGTAATGCTCATACTTTAAGGTGAGTGGAGAGAGCCAAGCCAGCCGGTTATTTACCCACTGTGAATTATATCCCGGGGGTCTGTATAAAATAGTCCCCCAACAGTCTCTGCTCATGAGTAGAAAGCTAGCAATTTGCATTCTGTGGAAAAAGCGCAAGATTCAATGGTCCATGGATAAATATCCTCGAAAATGATGGCTACGTCACCCCTCTGACAGCCTGTTCTGTCACATATTAACATCTAATAACCTGAGGACAGGTAGATGGCAATAACCGGTAAGGCTTGCCTATTTAATCATGGCTCCGTAATTAATACCACATCAGGGGCGGAGTCTTTGATGGTATCCCAAATCTCAATGCAGTGTTTCAATAATGACCTCGCATTGAAGTAGAAACATTTTAGTTCAAGTGCCCCTGGAAGACGAGGTGAGTTATTTGAGCAATTGGGAGATACTTTGGCAGTCCATCCTTCCCATTTTCAAATTCTACAGGAAAAAGGGCCCTCCAGCTGCCCTGTAATAATCACCGTACATGCTCCAGCATCTGTAACTTTCTTAGAGATAAGAGCAAATCTCATGTATAAAAGTGCTCTATCTTATCATGTGGCCCATATCCAGTGGGGGTCTGACGTGGTCTAGGCGCAGACGGGTGCAGGTGGGCTTGGCTTAAGTGTGCCTTGGGCACGCCAGCTGCACAGCTGCGCCACAACCCTGTTTAAATTCCCTCCCTCATTCAACTACTAGACCACTAACCTAAAATGTAGGTCCCCCAAACATAATCAGTGTTACCACAGAGAATCGAAAGCTAGCTAAAGTTATGAACAAAAGAATGCATAATTTTCCAGGAAAAATCACAAACACTTTTCCTATTTTAATTTTAAAAAAGTTCCCAGATTTAAAACATTAGAATGAAAAAAAACGTTACCCCCAAATTCAGTTTGATGCTATCCAAGGTTAGCCATAAGGAATATTAAAAAACGGATTCATTTTTAAAAGCTGATTTCTTTTAAAAATACCAAACATAAGCAAAAGCAAATAAAGTGTTAAGTGCCAAGCAGCGATAATCTAACTAAGGTTTCCAGTAACTTCCAGTGTTACTAATGGCAAGAGTTAAAGGTGTGCCCTTGTTTAATTCCACTCCTTCATTCAACCACAAGACCGCTAACCTAAAATGGCAGTCCCCCAACTGAGATCAGCGTTATCCACAGTGCCTACAGTCAGGCAGAGACTTTGGCTCACTGGGAGTTTTCTGGAAGAAGAATCTGTCTACTGCATCACAACCAAGGGCCTGATTACGATGTCGCTTGGAAACTGTTCCGAACGAAACGGTTCCGGAAGAGTTTCCAAATGAATCGGGTCCTGTGAGTCTGCATGACCGATTACGATTCCTACCAACATCGTTCGGTCGGACTCGTATTGACTTCATTGGGAGACTGTGTACCGTACATGAACATAGGCTCCCATTGAGAAAATGGGTGGTTGGGGAAAACCTTGCACCCTGTGGCAGGTACCCCATGGTGCCTCCCACATTGTGCATGGTTGGAAAGAGGGATCTCTTGGGTACCCTCATGGGCCACATTCAGACACCTCTGGGTGACGGGGGGTTTGCAACAGGTCCCCAAAGAGAGATTCCGAAAGATGTTTCATCTCGGGCAAACCGAATCGGAACAGCTGTCCGAATTGGTCATCGTGATTGCTCGTCCGGAACCCGGGTCCATAGAGCTGTACGAATCAGTTCTGAAAGACTCAGGCTGTCTGGATGCCTTTCTGAACTGATTCTGTCAGCTCGAACGGGTTCCGGACATCGTAATCGGTTGGGAAATCTGTACCATTCGGTAGGAAACAAGGGTTCTGAATCGGATTTGACAATACCGAATCCCATCCTAAGCCCTTCCTATCCACATCGTAATCTGCCCCTAAGTAGTGAAGCCTGCACTGATCAAAATGAAAGTTCCATTTTTGTAAATGGTGCGTTTGATCAGACGCTCAATATAAAAACAACGCATAGGATTCCATCCTCGTTGTTACAAAACATGTGTACTTGTAAAGCGCATGTTCGCCCAGAAAGGTATTTTGGTGCTGAATAACAGATGTTTATTATTTCCCAACTCATTGGTACTCATTTTATCGACCTCAGAAGGATGAGTGGACCTGCTGGGATTTGAATCTGGGACTATGATGTCAAACCCAGGCCCCTACAGTGAGCGCATTTGTCCACTAAGCAACCAGACCTTAGCTTCTAGTTTGACAAGGTCTGAAACATTTGGGGAACGGCTGATAGGCAAAGCTAATGATCAGCATTCAGACTCCACACTGTCTGAATTTAGTACTCAAAGTCCTCATAGGGATGACCTAAAAATGAAGAAAAAAGTATCTGAGCAAAATAAAGGACTCCCCTTAACTGATAATGACTTGCCTCTTCTACATAGGTGCCATGTGTTCCTTTTGTTCTCCAATAGAAGTCAAAACAAGGTGAAAGGCATATTTATTAAGCCTGTTTTCTTGCGGCACTGTAGGACTGTTCTCAATAACCTAAATAAAATTCAGGATGGCTGTGCTACAGGTCTCAAAGCACTCAGGCTGCTTTATTACATGTGTTATAGGATATAATGTACATGTAATATGGCAGATAGGATAGCCGTCACATTTGTGACAGAGTAACCCATCCATCAAACTCTAAATCAGGTCTTAAAACTCCAATTTCACTGTAAGAAGACTATCTTCAGCAGCCCCGGTAATAGCCCTTCCAGACAAAGATTCAGGTGTAAGTCTGAATACTTTTCCTTGCACTACCTGCAGAAGTTACAGAAGAGATTGCTTTGTCTTTTTGGTGTTCTAGATTTGAACTAAGTTCAGTTGATATAAAGATGGTTTAAAAGAAAAAGATAGCATGTTATGTACATTCATCTTTAAATACATACTGATCTGTTCGTCCTATATCAAAAAACACATTTTACAATAGTGGGATATGATTCATATCCTGTGAGATTTGCCTTTTAATGAAAGCAGCATAGATCACATTTTACCCAAATGAAGACTGTATATGCCTGAGTCTGGCCTTTCCTGGGCAGTCAAAGCAAAGTCGTGCCTCTCTGCTGAACAAAAGTTAGCATTTCTCCTATGAATTCTCGAGAAGCAATGCTAAGAGAGAACTCTGTGGACAACAAGGTAATAATTGTGATATTCAGCTTTCACATAATTTTTACACTTCACAGACAAGGCTCGTTAAATATCCTACCTTTACGTTTTGTAAAGTGCAGGAAGCCTTTGACGCTACGGATGCATATAGGCCCCTGGCAGGCTATGTGCATTTCTTAATTTGAGTTTTCCCATATCCAGCACTTGGGTGTGATTAAACCCTTAATTATGCTCGGTTGGATGAAACATATAAACGTAAGTCTCCTTCAACTTTTTTATATCTAAATGGGATAATTACTAAGTCCGGGCGGTGAACTCCACCTCCCGGTGAGATTTTTCCTCATTCGTGCTTGTCAACGTCAAGTTGGTGAGTGTAAGCGAAGGAAATCAACCTCCCGGCCAGATTTCTCAGCGCTGGCGGTTGGATTTCTCAATGAGAGTGGTTGCATAGGCTCACGACCACTTGTGTTGAGAAACCGTGCGTTCGCGTTGAGAAAGCTGCCACTCGAGTAGAAAATCTACTTGAGTGGCTGAAAGGAAGGAGCGCCCAATTGCGTTGTGCATGGTGTCGGGCCTCACCCCACGCATACAAGTTGATTTAAGATTTGGGAGTTCTGATTCCCCACCCCTACAATCCATAAAACGTTCAATATAATTTGTGTAGCCACCACCAGAAAATGTAACTACAACATGCGCCATAGAAGAGGCGCATCCTCGGCAGGCAGGGGTATGTTAGATGCATCTGGGATACACTAAATTGACAAACGGCCTGTATGGCTATCAGGAAAATATCCAATATTCCCAGGGCACATAATCTAAGCACACATTTGTATCAAGGGAGACGCTGGGCACTGCAACCAATGTATAGAGTGTAGTACTTATCAATATTTCACTCCTTCCAGTGACCTGCCCCAATGTGAGGCCCATTGTATGTAAACATGCAGTGCGCTGGGAACACGAAGCAAAGCACGTCTTAGCTTCTCTGACCCAGCAGAGTGCAAATAATGAAAGTCAAAAAAGGCATGGATTCTTGGACAGTACATTGGCAAATGGGATTGCTTACACTGGCACATGAATAAAATGTAAAATCCCAGAAACATTTTTGCTGGAGCGGAGGTTTCATTTGTTATGATTCAATATTTCTCCTGGGGCTAAGCTAGAAAACTGGCTGTCTTAAAATTGCCTGCAAAAGAAAATTGCAACGAAGCAGCATGTGAGAAAATAACAGTGTCTACGTCCAATCTTAGACATGTTGACTAGGCAGAAGCCCTTAAAACAGAAACAGATGTCTGAAATGTGTCACAGGCGAGTCTACTTTTCTGGCATTGTAGCAGGAATAAACGTCAACTACACTATTGAAGGACTGTTAGCAATTAAAGAAATAGTTATCCTTCCAGAAGCTGTCTAGATAAATCACAGGAATTTCTATAGCATCCAAAATATTTAGATTGGCAGTCAACATGTTGTCGGAAATCCTCTTTTCCCAAACCTTGGTACATTGTTGCCCATGGAAACGAAGCAATTATAGAATATTTAATGTTATTTTTATAATCCAGTGGCAAAGTGATGAATGATTGCCACACATCATTTCTGCTACGAATATACTGTCTGGGAGGAGGTATTTAACCACTCGACTGGTTTATTATGTCCTACACGGTTTGCTGGGCATCCTTGTGTCAGGAAAACAGCAAGAGCTTCTTCAGGTTGTTTTACTGATGAGATGGTCCAAGACATGGTTTGGGCTTACCGTACTACATCGCATGAGCATAAAGGGAAGCCTCCATTCGAGTTAATGCGAGGGAGGCGCCCTGGCACCAAATTGACTCCTTCTTGGATTAAGAACAGAGTTTCTGATGATAACAAAGGTGATACTGGCCTGTGTGTTAAGCGAGATTTTTCAAGCTCTATATCTTGTGGTGATTTAGTTAAAGTAAAACCGGGCAGGCTTACTAAGGGTCTTGCAAAATTTAAGGGGCCATACAGAGTTAAGGAGGTTTTTCAAGATTACGTTGTACTTGACGACGGGCAGAAGTGGAATTTTAGGAGAGTCGCTTTATATCAAAAGTCCTCTTCTCCTAATTTTCCTAGTCACCCTATTTTGGAATCGGAGGCCAACACGGGGTATATGCTTTCTGCTTCAAGTCAGGGAAATGTTGTTCCTTCTTCAATTTCTCGTTGTAACGAAGGGGGTGGTGATGCCTTTCAAAGTGATTCTTGTGAGCAGGTTTCACAAGATTCTACTAGTGTGGCGTCTCAAGAATGTCTGTCTGGTTTTGGATCCAGGGTTGGTAGAGTTCGTAGACCTCCTACTTACTTGAATGACTATTTGTGTTAGTTTTTAGATGTTCCTATCACACATACTTTCTGGGTAATTTTGTATTTATTTGTAAGGGGAAAGATGTGTTGTATTCTTGAATATGTGTACATCATTATAACCCTTCCTTTGTGTCCTTTCCTGGTAGCCTTCTAGAAGCATGGAATGTTCTATGCGTGTTGCTGGAACCTGGTGGGTTTGAACTCGGCAGTTACGAGTTCGGTCAGCCGGGAGTTGTATGCTTTTTACCTTGTTCCTCAATAAATCAACGCCTACCTTATCTGCACAGTGCCTGCTGTCTTCCTTCTACAATTGGCCTTACTTCACACTACCTTATCTGGTTTTGGCAAGATGAATATTGATGTGCGGTGGAGAGACTCAGCCGCTGTTATTTTCTACTGGGCACAAGGATTTGAAGAAATTACATTAGCAGAAGGTTTAGTTAGATTGGTAAATCCTCCTATGCAAGTTATCTCTCAGGAAGGGCACTAGGGATGACTATCTGGAGACAAAGTGGGATGAATCGAACCCCTGCCTACCATGACCAAATGACAGGCATGTTAATTGCGCTGTTCATAAATCTGAGTTAAGAAATTAGTCGAATGAGATACGAAGTGTAGAAATCAGACTTTTTTGCTTGGTCACTCCGCATTTTGTATCTTTTTCTGCTTAACCTTTCAATATGGTTGAATTGACATATTTATAATTGGTATATTTGACTTACCAATACGTCCCTAGTATATGGTATCAAGATGAAACCAGGGCCTGTAAATTAAAGCTACTAGTGGACCGCAGCACTTTTTGTGACAACCACCAGTGTGGTAGTGCGAACATGGCTTCAGGCCTACCAGTGTAGCTCTACTGTAGCAGTGTTAAAACTGCAATTCAACCTTTCAAATAAACCCTTTAGAGAGGTCAAAACCTCCCTTGTAAATATCAATAAATCACCCCTTGTTGTCTCCCACAAGGCTGGGTGGCATGGTATTTAAAAGTATGAAATATAGAACTTTTATGTTAACATGTACTTACAATGACAAGCACCAAAAAAGCTATTTTTCACTGTGACAGGCCTAGATGTCATATGAAGAAAACCAAAGGGCACATTAAAATCCTAATACTGTATCTCCGGATTAGGACTAGCTAGAAAAATAATTAAACAATTATTTTAATAGTTATTAAAAATCCAATTCTATGGTGAAGTTGGATTTAAAAAAATATTAAGGTGAATCAACTTTAGAACGCTACCTTTTCTCTGCCTAAAGTTAATTACGGCTAATTTGCATTTGCTCTCAAGCTTCTCCCAACCATGAATTTGCATTTGAATAGCTGTGAAGAAGGTGTAAAATGCTTTCCAGGAGACATTAAGCTGTTCTGATCGGGCCGAGATGACTGCCCTGACCCTCCCAGAATATGCAGAATTGGGGCTAGGAGCATCCTTTTTTAAATTACGATGCAAGCTTCCGTTTGTGTGTTAAATCCTGCTTGACAGGTCATTTGAGCTTCCGTATAACACTTTGGGGCACACTTGAAAGGCAAAAAGCAGGATGCCAACATATTTTTTTATGTATCTGGTGCACCTGCTTCATCCCACTAGAATTCTGTCTCTGGGTCTTGCATATAAAACTGGCAGTGCATGTACAAGGAAGGGAAACAGGCTGTCAAAACAATTCTTGTGTATCCACTGTCTGGTTGCTGGAAAACCTTACTTTAGTTCTACCAGACTTCTTTCTCTAGGTTTATTGTTGGTGGAGCGGCTACCCCAAACAGAGCCTATGTTTAATGTGGCAGAAGAAATTTGTCCTCCTGGCAATGATCAAAGTGCACCGGTAGGACAGTCACCAAGAACTTTTAACACATTGGATAGGGCGTGCTCAGAAGCCATTCCCCCCCACTAGCTTCTGCCAGGCATAAATATGGCATCTTATGCACCCACACAGAACACTCCTGGTCTTAGGAAGAACAGAAGTGGACTCTACTTGTTGACTGTGACCTGACAGGAGCCCTGAAGGGCTGGGTCTTCCCCCTTTTGTGCCCAGGACAAAGAAATGAACTATGGGGTCATGTGGCTGGGCTCCTGCTGTAGATACGGGATATAAAAAGTTGCAGTGGCAACTGGACCTGGACTGGACCGGACCCTGCTATTCGTCCCTACCTGACACCCTGTGAGTCTCTGGGGTGCTTTAGAAGTGTATTCCTATGGTGCATTGAGACTTAAAGGACTAAAACCACAAGAGAGCATGGTTGGTGTATCTGACCAACGCTCCATTTTATTTAGTGTCCTGCACCTAGGTCCCAGTCTCCCACAACCATTTACTATCAATGGGACCTTATTATTCTTGGCTCCATTCCTGTTTAATAATTTTTGTAATTTTGGTGAAATTTTGTTTACTCAAATTTACCCTACTTTTCTAATTTAGTTAGGGATTTTTATTATTTTGCATTTGCGTTTTCATACTGCATAATTTACTTTACACATTGCCCCAAATTAAGCCTGTCTGCCCTTTGCAAAGCTACCAAGGGGTTCTGCTCAGATTAATTTATAGACTTTAAGAGTTTACCCTGACAAGATATGTGATTATTGCTTAGGAGGGAGCCACTCAACGTAGTTAATAATCCAGTTTTGCAAGGTGATCCTATAAATCCCTTGCAATACTGTAAACTTCACCTTGACTTCTGTGAGCAAGTGTAGGGATGATCAAGATCTTGAATTCATGATGGCATTGCACTTTTGTATGCATTGGATGATGCAATTCACCTTCACTTTCCATTACACAAACAGGTTTGCATGTGCATCTTGCAAAGAGGACACTATCGCCTTGCGACCTGATGGAGCAAGGACTCGTATAAAAGGGACTTGCTAGGATGCAATCCTCTCAAATAACTCATAATACCGTAATGATCATGTTTGTAAAGATTAACATGCACCCAGTCCATACACTCAAGTTTAAGGGAAGCTTGCCTATGTGTCATACTAACAAATAACCCGAGTGAAACTTAAAATGGCTGCTAACGCGGGATTCTATACTGCGCATGTGTTAACTGCATCTACGCAGTATGACGCTCTATCGCTTGGTGTGAAAATTCTGCAGCTGCACAATAGTAATTTAAATAGCCGCTTGAAACTCACATGTTAAGCACCTGCTTCGCTGGAAACTAAAACATGCTGTTTGCTAAATGCTAACGCAGGGAGACTTATTATAAGAAAATGGGATTAGAGTAGAGATAGGTGGTATACAGTAAAATAATTTTATTTTGAATTTAATATGTCTTTTTCTGACCTCTCTACTAGTTCGTATTTGGGCCTCCGAGGGTGACCGATGTCCATACAACCCGTGTCTTTCGCGCAAGCGCAGTAACAACTCGCCAGAAGCCATGACGATGTACTTGAATCTCAGCCATGGCCACTTTTGTAACATATCCTGGGAACCTGATAGACGTCCGGCAATTTCAACAGAAATAAGAGTTTCATGTATATATTTTGTTGATAAAAAAGTGAAGGCGGGTGGGAAATAAAGCTTGGGAAAATAAAATGATGGGCGGGAACACTGAACAATACACTGAAAGAAAATTAATATAAACTTAGCATGGTATGTTGATCATCAGCCCTTTCTCGTCCAATCAGAATTAGCAGTTTCAAAAATGTTAAACATTTAGGGGTGGTACATACCATTAGGAAAGTATAATTGAGGTAGTTTAGTTAGTGAGATTAGTTTGTGTTGCGGAGATGCTGAGATACCTGGATGCTGTCCGAGAGCTGAGCAAATACTGAAGAAGAATCAAATTCCAGAACTTAGAGCCTAAACCTAATTAATTAGAAGAAGATCACAGAAGAAGCGAGGAGGGAAATAAGGTAAAGACTTAGATAAGGATCGCGGAAGAATCGAGGAGGAAGATAGTGTCAGAGAGGGGTGCGACGCAGGCATCGGATCTAGAAGAGGTCATCTATCCTGTCCCTGGATCCTGTCCTGAACCTTTGTCACCTGAGCTATGTATCATGTTACTGCTCTCACTGTTTTCTCCTCTTCAGGTACTGTCATCATAACTTCATTGTTTAGAGGAATTTGCTGATTTTTCGATTGATTGATTTTTCCTCCCTTAGAGAAAACGGTTGTACGTATTGTATTGGTTTCTGGCTCACATAAATATAACTAGATAAACATTTATAACTCTTCCCGAGTCTGTGGTTATTTAGAGATATTTAATCTATGTCATATCGCCTAGAACAAGTTAACTAAAAGGTCCATTGGCCAGAGGAAAGTACATTTGGCCAGAAAAGGATTGGTTAGAAATGACAAAGTAAACTTATCTTACAGGTATTATCACAACAACTTGATCCCAGTGGTAATTTACTAGCGTATGTGAATGTGTGTTTATGGGCCTAGGTGAGTATGTGGATTGTGAGTACCTTTAGCTGGCAACCCGTTGGATCAGACCCTCACGGGTGAGTAGCGCGCTCTATAAACCCCCTGATTGATTGATTGGTTGGTTGGTTTAATTGAAAAAAGTACTACAAATGAATATAGGTTGTGTTCGGGCAAAGTTTAAAATGCGATTATGAAATTCCAGGATGAGGCATGGACCCAATGTTGTGCAAACTGCAAGATTTCAGTGATCATCACATAGAGTAAATAAAGATGGTGAATGCCCAGTCTGAAGTGGGAATGAGAGTGACATCATTACAAGCACGTTTGTATCATCACGACGACATTTTAACCGAGCCAGAAAAAGAAATAACGTTCAATCCCAAAACCTGCATTGCACACATATCCACATAGTCTGCCCAAAAGGAAAAATATAATGTATCCTCAAAGCATAGGTACCCACCGCATCCTCAAGATGAAACAAAGAAAACGCCGATCACGTTACAATTACTTCACATTGTTTTTGCACAGGTTGCCTACCATGAAAAACTACACGTCTAATAACAATGCAAGCCACAGACGACAGCATTTCCAAATCCTACCCATTGGCCTGGGAAACGCAACCATCCTAAGACAGGTAAAGTGAACTGAAGATTGGTACCTGAACCACACAGCTAGCGAGGGCCCCCATAGGTAATCCATTCCCACCAGATCCATGAGCGTACCGGGCTTGCTCTAGGAGCACTAGAGGTAAACAAAGACAGCAATAGACCCAGCCACAACAACCGCAGCCTTCGGCGAGATTTGTGGGGAAGGCCTCGCTCGAAATGGCCCTGCTCATGCCACGTGTGGAAGCCACAGTAGTAGTTTTCAGGTGAGTGGCACTCCTGTAAGCTGGTAGATCCTACAAACAGGAAGCGAGGGGGCAGTAAGCCGGGAAAATCAATGCACGGGTAGAACACAGTGCTAGAGGTGCACAGTGAAACATTCCTAAAATGAGTCCAGAGGGGGGACAAGACTGTGTCACAAACACACATGTAGGTGTGCTGTCACTTTCACTGTACCTTGGGTGTGCATGCCAACTGAAACAAACCGCGACACTCACACACTCCCTTTCATTGCACAACAACAGGCGGTAATATGAGTGCCAATGGATGCTTACCAGGGCTAGCAGCTGCTACCATTGAGTGATTGTCTGCTATCTCTGTCATGTTGCTGGTGTCATTGATTCCCTATCAATAATCCAAGGGCGAGGCCCAGAGCCAGGAACAGAGGAGAGGTGACATGTTGTTTAGTTTCTCATTCTAAACGGACACACCAGGGTTGCAGTTGGAAGTGGCAGCACTTATGTGCATGGCACACATTCCCAGTGAGTGAAGAAACAGGTACAAACAAAGGGAGGACTGGTGTTGAGTGGCTCCCCACAACTGGAATGTGTGTAAGAGGTGGCAGCCATGGCTGTGTTCCAACCTCTTTCTGTGTTTTAATCTCAGCCTGCGATGGACTGGGAAGCCTCACTCTGGAGCCATTGAAGAGGGGTGGATCCCCTCCTGGTCGTTGCTGCCTGCAAATATCAGAGGGCGAGCTGGTTTGAGGAAATTGTTCTTTGGGACACCCTTTTGTGTATAAGTTCTCAGAGCTGGCCCTGAAGGGAAAGACCATATGATGGAGAAGGAAGCCTCGTAGAGCCTAAACCACTCGAGAAACCCTCAGAGATGGGCTAGCAGATGCACGAGAAGGCTCTGAGTGACAGCGAGCCTGGGAAGCTAGTCCAAACCAGACCAGGGCTTGCCCAAAAAGCCTATGAATGTCACTGCACTGGCAGGTGACAGACGTTTCACTTTAGGCCACCCACCAACCTGGACACAGGCCATCATGAAATAGAGTCAAAGAAAGTAACACAAACCCCTGATTCCTATACTTCTGGCCTCTTTTCCTAGCAAGTAAGACCACGCAAGCTGCTCTGTTCATCCTGTGGAGGGGTGATGTGCCTTATAGTAAAGTGAAAACTATACCTTTTTGATGGTCCACTGCAAGCACGTAACTGGATCCTTTTGATGCTACATACTGTCTATACAAAAATACACAACACAATGATCCATGCACATGATCCATATGTCAAGTGTAAGCAGCATTCTATTGGTCGCGTCTTTCACTAGGTGGCATGTCCTGTGATTGACTGGTTGAGCTGCTGTTGTTTAGAAGTGATAAATACAAGACATTGGTGTTTGTTTTAGAAGTGACAAACACAAGGCACACCTATGAGTGTACCACTACACACTTCTATGGTGAAGGGCAGCACCATGCGCTTGGTTCCCAACACTGTGCATTTCTTCACTGAAACAAATGTGGCAAAGGTCAAAGGAGGGTTCTTCAAACTCGAAAAGGTTGTTCAAAATGAACTTACCTGTGCAATACATGGGGTTAGTAGAATATTGTGGAGGGCCAAAAATAGATACAAACAACTTTTTGACTGAAAATGCAGAGACACTGGGGGACCTAAAATGAAAGCCAGGAGTATATAATGCTTTAAGCACTGTGCTTTGTATAGCTATTAAACAAACCTGTATGGCACACATCAGGGCAATGTAATTGTGCTTCTTTTGTATCCTGCCCAGTACAAAATAAATGTACAATGCTCTACCCCAGGGGAGTTCGTACACCGCATATTGTGTGCCAAGCACAACTCTAACAGATATTTCCTGCATTCATTGTGTGGAAAACTAAAAGGTCCTTGGGTCCGTTGTCCAGACTGCAGCGTGCTTTTATATATGATTTGACTAACTCACTGGTTGGGGTCAGTTTTTATGATGATTTGTGGGTGGGTGTGGGTGTAGTATGTCATTTGTTTTGCATTCTTCATCTTCTGCAGGTCGAATGGAATATGCTTCTCTTCTGGGAGGGCTTATCCTCGGGTCACGTGATCTACCTAACTTGAAGGGGCTCTTCTGCAACTTAAGCATGCAGGGTCTGTTAGCATGAACTTCCAATGAGTGTTAACAATTTATACAGCTTTATATATTTGTAATATACAAATATATATAGACAACAATGAATTGAATAGACAATCTGTGAGAACATATTGTCTACGCCTGGTAGGGCAAGGTACTTAGCTGCCTGAATTAATTTTATCAAAAAAGCTATACTGCCAATCTGGCCCTCTCCCTTCTTTCTTCATCTGACAAAGTAGATAAAGGCTGGAGGTCGAAGGGGCTTATTTATGAGCCCTTGCGACAGTTTTGCGCTTCTGTTGCGTCACTTTTTTTGACACATCGGCGGCGTAAAACATGCCTCCTGTTGCACCCTATTTACAAAGTGATGCATTTAAGCAGATGCGTCACTTTGTAAACCCCTGCGCTACATTATACCTGCGTCAGGTATAATGTATGCAGGGTGGGCGTTCCCATGTAAGTAAGCCTCATAGAAGTGACGCAGTGAAACCTACAAGATTTCACTGCGCCACTTCTAGGGTGCAAATGCGTCAATATCTTACGCCTGCCTCACAGCAGGCGTAAGACTGACGCAGGCCCTTTCACATGGGGCTTGCCCCGTGTGAAAGGACACATTTCTGGAGTTGCGTCACTTTTGTGACACGCTTCGGCAATGCGTCACTTTTGCGCCTACAGATACGTCTGAAATACTGATGTATCTGTAACTCCTTGCGCCATGATACGTCATATTGCAAATATGACGCATCCATCATGTCGCAAGGAGCGCGCACTGAGAAGTGACGCATCGCTGCTTTCACGCAGCAATGCATCACTTCTCATAAATGAGGCCCGAAGGATTTTGGAGGTTTGTCCGATCTCTCTCAAGTTGCGCTAAATATTTCAAAGACATTAGAACAACCCAAAAAGCCCCGTTCACGCCTGCAGCTCTCATGGTTTGGGACGATCCCATCACCCTAGTGTAGCATGGGTCCACAAGAGGTGTACCTAAACAAGCATTCATTCCACACAGCTGGGAGCAGTCTTTCAAGCTTATTGTATCAAAGGATCCAACTTATTACATTTACATCCTTGGCTTGTTTGTCCCCCAACTGTTTGCCTTCTGTCCTGTTTTGGATACCCAATGCTAAAGTGCTCGTGCTAGCTCCCTTAAACATAGGAAGATGGCTTGCACCTGATAGGTACATTTAATTTACTTGTAAGACCCTGGTAAAGTGGCACTGCATGTAACCAGGACCCTATAAATGAAATGGTAATAGTGGGCCTACAGCACTAACTGTGCCATCCACTTAAGTAGCCTTTTAAATATTCCCCAGGCCTGCCATTGCAGACTGAATGCAGTTTGAAACTGACAATTCTCCTTAGCAAAATAAACCTTTTGCCAGGCCTAAACCTTTCTTTTAAAAACTTATGGCAACCCTAGGGTAGGCCCTAAACAGCCCATAGGGCAGGGTGCTTTGTATTTAAAAGGCTGGACATGTACTTTTACCTTTTACATGTCCTGGTAGTGAAAAACTCTTTAATTTGTTTTTCACTATTGCAAGGTCTCCTTCTCCCATAACATAACATTAGGTTACCGTATTACATTTAATAAGTAAAAAGTTTGAATTGGGAGCAGCTAGGAATGCCGAATTTGGTTGTTAAGTAACTGTACTTCAAAAGCCTCTTCAAACCTGTGTGCCTCCTTGCGGCCTAAGTGCCTCCTTCCTGCGCCCCTTGCATCCTGAAACCCCTGTACCTCCCTGCTGCCCCTGGTGCCCTCTTCCTGCACCCTGTGCATCCCTTCACCCATGTGCCTCCCTGCTGCCCTTAGTGACTCCTTTCTGTACCCCCTGCACACTGACAACCCTGTGCCTCTATTCTGCCCTTGGCACCTCCTCTCTGTACCCCCTGCATCCTGACACCCCTATGCCTCTTTTCTGCCCTTGGTGCTTCATGCCTGTACCCCCTGCATCAGGACACCCCTGTCCCTCTCTTCTGCCCTTGGTGCCTTCTTCCTGTACCCCCTGCACCCTGACACCCCTGTGTGTCTCTCTTCTGCCCTTGGTGCCTCCTTCCTGTACCCCCTGCACCCTGACACCCCTGTGTGTCTCTCTTCTGCCCTTGGTGCTTCATGCCTGTACCCCCTGCATCCTGACACCCCTGTGCCTCTCTTCTGCCCTTGGTGCCTTCTTCCTGTACCCCCTGCACCCTAACACCCCTGTGTGTCTCTCTTCTGCCCTTGGTGCTTCATGCCTGTACCCCCTGCATCCTGACGCCCCTGTGCCTCTCTTCTGCCCTTGGTGCCTTCTTCCTGTACCCCCTGCACCCTGACACCCCTGTGTGTCTCTCTTCTGCCCTTGGTGCTTCCTTCCTGTACCCCCTGCATCCTGACACCCCTATGCCTCTTTTCTGCCCTTGGTGCTTCATGCCTGTACCCCCTGCATCCTGACGCACCTGTGCCTCTCTTCTGCCCTTATTGCCTTCACCTTGTACCCCCTGCATCCTGACTCCCCTGTACCTCCCTGCTGACCTTGGGACCTCCTTCCTGCACCCCCTGCATCCTGACACCCCTGTACCTGCCTGCTGCCCTTGGGGCCTCCTTCCTGCTCCATGTTTTTTATCCTCTGAGGCGGAAGCCGGAGGACTGTGCCCACAACTCTTTTTAAAAATTTGTATTACTTTCGTGTGCTGTTTTTAAAACTTCACGGAGCTCACCTGCACTGAGGCGCTGAATCACGAGCGCTCTCACAGCCCTCCTAGCCCTCCCCTGACACAGCGACCCCAGCGCTGTTGCTGGGAAACGCCCACACCGCCAGCGCGGTCAGAACGCGGAAGCCAGACCCACTGCGAGGCCACGCCCCTCTGACTATAAAACGCTGTAACTAAGCGCGTCGCATCATTGTTGTTTGTTATCCTCTGAAGCGGAAGCCGGAGGACTGTGCCCACAACTCTTTTTAAAAATTTGTATTACTTTCGTGTGCTGTTTTTAAAACTTCACGGAGCTCACCTGCACTGAAGCGCTGAATCACGAGCGCTCTCACAGCCCTCCTAGCCCTCCCCTGACACAGCGACCCCAGCGCTGTTGCTGGAAAACGCCCACACCGCCAGCGCGGTCAGAACGCGGAAGCCACGCCCACTGCGAGGCCACGCCCCTCTGACTATAAAACGCTGTAACTAAGCGCGTCGCATCATTGTTGTTTGTTATCCTCTGAGGCGGAAGCCGGAGGACTGTGCCCACAACTCTTTTTAAAAATTTGTGTTACTTTCGTGTGCTGTTTTTAAAACTTCACGGAGCTCACCTGCACTGAAGCGCTGAATCACGAGCGCTCTCACAGCCCTCCTAGCCCTCCCCTGACACAGCGACCCCAGCGCTGTTGCTGGGAAACGCCCACACCGCCAGCGCGGTCAGAACGCGGTAGCCACGCCCACTGCGAGGCCACGCCCCTCTGACTATAAAACGCTGTAACTAAGCGCGTCGCATCATTGTTGTTTGTTATCCTCTGAGGCGGAAGCCGGAGGACTGTGCCCACAACTCTTTTTAAAAATTTGTATTACTTTCGTGTGCTGTTTTTAAAACTTCACGGAGCTCACCTGCACTGAAGCGCTGAATCACGAGCGCTCTCACAGCCCTCCTAGCCCACCCCTGACACAGCGACCCCAGCGCTGTTGCTGGGAAACGCCCACACCGCCAGCGCGGTCAGAACGCGGAAGCCACGCCCACTGCGAGGCCACGCCCCTCTGACTATAAAACGCTGTAACTAAGCGCGTCGCATCTTTGTTGTTTGTTATCCTCTGAGGCGGAAGCCGGAGGACTGTGCCCACAACTCTTTTTAAAAATTTGTATTACTTTCGTGTGCTGTTTTTAAAACTTCACGGAGCTCACCTGCACTGAAGCGCTGAATCACGAGCGCTCTCACAGCCCTCCTAGCCCTCCCCTGACACAGCGACCCCAGCGCTGTTGCTGGGAAACGCCCACACCGCCAGCGCGGTCAGAACGCGGAAGCCACGCCCACTGCGAGGCCACGCCCCTCTGACTATAAAACGCTGTAACTAAGCGCGTCGCATCATTGTTGTTTGTTATCCTCTGAGGCGGAAGCCGGAGGACTGTGCCCACAACTCTTTTTAAAAATTTGTATTACTTTCGTGTGCTGTTTTTAAAACTTCACGGAGCTCACCTGCACTGAAGCGCTGAATCACGAGCGCTCTCACAGCCCTCCTAGCCCTCCCCTGACACAGCGACCCCAGCGCTGTTGCTGGGAAACGCCCACACCGCCAGCGCGGTCAGAACGCGGAAGCCACGCCCACTGCGAGGCCACGCCCCTCTGACTATAAAACGCTGTAACTAAGCGCGTCGCATCATTGTTGTTTGTTATCCTCTGAGGCGGAAGCCGGAGGACTGTGCCCACAACTCTTTTTAAAAATTTGTATTACTTTCGTGTGCTGTTTTTAAAACTTCACGGAGCTCACCTGCACTGAAGCGCTGAATCACGAGCGCTCTCACAGCCCTCCTAGCCCTCCCCTGACACAGCGACCCCAGCGCTGTTGCTGGGAAACGCCCACACCGCCAGCGCGGTCAGAACGCGGAAGCCACGCCCACTGCGAGGCCACGCCCTCATCACCAACTACAAATGTGCCGGTCATACCAGCGCAGCGGACGAGCGCAGCGGGAGCGCCGTTTGCGCGCCGAAGCCGCGCCAAAGCCAAGCCCGTCTGCGCCCGTCCGTGCACGACCGGGCCTTGGGCCACAATCCCTGCCGGATACAGCTGCCTCTAAGGTAAGCTACTCCCGTCGGGAACTACTAAGCCTTAGACCCCTCACCTCCCCGTGTGAATACATTCATGACCTTAATGGACCTTTCATTTGCTGTTCTCTCTGCAAGCCAGTCCAGCTTAAACTACCTACAAAACCTCACAAGCCTGCTGCCCTTAAACTGGCATCGTTAAACTGCCGATCGCTCCCTAAACACGCGACGCAGATTAACCACCTCATAGAAGATCAGGAGATTGACATCCTCTTCCTCACGGAAACCTGGCTCGCCCCACACTCAGAGTCAGATATGGTGCTAGCTACCCCACCGGGCTTCCTCATTCAGTCATTACCCCGCCCCGTAGGCCGAGGTGGTGGTGTTGCCATCATTCACCGGGACTACCTTCACTGCAAATCCGGTGATGCGCAGATCCCTGACTCTGAAAGCCTGCAATTCACAATCAAGCTAGACCCGACCAACACAATGACAGGAGTCCTTGTTTACCGCCCTCCCGGGCATCCAGGACCCTTCGCCAGCTCTCTCCTGGACACCGTAGCGACCCAGGCTCACTCCATAGCAAATTTCCTGATCATAGGGGATCTAAACATCCATCTTGATGACCCCAATGACCCTGCAGCAGCTGACCTGATCTCTGATCTGGCAGCACTTGATATCCACCTCCTTAATTCTGGAGCCACTCACACTAAGGGTCACCTGCTGGACCCGGTGTTTACTAGCACCCCTTCGATGTAAATGAAGGAGGCCTTTCCCTTACCCTGGACAGATCATTTCTTAGTCTCCTTCCTATTACCAGGATCTTTCAGGAAACCTCATAAACCGCCTTCCTACATCAGGGACAGGACCTGGTCCAGACTTCCCACCGAAGAATGGGCCAGGAATCTAAAAAACACCATCCCTGCATATGCAGAAGACCCGGCTGTCGCCGATAGCGACTTCAGAGAGTGGATCACCACCACCCTGGACTCCGTACTTCCACTAAGAACTAGAGAGGACAAAAACGGAAAACCCGGGTCCGCCCCATGGTATACCTCGGACCTCCGACTACTCCGCAAACACTGTAAAAGAGCCGAACGGCTTTGGAGGAAAGACTGGCAGCACACCAGCAAGGAAGCATATCACAATACAGTCAGACTCTACAAAGATGCCATCAGGCACGCCAAAGCTTCCCATTATGACACACGGATAACAGAATCCTCCAATTCGGCCAGGGAATCCTTCCTAATTGTAAAGGAGCTGCTCAAAGTACCTAACTCTTCTTCCTCCAGTTCCCCTCCTGTGGACCGAAGTCACGAACTAGCCACCTATTTCGATGACAAAATCGCCCGTATTATAGCTTCCCTCCCCTCTCCTGGTCCCGCCAGCCATTTGGACAATCCTCCATCTCCCAGCCGGACCGGAAATACTCCCCGCCTTCAACTTGCGACATTCAGGCCAGTTACATGCGTAGAGGTAGAGCGAACCATGACCAAAATGAGAAGCGGATCACCTCTGGATCCGGCTCCCATTAGATTCCTCATAACCGTGGCCCCTGTCATCGTCCCCACGGTCATGGAGCTCATTAACAGCTCACTTGCCCAGGGATCTGTCCCTACCAGCTGGAAGAGCGCGGTGGTAAAAGCACTCCTTAAAAAACCCCAGCTCGATCCAGCAGATATGGCTAATTACCGACCAATATCACTCCTCCCGGCAATCAGCAAGGTGGCTGAGAAACTGGTCAACGGTCAATTGTCCCAGTTCTTTGAAACAAACAAAGTCCTACGGGAATCCCAAACTGGATTTCGCCCGGGTCATGGCACAGATACTGCCCTCCTCGCCGTCATCGAGGATGCAAGGCGCTTACTGGATTCAGGAGGATCAGTGGCAGTGATCCTCCTGGATCTCAGTGCAGCCTTCGACACAGTTAACCATCGTGTCCTTCTCCATCGACTCGCGGCAGCAGGGATCACCGGGGCGGCACTTAGCTGGATAGAATCTTTCCTCACTGGACGCACGTTCCAGGTATGGGACGGCAATTACCACTCATCCACCATCCCCCTTACAAGCGGGGTCCCTCAGGGATCCTCCCTGAGCCCGACACTTTTTAATGCATACATGGCCCCACTTGAAGACGTGGTGACACCATTTGGCATAAAAATGGTAAGCTACGCTGATGACACTCAACTGGTCGTCTCTTTATCCCAACTAGATGACCACCCAGAAAACCTGGCTACTTGTCTCACACAAATCCATAGCTGGATGAGTGACTCATCATTAAAATTAAATGGATCCAAGACTGAAGTGATGCTCCTGGGAAAACAATGGGCGACCATCCCCCCTTCAGTCTGGCATGACGTGTTCGGAGAAATCCCCTCCCCGAAGCGCGAAATCAAGACTCTTGGAGTATGGCTCGAACCTGAGCTCACCATGAAGACGCAAGCGGCCAAACCTGCGGGTATCTGTTTTGGGCTCATGCTCACTACCCGTAAGATTCTCCCCCTACTACCACCTGCTTCCAGGAAACTCCTTATCCAGGGACTAGTATTGTCCCGTCTGGACTATAGCAATATGGTCTACCTGGGAGCCCCAGAGGCCACCTTGACGAGACTGCAGCGGACACAGAACGCTGCGGCACGTCTGCTCATGAACCTTCCTTCGAGGGTGTCAGCAAAACCAGCCCTCAAGGCCTTGCACTGGCTCCCTGTGCGCCAAAGGGTGGAATTCAAAGCCATGTGCACGATACATAAACTGATCAACGGTTCTGGCCCTGCGATCCTCAGCAGCTTGGTCACTCCCTACAAAGCGTCCAGATCCCTCCGTTCGGAGAATGAGCACTTTGCCAACATCCCCAAATTTAAAAGGGCACGGACAGGAGGACGCCGATTTTCGGTTCAAGCGGCCAAGGGATGGAACACCCTCCCACGCACCCTGAGACTGGAATCCAGTTATCTTGTTTTTCGCAAAAAACTGAAAACGCACCTTTTCCCGAAATAATTGTCCCTACTCTCCTCCCTTCCCTCAATGGATAAATAACCTTTTCACAGCGCGGGGATGCCCTTGGGTCACCAGGCGCTATACAAATCGCTAAAATAAATAAAATAAATAAATGTGCATCCTTTTACCCTGTGCCCCCCTGGTGCCATTGGGGCCTTCTTCCCGCACCCCATGCATCCTTCACCCCTGTGCCTCCCTGATGCCCTTGGTGCCCCATGCCTGTACACCCTGCATCCTGACACCCCTGTGCCTCCCTTCTGCCCTTGGTGCCTTCTTCCAGACAAGGATCCTCCATCAGACCAGTGCCAGGCAAACATGAAAAGCCAGCAGCACACGGCATCCCCAGGCAGTCTCACATCCAGGTAGAAACCAAGCCCGACCCTGCTTAACATTGGAGATCAGACAATAGCAGGAGCCACCAGGGTGGAATGGCCGCAATGCAGGAAAGACCACACTGGCCAGCCAGGAACTCCAGGGGCACCACCAAGAGCGGCCCGAGTCACCTCACAGCATCAGTTACACGTCCTCCTGACGCGGCCGCCCAGGAGACTGCGCAGCAGGACGTTGAGGACAGCCCAGCAGCCCGACTGCATCCAGAGAACACTGCAGCAAGCAGCAGCAGGTAAATCAACCAGCACCCACGTCCCATTCTGTCAGCAGACAGAAACAAGCATTAAAAATGCAATAGGTCTTGCCTTTCATTAAGTAAAGCCATTTGCTTTGCTATACAATACCATTGGCAAAGCAAATGGCTTTAACTTAATCAAAGGCGAGACCTATTGTATTTTCAATGCTTGTTCTTAACTGGCGTGGTGTCCATTTGCAGTGTTTTCACTGTGTTACTGTGTGTGTTCTGTACAAATGCTTTTTATGCCTCTGAGATAGGAGTCGAACCTAGCAAGTAGTTGCACGTCCTGGCATTGCCGTTACCAATATCCCCATGAAGAAGACAGCCCTGCACGTTTACAGCAAATCAGCACGCGACACAGTTGAACTCCCAGAGCTATACACAGTCTTCAAGAGGAGTTATGACCTCACTGAGTGGAGACTCCAACGGGCCTCCTGTAAACTCCTCGCACCCCCGCCACAAGGCAGACGTCAGTTCCAGCTCGTGAAAATGAGTGGGCCTCCAAGGGCGTGCGGTGCTGTTCTTTCTGCAGATGCCTCGGCCCTCCCGCTCTCCTGCCAGGAGCTTCCTGGCTCCGGGCCTGTGAGGTGAATTAAAATACAATTTAAACCCTGTGTGGCGCACCGTGTGTGTCCTGCGAAAATGTGATTTAACTAAGCAAGGGTCCTCTGGGGTCAGGCAGCGCAGTTCTCTTTGGACTACAGGGTACCCTCAGCCACAAAAATATGCAGCGATTTGATGAAAAGGCACCGTCTGAGTTGGGGGCGTCTGATGCTCTTTTGTGATGCGTACGTCACTGTGGTGTAATAATATGGTATTGCATGTTACTACCGTAGAATGCCATTTAATATTACGACAATACGCATGTAAGCGCTGTTAGGGGCGAAAGCGTTGCTTGGTCCGTAAATTGGGGGGGAGGTGGGGCGGGATTGTGAGTTTCAGATTTTCCGACATTCACGCTGGCATAGATTGTTAAAATACCTTAAATACCTTCCTGGTGTAATTCGACAGTTATCTCAGCATACCCGACTGAAAACACCTGTTAGCAACTATTTATCGGAAATTATATTTATTACGGCATATAACACCGCAACCCTCCACCCCCTTAAACTAGCCCCTGGTTAGAGGATGCTGGGCTGGTGAGGCTCCAGCGCATGCCTTTCCTGCGCGGAGGAGACTGTACCTCTGGTGACTGTACCTCTGGAGTATTTCCGAGATAGGACAGGCTCAAAGAGAGTTAAGTGCTGAATAAATAGGGGTTAGCGGATACTATACATATTTAATGTGTCCATTAGACCAAGGCACAGTGCGCAGTGCACACGCGGCGCTTTCTCCGACATGATGCGTGTTCTAATGGGGATTTCAACCAGACACAAACACCCAAAGAAACGTTTTGAGATAAAGTAAAGCTGCGGCGTGCACGTGCTTTTGGATTCAGTTTCAGGACCGATACTAAACGGGATGAGACCAGGGACGATGAACTCCATCACTTGAGTTCCTACTTGGTGTAAATATATGATCGTACTGCACGGTTTGCCCTGTCAGGGCGGGCCCGGCGGCCCCCTCCTCCTGCGTCGCACAGTGCCTCGGTGGAGTCACGCGAGGTCGTTGGTTCAACTCGCGAAAACAGTGCTGGTGGGTTTAGACTCCAGCGTTCGATGAAGAAATAACTGAAGGGCGAGCAGAGGCGGAGGACTAGTCTGGCTATGGAACAGAGCAGCTTGAGTTCTAATCACGTTTGTTACCGGGCAACTTCGTGTGATCCTCAGCAGATCATAGCATTTCATTGCGTCTCTGCGCATTTATCTGTCAAAGCTGGATGAACACAAGGGTAAACAAACATTGTAATACTGTCTAAAACATTGTACAAACAAACATTTATCATTTCACAGCACTGTCGCCCCCCGAAATTCAGACAGACGTGGGGTCATTCATTACATGGGCCTGGCTGATTTGGACATGGAAAGATGTGAATATGGGGGAACAACACCTTTTGTTGGAAGCTACAGCAGACAACTATGGGTAAGGAAAGGAAAAGTGAGCACAGAAGGAAAAAACATTAGAGGTATGCAGAGGCCGTGCCACCCTGTGCCCTGCAGTGCGAAGAAGACAGAGAAAGAATCCTAACTTCGGAACCACCCCCACCACCACCAGAAGCAACAGTTTTGAACACAGCCACTTCCACTTACCTTGAATTATTATTCTCTGAGCTGTTTGCTCTGTCGAAAATTACACTCATTCAGCCCTCCGAAAGCACCAGCCAGAGATACGAATCCATCGAAGCCAAAAATATTGCTTTTTGTCCTTTTTGTAGTCGATTTCCTAGAAAGCAGATGGTGAGCCTCGAGACTTCTAATGTAACGGCTATTGATTGCTTTCTTAACACAGTTACGCACCCCCCTTCCTCCACTGCCCGTGTCTTTCTCACACACTCAAACACACACCCACACACCAACTCGCGCTGCACTGTTGCTGAAATTCCCTCAAATTAGCCCCTCTGCCTCCCCTTTAAATTAGAAACGGATGGTTTTTTTTTCGCAGAACTTAAGAGACAAGTAACCTGACCTACTGTAAAGTACGAGCTGCGGCGCACTTTCTGTGTTAACCTCTTCGGCGCTCGCTCTGGGCTCCTCTCACTCCGTGGGAGCGCGCGGCCTTTTTGTGGTCCCGGAGCTGCCTGAATCACATGCTGTACGCGTTAGAAGTGACATCATTGTGGTTCACTACATGAGCTGTGTTTCTTCCAGTCGTGAGCAAAGCGTGGGAGGAGGTGACTATTATTCACTAGTCGAACGTGAGTAAGACCCACAAGACATGATGGCGTGACAGTTTTCAGAGTCACGGTTTTAAAATCATGGAAGAAAATCACAAAATGGGGTCATTAACAGTCCTCGAGCGCCTTGACCTGTGAGGGGCTGCAGCGCCGCAGCACCCCTCGTGGAAGGTGTTATGCTTTTATGTTAGTGTGGAGCAGAGAAGCACCACGACCAAGCGGAAACAACCGATAGGTTTATATGTATCTATAGGCTCACGTGCTGGTGCCAGTCACAGCCACCTCTGCGCAAGCGGATAATCGCACCCCTCCGCCCTCACAAGTACCCCTCCGGAATTCCAACTCTAGAACAGAACATGCGCACACATCAGCATGGACAGAGGGTAAAAGCACCATAAATACAAATGGCAACCGATAGATGAGAGAATTAAAAGTAAACATAAATCCCAGCACAGGACATCATCCCCCTCATATTAAAAACTTGCCCATCGCATATCGTTTAAAATGTTCTGGCAGGGCTATTTTACTATTTGAGGGAAAAGCACTTTCACCTTAACTTTCGGATAACACATCTATGACTTAGGGCCTAATTACGAGTTCTGCCAAACTCGTGGTGGAGGTGCGGTGGTGGTTGGGGAACGCCGCACCAGTGGTCCAACTGCCATATTACGGGTATGGCAGTCGGAGCGCTTTCGGACCGCTGCAACTACCAGTGATCCGCAATCCCTGGCGGTGGCGTGATCGTCTGGGTAAGCAATATGCATGCGGCACCTCCATGCATATTATGAATTTCCCCCCCACCAGCCTTTTAATGGAGGTGAGCTTGCCATGAAAAGGCTGGTGGTGGGGAAACAAAAGGGGCATTACAGGGCCTCCTGTTGGCTCTGTGTATGGGGGTGCTGCATGCAGGGGGGCACATGTTGTGCCCCCCTGTGTACGTGCATCACTGTTCCTGCATGGTATGGACCGCTCAGTCTATGCCGTGCAGGAACATGCATTGGCAGCCCTGTGGCAGAGCAGTTCTAAGGCTCACTTATGAGCCTTTAAACTGTACCGCCACTGGACCGCCACACAGCCCGCCCGCCAGACAACAAATTAACTCATAATGTGGCGGACGGGCGGTGGTCAGGTTTGGCTGTGTGGGAGCGGGGTGGTGGCATGGGGTCCCACTCCCACACCGCCAAACTCATAATCAGGCCCTTAATGTTTTCTTTCTTCGTGCTTAGATTGAATAGTGAACCCCTAGGCTGGTTTTCAAGCAGCAAGAATTGCAATCTCTTAAGAAGCATTCAAAACATTCCTCCTATTTAGTGGTCAAGCAGAAATCTGTTGCATGCTTGCGGTACACTTTATGAGTTTGTTTAATGAAATCCACACTCTTTTATGTAGATATACAGACAACACACGTTTCACCTCCTATGATTCGCAGGTGTAGTAGGGCTTTTTCAAAGCTGTAAAGTGGAGTACACATACGAATCATATTCATAAACATCATTTTGTTTGTGTACTGAGTAACACTCGAGCGAATCAATTAAACTCAAGATTCATAACCATATTTTAAGAAATTGAAGGGGGCAAGAACCCACCTCTCATAATAATCACAATCCTTGTTCGGGTGACCCACTGGATAAAACTGTGCTTAACACTTTGAAGTCAGGCTTATCTCTTAGAGGCATTCTGTAAAGTATTTATGCAGCACAACAACAGTAATAAAGGGAAAACACAACACAAGGAACAATATAAGAAAACTCCCAAACCAATTTAGAAAAACAGAGAATATTTTAATAAATAAATGACACAAATAAAATTCACCGGTGATAAAAATGTTCACGTTTGAATTAAAAATAGCTTCAAAACCACAAAGAGCCAACAGTGCATATCTCGTCACGTTAGACGCAATGTGAATTTTGAAAGTTTGAATAAAAAAACACTCAGCGCCAATCATGGGTATCTGGTCTCACTAGATCGGGTCAAAATCAAAAGTTAGGGTTCAAGATATCCCCAATTAAAAACTTTTATGGAGACAAAGTGGTCATCATCAAGTCATCAGCGGGGCAAGCTGCAAGCTGGATCTGAAGCGGACCTTGACAGCAGCAGGCTGCTAAAGAGTAGAGTCCCAGTGTGGTCATCGATAAAGGCGGGGAAATTCTGACTGGGCGAAGTCTAAAGTCCATGGCCACGAATGCCTCAAAGTAGATCAGATGCTATTCAGTGTCAGTCCTGGTGAAGCCCTTTACATTTGGATTAAGAAACTTTTCTGGAAGTCCGATCTCCTTCAGCAGGGCAAACCTGCAAGTTCAGGCCAATCAGTGATACGACATTGATGGTTGTGCATTCGACATTGTCCTTGGTCTCCATCGGTTCTGCAGGCAGAAATTGGCAAAAAGTTTCGTTTTGAAGCCTGAGAACAGGAAGAGTACACTCTAACACCAGCCAAGGCTCAAAATCCTGAGGATCACCACTTCCGGATTAAGAATCACTCCAACAGAGGCCAGCAGCAGTGTCCATGGCAGGTGTAGTTGAATTGGTTAGCTGGGCTGTTGCAGGATGGGACGCAAAAGGAAGCATGTTGTGTCCTTAAAGTTCAAAGAGGAGTTCAACCAACTTCCCTTTGGAGGCACTTCTGAGGTCTTGGGTTCAAGGCAAGCAAGTCCATTGTTCCTTCAGGTCCTTCAGTACATGTTCAGATTCTTCTCAGTTCCAGGAGTTTTTTTTTAGTAAAGACCTGTGAGGTCTGCCTGTGGGTGGAGGGCAATCCTTTGTCCAGCCACTAAACCACTTTATCACTTCCCACTGGGTTTGGAGCCAGCCTGACTAGAGAGATAGAAACAGGCAGGCCTAGATAAGAGCTTTATCTGCCAGTGACAGGGTGGGCATCCTTTGAAGCACAGGAAGGGCCGAGGCACAGCCCCCAGGTCATTCTGTGATGGGATGATACCCCTACCCTCACCCAGAGCTCTTTGTCCACTGTCTGGGAGCAATGCTCATCTCACCACAGGTGAGCCATAATGGGTCAGGTGACAGCTGGACACTGGCAGGAAAGTCTTTTGGTTTTAGGCGGGAAAATGTAAACTTTAACTTATTAAGTGTAATAGTGCAAACCGGTGTCAACCTATGGGTGATCTTTGGAGGTTTTTCACTGCCAGGGAATGTAAATTATTTAATATACTTTTCATAATTTTAAATCAATCAATCAATCAATCAATAATAGCATTTGTAAAGTGCACTACATACCCGTGAGGGTCTCAAGCCGCTAAAGGGGGGAGGGGAGTGCTGCTACTGTTCGAAGAGCCAGGTCTTGAGGAGTCCTCTGAAGGTCAGTAGGTCTTGGGTCTGCCGTAGGTGGATGGGGAGGGTGTTCCATGTCCTGGCGGCGAGGCGGGAGAATGATCTGCCGCCGGCGGTCACTCTTCAGATGCGGGGACAGTGGCGAGGGCGTGGTCTGCGGAGCGGAGCTAGAGGGTGGAGGTGTAGAAGCTGAGTCGCCTGTTGAGGTACGCTGGTCCGGTGTTGTGGAGTGCCTTGTGTGCGTGGGTGAGGAGCTTGAAGGTTATCCTCTTGTTGATAAGGAGCCAGTGCAGGTCTCTCAGGTGGGGTGTAATGTGGCTGTGGCGAGGGATGTCGAGGATCAGGCATGCAGAGGTGTTCTGGATGCGTTGGAGCCGTTTCAGGAGTTTGGCCGAGGCTCCTGCGTAGACGGCGTTTCCGTAGTCCAGTCTGCTGCTGACGAGGGCCTGGGTGACCGTCCTTCTCGTTTCGGTGGGGATCCACTTGTAGATCCTGCGGAGAATGCAGACGGTGTTGAAGCAGGAGGAAGAGACGGCGTGGACCTGCTTCGTCATGGAGAGGGTCGAGTAGAGGATGACCCCTAGGTTGCGTGCGTGGTCGGTGGGTTTTGGAGCTATTCCTAATGCAAATGAGAAACACTCTTTACCACACCATCTTTACAATAACTTGTGTCAACAACGCAGTCTTTACCATACATATACTTATACCACACACGTTTTCTCCATTCATGCCTTTATCACCCATGCCTTTACCACGCATAATGGTAAGTATAGGTAAGTATGGGTAAGAATACCGCTATACATTTTAATTAAGTGTGTAAGCTAGCAAAATTAACACTCAAATATATATTATGATATTTGAATGTTAATTATTAAAATGGTTTAATCCATACTTAATTTATATCACAAAAGATTTTTTAAATATGATAAGCTTTTTTAGGAGCAGAATGTTAGGGATATAGGCGTTATGGATGGGGAAGTGTATTAATACTCAGATATTCATTAAAGCATTTGAATATAAAAAATTAATTTGATTTAAATGTATTTAAATTAGAATATTAATGTATTCAAAATATGCAAAATATTTTTAGGAGCAGGTTGTGAGGAATATAGAGGTTATGGGTGAGGACTTTTTTAACAGTCAAGTAGGAAACAAACAACTTAAGTATTTACAAGTAAAACAAATTAAAATTGTATTACATTAGAAAAATAATGTGTTCAAAATATGCAAAAAACTTTTAGAGGAGGATACAAGGAATAAACGGGTTATGTATAGGGAAGTGCATTACAGTTTTTGTATTGATTAACATGCTAGAACAATAATATTTCAACATTAAATAAAATTTAACTAAATTAGAACATTAATGAGTGTAAACTATGTAAACTAATTATTTAGGGGCAGGATGAAAGAGATATGGGGATATGTGTAGGGATGGATTTTAATACTCAGACATTAATTACAATATTAGGTTAATAATATTTGAAAAATTAAGCCGAATTTAAATATTTTTAAATTAAAACTACAATGTTTTTAAAATGTGCAAAATTATTTTTTAGGAATTAAATGGAAGGGATACCACGGTTATAAGTGGGTAATTGTAATAACACTCAGGTATTGATTAACATAATTGTGTAATAATAATTAAAATACATTTACATTTGATTACATTTGAACATTAATGTATTTAAAATGTGCATTATTCTGAGTTACCTCCCTGGAAACCGAGCCACAGGGTACATTGGAAAAGCCCAAAGTCTTTAAATGTGTTGTACATTTTCTTTAACCTCTAACTCCATTGCAGATGTAGAGTGGTTATGCTCAGAGGACCTCTCAAAAATATACTCAAGGGTAACCGCTCTGCCTTTGCAATGCTGTGATAAATAATCAACAGACCCACAATGACTCGCAGGCCCAGTTAATCTCTCACTACAATCAATGTACCTACCATATTTGAGAAGACAGTTTTCTCTTATAGACATGACATATTGGACTTGCTGACGGATTTTCAATGATTTTGATTTCTAAAAAATCCCAATAGTAAGTACATTTATAAAAACATATATTTTAATGTTTATTTCATATGAAAAATATATTTTAATGTTTATTTCATATGAAAAATATTGTCAAATTCTTTTTTGCAATATACCTACAAAGGATGGTTAATAATAATACAAATATGAATTAATGCATCTTCGTTGTACCTAGTGATACTTATAGCAAAGGGACAGCCTGTCAGAGCTTAATATAGCCATTGTTTAATACATGTTGGTCGAGTGGGAGGTTGTGTACATATTTATATTTTTGTTTCCCCTTTTCTCCCAGACCACACAAATTAACTACTAAGGGGTACTTTTGGTTCTGTCTGTTTCATTTTTGTTGTACCTGAACAAAGACCGGAAATACTGTTAAATCTTTAAACCTCCTATTTGAAAAATCACAAATGCTAAATGTGTGATGCTGTGTGGAAAAAAGGAACGTTATGTTTAAAAATTTCCTTGTTAGAAAAGACACTTTGATTATTGTTATAATCTATATAATCTGAGAAAATAGTTGCTTTATGATTGTTACTTTGAGTTTTTCAGGATATAGCTTCACATTTTCAGATGTTTGCATTTGTTGAAAATATAGATTTGGAAATGTTTTTCACTTTCTTTGTGATCCTGATGAGAGATAGAAAATAATGAATTATTATAAAAGAAGTTTTTGGAAACAAATAATTGATAATTTGATTTGTGTTTGGAGAAACAAAGTATTGGTGCATAAAACCCAGGAAGGATTTAAAGATATGGAGATTGTTTTAATGATTAAAATTTTTTAAGATTGTTATCGCCAGTATGTCTTTTGGATTTTTGAAGAGATTCTTGGCCTGTTTCGGATCTGGTTGATGTCTGTTTTTTTGGGGTTGTTGATCAATATTTTTAAATCTTAAAATAAAAAAGAATTTATTAAGTTTTTCATACATTTTTCACCAGTCTATGAATTTTTCTGTGCATTTGCCTTTTTTAATTTGTATTTATGTTTGGTACTGAAAAACTAGTCCTGCAACAGTTTTCTTTGAAATTGCACTTATGTGAAAAAGACAAGAAACAAATATATTTAATTTTATATTTTTTCAGTTTTTCAAAATGTTTCATGTACAATCTGTTTTTTCTCCGTCAGTGTCCAGCTCCTTCCCCAAGTTAGCACTCAATGGAGTTTAGAATAGTAAATCTGCTCCCTTTCAATGTCCAGCACCTTCAATGAGCTTGCCCACACAGGAGCTTAGAATAGTAAGTCTACTCCCCTTTTCAGTGTCCAGCACCTTCCCCGAGATGGCCCTCATTGGAGTTTAGAATAGTAAACATGCCTCCCTTTCAGTGTCCAGCACTTTTTGTGAGTAGATCCTCAATGGAGTTTAAAATAGTTAATCTGCCACACTTTCAATGTTCAGCATTTTCACACAGAACACATGTAAAAGTTACTTTGTATTCATGAATATCTGTTATATTTTGTAAAAAGTTACGTTATAAAAAAAGGCCCGGAGTACATGTAGCATGATATACTAGGGATTTATAAGCAAATTAAATGTGCCAATTAGGTGTATACCAATGTACATAGGTTTAAAAAGGTGAGCACAAGCACTTTACTAATAGTTACTATTGCCATAAAAAACAGATTCAGCATCAGAAGGCAGAAATACTGTGTCATAACATGCAAAAGATGGTCCCAGACCCTGCTCCCCCCATTACTGCCAGTCCTCTTTATTGTGCTTAATTCTTGCATTTTTGTCTGATTGTGCTAATTCTTGTGCTTAATTCTTGTACTTTTTCTCTGATTCTGATAATTCTCTTGCTTAATTCTTGCTTGATTCTTATTCTTTTTCTCTTATTCTGCTAATTCTTGTGCTTAATTTTTCTACTGCCTGCTCGTTTTTCCTACCTCTTGCCAAACTCCCCTCCTAATCCCTGCGCCGTCCTCCAGTCTTCCATCCAGCTCCACCCACCACTCTCTGCACCCATCCCTTCTTGTGCATAGTTCATTTACTTTTCTCTGATTGTACTAATTCTTCTGCTTGATTCTTGTTCTTTTTCTCAGATTCTGCTAATTCTTGTGCTTTAATCATTGTGCTTTACCTCTAATTCTTGTGCTTAATTCATGTGCTTATTATTTGCTTAATTATTGAGCATTCTCCGATTCTGCTAATTCTTGTGCTTAATTCATGTGCTTAATTCTTCAATCAATCAATCAATCAATTAATCAGGAGTTTATATATCGTGCTACTCACCCGTGAGGGTCTCAAGGCGCTTGGGGGGGAATGGGGAGAGACGGCTCCGGATCAGTAGAAGAGCCAGGTCTTGAGGTCCTTCCTGAACGTGTGCAGGGTCAGGGAGCGTCTGATGTTCACAGGGAGCTCGTTCCAGGTCTTGGCTGCGATGTAGGAGAAGGCTCTTCCTCCAGTTTTGTTTCTGCGGATGCGGGGGACCTCTGCCAGGGCGAGGTCGGCAGAGCAGAGGTTTCTCTTGGGTGCGTGGAAGGAAACTCTCTCGTTGAGGTATTTGGGGCTGATGTTGTGGAGGGCTTTGTAGGCGTGGTTGAGGAGTTTGAAAGTGACTCTCTCCTCAACAAGGAGCCAGTGGAGGCCGCGTCGGTATTGGGTCATGTGCTCGTGCCACGGGGTTCTGAGGACGAGTCTGGCTGTGGCGTTCTGGATGGCTTGGAATCTGTGTAGAAGAGTTCTGTTGCTTCCGGCGCAGAGGGCGTTGCCGTAGTCAAGTCTGCTGGTAATGAGTGCGTGGGTGACGGTCCTTCTACAGTCAGAGGGGATCCATTTGAAGGTCTTACGGAGGATGCGAAGGCAGCTGAAACTGAAAAAGACACACAATTGATGGACGGAATGCAGAACAACTCAAAACATTCACCCCCAGTCAAGAGATCTGGGTTAAATCCTTCATTCTTTTGCTCACCATGCCACCACAGTTGAAACTGATGGAGGCGACGGCGTTGATCTGGCGGTTCATGGAGAGGGAGGAGTCGAGAATGATGCCGAGCTACCGGGCGCTGGTCGGTGGGGGGGGGGCTCCCGAGGGCAGATGGCCACCAGGTGTTGTCCCAGGTGGTGGAGCAGGGTCCTTGGATGAGGACCTTGGTCTTCCCTGAGTTGAGCTACAGTCCTTCATCCATGCTGCCACATTCTTTGTTCCTTCCTGGAAGCAGAGTCTTGTGTCTTCGGGATTCTTCGTGAGTGAGAGGATGAGCAGTGTGTCGTCAGCGTAGGATACGATGCTGAGCCCATGCTGTCTCGCGATGACAGCGAGGCGGGCCATGTAGATGTTGAAGAGCGTAGGGCTGAGAGATGATCCTTGGGGTACTCCGCAGTTGATATCGGTGGGCAGAAGGGAGGGAGTCTGATCCTCTGGGTTCGGTCGGAGAGGAAGGATTGGGTCCAGTCGAAAGTGGATCCTTGTATCTCTGCGTCGTGAAGTCTGGCTGTGAGTGTGCGATGTGAAACGGTGTCGAAGGCCGCGGAGAAGTCTAGCAGGATGAGGGCCGCTGTGTGTCCCGGGTCCAGTAGCATGCGGATGTCGTCAGTGGCGGCTAGGAGGGCAGTCTCGGTGCTGTGGCTCAGAGACGTTTTAATGCATGGGCCAAGTGGGCTCTGGCCCCAGGCCCCAGCCTTTCAGGGGGCCCCCTGGCAGTCATCTCCATTCTCCAGACTTTTGCCCTCATGACCTTGCAAATTTCTTAAACAGATTGTTTTAAATACTGTTTTCCTTTACTTTATTTTTTATGTAGCTGGTGTGTGAGAATCTAGTACAGCCATTTTGCAGAGAAATGTTGTGTTTATGTTTCATGCAATATACATAAAAAATGTTTCTTTTATATCAATCAAGGCCTAACATATAAGAAATGGGAGGGCATCACAGGGATTATTTGCAGTAATATTGGTGAGCTGCTGGTGTGGTACAATATTTAAAACACACATAACTATCCCTGAATATTGGCTGTAAACACATTTAGGGCCTTATTTATGAGAAGTGATGTATCGCTGTGTGAAAACAGGGATGCGTCAATTCTTAGTGCGCCCTCCTTGCGACATGATGGATACATCATAGTTACTGTATGACGCATCATGTCGCAAGGAGTTACAGATACGTCACTATTTCTGACGTATCTGTAAGCGCAACAGTGATGCATTGCTGGGGTGTGTTTGAAAATAGATACAAATCCAGCGATGTGTCTTTTCACATGGGACAGCCCCACGTGAAAGAGAATGCATCAGTCTTACACCTGCCGTGAGGCAGGGGTAAGATATTGACGCAATGGGGTCCAAGAAGCGGCGCACTGAGTTCTCATAGATTTCAATGTGCCACTTCTGCAAGGCTTCTTGCGGGGTAACACCCACCCTGCATACATTATACCTGGCGCAGGTATAATGCGGTGCAGGGGTTTACAAAGTGACGCATCTGCCTAGATGCGTTACTTTGTAAATAGTGTGCAATAAGCACATTTTTTACGCTGCCGGTGCGTCACAAAAAGTGACAGTAGGAGGAAAACATTCATGAAAGACCCATCAGTTATTAAAAAGCCAGGTTTTTAAGTTCTTCCTGAAAGAGAGTAGGTTTGTGGTTAGTCTCAGAAACTCAGGGAGTCTTTTCCACAATTTTGCGCCTAGAAAGGCGAGGAATCTGCCTCCAGTGCAGGCATGGCATATTTTAGGCACGATGGCCAGGTTGGCATTGGAAGATCTTAGGGGTCTAGATGTTGTGTAGCGATTAGCGCGCTTATTTAGTTAGCTGGCTCTTAAGCCATGGAAAGCTTTAAAGACGATGGTCATAGCTATGAAGTCGATCTGTTCTTTATGCGGAGCCAGTGTAGAGACTTAAGAATAGGGGTCATACTAGATCTGGGTTTAGGTCTCAGGATGGCTCTGGCTGCCACATTTTGTACCACTTGTAGGCGCTGGATTATGGATTTGGGAAGACCGAGGTACAAGCTGATGACATAGTCAAGCTTTGATGTAATCAGAGCCTGCTCCACAATCTTTCTACTCTCAAGCGGTAACAGTGGCAGGAATTTTGTTGACATCCGGAGCATGCCAAAGCAAGCGCAAGTTTTTGACTTTCTCCTTTTCTGCGGGCGGGGGTGGCTGATCTTTTTGTCACCAAGAGCGTTTCTGGATTACCAAAGAAAACAACTTCAGTTTTGTCAGGATTGCACTTCAGCTGATTGATCTTAAGCCAGTTAAAAACCTTTGTGAGGAAAGTCCTAATCATTGCCCGTCAAAGTTGGTTCCTTTTTCACATGTAAAACTCAGCTGAGTGTCATCAGCACAGGAAACTATTTTGACGCCCTCTTCCTCTACCAGAAACTCAAGGGGGGATAGATATATATTAAAAAGGGTAGGACTGAGAATGGAGCCCTGAGAGACACCTACATTCATGGCCGGAACTGGGGATAAGAAAGGGGGGAGCCAGATGTCCTGAGATCTATTTGCCAAGAAGGATGACATCCATGTTAAGGCGGTCCCCCCAGGCCGATGCTAGCAAGTCTCTCCAGGAGCCTCTCATGTGGGACTGTATTGAAGGCCGCCGACAGATCGAGCAGTATCAGAACAGCCTTGCCTCCCTGGTCCAGCTTACCCTTGAGAAATTCAGTCACTTCCAGCAAAGCGGACTCCATACTGTAAATAGCCCTAAAACCGGATTGGGACTCAGGAAGGAGCTTCCCATCTTCAATGTGTTTTTGGAGGGCCTTGTTTACATGCTGCTCTAATACTTTGGAGAGAGCAGGAAGAAGGGAGATTGGCCTGTAGTTGTCAGGGTCCGTCAGTTTGGCGTTAGCCTTTTTTATCAGTATAAGAATCTTAGCATTCTTCCATAATTTCAGCATGTTCCCTGAGGAGAGGGAAGCATTAAAGAGCTGGTTTACCATGGGGTTCATGGTGGGAGCTAATAGGTTCAGGATATTCGCTGGACATGGGTCGATAGGAGAGCCAGACTTAATGCTTTGGAGAAGGGTCAGTGATTCTTAAAGCTGAAGCTCAGGGAAAGCTAGTAAAGATGGAGGATCCAAGAGGTGAAATTTGTTATTAGAACTAAGGTAGAAGGTCAGTTCTTCCTCTGAGATGTTAGTGAATGCTTGTTTGATCACGAGAGAGCTTTTTGTGGAAGAATTGAGCTATTTGCTTAGACCATTCTTCTGTGCATGGCCCTTCCTTTGTCCCGGCTTTCGGGGCGGTAAAGGATTTAACTATGCTAAAGATTTCCTTACTCTTATTTTGGGCCTTTTCTATCTTGGTTTGAAAGAAGTTTTTCTTGGCTGCCTTCACGAGAATGTAATGAGCTTTTAAGGTGTCTTTATACACCTTCCTGTCCTAAGGTGCATAGGATTTACGCCATTTCCGTTCCATTTTTCTACAATTGTTTTTGTTACATCTAAGGGAACCGTAAAACTATGGAGCTGGTGGGGCCCACCTCTTTGAGGAGTGGGAAACCACCGATACCGCTGCACCGATGTTGGTTCGGAGCCATGAATCTATTGAGAGGGCGTCCGAGTCGGGGCAGCCAGACAGCTCCGGTGAGGAATAACTGAGGGCGTCTGCTAACATTGGGATGGATATTTTATGGAATGTCCTGTAATTAGGGACCCTCTGCCCTGCGTTAGCCCGAGGGGCAGTGGCAGAGTTGGGAATGATGAATTTTAATAGGTGGTGGTCAGACCAGGTAATGAGAAGAAGTAAGCTTACTGATCTGTCAAAGTTGTGAAAAATGTGGTCGAGGGTATGGACCTTCTCATGGGTGGCTGAAGAAATACATGGAAACATGTTGCAGGCCTGCAGCGTCTCCAATAAGGGAAATTGTTTGAGGGTCTTTTCTATTATCCATATGTATATTGAGATCTCCCACAACAAGGCAGTTGTTGTATTTTAAGGCCAGGGAGGTGGTGGATGTATTAAGCGTAGTAATAAAATTTCCAATTGCACTGGGAGGTCTGTAAATCAGAAAACCAGCTATGCTATGATGGGGGGATAAGGTTGAGCGGAAGCCTAAGGACTCTGCGCCCTCAATGTTTTCCATCGGGATGGAAGAGCAGTCGAGTTTTTTTATTGTAAATTATGGGGACACCGCCCCCCTTCCCACTCGGTCGTTCCCTCCTAAGGATTTTACAACCCGTAGGGATGGCGGAGGTGATAGTAGGGTTGGTGGCTTCAGACAGCCAGGTCGCAGTGAGAAATAAGAGATAAGGCTGTTCATCTAAAAGTAGGTCATAAATGTGTGGTTCATGCATTTGCATGGAGCTACAATTTAAAAGTGTGGCCTTTAAGTCCTCTGTTTTCTTATTGTTTTTACACTTATTGTTGCGTGGGAGGATCTTGGGTACACGTTTCCTTGGCTGGAGGAGACCAGTTGCACTTATTGCGTTGAAAGTCTACCTCCAAGCTCGGATCAGCCGCTGTACACTGACATAATGGTAGCCGCCTAAGGCTAAGCGTTTTTTCCCTAATGTAATATAGTGGAAGAAACTCACTGGGGGGGAACTGGGCAGCATGGCTGGTGCCGGACGCCTCCAGGATGCTGACGGGCGTCTGTGTGCATCGGGAAAATTTAGGCTAATGCCTATGATGCAAACTGGATCGCTAATGCAGCTGAGGAAGCGGAAACTGTGACGGCGGAAGTGAGGGGCCCAATAGTAGCCCCAGCCCTCCGCTCAATCGGTGTATCAGCCGCGGCGGACAAGGACTGGAGGAAAAGCGAGATGCGAATCGGAGCAGCTAAGGAGGTGTAGGCAAGCAAAATCAAGTAAAGTGCAAGTGCGCATAGGTAGGAGAAATTGTTAAAAAGCACAGAGTAATTCAGCCACATATATACAAGTTAAAAAGTATTAAAAACCTAGTAGCAGGGCAGGGAACACTAAATCCTACCGCTGTCAGCTGCGCGCATCTGTTTACATCGGGGAAAATATAGCCTAATGCCCATGATGCAAACTAGATCGCTAACGCAGCTGAGGAAGCGGAAACTGCGTGGGAAACAGGGGCTCAATTTGTATCATAAATTCAAAGCTGTTCTGCACAGGGGCCCCCAAAATATGTTTGGCCCAGGGCCCCCAAAATCCTTAAGATGTCTCTGCTGTGGCTGCTGCAGAATCCAGACTGGGAGGTGTCTAGGATGGAGTTATCTTCGACGAAGGCGGTCAGCTGGGCGTTTACGAGTCTCTCAGTGACTTTGGCCTCAAAGGGGAGGAGAGAGATGGGCCGGTAGTTTTTCAGGTCCGTGGGGTCGGCCATTGGTTTCTTGAGGAGGGGTTTCACCTCCGCCCGTTTCCAGTCGTCTCAGCAGATGCCGGATGTGAGGGAAGCGTTTATGGGGCGACCAAGTTCGGTTGCGATGGCGGCGGCCCTGTGGAATATGTGTGGTGGGCAGGGGTCCGTAGCTGCTCCTGAGTGGATTTTCTTCATGGTTGTGGTGATAAGTTCAATGGTAGCGGGATCCCAAGACGTGATGGTCGGTGGTGACGGGTAGGGGGGTGGTGTCTGAGGCTGGTTTGCTGAAGTTGTCGTAGAGGTCCTTGATCTTCCGATGGAAGTAGGAGCTGAGCTTGTCGCAGAGGAAGGTGTGATGTCTGTGGCTTCGCAGGTGGGTCTGGCGAACTGCTGTATGACGTTGAACAGTTCTCTTGGGTTCGTCGCGTTGGTCTGTACTTTGTCTTTCATGAAGGTCCGTTTGGTGTTTCTTATGCGCTGATGGTATTCCTTCAGGGCATTCTTGTGGTCGTTCCCTGGTTTTCTGGTTTCGCCAGGTTTTTTCTAGGCATCTGCAGGTGCGTATGGCTTCTTGCAGTTCTGAGGTGAACCAGGCGGCCTTCAGAGGGCGTTGTTTGGCGGTGAGGCGGAGCGGTGCAAGCTTGTCCGCGCAGCAGGAGATCCAGCGGTGAAATTCCCTGGCTGGGGTGTTGGTGTCGGTTATGGTGGTGGGGGGGTTTTGACAGAGTGTGGCTTTGAGGAGTTCCTCCATGACCTTGTTCCAGTTCCGTTGTGGCAGGTGTGGGGCGGGCTTGTGTGCGGTGGTGGTGTTGAAGGTGAAATGGACGCAGTGATGGTCCATCCAGAGGGGCTGGGTAGTGTGGCTGAAGCGGATGTGTGTTCCTCCTGTGGAAATGGGGTCGAGGGTGTGACCTGCTCTGTGGGTGGGTGTATTGACAAGCTGCTTTAGTCCTAGGTTGGCGAGGTTGTTGATGAGAGTGCTGGAGTCGGGGTCGTAGCTGTTGTTGAGGTGGAAGTTCAGGTCCCCGAGTAGAATGTAGTCTGTGGAGGTGATGGCGTGGGGTGCAGCAAGCTCGGCGATGGTTGTTGCAGGCTGGGTGTGAGGTCCTGGCAGTCTGTAGATGAGGGTGCCACATAGCGTGGTCCTGGGGCTGGTCTGGATCTGGAAGTGGAGGTGTTCCGCATTGGACTGGTGGTCATTCGAGCTAGAGGTGGAGAGTCAGTGGGTGGTCTTGTGTGCAATGGCAAGTCCCCCTCCTGGGCGGTGCAGGCGGTCCTTTCTCTTGATCTTGTAGCCATCGGGAATGGCAGTGGCGATGTCGGGGCCAGAGGTGGCGTTGGTCCAGGTCTCTGTGAAGAAGGCGACATCGGGCGAGAGGGTGTCGATCAGGTCCCAGATTTCTACGGCATGTCGGTGCAGGGAGCGCACATTGAGGAGGATGCAAGTCAGGCTCTTGGTGGTGCATGCATCAGGCGGGCGGTCGGTGGTCATGGGAGCTTTGTCGATGGTGAAGGATCTGCAGGAGGGTTTGCAGGAGAACTGCCTGTGGGTGGTGTTAGGTGAGGATCTTGCGCAGTCGGCGTGTCTTCCGGGGTTGAGTGCATGGAGGGTGGTCAAGTTGTAGCAGTGGGGTCAGGGAGAACCAGGGTTCCTGGCACTGGTCGCGGACGGGCGCAGACAGGCTTGCCTTAGGTGCACCTTTGGCGCGTATGCGCAGCGGTCACCATATGTAGGGGAGGGGGTCGGGAGCAGAGGAAGGGAGGCGGGAGAGGGCAGGATCGGGGGTGGGGCCGCAGGAGCAGCAGCGGCGGGAAATGCATGAGCAGGAGACGCAGGGGAAAGGACCCCAGTAAAACAATACAATAATGCAGAAAATGAATAACAGTCACAAAACTTAGAATTTAACAAATAAGGACAATCCACAGAAAGCAAAGGAGAACCTGCGGCGCAGGGACAGGCTGCCGGCTTGAACCCTGCCGGGAGAGAGGTCAGTGCTGGATTGGTCGGCTGATTAGGCGGAGCTGCTGGGGAGAGTGCTGGCCTTGGACCAAGAGGTCAAGGAATCACGCGCGCCCCCCCCGCAGCGGTCGCCACATGTCGGGGAGGGGGGCGGAAGCAGAGGAAGGGAGGCGGGAGCAGGGCTGGATCGGGGGGCGGGGCCGCAGGGGCAGCAGCAGCGGGAAAGGTATGAGCAGGTGACGCGGGGGAAAGAACCCCAGTAAAACAATACAATAATGCACGAAATTAGCAACAGTCACGAAACTAGAATATAACAAATAAGGACAATCCACAGAACGCGAAGGAGAACCTGTGGCGCAGAGACGGGCTGCCGGCTCGAACCCTGCCGGGAAAGAGCTCAGTGCTGGATCGGTCGGCTGATTAGGCGGAGCTGCTGAGGAGAGTGCTGGCCTTGGACCAAGAGGTAAAGGAATCACGCCATTTTCTTGTGCTTTTTCTCTGATTATGCTAATTCTTGTGCTTAATTCTTGTGTAGCCCACCCGTTTTTCCGACCTCCGACCAATCTTTCTTCCCGATCACTGTTGCAGTTTTCCTGCATGCTGACTAGCCCCGTCCATCACCTCCCAGCAGCTCTCTCTCTTCTCAGGTCCCACCTAGTGGGGGCAGCAGCGTTCTTGTGCCTAATTATTGTGCTTTTCTCTGCTTGTGCTAATTCTTGTGGTTAATTACTGTGCCTGATTTCTGTTCCTTTTCTCTGATTCTGCTAATTCTTGTGCTTTACTCATGTCCTTAATTCTTGCTTAATTCTTGTGTTTTTTCTCCCGATTCTGCTAATTCTTGTGCTTAATTCAATTCTTGATTAATTCTTATGCTTTTTCTCTGATTCTGCAAATTCTTGTGCTTAATTCATGTGCACCCTGCCTGTTTTTACACCCTCTCACCTGCCTCCAACCTAGCCCGGCACACCACCTCCAAGCGCCCCTCCTGCCTCCCAGGACCTACTTAATGGAGGCAGCAGCATGGATGCACCACAGGAGCACTGCCGGCATGCCAAAGGAAAGCCCGTCTGCACATGGTGGCACCTGAACCATGCCCAGTGCCGAGACCCATGACTCCCGCCCCAGGACCCCTAGCTCCCGGCACTTCACAGGTATGATGATGCTATCTTCCACACTTTGAACACCAGATGCCCCAGTGAACACTGCTACCATGCCGCACTGCACTCTATGGTAGGACCATTTTCCTGCACCAGCTGCACCTTCTTTGGCACCAGCACGGCCACCATCACTTTGCAGAGCAGCACGACAACCTCCCACAATGCCACCTCAGAAGCGCCTCCAATTCAACTGCTTACTCTTCAACATGCACCTATTTGCAAGCACTCCACTGAGTTATGGACCTTATCAACACCCTAGTACCCGACATTGTTTTCCTCACCAATACCTGGCTCAACCTTTCATCCACCCCTGACATTGCCACAGCCATTCCAGACAGTACAAAATCACCCACCAGGACCACACCAACAAACCAGAAGGATAAATAGCCTTCATTCACAAAGAAACCATACAATGCTTCACCACCACCGACAATCTCACCACCCCATGGAACACCTCAACTTCAAGCTCCACGCAGATGGCAATACAACAATTAGAGGCACCCTTGCATAATTACTGCGGGCCCAGGGTTCAGCTTCTGCAACACCATTGCAGACTTTATTGCACCCCTCGCCCAGGACTCCAAGGAGTACATCTTCCTTGGTGATCTCAACTTCCACCTCGACGGCCCCAACTACAACAACACTGCCCCTTCAAGGGAACTGTTTGCGGTAATCAATGCTTTGACTAACCCAGCCCTTGACACCTATCCATCAGAAACTTCAGAGGAGAGGTGCAATAACTTAGCCACCTACTTCCTCTCGAAAGTAACTGACATCTATAGCTCCTTTAAAACGAATGGGGAACCAACCACAGGGTGTGAAGAGGAACAGGAAAAAATTCCCCCACAACAAACTATTACCAATCTCCTGCCTATAGAACAGAAAGGTGTAGAAGCCTTGATGGACAAGGTGAAGTCTGGTTCGCCTTTAGACCCAGCTCCTCCGCAGATCCTAAAAACAGTAACACCTGTCATTCTACTGACCTTAATGAGGGTCATGAACCAGTCCCTTGGGACGGGCATAGTCCCAGTCACATGAAAACATGCAAATATTAAACCCCTGTTAAAAAAGAAAATGCAGATACATCGCAACCATGTAAATAATGCCCCATCTCCTTGCTGCCGTTTGTGGGCAAGCTAATGGAAAAGCATGTCAATAGATCACTGTCAGAATTCCTAGAAACTAACCAGTGTCTCCATCCCACTCAGATAGGCGTCAGGGATCAACACAGCACAGAGTCAGCTCTGTTGGTGGTGGTGGAGGAACTCAGAAGTACGTTAGACCAGGGAAAATCAGCTGCCTTGCTCCTTTTGGATCTGAGCGCCACCTTTGATACGGTAGACCATCATGTTGTGTGTAGATTTAGATTCCGTATATAGGTTTCCCGATTTATGCCCTTATATAGGTACAATTCATATTGCCCCTATTTAGGCATAGAAAATCCAGCCCTTATTTAGGCATTGTCCTTGCTAACCAAATACAGGCATGGTCTCCTACATCTGTCCATCCACGTCACAACGAGTTCTTGGAAAACCAGACTCTTAAGCCTTTAGGAATTTCCCTTGCTTGGATATGGATTTCTCCAAGAACTCATTTAATATGCTTGAACATCTATTCCTTAGGGGTTCATTCATGACGTTCCGATGCCCGACTTTTACGTCAATACAGGCATTCCTAAACACCTTCAAGGTATAAATATACCTGCACTTGCCGTGGCAAACCACGGTTCCGGTACGGTCCAGCTCGACTGCCTACTTGTGGTTCGCCACGACAAGTTCGGTAGAGTTCCAGCCTGATGCACTGACCAGACGCTGTCATCCTCCTCACAGAGAATCCAGCTCCATTGTTCCTGACTCCCCTTGCGGGGTGTTAGATATCGAGTCCCGGAAAGAGATTCCAACCTCACACATTCTAAGGTATGGAGCAGACTAGAACATAGAGAAACTTTTGGCAACTCATTGCAAAACTATAGCTATAGCTAGCTATACTTTAGACAACAGCACCTACTTCTTACCTCGTACTACACTTAGGTTAGGTACATTGGGGTAGAACAATTTAGAAGCATCAGATGAGTATCACATTTTAGCTTTTGTTATTTATGTATGTATTTTATGAATATATGTCATAGCTACAAACCATGCTAATGCAGTATTATTTTATCTTACTGCTAACTCTGTACATATTGTACTTTGCAGCTTGTCTTACGATTGTAGCAGTTCATATCTCTTGCACGAGAAGTAAGACTGTTCAATAAACCATTTTTATTGAAACGCCCGTCTCTCTATTTCTATGCAACTCTGTAGAAATGAAGCATGCACGATTGACTGAGTGAAACTGTTATCTATTGTTTCCACGGTTCTGAGATTGTTCCGACTCTAAGGGAAACAAAGTTGTCATGTTTATGCGGTTGTCCGAAACTAATCCCTTCTTGTTTATTCAAGAAATTTCTAGTGACCTCTGAGTTAGTTGGCACACACAAGTAATTAAGTTTAATGTACTCGATAGAGACATACTGACCTCAGTCCTATGTCAAATCTATAGTGTATATTATTCTAATGCGCGGAGCCTATCAGGGATATAGGAGCTACACTACATGGCGCCGAACGGTTTGGTAAGGCCCTAATTTAACGCTAGATACTGAAGTATACTCAGTCTTTTCTCAGAGACCCTCTACTCATAATACTCCATAAGACGTCTGGAGTGGGTAGGGATAATATCCGCCATAGCTGAGTAGGACAAAAATCCTATGTATTAGCTCTTTGGTTTCTTCAACGTTGAAGGATACAGTGTTCCCAAAATTTTGTGCACCTTATCTTTGTTCCCTTGAAACTTGTTCTGAAACTTTCATTAAACAATGACCGAAAACGGCAGCAGCTTTTGATTATACAGGTTTTAATGAAACCGATGAAAATGCGAAAATCATCGCTCCAAATTTAAGGAGAGCCGTCACCCTAAAACTTATAAAACATGGCCTAACACCAAGAGGTGGTAGAGCAGTTTTTGTGATAGAGGCAAATGAATCTCACCAGACAGAGGTATTCTATTCATGGACAGTATTCCCAGAATCAAATCCAGTAACTAAAATGTTTCACTTCTACAAAGAAGATGATCCACCAGAGGAATATATTCCTTTCGAGGTTATTGAAACTCCACTCACATACCGGGAGCATGATCTCTGGTTTAAAGGCACCCTAAAACATTACAATCATATTACCAGGCTCGGTCCACTAGGTAGACCAGGAGCAACATGGCCGATTTTAGCCGGCTACACACCACATCCTGACATTGAAGAAATGACAGATGTAGAATTACTTGCTCAACTTAAAGAGTTGATCAAAATTTATAGGCAATTGGTTCAATATGTCACGAGGACTTTCACAGTCCAACCAACAATAGCCATTCCAAGACAAATCTCTCACCAGGGGAATGCGCTAAAAATCACTCCACAGACTTTACACGCAGTCATGGGAAAAAAATGCCCACAAAACGTGAACAAATTCCATTCTGGATAGCTCAAAAAATTACTCAAATCGAAGCAGTATTTCCTAATACTAGCCCTTATGAGAAACACAGAATTCTAACAATCTGTCTACCAATGGTGATCACACCACATCTGGAAGACTGCACCACTTGGGGCACAGTCTTCGCTGCAATCTACACAAACACACATGGTGTTCCGTCTATGGCGGTAATACCTGACGTCCTGAAACAGATTCAAAACGAATAAGGGGCAGAGCCTGCTCTGAATTTAGGTATGAAGTTACTTAAAAATTTCGACCAGGTCTCAACAATAATATTATCTAATATTGAGGAGAAGCAGCATCAGTGGCAATCCACCAGAAATTAAGGGAATTTGTTGTAACAGAACAACCACAAGAACTAGCCAGAATAATTGCGAAATCATATGAAGAATAGGCAGAGACAGTTTGGGAGGGAAACCAGTTAAACCACAACTGTCTGAAAGTCCTGATAAGGTCTTTCCTAAAAACACTCATACCTCTTCTAAAAAGAAGGGGGAAAATAGCACACAGCATTCCAAAGAGAAGCGTTCTCAATCCCAAGGTAGGGCTCCTCACAAGGAGTCTTCTGAAAGGAGGTACAACCTAAGGAATAAGGATAATGTGAGAAAACCTGACAGATATCAAGATACTGATACACGTTCCTCTCGTACCTTTCAGATATCATCACAGACATCCGAAAGAAGAGGACGGTCAGAGAACAAAGAACAACGCGTGAAGTCCAAAAACGATCAACACGTTCAGAAAAACAAACCAAAACCACAATTCTCCAAAAAGAAGGTAGCAGGTCTGAAGATCAGACATGCCGAGGATTCTGAGAACACAACTCAGCGGAGAATGGGCTCAGACAATGTTGGACAGTGCAGCAGAAGTTACAGTAGCTCGCCAGAACCTGAAGGGGCTTCTGGAGACAGTGGACTTGAGTGAGGACATTCAAGTTGAAACTGCAGACTCCAGGGTTAGTTCTCCGCATATGTTATATGAAATAACACTCCGGGTGGAGGGAGACATACCAAGAAAAGTGAAAGCACTCTTTTGGGAGCATCTTTCAAGGGGTTATGATATACTTCTAGCAGAACGAGACTGGCCACCAGAATTTGTCAGGGAGTGCCCACATGGCGAAGACATCATTATGCCAGCCTTCTCCAACGATGTTCCAGTACACTTAAAATATACTTATGCCAGGAAATGGGCAGTGGCCCAAGCCCCAGCATTTTACAAGAATCATGTAAAATGGGATGAGGACTCACCTCACCACAAAATCCAGTTAAAAAATCAACCAACTACACAAAGGCAGTATCCAATTAAGCAAGAAGCTAAAAAACAGGTCAGGGAGATCTTAGATCAACTTGAATACTAGGGGGTGATTGAAACATTCACCTCATCAATGAACAATCCTTTGTATCCTGTCTCCAAACCAGACAATACATATCATCTAGTTTTGGATTACAGACACCTGAACTCATGTTGTAAACATTTGCAGTGCAAAATGCACACAGTACAGCATTAATGAATAACATTGCGTGTAAAAAGTATAAAACCACATTAGACATTTCAAATGGTTTCTTTAGTCAAAATATTGCACCTGAAAGCAGATATTTGACCGCTTTCTCAATAATCTGGACCCAGCGTCAATTTGTCGACTCCTAAAGGGATTCAAGTACAGCCCGGGGTTATTCTCAAGTTACTACAAATTTATGATGACGAGGCATTGTCATATGTCGACGATATATATCTGACAGACGATGACCTGGACAGGGACTTGAACAGGGTGAACACCATTATATTGGGCTTCGCCTCTGAGGGTTACAAATTCAACTTTAAAAAGTCCAGAATTGCCCATCTCAACGTCCTTTTGCTAGGATATGAACTTTCAAGTGAAGGCAAAAGCCTGGCAGCCAACTTTTTAGAAAAGTGTGCGTTGCTCCAACCTTCAAAAACGCTGAAAAACATAGTCAATTCTAGGTTTCCTGAATTTTGGAAAAAATTACATTCTAAACTACGCAGAGAGGGTTAAACCTCTCTACGAATTAATCAAACCTGATTTCAAAACCACAACATGGACACAAGAACACACAGAAATTCTGCGTTCACTTCAAACAGACATGTTAGCAACAAAACACTTGCAAACACGTGTAAACGTACGCAACTTAGTGATCTGAATCATTCCGGGTCAATGCGGATTCACCTACTTAACTTTTAACGAAGGTGAAAAGTACCAATTGCATACAAATCACATTTGTATACGCAAGCAGAAATGAAATTTACATAGACAGAAAAAATTCTGACAGCAGTTCAAACTGCTGTAGCAAAAGAAATAGCCCTAGCACAGGGGAAACGTATTATGGTTGTGACTCCTGTACCAGCCTTAGAGGCAATTACTAAAGCTAGCATTGCGAATGCAAAAGCTTTACATCCAAGATGGATACAATGGGTTAATTCTCTTGCTGCAACTGACGTTGAATATGTTTTGATCCTTATTTGAAAACACAAGCATCCCTGCAATATGAACACAAATGTCCTCTGCCTACTGAAATTCTCCCTCTTGATCAGTACGAATTTATAATTTATACTGACGAATCTGCACAACCTGCTACAGAAAGTAAACAAGCTTACAGTGCAGCATGCGCGATCGTCAAAGGGCGTATGCGCGATGGTAAATTCAGACCAATGGTCACAAAAACGCAATCTCTAGGAGATTGTACAGCTCAGGGAGCTGAACTACAAGCATTTAAAATGGCACTTGAGAATACGGATCGCGAATTCCCCACACTCATAGTGCGCAATTCTTTTTATTGTGTTCAATCTTACAATGAATATTTACAGAATTGGCTTCAAAATGGTTTCAAAGATGCAAAAGGTGGCACAATCAAGCATAAAACGCTTTGGGAACAAGTAGTTCAGTTGCGAAATGGACTGCAAAGCACTCACGTGATACAGACGCTGACTCATCAATGTGATGGTGTTCACGTTAAAGGGAATTCATTAGCTGATGAAGCCACAAAAGGGGCTGTGCAAACGGCTTCCGTAGCTGCAATCACTCGTTCAAAAACAAAAATAGACAGTGAAATAATGCTGGCTGTCAAAGCTTCAAGTAAAGGCAGCGGTGCAGCGTTACCTAAAAAAATTCAACTCATATATAATTGATGCAAACAGTGTTCCATTAGCTCGAATCCCTGGTGTGGGGGATAGGGTAATACCAAACATGGAACATAGATTAGGATTAATCCTAGCAGCACATGAAGGGATCGCCTCTGCCCATGCAGGTGTTTCCGCCACAGTATCATTATTAAAACAGAGATACTGGTGGCCAGGCATTAGGAAACAGACCAGGAATTATGTTGTGGAATGTGAAATATGCCAGAAGATGAAAGTCTCTACTGTGAAACGTCCTGCGCAGATGCCCCTGTAAATTTCAGATAAACCATTAGCATGTGTTTACCTGGATCACTGATGTCCCTTACAAAGGGATGGTAACTATAAATATATCTTGGTAGCAGTGGAATCATGTTCTAGGTTCCTATGGATGTGGCCTCAGCGCTTGGCTGACGCTCAAACTGTTATAAAAGATTTGCAAGTCTTTATCGGCACATACGCAATTGGCACACTACATTCTGACCAGGGTCCTGCGTTTAGCTCTCAGGCTTACAAAGATGGGCTTACAGTTTGGGTGTGGCATTGCGGTATTATTCTCCATTCCATCCTGAGGGAAATTCTGCTGTGGAAACAAAAAAACGGGACATAAAGCAGTCTATAACAGCTAGGGTATTAGGTTCTGGTGATGGGTGGGTCAAACATCTATATGGGGTCCAACGCGCACTCACTTAATAACTTACCAAGAAGTATTCTAGGGGGTTTCACTCCATACGAAGTTCTATTTGGAACTAGAATGCTGGTACTGGACCTTGATATGCAAGGCACAGTGATGGAAAATAAGAAATTTGATATCAAAGATCATTTGGCTGTTTTACAGGACTTAAATGAACTGAGAACAAAACAAAGCAACGTAATCCTGAAGCCAACCATCACTGAGGGAAAACCGGCCGTCCCAGCAAGGCCTGTCTGGATCCCAAAGCTTGGTGATCTAGTCAGAGAAAAGATCGCAGATAAGACGGAATTTGGGCCTTCTTACAGACAACCAGTACCTGTCCTAGCAATCCACGGATCAAGAACAGTACTTTTGCCGCCCCTGGCTGGTAAAAAGGAGAAAAGATTTGTGCCCATCGACCTGATCAAACCACACTATGTGGCCGGTACTAAGCAGTAGGCCAAGTGGACTCCGCCAATGTAGCAGACGCACTCCTCTAGCTACAATCCAAGATGTTCAAACTGAGAGACTCATCACCTTTGAAGATTCTTCAGTAAGAAATAAAGGACTAAGCAACAATGCAATGGAACTTATACCTCTTGACACCCAAATGACAGTTCGTCCAGATACACATGTCTACAACGAAGTAACAAGTGATCAACTGGTTCCAGCAAATTCAACAAAACCTGATGTAATTCCAACCATTGACAGAACTGCTTCTGGCTATTTCATGAACTTTGATACGTTTTCTGAGGATCCCAGCGAACCTGAAACAACGCCAGCACAAAGAACTTTCAAAGAACAAGCAACAGACTTTTTTCATCTCCTGAAAGAGACTTATCTGGTTTCACCATGGATTGAACTATGGATTGATTGGGAATATTCTTCTTTCTACTTTGGTTAGCTCTGGTATTAACTCTGGGTATGCTGATAAATGGAAGATATATTCCAATGGACACAGCAAGTAAAAGAGTAAACTTACTTCTCCAGCTACACAAATCATCCCATCGTGAAGCAAGAGACTTGTCAGCTGTGAACATCACAGCCGTTCCTATACATGATGGTATAGTTTGGGACCAAACAAGAATATGATATTTTTGGCCCGTCTGAGCTTTTGAAGATTCCACATTTATTTAAAATTTCATTAAGTGACTTTATTACCTCTAGTACCTTTTCTGATGATTGGGACTTTGAGACTGTTAATAACATGATGTCTGATCTAGAGATTTCTACTGTATTCACAAATCATGAATATTTAGAGGGTTCATCAGACTATGAACAAATGTATTGTTATAACCACTATGGTCATCATTTCTTGCAAAATGTCCTACACCTCCAAAGGGTATCTCAAAAACATTTGCAATTAAATTTCCATATTTTTCGGGGTAAAATTTGTCGCATCCAGAAACGATTTACTTTAAAAATGTGAACAAGACAGGGATGAAAACTATGTTAACTAATACAAAACAGATTTATTCTGCAGCCTTTGTTGCCCAACTGTCTAGATAGCGTTTCGACTTTTGGAAAGACAACATTGAGACAAAATCTGTGTGGGGTACAAAAGATTGGCAAGTACAGGGGGTAGAAGCTTTGTTTAGAGCCTGTATCATCCCTGAGCAAATTATGTTTTTGATTGACACTGTCCAACAAACTTCTTGCCTTGGAATAGCCAGGATCAAGGTCATGAACACACCGACCATACCTATACCTGCAAGTAATAGCACTACACGGGGGGGTCGACGTACATAATATTTTGCATCACAACAGATCAGATCCAGAATGGAGAAAATGGTTGCTCTGGCCCACAGACACGAATAACTGTCAAGATCAAAAACACAGGGTTTCACCATCAAAAGGCCAGCCCCGCGCTATGTTCAAAGGCAGCATCCAGGGGTAGTAACAACATACAGTGTAGGGAGACTTTGCCTTGATTGGCTACAGAAAGCTACACTGAAGGATGTACAACAACACTTAATTTTACTTCAAGAAGGCACAGACCTTAGGGAATTCTTGCTAGGACCAAGAAAACCGCATCAAAAACATTTCATATATGCCGGTATCTACGCTTCTTATAATGAAGCATGGAAGTTTACCCAAGCAGAGACTGCAGAACAAATACGAGAAATTGATTGTATTAATTTAAAGAAAACTCTCTCTGTAGTAGACAATGGGTTAACGACTCTGTCGTCCAGAATATATTCATTAGACAGCATTGTGTCTTCTGTCACAGACATCATGGAACAGGACTTGGTCATGTTGCAACATGGTCAGTCTCAGCTACGTTCTATCATGCTATTGGGCTGGACGCTACAAAACATGCGTGCAGGCTATGTGCCTTGGCGTTTATTCAACACCACGTCACTGTTTTCAGAATTCAATCTCACTGATAAACAGATCAAACTGGCACAAAGGGGAGCAGACTACACTATGCTGAGCATTGAAAAACTGGAGGAATTACCATTCACAGTGGCAGAAAAACCAACTACTGAGTGGATCATACATGGTAAAATTACTCTGCCTGTTACAACTTTCCATTTTCAGTATTGCCTAAAACATATACCAGTTTGCAAATATGAAAGGTTGGGTAAAGGATACATCAAGACATCCTGGGATTTACCTTACACACATAAGGCCCGATTCACAGAACTAACTTAAGACAAAATCCTAAACTTACTACCATTTTGGTATTCACAGAAGGCACTTACTCATTTCGGTATTCACAGAAGTTAGGAGTCCTAACTTTAGGACTCCTAAATGCCTTCTGTGAATACCGAAAGTCTTAAAATTAGGATTTTTCTCAGTTTAGTAGTAGTATAGTTAGGACTCCTAACTTTAGGACTCCTAAATGCCTTCTGTGAATACCGAAAGTCTTAAAATTAGGATTTTTCTCAATTTAGTAGTCCTAAGTTTAGGACTCCTAACTTTAGGACTCCTAAATGCCTTCTGTGAATACCGAAAGCCTTAAAATTAGGATTTTTCTCACTTTAGTAGTAGTATAGTTAGGACTCCTAACTTTAGGACTCCTAAATGCCTTCTGTGAATACCGAAAGTCTTTAATTTAGGATTTTTCTCAATTTAGTAGTCCTAAATTTAGATTTAGGACGACTAAATTTAGAAAAATCCTAATTTTAAGACTTTCGGTATTCACAGAAGGCATTTAGGAGTCCTAAAGTTAGGAGTCCTAACTATACTACTACTAAACTGAGAAAAATCCTAATTTTAAGACTTTCGGTATTCACAGAAGGCATTTAGGAGTCCTAAAGTTAGGACTCCTAACTTCTGTGAATACCGAAATGAGTAAGTGCCTTCTGTGAATACCAAAATGAGTAAGTGCCTTCTGTGAATACCAAAATGGTAGTAAGTTTAGGATGTTGTCTTAAGTTAGTTCTGTGAATCGGGCCCCTATGTTGGAGTGGGGAACGTGAAGTGTTTCTTAGCGGTAAAAACTGTGAACACACACTAAGCGGTTCACTTTTTGTCAGGGTATAAACTTACATGGGGCCTGTGATGGTTCCACTGCAAACTTATCCTGTCACCTGCAAGGGTCACCGGCTGCAGTGATTAATCCAGTTTTTGCCCAAATTTCTGACGGGAGTTACATTATGTTGAATGATCATAGCTGCAGTGGCATGTTGCCAGGTATTCCATATCTAGTTACGGTTACATCCACGGACACTTGCTGTATGCAAGTCTTATTTCCGCAAATAGACAGAGTCAGGGAGTCGCCTTTGTGGCCTTCACTGAATATCTCTTCTATACGAATTGATACTCTAAGCAGAATAAAAGCCATTCTTTTACAAAACACAGTGCCTTTGACCTTGGCCAAAGAAACTATGATCTCCAAGTCGCAAGGACTTCTGCAGAGATACATACCCTTTTGTATACAAACTGCCCTGTACATTTCTCAGAAATGTTAGGTCATATCTTAAACATGTCTGATATGAGCGGTATTTTACACATGTATTTAAGAACGTGTGTGCAGGACTGTTAGCACCTTTTCAAGCAATCCTCGGAATTTTTCCAAACTTCGTGCACTCTGTGTTTGGTGGACTGTCGCTCTGTTTAGCACTCGTTGCAGGGATCCTATTTTTGCTACTATTGCTACGATATGGCAAGCCAACTCACCAACGACACCCAATTCACCATGGAGAGAGCTCTATTGGAGATGAAGTGTCGTGAGCGCATCGTCCAAATTTTGGGTTTACCTCATCTAGGAGAATTAAACACCACATGGTTTCTGTCATTCAGACCAAACTGGCAAGATTGCATCTTACCTGTTCTAAGCTGCCTGCTCTGCGGTGAAGAATGCGTGCAAGACATCTGTCTAACACTCCCATCAGTCATGCCTACGGATATCGATACACTGCTGGACCCGGTTACGTCCCATGCTCTGTGTTGTCCCCAGCGGCTACCAATAGTGATGACGGTGATCCAGCTTTAAGTCTGAAAAAGAGAGCAAATTTACAACTATCCTCCCAGCGTCACAGACCAGACGTCACACCATCTCATTCACACACACAGTCATTGGTGGGGCCCATAACACCAACACTCATATGTTTCATCTCATGAGTCTGCACACAGGAGGGATGAATAACTAAGCGCTGGACATGTGGGGGTGTACCTTATTACCTATAGGGAGGAATAGTTATTTACAGAATATACATTTGCATCACCACCTATAGGATCCTAACCTTAGCATCAAGACACTCCACCACTTGGTCGACGGACCAATTAGTTGGACTGGTTAATGGTGATTTAGAACCAGCTAAAACACATTTAAGCTTCAGAAACCTATAGTCTCTTCATCGATAAACCACAAACTCATAAATTTGGTTAATCAATTATTTGTTTATCTAAATATTGTTTGCAATTAATATTAACATTTTGGTCAATCAAATTTTAGAATTTTAATCAATCAACACGAATTGCATGACATTTTATATTTACCTATTCTGGCTATCGGGACTTTTCTAATTCAATTGGCTCTGCATGGACCGAATTTTAGCTGTTCAATTGTCCCAATAAAAAAGGCCAAGGCTTAAAGTCCGGAAAGTTCTTTGCTCAGCACGCTACAGTCCCAAAGATCTCCAAAGGACCAGTAAGCGTGCAAGCATCTGTCATCGCTTGTGGGGTCGGTAGGGGTGTGCGGTCAGCAATCGATCTCCATTCTAAACTCCCTATTCTACAACCCTTTTTATAACAAATTTGGGATAACATGATACATTCTTTTACCAATACAACGATCCGATTGGTCTGTTTGATGAGGTTTTGCAATAATGTCCAAATTTCCCACAGCTTGGGGTCTCACAGGTTTTGCTGGTTCACTTCCTCCGAATATGTCATGTTCATGCAACATTGTTGTTGTATTTTTGTATATGTCCATTGTTCGATTAGACCAGTTTCTACTGACTGAAGTTTGGCAGTCCTCCATGTTCCTATCCTTGACCAGGAACACAGTGCTCAGGATGGAGGTTGCCTGGAGCTCTACGAAGCCATCCGAGTCTGCGCAGTAGGCATCACGCTAACAAGACAGTGGCCACTTCCGAACTCCATTTTGGACGCCATATTTTGTTAGGCCCAAATGCCAACTTAAGCAAAATAAACACAAAAGAATAATTAATATACAGAAATTGAAATTCTAATGTTATACCCTCACTGATCCCTTTATGTATTAGTGTTTTCCTAGCTTTCAGCAACATTTAAAGCAATAAAACTCACCCTTCGGTCCAGAACGAGAATGCAAACATCACAAAAGCGACATAAATCATGCGATATTCTATTACCACACGTACTACTATTAATATGCGTACCACAATTAATAATTAAGGTTACTCTGCCATGCAAATAGCAATAAGTCCCACGTGTAATTGGTGTTTACAAAGGGTGCAAATAGTTGATTAATGTAACACAGCACACGGTTAATTCAAGTTATTATATTAGTCGGTTAAATGATTAATATTTTCATGCAAAATAGAGGAGGTATACAAAATGTTGTTTTACCTGCTCCATCAACGGCATTCATTGAGATCTCACAGATGCAAATTGCTACTGCTGATGTACGAGATGAGACATCTGGCACGCAGGTAACATCCGATTTGAACATTGCTGATGCAACCAATGCTGAAGGTGATAGTTCACATCCATGTGCGGTTAATCTTATAAATGAGGTATTCCAACCTTCGCCTACAACGGTAGATTACTTTTTGTCTACAGGATTAGAAGATTTCATGTTTTCTCCAGGCCCACACACTGACTTTTGATTCAGGCACACAGTGTTCCGAAGTGACTCTGAATTTGGCCTTCATTCTTTTCAGACAAGGGACTAACTTTGGAACTTTTTCCCATGATTATTTTTTTTTTCCAAATTTGTATTTTTCTCATTTTTGGCACAGTAATCTGCTTATAGTAGAACTATTCATAGAGAACACAATTATTTGAAAATCTTCCAGGGACATTATGCCACCTTGTCATAAACATCAATTGATTTATGTAACCTGATATGAAATGGTTTCGGCCCTTTTTCTTCTGTATCAACGAGTCATTTCATTATGTGTATATATTTATGGTTCATTCATTTCGCATTCCAATGTGACCTTATGCTAAGAATGGAACATTGCTTTTAATATGTACAGCACCTTATGCATAGCAATGGTTTTGTAATGCATTTAGGACATATGTTTTTAGGCATGTTTAGTATGTTAGAATTTAGTAATGTCGTTCATACAAAACTGGAGTGGGTGTTGTGTGTAGATTTAGATTCCGTATATAGGTTTCCCGATTTATGCCCTTATATAGGTACAATGCATATTGCCCTCATATAGCCATAGAAAATCCAGCCCTTATTTAGGCATTGTCCATGCTAAGCAAATACAGGCATGGTCTCCTACATCCGTCCATCCACGTCACAAGTTCTTCGAAAACCAGACTCTTAAGCCTTTAGGAATTTCCCTTGCTTGGATATTGATTTCTCCAAGAACTCATTTAGTATGCATGAACATCTATTCCTTAGGGGTTCATTCATGACGTTCCGATGCCCGACTTTTACGTCAATACAAGCATTCCTAAACACCTTCAAGGTATAAATATACCGGCACTTGCCCTGGCAAACCACGGTTCCGTTACAGTCCAGCTCGACTGCCTACTTGCGGTTCGCCACGGTAAGTTCGGAAGAAGATCGAGTTCCAGCCTGATGCACTGACCAGACGCTGTCATCCTCCTCACAGAGAATCCAGCTCCAGTGTTTCTGACTCCCCTTGCGGGGTGTTAGATAACGAGTCCCGGAAAGAGATTCCAACCTCGCACATTCTAAGGTATGGAGCAGACTAGAACTTAGAGAAACTTTTGGCAACTCTTGGCAAAACTATAGCTACAGCTAGCTATACTTTAGAACAGCACCTACTTCTTACCTCGTACTACACTTAGGTTAGGTACACTGGGGTAGAACAATTTAGAAGCATCAGATGAGTATCACATTTTAGCTTGTGTTATTTATGTATGTATGTTATGAATATATGTCATAGCTACAAACCATGCCATTGCAGTATTATTTTATCTTACTTCTAACTCTGTACATATTGTACTTCGCAGCCTGTCTTACGATTGTAGCAGTTCATATCTCTTGCACGAGAAATAAGACTGTTCAATAAACCCTTTTTATTGAAACGCCCGTATCTCTATTTCTATGCAACTCTGTAGAAATGAAGCATGCATGATTGACTGAGTGAATCTCTTATCTATTGTTTCCACGGTTCTGAGATTGTTCCGACTCTAAGGGAAACAAAGTTGTCATATTTATGCGGTTGTCAGAAACTAATCCCTTCTTGTTTATTCGAGAAGTTTCTAGTGACCTCTGAGTTAGCTGGCACACACAAGTAATTAAGTTTAATGTACTCGATAGAGACATACTGACCTCAGTCCTACGTCAAATCTATAGTGTATATTATTCCAATGTGCAGAGCATATCAGGGATATAGAAACTACACTACTATCATATATAACGTAGAAGGCTCTCAGCGATTGGGATACAGGGCACTATGTTTAAATGGTTGACATCGTTCTTGGAAGATAGAACATTTCAAGTACAGGAGAACACTACCCTTTCCAAGAGTATGTAACTGAGGTGTGGGGTGCCACAGGGTTCCTCATTGAGCCCTACACTTTTTAATGTGTACATGGAACCACTGGCTAAGATTGTCCTGGAGTTTGATATCTTTATGACGTCCTATGCTGACGACACTCAGTTGGTGATCTCCTTGGACCCAAAAAATAGCAAGGACGCTGAGAGATTACATTTCATTCATTTAGTAGTATTAACATAACTTCAAATCGAGCTAAAGTATGGTCTTTGAGGTTAGGATAGTTTTTGTAATAATACATTTAACAATTCTGTAGGGAACAAATTAATCAACACAAATATTGACAACAATTACATTAAACTACTGAGCTAATTACTAATCATATGTGATGCACATTTTTTTTGGCTCATGTCACCCGTACGGTTAGTGTAAAGCCCTATTCATTATATGATGATATTAGCATTGCTTGAATATACATTTTTGCAGGGATATGGTGTAGATGGGGACGCACATTTGGACCATTTTGAGGGGGTGAGGACTACATGCCCCAGAGAGCCCTGCAACCTAGGAGGTGGGGAGCCTCTTCTGTGCACCGATCGGCCGCTATTTAAATAGAATATCCAACCTGCGTCGTGGGACACATGCGGGGTGCACCCAGGCCCTATCTGGGCCAAGACTGGGCCCATCATGAGCTCTAACAGGCTGAGCCACCCCCCTTTTGCCTGGTCTCCTTCTTCACTGGTGCAATGTCCATTGGCATTTAAATAAGGTACTGGAAGCCTAGTTGTTTTTGTTGAGTTAGACTAGATTTCCAAGACTTGTAAGAATGGGGAAACAAGGGCAACAGTCAATCAGACTAAGTCTAAGACTGAAAGTTCCTTGGATGGATTTCTCCAGCCTGCAGTAAGTGTCCTAAACAAGGAAATAGAACTGGCTGAGCTCTGTTTATCCCTTTCTTCTCCCACATCCGTGCACCCCCCTTTCTGATCCAGCAGACCCTGAAGCATGTCCCCACTGCCATTGCCACTACTTTAGGAGTGGATCCTCTCAATTTCCCTTCCGCTACTCCCCTCGTAGCAGCACTAGCGCCTCTGGAGCCGCGTTCCAAAATGACAAGTTACACAATGAAAAGGCCAGGAAGCGAAAAGGAAGAGGTTAGAGGTGTGTGCTAAATCCAAGCTACCATGTTCGACCCCCAACAGCTTGAACAGTGATTGTGTGGGTTTTTGATGAGAACAAATTGGAGGAAACAATGGGGGCCCTGTGTGACAAAGTGTTGGATGCTGTAGAACTTAAATTAAAGCTAATTTACGAATGACTGGGTGTAATTGAGGCTGAACTATGCAAACTACATTTAACACCTAAAGGACAACTCACAGATAGTTTTGCTTCAACCTTCCACCTGCAGCCCTGTAGAAACTACTTCCACCAACTCCTCTAAAACCAAGGAGGGCCATATTGATTCGATGCAAAACAGCACACGGATCAGGGGGGCCAAACTACATTCCACACAGACAATAACAAGTGCTTGGAAAACAAACGGGTCCCTTTGGATGGGCCCAGGGGTGGAAATAGAGAGGGGGTAGATGAACAAAATTCCATCTCAATTAACCTTTCCCCAAGGCTTGTGCCTATCTGGCAGTATTATCAAATTTACCCCATTTGCTGCCAAATCATGTCAAGTCATTTTCCCAGCTTAAAAACAGGGTTCTCCATAGGTTGCACAACACCACCAATTTTCCAAAACATCCTGATGGTTTGAAGGGTGAGATGAGTTGGTCGCTTGGCAAAAAACTTTTTTGGTGATTATGTGATTGTTAACTTCAGGTTTCCTGCTATTGTGCAGAAATTGCTGGCCAAATGTCGAATGTTACCTTCCCAATGGAGTATATCATGTTATCTATTTCCTCTCGCTGGGTTATTTTTTATAGCCACCTTGCCCAAGACCTGCCCCCTTGATTCACTTACCTCGACCTCAGAGCCACAGAACCACTAGAGCTAACCCTTATCTGGCCCCTTCTACTTCTACCCTTACTGAGATTGACTGACTGCATACAGCCCATATATCTGTAGTCAGAGAGCCCTTTCTGGCCTAGGGAGATGACACTTCAATTTTGACATTTGGATCTTTAAGATTGGCACCACCAAGTTTCCCCCTATATTTTCCCAGTTCTCGATGTGAGACAGTGCCTGATTGTGTTTCCAAGTCTAAGGCTATTCAAATGCGATCACCAGCCTCCCTGGCCCGAATATGGCATGCTACAAAGCATGCTTTTAAATCTCGTTCCGTAACAACGTGGTCATTACAACGACCTGTTGTTACAACGCAATGCCATTACATTGCAAGTCATAAGATCGACTTGCACTAGATGGCGCTCCAAGATTATGAATACTATAATTTACTATTCCAACTCCACCCTGCGTAACAGTAGGGAAGGTGTTGGAGCGCCATCTAGTCCAAGTCGATCTAATGACTTGCAATGTAATGGCATTGCGTTGTAACAACAGGTCGTTGTAACAACTGTGTTGTTACGAACGCGATGTTACAACCGCATTGTAAAGGTTGTTTCCACCTTTGCCCATCAGTTTTTTGAGGATAAGTGCAAACCCTCGATGACTGTTCACCAGCTATTGGTTCCACTTGGGACTTGTACCCCACATGCTAGCCCGCGCCTAAACTCTTCCTCTGTTGTTAGCTGGAGCATTGCCGGGATCAAGAAAAAACGTGTTGACCCTGTATGGGGCCAATTTATTGACAACCATGCACTTTGCCTTTTTCAGGTAACATGGACGACTTAAGATTCCAATGTCGGTCGGAAGGGCTCCGAATCAGATTCGGGTTTGCCGAATTCGATCCGGAGCCCTTGTTTCAGACCGACTCGTTGCCAGTTCTGAACGACCAAGTACGATAGCTGGAAACTGTTCAGGGTGACCAAATCAGTTCCAAAAGGCATTTGGACAGTTCGAGCCTTTCTGGAGACTTGGAGCTCTGCAGACTTGGTTTCTGAACGAGCGAGTAAAATGACCGGTTCGGACAGCCTTTCCAAATCGGTTTGCCTGGAATGAAAGGGCTACCGGAAACAGTCTTTGGGGGCCTGTAGCAGGCCCCCCTTCACTCGGGGCCCTCTGAAGCTGGCCCGTGGGGGTACTCTTGGGTCTCCCCTTTCCAGCCATGCACAGTGTGACAGGCAACATGGGGTGCCACCATATGGTGCAAGGTTTTTCCCACCCACCCCTTTCTTCAACTGGGAGTCTGTGTTGACATTCGGAACACAGGCTGTCATTGGAGTCAATGGGAGTCTGACCGAATCGTATCCGGATGCATACTGATGCATCGTACTCGTTCGATCAGACATCCCCGTTACGTCAGTTAAGTATGGTCTAAAACATATGTTCAGTGCATTTGTGAAAGCAAAGAGTATAAGGTCCAAACAAGACAATGCTTGGTTTGCAGTGTGGGCCTTCACCACTCTTCGAGATTCTTGCAGCAGATGAGTGATTATTTTCATCTTTTCATCATATTTTCATTTTAACCCTACATGGAATTCCCAGTTCTCTGGAGTTTAAATGTTTAATGCATGGATTTCCAACCTGCTGTCAGCAGGTGCTTAATGTATGCTGCTGACTTTGTGTGATGGAGGTGGAGGCAGGGGCATGTAGAGAAGGGGAGGGAAGGGGAAGCTAAGTTCAGGAACATTGTATTCTCCCCCCCTCGCCCTCTCGCAAGAAATGCGCATTAATGTTAACTTACTTCTTAATAGGGGGGTGGAGGCGTGGGCTGGCCAACTCTGCTCTGCTGTGGAGTGTGCGGAGATTTGCCTTCTCAGCGGTCTCTACGGATTGCCACCATGCGCGCCCCTGCTCGTGGACTTTTGAAAAAAGATGGGACATACACCCACCATTAGCCATTTGCAGCCTACAATTTAAAAATGACACACACAAAAGCCAATCCAAAACATGGGAAGAGTCAGACCCCACAAAGCCCAGACAACATTTCGCCTGACAGTGCAAGTGCTCTTGGCTCGACCTAAAAAGGAGCAAGAAGGGACCCGGCGTGCTATAGGCCCATTTCATTGATAGATGCCACGGCTAAGGTTTTGGGCAGGGTCATCCTGGCACGCTTGGAAGATTGGGCATCAGAAAATGGGATTATGTCCAATACTCAATATAGCTTCAGGAGAGGGCGAGGTACAACTGAACAATGTCATAATTTATCTCTAATAATTAATTAGAACAGAAGGTCCATGAAGATCTCTATCCATCTGGCCTTCATGGATCTATCTAGTGCTTTTGATACTGTCAATCGAGATAAATTATGGTCTTTGTTGGAAGGTTTGGGTGTGGAAAAAGCACTGGTAACCCTACTCCGCAGGCTTCACTCGGGTACCAGAGGCAAAATAAGATTTCGCAGCAAAGGGGAACAAACTCACCCAATTATTTCTACAGAGGGAGTCAGGCAAGGGTGCATCCTAGCCCCCTTACTGTTTTTAATTTATACAAATGGGTTGGAGGCTTTCTTATAAGTAAGGAACTTGATTTTCCCAAAATTGGTAATAAACCTGTCCCGCTTTTATCTTATGCTGATGACACAGTGTTATTAACAAGGACAGCCATGAGTTTGCAGAAATCCCTTGATGATTTTACCAATTGTAGGACCTTGCTTTACTTAAAAGTTAATTTGATAAAATCATATACAATGGTATGTGGGCCTAAAACCCTTCATGGAGTCAAATGTATCTCTATTGGAACATATGGAGCTGGGCTTTGGGGCTATGCTAAATGCCAACAGCTTGCAGTAATCGAAAACAAATTTATGAAAAGGCTACTGATGCTCCCGAAAAGCGGTCCTACCCTATTCTGCCACACCGAACTTGGCTTAGAATTTATAGAAGACCGTACAGGCTGTGTCCCTTTGCTCCTATGGGCCAAGATATGGACCTCTGAGGACTTAACGTTTTCATGTGATGTTATTAAAGACTGTTTAAAATTAGACAATCTTTTAAAGATTCCATGGTTTCACTATTTAAGGAGGAAATACCATGAGATTGGTCTCATATACTTTTTTGAAAACCATGAAGGAATTACTATTGCTAAAGGTATTATTAAGGAGAGCTATTGCTCTAGGGACAGTAGGCTAATTAGTTACCAACATGACAATATGAGAGGCCCCCTTATGCCTCCTGCCCCTGCACAGTTTTATTTATCTTTTTCTATTAAGACTCAGTTTCGATTTTATCTAACTAGGTTCCGTTTATGCACAGTGCACTTTTTGCTGGCATTTCCTCACCAAGGAGGGTGGTCAAACAAACTTATGCCCTGCCCATGTGATAATGTCTCTGTTCAAAGCACTATGCACTTTATATTATTTTGGACATGGGATAAATCGGAGAGAGCTAGATTTCTACTCCCATTATTAAGGAATGCTCGCCTTTGCTCGTATATTGATGGCTTTAATCTCTTACAGTCTTTGACTACGGCTGAAATCTGTATTGCAGTAGCTAATTACATAAGAGCCTCTACAACGATCAGAAAGCACTATGAGTAAAATGTGTGCAGAGGCTTTAACTTGTTATTGTGAATCAGGTATGTACTGTATTTTATTCCTTTTAATCTGTAAATCTTATTGTGACTGTCAGTTTCTTCTATCCAGTGTTTTTTGAATTATGATGTGACAACTGAGAGTGTGAAAGATGGGCCCAGATTTACTAATACTTTGCACCAGGATTGCACCACAAAAGTGTCACAAACCCAGCATAGCTACGGATTCGCTCCGAAACCATATGCCTCTTCAAGGCAGGTGTAACAAGCAGAAATATTTTTATTTCTCCTTATTTTTCCAACTTTACATTGGTGCTTCATTTTACAGTACACATACAAAATGGGAAAAGTCACAAAAGATAATTTTAGTATGGGAAAAGTCCCATACCGGAAAGAACCTATGCTTTATAAAACTTGCACACCATTGCACTATGGAGCAAGAGTGTGCATTGGTGCATGGCAAGCAGAAGTGCATCAGCACTGGGTAAGAGAAAAATGCACCATATCTTTTTTGATATGGCACATATTTTCTCTCTATCTTCGACACAAGGCCATAGAGCAAGATTTGTTGTTGCATTGCATTGTGTCAGCTATTAGTAAACCTGGGCTTTGGTGAGACCCATACCTACTTTGTAACTACTCATGTGACACTACACCGGTGGGAATGATGAATACTCCCACAGTGAGCACAGAGTACCTATGTGCTTCATCAGCACTAATTGAATGTTTATGGTCTTAGGGAAGCTGATAGGTCCAGAAAAGTTGATGCAGTCATGACACTATCTTCGATGTTGAACAGCATGGCCTCCTTTGTGTTTTGGAGAGCAGTTTCACTACTTCAGTGATTTTTAACCTGTGGACCACGGACCCCAGAGTAGTCCACAACACATTCTCATGGCGTCCGTGGATTAGAGTGCTAGGCCAGTTCCAGTGAAGCTTCTCATCAGCAGGAAGTAGTGCAGTGATTCTTAACCTTTTTACTTCTCAGGACACCTACTAAATCACTAAAAGAAGCCATGGACCCCACCCCCTTTTCTCCTAACAACATTCTAACATCCTCCATTTTCATGTTTCACACATCATCACTTTCTTCTTCTGCACCCTTTTTCACTCTGCTCTGCACATACTTCCTGGCATCACACTCACTTCACCACCTGCCCATACACGCAATTTGTATGGGGACATGGTGAAGTGAGTGAGATGCCAGGAAGTATGTGCACAAAAGAGTGAAAAGAGGGTGCAGAAGAAGAAGAAATTGTGTTCTAGAGCAAAAAATATAACTTAGCCGTCCTCTGCACACATAATATTAAAAGACTGTAAATTAGGAGCTACTTCCTTTTCCCTGTGTTTCCACTCAGCTCCAGAAATTCAAGTTAGACTTGGACGAAATACCCCATTGCAAGCACTTGAGGTTGCCTCCTTTTCTTAGGCAAAGAATGTGTCCATTTACAAACCAAACTATATCGCTTAGGAAAACAAAGGCTTACTTTCCACTGAGGACACCAGCAGCAAATAAAGAAGATCTGCCAACCTATTACATTCTAGATTGCCTTGTAAAATATATAGATTGTGGAAGAAGAACAGCAAGTATCCTAATGCTTATAGTAAGTGAAAACTCCAAAATGCAGCTATCTTATATACTAGTTGATGAGTTTTTCAGCCTCTTTGCTGCACCGAGATCACTATGAGGTGCACGATATCCATATACTGGAAACCGGGCCCTTGATAACTTTATCTGTATAATTGAGAATAAGACCACACATGTGTGAATGAGTATTTGCCATTTCACAGAAGGAGCACTCCAGACCAAAGATCTAGGCCAGTTATGTTTCCTCTGAACAGGAACCCAAGCAAACTTAGATGTGGCTCAGTCTTTCAAAGTCTCATCATTAAACTGTAGCTGAAGACCCCGTAGCGTAGTAAATGTGGACACATGCCTTAGGAGGGCTCTCTTATACTACTCAATAGTGTCTGCCTACAGTGCCAGACTTGATAGAGAAGGACATTTACCTTGGCTTTATTTAGTGGAAGATGACAAAGCACTGTAACATGAATATATTAATGTCCTTTTGATGACTGGACTAAAGACAGTGTAAGAACCACAGAAGCGGAATATGTCCAGAATCAGGTTTATTGCAGAAGAACAGGCAGGTACAACCGCAGGCCAGCCCCACTAACGATAACTGATCCTGCACCCCAACATTCTAGAACTGGTGGCATCCAGTCACTTAGGAACAGGTAACTAGGATACCACATCCTCCCTCTTTAACAGAATATAATAAATATAGAAAAATGTAATCATGCTATTAAACAACTAAAATGGAAATAAATAATAACTCAATAATACAGAATGAGTAAACAAATAGAAAGAAACTAAACTAGATGAAATACATCAATAATCAGCAATGCATAAGCAAAGAAGAACAATACTTTTATGCAATCATGGTATACAGTCACCCCCCCCCCTCTCAACAAAATCAAAAAACTTACATTACAAAATCCTTACATTTCTTAGGAAGAATAATTTGTCTACTTCTTGAGGAAGTGGTAGCAGGACACTCTATATCATCAACAGGTAAAGACAATTCAGCTTGGGCAACTAAAGGTGAAGTACCTGAAGCACCACTTTCAGTATTGGAGTTGGCAACTTAAAGATGGTCTGAATAACAATCGTGTTTTATTTATTTATTTATAACGTTTTATATAGCGCGAACAAGATCCAGAGCGCTTTACAGTAGTATGAAAGAGAGGACATGAATGAGGTATCAACATCAATTGGGAAAAGGAAAATAATACAGTAAACTAATGAATTCAAACAACAAAAGGGGGTAAAAATATGCAGTAAAGAGGAGCCATATCAAATGGAGATAACCCTGGTAATAGCAACAAAGTCAACCAGTCAAGTGAGCCTAGCCACTTAATGTAGGAATTTCTCTGTGAAGAAAGCATCAAATTATTTGCAGGTGGGAGGGTTCCCACCCGGGTCTGAGAGGTTTGGACCAATAACTGATTTCTGTTTGACCAATTCAAAAAGTTGGGGAGGTTTGCCGCTTAGTCTGGTTGTAATCTGAAATAGTCTGCCTTGGCTTTCTTGAGCTGCTTGTTGTAGAGGCTCCTGATATCTCTAAGGAGTTTTAGTTGGTCCGAGGAGGGATTTGATCGCCAGGAGCGTTCAGCTGCCCTAAAGTTGCGGCGTTCAGTGTTTAAGTTATCATTATACCACGGTTTGCATGATTTTGAAGAGGCATTTTTAAGTTGGAGTGGAGCAAGGTCATCCTTGATGTTGGCTATGGTCACATTGTAGGCGTCAGTGAGTGTTTGCACCTCAACCAAGTCAGCTTGGGAGGAGAGGACGGATTTAAAGTGGGCAGAGAGATCGTTGTGGTTTATTGATCTGAGGTCCCTTTTCCATATCTTTGATTTCAGAGGTTGAGCCTTCTTCAACACCACCTCCCTGTTAATATAAAAGAGGATGCTGTGGTGGTCGGACCAGTCACACAGTGTTATGGAATCTAAGGTGATGGTCTGTTCCTTGGAGATGATGAGGTCTAGAGTTTCTCCTCTAGTATGAGTTGGTTGGTTACAGTGCTGAGTCAATTCTAGATCATAAAGAAATGATTTAAGGCAAGAGACCATGGGGTCATTGGGGTTAGACCAATGCAAGTTGAAGTCACCAAGGAAGATTTGTGGCACAGCTGAGTCGACATTGCTGGAGATTATATCATGGGTGGGGGGTACTAGGAGGTCTAAGATAGGAGTGGCAGCAGGATTAAGCCAAGTTTCAGTGAGGATGATAATATCTAAATCATTGTGTTGGATGAGGTCGAAGATATCTGAGGCGTGTTTACTGGCTGATCTGCAATTTAGCAGAACCCATTTGAGACATAGTGGATTGGGGGGGAAGAAGTCTGGGTGACGTTCTCCCTGATGAGGTTGACAGTATTGCTGCATCTCAGATTGCGGGGAGGTTCTCTGTAAGGGTTGGAAAGGATAGAATGAATTTGCCTTGTCGAGGTCGTGTTAATTTTAGACCAGGTAGTGCTAGAGTTGAGACGGTCATGGAGATCAGTGAACACCGGGTGGGTCTCACTATTTTGGGGCTGGGTGGGGAGTGTAGAGAGGGAATAGATTTCGAGATGGGGTTGGGAGGGAAGATAGGAGAGGGAATAGAATTAAAAAAGGAAGGGGCTAATAACTGACCACTGTGCTCACTATCACCAATAGCGGCTCTGGGCCAGTTTGTAGAGGTGAGGAGGGAGCTGATCATGGGGAAGAGATCATTTGAGAGGGCTTTCAGGTCATGTAGCTCCGAAGTAAGATGGCTCTGCTGTAGAGATATATCATCTAGGCGCGTCACCAGGTCTGAGTGTTGGGCGCGGGGTGTAAGGTGTGAAGGAGAGGCTACCAGCAATGGGAGGAGTCGGGGAAAGCCTGAGGGGTCCGCGATGGTGGTGGGTAATTCATGAGGAGGAAGATGAGCAGTAAGTATTAGAGGGTCTTGTAATGGTGAAGAAGGAACCTTAGCCCGGGGGGAGAGGTCAATGAGCTGAGGGTTGGTTAGAATAGGGGCCAAGGTGGAACGTTGCCAAGAATCGATCGGTGAGGAGATTGAACCCAACTGAACGTCAGCCATCTGGCTTGGAGTTCTCAGGGGTTGACATAAACCAACCGGGGATGAGGCAACTCTGGGGTCATCTGTCAGAGAGGGGTTTGCAGAGAGTGGAGAACAACTGTTAAGGGGGAGTACTGGATAAACCCAGCGAAGAGGTAGTGGTCAGTGGGGTTGCCGTTGACAGCTTTCCTGAGATTGGGGTACACAGTGGCCATCTTAGCTAGGTTGTCATTAGAGGCTTGTATTAAGATGATACCGTTATTGTAGAGGGTGATAGTGGTAGGCTTTGAAGAAGGGCGAGGGAGAAGTTGTTAGTTTGAGACCATGTGGGGTATTCTTGGCTCCAGTAATTTGCAACATGGAGTGTAGCACAGTTCACCAGCAAGCCCGATTTCTGGTATGGTATGGAAGATGAGGTTGTTAACCCGAGTACCCTTGTTAGTGCAGAAGTAGGGGTCAGATATCAAAGTTTCTGGACTGGCTTTGAGTATTCGATGTTTATGTTTTTTAGCCGCATTTTTGGAGAGGTTGGTTGGGTAATTGATGAAGAAGGCGTTGAGGCCATTGGGATCAGGACTTATCTCCATTTTGAAAAGGAATACTAGTGAGAAAGATAGTTTGCAGGGGAGAATATGGAAGGGAGAGGACGCGGTATTGCTCCTAGACCTCTCAGTTGGAAAAGGTGAGGGGGCGTGAGGGCAGAAAGTTTGGGGGCACAGAGATCTTACTGTGCGAAGCCAAGGATAAAAGCCACCTATTCAAGACATTAGAGAGGTGGGATGCTCCTCATGTAAAGCAGGCATAGCAGCGATACAGGTGTCGAAATCTGAGAGTGGAGCGAAGGCACCAGGTGGAAACCAATTTTAACGGCTTATGATACGTGCGGATTGTAAATTTTGCACCTCATATATACTGCCTAAACTTTTCCATAGCCCAAACAGTGGCTAACATCTCTTTTTCAATTACGGAAAACTTTCAGAAGTAGTTAAAGATCTGGACGCAAAAGCCACTGTACAGTCATCACATAATTCATTCTTTTGTGTGACTACAGGCCCTAACCCTTTACCACTTGCATCAGTGGTTATGATGCTGTGGGCAAGTGGATTGAACCCCTGCAAAGGAAGAGCACAACATAGTTCATTTTTGATAGTAGCAAAATCTTTTTCTAATTCAGAATTCCACTTAAATTCTTGTTTCACTTTGAGTAAATCTCTGAGGTTGTGAGTTTTAGAGGCAAAATTATTGACAAATTTAGAGTAGAACTCTGGTAACCCTAAAAAAACCTTAGATCTTCTTTTGAAGTCGGAGATGGGGCTTCTTTTATAGCTTTGATTCGAGTTTTTTGGGGTGAAATACCATCTCCCCCAACTTCATGACCCAAATACGTTACGGATTTCATGGCAAATTTACATTTTCTCAACTCAGCTGTCAAACCATATTCAGAGAGTTTGCTCAGCACCAATTCTAACTGTTTGTCATGTTCCATTTTAACTCGGCCCATCACCAGAATATCATCCTGAAAGTACGTTACCCCTTTTGTGCCTTTAAACATTTTATGCATCAGCCTCTGAAAAACCGCAGCGGATGATGATAACCCGAACGACATGCATACAAATCTATAGCATCCAAAAGGGGTAATAAATGCAGTAAGATTCCTGCTGGCAGGATGCAACAAAACCTGGTGATAAGCAGAGGTAAAATCTATTGTTGAGAACCATTTTACACCTTGTGACTGAGCTAATAACTAATCAATTCTTGGAAGGGGAAATGTATCCACAATAATGTTCTTATTGAGATCTCTCAGGTCAATGCATAGACGAAGACGACCATCAGATTTCCACGCGACAACCAATGGGGCCAACCACTCTGCGCTTTCAACAGGCTCAATTATTCCTTTTTGCTCCAAGGAGTCAAGTTCAGCCATCACACCATCTACTATTCCTAATGGAATATTCCTGGCTTTATGACAAACTGGGACAGCGCCTTCTTTTAAAATGATTTTATGTACAAAGCTGTTCAGCTTGCCGACACTCCCAGAAAATACTCCTGGGAATGTCTTTTTAAGGGAATCAATCAAAACCTGGTTTTGATCAAGTAATAAAACTTGGTCGCTCTTATTAGGGTCAAGTATGATTCCTAGAGGTCCTTGGTCCTTCCACCCCAGAACTGAGGGACCTTTTTCAGCTACGTACAGTTTACCAATGGCTGATCTGTCTTTAAATTCAAAGGTTACTACAGTAAAGCCAACCATGGGAATTTCTTCACCAGTAAATGTAACAGGATGTACATCTGTGGGTTGTAACTCTCTCTTGAGTGTATAACACATTTTTCCTCCCATACATTTTTTTGAATGATAGTGTACGGGGAACCCGAATCTGCTATCATTTGAATGTGTACACCATCAATTGTTATATCGCAACAAGGTTTATTTTGTGAGTCAGAGCCAACTCCTAAAACGATATTGTCATGACAATTCCCATCATCAACACTCAAAATCACAATCCTCATTTAATGAGTCTACTTCCTCATTATCTTCTCCACAATTGTCCCACACTCACATAACTTGTTTTCGACCTATTCTGTTTAGTCTTCTTCTGCACATTTTTGCGAAATTACCTGTAATTCCACAAAATGTGCATTTAGACTTCCATGCTGGACAACTCTTATCTTTAGCATAATGACCTTTGTTGCCACATCTATAACATGTGGGTACTCTATCCTCTTGACTTCTGTCATTCTGTATTACTTTGGGTTTGTTTGATTCCTTGAGATTTGGCTTATCCAATTTCTTGCTTTCCCATTTGGAAACAGTGGACACTTTTCCAACTACCTCCCCTTTTTTAAATGCAGCTTTGGCGCACCTTTTCGGCATCTTTGCCTTTTTTAATTAAGGTGATAGGACCGGATTCTTGCCTACCTTACTATCTCCAAGAATCCTCTCAGGTCGCCAGGATCTTTTTATCTGCTAAATAGTGTAGAGGGGAGGAAATTCAATTCTCAGTACATAATCAACAGAATCAAATCTCAATTTCAGAGGACCACTGACTCCGAATCGAAATATTTTTTTTAAAACCAAGAATAACTGCACATACAAACACCTCAATACAAGGTGAAGAAAATAAATGGGCACTAGTACAAACGCAAGTCTATACAAGAGTCTCATACGACTCAAGATAAGAAGTACAATTAATTCCAAAAGCATAAGAAATGCAATCGTTAGTCCAATGTCTACATTAGAAATCATTAGTCTAAAAGAAAAAAATCAATTAGTCTATCCCTACTCTATCTCTAAGGTGACATCCCTACTTAGCATTTCCCTCCCAGGCAAGAGAATAAAAAGGTGTCAGAAGTGAAAACTTCCTTAGAAGTACATTCACTTAGTCAGAGCTCGTTCTAAGATGCTCCTTCTAACTTCCCATCTAAACCTCAACTGCTCCACCCTCGGGGCACTCTCCCTAAGACAAAATCCCAAAAACATAGAACACGCCCTTCGGCACACCTCTTCAGCCAGGTCTTCTTCCAGTACTTTTCCAGTGAAACTTGTACTCCGTCCAACGACGGTTAGCTTGACCTTGGGTCTCAGGCCCCTTCTCCGCTGAAAGTATCACCCGTAAATTCCAATGTACTCTGCTGTTGGCTTCTCGTACCATCCTAACTCCTAAAACAAAGACCTAGTCTCTCTAACGAGCTAAATGTCCTTGCACCTGCAACAGAAACATGGGAACGAAAAACTGTTCACTTCTCTAAGATTTTCCATTCTCCTGAAACCCAAAGCCTTTACCAAGGGAAATCCTTTTCGGCCTACAACGCTAGCTAACATAAAAAATGAACAGGCCTTTCTCTTTAAACGTATATGCGATCAGGCCTTTACACTGTTAAACACACTTCTAAGTCACACTTTAAGCATTAGTTCATTACTCCTTTAAACGTGAATAAGCAGACTACACGTGTAACTTTAACATAGCACACGTTTAAACTAATACATTGCATTACATGAAAATCAAACATTATGCATCAACTAAAAATACATTTGCAATGATCTGCGGCATTACTTTTCATGAAAAGCATGGTTAAATTTCTAATCACACCTATGTTAAACAACTCTAGTGATACAATTTCTATGTCACACCTAAACTACTTTGATTAATATGCGGGTGCGGACTAACAGTGATTATGATGCACCCCTACAAATATCAGAATAACGTGGTGCTCTATCAGTTCCCCCCTTTGATGACAAATGTCATCACACCATCACACAATTCCCTTGGGGAAAGAACCGACCTAAACAGTACTTCCCTGTCGGAATCTCTCCATATTCTTAATCTTCTGATATTGACTGTCCTGCAGTCTGGCCATTCGCACTTCACTCGCTCTGAGAGCTCTTTCAATTCTGTTTCCTCTGTACCACTTATAAGCTCTGATCACACAAACAGAACACACAAACCACAACAATGATAAGAGGTTTTAGCACAAACCCAAGGAACCCATACCCCAAATTCGCAAACCAACTTCCCACACGACCAAATGCTTCACCAATCTTTTCCCACACACCTTCTTCAGTCAAATCCTCAATCTCTTGATGAATTGTTGTAATGTTGTCTATATATGTCCCCAGATCCTTGCTGTAGTCTGGAATATACTTACACCATTCCTGAACTTTCAATAATTTACAGACTCCGCCCTCTTTTGCCAATAGTACATCTAAAGCAAGGCGGTTCTGCAAAACCATGGTCCGTATCGATAACATCTGTCCATCCACCAGTATCAAAGACTTTGCTGTATTCATTGACAACTCATCAACCACAGTCGCCAGCCTTCTGATTTTCACATCATTCAAAACCACACCCAAACTCTGTATCATTGCGCCAAAGATATCTCCAATCACTGTCCCTGCACTCGCAGCTCTTTTGGCTCTAGAATGGTGTCCAGTTTCCAAAAGCTCCAGATCTTCTGCATGATAGATTTTCAGACAGATAATTCCCAAATAGCATGTTCCATACCAATTCGCAGGCAACCTCACATAGGCATTCCTTCCGCACACATAATAAACAGTTGGAATCACTTGCACTGAGCCTTGCAAAAAGTTTTTAGGTGAATCTTCCATAGTGAAAATATGATCACACGTACTCTGTCCTACTGGAACCTTTTCATAATACGTCTGATAACGTCTCACACACAACTTCCCCTTTTGCTCTTGGTCTAATGCTATGGGTCCATAACTCCCCTTAGATCTATGTAATCTTTCCTCATCAGTCCAATCCACTGGACTATCCCCTGTATTTCGTGCTTCAGTTCGTTTTCTATGTCTATCTTCTACTTGACCTATAAACTTCTTCTCTGTATCTGACAATCAACATGTCAAATTATGCCGATGAGCATAAGCCGTATCCAATTCCAAAGACGGTATGAAATACTTCCGAAGTCTGTCCTCTGACTTGTAATAATCATATTTATTCAAATGCTTGTAAGCTGGAACCTCAGGAAGTACTGCATCTTAATTGGAAAGGAAGAACTCGAACTGACCTCTTTCATAAAAGATACTAAGCAACAAACCACAAGAAATTCCATACGTTAGTGGAATATGATGGTATCTAATACCCTCATCCACTGAGGAAGGTAACTGCATGCACACATAACAGTCTTTCGCATCTATCGCATCCACATATTCATATAGCAGCTTCGCATACGCATTAAGCTTAAAATCACTTCTAGACATATCTATGGGAAATCTACGAATGTCTTCGATTAGTAAAGCTCTTTTAGCTCCTATAGTGACCTCCTTTTGGCTAGAAGTGGTAGGCTTATGTGTTCCCTGTACCTTCTCTTCCTGCTCATGTGAAACGATATATGAGGCTACAACTATTATGATTATAGAAACTATTACCAACCCTATAGGTGCACTTATCACTAATGTAGACCTACGGTGAGTATTTCCAGCATCCATGATTTTCAAAGTTCTCAAAGTTCTTGGTTTCAGCAACAATTAAGAGTCTATTTCACCTCTGGGCGTCACTTGCTAAACAGTTTGAACGACACTTCAAAAGCTGGAAATCCCCTTGCAACTTTCAGTTCCTTATTTACACAGTCCACGAAAAGACTTCCCTAGCCCTCTTTCGTCGTCTCAACGGAAAGTCCCTAAATTTATTCTTCTTCCACTCGGGTCTAGGTTATCTTCTTTTTAGACTTTGATGTACAAGAAAGTTCACCTTCAGTCCAAAATAAGATCAGCTCCCAAGATCTCTAAAACACGCTGCAAAAGTTCAAGATGAAGCACCACTAATTCCTGATGCGGTGGTACATAACCAAAGGTTGGAAAAAACAGCGTCTCCAGAATCAATTCACAAATTTTGCTCAGAAGTGGTGGATTCAGAATAGTGAGAGTCAGTATTCCTTCGATCTCCACCCCTGCAACCAACAGCAGCACATCCACTTTCAAGTTCGGGGAATCGCTGACCAGCGTCAAAGACTTCAGCCTCCCTGGGCTCAGCACTCCTGGCATCAGTCACAGCGTATGTCCACTCTGGTGAGGCGTACCTTTTACATGGCACTCTTGTTCTCCTAGACCGTCTCAGACTACCTCGGGCTTGTTCTTCTTCACTTTGTTCAGATTCAGACGTTTCAGAAACTGGGGCAATATCTCTTTTAGGTGCCAATCTCAGGTTCAGCCGTCCCTGACTCACAGGCCAAATCTCTTCTGCTTCTGTGGCACTTCTGCTCTCCCTTTGGGTACCCTGTGCACTACTTCCTTCTTCGGCAGAATTTGACTCCACTCCACCCACAACAAAACTTTCTCCGTCTGAGTCAAATTCGTGGGTTTGATTGACACAACCTCTTCCAGCTCGATCTAGTGCACAATCAACTGCATCAGCAACCCTCACAGCTTGACTTGCCCCCTCAGATGGCCCTGCCACCTCAGCTGGATTTTCATTCACAAGAGGGGCTGTATCTTCCAAGGGTGCTGGAACTCTGTGGGTATGGGAGGCATGCACCCAGTTTGGCAATCCTCCACACTTCACTGCCGTATTCGTGACCAGTATTACCTGGTACGGGCCTCGCCAACGAACATCCAGGCAACTCTTCCTCACGTGTTTAAGAACAAGCACCCAGTCTCCCGGGTACAGGTCGTGGCACAGGTCACTTGCGGCTGGAACAGTTGCTGCTTGCACCTGCTGGGACACAGAACGGACTACGTCAGCCAGTCCCTTACAGTAGTCGAGAATTAAGTCATCTGTGATGCTAATCAGAGCAGTAGCAGGTATCACTGGCAATCGCATTGCCTTTCCCATCAGGATCTCATGAGGTGACAAACCCGTTCACCTATCAGGAACACTACGAAGACTCATGAGGACCAAAGGCAGTGCATCAGGCCATTTCAGGGATGTCGAAGAACACACTTTTGCCATCCGTGCTTTCAAAGTCCCATTAACTTGCTCCACAATCCCAGAAGCCTCTGGTCGATAACTACAATGTAATCTCTTATCCACATTCAAACCAGCACAAAGCATTTTCATGATCTCACTGTGGAAGTGTGTCCCTCTGTCCGACTCCAAAGAGGTCGGAAATCCGAACCTAAGGATAAGTTCCCTCAACAACAGCTTAGCTACAGTGACTGTGTCACACCTGCGTGTTGGATAAGCCTCCACCCACCTTGAAAAGACACACACCACAACTAGGATGTACCTCAACCCATTACACTTTGGCATCTCAATAAAGTCCAACTGCATCCTATTTAAAGGCCCTCCTGACCTCCCAATGTGACTCAAAGTTACAGCAGTTTTCTTCCCTGCACTCATCTGCTGGCATGTAACACACCTCTGACATACAGCTTCAGCAACTGCACGAAACTTCGGATTGTACCATGTCTGTCTGAATACTCACACCATTGCATCTCTGCCAAGGTGTATTGCACCATGTATCAATCTTGCCATTGGATTCAACAGACTTTCCGGTAGCACAGCTCAGCTCATCCATCACTCGAAACCAACACATCCACATCTCCCTTCTCACATCCTGACCTTATCCAAACATCTTTTTCTTGATCAGTAACCTCATCCTGCAATCGTTTTAGTTCTTCCCAGGTATCGGCCATGGCTAACATCATGCTGAGCTCGGTTCTTTCTTGGCTTTCTCCAGTGTACCCTCCTGTAAATATACATCCTTGTTCTGCACAAAACCAGGCAACCTCATCTGCGTAATTATTTCCCAGAGACACAAAATCACTCCCTTTGCAATGGGCAGAGCATTTGATAACCACAATTTCTTTCCGACATTGTAATGCTTCCAACAATTGTCTCACATACTCCCCATTTCTAATGGGCGAACCAGACGATGTCATGAATCCTCTCTGTGACCATAACTACCCGAAGTTGTGAACCACACCAAAACCATACTGACTGTCAGTGTAAATCGTTATCCGGATCTGATCTGCGGCCAAGCAGGCACGGGTCAAAGTAATGATTTCAGCTACCTGTGCGGAGTGTACTCCCTCTAAACAAGCAGCTTCAACCACTCCTGTGATGGTACATACAGCAAACACTGCTCTTAATCGACCAACATTGTCTCTTAAACATGAACCGTCCACAAAGAAAATTTCATCAGGGTCAGGGAGCGGTTCATCAACGATGTCTGGCCTCGGTTTGGTGCATAGTTCAGTCACATCGAGACAATCATGATCCTCACAATCTTCACCATCTGCATTTGGGATAGGCATCACTGTTGCAGGATTCAAAACAGAACACCTCTTCAAAGTCACATTTTCTGCAGCAAGTATAACTTGCTCATAAGGTGTTAATCTGTTGTTCGTAAGGTGCTGTGTTTTGGTCCTTGTCAACAACAGTTCAACAGAATGTGGCACATAAACTGTAAGTGGATGTCCCATTACAATACTCTCACATCTTTCAATGCTGACACCTGTTGCAGCAACAGATTTGAGACATCCGGGCAACGCAGAAGCTACTGGATATAAAGTAGCTGAAAAGTAGGCAACTGGTCTACGGACACCTCCATGATTCTCAGTCAGAACTGACAATGCACAACCTTCTCTCTCACAACAGAATAATGTGAAGGCCTTGTTGTAATCAGGCATTCCCAAAGCTGGAACGCGACACAGGGCTTCTCTCCGCCTCAAAAATGACATCAAACAGTCATTGTCCCATGGTACCGAATCATTTGCATCCCTATGCGTCAGCCGTTGTAAAGGCTTCGCTTCAAAGGAAAAGTTGGGAATCCATTGGCGACAGTAACCAACCATCCCCAAGAACATTCTGACTTCTCTCTGAGTGGTAGGCACAGGCATATTCATAATGGCCTCAATGCGATCTGGTGACACCTTTCTCTTGCCCTTCTCAATTCTGTGATCCAAATACTGCACTTCACTCAGGCAGTACTGCAATTTATTTGGAGACACCTTGTGTCCGTTCTCTGCCAAATGATTCAGTAAAGCAATGGTATCAATTCTGCAAGCGTCTTCGGTTTCTGAAGCAATGAGTAAATCATCAATATATTGCACCAGAACAGAATTCTGCGGCAACACAGGACTCTAAAGATTCTTCTTCAAGATCTGATTGAAAATTGATGGACTCTCTGTGTACCTCTGAGGGATACGACACTACGTTAACACACGGTTCTCCAGCCGGAAAGCAAAAAGACATTGGCTTTCCTCATGGAGTGGGATCGAGAAGAATGCTTGGCACAAATCAATCACTGTAAACCACTCAGCTTCACATGGAATTTGAAACAGTATCACAGATGGATTCGGTACCACCGGACAACATGGAACAACTATCGCATTGACCTTTCGCGGGTCCTGCACGATCCTAATTTCCCACTCGGTTTCTGTAGTCCCATGATAAGTGAATTACATGGGCTACGCATGATCTCGTTCAGAATTCCCTGCTGGATCATAGACTCGATTACAGGTTTGATCCCTGCAATAGTCTCAGGTGGCAAATTGTACTGGGGTGTCCTAGGGAATTCTGCGTCTGGCTTCACCTGAATCTTCACCGGCTCTACACCTTTAATCAAGCCGGTCTCCTCTCCACTGAAGTCCCACACATCAAGTGACACAGAATCCCTCAAGTCAAGTGGAAGTTCTTCCACCATCAGCGCTGGGTACATTTCTATACACAGGTGCTGATTTGCAACCTTGAAGGTCGCATCATCAGCCTTTGTCTGTACTTCAACTCCCTTTGGTGTACAATAAATGGTGCAATTCAATTTACACAACAGATCTCTCCCTAACAGGCAAACTGGACTCAAGTCACACACCACGAACTGGTGTCAATCTCGGACTGTTTCTATTCTCACAGGAATTGGCGTTGTCAATGGACTGGTCAATTTTTTATTTGCTACACCAACAACTTGGATCGATTGTCCCGAAAGGGGTAGGTTAGGGACTACTGCTGATCTTACAGTAGACCGGGTACCACCAGTGTCAACCAGAAAGGTGGTAGGGTGACCATCAATATCTGCTTCTACAAATGGTCCCCTCTGGTCTACCTCCAAGACTGCTCCAAGCGTGCAGTCTTCCTCCCCTCTCAGGCACCATCATGCCAATGGGTCTGGACTGAACTCCTCATACCCTTCGAACAAGGGCATCTGTTGATTGGTCCGAACTCCCTGCTGAACACTTTGAACTCTAGGTGGCTGGGGATCTTGCACCTGCGGACTAATAGTCCCCCCTTTCACCAATCTTGGTCTAATCACTGTCGGCACTGCTTCAGGTACAGGTACCTGAGCTATCTCTACTTCTTGCTGCACCTGATTTATCGGGTTCAAGGGACACTCGCGTTTCGAATGTCAAACCTGATGACAAAGATGACACGCAGTGGTCTTCTTCAATGTTGCCACATCCATTCCTGTCTTGGGATCAACTGACTTCCCTGACTCTGGGCATTCTGATTTCCTCCTTGGTTATTTCCCTGCTTCATTCCTAATGTCCCTCCACTAGGCTGAGCTTGAGCCGTGTGCATCTGGACAAGCATCAACTTATCCTTCAACCTTCTGTGCTTCGATTCTATCTCATCACTGCAGTACCTGGCATACCGCAAGATCTCATCCACCGGCTTATTCTGCCAGCAAATCAGCTGCTGCTGTATCATGAGACAAACCTCTGGTCTCAAACCCAACACAAACTTCGAAACAAACTGTCCCATGTCTTTTGTATCTAAGGCATCTAATCCACTGTACTGCTTAAAAGCCTACAAGAGTCTTTCATAATACTCATGCACTGTCTCTTTTGGTTCTTGGACTGTCCGATCTATCTTAACCCAATCAATATCCTGGGGTGAAATTTTCGACTTCAACCATGTAATCACTTGCTCAAACTTCTTCATGACTGTAGGTGATGGACCATTCGAAACAGGATCTCTTTCGGGCTCTGAAGTTGGCCATTTAACAGCAATTTTACATGCAGACCATAAATCGCCTGGAACCACAATGTCAAACAGCGTATTCAAATCAATCCACAACACCTTTGAGATTTTGACAAACCGATCAACCTCCAAGCGAGGGGAGTTGTTTGTAAATGTAGCCAAATCACCCCTATTCCAAGGCACATGCACATACCCTCCATTCCGTACCTCTTGTAAAGGGAAATTTCCTACATCCACCATCCCCCACCTGGAGGTGGTGTCTCTCCAATCATCTTTTTAGAACTCTTCTTCTTGGACCACCTTTCTTCCCATTTGTCAAGCATGATCCATGCACGCATTGCTATAATCAAATCCTTGATGTGAGTCCTCAACCCCATGACCCTCTTCTCTTCCAGTTCTTGGTCTTACTGCAACCTATGGCTTCCCTGCAGTGACTTCTTTTTAGACAGATCCACCTCATACCTTATAGCCAATTCAGACAATTTCTCATGTGCAGTTCTTGCCTTGCGAGTCACATCCTTCGCCACAAAAAGTAACTCATCTTGTTCATACATGTATATCCTTTCAAGAGGCAAATTTCCACGTATTATTTCGTCTACTTCCGCTTTCAACCTTACCACATCTAACATTCTCCCTTTCAAAGCTCCCTTGAGTATTTCTCGACAAGCTGCTCCATTCCGTTCATAATACTCGCAATCCTGTTCTCGAGGTCTAATCCCTTCTGTCATGCTCCTAGAAACAGAACGATTTCCTCAATTGCCTTGCTCCTCACTTTCTACAGTTCTCTCACTCTGATTCTGATTCCTCACAGGCGGTGCCCACATCTGCAAATCTGATCTTGACTCGACCAAAGACCTCGGTCTCACTGACCTCGCATCCACCTGTCCCCTAGAGGAGTCTGCGGTGGTTGGCAATGGCATACTCCATTCTGTAGGTTTTGGAGTCTGCTCCATTCCACTCACTGATCCATTTCCCTCAACCACACTCCTCGATCATACAGCTAGACTACCATCTCTCTCTTGATCCAGATCGTAAACTGAAACAATGGGTCCAATGGTAACCGGTACCTTTAAAGCATCCGGTAACCTCACACCTCTCCCAACCTCTGTGTTTGTCACGGACTGATTTTTCCTGTCCTCAGTTCCTGTCGAGATTTTCTCTACTACTCTCACCTCTGACTGAGCCTGTAGTCCACTAGTCCCTTCTGCTTGAACCGACTTCCCTTCATAGGCATCTGGATTGTATGGAGGTGGTCTCTCAGACAACAACCTCTCTACTAGACTGTCATCTGTATCACTGTCATCGTCATCTACACTCTTTGCCTACGCACTGTCTGTCTTCTCTAATAGCGGGAACAACCTATCTCCCTCTATCGTTTCTACTCTCCACCTCTTCTCTTGCGCATCCCACCTCGCATCCTGGAATGCCTTAATTGACTTCTTCACCCTTTCTTGACTCCGATCTCTTTTCCTGTCATGCGCTGCTCTGATCCATGCATGCAATGCCTCAAACTGAGTTGGTCTCGGCAGGGGTCGCAACGAAGACATTACAGATTTCAACTGATACAACACCTCTAATCTAAAAGTACCATATCGTGGGAAAGCCAATTCTCCCTCGCCCTGGGTCATTTTATGCCAATTTTCAAGCCAAATTATAGTATGCAATCCTACATTTCTTGCCATATAGTGCGCCGGAGTATCCTCAGGAGGGGCTTCTTCTCCCCCTCGAGAAACCACATGTTTGTCACCTCTACATAATTCTCGGAAAACTCTTAAAACATTTCATAATGAACACATTTTTGGTCGCACACAATGTTTTTGTTCACTACCTGATGTCAATCCACCAATAGCAGCGTGACTCACACCAACCGACCTATCGCAGCGTGACACCTTCTGACGTCACTCTTCCTCCGCTCGCAGCAGTTCCCCTCCTTCACAATTCGCGTCTCACCCTTGTATTCGTCCCATTCGCACTCTGAAGTAATTATCTGTCCACGAACCGACTGGACAATCACATCTCTGACTGTCTCCGACAGTCTCTCAAAATTGTCGACCTCAACTGGCAACTGTCTGTCCGCGAAACGACCGGACAATCGCCTCAACTGATAGGTTTCAATCGCTCAATATTCCACATACAACAACCGACAACCATCGTCGGTTAGTCACGCACTCACACATTCGCACCCCTTATCTGGGTCCGGTTAATCGATGACGTCTCATGATCCCCTTTCGGTGGTCAACAAAATCTACCTCGGGTTTCTTCTACACCACAATCACTTAAGCTACTCGTCGAGCCTCAGATTTTCCTGGGCTGCGCGCGCTCACAGCCTGATGTCACAATCACTCAACACTCACTCCAACTCCTCAAGACATCACACAATCAAATCAACACCGCAATCTACAAAACATATCACCCTATTCATACTCACTCCTCCACGAACTGCTGCTTTCCGTCGCACGTAGCGGTGCCAACAATCTCCATCGACTGCCGTCGTCTACTGCTCACCATCCAATGGGTCACCATCGCTTGACTTCTATGGGCCTCTAGAATCTCTTATCTTGATCTAAATCTCCCCTCACTATCAGAGATAGCCATCCTACTCTACTACCAACTGATAGGACCGGATTCTTGCCTACCTTGCTATCTCCAAGAATCCTCTCAGGTCGCCAGGATCTTTTTATCTGCTAAATAGTGTAGAGGGTAGGAAATTCAATTCTCAGTACATAATCAACAGAATCAAATCTCAATTTCAAAGGACCACTGACTCTGAAGCAAATTTTTTTGGGGGGGGATTTTATTACAACCAAGAATAACTGCACATACAAACACCTCAATACAAGGTGAATAAAATAAATGGGCACTAGTACAAATGCAAATCTACGCAAGAGTCTCATAAGACTCAAGATAAGAAGTACAATTAATTCCAAAAGCATAAGAAATGCAATCGTTAGTCCAATGTCTACATTAGGAATCATTAGTCTAAAAGAAAAAAATCAATTAGTCTATCCCTACTCTATCTCTAAGGTGACATCCCTACTTAGCATTTCCCTTCCAGGCAAGGGAATAAAAAGGTGTCAGAAGTGAAAACTTCCTTAGAAGCACATTCACTTAGTCAGAGCTCGTTCTAAGATGCGCCTTCTAACTTCCCATCTAAATCTCAACTGCTCCACCTTCGGGGCACTGTCCCTAAAACAAAATCCCAAAAACATAGAACACGCCCTTCGGCACACCTCTTCAGCCAGGTCTTCTTCCAGTACTTTTCCAGTGAAACTTGTACTCCATCCAATGACGGTTAGCTTGACCTTGGGTCTCAGGCACCTTCTCCGCTGAAAGTATCATCCGTAAATTCCAATGTACTCCCCTGTTGGCTTCTCGTACCATCCTAACTCCTAAAACAAAGACCTAGTCTCTCTAACGAGCTAAATGTCCTTGCACCTGCAACAGAAACATGGGAACGAAAAACTTTTCACTTCTCTAAGATTTTCCATTCTCCTGAAACCCAAAGCCTTTACCAAGGGAAATCCTTTTCGGCCTACAATGCTAGCTAACATAAAAAATTAACAGGCCTTTCTTTTTAAACATATATGCGATCAGGCCTTTACACTGTTAAACACACTCCTAAGTCACACTTTAAGCATTAGTTCATTACTCCTTTAAACGTGAATAAGCAGACTACATGTGTAACTTTAACATAGCGCACGTTTAAACTAATACATTGCATTACATGAAAATCAAACATTATGCATCAACTAAAAATACATTTGCAATGATCTGCGGCATTACTTTTCATGAAAAGCATGGTTACATTTCTAATTACACCTATGTTAAACAACTCTAGTGATACAATTTCTATGTCACACCTAAACTACTTCGATTAATATGCGGGTGCGGACTACCAGTGATTATGATGCACCCCTACAAATTTCAGAATAACGTGGCACTCTATCAAAGGCAGTGACTTCTGCTAAAGGTGCTTCACCAACCACTCATAGTTTATCTTGGATACCAGAATTAGATGAATGCATGACTAATTTGTCTCTAATAAAGTCATCATGTAGATTTCCGAATTTGCATGTGACAGCCAACTTTTTCAATGCAGCAAACTAATCTTCTACACTTTCACTGATTTCTTCTTTCATCTGGAAAAAGGTGTATCTGTCTATACCGACACATACAGTGGGATGATAATGTAAGTCTAAGTCTTCCAGAGCTTCTAAAAATACATTTGTGCTGCTTGCTCTAGCCTTTTTTTCCATTTGATAATACAGACGCACACCTTCTGGACCCAAGTTATGTAAAAGCTAATTTTTCTTCCTAGAAGGTGAGTATTCGTCTTCACTTTCTTCCTCTAAAGCAGATATATAATTTAAGAAATAATCTTTCCATTCTTATCATTTAAAATGGGTTCTCCTGGATGTGCCAGAAATGGAACAGGAGGTGTGAGTCCAAAGTTTTGTGTACCTATGGTAAAATTCACACAGAAAATAAATAGTACTTACTTGCTTTAAAAGATTTTAAAAAGCAAATGGAAAAGATGTCCAAGCTATGTATACTTAATAATGATGCAAACACTGTTTGAGACAAGTGGCAATCCGATGTGTGCTTTGTGATTTGAAGGGCGAAGACAAAAAACACTTGTTCCAGTTCCCCTCTCTGCCTGTTCACTTGTAGGGGAGTAATGTGGTTCAGTGTCCCATCCTCATCGCCAAATTGTAAGAACCACAGAAGCGGAATATGTCCAGAATCAGGTTTTTTGCAGAAGAACAAGCAGGTACAACCGCAGGCCAGCCCCACTAACGCTAACTGCTCCTACATTCTAGAAATGGTGGCATCCAGTCACCTAGGAACAGGTAACTAGGATACCACAGAAAGCTCTACATGTTTTTTCAACCTTTCGTAGCAATAAAATCATAAATAAAAATACATACATACATACATACGTTAAGGAGAGACTTTGGGTAAGCTCTCTTCATCCATTGGTCCATTCAGTTGTCATTGATGTTTCGATTTCTTACACCACTGCGTAGAGCACGTAGCGACAATAGATCAGTCCACTTTATCAATTGGCTCTCTTTCACTGTGAATGACCGCATTTTTCCTGATCACATTTGCACATCCGTCTAAATTTGTGAGCCAGGGATGGTGGGCCATTTGTTTCTTTGTCACACTTGTGTATTTAACCATTGTCTTCAGGTTACAGTAATTCAAATCCGCGACTTATTTTTTTTCGTGTCAATAACAATCATATTTTCCGGTGACGTTTGTTAAAACAAATAGGGTTTCTGTACCTGACTTGCTTGCAAGCACCCATACTGTTCTATTAAATTTATATGCATTTTCTTTTTTTTATATGCACTGCAAGTATATGGCCACTTCGTTTAGGCAGTGGTATGCTTTTTCCCTTCTATTTTAGGTCTGGAGACAGCTTTAGCTGTAAAAAATGAATACTTGTGTGCATACATACAGTGACTTTCATTCCAATTTCTTCTTAGTTGTCTAAGTGCTGAAGACTAGAGTTTACAATTAATTCTGTCATTTTTTTCTCACACTGCTCATTTATAAGCAGTTAGCCTCCATGCACATTTGCAATGTTTAGGTTATTGGTGGAAGAAGCACACATTAAACAAAAGTTATTTAATGGCAATTGAGTCACAAGCAGAAAGTGATATATGCTAATGAGTTAATCTCAAGCATTAGCAAGCATTTGCTCTGAAAAAGGTCTCGAATTTGAGAGACTTTGAACTATTGGCATTGTTAAGTGACAAGGGGGCACATTATCAAGAAACGGCGTTACAATTATCGCCGCTTTAGCGGCAGAAAACTGCCGCTAAAGCGGCGATAATGGACTTGATAATATGCCCTTGAGAATTCCCATAGAAGCCCATGTTCTGGTGTCAACATGGGCTTCTATTGGAATTCTCTGCGGCATATTATCGAGCCCATTATCACCGCTTTAGCGGCAGTTTTCTGCCGCTAAAGCGGCGATAATTTTAACGCCGTGCTTGATAATGTGCCCCAATGCCTTTTATTTATGTGTTGGTTTTTAAAACATAAATAAAAGGCATTGTCATTTACAATGCAAATAGCATAAACTCTTGCAAATGCGAGACCAACTGCACTGCAAATGCTTGTTCGGTTTTCTTTACTGTGAGTCTGCAAAGTTATTAGACTGGCGGCATGATTGAAATCATTCAAATCACCAGGCGCACCTATTTTCCCTTTGCATGCTTTAATTAAAAATGCAAACAGAAAGAATTGTGTTTTTCTGTATTGAGCTGTAGCAACTGTCATTACTGCAAGGGGCAACCATGGGGCCTGTGTGAGGGTGGTACAAAAGCTGCTAATGGCAGTCACTGATAGCGCGAAGAGAGGGTTAGGTGGAGTGATGGGGGTGAACGAGAGTGATAAAACCTGTGCTATTAAACATTTTGGACGTAAAGTATCTGAAAACAAACGAGCAAGCAGGTCAGAAAACGAAAGAGCCCCCTTTGCCATGGCACTGGTAGAGACGGAAGTTTTACACACTGCATCACTTCCTACCTGTCAGGGCCAGCTTTACGGGCCAGTTCCTCCGGACTCCCTGATTAGACATGTCCCTGCTCGCACTGCTTGTGCAGGGACACAGCGGAGGGCACCCCAGCCCGGTCAGAAGGTGCAACACTGACTCCCTCGCTTTGAACTGGGCCCTCGTCAGTAATGGAGGCAGATCGGCGGTCAGGCCAAAGGGGGAAAGAGTGAGTCTCTGCAAGGGGAAGACACAGAGGCCCCGCAATCCCATTGTGTGTGTTTGTGCGGAGCATACGACGGTGAAAATTGGATGAGCTGTTCATATGGAAAATTGCTAATAACAAGTTAACAAGCTCTGCAACCGTAACATTGACCTGCAGGCATGATGATTAAAAAAGAAGCCCATATTCATACTTAAAGTCCTTCAAATTACGTAGTTCACTGTAGTTTGTTTATTGAAATTATTAGTCTTTATTTTAATTTTGTGTTTACGAAGGGTGGATGGTGGTGATGGGGGAGGGGGTTGTACGGGGATATTAAGTGACGCCGAGGGGCGCTGAAGGAAAAGTTATTTGCAATGCTATACGTCTCTCATTTAAATGCGAGACCTATGGCATTGCAAAAAATTGGCTGCCATTGTCCCGACTGCTTTGAAAGTGAAAGCGGGCATGGCCCGCTGAATGTAAGCAAAGCATGTTGTTGTGCCTTATGTAGGGGAACCTCAATAAAGAAAAGAGTACACGTACCGTGTAACAACCAAGTAAATGGGCCAGTAGCCATGGGAGGTTACAAATGAAGACATGGCCGTACTAAGGAGGGACTAACAAGCCTATTTAGGAATCAGAAGACAGCATTTAGGAAGGACAAAGACACAAGCCAATGAAAAATATGGGCAGTGGAGGGGGCGTGCCTTCTCTCCCGTACTGTACTACAGCAGATCATCACCAGAGCAGCGCTTGCGCGCTGGCTCAGGCTCGACCTAAAAAGGGGAGACACAGTAGCTGTATCTTACGAGACAAGACAACACAAGTAAATTGGTGTTATTTTTAAAGACTTGTTCTTTATTTTCTTGTTTCATGCAAGGCAACAACCACAGCCAACCCGCTTCATTCCAAAAACATTGGGACTTCTTAAGGTCTGTTAAAAGACATGACAAACAATTCCTAAGATTAACACTCAACATAAGACAATTTAACAACTAAAACACAGAACACAAAGTGATTTGGGTGACCCTAAAATTGTGTAGTACTAAATTTAAAACCATTCTTACAAAAAGACAATTCGGCTGAGACAAATATAGGCAAAATGCAAAATAACATTTATGTCTCTAAGCTGATATTGGTGGTGCCTGAGTACCTTGTTTCATTTATTATACATTCTATTGTAATAATCCCAAAGCAACAAAGAACAATACTAATCATTTATAAATTAGTCTATGTTATTGCGTGATGTCTTGTATATATTTGATTTATAACAATCTTATATTTGTGACCTAGAGTTTGACTAGACGTATCCGCAATTAGCCATACTTTTTATCAATTTTCTTAAATATAAACATCAAGGATAGGTATGAAGTTGACCAGAAAGAAACCTCACATACATTTACAATGTATGTTCATTTAAAAACATTTAAATTTTCTTTATTGTGCATTGGTCATCAGAACTAGATTAACGTGTTAATTGACTGATGGCTTTCTAACTTAATTTTAAAATCGTTTTTCGAATTACATGTGGTGTATGCATGAGGTGCAATATGGCTTCCACAGCGTGTCTTCATGTCTCCGATCTTTGCGCCTAGCTAAGGCAGGTTGGCTCGGGCAGGGATGGCAGCGGCAGTCTGGTGTGCTTGGCCCAGTAATCCAGGGCACAGGCGAAGGGAGGAAGTAAGGGAATCTTTAAGGAGCACACACTTTATCCGTAGGTGCTCTCGTCTTACAAGTTAATATCCTTGTTGTATAGGGGCATTGTTTGGAGCCACAGAGGCTTGTTGTTTGGCACCCACATGTTCTGTGATACCATAAATAATCTCGAAACACAAGTTTGTCTTGGGTGCGTGACATTCCCTGTAACCTTCACCACTCATGGTTTTAGCTCAAGTTTCCAGCGGTTTCTCAATACACAGTTCTCACTGAAAATTAAACAATGCCTAGTATTCATTTATAACAACCTGGGAAAATGCAAATTCTGAGTCCGACCTGGGACTCAAAACTGCGTGGGATACACACGTGTGTGCACAAGGCGACAGCTGTTGAACAAATATAGGGGCATATTAACAAGCCTGGCGATAAAATTATTGCCTCTTTAGCGGCAGAAAACGGCGATAAGGGGCTTGATAATATGCTCTATGGAATTCCAATTGAAGCCCATGTTAAATGTGAAGGACATCTAACATGGGCTTCAATTGGAATTCCATAGAGCCTGGCTTGTTAATATGCCCCATTGTACCCTACACCAGTGCTTCCCACATGTTGGGTCACGAGGAGATGGTTTTTAGCGGGTGTGGAAATACCAAGCAATAATTAGAGATGTCTTTCAATTCTGTATTTGTCTTGTCACCCCTTTGCTGCGCTTCAATGACGCAGGTCAAAATGTCGGGTATGTCTTCTAAAAATAGTTGTTCGAAGATTGGAGCAACAGCTCTGGGTGCAGGTCCTTACTTAACCACATTGGGGCATATTTATAATAACTGACGCATCCCTGCATATCAGCAGGGATGCGCCAGTTATTTTGCGGCCCAGCTCCGCCACCATGGATGCGCCGCATTTATAATGCGGCGCACCATGGGGCAAAAATGGCACAGATGCGTCACGCATCTGTGCCATAAAAGTAACGCATTACTGGAGTTGCGTCGCAAGCGCGACGCAGCTCCAACAATGCTCGGGGGGGCCCTATCTTCACAATGCTGCGTCAATCCTTACGCCTGCTTCAAGCAGGCGCAGGGTTTTGACGCAGCATGGGCTCAAAAGTGACTGAGTGAAATCTTGTAGATTTCACTCAGCCACTTTTAGGAGGCGTTCCTGCGCCGGAACGCCCCCACCTGCCCTGGAACGCCTACATGTGGCGCAGGGCTTTACAACGTGACGCATCTCCCAGTTGCGTCACGTTGTAAATACCCCGCACCATGGCGCTGGATTTGCGCCGCTGCTGCGTCACAAAAGTGACGCAACGGCGGTGTAAATAAGGCGCAAGTCAAACATAAATCTGCCCCTCTATATTGACCGATATGCACACAGTCATTCGCACTCCAGCACTTGCATGACACAATGCGTGCTGTCGTGCACTCACCATCAGCGCTGGTGTTCGCCACAATTCCATGCACCAAACGCCAGAATCCTGCGCCCATTCCTGCTTGCAGGTGCTCCAGAGCACATCAGACGCCATTCTCCCGGGTGCTTGTGATGTCCAGGCCCCGTGACGTCGAAGATCCTGTCCCACCTCTTCCCTGTCCCAACGTCACCGAAACAGTGGGGAAAAGAAAGTTCCTTGCTATTAGATTCGAGTGATCCACTACTTTACAAACAGGGCGGTGCTGCCATTTTCCCACAAGAAGGACGGAATGCAACTGCCGCCGTGGGTAGTCTTGAATAAAAACTCTTGTTTTGAAGTGATTCAGTAATGGGTTTTATTCTAGTTCTGTGCATTGGCAGGTGTCATGAAATAGCTCATTCTTTTATTTTGTCAACATTATGAGAGAAGCTTGCATCTCTGTTGTATGGGCCTGCCATGCTTAACCTGTTCCTGAGGGAAGCTTGCGCTGTTCCCATCAATGCTGTACTTGTTGTTCCCTTGTGAGGTATGCCCGTCCACTGCTCCCTCTGTGCAGTGATTGGGCTGCTTGTAACAAGTGTGGACCACTGTTACATGTGCCCTCTGTGTCCAGTGAGTAGGGGAATATGCATCTGTGCCATGTCTATACTGCTTGTAAGTGAAGTGTACACGGCTGCTTCCTACTCTGAGTCTATCCATATTTGTCTCGGAAGGTACACCGCTGCCCTCTGATCCATAGGCTAGTCTGTGAGGGAATGGGGCACTGCTTGTTCCTTCGCTCTGCCAGTTCAGAATGGGTGCAGGAGGCGATCGCACTGCTGCTAGTGGCACTGTGTTCACTGGGCGTCATCGACATTTGCACTCATCGTCATTGGGTCCTACTATGTCAGATAATATGTTATCCCTACCAAACCTGTCAATCAGTGACTGGAATGAGCACAACGTATTGCAGTAGGTGCACTGATCTTTTTTTGTATTGTAATCATTTTATTGATCTTTCAAGGAAAGCAGTGCCAGGTATAAAAAGTACAAAAAAACTGCCGGAAGAGCAATGCAAGGTTACAACCGTCAATAACAGTGCAAGGGTTCCCAACCAGGGGGGTATGACAGATTCAACAGAAAATCAAGGACGGTGGAGGGTGATGTGCAGAAAAGAGAAAACAAGCATTTGCAATGCAATCGGCCGCGCCTTTGGGACCTTGTATGTATTTAGCTATGCAGCACATTAACCTGGGTGCTGAAAAATCTGCTGTTCTGGGGGGAAAGTAAGCACCAAACTGCGTGGCACGCCAGGTATGGGAACACATGGAGAGAAATATTGCCTTTCAGCGGGCAATAGAAGCTCTGTTTTTAATATAAAATCAGGGCCTTCGGTGGTCATATCACTGAAAATACAAGATTTGAAAAAAATATTATTGTCTACGGACGCTTGTGGAAGTCAATTTCTATGGACTGGAATCTAGAAAATGCTAAAGCGATTCTGGTATTTTACTGACGTTGGCTGGTAGTTTTCTATCAAGAAAGTTAAATAGAGGCAGTTGCCAGAGAAATTAAAAAAAGAAAGTCCCTCAGCAGAAAGCAATTCTGGTATTTTACTGACCTCTGCTGGTCATTTTCTATTAAGACAGTTAAATAGAGGCAGTTGAACAGAGAAAAAAGTCCCTAAGCGGAAGCAGACAAGTCCTAGGGCTGATCTCCAGAGTCCACAAAGTACATACACATATAAGTATATAATAAGTATATACTAAAGTATATACAAGAGGTCTCGAATGCACAACATAAAAAGGAGGAAAGGAAAGAGAAGAAAGCCAATGGGGGAGGGTGGGGACCGGAGGTTGGAGGGATAGCATATGAAGAGCTGAGTGGGAAGGAGGAGAGAGGGCAAAGGAGGGAGGGGTAGGAAGGGAGGGCGGGGAGAGAAGAAGAAGAGGGGTGAAAGGACACATGAAGGAAAAAGGGAGGAGAGGAGAGGGACTGCGGGGGTGACAAGTTGAGAGGGCTAGTGTTGTAATCTTGTGCTCAATCTCTCTTATTTATGGTAACCAAGGCAGGCACAGGAACGCACCGTAGCGCTCCGCTTCCGTCCTCCCACAGGAAAGGGACCAAATAAGAAACACGTCAGCCTTGTCCATTACAGTTGCAGATCATTATCACACCTAAACCCAGAAATAAGAGCAAAGGACTCAGGTTTAGCAATGGCACCCTGCCTCTGAAACAACCATCCATCAGACATCCACCATGCTCCTCCCTCACTCTACTCAGGTGCCAACTAAACAGTGCAACTGTTTTAAATCTAACACCCCCTCAAGTTCCCCCACAACTCACCTTGCTTGTGCTGGGCCGTTACCCTCCAAACAAGCCTAAATTCACCCAGCCCTATCTCATAACCTCTTAAACATACACCTTAGCACAGCGTTTCTTCATCTTCTCATTTCTGTAGACCCCACTAAATCATTACTGGAATCCGGGGGCCCCACTGATTCATTATTGGAAGCCGGGACGCCCAACCTAAGCAATTTTTATGACGTGACCCATAAAACAATACACATAAATAGAAAAACAAGTACACACCAAACAAGTGTTCAAATATTGAGATATTTTATTTAATTAACAAAGAAAAATCACATTTTCAATTTGGCTTCCTAATTTGTATGTACTTTATTAATTTAATTTATTAATTTTAATAGACCTTGTGGACTCCAGTCCTCAGACCAATCAATCAATCAATCAATCAATCAATCAATCAATCAATCAATCCATTTGTAGAGCGCACTACTCACCCGTGAGGGTCTCAAGGCGCTGGGAGGGGTGGGGGTGGAAATTGCTGCTACTTCTCGAACATCCAGGTCTTGAGAAGTCTTCTGAAAGTGGATGCATCGGTGGTGGGTCCAGTGGAGTTCGGTGGTGTGGCTAAAGGTGACGTGGTTGCTAGTGGAGAAGATGAGGTCGAGCGTGTGTCCGGCAGAGTGGGTGGGAGACGTGATGAGCTGTTTGAGTCCGAGGTTGGCGAGGTTGGAGAGCAGGGTGGTGGAGTTGCTGTCGTTGGTGTTCTCGAGGTGGAAGTTCAGGTATCCAAGGAGGATGTAGTCCGTGTATGCAAGGGCGTGCATGCTGACGAAGTCGGCGATGGAGTTGCTGAACTGTGGCTGGGGGGTCTGTAGATGAGGGTTCCTCTGAGGGTGGTGTTGGGTTCGATGTTGATCTGGAAGTGCAGGTGTTCGGCGGCGCTGAGGGTATCGTCGGTGCTGGTCGAGATTCTGAGGGTGTTTCTGTGGACGATGGCGATTCCTCCTCCAGCTCCGTAGGTGCGGTCCCTGCGGGTGATTTTGTAGCCGTAAGGGATGGCTATGGTGATGTCGGGTGCCGAGGAGGGGTTCATCCAGGTCTCCGTTAGGAAGGCGACGTCCGGGGAGGAGGAGTCGAGTAGGTCCCAGAGTTCGATGGCATGGTTGCGGGCAGAGCGTGTGTTGAGAAGTATGCATTTGAGGTGGTTGCGTCTTGTTTCGGTGGGCGATTTGGTAGCTCGGAGGCTGATGAAGCTGCAGCTCCGGCAGGAGAAGGGTCCTTGGGTGCGCTTCGGCGTGACCAGGAAGCAGGTGTGCGATCGGCCGGCGTTGAGTGCATGGAGGGTGCTGTCATCGTAGTGGCATCGGTTGTCGTGGCGTATGCAGGGGCCAGGGGGTCTGGCGCTGGGCGCGGTCCAGGCACAGACGGGCACGGTCGGGCGCAGACAGGCTTGCCTTTGGCACGCCAGCGGCGCACCTGCTTCGTGCGCCGCGCCTGGACATAAGAAAGGTAGGTGGGAGGGAGGAGCAGCTGGGACGTGGGAGCGGGACGAATGGGCAAGCGGGGGGCAGGGCCGCAGGGGATGCAGCGGCGGGAAGGAGAGAGCTGGACGGGTGGGAATACAAAATACAAGGGCACAAAACGGGTGGAAATACAGAATATAAAAGGGCACAGAGTACAGTACAAAAAGGAAAACGGTACACAAAGGAATAAAGAACAGCTGACAGAAGTAAAATAGACAGATGGCAAAAGGGGCAGAGCTAGAGACTTACAATGGTTTGTGAGCTTCCTAAAAGACAGGCCTTTTGAAATGGCTACTCCACCTTTCAAAATAAATATTCAACCTCTTATATGTGGAGTCCCTCAAGGTTCTTTCTTAGCTCCAATGCTTTTTAGGTCTTGCCTACTAGACAGCTTTCAGCTTGCTAGTTACGAAAGAACTTCTGAACAACTTACCAAAAACCTTGCTGTGGAGTTAGAGTCCACCCATTGCTACCACTGGTTGGTTTTATTGTCACTCTTTTGCTTGCTTCTTATTCAATGGCTTTTGTCTTGCTCTCCTTGTGTTTGCCCCTCTCTCTGGAGCCTAAACTCTTTACCACACTTTTGATTGGCTGACAGGTATAGTTGCACTGTCCACATTTAAGGAAACTTCTTTTATTTTAGTTCTTTAACCACTCCATGAGAGTGCATGTTTTTTCAGGGTCTCTTTCTTGTGCTGCTTCTCCCACCCCACAGATCACCTCACCCATTCTCTAAAAATGCTCTGTGATGGTCAGTCACCCCCCCACTTGCTCTCGCCCTCATGCGCTACTCACCCCATACCTGTCCCACACCCCACATGCTTTGTGTTGTTTCCTCCTTCTTATCCCACCCGAACCATTGCTTCCTCCACTTTGACTTTGTAAAATGTTGTTTTAAATATTCTTACCACTCCCGTTCTTTGACCCTGGCCACTCCTTATTGCTTTCCTCCAACATTTCTTTTTTTCTCTCCCACTCCTCGCAGCAAGTGCATCAATATGTCATCATACATGCACATGCCTACTGAATGACGCAAATGCCAATGGCGTAATGACGAAAACCCACTATGCACATATCGCATCATCATGCATTTTTTTAATTTGTCTTTTTCACTATGTTACACGGCATCTCCAAAAAGCATTGGCAACCTCAGTATGATCATTCTGGGACAGGTCATTCAGTTCTTTGGTTACTTCCTTGATATTGAAAGGAAATGACAGTCAAAGTGTGCTGAAAATTTCAGGCAACCTTGGAGTATATTGCTGCTACTTTATGAGTGTCTTTTAAGGCTTAAAAACGGAGTGTGTTTAGATCAATTAACACAGAATGGTGATAATACTGAAATACCGTTACCCTTACGATCACACCTGTTTTTTAAAGCTTCTCTTTTGGTCTCAGTCTCCTGGTTCAAAACCGTTACCGTTACAGTGTGTAATTGTTTCTTCTCATATTCAGGGGCGTAGTTTGGTCAGTAAAACTGGGGTGGTGTGAGCTTCTGATTTTCTGACAATCGCGCTGGTATATCAGCACAGTACCCTGGCCTGAGCGGTCTTGAGTGAATCTGGAGGGGGACCCTTCATGTACTTTGCAGGGGGGTGCCCTTCAACTTTCATTACGCCACTGTCATCCTCTCATATGATGTAGTTTTGTGCATAGCCGTAAGCCATTCCTCAGACGTCGACAGCTGCAGGGAGTGCCAATGGCGCAAGATGCAAACGTTGGATGCTGGGCAGACCAGGGATATGGGCCCAGCTTGCCAGTAAGGTTATGGTGCAATTGTGTGTAGTGCCACTGTTGGGTAAGAGGCAGGTCGAATTGTTCTTGCAATGCTGCAAAGAATTTGAGTTCACCCGGGAGAGCAGATGGGTCAAAGTGTGGCTCTGTGGTGCACACCAGTGGTCTCAACTAAGCATGGCCTGCAGATGCAGATACCATAACTGTGCCAAATGGGCACCTTGTCATGAAGGTGTGCATCCACTGAGTGGGTGCCACGTCTATGACTCCCCTTTTACTACATATCAGTCGCCTCTAAGGTAGGCCCTAGCTAGCCCTATGGCAGGGTGCGCTGTAGGTAGAAGGAAGACATGTGCCTTAACTGTGTGGCATGTCCTGGTAGTGACAAACAGCCATTGGTTTCTCACTACTGTGAGGCTGCCCTCTCATAGGAATGCATTGGGGATTCCCTGATATGTGTGTCAGTGGTAATTGCTGATATGACCAACGACATCCCACCTTCACAAGACCTGACTCACTGGCCACCGTCTTCCACCGCAAGATCGCAGACATCCACGACAGCTTCAACACCACGACCACCCCAACAACCACTAAGATCTCCGCCCCCCCGACCACCACCCACACCAATCGCATACTCTCCTGGACCAACATCGACGGCGACGACACCATCCACTCTGGATCTCCGTCAGACCCATGCCCACACCACATCTTCAACAAAGCCAGCACAGCCATCGCACCCCATCTCCAGAAAGTCATCAACATCTCCTACAAGACAGCAACCTTCCCGGAGACCTGGAAGCACGTCGAGATCAACGTCCTACTCAAAAAACCCAAGGCGGACCCCAAGGACCTCAAGATATTCCGGCCCATCTCCCTGCTCCCGTTCCCGGCAAAGGTCATCGAGAAGACCGTCAACAAACAACTGACCCACTATCTCAACGAGAACAGCATCCTGGACCCTTCCCAGTCCAGGTTCTGAAGCAACCACAGCACAGAAACTGCCCTCATCACCGCCACAGATGACATCAGGGCCCTGCTGGACAACGGAGAAACAGCGGCCCTTGTCCTCCTGGACCTGTCAGCCGCCTTTGACACGGTCTGCCACCGCACACTAAGAACACGCCTCCACGACGCCGGTTTCCAAGAGAAGGCCCTGTACTGGACCACCTCCTTCCTCTCTGGCAGAACACAAAGCGTCCGCCTCCCCCCCTTCCGCTATGAAGCCACCAAGATCATCTGCGGCGTACCCCAGGGCTCATCCCTCAGCCCTACGCTGTTTAACATCTACATGGCACCGCTCGCCCACGTCGCCCGACTGCATGACCTCAACATCATCTCCTACGCCGATGGCACTCAACTGATCCTCTCCCTCACCAAAGACCCCCACACCGCCAAAACCAACCTCCATGAAGGAATGAAGGCCGTCGCCGAATGGATGAGGCACAGCCAACTGAAGCTGAACTCGGACAAGACGGAGGTCCTTATCCTCTGATCCACCCCTTCGGCCTGGGACGACTCCTGGTGGCCGACCGCACTGGGAACTGCTCCAACACCCACCGACCACGCATGCAACCTTGGGGTCATCCTCGACTCCACCCTCTCCATGACTAAGCAGGTCAACGCCGTCTCTTCCTCCTGCTTCAACACCCTCCGCATGCTCCGCAGGATCTACAAGTGGATCCCCACCGAAACGAGAAGAATGGTCACCCAGGCCCTCGTCAGCAGCAGGTTGGACTACGGAAATGCCCTCCATGCAGGAACCTCAGCCAAACTCCTGAGACGGCTTCAACGCATCCAGAATGCCTCGGCACGCCTGCTCCTCGACATCCGCCGCCACAGCCACATCACACCCCACCTGAGAGACCTGCACTGGCTCCCCGTCAACAGGAGGATAACCTTCAAGCTCCTCACCCACGCACACAAGGCACTCCACAACACCGGACCAGCGTACCTCAACAGACGACTCAGCTTCTACAGCCCCACCCACCAGCTCCGCTCCGCCGACCTCGCCCTCACCACAGTCCCCCGCATCCGAAGAACGACCTCCGGCGGCAGATGGTTCTCCCACCTTGCTGCCAAGACCTGGAACACCATCCCCATCCACCTACGGCAGACCCAAGCCCTGCTGACTTTCAGAAGACTTCTCAAGACCTGGCTTTTCGAGCAGTAGCAGCACCCCCCACCACCCAGCGCCTTGAGACCCTCACGGGTATGTAGCACACTCTATAAGTGACATGATTGATTTATTGATTGATTGATTGATTGTTTGATATGAGAGGAGTAGCGTGATCAAGTTTGGTATGTTTGGAATAGTGGTAATAAATTCTGCATAATGGTGTTCGCAGATTTAGTATCACTATTTTATAAAGGCCACTTTTAGAAGTGGGCATTTCTGTGTGCTATCTGTCTTTGTGCCTGCCTGATGTGTATTGCATGTCTGGCTCTGAAGTGACAGGGGCTGGGGATGAGCAGTGGCTCCAGAGGGGCTGGGTGAGTCAGCACCAGGCTGAATAGGCCTGTCTGCATTTGGAGTAGTGGGAGGAGTAGCCCCTGACCCTGAATAGGTCTGTACCTGCCTTGTACAATGGTGGCTCCGCCCACCTGTGTTGTGGCTGGGGCCAGGACCTCCACCGTCAATGGGGACTCTTGTGCACTTGTTAAGTGCCCCCCAGAACTGGTTTGGACTAGGTCCAGTGCCCTGTGCCAGGGCAGAACAAAGACTGTGAGTGGTAAAAATATTGGGTCTGTGGCCCCAGGTCTGAGGAACTGTGTGCTTACTTGGATCTGGGCGAAAAGGACTGCTGGGCACCAGGAGGAACCACCACAAAGGACTTCCCCTCTGTTAGAGAGCCCTGTGAACTGGCCTCGCTGGGCCCAGCTCTGTACTGTGGGACCTTAGGGGACTGAGGGCCATATGTAGGTAGCTAAATACCGGCCGGTAACGGACGAAAATCGGTAAGTTTCCCGTTACTGACCGGTATTTAGACCTTTCTAATGTAGGAGGCAGGTTTTAAGGATTCGGTAATTTACCGATTCCTTATTTTAAGGAATCAGTAAAATACCGACTCCTTAAAACCTACTTAGGAGGCACTCAAGGGAGTGCATTTTTGCATTCAGGATTCGTTATTTACCACCAACTACAAGTTAGTGGTAAATACCGAATACCTTTAAGAAAGCAATAATTTGCTTTTCTCAAGGTGCCACGTGGCAGACATCATAGGGCATGTATGTGCGCCACATGTGCACACATGCACGATTCAGGGGTGCAACAGGGTGTCAATGTGACACCCTGTCACCCTTGAATATGCTCCCCCTATTACCGATTTGGTATTTACCGAATCGGTAATAGTGAATGGCTTCCCATTCATTCCTGTGGGCCTCCAGGCCCATAGGAATGAATGGGAAGGTGATTCCTTATTACCGAATCGGTATTACCGATTCGGTAATAACAAATATTACCGATTCTGTATTTTTTAGCGAATTATTAGCTACATATGAAATACCGATTCCTAAATACCGAATCGGTAAAATTCGGTATTTAGGAATCTGTATTTCATATTTACCTACATCTGGCCCTGAGTGTGCTGTGAGCACTTAATCCCCCTGACAAGCCATCTGCACACCAGAGTGCTCTGCTGTCCCCTTCAAGCAGAGGGTGGAGAGCGCTGCCGGCCCTTGAGCTGTGGACCAGCTGGGTGCTGCTGGGGCCACCGGTAGCATGGGGGGTGCTGCGCCCATCTCCCCTCCTATAGCAGGCCAGGAGGAAGAGCGTGAGGATCCCCTTTGGTGTTTCCATTGTGCTCAGGAGTGCTGTAGCATTCGGCAGAGCTTAAGTCAGGCAGGAGAGCCTGACTGTGGGTGGGGCTCCTGTGTCAGTGAGGGAGAGCCCTGTGTGGTTTCCACTCAGCAAGGAAGCAGCCGTGGTGGAAAAGCCGGAAGTCAGGCAAGGTTTGTGCCTGGCTGTGGGAGGGGCCACAGAGAACGGCTCCGGCGGAGACTTCGCTCAGTGTTCTAGAGGCTCAAAATAGAAGTCAGGCGAAGCCTGCCTGACTGGGGGTGGAGTTTTCCCCCGGACGAGGAAACTCGGCAGGAGCTGTGCCTGGCGGTGGCTGGGGTCCGCCGAAGGAGACCCGGTCGGAGCCTTGCGGGCTTCTGGGATCGAGAGAGAGAGGGGGTCCCCACCAGGGAAGAGGAAGAGATGCAATGCCGCAGTGCTGTGGCCTTCAAGAGCCCACCCACCAGCTTTTTGAGACCGGACTCGCCCGAGTAAGGGTGAGTCTGGCCATTTGAGAAATTGCCTACATAGGGGAGACCAATTGAGGTCTTCCAACCCTCGAGGGCATTGCGTTACCTGTTGGTAGCAGTGCCGCCCCCCTGTGCATAACAGGCCTTGCTGCTGCATCGGCAGCTAGTAGGCCAGTTGGAGGCCTCGTGTTGTGAGGGACATTTCGGGGTCAGCCCAGGACAGGTCCCCGCACAGTACTTTGGAGGCTGCCTCCCAGGACAGGGAGGACAGCTGCCAGACCCATACATTGTAATGTGTATGCCATGTAAGAGTTGGGCTATGTACTGCTGATCATGTTCAGCGATGGTGCAGTGGCACCCGGATGGTATGCAAATGAGTTCTGCCTACGGTGGTGGGACCTATTGCAGTTAGGTAATGTTGTATTTAATTGCCAGTAATGTAATGACAATATGTGCACACTACTGAGGTTGCTATAATGTACACTGCTACTGGTGTGGCTATCTTATGTTTTGCATAATATATGGTCTCAGGTGATGAGAGGACGTTTATGCCTAATGTGTGGCGCTAAGAGCACCTTTACCAGTGGTTACTGGTTGCTTCTATTTTTCACTACTTGTGTGTCCTAATGGTGATGACAGTGGCCTGATTGGCCCTGTAATGTATATAATCCCCCGTAAAGTGATACCTAAGTGCCAGGTGGAACAGTGTATATATGTGATTATGTTCAAATGTGTTTTGTGGATAATACAAAGGCTATTTTGGATATAACCTTGTGCAGAGTTTCTTTTGTGGTGTGCCTAGTGTGTTGCTGCTGCATGAGTGTGTTGTGCAAACGCTATACACATTGCCTCCAGGATAAGCCTGACTGTTCTGCCAAGCTACCAAGGGGGTGAGCAGGGGTTATCTACGGTGTGTAACTCCCTTGCCCTAACTAGAGTAGTGGTTTCTGCCTCGCTTAGGCGCATGCCGAAGCCAACCAGAAATCCCATTTCTAACATCCAGCATCTGTTCCGGCTGGCGCAGAGCTGCTGCCATGGGCTCCATGGCAAGCAGAAACAGCAGAGGGGAGACCGGACATCCCTGGCGCATGCCCTGTTGGACTGGGAATGGATCTCAGGAGAAGCCACCGCAATTGACCTGCACCGAGGGGCAGTTATATAGCCAGCAAACTCTAGAGATAAAATCCGTGCCGAGACCAAATTTCCAGAGCGCAGCAAACAGGTAGTCCCACTCTATCCAGTCGAAGGATTTCTCTGCTCCCAATGGCAGAGCCAACGCCTCCTCTACCAGTTTCACTGCCACCAAGACTGCATGGGCCAGTGTTCGCATGCTGTTGCGTGACAAGTGACCCGGGACGAACCCCACATACGAATGATAAATGAGGGAGGGAAGGACACATTTGAGGTGGGCTGCCATTATGCTGGCCAAGATCTTGACATTTCTGTTGAGGAGGGGTATGGGGTGGCAATTACTGCAAGGGGGGGTCTTTCCTCATCTTGGGGAGTACCCTGATCGGGGCTTTGTTGGGGCAGAGGTCCAAGAAGCCTGACCGGTCGGCCTCTGTAAAGGCCTCATGGAGGAAGTCTACCACCTCGGTCTTGGTCCACCTGTAAAATTCAACAGGGAAGCCGTCTTCCCTGTTAGGGAAGTTTAGAGATGGCCTGCATAACCTTCTCTTTAGTAATCGCACCCTGGAGCAGTTCCTGGCCCTCATCAGTGAGGCAGGTTATTTGAACGGTGTACAGGAAGGAGGAGGTCTGTGTCACATCCGGGACCATTTCGGGGGAGTAGAGGGCCCCATAAGAGGAGGTTAACATGTCCATGATATCCTGTGGCTTGGTAATGAGATCCCTGGTGTTGGCTGTAATGGCAAGGATAACTATACCTGCTTCCCTTTGCCTCAGCGGCTCTGCCAGGAGCCTGCCCTCCTTCTCCCCATGCCCGTAATAGCTGTACTTCAATTTCTGGAGCACATATTCAGCTTTGGAGGTGAAGAGGAGCTTGAGGTCCATGCGTGCCTTCTCGAGACTGTGCCTGATGGCATCAGAGGGGCGGGCATGTGTAAGTGTGTGTGAGGCAGGCTATGTCCCCCTCCAGCATCTTCTGCCTTTCCTCTCTCTGCTTGTTGGACAGAATGGCCTCTCTCATCAGCTGGCCTCTTACAGATGCCTTTGCCACTGCCCACAGGATCAGCGACAAGGTGATAGAGCCTTATTTGTGCTCCTGGTAAGTGGGGATGTGGGATTTGAGTTGTTCCTTGCCAGTAGATTGATTGTAGCAAGATAGGCTAAGGTGCCAGGGTTTGTGGATCTGCCCCGTGGGACCCAGATCAGCCACCAGGCAGATAGGGGAGTGATCTAAGAGTGCTCTCTCTAAGATGGCGGCATCGCACACAAAGGAAAGCAGAGGCTGGGCCACAAGGAAAAAATCCAACCGCGATTGCATGCCGTGTACTGGGACAAGTAGGTGTATTCCCTGTCTGCCGGATACAAAAGGCTGTGGTCCGCTCTGATATTACCCATGAGATCCCGGTCCGCATTATGGACCATGTCAGTAGGACCCGTATGGTCCAAGACCATGTCCCAAGCCAAATTCCAGTCACCCCATCAGAAAATTTCCAGCTTCTATCTCTGTCAGAATTGTGGTGAGCTCAAGAAAGAAGGAGCACTTCCATCCTATCGGTGCGTAGACAGAGCCCACGCAGAGCACATTGCCACCAACCTTTAGTTTGGCAAATGAATGGCGGCCCTCATGGTCTATCTAGGATGTGAGCACTGTGTGGGACATGGTTGTGTGAATCAGAATGTCCACTCCACATTTCCACGTTGACGTCGGGACATCACATTCCATAGACGGCAGCAACTGTGGCTCTCCTAACCCACCCAGTCCCACCATAGCTTTTCTGCTTCCGTCTGGATAAGGTGCGTTTCCTGGAGGAGGGCTATGTCGACCTGCATAGAGTTTAGATATGCAAGCACCATTTTGTGCTTGACATTGTGTGTAAGGCCATTCATGTTTCAAGAGATGACATTGAGGGCATTCAGCGGGGGCATTGCGAGCGTCAGTGCCCAGGGAGGGGCAAGGGGAGATGGGGAGTGCTGGGGGGTCGGTGTCATCTGTCAAGCTCACTGGACAGACCCACTTGAAGGCGGGACCAGCAAGAGGGTCACCTATGTGTCTGGAGAGAGGGAATGAGGGGTGGCAGGCGAGAGAGGTAGGGAAGGCAGAGGACAAGGACAGGTGAAAGAAGCAAAGCAAGAAAGGGAAGAAGGAAAAACAAGGAAGGACAGGGGAGAGCAGAGCACTGAAAACACAAAATTCAAAACCAATTAAACTTCTGGAATTGTAAGGAACAATAGTGCTGCTGGGAAGGACGCAGAAGAGAATGATAACCTTGTGTGAGTGAGGAAGAGGAGGGAACCAGGGAAATGGAGGGAGAGGGGCCCATACTGAGACGTGACAGAGTGGTGGGGGAAAAGGAGCACCCTGTGTCAATCCTTGGTTGCAGCTGGGGGGTTGGGAGGTGAGGAGTGGGTATTTTCCAGTACTATGAGATCAGCATGCCAAGGACAAAGTGGGGAGAACAGGGAGGAGGCAAAGGGGCACAGTCGTCCCCGGCCCCCTAACATCAGTGAGGGGAGTGGGGAGTCAGGCACGGGGCATTGCAGCTAAAGGTGAAATGATGTCAGGGGAAGGGGATAGAAAGAGACTGCAACAGTGCACATGGCAAAGGATCAGTGGGGTGCAGGGCACGGGGACAACTTGTACTAGGAATGGGAAAGTCCTAGCTTCAATTATTAAACCAACAATAATGAACAGACATGCTGTACTCAGCCTTCAGGCCTGAAGGTACAAAGCATCCAATACTCAGCAGCTGGCACTGTATCCATCAACCAATCGATAAACCCGGCTTCAGTGGCAAATGGGATGTATCACGTCCCCTGTCCTTCGTGAGTTCTGCCACAGCATTGAGAGCGTTCTCCCTGCCACTCTGTATGCAATTTACCATGTCCTGGTGCCAGGGCCCCCAAGGCTGCACGTCCATACTTCCCAAAAGGCTGCTGACCGGTGGCTGTGGCAGAGAGGCCAGGGGGGCATGGGGTCTTATCCATGGCTCTGTCTCATAGTCCATCAATCAAGGCTTGCAGCGTCTCAGGGTCACAGAAGTCCTTGCATTTGCTGTCCTTAGTGATCCACATGCGCGCATGTTTCAAAAAGGCTAAAAGTGATGCCCCACTTGCGCAGCAGTGGTCTGAGGGAAAGGAAGGACTTCCATTTGTCTCCCTGGAGAAGTCAGCTGCAATTTGTATCTAGTGGCGCGCAAAGTCATTGGGCTCATGTGCCTTTGTCGCTGTGAGGATCTGTCAGGCCTGATTGTGGTGAAGGGAGCATTCTATGATGGGCAACATGTCTGTCGGTGCCAGGGGTCTATGTGGCCATATTCTATGGGGCCTCTGCATTTCAAGCGACAACTCCAAGGGAGAGGCCAAACAGAATTTGGATGGTCTCTCAGTTTTTCAGACGCCCCTGAGGGGGGAAATGGGACTCAAAGGCTTGCAGTCTCACCGGCATCAAGGCCTACTGTTGACCACTCTTTGGCTCTCCACCTTATTAACCAGTGCAGAAGTGCCCTGGGCTAGCCTGTCCTTGCCAGTCCCCTAGCAATGCGTCCTCTGTCGCGGGAGGGTCAGCACCGGCATGAAATCTATTCCTGGCGGAAGTGCAGGGCTCCTCAGTACAATGGGGCAGTCCAAGTGTTATGGTCAAGACCTATTCTCCACTCATTTGCGGGCGCGAGCAGAAGGTGGAATGAATGCAGGGTTTGAATGATGGTGGGGGGAGAAAGAAAGGAAGGGCAGGGCGCCGGGCATGGCTGTCGAGAATCCACGCAATCAAAAGGGCATGCAAAGCAGCAGCCTCCTAGGCATAGTCAAAGCCAAGCCACCTCGCACCACTCCCAGCCTTGGAAGTGCAGGCTCCAAGGTGTCCCAGACTGTCATCACAGTCTTGCGGACCCACTCCATCAATGTGTGGCCAGAGGTCTCTGGGTGCTGGCACTCCTATCCCCGTGGCCTCCTAGCACAGAGATCAGGCGGCCATCACCATTGGTGGCCAGACTCTTCCCCAGGTGCACTGATCCTAATATAAACATTAAAAAGTCACAAAAGATGGATTTCTTGGCTGAGTACTGTTTTGATGGTAAGAAATATATAAAACATGGGATATATAATTCAGTGCTAACACTTTCTTTTGAGGTCTGGCCTGGAGACTGCTGTGGCCTTTTTCATATGTGGACGACACGCAGCTGATATTTATCATAACCTAAAGAATGTCACAGCCCGCTTCGCAGCAGGCTTGATGACTGCGAATTGTCTCCTGCTGAATGCCAACAAAACTGAAATCTTGTTGTTTGGCAAAACTCTGCAGTTTTGGAAACACAAATGGTGGCCTTTGGAACTTTGTCCTGACCCTTCCCCGAAATTGGTTTTAAGCAATCTGGGCGTGCATCTCGACCAAGCACTTACCATGAGAGATCAGGTTACTGCCATTACTGGCACTTTTTTCATATGCTACGTACGGAAAGCCTTCCCCCTCCTTCCTCATTTTGGGCCATATGTAAGAAGCCCAATACCGGTCAGTAACGGCCGATTTTCAGTAAATATCCCGTTACCGACCGGTATTCAGGCTTTTGGTATGTAGGGGGCACATTTCAGGATTCGGTAATTTACCGATTCGGTAATTTTACCGATTCGGTAAATACCGAATCCTGAAATTATATGTAGGGGGAGTGTGTGGTTGTTGTGGGGATTCGTTATTTACCACCAACTAAAAGTTGGTGGTAAATGACGAATAGCTGGAAAAAAGCATTTTTTTGCACTTTGAAGTGTGCAATGTGGCAGACATACATGCCCTTAGGGCATGTATGTCTGCCACATGTGCACACATGCAGGAATCAGGGGTGCAACAGGGTGTCACTGTGACACCCTGCCACCCTTGATTGTGCTCCCCCCATTACCGAATCGGTATTTACCGATTCGGTAATGGTAACCGGCTTCCCATTGATTCCTATGGGCCTCCTGGCCCATAGGAATCAATGGGAAGCCAGTTACCATTACCGAATCGGTAAATACCGATTCTAAATTACCGACCCATTCCAAATCGGTAAATATTACCGATGGATTACCTACATATCATTTACCACGTCATAAATACCGAATCGGTAAAATTCGGTATTTATGAAGTGGTAAATGTTAGGCCACCTACATATGGCCCTTTGTGAGGAAAACACTTGTAAAAGCACTCATCTTCAGTAACTTCGACTGCTGCAATGCTCTCCTGGCTGCCATGAATGAGACGGCTGTAAGTAGATTGCAAGTCTTCCAAAGTACGGCGCCACGCCTCATCCTCAATCTTCCAGCCAGAACGGCCTTAGCCCCTCTTCTGTGCTTGCTTAATTCGCTGCCGATTCAGAAGAGATCCATCTTTAAGGTTTGCTGCCTGACTCACAAGTCCTTGCTGGGCCCTGCACCTGGCTATCTCTCTGCAAAGCTTCTTCACTATGGTCCTTGCAGATTTTTTAGGTCCAGTGACAAAGCCCTGCTGGCAACCCCACATATCATGAAATCTCGCCCAGGAGGCAGATCCTTTTCTTACCTGGCTCCCATTTGGTGGAATGAGATCCCATTTCATGCGCGTCAATGCGCTGACCATTTCAAGTTCAGCAAACCTATGAAAACTTTATTATTCCAGGCCTAGTCAGTCTTCTCCTGTACTCGTTTTTTTGGTCTCGCCTGACCCAGCGCATGCGCTGGTCTGGCGAGACTTATTGAGAGGGCTCCAAAAAGTGCTACCAGGACAGCCTAGAGCTACAGTGCATGTACGCGGGCGCGCGCGCCGCGTTTTACCGGGATTACTTTCACTTTCGGCCGCACGGCCGCTTTGGTGTTTGATCGTGATCGCAATCACGATCACTTTCACTTTCGCGCCGCTTTGCATAGCCAATAGGTCTCGCTTTTGGGACCTTATAAGTATTTAGTTATGCAACTGTTGCATGGCTAAACACTTATAAGGTCCCAAAGGCGAGACCTATTGGCTATGCCAATGCTTGTGCTGTGTTGCACCGAGATACCCCTTCCGGGGTGATTTGTGGGGATTATAAATTGAATTAACATAACATAACTTGTAATCAAAAAAAGTATAATTGAAAATACTTTGGGTTAGCCATATGTATCTATTGGTTTGTTTAGCAGTCATTCACATTTTGCGTGCACCAACCGCAGCATAAGTCAACGGGTCATCCCACATCAGCCATTGACTCTATGGCACAATGAATTATGACATTTGTCCTACACATCTGGCACATCTGGCTAAAAAGAAGTATACTTCTGTTCCATAGTTGGTGGGCCCATACTTTACTTCCTCAATGATTTTTAGCTCCCATTCTTGATGTTGTGTTTACTTTTTGTTATTCATCCTTTTGTTTAAATTATGTTTTCAGGTTACAATGATTGCTGGTCAATTATACCTTTTCTTTGCATCAAAAAGAATAATGGTTTTATTTGTCTGTATTAAAAATGCAATTCTTTCCATTCCTATTTTAAGTACAACAGCCTGCAAAGCAGCACACCTACTGTTTTATTACAATTATATCGATGGTCATTTTTTTAAGTGTCATTTTTATTGCAAGCATATGGCAGTCATGTTTGGACCGCAGTATCTTTTCTCTCTTTTGTTTTTGTGGCATACGCTTGCAATCCAAAGATTACAAAATATCCATTGCACCAGCTTGCTATAGCAAGACATTGGTTTTGCCAATGTTTATCTTTTGGGGGCTTTGGATTACAGCATTGTTTTAATAAATATTACCAATTGAGCCAGATTTCTTAGGCCAGACTCCGGCTTTGCCAGAACCAATTGCCAGCATTACCACTTAACCATATGGTAATTATTTCACAGCCTTATTGAAATGCCATGATGTGCAGACAGGGTTTTGCTAGTAATACCCAAATGGCGCATTATTGCCCCCTCCTCCACTCTCTGTACGTATACAAACAATGGACACACTCCAGCCATTCCTTTCTCGGTACAAAATGGAGGAAAATGAGAAAACGGCCTGCAGCATCCATGACCTATGTGTATACTGCAATGCACTCGTGCATATGAAGACCTACATAGACTGCAAACAAATGAAATACGTTCTCCAGCATTTGACGTTGGCGGTTCCACTATATTTAATTTAACATTACACCTGCTGGAGCACTGCACTGCAAGAGCTGTAAAAAGGTGATAAAGTATAAAAATGCGTCTTCTTAAGAATGGGCAGACAGTGAGGCGGTGCACAGTCTGAAGAGTGACATTTATTATAGATCTTCGAAAACATCTTGGACTGAGTCAGGTGAGGAGGTTGTAAGTCATGGGTGATAATGCTGCTTATCACAGTCTAGCATTGATCGCCTGACTTAAGATAAGACTGGCCTCCAGACCGAGTTGGGATATAAAGGCTGCAGGCCATATTCACAAATACTTTTACTAACTTAACCCTACATTTATGGCTGAAAATGGCTCCATTCACTCCTGTCGGGAATCCACAAAAGGATGCCAGGAAGGCATAACGGGCTTTACAGCTGTGCACTTTTACAGCACAATAGCATCAGTAACGCAGTAGTGACCGCCTCACAAAGGATGGAACTGTCATAATCACAGGGTGGTTAGTGGAAACCCAAAAAAGTGTGAACTAGTTGGCATACAGAATTCCTTTTTGACCCTTTCCACCATGGAAATGGTTGGATATCAGAGACTTACTCTCTGGGGTGAGACTTGGAGTAGAACGCGCCCAAATTGTGTGGGATGTCCGAGAAGAGGTTTCGTCAGTGGGAACATTTTTATACATAAGGAAATTATTTTCCTATGAGAAAAAAAGAAAAAAAGTGCTTATGCATACCTGGATACATTTCCCCAAAGCAAAGCTATACCCTCAATATAACACCACATGTTGCGGACGTAGAAGATGTCACGGTCAATTCCAAGTAATAGATTTGAAGAGCTACCCCAACTGTGTAGATGTAATTCTGAAGGTGTAAATGTGTGACTTTGTGAATTGGGGACCATATTCTACATATAACGGAACATAAACTGAGATACCTGAGAAATGCCAGAGTTCCATAAACATCTAGGGGCAGATTTAAAAGTAATGCGGCCCATTAGAACGTGACGCATCTAGGGAAATGCGTCATCTTGTAAAGCCCAGTGCCACATTATACCTGCGTCAGATATAATTTATGCAGGGTGGGCATTCCTATGCAGGAAAGCCTCGTAGAAGTGACCCGGTGAAATCTACAATATTTCACTGCGCCACTTCTAGGACGCCATTGCGTAAAAACCCTGCACCTGCTTGGAGCAGGCATAAGGAGTGACGCAGTGTATTGAGAATAGGCCTCCTTGTGCATTGCTGGAGTTGTGTCGTGCTTGCGACACAACTCCAGCAATGATGCATCTGTCAATCCTTGCGCCATGATGCGCCGTATTATAAATACGGTGCATCCTTGGTGGAGCAAGGGTTTCGCATGGAGGCACAGGGATACTGACACATCTGTACAGATGCGTCAGTTTCTTGTAAATCTGCCCCTGAGTCCCAGATTTCCTGTAATTTTGCAATGGGTTTGAGTGACTTTTGTAACACAACCACAACAGTTACTATCCAATCCAAAACCAAAATTGCATTGGATAGTCTCCAAAGTAGCACAAACTTGTGGTAACCACTGCTTTGTGTGACTTTGCATCAAATGTGCATTCCATGGCTGGTACAAGGGCATTCACATGCACTTGACACTAATGCCTATCTACAAACATTCGTAGACAGTGATTTGCACAATCTTACACGTGCTGTTGGACTTGGCCCACCCGACAGGATCACCCCCAACAGTTTTCACCCCTCCAGTTTCTTGCCAGAATTTGCTTTTGTTGGCCTTAGGACTCTCTGCACTTTGCCACTGGTAACCAGTGCAAAAGTGTTTGTGCTCACTCTCTAAAACATGGTAAAATTGACTTTCATCTAATGGGCATATTTCATTTTCTTATAAGTCCCTTGGAAAGTGGTATACCATATACCCTGGGCTGGTACATTAAATGTTATTAGTGGGCCTACAGCACTTAATGTACCACCCCATTAAGGAGCCGATGAAAACATGTCTCAGGCCTCCAATTGCAGCTTGTTAGCAGTTTTAAACTGCCAATTCGACTTGGCATAAGTCACCCTAAGCTAAGCCCATAGGGCAGGGTGCATTGTAATGAAATAGTTGGGCATGTATTTTTACGTTTTACATATCCTGGTAGTGAAAAACCTTAAATATGTTTTTCCCTACTTCAAGGTCTTCCTCTTCCTTAGGATAACAATGGGTCACCTCATTACATTTAATTAGTATTAACTTTTGATTTTGGAGCAGGTAAGAAAATCATGCTTAGTGTCTGAGAAATTGTAATTTAGAATCCTCTTTGATGGAAAAATTGGATTTTAGATCACAATTTTAGAACGTTGGTATTTTTCTTCCCTAACTATGAGGTACCTGCAGCTTGTTCCTGGGTTACCTGACTGGGTGTAGTTGGCAGTTAGCTTTTGTATATTCCTTCAAGACAGCTGCACAATCGAGGGATTATATATGCCTGGATTGGCAAACTCAGTCAGGATGCCTGCAGACAAGACTGGGAACAGGGCAGGCAGGCAGTAAATTCCAAACACTTTTGTTAGGGGAACCTCTAGAAACTTCTCTTATTCCAAAGGAGGCATCAGGTATAAAAACTCTTCAGTTTACTTTCTGAACCTATGGATGGAGTCTCAAAGGACTGCCTGCTGTTGTGGCCTTTTATGTGCTTCAGAAGACTGCTTTTCTGCACCAAGAAGGACTGCTCTGTGGTCTGAATCCTGCCTTGAACCCTCAGAGACCTACCCTGCTGCTTGAGCCCTGTTTGTCAGGATCTTACCGGATGTGATTCTGCAGGAGCGCCACCGAGTCCCCACGCTGCTGTTGCTAGATGCTGATGCTAATTCCCAACCGTCCCCTCTCACACTGTGTAGCTATCAATCCCTAGAATACACAGGTAAGAAGGGAAAGAGGGGAGACAAAACAAGGAAAGGAGGGTAGCATCCAGAGAACTGCCGTCTTCACCTTCACTGTGGTCCTTAGAAAGCGGAATTCTGAAAAGGCACAAAGAACATGGGATAATGGAGGGAAGTGATGTGAATGTGCCTAAAAGCCCCCTCCCACCTGTCCTTACTAACCAAAAGGAGGAACTCCTACCTAGTGGTGGAACCGGGATGGTTGTAAGGGGAATCCTAAGGAGTCTACCGGAACTGACCCTGGTACCATGTGAGACACACCTTTTGTTTGCATCTAAGGAACCATAAAGTGAACAAGATAGGGATGAGAAGTGCTCTTTATGTTGGAACTGATAACCCCCCCCACCGCGCTCTCCCGGCACAGTACCTTGGGATGTGAAGTAGCGGAGCCTTGGATGGAGTCAGGAACGTTACTGCCAGATGCAGCGAAGAATCGAATTTGTCCAGCACTCCACGTGAGTGAACGAAGGAAAGCGGGTGTCTGGAGGATTGGGCAGAAGTGGAAGGGAACTGGGAAGGACGAGTGGAATAGAAGGGAGTAATGGTCCCAAAGGAAACGGGAGCAGGAGCGGTTAAACCCGGCCGGCCCACGAGACAAGGTCCGGTAAGGTGGGCGGAGCACACCGCTACCTGCTGCTGATGCTCGAAGGAGCACAGGAACAAAGCGCCAAGCGGCGCGAATCAAAATAAGCCCCCGAGCGGGAGGAAACAAGCTCGGGTGTCAGAGCTCTGACAAAGAGGCTGGCGGTGAAATGAAGCAACCGCGGAATCCTCTTTAAGTGGTGGGGCAAAGGACACGGGATCAGATTGACTACCGAGGTAGTCCAGGAACTCAGAACGTTGAGGGTAAGTATCGCAACAGCCTGAGGAGCCACACTGGAACGCGAAGCTCCGAGCAAACCGGAAGTCAGGCTTTTCAACTCGCCTGACCGTGTTGCACCTGCGCATTCGTGAGCGGCCATCTTGGACAAGGAGCGCATTCATCCGGGGACTGGAATCGGCAAGCGTGACAGTATACTCCCCCTAGAACCCCTCCCACAGGTTTGGGCTTGTGAGGATGGCGTCTATGAAAGAGACGGATCAATCGAGGGGCATGGACCTGACTAGCGGGTTCCCACGTACGTTCCTCTATACCGTAACCCTTCCAGTGTATCAAGTACTGTAATCGACGTCTGTTTCTTCGTGAATCGATAATGGCTTCTACTTCGTATTCATCATCTCCCTCCACGGATACCGGAGCTGGTTTCGGGGGAAGCCGAGTCTCAGGTTCCATGGGCTTTAACAACGAAACATGAAAGACAGGGTGTACCCTAAATGACACTGGCAAGTGCAGTTCCATAGCTACTGGGTTAATTACTCTTTTGATCTTGTAAGGCCCAAGGAACTTAGGTTTGAATTTACAAGGACCCTTTAAAGGTATATATTTTGATGATAGCCATACTTCATCCCCGGGTTGATACAAAGGTTCTGTCTGTCTGTGAGTATCCGCCCCTCTTTTATACTGCGCCTTAGCCTGGTCTAAGTTAACCCGCGTGACTTTGTGTATGTCTTGAATGTTTTGAATGAAGTCACTGACCGCTGGAACGGCACAGTCCGAGACGGTTACTGAGGGAAGGGTTTTTGGGTGGAAACCGTAAGAACAGTAGAAGGGTGTGTGTTTCGTGGATGCATGTTGACTGTTATTGTATGCATACTCCGCTATCCATACCATCTTGTCCCATTCTGTTCTAGAGTGTAACGATTGGCTTCTTATGTACTGTTCGAAACACTGGTTTACCCTCTCGGTCTGGCCATCGGTTTGGGGATGATGACTAGAGGACAATCTGACTTCCATCTGTAGCTGGGAGCACAGTTTCCTCCAAAACCGGGAAACAAACTGAGCACCTGTGTCTGACACGACCACTGAGGGAAACCCGTGTAACCTAACTACGTGATGGAGGAATACTGTAGCTAGTTCAGCCGCCGTAGGGAGGCCCCGTAATGGAACAAAATGTGCAGTTTTAGTGAATAGGTCTACTACCACCAACAATGTGGTGTGTCCGCTGGTTGTGAGAGGTAATTCCACTACGAAGTCCATTGACACTGTGTGCCATGGCAAAGGGGGGGTAGGTAGAGGTTGGAGTAACCCCATAGGCCTCTGTCTGGATGTCTTACTTTGGGCACACACGTGACAGGTCTTCACAAACTGTTCTACATCCTTTCCCAGAGTGGGCCACCAAAACCATCTTCTTACTGAGGCGATGGTCTTCTTTATTCCAGGGTGTCCGGCCAGAGGGTGAGCATGACACCATTCCAGAGCCTGTCTTTGTAAGTCCAAAGTAGGAAGAACCAGGCCTTCCTGCACATAAAGGAACCCTTCCCTTGTAACGTGTTCAACAGAGTCTATCATTTCTTGTCCGCTCACTGTCTGTTGCTCTGTCCGTACTGTAGTGCAGAAATCCTCCTCTGAAAGTCCTCCCACTATTCTATGCTGAGGTATGATGTGGGGTGGATCTACCTGTTCTTCTGGTATTTCAAATCCTAACCGAGATAATGCATCGGCTTTACCATTCTGTCTGCCCGCTCGGTATTGAATAGTGAAATCGTACTCACTAAAGAATTGGGCCCACCGCAATTGCTTCATGGATAGGGCCTTGGCTGATTTTAAAAATTGCAAGTTACGGTGATCTGTGAACACCATGACGGTATGTCTGGCCCCCAACAGGTACTGACGCCACTCCTCAAATGCCTTCTTAATGGCTAACAGTTCTTTGTCGCCAACAGCATAGTTTAATTCTGCAGGTGTGAATTTATGGGAAAAAAATGCTACTGGATGTAATTCGCCCGTAGTGTGATCTGCCTGGGATAGCACCCCACCCACCACGGCCTGCGAAGCATCCGCCTCCACTATGAACGGATACCTGGGATCCGGATGTTGGAGTACTGGAGCTTGTGTAAAAGCTGTCTTTAGTGTTTGAAATGCTTTATCGGCTTCTGTTGTCCATAAAAAGGGGACCCCTTTTTTCAACAGTTTTGTAATAGGCGCTATCGTTCTTGAGAAGCCAGATATAAAACGCCTATAAAAATTGGCGAAGCCGAGGAAGCTTTGAATGTCCTTCACCTTTTGAGGAGCAGGCCAACGATGGATGGCTTCAACCTTTTGAGGGTCCATACTCAACCCCTGTGGTGATATAATGAAGCCCAAAAAAGGGACCGCCTGGACATGAAACATACATTTCTCAAGTTTGCAATATAAATGGTTGTCCCGTAGTCGCTGTAACACGTTTCTGACGTGGTGTACGTGTTCTTGTAGGGAAGAGGAGTAGATTAGCAAATCGTCAATATAGGCAATGACGTAGACCTCCAGCATTTCCTTAAGTACCTCATTAATGAAGAATTGAAATGCTGAGGGGGCATTACACAGCCCAAAGGGCATTACAAGATATTCGTAAAGGCCGTATTTGGTACAAAAGGCCGTCTTCCACTCATCTCCCTCTACTACCCTAACCAAGTGATACGCACCCCGTAAATCTAGTTTAGTAAATATTTGGGCATTTCTCACTTGATCAAGGAGAGAAGAGATGAGCAGAAGAGGATACCTGTTTTTAATCGTGATTTTATTTAAAGACCTATAGTCGATGCAACAGCGCAAGCCCCCTTCCCGCTTCGGTATAAAAAACAGCGAGGACGATGCTGGGGATCGGGAAGGACGTATAAACCCCATGGCCAACATGGAGTCCAGGTATTCTCTCAAATAAAGGTTTTCTTTCTCCGTGAGGGAGTAAACCCTGCTACAGGGTATTTTAGCCCCGTTTTGTAGATCAATTCGACAATCATATGGTCGGTGTGGGGGAAGACTGGTGGCCTCTTCCTCGTTAAAAATGGTTTTCAAATCTTGATAGTTCTGGGGTAACGAGTTCTCTTCCTCTACCCTTGTCACATCGCAGACCTGACTAGACATTACTGTATGAGCCAAACAGCATTCAGGTCGGAACTGGATTGTTGCTTTCTTCCAATCTATCAATGGGTTATGCAACCGCAACCAAGGGAGGCCCAACAAGACCGGGAACTCAGGGGATTGGATCAAGTCAAATTCTATTAGTTCTGCATGATTAGGTTCTAAAAGGACTTGTATGGCCTCTGTCTGATGTGTGATGGGACCTGATTTTAAGACGCTTCCATCGATCGTGGTTACAGTTTCTACGTAACCTTTGTCATAAGCCTGAATAAAATGTTCCTGGGCCCAAACCTTATCTACAAAATTCCCTGAAGCTCCGGAATCTATCATGATCTGAATCCCTGTCTTTCCACGTTCCCAAATTAATTCAGCGGGGACAAAAAAGTGACTGGGGTGAGCCATAATGGGGTCAACCGAAGAGACGCTTAAACCAGAATAACCTGGAGTCCTGGTCTCACAAGGCCCCGGGTTTTCTAGTTTTCCGACTTCTTGGTCACCACTGGTTTGGTAGGACAGTTTCTGAGAAAATGACCCGCCTTCCCACAATAGAGACATAACTGGTTGTCGCGCCTTCTGCGTCTTTCTTCAGGGGTCAAAGGACCCCGTAATGTCCCTATCTGCATAGGTTCTACTTCGTCTGCTGCAGAAGCGGTTTCTGTTCTTTTCTCTCGGAAAGTCACTGTTCTACTCTCGGGTTTCCCTCTTTCTCGCTTTCGTTCCTGTAGACGATGATCTATCTTGACCACCAATTCTATAAGTTCTTTACAATCCCTGGGGAGATCTACTATCTGTGATAGGGAATCCTTAATGTCGTCTCTAAGGCCACGATAAAACAAAGTACTGCGTTTTTCCTCTGGCCATTCTGCTTCAACCACTAACCTCTGAAATGAGGTGATATAGGTGATCAGATCCGTTGTCCCTTGTTTGAGGGCTAGTAACTCGGTATCCGCGGACTGCGTATAAGTGTGTTTGTCGAAGAGTTTTTTGAATTCTACTTGGAATGCCCTATAGTCCTGTAATAAAGGGTCGTCCCGTTCTATCAACGGAATTGCCCATTTCGCAGCTGAACCTCCTAAATATGAGATCATGAAAGCCACTTTTGCCTGGTCTGTAGGAAAACAGTGCGCTTTGCATGTGAATTGTAGCTGACACTGACTAATGAAAGTGGCACACTTAGTAGAGTCTCCCGAAAATCTTTCAGGTGGAGCGAGAGGAATGGACGGAGGAGTAGTTACGTGTATAACCTGAGCTGTGCCCCTAGCACCGCCCTCCCCAGGCCTCTCTCTCTGTAGTGTATTTACTCGAGCGGTCAAGGCCTGTGTCTCTAACTGTAAATTCCCTATCATATTGGCTAAGTCTGCTACTGTAACCTGAGGTAACTCCATGGCGCCCGGGCAGAACAAACCACTAGGGCTTCGCGTTCTGTCAGGATCTTACCGGATGTGATTCTACAGGAGCGCCACCGAGTCCCCACGCTGCTGTTGCTAGATGCTGATGCTAATTCCCAACCGTCCCCTCTCACACTGTGTAGCTATCAATCCCTAGAATACACAGGTAAGAAGGGAAAGAGGGGAGACAAAACAAGGAAAGGAGGGTAGCATCCAGAGAACTGCCGTCTTCACCTTCACTGTGGTCCTTAGAAAGCGGAATTCTGAAAAGGCACAAAGAACATGGGATAATGGAGGGAAGTGATGTGAATGTGCCTAAAAGCCCCCTCCCACCTGTCCTTACTAACCAAAAGGAGGAACTCCTACCTAGTGGTGGAACCGGGATGGGTTGTAAGGGGAATCCTAAGGAGTCTACCGGAACTGACCCTGGTACCATGTGAGACACACCTTTTGTTTGCATCTAAGGAACCATAAAGTGAACAAGATAGGGATGAGAAGTGCTCTTTATGTTGGAACTGATAACCCCCCCCACCGCGCTCTCCCGGCACAGTACCTTGGGATGTGAAGTAGCGGAGCCTTGGATGGAGTCAGGAACGTTACTGCCAGATGCAGCGAAGAATCGAATTTGTCCAGCACTCCACGTGAGTGAACGAAGGAAAGCGGGTCTCTGGAGGATTGGGCAGAAGTGGAAGGGAACTGGGAAGGACGAGTGGAATAGAAGGGAGTAATGGTCCCAAAGGAAACGGGAGCAGGAGCGGTTAAACCCGGCCGGCCCACGAGACAAGGTCCGGTAAGGTGGGCGGAGCACACCGCTACCTACTGCTGATGCTCGAAGGAGCACAGGAACAAAGCGCCAAGCGGCGCGAATCAAAATAAGCCCCCGAGCGGGAGGAAACAAGCTCGGGTGTCAGAGCTCTGACAAAGAGGCTGGCGGTGAAATGAAGCAACCGCGGAATCCTCTTTAAGTGGTGGGGCAAAGGACACGGGATCAGATTGACTACCGAGGTAGTCCAGGAACTCAGAACGTTGAGGGTAAGTATCGCAACAGCCTGAGGAGCCACACTGGAACGCGAAGCTCCGAGCAAACCGGAAGTCAGGCTTTTCAACTCGCCTGACCGTGTTGCACCTGCGCATTCATGAGCGGCCATCTTAGACAGGGAGCGCATTCATCCGGGGACTGGAATCGGCAAGCGTGACACTGTTTCACCGCTTGAACCCAGGCCTACCAGAGTGACTCCTAGGGCTAAATGGCTTGCCTCCTGATCAGAGCCTCATAGACAGAAAAAGCTCCAACCATCTTGAATCCGCACCAGGACCCTGCCTGAGTGAGTCCTGACCCTTCAAGTGGTGCCTCACCTGTCCTACACTGTTGGAAGGGGTGCTAAAGGTGCCAAGATAGCCCAAATGCAAAACCTGGGACTTAGAACATTTTTGACCAAAAAGTGCTCTCAGAACCAAGAGAAGACAGGAACTTACCAGCTTGTTGATCTGCCCAATGTGCTTCGCCAGTCGGCCTGACTATGCGGTACCTCCTGCTACGTTCTTCTCCATAGCAGCAAATCCTGTTCAGTAACTCCTCACAAAAAGGGTAAACGGCCTCGTAGAACCCTCGTCAGCTACAACCTGCAGCTTCATCCCACTGGAGATTTTCAACTTCCAAAACAAAGAGCTTAAGTCAACCAAAGGAATTTTCACCGCAACTTCATCCAGCTGCTCCCCGATAACAGAGAGTTCTCCTCAGACACCTCCAGCAGCTTTGCCCCACTGAACTTTTTCTTCAGACTTTCTTCTAAGTCTAAAGGTAAACTCCGACAGACCCAATCCACTCCTTGTATCTGACCAGCACTCCAACGCGGTCGGCCCTAACTTTTGACTTAGCCCAGGTCTAGCACGACTATATGTCTGCAATTAGTACTTTGATCTTTTAGGGTCTAGTTTTCACTTAAAACTTTAAAAACTCACAATTTGGGCTCAGCTAGTTGGATTTTAGTCATTTCAATGTCAAATAATTTAGTAAGCTTTACAAATTGGTGTTGGATTTTTCTTGTGTTGGATTTTCACTTTCTTGCTGTTTGTGTGCTGCATAAATATTTTACACATTTCCTCTAAGTTAAGCCTGACTGCTTTTGTGCCAAGTTGCCAGAGGGTTTGTTAGAAAGTGCCCTCTTTCTGCATGGTAGTCCCCACTTTTTGCTGAATTGCTGATGAGCTTTGATTGAGTGTGCCCTGGGCTGCTGCTAATCAGGTACCCAGGGCCTATGTTCTTTCCCTAAAACTGCAATGAAGCCTAAACCCAATTGGCATCTCTGGCCACAGGCAGCCCCTGGTAAATGATACCTCAGGTACACAGGGCACTGTGACCAGAGAAGGCCTTTAAGGGCTGCAGCACTTATTGTGCCACCCACAGAGGTCCTGTATCTTCACACTCACACACTGTCTTTGCAGGCTGCATGTTTTGGTGCTGAACAAAGTGAAGAGCCAACATGGTACACATCCCTGTGTGCCATGCCTACAACCCACTGCCCTGGCATAGGTCAGTCACACCTCTAGCTGGGTGCACTATACCAGTGGTGAGGGTACAGGTGCATGAGCCCTGTGCCCCTACAATGTCATAGTCCGTTCTTAGACATTGTAAGTGCAGTGCTGCCATTAATAGTATATGTTGCTGAGAATTTGTCATTACGAACTCCACAGCACCACAATAGCTACACTGAAAATGGAGACTTTTGGTATCAAACTTCTCAGCACATTAAACCCACACTGATGCCAGTGTGGGATTTAATGAAAAATGCACACAGAGGGCATCTTAGAGATGCCTCCTGAAAGCTAACCTACCGCTAGTGTCCAGGCTGAGTGGCTCCTTTTAGCTGCCACCACCAAACATGATCCTGGAGCCCTGGATGGAGAGCCTTCTGCTCTTGGGGGCCTGAAATAATGCACATCCTGGGACGAGGTGCCAAGCTTTCTCCCCAGGATGGTTAGGGTTCACGAAGGGGAAGTTTCAAAGGCTTCCTGCCTTTGTGAGCTTCCCCAGGCTACTTTCTCCTTCCAGCAACTGGTCCCCACTGGTTCTGACCCCCACTTTGGGCGGGAGAACCAGCGGGAAAAACAAGTGAGGAAGAGAGGTGTGATCACCTCCGCCAACTCCACCCCTCAGGTGGGGGAGGCGAGATGAAGCACAACTCTTAGTTCTCGCCATCTTGCAGATGGGGGGACTCAGCCAACAAAGGAAAAGCGTATGCCCTCCTCCCACTGGAGGGTGGCATAATACGGGGTACCCACCCCAGGTAATGGACCCGTTGGCCTGACCTTTTTACCTACCTGTAACGCCCCTAAATTCAGTATTGAGGGACAACCCTGAACCTTGCTTCCTCAGACAAGAACTAACTACAAGAAAAGAAGAAGAAGGACCGAGCAGCCGTGCCGAAGCTAACAAGAGGAAGACGCGCACTGACTTGACCCCAGCCCCACCGGCCTGTGTCCCTCTCGAAACTGCTCTTGTGAAATCCCGGTGTGTCCTGCAGCCAGCAACCTTAAAAACCCTGGAGGACCTGCCTGCCTTCAACCACAAAGACTGTGTCTCCCGTGAACACCGGATTTGTTTATCTGCAACCTCTGGCTCCTGCCAGACACCGCAAATCCAAACAAGTTTGCACCTGCTTTCCACAGCACGAGCTTGAGTGGGAAAACACAACGAGGAGGTCCTCCCATCGATCCTAACCCAAGATCCAAAACCGCGACCAGGAGCTGGTAAGAATATCCGACCCTAAAAGGCACCCCTGCACCCGACGCCCCTCAGCATTGGGTGGCCAAACCGACTGTTCCTAACCAACCCGCAACTTTCCAACTTACCTCTAGAAGTGGTGGTTGCACCCAGAAGACCTTCGTCCCCAAGCCTGCAGTGCCTTTGCAAACCTGAGGTTCCCCATTGCAAACCACAGGGCGCCTGACTTCGAAACAGCCCCCTGCACCCGGCTGCCCTAGCGCCGCTGAGGATGCACCTTTGGTGCTACTTTGTTTCCCCATTTGCCCTGAGCTAAAGTCTAGGAGCTTTGCTCCCACAACCAAGTGGCCTGCTCGTCAGCAGTCACCAACCGGAGGCCACCTATCCCCCATTGGATAACAATGGGCCTCACCACTCTTCACCCGGCCGCCCTAGTGCCGCTGAGGGGGTAACGAGAGTGCATCTCTCACCCTGGGGGACCCCTAAGTCTACCCCCAGAAACTCAACTCCCGCTACCAAATACTTACTATTAAACCGATAACACTATTTTCCTCCCTAGGAGAACATTGACTGTTTTTTCTTGGAAAAGTTTCTGCGTGGGGAGTTTGAAAACCTAAAGAAATTCTTTAAAATTGTACTATTGAACAAAAATGATTTAACTTACCTGTTTACAGGAAATGACCCACAGTATTATCCAGGTATGCTACTCTGTGTAAGAAAAGTAATCTAAAAAGTAACGTACCTGGTATTTTAATGAAAAGCCCATTCAAGTCTATGTACTTTATTTATCAAGTATTGCATTTCTCTGCAACCATACTGCAAGTCAAAACAAAGTGCATATGCATTTACAATTCAGACTATTTACAAACTGCATTACTACTGTAAAGTATTTATTGCTTACCTGTGCCTGGCTTGCTTGGTTCTAGAAAATAAAATAACTAAAAGAATATTGTTATACAAAAGAAAATTGGTCTGAAGTTCAGTCTTTGAGTGTGTGAATTCATTTGCTGATTGAGTGTGTACAACAAATGCTTAACACTGTCCTCTGATACTGCCGTACTGCTCGGCCACACTACCACAAATAGAGAGTGAGGTGCTATGTAACCTTACCTCTGCCTACCTTTTGGGTTCCACTGGACTCTGTGCACACTATACCTCACTTTGGTATAGTATATACAGAGCTAGCTTCCTACAGGGTTAAGCTTAGGTTGGTATAGGGACTTTAGTGGTTGACCCTGACAGGGATTGAGGCTGTTGCTTCACCAGAGTTTAACCCCACTCAACAAACACCCCATTTTCTCACAGCTCCTTAAAGCAGGAGTAATGTGGAGAAATGTTTTCATTTCTCCTTGTTTTTCCTACTTTGCATGCCTGCTGCATTGTACAGTGCACATATAAAACAGGAAACATGTTAAAGAATACACCCTAGCATTATCGCGCATGGGTATGTGCTTTGGAGCATGGCAGCCTAAAATGCTTCAGCGCCGGGAGGGAGTAAAACTGGAGGATCATTCTATTCATCTTAGAGCTGTTTGTACTCAGTGACAAATCCGCAGGGTATATTCCGGAATTTATTTTACATCAATAACTTTATTTATTTATTACAGCTAGGTTGACTATACTCCCATACTAACCCAATCCTCTCTCTTATGATTAGCGTATTAAGGCATACATGAGTAAGGGAAGGCAAGGGAAGTTTTCTCATTTACAAATCTATCTTAAAATTCATAGACGGTGCATATTTACTGATCTCTTCACTCGGTCCATTGATGGCAAAGCTATTTTTCCTTTGAACTTTGGGGGCAATGATTCTACAGTGATTCTAACTTTGATTTGTTAGTAACCTCACTGATCCCCAATCTCTGCCCTATTTTCCAGCCCACTCTCAAGAAGCTTGAGCATCTCATAGGATGGTGCTTGGGATTTTAACAAGTGTTATAATGTCTTTTCTCTCACCAACGCTACAGACTTTGAGAGCTTGTTTCATTTCTGCATATTTAGTGCCTTTCATCCCACCCTCACAATATGAGATATTCAGATCTTATTCCTTTTAAGGAAACGAGGGCTCAGTTCATTCAGTAAATCGTGTCCTGAGCTACATCACTTTGGTTAACATTTGGTGATCCTACTCCACTGAGGCCCTGATTATGACTTAAGGTGCTATTTATCGCACCTGATCAATAATGATACCAAGGGGTGCATTATTGATCAGCTGCGATAAATATCCCCTATTGAGAGTTGGTGGGGAATAACATGGATTTTGTTGCTTAAAGCACACAAAACGCATGATGCCGTAAACACCGTATGCTTTTCCCCCATTAAATTTCTGCAGGTTTAAGCTGCTGAAATGCAATGAAGGTGGAGATAACAAATGCATCCGATAATGATCTGGTGCATTAAATACCTACCAACTCTTATTCCAAGCCATGTGTAAACAGAGGTTTACGCATGGGTTGGAATATAATATCCAACTCATAATCAGGGCCTTAGTGGGGAACACTCATCCAGCATGAATGACCCATCCAGTTTATGACTTCAAAGAAAATCTTCCCCATTGCTTTTATGAAACTTTGCAGGAGTCAGGGCTGGACTGGCCATAGCGGGCACCGGGTGTTTTCCCGGTGGGCCGGAGGGATGGGGGCTGGTTTTGCAGACGTGGGGGCCGGTTTTGCAGCAGTGGTGAAAAATCGTCTCCCTGTAACAAATGCACCAGCGGTGCTCGCAACCAGAGCTTTTCAGTGTCACAATCGCCCCCCCCCACACCACCAGAGGCTGGTCGAGTGGAATTGCCAGGGCTGATTTCTCTCCCCAGTCCGGCAGTGGCAGGAGTCCATGCTAGGATATATGCAGTTTCCTGCTGCTCATATCTGTTTGCTGCTTTTAACGTTCTTGTTGAGTAGGTCTGTAATACACGCTTGTGCCACCCATACTGGCAATGGAGTGCGTGTTAACAGCCATTTGTATCAGGATGAGGTGGTATCACTAGGGACAAAACTGTGGACACCTGCAACCACCCCTGGGGAACACCAATGAATGCTAGTTTCCTTGTACTTGAAAGGCATATACACAGAATAGAAAAAGAGTGTGTACTGAGCAAAAAGCACTATTAAGTCTGCATCACCAAATTTTTTAATATTGTCAGGGTTTTCTGTCCCCAGTCTGGTCAATGGTGGACTCCGCCCACTGCATTTAAGGCAAAGAAGCATTTAAATAATTGTTATCACAAACATTATAGAAAGTCAGCTCGAGCTTCCTCCTAGCAGCTTGCAGGGTTCACCGGAAGCTGACTACGTTGTGCCAAAGTCTTTGCTCCATCCGGTTTATTATTCTATGGAATCACGGAATCAGAGTTCAAGGATCTAGTAAAGGCTGTTAATCCCACTTGCAGGCCGGAGGATTCACTATACAGTGGCGGCTAGAGGGCACGTGGACACCCTCGTGCGAGACTATCACTCTGGTGAATAGTTTTCTTTTTGTTAGTCCTCCCTGCTTTTAGAAAAAGCAATCTTGACACTTCTCGAGAAATACAAATAAAAATGCTGGACCTTACTGCCATCAACAGTTGCCATCTGTTAGGCATCTTGCAGGCAGATTGCTTTGACTTGCAGTTTCCTAATGTGCAGCAGCTGCAGATCCTTCGTTAAGGCGGAGGAGCGACGCCCCACTGCTCTCTGAGCAAGTCAAAAAGGAAAAATAAAATGATAAAACCACAGTGTTATTATCATTTTCTTTTTCAGCGATGAGCCAGGGCGTGGCGGAGCTGTGCTATCCTGACGTACAGCGGCAGCCAGCTGGGAGGAGTGGTGTGCACGATAAGGACGCATGGCAGTTTGGCCAGCCGTCTTAAGACAGCGAAACCATCATGCGCACTTAGCATTTCTCCATCCGGTTGTGTTTCACAGTCGGATGGAGAACAGCCCTAGGTCCCAGGCACTGTCTATGCGGCAAACCAAGCCGCTCAGACCAATCCCGACGCTGATGTCATGCTGGTAAAACTATTAGGAGAGTTTGGGAGCCTGTGTGCTGCCGGGAGTCAGGAACAGAATTGGATGGAGGAAAGGTTGCAGCCGTACACAGGTAAATGATCTTTTATTTTTATTTTCAAACCCATATTCGCTCCTCTGTCCCACCCCTCCCCACCCCCCAGCTTCCCACCACTTCTGGTGCCAAAGAGCCACCACTGTTGCACACTGTGTGGTTCTGGACTCACAGATGTCACTAAGACGTCTCTTCCAAGCATAGAAATGAGACTGCCTTAGTGACATCCTAGAAAATGTTTGGGGAATTTCCAGACTAGGAAAAAATTTCTCTCCAAATTACGTCAAGCTTTTAAGTATCCTACAGCACTGTTGTCTATGTTCTGCTGCACGTTGGTGGTAGAGGTCTCAGATGTGGAAATAGGATGTTTTGGCAATCACACTGGAGATCTCAGTGTTCGATGTTTGAATCCTTCATGTCTTTCCTAATCTCAGCAAAAAGTGTAGTACCCCATGGACATGTACATCTGGCCTCTTCTTGACCTTTTAAGATGCCAAGGCCTTAATTTCCAGTCTTGTGTACAGAGTGAGCCAAGTGATGGATATAGGGGGCATGTCAAACCTTCACTATAATGCCAATTAGATGGGGGCTAGTGGATTGAAGCTCAAAGCAGTAATATCTGGTGGGCTTCGTCATCTGCTATTAACTCCTACTTTTTGCACTGAAAGACCAATCCTTTTTGACATCCTCTTCAAGTTCAGGAACACAGGCATGAATTTAGGTACTCACTGTAATTCCAATCTGGCCCTTAAACAGCTCATTGATAGGGGGTCAGAGATTTCTTGGTCATGTTGCAGTGAAAATGTAAAGTTTTCCACTTTTTGCCCCTGAACTCTCACATGATTATGGTCCGGGCAGTTAGCAGTTATAAACTGGATTACAGGAATGTCCTGAAAGGGGGCTCCCTGAAGTCCAGTTGCACTGTTTACTGACAATTCGGAAAGAAAATGGTGAACCAATTTTTTAATTGAGAAATTGGATCATGTGTCAAATCTCAGATGATGCACTCAGTTGCACTCTCAGCTGTTGCCAATGAATGCTAGGGATGACCTTTAAAATCTTGATCTTGGTTTTTAGGAGTCTGCGGGGCATATTATCAAGGGCCCGCGATATAATTATCGCTGCTTTAGCGTCCGTTTTCGGGCGAAAAGCGGCGATAATTTTATCGCATTATCATCAAGGACATGCTAGCGCGTGATTCCTTGACTTAGCGCCCGTTATCCACACGCCTCGCCTCGATAATGAGATGCAAAGGAGGCGTGGCTGTGAAAACAACATGGGATAATATCACGAAGGCAGCTTTCCGATATTATCGACGAGGGGTAGCGATATTTGAAATTGCGTTAAGTATGCCTTAACGCAGGAATTTAACGTCTGCTAAATTCCTGACTAAGGCATACCTAACATGGGGGTGGATTGTGTGACTAAGACCACAGGCCCTATCATCAAGGATATCACTGTTTTCCATGGAACAGCGCTGGAAAACCAGCGATGTTCCCTGGAAAACACCGCTATTACTGGAATAATTATCGTCATTGTGCTATGCGTTGTTAATACAGCGCTAGCATGGCGATAATTTCCAGCGATAGCCGGCGATAAAAATCCTCACGCTAAGAGCGGCCAGCGATAATTATCACTGCCGCTTGATAATATGCCCCTGCAGGTGATGGAGCAAGGACTCGTATAAAAGAGACTTGCTCGGAAGCAATCTTCTCAAATAACTTGTAATACCGTAATAATTGTGTTCGTAAATACCAATAAGGCATCATAAAATTCATACACTTAAGTTTAAGGGAAGCTTGCCTATGTGTCATACGATGGTAACCCGAGAGTGATTAAAAATGGCTGCTAACGCGGGAATTTTTACTGCGCATGCGTCAACTACATCTACGTAGTAATGACGTACCTATACTTTGGAGGGAAATCTTTGCAGCTGCGCAATCGCTTCCAAAATGGCCGCTTGGAACTCATGTTAATGCCCATGCTTGAGCCGAAACTAAACCCTGCCAATTTAATAAAATGCTAATGCGAAAGATTTATATAAGTAAAGGGGGTTAGAGTAGAGATAGGTGGTATACAGTGAAATCATTTTATTTTGAATTTAATATGTCTCTTTCTGACTTCTTTATTAGTTTGTATTTTGGGCCTCAAAGGATGACAGATGTCTATACCCCTCATGTCCATTGTACATGCATATTTGCAACCCGCCAGGAACCTTGACGAAAGAATTGAAACTCATCCAAGGCCACGACCTCTGTTTGTCCTGGGAACAGAATCATCCTCATGTCCGATGAATGGAGAAGTTATTAAATTGTATATTTTTGATTGATAAAAATGTGAACTTGGGTGGGAAATAAACCATGGGAAAGTAAATTAAGGGGCAGCAACATAGAACAATGAGCTTAATGAAAATTTTTAAACTTAGCATGGTGTGGTGATCATCTCCCCTTTCCCTGTCCAATCAGAGTTAGAAGTTTCATAGATTTCAAACATTTAGGGGTGGTACATGCCATTAGAAAGGTATAATTGAGTTAGTTTAGTTAGTCAGTTAGCAGAACACACGGAGAGACAGCAGAACACAGAGACCAAGCCACAGCGAGACAGAGAATGCTGAGAGACCGAGATGCTGTCCGAGAATTAAGAGAATACTGAAGAAGATCCATTTCCAGACTTAGAACTTTTGAGCCAATTAATTAGAAGAACATCGCGGAAGAAACGAGGAGACATATAATAGAAGAAGATCGCGGAAGAATCGAGGAGGAACATAGTGTCAGAGAGGGGTGCGACGTAGGCGTCGTATCTAGAGAGGTCACCAATCCTGTCCTGAATCCTGTCCTCAGCCTTTGTCGCCTGATCTGTCCCAGGGGACCTTTTTCCAATTCCTTGGCCAAAGGGTTGGTTTCCACACCATTCTAGGTAACTATAATTCTGTGTAGTATGTCATTGTACTGCTGTCTCTGTTTCCTCCCTATTTAGGTTCTGTCATCGTAATAACTTTGTTTAACGATTATTCTAATTACATTTCATTCCCTTCCTCTCCTTGGAGAAGACGGTGTTCTAACTGTATTTTGGTACTTGGCTCAGATGAATTTACTAGATAAACATTTAAAACTCTTCAGAGTCTGTGGTTATTTAAAGAAGGTTTATTCTATGTAATTTTCATATATTTAGTCAACTAAAAGGTCCATTCACCAGAGGAAAATATATTGGATCAAAAGGGATGGTAAGGAAGAATTAGATAAATTCATCTTACAGGTATTAGCACAACAAATTGACCCCAGCGGTATCTACTAGCCTATGTGAATGAGTGTGTATTTACAGGCCCAGGTGAGTATATGGTAGTTGAGTACCTAAGGTTGGTAGCCCACTGGATCAGTTTTTCTGGTAGCAGATTATGTATTAAAAAACCCGTTTTGTATTTTGTTTTATGTTGTCTGGAAAAAACCCAGGAATATTGAATAGCGGATGGTAAATAGAAACCACACTGCAGTGAGGTTACTCTTTTGCTGAAGAAAGCACTGTAAGGTTATGTAAGGTTGACAGTGCTGATTTAGGGATTATTTGGTATAAAAGTGAGAGTGATTGATAGCAAAGAGTTCGCTGGTGAAACTTTGGTCTTATATCACCTAGAAAGGGTAATACCGAAGGAGTAGCAGGTTCGTCGGCGCTTGAGTGAAGAGTAAGCGGAAGAGTTTTTACTCATAGTGTGTGAAGAGTAAGCGGAAAGGTTTACTCGCAGTAAATGCAATTGACTTTCTGATTGTAGCGGAGCAAACAGAGTAGGGAATGTTCCTATGTTGTCAATTAATGAAATTCTGTATGTAAATTTGAAAGAAAAATACGTTTTTCGTATTACCTTGCAAAGGAGGGGTCAGCTGCGGGTGCTGCACTGACGTCACAGAGGACCACGCTGGGATTGGTTGGAACAGCGGGCGTGTGACTGACGCAAAATTGTAAAGGAGGGGTCAGTAGTAAGAAGTGATACTGACATCACAGAAAAGCTGCGCTAGTATTGGCTAAGCTTGTAGCGTGGAAACAAACTGATTGGTCGAAAGAATAAGAGCCGCACTGGTATTGGTCAAGCATTAGAGTAAAAGCAAACCTCTGATTGGCTAGTAAAATAGAAGCTACAATAATAATTGATAGTGGGTTTTGTATGTGGAAACACGATCCAACATTGATAGGGAATCGCCCAGACAGAAGGTATTTAGGGTTTGCCAGAGAACGATATATAAAAGGACCGACACCTAAAATGTACAGAGAAAAAAGAAAGATGACATTTATGTAGAAAATTATTTTAAAAAGGATAAACCAGTTAAGACTAGTTAGGGAATTCTTATTCCCTCCCCTGAAAACGCCTGCATCATACATGATGATGGAGATAGGCTATCATACTTATGTATGGTTAGAAAATTGGATAGAACATACAAAAAGTGATGGAGTGCTAGCTTTTCCAGAACATAGTACATTTAATGGGAGAATTTTACATAATCTAAGATTAAGAATGATTGAATTAGAGCCCCGACCAAGACTAACCCAATATGAAGCTCTAGAGGAATGGGAGACTGAAGTATTTGAGCGAGATAGATCCAGAAGTAGCAGAAACTTTAGAGGGTTTTATCCTAGGCTACCACGTGAATCACAAGATAATCAGATGACACAATGGAGACAAGCAATGGTGGCTGAGGGATTATATCCTGTATTAATGGCTGAGGAACAGTCAGGAAGCAAGTGCACAGAAAAGACCAAACATTTAATAATGACAGGTAGTGGAGAATCGGAAGATGATTTTAGGGAGGACATTTTAATGAAAAACACTCCACCTTACCAAGAGGGACTGAGTAAGATTACTCCTAGTGCCCCGGTTTTGGGAACACCGTTAGTTCCCCAAGTTATACATGACCCAGTGAATGGAAGGGTACTTCAGGAAAAAGAAAGAGAGGCAATAAACAGGAATAGAGAGGAATTGATACAAAAGATAACCCAATTGAGTACTCACCCTGAAGCACTGACTATTCCAGTGACTATAGGTCCGGTGGTTCCATCATATGGAGATAAGACAATCGCTCACAAACCATCAGTCATGTCCTCACCTACAATTGAACCCAGAAAAGAAAATATAATAATTAATGATCAAGGCGGCGAATGTGAATCGGTAATATCATTAATGGATTTACCGATAAGAGGAAAGATAAATGAAACCCCGAGAAGAGTTGCACCTAGTTGTTCATAGGAAGTACAAATAGAAACATCCACAGGAGTCAAGAGTGCCACAATAGTATCCCCAGAAGAAATAGAAAGATGGGTACAGGGAATAGACAAGCCAAAACAGCCACTGAAAATTCTAGACATTTACAAATTGAAAGTGGAATTCGAAGAAATGATAGCTGGAAACATGAGATTAGACAGGCTAAAAACTTACATTGAAGAAGAGTTACTGTTTATTTGCAGAAGTATTACTAGAAATATGAAAATATTCCACTTACAGACCTAGCTTCTGAAATGGGAGTTGAAATAGGGAAATCCAAGGTATTACAGAAACCATACAGAGCAGAATTCAGTGATAAGGACCTGGAAAATATGAATATGTCTGGAAGAAAATTACAGGTTAAAGAATTAATTACTATTTTACAAAAATGGGGTGACCTGGATAAATGGAAAGCTAGATGGATGCGAAAAAGGGAGGAAGCACACGCAAATCGAAAAACTTCTGAATTTTTGATGAAAGACATGGGAAAGGTCGGGAATGATTTCTCGAAGTGAAGAGAAATGCCAGTTGAGTGGTATTGTCAAGTTGACAGATTTGTGAAGCTTTCTAAAGTGTTGTTAAAAGATTTGGATGGTTTATTTGACATAGTGGTACCTGCTGATCTATGGCCAGAATGTAAAATTACTGTGGATTGGCCTAGTGATGAGTACCCGAGAATTTGTGAAAACAGGAGCCCCTTCAGAAGAGGTAATGAAGAAATATCATCAGGTGATCACTTTCGTGAAAGGGGAAATTCCTCCAAAAGAAAAAGATTGGATAAAGATAGATAGAACGACCCAGGACAGAAATTAATCCATACATACTTATATGAACGCTTACTGCAGGTATTTAAGCAGTATAGTGGGTTTGAGAACATTGGAGGTAAAGAGATTTTGTGTATCGATTTGTGACAGGATTAAAACCAGAAATTGGAGACATGATTCGCCAACACATGTTGTGTTGGCAAGCGAGACCCATAGACGATATTCTCAAATACGCTAAGTATTGCGGAGATGAGAATGACAATAAACGAAAGAAATTAGAAGAAAAGGTGATGTAGGCCCAAGTAAAATTAGCAGAATAGCAGGAACTCCAACTAAACAGCCAGACAGGAAATCAAGGAAAGGGGCAAGGCCAAAATGAAAATAATGGGGGAAAACAAAAGGGACGAATGAGTAGAGAGGAGGCAAAGAACAAGTTTCCTTGTCATAGGTGTGGAAAATTGGGGCATTGGAAAAACGAGTGTAAAAATATACAGAATAATAATGGCCCGAAACAAAATTTAAATCCACAGACGCAGAATGAGGTGATATTGAGTCAACCGCAGCAGGTTGTAAATATACAGAGTCAGTTGCAACCTGCCCCTATGCCAAATTTTGTGAACCAGGGCAAGTACAGTGCGGACACCGGATTTCAAGGAGGAAGTGATAAGAAAAATTCTGTAACCTCGCAATTTCTTTTACAGGACCCTTATTTCGATGACAACGACCAATGAAGGTGCCTGAGAGGGGTGGAAAAGCAGTGCGTACTTGGTGCATCCTTACCGGTAGATCAGTCAGGTCCATATGTTGATGATAAAGTAGAAGGAAAAGACATTACCTTCTTATTGGACACTGGTGCTACCCGTTCTACTGTGACATGGTGTCCCAGATAGTCCACACTCTGACAATGAAACTTGCACTTCCCTTTCTTCAAAGTCAAACCTGACCTTTTGAAAATTTTCAAAACACTTTAGTCTCTTTTTATGTTCGCACCCATTCCTCACAGTAATCAAAACATCATCCTGACAATATGACACACCAGGAACTTCCTGAAACAAATTGACCGTCAATCTTTGAAAATCTGAGGAAGCAGAAGCTAGCCTGAATAGCATGCATTTATAGCGGAAAGCTCCCCCAGGTGTTATGAATGAAGTTAAGTGCCTCTGATGGTATGCCGCTGACATGTCGTGTGTGGTGAAAAGAACAGCTCCCTCCAAGGTGGATGATAACTCATTGATGTTAGGGAGTGGTTGACTGTCAACCTAAATGGTGGAATTAGGGTCACACAAATTGGTTCATGATCGTAAGGACTTGTCTGACTTGCACTCAACACAACTGGAGCCAACCACTCTGAACTTTTAATGGGTTTGATGATACCCAAATTACACCGTTTTTCTAGCTCGACCTTTAATTTCTTTCTTAAATTGATGGGGTTACATCGTACCTTATGTACCCTCTGCTGGGCAATCTCTTTTAAAATTAAGTGATTTTTTGTTGTTTTGTTTTATATGTCCGGAACTCGACCCAAAGGTATTAGAGCACTTCACATGAGCACCTGTTGTGTTGCAGATGGACCCACTCATTTGCACAGGCTGATTAAGTGATTTTCCCAGAATCACAGGATGTTGAGCATGCTTGCCGAGACTTAAACTCGGTTCCCCAGCTCTAGCCGTTAGGCCACATCTTCTTACATGTTTGAAACCCTTCAAACCCTCCCGCCCACTAAGACAATCAGTAAAGATTTAAGGGTATCTGCTGACCCACATGCTCTCAATCACGTTGCACAATGAGCCCTGGTATGTGTCTAAGAGATGTTGTCTTGATAATACTAGCTCTGGATGAATTGTATCGCGAATTATGACCAACTCCCCTTGCTCATTCCACCCTAATACATTCGACCCACCTTTCGCTACATACACGGTACCCTTAGACATTTTTTTGTCAAAACCTAGACTGACATTGAATTGCCCTAGCACTTCCACCTTTTTTCCACCTTATGCAAACATTTTGATATGTGACTCATGGAGATAGGGAACTTCCAATATGGCAAATTATGATTCACCAATCAACATGAAAGGCAAGCCAGAGTCTGCCATGACCTCCAGCTTAGCATTATTGATAGTACTGTCGCGCAAAGGAGGTTTCCTTTTCCTAATATCACAAATAGATGCTACTTGGTCATTACCCTCATCCATGTTTGTGGCTGTCAACATTAATATTACACTTACATCATCATCAGATGTAGCTTACTCATTGGATTTTATGAAAAAGGTTATTACGACTTTTTTGACCTTTGTATGACTTGCATATTCTTGGAAAATGACCCTTTTTCCACATTTAGAACATGTTTGGTTGATGGGAGGGCATTTCTCATATGAGTTTACATATAACCTACTTCCGCAACTAAAACACAACATGACTGTGCTGTCGCCATGCCCTTTAACACTGGCAAGATTGTTAATCACATGTGTTTTGTTAGCAGAAGGTTTAATAACTTTTTCGTCTACCCTTTTATCTATATGTTCAGCAATGGACTTGACCTCATGGGCAGTAGCACTAATGCTAAATATCCTTTATGCAGTGTTCAGAATGTTCTATACTTCTCACAGTTGTTAGTGCCGTTTTTAAACTTGGATCTTCTGTAGCTTTAGACTGTGATAAGTGCATGTAATAGCTAGTGTTGGACCTGTCAGCCCTAGGGTAGTCTCCCCATCTATTTTTGATCGTGCCTCATTTTTTCCACCCTCATCTTGATGTTGGACTTAGGTCTCCGGGCGCCTTTTCATTGCCAACCAGTGTTAAGGTGCAGGTGCTCCCTTCTCCCAAGATGGCTGCCACAGACCCCTGCTACTGCAGAGTGGTCTTTCATAGTAGCACCCTAGCTGCCAGGAGCTGGCTGGAACCCTACAACAATGTTGCGACACCAGCCCGCCTTTTTTGTCCCATAGGTAGAATGGGGAAGCTCCTGGAATGTGCTGGAACCTTCTAGAAGGGAGGTGTGGTTTTGACTTTTGCCGCCTTGGCTAGAGGTCACCTGACCTAGGGATACATAAGTGAGGGAGGGAACTTTTTCCAGTCAGTTGGCCAGTTGGGGTGAAGCAGAGCTGGAGAATCCATGCCGGAGTGTAGGCGGTAGGGCCTAGCCAGGGACTTATGCCTCTGAGAGTGACAGGGCTTAGGTGCTGCCTCTTAAGTGAGTGAGGGATCCTGTGAAACCCACTGATCTTGCCCAGCAGTAGGAGGACCCAGGGAACCTCTGCCCAGCCTGACTAGGAAGGACCTACCCGCCAACTCATCCCCTACCCCCCAAGGAACAGAACCCCAAGGGCGCCAGTATCATCTGCGCCACAAGGACTGAATATTGAAACTGCAGAAGCGACATCCTGAAACTTCATGCCAAAGCGAATATTGTAACATCATGAAACGACTGATTGACTGACTGCTGGGGATCGACCAGGTACTGGCGCTGTGTTTCCTGCGCTGCCAGACCTGACCTGTGACCCCCTGTGCGGATCTGCTGTCGAGCGCGGAGCTGGCCGAGCTCCCGCTTAATTTGTGACCCCCCCTGGTGCGAGGACCCGCAACGCGATCACCGCCGCGGCCCGTAGGCCTCAGGGAAGTGTCAGTGCCAAGTCGGGGCCTGCGGAGAAGCCCAGGGCCCCGCCGCTGCCGTAGCAGCGTCAGAAGGAAGAGCAAGTGTCCGGGAGTGTCCCACGCCGTTGCGCGTATCGGAGGAAGGGCCCGGAGCGGAACCGAGCAACGAGACCAAGGTACCCCCCGGGGGCTGGGAGGTAGCACGGCCGTGTGGCGGCCTGAGACTCCCCCCCCCCCCTGCTCCCCGGGAGTCGTGGGCAGGCCCGGTGCACCCCCTGCCAAGTGGGAACGACACCGCATGCAGAGACTGTGACTTTCCCCCCTCCGTGGGATTTCCCGCCGTAATTGTGAGTCTCCCCTCCGTGGGATTACCCTCTCCTGGGGACTGCCGTTCGCAGGACTCAACAGTGCTCAATGCGTTCTATGTTGGAGTAGCGCTGATCGTCCAATTGTATTTACCAGTGCTCAATGCGTTCTATGTCTCAGTAGCGTTGATCATTCCTTTGTATTCAACAGTGCTCAATGCGTTCTATGTTGGAGTAGCGCTGATCGTCCAATTGTATTTACCACTGCTCAATGCGTTCCTTGTCTCAGTAGCGCTGATCATTCCTTCGTATTCAACAGTGCTCAATGCGTTCTATGTTGGAGTAGCGCTGATCGTCCAATTGTATTTACCAGTGCTCAATGCGTTCTATGTCTCAGTAGCGCTGATCAATCCTTTGTATTCACCAGTGCTCAGTGCGTTCTATGCCTAAATAGCGCTGATCATCCATTTGCATTCGCCAGTGCTCAATGCGTTCTATGTCTCAGTAGCGCTGATCATTCCTGTGTATTCACCAGTACGCAATGCGTTCTAAGTCTAAGGAGCGCTGATCCCATGTGTTGCATTCACAAGCGCTCAGAGCGTGCTAAGTCCAATTAGTGGGTAACCTCAGTTGTGGTCTCAAGCGCTCCATGCGCCAGTGGAGGTCCCAAGTGCAAGGCGCTTCCTGTACCCACAACGCTTATGCTCAGGGTGCTAGGCAAACATTATACGACCGCAAGTTATGCTCATGTGCCTTTGTTTCTTCGTAGACACCAGTAGCGCCACGTGTGCCGGCCCACGGCCCGCAGCACTAGGGAAGTTCACACTGCAGGGATTGCTGAGGTAACCGTAATGAGATGCTGTAATGCACATGTTAAAGTGTACAGGTAATGAGAAGCTGTAATGCAAATGTTAATGTGTACAAGTTAAGATACATTGCCCTCCAAGATTATCGTGTGTGCTCCTTTGATTAGATAAATCTGATTAATTTGCATTCACCTTACTGTGTGGCGTCCATTATTGTGTGCGTTTACTGCTTCAGAGGATGCGTGTGTTGTATGGTCGCTTAACACACAGGCCTTTGGGTGCCCAGCCGCTCGTGTCAGGTTACCCCCTTAGGGCCTGGAGACCCCAGGTCTTACATTGTTGGCGAGCGGTGGGATATTAGGACCTGTGACCATACAGCACCCTTCTGTGAAGCGGAGGGCGGCACAATTAAACACCTGTTGTTCCAAAGCTCTACAACCATTATTTGCTGCATTTATTGATTCCACTGTCCAGGCTGAGAGTGTAAGAGAATCCTGGTTAGCTGGTAACTGTCAATCATATCCTAGGAATTTCTTCCTTGGTATCTAGGTCCCCACCTGTCACGATGGAATTCCGGTTAGCTGACCTCGAGGGGTACTCGGTGAAGCAACTGAGAGAGTTCGGGCAGGGGATGGGGGTGCCTGGGGTGCGGAGGGCCAAAGTACCGGAACTCCGAACCACCATTAGGGCATGGGTAGAGGCCCACCCAGAAGGGAGAGAGGATGAGGGACAGGAGGCGCCAGATGCACCTCAGGAGGAGAGCGCCCAAGAAGTACTAGACATACTTAATGTAGATATGTCTGAAAATGTGCCCCCAGGGAGACGTTCTGGGGCCAGTAGTAGGACAGGATCTAGGAGGAGCGCGTCTTCAGAGGAGTACGAGGACAGGAGGGAAGAGAGGCAATTAAAGTGGGAGCTAGCAAAATTGGAACATGAAAGAGAAAGAGAAAGAGAGAACAAGAGATGGGCAATGGAGGAAACGAAGCTGGCGCACGAGCTTCAGCTGAAAGAGTTGGAGCTGCACGCCCTCCAATTGAATGCGTCCAATAAGGACAATGGAGGCAGCATACCTAAAGAGTCTCACAAGTCAAAATTCTACCTACCTAAGGAAGTCATTGCCAATTACACAGTGGGGGACGACATTGCTAAATGGTTGGAGGCATACGAGGTAGCCTTGACTGCCCATGGGGTACCCGAGAGTAATTGGGGAGGTGGTTTATATCGGTATATACCTCCCAATGTCAGGGACACCCTGCTATATTTGGCCAAGGCGGATCAGGTCAGGTATGCCTCCATGAAAGAGGCTTTACTGAAAAAGTTTGGTCTTAACCCCGAGAGGTACAGGCAGAAGTTCCGTGGCAGCCATAAGCTGTCCACACAGACATGGGTGGATTTTTTTGATTATGCGAGAAAGGCACTAGATGGTTGGGTGCGTGGCAGCGAGGTGCAGGACTATCAAGGGGTGTACAATCTTTTTTTACGGGAGCACCTCTTGGATAAGTGCTTTTCGGAGCTGCGCCAACATCTGGTGGACCGCAAGTTGATGGATCCCCGTGAGCTTGCGGAGGAGGCAGATATTTGGGTGAGCACCCGGGTGTCTCACAAGGGCCCCAGGGGAGATGGCTCGAAAGGCGGACAGGGTTTCCCCCAGAAGAAGGAGGGGGAGATAAAAAGGTAGAGTTCTCTAAAGGCCCCCAAAATAAGTTTGGGAAGGGAGTAGGAACCCCACCCCCGTCCAATTCCACAAGACCCACTTACCCTGACAGGAGTCAGCAGCCAAGGATTGTGCGGTGCCACGAATGTGGGGAGATTGGACACTACAAGGAAGATCCCAAGTGTCGAAAGCGACCCCCAGCCCCAATGGGCGGGAAAAGTCCCGGGGTGAGTAGTATAGCGCTTGGGGTGGAGCTGCCCTTAGATAGGGAAGGGGAGTGGACAGGCCTGACCCTGGTTTCACTCGGGGATAGAGAGGTGGTCCCCGTAGTGTCCCTGCCCCCGAACACTGCTAAATATCAGCAGAGGGTGAGAATTAACGGGGAGGAGGTGGAGGCTCTGAGGGACACAGGTGCCAGCATGACCACTGTAGTGAGGCGGCTGGTGTCCCCAGACCAAGTAGTCCCTGAGGAGTTCCATCCGGCCGTATTGGCTGATGGCAGTGTGAGTCACTATCCAGTGGCTCGTGTTCCATTTGAGTGGGGAGGAGTCATAGGCCTACTAAGAGTTGCTGTGAGCCCTGCCTTGCCTGTGGGGTGCTTGCTAGGGAACGACCTGGAGCACACCAAGTGGAAAGATGTCGAGTTTCGAGCTCACACCGAGATGCTGGGATTACCAGGGTGGACTTGCGTAGTCACGCGGTCCATGGCTGCCCAGCATGAAACTCACCCTGGGTTGGAGCCTGGAATAATGGCCCAACCCAACACCAGAAGAGGAAAGAAGAAGGTGGTAAAGGACACGCCCCGTGAGATGGATGGGGAGGCCTCAGAGGTGCCCCAGGAGTCCGTGGAGGTGGATGTCGTTCCCGTGGAGGACTTGCCGACCCTTGCTGACTGGCATGTGGGAGGAGGCCCTACCCGGGAGGAATTTTGTCAGGCACAAAGGGCGTGCCCCACGCTTGAAGGCATGCGGCGACAGGCCGAAGCCCAAGTGGCCAGTCAGGAGATGGGAGGATATCATGTGTATTGGGAGGATGGTCTCCTATACAGTGAGCCCAGGGTGCCGGTACATGGATCTTCGAGGGCCATAGTGGTCCCCCAATGTTACCGGGCCTTCCTGCTGGAGTTAGCGCTCGAGATTCCCTTAGCCGGACACAAGGGCCAGGACAAAACCTTTGCACGGTTGGTCCCTCATTTTTATTGGCCCAGGATGAGGATTGCCTCAGACACCTTTTGCAAGACCTGTAAGTCTTGTCAGACAAGTGGCAAGACTGGGACTAAATTGAAGGTCCCTTTGGAACTGCTCCCCGTGGTCGGGACCCCTTTTGAGAGGGTCGGTATTGATATTGTTGGGCCATTGGACCCTCTGACGGCAGCGGGACACCGGTTCATTCTGGTTTTGGTGGACCACGCCACAAGGTACCCAGAGGCTATTCCTCTGAGGACCATCACTGCACCGGTGGTGGCGCGGGCACTATTGGGGATTTTTACCCGAGTGGGATTCCCCAAGGTGGTGGTGTCGGACAGGGGCACAAATTTCATGTCGGCCTACATGCAGGCCATGTGGAAGGAGTGTGGAGTGACCTACCGGTTCTCCACTCCTTACCACCCCCAGACTAACGGACTTGTAGAGCGCTTCAATAAGACATTGAAGGGTATGATCCGAAGCCTGCCAGAGGGCTTGAGGCGTAAATGGGACGTCCTCCTCCCCTGCTTGTTATTCTCCTACCGGGAGGTACCGCAGAAGGGAGTCGGGTTCAGCCCGTTTGAGTTGCTCTATGGCCATCCCGTTAGGGGTCCCCTCAGTTTAGTGAAAGAGGGGTGGGAGAAGACTTCACAGAAGCTTCCCCGTGACATTGTCAGCTACATGCTGGCGTTCCACAGCCAGATGGCCAAGCTGTGGAAGGCGGCCTCCGAGAACCTAGAGGCTAGCCAGACCGTGATGAAGGAATGGTATGACCGCAACGCTCGGACAGTCGAGTTGGACGTGGGACAGAAGGTGTGGGTCATGGAGCCTGGGGAGCTTTGTGCCCTCCAGGACCGGTGGACTGGTCCGTACGACATTGTGGAGCGACGAGGCCAGACCACATACGTAGTAGACTTGAAGACCCCCCGTCAGCCCCTCAGGGTGCTCCATGTCAACCGCCTGAAGCCGCACCATGAGCGATCAGAGCTTGCTCTCCTGATGGTGACGGATGGGAGCGAAGAGGAAGGGAGTGAAGCTCTTCCTGACCTTCTAGCGGTACAAGAGAAGGATGGTTCGGTGGAAGGTGTAATCCTCTCCCCATCCTTGACCCCAGAGCAACAGAGGAACTGCCGCCATGTCCTGGGACAGTTCGCCTCGTTGTTCTCCCTCATGCCTGGAATCACTCATCTGTGTACCCATGATGTGGACACAGGGGACAGCCCCCCGGTGAAGAACAAGTCTTACCGGCTCTCTGACCGAGTGAAAGATAGCATCCAGCGTGAGGTGGCAAAGATGCTGGAGCTGGGGGTGATAGAACCTTCCAGCAGCCCGTGGGCTAGTCCAGTGGTGTTGGTGCCGAAAGCGGCCCCACCGGGTACGACACCGGAGCTTCGGTTCTGTGTGGACTACCGGGGGTTGAACTCTGTCACGAAGACAGATGCTCACCCCATCCCACATGCAGATGAGCTGGTGGACCGGCTGGGAGCAGCCCGGTACCTCAGCACCATTGATCTGACATCCGGATATTGGCAGATTGCCATGGCCGATGGAGCAAGGGAGAAAACAGCATTCTCCACCCCCGAGGGCCACTACCAGTTCCGAGTGATGCCCTTTGGGCTCAAAAATGCTCCGACCACATTCCAGCGGTTAGTGAATCAGGTACTATCTGGCCTGGAGTCCTTCTCAGCGGCCTACCTGGATGACATAGCTGTCTTCAGTGGCACCTGGGAGGACCATCTGCAACACCTCCAGGAGGTATTGCAGGCGCTGCAACGTGCTGGCCTAACAATTAAAGCCAGCAAGTGCCAGATTGGACAGGGATCTGTCGTGTACCTGGGTCACCTGGTGGGCGGAGGTAAGGTGCAACCCCTCGAGGCCAAAATAGAGACCATCTTGGCTTGGGAGCCCCCCAAGACCCAAACAGAGGTCCGAGCTTTCCTCGGCCTCACTGGGTATTACCGCCGGTTCGTCAAGGGATATGGTACCATCGTAACCCCCTTGAGGGAATTGACCTCGAAGAAGCAACCTCGCAAGGTCATATGGACAGCTGCTTGCCAAGAAGCCTTTGACACGCTGAAACATGCGATGTGTACCGCTCCAGTACTAGCAACACCGGATTTCAGCAAGGAATTCATTGTGCAGACAGACGCCTCAGAGCACGGCATAGGTGCGGTGCTCTCGCAACTCAACACTGAGGGTCAGGATCAACCAGTGGCCTTCATATCCAGGAGACTCCTCCCTCGGGAACGGCGATGGAGCACCATTGAGAGAGAAGCCTTCGCGGTGGTCTGGGCTCTGAAGAAGTTGAGGCCATACCTCTTTGGAACTCACTTCCTTATCCAGACCGACCACCGCCCCCTTTGCTGGCTCATGCATATGAGAGGCGAAAACCCCAAGTTGTTGAGGTGGTCCATTTCCCTACAGGGGATGGATTTTAAGGGTGGAACATCGGCCCGGAGTTGACCACGCCAATGCTGACGGTCTCTCCAGGTTTTTCCGCCTTAGCGATGAGAACTCCCTAGAGGTTGGGTAGCTCTCCCCTCTTTCGGCTGGGGGGGGACACGTGTTGGACCTGTCATCCCTAGGGTAGTCTCCCCATCTATTTTTGATCGTGCCTCATTTTTTCCACCCTCATCTTGATGTTGGACTTAGGTCTCCGGGCGCCTTTTCATTGCCAACCAGTGTTAAGGTGCAGGTGCTCCCTTCTCCCAAGATGGCTGCCACAGACCCCTGCTACTGCAGAGTGGTCTTTCATAGTAGCACCCTAGCTGCCAGGAGCTGGCTGGAACCCCACAACAATGTTGCGACACCAGCCGCCTTTTTTTCCCCATAGGTAGAATGGGGAAGCTCCTGGAATGTGCTGGAACCTTCTAGAAGGGAGGTGTGGTTTTTACTTTTGCCGCCTTGGCTAGAGGTCACCTGACCTAGGGATACATAAGTGAGGGAGGGAACTTTTTCCAGTCAGTTGGCCAGTTGGGGTGAAGCAGAGCTAGAGAATCCATGCCGGAGTGTAGGCGGTAGGGCCTAGCCAGGGACTTATGGCTCTGAGAGTGACAGGGCTTAGGTGCTGCCTCTTAAGTGAGTGAGGGATCCTGTGAAACCCACTGATCTTGCCCAGCAGTAGGAGGACCCAGGGAACCTCTGCCCAGCCTGACTAGGAAGGACCTAGTCGCCAACTTATCCCCTACCCCCCAAGGAACAGAACCCCAAGGGCGCCAGTATCATCTGCGCCACAAGGACTGAATATTGAAACTGCAGAAGCGACATCCTGAAACTTCATGCCAAAGCGAATATTGTAACTTCATTAAACGACTGATTGACTGACTGCTGGGGATCGACCAGGTACTGACGCTGTGTTTCCTGCGCTGCCAGACCTGACCTGTGACCCCCTGTGCGGATCTGCTGTCGAGCGCGGAGCTGGCTGAGCACCCGCTTAATTTGTGACCCCCCCTGGTGCGAGGACCCGCAACACGATCACCGCCGCGGCCCGTAGGCCTCAGGGAAGTGTCAGTGCCAAGTCGGGGCCTGCGGAGAAGCCCGGGGCCCCGCCGCTGCCGTAGCAGAGTCAGAAGGAAGAGCGAGTGTCTGGGAGTGTCCCGCGCCGTTTCGCGCATCGGAGGAAGGGCCCGGAGCGGAACCGAGCGACGAGACCAAGGTAACCCCCGGGGGCTGGGAGGTAGCACGGCCGTGTGGCGGCCTGAGACTCGCCCCCCCCCTGCTCCCCGGGAGTCGTGGGAAGTCCCGGTGCGCCCCCTGCCAAGTGGGAACGACACCGCATGCAGAGACTGTGACTTTCCCCCCTCCGTGGGATTTCCCGCCGTAATTGTGAGTCTCCCCTCCGTGGGATTACCCTCTCCTGGGGACTGCCGTTCGCAACAGTGCTCAATGCGTTCTATGTTGGAGTAGCGCTGACCGTCCAATTGTATTTACCAGTGCTCAATGCGTTCTATGTCTCAGTAGCGCTGATCATTCCTTTGTATTCAACTGTGCTCAATGCGTTCTATGTTGGAGTAGCGCTGATCGTCCAATTGTATTTACCACTGCTCAATGCGTTCCTTGTCTCAGTAGCGCTGATCATTCCTTCGTATTCAACAGTGCTCAATGCGTTCTATGTTGGAGTAGCGCTGATCGTCCAATTGTATTTACCAGTGCTCAATGCGTTCTATGTCTCAGTAGCGCTGATCAATCCTTTGTATTCACCAGTGCTCAGTGCGTTCTATGCCTAAATAGCGCTGATCATCCATTTGCATTCGCCAGTGCTCAATGCGTTCTATGTCTCAGTAGCGCTGATCATTCCTGTGTATTCACCAGTACGCAATGCATTCTAAGTCTAAGGAGCGCTGATCCCATGTGTTGCATTCACAAGCGCTCAGAGCGTGCTAAGTCCAATTAGTGGGTAACCTCAGTTGTGGTCTCAAGCGCTCCATGCGCCAGTGGAGGTCCCAAGTGCAAGGCGCTTCCTGTACCCACAACGCTTATGCTCAGGGTGCTAGGCAAACATTATACGACCGCAAGTTATGCTCATGTGCCTTTGTTTCTTCGTAGACACCAGTAGCGCCACGTGTGCCGGCCCACGGCCCGCAGCACTAGGGAAGTTCACACTGCAGGGATTGCTGAGGTAACCGTAATGAGATGCTGTAATGCACATGTTAAAGTGTACAGGTAATGAGAAGCTGGAATGCAAATGTTAATGTGTACAAGTTAAGATACATTGCCCTCCAAGATTATCGTGTGTGCTCCTTTGATTAGATAAATCTGATTAATTTGCATTCACCTTACTGTGTGGCGTCCATTATTGTGTGCGTTTACTGCTTCAGAGGATGCGTGTGTTGTATGGTCGCTTAACACACAGGCCTTTGGGTGCCCAGCCGCTCGTGTCACGTTACCCCCTTAGGGCCTGGAGACCCCAGGTCTTACAGCTAGTCTATGTAATGCAGCTGCAAAGTCATCTATAGGTTCTCCTGGTACTTGAGATTGTTGAAGGGACTCATGTCTTTCCAGCACTACATTCCCCTTAGGATTGAATCTCTTGTGTAATAACAGACATATACTCATCTACAGCTTCAGCATCTCCATATTCCCCTGTTCCAACCCGTACCATCACATGTTCCACATGAAGCGTTTTAGTATGCATCTACCCTCAGAACCAAGTTTATATGTTAACAAGGCTTCCTTCTTCCTTGACATGAAGGTATCACTGTCAATGGCCTCTGTATAAGATTCAAAACCTTTGTGCCATTGTTCCTAACAAACTGGAGGTATGTCAGAATGCACCAACTGACTGTATGTTCATACAACAACTGACTATCTGACAGGTTAATAAAGTTCTCACTGCACATCCTGTTAAAACCACTGAACCGTAGAAGCAAACACGGGATGTGCCAGTCACCGTTAGGCCCAAGATCGACAATTATGCCTAAACATAAATCACTGCCGATGTGCATAAATGTATTGAATTAGCTACTGTTGCTGTCACTGTCTGTATATGAAATGTCCGCCTAGATGCTTTTCTGCTAAATAAATGCTAAAATACGGGCTGCCCACACCCAAAATATCTGCCAGTATGGATGCACTGTGGGTGAAGACGCATAAGTTAAATGTTTATGCACCGGCCTGCCCATTCCCAAAATGGCCACTGAGGATTACACAATGGGTGTGGTGCATACTCCAAATTTGAATGGCAGCCATGATGCCATACACACAATAATGATGAGGTGCTGCCTTCAATATGGCTGCTGAAGTAACGCCCAACAGCTTTCCTGTCAAATTACATTCCTGTGCTGTAGGAGAGCGTGCACATCAGACGTACACAATCTGAGGGGAAACACGCACATGGCGCTCATGACCATGATCACGCTGAGGGGAAGTGCGCACCAATGTAGCCAGGTGTCCTCAGTCAGCTTGTTCTCTCCCAATCTTCGAACAGAAAAGAGCAGTTGTAAAAAATTAGAACGACTATGACATCTATCGCATTTCACACAGGATAAAGAAAGATACAAACTAGCATTGGTGCAATACCATAAAACATCAAACATGCTCGCAGAACTCATATAGCGCAAGAACTTGCACAGGCAGGGAATGCACCCAAAACCCTCTATCAGATTTTAAAAACCTTCACTATCCCCAAGGCATGTGATAAAGAAGAAATACTCTCCCAAGTCCTATGTGACAAATTAGCTATACATTTTACCCAAAAAATTTAATTGATTTACAACAAAATTAGAGCGGCTGGAAGCCCTCAGATCGAATCCATGACTGACCACCATGCAAGTTTAGGCAACGCACAGAGGCTAGATGCATTCACGGTACTTAAGCCCGGAGATGTGGAGACTTTACTTAAAAAGATAAAGTCAGGCTCCCGGTTGGACATCATCTCTGCTAAGATCACCTCATTGCTAGCCAAACAACTTGCAGCTCCTATTTGCTCTTTTCTGAACTGCTCTTTAGAAATGGGTATCCTCCCCGCCGCATGGAAAGCAGCAGAGATAATTCCCATCCGGAAAAATCTTAAAGCCCCTATGGAGGATTTATCCAACTACCGTCCCATTTCGTTCTTACCTCTCATGAGCAAGGTACTTGAAAAGCGTGTTAACACAAATTTGTCTGATTTTGTCAAAGCCTCAAACTGCCTTGACTCATCTCAGTCGGGCTTCCCACCCAGACATAGCACGGAGACTGCCTTGATTGAAGTTACTGACAACATCAGGATGTCCCTAGACAACGGACAGGGGGTGCTGCTGGTGTTGCTTGACTTATCAGCAGCCTTTGATACTATTTCTCATCAGACCTTGCTCAGGAGGCTTGGGGAAATTGGCATCCTTGTGAGTGCTTTGAAATGAATGACGAGTTTTCTGTCTGACAGAACACAAACTGTAAATCTGGGCACGTTCCATTCTCAAATCACAAAATTGACTAAGGGAGTGCCGCAGGGCTCCTGCTTGAGTCCTACTCTATTCAACATTTATGTGGCCCCCTTAGCAAGACTACTAAGGAACTCATATTTTGTTCCCATGTCCTATCCTGATGATACTCAGCTTCTACTCTCCTTTGACAAGAACAATCCCAATGCCCAGGTAATCTTCGCAGAGGGTATGTGCTCCATTGTAAGCTGGATGCGAAATAACTTTCTCCAGCTTGATGCAGGGAAAACGGAGATAATGCTGTTTGGCGAGGCAATGTTGAGGTGGTCTCCTGGGCGGTGGGCTGAGGAAATGGGCACCACACCTATGGCAAAACTAGTGGCAAAAGCTTGGGTGTCCGTTTGGACCAGAAGTTGACTATGAAAGAGCATGCGACATCGACTGTCGGGTCATGCTTTGACACGCTTTGTCTTCTAAGGAAGGTATTCCCCTTCCTGCCACTACACCCGCGGAAAACACTCATGTAGGCACTAGTGTTAAGCCGGTTAGATTATTGCAATTCCCTGATGATTGCAGCAAATGAAGCATCTTTGAATAGGCTGCAAGTAGTTCAGAACACCGCTGCCCGTTTGGTAGCCAACCGCCCCCCTCAAACTTCTTATCTGCCCCTTCTGCGACAGCTACACTGGCTCCCAATACGAATGCGAATCAAGTTTAAGATTTGTTGCATTGTGCACAAATCCCTGAATGGCAAAGGCCCTAGCTACTTAGTGAAATAATTGACCTACTACCTGCCGACCCAATCTCTCCGACCAGGATCAAATCTCTCCTTGTCACTCCTCCCTATATTGAAGAGCGCTTGGGAGGGAAAGCTTTCTCCCACGTAGCCCCTACCCTCTGGAATGCACTACCGGTGCACCTTTGTCACTGTACGGATCACTTACAGTTTAGAAAACATCTTAAAACCCTACTGTTCTAACCCTTCTCTACAGGTGACTAGTACCAGCAGTGCAACAGCGTGGAGATACCCCTTGGGAGGGTGATTTAGGTTCTCTATAAGAAATTAAATCAAATGAAATCAAGTGCTCATGACAATGACCTCATGCTGGGGAGACAGAGGCCAACGTTTCCTCAGAGGCTGACAGAAACTTTGCCAAGGATCCACCCAACTTGCCCAGAGGCTCTTCACTCACCACAGTACCTGCCAGTCTTTCAAATGACTGCTCCTGACACAGTTCTGCGATGAAGCTCTGAAAATCCAGAATATTGTGTCAGATCATGCACCTTGCAGCTTAGGCTGCAGACGAAGATGACTTCATGCTGGGTACCTCTGAGCTGAATAGTCATCACTGAAAGGATGATGAAATGCTGTCAATGGAGGTGAGTTTATTCATCCACCAGTGCGAGCCTCAGGCAGCAACTGCCAATCTTGGAACTTCACACTACATTCCAAGATTGGCACAGCATTCCAATCCTAGAGACATGAGGATTGGAATGAGAGCATACCAATCCCCAACAAGCACCCAGAAATGTTTACTGAGTTCAGGAGTGCAACAGACACCACCCAAGTTGTGAGATGTCACATGGCCTCCCTACACAGTGTCTTGACTACCCAAAAACAGCTGTTCCTGCACACGTGTGCTGTCTGCCTCCTAGAGTAGGGTGTACATTGGAAGGTTGGACTGCCGCTCTGTACGTTTGAAGACAGTGTTGTGGGTTCCCAATGCTACTGAAAACACAACATGGGTCATATTGTTTAGGATGAGAGCCTACAACTTGCTGTCTGGTTAGGCATGAGCATCTAGCAGTAGACATGTTATTTTGTAAATAGCCATGAACATTACTAGCACAGATTGTCAAGCCCTATCTTAATGCAAGGCAGACCATTGTCTCCAATGGAGTAACTTTCTAGAACCGGACGCAAAATATTATGTAATCTTGGTGGCAATTTAGGGCTCCAAGAGTATCGAAGCCACACTTTTCTGACTTCACTCTTTGCTAGGCAATCGGATGTCTTCCAGAAAATTGCTTCACCTTCCCTGCAGTGGATCTTGATCCTTCCAGCATGGTTGGAGCTTCTTCTGGTTCAGAGCCAGCGATGGAGCTAACCTCATCTGCAAAGAAAAGAAAGTATACTGCGGGCAAGCATGGCAAAACTAAGTGTGAAAGACTCATTCGAAGCTCTTGTGCACCTGAGTATGCAAGTTTGTATTTCGAGGAAATAGTCTCCCCGACAAACGATTGTGAGGAACTTAATGGGAATATGCAGAGTTCCATAACCAGGGTTTAACAGACTTCTGAAATGTCAGTAATCAGTGTGGAACAGACATTTGAGAGTGTTTAACCTACAAATATAAGCAGTAACTTCAGACATAATTCCTTCTTAAGCTCATCAGCAGCAGCAGCCCTCCTCTTCTCCCCCCATTAGGTGGAAGGAGCATCGCCCCCCCCCTCCCCGGTGCCAGTGCAGCATAGTTGAAAAAAAGAATGCATTTCACTGGTCCCAGCCCGAGCAGTGTTAGGGGCGGGGCATTCCTGCTGACTGGCAGCAGGGGAGTGGTGCTCACTCCACCAGTTTAGACTTTTTTGGCCAGCTGTCTTGCCACGGCCAGCCTGACATACGCAGTGTAAACCTCTCTACCTAGCTGTCTCAGACAGCTGGGTGGAGAGCAGCCACAGTAGCCCAGTGCCTGCAGGAGCATTGAGGCCGCTCGCTCCAGACTGCTTTAATGCTGCTCATCTGCAGCATGAAAGCAGCATCAGGATTTGGAGGGAGGATTTGAGTGGTGCTCCAAGGTGCTGTCGCACTGACGGCATTCCAGAAGAAAACACGGAGGACGAAGAAGCTCGGTAAATAATTTTTTTTATTTATTTTCTTTTTGACCCACTGACAGGCACTTTGAGAATTTTGCCTTGCTTGAGCCTCATCTCCAGAGCTCTCAGTCATGGCCTGTTATAAACAGAAATCTGTTAACGAGCATTGACTGAGAGCATTGGCATTTCAGCCTAAAAGGCATTGCAATTTATGCACTGTAAGCCATGCTTCTCCAGTGTGGACGGTCACTGGCCGCCACTGCTCGTCATATACTGGAGCATAGAAAGACCTTTTAGGCGAATAGCGCTCTCTTCGTCAACCGAAGATTCTCTTACACAAACTCTTGTAAAGTCTCAATTTGGAAGTGCTGTGAACCATCACAACAGTGAATATAAAGTACTATAAAGGTATGCCTGTATTCATGTGAGAATATGATGAATGTTAGCAGTACTGCTTGTGTTACAGGTTGTTATGTTATGTTATGTTATGTTATGTTATGTTAAATACATTTATTATGCGCACAGTTACTCAGGAGTATCCCGGCACGAGTCTAATGGGGTGCTATATTCGACTTCAGATAAAAAGATGAGTTTTCAGTTTTTTCTAAAAACCACTGGGTCCTGGATAGTGCGCAGGGTCAGCGGAAGAGCGTTCCAAGCAGTAGTTGCCTTTACTGAGGAGCCACCCCCAATCCTCTGCCGCTTAAAGCGTGGAACTTGGCCAAGATACAGAGATGCGGAACGCAGGGCCCGCACAGGGGCATAGAAGGACATCCGCCTTTGTAGATAAAGAGGCCCGCTTCCATGAAGAGCCCGATGGGCCAGAATCAATAACTTAAATCTTACTCTGGCGGCTACTGGTAACCAGTGGTATAAACGAAGCTGGTTCTGTACACTGTCCCTGGCTGACAGCCACAACAGCAGTCTGGCAGCGGTGTTCTGGACCACCTGTAGTTTCTTCAATAGCTAGCCCGGAATGCCAGAAAAGGGGGCATTAGCATAATCCAGCAGGGACATAATCAATGCACATGTGATTGTTTGTCTCGCTGCTGCTGGCAGAAGAGGAAAGAAGCTTCTAAAAGGTTTGAGCAGGCAAAAGCAGCCACCAACCAGCTTCTTAATGTGTACCTCAAAAGAAAGACGTTAATCGAACCAGACCCCAAGGTTCTTTGCCAAATTCCCGGAAGAGGTCGGACATGGGTAGTCAGGCGGCCAGAGCTGCTCTCGGAAGTTCGGAGGAAACATGCCAAATAGCAGAATCTCCGATTTCCCTTCATTGCATTTGAGCTGTGCATCCGTCATCCAGTTAAAGACTGAGGCTAGGCAATGTCAGGCCTGAGATACAGAGCCCACCCCTTTCTTCCAGGTGAAGAGCAACTGAGTGTCATCCGCATACCCCATCACCTTAGCCCCCAACTCCTCCGCTAAATAAATCAGCGGAGTCATATAGACGTTAAATAGAAGGGGGCTAAGGGCAGACCCCTGTGGGACAGCCGTTGAGACCCCCTGAGGGGAAGAAGAAAAGGGTGGCATCTAGATCTGCTCTGTCCGGGATTCCAAAAAGGAACGGAGACATTCCCACACTGGACCTGACATCCCAATACTGGCCAGACGAGACAGAAGCAATGGATGGGGACCGTATCAAATGCGGCCGAGAGGTCAAGCAAAATGAACGCCGCCCTCCCGCCCGCATCCAAACAGTCCCGTAAGGCCTCTGCCACCTCGACCAGCACTGTTTCAGTGCTATGTGCAGTCCGGAACCCAGACTGTGCTGGATGTAAAATGGCCTCCTTCTCCACAAAGTCGGTCAGCTGTTTATTTACAACCTTTTCACATACTTTTGCTAAAGCAGGGAGTAGAGAAATAGGCCGATAGTTCCCAGGGCAAAGGGGGTCTAGTGATTGCTTTTTAAGGAGAGGCTGAATCATAGCTTCCTTCCAAGATGAGGGAACAGCCGCTTCCTGCAGAGAAAGATTAATAATAGTGGTCACCTCTACATAGAGTCTCAGAGACTGCTGCCAACGTCCTGGCCGGACATGGATCAGAAGGGGAGCCTGATTTTAAAGCCTTAAGAACTTTAAGACATTCCTGAGGTGCCACTGGACTAAATTCAGACAGTAGGAGTACAGTGCCTTCTAAAGGGCCTACCAGGACATCTTCTACGTGGGCAATCCGAGGAATGAAGGTTGCTTGAATTCCTAGGATCTTATCCCTAAATGCTCAAGAGAGAATGTCACACCAAGAAGGAGAGGAGGGCATTACACTGGCTTGGGCCACGGGCGACATAAAACTCTGAACAATCGCATATATTTCCCTAGCATTATTGTTGGCAGCTTCAATACAGGTTGAGTAGAATTGCCCTTTAGCCTGCTTAATCGAAGCATAATAAACCTTCTGCTTATCTCTAAGCTTCCTCTTATCCGCTAAACAATATTCACCACTCCTCCATACCCGTTCCAGGATTTTACAATCATGTTTCAGTCCTTTCAACGTAGAGTTAAACCAAGGTTTAGACGGTGATTCTCTAGCCAGCCCATTCGAGCGGGGTGGGGCCACCGTTGCCACTGCCGCCGAGACCCAGCTAGAGAACTTTGCCACCTGAGCATTGAGTTCTCCGACCAGTTTTGGTTTAGAGGCTTCGAGCACTGTGATAAATACAGACGGATCAATTTTCCGAAAAGGTGATTTATAACTTGGAAGTGTCGAAGGCTCAGTCCTAGTTACTTCCCAAGAAAAATATGTTATGTAGTGATCTGACAAATTAACCGGACTGTTCTCCACCTCTAAAATAGGAAAATTAGTGCAAATGGGATCAAGAACATGTCCAGCCTGGTGTGTAGGAAGGCTGAGATGTTGCTTAAGCTGGGCAAACAGCAGCCCATCCAGCAAACCCTGTGTGTCCTTGCTATCTGTACAATCCAAATGTATATTCAAAACCCCAAGGATCAGAAAGTGGGAAAATCTCATCGCCCTGGAGGCAACGGCGTCACCCCAATCTTGGAGAAACGGCCCTGCCGGTCCTGGGGGTCTATAGATCAATGAACCTCCAAGGGTGAAGTGTGCAGACATCTGAATACTGAAATCTAGTGCTTCACAACTACCCCAAGGGGAAACCTCTATCCTGTGCAGCTTCCACTTGTCTTTATATATGACCGCAACTCCCCCCCCTCGCCCGCCCATCCGGTCCACTGAGAGATTTTATATCCTGAGGGTATGGCTAGAGTAACAATCGGATCAGAAAAGGAGTCAAGACAGGTTTCTGTTAAGAACAGTAAATCAAGTGATCGTTCCTCCAGAGGATCAAACACTTCTGCACAGTGTTTTCTGAGGGACCGAACATTAATGGAAGCTGCCCTAATCAGGCCAACCAATGACTGTTGTTCCCGAGAGATACCAGTCTCATCTATGTCGACCTGACCTGGCTTCAATACAAACCCAGAAGCATAGCAGACATGCTTATCAATCTTACTCATTTCCCGGCGTTCCACCTGACAACCGTGAGTGGGGGCATGGGCCCGCAAAGAGGCAGCTGAAGACCTCCTTCCCAGTCTGGCAGGCTCGCGAGCAGCATGTCTGACCCTGGCTGCTTCTGGGGTGCTGATGGGCGCAGACGGGCTTGCCTTAGGTGCGCCGCGTGCCCGCTGCGCTTCCGAGAAGCTCGCATGCAAATATCCTCTGGTGCGAGACAACTAGACCGCTAACTGACCAAGATGGCGGTACCTCTCGGCACCAAAGAGGAACCATGAAGATCACCGGAAAGTATGTTTAATGTGCAAACAGCAAGTGAGTAAACAATTTTATAGTGCGGGTATGCGAACTAAATACTAAAAGCACAATGGGAACTGAATATTAAAAGCACGATGGGCAGAGTAACAGGTTAAAAGAATACAAACATGCGACAGTAGCGAGCGTGCGTGGCAAGACACACCTACCCCTTTGACTCCCAGCCCCCAGAAGCGCGCATAGAAATAGCCTCTAGTGCGCGACAACTAGACCGCCAACTGACCAAGATGGCGGTACCTCTCGGCACCAAAGAGGAACCAGGAAGATCCCCGGAAAGTATGTTTAATGTGCAAACAGCAAGTGAGTAAACAATTTTATAGTGCGGGTATGCGTGCATGGCAAGACACACCTACCCCTTTGACTCCTAGCCCCGAGAAGCGCGCATTGAAATAGCCTCTGGTGCGAGACAACTAGACCGCCAACTGACCAAGATGGCGGTATCTCTCGGCACCAAAGAGGAACCAGGAAGAGCCCCGGAAAGTATGTTTAATGTGCAAACAGCAAGTGAGTAAACAATTTTATAGTGCGGGTATGCGAACTGGATATTAAAAGCACAATGGGAACTGATTATTAAAAGCACGAAGGGCAGAGTAACAGGTTAAAAGAATACAAACATGCGGCAATAGCGAGCGTGCGTGGCAAAACACACCTACCCCTTTGACTCACAGCCCCGAGAAACGCGCATGGAAATAGCCTCTGGTGCGAGACAACTAGACCGCCAACTGACCAAGATGGCGGTACCTCTCGGCACCAAAGAGGAACCAAGAAGATCCCCGTAAAGTATTTAATGTGCAAACAGCAAGTGAGTAAACAATTTTATAGTGCGGGTATGCGAACTGAATATTAAAAGCTCAATGGGAACTGAATATTAAAAGCACGATAGGCAGAGTAACAGGTTAAAAGAATACAAACATGCGGCAATAGCGAGCGTGAGTGGCAAGACAGACCTACCCCTTTGACTACACCAAGTGATTAATGTACTGTGCCCTTTTGTTTAGAGTCAAAGGCAGGAGCATAGCTTGGTCAGTAAGGTTGGGGGGGTGAGTTTTAGATTTTCCAAAAATTACACTGATATATATGATGCTAAAATACATTATACTGCAAGCAGGGCACATGAGAGTGGCTAATGGGGCAGTGGAAAGGGAGACAAATGTGGAATGAGAGAAAACACAATATTTAGTCAAATAACCAACATTTTTTAAGAATTTGAAAGCATAGATGGAGTGTGTGTGTGTGTTTTTGTCTGTGTTCATGTAGAAATTCCTAGTGAAATCCTACAGACACCTCACCATATCTGACTGAGAGCACCTGTACCCAACTTTTCACCAGAAAATAAATTTATTAAGGGGGTGTAACACCCCAAACACCCCCCCTAAAGCTAGGCCCCTGCTCAAAGGCTGCAAACTGTTCAACGAGAAAAGAGTACAGCAGGGTCATTTTGATACCAGCACACACAATAGCATAATAGTTGGCAATCTTTTCCTATTTTATCTCATTCCCCCTTTCCCTTTGGTGTTCTTAGGAGAAAGCAGAACATTCGCTCCCTCTTTGAGCATCAAGTGGAGTGGATGGACCATCATCTTATGCATCACTATCGCTGGGCCAGTTACCTCAGGTTAGTATATGCATGTAATTATTACATGCTTTCCTAATTTTGTCACACAGTTCATGAGTAAAACTTCATGAAGTAACTACAGGCTCGAAAACACTAGCATGCTGTTCAGCACTTCTACAGCTGCTGCCTTGATGTGCGCTGAACTACTGCATCAATCAACATCACCACCTTAGCTAATGACTAGCCCCATGGCCAAGAGGGTCTCATACTGCCGTTGCCTCAATGTGTCACACATCACTGCCAGAATCAATGTCCCTATCATAGCTGAGGACCTGCCCCACAGCCCAGTGGATGCAGGCGTTATGGCAGAACTGGTGTGAGTGCCGAATAAAACGTTCTTTCTCCACGAAGAGACGCAGGCAGGCAAGGATTCCTGAGAGAGGGATATATATATATATATATATATTCACTGAAAAAACCATAGGTTTCACACACGTTATAGTTACGAATTAGCATTTAAAAAACCTTGCAAATTCACTTAAAAAACCATAGGTTTCACACATGTTATAGTTAGCTGGACATTTCACTCGTAAAAAACCAATGAAATTCCCCCGTTATAGTTAGTGCAGGCAACTATAACTCACGCGACCGCAATCCTCTGCTGATGACCTCAGCTATTACATCACTGTATTTAGACACTTATTTACCCATGTCTTCTTCCATTAATCTTTAGCTATACATATATTACAAATATTTATTTTTCATAAAGACACATATGTCACCCAATGACAGATCGGAACACTTCCTCCATACGGCACTGTCGGAGTTGTCGGCCTCCCCGGACCGGAGGTTATTACTTGGGGGAGACCTAAATCGTTCTGCACACCGCACGGGGCAGGTAGGCGCTCTATCACAGAAGGGACAGGAGTTAGATATGGTGGATCTCTGGCGGGTGTATAATCCCTCGGCCCGGGAATATACGCACACTTCCAGTGCGCATGGCACTTATGCGCGCCTGGACTACTTTCTAGCCACCCGAAACACTCTGTCAGGAGACTTCTGGGGTGGAGATCTTAGCGGCATCCCTCTCTGATCATGCAGCGGTGGTTATGACGCTGAAGCTCCCGCCCATGGGCAGGAGGAAACACCAATGGCGGTTGCGGGATACACTCCTGCTTCGCCCCGTGGTGGTTAAAAAGCTACAAGGGGTCATTGAGGAATATCTCCGATTCAATGACAACGGAGACACGGCCCTGCCCACGTGCTGGCTCGCTCTGAAGGCGGTAGTCCGGGGTGTCATTATAGCCCTCTCCGCGGCAGAGAACAAAGACAGACAGGTGAAACGCATGGAGCTATCGCAGAAAGTCAGGGACCTAGAACGTATGCATAGCTGTACGGGGGCTCCGAGGGTCTGGCGGCTGCTGAAAACACAGAGAGCGCAGTTGGAGGCGCTGGACCGCGACAGGGCAGAATATGCAGCACTACACCTTCGGCATAGCCACTATGTGGGAGGTGATAAATGTGGTAGCCTCTTGGCCCGTTGCCTGAGGGAGCGTAGATTGAGGGACGGTGTCAAGGCGATAGAGGACTCTCAAGGGGTCCTGCAAACAGACGACGGGGAGATTGCCGTGACGTTTCGGGATTTCTACGCCCGGCTCTGTGACGAGCAGCCACTTGACGGTGGGGGGCTCGATGCGTATTTGGAACAAGCACGGGTAACAGGCCTCTCAACACTCCAGGCAGAGCTGCTGGAAGCGCCGATCCGACCGGAGGAGGTGATTTCGGCTTTCTCGCGGCTCAAAGTCGGCAAGTCCCCGGGCCCCGATGGCTTTACGGCTACGTTCTATAAGCAATTCTGCTCCTTGGTCACCCCTATACTCACACGACTATTCAATTCGTTTGACACGTTCGGGGAGATTCCCTCCTCTTTGCTGGACGCCGCAATAGTGGTGATCCCCAAGCCCGGGAAAGATAGCACGCAGTGCGGTTCCTACCGACCGATCTCCCTTCTAAACGTGGACCTTAAGTTGTACACGGGGATTTTAGCGGCCCGTATTGCGCCACACCTGCCGAACCTTATAGACCCCGATCAGGCAGGCTTTATTCCAGGCCGCCAAACGAGCGATCACACAAAACGGGTCCTGCATCTTATTGAGGGGGACACCCACACGATCTGCCTCTATGCCGACGATGTCCTACTGACCTTAAGAGAGCCTTTAACGTCCCTGGGAGCGATCCTGGAGGAACTCGCCGCGTTCGGGGAAGTATCCGGCTTCAAAGTTAACGTTGCTAAATCAGTGGCGCTCTCTCTTTCTCTCACACCGGGAGCGTTGGCAGATCTGCGTGCAACATATCCGGTCCCCTGGACATCGGGACCAGTCCCCTACCTCGGGGTGCAGCTGACCCCCACGATTCCGAGCATTCGGACCCTGAACTACGATCGTCTTCGTTCCACCATTAAAGTGGATCTCCATCGCTGGCGACATCTGCCGCTCTCATGGCTTGGGCGGGTGGCGGCCATCAAAATGACGATACTGCCCAAGATACTGTACGTGTTCCACACGCTCCCCATATACCCACCAAAAGGCTGGATCAAACAGGTCCAATCCGAATTAGCACAATTCATTTGGCAAGGCAGGAAACCGCGTCTCAAACGCCAGATTAGCTCTCTCCCGCCGGAATACGGTGTCATTGGAGTCCCCGATCTAGCGCTCTACTTCCAAGCCGCTCAGCTACGCTACCTGGCGGAATGGATGAGGCCCGAATCCGAAAAACACTGGCTGTTCCAGGACCGGGCGGTGGCGGGGACATCCCTGGCCGCAATCCCGTTTCTTCGCCGGGAGCAGCGGCCCTCTAACCTATATGCCTCGTGGGTGACCCAAACGATGGTACAGCTCTGGGACCAGACCAGTGAGAGACATGAATTGACGTCATTCCCCTCACCACTAACCCCCCTGTTTGGAAATTCCGATTTCCCGCCAGGGCTCCCGGAGTCCACTTTCCCGGGTTGGCGATACTCCGGCTGCAGAGCACTAGGGGTCCTGTACAATGAAGGCAAGTTCATCCCCCTGGCACGGTTGGCAGCTGACTATGGAATTCCGGCCAAGGACCTGATCGGATACTTGCAGCTTAAACATTGGGCCACACAGCCACGGGAGAAACGAGCAGCGCAACGCCGGCTCACACCGTTCGAACGCTGGCTGATCACACGTCAAACGGACAAAAAGCTGACATCGACCTTTACAAGACGCTCCTTTTGTCACACTATCACTCATATCACGCGGGGAGGGCACGATGGGAGAGAGACTTGGGGAGGGACTTACTAGTGAAGGAATGGGAGGGTAGTTGCTATAGGGCTCGCCACACTGCTACACACACAGGGCTCACGGAGACGTTCACTAAATTGGTGAACTACTGGTATTATACACCGGAACGCCTACACCGCATGGATAGCTCACGCAACGCAGACTGCTGGAGGGGGTGCGGTCACCTGGGCACCTTAGCACACATTCTTTGGGATTGTCTCTTGCTATCTTCGTATTGGCGACAAATCCTGGACGAGGTGGACAGATACTTTGCCACCGAGCTGCCCAGACTCCCTGCATACATCGTCCTGGGGGTCCCCAATGCCATTACCTACCCCTTGAAGTCTCTCAGGGGGAAACAGATGGCCCTGGCTCTAGGGGCGACCACACAGTGCCTGCTAGCCTGCTGGAACACGCCCCGCATACCCACACATTTAGAATGGCTGCACCGCCTCTGGCATATCTTAGGGATGGAGCGTATCTCTTTGACACTGGCGGGAAAGGGCGCCGCCTTCTCGGAGCTGTGGCAGCCATTCCGGTCCCTCCTGACCCAGGACTTCAGGGAGCTGACTTGTCCCCGATACTTACGCCTCTTACGGCTCAGTACAGATCCGGAGGATGGGGAACCCGCTCAGACACCCTGACTGGCCTACTGGCCCAGAGGCGGCCCTTTATGCTCGGCTTTCAGGTCCCTTTGACCCTTCAGATAGGGTCCCCATTCTTTTCTTCTTTCTTCTTTCCTTCGCTCTTCTGACTATCTTGTTAACGGGGAAGGGGAGGGGAGGGGAGGGGAGGGGAGGGTTGGTGGGAGGGGGGCTCTAGGGGGGTTTGGGTTAGGGGTGCGGGGAGAATAGGATAGCGGCTGACGGGCCTGGCAAGCATCTCTTCGACTTCCCACCCGACTGTTAGCGGTGGAAGCGAGCCGTGTTTATCCTGCCCCCACTGGGGCCAGGGAGAGTGTAACTGCCTGTTGCCATACTTTCCTCTGTTGAAAACCTTAATAAAAGATTTAAACCTAAAAGTCCAGCACTAAAGTTAAATGAGTTGAATAGTGCTCTGTTGCGAGGATCTGTATCAGATATAGAGAAGGTTACTGATGAGATTCAGTTTTGTTACTTTGGTCCAGAACAAGAAAGTGCAGGAAATGACACAGTTATTGAAGAAAATGTGGAAGAGAATGTAGAACCCACTGTCAGTAAAAATGTTGACGATCAAATGACAAAATGTACTATCATCTCTAATGAAAGACCAAATATTACTTGTATTTGTTGCCGGAGAAGCCATTATAAAACTCAAACAAGGAATGTTGATCTCTATAAAAAAAAGTGAAAAAGAAAATAATTATGAGTGGAAGGATTTTGCTACATATTTGTTTCTGGAAAATTGTTTTGATTTGGGTGAAGATCAGCGTATTTGTAAATACTGTTATAACAAGTTAGAAGAAAATAAAATGCCAGCTAGAGCTGTACATAATAATTTAGAATTGGTTGATATTCCTGCAGAACTTAGTGATTTAAATACGTATGAGTCTATACTCATTCAATGTGTCCATCCGTTTCAGACTATAGTTCGTATGGAGCCCAAAACAGGTAAATTACCTCCTTCAGATTTACAAAGAGGTTTAAAAGGAAGAGTTGTCTATTTGCCATTAGATTTGAAAAAAAATATTGAAACAATTGATGCAGATAGTTTGGAAACTGAACCATTAGGTATTCTGGTTAATGGTGTACCTACAAAGAATAAGAAAATTTGGCAGGAGCTAGTAGATGTACAAAAAGTACAAAGAGCTAATTTACATTTGAAAAGAAATAATAAGTACTATGAATAAATTTATATGGATGAAGATGAAGAAGTTTTACTAGCAGACACAGGAATACCAACTGGGCAAATTGAAAAAGTGAATAAGTCAAAAGAAGAAGAAATTTATGAACATTTCAGCATACATCCTCTTCATTCTAAAGAAGTTATGGGAAACACTATTGATGTGTTTCAGATGAAAAAAGCAAAAGGAACTCCTGTGAGTGTATGGGAGGAGAGCTTGGAAGCTGGTTGTTTTCCCCAGCTGTTTCCTACAGGAAAAGGTGGACGACATGATGAACGTCCAGTACAGAATCCTGCTTCTGAGTATCGGTCTACAAGATTATATGCAGAAGATCCAAGATTTCGTCAAAGTATTCCTTATATGTTCCATCTTTTATTTGAAAGTGACTTATCTGCACTATCTTATGCAGTAAATCACATTTTAAAAACTGGAGTACATCTACATAATGTGTCTGCAAAGGATTTTATGAACAAAGTGCAAGAGCGAGATGATCATTTGGAATCTCAATTGATGAATCTGATGATGCAGTTTTATCTTTCATTGAAGAATATGCAACATGTGCTATACCTAAAAGCACAGAAGAAAAAAACTTAAAAGAGCAAGTTTTACGTTTCCAAAGTCATCGGTGTGGAAAATACTGTCGACGAAGAGTAAAGATAAATTCTACACAAAATGTCGATTTGGATTTCCACGACCTGTTCTTTCAAAAGGAAGAGGAAACAGTTTTATGTCAGCTGTGCGACATACCATTACAAGAAAATCTCCGAAAAATACCTATAACCTAAGAAGAAAAGAAGAGTCAAAATATATAAATGACTACAACCCAGTCATTTTATCCGTGTGGAATGCTAACATGGATATTCAGTATGTAGCTGACAATTCTATTGCTGTTGCTCGGTATGTCACATCTTACATCACTAAATCTGAGAAAACGGAGTTGAAAGAAATGTGGGAAGAGATTTCTCATGAGAAGACTGTCCGTAAAAAGCTACACAGTTTCAGTTTAAAGATGTTATCGCATCGAGAAATTGGGTCATACGAATGTTCAGATAGGTTATCATCTGCAAGTCTGTACTCCAAATCCAGAAGAATAATTTGGGTAAGTTTAGGCCTTGCAGGAATGCGAAATCGGGTACTGAAATCTATTCGAGAAATTGAATATTTAGCAGAGAACGAACCAGAAAGTACAGACATTTTGAAAACAAATATGTTGGACACATATTACCCAAACAGAAGTCATCATCTTGAGAACATGTGTCTCTATGAAGTGCTGCAGAACTACATTTTTACACGGAATGCCAGAGAAGACATCAACAATGCAAAATATAAAGTCATTGGTGAGGAAGGATGTTTGGTGAAACAAACAAAAGGCAGTTTGATTAATCACAGGAAGCTGAGTTGCGACACTACTGACAAAAAGGAATTTTACTACTTAGCAATTTTACAGCTGTTTAAACCATGGCGTTCAGAGGATGAATTACTTGGAGATTTTCAGAGCTATGAAGATTCCTTTAATGCATGTAAAGATAGCATAGAATGCAGTACTTTCACAAATTATGTACAAATGTTAAATGAAGAGATTGAACAAGAAGCTACAATTGCAGCTGAAGTAGCTAGAGACAGTTCTCAAGACAGTCAAAGTTCTGGTACGCTCAGTCAAGATCCCCTAGGACAACCAATCGTAGAAAATGAAGCTGCAATAGCCATGACTGAAGTGGAAACAGCTATGAATCAAGCTCAGGAAGATTTAATAGACTTACCAAATTTGGAACAACAACTGAATGATGAACAACAACAAATTGATGAAGAAGTCACAAAACAAATTGATCATGGATTACTACAGGAAAATAAAGAGTGCTCATGCACATCATTTGAACCAATCAGAATGTATGTGAGTGGACAAACTGGAACTGGAAAACGTTTCTTAATTAAAGTAATTAGAAGCTACCTACAGAAAAAACTGATTCAACTTTGTCTTGTGTTGTTACTGCTCCAACTGGGTTAGCAGCATATAACATAAAAGGAATTACCTTACATCGTTTGCTAATGTTACCAGTAGAGCATGAGAACAAAATAGAATACCACAAGCTAACAGGAGAAGCATGTTTTGAGGTTTCAAGAGTGTTGAAGAAAATGAAAGTTCTCATTATTGATGAGGTAAGCATGGTATCAAACTTAATGCTTGCCTTTGTGCATTTGAGAATGCAGCAAATTCTAAAGACAGACTATGACGTGTTATTTGGAGGAAAACATGTTATAGTTTTTGGGGATCTACTGCAGCTCACTCCAGTTAAAGGACAACCAGTATTTAATACTCTTGCACATGAAGACACGAAAAAGTCATTAGGAAGTATAGGTAATGTGAATATTTGGTCATACTTTGAGTACAAAGAACTCATTACCAATATTCGGCAAGCAAATGATGATGATTATGCAAGTATTCTCAAAGATATCAGAATTGGACTACTCACAGAACATGGCAGAAAAGCTTTACAGAGTCGATTGCTATGTAATTTGTTTCCAACAGAACAAATAGTTCCAGAGAAAATATACAAGGAAATTGCAGAAAAAAAAACTGTAATCTGCTTAATGCGAACACTACATGAATGCTCTATATTCAATGAAGAACTTTTGAAATTGGAAAATGAAGAGATTATGAAAATGGAAGCCGTGGATAAAATACAGCATGAAGGAATAACTATTATATTGACATGCAAATTGAAAACTAAATTGGATTCTCTAGAGAAAAACATATCGAAAACAGCTGGTTTAGAAAAGAATCTTTATGTATGTATGACCTGTCGAGTAATTTTAAGACGTAATTTGAATGTAGAAAAAGGTTTAGTGAATGGAGCTATGGGTAAAGTTGTGGGTTTAGTTAATTACCAGAAAAAAGATGGAATTGAATTTTTAAAAATAAAATTTTATCAGATTGAAGAGGTTAAAGACATTAGTCGTTGTTCAGTTCGTTTTTTGCTTGTGAAAGACTTATATGTATGTAGGAAGCAGTTTCCGTTTTCTCTAGCATATGCTGTAACTATTCACAAATCTCAAGGATTAACTGTAGATAGTGCTTTTGTAAACATTGGATCTAGTGTGTTTAAAGAAGGTATGGCATATGTTGCTTTGTCACGAGTGAAACAATTATCTGGTTTATTCATGATAGACTTTGATGACTCAAAAGTTAGTGCTGATGCAAATTGTGTAAAGGAGTATAATAGATTAAGAAGAAGCTATGCTCCTCACTTAGGTCAGTATCCTGTGTTTGAAAAACGTGTTGTTTGTCGGAAAAGGAGAATTGAGAATATCTGTAATGAGGATGTACAGAAGATAAAACAAAAGGAGAGTGATGTGATTGCAAGCAAAAAGAAAAAGGACAATGTTGAAGAGGTTGTTGGTTGTCATTTTGAAAATAGCTCTGGTGTCAACTGCTAAGCTAATGTAGTGCTGAATGTTGTATTTTATCTTGAAAGTTTGCAAGAGCAGATAATACTAAATCATGAAAAAGGATTTTGTTCTCTGCTGAGTTTCCTTTATGAGAAGTTGAGTAATGATAAATCTAAAATAGAAAGTGCTTCTGATGTTAGAAATCTTTTAGATGTATATTCTGGATGTACACAGTTTACTCAAAATGTCCAGCAAGATGCACAGGAATTCTTAATGTATATGTTTATGGTACTGGCAGATGAACGGGTAGAAATAGAAAATATGTTTGGTCTCTCTTATAAATGGGAACATTGTTGTGAAAACTGTATGAACACATGCAGCACTAATGTTGATTCTGAAAGGTTCATACATTTAACATTACCAGAGAGTAAATCAGTGACTTTTAGTAAATTAGTTAAAGATGCAAATCACATCCTGGAACGTTATTTTTAAAGAAATATGGACAGTATATAATTTTAATGATGCAACGTTGTAGAGCTGATGGAACGAAATTGGACACTTTAATAAAGAAGTTTGTAGGAAATCAATTATCAATATCAGGAAAGACTTTTGTTGCAGTTGCAATAATTTTCCATGATGGACCTTCTATAACTTCTGGTCATTACACAGTTTATCTAAAATGTGAAAAAGGCTGGACACTGTGTAATGATTCTCAATTGATTTTCAAGCAACGTTTGCCTGCAGAATTACCAAGTTCCTACTTAATTTTTCTAAAACCAAAATTTTAGATACAAATTGCAGCATCTGAAGAAACCATTATTTCGATTTTATATGATTACTATTGGATATTTCACCTAAAAAGGATTTAAAAATTACCATTTGGCCTCATGGAAAGGTAAATGTTTCTATTGTGGACTTCTTTGACAGATATTATTTTGGTGTATGTGCTTAAGCAACAAGATTTACAGACGTTATTTATTGCAAATAGTTATTGTTCTTAGAAGATATTTTTAATATATATGTTACATTTATATGAAGGTATGTTTTACTGAGGATAGATTCAGGGCTTTTTTTAAACAATCTTTCAGATTGTTTATTTTTTTGCCCGCTGTTAAGTGATGAATGCAATTGATATCACTATTTTCAGTGAAATTCAATATATTTTGAAAACAGCAAAAAAAGGGCAAAAAATTACTTTGTTAAATATGAAAATATGTGTACTGTATTCTAAAATGTATTGTTAAATATTACTACTTTTTTTCTTTTTTTTCAGATCGAGAAAGAAAATTTAGGAAATTGAATCCATTTTTCTTGTAATTAAAATAAACCATTTATTTCTAATTAAGTTATTTTGTTGGTCAGGTAAGTTTAAAATATCTGTATTTCTCACCCCTTCACTTTCATGCTCCCTTTTCTTCACTTCTCCTCACTCTGCTTTTCTCATTCCCCTTCCCTCTCTCTTCTTCCTTTACTGCTCTTTCGTAACTCCCTCACTCCTTCTCTACTACTCCCCTAGGTTTACTGCCTCCATCACTATTTTTTCAACCATGTTTCTCTCCCTGTCTCCATATGTCTCAGTCATTCTAACTGCCTTACTCCTTCTCAGTTCCTTGCTCTCTGTCTCTGTTTCTGTCTCTCTCCCTTTGTCTGTCTTACCCTTAATTTCCTTAACATCTCTGGGGCAGATTTATGTTTCCTGGCGCATCCCTGCAAATCAGCAGGGATGAGCCAGGAAAGATGCGTCACGCAAGTTTACCCTTGCGCCACCACAGTTGCGCCGCATTTACAATGCAGCACATCGTGGCGCAAGGATAAACAGATGCTTGACGCATCTGAGGGCGTAAGGGCGGCGCATTGCTGGAGTCGTGTCGCAAGCACGGCGCAACTCCAGCAATGTTTAGGGGCTGCCCATACCTAACATGCTGCGTCATGCCTTACGCCTGCTTCAAGCAGGCGCAAGGTTTTGACGAAGCAGAGTCGGAAAAGTGACTGAGTGAAATCTTGTAGATTTCACTACTTCACTTTTCCGAGGCTTTTTCCGCTGGAACGCCCACCCTGCATACATTAAATGTGACGCAGGTTTAAGGTGGCGCAGGGCTTTACACCGTGACGCATCTCCATAGATGCGTCACGATGTAAATAGGGCGCAACGTGGCGTAGGGTTTACGCCGCCGCTGCGTCACAAAAGTGACGCATCGGCGGCGTAAAAGTGTCACAAGTCTAACATAAATCTGCCCCTTTGTTTCTACCACTCCTCCTCTCTCCATCACTCATTTTCCATCTATGTTAATTTTTTAACCTTCTCCGTCATTCTCCTTCCCTCACCTTCCCTAACTGTCACTATCCTTTACTCATAGTCACTCCTGTTCTCCTACTTCACTTCCTCCTGTCTGTATCTCACACCCCTTCATCTTTTCGCATTCTTTCCTTCACTCTCCCTCACTCTCCTTTGCTCATTGAAATCCTGACTCCCTTTCTCTCACTCCAGTTTCCTAAATCCCTCCATCCCCTCATTCCCCATCTCTCACTTTCCCTTACCCCCTTTTCTAATCCTCATACCCCTTATCTCACCATCACTCCACTTCTCTTACTTTCAATCCCTTTACCCTGCTGTACTTCATCCGCTTCATCTGTTACTCCCTTTTCCTATCTCCGTCCCTTACTCCCCTTTTCTCAATCCCCCTCCACCACTCTCCATTACTCACTGCCATTCCCTTACTCATTCACTCTTCTTACCTGTATCCTCTACCCTTAGTCCTTCTGTTGCAGTCAGTCTTTCACTTCCCTTTCATGACTGATCATACTTTCCTTTTCTCACTCATTCTGTCTGTCCTTTCCTCCTCTTCACTCAGTCATTTCAATCATTTCAATCATTCATGTATACACTACACATTCATTCAATAAAATTACAACACAGTATATTAGGAATATAGCTCTTCTTGGAGAAGTGAAGTGAGTTCTGAAAAGAACTGTTTTTTTTGTTTTGTATTTTCTTTTATTTTTTTTAACAATTTTGTATTTTTTTGATTTTTTTAGAGCACCAAAAAAAAAACTGGTAATGAAAAACTGTTCAACAGGAACAAAGAAATATAATAAAAAAAATTATGGGCTGGAGCATGTGGGCTGCTGTATTCTGTTTTCAATCAAGTTTATACTGCTCTCACCGTAGCAAATAACAGCATTGCACACATTGCAATGTATGTGCACCTTCTGGAAAAGGGGGCGGATGTCCAGTGGCCTGGTACACGGTGAATCTGTGGCCGCAGATGATGTGCTCGGCTGAGCAGGTGGAGGGTTATCCCTTAGGGCTCTAGTTGTTTCTCAAGCATAGCGTACAGGATGCACTGTTTTGAAGTGTCTCAGCATAGAATAAATACTAAAGGAGTATTTCTTGCTGGGATCTCCTCTAGATAAGACACTTCCGCAAATAGTGCATGTCACCTTCGGCGCATTCACCTTCTTTTGGCCCTCTGGAAAGGTGGAATAATTCCAGATGAAAGAGTGTTTTTGTTTGCTCTTCCTTGGTGGTTCCACAAAGGTCTCCTCCTCACTCCCTGAAGTTGACTGCTGGTCTGCCATTTTCAAATAAGATTTCACTCGAGTAGCTGTTCAGCAACCTTCTCCCAGGAAATAAGAAGAAATAGTGAGGGGAGTGGGTGTGGTGTTTGAAGATTCTGGAACAGAAACTACTATGAACCAATGAAAAGTGTTGTTTCGTAATCACATGACTTGCCGTGCGCGCACGGTGCTCACACGCATGCGCGCACGGTGCACGGACGGATCGGAAATGAATTACTTTTAACCCGATTTCTAAAACATGAAAAGGAGGCAGGGAAGACACTCCCTGACCCCCTAGACCTTCTCACGGGGTCCCTAAAGGACCTCGTAAATAAAAAAAAACATTTCGTTTAATAAAAAAAATTGCCGGTGCGCGCACGGTGCTGGCACGCATGCGCGCATGGTGCACGCACGCATCAGAAATTAATTACTTTTAACCCGATTTCTAAAACATGAAAAGGAGGCAAGGAAGACACTCCCTGACCCCCTAGACCTTCTTAGGGGGTCCCTAAAGGACCTCGTAAATAAAAAAAAAACATTTCCTTTAATAAAAAAAATTGCCGGTGCCCTTAAAAAAAAAACATTTTAAACTGTTTATAAGTTTATAGAAGATATTAACTATGCTGTTCAACTTTACCCAAATTAAAAAAAAAAGAGCTGAGCCATTCCATATTGCAGGATACAGTCAATCTATAACTATATATATAGGTAGTTTATTGTAAAACAAATATATAAAAAATACAATAATACATAGATAAATTAGCATTTAAAAAAACCTTACAAATTCACTAAAAAAAACATAGGTTTCACACACGTTATAGTTAGAAATTAGCATTTAAAAAACCTTGCAAATTCACTTGAAAAACCATAGGTTTCACACACGTTATAGTTAGGAATTAGCATTTAAAAAACCGTGCAAATTCACTGAAAAAACCATAGGTTTCACACACGTTATAGTTAGGAATTAGCATTTAAAAAACCTTGAAAATTCACTGAAAAAACCATAGGTTTCACACACGTTATAGTTAGGAATTAGCATTTAAAAAACCTTGCAACTTCACTGAAAAAACCATAGGTTTCACACATGTTATAGTTAGCTGGACATTTCACTCGTACAAAACCATTGAAATTCCCCCGTTATAGTTAACGAGGAGCTGCAGACACCTGGGGGCCGGACAAACACACATTAGAACCCTGCAAGTTCTCAATTTATTGTCTCAGTGATTGCCCTCTGGTGGACGCCCTGATGGGTTACAGTGTAGAGCATGCTGGTTCTTGTAGTGCGTTGTACAACCCCCACAATTCTTACCCTTCAGTGGGCGATGCCTGTTTACTTCACTTATGTCATTCTCCCGCGATCCCCTGGCACACCATTTTCAAGTGTGTTGGGGTCCAAACCCAAGAGTAGTTCCTGGTGGCTGCCTCTGCCCTTGTGGTTCATCACCCAAGTCACGATTGGTCCGATTACGGGCAGTTTGATGGCGCGCTTTTGCTGGCGGTGCGATCTTCGCGGTAGGACCAAAGCCGCATGATACATCCAAAGTCCTCTCCCAAGGGGAAAGAGTGAGCCGCACACATCGCGTTAAAAGTAGATTTTATTTCAATAGTTGATCAAGCTCCGATGTTCTTTGTTCCTTATGCATTTCAGCCACCTTGGCCTTCTTCAGAGGAGGAGCTGCAGACACCTGGGGGCCAGACAAACACACATTAGAACCCTGCAAGTTCTCAATTTATTGTCTCAGTGATTGCCCTCTGGTGGACGCCCTGATGGGTTACAGTGTAGAGCATGCTGGTTCTTGTAGTGCGTTGTACAACCCCCACAATTCTTACCCTTCAGTGGGCGATGCCTGTTTACTTCACTTATGTCATTCTCCCGCGATCCCCTGGCACACCATTTTCAAGTGTGTTGGGGTCCAAACCCAAGAGTAGTTCCTGGTGGCTGCCTCTGCCCTTGTGGTTCATCACCCAAGTCACGATTGGTCCAATTACGGGCAGTTTGATGGCACGCTTTTGCTGGCGGTGCGATCTTCGCGGTAGGACCAAAGCCGCATGATACATCCAAAGTCCTCTCCCAAGGGGAAAGAGTGAGCCGCACACATCGCGTTAAAAGTAGATTTTATTTCAATAGTTGATCAAGCTCCGATGTTCTTTGTTCCTTATGCATTTCAGCCACCTTGGCCTTCTTCAGAGGAGGAGCTGCAGACACCTGGGGGCCGGACAAACACACATTAGAACCCTGCAAGTTCTCAATTTATTGTCTCAGTGATTGCCCTCTGGTGGACGCCCTGATGGGTTACAGAGTAATAAGTCAGTTATACAATTAATTTTACCTAAAAAAACATCCATTTAGACACGTATTTACCCATTTATTCTTCCATTAACCTTTGGATATATATATAAAAAAAAAAATTATTTTTCAGAAAGACATATATTCACTGGATGATGTCATCAGTGATGTCATCAGTGATGTCATTTGAGATGTCATCAGTGATGTCATGAGTGATGTAATATGTGACATCATCAGCAGTGGATTGTGGTCGCGCGAGTTATAGTTAGCTGAACTAACTATAACGGGGGAATTTCAATGGTTTTGTACGAGTGAAATGTCCAGCTAACTATAACATGTGTGAAACCTATGGTTTTTTCAGTGAATTTATATATAGATATATATATATATATATATATCTATATATATATTCACTGAAAAAACCATAGGTTTCACACACGTTATAGTTAGGAATTAGAATTTAAAAAACCTTGCAAATTCACTGAAAAAACCATAGGTTTCACACAAGTTATAGTTAGCTGTACATTTCACTCGTAAAAAACCAATGAAATTCCCCCGTTATAGTTAGTGCAGGCAACTATAACTCACGCGACCGCAATCTTCTGCTGATGCTAATACTGTATTTAGACACTTATTTGCCCATGTCTTCTTCCATTAAATTTTAGCTATACATATATTACAAATATTTTTTTAAAGACACATATGTCATCAGCAGAGGATTGCGGTCGCGTGAGTTATAGTTGCCTGCACTAACTATAACGGGGGAATTTCATTGGTTTTTTACGAGTGAAATGTACAGCTAACTATAACTTGTGTGAAACCTATGGTTTTTTCAGTGAATTTGCAAGGTTTTTTAAATGCTAATTCCTAACTATAACGTGTGTGAAACCTATGGTTTTTTCAGTGAATTTGTACGGTTTTTTAAATGCTAAGTTACTTTACGCCATTTGTGGCGTGCGCGCCCAGTTAACGCAGTTCGTTCCGTGCGCACACGGTGCGCTTCGCGCACCGTGCGCGCACAGTGAGCACGCGGTGCGCTTCGCGCACCGCGCGCCCACTTTACGCAGTTAGTGCCATGCACGCACGGTGGTCACGCGGTGCGCTGCGCACACCGCGTGCCCACGTTACGCGGGATGGGCCATGTACACACGATGCGCTTCGCGCACCGTGCGCACATGGGGGACATATTATGCGCTTCGTTGTAAATGGTATTCATTTATACTTTCAATGATTAAACATGCCATGCACAAATGGTGCCCTTCGGGCACCATTTGCACACGGGGTGGGGATAGTGTGGATAATTTTTTTTTTTTAATAATTTTAACCGTACGCGTACGGTAAGCGTAATCGGCGATTTTTCGAAAAAAAATACAGTTTTTTTTGGCCTTGGGGGTTGTTTGGGGACACCTATATCGATGCTGGGTGGTTAAGAACTGAATATACTGCCCCTTTAGATGTTTTTTGTCTTTGTTTTTGCTACCCCCCTCAGAGTGCGTGAGTGATGTAATATGTGACATCATCAGCAGTGGATTGTGGTCGCGCGAGTTATAGTTAGCTGAACTAACTATAACGGGGGAATTTCAATGGTTTTGTACGAGTGAAATGTCCAGCTAACTATAACATGTGTGAAACCTATGGTTTTTTCAGTGAATTTATATATAGATATATATATATATATATATATATATATCTATATATATATTCACTGAAAAAACCATAGGTTTCACACACGTTATAGTTAGGAATTAGAATTTAAAAAACCTTGCAAATTCACTGAAAAAACCATAGGTTTCACACAAGTTATAGTTAGCTGTACATTTCACTCGTAAAAAACCAATGAAATTCCCCCGTTATAGTTAGTGCAGGCAACTATAACTCACGCGACCGCAATCTTCTGCTGATGCTAATACTGTATTTAGACACTTATTTGCCCATGTCTTCTTCCATTAAATTTTAGCTATACATATATTACAAATATTTTTTTAAAGACACATATGTCATCAGCAGAGGATTGCGGTCGCGTGAGTTATAGTTGCCTGCACTAACTATAACGGGGGAATTTCATTGGTTTTTTACGAGTGAAATGTACAGCTAACTATAACTTGTGTGAAACCTATGGTTTTTTCAGTGAATTTGCAAGGTTTTTTAAATGCTAATTCCTAACTATAACGTGTGTGAAACCTATGGTTTTTTCAGTGAATTTGTACGTGTTTTTAAATGCTAAGTTACTTTACGCCATTTGTGGCGTGCGCGCCCAGTTAACGCAGTTCGTTCCGTGCGCACACGGTGCGCTTCGCGCACCGTGCGCGCACAGTGAGCACGCGGTGCGCTTCGCGCACCGCGCGCCCACTTTACGCAGTTAGTGCCATGCACGCACGGTGGTCACGCGGTGCGCTGCGCACACCGCGTGCCCACGTTACGCGGGATGGGCCATGTACACACGATGCGCTTCGCGCACCGTGCGCACATGGGGGACATATTATGCGCTTCGTTATAATGGTATTCATTTATACTTTCAATGATTAAACATGCCATGCACAAATGGTGCCCTTCGGGCACCATTTGCACACGGGGTGGGGATAGTGTGGATAATTTTTTTTTTTTAATAATTTTAACCGTACGCGTACGGTAAGCGTAATCGGCGATTTTTCGAAAAAAAATACACAGTTTTTTTTGGCCTTGGGGGTTGTTTGGGGACACCTATATCGATGCTGGGTGGTTAAGAACTGAATATACTGCCCCTTTAGATGTTTTTTGTCTTTGTTTTTGCTACCCCCCTCAGAGTGCGAGAGAGAAAATGGCGGCCGCCGCTTCCTGGTTTCGACCGATTCGAATGTTTACTTAGATCGAACAGCCAATCAGAATCGCGCTCGCGCACGTCACCGTACGCGTACGGTAAGCGCACGGTAAGCGCACCGTAAGCTGCCACAGATATATATATTGATTTAAAGGCTATTTTCTCATAATCTACCGAACAGATTTACACCAAACCTACAAAAGGCACTTCCTTGACCTGTAGACTACCTCTCTGCCAAATTTCAAGGAACTCTGTTCAGCCGTTCGGGCTGTAGCTGTGTCTAAAGGTCCTATGGAAAAATGCATGGGAAAAACGCGTTTTGGGACCCCCCTTTTATCTCAGCCCCCGCTTGACGAATCCCCCCGAGACTTTCAGGGTAGGAGCAGAGCGTAGCGCCCCACCTATTTTGAAAATTTGGCGAGGATTCGTCGACCGGCGCCAAAGTTATTCAAAATAGAATGTTGCGGTTTTCCTATGGAAACAGGGTCCTAACTATAACTACCTACTGGCGACCGCCAGTAGGTAATATATATATGTATATATACATATATATATATATTCTCACCAACTCCCACATTTCAGAACAGCACAGCACGCACTCCAGCAGGAAAATTAATGACTTCAATTAAAGTTCCAGAGTGAATTTATTCTTTTGGCCAAACTAGACCAATGCGTTTCGGAGTCTACACGCCTTGATCATGAGTTGATTAAAGCCACATCAAGAACCTCAGGATCATCAGCGACAGCAACCTCAACATGGCCGTCCAAGTCAATTACATCACCGACTAATGCTTCCTTACCCTTAAGATACTGAGGACGATTTCAAATGACTTCCAATCACCACCCGGAAAATATTCTGCACTCCCTAGTCACAATCAAGTTGGACTATGGGAACACCATCAATGCAAAGGTCAACAAAAAACTCACTAGAAGGCTGCAGACCATTCAGATCTCAGTGGCCAGAATCACTCTTAACCTCCCATGCTGCACTCAAATCGCACCACACCTGAAGGAGCTCCACAGGATCCCCATTCACAAACTAGCACAATTCAAAATCCTCGCCCACACTTTCAAGGCAATACAGAACATTGGCCCAGCATACTCAGCAATCGCATGTGCACCAGTTCCATGCATACGGAAACCAGGTCCAGTGGTCAAACCTTCTCTTACATCATTTCTAAAGCATGGGATGCCTTGCCCCTACAGTAAGAGCCTCCAACTCACTTTTTGAATTCTGTAAGCAGCTGAAGATCTGACTTTTCAAGTAGTCTTGCAAGGCGCTAAGTGTGGCTAGACTCACAACTGCTTAGCGCCAGGATTCCCTACGGGGTGAGAGTACACTCTACATATCTGCAAACAGGGTACTTGGATGCAGGGCCTGCTGCAGTTGTGGGGTTCAAATTATGTATGGTAATAAAATAATACTTTACGTTAAAAAGCCCTATCAATTCACTGAAAAAAACAGAGGTTAAAGTGGTGTTAACGTTAGATATAGTAATAGTATCATACTTTGCTTTTAAAAAAAATGAAATTCACAGAAAAAACTAAATGTTAAAGGGACATTATATTTATATGAAAATGTCAGTTAAAACATACCTTTTTAAATTAATAAAACCACTGAAATTCACTAGTTATAGTTTACTCAAGTAACTGTAACTCGTGCCCTAAAGTAACTATATCGTATGCCCTCGCCATGCACTGCTAATTACCACAGATATTACAACACTCATTACATGATCTATGACATCATTGATAGCATGACTGCAACATCTGAAATTATATCATTGATAATGACACTGTGCCCTTGCCATGTACTGCTAATTACCCCAGATATTACAACACTCATCACATGATGTATGACATCATTGATAACATGACTGCAACATCTGAAATTACATCATTGATAACAACACTGTGCATGGCGGGCGTGAATTGTTTGGACCCCAGAAGTTTCATGTTGGGCTTCACAGTGGATCTATGGATCCACAGAACCCCCAATTATTTTTATTTTAACCCGAGGATACTGGGGTCAGTGGGCTCTAACCTGACCTCTTAAATCTTATTATTTTTAATTTTTTTAGGACTTGGGTACCAATCCCCGAGTTCTAAGGTAGCAGCTGCAACTTTTCCATCAGGCTGCCGCCAGCCAATCACAACTCACATTTGAGCTCACAGATCCTCCAAGGGGCGAAATATACAACGTATTTGAATCTTAATTTCTCAAACACTACTAAAGGGATTTACACCTAATTACAAACATACACACTTTCTGGAGCAAGATCTTTCTTTCTGCCAAATTTGTTGTGATTCCTAACAGTTTTGGCTGTACCCGTGTCCCAATCCTATGGAAAATACACATTTAGGGACGCACACATAAAAGCAATGCACATAGTGCTTTGTCCTGCAGTTTGTGATTTTGCATCAAGGGGCCACCCCATGGAAGCTACATGGGCATTCCCATGCTACCACACAGAGGACGCCCATTGGATTTTAGTGTAAAGCCCTATCTACCATCAAAGGTAAACAGGGATGTGCACCAAAAAATAACATCTCTTTGTGGGAGGTGCTAACAAAGAGAAATATTTGTATTTCTTTTTTCAGTATTGAATGTGCGCTGCAATCTACAGCACTCAAAAACTGTTTTAAAGTAAGTCTAAGGATAGTGGGGCTTATTTACTAGCCCCACACACTCACCTTTGGGCCATGATGCAAAGGTGTGTGTGTAGCCCTAGTCAACCTGAAAGAGAGCCAGCACTGGGAAAGAGAGTGGGGGTACTATATTGGAGTCTATACGGCGTGCCTCACTCTCCTCCTAAAGCGACGTAGCATAGCAGTTTTTATGTATTTTGCTGCCTTGCATTTTAAATTAGTAAATCTTCCCCCAAACATTAATGGCAAGATAGAAGCAAAAAAGAGTCCTCCAGGTCATGTCATTATGGCTGCCAACGTACTTGTCAAAGTAAATATCGAAAAAAACTATTTTTTGGTTTCAAAATACCGCAACTCATGTAGGATGTTACTTGACAAAGATTTTAGCTACAATTGGTTGTAGTTCATTCTACAATGAAGACGATAGTGGAGATTCAGTAAGACCCTAAAAATATGAGAGACCTACTTCATGCGTAAGGTGTGCACGCAGCCTTGTGTCAGCTATTCATGTAGCTAACTTGTTTAGATGAGCAGTGCACATCATGTCATCAGTAGCGTAATGAAACATGTTTCCCCCCTGCAGAATATGAAGAGGGGCCCCTGAGCCTTGCATATGTTACAAATATTCAGTGGTCCTGGGCCCCCATAAGGGGTTAGGGCCCCCCTGTGCCACAGGGACTACAGAGACCTAAGTTACTCCCCTGTATGTGATACATATTTAAAACACAGTATACAATGGCATGGCAGTTACACATGTTCACTAATTTAGATATATTCTCTTGGAACTTGTGTGCAAATTACGCATGATGTAAAGTATGCACATGTAGATATGTAAACATGTGTGATTCAGAGATAAAGAGCAAATACAATCATAATTTTCCTAGCACATCTAAAGCTAAATGTTTTCCACCTAGAAAGATGGTATTATGGGAGCATATTGCTTGACAACAGTGTTTAACTTGAGCCGGTGGTTTTCGTGCTCGGCACTAGCACTTAATTGGTAGCACTAGCACTTGTGAGTGACAGTCTGCCACATCGTGGCGCTGTCTAGCTAATTTATCAATGAGCACAACAACAGATATTTATTCTTTAGAAATAGATTGAAAATGACTATCACCTACCGCCCAAGCCATAGTGCAATAGTACCGAGGCCCTCAGATCTTGACCATCGTGCAAGTCCATAACTATACCATTCTCATTTAACTTGCTGTAGTAAGACAGTGGTTCCAGAAACAAAGCCATAGTTCGCCCATTTTTTCTTCAAATTGTATTTCACGCATGTAAAACTTGAACATTCAGGTCGCCATTAATAGATGTTTGGTAACATTTTAAGTACCGCAGGGGAGGTCTTCAGAAATGTCAGGACACAAACAGGAACACGTGCAAAATGTAATGTACAAAAGAATTCAAGTATGAAAACCGCAAACATCTGGTAGCTATGTGAACGAGTCAATAATAAAGGAGCATTAGCTGAATGTACTACCTTTTAAGGTCACAGCGCTCTCTAAAGTGTAATTTTCTCTACTTGTTTGCAAAATGCACATTTAAGCAGGTCACTAAGTGCATGGTTTAAACAAGTTGAAAGAAAACGTGTCCTCAATCTGAGACTGTGCAGGCATTTCCTTGCGAATGACGAACAATTTAAAATAAGGACACTGACACTAACAAAAATAAAACTATAGTGAGGGAGCGAGGAAATGTTGGTTGCCATGTTTTGTAATACTAACAGAGAAACAATGAAGGCAAGTAAGAGATGATGCATTCAATTAGGATGTCTGTGTAATGCCCTGAAACACACAACCTTGTGCTCTTTTTAAAACAATATTAACTTTTCTGCTAATGGAACTTTATCTCTACTCGACAGGACTGGGAAAGCATCACTCTGCCGTCGCTCAGGAGCTAATTTATGAGCCCTTGAGACACATTTACGCCGTTGTTGCGTCACTTTTTGTGATGCTGCAGCGGCGTAAATAATGCGCCACATTGCTCCATATTTACAAAGTGACGCATCTAGGCAGATGAGTCACTTAGTAAAGACCTGCGCTACATTATACCTGTGTCAGGTATAATGTATGCAGGAGGGGCGTTCCCCCGCAACAAAGCCTCATAGAAGTGGCGCATTGAAATCTATAGGATTTCAGTGCGCCACTTCTAGGATGCCACTGCGTAAAATCCTTACGCCTGCCTCATAGCAGGCGTAAGGCTGACACAGTGCTATAATCATAGCCCTCACCCAGCATTACTGGAGTTGTGTCACGCTTCTGACACAACTCCAGCAATGCGTCAGTTTTACGCTGAGAGATCCGTCAGTAATACTGACGTATCTGTCATTCCTTGCGACATGATGCACTATGCAGTGTATGTATGATGCATCGAGGGTGTTGCAAGGAGGGCGCACTGAGAAGTGTCACATCGATGCTTTGTCGCAACGATGGGACACATATCATAAATGAGGCTCTTAGAGTTTTTAGCAGCGTGGAGCTCTTTGGAGGTAAACTACTTAGACACTTTGGGGAGATGTTGATATCCCCCTTTTGTGTGTCAAGAACAGGTGTTGCTGATGATAAATACACAGTGTGAGGGACAGATCTGCTTGTTCTCAAAATCAACATATTCTTCTTCTTCATCATCATCTCCTATATCAATCCAGGTTATTTTGTCTCTGCAAACACCTATGTTTTATCAAAAGGTTTTGTGTTGGGCTAGGCTGGCTTGATTTTGCATATGGCTGGCCGTAACTATCATTCTGGTTGTTGGTGCTAGTCTTTGGAATTTAGAGAAGTTGAAAGTAGGTGATGGTGGTGGTACAGAAGCAGGCTGAACAGAGGTGAGTTGCACAACCTTAGTGCCACTCTTGACATTCACAGTGACTTGTTCATCTTCTTCACTATCAACAATGCTTTCTGGTTCTTTCATTTTACCTTGTCTCCTGTGGCACAGATTAGCCCTCCACTCTGTGTCACTCTCATTTGAATGGGGGCTTGTGATAGATGCCACAAGTGGCCTTCCTTTTCATGGAGGATAGAATGTAGCCAATGTAAGGAATGGAAGAGTAGGCTGGATGCCCTGATGTACTGTAGGCCCAACATTCTCATCTTCCTGATACGTTGTTGGGAAGATTTTGTTCACTGGGGCAATTTCAATTTTGACACAGTGGTCTTGGTCATGACAGCAATCACTGCAGCACTGAGGGACATCCTCTTTGGTTTTGGTGCTGCTGATATAACCATTGATCCAGGGTATGATCCAAATCTCTTCCTGCTCAGAAGAGGGTGCAACAGGTACACCTCATTGCCCAACTTGTCAGGCAAAGTAAGAGGGACTGATGGCAGTGCTTTTTTCAACAATGGTTATAGACTTCTTCACCCTGGCACCTTTCGCCAAAGGAGCTTGTTTCCTGACTTCTTGTTGGTTAGCAAATTAGCAGCGAGGTGTCTGGACTATGGTAACAGTTCATTCATAGACTTCAAAGAAGTCACACAATTCAAACATAATCCACTATCAAATCTATGTTCAGCAAGGATACATTATACCATTGAACGCATCTTCTGATCTATTTATGCAATAGGAAACGGGCCGAAATATTGGCACTTCACATCATCCCCTTTTTCTGGTAGAAGTAGAGGGGTTTCTGGAAGTTTAGGGGGCCTTTTGTCCAAAAAAGAAAGGTTTCAAAATTGACCTATTTCTCAACTGCTGCTGTGTCACAGCTGCACCATTATGTGCTGGGATTTGTTACTAATGCAATGAAGGAGAGTGCAGTGTAGTACATCCATCTCTCACTGGAGATATGTCGACCAATTGTCAAACTACAGACTATAAGTGCATCGCTGCAGACTGGGTCTCCTTCAAGGGGATTAAGAGCAGGCTCTCAGCTGGTGCCACCAGTACTGATGCTTCCAATGCGCTCGCAGAGTTCAACAGTTGCAGTGTTTTCCAAGGAAAAAGTATTTACAACTAAATAACAAAATATTCAAATGGCTGGATCCCAGGGTTCTCAGGACTGAATTCAATGGCAGTAATATTAATATTAGTCATGACAGAAGGCAGATGTTTACACTACTCTGTTAAGCCCATTTTATCTACCTGATTGTGCTGCACTTTCCCAAATAGGAAGTAACCCTCAACATACTTTTCACCTGTGAGAGGATTTGCACAAATTGTTGCCATTCCTTCAAAACCCTTTGAATCATTCAGAGCTAATAAAGTCCCTGTACTAGCCCTCTTACAGTATCCCTTGGATCTCCACCCTTTAACTTGCTGCAAAACAACTCTTATTGCACATTTAGCAACAGTAATGAAGATGCAGCTGGTTTGGTCAAAAGCTTACTCATATGTTTGCAAACATCACCGTGCAACTAGGCATTGTGTCTTCCAAAGAGTACTCTTTTGTTACTATACTGGATCCATGGTACAAACATGGGCTGTCTCCTTTCATTCCCTATTTATTGCTGGATGTCTCTATTAATAGGGCTGGATAGTTAAGAAAGTGTCTGAACAAGGACAAAGGAGAACTCAAGTGCTCTCTACACTAAGTTTTGCAGTGTATGGTGGTGGCTCTACAGCACCCCCACATTGGTAAACAAATCACCTTTGCAAGTCACACTATCTAATCAACAATCAACAGTAGCGGTCACATCTTCGGTACTGGGAAGATATTTTGGAGTCTCAGGGCTTATATCAGGCACACAGATGAAGGAACCCTATGGGAAGCAAATGTGTTGTATTGGGTTTATGAATTTACTATGGTACATTGGTGGTATATTCAAATGAGTTTGTCTGTGCTGTTCTCTGCTGGAATTAGAATATTGAGCTTTGGAATCTGGAATGAGAAGAAAACGTTAGGTGGATTTGGATAAGGGAGTGGGGGTTGTAGCTGTTTATTTATTAACCTCTTGTGGGCTTTTTAACCTTTGAATAAAAGTAGAGACCTTTTCTTCAGTTTCTGTCATTTATTTGACTTCTCTACAATTGTCAACGAACAAGTGCGTGCCCAGAGTGGAGGCTTGATAACCGTTTTGATTATTTGCTGCTGTGTGTTGCAGTGTGCCGGATACATCGTCTTTTTCCCAAGGAGTTAAGCTATTTTAGTAGTCTTTATTAACCTGCACAGTGGATTCTCCAAACAAGATCTAAGGCACTGTGTTGTTATAAGTTTACCTTTTCTTGAATTTTGACGGTTACAGCCATCATCCTGTTCAAATACTGTGCCTTTCTACTCATGCGATGAAGAATTGCTATGCTGATGTCAGGGGTGCAGGCAGATAGTGAGATCGTCAATTCCCTATGAAAACAGACATAAACCACATCCTCTGTGGCCATTTTGGAACAGTTCCGCACTCGGATTATGCAAGGAGTTATGCGCCTGATGTCTTCCTTTTTTTTATATTTATTTATTTCCACGGAGGTAACAATGACAATACCGATTAAATTCATGCAGTTGATACAATTATGAAAATAACAATTGGGTTCATACAATTGAAACAGTTGTAAATAAGACAAAATAAAACACAAGAAACATCTTTAAGGGACAATACGATTCAGTAATCATCAAACATTTGGCAATTGAAGTAAAATATTAAGTACTACTAGGCTCATCATGCCTCCAAATAATCTGTGAGAGCACCCCAAATTAACAAACCAATTCGTTTCTTCCTGGCCCCCTTCAGAGCATATAAACTCCATTCCATTTCATAAATATTGTAAAGCTTGGCCCTCCAAAATTCAAATGTCGGAGCCTTCGGCAATAACCATTCCGTTGCAATACATAAACGCGCTACAGTCATCGCAAGAAATAGAAAATATTTGTGCTCCCTTAATGTAGGATCATTACATACATTTTGTCCTATTCCCAATAGCATAAGTGCCGGAGAAATCTTAAGCGGACAATGCAGCACCGTTGAAATAAATGTCTCAATGCTGGTCAAAAAATGCGACAACTTAGTACAATGAAAAAAAATATGCGGCATATCAGCATCCGGGTCACCACAACGGAAACATTTCCCGTCGTATTTATTACCCCAGGTTGCCATCCGCTTAGGAGTATAATATAACCTGAAAACCGTCTTATAAATTTGAGCTTTTAAGTTAGCAGCCAGACATATCTCCTTAGCCATACATAAAGTGTCTTGAATATCCGATTCAGAGTCTCCTAACTGATTTTGCCAGTAGAGGTTGTATTTTTGCATGTCATCCTCTCTAAACTCCATCAAAATCAAGTAAAGTGAACCTATCCTTTTTTTAAGACGAATCCCCTCCACTAATATATTAGGAGAAGACTTGATCTGTTTTTTTAAACAAAAGTCTCTCATTTGAAGGTATTTAAAAAACGATGATTGTGGCAGCTTATATTTGTCTACAAGTTTTCCATATGTAACAAATATTGCATTTATATCATATAAATCTCCAATTTTGCATACCCCTTTTTTTGACCAGCCCTTTGCCACATTGTCCCAAAAAACAGAAGGGAGTATTTTACCAGCACTGAAAGGAGTATAATATGTAATTCTACCCAAACTTATTAGTTTCCTAACACTTCTCCATACTTTAAAAGCTGAATCTAATACCCGCATTTGAAAGCGTAGTTTATTTTGATGATACAGCCCATAACTCACCGCCTCCCCTCTAAAACAAGCCTTAAATGTGTCCATACCGTTTCAAGATTAATATTAAAAAATTCTACTATCCACTTATTCATATGTGTTCTATACTGTTCAAGACAGAGCTTCCTATCGTATGAAAAGCTCCTTAAACGATCTATCTCTTTTGGGATTGGACACTCAATTAGAATTGGGGAGTGGTCCGATGATACTCTAGGGAATATCTGTATCTTTGTCCCATAATGAATAGATGTAGAAGTTAAAAAATAGTCCAACCGGACAAATTTCTTGTGCGGAGCAGAATAGTAAGTGTATCCTGGGAGTGTTGGGTGATTTTTACTCCAGATATCTACCAGACCGTGATCAGTAACCAAGTTATGTAAGGCTTTAAAGACTCGTGGTTTGCGGCCCCTATAATTTTCTAAGCCTGCAGCTAACTCCGTGGTATTTAAGTTGATATTCAAATCTCCACATATAATTAAAGGAGATCTCCAATTGGCAAGTTCTGTATTTAACCATCGCAAAACCTCGGCCTCATCCATGTTAGACCCATAAATTGAACATATTGTAAAAAATCCACCTCCCACTTTTAATTCTGATATTGCCCATCTACCCCACTTGTCGGTTAAGTTGCGAACAGCAGTACAGTAACCCAGTCTGGACAAAATCATTACCCCTCTAGTCATATTAGTTTGTTGAGAGGCGGCAATTAAAGTGTACCCTAAGTCTACTATGAGCTTCCTTTTGTCCCATGCCAAATGGGTTTCTTGTAGACAGAGGATATCTGGTTGAATAAAGCGGATTTCAGCTGCAATTCTCCTCCTTTTATTACCATAATTGAGCCCGGATACATTAAATGAACAAATTTTAATATTTCGTGACATACACTATTAATGTCAAAATCCTCCGATCAGAATTAATTCTACATAAACACCTGTGTGTAAATTTAATTAGATTACTTAGAATAATGTCCCTATACCGACAATATATTTTTTTTTCAGGATTGCCACCCGAATTCACCGTGGATTTTTCCCCTTTTACCCCCTCTACCCCCGGTACCCTCCACCATCTACCTCCCCTCCTACCCCTCACTCCCTCCCCCCCTCCGAAAATCTCCCCGCCACCCCCCCTTTACCGAGGCTATTGGACTCACGGTCCTGTTGATGGTAGCGAGCTTCCCGCCCCCTCTGTCGTTTCCCCACAGGGCTATCCACAAAAAAACTATATATATATATTTTTTTTTTATAAGTTCATCTTGACTTTTAGCTTTCTGCCAGCCCTCTATACTCATACAACAACTAAATCATATTAAACTAAGAGCCTAAACGAGAAGAAAAAAGGCATTATTAATACTACAATAACAATAATATAGTTCATATAATTCATATGGCTAATTCTATATTAACTAGTGTTCCAATTTAGTGAACCTGAGAAGCTAAGAGTCCTTTATAGACTGCAAATGTTCCTTTGCTGCCGCAACATTAGTGAAGAACCGAACATTCTCCTTATAGATATACTTTAAGTTTCGCCGGGTTCATAATATAGGCTTGAGCACCCTTTATTTGAAATTGATTCACCAGCTGTCGCAGCTGCCAGCGATTGTCCATTGTATATTTAGAATAATCTGGTGTAGCAAAGAAGGTAAACCCTTCAGCCATAGATTTACTGTTTGGTTGAGTATGCATATATACATCTTCTCTGGCACGAAAGTTGTTGAAGGCCCCAAGAAAAGGTCTAGGTTTAGTGGCATTCTGCCCAGATCGAAGATGGATATTAAAAGAATATCTATGGGCCCGCTCAATCTCCCGCTCCCAATCCCATTTGCTCAAATCCGGAAATGCCTTCTGAAATAGTTCCACTATAAATTTACGCGGATCTTGCCCTTCTTTACCTTCAGGAATTTGCATCAGTCTTAAATTATTGTGCCGAGCGCGGTTTTCGAAATCGGCCATTTTCCATAATAAATCCTCTTTATTAACACTTAAGGTCTCTGTGACCGCTTTCTGTTTTACCAGTTCATCCTCAATGTTAGAAACTCTGGTTTCCACCTCAGTGAACCTTTCTCTGAAATCAGACTGTGCCTTTGCTAGCCTCCGAATGGAACCTTGCAGCTTTCGGCAGGAGTTCTGAATTTTGTGACTTTCTAGCTCGGTTTTGTCCATATGGCTCAAGATGGTCTGATATATCGTAGCTAGAGTAATATTGTCCGACAGACCTTCTTGAAACCCTCCAACCGCCCCCTCTATTATAGACAGATCCCCTCCACCCCTCACTGTAGCCGGGCTTTCCTCTTCACCAACTTCACCAAGTTCATCATCGTCACACTCACTCTCAGCCTCCTCCATACACATTTGTTTAGAGTATTGTGCAGCTAGGTCTTCACATGAAGAGGCTGAGTTTTCTGATACCGAGTAGAAATCCCCAGATTCAGCCTCCGTAGGTATAACAGTGGCCGATTTCCCTGCAAAAAACTTTTCCATCACAGTTTAGCCATCAGGGGGATTTATCACACTGCCTTCCTCTAATCCAGTGTTACGCTCCTCTTCTGGCATAGTGCTATCTATACCTCCATTTTCATTTGATGGAATAGCCACTGTGATAGCGCTTTGTGGCTCTATTAAAGAACTTTCTGATTGAAGTCCTGGTTGCACATTAAGCGCCTTCCCCTTTCGTTTTTGTTCTGCGGCGGTGAACAGGGCAGATATAGTCTGTTTTACTTTCCCTGAATTCTCACCGGGAGTCCCGTCCCGGTTTTTTGCGCAGCGGCCCCGTTTAGATCTTTCTCACCTCCTCCTGTAGTCACTGATGCGGCCATATTCGCCGCATTCACCTCCTGTCCTCGTTGTTTACGTGTGTTTTTCGGGGCCATTGCTTCTCTCTCGACTCTCTCCACAAAGTCGCAGTCACCGTTCAAATGGTGCTCACCACGTAGCCAAGCCGCTGCACCTGTGTAGGTTACCGCCCACCAGGCTCTGCGTAATCTCACCAGTGCCTTAACTACTTCCAGCATTGACGTTCTTCAGCGTTCAGCGTTCTTCGCCTTTCCATTATTAACTTTTCAGTAAATGTTGAAGTTTATGAAAGAAGCTGCTCGTCCACCCTTCAGGTATGTAACAAGCTCCAGATTTGCCGGCGTCCTTGGGCTCTGTATTAAGCCGCTTGCAACAACTCCATACCATAGACCTGTGGGTCAGTGAGAGAGGTCAGCTCACACGTCCGACACGTCCGACCGTGCGGGCGCCATCTTGCCGCACCTGATGACTTCCTAATGATTCTTTCCACATCCTCTCCGACCAATTTAAAACTCCTTGGATGTACCACATTTAAATAAACTGCTGCGTGGACTATGTACTTGTTTTTGCACGCATATGTTATTACAGTGTGTCAGTGATGCGCTATCTTTAGTTTTCGATAGTGCCCGTGTGATCAGCGATAGGCACACCACATTAACGGTGACAGGCACACCGATCACTAAAGTGGATTATAATGATGAAGGGCACATCATCTTGGTGTATTGTGCTTGTACTCTGGGTGACAGACACAAAAAAAGCAAGTATCAATTAACTTAATCCTGCTGTGTTTACTCTTTATTTATCTGAATACGTTTTTGCTAGTTATGGCTGCCAGTCAAATGTTTAATGAACCTATCGTATTCTGCAAATTCCAGGAAAACATGTTCCATTGTGGAAGAAATGGTTTAGGACATTTGAAAATTATTTAGTCATCATAGATCGCAGAACATTTTCAGCTGAAAGAAAATTGGCATTATTATTCAGTTTTATAGAGAACACTACTCTTGATATTTTGATAATTTAGAACCAATTCCAGCAAAGGAAGGAAGGGATGCTTCGTGGGATGTTTTTAAATAAGCTGTTTGCAGATTAGAGAAGCGATTCACAGATGAGCCAAATGTAATGATTGAACACCATAGGTTTTTGTGTTTTTAAGCTTTATTAGCATGTCATACTCCCAAGCTTTCTGGAGTGTTGAACATTGCTAAGGGCAAATGAGAGATCTATATTATCAGCAAAGGCTTTTGCTGTGAGTGAAACTAACATGAGTGCACCAGAAGAGGAGTTGGCCTAACGGCTAGGGCGGTCCACCTCGAATCTGGGGAACCGGGTTCGAGTCTCAGCAATGACGCTGAACATCCTGTGATTCTGGGCAAATCACTTAATATCCCCGTGCCTAACAAAAATTAATGTGTCCTCATGTAACAAAACAGGTACTCTGTAAAAAGCGCTCTGATATCGGGTCAAGTTTGCGCTATATAAAACTCTGTAAAAACAAAAACAAAAAACAGAGTGTTCTGTAAAAGGAAACCACAGAAAAATGTGAGGAAACAAAACTTAAGTTGTTTCAAATGTGGTTCAAAGTCACAACTTAGCAATGGCCCAGGGTGTACAGATACCAACAAATACTTACTCTACTATACAGTTCCTGACACAAGCACACACTCACCCATACAGCCACTTTCACAATCACTCACTTATATACTGCAACACTCACACATACTGCCTTTAACATATTCATTTAATCACCCATATACCACTGTGGCATCCATTCACTCACAGACACAGCCATATGCACACTTATTCACCCATACCGTCCCTCACAGACGCACTCATGAACCCATACACCTAGGGATGCACCCACTCATATATCCATGCAAGGAGTCACACACCCCTCACCCACCCAAACATACACTCAGGCACCCATACAGGTACTCATACAACTAATCAATAGCCCATATAGACACTCATGTACATACTCACCAACCCATGCAGCCACTTACAACCAACTAACAGACTGATACACACATTTACACAGATTACTCACTCACCCATATATTCACTAATACACATTTAATCACTCACTCATACAGTCTACCAGTAACCCACTAAATCATCCATACAGACACTCAAGCACTCACTCATTCTTCAATACACCTTGACGTGTATATTTATATATAAATATATATATATATATATATATATATATATATATATATATATATATATATATATATATATATATATATATAAAAACAAGAGTTGCCATCAATAGACGGAGCCGCTGACAGTGTGTAAAACCATTTATTCCAAGAATTTCCAACAGCCTGGCTCAGCACACAAATGAAATGCCAGACGCGTTTCGGGCTGAGAACGCCCTTGATCACTGGCGCTGGGACTCGACAACACGAGCAGACCACCTGAGCATAAGAAATACCCCGCCCCAGTGGGCGTATGCTCAAGAGTATTCTGGTACATGAAGTCAGCTCAAATTAAACCACAGTGGGCGTCGTTGAGTCCCGCAAAAATGTTAATGTTACCCCAGTGGGTATGTGCAATACAGTCAGACTTGAGATAAATCCTCCTCAGAACGGACGCGCTGTTTCTGTAGTGCCTCTTGATACTCCGCACTACGAACCCGCATGATGAGCAGTGGGACTCCGTCGCGGCAGGGCCTGCCGCTATACACAAAAACAAGAGTTGCCATCAATAGACGGAGCCGCTCACAGCGTGTAAAACTATTTATTCCAAGAATTTCCAACAGCCTGGCTCAGCACACAAATGAAATGCCAGACACGTTTCGGGCTGAGAATGCCCTTGATCACTGGCGCTGGGACTCGACAACACGAGCAGACCACCTGAGCATAAGAAATACCCCGCCCCAGTGGGCGTATGCTCAAGAGTATTCTGGTACATGAAGTCATCTCAAATTAAACCACAGTGGGCGTCGTTGAGTCCCGCAAAAATGTTAATGTTACCCCAGTGGGTATGTGCAATACAGTCAGACTTGAGATAAATCCTCCTCAGAACGGACACGCTGTTTCTGTAGTGCCTCTTGATACTCCGCACTACGAATCCGCATGATGTGCAGTGGGGCTCTGTCGCGGCAGGGCCTGCCGCTATACACAAAAACAAGAGTTGCATACGCACACTGGGGCGGGGTATTTCTTATGCTCAGGTGGTCTGCTCATGTTGTCGAGAAACCCACTGTGGTTATTATTTTATTGAGGAGACAAGGGCAGCAGGACCTACTATAGCTTTATCCATACTATTTAAAACTATTACAAAAACTACTTCAAGTACCATGCTGCATAGCGGAGACGCCAGTAGGCGGGACTTCTGAACATCCATTAAAGAGTCATGACGCTGCCTCTCCCTACGTGCCATTTCCCATGAAGAAGGGCGTGGTGACGCTTGAAACGCGTTGGAACTACTATAGCTATGTCTGCTGGAGTGTGTAAGGGTTTTTTGCTGTGCTGCCAGAGAAAATTAAAATGAACTTTACACGAATGTGTGTGAGCCTCCAAATGCTGGTGCTTCTTACTTTTGGATTTTTAGCGGCCCGCACTGGGTCGCGGAGAGCCCCCGCTGCGGAAGAGCGGGTCCGGTGTCATTACTTCGAATGGCACCTGTGGAGCAACGTGATGTTTCCCTGGACTGAGATCAGCACAGAAATTACCCGTAAGCACAAGAGCAACCCACTGTGGTTTTTTATTTTATTGAGGAGACAAGGGCAGCAGGACCTACTATAGCTTTATCCATACTTTTTAAAACTATTACAAAAACTACTTCAAGTACCATGCTGCATAGCGGAGACGCCAGTAGGCGGGACTTCTGAACATCCATTAAAGAGTCATGACGCTGCCTCTCCCTACGTGCCATTTACCATGAAGAAGGGCGTGGTGACGCCCGAAACGCGTTGGAACTACTATGGCTATGTCTGCTGGAGTGTGTAAGGGTTTTTTGCTGTGCTGCCAGAGAAAATTAAAATGAACTTTACACGGATGCGTGTGGGCCTCCAAATGTTGGTGCTTCCTACTTTTGGATATATATATTTTTCTGCATGGTGAGTGTGATTGATGGGCTGCTCCGTGCCCATTTCACTGAAGCCGCCCTGAAGGGTCCAGGGCTCCAGAAACGTGAGACTGGTTGTGTTTGTTTAAATTGAGGAGCCTGATCCACGAATGCACCCGACCTACAGAGGAGTGCTAATCAGCGAAAACGAGTTGCATTTGGAAGGGATTCAAGCAGGATGACTCCTGCTATGATCGTGCTGCAGTACAGGGCTTCTGCTGGTCGCATGTAGAAGCGAAAACACTACAGCACATTTCTTTCACCTGACTGTTTTTTCATGGATTCCACTTAAATATCAGTGCATGTATCAAAAGGAACTGTCTACCAAAGATGAAATATGCGAGGATTTCCAGTGAGTACATCTGAACGAAATTACAGTGCACTGTGGGATATGTAGTGTTATAATTCAGTCACGTGATTAAACATCTATAAAAACGTCAGAGCGCACGTAGGTGTCTTCTTCCACCTGTGAGCAAGGCTATTAAGTTGAAACGTTAGGGCAAAGGAAGCAGACGCTGCAGGACTGAGCGAGGTACCTGACTGCAGTATTGGGCTTCAGTATATTTTTCTGCATGGCGAGTGTGATTGATGGGCTGCTCCGTGCCCATTTCACTGAAGCCGCCCTGAAGGGTCCAGGGCTCCAGAAACGTGAGACTGGTTGTGTTTGTTTAAATTGAGGAGCCTGATCCACGAATGCACCCGACCTACAGAGGAGTGCTAATCAGCGAAAACGAGTTGCATTTGGAAGGGATTCAATTAGGATGACTCCTGCTATGATCGTGCTGCAGTACAGGGCTTCTGCTGGTCGCATGTAGAAGTGAAAACACTACAGCACATTTCTTCACCTGACTGTTTTTTCATGGATTCCACTTAAATATCAGTGCATGTATCAAAAGAAACTGTCTACCAAAGATGAAATATGCGAGGACTTCCAGTGAGTACATCTGAACGAAATTACAGTGCACTGTGGGATATGTAGTGTTATAATTCAGTCACATGATTAAAGATCTTTAAAAACGTCAGAGCGCACATAGGTGTCTTCTTCCACCTGTGAGCAAGGCTATTAAGTTGAAACGTTAGGGCAAAGGAAGCAGACGCTGCTGGACTGAGCGAGGTACCTGACTGCAGTATTGGGCTTCAGTATATTTTTCTGCATGGCGAGTGTGATTGATGGGCTGCTCCGTGCCCATTTCACTGAAGCCGCCCTGAAGGGTCCAGGGCTCCAGAAACGTGAGACTGGTTGTGTTTATATATATATATATATATATATATTTATATATATATATATATATATATTCACTGAAAAAACCATAGGTTTCACACATGTTATAGTTAGCTGGACATTCCTCTGCTGATGCTAATACTGTATTTAGACACTTATTTGCCCATGTCTTCTTCCATTAAATTTTAGCTATACATATATTACAAATATTTTTTTTTCATAAAGACACATATGTCATCAGCAGAGGATTGCGGTCGCGTGAGTTATAGTTGCCTGCACTAACTATAACGGGGGAATTTCAATGGTTTTTTACGAGTGACATGTCCAGCTAACTATAACATGTGTGAAACCTATGGTTTTTTCAGTGAATTTGCAAGGTTTCTTAAATGCTAATTCCTAACTATAACGTGTGTGAAACCTATGGTTTTTTCAGTGAATTTGTACGTTTTTTTAAATGCTAAGTTACTTTACGCCGTTCGTGGCGTGCGCGCCCACTTCACGCAGTTCGTTCCGTGCGCGCACAGTGAGCACGCGGTGCGCTTCGCGCACCGCGTGCCCACTTTATGCAGTTAGTGCCGTGCACGCACGGTGGGCACGCGGTGCGCTACGCGCACCGCGTGCCCACGTTACGCTCGATGGGCCATGTACGCACGATGCGCTTCGCGCACCGTCCGCACACGGAGGACATATTATGCGCTTCGCTGTGAAAGGTTACCTATTAAATGTTCAATGTATGGCTACCTATCTGCCAAATTTCAAGTAATTCTGTTCAGCCGTTCGGGCTGTAGCTGTGTCTAAAGGTCCTATGGAAAAATGCATGGGGAAAACGCGTTTTGCGACCCCCCTTTTTTCTCAGCCCCCGCTTGACGAATCCCCCCGAGACTTTCAGGGTAGGAGCGGAGCGTAGCGCCCCATTAGTTTTAAAAATTTCGCGAGGATTCGTCGACCGGCGCCAAAGTTATTCCAAATAGAATGTTGCGGTTTTCCTATGGAAACAGGGTCCTAACTATAACTACCTACTGGCGACCGCCAGTAGGTAATATGTATATTATCTACTGGCGCTCGCCAGTAGATAGTTATAGTTACAACCTAGTTTCCATATGAAATCTCAAAATTCTATTTAGAATAACTTTGGCGCCGGTTGACGAATCCTCGCGAAATTTTCAAAACTAATGGGGCGCTCCGTTCAGCTCCTACCCTGAGAGTCTCGGGGTGATTCGTCAAGCAGGGGCCGAGAAAAAAGGGGGGCCCCAAAACGCGTTTTCCCCATGCATTTTTCCATAGGACCTTTAGACACAGCTACAGCCCGAACGGCTGAACAGAATTACTTGAAATTTGGCAGAGAGGTAGCCATAAGGTCAAGGAAGTGCCTTTTGCAGGTCTGGTGTAAATCTGTTCAGTATTTCCTGAGAAAATAGCATTTAAAAGCATATATATATGTGGGCGGGGCCTACCCACACATCTCATCCTGAGATCTGATTGGCTGTCAGCACTTCATCCAAGAAGTGTTGGCAGCCATCTTGGGACCAATATACATGATAGCACCTCATTAAAAAGCATTGCAGTTAATAGACGGTTTTAAGACTTTAGTTACATTATAAATCATTTGTTGATGGTACCATACTCATTTTAGGAATTGTGGTATGTTCTAAGGTGATTTCACCATGTGAAAAAGCCTTCTGCTGGGATATCATGATTGAGAGAAAAATAGTTTCTCATGCTTTTACCATGGAGGTTTGGAAGGTGATCTATAAGCTAAACTGAGAGCTTATTTTCTGTAAATTCACATTATCTTTCCCAGTCATGTGAGAATGAAGTCTGACATTCTCAGTAAAACATGTACATCCAACAAGGGCAGAGACTGTCAGTTGATTCCTTTGTGTTCTACTGCAGCTTCCCAGAGTGTTCCAAAGTACTACTAGAGCGCTAACAGTCCTACTTATGATAAACGTATGGCACACCTGAAGCCATCTTGCTTGGATTAAAGTGGTAACTCTTAAAACATTTAATTTAAAAAGGAACAAAATGAGGGGGTTCATTTTTCCATGAAAAGTATGATTAGTGCTCCAGAAAGAAAAATTAGGGCACATTTTGAGTGACTTCTCAAATCCTCTTCTATTTCATTAAAAAATTCTGACATGCAGACTGAAACATGCACTTTCAATACCAGCAGCAGTTTTCCCTGGTGAGCAGTAGCTTTACTACAGTGATCTAATGAGCAAAAAGAGTGCTAACATTCTGAATTTATGGCAAATGTGTGACACATCTGAATGCCTTCTTGATGGAATCAAAGTAAAAAACTGAAAGTATTTCCTTCTGAGGAGACTGCAGTAAATGAGGAAATTAGGAAACTTCATAACAAATAAGTCTCCCAAGATGGCCACCAGAGACAAAAGAGCCCAAATGTAGCCCAAATATCACCCAGATGTAGCCCAAGTATAGCCCAATGACAGAATGTCCCAGAATGTTCTTAAAAACAACTAGAGCGCTTACTGTCTTCATTATGACAAAAGTATGGCACACCTGAAGCCTTCTTGATTGGAATAAACTGGTAACACTTAAAACATTTAATTTAAAAAGGAACACAATGAGGGGGTTCATTTTGCCATAGAAATTATGATTAATGCTGAAGAAAGAAAATGAGGGCACATTTTGAGTGACTTCTCAAATCCTCTTCTATTTCATTAAAATATTCTGACATGCAGACTGAAAGATGCCCTTTTAATACCAGGAGCAGACTTCCATGGTGAACAGTAGTTTTACTACAGTGATCTAATGAGCAACTAGAGTGCTAACATTCAGAATGTATGGCAAATGTGTGACATATCTGAATACCTTCATGATGGAATCAAAGTAAAAAACTGAAAGCATTTCCTACTGAGGAGACTGCAGTACATGAGGAAATTAGGAAACTTCATAACAAATAAATCTCCCAAGATGGCCACCGGAGACAAAAGAGCCCAAATGTAGCCCAAAATCACCCAGATGTAGCCCAAATATAGCCCAATGACAGAAGTGTGCAAAACACTTATTATTTTGTGTTTTTGCAGTGTTATATAGTGCAGACTTGTCAGGTATTGGAGTGTTTTACATGAGCATTGGTTACATCACACAAGAACAAATTCATTTTGGTTGGTGACATGGGGAGACTAAGTGATTTGACCAGAATCACAGAATGTCGAGCTGAAGCAGAAACTTCAACCTGGTTCCCCAGTTGCAAAGTCTGCAGTTCTGGAAGTAACACCACATCCTCTCCCCTAAGTGCAACATTTAATCAAGTGGTCAACTGGATAAAAAAACATAAAGATAACAAATAATTTAAAAGTGCTTTGTCGCTATTTGAAAACTCAGAAAATATGTCCTTATTTTAGTCTTTTAGAGCACTAACCATAATTTTGATGCCAATAAGACCCTCTCATATATGTAATTTCTAAAGGAATATCACGCAAATCGTCATGGTGATAGGTACGTACGGTTTGTCCAGCATGTCCTAGGTGTGTCTATAAATATATATATTTTTAAAATAATAAAAAACAGTGGCCGGCCCTGGGGATTCGGGTCAAAAAAATATAATTAGGAGACAGGCCCTGGGGGATGGGGTCATCAGGGCCAATAAATTAGAATAAGAAGGGGAACCACACAGCCCCCCTTCTTAAAAAATTAAAATAAATAAAAGACTGGCATCGTGCCGGAGGCCATGCCCCCTCCGTGCAGCACTCTGCAAACGCGCCCCCAACAGGCATCTCCAGTATGCGCCAGGGAGCTGCGCTGCAGACAGGTGTTCTGAGGCCAAGCCCCTTTTTACACCTCTCTGCAACGCAGCTCTGTGGCGCTTACTGGAGGTACCTAGTGGTCTAGTTTGACCCTAGGGACCCTTAGGATTCAAGGGGACTTAATCTCTCAACTTAGAACAGCCACAGGGCGCGTTTACACAGTGGTGAAGGGAGGGGACAGGGCCTGAGGTGATGTGTGCAAACACGCACTATGGCACGTTTTAAATTGGGGATATAATTTCCCTTAAATACTGAGGGCCCCTGGGGGCTAACTAGCCCACCAAGTGCTTCCAGTAAGTGCCACTGAGCTGCATTGCAGAGAGGTGGTCCAGGCCGTGCCACTTTTTACACCTCTCTACAACGCAGCTCTGTGGAACTTACTGGAGGTACCTAGTGGGCTAGTTGGACCCTAGGGCCCCTCAGGATTCAAATTAACTTAATCTCCCAACTAAAAACGGACACAGGGCGTGTTTACACAGTGGTGAAGGGAGGGGACGGGGCCTGAGTTAACGTGTGCAAAGACGCCCTGTGGCCTGTTTTAAGAGGTAGTTTTACTCCCCATGCCCTATTATATACTAGGGGCTTACAGAGGAGGTCATGCTAATCACAGGGGGACCCCAATGCATAATGTTCCCTAGTGTATGTAGGTGTTTTCACTGTATTCTAAGTGTCTTTTAACATAGCACTGGCTCTAGGACTGGTTAGTCAGACTCAGTTACCACCAGTATCCGTCTGAAAAAGTTGAGGGTACAGGATGATTTTGCAACAAGGCTTCTTTCTGCTCTTCTTTTTGTTCTTTCTGCACGTTATCCTTCTTCCTGCACTTATCTTCGTATTTGAGGACTTCTGTTGCTTCTTTCTGCACTTCTTTTGTTTCTTTCTGTGCATTTTTTCTTCTTTCTTCACATGTCCTATCTCTGTAGGCATAGTTAGAAATTAGCATTTAAAAAACCTTTGAAATTCACAGAAAAAACCATAGGTTTCAGGCATGTTATAGTTAGGAATTAGCATTTAAAAAACCTCAGAAATTCACAGAAAAAAACATAGGTTTCAGGGGTGTTATAGTTAGCTGGACTTTTCACTTGTACAAAACCATTGAAATTCCCCCGTTATAGTTAGTTCAGCTAACTATAACTCGCGCACCCGCAATGCACTGCTGATGACGTCACATATTACATCACTCATGACATGGTCAGTGACATCACTCATGACATCACTGATGACATCTAAAATCGCGGGGTGCGCGCACTCTGCCCCCAAAAAAAAACATTTAAAAAAATTGAAATAAAAATCAAGTTTAAGTGTTTAGATATTAGGTGGCTCTAAAAAGAGCCCTTTTGTTTATTGAGTGTTTTTCGGTACCTACAAGTAAGTACCGATGCAGAGTCTAAAGTTCAAGAGGAAGACTCTGTTGCCTTCATCATTGAAATGTACACCGTCTCCTCTATAAATGTCTTGCATGTTGTAACGCAAGTTGTTGTGGTATATAGAACCCTTACCATAGTCTCTGAGGAAAGCAGAAACAGACTAATTGACGTGCTTTCTTGCTTTGTCAATCTGTGGACAATGTTGCTTGGACCAGTTCCACTTTTGCCTTTGGCATATATTAGAATATACAAAGGCAGTTTGTGGAAAAAGTGACATCAATTGCACAAAGGTGTCCTTAATAAGCATTTCCAGACCTACCCCAGTTAAAGTGCCTAGGTCATTTCCACCACAGTGCACAATAATAAGGTTAGGCTGTGGGAGATGTAGAAAGGTTTTCACCAAAGGCATTAATTGGTGCCACTTTAACCCTCTCTGACCAATCCATTTAATGTCTACATTTGGCAAAGCAAGGTCTTTCACAATACCTCTTTTTTCTGCAAATTTTTCACTCCAGAAGACATAGCTATGACCTACAATCCACACTGTGAACATCTTTCAAGGAGATCTTGATGCACTCAGGAGGTGTCTTTCAGTAGAATGGCAATATGAAAAGAAAGACAGTTGATAAATGGAGGCATACATACTTTTTTTTAATAAAAAGAACTCATTGTCTGATTCAAACCATTTTACAGTTAAAACTAGGCTGTATGTTTACATTTTTAAAAGCATGTTTTAGATTGGGTCAGAAAAATGTGTTCCCACTGAACATTACTTTGGATTTGCTGTTAGGTTTGAAAAGTCAAGCACTCTTGCTCTTTGGATTTGAAACATTGTGTGCTGAACTTATGACCTCTCTGCTCACACCAGTGTTCCATGACCTGTTGCTATAGTAGCAGGCAGAAGTCATGTTGGGGGAAGGGATGATTTGGAAAAGGGTTGAAAGTTGCAACCAATAGAAATGTGTGATTCCATTTGAAAAAATGTGGGAAGGACTGTGATTTTACATTAACATGTATATGTGTGAAAAAAGAGAGGGAAACATTGCCATTTACTGGTTGTGGTGAGAGGAGAGAGGTGTACAGCTCTGAGATTCTGGCTCTGATAATCTGCTGTTTGAGTGCCACATTTCTTTCTCAACTAACTAAGTTTAAAGGTGAGTTATGAGTTTGAGAGGGGATGTATGTGGTGATTTTTGATATAAATATTAGAATTGTCATTCTTCTTTTAAAGTTGTGTTTTACATTTTGTGTTTTAGGAGATATTTAACTGTCTTGAACTTACTTGTAAGATATTATGGAGTATGTCTTCACTATAAGTTAAGGTGTACTGGTATCACTGAGGAATACTGTTTTGTGCCTAGAATCACATCATGAGTCTGTCTGCACACAGGATTTGTTGTCAGAGATTTAATTTGTGTTGCTCTTGTTCTGGTAGCCTTGCACTCGCAGGAAAGGGGCAGTTTGTTTTCTTAAAGTGTGATGGTTAGCATTCAGCAGAAATCAGTTACTCACAAATGAGAGGCAAATGCAAACACATTTGAAAATAGCATGGTACATTTTCCTACCACTTTAAAAGTTGTGTTTTACATTTTATGTTAAGGAAGATATTTAAGTGCCTTGAACATGTTAGATATTATGGAGTATGTCTTCACCATAAGTTAAGGTGTACTGGTATCACCCAGAAATACTGTTTTGTGCGTAGAATCACACCATGAGTCTGTCTGTACACAGGAATTGTTATCAGAGATTTAATTTGTGTTGCTCTTGCTCTGTTACCCTTGCACTCGCAGGAAAGGGGCAGCTTGTTTTTTGTAACACATGGTCATGGTCTCAAGGAGCTGTTAGGACATGTGCTCTTTTCTGCTTGTCTAAAATATAAGAAAAATGTGTCAGGCTGTCACAGTAATTATCACTTGCTCCACCACAGTACTAAATGTGCTTTCAAATTGCCAAAGAAAATATCGCTTTCTGCCTAGAATCACACCATGAGTCTGTGTGCACACAGGAATTGTTGTCAGAGATTTAATTTGTGTTGCTGTTGTTTTGTAAAACTTGCACTTTCAAGAGAGGGCCAGCTTGTTTTCTTCAACTGTGATGGTTAGCACTCAGCAGAAATCACTATCTCAGAAATGAGAGGCAAATGCAAACACATTTGAAAATAGCATGGTACATTTTCCTACCACTTTAAAAGTTGTGTTTTACATTTTATGTTAAGGAAGATATTTAAGTGCCTTGAACATGTTAGATATTATGGAGTATGTCTTCACCATTAAGGTGTACTGGTATCACCCAGGAATACTGTTTTCTGCCTAGAATCACACCATGAGACAGTGTGCACACAGGAATTGTTATCAGAGATTTAATTCGTGTTGCTCTTGCTCTGTTACCCTTGCACTCGCAGGAAAGGGGCAGCTTGTTTTTTGTAACACATGGTCATGGTCTCAAGGAGCTGTTAGGACATGTGCTCTTTTCTGCTTGTCTAAAATATAAGAAAAATGTGTCAGGCTGTCACAGTAATTATCACTTGCTCCACCACAGTACTAAATGTGCTTTCAAATTGCTAAAGGAAATATCGCTTTCTGCCTAGAATCACACCATGAGTCTGTGTGCACACAGGAATTTTTGTCAGAGATTTAATTTGTGTTGCTGTTGTTCTGTAAAACTTGCACTTTCAGGAAAGGGCCAGCTTGTTTTCTTCAACTGTGATGGTTAGCACTCAGCAGAAATCAATATCTCAAAAATGAGAGGCAAATGCTAACACATTTCAAATCAACAGGGTAGATTTTCCATCAAATCTTGCAATGGGTGAGGTAGTTCCTACATGTTCAAAACTCCAATTAACCTTTACCACACATGTACTCTTACACACATGTCTGCACTCTTAATGCAGTTGTGGAAGTCTCCATGCAGATCTCTCTTGCCCCTTCACAATACACAGTCTCCAGAAACACACTCTTTGCACACATGCAGCAGCTTCTCCTACACTCCCATGCGTAATACTCAGCTCTGTGTTGTGTTTCAGATAGCAGTGTGTAACGCAAACACATTCAACGTCACCAAGGCTCATTTCCTTTGCTGTAGTCTAATCACTCACCCTGTAACACATGGTCATGGTCTCAAGGAGCTGTTGGGACATGTGCTCTTTTTTGCTTGAAAAATGTGTCAGGCTGTCACAATAATTATCACTTGCTCCACAACAGTACTAAATGTGCTTTCAAATTGCCAAAAAAAAATATCGCTTTCTGCCTAGAATCATACCATGAGTCTGTGTGCACACAGGAATTGTTGTCAGAGATTTAATTCATGTTTCTCTTGTTTTGTAAGACTTGGACTCGTAGGAAAGGGTCATATGATAGGATTTGAAAAGCTCAAAAAAAAATTGTAATGAATTAAAATTACATAAAGGTATTTTTTTTTTGTTTCTTGCAGGTATTGCTGAGCAACAGTGAAAAAATTTAAAGATGCCTATAAAGTCAAGAAAGAGAAAAGAAAAGCAACAACAACTATATTTGAAGACAACTAGTAAAAAAAAACAGGAGGAGAAGCTCGTGTTGGAAAACAGAAAAAGTCTTCTGGTAAGCAGACTAAAGAATTTTTAAAAAATATCTTCAAAAAAACAAAAAATGTTAAAAAGAATGGGAAGATTTACAAGCCACCTGCGCCACCACTACGTCACTTTTCTTGACGTACTAGTGGCGCAGGGTGCTCCTCCATATTTACAAGGAGAGGATAAGCCACTCTGTGTGTCTTTTCCTCTCCTTGTAAATACAGCCAATTCAAACGCAGCACTGTGTGTTGAAGGGGTATTCTATGGGTGTTGTTGTTTGTGTTCCCACACAACACTTTTAGAACTACACCAATCTCCTTATTTACAAGAAATCATAAGTCTGAACTTGTGTGTGAATACTACGCCACCCTAGAGGTGGCATAGCGAAGCACAACAAGGAGAAATGTTTTCATTTCTCTTAATTTTTTCCTCTTTCAGTGCGTGCTGCATGCTACAGCATGTATTGAAAGAGGAAAAAGCCTCTTGTAATTGTTTTTTTGGGAGGAAGGTGTCTCATCCTGCACAAGAACAGTTTCCCTACCACACAGGCATCCTTGCACCATGGTGCAAGGGAGCATGCGTCGGCGTATGGCTGCAGTTTTGGCGCCAGTGCAAGGGATGCATAGAGATGCGACATTTTCTTGTAAATATATCGCATCTCTGTGCTTGGAAAGTAACGCAGCATGGCGCAGCATTATGACTTCCTGCACAATGTTGCGTACGTTTGTAAAAAATCTGCCCCTTTTTTTTCTACCATTCCTCCTCTCTGCATCACTCATTTTCAATATGTTAATTTTTTAACCTTGACCGTCATTCTCTTTCCCTCACCTTGCCTAACTGTTACTATCCTTTCCACATAGTCACTCCGATTCTCCTACTTCTCTTCTTTCTGTATGTATCTCACACTCCTTCTCCTTTTTGCAATCTTTCCTTCAATCTCCTTCACTCTGTTTTGCTCATTGACATCCTGACTCCCTTTCTCTCAGTGCAGTTTCCTAAATCCCTCCATCTCCTCACTCTCCACTTCTCATTTTCCCTTATCCCCATTTTCTAATCCTCATGCTCTTTTTAAAAAAAAAGAAAAAATCAAATGTAAATGTGTTGATGGTGGTTGGCTCTAAAATTAGCTATTATCTTTTTTGATAGGTTTAGAGTACCTATACGTAAGTACTGATGCAGAGTTTAAAGTTTAATAGGAAGACTCTCTTCCCTTCATCTGTGAAATGTACACCATCTCTTTTTTAATTACTTTGCCACTCCCCTCTCTTTGTCAGGGAGTCCCTGAAGGTTTACTAAAGTTGAAAAAAATTTTTTTTTTTTTTAAAAACATCATTGGGTGCGCGCAGGGTGCGCGCACCCCAAAAAAAAAAATGACAAATAGATTCAAAAAACAAGTTTTTGTGTTTAGATTTTAGGTGGCTCTAAAAAGAGCCCTTGAGTTAATATAGGGACAGAGGAAGAGAAAAACGAAAAAAAAATAACTAAACTATGGCCTAGTGCAAGAGTGCTGCTCAAATTTTCTCTGAATGAGATCAACACTGCTCTCACCCATAGTAATAAGAGTACCACAATCCATGCACCGTGTAGACATCCTCTCAAAACAAGGACGAATATCCAGAGGTGTGTAAGAAGGTGAAGGCACCATCGCAGAAGAAGTGCTCGGCTGAGCTGCCGAAGATGTGCTCGGCTGAGCTGCTGCAGAGGTCGTCGGCTGAGCAGGTGGAGGGTTTGCTCCAGAAGCTTGACGAAAAGTCACAGGATGCATTTTCTCAACGTGCCTCAACATTGTGTGAATATTAAAGAGTACTTCTTATTAGCATTCCCACGTGATAAGGTCCGCTGACAAAGAGTGCAGGTGACTTTTGGTGCATTCACCTTCTTTTGTCCCTCAGGAAAAGTGAAAAACTGCCATATAAAGGAGTCTTTCTGCTTCCTCTGCCTCTGTCTCTCAAGAGTGTCCTGTTCACTCTCAGAAGATGGCTGGTGCTCTGCCATTGTCTCACAAAAACAGAAATGCTCCTTCTCAAAGGGAATCAGAACTAACAATGAGGGGAGTGGGTGTGGTTGGAAGAATCTGGAACTGAAAGTACTTTGAACCAATGAAAAGTGATGTTTCTTGATCACATGACTTGCCATGAGGGGATTGGGTGTGGTGTTGAAACAATCTGAAACTGAAAGTAATGAAAACCAATTAAAAGTGTTGTTTTATTAATCACATACCTCGAGGTGCACGCACGGAGCAAGCTCAGAGCGCGCACGGTGCAATTACGCATGCGCAAACGTGTACGCGCGCATGCGCATAAGCATTATGCGCGTACGTAGCGCGCATACGCAGCACGCGCGCATGCGTGAACGTCAGCGCGCGTACTCTGCGTGTATGCGCGAGTGTAGCACGCGGAGCACGTACAAGGCACGCAAGCGTACGTACGCATGCGTACAGGGTGCGCGCTGCGAGCGTGTACTAAAACGTGCGTACGTAGATAACGTACGCATGCGTACACAAAAAACTTACGCATGCATACTAGGTGCGCACTGCGAGCGCACACTAAAACGTATGTATGCGCACGTAGATAACGTACGCAGGCGTACATGAAAAACGTACGCATGCATACTAGGTGCGCACTCTGTGCGCGCACCCTAAAAATTTATAGAAAAAAAAAAGAATTAAAGTGTACATAAGTTAATAGAAGATATTAACTATGCTGTTCAACTTTATCCAAATTCAAAGTAAAAAAAAAAATGAGCCACACCAAATTAAAGGGTACAGATAATATATAAATGTATACATAGGTACATTTTTGAAAAAGAAATATATAAAAAATATATTACAAAATTTTAAAAGTAGCATTTAAAAAACCTTTGAAATTCACTGAAAAAACCATAGGTTTCACACACGTTATAGTTAGGAATTAGCATTTAAAAAACCTTGCAAATTCACTGAAAAAACCATAGGTTTCACACATGTTATAGTTAGCTGGACATTTCACTCGTAAAAAACCAATGAAATTCCACCGTTATAGTTAGTTCACCTAACTATAACTCGCGCGCTCGCAATCCACTGCTGATGACGTCACATATTACATCACTCATGACATGCTCAGTGACATCACTCATGACATCACTGATGACATCTCAAATGACATCACTGATGACATCACTGATGACATCATCCATGTGATAAATTACCACATCTTTTCACACCCTAATATAACCTTTCATACACCGACTCAAAATTTAAGAGTTCCATTCTCAAAACCATACATTCTGCAATACCAATAACTACATACCCACTTATTAACTCTTAGGTCTAAATACACCTCCACTCATTCACCTGTACAGTCACTCATACTTACAGTCACTCCATACAAAACTATCATATGCATTTATACACCTATATAGACACTCACACACCACCAATCATCCATAGAGGTACTCTCACACCTACTCAGTCATGCAAATAATCACACTCCCATTTACTCACCTATGCGGTTATACACACTCAAGTTCACTTAATCATAAAAATAGTACCACATTCTTACGCTCTTATAGAATCATTGATACAAGCACACACTCATCCATACAGTCGCTCTCACAATCACACACTCTCACATCTACCCACTTATATACTCTTACACGCACATATACTGCCTTTCACATATGTACTTTGTCACAAATGTACCACTGAGATATACATTCAATCCCTAACACACCCATACATACACTCACTCAACCATACAGTCCATCACAGATGCACTCTAAAAACCATGCACCCATAGAATCACCCACTCACACATCTATGCATAGAGTCACACACACCCTACCTACACAAACACTCAGGAACCCATACAGATACTCAGACAAGCAATCAATAACTCATATACACACTCATATAGGTATTCACAAAACCATTCAGCCACGTATACACCAACATACAGAAACATACAGACATTTACACAGTTTAGTCACTAGTCTGCAGTAAGATACATTTAATGATTTAATGACTCACTTATAGAGTCAGTTACGCACCACAGAAAATCATCCATTTACACACTTGTACACCCACTCATTCTTCCACAGGCCTTTCACTATAAATATTAAACATATTAAAATTGTTCAGAAACACATACTCAATGGATGATGTCATCAGTGATGTCATTTTAGATGTCATCAGTGATGTCATGAGTGATGTCACTGACCATGTCATGAGTGATGTAATATGTGACGTCATCAGCAGTGGATTGTGAGCGCGCGAGTTATAGTTAGGTGAACTAACTATAACGGTGGAATTTCATTGGTTTTTTTTACGAGTGAAATGTCCAGCTAACTATAACATGTGTGAAACCTATGGTTTTTTCAGTGAATTTGCAAGGTTTTTTAAATGCTAATTCCTAACTATAACGTGTGTGAAACCTATGGTTTTTTCAGTGAATATATATATATATAGTGGCTCGCCACTTTAAGCAAATGCATGATAATGAGTTAAAATGTTTAAAGTATTATGTAGTGGCAGCTATTCCCAAACCTCGGCGAGGAGGGAATAGAGAGAAGATGTTGAGGCAGATGGAGTCTAGAATAATATTAGAACTAGACAGCAAATTTTCTAATGGCCTCAATAACACAGAAGATCTATACCACTTCCTATAACATGAATATTGATGGTGATCATTCGTTTATATCTATGATTATGACTTGTAATATAGATCGTGGCATCTTGACACTTAGCGCACACTAGTTTAGGCTTTCTATTTTTAGGTATCAATTTTAACTTTTATTATATCTTTTTCATCATTCTCACGATGCTAATTTATTATAGGTTTTAGCACTTGTACTTTAAATTGAATTGTTCTTCTTGTACTATGTTATATTTGAGTTTTATCTATTATACAATAAGTGCACACCACACAACATGCACATATCTTGCATTCAGGCAGAGATTAAAAACAAAGGGTCACCGAAGATAATGGTTAAGTAAATATATGGATGTTATTGGTTTGAAGAACGATCTGTACCGACATGCCTTCAAACTGTAGCCGTATGATCAAATGTAAAGGAAAATAATTTTTGCACAAAAGTCAATGATTACATAAATTTGAGCTATATTTGCACCTCATGGCAAATTGCCCTTATGCAGTAAGATGTGGGGGCAATTCTTATTTGGTGGCATTCTTTGCACTATAGTCAGGTATTTTGCGTAATTTCCACAAGCTTTCTATTAGGAAATCTCAATGATTAAGATTTTATCCATTTATAGTTTTTATCATATGGATTTTTGGTAGGTATGGCAGCAAAGAATTATCTTATTCTTATTTTTGTTCTTTGGCTTAAAGATTTTTAGAAAGTGCATGCAAAATGAAATGCACTTTAAGATGTTAGTAATATCGGACACTGATTATTCAATTAATTGTTCCATTATTTATTTATATGTTTTTTTTAGTTTGGTGACAAGGCAGTTTTAATGTGCAAACATGAAAAACAAAACCATGAGTAATATGGATAAATATACTTTGGAAAACAGACCCGTTTATAGGTGTAACGTAGCAAGAAGTATTTCTTTTGTGTTTATTTATCACGTGGGGGTCCAACACTGCATATTTAACAAAATGGCAAACGCTGCTATGTTATCTGTGAACAAGGGCAATTGTGTCTGAAACGCGGCAGACCTGAAGAGAAAATAAAATAGCATCTGTGCCAAGCAATTTTGTGGGGTTTCTCTGCTCGCAACACGATGCGCGGAAGTGCGGAGGTTCCTTGGAGTCGTTGATATATATAAATCTATCTATCTATCTATCTATCTATCTATCTATCTATCTATCTATCTATCTATCTATCTATCTATCTATCTATCTATCTATCTATCTATCTATCTATCAATCCATCTATCTATCTATATATATATATTTTTTAATATATGTATCTCCTAACCTTAGTGTAATATATGTAGATATATACATATCTACATATATATACATATGTATATATATATACATATATATATTTTTTTATATATATATATACATTACCTACTGGCGGTCGCCAGTAGGTAGTTATAGTTAGGACCCTCTTACCATAGGAAATCCGCAACATTCTATTTTGAATAACTATGGCGCCGGTTGACGAATCCTCGCGAATTTTTCAAAATAGGTGGGGCGCTACGCTCCGCTCCTACCCTGAAAGTCTCGGGGGGATTCGTCAAGTGGGGGCTGAGATAAAAGGGGGGTCCCAAAACGCGTTTTTCCCATGCATTTTTCCATAGGACCTTTAGACACAGCTACAGCCCGAACGGCTGAACAGAATTACTTGAAATTTGGCAGAGAGGTAGTCCTCAGGTCAAGGAAGTGCCCTTTGTAGGTTTGGTGTAAATCTGTTCAGTAGATTCTGAGAAAATAGCCTTTAAATCAATATATATATCTGAGCCAGCTTACGGTGCGCTTACGGTGCGCTTACCTTACGCGTACGGTGACGTGCGCGAGCGCGATTCTGATTGGCTGTTAGATCTTAGTAAACATTCGAATCGGTCGAAACCAGGAAGCGGCGGCCGCCATTTTGTGTATTTCACTCAGAAAAAAAAGGGTGATAACTTGAAAAGGGGGCAAGGAAGAGAGTTACAGACCCCCTAACATTTGTAAGGGGGTCAAAGAAGGACAGAAAAGTACAAAAAAAACATTTATTGATTTAAAAAAAAAATCGCGGGGTACGCGTACGGTAAGCTCACCGTACGCGTACGGTAAAAAAAAAATTAAAAAAGAAATGAAATGCAGATTTAAGTGTTTAGATATTAGGGGGCTCTAAAAAGAGCCGTTGTGTTTATGAAGTGATTTTTTATTGGTACCTAGAAGTAAGTACCGATGCAGAGTCTAAGGTTCAAGAGGAAGACTCTGTTCCCTTCATCATTGAAGTGCACACCATCTCCTCTATAAATGTCTTGCATGTCGTAACGCAAGTTGTTGTGGTAAATGGAACCCATACCATAGTCTCGGAGGAAAGCAGAAACAGATTTGTTGACGTGCTTTCTTGCTTTGTCAATCTGTGGACAGAAATGATTGGACCAGTTCCATTTTTGCCTTTGGCATATGTTAGAAAACACAAAGGCAGTTTTAGGGAAAAGTGAAAACAGTTGTGCAAAGGTCTCCTTCATAAGCATTTCCAGACCTACCCCAGTCAAAGTGCCTAGGTCATTGCCACCACAGTGCACTATTATGAGGTCAGGGTGTTGGATTTGCATGAAGGATTTCACCAATGGCATCAATTGGTGCCACTTTAACCCTCTCTGACCAATCCATTTAATGTCTACATTTGGCAAAGCAAGGTCTCTCACCATATCTGTTTTCTCTGCATACTTTTCACTCCAGAAGACATAGCTGTGCCCTACAATCCACACTGTGAACATCTTCAAAGGAGATCTGGATGCACTCAGGAGGTGTATTTCAGTAGAATGGGAAAAAGAAATGAAAGACAGTTTGGAAATGGAGGCATACATATTTTTTTAAAATAAAAAGAACTCATTGGCTGTTTCATACCATTCTACAATAAAAACTAGGCTGTATGTGTCAATTTATAGAAGCATGTTTTGTATTGGTACAGAAAAATGTGTTACCAAAGAACAGTACTATGGATTTGCTGTTAGGTTTGAAAAGTCAAGCACTCCTGCTCTTTGGAAATGAAACATTGTGTGGCGAACTTCTGACCTAACTCCACACAGCAGTGTTCCATGAGCTGTTGCTATGGTAGCAGGCAGAAGTCAAGTTGGGGGAAGGGTACTAGTCAGAAGTCAAGTTGGGGGAAGGGTACTTTTGGAAAAGGGTTGGTTTTCAACCAATAGAAATGTGTGACTACATTTGAAAAAAAGGGGGAAGCACTGAGATTTGAAATTAACATGTACATGTGTGGAAAAAGAGAGGGAAAGTTTGCCATTATCTGGTTCTGCTGAGAGGAGAGAGGTGTACAGAACAGAGATCCTGGCTCTGATAATCTGCTGTTTGAGTGCCACATTTCTTTTACAACTAACTAATTTTAAAGGTGAGTTTAGAGTTTGAGAGGGGATGTATATGGTAAATTAAGAAATGAATAATAGAATTGGAATTCCTTTTGTTGAAGTTGTGTTTATTATTTTCTGTTTTGGGAGAAATTTAAATGTGAGGAACATGTAAAATAATATGGACTATGTTTTCACGATAAATTAAGGTGTGCTGGTAAAAATAAGGAATACTTTAAGGGTTTGAGGTTGCACTCAGTAATGCAAATACATTCAGCATCAGTAAGGCTGGTTGCCCTTGCTGGAGTGTAGTGAGTCACCCAGGTTACACATGTTGCTGGTCTCAGAAAGCTGTTTGGTATTGCTCTGGTGATTTTACATTTGCATTAGATGGAAAGGGGGAGGTATTTTTTTATGCAGAAGCAGACTCTTAGCACACAGCCAGCTGCTTATCCTGTGGAATCATGGATAGTATTCACAACCGAGTGGGGTTTGAGGTTTCAGTTAGTAATGCAAATACATTCAGCATCACTAAGGCTGGTTGCCCTTGCTGGAGTGTAGTCAGTCACCCAGGTTACACATGGTGCTGGTCTCAAAAAGCAGTTTGGACATGTGCTGTTTTCAGAATCTGAAAAGTGGATTCAAAATGTGTCAGTCTGTAAAAGTGTTTATCACTTGCCCAAAAAAAGAGTAGTAAGTGTGCTTTCAAATTGGCAAAGAAATTTCGTTTTGTGACTAATATGAAAACATGACTCTGTGTGCAAATAGGAATTACAGGCAGAGATTTATTGCGTATTGCTCTGGTGATTTTACATTTGCATTAGATGTAAAGGGGGAGCCATTTTTGGTATGCAGAAGCAGACTCTTAGCACACAGCCAGCTGCTTATCCTGTGGAATCATGCATAGTATTCACAACCGAGTGGGGTTTGAGGTTTCAGTCAGTAATGCAAATACATTCAGCATCACTAAGGCTGGTTGCCCTTGCTGGAGTGTAGTCAGTCACCCAGGTTACACATGTTGCTGGTCTGAAAAAGCAGTTTGGACATGTGCTTTTTTAAGAATCTGAAAAGTGGATTGAAAATGTGTCAGACTGTAAAAGTACTTATCACTTGCCAAAAAAAAGAGTAGTAAGTGTGGTTTCAAATTGGCAAAGAAATTACGTTTTCAGACTAATATGAAAACATGACTCTGTCTGCAAAGAGGAATTACAGGCAGAGATTTATTGCGTTATGCTCTGGTAATTTTACAGTTGCATTAGTAGGAAAGGGGGAGCTATTTTTTTATGCAGAAGCAGACTTTTAGCACACACCCAGCTGCTTATCCTGTGGAATCATGCACAGTATTCACAACCGAGTGGGGTTTGAGGTTGTACTTAGTAATGCAAATACAAAAATGTAAAATAATATGGACTATGTTTTCACTATAAATTAAGGTGTAGTGGTATAAATGAGGAATACTTTTAGGGTTTGAGGTTGCAGTCAGTAATGCAAATACATTGAGCATCAGTAAGGCTGGTTGCCCTTGCTGGAGTGTAGTCAGTCACCCAGGTTACACATGTTGCTGGTCTCAGAAATCTGTTTGGTATTGCTCTGGTGATTTTACATTTGCATTAGATGGAAAGGGGGAGGTATTTTTTTATGCAGAAGCAGACTCTTAGCACACAGCCAGCTGCTTATCCTGTGGAATCATGGATAGTATTCACAACCGAGTGGGGTTTGAGGTTTCAGTCAGTAATGCAAATACATTCAGCATCACTAAGGCTGGTTGCCCTTGCTGGAGTGTAGTCAGTCACCCAGGTTACACATGTTGCTGGTCTCAGAAAGGTGTTTGGTATTGCTCTGGTGATTTTACATTCTGAAAACAGCAAAAAAAAGGCAAAAAATGTTTTGGGAAAATATGTAAATATGTGTACTGTATTATAAAATGTTTTATTAAATATTAATACTTTTTTCTTTTTTTCAGATTGAGATAGAAAATTTTCGAAAACTTGAACCATTTTTAAAGCAATTAAAATTAAATTTAAATTAATAAATAATTTTTTGAGTGGGTATGGTAAGTCAAAAATTTCATGGTCCCTTTTTTCCACTTCTCCACAATCACATTTTCAGTTTATCATTGTAGTCTCTCAAGGACCTTGTAATGTGATAATTGATTTTTAGTGTTTTTTAAAAAAAAATTAAAAAAAGTTAAAAAAAATATATAAAAAAAAGTTGAAAGGTAAGGTTGGCTCTTAAAAGAGCCGTTGTGTTCATGCAGGGACAGAGGAAAGAAAGAATGGGAATATTAGTCGTTACGACAAATGTGCTGATCTATTAAATTGTTCACTAGGGCAACACTGGTCTCCCTATGACAAATTAGATCATGACAAGTGGCTCACCGAACTAAAACCCTCGCAAACCGATGGTTGATTTCCAGAGGACGAGAAAAAGGAGATGCTCCCCCCACAGATGAAGGGCTCAGCTGACCTGCCGAAGATGGACTCGGCCCTGCAGATGATGGACCAGGCTGAGCTGCTGTGGATGTGCTTGGTTGACTTACTGAAGGGTTACCTTCAGTATGTCGAGCAAATGTCCTACCGTGTACATCTTGAAGGTGTCTCAACATGGTGTGATTCCCGAAGGAATACTTCTTGTTGGGATTCCCTCTTGAAAGTACACGGCCACAAAGCTTACAAGTCACTAAGGGTGCATTTACCTTTTTCTTGCCCTCTGGAAAAGAAAAATACTCCCATATGAAAGAGCTCTTTTGTTTCCTCCTTCTCTGCCTCAAGGTAGTGCTGCTAGCCTCACTCTCAGAAGAGTTCTGCTGTTCTGCCATCGTATCACAAAGACAACTCAGCTCCTTCTCCTAAGGGATCACAAGCAGAAATGAGGGGAATGGGTGTGGTGTAGGAGAGTTCTAGAACTGAAAGTAGTTTCAACCAATCAAAAGTTGTGTTTCATGATCACATGACCCACCGTGCGCGTAAGTTACGCTTACGGAGCGCTTACGGTAAAAGTACGCATGCGCGTAAAAAAGACACGCGCATGCGCACATGCGCAAAACAGGCACGCCCCTTCACTTCCGCGTAACATGCGCGTGCGCGACGTACGTCTACGCAAATTGCGTAAATGAACGCAAACAGCATGGAAATCTAACGTTATGAAAGCAAGACGTGCGCTTACCGTACGCGCACGTTAAAAAAATAATTAAAAGAAAAAAAAAAGGGGAAAAAAAAACCACTATGTTATACTAATAAATCTTACCTGTTTAGTTTAAAAAAATGGTAAAAAAATATATATATTGTAGAATTTTTAAAATTTAACCATAGTCTTTAAAAAAGGATAGAAAATTAAAATAAAAATATGTTAAAAAAATTTGAAAAAAAAAAAAAAAAAAAAAAAATAAGAATTAGCATTTAAAAAAGCTTGCAAATTCACTGAAAAAACCATGGGTTTCACACACGTTATAGTTAGGAATTAGCATTTAAAAAACCTTGCAAATTCACTGAAAAAACCATGGGTTTCACACACGTTATAGTTAGGAATTAGCATTTAAAAAACCTTAGAAATTCAATGAAAAAACCAAAGGTTTCACACATGTTATAGTTAGCTGGACATTTCACTCGTAAAAAACCAATGAAATTCCCCCATTATAGTTAGTTCAGCTAACTATAACTCGCGCGCCCGCAATGCACTACTGATGACGTCACATATTACATCACTCATGACATGGTCACTGACATCACTCATGACATCACTGATGACATCTCAAATGACATCACTGATGACATCACTGCTGACATCATCCAGTAAATGTGTGTTTTTCTGAAAATTAAATATGTTTTATATATGTATATCTCAAGGTCAATGGAAGAATAAATGGGTATATAAGTGTCTAAATGGATGCTTTGTTTTTGAAAAATGTATTGTGTAACTGACTGATTAAGTGTATCATAGTGAATACATGGCTTACTGAGTAATGTTTAAATATGAAAATATCTGTATCAGTCTCTCACTTTGTGTATAAGTGGCTGCATGGGTTGGTGAGTAGCTTCATGGGTGTCTATATAGGTTATTAGTTGTTTTTTTGAGTATCAGTCTGAGTGTCTGTATGGTTCGGTGGGGGGTATTATGTAGTGCATAGGTGCATGAATGAGTGATTCACTCTTTGTATGTGTTGAAGACAGCATGTGTGCAGGACTGTATGGGTGGATGAGTGTGTGTATGGGTGTGTTAGTGAGTGAATGACTGTCTCAATAGTGTCTTTATGAGTAACTACATATCTATTAAACTAGTATATGTGACTATTGGTGTATATAAGTGAGTATATGTGAGAGTGAGAGATTGAAAGAGTTCCTGTATGAATAAGTATGTGTTTCTATAAGTGATTGTTTATAAGACTAAGTATGTGTAAGTTTCCGTAGAAGTAAGTGTGGTGGTGTGTGTATAACTGTATAAGCTAATAAATGTATGTTTGTTTCTTTATTAGCATGAGTGAGTATGTGTGAGTAACTCTATGGATGAGTGGCATTGTGTACCAGGATGTATAGGTGTATGAGTACATATGATGAGTGAGTGCATGTATGAGTGACTGTATAGGACTGTTGGTGAATGAGTGGATGTGTATGTGGTTCTTAGAATTACTTAAGAGGTTCTTGTAACTGGTATTGGTATGTCCATTGTTTTGAAAATTTTAGTCTCTATTTTTGAATGTGTGTATCAAAGGTTATATTAGGGGAAGAGGAGATCTGCCACTCTATCACAAGGATGATGTCATCAGTGATGTCATCAGTGATGTCATTTGAGATGTCATCAGTGATGTCATGAGTGATGTCAGTGACCATGTCATGAGTGATGTAATATGTGACGTCATCAGTAGTGCAGTGCGGGCGCGCGAGTTATAGTTAGCTGAACTAACTATAACGGGGGAATTTCATTGGTTTTTTACGAGTGAAATGTCCAGCTAACTATAACATGTGTGAAACCTTTGGTTTTGTCATTGAATTTCTAAGGTTTTTTAAATGCTAATTCCTAACTATAACGTGTGTGAAACCCATGGTTTTTTCAGTGAATATATATATATACATATATATATTCACTGAAAAAACCATGGGTTTCACACACGTTATAGTTACGAATTAGCATTTAAAAAACCTTGCAAATCCACTTAAAAAACCATAGGTTTCACACATGTTATAGTTAGCTGGACATTTCACTCGTAAAAAACCAATGAAATTCCCCCGTTATAGTTAGTGCAGGCAACTATAACTCACGCGACCGCAATCCTCTGCTGATGACGTCAGATATTACATCACAGTATTTAGACACTTATTTACCCATGTCTTCTTCCTTTAATTTTTAGCTATACATATATTACAAATATTTATTTTTCATAAAGACACATATGTCATCAGTGATGTAATATCTGACGTCATCAGCAGAGGATTGCGGTCACGTGAGTTATAGTTGCCTGCACTAACTATAACGGGGGAATTTCATTGGTTTATTACGAGTGAAATGTCCAGCTAACTATAACATGTGTGAAACCTATGGTTTTTTAAGTGAATTTGCAAGGTTTTTTAAATGCTAATTCGTAACTATAACGTGTCTGAAACCTATGGTTTTTTCAGGGAATTTGTACGGTTTTTTAAATGCTAAGTTATGTATTTATTAATTATTTTTTTTTCAGGTTTTTCACCGTGAGCGCACCGAGCACCCACGGTTCGCAGTGCGTGCCGTGCGCACCTCGCGATTTAAAAAAAAAATTTGTTTTTTTCTCTCTTGGGGGTCCTTCTGTGACCCCCTGACCAAGGCTAGGGGGTCAGGAACTGTCCACTCAGCCCCCTTTTCACGTTCTCCACCTTTTTTTTTCACCCCCTCAGACTGCGGTAGACAAAATGGCAGCCGACACTTCCTGGTTTCGACCGATTCGAATGTTTACCGACATCTAACAACCAATCAGAATTGCGCTCGCGCACGGCAGGGTGCTCGCACAGTGCGCGCACGGTGCGCGCGTATAGATATTGATATGCTTTTAAATGCTATTTTCTCAGGAAATACTGAACAGATTTACACTAGACCTGCAAAAGGCACTTCCTTGACCTTATGGCTACCTCTCTGTCAGATTTCACGTAATTCTGTTCAGCCGTTCGGGCTGTAGCTGCGACTAAAGGTCCTATGGAAAAATGCATGGGGAAAACGTGTTTAGGGACCCCCTCTTTCTCAGCCCCCACTTGACGAATCACCCCGAGACTTTCAGGGTAGGAGCTGAACGAAGCGTCCCATTTGTTTTGAAAATTTCGCGAGGATTCGTCAACCGGCGCCAAAGTTATTCAAAATAGAATTTTGAGATTTCCTATGGAAACTAGGTTGTAACTTGTAAGCGGGTTGCACAGAGGACACTATATCAGGAGGGTGGTATGAGGGGTTTTATTGAGGTTTCACAATAATGGACAAGCTCTGCTCTCGCACGGTGGTAGGGTCGACAGGCTCGGTACTGTGCTCCTGGTCCCAGCGGGCTTGAGTCCCTCTTGCTTCTAGGCTCCTGGTTCGTGGGAAGGAGGGCTCTCGCCGTGCCAATGCAAATAAAGAAAGAGAGGCGGTTGTTAGGATACGAGTGTTCTTTTATCACTGTATTTGAGGGACGGGGAGTGAGGATAACATACGGGTGATAAGGTGCTCTCAACGAACGCTCGTGAAGGGGGTGAGTGAAAGGAAGGGCGTGTAGCTATATACAAGGCGGTGAGTGGCGGCGTTCAGTGGCGCGCTCTCTTCTCCCGCCTCCCGACCCAACCCGCGAAGCGATCCCGTACCTGGGATAGCCACGCACCTCCTCCTGGGGCGTGGCTCGGCGGAGCGTGAATGCCGAGGTCTCCTGCCTCCGGCCTCCAGTCTTCCTCTCGACTTCTGCTTCTCCTCGGTCGTTCGGTTCGCTCTGTCCCGTCTTCCTCCTCCGGTTCACCGTTGTGCGCTGTCTCCTTCCGTCCTCCGGTGTCGTCACACATCCTGGTTCTCTCTTCCCGGGTTCTGATTGGCGGTAGGCCCTCTACGCTGGAATAGAGGGCGGGGCTGTCCTGGAAGGCGTCCCAGTTAAAGGTACAGAGTTCCCCGTCTTGTGCCGTCTGAAGTCTCTGTTGGCCACGGATCGTCCTGAGGGACACAAAACAAGTCACCGATCAGTTCTGGAGGGGACCACCAGTCTCCTCCTCTGAGTACGGAGGCCAGGCGGTCCCCGTGACACTCCTCCACCCCTGGATTCTCCCGCTCGGGGAGAGGGGAAGTCCGTGAGAGATAGTCAGCGCTGCCGTTTTCAGACCCCTTCCTATGTCTCAAGGTGAAAGAAAAGGGTTGGAGGGTGAGGAACCAACGAAGTACCCTGGGGTTGTTGGAAATGTTATGGCTCATCCATTGTAGAGGGGCGTGATCAGTATATAAGGTGAAGTGCCTCCCCTCCAGGTAATACCTAAGCTTGTCTACGGCCCATCTAATAGCGAGGCATTCCCGTTCGATTGTGGGGTATCTCATTTCCCTGGGGAATAGCTTGCGACTTATGTACAACAGGGGGTGCTCAATACCATCGGCTGCTACCTGGGATAGGACCGCCCCCAGGCCATGATTAGAGGCGTCCGTATGTAGGATAAATGGTCTAGTAAAATCAGGAGAGGACAAAACCGGGCTGGAGGTGATTATGTCTTTCAAGGTCCGAAATGCTTCTCTCATTTCTGGAGTGAGATTCTGGAAGACATGGGGTTTTACGTGCTTCAGAAGGGCGCCTGTTAAGGGAGTAGCATGCTCTGAAAAGTTAGGGATGAATCGCCTATAGTAGCCGATCAGGCCCAAGAACGCCCTCATCTCTCTCTTGGTGGAGGGGAAAGGGGTGTTGTGAATCGCCTTCACCTTCTCGGTCTGGGGGGCTATGAGACCATGACCCAGGACATAACCCAGGTAGTTCACTTTATGGAAGGCGATCCTGGACTTTTTTGCGTTGACGTGTAAGCCTGCCTTATGCAGGGCGTTGAATATAGTTTGGAGGTGTTGCAGGTGCGTTTTCCAATCAGGGCTAAAGACCACGATATCATCTAGATATGCTGATGAAAAGGTCTGATGTTCCCGTAAGACGTTATTCATCAGTCGCTGAAATGTGGCCGGGGCTTCATGGAGGCCAAAGGGAAGGACCGTAAATTCGTAGAGGCCGTCTGGGGTGGAAAAGGCGGTCTTCTTACGGTCTTCTTCCCTTAAGGGCACCTGCCAGTACCCCTTGGTCAGGTCTAGCGTGGTGATGTACACGGCTTCTCCTAGCTTCTCGATTAACTCGTCAATTCGAGGCATGGGGTAGGCGTCGAAGGTTGAGATGTTGTTGAGAGCCCGGAAGTCCATACAGAAACGGACACTTCCGTCCGGCTTTGGCACCATCACTATTGGTGAAGACCAATCACTCCGGGAAGGACGTATTACCCCCAGTCGCAACATATCCTGGACTTCTTGTCGTATCGCTTCTCTACGAGCGGCAGGGTCTCGATACGGCCTTTGTTTGACGATCGTCCCTGGGTTGGTTTCGATACGATGTTCTGCTAGGTGAGTTCTTCCAGGAATGTTGGAAAAGAGCGAGGCATGGGACTGTAAAACTTCCCTCAATTCTTTGGCCTTGTCTGTGCCTATCTCGTTGTTGATGACCAGCTGGTGAAGAGTCTCCGGATCCTTCTGTTGCGTGGGTACCGTTAGGCTGGTTGTCTTGGGAGGTGGCCGTATCCACTTCTTCAATATGTTGATATGGCATACTTGGGTCCGCCGGGGTGTAATCTGCAACTTGTAGGTGGTTTTCCCTATGGTTTCAATAACTTTATATGGACCCTTCCACTCTTTCTGGAATTTCTGGGAGGCGATCGGCAGCATCACTAACGCCCAGTCATTGACAGCCAGAGTTCTCCATTTCTTCCCTCGATTGTAGAAAAACGCCTGTTTTCCTTGCTGTTTCTCCAGGTTGGAATATGCCAAATCACGGAGCTTCCCCAGTTTGGATTGTAGGCCCTGGGTGTATTCCAGCATCTCTCGGGTCTCCACCTTCTCTTCATTTTCCCAGGCTTCTTTCGTCATGTCCATAAGACTTCTGGGCTGGCGACCGTAAAGCATTTCAAAAGACGAACAACCGAGGCTGCTTTGCACCTGGCTTCTGATGACGTACAAAGCCAGCAGTAGTAGCTGGTCCCATTCTCTTCACTCTACGCTGAGCATCTTCTTGAGAGTGGTTTTGAGGGTTCCGTTGTAGCGTTCCACCAACCCGTCCGTTTGCGGGTGGTACACTGATGTTTTTATCTGTCATACGTCGAGCAGCTGACATACTTCCTTAATCAGGCGAGACACAAACGGGGTACCCTGGTCCGCGAGAATTTCTTTCGGAAAACCTACTCTTGAAAATAGCTCCAGAAAGCGGTCGGCGATGTTACGGGTTGTGGGTGATCCTAAAGGAAAAGCCTCGGGAAACCTAGTGGCGTAGTCAACCACCACTAAGACAAACATGTGGCCCCTTTTTGTACGGGGCAGGGGTCCTATGAGGTCCATCCCAACTCTTTCGTACGGGGTTCCAATCACCGGGAGAGGCTGAAGGTGGAACCGCTGGTGGTACTCGTGTGTTTCTCCGTTGACAGACCGAACAGGTCTGGCAGTGGACTTTGGTATCCTTATAGATGCCAGGCCAGTAGAAGTGCCGGAGAATGTTTTGTGTGGTTTTCTCCGAGCCTGAATGACCTGCCGTGAGGTGTGTATGTGCAAAGAACAGAATTTGCTCCATGAAGGATAGGGGTACCAATAGCTGATGGGGCTCTGAGGGACCTCCCTGGCGATAAAGCAAATCGTTTGTTACAAGAAAGCGGGGATAGGTATATGGGCCTCTTTCGGGTGAACTGTGGGCTTGTTCCCAGGCATTGAAGAGTGTGGTGTCGTTGGCCTGGGCGAACTTAAAACTGCGGTCCAACAACCAGGGTGTGGGAGTTATCAGGGCCGGCGCCGTGGGGACCTTCTTGCCTTGGGACATCCTCCCACCCTGGGACCCGCTTAATGCTAGGCGAAACATGTCTTGGAACGCTGGGTTATCGGTTCCAATGATGAGGTCTTCTGGGAGGTTATCAAGGACCCCTACTCGTACCGGGCCATGGACCCCTGAGGGATGAATCACTGGGATGTCGGCCACCGGATAAGGTTTGACGTCCCCGTGGGCGCAGCGAATATGTACCGAGGAGTCCGGTACTAACTGATCCGGGGACACCCACATGCTTTGGATAACCGATTGTCTACATCCTGAATCTAGGAGTGCCTGGAGGGAGGTCCCGTTTACCTGTACCTGGACGTGATATGCAGACCCCATCTCTGCAGTGTAGAGGATCGATTTGGGTACGTATCCGACTTCCATTGGCTCCTCCGTGTTTCGTTTCTTGGGGCAGGCTCTGGCGATATGTCCCCACTCCCCGCAGTCGAAACACTGTGGGCCCTTCATGACGGGGACTTCATACCTCGGGGAGCGGACTTTTGGCTTTTTATCCGAGCGTAAGGCCGGGGTCCGCAGCCTCTCCTGGTCCCCTACATACCCTTTTGGTTGGGCCCTGGAAAACGTGGTGGCCATCTCTACTGCCTGTTCAGCTGTAAGATGCGTATGCTGCCTTAGCCACCTCTGGGTGTGGTAGGGTAAAGCATCCAGGTACTGTTCTAGGTAGATCTTTTCCATGATCTCCTCCTTTGTGCTGGTACCAGGGCTTAGCCACTTGTCGGCAGCCATTTTTAGCCGGAAATACAAGGTCTTTGGGTTTTCCCCGGGCGCCCCTTTCTCCCTTCTGAATCTTACCCGGTAGGCCTCCGCATCAAGACCCAGATGATCCAATATGAGGGTCTTGATGGAACCATATGGAGTGTCCCCGGTGGCGTTCGCCACCTGATAGGCGGCTTGGGCCTCTCCAGTCAGGAGAGGGGCCAGAAAGAAGGGCCATTTCTCCAGCGGCCAGCTACACGCCCTGGCGACCCTCTCGAAGTTAGTTAGGAAGGCGTCCGGGTCTTCCCCCGACACATATTTCTGTAACGATATCCCGGCTGGGGTGGGGTGACTGGGATTCCTTGTCTCGCGTCCTGAGCTGACGAGGGGATCGGTTACTGCTTTTTGTAGCCCCTCCAACTGTGCGGCTATGGTATCCTTAAAGACTTCACAATCCGCACTGGCGGAGGCCATCTGCCGTTCCACGGCCCATTCCAACTTCTCTTGTCCCTTGATCATGTGTTGGATCAACGCATCCATCTTTGGTGTACAGATGGGTCCTCTATGCCCGCATTCTCCACCACTGTAAGCGGGTTGCACAGAGGACACTATATCAGGAGGGTGGTATGAGGTGTTTTATTGAGGTTTCACAATAATGGACGAGCTCTGCTCTCGCACGGTGGTAGGGTCGACAGGCTCGGTACTGTGTTCTTGGTCCCAGCGGGCTTGAGTCCCTCTTGCTTCTAGGCTCCTGGTTCGTGGGAAGGAGGGCTCTCGCCGTGCCAATGCAAATAAAGAAAGAGAGGCGGGTGTTAGGATACGAGTGTTCTTTTATCACTGTATTTGAGGGACGGGGAGTGAGGATAACATACGGGTGATAAGGTGCTCTCAACGAACGCTCGTGAAGGGGGTGAGTGAAAGGAAGGGCGTGTAGCTATATACAAGGCGGTGAGCGGCGGCGTTCAGTGGCGCGCTCTCTTCTCCCGCCTCCCGACCCAACCCGCGAAGCGATCCCGTACCTGGGATAGCCACGCACCTCCTCCTGGGGCGTGGCTCGGCGGAGCGGGAATGCCGAGGTCTCCTGTCTCCGGCCTCCAGTCCTCCTCTCGACTTCTGCTTCTCCTCGGTCGTTCGGTTCGCTCTGTCCCGTCTTCCTCCTCCGGTTCACCGTCGTGCGCTGTCTCCTTCCGTCCTCCGGTGTCGTCACACATCCTGGTTCTCTCTTCCCGGGTTCTTATTGGCGGTAGGCCCTCTACGCTGGAATAGAGGGCGGGGCTGTCCTGGAAGGCGTCCCAGTTAAAGGTACAGAGTTCCGTTCTTGTGCCGTCTGAAGTCTCTGTTGGCCACGGATCGTCCTGAGGGACACAAAACAAGTCACCGATCAGTTCTGGAGTGGACCACCAGTCTCCTCCTTTGAGTACGGAGGCCGAGCCGTGACATAACTATAACTATCTACTGGCGACCGCCAGTAGATAATATATATATATACACATATATATATATGTGTATATATATATATATATTGCCTCTCATATTACGTAATAGATGCAATCCCCAAACTCAAACACGGGGGGAACAGAGAACGCTTGCTCAGGCAATTGGAGACTCGGTTAATTATTGAACTGGACAGCAAGACCCCTTTTGGGCTCAATACAACCGAAGATATGCACAATTTCTTATAAAGTTTTTTTGGCATCATTGAATGAGATTGTAATGGCCAAACTTCATACTTTATTTGTGCATTCACTGCGTTCCATGCACTCATATATGCTTGATATAGATATAACTTACCAAGTCAACTATACGCCCGGCGTGTTTCATCGAGTAATTTCAGCACAACTCACTTTCTTGGCGAGTATTTAGATGAGATCACAAATATGCTTTTGTCACCCACTTACAAATTAAGATCACAGGAATGTATTATTCACAGTGATATTAGGTTCTTATCGGTGCGCATTTTTTAAGTGTCCATATTTTATTTAAAGGTTTTATACTATGCACATTTACCACGCTTTTGTGCATAAAAGCAATTTGCACTTTCGCACTATTTGCACTTTAGTAGAATGTATATATTCGCACTTTTTGCACTTTATATGAATAGGGCCATATAATCTATACACACCAAAAAATAACAAAAAATAGGAAAACGAGAAATATGAGTACAAAAATAAACAGCTTAAACAATTAAATTATAATACGCACCGATCTAATGTCACGTTATATCCTCTCACTGATTGGACGTATTTAGTATGACATTTATGATATGAGGTACTCGCACACTGGATTCATCCAGATGACAATGTGTTGGCTAGTGTGTTTTTTTACTTGACGAGTTGAATTGCAATGGATCATTGTACATAACATGTTTTTTAATTCGGTCTGCTCTAAGCTTTATGAAACATGCAAATATCTTATTCTCTTTATACGATCTAATTTGGGAATTATTTTGATATCATGTGTTTTGAATTTTCAACTAATCACAGTATTTAAACTGGGAATGTAACACATGAGTTGTACAAGGTGGATCGTCAATATGTATTCAATATATATATTTATGTTGTTATAAGCACATTAGCAGAAATCGTCACGTTATTGTTTTACGCAAAGTACCGATTTTTGATGTTAAAGTCTTTCTTTCATTTCTGTCCAACATGTGATGTGGGTGTAAGCATTTTTAAACGCCGTCATACGCAAAGTTTGTCTCATGTGATCAAGGCCGTTCGCCGGCCGAAACGCGTCATGACATAAGGGAGATTTGAGAACTGAATAAACGACAGTATCTACCGACGAAGAGGAGTTCGTGCATTCTTTCTTTTCCTTGAGAAAACTGGTGAATGCTCTGTGTTCATATATATATATATATATATATATATATATATATGTGTGTATATATATATATATATATATATATATATATATATATATATATATTCAGTGAAAAAACCATAGGTTTCACACACGTTATAGTTAGCTGGACATTTCACTCGTAAAAAACCAATAAAATTTCCCCGTTATAGTTAGTTAAGCTAACTATAACTCGCGCGCCCGCAATGCACTGCTGATGACGTCACATATTACATCACTCATGACATGGTCAGTGACATCACTCATGACATCACTGATGACATCTCAAATGACATCACTGATGACATCATCCAGTGAAAGTGTGTTTTTCTGAAAATTACATATGTTTTATATATGTATATCTCAAGGTCGATGGAAGAATAAATGAGTATATAAGTGTCTAAATGGATGATTTGTTTTTGAAAAATTGATTGTATTACTGACTGATTAAGTGTTTATAATTGAATACATGGCTAAGTGTGTAATGTTTAAATGTGTAAATACCTGTATCAGTCTCTCACTTTGTGTATAAGTGGCTGCATGGGTTGGTGAGTAGCTACATGAGTGTCTATATAGGTTATTAGTTGGCTTTTTGAGTATCAGTCTGTGTGTCTGCATGGTTCGGTGGGGGGTATTACGTAGTGCATAGGTGCATGAATGAGTGACTCACTCTTTGTATGTGTTGAAGACAGCATGTTTGCAGGACTGTATGGGTGGATGAGTGTGTGTATGGGTTTGTTAGTGAGTGAATGGCTGTCTCAATAGTGTCTTTATGAGTAACTACATATGTTTTAAACTAGTATATGTGACTATTGGTGTATATAAGTGAGTATATGTGAGAGTGAGAGATTGAAAGAGTTCCTGTATGAATAAGTATGTGTTTTTATAAGTGATTATTTAAAAGAGTAAGTATGTGTAAGTTTCCGTAGAAGTAAGTGTGGTGGTGTGTGTATAACTGTATATACAAATTAATGTATGTTTGATTCTTTATTAGCATGAGTGACTATGTGTGTGAGTAACTCTATGGATGAGAGGCATTGTGTTACAGGATGTATAGGTGTATGAGTACATATGATGTGTGAGTACACGTATGAGTGACTGTACAGGACTGTTGGTGAATGAGTGGATGTTTATGTGAATCTTAGAATTATTGAAGAGGTTGTTGTAATTGGTATTGGTATGTCCATTTTTTAGAAAATTTCAGTCTCTATTTTTGAATGTTTGTATCAAAGGTTATATTAGGGTGAGAGGAGGTCTACCACTCTGTCACAAGGATGATGTCATCAGTGATGTCATTTGAGATGTCATCAGTGATGTCATGAGTGATATCACTGACCATGTCATGAGTGATGTAATATGTGACGTCATCAGCAGTGCATTGCGGGCGCGCGAGTTATAGTTAGCTTAACTAACTATAACGGGGAAATTTTATTGGTTTTTTACGAGTGAAATGTCCAGCTAACTATAACGTGTGTGAAACCTATGGTTTTTTCACTGAATTTGCAAGGTTTTTTAAATGCTAATTCCTAACTATAATGTGTGTGAAACCTATGGTTTTTTCAGTGAATTTGCAAGGTTTTTTAAATGCTAATTTCTAACTATAACGTGTGTGAAACCCATGGTTTTTTCAGTGAATTTGTATGGTTTTTTAAATGCTAATTCTTACCTATAACATATGTGATTCCCATAGTTTTTTTATTGATTTTGTATGATTTTTTTATTATAAATTTTTATATTAAATGTGTTTTTTTTTTTAAAAAGCAAGTTTTTTAAAAAACTTTTTATTCTCTTAAAACATTATGTTTTTTTAAAAAAAAATCTGCAATATATCAATTTTTCTCTTTTTTTTTTTTAACCAAACAGGTAAGATATATTAGTATAACATAGAAAATATATATATATATATTTTTTTTTTTTAGTGCGCGTACGGTAAGCGTACGGTAAGCGTACGGTTTACGCAATGTTCGTAATTTATGTACTCTGTTTGCGTATAGTTACGCAATTTGCGTAGCCGTGCGTACTGCGCACGTTACGCGGAAGTGTTGTGGAGATACTGTTTTGCGCATGCGCGCGAGCGTGTGTCTTTTGTACGCGCATGCGTACTTTTACCGTAAGCGCACCGTAAGCGCACCGTAAGCGTAACGTACGTGCACGGTGGGTCATGTGATCATGAAACACAACTTTTGATTGGTTGAAACTACTTTCAGTTCTAGAACTCTCCTACACCACACCCATTCCCCTCATTTCTGCTTGTGATCCCTTAGGAGAAGGAGCTGACTTGTCTTTGTGATACGATGGCAGAACAGCAGACCTCTTCTGAGAGTGAGGCTAGCAGCACTACCTTGAGGCAGAGAAGGAGGAAACAAAAGAGTTCTTTCATATGGGAGTATTTTTCTTTTCCAGAGGGCAAGAAAAAGGTAAATGCACCTTTAGTGACTTGTAAGCTGTGTGACCGTGTACTTTCAAGAGGGAATCCTAACAAGAAGTATTCCTTCGGGAATCACACTATGTTGAGACACCTTCATGATGTACACGGTAGGACATATGCTCGACATACTGGAGGAGACCCTTCAGTAAGTCAACCAAGCACATCCACAGCAGCTCAGCCTGGTCCATCATCTGCAGGGCCGAGTCCATCTTCGGCAGGTCAGGTGAGCCCTTCATCTGTGGCGGGAGCATCTCCTTTTTCTGGTCCTCTGGAAATTAACCATCGGTTTGCGAGGGTTACAATGCGGTGCGCCACTTGTCATGGTCTAATTGCTCATAGGGTGACCAGTGTTGCCCTAGTTAACAATAAAATAGACCAGCACATTTGTCCTACCGACTAATATTCCCATTCTTTCTTTCCTCTGTCCCTGACCGAACACAACGGCTCTTTTAAGAGCCGACCTTACCTTTCAACTTTTTTTTAAATATATTTTTAACTTTTTTTGATTTTTTTTTACCGTACGCGTACTGTACGCGTAATTTTTTTTTTTTTTTTTAAAAACACTAAAAATCAATTATCACATTACAAGGTCCTTGAGAGATTACAATGAAAAACTGAAAATGTGATTGTGGAGAAGTGGAAAAAAGGGACCATGAAATTTCTGACTTACCATACCCACTCAAAAAATTATTTATTAATTAAAATATAATTTTATTTGCTATAAAAATAGTTCAAGTTTTCGAAAATTTTCTTTCTCAATCTGAAAAAAAAGAAAAAAGTATTAATATTTAATCATTTTTTTTATAATACAGTACACATATTTTCCAAAAACAAGTTTTTTGCCTTTTTTTGCTGTTTTCAGAATATATTGCATTTCACTATAAATCGTGAAAGCAATTGCATTCATCACTTAACAGCGGGCATAAAAAAAATAACAATCTCAAAGATTGTTTAAAAAAAGCCCAGAATCTCTTCTCAGTTAAACATAACATTATCGAAATGCAAATATTATTCATTAAAAATATCATCTAATAACAAAAACTATTTCTAAAAAATACCGTCTGACAATTTTCTTACAGAAGCATAATCTCAAAAATAATATATCTCAAATAAATCCACAATACATCTAGTTTCCTTTCTTTTAGGCCAAATGTTATTTTTTGAAATTAATTTTTGATTAAATTTCCAACGATAATCCAATAAAATTCCAAAATTTAAATTGTACAGATGTTACCGATTCTCTCTAAAATTTTGATTTACGAAAGATTAATTAGGATTTAATTAAGTCCACAATACAATTGGATACCTTTCCTTTAGGCCAAATGGTAATTTTAAAAATCTTTTTTGATTAAATTTCCACTTTTACACTCTGACACATTTTGAATCCACTTTTCAGATTCTTAAAAAAGCACATGTCCAAACTGCTTTTTGAGACCAGCACCATGTGTAACCTGGGTGACTGACTACACTCCAGCAAGGGCAACCAGCCTTAGTGATGCTGAATGTATTTGCATTACTGACTGCAACCTCAAACCCCACTCGTTTGTAAATACTATGCATGATTCCACAGGATAAGCAGCTGGGTGTGTGCTAATAGTCTGCTTCTGCATAAAAAAATAGCTCCCCCTTTCCATCTAATGCAAATGTAAAATCACCAGAGCAATACCAAACACCTTTCTGAGACCAGCAACATGTGTAACCTGGGTGACTGACTACACTCCAGCAAGGGCAACCAGCCTTAGTGATGCTGAATGTATTTGCATTACTGACTGCAACCTCAAACCCTAAAAGTATTCCTCATTTATACCACTACACCTTAATTTATGGTGAAAACATAGTCCATATTATTTTACATATTTGTATTTGCACTACTAAGTGCAACCTCAAACCCCACTCGGTTGTGAATACTGTGCATAATTCCACAGGATAAGCAGCTGGGTGTGTGCTAAGAGTCTGCTTCTGCATAAAAAAATAGCTCCCCCTTTCCTACTAATGCAACTGTAAAATTACCAGAGTAGTACGCAATAAATCTCTGCCTGTAATTCCTCTTTGCACACAGAGTCATGTTTTCATATTAGTCTGAAAACGAAATTTCTATGCCAATTTGAAACCACACTTACTACTCTTTTTTTTGGCAAGTGATAAACACTTTTACAGTCTGACACATTTTGAATCCACTTTTCAGATTCTGAAAACATCACATGTCCAAACTGCTTTTTCAGACCAGCACCATGTGTAACCTGGGTGACTGAGTACACTCCAGCAAGGGCAACCAGCCTTAGTGATGCTGAATGTATTTGCATTACTAAGTGCAACCTCAAACCCCACTCGGTTGTGAATACTGTGCATGATTCCACAGGATAAGCAGCTGGGTGTGTGCTAAGAGTCTGCTTCTGCATAAAAAAATAGCTCCCCCTTTCCATCTAATGCAAATGTAAAATCACCAGAGCAATACGCAATAAATCTCTGCCTGTAATTCCTCTTTGCACACAGAATCATGTTTTCATATTAGTCAAAAAACAAAATTTCTTTGCCAATTTGAAAGCACACTTACTACTCTTTTTTTTGGCAAATGATAAGTACTTTTACAGTCTGACACATTATGAATCCACTTTTTAGATTCTTAAAAAAGCACATGTCCAAACAACATTTTCAGACCAGCAACATGTGTAAAATGGGTGACTGAGTACACTCCAGCAAGGGCAACCAGCCTTAGTGAAGCTGAATGTATTTGCATTACTGACTGCAACCTCAAACCCCACTCGGTTGTGAATACTGTGCATGATTCCACAGGATAAGCAGCTGGTTGTGTGCTAAGAGTCTGCTTCTGCATAAAAAAATAACACCCCCTTTCCATCTAATGCAAATGTAAAATCACCAGAGCAATACCAAACAGTTTTCTGAGACCAGCAACATGTGTAACCTGGGTGACTGACTACACTCCAGCAAGGGCAACCAGCATTAGTGATGCTGAATGTATTTGCATTACTGAGTGCAACCTCAAACCCTTAAAGTATTCCTTATTTTTACCAGTACACCTTAATTTATCGTGAAAACATAGTCCATATTATTTTACATGTTCCTCACATTTAAATTTCTCCCAAAACAGAAAATGATAAACACAACTTCAACAAAAGGATTTCCAATTCTATTATTCATTTCTTAATTTACCATATACATCCCCTCTCAAACTCTAAACTCACCTTTAAAATTAGTTAGTTGTGAAAGAAATGTGGCACTCAAACAGCAGATTATCAGAGCCAGGATCTCGGTTCTGTACACCTCTCTCCTCTCAGCAGAACCAGATAATGGCAAAGTTTCCCTCTCTTTTTCCACACATATACATGTTAATTTCAAATCTCAGTGCTTCCCCCTTTTTTTCAAATGTAATCACACATTTCTATTGGTTGAAAACCAACCCTTTTCCAAAAGTACCCTTCCCCCAACTTGACTTCTGCCTAGTACCCTTCCCCCAACTTGACTTCTGCCTGCTACCATAGCAACAGCTCATGGAACACTGCTGTGTGGAGTTAGGTCAGAAGTTCGCCACACAATGTTTCATTTCCAAAGAGCAGGAGTGCTTGACTTTTCAAACCTATCAGCAAATCCATAGTACTGTTCTTTGGTAACACATTTTTCTGTACCAATACAAAACATGCTTCTATAAATTTACACATACAGCCTAGTTTTTATTGTAGAATGGTATGAAACAGCCAATCAGTTCTTTTTTTTATAAAAAAAATATGTATGCCTCCATTTCCAAACTGTCTTTCATTTCTTTTTCCCATTCTACTGAAATACACCTCCTGAGTGCATCCAGATCTCCTTGGAAGATGTTCACAGTGTGGATTGTAGGACACAGCTATGTCTTCTGGAGTGAAACGTACGCAGAGAAAACAGGTATGGTGAGAGACCTTGCTTTGCCAAATGTAGACATTAAATGGATTGGTCAGAGAGGGTTAAAGTGGCACCAATTGATGCCATTGGTGAAATCCTTCATGCAAATCCAACACCCTGACCTCATAATAGTGCACTGTGGTGGCAATGACCTAGGCACTTTGACTGGGGTAGGTCTGGAAATGCTTATGAAGGAGACCTTTGCACAACTGTTTTCACTTTTCCCTAAAACTGCCTTTGTGTTTTCTAACATATGCCAAAGGCAAAAATGGAACTGGTCCAATCATTTCTGTCCACAGATTGACAAAGCAAGAAAGCACGTCAACAAATCTGTTTCTGCTTTCCTCCGAGACTATGGTATGGGTTCCATTTACCACAACAACTTGCGTTACGACATGCAAGACATTTATAGAGGAGATGGTGTGCACTTCAATGATGAAGGGAACAGAGTCTTCCTCTTGAACCTTAGACTCTGCATCGGTACTTACTTGTAGGTACCACTAAAAAATCACTTAATAAACACAACGGCTCTTTTTAGAGCCCCCTAATATCTAAACACTTAAATCTGCATTTCATTTCTTTTTTTATTTTTTTTTTACCGTATGCGTACGGTGAGCTTACCGTACGCGTACCCCGCGATTTTTTTTTAAAATTAATAAATGTTTTTTTTGTACTTTTCTGTCCTTCTTTGACCCCCTTTTAAATGTTATGGGGTCTGTAACTCTATTCCTTGCCCCCTTTTCAAGTTATCACCCTTTTTTTCCTGTGAAACACACAAAATGGCGGCCGCCGCTTCCTGGTTTCGACCGATTCGAATGTTTACTAGGATCTAAGAGCCAATCAGAATCGCGCTCGCGCACGTCACCGTACGCGTACGGTAAGCGCACCGTAAGCGCACCGTAAGCTGGCTCAGATATATATATTGATTTAAAGGCTATTTTCTCAGAATCTACTGAACAGATTTACACCAAACCTACAAAAGGCACTTCCTTGACCTGAGGACTACCTCTCTGCCAAATTTCATTTAACTCTGTTCAGCCGTTCGGGCTGTAGCTGTGTCTAAAGGTCCTATGGAAAAATGCATGGGAAAAACGCGTTTTGGGACCCCCCTTTTATCTCAGCCCCCGCTTGACGAATCCCCCCGAGACTTTCAGGGTAGGAGCGGAGCGCAGCGCCCCACCTATTTTGAAAATTTCCCGAGGATTCGTCGACCGGCGCCAAAGTTATTCAAAATAGAATGTTGCGGATTTCCTATGGTAAGAGGGTCCTAACTATAACTACCTACTGGCGACCGCCAGTAGGTAATATATATATATATATATATACATATATATATATATATATATATATATTCACTGAAAAAACCATAGGTTTCACACATTTTATAGTTAGCTGGACATTTCACTCGTTAAAAAAACATTGAAATTCCCCCGTTATAGTTAGTTCAGCTAACTTTAACTCGCGCGACCGCCACTCTATCACAAGGATGATGTCATCAGTGATGTCATTTGAGATGTCATCAGTGATGTCATGAGTGATGTCACTGACCATGTCATGAGTGATGTAATATGTGACGTCATCAGCAGTGGATTGCGGTTGCGCGAGTTATAGTTAGCGGAACTAACTATAACGGGGGAATTTCAATGGTTTTTTATAAGTGAAATGTCCAGCTAACTATAACATGTGTGAAACCTATGGTTTTCTCAGTGAATTTGCAAGGTTTTGTAAATGTTAATTCCTAACTATAACGTGTGTGAAACCTATGGTTTTTTAAGTGAATTTGCAAGGTTTTTTAAATGCTAATTTCTAACTATAACGTGTGTGAAACCTATGGTTTTTTTAGTGAATTTGTAAGGTTTTTTAAATGCTAATTTATGTATGTATTATTATATTTTTTATATATTTATTTTACAATAAACTGCCTATGTATATAGTTATAGATTGACTGTATCCTGTAATATGGAATGGCTCAGCTCTTTTTTTTTTGAATTTGGATAAAGTTGAACAGCATGGTTAATATCTTCTATAAACTTATAAACAGTTTAAAATGTTATTTTTTTTTAAGGGTTTTTCACGGTGCGCGCACCGTGCGCTCACCGCGCGATATTTATAAAATGTTTTTTGTTTTTTTTTGGGACCTTAGGGGTCTTTCATGGTCCCCCTGAGAAGGCCTAGGGGGTCAGGGACTCTCTACTCTGCCCCCTTTTCACGTTCTCCACTTGTGTTTTTAGCTCTCTTCTGCCTCTAAAACTCAAAATGACGGCTGGGGGGTGCGCGCACCCTGCGATTTTTTGAAAAAAAATTAAATGTTTTTTTCACCCTTCGGGGTCCTTCAGGGACCCCCTGACAAAGGCTAGGGGGTCAGGAACTCTCTACCTGGCCCCTGGCTACCTGTGGAGAAGTGTGGCTCAATGATTAGAGTGGCAGACCCTGATGCAGAGGTCTAGCCCGGGACCAGGGTTCAATTCCCCGCCTTGGCCGGTCTTGGGCTCAAATATTCCACGGACCTGATAATTCTCGCCTCGGTGCCATTCCAATCATGGAGTCCCACTCTGCAACTCTGGGCAATAGCTTGCTTAATCTCCACAACGGCCCCCACAACGCTAAGGATGCCTGGCCTCCACCTTGGGGGTGCCCAGGAGTGGACGCCTCACAGGGAAAGCCAGGATGGGTTCCACAGCGGTATTCGTACAAGCGCCTTGAGACCCTTGCGGGTGAGTAGTGCGCTATACAAGTATCAATTTACATTTACATTACATTTACATTTACCTTTTCACGTTCTCCACCTTTCTTTTTCACTGTCACACACAAAATGGCGTCCGACACTTCCTGATTTCGACCGATTCGAATGTTGACTGACATCTAACCACCAATCAGAATTACGCTCGCGGACATTTGGTGCGCGCACGGTGCGCGCATATAGATATTTATGTACTTTTAACTGCAATCTCTCAGGAACTACTGAACAGATTGACACCATATATGCAAAAGGCACATGCCTGACCAGAGGACTACCTCTTTGCCAAATTTCAAGTAATTCTGTTCAGCCGTTCGGGCTGTAACTTTGACTAAAGGTCCTATGGGAAAATGCATTGGGAAAAGGCGTTTTGGGACCCCCCTTTTTTCTCAGCCCCCGCTTGACGAACCACCCCGAGACTTTCAGGGTAGGAGCTGAGCGGAGCGCCCCATTAGTTTTAAAAATTTCACGAAGATAAGTCAACCGGCGCCAAAGTTATTCAAAATAGAGTTTTCAGATTTCCTATGGGAACTCAGTCCTAACTATAACTATCTACTGGCGACCACCAGTAGATTATATATATATATATATATATATATATATATATATATATATATATATATATATATATATATATATATATATATACATATATATATATATATATATATATATATATATATATATATATATATATATAGCTCTTACCTAGTGGCCGTTACCACTAGGTAATTATAGTTAGGTCAGCTGTTCCATAGCAATAGCATTTTTTGGGTTGCTAATTACTTTGACATCGTTTGATGAGTCTTCACGAAATTTTCAAAAAAGGTGCTACCTTGTGACTAGTTTGTGCATGGTAAGTTTTGGGGTTATCCATCAAGCGGGGCCAGGAAAAACACAGACCATGCAGCCCCCTCCTAAAGCAATTATATGCTTTAGGGGTCAAAAATATCAAAAAAGGGGAGGGCTTGCTGCCCAGTGGAGCCCACCCTGAAGCCAAAAATTACAAAAAACGGGTATGGGTTGTACAGCCCCCCTCCTTGAGACTTTAAAGGCCCTGGGGACTCCATCTTCTTGGGCCAATTACCTGTCTAAAAGGCAAGGGGGCCACAAGGCCCCCACCCTGAGCCTTCAATAGCCATGGGTACTCCATCCCCCGGAGCTGGTTCATTTGCTGTGTACTGGGAATCCCACTCCCAGGGCACAGCGTTTTCCCTGCCTGTACCAGTGCGGACACAGAAACCTATGTTTGCTCCTGCTTGGTTGGAGCAATTTTTAATCTCCTGCTATGTGGGAGCAAACACAAAGTCTGCTCCCAGCGAGCAAGAGCATTAAAAATGCTCCCGCCAGCTGGGAGCAGACTTACTATCTCTTTATCTGCCTGCACAGATGTGGGCAGGGAACAGATGAAGAGATTGCTTCCACCTGGAGGGAGCAGCAGAAATAGCTGCCCCCTCTGGGTTGGAGCAATACTGACTCCCGCAGCTGGAGACACAGGGGCGACTCTTCTGCTCCCCATGTGACCCCAACATGTTTTATGGTGGATACCCTGGGTGGGTACCAGCACACCCACCTTTAATTAATAAGGGCACCAGGGGATGGGATCCCCGGGCCGAAAATGTCTCAAGGTGGGGGCCGCATGACCCCCTCCCCTTGAAAATATACATGGACCTGGGGGAATATATATATGTATTTGTAGACCATTTTCTTTTCCCATATATAAAGGATCTGAATTCCTACCTTAGGGACACCAAAGATTTTCTACAGAAAATCTAAAACCTACATTAGGAGAGAGAATACTGGATAGTCTGCTTAGACTTTGAAAGTCTCTACACGAGCATTAGACACGCAGACGGCCTCAGAGCATGTCATCACTTCCTAAAAGCAAGGAACACTGAATTTCTAGAACATACACGCATGATCCTACAGATGATCAAAATATGCCTGACAAAAAAAGTATTCATGTTTGATGGGAAATGGTATAAACAACTACAGGGCACTTCTATGGGTACCTGCTTCGCCCTCAGCTATGCCAACCTTGTAGTAGGCTGATGGGAGAAGCAGGTACTATGGAGTGAAGAGATGGAACCATGGTCTAATAACATTGGACTGTGGCTAAGACTTATCGACGATGTTTTATTTGTGTGGGAGGGCAATGAATGTGATAATCTTAAATTTGTTGAACGTTTGAATTGCAACACCATGAATTTGAAATTCACAATGCAACACAGTCAGCAAAGTATTGACTTCCTTGACATCAGGTTAACCGTTAGTGAAGGCAAAATCACAACAGACTTATACAGTAAAAAGACTGCAGGGAATTCCATCCTCCACTCAGCAAGTTGCCACCCCCCTAATTTCAGGTGGAGTGTCCCTTATAGCGAGTTCCTTAGAGCTAAGCGCAATTGCAGCACAGAAAGCTCCTATGAGAAAAACAGACAGGACATGGTTAAGAGGTTAAAGAACAGAGGGTACCCGACCAAAATGCTTCAAAGGGGTATCATCAAAGCTGACTCAAATGACGTCTTATTCCAGCCACCTAAGATTCACGACAAACCAGATGATGCAGGAACACCAGTCAGGTTCATAATTACATACAGTACACAGGCAGATGAATTCAGAAATGTCCTTAAGAAAAGGTGGCATATCCTGACACAAGATCAATTACTCCAGAAAAAGCTAGGTCATTCACCAGCTATCACCTTCAGGAAAAGCTCGTCCCTTAAGGACATCCTAGTGAATAGTCACTTGCAAAGCAACAAAAAGACCTGGCTAGAACAAAGGGGAGGCTTCTACAAGTGCAGTAAATGCAAAGCCTGTAGCCACAGTGAGAGTGTTAGGGAAGAGACATTACAGAGATTAAAAAGAAAATGGAAAATAACTAAACCCATAACTCGTGGGGCGGACTTCTTGGTCTATGCCATCACCCACCTGTCCATGTGGAAAAAGGTATGTCGGTTCGACAACATTCCCAGTCAAGAAAAGAATCATGGAGCACTGGAGAGCGGTAACCAACTGAGACTTCAGTTACAGCACATACAGACATTTTAATGAGGCACATGAGGGCGACTGGACCAAAGGCAAATACTACGGTCTAGCAACAATCCCCAAACACCCGAGAGGAGGAAACCGAGTTCTAGCACTGCGCAGACTTGAGTCCAGACTGATCCTTTTAGCCGGTAGCATGTTCCCCATAGGTATGAACAATGATGAGGAATTATACGTGCATCTATGATATATTGCCACTTCCCGTCAACCAACCTAACAGTTCCCATTCAGCTAGACTATATAGTCTCTAATTTTTAATGTCACTTTTCTGTTAGTCTTATTTTGTATTGTTGAGTTCATATTTTCACTGTTATATGTTCTGTTGATAACAAATGTTGCGTTGAAGTACAGCATGCATATATCATATAACTGTCTATGCCATGTCAGATCCTGAAGTGATAACGCCTAGCAATGTATTTTAAGAAATTATGTTATAAGTATAGGAGAACCGCTAAAATGGCACTAACAGTCTCTGTCTTTCATATTTTTAACAGATTGATCTAATAACATAAACATAATAACATAAAAGGAGGATAGTCACCAAGATATTGCTAAGAGCACAAGAGATCCAGCATGTTCCGGGGAACTGTCATCTCTACAGAACCTTGGTCATGTTAGAGATATCATTGTTAACTGCACCGTATGAATACTTTGGCACAACTCCACACATTTTACTTTATTATATTTTTTGTCAGTATGTAGCCAGGGAAGAAGGATGTAGGATTACCTAGTCAGGGAGGAGTGCACTATGCATAACATATAAGCTAACCCGATCTCAGAGAGTCTCCCTCACGATTAGCCACGCTACACACCAGTCTCCACACTCTCACCATCTTAATATGAGGACCAGACGGCCATTGCAAGGAGGTCTGTTCAGAAACTTACTGCTGTGTCTAACGACAGGGTACTATACCTGAGACAAGTGTTGTTCAGACCTTTCGAACTTAAGGGTACTATACCCATGAGATAGCCTTCAGGAACGCAACTAATAACAACAAAGCCTGCTGTCTCAAATAGAAATTGTTCATTCCAATGTACACAATGGTTTATATTTAAAGTAATTTTATTAATTCAAAAGCATTTGTGACATCAATAATGTTTCATTTAATTTAAATAATATTAGAACTCACCAAAGCATTTTCTTTATGTTGTCTCACTGCAAGCTGCGTCGTGCACATCACTATGTCTTTAAATATACGTGGAACTGGCAAGAGGTCATGTGACCAAGATCTCGCTAGAGATTGAAACGCGTCTTTGTTGCCGAAAATAAACCCGTCATATTTGCAACCACAAAACCGGAGTGGCTCGCTTTTTCCTGCCAGGATTGCAGGGATCATCTGTTGCATATATATATTTTTTACAGTTGGAACGGCAAACGGACTTTCAACCCTCGAGAGGTCGCGGAAGAGGCCAAGGAAGAGGAGGCAAAGAAGGGGTGGAGAAGGATATAGGAGAAGTACAAGAAAAGCAAACAAAACGCTCAATGCGGTCCAATACGAAGAAGGTAAAAATGAAATGAATCCTAATAAAACCATTATAAATTTAAGCACAATTTCCCTGACTGAAGAGGAGAAGGGTGTTTTAAATCTGGGACTAACATACTGTGATGACAATGATTTTAATTATCCACACAGTAGAATGGTCCTATATCAATATGTGCGTAAATTGAAATTAGCTAAAATGTTTGCTAATAAAAAAAGCCTCGATCCCCCCCAATGAAGTTGATGAAACAAATCAACTGACAGTAATGGATGCACCGGCCTTAGAAAACCTATTGGGTCTTTACAATGAAGATGAAACTAGTCACAATGAGATACCTGTTGATGGAACTGCCTCAAGTACAGACATTTTATTCAAATTGAAAAGTAGCGATTACACCCCATATAGATTGAAGTCTAAGTATATACCGCAGATGCCGCGTGATAATGTGGATATATTTTCAGACAATGTTACTAAAGCTTTAAAAAACCTATATAGTAAATTGGCGGCAAATCGGAATGAGAAAAGAAAAGGAAGAACATCCCGAAAAGCGGAAATACAAAGAACAGTGGAGAGAATACAAAATGATGGGGGTGTTATAGTTAAACCGTCAGATAAAGGCGGAAATGTTGTTTTGTGGGGGCGAGACTTGTATAAAAAAGAAGCCCTTAACCAATTAAACAATATTGAATGCTATAAGAGAATGGAAATGAAAGACTTTAATTTGGTAAAAGAACAATATCATGAGAGGTTGGATGAATGGAAACAGGAAGAATTAATTAATTGGGATGAGTATAAGTTCTTAAAACAACATAATCCTGTTTTACCTGTGTTCTATATGCTACCCAAAGTTCACAAGAATGCCACCACACCACCCGGGAGACCTATCATTTCCTCGTGTGGGAGCCTATTCGAAAACACATCCAAATATGTAGATTATTTTTTAAACCCAATTGTCAGGACCCTAGCCTCATAAATTAAGGATTCAACTGATTTTTTGAAATACATATATGATGTTAAATGGGAAGAGAACAATATGTTATTGCTGACATTAGATATACCAACCCTGTATACAAGCATACGACATGAGGATGGACTTAGAGCTACTGAATTTTATTTAAATCAGAGACCCTTAAGATTTGCTAGGCATAACTGCATGCTTTTGGAAATGATGCAATGGTGTCTAACTAAGAATATGTTTTTGTTTGGTGACGAGTTGTTTCAACAAGAGAGAGGGAAGGCAATGGGTACCTTCTTCGCCCCCAGCTACGCTAATTTACATCTGGGCTGGTGGGAGGAGCAGGTACTCAAAGGACCAATATTGGAACATTGGCTAGAACATGTCTTGCTATGGGTACGCTTTATAGACGATGTCTTCGTGCTGTGGCAGGGCACGGAGACTGAAGTCAAGCAATTCATGAAGGATGTGAATGATAATATGCTGAATCTAGCATTCACCGGCAATTACAGCAAAACATGTATAGACTTTTTAGATGTTAGGGTGAAGGTAAATAAAGGAAAATTAGAGACAACAATTTTCCGAAAAACAACTGCAGGAAACACAATTCTTCATGCAGATAGTGCCCACCCAGCCCCACTTATTAGGAGTATTCCTTTTGGGGAATTCTATAGAGCCCGTCGAGCATGCAGTAATGATGAAGAATATCTGATCATTGAGGGGGAAATGACTGAAAGGTTTGTCCAAAGAGGATACTCGTCTAATGTGATCAAGAGGGCGGCCTTAAAAGCCAGGAAAATAAACAGGAGGAATGCATTATTCGAAGCCTCAAAAACAAGCAGGAGGAAGAACCCCAAAGATGGCATGAACAATTGTAGGTTTATAACCACTTTTAATACAAGCCATGTAGAGGTTAGGAAAATCCTGAGGAAGCATTGGCATTTGATTAAATGTGATTCTGTATTAGGCCCAATGATGAAAAAACATCCAGATATTACATTTCGCAAATCTAAGTCATTAAAGGACAGAATAGTCAGCAGTGAGTTCACGGAACAGAAGAAACCGGGACAATTAAGTTGGTTAAGTAAAGTGGGATTTTTTAAATGCTTTAAATGTAAGGCATGTCAACACGGAGTGAATTGCACGCAATTTAAAACTATTTTTGATAAAATCATAAAAGTTAAAGGACATCTGACCTGTATATCTAGTTTTGTAGTTTATCAGCTACAGTGTCCCTGTAAAAAGATTTATATAGGCAGTACCACTTTACCGGTCTTTAAACGTGTCCTCCAGCATAGAAGAGCTATAGTGAACAAGGATAGAACATATCCTATCACCAGACATTTTGAGAAATATCATCAGAGTAATCGTGAAGGGCTGAAGTACAGTTGTATAGCAGAAATCCCTAAGAAAAAAAGAGGAGGGGATAGGGAGAAAGAGCTCAGGAAATTGGAGACCTACTATATACTGGAATTTGATTGTCATGAGTGATGTCACTGACCATGTCATGAGTGATGTAATATGTGACGTCATCAGCAGTGGATTGCAGGCGCGCGAGTTATCGTTAGCTGAACTAACTATAATGGGGGAATTTCATTGGTTTTTTACGAGTGAAATGTCCAGCTAACTATAACATGTGTGAAACCTATGGTTTTTTCAGTGAATTTGTAAGGTTTTTTAAATGCTATTTCCTAACTATAACATGTGTGAAACCTATGGTTTTTTCAGTGAATTTGCAAGGTTTTTTAAATGCTAATTCCTAACTAGAACGTGTGTGAAACCTATGGTTTTTTCAGTGAATTTCAAAGGTTTTTTAAATGCTAATTTTTTATTTTTTTGATATATTTTTTATATATCTCTCTTACAAAAATTTCCCTATGTATACATTTATAAATTACCTGCATCCTTTAATTTTGTGTGGGTCATTTTTTTTTTACTTTGAATTTGGATAAAGTTGAACAGCATAGTTAATATCTTCTATTAACTTATGTCCACTTTCTTTCTTTTTTTTTTTTTTCTATAAATTTTTAGGGTGTGCGCACTGAGCGCGAACCTAGTACGTTTGTGTACGTTTTTCATGTATGCAGGTGTACGTTATCTACGTATGCATACATACATTTTAGTGCGCGCTCGCAGTGAGCACCTAGTACGCATGCGTACGTTTTTTGTGTACGCATGCGTACGTTTTAGTACGCGCTCGCAGCGCGCACCCAGTACGCATGCGTACGTACGCATGCGTGCGTCGTACGTGCTCCACGCGCTACACTCGCGTATACGCGTAGAGTATGCGCGCGTGTTGAATATGCACGTTACGTATGCGCATAATACTTATGCGCATGCGCGCCTACACGTTCACGCATGCGTAATTGCACGGCGCGCGCTCTGAGCTTGCTCCGTGCGCGCACCTCGGGTTATGTGAATAATATAACAACACTTTTAATTGGTTTTCATTGCTTTCAGTTTCAGATTGTTTCAACACCACACCCAATCCCCTCATGGCAAGTCATGTGATCAAGAAACATCACTTTTCATTGGTTCAAAGTACTTTCAGTTCCAGATTCTTCCAAAACCACACCCACTCCCCTCATTATTAGTTCTGATTCCCTTGGAGAAGGAGCTACTCTGTTTTTGTGAGACAATGGCAGATCACCAGCCACCTTCTGAGAGTGAGCAGGACACTCTTGAGAGACAGAGGCAGAGGAAGCAGAAAGACTCCTTTATATGGCAGTTTTTCACTTTTCCTGTGGGACAAAAGAATGTGAATGCACCAAAGGTCACCTGCACACTGTGTCAGCGCACCTTGACACGTCGGAATGCTAATAAGGAGTACTCTTTTAGTATTCACACTATGATGAGGCACGTTGAGACAATGCATCCTGTGACTTTTCGTCAAGCTTCTGGAGCAAACCCTCCACCTGCTCAGCCGACGACATCTGCAGCAGCTCAGCCGAGCACATCTTCGGCAGCTCAGGCGAGCACTTCTTCTGCAATGGTGCCTTCACCTTCTAACACACCTCTGGATATTCGTCCTTGTTTTGGGAGGATGAGTACACGGTGCATGGATTGTGGTACTCTTATTACTATGGGTGAGAGCAGTATTGATCTCATTCAGAGGAAATTTGAGGAGCACCCTTGCACTAGGCCATAGTTTTGTTATTTTTTTTTCCGTTTTTCTCTTCCTCTGTCCCTACATTAACTCAAGGGCTCTTTTTAGAGCCACCTAAAATCAAAACACAAAAACGTGTTTTTTGAATCTATTTGCGCGCACCCAATGACATTTAAAAAAAAAAAAAAATCATTTTTCTCACCTTTAGTAAACCTTCAGGGACTCCCTGACAAAGAGAGGGGAGTGGCAAAGTAATTAAAAAAGAGATGGTGTACATTTCACACATGAAGGGAAGAGAGTCTTCCTATTAAACTTTAAACTCTGCATCAGTACTTACCTATAGGTACCCTAAACCTATCACAAAAAGATAATAGCTCATTTTAGTGCTGCATTTGAATTGGCTGTATTTACAAGGAGAGGAAAAGACACACAGAGTGGCTTATCCTCTCCTTGTAAATATGGAAAAGCACCCTGTGCCACTAGTACGTCAAGAAAAGTGATGTAGTGGTGGTGCAGGTGGCTTGTAAATGTGCCCCAGAGATGTTAAGGAAATTAAGGGTAAAACAGACAAACCGAGAGTGACAGAAACAGAGACAGAGAGCAAACAACTGAGAAGGAGTAAGGCAGTTAAAAAGACTAAGACATATGGATACAGAGAAAGAAACATGGATAAAAAATTAGTGATGGAGGTAGTAAAGGTAGGGGAGTAGTAGAGAAGGAGTGAGGGAGTTACAAAAGAGTAGTAAAGCAGGAAGAGTGAGTGAGAAGAGAAATGAGAAAAGCAGAGTAAGGAGAGGTGAAGAAAAGGAAGCATAAAACGAAAGCAGCGACACATACAGATATTTTAAACTTACCTGACCATCAAAGTAACTTATTTAGAAATAAATGTTTTTATTTAATTGCAAGGAAACTGAATTACATCTTCTAAATTTTCTTTCTAGTTCTGAAAAAAAGAAAAAAGTATTAATATTCAACAATACACTTTATTAAACAGTACATGTTTTTTCACATTTAGCAAAGCAATTTTTTGCCCTTTTTTTGCTGTTTTCAGAATGTTTTGATTTTCACTGAAAATAGTGAAATCAATTGTATTCATCATTTAATAGCGGGCAAAAAAAAAACAATCTGAAAGATTGTTTAAAAAAGCCCCAAATGTATCCTCACTAAAACATACCTTAATAGAAATGTCAAAAATACCTTTTAAGAACAATAACAATTTACAAGAAATAACGTCTGTAAACCTTGTTGCAAAAGAACATTTTCCAAAATAATATCTGTCAAAGAAGTCCACAATTGTTTGTTTTACCTTTCCTTGAGGCCAAATGGTAAGTTTAAAATCCCTTTTGAGTGAAATATCCAATTTTAATCCTTTTAAAATTATTATAATGCTTTCTTCCGATGCTGATTTTAGTATTTAAAATTTGGGTTTCAGAAAAATTAAGTAACAATTGGGTAAATCATAAGGCAAACGTTGCTTGAAAATCAATTGAGAATCATTACACAGTGTCCATCCTTTTTCACATTTAAGATAAACTGTGTAATGACCAGAAGTTATAGAAGGACCATCATGAAAAATTATTGCAACTGCTACAAAAGTTTTTCCAGATATAGATAATTGGTTGCCAACAAACTTCTTTAGTAAAGTTTCCAATTTTGTTCCATCAGCTCTACAACGTTGTACCATTCAAATTACATACTGTCCATATTTCTTTAAAAATAACGTTGACAACATTTCAGATTTACATTTAGAACATTCCATGTTGTGATTAGCATGTTTAACTAATTTACTAAAAGTCACTGTTTTACTTTCTGGTAATGGTAAATATATGAACCTTTCAGAATCTACATTACTACTGCTTGTGTTCATACAGTTATCACAACAATGTTCCCATGTATAAGAGACACCAAATAAATTTTCTACTTCTACTCCTTCATCTTCCAGTACCATCAGGATATACATCAAGAATTCCTGTGCATCTTGCTGGACATTTTGTGTAAACTGTGTACATCCAGAACATACATCTAAAAGATTTCTAACATCAGAAGCACTTTCTATTTTATTTTTATCATTACTCAGCTTCTCATAAAGGAGACTCAGCAAAGAACAGAATCTTTTTTCATGATTTAGTATTATCTGCTCTTGCAAAGTTTCAAGATAAAATAGAACATTCAGCACTACATTTGCGTAGCAGTTGACACCAGAGCTATTTTCAAAATGACAACCAACAACCTCTTCCACACTGTCCTTTTTCTTTTTGCTTGCAGTCACATCACTATCTTTTTGTTTTCTCTTCTGTACATCCTCATTACAGATATTCTCAAATCTCCTTTTCCGACAAACAACACGTTTTTAAAACACAGGATACTGACCTAAATGAGGAGCATAGCTTCTTCTTAATCTATTATACTCCCTTACACAGTTTGCATCAGCACTTACTTTTGAGTCATCAAAGTCTATCATGAATAAACCAGATAATTTGTTCACGCGTGACAAAGCAAAATATGCCATACCTTCTTTGAACACAGTAGACCCAATGTTTACAAAAGCACTATCAACAGTTAATCCTTGAGACTTGTGAATAGTTACAGCATATGCTAGAGAAATCGGAAACTGCTTCCTACGTACATATAAGTCTTTAACTAGCAAAAAATGAACTGAACAACGACTAATGACTTTAACCTCTTCAATCTGATCAAATTTTATTTTTAAGAATTCAATTCCATCTTTTTTCTGGTACTTTACAAAACCCACAACTTTACCCATAGCTCCATTCACTAAACCTTTTTCTACATCCAAATTGCGTCTTAAAATTACTCTACAGTTCATACACACATAAAGATTCTTTTCCAAACCAGCTGTTTTTTAAATGTTTTTCTCCAGAGAATCCAATTTAGTAGTCAATTTGCCTGTCAATATAATAGTTGTTCGTTCATGTTGAATTTTATCCACAGCTTCCAGTTTTATGATCTCTTCATTTTCCAATTTCAAAAGTTCTTGATTGAATACAGAGCATTCATGTAGTGTTGGCATTAAGCAGATTACAGTATTTTTTTCAGCAATTTTCTTGTATATTTTCTCTGGAAGTATTTCTTCTGTTGTAAACAAATTAGTCAGCAATCGACTCTGTAATACTTTTCTGCCATGTTCTGTGAGTAGTCCAATTCTTATATCTTTCAGAATACTTGCATAGTCCTCATCATTGGCTTGCATCATATTGGTAATGAGTTCCTTATACTCAAAATATGTCCAAATATTTACATTACCTATACTTCCTAACGACTTTTTCGTGTCTTCATGTGTAAGAGTATGGAATACCGGTTGTCCTTTAACTGGAGTAAGTTGCAAAAGATCCCCAAAAACTATGACGTGTTTTCCTCCAAATAACACGTCATACTCTGTCTTCAGAATTTGCTGCATTCTTAAATGCATAAAGGCAAGCATTAAGTTTGATACCATGCTTACCTCATCAATAATGAGTACTTTCAATTTCTTCAATACTTTTGAAACTTCCAAGCATGCTTCTCCTGCTAGTTTGTGGTACTGTATTTTGTTCTCATGCTCTACTGGTAACATTAGCAAACGATGTAAGGTAACTCCTTTTATGTTATACGCTGCTAACCCAGTTGGAGCAGTAACAACATAAGACAAAATAGAATCCATTTTCTTCTGTAGGTAGCTTCTAATTACATTAATTAAGAAACTTTTTCCAGTTCCAGCTTGTCCACTTACATACATTCTCATTGGTTCAAAAGATGTGCATGAGCACTCTTTATTTTCATGTAGTAATCCGTGATCAATTTTTTTCCTGACTTCTTCATAAATTTGTTTTTGTTCTTCATTCAGTTGCTGCTCCAAATATGTTAAGTCTACTAAATCTTCCTGAGCTTGATTCATAGCTGTTTCCACTTCATTCATGGCTATTGCTGCTTCATTTTCTACGATTGGTTGTCCTAGAGGATCTTGACTGAATGTCCCAGAACTTTGACTGTCTTGAGAACTGTCTCTAGCTACTTCAGCTGCAATTGTTGCTTCTTGTTCAATTTCTTCATTTAACATTTGAACATAAGTTGTGAAAGTACTGCATTCTATGCTGTCTTTGCTAGCATTGAAGGAATCTTCATAACTCTGGAATTCTCCAAGTAGTTCGTCCTCTGAACGCCATGGTTTAAACAGCTGCAAAAGTGCCAAGTAGTAAAATTCCTTTTTGTCAGGAGTGTCGCAACTCAGCTTCCGGTGATTTATCAAACTTCCTTTTGTTTGCTTCACCAAACATCCCTCCTCACCACTGACTTTATATTTTCCATTGTTGACATCTTCTGTGGCATTCCGTTTAAAAATGAAGTTCTGCAGCACTTCATAAAGACACATGTCCTCAAGGTGATGACTTCTTTGTGGGTAATATGTGTCCAACATGTTTGTTCTTAAAATGTCTGTACTTTCTGGTTCGAACTCTGCTAAATATTCAATTTCTCGAATAGATTTCAGTACCCGATTTCGCATTCCTGCAAGGCCTAAACTTACCCAAATTATTCTTCTGGATTTCGAGTACAGACTTGCAGATGATAACCTATCTGAGCATTCATAGGATCCAATTTATCGATGCGATAACATCTTTAAACTGAAACTGTATAGCTTCTTACTGACAGTCTTCTCGTGAGAAATCTCTTCCCACATTTCCTTCAATTCCGTTTTCTCAGATTTAGTGATGTAAGATGTGACATACCGAGCAACAGCAATAGAATTGTCAGCCACATACTGTATATCCATGTTAGCATTCCCCATGGATAAAATGACTCGGTTGTAGTCATTTATATATTTTGACTCTTCTTTTCTTCTTAGGTTGTAGGTATTCTTAGGCAATTTTCTTGTAATAGTAGGTCGCACAGCTGACATAAAACTGTTTACTCTTCCTTTTGAAAGAACAGGTCGTGGAAATCCGAATCGACATTTTGTGTAGAATTTATCTTTACTCTTGTACTTTCGTCGACAGTATTTTCCACACCGATGACTTTGGAAACGTAAAACTTTCTCTTTTAAGTTTTTCTCTTCTGTGCTTTTAGGCATAGCACATGTTGCATATCCTTCAATGAAAGCTAAAACTGCTTCATCAGCATCCCTTCCAAATTTTGGGGCATCCTTGATCCACAACAGCATATGAATATGAGGAGCACCTCTTGCTTGGTACTCTTTTCTCCAAAAGAAATCCACAGCTTCTCCGAGAGGTGGATTTTTTTTATTGCAGATGAAGGACATCATAGCCTCAAATCTATGATTGAAATATCTGCAAACATTAACCGGATCTAATGAGCACAATTCTCCTGCTGTCTTGTATTGGATGTTTTCAATGTTTGAATTTGCCTCTCGCAGAAAATCCAGTAAATCATCCCAAGCGTACTCAGCACAGCTCAGGGTAAGGAACCATGTAGGAGTTCCTAAATTCCGTAACATACACTTCAATTCTCCATGGCATCGGTACCAATATTCATTAGTTCCACGCTGACAAGCCATCAAATTGATCAATTGAGATCCAAATGATCATCTCGCTGTTGCACTTTGTTGAGAAAGTCCTTTGCTGACACATTATGTAGATGTACTCCAGTTTTCAAAATGTGATTTACTGCATAAGATAGTGCAGACAAGTCACTTTCAAATAAAAGATGGAACAAATAAGGAATACTTTGACGGAATCTGGGATCTTCTGCATATAATCTTGTAGTCAGATACTCCGAAGCAGGAATCTGTACTGGACGTTCATCATATCGTCCACCTTCTCCTGTAGGAAACAGTTGGGGAAAACAACGAGCTTCCAAGCTCTCCTCCCATACACTCACAGGAGTTCCTTTTGCTTTCTTCATCTGAAACAGATCAATAGCGTTTCCCATAACTTCTTTAGAATGAAGAGGATGTATGCTGAAATGTTCATAAATTTCTTCTTCTTTTGACTTATCCACTTTTTCAATTTGCCCAGTTGGTATTCCTGTGTCTTCTAGTATTTCTTCTTCATCTTCATCCATATAAATGGCTTCATACCATTTATTATTTTTTTTCAAATACAAATTTGCTCGTTGTACTTTTCGTACATCCACCAGCTCCTGCCAAATTTTCTTATTCTTTGTTGGTACTCCATTAACCAGAATAACTAATGGTTCAGTTTCCAATCTATCTGCATCAATTGTTTCCATATTTTTTTTCAAATCCAATGGCAAATAGACAACTCTTCCTTTTAAACCTCTTTGTAAATCCGAAGGAGGTAATTTACCTGTTTTTGGCTCCATACGCACTATGGTCTGAAACGGATGGACACATTGAATGAGTATAGACTCATACGTATTTAAATCAGAAATTTCTGGAGGAATATCAACCAATTCTAATTTATTATGTACAGCTCTTGCTGGCATTCTATTTTCTTCTAACTTGTTATAACAGTATTTACAAATACGCTGATCTTCACCCAAATCAAAACTATTTTCCAGAAATATATATGTTGCAAAATCCTTCCACTTATAATTATCTTCATTTTCACTTTTTTATACAGATCAACATTCCTTGTTTGAATTTTGTAATGGCTTCTCCGGCAACAAATACAAGTAATATTTGGTCTTTCATTAGAGATGATAGCAAATTTTGTCATTTCATCTTCAAAATTTTTACTAACAGTAAGTTCTACATTCTCTTCCACATTTTCATCAATAACTGTGTCATTTTCTGCACTTTCTTGTTCTGGACCAAAGTAACAAAACTGAATCTCATCAGTAACCTTCACTACATCTGATACAGATCCATGGAACAGAGCATTATTCAACTCATTCAACTTTAGTGCTGGACCTTTAGCAAAATACAATGTTCTCACAAACTTTCTCATTTCAGTATGATGAACGGCCAGCATCCTAAAATGGTGAAAAACACTTTGACACACTTTCCTAGATAGACAAGCCAGAGAATGTCCTTGCAAACCAGTATTCTCTCTCACTCTGCATGGATCTAGTCTTTGAAGCACCTTAATTTTCTGTTTAACACTCTTTTTACTATATTCTCTTAGAAAGTCACGTAATTTATCAATAGGTTCCTGACGCACAGTACAAATACTACTACAATTCCAAGTGTACACTGGGGCTTTAGGACGTCTCCCCATAACCTCATCAGCCATCACGTCTTCCTCATTTCTTGGAACCATTTTCTCCTTTTCCATTACACAACCATCCTTAACTTCATATGCTCTACCATTGGTGTCAACTGCATGCAACAAACTATTACTTTGAAGATAACTCTCTTCATTAAAAAATGGTTCAGTACTTGAACTATGCTTCCATTCTCCTAAGGACACTTTACAAAAGTTATTTTTTTTTACTTCTCTTTTCCTTTTGCTTTGTTACTTCATTGCATTGACTAATTTATCTAATCTACGCATCCTGTTCAAAATTAAAATGAATCGTTTTTTTTTTATTTCTAATGCCTTGGTAACAATACTTTCAATTAATTTCTTTTTCTTATAAAATGTGGTTTTCTTCTTATATTTTTTCACATCCTTTAGCAAATTTAACATCACTCTTCTCTGAAACATTTTCCGACGAATGTTTTTAAAATCTATTTTCCGTGTTAAGTCACTCTTTCTTACTTCTGAGTCTACATTAGCATTTTGTTTTTGCTGTCGAGTCTGTTGTTGTTTTGTACTTGAAACACTGTTTGAATTTATCTTTCGATCATTTTTTTTTTTTTGGAAGATATTTTTTTTAAATTCTTTAGTTTGCTTACCAGAAGACTTTTTCTGTTTTCCAACACACGCTTCAACTCCTATTTTTTTTTTACCAGTTGTCCTCAAATATAGTTGTTGTTTCTTTTCTTTTCTCTTTCTTGACTTTATAGGCATCTTTATATTTTTTCACTGTTGCTCAGCAATACCTGCAAAAAACTAAAAAAAATACCTTTATGTAATTTTAATTCATTACAATTTTTTTTTTCAACTTTTCAAATCCTATCACATGAGCTGATCCTTTCCTACGAGTCCAAGTCTTACAAAACAAGAGAAACATGAATTAAATCTCTGACAACAATTCCTGTGTGCACACAGACTCATGGTGTGATTCTAGGCAGAAAACGATAATTGATTGGCAATTTGAAAGCACATTTACTTCTGTTGAGGAGCAAATGATAATTACTGTGACAGCCTGACACATTTTTCTTATATTTTAGAGAAGCAGAAAAGAGCACATGTCCTTACACCTATTTGAGACCATGACCATGTGTTACAGGGTGAGTGATTAGACTAGAGCAAAGGAAAAGAGCCTTAGTGACATTTAATCTGTTTGCGTTACACACTGCTATCTGAAACACAACACAGAGCTGAGTATTATGGATGGGAGTGTAGGAGAAGCTGCTGCATGTGTGCAAACAGTGTGTTTCTGGAGACTGTGTATTGTCAGTTGCAAAAGAGATCTGCATGGAGACTTTTTCAACTGCATGAAGACTGCAGATATGTGTGTAAGAGTACATGTTTGGTAAACGTTAATTGGAGTTTTGTACATGTAGGAACTACCTCACCCATTACAAGATTTGATGGAAAATCTACCTAGTTAATTTGAAATGTGTTACCATTTGCCTCTCATTTTTCTGATAGTGATTTGTGCTGAGTGCTAACCAACACATTTGAAGAAAACAAGCTGGCCCTTTCCTGAAAGTGCAAGTTTTACAGAACAACAACAACACAAATTAAATCTCTGACAACAATTCCTCTGTCCACACAGACTCATGCTGTGATTCTAGGCAGAAAACGATATTTCCTTTGGCAATTTGAAAGCACATTTAGTACTGTGGATGGAGCAAGTGATAATTACTGAGACAGCCTCACACATTTCCCTTATATATTAGAGAGGCAAAAAAGAGCACATGTCCTAACAGCTACTTGGGACCATCAGCATGTGTTACAGGGTGAGTGATTAGAGTAGAGCAAAGGAAATGAGCCTTGGTGACATTGAATGTGTTTGCGTTATACACTGCTATCTGAAACACAACACAGAGCTGAGTATTATGCATGGGAGTGTAGGAGAAGCTGCTGCATGTGTGCAAACAGTGTGTTTCTGGAGACTGTATATTGTCAGTTGCAAGAGAGATCTGCATGGAGACTTTTACAAGTGCATGAAGACTGCAGATATGGGTGTAAGAGTACATGTTTGGTAAAGGTTAATTGGAGGTTTGTACATGTAGGAACTACCTCACCAATTACAAGATTGAAAGGAAAATCTACCCTGTTGATTTGAAATGTGTTACCATTTGCCTCTCATTTTTCTGATAGTGATTTCTGCTGAGTACTAACCAACACATTTGAACAAAACAAGCTGGCCCTTTCCTGAAAGTGCAAATTTTACAGAACAACAGCAACACAAATAAAATCTCTGACAATAATTCCTCTGTCCACACAGACTCATGCTGTGATTCTAGGCAGAAAACGATATTTCCTTTGGCAATTTGAAAGCACATTTAGTACTGTGGATGGAGCAAGTGATAATTACCGAGACAGTCTCACACATTTCCCTTATATTTTAGAGAGACAAAAAAGAGCACATGTCCTAACAGCTACTTGAGACCATCAGCATGTGTTACAGGGTGAGTGATTAGAGTAGAGCAAAGGAAATGAGCCTTGGTGACGTTGAATGTGTTTGCGTTATACACTGCTATCTGAAACACAACACAGAGCTGAGTATTATGCATGGGAGTGTAGGAGAAGCTGTTGCATGTGTGCAAACAGTGTGTTTCTGGAGACTGTGTATTGTCAGTTGCAAGAGAGATCTGCATGGAGACTTTTTCAACTGCATGAAGACTGCAGATATGTGTGTAATAGTACATGTTTGGTAAAGGTTAATTGGAGTTTTGAACATGTGGGAACTACCTCACCCATTACAAGATTGAAAGGAAAATCTACCCTGTTGATTTGAAATGTGTTACCATTTGCCTCTCATTTTTCTGATAGTGATTTCTGCTGAGTACTAACCAACACATTTGAACAAAACAAGCTGGCCCTTTCCTGAAAGTGCAAATTTTGCAGAACAACGGCAACACAAATAAAATCTCTGACAACAATTCCTCTGTCCACACAGACTCATGCAGTGATTCTAGGCAGAAAACGATATTTCCTTTGGCAATTTGAAAGCACATTTAGTACTGTGGATGGAGCAAGTGATAATTACCGAGACAGTCTCACACATTTCCCTTATATTTTAGAGAGACAAAAAAGAGCACATGTCCTAACAGCTACTTGAGACCATCAGCATGTGTTACAGGGTGAGTGATTAGAGTAGAGCAAAGGAAATGAGCCTTGGTGACGTTGAATGTGTTTGCGTTATACACTGCTATCTGAAACACAACACAGAGCTGAGTATTATGCATGGGAGTGTAGGAGAAGCTGCTGCATGTGTGCAAACAGTGTGTTTCTGGAGACTGTGTATTGTCAGTTGCAAGAGAGATCTGCATGGAGACTTTTTCAACTGCATGAAGACTGCAGATATGTGTGTAAGAGTACATGTTTGGTAAAGGTTAATTGGAGTTTTGAACATGTGGGAACTACCTCACCCATTACAAGATTGAAAGGAAAATCTTCCCTGTTGATTTGAAATGTGTTACCATTTGCCTCTCATTTTTCTGATAGTGATTTCTGCTGAGTACTAACCAACACATTTGAACAAAACAAGCTGGCCCTTTCCTGAAAGTGCAAATTTTGCAGAACAACGGCAACACAAATACAATCTCTGACAACAATTCCTTTGTCCACACAGACTCATGCTGTGATTCTAGGCAGAAAACGATATTTCCTTTGGCAATTTGAAAGCACATTTAGTACTGTGGATGGAGCAAGTGATAATTACTGAGACAGCCTCACACATTTCCCTTATATTTGAGAGAGGTAAAAAAAGAGCACATGTCCTAATAGCTACTTGAGATCATCAGCATGTGTTACAGGGTGAGTGATTAGAGTAGAGCAAAGGAAATGAGCCTGGGTGACGTTGAATGTGTTTGCGTTATACACTGCTATCTGAAACACAACACAGAGCTGAGTATTATGCATGGGAGTGTAGGAGAAGCTGCTGCATGTGTGCAAAGAGTGTGTTTCTGGAGACTCTGTATTGTCAGTTGCAAGAGAAATCTGCATGGAGACTTTTTCAACTGCATGAAGACTGCAGATATGTGTGTAAGAGTACATGTTTGGTAAAGGTTAATTGGAGTTTTGAACATGTAGGAACTACCTCACCCATTGCAGGAGTGGAAGGAAAATCTACCCTGTGGTTTTCAAATGTGTTAGCATTTGCATCTCATTTGTGAGATAGTGATTTCTGCTGAGTACTAACCATCACAGTTGAAGAAAACAAGCTGCCCTTTTCCTGCGAGTGCAAGTTTTACAGAACAACAGCAACACAAATTAAATCTCTGACAACAATTCCTGTGTGCACACTGTCTCATGGTGTGATTCTAGGCACAAAACAGTATTCCTGGGTGATACCAGGCCCTTTCCTGAAAGTGCAAGTTTTACAGAACAACAGGAACACAAATTAAATCTCTGACAACAATTCCTGTGTCCTTGTTGTCTCATGGTGTGATTCTAGACAGAAAACAGTATTCCTGGGTCATACCAGTACACCTTAACTTATGGTGAAGACATACTCCATAATATCTTTCAAGTTCAAGGCACTTAAATATCTTCCTTAACATAAAATGTAAAACACAACGTTTAAATTGGTAGGAAAATGTACCATGCTATTTTCAAATGTGTTTGCATTTGCCTCTCATTTTTCAGATAGTGATATCTGCTGAGTGCTAAGCAACACAGTTGAAAAAAAGAAACTGCCCTTTCTTAAAAGTGCAAGTTTTACAAAACAACAGCAACACAAATTAAATCTCTGACAACAATTCCTGTGTGCACACAGACTCATGGTGTGATTCTAACCACTAAGCGATATTTTGTTTGGCAATTTGAATGCACATTTAGTACCGTGGTGGAGTAAGTGATAATTACTGTGACAGCCTGACACTTTTTTCTTATATTTTAGACAGGCAGAAAAGAGCACATGTCCTAACAGCTCCTTGACACCATGACCATGTATTACAAAAAACAAGCTGCCCCTTTCCTGCGAGTACAAGGGTAATAGAGCAAGACCAACACGAATTAAATCTCTGATAACAATTCCTGTGTGCACACTGTGTCATGGTGTGATTCTAGGCAGAAAACAGTATTCCTGGGTGATACCAGTACACCTTAACTTACAGTGAAGACATACTCCATAATATCTAACATGTTCAAGGCACTTAAATATCTTCCTTAACATAAAATGTAAAACACCACTTTTAAAGTGGTAGGAAAATGTACCATGCTATTTTCAAATGTGTTTGCATTTGCCTCTTTTTTGTGAGTAACTAATTTCTGCTGAATGCTAACCATCACACTTTAAGCAAACAAACTGCCCCTTTTCTGCGAGTGCAAGGCTAACAGAACAAGAGCAACACAAATTAAATCTCTGACAACAAATCCTGTGTGCACACAGACTCATGATGCGATTCTAGGCACAAAACAGTATTCCTCAGTGATACCAGTACACCTTAACTTACAGTGAAGACATACTCCATAATATCTTACAAGTTCAAGACAGTTAAATTTCTCCTAAATCACAAAATGTAAAACACAACTTTAAAACAAGAATGACAATTCTATTATTTATATCAAAATACACCACATACTTCCCCTCTCAAACTCATAACTCACCTTTAAAATTAATTAGTTGAGAAAGAAATGTGGCACTCAAACAGCAGATTATCAGAGCCAGAATCTCAGAGCTGTACACCTCTCTCCTCTCTCCACAACCAGTAAATGGCAATTTTTCCCTCTCTTTTTTCACACATATACATGTTAATGTAAAATCACAGTCCTTCCCACATTTTTTCAAATGGAATCACACATTTCTATTGGTTGCAACTTTCAACCCCTTTCCAAATCCTCCCTTCCCCCAACATGACTTCTGCCTGCTACCATAGCAACAGCTCATGGAACACTGGTGTGAGCAGAGAGGTCAGAAGTTCAGCACACAATGTTTCAAATCCAAAGAGCAAGACTGCTTGACTTTTCAAACCTAACAGCAAATCCAAAGTAATGTTCAGTGAGAACACATTTTTCTGTACCAATCCAAAACATGCTTTTAAAAATGTAAACATACAGCCTAGTTTTAAATGTAAAATGGTTTGAATCAGCCAATGAGTTCTTTTTATAAAAAAAAAAGTATGTATGCCTCCATTTTTCAACTGTCTTTCTTTTCATATTGCCATTCTACTGAAAGACACCTCCTGAGTGCATCCTGTTCTCCTTGGAAGATGTTCACAGTGTGGATTGTAGGTCATAGCTATGTCTTCTGGAGTGAAAAGTTGCAGAAAAAAGAGGTATTTTCAAAGACCTTGCTTTGCCAAATGTAGACATTAAATGGATTGGTCAGAGAGGGTTAAAGTGGCACCAATTAATGCCTTTGGTGAAAACCTTTCTACATCTCCCACAGGCTAACCTTATTATTGTGCACTGTGGTGGTAATGACCTAGGCACTTTAACTGGGGTAGGTCTGGAAATGCTTATTAAGGACACCTTTCTGCAATTGATGTCACTTTTTCCACAAACCGCCTTTGTATATTCTAATATATGCCAAAGGCAAAAGTGGAACTGGTCCAACCAATTTTGTCCGCAAATTGACAAAGCAAGAAAGCACGTCAATAAGTCTGTTTCTGCTTTCCTCAGAGACTATGGTATGGGTTCTATATATCACAACAACTTGTGTTACAACATGCAAGACATTTATAGAGGAGACGGTGTACATTTCAATGATGAAGGGAACAGAGTCTTCCTCTTGAACTTTAGACTCTGCATCGGTACTTGTAGGTACCGAAAAACACTCAATAAACACAAGGGCTCTTTTTAGAGCCACCTAATATCTAAACACTTAAACTTGATTTTTATTTCTATTTTTTTACATGTTTTTTTTCGGATGTGCGCAGAGTGCGCGCACCTCGCGATGTTTTAAAAAAAAATTAAAATCTTTTTTTTCCCCTTCGTGCTCCTACTGTGACCCCCTGACAATGGCTAAGGGGTCAAGAACTCCCTACCCTGCCCCCTATTCACGTTCTCCACCTTTCCTTTTCAGTGCGACAGACAAAATGGCGGCCGACACTTCCTGATTTCGACCGATTCGAATGTTTACTGACATCTAACAACCAATCAGAATTACGCTCGCGCACGGCAGGGTGCGCGCACAGGGCTTGCACAGTGCGCGCACCCTGCGCGCGTATAGATATTGATATGCTTTTAAATGCTATTTTCTCAGGAAATACTGAACAGATTTACACCAGACCTGCAAAAGGCACTTCTTGACCTTATGGCTACCTCTCTGCCAAATTTCAAGTAATTCTGTTCAGCCGTTCGGGCTGTAGCTGTGTCTAAAGGTCCAATGGAAAAATGCATGGGGAAAACGCGTTTTGGGACCCCCCTTTTTTCTCGGCCCCTACTTGACGAATCACCCCAAGACTTTCAGGGTAGGAGCTGAATGGAGCGCCCCATTAGTTTTGAAACTTTCGCGAGGATTCGTCAACCGGCGCCAAAGTTATTCAAAATAGAATTTTGAGATTTCCTATGGAAACACGATCCTAACTATAAATATCTACTGGCGACCGCCAGTAGATTATATATATATATAATATATATATATATATATATATATATATATTCACTGAAAAAACCATAGCTTTCAGGCACGTTATAGTTAGAAATTAGCATTTAAAAAACCTTAGAAATTCACTGGAAAAAACCATAGGTTTCAGGGACTTTATAGTTAGTTGGACATTTCACTTGTACAAAACCATAGAAATTCCCCTGTTATAGTTAGTTCAACTAACTATAACTCGCGCCCCCGCAATGCACTGCTGATGACATCACATATTACATCATTCATGACATGGTCAGTGACATCACTGATGACATCACTGATGACATCTCAAATGACTGATGACTATAACGGGCCTGAAACCTATGGTTTTTTCAGTGAATTTCAATGGTTTTTTAAATGCTAATTTCTAACTATGCCTACAAAGGTAGGATATGTGAAGAAAGAGGAAGAAAAGCGCAGAAAGAAGCAAGAAAAATGCTGAAAGAGTCAAAAGAAGTCCAGAAAGACGAACAAAGGTGCAGGAAGAAGCAAGAGATGTGCAGAAAGAACCAACAGAGGAGCAGAAAGTCCTCCTGTGCCCCCAACTTTTTACTGACGGGTACTGGTGGTAACTAACTCTGACTAACCAGGACCAGAGCCAGTGCTATGCTAAAAGACACTTAGAATACAATGAAAACACCTACATATACTAGGAAACACTATGCGTTGGGGTAGCACTGTGATTAGCATGACCTCCTCTGGATTTGCATTGAGTTAGTGCCTGGGTCATTGCATGAGTACATGGGTACTGAGTGGAGGATTAGAGTACTGCAAGGAGAGTGCATGGTGAATTTATAAGTGCTTGGGTTTTGGCGGAGTAATTGGATAAGTACATGGTGCTGGCTGGGTGATTGAAGGAGTGCATGGATAGTGACAAGGAGATGGCTGGACTGCATCAGTAGTGCTCAGGGGATTTTAGCAGTGCATGTGTTAGTGCCTGGGTCATTGCATGAGTACATGGGTAGTGACTGGATGATTAGAGTGCTGCAAGGACAGTGCATGGTGATTTTATAACTGCCTGGGTTTTGGCGGAGTGATTGGATAAGTACATGATGCTGGATGGGTGATTTGAGGAGTGCATGGATAGTGACAGAGGGATTTCTGGACTGCATGGGTACAACCTGGGTAATTAGAGGAGTGAATCAGTACTGTGTAGGTAGTTAGAGGTCTCCATGGGTAGTGCACAGGGGATTGTAGCAGTGCATGTATTAGTGCCTGGGCCATTCCATGAGTACATGGGTACTGACTGGAAGATTAGAGTACTGCAAGGAGAATGCATGGTGGATTTATAATTGCTTGGGTTTTGGCGGAGTAATTGGATAAGTACATGGTGCTGGCTAGGTGATTAAAAGAGTGCATGGGTACTGATAGGGCGATGGCTGGACAGCATGGGTAGTGTTCTGAGGATTGTAATGTGTTGGTGCCTGGGTTATTGCATAAGTACATGGGTACTGATTGGATGATTAGAGTAGTACAAGGACCGTGCATGGTGAATTTATAAGTGCATGGGTTTTGGCGGAGTGATTGGATAAGTACATGGTGCTCGCTGGGTGATTGGAGGAGTGCATGGGTAGTGACAGGGCGATGGCTGGACTGCATGGGTACTGGTCAGGGTATTGTAGCAGTGCATGAGTTAGTGCATGGGTCATTGCATGAGTGCATGGGTAGTGACTGGATGATTAGAGTGCTCCAAGGAGAGTGCATGGTGAATTTATAAGTGCTTGGGTTTTGGCAGACTGATTGCATAAGTAAACACATGTCACATCAGGCCCCGCCACCTCCCTTCACCACTGTGCAAACGCACCCCCTGATGGGTTCTAAGTTGGGGGATTAATTCCCCTTGAATCCTGAGGGTCCTTGGGGGCCAACTAGCCCACCAGGTTCCTCCAATAAGTGCCATAGAGCTGCGTTGCAGAGAGGTGGTATGGGGCCACGCCCCTTTTCACACCTCTCTGCAACTCAACTCTGTGGTGCTTACTGGGCGTACCTGGTGGGCTAGTTGGCCCAAAGGGTCCCTAAGGATTCAAGGTAACTTAATCCCCCAACTTAAAACGCGCCACAGGGCGCGATTGCACACTTGTCACATCAGGCCATGTCCCCTCCCTGCACCACTGTGCAAACGCACCCCATGGTGTGTTGTAAATTGGGGGATTAAGTCCCCTTGAGTCATGATGGTCCCTGCGGGCCAACTGGCCCACCAGGTACCTCCAGTTAGCGCCACAGAGCTGCGTTGCAGAGAGGTGTAAAAAGGGGCGTGGCCTCTGAACACCTCTCTGCAACGCAGCTACCTGGCGCATACTGGAGGTACCTGGTGGGCTAGTTGGCCCCCAGGGACCCTCAGGATTCAAGGGGACATAATCGCCCAACTTAAAACGCACCACAGGGTGCATTTGCAGACTTGTCACATCAGGCAACGCCCCCTCCCTGCACCACTCTGAAAACGAACCCCATGGTGCATTGTAAATTGGGGGATTAAGTCCCCTTGAGTCCTGAGGGTCCCTGGGGGCCAACTCGCCCACCAGCTATCTCTAGTATGCACCACAGAGCTGCGTTGCAGAGTGATGTAAAAAGGGGGCGTGGCCTTGGACCAGCTCTCTGCAACACAGCTCCCTGGTGCCTACTGGAGGTACCTGGTGGGCTAGTTGGCCCCCAGGGACCCTCAGGATTCAAGGGGACTTAATCGCCAAATTTACAATGTGCCAGGGGGTGCGTTTGCACACTTACTATGTCAGGCCCCGCCCCCTCCCTTCACCATTGTGCAAACGCACTGCCTGGAGCGTTTTAAATTGGGAGATTAATTTCCCTTCAGTCCAACTAGCCCACCAGGTACCTTCAGTAAGCACCACAGAGCTGCGTTGCAGAGAGGTGTAAACACATTTCTGCAACGCAGCTTCCTGGCTCATACTGGAGGTACCTGGTGGGCTAGTTGGCCCCCAGGGACTCTCAGGATTCAAGGGGACTTAATCACCAACTTAAAACGTGTCACAATGGTGCGTTTGCACACTTGTCACATCAGGCCACGCCCCCTCCCTGCACCAGTGTGCAAATGCACCCCCTGGTGCATTGTAAATTGAGGGATTAGGTCCCCTTAAGTCCTGAGGGTCCCTGGGGGCCAACTAGCCCACCAGCTACCTCCAGTAAGCGCCACCACAGAGCTGCGCTGCAGAGTGGTGTAAAAAGGGTGTGTGGCCTTGGACCACCTTGCTGCAACGCAGCTCCCAGGCACTTACTGGAGGTACCTTTTGGGGTAGTTGGCCCCCAGGGACTCTCAGGATTCAAGGGGACTTAATCCCCCAACTTAAAACGAGCCACAGGGCGTATTTGCACACTTGGCACATCAGGCCACGCCCCCCTTCCTGCACCACTGTGCAAACGCGACCCCTGGAACTTTGTAAATTGGGGGATTACATCCCCATGAGTCCTGACGGCCCCTGAGCTGCGTTGCAGAGAGGTGTAAAAAGGGACATGGCCTCTCAACACCTCTCTGCAACGCAGCTCCCTGGCGCATACTGGAAGTACCTGGTGGGCTAGTTCGCCCCCAGGGACCCTCAAGATTGAATTGGACTTAATCCCCCAATCTACAATGTGCCGAGGGGTGTGTATGCACACTTTCTATGTCAGGCCCGCTCCCTCCCTTCACCACTGTGCAAATGTGCCGAAATAAAAATAAAAAATCTAGGTGGTCAGGGTGTTTCTACCCTACCCCCTTCTCTTGTTTTATACCTTTGTTTCTCTGTTTTTCTACCGAGCCACAAGATGGCTGCCAACACTTCCTGGTTTGGAGTGTTTGCAGCCAATCATAATGAAGCTCGTGCACGGGACTAAGGCTCCACTCAGATATCGAAACTTTTATTTTTCTAATTTCTCAGCAACTACTGAACGGATTTACACCATTTAAAAAAAGGTTTCTGATCCAAGCACTACCTTTGTGCCAAATTTGGGGTAATTCCGTTCAGTAGTTTCGGCTGTAGCCTTGCCCAAAGTTTCCTATGGGAAATTGATTTTTTGACTCTTATTTTTTGAATTTCTCAAAAACTACTGAACGGATTTACACCATTCAAAAAAAAGATTGCTTTCTGAACCAAGCGCTACCTTTCTGTAAAATTTGGGGTAATTCCGTTCAGCAGTTCGGGCTGTAGCTCGTCACAAGATTTCCAATGGAAATTAACATGGGGAAAACGTGTTTTGGGACCCCCCTTTTTTCTCAGCCCCCGCTTAACGCATCACCCCCAAACTTTAAGGATAGGAGCTGACCTGGATAGACTTTTTTTGGGAGAATTTCGCAAAGATTCCTCAAACGACGCCAAAGTTATTACCAAATCAAAAAATGTTTTTCCTATGGAAAGTAGGTTGTAACTATAACTACCTACTGGCGGCCGCCAGTAGGTAATATATATGTATATATTGCTAAAGGATCAATAAACCTACAAGCTGAATGGCAAAAGCTAACTCCTGTGTCGGTGTCCGATTCTGAATATAAGTCAGGAGTGGTTGATATATATATTTATATATATATTATCTACTGGCGGTCGCCAGTAGATAGTTATAGTTAGGACCCTGTTTCCATAGGAAATCCGCAACATTCTATTTGGAATAACATTGGCGCCGGTCGACGAATCCTCGCGAAATTTTCAAAACTAATGGGGCGCTATGCTCCGCTCCTACCCTGAAAGTCTCGGGGTGATTCGTCAAGCGGGGGCTGAGAAAAAAGGGGGGTCCCAAAACGCGTTTTCCCCATGCATTTTTCCATAGGATCTTTAGACACAGCCACAGCCCGAACGGCTGAACAGAATTACTTGAAATTTGGCAGAGAGGTAGTCCGCAGGTCAAGGAAGTGCCTTTTGTAGGTCTGGTGTAAATCTGTTCAGTAGTTTCAGAGAAAATAGCATTTAAATCAATATATATATCTGTAAGCACGCTCCGTGCGCTTACGGTAAGCTTACCGTACGCGTACGGTGACGTGCGCGAGCGCGATTCTGATTGGTTGTTAGATCAAAGTAAACATTCGAATCGGTCGAAACCAGGAAGTATCGGCCGCCATTTTCTGTCTCTCGCACTGAAAAACAAAGGTTGATAACATGAAAAGGGGGCAACGAAGAGAGTTGCAGACCCCCTAGTGTTCGTCAGGGGGTTCACAAAGGATCAAAAAGTATGAAAAATAAATGTAATAATTTTTAAAAAAAATCGCGGAGTGCGCTTACGGTAAGCTTACCGTACGCGTACGGTAAAAAAAAAAAAAAAAAAAAATTAACAATCACATTTAATATATAAATCTAAGGACCCCCAAAGGTGAAAAAAACAATTGATATTGTGTAAAAAATGGCGTGGCGTGCACGGTACGAAATGCGCAAAAATTAACAATAAATAGATAACTTAGCATTTAAAAAACCGTACAAATTCACTGAAAAAAACATAGGTTTCAGACACGTTATAGTTAGGAATTAGCATTTAAAAAACCTTGCAAATTCAGTGAAAAAACCATAGGTTTCACACACGTTATAGTTAGCAGGACATTTCACTCGTAAAAAACCAATGAAATTCCCCCGTTATAGTTAGTGCAGGCAACTATAACTCACGCGACCGCAATCCACTGCTGATGACGTCAGATATTACATCACTGATGACATATGTGTCTTTCTGAAAAATAAATATTTGTAATATATGTATAGCTAAAAATTAATGGAAGAAGACATGGGTAAATAAATGTCTAAATACAGTATTAGCATCAGCAGAGGATTGCGGTCGCGTGAGTTATAGTTGCCAGCACTAACTATAACGGGGGAATTTCATTGGTTTTTTACGAGTGAAATGTCCTGCTAACTATAACGTGTGTGAAACCTATGGTTTTTTCACTGAATTTGCAAGGTTTTTTAAATGCTAATTCCTAACTATAACGTGTGTGAAACCTATGGTTTTTTCAGTGAATATATATATATATATATATATATATATTATCTACTGGCGGTCGCCAGTAGATAGTTATAGTTAGGACCGAGTTTCCATAGGAAATCTGAAAATTCTCTTTTGAATAACTTTGGCGCCGGTGGACGAATCCTCGCGAAATTTTCAAAACTAATGGGGTGCTCTGTTCAGCTCCTACCCTGAAAATCTCGTGGTGATTCGTCAAGTGGGGCCCGAGAAAAAAGGGGGGTCCCAAAACGCGTTTTCTCCATGCATTTTTCCATAGGACCTTTAGACACAGCTACAGCCCGAACGGCTGAACAGAATTACTTGAAATTTGGCAGAGAGGTAGCCATAAAGTCAAGGAAGTGCCTTTTGCAGGTCTGATGTAAATCTGTTCAGTATTTCCTGAGAAAATAGCATTTAAAAGCATATCAATATCTATACGCGCGCAGGGTGCGCGCACTGTGCAAGCCCTGTGCGCGCACCCTGTCGTGCGCGAGCGTAATTCTGATTGGTTGTTAGATGTCAGTAAACATTCGAATCGGTCGAAATCAGGAAGTGTCGGCCGCCATTTTGTCTGTCGCACTGAAAAGGAAAGGTGGAGACCATGAATAGGGGACAGGGTAGGGAGTTCTTGACCCCCTAGCCATTGTAAGGGGGTCACAGTAGGAGCACGAAGGGGAAAAAAAGATTTTCATTTTTCAAAAAAACATCGAGAGGTGCGCGCACTCTGCGCGCACCTGAAAAAAAACATTTAAAAAAATAGAAATAAAAATCAAGTTTAAGTGTTTAGATATTAGGTGGCTCTAAAAAGAGCCCTTGTGTTTATTGAGTGTTTTTCGGTACCTACAAGTAAGTACCGATGCAGAGTCTAAAGTTCAAGAGGAAGACTCTGTTCCCGTCATCATTGAAATGTACACCGTCTCCTCTATAAATGTCTTGCATGTTGTAACGCAAGTTGTTGTGGTATATAGAACCCATACCATAGTCTCTGAGGAAAGCAGAAACAGACTTATTGACGTGCTTTCTTGCTTTGTCAATTTGCGGACAAAATTGGTTGGACCAGTTCCACTTTTGCCTTTGGCATATATTAGAATATACAAAGGCAGTTTGTGGAAAAAGTGACATCAATTGCAGAAAGGTGTCCTTAATAAGCATTTCCAGACCTACCCCAGTTAAAGTGCCTAGGTCATTACCACCACAGTGCACAATAATAAGGTTAGGCTGTGGGAGATGTAGAAAGGTTTTCACCAAAGGCATTAATTGGTGCCACTTTAACCCTCTCTGACCAATCCATTTAATGTCTACATTTGGCAAAGCAAGGTCTTTGAAAATACCTCTTTTTTCTGCATACTTTTCACTCCAGAAGACATAGCTATGACCTACAATCCACACTGTGAACATCTTCCAAGGAGAACAGGATGCACTCAGGAGGTGTCTTTCAGTAGAATGGCAATATGAAAAGAAAGACAGTTGAAAAATGGAGGCATACATACTTTTTTTAATAAAAAGAACTCATTGGCTGATTCAAACCATTTTACAGTTAAAACCAGGCTGTATGTTTACATTTTTAAAAGCATGTTTTGGATTGGTACAGAAAAATGTGTTCCCACTGAGCATTACTTTGGATTTGCTGTTAGGTTTGAGAAGTCAAGCACTCTTGCTCTTTGGATTTGAAACATTGTGTGCTGAACTTCTGACCTCTCTGCTCACACCTGTGTTCCATGAGCTGTTGCTATGGTAGCAGGCAGAAGTCATGTTGGGGGAAGGGATGATTTGGAAAGGAGTTGAAAGTTGCAACCAATAGAAATGTGTGATTCCATTTGAAAAAATGTGGGAAGGACTGTGATTTTACAATAACATGTATATGTGTGAAAAAAGAGAGGGAAAAATTGCCATTTACTGGTTGTGGAGAGAGGAGAGAGGTGTACAGCTCTGAGATTCTGGCTCTGATAATCTGCTGTTTGAGTGCCACATTTCTTTCTCAACTAATTAATTTTAAAGGTGAGTTATGAGTTTGAGAGGGGAAGTATGTGGTGTATTTTGATATAAATAATAGAATTGTCATTCTTGTTTTAAAGTTGTGTTTTACATTTTGTGATTTAGGAGAAATTTAACTTTCTTGAACTTGTAAGATATTATGGAGTATGTCTTCACTGTAAGTTAATGTGTACTGGTATCACTGAGGAATACTGTTTTGTGCCTAGAATCATATTGTGAGTCTGTGTGCACACAGGATTTGTTGTCAGAGATTTAATTTGTGTTGCTCTTGTTCTGTTAGAAAAGGGGCAGTTTGTTTGCTTAAAGTGTGATGGTTAGCATTCAGCAGAAATTAGTTACTCACAAAAAAGAGGCAAATGCAAACACATTTGAAAATAGCATGGTACATTTTCCTACCATTTTAAAAGTGGTGTTTTACATTTTATGTTAAGGAAGATATTTAAGTGCCTTGACCATGATAGATATTATGGAGTATGTCTTCACTATAAGTTAAGGTGTACTGGTATCACCCAGGAATACTGTTTTCTGCCTAGAATCACACCATGACACAGTGTGCACACAGGAATTGTTATCAGAGATTTAATTCGTGTTGGTCTTGCTCTATTACCCTTGCACTCGCAGGAAAGGGGCAGCTTGTTTTTTGTAATACATGGTCATGGTGTCAAGGAGCTGTTAGGACATGTGCTCTTTTCTGCTTGTCTAAAATATAGGAAAAAAGTGTCAGGCTGTCACAGTAATTATCACTTACTTCACCACAGTACTAAATGTGCTTTCAAATTGCCAAAGAAAATATCGCTTTGTGCTTAGAATCACACCATGAGTCCGTGTGCACACAGGAATTGTTTTTTTTTATTTTTTTTATTTGCAGTAAGTACATAATAACATCATATTAAATCATAAATCAGCACAAGAATTCGAACTTCAAGTTGCAACATAGACTTCATAAATCCTTTGCCCCCTCGGGACCAACAAATGATTCAGTTCCTTCTTTCCATTCGCTTCTACCTCCTCTCCTCCTCTCTTATTCTCTTATTCTGGCCTTCCTCCAGTTTGTAATCGGAGCCCAGATACTTTCCCCGAAATCCCCTACTTTTTTCCCTTTCTGAGCATACAGCAAGATCTCTATATTATGTAGACCAAGTAATCTTGTGAGCCACATTTGAAAAGAAGGAGCTACGGTGTCTTTCCATCCTGCAGAAATTAATATCCGAAGTGCTGCAACAGAAATAAACACCAGGGCCTCCTCCGTTTTCCCCAGTTTTAACCTATTATCAGTGCCTAATATCATATGGGTGGGTGACAATAAATTTTTTTGGCCTAACAGCCCCTCCAGGAATTTTTCTATTTCCCTCTGTGTTCCCACCAAGGACTTACAATCATAAAACATATGAAGCAGATCTGCCTGGCCTGCCTTGCATCTGGGACAGCTATCATCTTCCCTTATCCCCCAAGCATAGAGTTTTGCAGGCGTATGGTATAAATTAAACAGAGTTTTGTAATGCTGCGCCTTCAGGTTAGAGGAGCGAAATATTTTCTTTTGTGAAAGAAGGGCATGATCTAGATCTACATCAGGATTTCCCAATTTTGTGGCCAGAGAGGATTCTGTTTTTTCCAAATCATCTTGTATTACACCACTAAATAGGGTATAGAAAGCCTTGATCTTCTCGCTCCCCTTAACCAGCTGGTCCATAATGGGGAATTCGTCTGCCAATAACGTCCTAGGTCTTACAGCCTTCAGCCAGCTTGTCAATTTTATATACAGTAGCCAGTGTTTTCGAGAAATGCCAACGCTGTGCTGTAGTGCCTCAAAACCCAGGATCTCCTCTCCCCTCATTAAATCGCCAACCGTCCTAATTCCTAGATTTTCCCATACCTGCAGATTTCTATCGACTACCATCTGAGGAAATATCCTAGAATTATGGAGATGAAGATATCGATTTACCTTAGGAATTCCACAGAACTTTGAGACTGCCCTCCAAAACCCCCATGCCCCTTCCAATACCTTAAAGCGAGCCTTTCTATAATATCTACGATCTACTTCCCGCATAAGTAAACCTACTGCTTTTCTCCCAACTAGTAACTCAAAGATTGAGGGAGGCGTCTGAGTACCAAAATTCCCCTGGGTAGGTTTAGCCTCTGACCGAAAGAGAATAGACATGTGTAGCAGCAAACATGACCAATGATATAGCCTCAGATTCGGTAATGCCAGACCGCCCCTATCCCCGGAGAGAGACAGTAGATTAGTAGAACGCCTAACTCGCCCATATTGCCAAACAAATTTTATAAAGATGGATTCCAAGCTTTTAATTACTGTTTCATCTATTAAGAGGGGTATGGCTCGAAATAAATAAAGAACTTTGGGGAACATAGTCATTTTTAGTACATTGACCCTTCCTATCATTGAAAGGTGTAAAACATCAATTCTTTTTAGATCTGTTTCTATGGATTTGCTCAATGGACCAAAATTCTCAACAACAGTTTTCGCTGTTGTAGCATTAATTCTGACCCCCAGGTATATCGCTGAGTCAACAAATCTTTCATCTGTTTTAATGATGTTTTCAGTACAGATTATTTGTGTTTTGGATTCATTTAATAAATAACCTGAATATTCACCAAAATCCTTTGCCATTTGTACCAACTCAGGAAATGCCTGGTGCGGATCCATTGTGATCACAGCCAGGTCATCCGCATATGCCAAAACCTTAGTTTCGTATCCCTCGCATATCACTGGGCTAATTCCTGGACAGCCTAGGATCTTTTGAATAAACGGGTCAATATATAACGCGAAGAGGATTGGAGAACAAGGGCAGCCTTGACGTGTACCGCGATTTATTGTTATCATATCGGATCTCTCGCCCATAACCACCACTCGGGCGACTGGGTTGATATACATTGCCCTTAGTGCTCTTATAAATTTCTCTCCAAATCCCCTTCCTGCTAAAATCCCCCAAAGAAAGTCCCAGACCACTCTTTCGAAGGCCTTCTCTGCGTCGAGCAGGATCATGCCCATCCCGTCTTCCACCATGGACTGGACGTCAAACAATGTTATGGCCCTCCTGCGTAACGGCCGTTGCGGTGTAGCGGTGGAGGCAGAGGAGACGAGTCCGATGTAAAATCACAGTGTATGGAGAGGAGCCCGCTTTGACTGCCGCGATGTCGGAATGATGTTGCTGTTGTTTATAGCATCCACTATTCGAGGTGTTCGTCGATCGGTTGTGGCAGAGGTGGTGTCCGTGCTCGTAGCTACCCCGCCTAAGAGTCAAGCCCGCGGGAGTGCCGGAAGGCGGAGCCCAGGTAGAGGAGTCGGAGTTGGGTGAGCCGGGAGAGACGGAGCGGAATTGCGTACGGAGCTGGCTCCCATCAGGAGCTGAGTTGTGATAGCGGTCTGGGTACATTTTACTGGCCCGCTAACAGGCGAAGACGTGAAATGGCTCTTAAAATAGCGGCGGGGTCAAAAGCTGCGTCCCAAAGGAGGAAAGTGATTAGGGAGGACAACGGCGGCGGCGGAGGCAATGGCAGCGCCGAGTTAGAGGGAAAAGAAGCTCCTCTGGAGAGAGGAAGAAAACATCAACAGAGCACGGTTAAGACCCGGCCACCGCCTACCTCTATTGCAGACATCTTCCCAAAAGCCGGTAAGGAGAAGGGGAAGGAGAAAGAGGTGGTAGTGCAGGAAGAGGTGGCGGAGGGCAGCACCTTACAGGTGATCAGAGGCTTAACCGGGGATTTGGAAACTGGATTTAACATAGAGGTACCACCCTCTATTATAAATCAGGGTGAGGATATAGTGACGATCACCAAACCAGTCTTGGAAATTAAAATTGGGGAAAAAGAGAGTTTCGTACAGAAAGAAACTGATAAATCTGGCCCAGAAGCTATTTTGGTAGGCGCTACGGTATCAGCAATGTTTCAAGCAGAAGATCTATTGGGCATGAGCCCTTGTAGAGCTGAGCTGGATCCTGACCGGGGAGGCGTATGCAGCGAGAAAGAGAAAGAGAAGGCTCCTAGCGAGTGTTTTTTCTCAACCTCCGAAGGGGCCGGGTGGTCCGAGGACGACGAATGTAGTTTTAACTCAGAATCAGAGGTCGATTCAGGAAGTAATTTGGAACCAGATGCCCCAGTAACAGCGGTCAGGCCTCCTTTGGCGACAAGGAATTTGGCGCAGAGTCATCATGACATCAGATGTGATCTATCCTCTGCTCTACCTCTCCAGGGGAGCCCAGGAGAAGAAAATTCCAACCGGATACTCCTGGAGACAATCCATCAAGAAATTATCGCACACAGAGAAGAGACCCGCCAGGACAATAGAAAAGCCCAGGCAGCAATGAGGAAGATGCAGGGCGTTGTGAGGAAACTCTCTAAGGCTTGCGCTAATACTGGGGATAGAGTTTCAAATCTGGAAGAGAGGCTGGTAACAACAGAAGCGGAGGCAGCTGAAGCTATTCTCAAGGTTGATGCCCATTGCGCCCAGGTGGTTGATCTCCAGTGGAAGACCGAGGAGTTGGAAAACAGGCTCCGTCAAAATAATCTGAGGGTCCTAGGGATCCCTGAGGGGGCCGAGGGATCGGATATAAAGGCCTATATCATCAAGCTCTTCGAGCAAGCGTTCCCGAAACTTTCTAGTTGGAACTGGGTCACTGAGATTCAGCGGGTTCACCGTACTCCCTTTAAAAGCCGAAAGAATGCGAGGGAAGGAGACAAACCCAGAGTGGTATTGGTGTTTTTTGGCAACTTTATTCTGAGGCAGGCTATTGCTGAAAAAGCGAGGCCAGATGCTAGGAGAGCAGGGGAAGGAATTACGTTTTTCGTCCGCCCAGACTATTGTCACTCGACTGTCGAGCGAAGGTGGAGATTAAGGGAGATGATCAAACCATTCCGGGACAAGAAAATGCAAGCCTTCTTGATAAATCCGGCACAGTTAAAAGTAATTAATGATGACAAGACTCTTTACTTTAGCTCAGAAATTAAAGCTAAGGAGTATCTGGACTCTGTTGGTAATTAGACTTTAAGCTACTCTCTGGGTCAGAGTGTTAAAATGTATCTATGGTTCTCTTTTCTGGGAGCGAGGTAGTTGGAACATAATTCATAAAGTTAAGAAGGGGTCTCCTTCTCCTTTCTTTTTTTTTTTGGCACATGTGGTTTATGTATATTCTTATGATTTAAGGGTTCTAGTAGGCTTTAGCTTTTTCCTGCTGCCTTCACCGCAGGCACCGCTGCCCATCATGTGCACAGACTAGGTGTGAGCGCTTCACAGACGGCGGTAGGTAGGGGTTGGATGGGGGGGGAATGGTCAGGGGCTGGAAGGGGAGGATTGGGGAGGGGGTTGGGGATCAGGAAAAGGGGGAAAAATTCGCAGTTTGGTACAATATGGATTCAATAGTCAGTGTAAGGTTTCAGGAGTTAATCACCAGTTAAAGCTTCAGGTAGTTTTAGTCGTTCAAGCAGACCCTCAGGATGGCGAACATTAGGATATGTTCAGTTAATATTGGTGGGTTGAATGATCGGTGGAAACGTCAAAATCTAGCTCACTTCCTTAAGTATAATAGATTGGATGTGCTATGTCTGCAAGAAACACACCTCCCATGGGCCAAAAGGAATCTCATGTTTGTGAGTGGTTATCAGTTAGTGGCTTGTTCAACGCAATCATCTACTATCAGGGGGGTCGCAGTTTTGGTCAGAGTTTCTTTGGGAGGAGTTAGACGGATTAAAGTTGATGGAAATGGGAGATGGGTCCTAGCCGAGTTGGAAAAGGGCTTCACAATATGTGTAGTCTATGGATCTAACAACGATGACCCCGAGATTTATGATTTCTTGGAAATAGAGTTAGCTACTTGGCTAACCCCCATAATCTTTTGTGGGGACCTCAATATTTCAGCAGATTGGGGTCCGAATGTAGCTTATTCAGGGCGAAAGCCCAGAGTTTTTAGGGCAGTCTCATCTCTCATCAGGTCACACGGGTTACTAGATGTATGGGAGACAAAGGAGCCTAAAGATCCGGGATACACATATTTTTCAAATCCCTATCAGAGATATATTAAGTTGGATTATTTTTTAGTATCAGACTCAGAAATAAGTAGGGTAGCAATATCCAAATTTCCAAAGATATTATCTAGATGGACATTGGAAAGGAGATTACTCCTAGATAAAAGATTTGTAGAACATGTTAGGAAATGGGTCGGGGAATTCTTTTCTACCAACAGATATAGCGCTTCACGAAACTGTGTATGGGAGGCGTTCAAGGCTGCCTTAAGAGGCGAACTAATAAGCTGTGCGGCAAGATTGAGAAGGGAAGACAGGAGCGAGATAGAAAGATTAATGAGGGAACTTTCAATGGCTGAGGTACAACATACTACTGATATAGTACAAGGCAGAGACAGCTTGGAGAGTCAAAGGAAATTAGTAGCAGCCAAAGCTGATATACAGAAGGTCGTCACACTTAAGGCAACAAGCGAATTCCAAACTACAAGGGTCCAACATTATGAAACAGGCGAGCAAGCTGGTAGGATACTGGCATTACAAATCAAGCAGGAAAGAGTTAAAAATAATATTATTAAGATAGAAGATAGTGGGAAAGAGTATACGGAAGCTAAAGACATCCTCCAGGTATTTAAGAATTTTTACCAAGGCCTCTATACGGAGGAAAATGTAAGAGGCCGACGAGGCCATGAGTATATAGATAATGGCTCTCGACTTGATAATATAGTCAGGGAGGAATTGGAGGTTGACATCAGCGAGAGCGAGATAGCAATAGCCTTGCAGGAGTTACCCACGGGCAAGGCTGCGGGCCCTGATGGGATCCCGCTGGAGGTATATAAATGCTTTGCGTCAGTGATCACTCCGCTTCTGATGGATCTATTCAATGGTATAGTCTATACAGGGTTGGTCCCAGATTCATGGAGGGAAACTAACATAGTGGTGTTTCATAAGAAAGGGAAACCCAAGGAAAAACCGGGATCTTACCGTCCCATCTCGCTAATTAATGCAGACACTAAACTTTACTCTAAAATTTTGGCTAAAAGGTTGGGCAGGGTCATTGGCGGCCTAGTCTCCCCGTGGCAACATGGGTTTGTACGTGCACACAGGAATTGTTGTCAGAGATTTAATTTGTGTTGCTGTTGTTTTGTAAAACTTGCACTTTTAAGAAAGGGCAGTTTCTTTTTTTCAAGTGTGTTGCTTAGCACTCAGCAGAAATCACTATCTGAAAAATGAGAGGCAAATGCAAACACATTTGAAAATAGCATGGGACTTTTTCCTACCAATTTAAAAGTTGTGTTTTACATTTTATGTTAAGGAAGATATTTAAGTGCCTTGAACTTGAAAGATATTATGGAGTATGTCTTCACCATAAGTTAAGGTGTACTGGTATGACCCAGGAATACTGTTTTCTGTCTAGAATCACACCATGAGACAACATGCACACAGGAATTGTTGTCAGAGATTTAATTTGTGTTTCTGTTGTTCTGTAAAACTTGCACTTTCAGGAAAGGGCCTGGTATCACCCAGGAATACTGTTTTGTGCCTAGAATCACACCATGAGACAGTGTGCACACAGGAATTGTTGTCAGAGATTTAATTTGTGTTGCTGTTGTTCTGTAAAACTTGTACTCGCAGGAAAAGGGCAGCTTGTTTTGTTCAAATGTGTTGGTTAGTACTCAGCAGAAATCACTATCAGAAAAATGAGAGGTAAATGGTAACACATTTCAAATCAAAGGGGTAGATTGTCCTTCCACTCCTGCAATGGGTGAGGTAGTTCCTACATGTACAAAACTCCAATTAACGTTTACCAAACATGTACTCTTACACACATATCTGCAGTCTTCATGCAGTTGAAAAAGTCTCCATGCAGATCTCTCTTGCAACTGACAATACACAGTCTCCAGAAACACACTCTTTGCACACATGCAGCAGCTTCTCCTACACTCCAATGCGTAATACTCAGCTCTGTGTTGTGTTTCAGATAGCAGTCTAATCACTCACCCTGTAACACATGGTCATGGTCTCAAATAGGTGTAAGGACATGTGCTCTTTTCTGCTTCTCTAAAATATAAGAAAAATGTGTCAGGCTGTCACAGTAATTATCATTTGCTCCTCAACAGAAGTAAATGTGCTTTCAAATTGCCAATCAAATATCGTTTTCTGCCTAGAATCACACCATGAGTCTGTGTGCACACAGGAATTGTTGTCAGAGATTTAATTCATGTTTCTCTTGTTTTGTAAGACTTGGACTCGTAGGAAAGGATCAGCTCATGTGATAGGATTTGAAAAGTTGAAAAAAGAATTGTAATGAATTAAAATTACATAAAGGTATTTTTTTTTAGTTTTTTGCAGGTATTGCTGAGCAACAGTGAAAAAATATAAAGATGCCTATAAAGTCAACAAAGAGAAAAGAAAAGAAACACAGCTATATTTGAAGACAACTGGTAAAAAAAAAATAGGAGGAGAAGCGTGTGTTGGAAAACAGAAAAAGTCTTCTGGTAAGCAAACTAAAGAATTTTGAAAAATATCTTCGAAAAAAAAAGAAATTGATCGAAAGATAAATTCAAACAGTGTTTCAAGTACAAAACAACAACAGAGTCGACAGCAAAAACAAAATGCTAATGTAGACTCAGAAGTAAGAAAGAGAGACTTAACACGGAAAATAGATTTTAAAAACATTCGTCGAAAAATGTTTCAGAGAAGAGTGATGTTAAATTTGCTAAAGGATGTGAGAATATATAAGAAAAAAAACAAATTTTATAAGAAAAAGAAATTAATTGAAAGTATTCTTACCAAGGCATTAGAAATAAAAAAAAACTATCCATTTTAATTTTGAACAGGATGCGTAGATTAGATAAATTAGTCAATGCAATGAAGTCACAAAGCAAAAGGAAAAGAGAAGTAAAAAAAATTACTTTTGAAAAGTGTTCTTAGGAGAATGGAAGCATAGTTCAAGTACTGAACCATTTTTTAATGAAGAGAGTTATCTTTAAAGTAATAGTTTGTTGCATGCAGTTGACACCAATGGAAGAGCATATGAAGTTAAGGATGGTTGTGTAATGGAAAAGGAGAAAATGGCTCCAAGAAATGAGGAAGAAGTGATGGCTGATGAGGTTATGGGGAGACGTCCTAAAGCCCCAGTGTACACTTGGAATTGTAGTAGTATTTGTACTGTGTGTCAGGAATCTATTGATAAATTACGTGACTTTCTAAGAGAATATAGTAAAAAGAGTGTTAAACAGAAAATTAAGGTGCTTCAAAGACTAGATCCATGCAGAGTGTGAGAGAATACTGGTTTGCAAGGACATTCTCTGGCTTGTCTATCTAGGAAAGTGTATCAAAGTGTTTTTCACCATTTTAGGATGCTCGCTGTTCATCATAATGAAATGAGAAAGTTTGTGAGAACATTGTATTTTGCTAAAAGTCCAGCACTAAAGTTGAATGAGTTGAATAATGCTCTGTTCCGTGGATCTGTATCAGATGTAGTGAAGGTTACTGATGAGATTCAGTTTTGTTACTTTGGTCCAGAACAAGAAAGTGCAGAAAATTACACAGTTATTGATGAAAATGTGGAAGAGAATGTAGAACTTACTGTTTGTAAAAATTTTGAAGATGAAATGACAAAATTTGCTATCATCTCTAATGAAAGACCAAATATTACTTGTATTTGTTGCCGGAGAAGCCATTACAAAATTCAAACAAGTAATGTTGATCTGTATATAAAAAGTGAAAATGAAGATAATTATATATGGAAGGATTTTGCAACATATATATTTCTGGAAAATAGTTTTGATTTGGGTGAAGATCAGCGTATTTGTAAATACTGTTATAACAAGTTAGAAGAAAATAGAATGCCAGTAAGAGCTGTACATAATAAATTAGAATTGGTTGATATTCCTCCAGAACTTTCTGATTTAAACACGTATGAGTCTATACTCATTCAATGTGTCCATCCGTTTCAGACCATAGTGCGTATGGAGCCAAAAACAGGTAAATTACCTCCTTCGGATTTACGAAGAGGTTTAAAAGGAAGAGTTCTCTATTTGCCATTGGATTTGAAAAAAAATATGGAAACAATTGATTCAGATAGATTGGAAACTGAACCATTAGTTATTCTGGTTAATGGAGTACCAACAAAGAATAAGAAAATTTGGCAGGAGCTGGTGAATGTACAAAAAGTACAACGAGCAAATTTGTATTTGAAAAAAAATAATAAATGGTATGAAACCATTTATATGTATGAAGATGAAGAAGAAATACTAGAAGACACAGGAATACCAACTGGGCAAATTGAAAAGTCAAAAGAAGAAGAAATTTATGAACATTTCAGCATACATCCTCTTCATTCTAAAGAAGTTATGGGAAACGCTATTGATCTGTTTCAGATGAAGAAAGCAAAAGGAACTCCTGTGACTGTATGGGAGGAGAGCTTGGAAGCCCGTTGTTTTCCCCAACTGTTTCCTACAGGAGAAGGTGGACGATATGATGAACGTCCAGTACAGATTCCTGCTTCGGAGTATCGGACTACAAGATTATATGCAGAAGATCCCAGATTTTGTCAAAGTATTCCTTATTTGTTCCATCTTTTATTTGAAAGTGACTTGTCTGCACTATCTTATGCAGTAAATCACATTTTAAAAACTGGAGTACATCTACATAATGTGTCAGCAAAGGACTTTCTCAACAAAGTTCAACAGCGAGATGATCATTTGGAATCTGAATTGATCAATTTGATGGCTTGTCAGCGTGGAACTAATGAATATTGGTACCGACGCCATGGAGAATTGAAGTGTATGTTACGGAATTTAGGAACTCCTATATGGCTCCTTACCCTGAGCTGTGCTGAGTGCGCTTGGGATGATTTACTGGATTTTCTGCGAGAGGCAAATTCAAACATTGAAAACATCCAATACAAGACAGCAGGAGAATTGTGCTCATTAGATACGGTTAATGTTTGCAGATATTTCAATAATAGATTTGAGGCTATGATGTCCTTCATCTGCAATAAAAAAAATCCACCTCTTGGAGAAGTTGTGGATTTCTTTTGGAGAAAAGAGTACCAAGCAAGAGGTGCTCCTCATATTCATATGCTGTTGTGGATCAAGGATGCCCCAAAATTTTGAACAGATGCTGATGAAGCAGTTTTATCTTTCATTGAAGGATATGCAACATGTGCTATACCTAAAAGCACAGAAGAGAAAAACTTAAAAGAGAAAGTTTTACGTTTCCAAAGTCATTGGTGTGGAAAATACTGTCGACGAAAGTACAAGAGTAAAGATAAATTCTACACAAAATGTCGATTTGGATTTCCACGACCTGTTCTTTCAAAAGGAAGAGTAAACAGTTTTATGTCAGCTGTGCGACATACTATTACAAGAAAATCGCCTAAGAATACCTACAACCTAAGAAGAAAAGAAGAGTCAAAATATATAAATGACTACAAGCCAGTCATTTTATCCATGTGGAATGCTAACATGGATATACATTATGTGGCTGACAATTCTATTGCTGTTGCTCGGTATGTCACATCTTACATCACTAAATCTGAGAAAACGGAATTGAAGGAAATGTGGGAAGAAATTTCTCACGAGAAGACTGTCAGTAAGAAGCTATACAGTTTCAGTTTAAAGATGTTATCGCATCGAGAAATTGGATCCTACGAATGTTCAGATAGGTTATCATCTGCAAGTCTGTACTCGAAATCGAGAAGAATAATTTGGGTAAGTTTAGGCCTTGCAGGAATGCGAAATCGGGTACTGAAATCTATTCGAGAAATTGAATATTTAGCAGAGTTCGAACCAGAAAGTACAGACATTTTAAGAACAAACATGTTGGACACATATTACCCACAAAGAAGTCATCACCTTGAGGACATGTGTCTTTATGAAGTGCTGCAGAACTTCATTTTTAAACGGAATGCCACAGAAGATATCAACAATGGAAAATATAAAGTCAGTGGTGAGGAGGGATGTTTGGTGAAGCAAACAAAAGGAAGTTTGATAAATCACCGGAAGCTGAGTTGCGACACTCCTGACAAAAAGGAATTTTACTACTTGGCACTTTTGCAGCTGTTTAAACCATGGCGTTCAGAGGACGAACTACTTGGAGAATTCCAGAGTTATGAAGATTCCTTCAATGCTAGCAAAGACAGCATAGAATGCAGTACTTTCACAACTTATGTTCAAATGTTAAATGAAGAAATTGAACAAGAACAACAATTGCAGCTGAAGTAGCTAGAGACAGTTCTCAAGACAGTCAAAGTTCTGGGACATTCAGTCAAGATCCTCTAGGACAACCAATCGTAGAAAATGAAGCAGCAATAGCCATGAATGAAGTGGAAACAGCTATGAATCAAGCTCAGGAAGATTTAGTAGACTTAACATATTTGGAGCAGCAACTGAATGAAGAACAAAAACAAATTTATGAAGAAGTCAGGAAAAAAATTGATCACGGATTACTACATGAAAATAAAGAGTGCTCATGCACATCTTTTGAACCAATGAGAATGTATGTAAGTGGACAAGCTGGAACTGGAAAAAGTTTCTTAATTAATGTAATTAGAAGCTACCTACAGAAGAAAATGGATTCTATTTTGTCTTGTGTTGTTACTGCTCCAACTGGGTTAGCAGCGTATAACATAAAAGGAGTTACCTTACATCGTTTGCTAATGTTACCAGTAGAGCATGAGAACAAAATACAGTACCACAAACTAGCAGGAGAAGCATGCTTGGAAGTTTCAAGAGTATTGAAGAAATTGAAAGTACTCATAATTGATGAGGTAAGCATGGTATCAAACTTAATGCTTGCCTTTGTGCATTTAAGAATGCAGCAAATTCTGAAGAAAGAGTATGAGGTGTTATTTGGAGGAAAACACGTCATAGTTTTTGGGGATCTTTTGCAACTTACTCCAGTTAAAGGACAACCGGTATTCCATACTCTTACACATGAAGACACAAAAAAGTCATTAGGAAGTATAGGTAATGTAAATATTTGGACATATTTTGAGTATAAGGAACTCATTACCAATATGAGGCAAGCCAATGATGAGGACTATGCAAGTATTCTGAAAGATATAAGAATTGGACTACTCACAGAACATGGCAGAAAAGCATTACAGAGTCGATTAATGAGTAATTTGTTTACAACAGAAGAAATAGTTCCAGAGAAAATATACAAGAAAATTGCTGAAAAAAATACTGTAATCTGCTTAATGCCAACACTACATGAATGCTCTGTATTCAATCAAGAACTTTTGAAATTGGAAAATGAAGAGATCATAAAACTGGAAGCTGTGGATAAAATTCAACATGAACGAATAACTATTATATTGACAGGCAAATTGGCTACTAAATTGGATTCTCTGGAGAAAAACATTTCAAAAACAGCTGGTTTGGAAAATAATCTTTATGTGTGTATGAACTGTAGAGTAATTTGAAGACGCAATTTGGATGTAGAAAAAGGTTTAGTGAATGGAGCTATGGGTAAAGTTGTGGGTTTTGTAAAGTACCAGAAAAAAGATGGAATTGAATTCTTAAAAATAAAATTTGATCAGATTGAAGAGGTTAAAGTCATTAGTCGTTGTTCAGTTCGTTTTTTGCTAGTGAAAGACTTATATGTACGTAGGAAGCAGTTTCCGATTTCTCTAGCATATGCTGTAACTATTCACAAGTCTCAAGGATTAACTGTTGATAGTGCTTTTGTAAACATTGGGTCTACTGTGTTCAAAGAAGGTATGGCATATGTTGCTTTGTCACGCGTGAAAAAATTATCTGGTTTATTCATGATAGACTTTGATGACTCAAAAGTAAGTGCTGAAGCAAACTGTGTAAAGGATTATAATAGATTAAGAAAAAGCTATGCTCCTCATTTAGGTCAGTATCCTGTGTTTGAAAAACGTGTTGTTTGTCGGAAAAGGAGATTTGAGAATATCTGTAATGAGGATGTACAGAAGAGAAAACAAAAAGATAGTGATGTGACTGCAAGCAAAAAGAAAAAGGACAGTGTGGAAGAGGTTGTTGGTTGTCATTTTGAAAATAGCTCTGGTGTCAACTGCTACGCAAATGTAGTGCTGAATGTTGTATTTTATCTTGAAACTTTGCAAGAGCAGATAATACTAAATCATGAAAAAAGATTCTGTTCTTTGCTGAGTCTCCTTTATGAGAAGCTGAGTAATGATAAAAATAAAATAGAAAGTGCTTCTGATGTTAGAAATCTTTTAGATGTATGTTCTGGATGTACACAGTTTACACAAAATGTCCAGCAATATGCACAGGAATTCTTGATGTATATCCTGATGGTACTGGAAGATGAAGGAGTAGAAGTAGAACATTTATTTGGTGTCTCTTATACATGGGAACATTGTTGTGATAACTGTATGAACACAAGCAGTAGTAATGTAGATTCTGAAAGGTTCATATATTTACCATTACCAGAAAGTAAAACAGTGACTTTTAGTAAATTAGTTAAAGATGCTAATCACAACATGGAATGTTCTAAATGTAAATCTGAAATGTTTTCAACGTTATTTTTAAAGAAATATGGACAGTATGTAATTTTAATGGTACAACGTTGTAGAGCTGATGGAACAAAATTGGAAACTTTACTAAAGAAGTTTGTTGGCAACCAATTATCTATATCTGGAAAAACTTTTGTAGCAGTTGCAATAATTTTTCATGATGGACCTTCTATAACTTCTGGTCATTACACAGTTTATCTTAAATGTGAAAAAGGATGGACACTGTGTAATGATTCTCAATTGATTTTCAAGCAACGTTTGCCTTATGATTTACCCAATTGTTACTTAATTTTTCTGAAACCCAAATTTTAAATACTAACATCAGCATCGGAAGAAAGCATTATTAAAATTTAAAAGGATTAAAATTGGAAATTTCACTCAAATGGGATTTTAAACTTACCATTTGGCCTCAAGGAAAGGTAAAACAAACAATTGTGGACTTCTTTGACAGATTTTATTTTGGAAAATGTTCTTTTGCAACAAGGTTTACAGACGTTATTTCTTGAAAATTGTTATTGTTCTTAAAATGTATTTTTGACATTTCTATTAAGGTATGTTTTAGTGAGGATACATTTGGGGCTTTTTTAAACAATCTTTCAGATTGTTATTTTTTTGCCCGCTGTTAAATGATGAATACAATTGATTTCACTATTTTCAGTGAAAATCAAAACATTCTGAAAACAGCAAAAAAAGGGCAAAAAATTGCTTTGCTAAATATGAAAAAACATGTACTGTTTAATAAAGTGTATTGTTGAATATTAATACTTTTTTTCTTTTTTTCAGAACTAGAAAGAAAATTTAGAAGGTGTAATTCACTTTCCTTGCAATTAAATAAAAACATTTATTTCTAAATAATTTACTTTGATGGTCAGGTAAGTTTAACATATCTGTATGTGTCACTGCTTTCGTTTCATGCTTCCTTTTCTTCACCTCTCCTTACTCTGCTTTTCTCATTTCTCTTCTCACTCTCTTTTCCTGCTTTACTACTCTTTTCTAACTCCCTCACTCCTTCTCTACTACTCCCCTACCTTTACTACCTCCATCACTAATTTTTCATCCATGTTTCTTTCTCTGTATCCATATGTCTTAGTCTTTTTAACTGCCTTACTCCTTCTCAGTTGTTTGCTCTCTGTCTCTGTATCTGTCACTCTCGGTTTGTCTGTTTTACCCTTAATTTCCTTAACATCTCTGGGGCACATTTACAAGCCACCTGCACCACCACTACGTCACTTTTCTTGACGTATTAGTGGCGCAGGGTGCTTTTCCATATTTACAAGGAGAGGATTAGCCACTCTGTGTGTCTTTTCCTCTCCTTGTAAATACAGCCAATTCAAATGCAGCACTAAAATGAGCTATTATCTTTTTTGATAGGTTTAGGGTACCTATAGGTAAGTACTGATGCAGAGTTTAAAGTTTAATAGGAAGACTCTCTTCCCTTCATGTGTGAAATGTACACCATCTCTTTTTTAATTACTTTGCCACTCCCCTCTCTTTGTCAGGGAGTCCCTGAAGGTTTACTAAAGGTGAGAAAAATGATTTTTTTTTTTAAATGTCATTGGGTGTGCGCAGGGTGCGCGCACCCGAAAAAAAAAAGGCAAATAGATTCAAAAAACAAGTTTTTGTGTTTTGACTTTAGGTGGCTCTAAAAAGAGCCCTTGAGTTAATGTAGGGACAGAGGAAGAGAAAAACGAAAAAAAAGTAACATAACTATGGCCTAGTGCAAGGGTGCTCCTCAAATTTCCTCTGAATGAGATCAATACTGCTCTCACCCATAGTAATAAGAGTAGCACAATCCATGCACCCTGTTCTCATCCTCCCAAAACAAGGACGAATATCCAGAGGTGTGTTAGAAGGTGAAGGCACCATTGCAGAAGAAGTGCTCGCCTGAGCTGCCGAAGATGTACTCGGCTGAGCTGCTGCAGATGTCGTCGGCTGAGCAGGTGGAGGGTTTGCTCCAGAAGCTTGACGAAAAGTCACAGGATGCATTGCCTCAACATGCCTCATCATAGTGTGAATACTAAAAGAGTACTTCTTATTAGCATTCCCACGTGACAAGGTGCGGTGACACAGTGTGCAGGTGACCTTTGGTGCATTCACCTTCTTTTGTCCCTCAGGAAAAGTGAAAAACTGCCATATAAAGGAGTCTTTCTGCTTCCTCTGCCTCTGTCTCTCAAGAGTGTCCTGCTCACTCTCAGAAGGTGGCTGGTGCTCTGCCATTGTCTCACAAAAACAGAGTAGCTCCTTCTCCAAGGGAATCAGAACTAACAATGAGGGGAGTGGGTGTGGTTTTGGAAGAATCTGGAACTGAAAGTACTTTGAACCAATGAAAAGTGATGTTTCTTGATCACATGACTTGCCATGAGGGGATTGGGTGTGGTGTTGAAACAATCTGAAACTGAAAGTAATGAAAACCAATTGTGTTGTTTTATTATTCACATAACCCGAGGTGCGCGCACGGAACAAGCTCAGAGCGCGCACGGTGCAATTACGCATGCTCGAACGCGTACGCGCGCATGCGCATAAGTATTATGCGCGTACGTAACGCGCATACGCAGCACGCGCGTATGCGCGATCGTGAGCGCGCGTACTCTACGTGTATACGCGAGTGTAGCGCGTGGAGCACGTACGACGCACGCATGGGTACGTACGCATGCGTACTGGGTACGCGCTGCCAGTGCGTTCTAAAACGTACGTATGCGTACGTATATAACGTATACATGCGTACTAGGTGCGCGCTGCGAGCGCACACTAAAACGTATGTATGCGTAAGTAGATAACGTACGCCTGCATATATGAAAAACGTACACAAACGTACTAGGTGCGCGCTCTGAGCGCGCACCCTAAGAATTTATAAAAAAATAAATAAATAAAGTGGACATAAGTTAATAGAAGTTATTAACTATGCTGTTCAACTTTATCCAAATTCAAAGTAAAAAATAAATGACCCACACAAAATTAAAGGAAACAGATAATTTATAAATATATACATAGGGAAATTTTTGAAAAAGAAATATATAAAAAATATATTAAAAAAATAAAAAAATAGCATTTAAAAAACCTTTGAAATTCACTGAAAAAACCATAGGTTTCACACACGTTATAGTTAGGAATTAGCATTTAAAAAACCTTGCAAATTCACTGAAAAAACCACAGGTTTCACACACGTTATAGTTAGGAATTAGCATTTAAAAAACCTTGCAAATTCACTGAAAAAACCATAGGTTTCACACATGTTATAGTTAGCTGGACATTTCACTCGTAAAAAACCAATGAAATTCCCCCGTTATAGTTAGTTCAGCTAACTATAACTCGCGCGCCCGCAATCCACTGCTGATGACGTCACATATTACATCACTCATGACATGGTCAGTGACATCACTCATGACATCACTGATGACATCTCAAATGACATCACTGATGACGTCATCCATGTGATAAGTTACCACATCTTCTCACACCCTAATATAACCTTTGATACACCGACTCAAAATTTAAGAGTTCCATTCTCAAAACCATACATACTGCAATACCAATAGCTACATACCCACTTATTAACTCTTAGGTCTACATACACCTCCACTCATTCACCTGTACAGTCACTCATACTTACAGTCACTCCATACAAGACTATCATATGCATTTATACACCCATATAGACACTCACACACCACCAATCATGCATAGAGGTACTCTCAGACCTACTCAATCATGCAAATAATCACACTCCCATTTACTCACCTATGTGGTTATACACACTCAAGTTCACTTAGTCATAAAAAAAGTACCACATTCTTACCCTCTTATAGAATCATTCATACAAGCACACACTCATCCATACAGTCACTTTCACAATCACACACTCTCATATCTACTCATTTAGATACTGTTACACGCACATATACTGCCTTTTACATATGTAGTTAGTCACAAATGTACTACTGAGATATACATTCAATCCCTAACACACCCATACATACACTCACTCAACCATGCAGTCCATCACAGATGCACTCTTAAAACCATGCACCCATAGAATCACCCACTCACACATTTATGCATAGAGTCACACACACCCTACCCACAAAAACACTTAGGCACCCATACAGATACTCAGACAACCAATCAATAACCCATATAGTCACTCATATGGCTATTCACAAAACCATGCAGCCACTTATACACCACCAACAGACACATACAGACATTCACACAGTTTAGTCACTAGTCTGCAATAAGATACATTTAATGACTCACTTACAGAGTCAGTTACGCACCTAGAAAATCACCCATTCACACACTTATACACCCACTCATTCTTCAACAGGCCTTTCCCTATATATATTAAACATATTAAAATTGGTCAGAAACACACATTCACTGGATGACATCATCAGTGATGTCATCAGTGATGTCATTTGAGATGTCATCAGTGATGTCATGAGTGATGTCACTGACCATGTCATAAGTGATGTAATATGTGACATCATCAGCAGTGGATTGCGGGTGCGCGAGTTATAGTTAGCTGAACTAACTATAACGGGGGAATTTCATTGGTTTTTTATGAGTGAAATGTCCAGCTAAATATAACATGTGTGAAACCTATGGTTTTTTCAGTGAATTTGCAAGGTTTTTTAAATGCTAATTCCTAACTATAACCTGTGTGAAACCTATGGTTTTTTCAGTGAATATATATATATATATGTCTGTGAGCAAGGGCGGATGCCCGAAACGCGTCAGATTGGTGAAACTCGGCTGTAAATAAACCAACAACAATTGTGCCTTACCTGGATTTGCGTGGTTTCCATTCTTCGTCACTACGGATTTTTTGGAGATTACAAGTGTGAGATATATATATATATATATATATATATATATATATATATATATATATATATGGATTTCACTTACCTTTTCTACACTTACCTTGCGTTGTAAAGGCATGCATGGTAATGGATGCATGGTAAAGGGATGCGTTGTTAAGACAAAGAACCCCTAGGACTATGAAGATTCATCCTGTTTTTCAAACGTCCTTGTTAAAAGCAGCTATGTCCACATCCTGCACCAGATGACCCCCGGCATCAGAAAATAAACACTGGGGGGCAGATTTACAAGCCCATTGCACCACTTTTGCGTCACTTTCCCCATGTCAAAAATGACGTAAAAGTGGCACAAGGGCCTTGTAAATAAGCCCCTGGGAGTACAAAGTTAGTGTTGTAAAGGACATGAAAATGCACCATGCTCACTCATGGTATTTTGTTATCTGGAAAGGGAATGGTCCCAATGGTAATGCAGATGCAGGTAGTTTGGTCAACAGCGTACCCATACATTTGCAGACAACATCCTGCAACTAGAGACTGTGTCTTCCAAAGTGTTCTTTTTTGTAACTTTACTGGATCCATGGTACAAACATAGGCTAGCTACTTTCATTCCCTATATATCGCTGAACGTCTCTATTATTAGGGGCTGGATAGTTAAGAAAGTGTCTTCATTTCGGATGAAAGACTGTGTTAACAAGGACAAAGAAAAATTCAAGTGCTCTCTTCACCAACCTTTGTGGTGCATGGTGGTGGCTTTAGCAGCACCCCACATTGGTAAACAAATCACCTTTGCAAGTCACGCTATCTATTTAAAAATCATCAGCAGCAATGTCTTTAGACACATCTTCTGCACTGGGTAACTTTTTAGGAGATCCAGGGCTTACATCCAGTGCACAGATGAAGTAACCCTATGAGAAGCAAATGTGTTGTATAGGGTTCGTAATTGTACTATGGTCAGGGCCGGACTGGGAACCACAACCGGCCCTGGCAAAGTGCTCGGTCGGCCCCCACCCCGAGCTCTTTACCAGGGCCGGTTTTCGGCCGATTTGTTACAGGGCCGATTTTGAAGCTATGCTGCAAAAACGGCCCTTTAACAAAAACGGCCCCCAGGGGCCCAAAACCGGCCCCCACCTGTGTGGCGCACCTGGGGATTACCCGGTGCCCGCAACGACCAGTCCGGCCCTGACTATGGTACATGAGTGGTATATTCAAATTACTTTGTGTTGTTCTGTGCTGGAATTAGAATGCTGGGGTTCGGAATGTGAAATGGTTAAAATTTTACCTTATCTTGCATTTTGACGGTTACCGCGATCGTGTTTTTTCATGTACTCTGCTGTTCTGTTCACGCAATGGAGGATTGCTATGCTGACATCAGCAGTGAAGACAGAGAGTGAGACGACCAATTCACTATGAAAATAGGAGTAAACCACATCCTCTGCAGCCAATTTGAAACAGTTCCAGGTCAATTTCATATGAAACAGACATAAACCACATCCTCAGAGTGAAACGTACACGAGTAAGCCAGTGTGTGCTGCCAGAGTAAAAAGAAACCACATAAAAATGTGAGTAGACAAAACTTAAGTTGTTTCAAATGTGGTTTAAAGTCACATCCTAGAAATAGCCCAGGGTGTCCTGCCAGTAATCGAAAATGTAATAAATGCAATAGAGTTGGACATTTACAGAATATATGCAGAGCTACTAAATCCACTGGAAATGTTAGAATTAATGTTGTTGATAATGTGAAATATGATCCTGTTAATTTGGTTCTCATTTCGTTTGATTCTGAATCCGATTTCAACATTTATACTGTGCACACTGGTTTTAAAGCATGGTTAGGTTTAGTATATATTGGAGATGTGGCTATTGGCATTTTGTGAGAAATTACTTTTAAAGGCAAGTGGAAAGATGTTATTTCGAAGAAAACACACATTAATCCCAAGGCATTCGGAAATTTTGATATTTAGATGCTGGAATATTTTTTTAGGATAATGTAGGACTTGAAGGTCACATGATACAAACAAAAAAAATGTTTGTGGCTATTTATGATAAATATATAGTTGAATGGTATGATCTGGGCAAGTTTGGTGTGATCTTGTGTCCCGATTCAGATTGTCCAATTACTTTTAGAGACATGTCACTGAGTAATGTTTATATCCAACAAACCAATCTTCAAAATGTGATTGACCAGCACAGTGTCGTTTCCACTTCGAAGGTTGGCCATGTGAAAGAATTTGTGCACATGAGCAAACTTAAGAAGGGAGCGTCTCTAGTCCAACAGAAGGTTGGCATAGTACCGCTTGGTGTTCACCATCAGCTTAAAAAACATCTCTATAGGTTGTGTAAAGAGGGTATTACTAAACTGAGTGAGAGTTCAGAATGGATATATGCAGTGGTCATAGCTTTAAAGAAATAAAGAGATTTGCATCGTTGTCCTGATTTGACATCAATGAACAAAAATATTGTGGTGGTTTGTCACCCTTTGCCAAGAATCCAAGATTTATTGGCAGCTGTCAATGAAGCCAAATTAATTTCGATTCTTGATCTCAGAGCAGCATATGATCAGGTCACTTTATTGGAGTCAAGAGATCTCACTACATATGTCACTCCATTTGGCGCTTACAGATATTTGAGGTTCCCTTTTGGACTGGGCTTTGAGGCCAGTGTATTAAAAATAATTGATGGGTACACAATTCCTGGGTCTGTGTGGAGTACAGGCCGTTCAATACAATATTTAAATCTTTTCTAAGACACTTGAAGAGCATAATGAATTATTAGAAAGGGAGTTACAAATTATTGAAAGTAGAGGAATGACCATGAGTAGAAATATTTGGAAAAGGAACTTGATTTTATGGGACACAAAATCACAGGAGATGGCATTCAAAGTAAAACAGATTTGCAGGATGCCATAGTTAAGGTCATGAAACCTTATGACAAAGAATCACTGAGATTCTTTTTAAGATTAGGAAATTATTCTGCAAGATTTGTTCAAGGTATTGCGATTTTTACAGAGCCACTGCGTAAACTGTAATGAAGGGTGGGTATTTTATTTGGACTGAACAACAGGCTAAGGCCTTTAAGAAAAATAAGGGTCTGATTTAGATCTTGACAGATGGGTTACTCCTTCACTTTCCTGATGGAAATCCCGCCTTCTGAAATATAAATCCCATTTTAATCTATGAGATTTAAATTTTGATGAATGGGATATCCGTCACCACTTTGACGGAGTAGCTCTCCGCCAATATCTAAATCAGGCCCTAAGTCTTTAATAATGTCATGAACTCCTTGCTGCATATATTAAACCAAGCATTAAAAGTTCATGTCATCATCATATTTGTACCAATAATGTTCCAATGCGTAAACAACAAGATATGTTGCATTACTGTAATGTCTTTATTGTTATTGTTTTATATGCTTTTACAGTTTTTCCTAGTAAGTGGCTTCACTATGTGGCTTATTTGTTTATGCTGACTCATTTGTTGATTCCCTTAGGTAGCAGGTGGCACTTTTAGAACATGCTCAATTGACCTTCTGACCTTGATTACTCATTTGTTTGTGCTGACTCTGGTGACTTTATTGTTGTTTCCCTTTCGCAGCAGGTGTGTGTCTGGAACATGCTCAAATGGCCTGCTGACTCTTATGACTCATCTATTTGTGCTGGCTCTGATGACTTCATCGTTGTTTCCCTTTGGCAGCAGGTGGAAGTTCTAGAAAATGCTTGAGGGCACCTCCTTCTGAGACAACATCTACTATTCGTGTTTGGTTTTGAAAAGAGTTGCCACATTGAGGAGCCAAAATCACAAGAGGTGTTCTCGATTTCTGAGAGCTATTCTGGTATTCCTACAGATCACCTCCATCTTCTGGCACTGAAATAGAAATTCTGCTGGCAAATTGGGAAAACACAGCACTTCAGTAAGGTGGCAAGTTGGGGGGCATGTTTAGGTCTGCACTAGTGGGTGGTGAAGGGAGATCAACCAACCATAGCATGAGAAACTTATTGGGAACTAACTCGTAGTTTCCCCTTGTTAGAGATTGGCCTTTGGATATATAGGCTTGTTTTCGGAACTCGAAATGAACCTTTAAAAGAACTGTTACAGTTTTTGATTTAGGAATATCATGAACTTTGTGTTGCTTAACTTAAGGAACCGTAATTCTGGACTTTGCTCTCTTAGTGGAAAGAACCAGAGTTTCTTGCGTGAAATGTAAAAATAATTCTTTGTGAAAGTAGATTAGCAGTTTATAGAGAGATCTGATTAGTCCAACGGAGTGTCCCCATGCTTTAAATTCTTCCTCCATATCAGAAGTAGGAACCCCCATCCATGGCCTCAACACCAGCGGCCTGTGATGCCCTGAAAAAACAGGTTTTTAGAGCTAAGAATTGTTGACTAACCATTTTCCTTCAACGAATCCTTCCCTGTAGTAACCACCCTAACTTCCTTCCTCCCGTTTACCCACATCAATACTCTAGTGAAATATAAAACTCGGAGTCGGTGCTGCCAGAAGGAGGACATCTTAAGAGCATTGTTTCTCAGGAACCGGGTCTGAAATAATTCAAATTCCTGTACTGAAACCTTTAAACCCCTTGGAAAGTGCTATGTCACAGTTGATGCTAGCTCATTAGGATTGGGTGCAGGTTGTAGATGGTAAGGAGAACACTGTTCCTTTAATTTCCAGGGCGCTATGATGGGCAGGGTTACATTACAGTATCCTCAAATGGGAGGCCTTGGCTTGTGTCTGTGTTGTGAAAAAAAAATGAAAATGTTCTGTGGGACAAGACGTTTGTTCTCATGACTGATCACTTACCTTTGGTTTGTAGGATGGATGGGAAAACAATCTGGAAAGTCTTAGTCGAGATTGCTGGGGTTAATTTCCAGACATCCTGATTTTAATTTTGAAATACATCATAATGCAGGAGGTAAGAATTTGACAACTGAGTGTTTATCTAGATTGACTCAGAGCTCTGATGATGGTGAAAATGTGTTTGATCCACATGATGGTGTTGTTGCAGCTGTGGATGCAGCTGCTACCTGTGGTGACACTATATTGAAAACAGAATGGTTGGAAATGGGTGAAGATTACAATTTTAGCTTATTAAACAGTATCTTGTGAATGGGTGGTCACTTAGTAGGAGTTTCACATCAGATTAAAAAAGTTTTGCTCCTGTGTCAAATGAGCTAAATTAAGCTTGTTGAGACATGATTTATTTTTATCTCCACTTGGCCCTCAGACAAAAATTAATCAATTTAGCTCATTAAGATCATCCTGGTGTTAACCTCTTCGACGCCGATGACGGAACGGTTCCGTCATGCATGTCGGTTGGGCTGTGCTTATGACGGAACCGTTCCGTCATGGCCCCGCCCGCGCTCGGAACTTTCAGCACCGCGCGGGAATCCGCGCAGCGCTGAAGAGGTTAAGGCTACTAAAAAAAATCTCAAATAACATTACTGGTGGCCAGGAATTGATTCTGCTGTGGAACGGTTTATTGATTCTTATACAGTTGGTGTAAATTCAGATAAACATTGGAAAGTCAATTTTGTGCCACCTAATCTGGCTGAAATACCAAATTAACCTTGAGATAAAGTATCAATTGATTTTCAGAACCAAAGATTTGATTGGGGCAGAGCAAGAGGTTTTTGGTCATGCTTATTGACAACTTTTCTAGGTGGATCTATCATTTGTTTGTATTTCCACCACAGACGAGCTGATTAATTTCCTAGATAGTGTTTTTCAAATTGAAGGATTTCTTAAAGTATTGTGTCTGACAAAGGGGTGCAATTCATGGCAAAGTTGGATCTGAAATTGCTATTTTAGGAATGGCACTTTTAGGAAGAGGACATTTCTCTGCTCTTAACATTGCTCTGTGTGCCTGCAGCTTGTCTCCAATAAACGTCTGAGTTGGGTGCAAGATACACTTTGTGCATTTTCTCTAGACAGCCACAAACACAGAAAGGGTGGGTGTGACAGAGGACTCATCTACATTCATTCACATTCTGACAGCCTTCCTGGGCAAGAAGTGGGAGAGGGAGCTCACACTTACATCTGAATAGGCTGTTTTATGTCCCCAGACAAAGGACTGAATACCCCCACAGATAGTCTGGCAGATGGGGCTGGGTTGAAAGGAGAGCTGTGCACTTCAAGGACCTCCTTTAAAGTCACTTCCCACTTCAAAAGCACATTTGGGTATATTTCGGGAGAGGAGTTGGACTAATAGCTAGGGCGGTTGACCTCAAATCCGGGGAACCAGGTTCGAGTCTCAGCAAGGACTCGCAACATCCTGTGTCACGGGGCGGAGCAGCCAAGGGACTATAGTGCACCATTTTTGCGTGAAATCTCTACAACAAAAGAACCTCTTCTTTTGCCACAACAGGAAGAGTGGAAATCCCTCACAAGTCCTCCTTCGCTACGACAGGAGGACTATCCCTTTAACAGGAGCACACCACCTGAAGACCCCACCCCCTGTGCTGAAGTGGTGGAGGCCAATAAGCTCGGAGGAGACCAGGAAGAGTGTGTGGTACACTGCCGGAGGACGCAAAGCACGGAAGAGCAGCGGAGAACCGGAAGAAGCGAAGAACGCAGAACAAAGGGGAGGCCGAAACCCAGACGAATCGTCAGTGACTACTGAAGACGCCTGTCGGAGCACAGAGCAGGCAGCCGAGCCGAGACTTCGCCAGGACCACGTTGTGCCCCACCACGCTCCAGGAGGAGCGTGGCTATCCCAGGTACGTAGGAAGTTTGCGGGCTGGGTAGGGAGGCAGGTGAGGTCCGACGACTAAGGGACAGAGCCCCCTCCTTTTACCCTTAGAATAAAGCACTTGCACAACCTTATTTATCTTGCCGTCGACGTGTTGCACTGCATGGTTTTCCCCTCACTACCTTCCCCGTTTTTGCTTGGGCACTCAAAAGACAGCTCACTCACCGGTATTCGTTCTCTCTTTCTTCTCTGCCATGAGAGCAAACACCTGACCCGGGAGAACCGAAGAATCCCGTCACCTCTCTGAAGACTTCGGAGGAAGACCTTACCAGCATTCTCCGCCTTACGAAAGGATTTACTTCTCTCTTACCATGATCTAAATCTGAAACTCGGGACTCAAAAAGAAGACAACTAACTCAAAACACTAAGACCAGCGGTCCTGCCCCTTCCTTTGAACCCATTACACTGGTGTCAGAAGTGGGATGCCATAGCCATCTGTGCAACAAAGATGGACACTTTAATTCAACATCTCGTGGAGGGACAGTACAAACTTAGTTGGGCCGTAGAAAGACAAATGAAAGCCGCTGAAGCAGACCGAGATGTATTTAAAGACACCATCACCAGACAGATAGATAGCTTGCAGAAGATGATGTCAGAACGGCCCACGGCCTTCCTCCCTGAGCCCCGTATGGCGCCACATCAGCCCTCAGGTATAGCACTACAAAAATACGTTGCCAGGGAGGACCCGGATGCATTTTTGCTGAACTCTGAGCGGGCTGCTAGGGCCTGTGTGTGGCCCACGGAAAAGTGGCCTTTCTTTCTTGCCCCCCTGTTAACGGGAGAGGCCCAGACGGCATACCAAGTAGCCAACCCCACAGGGGATACCCCTTATGGGATAATAAAGGCAGTCATCCTGGATCATTTGGGGCTGGATTCGGAAGCCTATAGGGTAAGGTTGCGAAAAGAGAAGGGCACTCCAGGGGAGAATCCCCAAACCCTGTTCTTCCGACTTAAAATGGCCGCTGATAAATGGTTAACCCCTGCAACCAGTTCCAAGGAGGAAATCATGGATAAGATATATTTGGAGCAATACCTGGATGCTCTTCCCTACCATACACAAAAGTGGTTGCGCCAGCACACGCGTCTAACTACTGAGCAGGCCATAGAGATGGCCACCTCCTTCTCACGAGCACAACCATGTATCACCATTGGGGATGCCGAGAGATCAACCCGGATGATCACACCTAAACTGGAAAAGAAACATCACCATGTTCCAGACACCTCGAAGCCCAGAATGGGAAAGTCTGACGCGCCGAGCATAAAGAGCCCCCAGTGTTTCGACTGTGGGGAATGGGGACATATAGCCTGCTTATGTTCCAGGAAGAGAGCCATGGAAGAACCCATGGAAGTGGGGTACATGCCAAAGTCCATCCTGTACACCGCAGAACTAGGGAGCGCCTTTCATGTAAGTGTACAAGTGAACGGAAAGACCCTCAAGGCCCTGTTAGATTCCGGGTGCAGGCAATCGGTCCTCCAAAAGACCCTGGTACAGCCCAGCCAGCTACAGCCAAACACCACAGTATCCATAAGATGTGTACACGGGGACGTAAAACCATATCCCCTTGCCACCATACAGGCAGGGGCGGCTCTAGGCTCATGGTGGCCCTGTGCAGGAAGCGCAGGTAGGGGGCCCCGGAAGAGGGGGTCCGGGCGGGGTGGAGCTCAGGAAGGTGTTTTAATAAAACGTCCAGAAAAGGCGTTAGATGACCAGTAACATGGTAACAGAAAAACGACGTTTACTTTTTGAGTGCTCATCACTTGGATACTTTGTTTTAGAATCTGGGTCTCTGGAGGGACCCCTTTCAACAAGAAAAACACGTTGCGCGTCCGTAAGAGAGTTCGGCCACAAAGCAGGATCCCTCCAATCACATAAATCATATTCAGAACACGGGTCTGTAACATGGTCTTGCTCTTTGGCTTCCTTTTCAATACCAGCATCATCCTTCTGTAAACTCTGAACCTCCTTCAGAATGCCAGATGTTGATGGACCGATGAATGACGTTTCAGTTTCTCTGTCTGAGGGTCTTTTGTAATAATCCTCATCCTGAGTTGGTATTTGCTGCATGTTTGTATCAATTTCAGAGTCACCTTGTTCATTTTCATTGGTCTGCTCATGAGTATCATTCTGCTCATGGATATCATCATTGTTTTGTTCTTCTTTATGATCGTCAGCGCCTGTTTTACCGAGTGCATCAGCAGTACTCTGGCCAGAGGATTCTCCATCTTTAGGTTTCCCTTGGGTGATAAAGTTCAGGATTGCTCCTTCCTGTGACACTACGAAAGCCTGCTGAGCCACCTTTCTCTTTCGTTTCGAATAACCAGATTTGTGTACTCTAATTCTCTTCATTTTGCTTGCAATGCAGCGTGCGAGGCTAGCAGTGGGTAGGGAAAAAAAGAAGACAATCAGCAGTGGCGGCTGCGGAAAGATTTTGATGTGTCATTTTTATTTTCTTGCAAAAACAACAGTTGATGGACAGAATGCAGAACAATGTCATACCTTCACCCCAGTACAGACATCTTGGCCTAAATCCATCGTTTGTTTGCTCACCACACCACCCCAGTTCAGACATGGCCATATGCAAATCAGCCCTGACACGGTGCCTCATGGGAACAGTCCAGCCCAAACTGCCAAGCCATGTCTTCCCTGGACTACACAATGAAGGACCAGCATACCTTAATGAACGAGTGAATTTCCACCAACCTACCAGGAAAATATGTTCCAGAACCATCTCCCTAGCAGCCACCCAATGCAGCCGCTGATAAAACAGTGGAGGCCGCTACTTCTCCCACATGGCAGTGAAGACCTGAAAACCCTCCCCCTGCACCTTAGAGCCTCACCATCGCTCCAGCAGTTCAGGAAGGACCACAAGACCTCGCTGTTCAACCAACAAGCAGCATGATCCAGCAGCATGAATCCCACACCGCCTCGAGAACCTTATGTGTGAAGCAGCTGAGCTTTACAAACCCTGACTGATTGATAGTAATTACCCTTCCCACTACATGTATGACACATTATGAGGACCAGCCACATATGGAAGGTTTATTTGAAGAGTGTTATAAAACTATAGGGTAGATCATGTGACTTGGCATACAAGGTCTGTTTTCTCAGTCCACTGAGAACAGTAGAGCCTGGAGAATAGTTCATGATCTATTTGGGAAGTGACCTTAGCAGGAAGAGAGTAAGCTACCTTGAAATCATGGCACACAGAGACCTGTCTCAGTACGTCACTAACTGATCCTGAAGACAGCCTACATGTAACCAAAGACTCGTCCACTTTACCACATTGTCAAAAGACAAAATACAATATATTTAATTAAGGTTTCTTGTATAGTGCCATATTCCAGCAACCAGTTCTGCTCGCTTTCAGAGCACTTATTAAACAAGGATAAATTACAGTGAGTCCTAAGGCTATGAAAGGGCACTAGAGGTTCACTGAAGCAAAATTAATGTGCAAGGAACATCCAGTCAGGAGACAAATTTCAAGCAGACGTACGAATCACTAGCACAGCGTACCAATGACCCCATGGGCCGTGGCATAAGCAAGGAAAATGGCCCCTTTGGCTGCTGCTCAGGAAGTAAAATATAGCAATTATCAGGGTTCAATGGGCCACTGTACTTGCTGAACCAATGGTAACTATGCCCCTAGTATGGACAGAGAAGGCTGCTTCACCAATTGCAAACTGAGGACTAGTTAAACTAGTTTTCTCTGCTAGTCACGTGACAAGCACTGGAATGTAATTAAAGAAATGATCAAGAAGCCAGTCTCCTACCAAGGTCTCTGCAAAAGGGCATTAGATTGAGTTAACATGGGTAGGCACTGCCATCCTATTCCAGGCGTCCATCCATAGGTGCTTGCATTTCATGTCTGCCTCAACACCATATAAACAGACATAACCAAATGCCAAGTACATTCGAACACTCGATGTTTTAAAAGATTTGTGCAGGCAGATCCACTCATTAGATCACAAGTATCAGCTTCATACTCTGTTTTCATGATTGTTGATAAGTAATTGTAATCATTTTAATGAATCCTTAACATTACATCTAACACCTCGTACCCTGCTCTCCTCTTCCCCCCAATACGACCGTGCCTCCCAAGTTACACCTCCAAAAGTCACCATGCCTCCCCTCAGCCACAAGTAAACACCGCCCCTGCACTCCTGACTCACTCTTCCCTCAACATACAGCGCCGATCTGTACCACTCCCTACCCCTGGCGCACGGTGACCACCTCTCCGACCCGCGCCCTCTCAGAGATGAATCGTGAGAGAGAGGCTCTCTCTCACGATTCATCATGCCCTCCCTTCCCATGACCACCAGAATACCTCCAGCTCGCCACCTCACATGGCTTACCTCCACCCAGACCCAAAGCACACGCCATCTACAATAACATCCTCACCCAACCTTCCCCACGCCCCCGGCTCCTCACCCCCACGGGCTGTGATACATTCCTACGCCTGATCTGCCCTCCTCCCCAGGGCTCCCCACACCCTCGTCCAATGGCTCACCTTCCCTCGGGTTCACTCTGCAGTGGCACACGCTGACCTCCTCACTCCCCCTCCCCATGCCCTGACCCTCGGGCTGCTCACCTCGCAGCTGGCACCAAAGGTTGTACACTGGCATGCTATCCTCTGCAAGGCGGCCTTTCTTGCCCAGGGTCTCTAGGCGCGCCGGTGCATGGCCTCGGCCGGTCTCGGTGCTGCTCGCTGCACGCCGGCCACGGGTGCTGCCACCCCTCCTGCCGCCAGTGATGCGTGGTGCTTCTGTAACCCCTTCGCTGCAGGACTCGCGGGCACTGCGCATGCGAGCCTCCGGAGGTGCCAGATCTGGACTATTAAAACAAGCTCGATTCTCCTGGAAAAAAATGTTCTAAACAAGCACAAGACCTACCAGAAGAGCCCGAAACAAGGCCGACCCCACACAAAGACGAGACTGGGTTAGAAAGGAAAAGAGTATAAGAACAACCATTCAGCGTGCATCACATTGGATTTAGCACGCCTCAGTCGTTCATGCGCCAAATCCCTGCCAGGGGCCGCCACGAATATGTATTGTATCTGATTCCTCGTGGTGGCCCCTGGGGTTTGGTGGCCCTGTGCAGGTGCACAGCTTGCACATGCCTAAGGCCGCCCCTGATACAGGTAACACTTGAGACAGGGCTATCTTATCAAGTCAGAGTGGGGGTGATGGAGGGTCTCCCAGAAGAACTGATACTAGGCACTGATATTCCTGAGTTTCTTGACTTATTTCACTGGGCTGCTTTCGTTCAGGACAGGAAAAGGGAACTAGAAGGGGGGAAAGGCAAACCGGTCTCAGCTTTTACGACCATTGAGCCTTGGCTAGGGGACAAAAGCTTTCAGTTTGCCCAAGCTAATGACGCCACCCTGTTCAATGCCTGGGAGCAGGCACATTCCACCCAAGATAACCACCCGGTCGTGTTCCCCAGATTACTCATTAAAGGCAATCTCCTGTACCGGCAGGCCAGTCCCAACGATCCACTACAGTTACTAGTCCCTCAGGCATTCCGAGATCAGATTCTCTTTTTCTCGCACTCACATCTCACTGCAGGGCATGTAGGTGTGGAAAAGACCACCCAAAACATAACACGCCACTTCTTTTGGCCAGGGATTTACCGAGACATAAAGCTGTATTGTCAGACATGTGAGGTCTACCAAAAAAGAAACAAACATAGACCCCCAGCCGTGCCTCTACAACCCCTTCCCATTGTGGGCAACCCCTTTGAGCGTATCGGGATGGATCTCATCGGACCACTGTCCCGCACAAAAAAGAGAAACGTCTATGCCCTAGTGATAGTCGACTATGCAACACGATACCCCGAAGCGTTTCCTCTAAGATAGGCAACCACTCGTAACATCTCGGAGAAGTTATTGGAAGTTTTTTCTCGTGTGGGCTTTCCAAGGGAGATCCTGACGGATCAAGGTACACCCTTCATGTCACATCTGATGAATGAAGTATGTCAACTCCTAGACCTTCGCCACATCAAGACGTCTGTCTACCACCAGCAAACGGACGGGTTCGTGGAGCGATACAACGGCACGCTAAAGTCCACATTGAGGAAGATGCTGACAGTAAACGGCAGAGAGTGAGACCAGATACTGCCCCTTGCCCACTACGTGATCCGAGGACAAGTGCAAAGCAGTCTTGGATGTTCAGCCTTTGAAATGCTGTAGGGACGGCAGCCACGGAGTCTCCTAGAAATAACAAAAGAGGCCTGGGAGAAAGAAGGCGTGACCGAAACCAGAGACATGCTCGAGTACGCCCAAAAGCTAAAAGCAAAACTAGGAAAACTCAGAGATCTGGCATATTCCAATCTGGAGAAACATCAAAGAAAACAGAAACACTACTATGAGAAAGGGAAAAGGTGGAGGAAGTTTGGCCTGCATGATTGGGTATTAGTATTACTTCCCGTCTCCAACAAGTTTAGGGCCGAATGGAAAGGCCCGTATAAGATAGTGGAAACTATCGGGAAAATCACATACAGAGTACACGTGGGCCCAAACCGCACTCAAACGTACCATGTTAATCTTCTAAAGAAATGGTTGGGCCTGGTCCCTAAGGCTGCCCACCTCACGCTACTCTCTCCTGACGTAGACTCCTGCACCATCCAACAACTAGTAATTAATGAGGACCTCGGTTTGGAAGAAAAAAAGACCTAACAACAAACGTTGACTCCTTTTGCCTCTATATTTTCAGACAAACCCCGGGAGGACCTCCCTAGCAGAGCACAGGTTCAAAACCCCAACAGGGAAGGTCATCAAACAACGACCCTTTCGTATTCCTGCCGCCATGAGAACCGCCATTCAAAAAGAAGTACGCAATATGCTACAGTTGGGAGTGATTTGTCCGTCCCGGAGTGAATGGTCGTCTCCAATTGTGATGGTGCCAAAACCTGATGGCAGCAGGCGCTTTTGTATGGACTTTCGAGCCCTCAACGAGATCTCTGCATTTGATGCCTTTCCTATTCCTCGCATCGACGAATTAATAGAAAAGCTCGGGGATGCCAAGTATATCACCACATTAGATCTAACGAAAGGATACGGGAAGAAGACAGGAAGAAAAAGGCCTTCTCCACCCCCGATGGCTTGTACAAATTCACCGTGCTCCCGTTTGGGTTACACGGGGCCCCTGCCACATTTCAGAGGCTAATGAATACCCTCCTACAGGAGTATCAGTCCTTTTCGTCCGCGTATTTGGACAACATCGTCGTGTTTAGTCCAGATTGGACCACCCACTTGAAACATCTTCAGACCATTTTACGAACACTACAAAAAGCTGGATTACATAAAAATGCAAAGAAATCACGAGTGGGGTATCAAAAAGTGAAATACCTGGGGTATGTGTTGCGACACGGATTGATCGCCCCCCCAAGACAAGAAAATCAAGGCCATAACCGACACCCCTTTTCCCCGGACAAAAAGAGAGATGCGGGCATTTCTAGGGTTGATCGGATACTACAGGCGCTTTATTCCCCAGTTCTCAGAGGTTGCTGCCCCCCTCACTGACACGCTACGGAAAGGCCTGAGTCCTAAGGTGTTGTTTCATCCCACCGAACCAATGATTGAGGCATTCGCATCCCTAAAAAAAGCCATTACATCCATCCCGATCCTGGTATCCCCTGATTTCTCTAAGCTGTTTCTCCTACACACCGACGCTTCTAGTTACGGGATAGGGGCTGTCCTCTCACAGTTGTCTTCTGACGGGGTGGACCATCCTATCCTGTATATCAGCAGACAATTGTTCCCCCGAGAAACAAAATACCCCACCATAGAGAGGGAGTGTCTGGCAATCAAATGGGCAGTAGATAAACTGAGATACTACCTAGAGGGTCATCCCTTCACTCTGTATACTGACCACACCCCTCTGCAATGGATGAGCAGAAACAAAGCAAACAACCCTAGGGTTCTCCGTTGGTTCCTCTCCCTACAATCCTTCACGTTCAATGTAAAACATAGGAAGGGGATAGAAAACGGTAATGCAGATTTCCTGTCCAGGGTGTTCCCTCTCCCCGAGCGGGAGAATCCAGAGGAGGAGGTAGAAAACTCTACAACAAAACAACCTCTTCTTTTGCCACAACAGGAAGAGTGGAAATCCCTCGCAAGTCCTCCTTCGCTATGACAGGAGGACTATCCCTTTAACAGGAGCAAACCACCTGAAGTCCCCGCCCCCTGTGCTGACGTGGAGTGGTGAAGGCCAATAAGCTCAGAGGAGACCAGGAAGAGTGTGTGGTACACCGCCGGAGGACGCGAAGCACGGAGGAGCAGCGGAGAACCGGAAGAAGCGAAGGACGCGGAACAAAGGGGAGGCCGAAACCCAGACGAATCGTCAGCGACTACTGAAGACGCCGGTCGGAGCACAGAGCAGGCAGCCGAGCCGAGACTTCGCCAGGACCATGTTGTGCCCCGCCACGCTCCAGGAGGAGTGTGGCTATCCCAGGTATGTGGGAAGTTTGCGGGCTGGGTAGGGAGGCGGGTGAGGTCTGACGACTAAGGGGCAGAATCCCCTCCTTTTGCCCTTAGAATAAGGTACCCTCCACTGCACTCGTACAACCTTATTTCTCTTGCCGTCGACGTGTTGCACTGCATGGTTTTCCCCTCACTACCTTCCCCGTTTTTGCTTGGGCACTCAAAAGACAGATCACTCACCGGTATTCGTTCTCGCTTTCTTCTCTGCCATGAGAGCAAACACCTGACCCGGGAGAACCGAAGAATCCCGTCACCTCTCTGAAGACTTCGGAGGAAGACCTTAACAGCATTCTCCGCCTTACGAAAGGATTTACTTCTCTCCTACCATGATCTAAATCTAAAACTCGGGACACAAAAAGAAGACGTTTACTGTTTAAATAAAACTAACTCAAAACACTAATACCAGCGGTCCTGCCCCTTCCTTTGAACCCATTACACTGTGATTCTGGGCAAATCACATAATCTCTCTGTGCCTAACATAAATGAATGTGTCCTCTTGTAACGCAACTGGTGCTCATGTAAAGCGCTCTGATTCCCGATACCTTCGGGTCAAGTTTGCGTTATATAAAACTCTATTAAAAAAAAATATATAATGTGAAAATTTTAAAAAGTACTGCGCCTCTGACCCTACCAAATCAGTAAACTACTGGAACTGTAAAGAACTCTGCTGTAGTAAAGACTGCTGTGCTGAAAGGATTGCCACTTTACGTTGACTGACTGTTCTGAGGAACTGTTTTTCTGCTCTGCTGAGCTTCCCTGCTGTCTGCTGTTCTCTCCACTGCTGAGAACAATGACTGGACCCAGCTCACTTTAACTCAGAGTGACTCCAAGGACTTGCTGGCTTGCCTCCTATTTTCTGGGACACAACAGTCGTCCTACAGCTCTGCTGGTGCTGCTGGACTCTGCTATCTGTTAGTCCTACACTTGCCTGAGGTGTCCCTCCAGGCTTGGGCCTCAGAAGTGGGTTTTCCAGGTTTTCCCCCATCAACGTCGAAGCAGCTGTGACTTTGAGCTCATCAGTACAGATACATCATTTGCGACGCGGAAACAGCGACCACCTGACAGCAGCAGTTCTACAACTGGTGTGGCTCAGCACCAACAGACAGCGTAGCTCAACATCGACGCAGCATCTGCATCACAAAGGGGTTTAACAGCAAAGCTTCCATGTTATGTTATGTTATGTTATTGTGATTTATATAGCACACGATTACCAAGTAGGTGTCCTGGCGTTGTCCATTACTCCCTGATCCAAGAACCGGAATTATTGATCAAATAGCCAAGTCTTCAGCTCTTTCCTAAATTGCAGTAAATTTTCCATGCATCTCAAGCGAAGAGGCAATCCGTTCCACAACTTGGCTGCCCCGTATGAAAAGCTACGGCCTCCCCAACTAGCTTTTTTTATGATGGAGACGCCGGGCCAGGACATACCTTTTGTATTGCTTTATGAGGAGGTCTGGGCCTTCTCCGTGTAGGGCCTTAAAGACCAGACAAAGGGGCTTAAACTGGACCCTACACTTTATTGGAAGCCAGTGTAGGTCTCGAATGGCCTTTGATATGGGAGAGAATTTGGGGATGCCAGTTAGGAGTCTGGCCGCCGCGTTCTGCAGAAGCTGCAATCTGTGCAACAGGTTTTCCTGAATGTTGAGGTATAGACTGTTGCAGTAGTCCAATCTGGATGTTATCAGGGCCACTACAACAGTCTGCCGATGTTCCTGAGGAAGTAGGAACAAAATCTTTTTCAACATTCTCAGGATGTAGCCGGTTTTAGAGGCTACCGCCTTTACCTGTAAAGCCATGGATAGTTTGGTGTCTACCACCATTCCAAGGTTCTTTACTTTATTTACCGGAGTGGGAAGGGCCCCCAGTTCCTGTGGCCACCATGCAGGGGTCCAGAAACTAGGGTTGTTACCAAACAGCATAACCTCTGTTTTGTTAGAATTCAACCTGAGGCAGTTGCTTGCCATCCATTGGGCCACTTCAGACATGCAAGATTGAAAATTCAGGTCCATCCCTAGTTCGCGGCCAGGATGTAAAGACACAACGATTTGCGTATCATCCGCATAGGAGGTGACACTAAAACCGTGGTTTCTGATAATAGGCGCAAGGGAGGAGACGTAGATATTGAACAAGGTGGGACTCAGCGAGGATCCCTGTGGGACCCCGCAAGCAGGGGCGGCCTTAGGCATGTGCAAGCTGTGCACCTGCACAGGGCCACCAAACCCCAGGGGCCACCACGAGGAATCAGATACAATACATATTCGTGGCGGCCCCTGGCAGGGATTTGGCGCATGAACGACTGAGGCGTGCTAAATCCAATGTGATGCACGCTGAATGGTTGTTCTTATACTCTTTTCCTTTCTAACCCAGTCTCGTCTTTGTGTGGGGTCGGCCTTGTTTCGGGCTCTTCTGGTAGGTCTTGTGCTTGTTTAGAACATTTTTTTCCAGGAGAATCGAGCTTGTTTTAATAGTCCAGATCTGGCACCTCCGGAGGCTCGCATGCGCAGTGCCCGCGAGTCCTGCAGCGAAGGGGTTACAGAAGCACCACGCATCACTGGCGGCAGGAGGGGTGGCAGCACCCGTGGCCGGCGTGCAGCGAGCAGCACCGAGACCGGCCGAGGCCATGCACCGGCGCGCCTAGAGACCCTGGGCAAGAAAGGCCGCCTTGCAGAGGATAGCATGCCAGTGTACAACCTTTGGTGCCAGCTGCGAGGTGAGCAGCCCGAGGGTCAGGGCATGGGGAGGGGGAGTGAGGAGGTCAGCGTGTGCCACTGCAGAGTGAACCCGAGGGAAGGTGAGCCATTGGACGAGGGTGTGGGGAGCCCTGGGGAGGAGGGCAGATCAGGCGTAGGAATGTATCACAGCCCGTGGGGGTGAGGAGCCGGGGGCGTGGGGAAGGTTGGGTGAGGATGTTATTGTAGATGGCGTGTGCTTTGGGTCTGGGTGGAGGTAAGCCATGTGAGGTGGCGAGCTGGAGGTATTCTGGTGGTCATGGGAAGGGAGGGCATGATGAATCGTGAGAGAGAGCCTCTCTCTCACGATTCATCTCTGAGAGGGCGCGGGTCGGAGAGGTGGTCACCGTGCGCCAGGGGTAGGGAGTGGTACAGATCGGCGCTGTATGTTGAGGGAAGAGTGAGTCAGGAGTGCAGGGGCGGTGTTTACTTGTGGCTGAGGGGAGGCATGGTGACTTTTGGAGGTGTAACTTGGGAGGCACGGTCGTATTGGGGGGAAGAGGAGAGCAGGGTACGAGGTGTTAGATGTAATGTTAAGGATTCATTAAAATGATTACAATTACTTATCAACAATCATGAAAACAGAGTATGAAGCTGATACTTGTGATCTAATGAGTGGATCTGCCTGCACAAATCTTTTAAAACATCGAGTGTTCGAATGTACTTGGCATTTGGTTATGTCTGTTTATATGGTGTTGAGGCAGACATGAAATGCAAGCACCTATGGATGGACGCCTGGAATAGGATGGCAGTGCCTACCCATGTTAACTCAATCTAATGCCCTTTTGCAGAGACCTTGGTAGGAGACTGGCTTCTTGATCATTTCTTTAATTACATTCCAGTGCTTGTCACGTGACTAGCAGAGAAAACTAGTTTAACTAGTCCTCAGTTTGCAATTGGTGAAGCAGCCTTCTCTGTCCATACTAGGGGCATAGTTACCATTGGTTCAGCAAGTACAGTGGCCCATTGAACCCTGATAATTGCTATATTTTACTTCCTGAGCAGCAGCCAAAGGGGCCATTTTCCTTGCTTATGCCACGGCCCATGGGGTCATTGGTACGCTGTGCTAGTGATTCGTACGTCTGCTTGAAATTTGTCTCCTGACTGGATGTTCCTTGCACATTAATTTTGCTTCAGTGAACCTCTAGTGCCCTTTCATAGCCTTAGGACTCACTGTAATTTATCCTTGTTTAATAAGTGCTCTGAAAGCGAGCAGAACTGGTTGCTGGAATATGGCACTATACAAGAAACCTTAATTAAATATATTGTATTTTGTCTTTTGACAATGTGGTAAAGTGGACGAGTCTTTGGTTACATGTAGGCTGTCTTCAGGATCAGTTAGTGACGTACTGAGACAGGTCTCTGTGTGCCATGATTTCAAGGTAGCTTACTCTCTTCCTGCTAAGGTCACTTCCCAAATAGATCATGAACTATTCTCCAGGCTCTACTGTTCTCAGTGGACTGAGAAAACAGACCTTGTATGCCAAGTCACATGATCTACCCTATAGTTTTATAACACTCTTCAAATAAACCTTCCATATGTGGCTGGTCCTCATAATGTGTCATACATGTAGTGGGAAGGGTAATTACTATCAATCAGTCAGGGTTTGTAAAGCTCAGCTGCTTCACACATAAGGGTCTCGAGGCGGTGTGGGATTCATGCTGCTGGATCATGCTGCTTGTTGGTTGAACAGCGAGGTCTTGTGGTCCTTCCTGAACTGCTGGAGCGATGGTGAGGCTCTAAGGTGCAGGGGGAGGGTTTTCAGGTCTTCACTGCCATGTGGGAGAAGTAGCGGCCTCCACTGTTTTATCAGCGGCTGCATTGGGTGGCTGCTAGGGAGATGGTTCTGGAACATATTTTCCTGGTAGGTTGGTGGAAATTCACTCGTTCATTAAGGTATGCTGGTCCTTCATTGTGTAGTCCAGGGAAGACATGGCTTGGCAGTTTGGGCTGGACTGTTCCCATGAGGCACCGTGTCAGGGCTGATTTGCATATGGCCATGTCTGAACTGGGGTGGTGTGGTGAGCAAACAAACGATGGATTTAGGCCAAGATGTCTGTACTGGGGTGAAGGTATGACATTGTTCTGCATTCTGTCCATCAACTGTTGTTTTTGCAAGAAAATAAAAATGACACATCAAAATCTTTCCGCAGCCGCCACTGCTGATTGTCTTCTTTTTTTCCCTACCCACTGCTAGCCTCGCACGCTGCATTGCAAGCAAAATGAAGAGAATTAGAGTACACAAATCTGGTTATTCGAAACGAAAGAGAAAGGTGGCTCAGCAGGCTTTCGTAGTGTCACAGGAAGGAGCAATCCTGAACTTTATCACCCAAGGGAAACCTAAAGATGGAGAATCCTCTGGCCAGAGTACTGCTGATGCACTCGGTAAAACAGGCGCTGACGATCATAAAGAAGAACAAAACAATGATGATATCCATGAGCAGAATGATACTCATGAGCAGACCAATGAAAATGAACAAGGTGACTCTGAAATTGATACAAACATGCAGCAAATACCAACTCAGGATGAGGATTATTACAAAAGACCCTCAGACAGAGAAACTGAAACGTCATTCATCGGTCCATCAACATCTGGCATTCTGAAGGAGGTTCAGAGTTTACAGAAGGATGATGCTGGTATTGAAAAGGAAGCCAAAGAGCAAGACCATGTTACAGACCCGTGTTCTGAATATGATTTATGTGATTGGAGGGATCCTGCTTTGTGGCCGAACTCTCTTACGGACGCGCAACGTGTTTTTCTTGTTGAAAGGGGTCCCTCCAGAGACCCAGATTCTAAAACAAAGTATCCAAGTGATGAGCACTCAAAAAGTAAACGTCGTTTTTCTGTTACCATGTTACTGGTCATCTAACGCCTTTTCTGGACGTTTTATTAAAACACCTTCCTGAGCTCCACCCCGCCCGGACCCCCTCTTCCGGGGCCCCCTACCTGCGCTTCCTGCACAGGGCCACCATGAGCCTAGAGCCGCCCCTGCCGCAAGGCAGCGAAAAAGGTTGGGAAGAAAAATTTTCCAACGATACTATTTGGCTCCGATCAGAAAGAAAGGAGTTTAGTAGATCCCATGCCTTTTGCTGAATTCCTGCTTTCCTAACTTGGTCCATCAACAAACCGTGATGGACCGTGTCGAAAGCAGCGGATAGATCCAAAAGGATCAAGGCTGCTCTACCTCCCTGATCCACCGCGGACCTGATCTGTTCCGTAGCCGTGATCAGAGCGGATTCGGTGCTGTGACCTTCCCGGAATCCGTGCTGAGAGGCGTCCAATAATAATGTGTTCTTCACAAAGGCTGTGAGTTGTTGGTTTTATTGCCCTCTCTACTAGTTTAGCCGGAAATGGGAGCCGAGAGATGGGCCGGAAATTATTTGGCACAGATCGGCAAAGACGCTCGGCTCCATCCATGGATCGACACTGCGAATCCTTGCCTCGAGTCTTCGACGTCTCCATCCAAGGTACTTTTTTTAGAGGGTTCTGTCTGAGTCTTTTAGCCTGCCTGCCTTCGACCACGATCGGCCTGAACTTTGGAATTAGCATGGTCCCTCGCGATCTCAAGTAACCTTTTAGCGCTATTGACTTCTAATCACTGTTTTTGCATTTATTCTTTAATAATTCCTATCTCAACTTCTACTGATTGGAAGTTGTCATTATGGTCTTGTTTAACTCAGATAAATATCCTCTATTTTACCAAACTTGCATGGAGTCTTTTTGTGGTGTTTTGATTGAGTTAGTGTTTGTTTTGCACAAATACTTTACACATTTCTTCTTAAGTTAAGCCTGCCGGCTTTGTACCGACCTACCAGAGGGTGAGTACATGTTAATTTAAAGTGTATATCTAGCTTAACATACTTGGACAGGGTTCATACCTCTGCCAACTAGAGACACAGGGGCATATTTATAAGCCCCTATCGCCATCACAACATCACTTTCAGTGACAAACACTGTAATGGCGATAGGGGTCTCGTCTTATTTACAAGGCAGCGTCACTTAAGGTGGCTTACTGCTGTCTTGTAAATAAGGCCCGCTTTCACACTATGCTTAGCGTGAAAGGGGAGGGCAATGGGTGTTGCTGCGGGCGTTTCACCGCAACACCTATTGATTCTGACGCTGCCTCCTATTTACAAGGGAGGTGTAAATAGGAGGCATCGCCAGAATTAAGACAAGGGAAAACCCGGTGTTACTCTGGCGCAATGAGGAGATACGTTTCATTTTTCCTCGTTTTTGATGTATTCATGTGTGCTGTGTTGTGTAGCACACATGAAAACAGCAAAAGGCCAAAGGTCCGCCCCTTCCTGCACATAAACAATCATTTAAAGAAAATGCAGTTTTGCAACTTCTGTGTGTGCTGCATTCAGCAACACAAATAGAAGTTACAAAGCGGCATTTAAAGATTGTTTATGTGCAGGAAGGGCGACCTTCCTGTACATAAACAATCTTCCCCTGAATGCAGACATCCTTGCACTATGGTGCAAGGGTACCTGAGATGGCACTAGGCTGCTAAACTTAGCGCCAGCGCAGGGGAAAATGCAGGGCTGCACCATTTTCTTGTAAATATGGTACAGCCTGCGTTTCAGAAGTGGAAGGAGGCTAATGGCACGCTCCACCACTTCTTTGTGAATATTCCCCCCAATTTCTAACAATCATCCTCAAATAACTTCTAGGAAATTGGCTTGCATTGGAGATCTGTTAGTACGGAATAATCGAGATCGAGAGGCATATTCACAAGAAACTATCGCCGAGTCAACGCACTTTATCGCAGCCAAATTTGCAATAAAAATACCTCCCCATTCACAAGCCAGTGTAAACAGGCCATAGCACCAGCTTACCCACGATAGCAGCCGCAAAAAACATCGCCACAGAGGACCCGCGCCACTATCGCTAATGAGATACAGAGTGGGCGTTCCCGTGCCAAAATCCACGACAACATCACACCACAACATTCTCAACGACCAGCCACATCAGCGATAAAAACACAAAACAGGCTATAAGGTGCGTTATCACCAGGAAATCTACACCTGCTCTGACCTGGTGTAAAGTCGGGCGGCAGCATGCACCACAAAAGGGAGACCAGCCCAGGGCCACACCCAAAGGGCAACAGAAGCCATGGAGCCATCCATCATGAGGCCCGGACACCCAAGAGGGCCACAACACCCTCCGACACCACCCCAGGCCCGTAACACCCCCCACCCAGGACCACCCCCAACCCCGGACCAAGAAACTGAACACCATGACCACGAATCCCAATACATTTTGCCTGATGTCATACAAGCAGGAAAATTAACAGACATGCGTGGCCAGGAAATGGAGACTCAGTCAAACAGCAATGCAATCACCAACACAAAACACCATACAAACAAAAGCCCAGACAACCTGTAGGATGAGTCCTAGCGGCTCCTCACTGGACAATCCGAAGCACACAGCCTGGAAGAGCAAATCCAAGAGAAGAAGGTGTGCCATGCGCCCAACAAAGGAAAGAAAGGGAGAGAGCGAGGTAGAGAGACGGAGTGGGATTGCACAAGCAGTGCAAGGCCCCTCGGGCATCTGCCTCCACATGCCAACATGTGTGTGTGTATCGCCATACATACACTATGAGCCCAAGGCCCTGTCCCAATCTCAGCGCCAAAGCCATATCACATTCCGAAAATGCAAGTAGTAGTCAGACAAACGTCAGGGATGAAAGCTCCATTGTTCCAATACAGAAGGCGGGAGGACACCTGCACCTCTGGCCTTGGTCCAGAACGCACCTGGAACACCCTGAGAGAGATGCCATGGCAGATGGGGACGACTCCCACACCACGCTTTCCCTAAATGAACTATACGACTCATCCACACCCCACACACAGAAGCCCCTGCCTGTGATACCCCCGCATGGCATGCCCTTGACACTCACAGAAACAGCAACCCACTCTCCCCACGTTTGCACACACAACCGAATCATTGCGGTGAAGAAATGGCAGTCCGTTTAGGGGTCCGGGTGAAAGTCACAGAGTGTTCCGGGGGTCACTAGGAGGTGTTTCCCAGGCCATGATGCATAGGTCATAACCAGGCCATACGGTGGTGATGGCTGCTACTGCCTCCTTCCCCACACAGTAGTTCACATCCCCTTCTTACTCCCCTGATACAGGTTCTGTGTCCGGTGTGTCCGGTGTGTGTGGCGAGGTGATGGCTGTATCACTGTGTGCCACTGACACATCAGACTGCGAAGGTGATGGGGCAGCATCACTGTGTGCCACGGACACATCAGGGGTTGGAGCTGTGTGTGTAGATGTTCCCGCTGCAGTCATCTGGGAACGGCTCAGTGGTAGCAATGGCAAGAGGAAGTACTGCAGGGTATTGAAGTCCCCAGCAACTACTCGCTGGTGTCCATCCGTGTCAGACATTCTTCCAGCCTGCATCCGCTCCATGGTCTCCATTGACCTCCGCATCTGTCCCAACTCTGTGCTTTCATGGCTGGTGCCTTTCTGCCCACACAGTTCTGGTGTACGATGCATGGCACCAGCGAGGTCAGCCAAGGTCTGTGGCGGAGCATGGTGCGGACAGGGGTGTCCGATAGAGACTGTACGTGGTCCATGATGGGACTCAGACACCCAGGTATGGCATCGAGTTAGGCTGCCATGAGCTCAAAACCCACCCGCAGCTATTCAGCCAGCTCCATGTATTGGTCGGGGGTACTGGGAGACAGCCGTGGTGGTGTGTGTTTCCTGCTGTGTGGTCTGTGCAGGTGGTGGGGTCACCTCAAGACAGCTGGCCTGCCCTGCTCCTGGGCGTGGGGTGCAGAGGCTGTCCAGTATCCGTTGGAGGGTATCTTGACATATGTGCAGGTTGTCCTCTACATCTTCAATGATGGGGTTTGTGTTCTGCTCTGCAGTAAGTGTTGATTGTCCCTCTGCAATGTTAAGGGGAGATGCAGGTTAAAAGGGTTTCACATGTATGTTGTTGATTTGCATATGTTTACATTCAGACTGCATGCCAATGTACATTATGAATGTTTTGGGGGAGCTGGCTATTGGATGGCACTCAGTGTGTTTTCCCAATACATGACGGATGTGTGGTGGTACCCGTTCATTATCATTACACTGTGTCAGACAATGCCAGATGTGAGTGGACTGTTACTACGCATGAGCGGAACCTGTTGTGTGCTCTGTCCTGTGGTGTTGCACATTGTACCACATTGCCGTTGTTGCTGATGTCCTGTGATTGCTATGTGTGTGTGCTGCATTGTGGGGGAGTTGCCCCTGCAGCTCTGATTTCATGTGGCCTTCTCCCTTTGCGGCGGAGTGCCTTTGAATTGTGTCCTTTTCGGGGCCTGATTTGCTTTTGACTTCGGTCATATGTGCTCTTCGACAGATTTTGTGGCCTGGTGCATTGTTCGTCTGCTGAGTGTATTGTAAGCCATGGGTTGTGGGTGCACGTGGACATGTCAGGGTGTGACCTGCTCCTTTACGGATGTGATCCACACTGGGCTACCTCCATGTCGATTCGTGGGCCATGTCATTTTGTTTGGCTGCTGCCATGCTATCGGACATGCTGTGTTACTTGCATAGTCAGTGTGGGACACAGCCGCTGCTTTGCTGGATGCGGCGCATGTCCTTGGGTTGGTGGTGATATTGGTGTTGGGGGGCCCTCTGTGCACATTGTGGATGGGGGCCTACTTGGCGTTTCTATGTGTGCTGCAGCGTGCCAAGGCAATCAGGGACATGTTCTACGGTCATTGTGGGTGTGCAGTGTGCTACGCATACTTTTGCATGTGTGCCATTGTGCCCATCTCCAACCGTCCCCCCCGTCCCTGATCGTTACTCACCCTGTTGCTGTTGTGTCAGGTCGTATCGTGCTGTGTCCAGGCCCCCCAGTCCTGCCACCGTCTCCTCACTGCTGACTGTGGCCACCATTTGCTCCAGCTCATCCAGCTCCTCCTGTGTCGCAGGAGGCCCACCTCACTGTTGTCGGCGAGCTTATGTTTGGTCTGCCTTTTCAGATCATGCCAGCGCCTCTTGACCTCCTCCAGTGACCTCCTGGACACTCCGACTGCATTGACGTTGGTTACGATGGCCTGCCATATTTCGGTTTGGGTTGCCAGTGCGGCAGTGGAGGTGCCGAACAGTTATTGATGGTGTTCGGTCACCTCTGTGACAAGGATCCAGTCTTCCTGAGGACTGAACCCTGTCTTTCTCTTCATCTTGTCCTTGCCCTTCCACGAACGCGGGGTTCCTGGCTGGTCCTCCGTGGGGCTTGTGGTGTTGGGCTTGTCCTCTACACTCAGTCCGGGTGCATTCATGTTGCTACACAGTTTTAAATGTTTTTGGGCTTTTTCTTTTTCTTGCTTTTATGTTGCTTTTTCCCACCAGGTGCGTGGGATATGCAGGCCTGTGGCTGGTCTTCGCTGATTTGTGTACCGCGATTGTCCTCATCGCATGATTTTTCGCATTCGTGTTTCGCATTTGCGGCATTGCGTCGATTTTGACGCTGACATTTGACACGTTATCTGGTGTCTATCGCATGGTACCGCCTTGTTGTGAATTCCACGTTGACACAGGGTTATTTTCCCGCGATGGGCTGCGATATTGAAAATTGCTTTACGCTACTCTTGCGGTAGTTATCACACGTTCTTGTGAATATACCGCCTAATTGTTTAAGACAAAGCACTTTTCTAAAAACGAAAAAATTGACGGATTGTGAACATGGGATCAACAGATCTTACTACCAACTTTACAATGGACAACAACGAAAGATCAAAGAGAACATTACATATGAAGCCGACCATGTGTTATATGTTTTTCAATGTACATGTGAAAAAAGCAATGCAGGGAGTACAAAGGACAAGGTTGAGCTCAGGTTCCTTCAGCACATCCATGCAATCAAAAACAAGGACTCGTCATATCAAATAGCCAAGCACTTTTGGGAGAAACATAATGGTGACACTGATGAGTTACAATATTTTGCTGTCCAACATATTGTGAAAGACCATAAAGGAGGTAAAAGTAAATTAAAATTGAGTAGAGCTAAATCAAGAGTAATAACATTCATGGGAATTGAGATGCTGTGAGGTTATAATTTGGATATGAAGTTACATGTTTCCTTGTAAATTCCTGTGGGCAACTTGAGGCAATGTGTTAACAGAAAAATCTGAGGAACTGTATTACATGGACCGGACCCCTTCATGTGCTCTTTGCAACACTAGTTGCCAACTATGATTGTAATAATTTAAGAGTATTGTTTGAGGCGGTCATAAAGCCATTCCTTTGACAGGAATTCAGTGTGTTATAAGTTTTATTGATTAACATATTTTAAGGCAGTTTAACAATGAAGTATTAGGTTTGATTCCACAAATGTGCTATACTAGGAAAACGTTCCACTTTCACCATTAGCACTTTACACTTCTGGTACTGTACACAGAACATCAAAAGCTATGCGCTGCCTGTGACTGAGAATTGTTGTTCTTTCTCGAGCTCTTTTTCATATGTTGCACTGATCTTACCACACAAGCACTTTACAATAACTACGGATTGGTATGCAGGGAGGGGTCCATCAGTTTTGGTTTAGGTTGAATTATTTTCCATAATGGCATTTGGATGTATTTAAGAATTGCGCACTAGCACTTTACTCTTGGTGTAACAACAAATACGAGTAGTCAATTCTGATTTCATTAGGGCTAGTTTATTTTAGGACGTCTGATGCTTTTACAAAGTATCCTATGCCCACGACTACTCATGGAATAACCTTTAAACGAAGGTTATCATAAGCGTGATGACCGAGCTACAATAATGTACTTCGAAAAGTTTGCTTTTTCAGCATTATCAGTGGCACGGCACACACTTTAATAAAATAACTATGGATAACTATGGATGAAAGTGAGAATTCATATTCTGCCTTTTGCACTCTAGGGGGCATATGTACAAGGAAGTGGCAGAGTGCGGCGTCAACCTTCTTGGCTCCTCCACTTCTCAAACGCAGGGCTGCACCGTATTTACATGAATACTTTGCAGCCTTGCGTTTGCCCCAGCACCGGCGCTAATTTCACTGCAAAGCGCCAATACAGGCACCCTTGCATATAGTGCAAGGGTGCTTGTGTTGAGGGGAATGATTGTTTATGTCCAGGAAGGTGTCCCTTCCTGCACATAAACAATCTGAAATTGTGTTTTTGATCTTCTATGTGTGCTGTTTCATGCAGCACACATAGAAGTTGCAAAACGTAATTTAAATAAATTATTGTTTAAACAGTCAATGGTGTTTTGCTGTTTCTATGTGTGCTGCTCAACGCAGCTCACATGGTAACAGCAAAAACGAGAAATAATAATTTCTCCTCATTGCGCCAGGGTAAGACCAGGTTTTCCCTGTTCTTAATGGTGGCACTGCCCCATATTTACGCCACCCTTGTAAATGTGGGGCATTGTCAAAAAATTGATGGGTGTTGCGGTGGAACGCCCACCACAACACCTATTGCCTGCCCCTTTCATGCTAAGTTTTGCCTTAATTCACAAGGCAGTTTTAAGCCACGTTAAGTGGCTTAACGCCGCCTTGTGAATAAGGCAAAGCCCCCATCGCTACCACAAGTCGAGAAAAGTGACATTTTGGTGGCTATAAGGGCTTGTAAATATGCCCCTATATGTTTGTATTGATTTTGGATGTTAGCACTGATTATGGCGTGATATATAGGGAGATATTCATGTGTTTCCATTCAGGTGGATTTACCTCATATAATGGCATGTTGATGTATGGGCAGGGGCAATTTATTCTTGGAGCAGCAAGAGTTCTTGGAGAAATTTGCTTTATATAAATGATAGCAAATGCATGCTCATGGAAACAAAATAATCAATTTGAATTTGTTCAAATTATTCACAATTTCGAGATTTGAGTGAACTGTTTTTAAAGCAATCTATTAGAGTCAGACCTATACTACTTATAGAGACCGGTGTTTGGTTGTGTCACCTGTTCATCTTACTTGAAAGGAATGTTTAAATTAAATGTCACAATTTCTATTTATTACTGTCTAAAATTGAATGTGAAGACTATTCATGTAAAGTAACAATAATCGACTAACGTTGTATATGAGAACTGTTACATTGTAAAAATAATCTGCAGAAATTACATGATGCTTTTTTTAATTAAATGAGAAAAAATATCCTCATTGACAATAACGTAGGAAAATGGTGGTCTTGATGGATCTGGCATATATGTCTGTAGCACTACAGTTGTTTTTAAAAATTGCATATATTCTTAGCATATATTTTAGCATATATTTTAAAACTAAAATAAAAAAATTAAGGTAAGCTAACAAGTAGTCTTTCTATAAATGCAATGTACCAAGTATTTATTTTTTCTTTTTTTCATTTTATGGATCTGCTAATCCATTCCCTACCAATAGCACACATTCAATACTAAAACACCAACACATGTAATACAAACATATGCTATTGCAATTGTGTATCGCTACCTGAGTGTGGGTGTGTGAGTGGCTGTGTAAGTGACTGTGTGGATGTATGAGTGGCTATGTGAGTGGCTGTGTGTCTGTGTAAGTGGTTGAGGGAGTGGCTGTGTGGGTGTGTGAGTAGATGTGTGAGTCACTGTGTGGGTATGTGAATGGTTTGGTCATGTGTGAGTGGCTAAATGGGTATGTGGTTCGATGTTTGACTGTCCCGTGTGGATCTGTGAGTGGGTGGGTGAGTGGTTTTGTGAGTGCTGTATGGTTGTATGAGGTCATGTGTGAATGGTTGTGTGGGTGTGCAATTGGGTATGTGAGTCTGTGTGACTGGTTTTGTGAGTCTGTGAATGGCTGTGTGAGTAGATGCATGTGTGTGAGTGGTTGTCCGGGTGTGCAAGTGGGTATGTGAGTGGGTGTGAGTGCCTGTGTGGGTCTGTAGTAGGTGTGTGAGTGGTAAAGTCAGTCTCTGAGTGGATGTATCAGTGACAATATGGGTGAGTGAGAAGGTGTGTGAGTGGCTGCATGGATCTGTGATGGTGTGTGAGTGTCTGTATTAGTGTGTGAGTGATTTCCTGGGTCACAGAGTGATTGTATATGTGTGTAGGTGGGTGTTTGAGTAGCTGTAAGGGTGTGTGAGTAGCTGTATAGATGTGTAAGGGGGTGTGTGAGTGGTTGTGTAAGTGTGTAAGTGGTGTGTGAGTAGGTGTGTGAGTGCATATGTGAGAGGCTGTGTGGGTCTGTGAGTGGGTGTATGAGTGCTTTTGTGGGTCTGTGAGTGGCTATATGGGTGTGTGAGTTGGTAGGTGTGTGAGTGGTTGTGTGGGTCTGTAAGTGTGTGAGTGGGTGTGTGGGTCTGTGAGTGGTTTTGTGCATCTCTGGAGTGGGTTGTGAGTGGCTGTATGGGTGTGAGTGGTTGCATGGGTGTGTAAGTGGGTGTGTGAGTAAGTGTTTGTGTGAGTGGCTGTGTGGGTCTGTGAGTGGTTTTGTAGGTTTGTGAGTGGGTTTATAAGTGGCTATATGGGTGTGTGGGTGTGTGCGTTTTTATGAGTGGGTGTGCAAGTGACTCTGTGGGCCTGTGAGTGAGTGCGTGAGGGGTTCTGTTTGTCTTTGACTAAATGTATGAGTGGCTGTATGGGTGCATGAGGGGGGGTGTGAGTGGTGGTATGGGTGTGTAAGTGGGTGTGTGAGTATGTGAATGAATGCATGAATAGGCGTGTGGGTCGATGAGTGGGTGTATGTATTTTTCTTAATTAGGGTCTGGTTCCACAGATATGCTGCAGTGCACACAGGGGATCAAGCTGAGCACTGCAGTGGATCCAGAGAATCTCAAACACTAAAAAAACATTTTTTGGACATTGTCTTGCCCATGAGGGGTCCCTCACAGACCCCCTCAATCTATCCCATTGGATTAACCTGACCCCTTCTATCATTTTTATTGTTATTTTCCCCACTTGAACCAAGTCCCAATTTACGAAATGGGGGCTGCTACTTTCCTGGCAGGTTGCGGATAGCCAATCACGTGATTGCTGTTGGCGCGTTGCTCTGCAGACCAGCCGCGGTGGATCCGCAGTGGATGCGTGTCTCGAGATATATATAATAATGTTTTCACTTTAGTAACTCCCAAACTACTGAACAGATAAACACAAAAATCTAAAAAGCACTCTTTCTAGACCATGATCTAGCTTTGTTTCAAATTTGGTGTCATTCTGTTCAGTGGTTCAGGCTGTAGACCTGTCTAAAATCCCTATTGGACATTGCATTGGGAAAATGCATTTTGGGACCACCACTTTTTCTTGGTCCTCACTTGTCGGGTCACCTCAAAACTTTCCATACAGCCGCAGAAGTGACTGGTAAAGTCGTTTTGAGAATTTCATGAATAGTCACTCAAGTTACTAGCAACAAAAGAAAATGTTCTTCCTATGGAAAGTAGGTCCTAGCTATAACTACCTAATGCCACCTGCCAGTAGGTAATATATACATAAATATATGTATATTTATATTCACTAAATAAAGTTACCGGACCGTTATAATTAGGAATTAGCACTTAAAAAATCTTACAAATTTACTGAAAAAAACAAAGGTTACAGGGACATTATAGTTAGGGTCAGATTTCACTTGTGCAAAACCAGTGAAATTCAGCACTTATAGTTAGCTGAGCTAACTACAACTCGTTACCCCGCAATGTACTGCCTATGACCTCACATATTACATCACTCATGCCATGGTCAGTGACATCACTGATGACATCTCAAATAACATCACTGATGACCATCCCCCAGGGCCAGACCTTCATTTTCTTTTTTTATCCGGGAGGGGGGGACGCGAGGCCTCCCTCACCAGGGCCGATTTTGGCCCCAGAACCCCCATCTCCTGGGGCCTGGCCTTCATTTTTTATTTTATTTTTTAATGGGGAGGTGGGCCAGCACTGCCCCCATCTCTGGGCCAACTTCGGCCCCAGGGACCCCATCCCCGGGACATGGCCACCTTTTTGGGGACCGCAGGGGGATCCTCAAGGCCCCCACGGTCCCTGTCGGCTCCTTGCCTCCTGTGGGAGACGGAATTGCTTTTGGACAGAGGGAGCTGCAAACATGCAGCTCCCTCTGACTAAAAGCAATTCTGCTCCGCTTCGTGGAAGCAAGAGCATTTTTATTTGTCTCACTTCCATGAACTGGAGCTGAGTTTGCAATGGCTTGGCAGGAGCAGTTCTCCCGCCAAACCATAGCAAACTGTAATGTCCTGGGGGTGGGCACCCCGGTACATTACTGCAGCCGGCCCTGTGGAGTGGCGGTCCCCAGGGCCATCAACAGCGCCATGAGGGGGGCAGCGCCATCCCCCCCAACAAAAATTAAGCCGAGGGGGTGGTCCCCCGAGCTGCATGAGGGGGCTCCAGCCCCTGCGCATTATTTTTTAAATATAGCCCCGAGACGAAGCAGTCAGCAGGGGACCATGTGGCCCCTGCATTTCAGTCAATTAGCCCTGGTGAGGTGGCAGTCCGCAGGGCTGGGTGGGGGGGCTGGTGTCCCCCATGCATTAATATTTAATATAGCCCAGGGGATGTGGCAGTCCCCAGAGCAGTGAGGGGGTGGCCCCACTGCATTTATGTGAATTAGCACAGGGGAGGTGGCAGTTCCCAGGGCTGCGTGGGGGAGCTGGAGCCCCCCACACACTGTAATTCATTATAGCTCCATGGAGGTGGCAGTTCCCTGGGCTGCAGGGGACCCACGCAGGGCACCCCATCATTATTTTTATTTGTCCCGGGGCCTAATTAAACAAAGCATGGGAACCCACGCTTTGTTTTTTAAACATTTTCAGGGAGATTCGCAGATTGCCTTTTTGGCCCTGGGGGTCCCTGTGGAACCCACTGATGAGGCCTAGGGGTCTGTGTGTTCTACCCTGCCCCCTTTTCTTTTTTTAAAATGTTTTCTTGTGACTCGGTTCAGCCGAGTCACAAGATGGCTGCCAACTCTTCCTCATTTGAAGTGTTGCCAGCCAATCATATCTCAGGCACGAGATCGGAAGGGGTCATGGATCCACCATGGCCACAGTTGTATATCTAAGAAATCTTAACATTTCTCAAAAACTACTGAACGAATTTACACCGTTTAACAAAAAGGTCGCTTTCTGGACCAATTGCTACCTTTTTGCCAAATTTTGGGTAATTCCATTCAGCAGTTTGGGCTGTAGCCGTGTCTAAAGTTTCCTATGGAAATTAAGATTGAGAAAAAGCATTTTGGGAACCCCCCTTTTTCATGGCCCCGCCTGAAGAATCACTCCGGAACTTTCAAGACAGCATTTTAAGTGACTGGCGTATTAGTTTTGAAAACTACGTCAAAGTTATTGGCAAAGGAAAAAACACTCTTCCTATGGAAACTACATCCTAACTATAACTACCTACTGGCGACTGCCAGTAGGTTATATAAATATTTATGGAAATCTGTATCCTGTGCTACCGTCACGTTTGTTCCACCGCAATCACCAGGGGACACAGAGAGGCAGCACTCCATACGAGATCACAACAGGGTGTAGCTCCTTAGGAGGTCTTTTCTATTTTCTTGTGTTTTCCATTGTTTTCTTTCATATAAAGTGCAAAGTGCAATGAGTGCAACAGGAGAAAAAACGACCTACACGTTTCGGCCAGTGGCCGTAGTCTGGGTCCATATATATATATATTTATTTTTTTGTTTGCTGAAAAAGGTAGGAGGAAAGGATGTTACAATGTTAGAATGCAAAAAAAAATCTAAATGCCACTGACATTTACCAGTTACGGTATGTTGAGCAACGAAATCGTAATTCATATTACAAACAAGATCTGCTTGAAGGGCAAGGAAGTGGTATCTTAAATTACTGACTTAGATCCATTTCAGAATGACCTTTCTAAACTATTTAGCCTCATTTTAACACATTTTCTGAGGTGTGACCTTTAGCACAGGTTAGAATGTTGTTTCTTCCAACTTTTAATCTTGAAAGTGTAACTCTGCATCTTTAATTAGAGGAATTCGCAGAACCGTAACCTGGGATGCCTGTCTCGTTTGTTGCTTTGATATCCATGTTCTTGGCTCTGCTGAGTTGGCATCACTAACTTTTGAGATAACGACCGAAATGAATAACAGATGAGGTCGAGCTGGGGGTCCTGCAGGACTTGAAATCAAAAGAGCCCTCCGCAGGCGCGTTCCTTACTACCCAGTCGGAAATGGGGGAAGTGCACACTATACTATATTTCAAGCTGCCTACACTGTCTATTCAAATTATATTTTACAACTCCCCCACCTCCTCGTTCAGGTGAACTTAAACCTCCACATTCCTTCCTGGGAAGCCTCATTATTGACATCCATCCCTAGCTATTCTATGGGTAAATGCTTCTTTTCTTATCAAGAAATTCTAGCAAAATGAGCCCTTTTTTTCTTTTATCCTCTCCACAGATCGAACCAATGGGAGAAGTCTAAACATTAGGAAAAATTCCCAGTACGGAAACAACACATTACTGTTTAAAGATGGTGCTTCCGGCATCAGATTATCAGAGCACGTGCTGAGAGCGGCCTTACTAACCTGGCAATGTCCCGCCCTGGATAGCCCTCTATAAAGGAAGTCTTGATGCTCTCGTGGTGAGTGTAGTCGTATTCTGGGCCTTTACCGTGGCCTTTCTATCGTTTCTGCGAACAATAGTAGCAGCCGAGAAAGAAGACAACAAAGTGAGTGTGTATCGTGGTTAATGGCAGACTATGAAATGATGCACATGCAGGATGTGTACACAACACAGCCTTATATCATCGCCTTCAATGGCTCTGCTGGATGCCATGACAGCTAACAAGAAGGCTCTTTAAAATAAAAAATCTTACGCACGTGGAAAAAGCCCTGGGCTCATGTAACTCGTTGGCTCTCAGAGCCAGGAAGTAATCTCATCCGGATGCAGTGTTTTCACAGGGGGTGGGGGACATGCAGTGGAGCCTTGTTATCATGGTCCTTAAAGTCCTAATCATTGGAAGATACTCAGATTCTTTCAGACTCACAAGTCGACTCCAGAGTGAAAGATGAGACAGAAGTAGCTGGACAAGGGGTTGTTTCAATCACTTTGAGTTGAAACCAAACATATCTGTTTAATAAATTTGCTTTAATTAATTTGTCGATTAATTCTTCTGGAATCTGCTTTTCGGAGCTCAGAACGATAGGATAAAGACGTGCACAATGACAGTGTGACCACAGAAAAGAAAGTTAAAGGGTTTGGCACCACTCCATGTTTGGGCAGACAAGCATGTGCTGCTGTCAGTATGACAGCTCTGGATTTGATATGACTGCAAATAGTATTCTCACCAAAGACCCCCAGGAATTACAAGACTGGTGCATACTTTTAGGCTAACATCGGTGAGACCGTGCATCTTTAAGGAGCCTACCAATCTTGGAAAAAAATAGAATTGATTAGTTTATATTGTGAAAATTACGTGCAAATGATGCCATAGAGAAGAAGATCAAGCCAGTGAAAAGCAGGGTAAATTCTCTGACAGGCTTGGAGAAAGCTGCAAGATCGCAGGCAGAGCTGTGACCGCTATGGCCTCTGCAACCCTTGGCACATATTGGAATGTGTTCCAGTGGAAGCAGAGGCCGTGAGTGCTCATCCACCACCTGTTTCACCTTTTTCAATATGGTAGACATGATTCTGGTGCCAGGACTGCTGCAGCATTATTATTATTCGTGGATATCTTAGAGCACATCACTCACTTTTTAGGGGTCTTGTGGTGCTATAAAATAGTCTTTCAGATGGAAATGTTGGCGAGTTTAGTAAAACTGCCCAATTTTAAACATTTTAATATAATAGCTCCCGCAGATGTGCAAGTGGTATATGTAAGGAAACGGGTCACTAGTTGTCCACATTTGCCCTCAACTGGGAACCAAACAGCCCTTTGGAGGTGGAGTAGGCTTGTAATCACCATTTGCTGCCATGCAATCATAACAGTAAATAAATGATTGTCCAGCCTGTGCTTTTTCTTTTGAAAAATGTAAAGTACATTTATTACATATACACTATTCAATACTAAGCAGTAATTAACAAATATACATAAGGCTGATGGAAATACCAAAATACATAGCATAATCACATCTGACACCCTAAAGGGGTCAAGCTCCCCAAATCACATGTCAAAAATCCTAATTTTAGGAATGACTGAAATAATCAAATATATAACCATGAATGACTGCGCTTATTACTGGGAATAAAGTAAATGTACTTTGATTATGAGTTGCAGTCAACATCATTATTCCAATAAAGCATTCCTAAATATTGAGGGGCAGATTTATGAGGCCCGTTGCGCCATCGGAACGTCACTTTTTGTGACATTCCGTGGCGCAGAAGCCTGCGTGATATTTATCAGGCAGCACTGAGCCACTTTTTTTGGCTTAATGCAGCCTCGTAAATATCAGTCCCTTTAACGCAGTGTTCTGCGTTAAAGGGGCGTGCAATGGGTGTTGCTGGGGGCGCTCCCAGCAACATCCATGGCCTTTTGACACTGCCCCAGATTTACGAGAAATCGTAAATCTGAGGCAGCGCCAAAAGCTTACGCCTCCCCAGGGGAGGCGTAAGGGAGGCGCAACAGGGAGAAATATCTTTATTTCTCCTGGTTTTTCCTTTTTCTGTGTGTGCTGCATTCTGCAGCACCCATACAAAGAGGAAAAACCTCTTGTGATCATTTTTGTACAGAAAGGTTTCCCTTCCTGTACAAAAATATTCATCTCCGCAACGCAGGCACCCTTGACCATGGTGCAGAGGTGCCTGCGTTGGCGCAGGCAGCCCATTGTGCACCGGCGCAGGGGAAAAGGACAGGAATGCGCCGCATTTCATAGATACGGCGCATCCCTGCCCTTTTCTTTTGCCGTAGGGAAGCGCAGCAGGAAGGCCTGCTGCGCTTCCCTACGGCAAAACCTCATAAATCTGCCCCTAAATATGCATTTCTCATGGGTCTGTGTGCTCTTTAAATACCTGCGTGTGACATAGTACAAGGACAACCCTTTACGCCCACGGGAGCCAGGGTAACTCTTTTTATATGCATACAAAGCACCGTGGGTGTCATTCAATGGGTGGGAATCATATTATGAATCAGTGAGTATCCCAATTCATATAATTACCACCACAATATAGAGAATTAGTCTTATTTCAAGACACACTAACAACAAGTCTGACATGGGTTTCGTTGATGATGTGTATTGTTCAAATTCTCTGCAATTGTCAGTATAACATTATATACAAAGTGCAAACTGTGCAGTGCTCTGGTGAATGTGTGAATATAGAAGACACTGTACAATCCTGATTCAATAAGTAACTTCAAATGAGAACCAATAGCATGTCATTACATATGAATCATAATCACATTGGCTATATGAACCAAGGTGAAGATAACGTATCGGCCCAGGTTAATTCATTGGGTTTCTTCAGAACTTAGGGGCATATTTACAAGGGCTTTATCTCCGCTTTTTTGGCTTACAAAGCCAAAAAAGCGGAGATAAAACCAGCGCCCTATTTACAAGAGGGTGCTAACATGCACAATCTCATGTTAGCACCCTTTTTCCCAATGCCTCCCTTTGCATCTCTAATGAGATGCAAAGTGGGTGTCACTGGGCGTACCCCGGATGAACTACTTTGTAAATATCGCTGATGTTTACATCGCGATATTTACAAGGCAGCCCACATGATTTTAGCACACATTAGATTTTGGTGAAAACGGCCGTTTTCGCCAAAATCTAACGTCTGCTAAAATCCTGACTTAGCCATCCCTAACATAGGGGGTGGATTATGCTGATACGACCCTGTGGGTCGTTTCAGCAAGGTTATCGCCCTTTTGCAGGGAACATCGCTGGAAAACCAGCGATGTTCCCTGCAAAACAGCGATAACCTCGCTATCTCTGGAATTTTTATCGCCCTGGAGTAACGCGTTGTTAATAACACGCTACCAGGACGATAAATGCCAGAGATAGCCTGCGATAATATAATTATCGCTAAGCACGGCCAGCGATGATTATCGCTGGCTATGCCCCTAAGTCGTTTGGCTTAGAACCTGCAGGACATGGAAAAAGAAACCCAAACATGTGTGTCGGTACTCAGGTTTCCGTATCTGGGAATTACATAGGCAACAAATCTCAATATAGTCCAGTACTCACCAGTGGCGGTTGGTGACCCACAAAAATGGTATGTCGACATAAATAAAATGTACATAATATATACAAATAAACATTTAAAATATTCAAAAATGAAAAATAAAGTTTCACTTACCTTCTAGCCTGCAGGAGCTCCTTATCCAATCTAGACACTGCTCTCATGCTGCATGAGAGAAGCATCTGGATTGGCTGAAGTAGGCTGCCTCAGCACTCCGAAGAGCACTGAAGGCTGTGCTGGCTCTCCACCCTAGCTTGTTAAGACAGCCGGGTTGGAGAGTTTGAACTGCGCATGTCGGTTTGGCCATAGCAAGGTAGCCGGCCAAACCAACATGTGAAATTCATACTGAAGGGGTCACTCATCATTGCTGTCAACCAACAGCAATGATGCACTGGCCTCACCCTGCCCTCTCCATTCGGCAGAAAGCCAGAAAAATAAAATGGTAATAAAATCCATTTAATTTTTCCAGCTTTCTGCAGCAGTGTGGGGAGGGCGGCTCTCCTCTGCTCCCATGGAGGAACTGCCGCTGCTACCGACCAATGGCAGTGTAAGCAGCCTAATATATTTTAACGTGGATAGAACAAGAACATGGCCAAGCTAGGGACGGGTCCAGACAGGGAATGTGGGAGTCTGCCCTGTGACAGGATCGTCAGCGCAATCCTGCTTCAATGAGAAAGTGTGGCCCACCGGGTGTCAAAACGATCCTGTTCCAATTTACGAATTCCTGTGACCCAACAAGTGTCACAATTTAATGAAAAGGCAAAGCAAGGGGGGGACTATATCAGTGTAAAAAAAGTCAAGAGCAAGTCAGTTGGTCTGTCAAGCTTCAGATTACAATCTCTGTGAAAATGGTATCAATTAACCCACATGCGGTGCCCATGTGATCATTTGGCTATGGGTGAAAAAACAAGAAGCCATGTAGAAGACACTCTAATGATAACCAGTTCATATAGTCCATGTGTAGTTACTTCACACCACCCTGTGTGCTGTGCAATAATGCCCATGTGTGTAACCAATTACTCACAGCGATATGTGGACGCAGTCAGCCAGTAACTGCTCCTACTAGGTGTCATCAACAAAGTTACTCCTTAGGTTAAGGTAAGCCATACTCTAATCTTATTTGGCACTGTTTGACGCCTGAAGGGGTCTTAGGCTCCATAGGCCCCATGGGGTAACAGAATAAATTGGTATTTTATCCTATTCTGTTAGCTAGGAAAGAGATCTGTAGACTATGGCGTCAGGTGATGCCCCCAACGTGGAGTGCTTGGTGGAACTCAGTAAGATACTATAGAGATTTAGAGTAGAGGGTCAATGCATACAGAGAAAGATCAGACCCTGGGTTATTTTCGAACTTGTTAGATGATTTAGATCCTGATTAAACCAGTCTAGAATACAGGATAAGTTCCAATAATTAAACCTCTTGGTCAGCTCAAGATGTGTGCTGCGGGTGGTCCCCGTAAGAACATCAGCTGAGATTGGAACCACAAAGTTATAAGCAGCAGGGGTGGATCAGGCCGAGAGGTTGCTATAGCTAAGGAGGTCATATGAGGGGTAAAAAAACCAAAGCAAAAAAAGTTATTCCAGTAAATGAAGTTTAAACCGTGTAAAATATGAGCCTCAAACAATAAGCAGTTATAGCCACACCAGAATACTGGGTGGTACAAACTTACTTTGTGAAAACGGAAGGGGAGTTAGCAGCTTGCTCTCATCTTGCCCCATGCTGAAAATAGGCGTCTCGTGCACCAGGAAGGAAGACACAACAGACGCTGCTGTCTTATCTTCATGCAGTGTTAGCTGAAATTAAACCACTAACTGTAATCCCGGGTGTATATAGTCCATGTCGAACATGACGGCCCTCGTACGGATCGAGTCATTTGTATACTATGGCGACTCTTGAGGATAGTGATGTGCTTCTGGGTCTACACATTCCGCAAGTAGACGCCAGAACAATGTGTAAGTCATAAATACAGTACTACACCACATCTTAGACCTATTAAAGTATGGAATACTCACAGACATCTGAAATAACAGCGGTACAGAATTCATTGGATGTAAATACATGGCCCCTCAGAAATGTAGTAAGACCCAATTTCACTCAACAGTCATCCTATTACAAGAATGCAAAGAGGGATAAAAGCGAAATGCATCAGCAGCGGTCACATAACCAACTTGAACTCAGCAAAAAAAAAGTTGGTGTACATGGAACCAATTGCTACATCTATTGAGAAAAACAGCAACTCATAGAGTGCCATCTAAATCACATGTAAAATCAAAAGGGTAAAGCCAGGCATTTCATATCATTACCATCATTCAGGTCAGTTTGAGTGCTATTGAGTAGGTCCATCCATTTGCACTCTTTTCTGTCCATGATGTCTTTCATACTTTTACCACGATTGTCCAATATAACCACTTCAGTAACTTGCCAGCACAGTTTGTTTTCAGTGTGCTTTTGTTCCTCCTAATGTCGACCAGAGGCGCTCCTTCCACTCTACATTTGATTCCCCTCTACATTTGATTCTGCTTTTGTGCTGGGTGATATGTTGTTTGATCAGTTGGGTGGTCCGCTCCATGTACAGTTTGTTACAAGGGCATTTGATGATATACACAACATTTCTTGAATTGCAATCAGAGAGCACCTTTATTGTGAATGTCCTCTTCTGTCCTACCCACACCTTGGTATTGGACGTAAATTCACAGACAACTCAACCCCCACATCTTTAGAGACCTATAACTGAGGCGAGACCCATAGTGTTCTGACATCACTAACTCATGGGGCATTCTTATATGCTCCGATGATATAATCTTTGAAGTTTTTATTACGCTTGAACACAAACAAGTGAACCGCTGTTACTGTCTCATTGATTGATTGCCAGTTCCTCCTTATTATCATCTGTATTTTGTTGCTGACAGGTGGGAAGTTTCTCACCATAACCGCTCTATTATTGTTCTCTTTGGGTTTAGGTTTGAGTGTGCATTCCAGGGGACAGAACCAAGCTCGTTTTATGGACCTCGTAATGATTTTTGGGGTTGTAATCTTGTTCTAGAGTTTTTTTCTTAAGTACCTCAGCCTTTTGGAAAAAATCTTCCTTGCGTTTGCAGTTTCTGCACAGGCATGAAAATTGCCTATAGGGCAGGTTGTCCCTGAGTGCCCGTGGGTGGTGGCGATTGTACCTCAGACAAGAGTAAATGTCCTTAGGTTTCTTAAAAAGTGTAGTATATTCAATACCCTCTTCGTGTCTCACCAGTAGGTCAAGGTAGCTAACCTCAGTCGTGCTGTAATGGGCAGGGAATCTCAAGTCTGTTGCTCTGCAACAGCCAACCCACCATCACCAACTGGACACCCATCACGACCGAAGACACCACCTCGATCATGAAAGGTATCCACTCGGGGGCCCCCACCGACTCCTGCCCTCCTCACATCTTACACTGAGCCGCAGCCACCATCGCACCCGAACTGCAACGCACCATCAACACCACCTTCAAAACAGGCACCTTCCTAGACGTCTGGAAACTGCAGAAGTCAGACCCCTACTCAAGGAGCCCACAGCGGACCCCACTGACCTCAAAAACTACCGGCCCATCTCGTTCCTCCCCTTTGCAACCAAAGTCTCCGAGAAAATGGTCAACAGAGATCGGACACAGTTCATCAAAGAGAACTCCATCCTCAGCCCATCTCAATCTGGGTTCTGAAGCAACCACAGCATGAAGACAGCCCTACTCGCCGCAACAGACGACATCCGCACCCTCCTGGACCAAGGACACTTTGCAGCCCTCATCCTACTCGACAATTCAGCAGCCCTTAACACCGTCTCTCACCGCACACTAGTCACCAGACTGCACGATTCCGGCATATAAGGAACAGACCTGGACTGGATCCGATCGTTCCTCACCGGAAGAAGCCAGAGAACCAGACTACCACCCTTCCTCTCCGGTCCCACAGTAATCATCTCTGAGCCCGACCCTCTTCAATATCTACATGACCCCCCTCGCAGCCATTGTCCGAAAATATGGCCTCAGCATCATTTCCTATGCCAACGACACCCAGCTCATCCTCTCCCTCACCCGAGACCCCACCACTGTCAAACTCAACTTCCAGAAAGGAATGCAAGATGTCGCAAACTGGGTGACCAACAGCTGTCTGAAACTCAACGCCGAGAAGACAGAAGCACTTGTCCTTGGAACCACCCAGTCAGCATGGGACAAAAACTGGTGGCCGACCGCCCTCGGGAGTCCTCCTACCCCCTCAGACCACGCCAAGAACCTGGGTATCATCCTCGACTCCTCACTCACCATGAACCAACAGGTCAATGCCGTCACATCCAGCTGCTCCAACACCCTCCGCAAACTCTGTAAGACCTTCAAATGGATCCCCCCCGAGTCAAGGAAGACGGTCACCCACGCACTCATCACCATCAGACTGGACTATGGAAACACACTCCACGCCGGCATCAACAAGTTCCTACTCTGCAAACTCCAGACCATACAGAACCCCTCAGCCAGACTCGTCCTCGGCATCCACAGCAAGAACACATCGGCCAACACCTACGAAGACTCCACTGGCTCCCCGTGGAGAAAAGAGTCACTTTCAAAATCCTCACCCATGCCTACAAATGCCTATACAACAACGTACCCGAATACCTCAACGACAGAATCAACTTCCACGTACCCAAAAGAAACCTCTGATCCTCCAACCTCACACTGGCTTAAACCCCACGCATCCACAGAGCCAGAGCAGGCGGAAGATCCTTCTCTCACATTGCAGCCAAGACATGGAATGAACTACCAGCAGACATCAGACACGCACCCTCCCTGAACACCTTCAGGAAGACTCTCAAGATCTGGCTCTTTCGCTAAACGGAACAGCGGACCCTCCCCCCCTCCCCCCAGCGCCTTGAAACCCTCACGGGCGAGTAGCGCACTTACAATTTCTGACTTTTTCTTTGAAGGGGTGGCTAGATGGTATATGACATTATCCTCAAAGTTGCCAATGAAGGGGTTCCCTACATTTGGAGAAAAACATGCTCCCATGACAACACCCTTCTTCTGGAGATAAAACTCTTTTGTGAACATAAACTAGTTCTTTTTCAGAGCTGTGTTCATTAATTTGATGGTAAATCTAAATGTGTTCTCAATCAACTCTTCCTGTGAAATGTATTCTTGTATCACCGTACTTATGACCTCTTTCTGGAGATATTGGTGTAAAGTGATTCCACGTTGATTGTCCTTTACGTATGAACGCAATTTGAGAACCTCATCCTTCCTGTGTTGGTCAATAAACCTGCTTCTAGGTTCAAGTACAGGCCCACATCCAGAGACTATGGGACGTCCAAGGGGTTGTGCGAATTTATGTAAATCTTAGGAAGAGTGTACATCACAGGGGTGCATGAATGCTGTTTATTGAGGTAAGTGTGTTCTTTTTCAGTGATAGTGCCTTCTTGTGTGTTGTTATGTATTTCTTTCTGTATCATTTTTAAGGGGTCGGATCCTATTCTCTGGTAATGTCTCGTGTCCCCCAACTGTCTGTAGATTTCCATGTCATGATTAATGTTGTCCTGGATAACAATTGCTCCGCTGTTAGTGACTGGTTTGATTGTTATGTCGCAGTTGTTAGCCAGAAAGTTAAGTGCTCGTTTCTCGCTTAAGGGGATGTTAAAAGGGATGAAAATCCTTTGTTTCTCCAGGTCATTTACTTGTCTAAGTACAGTGTTCTCACATGCCAGAATTTAAAGGCTCATCAAAAGACTGGAGGAGGGGGGTCACATTGGGAAGGAAGGTGCAGGGCTGTATCTCCCCAATGAGGCGGTCAGGTTTGTCCCGAAAGAAGTGTTTCAACCTGATTGTCCTGAAAAATCCATAGAGGTCACTCCTAAGTTTGAAGAAATCAAGTTTCTCTGTAATAATGAATCCAAGTTATTTGCTTAAGACGTTGCTTTCATCATGGGACAAAACATATTTGTAGATATAGAAAATAGGTGAACCTTGTTTGTTCATGTTTGTTGGTCGAGTGGAATTACTCATTACAAGCTGTAGTACTGGTACCTTATCTGTCTATCTCCTGTCTGGTAGTTGTGGCCTCTCCAGCCCCTGCCTCTGCCTCCCCCCCCCCCTTCTCTGCCTGCTTCTTCTCTTGTCCTGTGCTAAAAAAAATGACCAATCATGGTAACCAATTCTGAGGTATGGTCTCTTGTGCTCGGACCAGCTACTTCCTTGTCCGAGCTAGCTGATGTGTGAATATATAAAACTTATAAGACACTGTATAACTCTGGTTCAATAAGTAACTTCAAATGAGAATCAATAGCCTATCATTGCATATAAATCATATTCACATTGGATATGTGAACCAAGGGGAAGATGTCGATGTTTTGACCCAGGTTAATTCATCTGGTGCGTCGTTTTCACTTTGCATATAATGGTATACTGCCAATTGCAGAGAATTTGGACTAAACATATTATCAACGAAACGTGTCAGACTTATTGTTTGTGTGTCTTAAACTAAGAATAATTCTCTATATTGTTGTAGTAATTACATTGACTGCGGGGCTCACTAATATATAATATGATTCCCAACCACTGAATGATGCCCACGGTACTTTAAATACTGGCAGCCTCGAAAACGCAATTATGAACGTAGCCGCTAGAGAGTTTCAAATTTTGATCACAAACTATATATTACCGTAAACTTCCCCCCTAAAGGGTGTTGCAAAACGTACATTTCTTTAAGCACCTTCAGAACACAATAACTGCAGCCATAACCTTAGTCCCTAGAGGGCTCTGCACTCCTAGCTGTAGAGCGCATGTGCTTTAGGAATACTTAAAAACTTGAACGAAATCTTGGATTAGTCATCCTTTCTGTAACACTTCCAACTTAGAGTCAGCACTCTCATGAAGTCCTTTGAGGAAGCAAAGCTTCCCCTGTGGCTCCCCACACTCTTTTAGTATGGTTAGTGGTGACCCCTTCAACCTTGGGCCACTACAAGCAGCAGAAATGATTTACTGACGGGCAGGGCATTATGGGACGCTGCTCCAGAGCAGTCAATAATCAATGAATGGCTCTCCCGCTGCAACGGGGAGAGCTGCTGCCTTTCTTTTTTCTGTTCTTTTCTGCCATGCAGCTTCCCGCCACACAACCTTTTCTTTGGTGGTGACCGGTTCCACCCAGGCACGCAGTGCAATGCCCATGATGGGGGTCAACCCAGAGAGCCCAACCCTGGCTGCTCCCTGCATGTGCAGCACTCTTTAGTGCTGCTGCGGGAGTCAGCAGGTTTCTTCTGCCCTACGGTCAAGGTGCTGATGCTTGTGGTGGCCTCCTGATCTCCCGGACATGGGCATGGGGAGCAAGCAGGCCAGCCACTGCTGGGAGAAGCTTGAAGCCTGAACCCCGCCCCCTTTTTCATCCACGGGCCCAGAGATGGGATCCGGGGCCCCTCCTCACCCTCGTCTTCATTGGATGAAGCACGGCGACGCTCCCCCACCTTGTGACAGACATCGGGGGCCAGAGTTAGGGTCCCGGACCCTTCAGTGCGTAATTCAGTCTGGGGTGGGGTTCCCAGGCCTACTGGATGCTGGGGAGAGGGCCCCACACATGCTCCCTCCGAGTGTAAAACACATCAAACGTCTCCTTCAGTGACCCCCAGGCCCTGCCCACCCAGGGGGGGGGTTGGAGTGGCTGGGCAGCAGAGCACAACACGCTGTGAGATTGAGCTGGAGTCAAACATCAGACTTCTTATCATTCTGATATCTTGGGCTTGTTTTACTCTTGGTGGCGAGTCTTAGCCACGTGGATCACTTTCCCTAGACGTCCTTGTCTCAAATGCGACAAATTTTGCAGGGAGCTGATTCCACTGGCACCTGCACCAGCCTTTGTCCTTAGTTTCCTCTGGGCCTCTCTACTTATTTTTGCAGAAGACAAGTCTATTCCCTAACTAGTCCTCAGGGGGTGTAAGAGAACCAGCTTCCCTGGTCCTCTGGAGAGCCCCCACTTGTCCTAGGGTCAAATAAAGTCAAAGTCCTTAGCCTACATGGTATCAGGGGGTTCTTCCTTATAATTGTCCATGGTGGCTGCCTCTCTGCGTCCTGCAGAAAAACCAACCAAGAGAGATCCCCCCACCTTGTACAGGCCTTTTAAGTGGGGTGGGCAGGAGGTTCCAGCAGACTGGCACCATTGGCCTATCCTGGGTTGCCACATCACCTCCCTGTCCCTGTCCCAACCTTCCTTCACAGCCTGCTGAGACATTTCAAAATGGCATCACCCAGGAGTCACTTGCCACATCTGCTATAGTGGCCCCTGCCCCCTCCTTCACTGACATCTTTCTTGTAGTATCTTGTGAGTTAGCAATGATAGGACCCTTTTGGTTCCTGATGGACTCCGTAGAACTGTAAAGTAAGTGTTTGGTGTGGGGAATAGAATTCATGTTTAGAATGTTGTGTTTGAAGTTATATGCAGAGCAATAAAGATGTGTAAGACCAAGCTCTGTATGTGGTGCTTTCATTTACGAGTACCCAGGCTGGGGAGGACACTATAATTGGTGACGAGTTAGGGGATACATAACCCAAAGATCAACAGTGCTCTCCCAGAGAGTTTGCCATGGTCCAGCAAACTGCTTGTGTGTGCCACACGTGCCTGTGAAGATAACGGAGGCCTCATTGATAAGTTTACTCATTGTTTACCAGAATCCTGCTAGTAAGGCCGTGAAAGAGGTACTGCGCCACTACACAACACTGAGCTATAAATCATACGGTACAGCAACCAGGTACAGAGAAGCACTAGAGACAGCGATAGTCAACGACAAAGAAGTGCTAAAAGAGAAAACATTTCTGACGCAAAGAAATTCTACAGGCAAGTAACAGCCAAGTATGTAAAGTTCAATGAGCAGCGACAGCCAGGTGCAAGAGAATGCTGTGAGTAGAAGAAAATAAATGCAGATAAACATTATAGGTGGTGATAATCAGCTATATAAAGAATGCGATCACCCTTACCTGCGTCTGAGAGCCATCCGACCTCAGCACCAGGCGCCCCATCCCAAGGGCAATGGGGTTGTGCATTTGAGGCTGGTGAATCACTTAGGACTGACTGAAAGGCTGGGGTAGTAGTTAGAATAGTAAACTTTGTCAATGGCTGCTGAAAAGAGCGCAATATATTTTGCTGTCCCCTTCTTGAAATCACTGCTTTATTTTGATACTGTCAAAAAGCTAAATATTGGTGACAGATGGACTACCTGGATGGAAGCGTTTATGATTTCTTTGACGCACCGGAAGAAACAGATAACAAAAAGATTGTGAAATACCTCAAAAATCTTGTCAGTGAGGGAGTAAAAGAGGATTATAAAGATACTGCTGCAAACTGATAAAGTCGCATACCCTCAAATCAAATTAGGGTTAAATCTCAAGGTAAATCCAATTTTGAATGTTGATTACAAAAGATAATTTTTCAGTCAGGAATGACAGAAAGCTGGTGAAAGAATCAACAAATTTGTTGAGATACTTGATATGCTCATCAAACACTAGAAGTTCAATAAATTCAATTATGAAGGAGCTATACAACTCCGAGTCTTCGACAGATGTCTGTCAGATTCATTCAGACAATGAAAGCTGAGAGAAATCCTTATTCTGAAATGAGTTTTCATGGCTGTAAGAGCTGAGGAACGTGATGATCGACAAGCTGCTGACATGGAGGCCAGAGGTGCCCAGAATGAGTCAGTCATGATATGATTCCGTCCATCATTTGTTTGTTGTAACGCTTTTCGCCCTAAGTGGGATGGGTATTGCCAGACGTGGGACCCGTGCTCACTACGCCACTGGAGTCAAGCTATCCTGGCTGATGACGGCTGATAGCCAGAAACCGGTCCTAGGATGCTTGATTCCGGTCCAGGGAAGACATGGCTTGGCAGTTGGGGCTGGACTGTTCCCATGAGGCACAGGGTCAAGACTGATTTGCATATGGCCATGTCTAAACTGGGGTGGTGTAGTGGGCAAAAGAACGATGGATTTAACCCAGATCTCTTGACTGGGGGAGAATGTCTGCATTGTCAGCATTCCGTCCATCATTTGTTTGTTGTAACGCTTTTCGCCCTAAGTGGGATGGGTATTCCCAGACGTGGGACCCGTGCTCACTACGCCACTGGAGTCAAGCTATCCTGGCTGATGACGGCTGATAGCCAGAAACCGGTCCTAGGATGCTTGATTCCGGTCCAGGGAAGACATGGCTTGGCAGTTGGGGCTGGACTGTTCCCATGAGGCACAGGGTCAAGACTGATTTGCATATGGCCATGTATAAACTGGGGTGGTGTAGTGGGCAAAAGAACGATGGATTTAACCCAGATCTCTTGACTGGGGGAGAATGTCTGCATTGTCAGCATTCCGTCCATCATTTGTTTATTGTAACGCTTTTCGCCCTAAGTGGGATGGGTATTCCCAGACGTGGGACCCGTGCTCACTATGCCACTGGAGTCAAGCTATCCTGGCTGATGACGGCTGATAGCCAGAAACCGGTCCTAGGATGCTTGATTCCAGTCCAGGGAAGACATGGCTTGGCAGTTAGGGCTGGACTGTTCCCATGAGGCACAGGGTCAAGACTGATTTGCATATGCCATGTCTAAACTGGGGTGGTGTAGTGGGCAAAAGAACGATGGATTTAACCCAGATCTCTTGACTGGGGGAGAATGTCTGCATTGTCAGCATTCCGTCCATCATTTGTTTGTTGTAACGCTTTTCGCCCTAAGTGGGATGGGTATTCCCAGACGTGGGACCCGTGCTCACTACGCCACTGGAGTCAAGCTATCCTGGCTGATGACGGCTGATAGCCAGAAACCGGTCCTAGGATGCTTGATTCCGGTCCAGGGAAGACATGGCTTGGCAGTTGGGGCTGGACTGTTCCCATGAGGCACAGGGTCAAGACTGATTTGCATATGGCCATGTCTAAACTGGGGTGGTGTAGTGGGCAAAAGAACGATGGATTTAACCCAGATCTCTTGACTGGGGGAGAATGTCTGCATTGTCAGCATTCCGTCCATCATTTGTTTGTTGTAACGCTTTTCGCCCTAAGTGGGATGGGTATTCCCAGACGTGGGACCCGTGCTCACTATGCCACTGGAGTCAAGCTATCCTGGCTGATGACGGCTGATAGCCAGAAACCGGTCCTAGGATGCTTGATTCCAGTCCAGGGAAGACATGGCATGGCAGTTAGGGCTGGACTGTTCCCATGAGGCACAGGGTCAAGACTGATTTGCATATGGCCATGTCTAAACTGGGGTGGTGTAGTGGGCAAAAGAACGATGGATTTAACCCAGATCTCTTGACTGGGGGAGAAGGTCTGCATAGTCTGCATTGTCAGCATTCCGTCCATCATTTGTTTGTTGTAACGCTTTTCGCCCTAAGTGGGATGGGTATTCCCAGACGTGGGACCCGTGCTCACTACGCCACTGGAGTCAAGCTATCCTGGCTGATGACGGCTGATAGCCAGAAACCGGTCCTAGGATGCTTGATTCCGGTCCAGGGAAGACATGGCTTGGCAGTTGGGGCTGGACTGTTCCCATGAGGCACAGGGTCAAGACTGATTTGCATATGGCCATGTCTAAACTGGGGTGGTGTAGTGGGCAAAAGAACGATAGATTTAACCCAGATCTCTTGACTGGGGGAGAATGTCTGCATTGTCAGCATTCCGTCCATCATTTGTTTGTTGTAACGCTTTTCGCCCTAAGTGGGATGGGTATTCCCAGACGTGGGACCCGTGCTCACTACGCCACTGGAGTCAAGCTATCCTGGCTGATGACGGCTGATAGCCAGAAACCGGTCCTAGGATGCTTGATTCCGGTCCAGGGAAGACATGGCTTGGCAGTTGGGGCTGGACTGTTCCCATGAGGCACAGGGTCAAGACTGATTTGCATATGGCCATGTCTAAACTGGGGTGGTGTAGTGGGAAAAAGAACGATGGATTTAACCCAGATCTCTTGACTGGGGGAGAATGTCTGCATTGTCAGCATTCCGTCCATCATTTGTTTGTTGTAATGATATGAAAAGTAAGCAGAAATGCAAAGCTGAGGGACACAAGGTGATGTCTCCAAAGAAAAAGAAACTGTGCATTAGATGTGGATTTTCATTTCCACACGAAGGCAAATACCCTGCCATTGGGCAGGTATGCAAAGGCTGTGGGAAGGAGAACCATTTTGCAACTGTTCGCAAGGTGAAGGAAAAGCTAAGTGCGTCACAACGAGAAAAAATAAAATGGACTCCCGAATGTTCCAGAAGTGACGTTCTACACTCCCCCACAAGGCCAAGCAACAATGTCAGCTGAGGCAAATCGGCACTAAACAAAGACGATTATCATCTAAATAGTCATCTAAGAATTCTTCAGTTTCATTGTCAAGTGACAGTGAGGAAGGCAGATGTACGATGTTGATGTAGTCGGACTGGCCCATGCACAGAAGACTGTGACTTTCATTCATCAGGACTGCAGAGACTGCACCGGACAAATTCAAATCATGCTACATGACTTTTCGCAAAAGACCTTTTGCCTTGAGAAAGCCCTTGGTCGATTGGCCATGCGGGCGAAACATGTGTTGGCAGCTTTTGTCCTTTTTGCTTTGCAATATTGGACCTATCTCAAATAAATGAACAAGAAACCAAAAGATGTGTATTGTACTACATCATTACAAGATACTACAATTACAAGTACAACTTTCTTCCACTAAAACCCCAGCATACACAGAAGGATATGAGTCAAAGGAAAGTCGATGAGTAAAATCACAAAAGTCATTCAAACCTTGTCCCAAAAATACACGAAAATTAAACGGTTGCTCCATACCTTTTATTATTGACAGTGGTGCATCGATAAGCATTATGCCTGAGGGGGAATACAATGAACTGTCTCGGTTGTCCTGTCTCATGCCATTGAAGACTAAAGTGTACACATGGACTGCATTGATGCCAATAAAGTGTCAATGTTCATTCATATCAACCATGAAAAACAAAAAGACAAAAGAACAAGCACCCATTCATGTACTTCAAGTTACTGAGTCAAGTGCCTGTTTACTCATTTTCAATACTGATATGGCACTGATATCTGTGAACTCCAATATGAATGCTCATCACGAAACAGTGAGCCAGTTTCCGTCGTTGTTTCATGGAGTAGCAAAACTAAAGACAATGAAAGTGAAACTGCATATCAATGAGGACATTCATCCTGTTGCTCGAAGACATAGACAAATTGCATTTCATCTACAAGAAGCTGTTGAGAAAGAGCTTGAGGCATTACTAAAGCATAATATCATTGAGTGATCTACTCATTCAACTCCGTGGGTTTTGCCCAAAGTGATAGTGCCCCAAAAGGACAGTGAAAGAGTTGTACGCATCTGTGTTGATATGCATCAAGATAACAAGGCAATTCAAAAGAAATAACATCACGGTCTGCACATTGCCGGCATGATCACACAGCTAAACTGTGTCTTCTCTTGCCTTGATCTGAACAAAGGATATCATCAATTGGAATTGCAGAACATTTCAGGCACATTACCACGTTTTCTACTCACATCGGTTTGTTCAGATATAAATAATTAGGTATTGTTATGTCATCACCTGCAGAACTTTTTCAAGATGTCATTCGATGTATCATACAACCAGCCATGAATGCTTTTAATTACAGTGATGACATATTGGTTTTCGGAGCTACCCCAAAGGAGCATGTAAAGCTCTTACACAAGTGTGTCATTTACTTACTGTTGCAGGTTTAACTTGAATGCTGAGAAATGTGAATTCCACAAAACAAAACATTAAATTAATAGGCCATATCTTTTCTGATGGCTGTATGATGCCATATCCAGCTAAAGTACAACCTTGTCAGCTGCCAATCCACCACAAAATGTTACCATGTTACATTCATTTCTTGGCATGGCCAGTTACTGTTCCAGATACATCTGTGACTTTGTCACAGTAAGTGCTCTCTTAAGAGACTTAACAAAAAGACATGCTTCCTGTTAGTGGTCACATGAATGAGAACACGTTTTAAGAAAATCAAGCATGCAACAAGAATGCCCCTTAAATGGCCTACTTTTATCCGAAGCTTCATACAGAAGTTGTTGTCGACGCAAGCCCAGTCAGGTTGGGCCTAATCCATGCCTTTCCACATATTCTTATATGAAAAACATTTCACTCTTGTAACAGATCATCAAGCCCTGCCATCTTTGGCAACCCAAAAGCCAAGATGCCTCCTAGAATTTAACGTTGGGTTTTGCGACTAGAGGAATAGGACTACACTATCGTTCACCAACCAGGGAAAGGTCAAAATCCTGATGACTTCTTTTCACAAGTGCCAGTACAGTGTCATGGTACCCCTTCCAAGGCGGCTAAAGGCTACATTAACTTCATCATAAAGTCCAGGACACCTGCCACTATTTCACTGGACAAATCATTACTGCAAAGAGCAAAGATAGGGACATGTTGATACTAAAAGACATTATTGCTCATCAATCCCGAAAACAGTACACTCGCCCTCTCACATGTGACAGCAAATATCAGATGTTCAAAAATGTGAAAGATGAAGTGTCCATTACTGAAGAAGGCATTGTCTTATGACGTTCAATAACTGTCATACCCGAGAGTCTAAGGCAACAAGTAATTGGAGTGGCTTATGAAGGGCATCGTGGAATTGTTGCCAATAAACAAGCTCTCCAAGACCGAGTTTGGTTTCCTCATCTTAACAAGAGAGTTGAAGGCCTTTCATCTATGCAACTGCTTATCTCCCAAAATCACTCAACATACCTAGAACATTTCAGATTTACCAAAACATACATGGGAGAGAATTGCTGTTGATTTATTTGGTCCTTTTGACAATGAACATCACCTGATGATGGTTATGAATTAATACTCCCATTTTCTACAAGTAGAAGATCTCTCATCATTTACTCACAGAGAGTCATCGAGAGGTTAGATGGCATCTTTGCAACATAGGGTGCTGACAATGGCCACCTTTCAACAGTTGAGAATATAGAGGCTTTCTTAATCATATCAATGTGAAGCATCAGAAAAGCACACCTCTCTGGCCACAAACAAATGGCATTGTCAAACGCTTTATGAGCACGCTTAAAATAAACGTCCAGCATGCTACATTGGCGAGGCTTAATCTGAAGTCCGCTCTCCATGCTGCTCTTCGAGCTTACCAGTCAACTCAGCATTCAATGACAGGTGAAAATCCTGCTACCCTGATGTTCGGGAGAGCAATGATGACCAAGTTACCATAATGGACCAACAGAAGGTCTACAACAGATGGGGAACTTCGTCAAACAGACATGTGCTGGAAGCAAAAGATTAAAGTGTATGCCGACAAGCGTCGATGTGCCAAAAACACTACTTTCAATGAAGGATATTGAGTATTGGTGCTACAGCAGAGAAAACGCATATCTGATGCTCCCTTTGATGCTGAACCCTTCAACGTTGTCACTAGTAAAAGATACATGGTAATGCTCTCTGCCCTGGAAAGTCCAATACATGATATTCTTCAAAATTATTTTAAAAAAATATATATATATATATTTAACAAAGGGGTGATGTAGGGGCCTATTAACAACAGAATGGAGATGTGTGGCGTTAAGCAAACATTGCTAAAACCACCCTTTTCCATTCTGAAAATGCATGGATGCGCCGTATTCACAAGAATGCAGCGCATTCTTGCTTTCCCCTAGCGCTTGCGCTGAGTTCAGCTGCCTGGTGTCAACGCAGGCACCCTTGCACAACAGTGCAAGGGTGTCTGCATTGGGCAAAATGATTGTTTATGTGCAGGAAGGTCTGCCCTCCTGCACATAAACAATCACTCATGGTGTTTCGAAACTTCGAAGTGTGCTGCTTAATGCAGCACACATAGAAGTTGCAAAACGTAAATCTTTTTTTTTTTATTGTTTGTGTCCAGAAAGGGTCACCTTCCTGCACATACACAATCAAAGGCAATTTGCTGCTTCTATGTGTGCTGCACTAGGCAGCACACATGGAAACAGCAAAAACTAAGAGAAATACAGAATTTCTCCTTGCTGCGCCAGGGTAAGACCAGGTTTTTCCTGGTCTTAATTCTGCCGCTGCCTCCTATTTATGCCACCCTTGTAAATAGGAAGCAGGAATGCCCACAGCAACACCCATTGCCCTCCCCTTTCACGGTGAGTACAGTATGAAAGGGTGCCTTATTTACAAGGCTGCCTTGTAAATAAGGTGAAGCCCCTATCGCAATCACAACATCACTTAAAGTGACGTTGTGGTAGCAATAGGGGCTTGTAAATTTGCCCCGTAGTGTCTTGTGAGCTAGCCAAGACAGGACTCTTTTGGTTCCTGATGGACTCGATAGAACTGTGACATAAGTGTTCGGGAGTGGGGAATAGAGTTCATGTTTAGAATGTTGAGTTTGCAGTTACACCCAGAGAAATAAAGCTGTATAAAACCAAGCTCCGTGTGTGGTGTATTCATTTAGAAGTACCCAGGCTAGGGAGGGCGCTGCAACTACACCACTCTGTATGCCAAAGGAAAGCAAAGCTGCACTCTAAGGCAGTCCCCCCAATAAGAATATAATGGAGTGTCACTGCAGACAAGATATCAAACCACAATTACTTTCCCTAGGGGCGTATACTAACATTATGAGGCATACTCCAGGTCAACATCTAATCCTGCAGAGTTCCCTCTGCACCAGGCTACTTGTGCGCAGTTACCGGGCTGCGCATGGCAGGAGTCTCCCACACACAGCCCTCATACTTGCGCAAACGTCTTCATGTATAACCAGCCAAGTGCGCCTTACGCTTGCTGCATTGCAGCTGCCTTATCTTAAAAGGCCGACACTGGTGTTAAAGACGCACAGTCCATTTACCATGAGCTTACCATGGGCGAGTCACAGGTTATGAGGCTCCCCCAAGGTAAAAGGTTGAAAACCAGGTGATCAAATAAGGAAAAATCCAGGCAAATTGAATGGGCAGTACCCTGTGCTTCAAAGTATATAATTCCAAAGTAGAGCTGCTTAGGTCCGGAAAACTCTACCACCCCACTTCATCAATTTTAGTTTCGGAACCCTGAATAAGAAGTGTTCATTCAATATGAGGGCCCTAAGAAGGCACAACAAAATCAGTCGTATCCTGTATGTATTGGAGCTTCGCAATATTCTTTGAAGAGAGTCTATGACAGATAAATTGCTGCAGTCTATCTGAGATTGGTCAAATGTATTGGTTCCTATTATTCTCTGTGCAAAGAAAGCAAGCAAGAGAAAAACTATACATGTAACTCTAAGATGACAGACCAAAGGTTATTAAAGCTACTTGGTCAGTCAGGTCGATATCCAAATCAATCCACATTCTGAGGTTCCTGGCGACGTTTATCAGCTGGGAACTAAAGAAGAGAGATTGAGGCCATAGATAGGCATCCCAGCTATTAAGATAATTAGGGATTAGTGTAATATCTGTTTTGTAACGTTTAAGCTTTAGGAAGTTCTAAGACATTAACCACCCTATGATAAGTGGGTCAGTGTATTCTGACCCATGTGTAAAAGTCTGTTTGCTCAAGGGCCGGTATCACAAGTTACTTATTATTCAGCACATCCGATAATCATCAAATGCATTAAATAACTCTACCTTTCTTAAATTTAAGCAAGTCAAAACTCTAGGGGCCATATTCTCAAGGAGCTATCGCCGAGTTAACGCAACTTTAACGCAGCCAAATCCATGATAAATTTACCGCCCCATTCACAAGCTGTTGCAAACAGCCGATATCACCAGTTTTCCGGCGATAGCATCCGCAAAAAACATCGCTACGGATGACCCCGGCAACTATCGCTAATGAGATGCCGAGTAGGCGTTCCCGAGCAAAAAGCCATGACAACACCACTCCGCAACATTCACGACAACCAGCCAGATCTGCGATAAGATCACAAAACATGCGTTAACGTGCGTTAGCACCAGGAAACTAACACCTGCTCCGACCTGGTGCAAAGTCGGACTACAACCTCACCACAAAAGAGGGCCCAGCCCAGAGCCACATCTGAAGAACAACAGATGCCATGGAGCCACTGAACATGCGTGCCGGACACCCAAGAGGGCCACAACACCCAAAGCCACCACACCCAGGACCCCACCTCCCCGGCACTCCCCCCCTGCCAAAGACATGCCACAACAACTACACTGATACATGTACCAAATAATCCGCCTGATGTCACACTATCACATCAGGTGACATGCATGTGTTGTCGCAAAAATGAACATCACACATTCACCTTCGAAGCAACAAATGAAACTTTATTAAAATAAACAGAACAGAAATGAAGACACATGGCGGCTCCCCTCGGGACAATCCATAGGCCACAGCCTGCAAGACAAAAATCATGACGAGAAGGTGTGTCCAACACACATCAAGGGACAGAGAGAGAATGAAGGAGAGAGGGGGGAAGAGAGAGAGATAGACGGACAGAGAGGGAGAGAGAGAGATAGACTGACAGAGAGGGAGAGAGAGGGATAGACGGACAGAGAGGGAGAGAGAGAGATAGAAGGAGAGAGAGATAGATGGACAGAGAGGGGGAGAGAGAGATAGATAAAAGAAGAGAGGGAAAGGGAGAGAGAGTGCCGACACTGCGCACCCAGGCCACACTGCTCACCTGCTGCCACCGGTGTGTCTCCAACCACATGCCGGTATGTTGTGCAGTTCACCAGGTCCCACATCTGAGACAGACATCATCTGAAACAGAGTCCAGATACCTGAATGGCAAAGTACATACAATTACACACAACATCATCGCCCGTCTGCCCCTGCGCACCCAGGCAGCTTCACCCCGGCCCTCCCACCACCAAGCGGTGCATGCCCGCTCCTGCGCAACCAGGCAGCTGCACCCAAGCCCCTCCCGCTGCCCAGTGGTGCATGCCCGCCCCTGCACACCCAGGCAGCTGCACGCCAGCCCCTCCCGCCGCCCAGCGGTGCATGCCCGTCCCTGCGCACTCAGGCCTCACTGCTCACCTTCCGCCACCGGCATGTAGAAAAGAGGCCCACCACATGCTGCTGCAAGCCCGGGGCCCGCAGGCATGGCACCCTCCACATCATGCAGCCCCGCTCCACAGGCCACCAGGTCTCACATTTGGTGCTGGGTCTTGATTACTCCATGGCAGAGGACATACCAATGCACCCGGCACCATCGCAGGCTGCGCGCCTGCTCAGCTTCATAGGTGCCACTAACTCTGTGATTCAGGCGACGACACCACGTGGTGGTAGGCTTGTGCTTCCCGCTGGCTCAGGCCTACACAGCGGTCCAGCAGAGCACACAAAACCTAAGCCGTCCGGACCGCCGGCACGGGGCATCATCGCAGGCTGCACACCTGTTCAGCACTTAAGGTGCCCCTACCTCAGTGCACCCAAAGTCACCATCCCATGGCGGTGTGCCTGTGCTGGCCACAGTGTATCCGGTGCCACCAAGTCTGTGCCCCGCTAGTCATGGACTCTCTATGCTTTGTTATCGTGGTGCAGAGGCCATCATGTCACCTCCGATCCTGCGGGATGTGATGTTGCAGGGCCCTGGACCCCATGCCTACATGCACATGACACAGATACACCCCGAGAGAGGTTGGAAATGGGCACCCGGCTCTATTTATTGGCAGGGTCACATATACTGTGACGCGTGTGCTGGATGGGTGTGGTGTGGGTGTAAACCAGCCGTTAGGGAGTGGCCGTGGCATGCTGACAACTAGAACTGTGAGCAGCAGATCACTACAGGGGAGTCCTGGCACATGTGGCGTTGTTGTCCCCCCCTGGAGTGTAAGCGTAGTGGGCCGGCCTTGCGTATGCCAGTCCAGCGTAAGGGTTTGAACAATGACCCCGGGGCACTGGGCGTGGTTCCGTACGGGGCTGGACAAGAAAGTAACAAATGCGTGTGTCGCTGTTGTTGCCTTGGTGCCACCCGGACAACATTCAGCAATGTGTCACCCTGCGACCCAAGTCCAACGACATGAGCCACATGGACGTAAGAGGAAATCACTGACCCTAAATTCATCCATACTACCACACTTGAAAGACCATAGAGACAACACATCTGTGTGATTCGGAATGTTTAATGCACATTCAGTGGAGTGTTGTATTTGGAGCAGTACAGGGCCATGCAAACCCCACTTTCTAATGTTGGCCCGTGGAGGGCCAGCCAGAGTCATTCAGGGAATGACAAGTACAAAGGAAGTGAAAGAGTTCAGTCCGCAGTCTGTTCGCTGTGTCATTGGCGATCAAACAGAATATGGCAGTCCATTGTGAGTGTCACAGAGTGTATCGGGGGACGATGGAAGGTGATGATGCAGATGGCAGAACCAAGCTGAAACCGGACATATGGCTGAGATGAATGCTACAGTTTTCTCCGTACCAGTAAGGCGGTTTCATCCGCATCTTCGTCCTCTGCTGTTTCATGTGCCTCACGTGTGGGTGGTGCTGGCCTTTCTCGAGTACTGTGTGGCAGTGACACCTCAGGGGCCGGAGGTGGGATGTCTGCCGCACTGTGTGGCACTGACACTTCAGGGGGCGGAGATGTGGATGTAGTGGTAGCAGCAGCATGCATCGGCGCCAGGCCTTGTGGCAGCAATGCCATGAGGATGATTTTGAGGTCATTGTGGAACTCAGCTACCTCTCGCTGGTGTGCAGCTGTGGCAGCTACTCTTTCCGCATTGGCCTGCTCCATGGTCTCCATAAGCCTCCGCATTAGTCCCAACTCCCAGGCGAGCTCGCTGGAGCCACCCTGACTAGACAGTCATTCTTGTCGCACAGTCAGGACTCTGGCGATGTCAGCCATGGTTCGTTGGAGGGCATGGAGCAGACTGTGGGTGTCCGTAAGGGACTGAGAGTGGTCGCTGATGGAACTTAGACACCCACGTATGGCATCTAGTTTGTCTGCCATGCAGTCAAAGCCCACCCGCACCTGTTCAGCCAGCTGCTCCTGGCATCCCAACACACAGCGTTGGAAGGCCATTTGTTCTTCGTGGGGGTCCTGGGAGGCAGCCGTGGTGGTGGGTGCTGCCTGCTGTGTTGTCTTTTCAGGGGATGGGGTGTCCCCGTTGCAGCAGGGCTGCCCTGCTCTTGGAGGTGGGCTGCGGAGACTGTTAATGAACTCTTGGAGGGCGTCGGAGTCGAAGCTGTGGTGGTCCTCTTCGTCATCAGAGAAGAGAGGTTCGGGATGCTCTGAAGGAGGTGTTTGATTGTCTCTCTGCAATGTGAAGGGGAGATGCAGTTTAACAATGTGTTCACATGTGTCGCATTTTACATGTCAACATACCTACTGCATGACTGTGTACATCGTGGCTGTTTTGGAGGGGCTGTCCATTTGCTGCGGGACAGTGGACATTTCGACAACATCATGGATGTGTGTTTGTATTTTTACAATATCAACGCAGATTTCACTGCAATGCCACTTGTGATTGGCCAGTGTCTACACCCAGTCGGCACCAGTTGTGTCCTGTGTTCTGGTGTGGACGTGTTGGGGTTTGTGCCACTTTGTTGTCAGTGTTGATGTGCTCTGCATGTTATTTGTGTGTGCTGTTTGGGGGGGTTGGCCCCTGCTGCTTTGTTTTGCTGCCCCTTATCCTTTTCATGCAGTGTGCCTTTGACTTCTGTGCTTGTACAGTGCTGACATGTAGCATACTTGGGTACATTGTTCTCTTGGTGGGAGATGGGATCTGGGGCATGGTTTGTCCGCAGATGTGCTGTGCTTACTTGCGCATGTGTGTCATTGTGCCCATCTCCACCCGTCACCCCAGTCACTGGTCATCACTCACCCTGGTGCTGTTGTGTCCGGTCCTGTTGAGTAGTGTCCGGGCCCCCAACTCCTGCCACCGTCTCCCCACTGATGACTGTGGACACCATTTCCTTCATGTTGTCCAGCTTCTCCTGTGGCGCTGGACTGCCACCTCCAGTCTGCATTGCTGCCTTTTGGTTGTTGGTGAGTTTCAGCTTGGTTTTCCACTTGACATCATTCCAGCACCTCTTGACCTTGTCCATTGTCCTCTTCAGCACTCCGACTGCATTCTCCTTGTCCATGATGGACTGCAATAGGGGGGCTTGTGGGGTTCTAGTTCTCCTCCTCCTCCATTGTGCTTGGCTGTTGTTTGGCATTTGTTTGTCAGTTTTATTTCTACTTTTATGCTGATTTTTCCTGACTGATGCATGTGAATTGCAAGCCTGTAGCTGGTTTTCGCTGATTTTTGTATCGCGCTTGGCCTCATCGCAGCTTTTTTTGCGTTTGCGTTTTGCGGCGAGGTGTTGATTTTAACGCGATCAGTTGGCGCGTTATCTGGGGAATATCGCATGGTGCCGCTGTGTTGAGAATGCTTCGTTAACACGGCGTAATTTTCACGCAATAGACTGCGATGTTGGAGGTTGCGTTAAGTAACTTTTGCAATGGTTATCACACGTTCTTAAGAATATGCCCCTATCATTTTACAGAAATGTGCATGTTATTTACCATAACATGCAGATTTTTGTGCGACAAACACCATAATCTGCATGTATTCCCCAAACCCTTAATACCTGCTTTTTATCGCATACGATAAATAACATACCATGGGGTTTTATTATTTATGAGGTGCAAGAAATAGGACCTTCACTCCTAATCAGGCCCTTTGTCTTGCACAGCTTCCAAAGCTAACCTCCTTAATAGGGTCTGCAACATGCGTGAAACATAACTGAGGGGATGGCTGTTTAAACAAAAATTTTTATCACATCCTTAGGTGTTAGTATATGACCATGAAAAAATCCTGGGTCCAGTCCCACTGCATTAAAGCCCTCGATAAGCGAGCTACCATACTCAAAAACAAGTGGTCATATTCTATTGCTGACAGATCAAATCACATCTTCTGAAGAGGCCATTACAACTCCTCGGTGCTCTCAAATGTAATCTAAGCAAAAACGCAAAAATGGAAAACACAAAATGATGTAAGAACTCACATCAGACTGATGAATCAAGTAACCTTACATGCAGCACAAACACACTTGTAGGTATGAGAAAAAATACGTGAATACCCTTTCCCATAAAAGTGAACCATTTCAAAAAGGATTTTCTTATCATACCTCTACCAAACTTCTCGATTCCAGTGCAACCATGGCTTCATGCAATGTCCAGACTGACCACTAGCCAGAGATCATGAAATATTATAAAACCTCAACCTCCAATCCAAAGGTGCTAGCCAATATACCAACCACGACAATGAGAAATAATCAAACTACTCATCCCAGTGGATGCTTTCAAACAAGGGACGTGTTCGGCGGAATTTGCGAAATTCACTTTCGCAAACTATCGCGAAAATGTTAAAAATCTCCGCAAACACACCGAAATATCGTGAAGACGCGGATGTTTTTTTCCCGCTCGTTCGCGGTATTTTCTGCGTGATCGCGGCTCGCCAACTTACCCAGGCGGTTGCTCACGGGCGCGGCCATCTTGTTTTCACTTGTCCCGCCCGCTCGCGTTCGATATGACGTGCCCGCGTCCTCACGCTCTCGCTCGCGGTGGAGAATGACGTGTTCGAGATCTCAAGCATCTCATACTCTCGCGGTGCATGATCGCGAGAAAAAAGACGTGATCGCGCGACGAATGACGTGATCGCGCGACAAATGACGTTAATGCGGGCGCGAACTGTCGCGAGACAGCGCAAATGGCTACCAACAATCCAACATCTCGTGGAGAACGCGACCGGATCGGGAAAACTTGTCGGCGAACGTGGGAAATCAGGTAAGGCGATCGCTCGCATGCGAGAATGTATTTTTTTACAGCGCGAGCAAGAACACAAATTCCGGTAAGTTGCGGATAGCGGAAATGTTGACATTTTCGCGCTCTCCACGGAACGCGAAAATGTCAAATTATCGCAATTTACGCGAGCGGAACGGAATTTTCGCCCAGGCCTACTCAGGAGTTAATGAACTTCCTGCTCGTTGAACCAACCAAGATCCACCTGGATCTACTCACTGAGTAAACTCTTCATGCAGTCACACTCATCATAGAGGCAGAGAGGGGAATCACATAACTTACCTTTTATTCTCACTCAGATAAGATGCTCGTTAACTGTGCATACACACACACACAAAGTATAACTCTTGCCTCTTACTAGCCTATAATAAAGCTGGTTTTGCTGCATTATGATATAACTCTGCTCTGTCCTGAAAAATACGATGTGCCGTAATCTCATTTAAAGCACTTCGTTGAAATTGAAACCCGACGTTTTGGTGGTCCGTACCTTGCTTGTCCCACGGTATCCACGGTGGGCTAGGATTGCTTTTTGTATATATATACATACATACACATACACACGCACACACACAAAGTCTAACTCTTGCCTCTTACTAGCTTATAATAAAGCTGATTTTGCTGCAGTGTGATATAACTCTGCTCTGTTGTGTATATACATATATATATTGGCACAATAAAGACAGATATGGTCAGGGCACCTTAGCAGGCGGAGATATGAGGGCTATAAAAGTCATTTCTGTTACACGTGATACAGGGAAGGGATAAAAGCCTTGTATATAACTGTAAGACTAGACTGATTAACAAAGAACAATCAATGCTGACCATTTCCACTTAGGTAACTGGGATCATGAAAATAAAAGTTTAACTCGTTATGTTATTTATTAATCGGACAAAGAGATAGTGGTCAAAGTACTATCGAAATTAGCATAATGATCACTGCTGAGAGTGGCTCATGTGTAAACACGTGCAGCAGAAACGTGTGTGACCTAAAAGATGTCCTTCGTGCTCCGAACAGCACCATATAGCGTGGTTAGAAGGTCAGGATTTTCAGGAGGCAAGAGCAGAAATAGAACAGCTGTCAAGGTTTATGGTTCATATTTACGAGTTGGCACGCAGGTAACATGAGGTCATAATATCATGGGCGGTGTTATCGATTCTGGCCAGTAACAACACCCACATCACGTCCTGTAGGATTTTTCTCCGGCTGGAATTGGAGATTACTGCGTTTGCCCAGGATTCCGTGCCATTTCCTGCTCACTTGTTTCACCTCACCTTCACCTGCTCTCCATCTGGTTTCACCAAGTGCGGCACAGCAACCCGGTAACACTTGAAATTGTGCGGTGTGGCAATTCAATAAAAACATGCAGAATTACCACTCTGCGCAACTCAGAATGAGGGACTTATAATGGTACTCCAATAGCAATCCTTTAGGGTACCACAAAGAGATACCAGTCGACAACCCTGACATTGGGATCACATTGAATGATATTGGGTAGAAACAAAACAAGAGGGTTCTATTAACTTGGGAGAAAAGATTAGACATGAAGAGATCACATTCATAGTATGCGCACAACGTAACACTCCCCCCTCCCGCACTTCTAACACCTTTCCGCCCCCGCGGGTGCCCAAGAACTCTCAGAAGCAGGTTATGTTGTCCAAGGCGTAGACTTTTATTCACATCAAATCAGATAATAACCACGAACCATTCCGAGAGTAAAAGTATTCCACTTGTATATATCTCATTATTCACAGCATCACACTTTAGCGACATCCACATGTCAAAAGCAGTAAGGAACATTAGGCCAGATATTACACTTGATCTTCAGCTTGGCCGTACACTTTAACTTCAATTTGGCTGACTCGGCCGTCCCACTCAGCTGCGCACATTGTGCCAGCAGGCCCCAACACGCTACCGCAAACAGTTGCATTACTTGAACACCTAGGCACCACATAGCGCACCCGCCCCGGTGGGGTACCTGTACTCAGGCAGCCTCCCCAAGATTCTACTCAGTCCATACGTTGCAGTAGAGTCCAGGACCACCAGCAGGTCAGTCCCCTCCACGCCTACCCTCTGCACACTTCCATCTTATCTCCTCCTGGGGTTCATCTAGTCGCTGAACCTCCATCGCTGGCCGCACACTTTAACTTGAATTTGGCCTACTCGGCCGTCCCACTCAGCTGCGCACATTGTGCCAGCAGGCCCCAACGCGCGGCAGCAAACAGTTGCATTACTTGAAAACCAGGGCACTGGATAGCGCACCTTGAATTTGGCCCACTCGGCTGCACAAATTGTGCCAGCAGGCCCCAGCGCGCTACTGCAAAACAGTTGCATTACTTGAAAAGCGTTCCTTAAGGTTTTTGGCAGGCAAAGTATGTCGTCCTGGAGACCAACTCCAATGATCTCTATCCCACTAGAATCCATGCCAACCTGACCCGAACCAGAGACAAATCAGCAACCGTATGACCGCCCTTAGCATTTCCAATACCCTCCATTGCGGAGGAAACGACCCTACCCAGGGACGCCACTAACAGATTGCCCCAGCCATGGTGAGCCCCCTCTCTCGCCCGCACGGAGCGAGAGAGGCGGAGCCATGTGCACCTTACTGATGCCTTTTAGGAGCCACACAAATGTGTCCCTTCTGCTGTGAGCCCTTGCTCAAGTCTTGCCATCTTGTGTTGTGCGTGAGTTGAAGATATTTCCGTTGATCTACAGCTTCCCCCTGCTGACTGAGGTGTGACCACTGGAGTACTTATGATAATATACAACATGATGTGAAATCACACCGCACCGCCTGTACCAAGCAGCCTCCAGAGAGGCTGGACCCGTTGTCTAAACCAGCTGATACACCATATCCGGTGCTCAATCTATCCCATGCGTGCAGCGTTTGTGATACTGCAATGTATTTGATTTTATTTAAAGTGCTTTTTATCACATGGACTTAGCTTGAAGAACAAGCACAGATCTTTATAAAGAACATCTGGGTTGAACGAGGGGCATCATTGACGCGCCTTGCGAACACCACTAGGCAGCAAAAAGTGAATTTGAATATTAACCTCCCGTTACAGTGTCCCCAGGTAAGTGGCTCAGTGTAGGTCTCGCTAAATTATTTTGTCTGCCTGGTACAACTAGTGCATATTAATGAACTGGTGACACTCATTCAGTCACCAAAGCTTATTATTTCTATTTAACCCGAGTGCTTATTACTTAGTAAGGTGGCACTGAAAGTTGTCCTAACCACCTTTGACAAAAAGGAATAAATGCGCCTTTAGAAGGATCTTGCCCAGGCTGCATAGACTCATTAGAAGTACCATGAGAACAGCATGGTCTCGAGCTGATTGTTCCAACTTTGGGTGGAAGGCGGTCCTCTTGCGACTATCGCCTTTAGAAAGATCTCGGACTGGCTCTATAGACTCCTTAGAAGGACCATGAGAACCCCATGAGCGACTACCTGTTAATGCCGTGGAATTGGTTCCCCCCTTTGCTATCACCCCAGCCATGTGGTTAGATGTAAGCATAGGAATGTAGTCTGGTACCAAACTGACCCAGACGACTGTAGCCGTACCTTCTTATCCCGGCGACAATTAGCCACCATTGCCACTGGCAGGAGTATTGGGACCCAACATACTGAAAACATCAGTGAGAAACAGCTGATGTTATTACTGCCAGGGCACTCAGCCCTGCAAGCCATTTTAAATCTGTAAGCAAGACTCCGTTGGATATACCTCCCCAGCAGTGTCCAATCGTGTGTTACTTAAAGTGGCAGAATATAGCCCCCAGTCTTGATACCGCCCAAGTGAACAGGAACTTAAGTAAAATTAGCAAGAATGCCTGTTGTGTTTTAGCCTCATTACATTGCACGGAGAGGGACTGCATGGCTCTGCACAGGCCAGGCTATATTTACCCCTGAGCCCAATTGCCTATACCACACGCACCAATTACCGCAGGGGACATGGAATCCTTCCCATGCCTGCTGGTACCGATATGTTAGTTATCCTGAAGTTCCTGCCAGTTGCTGGCTTGAGAGCATGTTGCCGCCATGTCTTCGCGATCATATAAGTGAAGAGAATAACAAGCAATCAATGTTTGGTATGCTACCACCTTTAATATACAAGATCAGATGCATTTACTTTCACGCGACTGAGGAGGCTAGCTCTTATGACTGCACACATATAATATATACACCAAGCCTCAGAAAATGTTGCTCGGATTAAGCGCCGAGACTCTAACCCTGTACTCCCAAAAGGTAACCCGGCAAGTCTGGCTTTAACGGCACCTGCATTAATTGTGTCCATGTAACCTCAAAAGTTACTGGCTTGTAAAATATTTCTGACAGAGTTCAAGTCTCGTACGCCCCCCGAGTCATTATACATTATGCTATGACATCATTTTAGCAAAGACAACATAGATAAAATGCAAACTAGGTACATAAAAAAGGCATTAACATTGGCTAATTGTGAGAATACCATTTTAGCAAACTATTGTAATTTTACACAGTATTGATTAAAACTTTTAAAGATGCAAAGGAGCTGCATAAAGGTCACCAGACACTGGCAATCCAGACCGATGGAAAATGGCTATATCAGGGGTATCACAGGTAGGGCACATGATCCTGGTGACATTATAGTAATGCATGGGGTTGAGGCATTGTCATAAAGAGAAATGTAAGTTCTGAAGTTGCCCCCCCTTCCCTAGGTTTCTCAGTAACAAATCACAATGAGAATGCAGTGGTTCATTCACACCTTAGGGCCCAGTGCCACAGCACCTGCTGCACTATTGAAGGCTACTTCCTGGGCACTGCTTCCCCATAGCCTTGAATGCCTCTCCACTGAATGCCGATGTGCAGAGGCAAGAGCTAATGCTTGCCCCATACTTAGACTAGCGTACAGCCCAACCGTTGCTTTTTTACCGCATGGCGGTATTCGTCTGATCCGCAAGAATGTCACAATAAACTCACCATTCACTTAACAATATTGTGATCTGTTGCAATTGAAGTCTCACTTTTCTTATAAAAAGGGGTATTTCACTAACAGTCAGCTGCTATGCCATATTGCAACCCCCGGGCACGGACGGTGCTCAGATACTTGAGCCCTGCCCCATTTGCATATGGGCGCGCCCTCTGCCTATCGCGGCAGATGCAAGATCAACCCAGCTTTGGGAGGGAGGGGGGCAAGCCAAACCTAGACCAATTTTTGGTGTGTGTAAAAGGCCGCTTTATTGAAACAGGTGCATATCACAATTTATTAACACTGGCAAATGCCTTACAAAACTAAAACCTCATTATACATAAATTACCTGACTCCTTGTTCCCCCCCACCCCTACGATCCCCACATCAAAATCCCCCACCCTGCCAAACACAAAACAACATTAAATAACAATAATATTACACAATCTTACACAATATAGCATTTACAATTCCTAACCTCCCATGACCCAAACTCCTACCTGCCTTTGTGCAACTGTAACTAACAAACCTCTAATCTAAACTTAGCCTACCTGATTACCCTTTCCCTGCTCCTGCTCACAAACTCCCAACAATTAACTAAAAACTACAGCCAATCTTGGCCAACTTTCAACAACCCCGCCAGCACCTGTTCCAAGCGACAAATGTACAACAACTCCAGCTCTATGTACCTGTTCCAATAACCGCCTCTGCTAAAAAAAACAAAATGGAATAAAAAAGAAACCCCCAAACTAGGGAGGGAGGGTGGGGACAAAAAAGCCTACACTGCGCATCGCTCGCAGCCACCAGGTCACCAAACCTAAAATGGTGGTTGGGGACGCGACAAAAACCGTCATATAGCTACTGGGCTTATCCTTCAAATTTTGAGTTACTATTGGGCTAGTCTCAAAGTAGCCCAAGTATCACCAAATGGCCGCTCTGCGGCCAGCCCCTCCCCCTCCCAGTCTGCCCGGAGGGCAGACGTCGCGTTGCTCGGCTGCCCCCAAACCCCCCTTGGGAGGGAGGAGCAAGCCAAACCGAGACCAATTTTTTGTGTGTGAAAAAGGCCGCTTTATTGAAACAGGTGCATATCACACTTTATTAACACTGGCAAATGCCTTACAAAACTAAAACCTCACTATACATAAATTACCTGACCCCTTGTTCCCCCCCACCCCTACAATCCCCACATCAAAATCCCCCACCCTGCCAAATACAAAACAACATTTCATAACAATAATATTACACAATCTTACACAATATAGCATTTACAATTCCTAACCTCCCATGACCCAAACCCCTTCCTGCCTTTGTACAACTCTAACTAACAAACCTCTAATCTAAACTTAGCCCACCTGATTACCCTTTCCCTGCTCCTGCTTACAAACCCCCAACATTTGACTAAAAACTACAGCCAATCTTGGCCAACTTTCTACAACCCGCCCCCCCACCCGGGAAAAAGGCAGGAGGGTAGGCGGAAACACCGCCTCCCCATTTTCCTGCCCCCTAGGCCTAACCCATTAGCGACTTTGCACACCCAACAATCTGGCCAGGACTTCCCTAAGCTCCAGTAAATACAAGTCCATGCCCAGCCTGGATAAATGGTCACCATCTCCCCTAAAAAAACTCTGGCGTATCATACTTGATGTCCCTGTGCGTGATCCTAAGAAGCCCCAAATGCCGACAAAACCGAACCATTTCTGTGATAAGCTTCCTCCTGGCCTTGTCCACCACCCCCGGATTTACCGCTCCTCTCCAGACTCTGCGAGGAACAAATACTGTCCAAAGGACAGCACAACCAGACCACTGACGCCTAATCAAAGTCAAATCACGTTTCATGCATCTCATCAACGCCAAACCAGTTTCTTTCACCATGTCATTCTCTCCTAGATGAATGACCAACACGTCAGGGCACCTTCCAGCCACCATAATCCCATTTAAAACCTGCATCAACTACTTCCATCGCATAGCCTCCTTACCCCTCCAACAAACGTGAAACATTTCTTTATTAAAACCAAGATTGTCCCCCAAATAACTGGTGCGGGCCTGGACCTGTGCCCACTTCACAAAGGAATGTCCAAAAATCCATATAGTCATGTCTCGGGCGAGGGGACTCATCACTGAACCTGAAAAGAGAAACATGAATAAACAAAATGAAAGAAACATAACCGCGCTACAACCCCCCAGAAGCGCTGCGCACATAACGCTGGTAGCAGTCAGAGGACCACCTACCTAACCTCATGATGTTACCTCGCCACCAACCCTGGCTGCTCGCCTCCGATGCTGCCCCAGTCCGAAACAAATGAATCCCAAAACCTTTCCCCTCAATCCCCAGCCTGGCCAGCGCCTTCCTCAACACAGCCAAGAGCTGGGAAGCTTTCACACTCCACCCGTTGGCATGTTTGAAAACTACCCCAACTGGATCAGGAGCCAAGGACCTCCACCTCGCACCCCACCTGCACGGGCAAGTCAGCTGAGGGTCGGCAGCTTGCAAAGAAATCCATTTACCCCCTCCCCTCTGATCCGTTTTAGCTTTCCTAAGCCAAATGCATATCTTATCCCGGCAAAGGGACACCTCACTCCATAACCGCCCCTGGTCAGATTTGGATCCTAACAGTTCAGAGACCCTGAATGCCCCAAAGAACATCCATGACATCAACGTGGAGAAAAGACAGACTTCAATACCGTCTGTGCATATCCCGGGCAAAATCTGAAGCATCCTCCCCAAAAGCTCCCAAGACAGGGGGTTCCTCACCCTGGTTGCCCGTCCGCATTCACGGGCCCAACCTTCCAGCATGCGTATCCCGATTTCACCTGCGGATGGGGCATAACCCCACAACAATTTCCCAACAAAAGCAATCGCCGCTAGCTTACCCGCTATCGTAACCCTCGTAAGCCCCCTCTCAATCAAATCCAGGATAAACTGAATCACATCTTCCAGACGGAGTGTTGGTGAGTCCCGCGCTTAGCACCCGAGTGCAAAAATTCTACCCATGCTGTCCGGTATGCTGTTTTTGTGGATTGCGCAAGAGAACCTAAAACCAGCTGCAATATCCTGTGTTGCCTACGTACCACAAATGCTACGGCATTCTGGTCGGGGTCCCATCTGCGTCCTTGGCTAGCCCATGGAATCTCCCCCACTGTGAACGAGACAAAGCATCCGCTATGTCATTGTCCACACCTGGCACATGCACTGCGCGAAAGGCAATATCATGCCGTAAGCAGCCCAACACAAACACCCTGAGCAACTTCAAGACTTGTTCATCTCTGGCGGACTGGCGGTTCAAAATTTCTACTACCGCCATGTTGTCAACTCTGAAAGTTACCTTTTTGTGCGCCAGCTGCTCCCCCCATAGAGTGACCGCAACCACCAGAGGGAAGAATTCCAAAAAGTCTATGCTCCTGCCCCCCACCCACTCTGAAGGCCACTGCTCCGCGCACCACTTCCCTTGCCAATACAGACCAAAGCCTTTGCTCCCTGCCGCATCAGAAAATATTTGCACATCCCAAACCATGTCACCCTCCCGCATCAAGGAAATGCCATTGAAGTTCTGTAAGAAAAACTGCCACATTCGCAAGTTCTCCCTCACCCCCGCCGACAGACGCACATGATGATGCAGAGGTCTCTGTCCTGCTAGTGCCCTCTCCAGTCGCCTACAGAACGTCCTCCCTACTTCCACCACTCTACAAGCAAAATTAAGGTGGCCTAATAGCACCTGAATCTCCTTCACAGTAACCTTATGTTTCGACAACATTGTCGCCAGCAGCCCCAACATTTGCTGCTTTTTGTCTGCCAGAAGACGTGCCTCCATCAATTGGAGTCCAACTCAATGCCTAAAAAGGACAGAGAAGTGCAGGGCCCCATAGTTTATTTCCGGTATCAACGGCACGCCCAATTCCCTCATGATCTCATTCAAACTGTCGCGCGCCTCCTGGCAGTCCGTGGAGTCTGAGGTGCAAACAAAGAAAAAGTCATCCAGGTAGTGTGTAACTCCTTGGTGACCCGTCCGTTCCGAAAACAACCATTGCAGGAATGTGCTGAAGCATTCAAAAAGTGCGCAAGACATAGAACAGCCCATCGGTAATGCTTTGTCCACGTACCAGTGACCGTTAAACTGGATACCCAAAAGATTCCAATCATCTGGGTGGACTGGAAGCAGCTGGAAAGCTGACTTTATGTCGCACTTTGCCATCATCGCCGTTGCGCCCGTGGTCACTACCAGTGACATGGCTACGTCAACTGATGAATAGGACACAGTGGCCTCACGCTCATCTATGAAATCATTCACCGAACCCAATCCAGGCCTGAAAGGGCTGATAAACGAGCTGGAGCCCGCTGGCCGTGAAGATGGTTTTCCCAGACCTGGCTAACCCCATCGTGTTTTGCCATAAGTCTGTGTCCAGCTCACCCCATTTGGCCTCTGGGTCCCACGCCATGCGTGCCCGAAACTCCTCATCATATTGTGCCCAAGCATACCCGCCCCAGTAATCGGTGCCTTCCTAATCACGTCCATGTACTTGAACATGGCCACAGACCATTCCGGGTATTTCTCACAGTACACGCTGGCATAAATAAGGAACGCCGCCGTCCAATTTTCAATCGTCAAAGGCACCTTCGGCCTTTTTTGCCAACTTAAATTCCTCCTCTTTTGCCCTAACTTCTCTGTGGAGGAGTTTAAGCAGCTCAACGTATTCACACTTCCATATACGTTCTTTGGTAGACAACATTAAATGCGCACCCAATGACTTAGTGACACTCATGTAAGGCAAACATCCGATTTTCAACTCTTTACTCTCTAATTTAGTCTCCGCCTCCCCGGTCAGAATCTCGACCGTCACCTTCTTATTCGTCACGTTGTCTCCCGTGCTCCCGGATGCCTTACCTGTGCCCTCCGCTGACCCCTTACCTGGGTCATCCATCCCTACCCCCACATCCACCACATACGTACCCTTACTCAATCTACCTGCCTTCCCCTCCTCCCTGTCAGCCCCACCCACCCCCACCGACACCATAACAGGACACAAGCGCTCTGCTTATTTACCTGGCACCAAGGATTCCGCCCACTGCTCCACTGTGCGTCCTGACAAAGGGGCCGACCTCTCTTCCCAGCGACATGTCCGACCCGTGGGCTACACCTGGCATCGTGACATCTGAAAAACACTACACACAGCATTACTCACCCCCCTCACCCTTGCCTTCAAAATCCCTCAACTCCCCCTCCTCCATGCTATCTTCCTCGTAATCTAATTCCTCCCGCTTGGAACCTCCGGCTTTCACCGCCGGGGGTGCAGACTGCACCCTCCTAGAAATACACAACAAATCCTCCTCGCTCCTTCTTCTGCAATGTCCCCCGGACTGTTGAGGCCCAGTGGGTGTTGGGGCAGGCAAGCCCGCCTTGGGCCTACTTGTGCCAGCCGCGACGGGATCCCCCGCCGGAACTGGGTACGCCGCCCGAGGCTCCACCCTCCGTTCTCCTTGGCGCCAACGGGTTGCTCCCAGCCCTGCCAAGTCTGGCGCCTGCAAAACAAAACATGGTCTGGTGTGCTGGGCCCACCTCTCCTCTCTCTCCCATCCCAACTCCGCTTCCTACCTGCACCGAACGTGCTAGCCGCCCACCCCCGCCCCACCACGCTAAGATCTACCACTTTCTAACTGTCCCCTAGGTCCCCCTCCCCATCACTCCACTCCCACCCTGCCCCCCGGCCCAACTAGGCCCAGCCTCCTCGTCCGAAAAACCCTCACATAATTCTCCCGATATTCCCCCGCAGACACCCTCAGACTCAAACCCCTCGGCCGTGCTCGTCCCGCCTATGTCCCACCGCCAAACCGCCCTCCCACTGCATACCCCCTACCTCCTCCACCCAGGAAGCAAAGATATCCAGACCCTCCCAATCCTTATCACTCTCCTCTGACTCGGATAGCAAAGGAGACACCCCCCTCCCCACGGCCCCAACCCCACTCCCCCCCACTACCTTCCCCACCTGCCCTGTCCCCAAAGAACCAACCTCACCCCCCCGGACACCTATCCTGCTCTCCACCTCCCTACCCGACGTAAAAACCTGCCCCGAGCAAGTGGGGCCCCCAACCGCCTGCCCAGAGCTCACCCGTGCCCTCCTGCCAGCATCTCCAGTGGTCAATCGCTCCGAGGACGTCAGGGGCACACTCTCCTATACACCCTTCTGACCCGAGACCCTCCCATCCACCCGCTCTCCTTCAAAATTCTGCCCGCTGCCCCCTGAGCAGGCGGGGCCTTTAGTGACTGTACCGCACTGCCATGCTCATGTGGGGCCACTCTTCTCCCATATGAGCGGCCCCTGTCTGCCCGCGTCCTCGGAGGGGAGACGGTGGATGTGCTCCCCTTCCGGGACCTTTGCTTCCCACCACGAGGCCCGGGTGTGACCGCCGGGGCCTCACTCACACCTCGATCCCGCTGTGCACTTTCCCCTTCACTTGGGGCAGCTCTCTGCATACCGGAGCGGCCCCCATGCCCAGATGACCGCGGCGGGGATACGCGGGACGTGCTCCCCCGCCGGGCCTTACCGCCAGTGACAACGGGTGTGCCAGCCCTCCCCTTGCCCCCCCGAGACCCAGAAATTTCCCCAGGGGCCACACACATGCTAGACGCGAGGCCCTGCAGACTCACCTTACTCCGCACCGACCCCCGGGGGGGTGTGAGTAATCCGCGACGGCAGCCGCCACCCCGGCCGACGCACGCCTCACGGGGCGCACTCCACCCGAGGCTTCCGGCAGGAGTAAATCGAGCCGGCCAGCCTCACTCAGTAGACGTACCGCTTCTAACACGCTGTAATCTTCCCCGGCCATTGCAAACACAGTAACGGCACCAAAATAAGTAAGCTAAGCAAACTGCTAGCTACCGCCAAATGCCTGACAAAAAAGCCTACACTGCGCAGCGCTCCCAGCCACCAGGTCACCAAACCTAAAATGGTGGCTGGGGACGCGCCAAAAACCATCATATAGCTATTGGGCTATCCTTCAAATTTTGAGCTACTATTGGGCTAGTCCCAAAGTAGCCCAAGTATCATCAAATGGCCGCTCCTCGGCCAGCCCCTCCCCCTCCCAATCTGCCCCGGGGGGCAGACCTCTCATTGCTCGGCTGCCCCCCAAACCTCCTTACCCTGCAGCCCGCTTTCCTAGAGGCCCTGCTACCTTCCCGGCACACACAATAACTTGATTACTGCTGCTGGGAGTGCCCTCTGCCTAGCACGGCAGCCGCTGTTGAAAACCACTGTCCAACTGTCACTCACACCCTCCGGGACACCCACAGAACTCGGACAGCTACCGACTGTTCTCTTAACACCATGCCCCCCGGCTCAATACCATATTGTCCAGCTAATCCAGATGCCACCGTGACGCCACCCAACTTATAACCGCTGCTGGGCGTGCCCTCTGCCAGTCATGGCAGCCTCTGCTGGAAGCCACTGTCCCACTGTCGCTCACACCACCTGAGCCACCCACACAACTAAGACAGCTACCGCAACATTATCTCAATGCCCCCGTTCAATACCGTGTTTTTCAGCAAGCCCTGATGCAGCCGCAGTCGGTAGTGGGAGTAGCTGCCGGGCGGTGACGTGGGGGGGGGGAGGGGGAGGGCGGGGGGTAGTAAACTATGGATTACGGAGGTTTACAGGTAAGTAAACATATAAATTAATAAAACGAATTTCGTTGCGCGCACTGCATTCCCAAATGCGATGCAGTACAAGCAATGAAATTCATTTTATTAATTTATATGTTTACTTACCTGTAAACCTCCGTAATCCATAGTTTACTACCCACCACCCTGCCCCTCTCCCTCCCCACTTCACCGCCCGGCAGCTACTCCAACTACCGACCGCGGCTGTCCTGATAGCCACTGTGATGCCACCCAAGTTCGTAGGACACAGGAAGAGTATACAGTAACTTAAACCACAACCCTTTCTGTCTGGCACATATTTCCAATAAGTACGCGCCGTTCCCAGCCTCCCTTTTAACTACTTGCTAATTAGAGAGCGCAGTTTGCACAGACATTGCCTAAGGCAGCTTCGTTTAAGACTACCTTACAGGGCACTACCGGACCAGCGCGTTTCCCTGGCTCTGGTGCTTGTGACTGCTCCTGCACACACTCCCAATGACCCCTGTAGCTACCCCCGCATGTACAGCCAGTGGCCGCTCATACACACTTGTGAGTAGGAGCGCGTCTCCATAAAAAGCGCGTCCCCTGAACTCACGCACGCCGAGGCATGAACCCGTGGCCCGGGCACGCCTATCGGGATACTCATTACCACCGACTTGATTTGGCCTTAACAAGCCCTGCACACAGCATGAGCTAACATCAAAGGCAAGTCGCTTCCAAGTTGAATGCCGAGAGGACACCAAACACGGAATTGAATATTACAGGCTGGCTTGCCTATGAATGTAGTTAGAAATGATAATGTGGATGCACCGGTACACACTAATCCGGAATAACTAAAATACACATTTAAGAGCGCAGTGTTAGAAAATATATAATTAAATACCAATTTTCGGGACACGAACCCACGACCTTTACCTTCATAGCATCCCGTATATGGCTAGAGCTACCGCTGTTTCTGTAGCCACGCCCGCCACAAACGGCGCGCTCTCGATAATCGTCCTTAAAATTGAATGAAACTGCAATTTCCCCCCCCGACCATAGAAAACATGAAAATGGCCCATAATGGGGAATCAAACCTGTGAACTTAGGTTCTGAGCACTGTGATATTATTCAACTGTGCTATCACCCTCTATTTATATAACACTACACCAGGCCTCCTTGAAACCCACCGTTACGACACTCCTGCAGCTTTCCTGGGGTACTAGAAGACAAAGAGGACGAGACCCCTGGGACTCCACCTTAAATAACGTAATTAAGGTTCGGTTTCCTTTACGTATTGGAGCATCAGCAGGGATCCATCTCCTTCTGGCATCTAGCCCCTGGAGGAGGCTCGGCTCCGTGGCGCAACTAAGGGCTCCCCTCCCCTAGGCATGGGGGGCACCTACTCAAGAGATCCTCTGAATTGGAGAAGAGTTGGAGTCAATGTCATACACCAGGCTAGAGTAAGCTTGTTTTAGAGCTTTTGACGGTTTCGGTGCTTCCGAAGGGAGGTATGATTTGCACCTGATGCCTCTGGTTTCGCAGCACTGCGTTTTGTCCTTCAGATAGGTGGATTAAAAAAAGTAGAGAGCCACACAAGGAACAACCACTGTTGACCCTTGAGATGCTGTGCATCCGAAATCCATTCCAAGTTTCCCGAACATCAGCGAGCAGGAGTGTGTGTCTCTTTCTCCCTCATTACTCCCTTTTTCCCTTAGCATGGACCTTCATTAACATCTTTGTTCCAATACAAGGGGATAAGTTGAACTCTAGGGGGGAGACAGAGGGATTGGCCTGGACATCCACACCTTTGAAACACTGTGTTCATGACAATAAGTCAATACTGCAACTTTCAATAAATGTCTTGATAACCTAGGTCACTTGTGATGACTACCTAGCATATATATTGTTAGACCTGGCAAACGTGGTGTGGTTTCCCCCTAAATTTTTGCTTTCAGGCCTCCTGTTTTGCTGACTTTGATTTTGCTGGCCTTAGGACTCTGCACACTTTACCACTGCTAACCAGTATTACAGTGCTTGTGCTCTCTCCTTAAAACATGGTAGGATTGTCTTTTACCTAATTGGCATATCTAATTTACTTATAAGTCCCTAGTAAAATTTTCTACATGTGCCCAGGGCCTGTAAATGAAATGTTACTAGTGGGCCTGTAGAATTGATTGTGCCACCCACTTAAGTAGCCCTTTAAACAAGTCTCAGGCCTGCCATTGCAGAGCCTGTGTGTGCAGTTTATACTGCCATTTTGTTTCAACCTAGCAAACACACCTTTTTAATGCATATGTCATCCCTAAGGTAGGCCCTAGACAGTCCCAATGGCAGGGTGCAGTTTATTCAAAAAGGTGGGCATGTCCTTTTAAGTTTTATATGTCTTGGTAGCGAAAAACCCTTGAATTAGTTTTTCAGTACTGCAACTGCTATCTCTCCCATAGGATAATATTGGAGTTGCAATTTCTAAATGGAACCTAACATGGTAAAATCAGATTTTAAATTTCAATTCTAAAAATGCCCCCTTTAAGAAAGTTGTCATTTCTTGCCTTAGCCATTTGGTGCCAGCAGCCTGTCTCTGGTCACATGACTGGGTGTAGTTGGCAGTTGGGATTTGGTTATTCCACCTAAACAGCCACACACAATGGGAGCTTAGGTGTGACATTTAGGGCCAACAGTGGCAGGATGGGATTGAAGAGCTGGGCTCTACCACGCCTGGATAGGCTGTGTCCTCTCTCCACACAAAGGGCTGCATAACCCCTGTAGTTAGTCTGGAGCAATGGCAGTGAAGGCAGAGCATCTGTGCACCTCACAGGCATGCCTTTAGAAGCTTCTCCCCACTTCAAAAGCACAACTGTGTATAAAAGAAGGACCTCAGAAGCCTCCACTTCAGTACACTTCTGGCCCTGTGGATACTCTGCCAGGAAGAAAGACAGCTGTGCTGCTAAAAGGACTATCACTCTGCTGGACTGCCACCCTGAATGAGTTGTTGCTCTGTTGTGCTGACTGGCAACATGTTGCCCTCTTGCCTGGGAAGGCAACCCATCTTGAACTGAGGAACCCAGAGTGATTCAAAGGGCTAGTCTGTTGGCATCCTAATCTTAGCCTCGAGGACATAAAAGGCCCACCAAACAGCACCTGGACCCTTCTTCATGACCGCCAATGGGCACGTTTGCACCAGAACCATGCCACTCGCACCAAAAATCAGTAGGAGATGTCACCAGACGTTTCTTCTCACAGCAAGCATCGATTGTCGCGGAAGACCGCCAACGTGAGACCCCTGCGCGACCGTCCGCGAAGCCCTGCCAACTCCTCGCATAATGCCAACCACAGCCAGCGATGCTCTCTTTGCTCCTAGCAACCCTCCTGGATGCAAACAGGCCTCTTGGGACAAAACTTGAGAAGGTAAACCTTCAGCAAGAATAATCTGGTACTGTATCCAACCCACGCTCCATTGCGGTCGGCCTGATCAATTGAGTTTCACTCAGCCTAGCATGACAAGATAACCAAGGTTGACGCTTTATGCTTTTAGGCGCTGTATTGCAGTTTATTCTTTAAAAAATCGTAACTGGTTCTACTGATTGGATTTTTGTTATTTTGGTCTTGTTTTACTTACTAAATTGAGCACTATATTTTGAACTTGGGATTTGTTTGTGTGGTGTTTTCACTGCTATACTCTTTGGAGTGTTGCACAAATACTTTATACATTGACTCTAAGTTAAACCTGACTGTTCTGTGCCACGCTACCAGGGGATTGAGCACAGGTTAATTTGGGATTTGCCTGTGCCTTTTTTTTTTTAAATCTGTTTTTTATTAATTTTACACAACCATCCAAGTAGGCAACAAAACGTGGTACAATATCATAGTTGTACATGGCATAATGACATACAGTCTCAAACAGCACAGTAGAATACACAGTTACAGTGTCGAAGCATTATGTGATTCCTCGCTAGACATTGTGTAGTGATTTAACCTTTGCAATTGAATCTCCTATTGCAAACCAGTGCGGATGCTTCCAGCTTTTGGTCCGTTATCCGGAGTCCAATTACAGCCTACCCTGAGTACTCAAATCTATCTGGGATTTGCTTGTGCCTTACCCTGGCTAGAATTGTGGTTGCTCCTTGACCAGGGCTCACTCCCCAGTCAATCAGAAACCCAATTTCTAACATATACATAATACCAATCAATTGTAAATTCAAATCTTTTCAACCTTACTTTTCACAAACTGGGTTTTTAGTGGTAGCATACATACAAGCCAGTAAAACTCTCTGTTGGTTTTATAAAAGCCCACAGACTGTGCTAAGAAGAAGCAAGTAGGAAGGAAGAAGCACAATGTCAGTTGAACAAACCAATAGGTAAAAATATTAAGATATTTGATGGAAGATATATATATAATCAATTAAAATGTCACCCACCTGTGATCAAGGCTTCAAATAGCCAAAATGCGTAAAGACACGAGTTGGCAGTTTTTAAAATTAATATCTGGAATGGTCACAAAACAAGGCTCGGCAATCCTTCTTTGATGTTCCATGACGGGATTCTCCATTCACTATGCCGCCGGAGCTGCCCTGCAGGGTCGGGGGCTCCTACTATGGAGGTTCTGTTTCTCGTGTTACGGACAATTTGGGGGCATGACCCACTCGCCCTATGCCAGAACGGAATGGATTGCCTAGGCATTTCTGGCATTTGCGGTGAGAAAGGGAGAAGAGAGAGGCACACACCACTCTTTGAGAGTTTTGAATCCAGGTATTTGGGAAAATATTTTGCTGCTACTCAATGACATTTCGTGCACGTATTCACTTTATTCCAGAGTGCAATTTTTCAAATAGTGCAAATGGCAGTGAAGAAAAGCTATTAAGCAAAGGTTTGATGTTAACTGCGTTTGTACAAGTTAAACAACACTGGTGCACCTTGGGACTTGTAGTGCTGTGTACTGTCACATGACTTTAATTTGAGCACTTGCAATCAATTAAAATGTCACCCACCTGTGATCAAGGCTTCAAATAGCCGAAACGCGTAAGGACACGAGTTGGCAGTTTTGAAAATAAATATCTGGAATGGTCACAAAACCGGGCTCAGCAATCCTTCTTTGAGATATATATATATATATATATATATATATATATATATATCTCCACAAACTTCTCCTTTTCACTTGAATGCGCACTCAACTGCAAGCATAATTAAACCAAAGCTGGCAAATGGTTTTCAGATTGAATTTAATCTTCTTACGTGTTTCGAGGCTTCAAGTCTCTTGTTCACAGGTTTTTCTTCAATCTGTGTAAAAACGCTGTGTCCTTGTTGACAATTATGGCCCCCAAGTGAGCATTTCTGGGATATGTAGTTCCAAACAGCAAAATGATTCCCCTCTAGTGGGGTCCACACAGATTTTTTTTTTTTTTATATTTTAATTTTTCCATAATAAAACAGCACAAAAGTAAAACCTACAGACAGTCAGGCATTTCTTCTTACATTTAGCGTGTTTGGCACGTCCACCGGTTAGTTTGTAAACTTCAGTCATCTGTGTAACGTTACATATGCATACGTCGTACATCACATGTAAATCACAATATTATATTACGGAGATCTCCTTTATAATAATTCTTCTGGGTCTTGTGGTACAAGTGGCAAGGTGCATATCTCCCCCCTGTATGTGTTCCACCCTTTCCACAGTCGTATCCACTTTTCAGCTACCATAGCTATATCCATGTCTTTACACCATTCTGCGAGGGTGGGGGTGACCATTGCACCCCAGTGTCCAGCAATATTCTTTTTTGCCAACATCATTCCTAAGGTTGCCCATGTCTGTCTTGTGGGGTTAAGGTCTGTGGGCTCCCATATTTTTAGAAGGCAGCGTTTGGGTTCAGGCGGGACTGGGCTGCCACTGAATCGTGTGATTTTTTTCATTACCAATTTCCAATATTTCACTATCGCAGGGCACTCCCAGATAGATAGTGTGGAAAAAAGTGCCGAGTGCCCCACACCCCCTCAAACAAAGTGTAGTGTCCGTTCTCCCTATTTTGTGGAGTGTCGGTTGTGTATAGTACACTCTATGTAGGATCTTAAGTTGTATCAGACAAAGTCTAGACGGGATTGCCACTTCCCTGGGTGAGACTAATGCGTCCTGCCAGTCTGAATCGTCAAGGTCTCCCAGTTCCGCGACCCATTTATCACGGAGCTTTTGCGTGGGCTCAGATGCGTTGTTAATGATTTTCCAATACGTCATAGAGATTGCCTTTTTGTCCATATGTTCCGTAAGTAACCTGTCCTCTAATGGCGATGCCTCTGGTAAGTCGTGGCGGGCGGGATTGCTGCCTCTAAGGCGTGCTTTATTTGATAATATCGGAATTACTCCGTTGGTGCCATCCCATATTTGGATTGGAGTTGGTCAAAGGTAATCATCTTCCCCCGTACCCAGAGGTCCCCGACCTCGGAAATGCCAATAGCATCCCATTGTTGGAATCCCTTGCTCTTGCCCAGTCTACCCAGTCTGTCCGTGACACAAAGTGGTGTTGCCTGTGTGATTTTGTTGTGCCAGCCCAGTTTTTTCTGTACTGTCTGTCATATTTGGAGGGTGTGACTCGTCGGACCCAGCAGGGCCTGCGGCTTGCCGTATAATGCACGATACGGACCTTCGGCTCCCATTCCTACCCTATCTAGCCCGTAAGCCGGGTCCGTGTGAGGGACATGCAGCCAGTTGTTAATTACCGTTAGTTGGGATGCCCAATAGTAGGTCTGGATATTTGGGAGCGCTATTCCACCATCATACCATGTTCGACACAGTTTAGCCATCTCTATGCGAGCTGGCTTGTTATCCCAGAGGAGCTTGGTGACCTCTGCTTCTATAGCTCGGAAGTAGGATTGGGGAATCCGGAAAGGGGTATTTTAGAGGGCGTAAAAGAAAACGTGGTAATGCCATCATTATATAGAGCGCTGCCCTACCTGCGAATGTTAACGGTAGCGATTGCCAGTGCTTAGTGTCTCGCTGCAGCCGCTGTAGGGGGGCGTGTAGATTGAGGGCCGTGAATATCTCTGAGCTGTGCGTGATATGTATCCCTAGGTATTTAAAGTGATCCGTCACTATTTTAACGTTACAGCCAGTCGGCAGTCGTGGTGGGGGGCTATGTAGAACGTAGAGAACGGATTTCGCCTAATTTATTGTGTAGCCTGAGAATCTCCCATAGGATTCACAGATATCTAGGAGGCACGACAAGGATCTTCTAGGAGAGGCCAGATATAGGAGAATATTGTCTGAGTACAGCGATATACGGTCTTTATAGTCGGCAGTCCAGCGGAGCCCACAAATGAGCGGGTCTTGCCGTACCCACGCTGCCAGAGGCTCCAGTATCAGGGAAAAGAGCAGTGGCGATAGTGTGCAGCCTTGTCGTGTGCCTCGATGCAGTGAAAATTCAGTGGAGATGCGCCCATTCGCCCCCACGTGCGCCAGGGGATTAGTGTAAAGGAGTTGTATCCAAGAGCAGAACGTGGGGCCAAATCCTAGCTTTTTGAGGACAGCAAACAGGAAGGGCCACTCGACCGTATCGAAGGCCATTCTTGCATCCAATGAGAGTACAATGTAGTCCTCTTGTATCGTGTGTCTGCGCCCCATAACTCCGTGGAGACGTCGTAGGTTTAGGGCCATATTCCTCCCTGGTATGAAGCCCGATTGGTCTGGGTGTATTAATTTGGCTAGATATGGTGTGAGTCGGTTGGCCAAGGTTTTGGCCAAGATTTTGGCTTCCGCATTTATCAGGGATATAGGCCTGTAGGAGGTGCAGTCCATCTGGCGTTTCCCGGGTTTGCGGATGGCCACTATAGTCGCTAAACACTGGTCTCGTGGTAGTTCTCCCACTTCTAGACCAGTCGCGAACATTGTTAAAAGGTGGGGTGCTAGTGTCGTAGTGTTACGTTTAAACCATTCTATGGGGATTCCGTTGGGGCCGAGGGCCTTCCCAGACTGAATTTTGTTGATTGCTAAGGCTAGTTCGTCTGTCGTAAGCTTTGCTTCCAGAAGCTGAGACTCCTCTTCCGTGAGTTTAGGAAGACGGATGTCACGGAGGAAGTTGTCCAGCTCCTCCTGTGTATGTGCTGAGGCATAGACTTGTTCGTAATGGTTTGCTAGGAGATCTACTACCTCTTGCGGATTCTGCGTGGCAGCTCCCGTAGGCAGGCTGAGTTCTGCCACCCATCTATCTGCTTTCTCACGTTTATCGAGCCAGGCCAGCAGTTTGCCCGCTTTGTCACCCATTTCATATATTGTATGCTGCGTTGTCGATAGTCGTGACTTAGTTTCTTCCTATAAATGGTCTTTATATTCTTGTTTTTTAAGGAGCAGTCTATGTGTGACATCGTCAGAAGTATCTTGTCCCTGATTCTTTTCTAGATCGTCTATTTCTCGCTCAAGTGTGTCCACTCGCTGGGTTTTACCTTTCTTGTGTTGCGTTATGAGTGAAATTGCCTGCCCACGGAATACAGTTTTATATGCCTCCCACAGGGTAAGCGGTGAGGGGACCGAAGTTTCGTTTTCGTTAAAGTAGTGTGTGGTAGCATCTAGTAGTCCATTCACTATTTCTGGGTTTTTCAAATATCTGGGATAAATCGGGTACATCCTAAGTCTAGTTGTGGTTTGCCATGTGTAATTAGTACTGAGTGGGGAATGGTCGGAGATACCTCTCGGCAAGTTGGAGATCTCCAAGAAGTGAGCAACTTCACCCGCCAGTACCAGTATGTGATCTATTCGTGAGAAGCTGTCATGGGGGCCCAAGTCTTATGTGTATTGGCGTGCCTGCGGGTAACGGTGCCTCCAGACATCTGTGAGGCCCAGTGTCTCCATGAAGTCCATAAGTGCAGAGTGTGCCCTATGCTGGTGTCGTGGGTTGTGCGGTCCATAGTGTCGTTTTGCGTTGCGTTGAGATCCCCGCCTATGATTAAATTGTCCTGAGGGAGCTGTAGCAAGAAAGCTCCCAGCGCCGGGAACGTCACTGAGTGAAGCGCTGGGGGGAGATAAACAGAGACTACATTAAGTAGACGGCCCTTCCATTGGCATGTCAGTGCCGCGAACCAGCCCTGGTCATCTGTATATGTACCTTTGACTATTATTGGGTACTGTTTTTTAATGAGAATCCCTACCCTGCGAGAGCCGGTCGTGAACTCTGAGTGGACCGCTAGTTTGAAGCCCCATCTGTCAAGCGCTTTACATGTCGTCCCCGTCAGGTGGGTCTCTTGTATCATTGTTATCGCTGGTGCCTTGCGCTTTAGGTATTGGAGGACTAATCCGCGTTTCAGCTTGTCTCGGAGACCGTTAACGTTCCAGGAAATCATGGGCAGGGTTTGCATGTGCATTTTGTCTTGTTGAGGTGTGTCAGGAGTAGTGATCATGTGGAGTAGTGACGATGTGTACTTTACGGTCTAGGTAACGGTGGAATTCCGGTGGAGTTGCCGACAGAGGCATATAGTGTGCCTGAAAACATAGCAATGCAATCAAACGATCCAAACTAAAACTTATCTTATTAACCCTGGGTCCCTCCCTGCTTCCCTGCAAGACGGTATAGAAACTTCCTGCCTTCCCAACTTTGCAGAGGGCCTAAATCCCTTTACCCAACACATCTGTAGTGAGAGAGGAGCATTCACCAGTTGTCCCCGTTTTTGGGCCGCAGCACGGGGTTAATGTCCCAAATTGCCTGTTATGGCGAGCTCGTAGTTGGGTGGAGAGTGTCTTTGTTTCACCACTTTTGTCTCACATATCGAGGCCCGGCTGCGGTTAGCAGCGTCAACTGGATTCGGTCTCTGCTGTAGTAGTGTTTATTTACTGTGCTGCGCTCGTCCAGTTCGTCGCCTCTTGGGTTTCATAGTTGAGTCTGAACGTGACTTCGTGCTCGATTTGGGACCAAACCTTTCTTTGGGAGTGTCTAGAATTCAGGGTGAGGTCTGCTGTATTGCAGCCCGGCCGCTCACCTCTGTTGCCCGGTCCGTTCAGTTGTGAGATTGTGTCCCTGGCTGCGGATGGCTATCGCTAGTTTTATCTCGTCCCTAGTCATTACGATAGGAGACTCGTCGCCAGCCCTCTAGCCATTCCTGTGCCTCCTCAGGTGTGTTGAAGAACCACGTTTTCCCTTCTGCCTCCACTCTCAACTTAGCAGGGAACATCATGGAGTACTTGAGGTCTCGGCTCCTGAGTTCTTGCTTTATGGTCAGGAAATTTCATCGCTGTTTGGCAACGGACGCGGTGTAGTCCGGAAAGAAGGAAATTGTTGTCAGCTGGTACCGCAGGGGCGGTGCTGCCCTCACCGTCTGCAGGATGAGATCCCGGTCACGAAAGTTGAAGATTCTCGCAAGAATTGACGGGGGTGCACCTGGTCGCGGTTTGCCTCCAGAAACGCGGTGAGCCCGTTCCACTGAAAAGTAGTTGGAGAGTCCTTTTGGCTGCAAGTGATTCTTGATCAGGTCCTCCACAAATAGGTCCATTGCAGCACCTCCCGTTGCCTCTGGCACACCTACGATACAGACGTTGTTGCGACGTGAGCGACCTACGAAATCGTCCAGCTTCACCGGCATTTGTTTGTTGTCTAACTCAAGCTGCTTCATTTGGTTCTTCAGTATGCGTGTGTCTGAGCTTAACTCCGTTGTCGTCTTGTCCACCTCCGTCATTCGCGAACTAAGGTTGCGAAAGTCAGCGCGTATGAGGGACAGTTCTGTAGTGACTGTATCTATGTGGGATTCCAGCAATGCATGAACCTTGTTGAGCGTAGCCATAATGTCTTGCAAGGTAATATCTTTTGCTGGTATGGGGCCTTAGTTTGCTGCGTCATCTGCGTCAGCCCCCTTTGGGACAGCAGACTCACCCTTGGAGTATGCATATTTCTCCAGTCTGTTCTGTTGGACCCTTCTTTGGCCTCGGCCCCCCATGGTGCCCTGACCGGGTGCACCGGGCGTTGGTCACTAGAAAACAGCAGGTGGTACTCACCGCCGCCTGCCCGTACCTCTCTGGCTGGCGCGCGGCCTGTCGGGCTTCTCACCAGCCGTAGTAAGTCACTGATGCCACGTTGGGGGGGGGGGCGGTCTCGGCTGTGCCTGAGTAGTATGTCGCCTTGGACAGTCACTGGTGTTATTTCACGGATCTTGCCGCCTGCCGTGCGGTGGTTGCTGCCAGCAGGTTCGCTGGGTACTCGGAGCGGGGCTCTCTCAGGCCCAGAGGCACCTTCCTGTTGCTGCTGTTATTTTATGGGGGTGGAGGCCAGGTAGTATGGCACCTGAGACAGTCACCGGCGTTATTGCACAGATCTTGGCACCTGCAGCGTGGTGTTTGCTGCCAGCGGGTTTGCTGGGCACTTGGAGCGGGGTCCCCCTCAAGCTCAGAGGCTCCCTCTCGTTGCCGCCGTTAAGTTACGGTGTATGTGGGTTGAGGCCCGGCAATCCCGCCGCTAGGAAGCCGTGCGCAGGGTAACCACTTCCTCGCTGTGTCACCTGCAGTCTGGCCTTATTTACGGGACCGGTTGCACTGATGGAGTGACTATAAATATTTAAATATGTATGTCAGTATGTCTGTTTACGTTTATTTTACTATGGATTTTTCTTGAGGCTAGCTAAACTTTCACAAACCTGCATTACCTGAAGTCATTTTTATTAGATGCTCCTCTTGAGTCAGGTTCAACTGCTTCAAATTTCCTTCACAAAGCTGAGGGGTTGCGGCTTCAACATAAAAATGTACATATACGCTTTTGATTCACTAATGAATAGTGCTTGTTTTTAATAGGATAAATAAATATCGTCACGAGGAACACTCGTAATGTCATCCTAGTATGCATACCTACTAGCAGTTACTAGTAAATTCAAGTGCCTTCAGCCTTATACTTAGCATATGAAGTAAACGTTTTTTGAGTGGCATTGTGCATTTATGCCAATAATCACAGTTGGACTGATTAAAGATGACTGCTCTTTGCTGTTTGCTGTGGTAGGAGAAAGAAGAATGTCAGTGTCAGTGGAGCAAAGCAATAGATAAAGGTATTTGATGAATGGCCCTTTTATGAGGCTGGCAAGACATTCACAAACCAGTAGTATCTCAAATCGATTCTAGAGGCCCCACTTGAGTCAGATGCAAAACCCTCAAACATTATTTTTCCAACGCTGCAGTACTTCAAGTATTTACTAGGAATCCCTCTCGGGTCAGATCCAACTGGTGTCACCACAAACCTGCAACCCTGCAGTATCTCAAGTATCAACATCCTTGTTCCAATGCAAGGGGTTAGGTTGGCCTCTAGGGGGAGCGGAAGGGATTGGCCTCAAGATCCACACTCTTGTATAGATATATCTACATATACATACTGGAGGTCCCTCTCAACCCAGACGCCAATGCTTGGGAACTCTTTCATGAAACTGCAACATTCCAAGGTATTACCAGGTGTCCTTTTAGAGTCAGATGCAAGTGCTTCAAATGACCTTTGCAAAGCTGTGGGGTGTGGTTTCAATACATACATTTGCATACATATACGTTTGCCATTTTAATGATTTGTGTTTGTTTTTTAAGGGGTAAATAAATATACCTAAGTGGTTTATGATGATGAGTCAATGTTCCAGATTTCAGCACATTTCTTGAAGTGAGGACACTCTATGATACAAACATTTAACGTTGGGGGGCTAAGTTTTTATATGAATGTATATGGGGGAGCAGGCGATCTGCAGTTACTTAAAGAGAAGGTATCCAGTGTCCTGTAGTGTGTGCTGTGGTGGGTGTGAGCATACTTTGAGTGCCAGTTGTGCAGCTCAGTGGAGCAAGAGGGTTGACTAGAAGCCCCCTCTGCATATATTATATTATGAATTTCTTTGGAAAACATAAGTAGGCATGACTAGGCCAGACTTAAAACCATTTAACAGAGGGGGCATGTATAGCCATCATAATATTGAAGTAAAAATGAGGCGAGTTTTACAGCGAAGCGACAGAACTGCAGCAATCGATTCAATTAGTCTGGAATACTGTGTGTCCCTGGACTCTGGAGCAAAGCCCACTATACGTGCTGCACATTTGACTATAAACAAAGAAACATTCCCTATCCCTAAAGGCAATAAACACCATTGGGTGTTCAAAAGGCAACTCTTACTTAACTCATTTTAACTCTACGGTAATTGAGTGCGAGCAGATAGCGTTATCATTTTAGTGACGCTCATATTTCATTGCCCAGCAATCAAATATCCTAAACTAAAGAACAAATTATCCTAATATCATTTCCCCCTGACACGCTGCTGTCATTTTAAGCTCAAAACATATTTACTCGCTAGTATCCAAAGTTCAAGGAAGTCTAACAGCTGATTTTAATCTATTAAAGTATTTATGTAGTGTAGAGCTGTCAGAAAAAAGCCCTAAGGATATATTATAGTGGCAAAGAGTGAAAGTCACTTTTTGTGATGCTCCGTTGGAGCTCTGTGCTAACCTATATTTGCACGGCTGCGCTAACCCACTTAGTGCGGCTTTACACAGCCTTGCGACTATGGCCTTCTGGAACACAGTTTTCTGTGGCAAAGGGGCGTGCAATGGGTGTTGCGGTGGGTGTTCCCAGCAAAACCCATGGCTTTTTCGACACTACCCCAGATTTACAGGATCTGTAAATCTGAGGCAGCGCCAAAAGGAGGCATTAGAGTGGCACAACAAGAGGAAATACTTTTATTTCTGATAATTTTTTGCTCTTTCTATGTGAGCTGCATTCTGCCACACACATAGAAGGGGCAAAACGCCGTTAAGGATTGTTTTTGTGCAGGAAGGTGTGCCTATCCGGCACAAACACGATCATCCCTGCAACTCAGGCACCTTTGCACCATGGTGCAAGAGTGCCTGCGTTGGCACTAGACAGCTTTTATAGCGCCGTCGCAGGGATGAGCACAAGGAGGCACTGTATTCCTGCATTTTGGAAATGACACAGCTCGGCGCAGCAAAGTTGCTTGCGGCACCGTGCTGCACCATTTCCATGTAAATATGCCACCTGGTCTCTGATATTCCTGTGGGCTCTTCAGGTAGTGTTCCAACTTTGAATATCCACTCTAATATAAAGCTACACGACATCAGAATTGATGGGTAGGTGGCACGTTCTCCCCAGATAGTCCATTTGACCAATTACAAAAAGAAATAGACAATACAGTTTCTGGTCTATATATGTTTGGACCTTCATTGATGTGCTGTGGGGATCATTTGAATTATATTAAATTGCATTTTGTAACTTGTAACATCTTTCTAATTGTGTCTAGAGGTCTCACTTTGTATGTTTAATGACAGGCAGAATTTGGTTTTTCTATTGAACATTCATACCTTAATGTTAAAAAAAAACACATGGAGAAATTGGATTGAGCAGAAATCATTTGGGACTAGATGACTGGAATACCGCATGGGAGAACTACAGCTCCTAGTGGCTTGATGTAGGCAATAAAGAACTGGGGAAAAGCACTGAATCTGAGCGTTTTCTGTCTACATTAAGTGGGGATCTGTCTGTTGGACGGAAAAACAAGCCAGGTCGCAACCTGTTTTGTAATGCCCAGGTATACAGCGAGACCGGCAAGATGTACAGCATTGTCCACTATGCGCAAAAAAACTGACAAGTCGCATATAATCAGGAGGGCTTCTTAATTTTCGAAACTCTAGTCTAGAGGGTGTCAGTGAATATCTTAAGGGCAGCTCCGTTTTTACTGGGTCCCAGTCTGAAACCTCATTAATAAGATCACAGAACTACATTGCACAAGCTTTACCAGAATTGGTTGCGTGGAGATTGATATTAGATTTGATAGGTCAGGTGGGTCAATGTTAAGGTTTTTTTAAGTGGTTGAATTTTATCAGGTTTGAGAGATGGTGTGAACTTCCCACCAGGGCACATGTTTTTGGAGTAGTGTAGAAATACGTTCTTGAGAGTAATGTGATGTGAGAAACACAGATGGTATCATGTGCTCCTCCTCACAGGCTCCTCTTCTATCCCATAATGTTAATGTTTAGATGGGGTTTTTCATAATGTATTGCATCACACATTCAATATAAATCAAACCAATTTCCAATACTTTTACCGATGACCATAGTGCCTTTCGCATTTAAACTATGACAGTATCAAATTTGGAGCACATTACAGACAATTGTTCTATATAGAAAATGAATGGAAAAATGCATAAAAGTTTTAATATTACCCCGAGTACTTAAAATGAATTTTTTAAAATAAGTTATTAGAAAAATTGTATCATTTTAGTCACGTAGGTTAGGGATTCAGTGTTAGCCATAGGTTACCCATGAATAATGATTACATGGCTGTAAAGGGATTGATCATAGCTGTATCTGTAGCCTATACTATAGGACTCTAAAGAGGAAATACACTGCCTAAAAGGTGCTCAAAAGAGAATATTATGTTTTTTTTGGATTACAACTCTCATACCTAGAAATGCTATATTATCACTGAAGAGAAGGCAATATCAATAATCCGGTATCACAACAGACAAGATACTTTAGGATGGATGAGTCCAACAGTGGTGCCTTAACACTCAGTGTACTAGTAAACTCATTCAAGTGTTATCTGTAGCAACCAGCTTCTATTTTACTTTTGTCAGGTGATCATTATAGACAAGAAGGAATTGTTCATTTCTGAATTTCCATTCCTACATTTCTAGGTGTCGTTTTGGTTACTATCTAGGTTCTTTGGTTCTTAGCTTTTTTCAGGTGATCATTACATCATGTGATAACTCCTTTTGCTTCTCTTCAGGTAAATGGAATCTCTTGTGGCCCTTCGTTGAACCTGGCGGTGAATATCCAGGGAAAGGCCTCTTTTCAGGTTGTGTACCTTTAATGGCTGCATAGAGGCCATTCTCCTGGCAGAAGGGCCCTTTACACAGGGGAATCACAGTTGCTCAGTTTAGAACCTCTTTTCCAACACCGAGCTTCTGGTTCTGTTTAGTTCCATGGTCTCCCCTTTCATCTCTCTTGGCCCCTCTCGCTCAAGGCTCTTCTGACCAATGCAGCTGGACTAGGAACACGTGGTTCTGTTGCAATCGTAGCTTGAAGTCAAAATTGCAGAATCATAATTTGTCTAAGTGGAAAGTGTTTAGATCTGGCCTACAACTATTCATCTTTAGCTAAATTTTGATGTCAAAAAACCTCCTTTTCATGGGACATTTAATTTCTTAGCCACCCTTTGAGGATTTGCCTCCTACTACCAAGCTCTGCAGGAAAGGGAAAGACTGTAAGTTCGGCAGCTAAGGTTAATTGTTTACATACAATATGCAGAATGCCCATACATACAAGATCTCCTTTTAATCACATACTTAATAAACATAAAACATATTTTACTAATAAAATACAACATTTGATGCACTGGAGATCATGTTTCAAAATCGGAAGATGCCTTTTCTTCGGAATGCTCTCGCCCTTGGACTCTTCTGAAAGGTAGAGTGATAAAGTAATAAAGTTTAGCAATTGCTTTTGCATAATCATGTGGTGAATTGTCATTCGAGTCTTATCTGTGCTGAGAGGTCTTGAAAACAGAGATAAAATGGTGACAGTGAGGACGATCCAGTTACGAGGAAGTTCTGACTTTTCTAAATCCTTATGACACTGCATATTATGCTGGAAAACATTATTCGAGAAATACGGTTCACTTTTAGTTAGGAACACGTCTTGTCCACATATACGTTGACCAAAACAAAATAGTAACATCGCAAAATAAAATGATGGACGGAGCTTTGAAACTTTTAAAAAACCCACCCCAGTCACAGATCTAGGTTTAATCCATCGTTATTTGACTCTGCAAGCAAAATATTGATGGATTAAATCCAGGTCTTTGACTGGGGTTGAGTGTTTGAAAGGTTTCAACACTTCGTCCATCATTTTATTTTGTGGTGTTGCTATGTGCATCGTAAGTGGCTAAGGGTATGTCCAGACACGGGTCCCTTGCTTGCTGCACCACTGGATTCAAGCTGGTCTGGCTGATGAGGGATGATACCCTGAACCCGGTCCCAGGATGCTTGTTTCCATTCCAGAGAGGACCTGGCTTGGCATTTCATCTGAACTGTTCCCAGGGTCAGCAGGGTCAAGACTGATTTACATATGGCTGGTTCAATCTGGTGAGCAAAATAAGCATGGCTAAACCTATATCTGTGACTGGGGGTGAGTGTTTGAAAAATGTCAACTCTCCGTCCATCATTTTATTTTGTGATGTTGCTAAAAATAAAAATAGACTGCTCAAAAAAGAAGTAAGTAGAAAGGGGGTCACCATGAGTAATTGCTCTTGGCTGAAATCCAGTCAAATGTTTTTGCTCAGTGTGACACTCCAGACAGGATGCAATCTTCTGCTAAGCAGCCGTGGTCATGTCCCAATAGGAACAGCCTAGCCCAATCCATCATGCCACAGGGTCTAATATCAAGTACATAAATACCATCTGTTCCTAACTTTACATCTTCGTACCTTGATATATAATGCCAAGATACATACATGTGAGGATAAGAATGTGAATTCTTTACTTACCTATATATACTTGCCTCTCCAATATTGTGGTAGTCGAAAGGGGCGTATCTTGTCCATAATTTTAGGCGGACTTGAGTCAAAGATTTCCCGAAAAGCAAAGTGGTGCACAAAACTAAAATAGGTCAGGCTGAGGCTGCTGCCCGAGTTAATGGACAGGTTAGGGACATTACTTTTTAGTTATTTAGAAAAGTAGGGTTCTTCAGTACAGGGCCAGAGTGAGATAGATTGGACTTCTTGGTGCGCTCGAGTCCAGTTCCTTCACATAGTAATGACAGTAATGTAATTGTGTGAGTCCCAAGACAGCCCGTCTGGCACCAGCACAGGCCCAACAAGAGCAGACCAGGCTGGGGGAGGGCAGTGAGAGCCGGCCTAGCAGTGGCCCATGAGAGTCCAGTATTACAGACCTTCAAAGAAGATGGGGACATGCACTGGATGCTCACAGTCAAGGTCACCTGCTTAGAACCCATACCCAGAAACACACTTGGGCACCAACAGGCAGATACACCATAGCATGTATGTCTAATGCTTCTGATACAAGGAAGGGCAGTAGCAAAATGTCCTACTTCACATAATACCTACAGCACACCATTGACTGTGTAAGAATCCCTCATATAACAGGTTCAGCTTGGCATAAACATTGCAATTTTCCCCCCTTCACAAAACAAGTACACCACAGAAGCTTGAGTGCAAGCTTCACTCTCTCACAGAAAAGGTCACCACACTAGCCATGGTTTTAGCACCCAATCCTCACAAAATAGGTACAGCACAGTAGCAGAAGTGCAAGCCACTCCTTCCCAGAACAGGTACAGTCCACCATCATGGGCGTAAGGTACAACTGGCATCAGCAATGTAACCTTCTCCCTAATAAATAGGTACAGCATAACAGAAGTACAGGCTTTTCTTCCTGACTGATAAGTTCTAGCACTACATCGGCGAAACAAGGTTCCCATAAAGAACAGGTAAAGTACAGTCTGCCTCAACAGTGCAAACACACTTTGTGTATGCTTCAGTACGAGTATGTGGATTGGTAAGTGTATGGATGGCTGAGTGGGTAAACGCTTAAATGTAGATGGGTAAGTTGGGGTAAATGGCTGTATTGCTATGAGGGGATGGAGCAGTCGATATGGAAATTCCAAGAAGTAAGCCATTTTAGAATGAAGTATAACATATGGTAGCACTAAAATAAAGAGGTCACATTCACATTCCAAGAAGTGAGCCATCTCAGAATGGGGAATAACATGCGGTAGCACTGGTAACAAAGAAGGTCACATATACATTCCAAGAAGTGAGCTATCTCAGGATGAGGTAGATCCTGCGGTAGCTATGGTAACAATGGGGGCGACATTCACATACCAAGAAGTGAACCATCTCAGAATGAGGTACATCCTGTGATTGCACTGGTAACAAAGGTGGTGATGTACACATTCTAAAAAGTGAGCCATCTCAGAATGTGGTACAACATACTGTAGCACTGATAACAAAGGGTGTAGCATACACATTCCATGAAGCGACCCATCTCAGAATGAGTAACAACATGCGGTAGCACTGTTAAAAATGAGGAGTCATGCACATTGCAAGAGGTGAGGCATCTCCGAATGTGGTACAAAATTTGGTAGCACTGATAACAAAAAGGATGGTATGTACATTCCAAGAAGTGAGCGATTTGAGAATGAGGTTCGATGTGTGGTAGCACTGGTAACAATGGGAGTGCCATGCACATTCCAAGAATTGATCCATCTCAGAATGAGGTATACAATTTGATAGCACTGAATAAAGGGGTGATGCACATTCCAAAAAGTGCATCATCTCAAAATTAGGTATAACTTACAGTAGCACTGGTAGCAAAAGGAGGTGACATACACATTCAAAGTGAGCCATCTCAGAATGAGGTTCAACATGCGGTAGCAAGGGCAACAAAGCGGCGGACAATGCACTTTCGAAGAAGAGAGCCATCTTAGAATAAAGTATGACTCGCTGTAGCACTGGCAAAAAAGGGGGCGAAATGGACGTTTCAAGAAGTTATCAGTCTCAGAATGAGGTATAACATGTTATGACACTGGTAATAAAGGGGGTGACATGCATGATGCCAGACATGTGCCACCTCGGAATGAGGTATAACATGTGGTAGCAGTTAAATAAAGTGGTGACCTATAGTTTCCAAGAAATGAGCAATTTCTGAAAGAGGTATACCATGCCATTGCTCTGAAAATAAAGGGGAAGGCGAATATTCTGGGGAGTGATCCATCTCAGAATGAGGTAAAACATAAACTGGCGGCAATGAAAATAAAGAGGCTGACAGACAAATTCCAAGATGTGAGCCATCTAAGAATGATGATAACATGCAGTAGCAACGAAAAAAAAGGGGTTGACATGCACATTCCAAGAAGTGAGACATCTCAGAATGAGGTGTAACATGTTATAGCACTGGTAGCAAATGGGGTGGCATGCATGTTCCAAGACGTGTGCCTGATTGGAATGTGGTATAACATGTTGTAGCACTAAAATAATGTGCTGGCATGCAGATTCCAAGAAGTGTGTCATGTCACAATGTGGTGTAACATGCCGTAGCACTGTAATGGCATGCACATTCTGAGGAGTGGGCCATCTCAAAATCGGCTTAACATGCAGTAGCACTGAAAATAAGGGGGTTGCAATGAATATTCCAATTCTAAGATTGCATACACACAACTGTGACTCCAACCAGTGTGTTAAGGAAGGCGACAAGTTATCAGAACACTCTTTATTTACAGTGCTTAGAAATGTCATAGCATGAAGAAGTGTAAGAACTGATTATCTGTCTGCTAAGGAACTGTGAATACCGGTACATGTTTGCACTGAAATTCTCAGCAAAGAGAAGCATAGTGCACAGAATTAGAGACCCATCTTTAACTACTGGCACATTGTGTCCCAGTGCCCTAGCTCCACATCCAAGGCCTGAAAGGGTGTGGCGGAAGTGATAAGAATGAACCCTGCGCCCGTTATTACAGGCATCAGGACTCAACTGGCACTGCCAGGCCATGACCCAACTATGGCAATATTCGGGGGGTGGGGGATCCACTCCATACAGCGCCCGTGAAATTACGCCCCTGGTAGTTGATATTCTGTCTAGATATTTAAAACACAATGTTCTGGTAGATCACAGGGGGTAACAGTAATATTTGGGAATAACAAGTTGAAGCTGAATTGAGTACAATTTCCATATATTTCTTCAGCCAGGTAAGGAGAAATTGTCTTCTCTAAAAGCTTGTAGAACGTGACTGGCTTCAGCATGGCAATGTACAGGGTCTGTCAAGGGGGCCATTTGAGGAACCTAAGGACAGGTCCTTGCTTGGCCTTGACACGCTCAGTCACCCTACTCCGTAAAACTTTCTTTTGGGTACCCTGTGATTTCCCCGCTCAGAAAGTTCATTACAAGTGCCTTATGGCCAAGATGAGAAGCTAGAGATTACAGCATAGGTGCAGCAGGTTAGTGTATGCCCCAGAAGTGTCGCCCCACCAACATCTGAGGGTGGGCCAGAGGGTGGCAACATGTTCTAGAGTCAGGGATACATACGTTTTACTTGCACATCTCAGGTGGAGGCAGAACACTGCTACCTCTTTGTAACATGACCAGCCATGTCCATGCCTGTGCTATTGAAGATATTGGTTTGCAATCACAGTGCTTTGGCTAAGGATATTTGAATACAATCCATGATTCCAGTGATGAATTGAAATCAGTTCTCCTCTGTCTTCTGTTGCTTGTACATCATTACTTTTCAAGGTGTTAGGACATCTGACGTGGTCCCTGATTTTAAATGAAAATCTACTGCTCTATATGTGAAAATCTGCTGCTCTATATGTGAAAATCTGCTGCTCTATATGTGAAAATCTGCTGCTCTATATGTTGCCGCACATGTTGTTATGATATTTTGCTTGTGCTTCATAACTAGCTGTCAGGGTAGCTCACCTTTGTTTTCGTGGCACATATTTCAGTAGAGCCCACCATTGCCCATCTCCTAGGGTCCTGTAGACACGTTTCACACGCTGCTGTTCACACTAATCGTCATGGTGATAGAAACATCTTTCTCCTGCATCATGGTGTAAATCGATACAAGATCCCCCCCTTTGGAGAGGCGCGCCAACAGCATTGGCTCTAGACACAGTTGTACACATTGTGGGCTGTGAAGGCCTCTGCTGGGCAGAATTTTGGCATTCAGTTATAAGGGTTTCATATTTCAACTCTCATTATGGCAGATTGTCTAACTGCTGCTAAAGGAACAGGGGCGGTGGGTGAGATTTTAAAGTGGTGGGGTGCAAACGAATTAGCATACAGCACCGTAGCGAGCGAGCGCAGCGAGCGTGCCCGAACCCCAAAAGGGGGGTTTGGGGGGGTTACCCCCCCCAAGAAAATTTTGAAAAAAAAGAAGAAAAATCGTGCATTTTCAAGCAAATTTGAGAAAGCAGGAAGGTTAATAAAGCAATTGTGAAAGTGCAGTTATTACATTAATAGATGGCATAACATAGGTAGCTGCTTATTCAGTATTACCACAGAGCTTCATACATTCTGTCCTATTATGCTCAGGTGCTGAATTCAGACTATAAGACTCATGGAAATCTCAGCTCTAAGAGTAGAAGAAGTTGCACAGCAGTGTAATGGTTGCCAGGCTCGTTCCGCAGGAGCGTCAGGAACTTGAAGAAAAGTCCACAGTCTTCCCCTACGGCCTTCCGACTCTATTAGACTCTAGAGTAACGAATGGCACGCAAGGGGAAAACAGGGAAACAAAACAAGGAAAGGCGGGGGAAGAAAAACAGTCTTACAACATACTGAATATTAGACTCTAGAGTAACGAATGGCAAGCAAGGGGAAAACAGGGAAACAAAACAAGGAAAGGCGGGGGAAGAAAAACAGTCTTACAATATACTGAATATAAAAGAGGCAGCGCAATGCGCTGTTACCGTGATTCTGGTTGAGCTGAACTTTGTACACACACTTCACATAGGTCCACGCAAGTACCCCAAATACCCCCAGGGGTCCGTGACACATTCCCAGGGGGTCCTCAGGCAGTAATTTTAAAAGCACAAAAAAGTTCCTTGTAGAATCAGCAGTTTTCCAGCAACAATAAAAGTGTCAAGATTACGTCGGTGATTAATGTACCTGCTGGAGAGAGATGAGAGTTGTGTCAAGTGGCAGCTTTGACTTATCTAATGTAGCACAGAGGGTTAATATGCCTACTGCAAAGAACGTGTACCATGCATTTTGAAAAACATTTTTTATGTGCCTAGGTTAGTGGGTTACTGCTTTAGTCACAGATTCTTTTGTTACTGTGCAGTTCATAAGTGACAATAGTAATCTAGCACAGTGACCTATAAACTGTCATCAAAGAGCTGCTTGCAAGCTGCATGATACAAGTTAGAAACATATGTTTGTTTCAAGTCTTTCATTATCCTAATCCTGCTAAAAAGGTTTATTTGGGTGGCAATACATTTTTATTGTTAAAGTCAATGCTAACCACTGTTATGTTCTGAATCCTGAGTTTGTGCTTCTCCAGACCAAGCACTCTTTAAAAATGCCTACCAGTATGAATAACATGTGAATCCTACACCCTGTAGTCGCATTTGCCTTATGTAACATTTTCTATACACTGATTTACACGTATGAATAATTGTCTCCATGGGGCAGATTTGCAAGGAAATTGACTGTGTGTGTCGCAAGCCATTTGGCTGCGCCGCACTGAGTCACTTTCGAAGCACAGGGATGCGACATATTTACAACAATATGTTGCATCTCTGTGCTTCCCCCTGTGCTGGCGCACAAACTGCTGCCATGCGCCTGCACAGGCACATTTGCACCATGGTGCAAGGATGCCTGTGTCGTGGGGAGATTGTTTACATGCAGGAAGGGTTACTTCCTGCACATAAACAATCAGAAATGGCGTTTTTCAACTTCTAAGTGTGCTGCATTAGCACACATAGAACTTGCAAAACGTCATTGTTTTACTGATTGTTTATGTGCAGGAACGGACACCTTCCTGTACATAAACAATCACCAGAGGTAATATCCTGTTTCTATGCGTGCTGCAGAATGCAACATGCATAGAAAGAGGAGAAATTAATACATTTCTCCAAGTTGCCCCTCCCTACGCCTCCCCTGGGGTGGCTTAGCATTCAGACACATTTCCAGATTTACGATTCCTCGTAAATCTGGAAATGTGTCTGGTTCCATGGGTTATGCGTGGGAACACCCACAGCAACACTCATGGAACGTCCCTTTCACGTAAAGTGCTGTGTGCAATTGGGCCATATTTACAAGACCAGGAAAAGTCACGCAGGGTTGCTTTTCCTGCCTTGGAAATATGGGGCACTAAAATGCGTCACCGGTGCATCACTTTTTGTGACGCACCTGTGGCGCAAGGGGCTTGTAAATCTGCCCCTATATGTGTGTGATTTAAGGTGCTCTGACATCCTTCAATGGTATGAGAGATGTTATAAAACAAATTAAATACATGTGACAGAGGGGCTATGGAGAGATGAGAGGCACTGTTGGAGGAGGATAATATGGGAATCAACCCCAACAAAGATTGTCATATCCTGGTGCATAGTAAGGTCATCATTTACTACTCTTTAAAAGCTGATACAATTCAATATATAATGATAAATTTGTTGTAGACTGCACCATTGTTTCCTAAATTGTCTTGGGGGGAGAGCCTCCCAAAGCCCCCTTTGTAGTGGTCAGGCGCACTCACTGCACGAGGTGTGCACTGTATGGGGACTGGTCTGAAAACATTTGCCAGGGCTGCTTTGGGTTTCCAGTCTGGCCCTGGCAGGAGTCTCATACTGCGAAATAAAACCAACCATTTAAAAGTTAGTCATGGAGATGCAGCGCTAACCCTCCTGTTTTTTGCAAATTCTTTCAATATAAAATACTAAAATCCTTAGTAATTCGAGTATCCGTTTTGTGTGCACACGTGTGTTTATTGTTTTCAAATTACTGTTTTAATGTTTGAAATTTAAGTCATACAAATTGCTTGGGGGTCCCCGGCTTCCAGTGGTGACTCAATTGGGGTCCTCAGGAGTAAACAGTTTGGGAACCACTGGTATAAAGGTTTTCGCAATTTGCCAAGGGGAAAGGTTTGATAGGCAACACAAGCAACGAATCGTTCACCCTGCGGGAGACAGGTCCGGCCAGTGAACAAAGGTGAGCAAATCTGTGTAGTCTCCAAATAGAACAAACACTACAAAACTTTTAAAAACAGAGATAACAATGCATTTCTTACCTCAATCAGAATTTTTTGTATTCAAACAAGTAGCAGCATTCACTTTTTGTAGATGAAATCCGCACGTCTGTCTTTCAGTGTAGCAAACTTGTCAATTACTTTCATGTTGAAGTCCGGTATCTTTTGGACTAGCTTGCTCTCTACAGATAGCATCGCCAAAGCATTTAGTCTTTCCTCTAGCATGGTGTTCCTGAGGAATGTCTTTATGCGCTTTAAGGCTGAAAAACATCGTTCAGCTTCTACTGTTGTCATTGGAGTCGTAATCACAATTTTTAGTAAAGTCACTGTCTCTGTAAGTGAGTTTTCCATATGCAGTTTATGAATTAAACTCAGCAAAGTCAAGGCGCTTGTGGCCTTCCGGTACACAGGCATTCCGTAGAGTACAGTTAACTCAGTTCTCAGCTGCTCTTTTTTGAGCATAGGATACGCTTCCACAGCCTGATTCAGAGCACGCTCAGGGAAGGATTCATCATATTGTGCAAACTCTTTACTTTGCAATAAAGTCGCACTCACCAAATGTTTTGTGAACGAAAAGCGTTCTTTTGCCTGCACAATTACAATGTCACATATCTCCTTTCCAATTCGAACCAGAGAGGTGATGTTTTGTCTGCGGTTTGCAAAAACAGAATGCTGCGGCAGTTTGCTCTCTAAATCTTCAACCCCATCTCTCACTTTCATAATCTGTTGTACAAATGCAGATGTATTGGCTTTCACAGAGACAGTATCTAGGTCTTTTCTTTGCAACTGATCGTATAACACATCAACAGGAATCATTATGTCATGAAATAAAAACAGTAAGAACTGAAACTCTTTGTCTTGTAGTGTTCTAATAAATCCATGGGCTTCATTCTGACTTGTGTGATCAAAGTCTGCTCTGGATGCTATGGCGACAAAACATTTCTCAAGGCCCTCCCTCTGTTCAAAGATTAAGTTGACTGTACGAATGTGAAAGTTCCAACGAGTTGAGGATCCCTTTGGTACGCTTTTGTCCACAATCTCATGAAGGGCTTCTGTTCTTTTGGGGGAACGTGTGAAGAATGCTGCTATGCCTCCGATATCCTGAAAGAAGACTCGTGTCTCTCTGATCTTTGATACCGCCTGTTGCATAATAAGATTGAGTTGGTGGGCGTAACAGTGCACAAAATGAGCATTAGGGTACACATCTCGAATTCTCTTCTGAACTCCACTAAGGCTCCCACTCATTACGGATGCACCGTCATAGCTTTGTGCGATAAGCTTTTGTTTTTGAGGCAGGTCCGGGAAAATTAAGTCCAGTTGACACAGTATTGCTTCAGTGATGGTTGCTGCACTAGAGTCACTTAAATGCGTGAAGCCATAAAATCTTTCCACAATGTTTCTGTCACTGTCAAGGTACCGAAACACTAACACGGACTGTGTTTGAGTGGACACATCAGTGATGTCATCAGCCTGAATAGCCACAAAGTCTGTGTTTCGCAACTCTTGCACAATATGGCTTCTTATAATTTCGAGCATACAGTCAAGGAGTTCATTTTGTATTGTATTAGAGGTGCCCTTAAAGACTGTAGCATGTGCTAAATGTCTTTCCAAATCCTGGTCTATGGTTGACATTAAATCCACTAGGCCTCGGAAGATCCCGGGTTTTGAGGAAGTTTCTGATTCGTCATGGCCTCGCAATGCCAGTTCGAAAGCACCACAGAAACGAATGCAATCAATGATCTTGGATAGATTTTGTCTGTTCTTATCAACAGCTTCATTGTGTTTTTGAATGGATTTGCGATACGCATCATTTATCTGCTGCTCAATTGGTGCGTCTTCCCCCAACATTCCCAGTCTTGTCAGGTTTTCCAGATGATTTCTTGTGAGCGCATGCTTCTTTATTTTTTCAGCGATGTGCTTCAGGTCGACCATTCCTTGCCGTGTCCAAGAAAAGTCACCGCCAAACAGCAAGCAGGGGAAGCAGAACAGAGAATTTCTTATAGGGCACCCTGTAAGCCAATCAGCTTTTGTGTACCAGGCATTTGAGAATGTACGTTTTGACATTTTTCCTCTGTCCTGGTTAGTTTGCTGTAGGTTTATTTCAGGCTGATGAGGTCCCAATTGTTTTAACTGTAGTTTTTGTTCAAGTGGCCGTGACTGGAATGACTTTGTAATCAGCTCTTGTACTGTATTCATGATGGGGTGTTGCTGGCCTTACCAATATATATATATATATATATATATTAAAGAAACCTGTCAATAATCAAAGTACAACGTATAAGGTGCAGTGCAATAATATGAAATTTCAGTAGAAATACATTATACATATATCTTGTGCATTATCCTAATACATCTCAAATGACTGCTAAAAATAGAGCCGTACTGCCTCCTGCCTCTCTGTGCCATAGTGGTTGCTGGAGGCACTGAAAGACACTGCTTGAGGGCCTTGAGAGTGACCACAGACATAGCTCTAACTACGATGTAAAAAAATATATAGCATCAGTTTCCTTACCTTTAACACTGGTGTTTGCTGGGTTGTAGCCGGGGTCGGGTGAGAGAGCAGCAAAGGAGGTTGGGGTCCTCTTGTTGTTTGCTGGAAAATTGCCCCAAAATGCGGTAATGTTTCAGGTTGTCAGGTGCTGAAAATGAAAAGATAACAATTTATTTTTGAAACAGTAGGGTAATGAAACAAAGACTGTGGGGAAAAAACATAACGCTCCAATTTTTTCCTTGCAGTTTGCATCCAGCTCTTAGATGACAGTTAATAGCTCTCTGTTGTATGTTAGGATTTTAACTTAGAAACTGCAAGTACCAAAAGGATCTCTCTGACAAAAGCAGTGCCTCACTGACCTATTTACATCTTATGCATTTTGTGATCTGCATCAGGTATATATGTTCTTTGCAGCAGGCACATTAAGCTTCTGCGCTGCCGCCTGCTGCTAGTTCACTACTGGGACCACAAACATACCGATTCTGCTGGAAATCTTTTACGGTACAATGACCTCCCCAAGCTGGCCAAGGCCAGGACCCTGAGCCGCCCAATGTCTCCTTCACTGGCGGTCTTCAGGCGTAAGGACGGTCCTTCTCGAGGTCAATCCCTACATCCATGGACCATGAAATCCTGCACCTGGGACAGGGTAACCTGCACTACTGTCACCACAGAGACAGGCTGCACTCTATGTAAATCCGGAGGCTTCCAGGCCCTGGGGTTACCATACAACTCCATAAAACAGGGACACATCGTTCAAAGCCCTAGGCTTTCATTTCACACAACAGTGCATTCTGGGACATGTAGTCTTGGTTTAGTTCAATTGAAGGCACTGGAGTATCAAACAAGACAACAATGTAGTAAAGGACAGTCCAGGACTGGAAAGGGGTGTCTTCTAGAAATGTGCTCATGTGGTAACTCGATATAAGACAGGCCATTCTACCCTTTTACAGGAAGTGAAATTAGTGATAGCAACTGCTATATGGTAAGATCTACTGCAGCTCACCACACCTTCAGTGGCAAAGTACTAAGTGCCAGTTATTGTGCGCCACAGCTCCGCCTGCATGGATGCACCGCATTTACAATGCGGCGCACCATGGGGCAAAAACGGCACAGATGCGTGACGCATCTGTGCCTTAAAAGTGGCGCATTGCTGGAGTTGCGTCGCAATCGCGACGCAGCTCCAGCAATGCCCTGGGGGGTCCTATCTTGTTAATGCTGCGTCAATCCTTGCGCCTGCTTCAGGCAGGCGCAGGGTTTTGACGCAGCATGGGCATAAAAGTGACTGAGTGAAATCTTGTAGATTTCACTCAGCCACATTTCGGAGGCGTTCCTGCGCCGGAACGCCCCCCCTGCGCAGGAACGCCTACATGTGGCAAGCAGGGCTTTACAACGTGACGCATCTCCCAGATGCGTCACGTTGTAAGTACCCCACACCATGGCACAGGATTTGCGCCTCTGCTGCGTCACAAAAGTGACGCAACGGCGGCGTAAATGAGGCGCAAGGGGCTTGTAAATCTGCCCCCTAACCCTCTTGTGTAACACAGCCTCGGTTCCAGTGAGCTGTCCAGCAATGACACAACATAACACAACGATGCAACCAGTGCGCTGCTGAAAGGAGGAGCTGTGTCGGCTCAGATGCTCTCAACATGTCACAATCTGAGTGCAGTTTAACTGGGTGCGCACTCATGTTTTACAGGCTTAAAATAAACCTACAAAAGGCTTTCTGCTGCCATCTAAGTTATACATGTACATATCACTGCTGATTCAGCCATTCATCCTTCTGAGGTCGCTATTCTGAACACCAGGCGCCAACAAATGCAATTAGATGTTCTGCAATAAAATGTGATTTATAGGTTGTGGTAGTATTTAAATATCATTTGTTCTCATGATTTATTAGATGAATACACTCTCAGTGGCGTGGCGTTGTATCCACACACAGACACGCGCGGCGAACCCCCCCTCCCCCCCCCCCCCGCACACACAATCCCATAGGTCACATTACAGTTACACTGAGGGCCAGGTGGGGTGTAAATGTCACCAGAACCCCAAGACCGCTCCATTGGAGAATAACACAAGTTATCCAATAGGCGAGTTTGTATTATTTGTTTTGAAGCAATTTGCACCCAAAATGTTTCCCGAAGAAAAGCGTTTTTGTAAAACAGTTCGGTAAATATTAGATCTGCAGTTTGGTGGTTTAAAATGAATAGACATTTGTAATTCTGCCTTTCAGAAGGGGCGCTTTCGGGGCAGGCGCTCTGCTTTGCTGCGCACAATCTAACAGTAGGGGTACGATCTCCCTGACTCTGCCCCTGGGTGCAGCTAACAAAGGGCCCTGATTCCACCCAGCATGTTAAAGTGCTGTTCACTTTCCACGAAGACAGCCCTGACTGATAAGCTATGGGTAAGGGTGAAACGCAGCCATGTGGGTTGGGGCTGCCATGTACTCCATGCAGTGTCATGCTTCGACAGCAGTGAAACTAGCCAGTCCGTACTTAATGGGACATATTTCACAGCTATGACATCATGACAGTGAAATAAGGGGTGTGAATCACGACTAGTCAAACAGCAATACAATCAGCTGACACGAAAACACAGCGTGATCCTGAAAACCAAGATGCTGTTATGATTGGATATGTTCCGTACCACACATTACATGTTTTTTTTGTAAAACATGTAAAAAACACATGACTTTAGTTTTGGTTAAACATTTTAATTTAGGAGAACAATTATTAATTTAAGGAATACGCTACTTTTAGTGAAATACGGACATTACATCAAAGTAAGTCATATTTCCTATCAATTCTAAAGCTCCTGCAGTAGCGATATATTGCGCGAGCGCGCAGCCACACGCGTGCACGCACATAAACACACTGATGTATGGAATATGGCAGCGGGATTGTTTCTTTGCAAGCTTTCCTGGAACCCCGGCCTTGGATTCGAGATACTCAACTGAGCCAACTATAAATGCTTCCAATAAGATTAGGCATAGCACAGGACAGTATTTGTCCAGGATCACACGCATTTGTTATAGTGGAGAAGCAGAGATTGAAAGAAAATGTCTCCATGCTGAAATTTGCAATTTAGCCAATAACCCATATCCAGACTACACCAGTGAGACTTACCTCAGCTCAGTCTTCGGGTTGAACTTGTGCCAGAATCGAAGGACTTCAATCTCCCACGAGGTCCACAACGAGGCGACTCAGGCGAGGAGTGAGGTAACGGTTAAACCAGGCTGAACCGGATCCCAACAGCGCCGCACGCCGCAAATGGCCAATCACTGCATGACTACATTAAGTCAGAGACAGTGATTGGCCATTGTGCAGGGATTGGCTTGTAGGGCACATCAACTGCTCGCCCTGTCGCCCTTTTGCAGCCAGGCCGGGGTGCCGCCAGCATAACCTGCACCCCCCCCCCTACTAGCTAGGCCCTGGGGACTTTATTGCGCATGCTCGGGCAAGTTGCTGCCCGAAGCATACATGCGGGAAGGAAGGAAAACAACGGAACTACCGCCCCGCCCCCCCTGCGCACTCCCGAGTCCCGAATCAGTCGGGTGATGCCCGGGTAAATATCGCGCTAAGCAGGAGCACTAGCACGCATAGCAAATTAGCACGTACATTTATTTTAATTATTAGGCGTAACATTTATTTTCATTATTTTGGCAGCCGCGGTTCCATCAGGGCTGGTGGGGCTACGCCCCTACGCCCCAATGGACGCACCGCGGCTGTAAAGGAATCAATAGATACCAGGTCATTTAACGCTAGTGTTCTTTAAATTGTATAAATTCTTTAAGTTCTTATTGTCACATTGGTTTAGTCTTTTCTAATCATTGATCCACATATTTTTGTGTACTAGATTGTTATATAATAATAGCGTTCAGTATATACACCTTTATGTTTTGATTTTCTTTGACCTGTGGTTTAGACCACTGCGAACTGGACAAAAAAACTGCCTGCCTTTAGCACCCATGATTGCTTCAAATAGAACCTCCACCAGGTAAAATAGGAGGAAGCGCTTATTAATCACCAATCTGGTTCCTCCGCTAAGCACGGCAGGTAGCTCTATCTTCCTTTCCTATTGGTCAGGAAGGATCGATCGGATGTGACTAAAATCTGTGCCATGCAGCTCTTCCAGGACAACTTGGGGAAAAAAACCTGAGAAATGTACTTCATATGGACAGAGGCAACATTCGAAACTTGAAGGAGCTAATAGCATTATTTTCATTGGCACTGACATGCTGCCAGTGTCCTCCAGTTTCCATAAATGATGCCCACCTTGTACAAATAGATTGTATGTTATCCGGACATCAAGAAGTATATATGCACTAGCCCAGAGACACCACCTGTTGGGATCCAGGCCTTGCCTCTTGCAACTTTATTTAAGGGTTGGAGCAAATGCTAGAGACTGGAGGAGATTACTGATGTGACTAGAAATGAAGTAATAGTTCTTCTCAGAGAGAGGAGGCGCTTATTCTAATGGCCAGACGATTAGAGCAAGAACCAGCTGTCAAAAGTGGAGCAAAGTGGAGGAGCCTTGTGGAAGCAAATCACTCAAAAAGCCACAAGAATGTTACGGACCAGCTGGCTAGAACCTGCCCAAGGCTAGAATTCAGGAGCCCGCAAAGATGCATCCCAAGTATGTTTCCCAACCAGCTATTTACCATTCCTGATCCCCGCAGAGACCGTAGCTCATGTTTTCCAGTTTGGAGGAACACAGAGTATTCTTTGCAGCCTTTGGGTTAGTGACCCCCTAATACCCAGCCTGTATCTTAGGGTCACTCCATTTTCCATTCTTGAAGCATTTGAAGGTTTCTCCAGGCCTCAATGTTCAGGAGTCATTCCCATATATGTTTATGGTTGGCTACTGACCATGAGCCTGGTGTAAAGTAATTAATTCCTATGGACCCTGTGGGTGCCCCATTCCTTTAAATGCCACAATCAACCACAACGTCTAACTATGACTCATCAGTTCCAGGATACAGGATTCTGGAATTTAAAACACAGTGGGGCAACATTGAGGTGCCAGTTACATTTGATCACCCAGTCACACCTTATTGATTGTGAGACTAGTTGCCCAACTCATCTCATTCCTGGTCGGCAACTAGTGCAGCAGACCTTCCCCCCGACTAACTGATCTCCAGGAGGCAGAGTTGTAATAGCCTTTAACACCGTAAAAAGGTTTTTGGACTTGAGCAAAACATCTGTGCCGGCAGTCCCCCGGTGTCAGCTTTTGAGCTTTAATAGTTTCTGTACACCAATGAGAAAAATCAGCCACTAGGTCTCAAATTCACTAAGATATCCTGCCTTGCTCCTGGGACTGCCAAGACACTGAGACAGAGGATGAAGACAGACATATCATACCACACTTGATAAACTGCAGTCTTCTCTCCGATACGTCTGCCCATTGTCGGGTTATTATAAAACACATTCTAGGAAACCCAAAACACATAAAGGCTGCAGAGGACACCTGAAGTTCTCTCCATAAACATGCCCATAAGGACCAAGCTATAGGTATAATAGCACTCTATGAACAGATCACTACAAAATCCTATAGCTCCTCAAGTGTCCTGGCTACTCCGATGCAGACCTTCACAGATGAGACAAACCAGGATGGGAAGTGTACCACATTCCACAATACTGAGACCCCCGACCTAGTTCTCCCATGCTGCTGCACTGCCCTGCTTCCTCCTCATCTTTTAGTGCTTTCCCCTGCTTTTGCCTCGTTTTTTTTTTATTTCTTACTCTTTTCATTATTTTCCCGCCTTTTTTCTGAGTGTTTTGCCTGCTTTGGACGCATTTTTTACTGCTTTCTCCATCCTTCCCCCCTTCTTTCTAAGTGCCTTTCCTGCTTTTGCCTTGTTTTTTTATTGTTCTCCTTCCTATCTCTCCTTTTTCTGAGTGCTTTTCCTGCTTTTGACTCGTATTTCACTGCTTTTTTAGGTCTCGGCTAGCGAAGGCTGCGCTTGCGCAGTCTCGCTTGGCGAGATTTAACGTTTTTCAGTAGTGGGGCTTGAACCCGCCCTCTTCTCCATTGGCTGGCTTCCTAAACGGAGGCCAGCCATTGGAGGAGAGGGGTGTCTGTCCATTTAAGCCCCGTCTTTTTCGGATTCGGGGGCATGTTTTTTAGTTTCTGTCTCTCCTCTGGAATGTAAACATTCCAGCCAATGGGAAGAGGAGAGAAAGAAAAACACGCCCCCGAATCCGAAAATGACGCTGCGTTTCTCCGAGGCATTTCTGCTTGACCTCGGCGAAAGATGGTGGTGTTCATGGAACGTAAACCGGTAATTCCAATTAAAGTTTAATCTAAAGGTTTTCATTCTAATAAACACAGCATGTCAGTAAAGTTAGATTGTATCGCAGGAACTACTCAATATAATTCCGTACTACTGGTACAGCATGTGTTGCAAATCGTAATTTTTTTTTAATGGAGTGTCTTGTTTCGTTCTCTCCCTTGAACGCGCCCGCCTATTTCTTGTGGGTGGAGGGACTCTAGCGAACAGGGAATCCCCATACTTCTCGGTGATCGCTAACGCAGGCCCATTGCCCTCACGTGCTCTGCACGTTGTAATGTTGTATGGGAAGCTGCACCGGTGGCCTTGTCCGGTTACAGAATCTGCATTTGAGGCGAGAATATGTGCTCCTTTCACCGGCTAAAATGCGGACTCGTTCTGCCAGAACCCTGTGGCTGGGATCCTATTCCGGGGACAAGCGGCCATCGGTGAAAACGTCCCCGGGGGAGGTGAGGGACGGGACTCTCGCTGCTCCGGGCATCCGGAGATTTCAGGGGCGAGGATAACAATTGTTTAAGTCCCCAGCTAGGCGCCGTCCGCCCTAAACCACAAGTCTGTGCCACCGCCATCGTGGAACTGAGCTTCCTTTTTAGGTCTCGGCTAGCGAATGTGTATGTGTCTAGATCTATGTGTGTGTGTGTGTGGTTCTGTATGTGTGTGTGTGTGTGTGGCTGTGTGTGTATGTGGCTCTGTGTATGTATGTGTCGCTCTGTGTGTGTGGCTTTGTGTGTGTGGCTCTGTGTAAGTGTGGGTGGCTCTGTGTGTGTGTGGAAGGCTCTATGTGTGTGTGTGTATGTGTGTGCCTCTATGTGTGTGGCTCTGTGTGGGTGGCTTATTTGTAGGTGGCTCTATGTGTGGGTGGCTCTGTCTGTGTGTGGATAACTCTGTGTGTGTGTGTGTAGGTGGCTCTGTATGGGAGGCTCTATTTGTGTGTGGGTTGTTCTATGTGAATAGCTCTGTGTAGGTGGATATGTGTGGGTGGCTCTGTGTGTGTGGGTGGCTTTGTGTGTGTGGCTCTGTGTGTGGGTGCAAATGCAATAGGTCTCGCATTTGAGAGAGATTAAGCTATTGACATTGTAAATAACAATGCCGTTTCTTTAAATGTTTTAAAAACAAAAACATAAACAAAAATAATGTCATGAGCAATGCCAATAGCTCTAACTTTAACAATGCCGAGACCATTGCATTGTAAATGCTTGTTCTTCCTTTCTCTCGTTTTTTAGGTGGTTTTCCTGCTTGTGCCTTTTTTTTACTGGTTTCTCCTTCCTCTTCCCCTGCTTTTGCCTCGTTTTTTACTTCTTTTGCCTTCCTCTTCCCCTTTTTTCTGAGTGCTTTCTCCTACTTTTGCTTGGTTTTTACATTGCTTTCTCCGCGAAGCAGCTGGTAACTCTAGCACCTTGAGACCCTCACGGGTGATTTGCTGTGCTTTATAAATCCCAATTGATTGACTGAGTTGGCCCCATGTGGATGGGATGGTGGCTCAGTATGATACGGCATACTTATCCTGAAAGATCTGACAGCTAATGAAGTATAAATACTCTTTCAATGATTAGATTTATATGTTAGAAGAGAAACTGCATTGTCCACACTGAAACAAATTTAAGTATTGGTTGAAACCCAATAATATGTTGAAGATAAGGCTATATGATATTCGGCCAGTTACAATATATATAAAACGATTATAATATAAATTACAAGTTAACCTTGCATAACTTCCTCTTATCACACTAATTATGTAATAATGGGACAATATGATTGTATAGGGATTAAATTATGAAGTGTTATCACTGAGGAAGTGCAAATTAAGCAATGATTATCAAAGATACTTATAGGGTAAGGAGTGATGTAGCACAGTATTGTCTATAATTTACCCATGAAATTTTGAAATTATATACATTTTGGTTATCGAAATGGAGCATAAACTGATTAATGTGCGAATGGTCAAGGTATAGGAAACAATTTATGTATACACTTAGATAACATGAGATAATATTATACAAGAAGCATACGGCGTATAGGTTTGTGTTTTTATGTTATATATGATATTATGACACACATATTTTACACGCTTCTGTATATTTCTTTTATATTTTTCATTGTATCTGAAATGTATCTTGGCCTTGCTGAAGCGACAGGAGATTGATGAAACACGTGTTTCCCATTCATTTGGCTTGATGTTGTGAGGAAATAAAGGAAACCAAGTATTTTAGAACTCAAATACAGCCTTTGAAGCCCTCATTTGTGTTTTTAGAAAAGAAATGCTTATTTAGATTTCTGAGCGAAAACAAAACAAGACATGTTCTGTTCTTTAATGAGGTACAGAGTGGTGGGAGAGGGTCACTTAAGTTGTCAGGATGCGATGATTACGGCGCGTCTGATATTTCTGTCTCCTATACGTCTGTTTTCTTGTATGTGATTGTTTCCTGTGTATTTATAAGTCATGGCTCAAGTTAAACAGAAGAAAAAGTGATATTTTTTTTAATTTGCCCTACAGGAAATACTGTACGTTTTGGGGAGATGTTTGCCGAGGAAAATGGCTACTTTCGGAGGAAATTAAATAGTCCCATAACGTTCCTTCCGAAAAAATGTCATGCAACTTTCAGTATTCAAACTTTAAAGCATTCAAAGGAAATAGCGAGAATTGACTTACCTAAAAACTAGTTCTGAAAAGCCAGTTGGTCAGCTGCTGTCTGCCAGCCTTTTGACTTTGTTAATGCTTGTTTTGCTTTGTAATGGTTTTTGTAAGACTTTATTTTTGTGGTGCTGTCATGTAGTTGGCAATAGAAAATAAAAACATTAGATGTAGGGAATTAAAGTATTAGATTAAGGAAGTGAGAACACAGACTAAACCATTAAAAACATTAAATACATCTGTGCTTAACCTAGGATAGCTTTGTACGAAGCAGCTTAACTTAGAGGCAATGCGCAAAGTATTTACGCAGAAAATAGTAATAAATTGAAAACAGAACACAATAAAAATCACACAAAATGGAGCATATTTTAATAAATAAGATGACACAAAAATGACCGGAATCTATTCAGCAGAACCGGAGATATACATTTTTAAAGTTTGAACTGAGGTTATCTTGTTGCACTAGACCAAGTCGAAGTCTACAGTTAAGACCGACCGTGATCAAGGCCGGACTGACTACCGGGCGTTTTGGAATGCTGCTGAGCTGGGGGCTGATTTCGTTGATGGGGACCTGCGTGTACTGAACGAAATTAATTTTGCTTTAGTTATTTCGAAGTACACGCAGATCTCCATGAACGAAATCAGCCCCCACCGCAGTGAAATCAGCCCCCTGCTCGGCAGAATTCCAAAACGCCCGGTAGTCAGTCCGGCCCTGACCGTGATGGAGTGTGAGTCAGATACGGGGATCAGGTTTGTCCCAGTGGAAAGTCCTTTTTCTGATCTTCACAGATCCAGCATTGTTCTGAGCAGAGGTCCGTGGGGTGAACGTTTATGCCCAGTGACAGCCTACGGGAGGAGGATAAGCCTTTGTCTACCCCTAATACAGTTCTGGTCAGTTCCTTTACCCCCACTGGATTGGGTGCAAGCCTGACTAGTGATACAAATGGGAGGAAGGGTTAGGTGTGAGTTTAATCTGCCAGTGACATGATAGAAATTTTTGGAAGCTCAAGAAGAGGCTCAGCCCAGTCCCCCAAGCCGTCCTGTCAAGGGAGGAGTTCCCCCACTCCACACCCAGTACTCTTTGTCCACTGTCTGAGAGCAATACACATCTCCCCACAGGAGAACCATCAGTGGTCCTGTGGCAGCTAAACACTGGTAGGGAAGCCTTTTGGGTTCAGGCAAGCAAATGACAACAAGTGTCATTTCCAAATTAATACATTAAAATCTGGATGGACCACTAAGTTGAGTTTTAAGTTACAATTAAAACTACTCTTTGGAACATTTTTCTAGCTGCTCCCAAACTGAATGCAGCAGTTATTAACTGCAATAGAGTAAACTAGCATTAGCCTACGGGAGAGCCAGTCTTGCCATAGTAAAGAAAAGGATTTTGGGGGACAAAACATTAAATATAAATGTTTTACTTTTTTTAAACCCTGCACTCTGCTCTATTGGCATTTCGGGTCTACCTTAAGGATGACTTTAAGTATTTACAAGGATGGTTTATGCCTAGCAAAAGGTTTATTTTGCCAGGTCGAATTGGTAGTTTAAATTTCACACCGAGACTGCAGCGGCTGACCTGGAGACTTGCTGCTTTAGTGGGTGGCACAATGAGTGCTGCAGCGGACTAGTAGAATTTAATTTATCAGCCACGAGTACAAGTACTACATTAAACTAAATTGAAGGTGCCAATCAGGTGCATACTAGTTTTAACATATTTTAAGTAGGGCACAAGCATGTTACCACTGGCCAGCAGGTTAGCAGGCATCAAGTGCACAGAGTGCTATAGCCACCTCAGAAACTGGTTTCAGCAACAGAAGGCAGAAATCTGGGGTGAACCTATAGAAATGGCAAATTTCCAACATTGGCTAAAAGCAAACATATTTTTGGCCTCACAAAGAACGTTCTCATAGTAGTACCTGGTCCCTAAGGGAACTATTTTGTATGGATGTATTCTTTGTGAAAGAGCAGAATGCAGTTTCTGACAGTGACTTTAGTCAATGACTAAATTGGGCTAACCTATTGGCCCATGTTATATGCTATAGTGGGTGGAATTAAAATATGAATGATACAACAATATACCAATGTTTGAAGAGGGATGGCTGAGAAACCTATAAGCATATTTTGCTTATAATTGTAGTAAAATCAAAAGGTCCTGACTAATGCGAGACATAAAAAACAACATGTATCCAGATGTTGGTGTGCTAAGTTTTATATACTTGTATCTCTGATCCTTTGTCTGCCAAGACTGATATCACTCAAAATCGTACTTAATGTATATAATGAATGTTATATGTAAAACAATACACATTTATAATTTTGATAGACTGCTTTTTGTTATGATTGAATCTTTCGGTAGAAAAAGCTCAAAAGCCTTCGCACAAGGTCAATGATCCTTCTAGCATGCGAACAGTAGATGTATAGTGATTTCTTAGCAATTAAGGGCTTTAAGCAGCTTGGATATGGAAATGGGGCTTCCTGCTACCTCTTTGGCAAAAAAGATGGCATACATAATCCAGCAGACAGTCAGTGTTAGACCTGTCAGCCTTAGGGTGGACTTCCCCCAATCTTTTTTCCTTATTCTATCATTTTTGCTGATCTCGTTTTTGTTAGCCTTAGGACTCTGTGCACTTTACCACAGCTAACCAGTGCTAAAGTGCGTCTGCGCACTCCCTAAAATGTGTAACATTGGATTACACTTAAATGGCACATTTAAGTTATTTTCAAGCCTGTAGTCAAGTGGTACTACATTTACCCAGGGCCTGTAAATTAAATGCTACTAGTGGGCCTGCGGCCCTATTGTACCACACATTTAGGTAGCCCTTTAAACCAGCCTCAGGCCTGCAGCCATCGTTTGGAGTTTAAACTGCCATTTCAACCTGGCAAAATAAACTTTTGCCAAGCCTAAACCTTCCTTTTTAGTACATATGTCACCCTTAGGGTAGGCCCCAATAGCCCACAGGGCAAGGTGTAGTGTATTTAAAAAGATGGACAGGTACTTGTTTACATATCCTGGTAGTGAATAGCTCCTGAATTTGTTTTTAGTACTGCAAGGCCTACCGTTCCCATAGGACAACACTAGGGTTACCTTATTGCATTTAATAAGAGATAACTTTGAATTGGGAGCATGTAGGAATGTTGATTTTGGTGTCTAAAGAATTGTAAGGCTCCAACTCTCCTAAAACCTGCACTTGAAATCCACCTACTGTGATTCCTAACAACCCAAGTGGTGTCCCATGAGTCCTGGACCGTTGGAAGTGAGGATAGCGGTACCTTGCCAGCCTACCTGTGGTTACACCAATTCCTGCTTGAAGCCATGCGATGCTCCACAAAGCCTCGCCACATAGCTACAAGCTCCAGCGGAACTGACGCAGAACAACATATTGCCTCTCAAAACCTCGCTGTCCTGCTGCCAGCTCAATGGAATCAATGCAGAGCAACGCAAAGCCACGCCGCTCAGCTGCCAGCTTCATCGGAACCAACGGAGCTTGACATGAACCCTCACAAATCCTCTCTGCACTGATCCATTAGAACCAATGCCGCGCAACGCAACTAGACACAGGACCTCACATCGCAGCTCTCACAAGTCCTTTGACCCAACGTTGGATGACGCAAAGTCTCACAAAGCAATGCCGTGCATACTGCCCACCAGGATTTAAAGTACTTTGTTAAGCGGGCCTAACTTGGTCTCCGTAGCCGACCAACATTCTATCAAGGTCAGCCTTAACTCGTGACTTTGTCTCAGTCCAGCGTGGCCAGATAACCTCTGTAGGAGCTTTGTTCTTTTTAGCACTATTTTTATCAAAATCTTTAAAATTGCATATCTCTGGGTCGACTGGTTGGATTTTTGTCATTTTGGCCTCAAATAGTGTATTTAATTCTACTCTATTTCTAAATTAGTGTGTGATTTTTCTTGTGTTGTGTTTCCACTTTATTACTGTTTGAAGTGCTGCATAAATACTTTACAAGTTGTCTCTGCTTTTGTGACAAGCTACTAGGGGGCTGAGCACACGTTGATTTGAAGTTTGCTTGTGTTTCACCCTGCAAGAACTGTGGTTGCTGCTTGAGTAGGGTTTCACTCCCCTCAATCGGTAACCAAATTTCCTACAGTCAATGAGTGAGGGCTTCAACTGCTGGTATCTTGTGTAGTTTGCAGGTCTTGAATTTTAATCCCATCAAGGGCAACTCAGCCTTTCATTCTCATGAGATCTGAATCTTATGTAATAATCTGTCTGTCTTCATTTCTTCTAGGGTAGCAGATGTCCATTCCCGGGTTTAGTATGCATCATTTACTGTGTAAAAGTATACTGCAGCTTACACCTGGCTAGGTTTATTTATTCAAACGTATATCTACAGCTTTGTACTATGAATGGAGTATCTTAAATGACGTCTTCATATTTAGAGCATTTTTGGAATACTTTAAAGGAGGAAGAGCAAAGAAACGAAGCTTAAAAACAGAAAGCCTATTTGTTTTACATTACAACATTTAAAGTGTGGTAGATTTTTCTGTAGAAAACGGAGCTTAAAAATAATTGTTTGATCATCATATCAATTATCCTGTATCCGGAAAGCAACTTCTGTATAGTGCCTTGTCTATTTCTAAGCACTTCCCAACACCAGATCAGGGGACTAAGGCAATGCGAGCTAACATGATTTGCCAAGTATAGCACACTTACATTCAATGGCAAAACTGGGAGCTGAAGGGAGACATTCTTTTAACAGTCAACAAGCATCCCTACAGAGCAACATGATTCCCATTTCATGAAAAAGCCGTAAAATATCTCTATAAAAGTTAACAAGCACCTGAATATGATCCTTTACTCTTCCAAATAATACACATATAAACCTGCCTCTCGCTCTTGACACCTAACTGCTGTGGGTAAGACTCCCCACATAGGATTAGATAAACGTGGATTGGGATGTGTTAGGATAATTAAGACAGAAACTTGCCTTTGCAAAGTCTTGTTTCAGAAGGCATCTACCCATGTGCCCACCTAATCAGTCAGCCACTGATGATCATTACTGCCCTGGGTGGTTGAGGATTATTTCTGAATGGGGGCATTACTGCTCAGTAATGCCTGCACCCACTGTGGCTCACAACTGCCTATGCAGAGTGAGACGTATTACTTCTTGGAGTCATTATCACTCATTAATGCCTGAAGTCTGATTGCATCACGGCAACTAAGTATTAACATTCACCATGATTGCAAAGATGCACCAAGACAGCTGCTGAATGAGTTAACCTACCATAAAGCAAAATATTCAACAGAGACTTGTACTAAAAAATGCTTACCTGACTCCGTTAAAACACTGATTCGTTCATCCTTGTTTTATTGCACTTGGTAATAAACATGATCCGAAAAATAAACTGCCCTTGGGAGTCTAAATAACAAACATTACCTCTAATTGTGTCAACGGTATTTATTTTATCAGTCTCAGAATGCTGAAAGATTGAGTTAACACTGGTGGTATTCGCATTTACATATTTATTTATTTATTTATTTATTTATTTATATTTATATAGTACGTCTAGGCACTTGCAACTCAACACATAGACAAACCGAGAGATGATACGACCCAGTTGTTATAGAGAGGTTATAAAGCCAGGTTTTAATTCCCTTCCTAAAGGAGAGTAGATCAGGGGAGTTTTTTTGTTGCTTTATTGGCATCTCATTCCACCATCTGGATGTGACATGTGTGAAGCTTTTACCACCCCAACTGAGAAGGCGCAACTTAGGTTCTTTCACGAGCATCAAAGAGGCAGACCGAAGTGTGCATGCTGGAATATGCCATTGGAAGCGATCTGTTAAATAAACAGGACCAAGGTTATGCAAGGCCTTAAAGGTGATGCAAAGTGCCTTAAACTTGATTCGCTTCTCCACAGGTAGCCAATGCAAGGTGTTGAGAGCCTGTCTGGCCGATGAATATTTAGCTAGGCCAAAGAGCAGCCGAGCAGCAGAGTTTTGGAGTGCCTGCAATTTTGCCACTAGTGATTTGTTTATTCCAACCAATATCCTGTTACAGTAATCAAGTTTAGATAGAACCAAAGATGCTATCACTGTTTTGTGTAATTCTAATGGGATGAATGGAAGAATTTTCCTCAGGATTTTCAAGGTGAAAGTGATTGACGAAGTTAGCATCTTTGCATGATGTGAAAAGGATAAGGTGGTGTCTATGATGACTCCCAGATTTTTTGCCTTGGTGACTGGGGAGGGAGGGATCCCTAGTTCCACGGGCCACCATTCTGAAGACCAGAATGATGTGTCTCTACCGAAGAGTAGAACTTCTGTTTTATTTGAGTTCAGTTTGAGGTAATTTTCTGCCATCCAATCACCTACCCCTCTCATGCATTCCTTGAAGTTGTGGGCTGTCATGATTTTTGCTCGAGATGGATACAATAATCTGGGCTTTGATCAAGCGGGCCAGGGGTGTAACATAGATATTAAACAGGGTAGGGCTCAGAGATGAGCCCTGTGGCACCCCACATGGAAGTCTGAAACACTGTGATTCGAAGCCTTCTACTTCGACAAATTGTTCTCGGTCTGACAAAAAAGAACTGAGGAGTGCAAGGGCTGGGCCTACTATCCTTGCCTCTTGAAGCCGCTTTAATAGGGTGCCGTGATCTACTGGATCAAAGGCGGCCAACAGGTCTAGTAATATTAGTGCTGCTGAACCTCCATTGTCAACCGCATGTCTTATTTCGTCTGTTGCCATGATTAAGGTCAGTTCAGTGTTGTGCTTGATTCTAAAACCATATTGGGTGGAATCTAAAACATGATTGATCTCGATGAAGTTTGCTAATTCTTGGTTCATGTGTTTTTCCTAGATTTTTGCTGGCAGAAGTAGGCGAGAAATGGGGCGGCAGTTCCCTGGGTCTGATTTATCCAGACTGGACTTTTTTAGTAGGGGTAGAATAGATGTTTTTTCCACCTTTTGGGAAACATCCCTCATTGAATGGTAGTATTGAGTACCTCCAGGAGTGGACAAGCAACTGTCTCCACTATCATATGGATTACTTTAGGGGGATATGGATTAATTTGGGAGGACAGGGATCCAACGGGGAACCTGATTTAGTAGCTAAAAGAAGTTTTACGATTTGTTCATAGGAAATTTTGGTGAAGTTGACAAATTGGGGTGGGTCAGATTCTGAATGTAGGTTGAGCACTGGTGCAGATGAAATTACGATGTCTGTCAGTGCCTGCAAGCTCTGATTGTTAGCAGAGCTTAGGGAAAAGGTATTATAAATTGCGGACACTTTATTACAGAATTAAGACGCTAGGCTGTTGCAAAATGCTTGGTCTATAGTATTCTGTTTAGTGTCCTGCAGGTGGCTTAATTTCAGCACCGTCGCAAATAGCGCTTTGGATCTGTTCTTTGCTCCTTCTATTTTTTCCAAGAAGTAGCTAGTTTTAGTTTTTTGAATTAATTCTTTGTATTGTGCTAGTTTTATCTTGTATAGTTCTTTCTCCCTAGGATCATAGAGTTGTCGCCAACGCCTTTGTTGTCTGCGGCAGAGCCTTTGATAATCTAAGTTCCTCAGAGAACCATGGTTCGGTGGGTGCTGTCCTGTTAGTTGTTCCTACTCTCCGGGGAATGGTAGCCTGTACAGCTGCAGTAATCCAATCATGATAATCTGAAGCAGCTACCTCTGAATCATGGGAGGGACAGGGTTTAATCTGATTAAAGTGCGAGATAAAAACTGTTTTATCTATAAGCTGCCATAAATATCTTTCTTGACTTCTAACTAGGTTATGCTTAGGGGTTGTTGGGGAGGGGGTGCAAGGTGAGATTTAGCATCACTGTTGAATGGTCGGACCAGTGGAGTTGTAAATTGTTCTTTTAAGAAAGAAAACTCTGTAAAAACAGCATCCAAAAGGTGTCCAGCTCTGTGAGTAGGCCTATCCGTAATCTGCTCTAGACCTACACTTGTCACCAGGTCCATGAGTGCCAGGGAGTCATTATCAGAACAATTATCCAGGTAAAAATTAAAATCACCTAGAATAGAGTAGTCGTGAGTATTCACCTTGTTTTCAAGAAGCTGGCCCATGGATTGCACAAAAGTAGTTCTGGCTCCTGGTGGACGGTACACTAATAAACCATTAAAGGAATACACATGGTTGACTGTTATTTTAAACGAAAGCACCTCTGTTTCTGTATCAGTGGAATTTTTTTTAAAAATGTTTTTAAGTGATCTCTATAGATTATTGCCAGACCTCCTCCTCTTTTATGCAAACAATCTTTCCTGGCTATTGCGAAACCTGGTGGGATAGATATCACTAGGTCGGGCCCTGATGTTTCATCTGCCCAAGGTTCCACAACAAAATGAGGTCAAGAGCATGTGAGTCAACAAAGTGTCCGAATTCATGTTTAGGTTTGATTAAAGACTGTGCATTTAACAAGGCGCATGACAACTCTCGAACATACTCTCTTTTCATAGCAGCGGACTGAACCTCACTTATTCATACGGGATGCTCTCTGTCGGTTTTATTCATGACAACATCAGAATAGATCTTACGTTTTTGTATTTGTAAGTCTAATTTTTACTGTTTGGACATACCTGTGCCCCAGTATCATTACTGCCTTCCAGAATTGACCGTGTAAATTTATAACACATGGTTGATAATCCCAGGAGCTCACCTCTGGTGTACTTATACATGGCAACCATACTGGGTCCAAAAACCAGCAGTGTGGGTGGGCTGAGCGCATGCCGAGCGCAAACGGGCGCAGACAGGCTTGCCTAAGGTGCGCCTTCGGCGCTCTAGCGGTGCCACAGCGGCGCGCCCACTGCGCACGTCCGCAAGGCGTCACAACGCGCGCATCTGCTGCGCGTCACAGCGGACACATATACACATGAGGGCTTATTTACAAGGAACCGACGCATCTGTATCGATGCAGCAGTTTTCCTGCACCTGCATGTGAAACCCTGGTGCCACCATGGATGTGCCCTATTTACAAATACTCAAACAACACTAGAGGGTTTGGACTCTAATCATTAAGGCTGAGCCCCAATTCAGCAATAAACATAGAAATGCCAGTACAGATCCATTATTCACCTTTCAGAACCGGAACATTGAAAGAAACAATGTCTCCACAGAAATTCAATTTCTATTTGAATTAATCAAAATTTATTTTGAACCATAGACAAAAAACCAAGTTCAAGAAACACAATTTCATATCATTACATTTTACACATAAATTCATCATCCTCATCTCACCATCACACCACTACTCTTCTTTCAACGCACTATTTGACTTGCATTCATATAAAAAACCATTCACACCAAAGCTTTTTACCATGCCTTACAAGCTACACTCCAAATCACACTTCCCATACGAACCAACAACCCACACCTAGCCCTTTATTAAAAAAAAATCCACATTTTTTCAATCAAACTTTATACATAAAAAAATGGGCCAAAGACAAAACCAATTTGAATGATTCCAAGCTTTTTGATTCTTCACAAAATATAAACACACAATTGGCCACTAAAAAAGGTCGACGCGTTTTGAACCCCTCCAGCTACGGGGTTCTCCTCAGGACCAGAAAGCTTACTTTATAATGCCGCTGGATCAGCCGATCCGTGCACCACACTCTCAACATGTTTTATATTTTGTTATGATGACAAAGTGAAGGATGATTTTCATCAGTGCCCAATGGTTTTGGAAGTTCCAGCTGGAAATCCTAGCTCTTCTCTTTTAGTGGTTGACTGCCCCACGACGCCAAGCGTAATATATGACATACGTCACGCCTTGTTTCCTTTGGGCGCGAATGGCTCGTCAGCATCTATCTTCACGAGTGACCTGAGCGTTTTCTTGAACTTGGTTTTTGGTCTATGGTTCAAAATAAATTTTGATTAATTCAAATAGAAATTGAATTTCTGTGGAGACATTGTATCTTTCAATGTTCCGGTTCTGAAAGGTCAATAATGGATCAGTACTGGCATTTCTATGTTTATTGCTATTTACAAATACAGCGCACTATGGCACAAGGATTGACAGATGAGTCAGAAATGTTGACGCATATGTCGGTGCAAAAGTCATGCATTGCTCGAGTTGTGTTGCAAGCACGACACAACTCCAGCAGTGCATGGGGAGGCCTATTCCTAATACAATGCACCACTCCTTATGCCTGCTCCAAGCAGGCATAGGATTTTGATGCAGTGGCGTCCTAGAAGGGGTGCAGTGGAATCTTTTAGATGTCACTGCATAACTTTTACGGGGCTTTCCCTTGTGGGAATGCCCACCCTGCATACATTATACCTGATGCAGGTATAATGTGGCGCACTGCTTTACAAGGTGACGCATCTCCCTAGATGCGTCACGTTGAGAATGGCCGCAACATGACGCATTGTTTACGCTGCCGCTGCGTCACAAATAGTAAAACAACGATGGAGCAAAAGTATCGGAAGGGGCTTGTAAATCTGCCCCACAGATCTTTGCAGCAGGCCCAAAACCCACTGAAGTATTATATCAGCTGAGGAATCCTCTTGTCCCTTCTGTTGCCCACAAGGTTAGAATTTAATCAGGCAGTTGGTAGTGTTTCATTGGTGGGCCTGGAAACGGAGTACAATCAGAGTGTCAACAGAAAAAATCAGTGCTAGTCAATAAAACAGCACTTAGCTAACTCATGGCCCAGACACCACCATGGTCTGGGCTTCCAGAGTGGAACAATGTTTTCATTTCAGGTAATATTAAATTGATTCAAGCTGTTAGAATTACCGACAAATAAGTACTGATGAAAACATAGGGAGTCTGCTGGTGGAAGAGCCTCACAGTGAGTGATTCTGGTCAGATCCCAAGAAAGTTATGATAAGTATCTCCAGGCAGGATGCTTAAAAGTATTTCAAAGCAGATTATATCTTTAACGGTCTAGCTTGAAAACGTAGCTGTAAGTAGACCATTTTGTGAGAATCACTAGAGAAGGGCTTTGGCTCAACCCAAATGTTGGGAGCCAGAAGTACATGCTTTGATTGGGCAGAACTAATGTGCTTCTACAAAAGAAGCGCTTGCCCTCCAGCAGCTGTGATCATTTTGTTTTTTTATCCAACTGCCTGAACTTGAACTTTCAGGAGCACAGACATGACATTGTAATACTATTGAAGTGTCTTTAATAACTAGATAATGTATAGTGTTTGTCTCTGGCAGCAGCACAGACTAAAGGAGGGCAGTCATTACCCGACATATATTTTTAGGTATGGCTTGATAGTGCAATTTTTACATGGCCCGATGTACACAACAAAAAAGAGCTTTCACAGTCCTACTGAGAGGCTTAGGCTCCACCCACATGTTGGATTTGATTGGACCAAATTTGTGTTACACCTTCTGACTTGTGGCGAAGTTTATACTTGATGCAGGAGAACTGGGTTACTATTAGGGGTGGGAGGAACTTGCGGAGTTTCCATGGAATACCATAGTCACCTAAAAGTTCTGCATGATTCCGCTGAGTTCCACGAGCAGTGGAATTTAGCACATTGCGCTGCTCGCGCTGATTTTTAACTCTAGGAGCTTCTACGGCGCAACTGGAAACATTCGATTGCAAACTTGAGCTCAACTCGAATGGTAGTGACCTGCCGAGGCCGCTCACATTGAGAAATCTCACCTGGAGGCGTTCTAGCACTCAAAAATCACACTATGGGGCAGAAATACTGGGTCATAAGTTTTAATGTTAGTGACACACGCGCAAGTAATAACTCCACCACTTTGCAGTTCGTTGAGTTTTGCTGGAATTCTGTGCTCCGAAACTCGGCAAACTCCGCAGTTGAAGTGGAATTTTTCACCCACCCCTAGTCACATCATGCTGTATGTATGCAACAAGCTAGATCTGAGACATAAATGTCAATTGCTTTGGTGAGCAGAGTGCTCACTGCGGCTGAGAGGAGGTATGCCCACATTGAAATCGAAGCACTGGCCTAGAAATGGGCATGTGCTCACTTCCATCAGTTTCTCTTTGGCCAAACCTTTTTGGTAACCACAGTTCAGACACACTTGATTCCACGGTTTGCCGGTACAGCACCACACCTCCCACTCCCTGAGAAAAAGAACCGGGTGCTGCATCTTCAGAAATACAAGCTACAAGTGAGATGGATACAAACTGGGGTGCACTATCTGAGAAGGGGAGGCTGAAGCGTACAATGACTCTTCTAGAGTGGACGACTACATTACATGGGTGGCCACGCTGCGCAGCCCCAAGTCAATGGCGCTCTCAGAAATTGCAGATGCCACCAAACTGTCACCAGCCTTTGTAAGGCATGTACTGTGATTGGGTTTAACAAATGGAGGGACTTCCTATGTGACACAAGAAGCTGTGATGCTATCATCAAGGTGAATTGCCAGCCCTGTGGTGAGTTAGAGGTGAGCTCAGTGTTACTGAAGAGGGTGTCGTCCTTCGTGGGTACCAGATTGTGATTCCTCACAGCCTCCAAAAATGCACCATTTGCCTAGCCCATGCTGAGCATCAAGGGTCAAGCAAAACCAAGGCCAGGCTCAGGAACAAAGTTTGGTTCCTGCCAATGGATTACCTGACGAGTTGGTGTACCAGTGCTTGTGGTGCCAAGCACACAAAGCACTTGATTGACCTCCTTCTGTCATCACAGAAGACCCCAGTGAAGGGCCATGGCATGACAGTGCATTCTAGTAATTTCAGACACTTATTCCAGATATGCACTGATGGACATCATGACAAGCACTAACTTTGAACAAGCCCAGAGTAACTGGACCAGTTCTTTGCCATGTTCAGGTTTCCCTAAACCCTAAAATCAGAATCAGACAATGGTCCACCATTTCAGGGAAGTGACATCTGGAACTACCTGTTATCTTTGAAAATACAGCACAGAAAAATCACACCTCAATGGCTCCAGGTCAAGTGTGAGGTGGAAAGACTGATAAGAACCCTCAAAAAAGTAATAAGGATTGGGGTCGAACAACCACACAACATGGAAAAAGTAACAACTGAATTTCTAGGGAACTATCGGTGACTCTCCACTGCATGAGCACTGGCCATTGCCTTATTTGGACATGCTGTCAGGACACTATTCCTCATGTTGTCTCGTGGAAATCTCCAACATTAGCCGTGCAGGCCAGCCAACAAAGGCAGAAAAACAACGTCCGAACTAGCGGGGCTCGACCAGCCCTTGAGTTCCGAATTAATTTCGGGGTGCGAATAAAGAACTGATAGAGTGGAGACAAATTATGCCTCCTGTTTGAAAGGCAGCTGATGGCTGTGGTTATTGGCAAGGTATCATGGTTGCTGCATGGAAAACCAACGACAATGCAACAAGGCAATTAAAAGATGGCATGGCAGCACTCAAGCGGCTGTTGAAGAAGATAACCAAGCACTTGTGAGTGGAGGTGAAGTCGACCTGTGGAGACGCTACCGAGAGGAGGGAGCTGTTGTCACAGAAGAGTTCACATGTATGGTGGCAAACACCATCCCAGCTTCAGCCCATGCCAGTTGGCATATAGCTTTGAGACCTTTACCAGGGGTTTCCCATACCAGCTCCAATCCCATATTCAGTGACCAGCCTCGCTTCAAGACTATGGGACTCATTACGATCTTGGAGGATGGGATACTCCGTCACAAACTTGACGGTTATCCAGTCTGCCATATTACAGGTTCCATTGTATCCTATGGAACTTGTAATAAGGCAGTATACCATCCATCAAGATCGTAATTAGGCCCTATGTGTACCTGGTGGTAACAGACTGAAACTGAAAAAATCATTTGTTTACCGTGGTTTTGTTAATTAGTTATTGTGTTGTGACCAAAGGGAAACCTTGTGAGGAATGTACTACGGTACGTGTCATGTGACGATGACACACACTTGCATGCATGCATCCTGACACCAGGCATGGCATCTAATTTAAGAGGAGAAGGCCGCGTTTTCCAGACTGGTGTGCGGTTTAATCACTGGCGCATTAACAACTTCTGAGCAGTGCACCTCCACCGGCCTTGGGCTCCAACAATAAACTATTGGTGGGTCCATGCTCCAAGAGCCCTTACAATCTGGTGCCTGTGCCCATGACTAGAAAGAGTTTCCTTGCTATGCCCTATTAGAATTGGATTGGGATCAAAACTAGGGCCGGCATCCTATAAAAAACGGCCCACATTTGAGGATTGCGACTTTTTGCAAAACACTGCTTCAATGTTTTAAGTATTATGAAAAGAAGGGGTGGTTCTCTAAAAGAGGTATGTTTTCTTAACTTCACTGAGATAAAAAAAATGCAGATGTTGCTAGGACTCTTTGAGCATGGATTATTTCTGAATGGTGAAACACCTGAACATAAGTGAGGCTTCCTCTGCTTAGGACACCTGCCTCTGCTCAGTCTGCATACAATAATGGGCCAGCCCAGCGAAAGATTGGGAATGACACCTTCACCCCCTTGGTAAAAGGGAGGTAACAGAGGCCGATCTGCCCCCGGAAATGCCACTCAGGCCCCTACTTAGCCACTGGTGGCATCTAAACAGCATAAAAACAGCCCAAATTGGTCATCACATTGCCCAAAAAAGTGGCCCACGACTGCTACTCAGATACCGGCCCATCGCCCATTGCCAGAGTGGCCGCCATACCAATCCGATCCTGGTGCCAATCAGTTGTTACGTGTAAAATTTTCAGCACTTGCCTGAGGCAGTTGGAAACACAGTTGTGGCTGGAAAATACGGCAAGTGGAGAGGCGGCCAAATGGGCGATGGGTATGTGTATAAAATAAATACATTAATAAACTAAAATAAATAAAATTAAAAGTTACTTTACGTGCTTGCTGCATGACATGTCTTCCTCACTCTGATCCTCTTCTCTTGTGACGTCCAGGGCTCCAGCCAGCTCCCTTAACCAATCCTGGCACTGCTCTCATGCTGTTAACCAGCATGAGAGCAGTGCCAGGATTGGAGGGAGTGGCCTCTCTCGGCGCTCCAGAGGACACTGGAGGACTGTGCTTTCTCTAACCCATCTGTCTAAGACAGGAGGGTTAGAGAGCTTTAAAGTGCACATGTGTGGCTAGCCGCCGCAAGACGGCCGACCGAAGACACATGCACACTTCAATCTAATGCACAGGCAGCCCACCTCTCCTCTTGGCTGCTGCTGCCATTCAGCAGCCCCCGTCCTGCCCCGCCCTGATACTCGGTTAGCGTCGACTTGAAAAATAAAATGGTAATGATCTATTTAACTTTATTACCATTTCATTTTTCCTCTCTGGGGTTTTTTCTGGGGGGATTTTAGTAGGCGACGTTCCTCCAAACGTATAAATGGCTTTCAATGTGTACAGCCTCTGTCACTCCGTGACCCATTTAATGTCTATTCCTCTGGTTCAAAACGAAAATATGGGATTGTAAACCAGAGATGTTTGATGTGAAAAGGAACTATGCTGTCTGTTACTGGTGACTGCCTGAGCGTAAATAGGCGCTACTACTGCAGCTCTGTCGTGCTGCTTTTCATTAGGAGTGAAGAAGGGCTTGACATGAGCGGCCATGTTGGAAATGGAGTGTGTCAGGTCACTTATGTTCCAATCAAAATGTCATAAAAACCACAGACACATTAAACTTCTAATATTACATTTAATTTGAATAATTATGATTTATGTATTTATTTAGGCGTAAAAATAAGCGTAAAGCCACAAAAATCGAATAAGGTACTTTATTGACACATATGCTATGCAGCAGATGTGAACATGAAGCACTTTTGAAAGGTTGATTTATTTATTGATTTGTTTTTTTAATACTGCGGGGGCGCAGCAACGAGAAAAGGTACACGTGTATCGATTCTTTCCGTCTAAAAATTATTCTGTCACGGCAAATACTGGTCCTTATAACTTGGCTTTTGCGACGACCATTCATTTTCACTCTCGCAAACATGGTGTCCGGAAAGCCTTCTTAGGAAGACCGCTTTATCACTGAAGAAGTCAGTCAGACGAGTCCAAAGTTCATACAGGGCAATTAACTGATTGCTGTGCCTAGTAACGCATGTCACACAAAGAATGGTCAAGGTTGATGGAAGGGCTGTTAATGTTATCTACTAAAAGGCTATTAACTTTGATGACGGGCAAACAATACACGAGCTCACTGGACTATCGCAGCAGAAATACCAAGAGTGGATGATGGAGTTCCTTATGGCACAGTGGGCTGGAATGCCTGACTCAGGGCATTCTCAGAGAAAAGAGAGCATCCTTAACTATACGTAACCAACGTATGCTCGTTTGCAGAGCGATGCATACTACAGGGCCCAACTGGCAAACCAAGAGAAGCCATGACAAGATTGTTGAAACCAGCCCACTCCCTTTCTTTCCTTGCTCTCTCTTTCCATCCATCCATCCATCCATCCATCCATCCATCCATCCTCTTCCTCTCTGATCTCTTTCTCTCCTCCTTCCTCACACCCACTCTCCCCCTGCTTGCTGCAATTGCCTGCTGAAGAGAGATGTGTGTGTGGGGCAGATACAGCAGCACTGGGCTCTCAAAACGGCCTCCATCGGCTCCAGCCCACCGGAAAGTTCCCGATGGAATTAAAGCCCAGCCCAGCCCTCCATTTCTAGTTTGTCTGTCGAGCAAGAAGTCTACAGGCATATGCAATGTTAACGTGCACATCCTAATTTGAATTATCCATCGAGCATGCCAACAAGAAGACTCCTTATATTCGGACTCTATGTTTTTTGAAGAAAATTGAAAACGAATCAAACTCTAAACACTTGTGAGCTATGTTTACAAACTAACACACCATCTAGTGAAAGCAACCTGAAACATCTCTCTATCCTACAAACACCCTTCGGTTTTTTCTGATGTTATAAAATTAACCCACCCCGGCCTCTAGATTACACTCGGTCAAATAAAGTGCCAATCAAAGCATAAAGAGAAAAGGCTAATCTGTGTACATATATGTATGAACTTCCACTATAGTTTTATCCAGCACCAGTGGAAAATTACTGCGCTAATGTGTACTTAATGTAGAAGGTTCCTCAGTAGAATTCCCTCCTAGAATCACCAACCCAACCATGAGATTGGTTTATAGTTATGCAAGAACGACTGACATAAAAGTATACAAATATTCAGGCCCTCCCCGTTAGCTTAGATTCCTGTAAATAGCCTGCAGTCCTCCACACCACTGCATCATCGCTTTATGAAAATAGGAGAATCAAACTGATTAAAATGGGTGCCCATATGGAAGGTCCAAGTTATACAAATAGCCCCCACATTCATCCCTGTTTTTACTTTTAAGGTGATCCCCACTGCAGGACAGAAGGAAGCACAGGAAGTAAGAAGTAAACTACGCTCAAGCTTGTGGGTCCTACAAGAGTATAGCCACCCTAGCATTCTTTCAGCCACTGTTAGTATATCTGATGAAATACCGGAATCTAGCTTCCAAGAATTTCGAGGAGAAGATTCCAGTGACTAAATGTGCATCTATGCATCTTTAGTGGTGGCTAAAAGCAGAATCCTTCCCAGAGCCCTTCCTCTTTATCCACATCTTCCACAGGCGGTGAGAACAGATGCCAGCACAAAGGGTTTAGGTGCAGATCTGAGGGACATGTTAGCAGAAGGTAAATGGATGCAAATCCAATGGACATGTTAGTAGAAGGTAAATAGACTTACAAAGAAGGTCAAAACTCGTATTCCCTTCTTCAGCATCAGAGCTTTCTGATTCAGACATGCATCAAGGCTTACATATACAAGGAGCACTAGGTCTACATCTATCAATCTGGTGACCAAAAAGAATGGATCATGGCAGAACTTTATATTCTCTCCTTGAAAGCTGGTCACATCAGAGGACGGGACAATGTAATAGTGGACAGCTTTATCTGTTTTGTTCTTGTCCCAAGATATGACTCTGAATATTTCAGAAATGTGAGTACCCTTTCTAGGTTTTTTTGTATCAACCAGGAACACTCAAATTCCTAGAATAGGTTTGCAATTTCCTGCACAAGGAACATGGGAGGGGATGAACTGTCTATATCTTAGAAACCTCTTCTTCTTTATGTATGTCCTCCTGTTCCTCATATCCCTCTGCTTCTGATAAGAATTCAGGAGGAGGCTGCAGAGGGAAAATTGGTTTTACATTCTCACCTTGCAGAGCTTGGTTTCCTCTTCTACAGGCCAATTCTCTATCTCCTTCAAAAAAATTCCACTCTCTCCTTTCTGTAAAACAGGGATTCGTCCTCCTAAACACATATCTCTATTAGTGTGGAGGTTGAGAGTATGGCTACAAAATAGAGGTATCCCAGTCCATTTAGCTGAAGTCATTCAAAGATTTATACAGGATTCAAACGCTCTAAAGCCTTCGTCTACACATTGGAACAACTTTCAAAACTGGAGGTCCTTGAAATCTTAATCTCTTATCAACTATGATCTTTCTTTTATTCTGAAATTTCTATATAAAGAATTTGAGATGAATTTGGCAATGTCAGCACATAGGCCACAAGGGAAAGCAACCAGAGCTTTTTGAGAGCCAGGTTGAGGCAAGGGTTGAATGACTATGAGCATCTCAAATTTAGAGTGCTAAACTGGTATTCTAGTTCCTCCATGTGACTTGCCTGCTGTTTTAGATCTCTCAATGGGTTTCCTTTTAATTCTGTTGAGTAAATTTTTTTTGACAATGAAGGTGGTTATTCTAGTAACAATCACTTACTTTAGAAGGGTTGGTGAACTTGGTTCCCTCCTATGGTACCAAGCTCACCAACTCATTGGTACCCTCCCTATCTGAGAGTTCTAGAGGGTGGCATTATTTTGGAACCAGATTCTAAATAATTCATCTCTACAGTAGCTTGAATGGCTCACAGAGATAAAAATATTATTGTATGAAAGTGCATTATTATTTGGGCTGATGACTACCTGCCTAAAAGAATAATAACATTCCTTGTCAGATTATACCTTCAAAGTGATTACACTAGCCTGAGCTCGGGTCCCCTTGTAGCTATGGCACAGACTAGACTGACTTAACCTAGGGCAATGTGTAAAGTATTTATGCAGTCCCAAAACAGTAATAAGGTAAAAACACCAGGCAGTAAAAAGCCCAAACTGAATAAGAAAAATTAAGTAAAATTGAATAAACAAAATTAAATCAAAAGACAAGAATCTCATAAGGGGAAAATGGAGTAATGTGTTTTTAAAGCTTTAAGTAGAAATAGCATTTATAAGCACTCAGTGTCAATGATAGTCTAGAGAACCTGTGGACCTGGACCTAGGTGCATTTTGAGACCTACTGGGATGGAGCCCTGGTGGGATACACCAAGTGGATTGGTCCCGGTGAACAGACAAAACGCTCAAAAAAGTTTCTAAGTCCCACTTCAGAAAGTGACTTTGTCACTTTTTTGATGGAAAGTATTGACATTTGTTCTATGCCCCAATGCAGAAATGGACTTTGTCACTTTTTGAGAAAAAAATCCTCCCTGAGCAGGCCATTTCTCTGGAACCACAGACTGGATACTTGAAGCAGGTTGGTCCTGTTGGAGCTTTAGAGATTTTTCTCAATGCAGAATATGACAAATTAGGTTTTTCAGAGCTGCTTGGAGATTTAAGTGACACAAAGGTGAAATTCAATCTGACGTTGAAAAACTGCTGGTTGGACACTTTTTGCCTCTGGTCCTGCTGAAGCTCTGGAGGAAATGTTTTCAAAAGTTTCCAAACTTTCTTCTGGTACCCCAACTACCTCAAGAGTACACTTCTAAGAATCTCATGACCTCAGGGAAGACACTAAGAGACTCTCGGTGTCACCTAGAAGCCCAACCAAAGGCCTGATCCAGGTCCAGTTTCAAATGGTCAGCTGGGCACTTTAGGGAAAGGGGCTCCTGCAGCTCGTTGTGTCCCTGTAGACACACAGAAGGTCAGCCAACTGACACTCAAAAGTCCACTTCCTTGGGGGGAACAGTTTCAGTGCTTCAGGGCTACTTTCAGGTCAAAGACAGTAGGTCTAGTCCTCTACTGATCTTCTGCTAGTCCAGAAAGTATTTTGAGGATGGTACCTTTGGTTACCACATTTATGCATGACAGCAGCTAGTGGGTGGAGGTGTTTGTTGGGCACTCACTGGCCAATGGGGTAAACATTTCCATCCCACAGTACCCCTCATTCTGAAACTCCAAGATTGGGGAAACCCTGCTCCCCTTGTGCAGAGCCTGCATGAACAACCAAAGGTGTTGCCAGGGTAATGAGCAGTCACTTCTTCTGTGATAACTCAAAACCGGTTCTGGGGGAGCTTTCCTCCCACTGGGTTTGGTGGCAGCCTGACTAGGGGTATAAGGCTGGGGTCTTTCCAAGTGCCACCTAATATTTACTTGTTACAGGGCAGGTCCCTTTGAAGGTAAATTCTTGGATCCACCCCAACAGATCTTCCTGCCAGGGTAAGTAAAACATCTCCTCACTACCGCATCATTGTCCCTGCTCAAGGAGCAGTTTTCACACCTCATGCAGATCAAGTTCAGGCTGGGAACTGTTTGGAGTTTGCTAGTGCAAATTAGCTGAAGTCAGGATAAAGGTAAGTTTTTAAAAGTTACATTTCCAATACATTTATTAAAACTCTGATTTCACCATGAGATTGAATTTTAATAAGTATGAAAATAAGTCTTTGAATTGAGTCTGTAGCTAATACAGGTCAAAAGTTATAGCTTAAATTGTATAGTCTACACTTTGATATTCCTACATGCCAGTTACAGCCTGAGCAGTGACAATGTTGTTTTGGGCCTAGTGACTGGGGGAACATGTCATCCCTAATGTCATATGTTCCAATGTGGGCAGCAAGGTGTGCTTAGGTTTCAATTAATCAATCAGGGGTTTATAATGTGCGCTACTCACCTCTGAGGTTCTCAAGGCGCTAAGGTGGGGGTGTAGATCCGGATCAGTTGAAGAGCCAGGTCTTGAGGCCTTCCTGAAGGTGTGCAGAGTGGGGGAGCGTCTGATGTTGGCTGGGAGCTCGTTCCAGGTCTTTACTGTGACGTAGGTGAAGGCTCTTCCGCCTGCTCTGGTTCTGCGGATGCGTGGGGTCTCTGCCAGGGTGAGTTCTGCCGAGCGGAGGTTCCTTTTGGGTACGTGGAAGGAGACTCTTTTGTTGAGGTATTTGGGTCCCATGTTGTGGAAGAATTTGTAGGTGTGGGAGAGTAGCTTGAAGGTTACTCTCTTCTCGATTGGGAGCCAGTTGTGGTCTCTTAGGTGCTGGGCCACGTGCTCGTTTCGTGGGGTTCCGAGGACGAGTCTGGCTGCGGTATTTTGGATGGCATGGAGCTTGTGTAGCAGGGTATTGTTGATGTAGAGGGCGTTACCGTAGTCCAGTCTGCTGGTTATGAGTGTGTGGGTGATGATCTTTCTGCAGTCGGGGGGGATCCACTTCAAGGTCTTGGGGAGGATGCGGAGGGAGTTGAAGCAGATGGAGGCGACGGCGTTGATGTGGCGGGTCAAGGTGAGGGAGGAATCTAGAATGATGCCGAGGTTCTAGGTGTGGTCCATAGGGGTGGGAGGATTTCCAAGGGCAGGGGGCTACTAGAAGCTGTCCCACGCAGTAGGGGAGAGTCCAAGGACGAGGACCTCTGTCTTCTCAGAGTTCAGTTTTAGGCAGCTGTCGCTCATCCAGGATGCAACGTCTTTCATTCCTACTAGGAAGCTGAGTCTGCTGTCTTTGGGATTCTTCGTGAGAGAGAGGATGAGCTGGTTGATGTCGGCGTAAGATACTATGCTGAGCCCATGCTGTCTGACGATGGCGGCGAGGGGGGCCATGTAGATGTTGAAGAGCGTGGGGCTGACCGGGGATCGTTGGGGTACTCCACAGTTGATCTCTGTAGGTTCAGAGAGGGAGGGAGGAAGTCTGATCCTTTGGGTTCTGCTGGAGAGAAAGGAGTGGATCCAGTCGAGGGCGGTTCCTCGTATACCGGCGCCATGGAGTCTGGCTGAGAGAGTGCGAAGGTGTCAAAGGCTGCGGAGAGGTTTAGTAGGATGAGGGCCACAGTGTGGCCCTGGTCGAGTAGCATGCGGATGTCATCTATGGCGGCGAGGAGGGCGGTCTTGGTGCAGTGGTTGCTATGAAATTTGGACTGGGAGGAGTCAAGGATGGCGTTCTTTTCGAAGAAGGTGGTCAGCTGGGCATTGATAAATCTCTCGGGGTCTTTGGCTGTGAAGGGAAGGAGAGAGATGAGTCGGTAGTTTTTCGTGTCGGCCGTGGGTTTCTTGAGGCGGGGCTTGACCTCTGCCCGCTTCCAGTCATCGGGGAAGATGCCCGATTCGAGGGAGTTGTTGATGGTCCGGCTTAGTTCGGGTGCTATGGCGGTAGCGGCTCTGTGGTAGATGTGCGGTGGGCAGGGGTCCGTAGGGGCTCCTGAGTGGATGATCTTCATGGTCGTGGTGGTGTCTTCAGTGGTGACAGGTTTACAGGTGGTGATGGTCGGCTGGTTGTCGATGGTGGAGAGGGGGGTGGTGTCCAGAGTCTGTTCGCTGAAGTTATCATAGAGGGCCTTGATTTTCAGGTGGAAGTAGGAGCTGAGCTTGTTGCAGAGGTCCTGGGATGGTGTGACGTCCGTGGCTTCGCTGGGGGTTTTGGTGAACTGCTTTATGACGTAGAGTTATTTTCGTTACTTGCGTTGGTGTGGATTTTGTTCTTGATAAAGGTCCGCTTGGTGGCTCTTATGCACAGGTGGTGTTCATTCATGGCATTCCTGTAGTTGTTCTGCTCTTCTGTGGTTTTCCTGTTCCACCAGAGTTTCTGAAGGCGTCTGCAGGAGTGCCTGGCTTCTCGGAGGTCGGTGGTGAACCAGGCGGCCTTCAGGGGGCGTTGTTTGGCAGGCTAGCGGAGGGGTGCGAGCTTGTCAGTGCAGCTGGAGATCCAGCGGTGTAGTTCTTTGGCTGCGGATTTTAAGTCAGTCATGCCGGAGGGGGGGTCGTGGAGGAGGCTGGTGTTGAGGTGTTCCTCTGTGATCTTGCTCCAGTTCCTTTGTGTGGGCACGGGGCGGGTTTGGGTGCAGTGGTGGTGTTGAAGGTGAAGTGTACGTAGTGGTGGTCTGTCCAGAGGGGCTGCGTGGTGCAGCTGAAGTAGATGTTTGTCCCTCCTGCGAAGATGGGGTTGAGGGTGTGTCTGACTCTGTGGGTGGGGGTGGCCACGAGCTGCTTCAGTCCGAGGTTGGTGCAGTTGTCAAGGAGGGTGGTGGAGTCGGGGTCGCTGCGGTTGTCGAAGTGGAAGTTCAGGTCTCCGATGAGAATGTAGTCCATGGAGGCGATGGCGTGGGGTGCGACGAGGTCGGCAATGGTGGTGGCGGAAGAGGCATGAGGCCTGGGGGGTCTGTAGACGAGGGTCCCACCCAGTGTGGTTCTGTGGTTGGTTTGGATCTGGAAGTGGAGGTGCTCTGTGTTGGAGAGGGGGTCGCTCGTGCTGGAGGTGGAGAGTTGGAGGGAGCTCTTGTATGGGATGGCGAGTCCTCTCCCGGGCGGTGGGGGCGATCCTTTTTTTTGGATCTTGTATCCGTCGGGGATGGCGGTGGCAATGTCGAGGTGGGGGTGGCGTTGGTCCATTTTTCCATGAAGAAGGCGACGTCTGGCGAGAGGGTGTCGAGCAGGTCCTAGATCTCCGTGGCGTGTCTGTGGAGGGAGTGCACGTTGAGGAGTATGCAAGTCCGGGCTTCGGAAGTAGGGCGTCCATTGTGGGTTCAACGGTCATGGGGGGGCTGTTGATAGTGAAGGATTGTTGGCAGTGTCAGCAGGATAACTGGCCACGGGTCGTGTTTGGCGTCGATCTCTGGCACTTGTTGTTTCTTCGAGGGTTGAGTGCGAGGAGGGCAGCTGAGTTGTAGCGGTGGAAGGCCGGAGAACCAGGGTGCTTGGGGCTGGCCACAGTCACGGATGGGTGCAGACGGGCTTGCCTTTGGCGCGCTTTCAGCGTACCCGTTGCGCATCCGCGCAGCCATTAGGTAGGGGAGGGAAGCGCAGCTCAGAGGCGGGAAGTGGGAATCGGCAGGGGGAGGGGAAGCAGGGGCAGCAACGGCAGGAAGGACAGAGAGGAGGCAGAAAACGTGCACAAGGGGGACAGAATAAACAGCATAAGGCACAGAGACAGACACGGGCACAAAAGAGACAAAAACAACAAAGTGGCACAGAGACAGACACGGGCACAAAAAAGACAGAAACAACAAAGTGGCACAAGGACAGAGTCAGACCACAGCGGCCAGCAGAAGAGCAAGGCTCTCCCACTGGACCACCAGGGATGAGGCGCAGGCAGGAGCCTGCGGGTGGAGGAGGGCCTCAACACCTACCTGAGCAGATCCCGGTGCCTTGAGTGGTGGCACTTAGGAGCAGAGCTGTGGGGGGAGAGCAGGTCCCTGACTAGGAGGTCAGAGGTATTGCTCTTTTTTTTACTTATTTAATATTTATGTAATATTTAAAATCAGGTTCCCCTACTTTTTAAAAGGGTGATTTTGACTGATCTGTGCAACAAGGTTCAAGCATGCTGCTGTCAGGCTACATAAGATAGGCCCGAAAACATGTTTTCACTGCCACTATAGTAGATGGCACAATAGGTGGTGCACTCCACAGTTGGCATTTAACTTTCCATGCCAGGGGTGTATTTCTCCACCATATACTATGGCCTTATAGGCAATGCAATGGCACCAATCAGTGTTAAGCCAATGTTTACATGTTTAAAGGGGGAGCACAGGCACTTTACTCCTAATTGGCAGGAGTAAAGTGCACAGAGGTCAAATTCCAGCAAAAATAAGGTTCAGAAAAAGGTGGAAAATCTGAGGCGGCCATGTAGAAAAGGCACATTTCCTATAATTATGCTTCCACTGTTCTACCCTTCTCTCTCTTTCATGGAAAAGTTTGCTGCACCTACACAATGATTCTACTTCAGATTCATTTGGGTAACTGCCAATGATTCTATTAGCAGCTAGATTTCATCAACTATTTCAATGGCCTAATATTTTTCTTATACTCCTATTCCTGGGTCATATATAGCAGATCTACCGGAGGGATTGCGGCTTCTTGGCCTGAGGTTAATGTTACCACTTTGAAAGATATTTTTAGGGTGGCTTCATCTCACATCTCTCATAACCATTGTATCATTAGTCATTTCAGTATATGAATTTGGATCTTGTTTTAAGCTTGAAGGCTAGAATATAGTATGTTCTGTGAATTTAGAGAGCGTGGCTAATCACCTGTGAGAGTATCCAGGTGCTGAGGAGGCCAGGCCTGAGCGGGGACGTGGAGATAATGCCTGTTTCATCTGGAAGAGACATTTCTTGAGGTTCCTTCAGAAGTCCATGAGGGAGGTGGAAGTTCTGACGTGTTTAGGGAGAACATTCCAGGTCTCGGCTGCGAGATATGAGAAGGAGCATCTTCTGCTTCTGGTCTTCTTGATGCGAGGGAGGTGTGCTCTTGCCTAGACACAGATCAAGGTGTCTGGAGTGTTGGTAGAAGTTTAGGAGGTGGTTGAGGTAAGCTGAACCGGTGTTGTGGAGAGCTTTGTAGGCTTGGGTGAGTAGCTTGAACTTAGTTCTTTCCTGGACTGGACACCAGTGATTTGAGGTATGAAGAGATGTGGGTATTTTGCAGGATGTTCAGGATGAGTCTGGAGGCAGCGTTCTGGGTCGTTTCGAGTTCACATAGTAGATGGGCTGGGATTCCAATGTATTGGGTTGTTCCGTAATCAAGGCTGCTTGTGATAAGAGCCTGGGTGACTGTTTGTCTGGTGTTCAGTGGGATCCACTTGAAAGTCTTGTATAGTATTCGCAGGATGTGAAAGCATGATGAGGAGACGATGTTGATCTGTCTGCTCATGGAGAAGTTGGTGTCCAGGATGATCCCAAGTTTCTTGGCATGTCTGCATGGTGGGTGGAGGACCAAGTTCAGAGGGCCACCAAGTGGCATCCCAGGGGGAGTAGTTGCTGCCGAAGATTAGGACTTTGGTTTTGTCTGTGTTGAGCTTGAGACAGTTGTTTTTCATCCAAGGAGTGAATTGGTCATGCGGTTTGCCACGTTTGCACTGGAGGTGCTGGCTGAGTTGGTAAGGGAGAGGATGAGCTGTATGTCATCGGCGTAGGATACTATGTTGATGCCGTGGGTCTGACGATCTCCTCGAGGGGCGTCATGTAGACTTTGGGCTGAGCGATGATCCTTGAGGGACTCCTCAGATTAATTTCTTGAGGTCTGAGGTGTAGGGGAGAAGTCTAACTCATTGAGTTCTTTCCATGAGGAAGGAGGATATCCACTTGAGGGCTTGTCCACATATACCCAAGTGCTGAATATTTCTGATGAGTCACTTATGAGAGACTGTATCGAAAGCTGCAGAGGGGCAGAGGAAGATGAGTGCGGACATTTCTCCTCAGTCGAGGATGCTTCTAATGTCATTGGTGGCCACCAAGAGGTCTGTCTCTGTGCGGTGGTCGGTGTGAAAGCCTGATTAAGAGCTGTCTAGGAGCTCATGGAGGTGTAGGTGGTCTGCAAGTTGGGTATTGAGGGTTTTTCCATGACTTTAGCTGTTAAAGGCAGGAGCAAGATGGGTCTGTAGCTGCTGTGGGTGCTGGGGTCCGCTGTTAGTTTCTTCAATAGGGCGTTGACTTCTGCATTTTTTGCAGCAAGACGGGAAGGTGGCTGTGGTTATGAAGGTGTTGATAATATCGGTGAGCATGGGAGAAATGATGGCTCTTCCAAGGTTGTATATGAAGTGGGGGCATGGATCTCAGGGGGCTTCTGAGAGGATGGTATTCATCAGGGTGGTGGTTTCTTCATTTAAGAAGGGCTCCCAGTTGCTTAGCTGCTGTTTGGCTGCTGTCTAGCTCTGGTATTCAATCAAAAGTAGTGACGAGGATGAAGGATGTAGGGATAATGTCTTGGTTACTTGCCAGTAATCCTTATTATCATTAGCCCTACCCTTCTTCATCTCAGTCATTACAACCCACCCAACCTGCCTTGATGGCACACTTTCATTTAGGCTTGGCAGAGCCAGAAAGAATGCAGGCAAGGTTATACTTTGATAGCACCCATAAGGGTGGGCAGAGTTTAAATCTTCTTACTTCCTGTTCCTTTTCCATGTCAGGAGCATCAACATGGTATGCATCACTTGTTTTCAGAGTAGAAAAAGATTTATCACGGTTAGATGAACATTTTAGTTATTCACAACATTGTACCTTGAATATTGATTTCTTGTAATTAATAATGAATGCATACATTCTAACAATCTAAACTTTTAAGATAGAAGCCTAAATTATGAGTGTCCCATGTATCATTACCAGGCCAAAATGGTGCCCACTTAACGAAGCTCTCCTGTCTAACCAGAACACATTTTAACTAAAATGTGGTGGCCATCTTTGAACTCTTGTATATCTAGGTGCTTACCTACAAGAACCTTGGGTCTCAAGGGCTGCATTTTTGATTGCTCACATCTCGTTAAATTTGAAGATTAAATGGTGCTACTAACATGACATCCCTGGAAATCTGGTAGGAGTACCACTATCGGTGTTTCTATGTACTTGGACTTTTTCTCAAAAGCTGGTATCCTTCATGATTGACTAATTTGAAATAAAGTTTTATTCTTCTCTGTGAAGTGACAATCCCTCATTCCTTCAAAAGACTTTGACACACGTACTTGATTTGGCTTTTCTGAATGTATTGAGAACTGCATTCAATGTTATTCAAGGCAGTTGACGGATTAGTTTCTGCATGAATGTATCATTACACTAGGCGGAGTTAGACTTTAGATTAATAGTTCACATAACATGTTGTAGACGACTCATTTGTATTCACAAGCACATGTGCCTAACTCTAAAAGGTATATCATACATAGTGTCTTAGATAGTGCAGTTCAGGAGAATACATATTAATGCTGTTTGTTTACTTTCTTCAGGACTCCAACACATGAGACTAAACTATTCCATTTCCAACAGAGTGTGCTATTCAGGGATGTATGTTTTTCCTCAAATTCCCTTTCTCCCTGTGTTCCCTAGAGTGGTTTGTAGTCTCCTTGTGGTACTAGGAGGGCAAGGTGGCACCCCGTCGAAGTCCAGACATCCCTGCAGTGAGTATGAAACACCTGGCCAGCGGAGGGGATCACCTCAAAAGTAATAGCTTGGCAAGGCCCGGTAGGATTGACGATAATGGACGCCATCTGCTGATTAGTGACCGGGGACATTCTGCAGTAAGGGAAGAAAGGAGCATCAGTAGAGTGACCCACACATTTGCGTTGATCCCATGGATTTTGAAAAATGTCAGCATCACAAAACCTAAAAAACATGACAGAATATCACCAGCAAATATACAACGGTAAATTAGTGAAGATAAACAACGGAAGTGTGCATACGCAGTGTCTATCCTTAGTCACATACAATGTTACTCCGGGGAAATATTATGCCGTTGGGCATGAGACTTTAAATGGGCCCCTTCTGACATTTTGTCTGCTGTACTAACCGTTAAGTATAGATAGACAATATTTAAACACACGCTGCTCATTCACATTTCTTGCAACTTCTCGAAAATGGAATCTGCAAAGTTGGACAGTCCATATCACCCTCTCTTTTGCTCTATTCTTTTTGACCAATGCGGAGTCGAACTGTTACCGTCTCTTGCCATGACATTTTCAAAGTTGTGCACACTTTGCCCCCCCCCCTCTACCCCCACGTGACCAGGTTGACTCTAAATTTGCCAAGAATTCTCCCAGCTATCAACCGTCCCTACGAGTCTCTTTAAGGAAGCTGACTTTGAGAAAAAGAGTCATTTCGACAGTTCAGATTACTTTATTTGCCTTGCTCACCAAAGTAAGCACGTTGAAATAGAAACCACAGATAAGCACCAGGAAGTTAACACAGTTTGATTAGATAAACCTTGTTTGGTGATAACAAGAAAATCAATATGTCAACAAGATGTCATTACTAGAGACGAGATAAACACGCAAATTGTCTCCCTCTGTGTTTTTAGGTCTCGCCTGACCCAGCGCATGCGCTGGTCTGGCGAGACTTATTGAGAGGGCTCCAAAAAGTGCTACCAGGCCAGCCTAAAGCAACAGTGTATGTGCGCAGGCGCGCGTGCCGCGCTTGGCCGCGATTACTTTCACTTTCGCAGCCGCTTTGATGTTTGATCGTGATCGCATAGCCAAGAGGTCTCGCTTTTCGGACCTTATAAGTATTTAGTTATGCAACTGTTGCATGGCTAAACATTTATAAGGTCCCAAAGGCGAGATCTATTGGGTATGCCAATGCTTGTTTTCTCTTTCCGTCAGCTCAGCTCCCTCTGACCCACAAAGAACCAGAACTCATCGCCTGGTGGAGGAGTGAGTAATCTTTGTTCACAAGCTTGTCTTACAGTTTCAAAATAGAATCTCCTGTCTAAACTACAGGGCTAGGAAATGCAACACCAGTGCAGACAGTGAAACTAAGGGCCAGATGTACGACCATTCCGCTTTGAGTCGCAAATTGCGATTTTTTGCGACTTGCAACACGGAATGTACTAATGTGTCATAGAAACATTTAGCGATTCCCAATGGGGTCGCAAATGACCTGCCTGATCAATATTAATGAGACAGGTCACAATTTGCGACCCATTGGTAATTGTCAGCACTCACAAGGATTGTGGCCTGCTGGGGTCAGCACAACACTATGTCTGTGACTGCTTTTTAAATAAAGCAGTTTTTTTTTAAAGCAGCCGGTTTTCCTTAGAGGAAAACGGGATGCATTTAAAACAGAAAAATGAATCCTTTCTGTTTCATTATTTAAGAGCAGGCAGCGGTCCGAGTCTGCTCCTAAAAATATTTCATTGCCCAACACAAAGGGGAAGGGGTCTCCTGGGAAGCCCTTCCCGTTTACGACTGGCTTACCATTATTTGAAGTAGGTGGCAACTGCAGTTGTTTTGCGTCTGTATTTGCGGCCGCAAAACAATCGTACATACCAGTGTGACTCGCTATTAGGAAGGGACCCCCCCTGTCACGCCCCTTCCTAATGCGTTACAACAAACAAATAATGGACGGAATGCTGACAATGCATACATTCTCCCCCAGTCAAGAGATCTGGGTTAAATCCATCGTTCTTTTGCCCACTATACCACCCCAGTTTAGACATGGCCATATGCAAATCAGTCTTGACCCTGTGCCTCATGGGAACAGTCCAGCCCGAACTGCCAAGCCATGTCTTCCCTGGACTGGAATCAAGCATCCTAGGACCGGTTTCTGGCTATCAGCCGTCATCAGCCAGGATAGCTTGACTCCAGTGGCGTAGTGAGCACGGGTCCCACGTCTGGGAATACCCATCCCACTTAGGGCGAAAAGCGTTACAACAAACAAATGATGGACGGAATGCTGACAATGCATACATTCTCCCCCAGTCAAGAGATCTGGGTTAAATCCATCGTTCTTTTGCCCACTATACCACCCCAGTTTAGACATGGCCATATGCAAATCAGTCTTGACCCTGTGCCTCATGGGAACAGTCCAGCCCGAACTGCCAAGCCATGTCTTCCCTGGACCGGAATCAAGCATCCTAGGACCGGTTTCTGGCTATCAGCCGTCATCAGCCAGGATAGCTTGACTCCAGTGGCGTAGTGAGCACGGGTCCCACGTCTGGGAATACCCATCCCACTTAGGGCGAAAAGCGTTACAACAAACAAATGATGGACGGAATGCTGACAATGCATACATTCTCCCCCAGTCAAGAGATCTGGGTTAAATCCATCGTTCTTTTGCCCACTATACCACCCCAGTTTAGACATGGCCATATGCAAATCAGTCTTGACCCTGTGCCTCATGGGAACAGTCCAACCCGAACTGCCAAGCCATGTCTTCCCTGGACCGGAATCAAGCATCCTAGGACCGGTTTCTGGCTATCAGCCGTCATCAGCCAGGATAGCTTGACTCCAGTGGCGTAGTGAGCACGGGTCCCACGTCTGGGAATATCCATCCCACTTAGGGCGAAAAGCATTACAACAAACAAATGATGGACGGAATGCTGACAATGCATACATTCTCCCCCAGTCAAGAGATCTGGGTTAAATCCATCGTTCTTTTGCCCACTATACCACCCCAGTTTAGACATGGCCATATGCAAATCAGTCTTGACCCTGTGCCTCATGGGAACAGTCCAGCCCGAACTGCCAAGCCATGTCTTCCCTGGACCGGAATCAAGCATCCTAGGACCGGTTTCTGGCTATCAGCCGTCATCAGCCAGGATAGCTTGACTCCAGTGGCGTAGTGAGCACGGGTCCCACGTCTGGGAATACCCATCCCACTTAGGGCAAAAAGCGTTACAACAAACAAATGATGGACGGAATGCTGACAATGCATACATTCTCCCCCAGTCAAGAGATCTGGGTTAAATCCATCGTTCTTTTGCCCACTATACCACCCCAGTTTAGACATGGCCATATGCAAATCAGTCTTGACCCTGTGCCTCATGGGAACAGTCCAGCCCGAACTGCCAAGCCATGTCTTCCCTGGACCGGAATCAAGCATCCTAGGACCGGTTTCTGGCTATCAGCCGTCATCAGCCAGGATAGCTTGACTCCAGTGGCGTAGTGAGCACGGGTCCCACGTCTGGGAATACCCATCCCACTTAGGGCGAAAAGCGTTACAACAAACAAATGATGGACGGAATGCTGAAAATGCAGACATTCTCCCCCAGTCAAGAGATCTGGGTTAAATCCATCGTTCTTTTGCCCACTATACCACCCCAGTTCAGACATGGCCATATGCAAATCAGTCTTGACCCTGTGCCTCATGGGAACAGTCCAGCCCGAACTGCCAAGCCATGTCTTCCCTGGACCGGAATCAAGCATCCTAGGACCGGTTTCTGGCTATCAGCCGTCATCAGCCAGGATAGCTTGACTCCAGTGGCGTAGTGAGCACGGGTCCCACGTCTGGGAATACCCATCCCACTTAGGGCGAAAAGCGTTACAACAAACAAATGATGGACGGAATGCTGACAATGCATACATTCTCCCCCAGTCAAGAGATCTGGGTTAAATCCATCGTTCTTTTGCCCACTATACCACCCCAGTTTAGACATGGCCATATGCAAATCAGTCTTGACCCTGTGCCTCATGGGAACAGTCCAGCCCGAACTGCCAAGCCATGTCTTCCCTGGACCGGAATCAAGCATCCTAGGACCGGTTTCTGGCTATCAGCCGTCATCAGCCAGGATAGCTTGACTCCAGTGGCGTAGTGAGCACGGGTCCCACGTCTGGGAATACCCATCCCACTTAGGGCGAAAAGCGTTACAACAAACAAATGATGGACGGAATGCTGACAATGCATACATTCTCCCCCAGTCAAGAGAACTGGGTTAAATCCATGGTTCTTTTGCCCACTATACCACCCCAGTTTAGACATGGCCATATGCAAATCAGTCTTGACCCTGTGCCTCATGGGAACAGTCCAGCCCGAACTGCCAAGCCATGTCTTCCCTGGACCGGAATCAAGCATCCTAGGACCGGTTTCTGGCTATCAGCCGTCATCAGCCAGGATAGCTTGACTCCAGTGGCGTAGTGAGCACGGGTCCCACGTCTGGGAATACCCATCCCACTTAGGGCGAAAAGCGTTACAACAAACAAATGATGGACGGAATGCTGAAAATGCAGACATTCTCCCCCAGTCAAGAGATCTGGGTTAAATCCATCGTTCTTTTGCCCACTATACCACCCCAGTTCAGACATGGCCATATGCAAATCAGTCTTGACCCTGTGCCTCATGGGAACAGTCCAGCCCGAACTGCCAAGCCATGTCTTCCCTGGACCGGAATCAAGCATCCTAGGACCGGTTTCTGGCTATCAGCCGTCATCAGCCAGGATAGCTTGACTCCAGTGGCGTAGTGAGCACGGGTCCCACGTCTGGGAATACCCATCCCACTTAGGGCGAAAAGCGTTACAACAAACAAATGATGGACGGAATGCTGACAATGCATACATTCTCCCCCAGTCAAGAGATCTGGGTTAAATCCATCGTTCTTTTGCCCACTATACCACCCCAGTTTAGACATGGCCATATGCAAATCAGTCTTGACCCTGTGCCTCATGGGAACAGTCCAGCCCGAACTGCCAAGCCATGTCTTCCCTGGACCGGAATCAAGCATCCTAGGACCGGTTTCTGGCTATCAGCCGTCATCAGCCAGGATAGCTTGACTCCAGTGGCGTAGTGAGCACGGGTCCCACGTCTGGGAATACCCATCCCACTCAGGGCGAAAAGCGTTACAACAAACAAATGATGGACGGAATGCTGACAATGCATACATTCTCCCCCAGTCAAGAGATCTGGGTTAAATCCATCGTTCTTTTGCCCACTATACCACCCCAGTTTAGACATGGCCATATGCAAATCAGTCTTGACCCTGTGCCTCATGGGAACAGTCCAGCCCGAACTGCCAAGCCATGTCTTCCCTGGACCGGAATCAAGCATCCTAGGACCGGTTTCTGGCTATCAGCCGTCATCAGCCAGGATAGCTTGACTCCAGTGGCGTAGTGAGCACGGGTCCCACGTCTGGGAATACCCATCCCACTTAGGGCGAAAAGCGTTACAACAAACAAATGATGGACGGAATGCTGACAATGCATATATTCTCCCCCAGTCAAGAGATCTGGGTTAAATCCATCGTTCTTTTGCCCACTATACCACCCCAGTTTAGACATGGCCATATGCAAATCAGTCTTGACCCTGTGCCTCATGGGAACAGTCCAGCCCGAACTGCCAAGCCATGTCTTCCCTGGACCGGAATCAAGCATCCTAGGACCGGTTTCTGGCTATCAGCCGTCATCAGCCAGGATAGCTTGACTCCAGTTACGTAGTGAGCACGGGTCCCACGTCTGGGAATACCCATCCCACTTAGGGCGAAAAGCGTTACAACAAACAAATGATGGACGAAATGCTGACAATGCATACATTCTCCCCCAGTCAAGAGATCTGGGTTAAATCCATCGTTCTTTTGCCCACTATACCCCCCCAGTTTAGACATGGCCATATGCAAATCAGTCTTGGCCCTGTGCCTCATGGGAACAGTCCAGCCCGAACTGCCAAGCCATGTCTTCCCTGGACCGGAATCAAGCATCCTAGGACCGGTTTCTGGCTATCAGCCGTCATCAGCCAGGATAGCTTGACTCCAGTGGCATAGTGAGCACGGGTCCCGCGTCTGGGAATACCCATCCCACTTAGGGCGAAAAGCGTTACAACAAACAAATGATGGACGAAATGCTGACAATGTATACATTCTCCCAGTCAAGAGATCTGGGTTAAATCCATCGTTCTTTTGCCCACTATACCACCCCAGTTTAGACATGGCCATATGCAAATCAGTCTTGACCCTGTGCCTCATGGGAACAGTCCAGCCCGAACTGCCAAGCCATGTCTTCCCTGGACTGGAATCAAGCATCCTAGGACCGGTTTCTGGCTATCAGCCGTCATCAGCCAGGATAGCTTGACTCCAGTGGCGTAGTGAGCACGGGTCCCACGTCTGGGAATACCCATCCCACTTAGGGCGAAAAGCGTTACAACAAACAAATGATGGACGGAATGCTGACAATGCATACATTCTCCCCCAGTCAAGAGATCTGGGTTAAATCCATCGTTCTTTTGCCCACTATACCACCCCAGTTTAGACATGGCCATATGCAAATCAGTCTTGACCCTGTGCCTCATGGGAACAGTCCAGCCCGAACTGCCAAGCCATGTCTTCCCTGGACCGGAATCAAGCATCCTAGGACCGGTTTCTGGCTATCAGCCGTCATCAGCCAGGATAGCTTGACTCCAGTGGCGTAGTGAGCACGGGTCCCACGTCTGGGAATACCCATCCCACTTAGGGCGAAAAGCGTTACAACAAACAAATGATGGACGGAATGCTGACAATGCATACATTCTCCCCCAGTCAAGAGATCTGGGTTAAATCCATCGTTCTTTTGCCCACTATACCACCCCAGTTTAGACATGGCCATATGCAAATCAGTCTTGACCCTGTGCCTCATGGGAACAGTCCAACCCGAACTGCCAAGCCATGTCTTCCCTGGACCGGAATCAAGCATCCTAGGACCGGTTTCTGGCTATCAGCCGTCATCAGCCAGGATAGCTTGACTCCAGTGGCGTAGTGAGCACGGGTCCCACGTCTGGGAATACCCATCCCACTTAGGGCGAAAAGCGTTACAACAAGCAAATGATGGACGGAATGCTGAAAATGCAGACATTCTCCCCCAGTCAAGAGATCTGGGTTAAATCCATCGTTCTTTTGCCCACTATACCACCCCAGTTCAGACATGGCCATATGCAAATCAGTCTTGACCCTGTGCCTCATGGGAACAGTCCAGCCCGAACTGCCAAGCCATGTCTTCCCTGGACCGGAATCAAGCATCCTAGGACCGGTTTCTGGCTATCAGCCGTCATCAGCCAGGATAGCTTGACTCCAGTGGCGTAGTGAGCACGGGTCCCACGTCTGGGAATACCCATCCCACTTAGGGCGAAAAGCGTTACAACAAACAAATGATGGACGGAATGCTGACAATGCATACATTCTCCCCCAGTCAAGAGATCTGGGTTAAATCCATCGTTCTTTTGCCCACTATACCACCCCAGTTTAGACATGGCCATATGCAAATCAGTCTTGACCCTGTGCCTCATGGGAACAGTCCAGCCCGAACTGCCAAGCCATGTCTTCCCTGGACCGGAATCAAGCATCCTAGGACCGGTTTCTAGCTATCAGCCGTCATCAGCCAGGATAGCTTGACTCCAGTGGCGTAGTGAGCACGGGTCCTACGTCTGGGAATACCCATCCCACTTAGGGCGAAAAGCGTTACAACAAACAAATGATGGACGGAATGCTGACAATGCATACATTCTCCCCCAGTCAAGAGATCTGGGTTAAATCCATCGTTCTTTTGCCCACTATACCACCCCAGTTTAGACATGGCCATATGCAAATCAGTCTTGACCCTGTGCCTCATGGGAACAGTCCAGCCCGAACTGCCAAGCCATGTCTTCCCTGGACCGGAATCAAGCATCCTAGGACCGGTTTCTGGCTATCAGCCGTCATCAGCCAGGATAGCTTGACTCCAGTGGCGTAGTGAGCACGGGTCCCACGTCTGGGAATACCCATCCCACTTAGGGCGAAAAGCGTTACAACAAACAAATGATGGACGGAATGCTGAAAATGCAGACATTCTCCCCCAGTCAAGAGATCTGGGTTAAATCCATCGTTCTTTTGCCCACTATACCACCCCAGTTCAGACATGGCCATATGCACATCAGTCTTGACCCTGTGCCTCATGGGAACAGTCCAGCCCGAACTGCCAAGCCATGTCTTCCCTGGACCGGAATCAAGCATCCTAGGACCGGTTTCTGGCTATCAGCCATCATCAGCCAGGATAGCTTGACTCCAGTGGCGTAGTGAGCACGGGTCCCACGTCTGGGAATACCCATCCCACTTAGGGCGAAAAGCGTTACAACAAACAAATGATGGACGGAATGCTGACAATGCATACATTCTCCCCCAGTCAAGAGATCTGGGTTAAATCCATCGTTCTTTTGCCCACTATACCACCCCAGTTTAGACATGGCCATATGCAAATCAGTCTTGACCCTGTGCCTCATGGGAACAGTCCAGCCCGAACTGCCAAGCCATGTCTTCCCTGGACCGGAATCAAGCATCCTAGGACCGGTTTCTGGCTATCAGCCGTCATCAGCCAGGATAGCTTGACTCCAGTGGCGTAGTGAGCACGGGTCCCACGTCTGGGAATACCCATCCCACTTAGGGCGAAAAGCGTTACAACAAACAAATGATGGACGGAATGCTGACAATGCATACATTCTCCCCCAGTCAAGAGATCTGGGTTAAATCCATCGTTCTTTTGCCCACTATACCACCCCAGTTTAGACATGGCCATATGCAAATCAGTCTTGACCCTGTGCCTCATGGGAACAGTCCAGCCCGAACTGCCAAGCCATGTCTTCCCTGGACCGGAATCAAGCATCCTAGGACCGGTTTCTGGCTATCAGCCGTCATCAGCCAGGATAGCTTGACTCCAGTGGCGTAGTGAGCACGGGTCCCACGTCTGGGAATACCCATCCCACTTAGGGCGAAAAGCGTTACAACAAACAAATGATGGACGGAATGCTGACAATGCATATATTCTCCCCCAGTCAAGAGATCTGGGTTAAATCCATCGTTCTTTTGCCCACTATACCACCCCAGTTTAGACATGGCCATATGCAAATCAGTCTTGACCCTGTGCCTCATGGGAACAGTCCAGCCCGAACTGCCAAGCCATGTCTTCCCTGGACCGGAATCAAGCATCCTAGGACCGGTTTCTGGCTATCAGCCGTCAGCAGCCAGGATAGCTTGACTCCAGTGACGTAGTGAGCACGGGTCCCACGTCTGGGAATACCCATCCCACTTAGGGCGAAAAGCGTTACAACAAACAAATGATGGACGAAATGCTGACAATGCATACATTCTCCCCCAGTCAAGAGATCTGGGTTAAATCCATCGTTCTTTTGCCCACTATACCCCCCCAGTTTAGACATGGCCATATGCAAATCAGTCTTGACCCTGTGCCTCATGGGAACAGTCCAGCCCGAACTGCCAAGCCATGTCTTCCCTGGACCGGAATCAAGCATCCTAGGACCGGTTTCTGGCTATCAGCCGTCATCAGCCAGGATAGCTTGACTCCAGTGGCGTAGTGAGCACGGGTCCCGCGTCTGGGAATACCGATCCCACTTAGGGCGAAAAGCGTTACAACAAACAAATGATGGACGAAATGCTGACAATGTATACATTCTCCCAGTCAAGAGATCTGGGTTAAATCCATCGTTCTTTTGCCCACTATACCACCCCAGTTTAGACATGGCCATATGCAAATCAGTCTTGACCCTGTGCCTCATGGGAACAGTCCAGCCCGAACTGCCAAGCCATGTCTTCCCTGGACCGGAATCAAGCATCCTAGGACCGGTTTCTGGCTATCAGCCATCATCAGCGAGGATAGCTTGACTCCAGTGGCGTAGTGAGCACGGGTCCCACGTCTGGGACTACCCATCCCACTTAGGGCGAAAAGCGTTATAACAAACAAATGATGGACGGAATGCTGACAATGCATACATTCTCCCCCAGTCAAGAGATCTGGGTTAAATCCATTGTTCTTTTGCCCACTATACCACCCCAGTTTAGACATGGCCATATGCAAATCAGTCTTGACCCTGTGCCTCATGAGAACAGTCCAGCCCGAACTGCCAAGCCATGTCTTCCCTGGACCGGAATCAAGCATCCTAGGACCGGTTTCTGGCTATCAGCCGTCATCAGCCAGGATAGCTTGACTCCAGTGGCGTAGTGAGCACGGGTCCCACGTCTGGGAATACCCATCCCACTTAAGGCGAAAAGCGTTACAACAAACAAATGATGGACGGAATGCTGACAATGCATACATTCTCCCCCAGTCAAGAGATCTGGGTTAAATCCATCGTTCTTTTGCCCACTATACCACCCCAGTTTAGACATGGCCATATGCAAATCAGTCTTGACCCTGTGCCTCATGGGAACAGTCCAGCCCGAACTGCCATGCCATGTCTTCCCTGGACCGGAATCAAGCATCCTAGGACCGGTTTCTGGCTTTCAGCCGTCATCAGCCAGGATAGCTTGACTCTAGTGGCGTAGTGAGCACGGGTCCCACGTCTGGGAATACCCATCCCACTTAGGGCGAAAAGCGTTACAACAAACAAATGATGGACGGAATGCTGACAATGCATACATTCTCCCCCAGTCAAGAGATCTGGGTTAAATCCATCGTTCTTTTGCCCACATGGCTTGGCAGTTCGGGCTGGACTGTTCCCATGAGGCACAGGGTCAAGACTGATTTGCATATGGCCATGTCTAAACTGGGGTGGTGTAGTGGGCAAAAGAACGATGGATTTAACCCAGATCTCTTGACTGGGGGAGAATGTCTGCATTGTCAGCATTCCGTCCATCATTTGTTTGTTGTAACGCTTTTCGCCCTAAGTGGGATGGGTATTCCCAGACGTGGGACCCGTGCTCACTACGCCACTGGAGTCAAGCTATCCTGGCTGATGACGGCTGATAGCCAGAAACCGGTCCTAGGATGCTTGATTCCGGTCCAGGGAAGACATGGCTTGGCAGTTCGGGCTGGACTGTTCCCATGAGGCACAGGGTCAGGACTGATTTGCATATGGCCATGTCTAAACTGGGGTGGTGTAGTGGGCAAAAGAACGATGGATTTAACCCAGATCTCTTGACTGGGGGAGAATGTCTGCATTGTCAGCATTCCGTCCATCATTTGTTTGTTGTAACGCTTTTCGCCCTAAGTGGGATGGGTATTCCCAGACGTGGGACCCGTGCTCACTACGCCACTGGAGTCAAGCTATCCTGGCTGATGACGGCTAATAGCCAGCAACCGGTCCTAGGATGCTTGATTCCGGTCCAGGGAAGACATGGCTTGGCAGTTCGGGCTGGACTGTTCCCATGAGGCACAGGGTCAATACTGATTTGCATATAGCCATGTCTAAACTGGGGTGGTGTAGTGGGCAAAAGAACGATGGATTTAACCCAGATCTCTTGACTGGGCGAGAATGTCTGCATTGTCAGCATATCGTCCATCATTTGTTTGTTGTAACGCTTTTCGCCCTAAGTGGGATGGGTATTCCCAGACGTGGGACCCGTGCTCACTACGCCACTGGAGTCAAGCTATCCTGGCTGATGACGGCTGATAGCCAGAAACCAGTCCTAGGATGCTTGATTCCGGTCCAGGGAAGACATGGCTTGGCAGTTCGGGCTGGACTGTTCCCATGAGGCACAGGGTCAAGTCTGATTTGCATATGACCATGTCTAAACTGGGGTGGTGTAGTGGGCAAAAGAACGATGGATTTAACCCAGATCTCTTGACTGGGGGAGAATGTATGCATTGTCAGCATTCCGTCCATCATTTGTTTGTTGTAACGCTTTTCGCCCTAAGTGGGATGGGTATTCCCAGACGTGGGACCCGTGCTCACTACGTCACTGGAGTCAAGCTATCCTGGCTGATGACGGCTGATAGCCAGAAACCGGTCCTAGGATGCTTGATTCCGGTCCAGGGAAGACATGGCTTGGCAGTTCGGGCTGGACTGTTCCCATGAGGCACAGGGTCAAGACTGATTTGCATATGGCCATGTCTAAACTGGGGTGGTGTAGTGGGCAAAAGAACGATGGATTTAACCCAGATCTCTTGACTGGGGGAGAATGTCTGCATTGTCAGCATTCCGTCCATCATTTGTTTGTTGTAACGCTTTTCGCCCTAAGTGGGATGGGTATTCCCAGACGTGGGACCCATGCTCACTACGCCACTGGAGTCAAGCTATCCTGGCTGATGACGGCTGATAGCCAGAAACCGGTCCTAGGATACTTGATTCCGGTCCAGGGAAGACATGGCTTGGCAGTTCGGGCTGGACTGTTCCCATGAGGCACAGGGTCAAGACTGATTTGCATATGGCCATGTCTAAACTGGGGTGGTGTAGTGGGCAAAAGAACGATGGATTTAACCCAGATCTCTTGACTGGGGGAGAATGTCTGCATTGTCAGCATTCCGTCCATCATTTGTTTGTTGTAACGCTTTTCGCCCTAAGTGGGATGGGTATTCCCAGACGTGGGACCCGTGCTCACTACGCCACTGGAGTCAAGCTATCCTGGCTGATGACGGCTGATTGCTAGAAACCGGTCCTAGGATGCTTGATTCCGGTCCAGGGAAGACATGGCTTGGCAGTTTGGGCTGGACTGTTCCCATGAGGCACAGGGTCAAGACTGATTTGCATATGGCCATGTCTAAACTGGGGTGGTGTAGTGGGAAAAAGAACGATGGATTTAACCCAGATCTCTTGACTGGGGGAGAATGTCTGCATTGTCAGCATTCCGTCTATCATTTGTTTGTTGTAACGCTTTTCGCCCTAAGTGGGATGGGTATTCCCAGACGTGGGACCCGTGCTCACTACGCCACTGGAGTCAAGCTATACTGGCTGATGACGGCTGATAGCCAGAAACCGGTCCTAGGATGCTTGATTCCGGTCCAGGGAAGACATGGCTTGGCAGTTCGGGCTGGACTGTTCCCATGAGGCACAGGGTCAAGACTGATTTGCATATGGCCATGTCTAAACTGGGGTGGTGTAGTGGGCAAAAGAACGATGGATTTAACCCAGATCTCTTGACTGGGGGAGAATGTCTGCATTGTCAGCATTCCGTCCATCATTTGTTTGTTGTAACGCTTTTCGCCCTAAGTGGGATGGGTATTCCCAGACGTGGGACCCGTGCTCACTACGCCACTGGAGTCAAGCTATCCTGGCTGATGACGGCTGATAGCCAGAAACCGGTCCTAGGATGCTTGATTCCGGTCCAGGGAAGACATGGCTTGGCAGTTCGGGCTGGACTGTTCCCATGAGGCACAGGGTCAAGACTGATTTGCATATGGCCATGTCTAAACTGGGGTGGTGTAGTGGGAAAAAGAACGATGGATTTAACCCAGATCTCTTGACTGGGGGAGAATGTCTGCATTGTCAGCATTCCGTCCATCATTTGTTTGTTGTAACGCTTTTCGCCCTAAGTGGGATGGGTATTCCCAGACGTGGGACCCGTGCTCACTACGCCACTGGAGTCAAGCTATACTGGCTGATGACGGCTGATAGCCAGAAACCGGTCCTAGGATGCTTGATTCCGGTCCAGGGAAGACATGGCTTGGCAGTTCGGGCTGGACTGTTCCCATGAGGCACAGGGTCAAGACTGATTTGCATATGGCCATGTCTAAACTGGGGTGGTGTAGTGGGCAAAAGAACGATGGATTTAACCCAGATCTCTTGACTGGGGGAGAATGTCTGCATTGTCAGCATTCCGTCCATCATTTGTTTGTTGTAACGCTTTTCGCCCTAAGTGGGATGGGTATTCCCAGACGTGGGACCCGTGCTCACTACGCCACTGGAGTCAAGCTATCCTGGCTGATGACGGCTGATAGCCAGAAACCGGTCCTAGGATGCTTGATTCCGGTCCAGGGAAGACATGGCTTGGCAGTTCGGGCTGGACTGTTCCCATGAGGCACAGGGTTAAGACTGATTTGCATATGGCCATGTCTAAACTGGGGTGGTGTAGTGGGCAAAAGAACGATGGATTTAACCCAGATCTTTTGACGGGGGGAGAATGTCTGCATTGTCAGCATTCCGTCCATCATTTGTTTGTTGTAACGCTTTTCGCCCTAAGTGGGATGGGTATTCCCAGACGTGGGACCCGTGCTCACTACGCCACTGGAGTCAAGCTATCCTGGCTGATGACGGCTGATAGCCAGAAACCGGTCCTAGGATGCTAGATTCCGGTCCAGGGAAGACATGGCTTGGCAGTTCGGGCTGGACTGTTCCCATGAGGCACAGGGTCAAGACTGATTTGCATATGGCCATGTCTAAACTGGGGTGGTGTAGTGGGCAAAAGAACAATGGATTTAACCCAGATCTCTTGACTGGGGGAGAATGTCTGCATTGTCAGCATTCCGTCCATCATTTGCTTGTTGTAACGCTTTTCGCCCTAAGTGGGATGGCTATTCCCAGACGTGGGACCGGTGCTCACTACGCCACTGGAGTCAAGCTATCCTGGCTGATGACGGCTGATAGCCAGAAACCGGTCCTAGGATGCTTGATTCCGGTCCAGGGAAGACATGGCTTGGCAGTTCGGGCTGGACTGTTCCCATGAGGCACAGGGTCAAGACTGATTTGCATATGGCCATGTCTAAACTGGGGTGGTGTAGTGGGCAAAAGAACGATGGATTTAACCCAGATCTCTTGACTGGGGGAGAATGTCTGCATTGTCAGCATTCCGTCCATCATTTGTTTGTTGTAACGCTTTACGCCCCTTCCTAATAGCAACTCACAAACCCTATTTTGTGGATCGATAATAGGTTACCAACTCGCAAAATAGGGTTTGTACATACCACATACCTTTTTAGTGGTCGCAAACAGGCCGATTTTCCATTTGCAACAGCTAAATAGGGTCGTGCATCTGGCCCTATATTTATGAACCTTACACTTGTATAGCTCAGGGCAAGGCAAGTTCAGGCTGTTTCACAGCCTTCATCCATGGCCTTCACATAGCATAACATTTGTTCCATGCTTTTGCCATGGTTTTAGTTGATCCAAGGACACAAGAGGGCTGCTGCTGTTGACAAATTGGGCCCATGCTTCTCCTTCGCCAAAGTGACTCAAATCTTTTCTATGATGTGAAATGCTTGGTGAATTATTCCCTACAAATCTGTATCAATCTTTATCTAGTAGACATTCGCAGAATGTGACAAAACATGGTCAATATTAACAAGCCTTTGCAAAACCAATCGGTTTTAGCAGTAAAAGACTGATATTAACTTTGACAAACTTGTTTGTATTGGCATTGACTAATAGCAAAATGCCAGTAGTGCTTGACAATGCATGCATATGCATATGGACATATATACAGCCACTGTGGAATGAATAAAAGACATTTGGCATTTTTAATATACCCTTTTATCATGTCCAGCAGCCATGTTAGAACGGTAAAAGAAAAGTAAAAAAGAAAGCACAAAGGATTGAAAACACATAGCGCGCAGCCCAGTAGCTCTTACCAGCAGCTGGGCTTTCGTTAAAAAAAATTTAAACAGGGAGTAGGATTGGGTAGTACAATGAAGTAATGGATGAGTGGGGGTAAACGGACGGAGTAAAAGACATAGATCACGAGGGTGCCCAGGATCATGCATAGACGAATGGGCAGCAAAGGGATTTTTTTTTAATAACAGAGAGGGGGGCCGGGAAGATCTGCGCTCCCATCGAGTGCTGAAAGGAAAAGTTCTCACAAGTCAACAGTGGAAGGATAAAAGTCATCCAGGGGTATAACACAAACCCCTGCAGCCTCTGCGGGGCAAGGAGGGGGTCAATCCTTCAGGGGCCCCATAACCCTTCTGGCGGCCCCCAATACAGCCCAAAGCCAATGAATATCTGTGAGATCCAAAAGACTAAGGGGCCTCTCACATTCTGCAAGGGGGGACCCATCACTTATGCCACTGAACTCATCCAGTCAGAAAACGGTGGAACTGAAATCTGACCCTACAGGAATTTGCGATTTGCAAAAACAAAATCACAAAATTCGGATTTTGGTAAAAATGCTGCAATGTTTACAAAAGTTACTGCAACATCTTAATGAAACCCTTTCTTTAACCATCCTTTTATTGACCCTGCACTGACTCGCTGGTCCAGTAAAAGGATGCTTGGTAGGAGAGAGGTGTTTTCCTACTCTCTGCCTCCATAACAAAGCAAAACAAAAGACTGCATTAGACCGGGTCTAAACAGGTATGATAATGTTCCACCTCCTCTGGCAGTCTTTGGCCCCTACACCCCCTACAGCCCACTGTGGCACTTTTCTGTGCTCCCTCCAACACCTCGATAACTACTCTCCTCACCCCAGGACACCCATCACGCACAATTAGCGTGAAAAATATGCTGCTGGAGGGGAGGTGCTACTTTGGCCCACTCTGCCCTCTTCACACCTTAATTTAAGGGGGAACAGAAACAGCTCCCTCCTGCACCATGTATTTCATGCTAGAAAGCATGACAGCAGGGTGGTGACAGAGAGAATTTAAATTTAAATTTGCGCTCTCTTTGGCACCAAACATGTGTCTTCTCTGCTCAGTGTATTGCTCTTTTGCAGGCCCCAAATCTGAGCTACGGTATTTTTGTGACAGTCATGGTTAGTGCCTGTTGCAAAAAGGATGCACATTTAGCTTTTTTGGGCTGCATTTGTTTAATTTTGAGGCTGCAAAATTTGGCAAAACAGACCGCAAAATCCTGAGGGGTCTGCAAAACGTTCTTGGATGGTACAAACGGGAAACATCCATAACCTCTTCAGCGCTGCGCGGATTCCCGCGCGGTGCTGAAAGTTCTGAGCGCGGGCGGGGCCATGACGGAACGGTTCCGTCATAAGCACAGCCCAACCGACGTGCATTACGGAACCGTTCCGTCATCGGCGTCGAAGAGGTTAACCACGAAGGCTTTTCTATGCGTTACGTTTACAACGGTACACTTACCACGTAAACGTCTTTACCATGCATATGCCTTCCACGACCGTCTTTACCACGCAAGCTGCACTGGAACGTCTTCTTCTTCGTCCGGTTCAGTCCTTTTTTTACTGTTGACAAAGACGTGTGTTAAAGGCTACAATTTGAAAAGGGGGGCTTGGGTGGTCTCCCCCCAAAAATTAAGATAAAAGGAGTGCGAAAAAAAAGGGGGTTTGGGGGGGGTCTACCCCCCAAAAAAACCAGAACCTGTTGTAACATCGGGAAGTGGAGGCAATCGGCGTCGTTTTAGAGGAAACGGAATGACGCTTCCTCTTTACGACGTAGGACGTCACCAAGGAAGATCAAGGAGAGGAGAGGACGTGAAGAGGTAAGGGGAATATAAGTTTAAAAAATATATATATATATATATGGATTGAGGGTAACGGGCAGGGGTAATTATAATAAGGATTGGAGGCTGTGGTGTCACGTAAGGGTACAGGGGAGGGGTAAAACCTTTACCAAGAGTATGTCATTACCGTTGTAACGCATGCGTGGTAAAGGCATGCGTTGCAACGTAATGCGTTGTAACGACATACAACCGGTACAAACACAATAATACCACTTGGTCTTGGTGGTGTATGATGCACACACCAATCCCCTTTTGACAAATGTTATCCACATTGAAAATATCTTGATTGATCTAGCTTCAAACAGAAAATCATATCACACCATCAATGCTTACTGTTGAGCTATATGCCTTGAGTACAAATGGTTAACCTGTAGGTGAGCATCTTTTGGTATCTGTGCTGTTAAGAGGTGCAAACGTAACCAAACTTCTTGCTTCAAAATGAGTTTCTTTGTTGATGTAAACTTGGTTTTGCTATTTTTTCCACCTGGAATGATAATAAATTATTGTCCCATAAGACCTTGCCAGCTAAAATTCCCTCTCTTGTGTGTTTGATTTCGCTCAAAGCAGGTTCAAATGTAAGAGATTTAGACCAGTTGGCCAGACATTGCTGCATTAATTCTTGAAGAGTAAAATCACATGCTATTATAGTAGAATATCCATTTATATCGGAATGTCCAAAACAAGGTGCACTACACTGCCTACTAGAGCATGAATTTAGGACATATGTTCTTCATCTGCTATCTTCATTTAGCAGACCACATGATCCATTGTCCTTTCGTAGTCTTTGGATAAAAGAAACCATGCCAATTGGCAGAAGATGATACAAACTCTATCGGAGCTCACTCAGAAAGTTGACAATGATGACTTCCATTTCTTTGGAGCTGAGCAGAGATAGAGAACAGTTTTACAGATGTGGGTCGGTCAAGAAATTTGAAGTTTAGAACCTTTTATGGAAAACCGATGCCACATGGGTCTTTGAAAGATGCCAAGATCACTTAAACAGACATAAAATAAAGTCATGATTTAAAAATAAAATCCATAGACAAGTATTATCCCGCCTGTGTCTTATAAGTTCACATATTAAAAGAGATATCAGTTGTCCCACTAATGTTTTTTATAACGCTATAAGAACTCATTTTTTCCCCTGACAGTTCCCTCTGCTTTAATAACTTTAACAAGCTCAGCACTCAGTGGATCATTTTAATTGGTGTTCTTTGATGTTCTTGCCAGCAACCTATTTATTGATCACAGCATTTGCATTTGTACATAGATATTCCCAAAAATTCACAGCAAGAAATGGCTTTGCCACAAAACCAATGACTGCTTTTTCCATTGTGCATGTTAACCAAAATTCTTTTTACACTCTCACATAAAAAGGTACCATTGCTTAACAGTCAAACTCTTTTCAGTGGCTTTCATTAATTTCGTTCTGGTTTTGCTCATTCCCTGCCTCTGAATGGAAATATCATTTCTCATGAGCAGCTCTCTAAAGTATCTTCTCAGCACCAGCAGAAAAGCTTTACAAATTAAAAGAATATGCTCAATGATGCCAGAATGAATGTCTGGAGGTTTGGCTCATGGTTCAGTGGGTGAGGAGCAGTAACTCTCCAAACTCGCTTGTGCTGAGTGCATCTCAGAGGAGGAAAGGATGGAGGCCCTGTCAGTGCTGTCTGGTGTGCAGAGAACTCACCATGCAACGGTGCTCTGACGGCTACTACATTTCTCAACAGTCATACCAGATGATAATGGATCTTCTGGTATAACTTTGCTCGTGGTTTACAGTATCTTTTCCTAGCAACTGTGAAGCAATGGGAGGAGCTTAGCGCGTGATCAAGATGGCCGCGTGAGCCTAGAGCTCCCGAGACCCTCGCTCCCTCCGGCATCTATCCTGTCTATTATCCTGTACTTGATGCCCGGGCTATTGGAGAGGATCTGCTGCTGAGGCGGGAACCGTTGTCCGGGTTGAAATCGCCCACCGGAGACCGAAGTTATACTGCCTGGAAGTTTGGGGCCTAATCCCCGCACGGTGCCCGGGACTTGCGTTGGCACAGTGCCCGTGCCCTAATTGAACAACAGCGGCCTGGTCGGGGAGGAGTCGTCGGAGGTGGAGGGGATTTCACTTTCACTTTCGATTTCGCCTTCCAGTCTCCAGGGCGCCCGTGACGGGGCGTGCGCGGCGCCAGCCACTGGTTGCATGCCCATTTACCCTGTACGGGCCAGGAGATTGTCTACACGGCAGATTGAGATGTCGACCAGGTCGGACGCCGAAAAGCAGAAGCCCAAGAACACCAGGCGGGGCACCTCCACCCAGACTAATACCATGGACCGCTATGCCCATCAGAGGGGGTCCCCGGGCGAATCGGGCCCGACGTCGGAAGCCTCGAAGGACGCGGCGTCCCCCTCCACAGAATTAACCCTGCAGGACATCATGGGGGCCATCGAAGGGATGAAGTCCTCGATTGGGCAGCAATTTGAGACCCTGGCACAAAAAGTAGATGCCATATCGATAGATGTCAACCTGGTTCGGGCCGACCTCGGCAAAACTAATGAGCGGGTTCAGTCCTTGGACCTCAAGACTGCCGGCCTCCTGGGCGATGTCTCCGGCCTCCAGCAAGAAGTCCGTACTCTCCGGGCAGCAAATGATCACTTCGCCCGCCGGTTGGAGGACTTCGAAGGCCGTGCTAGGCGCAACAACGTCCGCATCATTGGGGTCCCGGAAAATTCGGAGGAGCAGTCGGTGGACCTGTTCGTGGAGGACCTGGTGGTGAACCATCTGGCACCCAAAGGCCTTAGCAAGTTCTTTACCGTCGAACGGGCCCATAGAGTTCCTGGTGGGAGGCCCAAGGTGGGGGCCCCACCAAGGCCGATTGTCGCCTGGATCTTTAATTTCAGGGATCGAGATGCCATACTACAAGCATCGCGGATGGCCGGCCCGCTGCCATTCCAGAACACTACTGTAAGCTTTTATCCGGACTTCACTCAGATGGTGCAAAAGCAGCGGCAAGGCTTCATGGCGGTCAAGAGAAGACTGCGTGAGATGGGACTAAAATATGCCATGCTCTTTCCTGCAAGGTTGCGGGTGGTGTTCGAAGAGCGAACTTTCTTTTTTGAGGCGCCCGACATGGTCGGAGACTGGTTGGACACTCTGCCCCAAGGGCGGCCTGGCATGGAACGCTCTGGTGGCGCAGATGGTGCCGGTGACGAACATTGAACCGGGACTTAAGTACCACGACTCCGATCCCTCCGGGAGGTTGATAGTCCGGGGGGTGGCGGGGGCAGTAGGGGAGCTTTTCCTCCTCTGGGGTTCTTTCCGTAGACTAGTTTTATAAGGGGCGACAGGCACACTGCAAGTTGGGGGGCACTTTAGCGCTTACGCAGGGGTGCAGGGTGGGGGGTGCATGGGGTTTGTTGTTGGGGTTGTTGTTGTTTTTGGTTCTGCAAGGCGTCATGATGCAAGCTCCTGTGGTTCGGGTCGGGTTCCACGTGGGTGGTGGTGGTCTCCTTACATGCTGGGATGGGGGGTAGGGGCCTCAAAATACTCAGTTGGAATGTGAATGGCCTGGGGGATCGTATTAAGCGTGGGATTGTACTGCAATTTCTGAAGAGATGTGCCCCTGATATTGTCCTCTTGCAAGAGACGCACTTGATTGGCAACACGTGCCATGCACTCAATCGTAAAGGCTATAAGTTTGTTGCTCATTCCGGGTTCACCTCGGGTTCCAGAGGGGCGGGAATACTAGTCAGGTCCTCTCTCCCATTTGAGGTTGACTCTACTACTGTAGACGATAGGGGGCGCTTCGCGGCAGTAGCGGGACGGTGGGAGGGCAGGACGCTGGTCCTGGTGTCGGTTTATGTCCCCCCTGCATTGCAGCCCACTACCCTAGCGGACTTAGAGAGGACATTACTGGATCTCCCAGAGGGCGTGTTGGTGGTGGGTGGTGACTTTAATGCGGTCGGCTCAGGCCTGCTTGACAGGCACCCGCAGAGGATTTCGGGGGGGGCTCAGAAGTGGCTTCCTGATTTCATAGATACCCTAGGGCTGGTTGATTGTTGGAGAATGTTGCATCCCACACAACGGCAGTACACTTTCCACTCAGGTGCGCATGGCAGTCTCTCCAGAATTGATTATGACCTTACTCTGGCTGCGCACGCTTCCAGTGTCTCTGAGGCCAGGCACATGGCACGAGGTATTTCTGACCATTCTCCGGTGTGGATCTGTATGGATGTTGCCAGAGGAGTGGGTGGTAGGGTGGCCCCAATTAACCCGTGGCATCTTAGAGACCCTGTGACTCGTAGTGAGGTACTTAAGGCGATCGACCGTTATTTTCAAGAAAACCTCGGTTCGGTCACGTCGGCGGTGTCCTTGTGGGAAGCATTCAAAACCGTGATTCGGGGTGAGGCCCTCTCCTTGATTACAGCGGCCAAGCGTCGGAGGGACGCGGAGGTCGCCCAGCTGGAGGCGGAGATCGCGGACCTAGGGCTTGCCCTGGAGGGTGAGGTCACGGAGGAGGCGCTGCACGAATTGAGCCTTAAGCAATCGGAGTACAGGGCCCTCGTGACGGACGCAGCCAAGGCTCTGAGTAGGGAACAGCGGGGCCGTCTGTACGACGTCGGGGACAAGGCCGGGAAATTGATCGCGTGGCTGGACAAGAAGGAGAGGGTCAATCGAGTGGTGCCGGACCTAGTGACGGAGGCTGGCGTCCTGGTCACGGAGCCGGAGGACATAGTCCAGTGCTTTGCGGATTACTTCCGCACGGTCTATACATCCGTGTCGGACAGGCCTGTGGAGGACTCATGTGCACTCCTGCGCGATCTCGCCCTGCCTTGCCTCTCCGACGTGGACAGGGACGACCTTGATGGCGACATCACGGTCGATGAGATTGCGGGGGCGATCCGTTCTTTGCGTCCGGGCAAGGCCTCGGGTCCGAATGGTCTGCCCATTGAGCTCTACAAACTCCAGCCGGACAAGATCGCTCCGCATCTACGAGCCATGTTTGTGGAGGCGCGGGCGAAGGGTTCCCTCCCGCTCGACCAGCGCCTGGCAATGATCGTGGTCATCCATAAAGATGGCAAGCCTAGAGACAGGTGCAGTTCATACCGGCCGATCTCGCTCCTTAACGCTGAGCCGAAGATCCTTGCTAAAATCCTCGCAAACCGGCTAGTCAGGGTGATCGGTGACCTGATCCACCCCGACCAATCTGGATTCATCCCACATCGGAATACTGCGTTGAATCTTAGGCGCATTCATGGTGTGATCGCAAGGGTCGGGACGATGCGGGAACCAGCCGTGGTGGCGGCGCTCGACGCAACGATGGCGTTCGACACGGTTGAGTGGGCATATTTGTGGGCCGCGCTCGCGAAGTTCGGCTTCGGGCCCGGATTTGTGGGCTGGGTGAGGCTCTTATACGAAGGACCTCTCGCCAAAGTTGCGGTTAACGGGAGGGCCTCCAATCCCTTCGACTTGGGAAGGGGTACCAGGCAGGGTTGTCCCCTCTCGCCGCTGTTGTTCGCTCTCGCCCTTGAGCCGCTAGCGGCATGGATACGGTGGCACCCAGACGTGAGGGGGATTCGCTGGTCCCCCGATCACGAGGACCGCATTTCCCTCTATGCCGACGACATTCTGCTCTATCTTACCTCACCCCGGAAGTCCCTTATAGTTGTCTGCGACATCTTGACTTCCTTCGGGAGGAACTCGGGGCTCACCATCAACTGGGGTAAGTCATATCTGTACGCCCTGTGTGGAGACGCTCCGGTTCCCCCGCGGAATTGCCCGATCCAGATCGCCCGGGAGGGCTTTCAGTATCTTGGGATCTATATTTCAGCCGACCCCACGGTACGGTATGAGCGAAACCTGCTCCCTCCGTTGGCGCGCCTGCGGCGGGACGTGGCAGGCTGGAGGCGGCTGCCGCTTTCCCTCCTCGGTCGTGCGGCGCTCTTTAAAATGATGTCGCTTCCCCGCTTTCTCTATGCCCTGCAGAACACCCAGGAGCTGGTCCCGGCCAGTTACTTTCGGGAGGTTGAGAGTCTACAGCGTTCGCTGCTGTGGGACGGCCGCCCGCGTATAGCGATAGCAAAACTAACTCTCCCTTGGTATGACGGGGGTATCGCGCTTCCCGACATCCGGAGATACTATTGGGCCTCCCAACTGAGCGCAGTCAACCACGGAGTCTACGGTCCTGCGCTTAGCCCCGGCTTCGCTATGGACCGGTGGTTGTTGCGGGGTGGTGGCTACTATAGAGCACTTTATTCAAGGGCCCCGGCTGGATCCCTCACGGGGCCGACCGGGGTGGCGGTGCACGTGTGGAAGGCAGTCACGAACTCCCTGGGGTGGAAGGATAGACTCACACTGGCCACTCCGCTGTTTGACTCGGACATGCTGGGGAAACTCTGGAACTCTAAGGGTTTCGACAAATGGGACCTGATTGGTATTTCCAGGGTGGGGGACATGCTGGCCAAGGGGCGGATTAAGTCGTTTACAGAGCTGCAGACGGAATATGCGCTAGAGGGCACGGAATACTTCCGGTACGCGCAGGTACGTCATGCGCTGCGGTCGGTCCTCGTTGAGGGGGAGAAGGTGCCCGAATCCTCTCCGTTGGAGGACCGGATCTTGGACGGCCATGTGCCGGAGAGCACAATCTCTCTCATTTACAAGAAGCTGGTGAACGTCCGTACCGATCTCCTCCTGGGGGTGCGGGACCAGTGGACTAGAGACGGTCTTGAGCTGGACGATGAGGACTGGCAGTGCGCTGTCTCCTCCCCGAAAGAGGTTGCCATCCCCGCCAGGCTGCGGCTGGTCCAGCTTAAGATACTCCACAGAGTCTATGTCACTGGCCCCCGGTTGGTCCACATGGGTTTCTCCGAGGACGGGCTGTGTAAGAGGGGCTGCGGGATGGTGGGCACCTTTCTGCACATTATATGGGAGTGTGGTGTGATTGCGGAATTGTGGAAGCAGATTCATGTTGTGATGCAGGAGGTCACGGGTATTGTGTTGCACTCAGAGGCGCGGCGCTGTCTCTTGAACGTGTGGGGCCCTACAGACTACGATGCTGCGCAGACTCAATGGGTGACCCTTGGGAATATGGTGGCCAAGCGGGATATTGCACGATTGTGGGGATCCCCTAGCCCGCCCACCCTGGATGCATGGAAGAACAACATGGACTGGTGCATGTTTCAGGAGAAAACAGTGTATTGTGCACGGGGGAGGCCCAAGAAATGGCACAAGGTGTGGGGGGGGTGGAACCAGTATAGGGGGTACATCTGCCTGCCTCCTGCCACTGACCCACCAGAGGAGCACCTTTCCCCCTAGCCCCACTTCCGACTTGAGTTTTACGGATGAAATCTGATAGAAAGTTAGTGCCTCTGCCTCTCCCTCCCCTCCACACTTGAGGGCTGATCTGATGGTGGATATGGGGCCGCCTCATCGGTGGGATCTGACGCGAACACATGATGTATATTGCCTTGCTCGTTATGTTTTTCTTTAAAAATTGAAACCTTTTTTCTCTCCTGCATGACAGCTATAGAAGACTACATATGTTGATTGACGAGCTGCCGAACCTCCGGGTTGTCGGCTGAATAGCTGTGTCTCTGAAATATCCGAATAAAGGTTTTTAAAAAAAAAAAAAAAAAAAAAAAAAAAAACTGTGAAGCAATGTTGCTGCAGCCAGTATATTGATTCTCGTATTCAGGATTCCAGGCTGCAAAGAACAGTTGCTTACTTTGGAGTATGTGGAAGGACCTTTGGGAACACAGAGAGGTATGCTGAGACTCAAGTTGTGTTGAGAAAATGAACTTCAAACTATTTTCTGAACATTTAAATCTGAACTTTAAAAGACTGCAAATAATGTTGCCTTTCAGCTTGTATTGACATTGTGATGGAACAGGAAGAAGTCTCATGACGGGACACTGTTACACATTATAGGGGGTATTCACAATGGTAACTTCCACTTGTGAACAATTTATACACATAATTTACTCTTACCTTTTTTAGTAACTTTACTACTTTTAGCTATCCAAAAATCTCAGTGTAAAGTTACTCAAAAGTGTACATTCACACTTCTCTACCCCTTGAAAGAGAGGGTGGAGAAAAATGTGAGTGTAACTACTGACCAAAAGAAACGAAATTCGTTGCGCGCGCTGCATCGCATTTTGCGATGCAGCTCGCGCAAAGGAATTTGTTTTATTTATTTAAATGTGTACTTACCTATGTTCATCCATATTCCGGTGTTTACATTTACCCACCCTGCCCCTCCCCAGCCCCGCCTCACTGCCCCACCGAACTCCCTCCACGGACCGCTACTGCATCCGGAGGGTGCTCATGCTAGAAAATGGAAACCCAAATCTGCACCAATTGTGGGGTCCAAACGCAAGAAACGTCCTGTGGAACATGTGGTGACTGGTGACTCTGGGGAGGCCGGGTCAGGCCCAATCTCAAATAGGCATGGAGTAGCCAGCATGGGTGACCAACTTGGTGGTGGACTTACAGGTCCAAGTAAGGACCATTGTGAAGGATGAACTAACCAATCTGATGTAGCGGGTAGTCAAGCTTTCAACATTGGTTGAGCTATGGGTTGGTAAGACAGAGGCAATCTTAAGGGGTAATGAGTCCGTAAACTCTCTGAATTTACAGCCAGTCCTTCCCATAACTAGGTCCGAACCCATAGCGACAATTAACACGACTACCAACATAACTGCTAACTACACTAATGAGGAGGGCACAGGTAAACGCTTGAATAACCCAGTTAGGTTAGGAACAGATGATAGTAGGTACATTCAAGGGACAGAGTTAGGAAGTATTTATAGCCCTCCCATTGCAAGGCCACAAGTATGTGACAATCCCCAACAGGGGTCTAGTCACCGGGGTGACGTAAGGTCTGTCCCACGAGTAGAAAGCAATGATACCAGGTTAGTCTTGCCATACATTAATCTTCCACGGCCTCAACACCCTATGTAATCATATTAACTGGAGTTCCAGAGTTGAACAAGGGGTGCAGGGAATCTCATTCTGATCTAAAAAATAAATGCATCTTCTGGCTAGCTAAGCACAGGCAGCTTTCCTATAAAGATGCAGATGAAATCCTCATGACACCTAGGGTGGGTTGGTTAGGCTGGAGGCCGAAAGATGTCCCTGGGGATTGTGTTGTGATACATTTTAGAAGCACAACGGTCGTGGAAACCCTCCTGGATCGCAATCATTGATGGATGAATGGGGGCATGGGGGCATTGGGTCCTTCCCACTGGGTTCTTTCTTTCCCCCAAGGTTTACACCACACAATAGAAGAAGAGATGGTTATGTGAGGGGGGTGTGGAATCAGAACAAGCAACATTCTATTTTGGAACAGGACTAACCCAGCCCATTATTCTACAACTTACCGGTATCAAATAGATTCAACTCCCTAGAGTCAGTAGATTGACTTCTGAGCACCGAAACCCCACATGAGAGATCCGATTGCCAAAAGGAAACATTAGGGGACCCATTCCAACAAGGGGAGTCTGCACAGTTGAGAGGGACCCCGAAACAGAAGGGGATGCAGGTGATGGCACATGTGGGAGGAGAGAGAGGAGCAGAAAGTGGAGAGCGGAAGAAGGCCCCTACTAGTTCACCATTGCCAGATCTACCCTGATAGGGTTCACAGGCAACCAAACTCCATCAGTGGGTAGCTGTAAATCTCCCACCTACCCCAGCTGGCCACCATGAAACCAGTAATGGCCCAAGGTCGAAGGGGCTGGAGGCGACCAATAAACGTCCCCAGGGTCACACAGTGAATTGTGATATACAGTCCCCTAATCCAGTCAATTGTATGGGCCCTCCTAGGTTGCAGCTTCTTTCCTGGAACAAAGCAGGCCTCACCTCCAAACTAGATAACTGGATAGGGGGCTATTTATAGACCAACACAAGATCTGCATGTTCCAGGAAACATGGGCTAGAGTGGACACAGATAGACTGGGCAATGCGTCGTTTAGCATTGCAGCTACTCATGGAGGCTGGGGAAGGCCATCAGGGGGATTGTGTACCTGAGCTGGTGTGCATCTGGGCGGTGTAGTGAAACAGTTAGAGAGTTAATCATGTGACATCCTATGTATCTTCCTGAATTTTGCCTCAAAGATTAGAAGTGCCCTGATCAATGTCTACTCACGGCCGGTCTGTTATGGTCAAGAGTCAACGACTCTTGACCAACTGACCACCCTTCTTCTAGCAATCCCTAATAACTTTTGGGTAATCGTAGGTGGGGATTTTAACTGCCAGTTTGAACCATGGTTACAGGTATTCCCAGTGAGGAGGACTTACATTGGGCGATCCCAGAGCCCAACATTTCGCCAATACCGGCATGGACTCCACTGGTGTCTCAGATGAATACCCTCACACTGAACATCTTGCAATGGTCGCACAATATCTGATACCCTGGGGAATTAAACCATAAATAGACCAGGGAACACCTCTATTATAGACTACATTCTGGTAGATACTAAATCCAGGCTCAGGGTATTAGACTTCAAAATCACACCCGCTATGATAGCGACTGTTAGAAATGGGGGTCTCTAGTTGGCAGAGGTCGGTATCTGTGTCCAAATAGGGACCCTTGCTTCTAGTCAGGGTAAGGGGGATGCACTCCTAAAATAACCCCTGCTCACCCCCTTGGTAGCTTGGCATGAGCAGACAGGCTTATCTCAGAGGCAGTGTGTAAAGCATTTGTGAACACATACAGTAATACACTACAAATGGACACCACACCAGGTTAGAAAAATAAGCAATCTTTATCTAAACCAAAAAAAGACCAAACAACTAAATCCACAATACAGTTATCAAGATAGCCTTAAAAATAGGTTATATTCTCAAATAACGCTTGTAGCAACAAATAACTCCAACTGGAGTTATAACGACATTGTGACAGATGAAAATCCCAAAGTACAGCGCCGACCGCGAAGTGCGCGGCGTCGGGCCCACAAAGAACAGAACCTTGGAAACAATGAAAGCAAAGACGGAGCACGGAGTCGTGGAGGTGATGCTTCGTTGGCGCCAAGCAGCGTTGGTTCCTTACGACCCCAGGGGAGGTGAAGCCTCTGTTCCTTACCGCGGCCCAGGGGAGGTGAGACGTCTGTTCCTTACTGGGACTCACAAGCAGCGTCCTCGGCTCCGGTGTAGGCATTGGCCTCGTTGTCAGCTTTGGAGTCGATGCAATATGGTGTCAGCAGGCGTCGGCCCTACGTTGCAAGTGCAGATTACAGCATCGCTCGCCGGTGTCGGTGTTGCAATTTCCTTCTGTGGCAGCTGAAACAGCAGTTCCAGATGCAGAGAGGCAGAAGGGATGAAGTCTTTGTGTCCCTGTGACTTCAGAACAGGAGGCAAGTTCAGTTTCAAGCCTTTTGGAGCTCTTATGCTCAAGCAGGTGAGAAAGCAAACAGCAAAGTCCTTATTCTCCTTTCCTTTGCAGCAAGCAGCCACTGCAGGCCAACCCCAGACAGCAAACAGCACAGGGGCAGTATTCCTCCTCAGCTTCTTCGGCTCTTCTCCTTGGCAATGGTTTCTCTTGATTTCCCTAAAGGGATCTAAAATTCTGGGGTCTAGACCCCACTTTTTATACATACAATTTCTTTGTTCTCTGAAGGCAGAGAGTGTCAGTACCCAGCCAAAACCAGTTCTGTCCTCATTAGTGCAGCTTCCTGGCAGGAGGTGGAGACAGCATTGTTGAAGGCAGACCAGGCGACAAGGAAATCTCCTCCCGCTACTCTAAATGCAGCCCAGGTCTATTCAGCCTAGCCTAGCCCTGACTCATCAGACTTCAGGAGCCACTGCTCCTTACCAGCCCCTGTCATCCGAAAGCCAGACATGCAAAACACAACCCTAGCAGAGGCACACTGGATGGTTAGGCAAGAAAATACCCACCTTCTAAACGTGGTATTCTCAAACACAGAATGTAAAATCACCCTCACTAAAAGATGCATTTTAACATTCTGAGTTCAGGCATACTAAACTTTATATTTCTATGTTGTTCCTAGGGCCAGTTATGTTTATAAGATGTTATAAACAAACTCCCTATTCTGTCCTATGGGAACAGGTAGCCTTGCAATAGTGAAATACGAAATTGGCAGTAATTCACTATCAGGACATGCCACACACATCAGGGCATGTCCCAGTATAAATCAAAACTAACTGAGATCAACAATGAGATAGCCGAACATAGAGAATACTTGATGAAACAGAAAGTAACAAAGCTCCAGAAAGACATCAAACGCTTTGATAAGGAAAAAGTCTACCCTTACCTTAAAGCAGATTATGTCCCGCCCAATACTAATTACTCATCAGACATTGATTCGGATTCATCAAGGAGAGGATCCTCTACCAACAGTGACTCTAGCAATGAGAATATGAGACCTAATCAGGCTAGAGGAAAGAAAGGGAGACGTGGATACAACTACTTTCCACCAACACCCTATCAGGGACCAGCTTTCTGGCAATACCCTATGTACCCACAGGGCCCCCCTCAATTTGGCCCTCAAGGCCTACCTCAATTTGCACCTCAGGGTATGATCCAGCCTTCACCTTTTTTAGGCAGAGGTTGGGGCAGAGGGCGAGGGCGAAGAAGAGGGGCACCACAAGAGAAAAGAGTACAATGGGAGGAACCACCACAACGGGGAGTGGAAACCAGGAGCCACACCAGGAAACAAACTTAGTTGTCAATTTGTCGTCAAGACAATTGACAGCCGTAGAGGACAACGTCCTACAGAAAGGACTAGGATTTGTCCCTACCCCCAAGGTTGACCCTTTCAACCAGACTTGCGAATTACACCAATTCTTCCGCAAGATCCGGTTGAGATTTTTCTTTGAGGGCAAAGACGACATATCAGACAATGACTCAGGTTTACGTAACCCTTCCACCTTCACTCCTCATTCAGGGATGATACCAAATGAAGTACTCACCTATGAACAGGCAGTACTTAAGGATATAAAATCCATTCCTACACAGAAGCAATTCAATAACCTCAGCAGAGCAGAGAGGCTTGCAATTAGAACGTTAGCGGACGATCCGTCTATTACCATCAAACAGGCTGATAAAGGTGGGGCCACTGTTATAATGGCAACTACTGATTACGACAGCGAGTGTCTGCGTCAATTGGGCAACAGAAAGTACTATACACCGATCCCGAACAACCCCACTCAACGTCTAAAAACTACCATTACTGGTTTGGTTGACTCCGCAGAAAGCAATGGCTGGTTAAGCGAGAAGGAGGCTTCCTTCTTGATCCAAAAAGAACCAAAGACCCCCTATTTCTATGTTCTACCAAAGATTCACAAGGGGGTCACACCAGTACCTGGACGCCCCATAGTATCGGGCATTGACTCAATTCTAGAACCGTTGTCTAAATTCTGCGATCATTTTTTGCAACCATTAGTGAAACGCACGCCCTCTTACATACAGGACACGACAGATGTTCTACGCTTATTGGATCAAACAGAGGACACTCATAACATCAACTTCCTCATCACTCTAGACGTGGAAGCCCTGTATACTAATATTCCACAAAGGGCAACTCTCGAAGTGATCGAGGAGGTACTTGGAGGTGAACCTTGGGAATCACCGACTCCAGTGTCCTTCATTATTGAATGCGCCACCATAGCCTTGACAGAAAATTTCTTCGAGTTTAAAGGCCAATTATACCACCAGACTCAAGGTACTTCCATGGGGAGTACCTTTGCTCCGAGTCTAGCCTGTTTGTATATGGCTTGGTTTGAGGGGTTACACATCTTTTGTGATACGAATCCATACCGTCACAACATTCTACTATGGAGACGATTCATAGATGATATTTTGATTTTTTGGTCTGGAGATTCTGGGAGCTACGAAGCATTCTATACATGGCTCAACCAGTTGAATCCTCACCTCAACTTCACCATCACAGTATCCCCCTCACATATCGCATTCCTCGACCTAACTATTATGTTGAGCGAGGGTATTCTGTCCACAACTCTTTACAAAAAGAGCACTGATCGTAATAGCCTGCTTCACTTTACCAGTCACCACCCGAGAGCTCTCAAGGAGAACTTGCCCTTCGGGCAGTTTCTAAGATTAAGACGAAACTGCAGCACGATTGATACTTTCAAAAGTGAAGCCGAAATCCTTTCCAATAAATTAAGAGAAAGACAATACCCGCTGAGAAGTATTACCAAGTCCAAAAAACGGGCACGAAATAACAACAGAGAAGCCCTTTTAGAACCCAGAGAGAACACCACCTCTGTGTCTGACACCCTTACCTGTGTGACAACCTTTTCACCCAACACCAACCAGGTTGTTAAGGTCCTTAAAAAACACTGGAATATCCTTAATACTGGGCAAATGAATCTCGAACTACCAAGATTTGCATACAGACGCACCAAAAACATTAAAGACTTGGTAATACAAACCAGACCGAGACCCAAAACCAAACCCACACAGAACACACTCTGGCAACTGCCTGCAGTGAAGGGACATTTTCCGTGTGGCATGTGTACTGCCTGTACATTTACATCTGTACACAAAACCATCACCCTTAACACTACTTTTACTTGGGAACTGAGGTCACATACTAACTGCAACACTAGTAATTGCATTTATCTCCTTACATGTCCCTGTAATCTGTACTACGTAGGGATGACGACCAGACCAATTAAATTGCGAATCTCTGAACATCGCAGCAATTTTCGGTGTAAAAAACAGAACACCAAAATCAGTGCCCATTTTCTTGAGAAACAACATTCCCCAGACTCTGTCAAATGGCTGGTTCTAGAAACCCACCCTCAATTGTCACAACACAGTCTTTTTAAGAAGGAACAAAGATGGATACACCGTCTGTCTTCTAATATCACTGGGCTTAATGATGATATTCCCTGGGGAGCCCTTAAGCTATAACGTGACATACTCTTGGCAACTGGTTCACTCTTCCACCTTATTCTTCCCTTATGTTCTAAATGTATTAACATTTAAGTATGCGTTCCAGTATTTACCAAGGCTCACACTTTCATCCACAACCCTTTGATATATCTTATCAAGGTTTTCTTGGCACCCTGCCTTTACTTTGAATCCAATCGAGACTAAACTTTATTGACACCTCGCCTCCCAAACCAAGATGGCTGACGATATTGTCCTTTTTTGCTTTTTTCAAATAATTCACTCACATTTGTAGAGTTTGACTCATCCGAAGTATTCTGTCCATTCTGTGTATGTAAAACACTGCGCACGCACATCGTGATTATACATTAACCCAGCCCGCATAAATATAATCCTAGCTACTCGCGCGAGTTAGAATCGCGATCACGTGACCTCGTCACATGACATGACCGGAAGTATTTAACCTCGAGCGAGCGCCCAGGTCACCACCTCCCAGACTCGGTGGGCCGGGTAGGTCAAGTGTCAGAGCGTGAGCGGGGCAGATGTAAGTACCTTTACACGGAATCCGTGTTTTCTTCCTTTTTAACTAGCCATCACTCCTCCCCTTCCCCGAGCGCTTGTGTTACTCCCGTGATGCAAGCACTAGCAAGTTGCCTTGACGCTGACATTAGGCTGTCTGCATCGGTTATCAGAACTATGCTCTGGCCGATTCACTATTCCTTATTATAATTCCCCAAATTAAGGAGCTCTAGGAGAATTATTGTCATAGAATTGGGACCCCATTGATCTAGATTCTACAACATCATTACGAGTAGCAAGTAACATGCTATTTTCCTTACTCTGACATCATCTCACATCCTTTGGGAACGCAGCCTGTTCGTGGGGTTAATCAATCAGCGTATTCGTATTTCTACCAAGTTTTATAGCGCTAAAAGTCCCCATATGTTCCAGCTGTGATTACTGCATTATTTAAGCTCGTTATCACCTTCCAGTTCAGACCTACTTTTAGAGGTCCTTCGCCGCACGCTGAGTCCACCGAGAACTGTTGTGGCCTACAGTCCTACTGATTAGGGTGAGTCCAACGATGTTTTCTGCCGCTTTGATTGTTTTTACATGTTCCACATAGGTGTTTAGCCACTATAGTTCACCATGTTGGTACACCACTTTTTAGGAGCAGTTGTTGACGCTCGAGCACCAGCAGTCACCACTGTTACATTTTTAACTATGTTGGAGATGAATCACCTTGTAAGCCTTTTTTGTTTGATTTATAATTCCTGATACCTGTGGCTATATGTCTCTACATTGACCAACTTAATGTACTGTTTTTTCTGCAGGTAGCACCAGACCTCAACAGGTATTTTAGGATTAAGTTTTTTATTCACATGACCGACTATGATTAGGAGACCACTATACCATAGATAGTCCCCTGTTACCATTGTAGATATCTTGATAGGTCCTGACGAATCGCGAGCGCACGAGCTCACTGCGAGAAACATGTTGACCACCAATCCCATGCACTACAACTAGAGTCATTACACTCTACCTAGTGCTATATACACCTTTTTAATCAGGGAAGGAGACCATTAAAATAAATTGATTTTCCACACTGGTACTTTCGACCCTGTTTTAATTCACTTTTTGTATCTACAATACTCAGGCCCACACACCCGCACTTCACCTGACGGCTGTTGGATTAAAAGAACTCCGATAAAGTGCCCCTTTTTAGGGAGCCCGTTAGGCATTGCACCGCCGGCCCGACGAGGAGCAGCCCAGATGATGAAGCATGACACCTGAAAGGGTGTGTGAGGGCATTAAAATCCAACAAAAGGATTACCCACTTTACACATAGTATACATGTAGTCCTTCTAGGCTAATTCACCGATTCATCTCCACTTCTTTCCTCTCCCTGAGGAACTACTGGTAGCCTTCTTTCTTAAAACTTCATGTCCTACCTTTCACATACAATGCACCCTGCCCACAGGGGTACCTTGGGCCTACCTTGGGGTGACTAATATGTAGAAAAGGAAAGGTTTAGGGACTGGCAAACGTGTGCACTTGCTAAGTCGACATGGCAGTCCCGGACTGCACACAGGCTCTGCAATGGCAGGCCAGAGTTACATTTTACAGTCTGCTTCTGTGGGTGGCACAATCAGTGCTGCAAGCCCACCAACAGCATTTGATATAGAGGCCCTGGGCACGCATAGTGTACTGTTCTAGGGTCTGACAAGTAAATCAAATAAGCCAATTATGGAATCACTAATCCATTACAATGATTTACAAAAGGAGCACTTGCACTTTGGTATTGAACAGCAGTGGCAAAGTGCCCAATGTATCAAGACCAGCAAAACGCAGTCCAACACACAGCAAAAACATAGGGGGCATGAGCACAAAGTGCAGGGGAGACCCACGCCAATGGTGCCAGGTCTAACAGTGACCATAATGCTCTCATCATAGAGGTAATTTCAACATGTCTTAAGAATGTTTCCAAAACATAACAACCACCTGACCCTAGATTAACACTGTCTAATGGCAGGAGGAGAGTCCACTGAGGGTAATTCTCCCAATCACAAGAAAAGCTGCCCTCACTATACCAATCAATTATCCCAATTCTCATGGCTGCAAACCAACTCACTGTGAATTATGGCACCCCCACTTCTCCCTCCATAATGTTCAACAACCATCAAGCTCTACTTTCTACTATGGCCACTACTTTCCACCCTAATAAAAGGTCCAGGGTGACTAGAAAACCGCGTCACCCATGGTACAATGAAAACTGTGGTGTAGCCAAGTCGGATCTCATTGCCGCTATTAAAGCTAATGACAGGCCATTGATAATGGAAAAAAGGGCAGTTTACAAAAGCACCAGCGCAAAGGCAAAAAGTAGTTGATGGTGCCAAAAATGGGATACCCTTAGAAGCGCCATTAATAATCATGGCATAAGGTCTTTTTGGAATGTGGTCAATTTGGGATCCCAAGAAGGTAAACTGGCCTGTAGAACCTGATATTGGGGAGGATGTATGGAAGTCTCATTTTGAATCCTTATACCTAAGGGCAGAGGATGAGGACAGGCCAGCGGTCAATACACTTAGGCCCCCCGAGTCAACTTCTTTAGCTGCCCCCTTGATCTCCCGTAAGGAGATCACTGCTGCACTGGGCAAGGTAACACCAGCTAAGGCTCCAGGGCAGGACAAGATCCCTGAGAATCTCTTTTGCTCTGAACCTACTGTCTGGGCCCCCTATTTGTGGTCTTTGTTCAATGCTATCTTGCAGGGCATGGTGATTCCTGCTACCTGGGAGGGGGCCGAAATCATTCCAATCTTTAAAAAGGGTTCTCCGCTCATCCCTGCCAATTATCGACCTATCAGCCTTATAGATGTAAACCAGAAAACATTTGCCCGTGTACTTTTGGGGCGACTTTAGACTTGGACGGAGGAGCAAAATGTTCTCACCCCCCTTCAAGCAAGGTTTAGAGCAAAGATCTCTACAAACTTTTAGGCTACACTATTATATTGGAAATCTGTGTGCATAGAGGGTGGCAGCCTCTATTTAATAATTGTGGACCTTAAATCTGCATTTGATCTGGTACCGAGGGATAAACTATGGGCAATTTTATTGGCTATGAGAGTCCCTGAGTAGCTCTGCCATCAGTTGAAACGCTTACATGAGGGCAACTTCGCCCAAATTAGGTATGGTAAAAATGGCGAACTCTCAGCTCCCTTGCTTGTAGAGAGAGGCGTTCGCCAAGGCTGTGTCCTAGCCTGACCCTTTTTTGCCTTTTCATCGACAGCTTAGTTGAGTCATTGATTGCAGGGAAGGACATTGACACCCCCAGGTTAGCGAATCGTAAAATACCAGCCATGATGTTCGCAGATGACACATCTTGCTTTCGAAATCACCCACGGGAATCCAGAGGGCCATTGACATCTTCAGTGTTTTCTGTAGAAACGGGGGTCAACAAAACAAGTATATGGTATTCAATGTGAGCAATAGCACACGCCCAAATTCCCGACTGGATGGAAGACCACTGGAGAGGGTATCCATCTTTGAGTACCTTGGGATTACGCTTACTGAGAAAATGGACTGGGGTGCGCAAATAAAGAAAGCAAGTCTAAAGTTGGCCCTGACAACGGGTGGCCTCACAAAGGTACATAGGAGCTGCACCCATAAATTGGTTACCCCGGCGGTGGAAATCTATCAAGTACAAGCCACGGGGCGCTACCTTGTATGGTGCTGAAATCTGGGGTCATTGCCCAGCTGGCTCCTTATCGAGCATCGAGAATTCCTACGCTAGGCAACTAGTGGGTCTTCCCTCTAGCTCCCGATTAACACCTCTCCAAATGGACCTTGGGATTAGACCTATCGCAGTTGAAGCCGCTCTTAGACCCCTTTTATTTTGGCTATATCTGTGGAGCACCCCTCAACTGGCTGCATACAGGGATGAGCTGAGTGAAGTTATGGGCCTATAAGGTGCGGGCAAATTATCATGGGTGCAATATATTAGGAACACCTGTTAGGCCATGGGTAGGGGTAAACTGTGGAATAACACAGAAGAAACTTGCCTAGGAAGGTTCTGATGGAGAGTTATAGAGAACATAAACTCAAGCAGTTACAGAGGAGGTCTACATCTAGCCGATTGACCCTTGGGTTTCTGGAAATAAAAGACCAATGTAGACCAGAACCTGTACTGATCGACATCCAGCCATTCCTTGCCAAGAAGCTATACGTGCAATTCAAACATGGAGTCCTCCTGCTGCGTACCTTCACAAACAATTAGGCGGGTTCATCCAACTTGGGTTGCCCAGCCTGCAATAACACAATTGAGACAGAACACCATGTGTTATTCTTATGTCAAGGTTATAAGAGGGAGGGGGCGTGGCCAAGCCGCGGGCTGAGATGGCCGCGCGGTGTTGAAGCTCCGTGGCCGACTCAGCACCAAACCTGTCTTTCCCGACCTCCTGATGCGGGCGAAGGCTGCCCGGACCCGGCGCTGACTCCCCTGCTCTCCTGCAGCGACCCGGAGTGGTGATCTGGCCCCGACTGCGCCCGGAGCGGCCGAAGAACGGACCTGATGCCCAAGATGGCGGCCTGGCTCGGCGGCCGGGGAGGTTAGTGCGGCGGCGGCGGCCGATGGTGATGCGGGTGGCCGGGGGGAAACTGGGGGGGGGGATTTGAGCGCTGGGGCGCGGTCTGGTGTGGGCCCGCTTCGCCCCCTTCGCCGCCGTTGGCCTGGAGCGGATCGGGCGTTGGGCCGTTGCTCGGCGCCGCGGCCGCTTCCTCCTTCGCTGGCCCCGCTCGGGTTCCCCGCGCTGTTGCGGTCTGGGGACCTGGGGGGGGCGACGGCACGGCTGACTGGCGGTGGGGGTGGGCTGGAGGGGATCCGCGCGGACCCTAGCGCCCGGGCCGCCTCTGCCCCCCTTCCCTGGGACCTGGCTCGGCTGCTCCTGGGGTTCGCGGCCTGCACCGTCCGGGCTCCCTCTCCCCGGCCCTAAGTCGCCTGGCCGCGTCAGCTGTCGCCCCGCTGGCCGCCCGCGCTGCTTGGTCCGAGACTCGGACCCCCAGAGAGGCGCCCCCTGGTCTTTAGCGCGAAGAGGACGCCTTGTAGCGGTGCTGCCGGTGCTGGTGCCCGGGTCTGGTGTGCCACGTGGCCGGAGCCCGCGAGGGACCGCTGCATCACCCGCGCTGCGGGCCGAAGAGGTGGCGGAGCCGTTTCTCCTCCTGAGTCGTTGTCCCAGTGCCTTGAAGCCGCCTGTTGGCACCCTACCCGCGACTGGCAGTCTGTCCTGGTGGGTGCATGGGACGAAAGGACCCCAAACAAAAGACTTTGCCCTTTGAAAGGCTCTACGATCAGCCGGCGGACCAACGCCCGGACATGTCGGACCCTGCTGGAGGCCAGTCCGCTGGCCCGGCGGCTGCTGCTCCACCCCCAGAATGGCTTCAAGAGATGCGTGCTGGATTCAGGGCCCTCGATGGACGCTTTGATGCCCTGAACAAAACATTAGAAACGATGGGGGCGAAGGTCCAGGCCCACGATAAGCGTTTGGGGGAGGCTGAGGCTCGAATATCTGCGGTGGAAGATGGCGCTGTGCAGGACACCAAACGCTTAGACCGGCTGGAGCGCATACTAAAGGAAGTGGCAATCAAGAACGAGGACTTGGAATCGCGCAGTCGGCGCAATAACGTCCGAATCACTGGGGTTCCTGAATCCACGGCTACCGGCAGGCTGGATGTTTTTGTTGAGCAACTATTGTCGGACATTTTTGGGTGAGACTCCTTCACACCAGGCTTTGTGGTAGAGAGGGCGCACCGCTCACTTGGGCCGCGACCTAACCCGGGGCTCCCTCCTCGCCCTCTGATCGCCCGGATCATGAACTTCCGAGACCGGGACACGGCCCTGAGGCTGGCCAGGGAGAAGGGCGAGATCACCTGGCAGGGCTCGAGACTCTCGTTCTACCCTGATTTCACTGCCATGGTACAGGAGGCTAGGCGTAAATATGTTGGGGCGAAAGCTGCGCTCCACAACCTGGGCCTCAAGTATGGTATGCTGTATCCGGCCCGGCTGAGGGTTGACATCGATGGCCGACCGCGGATATTTTGTGGAAGAGAACAATGGTTCGGGATGGCCTGAGAAGGTCCGGTGAAATGAAAAACCCTTTGGAGGGCGAATGATTTGGTATAGGTTCAAGGACTCATATGGGAGAGTGATACTTAATATAGAGAAACAGGGGACAGGAGAGGTCAATGTATGACACTTATTTATTGAACATAGATTGAATTCAAGTGCTCACATATTTAGTGACAAGAAAGCGTGACATGCAGGTGAGGGTGGACTCTTTAAAAAGGAACATCGCGTTGGCAACAATAGAGAACCATTTTTTCTTAGTAAAATCAGTACAAAACAGGTTCAAGTTGCATAGGGTCGACGACGTTTCGAACTCAGTTATTTGAGTTCATCTTCAGGACAAAATGTGAGCATATGAACTTGAGCATATGAGAGGTTAAGTGACGGGGTAGTCGTCAGTAAAAACCGTGCTCGTCGCGGTAGTGAACGTCTCGATGTGAATCAACAGCTGAAGTTACACACTAGGTCCAGCCTTCTCAATGAATGGAGGCGGGGTGTCAGTGCCGAAAAGTATTCAATCAGGTATCGGAAGAGGTCAGTTGCTGAAGTGAAGAGTGTAATCCTGCCTTCTCAGCGAATGGAGGCGGGTTTCCGGTGCCGAGAAAATTAATTTAATACATGCGGCACTCGGTGCAGTCAATGGGGGTCACGGAGAGTGGAGCGAGTCCTGGGTGCGTGCAGCTACGCGCGGCGACTGGCCAGTCGCCGCGCGTAGCTGCTCACATTTTGTCCTGAAGATGAACTCAAATAACTGAGTTCGAAACGTCGTCGACCCTATGCAACTTGAACCTGTTTTGTACTGATTTTACTAAGAAAAAATGGTTCTCTATTGTTGCCAATGCGATGTTCCTTTTTAAAGAGTCCACCCTCACCTGCATGTCACGCTTTCTTGTCACTATATATGTGAGCACTTGAATTCAATCTATGTTCAATAAATAAGTGTCATACATTGACCTCTCCTGTCCCCTGTTTCTCTATATTAAGTATCACTCTCCCATATGAGTCCTTGAACCTATACCAAATCATTCGCCCTCCAAAGGGTTTTTCATTTCACCGGACCTTCTCAGGCCATCCGAACCATTGTTCTCTTCCACATTATATCACCCCAGGTTCGCATAAGGGGTACCCTTGTCCTTTAAATCACTTGACCGCGGATATTTGACAATCCTACTGCAGTGCAGGAGTTCTGCCGAACATATAAACCACGCAGGGGCCCTTCGGGGGGCGACGAGGATGGACACTCTCCTCCGCGCAGTGGTTCTGCGATTAGCCAAGACCTGTTCTCCGGCTCTGGGCCTGGCTGAGTCGGTGCCCGCAACGCAGCTTTAGACTTCTTTTTCTGTCTGTTTGCAATGGGGACGTTCGAGACACTTTGCTATGTCATGGTTTTTTCTGTGGTGCTGGGTCGGCGGCGGGTCGTTGCCATTCCCCTTTGGTTGACACCGCCGGGAGCATTTTTGGCTTACAATGCCTATTTTTTGTTCAATTGTATATCATTGGTATTGCTATTTGAAACTTCGCTTTTCTTCCACAGGTTGGGGTTTGCCTCACGTTTGCGTGATGTGGCTGGGTGGGGGGTGGGGGTACGGGATGGGGAGTTTTGATATTCTTGACATGGCTGGTCAGATTGTAACTTTGCGGATACACGGAGACGCTTCTGCTTTCCTGCTCTCATTCCTAGTGGTATGGCAGCAACGGTACACATAGGCTTACATGAAGCCCCCCTTGGCCTTTTACTCATGTCTTGGAACGTCAGAGGCCTGAACAATCAACGAAAATGCAAGCAGGTACTACACTATCTGAATCGACACAGGGTCGACATTGCCTTCCTGCAAGAAACGCATTTACACACCTCTGTTCCCGCTCGCTTTGCAGCTTCCTGGGGCGCCCATAGATACTTCTCCAATTTTAGCAATTACGCCCGAGGCACCGCGGTGCTGATTCACAAGAGAGTCCCGTTTCATTGCCAGCTGTTCCGGGGGATCCGGAGGGTCGCTTCTGCATAGTACGAGGGGTGTTGATGGGTCATGCGATCATCCTGGTATGTGTGTATGCCCCTAACACTGATTCCCCGGAATTTTTTCATGCGCTGACTGCCCAGCTTGCGACGCTTGAACCAGCGGGCCTCATTCTTGGCGGCGACTTTAACTTATTGCTAGATGCTGATTTGGATAGCACGTCTGGGGCTGCTCCTTCCAAGCCCAGGGCGCGGCGCGCTCTTTTGGACCTTTGTCACCAGTTCTCCCTAGTATATTTGGCGCAGGCGCAACCCAAACACCACTGACTACACACATTTCTCGGGGCAACACAACACTTGGACCAGAATTGACTATTGGCTGCTGTCCCCGGGCCTGTCCCCATGGTTTGGTGGGCTCCTTACTCTCCCTAGAACGTACTCAGACCCCTCCCCTGTGTCGCTCCGCTTGGATGTCCCGCGCCCGGAGGGTTTTGAGCGACAGTGGCGATTCCCTGGGAGAGCACTGCTGGATGACTTATTTGTCCACGAAATTTCCGAAGCGATAGAGGACTACTTCACGATTAATGCAGGATCTGTAGACTCTCAGGCCGCGCTCTGGGAGGGGTTTAAGGCCTACATCAGGGGGGTTTGCATAGCCAAGCACTCTGGGGTCCTGAAGGCGCTGCGCGCAACCATTAAGCAGCTGGAGGCGCAGCTGGAGTTGATTGATGCTGAGGCGCAGCGTGGGCAGGCTGGGGACGTGTCCGCTAGGCGGCTTCGCCTCCTGACTGACTTCCGGGAGGCTGCGGACAGGGAGATTCTGTATCTTGGGAAGTACCAGACGGCGCGTAGATATGGTGAGGGAGACAGGCCGGGACGCACACTGGCTCAGGCTTTGAGGCCTCCGTATGGTAAGTCCTTGATAGTTGAGGTGAGGGGCGTGGATGGCTCGCTCCGCACAACTCCCACAGAGATCAGAGACGAATTCCTGACCTACTTCTCCGAGCTATACAAGACCAAGCTGGGGAAATCCCCAGCCTCTCGTGCGGCCTACTTGTCGGAAATCGCACTTGTGTTCATTGATAAGGGCATGCAGGAGTTCATGGCGGAGCCTATAACTGTGGCGGAGGTGCGCGGGGCGATTAAGGTGCTTCGCGGGTCCACAGCCCCCGGCCTAGATGGCTTCTCCGGGGATTTTTATAAGGCTTTCTCTGATCAGCTAGCGCCACAACTGATAGAAGTGTATGCGGAGGCTCTGGAGCGCGGCTCCCTTCCGGCTACCCTCAGCGAGGCGGTAATAGTCCTACTTCCAAAACCAAACAAGGACCCGACGTTGTGTAGTTCCTATCGGCCCCTCTCCCTTTTAAACTTTGACTACAAGATCCTGGCAAAGATAGTGGCCAACAGGCTCTCTCAATTGATGGAATTTATCATTTCGCCTGTCCAATTGGGCTTTGTCCCGCGTCGCTCTACGTCTTTAAATCTGCGAACGCTTTTCACGGTCCTACATAGAATTAACCCTGCCACGCCTGCGGCGGCGGTCCTCCTGGATACCGAGAAGGCCTTCGACACTCTAGAATGGCCTTTCTTTCTCTCCGTCATGCAACGTATGGGCATGCCGGAGAACTTCCTTGCTACCACGAGGCTTTTGTATAGCCGCCCCACGGCCCGATTGCGTATCAATGGCACGCTGTCCTGTCCCTTCTCTTTAACGCGTGGTACGCGGCAGGGCTGTCCACTCTCACCGCTACTGTTCATTTTGGCCATGGACCCCTTGATCCGACATTTCCAGGAGTGCCATCTCCACAGGGGTCTTCAGTTCCGGACGGGTCCCTTGCTTGCGTCCCTCTACGCAGATGACACCATACTGTATGTAAGAGAACCGCAGGTCAACCTAGCCCCCCTGATACGGGAGATCCTTCGTTTCGGCGCACACTCCGGGCTGGGCATCAACTGGCATAAGTCCGTAATCTTCCCATTAACCAGCAGCACCTCCACATGGCAGTGCGAGTACCCGTTGGAGTGGTGCTCTGACTCGGTTCGGTACCTGGGCGTACAGATCCATCTTAACACGGACGAACTTATCCGCCTCAACTATGGCCGCGCTTTGGACAGGCTGGAGACACAGGTGGAGGGATGGTTGAGGCTCCCACTGTCCATGTCGGCCAGAATTGCAATCATAAAAATGATAGTTCTCCCTAGATTTTTATACCTCTTCAATAATATCCCTGTCCCTATCACCCGGGCCTTCTTCTCCACGCTGCGATCCCAGCTGCTCAGGCTGGTATGGGGCGGGAAGCACCCCCGGATCGGTTGGAAGACCCTCACGCTCCCTCCTGATAGGGGCGGCCTCGGGGTACCGGATCTGTATTTGTACTATCTGGTTGCGCAATGTGTGCACGCCTATGCCTGGTACCACCCTGACGCTCGTATTCCGTTCCTGCGTCCCGAGGCGGATTTCGTTCTCCCGGGCCGTTTAGCGGCTGTGTTGCCAAAGGGGGTTCCCCGGGACCCAGTTGATATTCAAACGGTGTCCACCACAAGCTGGGCGTGGCATCGTCTTACTCGCTATCTAGCCCAGCCTCTCCTCTACTCCTCTTCTCTTCCACTGCCCAACCCCGGATTGCTGTCTGGCACGGGGGAGGCGCTGGTTCAGCGTACTTTGACCAAGTTTCACCTTACTAAGATCGGAGACCTCTACCCTGGGGGCCACATATTTTCGGTCTCGGAGGAGGAGCGCTTCAGTGAGGCCACGTTCATGGACAAATTTGTCCTGCGCCGGCTTTATTGTGCGGCTCGTTCAGACATTGCGGGATTCCCTCTCGAGCCAGCATCCTTCGAGCCTCTAACTCTCCTCATTGACAAGGACTCGGGTGCCCATATGGTATCTAAGCTTTATAAGGCATGCGCGGCGCTGGTTCCATGTGAGGATGGCCGATTGAGAGCGGCCTGGGAGGCAGATTTGGGTAGGCCGATCACAGATGACCAATGGACCGCTTGTTGCAAAGTCACCAACGCGATATCGCTCAATAGTCGACATAAGCTCCTCCATTATAAATTTCTTCGCCGCTGCTACATGACCCCAGCTAGGCTCCACGCCATTGACCCTGCGCGCCCGCACACATGTTGGAAATGCGCTGCACCACACGCTGACTTTGCACACCTGTCCTGGACGTGCCCCAGACTGCAATCATACTGGACACAGATACATGAGATCCTTGGCGTTATGTTGGAGCTCACGCTGGTTCCCACTCCGGAGGTTGCGTTATTGGGCTACACAGTGAACTTCCCCAAGAACGTCCGTAGGCTAGCCTCCCTGGGCCTGCTACTCGCCAAACGTGAGGTGGCTAAACATTGGGGCGGTAGAACGGCCCCCACGGCCGGGACATGGCTCACGTCTATGGCTTATTGCAGCACAAATAGCGAGATCTACGCCAGTCTCCTCCCTGCAGTGGCGCGTCCCAAGGATATCTGGGGCCCCTACAAGACCTATATCGCTAACCTCCCGAGCTCTTCCCCACCGCGAGCCAGTTCCAGAATAGTGCCCACGGGAGTGGGGTAGCTCGGGTAGTCCTCCCTGTTGGGTAATGGGGGGATGTGCGCTCTCGGGGCGGGCTGCATTGGGGGAGCTGAGCCGAAGATGGGGGTGCCCGCTGCACATGGTTGGTGTGTCCTGACTGCGTCATTCCCCATTGGTGGACACGGGCGGATGAGACGGGTGGGCTCTGGATGGGGGGTCTTTCTATGGTCTGCTGCCATGATGTTGAACTGCTGTTTGTATATGAGGGGGGAGTGTAATGATGTATCTCCGCACTTGTTCCTAAAAATCTGCACAGCCGATATTCTCGCATTGTTATGTTTTTCAAAACTAAATAAAAAAAAAAGGTTAAAAAAAAAAAAAAAGGTTATAAGAGGGAAAGGTCCCGATGGCAACTTTGGGTATGCAGAAATTTGGGGTCCAGATATTGTAGCGTGGTTTTTAGGATATTGAAATATGACACCCACATGCCTATTGTGTTCTCTATTTCACGTTTTCTATTCTCTATGTGGTGTACCTGCAGAGCCATCCTAAAACAAATCCCATTGGCCTGCCCGGCCCATTGTTATCTATCATCCAAAATGGGCCCATTCTTCCTCTTTTAAAAATGAATGAAACCACTTAATGACTTTTTTAAAGTCTTTTTCTAACTACCATGCGTTGTATAAACTGTTGTTTTTATATTTCTCTATTTTTAGCCATTGTTGAATGCTGCTAGGAGAGGGTTACCACGATAGTTTTAAAATGTGGGTTTTGTATAGTTGTAATGTCCTCTGCCCCACCCGAGTCCTGCATATGGGAAGTTGTGTGGCGCCGCAGTCAGTGCGACTGACTCCAGAATCTGGGGATCACGGTTCGATCCCCGGTGCCGGTGGTAGATTGGCCCAGCACCATGTGACTCTGGGCAATAGCTTGCTTAATCTTCCCGACGGCCCCCAGCGCCTAGTGACCCTTACGGGTGATTGTTCGTGCTTTACAAATGTGGATTATTATATGCACTTTAGTGAGCGCAGTTTAAGAACAAAGCAAAAACCACCATGCTGCTGAAGTGTTGCACATGCACTTTATTGACTTGAATACCCATAGGCGAAATCAAGGCACTTTAAGCCAGGCTAGTGTAACAGCTGAATAATACAGGATTATTGTAATGGTCTCTTTCCTGCCTAGGCATTGTTTATGCATTTAACTGACACTGTCTTTTCAAACAACGCAAATGCCTCTGTGCGGCCCAAAGTTTTGCACAAGCACTTTATTGAATTTCATACTTGAGGGAAGATGGCTCTCTGTAAAATCCACCTCACTGCTCATGTGTATGCACCTTACTGAATCCTACCGTCTGACTAATGTAAATGCTTTATGTTGCCCGTATACTGCACAAGCATTTTATGACCCATATACCCATGGGCTAGTGTTTTACACGTTGAGGCTGGTGAGTGGGAGAGACAATCTTGCTATGTAAATACGAATGGAATGCTACATTAATAATGTGCTATCTGGTCCCCCATGCAGAGCAATGGTTACTTTTCATGAACTGAATGTAATGTATTGGATTTTTATCTGTGCTTTTATGGCCATATAGGCCAAAATAAAGTTCCATGATGATGATGATGTAAAGCTCTAGTTCCTGATACCCTTGAAGAAAAATAAGTATTCCCAGATGGGCTGACTGCTTTTTCTGTCTCTTAAAAAAAACTTGTGCACAATAGTCCAAAGTTTGTTTTAATTGGTTTAACTCGGGACTGTTGTTATTAATCAATAGCACAGTCCACACAAGTGCTTCTCTTGTTAAATTAGAGGGAATGAAAGCTATCTTGGATACTTCCGAAGGAAATGTTTTCAGTCGAGTTACAATTTACACTCTGTCACGAAGGGCTGAAACTTCACAGGGTCACTGTCATACTTTTCAGGATGAGCCAGAGTTGCTCCTAAAATAGACTACGCAAGGGAAAAAAGGCTGGTGGAGTAGATGGTATCTATGACCTTCCTACTTCAGAATTTGGGCCCACATTACATTTGTGGGGATTTCCTTCTTGTTACCTATTTCTGTGACTTTATGTAGGAAGAAGTTGCATTCTTGCCTAGCCTCTTGAATATTAGAAATAGCTTGTGCTAGAATTTGGATGGGATTAATATCAGAATCCATTTTAGTGTGGGCCCTACAAATTGTCGGGATTTGGGCCCTAAAGGAACAAACTACTGGATTCTGAAGCTAATCCCCAAGCCTCCACACTTAGAAAAATGCATGGACACGTGCTTGGATTGATCATAGAAGTCTGAACTCTGATGAGAAAATGGGACCAGGAAGAGATATATATTCACTGAAAAAACACAGGTTTCAAGGATGTTATACTTAGAAATTAGTATTTGAAAAAACCATAGAAATTCACTGACAAAAACACAGGTTTCAGGGACGTTATAGTAAGGCTGACTTTCACTAATACAAAACCCGAGAAATTCAGCTGTTGTAGTTAGCAGAGCTAACTATAACTCGCGCCCCCGCAATGCACTGCTGATGACGTCACATATTACATCACTCATTACATGGTCAGTGAAATCACTAATGACATCACTGATGACATCTTGAATGACATCACTGATGACATCACTGATGACATCATCCATATAATCTCTGATGCACCTACTCACACCCTAATATAACCTTTAGTTCACCCACTCTAAAATACAGACTACCATTCTGGAAACCATAGACACACCAATACAAGTTAGAACATACCCACCTACTGATTCATAGGCCTACACACACATCCACTTGCTCACCCATACAGTCACTCATACACGCAGTCACTCATCAATACAGCCACTGATATATGCACTCATACACCCATACAGACACTCACACACCTCCACACACCCATAGAGTTACTCACACACCTAGTCAGTAACCCAAACAGTTAATCACACAGCCATTTATTCACCCATACAGTTATACACACACCACCTCACTTATTCATACAGATACTTACACATACTTACTCTCTTATACAATCACTGACACAAGCACATACTCATCCATGCAGCTACTCTCACAATCACTCACTCTCACATACAGTCCCTTATGTACTCCAGCATTAACATATACTGCCTTTCACATATGTAGTTACTCATATATATACCACTGAGACTTTCATTCGCTCACCAACACAACCATACACACTCACTCACCTATTTAGCCCCTTGCAGATGTACTCATGAACACATACACCCAGTGAATCACCCACTCACTCATCCATGCAGGGAGTCACACAACCCCCATCCACCCACACAGACACTCAGGCACCCATACAGGTACAACCAATCATTAACCCATATAGACACTCATGTAGCTACTCACCAACCCATGCAGCCACTTACACACCAACTGACAGACTGATACAGACATTCACATAGAGTAGTCATCCGCCCATACATGCACTAAGACATGTTTAATCACTCACTTACACAGTCAGTCATGCTCCCACTAAGCCATCCATTCTGAAACTCATACACCCACACATTCTACAATCCACCATGGCGTGTATATAAAATATATATATATATATATACATATAAATTCTTTTTTATCACCATTTTTGAAACGTATTTTTTAAATTAATTCTTTTAAAAATTAAAAAATATTATTTGTTTTTATTGGGTTTTTCAAACATACTTTTGTATATTTGAAAAAATATTTTTTTAACTATATGTTCAAAACTTTATTTAATATATATTTTTGTCCATGTTTTTTGGATCCGCGCACCCTATGCGCACCGTTATCGATCCTTACGCGATAGCATACGCGCATGGTATGCGTTGGGTACGTGTTTAGTGCGCGATCGCAATGCGACTGTTACGCGACTCCCAGCTTATACGCGACACGTTCGATGTACGTAACGCGACGTATATCATATATACGTATATATAAATATATATATATGCATCCAACACCGCTCCCAGCACCTCCTTACTGCGAACTGTGAGAAACGAAACACCAGGACAATTTGACGGTAATTGTTGTTTATTTCTCCTCACTCCTCAATCCCCATTGTTGTTTATTTCTCCTCACTCCTCAATCTCCATATATATATAATTCTTACATTTTTTTAGAAACACTTAGTCACTGGATGATGTCATCGGTGATGTCACTGATTATGTCATAAGTGATGTAATATGTGACATCATCAGCAGTGCATTGTGGGGGTGTGAGTTACAGTTAGTGGACCTCAGCAATTCCACTGTGAGGGGCTTACTGGAGCTACCTGGTGGGATAGTTGGCCCCGAAGGACTCTCAGCAGCGATGGGGACTTCATCCCCCAACCAAGAGCACATCAGGAGGTGCATTTGCAAGAGTAGTGGAGACTTGGGACGGGGCCTCAGGCGAGTTACCGGATCCTATATATTTTTTAATTTAGGAAAGGGGGCTGTGTGGCCCCCTTTCCTTGGTGCTTTTGGGCCCGGGGACCCCGGGGCCTGACCTAATTTTTTATTTAGGCTGCTTGGCCCCCCTCCTGAGGTCGATATATGGCTCAGGGACCACAACCCCCAGGACTAGGCCTATCTTTGCGTGTCTGTGCGTTTTCCTAGTGACATGATACCTAAAAAGAAACCTAGAAATAGTAGAATACCTGTGTTTCAGATCGCATGCTCTCTAGGTTTCTGTAGAAGAAGGTGTATGTATTCCTTTCTGCTCATAATACAGGTCACATGGGTATTCAACAATCTAATTGAGGGTGTTCTGTGACATCTACATAGGTAAGACATGTCTCCCTCTGCGACCGAATAATGGAGCAGAACTTAGAAGATTTGTGCACCTGTATGAGAAACTAACAAGTTTTTAAGCTTGCATCTTCAGATGCACAGCACATGTCAGAATACATGTACAAGTAGACACATAGCTGAGTCATGAGAGCACACAGCCCTTTAAACTTGACAGAGTGTACTTCCCATTGCAAGTAGACATCTAAATGTATATGGCCTACTTCAAGTGCACCTTTCCAGAGATTCATACTTCTCTTCTGCACTTCTCTTGCCTCTTTCTGCACCTCTCTTGCTTCTTTCTGCACCTCTCTTGCTTCTTTGATCACTTCTGTTGCTTCTTTCTGCATCTCTCTTGCTTCTTTCTGCACTTCTCTTGCCTCTTTCTGAACCTCTCTTTCTTCTTTCTGCACCTCCCTTGCCTCTTTCTGCACTTCTCTTGCCTCTTTCTGCACTATTCTTCCTCTTTCTGTACTTCTCTTGCTTCTTTCTGCAGAAAGAGGAAGAAAGGTGCAGAAAGAAGCAAAAGAAGAGCAGAAAGATCCCCTGATTACGATGCAGCCGAACACAGTTTGGTTGTATTCCCACTGTTCTCCATGGAAGCTTGTGTTACAGCTGTGAATCAGCCATAATACAGGCTCCTATTGAGAGATGGGTGTGTGTGAAAAATCTGCACCCTGTGGCAGGCACACCATGGTGCCTGCCACACAGTACTGGGTTTTACAGGGGGGCCCCCTAGGTTCCCCCTCGATCACCAACTGTAGGCCACAGCGGCAAGGGGCCCTGCTAGGGCATCCCAAAGTTGCGTTCCGACAGCCTTTCCGTGTCAGAAAGGCAGGCACGGAATGGCTGGCAGAAAACAGCACCGTAATCTGACTGCGGAAACGGCATCCATAGGGGATTATGGTTTCGACCAAAAGGAATACTCTGAGAGCCGGTCGGAATGACTGGCCGGATTATGTTCCAACGACCGACATCATAATCGGGTGGTCGGTCGGAAAGTCTCCCACCGCAGGTGGAAAGTTTCTGACTAGCGGTCAGTGGTTTCCGACTGACATCATAATCAGGCCCTTAATGTTGAGGTGCCTAGTTTTTTGTGAGACCATATTCAGTATCTCTCTGTTGCCTGTCTCTCTATGTTTAGTTGCTCCCTTGAAGCGCTAGTGTCCTCAGGCCAATATCTGTACAGTCAGCTTTATTGGTCCTAGATTACTTTCCTAATCTTTGTTCCCAATGGATACCCTTCACTCATGTAAAACAGCCCCCTTCAAACTGAAGGACCTCAGATGCTCTGTAAAGGGAAAGGAAATAGCCTCATACTTTAAACAATGGCCTACCACTTTGCTGTCCTTCCGGTAACACATTGGAGATAAGCAATTTCTTAATATGTTGAAAATGTATAATTCATGTGAGATTTCTTCCCATCCAAAATGAAAAAAGAATATTATGACAAACCACTTTAATGTCTCAGTCCTGGATGACAGGACAGATGGTGAGGACCCATGCATAAGAGAAAATGTGTATCTTACATGTAAATGTTGTACACTGGATGGCACCATCTTTTTAAGATCCCATACAGTTGTGAATGCTGACAGTAGAACTCCATCGCTGATCCTAGGTGTTAATTTTAGCCTGTTAATGGACAAGCTCTTTGATAAAAAAGCGCACAGAATTCCCTTCAACTTACCAAAGGCCAGAAAATATTTAATGACTTTTTCTGTATCTGTCAGTTAGCGCAACTGCAGTGAGTCCTTTTCTCTACCACCCATAAGTCACATTACCTGCTGGTGCCTGCCAACCTTGTTGAGTTAGTCTCCACCTCAGTGACTGAGCAGATAGAAATCTCTGATAATTCAATGACACATATACCTCTCTCAGTAGTAATTTCCCAGTTAAAGCAGTTAAGGCAAATAAACACCGGGATACTACTTGTCCAGTCCAAGAGGAAGAAAAGCGCATATGATTTGAACCACTTCCTTGCATAAAATAACACAGAGGACAATTTTCACGCTGCAAACTGGGAAACCTTAAAGGGCCTGTGAATCTTCATAATGGCACATCATAGCAATACACACTAATGCAGGATCTACTTAAGTAGACGTGTTCTGCATCGTCGCTCATAGGTTTTCAGTATGTTAATGAGATCGGGCATATGTATCAAACTCCCCTTTAGCGAATCCTAATTTGCGAGATTTTGCGATTCGCAAATTCAGATTCGCTAAACGGGATGTATAAAATAAATCGCTAATCATTTGCGATTACTTAAAAATCGCAAATAATTCGCAGAATCCCGTATTGCGATTTCTTAATAGCGAAATTCGCTAATTAAGAAATCGCTAAAACGGGAATCTGCAAGCCTGGTGCAGGCTGATGACATCACAAACAGGAAACTGTAGTGATTGCCTGCACCTGCTCACCTGAGCCACACCCAGAGGCTGCTTGTGGAGTGTGAGGAGGCTTTTCTGGAGACAGCAACCAGCAATGGATCCCAAACAAAACCAGCAGGGCAAAGATGCAGAAAAAAGAAAGAGAAAACACAAGTTTTCAGAAAAGGAGCAGGAGGTCCTCATTGAGGAGATGGTCTGCAGCCATGAGCTCCTCTTTGGGAAGAAGGCACTCAAAGTCCCAGAGGCCAGGAAGAGGAAAATCTGGCTGGAAATACAGAGCAAGGTGAATGCTGTTGGAGTCACCACACGCACCATCGAGGAGCTGCGCAAGCGGTGGTATGATATGCGCCAGAGGTCCAAGGAGAGGGTGGCAGCCAGACTCAAGGATGCCAATCAGACTGGAGGAGGACCATCCACTGCAGAGCAGCCAACCCCCCATGAGGAGCTCGTGGAGTCTACCCTCCTGCCTGAGAGCGTTGGTGGTTTGGCGGCAATACACAGCTCCGACCCCTCATCCAGCAGACAAGGTAAGATGCATGCCAAATCACCCTGCACTCCTCCCCATCCCTTGCACACTCCCCCAAATGCGCATAGTAAACTCCCAACATGCCAATCCAGCCCAGGTCTTACAGCACACCCAGCAATGCATCATGGGACTCGTAGTACTGTGTCTGACTGTGTGTCCATGACACCATCACAATTAAATGCAACATATGTGTTTTGGGGATCATTGAATGGAAATGTGTCAGAGGTTAGCCGTCAAAGAATTGTAACTTTATTGGGTGCCACATGCAGACAGTAACACAAACTCATGTAGTCCCCTTTACATCCACAGCACACGGCATGCCACAAGAAGACAGCGCAGAGGGAGAGGAGCCTGCAGACCATGCGGACTCCAGCGATGAGACAGAGCAGCAGCCAATTCAGCGCAGGAAGCGCGCACATGTGCCCCCACTGCCTCCATTTGAGGACGAAGTCCCAGCAACAGGCGATGACACCGACAGGAGAGAGGGGAGTCAGGGTGTGACAGACATGCCCCGTCATGACGCACCAACACCAAGGCAAAGGGAACAAGCCATATCCAGGTCAAGGCCCAGGAGCAGCACTGCAACAGAAGGAGAAGGCACCGTGTTCTCCGGCTTGGAACAGTGCATGCTGCAGGAACAGCGCCTGCAAAGCAAGGCAATGCGGTCAATAAATCGCCAGCTAGGCCGCATACATCAGGACAATCGCAACATGGTAGCGGCAATGCATGAGCTCTGTGCTACTTTGAGGGACACCCAAGCTGCCAATGACAGGGCTGGACGACGTGCCAATGCACAGCTACACAATTATACAAAGGCAGTCAACCGCCTCTGCACCACCACCAGCGCACTCACACGCAGAAGCGTAACCATGCAGGTGGACATGGCACATTGCTGCCAGGACATTGCACGAGGGCTAGAGCAGGTAACCACTGCTGTGGAACAGCTGCAGACAGCCAATGCTGGTGGCAGCGCACTAATGGCCTCTGCTGAGAGTGAGGACACATCGAGTCGCAGCAGCATCACTCCAACCTTGCCAGGTGAAAGACGCCGCAGTGGCAGACAGGTAGCAGGCCAAGGGCGCACCATGGGGGGCACTCACCCTGGACGGCACCGACGGAGATGATCATCTGCGGGGACACTGACTGCAACACGGGTGCATTTACCCGAAAAGGCTGTTTGCCCTATTACTTGTGCCTTCTCTGCACTGTGTGTACAACATGTGCTGGGGACAATTACAATTTCTTTCATGTGAAGTGTGATTAAACACTTGACACATCATCAGGCTTTGTAGTCTCATTTCCTCAATACTCACCTAAAAGTAGTTTTGTGTGATCTCAGTCCGTCTCTGGCGTCCAGCAGCTGCCCCAACTCCTGGTGCTGGTCTGGCAGGGGGAGCAGGGCGCTCGTCATCCGATGTGTCTGTATCGGTCACATCAATTGTGGTGCCTTTCCTCATTGCCATGTTATGTAGCATTGCACAGCTTGCCACGATTTTACAGCAGGTATCAGGGCTGTATTGCAGTGTGCCTCCACTTTTATGCAGGCACCTGAAGCGGTTCTTCAGGATTCCGAAGGTTCGCTCAATGACACAGCGTGTAGATCTGTGTGCCCTGTTGTAGCTCCTCTCACTTGCATTTGCAGGATCCAGGTATGGGGTCAGGATGAAGTCGCGCACTGCATAGGCACTGTCAACTGCTTGGAAAAAAACCCAATAGGTGAGTCAATGTCCCCCCCCTCAAGTGATGTAGTGGATGTATTGATGTGTGCAATGTATTTACCGAGCAGGTACCCCTCCCCAAACTCTCCAGCACTCAGACGTCTGTGTATTCCACTGTGTCGGAAGATGAAGGAGTCATGTGTACTGCCGGGGTATTTGGCTACGATGTCTGTGATGTGATACTTAGCGTTGCACACAACCTGTATGTTGAGGGAATGGTAGCATTTCCGATTCCTGTAGACATATTCAGTTTCTGCTGGGGGTGTGATGGCCACATGGGTCCCGTCAATGCAGCCAATGACGTGGGGGAAACGTGCAATCTGGTAGAAGTCCAGTATCGTTTGCTGTAATGCCTGTTGGGTGGTGGGGAAGTAAATGTGATGTGAGAGCCCCAGTAGCATTGCATCTAGGAAGGCATTGAAGAAGCGCGAAAGTGCACTCTGTGACACCCCACCAACCTCCGCTATGACCCGTTGAAAACTCCCTGACGCCAGGAGGTGCAGGGAGCACAGGACCTGCACATGTGTGGGAATTGTTTGTGTCCTGCGAGTAGGGTGCTCCAAGTGGGGTTTCAGCTCCTCAATCAGGTCCATTATGGTCTGTGGGTGCAGTCTGTACTTGTCATAGATCTCCTCTTCAGTGTTCTGGAACAGGGTGATGCGCAGCCTGAAGATACGTTCCTGTCTCATTCTCCTGTGAGCAAGGGCCCGAATACGCAGCCTCCTGGCTATCACGTACATTGCAGCCATTGTGGGTGTGTTTGTTGCATTGTGGGCTGGTTTTTGTACCTTGCACCAGTTTACCACCTGCAAGCAATTGGTGTTAATAGCGATTTCTTAAATTGCGAATTTTGTAAAATCACAATTTGCGACAATTTCATATATGTGTTTGCGATTTCTTAGCTAGCGATTTCTTGTTAGCGATATTCGCAACGCTAAGGAATCGCAAATTAGGTATTCGCTAGGAAATTCGCTGTTTTCTTGTTTCGCAGCCTAAGAAATCGCTAATTTAGCGATTTCTTATTTTTCAATTTGGAAGTGTGTTGATACATATGAAATAGCGAAAAATCAGTCGCAAACACTGTTTTTTGCGATTCGCAGCGTTTGCGACTAATTTTTCCTTTCATACATATGCCCCTTAAGTAATAATGCTAGACGTATAATACACTGAGCAAACAAAAACGATATTTAGTAACAGACAAGAAGGGCGACAGCTTTGTTGAGGCCAAAGTGTCAGATACATTGCTAAATACTTATCTAAAAGTCAGGCAATTATGAACTTCAAGAGGGCCAGCATCACTACCAGGCAGTATTTGAAATCCCAGTTACGTCATTTTTTTGTAGACTGGCTTAACATCCCTCTACTTTGCTCTCCATCTGGGTTCGAGGCATGGCTGCACTTTTTCCTCTCTGTTCTTCGTAGACTAGCACTAACCACTACCCATCTCTCTGTGCCCTGATCCTCACTACGAGGTGTTTGTAGCGTGGCAGTATTCTTATTTTTCTGCTGTCTGTAATAAGGCCTGGGTAGAATTTTTAATTACATTATTGTTTGATGTTGAATTACCGATATTAACTCAATTACTCCTGCTTGAATAATTTAGAGTAATTTGGGGGGAGAAATACTACAGAGAGAGCAGATTTAGTGAGGGCGAGCAGCAGCTCGTACATGCTAATCGTGTTCTGCTGCATTTAGCGTAATTTCTTAGCACAAAATGCATCCCCGCGTACATTTTGGATGCAAAGGTGCATTTTACACTAAGAAAATACCACTAAATGTTGTAATTAAGATGGGAGGAAATACTATTCCAAGAGCATATTTAGAGAGCAGCTGCTTGCTATTTGTGTTCTGTTGCATTGTGCGCTATTGTTTGTGCAAAATGCATTCTTGCATCCATTTTGAATGCAAGGGGGCATTTTTGCACTAAGAAATTGTGCTAAACGCCTAATATCTCTTCTTGTGTATAATTCCAGGTAATCGCACGGTACTCTTAGGTAATTCTGTGTGAATATGCAACATGGAATTACGTGGGTTATGCCCATCCCTATCTGTAATTAAATACATGATGTCTTAATGTACCATTACATTTACTCCTTGTAACAAGGTAGGATCCTTCTAGCATGGTTACCCCCTCTTTTTGCCTGGTGTCAGTGGGTTTTTGACCAAGTCTGCTGGAATCCTGCTAATCAGGACCCCAGCAACTGTGCTTTCTCCTCTAAATTGACATGGTATGTTCTCTGGTACCTCCGCAATTGGCTACTGTTGTACCCTTGTAAATCCATAGTATATGGTTCTGAGGTACCCAGGGCATAGGTACACCAGGTGTCTCCCGTGGGCTGCAGCATGTATTATGCAAAGCATGGGAGTTCACTTAAACTGTGACTACAGGCCTGCCATTGCAGCTTGTGTGAGTTGGCGCTTGCACCTCTCACGTCAGATATACAATTCCTTATATCTGAGGTCACTGCACTTAAAACCTATAAGCCACCCTTATGGTAGGCTCTTCAGTCCTGAGTGTAAGGGTGCCTCTGAATGAGCAGGATACCCCTACAAATCCCAGAGTCGATTCTCCAAGCTTTGTAAGTGTGGTCAGCCATTTTTAGGCATATAGTGGACACGAGTCATTACGAGATGTCTAACTATATAGTGGCTGCACCGAACCTGGTCATGTTTGGTATCAAACATGTTGAAATCATACCCCAACACAGAATCCGATGTTGGAAGTATGATCCCATTTACTGGGGGGCTCCTTAGGGGACCCCACTGTACTCCCGGTAACAGCCTTTCAGGGTCTGCAAGCAAGCTGGCGCTGCTGTCAACCACAGACCTGAATCTGCCCTCCTGCTGCTGAGCGAACCTCGAGCAGGTGAAGGTAGAACAATAGTTTTCCTGTCACAGGGAGGTGTAGACAGGACTTAGTGTATTGGGCTGGGGGCGCTTGCCAGCACCACCAGACTGCTTTTAAGGGCATATTTGGTGCCCTCCTTGCATACTCCAGTTTGAACCACTTCAGGAACCCTTGGTTCCCGCTCTGGCGCGAAACTGGACAAAGGACATGGGAGTAACCTCCCCTCTGTCCAACCCCTCTTCTGGGAGGGACCCCCAAGCATTCCAACCCTTTCCCTAGGGTACTTAACAGGTCCCCTGCAAGTGAGTCCTTAGATTCGTCGTGGGATGAAGATGAACTGTATGCTGCTCCTCTCTCCCTACAGATTTCGTGAGGCTCAGCAACACAGGTGGTGGTTCTGCAGCTCCCTAGAGGCCTGACCTGCCTTCGCAGCAAGTTTGAGGACAGTATCCCTTGTCGGGCCGCTGGGACCAAGTCCCTTTGCACTGCATTGACCTGCCGTTGCCAAGGCTTGTTGGCTCACCACTCCACAGATGTTCGGGCTACAAGAATCTCCAGCCTCCAGCACCTCTTCTGTCCAAAATCAGCATCCTCACCAGTGTTCCCAGTAACGTGCGCGCCCGCGTGCGCGCACACGTCTGATCCCCCGAGCGCGCAGTGCTGCGTGTAGAGCGCGCATCCACAGCACATCTCAGGAGAGCATTCGCGCCGCCGCTTTTAGAACAGGAGCGGCGCGAAAAATGGTAATTTCCGGCTTATGGTGGCTCCTGCACTTTCCTTCTTAATGGTGCGCAGCTGGGGGTTGTTTGTGGACCATTGTGAAAATATTCCTGTTAATTGCAGCACCGTCATGCGCTGCCATTAACATAAATATTTTCACAATGGCCATCAGCCCCAGCCGTGCTCCTTTAAGAGAAGAAATGCAGAAAGTTCAAAAGCATGACGTGTGCTTTACACGTCCTTCTTTTGGGCTTGATGCATGTCTTCTCTTAATGGAGCGCGGCTGCGGGCTGATTGTGGGCTATTGTGAAAATATTTATGTTAATTGCAGCGCATGACGGTGCTGCAATTAACAGGAATATTTTCACAATGGTCCACAAACAGATACCCTGCCGTGCTGTATTAAGAAAATAAATGCAGCCAGCACGAAAGAACAACGTGTAAAGCACACATTGTGCTTTTAGGCTTGCTTTACACCTTTTGTTAATAGAGCGCGGCAGATTGTGTGACTTTTTGAAAGTACTCATGTTAAATGCAGCCCCGTGTATTAGTATGTCGGACTATGCAATTAACAGAAACACCTTCCAAAAGGCACATAATCTGCCGCCCTCTATTAACAAAAGGCATGCAGCAAGCCTAAAAACAGAATGTGTGCTTTTACAATCACTAAGATATGTTAGTGATTCTGAAAGCACACATCCTGCTTCTGGACTTGCTGCATGCTTCTTGTTAATAGAGCGTGGCTGCAGGAAGATTGTGTACATTTTTTAAAGTATTCATGTTAATTGCGGCAATTAACATGTATATTTTCAAAAATTCACACAATCTTCCCGCAGCCACGCTCTATTAACAAAACGCATGCAGCAAACCCAGGGCTTCAAGTGGGCTGGGTCCTGCTGATGTGGAGTTTTTAGCCGGTGCTGAGACAGGTTCCAATCAGGCTCTTCATTTTTCCCCTCACCCCTAGGGTAAAAAAAAAATCTCAACCATTGAAAGCCTTTGGTGTAACTTCAGAGGACATTTTATAGATCATTTCAGAACTGAGGCATTTTCAATATATTCAACAAAGCTGTAGTTGTTGCTTATTTATCCTATGCAACTAACAATCATTGACAAAGTCAATAGTCCTGGGTTGTTGTAGGTATAATGTTACTTATTGTATTATATATCTGGATGCAATGACAGAGGCAGCACAATAACGGTCCGGCGGCACACTATCCTAAGCAAAGATTTTTAGCTTACGTGTTTTTACCCCACACCCTTAATTACATCAGGCATGCCCTTTTGAGAGACCCCCCCCCAGTTTTTTCATCCCACTTAAAGCCCTGAGCAAGCCTAAAAGCAGCATGCGTGCTTTCAGATTCACTAACATATATTAGTGACTCAGAATGCACACATGGTGGACATCTATGTACATTCCCCCCCCCCCTGCGTATCCAAGAAACCATCTTCAGAGCGGATAAGTGAACTATGATTATCAGTTTTAAAGAGTGGAGTAACCCTCGCCTTGGTAGAGCCAGCTACGTTCTGCAGAGTCTTGCCCTGATGACCTTGAATAATTTTTAAACAGATTATTGCAAATAACATTCTCCTTTCATTTATTTAATCTGGGTAATGTGTGAGATTGTATTATAGACATGCTTTGACAAATGTGGTTTTGTTTCATGCAGCATCCATAAAAAAAAATTCTTTTAGATTTAAACAGGATCTGGGATATGAGAAATGGGAGGATGTCACAGTGATTATTTGCAGTAGTGTTAGTGGGCTTCTACTGTGTTACAATATTGGAAAAATACATCACTATCCATGAATATTAACTATAAACACATTTGGAATTTGAACCAGTGTGTCTGTGCACTGTTTGTGATCTGGCCAAAAGGACACGAGAAAGATGAAACTGGATCATAAATTCAAAGCTGATCCGCACAGAGGCCCTCAAAATACATTTGGCCGAGAGCGCTCAAAGTCCTTAAGATGTCCCTGAGCTGCCACTGTGTAGTTAGTTAGTAAAGAAGAGGTTCACTGGCTCTGTGGAATGAGGCCGGTTGCCCCGTTTTCCTAATATATATATTAGCGTAGCTTTGTCGTGGTTGCATATGCTCTGCACTGCACTTTCTCATTTCAAACATGACACAACCATTGTACGCCAGTCACCAATACGAAGACCACCCCCCTGGCTGGACTGGCCTTAGCAGGCATCAGGTGTTTGCCTGGAAGGCTGGGGGTCAGTTTTGGAGCCTTGGGGGCCAGTTGTGTTACTGGGGGCAGTTTTGCAGCGATGCTGCAATTTGGGCCCTCAGTAACAAAAGCACCAGTGCTGGGGACTGGGTTTAAGCAGTAGTGCTTGACATTCCCCCTCCCCCCCCTCCACCCCACCTCTGGTGGGAGCCAGTGTGGCAAAATTGCCAGCGCTACTTTGGGTTCCCAGTCTGGCCCTGCCTGCCCCATCAAACAGGCCTCCTCCGTTCCAGTGCCTAGGTCATTTATCTGCACAATCAAGCAGGAACTCCAGTGTCAGAACCCCTGTCGCTGCACCCACACACACACGTGGTCGGGTTCGTGGCGCACATTGCCGTGGCTGGAGCGCACAGAGACCTCACACTGCCGCACACAGAGGAAAAAAATTAGAGGGAAGATTGATCCTCACTGCATCCTCTACACCGTGGGCCTCCATCTTTGGTGAACTGCTCAAGGTCCTCTTGCGACTCCTGTGCCTTCGGCCTGTGAGTCCTCCTGAGGGTCTTCTCTTGCTCTAGCGGGCTCCCCTGCCAGCTCGGGCCTGCTCTAACTCTCCTGCATTCAGTGAGTCCCTTGGACCTTGCTTGTCCCAAGGTTTGCTCTTTTTCGTCTTTCACAACGGTTGCGGCTTCTAAGGCTTGGTGCTCCCGATGGACACGACCACCTAAAGACCAACATTCGATGTGGGACAGCTTGTGCATGGCTTCCTCAGCATTGCCTGGTCCTCACAGCTGCAGTGACAAGGTCACCGTTGACTCTTCAGAACTTCTCGACATCGGTGATCATTGCTCTTCTGTGCCTCCTCGTCACCTCCAAGTGGCATAGACTCTATCCCCTCTGCTTGTAGGTTCTTCACTTCCAGAATCCCCACTTTGGTCCACCGGACTCCTTCGCAATTTTCTCCAGGGGTATCTTCTTCAAAGTCTCCCGTTGCTGTCTAAGGCAGGTTCAGACATCAGTTCACACCTATGCACCCAACTTCCCTGGTGCAGATAACCTGGATACTGGGGCATCCACGGGCAAGGTGGCTCTCCAACCTTCTGTTTTCTAAAGGGTTTCTTCAGGGTCCTCCTGGAAGGGTCTTTCTTCTTCAAAACTGCAACCACGACCTCTCCTCTGACTTCCATTGGGCACGCGGAGGTGTTTCCACTCTGCACACAGCCTCCGTGGGAGTCCTGGGTACTTACCTTGGGTTCCTCCTGGTGTCCCCGGCTCCTCTGGGTCTTCTCATCCAGGTCCCATTTTCCTTTACAGTCCGCATTCCACTTTATTAGTATACGGTTTGGTCTCCCTCTAGTGACCACTGTATTTCGTGCTATTTACGTGATTGCTTCCTACGTATTCTTGTGTATTGCATTAATATCTCCGGTGAGGATGTGTTAGTGATAGTGTGTGTAATAGATAAGGCTTATTTTTTATATAAACACTGTGTGGTTTCTTTTAATTTAATCTACACTACAGATTGGTAAAACAAGGTGCTTTACACTCCTTCGAGATAAGCCTAAAGGCTGCTCTCCACAGCTACCACTTTGAGAGCTTTCAAAAGTTATCAAAGACTACTAAAATCACCATAAGGGTTGTCTGGATTAGTGCAAAGTGCATCACTTAAGTGTCCACTGTATTCTAAGCCAGTTCCTATAGTCCTGAAAGGACTGATTTCTGAAATCAAATGGGCATTAAAACCCACATTTCTGTGTGGAACACTCTCTTCGTATTGCCAGCAATGTCCCAGCCTGCTCTCTACAATGGATTTTGGGGGTCAGAGACTCACGCAAATGGAATGGGATCTCCTGGAATGGTATATCTCCTTAAGGTTTTCCTGATGCTTCTCTCTTATTGTTGTCATTCTACAACCTGCTACAGTGACATGGGAAGACAACCTGCTATTTGGGACAGACTTATTGAGGGGGATTATACGTACGTTAGGTAGTGACTGACAACTCAAGTTGTTTCATTCTGAATTTGGGGCTTCTCTTAGTCGCTGGAAATAGGGGTGAAGGGTGCTGCAAAATCCCCTAAATAACCATGCTGAAGTTTAGAAGGTGAGTGAGCAATAAAGATGCCTTTAAATTTATTATAGGTTATCTTGTCACATTTTCTGTATGTTCAAAGACAGAGGTCAAATGGTAGACTATGCCTTTTGAGAAATTGCTACTTTTTCTTTGAAAAGAAAGGTTGGTGCTAACTTTTGATTTTGAAAAGAGAACTATGCCACAATCTTGCTAATGGCACTGAGTGAGAAAGGAAAATCTGACTGTGAGTTGACATTTTTTCCAAACACAAAACAAAATTTAAATACCTGCAAATTAGCTGTAGAAATATTTCAGAATGTATCAGCAGTTAGGAAAGCACAAATGATGCACTTTTTTATAATCCTGCAGTGTGATGGAAACAAAGGGGCATATTTATGACCTGGGTTGTGTCACATTTGCACCACACAATGTGGTGCATGCGCAACGCAATCCTTAAGTGAGATTTATGAAGCCACGCAAGGCCACTTTGTGTGGCCCTGACTTGCTCTATAAATCTGCAGTAAAGCAATGCAGCGCAAATAGCTGCCTTGCTTTACTCTGCCGTGCTAAGGCATTCTATGGGCATTGCGTGGGTGTGCCCACACAACTCCCATGGTTTTTTATGCCTGCTCAGATTTACCAGAACTGGTATACATGGGAATGCACCAAAATGAAACGCCTTCCTAGGGGAGGCATAACAAGGAGAAATGTCTTTATGTTTCCTCGTTACTTTCTCTTTCTTTGTGTGCCACATTCTGTACAAATCATAGAGAGTAGGATATGCCTTGCTGGATTGGTGCTCCTTCCTGCACACAAAAATCGTATACGCAACAGAGACACCCTTGCACCAATGTGCAAGGGTGGCTCGCTGGTGCTAGGCTGCTAAAAGTACGCAAGCACAGGGAAACAGGCAGGAATGCACCCTAGTGACTTAAATATGGCGCATTCCTGCCCTTTCTCACACAGTGCAGCACAGCAAGGTGACTTGCTGCACTGAACTGCGTAACAAGTTAATAAATCTACCCCAAAGATTTTCATATGATCAAAACTAATCAATACATCTGGTGGTCAGCAAAAGAAATATTGGCTGAAACCCGATTTCCACGCATTATTATTTGTGCGCTGTGATGGAGCAAAGTTTTTGCGAAATTAAACCTACTCAGATCAAACTTCTCATTGTGTGGATTATTAACAAAAGTTGTGTGAAAATTAACAGTGAAAAACAAAAAATGGGGAGAACTTGAAATTGTGCAAATGCATGCTGGAAAGAGATTTGTATTTCCAGTGCTTTTCTAGTAGGCCGCAAACGTGAGCGATTAATGCAGAAATAACATACAAAGAAATTAATGATTGAACCCATGAGTTTTAAAAGAGACGTTTTTCCTTTGCACTAACTGTTCAAATTTGAGTACATAACGTGTAGAGAAATGCAAAGCATTAATAATGAAGTTTTGTTGTGTCACAATCATTATTTGTGTATTTGTTTTTCCTAGAGAAAAAGCACACTTTTCTCTTCTGCAGAGAAGGCCTCAAAAGTCTTTTTAGGTTTAATTAGCTTTTTTAAACGTAGGCTGTGATAGAGCGCCATGTTATTCCGAAATTTGGAGGGGTGCATCATATTCACTGTTAGTTCGCACCCACATATTAATCAAAGTAGTATTAAGGTGTGACTTAGAAATGTATTACTAGAATCTGCTTAACATAAGTGTGATTAGAAATGTAACCATGCTTTTCATGAAGAGTAATGTCGTAGTTCATTGCAAATGTATTTTAGTCAATGCATAATGATTGGTTTTATGTAATGCGGTGCATTAGGTTAAACGCGTACTTTATTAAAGATTGCACGTGTAGTCTGCTTACTCACGTATAAAGAGTAATGAAATGAATGCTTACAGTGTGTTTTTAGGAGTGTGTCTAAACAGTGTAAAGGCCTGATTGCATATACGTTTAAAGAGAAAGGCCTGTTCATTTCTTATGTTAGCTACATGTTTTAGGCCGAAAATGATTTCCCTTGGTAAAGGCTCTGGGCCCGATTCACAGAACTAACTTAAGACAAAATCCTAAACATACTATCATTTTGGTATTCACAGAAGGCACTTACTCATTTTGGTATTCACAGAAGGCACTTACTCATTTCGGTATTCACAGAAGTTAGGAGTCCTAACTTTAGGACTCCTAAATGCCTTCTGTGAATACCGAAGGTCTTAAAGTTAGGATTTTTCTCAGTTTAGGAGTAGTAAAGTTAGGACTCTTAACTTTAGGACTCCTAAATGCCTTCTGTGAATACCTACATTTTCTCAGTTTAGGATTAGTAAAGTTAGGACTCCTAACTTTAGGACTCCTAAACTGAGAAAAATGCTAACTTTAAGATTTTCGGTATTAACAGAAGGCATTTAGGAGTCCTAAAGTTAGGAGTCCTAACTTTACTACTCCTAAACTGAGAAAAATCCTAACTTTAAGACTTTCGGTATTCACAGAAGGCATTTAGGAGTCCTAAAGTTAGGAGTCCTAACTTTACTACTCCTAAACTGAGAAAAATCCTAACTGTAAGACTTTCGGTATTCACAGAAGGCATTTAGGAGTCCTGAAGTTAGTAGTCCTAACTTTACTACTCATAAACTGAGAAAAATCCTAACTTTAAGACTTTCGGTATTCACAGAAGGCATTTAGGAGTCCTACAGTTGGGACTCCTAACTTCTGTGAATACCGAAATGAGTAAGTGCCTTCTGTGAATACCAAATTCAGTAAGTGCCTTCTGTGAATACCAAAATGGTAGTAAGTTTAGGATTTTGTCTTAAGTTAGTTCTGTGAATCGGGCCCTTAGGGTTTTAGGATAATGGAAAATCTTAGAGAAGTGAAAAGTTTCTCGTTCTCGTGTTTCTGTTGCAGGTGCAAGGATATTTAGCTCGTTAGAGAGACTGGGCCTTTGTTTTAGGAGTTAGGATGGTACGAGAAGCCAATATGGGAGTACACCGGAATTTAGGGATGATACTTTCAGCAGAGATGGTGTCTGGGACCCAAGGTCAAGCTAACCGTCGTTGGATGGAATACAAGTTTCACTGGGAAAGTACTGGAAGAAGACCTGGCTGAAGAGGTGTGCCGAAGGACATATACTATGTTTTTGGGATTTTGTATTAGGGTCAGTGCCCCGAGGGTTGAGCAGTTGAGGTTTAGGTGGAAAGCTAGAAGGAGCATCTTAGAGCGAGCTCTGACTAAGTGAGTGCACTTCTAAGGAAGTCTTCACTTCTGACACCTTTTTACTCTCTTGCCTGGGAGGGAAAATGCTAAGTAGGGATGTCACTTTAGAGATAGAGTAGGGATAGACTAACTGATTTTTCTTTTAGGCTAATGACTTCTAATGGAGAAACTGGACTAATTATCGCATTTCTGATGTTATTGGAATTGATTATTCTTCTTATTCGGAGTCGAATGAGACTCTTGCATAGGTTATCTTATGTATTAGTGCCCATTTATTTCCTTCACTTTGTATTGAGGTGTTTGTATGTGCAGTTGTTCCTGGTTGTAATAAAATCCTAAAAATTTAGATTCGGAGTCAGTGGTCTTTTGGAGCTGAGATTTTATTCTGTTGATTATGTACTAAGAATTGAATTTCCTCCCCTCTACACTATTTAGCAGATAAAAAGATCCTAGCGACCTGAGAGGATTCTTGGTGATGGTAAAGTAGACAAGAATCCGGCGTCATCAGCTGCAAATACATTTATTTTGTCCTTTGAGTGTTCCTGACGATGGCCATGGTTGCGCAGAGGAAGTAATGAATGTTATTAATGGAATTTCCTTGCCAACCAGAGAAAATATTCTTTTGGACAATCGTATTGAAAGTTTTGATACAATACTACGGAGCGCTATGTGCAAGCTGCTGAAGGAATTATCAGAGTTTCCTCTGCTGAAGGACGATGATGATGGTTTCATAAATACAAAGGAACTGTTGAGAGTCAGGTGCACTGGAAAGTGGAGTGATCAGACAGCCCCGGGCCTAGTCCAATCCAAATTGGGGATTTTTGTGTTTTGATACATGGGGGGCTGGATCTTTAGCGAATGAGGGTATAATTACTAGTGTTAGAATTTTTAAGGCAATGCTTAGACTTTGACTTTGCAAGAGGAGAGGGCTGTGTTGTTGTTTCCCTTACTTAACTGGCTAGCTGTTTTTCTGCTGATCCTGACTCTTTAACTTTGCTCCTAATACCTTTGTGAGGGTGCCCAGCTTACTCTTCAGGCTGGAGTGTGGCTTTCCTGACTATTAGCATCTTGTGCTATAGTTATTTCTAGGTTTGTATGATATTCTGAATTTGCATTAATCTTTTTTGCAAATATTCTTTTGTCTCTTCACCTATCCACTCACTCATGACTCGTTATTAGATGTATTATGACTCACTGTATTGATGTTTCTCTTGTGTGATGATCAATGATTCAAGCTGTATTGTACTTGATGAGCATTCACAGTTTCTTAAACTAGATAAAGTAAGTTGATAAGTAACCAGAGTTTGTCAATATTAATGTCATTTTATTATAGTTTTTGAATTATCTCTTTGTTAGATCCCCATAAGGTTAGGATTTCGTCTATCTTTTGCTAATCCCTGACTACTCTTAAAATTCCATCGGAGCGAGAATTTCTGGGATTCAGAGTAATATACGGCAGAACTACAGATGACTTTCGGCCCAAACATACATTCCATGGAGGAAAGACGCGATCCAGACTGGACTATATCCAGAATGGATTATCATTGACGCCATCACTTTCCCATTTTTCCATAGAGTATACAACTAGGAGTGACCACTCTTATCAGCATCTCCATTTCAACTTAAAATTACCCAAACACCAGGTTAATTCCATTATAGAGGGAAGCAACTATACAATTCATCTTAAAAATCTAAAATGGTCACACAAAACTATAGAAGCACTTCAAAACAAATTAAAGAGGCTAATAACGGAAAGTGAAACCAAGGCCATAAATAAAAAATCCAAGCATGGGTACATTTTAAAACAGAACTAACAACATTAATGCCCAGGAAACAACAGGCCACAAAAAATAAAAATATAAACATATCAACGGAAGAGGTGGGCTCCCTAAAACGTGAACTTAAAAAAGCCACCAGGAGGTTAAAAACAACACACCTCGATCAAACAACTTGAGACAAACTACGTCAGTTGAGGAAAGCGTTTAAAAAAAAGCTATGGGTAGAAAAGAAAAATATCAATGACAAATTCTGGTCTGAATTACTCTGTAGTGCTAAGAAAACTAACTCTAACACTTTCTGGGAAATGATAAACAAATTGAACAGTTAGTGAATACGCTAACCTCAAACATACAAGAACATGAGTGGGCTAAATTTCTAACAAACAAGTTTACAGAAATTACAATTCTTGATAATCCATCATCGAACCATCAGGATGGTCAATACCACCAAGATCTAGCGGTGGCAAGAGAAATAACAGAAAACATCATACAAGGAGGTGCTGATACTAGTAAACAAGGAGAAGACAGCATGAGCAATCTAACCGCAAAGACAGATTTAGGTGCTTACTCAACTGAGGAAACCACTAGGCAACACAGCAAATATGACACCTGTTCCCTCAAAGTAAAGATAGACCTTTCATTCAGCAGACGAAATAATACGTATAATACGGAAAGGCAGAGGAGACGGTGCTCCAGGACCTAATGGCATTCCTCAAGCCATCTTTAAGAATGATCCATCTTTCTGGAGTGAGCATCTATCGATATTATTTAAAGAAATAGAGCAATTAAATTGCATTCCACCGAATTGGCAAGGATCAATAATGACAACGATCTTTAAAGGAGTAGATAGAACAAGTACATCGAACTATAGGTTAATTGCCCTACTAGATTTGGAAGCTAAATACCAACCCTCACCCATTCTGGAAGATCTGAAGGAATGGTCAAACAAGCTTAACCTGATTCTAGTTAATCAAACAGGCTTCAAGAAAGGCATAGGGACGATCACGAACATCCTAGCTCTCTCACTAATAGCAAACAAATGCAAGAGGAGGAAACAACAACTTCACTTTTGCTTTATAGACTTAAAGGCAGCATTTGACAGTGTAAATCGTCACCTCCTATGGAAAAAACTGAGAGCCTGGAAAATTGAATTCCAGAGAGAATTTTACGAGGAGTTTTGCAATTCTATTCCCAAACGTGGATAAGACTTAAGTTGGGCAACGGTTCTAGACTATCCAGGAAGCTGCCTACAACCAAAGGCCTAAAACATTTTGGCGCCGCACCTTTTCAACTTATTTATGTCTGACCTGGCTCAAAGACTCGATCACATCAATTCCCATCCCCCGCAAATAGGTAAGTCATTACCAACACATCTCTCATACGCAGACGACGTGGTGTTAATGAGCTTAACTAAGACTGGTCTCTGAAGAGCTCTGAAATGAAATGTCAGAATATATTTCATCTAACAAATTAGAAAAAAATAAATAATAAATAAACAATGCTGATCGGTAATCATCTGCGAATCAAGCAGAATATCTGGCTGGATGGCAACCAGATTGAGGAAGTAACAACTTATAAATATCTGGGGTTCAATATGGATAACAGACAAAACCACCTAGAGCAAAAAATCTACATGTCACAGAGAACCAGTGCACTAAAATTCGCCTTTAGGACCCTGGAAAAAAAATTGAAGGGGCCATCAGTCAAACCTCTGCTCGCCGTGATAGCGGCCAGAATGCTTCCAACGCTAACGTATGCCAGCACCGCTCTACCCGGCAAAGACTCTGATCTTTTAAACAAATTATTAGTTTCAACCTATAAAAATGTCTTCCAGATACATCAGTCCGCTTCGCCAAACCAGATTCGACTTGAATTTGGTCTTTTAAATGAAACAATAGGGAGAATGAACTCCATAATAATGCTTTGGTACCGACTTAAACAGAACATGGTAAACTCTCCACTTAACAGAGCCTTTTGGACAGAAGTGGATGAGGATAAAAAATCACCATATCACCAATATCTTTATAAATCCCTGCTAACTATCTGCACAACCGAGCTGTGGAACAACAACTTGCCGTATCAGTCCTTCCAGCAAGTAATAAACTAATCAGCTATATTCCACTCATTGCTATTTGATAAAAACATCTTCAGCTCAAGGTCGCATACCTGGATGGTGATTAACAACGACAAGATCCTTGCACCAGCACCTTACTTAAGCATTACATTCTCAATCTATTTAAAGAGACATTGGATGGCTATACGCTTTAGGAAACTACCGTCAATTGCTTTCCAGCCAGCCAGGGTGCTCAAAGGGCCTATATCATGCCGACTTTGCGGTAGCAACAAAGAGGATTTTCTCCATATAGTTTGCACATGCCCCAAACTTCACAATGCATGAGTCGCTTTACTTAGAAAGAAAAGCTCTAAATGCTAGAGGTGTCAGGACCTGCAGAGCTGCAATAATTGCAGGGCTAGACCCCTCAGATACTCAATTGAATTGCAAACTGATCAAATTCCTTAACTCCTTTGAAGAGGCCCTGAAAACTGATACAAAAACCTATAGCTGGAAGTTGGTAATCATGTCTCCTCATAAGTTATGCCAGTGACTCAAATTTTGAACCACGGACCAGGTCCACTTACTGAACCTTTGAACGGCTAAAATGGTTGGTATTCTATCAATGTAAATAGACTGAGATTCTTGGTAAAAATTCGAGAATGTTTAATCAGCAGTGTTTTAATATATTGATTCACAACAAACTTATCCTATGTTTTAAAAATTGGCAGATTTTATTGATTGTCTTACTTGTTTTTTTATCTTGAAATATTGTTAAGGTTTCAATTAATGAAACAATAAACTTACTTTGACTTTGACTTCTTCATGAGCATTCACAATTTCTTAAACTAGATGAAGCAAGTTGATAAGTAACCAGAGTTTGTCATTATTAATGTCATTTTACTATAGTGTTTGAATTATATCTGTGTTAGGTCCTCATAAGGTTAGGATTCCGTCTATCTTTTGCCAATCTCTGACTACTCTTAAAGGTCCATCGGAGAGAGAGGACCACATAAATAATATGAATATTGGTAACCTGTTTTGATAGTGATATCAAAACAGGTTACCAATATTCACGCAGCGGAAGGGACTGGTAGGTGTTGAAATTGTTCCTGATGGTAAAATTTGGCAAAGCCCCTTTCCGCTGCATCAGTTTTTGGTAGCAGACTTGATGGTTAGATTGGTTAAATTGATAATTGATTAGGACGGAATTGATCATTTTCGTTATTAATAATTGTATATTACTGTTATATGTTGTGGTCCACCGTTGACCTTAATGCAGTTGAGTGCAGGTCCTTAGTGGCCTAAGATCCATGGATATTTAACCTAAGGGGCGTGTCTTAGTGTGGCATACACTAAGCGGTATTGCGCTGTCTGCTGTTGATGCGGTACTGAACAACAGTTGTGTTGTTAGTATTGCACAGGGAACTTTGAAGCTAGTATAGTGGGAATTTATTTGGGTACCTTTAGAATGCGCAACTGAAGAAGTAAAGAGAATTTTCACTTGATTGAGGGTAGAATAACGCTGGTCGATATTCTGCTGGTAGCGAAAGAATTCTTGGAGTAACTGAATCTATTTTTCTTTTAGTGGAGCAGACAAGCAGGTTTGTTTTATATGTTCTGATGTTGCTTGTCATATTAGAAAGCTGTTTAGTTTACTGCTGATTATTTTTTTAAAGGGAGGGTCATTCGCAGGAGTTAGACTGACGTCACAGAGAGCCGCACTGGCGTTGGTCAGCTAGTGTGAATCATCACAAGAGAGTGCGGTGCTGTTATTAGTTGGTTGATGTGAGTCGAGCTGGTATTGGTCCGTGTGAACGAATAGCATTTGTGGAAATACCGAAGAGTTTTCTCTGTTTGGGTTTTTAGCATAGCGAACAAAATAAAATGAAGTTGCTGAAGTTATTAAAGACCATGTTTAGAAAGGATGAGCCTATATCCATTAGAGAGGGAATTCTTGTACGGCCTGACGGTACGCCTACTTCCTTTATGTCTTTAGAGAGAGGATATCACACGTGTACATTGTTGGAAAATTGGGTAAAATATACAGAAGGAGATGGGAATATGGTATTTCCAGAGTATGATACTTTTAATGTGAGGATTTTAGAAAACCTGCGACATCAATGAATTGAGACCAAATCCTAGACCTATGCAGTATGAAGCGCTTGAGAAATGGGAACCTAAGGCTTACAAAAGAGACAGAGACAGGTCTGAGAATAAATATAGAAATACAGAAAGTAGGCAAAATGGGATGCACAAATGTAGAAGTGGAGGAAAGATGTTATAGCAGTAGGTGAAGGATTATATCCTGTTGTTTTAGTAGAGAATCAATAAGGAGGAAAGTGTCTGGAGAAAAATAAAAAATGTGTGGAATCGTGTCCAAATGAGGTAGATGACGAGTTGTTGTATGAATTATTGTTAAATCGACCTCCACTATATCAGGAAGAACAAGAAAGAATTACCCCGAGTGCTCTGTTGATTCAGGTAGAAGATCTTCAGTATTCTCAAAGGAAAAATATGAATGTAGTGAGCCAGGTGAAAGATGATTTGACAAAAAGAATTACTCAATTGAATTTGAATGCAGAGGCTTTGTTAGTCCCCTTGACTATTGGTGCAATAGTTCCATTGTATAGTGAGGGCCAGAGTATTTCACAAGTGCATTTCCATAACAGTGCCCGTTAACAATAGGACTAGTGGTGGGCTGGTGCAGATGAGATAGGATAATTGATTGATATTTCAGAAAGGTCAATGGAAACCTAAAAGCGTAATGTGCAAATAGAACCAAGGAGACTAGTCCAGAATGAGATAAGAGTGACACCTACATCAAAAGGTTCAATAGGGCCATCTCAAGAAGTGCTGGATGAATGGATTAGAGAGATGGTGTATAATAAAGTAGTCGATTCTTGCATGGATGTGAGTAGATTAAAAGCAGATTTAGAGGAAATGATTATGGGTACCATTAGTCCTCAGTCTTCATGAGAGATTTGCTGAAGTTGCACAGACCTATGGTGTTAACAAAGAAAAATCAAAAGCTTTACAGAAAACATATAGATTGGACTTTAGTGAAAAGGATTTGGAGAGTTTCAATGCTTCGGGAAAGCAATTGTAAATCAAAGAGCTGATTAATACATTGAGACGATGGGGTGAATTGAAACGTGGAAAGGCAGATGGGCAAAAAATGAAAGAAGAAATTATTGCATATCAAGGGGCTTTATCAATAATTCTGGTAAGAGAGACAGGTACAGAGACAATGACAGAAATGATATATCCAATAAGAGAGGTGCCAGGAGGTGGATATGTTCATGTCCCTTGGTCAAGGCAGGATATACAGTCTTTTATGAAGGAGTTCCCTAGATTGATAGAAAAACCAATTGAATGGTACAAACAAGTCCAGAGATTTGTAAAGGTTTCAAAAGTCTTGTGGAAGGATTTATATGGTTTATTTGATATCTTGGTTCCAGCTGATTTGTGGGTCTAGTGTAAGATTGCAGTAGATTGGCCAAAAGAAGAATATCCCAGAGATGCAAAGACTGGAGCACCATCGGATGAAGTGATGACAAAATATAATGAGGTAATTACCTATTTAAAGGGAAAGATTTCACCAAAAGAAACAGATTGGGTGAAAATAGATAGAAAGACTCAGTAAACGAAAGAAACAGTGCATGCTTATTATGAAAGACTTCTACAAGTGTTTAAACAGTAAAGTGATTTTGAGAATATTACTGATAAAGATATGGGGGTATATTCTCAAGAACGTGCGATATTCATTGCCAAAATTGGTTAACACAATCTTTCATATCACCGTCTATCGCGTGTCAACGTCATATTCTCAACACGGCGGTAACATGCGATAGTTTCCCGACAACGCATCAAATGTCCGTGATAAAAGTACCTGGATGGCGATAAAAATCTAAACCCCAACGTGAAAAAACTTGCGATGGGCACAACTGCGATAAAAAATCCAGCGAGAAGCAGCGCCAGCCTGCAAGTCCCACAAGTCAGGCGGCCAAAATCACTATAAAATCGGCAACCAAAAACACAAACAAGACCCAAACAACTGTGAAGCACCATAGAGGTAGCTGGAGCAAGTACAGAGGACATCCAGAACCCCACAAGCCCCACGGAGGACCAGCCTGGAACCATCATTGGGGAGACGGTGACAGGAGTTGGGGGAACGGACACTGCACAACATGACCTGAGCCAACAGCAACAGGGTGAGTAATGACCAGGGACTGTGGATATGGTGGGAGATGGGCACAATGGCACACATGCACAAGTAAGTATAGCACATCTGCGGACAAACCATGCCCAAGAGTCACCACTCCGACCAAGAGCCCAATTTACACAAGTCTGCAACATCTCAGCACTGCATAAGCACTGAAGTGAAAGGCACACCGCCTGAAAGGGATAAGGGCCAGCCAAATCAGAGCCAATGGGGCAACTCACCCACAATGCAGCACACACACATAAGATGCAGAGCACCCCAACATTGACAATAATGTGGTACAAACTGCAACACTTTCACAACAGAACAGAGGACACAACGTCTGCCGCTTGTATGTAGAAAATGGCCATTCGCATTTGGCATAGCAGGAAACTGTGAGATGACAATGTACAAGTACAACCTCACATTCCTGATGGTGTAGAAATGGCAAGTGCTCCGCTTCAAATAGGCATCTCCTCATAAACAGTCACAATGTACATTGCGATGCAGTCTGACAGTAAACTAGTAGAATGCGTGAACATACATGTGAACACAATGTCAATCTGCATTTCCCCTTCACATTGCAGAGGGAGAATCAACACCTCCTGCAGAGCAGACCCAACAACTCAGCACTGGTGATGAAGAGGACCTCCCCAACATCTACACCGACGCACTCCAACAGCTCAAGGACAGCTCCGGCACCCCACCTCCAGGAGCAGGGCAGCCAAGCTGCATCCATGAGACCCCACCTCTACACAGACCACACAGCAGGAAGCACCCACCACCACGGCTATCTCCCAGGACCCCCACGACCAACACATGGCCTTCCAACACCATGTGTTAGGGTGCCAGGAGGAGATGTCTGACCAGCTGCGGGTGGGGTTAGCCCTCATGGCAGCCAAACTAGATGTCATACGTGGGTGTCTAAGTAACATGAGGGACCACTCACAGTCCCTAACGGACACCCACTGTCCACTCCTTACTCTACAACAAGCCATGGCTGACATCGCTGGAGTCATGACTCTGAGTCAAGAACAACTGTCTAGTCACAGTGGCCACAGCGATGTCATCCGTGAGTTGGGACACATAAGGAGAATGATGGAGAGCTTGGAGCGGATGCAGGCAGAAAGAATGTTTGCCACGGCTGCACACCAGCGAGATGTAGCTGGGATCTTCCATGCCCTGCAGATCCTCATCATGGCATTGCCGCCACAAGGCCTGGTAAGGATGGATGCTGGTGCTACTACTACATCTACATCTCCTCCCCCTGAAGTGTCAGTGCCACACAGTGCGGCAGATTTTCCACCTCCGTCCCCTGATGTGTCACTGCCACACAGTGATGCAGACAAAACAGCACCACCCGCATGTGAGGCACCTGACACATCAGAGGACGAAGATGATGATGAATCTGGCTTTGTGGCTAGAATGAAGTGGTAGCATTCATCTCCGCCATATGGCCGGGTTCAGCTTGGTTCTGCCCTCTGCATCATGCCCTGGAATAACATCTCCCACTGTCCTCCTATACACTGAGCGACACTCACCTTAGACCTCGACATGGACTGCCATATTTGGTTTGGTTACCAATGACACAGCAATCACACTGCAGACTGTAGTCTTCCACTCCCTATGAACTTGTCAATCCCAAAAGGACTCTGGGTGCCCCTCCACGGGCCAACATGTCGTACTTTAATCTCTGTTACCGCGTAGGGGACAGGGCCCCACCCCTGTCGATCCTGGTATTAGCAAACCGCAAATGGTTAATGCGGTATGTACGAGTGCTTTATATATCGTTCTAGCTATGAATGCGCTGTGTACACGTTATTCTGCTTCACTACGCGGGTTCCATTTTGGAAGCGGTGGCCATCTTGTCATTGCCCTCACATAGGCTATAATGAAGCAACTACGGGCTTTGCAATGCATGTGCCTTTCCTTGACTCTTCTTTGACCTGGGCAGCTGGCTCCGCTGCCCCGGGTCAGACTGGTCTCACGAGCTCCCCTTCCTCCGGCCACCTGTGATTAGCATCAGGGCTCAACGCACCATAAAGTCCTTTCATCACACTCAAGCCTCTGGCTAATCACTTTCGCACCTGACTGTTCCTGCTTTATGACTTGTTTCTATCAACAGGAGCTGCCCGAGTTTATTGGGGCCTATCGATATCTAATGTGGGATCTGAACCTTGCTGTGTAAATAATTGTGGGCTGGCTTAACTGGAATGTGGGATGGTCATCATGACTCTGCTCTTTCGTTTGAACTGTACACTTGTTTATTGCCGTATCATAAACCTAGGAATGTATGCCTGAGGCAGGGAAAACTGTATTTAAGATGAAGTCCGTTTCTATGATTTTCAGCAGTCTCCTGAGAACATACACGTTGTTGTACTTCTAGGATACCTGTAATTGGTCTGCAGCCAATAAACGAATCTTTGACTTCACCCAGAAGACTCTGTGTTTCTGTAGGTCTGAAACAGGGAGTAACCCAGAAGTCATAGGGTGTGTTCCCCTGCACCGCTGGGCTTAAAATACCCAGTACTTCAGTTTGGCGCCCAACTCGGGACGATTTCAGCAGTACCAGTCCAAGCCAGAGGTTCGTGAGGAGCTTCGTGTGGAAATTCCGGAGGAAGGCCGCCACTTCATCGACCCCTGCATGTCTACGTGGTCCGAAAGTCTTTTCTGCGAGGTTCTCCGCGTCCCGACGGCTACGAAGGACTGCTGCCCTGATTAATCGACCTGTTTTGGACCCTTGACGAGTTTGAGAGAGCGAAACAATCGAGAGAGTCTTCTGGTGACGCCATCGATCAGCAATATTCAGTTAAGTATAAGTGGAGCGTCTCCCATTTGTTTGGTATCCTTCGGGATCGTTTTGTTTTGGTAATTTGGAGTTTGCAAACGCCAAAGCCAGAGGACTCGTGTATTCACGAGACTATCGTAATCGATAATCCTCTGACGTTTAGATCTAGACTAGTGAGCGAAGATGCCTGGTTCTAGAATATTTGGTAGATTGTTCTGTTTGGGTTGTGGAAGAGATTTCCAGCTGGAGGAATCATGTCCGGTTCCTCCGGTTGGAACTCCAACTTATGAGCTCTATGTAAAACATGGCGTAGGTCCCATTGCATATAACGAAGTATGGATCCACTACACCAGAAAAGACGGTGTTTTAAAATGGCCCCAAAATGGTAGTTTCGATACCGATATTTTAGATAATTTGGAAATTAAATTGTTTAAAAAGAAAGCCCGGCCGGCGATGTTTGATTCTTTCCGCTTATGGCGAAAGGAAGCCAAACAGAAGGAAATTAAGCTAGCGAAAAAGAATAAAAGAGAGAGAGGTATGACAGTAATGCAAGCAGCTGTACAATTCAAAGACAATGAGGAGGAGCAGATGAATGAGCAATTGCACAGACAGCGTAAGTTAGGGATTGACAAATGTTACCCAGCTTTACCACACTGTAGGCAGAATGAGTTAGAAGAAAAGGAGAAAGATCCCCTGATGTCGCATTTGTTGAGTTCGCCACCCCCGTATGCTCAAAATGCCACGGCGCCTCCTCAGCTTGTGAATATGCCACCTCCAGGTAATATACTGCAAACCTTGCCGCTACCGCCAGCTGCTCCGCAGCCGGCTCCTATCCCTATAGCGCAGCCTTCTCAGGGGCCGCCAGGTGTGTTTCCAACTGCCCCCGCGCTTCCGGCGACTTTGTCTAATTCAGCAGCTGCCTCCCCTGACACTCTTCCTTGCACCACTCCAGTACCTGTTTCTGCATCCTCTTTTCTCCCCTCTGTTTATCCCCCTGTTTTCGCCTCGTCTTCTCCTTCAGCGCGACAGCGCTTAGCTAATGTGGTTACTACATTAATGTCTCCTCTCTTTGAGTCATCTGGTGCGACTCCTGGTTTACAGCGTAAGCAATTTCGCAGTCAATTGCCTAACCCCGATGAGTAAAAGGTAATAGATCGCATGGCGCGTAGATGGATTGTTTTTCCTTCACTGTATGATGTGGAATCAGTTGTCAACGTTTTCCATCAATGGGATGCCCCAAAACAGAGATATGTGTTTGAGAAAATGTGCGAAATTCTCTGTGAGGAATTGGAGGATAGTGGTAAAGACCCGAGCCCGCAGGAGTTGTGTAGAGTGAGGTTTGATTTTGGAACTGGTACAATTGTGGATCGCGATGTAGATAAAGCAGTTGCGGTTGTATTGTCCTTCAGGAATGATGATTGACAACAGTCATTGTTTGAACAAGATGTCCTTGTGGGGAAAAAGGTAAAAGCGCGACAATACCCCATGAGAGAAGTTCCCCCGGTATGGAAGGAAGCAGTTGCAGCTGATGCCGGTGCCGGTATCGCTGCTGTGCCAGCGCATTTCCAGCGTGTTTGGGTGCATGTTCCATGGAAGCGTTCTGAGGTGTTAGCGCTTAAGCAGACATTGCCTGATCCCCGTAAAAACCCTGCAGGATATTATAAAGAGTTGTCACAGACGGCAGGGTCATGCGTTATGAATCTGGCCGACATAGACATGTTGTTTGGTAATGTTGTTCCACAGCCCCTATGGGGATCAATTCGTAATGCAGATCACGATGCAGAACTAGGTGCTACATGGGCTGACATTATTGCCGCTGATGCTAGACAAACTGGTGGCGCAAAACCTGAGCCATTAATAGCAGAACTTCCTGGTAGAATCATCACATATATGAAGACAATAATGCCTGCGATGCGCGTAAATTGGGACAAGCTATCTGCATGCAAGCAGAAGAAAGATGAGACAGTGTCAGACTTCTTTACCAGGTTTGAAGAAACGTTTATTGACCACAGTGGGCAAGATATGAGTACTGATGGTGGCCAACGGTTATTTGTGGATAAGTTTGTGCAGAATCTACTTCCTGACCTGTGTTAAAAGTTAAACGATTCAGAAAGTTCTTGGGCTGTTTCCTCTTCAGCGCAAATACTGGCTACTGCACAGTATTATGAAAACAGAGATAACAAAGGTCCTTTTACAACAGGCTTACCCGCCACGTGGAGGTCAGAATAATTATAGGCAACCCCAAGGTGTCTATCACCAACCCCAACAATTTCAGAACAATCAGCAAATGAATGGGTATTATCAACTACGTGTCCCTGTAGGTCCCAACCAATGTTCATACTGCAAAGAGGAAGGTCATTTTAAATATAGTTGCCCTAAATTAATGCAGCGGAACGGTAATGCGTATGGCGCAAGAGGTAGAGGTGGTCAGCAAGCTCCTAGAGGCAGAGGGCGTGGAAATGCTCCCCAGAACGCGCGTCTTCTTCCGCCTCAAAATACCATCAATAGTTTTGATCAGCAAGCCAATGCGACTGGTAATACAGCTCAGTATTACAATAATGATTATTATGCAGAGGACGGCGATGCAGAAAATAATGATTACTAGGACAGCCGTAGACAGAGAGAGGGAGTTGTTTCAGTGCCAGTGGATCAGAGCGGACCGTATGTTGAGGTGACTACAGCAAATGTAACGGAGCCCTTTCTGCTAGACACTGGTGCTGCAAAGAGTTCAATCATGCATTCAAAACTCCCTGGCGCACCTTTGTCTGGCGATATAAATGTTTCAGTAGGTTTTTCTGGCGCCCCAGTTAGGAACCCGATTTCCAGTCCCATGTCACTTTCTATTGGACCTTGCGAGCTGAAAGCACCCCTGATTCTAACAACAGGTTGTGGTGAAAATTTGCTAGGGTTAGATTTGTTGAAAAGATTGCATGCTACACTGTATTGTTCACCGTCAGGAGTACAACTTACATTAGGCAGGAAAGTGATTTCCCCGATGTACTTGTCTAAAAATACAATGCCACCTGAATTGTCATCCCTTCCGGATGTCCTTTGGGCTACTGGTCCCAATGATGTGGGCCTCTTGGAGATACCGCCATACGTGGTAACTTTAAAGGCTAATGTCAGACTGCCACGTATTCCCCAGTACAAGATCTCTAATGAAGGCCAGAAAGCATTGTTAGACATTGTCAGCGATTTGATTAATAAGGGTGTAATTGAAGAGACAAGAGGCAACGTTTGCAACAGTCCGATTTTACCTGTCTTAAAACGAACGGACCCTTCACAGCCACCTGTTTACAGATTCGTGATTGATCTTAGAGAGGTTAATAAGATTGTTGTGCCACAGTTTCCAGTTGTCCCTGATATAACTGCCTTGTTAACGATGATTCCAGCCTCTGCTGCATGGTTTTCAGTGATTGATTTAAAGAATGCTTTCTTTAGCATCCCAATTGCAGAAGAGAGCAGAGACATTTTTGGCTTTAGTCTGGGAGGCCGAAGCTTCCGCTTCAAACGCGCTCCCCAGGGCTACTGTGAGAGTCCATCTATATACAGCCAAGCTTTGAAAGCGCAGCTTGATGCACTTGTTTTACCTAGTGGCGCTATTCTGATTCAGTACGTCGACGATTTACTAATCGCCGCGGATACTGAAAAAATCTGCAAAGAAGCCACATTGTCATTGTTGCGCCATTTATCTGCTTTCCATCATAAAGTGTCTCTCTCAAAGCTGCAATATTGTCGACAAGAAGTGACCTACTTAGGTCATCTCTTATCGAAGGAGGGAAGGAAACTGACCCCAGAGAGAATTCAAGCCATTGCACAGTTGAGTGTGCCAAGAACACAGAGAGAAGTGCGTGCTTTCTTGGGCATTACCTCATACTGTAGGCACTGGATCCCTAATTTTTCTTTGTTGGCCAAACCTTTGTTAGCATTAACATGCAAAGACACACCGAATCCTATCCCATGGTCTGAAGAGTGCCAGAAAAGTTTTGTGGAATTACGCAATGCATTGTGTTCAGCTCCTGTGTTGGGTACCCCTGACTACAGTAAGCCTTTTACATTGTATATTCACGAGAAAGATGGTTGTGCATTATCAGTGTTAACACAGCCTTTTGGCGACAGACCGCGCCCATGTGCATATTTTTCATCAACCTTGGACCCTGTAGCGAGGGCATTGCCAAGCTGTCTGAGAGCGACAGCTGCTGCAGCTATGTCTATCCGACAATCTGCTGGTTTGGTAATGGACAACACATTGATCGTTATGGTTCCACATGCTGTAGACACATTATTAAATAGGACCAAGACACAACACTTGACTAGTGCGCGATTATCAGGCTATGAGCTCACACTGTTAGCAAATCACATACACATAAAGAGATGTAATACGCTGAATCCAGCTACATTACTGCCTAATCCAGCAGACCTAGATGAGAATGAGCAACATGACTGTCTGTTTAGAACGGAAGAAGAGACGAAAGGGAGAGTGGATCTAAAAGATACTCCCCTGACTGAGTGTGATGGTACTTTATGGGTGGATGGTTCGTGTTTCAAGCTCCCTAATGGTGACACGACTGCTGCATATGCTATCACGACTTTACACACGGTTGTGGAAACTGCACGAGTGCCACATAATTCGGCCCAAGCAGCAGAATTAATCGCCCTCACAAGAGCATGCGTGTTGTCTGAAGGAATGAGAGTGAATATCTATACAGATAGCCAGTACGCCTTTGGCGTGGCTCACAGTTTTGGGCGACTGTGGAAAGAACGTGGGTTCCTGACTTCGCATGGAGCTAAAATTCAGAATGGCAAGTTGGTGAATGATCTCCTTGAGTCACTGACCCTACCGTTGCAAGTTGCGATTATGAAATGCAGTGCGCACAGGAAAATCACAGATGATGTTGGACGTGGGAATGCGTTTGCTGATGAGATAGCGAAAGAAACAGCACAGAATGTAAAGACTAGAATGTATGTTGCAGGCCCCGCAAGATGGGTTGATGATGTTGGGATGTGTGAAAACACAATAGAGAGTGTGAAGTCGCTTCAAGCTGAAGCTACAGAGAAAGAATTAAGCAAGTGGAGAGAAAGTATGGGTAAGTTGGATGAGAATGGTTGTTGAATTGATCTGACAGAGCATAGGCGATGGTTGTTGCCTGATGCATATGTGCTTCCAGTAGTTACGATGGCACATGGAATGGCACACATCAATACGAAAGGAATTTGTAAGTTGTTGGCTCCAGTATGGCAGAATGCTGGGATTCCCAAGTGCGCAGAGAATGTGGTCAAGAATTGCATGGTATGCTTGAAATACAACCCTGGTAGGGGAACCCCAACTCCAGCTGGTCATTTTGCACCCCCGTCATATCCATTTGAAGTTTTGCAGCTGGACTTTATCCACATGGAAAGGTGCAACAACCGGAAATATGTGTTGGTGGTTGTTTGTGCTTTCTCCAAATGGGTAGAGGCCTATCCTCTAAAGGATAACACTGCCCTATCCACAGCCAAAGCCCTTGTGAAAGAATTCTTCCCTAGGTTTGGAATGCCAAGAATGGTGTGGAGTGATAATGGAAGTGAGTTCGTGGGTAAAGTGATGAAGAATGTGTGTGAGGGGCTAGGTATAAAGCAGAAGTTCCACGCTGCAAATCACCCCCAATCAGCTGGATTAGTAGAACGCTACAATGGAGCTCTAAAGCTCAAGCTGGCCAAAATCCAGGCGAGCACCGGTCTTAAATGGCCTGACGCTCTGCCTTTAGCACTCTGTCCACCAGAATGACCGTACACTCGCGAGTGGGACTTAGCCCCTATGAAGTGGTCTTTGGCCGCCCGGCCAACGTATGGGGTGTGCCAAGGCCCACGAAATTCAGTGAGATCGAGCATCCAGTACTACTCGATTACTTGTATGATTTGACTGTTAAACTGCGTGTTTTACATCAACAGGTGCATGATACTCTTCCTCAAGCTTCTGAAACTCCTGGACACCCTATCGACCCTGGCACATGGGTGCTGATTAGAAACTTCCAGCGCAAGAGCAACGACGAGCCTCGCTGGATCGGCCCTCACCTTGTACTTTTATCAACAAGATCAGCGGTGCGAGTGAAGGGGAAGAAACACTGGATCCATGGCACCCACTGCAAAGTAGTTCCATTGCCCCTGCCATATGACCAGTGGGTCCAGGAGGGTATCGCCGACTCTGAAACAGACACTGTACCTCGTTTTGTACCATTCAGTGACGCACGCATAAGAGACACAGTTTCAGACCAAGAGAGTAACGATATTTTGCAGGAAGCTGTGCCACCATCAAGTCGATTGGACACCACAGAGCCTGAACTTTTGTTCCAGGATCAAACAGCACCTGGCCGTCTCCGCTATAATTTGAGACCAAGGCCTATGGACAAATAAAGATTTCCTTACTATTTTTCCTTTTTGACATTATAAGCTCTCCCATCTGAAGGACTTTCTTGAATTTTGTTTTTCGAACCACCATCCGGGTTCAGCCGCAGGGTCGCGGTGCCAAGACTTTGGGGTACAGGCCGAAGACGTTAGGTCAACGGTTCTGGTTGGTCTAGGGCGTTTCCCTGGACTGACAGGCGTACTCCTTAGCAGAAGAAACTCATCCGCCGCGAGCGGCCCGATTAGAGGATGGAGTTTTTTAAGATGGAGAGACCCGTTGAGGAAATGAACTTTAAAGCAAAGATATGTAAAATTATGAGAAACAAATGCTTTGTATTTTTGTGCCTATTTATACTGTGTAGTATGATAATGTTTACTGTGGGATTTGTGTTTTTCTCCTCCCAGGAGCCCATTGCACCCACTGTACAGCCTATACCCCTTTCTACTGCCTCCTCACACTCTTTTCACCCTTTGCCTGAACACGAACAGACCAGACGATCAGAGTTTGTAAATAACTCGTTCATTCAGCTCTTGCACCAACACCAACTAGTAATGAATACAACCAATTGCTGGGTCTGTGGGTTAATGCCACATACCATTAATAAGGGTATTCCCTATCTGGTACTACCTTTTAGTTACAATGGATCGTCATGGGTGTTCCAAACCATGTTTCTCTATGCTCTAGATACGTACTCCCCGCGACAACCGCGTTCCATCAGACCTAGTACAAATAATAAGGCCTTAGTGAGAGGAGTTGCCGATATGAGCAGAGATATCGATGCATACTCGTCCATACCCAAGGAAGAATTGAGACCTTATGTAGGATAGAACGCAACGGGGTATAGTATTAGTCTGGGTGAAAGACAGCGAAAAATCTCATCCCCAATTTGGGTCGTACCCCACATAGGTCGGTTCTGCTTACAAGGTAATGGTCAGAATCCTAGAGCTCAACTGGGGAGAAGTGACTGTACTGAAACGTACACTTTCCCGTCGCAGTTTTCCCCTGCGTTTTTGGCTGCCAAGGGTACATATTTCATCTGCAATGACCGAGCATACACATGGTTGCCCCCTGATTTCTCGGGCGCATGTTATATTGCGAACTTGTTACCGCCAACATTTACTGCTGCCTCTGACTATCACAAGACCAGATTTGTGAGGGGCTTGATTAGTAAGGAGGATACTGCCAGTCAGGAAGCAGGAGACTTCTTCTTGGGTTTCCTGCCGTTTTGGGGACCTATGGTAAATAGTAGGAACCTGAGACAACTGACTCGTGTGGTTGAATCCACTGTCAATGTAACGGCTGGTGCCCTTGGTAATCTGACCGCTGAGCTCCAAGCGGATCGCCTTATGACTTTGCAGAACCGCATGGTTCTAGACGTTATTCTTGCAGACCGCGGTGGGGTATGTAAGGTTATCCAATCTAGTTGTTGCATTTTCATACCAGATAACGCTCCAACAGTCTATCAAGCCATCTCCAAACTCCATAAAATATCTGAATCCATACACGTGGATAAGGGAGACTGGTCACTGGTGGGGTGGTTCTGGGAACTGATATCTGCCTGGGGTTGGAAAGTTCTAATGGTCATTGGAATGATCTTAGCTATTCTTTTCCTGTTCTGTCTGTGCATACAGTGTGCTCCTGCGATATGTGGCCTCTGTGCTACCTTATGTGTAAGGAAACCTGTATCGAGGGACGAGCTAAGTAATAGGATGATGCTACAGCAACATCTCCATGACTTTGTGAACATTGACCTAGACTCGGATTAAGATGAGTATAGTGATTGCCTATGTAAGGGCAAAAGGAGGGTCTGTCGTACTTTAATCTCTGTTACCGCGTAGGGGACAGGGCCCCACCCCTGTCTATCCTGGTATTAGCAAACTGCAAATGGTTAATGCGGTATGTACGAGTGCTTTATATATCGTTCTAGCTATGAATGCGCTGTGTACACGTTATTCTGCTTCACTACGCGGGTTCCATTTTGGAAGCGGTGGCCATCTTGTCATTGCCCTCACATAGGCTATAATGAAGCAACTACGGGCTTTGCAATGCATGTGCCTTTCCTTGACTCTTCTGTGACCTGGGCAGCTGGCTCCGCTGCCCCGGGTCACACTGGTCTCACGAGCTCCCCTTCCTCCGGCCACCTGTGATTAGCATCAGGGCTCAACGCACCATAAAGTCCTTTCATCACACTCAAGCCTCTGGCTAATCACTTTCGCACCTGACTGTTCCTGCTTTATGACTTGTTTCTATCAACAGGAGCTGCCCGAGTTTATTGGGGCCTATCGATATCTAATGTGGGATCTGAACCTTGCTGTGTAAATAATTGTGGGCTGGCTTAACTGGAATGTGGGATGGTCATCATGACTCTGCTCTTTCGTTTGAACTGTACACTTGTTTATTGCCGTATCATAAACCTAGGAATGTATGCCTGAGGCAGGGAAAACTGTATTTAAGATGAAGTCCGTTTCTATGATTTTCAGCAGTCTCCTGGGAACATACACGTTGTTGTACTTCTAGGATACCTGTAATTGGTCTGCAGCCAATAAACGAATCTTTGACTTCACCCAGAAGACTCTGTGTTTCTGTAGGTCTGAAACAGGGAGTAACCCAGAAGTCATAGGGTGTGTTCCCCTGCACCGCTGGGCTTAAAATACCCAGTACTTCAAACAATGTAAAGTGGGGTTTGCATGGCCCAGTACTGGTCCAGCTTCAACACGCCACTGAATGTGAATAAAACATTCCAATTCACACAGATGTGTCATGGCCATGATCAATCAAGAATGAAAGTATGGATGAATGTAGGGACAGTGATTCCACAAAAAGGTACTCCCTGGGTAATGCTATCAATGCGCAAGTATGTCCGTGACCCAGATAGGCATTGAGACACACATTGTCATTCAAATCAACACTCATCACAGTTGAATACAAGTGAAGGTGCGTAGACTTTATTAGCATATGCGTGTCAGTACGGGCAAGATAAGTGCCACAACATGCAGACCAATGCAGCAGTATGTCAGAATGAGGAACGTTGCTAAGCGGCGCTATCTACTCCGGGGGAGTGCCTCACCTTTCACAGGTGTGTGTTAAGCCGCGTTGTTGTCTGCTCATGTATTCGGAGTCCAGGCGAATGCAGCCATGTCCACTGTTGTCGTGGGATATGTGACCGGATCTCCAAGCTGCAACAAGGTGTCGGGACATGTGCAATGTGTTCCAATCTGTTGTGCCTGCAGGTACATAGTTACGCGTCCATGAAAGCAATTGCAGCTTTGTAGGCTAACATTTCCAACATGAGGTCGTTGTCGACTTCATCAAACAGGACGGCGAGGCGATCCATTAGCAGGTCCGGACAGATGTGCTGTGTCCACCCCCTTACATCAATTAGCACTACAGCCCAATAGGGGAGCGGTTCAATGTGGTCACTGCACACGATGATTTGTGCAATCTCCCATGTCCAGCTGCCAGCATGCATGCCACGTATCAAAGCATCCCGTAAACGGGTATCACAGTGACACTCCTGGTCGTGGGCCAACAGGGGGCGCACACCCATGTCAAAATTCAGTTCAGCTACCGTCCTGTTGGATAGGCAGACATCCATGGACCACTCAAATATGCACGATCGACAATGCAACACAGGCTGAATGCAGGTGACGTTGGCAAGGCGGAAGCTTAGCCAGTAACTGATCCGTAGCACTGTCAATGGCAGTGCCCCCAGTAAATGCAGCATTTGTGTACGGTACAGTTCCACGTGACAGGGGTAGTGCATGTGTCCGGGATGTTCGGCCATTGCGTTAGTGGCTCTTGTTGAAGCGGCACTATTCTGACCTGCGCCAGTTCTGTGGATGAAATGGCACATCTCGGATCAATGAGTTGTTTTAGTGTGCACCGGTTGTACGCCTGGGATGTTGTGGGAGTAAGTGTGAAGGCCATTCCCTGCAAGATAACTTCGAGCCAGGACTCCTGTGTGTGGGGTGTGTATACGTTGGCCTCTCGCCTGGCTGTGCGTAGTGCGGGAGTCGGCATCAGCTGCTATAGTATCTATAGTATGCAATTCCGAGGTCAGAGGTGCAGATGTGCTTCTGCCTGATAGTTCAGACAAAGGAGCTTACATCCCTACTGTAAATTTGTAATTTGCTTGCATTCATGAAATGTGAAGTGGCTTGTTGGGGTTGGTGTGGGATGAGTGCGACTTTGGGATTAATTTTTGACATGTCTTGCATGTAGCATATGAGCAGCATCACTGTGTGTTATGTTGCCTCACAGCTGCTCCTCCCTCCCCCGAACCCATTTACTTATGTGCGCTGCGCGATTGCATCACTTGCACTCCTACGGCACAGTATTGTCATGCCTGTCTGCGCATGTCCACAAGCCTGACAACGACACTGTGATGTTGGCCGTTAAAGGTGGTGGGCCACTTGAGTGTAGGCCTATGGTAAGGATAGGGTGGACACAGATGTAGACTACATGCCTGGCTGAACTGGCGCTGCTAATGTGGCTAGGCATTTGGCTCATGCTGCGGCAATACAGATTCACACAACCCTTGGCATGTATGATCCTGGACCCCGAGCGGTCTTGCGCTCCTTCATTACTTCGTTCATGCGAGCCCGTCCTCCGGGTGCATGCTACATTGCAACATTGTGGCTTACAGGGGGGGCCGACTTAGCTACATGTCCAAGCTCTTACCCACTACCGATGTGACATGGTTGCGTCCGCTGTCCACAGCACAATGTAATGTGGTAGGGTCCGGGGCCCTCATTCATACATAATGAGCACACGGACACACTTGGATAGATAGTGGAACTGGCTACAGGCACGTGCGCCCGGCCCCTTTTTATTACCAGGATTATATATCCAGTGACGCCTGTGCTGGATGGGTGTGAGGTGAGTGTGAGCCAGCCCTCAGGGAGTGGTTGGTGCTGGCAACAACTTGAACAGTGATCACTATTAAAGCGGAAACAGAAAACACCAATATAACACAAACAACTGCGAAGCATCATTGAGGTAGCCAAAGCAAGTACATAGGTCACCCAATATTCAATCGGAAGGGGCCATGACTTGTGGTGCACTGAGGTAGAGGCACCAGAGCTGAGCATGCTCATGTGAAGAAATTGTCAATGATTTTGTCCCTTCAGGATATTCCTGCTGCAGCTGCAGTGGGGTGTGTTACACCTGCCTCATCTTTATCATCATCGTACTAGGTCCTCCAAACTGGCTGAGGTGACATTGTTGCGTCCGCAGTCCACAGCACGTAACTCAATCATAAAGGGTCCATGAGTTGTGGTGCACAGAGTTAGTGGCACCTGTGGCGCTCAGCGGGTGCACAGCCTGCGATGATGCATCCCCCATGAAGGTCAGGAATGGATTTGATATGTGTGAGCCCTGCTGACTGCAGTGTAGGCTAGAGGCAGAGGTCAGCAGGGGCTCACAGCCAATGTGGCATTGACTTGTGCTGCACAGAGTTAGTGGCACCTGAAGCGCTCAGGGTGTGCTCAGCCTGCGATTAGGCGTGGTCCGGGCAGGCCACACTGGTAGCAATGTCTGTTGCCTACTGAATTCTGCCTCAATAAGACCACGTGGTGTTGACTTGTGCTGCACAGAGTTAGTGGCACCCGTGACGCTCAGCGTGTCAGCAGCCTGCGATGATGCGTGGTCTGGGCGGGCCACACTGGTAGCAATGTCTGTTGCCTACTGGACTGCGTCATTTGCAATCGCGACTCGATCTGAATTGTGAGCCCTGCTGACCGCAGTGTAGGTCGAAGGCAGTAGTCAGCGCAGACATAACTCTGCAGTGCTGTGCCGCTGGGTTCGCCAGGGGCCTGTGTCACGGATGCCAGCAATCGGCTGAGGAGGCCAGCGGTCACAGAGGCAGCCTCGTGGCAGGGTAAGGGGCGCTGCCCTGGTAGATGCGTTGGCCAGCCCGGAAGTGAACCACGCCCAGCGCCCGGCCTATTTATTCACACTCCTATGCTGGACTAGCATACGCCGGACCAGCCCACTCCACTTATGCTTACAAGGGGGGATGACACAGCTACATGACCGAGGTCTTCCCCACTGCCTGAGGTAACATGGTTGCGTCCACTGTCCACAACACTACAAACACCAGCAGTAGATGTCCACATGGACAGGACTGTGCTCTGCATACTGAGGTCTGTCCAGCACATCACTGCCACACTTGGCATTGTGTGCATTCTTATTCATGGGTGACTTGCCTCCTTCACACATACTTGGTTCCCACCTCTCCCCACATTCTGCTATTTCGTGGCTGAGGGACCATGCCATTTTCAGAACGTCTGCTGTCCTGTTCTGCGCTGCCTCGGTGGTAGTCAGAGGGGGTGGTTGGGAGGTGTATGGGGGTGGTGGCGGTGGGTGTTGTGGACCTCTTGGGTCTCCGAGCTGCATGATCAGTGTCTCCATGACTTGTGTTGGTCTTCAGAAGTGGCTCTGGGCTGGGCTCCCTTTCATACTGCAGGTAGTCGTCCTGCTTTACACCAGTAAAAGGCAGGTGTTAAATCCCTGCTGCTAACGCGCCTTATCATCTGTTTTTGGATCGCATCTCAAATCTGGCTGGTCGTTGAGAATATCGCAAAGTGGTGTTTTCGTGTGTTTTTGCACGGGAACGCCTACTCTGCATATCATTAGTGTTAGTTGTCGCTCTCATCCGTGGCAATGTTTTTTGCGGAAGATATCCATGGAAAACTGGCAATATTGGCAGTTTACAACAGCTTGAGAATGGGGCGATAATTCTTTCGCCACTTTTGCTGCTCTAAAGTGCCGATAACTCAGCAATAAGTCCTTGAGAATATGTCCCATGGGATGTTTTGTATACAGGTTTGTGTTTGGATTGAAAGCAGAGATTAGTAATATGATTCAGCAGCATCTAATTTGTTGGCAGAACAAAAGCGTAGATGAGATATTGCGGTATGCAAAATATTGTAGTGATGATATTGAGACAAGACACAAGAAGTTGAAAGAGAAATTAATGTGGGCTCAGATGAAAGGGACACAGAAGGGTAGTAAATTTGTAGATTATTCTCAAACAGGTTTTCATGGAAAGGGTCAGAATCAGAATGTTCAGGATGGTCAGATTGCTGCTATGGGAGGTGTCATGGCGAATGGTAATGTTCTTACACAAGGAAAGGGAAGAGGTAGAGGTGGTAAGGAGGATATGAAAAAGACACTGGAAGTGCAAGTGTAAGGCTTTTTAGGGAATAATGAGATTAATTAGAACTCTAATGAGCAGATGCAGGTTGATATGAACAACAATTAACAACAGGTGATAACACAGGTTCAAGGTTTGGCACAATTGGAAAACAGGGTGTCACTATCTTATTAGTCTTCCTCAAATCTTGAACTTTTCTGTTCAACAGGAAGGCTAGAGGAGTTCCGCATTTAAGCACCTCCTCCGCATGAGGAAGGTGCTTGACAATCTTCTACTTGGGACTCAGGATGGCGGATGGTGTTCCCCGGGGAACAACCTTTACAACGCAACTTTTACAATGCACTACCTTTACAACGCATTTTTTACAACGCATAATCCATTACAACGCATGACATTACAACGCATGACACTACAACGCATTTTTAAAAACTACCTTTACAACGCATTCCATTACAACGCATACTACCATTACAACGCATACCATTACAACGCATAATATTACACTACACTATCCAACACTTACCCTACTGTTGCACCCCCTGGAGTTAGAATAGTAATTTTTACCCCTATACTATCCAACACTTACCCTACTGTTGCACCCCCTGGAGTTAGAATAGTAATTTTTACCCCTATACTATCCAACACTTACCCTACTGTTGCACCCCCTGGAGTTAGAATAGTAATTTTTACCCCTATACTATCCAACACTTACCCTACTGTTGCACCCCCTGGAGTTAGAATAGTAATTTTTACCCCTATACTATCCAACACTTACCCTACTGTTGCACCCCCTGGAGTTAGAATAGTAATTTTTACCCCATACTATCCAACACTTACCCTACTGTTGCACCCCCTGGAGTTAGAATAGTAATTTTTACCCCTATACTATCCAACACTTACCCTACTGTTGCACCCCCTGGAGTTAGAATAGTAATTTTTACCCCTATACTATCCAACACTTACCCTACTGTTGTACCCCCTGGAGTTAGAATAGTAATTGTTACCCCTATACTATCCAACACTTACCCTACTGTTGCACCCCCTGGAGTTAGAATAGTAATTTTAACCCCTATACTATCCAACACTTACCCTACTGTTGCACCCCCTGGAGTTAGAATAGTAATTTTTACCCCTATACTATCCAACACTTACCCTACTGTTGCACCCCCTGGAGTTAGAATAGTAATTTTTACCCCTATACTATCCAACACTTACCCTACTGTTGCACCCCCTGGAGTTAGAAAAGTAACTTTTACCCCTATACTATCTGTTCCCCGACGGAAATTCAGCTAGAAGCACTTTCAGCATCGTTCCCGTACTGCTTCTACGGACTGCAGTTCCTCCGAAGAGTTCAGGTATTCCGAGGGAAAGCCGGTGCGCTTCCTCGAACATTTCCCTTCCTTTAGTTTTCACGTGTGAGGACCGCGGTCTGATTCGAAAGAGACGCTTGGGCGTTTCCCTTGTAGCTGCGACTCCGCTATCCGTAACAGATCCTGCATCATAGCGGAAGACGCGCCGGAGCGTTTTCCTTCCACTCAAGACTTTGGATCTGTGCCTTCCGTAGTATCGAGACATTAGCCAAATCGAACTAACTTTCGTACATTAGCATCTCCTTGGTTCTGCTCATTTCACTGCTGGGTTTTGTTGTTATCGGTTTTGCTTTCCACACGCCTAAAGGCGTATGACTATCCCGAGCAGAACAGACGCTCGTTCTGATGACTAAGTCGTTTCCTTTTGTAGTACATTATCCTGCATCACTTACAGAAATACAGAATGTTTGATATTGCTCCGGTTTGAATGGTATTAACTCCGGATGGGGAATATATTGAAATACTGACCTGTTTTAGAAGTTTCTGTGGAGCAACAGAAGCCTATTGTTTTTCTCTGCACGTTTTCTGAAGTCACTTCCCTGATCGGGGGTAGTCAGTTAGCTCACGTTGGCTACAGGACATCTGGTGAGTGGGTTGGAAAACAGTGTACTAGTGTGTGAGAACCACAGAGAGAGAGTTTTCATGTATATTAATCTTTCTCCTGTTCTGCAGTGTCCTATCCCCGAAGCGTGCCACACCACCCGCTAGACCAGACCAAGAAGGGACAAGGAAAATCGCAGCCAGTTATTAATTTTCTCCCTTTCCCTTTTTTTCCTCGGGCACGTCCTCTAGCAGTAAGGTTCCATTCTTCTGTTGGGGGTTGTGTTCGGGGGAATTGAGGAATAGATCGTCTCCCATCGTCTCTGCTGGACATCGAAGAAAGGTTAGTGGCATTGGTTACTTCTTGTGCTGCTAACAAACCTGACACTGATGTAGTGCATTCAGTTTTTGAGAAGTTGCAACCACAACACAGCAAGAACAAGCACACGACCTAATCCCTGGAGAGTGGGTTTTAGTGAAGAAACAAGTGAGAAAGTTGTGTTGGGAAGCACATTGGCATGGGCCATACCAAGTGATTCTAGTGACAACAACAGCAGTAAAGTGTGCTGGTCTGCCGAACTGGATTCACACGAGAAGAGTCCAAAGTCCACTTGAAAGAACTGAAACAAAGGAAATTGGTCAAGGAAGAAGAAGAGAAACTGACAATGGTTTCCTAAAGACAAAAGAACTGTTGCGAGTCAGGAGCACTGGAAAGTGGCGTGATCAGACAGCCCCATGGCTTACTCCAATGGAAATTGAGGGTTTTTGTGTTTTGATACATGGGGGGCTCGATCTTTAGTGAATAAGGGTATAATTACTAGTGTTAGGATTTTTAAGGCAATGCTTAGACTTTGATTTTGCGAGAGGAGAGGGCTGTGTTGCTGTTTCCATTACTTTACACATCTGGCTGTTGTTCTGCTGATCCTGACTCTTTAACTTTTCTCTTCATACCTTTGTGAGGGTGCCCAGCTTACTCTTCAGGCCAGAGAGTGGCTTTCCTGACTATTAGCATGTTGTGCTATAGTTATTCCTAGGTTTGTAAATATTCTTTTGTCTCTTCACCTATCCACTCACTCATGACTCATCATGAGATGTATTAAGACTTAGTGTATTGATGCGTCTCTTGTGTGATGATCTATATATATATATATATATATATATTCATATATATATATATATATATATTTATTTATTATTTGATTTGTTAAACATTACAATCCACGTGTAAAAAACTTCTTCATTAGGGTCCACTCATCATTCTCAATTGAAATAAAGCAATAAAGTAGTTGATATAAAATTTCTTTTAATACAAGGTAACTATCGCTTACCTAAAACCATAGTTTTGGCAACATAGTATCATTAAACACAAGTAATACTAATAAAAAAGGAAAATAGAATGTTCCTTCTAAAAACTACAGATAAAGCACCAAGTTGTAAAAAAGTGGGCCAAAGTTAATGTACAGTTCAGAGTGACAACAGTCAATTATCATGATCTATGATTCAAGCTGTATTGTACTTGATGAGCATTCACAGTTTCTTGAACTAGATGAAGCAAGTTGGTAAGTAATCAGAGTTTGTCATTAATAATGTCATTTTATTGTAGTGTTTGAATGATATCTTTGTTGGGTCCTCATAAGGTTAGAATTCCGTCTGTCTTTTGCCAATCCCTGACTACTCTTAAAGGTCCATCGGAGAGAGAGAACCACACAAATAATATGAATATTGTTAACCTGTTTTAATATCACTGGTTTAAATTACGCAGCGGAAGGGACTGGTAGGTGTTAAAATTGTTCCTGATGGTAACATTTGGCAAAAACCCTTTCTGCTGCATCAGCAGTACAGTTTAATCAGCAAAACTGTATGCCTGTGCAAATCTAGTGGCCATTTCAATGGAAAATGTGCTGTCTGTAAATGACAGCACGCTACCCAGTGGTGGCTGGCACCCTAAAGATTTGGTGAGGCAACCACTGACTAGCAGTGCCTGGTCAAGGCCAAAGCTGTTAGTCATGGCTTGTTATAAACATAGTTGAGGCAATGAGGCTTTGAGGCATTGAGGCTGAGGGCAGTGTGAATCTTACAGTGCATCAGTTGGTTAAGAATAATAAAATAAAAATGTTCTCACCCACTGCATAAGCTGGCTCACCTCCGGTCCTCCTGCTTCAGTCTCTTTTCCGCTGGTCTGGAGGCTGCAGCAGTTCTCCGCACTAATTTGATCACTGCTCTCATGCTGCTGATAATGTTAGCAGCATGAGAGCAGCGCAAGGATTCGCTGGAGGGGGCTGCCTCGATGCTCTCGCAGGCACTGTCTTAGACTGCTGGGCGGTGAGGTTTACACTGCGCATGTCAGGCTGGCCGTCGCAAGACAGCCGGCCAAATTTACATGGGCATTGTAAACTGGTGGAGTGAGCACCACTCCCCTGCTGCCAGTCAGCAGCATTGGACCGGCCCCAAAACATGGCTCAAGCAGGGGAAAGGGAAAAATAACATGGTAATAAATTCATTTTATTTTTCACCTTTTGCAGCTCTTGCAGCATGGGGGCGAACCTCTCTGTCCTAATATATTTTTGACAGTGTGCTCAAAAATGCACCCACCCACCACCAGCTAGATAATAGCAACTATCCTGCTGTTGAATGCATTTGCTAAGCTTGTTCTTTGCCTGACGCTTGGATTTTTCATAATGCCTATGATTTTAGTGATGTATTAATGATGCGATCACCCACTCTCCGAAAATAGTTTCAGCTCCACTGCTTTGCTTGTCTGTGCCCCACCCCAGATCCCCTCGTGATGTTTATTTCATCAAATGCGATCCACTCGCCGTACATTTATCTTGATTGATTGTGCACTAAAAGCATCCACGAGCCTGCAGCCTCCAGTAAAAATGCCGGAATAGCCACAGCAACACTGTGTGCATACAACATATAACATTCCTCAAGGTTTTGTACACCCATTGTTAAAATACAGCAAGTACAGTGAAGTATTTTCAGTTAGCTCCCCCCAGTGGCATCATTTGAGAGTGAAAACGATGTCACAATAAATGAAAAGGTATTTAGCAAGAATGATTCATTCCAACAGTGCCGGCTTTAGGACGGTGTGACCAGTGCCATTGCACCAGTGGCGGCAGCCATAAGTAAAGAATGGTGAAAGTAAAGAGTGGTGAGGCGGGTGGAGACGCGCGGGAGGCGTCGCACGGAGGTGAGGTGGAGTTGGAATACAATATAAAATTAAGATAAAACTTACCTTCAGCCACCAGACGCCTCCAGTGTCGCGCCGATTCTCCTCCTCTTCCTGGGTGAGGTCCCAGCAGCTCCTGGGACGGACTCCCATCGAATCTCTGTGCTGCAGAGCAGCATGGGGATTGGTCTGAGCAGGCAGGAAAGACGTCATGTTCAGACCAGGGAGTCTTTGAGGTTTTTCCAGCCCGGCTGCTCAATGCAGCTGGGCTGGATAAAACCTAAGTGCGCATGTGTGTTTTGGTCGGCCTGAGATGGCCAGCCAAAACACATATGCATGCTTTGGGAGTGGAGTGTACGTCAAACTCCTCCTAATCCCTCCCATGCCTCAGCCCGCCCCTCCCAACACTGCTGGCTAAGAGCCAGCAAATGAAAGAACATATTTTATTTTACTTTTGCTGGCTGTCAGTGAGGCTACGCTCCTCCGCCATTGAGGAGGAGCCGCCACTGCATCGTATTGGGCACCAAGGTTGAGGGGGCGCTATTAGACTCGCAGGCTGATGAAAAAGAAAAGCCTAGAGAAATCTTTGAGTGCCCTGAATTTTTCAGGGCATAAAAACAACAGCATGCTAACTGTGGAAATTTTATGACAAGATCGTATTATGCTTTTCTTTCTTGCATTTAATTCAGTAGCAGCAAAGGTAATTAAAAGACAGAAAAGAAAACTACACATCCCAGCAGGCATTTGTGATAAACTAAAGATGGAGGCCAAGCAGGTGTTACATTAGAGCAGAGGTATTCAAACTGTGGGGCGTGGAGTGATAGAAAGGGGGTCGTGCATTCCCGGTCACACGTCTGCCCAAATTACTTCTGTCGTCTTCATTCTCCCCGAAGCAGGAGCGTGCTTCAGATTTAGAAGGTGACAGGTGTGCGGGTTCAAAGAAGCTGATCCACGCGTCCTGTATATTCCAAACTTTCAGTGATAAAATAAATAACCCGCAATTACTTATTACCATCGATATTATATATCCATAATACCGAAGAGCTTTAACGTTATCAATCATCTCAGATTATGCTACTAATTAGAAACTTCCTCCAAGAAATGCCTTCCATTAATTGAAAAAATGAGTTTCACTGCCACACAAAGTGCAAGTGAAACATCACTCTTGGGTGCACGATTCACATTGTCGGAAGGTAGCATATTCAATTTGTTTTAGTGAAACCAAAAATACGATCGCCCAATAAGGTTAGTGTGAGGCTGCAACTTGTGACGATTAACAATAGAGAGTATGGTACGAAAACGTACAAGATAATCTGCGAACACAGGATTCATTAAAATAGTTATTCGTGGCCTTAGGGATGAAAGAGAAGTGCAATGGACTACAAGGGCTTCAGCCCCCCTCCCCCGTCGTGTGTCTCAGCTCGGGCTGCTGCAGTGCAGCTGGAGCTGCTGTGGGCTCGGCTGGGCAGTGTCTGGAGTCTTATCTCCGGCACGCCCGGGTTTTTCACAGGTCTTTAAAGACCATTTGCATATTTACATACCTTTTGTAAACTGGTTAACAAGGCTTAGTGTTTTTTTCTAGTTCCAGTACCCCCTGGACCCACACTCTGCCTATTCCTTACATTTGTATTTTACATTTACTGGGGTAGTGTGACAATGCATTTCATGAAAAGGAATATAAAGTAGGGTTGCCAAAAAAAAAATGCCAGCCCTGTGTTGTTTAAAGAGCCTGCAAAGACCTACTTTTGACACAAAATTGAGTTATAAATAAAAAAATATGTATTCATTTGTTATGTGACTTTTCTGTCTTTGTTCCCTTTATTTATCAGTCATGGATCATTGAGGCAGCCCTAGAACACAATTAAAAGTGCTTTCTATTTATATTTGCTGTACTGGGGTGGGTGGTGAGCACTGATTCATTTTTAATAAAACATTTGCAAGGGCCCTCACCAGTCGGCCACTGCAACTTTAACCACCCACCCATTGCCTTGCCTGCGCAGCCAATGACAATACCTATGCAACTACCAATCATAACACTTGCACAAGTGTTATGGGAGAGGAGTCGGCCTAACGGCTACGGTGTTCGTCCTCGAATCTGGGGAACTTGGTTCAAGTCTCAGCAATGACGCTGAACATCCTGTGATTCTGGGCAAATCACTTAGGGCCAGATGTAGGTAAATTCAATTTAGCGAGTCCTTAATAGCGATTTTTACCGAATCGCTATTAAGGACTCGCTAAATTGAATGTAGGTAGGAATCACTAAAATATTAGCGATTCCTTAAAATTCCTTAATAACGAATCGCAAATTGAGATTTGTTAATAAGTAATACCTACCCATTCATTCCTATGGGCTAGGAGGCCCATAGGAATGAATGGGAAGATATTCACTATTTGTGATTCGGTATTAAGGAATCGCAAATAGCGGGAGCTATTTCAAGGGTGCCAGGGTGTCAAAAGGACACCCTGTTGCACCCCTGAAATGTGGATGTGTGCACATGTGGCGCACATACATGCCCTAAGGGCTTGAATGTGTGCCACATGACACTTTAAAAAAAGCAAAAAAAGTGCTTTTTTACAGGAAATCGCTAATTACCACCAACTTGAAGTTGGTGGTAATTAGCTATTCCTTAAGCCTAAAGTGAACCTTCTTTTGTGCTACCTACATTGCATTTAAGGAATCGCAATTTGCGATTCCTTAAATGCAAGAGCAAAATTAGGAATCGCAAATTTTGCGATTCCTTATTTTGCTAGTAGGTTTAAACTCACCTACATTGCTCTCAGCCAAATAATGATCACAAACGCTGAAATTCTGTGAATTTCAGCGTTAGCGATCGGTATTTGGCCACCTACATGTTGCCCTTAATCTCCCCGTGCCTACCCCCAAAAAAATTAATGTGTCCTCATGTAATGCAACTGGTTCTATGTAAAGCGCTCTGATACCCGATTCGGGTCAAGTTCACGCTATATAAAACTTTGTAAAAAAAAAAGTGTGAATATTCAGACTATTTCAACTCCCAAAGTTATAAGAATGGCATGGGTGTCAGGAGTTTATAGTTTTTAAGGTATATTGAATTAATAAACAGCTGTTCTGCTCATCTCTAAATTACACAGACAGAGCCACCATGTGGCAGACTGTCAAAGTGCTAGTGTGCACAATCAGGTGCCAGTGCAGAGCAACGGAAACCACTTGCTCAAATTAAGCACTGGTGCTGAGGTAACAGGGAAGAGGGACGTTGGTTCAAGAAGGTGTGAAGAACAAAGGGGAGATGTTAAAGCTGAATGGGGGGACTGTACAGGTGTAAGATACAAATAGACACAAATTTGATTGGAGATACTTGAGGTGAATGAGAAGTGCTGAGGGGCACGGGAGGTGACAAGTCCATAGAAGCCATGAGATAAATGCGAGAGACTGTTAGAGATGAAGGCAGTGAAAAGACAGAATGGCAGAAGCTGATTAAAGGTGAAGTGAGAGGTTGAATTAAAAGTGCTTTCTATTTACATTTGCTGTACTGGGGTGGGTGCTGAGCAGTGATTAATTTTTAATAAAACATTTGCAAGGGCCCTCACCAGTCGGCCACTGCAACTTTAACCACCCACCCATTGCCTTGCCTGCGCAGCCAATGACAATACCTTTGCAACTACCAATCATAACACTTGTTCAAGTGTTATGGGAGAGGAGTCGGCCTAACGGCTACGGTGTTCGTCCTCGAATCTGGGTAACTTGGTTCGAGTCTCAGCAATGACGCTGAACATCCTGTGATTCTGGGCAAAGTACTTAGGGCCAGATGTAGGTAAATTCAATTTAGCGAGTCCTTAATAGCGCTTTTTACCGAATCGCTATTAAGGACTCGCTAAATTGAATGTAGGTAGGAATCACTAAAATATTAGCGATTCCTTAAAATTCCTTAATAACGAATCGCAAATTGAGATTTGTTAATAAGGAATACCTACCCATTCATTCCTATGGGCTAGGAGGCCCATAGGAATGAATGGGAAGATATTCACTATTTGTGATTCGGTATTAAGGATTCGCAAATAGAGGGAGCTATTTCAAGGGTGCCAGGGTGTCAAAAGGACACCCTGTTGCACCCCTGAAATGTGCATGTGTGCACATGTGGCGCACATACATGCCCTAAGGGCTTGAATGTGTGCCACATGACACTTTAAAAAAAGCAAAAAAGTGCTTTTTTACAAGGAATCGCTAATTACCACCAACTTGAAGTTGGTGGTAATTAGCTATTCCTTAAACCTAAAGTGAACCTTCTTTTGTGCTACCTACATTGCATTTAAGGAATCGCAATTTGCGATTCCTTAAATGCAAGAGCAAAATTAGGAGTCACAAATTTTGTGATTCCTTATTTTGCTAGTAGGTTTAAACTCACCTACATTGCTCTCAGCCAAATACTGAACGCTGAAATTCTGTGAATTTCAGTGTTAGCGATCGGTATTTGGCCACCTACATGTTGCCCTTAATCTACCCGTGCCTAACCTAAAAAAAATTAATGTGTCCTCATGTAATGCAACTGGTGCTATGTAAAGCGCTCTGATACCCGATTCGGGTCAAGTTCGCGCTATATAAAACTTTGTAAAAATAAAAGTGTGAATATTCAGACTATTTCAACTCCCAAAGCTATAAGAATGGCATGGGTGTCAGGAGTTTATAGTTTTTAAGGTATATTGAATTAATAAACAGCTGTTCTGCTCATCTCTAAATTACACAGACAGAGCCACCATGTGGCAGACTGTCAAAGTGCCAGTGTGCACAATTAGGTGCCAGTGCAGAGCAGCAGAAACCACTTGCTCAAATTAAGCACTGGTGCTGAGGTAACAGGGGAGAGGGACGTTGGTTCAAGAAGGTGTGAAGAACAAAGGGGAGATGTGAAAGCTGAATGGGGGGACTGTACAGGTGTAAGATACAAATAGACACAAATTTGATTGGAGATACTTGAGGTGAATGAGAAGTGCTGAGGGGCACGGGAGGTGACAAGGCCATAGAAGCCATGAGATAAATGCAAGAGACTGTTAGAGATGAAGGCACTGAAAAGACAGAATGGCAGAAGCTGATTAAAGGTGAAGTGAGAGGTTGAATGGGGAGAGTTCAGAAATTATAAAAAGGGGTGAAAGAAATGGCCTGCAAAGTGAGAGAGGGCTCCTGGATTAGGAGAGGAGAGAGGGATGGAAGGGAGGGGGTGAGAGGAAAGCGGCATGGGTAAACTGCTTAACTCTGCACACGAGCACAAGGGTTTTAAGGGACCCCTGCTGGTCCCTGCCAGGGCCATGTGAGCTTCTAATGTGGCAGCGCGTATTCCTGCAGATTGGAAGGCCCATCACAAAGGTTAACTGACATCTTTCGGATGTTAATTGCTGTATTTTGTTTATAAACTGGTACTGATGGGGTGAAATCTTTCCTCATTGTTACTGTGTGTACAAAATGTCAAAATAATGAAGCAATGCTATCCTAAAATACTCGGCATCACATAACATTATTTACATTTTCTTCTCACACAATTTGGTCAAGCCTGTCACGTAATTTGATCCTCACCTGCCTCATAATTCCAGAAGCCCTGCCTACAGGTTTAGAAATTTTTGTCAGGAGGGGGTCCTTACGCCTGAAAATGTTGATGGGGGGAGGGGGGTCTCCGCAGCCTAAAGTTTGAAGACCTCTGCATTTTAGAGTCTCTATAAATAGTTCCTTCGATCGTTGTCCTTCCCCTTTACGCTGTAAAAATTACATTATCTTCGTTGTTTATAATGGTTTGCTATATCTAGCTATTATTGTGTCTTTATTTAACGCCTTACATACTTTTCTTCTCTATTATTTGCCCGTTTTCCTTAATTGGCCCGTTATTTATGGACCTGCTACTTTTATGATGCGCGCACCGCGCTTGAACGAATTCCTCCCTCGGAGCTGCGGTAGGTCAGGTGGCCATTTCGGCGCGGGAAAGCGCTCAGGGTTTTTCCTCACAGTATTCCTTCGATCGGGCGTGTCGCTCCTGCTTTGTCCTGCCGTCTCCCGAGCTCAAGTGCTATCTATAGACTCTGGGCTTGCTGCTGCTTGTGACTGACTGATCGCGGCGATACAGAGCTCATTAGAGCCCCGTTTATATATAGATTTCAAGACTCCCTTAACCCCTTTGATTTACTGTAAACAGCATACTGTGTTTGGGTTCGTTTCTATAACGGTATGTTTTAGAAATATTCAACGTATTCTTCCGTGAAGGTATAGTGATTTGTGCTATTCCTTTTACTTTGCTGCCACCTATTGGCCAGTGATCATTATAACCATAAAACACTAGCAGAACAAATGACTGATGAAGAAATGGAGACAAAAGAGGAGGTTTTTTAATCAAATTTAAAACAACGTATAAGTTCTTCTGTCTCCACAGCAGTTAATTTCTCCGTGCATTCTATTATTGTCCAGGACATCGGCAGGAATGTCCCAGACCCTTGCTGCTGCTAGTAGAAGACTTCCTCGCAATAGACCAAATAAGAGCCCTGATTCTTACAAAGTTCTTTTTCCCACTAAACCTTTAAATAAATCGTTTTTTTTCCGAAGGGCTCAGTGTCTATTTCCCTGGGGCCATTGAATTCAGCCAATCAACATGCTCTCAAGATTACTGACGCTGTCAGTGCTGTCAAGGCCTTAAGACTGGAGATGTTTTATCTCCTCAAGATGGTGGTGACAAATTCTATAACCACCAGTGGTCGAAGTGGGGGAAAAAAGTAGGGGAACTGTGGGCGGAAAATCAGGGTGCAGGAATAGCCCGAGGATTCGATCAGTGGGCAGAGTCAGAGGTGTGGCTAAAAAGAGCGAAACATACCAAATTTTAGTACGTTTGGAACTTCACTGACCAGTTACAGCTTATAACGTTATTTAATTCAAACAATGGATAAACATATTTATTTGAGGTTTAATATATAAGTTATTTACATTACAATACATTTACAATCTGGGACATGTTTCCAATCACAGAATGTCCCAAATACGCTTATAAGTGGAATCATAAGCCATTTGCTCCGAGCTATGCAGTTTCTTTCATCAGCACTCCTCCATTTTTCTAACCATTTCTGAACATAAAATTCTATGTTTAAATTCTATGACAGGAGACCCCACAATTTTTATGAACATTATAGAAGACAGACGATTGATTGATATTTTGTTCCACAGTGGTGTGAGCACATCATTCATTACACTAAATCCCCGTTCAATTGCCAGAAGTCTTACTTCTATCTCCAAAGCACATTCCCCAAGCTGTCTCTGATTTTTCGGAGAGGCATGGTAGGTGGTATATAGTTTATCAACAAAAACTTTGAGCTGATTAATGCCTGTGACTTCTTTACAAACATCACCAACGGGAAGCTCCAGCTTGTGGTTAGCACAGTGCCATGCACTCAACTGTGGATATTTTAGTTTAAGAAGAGTTGCCACACCAGATTCCCTACCTATCATGTTGGAAGCCCCATCTGTTACAAGCTAAACCAAATGCATTTTTAAATACTCATCAGTAAAACCGTGTCTCTGTAAACATGCCAGTAAGGTATCTAAGATTATATCTGCTGCTGTGCTCGGCAGCTCAACAAGGTCTAAGAAAAAGGTTAGTGGCTCATCGTGTTTATCAATACATGCTCTTACACAGATAATTAGTGTGGTCAATTTACTAACGGTCATAGATTCATCTATCATGAGGCTTATTTTTGATTCATTCTGCAAGATTCAATGAATTAGCCTTGACCTCATTGTAGCAGCAACATGGTCTATTCTGTCAGCGCAGCTATGATCTGAATGCAAGACTCTGCCCAAGTCTGCACCATTCATCTTTTGAACATCAATATCCAATGGCATATCAGAAAAAGGGAGCTCATGTTTGCCTATTTTGTATGCAGTTCTGAATACATGGCATATCTCTTACTATACCTTCATTTGCATTTTCACATTGTGCTGTGGAAAACTTTCACGAGCCCTCCGACCTAAAACAGCTAGGGGCATATCATCACTAGAAAGCAATAAGTATCGCAAAACGCGCTTAGCGCGTTTTTCCGTATCGCCGTGTATCGCTGGTTTACAGCGCTGGGTTAGCGGCGTACCATCAACGCTTTTTACCGGGGCGATGTAAATCCAGTGATAGCGGTGATTAGCGTGAGGAATCCAGCGATATTGGGAGTGCGCTAATGTGAAGCTTGATAACAGGCAAGCGTGGACCTAACCTGGCAATCCACCTGCCATTATAAGTATGGCTAAGTAAATTTTAAACCAGGCGTTACATACCTGCAATAACCGCGGCTAGCATGGTTTATTTTATCGCTTCGTGGGTTTGCTCGAGGAGTGTTAATTTCACAATGCCATGTCAGCGAGTATTTCCATGGAGTAATGAAATGGAAAGGAAAGCCTACTTTGCATGTCATTAGCGATATTTATCGCTGACATGCAAAGTGGAGGAAAAACGGCTGCTTAGTCAAGGAAACACGCGCTAAAGCATTTTTGTGTGTTCTTGTGTCCTTGTAAATAATACGGTAATTAAATCACCGCTTTTTCGGTGCTATGTGCCGAAAAAGCCGCAATATCTCTCTTGTTAATATGCCCTCTAGTGCCTTAAGATGAATATTTTTTTCCGCAGAGAAATTTGCTGCTTGTCTTAGAAGGGCCATTTGGGATGACCAAGCAATATACCCATTCCATGGAAAAGTGGACACCTTGACTTGTTTCCGGTTTAAGATTTATCCTTTCCAGACTTGATTATGCGAACTCCTTGCTGCTGGGTGCCAATAAGGCGGAATTAAACCATCTACAGCGCGTCCAGAATACAGCGGCACGTGCCATACTTGGACTATCCAGATCATGCTCTGGAGCTGGGGCTCTTCGCCGCCTCCATTGGCTCCCTATTTCAAAAACGGTCGAATTCAAGACCCTTTGCCTCACCTTTAAAATTTTAAAGTTCTCTACACCTGAGATCCTGTCGGGCCTGATCACCCCTTACATCCCTAGCCGCATGTTGCGTTCTTCCGAATTGATCCTGGCTTCTGTCCCCAGAGTCCAGTGATCTAGAGCTGGTGGTAAGTCTTTCCGCCTCCTTGCCGCCAAGCTGTGGAATTCCCTCCCTTTGAAGATCTGCAGCTTAGAGTGTCTGATATCCTTCCGTAAGGCTATCAAAACCTTTCTCTTTCCAATGACTTAACCGTCTCTCGCTTGGAAACTGCTGTCAGCGCCGGGACGCCCCTTCGTTGGGGCAGCTGCGCGCTTTATAAATGGTTTTAACATAAAATAACATAACCTGTTGATTACGTCATTCTGTGACACTCGATCAATGCAAATTTGTAGTCCTATGTGTTTTTTATGGGCTTCACGCAGCATTCACAAGGCCAGCATTAGATGTATCTTAGGTTCCTGTTGTTGCATCTAGTCATAGCACTCAAAAGTGAATATATACACCTAAAACAACCCATGCCTGTTGGTTTTGCAGACTCTTTTAGCAGTATCAGATGAGTAAGATACAACTATGATATTAGAAGTGTAATTACAAATGTATCAATTCTGGAATTATGAGACTCAAACATTGGTAGGGTCAGAAATAGGTAGCGATCCTCGGATTATCTCAAACTGTTTTTTTCTCCCCTTCAAACTACTATCCTCTTCAATCAATTAGGCACCTTCATCCTTTCTCTCACCACGAGCGCTATAGGTGTCTAGAAATACCACCCAACAGAGACTGCATGAGAGAAGTTCAAACATGAATGGCAAAAAATCCTAGTTTGCAGATTATTTCCACATAATTATAGCTCTGCCATATTTGCCACATGATACATCGTCTGCTGCATAATCTGAAGGTTTTAACTAAAAAATTGTTTGTAGCTCAAACGGATCAAAAGTTACTAAACAACTTGACTTGTGTTGCTGTGAAGTGGATGGCCGTATGCAAAGGTTGACTGGTCACCTTTCTCAGTGCTGCATTTGCATGTTACACTGGTATTAATGAGGCAAACATTTTGCAGAGACTGTCAAAATAATAAAGTATCAGAATATGTACTACATTATGCTGCAGTCTTTTTTGTTGCATAATTTAGTCAACACTGCAACATCATTTTCTCCTCCATTGCTGCATAATTGCAGTGGCCACAAAGCAGGCAGCACATGCTAAACGTGTTTGTGCATGAAGCAAAGAGACCATGAAGTTTGAAAACTTAGGGGCGTATATATGGGAATGGTGGCGCAGGGCAGCGCAGCAAGTTACTTTGCAGCGCTGCCCTGTATCACAGGGAAAGGGCAGGAATGCACCATATTTATCCAATATGGTGCATTCCTGTCCTTTCCCCTGTGCTGGTGCCATTTTGGTAGCCTAGGGCCAAACGCAGGCATATTTGTACCGTGGTGCAAGGGTGCCTCCGTTGCATGCAGGATTGTTTTTGTGCAGGAAGGAGCACCTTCCTGTAAAAAAACAATCCTGAGAGGCTTTTTCCTCTTTCTATGTGTGCTGCAGAATAAAGCACATGTTGAAAGAAGAAAAAACAAGGAGAAATAAAGATATTTCTCCTCGTCATGACTCCCCTGGGGAAGCGCAAGATTTTGACGCATTCCCAAGTTTACAAGTCCTTGTAAATCTGTGAATGCGTCAAAAGTCATGAGAGTTGCATGGGAAACTTTTATTGTTGCAGGAAAACTAATGGGTTTACAAGGAACTCTGCAGTGGTTTATGTGTTTTTACTAGGGGACGATTTTGTTGCAAAACCGGTCCCCAGTTACAAAGTCAGTCTCCCACGCAACACCCATTGCAACACCTCGCTTGCGCACAGTAAGGCAACGCAGCAGTTTGCGCTGCGTTGCATTACTCCATATTTATGAAGCCATTCAAAGACATGCAAAGCGGCTTTGAGTGGCTTTTAAAATATGACTTGGAGCTTTGTGTTGTGCATGTACCACATTGCATGTTGCAAGCATGACTCAAGGCCCTTGTAAACATGCCCCTTAGTTTGGTGTGCATGCAAATCCTGCATTGCCAATCCCTGGTGAGTTGCATTAGTACTGCTGGGACAAGGCCAATGGAGGCACTAATGGGTGAGGCGGACTGGCCTCAAGGGTCCTATGACCTCCGTGACAGAGTCACTGCTGCTCCAGAGTCTGCTGCTTCATAGGCCTGCCCGCAAGACTGGAGGTGAACTTCAGTATGTATTGTGGTGGACAGGGCTTCAAGGTTAACCCACACTGGTCACCGGTAGGGTCCACCTGCGGGTGCTAAGAGAGCAGGGCTTCCATGGTCTAGTAGGGCCTTCTAAGGTCTAGCATGGGAATGTGCTCCCTCAGGAGAGTGGTCTGGGGTACTAGTCATGGAGGCTGAACCAGGTTCCCCAGTTCCAAATTTGGTAGCTCCGGCCATAGTGCCACCTCCTATCCCCCCCGAACACACTTATGCCCTACTGGGTGAAACTCGCACTGTCTTCAGCTACAACTCAATTCTACCCCGTTATAAACACCTGGATGTGACTCAATTCAAATTATGCACTGCCTGAAAAAAGTAACAATATTCTGGAAAAAGTAAACAATCGTAGGGAATGCAGGATTATGTGAAGTGTGCGAAATATAAGCAGGAACGACATCTTACCTTAACGCTTTTACTCTCATTGTTCAGAAATCAATGAGTATTTTTTTGTCTCAAACGTTGAGGACATGAATACAGGGCGCCTCCTGTACATAAGTGTTAAGCAGGGCTCAGAAGAGAAAGGGACTCTTCCAGAGAATCTGATCTGACTCACGTAACCCCACAAGGGCTCCTTCACATTCATGTCAGCCAGCTAGATGCTCAACATAGTATAGTACATATGTATTCAAGTGTCCTGCAAAGGATACCTTTTGAATTGTCCGGCTTGGCCAACTCTTCTAGCCACAAAAAACTTGAGAGAGATCTTGACAGTAAAAGGCAAACTTATATTTTCATTCGGGAGGTGAACAAAAAGCAGTAACCCACTGAGCTATGCCCATAAAATATCGCTCTTTCATATGCATGGTACACGTTCTTTGCAGCAGGCATATTAACCCGCTGCTCTACCTCAGATTAGTCAAAACAGCCATTAGACAAAACTCCCCTTCCATCTCTCTCCAGCAGGTACATTGATCACCAGAGGTATCTTGGCACTTTTATTGGTGCCTGAAACCTGCTGAATATACAAGGAACTTCGCACTGAACCAGCCCCCTAGCCTTCCAGTCGCCCTGGGAAACGCCTGATGCCTGGAACAGCCAGTCCGGCCTAGTTACTGTAAAGACTTTTTCAATGCAATACTGCAGATATTTATGCTTATTTGATATAAACGTCACGGATCACTGTTAGCGTAAGACACAGATTCTTCCTGACTATCCTTTGAATTGAGTTTCTGCCTGAATGATACATATCATCAGTTTGGTACACAAAAGAAGGCCTCTGGGATGACCTCTGAGGTAAGCACATTAATGTTATTCCTAAGGAGCCTCACACAGGACCACTTGCCTTTTTGACCTTCCTGTACATTTCCTGCCTGTGCTTTATTATGTGTGATCTTTTTGCCAGATGTTTTAAAGACTGCACCTTTAACATAAACTTTCTAACAAGCAATATAGTAAAGTTTGTTTAACTTCTAGACAATTTTGTAAATGTTTTACGGCCATGCCATACAGAATAAAAGTAAAGGCAGAATGCAATCATCTGTGACTTTGAGTCACTTTCAAAGCCGGAGAGATGTTGCTCTTTGTAACCTCATCTACTAGTACACAGAGGGCCAGATGTACCACCATAGCATTTTGCGACTTGCAAATTGTGACAAAATGCGAGCCGCAAAATGCTATGTACAACAGTGTTTGAGACACTGTTAGTGATTCCCAATGGGGTCGCAAATTGCATGCCTCATGAATATTAATTAGGCTGTTGCAATTTGCGACCCCATTGGGAATGGCGAGCACTCCCAGGGATGGTGGCCTGCTGGGTCAGCAGACCTCCATGTTTGGGACTGCTTTTAAATAAAGCATTTTTTGTTTAACTGCAGCCCATTTTCCTTAAAGGAAAACAGGATGCATTTAAAAATAATGTTTATCTTTTCATTTGCATTGCCAAAGGGAATGGGGTCTGCTGGGGTCCCCTTCCTGTTTGCAGGTGCTTTACCACCCTTCTGAGAAGGGTGGTAAACTGCGAGTGTTTAGCGACCACAATTGCGGTTGCAAAACATTCTTACATAGCTTTTGGAGTTGCTATTAGGAAGGGTACTCCCCTTCTTTATAGCGAGTCACTAAACCCAAATTGTTTGCGTCTCGTAAAATAGGGTTGGTACATGGGCCACATGATTTTTGCGGTCGCAAAAGAAGCCTAAACCCCTTTGCGACCGCCAAAAATGGTCGTTCATCTGGCCCTCTAGTATCGCAATTTCTACCAGTCATCTCTCAAATGCAAAGGGGCCAGTTGTTGACCAAACTAACCTGCAGTTTAACTATTGATTCCAATTCTGGTTGGCGCTTGACATTTTAGAAGCAAAAACTGAGAATCATAGGCAATGGTTACTTTATCCTTATGCATTAAATGATATCAAGTTTCTAAATATTTTGTATATTTCACAGAAACTATTTTTTTTTTAGAGGTCCCTATAAAATATGGGTTTAATCAGCATTAATGAATTATTGACAGCTGCAAACTACCGTTCCAGCTTTACCATTGCCCATTGTTTAATTAGAACTTTGGAACATTAAATACATTTCTGCCATGTGTATGATGCGCGTTCTTTGCAGCAGGCATATTAACCCTGTGCGCTACATTAGATGAGTCAAAACTCAAAACTGCCAACAAACAAAACTCTATTCTCTCTCCAGCAGGAAGATAAACAAACAGAGATATCAATATTGAGACTTTCATTGTTGCAGAAAAATGACTGGGTTTACAAGGAACTCTGCAGTGATTTGTGTGTTTTTAAAAGTGAGTAATTATGCTGCACAGTTCTGCAGGTTCTGTTCCTGGGGACCGATTTTGCTGCCCTACTGCAAAACCGGGCCCCAGTTACAAAGCCAGCCTCCCACCCCTCCGTCCCATGCCCAGTCGCCCAACCTTAGTGCAAGGGCCTATTTGTTTTCACAGTCTGACCCTGGACAGGGTCCGAAAGGGGCTCAGAACTGCACACATTGTGCTACTTATATGCAATATTATTTTCAAAAAAGTCAACAGTATGTTTTTAAACGACCACATCCCTGAACAGACAGAGCAGTGGTACACATTTAATAAAATAACACATGAAAAACAGCTGAAAAGACATTCAAAGTTTTCCAGTTATTTAAAAAAAATGCACCAGGTATTCTTTAATGTTCCAAACTTACTTGATTTTTATTCAAGAGCCTGGAGTTCAGAGGCAGTCCAGGCTTCTCTTGCAGGCCTCAGTGCAGAGAAAAGAGCAGCGCTGGAAAGGAGGGGCTAGGGACCTCTGGGCAGGCATGCAGAACAATTTCCAGGAGAGGTTGGTGGGGCTGGGTCAGCTGTGGGTACATCTACCAGTGGGGGGCCTCTTCTACAGCAGCACCCTTCCTCCTTTTTTCCAGCTCTGGCTGGGTGGAGAGCAGATTTGCAGCAAGCCACAAATTCCTCACTGAAGCCCTTTTCTTCTTTTCCAGGTGGTGTCGTCAGTCTGCGTGAGCCCAATAATAAAAGGGCAGATGATGTCAAGGGCGGGGCCACCAATGCATCCTGATGTGACCATTGTATATTGGTAACAGTCAGGGTGCAGGTAGCGTCCTCGCTAAATGAGGTGTGAATCACGGCAGCAGCAGGGCCATCAGAGGTAGCCGTTTCTGCGTGTTAACCTAAGACTGATGGCCCTTTCAGTGTTGCTTTGCAGCCCCCTAGATACAGAGGGGAAGGGGGAGGAGGTCGTTGGCACTGTTAGAGGCCTTCCGCGATGTGCACCACAAAGAGGACATGCGGAACGATTAAGTTATAATTTTTAAGTAGGACCATTCCTGCTGTCCCAGAAGAATAAAGAAGTAGGGGAACGGACTGTAATAATTTTTAAAAGTAGGGGCACGCTGTGCCCTTCCGATCCCGCCCACTTCTACCACTGTATACCACCCTTTTCTCTAGAGTTAGACAAACATGCAGAAAAAAAAACATATGGATAAAGATATCCTTTTCAATGATGATGATGACTCTGATGTCATTCTGTATACTAGGGACAAGATGCTGATACTCAAGAACAGACTGATTCCACTTGATGTCCTCCCTCTAAATGCAAGTTAAAGAAAGTTTCAAAACCCTCTTCGGAAAAATGTGATTCTTTTTTTTCTGAAATACTGGATTTCTCTGGGGAACCCCTGTTTCACCCATCATTGTTTGTTTAGCCATTGTCTACAGATTGGTCCGCTTCTCCCCATGTGGAGGAATATATTAAACATAGGATGAGACAACTGCTGCATAAATCAATTGGAAAAAAACTGAGATCTGAGTTCCCTAGACCTCTCATTGGCAACAAGGTGCTCACAACCCCTACCATTGATCCAAAATTACTGACGTTTTTCTCTAAATATAACAAGGACCCTAAAAAGGTAGCATGGTTCTCCTTTCAAGACCAAAATCTTGATGCAATGGGCCCAGTGACAAAAATGTTTGAGATGGCGGAACAAGACATGGAAAATGAAACTCCCATTAATCACAGTGACTTCTCAAACTGGATACAACGAGTTATTTGTTTTCTAGGCAAAGCTAACTCTACCAGTGGTGGCTGCTGCAGATGCGAAGTGGGTGGGCAGCGAGGGGGAAAACAATAAAAAAAGAAGAAAAAAAGTACACTTAACTTCCTGCTATCGGCCGCCGTCTCTACGATCCACTTCTCCAGCTCCTCACCTCGGTGCTCTCCTGCTCCAGGATCTGCAAACTGCAGTTCCCATGAGCACAGACTCCCAGACTCCCCTACGGCCAATCCCAGCACCTCTAGAGGAGGGCTGAGATTGGCCTGGGTGGGCTTGTTTTCTGGCCTTTTGGTTTCCAGCGGGGGAGATCAGACTACTCCCTGTTGGAGAGATATGGGGTGGGGAAGGGATTTCTTGTTCATGCTTGATGGTAGGTTACAATGGATGAGGGAACAGGGGACAATAGCTTCCATGTCTCATTTGAATGGCCGCACTGTACTGGGGTTCTGTCCCTTGTTCGGTTTGCTCGGTTCATAACTTTTATTCGTTCAACATGACTGGTGACACAACCCATAATATGCTGTATTGGAATGTGAGGGGCCTGAGTAGTCCACAGAAAAGAATCAGGGTGCATGCCTATTTGCACAGATATAACATTGCAATAGCCTTCTTGCAGAAAACGCACCAATCGAGGGATTGCATTAAAAGTCACCAGCGACACTGGAGTGGCCAGGTATATATGACATCTTATTCCCGCTTTGCAAGGGGGTTCTGGGGTACCTTTTAAGCACACCCGGGTGCTCCTTATTGGGGAGGGATATTATGTATTAATGGAAGGTTCCCTAAATGTTTATGACATCTGCTTGGTTAATATATTTGCCCACAATGTGGATGACCGCTCTACCTTTGGAGGCATGGTTGGGGACACCTGCATCTCAGAGGTGTCGGAGCTGGTCCTAGAGAGCAACTTTAACTGTGTGCTAGATGGACAGTTAGATAGAACTTTTTCATGCCCAACACTAAACCTCATATGACTGCTGGCCACCATCAGACTTTGATTAGTTTCTCTTTGATAGATGCCTGGCGTGCCCGTAACCCGCAGACACAAGTGTATTCTTGATACTCCCCCACGTCTGGTACATATAGTCTCCTAGATTATTTTTTATCTCTGCCTCGGCATCACACAGGGTCCGTATATCTGTTATCTGGTCCATAACATTTCGGACCATTTGCAATTGCAGGCTATGTACTGCTTGCAGCAAGTGCCCGTGTGAAGTCTTAGGGGCCCATTAGGATGGCGGGCGGACTTTAGTCCGCCCGCCACCCTAGCAGTGCTGTGAACGGCCGCCAGTGGTGTGGCAGTCCCGCACCTGCAATTAGGATGCCACTGTGGCGGTGGCATCCTCCATTCCCAGCTGCTGGGAATGCACTGTGTGCATTGTCATGCTCAAGGTGACAGGCACCGCGAGGTGCATGCCACCATGTTCATGACAATGCAGGGGGGTACCATAGGTACCACCCATGTGCACCCAGGGGGGCCCCCGACAGCAAACCCCGCATGCCTTTCCAAAGGCACGTCTAATATGGATGGCGGTGTCATGCAGAAACCGCCACCATATTGAGCACCTTTTCCACCCGGTCGACTGGTGGAAAACCGGGGACAGTATTTCCGTCCGCCGGGGTCGGTGGCGATCCGCCCTACATCCTAATGGACCCCTTGGTATTGAGGCAGTTCTAGATCAGGTCTTCACAGGCATGCTGGGGGAATATATGGTCCAATAATTTGAGAAAAATTGAGAGAGTACCGGCAGTAGGGCAGCTGAGTGGGATGAATTAAAAGTGGTACTGCGCGGTATATGTATGGCCACGTCAGTCAGGAAATGCGGATGTTGGAGGGGGACCTAACTAGACAATAACGCTAGAAAAAATGATAGCGGACTCAACTGAATCCATGGCGGAGTGTGAGAGGCAGCTTTGCAGGATCTGCGCGCTCTGGGATGAGCTCGAGAAGCATGTCCGCAGTGCGGGACACCGATGCTGGTATATGAAGAGGGATAAGGCGGGGCACATGCTGACCCGTCTGGTTAGATCTGAGCCCGAGAGGCACCCTATACTGGTGATCCAGGATCGCAAGGGCCTCATGATACACACCCAACTATATATCAATACGGCATTTGCGGGCGGTTTACAGTAAAGCCCCGAGTGCCCCTCTTGGAGGTGCGCTCCCAAAATACCTGCAGGAGTTGTCATTATTGCCCTTTTTGCCAGAAGACTGGGAACTGCTGAATGTGCCCCTTGAAAAACAGGAATTACTGACTTCAATACAGTTGCTAAAGTCAGCTAAGACACTGGAAGGCGACGGCTTCCCGACAGAAGTTTAGAAACCCTTTCCTGATACTTTAATCAATAGGTTGCTACCCATCAATCTGGAGGTCATGGAGAGAGGTGTGCTCTCGTACTCTATGAGGGAGGCCATAATAGTAATGTTGCCAAAGCTGGGTAAGGACCCCCATGAGTTGTCTTCCTATAGATCCCTTTCCAAGTTAAATGTGGATCTGAAGATCCTCAGTCATGCTCTTGTGGGTAGATTCCTCCCACACTTGCCACATCTGATCCATGCAGACCACTTAGGATGTATCCTGCGTCGGAATACCTTGGTCTATCTGCGGTGATTGACTCATGTGTTACATGCTCCAGAGATGGCTAGCAACTTATATGCACTTGCCTTTCTGGACATTGAACAGGCTTTTGACTGAGATGAGAGATGGGAATATGTGTGGGAGGTTCTAAAGAAAATGAGACTGGGTCATAATTACATCAAGTGGATCCGCCTGTCATATAGGTCCACCACGGCCAGGGTCAGGACGGGCCGAGTTGCATCTGAGACCATAACTTTACAAAGGTGTCTCCTGTCCCGGCTGATCTTTGCTGTTGTGATGCAGCCCCTGGCCTGTAGACTTCAGCAGGCCCTGCAGGGTTGAGGCATCAGGGTTGGTGCAACGGAGCATATAGTGTCTCTCTATGCAGACGATACTATGGTATTCTTGTGACAACCTGAAACAACAGGCCTGATACTGCTTAATATCTTGGAGGAATTCCGGGAGTTGTCTTGGTTACAGGTGAACAGTGCCAAATCTCTGCTATTCCCATTAGGTCTCCTACAGTCAATCCCCGTGGACCGATTTCCCGGGTGGGTGTGCCCTGGAATGTCGACCAGGTTAAATATCTGGGCATGCACATAGCACATGGTGAACCATGCCAGTTTAACCTGTATATGGATTGGGTGCTCTGCAACATTCTATCATCCATTTCTTTCTGGAATACTCTGAAGTTAACCCTGATAGGAAAAATTGCGCTTCTTAAGATGGTGGTTTTCGCTAGATGTTTGTATGTCTTCCATGGGGCCATGTTCCAGATCCCCAGAGAGGTGTTTCGGAAATTGGACTACCTAATAGTGGAACTCCTCTGGGCAGGTAAGTGCTGCATGGTAGCCTTGCCACACTACACAGAGAGTCGGAACTGGGGGGGAAGGAGGGTCTTGATCTTGAACTCTGCTACCTTGAGGCCCAGTTGAACGATGCAGTGCACTGGTTGGATGGCGAGCCGAACTGGGAGAGATCTGTGTTGGAGTGCACACACGATGAACATCAACTCAGGGCATTCCTGTTGCAAGACCAGGATTTTCCAAACGATTCCCCTTATATGATTTGGCTCATGGGTAGACTCTGGGATAGAAAGGTGAAGAGTATACTTCAGTCTACACCATACGCCCCTGATCTACATTTCTGTATTGTATGCCCTTTTGCCCAAATAGCTGATGTAATGGCGGTTGCCCAGTGGCAGGCGGGCGGCTGCATAATGCTGTCTGACTTATATCCAGAAGGCTACTTCATTACTATGCAGGAGGCGGTGGAATCCTTTGGTATAAGAGGGTGTAAATTTTTGCAATATGCAAAACTGGCAACCACGGCGCGAAACCTATGGCCCACTTTTCCTGAGGCACCTGAGTCTTCACACACTTTGGTGACAATGCTGCCTATAGTGGGAGGCCGGCGACTCATCACACATATATATAGGGCACAATGCATAGATCGGAGGTGTGGAGGAGGCCTGGCAGTAGGCAAGCAAAGACCCAATAACTCTTAAAGATTGGTCAAAGATACATGCAGAGTGTGGCAGGTGTCGGTCTGCGCTAGATTTAAGCAAATCCAGCGCAATATAGTAAATATGGTATATTTGCCCCCTAAGATATTACATTCCATTTATCCAAATAGAGCGCAGGGTTGTCCCAGTTGCACAACTACAGCAAATGACTTTTACACATGGTGTGGCATTGTATAGCTCTTAGGCTTTTTTGGATGAAAGTGCTGTCCTGCATTAATCGGGTTACTGGATGGGACATCCCCAGATGGGTTCTCGCTGCTTGTAGGGATGCAACTGATAATCCTAAAAATCAGGAGGTATGCGCAGCAGGGGCTCATTGTGGCAAAACAGAGAATAGCAGTCCATTGAATTAGCCCCTGTCCCCCTAAGATAGAGGCCTGGAAACAGGACCGTATTGAATTGGCCTGTGCCGAAGAGGCACACATGGGAAAAATCCGTAATCACGAGAAGGCTGCTGAAGCCTTGTTAGCTTGGGGAGTTGTGACACAAATACTTTTTGAGCCCTCAGATGAGTCTGATATCTTGGAAATTAATGGGATGTGAGGGGCGTCTGAAGGACTTGTAATCACTTGACTTAGTAGTACCACATGCTGCTGTTCGTTTTCTCATTTTACTAAGCATTAATACCATGGGGCCATTTCTGTATATGATTAGAAGCTTGAGGTGGGTGCAGTGGGTGAACTGTGGAGTATGTGTTTTGAGTTATCATGAGAGTTAGGCTGTATATACAAGGGACCTCCAATGGCGAAGTGAATGCCACCTGAACACAGGATGTGGGATGGCAAATTGTCTGCAAAAATTGCAAAGTTTTGATTGCTGTCTTTCACAATCATCCCTTACAGTGTTGCAGGGATTCTGCACATGTACAGAGCTATGCACGGGAAACCAGGGCCTCAGTGTGTAGTGGTGTACCAAAATACCCACCTCGGTACCCAGAACCCCAATCCGACTAGCTATAGTGTCTCATTCGTTCTACAGTGAAGCTACCAATGATTAGACATCCTAGAACATGCTACTCCGTCCCTCTCAGGATATGTGGGAACAAGAACACTCTTTCGTTCAAACTCTCGTACTTGTCCAAAACATGAGTAAATAGAGCTAAGGAATAGTTTAAAATATGTATTTTAACTAACGTGCTCTATTATGCAGTACGCTAGCCAATACTAGCAGCATAAGATCAAACAAATCAGCATTGTTACAATTCCATATAGAACAAAAGGGAAAATCATATTATAATGATGGTGTAAACAGGACTATAGCGCCTTGTCACCCTCCCCGTGCTAGAAGCTAGTTTATTATAATTATAGAAGACCTCCAGGCTTTGTCAGGGGGACCCCATACCTCCGAGTTCAGATTCAGGAATTTACATCTCCGGACAAGCACAGCTCTTCTATCCTGGAAAGCGTTTCTCCAAGTGGCTTTAACATGCATGCAATGCGATATTAAAAGCACCAGATTTCCAGGTTTACAGCTGTGTTCTATGTTATGGCTAGGGAGGTGAGACTGACCAAAGCAAATCAACAGAGCTAATTGTTTTTTGCCCTCGAACACGCTGCACAGACAAGGAGCAGAGTGTTCAACTAAATATGTGAAATACAGACAGTTATTATGTGAAAACGAGCAAGCAAAGTGTTTACGAGAAATGTGGCATGTAGTAACATGAGCAAAAGTGGCAAAATGGCGGCCAAGCATATAATAACTTATGCTAACTTAGCAGGTGTGTCCTTATCCCCACTACACCCTCAACCTTGGTCAGTCCATCGGACAGTGGTCTTAAAGAGAACATAGCATTCAAATACGTCTGAGCAAGAATCAAGAGCATTTGTATCAATGATACCTCTGATTTGCCGTAAAATGGAAAGAGAAAGAATAAAAAAATAGTTTGTGTCCAAAAAGGCACACAAAAAAAAAAATCCAGCAAGGATAAGGTGACTAAGTCAATCCAGCAAGTTGTACTAACAGTAGGTTGCGATAGCCTCCAAGAGGAAGTCATTGTTATCATCAGAAAAAGTGAGACCACCCAATCAAGCAGAGTGAATGAACATATATGTTCCTCAACAATGGGTGCTTCCAGCACCATCAAAGGACAACTTGCGTGATACTCGATGTAACTCCGTTCTAGGAAATCATGTGCCGCTGCACAGATATCCCACTCAGCCAGAACTCCCAGCGCAGCTGCGCAGGCCATAATTCCAACACCGGAATATTCTTGCTCATGGGCCACTAAGGGACTTATTAACAGCTCAAAATCAGGTGGAGGAAATGCCGTATTGGAGAGGCAAAGATCCAATGCCCATTGAAAGGAGCAATCCAAGCAGTTGAAAACAGGTTGCATGCAAGTGTAATAGGCAAAGCGAAAAGATAATCCATAAGCCACACTCAGTGTGGCCAGTGGAAGAGTACCGTAGCATTCAAGCATACAGCTACGGAGCATCTGCAGCCGGTCTTGGCCGTGCAGGATCACAGGAAGTGCATCCATTTTCGTAGCTTGCAAAGTAACAGCAAAATCCCAGTGGCTAAGGCAAGTAATAGGGCAAGCCACCGAAGACGCTGGAAAAAATAGAATGGATAAATGCTGGTATCATGCCAAATATAGTTTGGAAAGAAGTCACAAGGCCAGAGCCCACAGCTTTAAAAAAATGGGCAATGCCTGTAGTGTTAGAAGCATTGAAGATAGTGTGAATCAACGCACCAAAATGTAGTGGGAGTTCAGTATTAAGAAGCGCTTGTACCTCTGTAAGGGTGTTAGCCACATGAAGGATGAATGTCTCAGGGGCAGATGTGAGTGAAACTTCTTTTTGGGATAACAATGCTCTTATTCTGCTCAACTTTTTGAAGTCTGCCTTCAAGTCTGTCTCCTACGCTGATGATACGCAGCTCCTATTCCCTTTTAAACATCTGACCGACGAAGTGAGGGAGGCCTTCTCAGATGGCATGAAAGCTGTTGCAAATTGGATGAAATCTAACTATCTCCAATGCAACGTAAGTAAGACCGAAGTAATGCTCTTTGGGGAGGTCAGAAATCTGTGGACTTCAGAGTGGTGGCCATGTGAGCTGGGCCAAGTACCTGAACCCAAATTGGTCGTAAAAAACCTAGGGGTCCGTCTTGATCGTGAGCTCACTTATAAGCAACATGGCAATTGGGTTTTCGGCCAATGCTTTCATGTTATTGGGCTCTTACGTAAAGTGTTTCCACTATTGCCTGATTCCACTAGGAAAACATTGGTCCAGGCTCTAGTGTTGAGTCGCTTGGATTATTGCAATGGACTCCTGCTGTCAGCTAATCAGGGAGTCCTAGCAAAACTCCAAGTGATACAAAACACTGCGGCAAGACTTGTGATGAATGCCCCCCTAAGAACTCCTTCTAAACCACTCCTTGACAAATTACACTGGCTCCCAGTTTATAAAAGGATTACGTTTAAGACATGCTGTCTTATCCATAGAACCATACATGGCTCTGGTCCTTCTTATTGGAAAGATAAATTCATTCCCTATAATCCCACTCGACTCCTTAGGTCCAGTAGCCAACTTCGCCTTAAAGTACCGATCATCAAGAAGAGTAGACAAGGTGGGAAAGCCTTTTCTGTGGCAGGCCCGACCCTATGGAATAAACTTCCTCTTGAGTTAAGGCAATGTTCTGAATTCTTGGTTTTTAGGAAAAAACTCAAAACGTTTCTATTCTAGTAATTCTTCTACCATCTTAGTTCTAAATGCTGCATTGTGTTGAGCTATTTCCTCCCGTCTCTTGTAGCTGCCAACTTTTCTCCCTCTTTTCCTTTCTGTGCGCAGAGATACTCTTAAGCAAGAGTCGATTCTAGCGCGATATAAATCTATAAATAAAATAAATAAATAAATAAATAAATAAGGTCGGAATGGAAGGCCAAATCGAGTTATCTAGCTGCCCGTATGGGGGTGGGAAAAGCAAATGTTTACAGCAAACCACACGCTGTGAAACCATACAATGTAAGGGATGCCGGCTAGCATGCTGCAGCATTCTTCATTATTTCAAAGCAAATAACTACCGTTTGCAAGCAGAGTGAAAGTGGGTGTAATAGCTGGCACAGGTATGCCTTTTCAAACACATGCAAGATTCAGGGCCGTAAGGTTACAGGCGCCATGTAACTGGATGTTCTTGCAAACAAGTGAATGACCTATCGTGGTGTCACATGATTCTCCAGTTAGGCATACTTCTTTTTCATCCCGTAGGCATCTGTATGTGAATGGTAATGACCAAACCTTGTGTAGAAATGCACTGCCTAAGGGTTCGAAGCGGCCTAGTGGATAGTGTTTCATACATGAGGTAAATTTAAACAAGGAAAATGGGAGAGTTATCACCCCATGGATGAGCCAGACAGCTGAGTCTGTTTCTGCCACAGAGAATGGTAACGGATCTAACTTTTCAATATGCAAAAGAGAATATGTAGCATCTTTCATGGACATAAACTGCTGTTTTGTTGTCAATTTAAAGGGCAAAAATAACAATGAGGCGTTCAAGTAATCCCATGGAACTTTCCCCATCTTAAGAGTCTCTAGAGTCCACACAAATAGCATAGCTGAACACAATTGATTTTGACCATGATACAAAACAGAAACATCCTCTTGCACAATGTCAACAACAGATGAAACAATATTGTCCAATGTGTAAATGCGGGAATAAAGTGTGTTCATACTATTATCAACAACAGCAAGCCCTTTTTCAAGATTAGCCTGATCAATTGCCCTTAAACGTGAAGCTGCTTCAATTTGGGATAGCTTCCAGATTTCATTGTAAGTTGCATAAATAAATCTTTTTGATCTTGGACCAGCAGGTCCTTTTATAAAATCTGTCAAATCAATGTCACCTGATAATAACGACAAATGTTGTTTCACTGAAGCTAGAATTGAGTGTTGAAACCAATGTTGACATAACTTTCCAACGGAATATGTAGTAACTGAATGGGAGTGTGCAAAACGAGGATCAGGCCTATCCTGTGTGTAACCAGGAGCCTTGTCATGGAAAAGAAGTTGGCAAGTATCCAAACTAGTTTGCTAAACCAACCAGCCTAGGGGGTCCATACTAGAAAAATTAAAGGTGTCATTGTTAAAAATGTAGTTGTAATTCAGCAATGGAATAATTAGTACAATTGCTCCAGTTCTGATATGCAGCCAGTGCAGGAATAGCAGGGGCATTTATTTGCTTAGAAGTTGCCAATCCAAAACAAGTAGTTTGATAAATCCATTCATTTAGAAATAGAATCTGTGATGGGATGAGGCACGGGCAATGTAAAGCTTCTGTGCCTTGCACTTGCCAGGACTTAGAACCCCAAACTGATTTAAGGTAAATTGTGGATTTCCACAGATCATAGCCACCCACTGACAATTTATCGAAAAATGATTTAGGATATAATAATTTAGTGGGGGTGAGCATTATTTTAGAATTTGAAGAAGCATTTAATTTGAAATAGAACGACCCGGGGTTTGATTTATCAAAGTCGGTGAAATATGTGATTTTTAAAAAAAAAAGGTTTTAGAGCTACCTTCCAAAGAGCCGGGCAATGTTCCCATTGTGTATAATTAAAAACATTTCTAAATGTATTAGCTTTATGCAGATGATGATGACCATAGTGCTGATAGCAAAACAAATCTGCATAATTTGCTGTATTCAAATATAAATCTTCAGCATCAAAGGCAGCATAGTATTTCAAATCTGAAAACAAGGATTGTACGGCTTGTACGTCCCAATCATCAGACCATATGTTATGTTTCACTACATCACCCATTGAAACACGAAGCACATTTGGTACATTAATTATCTCTGTGGGGCCATGGATTTGAAAATCTAAAGCATCCCAAACTATGCCGTCTATAACTAGCCAGGCAGTGATGTTGACGAAAGTATGGTCTCTTTTCATTTTGTGAGAAAAAGAGTGCAGAGCCAAAGTTCCATCTACCAGTTTAACAGCAAAGCATTCAGGAAGGTAGTGACCATTGATTAGAAGGAAAAAAATGTCAAAAAGCCAATGGACATGAGCAAAAAAATTGCGATGAGCATCAACCAGATGTATGTCCAAGGTGGAATCAAATAAGTTTGTTTAAACCAGGCGATAAAAATAGAAAATTTTGAAGGGGCCTTTGATGATGTGGAATGTGAGGCAAAGGAAAAACGTGATTCATTAATGGCCTCAGGTCGCAAACCAGTTAATGACACGGTAGTGGGATAAGCATATTCAGTTTCTTCATTTTGAGTGGAAGCAGGCGGGAGCAGCAAAGGATTGTTAACAGAGTCCAGCTCAATGGTGGTGTCATCCTGCATGTTGTTAGTAGCGGGTAAGCCTGGATCTCTCGATACAGTTGTTGTAGAGACTGCTGGCGTGATGCTATTCAGGATCGGCCAGATGTCGTAGCTTGACATTGTACGCTGAGATGTATCTGTTGTCCTTTCGACCAGAAAGCACTGGTAAAATGACTGTAGGAGTACCCTTCACGCCAAGCACTGAAACAGGTGCACGATAAGAGGGGCCAAACTCTCTCTTGTTCTCCACCTTCTCTCGGACCAGGTCTCCGATTTTGGGTAGCCAGCCGACTACCGGAATCTGCAGCGCAGCATTAGTGGGTGAGTGTTGGAAACGCCCACTCCCACTCCGCAGGGTGGTGGTGGACTCCCCGAACACACTGTGGTAGCTTGGCTCGAGTGGTCAGGAAACAGGCGCAGTGCTAAGCATACAATATACCCATACAATAACCATGCGTGCATCCGTTCCAAAAACGACTCTACACCGTAAAAATTATGAAAATATTCTTTCTTTATCTTTTTCTCTTAGTTGCTGATTGGAAAAATAAATAGGTCAATCACAATATACAAGTTTCAATTAGTGCAGGTCAAATAAATATTGGCTGTCTGATGAAATAAATAGGGGTGATCATAAATAACAGGGCATAAATACAAGTGCAATATATACAGACAATTAAATACTTTGAGGCAATAAATACTGTACCAATAAATATTGTACACCAACAAGTCCTGAGGACCTATAAATATAGTGCAGCAATAAATAGGTAAAAACTCAATAAATACAGTATCCCCAATAAATAATTAAAAGTATACCGCAACCCTCATATAATCAGATGACACTTCAATTCTTAAGGGCTGATATGGCCCAGGCACAGCTTGTAGGGTTGTGGAAGGCTTGAGGGGGGCTACTCCCTGGCTGGGACAAGGCTGAGGCCTAATCTGAGGTAGATCCAAGGGGGGTATACCAGTGCCCTGGCTTTCTCTCTCCACACAACCTCTCTAGGTTAGTCCCAGTTCACCCCAGGCACAGTCAGGTGGGTTTCAGCACCTCCCTAGCCCCTTAGAGAAGTCTCTCAGGTCTCCACAGGGCCTTAGGCGCCCTCTACTCCACTTACTGCCCTTTTTCTGATGTTCCGACGCCGCTGGAGTCGTGTCGACGCCGTGAGGCGGTTCCGGTTCGGTCTCGGCGGCCTCGGCACAATGTCAGTTCTTTGACGACGCCGGCAGGCGGTTCCGGTCCGATGTCGGTGGCCTCGGTTCGATCTCGACCTCCGATTCGACGGCGTCGGGCAGTCTCTTCACGATGTCGACTTCGGGCGGCTCCGGTCCGATGGCGCTCTCGGCTCCGATGACGTCGGCCGGCCTGGCCTCGATGTCGACTTCCGGCGACTCCGGGGTGCGATCCTCACCCCCGACCTCCGGTGCTCCTCCTCACAGGCTCCGGGCGACTCCGGAGTGCGATCCTCACTCCCGACCTCCGGTGCTCCTCTACCTCGGTCTCCGACGACTCCGGAGGGCGGACTTCACTCCTCCGATGACGCCGCTCGCTCGACCTCGGTTCACTTCCTCCTCGACCTCTGGTATTCCTCACGACCTCCGTCGGCGCCCTCTCACGACCTCAGGCGGCTCCGGGTACGACGTCTGCTACTTCAGTCAGCGCCGCTTCTCCACCTCGGGCTCCAGGTCTTCAGGCTACTCGACGCCGGACTCCAGGGAAACCAGTTCTCAGGTCAGAATCTTGCTGTTTTCTTGGTTCTAAGGCCTGTTCCTGCTGTCCAGGTCCTTAGGATAAGTTTCTTCTGTCTTCTTCCCACACAGGGCTATAGGCTGGGATCCATCAGTAGGGACAAGTATCAAGGGTGGGTTTATGGACCCCACTCCAGGCACAAGTTTCCACCCCTGCTGCTTCACTCCTTCCTCCTTCACTGTTGTGCTCCTCTCTCTTCACCAGTCAGGTGCCAACTGCCAGCTCCAACTGCCAACACTCTGTCTTAACCTCCCAACATTCTAAACGGTCTCCAACTGTCACAGAGTTCTGGAATCTCCTGGAATGTTCTGGAAGGTGCTGGCAGGTTCCAGTGGATGCTGGTGATGTCACAGGTGGCCACCATCTTGTGCTCCAGGCCCTCAGACAGAAGTTTCAGGGGTAGCTAAAATGGCTCCCTGAATCTGCAGCAACACGAAAAAGTCTGGTGGTTCCCAAAAAGGAAAAAATTCAAACAGGGTTTGAGGCAAAAGTGGGACAAAATAAATAATGATGAGGAGGGACCACCCAAAGGGCTGACAGGTCTAACACGCGTCCCCCCCAGCTGAAAGTGGGGAGAGCTACCCAACCCCTTGGGAGTTCTCATCACTAAGGCGGAAATACCTTGAGAGACCGTCTGCATTGGCGTGGTCCACTCCAGGCCGATGTTCCACCTGAAAGTCCATCCCCTGTAGGGAAATAGACCACCTCAACAACTTGGGATTCTCCCCCTTCATTTGCATCAGCCAACGAAGGGGTCTGTGGTCGGTCTGAACTAGGAAGTGCGAGCCAAACAGGTATGGCCGCAACTTCTTCAGAGCCCATACCACTGCAAAGGCTTCACGCTCTATTGCACTCCACTTCTGTTCCCTGGGAAGTAGTCTCCTGGATAGGAAGACCACGGGTTGATCCAGACCCTCTTCGTTGAGTTGCGATAACACTGCCCCAATGCCATGTTCTGATGCATCTGTCTGGACAATGAACTTCTTGGAAAAGTCTGGGGCCCTTAAGACCGGGGCCTCGCACATGGCTTTCTTCAATTTCTCAAAGGCTTGCTGACAAGCCTCCGTCCAGACTACCCGTCGAGGTTGTTTCTTGGACGTGAGCTCCGTGAGAGGGGCTACGATGGTACCGTACCCCTTCACGAAGCGGCGATAGTATCCCGTGAGGCCCAAAAATGCTCGGACCTCAGTCTGTGTCTTGGGGGGTTCCCAGGCCATGATGGCCTCGATCTTCGCCTGGAGGGGTTGCACCGTTCCCCTACCCACCAAGTGTCCAAGGTACACTACCGACCCCTGCCCGATCTGGCACTTGCTGGCCTTGATCGTCAATCCAGCTTGTCTCAGGGCCTGGAGAACAGCTTGCAGGTGACGCAAGTGATCCTCCCAGCTGTTACTGAAGACGGCTATGTCATCCAGATAAGCAGCAGAGAAACTCTCCATTCCGGTGAGGATCTGGTTTACCAGGCGCTGAAACGTGGCAGGTGCGTTCTTGAGCCCAAAGGGCATCACACAGAACTGGTAGTGGCCATTGGGCGTGGAGAAGGCTGACCTTTCCCTTGCTCCATCAGTCAAAGAGATCTGCCAGTACCCCGAAGTAAGGTCAAAGGTACTTAGATATTGGGCAGCTCCCAGCCGGTCAATTAATTCATCCGCCCTAGGGATCGGATGTGCATCAGTCTTTGTCACTGAATTCAGTCCCCGGTAGTCCACACAGAACCTCAGTTCTGGTTGGGCACCCGGTGATGCAGCTTTCGGTACTAACACCACCGGACTGGACCAGGGGCTGCTGGAAGGTTCAATCACTCCTAGCTCCAGCATCTTAGTGACTTCACTATGAATGCTGGCCTTCACCTTGTCTGACATCCGGTAGATCTTGGACTTCACAGGTGGGCTGTCTCCTGTGTCCACGTCATGGACGCACAGGTGAGTCCTACCCGGGACAAGGGAGAACAACGCAGAGTACTGCCCCAGGGCCTGGCGACAGTCCTCCTGCTGTTCAGGAGTTAGAGATGGGGAGAGAATCACTCCCTCCACCGACCCATCCTTTTCCTGAGACGCAAACAGATCAGGGAGAGGCTCGCTTTCCACGTCCTCTCCTCCGTCAGTCACCATCATCAAGATGACTTCGGGCCTCTCGTGGTGGGGTTTGAGGCGGTTGGCATGCAGCACCCGCAGGGGCTGACGAGGGGTCTTCAGGTCCACCAAGTAGGTAGCCTTACCCTTCTTCTCCAACACCTCAAAGGGTCCTGACCAGCGATCCTGGAGGGCACTAAGCTCTCCTGGTTCGATCACCCACACCTTCTGGCCAGGCTCCAACTCCACCGGGTGAGCGTTGTGGTCATACCACGCCTTCATTACTGCTTGGCTGGCTTCCAAGTTGTCAGAAGCTTGCTTCCACAACTTAGCCATTTGGCTCCGGAAGGCCAGCATGTAGCTCACCACATCCTGGGGGAGCTTTCTGGGAGTTCTTTCCCATCCGTCTCTCACCAGGTTAAGAGGTCCACGTACAGGGTGCCCATACAGAAGCTCGAAGGGGCTGAAGCCCACTCCCTTCTGTGGCACTTCCCTGTAGGAAAAAAGTAAACAGGGTAGGAGGACGTCCCATTTCCTCCGCAGGCTTTCAGGCAGACTTCGGATCATGCCTTTTAAGGTTTTGTTAAACCTTTCCACCAGACCATTGGTCTGGGGGTGGTAAGGAGTTGTGAACCGGTAGGTCACTCCACACTCCTTCCACATTGCCCGCATATATGCTGACATGAAGTTGGTCCCCCTGTCGGACACAACTTCCTTGGGAAAACCCACTCGGGTAAAGATTCCCATCAGGGCCCTAGCCACAACAGGTGCTGTTATGGTCCTCAGAGGTATTGCCTCTGGGTACCGTGTGGCATGATCCACCAGAACCAGGATAAACCTGTGACCAGCTGTAGTCGGTGGATCTAATGGACCCACAATGTCGATGCCCACCCTTTCAAAGGGGGTGCTAACGACAGGAAGTGGTTCCAGGGGAGCTTTCAGCTTCACCCCTGTTTTCCCACTGGCTTGGCAAGACACACATGTCCGGCAGTAGTTATCGGACGACACTTTCATCTGAGGCCAATAAAAGTGTGGGACAAGACGGGCGAAGGTCTTGTCTTGCCCCAGGTGTCCTGCCAATGGTATCTCGTGAGCCAACTCCAGAAGGAAGGCTCGATAACGTTGAGGAACTACCAAGGCTCGTGACGATCCATGTAGGGGTGCCTTGGGTTCACTGTAGAGGAGGCCATCCTCCCAGTAAACACTGTAGTTCCCTTCAACGTTCCCTGCTGCCTGGGCTTCGGCCTGTCGCCTCAGCCCCTCAAGGGTAGGGCACTCCCTCTGGCCCTGGCAGAATTCCTCCCTGGACGGGCCTCCCTCCACGTGCCACTCGGCCGGGATGGGTAGGTCCTCCAGGTTGGTAACGTCCCCCTCCGCAGACTCCTGGTCCACCACCTCCGGTGGCCTATCCGTCCTACGGGGTGGAGACGCCGAGGCAGGCTCCTCCTGTCCTCGGTTCTTCCCTTGACTGGCAGCTGGCTGGGCCTTTGTTCCAGGCTCCAGCCGGAATGAACTCCCTCTTCGGGTAGTCGCGGACCTTGTGCTAACACAGGCCCAGTCAGGTGTACCCAGCATCTCGGTGTGAGTCCGGTATTCCACCTCCTTCCAAGCGTTGTGCTCCATGTCATTGCCCAGCAGACAATCGACTGGCACGGCAGGGCTTACGGCAACTCGAAGTGAACCTGCAACCCCCCCCATTCAAAGGGAACCTCGGCCACTGGATAGTGACCTGTTCTGCCGTCAGCCATCGCGGCTGGGTGGAGTACATCGGGAATTACCTGCTCTGGAGACACCAGCTGGCTACGCACCATAGTCATACTGGCTCCTGTGTCTCTCAGAGCCTCCCCTCTTTGGCCGTTGATGGTGATCCACTGCCCATACTTTGCGGTATTTGCGGGCACCTGGATCTTAGGAACCATCTCCCGTTCTCCCAGGGACACTAAAGTGACACCCGCCCACTCCCTTCCCTTAGTTAAGGGCATCTCCTCCCCGAGCACTACACTAGCTACTCCGGGGGTCTTTCCTCCAGTGGGAGGGGGTGATCGTTTCTGACACTTCGGATCTCCTTTATAGTGTCCAACGCCACCGCACTCGTAGCAATGGACAACCCTTGGCTGCTGACTCTGGCCAGGATTAGGGTTTCTGGGTGGGTTAGCCTTAGAGGTGAATCCTGTTCCCTTCCCTTGGAAGTTATTTTGGGGGCCTTTGGAGAACTCCTTTTTCTTTTCCCCTCCCTCTTTCTTCTGGGGGGCGCCCTGTCCGGCCTTTTGAGTATCCCCTCCAGTCCCCCTTGTGGACACCCTGGTACCAGCCCAAATGTCCGCCTCCTCAGCAAGCTTCCGGGGGCTGGTCAGCTTGCTATCCACCAGGTGTTGCCGCAGTTCAGGGAAACATTTCTCGAGTAGGTGTTCCTTCAGTACTAGGTCAAACAGCTCCTCGTAGTTCCTTACTTCACTGCCCTGAATCCAACCTTCCAGTGCCTTCTTTGCATAGTCCAGGAAGTCCACCCAATTCTGTGTGCCCAGCTTGTGACTACCCCTGAACTTCTGTCTGTACTTTTCAGGTGTTAGTCCAAACTTTCTGATGAGCGCCAGTTTCATGGTGGGGTAGTGGGTCTGCTCATCCTCTTCGAGGGCCAATAAAGCATCCCTACCAGCTGGAGGCATGTACTTATACAATCCCCCTCCCCAGTACTTCACTGGGACCCCATGGGCCCTCAACGAGACCTCATAGGCTGCTAGCCACTTGGCGATGTCGTCACCCGCCCCATAGCTAGCTACTATGTCCTTTGGCAGGTAAGGTTTGGGTTCCCTGGTGGACTCTTGGATTTGGCTGCCACCATTAGGAACAGTTGGTGCCCCAATTCTTAGGATCTGAAGCTCTATCTCTTTCAGTCTTATCTCATGAGCCATCCTCTCTTTCTCCGTCTCATGAGCCAACCTCTGTTCCTCCTTCTCCTTCTCCAGCTTTGCTAAATCCCATGTGAGCTGTCTTTTCTCTCTCCGATCTGCTAACTCCACGCTGGATAAGCCACCACTAGAGACAGTGCTGCCCTTCCTAGAAAGTGTCCTGGGCCCTGCTGACAGGTTCCCCCCCTCAGGTTGGTACATCTCAGCCCCCTCGGGGTCAGGCTCTCCATCCCTGTCTTCCTCCTCAGCCTTGCTTTCCCTGCGTGCCTCCCCCCAAGCCCTTAAGCTGGTTTGGAGTGCACCCTTCTTTGCTCCTGGGGGACAGTACACCCCCTCCCGCTGGCAAAACTCCCTGAGTTGGGCCACAGTGTACGTTTCTAGATTTTCTAGTACCAACTCCATCTCGCCCACTCAGGTTAGAGGACAGGTTTTGTGCAGTAACAATGCAGGGGGGTACCTTTAATAATACCTCCTCCCACCACCAGAGTAAATTTGGAAAAAACAAAAACCCACAATTAGGAAGGCCGCTTTGAGAAAACTCCCGGTGTAGGCCTATGGACTACCCACAGTTATTGTTGAGTATATGTAGGCACAGCTCTATCCCACCACTGAACACCAATTTACGTTGGAAACGCCCACTCCCACTCCGCAGGGTGGTGGTGGACTCCCCGAACACACTGTGGTAGCTTGGCTCGAGTGGTCAGGAAACAGGCGCAGTGCTAAGCATACAATATACCCATACAATAACCATGCGTGCATCCGTTCCAAAAACGACTCTACACCGTAAAAATTATGAAAATATTCTTTCTTTATCTTTTTCTCTTAGTTGCTGATTGGAAAAATAAATAGGTCAATCACAATATACAAGTTTCAATTAGTGCAGGTCAAATAAATATTGGCTGTCTGATGAAATAAATAGGGGTGATCATAAATAACAGGGCATAAATACAAGTGCAATATATACAGACAATTAAATACTTTGAGGCAATAAATACTGTACCAATAAATATTGTACACCAACAAGTCCTGAGGACCTATAAATATAGTGCAGCAATAAATAGGTAAAAACTCAATAAATACAGTATCCCCAATAAATAATTAAAAGTATACCGCAACCCTCATATAATCAGATGACACTTCAATTCTTAAGGGCTGATATGGCCCAGGCACAGCTTGTAGGGTTGTGGAAGGCTTGAGGGGGGCTACTCCCTGGCTGGGACAAGGCTGAGGCCTAATCTGAGGTAGATCCAAGGGGGGTATACCAGTGCCCTGGCTTTCTCTCTCCACACAACCTCTCTAGGTTAGTCCCAGTTCACCCCAGGCACAGTCAGGTGGGTTTCAGCACCTCCCTAGCCCCTTAGAGAAGTCTCTCAGGTCTCCACAGGGCCTTAGGCGCCCTCTACTCCACTTACTGCCCTTTTTCTGATGTTCCGACGCCGCTGGAGTCGTGTCGACGCCGTGAGGCGGTTCCGGTTCGGTCTCGGCGGCCTCGGCACAATGTCAGTTCTTTGACGACGCCGGCAGGCGGTTCCGGTCCGATGTCGGTGGCCTCGGTTCGATCTCGACCTCCGATTCGACGGCGTCGGGCAGTCTCTTCACGATGTCGACTTCGGGCGGCTCCGGTCCGATGGCGCTCTCGGCTCCGATGACGTCGGCCGGCCTGGCCTCGATGTCGACTTCCGGCGACTCCGGGGTGCGATCCTCACCCCCGACCTCCGGTGCTCCTCCTCACAGGCTCCGGGCGACTCCGGAGTGCGATCCTCACTCCCGACCTCCGGTGCTCCTCTACCTCGGTCTCCGACGACTCCGGAGGGCGGACTTCACTCCTCCGATGACGCCGCTCGCTCGACCTCGGTTCACTTCCTCCTCGACCTCTGGTATTCCTCACGACCTCCGTCGGCGCCCTCTCACGACCTCAGGCGGCTCCGGGTACGACGTCTGCTACTTCAGTCAGCGCCGCTTCTCCACCTCGGGCTCCAGGTCTTCAGGCTACTCGACGCCGGACTCCAGGGAAACCAGTTCTCAGGTCAGAATCTTGCTGTTTTCTTGGTTCTAAGGCCTGTTCCTGCTGTCCAGGTCCTTAGGATAAGTTTCTTCTGTCTTCTTCCCACACAGGGCTATAGGCTGGGATCCATCAGTAGGGACAAGTATCAAGGGTGGGTTTATGGACCCCACTCCAGGCACAAGTTTCCACCCCTGCTGCTTCACTCCTTCCTCCTTCACTGTTGTGCTCCTCTCTCTTCACCAGTCAGGTGCCAACTGCCAGCTCCAACTGCCAACACTCTGTCTTAACCTCCCAACATTCTAAACGGTCTCCAACTGTCACAGAGTTCTGGAATCTCCTGGAATGTTCTGGAAGGTGCTGGCAGGTTCCAGTGGATGCTGGTGATGTCACAGGTGGCCACCATCTTGTGCTCCAGGCCCTCAGACAGAAGTTTCAGGGGTAGCTAAAATGGCTCCCTGAATCTGCAGCAACACGAAAAAGTCTGGTGGTTCCCAAAAAGGAAAAAATTCAAACAGGGTTTGAGGCAAAAGTGGGACAAAATAAATAATGATGAGGAGGGACCACCCAAAGGGCTGACAGGTCTAACAGTGAGGGTAAATGTTCCTTTGCAAGACTGTCACGGGTCTCTTGTAGATTCTGTAATACAGCAGAATGATTATCTACATCAAAGGGTGCGGCTGATGCCGCCATGTCTAGACCATCAAGGTCTGGCACAAACATTTTCATGCTAAAGAGCATTTCGTATGAGGTCCGACCACCCAGAGATCTTTTAGGGAGATTATTTAGTGCATGTTTAGTGCAACCGAATTGCCCTCAGGCCATTATGGAAACGAAAATTTGACCTGCACCCCCAAAGACCTCATGGAATTCTTGTACGCCTTAGAGGCGAACGCTGGACCCCGGTCCAAATGGAAGGTGCCACATGCAAAATGTCCCACAAAGACATGCAAATCCCTGATGACAGTTCGGGCGTCAGCACTGCATTGTGGCCAAACCCATAAAAAGTGTGTGTATGAATCAACTGCAACCAAGATAAACTTATAAGCAGTATCTGAAGAAAAAGGACTGCAGTGATGTAAATAAACACAACCGAAAGGTTTATTAGAAATGCATAGCTGTGTTTGTGGTGGGCGTGTTGCCGTAGGCGGCTTAATCTGCTGACAAATGTCACATGAAAGTATGTAATTAGGGGAGGAGCCTAGCGCGCAACCAAGATGGCCGCGTAGGTGCGAGGCTCCCGAGGACCTCCGCGACCTCCTATCACTATCCTGAACATATCCTGTCCCAGATGAGGGGACTGTGTTGGTGAGCCCGAGCTGAGGTGGCGCCCGTTTTCCGCTTCCAAATCGGACCTCAGACACCGACTTTACCACCGATCGAGGTTTGCGGCCTTCTCCGAGCCGAACCCCGGATTTGCGTTGTGGGGCGATCCAGTGACGAAGTGAACAACAGCGGCGGGCAGGGCTTGGTGGTCGCGGAACCCGCACTTTCACTTTCGCTTTCGTACCCTCCTGGCTGTCTATGCGAGGTTGGGTCACGGGGCTTTGTGTGTTGGTGTGGCCTCTCTGGGGGGCCCCGCCTGCCCGCCGGCTGTGATCCGCCCCGCAGATCTGGGGGTGGCACCCCCCCGGAGCCCGTGGACCGGCTTGCCTGCCCTTCACGACGTGGCTGGTGCGATCGGGAGACTGGGACCATGGCCACGAAACAAGATGGCGACCGGGCAAAGGTAAAATCGACCCGGCGTGGTGCAGCCCAACAGTCCAACAGCATGGATCGCTATACCCTCCAGAAGGGATCTCCTGAGGTGCCCCGCAAGTCCCCTGAGGGCCCTACTGATGCCCCCGATCTGCCCACGGATCTGACTCTGCGGGATGTCATGGGCGCCATTGCCGAGATGAAGGCCTCTGTGGGCCAGCGTTTTGACACACTGGCGCAGAAGATCGACTCGGTCCTTGTAGATGTTGGCCTGATAAGGGCCGATCTTTCCAAGACCAACGACCGAGTTGATTCATTGGCCCACACCGCATCGGGCCTTACGACAGATGTGGCGGCCCTGCAAACGGAGGTGCGCCGGCTTGCTCGGGCGAGTGCGCTGATGGATCGTCGCCTGGAGGACTCCGAGAGTCGGGCCCGGCGTAACAACATCCGTATCATCGGGGTGCCTGAGGGACGTGAGGAAGCGGCGGCGGACCTTTTCGTGGAAGACCTGATCGTCAACCATCTCCAGCCACGGGGGCTGAGTAAATTCTTTGCTGTGGAGAGAGCCCACAGGGTTCCCGGGGGAAGGCCTAAGGTCGGAGCCGCTCCGAGACCTCTCATCGCCCGGATTTTTAATTTTCGGGACAGAGACGCTATCCTGCAATCCTCCAGACTACAGGGACCGATTAGACTTGATAATATGGATATTAATTTTTATCCCGATTTCACCCCTGCGGTCCAGAAGCAGAGACTGAGCTTCCTTGGTGTCAAGCGCCGTCTTCGAGACCTAAACATCAAGTACGCCATGCTCTTCCCAGCTAAGCTGCGAGTGGAGGTGGAAGGTCGCACACACTTCTTTGATCGTCCCGAAGCGGCCGGGGACTGGTTGGATACTCTGTCTGGAGATCGGGATCGGGGTGGCGGGGGGGGAGCGGCCGGGGGAGAGGGCTCGCCGGATCAAGACTGAGGGACTAATATTAGGCCTCGCTCGGGACAAAAATGATGCCACTTTTGACTATACGTCGGATTGCTTAATTTCCCCTCCTATGGAGGTTGTGTGGGGTCTCTTGGGGGTTCTCCCTCCTCCTCTGGGGGTCTAGTTAGTTTAACTATCTATGGGGCGACAGGCACACTGCACATTGGGGGGGCTGTCTGGGCTCATGCAGGGGTGCAGGGAGGGGGGAGTTTTGTTGGGGTGGGTGGGTAGGGATGGGGCGTTGTTTGTTATTCTCACAAGGCAACCCTTTTTTTGTGTAGGCTCTACTGTGCTCTCCGGGGGACGAATGATGGTCTTTGTGTATGATGGGGGGTAGGGAATTGACTTTGTTGTCTTGGAACGTTAATGGACTGGGGGACAGGATCAAACGAGGTGTGGTCCTACAGTATCTGAAGCGACTCTCGCCTGATGTGGTCTTCCTGCAGGAGACGCACCTTATTGGCAATTCCTTCTGCGCCATGAATCGGCGTGGCTACCGCCTTGTGGCCCACTCGGGCTTCACGTCAGGCTCGAGGGGGGTGGGTATCATGGTAAAGAACTCGCTCCCGTTAGAAATTGATGAGGTGCTCCATGATGACAGGGGACGTTACACTGTCTTGGTGGGGAGAATGGAGGGCAAAGTGGTTGTCTTCGTGTCGGTGTACGTCCCACCGGGGTTGCAGTCGACCACCTTTGCAGATCTGGGGCGCCTCCTCCTTGGCCTTCTGGGGGGGCTTCTGGTGGTGGGGGGGGATTTCAACGCGGTGGTTTCTGGAACTGTGGATCGTCACCCCCCTAGGGACCTCCCCCGGGCACAGGTGTGGCTATCCGGCCTCTTGGATACACTGGGATTGGTGGACTGCTGGCGCTTAAAACATCCCACACAGTTGCAATACACTTTCCACTCGGGGGCCCATGGTAGTCTCTCACGGCTTGATTATGTCCTTGTCCCGGCGGCCCATGTCGGGAGGGTGGGGGAGGTGCGCCATTTGGCACGGGGTATCTCGGACCACTCCCCGCTATTGTTGCATGTTGATGTCTTTCCGAGGGCTGAGAGCAGGGTGGTCCCAATCAATTCCTGGTACCTGCGCGACCCCACCATTCGCGCTGACTTGATTAAATCCCTCCAGCGCTATTTTGAGGAGAACGTGGGGTCAGTGCCTTCAGCTATCTCCCTGTGGGAGGCCTTCAAAACAGTACTTAGAGGGGAGGCCCTATCCCTTATTTCCCACGCCCGGAGGCGTGAGCGGGAGGAGGTGACCCGGGTGGAGGCTGAAATAGCGGAGCTGGAGGGTAATCTAGAAGATGGGGTGACGGACGCTGCACTACATGTCCTCCAGCTCAAGCAGGCGGCTTATAGGGCCCTCGTTACGGAGGCGGCCAGGGGCCTTAGTAGAGAGCAACAGGGGCGGTTGTATGATGTGGGTGATAAGGCTGGTAAACTGATAGCGTGGTTGGATAAAAAGGAAAGAGCGAATCGTGTGGTCCCGCTGATTGAGAAAACGAATGGTGTGTGTGTAACTGAACCAGAAGAAATTGTCTCCTGCTTCGCGGAGTATTTCCGCGAGGTGTATTCCCCGGTCTCTTCTTGCTCGGAAGAGGATTCCCGTGCCCTGCTCAGAGATATCGCACTGCCTTCCCTGTCCGGAGAGGACAGGGTGTTGCTGGACGCCGCTCCCACCTCCGACGAAATCGCCCTCGCCATACGCTTGGTCGCTTCTGGCAAGGCCATGGGCCCGAATGGTATCCCTATCGAGCTGTATAAGCTGCGACCGGATACATTGGCGCCTCACCTCCGCGCAATGTTCCTAGCGGCCCACTCAGTGGGCTCCCTCCCACTTGACCAGCGTCTGGCTACAATCGTGGTGATCCACAAGGAGGGGAGACCTCGGGATCGGGTTACTTCTTATCGGCCTATCTCACTACTGAATGCGGAGCCCAAAATTCTCGCTAAGGTACTTGCCAATCTGCTGGTCGGTGTGGTGGGAGATCTGGTTCATCAGGACCAGTCTGGCTTCATTCCCCATCGCAATACAGCCCTTAATCTGCGGCGTTTGCATGGGGTGCTTGCGCGCGTCCCATTCATACGGGAACCGGCCATTTTGGCGTCCTTAGACGCCACCATGGCGTTTGATACGCTTGAGTGGCCACACATCTGGGCGATGCTTGCTAAGTTCGGGTTTGGCCCAGGATTCATCAGTTGGGTCAAATTGCTGTATACGGGCCCATTGGCACAGGTGGTCGTGAACGGAAGAGTATCGGCCCCGTTCGAGCTGGGCCGGGGCACGCGGCAGGGTTGTCCCCTGTCGCCGCTTCTCTTTGCGCTTGCCTTGGAGCCCCTGGCGGAGTGGCTGCGGTGGGAGCCTTCCATCCGTGGTCTCCGTTGGACCCCCGAGTATGAGGATCGCGTATCCCTATACGCTGATGACATCCTTCTGTACCTAGCCTCCCCACGCAAATCACTTATAGTCCTAGTTGATGTTTTACACTCGTTTGGTCGTAACTCCGGTCTCGTCATCAATTGGGCTAAATCGTGTGTGTATGTTCTCTCTGGGGAGGCTCCTATTCTCCCGCGGGGCTGTCCGATCCAGATCGCCCCGCAGGGATTTCGGTACCTGGGTGTCTTCATTACTCTGGACCCGGAGGCCCGGTATGAACAGAATCTGCTCCCCCCCCTCCAGCGTCTGCGGGTAGATGTCGCACGCTGGCGGCGCCTGCCGCTTTCGCCGCTCGGCCGGGCGGCATTGTTCAAGATGATGTCTCTGCCGCGTTTTCTGTACGCTTTGCAGAACACTATGGACTTGGTCCCGGCGCGCTACTTCCGCGAGGTGGAGAGTCTGCAACGCCGCCTGTTCTGGGACGGGAGGCCGCGCATTGCTCTGGCTAAGCTGACGCTCCCATGGTTTGACGGGGGGATTGCCCTCCCGGATATTAAACGGTACTATTGGGCCTCCCAGCTCGCTGCCATTAACCATGGCCTCTACGGGCCCGCCTTAAACCCGGCTTTTGAAATGGACAAGATGCTCCTGCCAGGTGGCGACTATAATCGAGCGCTCTACTCTAGCGCGCCCGACGCTCGTCTGACGGGCCCCACGCGTGTCATGGTGCAAGTCTGGCACGCGGCCAATGCAGCTATGGGGTGGCAGGATCGTTTGACCCGGGCATCACCACTATACGCGTCTGAGCGGTTAGGTTCCCTGTGGACCTCTAAGGGCTTTGAGAAGTGGGACATAATAGGTATCAGTAAAGTGGGGGATCTTTGGACGAGGGGAGGATTTAAAACGTTCGATATGCTGCAGACGGAATTTCAGTTGCAGGGCAGTGAATACTTCCGGTATTTGCAGGTCCGTCATGCGCTGGGTTCCGTCTTCACGGACGTTGCCTCCATCCCGGAATATTCCCCCCTGGAAGATAGAGTGCTGGATGGGCACGTCCCGGACAGCACGATCTCACTTATATACAAAAAGCTGATCAACGACCGCTCGGGCCTGTTGACTGCCCTTCGTGCGGCTTGGGTTGCCGACGGGCTGGAGTTGGACGACGAGGACTGGACCTCCGCGGTGGCCTCCCCGAAGGAGGTGGCCATACCGGCTCGCCTTCGCTTCGTCCAGCTCAAGATACTCCACCGGGTCTACATGACGGGGCCAAAGCTTCTGCGTATGGGCTATGCCGGAGATGGGTTATGTAAGCGTGGGTGTGGTGCTTTGGGGACCTTTATGCATATTTTGTGGGAGTGCCCGGAGGTAGAGGGGTTCTGGCGTGGTGTACATGAGGTGCTGCGTCTGGTTACGCATGTGGCGCTGCTGCCTGAAGCGAGAAGATGCCTGTTGAATGTGTGGGAACCGACTGATTACTCAGCGCCGCAGACGTGGTGGGTGACTCTGGGATATATGATAGCCAAGCGTGATATTGCTCAACTGTGGGGATCCCAGAGGCCCCCGACGGTCTCGGCCTGGAAAGAACACATGGACTGGTGCATGTTTCGCGAAAAAGTGGTGTATGTGGCGAGGGGTAAGCCTGGGACATGGGTGAAAGTATGGGGCCCCTGGAACGCCTACCGAGGGGGTATCTGCGCGCCACCGCTGCTGCCTGATCCCTCGCCAGCCCCATCCCCTTAGCCGACTCATTCCCCCGCTGCCGGGCATTGGGTTCCCCCAGTCCTCGCTTTGCTCTCTTCCCCCTCTTCACACTTCTGTGTATAGTTGTGATCCCCCCTCTTGTGGAGCACGTGCTGCTATTTTTGATTGTGGGTTGCCTTGTGGGTGTGGTTTTAATTTTTGTTGCTCTTCATTTAAAATGAAACCGCATAATGGGGCCTGGATGATGTGGTTTTCGACATTGTTATCTATTGAGAAATGCTCCTCCTGTAATACCACGTGCTCCATGAATATATGTCGTATGTTCCTACTATTGCTAGCGGCCGGCCGGAAGGTTGTGGGCCCATACTTGTATACTTTTAAGACCTGTAATAAACGGTTTAAAAAAAAAAAAAAAAAAAAAAAAGAAAGTATGTAATTACGGGTTTGCTTATATAAGCCGCGCCACCAGTAATGCTGCTGCAAGATAGAAGCAGTCGCAGACACCCCAGCATGCGCCAAAGCCATGCCTTGTGTGCGGCTGTTATCAGTGAAGGTCAGCGGTCTGCGTTGGGAATCAACCGGTCACCAACGTCGTTAATTCTCACGTATGGAACATTATCGGGAATTAAATGATAAGACTATTTGGAAGGGAAACCCTGCGGGTAATTATCCCCCCTCTCTGTAGCAGCTATTGCTGCCAAAATGTCATTATTAATCTTATTCATGGATCTTGTAACTGCTGCAACTGAACATGTGGCTACTGCAGATTTGGCAGCTTCAGCTGCCAAACTGTTGCCAACTGCGTGCACTCCTACACGCTGATGACCAAGAGTATATATTACCTGTGTGAGAGGCAGACGGTCTTTAATATCTGCGACTCGAACCCAAAGCATTTTATGTTTAATTGAGCTGCCTTTAGAATCACAATAGTCATTTTGAGACCAAAAGAATAAATTGTCATTAAAAGACTGACCACAGTAATATGAATCGCTTACAATTAAAGTAGTCACATTTGGATCTGCAAACTCCAATGCTAGTACCAATGTGCGCAGCTCCGCCAATTGGGCTGTACAGTCTCCTAGTGAGTGTGTATGGACAACATTGGACTTGAACTCCCCATTCACTATGGTACCAGCCACTATAGTACAGGTCGCCGAGTAAGAATGCTTCGACCCGGTTGCCGGCTGCGCTGAACCATCAGTGTAAATGATACATTGGTACTGCTCAAGGGGGCGCATTGACAGAGGAGAAGGATGAACAAATTCATACTGCAAGAACTCCTGTGTACGCAATGAATTGTCAAAAATAAACGTGACATCTGGAGAGGTCAACGATGTGGCCCATTGTATCCAACAAGGATGCAAAGCCTTAGAGTTTGGTACACTCGCCTTTGTCACCGCTTCAAGAGCGGGACATGGTGTTACAACCAAAATCCATTTCCCTTGTGCCAGTGCGCGTTCCTTTAGGATAGCCATCTGGACAGCTGTCAAAACTTTTTCAATAGAGGAAAACCGCAATTCGGCTGAAGTGTACAAATGTGTTGCCTGGCACGATTTGTATCACCAGGTTAGTATGTTTATCACGAGTCAACAAGAATTTTGATTCAATAAGAGCAGACTGCAAAGATTGCAGTAGAGTGTTCCGTAAGCCAGCAGGTTTTTGAAAAGGTAGGTTGTATCAAAGCATACAAAGGCTTGATACGCTGGGCAAAATCGGGAATGTAAGTTCGACGAAATTCAAAAAACCCAGCAAAGACTGTAATTTTTTCAGTGTAGTCAGAGGGCGCAAACGTACGCATTTTTCCAAGAAGTGAGGCGCCAAGTCTCTTCCTTCATTGTTAAGCTCATAGCCCAAAAACAACACTGTGTACTCTGCAATGTGTGATTTAGCAAAGTTAAATTTGTATCCGTGGTCAGCAAACAATGCAATCCACGCGACAAAGAAGCGGCCATAACCCGTCGTCTGTTAGATAGATATCATCAACGTACGAGTATGCGTCTTTGTCTATGGTGTCTAACAAAGAGACAATACGGGCGGCGAAAACACCAGGGCTATTTTTGTAGCCCATTGCCAAACGCGTAATTTTCTTTTTGTTTTCCGCCCGCTGTGAAGGCGGTCCATTGACTGCTTTCAGGTGATAGATTGTGTGTGAAAAAGCTGTTGGAAATATCAAGTGCAGTTTTATATTTTTACGAACGAGACTGTCGGCTAGCGCAGAACTATGGGTATTCTGCCCCACACAAGTCCGACAATGTGAGTTCAAATATCGGTAAGCCAAAACTAAGCGGTACAACCCATCGGGTTTTGCTACTGTAAATAGTGGTTTATTCATCGTGACACACATGACTCAATTACTCCTTGATACTCTAGTTGATTCAGAATATTTGCAACGAGAGCTTTTGCTTCCTGCCGGAGAGGATATTGGGGTTGTGGCTGTGGTATAGACCGTAATGGTATCTCATGCGGGGGAGAATCTTTATCCCAGCCTACATGAGTATGGTACAGGGATGGTGCAAGCACCAAAGCCCACTCTTCTGCAAAAGTCTTTGCTTGCTCCTTGGAGAGGTTATGTGAAAAACTGGGGTGTATAACCTCCTCACCCTTGGGAGCGTCTAGAACAAAAGGCGGCGGCCAATCTTTCTCTACCAAAAGTATGTCATACGAAGAAGTCAGATTTTCCCCAAAAATCCCTTTTATTACACGTTGAATGTCACCTTTGGAAGAACTATATCATATAATCTGTCAGGGGGAGCCACTCGGGTGTCAGCCGTTTCTACTGTGATGAATGTTTCAGTTGCTGTCGCCTCCAGAAATGGACGCAGTGCTTGCCGCACTATTATAACCTCCGCTGCACTGTCTAGCAGCGTTACTGTCCATGTTAGGTTACGGAGCCGGGTTCTCACCATCTGTGGCATATCTCGCTGTTAAAGCAACAACTTTTTTTTCTGAAAAGGCGGTCATGGATGAGGAAAATGGTCTCGTTTCCTTTTGCTTTCAGTCTGACGAGGCTGCTCACAACCTTGTGGAGCACCTCAACCTCTGCCGCGATCCTGGCGTTCCCCTCCACCGGCTTGTGAGCCTGATGTTGCCTGTGAAGAAGGAAGAGAACACTGATCAGGAACCTGAAACCTGTCAGGAGACCTAATTCTCGCATGGTCGCACAGATCATAAGTGCCCTCAAAGGGTTCGGGAACTGGTGACGCAGCACGCGACCCTTGTGTTTGTTGTTGCTTCCCCTGTTTCTTATTTTTCCAATTCTTTTTAGGAAAGTTTGGACGGTCGTCTTTAGCAGACTGTGCCGTCTGTGTTTGCTGTTGCGCTGGTATTCTAGCAAAAGGCTTAACACCCAAACAATTGCGCCCAATTGTCCTATAAGCTTCTGCAATAATTTTTGGTTATTCGCGGGGTTTCTCCTCATCTCAGACAAGGCGCAAAGCATTAGACACTTGAAAGTTAACCGCATCTCCCTTGACATTAGCAAGGATCAGATCAGCAACTACGTCAAACACTCCAACCAACCTCATCCCCAACTCTACAGCCACCTCCGGTCCGTGTTCATCCTGAACACGCTTAATTACGGAGAGGAGCACAGTCATAGATGGTGTGCCAGAACATTTAGCATACACCGCCGCAAACACTTTGCCCCAATTTTAACAATCAGTTTCTTCGGGTATTAAGCCTTTCTGCAAACTAATAGTAGGAATCCTGTGTTTCTCCACTGGAGTTGTATTCGGAAACACCGCTTCCAGCTAGTCAAATTTCTCTGTAAGTCAGTAAGATAAGTCTTCCTTATTCTGGGGACACTTGCACATAACCGAATTAACCATAACCGGACTAATAGTTAGTCCCACTAGTCCAGCTGGTTGCGCAGCAACCCCAGGTGCTCCCACCTGTAGATTGCGTGAGACGTATTGTACTAGAGCCCTGTATACCTCGATTAAGGAGGTATGTAATATGAGTAACTCGTCTACAGCAACTACTAGATAATGTGGATGAGGTGAGTACCCGGCCAAAACTGGCCAAGTGGCCCCTGGAATCGATAAAGGGCCTAACCGGACCGGGGTCACGGTTTGGGGTAGGGCGCCATTAAACCAAATACGGTGTTCCCATGCTGAAATCGGAACTTCGAGAGTCGTATTTGGCCGGTACGCTACAGGTATCGCAGTGGGAGTGTATGTATGGAACAAGTTATCATCTCCATTCACTGCTGGAAAGGTTACCCAAGAATAAAACACTTCAAAGTGGTGAGCTAAATTAGACCCTACCCCAAAAGTAGTCAAATGACGATGGAGCGCCCGCAGCTAAGTGCCGCACTATCTACCTCAGCCATATCGAGTAGAAAAGAAGAACAACTTATAGCGTGGCAGCTCAATAGGGTAGTAATTCAAAAGAACTAAAAAAACATTTTATGTATCAAGCTTGAAGAAAAACCTATAGAAACATCAATATAGGTAACTTATGCCGTCCCAGCTGTTTACCAGAAAACAGAAGCGAGGGTATCATGGACAAGCACAAGTACTACTAAAGAGTCTTGCTTATAAGAACCAGACCAAACGTTAGGTGCACCATGTTGCAGGGATTCTGCACATATACAGAACTATGCACAGGAAACCAGGACCTCGTGTATAGCGGTGTACTAAAATTCCCACCCCAGTACCCAGAACCCCAATCCGACTAGCTACAGTGTCTCATTCGTTCTCCATGCTACAGCGAAGCTACCAATGATAAGACATCCTAGAACATGCTACTCCATCCCTCTCAGGATACGTGGGAACAAGAACACTCTTTCGTTCAAACTCTCGTACTTGTCCAAAACATGAGTAAATGGAGCCAAGGAATAATTTTAAATGTTTATTTTAACTAACGTGCTCTATAATGCAGTACACTGGCCAATACTAGCAGCAATATGCATAAGATCAAACAAATCAGCATTGTTACAATTCCATATAGAACAAAAGGGGAAATCATATTATAATGATGGTGTAAACAGGACTATAGCGCCTTGTCACCCTCCCCATGCTAGAAGCTAGTTTATTATAATTATAGAAGACCTCCAGGCTTTGTCAGGAGGACCCCATACCTCCGAGTTCAGATGCAGGAATTTACATCTCCAGACAAGCACAGCTCTTCTATCCTGGAAAGCGTTTCTCCAAGTGTCTTTAACATGCATGCAATGCAATATTAAAAGCACTAGATTTCCAGGTTTGCAGCTGTGTTCTATGTTATGGCTAGGGACGTGAGACTGACCAAAGCAAATCAACAGAGCTCATTGTTTTTTTACCTCGAACACGCTGCACAGATGAGGAGCAGAGATTTCAACAAAATATGTGAAATGCAGACAGTTCTCATGTGAAAACGAGCAAGCAAAGTGTTTACGAGAAATGTGGTATGTAGTAACATGAGCAAAAGCGGCAAAATGGCGGCCAAGCATATACTAACTTATGCTAACTTAGCAATGTCCGCAAGTGTGTCCATATCCTCACTACAGTGTTATATTGATTGATGTATTTTATAAAATGTCACTTTACCATTGAAACTTGAAAATAACCACGTTAAAAAAAGTGACAAAGCATGGCTCTGGAAGCTTTTTGGACAACTTGTTTTCACCAGGGCCAGGAAAAGGGGCCGTTTGGCTGGTCGTTTTCACAGCAACAGGTCCCAATATCCATAAAATCAAGGTCAAACAGTATACTATCACCAACCTCCTACCCTCAATGATGGTGCAGCGGCAGGGGTCGCTTTAGAGGGCAGTCCAGATACATCGACAAGAATGGTAGGCATACAACCAATTCCTATTGCTTTGGGGGGAGGCACATTTCAAAGTGTTATCATGCTTGGTCAAGCCTAACCAGGGATCCCTGGATATTACAAACCGTCCAAAGTTATCACATAGAATTTTTCAACACTACTTATCAGGTTTCTCTTCCACCTAAGATTCAGTTTTCACATGCTGATACCCTCCTCATAGATCAAGAGGTTCAGGAATTATTACTCAAACATGCAATCAGTCCTACTCCTGTCCTTCCATTAGATATTTTAGCAACATTTTTTTAGTAAAGAAAAAGAACAAACAATTACGTTCTTTCATAAATCTTTGATCGTTCAATCAATCAATCAGTATTTGTTAGGCACTACTACTTACCCATGCGCGTCTTAAGCATGATCACAAGTTGATGCTGTTAAAGTTTGTTCAAGAGTAGGCATTTGACAAGTTTCTTGAAGGATGCAGTGGAAGGATTGGATCTGATCTCGGGAGGCAGGGAGTTCCAGATTCTTGGAGCAAGACTGGTGAAAGCACGATTGTAAGATCTTTTCTTTTTTAATCTTGGTGGTTTCAAGACTTTTAAGGTTCCGACTAGAGGCCAAAAGTTCAAGCTTATTCGCCAGGTAGATCGGTAGTTGTAATGTATGGCTTTATGGGTCAGGCAGGCTATCTTGAATCAGATTCTGGCTTCAATAGATAGCCAATTTAGTTGCACAAGGTCGGGAGAGATGTGGTCATGCTTTCTAGAGTCTGTGATGAGTCTAGCCGATACGTTCAGGGTAGCTCTGAGTGGGGCCGAGCTAGCTTCGGGAAGTCCGGCAAGGGTCACCAGACCATATTCCATTCTAGAGGTAACCAAGGATTGAACCGCCGGCCTGAGGTCTTCGGGGGGGGAGTAAAGGTTTGATTTTCTTAAGGGTATTAAGTTGGAAGTTGGCTCCCCTAATAGTAGCACTGATGTGCACTTGCATGTTTAAGTGTTTATCCAAGGTGATGCCTAAAGATTTGGCAGAGTCTACAACATGAGGGATACTGTTCAGAGCAGTGAGTTGTTTAAGCCAGTCCAGGGTAGGAGCCGAGTGATTGTGGTGGGGGGAATCAAAAGAAATTCAGTTTTGGGAGTATTTAACAGCAGATGGTTCTGAGCTAACCATTGTTGGATTTGCGCAAGTACAGAATTGAGCCTTTTTATGTCCTCTTGAGAGGAGATCTTCAGGTACAGTTGCGTGTCATCCGCATACAGGTGATACTGAATATTCGTACTTGCTGTGTTTCTGAAAGAGACTGTAAGTATATCTTACTAATGGTATTGCAAATCCATTGTTTGGCAGGCCTGTAGTGTATTGATGGTAATTGCCTCTTTTTGTTATTTAAATACCCAGCTGACTCAGAGGGCATCCAGTTAATGCTGTGACGCACAGATGCTGACGGGAACCAGTATCGCAAGTCTCTCTTTTCCTATTATATCCCAGCCCCTTTCCTCCCAAGGGCTGCACCTTATTTAGGGAGAAGCTATTCCTTGAACTGGCCAGGCACTGTGGGGATAGGATGTCCAGCATCTGTTCCAGTATCGTCTCTGTGATTGGAACCAGGTGAGTGCATGACAGAAGGCTAAGCCTTATACGTTTCCATCGCATGGATGATTTGGACGACCAGATGCATGATCAGGACATGGACTAGGTCCTGTCTGCGGCTGCCCCAAGTGTTTTATACCTAGCAAGTGCCTTGGGAGTTGTACAGCATGAGGTTCAGTCCTTGCAACAGTAACATTTGTAGCTTAAGAATGAACTGGTTAATGTCACCCTCAACACCTACTATATTTCTTTGAGGAGCGGCTGGGGTGGTTCCCAAGAATGCATGTCCTGTCTTGCAGCCCTCACACTTTGGTGATTTGGGAATTCAAGCAAAAGCTTCCACTAACGAAAGCGCTAATCCTGTTCATGTCACAATTACCACTCCAGTCCCAGTGCCTCTGGCCCCACCCAAACTGTTTTTGGGGGATAGTAATAAGTTTGACACCTTATGGAGTCAGTGCCAGTTACACTTCCTTTGTAAACCAGGAGTCTTCCGCTCTGATACTGCCAGAATTTCTTTTGTCATTTCTTATCTTGGGGGACAGCAGCCAATTGGGCTATCCCACTTACTAAAATGAACAACCCAGTTGTACATGATTTTGGAAGGTTTAACAAGATGATAATCCATCTCTTTGCAAGGCACACCTTTGCCCAGGCCAGTGATAATGAGTTGTTAAACCTACGTCAGGGTAATAAGGATCTCCTTACTTATACAATTGCCTTTGGTAAATTTGTTAAGGAAGCCCAGTCGCCCGAGGAGAATACAACTCCACTGTTTCATAGAGGGTTGAGGGATGATATAAAGGATTCCCTGGCACACATCGTAGATTTACCCTCAGATTGTTTCAAGTTCATTGATTTAGTTATCAAGCTCGACCATAGGTTGAATTACCAAAAAGGAAAGAGCTTTTGAGGAACCCATACTGCTAGTTGTGCAATCAGAGCGGAAACACACAGAGTCTTAGAGCCAGGACAGTACAGAACCCATGCAAATAGGGGACTTGCGTGGTTCCCTGACTGCCGAAGAAAAAGAACATAGCAATAAATATATTCTGTGTTTATATTGTGGTAAGGCCGGGCATAAGAATGCTCTGTCAAGCCGCAGGGAATTCAGAAGGCTAGCTCCTTGACATTGGAACTGATGCAGGAAAAACTAGAGAGCCCGACTGACACAGGGGTCAATCAGTCGGGTGCAGACCTTGAACTGACCCTCCCCCTTGGCTAATACTTCAACTAAGGCTCCACGTAACGATTTCAGTCACTCTTATCATTTTATCCCAACAGAAGCAAGTCCGTCCTATGATCTTAGATTCCGGAACTACTGGAAATTTTTTAGACTTAACCCCGGGCAGTTCTTTATACATTCCACGGGTTAAGAAAAAGGTACCGGAGCATGTTAGAGCCATAGATGGCTCCGGAATCTCTTCTGGGATGATCGTATTTCAAACGATTCCATATCCATAGTATGTGAGAATGTTCATACAGAGACTTTAATCTTTGACCTCGTTGACACACCTACTTTTTTTCACTATTTTAGGGATTCCTTGGCTTCAGTTGAAAATCCCTATCATTGATTGGTCCCTCCATCTTGTCACCTTGGGGTCCCAGTATTTTAAAACTCATTGGTATAGTTGCGCATTGGATGCACCTCCCTTGAATTGCACAACCTTAAAACCAGGGTCCTTGGACTACCTTCCAGTAGAATACCAGGACTTCCAAGATGTGTCTTTGATGAAGAGAAGGTTACACAATTACCTCCCCATGGGAAATTTGACTGCCATATCGACTTTGTTTCGGGAGCTGCACTGCCCTGCAGTCAAATGTATGCTCTCTCAGAGCCTTAGATGGAACACTTAAAGAAATACCTAGACGACATCCTAGCCCTATGGTTTATACAACATTTCACTTCTCCTGCGTCATCGGCGTTCTTCTTTGTTTCGAAGAGGGATGGTGATTTGCAGGCGTGCATATATTACAGAGCCTTAAACAAAGTGACTGTTAAGAATAGATATCCTTTGCCACTAGTTCCAGACTTGTTAGATCAGGTGTGAAAGACCACGGTGTACATTAAACTAGACTCGTGTGGTGCTCCCTTACCGTCCATATTAAAGGTCACAAATGGAAGAAGGCTTTCCGAACTAAGGTCAGGTTGTCTGAATATAAAGTCATGCCTTTTAGATTGTGTAATTCCCCAGCAGCTTTCCAGTACTTTATCAATGAGGTTCTGTGAGATTTACTAGATGTTTGTGTGGTCATTTATATTGACGACATCTTGATCTATTCACAAAACATGATTGAGCACAGAAAATATGTCAGGACAGTCTTGCAACAACTCAAAGGACATGCCCTTTTTGCCAAGCTGGAGAAATGTACGTTCCATACCCAGTCTTTTGAGGTTCTGGGATATATCCTATCTCTAGAGGGGGGGGGGGGGTGACCATGGATAAGAGAAAGGTCCAGGTGATTCTAGATTGGCCAGCCCCGACCATGGTGAAGAAATTAAAGATCTTCTTGGGTTTCTCAAACATTTACCGACAATTTAGCACACACGTTTCTGACATTGTAAGTCCCATAACCAGACTATTATGAAAGAAGGTAACATTTGAGTGGTCTAATGAGGCCAATAATGCCTTTAACTTACTTAAGGAAAGATTCACCACAGTCCCTGTGCTTAGACATCCAGAAAACACGCAGCCTTATTTTGTAGCAGTGGATGCCTCCCAGGTGGATGTGGGAGGTATTTTATCACAGCGTGATAGCACTAGAGAACAAAGCATCCAGAAGTCTTTTTTTAAAAAAAATTGTTACTGGCAGAATAAAATTACACAGTTGCGGAATGAGAGTTGTTGGCAATCAAATTGTGCTTTCAAGAATGGCAACACTACATATTAGGGACCCCGCATGTTGTCACAATCGACACTGATCATAAGAGTCTGCGATTCCTCCGGTCTCTTAAAGTACTTGACCCTTAGGCAAGTTACGTGGTTATCATTTTTCAATGAATTTAATTTTGTTTTCACCTGTTGACCAGGCACTCAACAGGTTAAAACTGATTTACTATCTAGATGGGGTTACTTAAATCAAGGCACTCAGAGTCAGGCACTACAGAACATTGTAGACTTAGAACACATCATAGGTCTCTGCGACCAGGGCTCTTTTCTAGATAAGGTCTGGGGAACTTTGAATCCAGAAGAAATAAACTCTTGGGTGGCTAGTAAGGACAATCACGTACACAATTGGCTTCCTCATCATAGTACCAACTTGTATGTCCCCATGAAGGAATTGAATCAGGAAGCTCTAATCTAGCGTCATGACACTCAGTTAACGGGTCATCCTGCAATCCAAAAGACTTCAGTAAACTGTCAGCAATGGTTTTGGTGGCCTACCTTATCTAAGGATGTGCATGACTATGTTCAGACCTGTCCTCTATGTTCTCAAAATAAGGCCTGCCATTCTGCCCCATTGGGCATTATTTACGAACCTTGCCCTTACCACCTCATCCCTGGCATTCCATTAGCATAAAATGTATTGCTGACTGTCCCAACTCTAATGGCTATACTACCATTTGGGTAGTAGTAGATCTTTTTTCCAAGATGACACATTTTGTTTACCTGAAGAAATGCCCACCGCCGAAGCCCTTGCCATGCTGTTCATTCCACAAGTCATGCGATTGCAAGGACTCCCTTTGGTCATTATTTCTGATCAGTGCCCGTAATTCATTTCACGATTTTGCCAGTCTTTGCACATTTTTGGACATTGATGCTCAACTCTCGTCTGCCTTTCACCCACAAATGGATGGGCTGATGGAGTGGGTAAATCAGGTTTTGGAACAGACACTGAAATGTCCTATGACATCTTCTTCCAAAGATTGGGATCCTTCTTAACTTTTGCTGAATTTGCCTACAATTTCTCCCTTTAATTGCATAACTGGTATACATCCAAGTATGTTGCCTGAGAATGTTGTTATGAACTCTGAAAATGTACCTGCTATACAAGACTTTATAAAACATATGGTAAATTCCCAACAGCAGGTGCCATCACACTTGCCCAAAGCACCACTTCCTAATCCTCTTCTCAACTTCTTCCAGGAAAGTCTTATCCCCTTTCCTGCCCAAATAAAAGATGTAATTCTTCCTTGAATTCTCACAAGGTTTTTTTTATTAAACTCTAACGGTATGTGGTCAAGCAAATAAGAAAACTTAGGTAAAATAGACAACTTGACCAGGTTAACACGACCATACAGGGTGAGAGGAAGATTATGCCATTTCTTTAAAATCCTGTCCACCTCTTTAGAGACTTAATCCAGATTCAATGCAGGGACCTTCTCCAGATCCTGTAATATTGTTGCCCCCAAATATCTTAGTTCCTTCGATAACATGATGCCTCGATGATCCTGATTTTAAACCACTACCTCAGTTTTACTGCTATTAACCTCATAACCAGACAACTTCCCAAAGGAGTTCACCTTTGCCATCGTATTTGGTATGGCCTGGTTAATGTTCGAGGTATATAACATCAGATCATCGACATATAAATCTATCTTCCTGGGGAAGGTTACCACCATAAATGGCATGATTTCCCTATTCTGCCTCAGACTTTGTGCCAGGGGTTCAATATATAGACCAAAGAGGATAGGTGGCATCTATCTTTACTGAAGAGGTAAGGCTACCATTAACTAATACCTGTGCTTGAGGTGCCCTGTAAATCTTACTCAGCACATACTGAAACTCCTCCCAATGCCAAACACCTTTAGTGTGCTTACCAAATATTTCCAGTTCACTCGATCACAGGCTTTAGCCACATCAAGGGTTACAATTGACATGGGGACTCCCTGACTCCCTGAGTTGTGGCAAGATCTATTGAGCCTACAAGGGTGTGTGTGAGGTCTCTCATCTGTCTTCCTGGTAGCAAACCCTTCTGATCATCATTAATTAGACTCCCAGCTACCTTACTTAAACGGGATGCCAGAATACTTGTGAAGATTTTATAATCACAATTAAGCAGTGAAATCGACCGGTATGACTGACACTGCTTGGGATACTAACCTGGTTTCAAAATGAGCGAGATAACTGCCTCTTCCAAGATTCCGGTAAAGGGGAATCCTTTCTTGGCACCTCATTAAATATTTCCAACCAGACCAGGATTACTACCTCCGACAGCTTGATGTAAATTTTATTAGAGACCCCATCTGGCCCAGCTGTTTTCTCCCTTTTAAGTTTTTGGACTGCTGTCAGGATTTAATTCCCCGCTATTACACAATTAAGGCATTACTGCTCATCGGCACTGAGCATCTGTAGCAGTTTGCCTGAGTGCCAGTTATCTACTTCAACCTCATCCACCTCAAGAATTTCTAAATATGGGTCCTGAAAAAAATTATGAAATGTCCACTCTTTCCCTTCCAAGTCCTCCACCACTCTATCCTCCTCTTCATTCTTAATTTTCCTTATATAATTGTGTGTTCTGTCCATCCAGGCTTTCCAAGCCAACAATTTTCCACACCTCTCTCCCTGCTCATACTCCCTCAGCTTACTTGCAGCCCACTGCTGTTGTTATTTCTCCTCCAGTTTCAGTTTAAACTGCAATTGCAGATACTGCACCCTTTCTTCTAAGCTCTTTCTTATGTTCCCTTGGACATGACATAATTTTAATTCAGCTTCCACTGCAGCTAACTTCTCTTTCAGCAGAGATGCCTGCTCCTTTTCTTCTCTAATCAAAGCCGCAGAAGAACACCTAAAGGCCCCCCTCATCCAGGCCTTAAATGCATTCCACATCACATAAGTAGGGGCTGAGGCTATGTTCCACCTAAATAAACCTACTGAACCTTCTTCTATCTCCTGCATTATTTCTGGTTGAAGGAGTAGTCTTCTATTTATAGTCCATCTCCATAATGCTAGACTTACTGTCAATTTTAACTGCAAACATAGTGTGGCATGGTCAGATATATAAATATGAATATATTCGATTTCTAAAACTCTTTCTACCTCTGTTGCATCTAAAAAGAAGTAGTTGATCCTTGAGTGATGACCATTATTCTTACTGTAAAAGGAGTAGTTTCAAGATTTCCCCTTTACTCTGCGCGACACATTGCAGAGGTACAAGTTTTCTATCATTGATAAAAGATAAGCCCTAATCCTAGGTGAGCTAATTTGTGTACGGACTGAAGACCTATCTAAGTTAAGTCTAATAAGATATTAAGTCCCCTCCTAGAATAAGGGGGCCTTTAAACTCTAACATGCTAGAGAACAGATTTGCCAATGTTGAGACAGCATCCACATTTGTGCCATGATAACTGACAAGGGTGTACAAAGTCTGCCAAACTTTAATCTCAACTATTATCAATCGCCCCTCCTTCAGCGACCTTGTATCTCTGCACCTCCACCCCGGAGTATGCCTCAACTACTTTAGCTACCTCTTTTGTACAGTGTTGCTGATCTGTTACTACTACTTTTTATACCCATCTTTGCTTTGTGAAATGCATCATGTTCTCTGACTGTAATAAGTGGATCTCTTGTAGCAAAATGACTTGGGATGAACTTTCCTTCAAATATTGGAGGAACAGAATCTGCCTTCTTCTAATCCGCAAACCATTCACATTCCAGCTCATGTTATTGAGAATGTGAGATACTAAACCTTTAGTGATTTATCCTTCAAAGCTGGGCCCAATATTTTCTCTGTAGCTGTATATGACTGGAAGTTAATTAAAATCTTCCTAGGTTTCTTCTGCGCAGGGTTCAGTTTAACGGGATCACAATGCACTCTTTGGATCTCCATTTCCAGGTCTGTAGTAGAGATCACCTGAGGAGAAGCCTTGGCTAAAAGATCCACCATAAATGACTTGTTATCAGCCCCCTCTGCCCCATCCTTGATATCCAAATCCTTATGTTGTTCCTCCTGGAGCAATTCTCCATTCCCTCTAGTTTCTCTGTCAATTTCTTTTCCCTTTGCTTCAATCTTCCAACCTCTTGAGTATTATCACTCACATTTGACCCTAGCTCCTGAACCTTACTTTCTTATGTATCTGTGAGTTGAGCTATGATACTAATTTTCTCCTCCAGACCCAGACACATGTCCAGTATCACATTTTGGCTTGCTTCGGAGGCCAAGAAGTGTTTCTTGATCTCTTGAGATAATTGGCTAATCATCTCCTGAACCGCTACCCAACCTGGTGCATCTCTGCCAACTCTTTGGTCAATTGATCAGGTGGGGGTGTCTGAATAGAACTCCGGCACTCGTATACCATCCTTTCAGCCCCGGCAATCCCCTCCTTAATACTATGCGATAGGCACGATTCTTCCAGTGGTAGAAATCTATTTGTGGTAGGTTGTCCAGGTGGATTACAGGGGAGTCTATGACCATGCCCCTATTCTTAACCTGATTGAACAACCCCCCACCCTTCCCTGAGGTGGCTACACTGGTCATGGTATGTCATGGTATTTATTTAGAAAAAAGATCTCAGTGAGTGGGTCACTGTGGGACCTTTGGTAGTATTCTTACTTCTTTTATCTTTTAACACTTGATCCCTTTTTGATGGCACTCTGTTAGGGGAGCTTTTAGCTTTCCATGGAGTAGACCCTCCTAACTGCTTGCCCTTCCCCTTAATAAGTACAGCTCGGGTATCTAACTCACTTTGCAAAAAGGTCCTTGACCTGAATCTATATCTTTTACCCAAAGCTTCTTCTCCCACTGCCTGGTTGACAGTATTTGAGTCCTTATTTACTCTTGGTTCAACCTCCATTAGCAGCCTTACCCTCCAGCCGCTGACTCACGGTTTCCATATGGTTAGATGTGGCTGTGTCCCTCAGCTATTCTCTCCTTCCTTGGCTCAGGCAACCGCCAGCAGTCCTACCCTGCTTCCAACTATACTGCTGCTTTGTTCTCTTGCCGCTTGTTCCTTGTGGCAGCCACTTGTGCTGACTCTTTCTGAACTTCCCGCGCTGGGATTGCTACTGCATCTGGGAAGGATGCGCTGAGCCACTCTGATACCGAGGAGCACACTCACACTCACCACCACAAACCACTGGAGCTTTAAAAACCCACACATCGACCCTCAAATGATCAAGATCAGAGGAATAAGCTCAATACTCAACTTCTACATCCGAGGAAATCAGGTAACAGATCTATCACTGCGCACTCCGATTCCCATGGGTGGAGCTACCGACCCACTCTGCTAGCTGATCGCCATGTTCCCTGTATTCTCCACACCCCTGTTCTTAGTAACTTTCTAGCTTAAACACTTCAAAAGTTCTTAGTAACTTTTGAAGTGTTTGAGCTAGAAACAAATGTTTTTGTTAAAATCTGCAGATTGTGCAGCAGATGATGGATTATGTGGTAAATGCCCCACATCATCGAAAATTGCAGTGGCCACTCAATTGCATAATTCCAGTGGCTTTGCTTATGGTATATCTTGCAGCAAAGTGGCCGACCTATAAGTCTGTCCAACCCAGACTTGCAGTGGTGTAGCTATCGTTAATTTATGAGGTCCAATGGCACAGAAGCGCAGGGGGTTGCAGAGTCCACTCTATCCCCAAATATGTCTGTCTTTTACTGCTCAGCCAGGATTTAGGGGATATGTTGGTAGTGCTTCCACTGGGGAATCATATGTACATGCTCTGTTGAAATCAGAACAATACGCTCTTGAGTGCTGTTTAGTCACTGAGATTCAGGTGGGTGTGAATGTCAGTTTCCCAAGTAAAAAAACAATGGGTCACATGGTGAATGGGTGAGATGACCGAGTTTCAGGAAGGACTATTCCCATGAGAAACAGGGCCAGTACTGATTAGCATCAGGTGGGCTTCTGGGGCTGATTTAGATTGTGGCAGATAGGGTACTCCATCTCACCAGTGACTAAGTACCATATCCTTCACCCTCAAGGTCCGACCTGCCCGATTTTAAGTTGGGCAGACTGCAGGTTTTACACTGATGAATTTACTCCATTGGTATAAAACTATCTCAACAGCTCAATGAAGGAGGGGCCATCAGAGATAAGCCATTCGACCATCTACCCTATTTCAAGTGGATGGTCAGGTGATTTTTTAACTGTGTCCCGGGACACCAAAAAACAAAAGAAAAATTACCACCATACAATGGTAGATAACCCTCGTGGAGTGGGAGTATTGATTTTTTATTTTTCCAAAACTGACTCCTACTTTAGGAGTTTCTTTTTGAAAATTAACAAAACTTTGAAAAAGTTTTATGCCCAGCTGTTTGATGGAGTAATCCGTGAAGCTTTTCCTAGGCTGACAGAAACCGCCATGACGGCGGTTCCTGCAAACATATAGAGATGTCGGTGGGATGCCCTGACATATCTAAATTTTGCAAGTTGAGTAAAGGCAGAGTGGCTGAAGTGAAATCCGCCACCACCTTGTCTGCCTTTGCTTCATCTGCCAAACCCTAAATCAGGCCCTCTGTATATAATGAGTTGGAATGCTAAGCCGAGCGATTGCCAATTATTGTGCTATTTGCATGCATATGTCACATCAAATTTTACATGTTTAATTGCCAGTACAATGCCAGGAAACCTGAGACTAGTGCATCTTTCAAAGCCTGCTACCGCAAATGATTGTGAATTCCAAAAATTAGTAAACTTGCACCTATTCAAAGAGTACTTGTATGGATGCACATTTACTACTGTTTTTGGTAAACAGTTGCAATATTTATTTAAGTTCCTGCTCCCAAAAATGAATAAGTTAAAATCTATTAGTTACATTGTACCTGTCTGTCAAATTCTAGGTCCTCCCGCCTGATTTTGAGTTAGACGGACCTCAAGTTCTACACCGATGGAGTACAATTTACTCCATCGGTGTAAAACTTCCTCCGACAGCCTGACAGAGTTGCAGCCATCAGAGCTAAGCCCTCAATAGAGTAGATGGTCGGGTGGATATTATTAACTGCGTGTGATCGCCGGTATATCCTGGTAGTGAGGGGCAGAAAATAAAAAATGATCACCACACTATGGAAGAAAACTCCCATGGAGTGGGTGGCCATTAGTTTCTTACCTTTCAAAAAGAAACTCCCATTTTAGATGTTTGTAATTGAAAAATAAAGAAACTTGGAAAAGTTTAATGGCCAGCCGTCTGACATGTTTTATATGCAAAACATTTCCTACACTGATAGGAACCACCTAAATTGGGGTTCCTGCCAAAGTATGGAGATTTCCACGAGGCTGTTAGACATCTCAAAATTAGGCAAGCAAGGAAAAGGCAGGGTGGCTGACATAAAGCCCTCACCCATCCTGTTTGCCTTTACACCATCCACCAAACCCTAAATTAGGTCCTTTGTTTAGACAGATACAGTGGGCGAAAAACAATCAATCAATCAGGGATTTGTGAAGTGCGCTACTCACCCGTGAGGGTCTCAAGGCACGGGGGCGCAGATCCGAGTCAGCCGAAGAGCAAGGCCTTGAGGCTCTTCCTGAAGGTGTGCAGAGTGGGGAGCCTCTGATGCTGATCGGGAGTTCGTTCCAGGTCTTTGCCACGATGTAGGAGAAGGCTCTTCCACCCGCTCTGGCTCTGTGGATGCACGTGGTTTCGGCAAGGGTGAGGGCGAGGTCGGAGGAGCAGAGGTCTCTCTTGGGTACATGGAAGAAGACTCTTTCGTTGAGGTATTGGGTCCCATGTTTTGGAGGGATTTGTAGGCGTGAGTGAGTAGCTTGAAGGTTACTCCCTTCTAAACAGGGAGCCAGTGGAGGTCTCGAAGGTGCTGGGTGATGTGTTCATGCCGTGGGATGCCGAGGACGAGTCTGGCCACGGTGTTCTGGATGGTCTGGAGTTTGCCGAGCAGGGATTTGTTGATTCCAGCATAGAGGGCATTTCCGTAGTCCAGTCTGCTTGTTGCGAGTGTGTGGGTGATGGCCTTTCTGGATTCAGGGGGTATCCACTTGAAGGACTTGTGAAGGTTGCGGAGGGTGTTGAAGCAAGTGGAGGAGGCGGCATTGATCTATCGGGTCATGGTGAGGGAGAAATCGAGTATGATGCTGAGGTTCCAGACTTGGCCCGTGGGAGTGGGGGTGTTGTTGAGGGCGGTGGGCCACCAAGTGTTGTCCCATGCTACAGGGTTGGTCCGAGGACTTCTGTCTTCTCCGAGTTGACCTTCAGACAGCTGCTGCTCATCCAGGATGTGACGTCTTTCATTCCTTCCTGGAAGTTGAGTCTGGTCGTGTGGGGATCCTTTGTGAGTGAGAGGATGAGCTGGGTGTCGGCGGCATAGGATACTATGCTGAGTCCATGTTGTCTAACGATGGCGGCGAGGGGGGCTATGTAGATGTTGAAGAGCGTGGGGCTGAGCGGTGATTCTTAAGGTACTCTGCAATACTTGATAAAGCTACGGCAAGTGATTGCTATTGATTAGTCCGATCAACTTTCGCATTTTTGATTGCCATTAGTATGCCTGGAAACCTGAGACTAGCACAGCTTTCCGAACCTACTACTGCCGATTTTTGGGAAGTTCAGAAAGAATGAAGTTTGCATTCATTCAAGGAATGGTGCAGATGTACTGCCTTTTTTTTGGTAAACCGGTCCCTATTAATATGTTTCAGTTCCTGAACCAAAAAATGAACATGTTAAAATTCCTAATGAAATCAGGACACTAAGAATAATCAACACATACATAGCAGACTCGGCTCAGGGACCCCAGACAGAACTACCAAGCCAAGAATGTATTTATTTATTTGTGGGTGGTCTCCCGTACCCCCACCCCAGGCCCCCTCCACCTCTTCTTACCACTGTCGAGCAGATGTGCCTTTCGTACTTTAGAACTATGTAAAAGACAAGAAACACTCCAACATTCAATGGAGGCTTGAAAGCTTCTTTGCCCCGGGAATGGTGTCCATGGGTGACAAAGAGAAGAGGAAACTGCCTTTGTTCTGCAGAGGTAAGAGGTAGTGTTCTAATTACTTACTGGTAATTCCATTATTCAGAGTCTTTAGTCTTTGCTCCTGTTATTAGTTTTGAAGCGCTCGTCTCTTCCAATACAGTACTTTCCTTATAGTCCTTTAATGTTTCTATTCTGACAAAGAAGATTACACCCTCCGAATATAGGGTCTCTTCTCTGTCCCAGAAATCCTGCAATATCCAAGCTACCTTTCCCAAAATACCACCTTCCTAAGGACTAAAGCGATGAAGGAAGTGTCAGATAAACGGAATTAGCAGCAAGAAATGAGAACATTACCTTTTCATTGCCTTTCTAGTTCCAGTACTTACTTTTAAAGGGATACCCAAAGTCATACCTTTTCAAGTCACAATAATAAATCAAAACCAGAATAAATGCTTAGAAGAAAATGTATAACTCTTCAAAGTAATAGCAACAATTAAGACTTCACTACTGTGGATGTTACTTTTGCTACCAAAATCCCCAAACCATTAATAAGTGATCCACAAATGTAGAGGGTAGAGCCAATGTTGCTGTTCTGCAATTCTCTACAATTGAAATACCCTGGAACCTCTGCCCAGAATATTGACAGCTTCTAGTACAGGCTTCTCCAAGCAGTAGCTGTGAGCTACTGGAAGCTCTCCAGCCATATTTAAGTACCTCTCCTGTGTGCAGTCCAGCCTAGTAAATCAGAAACCTTTGCTTGGATAAATTAATAGATGGCTACCAAGATTGAAAAGAGGGTATTTGAGGCACAAATGTGTGTATTTTGTACTCCTACTCTGATGTTAGGTGAAAAAAGGTTGAATTCCAAAATAAATATAAACCTGCTATTGATTGATAAGTCATTTGGCATTGGGGAGACTTACTAACATTATTACTTTAGTGCCAGAAGCACTGCAGCTATGGCTGTTACAAATTAACCATAACAAGGCATCCCAAATTGGCAAAGCCTTTTTTACAAAACTTTTGGCACCCCTGCCTAATGCATGGGCATGTTTACTGCTTGTTAACTTGCATAATGTGGTCCCTAATGTAATGTGTTTTTGTATGTTCATTATACTAAACATTAAGATGAAACGGATGGCTTTAAACCTTTCCTAACTGAATCAAAGTTGACACATAAAGATTCACCTTTCTAAATGGAGTAACTCTCTCTGAGTATATCAGAACTGCTTGCTTTACCCACAAAGTATTGAAAAACAATTCCTCGCCAGTAACTGAATCTGAGCAGCATCCCTTCCTGTTGCATATGAAACTTGGAATGGTCTTCAGGTAGGAAATAAGGACCCATCTCAGGGTAAGAATTGCAGGGACACTGACTGCAATTAATCAAATGGGTGATTCAGATTGGAATCTAAAATCAACTAAAAATCCCAACCTAGCACCATTTTCTTTAATGCTGGACAGGCGAAAGGAAAACCCCTCACTAATCTGAAAACATAAGACTCCAACTCTCCTGCCTCAGCCCAAGGTTACTTGAAATCTCTAATTGCTGTTCATTGTCTTTTAGGGGTTGCAACATCCAATCCCAATGAAAACCCCTTCTACAGAAAATATAGAATTTTAATCTCACTATAAGAAAGTGGGTTGCAATTATTCATTGCACATAATTTCTGGAAGGACAACCAATGCCGAAAATAGGATCAAAGGGTTGAAAGTCTTCTCAAAGATTGAATTGCCATGGATAGCTCTTCCTCTGTAGGCCTAACTTCTCAAATTCCAGGTCGTCAATTTCAGATGAGAAAGAAGTTCCTTGCCCACTACCATAGATGATAAAGGGAACAGGGACAGAGATAGAACCTATCCCTGACCTTTCCCATTCTAACACAGAAGCGGGAAGCAGAAAGAGCGGGGCCAAAAGGGAATAGCCATCACTACCCTCACTTTCTCACTCTTTACCATCATCATCACCTTTGCTGTGATGGGAATATGAGGAAACACATACAACAGCTTTCTCAACCAAGTCATGGCACCTCCTACCACACCTCACCCACCTTGATCCCCCAACTTGATCTTCTGATACTGCTTCTGTTGTATAGTCAGTGCACTTGCTTTTCTGCCTTGCCGGTTGAGAGAAAGTCAATCTCTTTTCGGAAAAACCTCGGGCTGAAGGGACACTTGATGTAGATGATTGACTTTTCCCTTTATAAGGAAAAGCATGTTTTTTGTCCTTGAACACTTTAGTCACCATTGTGTCCAACTGTTCTCCTGAAAATTGAAGTTTCAAGACCGCAGTTGTTTCATAATTCTCCGCTTTCCAGTCTGTTAACCACAGCTGACGTATGGCTAAAAATGCTCCAAGACTTCAATGATCTAGCAGAGACTATGCAGACAGGAGGGGATTGTTCAGAGCTTTTGGTTGGCATGAAGCAACAATGCAGATGTCTTTGCAGTGTTTAATTTTGTGGTCTTAAGTCATCCTCATTTAGCTGCTGGTAACCTTTGACTGGGCTACATAACCTGAATAGATACCAGCTGTCAAACCAAAGCTTATGACTAAGTCTTGTAGAGCACTGCTTCTGTCTTTTTGTCCACGAGTCGACGTTAGATGCAGATTTTTCAGCATTGCATCCACCTTAACAGCATTAGACAAAATACAATCACCATCGTTTAAAAAATAGAACTCCTGCATGAATCTAGAAATGGTCTGGTGGTCAAGGCCTTTCCACTTCCTCAAAATCAAGGATTTCACCTTTTTACACAGAGGGAGAGCCAGCACACACTGCCTGTCCCACAGCTGAAACAGATTAGAAATATGTTGTTCTTTGGGCTCCGCAAAAGAGATATCCAAATTATTCTTCACGAGTCAGAATTTATTTAACCTTTCCTCTTGTGACATATTTTCCTTTAGGAGAGATGCCTGGCTTAGGAAAAGATGAATGAGATGAGCACTCCATCCCCTCTTTACGCCTGTTCTTTTCTCCTTCCGCCTCCGCCGCAGCCGCTGTGATCATTCTCTCAGTCTCTGAATTGCTGTATGTTTTTCTGCTTTTGCTGAGCATATGGACCACCTATTGGAAGACCTTCTGGTTCTGTCACATTCTTTATCGTCAGATAAAGATAATATCATGTGCCTTGTCTTTGCAGCTCCCTTACCCTTCATTGTTATAATTGGACAAGAGAACATCCGGAGCAGCATAAATAGCGTCTGACAGTCATGTGAGCCCTTTAAACCAATCTGTCCCACTGAATCGATGTACTTCTTGTACAGCTCCTTTACCAATCACAGTTTATGCATCTTGTCTTCCACTCTTTGATTTGCCTCTTGGCTGGGTGGTGTTGTTAAAAAAAACTCTTAGAAGTGCCTTGCACTACTCACTCATGCACGACCCGCCACTTTTTATCTGAGCATATCATCAGAGGGATGCGGGGATATTCACAGACATCTTGACCTGTATGCCATGACAGCCCCATCATGCTTGCTCCAGTAAGGCAACAGCTGTGGCATCTGGCACAGCGGAGGCCGCCTGCCATTTTTCATCATGGTGCTCCCCATCCTACCTCGGACTGCGAAGGCAAGAGGGGGGGAGGGTGATAACATTAGAGGGACCCCTTGCACCGCAACAATTCCTTGAAGAACCCATTTTAATACTAATTTTATGAAACGGAGATGTAAATTTAGTGCTGTCATCCTCAGACTGCCAGTACAGCCTGTAAGAAGAGACCGAAAAAACAGGACTTATGGGAGAGCGAAGAGGCCCTGTAATTGGAGGGTGTACTCTTCTTTGTCACAGCATAAGCATTAAACTATAAACATTGGCAGAGGCGTAGCTCAGTCAGTGATATTCGGGAGGGTGTGAATCTCAAATTTCCCAACTAAAAAAAAGCAGTGGGCTGCAGAGTGGAGGGGTAAGATGACCAAGGTTTGGGACAGACTGATTCCAGGAGGTACAGGATCCGTACTGACCCACATTAGGTGGGCCTCTGCCTTGAGTAGCACAGTTGGCAAAAAAAATGATGGGTTGGAAAACTACCCTGAGCAATTTCACCTGGGTAGACGATTTGCAAGCATTCATCACATCACCTTTTGGGTGCTTGATTGCCAGTACTATGCCTGGAAATTTGAGACTGAAGCAGCTTTCCAAGTCTACTACTGCCAATTTTTGTGAATTCCAAAAAAGTAGTAAATCTACACCCATTCAAGAATGACTTCTATGGGTGCAGATTTACTTCTTTTTTGGTGCACTGTCATTATATATATTTAAGATCCTGGTCCAAAAAGTGGCCCAGTTAAAACCTCTTACTGAAATAACAACGACAAAAAAACGGCACAGACATAGCAGACCTGACTCAGGAGCCACAGCATCAACTACCAAAAAAAGAATGCATTTGAGGGGTGTCACACTCTAAACTCCCAGTGCTTAATTTCTAAACAAATAAGTGCCGGGGCCTTACTGATGAGCCCACCGCAATTTGCACTACACAATTCCCCTGCCAGCACTGCCAATAACAGAACTTACACAACTACTACCCATCACACTGCTTTAAAAATGGTTTGGGGGCTGGTATTAGTTGTTTTAAACATGTATTGAATTAATAAATAACTTTTTTCGTGCTCATCTTTAAATGAGCAGCTGTTCCAAGTGCCGGTGCGGGCAATTAAGTGCAGGTGCCGAGCACTGGCTCAAATTAAGCACTGTAAACACCCAGCCCATGCCCATCACACCTGAGCCTGGTAATTCTACCTGGGAGCTCATGAGTAAGGTCATGTACAACACCACAGCCTGCTGTGCCTGCCCTTGGAATACCTTATTTCAAATGTAGTCTAACTGCATGCACTCTTCTTCGTCTCTGCTACAAGAAGATTTGATGGTGGAGTTGTAGTTAGAGTTGTCAAATCGGTGCATGTGGGCAGGGCTCCATGTTTCTATCCCTCACCTTTTACAAATTGTTCAATCAAGTGACTGATTGCCTCATTACTAAGCCCAATTCGCAAATAGAGGAGGGCACCAGAGCTGAGCCATGGTTCTGGCTTGGCTACAAGAGTCTATGCACAAGTAGAGCCAATGCTTGGCATGTACATAGTGCAACAAACATAGTGTAAAATATGACACAATCTCTTCAAAATACCCAAAAGTGTATTTCTTTAACATTCAGAAACATTTCACATTAGTACAGCAGATTATATCACTGCATAGACAGACATTTATTAAGTGATAGTTTTTAGAAACATTCATGGCTCACCCCCACCAACAATAATGCCATTAGTGAACTAAGAGGCAAGTAAACCCAAAATGTGGCCTAGATTCTGATTATAGATGGAGCAGCATTACAGACTAATAAATCATATGTAAGCAATGCTTGTACACCACGCATCTTGAACGCAGGTATTTAAATGTGCGCTTATACGTGATACTAAAGGAACAAGCATTTGCCATGCAATCGGTCTCCCCTTAGGGACCTTATATGTATTTAGCCTGGGTGCTGAAACATTTACTGTTCTTTAACATGGAGGGAAAGTAAGCACCAAACTGCAGAACACGCTGGGTATAGGAACACATGAAGAGAAGTACCGCCTATCAGCGGGAAATGGTATTGTCCAAAGCTCTGTTTTTAATATAAAATCAGGGCCTTCATTGGTCATATCACTGAAAATATAAGATTTGAAAGAAATATTGGAATCTAGGGAATGCTAAAGTGATTCAGGTATTTTACTGACCTCTGCTGGTCGTTTTCTATCAAGAAAGTTAAAAAGAGGAAGTTGCAAGAAAAATAAGAGAAGAAAGTCCCTCTGTAGAAACAATTCTGGTATTTTACTGACCTCTACTGATTGTTTTCTACCAAAACTGTTAAATAGAGGCAGTTGAATAGAAAAAAAGTCCCTAAGCAAAAGCAGAAGCAGACAAGTCCTGGGCTGATCTCCAGAGCCCACAAAGTACATACAACAAATCTTCCAACCAGCGCAAGCGCTGTCTAGGCTCGACCTAAAAATTATATTATGTTTTAAAGTTTTTTACAGATGCTGTCATTTTTGTTGTCCTGATGACTAGCTGATTGGCCAATACGTGTTGAAACAACAACATTATACAAGAGGCTCGTTATATCGTAATCACTCAGTTACAAACATGTGTTCGGTAATTTTCCCAGAATACCCGTTTACCACCTGTATATAAATAGAAATCTGGGACAAATTATTACTTGTATGATTTCTAAAATGTATCATACTATTACCTGGTATCGTTTTTCCACCTAGATTGAGTAGTGTAGATGTGTTTCCTCATGTTCTTTAGTCTACGATATAACATAGGAACTGTTTGCACCAAGTGTTTCAATGTCTTCTCTCTTAATTTGAATAATTATTCTCAAGTAGGAACCATTTTGCTGCTTCTACTTTAGAAGGCACATGGAATAGCAGTTCAAAATGATCTGCCCATTTTGGTGTGCGGCCTATAATGACTTGCAGAAGACTGATCCCTACTTCTAATGCCAATGAAAAGCTAAATGAAATGTAACACATTAAGAGTTATTATAAGTGGTTCATGTTAAGTATTACCATCTATAACTTTCATGCCTTAACCAAAAATTGACAGCACTGTTTTAGAGAAATTGTCTGTTAAACTTAATGCTGTATAGCAAACACAGCCCATTACCTTTGTGATGATGGTGGGAGCAATGGCTTATCGTCTAGTAAATTAGGGAAAGAGAGACTAAATAATTTTCTGGTGACCAGGTTGGAGCAATAAAAGATGACCAAATGTCAACACTCAAGTACAGGCGCAGCAATTTAGATCCCAATAACTCTGAGCCCAAATGAGAGGGAGGAGTTGATGATGTATTGCCATACAAAGAGTGATGTTTGGAAGATGATAAATGAGAGGACTTCTCCATAGAGTATAGCAATGGGAGACAGCATGCAAGTTTATTAGGACTTAGGTCCTGTAAGAAACTGGCTCTGTATATACTGCACCAAAGTGAGGTACAGTGTGTATAGAGTCCAAGGGTCTCCAGAGGTTTGGCAGAGGTTAACGTTAGATAGAACCTTACTCTCTAAAGTGGTAGCTTGGTCGAGCAGTAAGGCAGTATCAGAGGACAGTGTTAAGCATTTGATGTACACACTCAGTCAGCAAATGAATTCACACACTCAAGAACTGAACTCGAGGCCAATTGCTTTGTATAAAAAAATATATTGTTGTTTTATTTCTAGAACCAAGCAAGCCTGGTACAGGTAAGCATATAAATACTCTGCAGTAGTAAATTACTTGTATGAACACAGTTCAAAATTCCAGTATAACTTGTACTGGTTTTGGTTACAGTTTTAAGTAAGCAGTTTGCAACACATTGCAGGTATAGTACATTCAAATGAATGGGCTTTTTAGGTAAAATGCTGTTAATTACTTTTCAGATTACTTTGGCTAACACAGGGTTGGATCCTAGATTCAGCCCTGGGACATTTCCTGAAAACAGGTGAGTAAATGCATTTTAGTTTAGTTTTAGCAGTGTAGTAAAGACAACTCCATCTACTGACCCATCTTTTGGACTGTAGGAGAGGAGATCAGGTAGAGGTTCATTCTCTGCTTCCTGTTCCTTATCAGTCACCATCAGCATGCTGATGTCAGCCCTGTCATTGTAGAGCTTGAGGCGGTTCACATGGATAACCCTTTTGGGTGTCTTGCTTGTGTCCTGCTTGTGCCCAGGTCAACTAAGTAGGTGACCTTACTCATTTTCTCCATGATAGGGTAAGGGCCACTCCATATGTCCTGGAGTGCCCTTGCTGCCAATGGCTCCAAACCTCACACCTGTTGCCCAGGTTGAAACTCAACCAGTGCAGCTTTTTGGTCATACCAGTGCTTCTGGCTGGCCTCAAGATTCTTGGATGCCTTTTCCATGTACTCAGACATTCTGGACCATAGGCCAAAAACACAGTCCACAATATCTTGTTTGGGTTCTTTGAGAGGCCTCTCCCAGCCCTCCTTTACAAGACAAAGTGGTCCCCTCACAGGATGGCCAAACAGAAGTTCAAAGGGTGAGAAACCTACTCCCTTCTGTGGCACTTCTCTGTAAGCAAAAAGCAGACATGGTAAGAGGACATCCCATCTCTTTTTGAGTTTCTCAGGGAGCCCCATAATCATGCCTTTCAATGTCTTGTTAAATCTCTCAACAAGCCCATTGGTTTGTGGATGATAGGGTGTAGTAAACGCGTACTGCACTCCACATTCCTTCCACATGTGTTTCAGGTAAGCAGACATAAAGTTAGAACCTCTGTCTGAAACCACCTCCTTAGGAATCCCTACCTTGGTGAAGACACCAATAAGAGCCTTGGCTACTACAGGAGCTGTAGTAGTCCTAAATGGGATTGCTTCGGGGTACCTAGTGGCATGATCCACTACCACTAGAATGAATTTGTTCCCTGAGGCTGTGGGAGGTTCAAGTGTACCCACTATGTCCACACCTACGCTTTCAAAGGGAACCCCCACCACAGGCAGTGTTATAAGAGGGGCCTTTGGGTGGCCACCTGTCTTGCCACTGGCCTGGCAGGTAACACAGGCCCTGACAAACTCTTTCACCTTTTGGTGCATCTGGGGCCAGTAAAAGTGGCTCATTAGCCTTGCCCAAGTCTTGGTTTGGCCCAGATGTCCAGCTAGGGGGATGTCATGAGCTAAAGTTAGTAGGAACTCCCTGTACTTCTGTGGCACTACGACTCTCCTGGTGGTTCCAGGGTTGGGGTTTCTTGCCTCACTGTACAGTAATCCCTCTTCCCAATAGACTCTGTGGGCACCACTGATATCTCCCTTTGCTTCCGAAACAGCTTGCTGCCTCAGGCTTTCAAGAGTGGGACAGTCTTGCTGATCCTGGCACAGCCCTTCCCTAGAGGGTCCCCCGGGGCCCAAGTGTTCAACCTGGTAAGAGTCAATCTCCATAGGCTCAGTTCCCTCCGGGGTGTCCAAGTCCTCTCCCTGAGGAGAGGGGTCCTGATCTTGTTGCTGAACAGAAGCTGGTTCCCCAGTCTTCTTGCCTTTTCTCTTGGTAGGTTGGGCCAGTCTTTCAGGCTCCAATACTTTTTCACCCTACCTTTTGCTCTGTGCTATTGATTTTAAACACACCAATTCAGGGACATCCAGCATTGCTGCATGGGTTTTTAGTTCAACCTCAGCCAAGGCTGATGTTTCCAGGTCATTGCCAAGCAGACATGCAGCTGGTAGCTTTGGAGAGACCACTCCCTGTTTCAGGCCAGTAACCCCCTCTCCCCCAGTCTAATGTCACCATAACCATTGCATGATTAGTGGTAACACTGTCAGCATTGGTGACTGGGTAAGTATGCCCAATCAAATATTGCTCAGGGAAAACCAGTGTGTCTTTCACCATAGTGACACTGGCACCTGTATCTCTCAGAGCTTCTATCCTAGTTCCATTGATCCAAGGGTACTGTAACAAATTTCTGTAAGTTGTGTGGCCACACAGCTACAGTGTCAAACTCAACTTCCCCCTCTGAAACTAGAACTGCTTCAGTGTGCTTCCTGATTTGCTCTTGGCACACTGTTGATCCCATCTGTAGACTTGCTACCCCAGGAGTAGCTGTACTTGATGAACTAGGGGCCTTGTTGTGAGGGCAAGACTTGTCTACAGTTAGGTGTCCCGACTTCTAACAGTTGTTACACCAGGCCTTTGAAGGATCAAAGTTCTTCCCCATATAGGGCTGTGGAGTATAGGGAGTAGTTTGGGACCCACCCCCCATGCATGTTTTTGGAGCCCTTTGGAAGACTCAGACTTTTTATCTTGGGGATTCTCACCACTTTTCCCCTGGGGAGGTTTTGTAACCTCTTTCTTCTGGTCACCCCCAGTGGTTGTCCTTGTCACCCTAGTCTTGACCCAGTGGTCTGCCTTCATCCCCAATTCTGGGGGAGAAATTAGACCTAGGTCTACCAAATGCTGATGTAGCTTTTCATTTGTGCAATTACTTAGTATATGTTCCTTCATAAACAAATTGTAAAGTCCAGTAAAGTCATGCACATTGTGTCCAATTAACCAACCATCCAGTGTCTTTACTGAGTAGTCTACAAAATTAATCCAGGACTGGTTCTGGGTTTTGTGAGCCCCCCTGAATCTAATTCTGTACTCCTCAGTGGTGAGTCCAAATCTCTCAATCAGAGCTTTCTTCATGAGATCATAGGACCCTGCTTCTGGCCCAGAGAGGGTCATAAACCTGTCCCTGCAGTTACCAGAGAACAATTCCCACAGGAGTGCCCCCCAGAGAGATTTCTTCACCTTCCTCATTTCTCAAGCCCTCTCAAAGGCTGAGAACCATTTGGTGATGTCATCACCCTCCTCAAATTTAGGGACAATTCCTTTGGGGATTTTAGCATCAGAGTATTCCTCCCTGTCCTTATTAGGTCTCGCGAGCCAAAGGCTCGAAGAGACATTTTAAATCTGGGCTTTTCAAAGTGCTGCCGTGGCCTAAAGCTACAGTGCACGTGAACGTGCACGCGCGCAGCGCCATGTGTCTTAACTCCGTAGCGATCGTAATCACGATCACTTTCACTTTCGCGGGCTCCTCTGTTGCTGGCATTCCCCCCTCCCTTCTCGCCCAGCCCTTCTTGTTTTACTTCTTTTAAAGCGCAGCGGGAGGGGCTGCGGCCGTCGTTGTTCACGTGCACCAGTGTTGTTAATCTAAAAGAGCGACATTATGTCATCATTTAGTAAACAAGTGCTAGTGTTTACTCTTGCAGGACATAAGAAGCGGCATGCTGCGAGTAGGCATCCTGTAAGTACAACTTTTTTCCCTTTGACAACAAGCCTCTCTTGTTTTTTAAACGTGCATACTAAATAATGAACAACACCCCTGCCACCACCCAAATAGCATCAAGCAGCAATCGCCCTGCCTTGTTATTTAATTAATAAGACGCCCGTAATGCTTGCCTTCAAAAACACACCCCTCCCACCTCCCAAACATCACCCAGCAGCGATGCCGTGGCCTTTTTAATAAACTTGTAAACAAACATGTTTTGCGGCTCCCGGGGTGGCTGGGGACTGTTGGGCCTCCGTTAACTAGCTGAGCTCTAGAAACATGCCTTCAAGGTTAGCCTCCCCTTAAATATTTTATCATCGGTCAAAAATACCTGCTCCGGAGAGGGCTGTTAACTCCGAGATGCCAGCGTGCCCGAGGCAAGCAGGGAAGCGCCCGAGGCTCGGTCACACATTTATCTATATTAAGGAGCCTCAGTGCCAGCCCCTTTACCTCAGCCCTGACGGGTTCACAGCACTCGGCCACAAAAGCCGACATCTTTCTTGTCACTTGCCAACAAACATCCTCATGAGCTGGTTCTCAAAACATGCGTTTCTTGTTTTTAAAAGGGAGAAAAGGTGGAATATGCATACGAGGAATGCATTCCTGTTGTCTAAGTCTGATCCTTTGAAGCCCTGTTAGGATGCCGTGTTCCTACAAGTAGTGCTATAACATTAAATGCAAGCAACAGTGATCCTCAAGAGAGGGGATGATCGACAGATAAATATAGTACACAATCGAAACTATATTCTAGAAGTCCAGCCGGACAACTGATTTAATGATTCAAGAACATATACAATCTTCAAATTGCAATACGTGTGGGACACAGTCCTGTGTCCAGAGAGAACATTTGACATTAACAAAACAAACAAGGCATTTCAGGCAAGACAAAAAATAGAGCTTTGTGAGATTATTCGGTGTCAAAAGCTTTTACGAAACAGCGAATGCACTTTCATAACACAATGGAATAACGTGCATGCTATTTAAAGGGGTCGACGACGTTTCGATCCTATTAAGAGAATTACAGGATCATCATCAGGACTGAGATGTGTACATGCCTGATTTGAACGAAATTGCCTGTTGGGAAAAACAAAAGGGTAGATATAGAGAAATTGGAGGGAAACTTGTTATTTACAAGAAGGGTTGGCTGACCGCTAAAATGTATGTATCTACAAGTGCATGCGACTTATGTGAGCATGCATGAATATAAAGAGCAGGGGTAGATGTGAAACGCGTGTGGTGGAACAACGCAAACGATTAGCTTGCCGCTATGAGGTATATTTCAACAAGTACATGCGACTTATAAGGGCATGCGTGAATAATTATGGAACACGGATCGAAAGCGCGGTGGTGCCACGCATGGGTGATGTGAAAGGGTGTCAATACCTATGCAACTAGCATAGATTACCATCGGTAGAAGGTTCTAGACACTACGGTGATAGACATGCTGGAATCGTGCCTGTGACCAGCCGAGAGGGTCTAAAACAGTGTGTGATCTCGGGCGGTGAAAATAATGCTAGGTGTATGCAGCCGAGAACAGTGTGTTGCGGTAACGTGCGAATAATGAATCCGTGACCGTGCAGAGGTGGTGAATCCACTATGCTGGAGGCTCTGACCTGTAATCATTGAGGTAATCCGTACAATGACGGGGGCAGCTGCGGAGGCTCGAGGGTCTGAGCCGGGCAGACTTACGCGCGGTAAAAGTTAAAGATGAGCGGCCACTGGAAAAGGAAACCATGGGTTACTGGTCTGTGACGGGAGTGACGTGAGTAAGCAGGCGTGTATGGAAAGTAGTTTACCTGGAATTTGCCAAAACAAAGGAACATCCGGATGAGAAGTACCCTTGATAAATGCGGCGTGAAATTGCACTGCGTGGGAAAAAGAACGGGCGGAGTAAGCACAATGCACACTTTCCAAGCAAGGTGGTTGGGAGGGGAGCGGTGGGGAGATTTAAGCGCTTACCGTGATACAGCCTGCTCCGACGGGTTACAATGAACCGAGTGGTAGCGTTGCGCGTGCCTAAACCATTTAAATACCGATATGTGTCTGATAACTAGAGTGGGTGAAGGACGGCGCCATTTTGGAGAGGAAAAATAGACAGAGAAGAAATACAGCGGGAATATAGACAGAACAAGACCTTCAATTCTTGATTTAGAAAGAAACTTGTTGCCTCAAAATTACAAATACCATTGCCTTGACTATATTTAGGACATAAGTGAACGGAAATTATCTAGAGAGCTCTTGTGGCGAATAGCTCATTGGCATGGAAAGTAAAACCAGAACATTACTTGCATGTTGTTAAATTCATTTCGTGGACAATTAAATTGTGACATTCAAATAGAAATAGTTGTTGTGCAGCCTAACACGAGGGAACATTCAACTGCACCCATCTTTGTTTTTAAAGGAGGTTAGTCCAGTCCTCATTCCGATTTAAACCATTCCTGATGCTGTCAGTGCGGATGATCATTCTTAGTTCTTCCTTATTCAGGATTCTGGCAATGTCTCCACCTCTTGGCGGCTGTTTGATGCATTTCAAAACTGTCCACTTAATGTCAACATCTTTGTGCCCCATTTCGGTGAAATGTTCAACAAGGGGGGCATTGGGGGTTTTGCAGCGTACTCTGCTCCTGTGTTGGCCAATACGCAGTTTCACCTTTTGTGTAGTCTGTCCGATGTAAATCTTGTTGCAGGGACAGGTAATCAAATAAATAACATTACAGGTATTACAGTTTGAAAAGGATTGCAAGGAAATAGACACATTATTGAATACAAAGTCTTTGCCCTCCATCGTGCTACTGCACACATTGCAGTTGCCACATTTGGCATGTCCAATGAGGGGGCCTAACCCCCAATGTGCATCTAAGGTCAGCAGTGGGCTGGAGGAAGGCAAAGCTGCTCTGACAAGATGATCTTTTAGGTTACGGTTCTTGCGGAATGCAAAAATTGGTCTTTCTATTGAGAGATTACCTGCATTCACTACTGGCCAATGATGTAGAATGGATTTGCGTATTTGGTTAGAAACTGGTGAGAAAGTGGTCACGCAGACCAAGCGGTTTGCGTTGGTTTTTTCTTTTGGTGACAATAGTATTTCCCTTGGACAGTACCAAGCGCGTTTTTGTGCATTTTTTACCAGTGTTTTTGGATAACCACGGGCTCTCAGTTTGTTGGTGAGAATGAGTGCTTCAGAGAAGTAATCATGTTTGGAGAAACAATTCCTTCTGATGCGGAGAAATTGGGAGTATGGCAGGGAGTCTCTGAGTGCACGGGGATGGTGGCTTTCGTACCTGAGCAAGGTATTCCTCTCCGTACTTTTCCTGTATAGTTTTGTCAGTAATTCACCATCTGAATGATAAATGGTTAGATCCAGAAATGAGATTTCTGATCTATCATAAGTGTTGGTAAAGTTGAGGCCAGAACAGTTGTTGTTGAGCCAATGATTGAATTGGGAGAGTCAATCATTGGCTCAACAACAACTGTTCTGGCCTCAACTTTACCAACACTTATGATAGATCAGAAATCTCATTTCTGGATCTAACCATTTATCATTCAGATGGTGAATTACTGACAAAACTATACAGGAAAAGTACGGAGAGGAATACCTTGCTCAGGTACGAAAGCCACCATCCCCGTGCACTCAGAGACTCCCTGCCATACTCCCAATTTCTCCGCATCAGAAGGAATTGTTTCTCCAAACATGATTACTTCTCTGAAGCACTCATTCTCACCAACAAACTGAGAGCCCGTGGTTATCCAAAAAGACTGGTAAAAAATGCACAAAAACGCGCTTGGTACTGTCCAAGGGAAATACTATTGTCACCAAAAGAAAAAACCAACGCAAACCGCTTGGTCTGCGTGACCACTTTCTCACCAGTTTCTAACCAAATACGCAAATCCATTCTACATCATTGGCCAGTAGTGAATGCAGGTAATCTCTCAATAGAAAGACCAATTTTTGCATTCCGCAAGAACCGTAACCTAAAAGATCATCTTGTCAGAGCAGCTTTGCCTTCCTCCAGCCCACTGCTGACCTTAGATGCACATTGGGGGTTAGGCCCCCTCATTGGACATGCCAAATGTGGCAACTGCAATGTGTGCAGTAGCACGATGGAGGGCAAAGACTTTGTATTCAATAATGTGTCTATTTCCTTGCAATCCTTTTCAAACTGTAATACCTGTAATGTTATTTATTTGATTACCTGTCCCTGCAACAAGATTTACATCGGACAGACTACACAAAAGGTGAAACTGCGTATTGGCCAACACAGGAGCAGAGTACGCTGCAAAACCCCCAATGCCCCCCTTGTTGAACATTTCACCGAAATGGGGCACAAAGATGTTGACATTAAGTGGACAGTTTTGAAATGCATCAAACAGCCGCCAAGAGGTGGAGACATTGCCAGAATCCTGAATAAGGAAGAACTAAGAATGATCATCCGCACTGACAGCATCAGGAATGGTTTAAATCGGAATGAGGACTGGACTAACCTCCTTTAAAAACAAAGATGGGTGCAGTTGAATGTTCCCTCGTGTTAGGCTGCACAACAACTATTTCTATTTGAATGTCACAATTTAATTGTCCACGAAATGAATTTAACAACATGCAAGTAATGTTCTGGTTTTACTTTCCATGCCAATGAGCTATTCGCCACAAGAGCTCTCTAGATAATTTCCGTTCACTTATGTCCTAAATATAGTCAAGGCAATGGTATTTGTAATTTTGAGGCAACAAGTTTCTTTCTAAATCAAGAATTGAAGGTCTTGTTCTGTCTATATTCCCGCTGTATTTCTTCTCTGTCTATTTTTCCTCTCCAAAATGGCGCCGTCTTTCACCCACTCTAGTTATCAGACACATATCGGTATTTAAATGGTTTAGGCACGCGCAACGCTACCACTCGGTTCATTGTAACCCGTCGGAGCAGGCTGTATCACGGTAAGCGCTTAAATCTCCCCACCGCTCCCCTCCCAACCACCTTGCTTGGAAAGTGTGCATTGTGCTTACTCCGCCCGTTCTTTTTCCCATGCAGTGCAATTTCACGCCGCATTTATCAAGGGTACTTCTCATCCGGATGTTCCTTTGTTTTGGCAAATTCCAGGTAAACTACTTTCCATACACGCCTGCTTACTCACGTCACTCCCGTCACAGACCAGTAACCCATGGTTTCCTTTTCCAGTGGCCGCTCATCTTTAACTTTTACCGCGCGTAAGTCTGCCCGGCTCAGACCCTCGAGCCTCCGCAGCTGCCCCCGTCATTGTACGGATTACCTCAATGATTACAGGTCAGAGCCTCCAGCATAGTGGATTCACCACCTCTGCACGGTCACGGATTCATTATTCGCACGTTACCGCAACACACTGTTCTCGGCTGCATACACCTAGCATTATTTTCACCGCCCGAGATCACACACTGTTTTAGACCCTCTCGGCTGGTCACAGGCACGATTCCAGCATGTCTATCACCGTAGTGTCTAGAACCTTCTACCGATGGTAATCTATGCTAGTTGCATAGGTATTGACACCCTTTCACATCACCCATGCGTGGCACCACCGCGCTTTCGATCCGTGTTCCATAATTATTCACGCATGCCCTTATAAGTCGCATGTACTTGTTGAAATATACCTCATAGCGGCAAGCTAATCGTTTGCGTTGTTCCACCACACGCGTTTCACATCTACCCCTGCTCTTTATATTCATGCATGCTCACATAAGTCGCATGCACTTGTAGATACATACATTTTAGCGGTCAGCCAACCCTTCTTGTAAATAACAAGTTTCCCTCCAATTTCTCTATATCTACCCTTTTGTTTTTCCCAACAGGCAATTTCGTTCAAATCAGGCATGTACACATCTCAGTCCTGATGATGATCCTGTAATTCTCTTAATAGGATCGAAACGTCGTCGACCCCTTTAAATAGCATGCACGTTATTCCATTGTGTTATGAAAGTGCATTCGCTGTTTCGTAAAAGCTTTTGACACCGAATAATCTCACAAAGCTCTATTTTTTGTCTTGCCTGAAATGCCTTGTTTGTTTTGTTAATGTCAAATGTTCTCTCTGGACACAGGACTGTGTCCCACACGTATTGCAATTTGAAGATTGTATATGTTCTTGAATCATTAAATCAGTTGTCCGGCTGGACTTCTAGAATATAGTTTCGATTGTGTACTATATTTATCTGTCGATCATCCCCTCTCTTGAGGATCACTGTTGCTTGTATTATACGATTACCCAAGGTCCTCAACTACCTCTTTGGGTTCCCTTGTTCCAAAAAAATATAACATTAAATGCAACCTACAGACTAAAGGCACTTGAGTACCACACTCACCTACTGAGCTCTGTCTTTGTTCTCTGGGTGCTGATAAGAGATTGTATTTATTTCCCAACTCAAGGATTGACCTCACAGGGAAGATTGCGACAAAGTTATTATCCTGATACCCAGGGCTTTAAGTGGGATGAAGAAACTGGGGGGGGTGGGGAGGGGGGGGTCTCTCAAAGGGGCGTGACCAATGTAACTAAGGGCGTGGCTTAACAACCAGCTTAAAATCTGTGCTTAGTGTAGGGTGCCACCCGAGTGGTAATTTGCTGCATGATTGCTTTTGTATATAAAATACAACAAGTAACATTAAACCTACAGCAAGCCAAGAAAATGGGATTTATCAATGGTTGTTAGTTGCATAACATAAATGAGCAATTACTATGGCTTCGTAGTATATAATATTGAAAATGCTTCATAAAACCAATAAAAAAGATTTTACAAAAAAAAAATATTGAAAATGCTGCAGTTCTAAAATGATGAACCTGTGAAAGAATTATAGTGAGTTTCATCACAGGCAGTGAGGGGTGGTACTGCTGCAGAGCTAAGATTTTTTTTCACCCTGTGGGTGATGGCATTTTGAGTAGTGACTAAAACTTTTTAAAAGCCTGCAGTATTGAAACAAGCATTTGCAATGCAATAGGTCTCGCATTTGCAAAAGTTTCAGCGATTGGCATTGTTCATGACAATGCCTTTTTAATCTATTTTATAAAGCAAACACATAAACAAATGCCATTATCATTTACAATGCCAATAGCTAGTGTTGCATTATTATTAGCAATGCCAACTGCTCACACTTTTATAATGCGAGACCTATTGCATTGCAAATGCTTGTTTTTTGTATTGCTGCCACCATTGATTAGTGCTAAACCCATCTCCTTTCTTTCTTTTTCTAGGGCCAGGAGTCTGAACTCTAGATCCAATCTTTTGGCCAGCCTTGCTAAAAGGCTGTCCTCCTCATTGAGGCTGCCCTCAATGTCCTTACTGGGAGCTGTACCACCTGTGTGGCCTGTTGGTCCCGAGGGGCTGGTTCTTGGAGTTAAGGGTCTGGACACCCTTTCCTCCCTAGGGATTATTGGGGGTAGGCTCCCAGCCCTGTCCTCCTCATCCCTTTCCTCATCTGACTGGTCATCACCATTCTCAGATGGATGGGCCTGTGCTTACTCAGCCAGGAGCTCCTGAAGCCCTTGTTTGGTTGGATGCTGGCCCATTGGTATATTTTTAATTTTACATAAGGACCTTAACTCCTTGAAAGACAAGTGAAGGTAAGGGGTGAGGTCGAGCTCCTCAACCATGTCCTGTATGTTATCTTGGTTATCTTCACTAATAGCTGGGTTCTGTTTTTGAGACATTCTAACAAAAAGTTCTAACCCCTCTACCCTTGACTATAGTGACTTTTTATTTTCTAACATTCTAAAGGGACTTAAGCAAGGTCCTAACAAGACTTTTAGTAGTTTGGGAAAAAATGCCAATTTGTAAAAATCAGAATTCTAAAGGCAATTTAAGAGTTCTGTAGTGTGATCAGATGGTAAACAAGTAGTCCAACAAATGCAAGTTTGTATCCCACCACTGATCCACCAATGTAAGAAACTGGCTCTATATATATTGCACCAAAGTAAGGTACAGTGTGTATAGAGTCCAAGGGTCTCCAGACGTTTGGCAGAGGTTAAAATTAGATAGAACCTTACTCGTTAAATACTTTGCAGTAGTAAATTACTTGTATGAACACAGTTCAAAATTCCAGTATAACTTGTACTGGTTTTGGTTACAGTTTTAAGTAAGCAGTTTGCCATACATTGCAGGTATAGTCCATTCAAATGAATGGGCTTTTTAGGTAAAATGCAGTTAATTACTTTTCAGATTACTTTGGCTAACAAAGGGTTGGATCCTAGATTCAGCCCAGGGACATTTCCTGAAAACAGGTGAGTAAATGTGTTTTAGTTACAGGAACGATTTTTAAAGAATATTATTGCATTTCAAAAGTTGACACAGAGAAACTTTTTCACATAGAATCACCAATGTTATCCTATGGGAGGAAATTCACTTAGCAGGTAAGTTATGTAAACAATATGTTTTCTTACTCAGTGCTGAATACCTAGATTCAGCACTGGGACATTTCCTGAAAACAGTTGAAAAAATGAGTTTTGGTTATTCGGCTGATTTTTAAGGAATATTTGTAATTTTTTTAAGTGAACAAAAACTTTTTGGGAGAAAAAGTGTCAATGTTATTCTATGAGGAAAAAGAGGTTATCGATTTCCAGGTAGGTAATCGGTCTTTTGAGTTAGGGTTCTGGGGTAAGACTCAGGGGGCCCCCAGGGTCAGCGATGCACTGTTGTTGCACCCCCAGTGGCACTAGGGCGGCCGGGTGCAGAGTGTTGAGGCTCAATATTATCCTATGGAGGATAGGGGGGCTCCGGTTGGTGGCTGCTGGCATGCAGGACAAGGGGTTGTGGGAGCCAAGCTCCTAGGGTTAAGCTCAGGGCAAGTTGGTGACCAGGTTAGCACAAAAGGGGCACCCTCAGCGGCACTAGGGCGACCAGGTGCAGGGTGCTGTTTTGAGGTCGGGTGCCCTGTTGATTTCAATGGAGATTCTCCGGGACAAAGAAACACTGCAGGCTCGGGGACGAGGATCTTCCAGGAGTGACCACCACTTCGAGGGGTAAGTTGGGATGTTGAGGATTGGTTAGGCACCGCTGGGTTGGGCACACAAGGCAGTGGGGCGTCGGGCGCAGGGGTGCTTGGGATTTTCTTACCAGCTCCGGTCGTGGTAGGGGGGTCCTCTGGATTGAGGCTGCCGGTATCGTCTGGAGGCTTGAGGCAGGTCAGGGGTCACTGGATCTCGTGTCAAGATTGCCGGGGGGACCTCCTCGTGGTGTTTTTCCACTCAAGCTCGAGCCGGGCTCGGCGGGTGCAGAGTGGGCTGGATTTGCAGTTTCTGGCTGGCACCAGAATCTGCAGTTCAAACACGTCCGGTGTTCACGGGAGAAACAGCTTGGAAAGTGAAGACAGACAGGTCCTCCGGGGTTTTTGAGGTTGCTGGCTGCTAGACACGCCGGGATTTCGCAGGAGTAGGTTCGAGGGGAGACAGGCCTGTAGGGCTGGGGCCAAGTCAGTGGGCGTCGTCCTCTTGTTAGCTCTGCACGGCTTTTCGTCCTTCTTCTTCTCTTCTTTTCTTGTGGTTGCTGCATCTGAGGAAGGAAGGTTCAGGGTGCCCCTAAATACTAAATTTAGGGGCGTTACAGGTAGGTAAAGGGCAGGGATCAATGGGTCCCTTCCCTTGGGTGGGTACACCCCCTATTCTGCTACTCTCCAGTGGGAGGGAGGCAGGTGCCTGTCCCTGGTTGGCTGGGTCCCCCCATCCTCAAGATGGCGGGGACTCAAGGTGGTGCTTCACCTCACCTCCCCCACCTTAGGGTGTGAGTTGGCAGAGGTGGGCACACCTCTCTTCCTCACTTGTTTTTCAAACCGGTTCTCCCGCCAAAGTGGGGGGTAGAACCAGTGGGGACCAGTTGCTGAAAGCAGCAAATGGTCTGGAGAGGCTCACAAAGGCGGCATGCCTTTGAAGCTTCTTCTTCATGAACCCTGCCCATCCTGGGGGAGGAGGCTTGGCACCTCGTCCCAGGATGTGCATTGTTTCACATCTCCGAGAGCAGCAGGCTCTCGACCAAGGGGTCTAGAAACATGTCTGGTGCTGGCAGCCTGCGCAGCCACTCAGTCAGGTCACTGGTAGTTGGTCATTTTTCAGAGGGCATCTCTAAGATGCTCTCTGTGTTGCATTTTACATTAAATCCGACACTGGCATCAGTGTGGGTTTAATTTTCTGAGAAGTTTGATACCAAATTTCCCAGTCTTCAGTGTAGCCATTATGGTGCTGTGGAGTTTGTAATGACAATCTCCCAGCACCATATACTCTTAGTGGCAGCAACGCACTTACAGGGCGCAGGAATGGACCTGGGCACTGCAGGGGTACAGGGCTCATGCACCTGTACCCTCACCACTGGCATAGGGCACCCAGCTAGAGGGGTGACTGATGTATGCCAGGGCAGTGGTTTGTGGGCATGGCACACGAGGCTGTGTGCCATGTCGACTCTTTGTTTTGTTCTGCACCCAGACACTTAGCCTGCAAAGGCAGTGTGTGTGTGTGTGTCAGGGTGCAGGGCCTCTAAGGGTGGCACAATAAGGGCTACAGTCCTTAGGGGCCTTCACTGGTCACAGTGCCCTGGGTACCTATGTTACCATTTACCAGGGGCTTACATGTGGCCAGAGATGCCAATTGGGTTTAGGCTTCGAATGCAGTTTTAGGGAAGGAACACAGGCCCTGGGTACCTCATTAGCAGGAGCCCAGGGCACACTCAGTTAAAGCACATCAGCAATTCAGCAAAAAGTGGGGGTATACCATGCAAGAAAGAGGGCACTTTCTCACACAACCCCCCCAAACGAACGATGATGAGACTAACCTTGCCCTAGAGAGTCTTCATTGTCTAAGTGGAAGAACCTGGAAAGTCCATCTGCATTGGCATGGGCAGTCCCAGGTCTGTGTTCCACTTCAAAGTCCATTCCCTGTAGGGAGATGGACCACCTCAACAGTTTAGGATATTCTCCTTTCATTTGCAATAGCCATCTGAGAATTCTGTGGTCAGTTTGAACTAGGAAGTGAGTACCAAACAAGTATGGCCTCAACGTCTTCAGGGACCAAATCACAGCAAAGGCCTCCCTCTCAATGGCACTCCAACGCTGCTCCCTGGGGAGAAGCCTTCTGCTTATAAAAGCAACAGGTTGGTCTTGGCCTTCATCATTGGTCTGGCATAGGACCACTCCTATTCCTAGCTCAGAGGCATCAGTCTGCACTATGAACTGCTTGGCATGATCTGGAGCTTTTAGAATTGGTGCTGAGCACATTGCTTCTTTCAGGGTGTCAAAAGCCTTTTGGCAACTAACTGTCCAGTTAACCTTCTTGTGCATTTGGAGGTGAGTTCTGTGAGGGGAGTATCAATAGACCCATATCCCTTCACAAACCTCCTGTAGTACCCAGTCAAGCCAAGGAATGCCCTGACTTGGGTCTGGGTTGTTGGAGCTGCCCAGTCCACGATGGCCTGGATCTTGGGCTGTAAGGGCTGTACCTGGCCTCCACCAACAAAGTGGCCCAAGTACACCACAGTGCCCGGCCCTATCTGGCATTTGGATGCCTTGATAGTTAGGCCTGCAGTTTGCAGGGCTTTTAAAACCTTCCCAAGGTGGATGAGGTGATCCTGCCAGGTGGAACTAAAGACAGCAATATCATCAAGATAAGCTGCACTAAAGGACTCCAACCCAGCAAGGATTTGATTCACCAACCTCTGGAAGGTGGCAGTGGCATTCTTTAAACCAAAGAGCATAACAGTGAACTGATAGTGCCCATCAGGTGTGGAGAATGCTGTTTTCTCCTTTGCTCCTGGGGCCATGCCAATCTGCCAGTACCCTGCAGTTAAGTCAAAGGCACTTAGAAATGTGGCTGCCCCTAATTTGTCTATCACCTCATCTGCTCTTGGGATAGGGTGAGCATCTGTCTTGGTGACAGAGTTGAGTCCCCTATAGTCCACACAGAAGCTCATTTCTCTCTTTCCAACCTGTGGATGAGGTTTGGAGACCAGAGCCACTGGGCTGGCCCAGGGGCTCTCAGTGTGTTCAATAACCCCTAACTCCAGCATCTTGCTGACTTCAGCTTTGATGCTTTCCTTGACTTGGTCTAACTGTCGATAGTTCTTGTTTTTGACAGGTGCACTGTCACCAGTGTCCACATCATGGGTACACTATTTTGTCAGACCAGGGGTCAGGGAAAAGAGCTTAGCATACTATTGCAAGACTTGCTTGCAGTCAGTCTGCTGTTGGGCAGAGAGGGTGTCTGAAAAGACAACTCCGTCTACTGACCCATCTTTTGGGCTGTAGGAGAGGAGATTAGGGAGAGGTTCACTCTCTGCTTCCTGTTCCTTATCAGTCACCATCAGCATGGTGATGTTAGCCCTGTCATTGTAGAGCTTGAGGCGGTTCACATGGATAACCCTTTTGGGTGTCCTGCTTGTGCCCAGGTCAACTAAGTAGGTGACCTCACTAATTTTCTCTATGATAGGGTAAGGGCCACTCCATCTGTCCTGGAGTGCCCTTGGTGCCAATGGCTCCAAAACCCACACCTGTTGCCCAGGTTGAAACTCAACCAGTGCAGCTTTTTGATCATACCAGTGCTTCTGAACCTCCTGGCTGGCCTCAAGTTTCTTGGATGCCTTTTGCATGTACTCAGCCATTCTGGACCATAGGCCAAGCACATAGTCCAGAATATCTTGTTTGGGTTCTTGGAGAGACATCTCCCAGCCCCCCCTTACAAGACAAAGTGGTCTCCTTACAGGATGGCCAAACAGAAGTTCAAAGGGTGAGCAACCTACTCCCTTCTGTGGCACTTCTCTGTAAGCAAAAATCAGACATGGTAAGAGGACATCCCATCTCCTTTTGAGTTTCTCAGTGAACCCCATAATCATGCCTTTCAATGTCTTGTTACATCTCTCAACAAGGCCATTGGTTTGTGGATGATAGGGTGTAGTAAATGTATACTGCACTCCACATTCCTTCCACATGTGTTTCAGGTAAGCAGACATAAAGTTAGAACCTCTGTCTGAAACCACCTCCTTAGGAAACCCTACCCTGCTGAAGACACCAATGAGGGCCTTGGCTACTGCAGGAGCTGTAGTAGTCCTAAGTGGGATTGCTTCAGGGTACCTAGTGGCATGATCCACTACCACTAGAATGAATTTGTTCCCTGAGGCTGTGGGAGGTTCAAGTGGACCCACTATGTCCACACCTACGCTTTCAAAGGGAACCCCCACCACAAGCAGTGATATAAGGGGGGTCTTTGGGTGGCCACCTGTCTTGCCACTTGCCTGACAGGTAACACAGGAGCTGACAAACTCTTTCACCTTTTGGTGCATCTGGGGCCAGTAAAAGTGACTCATTAGCCTTGCCCAAGTCTTGGTTTGGCCCAGATGTCCAGCTAGGGGGATGTCATGAAGTAAAGTTAGGAGGAGCTCCCTGTACTTCTGTGGCACTACCACTCTCCTGGTGGTTCCAGGATTGGGGTTTCTTGCCTCAGTGTACAGTAATCCCTCTTCCCAATAGACTCTGTGGGTACCACTGATATCTCCCTTTGCTTCTGAAACAGCTTGCTGCCTCAGGCTTTCAAGAGTGGGACAGTCTTGCTGACCCTGGCACAGCTCTTCCCTAGAGGGTCCCCCGGGGCCCAATAGTTCAACCGGGTAAGGGTCAAGCTCCATAGACTCAGTTCCCTCTGGGGTGTCCAAGTCCTCTCCCTAAGGAGAGGGGTCTTGATCTCGTTGCTGAAAAGAAGCTAGTTCCCCAGTCTTCTTGCCTTTTCTCTTGGTAGGTTGGGCCTGTCTTTCAGGCTCCAACACTTTTTTCACCCTACCTTTTGCTCTGTGCTTTTGTTTTTACACACACCAATTCATGGATATCCAGCATTGCTGCATGGGTTTTTAGTTCAACCTCAGCCTAGGCTGATGTTTCCAGGTCATTGCCAAGCAGACATGCAGCTGGTAGCTTTGGAGAGATCAGTACCTGTTTCAAGCCAGTAACCCCTCCTCCCCCAGTCTAATGTCACCATAGCCATTGCATGATTAGTGGTAACACTGTCAGCATTGGTGACTGGGTAAGTATGCCCAATCAAATATTGGTCAGGGAAAACCAGTGTGTCTTTCACCATAGTGACACTGGCACCTGTATCTCTCAGAGCTTCTATCCTTGTTCCATTGATCCAAGGGTACTGTAAGTATTTCTTTAAGTTGTTTGGCCACACAGCTACAGTGTCAAACTCAACTTCCCCCTCTGAAACTAGAACTGCTTCAGTGTGCTTCCTGATTTTCTCTTGGCACACTGTTGATCCCATCTGTAGACTTGCTACCCCAGGAGTAGCTGTACTTGTTGAACTAGGGGCTTGTTGTGAGGGCAAGACTTGTCTACAGTTAGGTGTCCCGACTTCTAACAGTTGTTACACCACGCCTTTGAAGGATCAAAGTTCTTCCCCATATAGGGCTGTGGAGTATAGGGAGTAGTTTGGGACCCACCCCCCTGTGCAGGTTTTTGGAGCCCTTTGGAAGACTCAGACTTTTTATCTTGGGGATTCTCACCACCTTACCCCTGGGGAGGTGTTGTAACCACTTTCTTCTGGTGACCCCCAGTGGTTGTCCTTGTCACACTAGTCTTGACCCAGTGGGGAGAAATTAGACCTAGGTCCACCAAATGCTGATGTAACTTTTCATTCGTACAATTACTTAGTATATGTTCCTTCATAAACAAATTGTAAAGTCCAGTAAAGTCATGCACATTGTGTCCAGTTAACCAACGATCCAGTGTCTTTACTGAGTAGTCTACAAAATTAATCCAGGACTGGTTCTGGGTTTTGTGAGCCCCCCTGAATCTAATTCTGTACTCCTCAGTGGTGAGTCCAAATTCCTCAATTAGAGTTTTCTTCATGAGATCATAGGACCCTGCATCTGACCCAGAGAGGGTCATAAACCTGTCCCTGCAGTTACCAGAGAACAGTTCCCACAGGAGTGCCCCCCAGAGAGGTTTCTTCACCTCCCTCATTTCACAAGCCCTCTCAAAGGCTGTGAACCATTTGGTGATGTCATCACCCTCCTCAAATTAAGGGACAATCCCTTTGGGGATTTTAGGATCAGAGGATTCCTCCCTGTCTTTATTTTTTGTATTGCTGCCACCACTGATTAGTGCTAAACTCATCTCCTTTCTTTTCTTTCTTTTTCAAGAGCCAGGAGTCTGGACTCTAGATCCAATATTTTGGCCAGCCTTGCTAAAAGGCTTTCCTCCTCATTGAGGCTTCCCTCAATGTCCTCACTGGGACCTGTACCACCTGGGTGGCCTGTATGTCCCCAGGGGCTGATTCTTGGAGTTAAGGGTCTGGAGACCCTTTCCTCCCTAGGGATTATTGGGGGTGGGCTCCCAGCCCTGTCCTCCTCATCCCTTTCCTCATCTGACTGGTCATCACCATTCTCAGATGGGTGGGCCTGTGCTTACTCAGCCAGGAGCTCCTGGAGCCCTTGTTTGGTTGGATGCTGGCCCATTGGTATATTTTTAATTTTGCATAAGGACCTTAACTCCTTGAAAGACAATTGAGCTCCTCAACCATGTCCTGTATGTTATCTTGGTTATCTTCACTAATAGCTGGGTTCTGTTTTTGAGACATTCTAACACAAAATTCTAACCCCTCTACCCTTGACTATAGTGACTTTTTATTTTCTAATATTCTAAAGGGACTTAAGCAAGGCCCTAACAAGACTTTTAGTAGTTTGGGAAAAAATGCCAATTTGTAAAAATCTGAATTCTAAAGGCAATTTAAGAGTTCTGTTGTGTGATCAGATGGTAACCAAGTAGTTCAACAAATGCAAGTTTGTATCCCACCGCTGATCCACCAATGTAAGAAACTGGCTCTATATATATTGAACCAAAGTGAGGTACAGTGTGTATAGAGTTCAAGGGTCTCCAGAGGTTTGGCAGAGGTTTAAATTAGATAGAACCTTACTCGTTAAAGTGGTAGCTTGGTCGAGCAGTAAGGCAGTATCAGAGGACAGTGTTAAGCATTTGATGTACACACTCAGTCAGCAAATGCATTCACACACTCAAGAACTGAACTCTAGGCCAATTGTTTTGTATAAAAAAATATACTGTTGTTTTATTTCTAGAACCAAGCAAGCCTGGTACAGGTAAGCATATAAATACTTTGCAGTAGTAAATTACTTGTATGAACACAGTTCAAAATTCCAGTATAACTTGTACTGGTTTTGGTTACAGTTTTAAGTAAGCAGTTTGCAACACATTGCAGGTATAGTACATTCAAATGGATGGGCTTTTTAGGTAAAATGCAGTTAATTACTTTTCAGATTACTTTGGCTAACACAGGGTTGGATCCTAGATTCAGCCCTGGGACATTTCCTGAAAACAGGTGAGTAAATGCGTTTTAGTTAGAGGTACGATTTTTAAAGAAGATTATTGCATTTCAAAAGTTGACACTAAGAAACTTTTTCACATAGAATCACCAATGGTATCCTATGGGAGGAAATTCACTTAGCAGGTAAGTTATGTTAACAATACTTTTTCTCACTCAGTGCTGGAAACCTAGATTCAGCACTGGGACATTTCCTGAAAACAGTTGAAAAAATGAGTTTTTGTTATTCAGCTGATTTTAAAGGAATATTTGTAATTTTCAAAAGTCGACAGAAACTTTTTGGGAGAAAAAGTGTCAATGTTATTCTATGAGGAAAAAGAGGTTATCTGTTTCCAGGTAGGTAATCGGTCTTTTGAGTTAGGTTTCTGGGGTAAGACTCAGGGGTCCCCCAGGGTCAGTGATGCACTGTTGTTGCACCCCCAGTGGCACTAGGGCGGCCGGGTGCAGAGTGTTGAGGCCCAATGTTATCCTACGGAGGATAGGGGGGCTCCGGTTGGTGGCTGCTGGCAAGCAGGCCACGGGGTTGTGGGAGCTAAGCTCCTAGGGTTAAGCTCAGGGCAAGTTGGGGACCAGGTTAGCACAAAAAGGGCACCCTCAGCGGCACTAGGGCGACCGGGTTGAGGGTGCTGTTTAGAGGTCGGGTGCCCTGTTGATTTCAATGGAGATTCTCCAGGACAAAGAAACACTGCAGGCTCGGGGACGAGGATCTTCCAGGGTGACCACCACTTCGAGGGGTAAGTTGGGATGTTGAGGGTTGAGTAGGCACCCCTGGGTTGGGCACACAAGGCCGTGGGGCGTCGGGTGCAGGGGTGCCTTGGGACGTCGGATTTTCTTACCCGCTCAGGTCACAGTAGGGGGGGTCCTCTGGATTGAGGCTGCAGGGGTCGTCTGGAGGCTTCAGGCAGGTCTGGTGTCGCTGGATCTCGGGCCTGTCCCTGGTTGGCTGGGTATCCCCATTCTCAAGGAGGTTGTGCTTCACCTCGCCTCCCCCACCTTAGGGGTGAAGTTGGCAGAGGTGGGCACACCTCTCTTCTTCACTTGTTTCTCCTGCCGGTTCTCCCGCCCAAAGTGGGGGTAGAACCAGTGGGGACCAGTTGCTGAAAGCAGCAAATGGTCTGGAGAGGCTCACAAAGGCGGCATGCCTTTGAAGCTTCTCCTTCGTGAACCCTGCCCATCCTGGGGTAGGAGGCTTGGCACCTCCTCCCAGGATGTGCATTGTTTCAGGCCCCTGAGAGCAGCAGGCTCTCGACCCAGGGGTCCAGAAACATGTCTGGTGGTAGCAGCCTGTGCAGACACTCAGTCAGGTCACTGGTAATTGGTTGTTTTTCAGGGGGCATCTCTAAGATGCCCTCTGTGGTGCATTTTACATTAAATCCCACACTGGCATCAGTGTGGGTTTAATGTGCTGAGAAGTTTGACACCAAACTTCCCAGTCTTCAGTGTAGCCATTCCATTATTGTGCTGTGGAGTTCGTAATGACAACCTCCCAGCACCATAAACTCTTAATGGCAGCATTGCACTTACAAGGCCCAAGAATGGACCTGTTCACTGTAGGGGTACAGGGCTCATGCACCTGTACCCTCACCACTGGCATAGGGCACCCAGCTAGAGGGGTGACTAATGTATGCCAGGGCAGTGGTTTGTGGGCACGGCACACAGGGATGTGTGCTATGTCGACTCTGTTTTGTTCTGCACCCAGACACTCAGCCTGCAAAGGCAGTGTGTGTCAGGGTACAGGGCCTCTAAGGGTGGCACAATAAGTGCTGCAGTCATTAGGGGCCTTCTCTAGTCACAGTGCCCTGGGTACCTATGGTACCATTTACCAGGGGCTGACATGTGGCTAGAGATGCCAATTGGGTTTAGGCTTCAATGCAGTTTTAGGGAAGGAACACAGGCCCTTGGTACCCGATTAGCAGGAGCCCAGGGCACACTCAGCAATTCAGCAAAAAATGGGGGCATACCATGCAAGAAAGAGGGCACTTTCTCAAAGGTCCCTTGTGGAGCTCAGAAGTATGCTTCATCTCACTTGATCATGCAACTAGAGACAGAGTAAAGAAGTTGTCCTTGTTAAACTGCATTGTCTACAAAGACTACTGTTGAGAGGGATTTCTCCGCCAGTGTTTTGGAATAACCTATACAGATGGATTCTAGGGCTCATCTAGAGTCTGACAATAGAAGTACAATCTCCTCCTCTGGAATCTGTGCCAGTACTCAATGCCACATTAATGGGCCCCCTTCACAAATAAATGCCTCCACTCCCACTGAAAGAAGGGGTCTACCTCCTCGAAGGTATATGCCTCTTTACACTCTACCACCAGTCTCAGTGAAATGGTTACTTCCTGAAATGTAGTAGAGCATCACCCTTGATGTTAGCAGAATGGCCTCTCTGAGCTCATCACTAGCCAAGATGGTCCCCTTTTGTAGGGCCTGTTACACAATGGCAGGTACCCTCATCTCTTTTTCAGTGACAGAATCTCATCTTAATTTCAGTGACATCTGCCTTCTCCTCCATGACTGGACCTTCACTCCTCCTTGTAAATGACAGGACCACTACATTTCAGTCTGAATTACATCTCCCCGATCAAATCCAACCCCCCACCCCCATGTGACGCACCTCTACCTAATCTCTTGATGACAGACCTCTCAGCATGCTCCTCCGTGTCATACTTTCTTCCTCGGTGACACCACCTTCCCCAATGACAAGCAACTAACACCATGGCACACCCTAGTGTAGGGGTAAAACTGACAACTAACCCTGTGTGTGCCCAGTGGATAAATTAAGTGAGTACTGGAATTTCCGTCAACAGTAAAAAAACATACTTACATTTGTAGACCCATAGTTATAATTGGAAAAGAACAACAAGACTGGGCACGTTTAAGTGCTATTGGCTGAAAACCCATGAGTGGCTAAAATTCAGCCTTGTGACAGGGACTGGTTGATAGCGATTATTAAAATTAACTTAATCTGTGACAGGTATTTGTTTCCACCTGAGACAGGTCTCCATTATGTCTCCACAAAAAGTCCCCCAATGTAATGCAGGGAATATTTAGCCATTCTCCACCGTAAAATATTAGTTCTCCCACAAGACAGCCCCTTCTCTAGTTGCCAAACATCACTTTCCGGAATACCCCCAACTACCCCGCCCCGTTTCTGGGACAAAATGTCTCTTATTGGCACACCCTAATTCAACGACGTTTGTAGTCTTCCTAAATATCAGGCATCTCAAGAAACAATCAATGTACCAGTGCAAACCACCGTTACTTCAGTGGGAGCCTCGACCTCTCGCTGACAGCTCCCAACCAGGCTACTCAATCTTAAGTGAGGCTCCCGTTCAGCAACGGATTCCACCGTAATAAACTGCTCAGTGGTAGCTTGTCTATGACAGATTCGGCGACGGTCTTTAACCACACTGATGACAGGCAACTTTCATCCTCTTCCCCCGGTAACAACACTTTTTCAAAGCTCACAAATACACAGCCTTGCAATTTTACTGAAGTTTCTGCTCAAGCGACAGATTTTGTTGTCTCACACCTCCCTGCACTCTCTCATAAAAGACCCCTCCAATGAGTGCTTCCTTAAACACAGCCTCTTTGGCTCGCTGAGCTTTCTAGTGAAAGCCACAGACCGTGAGCACTCGTACGCCGCTCTCTGTAATTAAGGGCCCCCACAGCTCTTCCTCCCGGAGACTCTGCATCCCTGACCGGGAGGAGGTCTCAGCGAGGACCCCCAGACAACCTCCTGCCCCCAAGGCCTCCCCTCTCCTGGACCCAAAATATCCGCTACTCACCGGTGCTGCCGCCATTTTGGATCCACGTGTCACCACTTACGTCTACGGGAGTGACGCGCCCCAACACGACTAGTTTATCTCCATGGGAACAAGCTGGAGCATAGAGTCAGCGGTTGAGCTTGAGGCCTATTTATTTATCTTATTGTCCTGTATTGGCAACCGCTCCCCACTCAAGGCTGACATGATGAAACCTGCACAATGGCCCTGTGTTATATGTGACACCTTCAATAAGTCTACATTAGTCAACAGCACAGCAAAAAGCTCTCAAGACACTTGCGTGGGTAACACATGCAAGCCAACTATTTGCTCTGAGGTGGCACTGGTAGTCACGTTTAAGTTATTATTAAATCAAGATTACGTGTAGCAGAATGCAAAGCAAAATCCTTGCCCAGATCAGCTCTCCCACACGGAACTGGGAAACTTTGAATTTCTATTATAAGCAGTGGTAAAACTGCATTAAAAAAAAGCATTTGCAATGCAATAGGACTCACATTTATGCGAGACCTATTGCATTGCTAACAGGATTGCGGGCGGGTGTGGGCAGGGGGGCGAGATGGCACGAACAACGGGAGTGCGGGGGGGTGAGAAGGCACGGACTGCAGGGGGGGAGAAGGCATGGGCAGTAAGAGAACCTTATTAAAGAAAATAGTGCTCACAATCTAAATAACACATACTGTGCAACACTTGAAGTAAAGGGGCCAGTAGCCATGAAAGGATACAAATGATGACATGGCCATAATAAGCCGGGACTAACAAGCCTCATAATCAATCAGAAGGCAGCATTTACGAAAGACAATGACACGAGCAAATTAAAAACATGGGCGGAGAGAGGGCAGAGCTTCCACTGCATACTCCATTACTGCATGCCTTGCAGAGTGAGCAGTGCATGCGCGCTGCCGCTATTGGCTCGACCTAAAAAGGAGAATCTGTGAAATAAACTATTTGCTGAGGATCACAAACTTTAGACAAGTAGGGAACATGGTATTGATTACAGGGTATCTAGTTTCACATTTTTAGGCCGAGCCCAGACAGCGCTTGCGCTGTCTCTTCAAGACATGTTGTATTCTGTTTTATGAGATACATCCTGCCCCCTGGTTTTCATTTGTCAGTGTCAGTGTCTTTAAACATTCCTTGCTTGTAAGTGGTTAATCTTGTCTCTTTGTTCCATCTTTTAATCAATGTTTAACTCCCACGAAGCAATGGCCCAGGACTTGTACTCTTCCACTAGTCATATTTTATTGCATGCCTCACGGATAACTTTTTCAATTTGCGAAACCACTTCCCACAAGGCTGCGCATTTCTTTATCCTTGCTCCCCTCCCCACCCTATTCGTTCATGTCAATCTGTGAATGTTGCTTGCTAGCTCGTTAGCAGCATTCCTTATCAACGCTTTTAAAAACCCCAGCTTAATCTTGAGTCCCCCACCAGCCCCATCACTGCTTTAGCTTGCTCACACGCCCTCATGTCAGTTTTTTTGCCTACTTCCCCGCCCCCCAACTTGTCTGTGCCGGACGTTCGAAGAAAGGGCAGTGTGTACGAGTGTCATAGCCACTTCAAAAAGTTTAACAGCATGCAAAAAAGTAAACATCAACAGTGGGTGTACAGAAGTGTAATCACATACCAATTCTGTTTATTAAAATAACTGTTTGTAAGAGGAGGTGCTCTCGGGTTGTAGATTCCTGAAATTCCTCAAGCACCAGAGAAACCTCTTTGTGGCAGAGTCGTGTTTGTACGTCAACCTCACCCTTCTTCCATGACTGACTGTGTGAGTCTCCCTTATGACCTAAAGCCCCGTCTCCTCGAGGACACCAGCGTCTACTTTGCCTCTATCCCTTCTTGACATGAACAGACATTTAAATGAAGATAAGCGGTGAGCGACGAGCAAGGCTGTTTATTTGGAGCAACGCAGCCTTGATTGGTATTATTATGGATGAGAGAATGCCCCCTCTTACATCTCCATGTTGAACGAGTTTGTCTTTCATTCCCTGACAGCGTCCGTTTAACACCAGTGTACGTCAGAACACTGGGCAAACCAGCATTGTTACAATATACTTTCTGTAACCCATCATATCAAACCGCCAAACTCCAAAGTTGATCCACCTATAACTTGGACAAGCAAAATCCTGCCCACTACTCCGTGCACACTGCAGGGCAGTGCTATTGATTTGGAGCGGAATCCTTACACCTACAATGGCCATCTTGAATGGGTAGACATACGTTCTAGCAAGAAAACACATTTTGTGACGCAGGGCGCAAGCACTGCCCTCCCTGCTGTCCCTTTAAACAGCTGGAACGGCACGAATGCAGGCATTGTCAGGGTAGGGTGACCAACTGGTATAGGTGCAAATTCAGGACAGTGAGTGTAAAAATTCAGGACAAAGGGTCAAAATTCAGGACAAAAATTCAGGACAGAAATCTGGGACAAAAAGTACGTTTTCAGACACATCAGAGGAGGTCGTATAATAGTGTATAAGTAAGTAAATAGACAACCAACATAAGTACACGTCAAAATAAGTTTATATTAAGTTGAGACAATCGTGCAACTCACCATTTTGGTATGTGCACAGTTTTGAGCAACTGTGCAGGTCTTTTTGTGGTATTTCGTATGATATTTTGTTTACAGTTTGGCTTCCTTAGAAGTGTTGTCCCACCTGCACTGTAGGGGATGCAGAGGCCTTCAGCCTTCATTACACCCCTTCACCAAAGACCTCCCTCTGCACAGATTCCCTCACTATCAACCTCCCATGTTGCCCCTCATCGCTATATAGACCCTCGCTCATGTGTATGTCATTTATTTTACAGTGCTCCTGTGAGAAGTTGGCCTGGCATATGCTGTCCACTAGTTATAGGGGACACCTTGCACCAGTCCAATTCGACTCTTATGGTGATAGGTTAAAAGACAACCTTTAAAGAAAGCTATCCTAGTGGTAGCTGTGGAGAGCAGCCTTCAGGCTAAGTCTTGAAGGAGTGTTAAGCTTATTGTTTTACCATAGATAACCTCTTGAATAACCAAATGAAAGAGTAGTCCACACAGGTATATATATAAAATATATGTATTTATTCTAAGAATAATCCCACTAGTCTCTTTATGAGGCTGGAGGTAAAGATACAATTCAAACAAGCATTGATAGTTACAATAAATAGCACTGGAATCATAGGGCCCCAGGGGGGGACCAAACCATATATCAAAAAAGTGGTATAAGAACCATGACAATTCTATAGACAATGCCTAGGGCATTTAGGGTCGCTGGCCCCTTGTGAAACCACCCAAGGTAGTGAGGAAGGGGACCCACGGGGGACGCGTGCAGTGGTATAAGCTACTGTCGGAATATCTACTGAAGCCTATGGAGAATGTCGCGGTTGAATTTTACAAGATTAAAAACACTTCTAGCAGGAGTTCAAGTTTAAGAGTTTAGAATTCAGCTTTTGAAGGGCCCACACCCACGAGAGTACCGAGGTACCACTGTTACCTGCCGCAGGGAAGCTGGGTGCATAGGTCGTTTTCGATGTCGGGTCGCGGGCTGATTTTCAATGGCCTTATAATACCTCGCGGGATTCTTACGGGGGTCGGGTAAGGTTTGCTTAAGAGCCAAAACCTCAGCTCTCTTCCAAGGGACATGTATCCAAACTCGTTGGAAATGAGCCAAAATAGGTGGATTAGCGTTTGCGTCTCCCTCTCTCCAAACTGGAGGAACCTCTCTCATTGGATATTGTCGTACCTTCTTTCTAACTGAGGCATCAGGCTCAAACAATGGCTGGGAAGGAAGTGCAGATCTATATGTAAGAAGTGTCACTACCTCATCCTCGACACCAGCTCCCACTATCGTCCCTTTGGCGAACTCACTCTGAATATCAAGCAATCCAACAGGAGCCAACTCCAATTCATCATCTTCCCATTGTTCCCGAAGCAAAGTACACATCGTATCAAAAACATACCGCTGCGTCGGCTCTTTCCACTGTAGGAACGTATTCAAAACCACTCCCGGATCATACCTAGAAACATTCGTAACCCACCTACGAGCCAACGAATCCAACACTCCACACTCCACAGAACCAGGGAGCTGACTACGTCTCTGTCTGTCATCAGAAACGGGGGTCGTGACTAGCGACCCAAATAGAGGAGTTAAGAAATTAGCAACAGTGTCAGCTACTCGCCGACGAACAGAAGGGGAAGCAGTCATAAGAACAGGAGAAAAGGTACCTTGCGATGGCAAAGGAAAAGACGCAGGAGTGGAGGAAGTCGAAGGGACAGGAGCAAGAGGCACAGCAGTCTGAGTCAAGGCAGGCAAAGGTAAAATAGGCAACCCAGGAAGAGGGGGTGCCGGAGGAACCTGAACCAACTGTGTAACAGGAAAAGGTATTTGCGGAGGGACTAAAGGCTGACCAGCAGCCTGTTGTACAACAAGCGGTAATATCGGTGCAGTAGCACCTTGCACGTAAGGGGGAGGTGACTTTAACAAATAAGACATTAATGGATCCTTTTCGGGATCCTTAACAGGACTGGGGGTGACAAAACTGGATAACATTTGTCAATAGCCATATGATGTTGCCTATTTGACACCTCAATCACCTTATCTTCTTCATCTTCTTTAAACTGCCTAGCAGTTTGCATTATCGATACACCCTTTTCTCTCTTATCTCTTTTAGCTTGTTTTATCTATCGTTGTCTGGCTTCTTTGCGCCAAAGGCGGAAGGAGTCGAACATTGCCGGCCGGGCTTTCTTCCTAAATAATTTCGCTTCCAAATTGTCTAAAATCTCTGTTTCAAAACTACCATGTTGGGGCCATCATAAGACACCATCTTTCCTAGTGTAGCGGACCCATACTTCATTGAACGTAATGGGGCCCACGCCGTGTTTAGAGTAGAGCTCATGAGTCGGAGTTCCAACTGGAGGTATCGGACACGAGTCCTCCAATCGGAACTTCCTGTTATAGCCACAACAAAACCAAGTACCAATTTTGCTACGATTAGGCATCTTCGCTCACTAATCGAGCTTCAAACTTCAAGGGACTATCTCTACCGATACACTCGTAAATATACGAGACCCTCGGCTTTGGAAATTGCAATTTTCAAATCAAAACTAAGGACCAAACAAACTAAGAACCAAACTAAGAACCAAGCAAAACCAAGAACCGCTCAAACTAAGGACCAAGTAAAACTAAGAACCAAACAAGTTAGTGGGAGCGACCCACTTATACTTAACCAAGTTGTCTGCTACGCCACCCAGAAGATCCGTCGATCGTCTCGCCTTACGAAGTCTCACAAAGAGGGGGGGGTTGTCCAAGACAGGGCGACAGTCAGGGCTGCGGTCCTTACGTAGCCGTCAGAAGGGGTAAATCTCGTGGAAAAGACCTTCGGTCCACGTATTTGACATGCAGGGGTGGCTGAAGTGGGGGTCCTCCTCCAGAGTTTCCTCACGAGGTTCTTCTCGATCCTCGGGCTTGGACCGGTACCGCTTGATGTCGCCCCACGTCGGGCATCAACTGAAGAACCGGGCTTTTAGAACCCAGCGGCGCCAGGGGCACGCCCAAAGTCTTCGGGTTCACCTGTCTTAAAATACAGAGACACAAGATACTTCTGGATGGCGTCGGAGATCGTTTTTATTTGCTGCAGCCAGTAACAGAAGTCCTAGAAGTCATCACGGTATGAGTTCTCAGGAGACTGCTCAAATTTACAAAGCAAGTCATCCCTTTTTATGCCAGAAACATCACATTCCAGACAACCACCCATTATTTTACAAACTGTCCAATCGCATATAACCACACCAAAAGTATCGCATAACGGTAAAACCCACTTTGCAGTTGTCCGGCCCATGATCGATCATCGAACAATCCCAACATTCTTCTTTAGACAAGCCGGACAGACCCATAATAAAGAGACCACAACCCATATCGTAAATGGACCATAAAAGAAGAAACAGAAACAGATAGAAGTAAGATGGGGCATGTTTGTGTGCAATAAAACTTTATGAGATCCCGTGCTCTGACCCTTAATCAAGATCAGCTAGCGGGCGGGAACGGGTTTGGCAGGGTCGGCCTCGGGCAACGAGGTCAGTTCACTCAAGTCAAGTAGAAGTCAGCACGAACTCGAGCTAAGGTGCGCCTGACCAAAAAAGGCTTGTTTGGCCATAGTCATCGGCCTCTGTGAGGGCAACCACAAAATGGCTACCATGCGTAAAATGGAACCCAGGGTTCGGAACGAAAACCCTAAATACGCAGTGAATCCATTGGTGTAATGTGACGGAAACACACGTACTAGCCGAACTCACTAGTTACGGCTCGCTGTTACCAAAATCGTAACGGAACCATGATATTTATAACGCAGATTCAGATTTCATGGAACCTCAGACCCTCCTTTTGCCCTTACATAGGCAATCTCAGTCTGCATCTGAATAGATGTCTATGTTCATCAGATCATCAAGGTGCTGTTGAAGCATCATCTTATCTCTCTGTACCTTTCTCAAGACAGGCGGTCTCCTAACTCATGTAGTAGCACAAAGGCCACATATGGCCGGACCACACTGTACACAGAGACAACACAAGAAAAGAATCGCTAAAGCCACACCAATGATCGTCAGAATCCTCCATCCCCAAGCGGATAACTGTCCCCAAAACCATCCAGTTAACGACCAATCTCCTCCGTGCGTATGTATTGACTCGGAGATCTTATGTAGCCTGGAGATGGCCTCGTATACTGTCGGAGCATTATCTGGAATGAAAACGCAGCAACTCGATTGGATCACTTTACATACTCCACCTCGATCTGTAAGTATGACATCTTGAACCATACGATCCTGCAATGTCATAAGGCGATCCGCTTGAAGCTCAGCTGTCAAATTACTAAGGGCACCGGCAGTTTCATTTATGGTGGATTCAACCACTCTCGTCAATTGCCGCAGACTCCTACTGTTAACCATAGGTCCCCAAAACGGTAGGAAACCCTTAAAGAAGTCTCCCACTTCTTGTCCAGCGGTATCTTCCTGATCGAAGACACCCCTGACAACTCTCGTCTTGTGGTAATCTGCGGCAGCAGTATACGTAGGAGGCAGCAAATATCCAACATAACACGTTCCTGAAAAATCAGGGGGCAACCATGTATATGCTCTGTTGTAGCAAACAAAATACGTACCCTTGGCTGCCAAAAACGGCGGGGAAGACTGAGACGTAAAAACATACGTCTGAGTACAAACACTCTTCCCTAACTGAGCTTTCGGATTCCTGCCAATACCTTGTAGACAAAATGACCTCGGTGGGGTACAATCCAAATCGGAGGTGACCTCTTTCGTCTCTGCTTTTCACTCAGGCTAACACTGTATCCAGTCGCGTTCCAGCCAACATAAGCTAGTAACTCGTCCTTGGGAATAGTCCTATACGTGTCGATATCCCTACTCATATTCGCAATTCCCTTCACCAAGGCTTTATTACTCGAGTTATCTCTTATGGAACGCAGGGGATAGACTTCGATAGCATAAATGAACATCGTCTGGAAAGCCCATAAAGACCCATTCTGACTAAACGGCAGAACCAGATAGGGAATACCTCTATGAGTTTGAGTTTTAAAATACTTGTAAAGCGCTCGTACACCTGCGGTTTCTTGGCGCTACTGCTAACCAGATCCAGGGCTAAAAAATGGGGGAGACTGCTGGGGATTTAATCAAAGGATTTTGCGAACAAATGGGCTTTGAGATGTTTGCGAAATTGCGGGTACAGGGTGATGGATCGTAGATCCAGGGGAAGGGAGTTCCAGAGGATCGGGGCAAGGGTAGCAAATTTCGAACCTCCCCACTTCTTTGTCCGGTAGCGTGGGATAGTGAGGAGGGACTGGGAGGACGAGCGGAGTTTCCTAGTGGGTACATAGGGGGTGATCTCTGAGGAGATAAATGCTGGAGCCAGGTCCAGTCGGGCCAAGAAGGTGATGGAGGCGAGCTTGAATTGGATTCGGGCTCGCACAGGGAGCCAGTGCAGGGATTTCAAGAGGGGGGAGGAACGGTGAAATTTGGGAAGATTGAAGACCAGGCGGGCCGCCTGGTTTTGTATCTGCTGCAAACGCCGTAAACTATATGCAGGGATACCTGCATATAGGGCGTTGCCGTAGTCCAGGCGGGACACCACCATGGCTAAGGTGATGAGTTTGAGAGCTGAGAAGGTGAAGAAACGGGACACCCTGCGTATAGTGCGCAGTGAAAGGAAAGAGGAAGATACCACAGAGCTAACCTGGGAGTGAAGGGTGAGTTGAGAGTTGAGTTTTATGCCGAGGGTTTTAACAGAGGTAGAGGGTTCCGGAGAGGGGCCAAGAGAAGGGGGCCAGAAGAGAGGGGACCAGGGGCTGGATGAACCACCCGTCAACACCAACTCGGTCTTGTCGGGGTTGAGTTTAAGGTGATTGTGGTTCATCCAGTCCCGGATGTGGAGCATGACAGATTGAAAATTAAGGACAGAAGAGGGGGAAGAGGAAAGGTTGAAGACCAGCTGGAGGTCATCCGCATAATTAAATACGGCGACCTCCATTTGTTGAAGAGAAAAGATAAGAGGGGCAATATAGAGATTGAACAAGAGGGGGGAAAGGGAGGAGCCTTGGGAAACCCCGCACTGGACTTTTCGGACGTCCGCTGTAAAATCACCCAGGCGAACGGCCTGGGTGCGGTCGCTCAGGAAGGATGATAGCCAGACCAAGGCGGTCCCTCCGATCCCGGCCGCCCTGACACGGGAAAGCAAGATGGTATGATCCACCGTGTCAAAGGCGGCTGAGAGATCGAGGAGCACAAGGGCCTGGCGCCGGTTTGTATCCATACCCTCCCTGAGGTTGTCCAAGACCGAAATAACAACGGACTCCGTGGAGTGTGCGGGGCGGAAGCCGGCCTGGCGGGGAGCGAGAGCTCCATGAGTCTCTACAAAGGAGCTCAAAGCGCCGGTGACATGGCGCTCGAGCACCTTTGCCAGAAAAGGTAAGAGGGAGATGGGGCGGAAATTGGCAGGGACAGAGGGGTCTGCCCCAGGTTTTTTTAGAATCGGCACAATAACCGCAGACTTCAAGGGGGAAGGAACCACACCTTTAGCCAGAGAACTGTTAAGGAGATGAAGGGGAGGATCCGGACAGGAAACAAAGATGTGACGGAGAATGTGAGCAGGACAGGGGTCGAGTGGAGAGCCAGATTTAACCAAAGGTACCAAGGAAGACAGGGCTTCCTTAGATATGGGGGGGAGGGCAGTGAGTTGTCCCTTGGGAGGGGGGCATTGGGGGTCAACAAAGGAGGGAGAAGGGGGCGGGATGTTAGCTTTAATAGTAGAAATTTTATGGATGAAGTAGTTGTTGAGGGAGTGGCAGAGTTCCTCGGAGGGGGCGGGCTTCAAAGTTGTTCTGTCAGAGAACGCCAGGTTATGGACAATCGTGGAAATCTCCTTAGGCTGGTTTTCTGCAGCAAGGATTTTGGAGGAGAAGTAGGCGGTTTTGGCCACCAAGATGTCTTTTTTGTACTGGGTAAGGATGTTGGTATACTCCAGTCTTAAAGTGGGGCAATAACTTCTCCTCCAAGCCCGCTCCGCGCGGCGTACAGTAAGTTTGGTGGCCTTAAGCTCTGCGTTGAACCACCGGTTGGCATCCTTGTCACGCTTGGAAGTAATACGTTTGAGCGGGGCAACAGAGTCACTGCCAGCGGAGAGCCACTGATCTATGGCCTCAACCTGGGAGAGAGTAGAGAGGCCCTGCAGGGAAGGGAGGGAAGTGATAAGAAGGGAGGAGAGGTCTTCCGGGTTGACACGGCCCCATGCTCGAACCCAGATGTTTTTGGGGCGAGGGGGTTTGGCTGGGGGGTGAATGGGGGTAGGGAAAAAGAGATAAGGTGGTGGTCGGACCAAGTGCAAGGCGAAATAGAGAGGGATTCCACGGGACAGTTTAGGGACCAGATCTGGTTAAGCGTGTGACCCTTGATGTGGGTGGGGGAGTGGACATGGGGGGTGAAGTTGAGGGATTGGAGGGTTTCAGAGAATTCCTTAGAGGACGAACATTCAGCTGGGTCGGAAGGCCAGAAGTTGAAGTCGCCTAGGAGTAGGATAGAAGAGTTATTAACTGTAATGGTAGCCAGGACTTCCAAGAAGTCAGAAAGGAACTGTAAAGGGGATTGAGGAGGACGGTAGGTGAGAAAACAGGTCAGAGGGGGGGTAATGGAGGTAGTGCGAATAACCAAGTATTCGGTGGACGCGATATCAGGCAGGGACAGAATTTGAAAGGGGAGATCGGTGCATGCGATGACCGCCACGCCGCCTCCAGCTCTGCCGGGAGGGCGATCAGCCCGAAGGGCGTAGTAGGAGGCCGGTAAAGTGGCTAATAGGGCGGGGAGGGAGTCGTCGCTGAACCAGGTCTCCGTTAGGAAAAGAAGATCAGGGGCTTGAAGATCCAGCAGGACTGAGAGTTCGTGTGCATGGGCGACTGCTGACCGAGTGTTGAGATAGAACACCGTGAGGGATTTAGGGGTAGTGGGAGGGGTGATGCTACTGGACGAGAGAGAGGGGTCAACTGTGGGAAGGGGGATGTGGGAAGGAGCGGCAGGAGAAAGACCAAGAGAGAGGATGCGGGAACAGGTGGAGGTAGCGATGGGCCAGGGTCCCTGGAGCTTGTGTAGTTGGACCGGGGAATAGGTGGTGAGCGGGGCAGAGTGACGCGCCCCTAGCCCCGGACAGCCGCGGACGGGCGCAGACGGGCTTGCCTTAGGCGCGCCTTCGGCGCGCAAACGGCGCTCCCGCTGCGCTCGTCCGCTGCGCTTCCTGTGCATGCACATTTGTATAACAGTAGGGGGCGTGGCCTGTAGGGGGCGTTGTCAGCGCGCACGCCTGTGCTGATGGCGGCCGCTCGAGAAATGCCAAGCGCGAGCAGAGACAAGATCGTCTGTGCGCTGCAGAAGATGTCAGGTAGTGGCGCTTTGCAAACACAGAGAGAGAGTAAGTGACACCACACAATGTTACAAGAATTACTATCCGTAGTATGTGGCATAAGACCACACACCCAACAATTAGTGATGTTCACTACCAACTGATGTTGATGCAGAAGCTGTACAAATGAGTTATTTACAAATTCTGACCTTCTAATCTGCTCGTGTTCCGGTAAGATGTGAAAAGAATGCAAAGAAGTAGTAATAGGAAAAGACGTAGGTTGGGAAGTGGGTGCAGAAGTCAATTGGGTAGAAAAAACAATCCAACCCACCAAAGCTAACGTCATGCTAAAAACATCATAATACATGTAACATTTGAGATGCATTATCCTGCATAGTTTCGTCTTAAAGTTCGTTTTCTCAACAGCTCTCTTGACCTCAAAAAATTCCATCCTCTCACCGTGCTGTTCGCGGCGGTTGGTTTTCTTCTGCTAAGGAGTGCGTCTGTCAGTCCAGGGAACGCCCTAGGACCAACCAGAACCATCGACCTTGTGTCTACACGGCTGCAATCCCAAGTCTTTACACGGCGCCCTTACAGCTGAACCCGGATGGTGGTTCGAAAAAAAGGAATTAAGGATCAAAAACGGTTCCTTGGCTGAGAGAGTGCTGTTCTCGAAATGAAAGGAATTATTTGTTCTTTATTAGTCCATTGTCTCTAGACCGCAGGTTATAATGACTTTTACCAGGCTCTGTCTGACTTTGAAACAACAGTTCAGGTTCAGTGGTGTCCAATCTTAAAGGTGAAGGCATAGCTGCTTGCAAGACATCGTCATCTCCTTTCTCAGACCTTGTCCATACCAATTCAGCGTCGCTAAACGGTGTGAGTTTCGGTAATCTCTCAGTTTCGGTGTCTGCGATACCTTCGCGGATCCACTGGTCGTACGGCAGTGGTAAAGGTACCCTCTTACAGTGTACGCCGTGGATCCAATTTCTTTTTCCGAAGACTTTTACAGATGTCCTTGTAGACAACAACACCTGGTGAGGGCCCGTCCAACGGGGCTGATCATTCTTAGTCCTCTGAAAATTCTTTACCAGGATCCAATCACCAGGATTGATAGTATGACCTGGGTCCACAGATGCTGGTGGCAAGCTATCATGAACCTGTTGATGCAAGACACGCAATTTAGCCGTCAGGTCATACAAATAGTCCACCAACACAGGATAATCAATGTCACTAAATTTTGTTGGTCTCGGCACTCCCCACACATTTGCCGGTCGACCAAACACAATTTCATACGGACTAAGTCCAATTCGGGAATGCACTGTAGTTCTAGTTGACAAAAGTGCCAATGGCAAGGCATCGGGCCATTGGAGACCAGAATTCGCCTGAATCTTGGCTAACTTCAGCTTCAGAGTGCCATTATAGCATTCCACTAAACCAGCTGATTGGGGATGATTCGCAGCGTGGAACTTCTGCTTTATGCCCAAACCCTCACATACTCTCTTCATGATCCTGCCCACAAACTCACTTCCGTTATCACTCCACACCATCCTTGGCAACCCGAACCTAGGTAAATATTCTTTGAGCAAGACTTTAGCTGTGGACAAGGCAGTATTATCTTTTAGGGGGTATGCCTCTACCTATCTAGAAAGGGCACAAACAACGACAAGGACGTATTTCAAATTGTTGCATCTTTCCATGTGGATAAAATCCAATTGCAAAACCTCGAACGGATACGTCGGAGGCGCGAAGTGACCAGCTGGAGTTGGAGTTCTCTTACCAGGATTATACATCAGACACACCATACAATTTTTGACCACATTCTCCGCACACTTGGGAATTCCTCCATTCTCCCACACTGGAGCCAACAGCTTACAAATCCCTTTCGCACTGATGTGAGACATCCCATGTGCCATCGTAACCACCGCAAGCACATACGCATCGGGTAACATCCATCTTTGGTGTTCCGACAACTCAACCCAACAACCAGTCGAACCCAATCTACCCGTAGTTTCTCTTCACACGTTTTTCTCACTCTCCGTTGCTTCGGCCTGAATCGATTTCACACTCTTATTCGTATCCTCACACATTCCAGCCGCACCAATCCATCTCGCAGGCTCCGCAACATACATTCGACTCATCACATTTTTCGCTGTTTCTTTCGCAACTTCGTCCGCAAATGCGTTACCTTGGCCAACATCATCCGTAACCTTTCGGTGAGCACTACACTTCACAATCGCAACTTGCTTCGGCAGAGTAAGTGACTCAAGAAGCTCATTCACCAACTGTCCATGTTGGATTTTAGTCCCATGCGACGTAAGGAATCCTCTCTCCCTCCACAAGCGTCCAAAACTGTGTGCTACACCAAACGCATACTGACTATCGGTATATACATTCACTCTCTTTCCTTCAGACAAGACACACACTCTTGTTAATACGATCAATTCCGCTGCTTGTGCTGAATTAAAGCTCACTCGTGCAGTTTCAACAATCGTACACAATGTCGTCACGGCATATGCCGCAGTCGTATCACCATTCGGGAGCTTGTAGCATGACCCATCAACCCATAGCGTACCATCTGGATTTGAAAGAGGAGTATCTTTTAGATCAACTCTACCCTTCGTTTCCTCTTCTGTCCTAAGAAAGCAATCATGCTGTTCTTGACCATTCCTACCCACAGAAATCGGCAACAATGTCGCTGGATTTAATACGTTACACCGTTTAATGTGCATGTGACTGGCCAAAAGCGTCAACTCATAACCCGACAACCTTGCACTAGTAAGATGCTGAGTCTTTGTTCTGTTCAATAAAGTATCCACTGCATGTGGAACCATCACCACCAACGTATTATCCATCACCAACCCAGCAGACTGTCGGATGGAAACAACCGCTGCTGCTGTAGCTCTCAAGCAACTCGGCAACGCTCTGGCTACCGGATCCAAAGTCGACGAGAAATACGCACATGGACGCTGCTTCTCACCAAACTGCTGCGTCAAAACTGACAATGCACAACCCTCTCTCTCATGAACGTAGAGTATAAAAGGCTTACTGTAGTCAGGAGTACCCAACACCGGAGCAGAACACAACGCGTCATGCAATTCAGAAAAACTTTTATGACAATCGTCAGACCAGGGAAGAGGACTCGGTGTATCCTTACAAGTCAAAGCCAACAAAGGTTTTGCCAACAAGGAAAAATTTGGAATCCACTGTCTACAGTACGACGTGATACCCAAGAAAGCGCGTACCTCTCTCTGAGTACTAGGCACAGTCATTTGAGCAATCGCTTGGATTCGTTCTGGGGTCAACCTTCTTCCCTCCTTCGACAAGAGATGACCTAAGTAGGTCACTTCTTGGCGACAGTACTGTAACTTTGAAGGTGACACTTTATGATTCAAATCAGACAAATATTGTATCAACGAAAGAGTAGTTTCTTTACAAGTTTCCTTATCATCAGCAGCTACTAACAGATCGTCAACATACTGAATAAGAGCAGCACCCGCAGGTAACACAAAGGCATCAAGCTGAGTTTTCAAAGCCTGACTATAGATGGACGGACTTTCGCAATAGCCTTGAGGAGCGCGCTTAAACCGGAAGCTTCATCCTCCCAAAGAGAAGCCAAAAATATCTCTACTTTCTTCGGCGATTGGAATACTAAAGAAAGCGTTCTTCAAGTCTACGACGGAGAACCAGGCAGCTGAAGCTGGAATCAAAGTCAACAAAGCAGTAATGTCCGGAACAACAGGAAACTGGGGCACAACAATCTTATTAACCTCTCGAAGGTCAATCACAAACCGATACTCAGGCTGCTGAGAAGAATCGGTACGCTTCAAGACAGGCAGAACAGGACTGTTACACACGTTACCTCTCGTCTCTTCGATCACACCTTTCTCAATTAAATCATAGATGATCGCTAGAAGCGCTCTTTCACCATCACTCGAAATCCGATATTGGGTAATACGTGGCAATCTAACATTCGATTTGAGCGTCACAACATATGGATGAATCCCCAAAAGACCCACATCATTAGGACCAGTGGCCCAAAGAGTATCAGGGAGACAACGCAATTCCAGTGGAAGCTGATCTCTTGACAGATACATCGGAGAGGTCACTCTCTTACCCAATGTAAGGTGTACTCCCGAAGTAGAACAATACAATGTCGCATGCAGTCTCTTTAACAAATCCAGACACAACAAATTCTCACCACAACCTGTCGTTAAAATAAGGGGTGCTTCCAATTCACAAGGCCCAATAGAAAGAGACAAGGGACTAGAAACTGGATTACGAACCGGGGCGCCGGAAAATCCCACTGAAATATTCGTTAAGCCAGACAAAGGTGCGCCAGGGAGTTTAGAGTGCATGATAGAACTCTTCGCTGCACCAGTATCCAAAAGAAAAGGCTCTACCACACCCGATGTAACCACTGCAACATAAGGTCCATCCTAGTCTACTGGAACTGACACTACTCCCTCTCTTTATCCTTGGCTGTCCTAGCAATCATTATAGCCAGTACTCTCACTCTCAACATAGCCATCGTCAACATAATATTACGGAGATCTGCCAGTCTGTATGTTCTGCTGGTCAAAATAATTCATAGACGCCTGTGGGGGAAAAGAACGTTCGCTCTGAGGGAACGCGCCGCGTCCTGTACCCCTAGAAACCTGCTGGAAACTACCACGACCTCTTGGAGCCAACATACCGCTCGCACATTGTCGTAAAACAGGGCACTCATTCTTGTAATGACCTTCCTCTCTACAATACGCGCACTGATTTAGACCCAAAGGTGGTCTTGGAGGAAAATACTCAAGTTTCTGTGACAGTCTCTGAAACGATGGAGGTTGCTGAAACTGTAGACGTTGCTGTGATTCTTGCTGATTCGAGCAAGGCGGATACGCCTGCTGCAGAAGAACCTTTGTTTTTAAGTCTTTTGTCTTTTTCTCTAATCTATTTTTCTCATCCTTATCCCTATTCTCATAGTACTGTGCAGTCGCCAATATCTGGGCCGACGAAGAGACAGCCCAAGAACTCTCCGAATCTTTCAACTTATTACACAGTTCGGGAAGTAAATTAAAGACAAACTTATCTACAAACAGTCTCTGGCCACCTTCCGTACTCATATCTTGACCGCTATGATCTATAAAAGCCTCTTCAAACCTGGTGAAGAAATCAGACACACTTTCGTCCTTCTTCTGCTTACATGCTGTCAACTTGTCCCAATTCACTCGTAACGCTGGCATCATCGTTTTCATCATATTAATAATTCTACCGGGTAAATCCGCAATTAGAGGCTCAGGTTTAGTTCCTGCTATCTGTCTGGCATCTGTGGCTGCAATATTCACCCATGTATCACCTAATTCTACCGCATGATCCTCGTGGCGAATCTTCGCCCACAACGGTTAAGGTACTACATTACCCAATAACATATCCACATCAGCTAGATTCATAATGCATGTGTCGACTGTCTGGGACAACTCCTTATAATACCCCGCGGGATTCTTACGGGGTTCGGGTAAGGTTTGCTTAAGAGCCAAAACCTCAGCTCTCTTCCAAGGGACATGTATCCAAACTCGTTGGAAATGAGCCAAAATAGGTGGATTAGCGTTTGCGTCTCCCTCTCTCCAAACTGGAGGAACCTCTCTCATTGGATATTGTCGTACCTTCTTTCTAACTGAGGCATCAGGCTCAAACAATGGCTGGGGAGGAAGTGCAGATCTATATGTAAGAAGTGTCACTACCGCATCCTCGACACCAGCTCCCACTATCGTCCATTTGGCGAACTCACTCTGAATATCAAGCAATCCAACAGGAGCCAACTCCAATTCATCATCTTCCCATTGTTCCCGAAGCAAAGTACACATCGTATCAAAAACATACCGCTGCGTCGGCTCTTTCCACTGTAGGAACGTATTCAAAACCACTCCCGGATCATACCTAGAAACATTCGTAACCCACCTACGAGCCAACGAATCCAACACTCCACGCTCCACAGAACCAGGGAGCTGACTACGTCTCTGTCTGTCATCAGAAACGGGGGTCGTGACTAGCGACCCAAATAGAGGAGTTAAGAAATTAGCAACAGTGTCAGCTACTCGCCGACGAACAGAAGGGGAAGCAGTCATAAGAACAGGAGAAAAGGTACCTTGTGATGGCAAAGGAAAAGACGCAGGAGTGGAGGAAGTCGAAGGGACAGGAGCAAGAGGCACAGCAGTCTGAGTCAAGGCAGGCAAAGGTAAAATAGGCAACCCAGGAAGAGGGGGTGCCGGGGGAACCTGAACCAACTGTGTAACCGGAAAAGGGGTTTGCGGAGGGACTAAAGGCTGACCAGCAGCCTGTTGTACAACAAGCGGTAATATCGGTGCAGTAGCACCTTGCACGTAAGGGGGAGGTGACTTTAACAAATAAGACATTAATGGATCCTTTTCGGGATCCTTAACAGGACTGGGGGTGACAAAACTGGATAACATTTGTCAATAGCCATATGATGTTGCCTATTTGACACCTGAATCGCCTTATCTTCTTCATCTTCTTTAAACTGCCTAGCAGCATGCATTATCGATACACCCTTTTCTCTCTTATCTCTTTTAGCTTGTTTTATCTCTCGTTGTCTGGCTTCTTTGCGCCAAAGCCGGAAGGAGTCGAACATTGCCGGCCGGGCTTTCTTTCTAAATAATTTCGCTTCCAGATTGTCTAAAATCTCTGTTTCAAAACTACCATGTTGGGGCCATCATAAGACACCATCTTTCCTAGTGTAGCGGACCCATACTTCATTGAACGTAATGGGGCCCACGCCGTGTTTAGAGTAGAGCTCATAAGTCGGAGTTCCAACTGGAGGTATCGGACACGAGTCCTCCAATCGGAACTTCCTGTTATAACCACAACAAAACCAAGTACCAATTTTGCTACGATTAGGCATCTTCGCTCACTAATCGAGCTTCAAACTTCAAGGGACTATCTCTAACGATACACTCGTAAATATACGAGACCCTCGGCTTTGGAAATTGCAATTTTCAAATCAAAACTAAGGACCAAACAAACTAAGAACCAAACTAAGAACCAAGCAAAACCAAGAACCGCTCAAACTAAGGACCAAGTAAAACTAAGAACCAAACAAGTTAGTGGGAGCGACCCACTTATACTTAACCAAGTTGTCTGCTACGCCACCCAGAAGATCCGTCGATCGTCTCGCCTTACGAAGTCTCACAAAGAGGGGGGGTTGTCCAAGACAGGGCGGCAGTCAGGGCAGCGGTCCTTACGTAGCCGTCAGAAGGGGGAAATCTCGTGGAAAAGACCTTCGGTCCACGTTTTCGACATGCAGGGGTCGCTGAAGTGGGGGCCCTCCTCCAGAGTTTCCTCACAAAGTTCCTCTCGATCCTCGGGCTTGGACCGGTACCGCTTGATGTCGCCCCACGTCGGGCACCAACTGAAGAACCGGGCTTTTAGAACCCAGCGGCGCCAGGGGCATGCCCAAAGTCTTCGGGTTCACCTGTCTTAGAATACAGAGACACAAGATACTTCTGGATGGCGTCGGAGATCGTTTTTATTGGCTGCAGAAGTCCTAGAAGTCATCACGGTATGAGTTCTCAGGAGACTGCTCAAATTTACAAAGCAAGTCATCCCTTTTTATGCCAGAAACATCACAATCCAGACAACCACCCATTATTTTACAAACTGTCCAATCGCATATAACCACACCAAAAGTATCGCATGACGGTAAAACCCACTTTTCAGTTGTCTGGCCCATGATCGATCATCGAACAATCCCAACATTCTTCTTTAGACAAGCCGCACAGACCCATAATAAAGAGACCACAACCCATATCATAAATGGACCATAAAAGAAGAAACAGAAACAGATAGAAGTAAGATGGGGCATGCTTGTGTGAAATAAAACTTTACGAGATCCCGTGCTCTGACCCTTAATCAAGATCAGCTAGCAGGCTGGAACGGGTTTGGCAGGGTCGGCCTCGGGCAACGAGGTCAGTTCACTCAAGTCAAGTAGGAGTTAGCACGAATTCGAGCTAAGGTGCGCCTGACCAAAAAAGACTCGTTTGGCCATACTCATTTGCCTATGTGAGGGCAACCACAAAATGGCTATCATGCCCAAAATGAAACCCAGGGTTCGGAACGAAAACCCTAAATACGCAGTGAATCCATTGGTGTAATGTGACGGAAACACACGTACTAGCCGAACTCACTAGTTACGGCTCGCTGTTACCAAAATCGTAACGGAACCATGATATTTATAACGCAGATTCAGATTTCACGGAACCTCACAGGGGGCTCAGGAGAAAGAGCCCTTCAATGTCGGGTGCTTCCAGGTGGAAGATGGGTAGCTCGGATCGTCAGCCATGGGGTCCAGGAGGCTTCAAGGAAGGCCAGCTTCTGGAGGGCGACTGTCCCACAAAGGATGAGGGTCACTGCGGTGTTAGTGTCCGGATTGGATCCACTAAGCCCTGGCAACCACAACCCACGCAAGAATCACAAAACAGCTACTGGTGCAGACCCACAAGGTCTGAGTGAGGTCTCCAGCAAGGAGACTGAAGAGTAGGCCTGGAGCAACCAGAGGAACTCTTGGAAGTGAAGATTGACCTCCCCCAGGGCCCACCAGTCGAGAGACAAGGGACTGCAGGAGGCAGCAATTTGGCGTGCGTAAAGATGCGGCCACGGGTCGCCGAAGCGGGCTAGGGCGTTGATCTTTGGCACAGATGATGCTGAGAGATTGGCTCAATAATGAGCCAAAGCACATTTTCTCCACTTGTTGGGTTCATGTGCTGTGCAAGAGGTGGCCGGTGTCCTGGGGTATTGAGGATCTCAGCACCCACGGGGTCCACGGTGCTGAGCTTTGCTATGCACACTCACTGGCCTCTGGGATGCTTGGAAACCCACTTTAAGGTAGGTAAGAGTCGTTGATGTCCATAGGAGCATCAAAGTTCCAACCGGGTCACTTGCAGTGTTTCATGTGCCTGCCAAGCAGGGGGGTAACTCCTTTACCACAAGGGAGATTTCTTCATTCAGCTGTGCATCAGCAAGTTGAAGTTCAAGTCTGTAAAGTCCAAGAATAATCTGAGGCTCTGGGGACCCTGTATTCACCTTTATCCAAAGATTAGGGGAGTGTCCAGATCAGAGCCCACCAATGAGAGTTCAGGCGGGAAAGGGTGGCTAAACCCTCTCCCCTTTGTGTGTTTTCCCACCTGGCCAGGGGACAGGATGCCCCTGAACTGGTTTGAGGCGGTGTATGCAGAAGTAGGTACTGGAGAAGCCTACGTGCAAATCTGAAAGACATCTTATGGTGCACCCACCCAGTTCCAATCCACATAGTCTGTCTGGGAAGGTGGGAGCACCTCCCTGTAACAAGATCCCTATTGTCCAGCTGCCGTGGCTGGAGTTCTGCCCAGCAACAGGCAGCCAGAGTCGTGTGGGTAGCGGGTAGCATCCATTTTGTACTACTTGTGCACTTTTAAATTGGTGTCTAAAATCTGCTGCTTTTACCATATCGCCCCTCTAGCAGGGGGAATCACTCCCATGGTTGGATTGGGGGTATGATTCCTACATGTTTGACACCAAACACGACATGGTTCTGTGCAGCCACTCTCAAGTTATCATGCTATCGCGATTACTTATAATGCGGTTAAGAGTATATGGTATGGCTGCACTACAAACAACCCTGCATTTGTTTTACAAAGGTTGCAGAGGGGCCCTACTCAGGTAGGGGTTCCCCCTCACACATATCTCAGCACTCTGCCTTGTAGGATTAGCAAGGCCTGCCTTAGGGGTGACCTATGAGGATATATGTGTTGTATTAAGTGGGATACAGGATGCCTATATCCCTGTAAGGGGTGCAAGCACCACCTTACCCAGACTACATATCTGGAGAGGCCATCTGCATTGGCATGGTTGCTCCCAGGTCTATGTTCCACTGTATAGTCCATCCCCTGTAGGGAAATGGACCACCTGAGTAGTTTGGGGTTTTCACCCTTCATCTGTTTTAGCCATAGGAGGGGCTTATGGTCGGTTTGAACAATGGAGTGAGAGCCAAACAAGCAAGACCCAGACCACAGTAAAGGCCTCCCTCTCTATAGCTGACCAACGTTTCTCTCTGGGGGTCAACCTTCTGCTAATAAAAGCTACTGGTTGATCCTGGCCCTCTTCATTCAGTTGTGATAATACAGCACCTAACCCCACCTCAGAAGCATCAGTTTGAACTATGAATTCTTTGGAGTAGTTGGGGCTTTGGAGCACTGGAGCAGAGCACATTGCCTGTTTTAGGTCATCAAAAGCTTTCTGACAGCTGACAGTCCACTGAACTTCCTTGGGCATCCTCTTAGATGTTAAGTAATTTAAGGGGGTCACAATTGATCCATATCCCTCTACAAATCTTCTGTAATAACCATTCAGGCCTAAGAAAGCTCGGACCTGAGTCTGGGTGGTTGGAGCAACCCAGTCCATGATGGTCTGGATTTTGCTCTGTAGTGGTTGAACCTGGCCTCCACCTACAAGGTGGCCCAGGTACACAGCCTGACTCTGCCCTATCTGGCACTTAGTAGCCTTGATAGTGAGTCCTGCATTTTGCAGGGCTTCCAAAACTTTCCTCAGGTGGATCAGGTGATCTTCCCAGGTGGAGCTGAAGACAGCAATATCATCTAGATATGCTGCACTAAAGTCATCCAGGCCTGAGAGGACTTGGTTCACCAACCTTTGAAAAGTGGCAGGTGCATTTTTCAAACCAAAGGGCATTACAATAAATTGATAGTGCCCACCAGGGGTAGAAAATGCAGTTTTGGCTTTTGCAGATTCAGCTAACCTTATCTGCCAGTAGCCAGCTGTCAGATCAAATGTGCTCAGATATTTGGCTGAGGCCAATTTATCTATGAGCTCATCTGCTCTGGGAAGGGGATGTGCATCAGTCCTAGTGACTGCATTAAGTCCTCTGTAGTCTACACAGAACCTCATCTCTCTCTTGCCGTCTTGGGTGTGAGGTTTGGGTACCAGGACTACTGGGCTAGCCCAAGGGCTGTCTGAGGGCTCAATGACTCCCAATTCCAACATATTTTGGACTTCTGTCCTTATGCAGTCCCTGACATGGTCAGGTTGCCTGTAGATCTTATTCTTCACATGCAGACTGTCCCCAGTGTCCACTTCATGAGTGCACCAGGTGGTCTGACTTGGAGTCAGTGAAAACATATGCCTGAATGACTGGAGAACTTGTCTGCAGTCGGACTGTTGCTGGGCAGTGAGGCTGCCTGCCAAGGCTACACCATCTACTGACCCATCATTAGGGTTGTGAGAGAGCAGGTCTGGGAGAGGGTCACTCTCCTCCTCCTGTCCCTCATCCGTTGCCATGAGCAAGCCCATGTCAGCCCTGTCCACATATGGTTTCAGTCTGTTTACATGAAGTACCCTGTGGAGACTTCTGGGAGTGCCAAGGTCCACCAAGTAGGTGACCTCTCCCTTCTTTTCCAATATGGTATGGGGTCCACTCCATTTGTATTGGAGGGCTGCTGGGGCCACTGGCTCCAACACCCATACCTTCTGTCCTGGCTGGTACACCACCAGTACAGCCATTTGGTCATGCCAGGCTTTTTGCAATTCCTGACTTGCCTCAAGGTTTTTTGTCGCCTTCTTCATATACTCAGCCATCCGGGAGCGGAGACCAAGTACATAGTCCACAACATCCTGTTCAGGGGGTTTGAGAGGTAACTCCCATCCCTCCTTCACTAGACAGAGTGGCCCTCTGACAGGGTGACCACACAAAAGTTCAAAAGGGCTGTAACTAACCCCCTTCTGTGGCACCTCCCTGTATACAAAGAGAAGGCAGGGCAGAAGAACATCCCATTTTCGCCTAAGCTTTTCTGGGAGCCCTTTGATCATACCCTTTAGGGTCTTGTTACATTTCTCAACAAGCCCATTGCATTGAGGATGATGAGGGGTGGTGAACCTGTAGTTGACACCACACTCTTTCCACATTGCCTTGAGGTAGCTACTCATAAAGTTTGTACCTCGGTCAGACAAAACCTCCTTAGGGAAACCCACCCTGGAAAAGATTCCCAGGAGGGCCCTTGCCGCCACAGGTGCTGTGATGGTCCTAAGGGGAATAGCTTCTGGGTATCTGGTGGCATGATCCACTACCACCAGAATAAACCTGTGCCCAGATGCTGCTGGTGGGTCAAGGGGACCAACAATGTCAATCCCTACCCGTTCAAAGGGAACCCCCACCACAGGTAGTGGTATCAGGGGGGGCCTTTGTGGATTTACCTGCCTTGCCACTGGCCTGGCAGGTAATGCAAGAGCTACAAAAGCTCTTACAGTCCTCACTCATTTGAGGCCAATGAAAGTGAGGGACAATTCTGTCCCAGGTCTTATTTTGGCATAGGTGTCCTGCTAAGGGAATATCATGGGCCAGTGTGAGTAGGAAACCCCTAAACTTCTGAGGTATGACCAACCTCCTGGCTGCACCAGGCTTGGGGTGTCGACCCTCAGAGTAAAGGAGTCCATCATCCCAATATATCTTATGGGTTCCACTAGCATTCCCAGCAGCCTCAGCAGCAGCCTGCTGTCTGAGGAGTTCAAGAGTGGGGCAGCTCTGTTCATCTGGGACAGTTCCTTCTTCAGGTGTCAGATCCTCTTCTGCTATAAGATTCTCTTCAGACTGATTCTGGGGGGAAGGCACTGCCTTACCCCTGCTACTCCTTCTCTTGGAAGGTCCTTGGTCCATTTTTCCAGGATCCAAGGCCTGTTCAGTTTCTGTCAGCTTAGCTTTTGACCTTGTCAGGGCAAACACTTCTGCAGGGATACCCATCATCGCTGCATGGGTAGTCAGCTCCACCTCACCTTATGCTGAGGTCTCCAAATCATTCCCTAGCAAACATTCTACTGGTAGGTCTGCACTCACCACAACCTTCTTTAGGCCATTTACCCCTCCCCAAGAGAAGTTAACAACTGCCAGATCATGGTTACTACTGACATTGCTTGCATTGGTCACTTGGTAAGTTTCCCCAAGTATGATCTGGCTAGGGTCCACAAGGTCCTTAGTCACCATGGTGACACTGGCCCCTGTGTCCCTGTAAGCTAGAGACTCCATTCCATTTATTCTAGGCTGTTGCTTGTATTTGCCCAGACCACTGGGACTCACAAATAGGGACAGGTCCCCATCACAAACCAATACAGCCTGAGTAGGCATTCTGACTATGCCAGAGTCCTCTCCAGATCCCAGGGTCAACCCTACTATACCCTTGTTCTGTGTACCACCACCTATAGCTGGACTAGGGGGAACAGATGCCTTAGGGGCAGGTGTAGTGGTACTTGTCGTGTCTTTGGCCTTGTTACAGTGTGAAGTCCAATGGGTTTTCTGTTTACAGATTGTACACCATGGCTTCCTTGGCTGTTTAGCTTTGTTGGATTGGGAATTATCAGATGCTGCTTTTTGGAGGCCTGTTGAAGACTGCTGGTCTTTTGCCTTTTCCCCACCCTTCTCAGAGTGTTTGGCATCTTCCTTTTTATTTGCACCCCCCAAGAGCTGGACCTTTTGCTTGATCCTGGTTCTGACCCACTTGTCTGCCTTCTTTCCCAATTCTTGGGGAGAGGTCAGATCTGAGTCCACCGGGTGCTGATGCAATAGCTGATTCTGACAATTATTTAGGATCTGCTCCCTCATGATGAAATTGTATAATCCTTGGTAATCATTTACTTTACTGCCAGTTAACCAACCTTCCAGAGCCTTGGTAGCACAATCTACAAAGTCTACCCAATCTTGATTCTGTGCTTTCTGGGTATCTCTGAACTTTAACCTGTATTGATCAGTGGTTAGACCAACCCCATCTATCAAAGCATCTCTCAAGATATAATAATCATCTGCATCCTCTTCCCTAACAGAGAGGAGCTTGTCTCTTCCTTTGTCTGCAAAGGAGAGCCATAAGATTGCTGCCCACTGCTCTACTGGGACCCTCTGAACTTTACAGGCCCTCTCAAGTGCAGTGATCCACTTATGGATGTCATCCCCTGTCTGATAGGGGGGCACAACCTTATGCAGGTTCCTATGGTCAGGAGCTTTCTCTCTAACTCTAGGGGTATTATTACTGCCACCAGGGGTCTCTAGACCCCACTTTCTTGAAGCTTTCTGAAGCTCCAGGGACTCCCTGTCTAATGCTAACTGTTCTCTCCTGAGCTGAAGCTTAGCTTGCTCAAACTGGATCAGTCTGCTTTTCCTCTCTTGGGAGGATTCTCTTCTCTGAGAAGAGGCAGAGGTCCCTTTGAATCTCCTAGAATGGTTAGATTCCTCTGAGGGGGATCTGTCCCTTCTGTTTGGATCCACCACTCTCCCATTAGGGATGGAGGGAGTGCCTCTTGGGCCATCACCTCCATGTTGTGAGTGGTCTGGTTCATCCAGGTCAAGTTCATTATCCTCTTACTGGTCCTCATCGGAGTCCACCACCTGGGTGTCCTCTTCTGTGGGATGCCCACCCAACCTGTCTACCCCATCAGACACTAAGGTCTGCTTGAAGTCTGCAATGAGCAGAATTTCTCTGAGATGTTGAGTGTTGGCACCTTTGGTTGTCTTCAGATGTCTAGCAGTGCACATCTCCCTAAGCTCAGCAAAAGTGAGATTGTCATACCTGTTGACTGGGACCTTTGAAGGTCCTTCCAGGGCCTTATGGGCTCCTGATCCTAAAGACATTTCTAGTGTAGTGGTACTGGTGTATCTATCTACACTAGGTGTCGCCTACTGAACCCTTTCTTGAGTTGTAGTCAAGATGTGCTAAGCCCTCTACACACAACTCCTAAATTCAGTAGAACTTATTGTATTCTAAGCTTACATTTATATGTACCTTTAGTACCAAGTGGCTTTCACTTTGGAAATTCAATTTGTTATCTGGTAAAACAATGGCAAGCTTGAATCCAACCGCTGCACACCAATGTGAGAAGTTGGCCTGGCATATGCTGTCCACTAGTTATAGGGGACACCTTGCACCAGTCCAATTCGACTCTTATGGTGATAGGTTAAAAGACAACCTTTAAAGAAAGCTATCCTAGTGGTAGCTGTGGAGAGCAGCCTTCAGGCTAAGTCTTGAAGGAGTGTTAAGCTTATTGTTTTACCATAGATAACCTCTTGATTAACCACATGAAAGATTAGTCCACACAGGTATATATATAAAATATATGTATTTATTCTAAGAATAATCCCACTAGTCTCTTTATGAGGCTGGAGGTAAAGATACAATTCAAACAAGCATATATTTTAAAATGTAGCTTAGTCCACCAGCACGGCTCCTCCATAAAAGGCAGCATGCAGTGCCCTAGGCCTATGCAGAGGACGGCAAGCCACATGCTGTAACTACACAAGGGCCCATTGCAAGGGAGTAGCCAGAAAAATAAAATACCCACGCTTTATATGATATTAAATAAAGGAGCAAAGTGAGCTATCCTGGTCTTTCGTTTTGAAGTCTGTGAAAATTGTTCCCCTGATAAAAGTTTGCAAAAATAATGCAAAATTATGCTTTTTAAAGCAGGAAAGAAACTTGGTCAAAAACTGCATTTACTTATATTGATGTTTGTCTTTTATTCATTCCATCTCTTCATTTTCTTTCTTTCCTTATGTCCTTCTTTCTATCCATCTTTGTTCTCTACTTTCTTCTTTACATCCTCCATTCATTTTCCTTCGATCTTTCTGTCTGTGTATCCTTTCATTTTGTCTCTCAGTCTCTCTCTATTCTTTAAATTTCTTTTCATATTTCCATATTCCACATTAACATTCATTTGTGTTCCACTTTTTCCATTTGATCATCCTCTTCTCCTTCCTTCCATTGTTAAATCTAAACCTTTCTCTTTCTTTCCAGCTTTCTTTCATTATTTTCATTCTTTTCTTCCTTCGCTTTCTCCCTCTATTTGCCTTGTGCTTTTTTTTTTATTTACCATTATCATAATTTCTCATTCTGTTGGCCGCTTTTGGCTACTTTGGCACCCTCTGTCTGCCCCTCTGCAACACCCCCTCCCCCCCCAAAACACACACTCTCTCAAGCAGCATCACAGCTTTATTTACTTATTAGTATTATTATTATTATTATTATTATTATTATTATTATTATTATTATTATTATTACTTTATTTATTTATTGCTTTATTTATTTGTTTGTTTTTCTGTCCTGTGCTGATCTGCGAGTCACAGATCAAAGGAAGGGCCATGAAACACTTATCTGACACCCTCCCCACGCCACCCTCCCCCCCCACGCCACCCACCCCCCCCCTACCCCGTGCTTCCCTACACATTTGGCCCATTGTCATTCTTTAGGTGATAATCAGCCACATCAGAATGACAATGGGCCTGTACAAAGACGGAGCGTCAGGCGAGGGGCTACTGCAGCCTCAGAGAAGTGTGAGCTGGCACAGCTTGCTGCCACCAAAATTACGGACAAAAGGCGTCCGTGAAAGAAATGCTCACGGACAACGGACAAGGGGCCCAAATAACGGGCAGTCCGTGAAATTTACGGACGGTTGGTCACCCTATGTCAGGGAGACTCAGATGCTGCAAGCTGATTGTTAGCTGCTACAGGGCGTGGGCTGTGCAAGGCAGGGGTCCGGTGTGGGTGTGATGCAGCTCACTTGCCCTATTGTTAATGACAAATGTCCTAGCGGACAACCAAGGGCCTGTGAATTGCCCGCTAGGCAGCACGAGCCCAGAGCGAGTCTATGTGCTATTTTAGCCTACACCGAGTCTATGAGCTGCTCCTGATCACAGAAGTGTGTTGTGCCAGTGTGTTTCAGCGACTAGGTGGAGTATAATATTGCAGTTTGGCTGACTAGATCTGCTGCTGCTGTCATTGCTTCTTGGCCAAGCATGCTACTCCCCTTCCTTTCTGGAGAACTTCGGTTCTGGGCTTCATCCTCCATGCTCCCTCCGAGTGCTTTTACTTTCATTGTGTAGGCAAATGTTTTTTATATTTCATATAAGTAATCTGGTGAGATAAATACTGAGGCAGAGTAAAATGAATAAATATTATAGAAAAGGAATTTTACAAGTTGAGACTTTGCCTATGAGTCCTTTGCTCAGATAGAGCTGATCTCTGGAAGTCCTAGTCAACCAGTTTCAAATTGGAAAATTGGCTTTTATGAAATCTATATGCCAAGCTGGTTAAACATGGGATCTGGGAAATGTAAAACCAGTTGCAACAATAGACATCCTTAAAAACCAATTCAAATGCGCAGCTAAACTCTTCTAAGCAACAGTTCACTAGTTTCCAACACTCACGTTCCAAAAAATGGGCCCAGTAGAAACCATTTGTAATTGTTCTCTTCTCTGCTGCTTAACTGCCCTTCTGTCTCTCTGCTTTTCTCTCTCTCTTTTATTTCTCTGGCTTTTGCTGCCTCTGGGTCTTGCTTATATTTCCTTTCCTTATTTTTTTTCTGCATTCTACTGCCGCTGGCGTGCCAAAGGCAAGCCCGTGTGCGCCCACCCACTCCTGGAACGCACCCAGTGCTAGGGACCCTGGTTCCCGGACCTTCCACTGCTGTGACATTAGCACCCTTCTCACCCTCAACTATGGGTGCCACACTGTTTGCCACTTCACGTCACCTAAGGAGACCCATGGACCTTTTACCTGCCAGAACTGCAACCATGCCTTCACCCACGGCAACAAGCCAGCTCTCCTTGCTGCCCAGCCGAACAATAGCGAACCCGACCAGCTCAATTGCATCCTCCTCAACTTGCAATCCCTCCACAAATACACCACTGAAATCTGGGACCTCCTCAACGCTGCCTTTCCTGACATCACCTTCTTTACGGAAACCTGGACCAACCCCAGCTCCAGACCAGACATCACAATCACCATCCCCGATGGCTACAAAATCACCCGCACGGACAGCACTGACCGACCAGGAGAGGCATCGCTATCATCCACAAGAAAACCCTCCCACTGACCACGCACTCAAACCACTGAATGACAACCATGGACATCTCCATTTCCAGACCCAGACAAACCACAAGACCTCCCTTCGTGGCACACTCATGAACAGGGCCCCTGGTCTCTGCTAGCCATTCACCATCGTACCCCAGCCTCTCGCATCCACCGAGCACATCCTGCTCGGAGACCTCAACTTCCACCTAGGCAACCCCAGTGACCAGAACACCGCCTCCCTACTAGAGAGCCTCGTCAACATCATACTCAAGAAGCTAGTGACCGCACTGACCCACACAGCCAGATACATGCTCGACCCCATTTTCTCCACCAGCAGGAACATCACCTACAGCCACACCAGCTAGCTCCTCTGGATCAACCACCACTGTTTGCATCTCGTATTCGCCATGCTCACTGTACACCACCGCCCTCATCCCCCACCCCAGTTGCAGCTAGAAGAAGGTCACTGAAGAATGTCTTGTCGACCTCCTTGGCACGACCACCCCGCCAAAACCAACAGACGCCAACACTGCAGCTCGCAACCTTCACCGATGGATCTCCAACTGCACCGACACTGGCACCCCGAAAGAAGACACCAGGCAAGCAACATTCCAAGAAAGCCAGCTAGTTCACTCCCACCCTCCACGAGTCCAGACGCACCTGCTGACGACACAAGAAGAGGTGGAGGAACAAAAAACCCCAGAAACACACGCAACCTTCAAATCCGCCGTCAATGCACATCACTTTCTCCTCAAAACCACAAAGAAAATGGTCTCCCAAGACAGAATAAACACCAATGCACACAACAGCAAGAACTCTTTGCCATCGTCAAGGAGTTTACCAGTCCCAACAGCAAGACCACAGACGTCCCACCCTCCCAAGACCTCTGCACCAAACTGGGGACCTTCTTCCATCACAAGATCAGGAAGATCTACGACGGCTTGGACCCAAAGACGCCCCACCATGCCCTACATCTCCGCACGCATCCACGCTGCACCCCAACAAATCGTGCTCAACTAGATTCCACTCATCACAGATGACACACTCAACACTATGAGCAGCATCCTCTCAGGAGCCCCATCGGATCCCTGCCAGTACCACATCTTCCACAGAGCAGCCGCCTCCAATGCCCCCCAGCTTTGCTGCACCATCAACTGCTCCATATAAACTGCCACCGACTCAGACAACTGGAAACACGCCGAGATCAACCCCCTGCTGAATGAACCATCCACCAACCCGACAGACCTCAAGAACTTCAGGCCCATCTTCCTCCACCCTTTCTCAGCCAAGGTCATTGAGACGGCCTTCAATACTCAATTTTCTGTGTTCATCGAAGAGAACCATGACCAGGACAGCTCTCAATCAGACTGCCAAAGCAACCACAGCACCGAGACCGCACTCCTCACTGCCACTGATGACATCCACTCCCTCCTCGACCAGGGAGAAACTGCAGCCCTCATCCTACTGGACCTCTCGCCGCTTTCGACAAAGTCTCCCACCGCACCCTAATCCCGAGGCTCCATGACAACGGCATCCACGACAAGGCACTGGACTGGATCAACCCCTTCCTGTCCCACCTAACTCAGCGAGTCAGACTACCCCCGTTCCTCTCAGAACCTACAGAGATCAGCTGCAGAGTGCCCCAGGGCCCCTCCCTGAGCCCCACCCTCTTCAACATGCACATGGCCCCTCTCGCAGCCATCGTCAGAAGCCACGGACTCAACATCGTCTCCTATGCCGACGAAACTCAGTTGGTCATCTCCCTTACCAACGAACCCACAACTATCAGAACCAACTTTTACAACGGAATGAAGGCAGTCACCACCGGGGTGCAAGACAGCTGCCTCAAGCTCAACGCGGACAAAACAGAAGTACTCCACCTGGGACCCAATCCCTCAGTCTGAGACGACTCCTGGTGGCTTGCCGCACTAGGAACCCCTCCCACCCCCACGGACCACGCATGCAACCATGGCATCATACCGGACTCTTCACTCTCAATGAACCGCCAAATCAATGCAGTATCCTCATCCTGTTTCCACAAGCTCCTTCTATTTCGAAAGACCTTCAGATAGCTCCTCACAGAATCCAGAAAGACAGTCACCCACGCACTCATCACCAGTAGACTGGACTACGGCAACGCACTCTGCGCCGGCGTCACCCAGAAACAGCTCAGGAAACTACAGAACATCCAAAATGCCACAGCCAGACTGGTCCTCGACATCCCCCGCCACAACCACATTACACAACACCTCCGAAAACTCCACTGGCTCCCGATCATCAAGAGAATCACTTTCAAGCTCCTCACACATGCCTACAAAGCTCTCCATGACACAGGGCAAGAATATCTGAACCACCACTTCTCTTTCCACACACCCGCCAAATATCTCTTCTCTGCCCAACTCACCCTGACCTCTGTCCCACAGAGCCACCAGACCAGAACCAGAGGAAGATCTTTCTCCTACCTCACAGCCAAGACCTGGAACACCCTGCCCCTCCACCTCAGGCAATGAGCATTGTTGACACAGGTCAGGCAGGGCCTCAAGACCTGGCTCTTTGACTGAACCTCCACATCCAGATGGATCAGCAGCCCCCCTCAGCACCTTGAGACCCTCACTGGTGGTAGCAGTGCTAAACTAACCCCCATGGTTGATTGATTGACAGCTCAGTCACTTACTAAGTACTTTCCCACAAAGCTGCCATCCTCTTCTAAAAGGTTTCAAATTGTTGGAAGTCTCCACTGAGGCTTTAGAATTCACCTTGTTGAAGCTGGAGTAGATGTCATGGGTGGCAGATGTGGCGAGCAAAGAATGGAAATGATACACATTCCCTTTAATAAGAGGAATATGATAGGACTGTGACATCATCTCCGGTATCTTTACTACCTGTGACGTCACATCATCGTATATCATTGTGCATTGCTTGGGTCAATTAGTTTCCAGACCATTCTTTGTAGTCCTTGCTCCTCTTCCTGTTCGCATCTGGCCTTCCCCTATATAAATGCCCACTCCCTCCGTTTGCCCATTTTACCTGCCTTGCCGTCTACCCCACATCCATCCATTTTGAATGGCCAAAGAACCTAGGAATACCTGGCATGTATGCAAATCTGCGTACTCACCATCCAAGCCTGGAAATTCTGATCAGCCAAATCGCACTGTGTTAGTCAACAACGTTTCAAGAGGTATAAGTATGATACTCACAAGTAACCTCAGAGTGACTCGCAGCACTTCCAAATTAATAATTCCGTGTGCATGCCTTTCTCCTCTATCCTCCACTCCACCCTCCACCCCACCCACTTTTTGTCACTCTCTGTTAATGTTGAAAATAATTGCTACTTGTTTATGTTAAACCCATTGTAAGTGTAATTAGTTAAATAATAAACGGATTGCTTAAACACCATGGTAACGTGCAATCCAGGTCTGAGATAAGTCAGCAATCTATGACAGTGGTTCATAGGCCACCTGCATCTGCAAACCCTATGTGGCACTCCACCTTCAACTTTTGACACTATCTGTAGGTGGATTAAAATACCCAAGCTACCGCAGCCCAAATATGCCTTCAATGGCTTCCAATTAGAAACTGAAGAATACAAAAAAATGATGGATGGAATGCTTGAATCAATCTTAGCCACTGGTAATTACTCGGGCCACATCTCAATCCATCCTTTTTCTGCACACCATGTCTCCTCCGTTTCAGCCCAGCTATATGCAAATCAGTCTTGACCCTGCTCCAATCAAAGCAGTCCAGTCCGGACTGCCAAACCAGGTCCTCCCTGAACCGGAACACAAGCAACCTAGAACCAGTTTCACCCTTGTTATGGGCTCATCAGCCTGGTATAGTTTGGTTCCAGTGACACAGTGTGCACAGGACACATGTCTGGGCTGCAGACTCTAAGTCCAATAGGAGAATTCTGCTGCTCCATGGGGCCACAGGTGCACCAGAGGGAGCCAGAAGCGAGCCAAAGACCTGCTACATAGCCTCTTCAAAGGCTGCTCTCTGTTGTGGGGCGAACAATAATCCATCATCATTCTTTAGCTCACTCCACCACACCAGTTCAGACATGGCCATATGCAAATCAGTCTGACCCTGTGCCTCATGGGGTTGACTGGGGGTGAGTGTTTGATTTGCTCAAACGCTCCGTCCATTATCCCCTTTGGTATTGCTCTGTTGTGGGGTCAACAACGGCCCTGGGAATTCAGGGCACGCCAGGACCAGTTGCAGGATCTGTTTGGATGGAGGGGAGCAATCTGTAGCCTGACACACTTGCGCATTCCTGCTAGACTTCAAGTAGCAGAATGGGGTTGAATCCCGCATGGCTATTTTGCACTTCTGTCTATACTTCAGTTTGGACTTACTAGAAGACTTTGACCAGGAAGTGGATTTTTCACCAGGGAGACTTAGAGACCGGGAACATGACTGGGCCCACAAAGAGAGGCGGGAGCGGGACCTATGGTTCTACTCAAACCTCTACTTGCGCTCAGAAACACATAGGCTTTTGCCTCCTGGTCCCAAAGCACACTGGGGTTCATGAGGGCACACTCGTCACACAGCTTATTAATGGCACAGGCACTTCTCATGCAGGTCCATGACCGACATCTGCTTCCTGCAGTCTCAGTACAGTTTGCATCCTGTCCTTTTTGCAGGGGACATAGTTTCATAGAAAAGGGCACAGAGTCCCTTCGGCTATCTCCCTGTGGGAAGCCTTCAAGACAGTTCTTAGAGGGGAGGCCCTCTCCTTTATCTCCCATGCCCGGAGGCGCGAGCAGGAGGAGGTGACCCGGGTGGAAGCCGAAATTACTGAACTAGAGGGTGACCTGGGGAGTGGGGTGACGGATGCCGCACTACATGTTCTACACCTTAAGCAGGCGGCCTATAGGGCCCTCGTCACGGAGGCGGCCAGGGGCCTCAGTAGAGAGCAACAGGGGCGACTGTATGATGTGGGTGATAAGGCTGGTAAGTTGATTGCGTGGTTGGATAAAAAGGAGAGAGCGAATCGTGTGGTCCCGCTGATCGAGAGAATGGATGGTGTGCGTGTCACCGAGCCAGAAGTCATTGTCTCTTGCTTCGCGGATTATTTCCGCGAGGTGTATTCCCCGGTTTCTCCCTGCTCGGAGGAGGATTCCCATGCCCTGCTTCGGGACATCGCGCTGCCCTCCCTTTCGGGGGAGGACAGGGAGTCGTTGGAGGCTGCTCCCACCTCGGACGAAATTGCCCTTGCCATACGCTCGGTCGCATCTGGCAAGGCCATGGGCCCAAACGGCATCCCTATCGAGCTGTATAAGCTGCGACCGGATGTACTGGCACCCCACCTCCGCGCGATGTTCCTGGCGGCCCACTCGCGGGGCTCCCTCCCGCCGGACCAGCGTCTGGCTACAATCGTGGTGATCCACAAGGAGGGGAGACCCCGAGAACGGGTCACATCCTATAGGCCTATCTCGCTCTTGAATGCGGAGCCCAAAATCCTCGCCAAGGTGCTCGCCAACCGGCTGGTCGGCGTGGTGGGCGATCTGGTCCACCAGGACCAGTCCGGCTTTATAACCCATCGCAACACGGCCCTTAATCTGCGGCGCCTGCACGGGGTGCTCGCGCGTGTTCCGTTTGTGCGGGAGCCGGCCATCTTGGCGTCCTTGGACGCCACCATGGCGTTTGATACACTCGAGTGGCCATACATTTGGGCGATGCTGGCGAAATTTGGATTTGGACCGGGATTCATCAGCTGGGTCAAATTGTTGTATTCGGGCCCATTGGCGCAGGTGGTGGTGAATGGACGAGTCTCGGCCCCATTCGCGCTGGGACGGGGCACGCGACAGGGTTGCCCCTTGTCGCCTCTCCTGTTTGCACTGGCCTTGGAACCCCTGGCGGAATGGCTGCGGTGGCACCCTTCCATCCGTAGTCTCCGTTGGACCCCCGAGTATGAGGACCGCGTGTCCCTATACGCTGACGATATCCTTTTGTACCTCGCCTCCCCGCGTAAATCACTGATTGTCCTGGTTGATGTTTTGCGCTCATTGGGCCGCAACTCAGGCCTTGCCATCAACTGGGCTAAATCATGTGTGTATGTGCTTTCCGGGGAGGCTCCCGTCCTCCCGCGGGACTGTCCGATCCAGATTGCCTCTCAGGGGTTTCGGTACCTGGGTATCTATATTACTCTGGACCCGGAGGCCCGCTACGAGCGGAATTTGCTTCCCCCCCTCCAGCGCTTGAAGGAGGACGTCGCGCGTTGGCGGCGCCTGCCGCTTTCGCCGCTCGGCCGGGCGGCATTGTTTAAGATGATGTCGTTGCCACGCTTCCTATACGCTCTCCAGAACACTATGGACTTGGTCCCGGCGCGCTACTTCCGTGAGGTGGAGAGTCTACAGCGTCGCCTGTTCTGGGACGGGAGGCCGCGTATTGCCTTGGCAAAGTTGACGCTCCCATGGTACGACGGGGGGGTTGCCCTCCCGGATATTAAACGGTATTAATGGGCCTCCCAGCTAGCTGCAATTAATCATGGCCTCTACGGGCCCGCCTTAAACCCGGCATTTGAAATGGACAAGATGCTCCTGCCTGGTGGCGACTACAATCGAGCGCTCTATTCTGGCGCGCCCGACCCCCGCCTGACGGGACCTACGCGTGTCATGGTGCGAGTATGGCACGCGGCTAACGCAGCTATGGGGTGGAAGGACCGTTTGACCCGGGCGTCACCGCTATATGCGTCTGAGAGGTTGGGCTCCCTGTGGACCTCGAAGGGCTTCGAGAAGTGGGACACGATCGGCATCAGTACAGTGGGGGATCTCTGGACGAGGGGGGGATTTAAAACATTCGAGACGCTGCAGACGGAGTTTCAGCTGCAGGGCAGTGAATACTTTCGGTACTTGCAGGTCCGTCACGCACTGGGCTCCGTCTTCCCAGACGTCGCCTCCATTCCGGAGTCTTCCCCCCTGGAGGATAGAGTGCTGGATGGCCATGTTCCGGACAGCACGATCTCCCTCATATACAAAAAACTGATTAATGATCGCTCGGGCTTGCTGACTGGCCTCCGCGAGGCCTGGGTTGCCGATGGGCTGGAGTTGGACGACGAGGACTGGATGTCCGCGGTGGCCTCTCCGAAGGAGGTGGCCATACCGGCTCGCCTTCGCTTCGTCCAGCTAAAGATCCTCCACCGGGTTTACATGACGGGGCCAAGGCTTCTGCGTATGGGCTATGCCGAGGATGGGCTGTGTAAGCGTGGGTGTGGTGCTTTGGCGCCTTTTTTCCATATTCTGTGGGAATGCCCGAAGGTGGAGCGATTCTGGCGTGGTGTGCATGAGGTCCTGCGAGTGGTTACGCGTGTCGCGCTGTTGCCTGAAGCGAGGAGATGCTTGCTGAATGTGTGGGAACCAACTGACTACTCGGTTCCGCAGACACGATGGGTGACTCTGGGATATATGATAGCTAAGCGTGACATCGCGCAGCTGTGGGGATCCCAGAGGCCCCCGGCGGTGTCGGCCTGGAAAGAACACATGGATTGGTGCATGTTCCGAGAAAAGGTGGTGTATGTGGCGAGAGGTAAGCCTGGGGCGTGGGTGAAAGTTTGGGGCCCCTGGAACGCATACCGCGGGGGTATTTGTGAGCCACCACTACTGCCGGCTGCCTCACCAGCTCCGTCCCCCTAGTTGACCCCCTCCCCCGGCCCCGGGCACAGGGTTCCCCAGTCCCTGATCTGTTCCCATTCCCCTCTTTAGATTCTTGTGGATGGTTGGGGTCCCCCACTTAAGGAGCACGTACTGTTACTTCGGATTGCGGGTTGCCTTGCGGGTGTGGTTTTTTGTGTTGTTGTGTTCTAATAAAATGAAACCGTATTGTGGGCTCGGAGTCATGTGGCCCACGTCATTGATACCTCCTGATTTACCTCTCTGCAACGCCAAGAGCCTTTTTGTATGTATGTCATATGCTCCTGTCACTCTAGCGGCCGGCCGGAAGGTTGTAGGCCCATACCTGTATATATTTGAGATTGCAATAAACGGTTTAAAAAAAAAAAAAAAGAAAAGGGCACAGAAAAAAAAGAATAGACATCAGTGCACAGGGCTGGCGCTTAAATAAGGCACGCTCTGTCAATTCTGGGCAATACGAAGTCACCATGGAATCACAGTGCCATCTACCGGCTCGCAAGAGCATTGCTGAAGAACTCTTCAGATCCAGTCTAGCACCCAGCAATATTCTAATAGTGAGGCATCTGCAGGTAGAAGTAGCCATCAGAAATATTTAAACGATTGGCAACAATTAATGCAGAAAATTATGCTGGCAACTTAAATGAAAGCTATGGCAAGGTTGGAAAAAAGATTTAAGCCTAATATGAGTGTTATGCCTGAAAGGTATCATTTTAATTATACGGACAGATAATTATTGGTTCTTTCAATGAATTTCCTGCATAATTAAGGATTTTAATCAAGACTTTCCACTTTGGTGTCTCTGAAGATGACATTATTAGTGTCCAGATAATAGTGGACACTAATTCAAAAAGAATCCAGGCATAATTATGGACGGGAATCCAAAGCTGGAGAAGACAGCCAAGACTATTGAACAGTCGCTTAATGAGTGAAAGAAGTTAACGAGGACAAATCTGAAGAGATGGGGCGAAGTATGAAACGTAATTGTTAAGGGCCAATACTCCCCACCCTGCGGAAACACAACCGGGAAAGAAGTGCAATGCCAGGGAGTGCAAACAGGCCCCCCCACCCCCAGGTGCAACCCCTGCACAGGAACGGCCCGACAATCCAGACCCACGAGCAAGAATGCCCTGACTGCCTGAAAGTCAAACCAATACGAAAAGAAACAGCGAGTTGTCCTGGTATCGATGTGGCAATGCTTTCCACATTACTTAATTTAAAGGTTGTCCTGGAAACACAGAGTAAGGTGTGTGGCAAACATGGTGATTTTATCAAGGTATGTTAGAATGCGAAACAAAATTTCAAATCCAGAGTGCTGCAGCTAAATGAGGCTCATGTCGTGAGAGTAAAGTGCAATAAAAAGATGATTCTTGTTATAAGGAGTGTCAAATACCGCAACTGACAAAGATGATTTGGCCGATCGATCTGTAGCATTAGAGTTTTGGGGGGTGGGGCCTGACGCCCACGGAGTATGGCAGCTTCCGAGTGAGGCTCCCGGGCTTGCCTCGGTGAAACCGCGTTTCCCGCTACTTGTTCCGAAGCTCTCTACACCTAGCGATATCGGAAGGTATGCTGCCCGCAATGCATCTAACGCCTTCTGTGAGAGCTCGCTGAAACGTGCATTTTGTATGCCTCATGCGTCCTCACAGAGTAGCGCTCCGTAGCGGCCGCCATTTTCCTTTTTGCCGCATATGGAGCTCATGAAAGATAAAGCTTGTTAATGCCTGCTTGCTGCATCGTTGGTTGCCCGACAGTGTTCTGAACTAATTTTTAACCCTTCACCACCTGTTTTCTCTGTCTAAACTTGGATGCCTCATTCTTCACGCGTATTCATGCCAGTTGTGAGAGGGCTTTCCTGGCAGCCATTTTAAGGTGAAGATTTGTGAAGAATGTCATAAACAGCACAGCGCTTTTTGTTGCCTGCAAGTTTGATTTCAGCTGATGCTCTGGCCCAACTGACCATCATTCTCCTCATGCTTTAAGTCACACTTACTTTTTCACTGACTGTTTAAAGGAGAATACAGTTGTTTTGGTCATTCTTTTTGTCATAGTTCCACCATTGTCTCCTGTTTTGGTTTGTTTGATGGGCAGAACCAGGACTTATTCAAAAGTGCGGCAAACTTTTATTAAGAATTCAAAACTTTTTACAGAATTTTCCAAACTTGAGGATACTCTACTGCTTTTGCCACAATCTTTGGAGCCTAACATGGATCCCAATTCTGCAGTTTCTGGGAAATCTATTGCAAAATGTTTGAAAAAGGATCCTCCTTCTCCTCCTAAGTCTGCCTCGCCGGTCTCCATGGAGCTCCTGCTGGAAGAAATTAGAGCGCTTCGACCTTTTATGGACTGGTCCCAGTTGGACACCAGATCTCGGTAGTTGAGCAAAGTGTTACCTCACTCAAGGAATCCTGTGTAGCGTCTCACAACTTCATTCCCAAGTTTCGATGCTCCAGCGCCAAGTCGAGGACCTTGAAAATCGTAATCGGAAAAACAACCTTCGCATTTACGGCCTGGTGGAAGGACTTGATAGATCGGATGCTCCCACCTTTTTTAAATCCTTCCTTCCTAAGCTACTTCACTTACCAGATGGTACTGCACTCAATATTCAGCGAGCGCACAGATTGGGTCGCGTCGCTTCCAATTCTTCACTATCGCAGTGACCAAGAGGTGTAATCCTATATTTTCTGGAGTACACAGACTTGCTAAAAGTTTTGTCAGCGGCCAAATCCATTCCAAAAATTACATGGTCTGGCTCAACTCTCTTCTTTGCTCAAGATTATGCAAAAGCCACTGCTAATAGGTGCAAAGCTTTCCTGAGCATGAGATCTGATCTTCGCTCATTGGGAGCTCGCTATGGACTCTTTCATCCTTGTCTCTTCAAGGTCACCTACAACAATAGAACAACTACATATGAAGACCCGATGAGACTTCAGAGTTTCATCAATTCCTGCGGGCCGACATGGATTCTACTGCTTCTTCTTCGTCATTCAAAACTTAATATTTTGCTACTGTTTGATGTTTTGTTTCATTTCCTAGGTTTTTGCATAAGTTCTTTCTCACTTTATGCAGATTGTTTTATATAGATTGTTTTCACTAGCATAGTTGTTTGTTGGTTTACATAAGTTTTTGGTAGACTGTCCGGAATTCGGTTAAAACCGACTCTAAATGACAGTACCCTACCGGATGAAAATCAGCAGACCCGCTTTAAACCGAGTCTCACAGATTTTCATTGCTGTTGCACCACTTGGCCACTTGATGGAGCCAAAGTATTGCAGACCAAACTACAATTTAGGCCCGAGAAGGAAGCAGCTCGGGACTTGCTTAGGCTTTTAATTGTGCCTTGTATTGCTTAATGCGCCCGTGAGCCTGGCTAATGTGGGGGTGGTCACCGGGAAAAGAGGCGGCACGCTTGGGTTTTTAATTGTGCCTTGTATTGCTTAATTCGGCCCAGTAGTAAGAGCCCCCTGCCTGGCTAATGTGGGGGTGGGCACCAGGGAAAGAGGCAACACGCATGGGTTTTGAATTCTGCCTTGTATTTCTTAATGCGTCCTGTGAGTAAGGGCCCCCTGCCTGGCTAACGTGGGGGTGGGCACCGGGGAAAGAGGCGACACGCATGGGTTTTGAATTCTGCCTTGTATTTCTTAATGCGGCCCGTGAGTAAGGGCCCCCTGCCTGGCTAACGTGGGGGCGGGCACCGGGGAAAGAGGCAGCACGCTTGGGTTTTTAATTGTGCCTTGTATTGCTTAATTCGGCCCGTGAGTAAGGGCCCCCTGCCTGGCTAACGTGGGGGTGGACACCGGGGAAAGAGGCGACACGCATGGGTTTTCAATTCTGCCTTGTATTTCTTAATGCGTCCCGTGAGTAAGGGCCCCCTGCCTGGCTAACGTGGGGTGGGCACCGGGGAAAGAGGCGACACGCATGGGTTTTGAATTCTGCCTTGTATTTCTTAATACGGCCCGTGAGTAAGGGCCCCCTGCCTGGCTAACGTGGGGTGGGCACCGGGGAAAGAGGCGACACGCATGGGTTTTGAATTCTGCCTTGTATTTCTTAATGCGGCCCGTGAGTAAGGGCCCCCTGCCTGGCTAACGTGGGGGTGGGCACCGGGGAAAGAGGCAGCACGCTTGGGTTTTTAATTGTGCCTTGTATTGCTTAATTCGGCCCGTGAGTAAGGGCCCCCTGCCTGGCTAACGTGGGGGTGGGCACCGGGGAAAGAGGCGACACGCATGGGTTTTCAATTCTGCCTTGTATTTCTTAATGCGTCCCGTGAGTAAGGGCCCCCTGCCTGGCTAACGTGGGGTGGGCACCGGGGAAAGAGGCGACACGCATGGGTTTTGAATTCTGCCTTGTATTTCTTAATGCGGCCCGTGAGTAAGGGCCCCCTGCCTGGCTAACATGGGGGTGGGCACCGGGGAAAGAGGCGACACGCATGGGTTTTGAATTCTGCCTTGTATTTCTTAAGGCGGCACATGAGCAAGGGCCCCCTGCCTGGCTAATGTGGGGGAGAGGAGCTGTTGTGGTCTGCCATTTGTCTGCATGCAACCGCACCGGACTAATTCACAGGTCTTTAATAGGCATTGTAATGGCGATGACAGAGCTGCAGGTATTCGAGCTCAAAACTGTGTCACCGTTCGGCTACATTGTAATGGCAATGACAAAGCTACAGGTATCCAGGCTCAAAGCCGTGTCACCGTTCCTTTATCATGGGCTCTGTTCAGGGTGCCCCTGGGGAGCCTGGAGGGGTGCAAGAAGAGAAACATTCTTTATTTAAGCGGTTCTGAAGGGTGCCTGGTGTAGCGGCCTAGCACCCCCATTAACCAAGCCGGGCGCGTGCCCCGGCGGTGCAGTGAGCCCCGACTGATTTTCTGCCATCTCAATATATTTGTTCATTACCCTGTGCACACACACAGAGGCTTTTGGAAATGTACTCGGGGCACAGGGCAAATAGATTCAGCTGCCTTCATTTCCCCCACGATCTGAAGCAGCAGCTGCTACAAACAGGCTCAGTGATTTATATAAATATACTGGTATACATTTATATCCTCCAGAACTGGTTACATCTCGGTGAGAATCGTGCGCCTGCAATGCCTGTGGGTGTAAGATTATTGCTATTAACGTGGAGCGAAAACTTTGCAAAGAGGAGTTGGCATATGTGTTTGTCAATTGAAAAATGATGTTTTATAAAAGTAAAAAATATATAAAGGGCTGATTAAATATTTTTTTTTGATGAGCCGAATACTAATATTAAGGTACGAATACAACATTCTATGTCCAATTACCAATATCTTTTTGTTTTGTCATTTTATTTGAAAGCAGATAAATAACAATAAAAAACATTATTAAAATACAGCCAGGTATACAAATCCGTCTTACAGGAAACTGGACTGTCAGTCTAACACCGTTATTAACATTTGCCAAAATATGCTACACCGATAACCACGTTCTATTTAAAGATTTCTATTGTATTTCTGAATTGCTTGCGGCTGTGTTTTGTAATAACTTTCCTAATGGCTTCAGAACACTTTGTCTTGAGTGGTTAGCAAAATGCCCTTCATATACTTGACAGTACATTGAAAGCTGTGGTCACGCCTCAAGCCTTATTCCATGGTGTGGTCGAGCGTCAAGCCTTACTCTTTGTCTGCATGCGGCCGCATCTGCTTAATTCACAGGTCTTTACAAAGACCATTTAATTAACAAGACTTTGTTGTTCTTGCACCCCTTCGTAGAGCCCCTGCAAAGGGCATTCAAGCACCACCATACAAAGTTGTTTAATGTTTGTATTTTACTACAGATTAAGTTCCGGCAACTGTCTTTCTCATTTTGCTCCGGTTGTAAAGCACCATCTGAACATAAAATATAGACAGGAGATCTTTAACAAAAAAAACTTTATTTTAATGTTAGTCTGGCTTTCTCCGAAATCCACTCTAAAAAAGTAGCTTCATATATGTGCACTCATCGAAAACAACATCTTTGAGAGACCTATTGCGCAAATTATACTCAGTGTAATTCGCTTCTTTGTAATGCCTCTGTTGACATTTAAGTGCATCGGAACAATTTACTAATAATTCTCATCATTTTCGTGCATGGATCTGAATCTGCTTATATGAAAATGTTAAGCACACGGATTAAACGAGAAATGACCCCAGTAAACTAGGTTAGACAATGTGATTGTTGAAATAGCAAACCAGTTATCATTCTCTTACAAAACATGTTTTTGTAATCATTGTGATACTGCAATGGCAAGATTTAAACTTCACAAACTCAAACACTTAAAGCATAGACTCTTCCATAAACCTTGAAAATAATAGCAGGAGAGAATGTAGTCTAATGGTTAGGGCGGTGGACCTCCAATCTGACGAACGGGGTTCGAGTCTCGGCAATGACACCTAACATCCTGTGATTCTGGGCAAATCACGTAATCTACCTGTCCCTAACAAAAATGAATGTGCCCTTGTGTAACGCAACAGGTGCTCATGTGAAGTGCTTCAATATCTTCAGGTCGAGTTAGCACTACATAAATCTCAGAGGGGAAAAAAAACAGCAGTGAAAACCAGCCTAGCTTTACTCAGAGCCGTGTCATCATGCTACGTGATTTGCGAGGAGTGCCCAAAACCATGAACATATCACCCAGCTCTCACTTCCTTCAAATGACAACACATTGATTCTAAATGGACAATGAGAACTGCCTGCCTTGCCTACAATGCCCAACACCCCAGAAATCTCTCATAAATTACCCATACCAGGAGAGTCACAAAACATGCGATTCCAAAAAGTTCTCTCTGTACCCCGCAGTTCAAGAGGTGTGCCTTGCACAGAGCTTCCCTTTTCAGGCAAATTTCCGAAAGTGCTGACTTAACCTTACAGACATCAAGGCCTCATGCCCCTGCCCTGGGGTGCTTTTAGCCTACTAGCTCCTGTGACCAGAACTTATTGTTTTCTGTTACTCATTGCAACACAAGTGCGCTCTTCCCTGTTTGCACAGTCAATTACGCCTCACTTTGGTACGCTGCACAAGTGTTAGATCCCTTCCGTAAAGGGGAATTTTCTCCAGACTTCGAAAAGTACAGCTTCATTTTTGACCGCTTTAAAACCTCTGAGGGCATATGCACTCAGTTCAACGCATATGTTGTAGAACCTGGCCCAGAGAATGTCAACCTTGAGGTGCACCAGTACTGGCATGGAAAGCTACGTCAGTGGCCAGAGTTGGCAAATTGTGTACTAGCTGTTTTGGCGTTGCCAGTCTCAAGTGCCAATGTTGAGAGGGCCTTTTCACAAATAAAAGTGTACATGGTAAGGAAAGAGAGAGCGCAAATGACCAAAGAATCACTGAAGAAATATTGTATGGTGTACTACAATAAATTCAACTTGTAAAAATTTATTTGGATCTCATATACACTGTACGTACATTGTCGATATACCATGCATCAATGAAGAAAGCAAGCAATAATAAAAGCAAAGCGTTCCATAAACACCGGTAAAACATTGTTTCAGTTGTTTTTTATGGCACAAAAATGAGTAACCACTGAAAAGCACTGTTTTTTTGAGGTATTGAAATCACTGGAAAACACTGAGAAAACACCACCAGAATTTAGCAAAAATAGAAACTGAAAACAGGAAAGCCTAGTTATTGGTTAGTATTGAATGCAGGGTGTATATTGTGTCTTGATATTTATTTGCTTAAAATTGATGTTCTTTGCTTTTGCAGATCCCCTTTTTTCATGACGTGGTCTCTCCCTGGTTTCCCGTGTGTCCATGCTTGGATGTTCCGTCTGTCCATGTGGTCTCACCTCCCCCTCCTTCACATCTCCCCTTCGTAGGTATGTTTTTTGTTTTGTTTTTTGCTCTTTGTGTTGCATTCCCTCTATCTATTTCATATGTTCCACAATTTGTATTTATTTGCTCTTCTGTTGTCCTTCATACTTCTTCTTGCTCTCCTTCTTTCTATTTCTCTCTTAAATTTGTCTTTGCATGCTCACTTCTTGTCATTTTTATATATTCTTCTTTCTCAGTCACAACTTTCGCCTTCTACGTTGATGGTATATCATGTCCATTTTTCTTTTTACAACTTCTCTTTTGGTTCTTGCTCTATAGTTCATATATTCTTTTTATTTTGAAGGCGACTTACATGTCTTTTTATTTTTCTTCTCGCATGTTATATTTTTCTTTGTTGTTTGAATTGGGTTCTTATCTTATGATCTTAAGTTCATTTGTTTTTATTAATCTATGTCACTAAAATTAATAACTTGGTACGTACAGGGTTTGAACTCCCCCATTAAAAAACAACGGGTTTTGACTCACCTAGCCAAATTAAACGTGGACATTGCATTTCTACAAGAAACTCACCTCTCTGAGGTTGAATCATTAAAGTTAAAGAAGGGCTGAGTAGGAGAGGTTTTCTTTTCTCCAGGTGACGGCAAACGCAATGGTGTAGTGATACTCTGTCACAAATCCCTCTCGCTCTCACTCTTGTCTCAAGAGTCGGACACTAGTGGTAGATGGTTGAATGTCAAGTTGTCTTTAAAGGGTGTTCCAGTCTCACTTCTGAATGTTTATGCTCTTACTTGCGGAGAGCCTTCCTTCTGGCCCGCACTTGCCAAGCAAATATCTCCTTGCATAGACGATAATTTAATTTTGGCAGGTGATTGTAACCAGATACTTGACCCATTTATTGACAGGAATTCTAAGATTTCCTTTGTACCAAACAAGCCTCATAAATCTTGTGTTCATACCATCAATCAACATAAGCTTTTTGATGCTTGGCGACTTTGCAACCCATCTACCAAGGAATTTACTTTTACTTCCCCATCTCACCACTCCTAATCAAGAATTGATTATATTTTTGTCTTCCATAATATTTCACAAACTCTTACCCATGCAGAGATTGGTCCTATTCTGATTTCAGATCACGCCCCGGTTTCCATTAGCATTGATATCTTCCCCAGAATTACTGGTCCCAGGAGGTGGCGTTTTAATAACTCCGTTCTCTTAGACCCAAAATTTACGGCTTCCTTCATCACCTTCTTTGACGAATTTTTTATGATAAATCAAAATGATTCCATGGCTTTTTCTATGGTTGGGATGCCTTCAAAGCCTCAGCTAGAGACTTTATAATAACCTTTGTTGCAAAGAAGCGTAAAAGCGCTCGTAAACAGACTATGGATCTCCTCCAAGATATTAAGAGACTGGAGCACTCTTATTATACCTCACATACAAACGACAGTTTAGCAGCTCTTGTCAATGCCAAATTGCAATATAATAAAAAGTCCACAGTGGACGCCTCATTATATCTATTAAAATCCATTGCCAAATTTTATGGTGGTAAAAATAAAGCTGGGAAAACTAGCCAATTACTTGAAAGTTAAGCATAATAAATTGAATATTGAATCTATTTATGATGCACAACTAGATCTAAAATTCAAGGATGATGACATTTTACATGAATTTTCTCTTTTTTACAAAACATTGTATGCTTCCGAAACACAACCCACTGACGGGCCTTGTCACATTTTTTCTCTACCATTCAAAGGCCTAAGAACACCACTCCAGATTTAATTTCATTAGAATCTGATTTAACGCAGCCCGAGTTGTCGAACGCCCTTCAATCCCTTAAATGTGATAAGGCACCTGGACCTGATGGTTTTACTGTTGAATTTTATTCACACTTTTCCAAACTCCTATTACCGAAACTGCATTCTTTATTACACTCTTTCAGTATATTAGGACACTCTTCTTGTTCTTTTTCAGATGCTCATATCTGCCTCATCCCCAAAGAAGGTAAGTACTCTAAACATTGTAAGAATTATAGGCCCATCTCCTTGGTAAACATCGATTACAAGATCTTTTCCAAAGCACTAGCCTTATGATTGGACTCTTATTTACCGGACCTGTTAGGGATAGAGCAGTCTGGATTCGTTAAAGGTCGTTACATAACTGATAATACATGACTCTTGTTTGACGTTTTGTCAAAATCTTCATGTTTTAAGGACTCCTTGGCAGCAATAGCGTTGGATGCTGAAAAGGTGTTCGATAGGGTTGAATGGGCATACCTTTTTTACACTCTCAGTTGGTTTGGCTTTGGTCCCAATTTTATATCCCTGATTTCTCTCCTTTATTCTAAACCTAGAGTGGCGGTTTGTGCTAACGGATTGATATCCCCTTTTTTTGATTTAGGAAGAGGGGTGCGTCAGGGATGCCCCCTCTCCCCTTTCCTTTTTAACTTGGCTTTGGAACCATTTTTATTAAAACTACGTCAGAATTCCAACTTGCATGGCTTCCAGACATTTCATGCTCATATTAAACTTGCAGCATATGCAGATGATATCCTGTTCTTCATGTCTCACCCAACTGACTCAATCCCTGCTTTTTTAGCGGAAGTACAGGCTTATTCTGACATTTCGGGGTACAAATTGAATAATGATAAACGTGAGATTCTACCTTTAACAAAGTACACGTTTAAACCTGATTTTACTGCCTCCAATTTTACTTGGAGTCCTAATCACTTTAAATATTTAGGTTTACATGTCACATCTTCAATTTCAGATACAGTTTCACTGTGCATGAATAAATGTATGCAAAAGATTTCGGATCTAACGACCAAATGGCATCCCCTTTATTTATCATGGTGGGACCGTCTGGATACCATTAATATGATGTTATCACCCATAATCATATATACTATTTCCAATATCCCAGTAGCCATCCCACAAAACATTTTCAGGAGAATTAATTCTATTCTTTCTTCCTTCCTTTGGAATAATAAGAAACCTCGAATGTCTATACATAGATTAATTCGCCCCAAATCTGAGGGTGGAGTTAATATTCCTGATTTTCCAGCATACCAAAAAGCATTCCTTCTCCGTCAAGCTTCGTTGTGGTTGCGTGATCCTAAAGACGATTGCCCCTTATGGACCACAATCGAGCGTCTCTTCCTGTCCCCCTTTTCCTTCAAGGAATACCTTTCCTTTTCACGCAAACCGCAAGCCCTATCTACCCCCGTTATCAAACTGACATCTAAGCTTTTAATGCCTCTATTCCCTTTTCCTCATAATACTATTGATTCCTTTCTCAGTTCCACAATTTGGCACAATAAAAGTCTGCTCATTCGAAATAAACCATTTTACTGGAAGTCCTGGCACCAGAGAGGTCTAATCTGGATTCATCAGCTTTTTTCACACTCGGATTTTTTATCTTTTTCCTCACTCAGCCACTCATTCAATTTACCTACTTCATTCATCCACAAATACCTCATACTTAAAAACACTGTGTATGACATAAGTGCACAATTCTCAGCAACACCTGCTGTTTCTGTTAATCCAGATCCTCCCTCACAATTACGATCCTTATTAGCAACATCCCCCAAGGCTTCCACACTATATAATTTTTTACATAACACTGACAAAGTTCGACATAAATCCAAAATTGAAGAGGCTTGGGAACGTGACTTTGCACTATTTTGGCCACTGTCTTTATGGAATAATTTATGGGTTAAGATTCGCAAATCCTCCAGAGCTGCAAACACAACGCAAACATTGTTTTTTGTATATAACAGACTTTTGTTATCACCGTATGCTCTGAGCAAGAAGTATACTACTGTATCTGATATTTGTTGGACTTGCTCTTCGCCAAAGGCTGATTTATTCCACATGTTATTTTCTTGTTCTATTGTATATACTTTTTGAAAACAAGTCTGGTCTCAAATCAATTTGATTTTCGGCACTACATTTTCTTTTGCCTATGCTCATGTTTTCTTAGGAAGCTTGTCATCTTGCTGGGAGAATACTGTGCTTAATGTTAAAATTGTTGATTTATTATTAGCAGTTGCATTTCAGCAAATCACAGCAAACTGGAAAGATTTCTCAAAAATGTCTTATAGGGCATGGTGGTATGCTGTTTGTCATAATCACAGGCTGGACACTTCCTTTGTATACCCTATCCACTTGGTGTCAAAAAGATTAGATTTGTGGTCTCCTATTACCATTTATTTAGATGTATGTGCTAGTCGTTCCTTTCAATTGCATCCATCTCAACAAGAAGTCTCAAAACCCCCTTAAATAACCCTAATCGTTCCTCTTTCATTTGATTTTCAAGTATTCTGTATCACTGCTTTTGATGTTTTATTACTTCTAATTTTATTCTTTAACCTGATTCATTCATAACATTGTGGATTTTCTTTTGCATGACATATATTTATTATGTTGTAATATGTTGTGACACTTTCTATTTCTTATCGATAAAATCTTTTTTTGAACTAAAAAAGAGTTTTGGGTAAGAACTTTGAAGTCGTGGCACACTCTCAGTCTCCATTCACTATCAGCCCCAACCAAGGGTGTCGATTCACCAAAATGCCAGGTGTAGCGGAAGTGACAGCACGTGTTTTAACCCCAATGATATCACAGGACTTTAGACATGCTGTCACCCTCCCCTCAGCTGTTTGTGATCTTTTCTATTATCTGTCACGTCTTTCTAAGCTGTTGTTCACTCTTGTTCTCCCTTCCTGTCTATCTTGCTGTGTCTTTCTCACTGATCTCCTTATAATGCATGTTTCCCCCTTTCATTAATCTCCTTTCTCACCTGTTATGTCTCTTTTTCCACTCTATTTCACCATTCTCCCTCCTCTCCTACTCCCGATCTGTCCTTTTTCACATGTCTATGTCGCAGTATTATTGGTGTCTCTTTCACCACTCTTTGTCTCTCCCAAACATACATCCTCCTGTGTTTGTCTATTGATTTCTCACCCTTCTCTCTGTAGTGTCTTCTTTCTTTCATTACCTTACCCTTATTTCGCCTCAAAGCCTTTTCTCTCTCCCCTGTATTTCTTTCTTACTCTCTCCACAAGGTCAGCGGCAGCGGGAGGCACGGAGACGATCCATACCAGTTGGAACAATAAATGATTATTTTCCAAGTTAGCAAATGTCTTGTGATGTCAAGGGGTCTGTCATATTGGGCTTATCTTGCCCTGGCCAGACTAGGACCTTGGTGATCTCACAACATTCTGTGATGTCACTCTGGGCTCTGGTGTGGCCATGGTCCATTATGTCAGTTTGGGATCGTTGGCTATGCCTGGCTGGGGATGGTTGGATTCTCCAGACATCTAAAAAATAAAATGAAATGAAATACCAGCATTTGTAAAGTGCACAGCTACCTCCGGAGAGGTGTCCCGGCGCTGAGGGCCGTCGGTAAGATTAAGCGAGCTATTGTCCAGAGTCACATGGTGCTGGGTCAACATGCCCCTGGCCCCGGTGATTGACCCGTGAACCCCGTGGTCCCGAGTCAGGCACCGTGGCCGCTGCACCACAGCTCTTCCACTACTCTACTGCTACACTTACGTGAGTGCGACGGTTGTTGCTACATTTTTTAGTGATGATTCAGACCAGGCAAAGCATTCAGAGAGGTCAGGAAATCCACACAGGAATCCACGTATTTATTTCGGAAGGGCGTGCAAGATCAGATACCTAGAAAGCATAGAGGGCGCTCAAGTAATGCTGCGGTGTGATATCAACATGTCCAACATGACGAGCTAATGCGTGCAGACTCTGTGTAGTACAGAGGATCTTACTGTAGGGGCCAACGCATTTCTTAGGCAGTGGTCTTGGTGCGCGAGGGAAATTACGTACTTTCGAATTGATGCAGTTGTAAAAGAAGATTGAATTAACTGTTTGGGTTGTTCTGTGGGTAAATTTAATTCCTTGGTAACGTGAGGCCTGTTCCCATCGCTGGCAGTCCCCTGCACGGTCTATCCTCCTCAGACGTGCTCACTGCGGCAGTAGTCGTCATGTCTCTTCCACCCTTCGTGTGGTGAACATTTCAATTTCGTCATGGTTTCTTTTCACTTCCGCATCACTGAGATGAATATTTAACCCCACGGCAAGGGTTTGGACCGAGAAGACCGTGTCCTCCCAGTACCCGATACTGCGAGGAACCAGACAAGGGTTCCCTCTCTCACCTTTATTGTTTGCTCTGGCGATTGAACACCTAGCAGACCTGATCCGGAAGGGTGGGGAGAGTATGGGTTTCAGGATGGGTGGGCGGGTACATACTATCTCCTTGTAAGTGGATGCCCGGCTGATTTATTTAGGAACAGAAGTGGCAGGTACTGTAACTGCCCTTGGGCTCTTGGAATGATTTGAGGCCCTATTGGGCCTGCGGTTAATAAGAGGAAGACTTACCTCTTCCCACTGGCGATCCCGGCGCCTAGGCCGGCAATGCTACCAGCAGACATTAACTAAGCTTCGCACTCATTCAAATATTTAGGCATACACGTCTTCCATACCATGGAAGATTTGAAGGAAGGGAACTTGGATAGGGTGTTGCGGTCTTTGCGAACTTGCGTGTTGTTCTGGCGTACCCTGCAGCTGCCCATTTTGGCGCGGGTCTCTCTGACCAAGATGGTCATGTTGTTGCGGTCATTATACTTTGTTGTGAACCTACCGACCCTGATGTCCCGAGGACGGCTCAGACCTCTGAAATCTCTAGTGCGAGATTTGATATGGGGGGATGGCCGACGAAGGGTATCTCTGAGGACGTTACAGCATCCCATGACTGAGGGTGGCCTGGGAGTGCCAGATTACGAACTGTATATGCTGGCTGCCCAGCTGCAATGGTTAGCGCAGTGGGTGGAGGGCATGAACACGGAGGAAACTTGGTTGATGGAACCAAATGGCAACCCCGACAAATTGATAACCAAATTGCTGAAGCCTATGGTTGGCACACCTTACAGGTCGACGTTGCAACTCACGGCCCTGCAAACTTGGAAACGCTGCATGCGCAGACTGGGGGGGGGCCGTGGTATACTCCTTAGTCGGGCTTCCCCATGGGGACCCGGTGACAAGGTGTACAGCTGAGCAACTGGCAACATGGACGGAGGTTGGGCTGGATACCGTGGGGGACTGTTAACAAGATGGCTCCCTAGTCCCGTTCACGGATCTGATGAACAGCTGTGGTCTGACCCCAGGCCGGTTCTTACAATATGAGGTGCTGGTCCGCACCTTCGGACAATTGTGGAGCAAGGGTAGAGATGAGCTGGAGACTCACCCCGTACTGCACGCTCTGATCACTTTGGGCACCGCGAGGCACCAGGTGAAGTGGCATTATAAAGCCGTGGTCTCTGCATCTATTGCCCTGCTGGGAGACCTCCGGGGGAGATGGGAGAGGGCGGTAGATAGAGAACTTACAGATGCAGAATGGAATAAGGTTCTCCGGTCCCCTAAGAAGATATCAATGAATACCAGGCTCAAATACACACTGTTTAACTTCATACACATGGTATATATGACGCCTCACCGACTTAATGTTACGTATGGTGGAGAAGTGAGAAGTTGCCCGAGAGGTAAACAATTGGACGCAGACTTTATACACATGACTTGGAGCTTTGGAATCATCCATATATATTGGAAGGGGATCTTAGCCAAGATCAAAGATGCACTGGGGAGGGAAGCTAGTTCCCTCCCCAGTGCATCTTTGATCTTGGCCACATGATAGAGACCTGCTAGTTGGGACTTTTCCCACGACCGAATGCAGAGACGGTAGGGAACAGGTTCATTGATCTGGCCTTGGGACTAGCCAAGCATAGGAAAGGCCTAGAATGGAAGTCCTCTTCCGGGCCATGGGTAGCCAACTGGGACCAAGATGTCATTAACTGGGCCGGAGCAGAAGGTAGAGCACTGAGTTGGGAGGTATGAAAGGGCATACGTAGGCGGCCCATAGCAGATCTTTGGAAGGAAGCCCTGGCGGTCTGGGAGAATTCAGAATGAGAGCAAAATATGGGAGAGGATTCTGAGGGGGATAGTGGGTAATCCACTTATTGCTATATGAGACAGCCAATATAAAGTTGAGACCGGGGTGCATAGGCGAACACCCAGGGGGAACTGTATACATCCCTCTAACTGAGAAGCGGCTACATATTTGGATAGGAAGCAGAACGGAAAGAAAGACACCCCCTAGGAGGCATGCACTGATTGGCACTCAAAGCCTCGTACATAGGAGTAATGATGCTTCCCCAAGTTCAGATACCCCGTAGCCCCCCACTGCATGAAGTTTTGTTACCTGTTTGAGTTCTTTAGTCAAAAAAAAGAAGAGTTGAAATTGAGGGGGGCTTTACCGAGCCCTGGGCTGAGGCGGGAGGCCGCTCACCTCGATTGGATGGGGAAGTAGCGATAGGCATTGTCCTGGGCAGTAATGAACAAAGTGAATTACTGACTGGTAGACACGATGGAAGAAATGCAAATGGGTATCTTAGACAGTGAGGGTCAATACTAAGAAGTGTTACCAGACTAGAAGACATACCTAAGAAACAATTAAGAAATGTACAATGAACTATTGAGCTACGTATGTGTGTACAAATGTTACAAATTACAAATGTCAATAAAAATATGTTTTAAAAAAAACTGGAGGTGCATATTTAAGCTTCACCACATGTTTCCTTGCTGTTGGGTGACATCCAGTGGGCACAACTGGTACTGTAGGTGCAGTATTAATTTTCATTTAATATCTAGGAATATCTTCAGCGATGTGCGCGCTTTTCTACAATTGACACATCCCTTGTGAGTAGAGATCAGCATTTTCAAAAACTCTTCAGAGATTTGCATGCTAATAGGGCTTGCAGAGCAGCATTGGTGTGGATTTTGAACACTTCAAACGCCAATGTGTGTGGTGTACATGTGCTAATCAAAAATAACTATTCAGTTGCATGCAAATTGGCACATTCCATGTTTGGTGCAGATCAGCAAGTTATATTTAATCAGCGATTTGCACGCTAAGGTGAACTGCAGATCAATATTTCCATACATCTTCAACGATTTGCACGCTACACTGTGGGGGCAAACGTGATTGTTATAAAAGTAGAGGAGCCTTTCCACACTAGAAGTTCATTAGAAAAAAAAAATGAATCTAGGCAATGCAACTGTTGCTCCCCCACTGTTCTTAATGCCTTCTGGTGAGCCATCTATTGAATGGGAGGATTGGATAGACTGCTTTGAGAACTATTTAGTGACTTTGGATGGTACTAGGTTTCCTGTAACACGCAAGAAAGCTTTGTTGCTTGGAGCGTTGGGCAAGAATGGGCAGCAAGTACTTAAATATCTACCAGAATCCATAGAAGAAGTTGATGATGTATACCAAGATGCCATTATTAGGTTAAGAATGAGGTTTGCCAAGCAGGAAAATGTGGTTATGCGCAGACACAAATTTTATACCCAGCCACAAAGAGTTGCTGAAACAGTCGATCAATTTGTGTCCAGATTTGGGGAATTGTCTAATAAATGTCAATTTGGGCCAATGACCGACGAGATGGTGATAGATCAACTAATGGTTGAAAGCAACAGTAAAAAAAATTAGAACAGCTGTGGTCTGAAAAGAATTCTACTCTAAAGGAGGCCATTGACATTGCTAAAGTGGTTGAGGAATCAGAGAGATGTATGAAAGAAATGAAAATCATTTCACAAGGAAAAGAGACAGAAGTGGCACTCATGCAAGATGAGGCAGAGTTGGTAAATATTGTAAAGGCAAAAATACATTCAGGTCGACCAACCTATAGTAAAGACAAGAACACTAGAGGGATGATCAACATCTCTGGATGAGTTGGGGCACGTATATGTCACAGATGTAGCAGCAAATTCAATTTGGCAGACAAAAATGTTTTTTGCACAGACCAAAGAGTGTCACGAATGTGGGAGGAAAGGGTATTATACACGTATCTGCAGAGCCAGTGAGAAGAAAGTAGCTTGTGTAGAGGAGGAAGAGATTGAACACAGAGTATTGATCGTCAAAGAAGAGGATCATGAGGAAGAAATATAAGGGAAACGAAAACGACCCAAGGCTGACTTTGACATTGATGGAAATATAGTGTCTTTGATGGTTGACACTGGTTCTCTCTATACTATATCACCAAAATGGCTATATGAAGTGGCGTGGCAAGGGAGGGAACTAATACCATCTGATTTTGTGTTAAAAGGTTACCAAGGATTGAATATTGGAGTGTTAGGGTATATCTAGGCAGACATTAAGTTTGCTGGAAGGTAAACGAAAGGTAAGGTGTATGTTGCTCCGGATGGGCCACCAATATTAGGTTGTAACACGAGTTACATATAAAAGTTGATCCCAGAGCAGAGAATCAAGTTATGGTGGTCAAAGGAGGTGAGCTAATGAGCATCCTAAATGACAATGAAAAGGTATTTAAGAAGACGTTGGGGCTTGGCAAAGGGTTTCTTGCATGAGATCAAGCTCAAGCGAAATGCCGTCACTGTCAAGCATGTGGAAAGGAGAGTACCAATGGCGGCACAAGCTCAAGTCAAAGAGATAATACAACAAATGTTGGACGAGGAGGTTATAGAGCCAGTGCAGGCTACGGAGTGGCTAGCTGCGGTAGTGATCAGGAAGAAGACTGCTGGCTCTCTTCGTTTTTTGTGTTGACATGCGCAGTGTAATAATGGACAGTTTTTAATTGCCTAACATAAATTAGATTGTTATGATGCTACCAGGGGAAAAGGTTTTCTCCAAACTCGGTCTACGGAGTGCTTATCACCAGGTCAGGTTGCATCCGAGTAGTAAACATCTCACTTCTTTCACTGCGGCAGAGGGAACCTTCCAGTTCACCAGGTTGCCCTTTAGATTATGCTATTTTCAGAGCCCTACTCACAAACACCAGAGAGGTCTAAAGTGGGTGGGCACAAAACTCCGCCACAGCTGAGTAGGCAAAAAATCCTATTTATTGGCTGTTGGTTAATCAAGCTTGAAGGACACATTGTTCCTAAAATTGTGCATTAAAGCCTTTATCTTAGTTCCCTTGAACAAACTTCATCTGTCCAAAAATGACTGAGACCAGAGATAATGTAGTAGTAGATCTGCACCTCTCAGCTGGAGAAGAAGGTGCAGACGCAATTCCAATTGCAGAAAAGTTCAGACATATAGTTACCCTGAAACTGTTAGAAAATGGTTTATCAGCTAGGGGTACTTTAATAGTTTTTGTGATGAAGGCACACAAATCTAACAAAACCGGTATTTTATTTGTGGGTTAAATTCCCATGAGCAGATGCAAGAACACAGACATTTCACTACTATACAGAAGGAGATGCACCAGCGGAATATTGTCCATTCGAGGACATAGAGGTTCCGCTCACGTACCAGAAACATTTATATCAGTTTAAAGGCGCTCTACTACCCATAAGAGGAAGAGGAAGATTAGGCCCACTCGGAGAAGGGGCAACATGGCCAATATTACCGGCTTACACACCACATCCTGACAGTGAAACAATGCCACAAGGAGACTTACTCATACAACACAAAGACTTAATTAAAATCTACAGAAACATGACACAATTAGTCATGAGGACTTTCACAGTCCAACCAGCAACAGTTGCAGCAAATGGTACTCATTCTCAGGGTACAGCAACTAAAATCACACCACAAACATTACATGCAGTAATAGGCAAAATGCCCACAAAACACGAACAAATGCCATTCTGGGTAGCTCAGAAAGTAACACAGCTGACTAGTATGGAGCAGAGCCTGCTCTGAACTTAGGGATGAAGTTACTAGGTAATTATGCCCAGGTATCAGCCATACTCTTTTATTTTTTTTGGTAACAATTTTTATTAAGCAAAAGAAAAAAAGTATAAGGCAATGGCAACGCAGTAGGCAGGTCCGTATTCAAATGACACAGTGTACAATACAGAGATGAAACAATGATCACCGGAGCTGTCCCAGAGATGAACCAGGATGCCATCTTCTCTTCTGAGTGGTAAACAGCAAGTGCTAAGAGACCTGAATACATCAATAGCATGTAAGGCAGGTGGGATCACACAGTTGAGTAGCCATTACTGAAGTGAGGATTAGCCATAATTTTAACTAATTTTAAAGGGGAAGCAGCTTCAGTGGCTATCCGCCAATGCCTAAGGGAGTTCAGTCCTTTAGAACAGGAACATGAACTACCGAAAATAATTCAAACTGCGCATGCAGAATTAGGCAGGGACAGTGGAAAAGCATTAAAACCACAGCTAATGGGCAGTCCTGAAAAGGACACTACCAAGCAGACACCTGCTTCTTCTAAAAAGAAGTGGGAAAATAAAAAACAAAAAACATTTAAGGGAAACAGATCTCAATCCCGAGGTAGATCTCCTGCACAGGAGCCCTCAGAAAAGAGGTATAATCTCAGGAATAGGGATAATATTAGGAAACCTGACAGGTATCAGGATACTGATGCACATTCCTCTCGTTCCTTTCAGGGTTCATAAAAAAACTCAGAGAGGGAATGACGGTTAGAGAGACAAGAAGAGCGTACAAAGTCCAGAGACAAGCAGCACGCTCAAGATTACACTTCCAAAAAAGAAGAGAAAAAGCCACCGTTCAAAAAGAAGAAGGTGGCAAGTCTAAAGATCAGACATGCCCAGAATTCTGAGGACTCAACTACTGAACGGGTAATGGGCTCTGACAATGCTAGACAGTGCGGCAGAAGTAACAAGAGCTCGCCAGAACCTGTTGGAATTTCTGGTGACAGCGGACTTGAATAATTATATCACGGTAGAAACTCCTGACACTAGGGTGAGTGTCACACATAAATTGTATGAAATAGCGCTCCATATGGAGGGGGACAAGTGTAGAAATGTTAGAGGCCTCGTTTGGGAGAACCTTACGTTTGGCTATGACATTTTGTTAGCTGAACAAGATTGGCAGCCAGAGCACTGGATCAGGGAAAACGAATAATAGTAGTAACTCCGGTTCCAGCCTTAGAGGCTGCGACCAAGGCAAGTGTCCCTAACACTAAAGCCTTGCATCCAAGATGGATACAATGGGTTAATTCTCTCACTGCAACAGATGTGGAATACAGGTACGAGCCAAATTTAAAGACACAAGCATTTCTGAAATTCGAACAAGAATATCCTCTACCTAATGAAATCATGCCTCTAGATCAGTATGAATATATATTATTTACACTAACAGATCTGCTCAACCGGCCATAGGAAGCAAGCAACAATATAGCGTGGCATGTGCAATCGTTAAAGGTTGCAAGCTGGATGGAAAGTTCCATCCGAGTTGCACTAAAACGCAATCTCTAGGAGGCTGCACGGCACAGTTGGCAGAATGAAAAGCACCAATACTGGCACTTGTAAATACGGATCGAGAATTCCCCACACTAATTGTGTGCAGTTCCTTTTACTGTGTGCAGTCATATAATGAATACTTGCAATACCAGGTTCAAAATGGGTTCAAAGACGCAAAAGGTGGCACAATTAAGCAAAAAATGCTATTGGGAAGAGGTAATGGAGTTGAAATCCGAACTACCGAGGACTCACATGAAACATACACTGAGTCATCAGCGTTGATGACATTCACGTTGAAGGAAATTCATTGGCTGATGAAGCCGCAAAGGGGGCTATACGTACGGCTTCCGTAGCTGCAATCACTCATTCTAAAACGAGAATAGACGGTGAGATTATAGTGGCTGTTATTGCTACACGCAAGAACAGCAGTACAGTACCAAAAAGATTTCCACTGAAGTACTCCTACAAGTTAGATGTCAATAATATTCCATTTACTCAAATTCCTGGAGTGGGGGATGGAGTAATTCCAAACATGGAGCGTAGGTTAGGTTTAATCCTAGCAGCGCACGAAGGGATAGGTTCTACTCATGCAGGAGTTACGGCGACTGCTTCCTTTTTGAAACAACTCCACTGGTGGCCAAGGTTAACAAAGCAGACCAAAGACTTTGTCTTAAAGTGCGATATCTGTCAAGAGAACATACGGTCCGCTGTAGAGCGTCCAACACAGATCCCATTGTTAAATAGCATCAGACTGTCCATGTGCGTGTGTGTATCTGAATCACGGGCTTACAAGGAGGCCATGGGAAGTGTGGGTGTAGCATTGCAGTACTCATCTCCGTACCATCCTGAGGGAAATTCAGTAGTGGAGAGAGAAAAAAACAGACTTAAAGCAATCTTTAACAGCTAGAGTTTTGACCTAATCAAACCACACTATGTGGCCGATAATAAGCAGTAGGCCGCATGGACTCCAAAGTAGCAGACGCCCTCCTCTTGCTACTATTCAAGAAGTTCAAACAGAAACTCTCATCACGTTCAAAGAGTCACCTGTACGGAAGGATGGACTATGCAACAATGCCATGGAACTCGTTCCCCTTGAACGTGAAATTCAACTTCAAAATAAAACTCAAAATAACACTCGAGTTTTAATTAGACCAAATACAGACGTCTACGTCAACATGCCTCGAGAAGAGCAAAATGCGATTTCAGCAAATCCTGATGAAATTCCAACAATTAATCGAACTGCTTCTTGCTACTTCATAAACTTTTATAAATTTTCTTTGGATCCAAGTGAACCTGAAATGACACCAGCCAAAAAATCACGCAAGCAACAAGTTAAAGACTATTTGAACTTTCTTAGAAAGACTTACCGGGTATCACAATGGTAGAACTATGGATATCTTCTGAGATTCTTTTCTTTCTTTTCTGGTTAAGCTTAGTGATAGTTTTTAACATGCTTATTAGTGGACAATATATTTGGCAAAGCTCTGCTGCCCAAGAAGCAAACTTAATTTTGAAAACCACATCAATCATATCATCGAGAAGAAAATGACTTGTCGTCAGTGAACATTACAGCAGCACCTGTACCGGATGGTATAGTTTGGGACAAGGTTGATTTCGACATATTCGGCCCGACCGAACTTTTAAAAATCCCACATTTATTTAAAATATCATTGAGCGATATCATTACCTCAAGTACATTTTCCGATGATTGGAATTTTGAAACTGTGAATAACATGTTGCCTGATTTAGAAAACTCTGCTGTATTTTCTAATAGTGAAACATTGGAGAGCTCAGCAGATTATGAATCTATGTATTGTTATCAACATTATGGTCATCATTTTTTACATAAATCTGCTAATCCTAGAAATGTGTTCACATACCATCAGTGGGAACATTGTCCAACACCACCAAAAGGCAGTTCAAAAACATTTGCACAGAAGTTTCCATATTTTTCAGGGTTTAATATGTCTGACCCAGCCTCATATTATTATAAGGTTGTACCAACATCCGCACAGAAAAATATGTTGACAAACACCAAACAGATTTATTCTGCAACCTTTATTGCCCAGTTGTCTGAACAAGGGTACGACTTATGGAAAGACATCATAGACTTAAAATCGGTCTGGGGTACTAGAGAATGGCAAGATCAGGGAACGGGAGCTTTGTTCAGAGCATGCCTCATCCCTCAACGAATCATGTTTTTGAATGAAACAGTACAACAGACATCTTGCCTTGGCCTAGCCAAAAGCAAGGACTTGAAAACACCTCGGATGCCAACACTATCACTAACCGAGGGTAATGAAACATCACAAGAGGGGGTTAAATTAGATGACATCATGTAATACAATAGATCAGACCCCGATTGGAAAAAATTGTTGATTTTGCCCACAGACACCAATAGCTGTCAATCTAGATTCTTGGGTAGGACTGAAGGGTTCAGTAGCCATAGGCCAGACCCACGTTATGTACAGAGACAACATCCAGGGCTAGTGACATCCTACAGTGTTGGGAAGTTGTGCCTTAATTGGCTAGAAACCTCAACACTCACAGAGGTTAAACAACACTTATCCTTACTCACACAGGAAATGGATCTTAGGGATTTTTTTACTAGGTCTGAGGAAGCATATCTGGTAACCGTGAGCTCAAGGTTACTTGTTATATGCAAGTATTGTTTCCACCAACACATACAGTCAGGGAGGCGCTGTTATGGCCTTCACTGAATGTTTCTTTAATACGGTTTGATACCCTAGGAAGAATAAAAGTCATGCTTTTACAGAAGTCTGTGCCCTTAACCTCTGCTCGAGAGACTTTTGGACTTGAGATCACAATGTCTTCAGCTGAGATACAGGTGCTTATCAATACAAATTGCCCTTTCCATTTCATAGAAATGGTGAATCGTATCTTTAACATTTCTGATATGACTGGCATTGTCCACCTATTTAAGACCATAGGTTCTGGACTTCTAAGCATCTTTCAGACGGCACTTGGAGTTATACCAAACCGCATACACTCAGTATTCAAAAGCATCTTTGGAGGACTTCCGCTGATCCTGTTTCTAGTGGCAGGTATCCTGATTGTCTTCTATCTGCTACGCAATGAACATCCCAGTCTCCAAAGAAATGGAAAAAGCGCTCCTGGAGCGGAAATACCATGACCGAATGGTACAACACCTAGGCACGTCTCGCCTGAGCGAACTACGTGCATCTTGGTTCCTGTCATTTCGACCAGTCTGGATGGACTGCATCTTACATGTCCTCCGATGCCTGTTTTGCAGAGAAGAATGCGTGTTAGACCTTTGTTTGACACTCCCATCATGTGCGCAACCGGACATGAATACTCGAATAGACCTGATAACGGCCCATGTTCTGCAGTGTCCTCAGCACATTCCAATGTTGTTGGCGGCATTCCTTGAGCTACCACAGGTTGTAACTACACCTGTCGGTATGAACACCGGCTCCTCCACTGGCACCCAGGCTTTGGACGGCACACAGGCTGCCCCAGCACCGCTGCGGACAGCGCGGAAGATCTGTGCTCAATTGACATACACTGCGAGGTTTTACGGTGTTACAAGGCCGTCTACTGCGGAAGCAAGCAACAAAAATGTTGCATCTACCAGCCAGGACACATAAACAATTGACTCATTTTGGCTCGTCGTGTGCTGGAAGAAATTCGCCCTTTTTTAATAATAAGCTCAATTTGGAACTCAGATACAAAATTGACATTCTTTTTCATTTATTCGGCATAAATGGCTTTTTAATGCTTATAGTGGTTCGAACTATAACAAAGGACACTTTTTAGAACTAGGGCTTGCAAAAACGTTTTCACGTTTTTAAGTCTTTTTAGAAATATTTAGACGTTTTTAAACATTTTTAACTAAATATATGTTTTTAACACTTTAGTGCATACCAATGTCTAGTTAGAATGTTCGTACACTTATAGGTTACATATGTTGTCCAGTCGGAAGAGGAGTGGGTGTTATATTCCATATAGCTACTTTATATAGGCGTAGGTAACACTGCAACCTTTCACCTATATCCTTCCCTACATTTCATACATACCGGTTCTTAGGGACTGACCTTTTACCTAGATACGACACTGCATTTAGAACACAGGTTTTTTCCTGGTACGATACTCCTACTTTATGCATGAGAATTCTTGAAAGCACAGCAGTACTCACAGCAGGATGAACATCTCCTGTATAATATCTATGTTAAAGTTCAAGCCCGACGTCATCCTTTAGGTCGACACAGTAACACAGCAGGTAGGACACCTGGGGAGAATTGTGGATATATATATGTCTTGCTTAGACAGACAGAGGAGACCGTGACTTCCTGGCTGACATACTCACCAGAGACGCTGAGGTTCCTGCATGCAGACGCTTCCGCTAGCAATGGTCTAACATCCCTCGCGGAGTGTCCAACTCGAGACCACGACGGGGTCCCATATTCTCTCCTTACTAAGGGAATGGGGTTGACTAGATCTTAGAGAGATTCTTGGCATTACGCATAACACCTACACCAATTCTAGGTACATTTAGGTACATCTAGTTAGGGAGACATCATAGGAGTACGCACTATCTTATCATGTTTTTTATGAACTTGTATATATTCATGATTACTACAAGATGGTAGAACTGTACCATGCCTTTACTTTCTTAGTATTGCTAATCATATATCTCTGCTACTATCTAATGGTTGTTACAGCAAATCTATTCTACACTAGAATAACAACTGTTCAATAAATCCTTATTGAAACGCCCAGACTGTTTATTCTGTGTATCTTTAAGACAAACGAAGCGACCACGAGTGACTGAGCGAAAGATAGTATATTGTTTCCATGATCCTGAGGGATCAGGGTTGTCATGTTCTGAGGTTGCCAGAGCCTATTCTCTCCCCGATAACAGGAGATTCTAGTGGCACTGTTTGCTAACTAATGCGAACAGGCTAACATATCCGGTGGGGGTGCTCGGAACCAGTCTGACACCAAACCCACAGTTTATGTTATCCAAACACGCAGATCCTGTATAGGATATATAGGAACTACACGACACACTCATCTAGGCCCAGGAGTATTATTATGCTATTTTAGAATTTCCAGATCTACTTTACGCCAAAAAGCGGCCACAATTTGTTTATTTCTCAAGATGTATCCAATGCCAGCAATGACCGATGATTTTTTTTTTTTGCTGTGAGACCTTTAACGAGGCAACTGAACATAATATGTGAAACTCTTCATCCTTGTGTCTGCAATATAATTCACAATGGAAATACTATGTCCTTAGACGATCCTGTTAAATTGAAAACGTTTTTAGCAGTATATCCCTGCTTTGCATGGTGATGGTTCATCGATAATTTGATAGCTCTCTTTTTTTCTTTTACATTATTAAATTCCTAACACAGTTAGTTTATTGCTATAATATGCTTTTTTCTTATTGCTTAGCTGCATGTCTTATCATGTCATCAGCACACCACAATGTTTTCTACATATATATTTTCTTCAGATCTGGGTTCTGTCCCTCGAGATGATACTTTTCTGTCACTTTCTTTTTATTTTCCTTTTTTTTAAAGTTTTTTTTAGAAGTATAAACTGGCTGTCTGATCTCATACATTTTCCGTCTGAATCTAATATATTATATTTATTATAGTATCACAAACGTATATCTCCCCTCTTTTTTTTACAGATTGCCACCCCATTCCTCCATGTGTCTTCCCCTGTATCAGACATGTCTAATTTTGTTGTGTGGAATGTGCCTGGACTTGGGAATCCAATAAAGCATCAAAAGTAATTTATATACACTTAATGATAAGATTGCATTTTTTTAACAGGAAACTCATTGTAATCCCTCTAAATCTTTGAAATTAAAATGTCAATTGGTAGTTGAGGTTTTATCTCTCCTTCAAGTGGTCAAAAAGGTGGTGTTGCTATTTTGTGGCATAAATGTTTAACATTACAAGGTTCTCTTCTCAGAATGCGATAATGCTGGTAGATGCGTACTAGTTAATACGATTCTTCAAAATTAACCTATTATACTTTTTAGTTTTTGCCTTAAACTTAAAAGGGGCTTAGAGAGAACCCATTACTTACCTTTAGTTACCATTGGTGGGCTCCCTTGTCACTCTCTTTCCTTGCTTCCTATTGATTAGCAGCTCCTCCTGGCCTACGGTTTCCTCTTGAGATTTGGAGTCTTCGGGGGTGCTGTGGAACTTGGACCAAGTACTGCTTCCTGTGGCCAGTGTCTTCCCACTGCATCTGCTGGCTGCAGGTAACTGCGGGTACTCTTTTTCACTTTTCCACATACCCTCTTAGAGGGTGCATGTGTCCGCAGTCCCGCACTCATCGCCTCCTTGCACGCAGTCTGTTTTCTCCCCATCTCCTTCCTCCCTTCTCTGTTGTTTAATCACTCCCCTCCCATGTATGTTCTATTTTCATTAATCCCCTCCTCCTGTGTCATTGTTTGATCACTGCCCCCCACCCTCATCCCAATCATTGTTTTATCACACTGCCAGTGGTGTAACACAGGCCCCCGCAGCCCCCAAGCTCCCGGGGCCCCCTCAGTACAATACTCTTGTTGCAAAGCTCCTGATTGGGTCCAGAGGGGGCCCTCCACGTACCTCGCAGGGGGGCCCCCTCAAGTTTTATTACGCCAGCGCCCACCAACTTCGTTTCACACCCCACCCCTGTGTTGCAATCATTATTTTGAAGAATATTGTAAAACATCCTCTCCAGTGAAAAGGCATTTTTTCACTTGTACTTGTCTGTGATTAATTGGATAAGTATAAATACTTCATTAGAGAGAGGGTGAGCCAGATGAGAAATGTTATTTTATTCATTTATCTCCCAGTAAATTGCCTGCAGTCATCTTGGAGCGCACACCATGGGCTTTGTTTCCTTCCTCTGGCAGGAAAAAATACTTTTCCCCCTTACATACTTTGCTTAGCTCGAGTATATTGCCTACAGCCTACATTAGTGCTCAAAGTTAGGTGGAGACGAGGGGGCCTGTACCAGCACCTGAATTAATCTACTCGAGAAGCGATTGTAGCACCACTGTTCGCAACCACAACAATATAAATTATCTTGCATCTTGGAAAGGGCCCTATAAATATATGCTCTTAAAAAATGAAAAGGTAGCTTTTCTTTATTATTTTTGAAATGCATCCCAATTTACTTTAAGGAAAAAGGGCTGCATTATAAAAGAAAAGTATTGCTTTATTTAAAAAGCAATCACAGACATGGTGGTCTGCAGCAGGCCACCATCCCTGTGATTGGAGCCATTCACAATGGGCCACAAATTGCGACCTGCCTCATGAATATTGATGAGGAAGGTCCATTTAAAACCCACTGCAAATCATTAACAGCGTCAAACACACTGTTGTACATGGCAGTTTGCGATTTCCTTACCGGGTCAGTCACGGTTGGGGGAGGGGGGGGTCTCCGTGCAGAGGCTGCAGGTGACGTCAGGGAGTCCTGGAGGGGTCAACCCATGGTGGACTGGAACTCTGGAGCACTAGGGGACCTCACTGGGACTGGTGGCCCACATAGACCCGGGACGTAAGGGTCGATGCGGTGGTGGTTCCAGATGTCGGGTTTCTTTGTCCTCAGCAGGCTTGGAGTCTTTCTTTGGTGATTCTTTTGAACAGAGCTGCTGTTCACAGGAGATCGGGTCTTTGTTGAAGGCAGTCAGCTTCCCAGAGGTTCTGAAGGTTGCTGGCTGCAGGACAAGGTGATTTTTGGTGCAGGATCTCTGAAACTGCAGACGGGCCGGTAGTGCTGGGGACAAGTCAGTTCTTCTCTGCAGTCTCCACTGCTGTGCATCTTCTTTCGTCCTTCTTCGGAGGTTGCAGGAATCTGCCTTCTGGGTTCAGGGTTGCCCCTAAATACTGTATTTAAGGGGCATTTTAGGGGATCTTGAGGTCAGTAGTCCATGGCGCAATGGGCTACTGACCTTAGGCTGACTACACCCTTGGTGTGCTCACCCCACGTGGGGGAGTGGGCACAATCCCTAATCCTGATTGGAGAGTGCCTGCCATCTGCAAGATCACAGCACTGAAGAGTGGGCTTCACCTCGCCCCCCCCATCTGAGGGGTGGGGCGGGCAGAGGTGGGCACACCTTCTCAGCTGTTCTAATTTTTTCCGCCTGTCCTCCCACCAAAAACGGGGTGAGACAGGAAGCTTCCACTGATAGCAGGAGAGGCTGGGGGTAGCGTTACAAAGACAGCAAGGCCTATGAAGCTCCCCTGCCACAGACGGCTCTTCCTGGCCTGGGGGAGGTGTGATCACCTCCGCCCAGGAAATGCTTTGTTTCTGGGCCCAGGGAGCAAAGGCTGCCACCCCAGGGGGCCTGAAATAGGTCTTGTGGTGGCGAGCTGGTGTTTACCAGTCAGGGAACCCACCAGAGGCTGGTCCTTTTTCAGGGAGCATCTCTAAGATGCCCTCTGAGTGCATGGTATATTAAATCAGTGTGGGTTTATTGTGCTGAGAAGTTTGCTACCAAACTTCCCAGAATTCAGTAAAGCCATTAAGTTCTGTGGAGTTCGTAATGGCAAACTCCTAGACCATATACTCTATGGCTCTACTGCACTTACAATGTCTATGAATGGACTTAGACACTGTAGGGGTACAGTGCTCATGCAACTGTACCCTCACCAGTGGTATAATGCACCCAGCTAGAGGGGTGTCTCACCTATACCATAGGCAGTGTGGTGCAGGCATGGTACACAGGTATGTGTGCCATGTCGACTATACACTTTTCTCTGCACCAAAACATGCAGGCTCCAATGGCAGTGTGTGTGTTAAGGTACAGGACCTCTAAGGGTGGTACAATATGCGCTGCAGCCCTAAGAGGCCTTCCCTAGTCATGTGCCCTTGGTACCCAGGGTACCTTTTACAAGGGACTTACATGTGGCCAGAGATGTGCCAATTTTGGGTACAAAGGTACAGTGTTGGGAAAGAACACAGGACCTGGGAACCTGATTGGCAGGGTTCAGGGCACATCAATTGAAAGTGTATCAGAAATCTGGCAAAAAGTGGGGGGGTTACTGCAACAGAAACCCACGTTCCTACAATGCGCCTCTCTAAAGTGGGTAGTTGTCCTAAAGAGTTATCCTAGGGGGCTATTTCTCAACTCAACCTGCAAACTGAACTAGTTTATAAGAGAATAAATTAATTGAGATACCAAAGAATGTCTCATATGTGGAACATCCAACAGTTATCCTTTATCCTCGCAGCCAAGAGGGCAATCCCATACCTTACAAATATGCATGTTGAAATGACCAACTATAATCACTGGCGTAAATATGGAGAAATCATCTCTACAGTGTTCTAGAAAATCGTTATGGAGAATTGTAAAAAAGAATAACCAACATTTGCAAAATCACAAAAGAACGGCTAAAATATAGGGTGAACCACTTGTTAAGTGTGATAATTCACAAGCCAGTCTTAATGAAATTAATGTATTTAAGCCCGCTCTTACACGACCCGATGGGACGGCAATGGCTGATGAGAAATAGAAATAAACCCATGTTTGAAAAATAAAATCTACAATTTATGTTCCCTGAAAACAATTAATGCTAAACTTTTTGATAAGATTGTGGTGGGGGGGTGTTATGTTTCTTAGAATTTAATCCTACAATGTTCCATCCCAGGATATCTAGTACAAAGTTGGGAGCCCCTCTAGGGTTAGTATCGAGTGGCTGTGCATCAGGTACAAAGGGCACAGGGGTGGGCAGTCAATCATGACAATCCACCAAACTTAATTGCTGAAACCAGATGAAAGTGGAGCTGTTACTAACCAAATCAAAGGCTCGGTCAGAAACTGGTAAAGACCCCAACCAGAACAGAACAGAAATGCTGCCCAATTTCCACTTACGAGCCAATACCTTAAGCCCTCTACATCTGCCAACATCCAAACACAATATGAGCAAAGGCATTCTAAGCATGTACCACAAACAAACCTCATACAAATTTCAATGTGTATTGAACAAGTACAAAACCCCACAAACCACACCTACACACAGTACTACCCAATCTACAAACACCATGGCATCTGCATTCGCACACAAAATGCAACTCTGCCCCATACCACTAACACATCACCAACACAACACAAAGCCGCATTATACATACCTTTAATGCATCCAGATACATATTTCCTGTTCAAACAAAACACCAGCTCTATCCTCTACTTGCTCCTAACAGATCCCCTTTTATCATGATAAAACCTATAGTCATCCTTCCATCACACCATCCACCAACACCCACCTCCTATTTTTACCAATTACACACAACCATAGAATCCTTATACGCCACTCCACCACACACATTACCTATTCCAGCGATCAAATCTAACACAAACACTCATAACTTTTCTCCATACCCTCTTACCTGCCACATACTAATCTCCAAAGCACATCACCACCCATGTACTATTCCAATACCCCTCACCTGCAGTACTGTACATACAAATCTTTCACAGAAAACCACTACATTAATAATATCTCCACTAACTACTCCAAAAAAAAACACACAAATCTCAATATATTATATTCATTACACATATCTTTCCTTACTATGTAATCATCTATCTATATATTTATTATTTTAGGCCTACTGTACAAAAAATACAAAAAACTCTCAAAAGTTTTACTCTGTCCTACCATCACCCTACAACTCTATCAATGTATCCTCCATCTTTCCAACCCCCTTCTACTACTATGATCTCCAAAATAACCCTTCCTAGACTCCTCCTTCCTCTACACTTCCTGCCTCACCCCAAACATCAGTTACTACCATGATCTCCCAAAGAACCCCACTAAATTCTCCCTCATGCTATCTCACCTTTGACTCATTCCAAACATACTTTTTCTACTTATTCTTTCTTCCTAATCCCTTTCTACAGGTTCTTCCCTCCTCCATATCTCCTTTATTCATCCCAGACCTCAATTTACTACTGTGATCTCCCAAGTAACATTTCTGTTTTTCTTCCCTCTTCTATCTTTCCATTACTCTATTCAATCCAATGAACAGACTCATGTCCTCTGCTCAAATTAACTCGTACCTCCTTATACTAATACTATACTCATATTTCCCTATACTAATCCACCACTAATCCTTTTGGGTACCAGAGTAGCGTGCTACTCGCTGAAAAGCACTTTTGCGCCTCCTCTGGGGTAGTAACCACTATATAAATATAATTACAATTTGTTTTAAAATAGAGGTCGAGCATGTAAAAGTGAACGGGCATCATCAGAGCCAAGATGGCTTGTGAGCTGATTGCCAGCTATCTCTGCTCAATCAAAGTTGACTACAACACAATCCCCATCAAAAGCCTTCTGGATTCCACCTAACCCAGTCAACTCGCCTCAACATTTCAATATAATTAAACAAAGCAAGACTGCCTCCCACCTGCCCATTACACCAATAGATAACTTTGTTGATTATCTGCTGTGTGGATTCATATACACCCGGCTTCAGCTGTGGGTATTAACTAAAACGAACGTATATGGTGCAGCATCGGGGACAGCGAAAGTCTACTCAGCTTTGTCAAGGCCTGGAGCTGCGTCTGTTGGAAATAGGCAAACCCTGAGATACCTGCCTATTAGAAAATACAGGGGGTAGGCTGGTAAGTCGCACCATGACTTGAAGAATTAGAATTATAAGTAGTATAAACTAATAGCTCTTGAGGCCGCCGCCGGTCCTAGGAGTCACTGGCCATGGCAGTAGAATTACTTGCAACCTTTAGATCAGGACCATCAACACCTTTACAGTTAACCAAACAAGACTTTTTATCTTTAATATTACTAGTGGCATGAGAGTTAGTCTTTGCGTTCCAGGCCTTATTCCCAAGAGGCTCACTGCAGACCCTTAACATTTTAAGGGTTCTATCTATGTTAGAAAATCTTTGACGAAAAAGCTTCAAGAGTTTCTTCAAAAGAAGTTCCACTTCAGTGTAGATATCCATCAGCAGAGTGTCTATTTGCGAGGATATCATGACGCATGAATCCCCAACTACTTCAGGGTTCTTAGACTCTACATTAATACAGTCATTACTCACCACGCATAGGGCCTTGCTGATTAATACCAGCGCCCCTTTTGGCTGTGGTCGCTTTCTTGTTTTTTCTCCCAACAGACAGGGTTAGTTCGGAGGTTGATTCATTAGGGGGGATGTGAACCACTACAGCCACTTTCATCATGTTGGGACCTTTAACCACATGTTCCGAGTACATAATATGATTAACAGTAGTTGGTACCATAAATCAATTACCATTACCTGTGATCAGTCGCCAAAGGAGAGTTTTTCCTTTTCCCCCTAATGCTCTTTTACTCTTAGGCACCATGTGCAAGAGGAAAGAGATGGGACCCTGCACAGCATTGTCCAGGGTTGGACTGGCACAGATGGACACACTTTTTTCCTTGTCACCCGGGCACATCCTGCACCGCAAGATCAGAAGAATAAGTTACTTATGTTTGGTAACACCCTGTCTCATAGAGACTATCTAGCTACAGACTATTTACCTTAGAATTATGCCCAGGGGTCAAACTGGATTTTTTTGTGTGAGCAGTACCCCTAGGCGCCAGTAGGTGGCGTTGTCCAGCTTCACGTGACGTCAGCAGCGCCGGAAGTGATGCCACCCCAGCAAGTTTACATCAGCTTCTTTTCACTACTTTCCATGCCAGGAACGCGGAGCCATGAAGAACACTGACTAGGTCCCTGAAAAGGGGACAGTCCTGTCCCTAAAATTCAGCTTGCAGAGCGGGGAGGATGAATAGGTCAGCAAGGGATCTGCGGCTAGATAGTCTCTCTACCAGATAAGGCATTACCAAAGGTACGTACCTTGTTCATCGGATACAGACTTCTAGCTGCAGACTCCTTAACTTAGAATAGATATTTAAGCAATACCTTCTCGGAGGTGGGTCTTTGGAACTGATTCACACTAGAAAGTCCTGCAGGACCGAACAAGCAAAGAGCCCATCCCGACGGACCTGCCTGTCCAGATAGTAATGCTTCATGATTGTTTTTAGAGAAGCCCACATTGCTGCCTGGCAGATATCCAGGACCAGAACTCTGCATGCTAGCGCAGTAGTTGCATCCTTAGGTCGGGTGGAATGAGCACATAAACCCTCAAAGGGTTGCTTCTTGGCCAAAGAGTGTTTAATTAACAAGGGAACCCAATTGTAATGGCCAGGGACATTACAAGTACAAAATAGACACTGACAGGGGAGATTCACACAGAACACAATGAATGTAGGCCTGAAATCAGTGCTATATTAAAGCTGTCCAGCCGGACAGAACATTTTATAATGTATAAAATCACATAAAACACAAGACTAAAGTGGGACACAATCCTGCGTCCAACGCAACATATATTACAAAGACACAAATTAACTGAAATTCACAAATTCAGAAAAAGGCTCAGGCAGGACAAAAAATGCTTGTAACTTGTATAAAGGAATGCAACAAGCAAACAATATGTAGAGACACCGTTACACATCAAAAATTAATTCAATTGAGTTTACGGTGCATATAAGTTCGACGACGTTTTGATCCCCTAGAAACAATATTGGGATTATCATCAGGACGTAAAAGTTACATGCCTGAGGGAATTTTAGCCTGAAAGACAATAGTGAAAGGTAGGGGCGAAAAAAGAAAAAGAAGTAGATCAAAATGACTTTAGAAAAAATGATCTATAACATAATGCTAGTGAGAGACAAAGTGGTACAACTCTTCCATCCATGTACTGATGTCGTGTACTAGGTGTTGATATAATACACATGCTGGATGAAAATTGGTAAGAACCAATGATGTCAAGGTGCCATTTCACACGTAGCACCCATGCCCTAACACTTTAAGGTCTTGATCCATTGCTGCACCTTGAGATCTTAATGCAGAGCACAATCCAACAGGAGATTGTCTGTTTCTGAACAGCCTACCCCTTCTTCGCTCCGACATACCCCACGAAGAGTTGGTTGTCCACCAAGAACTCTCTCATGTGGTCAAAGTAGAACGACAACGCTCTTTTTGGGTCCAGTCGGTCAAGTCCTTCTTTTTCTTTAGAGGCATGTGGCAGAGCATAAAAAGTAGGCAGGGTGAAAGACTGGCCTACATGAAAAGGAGTGACAGCTTTTAGCTGAAAGGAAGTTATAGTGTGAAGAACCAGCTTGTACGGAGGCTTAGATGACAAAGCCTGAAGCTCACTGATCCTACGGCCAGATGTTGTTTCCACCAAGAAGGCTGTCTTGGTATATGGCTCATTACATCGCGATGTACTACATTGCGGGCTTTGACAACGCAGTCGTTACAACGACCGCGTTGTTAGTACACAATGCATTTACATCGCAAGTCATTACATCGACTTGCACTAGGGGGCTTGCTGGACTTAGGAATAGTATTAATTACTATTCCTACTCCAATTTGCGCAACAGTAGGGAAGGTGTTGCAATTAATTTCTGTTAGACCTGGCAGCATTGGCGTGGGTCTCCCTTCCATTTTTTTTGCTGTTGCCTCATGTGTTTTTGCTGGTTATATTTGCTTTGTTCACTGTGCCACTGCTGTTCAGTGCCACAGTGCAAGTGCTCCCTATGGTAAATTGATGTATGAATTAGTGACTCCATGATTGGCTTGATTTGTTTACTTGTCAGACCCTTGTATAGTGCACTGTGTGTGCCCAGGGCTTGTAACCAATGCTGCTGGTGGGCTTGCAGCACTGATTGTGCCACCCACCGGAGCAGCTTGTAAAGTGTGTCTCAGGTCTGCCACCGCAGAGCCTGTGTGCAGTCTGGTACTGCCATGCTGACTGGGCAAGTGCACCCACTTGCCAGTCCCTAAACCTTCCCTTTTACACATATTAGTCACCCCTATGGTAGGCCCAAGGGCAGGGTGCATTGTAGGTAAAGGTAAGACATGCCCTTGTGTGTGGCATGTCCTAATAGCCATTTTCGTTTATCACTATTGCAAGGCTACCTGTTCTCCATAGGCCAGAATGGGCAGTTTGATTATTACATTTTACAATCCTAACTGACTCAGGGAACATGGTAGAAATTCAAGTTTAGTATGCCTGAACTCAGAATGATAAAATACATCTTTTAGTGAAGTTGGTTTTAACATTCTGTGTTTGAAAATGCCACTTTTAGAAAGTAGGTATTTTCTCGTCTATCCATCCAAACCTGCCTCTACTAGGCTGTGTATTCCTTGTCTGGAGTTTGAGTGACAGGGCTGGGGGATTCCAGGAGACAGGGTGAGTCAGCCCAGTGGTGAATACAGAGATCTGCCTCTAGATGGGAGGAAGGAGTTGCACCTGGGACCTGAATAGGACTGTGCCTTCCCTCCACAATGCTGCCTCCACCTCCTGTGGTGCATCTGATGTCTCTGCCCTGCGCTCTGAATGGAAAGAAGGAGACATGTCAACAAAGTGCTCCAGGACTGACCAGAACTGGTTTGGACTAGGCAAAGGCCTCTCTGCCTTCAGAGAACAAAGGAAAACTTAGTATAAATATTGGGACCCAGACCCAAGAACTTTAGATCACTTCTGGGAATCAAGACAAACCTTTGCTGAGGGGAAGAACCAGGAAGCTGAAGGAGGAGACTACCCCTGTGCTGTGTGTTTGGGGGTTGGCCTGCAGTGGTTGCTTCATTGCCAAAGAGAGGAGAAAAGGACTGAGTGTGCTTTCTATCAACTTGAAGAAGAATCTCCAAGGGCTTGAACTAGAGCTTGCCTCCTACCTGAAGTCTCAGGGATACAAGACTTCACCAACCAGCTCCCCCTCTTAATTCCCTTGCTGGGAATTGAATTGCCTGCTGTTGTGCTGGGTCTTCTGAGAGATTGCGTGTCGCTGGGAGCTGGAAGCGCGATGCAACAACGAGAAGCGTGTCGCCGCCGCAGCCGCTGTCATCGCATCGCCGAGGAAGCGAGCCGCCGCTGCCATCATCGCATCACCGAAGCGTGGCGCATCGCCAGAGAAGCGGGACGTTGCCACAGAGGTCATCATCGCAGCTCCAGAGAAGCGCGTCGCATGGCCTGTCGTGGCTCCAAGGATCATCGAGTCACCGCACGGCCGTCGGGCGTGTCGCATCACACCAACGTTGTCGCATCACAACCAAGACGCTATTTTGTCACATAGCACCGGAGAAGAGTATCACATCGAGGTGCCAGCGTGTCGCATCGCACCGGAGAGCAATAAGAAACCGACGCATCAACTCCCCACACAGTAAGGAAGTGAGCATCAACTCCCCTGCGCAGCAGTAAGGAACCGACGCATCCACTCCCCTGCGTGTAAGGAACCAACACATCACTCTCCCTGCAACCCTTTTGTTTTCTTTGCACTACGCATCTAAGGTACATTGAGAGTAAAGTGTCGCATTTACAACTTGAGAGAACTGAGCTATTTTATAACGTTTGAGAGACTCTTTTAAGTACAGTATTGTGGATTTTTGTCATTTGGTCTTGTGTTAAGTCTATATAAAAATACTTATTTTTATAATACAATCTGTGTAGTGTCCATCTGTAGTGTTGTCACTGTATTACTGAATGTGTTCACAAATGCTTTACACACTGCCTCTGAGATAAGCCTGCCTGCTCGTGCCAAGCTACCAAGGGGGTGAGCAGGGGTTATTTTAGGAGTGTAACCCCTGACTCTGACTAGACGCAAGGGTCCCTATTTGTCACAAGTACCTACCTATGCCAACTAGAGACCCCAACAATTTCCAATACCTCAGCACCCCCTAGTGCAAGTCGTTGTAATGACTTGCAATGTAAATGCATCGTGTACTAACAACGCGGTCGTTGTAACGACCGCGTTGTAATAGTAGCGCAATGTAATGACAGCGTTGTAAACGCTGTTTCCCGCCGTCTTGATGGTAAGGAGCCTGAAAGGACGGTTGTGCAATAGCTCAAAGGGAGCGCACATCAGAAACGTTAGGACTAGAGTAAGGTTCCACTGAGGCTTCGTGAAGGAGGAAACATGCTGCAAAGATTTCAAGAACCTATGTACAACTGGGGATTTGAAGAGGGAGGGCTGATCAGGCAACCAAAGAAAGGCTGAGATGGCAGAAAGAAAGCCCTTTAAGGTGCCTAGAGCAAAGCTCTGCTGTGAAAGGTAAATGATCAAGAGAAGGACATGAGAGAGGGGAGCAGAAATTGGGTCAATCTGTTTCTTTGTACACCATGTTACAAACTTGCCCCAACGGCAGGCGTAACCCTCTTGGTAGGGAACGCCTGGCTGCCAAGATAGCATTGCAGGCTTTAGACGGAAGGTCGAAAACTGTCACCAAATCTCCAGTGGGACGTTAAGGAATGTGCCAGGATTTACACAGGAATTAGAGACTTCGAAGACCAAGCTCTCTGGAGTAGGGTGATGCACAAGGAACTGGGGTCCCTGGGGAGAGGCGATGGCAGCAGGCAATTGTCCTGTTCACGAGTCCCTGTGCTGGGCTTGGGCCAAGCCCCATGCAGGACGTCCGTGAGGGCTTCATTAAATGGGAGAAGCAGTTGTGAAGGGGTCCCACGTGGCAGAAGAACCTCTGTCAAGACGTTAATCTTGAGTCCCGCTGAGGGAAAGTTAAACTCCAAGACCTCAGCTGCCCTTTTCAACACTATAGCAAATGGTGCTCCCTCCTCCATAGCCATGATAGGGGGAGAAAGCATGCCAGTATCTGGAGAAGTGTCCAGTCCACTGGCCTCCGCAAAGTCTGAACAGTAGTTTATGTTGGAATCTAGGGACTGGTATTCTTCAGGGTTCAGCGCATGTAGGTGGAGGGTTCACAAGTTCGAGTGGAGAACCCTCCCAAAGGAGCAGCCTGATCAGAGGACTGATGGCCATGCTGAACAGCTTGGTGTACTAAGCTCTCCAAGCCCAGTCTGGAGCCACAAGGATGATTTGAGCCTGGTCGTTCCTGATCTTCTTGAGAGCTCTGGGCAGGAGTGGTATGGGTAAAAAGGCATACAGATATGGATATATCTATATATAGATATATACATATCCGTTTCACCAAGTCCCACAGTCAACCGCTGAACTCTAGGCGGGTGCATTAATTACGCAAGGTGGGTACTCGTGTGTTACACAAAAACTCATTTAACAGGTTTAGAGCACTCAACGGGGTTAAAAAATATTTATTTACAGCAAATCTTCTTGCATACGCGTTTTAGCCTGGTGCCTTCTTCAGTGCCATGAAATGCTGTTAACACCGTGCATTAATTCCAATTGGCTTAAATATCCAATGTTCCTTTCTGACTGGTAGGTTCTTAACTAATGGAATAAAGCACACAATATCCGCCCTCAGCCGTTGCAGGAAACAAACTGACGTTTTCGTGGGTGTCATTCGAATGGCTTGGCATCCCCAAATTTGAATAACTTGCGACCTCCATTGGTCAACAGAAAGCTATGCCAAGAGCAGTTCAAGTGGTTTCACAATTACCTCCGTTTCCCCAAGTCCCACAATCCACAACTGATCTCCAGGCGGGTGCATCCATTATGCAAGGTGGGTACGCACGTGTTACACAACAACTCATTTAACAGGTTTGGAGCACTCAACTGGTTTAAAAAATATTTATTTACAGCAAATCTTCATATATATATATATTCACTTAAAAAACCATAGGTTTCACACATGTTATAGTTAGCTAGACATTTCCCTCGTAAAAAACCAATGAAATTCCCCCGTTATAGTTAGTGCAGGCAACTATAACTCACGCGACCACAATCCTCTGCTGATGACGTCAGATATTACATCATTGTATTTAGACACCTATTTACCCATGTCTTCTTCCATTAATCTTTAGCTATACATATATTACAAATATTTATTTTTCAGAAAGACACATATGTAATCAGTGATGTAATATCTGACGTCATCAGCAGAGGATTGCGGTCGCGTGAGTTGTAGTTGCCTGCACTAACTATAACGGGGGAATTTCATTGGTTTTTTACAAGGGAAATGTCCAGCTAACTATAACATGTGTGACACCTATGGTTTTTTAAGTGAATTTGCAAGGTTTTTTAAATGCTAATTCCTAACTATAACGTGTGTGAAACCTATGGTTTTTTCAGTGAATTTGTACGGTTTTTTAAATGCTAAGTTATGTATTTATTAATATTTTTTTTTCAGGTTCTTCACCGTGCGTTGTGCATGCCGTGCGCGCACGGTGCGCGCACCCCGCGCTTTTTTGGAAAAAAAAATGTTTTTTTCATCCTTGGGGGTCCTTCAGTGACCCCCTGACAAATGCTAGGGGGTCAGGAACTGTCCACCCTGCCCCCTTTTCACGTTCTCCACCTTTGTTTTTCACTGCCTCAGACTGCAAGAGACAAAATGGCGGCCGACACTTCCTGATTTCGACCGATTAGAATGTTTACTGACATCTAACAACCAATCAGAATTGCGCTCGCGCACGTCACCGTGCGCATACGGTGCGCGCACGGTGCGAGGCTATAGATATGTATGTACTTTTAACTGCAATTTTCTCAGGAACTAATGAACAGATTGACTCCAGATATGCAAAAGGCACATCCCTGACCTGAGGACTACCTCTTTGCCAAATTTAAAGTAATTCTGTTCAGGCGTTTGGGCTGTACCTTGGACTAAAGGTCCCTATGGAAAATTGCATGGGAAAAACGCGTTTTGGGACCCCCCTTTTTTCTCAGCCCACGCTTGACGAATCCCCCCGAGACTTTCAGGGTAGGAGCGGAGCGGAGCGCCCCATCTATTTTGACAATTTCGCGAGGATTCATCAATCGGCGCCAAAGTTATTCCAAATAGAATGTTGCGGATTTCCTATGGAAACACGGTCCTAACTATAACTATCTACTGGCGACCGCCAGTAGATAATATATAAATATATATATATGTCTATCTATATATGTACATAATATATCTAGATAGATATATTTACTATCCATCCTACTGGCGGTTGCCAGTAGGTAGTTATAGTTAGGACCATGTTTCCATAGGAAAAGTGTTTTTTTACTTGCCCATATCTTTGGCCCCGTTTGACGAATCTTCACAAAATTTCCCAAAAAAAGAATGCTGGCTCAAGCTAATAATAAACAGAGGACCTCCAGGACCTCCCATGGCCCCAGGGACCACCACCTCCCCAAGGCTATATTAAAAAAATTGTATCGGCGGCTGCATGGGCTTCACCAGGCCCAAAAGACCTCCACCTTCCTGGGAATATGTTAAAAGTCTGTATTAGTGGGGCCGTGCAGACTCCCCCCCCCCCCCCCACCCCCGGGCACCAGCACCTTCCAGGGGAATTATTTTTTGTTTTAGTAGAAGGGGGGGCATGCAGCCCCCATCTTGGGCCGTTCTCGACCCCGGGGACCACCACCTCCACAGGGCAGGCCCTTGAAAATCAGAGGTGGGTCGCGCAGCACCCCTCTGAGAGCCGAATATGGCCCTGGAGACCCCCCCCCCCCAAGGCTGGCTCGTGCTATGTCCCGGGGTGCCACACCTGGGACATAGCTGTTTGCTTTGTTTCTACCGCCAAGCAAAAGCAAACACTCTGCTTCCAGCAAGCACACGATGTCAAAGTGCTCCCGCTTGCTGGAAGCAGCGGTTTCATTTCTTTGCTAGCCTGCACACATGCGGGCAGGGAAAGAGATGAAACTGTTGCTCTCGCACGCAGGAAGTTGCATTTTCAGCAGCTCTTTCATGTGAGAGCAATGCCTGCAGAAAGGTCAGCAACGAGCAGAAAGAGCCAAGATAAAGGTGAGAAACAGGCAGAAAGAGGCAAATCAAATGCCAGAAACCAGAAGCAGGAGGCAAAATAAAGGTCAGCAATGAGTAGAAAGAAGCAAAATAAAGATGAGAAACAAGCAGAAAGTGACAAAATAAAGGACAGCAACAAGCAGAAAGAGATAAAATAAAGGTGAGAAACGAACGGAAAGAGGCAGAATAGAGTTCAGAAGGGAGCAGAAATAGGCGCAATAAAGGTCAGCAACAAGCAGAAAGAGGCTTAATAAAGTGAGAAACGAGAAGAATGAGGCAAAATGAAGGTCAGCAATGAGCAGAGAGAGGTAAAATAAAGCTCAGAAAAGAGCATAAAAAAAGCAGAATAAATGTCAGAAACGAGCAGGAGGAGGCAAAATAGAGGTCAGAAACGAGCAGCAAGAGGCAGAATAAATGACAGAAATGAGAATAGAGGTCAGAAACAAGCAGAAAGAGGCAAAATAAATGTGAGAAACAAGCAGAAAGAGGCAGAAAAAAGGTCAGGATCCAGAAGCAAAAGGCAAAATAAAGGTGAGCGATGAGCAGAAAGAGGCAAAATAATGGTGAGAACCTAGCAGCTAGAGGCAAAATAAAGGTCAGCAATGAACAGAAAGAGGAAAAAAAAGGTGATAAAAAATCAGAAAGAGGCAAAATTAAGGTCAGCAACGAGCAGAAAAAAAGACAAAATAAAGGTGAGAAACTAGCAAAAAGAGGCAACATAAAAGTCAGAAGGGAGCAGAAAGAGGCAGAATAAATTTAGGCAACAAGCAGAAACAGGCAAACTAAAGGTCAACAACGAGCAGAAAGAGGCAAAATAGATGTCAGAAACTAGCAGAAAGAGGCAGAATAAAGGTTAGAAATGAGCAGTAAGAGGCAGTATAAAGGTGTGAAGCGAGCATAAAGAGGCAAAATAGAGGTCGGAAAGGAGCAACAAGAGGTAAAAGAAAGGTCAGAAACCAGCAGCAAGAGGCAGAATAAAGGTCAGAAAGAGGCAACATATCAGGCACAATGAGCAGCAGGAGGCAAAATAGAGGTCAGAAATGAGCAGCAAGAGGCAGAATAAAGGTCAAGAGCAAGTAGAAAGAGTTAAAATAACAGACAGAATGAGCAGAACAACGCAAAATAGTGGGCAGAAGTAGGCAGAGAAGAGGCTGAAAATGATCAGAAAAAGCAGAGGGGGCACAAAACTGAACCAAGCTGGACAGGAGGACTGCCACGGGTCTACTTAGACACTCACATACCCACACACAGATCCCCACAGGCACTCCTACACCCACTTACACAGCCATGTACACACAAAGTCACTCACACACCCACTCACACAACCACTGAGAGACCCATACAGCCACTCACTCACCCACTCACCTACCTATACAGCCACTTACACACCCACCCTCAAAGGTTAAAGGTAACAGGAAATAAAACTTTTAAAAAACAATTAAATTCACTTAAAATACCAAAGGTTACAGGAAAGTTGCAATTAGGTAATAGAATTTAAAAAAATGTAAAAGTTCACTTAAAAAAACAAAGGGGCATTATAGTAAGGCTCAGATTTCACCCATACAAAAGCATTGAAATTCAGCAGTTATAGTAACCTGAGCTAACTAAAACGTATGCCGCCGCAATTCAGTGCTTATGAGCTCACATATTACATCACTCATGACATGATCAGTGACATCATTGATGACATCTCAAATAACATCAATCATGACATCATTAACAGAACCACACATGTACCAACTCACATCCCCATACAAGCTCTCATAAACCCATTCACCCAACCACTCACATACCCATTCACAGTCCCATACAACTACTGATACACACAATCTCACTCATACAGCTACTCACACAGCGACTCACTGACCCATACAGCCACTAACACACCCACAAAACCACTCACACACCTGTTCGCAGACCTATACAGCCACTCACACACTCATACAACCACTCACATACTCATTCACTCACCCACGCAACCACTCACTCACCCATACAGCCACGTATACATTTATACAGCTACAAACAGAGCTACTCACCCATACAGCCACTCATATATCCATTCACTTATCCATAAAACCACTTACATACCCATTCGCACATCAAGTCACTAACACACCCACTCATCAACACAGCCACTCACACATACTTAATCTGCAAAACAGCAACTCACACACCCACTCACTTACCCATACACCCACTTACACATGCAGTCACTCACCCATAGAGCCACTCACACAGCAACCCAGTCACCCATACACTCACACTCATCCACCCATAAAGCCACTCATATAGCCATGAGTCACTGATAAAGCCACTCTCACACATACTCACCCACACATATAGCCACTCACATAGTCACTCACTCGCCTATACAGCTACTCGCACATCCACTTATTCACCTATACAGCCACTCACACACCCATACAGTTCCTCATACACCCACTCCCACACTGATACAGACAGGGTGACTTTAAGTTTTATGGGTGGGTAAAGGTATTGGGTGGTAGGGGTATTATTAGGGGTTAGGGAGGGTAGGGATATTGGGTAGGAAGTTTATTTTTAGGTTTTCGGGTGGGTAAGGGTATTGGTGATTACGGTATTTTTAGGATTTAGCATAGATAGGGGCATTGGGTGGTAAGGGTATTTTTAGGGTTTAGTGGTGAATAAAAGTATTGGGCAAGGGTATTGGGTGGTAACTGTATTTTTAGGGGTGGGTAGGGGTGATAAGGGTGTTTTTAGGGTTTGGGGGTTGGGTAAGGGTACTGGTGGTGAGGCTATTTTTAGGATTTTGGGGTGGGTATAAGTATTAAGTGGTAGGGGATTTTTAGGGTGTAGGGGGTTGTGATAAGATGTAGATAGATAAACACACATACATATATTCATATGTAAGTGTTTATATATATATATATACATACATACATACACGTGTGTGTAGGAAGTTTCACTTACCAGACATATACACTTATATTTTCATTGTAAAGACATGCGTGGGATAGGCATATGCGTGGTGAAGGCATATGCATGGTAAAGGTAATGCGCGTTGTTCCTTCATACATCCACTGCAAGGAGCTTGAGGACCGCTTCCTCAAGGCCTTTGGGTGCATCGTGTGGCAATCGGCACAGGTCTTCTGTCGTGTATGGTTAAACAACAGTATACCCATAAACCTAGTTGAGATCTGGGTGAAAGTGGTATGTAAGTACAACAATATCTCAACAGGTACTATTTCATAGGCTAGTAAATAAACATGCAAATTTAGTTGCAAAAGAAACAATTAGGGAGACTGAATGATTTAGAAGGAGTCCCAGAGGCATCATGTATTGAGAATACGTCAAGTGGAAACAATGTATTAGGAACAACAAATTGGAACTGTTGTATCAGCACTGTTGACAATGAGTATGAAAGTAACCTGACAGAACTTTGTGCACATAAGTGCTCGTGACACACATGGTGGACGGCACAAGTGACAAGTGGAACAGCGATAGACGGCGCGAGGTGAGAGAGGTGACAATAATTAAAAGGTACTTGAGGTTCACAGGTAGGTATTTACAAAGAATTGTACAAAGTTGGGCATTTTGGTGAACCAAAGTATAAGGCGCCACAAGTTGCGTTGGAATGTCAACGATGTTTTGATCCTTCTACAGATAGGATCATCATCAGGACCAGGTTACAATTTGGAAAGTGCTGTACAAAAAAGGGAGGAGGAAAAGTGAGGGAACTTGCAAGGCGGGCGGAGTAAGGTAAAAGAAAACGATTTAGGCACTGTGGTGGTAAACTAATACCTGAAGGGGGACAGAAGGAAATCAGGAGGAGGAAGGTACGAACATTTCACTTCTGGGGACTGAGGAGCCAGGGGTCAGTGGTCTCCGGAGGGCCACCAGGAGGAGATGGGATATGAATGCTGTCTAGAAGAGGGGAAGGTAAAACAGGTATACACAATTAGTGTCAGGAATGAAAGCGCAAGGCTCTGGGAACATGGGTCGCACTCCAGGCACCAGAAAAAACAAGATGCAGGCCGGTCACTGGCATCTGTCAATGATCAGCATCACAGGGCTTGAAGCTTGCCTTCCTAATAGACATCCCTGCCACACCAGGAGAAGACCTCTCAAAAACGACTTTGATAAAAGTCGAAAAAAGATCGGGGGTAGCTCTCTCTGGATCTGAGCTGACTGGCGCAGAAAGAAAAGAACTGACATTAGCATGCTGGGGTGGCGCCAAGTAGGCACCGCTTCAGTCACTTCTGGCATAGACGAAACCGGCAACGTCATGCGGACCCAAATGACACCACCTACTGGCGTGCGGAGTACTACTTATGAAACATTTCCAGATCCAGTCTGATGCCTGGAAATAATTCTAAGGTAAGGAATTTGCGGCTAGAAGTCTCTAGCAGATATGCAATTTTAACCGTTGAAGCTGAGCCTGGGGTAAGTTGCCCACCTCTTTCACTTTCCCGATGCAGCGGAGGAGCTCCCGATATTTCTGATACTGGAGGGCCCCTGTCTCACATCGCAAGCGCAGAATATCCGCGTGAGGTGCCTGGAGGATACGGGGGTCGCTTGAGAATGCAGCAAGAAGGTGGGGAGCCCGCGGTTGCCATTGCCTGACTTTAACATGGCGGACTCGGGGCTCCAAAGTCACTCCATCCCAGCGCATCCGCAGCTGAACGCCTGATTGTTTTGGATCACCCTGCATAGGCTTGTTTGTGGACCGATACCTGAGGTCAGTGCAGAGGGCGCCCCCATTCGGATATCATAGCAATGCGAGGAGCGCCTGACCTTAAGATGGCCACCACGAGTGCATACGCCGAATACTGGTGGCCAACCCTAGACTTTAGGGGAATGTTGGCGTTGACTGCGGGGCCCCATGCTATCAGACGGGCTGATGCAGCGATTATGGAGTGAGAAAACTGCATGCACTGCTTGCTCCAGTTTGGCCATCAAGGGTGCGGGCAGAGTCCTGAGAGCCCTGATGTGTGAAGAGTGCTGAATCTGAGGGCACAAGGGCCTGGCCTTGCCTGACCTTAAAATGGCAGCCAGCCTCAAGGCAAGCGTGTCTCCTAGGAAGCAGCTACGATCCAGGTGCCCCCGCCTCAGCAGGTCCCTCAACACATCAAGAGAGGTACAGAGGAAGCTGGGTGCAGTATCCCCCCACGAGCGATAATCTCTGCCAGCGCACAGAGGGGGCCCCAAGACCAGAACAATATTCCTTCAGAGGAAGGGCAGCACACCATGAGCAGCCTGCACTATTGAGGAAAGGGGGCACGGCAGTACAGCCAGTGTCCAGTGACTTTTAAGGGCTTTGATAATCAATGATGGCCGCCGGACGGTGAGGAGCTCCAGGAGGGAGCTCCGAGGTGGAGGATTGCTCAAGCGTGCTGAAATCCTTGTTTGGCCCTAAAATCCCGTACATCGGACCCCCGAGCCGATATCGGAACATTCGACCCATGCTGGGGAACCTATCTGACTGAGGACTGAGGACTCATTTTCCTCTTGAGCTACATTGGAATCAAAATGGCCGAGAGCTTAGCTAGCTCAGGCTAAAGAAATAGCAAGAGGGTAAAACAGCCTGGGAACTGGAAATAAAAAAAGGACTTCCTTGGTTAGCTGCCTACAAAGAGGCAGACATGTGGGAATGACTCCAAACTGATTGAATATAACTGACCTAATCTGATAATTTGCAATCTACCTGGTTGTCCCCCTGGACTGGGCCAAATAATGATTACTGTAAAAACATGGTTGGTGGAGCCCTGACCTCTTGTGAGTTTAGGAGATACACTGCTATAAATGTTTTACACTGTAGTTAATATGGCACTTTAGAGTTTAGTGTATATACTGTATATAATTGTATGATAACTACCACCCTGCCTTATGCTCGATTCCGGACTGTGCCTCGGCATTTCTTCTTTGGCCTGAGTCCCGATTGTACCTCGGAATTACTACCGTTTTAACCATGCGCCCACCTTACCCCACCCGGAACTCGAATATTGTGCGCTACGGACCCAACTCCTGGTCCATTAACTACCCAGACACAATGACCAGTAATGCAAAAAAGAACTTCAAGCATAGTACTCTAAAACAACACCCGGAAACACTCATTGTAGATAACTACCACACAGCGACCAACGGCAACACGAAAACTAACTTCATCTTCTACACAATTCGCCCGGCTAAATGAAAATCCACCTTCTCTCTTCACCTTCAAGTTGCCAAGTCAGTAATCATTCCCTATGGTGAAACAATCTCCACTACCATCTCCCCGACCCTCAAAGGGGAACTCACCATCTCCATCTACAGAACTGGAACCATTCTCGTAGAGGCCACTGACCCACACCTCACCACTTTTGACCGCCACTTCCCCATACTTCTTTCCTCGTTAACTCAACTGAGCCGTCAAACCACATCTCCCCAACCCACCATCACCCTTACTAATAACGTGGAACTGATCCAATCTCCCTGCCCTGAAGAACCTCTCTTCAACTCATGGACATCCACCATCACTCTCTATAATCACACTACCCCCATCATGACTCTCCGCCGCCAAACACCCACAATTATTACATCTACTGAGCACACCAGGAACAACAAACTCACAATTAACAAACACCACAAGACCGATCTAGATCTTGACAGCTCGGACTCTAACCTCTGCCCTCCCGCGACCGAAATCCCCACAGGCACTCTCAGCTCGACCCCTGATAATCTGAACCCTCCCTCACAAACTACTTCTTCCTCCAACACAGACCCTTTTCCCCCGACCCGTGACATCCCCTTGTTCAACGTCGTCACCAATCCAACAAACACGTTCCCCCCTATTATCACTACATGCTCCCCCTCCGCCGTCGCACACCCACATACACAACGCGCCTCCACCGCTAATCTCATTGACATTCCCCGGAACTCTGACTTCTTATCTAGAATTTCTCTCCCTCCTCACTTGGACAGTAGACCCTCTACTCATCCTTTGAACTCCTTTAATGGGAGCATTACTAATCCGGCTCCCCGCGTCCAACCGCTCCCCTCTCCTAATCCCACTGATTTCTTCCAATCCCCGACCCCTGTTCACTCTCCCTCCAAAGACCCAAGTCATTCTCGGCCCCTCGGTGGGATGGAAATCCCTAGTACTTGGCTGGGGGCTGAGGTGGTCCCGATTTTCAAAAAGGGATCCCCCCCTCCTCCCAGCCAACTACAGACCGATCAGCCTGATAGATGTAGCGCAGAAGTTGTTCGGCAGGGTTCTCCTGAATAGGCTTCAGGAATGGATTGAGGAGGCAGGCGCCCTCAGCCCATACCAGGCAGGTTTTAGGAAAGGGGTATCGACTGTGGACCAGGTCTTTAGATTGAACCTGGTGTACTGGAAGACAGTGAGGTTCGAGGGTGGCAGTTTGTACACGATTTTCGTGGACCTACGAGCCGCCTTCGACCTCGTGCCCAGGGGAAAACTCTGGGTCATTCTGGCAGGGATGGGCGTACCACCAGACATCTTATTGACCTTGCAGAGGCTGCACCATAACAATTATGCCCAGGTGAGGTGTGGGAGGTCGGGGGAGCTGACTGACAGATTCCCCGTGGGCAGAGGGGTAAGACAGGGCTGTGTGCTGGCGCCGACCCTGTTTTGCCTCTTCGTCAACGGGGTAATCGTTCATCTGAACGCCACCGACTACACAGATGCCCCCAAACTAAATGGCAACAGTGTGCCCGCAATAATGTTTGCGGACGACACACTGTTGGTATCTAAAACTCCCATGGGCATCCAAAGGATACTTGATGCCTTTGTGGCCTTCTGTCAGGACAGAGGACTGGAAATCAATGCCACAAAAACCAAATATATGGTATTGAATCCAAGCCCCAAACAGCGCCCGAATCCCCTGCTGGGAGCAGCACGGCTGGAAAGAGTAGCCACGTTTGAATATCTCGGCGTGACACTCAACGAAAATATGACCTGGGGGACTCATCAAACCAGGGCTAACCTTAAACTAGTACAAATTACCGGGGGTATCTCCCGGATGATGACCGGTTCGACCTATCGCCCATTGGGGGCCCTAATTCAGATATATAAAGCACAGGCCAGGGGGGCGATTCTGTATGGGGCTGAACTGTGGGGCCATACCCCATGTCGGAATCTGTCATCCACGGAAAACAGATTCATAAGACAAATTACCGCACTTCCTTCCAGCACCCCACTTCTCCCTTTGAGGCTTGATCTAGGGCTACGGCCTCTCGCCGACGAGATAAGTCTAAGACCCATTGCCTTCTGGCGCAGGCTTTGGAGCAGCGACGATCTCGCCGACTATAGGGCGGAACTGGTCGAACTATTAAAACACCCCAAGGCGCTCAGTATCCCCTGGGTCCAAAATATCCAGTCAACCTGCACAGATCTGGGGCTCCCCGAACTGTGGACTAAACCAGCAGATACAGCACCTAGAATCTCTAAGAGATTTTTGGCGAATCTGTATCATGAACACAAAAGGGTAAGGGCTTTAGCTACCCAGACAGAGGGGTCCCTTTCTTCTAAATTCCTGCAAAATAAGGATCTCTATGCACTTGAAAAGGCTTTTGATCCCATATACCCCGTACTCACTAGAAAGTTATTTCTCCAGTGGAGATACGGTACATTGCATTTGCGCTCCTTTTCTAGCACCTGGTCGCAAGTCCCTTCCACTAAGTATTGCCCCCTCTGCGCTGACAAAGAGGAAAATGACTTACATGTGATCTTTTTCTGCCCAGCATATAAGGCAGCCAGAAAGTACTGGCTGCTGCCTCTGATTAAGAACTTGGGTGGCAGGGAATATATACCTATGTACAGGATTTTAAAATGTGATGTTTCCGGCCCAATCGTTTTTGCGCTTGCCAAATGTTTTACAAATGTATGGCATACGCGTAATCGTCTTTTAAAAAATGCTGGGTAGTCTGTAGATTGCTCTATTTTTAACATTGTTAATAATGTTTGAAGTGGATTTTTAAATCACGCACTGATGTTTTATCAAATGTGACAGAATTTTTGTGATTTTAATGTATGTGTATCTTTTATGACCAAATGGTCGAAATAAAGATTGAAAAATGAAAAATGATTGAATATAACTGACCTAATCTGATAATTTGCAATCTACCTGGTTGTCCCCCTGGACTGGGCCAAATAATGATTACTGTAAAAACATGGTTGGTGGAGCCCTGACCTCTTGTGAGTTTAGGAGATACACTGCTATAAATGTTTTACACTGTAGTTAATATGGCACTTTAGAGTTTAGTGTATATACTGTATATAATTGTATGATAACTACCACCCTGCCTTATGCTCGATTCCGGACTGTGCCTCGGCATTTCTTCTTTGGCCTGAGTCCCGATTGTACCTCGGAATTACTACCGTTTTAACCATGCGCCCACCTTACCCCACCCGGAACTCGAATATTGTGCGCTACGGACCCAACTCCTGGTCCATTAACTACCCAGACACAATGACCAGTAATGCAAAAAAGAACTTCAAGCATAGTACTCTAAAACAACACCCGGAAACACTCATTGTAGATAACTACCACACAGCGACCAACGGCAACACGAAAACTAACTTCATCTTCTACACAATTCGCCCGGCTAAATGAAAATCCACCTTCTCTCTTCACCTTCAAGTTGCCAAGTCAGTAATCATTCCCTATGGTGAAACAATCTCCACTACCATCTCCCCGACCCTCAAAGGGGAACTCACCATCTCCATCTACAGAACTGGAACCATTCTCGTAGAGGCCACTGACCCACACCTCACCACTTTTGACCGCCACTTCCCCATACTTCTTTCCTCGTTAACTCAACTGAGCCGTCAAACCACATCTCCCCAACCCACCATCACCCTTACTAATAACGTGGAACTGATCCAATCTCCCTGCCCTGAAGAACCTCTCTTCAACTCATGGACATCCACCATCACTCTCTATAATCACACTACCCCCATCATGACTCTCCGCCGCCAAACACCCACAATTATTACATCTACTGAGCACACCAGGAACAACAAACTCACAATTAACAAACACCACAAGACCGATCTAGATCTTGACAGCTCGGACTCTAACCTCTGCCCTCCCGCGACCGAAATCCCCACAGGCACTCTCAGCTCGACCCCTGATAATCTGAACCCTCCCTCACAAACTACTTCTTCCTCCAACACAGACCCTTTTCCCCCGACCCGTGACATCCCCTTGTTCAACGTCGTCACCAATCCAACAAACACGTTCCCCCCTATTATCACTACATGCTCCCCCTCCGCCGTCGCACACCCACATACACAACGTGCCTCCACCGCTAATCTCATTGACATTCCCCGGAACTCTGACTTCTTATCTAGAATTTCTCTCCCTCCTCACTTGGACAGTAGACCCTCTACTCATCCTTTGAACTCCTTTAATGGGAGCATTACTAATCCGGCTCCCCGCGTCCAACCGCTCCCCTCTCCTAATCCCACTGATTCCTTCCAATCCCCGACCCCTGTTCACTCTCCCTCCAAAGACCCAAGTCATTCTCGGCCCCTGCCTAAAACCTTAAACTTTTTCAGCTCAATAGCATAGCAACTGAACAGAATGGAGCTGAAAATTAACTCCCTTGCTGCTGATTTCCTATACTTACAAGATCTTCTCAACAGGACCAAGCCGCCGTGCTCCCTCTCCCCGAGTAGATTTCCTCCCACCCCACTACCGCTCCCTTGGCCCCACAGTGCATCCCTCATCCTTCCAATCCGTCAGCGAGTCAGGCACTTCGACCCAACCGGGATCGCCAACCCCGAAACCTGATGAGATCAACGACTCTTCCCTCGCTTTGAGCCAGAAGTCAGACCCTTTCCCCATCCCTGTTATTATCGGCACTAACAGAATCCCTAAAAATGTCCACTCGCCTAGACCTCCTGCTCAATACTCCTCTATCCACCTTACTCCCCCCCCATCATCGAGGCTCCCCGTCCTCTCTCTTGCATTGTCCTCAACTGAAGATCAGCAGTACAACACGCCACAGACATTGCTGAAGCTCTACTCGCTGAAGAAATTGACATCGCTTTCCTCACTCAATCCTGGCTCAATGTCCACTCCACCCCCATTCTTGACATTCTCACCCCTCCAGGGTACACCATCATCAGACAAGACAGACCGATCAAAACTGGGGGAGGACTAGCCATCATTCACAAGGCAGGAATACATATTATCAAACTTAAACCTGCAGAATGCCTATCGTTTGAATACCTGGGTGTCGAACTCACTGCCAAGGGCACCACACCCATCAAATTTCACACCATCTACCATCCTCCTGGAGAGGGCACCCTTTTCCCCGAAGAACTAACAGACCTAATATCATGATTCTCCATGACAGACACTAAAGACGTGTTCCTGGGTGACCTCAATATCCACTGCAACGACCCAGAAGACTCCACTGCCCAGAACCTATCCAACCTACTTGAAATATATAAACCAACTCACATCAAAGGTGCAACACTGGATGCAATCATTACCAACAATGATCTGGTCTCTCTGAGAGCGATTTCTCCCATTGACTGGTCCGACCACCACCTCATTCTGTTCAAGATTGATGCACTTGTCTTCCACCAATCTATTCGTGATGACAAACCTAAACACTGGACCAGAAACATCAAAGAAGTCCCTTTATCCGAACTTGAATCCAGGATTCATGCCCATCTTCAACTCCAACCCTCATCATTGACGGCCGATGACCTCACTACACACTTTAACTCAAAAATGTCAGAGGTTCTAGACCAAGTAGCTCCTCTCCAACTCAAACAATTGAGGCGAACCAAATCTAAACCCTGGTTTAATGTGGATCTGAATGAGGAAAGGCGTCAACTGAGACAAACGGAAAGGTCTTGGAGACTAAACCCCTCGACCGTACACCTGGCGCAACTTAGATCTGCTCAGCAAGCATACAAAAAACACATTTTCAGTGAAAAGGCGTCTTTCTTCCGCAGCCAACTAGATCTGGCGAAAAACAGACCGAGAGAACTCTTCAACATTGTCAAAAGCCAAACAAACTGCACTCCCTCTCAAGAAATCAAAGCCACCAATGAGCGTTGTGAAGAAATTGCCACCTTCTTCACTAATAAAGTCTCAAAAATTGGTCAATCCTTTATCCAAACCTCTAATCCTCCTTCCCTCTTAACCTGCCCCACTCTAACCACCCCTGATAATTCAGAAAGAGTTCAGACAATCAGGCCTGCCTCCAGCTAAAAAACAATGTGCATTGGTCCGACTTTGAGCTAATGTCGGAAAATGAGGTCTTCAGTATAATTTCTAACCCAAAACCTTCCTCCCACACTATGGACCCCATCCCATCCACAATCATAAAAGAACTCAAGCACACCATTTCCCCTTTCTGGACAAAAATCATCAATGCCTCTCTCACCTCAGGCTGTGTCCCAGACTCCCTTCAACTTGGACAAATCACACCCATTCTCAAAAAACCAGGGGCCGACCCTAATGATCTCAACAACCTCAGACCCATCTCCAACCTCCCATTCCTTGCAAAAGCATTGGAGAAATGCGTTCTCCACCAACTCAACAAACACATTGATGAGTTCAACCTCCTCAACACCTTTCAATCAGGATTCAGGAAAGGCTGTAGCATGGAAAGAGCTATGCTCAACGTCTCTGACGATATTCACAAGCCTTTAGATGAAGGTGATGCCTGCCTACTCATCCTTATTGACCTATCTGCGGCATTCGACACAGTAAATCATCCAGCGCTTCTGGAGACCTTGTCGAAGCGCTCTGGCATCAATGGCACAGTACTAAAAAGGTTCACCTCCTTCCTTCAACAACGCTCGCAACAAATTAAAATCCACTCCTGTCTCTCGAAGCCAACAAAAGTCACTCTTGGGGTCCCACAAGGCTCGATCCTCTCCCCCGCCCTCTTCAATCTTTTCATGGAGCCCCTCACAATCATCTTGAAAAAAGCTGGAGTGAATTACCACCTTTACGCTGATGACACCCAAATCTATTTCAAAATCACGTCTCCCAGCGACATCCAACACCTCAATGCCACTCTAACCGAGATCCAAACTTGGTTCAACGCTAACCACTTAAAGCTCAACCCAGATAAAACAGAACTAATCCTATTCTCTCCAAAAAGCAACCATCGTCCAATCCAAGAGTGGCTCAAGAATCTGGTCGCCCTAAACTGCCCCATCATCCTATCCGACTCAGTTAAGTATCTAGGCATCACCCTTGACAAGAACTTATCTATGGAGGCCCACATCAAAAACTCTGCAAAAAGTGCCCTTTTTTCTCTAAAGCACCTCAAGAAATTGAAACCTTTTCTTCCCATGATGACCTCAAGACAGTAGTCCAATCCCTAGTTCTCTCTAAAATCGACTACAGGAACGCCATCCTAACAGGGACTCCAAAAGCTCACCCAGCCCCTCTTAGCGCAGTGTTGAACATGGCCGCTCGACTCGTATCTGGAGTAAAAAGATTTGAAAACATCACTCCAGCTCTCAACTCCCTCAACTGACTTCCCTTGGAAGGGAGGTGTATTTACAAACTGGCCTGCATCACACACAAAACCCTTCACTCTCCGGACCCTAAGTACCTGAACAACAAACTGGTAAGAGCAGGTCAATCCAGAACGCTGAGAAGCTCCAACTCACTCATTCTTATTCCTCCGAAACTGAAAAAGAAAACCACACAATACCGATCGTTCCCTGGCAACGCTCCCAGGATGTGGAACACTCTCCCTAGAATCCTCAGATGCAACCCCTCCTTCTCCTGTTTCAAAAGGGACCTGAAAATCCATCTCCTTAACAAATACTTCCCTGACCAACGTCAACTAACCTAGACTTCAATATCCGAGTTTACTCATCTCTCCAGACATTCAAGGATAGTTGGTGAACGGACTGTGCTAACCACCTTATCTTCCATGCGTAAAGTTGGCGCAGTGCTGAAGTAGTGTTGCGTGTGACACGCAACTCCAGCACTCTTCCAACTTACCCTATCTGTAACGTGGTGCATCAAGCCTTACGCCTGCTTCAAGCAGGCGCAGGGTTTTGACGCATCAGCGTTGGAAAAGTGACTCAGTGAAATCTTGTAGATTTCACCGAGTCACTTTTCAGGGGCATTCCTGCGACGGAACGCCCCCCCCCCCTGCGTAGAAACGCCCACATGAAACCTGACGCAGGTTTCATGTGGCGCAGGGCTTTACACCATGATGCATCTCCATAGATGCGTCACGATGTAAATAGGGCGCAACGTGGCGCAGGGTTTACGTCACCGTTGTGTCACAAAAGTGATGCAACAGCGGCGTAAAAGTGGCGCAAGTCCAACATAAATCTGCCCCAAAGATTTTAAATATGCTTTGCTGAACACGTAGATCAAAACATAATGGTGATACCATAGGTACTAAATTGTTGAGAGTGAAACACGTTTTAACTTATATCCGTCGAGGGGACAGAGAATCGGTACCTGGATAAAAAGAGGGGATAGGAGTATTAACTTTCAAAGTAAACAACCTTTGGAACTGAATAAACAAAGGCGGTTATCTGCATTTCTGTAATGCGAGATTGCAATGATCTATCTATTGGATTTGGGATTGTATTGCACGAACTAACTGCACTTCCAACAAAAGTCCAGGAGGTGGTGCAACTGAGCTTTGAGTAAGTCTAGAATTGTGTGTTTAGCTTCCCGTTGAAGAGTCGTAAGAAATGAGTGGTTCTTAACCTGTGTCAGAGGACGCGGGTGGGGGTGTAGGGCGGCGAGGCTTACTTAGGGGGTACGCAACTGTTTTACAAAATTAAAGAATACTAAAATTAATAAATTCAAATAGTAAAGTATATACAAATAAAGAAGCAAAATTGAACAATTTAAAACTTATTCTGTATTCGATTGAGAATTAAACAAAATATTTCAATATTTGAGCATTTGCTTGGTGTATATTTGTCGCATTAGTATTTCGGGGTATCCTTTTCAGGTTCAAATCATACAAATTGCTTAGGCTGGGGTCCCCAGGTTCCAATAATGAATCAGTGGGGGTGCCTACCTGCCGGTAATGGTTTCGACACCATCTCCCACAGTATTTTAGATCTTAGACTTTGGGAGATTGGTGTCAGATGGAACACCCTTAATTGGCTGAGGAGCTATCTAACTGATCGAGTCACAGCAATCCAGATAGAAGACACTGTCTCAAAAAACAGGTCGGTAAAGTTGGGAGTGCCGCAAGGCTCTATTTTGAGCCCGACGCTCTTTAATCTTTACGTAATTCCACTGGCCAAGGGGATCAGATCCTACGGCTTTGATGTAGTGTCATACGCCGATGACACTCAGATCCTGATCACCTTAGGCCCAGATCCAGCGGAAACCAAGCTACGCTTCCAAAACTGTATGACCCACATTGCCAGGTGGATGAATCTAAATCATCTACAATTAAACGGAGGAAAATCCGAAATAGTCCTTTTTGGCAAAGCCCATGAACACTGGTCAAATGACTGGTGTCCTCAATCCCTAGGACTTTGTCCAGTGCCAAAACTATCAGTTCGCAATCTAGGCATCCTAATAGATAATCAATTGTTTATGAAAGATCAGTTTAACCAGCTAATCGGTTCCTCTTTTGGCATTATGTGAAATTTGCGCAAAGTTTTTAAATGGATTCCGTTGGAAGCCAGGAAGCCAAGGCCTAATTATTAACCGCATGGACTATGGTAATGCTTTGCTGTCCTCAATATACGAAGACCTTCTCACCCGACTTCAGGTTCTGCAGAATACTGCCGCCAGACTGGTGTTGAATTTACCTCCAAGATCCCCTTCAGCCCCCAGTTTGAGACTTCTTCACTGGCTTCCCGTCAGGAAACGGACCAATTCAAAATTCTTTGCCTAACTCATAAGAATTTACACGGCAAGGGCCCCGGATATTGGAAAAAGAAACTTACCTGGTATCTCCCAAGCAGGACTCTGAGATCTAGCAACAAATTCCTTCTAAAACCCATCAAAATTCGGGCCACGAGAATGGGAGGAAGATCTTTCTCTTTTCTTGCACCTGCCCTTTGGAATAAACTACCCTTATATTTGCGTGTCATTTCAGACCATCAGAGTTTCCGTAAGGAATTGAAAACCTGGTTATTTGACTTCTAACCAGCTTCTACCTAAACCATACTTTTGAACCTCTACAAAGCACCATGAGACTTTTGGGTGATATGTTTGCGCTAAACAAATATTCCTGATTTGATTTGATTAGAGGGGTCTACTAAAGTCAAAATGTTAATAACTACTGAACTAATGAAACGATTGCCAAGTTTAAAATGGCAGATTCGGAGTGAGGACTGGCCAACAAAAGGGTAGAGGAGCCCTGGTCAAGGCTCACTTTTGCCTCTGGGATCAGGATGCAGGGAGGGTCAGGGTAAATGATTGGTTAAAAGTTTATACCATTAATTAGAGGTGATCACTGTTGGCCTGATTCAATTGAATGAACTGTTTCCTGCATGTGTGTCTATTTCTGCGGACTGAACTCGGCGCTCAATTTCATTTTTTGCCCCAGAGAAACACTGCGGAAGAAAGAATGTTTGTCTTTAAACACGCGTGTCTGTGTGGCGCTTGATGCTGCGGACAATGGACATTCACAGTGAAATGCTTGGAGAGAGTTTAACTATGCAAAATGAAGATTTATTCAAAAACTTTTCAAGAAAGCTTTAAGAGACTAATTTGTTTATAAGATAAGTGCAGTGAATGGACTACCGCTAATGACAAGGTTGGTGTCTGAAACATCATTGCTTCTACATTTATTTAAATATCACTGCAGAGAAAGATTCAGGTAGCATGTTTAAATGAAAGTGTCAATGCTCATTTTGTTATTTGTCTGAACGGAGAATAGATTTTATCATTAATTGACAAAGCCAAATGTTTCTTCCAGCATCAGAGTATTGTACGGTAAAGCCTACCCAACTCCAATATTATTCAACACATTTGGCCGTGTAGTCTTTGTGCAAAAAAGTAGCACCGCAATGGGACGGTTTGGGTGCTGATGGTACTATTATGTTGCCCGCTAAATTGTCCTAATTTGGAACAGATTAGGATAAACCACATTTACTGTATTGAATCTCCCTACTAGCCTCCTCACAGCAAATATTAACAAGAGCTCAAACTTATAACTTTTCTTTAAATGATGATTTGTACAGATCAAACGTCTTGGTCTAAAATGTGGCCTGGAAGCTGAAATGTACTTCAATATAAACTCTAGAAACCCAATGCTGAATCCTCACTGTAAGAACATATGACGTAAGAATTATAATTTTAATTCCATGTCAAGGAACGAACAGAAGGAGAATATTTAGCCATTACTGCAGACGTCCCAAGCGGTTTCAGGTGAAGAGATGATTTCACCAAACACAGTGGTTGTGCTTGGATTTAGAAGACATCCTCTGCTTGTGGAGGGGCAGTTTACAGCAACCAAGATGGCAAAATGCTTACCAGAAGTGGCACAAGTAAATTTGTGTGCCTGCGGGAGTTTCCAGATTGAATTGCTCACCCGTGCTAATCCTTTATTACTTGACAGGTCGATTATCCCTACGCATACTAGTCACACGTTTCTGAGGCAAGTGGGTGTAGATGCTTGACAAGGCTGTGTGAGCTGCAGCTGGAATTCTTGAGTTGGGAAAAAGAACAATCAAACGGTCTTGCTGGTAAAACCTAGCCAGAACTTTGGCAGAGACCATGCCAAAAGCTGTACAGGCAGAACATGTGGTTCCTCCTCAGAAACAGTTGCAGATCATGACTCCCTGGTAGGGAGATTTAAAGTTGTGGAAGATATAGAAAGTTGGGGCACTTTACATGAAGCAAGACTACATGGGTTAACATCTAGATCAGGGGTACTCACAAACTTTCTCTCGGGGGCCAAATTTACAGTGTGGTTTGTGGCCGAGGGCCGCACTGGTGGGGGCGGGGTCAGTGGTGGAGGGGGGCGGGGCTAGAGCAACCAAAAAAACTGACCATGAGGTTGAACACAGACCCCTGCAGAGGACGCATTCGTCCACTGAACCACCAGACCCAGCATACACACACACATATGTGTACAGTTCATTGGGGATTTGTCCATCATAAGAACCGCACTTGAACACAAGCTGCTTTTCCCCACAAGCTTTTATTAGGTATGGTTCGTCGCGCTTGCCTGTAATTATTCACACCTGACTGAGCCTGACGCGTTTCGATGACTCTCTTCCTCAGAGACTCACACAGTCAGTAGTATGCGAATGAAAGTTCCCCGAGTCCTTGTTTGGCAGTATATCGTACGCAACGTGCTGTCTCATATGGAGCAGCCCATTTGGGCATACAACATACTGCCAAACAGGGACTCTCTCTCTCTCCCGCTCTCTCTCTTTCTCCCTCTGTCTGTGTCCCTTTGTCTCCCTCCCTCTCTGTCTCCCTCCCTCCCTCTGTCTCCCTCCCTGTCTCCCTCCCTCTCTGTCTCCCCCTCTCTCTGTCTCCCCCTCCCTCTTCCTCCCTCTGTCTCCCCCTCCCTCTTCCTCCCTCTGTCTCCCTCCCTTTGTCTCCCTCCCTTTGTCTCCCTCTGTCTCCCTCCCTTTGTCTTCCTCTCTCTCTCCCTGTCTCCCTCTCTCTCTCCCTGTCTCCCTCTTTCTCTGTCTCCCTCTTTCTGTCTCACTCTGTGTCCCTCTGTCTCCCTCCCCCTCTGTCTCCCTCCCTCTCTGTCTCCCTCCCTCTCTGTCTCCCTCCCTCTCTGTCTCCCTCTCTCTCGGTCTCTCTCTCTGTCTCTCTCTATCTCCCTCCCTCCCTCTCGCTGTCTCCCTCCCTCTCTCTCCCTCCATTCCCTCTCTCTGTCTCCCCCCTCTGTCTCGCTCCCTGTCTCCCTCCCTCCCTCTCCATCTCCCTCCGTCTTCTACGTCTCTCTGCCTCTCTCTCCCTCTGTCTCCCTCTCCGTCTCTCTGCCGCTCTCTGTCTGAGAACTCATTGTCCTTGTGACGCAAATTAAACTATGGTTCATTTCTCATGTTTATTCACATCTTTGCTTGGAGCAGTGTGTGGCAAGAAGGAATATCTATTTACAATCATTTAACCACCACTTCAAAGCAAACAAATCAAGGTGGCTTTTTAACGCGGCAGTTAGAAAGTTTCTCCTTCTCATGCTCTTGCCCAAAATACGATATATTATATACCTACCAACAGATGTATGTCAAGTTTGTCTCTTAATGGAAGCTGCAGTAGGATGACCTTTTGCGGGTGAGCTTGCGAGCAGGCGCGCAACACCAATTGGACTCAAAGGGCTTCAGCCCCCCCCGTCGTGTGTGGCAGCCCGGGATGAGACAGCTTCCCGGGCAACACACAGCCGCACCCGAGCACTTCACAGGTCTTTAAAAGACCATTTGCACGTTAATGAGGCCTCGCTGTTGTTTAAACCCCTTCTAAGAGCCCCTGCAGCGCCACTCTGCCTATTGCTTAAAGATTCAGCCACCACCCCCGAAATCAGCTCCAATCTGGCTACAGCTTAAAGATTCAGCCCCCCCCCCGGAAATTTTTCTTAGCCCCCCCCCCCCCCCCCTCCAACCTCACCCCCCGCCAAAATTTGGCTCTAGTTGCGCCTCCGCTTGCGAGGCACTGGTTTTGCGCATGCTTCTTTCATCCTTTACCCAGTGAATGCGGCCCCCGAGGAATCACAACAGGCGGAATTGCGGTTGATTCCCAACTGTCTGTTGTTTTACACGAGGGCCGCATGGAAAGGGCTGGCGGGCCGCAACTGGCCCGCGGGCCGTACTTTGAGTACCGCTGATCTAGATGATCCTTCCAGAGCAGCAGAAAACCAGCGTGGACGTTTAGGTGTGCCTTCCACAGTTGAAGGGCATTGTAAAGTTGTGGGCACTAGGCACACATGATAAGTAAGGACACAGACACTAGTATAGTGGCACATAACTGGCCATGAGTACGTGCACCTGGGCCTTTTTATCAACAGGGTTACCTGACCAGTGACGGAATTGTTGAATGGGTGTGGGGTGAGTGATGGGACTGCCCCCTGGCAGGGGCTTCTGCAGGACACTACATTCCTTCCAAAAATCCATAAGAAAAAAACATCAAGTTCAACCTGTGGAAACAGAATAAACTGGATACCACATGGTTCATCAGTCTCTAGAGTCAATCAGCAGGACAGCATTGGATGTGAGGACTGATGACACTGGCTGCAATAGGACATCTCTGTTCGGATTCATATTTTAATGTGAATGGGGGCACAAACGCTGGTTCAGAGACATCAGGTACCTTCTGTCAATATACCGGATGGAATCAGGTCTTTAATCTTGAATTGGTCCACTCTGCTGACGCTCAGAATAATTTGTGGGTGGTGTCAAGAATGGTCAGGAGCATTGTCAGAATCCATCGCAAAGTGTCCACCACAAAGCAAACATTTGTGATGTTGCTTAGGCTGCTCTCTGAAGTCAGACTTGTCATGCTGTGAGACTGTTGGAGTCTCCACTACAAGGCCTTGCAGGCAGCGTCAGCCGGTAGTTGCTAGTGGACTGATTCTTCCGAGTTACTGGTGTTTCTTGTCTATAGGTGTAGCAACGATGTCGGACTCCACTCTGATTGTTCGCTGCAGTGATGACACACTAAACATGGGCTGGCACAATGGGTGGCGAAGAATTGCCTTGATGGTTGCAGGCCTTCTTTCTTGGGTCGACAACTGGGAGTAATGGTGGCCAAGTGTTACCATTCTTCCTTTGTGGGGGCATCTGCACCCCTGTGCCTGGATGTTTTGGGTTGCTGAGCCATTAGTGACTGTGTCTAGATGGATATGCTGGGAAGCATGGGGGCAAAGGTTTGTGCATACTTGCGGCTTATTTTCGATTCTCTCACTGTGCTGTCACCAGGTCATCCACGTTTCACCTCAGTGGCTTGCTGCTTGTGTCTAGATGTGCTCAGTCAGCACCACAAGTCTTCGAGAATGTGCCTTTCAGGTCTGGCCTCTCTTGTTCTTCCACCCATTGTCAGTCGCCAGGTTTCCCAGCATGAACCGGCATGTCACACTTACACTTCCTCCACTAGCTTTCGCCTTGGTGCTTCGGCATGCACCATCTTCAGGAGTATATGGGTGAGGTCAGCCAAGAGGGCCTGTCAGTGGTTGACTGTCTCTTTAGTTTAGCCATCGGCCTTGGGTGTTAGGCTCCGGCTTGTTGATGATCAGAGCAGTTGCTAATCCAATTCTCTGCATTTCCGATGGTGCTGTGTGGCGTCTTGCCACGTGCACCGTGTTCCCTCCTCAGAGACCTTTTGGAGCTCCTACTCCATGACATTCCCTCTTCTGGAACCTTCTTCTGTGGGCAGTATGGATCTGTGGTTATGCCTCCTTTCTCTAGGAGGTGCAGGACTTGTGCCTTGAGGTGTCGCTAACATCTGGCATGGTTGGTGGGGTGTGGCACGTTGTGCCTTAAGGGTGGGGAACAATGTGGTCCTAGAGTCTGGACAGTTACGGTGTTGTGCTCTTCTGTCCACCTCCTGGTCCTCTATGGTTTTCTTGAACCTTCTCCTACCTGGGGTTGTATCTATCTAGCTGGTTTGGACAGCCAGTGTAATGTCTCTGGGGTGTTTAGTCTCTTTAGTGGGTGGCCCTCAGTGGGTTGCACCTCGTGATCCGTGATCCTGGGGTGCTTCCACTTGCATGTTGTGCGGAAGTAGAGTCAGAGCACTCTCCTCCCTTTCGCGGCTCAGCTCCTCCGATCCCTTCCTCAGCTCAGGGACAATGGTATTTGGACCGGTGTGAGGCAGTGCCAGAGGGGAACGTCTGGTGCTGTGGTGCCACGATGGTGTGGCATCCATGGCATACAGCAAAACCATGTCTGTACGCACACTTCCAGTCCTCTGGTTCCAGTGCTGCCCAGGGCCTCTCCTTTAGGGGCGTTAGACCATAACTAGAGATTTCTGGGGCTGGCCACTGCATCCTTGGCCTTGTGGCTTTGCCACTGAATACTTGGCACATACAGCACTGGTTCAGGATTGGAATCAGGCAGGCTTTCTTGTTAGGACCACAAACACAGAGCTGCTTCTTTTTTGTATTCTGACTTGGTTTTCTTCTTGTGCAGATTATTGCACTCGTCTCCTTCTGTGCTAGGGGAGGTTTTTTCAGGCCCTAGTTTTCCTTCCTCCCTACAGCATTCTTATGTAGCGTCAGTGGGAGATCAATCCTGGTTTATCTTTAGGCTCCTGGGAATTGGTAATTTACTTTTCTTCTGAGCTACCCTCCCTCTGGTTGACAAGTTTGAATTGCTGGGCTGGCGAATCGCTGTGGAACAACGTAGCTCTGGTGACCTCTAGTGGCGTTAAGTGGCATTGCAGTCTTGGAATTAAGCTACTCATTGCGGCATCCTGCAGCTTCCGGTTTGCCACATACTTTCCTCAGGTATGTATTGGGCTACATTCTGGAACACTTTTGTCGGATCGCCCCTCTGAGTCAGTCTCCTTCATTAGGCATCCGCTGGCACTCCCCTCCTCTAGTGTGTGGTGGCACAGGGCACTCCTTTCGTGTCATGCTGGGGAGCAATGGTGGTGTAGCAGGAGGGTTACCGCGGGAGGCAAACTTTCTTCTCCCCTTCCCACAGTGGTGGCCGACAGCCACCAAGGGGCGCATGTTGCTCTCTCCTCCTGTCCCGTCAGTGCTTCACCTACACAGTGCTTTAAATGGTCCGGTACTCACCGGTACGGAGTACCGCGACTTTTTATTTTTCTCCCTTTGAGTACCGGAACTTTTCCTTCGCAAAGGACAGCACCGGTACTCTGGGGAAAGTCTGGCAGTGCAGGCTGGATGGCACTGGAGACTGTGCTGCGCATTAAGAGCTCTGCTCCTGCCGAAAAAGAAGGCAGAATGGAGGGAGGGGCAGTGTATGCCTCTGAATGGAGCCGCTGCTGAGCAATCCAGCAGCGGCTCATTAGCATCACTTAAGGGCTGTTTGGGGTTGTGAATGCCTGCAGCCCTCTGTGAATAAAAGTGAAGGGTCCAATCAGACCCTGCCCAGTCAATCACACTGTTGGTGTGGGACTCTGAGCCTATCCCCTACCCCACAAATCTAATTACAGCTTGACACCCGAGATGAATGCACCTCTCTCAGCACGAGTCTGCGAAGGGGGTGTATTACAACCTACCAAGCATCAGATTGGGAAGGCGGACATTGGGCGATGGGATGATGCCAAAGGGTCTCTCTGCTTCTCTTCCCTGCTCCATGTCCAGGCTAGTGCCCTGAAGCTATAGTTTTCTGGGAAAGGGGGAGAGTTAGTGAATTGGACTTGCTGTGTGCCTGTTGTTAGCACCTTCGCTCCAGTGTCTTTCAGGCCTTGGTGGGGGGTTTATGTTTGCATAGGCTGTGAGGCATCTTTCCCAGATAGGAAAATTGAGAGGATGTAATGTTAGGGCCGGTCAGAGCTGCCTAACAAGGAACTATGAAAATAGGTTTGAGTCCCAGCTTCAGCTCAACATCCTGTGATTCCGGGCAAATGACTTAATTGTCCTAGGCCTAAAACAAAAATGAATGTAACTTTCTGTAATGTAACTGATGCTCATGTAATCTCTGCCCTTGTGTGTCTGCTATGTTTGTGTGTTTGCCTGCATTTGTATGCCTGTTTTTGTAAGAAAAAAGGGAGAGAAAGGGAGAGAATCAAGACACTCTCGGGAGGTATTTTAAAGAAAATGTGTGGCACTTTGTGTGTACATGTCTGCTCAGCGACAAAGATTCATAAATAACGAAAAAAAGGGTTGGTGGGTGGGTGAGTGAGTGGATGGATGAGTGAGCAAGGGTGGATGGATGGATGAATAGATGGATGGATGAGTGAAAGCATGCATGGGTGAAAGACGGTGGGTGATTGGCTAAAAAGGCGGATGATGGGTGGATAAGTGAAAGATTGGATAGATCAATGAAAGGGTGGATGATGGATGAGTGAAAAGAGGGATTGAGTGAAAGGGTGGATTTAATGAAAAGGTGGATGGAATAAAAGAGTGAAAGAGTGGATGGATGGATGAGCGAATGGATTGATGGATGAGGGAAAAGGTGGATAAAGAGATGGATGAGTGAAAGGATGAATGGATAGGTTTGGAGATGGATGGATAGGTTTGGATATGAAGGGTGGATAGACGGAATGGTGAAAAACTGAATGATTGATGAAGGACTGAATAGACAATAGAATGTAAAGGTTAAATGGTGGGCATCAGCAGGTAAATGGTAGGATGAAAGGATGAATGGATAGATCGATGGAAGAGACAAGAGATTTTTCTGGGGAGGGTCATGATTGTTTGCTTCATTTTCTTGGTGCCATAAGATCTTTTGTTCGAAATGGGGGTGTTTTCAGTTTCTTCCTACTCGTATGCTTAAAAATATATAGTATTGTGCCAAACAGCAATTAACAGTATGACATTAAAAAGGTAGAACTTTTGCAACAAAAAAAAGGGAATGTTAACACATCGCATTTCTTTTTCATTTTGTGTAATAAGTTAACTTGCTTTGTTTATATAAACACATTTCTCGTGTTTTGGTATGTGCTGCAACTACTATAGAAGTCGTTAAGTATATCATCATGTCTGGCCTTTAGCCCTGCCCCTAGTCCCACCCCCTCACTACACCTGTAGCTCATTTTAATGAGTACCTGCACTTATTTTTTCCCATTTAAAGCACTGCCTACCTCTAACTATGAGCTGAGTTGTGTTGGGTTAGGCATGGCTGTGTGCTCAGTGCAATGCTCTCAACGCTTGGCCTGCATCTTCCTCTCACTTACCAGCAAGCAATAACTGGTGCCGTCAGGGGCGCAACCGTACCTGAACCTCGGGGGGAGGGGAGAGGTGGGGCATTTAGGATTTCCAGCCAGGGCTGGCCCTTAGCACTGGTCACGCACGATGCAACATTCTTTTTTTTGCACCCCTCCCCCATTTCCTCCTCCATAAACTCCCTCACTAACACTCGCCAACAATGCACCTCATCTCTTTATATATGGAGGAAGCGTACAAGGCTGGCTCATTTTATAAAGAGTAATATAATTGATATCCTCTGTCTTCAGGAGACCCACCTTCCATGGTCAAAGAGGAATCTGCTGTCTCTCAGCGGACTCGAGTTGATAGCCTGTTCTACTCAAACTTCCACAAATAGAGGGGTTGCGATCTTAACAAAAAGACATCTGGGAGGGGTCAGAAGGACCAAGTTGGATGGCTGTGGTAGATGGGTCTTGGCTGAATTAGTAAGTGGTCCAACTCTCTGCGTAGTGTATGGGTCAAACGAAGATGATCCGGATCTTTTCGACCTATTAGAATTAGCTTCCTGGCCTACCCCCATAATCATGTGTGGCGATTTTAATATCTCAGCTGACTGGAGTGATTCAGGGATGTACCAGGGTCGAAAACTTAAAGTTTTTAGGGCAATAAAAGCCCTTATTAATTCTCATGGCCTGATAGATGTCTGGGGTACAAAGGAACCCCTAAAACCAGGCTATACTTATTTCTCAAACCCTTATCAGAAGTACACCAAGTTAGATTATTTCTTTATTTCATCTAGTGAAATTAGTAGGGTCGGAATAACAAAATTACCGAAATTATTGTCAGATCATAATCCGCTGATATTGTCATATGAAATGTCCGGTGTGGAACGGGTTAGGACCAGATGGACCTTTGAGAGACAATTACTGGGAGACTCGAGATACACAGGGCACATTTTGAACTGGGCAGATGGGTTTTTTGCTGCCAATAGATTTAGCGCATCTAGGATTATTGTCTGGGAGTCATTTAAAGCAGCTTTAAGGGGGGAAACTATAAGTTTTGGGGCGAGGATAAGGAAGGAGGATAAGAGGGAAGAAGAGAGATTAATGGGCACTTTGTCTGACATAGAAGAACAGCATATGAGAGAGATAATTAGGGGAGGGGATAGCAGGAAGAGTCAGTGTGAACTATTAAAAATTAGAGCAGAATTACAGAAGTTGATGTCCCAGAAAGCCTCAGGTGAGTACCTGACTACCAAGGCCAAGCGCTATGAAACAGGTGAGCTAGCTGGCAGAGTTTTAGCTTTACAAATAAGGCAGGGGAGGGCTAGGAATATTATCTCTCGGATCGAAGAAAATTGTCAGGAACTCACGCAGTCGGAGGAGATTTTACAGGCTTTTAAAAACTTCTACCAACACCTATATAACAAGGAAACACGGGATGGTAATCAGGGGGGTGAGGTGGTGGATATTGGCCCACGTCTTAATTCCCTGGAAAAGGAGGAACTGGACAGAGATATTAGTGGGGAAGAGATTATAGAGGCCTTGCATGAGTTAGCCTCCGGTAAGGCTGCTGGCCCCGATGGGATTACTTTGGAGGTTTATAAATGTCTGGAACCAGTGGTCATACCATTATTAGTCGATTTATTTAATGGAATAATCTCTACAGGAGTGGTCCCAGCCTCTTGGCAGGAAACCAACATTGTGGTTTTTCATAAGAAGGGGAAACCCCTGGAGAAACTTGGCTCCTATCGCCCAATTTCGCTCATCAACGCGGATGCTAAGCTTTATTCAAAGGTTTGGGCTAAAAGGCTCGGTAGGATTATTGGCGGTCTCGTCTCCCCTTGGCAGCATGGATTTATCCCGGGCCGCAGCACTACAGATCATATTAGAAGAGCTATAGCGTTATTTGACGCTCAGGTTGCAGGGGGTGGGGAGATGGCCATGATCCTGCTAGATGCTGAAAAAGCCTTTGACAGGGTCGTTTGGAACTTCCTTTGGGGTCTATTGGAAGGTAGAGGATTTGGGGAGACAACTATTAGAGCTCTCAGAGCAATGTATTTGGATCCGGTTGCAAGGGTGGTAGTTATGGGTGAGAGCTCAGAGAAGATAGTTATCAGGAGAGGCACCCGGCAAGGTTGCCCTTGCTCCCCGATCCTCTTCGCCCTATACATTGACCCTCTTATCCAGAAAATTATGGGGTCTTCCAGGATCAGTCCGGTGGTGTGTAACGGCCATACCAGTAAAATCTTGGCCTACGCCGATGATCTCGCAATTATTACAACCAATCCCCAGCAGGCGCTTCGGGTCCTGGTCGAGATAGCTGAAGAGTTTGGTAAGCGGTCGGGCTATCTTCTAAATGAGTCCAAAACTCAAATAATTTGTACTAGGAATATAGCCAAAAGCGATTCGAGATATGTGGACTCCGCAATTTATCTGGGGATCAAGATCAACGCTTCAGTTAAGGAAATAATAGGTGAAAATTACCCTCCTCTTATGACATCTATAGTCAAAGAGCTAAAAAGGATAGACGTCCTGCATCTCTCCTTGATTGGAAGGGTAAATGTTTTAAAAATGTCTTTTTTTCCTCGAGTCCTATACCTGTTTAGAGCTATACCGTTATTTTTGGATGAATCTACAATTAAAGGATTGGAATCTATCTTTATAAAATTCATCTGGCAATATGGTAGGATTAGACGATCTACTAATCTTATGTCACTTCCTAGGGAAAGGGGAGGCTTGGTTCTCCCAAATCTGAGACTATATCATTGGTCTTGTCTCTTGACACAAATGTCTATTCTGTTTCAACAGGAGAGCGATTCTAGCGTCATCACTTCACCAGTTCAGGATTTACCCTCCATTTTTGAGTTGTTAATTTGGGAAAAGACCAAGGGGCTGATGTGGCAGGAGTTGGACCGTAGGTATTATAAAAGGCCCCGCTTGAAGATCCTGGAAGGGGTCTGGGAGGTTTGGAAGGCTACCTCCAAACTTTGCAAAATTCCAAAAATCAACTGTTATCTTCACTTGTGCAACTCAAGTCTACTTCCGTATGTCGGGGCTGACAGGAATTTAAAGATCTGGAAGGATTATGGCATCAGGACTCTTGGGGATATATGGGGCGTCCATGAACCACTGAGTTTTGAAGCCATTCGACAAAGGTTTGGCATTCCGGCCACCCATTGGTTTCTGTATGGCCAAGTCGTTCAGTGTTTAAAGGCATTGAGACCAAAACCCGTTTTAATGGAAGAGGCCCCAATATTAGAATTATTAAAGGCTGGGTGTAAAAAAATTAAAGGGGTTTATAAGCAATTGGTATTGGAATTACAAGATGATTTGGAAAAAATGGAGGCAGCCTTAGCTAGGAAACTGGGAGATCCGGATGCTGACCTAGACTTAGCCATATCACTGAAGAACAAGTTACTTACCTTCGGTAACGCTTTTTCTGGTGGATACAGTATCTGCCTGTGGATTCCTCACCTTGTGAATATCCCCTGCGCCAGCATTCCACGGAACTTTTCTTCCCCAGCATTCCACGTCGACGTGGGCGACGTCACAATACATCGGCTCCGCACGCGACTCCGTGCGACGTCATCGGAGCCATAAGAAGCCCACGTCGGCGTGATGACGTCAGTTCCACCCATTTTTTCCGTGCCTTCGAGGCGAACAGGTGAACCAACGACAATCCCAAGTATACACAGTATATAGAAAAACCAATACATATACATAGCATACAAAACAAAGGAATGCTAATCAAACAAGCATTACCTACAAATGTACAAGAGAAAATATAAGCATTTCAAACAAGACCAACTTCATGGTATACAAAAGGTGGACAACGGGGAGGCGGGTGGGTTGGTGAGGAATCCACAGGCAGATACTGTATCCACCAGAAAAAGCGTTACCGAAGGTAAGTAACTTGTTCTTCTGATGGATACATCTGCCAGTGGATTCCTCACCTTGTGAATAGATTCCCACAGCAGTCCCCACTCCCGGAGGAGGATGTCCACCTTCCTATACCAGAAAGTCTTGCAAGACAGAGCGCGCGAAGTGGCCCTCCCTCCTCATCTCAGAGTCCAAGCAATAATGCTTTGCGAAAGTATGGAGGGAGGCCCAAGTCGCGGCCTTACAAATATCTGCCACAGGAACACCCCGGGCCAGAGCAGATGTTGAAGACTTAGCTCTAGTAGAGTGAGCACGAATACCCTCAGGAGGAGTCTTACCAGCCAGGGCGTAGCAGATCTTGATGGCCAGTATTATCCATCTTGACAGCGTGCGCTTGTGCACCGCTTTACCTTTAGAACGACCAACGTAGCCAATAAAAAGCTGGTCATCAACACGAAAGTCCTTGGTCCTGTCCAAATAAAAACTCATAGCCCTCTTCGGGTCAAGGCGATGGAGTCTTTCTTCCTCTTTGGAAGGATGAGGGGGTGGATAAAAAACAGGGAGGGTAATAGACTGCCCCAAATGGAAAGGAGTAACAACTTTTGGCAGGAAAGCAGCCCTGGTCCTGAGAACCATCCTTTCAGCATGTAAGGTAAGAAAAGGAGGTTTGGAACTAAGAGCTTGAAGCTCACTTACCCTCCTTGCCGAGGTTATGGCTACAAGAAAAACCACCTTAAAGGACAACAGCCTCAAAGGACAATTATGAAGAGGCTCAAATGGGGACCCCATTAAAAAGGTTAAGACCAGATTAAGGTCCCACTGAGGCATCACAAATGGAGTAGGAGGAAACATGTTTGTAAGGCCCTTGATGAACCTCAGAACAACCGGAGATTTAAATAACGAAGGTTGATCTGGAAGGCACAGAAATGCCGATAAGGCCGAAAGGTAGCCCTTGACCGTGGCCACAGCACAGCCCTGCTGAGCCAAGGAAAGAGCAAACTGAAGCACATCAGAAAGATGAGCCTTTAAAGGGTCAATGGACCTCTCTCCACACCACTTTACAAACTTAGACCACCTGTAGGAGTATATGGACTTGGTGGAGTGTCGCCTGGCCGATAAAATAACGTCCACCACATCAGGTGGGAGAGAGAAGGAACTCAGGTTGCCCCGTTCAATCTCCAGGCATGAAGGTGTAAGCTCCGGAGGTGGGGGTGTAGAACCTGCCCCTCCGACTGCGAGAGGAGGTCTGCCCTCAGAGGGAGACGGAGCGGAGGGCACGAGGAGAGGTGGAGAAGATCTGTGTACCACACCCTTCTTGGCCAGTCCGGGGCGACCAAAATGACTTGGGCCCGGTCTTGGCGAATCTTCCTCAGAACCCGAGGAATCAAGGGTATGGGAGGAAACGCGTAAAGGAGTTGCGAACTCCAATCCATCTGAAACGCGTCCCCCAACGCCCCCTGCATCGGATACTGGAGACTGCAGAATGACGGGCAGTGCGCGTTCTCTCGGGTGGCAAACAGGTCCACCCAAGGAGTCCCCCACGTCCGAAAGACGTGACGAACCACCTCCGGATGGAGCCTCCACTCGTGGTCGGCGGAGAACTGCCGACTGAGACTGTCCGCACGCACGTTCAGCACCCCGGCCAGATGATTTGCCATCAGACAAATCCGATGGTCCTGAGCCCAGGACCACAGCCGCAGGGCCTCTCTGCAGAGACAAAGAGACCCTACCCCTCCCTGTTTGTTTATATACCACATCGCGGTCGTGTTGTCCGTCAGGACTTGAACTGACTGACCGCGAAGGGAAGGGAGAAAGGCCTTGAGTGCCAAACGAATCGCCCGCAATTCCAGAAGGTTGATATGAAACAACCTCTCCTCTGGAGACCAAAGACCCTTGATCTCCAGATCCCCCAGATGAGCCCCCCACCCTAGGGTGGAGGCATCCGTTATCACTGTGGCCACCGATGGAGGTAGATGGAAAGGCTTTCCTTGGGACAGATTGCCCTCCACGCTCCACCAAGACAGATCCGCCGCAGCTTCTCCGGAGATCTTGATCGACTCCCCGAGATTCCCGTTGTGCTGATACCACTGCTTGCGGAGGCACCACTGGAGCGCCCTCATGTGCCAGCGTGCATGGTTGACCAACAGAATGCAGGAAGCGAATAGACCGAGCAGGCGAAGGACCTTCAGAACTGGAACAACCGCTCCACTGTGGAATAAAGGGACCATCTCCTGAATGCCGAGAATCCTTTGAGGAGGAGGGAATGCTCGACACACAGTAGTGTCCAGTACTGCCCCTATAAACAGGTTGCGTTGAGAGGGCACCAGGTGAGACTTGGGCACATTGATCGAAAAACCCAAGTCGAATAACAGCTGAGTTGTCACCTGCAGATGACGCTGCACCATCTCTGGGGACTCTGCCTTCAGAAGCCAGTCGTCCAGGTAGGGGAAAACCGGAATCCCCGACCTCCTGAGATGAGCAGCCACCACTGCCATCACCTTTGTGAAGACTCGAGGTGCAGTAGTAAGACCAAACGGGAGGACCGCAAACTGATAATGCTGCGACCCAACCGTAAAACGGAGATACTTCCTGTGCGACTTCAGGATCGGGACATGGAAGTACGCGTCCTGCAAGTCGAGCGACACCATCCAGTCTCCTTGCTGCAACGCTTGAAGAACCTGCGCAAGGGTCAGCATCTTGAACTTCTCCTGTTTCAGGTAAAAATTCAAGATTCTGAGGTCCAGAATCGGACGCAATCTGCCGTCCTTCTTGGGGATCAGGAAATACCGGGAGTAGCATCCCTGACCCCTTTCCTGCTCCGGAACCACCTCTATTGCGCCCTTCTGAAACAAAGCTTGAACTTCTTTCTGCAGGAGAAGCAGGTGGTCCTCCGAGCAATAACCTTGGCAAGGAGGGTAAGGGGGAGGAAACTCCCGAAAGGGAAGGGCGTACCCAGTCTCTACGAGGTTCAAAACCCAAAGGTCGGTTGTAACAGATTTCCAACCCCGTAGAAAGTAGGACACCCGACCCCCCACAGGTCTTACATGATCCGGGATGGGGGATCTAGGGCTGCTTCCCTGAAGCCTCATTTGGAGCAGAGGAGGAGGAGGAAGAAGAGGGGTTACGACCAGAACCTCTCCGACCCCTTTGCTTCCCTCTATAGGAGCGATAGAGGGGATTTTGCTGCTGTTGTTGCTGCAGTTGTTGTGGCTGTCGGAAGGAGCGAAAGGATGACCTTCCGAATCCCCTAGCCTTACGGAAAGTTGAACCTCTCACAGGAACCTGCAGACCCAAGGACTTCGCCGTTAACCTACTGTCCTTAAAACGTTGAAGAGCAGAATCTGCCTTCTCCCCAAACAACTTTTGTCCATCAAAGGGCAGATCCACCAGCGTGGCCTGGACATCTGCAGAAAACCCTGAGGAACGGAGCCAAGCTTGTCTCCTTGCGGCAATGGACGACCCCATAATCCTCGCCACAGAGTCCGCTGTATCCAGCCCAGACTGGATCACCTGCCTGGCAGCTGCCTGAGTGTCCGCCACAACCTCCATGAAGGACGACTTATCCCCCTCAGGTAACTTAGGGGCCAGAGTTTTTATAGAGTCCATCAGGGCATGAACATAACGCCCCAGCAAGCACGTAGCATTTGATGACTTCAACGCCATACTTCCTGAGGAGAAAGACTTTTTGGCCGCCTGATCAACTTTCTTTGACTCCCTATCAGCAGGAGATTGGGGGAAAGCGCCCGAAGCATGTTTAGAACATGAAGCCTGCACCACTAGGCTCTCCGGAGAAGGATGCGTGGATAAAAAATCCGGGTCTCCTGGCGCAACCCTGTATCTCCTTGCCACCTGCCTGCAAACTGCTGGAGCTGACAGAGGCTTCTTCCACACCTCCAACACTGGTTCCAAGAGAGCCTCATTGAAAGGTAGCAAAGGCTCCGAAGCCGACGTCGGGGAGTGCAACACCTCTGTGAGCAGATTGGACTTGTACTCCACAGAGGGCAGCTGCAGATCTAACAACTCCGCGGCCTTCTTGATCACAACATGGTAGGGCGCCAATTCCTGTGGTGGAGAAGACCTTGAAGAAGCATGCTCCCACTCCGGGGTGGTATCCAAACCACTTGCTACCTCTATACCTCCAAACTCGTCCGAAGAAGAGTCGACCTCACCTTCTTCCACCTCAGCACGAAATCTTTCCTCCTCCAAAACCCTTTGGGCCTCACGCCTCGATCGATTCCGGGGAGCCGGCGTCGTCGACGTCGTACGCGGCGTCGGTGGAGCCAAAGGCATCGGCGTCGGAGGCGCTACAGGTGGAGTCGACGGCGCCGGATGCGGCGTCGATGGAGCCGGCCTCGGCGTCAAAGAAGGCTCCGAAGATTGACCATCCATCCGAGGTCGAGCCGGATTCCCAACCGGCGCCGGAAACTGCCAAGAAGGCGCCATCGGCATAAAAGGCAGAAAAGGAGCCTGAGCGTATTGCTGCGGCACTCCCAGAGAAAACGCCATCGGACCCACGGGACCTGCTGGTGCTCCGGATGGGAAAGATGCTCTCTGAAAAATGCCATACATGGCATTCAGAAATCCCGAAGGATCCGTACCTGGAGCCGGGAATTGGGGATAAGGAACTGCCCCTGTATCCTCCTGTGGAGCCACCGGCGTCGGCTCCTCCGAATCCTCCACCGGAACAGCGGAGTCATCAGGCACCGGGACAGACTCTTCCTGCTCCTGCTCCACATCAGATTCCACCCGACCCGGAGTCGAAGCCTTGGACGGCGCCGGCGACGGCGTCGGGGAACGAGCCAGAGTCCGCTTCGGAGAGGGAGACTTCGAAGACTTATCCGGAGAAGACGAAGGAGACAAGACCTTGCTCTGATGTCGACGAGGCGAAGCCGACCTCGACCTCTTAGACTTCGAGGACCGACGCCGAGAAGAATGCTTCCTCTTCTTATGGTGTTTCTTCGACTTAGACGACCTCGAAGTCGAAGACTCCCGCCTGGACTTCTCCTTTTTCCTCCCTCTCTTCTCCTCACCGATCTTCTTCATGAAGAGTTTGGTCTTCCTCTCCTTCAGTGCTTTAGGGTTCATGCTCCTACAGCACCCGCACTCATCCACATCATGATCAGAGGAGAGACACCATAAACAATTCTGATGCGGATCCGTCATGGACATCAGGCCTCCGCACTCCCTACAGGGCTTAAAGCCCGACTTCCTCGTCGAAGACATACCGATTTTAACAAGAATACACCACTAGATTACAAAGTATCTAGAGAGCACTGGGAAAAAACCGTTGCGCGTCGACGGCGCGGAAAAAAAGGGAACTGACGTCATCACGCCGACGTGGGCTTCTTATGGCTCCGATGACGTCGCACGGAGTCGCGTGCGGAGCCGATGTATTGTGACGTCGCCCACGTCGACGTGGAATGCTGGGGAAGAAAAGTTCCGTGGAATGCTGGCGCAGGGGATATTCACAAGGTGAGGAATCCACGGTCAGATGTATCCATCAGAATAAAGACGTTTTTAGATCAACCAATTTGAGGGCTCAACATTACAAAACAATATTCAATCTTTATTATTCCCCTGCGAAATTATACGCATGGGGGGTCAGGGGGGATGACAGTTGCCCCAGATGTAATGCTGGGCAAGCCGACCTTCTCCATATGTTTTTCTACTGCAGCTCATTGTCTTTAATACAGAGAGAAATCAGTAAGTTTTGGGAGGGGCTGCTAGGTCATAAGATCGATCTATCTCCTACCCTGATGTTATTGGGCTGCGATCATAAGCAGAAACCGATTCAAAGCGAGGAAGCGCTGGTTTTTATATCGGTGGCGGTTTTACGGATTTTAATCTCGTCAGGCTGGAAAGACACTTTGGCCCCCTCTTTCCAAATGTGGCTCGCAAGACTGCTGAGTATCCATAATATAGAGAGCCGTCTATATGAGCAGAAAGGCAAGAAAAAGAGAGATTTCGGTAGGAAATTGTGGGCCCCGATTACAACATGGAGGGAGATGACTGGTAGCCTCCCAAATTAGAGACTCATAAATCTTAAAAAACTGCTTTTATAAGTCTTATTTGTTGGTATCTAATTCCTTTGTATTCTGTGCTGATCTCTCATGTTTATGTGCCGATGCTTTTTCTATGGATGTATACAAACTGCAAACAATAAAAAAGAATAAAAAAAAATTAAAAAAATCATCTCTTTATAGCCCCTTTTTGACATACATTTCATAGGGCTACTCGTAGTTTACTCACACTCAGTTCTGTGATCTGCATGGTACACGTTCTTTGTAGCAGGCACATTTTTTTTAACCCGAAGGTATTGGAGCGCTTTACATGAGCACCGGTTACGTTACACAAGGACATATTCAGGCACGGGGAGATTAACTGATTTGCCCAGAATCACAGGATGTGGACGTGAACCCGAGGATTGAACCTTGGTTTCCAGCACCAAAGTCAGCAGTCTAGCCGACGGACCACATCCTCTCCCCTTAACATTAACCATCTGCGCTGTGTGGGTGACAGGCGTGCCCATGTGAGTGCACGGTGAGCGTTGCAACAGTGTGAGAGAAGGGTGAGAGGAGTGACTGCATAGTGAGTGTGGTGACCATATGAATTTGGGTGCAGATGTAAGTGCAGAGTGGAACAAATGAATGTATGGTTAGTGATGGGCTTGTTTGAGTGAGATTGCAGAGTGAGAAGTGAGGGGGACAGGTGAGAGAAGTGTCCCATGAATGCAGGGCAAGTAGTGTGCTTGTGTGACTGCAGGGTGAGGTACGGGGTGAACAGCGCAAGTGCATTGTGAGTGCAGAGTGATCACTGTGAGTGCTGAGTGGGCAGTGTGCTCATGTGACCGCAGGGTAAGTGGAGGGAGAACGGTGCGAGTTCATGGCCAGTGGCATAAGTGCTGTGTGGTCATTGTGATTGCAGGGTGAAGGTGTGAGTGCATGGCGATCAGTGTGAGTGCATTGTGATCGCTGTGAGTGCAGGGTGAGTGTGAAAGTGAAGGGCAAGATTGAGGAGTGAGTTGTCTGTGCAGGGTGCATTCCCAGACAATTTAGGTTGTTATGTTAAAATCATTTAATATAGCGCTCAACTCACCCGGGGGCATCTCTGCTCTGTGCGGAAATAGGGATCAGGACAGAGAGGATAAAGTTAGAATGGGTGGGATTTGAGGAGGTTCATGAACTTGCAGTAGTTCGAACAAGTACAGTGGCAACTTGTTCCAGTAATGAGGAGCAAGATAGGAGAAAGCCTTTCCTCCACTACTCGACAGACGAAAGAGAGGGACGCAAAGTAAGGCTTTGTCACAGGATCTACGACAGCGTGTCCTGGGGTGTAGGTGTTAACGTTTTGTTGCAGATATAGCGGGTCCTTTCCATTTAGAGCGTTATGGGTGATGCAGCAGATCTTAAAACAAGACCTTTTCTTCATTGGAAGCCAGTGCAGCTCTTACAGCAATGGTCCTGAGGGCGTGCCTGATGGGCGATTAAGAACAATTCTTGCAGCAGTGTTTTGGACTACCTGGAGTTTAGCCACTAGGGTCTCACTGACATCTGGAAAAAGAGCATTGCCATAGTTCATTCTACTTATTACCAAGGCTTGTACTTACAGGCAGAGATAGGGAGGTAAGGGAAAATTCTGTGCAGAAAGCGCATGTTGTAGTAGTAAACTCCTGAGGTAGTCAGAATGTGCTCTTTCATAGTGAGAGCTTGGTCAAATTTCATGCGTAGCGCCCAGTTGATGCGGCCACCAATCATTTGTCCAAATGGAGGCTGCTTTCCCAAACAGCATAATCTCCGTCTTGTCAGAGTTCAATTGGAGATAGTTCCTACTCATTCACTCAGAGATGGCTAGCATGCCCAAGGCGAAACGGTTTTTGGCTGCTCTCGCATCCTGGTCGAAAGTAAACATCAACTGAGTGTCATCGGCATATGAGATAATTTCGAAGCCAAAATGCTCGGCAACCCTGGCAAGGGGAGCCATATAAATATTAAATAGAGTGGAGCTCAAACAGGAACCCTGCAGAACACCCTTGTCCAGGATTGTCGTACGGGAAGAGTATGGGCCCAGGATGACGGTTTGATGTCTCTCTTCCAAGAACTGCTGAAGCCATTTTAATGCCAGGCCCTGAATGCCGATCTCTTGCAGCCTATCCAACAGCCTTCCATGAGAGACTGTGTCAAAGGCTGCTGAGAGATCTAGCAGCACAAGCATTACTGAGTTATCTACGTCCAACTCACAGCGCAAGGAATCGGTTATGGCCAGGAGCGCCGTTTCTGTACTATGGCCAGGTTGAAAGCCAGATTGGGAGGACTCTAAGATGTGATTGGTTTCGAGGTAGGTGACTAGTTGCTTGTTAATTAGGCTTTCAAGCAGTTTACCCAGAAGAGGCAACAAGGATATCGGTTGGTAATTGGCAAGAGAATATTGGTCCAGGGGGGTTTCTTTAGAATAAGACAGACACAAGCCGTCTTCCACCCAGCTGGAATGGAGCCGCTTTCCACCGAGCAATTAAAGATCTCTAGGACCTTTGGGTCAAGATAGTTGGCCAGTAGAGCATTCTTTTGGGAGGACAGATGTCCTGAGGGGAGCCGGATTTAGCTGTCATCAGAGATTAGCAGATTACCTCTGAGGTAAAAGGGGTGAAGCTGTCCAAAGAATAGGGAGGTTCCTTAGACTGGTCCCTATTAGGACTGATGATCTCGACTCCAGGCAGAACAGAACGACACGTCCGTTTCGCTCGTGTCTCAAAATATTACTGAGACACCGGGGAAGGACCACCTGTAACCTTCCCGACTGTTCTATCGATTAACCCGTGTCGCTACCGGGTTGGAATTATCACCGGTACAGCGACACTCATGCCAGATTTGCCACATTACAGCCCTGAAGAGTCACAATTGTACCACGTTGTGACAAAACACGTGTCGGCTGGTTTTTCTTTCTGTATTGATCTGGATTGATATAAAAATCCGCATTAAGATACTCCTGATGTCGACCTTCATGATTTCTGCAAGAAAATTTTTGGTTTTCACACTAAAACCATCAACCTTATACGTGTGCACAGGACTTGGTTCTACATTACAGTGTGAGTCTTGACCTACACACTCGCCGGGGTTGTTTTGTTTGGGTTTGTTTCCCCTGACCTGGTAGCACCGTGCTCACTTGTCCGCATCCTAGGCTCCTTTGCGTACTTGCTAGAGCGCCATTTCTTCCTGTCCTTAATCTAAACCCTCCTCCGATTCAGTAAGGTATAGTGAGTGGCCCACTATATGTGTGGGACCGACAACCCGTTGGGAGAGTCCTAGCGTTTCCAAGTCTTCTAAAAGCTTGGAGACCTCGGGATTGGTGTAATCTTTCCCATGGTAGTTGAACTCACCTAAAAGTAGGAATTTGTTTGAAGCTAGAACGTGTGTGGCTAGCTCTTCCACTAACAGTTGACTAAAATTACATTTGGATCCTGGGGGTGGTAGATCAATGCTTCACTCCAAGAGTAGGAGGCAGAAATATTTCCTTTAAAAATACCCATCTCTACTGAGTCAGAGATGGTGGTTGCAATCCATGTTATCTTAATTGAGTTTTTAAAGGCAATAGCGATGCCTCCACCCACTTTAGAGCCTCTCATTTAATCAGTTTGTAATTCTCCCGGATAGCTAGAGCAATAGCTGGGATGTTGGATGGATTGAGCCAGGTTTCTGCCAGGGAACAGATGTCTGGGGACTGCGAAGTAATAAGATCCCATATCTCATTTGAGTGTTTGGCAAGAGATCTAACATTACAAAGGAGGCATTTAAGGTCCATCCTAGTATGTATGGGGTGGAGACCGGTCTCCGCCTGGGTCCAGGGATCATAGTTACTCTGGAAGTGACATTCGGGGCAGGCTACAGGGCCGTCAAGGTTTGGGGGAAAGCTGTTAGGGCACAGAAGTTCTTGGGGGGGTTCTAACTTGATTCTGCACTCTTAGCATGTGGAGGGATGCCGCTGAATAATGGTGAAAGTAAGGCCTAGTATGCTCAATCCTGGGAGAAGCAGGGGTCCTGCCTCCTGGCGACGCCCATGCGTGGATGGGAACAGACGGGCTTGCCTTTAGCGTGCCCTGGGCGCGCCGGCAGCAAGCCCGCAGTGCGCCCCACCTGGCATCGGCTTTTATGGTCGATCGTGCTAGAGTGCTAACAGCTGCCCCGTCCACATCGGAAATGCTTCTAACGCTTTCTCCACACAATCAGCTGCTGCAGCTGCGGCGGATCAGAAAACGATGTAGTAACTCAGCATGTTATTGAGGGCTGGCTTAGGGTTTCAGATACAAGTTAAACTATTGCTATTATGGCATTATTCAGAGCCAGGGCCGGACTAGCTGTAGCGGGCACTGGGGGATTTCTCAGTGGGCTGGAAGGGTGAGTGACGGAATTGGGCCGGTGGGGGCTGTTTTTAGTACAGGGGTACGGTTTTGCAGCAGTGCCCCCCTCCAGCCCACTGTGGAAATGTGCCTTTTAATGAGCACACCGGTGCAGGGGTCACCCTTCTCTGTCCACGGGTCCATAGACCAACAAAATAGAGATTGGAACTAAAGCTGGAATTCAAATAACAAGTTTATTAATCATTCATGAGCGGGACTACGTCCACACAGCACTCTCAAGTGCTGCCTGAGGTAGTGCATTGAATACACAGACCATGGCGCTTATATACAGAGTTTGTTTCAGCGTAAGCATGTAGTTACAAATCGACAGTACAAGCCTACACAGGAATAGTTACAGCCAGACATGGGCAGATGGGTAATCACTTAGTCAGCAAAGTGGGAGGGAGGGAGAACAGAACTGTTTACAACAGCACAAATGATTGACAGTTACATCTTTAACCAGGTGCATTTTAGCAGCTACAGGCCTTTCCTCAGCACGTACATTGCTTTGGCTCAGTACAGAAGGAGTTAACTAAAGCTGATGACACAAGAAGAATAGAAGAGCAAGCAACAGTGAACACAGAAGAATTTCATAGCTAACAAAATGGATGCCACAACCAAGATGGCTTCAGCCTATGCTAACGGAAATTATTTCAGATTACCACACCACAACCCCCACCCCTGCGGCCAGTCCGACTCAATTGCCAAGGCGAGTTTGCATTCCCAGTCTGGCCTTGTTCAGGGACCGAGGGTGGAGGAAATAAATATTGTGCTCATCCTTCAACAAACTTACAGTCTTGTGATTAGGACTGCCTGCTCATTATAATGATGTCCCAGACATTACAAAAATTAGAAGTCACCTAAAGTCTATTTTCAGCACTTATCTGCGCATACTTAGAACAGCAAATATAAATAGAAAGCATTTTTAATTGTGTTCTAAGGCACCCTGAATGATCCATGATGATAATTAAACATAACAAAGACAGAAAAGTCACATTACAAATGAATACATATGTTTTTATTTATAACCCAATTTAGTGTCAAGCCGAGGCCTTTGCAGACGCTTTAAACAACATATGGCTGGTATTTTTCTTTTGCAATCCTACTTTATTTTTATTTTCATGCAATGCATTCTCACACTAGGGCAGTGAAAGTAAAATCCAAATGTAAGGAATAGGCAGAGTGGGGGGCCACGGGGTACTGGAACCCAAAAAAAACTAAGCCTTATCAAACAGTTTACAAAGGTATGTAAATATGCAAATGGTCTTTCAAAGACCTATGAAAAACTCGGGCATGCCAGAGATAAGACTCCAGACACTGCCCAGCCGAGCCCACAGAAGCTCAAGCTGCAGCAGCTCGGCTGAGATACACGACGGAGGGAATCTGAAGCCCTTTCGGCCCTATGGGCGTTGCACCCCTGGGTGCCATATTGTTGCCACGGGAGGCAGGCTCCTTTCTTCCCTGCTGCAGTAACAGACGGCCACAAGAGAGCGCACGGCACTCTCCGTGCCTGCCTAGGCTTCTCTATGGTCCTCACACAGGACTCGCTTCTTGCCCAGCTTTGTGGGACAGCTGCTGGCCCTACACTTTCCTTTTCCATCGTTGGAGGGTATATCTGCTATCTAGCGGGCATCCTCTGTCAATTGCCTGCACTTGTCACGATCACCAGTCAGCCTCAGGTCATTTCCGGGTACGGGGAGCTGACCTGACTTGGCAGTCTTTCTTTTGGCTGTGCTGCACTGCGCTCTCTCTTTCCAGCAATAGACACTTGCTGTGTTGTTGTGGGGTTGAAAGGAGAAGCAACCTAAACACCTCACTTCCTAGCGGAGACATCCTCTATCTTCAGCCTGTGACCACAAGGTGGCGGCCACGGCAGTCATTTTGTTTTAGCCTTTTGCCGTGGCAGCGGGGCCAACATTCAGCTCTGGCACGCCACTTTGACTTTACCACGGTACACCTTCACGGGACGGGGAGGAAGCGCTGTCTGGGGTTTGGCACCACACAGCATATGCCCACCCCGTCTGGTACAGCTCTGATGGTTGTGGTGCCACCTTATCAGCACTGGGGCAACACCATCCACTGTATGGCACCACCTCGCATGGGCCTCATGGGCCAGAACGGAGACCATCGTACCTGGTAGACCGAGAAGAGAGTTGATGCGGCATGCAGAGTCCAGTCCACCTAGTTGCCAATGTAAAGTTGTGGGCCCTAGGCCCACATGATAAATAAAGTAATGACATTGACACTAGTGTGGTGGGTACATAACTGGTCACAAGCACATGAACACAGGCCCTTTTATTATGAAGATGCTTCGGCACCTGCAGATGCAGGTTTTAAACTTCCCCTATGAATGAGTGACAAAAGGAAACTATTAGAGGGTGTCTGAAATGCCCCCATCGATTTAGCCACTTCAGTATCCATTTTCATCTTTTCTAGTGTTCATTTACTCGTGGTCCAAAAATATATTCTTTATCAAAAGGAGCATTTAATATTGTTTGTTGGACTTTTGGTTTAAAACCAGGGATAAGCAGCCATGTGTATCTTCTGAGGAGAATGCTGGTGTTGACTCTTCTGGCTGCAGTGCCAGCAGCATCTAGTGCACACCTGATGGAGGAGTTTGAGATTAGTTTCCCCTCCTGCACGAATCGTTGTCCTTTTTTCTTGTGTTCCTCTGGGAGGTATTGTATTAATTCTTCCATTTCGTCCCAGTGGGCTCTATCATAACCGGCAAGCAAACCTTGTGTGTTAGCAATACGTCAGTGTTTGCTGATTGAGCAGCCACTCTTTTGCCTGAGGCATATATTAATTTAGATTCTTTGTCTGGAGGTGGTGCATCAGCTGAATTTGCTCTTTTACGAGCATTAGACACTACTAAAGAATCTAGTGTAAGCTGACCTCTAATAAATGTTGGGTCAGATGGTGGGGGTTTGTATTTTTTGTCAACCAAAGGTGTTATAATGTGTGCTCGTGCAGGGTCCTTAAAAATAACCTCTGCATGATGCCTTATGCCTTTTAAGATTGGGAGAGACTGTGATGCTTTATGTGTAGCCCCTAATGTTTGAAATAGAAAGTCTTCTTCTAACGCTTCTTTATGTAATGTGACCCCATGGTATGAAGCTGCTCTGGCTATTAACTCCTGATATGAGGTGTTGTCCTCAGGAGGTGAAGGTTTTACAGGATAGAGATCAGAATCTGTGTCTCCTGTAGGGTATACATTGTAGTCCTGCCATGGGTCTGGTGGTGCTTCATAGATGTCATCCCCTCCATCTGCATCAGGGTCTGTGTGAGGAGAACCATGAGGTGTAATGTTTAAAGGGTTTCCTGGTGAATAAGATATTAATGGTATAGGTGAAGATGGTGGTGGTGGGGAAGGAGCAATATGCTGAAAAGGACTGGTAGAAATGTCCTTGTTCAAAGGAATTTTATATACAGTGATCTTTAAAAAACAAATCTTAATTTTGGAGGGTGGGGGTAGCGCAGGTTTTATGATGCACCCATCATCTGGATGAAGAACTTGTCTTGAACCGGAAGGCTTTAGTTGTGCTTTCGGTGCCGACCTGGAGACAGGGCCCTGGAAGCAGAATCTAGGTGCCTACCATGGCCAGATGGCAATAGTGGCCCAGAAGCCTTTTGTTTGGTGGAAGCAGGTTTTTGTGTAGGCAAAGGGGTTTGGGTACTCACGGCACCTTGACCAGCTGGAACATCATGGGACTCCAGTTTGATTTTGAGTTCAGATTCGAAGTCTCAGAGAGAAAAAGTTTCTTCCTCTTCGGCTGCTGTTGCTTCCACATCTTCCTGTTCGATATCTTGTTCTCTGTAGATAATGGGAGTGTCCTCAATGCTCTGCCTCTCTTTTTGTCGAGCCTAACGGTCTCCCAAGGTCTTCTTGGATCGAAGCGACCGACGGGCATCATAATGTTCTTCTCTTTACTGTGGGGGTGGATTACAGACTTTGTGCAGGTTGTGCGTGGGTACTTAGAGTGGCACTGAGGGCAGAACTGAAATGGAGTCTGTTCCATCAGCAGATTACTCAACAAAGTTCTTGTCAAGTGGAGGTTTCGTTGAACAGGCTAGAGATGATGAAATGTGTTCGAACCAACACTGATGAGGGAAGAGTGAAATGCGGAATGAAGGGCAGCCGAAAAAAGGTCTCAAACCGGAGCGCTGCAATACATGCCCAAACCCGATGGCGGAAAGAAAACAGTAGAGTCGATGCCCATGCGCAGTATGACCAAAAAGAAGAGTTACCTTACCTCATTGCTCGAAAAGACTTCTTCAAAGAAAAACAACTTGCAAACATCCAGACCCAACACTAGATGGCAGGAGTATGCAAAGCATGTGTATCTACAGCTCACATGCCTCGAACAGACACTTTAGTTACAATTAACATTTGGGAAAATCATATATGCTTACTATTATTACACTTTACATTGTTGTCCTGAATCGTGGCTAAAAAGCTCTTTGCATGCATTCCCGGCATGACATACATATTGTCTTGCATACAATCACAAAGCTCTGAAACTCTGAGATGCACCAGACATCTGCAGCATAAAGTGAGGTCAAAATATCTGCTCAGCAAACAAACGGATACTTAAAATTAATGTTGGTGTTCATACAAATAGTTAGAATTACAACAATACCTTTTATTTTACTGAAATGCAATCAAGTTACTTGTCACAGAAATATAGGGGAAAAAACTATTCAGGTCGCACATTGCTGAACTCGGTACATATTTCTATGTATAACTGGAGGCATGTAACAAGGTGTAAGAGACTGCCTTGATTTGATATGTATATTTTCTTTCCGGCCACTGTGCATGTGACCAAGCGTACAATCACTTCTGTATAACAAACCGTGTTCAAATATATTCAAGATCCTAAACTACTCCAGGTCATGCATCAATTTATGATTTTTATGGTTATCCTTCCTCTTAAATTGAGCTAAAACCTTGATGAACTTATTAAAATTACCCCAAGGTTAGTCAAATGCATCAAATAATCCCCAAATCAATATATAACAGACTGAGGTTGAAACATGAATATTTTGTCTAGGTATATATTATATGTATAAGCCTTCCTACTGAATGTTTGCCAGTGGTTCCAAAGCACATATTTCACAGAAAAGCGGTATAAATGAATTATTCCCTATACTTTATAGTGAAACAGATGACACTCAAATTCTTTAAATCTTTCTAAAGAGTGCTACAATCAATTTATAAATCATGTGATATGGAAAAAACACACAAGTAATGTGGGCCTATATTGCCAGCTCTGGGTTCGGGTGACATTCATAAACCCTTTTCTCTTAGGTCATGTGGTACACTGCACAGTTACCCATTATGTATGTATATTTGCATGTATGTAACCATCTTTGTAAAATCATTTTTTTCATAAATTAGCTATCTGCATCTAATCTATTACAGATAGAAGGCCATTTTTGGTTCTAAAACAATAAAGAAAAAAAATGACCTATTATTTTGGTTTTTGAAACAACCAACCCAAAGAGGCAATGTCGTTTACCTCAGTATGACCGTCTATGATGGACAAAGTGCTTAATCTGAACATATAAAGCAGTGTTAATCAAATAGTAAAACAGGGTATTGACATTTTTTGTTTTGGTCTCAGTATCACTTTGGTCACTTTTTCATAGTTTGCCAACTACAAACTTTATTGAAGTACAACATTTTCGTCTTTCATTCTAGCTTTTATTAGTACAGAATACTAAGATACCAATTGCACTTTTGTGGTCCTTAAACCTTGGTTAAACTGTGATGATGTGGATGTTAAATTAAGAAAATTTAAGAAACCAAACAGATTTAGCATATGCCTTATAATCGCCTATGCCTTAGAACGCATAGCATATGCCTTATAAATGCATATTTATGGAATGCGGTCAAGCTGGATACAGGAAAATGAATAAGATGGGTGTAAATAGCAAAGGCCTTGTGGGCCACAGCTAAGGTAGGTTTTCTTGAATGCTCTGATAATGTGGGTTGGAGTTTCTTCTGTGGATAAATAATTCTCCTGGATAGCGGGGTAGACCTTGAAGTAGAAGTGTAGGTTTTCCGAACTCAGTTTTCAAAATCAGCTTACTGCTGTAACTGCGCTACCCAATGCTGCATAAAGTCAGATCGACTAAGGATTCTTACTTTGTGAAATATAGGGAATAAAAACAAAATGTACACACACTTTTGGTTCCAAGTTTTGTCTACCCAAAAGTAACTACAAAAATGTAGATCACATCTTATAGATGTCAATGAATGAGTGTTTACATTGCTCGATTAGCTGGATCTTTGGAATGTACGAGTTGTTTCTGCTGAAGTTGGCAAACATGAGACATGATTAAGGAAAGCATACATGTAAAGAAACAAAAGTTTTATGAGCACAGATTTAGGAATTAACGGAAGTGGAGAAATCAAACCCCTTTGTAGTGCATTTATACTTTTGGGAAACAGCTTTACTTGAGAACAGAATATTAAAGGAAGAGGTTTCAAAGCTCAGAGATTGTGTGAAGAGAAAAGAGAAAGTTTTGCTGAGTAAATACCAGAACACAGTGACGAATGTAAGAATGAGTCAAGTATCAGAAACAATAGGCACATTTATACGGAGGGTTTTGAGCTTGTTTGCACTTTGGCATCTACGCTGAGTTCAGTGCTTCAGCAATTCCAGCACATGATTGTGAGCTATTATTGGAGAATTCAATGTAACCCTTCCAGTCCCTAACAGTATGCCGAAAACCAAACTTATAAATGAGAACTGTTCAGACAATGCTATCATTTTTGTCCTGACATCTTCTAATTTTGCGCTGCCAAGTCCATATAATTAGTGCGGTCCAATAATAATGTCAAAAGTATGTGACTCTTCTGAAATTGAGGGATGTCCATCAGTCATCCTAAAGAAATGAAGGGAATAAGGTTTATGAGTGAAATGCTTAACAGCAATCTTCAACGGCATATACAACATTACATTTTTCATATATTATTATTCAGTGAAATAGGCACTACATTATCCATCACTAAACAATAACATAGGTTAATTTCAGCTTGGATTAGCCAAGCAGGTGCCATTTAAAGCAAAAAAAACTTTTGTACACAGGCAACAAACTCCCTAACCAAGAGTTTTTTTCTGTATACCAACAATAACTGCCCCGAGACACATGCAGTTTTCTCCATGAACTTTAGGATCATTTTTCATTTTTTTCTGCTTTTATCCGTCATGCATCACATGACAGACATGGGCAGATAAAATAAACGACGGACGCCCTGCCATTATGACCCCGTGGTACTGTGGCTGAATGATCACAAGAAAACAGGTTACTATTAGTGGAGCCTGTGGAGACACCGGCGATGGTAACCCAGAGATTCCCCTGACTCTGAATAGAGTAGAGGAGCCACAGGTTTAGCAGGGCAGTTTACAGCATTCCTCCGGGTAGACCAAATCCTATGAGGCCATAAAGCTACTGCCGACATACCATGTAATGTGATCACTCACAAAGTTTGCCACCAGACAACAAAAACAGGAATGCAGAGTAAATGTTCCATAAATGTCCTAATGAAGGCCCACTAAACTAGCTTTGAGTCTAAAATACCTGAGCCCATAAAAGTTCTGATGAAGGCCCACTAAAGAAGGGTCATAGCCAAAACTCACAAAAGACAAAACTAATGTGCATTTAGGTAGTACCTCAAATAAAACAAGATAAAGGCACCAAATCGCACCTTCACCAGCTGGGATTTATGAGCCAGTGTATGAAAAAATATATTCTGACACCATTTTAATTCCTGTGTCAAAATATCTATGTTGGACTCAAAGAAAAAATCCTTTCATTAATGGTTACTCGGGGAAGTGTAAAGTTTGGCATTTTTTCATTTATAACCACCATAATTAATAGGAGCACTAAAGTCATTGTAATGATTTGTTTTCTCAGTAAAAACAAAAGCACACACCAGCACATTGTAATATGTAGTGCACAAATACATTAAAAAAGAATCCCATGAATTATATGTATGAAATATCTTTGCACTGGGGTCTGAAAGTGTGCTGTGAATGTTTTTCGTTTTCTTATGCAGATTTACAAAACGCTAAGAAAAACTATAAATAGGGATCTCACTCACATCCCTATTACATTGCCAATGTATTCCTCTTCAGGAATTGACCATGATCTATTAGGGAATAAAATGGGCATCATCAGCTAGTATTTACACTGAAAAATTAGACAACGGGCTCCCAAGGTGTAAGCTCATTACCAAATGGTATTAAACGTTGGAAGAGATTATGGCCAGGGACATGACTTACGGTGTCACCCTACGATTTGCTTAACTGCAGTTAATCTGCAATAACACATGGCTCTGTGAATGAATACTAGTGGCATCAAGATAAGTGGAGCATAAACGGAGGTGCTACTCATGAGCTGGAGCCAAAGGCTCCTAAATAGTGACAAGTTCCCTCAACCTCATATACTAATCAGCATTTCAACTTCTTTAGATAATAAACCGAACAATTTCGGAGTCACCTGAGGTGCAGAGCTTACTTTTGTGTCTGTAGCATTTTGAAACATTTGAAACCGATACATATATCGAACAAAAAAACAACACAAAATTTAAATGGTGGTTTAGTCAATTCAAAACTTGATTATAATAATGCTTTTATCATTAGAATTACAAAGCAGCCAGTGGCTCAGCTGCAAAATGCAAAAACACACATGGCAGAAGGAAGGCATCCTCAAATCAGGAAAATATAACATGTCACAGGGTTAAAGTCGTTACATTGACTACCAGTAAGCAGGGAAATTACATTCAAAGTGTCATACCTGGGCCCGTATTATAAACAGGGTGCACTGTCCCAGGTTGCGCACGACGCACCTTTACACAGGTGCACCATGCATAAACAGGAATAGTTCGCCCTCTTACTACCCAGTAAGGGCAGCATATTATTTGAGGATGCACCAGATGTTTGAAGCAGCTGGTCCTCTTTCTCTGTGCATGCGGTACCCACCTGCAGTTCAAAGAGGAGTTAGAGATTCAGGAGGATGCAGTGAGTGGCTGTACCCACATGGAGGGGGATATCTGGGGTCCACGGGACCCCTTAAAATCCTTTTAGAGGGCTACCCTCAGGAGACGCACTGACTGTATACCACATCTTGGTTTCTTTGCCTCCACACCCACTTCCATCATATAGCTCACAGGCAAAGTGATTCCCTCATTTGCTTGTGGCTAAGCCCCATGCAAATGAGGGAATGGCCAGCTAGAATAGCGCTTGTGCTAGATGTATATCGGACCTATATGTATTACAGGATAGGGCACACAAGTGTGTGTGCCTTATCCTGTAATACTACAGTGTCTGGTGGGGTGCACAAAACAGGCGCACACGTCTGCTGCGCCCCCAGGGTCATTTGTAAAACAGCCTTTGGTACTGAAGTGTATTAAGTTAAATGCCCCACTGAGTCTGTGAAAAATGTTAACAGATATTGTTTCACTCATAATCTTTGGTCAGGGAGTCTACATCTTTAATATATTTCTAGAAACAAACATAAATGGGAATAGGACTATAGGTTTGCAGTTATAGTCATGGATGTTTGTGGAGGGATCATAAATTACAAAGGAACTAGTAATCGATGTCCTTCTGTGTTAAAAGTATTGGAAAATGCTGACTAGTTTCTTCTACATATTTGAAAGAAAAAACAAGTTGTGCTGTGGGGGCTGACTAAGTCGTTGTCTGGTAGCTTAATTGTGAAGCTATTGCAACGAAGACCACATGAAATTTAGAGAAAGTTCTTCTTTATTTCACTGTCCAAATACCTCAGAAATACAACAACTGTCATAACACGCAGGTAAGGTGGTTGACAATCCCCTCCGCAATCAAAATACATTAGAAACAAACTAAGAGGTAAGGAATGGAAGAGAGTGGAGAAAGAGGACGAGGACAGGGAAAGCTGGCAAGTGAAGGAAGAGTTACAACAGGGATGAACTATCAGACTCACGGAGACCAATCAGAAGTGTTTAATCTTTTAGGAAACCACTTAGACTTTCCTTTTCAAGTAGCCTTATGGCCATGGTGAACCAGAACGAAATATTTTCGCTCAGGTACATCCGTCAAACTTCGTAGCTTCAGTCACATCACTATTGTGGGTTAGCTGTTCTCAGCTGATGGCACAGCCCCAAGAGCGCACTGGCTGATGCTTGAGCACACTATGAGTAAATCAAATGATCGGTCTGGCCTATTTTTGCAGCACCATATAGGAGGTTATTACACTGCTGATTTAGTCACCTTTTGTCACATAACAATAGGGTATACCCAGTACACAGCTGGACCTGGGCCAATAGTAGAACGTACAACGTATTAAGAATGAATCGAGACATTTTTACAATATCAACGGTTGCTCAAAGGTGCGAGGGTGAGGACCTTTGAGCAACCATTAATATTGTAAACATTTTTTGATTAATTCTTAATACAAACCTTTTGCATAACCAAGATACCCTGGTCGTTGTCTATATCAATATGTGTTGGGGGTTCATTAATGTTTGATTTTTAACTTTATGATTTAGTCACCTAGACATGACTACTTTAGTTTTTTGTGCCTTACACATTATTAAAATAAATAAAAACATCTTTATATCTGTGGGCTTGGAAACTAATGAATGACAGCACCTATATAGCACACAGCTACTTTGAGTGTCCTGGCGCTGAAATGAGAGCACAACCTATTAAATTCAACCGGTCGGCCATAATGAACAATTGTTTCAGAACTTTAAAGCCTCTCATTCGCATTAGCAAGGGGGATGTCAAGACCTAAATTCTTCTCTATATGAAGAAGCTATTCTGCTCCCTAAGATGTAGCCCTTGCAAATACCCTTCCTTGGCGCCCAAAAGCAAGTACCTGCCCGTTTCCACTATTTAGAACACTGGTGGATTATACATTATTTAACTATCTTGCCTGGAATAGAGAACCATAGATACCTGGGTCCTGGATATCATGAAGAAAGGGCAGATTGCAATTTCGAAGCAGATCTACTTTATTTCCAGCAGGATGTTTCCCCAGTGTGTGACAAGGAAGGAAGAAAGGAGGACTATTTTGAAGTAACTCTTTGGTAAAGAAAAAAGACAGAGGCTTAAGACATACTCTAGATCTAACCTTTGGAAACATGTTTACGTAAACTCTAAGATGCTGTCTCTGCAGCATCCAGAAAGGTAACTGGCTATGTGCAGTAGACTTCTGAACAAAAACAATTCGGACATTTCAGAACCATGCTACTTAAGCACTTGCAGGGCCTACCATTCAGCCTGAACTATGCTACACGAGTTTTGTTTGACTGCATAGCAGTAGTAGCTGCTAATGTAAGGAGGAAACGCATCGTAGTGCGCCTCTACCAGGATGGCAGGCTAATTAGGTCACTTCTCCATGAACTAGAGCTTTTGGTGAATTTTGAGAAGTCTTCCTTGATATGTACAAAAAAGGATGACCCCCGGCCCTTTGCTGGAGCCTGGGAGTCAACCCCCTGCAGGCAAACCTCCCCCTCCCCCACACTTTTCCACCCCTCCTCCCAAAAGAGGGGCTCCCATCCGTGGCTCTCCCATCCATGCCGCCACCCTCCGCGCTTTACCTTCACTGCCATCATGCTCAAACTGGCTCAGTGCTACAATGTGGTACACACACCTATCAATGACCCCCCCACTCTCAGCGAGGAGGACTGGAGCCTTGCTTTGGTCACATGATTCGGACATAAGTGCATGGACCACACTGTTTTCCTACAGTCCCTTCCGTCCTTACTGCAGACAGTGCTTCTGTCCCATGGTCTTTATGTTTCCTATCCTTGATTCGTGCTCTTCGAATGGGGTCTGTGCTACATGGTTGATTTCTGTAGCTATCTTGTTTGTCAACATGGGAGAGCCCAGCAATTTCTGACACTCGTCGTTCAGATCCTTGTATCAAAACCCAATCGTACTCTATGGCTGTACTGTTGTTTTATATCTGCAAAACCTTAATTAGGAATTGAGGCAAGACAGTATATAGATTAATTAGGCAAGTTATTCTACAACCCCGTACGACTGGACGTTTGTGATTAAAAATATTAGTATAGGCTGTATCACAAAATTAAAGAGTGGTCGCTAAAGGTCAGTATGCAATTTGTGACCATCTTTTGCGACCGATATTTTGATACATCTGACCATGGATCTCTAACATATTGTGTCAGAAACTTTTGCGCCAAGGTATTATGAGAAAATCTGACTCTGCAAGACTGTGAGAGGACAGTCCAATATGATAATGTACCACATAGTGTTCCGCAAAATTATATGCCACAAAATATGGGCGTAAGGCCTCAGCATATTTTATCACACAATCCCCTATATCCATAAAATACAGTGAATGAAGTAGCAAAGAGTCTGCTCATGTGCCTTTAGGAAGCTGGCAAGTAAAAATTGTGACATATGCCTTAGGAGCATTATTATTACACCGAAAATGCCTCTATAATATCAGTATATTACGCCACAAAACGACTTGAAGACCCCGAGACTGTTGTCCTCAAAACTTCATAGTGAAGATTTTGGTGCTAGGTACAAACAAATACTATGACTGTCAACAGAATATAATATGTCAACATGTCCTCAAACTATTATGCCCTAAATAATTCCCTCTCAGTAATGTATTGCAGAATCCAACAATACTATGTATTGGTATACTGTGCAAAAGAGTATACCATTTTTTTTTAAACTTTTTTATTTGTGCATAATTATACAATAAGCAATTATTACAATTCATTATGCATAAAAATCAATAAAGAAATAAAAAAAAGACATTCAGAAAAATATTGGAAAAAGTATATAAATTATGCACATTTTGTTTGTTTACCCCACCCCACTCCCCTTCCGCTCCTAACCCCACCCTCCCCACCCATAAGGAGATGGACTCCTTCGAATTATTATTAAATCAGGAAAAGCTTCGCTAATACTTCTCGAGCCATCTAGTCAGTGGTGCCCAAATTTTTAAGCCTTTAGTCCGGGCCCGCAATCCCCTCTTTTCATAGATCAGCTCTCTCGAAATTATAGTTTGCCAATAGACGAGAAAGCCATTGATGGAAACTAGGGGGGGTTGGATCCAACCATGCTGAAGCCAGACAAACGCAGTATCGCCATACCTATAAACACAAGTTTTTCTCCTGGCTTCCCTTGTAATTGCGGAGCTACCCTAAGTCCAATCAAAGACGAACAGAGAATATAATCGACCCCTAGCACCTCCTTAAAGAAGTTAGAAATTCCCTGTTTCAAACTATTTAAAGAGTTACATGAATTAAAAATGTGATCTAGATCCGCCTTTAACAGTGCACATCGGGTACATTGAGTTCCTTTTCCTGTCCCCCATTTAGAGATTTTTTGGGGGGTATAATAAAATGAAAAACAGGATTTGTAATATTGTGCCTGGACTCGAGCTGGAATTAAGATTTTCTGCGCTAATTCGACTGAATAAAAAAATTAATTTTCCTGAATGCCTATCTCTGTTTTCCATTTGATTGCTCGAGCCTCCATGTCATCCGGCTTTAATTAATTAAAATAGCTGTAAACGACCCCATTAGAAACCGATCTATTTTTCCTTAACCTATCTATCATCTCGTTATTGGCGAAGCCAATTGACCCTCCTCCTTTTTTGCCTAGAAAATCTCAAATCTGGAGGTATTTATAAAAGTCTCTCCAATCCAAATTATGTAGCTCCTTAAGGTTATCAAAGCTAGCTATGTCGGTTAAAGAATAGAAATAGACAAGTTTGGACAGGCCAGCATCACACCCTCTTTTAATGATAAAATCTTGAAATATTTCTGGCAGATTAGGATTATTGTCTATTGGTGTGTAGTGATTCAGTCGGCCCAGCCCTAGCAGATTCCGAACTAATCTCATAATTGTGTGCCCACCTATTAATGATTTAAAGCGAATCTCCTTGTAGTGGCTGTCATTCAGGAATCTCCATAGCCACCCCCATGCGTCTTTGCCCATTATAAGTTCTATAGACGTAGGAATGTCCTCAATGATACTATTTATTGGCTTTTAAGATATGAGGGTTAGATTACATAGTATGGTAGTGGCCCAATAGTGTAATCTAATATTTGGTAGTGCCAAGCCTCCCCTTTCTTTTGGTAAAGATAAAAATATGTATGCTCTCCTCGGTTTTTCATATGCCCAAATGAATCGAGAAAATAAATCTTCAATTGTTTTCAAACACAAATTAGTGAATTCTAAAGGAATTGCCCTTAAAAAATACAAAAATCTAGGGAAAAAAAGCATTTTAATTATATTGCATCTACCCATAATCGACAGGTGTAACTTATGTAGTCTCATTAATTCAGTTTTAATGATCAAAGCATCAATATAACCGTCAACACTTTTATCGACATTGGCCAGGATATCAACCCCAAGATATGTGGCCTTTTCAACCCGTCTCGCATTATTATCCATATTTATATTGCTGCAAACTATTTGGGTTTTAGTGCCATTAAGAGAGTACACCGAGAGTTGCCCAAATCTCGCCGCTTCCGCCTCAATCTCAACCATAGCTGTTTCAGGATCAGGAGTGACTATAGCAATGTCGTCGGCATAGGCCAAAGTTTTAGTTTTCCCACCCTGAGATTCGATAGGCCTAATTCTTCTGTTAATTTCAAGTTTCCGCAAAAAGGATCTATGTAAAGTGCAAACAACCGCAGCGAGCTTGGGCAGCCCTGTCGGGTACCTCTAGTTATTTCAAATGAGTCTGTGAGAACCCCATTTACAGAAAGTCTTGCTCTAGGATGAAAATATATCATTTTAAAGGCCTGTATTAGCCCTTTGCCTATACCCTCGACAGGGTCTCCCTTAAAAAAGGCCAGGAGACTTTGTCACAGGCCTTCTCAGCATCCAGCAGTATAAGTGCTGTTGGCTCTCCAGAAATGTTAGCGGCATCAAATAGTAAGATAACTCTACGGATATGATCAGTTGTGCTACGTCCTGGTATAAAACCATGTTGTCGCAGTGAGACAACCTTATGAATGACAGTAGCTACGCGAGAAGTGAGAATTTTAGAATAGATCTTACTATCAGCATTAATTAATGTAATAGGTCGATAAGAGCTAGGTTCCAGTGGTGATTAATGTTTTTGGAGAAAAACAATAATTTTTGCAAATGTCTAGGACTGCGGTGGTTTTCCTCCTTTAGGTACATGTATAATTAATTGCAACATCAAATCTTTCAACTGTGGGGCAAATGTTTTATAAATCTCTAAGGGTATATCATCCAAGCCAGTGGCTTTACCGCTCGGAAGGCTATTAATACAAAGCAAAATATCCACCCACTGGGGAAGTTCCTCTAGTTGCTGTTGATCTTCTTCGGCCAATTGTACCACTTTACCTTGATTAAGATATAAAGAAACATCTCCTGGGTTATCAGGGATATCCTCATAGTATAAATTTTGATAATATGAGTAGAACACCTTACTAATACACACTGGATCTCTAGTTCTTCCTCTCACAGGGTCATTGATCTCTGCTATTATATTCCGAGTTGTTCTTTGCCTAGCTCTAGTTGCAAGATGTTGCTCGACTTGCTCGCTACATTCATATGCCTTTTCTCACCACACCGCTAATCTATCTGCTGCTCTTTGTTATTATTTCAAGAATTGCTGACTTAGCTACCATCACTTTCATTTGTGCTTCTGCGGCGTCTCTACCATCCTGAAGTGCTACAATCAAATCTTCTGCTGCAGCCGAGCTGCCCTGCATATTATTGAACTAATGTCACTTTTCCTTATTCATAGTTAACGAAAAGCTAAGTGTTTCCCCCGTATTCCTGCTTTCAAAGTGTCCCAAACTATATCCACCCCTGCACTCCCTATGTTCTCCTTAAGAAATAGGGGTATTCGCTTCCTCATATGCTTGCAGTATTCCTCATTCAGAAGTAGCGATCGCTCAAAACTCCAATTGGACTTACCCACAATCCTAAAGCCAAATCCTTTAAGTTCTACAATTAGAGGATTGTGGTCAGCCAATATGCGCAGGGCTTTTTCAATTGAACATGCATGGAGGTTAGTATGTGATGTTAATATACAATCTAATCTTGCATGCTTGTTGTGTGGAAAGAAAAGAATGTAAAACCTGGGTCCATGGGGTTTTGCCAATTCCAGACATCAGAAAGTGCTTGCTCACGGCATAGAGTCCTAAAGGTTCTGAAGACCTTGGGTTTCCGACCATTATTAACCCAACCATTATCAAGGGCCACATTTTGACTGGCAGGCAGGTTTATATTAAAATCACCACACATGACTAGGGGTAGCGGGTAGCGGACACACAGCTAACTCATTATTTATATAATGAAATACAGTTGGATCGTCTAAAGTGCTTCCATAAATAGTGCATATTGTGATTGGATCCCCATTGTCCCTATGACATTCTGTAATTACCCACCACCTGTTCTGATCTGCTATTGTTCGATTGAATTGAATAGAGCGATCAGCTGTCAAGATTAATACCCCCCGTGTCTTAGAGTTCTAAGTTGTGGCCCCCACCAATGTATATCCAAGTGTTTCCAAAAGATGTATCTGTGCTCTTTCTATATTTGTTTCCTGCATGCATATTACATCAGCTTTTAATAACCGTAGCCCCACCGAAGCATTCTGCCGTTTTTTAATGTCGTTAAGACCACAAATATTAATTGTTGCTATACGCAATTTACTCATTAATTATGCTATTTTTCAGCCATAATAAACAAACCAAACAACCCTAATGCCCGTCCCCAGAGTGCCAACCCCTTCCCGCTCTTCCCCCCTTTCCCTCTAGACCCCCGCCCTCAGACCCCACCACCCTCCCCCCACCTACCACTGAGGTTACCTGCCGCATGATGAGCCAGGATGATGACACCTGAGCAGTAGTAGCCCCGTGCCCCTCCCCGGTCCAATCTCTCTACTTTCACAATACCTCTAAAATACCACCTTGTTAAATTCACAGCAATACACCTTATTTTGTTACCTTCTGACTTAAAGAGAGATTCGCCAAATTCAATAATCAGTAAAATGGGAAGGAGAGAGAAGAAAAAGGAGAAACTAATTTAACTATATCTCCTTAAAGAAAGAATAAGGAAAATAAAGTCACTCAGAGAGTATAGCCAAAGTCCGCTTCACATAGTTATAATCAAAAATTAGTCTTGGGGGAGGAGCCAAGATGGCGACCGGGACGGCAGCGTAGACCCCCGGCTCCGTGAGCCTCCGCATCCCGCACGGATATCCTGCCTGAGATCCTCAACTTGTGCTACGTGGTCGTGTTTCTGAAGAAGAGGGGCTCCCGACTGTGTGACTCCGAGGTTTCTAGCCGTGCTATCGCCGGAGAAAACTGCATCTGAACTTTGCGGCCTGTGCGGCCCTGGAGCCGGGACATCGAGTGGACGCCGTGGCCGGGTGGCAGTGCGACAACAGCGGCCGGTGGTGACTGGGTGGAGTCGGCCCACCGGAGCGGTGCCAAACTCGGCCTACATTTCGGCGTGGTCACTTCTACTGCCCGGTGTGGCTGACCGAGTGCATGACCGGGGGTGCAAATCTTAGATCCTCCGGTAACTGCCCCTGCCTTGCTGGTGAGCTGCCCGGCCGCCGTCCGTATCCTGCCCCGATCATTGCGGGCCGCCCCCGGATTTCTACGGGAGCTGGTCCGTGGAGGGGACGACTGTTGCCCGTGACCACGGATAGTTTTTTGTCTGCCCCCGGAACCCGGTCACCCGCGACGGGGTCATCGCGACGCCTGCCCTGGGGTCCCGGCCCCGGTGAGGGTCGGGCATACTTGGCGGCCATCTTGGGTCGATGAAGCCTACCATCCTGTCCGCTGGACCGCAGCGGGCCTGTGAGCGTACGATTTTTGGGAGTGTGGCGGCGAGATCACAGAGAGCTGAGCTGGGATACGGCGACCTCCTCGAGGCTCTTGGTACTCTTCACTCCTCCTTGGTTCATGGTTTCGTGGTCTTGGGGAGTAAGCTTGATGGTGTGGCGTCGGAGTTGGGGCAGTGGCGGCCCGCCTGTCCGCACGAACACAGAGTCTACCCACACTGCGCGCAGGAGGACGTTGTGGCGGCCCCCCCTGAGGTTAGTACACGACTGGACGCCCCGGCCAGTATGCTACAGTGTGTTCGACCTTCTGAGGGCCTGATCTGTCCCGGAGGCGTTGGACCTGAGTGGGATGTGGTGGCCTCATCCCGTGCATGCCCTCCTGCGACCCAGAGACAACTCCGGCAACTAATGTCTCTTTTGGCTGCTTCTGCCTTCCTGAACCTTGCGTGCAGTGCAGATCCTAGGGCAGCACTTGAAAGCCTGTTTCCTCACGCGGCGGACTGTGTTGATGCTCAGAGACTTCCACCCCACCTGTGTGCGTCGCTTCTCTGTCGTTGTTGGATATTCCTCTGCCTAGGAACATTGGGTATGGTGCTGGGTCAAGGGGTTGGCATGGGCAGAATTCCACTGAGTGGTCAGGGATGAGGCTGGCCCCTCGGGGGTGGTCGCCTAGTGGACGGGCGGGCTTGGGGTGGTGTGCTCTCCTGACATGGCTACTGGCACAATAGACGCATAATGCTCCCCATCGTGGTTTGAGAAGATTGTTTTTGTGCTGTTCCTTGTTCACTTTAGGGGAACCTTACCGTGCGGGAGGGAGAAGCCGGGGGTCTGTTATGAAGGCCCTCCTCCAGTTTATAAGTACTTTCTCTACCCCCCGTCTGGTGGGGGTCCTTTCCTACTTCTTTTTCCCTATTCTCCTACATTTCGGGTCTGGTTTCAGGGCGACAGGCACACTGCTGGGGGGGGGGGGGGCCGTACTCATCTGCAGAGGTGCAGGGTGGGGGGTTGGGGGAGGGGACTGTGTATTCCTTTATCTTTTTCCATGGCCTCCTTTTTCTTCTCTGATTCTTTTTGTCTTTCTTTTTCTGGGATCAGCGTGATACACCTCCTTTTGCTATGCCTCGTTGCCGTTCCATGTGTTCACAACTTCCGGGGTGTTCTTGGGGAGTTCTGGCAGGGGACTGTGGGCGCAGCTGTAGACTATGTTTTTCTCCATCCTGATGTTCTTGTGTTTGCGCCATTGACCGAATAGATTGCTGTAAATCGCTAACGTTCATAACTCTGCATATCCGTGATCGTTGTTTTAAAATTGCTTGTCACCTGATCCTTCTGCCTTGTTTCATCATAAAATGAAAACCTTTTTCTCCTGGTGCCCTACTTACGCTGTTCGCAGTATTAGTTGTACGATTTTGCTCCCTGAAGTGCTGCCTGTGTTTATACTTGTCGTTATTGCTCTGATTGCTTAGCGGCCGGCCCCGGGGGGTTGTAGGCCCATACTTGTTCTTATTGAATTGTCAATAAAGGTTTTCAAAAAAAAAAAAAAAAAAAAAAAAATTAGTCTTAAGTCATCAGCTTTATCTTATTTGTAGGCAGAAATCTCTCGCAGATATGCTTGCACCTGAATTTCAGAGACAAAGCTACGTGTAGTTCCCTTAAATATAACCTTTAAGCGAGCAGGATTCTGTAGAAAACCTGTGGCACCCAGTTGTTGAAATGGCGCAACGAGTGGTCTCATCCTCAATCTACACTCTACAGTTGCATGGGCGAAATCCAGCCAAGTAAAAAATGTGATGCCATTAACTTCTTTCTTATTTGTGGGCCTTGCAAGATCATAGAGCAGTTCCCGCAACAAAATTACCAAAATATATTAGCATAGCTCAAGGATATTGCAAGGAGGTATTGGATCGTTTAACTGCTGTTAGTGGAAAGCGATGAACTCGCTGTATTTCCTTTTCCCAGTCCCATGAATGTAAATCCAGAAAAGCTCCTTTAAAGAGTGTGATCATAAAAGTTTTAGGGTCATTCCCTTCAGCTCCCTCCGGAATACCAAGAACGCGTAGATTATTACGGCGTAGTCTGTTTTCTTGCTCCTCAACTTTGAGCATGAGGTCCTGGACTATGCTGTCATGTTCCTCACCTTGCGTTTTCAGAGTTACGAAATCCTTTTCACGATTTTCAGTACGTACTTCGACTGAGGCCATTCTGTCTGCAATCTCAGCACATCTTACCCACTTTCCTGATGGTACCCTGAAGCTTTTGCGTGGCGAGGAGCAATCTTCGGCTGTCTATCGTGACCTCCTCTTGAAAGTTCTTAATGGATTGTAGCACTTCTGACAAAGTAGGTTCGTCTTTTGAATCAGTCACCCCATCGACAGTACCTCCAGTCGGTGTATGACTCTCTTATGAACACATCGTTGGTTCTGTCAAAGTTGATAGTTGGGAAGTGGAATAATCCCATCTGAGATCCATCGTGCTGTCCTGATCAGGAGTCTCACATTTCTTATGTTGACTGGATTTCTTTCTCAACTTTTCTTTTTGTGCAGAGGGTCTCATGGATAGCTCTGGGTCTGTGCTACTATCCAAATTCTGGCTTCCACCTTCAATAGTGGCAGGTATACTTCCATCCGATATTTCAGATTCATCCGTGAGCGAATAGAATTTATCTATATTGTCCGGCGTTTGTGGCGGGAGAGCGAGGTTCTTTTCCTTATCATGTCCACCATATCTACATTAATCATATCGCCCTTCTCCGCTGCAGTATTATTGGGAATTTGTGGACTCTGCAAGATAACAATGGGGCAGGGTAGTGGAAGTTTATATCCATTATCTTCCTGAGCCATCCTCAAGCTGGTAGTTGGACTAGATTTAAAAATTGGTGTCTTAATCTCCACTGTGTTTTCAGATGGCAGCACAGACTCTATGAAACCTGTCTGGTCACTCGAACCGTCTGTGTCAGCCACTTCTCCCACCATCACACTGTGTATTTTCCCATTTATCGGAGCGAATATGTTGGAGATCAGTGGTTGTCCACCATGAGCATTTGGGTAAGCTGACCATTATCTGCCCCTTTAGCGATCTTTACTTGTGTTTTTTTCCCCTGTATGATTATCCGCTCGCTCTTTTCTGTAGAATTGGATTTTTCGCTTTGTTTTCTATTTTTTGGCTCCACGTGTATCAGGGCGTTTCTGACGATTTTCAATTGTTACTGCATTAGGTATAAAAGTTCACTTCCTGGCAGACTTATCAGTTGTGTGCTTTTAATTTTATTTACTTTCGCTCCCCGCTCTGCCATCCTTACTGGTTTAGCTTCTGTATGTTGGATACAATGTATCTTCCGCGTCACAAACACCATCCGAAAAACACTGCGGCTCCTGCGTGTCAGTATCCCTTCCCTTGCGCTCGGCAGGATTCTGTAGATCACAGAGAAAACCACCAGCAAGCACGCAGTGGAAGACTCCTGCCGCAGGGCAGCCAAGGATACGGGAGCGGAGTATGTCGAGAGCGTCGTAAACCAGGGAAGATGCATCAGCGTCGGCGTCGCGTCCACCACAGCTCGTTCCCTTCGCTCAACAGAGGTCGGAATGTGAAGGTACTCCGCTTGCTTCGTGAATCGAGTTAAGTTTGCAGAATTATTTTAGGTATTTCAGAGTATAACAGGGTTTTTTCCCAAATTCATCTCGGGCCGGACCAGCAGAGCTGCAACAGCGGCGGCTGCTCAGACGCCATCTTGCCTCCTGCCACAGAATATACCCAATGAAACCGTGCTAGAGAGCAAGTCACTGTTCCTGCAAATGTTCATGTTGTTCTGCCAGAGAATATGGCTGGCACTGATGCAGAGATTGTGTGCTTCTCTGAGACTACTGCCCATCACTGGGCCAGAGAATCAGCTACTCTCTGGACTAAGAGAATGTACCCAGTTCTAATGCCCCAAAGTGCCTCTGCTCTCTGAACACCACAATGCATCCATCCTTATTGCCTACAATTATTCGTGTATGTTTCAGCTGCAGCCTAATGGCCTGAAGAAGGCCACTCATCCTGTTCATGGTAGGGAGTGTTTCCTTTTTGGGGTAATGTTGCCAAGTGCCCTGTAATTTCTCAGTCGCTGGGAAGCAATTTATAGAACATATACACCTTTTCCGGGGCTCTGCAGCCTTTTGTGTTTTTTAAGGGCTGCCATGGGTGGCCATGCATGTGGGTATAATGCTTTGCAGGAGCAGCAATTATGATTGGTCAGTGCTGTTCAAAAAATAAACAAAAGGATGGTATATAACATGAAAGTAGAAACGTGCACAACAGGTATAACATATTTAGAGCAACAACTCAAAGTAAGCTGAACAGTTTGTCTTTCACTTATCTACCTTTGATTGGTTAATGGTAGGACTTAGAATAGGTACAAAATATGAGCCTGGTTAAGAATCCTGATTTTTTTATACCTATTTTCCAGTGATTTAGCCCTAATTTCCTTTTCATCGTATAGGTGCCTTGAATAGTTTCTACTGAACGTCATTCTCCGGGATCTGTCGCTTATCTATCTCTTTTACTGTTTAGTTTGTGCCCTGAGCATATTTCAACTTCTTTATAATGTCAGAACTTTTGGTATTTTAGAAACCGTCGTTCTTATGGTGATCTTCTGTGATGTGCGTGTTCAATAGCACCTCCCTTATCACAAATCTTGTCCCCAGCCTATTGTTTACTCTATAGGATGCATTATTTTGGTCTTGTAGACAGTATCACTTGGCCAGACTATTATAAGAATTAAAAAATCTCATAACCTCTCCATACTACTCACTAAATTAGTTTTACGTAAACATCACTAAAGGCACAACTCCCTCAGTGTAATGCAAAATTATGGCATCATTTATTTGGAAAAATAAATATCAAAGCATGCTTTGCAGAACAAAGTTCTGTTATTGTTGAATTCTAAAATGTAGACGGGAATCTTATGACCTTAGACTGTCATAGTTGTCTGTAAAATGGTGTACCCCCTAGCATGATGCAGTACAAGTAACCTAATGCAGACACTGGTCAATTTGAGGGGGGAGGGGGGAGAGGGGCTGCTTGGTTTTTGCGAGTATTGTGTTTCATGTACATTCTATTTGCTTTTATTATATTGACCAGTTTTATGCCCCTCAGTTAAGGAATCACTATACATACAGTGAACCATTATTTTCTGCAATCACAAATAAATACTTCACAGATGTAAGATAATGGGTTATTAGTTGGGGAGGATGTGAGTTCTTCCCACGTAATAAGGGCAAAATATAGTCAAGTCCAACACACAAGTTCAATATACAAACCTGGGCTTAACCCCTGGTAGCAATAGCAGGAAGCAGACAAGCTTAACTTAAGGAAAATATGCACAAGCAAAATAGAGAAAGAAAGAGGCCACCAAAACAACTAAAATCCAATAAGGGGAACCAGAGATATGATTTTTTAAAGTTTTTGGGGTAAAAGCACTAAGAAAAAATAAAGCACTAATCAGAAGCCGTAGTTTATGGCTGACCGCGATCTAGGCACGATATTGTATTGACTGTGATAGAACAGAGGTCAGATACCCAAAGCGGGTCGTCCTGGTCAAAGCTTTTAACCTTCTGACTTGGGGCTAAAAGTTCGAAGTATTTTTCTTGTTGCAAACATCGTGATTCAGTGAATCGGGTCGTTTGCAACAGAAAAAATGCTTTTTGGGATCTACAAAGCCCAAAATGTCATCGAGTAACTTGTTACCGAATGGCAATTTGGGTTTCGTGATTCGGTATTCTGAAGGGGCATGTCAAAGGTGTCCCTTCTAAATACTGAATTGGAATGGCATATAAGAATGTTTTGCAACCTAAATGTGTCACAAAACATTCACAATTTACCTCCAAATGAAAGTTGGTGGTAACCCATTCACAAATAGGAAGGGGTCACCAAGGTACTCCTTCCCCCTTTAAGAATAGTTGGTAATATATTTTTTAAGAGCCACTGCCTGCTCTTACACAATGAAACTTAAACATTTCATTTTTTTCTCTTTAAATGCAATACATTTTCCATCAGGAAAAACGAGCAGAGTTTAAAGAAATGAAAAATAAAGATTGCTTTATTTGTTTATTTTTTTTACAGAGTTTCATATAGCGCGAACTTGACCCGAAGGTATCAGATATCAGAGCACTTTACATGAGCATCAGTTGCGTTACACAAGGACACATGAATTTTTGTTAGGCACGGGGAGATTACGTGATTTGCCCAGAATCACAGTATGTTTGTTGAGTGCCGTTGCCGAGACTCGAACCCGGTTCCTCAGATTGGAGGTCGACCACCCTAGCCGTTAGGCCACATCCTGTCCTCTATTTAAAAGCAATCACAGACATGGTGGTCTGCTGACCACAGCAGGCCACCATCCCTGTGATAACTTTGATTCCTAATGGGTCGCAAATTGCAACCTACCCCATTAATATTCATGAGGTACATCTATTTGCAACCCACTAGGAATTGCTACTGAAACTCAAAAGAGTTTCATACACTAAAATAACGATTTGGGATTCTCCAGAATTTGCATTTAGGAAATCACTATTCATGACTTTCCTACAAATAGCCCCTAGTCTGTTTTAAGGAAGTCTAAAGCCTCCACTGGAGATAAGTTGCAGGCTGTTTCCAACAAAGTCCTATCAAAGTGGAATAACAGCTAGACAAGGCCTCATTGAAGCTGTTGGGTTTGGTGGGAACGGAGAGAAAAAATTCAAATTTCAAGGCAGCTGAAGTCCTCTGGTTGGGTTAATACTTTTCATGCCTTTATCCGGTCAAGATTTCTACCTTTGGACTTAGTCTCTTTTTTTGGAGCACCAATTCCTCCAGCAGAGCAAGTCTGGAAGCTGTATCAGATGAAGTCCTCTCAAAGTTGCACACCTCTGTTGTGAGGTCCTGCTAATGCCCCGGATGTCTTTGAAGTATTATCTTTTCGGACTTACTAGAGTACCTCCTCTTGGTCACTTCTAATGCTCCCGGGACCTCAGGAACAGCAATAAGGGGCCAACGGAGGACACCAGCAATGTCCAGTCCTGGTCTGGGTTATAAAAGCCGGATCCAGCTATAAATGATCGGGCCAAACCCCATATGATTGAGAACCTATACCATATATGTCTACTTGAGAGTGTCAAATGCATTTGCGATATATCCACGTATGTCAGTGCTAGGTCCTCCCTCCTATATTGCATCGTGTGCAGCACGTGTCAGCTGTCCCTGGTTCATAGCTGTACTGAGGCCTGGGATGACGCTGCACTGGTTGCTGTGCCCCAGCTACCCCACCACTACATGCAATCTCTCAGCCAGGAGTTTACAAAGTACTTTGGCATCCGTGTTAATCATGGTCAGGGATCTATAATGGGAGGGATAAGTGGTGTCTCCTCCAAGCTATTGCACCACACAGGCCATCCCCTCATGAATTGTGGAAGGAAGTCTCCCATTTTGCTTTGCCTCTTCAATATCTTCAGCAATTTCTTTAATAGCTGCGCGTGAAGGTCTGATAGAATTATGAAGGGATGCGGCCAGAGTGATTACCGGTGGTGGGGATTAATTCAAGCATTCCATCACGGTTTTGTATATGCATTGTGTCGCCCTAAGTGGGACGGGTATTACCAGATGCGAGTCCCATGTACACTGTAAATGGAACCAAGCAATACCCAGCTGATGGCCCAATTATTAGGGTGAAATCGGTCCTGCATTGCTTATGTTCCGTTTCAGGGAGTAGCTGGCTTGGCTGTTCAGGTTAGACTTTTCCTATTAGAGCAGGGTCAAGACTAATTTGCATATAGCTGGGTCCAAACTGAGGTGGCATGATGTGCAAAATAACGATGGATTGGGATGCGGCCCGAATGGCTACCAGTGGCTGAGATTAATTCAAGCATTCCCCCATCACTGTTTTGTACACAGATTATTCATAGAACAACATTTATTCTCAGCATATTTTTACACAGTGGTAAAGCTAATAGGAGTCAGTTTTCCTAGAACCATGTGCAAATCCAACTCACTGGACGGCATCTGGTGTTATGTTTGGTGCAATAACTGCCAGTTACCCATCTTGTTGCAGATAAAGTCAAGCTTTTTATTGCACTCACTAATTTAAAGGAGGCTTTTCCTAAGTACTTCCACTGTTTGCAGGTAAGTGAATAAAAAGTCAGAAGGAGCTTCTGACTTTGTCAATGGGTCGTCGTGCACTTGACTCTCCACCAGGAGGCCTTCTAGGCTAATTCTAGGAAGTGATAACAAGCTGCTGAAGGGTGTGACCATCGTTTGTGTGATGTTCTCCCAGATTTTTCCCTATCTTCTTTGATGGCTTTAGATCCCTGTGCATTTTACTTCTGCTAACAGTAGTAAAGTGCCTGTGCTTCCCTCGTAAACGTTGTTCATTTGGCTCATTCCTAATTGGCACATTTAACTTTCCTTTAAGTCCCTAGCATATAGAGTAAAAAGTGCACCCAGGTTCTGAAAGTTAAATGCCTCTTGCAGTCCACAAGGCAGAGTGCATGGTATTTAAATGCAGAACATGTGGAAAGTTAACGTGATCATGTCTTTACAGTGACTAGCACCCAAAAGTTATTTTCACTTTAAGAAGGCTCTGGCTGGCCCATACCAACAATGGGAAGCAGGATTAAATATTACTTCTGCTATCTATGGATTGACATCAGCTAGAAATATAATAAAACTACTCTTTTCAGTATTTATTACAAACACAAATTAATGATTAAGTGGATTTTTAATCCATATTAAGGAATGGTGACTTTTTGAAAGTTACCTTTTTCCTTCCTGCAGCTCTTGGAGGCTAATCTCCATTAGATCATCAGCAGCTGCCCAATGAGTGATTAGCCCTAATGAGGAGTGAAAACTGCTCGAAGTCCAGAGACCATGCTCGATTGAGGGGATATGTTTTCTTTTCCTCTAGCAGGAAACCAATTGGACTGCATTCAGGAACTTGCTTTACTTCAAAGGGGCCTCCCTAGTTGCAAGCAAAGTTATGTAACACCTTGAATGTCTAAAGAGTGTGTCCTCCTAGTCATGCAGGCACTAAACTCAGCGGTGGGAAGGCTGCTCGCAGAACTGGTTTGAAGTGACAACAGAGAAGGAGACAGCTCATCACCCTGGCCATACTTTTGGGTGGGCACAGATGCTCCGCATAAGGCAAGAAGGGTTTATCTCTCTTAAATTTTGGAAGTGAGGTGCACTATGAGATTGTGTGCAGTAGGACAAACAGAAACTGCTGCAAAGTGGGTAGGGTAACCCTGGGAACGTTTACTCCATTTGGTTAGCGAGGGGGCATAAATATGGCATCTCAAAGCAACCTCTTGTGAACACTTTCTAGACCTGTGAAATTACAGAATACCTGGCCTTGCTATCTGTAACCTAAGAGGAGCCCTGAAGGGCTGTATCTGCTCCCTCTTGTAGTCCCCCTCCCTCTAAAGTGTTGTTCGTGAGGTCCTGGGACCCTTGACTATCTAACTATACTTCTCCTACCATCACTGAAAACTTGGGACATTTTAGACTCCCAGACCTTTGAAGGACCGGGACAAACCACCCACGCCTATCTGATCAAGGCGCAACCATGCTGGAGTCAGATATCAGATTTCTCCTGCTTGGAGCTTCTCCGCAGCAGCAAATCAGATTTAGGGAACATTCAGCAAGATGATATCTGGCCTTTTTAATACTCAACATCGGTTAGAGCCGCAGCCTTGCCTCGCTTAAGGATTCAGTGCTCCCAAAAATAAGACTGTAAAAATCTTGACCATGCAAAAGCGCCAGAAGTATCTGACCAGTGAGAGGGCATCTCTAGGTACGAAATTTTAATTTCTCCCAATTAGAGCTTTTCCAGCTAAAGTCAATGGCTTCAGCAGCAACTCATTCAATGCCTATTCAACTTTGGGAAAACTTCTTCAGATACCGCCAGCTGAAGGAATATGACATCTGGAAAAAAATGCTAAGTACTGATGAAAAATCTCTGCCCAGGCCACCTGGTTGACGTATCCAATCAGGGCACCATTGCAGTGAGCTTCAAATAATGCCTAGGTCTCCATGTGCCATGACCATTGAGAACCATTGGCACTTTATGCTTTTTGGTGCTATTTTTACTGAAAACTTTTAAAATTCATATCTCCAGTTCCACTTATTGGATTTTTGTCGTTTGGTGTCACTCTACTTATTAAATCTTACTCCATACTTTACACATTGCTCTGAGTCAAGCTTGCCTGCTCAGTGCCACATATACCAGGGGATTGAATTCAAGTTAATTTTGTGACTTTGAGGGCAAGAAATGTGATTATTCATTGCGGTGGACAGTTGTCCTCCCCAAATATTATTCTAATTCCTTACAGATATGAAGTAAGATCAGAATGACACGCTGAAGTCAATTGATAAGATCATTGTTGAGTCAATTCCATAATATCCATATCTCGTTAATGGAGCAGAGATCTAATTAAGATGAGGGCAGAGCGGAATAAAGCCTCATAAAGATGCTCAATGACAAAGTCCCTCAGTCACAGTTTTTTCTGCTTACCAGTACCCTACACCATCAATGTCGCCCTTAGTCATACTACAGGCAGTACGTTATGCCTTCTGACACTAGGTATGTGAGTACCTATGACGTCAACAATTAAACAAATGTTTTGGTTCATTATCCAAATCCATCACAACATTGACAAAATGTATTGTCCATCTATTAACTACAACAATGCTGGCAGGTAAAATCAAAATGATCACAGTTTCTATACTTTATAAAATGCAAATCTAAATTTGTAACTTCATCCATTTGTTATATCAGAGCTCTGGATTACAGTCTTCAGCTGTGGGTAACGTTTTTGGTCTTAGGTACAGTCATATCATTAAAAATGAAAACGTAGTTACATTTAATATGGCCTTTTCAAAGTTACTAACGCAAATGATATTTAAATGGAAAAACTATGGGGATACAATGTAGGACAATATCGCTTAAAGTGCCAGGTCTGTTGGGTAGAGCTGGGGTTTGTTGATGCTGCAATACACTCTTATGAATCCATTATTCAATTATGTCTTCTATACAACCAAAGAAACAATAACTGAAAGTAGAAACCTCACTTGTGAAGAACTATATGAATACAATCTATATTCTTCATTTTCATATAAAAAAATCATTTACTTAATTTTAGACCTGTGACTCGTAACTGTGGTGTACCAAATGTGCTTTGTTCTTAATGGTTTCACCCAAACGGTTATTTTGCTTGGAAGAAAAAAAAATGTTTAAGTCTGAAACATTCTTACCCATTCATCATCCTCTGCCCCATCTCCTTGCCCTCGAGGTTGCTCGACAACACTTGCTTGACCTTTCGTAGCCATGATATTGTCAGTCCAGGAAGCACCTGCCTGTTGGTCACCAGCAAAATTACACTTGGTCACTGTCCCAGAATTGAGTATGGAGAAAGAGGCTTGAAAGAAAACAAAAAAACAGATAGTTTGACCTCCAAGAAAGGTTAAATACACTTTCAAAGTATTGCTCATGATGATGACATATATGAATCATAAAAACACTAGCCTCTCCTCCCCTACACACACGGTTTTTCTCTCTCTCTTGCTCACTCTCTCTCTATTCTTGAGGATTTAGGTTAGCGGATATGCCACTGGTACTGTTGGCTATTAGAAGTATGGCTTTCTGCCTTATTCTCTACTTTTTGCTGCTGACCACAGACTGCTGCATTATACCGATTTCTCAAGAGAACTTCGATGGTAATTCAGTGTCTTTATTCTCAAGTATTTACAACATTGTAGTGCTGCATACAAAGTAGAAGAATATTGAACCATATTGAGGCCACACAGTTCCATTCCTTAATCTGGCCAGAGTTCACCTCTACCCTGTTGAATAGAACGACCAAATGCTCTCACGTTCATATTATCTGGGTCCCACTCATCTTTTCCCAAAAACATCTCCATTTGCTGGATGAAAAAAAGAAAAGGACCAGTTTAGTACACCTCCTTCATGCCGTTAGCGTCTCACTGACTACAGGAATGTGCATCCTTATATAGGGCAGCTTGTCTAGTTGCTCATTTCTTCTTGTTTCCTCATAGGCTAAACCAAGTGTAAGCCACCTCTCCTATTTTCCAGTCAAGTATGTCATTGGGTCCCCGTTCATGCCCCAGCCCGACCGCCATGGATGAATGAAAATTCGCTGCTGCCACTGCTGTTAGTTACTGCATTGTTGTTTGTGGGGATTATTCATTGAAATTGTGTAGAGTTTGCATATTATTCTGTTGTGGCACTGTATTCTCACTCTATTTTGCACATGCCCTGTGCTGTCATTTTATTGCACGTGATTGGGGTCCCTAGAGGTTGCCAGAGACAGTGCAGCCTATGACAATGGTTCACTGTAATGTATGCTTAGGGTTCATTGTTGGTTGTATAGGGTTATATGGTCTTCGCCTACGTGCTGTTCCTGTGCCTGCCATTCTATGGAATCCTGTGCTGTGCGGTCACTGAATTAAAAAAAACCTGAAAAAAAACATGTTGGGTAAAGAGGCAAAAAGGTTGTGTACGACCCACTTTCTATAGGAACCAATACCATGCTTTTTCAGCATGTCTTGTCTTCGAGAATGCTCATTGATTTGTTAAGACCACCATCTGTTTCCCCTGCCCCTCATACCGTCCCATTACAGGAAAACACATTGCTCTGTTTGGCCTGCGAAATACACCATCTTCTAACCAACAGTTGTCGCTACCTGGGTCAACCTAACTTCAGTAGACACGGGGCCCCCATGAATTTTTCTGAACAACAATCGGTATGTATTAAAGTATGGGTATTAACTGCTGTGTTTGCCAAGTATACACAGAAACAACCCTGAGAGTAGGTATTGTTCTTGAGTGTTTCCAAAGATTGGCAGAATTAAGAATGAATAAAGAACATACATGGGACTCACTCACAAACTCAAAAACAACTTCAAATTATCCATAATCCCACCACATTGCACTTGTTGGCCACAAGCAGCACAGCTTGATTATATTCTAAAGCCTCTCTCGCTTCTTGAGACGAAAAAGAATTCTTATGGCCTACAGGCATGTAAACATGACAAATAGGTCTTTCCAAAAAAGAAAATGAAGTCTGGAGGGAGTTGAAGAACCATCATTTTGATCAATCTGTCACCCTTACATTATAGAGACTCCAGTGAGGCACAGTACACGCAGTCTTTCTGCAGTGTCCCATTTGAGGTATATGTTTTTAGTCACTCAGTGGCTGTACAATCCAATAGTAGCACCTTCTTTGTGTCACTGAGCACAAGCTTATAGGAGAATATCACACAATGGAAAGTCTTCCACTTCTCACACCACTGGCAGAAGTAACGGATGCTTTTCTGACAAGAATTAAACTATTTTATCAGTGGTTGATTTGCCACCAATAAAATCATCTAACAGAGATTCTCTTCACAGGTACATTTTCACTTTTTAAAACAACTGTATAAAGTACGGATCAATAATAACGGTGCTGGCTGCTGAAGTAGTCAATACAAATGTTAACATTTCACCTCAGCGCCTCAATATTGTTGAAGATAATATAACAGAGCCAATGGAAACAGAATATTGTAGTGAGACGCATCTACTTCATGATTAGCATGTAGAGAACACTAAAGTCACACTGGAAATGGGGGACAAAATAAGGTGGGAGGGCAGTCGAGCTGGAAGACTACGTCTCCATTTAAATATAGCGACTTTCTTTGAAAAAAAATGAGAACGGAAGTTAGGATAATCTTTTTTCTGCATGATTTCCCCTGAATTTACGACTGTCTGCACTTTGACACTGCATACTTTGATCTGTCCTTGAACAGTACATTTAAACTGCCAACACCCAACTGTCTATTGAACTTTTCAGAAAAGCTATGGCTTATTTGGTGCGGAAAAGTAACCTGTTGTATGGTAGTTAAATGTTATATGCGGGCGACAGTGTGCATTTACATCATCCACTTATATGACCAAAACCAATGGCTTCCGAGAGCACCACTGTGCTCTCGCCGGAATGAAGTTTAAAGGCACTACACTGACGCATGGCAGTCCAACCAAGTACATTCCCATGTAGGCGACCCTAGTTTTATAAAATAGATAAGTCACCGCTCAGTGTGCTTTGCCCACCCTCGGGGATTGGTGCTTAATATAAACAAGCATTGGCATAGCCAATAGGTCTCGCTTTTGGGACCTTATAAGTGTTTAGCCATGAAACACTTGATATTGTTTAATCAAAGATATTGTGCTGGATAACTAAACACTTATAATGTCCCAAAGGCGAGACCTATCAGCTATGCATTGGGGGGCCTTATAAGTGTTTAGGTAGAGCTATTGATTTTTCCAATGTTTCTAAGCTGTGCAGTAGAGAAGTGTGGCTGCTGTGCAGCATGGTGAGAAGTTGTAATTAAAAAGTGTAAGAAACAATGAGTGATGCTGTGGTGTCATTGAGTGATGCTGTGCTGGCCCGCAGTTATGCTGTGCTGGCCCAGAGTGATGCTGTGGTGGTCCAGAGTGATGCTGTGGTGGTGCTGACTGATGCTGTGGCGATGCTGATTGATGCTGTGGCGCTGCAGAGTGATGCTGTGGTAGCATATAGCGATGTTGTGGTCGTACTGAGTGATGCTGTGGTGTTGCGGAGTGATGCTGTGGTGAAGGTGAGTGATGCTGTGGTGTGCCTGAGTGATGTTGTGGTGGTGTGGAGTGATGATGTGGTGGTGCTGAGTGATGATGTGGTGGTGCTGTGTGATGCTGTGGTGGACCTGAGTAATTGCGGCTGGCGAGTGGCAGGCTACTTTTAATACAATATGGAGTTTTGTGCAACGTGTGAGTTTGAGCTGCGGCGGACTGTGGGAGTATGCAGCAAAAATGCTTGTTAGTTTGGAGTGCTAAAAGGTAATATGCAAGAAACTTGTTGATAGTAAAATTATGGAAGGCTAAACGAATGCGAGTATATTTGTGAGTATATTTGTAGAGGGGAAATGAAGAATTGTTTTGTGGGTGGTAATGTTTTGATTTGTTCTGCATTCCGTCCATCATTTGTGTGCCTTTTGCTATTTCGTAAGAGAAAACTTGAAGCATAGCATGGAACCTGCTAAGTAAATTATAAACCTCAACTAATTTCAACTAAATTATGGGAGGCTCTCGTGCTACCACCTCCATCACAATTTTATCCACCACACTACAAGACAAGATAAAAGCATCTATGCGGTCATTCAGTTAAGACACCAAGGATGGCAACAAATTCAACACTCTGCACCAACCGTGCCAAGAAGAGGAGGGCAGGCCATGGAAAGAGCAGGAGGGTAGGCAGGCTGTAGAGAAAGGTGGAGGGTGGGCAGGCCAAGAAGAGAGGTGGAGGGTGGGCAGGCCGAGGAGAGAGGGTGGGCAGGCAGAGGAGAGAGGTGGAGGGTGGGCAGGCCACGGAGAGAGGTGGAGGGTGGGCAGGCCAAGGAGAGAGGTGGAGGGTGGGCAGGCCGAGGAGAGAGGGTGGGCAGGCCCAGGAGAGAGGGTGGGCAGGCTGAGGAGAGAGCAGGAGGGTGGGCAGGTCGAGGAGAGAGCAGGAGGGAGGGCAGGACGTGGAGAGAGCAGGAGGGTGGGCAGGACGTGGAGAGTGCAGGTGGGTGGGCAGGACGTGGAGAGAGCAGGAGGGTGGGCAGGACGTGGAGAGAGCAGGAGGGTGGGCAGGCCAAGAAGAGAAGTGGACAAGTCAAGAAGAGAAGTGGACAGGACGAGGAGAGAGGGTGAGCAGGCCGAGCAGAGAGGGTGGGCAGGCCGAGGAGAGAGGGTGGGCAGGCCGAGGAGAGAGGGTGGGCAGGCCGAGGAGAAAGGGTGGGCAGGCCGAGGAGAAAGGGTGGGCAGGCAGAGGAGAAAGGGTGGGCTGGCAGAGGAGAGAGGGTGAGCAGGCCGTGGAGAGAGGGTAGGCCGTGAGAGAGTAGGAGGGTGGGCAGGCCGTGGAAAGAGGTGGAGGGTGAGGGAAGGCTGTGAGGAGACAGCAAGGCAGCATGATTAGGAGGGAACAGAAGGCAGGCCAGGCCGAGAAGAGCATGTAAGGGGCAGGCATGGGACAGGAAATACACAGTCATAGGAGCTGGGCCGCCATGGCCAAAACACTTGAAACTGCTTGTCCATTTGCTACTGAAAAGGGCAAGTATCGACAAACATGCATTAAAATGAGAAATCACAGGCCCTGGGCACCACAGGACGCTGGAGAGGGAGTGGGGGAGCGAGGGTCTGCGGTGTCTTACCCGGATGCTGTCAGTGCTTCGGTTGTCGTCCACATGTCCCGACTAAAGAAGCATTATCCGCGCGGGCGTGACACTGACGGGGCCGCACAGCCGTGAAAGTTTAACTGATCAAGACCGCGATCACGCGGCTGCGTCAGTTTCACGTTTTCCAGGAGCTGTTGTAAAAGTGCCTCTGAATGGGCAACACATTTTTACATGGTGCCTGGGAGAGAGGGGTTGTAGCAGAGCTGCACAATGAAGCTTTAGAATCACTCCTACTTGTTAATGTTTGTGCCACCTGAACAGAGACAACTCTAAACCAGAATGCGACCGGCATTATAGCCTTTAAGGAAGCCTGTATTCTCTAGCTTATATTAGTGCTTAGTGAATGGCCAGTGTGCCCCAGCCAGAATAGCGTGGAGGAGTAGCAAAATACAGAGATAGAGAGAGGAATTGAAAGACACTAGACAGAGGTTGAGCAAGGCACAATGGAATGAGATTGATGAGAGGACTATGAAGTAAATAGAACATTAAAAAACGAATTGAAGAGACAGCAAGGTGTGCGTGACACAGTACGGTCAAGACATTTGTAAACTTCGCTGTTTTAAAATCTTCGAAATCGGACCCACAGTCTTGTGTGTTAATTCATGTCCCCCTTTGGCAAAAGCAGCATATATAAATAAGTCTGTTTGTGTCTTTTTGCAGACACAGCAGCTGAAGTGCATCATTTGCGCCTGTGGATGTTCACGCACGGCCGTGAAAATACTGGCTCACTGAGAACAGCAAAGCGGGCGCGAAAGTGATTGCGATCAAGCACGGCGAGCGATGCGCTTAATGAGCATGAGAAGGAAAGCCATATGGCGCCTCTGCTAGTAAGCACGCGCACAAGCACGCAAACTATAGGCCGGCAATGGTAGCATTTTTTGAAGCCCTTACTAAAAGTCTCGCCAGACCAGCGCATGCGCTGGGTCAGGCGAGACCTAAAAACACTGGAACATGCTGGACACTAAGGAAAAGTAAGTCTCCAAGGTGGACAGTTGTCAAAAGCGGTTTGTCATGGGGTAGATGAGCTTAGCTTTTCTTTACCAGGCCTCGCTATAAACAAACACTTATTTTCTCTAAATTCATTTGGGAAAATGTTTGGAACCTTCATACAAAGATTTATTTCAATGGTTAGTGAAAATCTATTTTGAGGGGGAGAGGCGGCAGAGAAAATGGCTACATACAGAAAGGGCTCCTGTCCTCGCAGCCAGATTAAAGAGGCAGGTCATTAGCGATTGAACAGATTAACTGAAAGCATAGTCAGGACATGCCTACAAGGTTTGGTCACTACGCCTCCTAGCCTTAGGTAGCTACCAGGGGGAAGTAGCTGTTGCTAGGAGGATATCCCAAAGTGCTCTTCCACTTTGCAATATTTTAGATGCAATGTTATCAAAAATCCACTTGTACATATCTTTTCAAAGCAGTCATCCAAATCACAATGCAACAAAGGTTGATGTTTATATTACTGCTCAGTTTCCACCAAAAATTGGATGTGTTGCTGGCACTCAAATGTAAGTGCCCTCCCTCAGAAATTGAGTATTTGCACTGAAATACAAAATACACCACTATTCATATAGTTGCAAAACTTCTAGCTTTATCACAAATTTAGTGGCAAAACATCTGGAGAGCATACATAACTCCTTCATGTTCCATCATTCAGTCCTTCACAACTTGCTGAAGAGGGTAGGGTACGGAGATGCTTGTCTTTTTGAAAGTTTATTTATCATTTTCTAATTAAATGTTGTACACACCATATGTATGACTGATGATTGTTTTATGTAAGCAACAGTGCATACTGTAACTTGCCCATATATTATGGCTCCTTTGCTAAGTGCATGTACTCCAAGGGAGTGAAAATACGACAACACAGAAGCAAACCAGATCACTAATAAAGCACACATCACCAATACTTAGCGGAGGTTTTGTTGCCTTAATAAAGGCGGAGGAGCACTGCACTAAACACCAGAAAAAAGCAGTTAAACGATAGCTACCTGCGCTACGCCGCACATCATAGCAATGAGATATGGCCAATCTACCACTGGAACCTGAGAGTGAAAATCCAGATAACAAGAGATCCACCCCCTCGCCCAACACAACCTGGACAAGACCCAACTATGGCTGCAGAGGACATGGCACAACAAACTGACATTAGAAATAATTATGTTTAAAGTATTATGCAGGCACAGTCAAAATAAAGATGCTTTTGATGTACTAACAGAAATGTTGCTTATTTTAGATGAAGAACAAAAGGAAAAGAAAACTCCAAACTATTAACGAACTGTTATTTGTAATGATATTAATTGTGATGAAACATAGAACACAGTGAAAATATTTCTGTTCTGAATCAAACACAAATGTAGTTCTTTTTTATAGGTCTCGCCTAGCGACGCAGCGCATGTGCTTCTCACCTTGGCGAGAACTATGGTCGTCAACTTGGTTGCCGAAGGGGGGCAGGACATGTGCATGCGTAGAAAGTACATGAGTTGTGCACGCGTACGGCGGCATTAGCACAATTCGTCGGACAGGAGATGTGCACACGTACGGCTTGCGGCATGTTATCACAACTCCTGCTCGCTCGCGATCACAACTCCTGCTCGCTCGCGACGCTTCCTCCCTCTCCGCTTTACTTTATACCCACCCCCTCCCGTTGTTCCTGTTCTCCTTCCTCTGCTTTAGTTTGTACCCACCCCCCTCCCGTTCTGTTCTCCTTCCTCCGCTTTAGTTTGTACCCACCCCCTCCCGTTGTTCGTGTTTTCCTTCCTACCGCTGTCCGCCAGCCTCACTGGACTGTTCGAGGTAGGACGCACGGGCGTTGCACTTTTTGCGGCTGCCGTATTCTGATTGCTCCACGTTCCCTTGTAGAGAGTATGTGCGTGCACGGAACCACCCCTCCCTGTTCTGCGGTAGTTTATACCCTCTGTCTGGTGCAGGCGTGCGCTAGGTGTCAGTGGTGTATTACTGGGTTTAGCGCCCCTAAGCGAAGCTCTCAGTGCCGAACCCTCTCCATTCTTGGTCGGTGTCTCGTGCGTCTTCCTTCCAGTTCCACTAGTGCTATAATGATGATGAAGCCGCCCTCACAGCAGGCCCCGCCCAGGCGGAAACCAGTCATACCTGGAGCAGGGATACTCTCGCCCGGGAGCCCCAACGTCCCGGAGGTGGTGGCAGGTAAGTGCTAATTTGAGGTGTGAAGAGAGCGGCATCATTTGGTGTGGCGGATGAGTGACATCAAAGCTCCATGCTGTTCGCAGCCTTCTTGTTATAAATATCAGATGTATGAAGTGGACTCTGCAAAAATGTCACCCGTGGTTGTTATTTACTTCCCAAAAAAATCTGACACGTAGCATTTTCAGAGAAGGGGAAAATGGGGTTGCATCTGACAGGGGCTATGTGTGATTCCTTATATACTTAAACATCTTTTAAAAGCAAATAACAAAAGGGAATTAATTAAATGCACTTAGGACAATGCTGAAAAACCTTTTCTTCAATCCTGTCATATCAGTAGGTTTTATAAAGTTAGCCTGGCTGTATATGCAAATAAAAAGAATGTCTCGCTGGTGACATTGTTTAGGTGAAGACTGAATCGTATTGTAATTGCATTCATATAGTGCATCCCTACTCCAGACAAGAAATTAAAGCGCTTCATTAGAACATTTTGCCTCCATAGCATAAGCGTATTTTTGAAGGTGGCATTACAAGTCCATTTTCAGCTATGTTTAGCTGTGTATGTTGTTCGCTGCACAGCCCGGGATGGTGTATGTTCATGTGCTTCCCTAGAGTTACTAACCCTGTTCTTTGCCTCCAGGCCACCCTGGTTGTAAACGTGGCTAGTAAATGTCAGCACACAGAAAGGAACTACAGGGAACTTCAAGAGCTGCACAGAGAGCTCTTTACAATCCTGACCTTACCCTGCAATCCATTTGGAAAGTCAGAGCCAGCCTCGATCCAGCAGATCGCAGCTTTTGTCTCCGTGACCTACGCGGCCACCTTTCCCATCTTCAGCAAGATTAAAATTCTGGGGCCGGAAACCAAGCCGGCCTTCAGATTCCTTACAGATAACTGACTCAAAACACCTTCTTCCGGCAAATATCGTACATGTATCCGAATCATGCTTGCACCAACACTTTTTTTTTTAAAAGAGAAAAATGCTGGTTTATTCACATTTTAACTTGTAAGAATTAATTTGGAAAACAATTGTACGCAAAGGCTTATTTTAATGATTTCTTACACAGAGTTTGTTTGAACATGTGTGCTGGGAGTACAGTGAGCCATCATGTCAGCTGTAGTACATACGCACCCGTTTAAGGACCTCATTGAAAGTTTGGTAACATAGATGCCAGATGGCTGCAGTGGCATTATATGGCTGAAACATGGCGCCAGATTCATCAAGCAAGAGGCCACGGCGGAACTGCTGTCACTTACGTGAGGCCTTCGGGTTGACCACTAATTTTTGGATCTCTTTCCGCCTTGCAGCATTTTCTCCAACATTCTTCAACAATCTCCAGCACATTAAAAATAAGAATTTGCAATGCAATAAGGCACGCATTCCGAGAGTTTAAACTATTAGCATTGTAAATGACAATGCTTTTTATTTATCTGTTATAAAAACCAACACATAAATAAAAGGCCTTGTCATTTACAATGCCAATAGCTCAAATTCTCGCAAATGCAAGACCTATTGCATTGCAAATGCTTGTTCCTTTCCCAGTTGTCTGCTGTGTTGCTTAAGTCCATGACACCATTCCTGTTCCTTCTTGGTCACTGCAACAAGATGCCTCATCACTTTGATCTGGTGGTATTGCTCTGCGCATAGAGGCACTGCTGGTGTGCAATTTCTCTAGGACATTTGTAATTTGGGTAACACTTCTTGTTAAGCCCCACTTTGTCTTACCAGTTGAATATGAAAGTTGGTTGTAAGTCAGCACATAGATGTTAAATTAGCAAGACGGTGTACAGATCGACCCAATGCTTGGTGCTAGTGTATGGTATGCCACTCTTTTCTGATCTGGACAAACCCCTCATTTAATGAATTAGACACATTACTTAAGTGTCCTTTCAATAATGCTTTGAGATACTGCTTCAAATCCTTCATACATGGTGGTTTTTAAGCCACCAGATTTGTGGCTTAGTTCACACAGGACCTTTAGTGGTTTCTCTTGCAACCTTAGCATCTTCCTTTCCACTCTGAAATTCAGCTGGAGAAGGTGTGCCATGACAACATGCTTGGATCTGCTGCTATTGGAAATGCTTTTCAATCCTCTGCCTGTTGCAGGTATAGGAGGTGTGGAAAACACTACTGTGCCTAACCTCACAGTGACTGAGATAGTAGTAGTTGCTCTAATTTGGGCAGTGCTGACAACATTTTCACTCGATCGCTGCCTTTCTGTAGGTTAGTTTTGACTGGCAACTTCAAATCCTCTGCTTACTTCACCAGAGTGGCTGGAAGCTACCTTCTTCCACGGTTACTGGTTGGTCTATGTCCTCCAAAACATCAGCAATAGTATTATCTGTAAGGAGTGAGAGGGTGTGGCATGTCAGGGGACTATGTAAGAAGATTGTATTTAAGTACACATTTACAATGTTTCACATGCCTTAGCAATAAGGTCTCAAAAATCCTTATGTTAAAGACATATATTCTCAATATTAATCAGGAGTGTTGTTTTGAGCAAACTTATACAGAACTCTACGTTTTTTATAAGAGCAACAAATAGCTGTGTAACATAGCTTGGCCTAAATGTATACATATGAAGAAAAGTAGAGGCGGCACCAGGAATGAAGTCACATATCCGTAAAGGCCATCATTTTTCTAGAAAATCCTTTATTCATCTTCATATAATGATAGATACACACAGGACAACAGCCAACGCGTTTCGTTCCAATTGATGGAACTTCATCAGGGCTGGAAACAACATAAGACAACATGTAAAAGATCGCAAAGGTGACATAAAAATAAATTTAAACACATATAAACATTTTAACTCCTGTAAAGAACAATAACCCTAGACATACAATACATAAATCACTTAATAGTTAAAAACACATTGGATCAAAAAAACATGTCACAACACGTATAACTCAAGACAATCTAAAATCCTAGTTAAAAATGACATCACACAAAAAATATAAATCAATATTGTCAGTCATATTGTACGTTGGATAATTAATCCAAAAATCGTCCATATTAGCTAGTTGTTATATAAACAATTTGAAAAAGGAAAAGGGGGATGCAGGAAGAGAAACTTTGTGGAAAAGAGGAAAACCACAAAGAAAAAACAACAAAGACAAAAACACCAAATATAAATCAACATAAAAGGACCAACGCATATATCCCTAGTTTTGTACATTACCAAAAGGAAAAACTTACACAAATAATAATAAAATCTCACCATAGGGTTGTAAAGATTTAGAACACAAAAACGTGTATGTGTAGGTTCAGCAATGATTACCTAAAAATAATAATAATAAGATAACTTAAATTTCAAATTTGACATAGTAACCTCATTTCCATAGCTATAATGGTTGTATACTTCTACCACTTCCAAAAAATTGCTATCTTATACATAAATGCCACTCATAAAAACTCACATGAGAAACATTTTAGAGTACATAGTGATAGGTGATAGGCAATTAAAGCATGGTAACAACATTGACTTGGCTCTACTGAGTTTCCCTTAATAGAAAAACCTCTATAGTCTCTCCATATTACAGAAACGTTCATAGTAATCACGTCCAAAGGGGATAGGACCGAGGCATATACTGGTATTGCATTAAAATATAAACAAAAAAACTAAACAAAAAGGATAAAGACATATATAATAACACAATCTCACAACAAAAAAGGGACCGCAAATCATTGCACAACGCAATATACGCTTCTTTAATATCAAATAATCATGCCCATTATATAGATATCGTCCGTAGGAGTTATATTCGCTAGTTCAATAACATAGCAAATTGATAGTCTTTTATCCTATTAAAAAGTTCCTATGCGAGATTATACTGGATAAGTACACAGTACATTATATTTCATTACTGGGACATAGCCGCTCTACCCTAACATATCAGCTTAAAATAGACACTCAACAACAAAAATGCATTAGCAAAGTCGATATACTCCTATTTAACCGCCTTAACTATACACTCGTATGTTCAGGTCATAATATTATTTCAATAAGTATCGCAGTCACGCTTGGTTGGAATAAGACATATCCTAAATATAAAAATTAGAATACAATAGAGCTAACTCACAATAGAAATTGCAGTACGAGTCCTACTCAGACGTAATATAAACGTCTTACATATTAAACAAACAAGTCCATTACGTGTGATACGAGAGCTATATTCGCATGGCACTTACTTAATTACTGCAGCGTTTCGATTGACGCTTCGGTCATAGTAGACCATACCCGTAGTATGGAGGCAAAGCAACCGCCTTACCAGTTGTTTGCGGTTTATAAAACAAGTTGCGAAGGAGCACGTGTGTCGGCGTCTGACGTCATACCGATGTCGGAGTCATCTCGACTCGGTCCCACCAACATCAGCGCCATCTTGAAGTGTGGTAAAGCGGCAATAAACACTCCTTTCCCAAAAGAATTGACAGAACCGACATCGAATACGTGCGCAAAAAGGACAAACTTGCATCTATTCCAGAACAATGTATATATCATCTCAACTCAGCCACACAGACATCGGCGCCATCTTAGAATGTTGAAGATTGACAATAAACACTCGTTTCCAAAGAAAATTAACAGAACCGCCAACAGATAAGGGCGCGAGTGGACAAACTTATATGTATTTCAAAAGAATATAAATATATGTCACTAATATAAGTCGGAGAAAATAAAAATATATATATTAAATTACACGCCGAAAATATCGCGCAAACAGTTTCTAAATGGCCCAATTAAGTAGAACTGTTAATAATATGGCAACCAGTGTCTATTAGAGAAGCCAATGGAAATGCCATCTTGAAGAGACTAATATAAATTACAGAAGCATGTAGTCCAGTAAAGACATAGTAAAGACTATAGGCCAAGATTATGTAATGCGTTCATAGCATCAATTTCATAATTAACCTATGTCGTTACTGTCTTCAGAAAGCAGAGAGAATTGCAGGATGTGATTTTACGGTAAAGTTTACTGTGAATTCTCCCATTTTGGATAGAAAAAGTTATATCCAAAAAATTAATCTTTTCATTGTTATACGACATGGTAAGCTTGATGTTAAACATATTCTCATTCAGATAAAGATGGTATTGCTCCAGTTGCTCAACTGATCCCGACCACAAGCTTATAACATCGTCGATATACTAGGACTTTTGTGACTTGATTTCCAGTCTCATTGAACTGTATTACTGACCCTTCCGGCGTGTCTCCTGTACATTTGTTTTTTGGAGAGCAATATATATGGGTTTTGGCTTATTTCTGTTTTGATTACAGAGGTGGCCTTGATGGATTTTTCTTTGAAAACTTCCTTTCCCTAGTCATGTGCTACAAGGGTGGGATATACCTTGCGGTTTAAATATTACCTGCTTTCTGAAGACAGTAACGACATAGGTTAATTATGAAATTGATGCTATGAACGCATTACATAATCTTGGCCTATAGTCTTTGCTATGGCTTTACTGGACTACATGCTTCTGTAATTTATATTAGTCTCTTCAAGATGGCATTTCCATTGGCTTCTCTAATAGACACTGGTTGCCATATTATTAACAGTTCTACTTAATTGGGCCATTTAGAAACTGTTTGCGCGATATTTTCGGCGTGTAATTTAATATATATATTTTTATTTTCTCCGACTTATATTAGTGACATATATTTATATTCTTTTGAAATACATATAAGTTTGTCCTCTCGCGCCCTTATCTGTTGGCGGTTCTGTTAATTTTCTTTGGAAACCAGTGTTTATTGTCAATCTTCAACATTCTAAGATGAATGAATGAATGGGGATTTATAATGCGCAAACTTAGCCCAATGGGCGTCAAGGCGCCTCACCAGATAAAACGGACTTAAAAAAAAGAAAAAAAAGAGCTTACTGGTAGGCTTTTATAAAATACCAAGTTTTAAGAGCCTTCCTGAAAAGGGCCAGAGAGGGTTGCGACTTGATCTCCAAAGGGAGATCATTCCACAGTATAGGTGCAGCAATAGAAAAAGCTCTACTCCCCCATCTAACCTTCTTAAAGCGAGGGACTGCCAGCTGATTAGAATCGGAGGACCGGAGATGCCTACTGGGGATGTAGCGGATCAGCAAGGATCCCAGAGCATCTGTGGGGCCAGCCTGCAGGGCTCTATAAGTAAGGCAGAGAAGTTTAAAAGAGATTCTAAAAGTAATCGGAAGCCAGTGTAAATTCTTCCTGGCCAGAGTAGCAGAGGCGTCCTTAGGAAGAGACAAAACAAATCTGGCAGTGGCGTTCTGCACCAGATGGAGGCGCTGAATAAGATATTTATTGGACTCTGCGTATAATGCATTACAATAATCTAACCTAGAGCCTACAAGGGCAGTCACTGTCTGTTTACGTGCCTGCGGGGACAAATAATGAAGGATTCTTTTCAAGGTCTTGATGACTCCCCAACAGGTGGACAAGGTCCTGTTGACCTGAAGATTCATGGAGAGTGCGGAATCAAAAATGACGCCCAGATTCCTAGCTGCCGGAGAGGGAGTGGGGCAAGTTCCTAGAGATGTAGGCCACCACTCACTGGACCAAATGTCCTGGTCCTTGCCAAAGACCAGGACCTCTGTTTTATCGGCATTGAGTTTTAATGAATTTAGAATCATCCACTCAGCTACCATCTGCATACAGGACCTAAAGCCAGACGCCGATTCACTAATAGTGTGGGCTAAAGACACCATAATTTGCGTGTCATCGGCATAGGACACTACCTCCATCCCCTGAGATCTCACTAATCTAGCACATAGATATTAAATAGGGTCGGACTTAAAGCCGAACCCTGGGGCACCCCACATTGCAAAGATTTAGCAGGGGATAGGAACTCTCCAAGCATGACTCTTTGCTCTCTAAAATGTAAAAAAGAGTCAAGAAGACTAAAAGCCGGTCCTGCCACCCCTGCCTCCCTCAGCCGAGATGTTAAGGTAGAGGGAGACAGGGTATCAAACGCTGCAGTCAGGTCGAGCAGGACTAGAATCGTCGTCTGACCAAGGTCAACCTTACGACGAATGTTATCAGCCACCATAGTCAGGGCGGATTCGGTGCTATGAGATTTCCTGAATCCGTGCTGAGAGCTATCCAGGAACTCAGAGGAGTCAAGAAAGGTGGATAGATGTAGGTTTAAATGGGCTTCAAGCATCTTTGCAGGAGCAGGTAACAAGGAAATGGGTCTAAAATTCTTTAATACTCCGGGATCAAGGGAAGATTTTTTAAGAAGAGGCTTCACTATGGCCTTTTTCCAGACCGAGGGAAAGATACCCTGGGTCATAGCCCCATTCATAATTTCCAACAGTGGAGGTAAGAGAGTATCCTTGCATTCCTTTAGGACTTTCAAAGGACAAGGGTCTAAAGGAGAGGCCGACTTAGTCCTGTCTAACAAGAGATTCAGCCCCTCAAGGGAAAGCGAAGGAAAGTGGGTGAGAGACTTATTGGGATTTCTCCTCCAGGATTCGGAGGCCTTGATGTTGAGAAGCGAGGGCTCATCCAACGACTTCCTCTGGTTTTCTAAGGCCAGATGGATATCCGAAATTTTCTTATAGAAGAAATCGGAGATGTTAGTGCAAAGCTCCTGTGAGGCCACAACTGGGTCGGGTATCTGAAGAGAGCATAGAGAGTCTACGATCTTAAAAAGCTCTTTAGAAGGGGGAAGAGAGGTCGTCAAATTAGAGAAATACTCTTGCTTCTCTTTGATTACTCTAGATTTATACTCTCGTAACGACAGTTTATTGTCCTCTCTGTCGGACGGATCCCACGACTTACGCCATTTTCTCTCCTTAATTCTGCAGATTTGTCTTAGGAGTCTTAAAGGCTCCGTAAACCACGGAGCAGAGGGTTTCCGACGGGCCCTATACCGCAAAGTAACGGGGGCTAAAGCATCAACCGCTGTAATAGAGTTGGCAAACTCTTGAGCCGCCCCTTCCGCATCTCGCGAGGCAGAAGTTTCAAAGTCTCGCAGAAAAGGAGAAAGGGCTTGGTCAGTAATGTTCCTATATCCTCTTTTCAGAACTCTATTACTAGAGGGAGCTTTACGGGGCTCTTCCATAGCAGGTGTAAATCCTAAGGGAACTGCAAGATGGTCCGACCAGACCAAAGGCATGGGAGAACCAACAGAGAGTCTGGAATCATTGGTGAACACTCCGTCCAATATATGACCAGCCCGATGTGTAGAGCTTTTTACCAGCTGAGTAATCTCACAAGCTTCCAACGAGTCAATTAGCTGAGAGGTATCCTTACAACCCACATCGTCCAAATGGAAATTAAAATCCCCCCATAATGGTCATATGAGATTTGCCGAAGTAGGGCTCCAAGATTCGCAATACCTCGGAGCAAAAACTGGCTCTAGGACCAGGTGGTCGATAAACCAGAATACCGGTGAAAGAGGCTGTGGAAGAACAAGATATGCAAAAATACAAAGCCTCAAAAGAGTCCGAGGGCACAGACAGGGTTTTTATAGAGCACAGAAATGAAGCTCTGCAAATAATAGCCAGACCTCCCCCTCTACGCCCTAATCTGTCCTGTCTATGTAAGCTAAAACCCTCAGGTATCGCCAAAATCAAATCATGCCCAGAGGAGGCAGATGCCCAAGTTTCCGTCACAAACACCCAGTCAGGTTGCCTGTCGTTCACGAACTCGTGGAACGCTATGTTATTCTTGATAAGTGACCTAGCATTTATCAAAAAACCACTTCTAGGTTGAATGACATTCTGTAATGACCGAGAAAGTAAAGGTACCCTCCCAAAAAAATAGGAAGGACATATCGCCACTCCACACGTGCAACAGGTAAGGGAACGTCGTAGATCCTCCGGGGACCAGCAACAGTGACACGATAAAGGCAATGGTCTCAAAGCCAACATCTCATGCAGGGAATATGCCCTCACTACCTGTTGAGGAAGTAGAGGGGTATCAGTGTTCAGCCCGACCAGCAGCCCGTCCTCAGCGCGGACGGGCTGAACTCAGGCGTAGCTCCGGCGGAAGTCCGGCGGTCCCGCTGTGCGGATCCGCTGCGCGTCGTCATGACCATCTTAAATAGCGACCTAGCGTCCTTGTGACAGCTAGAGCGTCAGCCTCCAAAATGGCGCCACCAGGCGTCCCGGAGTACCCCCAATATGGCCGGCAAATGAACTAAATCCCCGGGAATGGACCCGTTAAGCACGGTGACAGGCAGTTTTAATGTGCAAGTGAGGGGGCGCAGTCTTAAGAACAAGGTAAAAAAAAAATAAAACTAACGAAAATACAAAACGGGATATTCTTTAAAAACGCACCAGCAGCAGTAAATATACCACCCGATTGCAAGGGCCGCGCGAGCTAAACGCTTTCCAAGTAACAAGGCACACCACCTAGATTGCTCCCCTTAAATAGCGACCTAGCGTCCTTGTGACAGCTAGAGCGTCAGCCTCCAAAATGGCGCCGCCAGGCGTCCCGGAGTATCCCCAATATGGCCGGCAAACAAACTAAATCCCCGGGAATGGACCCGTTAAGCACGGTGAGAGGCAGTTTTAATGTGCAAGTGAGGGGGCGCAGTCTTAAGAACAAGGTAAAAAACAAATAAAACTAACGAAAATACAAAACGGGATATTCTTTAAAAACACACCAGCAGCAGTAAATATACCACCCGATTGCAAGCGCCGCGCGAGCTAAACGCTTTCCAAGTAACAAGGCACACCACCTAGATTGCTCCCCTTAAATAGCGACCTAGCGTCGTTGTGACAGCTAGAGGGTCAGCCTCCAAAATGGCGCCGCCAGGCGTCCCGGAGTACCCCCAATATGGCCGGCAAACGAACTAAATCCCCGCGAATGGACCCGTTAAGCACGGTGACAGGCAGTTTTAATGTGCAAGTGAGGGGGCGCAGTCTTAAGAACAAGGTAAAAAACAAATAAAACTAACGAAAATACAAAACGGTATATTCTTTAAAAACGCACCAGCAGCAGTAAATATACCACCCGATTGCAAGCGCCGCGCTAGCTAAACGCTTTCCAAGTAACAAGGCGCCGATGTCTGTGTGGCTGAGTTGAGATGATATATACATTGTTCTGGAATAGATGCAAGTTTCTCCTTTTTGCGCACGTATTCGATGTCGGTTCTGTCAATTCTTTTGGGAAAGGAGTGTTTATTGCCGCTTTACCACACTTCAAGATGGTGCTGATGTTGGTGGGACCGAGTCGAGATGACTCCGACATCGGTATGACGTCAGACGCCGACACACGTGCTCCTTCGCAACTTGTTTTATAAACCGCAAACAACTGGTAAGGCGGTTGCTTTGCCTCCATACTACGGGTATGGTCTACTATGACCGAAGCGTCAATCGAAACGCTGCAGTAATTAAGTAAGTGCCATGCAAATATAGCTCTCGTATCACACGTAATGGACTTGTTGGTTTAATATGGAAGACGTTTATATTACGTCTGAGTAGGACTCGTACTGCAATTTCTATTGTGAGTTAGCTCTATTGTATTCTAATTTTTATCTTTAGGATATGTCTTATTCTAACCAAGTGTGACTGCGATACTTATTGAAATAATATTATGACCTGAACATACACGTGTATAGTTAAGGCGGTTAAATAGGATCATATCGACTTTGCTAATGCATTTTTGTTGTTGAGTGTCTATTTTAAGCTGATATGTTAGGGTAGAGCGGCTATGTCCCAGTAATGAAATATAATGTACTGTGTACTTATCCAGTATAATCTTGCATAGGAACTTTTTAATAGGATAAAAGACTATCAATTTGCTATGGTATTGAACTAGCGGATATAACTCCTACGGACAATATCTATATAATGGGCATGATTATTTGATATTAAAGACGCGTATATTGCGTCGTGCAATGATTTGCGGTCTCATTTTTGTTGTGAGATTGTGTTATTATACATGTCTTTATCCTTTTTGTTTATTTTTTTGTTTATATTTTAATGCAATACCAGCATATGCCTCGGTCCTATCCCCTTTGGACGTGATTACTATGATCGTTTCTGTAATATGGAGAGACTATAGAGGTTTTTCTATTAAGGGAAACTCAGTAGAGCCAAGTCAATGTTGTTACCATGCTTTAATTGCCTATCACCTATCACTATGTACTCTAAAATGTATCTCATGTGAGTTTTTATGAGTGGCATTGATGTATAAGATAGCAATTTTTGGAAGTGGTAGAAGTATACAACCATTATAGCTATGGAAATGAGGTTACTATGTCAAATTGAAATTTAAGTTATCTTATTATTATTATTTTTAGGTAATCATTGCTGAACCTACACGTACACGTTTTTGTGTTCTAAATCTTTACAACCCTATGGTGAGATTTTATTATTATTTGTGTAAGTTTTTCCTTTTGGTAATGTACAAAACTAGGGATATATGCGTTGGTCCTTTTATGTTGATTTATATTTGGTATTTTTGTCTTTGTTGTTTTTTCTTTGGGGTTTTCCTCTTTTCCACAAAGTTTCTCTTCCTCCATCCCCCTTTTCCTTTTTCAAATTGTTTATATAACAACTAGCTAATATGGACTATTTTTGGATTAATTATCCAACTGACAATATGACTGACAATATTGATTTATATTTTTTGTGTGATATGTCATTTTTAACTAGGATTTTAGATTGTCTTGAGTTATACGTGTTGTGACATGTTTTTTTGATCCTATGTGTTTTTAACTATTAAGTGATTTATGTATTGTATGTCTAGGGTTATTGTTCTTTACAGGAGTTAAACTGTTTATATGTGTTTAAATTTATTTTTATGTCACCTTTGCGATCTTTTACATGTTGTCTTATGTTGTTTCCAGCCCTGATGAAGTTCCATCAATTGGAACGAAACGCGTTGGCTGTTGTCCTGTGTGTATCTATCATTATATGAAGATGAATAAAGGATTTTCTAGAAAAATGATGGCCTTTTCGGATATGTGACTTCATTCCTGGTGCCGCCTCTACTTTTCTTCAAAAGTTTATTCCTGGGCTTTCCAGTAAGACCTTTCTGCAGCAGGTCTTGGAGACGCTTGGCACAGGACTCTTTGATTTGTGGGACTTTGGTATTGATGTGCTCAACATTAGTCGGCTGTGGGATCTCTTTTTTGTTACAAAATGTATACATAACCTTTACTAAATATGGACCTTCATGGACCATAAGGCATTGCAAGAGATGACACTTAACTGCACTGAACCTGGAAACAGATTTCGCTGCTTAAAACCGTAATATGACTGAGTGGTTGAAACGCATAGCTATATGAAAATAATATTTTGCATGCATGCAGCACATACAAAATATAACTTATCTACTGCACTTGGAATAGTTTTAGATGTGCTAATGGTGCCGACATCTACTACCACCTCTCGATAGGGAGTTGTTCCAGGGGTGTTGGTCTTGGTTCAATACTTGTCATCCTCTATTACATACAGCCTCTTGCCGCAACTCCTTACTTAGTGCACTCCTGGTTGCCACTTTAACACTCTTATTTGCCACATCAACTACATTTATCTTCTGCTGTATAAATGCCAAATGTGTCTTTTGGCAGCCTCAGCCACAGTTAGTGAAGGCTTGTCACAACATGTATTATGTTGAACAACACTCTCCTCTGTCAAAATTCCTAGCTCCTGATCACTAAACTTCCCTTTACTCCTCCTACAGCCTGGGATTCTGGTTAGCCATGATACAGGATGGGGGAGGAAGATAGTGAATTCTTTATTAAAATATGCACAGTGCTTCTTTCCTGTGGTTCCCTTCACTCCTACAGACTCTTTTTCTAGATTTGCTGTTGTCATAGATGTGGGATAGATCGACATACGCAATTTGTGAATGATACTGATACCATATTTGTGAATCTGTATTCTTAAATAGTGAATCCCAAGTACATTATTTTTAACAATTTCTTAATAACGATCAACAATTTTAAGCTTTTTAGAATTAGCAACGTCACTTTTGTACATCAGGCTCTTTGTTATTTTCACATCCACTGGAGGACTGGGAAAAGGTGTTAAAGTTTCCCCCAAGGAGGGCAAAACCTCGGTGGGCAAGATGTCCTGTTTTTATCACTTGGAACTTTTTGCATTGAAGAAAAACACTTCAGCTGGATCTCACATGAAAGTAGCATGCCTCATGAAGCCCAGCTCGGCAACAGCATCCAGCTTGCCTCCTGAAGGCTTTAAAGTACCAAGAAAAAGACTAAGACCAAAGGCAAAACCTGCAACTGGGGGAAGTCAGCAAATGTAATCCAACAGCCAAGTAAACTCTGCAGCTGAAGAATCCTGTTTTGTTGTGCTCTAGGCTCTTGGCACCAAAACCGAAGACTTAATGCAACTTCAAGGGACTCTTACAAGCTTCAGCATCCTGTCTTGTACGGGGAACATCCATTATAACGCATGCGTTATGTCGCATGCATTTATGTCGCAAGCGTTACAACGCAAGCGACGTCACGACGCGGACCACTACCCCACGTGCTATTACATCTCATGCGCATTTAAAACGCGTACGCTTTTAAATCGTATGTGGTGTAATGGACGCAAGGCGGGCGGCACGGACGAGCACCGAGACAGAGGCGGAGGAGCACCGGGACAACGCGAGGAGAAAGAGGTAAGGGGGATTATGCTTAGACTGTAGTGTTTAGGGTTTAGGGCAGTGACTGGAGATTGTGCTTACAGTGCAGTGTTTAGGGCAGTGTCTGGTGGTCGTACTGTAGGGCAGTGTGTTAGGCGTAGTGTATTATAGTTTAGGGCTTAGGGCTAGGGTTTAGGGAAGTGTAGGCCACTTTTTTAGGCTTTAGGGTAGTGTGTGTTATGTAGGGCAGTGTGTTAGGCGGACTGTCTTAGGGTTTAGGGAAGTGTAGTGTACTTTTTAAGGCTTTAGGGTAGTGTGTGTTATGTAGGGGGTATTCGGGAAACAAATCGCGATTTTAAAGCATGCGGGTGTTTGTGTGCGTTGTGAATGTATTTTGCATCCACTTCGATACGCAAGCGAAGTAATGGTTTGCGTGGTGAAAGCGTGCATTGTGAATGGCAATGCGATGTAAAGACGCCAATGCAAAGGTATGCGATCTTAATGCTTGCGATGTAGCATCATACATCCGTCTTGTACTGCTGGAGGATTTTGAGAATCCAAACAAATACATAATTCCAGACTTGAAATCGTGCTTAGGTCTGAGTCAATGACAAACTCTGACTCTCCATTGGTACTTAGCGTTTTCTTGGCACTTAAAAATACATAAACCAACAAAAGACACTATTCCAAAGGAAGGGTGCTAAATAGCCCCTACCGGAAAGCAAAAAGAAAAAAGAAAGCAAGGCCTGCCTTTTGATTCTGTTTTCTTCGTACACATGCCCAGTGATTTAACATACATGCGAAGTCCCCCTATTTTATGCACTATTTTTAGTCTTTAAATTCATACTTAACCTGTGCATTGTCTGATGGGATTGTGACGAAGGATGGTGTCAACTATATGGACACCATCAGCCTCTTTAGATTGGCAACTTTGAGAATTTAGAAATTTTGGGCAAGCATACATGGGCCCGAGTCTGGGGGGTGGGGGGATGTTGACATTAGGGGTACACTAGGTGTTCCCTACGTTCTGGTCGTGTGTTTTTATTGTGGCAGGTCGTGCACACGAATGTGGCACGTTTTGATGCACCAAGTTGTACTGATGCTCATACTGTGTGTCCTCTATCTTGTTGTTTCTTTCCTAGGTTACTTATCAGGAGCATTTACAAACTCTCACCACCCTGTTTGGGAAACAGTATGGTGGCCCGCCCTGACCAATCATGAGGGTATTTACTTTTAATCATTCATTTCATGTGCACTTCACTACATCTGTCTTTTGATCCTGAAGAAGCGCCAACGACCCTGGTGGCAATAGGGGCGCGAAACATGTTGGTCCACGACAGGCATAATATGCCTGCAGGGGTAACTTAATACCCGAGGGGTTCTAATCTATTTTATTTTGGCAATATCCCTGCTCTAGCTTTTTGATTTTGTAACCCCGGATTAAATTTTACTTATCTTGCACGCACTTTGTTTTACCCTCTTTTAGGGACCCGCACCCCACACACCCACATGCACCATCCGGCATTTCCCCAAAAAGATCTCCGCTAAAGTGACCCTTCGGGGGACCCGTAGGGCATTGCAGCGCCGGGCCAGACGAGGAGCAAATGCCCGATGATGAAGCATGACACCTTTCGGGGTGTGTGAGGGCAACAGGGGACAAGACTTGCTTTTTCTCCTTTGTGCGGGGCCCCTTCCCATACCTAGGTCCTTGCTTTCTTTTTTCTTTCCGGTAGGGGCTATTTAGCACCCTTCCTTTGGAACAGTGTCTTTTGTTGATTTAAGTATCATGTCAGAGGAGCGCAGACACTGGACCATAATTTGCTCCTCGGTCCCCCCCCTTCTTTTGTTGACTTAGTAGATGTACGGCGGCTCAGCCGAGGGACCTTATTCTTTTCTTTCCCTCCTATTTCCCTTCCTTTTCACACACTAGACTGCACCACCACCACCCCCCAACCTGGTGTTAGCTTGCTACCCCTATTGGGGGCCGATGTTATGTTCTCTTTTAAATCCCTTAATGTGGGATGATGTTGTGTTGGGCTGTAGTGTCAGACACCACCCTTACTTCTTTTTCCTATGCGCATTGTGATCACTTGGTGTCATGTTTGATTTAATATATGACTAAAAGGTGCAGCCTTGAGTGCACATTGGTTGCTTTGTGACTACAAGCCTCCATCCCGGTGATTCCGTGATATTACCTAGAAAACAGTGGGTATTGCCTACCTGCAGCCAAAGAACCGGTGGTTCGGATATTCCGGGCCGGTGTTTGTCAGTAATACCAGATCCACTGTAGTGGAGTAGAACCTTTCTAGATTACTGTCCTCTGTTACCATACTGTTGCGCAAGCGTGGGTGAGTAGCTCTCCCCCGAGACGCATAGGCATCCGAAACTGATCCTTTGCGCAGCCGCAGTATCACCCAGGGGGTCTGAACGTCCCGGAAGAAGGTGCCGCCCTGGCTCCTCCCCTGACATTATTTAATCTTGTGGCCCGTTTTGAGTGCTTCCCCCTGGCAGACGTGAGGACGGGGTAGGTTCTCTATATCCCGCACCCAGAGAGAACCGTGAGTACAGTAGTGGCATTTTGTTGCGAAAGGGCACATTGAGTTCTGAGTGCTCTGCCCATATACAGCTTTTGGACCTTACCGGTTCCTCTCTGTTTTCCATTCGCTTTTGAATCACATTTTCCCCACTTTGCTCTCCTTTATAGTCCAAGAAGGAGCCAGTGCCCCGCGTCTTTGGCCAGAGGAGAGGTTTCTTTCCCCGATAATGTCGGGTAAGGCCTGCCTTTTGATTCTGTTTTCTTCGTACGCATGCCCAGTGATTTAACATACATGCGAAGTCCCCATATTTTATGCACTATTTTTAGTCTTTAAATTCATACTTAACCTGTGCATTGTCTGATGGGATTGTGACGAAGGATGGTGTCAACTATATGGACACCATAAGCCTCTTTAGATTGGCAACTTTGAGAATTTAGAAATTTTGGGCAAGCATATATGGGCCCGAGTCTGGGGGGTGGGGGGATGTTGACATTAGGGGTACACTAGGTGTTCCCTACGTTCTGGTCTTGTGTGTTTTTATTGTGGCAGGTCGTGCACACGAATGTGGCACATTTTGATGCACCAAGTTGTACTGATGCTCATACTGTGTGTCCTCTATCTTGTTGTTTCTTTCCTAGGTTACTTATCAGGAGCATTTACAAACTCTCACCACCCTGTTTGGGAAACAGTATGGTGGTCCGCCCTGACCAATCATGAGGGTATTTACTTTTAATCATTCATTTCACGTGCACTTCACTACATCTGTCTTTTGATCCTGAAGACGCGCCAACGACCCTGGTGGCAATAGGGGCGCGAAACATGTTGGTCCACGACAGGCATAATATGCCTGCAGGGGTAACTTAATACCCGAGGGGTTCTAATCTATTTTATTTTGGCAATATCCCTGTTCTAGCTTTTTGATTTTGTAACCCCGGATTAAATTTTACTTATCTTGCACGCACTTTGTTTTACCCTCTTTTAGGGACCCGCACCCCACACACCCACATGCACCATCCGGCATTTCCCCAAAAAGATCTCCGCTAAAGTGACCCTTCGGGGGACCCGTAGGGCATTGCAGCGCCGGGCCCGACGAGGAGCAAATGCCCGATGATGAAGCATGACACCTTTCGGGGTGTGTGAGGGCAACAGGGGACAAGACTTGCTTTTTCTCCTTTGTGCGGGGCCCCTTCCCATACCTAGGTCCTTGCTTTCTTTTTTCTTTTTGCTTTCCGGTAGGGGCTATTTAGCACCCTTCCTTTGGAACAGTGTCTTTTGTTGATTTAAGTATCATGTCAGAGGAGCGCAGACACTGGACCATAATTTGCTCCTCGGTCCCCCCCCTTCTTTTGTTGACTTACTTAAAAATACATCTCTGTATTACCTCCATCTTAACTAATGCTGTTTGTTACTGCATGAACTTATCATGCATTGCTGTGAGCAACTTCCAGCTTCTTCTGCCATAGCAATAAGGATTCTGTTAGAATAGTGTTGTGACCTAATAAGATTATGTTTAGCACTGATCGTGCCACCCACAGAAGCGGCCTGTAAAATATGACTCGGGCCTGCCATTGCAGAGCCTGTGTGCAGTCTGGGACTGCCATGTCGACTTGGCAAGTGCACACAATGCCAGTCCCTAAACCTTCCCTTTTCTACAGGTTAGTCACCCCTAAGGTACCCCGGTGGGCAGGGTGCATTGTATGTGAAAGGTAGGACATGCCCTGAAGTGTGTGGCATGTCCCGATAGTGAAATACAACCAGTTTTGTTTTTCACTATTGCAAGGTTATCTGTTCCTATTGGCCAGAATGGGCAGTTAGTTTGTTTTTAACATCTAATAAACATAACTGGCCCTAGGAACAAGATAGGAAAATAAAGTTTAGTATGCCTGAACTCAGAACGTAAAAGTGAATCTTTTAGTGAGGGTGATTTCTACATTCTGTGTTTCAAAATACCACTTTTAGAAAGTGGGTATTTTCTTGCCTAACCATCCAGTGGGCCTCTGCTAGGTTTGTGTATTGCATGTCTGGCTTGTGAGTGACAGGAGCTGAGGAGAGGGCTGCGGCTCCGGCAGTCTGATGAGTCAGGGCTGAGCTGAATGGGACCTAGGTTGAATTTAGAGAAGGGGGAGGAGATCATTACACCTGCCTGGGCCAGGTCTGCCTTCAACAATGCTGTATCCACCTCCTGCCAGGAAGCTGCACCCGTGAGGACAGAACTGTTTTTTGCTGGGTACAGACACTCTCTGCCTTCAGAGAGTAAAGAATGTGTGTGTATAAAAAGGGGAACCCAGACACCAGAACTTTAGATCACTTCTGGGAAATCAAGAGGAACCTTTGCCAAGGAGAAGAGCCAGAGAAGCTGAGGAAGATTACTGCCCCTGTGCTGTTTGCCGTTTGGGGTTGGCCTGCAGTGGCTACTTGCTGACAAGGGAAGGAGAAAAGGACGCTGCTGTTGCTTTGTCATCTTGAGGAAGATCTCCAAGGGCTTGAAACTGAGCTTGCCTCCAGTTCTGAAGTCTCAGGGACACAAAGACTTCACCACCAGCTCCCCTGAAGTTCCTTGCTGAGAATTCCAACCTGCAAAGAGGTGCCTGCTGCTGTTTAGGACCTCTAGGGACTGTTTGTCGCTGGGAGCTGGAAGATAGGCGCAACGTGGAAGAAGCGTGTTGCATCCGCACCGATTCCTGATGCATTGCGGAACCACGGGAGGAAGCGTGCTGCATCCGCACTTGGTTCCGATGCCTCGCCGAGCAACCAGGAAGAAGCGTGCCGCATCCACACTGGGTCCCTACGCTTCGCCGAGAAGACCACCGCAGCACCTGCCATGCGGCTGCAAACGTGCACGCATCGTACCGGATTGTCGCATCGCATCAAGCCACCATTTTGGGGCATCGTAACCAGAACGCAGTAAGAAACGGACGCATCCCCTCCTTTCCGGTAAGGAACCGACGCATTACCTCCCCTGCGCTGCAGTAAGGAACTGACGCATCACCTCCCCCAAAGCAAGGAACAGACGCATCACCTTCCCTGGGACCCTTTTGTTTGTTTTGCGTGACGCATCTAAGGTACTTTGTTGGAAAAGTGTCGCATTTACATCTTGCATTGAACTGAACTATTTCTACCATTTGAAAGTCTTATTTTTAATATTGTATTGTGGATTTTTGTCGATTGGTCTTGTTTAGATAAAGATTACTTATTTTCCTAAACTGGTGCAGTGCCCATTTGTAGTGTTTTCACTGTGTTACTGTATGTATTCAGAAATGCTTTACACACTGCCTCCGAGATAAGCCTGTCTGCTCGTGCCAATCTACCAAGGGGGTGAGCAGGGATTATTTTAGGAGTGTATCCCCCTTACCCAGACTAGAAGCAAGGGTCCCTATTTGGACAAAGGTGCAAACCATTGCCAACTAGAGACTCCCATTTCTAATAATGAGAACAATAATAATGATGATCATCGTCTTCTTCTTGACACCTGATATGGAGATCCGAAGGGCTGTGTGCCACTGCAAACATGCTCTCATCATCGGAGTATCCCACTTCATCATCTTCATGTTCAAAGAGCTCCTCTGGAGGAGCAGGAGACACCTTACTTGGTGAAGTATGTGCAGGCAATAGCATTTCTTGTGAAGATATCCGTCTAACCGGTGGTCTTACAGTGTTGTCCATGTCCTTTTGAACATCCTTCGTCGATGCAGGTAACGATTTCGTCAACAGATCTGAAATCACTGGTAGAGGTAATCCTGTAAATGTATTGTCGATGGTAGAACAGTCGGAGTGTCTGTCAATGGCTTGGACGTCATCGGCACTGGCGTCGTCCGCGGTATTGTTTGCAGTATGTCTAAGCTGGACAGCATTAATACTGGGTCTGTCGATGGGGACGCCGCCAATGATGGACTCGTCTGCATTTGGGCCGTCAATGGTTCTACTGATGACAGACGATCTGTCAACAGTGCAGATGATGAAGAGTGAGTCAACACTAGCTGTTTGGGTATCTTTGTCAAAGCCTTTTAAGCAAAGTTGCCGTCGACGCCGCAGGTTTCACCTTTACTGACACTATGGCCAATGAAGAGTTTGACAACGACATCACCAGCTTGGACAGCAGTGAAGAGAAGGTCGATGTCGCCCTGGCTGTAGTAACAATAGAGACTACAGCCGACGACTGCATCGACAACAACTTCGTTGACGAGAAAGCAGATTTTTGCTTCAGAGGTGACAGAATCATCGTTTTTGACTCTGCTAGACTTTGAAGCTATCTTAATAATAGTGGTGGCAGCTGAAGGTGCAGTAGGCTGTGAATGGCGTCCTTGCGAGGGAAGCAGTTTCTTTGAAGTTGAAGGATGGTCCTCAACCTTAGAAGAATGGTGCTGCTTTTTTGCCACTTTAGAGGGTTTTCGAGACATAATCTCCACAGAACTTGCTCTCTTTTTAGAGGAGACAGTCTTAATTGAAGTATGACTGTTGTCATCTGATTGAGGGTATTCCTTTGTTTTTAACTTCTGTAGCCACAGAAGTAGTCTACCTTCTCTATCTCTTTTGCGAGAAAGTGCAGCAAATTTTACAATCCCTCACCTGATGGTCTGGGGGAAGGCAATAAATGCATTTCTTGTGAGGATCATCCGAGTGAAGCCTCAGCTTGCCACAGTAATCGCCATGCGTAAACAATGATCTCTTAGGTGTAGACAGGTTATCCCATTGATGAGAAGCTGTAGAGAAGATCAAGAAACAATGTTTCTGAAGAAAACATTTCTGTCAGGAAGGCCCGAAACACGATAAACATAGTCCTAAACATATTCACCAACTTCGGCAGGTACTCTGGGTGCACCATCAATTGGACCAAGTCATTGATCTATGTGCTCAGGGGGAGGTTCCCGCCCCTGCACTGGGAATGTAGCATGACAGAAGCAGTGGATGGTTTTAAATACCTAGGCATCTACATCGCTAGAGACCCTAAGCTGTATTATGATCACAACCTCCTTCCACAATTACAGCATCTCAAGATCGACGTGGAGCACTGGAAGACTCTCCTGCTGTCCCTACTGGGTAGAGCTGCGCTTTTTAAGATGATGTCCCTGCGCCGCTTTCTGTACATTTTGCACAACTCACCCGCTCCAATCGCAGCGACCTATTTTGTGGCAATAGAGAGCGAACAAAGAGCTCAACTAGGGGTCAAGGGAACACCACGAATATCATTCTCTAAATTGGTACGGGGTTGGTATAATGGAGGTATTGGGCTCAATGATATCAAAAAATACTACTGGGCTGCGCAGTTGGCAGCGATCAACCAAGGCATGTACCGACCATACGACGATCCAGGATACCGAATGTATAGATGGCTCCTACCGGGTGGATCCTATACCAGGGCACTCTATTCCAGACCCGCTAAACTACAAGGGACCGGACCTACGTCACACTCTGTCCAGATTTGGCATACAGCTCATAAAAGCTTAGGCTGGGCCAAGAAAATCACACAGACCACCTCCCTGTGGAACTCATACCTGTTGGGAACCCTTCGGAAAACTAAGAGATTTGACAGATGGGATCTGATTGAACTGTCTCAGGTGGGTGACGTGGAGGCAGGGCAAGGTGATAGTATTCTCGTTGCAGTACTGAGAATTCTAACTGGCAGATTCTGAATTATTTAGAAACTTCCAGGTGAGACATGCCTTGCATACATGCATTCCATTAGGGGGGACAATACCTGAAGCAACGCCACTGGAGGATAGATTCCTCGACGGGTACATGCCTAAAATAATCAATATCCTTGACCTACCAGAAGTTAATTAATAACGCTTCCAATCCGCTGATACGGCTCCGTGAGAAATGGGAAGACAATCTGCTAGAATTGGACGATGAGGACTGGATGGAAGCGCTCGCTTCCCCCAGGGAAGTCGCAATCTCATCACAGCTTAAACTGGAGCAATTAAAAATACTTCATATAGAGTATACTAATCAGGACCAGCTTTGGTCCGGATGGGTTATGGAGAGGACTCACAATGTAGGCGAAATTGTGGGAGGGAATGCACGTTCCTACATATCCCGTGGGAGTCCGCTAACATCAGTAAATATTGGACAGAAGTTCTCAAATGTATGGAATAGGTGCTGGGACTGGACCTGACACTAGAGGCTAAGAGGTGTCTGTTGAATGTGTGGGGATAGACGGATCGGAGTAGCAAGGATAAAACATGGGCAACACTGGGTCACATGGCGGCCAATCGCAACATTGCCAGACTGTGAGGAGCAAGGAAAACCCCAGGCCTAAATTCATGGAAACAGGACATGGGCTGGTGTATGTTCCGTGAAAAAAAACTGTGTATGTGTCCAGGGGATGTCCGAAAAAGTTGTCTCAAATATGGAGTAAATGGAATGCCTACCGTGGAAATATCTGTGCTCCCCCTCTTCTTCCCTTCTTCCCCTCTTCGAAGAACCTGTACATAATGAACATTGTGAAAACTGAACTTACATAATTGTAAATAACATGCGTTACCCATAACATAATCCACAATTTGTATATGCAAAAGTTTGTACGATCCAAGCACCCAAAGACTGTGTATGTAAATCTGACATGCTGTCTAATAAAAAAAAAAAAAGAAACAGTCTTGGCTGGGGTGCCAGAGGCAGGCTATCTCCCCACAGGAGTGAATGGGAAGTGTGATACTGTTACATACTGATATGTCCATTTCTACTGTTTTGTATTGATCTACTGTACCGCGAGAGCCAGGGATGATAAACTCCAGATGTATTAATCGCATCATTTCTTATTCATGTTCCTGCTTTGTGCTTTCAGATTCTGTACTATATAATGAGCATGTTTAATAAAAATATTTTTTTAAATAATAATTCAATATACAATAAAAATGACTAATACATGAAACAACAACAAAAAAATTGTTTCACGCGCTCCATGTGGAGTTTGAACTCCAGAAAACCCAATTATATTCATCTTTAAAACTGCCCCACATCTTGACATTTTATCTGACGGTGCTGGTTGACCTACCAGAATATAATCCATTAGAATCTAAATTTTATCCTGATCCCACTAAGCCAGGGCAGCATATTTTGCCTCTACAAGTCCCTGGTAATTAGTATGCCAGATTGTTTAACTGCTTTGCGAGTTGCTGGAGAAACGCCAGGATAGCCCATTTTGAACTGGTCATTCACTCCCGTCTACGCCTTATAGAATAGTAGTGCCTACATACATCTTATCTTACTCCTAAATGCCTGAGGAGAATGGGCGTACTCCCCTCACCTTCCTGCCCCAGAAGCGCCAGCAATGAATGTGACTTCTTTCACATGGAAATGCCCTAGTGCTGGGCACTATTGAGCCAATGGTTTCTCCACCCTTTCTGGAGTACTGGAATGGCCGATTAATTATTCTCACTGTATTGCTCTAGTGGGTATTCTGGAGGATGTAGGTAGCCTTAGAGGGGAACATACCCTGGTGGCTATTGGTACAACAATAGCCAAACAAGGCATTGCCCTGTATTGGAAGTCCTCTAAGTCTACCCCTGGCTTTATGGAGGGCGGCAATGGATTGGTGAGCCAAACTGGAGGAACCGATTAACAAAGCATGGGGTTGCTCGCATGAACACAAGATCTGAGAGACATGATGGTGCTATTAAAATTTGCCAAATACCTGATGTACTGCAATGTATCGTTTATGAGGATTTCAATTGATATGAATGTTGGTGCTCTGTCTGTTTGATTTATTTTGTCTTTGAACAATAAAATGTAATTACAAAAAAAAGTGCTCAACATGTAATAAATTTATTGCTCATTATTGGCGTCATCGGTTCTGGCGCCACCTTGAGTGCTGCCACTTTGATTAAAAATCAGTATTACATAGTCCCTATGCCAATTATAATTCATAAGAATTATGATGGGCTGAAACAGGGAAACCACAATACCTGTAAAATATTCTGGCTTAAGATAGTACAAATCTCACGGTGTTCTGCCAGCTCCCTTTTTTGTGGATTGAACTGTAAGAACTCGAGATAGTTCCTATTCCTGTTTTCCGATGAAATATTTAAATAACTATGTGCATGGAAGAAAGAGGGCCGGGACCCTGCTCACACCTCGTGGATGCAACATCTTGTTCCAATAAGGGAAACAAAGGAAAGCTGACTCTGCAAAGGGATTTACTTGAGGTAACTAATAATGAGATGGGCGAAATGATAAACTCCAGATTGTTAGCGTGATGTTGTAGTAAGCGGTTGAGGTTTACTGCTACTATTTAGTTAGTTTTGAAATGTGGTGCGGTCATCTTTACCATACCACATTAGTAATAGAAGGGAAATTATTTACCCCATCAAGGAGTTGTTGTGAGAAGACCTTTAATAATCTCTTAGATTAGAAGAGGGAAGTGAATGAGTACTAACTGAAATATGGGTGAATGTCTTGATAGATATGCCAATAAACGTAACAAAAGTGTTGTAACCTTGCTACATGACAACAATATCAAAAACAAATGACTGAATGGCAGTACATCAATATTGCAAATGTTGAAACCGTGTAAAGAGGGAAAACCCGCACCTATAAATGGTCCATCTCCTTGCGTTTTCAGACGAAGCTGCTCTCCCAGCTCCAGCTCCGTTTTCTCAGTTTCTGCCTCCGACAGCCAAAACCCCACAGTGCCGCTGGGAGCATACCTCTCTGTTAACTTCACAAGTTCAGTCTTCGTCACAACTCGCTTCAAGTCCTCAAGTGATAGTTTATCAGTCTCTCCTTTGGCGTCTACCTCTAGTGTGATACATTTAACAAATAGAATTACAATTGATCAATTTGTATCAAGTTTTAATGAACAGTTTCTCAATAATTCACGGACCATAGAAAGGTAAAGTGCTGTTCTATTCGCATAAAATTGATGTCAGATTGCCTGTATCATTATAAGCATAGCATGAACTATTTTGTGCACATATGAATTAGCACAATAATTAAAAATTTGCGTTAGTAGTGGAGCATTCCTGAAATATACATCTAATGTTATTTGGAATTTAGAAAACACAACAACCGTTCCAAATGTTTACGCTCATACTGAACCTGAATGCTTTTAATAACACAGAAATGGGCCACCCCAAGTTTCAAGGACTTCGTCCCTCTGACACCAAGCATTGGTCATTTAGCTACTACTCTCCCTCGCACTCTGGAAACCCTCCATCAGACGGCTGGGTAACATCCTTTTCATTCCAAAACTCTATTCATTTTTAAATTATACTGATAAAAAAAGACAATGATATCTCCTGAGGTATTCTTCAGTTTTAACATAAGTATAATGCTGCATAATTACAAACACAATTTTTTTGTGCACAGTCTGCATTTTTTCATTTGGAGTCTTGTACTGTATTTACGAATACCCTTCATCTAAGGCCTTCGTTAACAGTGACCACATACTGCACCCCAAACCCATTCCAACTTGCCCTTTGACCCTGGGTCTACAATTACCAGGCCTGCAAACTCCAGATCCAGTATTCCCAGGCGGAGGGACATCAGACCCAGCCCAGAGTGCAGTGCTGCTACGAAGGGAGCTGCAAATGCTCCCCCAGCTCCACAATTACCAACTCTGCCATCCCATTGCACCCGCACCTCACCATGGGCCAAAAGAAAGCTCACACATCGACTTACTCTCAGATTCAAGGAGGTAGCAATGGGAGTACTTTTGAGACTATTATTTACCCCAGAAATAGAAAAAACACACAGAATTGGACCCAGAATTCCTGGGCTTATATGTTATTTCCCATTTTGGGGAAAATAATTCATAGTTTACATATTTTGGAGCAAGGAATTAGTGATTTTGGTACTAGGGTCCCCGCATCAAGATACGGAGAACATATAATGAGGGCCTAACCATGGCAATGTAGGCCGATAGCAAATTTTTGGCTAAAGGTGTTAAGTCACATACACAACATTACGGGGGTGACAAATCCCTGCCCGCCTCTGGCAGCGCTGCTTGGAGTACTTGACACTATCCCGCCCAAAGCACGCAAGCTGCCAGAAATATTGTTATTACAGGCTAAAAGACAGGTAGCCATACATTGGGGAGCAACCAGACCCCCTATGATATAGGAATGGATAACAAGTGCTACATACTGTAAGACACAGCTGTCTAACTATTGGGAACTTATGCCGGCCAAGTCCAGGCCGAAAGACATCTGGGAACCTTATGAGAGGTGGCTAACCTCGGCTGTGATTGATGATTACTGCACCAAGATTGTGTTTTTTGTTGACCTCAGGTGTTATGCATATATGCAGGGTTGCGTTTTGCTGCCTCCTAACTGTGAAGTACTATATTACCCATTTGGCTGCCTGGAACGGCCCGCCTGTGTCTTCAAAATGCTATAATTATTCCTGTTTAATTGCAATTTGTGATGGCATTATGATCAGCACCGACAGTATGACGAAGTCTAATACACTGCGTATTCTTTTCTTTCTTACTTTTTCTTTCAATTTTCTGTAAGATTGTTTTGTCTTTGAAAATATCAATAAACAGAATTTAAAAAAAAAATGAGGGCCTAACCGTTAAGCAATTAGCTTGATATCCCCTGCATAGACATTTACTAAGAAAATGTTATTTTCTGAGTCGATTAGTGTGTACACCCCATTTATTATATGTACAGCAAACCTCAACACGTTTATTTATACATCTTGAATGTGTGAAATACACACATTTCCTTACTGAGGTGTTTTGAGGAGAAAGATAAATATGTGGGACTCTAAATTAGAGTCCCTCTATAGACTGCAAGTCTTACACCGGGAACTCTCTCACTGCACCTGTAGACACATGCAAGTAGACCACCTTGGAATGTTTACATGAAAGCTCTAACTAGGCACTAGTTCTTGCCTCTGATACTATGCATAAGTGGATGAATTTAAAACTAAAAACAAGTCTAATGCTCGCTTAGAGATACATGATGGTAATAATAATAATACCAATATTACTTCTAACAATAATAATAATCAATGATGCATTCAGCGTAATTGTTTTTAAAAAAAAATAATTTTATTGATAAAAATAAAAAACAAAACACCACAAAATTCAAAACAAATACCATATAACTCAAAATACCTATTGAGACCTTAAAACTTACAATAATATAAATAAAAACATTATCTAATATACTACAAAGGAGTCATAGTCACAAATAAATTCAAAGAAGCACTGTTTACAAAGTTTCATTATCAGCCGCAAACCGGGAGTCGTCCTTAAAAGGAGCACACAGCCAACCTCTGCTTTTGTTCCAGGGGGCCCAAATTCTCGTCCACTTACTCGGGCAGCCTCTACTCTCATTCACCGCTCTCTCAGCCTGCATGCACCAGTCCATATCGGACTCCCAATCATTCCATTTCAAATCAACCCCCCCAACCTTCCAGGTTCCGCTTAGCCACCATGCATCCCAAAGTGAACCATAATCGCTCCGGTCTAGTAAGATCCGTGGCATACCAAATATTCAAAAGACACAATCTCGGAGAAGCCTTCACTTCTTTACAGCAAATCTGTGATAAAATAGAGATGACTTCCCCCCCAATACTGTTGAATAGTCGGACAATCCCACCATTGGTGTAAGTAAGTACCCAACTGCCCGCAGCCACAGGGACATAGCGGGGAGACAAAAAAACATTTTGAGCAGTACGGAGCTTGTGTAGTAGGTCCTATGCAATAGTTTGAATTGGATCAATTTAAACCAGGAGAGAATCGCCACCTCCCGGGGTGACGCTAGGGCCTCCCTCCATTCCTCATCCGAAATCTCACCCACGTCTAAGCACCATTTCGTACGGGGATCAGGTGAGTTATTAAGGAGATTACGGTATGTGAGAGAGATATGTCTTTGCTGGGGAGATAGTCATCTAGTAACCTATCCTCCAAAGGGGAAGACAGCGGCACCTCCTCGCCCCTAGAGAGCACCGTGGTCAGTACACTACGCACCTGAAGATAGCGAAACGTTTCCCCTTCTTGCAGTTGATATTGTCGTTGCAGATCGGCGAAAGGTACTATACCGCCCTTAGCCCACAGGTCACCCACTCTAGACAGGCCAATCAAATCCCATTTGTCAAAACCGGGTTGGCCTCCAAGCGTACCCAGGCGACAAGAGTCAAATAATGGAGTCGCCTGCGTAATCCTGCCATTCCAACCCAACGCCGTGTTCGCAAGGTGCCAGATGGAAACTATTGTGGAGGTCGGAGTGAATTTGGGCTCCTGCTTTCACCCACCATACAAGGCCCGTAAGTAAGCACCCGGTATGTCCATCCGATATTCCAGGTCATCGATTGGTTAAGGACAATAAGTTGCGAAGCCCAATAGTATAATCTGATGGACGGCAAAGCTATGCCATCATCATACCAGCTCCCGATAAGCTTAGCGAAGGCAATGCGAGGTGTCCCACCGTTCCACAGAAGGCAGCGAACCTCGGACATTCCGCGCAATTTTTAGCTAATTTGGCCCTCGTTACAACGTGAGGTATTTCATTCAGAGCAATAACTCCAGGTGAAAAGCCACAAGCTGCAATTCTAAGTTTGTCTGTGCCCATAATTAAAGAGTGAAAAACTTCACACGTGATAATCCTGGACCAGAGACTCCGGCAGACAGTAGCTACATGGCGTGGTATTGCCTGCTCACTGCATGCCCCCTGCAGTCAAAGGGCAGCAGATAATGTTCCTCCTGAACAAGCACAAACTTGCCCTGCACCCAGGGCACAAGTCCTAAAACAAGAAGTGGGGGGACTAACCTAGTTAATCAGTATACAAGTGGCATCACAGTACGTGGCATCACAGGAAGTGAGATCACAAGAAGTGACATCAGATCTTAAGCCCTCATATATATGTTTAGCAGGTGTATCATGAGTACATTTGAGCACATTGAGTATACTTGCAAACCCTACTAATTTAGGCAGAAGATTCACAATGTTGCTTTTTGTCAGAGTAAAGCTTCGATTAGCCATAGTGCTTTAAAAAAAAATGGTGATATTTAAATTATAACAACGCCTCCTCAGGGGTAGTAAGCGCTATATAAATGCTATTTATTTTGCGCTAATACTGGGAAAGATCAACACATCTTAAGTGCTTACAGTGCATGCATATCTCCTAAACAGAGCCTGATTAAAGTGAAAAGCTGCCTCTCTTAAGTATGTGTGAAGTGCTAACAAGATGTGAGCCTTTGTTTCCCCCTCTGCTGCATTTGCTTCTAGGTGTGAGGCTCCTGACTACTGCCAGCCAGGAGACTCGAACAAAAGGAGGCCTGATGACCCCTCAGTTTCGGCCTTTGTTATGGGCCCAGCTGGAGTCAGAAATAAGAGAGCACCATCTCCTCCCCGCCTGCAGGTTGTTGCGGATCAAAATCAGATAACAACGTGCAGTCACTGCTGAAAGTGTCCCAGTGTTTGGAAATTACACTGGGACGAATTCTGCGTCTTTTTCAGTGGGGCCCAACTTCTTGGCAGGGTGGACGCCGTCCACCCTGTGAAAAAAGTGGGCAGACGCTGTCCACCCATGTGTACCCCCGACTCGTGCCCTGCCTGCACCTGTGTCCCACCACCTCACCCCTACCCCTCCAGCCCTTCCTCCGATAATTTCCACTAGAGTATGCAGAAAATCTCAGCAGCTTTTTGCCGAAATAGGGGGAAACTGCCCAGTAAAGGACCCGGTAATTCAGAGAGCGAGTACTTATTGCCCATTTCAGGGGAAGATCTTCTGATGGCGGAATTTGGTGCAGAGATATTAAATTCGTACCCCGCCCGCCCCCCATCCTGCACACACACACACACACAAATCCCCCCTACTCCTACCCCCTACAACCCACCCTCCCCCTCCAGTAAATCAACCCATAATTCCAGAAAACTCATAATCAGGGCCTTTGTACGAACGGTATTGAACTAGTCATATTTTAGATTCTCTTCCCATTTGTAATTCGACATACACACCTCGCTAGAGGTAGGAAGGAGGAAGTTGTAGGTCAGGTGTTCAGTGCAATGGAGCAGTTGAAATTACATCACAGGTCTGTTAATAGGAGTTGAGTGGAAGGAGAAGAATGCATCAGATATCAGGCACATTTCACAGTTGCATACTAGTCCAGAGGCATACGTTGGCATTTGTGGTGCATGGAGGCTTGGTCATAACTCTACACAGCACAATTTGTATGTGTCTATCTATGGTAAAGCTCTATAGAGTGGTAAAAGCTTGCAGTTTGATCACACGCCGTTTTCCTATTCCAAAAAGAATCATTTATTTATTAATGAGCAACTGAACTATTGAAAGTTGTGCAAACCTTTTACTCCCTTGCAACAGCTAAAAGTGAACGGATATGCTCACAAGACCAGACAGAGGCATTCAATTGTTTCGTCATCTCAAAGATTAAGGTGAATTCAGGAATTGCTCCCTTAAAAGGGACAATGATGACCCTCCTAACATACGTCTGGCCAGTTGCTTAAATACAAATCCTGAATTCAGCCGTAATTGGTTGGAATATGTTAAACTGCAAGCAGGAAGACCCCCCTTCCATCAATATCAGGAAGGGAGTCCTGTTGAGGTAGTAGTACAGACTGTGAACAATGTGAAAAAACAGTTCCTTAAATTCTGGCTCTGTCCCTGGTGGTTAAACTACTCATTAATCATCTCCAAATCTCATAGCACCTCATACCAATAATCTCGTTCCAGGTCTACCTTCTGTAAAGGAGATACAGGAGGAAGACGTGATGGGCCAACTACAAGCCTTCAAGGGGAACTATGTATTATTGATATTCACTACAGTGGATTTTGGGCAAAACATGGCATTTAGCAGCACTAGTGAATGTTTGGGATGTTATCTTGAAGATGGTTCTGCTGGAGCTTTCACAATTATTATGCTGGATCGCATAGCGGAGTATGAAACTGTAGTCCATATGCTGCTTCTCTCTTAGTAGGATTTAAGACACCTACCACTGATTTCAACTAAGCGAGAAGCAGCTTACGGACTACAGTTTCAACCATCTAAGAGTAGGATTTGAGACACCTACCACGGATTATAACTCTTAGATGGTTCTTCTTAGAGGGCTGTCCCTAGTATGTCAAGCTTGGACCTTATAGTTCAAAACTATTTCCAATCACTCTTAATTTTCTGCATGAATACCTAGTCTCCCTTTCACAGTTTAATATGTATATTATGTTCAATCTAAAGCTGATTAGGTCGGAATAATTCATTCATATGCTTATGCACATTCAAATTGAACTCCTAGTAAGTAGCCGTGAGAATAGCTTAAACAAAAATTCTATGCTGTGTAAGGGACAGGGGGCTGAAATTAAATGCTACCAAAATGGAAGTTATTCTCTTAAGCCCTAAACACGACATTATATGCCCCGGACTATGTCCTTAATAACAAGTTGTATTAGTACTGAAACTAAATTTGTGTGCATGGTTATAATCAATAATCATAAGTACTCCTTACCTTTATACAAAAGCTTTGTTACACATGATTGCCTTAAAATGCACCAACAGATTATATCAGTAAACGTAATGACATTTTAACCAGGAGTGGTTATAAACCTTATGATGCATGCTTTGTTTCATGATTCTCCTCGGCTCAGAAGCCATTTTAATTATTGGTGAACATTCACACATTTAATTCATCACTTAGTAAAGTGTTGTCTCATATTCAATGTTGGTATTCAAAGGCGCGATTTAAAAAAAAAAATGTAAATCCTCATTTGCCTCAGACCTCAGTTGACACAAGAGTAGGTTGTCTACAGCCGTTTCTCAGTTTAGGGAGATGTAGGCTTCAAAATCGAATCAGGGAAAGGCACCTACCGGCTACCAACAATCCCACCTGAGGTCACTGTACCCCCTTTGGAGAAGGGGGATGGTCTCACTCTTTTCTGATAGCTTCTAGCCGAAGACTGTTTATGTTGGCCAGATGGAAAAAAAGAAACTCCTCTGAGAAGGCCAAACACAGTCAAAGAGCATCCATGAGGCTTAATCCTAGGATTCATAAGATTGTTATAGAAGGAGGTAAACACTTAGTGTGTCTGAGACCACTTTACCAAACATTCCCATATTACCTTTTTTCAGCGACTTTGTAGTCTAGCCAAATCAATCTTTGAGGTTTTATATAAAGAAGACAACCATTCTACGTGGGTGGGGGGCGTGACCTCTACCCATTTCCTACAAATTTCCCTCCTGCCAACAATATTGCATAGAATAGAAAACCCCTAGCGGGCCCTGTTATTTCGCTGTCTATACCAAAAATAACCAAAGGGAGGGAGATTTGAACAGGGAATCCTAGAATGTCTGTTATAATAGCACCCACTTTCCCACAAAATTCATTTATCACTGGGCAGTCCTTGAACATGGAAGGCGCGATTTTCATTAAGTAGTGTGTTCAGCAGGATACTTATGTCTCACTATCTGTGTTTCAAGGACTTCTCACATTCTTCATGTGAGACGATACTGGCTTCTGTTACTTAGTCTTGCTGAATTCACATGTTCACGATTCCATTTACTTGTATTGAGAGAAAGTGTATACAACTGCGTCAGAAATGTAAAGACTTTAGTATTCTGTGCTTCAATTGGATTGTGAGCAGATGCTATGATCGCTTGAATTGACAATTGTCATTTGTCTATTTTGTTTGGTTGTTCACTAATTTTTAATTAAAAGCAGGCTAGACTTTTAGCCCCTGAAGTGTTGTGTTTTATTTTACAATGGTTTCCAGCAAAATGAAGACTAAATTCCGGGCCTGTAGAGCAACTGTGATACTATTATGGAGAACGTTAAAGTTACTATGTAACAGTCAAAAAGGAATGGAGAGATTCCCAGTTCTCTGTAGAGTCTGCAGTTAAGGAGGCTACTTTAAACTGACGTCACTCTCACAAAGGAGAAACCAAAATGTTGATGTTATTCTGAGCAAAGCTGAAGGCAGAATAACAAGACGTGAAATTCTGGAACCACGTTTCAGTGAACCGATAATAAAACATGGAAATTAATTAAGGGAAGCAGAGGACGGCAGGGGCAAGCATGGGCAGGGCCACAGGTGTTGGTGCTGAGGCCATTTCCCTCTTATGTCCCAGGGTCCATCCTTCCTACTAGGGTTCAACAATCGATTGTCCAACACGGTGCTTTACTTTGGTAAAGAAAAGTACTTTAATACACATAATACTTCACAGAACATGCTACGTGGTGCAATCACTTAACTGGTGCTTAGGCCACTATGCCTCGGCTAGCCCCTGTGGCCCCCCAAGAGCCCCCCTTTGTGTAATTAGGCAGGTCTCAACCTTCAGGGTTCGAGTTTGCAAGGGCATTTATTAAGGATCAGGTGCAGATTGGGGGAGAGCTAGAGGGCGCACAGCAAGATGGCTGCACTATAGAGCAGCTCCGCCGGCCGATCCACAATCCTTGTAAAATCCTGCCTATCCCGACAGAATCCACTGCCCACTGAAGTAAAGAGGGGTGGTATACAAAGGACATGGAACATAGGAGCGAAAATATAGTATCAGGCTGACCTGAGAGGCGAGGATTCAGCCGGGAACTCGCAGGCCCGAGACGACAACATGGTGGCCCGACAGACCCGCTGAGTGCCAGCGTGCGGAGAATAAACAGCCGTGAATGATACATCCCTTGGTCGAGGACGGTGACCGGTGCCTCTGCCGACGCGATCCCGATCCCCTGGGACAGCGGGTGAGTGAGCGACATACAGAGTACCGGAGGACAGAGCACCGCCTGGACGACGTCCCCTGTCCTAGGCCGGCTGGAGTGGGGAGACCGCGGAGAACGGCGAGAGTTGCGCGGTCCCCTCCGATAGACCGAGGCGACAACCTGTGCCATGGGGCTGCTGCTGGCGGTGACTATTGAGAGCCTGTGGTGACCCAGGTAAGTGTTGGGGCGTGGCCACGGAGCACTGCGTAAGGCCTGACCTGCTGGCACCCGTGTTCGGGCACCCAAGAATGCAGCCTGGCCGGGTTCCTTTTTCCGATTTATGACCTCGGCATATGCAGCGATCCCCCGCGGCGAGGCCGCAACATCGTGGAGGGCACGACGACCACGGCACAAGCTGCCACCCCACGAAAGGGCTGATAAAGCACCACACTCCGCCAAAGCACAAGGGGCACGGACAGGAAAAAGCCACTTTGCGCATTAAAATAGATACCGGATTGCTGTCCCCATCATGGGGAAATAATCACCACCCCACACAGTACTGAGACATTGTGCAGCAGATTCATCCAATCATAGTGGTGAGAATGCGATGGACATCTGCGGGCAGACTAAATAAACATAGTACAGGCTAAACGTGGCACAGTGCCCCTGCCCAAAGAGCACACGAAAGGCAAAAACATGCCGAGATACTGCCGGTGCGGCGTTTGTGTATTGAGCTACCAACCCACTAGACGGCTGAAAAAGCATTACACTCCGCCATAGCAAAGTGGGCACAACAAAGGACAAGCCACTCTGTGCACTAAAACCGGTACCGGATTGCTGTCCCCCTACCAGGGAAAAAAAATCACTGCCTAACGTAGATCTAAGATACGGTGCAGAAGACCCATCAAGGCATAGGGGTGAGAACGAGACAGACATCTGCGGATCAACGAAATAAACACAGGACAGGTTAAATACGGCACAGTGCCCCCGCCCAAAGAGCACACGCAAAACAGAAACACACCTTGATACCGCCACTGTGCTCAGCGAATAAGGCCAAAAGAGATTACAATTGGTGCGTATGGACCCACAGCAGAACACAGGAAGCTGTCCAGTTGTCTGAATACTTGCAAAGGTACCACAGACATGCTACGCATGTGTGAATTCAGTGCATAGGTACTACAAGAGTGCCACTATCCTCCGCATGCAGACAAAGGTTTGACAGGTGGAGGCTGCGGCCTACTGGTGCCTCCTGGGAATAGATCACTGCAACACGCTATCCTGAAGGGGCCAAGGCTCCAGGCGGAGTGTGGAAGTCCTACCACTGAAAACACAACCTGCCTCCGGCCTGGAAACAGGACCTGTGGTCACAACAGACAGGCTCAGTGGAGAAAACATAGGGAAGACGGACCGAAGTCAATTGCGTCTAACGTTCGAACCACGGAAAAATGCTAAATCACAACAGGGCACCGCATCGGACTCGGACCTGGGGACCCCCAGCGAAAACTTGACAGCCATTGAAACAAGTATTGGCATAGCCAATAGGTCTCGACTTTGGGACCTTATAAGTGTTTAGCTAGAGCTCAGCTGACTCTTGGCTCGACCTAAAAAGCGAGTTCATTAGTGAGACCGCTTATGGCGCAGCCAAACAAGGCCACGCATAGGAGTCAGCAGAAAACCTGCTACAGGGCAATTTTTAAGGAAAAAGACACGGGAGAAGTCCTCTTAAACTACAAAGGATAGAGTGAGCGTGTTTATTTGAAATTAATAATAAAAGATTTTGTTCTACTTCGCAGTTTTGTCCAACGGAAAGCGGAATAATCAGTTTTAAAACAAGCCTGTTTATTTGATCAAACACAGCGTTCCTGATACTTTTGGCCAGGGCTTTAAGTGGGCCGTATCCTGCCGGTGCTAAGCACTGGCAGTTTTTTTAAAGTAGATGCTAAGACGGGTCCCTATCGGGCTCACCATTTATGCCCTCACCTTCAGGTAAAAAAATAAATAACCTGCAGTAGTACCACCCGTCATTGCTTTTTATGTAACTTCAAAGAGACACTTTTTTTCACTTTTAAATAGCGCAAACTCGGAAGAAGATATTGGTGCGCAAACATAAGCGCCATTTACAATACACAATGATGTATTCATTTTTTGAATCACAGGCTGTTGAGCCGACGTCAGGCTTGAACCTGCCCTCTCTGCTCAACGATCGGCAGCTTTAGTCTTACACCACAACCTCCCCCACAAGAAGAAAGCATTTTCAATATTAAATACAATGAAGCCATAGTTGTTGCTTCATCCATTGCCTTTGATCAAGCAGTGGGCAAAAAAAATAACCCTAACAAACATGACTCCCGTGTGTATTGGTTGTTTAAAAAGCACGTTCCTGGTAAAAGAATGAGCAAGCTGTTACAGGCTTCTCCAAAGGCTCGCCTGTTGATCCTAGATGCATGCGCATTTCCTTCTGGATGTGCACTCCACTAGGAAGCGAAAGCCTAAACATCAGACTTCAAGCTTCCAAGCATGATCTCCAGCTGAGTCTATTGTGTCCAAAAGATCACAGATGCTGTCTTTCACCACAAAGTGTTCCTTCGTCTGTTGACTGCACCCCAGACGGGACGCAAATAAGAACATGACTACCACCGGCATTGATCTAGCGTGCATACCGGCTTAGTTGCTTTATCACAAAAGACGCACGCCTAGGAATATTCTGGGAAGCAGTAAGAATCGTTAAGAGGCGTGTTGCACACTGGAGCAGACAGAAGGAGGAAAACTTGGTTTTACACAAACACCCATCACAGTAAAGATGTATCGAAGGGAATTGTAGACTTTTACATTGGAGCAAATGGAAAGGGCCGCTAACAACATGCACGTGTGTGTCCAAATTGAACAAGCGCGGCCACAAAATGTAAAGCGACCGCGCTAATTAGACAAGGAATGTCAGGAATGCAGCTGGCATCAGGCCGCGATGCTGCTCGCTCCCGAGCTCCCTAGGCCAGGGGAGTTAACGTTTTTTGAGAGAAGGCAGGACATGCACTCGCCTTTGGCCAATTGCGGGCTTTCAATTTTTAAAAGCCATATGCAATGACCAATCTTTTCAGCAAACTCGTGCGTGTGGCTTTTTTTAGCCACACGCACGAGTTTGCTGAAAAGCTGAAGTGATTCCAAGAGGTCATTTTCTAGAGCAGCGCATGCGCCCTGTGCTAGGCTCGACCTAAAAACACTTATTGCCATGCAGACTAGCTTACAGTCCACCGACGGGAAAATAGACAACCTGAACTTACGGATGGATCATATGTCCACGTAGCTAGACAAGCATGCAGTGCGATTGAGCGAGGCGGAGACCCGAATATCAGACGCGGAAGACGGCCTACAGCAAATGACGACGAAGACACTTGACATGGAAAAAGTGATGGCCGTTATAGAAGCCAAAAACGAAGACCTGGAGGCTAGATCCCGGCAAAATAAACTAAGGAGAACGGGACTACCGGAATCCTCAAACACCGGTCGCCTGGAGTCCTATATTGAAGAATTGCTAAAGGAGATCTTCGAGGCGGAACATTTATCGCCAGTACTAATTGTGGAAAGGGCACACCGCTCTCTGGCCACTCGCCCCCCCAACCCACCCGGGCCCCTCTGCACTCAATAATCCCCCGTCTGTTAAATTACAGAGCCCGTGACGCCATTCTTCGCATGGCGAGAGAAAAAGGACCTATAAGCCATCAAAGAAACAAGACTTCACTGTAACAGTCCAAGCAGCCAGGAAAGAATACCAAGCGGTGAAGAAAGTTCTAATGGGCGAAAAGGTGCTCTACGCCATGCTGTATCCAGCACGGCTGCGCATCAAAGTGGAGGGAAAAGTAAGAATATTACCACCCCAAATTCTGCAATGGACTATGCCAAGACCCTCAAGCGACGCAACCAAGACTTAGCCAACAAAGATACAGGCAGACGTGAAGAATCTCCACACAATGCGATAAATTAATAACATATCTGTAAGGAAGATCGACCTTTGCCCCCGTGTAACTGTTTACTGCCCTTCTGAAGAGAAGAATGGAGAAAACTGACTTGAACTATTCAGATAAGATAAAACTTTATTGATTAACCCAATGTTATCCACTGTACCTGTATGCACTGATAAAAGGTTGGGTAAGCCTATTATAGAGGATCGGCCACCTCCCTTTACAACTGGGAGGTTATTTGTGCTCTAGCGTTCCCCCAACGGGGGTTCGCCGTATTTATGGTCCTTCTTGTTGTATTTGGGAGCTATGTCAAGAGGCATGGGATGGCTTTAGGAAGTTGGGGGTTGCTGAAGTGCGTGGGGGTGGAACTGGGAGGGCGGGACGTGGGGTTGTTTTTATGAGGCTACACACAACTCCGAGGCTACAGAGATCGTCAAAGGTACTATCCATTCGCCCCAAACATCAATGGCAACATTCAGCTTACAAAATGTGAATATATGTCACAGCTAGAGAGTGAAGTAATAAACTGCCTGACGTGTAGTGTTCGAGGATTTAATTCACAATAAAAAAAAGACAAGTGGTAGCATACTTAGATCGGCACAATATTAAGATAGCACTGATGCAGGAGATGCGTTTGACTAAACAATCTTAGACCAGAATTGGCGCACAATGGGCCGGTTATACACTGGCATCCTCCTTTTCTTCATACGCCAAGGGAGTGCTTACGCTAATTAATAAAATCTCCCCTACACCATGAGTAAAAGTTGATTAGACGCAGGCGGCCGATATGCGATCAAACATGGTAAATTAGCTGGTAAATTGATCACTATTGTGAATGTATGCGGCCCCAACACAGATGACCCAGATCTATTTGAGAACATAAAAACTACATTGCGAGACTGGCCCGATGCTGAAATACTATTGGGGGGGGGGGGGAGGGAGGGGGGGGGGGGAGACCTCAACCCCTAGCAGGGACAAATCAAGCGGGAGGGGTGGGCAATCACCCAAAGCAGCTTGGATTATTAACGAAGGCATGGGCGAGCTGGGCCTAATAGACGCGTGGCATTTACGCAATGCAAAACAATCAGAGGGCACACATGCATCCACAACATATGGTAGTTGGTCAAGACTAGATTACTGGTTACTGAGTGAGGGAGCAATTGCCTGGGTTTCCACAATCGAGGCACGGACCAAAACACTATCAGATCATAGCCCCGTTAAACTCCAACTATTCATTCCACAAACTATACCTAGACAATTCACCTAGCACTTACACTCGGATGCACTGCTAGACCCACTCTATGTGTCTACGATAAGAGAGGCCATCATACAATACCTTTACCAAAACAAGAGCTCTGTTGATAGCGCTGCGATTTTGTGGGAGGCCTTCAAAGTCACGATAAGAGGCAAATGCATTGGCACGTCAGTTGGAATGAAAAGGACATCAGGGGTCAGCTATCTAAGGTTGAAGACACCTTGACTTGCCTCGAGAGAACATATGAGCAACAGCCATGGACACAGACACTGTCAGACATTAAAGAATCTAGAACGAGCTTGAGAATGGAGAGATTCGATCTGTCAAAAAGACATATAGCTCGTGCATATGGGGAGGAAGGCAGACCTGGGCACATCTGGCAAATAAAATCAAAGCCCATGTAGAACGACAAACAATCACCAAGATAACGGATGAGGCAGGAAGGGATCATTATACAACACAAGACATCATAACACAATTCAGACACACATACGCGGAACAATACACATCAAAAGGCGGGGTCGGTAACTTGGAAATAGAGGACTATCAGAAGTGGCCATAGCATGGCTGTCAGACGGACAAAGAAAGTCAACCAATCACCAAGACGAACGTTAGCGAGGCGACCCGCTCACTTCTTAACAAGAAAGCACCGGGCCCGGACGGCCTCACTTGTGAATTCTACAAAAAGTTTGCTGATGAATTAATACCCTATTTACTAGAGATGTATGATGAAGCCTACGAATCAGGCAAACTACCGCCAACGCTCAGAGAAGCACTTATAATTGCTCTACTGAAGAAAGATAAGCTGCCCACCCGCTGCGACTCCTATCAACCACTGTCGCTTTAAAACATAGGCGCAAAAATACTAGCAAAGATTCTGGCCACTAGACTCCAACCCCTGATGCCGAACTTGGTCCTTCCGGACCAATCCGGGTTCATTCCGGACAGATCCACATCATATCATCGAAGAACGCTATTTGCAATGTTTCACATACTGGATCCTGACGTACAAGCTGTGGCCGTTGTGCTTGACGCAGCCAAAGCTTTCCATTCTATAGAATGGAGCTATTTATCCCACATACTTCAGAGAATGGGATTCCCTCCCATATTTATTAACTGGGTGTGACTGCTATATATGGACCCCAAGGCACGGATTCGGGTGGAGGGGGCACACATCGGACCCCATTAAGGTAGGCAGAGGAACCAGCCAGGGATGCCCTCTTTCACCTCTCCTTTTTGCCCTGACGCTGGAACCTCTTGCCAGCTTTATAAGACAGGAACATCGAGCGGCGGCATTAAGATTTGTCCACCGCCCTGTCAGCATTGCGCTCTATGCGGACGATATGCTACTTTTTATTAGGGAACCAGAGACTTACATGGCTCCGATACTACAGGAATATATTCAATTTGGATTATATTCGGGACTAACCAGTAACTGGGCAAAATCTGGCATCGTCTCACTGAAGGAGAGGACTTCTCTGCACACTATAGAGTTCCCCCTTGTATGGACAACAGAACCTGAAAAGTACCTAGGGGTATAGGTACATCGGGAACCCGTCAAAGTTATGCAAGCGAACTATGGCACGGCGTGGACGACCCTGGAACAGCTGGTGACCAGGTGGTCATCGATGCCCCTATCGCTGGCGGACCATATTGCCCTCATTAAAATGGTGGTCTTACCATGCTTCCTGTACCTGTTCAGCACCAGTTGGACTTTCTCCCACTCCCGCCGCTGCTGCCCCTGTGGCCCTTCCCCCCTGTTCCCCTCTCCGAGCTAATCGCTCCTCCCACCTCCCCTTCTTAATAGCAGCCGCTGCGGGGGAGCGCGAGTAAGACCACGGACCTTCGGTCCCTGGCCTGCTCTTTCCCCGGAAGCTCCGCTCTACTTCCCGCCGTTGGGCCCTCCGGCCCCTCCTGCGAGGTGTTCTCGGCCACTGTAGGCCCGTGTGTCGCCAGTCACTGCCTCCTGCCTTCTTGCGCCTCATTGTTCGTCATTTGGCAATTGTATTGTACTGCATTGCTGACTTTTTCTGGCATTGTATTTTGTATATATATTGTTCTGTATTTCTGGCATTGTATTTTTATTTGACTCTCTCTGTGCCCGTTTTACTTTCTCCCACTCCCGCCGCTGCTGCCCCTGCGGCCCCTCCCCACTGGTCCCGCACGTTCCCGCCTCCCAGCTGATTGCCCCTCCCTCCCACCTCCCCTTCTTAATGGTGGCTGCTGCGCGGTCGCACCACTGGCGCGCCTAAGGCAAGCTCGTCAGCGCTCGTCAGCGCCCGTTCGCGACCCGACCGCGACCAGCGCCAGGAACCCTGGTTCTCCGACCATCCAGTACTACGATTCCACCACCCTCCTCGCACTCAACTCCAGAAGACCCAGAGACTGCCAACAGGCCTCACCGAACTCTACTTACGGCCAGTTCTCCTGCCGCCACTGTGGCAGGACCTTCACCGCGACCCAGACCCTCAACACCACCAATGCCAGCACCGACGAAACGCTCAGATGCATCCTCCTCAACGTGCACTCCGTACACAAACACGCCATGGAAATCTGGGACTGTCAAGTACCACAAACCTGAGACTTGGCGTCCACAGGAGCAGATGTTAATAGCCCAAATCCCAACCTCCACTGTCTGCAGACAATAACTATCCACGAGCACTGTAGAGGGGGAAAGGGGTTTGGGAATGAGAAAACAGAGACACTGCCACGCCTCCTTCTCATTGGAATCATAGCGAGGGTCTTCACAAGCTTCTGAAATTACAAACACAACATTACTAACTCATAAAACTAGCCCTCTACCCTCCATAGTAATCTCAAAGTCTCTTTCAATACCAAATCCTGTACCTGTACTAAACAGTGAAGGGAGGACTAGGTAAATTTGTACGAATCGCCTTGTTACTAGCCAAGAGGAGGGTGGCAATAAAATGGGAAAGCACAGCTGCCCCATCCCCTGAACACTGGTTGAAGGATTTAATATATTGCAGGGAAAACCTTGTACTATCTGCCAAATAGTTACCTGCCCTATCAAAGCCTAAAGATATCTGGGAACCGCTATTACAATACTTACGATCAACCGCACAGGACACATCACCCGATAATGAAGAATAATAATGCTGTATAAGTAAACTAGATGTGTGAAGTCTGTATCACTGAAAAATGACTTCCGAGGACAACTGAACCCATGCAAAATGTATCCTCGTATTGTTTTTGTTCTGTTTATTTACTATCATACTGTTTATTGCAATACATGCCATTATCATATCTGTAACATCAATATGCTTAAGATGTAATAAAAAGCTTTTTATAAATAATTTTCTTTTGTTTTTAAATATAAAAAGGATCAGGTGCAGATTACCCGTTTAAATAGTTTCTTTGCTCAATCATCTCAAATAGGCCCTGGTGTTAAAGGTCTCACTCAATGACGCTATGTCAGTTCTTCTTGAGTGCCTGCTGGGACGTACAGTGCACAACTTTCTTGCTCCCTCTACTGGGAGGAGAAACACCAGCTGGAGGTGCTTCCCATGTTCGAGCAGAAGTTTTTGCAGGTAGCAGCAGAGGCCACCACCTGGAGTCCTTTCAGGCATACAGGACTTTGGTGATAATGCAGGTCTCCAGCTGTCAACAAACTTGCTCTGGGCTTGGGTGATATATGGAGATTGGGTTGTGGGGCTAGGAGGTCAGATCGGTATGATCCTTCTCCTGAGCAATTTCTGATGCAGCACAATGGCCTCTAGGACAGTTTCTCTGATGCAGAGACACGGTCTGCTCAGCCACAGTTCTTCAAAGCATAAGCACAGTCCACCCAGGCACAGGTTATTGATGTGGTTGCCTCCTAAACTAGGCGCTTCTGAAAATAAGCATCATATGTGCTTCTAAAATGGAACCCAGAGGCCTCCATTATTCTTGGCTCACTCATATACACCATGTATGTACCAAACACGACAGAATCAATCAATCAACCAATCAATCTCTCTCTCTCTCTCTCTCTAGTGAGCCAGCAGGCGTCCTCCCCAGACACACAGTCTGGGGAGGAGTCTGTTATAGAACTTTGCTCATCTCAGGAGACAGGCCTAAGGCTCTGCACACACATTCAAGTAGTTTGAGGCTAGGGTCAAAATATAAAATCCTGGATATCGAACAGTCGCAGCTGGGCAATCAGGGCAGGGGAACACGACTGTACACAATACAGGGGACACTCTGCTCCCAACAATCCATCAGAGTTCTCACTCCATTCTTTACTAAACAAATATGTATACTTAAATTACCAACTCAGAAGGTACCTTTGGGCTTTTTACCAATAGTGAAAAACCCATTTCCACAGCATTATAAAAATGAATGAAGCCCTCTTCTTGTTTTACAACTTTAAAAAAAAATAAAAAAAATATGAGTTAACTAAGTTTTGGTCCTGCATCATGAAACATGATCATATAAATTTGGCAAAGGGAAAACTAGTGGATTAGTACTGGGATAATGGAGGCTCGTAGAGCACAACATACACAGTAGAAGTATGGCAGAAACCCCTGATCCATGGACAACACGAGTTAAAGGCATTCTACCATTCTAGTTTTTTTCACGTCATTAATATCACTGTTACATTTTGTGAGTTTTAAAGCCAACGTATCACTCTTAAGAGGAAGCTGACTGGATATGGAAGGAGCTCAGTTTATCCATACCTAAGGAAAACGGAAACGTTAAAAACACACAGGAATACTTAATGGCAATGTTAAATGCGTCCTTTTTGAAAAATAAATCAAAGCAATAGTCTAATAAAGTTTTTGAACACAAATATATTATTGGTCTTTCCCCAGGCTCTTTCCAAGAAAAAAACATTTCCACATTTGCCTTTTTATTTACTTCCATCAGTGTTCCATTCGCTCTGTCTATGGGGGCCCATTTGATGGTTTTCCTTTAGGCATTTGCATAAAAATATTCCCAGCAGCATAGGCGGGCCAGAGAATTAATTCTGATAATATGTAGCTGTGAGACCTCAACTGCAGGGCAGTGCTTCTGAAAAAAGTGTCCCACTTGGTCAAACACTTTCAACCTAGGCATAGTTCAAATATGGCTCCAGTGTTCAGAAGCCCATCATTTAGCGCCGAAAAAAGGACATTTTAGCAGGTCTGATCAGAGGTGTAGGTACAGGGTTGGGGGGTGGGGGGTGGGGGTATGGGGTGTGCATCTCCCAAATAAATGCATTCTTGGGTTGAGAGTTGGGTCTGGGGGGCCTGAGTAGGGTATCCCATGTCTTTGTTGGTTTTTCTCTCATCTTCCTCATTTCACTAAGAGGTTTTAACTTCCTACATTGTTTAAACAGGAACCTAGACAGAGGCCCCGTTAATGCAAATCAATATTGACCCTGTTCCTCAAATGAACAGTCCATTCTAAACCTTGGTCATCTAATCCCTCCACCTTGTGGCACACTGTTTTTAGTTGGGAAATTTCAGATTCACACCTTCCGTGTATCACAGACTAAGCTACGCCCCTGGCTCTTATCAAAAAAACATTTTTAAACCGTGGTCTCCATTGAGGACTGCTCGGTATTGCTTGTTGAACTGAAGATACAACAAGAATATTCCTTTTCATGTGCAAATACTCTTCATATGTAGCTATTCACAGACTTGCACTACGCTTAAGGTTGCCTAATGATGGCCCTTAGATTCTACCAAGAATTGAAATGAAGATCACATATGGTTAGTTTGTAATTATTAATTTGAATAACTTTTTTATAGTGTAGGTGTATATCTGATGTAAATTGTAGTAGGAACAACGCTGGAGCCTCTTCACAGTAAGTAGAGGATTTATTCTTAGAGCACAGACAAAGAGTACACCTCACCAGCTGACCAGACACCAACTGACAAGTCTGGAATGCAGCTTGGCTCACAGAGAAGCATTTAGAACATTACAAGTATTCTGGAAGGGCAAAGAGTAAAGGACACAAAGGAAGGGCTAGATACAACTACCATGTTGAAAGAAAAACACATTTACAACACATCTTCTCCCTTTAGAATAAAAACAAAACACAAAAATGGAGATTATAAGCGTGAAGCATTAACATAAATAATCATTCAAATAGACAGGAGGTCTACGAGATCTCGAACTTCTGACCTCACAGGATACAGAGACATTACGAGAAACATCATTTTGAACAGAAGGAACATTACAGTGATCCAACTGCTCCTGCACACCAGTACGATCAAAAGCATCACCACCACCTTCCCCCCTACGACATCTTACAACTGGGGATGGAGTAACCTCCTCTGGGGTAGATAACATGTAACCACCGTTGGACAGAGAACCGTGAACCATCTGAGTGATATCACTTGAAGCTGCAGATTTGCGATACAATGCCACTCTACGAAGATTCCACTTTTCATCATTATCCAAGACCACATATTGAGGAAAAACTTGTTTAACTAAATATGGACCTCTGAATTTAGAAAGTCCCTTAGTCACTCTCCCCGGTTTGACCTTGACAAAATCACCCGAAGAAATTGAGTAAGAGGTACCGGCATGAGGCTCTGGATGAACACCCTTGACCACACAACTTTTAATCCACGAGGGTGCAAGCTTAGTACCAGACGTCTGCCTCGCATGAGCTCAAACAGAGACTTACCATCTTGTTGGTGGGCAGTGGTCCGATATGCCCACACCATCTCCTGTACTACCTCATTGGAAAAACCTCCAGAACAACAAGTCATTTGTATAATCACTTTAACGACTGTTAGCTCTCTCACACACGCCATTCCCCTGGGGATTATAATGAGAAGTGCGATGGTGGGTCACACCACAACTAGAAAAAAACATACGCATTTTATTGGATGTAAGTTGTGTGCCATTATCTGTAATGAGTACAGAGGGAAAATCTTCATCATGAAATAAGTCTTTGAGGAATAGTATGGTACAATCAGTGGTGATCTCTTTAACAAATTTGACAGTATGCCACTTAGAAAACATATCAAACACAACAATCGCAAAGCGATGAGTAACAGGCAATTCATCCATAGGTCCGATGAAATCAAGGCACACACTATGCCACGGTTGGTTTGTAGTGACAATGTGACCCATCGCTGAACCAGAAGCGATCTTAAGTCTTTTTTCACCATCTCTAGAAGCAGAACAATTTTCAACCCAGGATGCTACTTGTGCGTCCATGGCTGGCCACTAAAAATCTGCTTTAAGCCTGCACTGAGTGAGTGTCTGCCCTAGGTGTCTTTCATGAGCAAGCTTTAACAATTTCGGCCTCAAACTGAATGGTGGAATGTATCTGTCACCTCTCATAAGAATACTCTCACCTTACACCGAAAGCTCATCTATAACTTTAAGAAAAGGGCGGACAGGAGGTTGAACACAGCTCTCACGCCTGGTACCCAATTTGATAAGATCCATGACCTTGATGAGGACTATGTCTTTCTCCGTAGCAACACACCATTCGTCCTTGGTAAATGTACCATCACTCAGAGCCAAGACATCTTGGATAAAGGCTACAGCCCCTTCCTCTTGAACATCAGAAAAATCACTTTTTAAATCACTACTCTTTACAGAAAGCCTAGAAAGACAGTCAGCCTATACACTGCGCCAACCTTGTATATACGAAATGTCATACTGATATTCCTGAAGCCTAGAAGCAAGTCTCGCTAATCTAGGAGAACCTTTACCAGCACCACCTGGAGATAAAACCATAACTAAAGGTTTGTGATCTGTCTTGAGTTGGAACTTGGTACCCCACAAGTATGTCCTAAAATATTGTACTCTCCAAGCAGCAGCTAGAGCCTCTTTTTCGATGACCGAATAGTTTTGTTCAGAAAGTGAAAGAAAGCGAGAGGCAAAGGCGATGGTTTTCTCTCCTTCAGAATGTTTCTGTAAGAGTACCGCAACCAATCGAGTACCACTCGCATCCACCATCAATACAGATGTGCGCCTGATGTCAAAGGGAGCCAGAACCTTAGCTTCACACAATTCTTTCTTAATGGCAGTGAAACAATTAGTATAAGTTTCATTCCATGCAAATTTCACTCCTTTTTTAAGCAAAAGTCTCAAAGTTAATGTTTTATCTGAGAAGTTCTTCACGAATTTAGAGTAGAACTCTATGAGACCCATGAATGAACAGAGCTGATCCTTATCAGAAGGACACGAGGCTGACTGTATGGCCTCGAAGAGATTTTTCTTTGGATTAACCCCTTTGGGCTGAAATCTCATAACCTAAATACTCTATGTGTTGAACAAGGAAAGAACATTTCTCTTTGCGTAGTGTCAAACCTGCTTCATCGATTCTAAGCAACATGGATATGAGTACTTGGTTGTGCTCCGAGATGGTGTCACCAAAGACAAGAATATCATCTTGGAAAAACACAGCCTTTAATTCCCTTAAAAATCTCTGTTACCATACGCTGAAAAACGCTGGCAGCAGAGATCAGCCCAAAAGGAAGCCTGGTGAATTGAAATGTACCCTCAGTAGTTATGAACGCGGTCAAATGTTTTGAATCATCATGAAGGCGGACCTGATGATAAGCGCTCTTCAAATCTAATTTCGTTAAGAACTTTGCACCTTTTGCAAGGTGGATACCAACTCCCCAATATTTGGAAGAGGAAAGGTGTCTGCCACAACATTTTTATTGAGGGATCTTAAGTCCACACAAACTCTTATTTTGCCATCCGCCTTTTGCGTGATAACAACCGGAGACATCCATGTGGAGGCTTCCACAGGCTCAATAACACCTCCCTGTAACATTTCATTGATTACAGTTTTAACTTCCTCTCTGACTGCAAGAGGAACCCTTCTCACCTTGTGTTGAACCGGGATAACACCATTCTTTAACTGGATCTTATGTACATACCCCTTCAATTCACCCAACTCATCCCTAAAAACTCTGCCTGCATCATGTAGAATGTCGTTGAGTGTATGATCATCCACAACCATAACTTGGTTAGGTGCCCTAGGATTGACTATAATGTGCAAGTCGTATTGGTGGATCCACCCAAGGATAGGTGGCCCATCAACCGAGACATAAACTTTCCCATTGGTGGACCTATCCATAAAAGAGATGTCCGACTCAAAGTATCCTAATAACTCTATATTTTCACGCTGGTAACCTGTAGGGGAAATATCACTATCCTTAAGTGACATATTACCCCACTCCTCCTTGAACATGGACTCTGGGATTATGGTGTATCTTGAGCCAGTATCCACCAAAAGATTTACTACATGACCATCAATAGTAAACTCAGCTTTCGGTCTCCTCTCATTGCAAGTAATGATGTCAGGATCATCAACCACCAAGATTTTATCCCTGTCTCTTTTAATTTCAATGGCACCATCTTCTATGACCGCTACCTTGGACCGAACTTTGTTTCTACATATTCTTGAAAAATGACCCAACTTCTAACACTTGAGGCATTCTTGGTTGTCTGCAAAACAAAATTTTGCATCAGAGGTATGTGCATTACTGCCAATTCTCGAACAAAACCTAATAGGAGATTTGACAAAGTTACTCTTCTTTTGAAAACTTTTCCCTTTAGCCTTTACAAGGGCTACAGCTTCATCATCTCCAGGTTGACACTCATACATGAGCTTCTCAGACACTTCAGAGATTTAGTGCTGTGAACTACATTTCTGCAATTCCTTCATACACCTTTCTGATTTTTCAACTACCTTAGCCAAGTCTATGGCTAATTTTAAAGAAGGATTTTTAGCCGCCCACAGCCTCTCCTGTATCTTTCTATTATTACACTGAACGATGAGCTTATCGCAGATCAACTCATCTGCCAATGAACCAAAATTGCATCTTACTGAAAGTTCACGTAATCGTGCAACAAAATCATCGATGGATTCCTCGTTGCGTTGTTTGTGATTGTAAAACTTATATCTGTTCATGACCAAGTTTTCTTCTTTGGAAAACCTCACTTCAAGTCTAGCAACAGCTTCTTTGTACTCATCAGGTGTAGACTGCCCACTGGATTGTAATGCTTGGGGAAGATACTGGAATACATGTTGACCTTCCTTGCCCAAGGCACTGAATAATAGTGCTTTTTTACACTTGGCGGAAAAGTCTTGTCCATCAAAGGCATCTAGATATTTGTCAAACATGACTATCCAATCTTTCCACGAAATTGAAGGTGTACCTGGTTCGCTGAGAAATTGTGGAGGTAGAGTTACTGCCACTTGCTGAGCCATAACTGTTCAGACATTGCACACAACTTTCTGAGAAATGTTTTATAAAACTTATTCAGAGTGTGCTTTACGTAAAGAAGAACATTCAAAACACTGTGGAGAAATGTTCACTGTAACAAAATAGCATGGAAAGCACGTGCTTTAATGTTAGGTACAAGAAATGTAGCTACCAGGACACAAGTGCCATCCAGTGGACATGCAGAAAAGGAGAGGTGAGCGTATCACCGTGTGACAGTAACGCTCAAACTTGCAGATTCAAATTGGAGAGCGTAACGCTGTAACTTATTATGAGGGATAAAATGGTGAGCGTATCATCGTGAAACTGACACACTAACTTTCATCAATAAATTGGTGAGCGTATCACCGTTAATGATTACTTTTGTCGATCGCAGTAACCATGGTTACTCTGCTGGGCACAACACTGGTGTATCCTTCATCCGTGATGATAATTTTCCTCTGATCCAAAATGGCCGGTTCACATTGCGGGGTGACGTCAACGCGTTACCCGACTGCGTGATGCATTGTAGAGACGTACCATGCCTTGGACGCGCTGAAACCAGGTGAATCTGCTGCCTAGCAACGTTTGGCGCATTGTAGGTTGATGCGCTGGGTTGGATACGCTGCTCCCTAGCAACATTAGACACGTTGAGGAGTGGCACATGCAGGGTGGAGAGCGTGGGGTGACTCGCGGTAAGACGGATGACATCAGAGTTGCCCCCAGGGCCTCACAATTTCTTCAGAAATTTCCTCGCAGGACGAGTCAATCAGGATCGCGGCTTCAAAGGATCAGCGGCCATGCTGTACACCGTGGATTCTTGTTGGGGAGGTGTCTCTTGTCTGGAACGATGGAAGAAAGTCTGCTCTGCCAAAGACTCAAAATCTTGTCCGGTCAGCACTGGAAATCGTCGCCAAATTGATGTAAATTGTAGTAGGAACCATGCTGGAGCCTCTTCGCGGTAAGTAGAGGATTTATTCTTAGAGCACAGACAAATCGTACACCTCACCAGCTGACCAGACACCAACTGACAAGTCTGGAATGCAGCTTGGCTCACAGAGAAGCATTTAGAACATTACAAGAATTGTGGAAGGGCAAAGAGGAAAGGACACAAAGGAAGGGCTAGATATAACTACTATGTTGAAAGAAGAACACATTTACAACAATATCCATACATCGAAACAATACACTTTTTATTTTCTGAAACATATGCAGAAGTTCTGAATAGTTATCTGAAAGAAAAAGCTGCATCAAATACCAAAGACTGTGAGCCTATTTCCATTCCAGTGAGATTCTGCTTTACTGCACAAAACCTCATTAAATGGACCCTATGTAAAAGGCAAGTTTGGAATGGGTCCACGTTTTATTTCTAGATTTGTGGGAATCCTTACAGGAGATGGGATGTCCTATCCCTAAATCACAAGGCTATTTTTTTACAAAAGTACATAAAAGTAAGAAAAGGAGACCTCATGGATCAAACTGCTCTCTAAGTTATCTATAATGCATAGAGAAAAAACGACTTCTAAAATGAGCCCTCAACTACGCACATGAGTCACCAGCTCATATCTATAGACTATGCCTCCTATAAATATGCGCAAGAAGAACAATTGATGGACAGAATGCTGAACAATGTCAAAAATTAACCCTCAGTAAAGAGATCTAAGCTTAAAACATTTTTTTGCTCACCACGCCATTCTAGTTTCGACAAAGCCATGGCAGTTCAGGCTGGACTGTTCCCATGGGAAATAGGGTCAAGACTGATTTGCATATGGCTGGGTCCAAACTGGCGTAGCATGCAAAAAAACGATGGATTAAACCAGATCAGTGACTGGGGGTGAATGTTTGTTCAGTATTACTTCCATCATTTGTTCTTTTTGCGCCTATAAATATGTGACACAGCAACACACAGCCGAGGAATAATTGTTGAACTTAACAGTCAATAAACATTCTAATTCGATTCCCTTTCAGGTTGGGGGGGGCATTCGGCTCAAGGCCTAAAATCGTCAGTGAGATATGGGAGAGTCTGGGGCACTCACCACATCCTGCAAGGGGGGTGCATCATTTTGCAGTACAACACATTTAGCTTCCTCACCTTTTGAATCTGTCCAGGAGTCTTTCCAGACTGGAGCTGAAAGTTTTCCTGCAATAATTTCTGCATGCTGGCACGTGGCCCCAAAGACTTCCTTGGCATCTACATCCCACAGCCACATACAGGTGCCGCTCCTGCATGCTTACATCAGATTAGTAATTCCTCTTTCTCTGAATGAACTCTTTGATGCCGATCTTTAGCTCTGCACTCACCTTTTTTGGGTGCTTTTCCTAAATAAGCAAAAGTCTTTTCTAAATGGGCAGGGAAGTCTCCCTCTCAAAGTCTCAATCTTGGAAACAGAGGTCAGTTACGGATCCACATGGCGTCTGCCTTTGATGCCTTGGTTCCAAACATGACTAAGGGTTGTGACAAATGTTCCCTGATGCATATGAAGGGAGCACAAATCCATGCTCTATGGTGCCAAAAAAAAGAAGCAAGACCAGTCCGGACTGCAGTTCCAGACTCCTTCCCCCTCCCAGTCTCACTCGCTGTGCTCGGGTAAGTCCAAGATGAAGATGGGAGTCAAGTCTAGATGCAAGCATAAGAAAACCAAGTAGGAGTCAACTCTACTCCACCTCTGCCACCCACCCCCAGTGTCTGCACTCAAAAGCTCTGACTCCAGCAGCATCAACCGACTTCTTTGACAAAATTGTGGCACTGGAGTTAATGCACCCAGAATTTCCCAAGGCATAGTCAAATCCACAGCAGATTGAAGCCTTTTAGGAAGGGAATGCTGCAGTTATTCCTACAAGTATTTAATCATCTATAAACAATAAATGCAACATAATCTTAATACCACCGTGTCACTCAGCACCCACATGAATATACTTGGCTATATTAACTTGGTGGGTGGTTGAGGTTGGTAGGCAAAATGTACATGTGGAGCCTAACTAAAATGGCCATCGTTAACCACTGTCACATCCTGCGGGTTCCCAGATCTGGACAATGTCACATAGAGATGTGAATGAACAGATAGCTTTTAAAAAAGCACGCACATACAGGTCTGCTGATTAATATGTCCCCTGCTTATAATTTTAAAAGACAGGGTGCTGGAGCTATATGTCGATATCAATAGAGAGTATGGGAAAATTCATTTGTACTGCATAACTCAAACCATATCATACAGAGAAAATTGTATCGTACAACTCATATGACAATCCATATGGGCAAATGCCCACAGTTGAAACTAAGGCAAATTTGTTGACTGAAATTTTGCAGCCCAGGCCATTAACTACAGAGCACTTACTACCTTTCAGTGATGCCCTGACTAAGACCCTTACGGCTACCTGGTCCACACCATGCTCAGCTTTGCCTGTGAGGAACCCAATTCCTCGACACCACAGGCCTGCTCCTGGGCACTCATCCTTTCTAACACAATACTCCACTCCAGAAAGTCTTGCATTTCAGCTTTCTACAAGCAAGCAGAACCCTAATGCTTTCACAACTGCTCCTTCAAGAAGAGAAAATAAGAAGACTGATGCTCTGGGCGAATTCGTTTTTTATTCTGCCAGTTTTTCCCGGAGTTAACTAAATGTTTGTCTCTTGGGCTGCTACACACATGCACTTTGTGATATGTCGAGCAAGCTCTCCTTAATCACTTTAGGGTTTTCTTTGTGTAAAAAGTAGAAAAAAGGAAAGATGAGGCCAAATACGTCTTTAGGCAGCCTGGAAACTACAGATTTTGACAGTCTTGTCATGGACCCCAGTATAGTTGTCACATGACATGCTTGCATGCGGGCCAATGGGTTTTCCAGAACAACCAGGCATCTTTGATGGATAGGCCCCTAGAGGCAGACTCTTCAGAGAGAAGGCAAATTTGGAGAGCTAGAAAGCTTTCAAGAAGCCAGCCTATGGCCCGGTCCCTGGGATTATTTTCTTCAGTTTGTTCCACCAACAATACAAGACATTCAATGGGATATTCAAAGGTTTGTCTACCGACAGAGGAAACATTTGACAGTTTTGTCATTGCCCACCATAGGGTTTTCTATCAATGAGCCAAAATCCCATCCTGGATAAAGGATTCCCTTTATAGGAACCCTCCTGGACACTGAGGCACTGAAGGCTTTTCTTCCTCCACAGTGAGAGGGTACATTCATACTAACATCCTAATGTTTCAAGTTCGAAACTTGGTTTCAGCCCAGAAATTGTGAGGCTTCTTGGTCTCCTCTTGCATACAGCTTGTACCTCATGCCTATTGAAATAGTCAGGCGCTACAGTGGAATATTCGCCTTCAAAGTGCCGAGCATCAGAATGCCTCTCAGACATCATCTACATATCAGAGGTCGCAGCCCGAAACCTTCACTGGTGGATAATGGAGGCCAGCCTAATATGCGGCAAACGGTTCTGACTGCCCTAGCTCTTGGTAGTGATGATTGCATATTCTCTTGGTCGGGGAGGTCACCTGGACAGTGTGGAGATTAGAGGCCTCTGGTCTCCGGTGTACAACTGTCACCAACTCAATCATCAAGAGCTGTGCACTATACAACTCAGCATCAAGGTTTTACTGTCTTCCATCAAAGGCTGGTCAGTCCTGGTTCGAAGAACAGAACGATTTACATGTGGTACTGCTACAGTAGCGTCTAAGGAGCCCTGCGCCATGTGTCTAGAGGCTATGAGGCTGAGGTGGTTGCAATAGTCCAGCCTGGACAGTATGAACGTTCTCACCACCGCTTTCTGGAGCTCTCGAGGAATGAAAGGAAGCATCTTTCTGGTGGTTTTGATCAAAAAGAAGCAGAAGGAGGTGATTGCATTAATTTGCCCCTCAAAGGATAGTTTAGACTCAAAAAAAGACTCCAAGGTTTTTCACCTTATTGGCAGGAGTGGGGGTTTCACCCGCCCATTTCCTGTGGCCACCATTTTGGTCCCCAGAAAGAGGTATCATTTCCAAAAAGAAACATCTTGGGTTTTCCTGCATTCAGTTTGAGGCAGTTTTGGGCCATCCAGTGCCCAACCTTGCACAGGCATTCTTGAAATCTTAAAGCGGTGTCTATTTGGTCTCCAGGAAAAGATGTCACGATTTGTGTGTCATCGGCATATGACACTGTTTTGAAGCCAAATGATTTTATGAGCAAGCAGATGGAGGTAACATATGAGTTGAAAAGTGTTGGGCTCAATGAGGAGCCCTGTGGCACTCCACAGGGCAGGGTGAACCAAGATGAGCTATGACAGTCGAGCTCCACCTGCTGTTCTCCGTCAGAAAGAAACGATTTTAGAAGGGCCAGAGCCTTGCCCATGAATCCCATTGAGAAAAGGGTGACTAACAAGCTGGTTTTGGTCAACCGTGTCGAAAGCCGCTGAGAGGTCCACCTCTCCGATTTCTTCAGACACATTTATCAGGGCCAACTCGGTGCCATATTGACTTCTAAAGCCATACTGCGTACCATCCAGTAGCTTGTTGTCCTCCAAGAACTTGGTGAGTTCTGTATTCATGACCTTCACAACGATCTTAGTGGCAGACTCTTTAATAGAACTTGACCAGTGTTTCCCAAACTGTAGATCGCAACCCACTGGTAAGTTGCCAGACGATATTGGTGGGTTGCAAAAGTCCACGCAATATATAAAGCTGCCTTGAAATTGGGTATTATGTTGTCCCATTCGCGTTTCAAAGGCAGAGGTCAAATGTCAGGCTAAGTCTTCTGCTTCTTATGTTTTTTAACACAGGGACTGGTGTCTACAAACTCCTCTCACTTTGCAGTCAGAGAAAGAAAAGTAAAAAGAATTATGTGACAATCTTGCTGGAATACAGTGTGAGAAAGGAAAGGCCGCATGGTTTAATTTTTTGTAACACACAACAAAATGTAAATACCTGTATGAACTATGCACATTCAGCAGTTAGAAAACCAAAAATGAAGCACGTTGTTTTGATTATGAAGTGTGATGGAAACAAAGATTTTAATAGGGTCAGAACACATCAAGACTATTTACTTGGTGATGCACAAGCAATAAATATTAACTGAAACCTGATTTACATGCATTATCATTTGTGTGAAATAAAATGTAATCAATAAAACTTTGTCTGTACAAATTTAGTAAGTATTTCAATGAAACATTTGAGGACTGTAAATGCTCATTTACAGTTTGACCTCATTTTATCCCCGACTTACTTGAAGTGAGACCACCATTTAATACTGGAATCCCATATCTTTGAAATTACCCCCCACACCCATGTTTATAACGTTTTGAAGACCTCTAAATACATTTTACTACAAAACTCTAGATTACAGAATATAAACCAGTCTCTGTGCTTAAATTGTGACTACATTATCAGTATTTGCCCTCATTTTACACATCCAAGGTATGCAATACCCGTGGAATGACAAAAACAGCAGAAAAGGAAGGGTACTTCAGGTAATCAATAAAGAAGTGCAGTTTACTCAATACCTACTATAAGAGGACAGAAGAAAGCCCGTGTTCACCTTCTTTGTGTCACTAAAGTTTGGTTCAATTTCATTTCCCTTTGGATCAAATTTTCGACGATGGATTCTACTAGGTCTTATGTACAGAACATACCACCGTTCCTGTTGAGATTTCAAAAGGTCAAAGATTTAGAAAGAAGAAAAACAACCAATTTACACAGACAATTTCATACAGTACAACCCGTACAGAATGATCATTCACATCGATAGCAACCTAGGAGAAAAAACAACTAATTTTCTAACAGAAACTAGATTTACTTGAAGAATACAGAGCACACAGGTTAGACCTATTAAACTACTACAGAATTAGTAGCACCCTGTTCACTCACCTTCTTGTTGTTAATGTCTGTAATGGCATGGCGGGAAAAGTCCACTAATTCTCCTTCGAGAATCACACCAGGACCACTGCAAGATAGAGAGAAAACATTATTAGCTAACCCATTAGATGTACCTCTTGGCTCCCATTTGTTGCGAGCATGCTCCACAAAATTGCACCATATTCATTCCCTTAACTAGCTGAACTAATCTACACATCACAATGAAATCACCTTCTCTGAAAAGCACCATCACACTCCTAAAATGTTTTGAAACTGTTGACATTAACAGAAGTTCACTCGCAATTGACAGTCAATAGATGATCACTGCAGAGGTAACAATGATAGTATGATCCAATACAAATGACAGGTGAGTCAATACGGAAAAGTCCCAACATATATACTGTACATTTGGAATAGTTAATAATTCATACAGAAAAAAAAGGAGTTAAGATGAAGGTTTGACACGCTTTGAAGAACGAAGTCAAGTTGACAACAAAACGATGTCTAAAAGAGGAATAGAAATTAACAAAAATGTGTGCTGCATCCCTAGACTATTGAGAATGTCAGGCACTGCTGCTCCCCTGCAACATCTGCTTTGACAATGTCATACTCACTACACAAGAAAGTAGTGGCAACATTTATTTTTCCAGTCTCATGACTCTGATACATTTCATGGGACTTTAAATGGCTTCCAACTAGAATCTATAAGGAAAACAAAGACCAAATCAATCAGCGGGGCTGGTATAGCGCAGCTCGTCACCACGAGGGGTCTCCAGGCGCTGTGAGGTGTGAGGGAGCCTCAGTCAGAGAGAGGTGGAGGTCAAAGAGCCAGGCCTTGAGCTACTTCCTGAATTTATTCAAAGAGGGGGGAGGTGCACAGGTGGAAGGTGAGGTTGTTCCAGGACTTGGCTGCGAGGTAGGACAAGGAGAAGCCCCCGCATCGGCTGTGACTGATGCGTCAGACGTGGGCTAAGACAAGGCTGGAGAAGCTGAGTTCTCTGGTTGGTGGACAGTCAGGCTGTTGTTGATGTAGGTGGGTCCGGTATTGTGGAGGGCTTTGTAGGCGTGTGTGAGAAGCTTGAAGAGGCATCTTTCCTGAACACTAAGCCAGTGGAGGGCCCTGAGGTGAGGGGTGATGCTGGGTCTTCTGGGAAGGTCGAAAACGAGTCTCGACAAATAATTCTGAATGGTTTGGAGGCAGTTGAGTTATTTGGTGGTTTTGGCATAGAAAGCGTTGCAGTCGTTGAGTCAGCTGGAGATGAGGTCCTGGGTTACTGTCTTCCTGGTTGAGATGGGGATCCAGCAGAAGATCTTGCGAAACATGGTGAGTGTATGAAGGCAGGCAGCGGAGACGGCATTGAGCTGTTGTATCATGGTGAGATGGGAGTCGAGGATGATTCAGAGGTTGCGTGCGTGATTCAACGGGGTGGGTGATAGGCCAAGAGCAGAGGGCCACCAGGTGTCGTCACAAGTTGAGGCTTGATTCCGAAGATGATTACCTGAGTCTTGCCGAGATGAGTCTCGGACAGTTGGTTTTCATACAAGGGGAGATGTTGGTCAAGGTGGTTTGGAAGTTGTATCTTGTGGTGTATGGGTCTTCTGAGAAAGAAAGGACGAGCTGGGTGTCCTCAGCGTAGGTGACTATGTTGACTCTGTGGGTATGGACGATGTTGGCCACAGGTGTCATGTAGATGTTGAACAGCATGAGGCTGAGGGAGGAGCCCTGGGGAACACCACATATGATGTCTTTGGGTGCGGGGAGAAAGGGTGGAAGGTGGATGCTCTAAATTCGTCCAGAGCGGAAGGAGGTGATCAGTCGAGAGCCTTGCCTTGTATGCCTATATGGTGGAGTCCGGTGAGGAGGGTGTGGTGAGAGACTGTGTCGAAGGCTGCCGAGAGGTCATTGAAGAGGAGGGTGGCCGAGCCACCTTGGTCGAGAAGGCTTCGGATGTCGTACATGGCTGCGATCAGGGCGGTCTCGGTGCTGTGGTTTGGTCTGAAACCTGACACGGAGGGGCTAAGTAGATTGTTCTCTTTGAGGAAGTTCATGAGGTGGAGGTTGATGTCTTCTACAAGACTTTGGCGGGGAAAAGGAAGAGCGAGATGGGTCGGCAATTTTGGAGTTCCTTGGGGTTGGCTGAGGGTTTCTTCAGGAGGGGTTTGACTTCGGCATAATTCCAGGCATCAGGCACGGTGGTGATGGTGGTGTTGAGGAGTCCTGCAAGGGAGCGCCTGATGGCTTCACTTCCTAAGCTGTAGATGTGGTGAGGGCAGGAGTCCGAGAGGTATCAGGTGTGGATGGAGCTCATGATTGGGATGGTGTCTTCCGGTGAGAGATGTTTTCATTCGGCGATTTAGTAGAGGGTGGAGTTGCTTGGGGTGCGGAGGTGGTAGAGGTCGGTAGGTTGGGGGTTGAAGTAGCTGTATATGTCGTCGATCTTGTGGTGAAATAAGTCTGCTAGTGTGTCACAGAGGGCTTGGGAAGGGTGGATGGTGTTCTTGTGGCAGAGGGGCAGGCGAACTCTCGGACAATGTTGAAGAAATCCTTGGTGTGGTAGGTATTTGCTTCTAAGTGGATGGTGAGCGCTTCTTTCTTGGTTTCCTTGAGCCAGTGATGGTAGCTATTGAGGACGGTGTTGAAGGAGTTGCAGTTTGCGGGGGTCTTATCGGAGCACCACAGTCTTTCGAGCATCTTGAACTGGTGTTTGAGGGTCAGAAGTTTGGGGGTGAACGAACTGGCTTGTTTGGTGGTTCTTCTGATGGGAGTGTTCTTCTGAAGGGCAATGGTGTCAGCCGCTAAGGTGATCCACTTGGATAAATTCTGGATGTTGAGTTCGAGAGAATCCATAGAGTGAGGTCTGGTTTCGTTCAAGGTGGTGGTCTAGAGGGGTTTGGTGACTTTGCTCCAGTTGCATCTGGGAAAAGCAGGGTGTCTCGTGGGGGCTTCAAGTGGGCCGTCGATGGAGAAGTGAACAATGCTGTAGTCTGTCCAGGTCAGCTCGATGGTGTGGGAGAACTTTGCGCTGTTGTTGGTGGAGAAGATGGGGTCCAGGGTGTGTTCTGTGCTGTGTGTGGGGGCAGTGACCAGTTAATGCTCATGTTTTTGAGAAGCGAGGTGGTGTTGGAGTCGGCAGGGTCTTTGAGGTGGATGTTGAGGTCACCCAGGAATATGTAGTGATTGGAGTCTATCGCTAGTGGAGCAATGAAGTCCGGGATGGTGTTGAAGAGGTTGGCGTGCTTGCAGAGGGACCAAACATCGAGTAGAGCGCAGTGAAGCTGTGGTCTTTGGAGGGGTGTCCGAGGCAAGTTGGTGGTAGGGGGGTTCTGACATTGACTGAGGCGCAGCAGTGGTGGTAGTAGGTGAAGGGTCCTTTTGTGGAGTGAGGAGAGGCGATGTAGCATTTGTTTCGTGGCCTGGGCTCGAGATTCCAGATTTTGCTGGCAGAGAAGCGGGGCTGGCTGTGGGACCGTGGGTCCTGGCGCTGGGCACGGTCAAGGCGTGAACGGGCGCAGACTGGCTTGCCTTTAATGTGCCTTCATTGCCCCAGCGGCACGGCAGGAGGACGGCGCAAAGAACTGGAGCAAGCCCGTCAGGGGGGAATAGGGGTGGCGAGAGTCTGAACACAGACTGGGCGAAAGGGAAAACAACCAAGAAAGAGCAAAATAAAAACAATAGAATACCAAAACAATGAAAGGGCAGAACAGGGAAAAGGCAGCGGAGATTGGAGCGACCGGGGCACGAATTGGAGTTCAGGCTGGCTGGAGACAGGGGCAGGAGCAGTGCCTCTCTCAGCTACGAGGGCTCAGGGGGGGGAGGCGACCTAGACCCAGAGGCCGTGGGCTACTGAAATCCATGTTGGTAATTAAATTATACAGACTATGTGCCAAAATCCTTAACTATAAATTTTAAAACAAACTGAGTAAAAAAGCCTACATAGGCAACCAGGAACACTGACTGGGTCACCTAATGCAGAATTGCAACTGCACACAGATGAGTTGAACTCTATCCAGGTTTGCAGAATCACATCAGTAGACATGGTCAACTAGAGCAAAGGTAGCCATGTTCAATATGATCTTGACAGAAACCAGACCCCTTTCCATTCCGCAAAGAAATTCAAGTGACCGCATACATAAGGCCAAAGCAAACCCCCGACTGGCTCTAAAGCAGATAGATACAGTGGTATTGAAGGAGCTGTTTGGCTTCCAAGATAAAATTATTAATTCCAGAAGCTTTCCAAGGAACAAAAAAAGTGACATTTAGGAGTATTTGAAAAGTGTGCCTAAAAAGTTGTCAAGAATGGTGTATAGAACTCTTTTAGAAATGTAAAGGTTGACCAACCTTGCCACAACAAGGGCTTTTCCATGGATATGGGCTTGAATTCTAAATGTTCTAGATTAATTTGCAGCTTTATAAAGATAGGTAAAGAAAAGCGAGTGAAGCAAATTGTGACGCTTCATTCACTGGTCTTGAATTTAAACTGTTGGATTAACAGCTGGTGCAACCACAGAGCTTCATAATTACTTTCTTCCGAATATAGATGAAGTTATGTGGATAGTAAAAATTATTTTTCATTTAGGATTCCCCATATGGAAAAAAATATATTTACATGTGAATGTCCGAAGATTTTTTCAAGGTGCTACGTGAAAACACAAAATATTAATGTATTTAAAAGGCATTTGGAATTCTTCAGAGAGTAATTATTAGTCATATACATGGCTTCTACACAAAGAGGTTACATGGCTTCTACACAAAGAGGTTACAAACGTACCATAAGATGCCTGAACAAACAAGTACATGTTTATACAGTGGGACATAAATCTAAAAAAATCTATGAAAAATGTTTTCGCAGTGGTGGACAGCAGAGAAGGGTCCGTTAGACCTTATTGTAAGGTTGGAGTTCCTCCAACGAATAACCAAAATAAAGTCACCACAAGAGTAAGAACCCAATTCTATTATTTCAGTGGTGTTAACTGGAGGTATCTTGAGTATTACTCCCTTGTCAAACTCCATTCGCCATGAGATGCATCCAAGCATCCAGATGGGATTTTCCTAGCCTCCGTTCCTTTCCCCCTTTTTTAGGTCGAGCCTGACAGCATGCATGCGCTGTTTGCAAAACATGCTGTATTCACTAAAAGGAGGTAAGTCCCCCCCCCTGCTGTTTCACATAGGTTGACTCCACCGTTGCTCTTCTTCACTGCCTTCCAATTGGTTCCCAACCCGATATATCACTTCCCTTTTCTTGATGTGGAGCACCGCTCAACTACACATTAATGCCCCTTTATTAATCACCCTCCGCTGTGATGAAGGTACTATTTCTTCACTACTCCTCCCATTTTCTCTGCCCACTCCGCCCGTCCCTGCTTGCTGCAACGGGGGGAGATCTTGTGTATCAGTATGGCCGGCCGCTTTCCGGCTCTGTGCTTTACGTTTTATTCTGGGTTTGTCTTCCGCACCCAGGTCCACTCATGGCTTCTAGTGCCTACTTTGGGGGCTCTATGCTCACCATATTCGCTACCATCATACCTTGTTTTCGATAGTGATATCATTTGAGGGTTTGGTCTTCCATAACTCGGCCCTTTGACGCCATCTGTCTTGGTTCCTATCCTTGCTACACAGACATGAGTCCAACCTAGTCATTTGTCAAGTGTGTTATTTATTGTTATCAATGTATTTACTGCAATTCCATTGCTGTGGTTTAGCCAACACAAGGATTTTAAACGCAGTTATATCAACATTACTGGTGATGGGACATTCTCTAGCAGTTCCGGGTAAGCACTGTGTATTTCACTTTGATAGTATATTTTCCCTGGTTACTCATTCTGGGGGTAAAACACAAATGTTGACTTTGAGACTCCGTGCCCAATATGCTTACCAGTCTGCAGGATAGGCTGAAGTTCAGCCATAGGGGTGTTGCTGCACAGCTTTTCGCTGAGACTGCTGCCCTTACTCTGTCATAGCAGAGGTCTCATGACTAACGCATAGTTTCATAGCTGAGTGAATGTGGGAAGTGTTCTTTTCTTCACTCTATGTGAACTAGCCTGTCGAGATAAAGGGCAGAAAGTGTTTAACAAAAATATATCATTGCGAGTCAACTCCTGGCATTCTGAAGATGAGTAATCTCAATAGCATAAGAACGTTTCTGGCTTGCCTTCTGCTTTAATACCTCAAGCCATAATTAATCAAACTGTGGTGGCATGTTTCAAATCCCATGAAGTCCTACTACTACAAAGCAGAGCTGGTGGGAAGGGTTGATGAAGCATGAAATGATTAAATGGAGCTTCCTGAAAAGGACTTGGAGCAAATAGAGAGTAACATACAAGATGCTCATCTTTCTGGGCTATTACAGCATATTCACAACAGCTTGGATTTTCAGGAGCCAGAACTGAGCCAGAGAAGGAGGACGTATCCCTTCAAAATCAATGCAAAGAGCTTGCAGGCTTGCCTCCACACAGACCAGTTTACAAGGTGTTGAACAGAGTGAAGAAGGTGAATTATGCTGTTTATCCATGCTTTCTTTCACATCAATATCCATTGATGAATTTTCAGGCGGAGTTTCCATTGGTTGTTAAAGCATACTCTTTAATTGCAAGACCTCCACTACAAGACATTAACATTTTAGAAGATGCTGCAACAGCTGATTTTGCTGATGGGAAAGTGGAAATTACTGCCAAATGTGCCTAATCCGCTTCTATCCTTCTGATTGAGGTCAGTATTCAAGCCACCTATGATTCGGTCATTAACGTAGGATTTGCAAGCACTAGCAGAGGAGATACAGAAGACAAAGGATTGTACAGCCCATGTATCTTTATTGGATCAGCAGGACAGATTTTTATGTGACATCTCTTTTGGCTGTCTTCTTTTTCCAAGTAGTACAAAATGCTGTTCGAGAGTTCTCGATTTCTGTTGTCTCAAGGCTTATTTCTGAATGTGCCGAAGTCTCACCATGCTCCATCACAAAATCTTCAGTTCAAGGGCGCACTGTTCAGAACAGATGTTGGTCGGATCTTCCTTCCTGTTTATCACCAACACAAATTAATATCTTATCTGTCAAGCCTTCTATAACAGCCTTCGGCAAGGAAATGGGTGAAAATTCAAGGGGAGATAAGGCCTGCCCTTTGATTATCATGTGGTCTCGCCTCCACCTGAAGTCGCTGGTACATCACATCCCTACACATTGCATACTATCTTCTGTTGATTACGATATCTTCTGTTGATTACGATACTCTGATTCCAGAGACTTCCATACTTTTTCAGCACCTTCAATAGTGTTTGGTTCCTTCTCATCTTTCCAAGGGGGTTCTTCTGCTCCTCCCCTGAAACTGTTAATAAAAGATGATGCTAGTCTGAGAGGCTGTGGAGCAGCACTGAAGGATGAGTCAGCTCAGGCTCTTTGAAGCACCCTGGAATGGTTTCCCTAGTGATGTAGCTGTTTCCGTACAACCATCCAGACTTCCAAGTAGCCTTCGATTATCTAACTGTCATTGGAAACACTTTGAGGACTGGTGTTCCTCTAATATTTTAAGAGTTATTTCTTCTGATGATTGATTTTCTATGGGTGTTCTTTTGGGGGGGGTTAGCACTTTCCAGTCTTCAGAGTAAGTGGGCTGCTACTCACGCTTTTTGTGGCTCTGATCTAGACTCAATTACCCTACTGGTTTCTCTGTTTTTGAAGAGCTTAGCACACAAGCAACAAGAGGTACATTTCCAAGTCCCTTCTTGGGATCGTCTACTAGTTCTTCAGGTCCCGAGTCAGTAATTTCAAAGGTTTGACAATAAGGAATTGTTTAGTGGCCATCACCTATGGTAAGTGTCGGGGTGAGATTGAAACACTGATCCATTTTGTTAGGAGTTTTTCATACATGATAATTCTGCATCTTGATCTGACTTTTGTTGACTGTTCAGTCAAGACAATAATTAGAAATAATTGTACTGTATTTTTTCCTTTTCCTGTCTTTTTTGGAGAAAGTCCATCTCTATTCGTTGGATGTTCATAGAGCTCTTCCTATGTACAAGTCTGCAATGGCCTTTTTGCAGACAGGGTTGATTTTTTGTTTGTAAGCTTTGGGCAAATAGTAACGGTCAGGTGGTTTTCTTAGGTCAAGTTGTGGGATTGGACTGACAAAATAAATAGCATAGAAATCCATGACAGCATCTCTTCCAAGACGAATAGAAGGTTGTTCTATGAAAGGAATTTCTACTTCTAGAGCTGGCTTCAAGGATACTTAGATTAGATACATTCGCAATGCAGCAAACTAGGCTTGTCTAAATGCCTTTTCAATTACAAACCTCAAGTAGAAGAGGCGGATTCTACTTCCTTTGGGACAGATGTTTTGAAAGCGGTTTATGCTTAGGAAGGCTTTATATGATTCATTTTAATTAAATTTCACAGGGTGAAGAATCATTTCATGGCATTTCTGTTTCTGTTATTTTTGTTCGGTGCTTAGGGGTTGAATAAGCTATCATACGTCCACACGATGTAAGAACTGGAATGAGGAAGAAGAATGAGGAGAAAATGCTTGGATTACTTATCGGTACTTTATTACTCTGAATCCTGGTCTTCTTTGTCACAATCCTTGGATCCTGTCCTCATTTATTCGGCCACTATATGCATATTTGTTCTTGGGATTTCATGAAGTGTTTACAGGCTTCTTTCCTTTTAGAGAAGGGGGTCATAGAGTGAAGTTAAGGAAGTCTCAACCCACAAATTAAATCATTATTAATGACATCATTATTAAAAATTATGGAGAAGAAAAGAATGGGTTATGAAAATCCAGTCTGGCTGACTGGAAGCGACTCTTGGCATAAGGACTGACGAAGAAGAGCAGAATTCAGAGTAATAAAGATCTCGCTTCTGCCTCTATTTGCCAAAATCTTGGAAAAGCATATAAATCTACAACTTTTTGCTTTGGTAGAAGCCAATGGTCTGCTCCACCACTATCAATCTGTGTTTAAAGCTGGTTATAACACTGAATCTACATTGCTTGGAGTCACTGGACATCTAAGGTTCCAACTTGATTGGGGTGGTACAGCGGCACTGATCTAATTAGACCTTAGCGCAGCATTTGACATCTCAAACCAGCTACTTCTTCAGAGACTTGAGGACATGGACATCAAAATTAGACCTTGGCTTGGTTAAGATCATTCCTACATGATCGCTCCTTCCAGCTTTTCACAAAAATGCATACTTCTAACTCCTTTCCTCTATCTTCTGGAGTACCACAGGGAACAGAGCTAAGTCCGACCCAATTAAACATTTATATGCGTCCCTTGGCTGATTTAGTTGAAAGCTGTGGTCTTACATGGTTTTCTTATGTGGATAATACATCCAGATCATTGTCTCTCTCTTTCCCACCAATGAGTGCAACTCTGATGCCCTTAACTCTTGCCTCATGAAGGTGGAAATCTGGATGAACAATAATTCTCTCAGGGTCAATGGAAACAAATCTGAAATTCTGCTGGTTGGTAACCAACCTCATCTCTGGGGTCCCCAGTACTGGCCGGATGCTTTGGGGTGTGGAATTTAATAAAATACCTACTTGCCCATGGAGCAGGTTGCTTCATAAATCTGCTTGTCCTGTACCAAAATCCACTTGTCCCTTTTGTGCCATGCAATGCGGCCAAAAATTACAGCAGCAATCTCATTATATAAGAGTTCTGATAGAGCTCTCTGATCATGCCAGGGCGAGTATCATACTAGGGTTGGAATACTAGCAATTCCCTTCTGTTGCCATGTGTCTGCAGGTCTACATACTGGGGCTGAAGGCAGCGGTAAGCAATAGTTCCAGGGTTGGAAGACCCTTTTGAGTCCGTGCAAACCTACTAACTTGCATGTTTTAAGGGTTTTTACCAACTCTTTTCTAATCTTTTCCCATAATGAGAAAGATTGGAAATTTACTCCTGACTGTGACAGACGTAAAACTTCTTCCAAGGTTAGGAAAAAAGTGGTTGGAGAAAAAGTGAACTTGTAAACATTCAGATTTTCACATGAGCAAATCTACACATGCATTTTTGCTCATGCTAAAATGCAGTTCGCAAATATTTTCTAGGAGTACTATTTCTTGGCCTACTTCTGTAAATTCTTGTGAATTAACGGAAACCGTATATATGCACTTAATGCAAGGATATATACCATGGATGCAGTTTTGAGACTTTCTTTAATAATTGGGCCTCTAATTAGCCCTGGCATTACCCGTGACTTTTTGTGTTTATTAAAATTCTGTCTGTCTCTCAATCAGCTGGCTTCACTGTGAGTGACAGTATTCTGCTCTTTCACAAGGAGCATATTGGCGCACAAAGTAGTTTTGTGTTTATTGTCCGAAACCGCTGTGGCAATGTTTACCTTTTGAGACCAAGAACAATTTTAGCTTTTGCCAATGTTTGTTAGAATGGTGAGGGCCCATCAGCTCCCAAACCGATAAGTTTTTACGAAAACCATGCCTAAACAAGACACGCATTGAGAAAACCAAGAAGCTGACCTCCAATTTCAGACCTTCTGGCTTTGCCAATGCTTGTTTATTTTTGTTTTCCATAAGTGTATTTAAACTGGTTACACTGATTTTCCATCATGAATACTTTTGGGAAATACTAGCATACATCAACATGCTACTAAATGATGCTGCAAAGATATGGTACCTAAAATCTTACAGTAGTTTAGAGAAATGTTTTTTTTCTACTTTCATTTTTTTGTGAACATTTTATTTTGAAAGCAAAGAATCGTCAGTCTTGCTTTCAAGCTTCTGCAAATATTTGCATATAATCAGAGAGTATTCTGGGATCATTATACATAGCCTTAAATTACTAAACTTTGAAAACGTGTGTACAAATTTATACTGGAACCACCGTCAGTAGTGCAGTCCGAGCTTACAACATTTACTTTGAGTGCTCATCCTAATAATGAAAGCTTTTCATTAATGAATCATAAATACAAGTTTGAATAGCATTAACACATGGACACACATTGCATTAACTGTAGACAATGCTCTTCCCTGGTCCAAAATGTGGTACTGCAAACGGGCAGCCAAAGGGTTTGTGCTGCAGGGGGTTGGGTCTACTTGCCCCAAGGACGAAATACACAATAAAACTTGTTGCCCTTGACCCCAAACAATATGTCCCAGGCGTCGGGCTATAGGAATTCCACATCCCTGTTTGGGAGCTGCTCCCTCTTCTGTTCCATTAGTTTGGAACTTAGTCTTCTGGCTAGAAGAAAAACTCCTGATGAATCATCAAACAATCAAGGTAGCCTCCACTTGCTTTGGCGTTCTTAAGTGACAAAAATAAATACTTTGGATGCTGCCGGTTTCTGCCCAAAGGACAGTAATTCAGGCCTTAGTCCTCTCCAGACTGGACTATGGGAATATTCAGAATTTAGGCTCCCCTGAAGACTCTCTCAGACGCCTTTAAGTAGTTCAGAATGCGGCAGGCCAATTGATATTTCATCTTCCTAAACACCTTTCAGTCTTAATCTTCTGACCTCCATTTGCTCCCCACTGAAAAGCGAGTCCAATTGAAAGCCTTGTGCTAAATGCACAAGTCTATGTCGATTGAGGGCCCACTCTGTATCGTTCTATATCAGATCATTGGTGTCTCCCTACTGCCCCACACGACCCATTCGCTCCAGCCATCTGAATTTTTTCTACTGTTCCCAGATTCAGAAGGATCAGACTAGGAGGGAAGTTCTTCTTTTACCTGGGTCCTAAATTGTGGAATTCTGTACCCGACTCCGAATGTATAAATCTTTCTGGAGTTTTCGCAAACTTCTAAAAACCTGGCTCTTTTAAATCTGGTTCTAGCACTGTTGTATGTCTTGCACTGAGAATCCCTGTTTGGAGTAGATATGCGCTCTACAAAACCAATAATAATAATTACTGCCAAGTAGTTTACCGAACAATATGCTGCACACCCAACAAGATGTCAAGTAAATTATCAACATTTTGGTAATCCACATATGTTTGTATTCTACAAGCAATTTTGCTGATTTGTATGTTAAGGTATCTTTTAGTAAAAGAGCTATTTAATTGGTATTTTGTAAGGTCATTTTCAACCTAATTTTAAAGAATGAAGGCAAATATTTCAGCACTTTTCATAAGAAATCATTTAACAACTTGTCCGTTACGTTAAGTACAGTCAAGAGAAACAAGAGGGTTGGAAAGAAGATACGGTAGTAAAGACCACCATGGCTCCAGCCCCGGATGCAATTGATTTACAGCCAGTACATGTACGGGATGAAGCGGAGTTCGGCTCAGAGACGACAGACACTAACCAAGCAGAAAATATAAAAGCTGAAATAAGCAACACATCCTACCTCACTACAGAAGAGTGGGGAAAGCTGGCAGCCTCACATTCACCTAGGGCTCCCTTGGACAAAGACAATAAAACTCAGCGAGACACGGAAACGGAGGGCTCCTCGACAGAACCAAAAACCTATGGTCATCCGTCTTTAAAACTATGCAGCTCTCAATAAAGGCTATGCAGTACCACTCAGATAAAATGGATATTCAATTATACCTTCTCAACTTTCTGGTGATACACCTCTCAAATATTGATAGCAAACTGACTGAGATGAGCAATCTCATCAAGAGAGCCCAAGCTGAAACTCAATTAACCCAACCGAGTTGCACTTGTTTTGCTATCATAAATAAACTCTCATTATTACCATCACTAATGGCGGAGCTACTCACCGATTTAAAAAGACGAGAAATACTGCAAGAACGGAAAACTCCACCAGACAAGATAAAAACATTGAAAAATTAAACCTGAGCAGCTCGGCAGCAATGATACAGCAGAATTCGGAGCAAGAACTCTTCGACGTGCTCCACAAAAGGAAAGGGACCCTGGCCCAATCCACTCTTGGAGAGGCTGGGCCCACCGGTGTAGAATCACATCAGGTAACAGGGGAACGAACTACCCCCGAGGAGAGTTCAGGCTCGGGACTTGACCATTCAGACCCAACAGAGCCTACAGATACCTTACAACAACAAGAAATTGAACAAGCAGCCAGCAATGGTCATGGCCCAAAAGAGCAGCTTCAAGCAGATGAAGCAGCTGGGAAAAAACGGTAGGGGCGAAGCATCGCCTGAAACAGAAGAGAAAAGGGAGGAATAAGAATACAATCATAATGTCATGTCATACTTCCAAGCGGAGGTCAAGTCTCCAACAGGAGAATTAACAGTGCAGACGGCAAGCATCGCATCGATAACCACGCAGACCTCGCCGACCATGCAGACTCTGCACAGCCAACTGAGTCACACAAGTGGTGATCACATAGGAAGGACAAACCTGAATGACTGCGCGGAACACAAGGTTGCAGACACTAAAGAAGGGGCCAAAAACAGAAGCACAGCTAGCACATCAATCACAGCAGGGATTGAAGCACGTTTAACCCCGGAGGCAATAAATCTCTGGAATCACGAAGATCTACAAGTCATAGGAACTAATCACAGCAGTTACCAACAGGAGGAATCTACGATAATCATGTTCATTCCGGGACATAAATCGAAAGGTAGAGGAGACATCCTGAACAGAGGAAACATCCTGCGACTCCTAACCTCCATTAGCAACTTGGCTGAGGTAGACTCACGCGATCTGGAGTCTAGAATTCGAAGACCTTAAGCATCTGTCAGAGCAAGAGGTAACAGACACAACCAGGGCCACACAGGAAATAGTTGAGAAAATTATGAAGGAGGAAAACCAACTAAATGCCTGGGGGATCCGATTAAAACCTTATAAAAAAATCAGCTATCCAGAGCTGTTAAATGGTAGCGGCAGTTTCAGTCGATAACCCTTCAAGTATTGCCCGGCGGTAATCGCCTCTCATACCATTCGATAATTTACCAATGAAAGAGGCAGGTGCCGGAGACTGGAAGGCAGGAAACAAAGTTTTTATTCCGTCGGAGCAGAACACATCAGATCAGACAGCAAGGTATCGTCACGAGGTGCTCTAACTGCATCTCTGAGGCCTGGCCTCTTATACACAGGTTTATGACTTTATTGCAGAGTTATCATACATGGCACATTCTTGAGATTGTCTTGGAACATGAAAGAACATCCTCGGAATCCCCACTTCGAGCTCGTTCCCACACATATCTACAGTGGAAGTCCCCACCCCATCCACAGTAGGAGATGGCTATCACACAGCTGGACATTCCGCCAATTCCCGGGGGTGTGTGCGACCGGCCGGGTCTCAGGGGGGTAGGGGCTTTGATCTACTGTAATCCCTTTGATGTGGGGTGTTTCCCTTACAGTAGGGGTAATAAACTGCATCCGCAGGGCTAGGTGATGGCCTGGGATCGGTTCGGACAATGGGGCGCAGAGGAAGGGGGTTATCAAAGAGATGCATGACCATGTATGGGATGTCGGTCAGGCGTGGGATGTGGTTCCATGGCAGGGTCGCGCAGAAGGAGAGGGTTTATGGCCCGTGTATGAGAGAGCGGGGGTGGCCGGCGCGCGGGGGATGCTTGCAGCGCCAGGGGGACGCGCTGACGATCGGCAATGAGCAGGGAGAGACCAGGGTGCCTAAAATGGCTGCCGTGCGCTTTCCTGTGTGTCGCGCTGGGGAGAGACAAGATGGCGCAGATAATGTTCAGTTTGCAAGCTAAGTTTCCACAGTCCTCCCTTTTAACATGTCTCGCCAGCTTGTCTAGTTCGGATCTATCCCCATAATACTACGAACTTCCATCTCATACAGAGCTTTCATTCGTTCCGCTTCAAAGTTCAAAGTCTCAGGGCAGATGCAGTTCATAAAAAGCGAACATAAAGGTGGCAGACACTGAATCCCCAAGCAGCATCCACATAGTATCACAATTGGTATTAGGATAAATGAGAACAGCCTCCATCCCCAACTTCTAATAGTGTCCCAAAACCAACTCCCCAGTGACCATTCTTCTTGCTCCTGATGAACCTCTGCGGAAAGTCTGTGGAGGTGTTCAATTGCTTTGTAGACTGAGGGCGAGTTATCCGGTACGTAGGTACAACAGCTGGACCCAATGATGCGGCATGCTCCTCCACGATCAGCCAGAACCACATCTAGAACGAGGCGGTTCTGAAGAGCCACTAGGCGGACGGCCTGGAGCTCGGCGGTGTTGTTGGCGAGGACGCCAGCCGTAATGTTCATCGCCGTTTCGACTGCCTGGGTTAAGTGGCGGATGGCACGGCTGTTTGCCATTGGACCCCAGAGTGGAACGAGACCTTTTACTGCGTCCATGAACTGTGCTCCGGTGGAGTCGGCTTGCACAATGTCTTTGGCACGTTTCTGTCGGTGATGGTTTGCTGGAGCCACATATGTCGGAGGAAGGACAAAGGCGATGTTGCAGGTGCCTCCCCAACCTTTCGGAAGCCAGGTGTAGGCCTTAGTACCACAGACGAAGTACATATTCGGGGAGGCAACAAAGGAGGGTGGATCAACTGAGTCCAATGTTCGGGTGATGAGGCAGGAGCTGTGGCCCACCGGCTGCGCCCCCAGGCCTTCGAGGCACACAAATCCAGTGATGTTGATGACGGATAGGGCCACTGTTAGGGTGGCGGCCATCCGTTTCCGGAGGTAAGAGAAGGTGGGTCTGGCTGGGTTGTTGAACACTTGCATTTCAACTCGTTCTTTGGCAGGGATGTCCATGTGAAAGGAAGTGTTTGACCTCAGAGGACAGAAGGGGGCAGAAGTTCTTCCAGTTTTGTTCAGCCAGAACCCATGGTAGAAGTGTGACATGGTTCTGCCGGAAGTGGCATTGTCCTTTTAGCTTTCTTGCAGGAGGATTAGCCAGGCGAGGCAGGAACCATGGACAGAAAAAGGTGAAGGGATGAAAGGGATAGAGTGTCCAGTAGCATGTGGAAGCAATCCACAGATCCAGCAATTAGTGGCGTTGGCGGCAAGATTGTGTTGGTGGAGCAGCTGCACAAAAGAGTTATTCCAGAACTCCTTACGCCTTTCTCGGAGTTGGGGTGAAAGGGAGATCAGATGGTGTTCTTTCATGGTGGTAGGTTGAACGGTGGTCAGCAATGTCTTATGAGCGGGTGTGCTCTCCTCCATGATCCAGAAGGTGACCATGAGGAGAAGGCAAAAGAGAAGGGTAATGAAAAGTGTAATAGTCTTTGAGCTGTGCATTCTGTCAGTCTTTGAGTTTTTGTAGTGGATCTTCGGACGTCCGGTTGCTTCCATCATCTTCATGTCGGGCGCTTCCATCACCTTCAAGAGACTCGGTAGCGGGCAGAACCACAGACTTTGTTTAGTTTCTCTCCTGGTGGCCTCTGAGGTGACTAGGCTACCGCTCTGAGATTTCCACTTAGTTTGTGGTCTGCTTAGCCGAAGTTCTCTCCTTTCGTCGCAAGTTATACCCTTCCTTGGATGGCACGGTGGGATCGGGATATTTCACTAGCTCAAGTGTCTCCGTATCTGGGCGGCGGTTCAGGGATGGTCGGTCTGTGTCCAGAAGTTCTTCTTGGGCGGTGATGTTGTCCGTGGTCGTCAGGGTCGGTGATACCTTCTTGCAGTGGTGTGCATGCAGCCAATTGCGTTTCCCCTCCACTCGAAGAGCTGTTCGGGTGGTGATTAGGACTTGCAGGGGGCCCGTCCACCGGGGCTCCAGACTCTTGGTGCGCTGGAAGTTACGCACTAAGACAAAGTCGCCGGGTTGGATGTCGTGCCCGGGGCCCCTGGAAACATCGGGAATGGCTTGCAGCACCTGCTGATGGATAACAGACAACGTTTTAGTTAGGTTATACAAATAGTCAGACATGAGGACGTCCGGGACGTCGTGGATGGATGTTGGTTTTGGTGCAGTCCAAAGGTTCATGGGCCGCCCAAAAACGACCTCGTAGGGGGTTAAGTGGTGTTTAGTGGGGGTGGAACGCATTGATAGCAATGCTAGCGGGAGAGCGTCTGGCCATTTCAGTCCTGTGGTGGCAACTATTTTTGCTATCTTAAGCTTCAATGCGGCATTATGTCGCTCAACCAAGCCTGCAGATTGGGGATGGAAGACCGCGTGGAATTTCTGTTTCACACCCAGCCCCTTTAAGATGAGTTGGATAACCTCGGCTACAAAGTGGGGGCCATTATCGCTCCACAAAATTCGACAAAGGCCGTATCGGGGGAAGAATTCTTTCAGTAGTACTTTTGCAGTAGTCATAGCGGTGTTGTCGTGGGTTGGGTAGGCCTCCACCCACTTGCTGAAGGCACACACAACGACAAGTAAGTACTTAAAACCTTGGCACCTTTCTAACTGGACATAGTCCATTTGTAGGACTTCAAAGGGGTGATTGGGAACCCCAAACCCTCCCCGGGGTACAGCAGTTCCTTTCCCAGGGTTGTGTTGGAGGCATACCAGGCATTGTTGGACCAGACGTTTGGCTGAGTCTGGGATTTTGTCGTTGTGCCAGACTTTGGAGATGAGTTCGATCATGGGGGCAGACCCTATGTGTGCGGGGGAGTGTGCCATGGTCAGCATGGGGATCAAGTATGAGTCGGGTAGCAACCATTTGTACGAGTCTTTAGTTCGCCAGCAACCGTCATCGTCCTTCAATCCCACCCGGGCCCATTCAGTTAATTTGTGTGGTGTGCTGGCTAGTTGGATATCCCTAATCGTTTCCCTAGCATCCTTCCATTTCTCAGTTTGTGACCTGGTCACGTACATACGGGTCGTGGACCTATTCTCGGCTGTGGTTCGGGCAGTAATGTCAGCTAGTGCATTTCCCTGTCCTATAATGTCTGTCACCTTCTTGTGCGCCTGGCATTTGATCACGGCCAGCCGTGTGGGGAGGAGGACTGCTTCGGTCAGGGCAGAGACTAGATCTCCATGCAGGATGGGTGTGCCGTGGGAAGTCAAGAATCCCCTCTCTTTCCATAAGAGCTTAAAGTGGTGAACTACCCCGAAGGCGTACTGACTGTCTGTGTAAATGTTTGCGGTTGTCCCTGCTGCCAGGATGCATGCTCGTGTGAGAGCAATTAGTTCCGCCGCCTGTGCGGATCGCTGTGTGATGCGGGCTGTCTCAACAACTGTTCGGGCTGTGGTGACTGCATAGGCAGCTGAGGTGGTGCCATCGGGGAGCTTGATACATGAGCCATCCACCCACAGTTCTCCGTCAGGGTCCGGGAAGGCAGTATCCCGGAGGTCAACCCTACTCTTGGTCTGTTCGTCGGTGAGGGTCACGCAGTCATGTATAGGGGACGCATTGGGGTCAGCGTCAGGGAGAGGTAGTAGAGTAGCTGGATTCAGAGTGGTGCATCGTTTCAATGTGATGTGGGGTGCAAGCAGAGTTAGTTCGTAACCAGTCAGTCGCGCGCTAGTCAGGTGTTGGGTCTTGGTTTGGTTTAGGAGGGTGTCAACCGCATGGGGTACCAATACTGTGAGAGGGTTCGAGAGCACGATCCCCTCACTTTGCCGGATAGAGACAGCAGCGGCGGCTACTGCTCGAAGGCAGGCGGGCAAAGCTCTGGCTACAGGGTCAAGAGTGGCAGAGAAGTAGGCACAAGGGCGTTGTTTAGGGCCTATGGACTGGGTTAGAACAGACAACGCACATCCCTCCCTTTCGTGGGTGTAGAGGGAGAAAGGTTTAGTGTAGTCTGGGGTTCCTAGGACTGGGGCCGAGCAGAGGGCGTCTCGTAATTCTTTGAAGGAGGATTGGCATTCGGATGTCCAGGGGAGGGGGAAGGGGACATCTTTAGCCAGCAGGGAAAGCAGAGGTTTTACGATAAGACTGAAGTTTGGCAACCATTGTCGACAAAAGGAGGTGAGGCCTACTAGGGACCTCACTTGCTTCTGAGTTTTGGGAACAGGGGTTTCTAGGATGGTCTGAATTCGGTCAGGGGTAAGTTTTCTCCCGTCTTTGGATAGTAGGTGGCCTAGATATGTTACTTGGGGTTGGCAGAATTGCAATTTCTTCCTGGAGACCTTGTGACCGTTCTCCGCAAGGAAGTGGAGGAGGTGAATGGTGGCTGTGACGGCAAGTGGAGTGGTGTCGGCCGCCAAAAGAATGTCATCGACGTACTGTATTAACACCACTCCATCGGGTAGTTGGACTGCATCTAGTTGCCTCTTGAGGGCTTGGCTATAAATGCTGGGACTCTCAGTGTAGCCTTGGGGTGCCCTACAGAATCTGTACGAACGGGCTTTTAAGGTGAAGCCGAACAGGTAGCGGCTGTCTGGGTGGATGGGGATGGAAAAGAATGCGTTCTTGAGATCAATAACGGTAAAAGTGGTGGCAGTGGACGGAATCAGGGTGAGGATGGTGGTGATGTCTGAGACCACGGGGTACTGAGGTAGGACTACATTGTTAACTTCTCGTAAATCAACAATAAAGCGGTATGCTTTCTCATCTCCCTCGCCTTGCTTTTTTACAATGGGTAGGATAGGGCTGTTGCAAACATTACTGACTACTTCTTCTACCACTCCTGCATCGACTAGGGACTCGATGATTTCCACCAATGCCTTCTCGCCTTCGGGCGATATCCGATACTGTGGAAGCTTTGGGAGCACTGCGTCCGGTCGGACGGTTATGTGTACTGGGTCGATCACCATGCGTCCTACATCTGAGTCGGTTTTAGCCCATAGATGTGAAGGTAACGTGTCGAGTAGGGACAGGTCAGCATCGGTTATAGAGAGCATACGCCGTGTGTGACAAGGTCTGAACGGATCTGGGTTATCGTGCAGGATGACTCGAACTCCGTCTGGGGAGCATCTGATGGTAGCTCGAAAATGTTTTAGCAAATCAAGTCCCATAATAGCATCGGGGGTGTTGGAGGAGAGTAGAAAGGTCGTGTCAGTGGCGTTATCTTCTAAGTCAAAGGAGATTGGTGCTGATAAGGGGTTAGTGGAGGGCGTTCCATCGAAGCCTATTGAGGTTACATGTGAGCCAGACAAAGGTGCCCTAGGAATCAGTCGTTTAGATAACGCACTACGTGTCGCCCCAGTATCTACCAGGAATGGAGACTTGGTGCCCAAGACCTTAGCAGTGACGTAAGGACCTTGCTGGTCAACACGGAGTTCGACTGGATCCCTCCCTTGTCCCTGACGGTCCTATGTGAAGTCATGGGTGCTTTCGTAGTCGGACTGCTGACACTGGTTTTGTCGGGGGCGATCAAAAGTGTTTGGTCTGCCTGGCCTGTCGTTGATGGCGTCGTTCGTGTACCCTCGTCCCTGTCCTCTATTTCTGGGGTCATATGCTGTGTCTCTGGGGTCCCTATTTTTGTTCAATTCCAGAAGGACCGGGCACTGGGATTTCCAGTGTCCGAACCCTCTACAGAACGCACATTGGTTCCCATCTAAGTCTCTCCGTCCGTTGAAGGGTGCAGGTGTATGGTCTCTAGGGGGTAGCTTTCTAGGGGCGGTTGGTTGGTAATTCCCTTTCGGGGGCTCCCTTCCTATGGTCACCCCTTGCAACTGAGCTATCATTACCCTCTCCTTCAGTTCCTTTTTCTTCCTCTCTGACGCCCTATCGTTCTCATTCTTTTGGTTTTCGTAGTATTGGGCCATCTGGAGGATTGCTGCGGGTTTGGAGGCTGCCCAACTACTCTCGCTGGTCTGTAGCTTCTGGGAGACTTCTTGTGACAGACCCTTCACATAATTCTGGACAAAGAGGTGATGTCCAGTTGCAGTGGTCATGTCCTGGCCACTATAATCGGAAAACACAGTCTCGAATCGAGAGAAGTATTCAGACACATCCTCCTGGGGTTTCTGGCGACAAGCCGTCACTATCGACCAGTCTACCTTTCTTTCTGGGATTAGAGTCTTCAATTTCTGTACAATCTTGTCTGGGAGCTCCAATATGGCTTTCGGGGGTTTCTGTCCCGGTTCTCGCTGTTTATCTATGGTATCGAGTTGTACCCAGGTATATCCGAACGGCTCAGCGTGGTCAACTTTCCGGATTTGCTTCCACACATCAGCCGGCAGACATAATCCAAAGAACAAGTCGATATCTGCTAAAGTCATTATTGTTGAGCCTAAGGCTGTACCTAGTTCGGTGTAGAAGGCAGTCGGGTTCTTTCTTAAGTCGGGTAGAGTTTTTCTAAAGGTCAAAATATCTTGTCGGTCCCATGGCTGGTAGACCCAATTATATACAACCCTTCCCTTCGCATCTTGGTGGTTGATGTCGTCATGAGTTCCCTGACCTCGTGGGGGGACCCAGTAGGGGGCGGCCTCTTTGATGGGCATCATGGTATCAGTCCTTCCTTCCTGGGGCTTAGTCGCTATGGGGGTTTCTGCTTTAGTGGCCTGTCTGTGTTCTTTAAGGTGTCGATAGACCTCGAGTGTACGAGTGAAGAGGTTCGTCACATCGCCCTCTCCTTCTTCCCCAATGTCTACCTTCCTATATAGGGCCGCTAAGCCTTCGGGACCTTTATCGTGGTACCTATCCTCATATGTATTCAGGGCGTGATAACAAAGTCGTACGACAAAGTGTCGTCTGCGGCTGTCGGCATATGAGATATACACGTCTGTTATATACTCCTCACTTTCCTTTCGCTCCACCAGTGTCCCTACTATCTTGTCGATTCCTGCTCGTTCCTCCCTTGTTAGTCGATTCATTCTGGTGGAATCTTTCTTTCTCATCTCAGGGTCATCCAACGTTATTGCCGACGTTGTGTTCAGTACAAGAGGCTCGGCCGGCGCGGAGGCCGTGAGGACTGAGGCCCCTGTACTGCTTTCGCTTGTGTTTGGGGGTTGTGGGTGTTGCACTACCGATTGGGAGGGTGCGTATGGAGGGGGCATGTAAATGATCAGGGGACCTAATAGTAATTCATCATTCGTCCGTTGCTTAGAGGACAACTCAGGGTAGAGCATAGAGGGGGTCCTAACAGCGTACTGGCCTGATGTTTCGGGCTCCTGTCTTAGTTTAGTTTCCCTTCTCTCCTTTATTTCTTCTTCTAACTTTCTAGCGGCAAGGTGAGCTGCCTTTCGTAATTCCTTTTCTGCTTTTACCTCTTCCCTCTTTTTCCGTTGCGTTGCTTCTTTGCGCCACATGCCGATACTGTCAAGCATAGTAGGCGTCGTTTTATTGCTACGCAGAGCTATTTCTAGCATTTCTATCTTATGGTCGTCGAAGGATCCCATCAGTGGCCACTGACTCTCGGGGTCCTTCCTTGTATATTTATGCCATAGCTTGCTGTAAGCTACGGCGACTAGTCCATATTTAGTGAACATGTCCTTATTAGGGGTGCCTTCCAGTGAAGCCGGATGGTCCACCTCTAATAAGCGGTCCGGGCAGAACCAACTACCAGTCAGTGGGGAGAAGATAGGCATGACGGGTTTCAACAGGGACAAAAGTCAGCACTACCTATCTTTTCACTGCTTGCAAAGACTAGACAGAATATCTCTATTCCTCGTTATTTGTAAGCAGAGAATACCTCTAAAGAACCAATATCGAACAACTAGTGTTCGGACAATCAATCAATCAATCAATCAATGGGGAGATAAAGATAGGCACGACGGGTTTCAGCGGGGACAAAAGTCTGCGTTACCTACCCTTCACTATTTGCAAAGACTAGACAGAATATTTCTATTCTACGTTATTTGCGAACAGAGAATATCCCAAAGAGCACTATTCTTCAAAACAATCAATGTTCGGACAATCAATCAGTGGGGAGATAAAGATAGGCACGACGGGTTTCAACGGGGACAAAAGTCTGCGTTACCTACCCTTCACTATCTGCAAAGGGAGAGAGAGAGAGTATTTCTACTCCTCCCCGTTTGTAGACAGCGAATATCTCAAAGAGAACAATCAATGAGCAATACTAGTATTTCAAATAATCAATTATTTCGCAATTTGTCGTGTTTCACGACCTTACCCGGACCGCGTGGACAGTTTCTCGTCTTCCGCCTCCAGCGCCCGATCGTCCTCTACTTTCCGTATTTGCCGCGGCACTCCTGATGGTTCCCAGTCAGGACCGTAGATCACTCGAGAGAGGTCTGCTCGGAACCAGTGAAGTTCGGATGATCGGCTGCCAGACGAGGGTCTATCGGGCAGGAGCTCTCCCGATCGTTGTAGTCGTTCACTCCGTCGTCAGGACCTTTCCCACTGGATCCACGTGTCGCTGATGGGCCCCACGTTTGGGACGCCAATTGTTAAATGATAGCGGCAGTTTCAGTCGATAACCCTTCAAGTATTGCCCGGCGGTAATCGCCTCTCATACCATTCGATAATTTACCAATGAAAGAGGCAGGCGCCGGAGACTGGAAGGCAGGAAACAAAGTTTTTATTCCGTCGGAGCAGAACACATCAGATCAGACAGCAAGGTATCGTCACGAGGTGCTCTAACTGCATCTCTGAGGCCTGGCCTCTTATACACAGGTTTATGACTTTATTGCAGAGTTATCATACATGGCACATTCTTGAGATTGTCTTGGAACATGAAAGAACATCCTCGGAATCCCCACTTCGAGCTCGTTCCCACACATATCTACAGTGGAAGTCCCCACCCCATCCACAGTAGGAGATGGCTATCACACAGCTGGACATTCCGCCAATTCCCGGGGGTGTGTGCGACCGGCCGGGTCTCAGGGGGGTAGGGGCTTTGATCTACTGTAATCCCTTTGATGTGGGGTGTTTCCCTTACAGTAGGGGTAATAAACTGCATCCGCAGGGCTAGGTGATGGCCTGGGATCGGTTCGGACAATGGGGCGCAGAGGAAGGGGGTTATCAAAGAGATGCATGACCATGTATGGGATGTCGGTCAGGCGTGGGATGTGGTTCCATGGCAGGGTCGCGCAGAAGGAGAGGGTTTATGGCCCGTGTATGAGAGAGCGGGGGTGGCCGGCACGCGGGGGGATGCTTGCAGCGCCAGGGGGACGCGCTGACGATCGGCAATGAGCAGGGAGAGACCAGGGTGCCTAAAATGGCTGCCGTGCGCTTTCCTGTGTGTCGCGCTGGGGAGAGACAAGATGGCGCAGATAATGTTCAGTTTGCAAGCTAAATTTCCACAGAGCCTCTGCTACAAGACCAACAACAACAAGAAGGCTGTAGGCCCAGAAATATGGGCAACGCATCAAAAATCAAATCGGTGCTTAAAGGGGCTCACAGCATCTCGGTCCTGGCAACAGAGTCCAATAAATGGAGCCACTGGCAAGCAGGCGAAAGTTACAGATCAAATGCTTGGTCCTGGATAGCAAGAACTATGAACACTCGGTCCAAGAACACCTGGCAGGGCATGAAGCAACTTAAAAAAAAGTTCTCAGGTAGAACATAAATGGACTAGGAACCAAAATCAAGGACAAGGAGCTTCTGCTATATTTTCAATAATTTGATCTCATTTTACTTCAAGAAACCTGGCTAGACGAACCATTCCAACTACAAGGTTACAAATCATACCATCTTCCGGCATGCAGAAGCGCCAAATTTGGGCACTTACAAGGAGGCCTTACAATTTATGCCTCAATTAAGAGCATAAATACAGTAAAAAATTACAGCAATAAATGGCATAAAAGCAATTAAGATAGACATAGCAGGCCTCGACAATAATCAACAATTAATACTTGTAAACATCTATCTCCACCCACGCAATAAAAAAGCGGGTGCGAAACTCTTGGCAGCTGAGTTGACGAGGCTACTCACAGAAGACGTAACCCCAAACCTCAGTCTCGGGTGATTTCAATATGCACCTCTCAGGGCCTCTGGGCAGGCACCGACCGGTGAAAGAACAATTTTTGGCATGGGGGATTCTGCAAGTGGGGCAAACAAACCAGGCCAGCTAAAGAACTTCTTAAAGACTTAGAAAATCTGAGCCTGGTAGCACTAAACGGACGTTTCCCGGGTGACCGCCCCCCAGCAGCAACTTTTCACAACGCTTTAACAAATACAACAAAATATTACACTTTTACTTCAATATCACTGTTCAACAAAATTGTAGACTTCTGGATAGTATCATCAGATTATAGCGACCACTTACCACAAGAAATTATATATTGGACGAACATGGGACAGCACCCACTCAGCCAGTAGGGGGTCCTGGCACGGTGTACATAGCCAACTGCAAAAGAATCAAATGCAATCTGGACAAATTTCTGACAGAGGTAAAAACCATGTGGGAGGAAAGCAAGTTGCCGAACATAAACACTATTTATAACATGTTGGTCTAAATTCACTAAAAGTCTCGGAGCTGCCACCATCAAAAAAGAAACGATACTCGCAACAATAGGAGCAAACGCCCAACAGTGGACACACAACATGTTACCGAGCATGCAAGGAAACCAACTCTCAACAATACAATTGACCCAATTAAAGCGAATAAAGAGAGAAATAAATAGAGCAGTACGAATTCTTCGTCATTCGAGTCCAGATGATAACATTCAAAAAGAATTAATGCTGCTAAAAACGAGCAAGAAGAAATTCATCTGGTTAGCAAACCGAGAAAATGCAGATAAGGCATGGACCAAACTGCTGCATGATGCGAAAGCTAGTAACAGTCCCAGGTTCTAGCGCACAGTGAACAACCTACAGAACCCAAGGGCCCTTGGAATCTACTCTCATTTGACCGGGGAAGCCTGTGCCAACTATCTTTGGCATCATTTCAACTGCGAACAAGACGACATTGTACCCGAGGCACCTGGGAGCAGAAAAAACTGGTCGGGTCAAGAAAAGCAAGTTGGGGAGATTAACTATTATTTCTCGACTAAAAGGATCGTGAATAGAACGGCGAAAGGCAGAGCAAAGGGTGTGCTGGGCCCCAATAGCATCCCTCCAATCCTATATAAGCAAGACCCTGGTTACTGGGCGGCGACACTACTGTCACTCTTCACACATTATCCTGGAAGTAGAAAGAATACCAGATTCCTGGAAGGATTCAATCATTTCTCCCATTTATAAGAAAGGCAGCAACAATGAAGCGAAAAACTACCGGCTTGTTGCCTTAATAGACAATGACGCCAAATATTTTGCGGGCCTCCTACTAGCAGAACTCATAGGCTGGGTATCCAAATCGGCATCATTCCTGATCAATCAAACGGTATTCCAAAAACGTATGGGGACATTGACAAATATACTTGCCTTATCGCTTCTAATCGACGCAGTCAAAAACATCAAACTGCTTTTTGTTTGCTTCAAAGATTATACATCTGCCGCCTTCAACAACATTGACAGGAAGAAACTTTGGGCAAAACTCTCTAAAATGAAAATCCCACCAAGACTCTTGTCTCTGTTGATTTCACTCCATACTGACACATGGGTACAAATAAAGTTGGGCGCCGGTGACTGTCTATCCAGGAGAATACCAACAACCAGGGGGCTAAAGCAGGGTTGTGTCTTGGCGCCGCCTCTGTTCAATTTATTAATGTCAGATCTCTTGCCAGAACTAGATAATTGCAATCACCATGCACTGAACCTGGAAGGCTTAATCCTCTCTAATTTACTCTATGCTGACGACCTCGTACTAATTAGCGGTACGCCGATAGGCCTGCAGCACTTGATAAATATTACGGGCAACTTCTCTGCCAGGAAGGGAATAAGTATAAACTTAGACAAAACCAAAGTGATGGTAATAAACCAGAAAAAGTTCACACACCGGTTTTGCTGGGATTTGGAGGGCCTCAACACAGTAGAAGAATTTAAATACCTGGGCATTATTTTTGACAGTAAATGCATGTTCCTCCAGCAAAAAACAGGAAGAGGGACGGCTTTGGCGGTTGATTTAAAAAAAACATCAAACCTAAAATAACTGATTCAAGCCTCACACCTCTACTACAGGTGATCCGAGCGAGGCTTCTCCCCACCATTACCTATGGAAGTGAGTGCCTAAGAGGAAGAGATGCAGGCATTCTGGACAAGACAGTGTCCAGGACAGCGAGAATAATATTTAATCTCCCGCAGTACACCTCGCCGGCACAAATAAGATTAGAGTTCGGCCTGCAAAAGCAACAAATAGCACACAAGGGTGCCTACGTTGAATGCTGGCATAAAATAAAGGGAGCTGATTCAGGGACATTGCATGCGTACTTATGGAACGAGCTACATCAGAAAAAAGACAGCGCAGCCATGATCTACTTTCAAGCTTCAATAGACTGTTTGGCCTTACGGGACCCCTGGGTTACTGTTGGGTCACACAAAAGCTTCAAAGAGCTGGTAAATAAAACAGTAAAAATAATGTCCCTTGTGGAGGACAAAGCTGTATTAAGGGAGAGGGATCATGGCTGGTTTGTTATACAGAACTATTCTAGATGCTCCCCCCAACCTTATTGAGGTGCAGGCTTTACTAAAGCAAAGAAGGAAAAATACCTGAATCGGAGGATGGGCATTGTGTTATCAACGCTGCGTTTGACCCCATGGAAACGGTCACAGTCAACAACATTGTGCAGATTATTCGGTGAAGCAAAAGAAGATGTGCTACACTTATGGTGCATATGTAAGAAATTAGATAAAGAACGAAGAAATATATTAAAACCTGCCTTGAATGGAAAAAAGATAAGCACACGCAAACAGGCAGTGAAAGCATGCTTCAAAGGAGGGGATATCCAGCTAGCCTGTCGCCTGGTTCGATTCATGGGCGCAGTAGGAATACAGCTAAACACCAGCACTTAGCTGACAAATCAGACACAAATCACTGGTCTCTGCTCCCGATAAAATGAACTACAAGCGCCGGCATAGGACTAAAAGATTTTAAAATCAAATTATACAGTGAGCCGCAACTTCTGGTACATGATTAAAGATTTTATCAAACATTTTGCACATTGCTGTTTTTGCACATACTGTCTCTCATTTAAAGTTAATTTATGGGTTTATGAATTTAATGAGAATTCAAAATGGCCATTTCACTGACTTGTCTTATGGGCACTGTAGGAATAAATCTAAACATTACTTACTGGACATAAATTCTTGGCCTCAGCTCCCGTCAAAATGAACTACAACTGCAGACTTCTAACTAAAGGTTCTGGCAAGGACAATAGGGATATTGCTGGTTCACACAAACAAAGTATACAGCAAACTGCAATATCTGCCATATGACTAAATGTTTAAATATGGGCAACTTATATATATATATATATAAATATATATAAATATATATATATATATATATATATATATATATCCAACATCGCAGGTTAGCCCCAAGGAGTGAACCGCCAGAAGATCGTAGTTCACAGCATTTATTGAAAACTTGCAAGCAGGCAGTTAACAGCACACAGGCATCGGTTAGATTGTAGCGCCAGACGCGTTTCAGGAGTCTCATTGTTCCTTTCATCAGTGGCAACATGACGGAAAGAGAGCAGTCTTTTCTCGCGCACTTTTATTTGAAATTACCTGTCCCAGTGGGCGTGGCTTAATCAAAGCCTTCTGGTAACTGTAGTGCGCGGAGGTGATCCCATGTGGGTGCGCTCTTGTCCCTCATAAATCAAATATAAAATTGTTCCCCAAGTGGGTTCGTGCACTGGTCCGTCGACATACCTGCCCCGCTTTGTAGAAATCAACGTGAACATGTGCTGCCACCTGTCCTGCACAGGCGCCAGCTCCTTCATCCCGTATAATGTAGCACCAGATGGCGCCAACACGGACCTGCTAGGAAGCGGTGGGTTCAACTCCACGGCTGGGCAACAGCCGAATATATCCAACATCGCAGGTTAGCCCCAAGGAGTGAACCGCCAGAAGATCGTAGTTCACAGCATTTATTGAAAACTTGCAAGCAGGCAGTTAACAGCACACAGGCATCGGTTAGATTGTAGCGCCAGACGCGTTTCAGGAGTCTCATTGTTCCTTTCATCAGTGGCAACATGACGGAAAGAGAGCAGTCTTTTCTCGCGCACTTTTATTTGAAATTACCTGTCCCAGTGCGCGAGAAAAGACTGCTCTCTTTCCGTCATGTTGCCACTGATGAAAGGAACAATGAGACTCCTGAAACGCGTCTGGCGCTACAATCTAACCGATGCCTGTGTGCTGTTAACTGCCTGCTTGCAAGTTTTCAATAAATGCTGTGAACTACGATCTTCTGGCGGTTCACTCCTTGGGGCTAACCTGCGATGTTGGATATATTCGGCTGTTGCCCAGCCGTGGAGTTGAACCCACCGCTTCCTAGCAGGTCCGTGTTGGCGCCATCTGGTGCTACATTATACGGGATGAAGGAGCTGGCGCCTGTGCAGGACAGGTGGCAGCACATGTTCACGTTGATTTCTACAAAGCGGGGCAGGCATGTCGACGGACCAGTGCACAAACCCACTTGGGGAACAATTTTATATTTGATTTATGAGGGACAAGAGCGCACCCACATGGGATCACCTCAGCGCACTACAGTTACCAGAAGGCTTTGATTAAGCCACGCCCACTGGGACAGGTAATTTCAAATAAAAGTGCGCGAGAAAAGACTGCTCTCTTTCCGTCATGTTGCCACTGATGAAAGGAACAATGAGACTCCTGAAACGCGTCTGGCGCTACAATCTAACCGATGCCTGTGTGCTGTTAACTGCCTGCTTGCAAGTTTTCAATAAATGCTGTGAACTACGATCTTCTGGCGGTTCACTCCTTGGGGCTAACCTGCGATGTTGGATATATATATATATATATATATTACCTACTGGCGGTCGCCAGTAGGTAGATATAGTTAGGACCCTGTTTCCATAGGAAATCCGCAACATTCTATTTGGAATAACTTTGGCGCCGGTCGACGAATCCTCGCGAAATTTTCAAAATAGGTGGGGCGCTACGCTCCGCTCCTACCCTGAAAGTCTCGGGGGGATTCGTCAAGCAGGGGCCGAGAAAAAAGGGGGGTCCCAAAACGCGTTTTCCCCATGCATTTTTCCATAGGACCTTTAGACACAGCTACAGCCCGAATGGCTGAACAGAATTACTTGAAATTTGGCAGAGAGGTAGCCATAAGGTCAAGGAAGTGCCTTTTGCAGGTCTGGTGTAAATCTGTTCAGTATTTCCTGAGAAAATAGCATTTAAAAGCATATATATATGTGGGCGGAGCCTAACCACACATCTCATCCTGAGATCTGATTGGCTGTCAGCACTTCATCCAAGAAGTGTTGGCAGCCATCTTGGGACCAATATACATGATAGCACCTCATTAAAAAGCATTGCAGTTAATAGAAGGTTTTAAGACTTTAGTTACATTATAAATCATTTGTTGATGGTACCATACTCATTTTAGGAATTGTGGTATGTTCTAAGGTGATTTCACCATGTGAAAAAGCCTTCTGCTGGGATATCATGATTGAGAGAAAAATATTTTCTCATGCTTTTACCACAGAGGTTTGGAAGGTGATCTATAGGCTAAACTGAGAGCTTATTTTCTGTAAATTCACATTATCTTTCTCAGTCATGTGAGAATGAAGTCTGACATTCTCAGTAAAACATGTACATCCAACAAGGGCAGAGACTGTCAGTTGATTCCTTTGTGTTCTACTGCAGCTTCCCAGAGTGTTCCAAAGAACTACTAGAGCGCTAACAGTCCTACTTATGATAAACGTATGGCACACCTTAAGCCATCTTGCTTGGATTAAAGTGGTAACTCTTAAAACATTTAATTTAAAAAGGAACAAAATGAGGGGGTTCATTTTTCCATAAAAAGTATGATTAGTGCTGCAGAAAGAAAAATTAGGGCACATTTTGAGTGACTTCTCAAATCCTCTTCTATTTCATTAAAAAATTCTGACATGCAGACTGAAACATGCACTTTCAATACCAGCAGCAGTTTTCCCTGGTGAGCAGTAGCTTTACTACAGTGATCTAATGAGCAAAAAGAGTGCTAACATTCTGAATTTATGGCAAATGTGTGACACATCTGAATGCCTTCTTGATGGAATCAAAGTAAAAAACTGAAAGTATTTCCTACTGAGGAGACTGCAGTAAATGAGGAAATTAGGAAACTTCATAACAAATAAGTCTCCCAAGATGGCCACCAGAGACAAAAGAGCCCAAATGTAGCCCAAATATCACCCAGATGTAGCCCAAGTATAGCCCAATGACAGAATGTCCCAGAATGTTCTTAAAAACAACTAGAGCGCTTACTGTCTTCATTATGACAAAAGTAAGGCACACCTGAAGCCATCTTGATTGGAATAAACTGGTAACACTTAAAACATTTAATTTAAAAAGGAACACAATGAGGAGGTTCATTTTGCCATAGAAATTATGATTAATGCTGAAGAAAGAAAATGAGGGCACATTTTGAGTGACTTCTCAAATCCTCTTCTATTTCATTAAAAACTTCTGACATGCAGACTGAAACATGCACTTTTAATACCAGGAGCAGACTTCCATGGTGCAGTAGTTTTACTACAGTGATCTAATGAGCAACTAGAGTGCTAACATTCAGAATTTATGGCAAATGTGTGACATATCTGAATACCTTCATGATGGAATCAAAGTAAAAAACTGAAAGCATTTCCTACTGAGGAGACTGCAGTACATGAGGAAATTAGGAAACTTCATAACAAATAAATCTCCCAAGATGGCCACCGGAGACAAAAGAGCCCAAATGTAGCCCAAAATCACCCAGATGTAGCCCAAATATAGCCCAATGACAGAAGTGTGCAAAACACTTATTATTTTGTGTTTTTGCAGTGTTATATAGTGCAGACTTGTCAGGTATTGGAGTGCTTTACATGAGCATTGGTTACATCACACAAGAACAAATTCATTTTGGTTGTAGACATGGGGAGATTAAGTGATTTGACCAGAATCACAGAATGTCGAGCTGAAGCAGAAACTTCAACCTGGTTCCCCAGTTGCAAAGTCTGCAGTTCTGGAAGTAACACCACATCCTCTCCCCTAAGTGCAACATTTAATCAAGTGGTCAACTGGATAAAAAAACATAAAGATAACAAATAATTTAAAAGTGCTTTGTCGCTATTTGAAAACTCAGAAAATATGTCCTTATTTTAGTCTTTTAGAGCACTAACCATAATTTTGATGCCAATAAGACCCTCTCATATATGTAATTTCTAAAGGAAATGCTCTAGGTATTACAGTCTTGATTACATCAAGATGATGTCAGGCGTTCCACACTTTTGTAATAAATATAGAATGTTAGCAATCTAGTTTTTCATTAGGATACTGTTGAGAGGCAGAGGCCAGGGGCACGGACTCTGAAAATTGAAGGCAGGTAGGAGGGTGCAAAGGCAACAATTTAACCACACTGAGCAGGCAGGAAGGGCCGTGGAAGCACAACAGACTATGGAGGGCAGTGGAAAGGGGGGCAGGGGCAACAAACCAACAATACAGGACTTGCAAGAGAGGCTGTTGGAGGGAAGATCTATTACGGGTCAAGGAAGCTAGGGGCGGTCCCCAGATCCCCGGGAGCCACCACAGAACTGAGCAGGAGAGTGAGTCAGGGACAAAAGGGGCACCTTAATTTGAGCCGGGGTGCCTAGGAACGCTTGCTCCAAAAATGAAGAAAACAGACATATGAGACATGGAATTGGAGGCAGAATACAATGGCAGTTTAATGAGAAGATGCAACTTCAAAGAAACCGCAGAATAGAGACATAAAGTACAAAATACAGAATCCAGATAATCATACAGCTGTCATAATATTCTCTGTATCTCAATTAATGTACTGACAGAGAGAGAGAGAAAACACATCTATAAATGCATCATGAGAAACAAGTTACACCAAGGAAAATGTTACCTAGGAACACTCACGTTTACTCTTAGAGCAAGCATTCCTGCAATTACAATACAAAATCTTTTAAATGCAAAAGTAAAGAGAACAATGGTTAAACATAACATGACATTTCATATAGGTAAAATAGAATAAGATACTTCAAGCAAAGCAGAGCAAGACATTTTAAGCAAAGGAAGACAAGAGCTCCCAGCTCTTGGGGAAAACCTGCACTGCCTGTTAACCTACATACAGACGGCGAGGTAGTCCGTCGATATCTGTGGGTGCTCCCTTTTTATATCATTTTGTGGGCTCCTTTGCACGCTACATCTACCTACGTATGCTACCCAAAAGCTTCGTCTGCAGATTTTACCAGACATTTCGTCATTTACCCACTTAATGCTGACAATGGACTGGGTGAAAAGGTCAGTCTCTCAGGCCAATCGCTTATCATAAGTTCCATAGAGCAAGCAGAAAATAATGGGTATTGTACGGGAATTCAATATATTCATGTATAAAATCTCCTCAGTTCTCCTAACTTGACGCTCTGCGGTTGCCACTTCCTTAAACGCGGGAAACCTGCCCAGGAAGCAAGTACCAGTCCAGGATGCAGCCTACTGTATGTCGACAGCTTCAGGGGGATGTTGAACTTTGATACCGAGCACGGAGCACTCGGGTAGGGTGGGGGCTACTAGTTTGGATCAGAAGGCCTCGCAGACCTGCCTTCAGACTGCTATACACTAAAATTGCAGAGCTATGGTCAATTTAACAAAGAGGCCTACATATTGAACAGAAGGGCCTACACAGGGGTTTTATGCTGGCTGAGTGGTAAGGATGTCTCAGGATAATTATATAGCAACACAGGACCCGCTGGTCAATTTAATACGGCCTACAAATGCAGCTGGCAGGGCAAGGACAAGGGTCTCATACTTCAGGTGTGGACAGAACGGGCCAGGGGCCCCCTGTGATACAAAATCTACCCTCCTTCAAGGCTGTGGCAATGTAATAGACCATTGTGGGCAGAAGGAAGAGGCAATGGTAGTACAACCATACATGCCAACAGACCCGATTCAGCCAGGAAACGTCCAATGTTTTTAAGCTCAAATGGGCTTTATTTGATCTGTCTCCTGTCTACAATATCCTCTTTTTCAATGTAACTCAAAGGGGAAAATCAATACCCCAGTTTTTTTTCAAAATCTCCCTCTTACCAAGTTCAAAATGTTCGCAAGTATGGTACATTGGATCATGGAAGGAAATGGGATAGGGACATGGACTTGGATAATAGAGGACAGGAGGGACATGGAGAGGTGCACCAAACTGACCCTGCAGGGCAGGCATCAGGGTTTGCAGCAGCACAATACACCACACAGGGCATGCAGGACGGGAGTGCAGCACAACAATCCATAGAAAGCAAGAGGGAGGGGACAGGACCATGCACATGGACAACAGAGAACAGAGGGGCAAGAGGCAATGGTAGCTAGCTGACCATAATGGACAGACAGGAGAGAAAGCTGCAGTATAACAGACCATAAAGGGCAGGAGGGACGGATCAGGGGCATTACAATGGAACAGACAAGCCAGGAGGGAGGGAGTAGGGCTGGGGGCAAGGGGGCAGGGCAGGAGCAGCAAGATAGCCATGGAGGTCAGGCAGGATGGGCACTAGAAGCAAGACACACCATGAAGAGCAACAGTGAGACTGTGATGGCATACACACAGACCATGGAGGGAAGGTGGGAGGGGGTCAGGGGCAGCTAACTGACCACACAGGGAAGGTGGGAGGGGCCATGGCAGCACAGAAGACCATGCATGGCAAGTGGGAGGGTTAGTGGCAGCACAATGGCTATGATGGGCAAGAAGGAGGGTGGAGGGACATGCACAAAGGACGATGGAGGATAGAAGGAAGGGTCAGGACCTGTGCACAGACAAGAAAGTTCAGGGGAAGGGACCTCACAACAGACCACACGGGGCAGGCAGGAGGAGCAGTTGCAGCACAACAGACCAGGGAGGGCAGAAGGGTGTGGCAGTACAATGGACCATGTAGGACAGGAGGAAGAGGATAGGGGCATGGCATGTGGACAGGCAGGGTGGAGGTGGCAGGGACAGGTTACAGTCATCTGACAATGCTAGGCAGGTGGGAGGGGAGTGGCAGCTCAACAGAACACTCAGAGTAGATAGGAGTGGCAGGTCCATGGGACATGGTGGGCAAAAAGGATGGAGTAGGGGCATGCACAAAGACATCGGAGGGCAGGGGGAAGGAGAATAGGGGCAGCAAGCTAAGCACAGAGTTTAAGCAGGAGGTCAATGATGGGGCATAGAATTGGGCAATGGAGGGCAGGAGGAGTGGACTGGTACATCATACTAAATTGAGGGCAGTGGCAGCACATCAGACCATGCATGGCAGGAGGGAGGAGGCTAGTCCATGGATTCACACAACAGAGGATAGGGAGGAAGGGGATGGGGCAGCAAGCTAACTGTTCAGAGAAGGCAGGTATTAGGAACTTTATTGTTTTTAAAACATTGTGTCTGTGCGAACTACTTAAAATATGAACAAGTATGCAGCATAATCTCACTTTTATTCAGGAAGAAGAGGACGTTTGTGACTGTGACTCCGGGCTCACTTGGCAGAAACACCCCCTGACCCTCCACCCCCTATCGCAAAATGTAATGCCCGTGAAAAGGGTAGGTGAACACAGTGTTATATAGAACATAGTCCTGAGAGCACGATTGAAAATGAAAACTAGATATAGTGTATGGTATAAACTATGCACCAAAAAGTGTGATATAAGATGAACCGGGCGTGAAATATAATATGCAATACATTGTGCGCAATGACAGATTCATGGGAGAGCGCGAGATAGCACAGGCACTAGCGCGTGCTATGCGATATGCGCCTTGGAGTTTAATATGCACAGGGCAGTGTTGTGTAACCTAACTAGTCTCTAAAGTTGTAATATAAAATATGTGCTGGGGAGTGTAACGTTGCATATGCACTGTGACAAAGATATGGATCCCAGATTGTAATATGTATGGCATAGCACTGTGCGTTATAACATAGGCATCGAGAAAGGCACGTTAGATGGGGCAATATAACCCGTGCGAAGACAAGTGTGGCATGACATATTCACGGGGTGGTGTTACAGTGCACATGGGCTAGAGAGTGTCATAGCATATGCACTAGCTAGTGGAATACAACACAGGGGTGTGTGGCACTCGGCAGGCAATGGTGGGTGTAACACAGCATTGGGCTCTGTCAGGAGCACGCTGTGACTCTCAAGTGATGTTCGTCCCCTTTCCAGAGAGTAAAATAAAAAGTATTACACATCCGGCAGTGGATGTGTGTTTTATTAACCGTGAGGGGGGTTTCTTGCATAGTTTTGGTCGAATTTTTGTCGAATCCCCTTTGAATGGCTTGGTGTGCATGTGTATTAAATGTGCCCGTCAATAGCTACCCATGTTTGTATAAATAAACGACAAGGGTGTCTACCAGGATTAGGCACGGTAGGGCATCAGACATGTCAGAGCTTCACTAGTGGTGTAAATACATTCCACGTGGATTCATTGCATGCATAGTCGCCTTTTAATGAATATCACGCAAATCGTCATGGTGATAGGTACGTACGGTTTGTCCAGCATGTCCTAGGTGTGTCTATAAATATATATTTTTTTAAAATAATAAAAAACAGTGGCCGGCCCTGGGGATTGGGGTCAAAAAAATATAATTAGGAGACTGGCCCTGGGGGATGGGGTCATCAGGGCCAATAAATTAGAATAAGAAGGGGAACCAAACAGCCCCCCTTCTTAAAAAACTAAAATAAATAAAAGATTGGCATCGTGCCGGAGGCCATGCCCCCTCCGTGCAGCACTCTGCAAACGCGCCCCCAACAGGCATCTCCAGTATGCGCCAGGGAGCTGCGCTGCAGCCAGGTGTTCTGAGGCCAAGCCCCTTTTTACACCTCTCTGCAACGCAGCTCTGTGGCGCTTACTGGAGGTACCTAGTGGTCTAGTTTGACCCTAGGGACCCTTAGGATTCAGGGGGACTTAATCTCTCAACTTAGAACAGCCACAGGGCGCGTTTACACAGTGGTGAAGGGAGGGGACGGGGCCTGAGGTGACGTGTGCAAACACGCACTATGGCACGTTTTAAATTGGGGATATAATTTCCCTTCAATACTGAGGGCCCCTGGGGGCTAACTAGCCCACCAAGTGCTTCCAGTAAGCGCCACTGAGCTGCAGTGCAGAGAGGTGGTCCAGGCCGTGCCACTTTTTACACCTCTCTGCAACGCAGCTCTGTGGCACTTACTGGAGGTACCTAGTGGGCTAGTTGGACCCTAGGGACCCTCAGGATTCAAATGAACTTAATCTCCCAACTAAAAATGGACACAGGGCGTGTTTACACAGTGGTGAAGGGAGGGGACGAGGCCTGAGTTAACGTGTGCAAAAACGCCCTGTGGCCTGTTTTAAGAGGTAGTTTTAATCCCCATGCCCTATTATACACTAGGGGCTTACAGAGGAGGTCATGCTAATCACAGGGGGACCCCAACGCATAATGTTCCCTAGTGTATGTAGGTGTTTTCACTGTATTCTAAGTGTCTTTTAACATAGCACTGGCTCTAGGACTGGTTAGTCAGACTCAGTTACCACCAGTATCCGTCTGAAAAAGTTGAGGGTAGAGGATGATTTTGCAACAAGGCTTCTTTCTGCTCTTCTTTTTGTTCTTTCTGCACGTTATCCTTCTTCCTGCACTTATCTTCGTATTTGAGGACTTCTGTTGCTTCTTTCTGCACTTCTTTTGTTTCTTTCTGTGCATTTTTTCTTCTTTCTTCACATGTCCTATCTCTGTAGGCATAGTTAGAAATTAGCATTTAAAAAACCTTTGAAATTCACAGAAAAAACCATAGGTTTCAGGCACGTTATAGTTAGGAATTAGCATTTAAAAAACCTCAGAAATTCACTGAAAAAACCATAGGTTTCAGGGGTGTTATAGTTAGCTGGACTTTTCACTTGTACAAAACCATTGAAATTCCCCCGTTATAGTTAGTTCAGCTAACTATAACTCGCGCGCCCGCAATGCACTGCTGATGACGTCACATATTACATCACTCATGACATGGTCAGTGACATCACTCATGACATCACTGATGACATCTCAAATGACATCACTGATGACATCACTGATGACATCATCCAGTGAATGTGTGTGTTTCTGAAAATTAAATATGTTTTATATATGTATATCTCAAGGTCGATGGAAGAATAAATGGGTATATAAGTGTCTAAATGGATGATTTGTTTTTGAACAATTGATTGTGTAACTGACTGATTAAGTGTTTCATAGTGAATACATGGCTTAGTGAGTAATGTTTAAATATGTAAATATCTGTATCAGTCTCTCACTTTGTGTATAAGTGGCTGCATGGGTTGGTGAGTAGCTACATGGGTGTTTATATAGGTTATTAGTTGGTTTTATGAGTATCAGTCTGAGTGTCTGCATGGTTCGGTGGGGGTATTACGTAGTGCATAGGTGCATGAATGAATGACTCACTCTTTGTATGTGTTGAAGACAGCATGTGTGCAGGACTCTATGGGTGGATAGGTTTCAGGCACGTTATAGTTAGGAATTAGGAATCAGTGATGTCATTTGAGATGTCATCAGTGATGTCATGAGTGATGTCACTGACCATGTCATGAGTGATGTAATATGTGACGTCATCAGCAGTGCATTGCGGGCGCGCGAGTTATAATTAGCTGAACTAACTATAACGGGGGAATTTCAATGGTTTTGTACAAGTGAAAAGTCCAGCTAACTATAACACCCCTGAAACCTATGGTTTTTTCAGTGAATATATATATATATATATATATATATATATTATGGCTTCATTTAGAGTTAAATTATGGTTCTATGAATTTGAAGAGATTTTAACACGGCTGTTTTTATTGTGCAATGGCTTTAAGTAATCATGCAAATAAAGATTTACTTACTTATAAGGCCATAATGTATGTTTTTAAAAAAACTCTGAATTCACTGGAAAAAAACACAGTTAAAGTGTAGTTATGATTATAAAAACACCAGTGAAGTTCTGCAATTATAGTTCTGCAAACTAACGATACCTTGCACCCCTATCATGCTCTGCTTATTACTTTGCATACTGCATCATGCATGACATGTTCAATGATATAATTGAGAAGTGTAGTACATATATAAGTGCGTAAATATACACATGTATATTCACTTTTGTTAATCAGGTTCCATGTTTGCAGACCTGGGTGCAATCAAAATGTAGGACATGTACTTTTAGGTTTTACATGTCCTGGTAGTGAAAAACTCCCAAATTGGTTTTTTTACTACTCTGAGACCTACCACTCTCATGGGTTAACATTGAGGTTTTCTTGTTACATCTAAAAGGCTGGAATTCCCAACTGGAAGGAGGTTATTGTAATGATAAATCCTCTTTAATGATAAAGTTGAATTTATAAACACACAATTTTTTTAATGCTACTTTTAGAAAGATAGGATTTTTTGCTCTTAGCCCTGTGTGCCTGCAGCCTGCCTCCAATACACTTCTGGGGTGGGTGACAGCTGGGCACTCTAGGCAGCCACACACAAAGGAATCTTTGGTTTGACTTGATGGGCCATCCACATCCTGATGGGTCATCCTGGGCTGGATGGAAGGGAGGAGCTGAACATTGCCTCACACTTACACCTGAATAGGCTGTGTCCTGTCCCCACACAAAGGGCTGCATACATCCCTGTAGTGAGTCTGAAGCCAGGACATGAATGAGTCTGGAGCCAGGGCAAGGACTTTGTGCACTTCAAAGGAATCTCTTTGTAGTCTCCCCTACGTCAAAGGCTCAACTGGGTATAAGTACTGGATCTCAGATTCAACCACTTCAGTACACTTCTGAACCTGTGGATACTTTGCCATGAAGAACTGCTGTGCTGCTACTCTGCTGGACTGCTACTCTGCTGGACTTCTGCTCTCTTGCCTGGGAGTAAGAAGGACCAGAGCTGCATCTCTCCAACCCAGAACCCAGAGTGTCTCCAAGGGCTAGCTAACTTGCCTCCTGATCTGAAGTCTCAGGGACATAACAGATTTCCAATCATCTTGCTGCCGTACCTGACTCTGCCATCTGTGAGTCTGCCCTGCCAAATGACGCAACCCCAGTCCTGGACCCTTGGAAGTGGGCCTAAGGTGTTTTGCTCCAGCGGAAAAGACGCATCCTCTACTGCAAGCGCAGAATCGACAAATAGCTGGTGTGCGGGAACAGGATTAGTGCATCGCATCGGAACCAGCACATCGCCTTTGGAACCAACGCATCGTCGTTACTGCGTGGAGAAGATCAATGCATCACCTCTACTGCGTGGAGAAACCCGGCGCATCGCCTTCAGAACAGCCGCATCACCCTCGGAACTGGCACATTGCTGCTGTTGCGTGGAGAAAATCAACGCATCGCCCCACTGCGTGGTGAACATCGACGCATCACTGGGCTGCACCTGCATCTTTGTCAACGCTACCAGGATTAAGGTAATTTAGTTCAGCAGGGCTCACTGGGTCCATGTATTCGGCCCGCGCTCCATCGCAGTCAGCCTAAACTCTTGACTTTGTCTTGGTCCAGCGCAACCAGATATCCCACATAAGCGCTTATTGCTTCTAAGCGCTTTTCACAGTTTATTCTCTATAAATACATATCTCAAGTTCTACTTACTGGACTTTTGTTGTTTTGGTATTGTTTTATTTATTAAATTGCGCTCTATTTTCCTAACCTGGTATGGAGACTTTTTGTGGTGTTTTCACTCTGTTACTGTTTGAGGTGTTGCACAAATACTTTACGCATTACCTCTTAAATTAAGCCTGCTGCTCTGAGCCAAGCTACCGGGGGTGAGCACATGTTAAATTTAGGATGTGTTTGTGACTTACCAGGAGTAGGATTGTGGTTCCTGCTTGGACAGGGTGCATACCTCTGCCAACCAGAAACCCAATGTCTAACAATGTTGAACAAGATTATTACTTAATCTGCATTGCTTTGCTCGTTGTCAATATAGTTATTCCTTCCACAAGCATCCGCCATTCTTAACTTTTCAAAATGTTAATAGGATGTTATGATTATCATCATATCAGTCTGAATTGCAAAAATCACAAGACCTAAAGGTAATTAGGTCTGGGAATTAAAGTTTTAGGCTAAATTCAATAAACTGAACAAAGACCATTATCAGGTGTAGGAAGGGTTGCCACCTTACCAGTATTTTACCGACCTGGTCTGTATTGTAATGCCAAACAGATATACAATGATGAGAAATGTTAAAAACTGGTATTGTCCTCTTTGAAACAAGCTTAAGGCAGCAAACAAAACATGAGAATAATGTTAATGCCATCTACATTATTCCTATATTTTACAGCAAACAGAGGCCAATGTGCTGTGCATCAAAAGAATGCAGGTGATATTAAACAACCTTCTATTAGTTTATAGGCTACTGGAAGGATTGACATCGAGCATGGGGCGCTGGAAGTAGAGGTGACAGGGGTAATTCTGAAGCGTAAAAAAATATTACCAAAACATACCTAGACATTTTACATGTGTTAAGAACAAATGATAAATACGCACATTAGTTCGATTTCCACACTCATCAGTTGTGCGGCAAATAGGTTTACAGTACATATGCATGACTGAATGGTCATATCAAGTGGCCATTTCAATGGAAAATGTGCGCACTGTGAAAGGCAGCAAGGTAGCACGCCATGCTTTAGTCATACATTTATGCAATGTGCTTCAAAATGTATCACTGGGCTACTTTTCAATCATTTTTCTGCTGAATGGACGTGGCTTACTCGCTACACTTTGTATAGCACTGTTATGACCTCTGTAGTAATGTACTTGAACAATCCAGCGGGATTTCAAAAGAGGAATGGCTCTTAGAACAAGACAAGGACAGTATCATCGTCCAAGTGATACGTATGATGACTCAGGGATGGATCAGCAAAAGCAAACAAGCGGAACAACTTAGACCCTTCTGGGAAGTGAGAAATGAATTGTCACAGGAGAATGGATTTCTTTTGAGAAGCGGAAGATTTGTGCCACCACTTAGTATCAGAAGTAAACTACTCAAGCTATGTCACGAAGGACATTTAGTCATTGCCAAGACAAAACGCAGAGTTAAAAACATGTACTGGTGGCCAGGCATAAGTTTAGACATAGAGAGAACGGTCAGGGAGTGCACTCTCTGCATGGACTCAGATAAAACACAGGTGACATTCAGACCACCTCTGCACCCCATTCCCAGCCCAGGCATGCCATGGGAGAGAATTGGTGTGGACATAATGGGCCCTGTATATGATGACCAAGAAAAGTGGTACATAATAGTTATGATTGATCACTTTACCAAGTGACCTGAAGTCAAATTTATCAACAAACCGGATGCTTTAAACATAGTCAAGTTCATGGATGACATCTTTACTCGGGAGGGGCTCCCCAAACAAATCATAAGTGGCAATGGAGCTCAATTAATGTCTGAGATTTTCAAAAATTACATTTTAAAGAACAAGATTGAACAAAAGACGACATCAGTCTACCACCCGGCTGGAAACTGAGCTGTAGAAAGATTCAACTGGGTTGTAAAAGGAATAATCCAGCTGGCAAACAGCAACAACCTCAACTGGAAACAAGAGACACTCAAGACAGTGTGGGCCTACAGAATCACATCGTGCAAAACAACAGGACACAGCCCTTTTGAACTTATGCGGGGAAGGACTCCTCTATCAAAGGACAATGTGGGTTGGGTCAGGTCAAGGCTGCAAAGAGAGTATACTGGTCAACACAACAAGTTAGAGAAAGGCTAAGGCATGCTCAAGCCAGAGGCAAAGAGATATATGACAACAGGCACGGGTGTAAACCAGTAGAACTCAAGGCAGGAGACATCGTTAAGGTTAAAAGAAGTGGCCACATTGGGAAGGGTCAGGACAAATACACACCTCCCCTATCTGTACGTGAGGTGTACTGCAAATCCGCACTCTTGAGTGACGGTACAGTGTGGCACTTCTCCAACCTCTCTGCTTACAGACACCCCAGGAAGAACCCCGTAACCACCACACCGAGTTGGCAAGGGACGCATCTGTAGTGTATAAGAGTGACACTGCTCAACCCTGTGCATCTGACTATGAGTCTGACTATGAGTTTCCTACACCGCAAACAACAACAGACAGCCATGTCTCGCAACCCACATCTGAGCCCGTGGACACACCACCCATTCAGGTCGCCACAGGAAGAGTCAGACGTATGTTGCCCACCACACCAGCGCATGACACTACCGAACCTATAGGTAGAAGCAAGGCAGGTAGGCAGTTAGTGTGGTATGTTGGTATTCACATGTACATTGCTATAGTTACTGTTGCTAGATGCCCATCAATGTTCTAGATCGTTGTGGTAGGCATTCAGTTACAGAGGGAACCTGTCAAGGAAGGATGTACCTGCTTACTCCAATAAACTACTTTACTTATTAAACCTTCTTTGGAGCATTACTACAAAATGGCGACGAGGATGGGATTAGAACCCAGATCAAGGACCACCGATAAAATTCAAAGATTACATTTGTGAGTAGATAGTATCACATTATATGTGTAAACCTTTCTTCCTTTTTATCTCTCTTTCTCTCATCCTCCTCCACCCATCTCTCCTCTGTCCATAAGAAGGCGGATGTGTTATGACCTCTGTAGTTGTGTCCCTGCGTGGAGACCGTAAATGTTATTGCTTCCCTGATGTCCCTGCGCGGACACCGTTCCTGCTGTGAGGTCATCAGCTGGGAACTGTTGGTTTGACAGTTCACAGTTGATCACTAAACTGCGTTGATGTTGACGTCGTTTGCGCTCCAGCCTTTCCTGGAGCCTGTGTTGGCGAATTGAATAACTCATTACTTCTACTTAACCTACGGTGTACCGAATATTCTTTACAAGCACATGGATGATTTTCACAACCCCTTGTTATAACATTGACCACAGCACCCACACCCTGAAAACTGTTCCAGCGCCACTGCCATCTAGCCGGTATTTTAACGGCTGGCCTGCAATTTTAGATCGAGGCCACTGGAAATATTGGGGAAACCCGTGAAATCAAGTTTTTTTTTTTTTTATCTTCTGGAAAAAATAATCTAAAATACCAAACACGTAAAGAAATCGGCCAAAAGTGTTGGAGAACTGTCTAAAAATCGTTACAAAATAAAACCAAACAGATTGACGATGGTCATTTAGCAAATTAATTTTTATAATTTTACTTGAATTGTTTTTCATCTGCCAGCTCTTCGCTGTTCCTGAACAGCAAAATGTACAAATTGCAGGTGATTTTTTTCCAGAGAAAGGTGGAAACGCAAGCTTCTGGCAGTACTAGAACACCAACACAGACAAAAGTGGATAAGAATACAAACAATACTGTGCTCCAAGATGCTCGAAAAGATTCACGCCCAAGGAATAAGACGGGCACACGCCGGCAGATATTTATTGTGAAGGCTGCCGCTTCTTTTATTTTGATTGTTATCATTCCAACCCGCAGAGGGCACCATCCCACAACATAAACCGCGGCCCTCAATTATAAATACGGAAAACTAGTCAAGCTGGATTACTAACCACCGTACCGTTGGTCGGTGGAGGGATTCCATTGAGCTGGAAGTCTGTCGTTATTCACCGGTTTGTTCTGAAGGGCGCTGTCCTGGTATATCCGACTCATGGCTTGAGCGTAGGTTGTTTGTGTGGTTAATACTATACGTACTGAAAATGTGAAATGGGAAGTAAAGGAAAAGAAAAAAGCGCAAAACTTTGCAAGACAATATGGCGGTTTCAGAAAAGGAAGCGGCCATGTTCAAATGCCGATAAAGGGTCGCATTGCACAGTTAACTCTTTAGCATGCCGTTTTACAACATAATCTTTAATTAAGGCCTTATAAAGTCCCTGTTCTGCTCTGCTTCATAAAGACATATATAGTAAAAGTTGCGTCTGAGTACATAAACACATATTGGCGTGTTATTTTAAATTAGACCGTAGAAGATAACAAGACATTTAGTTCGGCATAAAGTTACTGTTTAACTCCATGTGTACTATCGTGCAGTAGCTGTCCTTTATAGTAAATGGATTGCTTCTGATTGTTTTCAATCAGATCGCCTTTTTCCAAGATGGCTGCTGGGTGACGTTAAGACATGGGGCGGAAAAATGTCTCTTTGGTCTGTCTTTTATTTTGATTGCACGTGACGTCATTAGCTGACAAACACTATGCACTAAAATAGAATATTCTTGTTGAATTTGGAAACCGCCCGGTTCTATGAGACTTTGATTTAAACGCCAGAACTGTATTTCTTTGCCACAACAGGATAAAACACTACCTGATAACGTCACTGGGAGAGATACATGTGCCAGTTCCTGTGTTGTCGCCTATGAGACGCAGCGACAGTTCTGTGCGAGGGACGCTCAAGGTGAAGTTGTATTTTAGATGCGAGCGCACTGCCAGTGAGTGTGCTCTGTGAGAACTTGCTGTTTTAAATAGCTATGGTCTTAATGCACAATAGGACGAGAGGCTGAACTCATGGTTGGATTGGGATTTAAAATCGGCCCGGGCACGCTTAAAAAAAAAAGTGGCCCATATTTACATATTGCATTTTCGCAAAACCCTGCTTCGGCGAAGTATTATCAAAAGAATGGAGGTGGGGGTCTCTGACAGAGGCATGTTTTCTTTACTTAGATTTTTTTTTTTTTTTTAAATGCACGGATTAGTTAACACTGGTGAACCGCAGCTGAAAACAAGTGAGGTCACATTTGCCCAGGCCCCCTGTCCCCGCTCAATATGCGTACATTAATGGGCCGGCCCAGTGAGAGAAGGGAGGTAATGGATGTCCATCGGCCTCCGGAAAAGCCACTCGGGCACCCACTAATGCATTCTTGCATTTACCGATTTACCCAAACCATTAACATAGCTGCCAAGGTTTCAGATCAATTATGAGTGACATTTCAACGACTATGAGTGACACTTTCTTGCGGGCAAAACCAAGCATTGAAGATGATGGAAACATATAAATATCTGAAAAAACACCCATTTGAGCAACAAGAAACTCTAAGGGGCTCATTTATGAGCCCCTGCGTCACTTTTGCGCCGCCGGTGCGTCACTTTTTGTGACGCACCAGTGGCATAAAACATGCGCCATGTTGCGCCATATTTACAAAGTGACGCATCTAGGTAGATGCGTCACTTTGTAAACCCCTGCGCCACATTATACCTGCGCCAGGTATAATGTATGCAAGGGGGGCGTTTTGACGCAAGAATGGGTCGTAGAAGTGACGCAGTGAAATCTACGAGATTTCACTGCGCCACTTCTAGTGTGCAAATGCGTCAATTTCTTGCGCCTGCCTCACAGCAGGCGTAAGACTGACGCAGGCCCTTTCACATGGGGCTTGCCCCATGTGAAAGGACACATTGCTGGAGTTGCGTCACTTTTGTGACACACTCCAGCGATGCGTCACTTTTGCGCCTACAGATACGTCAGAAATACTGACGTATCTGTGACTCCTTGCGACATGATGCGTCATACTGTAAATATGACGCATCACTGGAGTCGCAGGGAGGGCGCAGTGAAAAGTGGCGCATCACTGTTTTCACGCAGTGATGCGTCACTTTTCATAAATGAGGCCCTAAAAGATTTTAAAACTGACGCAAAGCACCAGAAATGGAAGGGCACTAACCGGGTCGGATTGGGATTGCAGTTAAATCCGGGCAGTCCAAAAAGTGGCCTACATTCGTGGGTCGTCCCCTTTCAGAAAACACTATTTGATTAACCTCATTGGACTCATTTTTAGGGAAATGTTTAGTAACCTAAGCATTTTTAAGCCTATAAAATTGGCAAGATTGGTTAAAACTAGAAGCACTGCATTTTGGCCAGGTGGGCAAAGTTAAATAAAATGGCCCAAGGGCCACAATGCTTGATCTGGCTAGGTTGGTTGTTTTTTTACCGACATGACCTGTATTTTAATATCCTGGCCAATGCGAAAATGAAAAAGAATGCAAAAGCCTCTATTTTTTTCTTTTGATCAGTATGTAAACAGCCCACATAAGTTGAAAACCCTTTAAAATATGTTGTAAAGCTTCTTTACTCAACCATGACTAATAGTTAAACTAAAAAAAATAGAAAAGCCATCTTCATGTTAAAAATGAATATGGACATTTTTATATAATGTGCTCTCTAGTTATCATTCTCTGGCCCTTGCAGAATCTTATAATATAAATAAATTACTGTTTTATTTTCTAATTGCTTTTAAAAAAAATAGTTTTACATAAGGTGAACTCAGCGATAGGGCATTGGAGTGATTTACATGAGCAACAGTTAAACTACACAACATCAAATTTATTTTTACTTTAGGCGTTGGGAGATTAAGTGATTTGCCATATTCACAGAATGTTGAGCTAACGCTGGGACTGGAACTTTGTTTCTGACTGCCAAAGTAGGCATCTTTGGCCACAACGCCATCTCCTCTGTAATTTAATAAAAGCCTAATAAAGGTTACCTCACAGTGAGGCCTATGCAAGTACACATACACCCTCCAGGAAGGCTTCTCTTAGTTCACTCCCTCCAAAGCCCTCCATAGCCTAAGGGTGATGGTTTTGCAGGGGAGGGGTCAAGAAAAAGTACACAGCCATTGCTGCTCCAGTGAGACCTGAGGTGTGGATGGCCCATATCCAAAAATCCTGCTCCCGGTGAGGCTCCTGCATGCTTCCACCCGCCCCCACCCACCATTGCCTGAATGTGATGGCCTGTTAGGTGAGCGATCAGGGACAGGACACTGCTTCACGTTCCCTACTGGGGGGCCGAGTATGAATGACCCATCAAATAGAGCGACACTTGGCCACCATTAAGGCAGAGTTTCACACTTAATACCTTCGACCCGCACACCATAACCTGTAGTGCGATGGCCTGGGAGGGCAGGAATGAAGCTGAGGCCCATGTGTCACCATTAGGCACCAGCCCATCAGCCAATGCCCGACTGCCCTGCTTTCCAATCCGACCTTGGGCACTAACCAGAGACAGACTGCTTGACTGCAGGCAGGAACTGCAGCTGCTCAGAAGATGATCTCATTGATCTGTTCATTCATGACCTCGCACTCGCCTAAAAATCTAATTTTATAGCATAGTAAGTGCAACTGGGAGATTATACAGTCACTCAGTCTCAGGCATAATTGGTTGCTATTGCAATAAGGTAAAAAAATAGTGCCGGGAAGTGCCAGTGCAAAACCCAGAGGTATTCCGCTGTAAACACATGGTAGTGCAAATAACTGCAAATTGCACTATCACAAAGGTGTAAAACGAGGTCCTAGAAACAGTTGGACAGTATATTATACTAGATATGCCCATATTCAAAGAAAATATGCTTTGATTTCTGACACGTTGTGGTCACCTAAGTACTGAGCCCTTTCAAAACAGTGGGAAACAATATATGAATTCCTATAAACAGGAAACTTCGGTTAAACGTAGCTGCCAAGTTTTCAGTATACTTATATGTGGCATTTTAATCAATCAATCAATCACTTGTAGAGCGCACTACATACCTGCGAGGGTCTCAAGGCGCTGGGGAGGGGGGTGCTACTGGTCGGACAGCCAGGTCTTGAGTAGCCTCTTGAAGGTCAGCAGGTCTTGGGTCTGTCGTAGGCTCAGTGGGAGGGTGTTCAAGGTCTTGGCAGCGAGGTGGGAGAAGAATCTTCCGTTCTACGGATGCGAGGGACAGTGGCGAGTGCGAGGTCTGCGGAGCGGAGCTGGCGGCTGGGGATGTACAAGGAGAGTCACCTGTTAAGGTAGGCTGGGCCAGTCTTGTGGAGTGCCTTGTGTGCATGGATGAGGAGCTTGAAGGATATCCTCTTGTTGACGGGGAGCCAGTGCAGGTTTCTCAGGTGGGGGGGTGATGTGGCTGTGGCACGTTGAGGATCAGTCGCGCAGAGGCGTTTTGGATGCGTTGCAGACGTTTGATGAGCTTGGTCGGAGCTCCCGCGTAGAGGGCGTTTCCGTAGTCGAGTCTGCTGCTGACGAGGGCCTGGGTGACTGTTCTTCTTGTGTCTGTTGGAATCCACCAGTAGATCTTGCAGAGCATGCAAAGGGTGTTGAAGCAGGAGGAGGAGACGGCATTGATTTGCTTGGTCATGGAGAGCGTTGAGTCGTGGATGATTCCCAGGTTGCGTGCGTGGTCGGGGGTGCCCTCAGTGCCGTCGGCCACCAGGAGTCGTCCCAGGCTGAAGGGTTGGAGCCGAGGATAAGGACCTCCGTCTTGTCCGTGTTCAGCTTCAGTCAGCTGATCCTCATCCAGTCCACAACAGCTTTCATTCCTTCGTGAAGGTTGGATTTGGCGGCGATGGGGTCCTAGGTGAGGGAGAGGATCAGTTGAGTGTCGTCTGCATAGGAGATTATGTTGAGGTCGTGCTGTCGGGCGACGTGTGCGAGCGGGGCCATGTAGATGTTGAATAGTGTCGGGCTAAGGGAAGATCCCTGGGGTATGCTGCAGATGATCTCGGAGGCTTCGGATCGGAATGGGGGGGAGGCGGACGCTCTGGGTTCCGTCGGAGAGGAAGGAGGTGGTCCATTCCAGAGCCTTGTCTCGGATCCCTATGGCGTGGAGGCGTGCGTGTAGTGTGCGGTGGCAGACGGTGACGAATGCGGCGGAGAGGTCCAGGAGGATGAGGGCCGCAGTCTCACGGTTGTCCAGCAGGGTCCTGATGTCGTCGGTGGCGGCAATGAGGGCAGTCTCGGTGCTGTGGTTGCTGCGGAGCCCTGACTGAGAAGGGTCCAGGATTCTGTTTTCTTCAAGGTATCGGGTTAGCTGTCTGTTGACGATCTTCTCGATGACTTTGGCCAGGAACGGATGTAGAGAGATGGGCCGGAAGTTCTTGAGGTCTCTAGGGTCCGCCTTGGGTTTTTTGAGTGGGGCATTGATCTCGCCGTGTTTCCAGCTCTCTGGGAAGGTCGCGGTTTTTATGGTTTCAGTGTACTTATGAGTGACATTAAACTGCCAAATGTGTGACACTTTTTTGCAGGTAAAACAAAGCAATGACATCCTGTCAAAGGGATAAAATCAGAGATTACATATTTTGAGCAATGAAAAGCTTAAAAAGCATATTGATACTTTTGGAGAACCCCCCAAAATGTAGTGTCCCTAACCTACTTCAGGGGTGTGGAATTCATGTAGCCCGACGCCCAGGACATATTGTTTGGGTTAACCCCTTCGCTGCCAGGCCTTTTCCCCTCCTGTGCCACGCCCTTTTTTGGCTATTTGGGGTAGTGCGCGCTTAGACCCCTGTAACGTTTTGACCACATAAGGTATCCACGCCAAATTTGCGTCCTTTTCTCCCAACATCATGGGGATTCTAAATTTACTCGGGGTTTGTGGATTCTCCCAGAGGGGTCACAGAAATTAGCCAAAATACAGCAAACCTTTGGGTTTTTTCGGAAAAATTGGAAAAACGGGCTGCAAATGAAAGCATCGGGGTTTTTCCCTGCAAATGTTATCAAAAAAGGGTTTGTGGGGTTGGAATCACCATTTTCCCAGCTTTTCGGGGATACCAGACTTTTGTCAGAAACCCAACATTTTTTACAGTTTTGGCATTTTTCTGGGACATAGCCTAATTTTGCTATTTTTTGTGCTTTTGACCTCCTTCCAGTTAATGGCAGAAATGGGTACAAAAGCAATAATGGATCCTGGAAAGCTATACATTTTCGAGAAGAAGACAAAATTCTGAATTCAGAAAGGGGTCATTTGTGTAGATCCATCAAGGTTTTTTTTAATAGAAACTAACAGTTAAATATAGGATAAATTGAAAATTAGTTGAAAAAAAAAGCCTTTTGTGTCAACGTTTTCACCTGTACCTTCTTCTAATTATGACAGCTCTTTGAAAGCAATATACCATTACATCCGCTGGACATTACTGGTTGTGGAGATATATAGGACTTGTAGGTTCACCAAGAACCCGACGAACCCAGAGCCAAAAACTGAGCAGCAACTTGCAATGGTTTTTTATTATGTACCGGGTATATAGTAATTCTGTAAAAATGTGTACATGGAAAAATCGGTATGAAAGACACCTATGTATTTCTGAAATGGGAACAAAATATAGAGTTTAGAAACAGTAAATATTTGCACTTTTCTGAAATTGGGGATACTCATACTAGCATGAGAATTATCAGTCATTTTTTAGAATGACTTCTTTTTTACACAATATCTTTCATTTGGAAGGCAGAAATGCATCGAAAGTCAATAGATAATAGCAGTTCCTTTACAAAACGGAATTACCCTAAGTCTCCCGATAAAAATGGTACCTCACTTGTGTGGGTAGGCATAGTGCCTGCGACAGGAAACGGCCCAAAACGTAGTGAGGTGCACTACGTTTAGGACCCTTGCCTGTTGAGGTGCACTACGGTTTGGACCCTTGCCTGTCGCGGGTACTTGGGCCTCCCACACGAGTGAGGCACCGTTTTTATCGGGAGAACCGGGGGAACACTGGGTGGTAGGAAATTTGTGTCAGCCCGGTGATGCCTCAACTTTCCCACACAAAAATGTGTGAAAAAGGTGATGTTTTCAGCTAAATTTGAGGTTTGCAGGGCATTCTAGGTAAGGAAACGTTGGGGGATCCACGCAAGCCATACCTCCCTGGAATCCCCCGGGTGTCTAGTTTTCAGAAATGTGTGGGTTTGGTAGGTTCCCCTAGGTGGCCGCTGAGCACCGGGCCAAAAACCCAGGTGACCCCCCTTGCAAAACCAGGTCGTTTTGAGGTAGGCAATTTTCATGTCGCCTCAATACGTTTTGGGGCCTTGCCTGTCGCGGGTACTTGGGCCTCCCACACGAGTGATGCACCGTTTTTATCAGGAGACCCGGGGGAACGCTGGGTGGTAGGAAATTTGTGTCAGCCCGGTGATGCCACAACTTTCCCACACAAAAATGTGTGAAAAAGGTGATTTTTTCAGCTAAATTTGAGGTTTGCAGGGCATTCTGGGTAAGGAAACGTTGGGGGATCCACGCAAGCCATACCTCCCTGGAATCCCCCGGGTGTCTAGTTTTCAGAAATGTGTGGGTTTGGTAGGTTCCCCTAGGTGGCCGCCGAGCACCGGGCCAAAAACCCAGGTGACCCCCCTTTGCAAAACCAGATCGTTTTGAGGTAGGTAATTTTGATGTCTCTTCAATAGGTTTTGGGCCCTTGCCTGACGCGGGCACTATGCCTACCCACGCAGGTGAGGTACCATTTTTCTCTGAAGACCTTCGGGAACGCAGGGTCGGTGGAATTTTGTGGACCCACGCAGATTCCAGAACTTTCCGACAAAGAAATGTGAGGAAAAAGTGTTATTTTGAACACATTTTTAGGTTTGCAATGGATTCTGGGTAACAGAACCTGGTGAGAGCTAGTGAAGTCACCCCATCCAGGATTCCCCTCGGTGTCTAGTTTTAAAGAATGTACAGTTTTGCTAGGTTTGCCTACGTGCCAACTGCGCTAGGGCCCAAAATCCACAGGTATGCACATTGCTAAAAAAATAAAATCGGAGCCCAGTGGGCTTTCTGCCGCCCTGGGGGGGTATCTAGGAAGGGGGTGTCATCCTGATATGCCCCTAAAGGGGCAGAAAGACTGTGGCTATTTTTTGTGGGGGTGGGGGCATTGGTATGGCCATTTTGGGTAGCCCCCACCCCCACGCATATAAAAAGCCTGCATACTCGCTGGCGCCTACTGGGCAGATCAGGGGCCACTGCCACCATCTGCCCTCCCGGGGGGGCAGAAAGACTGGAATTTCTCTGGGGGTGGGGTGGGGTATTGTCATGCCCATTTTGGGGAGCCCCTACCTCTACACTAATAAAACAAAAAAATCCATGATTTCTAGTCGGCATTCTGCGCCCCCAGGGGGGGCCAGATTGGGGACTACAGCTCCCATCTGCCTCCTGGGGGGCAGAAAGACTGACATTTTTGTGGGGGCGGAGAGTGGGGGCATTGGCGTGCCCGCTTCGGGCAGCCCACACCCTAAAAACAATTGCGCCAAAAAAATCCCCGGTGTTTAGTGGGCTTTCTGCCCCCCCCCCCCCGAAGGGGCAGATTAGGGGCCGATGCCCCATCTGCCCCCCGGGGGGGGGGCAGAAAGACTGTAATAATTGCGGGGTGGGGGTATGGGCCTGCCCGTTTTGGGCCGCCCCCACCCCTATTTTTTTTTTTTAACAATTCCCTGGTGTCTAGTGGGCTTTTCGCCCCCCCGGGGGGGCAGATTGGGGGCAGAAAGGCTGTTATGGTGGCGGGTGGGTGGGGGCATTGGCGTGCCCGTTGCGGGCAGCCCCCACCCTAAAAATAAAACTAAAATCGAATCCCTGGTGTTTAGTGGGCTTTCTGCCCCCCCGAAGGGGCAGATTAGGGGCCAATGCCCCATCTGCCCCCCGGGGGGGGGGGGCAGAAAGACTGTAGTAATTGGGGGGGGGGGGCATGGGCCTGCCCGTTTTGGGCAGCCCCCACCCCTATTTTAGTTTTCGCAAAACTTCCCTGGTGTCTAGTGGGCTTTTTACCCCCCGGGGGGGGCAGATGGGGGCATTACAAAAGACTAAAATTGCCAAAAATACACAGGGAGGAGCAAAGGCCCTTGCCCAAGGGGCCACTCCCCTCTCCCTGGTGTCTAGTGGGTGGATCCCTCCCTTTCCAACGATACCTCTCCCGTCTTTGTACGTGCTCAGGGGGCTGAGATAGCCTCCTGAGCACGTACAAAGTGAAACCTGAAATGTGCCTCTTGGCTCATTTCAGTTTCACTTTCACTGTAATGACGTCGGCACGACGTGCGCGCCGATCGTCATTGCAGTGAAAGGGGGGGGGGGGCCTCGGGTCCTGGGGAAGCTCTTCCCCAGCTCCCGAGGCTATTTTGCACAAAAGGGAATCCCTCTGGTGCCCGCACCAGAGGGATTCCCTAGGGTATGCCTCATGACGAGCTGGACTAGTCATGGGCACAGCGCGAGTCATGGGCATACAAGGGGTTAAAGGGCAATATATTTTCATGTTTATTTTGTCTTTGGGACAAGTAGGCCCAACCCCCTGCAGCACAAACCCTTTAGCTGCCAGCTTACAGTACAACTATAGATTAGGAAAGGGAATTGTCTGCAGGGAAGGTAATATTTGTGTCCATATGTTAATGCTGTTCAAACTTGTATTTATGGTTCATTAATACAAAGCCTTTATTATTAAGGCTAGCACTCTAAGAAAATGGAAGGTCAGATGGCACTACCAACAGTGGTTTCAGTATAAAAATGTGTACACACGTTTGCAAAGTTTAACAATATGAGTCTTCCTATAATGATTCCAGGCTGCTCTCTGATTAGATGCAAATGTATGCAAAAGTTTGCAAGCAAGATTGATGATACTTTGCTTTCAAAATAAAATGTTCATAAACAAATGCAACTAGGTAAAAAACATTTTGCTTAACTATTGTGAAATTTTGGGTGCCCCTACTTTGAAGCATCATTTAGTAAATTATGTAAATGCATCCTAGTATTTCCCAAAAATATTCATAAAGGAAAATCAGTGTAACCAGTTTCAACCAAATTATGTGAAACATGAAAATAAACAAGCATTGGCAAAGCCAATAGGTGTGACATTAATGGTAAGCCTTTTGGTTTTGTCAATACGTGTCTTGTTTTGACATGGGTTTTTGTGAGACTTTAATTCTGTGGGAGCTGCCAGGTCATCATCATTATAACAAACATTGGCAAAAGCAAAAAAAAATATTTTTGGTCTCAAAAACCACAAATTTCCACAGTAGTTCCTGGCACTGAACAAAACTACTTTGGGTGCCTATATGCTACTTGTGAAAGACCAGAATGCCGTCACTCACAGTGAAGCCATCCGGTACAGAGCGAGAGAATTTTAATAAAACCAAAAGATCTTGGTTAACCCAAGACCTAAATAGGGGGCTACTTCTTAATGAAAGTCACTAAAGTGCACCCATGGTATGTTGTTGCATTAGTGCAGATTTATGGCTTTCATGAATTCATAAGAATTTACAGAAGTAGGTCTGGAAATCATACTCCTAGAAAATATTTGTGAACTGCACTTTACAGTGAGCAAATGTGCACATGTAGATTTGCTCATGTGAAAATCTGGTGAGGGGAAACAAGTTCACTTTCCTACCAATCACTTGTGTCCCCTAACTCTGGCAGAAGTTTTACTTCTGCCCTTGTCAGGAGGAAATTTTCAACCTTTCTCAGTATTGGAAAATATCAGAGACGAGCTGATGAAAACCCATAACACATTCAAGTTAGTAGGTTTACATAGACTCAGAAAGGCATTCCAACCATGGGGAACTATTGCTTACCACTACCTCTAGCCCTAATATGTAGCTCTGCGAAAAGGTGGTAAAATAAGGGAATTATTAGTAATCAAACCCTACTATGATATGAGCTTGGACATAATCAGTGACTCTATTATCAGAGCTCCTGTATAATGAGATTGCTACCACAATTTGTCACAGCACTACCTGGCACCAAAGGGACAAGTGGGTTTTGTTACAGGACAAGTATATTTATAAAGCAACCTGTCACATGGACTAGGAGATATTTTATTAAATTCCACACACCTAGCTTCTCTAAGATCATTGCTAGACTGCCTGCCAGACCATCCCTTTGGACGCGGCGGTCCTGTGCTCCCTGGAGTTGCTGGATGGGGGTACAGCCCTCTTGCGCTTGTCTGGCTACATCATGGGCAAGGACAGGCTGCCTTGTGCCTCCAACTCCAACACCATCACACAATATACTACCCAACGTCTGGCCCCACAGCAAATCACTCGTCAAAGGACAGGATGGGGAGGGAGATGTCTCCACTGAGCCATCACAAGCCAAGCTTTTGGAGGCGATACAGAGGTCCCGTACTGCCCTGGAAAAACAAACTGAGACAGACTCCATTGATGTAAATCTCCTGCAAGCAGATCTGCGGAAGGTGGCGGATAAGGTCTCCACGGCAGAGGGGGACATCGTCCAGCTACAAGGAGAGGTGGCCTCTCTGAAGCAACAGATCTCTTAGCTCACCAACACCACCGGAGCACTTGAGCGACGGGCGGAGGAGGCGGAAGGGCGGGCCCGTCGAAGTAACATCAGGGTCCTGGGCATCCCGGAGCGCTCGGAACAAGGTAATGCAGATCGATTTCTGGAGAACTGGATGTAGGAAGGTGGATATCTGACTATGGTTACCCCCAACTTTTTGCCTAGTGTCTAGCTGGTTTTTCGACTTAGTTGGCCTGAGATCCTGCCATTCAGGGTCTCAGGCTGTCTGCTCTCTCTTTAAAATGGACTCCATGTACCCTAGGTACATAACCAATTGGTAAGGATCACCTTATTGGACCCTGTACAGTGTACCCTAGGTACCCAGGGCATAGGTGTACCCTAGGCCTCCCAGGGGCTGCAGCATGTATTATGCCACCCCTGGTCTGGCCTTCCAATCAGACACAACTGGCTGATCACTCAGCTGGGGCAAGGTCGTGTAATCACCCCTTGCTTAGATATAGTATGCCTATATCTACCCTTATATATAGACACATGTGTACCTATCAGTCACTCCTATGGCAGGCCTTAACAATCCTGGAGGCAGAGTGCTTGGTAACATGTGAGATGGTGCTCTAGCATGAGCTGAGCCTGTCTGCAGCTTTCGGAACCATGTCCTTATAGCTGTTCTATGATATAGCCTACCATATACTCTTAAAGTGCCTTATAATCTTAAACGGTTATGGTAACTATGGTTTGGCTTTATCAAAACATGTCGTGTAAGGTGTCTAACACTTTGGAATAATACCCCCATACCATTTCTGGTGATGAGGATATTATTCCTCCCTTCTAGAGGGAGAGACATGTTAAAATCCTACTTTGCTGTTTATCTCTAACCAAAGCCTCAGCATCACAAAATGGATGCTGCTGCCACAGACACAAGTCTGACCTCCTGCAGCTGGGAGTGATCCCAGCCAGGGAGGCCTGGACAATAGGTTTCCTGCTTGGGGAGGTGCTAGCACCTCCCCAGACAGCCTTTAGTGTATTGGGGCAGGGTGGGCTGAAAGGAATGAGACATGCCTGGGGCACACAAGGTGTTCCTTGCATAGTCCAGTTCAAACCGGCGCTGGGGCACTCCAGCCCCAGCTCTGGCGCGAAACTGGACAAAGGGAAGTGGGTGTAACCACCCCCTCCCAGGTCCCACCCATAAGGCGTGACCTAGCAGGTATCCCAGCCCCCCAGATTAGTATAAGAGTGGGAGTTGGGCCTCAAGACTTTAGATTATCCTGAACCTGCAAAACTGAACAGAAACTCTGGACCTTCGACATTCGACGAAAGAAGAAGACTGAAGAATCTCCCTTGTAGCCAAGGAGTGGCTACCCTGTGCAAACAGGCACCATCAAGAGACTACCCTTTGCTTTGCGACCGTTCTACGAGGAACCGACTGCAGAGCCCGACCAGAGCCTTGACTTCCAGACTTCTCCGACCCTCATCCACATCTGCAGCAGAGCTGAGATCCGTGGAGGCGACGAGTGACGTGGGACCGGCTACCTGGGAAAAGTGGCTAGTAACTTACAGCGCAGCTTCTGAGGTACCCTCGAAGTTGTGCACCGGGGATTGAGAAGCCCCAACCCCAAGCACCATCTGCACCGAAGATCAGCCCCCCACACTCCACGAGTCCTGCGTGGGGCCCTTCAGCATTTTCCTGCTTGCCGCGTCTGTCCGGTTGCTTGCCCGCTGGCTAGTGGCCTTTGTGACGACGCTCCCTGAAATCTTCTGCGCTGGTTTGGCTCCTCCAGACTGGCTCCCGCTTCTCTGCAAAGAAGAAGCACCCCAGACCTTCCTGGTCTGCACCAGAAGCAAGTCCTTTGTTCTTCGTGGGTTCCGCTTGCCAAGGCTTGGTGAGTCCTAGTCCAACTTCGACGCCGCCGACAGCAAGAACCTTCGTGGGACAGCTCGCCTCCTGGTCCTGGTCGTCCTCGACGCTTCCTGGTCCTCCTGGCTGCAGCGACAAGCTTCACCTTCACCTGCAACTCTTCACGACATCGCCTGGTTCCTTCCTGGTTCCACGTGGTCACTGGCTAGTGACCTTGACTCTGTCCCCTCTGCTTGCAGGTTTCTTCTCTTCTTGATCCCAGCCTTGGGATCCACCGGACACTCTCCCCTGACTGCCTGTCAGCATCTTTCTTCAGGCATCCATAGGAGTCGACGACGAAAACGACGCATCTTCACCCCTATGCACCCGCAGCCTGTGGGCTAGGTAACTTGGGTACTCCGGTGCTCATGAGGATAGTGACTATCCTAGTGTCTAGTTTTCAAGTCTCAACTTCCTAGCTACTCCGGAAGTGTCCTAAATCTATCTATTTCTAAACTGTAACATTGCTATTGACTTTTACGCATTACGCGTGAGTGTTTCCACTCTGCACACGAATCCCGTGGGCCTCCCACTTCCTAACTAACGCTAGTGTAGTGTAGCCCCAGCGATTCCCTAGGCCTAGGCCTATTCTATTTCCGTGACAGTGGTTCTTATACCACTTACTTAGTATATGGTTTGCGTGGCCCCTAGGGCCTAACTGTATTACTTACCTGTGTGACTTACTGTATGCATTAATAAGACTGTGTTGTACTTACCTCTAATCTCATAAAGAGTGCTGAGGGTTTGCTTAGAATAAATACACTTTATTTTATATATATATCTGTTGTGGTGTCCTTTCATTTGGTATTCAAGGGATTATATATGGTATCACAGCTGGCTTCACATGCCATTCAGAGTTTAGCCTAAGACTGCTCTTGTCCATGCTACCACTAGGATAGCGGGTCTATAAGGTTGACTTTACAACCAATCACCATAAGGGTATTTGGACTGATATAAGGTGTACACTATAACTAGTGACATCATACATCAGGCCAACTTCTCACATTGGTGAGCAGCGGTTGGGATCTGAGCTTGCTGTTGTAATACCATTGTAATCTTGAGATACTAAATTGAAAGATCACACAGATATTGTCTAGGCACATATAACATAGATTATTATACTTAAGTCCTACTGGACTTTGTAGTTGTAGGTTGAAGGGAATAACACACCCTGACTACAACTACTAGAAAGGTTTAGTAGATACAACTAGTGTAGGTAGGTGCACACACCACACCCTCACTAGATCATGTCTCTGAGAGTAGATCAAGTAGATGCTCTCTCAGGAGGATCAGGTCTGCAAAAGATCCCCTCTAGATATGATACCTTAACATTCCAGGAGATGAGACAGTTGTGTACCTCCAGAGGAATAAAACAGGGTGCAAACCCTACCCTCCTTCAGTTAAGACAACTCCTAGAGGAGTATGATGCTCAGAAGGCATCTCAGTCAGGTGCCCTAGGCACAGAGGAGGGTCTACCCACCACAGAGGAGTCAGATGGGACTTCAGATGAAGAGGTAGACAGCCAGGGCCAAGTAGGAAGACTTAGCCAGGCTAACCTAAGTTTACATGGGAGTTTGCATGGGGTCCCCCCATACAGACCCCCAAGTAGGCTTTCACAGAGAAGCAGGAGGGACAGATCCCCTTCAAGGGAATCCATCCACTCCCATGTTTCTAGCATCTCTAATGCTTCCTCTCACAGGGGAATGACTTCACCTGAGAGAAAGGAGCATAAAGCCAGAATCAGGGAAGCTAATCTGAGGATTCAGAGGGAAGAAATTGCCCTTGCCAAAGAGAAGCTTGCTCTGGCTAGAGAGCAAAAATTGTGTGGGTCAGAACCCACTGGTGGCAGCAACATTCCTAGAGATAGGGATAGGTCTTATGACCATAGAAACCTAAGCAAGATAGTCCCCCCATATCAGAATGGGGATGACATCCACAAATGGATGACTGCTTTGGAGAGGGCCTGCAAAGTACAGCAGGTACCCCAAAGTCAGTGGGCAGCTATCTTGTGGCTCTCCTTTTCTGACAAAGGTAGAGACAAGCTCCTCACAGTCAGTGATGAGGATGCAAACAATTACAAAGTCCTGAAGAGTGCTCTGATAGATGGGTTTGGCTTAACCACTGAGCAATATAGGTTGTTGTTCAGAGACACCCAGAAGACACAGACACAGGACTGGTCTGATTTTGTGGATTGTGCCACTAAGGCTTTGGAAGGTTGGTTAAATGGCAGCAAGGTGCAGGACTATACAGGATTGTACAACTTGATTATGAGGGAGCAGATCCTTAGTAATTGTCAGAACCAGCTTCTCCATCAACACCTGGTAGACTCAGATTTGACCTCTCCCCAAGAATTGGGAAAGAGGGCAGATAAATGGGTCAGGACCAGGATTAGGCCTAAAAATCAGGGTGGTGACCAAAAGAAAGATACCACCAAGCCTCAAGAGAAGGGTGGGGATAAAGCAAAAGAGAAATCTTCCTCAGGGCCCCAAAACTCCACACAGGGTGGTGGGTCCCAAGCTCCCTCCTCTACCACAGTTAAAAAGCCTTACTGCCATGTGTGTAAAACACCTGGGCATTGGAAAACTGACAGCAGTTGTCCACAGGCTAAAAACAAAACTGTTCCTCCAACTACTCCTGTCACACCACCTATTACTGTCAGCAGTAATCCCCCAGGTGGTGGGAGTGCCCCCAAAAATGTGGTTGGGTTTTCTTGGGGAACACAGGGGGATCCTGGCTTAGCCAATTCCCCTGCAGCAGCTACTCTTGTCTGTGATGGTGGCATGGGGTTTGCCAACTTCACTGCCTGTCCCAACACTTTGGGTAGGTACAGACAGGAACCCTACATCAATGGTAGAAAAGCTGAGGCCTACAGAGACACTGGAGCTAGCATCACTATGGTGGCCCATAGGCTAGTTCCCTCTGAGCAGCTTTTGCCTGGTTTCTCATACCAGGTAACTAACATTAATGGCAAACAGAACAGTCATCCCATGGCAGAGGTATGTCTCAGCTGGGGAGGTGTCACTGGCCCTAAAAGGGTGGCAGTGTCTCCAACCTTGCCTGTGGACTGCTTACTGGGGAATGACTTAGAACTCTCAGCTTGGGCTGGAGTTGAACAAGACACCCATTCTAAAATGGTAGGCCTTTCCAAAAAGGGTAGTGGGGTTGTGCCAGTCACAACCCCTGTCCAAGTAGCTTTCCTCCCTGAAAAGGTTGGAAGGGCAGTGCCACAGCCCAGGCACAGACAGACTTCCCTGTAGAAATTGGCAGAGCTGTGACAGTCACAGCTCAAACACAAACTGAGTGCCTTCCTGAAAAGGTTGGCAAGGCTGTGATGGTCTCAGCCCACACTCAGACTGATATAGGTGTAGTGAAGCCTGAAACTATGGATCACTCCACACAAACCGAGAGTAGTGGGGAGGAAGAAAAGTCTCCCTCTCCCCAGACATTAGGAAAAGGTCAGCCTCCTCAGGGATCTGACCTCACCCCTTGTGAAGGAACTGCCCCAGAGGTAGCCAGGCCTGGCCTGGCAGAGCCTCTGATGTCAGTGGCCCCTTCCAAGGTGGGACCCAGTCTGGTGCAGGTAGCCTGCCTCTCTCTACCCTGCCTCAGTCAGCCCAGGGCTGCAGAGGTCAGGGAGGCCAGTGGACCCCAAGAGGGCCCCTGTCCACAAGAACCCCCCCATCAAAAGAATGAGGATTGCCTGGCTAGTAGCCCTAGCCAGGTGATGGGTAAAAACATTCCTGAGGGATCCCCTTTACAGGTAGTTAGGGACCTCCCCCAGAGGGATTCTGCTGGGCACAGGCAAACATGGGACCTTAGGGCCCCAAACCTGACCTGTCCCTCCAGTAAGCCCACAAAAGGGACCCAGCCTCCAGCTTTAGGTAGCCAGAGGCTGACCCTGAGAGCACAGTGCAACTCAGTTAGAGAAAGAAAGGCATCCATGGTGGAGGATGATTGGAGGAAGCTGAGGCCTCACTTTGAGGACACTCACTTCAGTACTCCATCTCAACACCAGCCTTTTACTTTGCAAAGACACACCAAAGGTAGAGATTCCCTATGGTGGAGACCCTATGATATCTTTAGGATGAGGGATTGCTTAGTGGACCATGAGACAGGGGGTAACCATGCCAGTGCTGGTTCTTCCTTATATGGCCACTCAGGCAATAGAGGCTTACCTTGTCAAGGCCAGCCTTATCTCCTTTCGTTTGGGGGGGGGGGGGGGTTGTGTAGGAAGGTGGATATCTGACTATGGTTACCCCCAACTTTTTGCCTAGTGTCTAGCTGGTTTTTCGACTTAGTTGGCCTGAGATCCTGCCATTCAGGGTCTCAGGCTGTCTGCTCTCTCTTTAAAATGGACTCCATGTACCCTAGGTACATAACCAATTGGTAAGGATCACCTTATTGGACCCTGTACAGTGTACCCTAGGTACCCAGGGCATAGGTGTACCCTAGGCCTCCCAGGGGCTGCAGCATGTATTATGCCACCCCTGGTCTGGCCTTCCAATCAGACACAACTGGCTGATCACTCAGCTGGGGCAAGGTCGTGTAATCACCCCTTGCTTAGATATAGTATGCCTATATCTACCCTTATATATAGACACATGTGTACCTATCAGTCACTCCTATGGCAGGCCTTAACAATCCTGGAGGCAGAGTGCTTGGTAACATGTGAGATGGTGCTCTAGCATGAGCTGAGCCTGTCTGCAGCTTTCGGAACCATGTCCTTATAGCTGTTCTATGATATAGCCTACCATATACTCTTAAAGTGCCTTATAATCTTAAACGGTTATGGTAACTATGGTTTGGCTTTATCAAAACATGTCGTGTAAGGTGTCTAACACTTTGGAATAATACCCCCATACCATTTCTGGTGATGAGGATATTATTCCTCCCTTCTAGAGGGAGAGACATGTTAAAATCCTACTTTGCTGTTTATCTCTAACCAAAGCCTCAGCATCACAAAATGGATGCTGCTGCCACAGACACAAGTCTGACCTCCTGCAGCTGGGAGTGATCCCAGCCAGGGAGGCCTGGACAATAGGTTTCCTGCTTGGGGAGGTGCTAGCACCTCCCCAGACAGCCTTTAGTGTATTGGGGCAGGGTGGGCTGAAAGGAATGAGACATGCCTGGGGCACACAAGGTGTTCCTTGCATAGTCCAGTTCAAACCGGCGCTGGGGCACTCCAGCCCCAGCTCTGGCGCGAAATTGGACAAAGGGAAGTGGGTGTAACCACCCCCTCCCAGGTCCCACCCATAAGGCGTGACCTAGCAGGTATCCCAGCCCCCCAGATTAGTATACGAGTGGGAGTTGGGCCTCAAGACTTTAGATTATCCTGAACCTGCAAAACTGAACAGAAACTCTGGACCTTCGACATTCGACGAAAGAAGAAGACTGAAGAATCTCCCTTGTAGCCAAGGAGTGGCTACCCTGTGCAAACAGGCACCATCAAGAGACTACCCTTTGCTTTGCGACCGTTCTACGAGGAACCGACTGCAGAGCCCGACCAGAGCCTTGACTTCCAGACTTCTCCGACCCTCATCCACATCTGCAGCAGAGCTGAGATCCGTGGAGGCGACGAGCGACGTGGGACCGGCTACCTGGGAAAAGTGGCTAGTAACTTACAGCGCAGCTTCTGAGGTACCCTCGAAGTTGTGCACCGGGGATTGAGAAGCCCCAACCCCAAGCACCATCTGCACCGAAGATCAGCCCCCCACACTCCACGAGTCCTGCGTGGGGCCCTTCAGCATTTTCCTGCTTGCCGCGTCTGTCCGGTTGCTTGCCCGCTGGCTAGTGGCCTTTGTGACGACGCTCCCTGAAATCTTCTGCGCTGGTTTGGCTCCTCCAGACTGGCTCCCGCTTCTCTGCAAAGAAGAAGCACCCCAGACCTTCCTGGTCTGCACCAGAAGCAAGTCCTTTGTTCTTCGTGGGTTCCGCTTGCCAAGGCTTGGTGAGTCCTAGTCCAACTTCGACGCCGCCGACAGCAAGAACCTTCGTGGGACAGCTCGCCTCCTGGTCCTGGTCGTCCTCGACGCTTCCTGGTCCTCCTGGCTGCAGCGACAAGCTTCACCTTCACCTGCAACTCTTCACGACATCGCCTGGTTCCTTCCTGGTTCCACGTGGTCACTGGCTAGTGACCTTGACTCTGTCCCCTCTGCTTGCAGGTTTCTTCTCTTCTTGATCCCAACCTTGGGATCCACCGGACACTCTCCCCTGACTGCCTGTCAGCATCTTTCTTCAGGCATCCATAGGAGTCGACGACGAAAACGACGCATCTTTACCCCTATGCACCCGCAGCCTGTGGGCTAGGTAACTTGGGTACTCCGGTGCTCATCAGGATAGTGACTATCCTAGTGTCTAGTTTTCAAGTCTCAACTTCCTAGCTACTCCGGAAGTGTCCTAAATCTATCTATTTCTAAACTGTAACATTGCTATTGACTTTTACGCATTATGCGTGAGTGTTTCCACTCTGCACACGAATCCCGTGGGCCTCCCACTTCCTAACTAACGCTAGTGTAGTGTAGCCCCAGCGATTCCCTAGGCCTAGGCCTATTCTATTTCCGTGACAGTGGTTCTTATACCACTTACTTAGTATATGGTTTGCGTGGCCCCTAGGGCCTAACTGTATTACTTACCTGTGTGACTTACTGTATGCATTAATAAGACTGTGTTGTACTTACCTCTAATCTCATAAAGAGTGCTGAGGGTTTGCTTAGAATAAATACACTTTATTTTATATATATATCTGTTGTGGTGTCCTTTCATTTGGTATTCAAGGGATTATATATGGTATCACAGCTGGCTTCACATGCCATTCAGAGTTTAGCCTAAGACTGCTCTTGTCCATGCTACCACTAGGATAGCGGGTCTATAAGGTTGACTTTACAACCAATCACCATAAGGGTATTTGGACTGATATAAGGTGTACACTATAACTAGTGACATCATACATCAGGCCAACTTCTCACACTGGATACGTACTAGACTATGCCCTTCAGGACTGTCAGAGGTCATGGTGGTAGAAAGAGCCCACAGGGCGCTGGTCCCGCCGACAGGGGGCTCCCCCCCAGGGCCATCATTGCCAAAATTCTGAACTATCGGGACAAAGATTGTATACTGAAAGCGGCACGAGAAGCGGTAGAACTTACTTTTGACAATGCCAATGTGTCCATTTATCCGGACTTTACCCGCCAGGTGCAGGAACAAAGGAAATCCTTTCTCGGCGTCAAGCAGAAGCTGCGTGAACTCCACCTACAGTACATGTTACTGTACCCTGCGAAACTCAAGGTAATAACGAATGGGAAGGACCATTTCTTTGACTCTCCGGAACAGGTATGGGAATGGCTTGAGATTAGGGGGAGGCCCTCCCCCCCACACGAGCAGAGGGGATCTCGGCATACCTGGGGGACCAGACCTCCTGGGAGCCGCAGAGGCAGACATAGGAGTCAGCTAGCGGGCGCAGCTCAAGCGGAGAGTCAGTGGATCACGGTGGAGGACGAGGGTGCCCTACGCGTGGAATCATCGGACTCTGATGACCCTCCCCCACTGACTGTAACAGAGACTCCTGAAGAGAACCTGGTACCTGAAACGCTTCTGTCGACCACTCATGTGGTACCGGAGACGGTCTTGGACCCACTGACGCCTAATACAGCACCGTCCTGAAGATGATATCCTTTTTTGCTCTTTTCCCTCTTTGTCTCTTCTCCTATTATTGGGGTGGAAGGGGCCAGACTTGAGTGGACTAGTGACTGTCACCGTACCAGGACTTGGGAGAATTGCTTGTTGTAATAGAATGTTGATGCATCCATTTGGCGGGGTTTATCTATCATTCGGCCATGACAGGCCACGGATACATACGTGGGCGGTTCGGGATTTTGCATTATGCCATTGGGCGGCTGGTTGAGTCGGGAGCTGACCCGGGGTGGGGGGTTTTCTTCTTATTTTGTAGGACAGTTCTGGCCCCGTTAAGGCTAATGGGACAGCTGTGCACGTCCTGGCACCATCATGGGAAAGGCATTTCTGCATGTTTTGTTGGCAGTGAATTGCTCGCGGGAGGGTATTTCAGGAGGGTTTTGTTCGGGTATTGTATGTATCGCATTTAGGGCACAGGGCTTAGGTGGCTACACGGGACACGTAACGCACAGGGATTGGATACCACACCGTACATGGGGTTTACATTTTTAAGCTGGAATTTGAGGGGGCTGGGAATATGCACCAAGAGATACAGGGTCCTCTCCTTTCTCCGAAGGCATCAGGTTTCAATAGCATGCCTCCAAGAAACTCACCTCATGGATGAAGGGGCTTAGAAATTGGTGAAGAAATGGCGGGGACAGGTTTTCCACTCTTCGTTCTCTTCTTATGCCAGAGTGGTCCTTGTGTGGGTGGCCCCTGGGGTTCCATTTGCCATACAATATGTGGAGGCGACATCCATGGAAGATATCTGCTCCTTAGAGCTAAACTAGATGGAATGGATGTGGCCATAATGAACACTTATGCTCCAAACACCGATGACCCGGACTTCTTTCGCTCTCTGCAGGAGGTCCTGGTATTGGAACTGGAGGTGCCACTAGTCTGGTTGGGGGATTTTAATTGTGTCCTAGACCCCGCCCTGGATAGGTTCCCACCCAGTACTGGCACAAAACCGAGGATGACAATGAAGCTCCGAGAGGTCATGGGGAATGTAGGAGCCCACGATGTATGGCGCCAAACACATCCAACACAGAAAGTGTACACCTGCTTCTCATCCACTCATAATACGTACAGTCGCTTAGATAGGGTCCTACTCGCAAATCCGGATGCAGACATGACCCTTGAGGTGACCCACCAGGCGCGATTCCTATCTGATCACTCCCCTGTAGCATGTGTGGTTAGCTGGGGGGGCCCGCTGCGTCGCCCGCGAACTTGGAGGTTGCCGGTGGAGATCCACGAGGACCAGGTAGTGAAACATCAACTAGAAACTGTCATAACTGACTATGTAGACTTAAACTGGGGCGGGTCTGATTTGTCAGAGGCCACAAAGTGGGAAGCCCTGAAAGCGGTGGTGAGAGGAGCATGCATAAGCCTCACCTGTGGGGTTCGAAAGCAGCTCCAGCGAGAGCTGCAGGAGGAGGAACGCCTCTTGGAGGTACAGACATCTGAGGCACCTGACACAACGGAGAGGGAGGGGGAACATGGCATTCGGGAACGCATTCATGACATTTGGGACAGGCTCGACAAATACACCCTCACACAGTATAGACAACGCCTTCATAGGGAAGGAGATAAATCGGGCTGCCTTTTGGCCTGGATTCTCCGTCGGGAATGCGCCCCTGCCGCGATCGTGGCTCTTCGGGAGCCCACGGGAAACTTGGTGCACTCCAAGGTGGGACTACTACGGGTCCTCAAGTCCCATCTCGAGTTGGTTTATACCACAGACTCCGCAATTAGCGAGGCCTCCTATCTCCCTTACCTCTGTGACCTGACCTTACGATCCATACCTGAACAGGCACAGAAGGAACTTGACTAGCCCCTAACGCTGGGCGAGATACAATCCGCCCTGCAACACCTACCACGAGCCAAATCTCCAGGGAGTGATGGGTTCCCCCCTGAATTTTATCATTCATTTGTGGGTACATTTCCCAGACTCTTGTTGCAGATTTATCTTGAAGAATTTGAGCGCGGAGATCTCCCTTCGAGCATGACACAGGGGGAAATAGGTATGTTTCTAAAATTTGGTGGGGACGCCCATGAGCCCATATCGTATCGTCCGATGTTAAAATCCTTTGCAAACTCCTGGCCTCTCGATTAGCACCGTACATGACTCACTTGGTCCATGAGGACCAGTGTGGCTTCATAACAGGACGTAACACGGCTATGAATTTGCGACGGCTGAACCACATTCTACATGAGGTGTGGGACCGGGAGGAACACTTGGTATTAGTATCTATTGACCTCGCCAAGGCGTTCAACACGTTGGACTGGGGATACCTTCTTCAGGTCCTAAGCGCTGTGGGGTTGGGCCCTAACGTTTGTCGATGGATTTGCATCCTCTATATACGGCTCCCTGCGCTAAAGTAAAACTAGGGGGCGCGAGGTCAGAAGAGTGGCAATTGGGAAGGGGTACACGCCAGGGGTGTCCACTCTCGCCCTTATTGTTCGCCCTGGCCATAGAGCCCTTTGTGGTCCGGGTCCGGACCACTATGGAAGAATGGGGAATTAGAGTAGTCAACACAAGTCATTATTTCCCTATATGCTGATGATGCCTTGTTTTATTTGGCCTCTCCTCGGGATGCCCTGCCGGCACTACTGCACCAGCTAGATCGGTTTGGGGAGCTCTCTGGATTACGATTTAATCGCAGTAAGTCCTTGATCTTCCCGCTGGCAGGGCTGGCTTCAGTGCCCCCGGAGGACCTCCCAGACCTCGGGCTGCATTGGGAACGGCAAGGGTTTTGCTACCTTGGGATACAGGTGGCCCCGATGGATGCACAGATGATAGCCCAGAATGTAGACCGTACAATCGCTTCGTTGCAGCAGTCGGTGCCATTTTGGAATACCCTCACACTTTCATTGATGGGCAGGTTAGCCATCTTTAAGATGGTGATGCTTCCTAGGACGCTGTACGTACTTCAGAACTCACTATGTCCGTTGTCGCCACGAGTTTTCAAAACTCTCAACACCTTACTCACATCTCTGCTTTGGGCAGGCCGATGCAGTAGGGTAGCTCTCAACACTATTGTTCGTAGCTATGAAGAGGGCGGTCTGGAAGATCCACTCTACGATTTGTACTATTATGCAGCGCAGCTACAACCTGCGGCATGTTGGTTTCCCGACGCGGATAATTGGGAGAAACGCCTCCTCTCCGGGAGGGTAGACACTCAGACGCTACAAGAAGCTCTGATGCAGGGCAGGGGATCGGACACGTCTCTTCCTTATATTGTACGGCACACAGCCGCTATATGGCAGCTGTTTGTTGAGAAGGTCTTAACAAGGGCACCCTTTCACAGGGAGCTCCCGATCTGGATTCTGACCCACTTCATAGATATGGGGAAATACATGTCTTTTCAACCTTAGAGGGAGGGTGGGTGTGAGGTTCTTGCTGATCTCTTTCCCAACGAGACCTTCATCACTTATGAGCAGGCAGAGGAGAATTTTGGCCTTAGACAGGGCCAATTCCTACATTTCAGAGGAATTCGGGATGTGGTGAAGGTCACCTGGCCTCAGTACCCGGACATCCCACCACTGACACACACATTAGATATCATACTCTCCTGCGGTGCCAGCAACAAATTAATTTCACTCTTGTACAAAGCGATGAAACAGGACTCAACCCCCCCGGTACCGCTGTCTCGGGCGGCCTGGGAAAGGGACCTTGCAATCCAACTAGATTATACACAATGTGCACGCATAGGCTCCCTCACATGCTCAGTGTCATGCAACGCCAGGTTTAAGTTAACGCATTTCAACTTCCTACACCGAACTTATTTAACCCCGGTGTCCCTAAAACATATCTCTAGTGACGGGAGATAGCTGCCCTAGATGTGCAGCGGAGAAGGTGGGTTTCTTTCACTTGGCATGGGATTGTCCAATGGTACGGCAGTTCTGGATAGAGGTGGTGGGAAGGATTGTGGCAGCCACTGGCCTTCGGATGACGCCTGAACCCTTGTCTTGTTTGTTGGCGCTGGGCCAGAAGCCTAAGCAACAGAAATTCCCATATAAGCTTTTACAATTAATGCTGGTGCTCGCCAGGCGCAGGGTACCTATAACTTGGATGGGGCAAAGGGCCCCAGAAGTACGCATCTGGCTCAAAACGTTCGTGAATAGTCCCTAGCTGAAGAGGTCCACATGAAACATACCAGGAGGGATGAGAAGTTGCAAGAAGATCTACTACTTTGGCGTGACATGTGTCATTCTGGGTTGGCAGAGGGGGGATCCTCTTCGCAAGAGGCAACCGACAGCGACGGGAGTGGGTTGGATATTGCCGGGGGGTCCAATCACGATGGGGGGCCGGGAGAGTTAACCCTAGTAATGTATGCAGTGGACTTTAGTATTGTGCCCGGATTCTTCCCTCACTGTGATATGATTGTAAATGATTTTCTCTTTTCCCCACTGTACATTTCCCTCCCGAATGCCACCTTTTGCCCTGTAAGCCATTGATAATGTCAATGATATGCCTACATATACTGATTTGATGCCAAATGCTTCTCTCTTTGTATCTGTAATTTGTAAACTCAAAAATAAAGTTACAAAAATCCACACACCTGCTACTTGACATAAAATAGTAAATCTGTTTGCACATTTTGCTGCAGCCTGTCATATACTGTGTATAATGCAGTTTTAAAATAATGACTTTCACATTCACTGTGCTTTCAGTCACAGGCTGGCACCTTTTAACAGTAGCTTACAAGTGCTCAACCTCGTGTTCCAGCCTGAAATTCTGAAATAATGAACAGAATAATTTTGAAGGCACTATAATCATAAGCGGGTTATCCTGAAACAAATGGTAAGCCAGTGTTGGTGCACAAAACTCCTGAGTATTTGAGAAAAAGACAATTTTGTATTTACAGACCGAAGTGAAAGCTAAATTCTGCAACCTACTCTGTCTAATTATTCCTGCCTAAACATGTCGACTTACAAGATTCAGGAGTGAAAACAAAATTCTGCAATATGCTGTCTACTTAACCCTGGCTAAACACATAAATGTACACAATTGGATTGTAATCGCCTCAATAAATAAATACCCGGAAATCTGAACGCCCCCTATACTACTAACTGAAGTTTAGTTGTAAAGGAAGTCTAGTTCACAGGCAACTGCATCTAACCCAAACTAGCAGCTGTGCCATGGTAGTTTCAGGGCAAGATCTTGCAGCCTTCGCATCCCTGCAATCACCAACTATGCCTGGAACATGCATCGGAAATATCAGTATCTGGTAAGATTGGCCTAATACGACATAAACCCTTTTAGGTAACATGCTTGAAGCTGACCAGTTCTGCTTAGTGTGTGTTCACTGTTTTTATACTCCTTGAAAAAGTCCAGCTAAATGAGAATGTTTGCTCCCTACTGCTATTATACAAACCAAAAAATATAAACGTTTATATTACTGAACGATCTCCTCAAATGTATCTGTATAGCTGAGCTTTCATGCTGACTATTGAACCTAGGGGAGAGGATGTGGCCTAATGAATAGGACGGTCGACCTCGAGTCAGGGGAAATGGGTTCGAGTCTTGGCAAAGACGCTCAACATCATGTGATTCTGGACAAATCACTTAATCTCCCTGTGCCTAACAAAAAAATGAATGCGTCCTTCTGTAACGCAACTGGTGCTAATGTAAAGTGCTCTGATACCTTCGGGTCAAGTTCGCACTATATAAAACTCCGGGGGGGGGAAAACCCCTTTGTCATGAATTTTTGTAGTAACTATCCAGAATTTGACTCCCCAGCAGGTGATCACCTTAGTCATATGGCGTGCCTCCACTCCTACCCCTGTCACTACCAGCTTCCTCTCTTCCCTCGGCGTGAACCTGACCTTGGCTCGCGATTGAGTTATAATCAGCCATACAGATAAGCTGTGACAGAAAAGCAGACAAAATACACTTGTGTTACCAGAGCTGCCGCTTCTGCCCGCCCGTCACTGAGCCCCTGACACCATGGGCGTAGGAAGTGTGGGGGACGCGGGGGATATATCCCCCCCAGATTTTGGAGTGGGGGGGACACGGGGGACAAGGGTGGGGGGGACGAGGGGACAAAGAAATTTCCCCTCTCCCTTCTGTTATCGCAGGGCCATTAGCACGCGAAAGCGCTACCTAATGGCCCTGCACTTGACCTGCCTGGAGTCAGAGGCCACGCTGCCCTCCTCTCTTTATTCCTCCATCTCTTTCTGTCTCTGTCTCGCTCCTGCTTACGTGCTGATTTCAAGAGGCAGCTCTTAAGGTACTCTCTCTTGCCTCTCCTTTTCTTTATTTGTTCCCCTGTGAAATTGATCCAAAAAAGGCTGAACACTTTGGCTGTAAATGTCCTCATTTTCTGACCGTTTTCTATTGAAAAGAAAAATCTCGGAATGGAAAGAAAAAATAGTTAAATACCTAAATAAAGCAATACAGAGTGGACAGCAGACAGGCCAGACTGTTATTTACACCCACACATATTAGTGCCACTTTACAGAGTTTGCCAGTGAAAGCGCTACTTTCTTTTTATCTTCTTTCTTTGAACAACATTGTTTTCCCAGGGAGGGTAAGTGCGCCATTCCTAAAGGGACTGCAATACCTGGTTGATGGGTAGAGTGGAAACGTTTAATATGATCGTTTTCAACTTTTTAATTATTTTAGCTTATAAAATGCGGCTCTGTGTTTGGGGATGTGGTCTTTTTTAAACCAAACTGCATACATTTTGAAAGGATATCAGCAATGGACATTGAAAGGGGTCCCTTCCTGGTCCTGTAGCCATGTCTTGAACTTTTCAGGCAAAATCACTTACTGATTTCTGAATAATGAGTTTAAAACCGTTAAGGTAACCATGTTTTTTTCTTATTACAGTTCACATGCTTTGCTTATTCTTGCATTCCCTATGAGTGTTTGCTTTTTCCAGGGTGTTATTCATTTTTTTTCAGGCAGCATTTTACTGTTGTCTAGTGCATAATTTGAATTTAGTCGCAGCATAATTGAGTTGTGCTGAAGGCAGTGCGAGTTTCTCTCAGTGGGGCAGTATGGTGTTCAGTGTGGGAGAGAATGTGGCACTCTGGCCAGAGCTGCTGAATTTGGAACTGGAGAACCATGTTCAGACCTTCATGACCAGTTCACCATACCACACTCCTCCTGACAGAGCTTATTCCGATGCTACACCTTAGAAGGCCCGATAGACCTTAGAAGCCCAGGTGTCTTAGCACCCGCAGGTGGACCTGTCCACCACAATCCATACTGCAGTTCACTTCCAGTCTTATGGGCAGGCATATGAAGAAGCACATCCTAGATCGACAGTGAATCTGTCACTGAGGTCACAAGACCCTTGAGGCCAGTCCACCTCACCCATTGGTACCTCCATTGGCCTTTTTCCAGCACTAGCAGTGCAACTTGCCAGGGGTTGGCAATGTAGGATTTGCATGCACACCAAACTTAGGGGTGATTATAATGGCAGTGGGACCGCCACGTCACCCCGTCGGTGGCGGTCCCACCGCCATTGGTGACTGCATCACAGCCCGCCATATTACAATGGCGGGTGATTACCTGGCGGTCGGAAAAACCAACCACCACGCACCCGACGGGCTTCTTGAGCCCGCCGGTATGGTGGAGGGGCTCGTGGTTCTACAATCCTGGTGGTGCCTACCATGCACCGCAGCAGGGATTACGATGTCCCTTACCTGCCAGCTTATTAATGGCGGTTCACCTGCCATGGAAATGCTGGCGAAAGGGACATTGGGGGCCCGTAGCAGGCCCCTTTACCCCTGGCCCCCAGACATGGGTCCTGGGGGGCATCTATGATGCCCCACAACATATCACTGCACCATGTGGCAGGCACCGATATATTTAACATGTTCCTTTTTTTTAACTTTGCGGCGGATGATGCAGCCAGCAGCACCTGCTGCAATGTAAAAGATAGGCACTGCGAACACCGTAGTGGCAGTCTCATTGTAATGCCTATCGTGGGGCCTTCACCTTGAAGACCAGCGGTCCCATTCCCCGATTCGATGGCGGTGGTACTGAAGTCCGCCTGCCATCGTAGTCAGCCCCTAAGTTTGCATTTTATGAATATGATTCAGCGGGAAATAAATTGATGTTTGCAATTTAATTGACTTTGGTTGGCCTCTTATCTATGAGATTTCCCTGTTGAATGTGCCTTTACATTATACATTTTCGGTTGTATGAATTGATTGCATACTACACTCCCCTACAGGTATTAACTTGAGTGTCATTAGGAGTGTCTGGGACCAATTGTTTTCTTAGGAATTGTTTTCTTTCCTAACCTTTGCAAAGGGCCCTAAACTTCACAGCAACACAAGTCACATTTCTTTTAGTAATTTGGGATCCGTTTGAGCTACAAAATTGTTTTGGAGGAAATCGTTAGATTATGCAGCAGATGATGTATTATGTGGCAAATATGATACAGCCATAGTTAAGTGGAAAACATTTTTCCACTTAATTTTGCCCCAACATTGTAGTTGATCAATTTGTAAGTTCCCCAAACCCAAAAGTCGAGTTTGGGCACAATTTGCATTTTAAAAGCAGCCCTATAACACAGGGCTACTTTTAAACTGACCTCAGGCTTCAGCAGTGCACACATGCAAGCGCAGAAAGGGCTGCTGGCCTCTAAACTGCCATGCCTTATTATATTCTAGGGACTTAAAAGTAGTTCTAATCCCCCTGCCCTATTATGTACTAGGGCCTTATAGGAGAGGTCATGCCAATCATAGGGGTACCCTAAACGATAGTGCACCCTAGTGTATGTAGATGTTTTCACTGTATTTTTAAGTGCCTCTTTCAGAATAGCACTGGCTGTTTAGGCAGAGGCCAGGGTCAGTCAGTCAGTCAGGTACCACCAGTACCAGTCAGCAAAAAGTTGGGGAGTGCCCAGGGCGGCTTTGCAACACTAGAGAAACACAAACTCAGAATGTAAACCATAACACCATGGTCGGGGGGTTCTCTTCAATAATCAGAATTGATTTCTATCCTAATGAACCCATTTTCCAACATTAGGCTAGGGAAAGACTGGGGAAAAATCATAACGTTCTAATCTATACATTGAAGTTTTTATGCAGCTCTTTGATGACGGTTAATAGCTCACTGTTCAATGTTAGGATTTTAACTTATAAACTTCAAATACCAAAAGAATATCTCAGACAAAAGCAGTAACTCACTGACCTTTTGAATTAAAACTTTCACTAGACAAGCCTTCGATCTCTCTCAAAAAAAGAACATTAATCACCAAAGTTATCTTCACATTTTTATTGTTGCCTGAAAATTGCTGGAGACCAGGAATGCAGCAGCAGGTACTTTTCAAACCATAATGCACTTGCAAACACGACGCCCCCACCCTAAGTCAGCGGCCTTTGTTTGCTTTGTGCATTAAGATGCAAGATTCATATATATGTTTTTTTTAAACATTTGGTTTCATTACTATATGAATGTAAATAACAATAAAGCATACATGCAAACTGTGACTACATGCCTGCTTTTCTCAATATTTCACTTCGAAAGTATGCAATTGTATTTGTTTAACGGGCGGTGATTTGTATAGGGTCACTGGAAAGTGTACAAAGGTTGTTCCTGTCCCCCCCCCAGAATTTTAGTGTCTCCTACGCCCCTGCCTGACACACTGACACCGGCTGCTCTATCAGGCGCCTGAGCAGCCAATCCGCGACCCTGGCCTTGCAAGAGAACAACCTGCTGCATTCAGTACTGTTTGCTTAACAGTCCTTTGCAAACAACTGGTACAACTATAAAAGAGCTAAGGCCTTTCAAAGAAACTCCTGCTAACATTTATAAATTGGCTATATCACCTCTTCCAAGTCCTTTACTCAGACCGGGGGCTCTAGCTACAGTAGAACCGGCACCCGTTTTAGAGTAATTCTGCAAGTATATTACATTTACTGTTGCCGTATGGTGAAATGAAGCAAGCTTTGCTTTTTAAAAATAATAAAAAACAAAGTTACATTATTGCGGCAGGTCCCCCACCCGGTATGCACCCGATGATGTTTCCAGGTATCTGTGCTCCTTCCCGCTGGTTCCTGGGCTAGCAAGCCGCTCCACTATGTGCATAGGGCGGCTCAGAGCTGACGAGCCAGACAAGAAAAGAAAGAAGCCCACCATTCCACTTAAAAACACGGAAAAGAAACAAATCCTCTGAACAACGACAAGTAAGAAAAGCCAGCGTGCTGTGGCAACTAATCATTATGAAAATATGTGGCGTGGTCTAAGTACAAAAAGTAAGCATTTGTGTTATTGAGGAATCTGAAATCAGGTGTGCATCTTCTCTCGACTTCTGGCCCGTTGGTGTCAGGAGGTGCTAATTATGTGTGACTAATGCATTTTAGTGCGGTGATGTGGACCACCACATTAAAATCTGTTAGTCTAACGCCTGATGCATGGTACTTGGCAGGGCTGCATTAAAACACACAGAAAAGCTCAACAAGCATATGCAGGATAAATCAAAATAAAAGTAGAAAAAAGAAAACATGCCACCACCAGGACAGCACTGTACGTGTCACAGAGTCAGGTCCCCGAAGGGTACTTGTGACAGGTCAGCGTGTGGGCGTTTTTTGGGCTTTTTCATCCTGAAGGCATTCTTAAGCATGTGTAGTGATGCTAGTCAGGCCCGTAGCAAGGAGTATATTTTTAAGGGGCACGGCCCCCGCTATGACCAAACATTAAAGTTGTTAATACATTCGCCTATTTTACAAGATGACCAGTATACGCTCACGCTACTGGACATAGAACAAGCCTTTGATTCCCTATCCTGGGGGTTTCTGTGAGAGGTGCTCCGTAAGGTCAGTATAGGGGGGAACTATATAAGATGGGTGCTATTACTGTATAATGCCCCCATGGCGAGGGTGCAAATAGAAAGTATGGTGTTGCAAAGCTGTGCATTGGGCCAAGGGACTCGCCAGGGGGGGGGCCCTTATCGCCACTGCTCTTTGCCTTGGAAATGGAGTCCTAGGCCTGCTGCTTAAGGGCCGTGCTTCGGGGATGGGGAATCCAAATTGGGGAAAATGAACATGTGGTGTCCCTTATGCTGATGACGCCTTAATATACCTATGTAACCCGAGAAACAAGGTCCCCATTATGCTTGCCGCTCTGGCAGAATTCGGTGAACTCACCGGGTTGCACATGAAATCCACGAAATCCAAATTGTTTGTAGGGATGCTGGAAAACGATTTGCCGCGTCTTGACCTCTCCCAGGACACGAAGATGGTCAAATATTTTGGAATCCGTATAACGCACTGGGTTCAAGATTTCGAAGTGGCTAACATAGGCAGAGTAATAGACGGCCTGAAACCTGCTATAAGATTTTGGAATACACTTCGTCTCTCCCTGATGGGGAAGAGCGCCTTAGTAAAGATGATAATAATCCCCAGATGTTTATATATCTTCCAGAGCATCTTGTTTACAATACATAGTAGGTTCTTTTTAGAGTTAGACAGGCTGATAGTGGAGTTGTCGTGGGATACAGGGAGACATAGAGTTAGCCTGGCTACTTTGAAACGCACTTGGCAAAGGGGCGGATTGGAACTGCCGTGCTGGAATATTACTATTTGGCTGCACAATTGCAGCACGCAATCCATTGGTTGGACAAAAAAGATAATTGAGAACGCAGAATATTGAAGGGCACTTGCGTTAGGGATCCACTGCCAGACTTCCTGATGATGGGGGCAAAGTCCCCAAAACCTTGCTGCATGCAGTTAGACTAGTTTGTGGGGCCTGGGAATGGGTGGTTAAGGTTGTGCTCAGGAGGGTCCGAAACGTGTCAGACATGAACATCTGGGCAATACACCCATTCAAAAATATAGAAAAATCGTTGCGTGCTTTTTATCCTAATAATTGGTTTATAACTTTGGCTGATGCTAAAGAGGTGTTCCAACTTGGAGTGGGTCAATTTTTACAATTCACTAAAATAGCGGCCACGGCATGAGAAATCTGGCCAATGTTCCCCGACGCACCGCAGGCCGCCAAGACATTTGAAGTCCTGTTGGCCATGTCTGGGGGAAACAAGTTGTTCTCCCATATATACAGGGCCCTGAGGAAGGATGCACTCATGGCTGAACTCTCTGTGCAACAAAAAGGGGATGCAAATTTTGAAACGCACCTAATGGCTAAAACCTGTGAGACCATTCATGAAGGGGTTAAAACAACTTCTACCGATGTGAGATTCAAACTGTTGCAATATAATGTGATCCACAAGGTGTACCTTACCCTCAGTCGTTTATACGCTATAAACCCCAAAAGATCAGTGGATTGCCCCGCTGTAGGGGGCAGGCAGCTAACTTCCTGCATGTGCTCTGGAGCTGCCCTAATATTGACGATTACTGGCATTCAGTGTTGGCAAAACTAAACACAGCCACAGGGTGGTAGATCCCCGAAGAGATGGTCCTGTGCCAGTTGGGACAGGTCCCCTTCAGGAAAAAGAAGAAACTGAAAAGAAGATTCCTAGTCCTAAGGCTGACACTAGCAAAACGTAGGTTAGTTATAGGATGGTTGTCTCCAAAACCACCGAAAGTGGAAGACTGGCTGAAAGATTTGGCTGAATGGATAAATGCAGAAGAGTGCCACATGAGAAAGACGCGCATAGATAAAAAAAAATAGAGGGTGACATGAGGGCCTGGACGGCAATGCTCTCAGATCTACCAACTCTACCAGGTGAGCTACCCTTGTAGATCATGATTGAGAGGAGATAAGCTGGAGGATACCTGAGTCCTGATGTGCGTGTCTACAATATATTACCAACGAGGATTTTTGCTCGACTGTTGTTGATTAATGGAAAAATACTATATGGATCTTGACCACGCATAAACTGTGACTGAGCCTGTTTGGGTGCGGGTTGTGGGGAGGGGTTGGTATCAAGGGTTTTTTCATGCAATTGAAGCTGTGATATAGTATGCTCAACCGATGTTAATATTGTATCTTGGAATTGTCAATAAAAACTATACTTTAAAAAAAAAAAATCATTTAAGCTGTTCTCTTTAGGTGCCTTCTTTCCCCAATACTGGTTGCAGTACTAAATACCAACATCCAGAATATCAGGATACAAGAAAATGAAAGACAGAATAGTTAAAGGTTAGTGCCTATAGGGCAGTACAGATTTACTACTCCTAACTCCACATCTACATACCTTGAAGGTATATATAGTACGTTGGTACATATTTGTGGAGTAAGGTACAGAAATGCTATACTTACTTATCTGTCAATACTTTGGATTCGATATTCTGTCCTTGATATTATGTGTCATCTATATTCTGGTTTCAATATTAAGGTACACATTGTGTGATTCTATGTGAAGGATTATGTGGATTTTCTAAGGTACATGTTGAATCACACGCAATCAATTCTTCACAATCCAACTTTAAATCCTATTAATTCGATGAGATTTAAAGTAGAGGAATGAAAAGTGGGTTGACTCACAAATCTGGATTTTCTCAACTGTGCAAGTTTTGCGCAATACACAGCTTATCAAGTTATTTTATTGTTCCTTAAAAAAATAAAAAATAAGCTGGCCTCAGCTCAGAACCCTCCTCCCACATCTCTTACCTCAGGTGGTGAATGTCCAGCCTTCACACTCAAAATTATTTTGCTCAAGCATGTCCTACCTGGGACATTTTGCATCAGGAAATCATCATACCTGGAAGGCCCAAAAGGATAAACCTTTCCTCACATACATTTAGGAAACTTCATCTGCTTCATAAAGCGTGGAGTTTCTTGATTGCAAACAGCTTTGTAAGTGAAGTTTTAGTTTGACACACCACTAAGGCTCAAAGTTCAGAGTAATCTTTATTCGGCCAACAAGAGCGTAAAAGCACGTTAAAAAACTGTTCAACTTGGCGAGCCATCATGGTGGTCGCACTCTAATAGTGCTCCAGACCCCTCTGTGATCCGGTGTCAACCTGTCTCTCCACCAGCGACATCTGCCCAGCTGGGGCGTCTCTAAACTTGCGGTGCCCTCCCCTGCAGCAATTTTGAGGGCAAACTGTACCTGTGGACCTTACAGAGACTGTCGGTGGAGACCCGAGGAACCTCAAAATGGCGCGGGAGCAGCCTACTCCTTAGTGGCTGGCTCCGTGTCCCCGGGGAGGCATCTCGGTACAAGCAGGCGCTCCGGAGGCCCTACTGCTCGACCAGTCTAGAGGACTGCGACTTCCTCTACACCACCACTGAGAGAGGTTCCGTTGGTCTGCCGGCGCTGCTGCAATCATGAGGGCGGCCCGCGCAGGGCTCCTTGGGTCAGCGCGAGAACCAGCAGTGGTGACGGAGCCCCTGTGGAGAGTGGCAGGGCTGCCGTGAGGCTCCAGAGATGGCGGCGACCCTTAGTGGCTTGGGTGCTGCTCGAGAGGTGGGGTTGGGGAGGAACTCTGCCTGCGACCGTCGGGACACACACTGGTGGGACCAGTGACTGCCGAGAGAGGCGGGCCTGGTGGCGGTGGACCGGCCAGCGGCCTGTCGACCTGTGGTGGCTTTTCAGGTGGCAGATTCTGCCTCGCCCGGCCCCCCCTGACACTCACGCGGGTGCTCCTAGATCTGCGATTGGCTGAGGCTGGGATCACCCTGCATGCGGCCTCCAGGGGCCTTCCGACGCTGTAACATCGGAGAGGTGACCTGCCGTTGAGGAGGGCTGGTGTGGCCCAAAGCAATCCCGAGGTGAGGAGAAATCACTTGGGGAGGAGTGAGCCCTGTGGTTAGGCTCTTCAGAGGCAGTCGGCCTGCGATCGGTAGGACGCCTCGAGGGGCTGGACGACTGGCGTGCGATGCGCGGTATTAACATGGGGAAAGCTTGGGAGACCTGAGACCCCGCCGCGAGCCACCCAAATATCAGACCCTGTCTCTCTCAACCCCTGCCAACAATCACCAAGAGATACCCAGGCTTGCGATCGGTGAGCCTAAGGGCCAAACTACAAGCTTTCCAAGCGATCCCTGGCACTGTGTGGCCTTGGACTACCTGCCTCCTGGGGGCGAGCAGCTGCTCCGAGGTGGGTCTGTGGGGCCCAGGGGAGCCATCTGAATCCGGCTGGACTGTGAGACCCGCTCCTGGCTCTTGGCCTGCGGTCTCTGGGACAGATTTGCAGGGCTACTGCTTGACGATTACATAAATCTTGGTGAAGGGGCATCTGAGAGGGCTGGTGATTCATGCTGAGCCCTTGGACGGCGTACTCTGCCTCCTCCGATCCCAGCGAGGGGGGGGCGGGTGCTGAATGACCCGGCGGCTGCTCTGAGGAACGGATGATACCTGGGGGCGACCGGAGTGACAGAGGTGATTCGGCTGGAGGTGTCTTGCGCATCGGTGCGGACAGAGGCTCTCGGCCCGGGCCCGGCAGGGCACTTCGGGGGGCAGAGTGCTGGAACCGTGGAGGGACGTCTGGCCAGATATGAGAACCCAATGTGACTTGTAGTGGCGCCACCCAGCAGGCCGCGGGGATCTTCCTGATACCAAGAGGTTCCTCTGCACGGCTAAACTGACTGACGTCCCTTAACGAGTCAGTCCGCGCCCGCGGCAGGGCGGGGTAATCACGGGGAAAGACAGAGGTACTAAACCTCCGTCGACTCAGACCAAAGAGCACCCTCCTGAAACCAACTACCCGGAGGGTGACCTGGCTATCGTCCTCCAGGCTATCAAGTCCTGTCAGGAATTAATGGAGCACAAACGCAAAAGGAGCAATAGGGGGAATAAGGAGTCAGATCGCCCCCCACTCAAACAATCAAAAAACACCACAAGATCCGACCCCTATCGAACAGACCAATTAATAATTTGGGACCCAAGGGAGCTTAAACTGCACTTTAAAACTTCCCTAGCAAGGCCTGCTAGCTGCAAAAAGGCCTTCTGGTCCGTGCCGTTCAGTTTAAACAAACGTCAGTAACCACAGCCTATATACACAGTATATAGTGACTTCAAACCTCTCACACAAATGTGTATTACAAATTAAAGACAGAAAATTTGAGAGAAGACCAGTAAGCACCTCACATACGCAAACCCAGTATCATCATCGGTTGCTTACATGGCCAGAAAGAAAAAGAAAGTGTGTGCTTGTACTTCTTCAGAGGTGAGAAATTGAACAGAGAATAAATAAAAAAACTGTGTGCCAAACAACACTGAGTCTGTGTAGCTCACTCAGTGCCCACTGGACCCCAACCGTGAATAAGAGTAATTATTCTCACAATTAAAATGAGGTACTGCTCATATGTAAGACATACTTTGAGTGCTGCGAATGTCCACGGGTTAAAAAACAGGCATGTATATGGCCACTTTCACCCACGAAAGGCCAACATGTTTCGTTGCCAACACTCTTTGGGCAACTTCGTCAGGGCATTTGGGGAACCAGTCTTCACCTCTTAATTTTTACTGCACCATATCGAGTGGTTGCTTTCGTCCCTCGTACCTGCAACCCTCTTCAGTGGCGAATACCACGCCAATAGGTCACGTTTCGCCTGCCGCCTGATCGAGTGGGACGAGGCATGGGGTTTTTGTAACGCGGGAGCGTTGGAGACTGATATTTACAGTCCGGCAGGCGAAACGTGACCTGTTGGCGCGGTATTCGCCATTGAAGAGGGTTGCAGGTACGAGGGACCCACCATCATAGTCGTACCCGAGGCAGACCATACCCCAGCCTCATGCTCTAACTACCGCTCAATCTCTTGAATTAATACTGAGATGAACATTTTCTCCACGATTCTGGCCACTCGTCTGAAGTGGGTGATTCACATTCTCATACACCCTGACCAGTGTGGCTTCATGGCGCACCGCAGTACACGACACTGCCTGATGCGCCTCCACGTGGCCCTCGCTCACCGCCATCTTCCTCACTCCTTATTTATCCTTATTGTTACTTGACTTTAAAAAGGCCTTTGGTACGGTCGATTGAAGCTATTTGGGGTGTGTACTGGAGAATGCGGGTTTTGGTCACCGTTTTTGGAAACTGATAGGAGTCCTTTACTCCAACCCATCAGCAAAGGTAAATGTTGCACTATTGGATGCTCCCCTTCAGGAGGGGAATCAGACAGGGATGCCCACTCTCCCATTCACTATCGCGATAGTCTTTGGCTTGTCTCATACAGGCTGATGAGCGGATTCAGGGTTGGCGCTGGAATGGCTCGCATGAGGACCGGATCGCCCTGTATGCAGAGGATGTCCTGCTCTTTCTGGCTAACCTGACCCAGTCTGGACCGAGATGCCTTCAGACCCTCCAATCCTTCGGGAGAGCGTCAGGCCTACGTCTAAACCTGACTAAATCTATTATAGTGCCCTTGCATCCCTCGCAAGAATGTGTAGACTGGCAAACACCCATTCACCAGCGGAGACTTTTTTTCAAATACCTCTGTATCTGGGTGGCCCTTCTCCCGGATCTGACCTTGTCCCTGAACGCGAGCCCACTGCTCAAACGTACAAAAGATTACCTTAAGCGTTGGGACTGCCTTCCGCTCAACCCCGTCTCCTATATGTACTCCAGAATCTCCCGCTTCATCTCCCCTGCAGTTTGTTCCGTGGGCTGGATAGATTGACTCTGGCTCTTACGCACTGCCAACTGCCCCCATATGATGGTGGTATGGGGATGGCAAACCCCTTTCTGTACTACTTGTCTACCCGCCTATTAGTGATCCACAACTGGTTCAATAGCGGATGGTCTGATCCGGCCTGATGGCTTGAGCTAGAGGGCCTTGGATTCTCCAGGGTCCAGGCCATAATATACGGGGCTCCAATCCCTCACTCTCTACCCACAATCACCCGAACGGCCCTCCTCGCGTGGCAGTCTGCGTTGAGACACACTCAATGGGACAGCAATCTTACACTACAGATGCCCCTCTGGCACGGCACTTGCCTGCGGGTGGTTGGGTCATTAGCAGGCTTTAAGAAATGGGACCTACTTGGTATTAGCCATTTGGGAGATGTGTGGAGGGGTGAACATTTGCCCTCCTGCCAATAGCTGCAGCAAGCATATTCCCTACAGCCCACTCAGTTCTACAAATACCTCCAATTGCGGCATGCTCTTACCATCCACATTCCTGACCACACGTCAGTCCCAGAGTTCAGTCCATTGGAAGCTAAGCTCCTCATGGGAAATCTGGGAAAGGGGGGAATATCCCAAATCTACAGATTCCCGATTAACAACACCCCGTCCATGCTAGACCCCCTTAGGACCCACTGAGAGCAATGGCTTGGCCCATTGGAGGACGACTGGAGAGATGCACTAATGGCCCCTAAGGTACTAACTATATCAGCTAGGCTCCGCCTCATTCAAATTTACTATCTTCACTGTACATATCTTGCTCCTGTGAGGCTATACAAAGCGGGATTCCTCCCGTTCCCAAAATGCCCTTGGTGTGAAGCAGAACCAGCCGACTTCTACCATATGGTCTGGTCCTACGCCATCCTTTCCAAATATTGGGCATCGATTGGAACTGAACTACATACTTGGGTGGGTGTTTCCCCTTAGTCCTCTGACTCTTCTCCTGGGGGTGATGGTTGGGCTGGATGGCTCCCGTTCTTACAAGTTGCTCCAGGGAACAGCCATGCTCATGGCCAAAAGAGACATTGCAGCTGCGTGGAAGGACTAGGCAGCTCCCTCTTTTACAAAATGCCACAAGGGAGTGGGCTGGTGTGCCATCCAAGAAAAAATGGTATATGAGGCAAGAGGTTGTCCGGCTAAACACGGACGTATATAGGGTGCGAATGGCTGGGCCAGCTGGATTGATCTGACGTGGGTGATGGTTGGACAGACCGGTGGGTGATCTGGATCTTCTCCATTGCTGGACCTGACGGGGAAATACTCTGTGAATGTACCGACATGTCTTGTTTGTCGCAGTGATGTTCTGTTTTTTTGTTGAGTATAAAAACCCAAAAGATTGTTTATAAAAAATATAAACAGATCACACAAATCGGTACAGCAAAAATCAGTTACTCAAATGTACGTCACCATTGCCTTCCACATTAAGCTCCTCGCCTGATTAAGAAATTTCAACACTGCATACCAGATTGTTGGGGACTCGCAGCTTTGTAGAACCGATGCACATTCTTGATGTGTTTTAAAACATTTCCTGGCTAAAATTAGGCATGAAACCAGGTTCTAAAAGCAGAATATAAAGTGCAAAATAACATTAAGTGCGTCGTGAATTATATGGACACTCTGTCGCATGGGCAGCAGGGTAATGATTCAAACCATGTCCCAGTAAGGGGGAAAGCCACCAAGAAGTGATCATGTTAAATAAAATCTATGTTCTAGTGCCTTTATCCATTATAGGTAGGGCCCCATAACTTCTCAGGTTGACAGTCGGATATATGAATGGATTGTTACCATGTCTAGAACTTTCATAAGTCTCATCTTATCTCTATGGGCATGATATGTGTCCTTTACCAAGGACTTGCCACTAATTTAAAATAACTTTACAGAGAGCAGAGAAATTAGTGGCGAACAGTGTGTTTTAAACACTTTAAAGATGCAACAAGGGTACGAATTCAATTTAAATGTAATTTTTCAGGGGAGGTTGGGAAGATTCCACAATGAATTTCACTGTAAGGTTGATACAAAAGATGGACAGTTCAATTACATTTCATCAAAAGCACCAATCAAAACTACATGGACTTGAAGCAGGCCCTGACATTGGCATACACCCCTCATATTTACAGGCAGGTTGTGTGAAAAGTGTTGTACAAAAGGAGACCTTTGTTAGAAAGCAGCAGAAAGTCAGGCATGGTAAAGTATAGATGAGTGTGCGAGCCTGGGATGGGTCCATTTGAGGTCTGTGGTGGGTGTGGAATTTAATAAAATATCTACTTGTCCATCGTGCAGGTTGCTTCATAAATCAACTTTTCCTGTAACAAAATCCACTTGTCCCTTTGGTTCCATGTAGTGCGGCAACAAATTATGGCAGCAATTTCATTATATAAGAGCTCTAGTATAGCCTCTCTGATTATACTAGGGCTCATACCATAGTAGTGTTCGAATACTTGCAATCCCCTTGTGTTGCCATGTTTCCGCAGGTCTAATACTGGGGCTGAAGGTAGTGGTAAGCAATAGTTCCAGGGTTAGAAAGCCCTTTTGAGTCTGTGCAAACCTACTAACTTGCATGTTTTAAGGGTTTTCAACAACTCTTTTGTAATCTATTCCCATACTGAGAAATGTTGGAAATATTCGCCTGACAATGGCAGACGTAAACTTTCTTCCAGAGTTGGGAAAAAAGTGGTTAGAGGGAAAGCGAACATGCAAACGCTAAGATTTTCTCATGAGCAAATCTACACATGCATATATGCTCATGCTAAAATGCAGTTCACAAATATTTTCTAGGAGTACTATTTCTTGTCCTTCTTCTGTAAATTCTTGAGAATTCACGAAAGACGTATAGCTGCACTTAATGCAAGGACATATACTACAGGGCACACTTTTGAGACTTTCTTTAATAATTGTGCCCCTAATTTGGTCTGGCGTTGACTATGACCGTTTGCATTTATTAAAATTCTGTCTCTCTCTGTATCGGCTGGCTTCACTGTGAGTGACAGCATTCTGCTCCTTCACAAGGAGCATATCGGTACAAAAAGTAGTTTGTTCAGTGCCAGTACCTACTGTTGCAGTGTGTGCTTTTTGAGACCAAAAACAATGTTTGCTTTTACCAATGTTTGTTATAATGGTGAGGGCCCGGCAGCTCACACACCAATAAGCTTTTACAAAAACCATGCCAAAACAAGTCACAAATCAACAAAACTAAAAAGCTGACCACCAATTTCAGACTTAATGGCTTTGCCAATCATTTTGTTTCCCATAATCTTATTGAAACTGGTTACATTTATTCTCCATTATGAATATTTTTGGGAAATACTAGCATGCATCAATCAACACATGTTACTAAATGATGCTGCAAAGAAATGGTACCTGATATTTTACAGGAGTTTCGCTAAATGTTTTTTTTCCTGCTTTCATTTTTTTATGAACATTTTATTTTGAAAGCAAAGAATCCTCAATCTTGCTTCCAAGCTTCTGCAGATATTTGCATCAAATCAGAGAGCATTCTGGGAGCATTACACATAGCCTCATATTGCTAAACTTTGAAAAAGTGTGTACACATTTCTATACTGGAACCACTGTCACTAGTGCAGTCAGAGCTTATAACATTTACTTAGATCGCTCATTGTAATAAATAAGGCTTTCGATTAATGAACCATAAATACTATATGGACAGAAATATTACCTTAACTGCAGACAGTGCCCTTCCCCCCTGATTCATAATGTGGTACTACAAACTGACACCCAAAGGGTTTTGTGCTGCAGGGGGTTAGGCCAGCTTGTGCCAAAGACAAAATACATATGAAAACTTGTTGCCCATGTCCCCAAACAATATGTCCTGGGCGTCGGGCTATAGGAATTCCACATCCCTGCGGTCTGACTAAGGGTACTGGTAGCTGCACTGCCTCTAATTCTCTGTGGTTTCACAGTTTGCCACTACAACCCTACTCTGTGATAATATCTCTGTTCGATGCTGCTTGCATGGTATCTCCCATTTGGATGAGGCAGAGTCCTCCACTTCTGGAATTATGGACATTTCTACTCTTTCACGTGTAGTACACTTGCAAAGATTCCTCAACATAGCACTGTAGGAAAGTAGGATCTGCTTTCATGGTTACCCCCACTTTTTGCAGGGGTTGTACTGTTTTCTGACTAGTCTGACTGGGATCCTGCTAATCAGCGCCCCAGTCAATGAGTTCTCTCCCTAAATTTGAATTTGGCTTCTGGTGCACCCTTCTAAGTCCCTGGTATATGGCACTAAGGTACCCAGGGCATATGTACACCAGGGGGCTTCCATGGGCTGCAGCATGTATTATGCCTCCCATTAGAGATCACTCAAACTGTGACTACAGGCCTGCCATTGCAGCCTGTGTGAGTTGGTGCTAGCACCACTTACAACAGATATAAGTTTCCTTATATCTGAGGTCACTACACTTAAAACCTATAAGTCACCCCTAAGGCAGGCCTTTCAATTCTGAAGGCAGGGTGCTAGATTATAAGTGTATGGGTGCCCTGCATAAGCATGGCAAGGCCTACAAACCCCGGAGTCGATTAGCCAGGCTTTGTAAGTGCGGTCAGCCATTTCATACATATAGTAGACATCAAATCAATTACGAGATGTCTAATAATACAGTGGCTGCACCAAAACCGGTCATGTTTGGTATCAAACATGTTGGAATCTTACCCCAACACAGATTACAGTGTTGGATGTAGGATCCCATGTACTAGGGGGCTCTCCTAAGGAGGGCCCCTGTATTCCCGGTCCCAGCCTTTCTGGGTCTAACAGCAAGCTAGTGCTGCTGCCAACCACAGACACGATTCTGTTCTCCTGCTGCTGAGCTGAGCTTGAGCAGGGGAAGGTAGACCAATAGGTTTACTATTGCAGTGAGTTGTGACCACCTGCCAGACAGGACTTAGTGTATTGGGCTGGGGGCGCTTTCCAGCGCCTCCAGACTGCTTTGAAGCGCACACTTGGTGCCCTCCTTGCATACTGCAGTGGAACCAGTTCAGGCAGCCGTTGGCTCCCGCTTTGGAGCGAAACTGGACAAAGGACATGTGAGTATATTCCCCTATGTTCAGCTCCTCCTCTGGGAGGGATCCCTGAATCGTCCAAACCCTTTCCCTATGATACTTAAGGGCTTACCTGTGGGTGGCTCTTCAGATTCGTTTTGGGACATGATACAGATCGGAGCACACTTCAACTTCAACCGTCTGGGCACCATGGACTTCACCTGGAACCGAGACTGCATCAAGGAAGACTCCTGCTGCTCCAGGTGTCATCTTCCTGCCAGTCTTTTGAGTAATCTGTTCCTGTGCTTCATCCAGGTTCTTCTCCAAGCCTGTGGGCATCAAAGACACCGAAGTAATCTCCCTTGGAGAAAAGGAGGACTCCCCTACATCTGCAGGCACTGCAACTAAGCTGACCGGTCTGCTGCTCCTGATGTCCCACAGACTTCGAAAGGCTCAGCAACACAGGTGGTGGTTATGCAACTCCCTTGAGGCATGCACTGTCTTCTCAGCAAGTTTGAGGCCATTATCCCTAGTTGGAACCACTGAAACAGAACCCATGTGCACTGCGTCAACTTGCCTCTGCCAAGGCGTGTTAACTCTGTCCTCCAGAGATCATAAGGCTACAAGATGTTCCAGCCTCCAGCATCTCTTCCTACCAAGGTCTTCATCTTCACCGCATCCTCTGCACTGTGGGCCTGCATCTTTGGTGAGCTGCTCTAGGTCCACTTGCGACTCCTGTGCCTTTGGCCAGTGGGACCTCTTGAGGGTCTTCTTTGGCTTCAGTGGGCTCACCTGCATGCTCGGGGCCTGCTCTGACTCTCCTGCAGTTGGCGAGTCCCTTGGACCTTGTTGGGTCCGACACTGCATCTTCTTTGTTTACCACATCTGTTGCTGCTGCCAAGGCTTGTTGATGCTCTGGCCAGACACCAACACCCCAGTTCTCAACTTGCAACGTGGGACAGCTCATGAACAACTCCTAGTCTTCAACAGCATCACCTGGTCCTCACAGCTGCAGCGACAAGATCACCGTCAACTCTCCTGCATCTTTTGTCATCGGTGGTCATTGGTCTTCCGTGCCTCCTGGTCACTACCGAGTGGCATAGCCTTTGTCCCCTCTGTTTGCATGTACTCCTCTTCAAGAATCCATCATTGGATTCCACCGGACTCTTTCACCTTTTTCGCCAGCGGCATCTTTACTGAAGTCCTCAGTTGTGGTCTACGACGTCACTTTGTCCCTATGCACCAAGCTTCCCTGGTGTAGGTATCCTGGTTCTTGAGTATCCAGGGGTGACTCTCCAACATTCCATCTGCCACAGAGTTTCTTCTGGGTCCACTGGGAAGGGTCCTTTTTGAAAACTGCAACTGCGAATTTCCCATTGACTTGCTTTGAGTACTCAGCTGTGTTTTCACTCTGCACACAGCCTCCGTGGGGTTCCTGGGTACTTACTTCTGGTGTTTCCTTGGGTCCCCAACTCTTTTGAGTCTTCTGGTTCAAGTCTTGACTTTGTTTGCGGTTCGCATTCCACTTTTTTAGGGTTTGGTTTGGTCTCCCCCTGGAGACCACTGTGTATTTGTGCTACTTACCTGTTCTACTTTGGAAATATTGTGTTTATTGTGTTGATATTTCCGGGTAAGAGATATACCAATGTGTTAGTGAGTGTGTATAATAAATATAACTATTTTTATAACTACACTGAGTGATTTATTTTCATTTAACCTACACTATATGATTAGTTCTGGTAAAACAAGCTCCTTAACACTCCTTCTGGACTAAGCCTGAAGGCTGTTCTCCACAGCTACCACTTAGAAAGGTTTCTATGGTTTCTAAGACCACTAAAATCACCATAAGAGTTGTCTGGATTAGTGCAAGGTGCTTCACTTAAATAAGTGTGTACTATACACTAAGCCAGCCTCTTACAAGCATCCTCTGTGTGGCTGACCTTGATTGGCAGAGCATGATCATTTCTGAGTGGTGAATGTAGAAAGCATTTAAGTCTGCCATGTGTACTAGAAATGGAAAATATTATCTTGCAGAGGGATTCTTCGGCATTAAAACAGGTGCAGATAAAAGTCAAGCTTCATGTTATGAAGCAGTTAGGAGACAGTCAGCAAAACTGAAACTCAAATCACTTCCTAAATAGAACTTTAACTTCTCAGCAAGAACTTAAACTTCTCAGCAAGTAGATTGTACTTTCTAGCGACAATACCAGCAAATGCAGAAATGGCTGATATGCATTAAAAGAGAGAATCAGCACTTCTCGCCAAGAGCATATAGTAACAAATAACAAGGGGGTTCCATTGTTAAGCAATTTGCAAAAAAGCAAAGGATCAAGTAACAATGGTTAGACCTCATTAGGATTTTAAAAACCACTATGCAAGGTAATTTTTGGATCTTGCACCAAGAGCCCTTTTAGAAATAAAGTGCAAAATTGTGCTTACAATTACATTGGGCCACTTGTATTGGCCAAAACACATGAGCTATAAACTCCACTTAAAATCTCCTCTCACCATTACTCTGCATGTGACTAGCTCTAATTTTGCTCCTTTAGGCTCTCTTACTTTCTCTATTCACTCCCAGTCTCTGCCCCCGCTTCTTTTCTCAACCTTTTCCCCACTATCCATTTCTGTTTGCTGCTGCATCAAACTTCCCATTCCTGCCTCTCCTGCCTTTCATATTTACACTCCTTTCTCTTAATCTTCTCTGCTTTTCTAGAAACCTCTTCTCTCTAGATTCTCTTTTATCTTCTTTTTACCTCTCAATATGTTTTATCCTCTCTCTAGCACTCTTCTACATAGACCATGTATGACAGCTAAAATTTTCTCTTGGCTCTGCATTGGAATTAGCAGCACCTGCCAAATTTCTTTGACCACAATGCTTTTCGCTGTTCCCCAGTTTGTGAAGCCTACGATACTGGGATCCTCCTTGAACTGGAGAAGTCCCTTATGATCACGGAACAAAGAAGTTAATACAATGTGGCCTTCATATCCGTGCAGCTTGTTGTCAATTCTTGTTGGACAGGACATCAGGCTGCATGGATCTGGTGGGTTTTAACTGCTTTACGGCAGACGATAACACATTGACTTCCACCACAATACCTTCACAATGCGATGGACTTCAGCGGGCCAACCACAGTATTGGGGGAAAAAAATGTTTCTGGTAAAAAATACTAGAAATGTTTTCTTTCCCAAAATCAAAGTCGACATGCAAGGTAAATGCTTCCCAAGAGTTCCAAGATAGATTTTTTTATTTTGCTGTATTGCGCAGCATGCTGTGCGAACTGATGTCACACAGCGAAACAAATGTGACGGCAGATCACGCTAATGGAATCTGCTGTGATCTACAAGTTTCCTACCCCTCGGCGTTCCTATACTTCTCCTAATAACAGTAGTACCACGCTTATGTGACTGACTTATCGCTCATGAAAGGAAAAGCGCCTAAGATAAAAGGAATGATCAAGATTTTGCCTTGCAAATTGACCAAATCTGGTGATGTGAGTAACTGTGGTATTTAGGCCAGGGCTCAGTCGGCACCAAGTGAAACCTCACAGGCCCAAATTTCTGAAAACAAGGTACCTAGTGAAGTTTGGGGTGGTGTAGTTTGAATGGATCCCAATACTTGTTCTTAACCAGTATGCCCTTCAAACACCAAACTTTGGCTACATCGCACATTAGCCTCATACTTCTGTGAAGGAAAATCCTGGAATCTGTGAGGATCCATAACATTCCTACCATCCAGTGTTCCCACACTTCTCCCAAAAAGATTGTTAACCAAATAATATATATTTTGTACATTAATTACATAGGACCTCATAACAGCAATCTATTTGCTATGATCACAAATTAGTTAAGGATAAAGCAACATTTCAAAGGAGTTAATACATTTCAAAAAGCAGATTCATAGTACACAGGTCTTAAATTACAATACAGAACAAGCATTGAAAATGCAATAGGTCTCGCCTTTCATTAAGTTAATACCATTAGCAAAGCAAATGGCTTTGTATAGCAAAGCAAATGACTTTAACTTAATCAAAGGAGAGACCTATTGCTGAGAGAGCTTTGAGAAGTCTCCATACTGGTATAGGTGTGCACAGTGAAGACAGTGGACTGTCTGAGTACTACAAATATCTAAGTATATCTGCGAGTGCCTCAGGACTGGGAAATCAGTGAATACTGCTGGTTAGGACAGAGGTGCATTATGAGAACTCGATGGGTGTTTCGCACATGGTAGACGGGTATAGAGGGGCATTGCATGAACTCTGCTGATGTTTCAGTAGACTCTTGTAACCTCTCTAGAAACACCCACCCTATGACCCTTATCTAGTTCTCTGCAACAATTATACACCGCCCCTCATTAAAGGCATGCTCAAGACATTGGTGCCCTTCAATTTAAAAAGCGTTACAGCCTTGCTTCAGAAGATTTGAGGCACTACATGCGCAACCAACAGAAGGGCGCGGACAAAGTACAGCTCATGGACTGTTTCAGTTGTGGCTGGAAATCACCTGCATGGCTTTGTATCTCTGAGTCTCCCCGCCCCTCAACATGATGTTCGAGAAAATTATTTATCAATTCACAAACAGACATTTCCTATTATCGACCAACCACTGTCCCCTTTTCAACCAGCATAAAATCAAAAATATTCAGTAAAGCGGCATACGAAATTGCACTCCTTGCACGGCTCACTCAAAGGACATGCCCCAAACTCTTTCAAACCCACCATTATTATTTTATTTTTAAAATAAACAATTCGTGAGAATCTTTAAGCCATAAGCTGTAATGCAGCTGTAAGCGCTATACTACCACCTTGTAACGCCCTGAACGTCTCAGGATCGTTTAACAGACACGACAATGAGGACGCAACCACTAGTGAAGGGTTAGTTGTTTTAATGAAGGCAAATATAATACAAAGAATAAACAAAAGTTATAGTCACTGGAATCCTCCAGGCTAAGTACGTTACCAGCCCACAGCACGGATGGTCCTAACCGTCCTCTGCATATATGCCGGTCCCGGCGTATGCCAACAGAGGGCAGAAATGAAATGGCCGACAATGCCAATCGGTAGGCTGTGAGGGGCACGAAGAGTGTTGGGGAGAATCGAGGAGTCAGGGAAACACCCAGCCGGGGTCTCTACCTGAAGGGAGCAGCCGCTCAACCTCTTCCTCAGACTGCACCGGGACGCGGAGTCACCTCCTGGTGATGCGTCACCGATACCCCAATCACAAGCAAGAAGACTGAACCGAGAGCAGCCGCTCGATCGATCCTGTGGACTTCCGAGTCTGTAACGCGGCAAACACCTCCTGGTGTGCGTTACAGCTGGCAGTCCCTGTGTCTCTGGTCGGGCTGGGAGTTACGACTCCAACCAGCAAAAGCGCCACTGCGCTTGGACTCAGCCGAGTCAAAAAGCGAAGCTCAATGGTTGACCGGTAGAGCTTCCGGGTCCTTCACAGGTGACGATGGGGCAAGACACGGCCCAGGGAGTAACGACTCGACCTACCTCCGTTCTTGCCTTACTGGAGCACCACTCCGGAACACTGCTCTTCACGAAGCAGGTACGTCGGTGTGAACACAATATCCGACAGCGTTGTACCTCCCGGTTCCTCCCTTTATAGGGCGTGTTTTCCTTGAGTTATGTAACAGCTCTCCTGTTTACATAAGGGCGTGTTTCCTTGAGTTATGTAACAGCTCTCCTGTTTGCATAAGGGCGTGTTTCCCTTGAGTTATGTAACAGCTCTCCTGTTTACATAAGGGCGTGTTTCCCTTGAGTTATGTAACAGCTCTCCTGTTTACATAAGGGCGTGTTTTCCTTGAGTTATGTAACAGCTCTCCTGTTTACATAAGGGCGTGTTTCCCTTGTATGACAGGAATTCTTGACAGTACATCCTCCCTCTCAGCGGCTCCCCACGGGTCCAGCGCTGGCAGGAAAACGCCGATGGAACAAGGAGACCAAGCGCGGAGCATGAACCCCTTCAGCTGGTTCCCATGAATGCTCCTCCGGGCCATAGCCTTTCCACGCAACCAGGTACCACAGCTTCCCCCTGCGCCATTTGGACGCCCGTATGCCCGACACTTCATACTCCACCTCCGACTCCACGCATACCGGCCGAGGTGTCCCAGACGGCTTGGAGGGTGCTGGTTTGAGCAATGATACATGAAAGACAGGGTGTATCTGCAATGACTGGGGCAAGCACACCTTCACGTTCACGGGACCCATACACTTGGTAATTCGATAGGGGCCCATGTACTTGGGATGGAACACACTGTTCTTTCGAAACCTCATGTTTCTTGTGGATATCCAGACGTAGTCTCCAGTGCGGTACAGTGGCCCGGGCCTTCTCTTCCTATCTGCCGCAGCCTTGTATCTTCTCTTGGCCTCTATTAGGACAGCCCTTGAGCGCATCAATGTGTCTTTTATGTGTGCCACCCTGTCCGCTGTGGCGGGAATCCTGTCCTCTCTGAACGGATGTAGAAATGGCAAGAACCTGGGATGTTGGCCATAGTTGCTGTAGAACGGAGATGACTGTGTGGAGCTGTGAGTGGCGTTGTTATAGGCTATCTCTGCAACCCATAGCAAGTCGACCCATTCTTCCCTGCCCTGGTCCACAAAACATCGCAGATACTGTTTGAGCGTTTGGTTCAGGCGCTCGGTTTGGCCGTCCGTTTGAGGGTGGTAGCTGGTGGACAGGGCGGTCTTAACATGCAGCGCAGTGCACCAAGTCTTCCAGAATTGCGCAGTAAACTGCGACCCCCGGTCCGACACGATCACCCCAGGTAATCCATGCAGTCGTACCACATTCTTTAGGAGTAGTGACGCCAATTCCCCGGCCGTAGGGACTCTCTTGCAGGGGATGAAGTGCCCCATTTTCGTCAAGTAATCCACCACCACCAGTATTGCCGTCATCCCCTGGTCTACCGGTAGGCCCACCACGAAGTCCAATGATATGCTATCCCATGGTCTATCCGGGGTCGGAAGTGGATGTAAGAGCCCTTGGGTTCGGCCATGGTCGGCCTTCATGGTAGCACACGTAGGACACTCCTGTCCCCACCTCCTGACATCCACTCTCATGGTTGGCCACCAGAAATGCCGTCCCATGCTAGCCACCGTTTTTTCAAAGCCCAAATGACCTGCGCATGGAGAGTCATGGCACCAGATGAATGCTTGTTTCCTTAGCCTAGGCGTGGGTATCAATAGGCACCTGCCCTTCAGGGGTATCCCGTCCTTCAGCTGCCATTCTCTGTGACTGAGGAGCCACCTCCGCCATGCGAATGACCTGATCCCTCTCTTTATTCCCCTCAGGAAAGTATCCGGTTGGATAACCCCCAATACCATCCTCGGGGAAATGATGGAACGCTCGGTCGCAGGCAATGGTTCCTTAACTGCAGATTGACGGGACAAGGCGTCCGCCTTTCGGTTTTCCGTCCCCGGCCGATATGTGATGCGGAAGTTGAACCCCGCAAAGAAGATCATCCACCGCAGCTGCCTGGGAGAAAGGTGTCTAGTGGCCGTCATGAACTGTAGGTTCCGATGGTCCGTGTACACCGATACCACATGTCTTGCCCCCATCAACCAATGCCTCCATTCGGTGAAGGCGTCCTTGATTGCGAGAAGCTCCTTCTCCGCAATATGGTAGTTGCGTTCGGCGTCGTTGAGTTTGCGGGACATGTACGCAACGGGATGAAGCACCCCTGTGTCGTGGTTGCGTTGGGACAAGATAGCCCCCAGCGCCACATCCGACGCGTCCGCTTCCACCACGTAGGGGAGATCCGGATCGGGCTGAGCCAACACCGGCGCCTTACCAAAGGCGCTTTTCAGGGCCTCAAAGGCTTTGTTCGCTTCAGGGGACCAGACAAACTCCTTGGACTTCCTCAGTAGCTGTGTGATTGGGGCCACCACTCCTGAAAATCCATCTATGAACCGCCTGTAAAAGTTGGCGAAGCCAATGAAACTTTGGACGTCCTTCACGCTTTGGGGCACCGGCCATTCTTTCACCGCCTTGATCTTTCGTTCTGCCATCTCCTGTCCCTCTGGACTCAGCATCACTCCGAGGAATTCCACGGATGTGACGTGGAAGTCACACTTGCTGAGTTTACAAAACAGCATGTTTTCCCTCAGCTTTTGGAGCACAGCTTTGACGTGGTGTACGTGCTCCTCCACACTGGACGAATAGATGAGGATGTCGTCGATATATACGACCACGTAGATATCCAACTCCTCTCTGAATACCTCATTCAAAAAGTACTGAAAGGCTGCCGGGGCGTTGCACAGACCGAACGGCATGACGAGGTACTCAAAAAGGCCGAACCTGGTCTTAAAGGCGGTCTTCCACTCGTCTCCGTCCCTCATGCGCACCAGATGGTATGCCCCTTTCAAATCCAACTTGGTGTAGATACGAGCTTTCTTGACCTGTTCCAGAAGTACACTGATGAGAGGCAAGGGGTACCGATTTTTTATGGTTATCGCATTCAATGCCCTAAAGTCCACACAGGCTCTCAGCTCCCCATTAGCCTTCAGGATGAAGAAGAGTGGCGAGGCGGCCGGAGACTTGGACGGGCGGATGAATCCTAGCTTGAGGAGTTTATCCAGGTACCCCCGGAGATGCACGTTTTCAGGCTCCGTCAGGGCATACAGCCTGCCGCTGGGAACGCTGGCCCCTGGCACCAGGTCGATCTGGCAGTCAAACTGTCTATGTGGTGGTAGCACTTCCGCCTTCACCTCATCAAATACATCCTCAAAACTGTGATAAGCCTGGGGGAGAGCCACATCTTTTTCTGCCGCTGTAGCCACCGTCTGACTCCCGCTCTCATCTGCGTCAAGGGATTCCGTTCTTATTCCACAATGCAGGATGCAATACGGTGACGTCATTTTGATGCGATGTGTTGGCCAATCCACAAAGGGGTTGTGTTTCTGTAGCCACGGCAATCCCAATATGACGCCATATTGGGGCGCTCGGATGATGTTAAAATCGATTTGTTCCAAATGGTTCCACCCATATCTCATCGGAAGGACCCCCGTGTGCTGCCCGATGGGCCCCGTCACCAATCGCCTTCCGTCTACAGCATAGACGTCTTCGGGTACAGCTTTGGGAAGAAGCACTAGCCCTAGCCTGCATGCCTCGTTGTGGTCCATAAACATGCCAGTGGCCCCTGAATCCACCATGGCCACAACGGGTATCCACTGGTCATGCACTCCCACGTGCACCGTGATAAACAGGTGTTGTTGTCCCTTAGTGACCGAGTTGGAAAGTGAAGGGATGGATGAGTGACTCCGAGATGCCCCTTCTCTGGTCTTGGAGTCCTCCAGTTTTCCGCCGGTATGTCCACCACGGCTGTTACCGACCGGTTGGCCCGATAACGTGACGTCTTCGGTTTGGCAGGGCATTCACGTACGTAGTGGCCTTTTTTGCCACAATATAGGCACAATCCTTGTTTACGACGTGACTCTTTCTCCGTGGCTGTGAGGCTCGCTCGTATTGCGCCGATGTCCATGGGTTCTCCCTTGGATGCGGTGGAAGTTTCAGGACTTCCCACCGTCACATAGGATGGAAGGGATTTTCCTTTTCTCCCATGATCCCCCTTTCTTTCACTTAGCCTATGTTCCAGCCGTAATACCAGGTTGATAAGGCCCTCACATGTCTTGGGTTGAGGGTCAATATGAGCCACGGCGTCCTTGAGCTCATCGCACAGCCCTTGATGGAAGAGCGCCGTCTGTTTAGCAACAGGCCACTTGGTTTCCGCAACCAGCCTTCGGAACGCGTTGAGATACTGCACCAGGTCGTTGGATCCCTGTCTCAACTCAAGCATTTCACGGTCCGCCGTGTACGAGTCAGCCCTTCTGTCGAATACCTTCAGGAATTCCTCGCGAAAAGCACCCCAATCACATAAGATGGGGTCGTCCCTGCTCACCAGAGGTACGGCCCATTGTGCCGCGTTTCCAGCCAAATAGGATATAAGGAAAGCCACACGAGCCTGACTCGTGGGGAACGCCTTTGGTTTGCACTATAAATGTAGCGCCACTTGTGTGAGGAATACCTGCACTGTGTTAGGATCCCCACTGTACCTCTCTGGTGTCGCCAAGGGGATGGCTACCGGCATTTCCACTACTACCGCAGGGGTCTGATTCGTGAGGGAGGTGCTGGGCGTGAGCGGGTCCAATTGGATAGCATCCAGTCTGGCTTTTACATCGGCTGTTTCTTGCCTAGAGGCAGCCACTTCAACTTGCATGGCCGCTAAAGCAGCCAGCACATCATCAAGTGTTGCCATGTCTGTTATCGACCGGGAGACAGTTAGTGTTATTAAGGTCGGATATTTTGTAACGCCCTGAACGTCTCAGGATCGTTTAACAGACACGACAATGAGGACGCAACCACTAGTGAAGGGTTAGTTGTTTTAATGAAGGCAAATATAATACAAAGAATAAACAAAAGTTATAGTCACTGGACTCCTCCAGGCTAAGTACGTTACCAGCCCACAGCACGGATGGTCCTAACCGTCCTCTGCATATATGCCGGTCCCGGCGTATGCCAACAGAGGGCAGAAATGAAATGGCCGACAATGCCAATCGGTAGGCTGTGAGGGGCACGAAGAGTGTTGGGGAGAATCGAGGAGTCAGGGAAACACCCAGCCGGGGTCTCTACCTGAAGGGAGCAGCCGCTCAACCTCTTCCTCAGACTGCACCGGGACGCGGAGTCACCTCCTGGTGATGCGTCACCGATACCCCAATCACAAGCAAGAAGACTGAACCGAGAGCAGCCGCTCGATCGATCCTGTGGACTTCCGAGTCTGTAACGCGGCAAACACCTCCTGGTGTGCGTTACAGCTGGCAGTCCCTGTGTCTCTGGTCGGGCTGGGAGTTACGACTCCAACCAGCAAAAGCGCCACTGCGCTTGGACTCAGCCGAGTCAAAAAGCGAAGCTCAATGGTTGACCGGTAGAGCTTCCGGGTCCTTCACAGGTGACGATGGGGCAAGACACGGCCCAGGGAGTAACGACTCGACCTACCTCCGTTCTTGCCTTACTGGAGCACCACTCCGGAACACTGCTCTTCACGAAGCAGGTACGTCGGTGTGAACACAATATCCGACAGCGTTGTACCTCCCGGTTCCTCCCTTTATAGGGCGTGTTTTCCTTGAGTTATGTAACAGCTCTCCTGTTTACATAAGGGCGTGTTTCCTTGAGTTATGTAACAGCTCTCCTGTTTACATAAGGGCGTGTTTCCCTTGAGTTATGTAACAGCTCTCCTGTTTACATAAGGGCGTGTTTCCCTTGAGTTATGTAACAGCTCTCCTGTTTACATAAGGGCGTGTTTTCCTTGAGTTATGTAACAGCTCTCCTGTTTACATAAGGGCGTGTTTCCCTTGTATGACAGGAATTCTTGACACACCTAACTCAGTATATCTGGACACTACCCGAATGAGGGACTAGAGGCAAGTATTCGGGTAAGATTTGTGAGTGAACACAGGAAGCCCTGCAAGTGCCACATCTGTGGCTCGAACACCACATAATTGCACAACAGAGCAGTCGTTTCTACCAATAAGGGCATCATATAACTTTATGGACATCTTACATGTGACCTTGGTTAGGATCTTCTGGTGGACTGGTGCCCAGGGCATACATATCTGCTGCTTTGCGAAGAGTCTACAGCTCAATCGGAAGAGATTCAATTCACCCACACAATTCACTGGTACACTTTTGAACCACGGGTTCGCACCCGTCAACTCCTTGACTCCAGCCCACCCCAAATAAAGCAGTCATTGAATATGCTTTTTAACGTGGTGATATTTGAGGGTGGACGAAAAGTGATATAATCTATACATTAATAAAGAAAACATAGTCACGGTGTGATTAGCGCCCCATTAGAAAGCGCTCCATTGTCCCCATGCGCCTCCAACAACAGGTGAATAGTGTTTGAGGGGAAGGGTTTGCTCAGAGCCACACGCACGTGTGCTCCATCCTGTGCTTTGTACCCCATTGTTGTTGTGGAATCGGCATGGAGGGGGGCTGTGAGGCAAGCATTGGCTGCCCTTGAGGAGAGCAAGGTCCTAGTGTGTGTCTTAAGGACTCCCCCTCCAGCTGTGGCGAGGGACCAGTCGCACACCCTTGTTTACGCAAATAAAAGTAAGGTGCGCGGACGCTATTCTAAAAGCATGCTGCGCCGCAAACATAAATAAATAAAAAAATATATATATCTTTTATGGGGGGGGTAAATTAAGTTTAATGATGGTGCAAGTCAGGCGAGCTGAGCATTTTAAAAAGATGCTCGGGCACCATTGCTAACCTCGCATTTTAAGAAGAAGACACGCGGGCGACATTACATCGTGCCGTTAAAAAAAAAAAAAAATACGTTTCAAAAATAGAGTTGGGCGAGACGCGCACAACAAAGAAAAGTCACACGGCCGTCATTCTCGTTTGACATACCATATGTGAAAGGTGAAAAGGGAGTTAAGCTAATGCCCATTAAATTCTTGGTCTCTCAGCTGTAACAGCAAACTAGTGTTAATACCACTTTTCATGTCAGCTCCTCACGCACAACAATGTGGCGTCCCACAGGGATCCATCATATCCCCTCCACTGTTCAACATCTACCTAACTTTCCTGATTAAATCATTCAAGCTCACCTGTTACAATTATGTAGATGACACCCAAATCATTTCTTAAAACGGATGGTCTGGAAGACCTCTACAATTTAAAACTTGATGACTGAGTTCGGGCCATCTTTGGGCCATAAACACATAGAGGATGAATAACCATCTAAAGCTAAATACCGATGAGACAGACCGTATGAGCTGCGGGCAGTAACAAAAATACCAGACTACTGCCATATGGCCTAAGGGACATCAAGCCCCTCAACCAATATCAAAGCAAATCAGAAACGTAGTAGTAACCATTGATTCAGACCTATATTTGATACCACGTTAACAATGAAAAAAACAATGAAAACACTATATTGCTTTCTCTCATACCTTGGATACTAACAGAAACTGCACGCCACTATCTCACTTGTGATCTCCAGGCTTGACTATGCCATTAGCCTATGCCTTGGCACACCCTCATTCATAATACACGAAAATACAACTCATCCAAAATGTTACTGTAAGATTTCTTCTCTACCTTCACCCAAGAGAACACACAGACATGACTTTGGTCTTGCAATCACTCCACTAACTACCTACAGCAAAAATGGCAATGTTCAAGGCACTTTGCATTGTTCACAGAGCCTCCAAGGAAAAGACTAGCTATAAATACAAGCTGAATTCAAACAAATCAGGACACTGCACTCCAGGCTTGCACCACTTATCATACCACCTTAACATAAATCCGTAGGAGGCACTGCTTTTTCAGTGCAAGCCACCAAGCTCTGGAAAACATTAGCAGTCAGCATTAGAAGCATCCAGGAACCTATACACTCCAGAAGACAGTTAAAAACATTGCTATTTCCAAAACAACCACACATCCCGGCAACTGAACCTGGTAAGACAGTTGCACCATCGAGCTCAGTCTTTAGCTTACGGTACACAGATTGAAACAACCTAACCAGCTAGCTTCTTTCGATAACTAAGTTAAGGAGAGTTGACCTATGGTTTACCAGGGGATTTTGGTGCATTCTCAGATTTACTAAAGCTAGTAAACCTGGAAAAGCGTTGAAATGCTATGCCATCCCCAGTGAGGCATGATGAGGAAAAATATCTTTATTTCTCCTTGTTGCTTCCCCGTTCTATGTGTGCTGCAAGCTCTTATGTGGAGTGGGAGGTCGTTCCACGCTTATGTGCGATGCAAGAGAACACCCATCCTCCTGATCAGGTTCTTTGTATGCGTAGGATGTATGCAAGCAGGCGTCCTGTCGAGCAAAGGTGCATGGGTGGTTGGTGGAAGGAGATGCAACTGTTCAGGTAGGTGGGGCCTGAGTTGTGTAGTTGTAATGAATGTGGCTGCTCACCATCAAGCCACACCCAATACCCCAACACTCCCTTAAGACAGAGGTAAAACTCCACACTCCCTTAAGGTAAGGTACCTTTCACCACTGCACCTTTTAAATAGTACTCTTTGCACAGCACCCCCAAAAGACAAGGCAATTACGCAGCACTTCCTTATGGCGGGGCAAGAAAACAAATCCAAATGTATGGAATATAACACGTATAAGTTTATTAATGTAACATTTATCGCAGATTAATAAAAGGTTCAAAACGGTAGGCCAAATATATCAATCAATGCAGATTCTCAAATGCCAATTGCCTACAATAAACCATTAGAATAAAATGCAACATGTACAGGTAGCAGAGAGTAGAATATACAAATATATATAGATATGGATATAGATATATATATAGTTAGGAACACCTCACCGACTGTCTATGCAACATTCTTTCCATCGTCAGCTGGGAAGCCCTTTCAACGGCTCAGGAAGAAGTACCAGCCGGGATCCAAGTTCCGACACCGTCACAGCAATACGTCTACTCTGTGGTGAACTTCCGCTTGGGCTGTCAAATCGTCTAGCTTTAATACTATTCAATGTGAGACGAAGCTTCTATCAAACCTCGCCCCCTTCTCTCATGAGAAAGAACCGAGCTGGCCTGTACCAGTCTGCGTCAAGGCCACGACATCTGCTGGCCAAGCCTCTGTATTATGGCTCTGAGGCAGAGTATGCATTCCACAGATAATATCCAGTTCTCTCTGGTCGTGAGGAGCGAAAAACAAGTGAGAAGCAGAAAGACCTTAAATATGAATCGCAAGCACTGCTTTGTAGGCAGGAGCAAGGCAAAATCAGACATGAGGCCACGTCAAAGCCAATAGTAAGTACTCATAATTCCGTGCACACAGAAGCAAGGCAAAGTTAGAAAGCAAGATGGCATGAGGCTATGCCAAAGCCAATAGTCAGAATTCATCATTAGCAAGCAAGGCAAAGTCAGGTCAAAGCCAATAGTAAGAACTCATAATTCTAAATGTACTGTTCTACTCCATGACAGCTCTCACTAAAAAGACAGCAATATTAAAAGACAGAAGGGAAGCAGGCATATGCAGGACCGTCCAACATTAAGGCTAGGGTAAAATAACACTCTAAAGTCAGGGAAAATGGTGGTAGTTGAGGGTCATCATAGGGTGCCAAACCACAAGAGTGGCTCTTTTACTACAGTAGTGCCTTGAATGTGTGTGTGAAGAGTTTGAATTGAGGTAATTTGTGTATCAGAAGTCAGTCTCATTCCTTCAGGTGTGGTGTGAATTCTGGTGGGAGGTTGAGGAGGAGTCTGGCTGCCGAATGTCAGGATAGCTTGTTGTCTTCTTGTGAGTTAATATAGGCTCCCAGTGTAGAGGGTGTTCCCATAGTCCAACTTGCTGGTGACTAGGGCCTGAGTGACAGTTTTTCCACTGTTGCTTGGGAGCCATTTGCCAATCTTCCTCAGCATCTTCAGGGTGTGGAAGAAGGATGCAGAGACCACGTTGACTTGTACAGTCATGCCAGTTTCCTGTCAATGAATACATGTAAATTTCACAAACCCAGCTGCTACCTATGCTCTTGTCACCAACATCTGCTAATCTCAAGACCAGAACGCTGTTGCAACAACCTGGAACAAGCTTTCTTTGGAACTCTGGCTAGAACCTATGCCAATCATTTTTTCAGAAAAAGGTTAAAACAAGGCTTTTTAAAATCTCACGTTTGTGATTTCAGTTGGCTCTTTCTTTTCCAAGTCACTTTTTCTTGTTATGCTATTTATCTTACCAGATTTTAGATTTCATTTTAGCAGTTATGTAGTTCTGAACAGCCAAGATGCCTATGGTGAATGACGTGATTTACAAATAAAGACATAACCACTTAAGAGGGAAAACATGGCAAGCAGCACAATTTGTCGTGCTTGTTTCCTCCATGCCCCTTTTCCTCTGTATTGAACTGTGAAGTTGACATTACGTTGGGAGACATTCCTGTAACCACGCGTAGAATCACATATAGTAATTGAACGCTTGTAGTGCCCATGTGATAAGATTTGGGCCTTTGAATCCTTGTCCAACCAGGGAGAAATCACAAACATTTCTTGACTTCAAGTCACTGACATAAAGCGAGATAAAACGTGTATTTATTTTCAGCTTTCTCCTGTGTTCACTCTGAAAGGTGTACAGAAGCCCCTGTGTTTATTAAGAAAGAGCCCTGTGGAACAGTAATGCGCATTCAAGATGTATTATATATGTTTCAGTATTAAGCACTTTGAGAGTCAAGACATCAGACACTAAAAAGAGATGCAAGGTTTTTGGGATTCTTCTCATTCTGAGTGCATATTGATATGACTGTTTCTTTGAGAAAAGTGCACATGAAATAACTGCTATGAAATAACTTCTTGCTTTACAAGAATATTGAAAATATTTTCAATAATAAAAATGGACTAATTTGTTCCACCCTTACTGAATTACATTTAAACACGTTTGTTGTTTCATCCTGCGAATAGACGTCCTGTCTCTTATCCATCAATTGGGGATATTAACACCATCTGTGAGAATTTTTCATACCTTAATGTTGCAGTCAACAGCTGTAAGGTGACCAGGTTGCTTTTGAAATTGTCTAGCACATTGTAGGAAGCTGACTCTTTATATGGTATACCAAAAGGAGGTATACCGTGCAAAGAGTCCAGGTATTTCCTTACCAGTAGACAGGGGCTTGCTCTAGCAATTCCTAGGTGCTCCCCTAGGGGTAGTGTGGTCGAGCAGACTTAGGCTTATCAGAGAGGAGTATTAGAAATCTGCAAATATTCCTAAAGTCAATAAATTATGCACACGACTCAATAAGGAGAGCCACACCGTATCTTTATATATGTTTAGGTACCAGAATCAATACGATCAGATAAGTACGTTTCTCAAGAGGAATAATTTTGCATTTAAAAAGTCAACAGTGCATTTTTTCAGAAGCTGCAATGTTATCCTATGGGAGGAAAAACAACTACGGCATTCAGGTACAGTACAGCGATTTACAAGACCAATCTCCGGGACGTAAGGTGAGCATGAGGCTAGGTCCAAGGCAGCACCAACAGGACACCTTGGGAGGCATTGGGGTGGCCGGGTGCAGAGGTACTTTTCAGCCCAATGTTATCCTATGGGGATTGGTCCATTTGAAAAGAGGCTGCAGGCTTGGACTGGGAAGCCAGCCGGTCTGAACCACAAGGGGGGCTCACGTCTAACGATGCTTGGGGACACCTTTGGTCCTCTTCTCCACAGGCCAGGGGCAATAGGTGCAGAGGTGTCTTCAGACATTGGATTTTCATCACTGGAAGCACTTGAGAGGGGACCTGCAAACAGCGGCTGAAGGTGACATTGGGATGTCCACAATGGGCAAGTCCATGGTGGGCTTTGTCTCTGGAGGGCCGGTGAACCACGCTGGCATCATTGGCCCACTTCAGATCAGGCTAGGTGGCATGGGTGGAGTGTTGCTTTCCAGTGTCAGGTTTTGGCAGTCCGTAGTCCTCTCAGGTCTCTTTGGGTGACTGCAAGATGCAGGGAAGCAGCTCCGCTGCTCCACAGGAGTTCCTGAGTCTTGGCAGAAGTGCTGGAATTCCTCCCAGGCTTCTGGAGGCACAGTAATATGTAAGATGAGTCGACTTTGGTGCAGTCGTCGGGAACAGCGGACAGGCCGGCAGGCTTGGCATCAAGTCAGTTGCTTTCAAAGTTCTTGCATTTCTCGGCTCATGGGTCCTTCTTCTTTTTGTCAGCAGGATCTGACTCTCTGGTGTCAGGGTTCCCCTAATTACTGAATTTAGGGCGTTAGGGGTGTATATGGTAGTAGACAACAGGCTATCCACCCTTGGGGTCACTACTCCCCCTATTTCACCACTTCCTGGGATAGGTGGTCACAACCCTGTCCCAGAATTCCAGATTTTGCCATCACCAATATGGCTAGCTTTGAAAAGTCTCCTCCACTTCAGGTAGCCTACCTGAGGGATGGCACTAGCCTGAGGGTGGACACGCCTATTTGACTAGATAATTCTCCTGCTTGTCCTGGTGCCAAATGGCTCTGGTCAAGGGGGTCAGCTTCTTCTCCTGAGAAACCAGATTCACATAACAAAGGCGGTAGGCGCTTTGTAGCTCCCCTGCCTTGGAATGTTAATATCCCGGTCATCTTGTGGGAGGAGGTGAAAACACCCCCTGCCAAGCAGGGCTGGTTTCTGGCCTCCCGAGAGCAAAGGCCCTCACCCATGGGGGGCCAGACACTCGTCTCTGGTGGCAGGCTGACGAAAGCCAGTCAGTCAGCACCATTAGCTGTAGGTTTTCAGGGGGCACCTCTAAGGTGCTGTCTGGGTGCTTCTATTACTAAATCCGACACTGGCATCAGTGTGGGTTTATTAAAACGAGATGTTTGGTACTAACATCCCTTTATTTAGTGAAGCCATCATGTAACAGGGGTACTTGTTTTCACTAGGCCCAGCCCATGTTTTAAAATGGCTTCCCTGTTCACTTGTACTAGCAGTAATGGAACTGACCAGCTCAAGGGCATATCTGCTCATGCAGATAAGCCCTCAATTATTATTTAAAGCACCCTGCTTTAGGGCTGTAAGGCCTGCCGTAGGGGTGACTTACAAATATTACATGCAGTGTTAGGCGACATGGCACACAGGGGTGTGTGTCATGTTGTGTTTTCACTTTTGTCTGCACCAAGACACGTAGCCTGCAGTGTCAGTTTGCATGAGCTTGGTGAGGGGTCCTTTACTGTTGCACAATTCGTGTGGCAGTCCTTGAGGAACCTCTTCAGTGCTTCAGGCCTTAGGTACCATTTACTTGGGACTTAGAGAGGTTACTAAAGGTATTGCCAATTGAGGAAAGCAATTGCACAGTTTTGGGAAAGAGATCTGGCACTAAGGACCTCGTTAGCAGGAACCCAGTGCACTTGCAGTCAAAATCACCTCACATTCCAAGCAAAATGTAGGGAGTGACCATGTCAAAAAGAGCACTTTCCTACATAACCCCCTCCCAAATGACAGGAGATGAGACTAACCTTTCCCAAGAGGGTCTTTATCGTCTAAGAAGAAGAACCGGGAAAGGCCATCTGCATTGGCATGGTCAGTCCCACTGTAAAGTCCACACCTTGTAGGAAGATGGACCATCTCAACAGTTTGGGGATTTCACCTTTCATTTGCGTCAGCCATCTGAGAGGCCTGTGGTCAGTTTGAACAAGGAAGTGAGAGCCGAACAAGTATGGCCTCAACTTCTTCAGGGGCCAGACCACAGCAAAGGCTTCCCTCTCAATGGCACTCCAATGCTGCTCTCTGGGGAGTAACCTCCTGCTAATGAAAGCAACAGGTTGATCATGGCCATCATCATGGGTTTGGGATAGGACAGCTCCTATTCCATGTTCAGAGGCATCTGTCTGCTCTATGAACTGCTTTGACAAATATGGTACTTTTAGATTGAGCGGCGAGCACATTGCTTCCTTCAGCGTTTCAAAAGCCTTTTGACAGCTCACTGCCCACTTCACTTTCTTCTACATTTTCTTGAAGGTCAATTCAATGATTGGGCCACAATGGACCCATATCCCTTCACAAACCTCTGGTAGTACCCAATCAAGCTAAGGAGTGCCCTGACTGGAGTCTGGGTGGTTGGAGCGACACAGGCCAGAATTGTCTGGATCTTGGGTGCTAAGGGTTGTACTGGGCCACCTACAAGGTGGTCCTACTATACAACAGAGCCTTGCCATATCTGGTACTTGCTTGCTTTGATACTCAGGCCTGCACTTTGCAGAGCCTTAAGGACCTTACCAAGTTGGATTTGGTGATCCTGCCAAGTGGAGCTAAAGATAGCAATATTGTCGAGATATGCTGAGCTAAAGGACTCCAGTCCAGCAAGGACTTTGCTCACCAACCTTTGGAAGGTGGCAGAGGCATTATTTAGTCCAAAGGGCATAACAATGAAATGATAATGCCCATCCAGGGTTGAAAATGCAGATTTCTCTTTTGCTCCTCGGGTCAGGCCAATCTGCCAGTACCATGATGTCAAATCAAAAGTTCAGAGAAATTTGTCCGTCCCTGTTGCAGGAATTCTGTTTGTAAACTGAACTATGCCTGGGACCACAGAACGTACGTGTGTAGGGACTGAGTCATCATACCACAGCAGTACCTATACCTATGAGCCCTAATCCAGACTAGCTCATAGGGCTTTACATGCCCTCCCAACCTTCCCAGAGTGACAGGTAAGTTAGCACCCCAGAACGCAACACTCTAGTCCTCTAAAGGAACCGTGGAAACAGATCGGAAACCCTTTGTTTTCTCACTCATGCATTTACATAATGAACAAAAAAGACACTGGAACAGTTTACAATATTTATTGAAACTTATTGTGCTCTGTTATAAAACATCTGCAATGCGACTAGAAAACATATGCATCACATCTCTGTGTATAAGTTACAAGTTGTCTTTTTGAAAACAGCAGATGTGAATGTATGTTGTGTCTAAGTGTTAAGTTACCTTTGCTAACCTGATAACAGCAAAGACCGGGCACAGTGTTGTGTGACCTTGTACAATTTGATCAGACAGCCTGAAGCAATAACAAAAACATGTGGACTGCTTTTCTGAAATAATATTGTGGCACAAAAATAAACGTTCCAAGCGTAACATGTGCAAGGCAAAGCAGCCTAAATGTGGAAGCAAACTAAACTACGAGCAAACTAAGTAGGCACTAAAGGAAACGCACAACAACCCCCTCCCCCTTTTGGTTGGGCTAGTAACGGAGCTACTAAATAGACACTATAAAGCACAAGCTAGACCCTCCAGTATTAAGCGATCTGCAAAATTGTTGCAAAATTACCGGAGGCGCACAATAACCTCGATTTTTATCTTTTTAACCGCAAAACACTGGGACATTGCGTTCACAGCTTTCATTCTCTGCATTCTCTGGCATGTGGAACCAGAGCTGCGCACGCCTCACAGAATGAAGGGGAAAGCATTAATGTTAAAAAAAAGACGAGAAAACAAAAGTAGCATTTCACAGGCAAACTCTGTAAAGTGGCGCTAATGTGTTTGAGTGTGAATCAAACCAATCTGTCCACTTTGTCTTGTTTTATTTATTTTGACGGAAGTTGGAAAAAAATGTCTTAATTTTTTTTATCCCTCCCGAGGCTGCACTTTGGAAAAGAAAAATATCTGAAAAGGACGACATTTCCAACAATGTGTTTTTTTTCTCTTTTGGAACCATTTCACGAGAACGAATGAAGGAAAGGAGAGGAAAAAGAAGGTAAGACCCATTTCTCAAAGGCGGGGGTTTCAGCAGGTGAGGAGGAGCAAGATAGAGACAGAATGAGGGGATAGAGAAAAAGAGAAAGAGCTGCCAGCAGCCTCTGTGACAAATTGACAAATGTGAGCTTCAAGGAACTAGTATCACAATAAGATGAAAGCTTGGTTTTGTGTCAGTGCCAAGCAGTCTTTAGGGTACTTGCGGACTTTGTGGGGGCTCACTTAAGAGTCTTCCTCCTGTATTGAACAGTGCACCAGGAGTGCCCAGGGCTGGTAATCCAAATGCTGCTGGTGGGCCTGCAGCACTGATTTTGCCACCTACAGAAGCAGCCTGTTAAAGTGTACCTCAGGTATGCCATTGCAGACCCTGTGTGCAGTCTGGTAATGCCATGCTGACTGAGCACTTGCCAGTCCCTAAACCTTCCCTTTTCTTCATATCAGACACCCCTATGGTAGGCCCAAGGGCAGGGTGCATTGTAAGTATAAGGTAGGACAAGCCCTGATGTGTGTGGCATGTCCTAATAGTGAATTACAGCCATTTTCGTTTTTCACTATTACAAGGCTATCTGTTCTCCATAGGCCAGAATGGGCAGTTTGATTATTACACCTTATAATCCTAACTGACTCCGGGAACATGGTAGAAATTAGAGTTTAGTATGCCTGAACTCAGAATGATAAAATACATCTTTTAGTGAAGTTGGTTTTGACATTCTGTGTTTGAAAATACCACTTTTAGAATGTAGGTATTTTCTTGTCTAACCATCCAAACCTGCCTCTGCTAGGCTGTGTATTCCTTGACTGAAGTTTCCGTCACAGGGGCTGGGGAATTCCAGGGGGCCGGGGAATTCCCGGAGACAGGGTGAGTCAGCACAGGGCTGAATAGAGAGATCTCCATGTAGATGGGTGGGAGGAGTTGCACCTGGGACCTGAATAGGGCTGTGCTTTCCAGCCACAATGCTGGCTCCACCTCCTGTGGTGCGTCTGATGTCTCTGCCCTGAACTGTGAAACGAAAGGAGTCATGTCAACAAAGTGCTCCAGGACTGACCAGAACTGGTTTGGACTAGGCAAAGGCCTCGCTGCCTTCAGAGAACAAAGAAAAGCTGTGTAAAAAAAGGGGACCCAGACCCCAGAACTATAGATCACTTTGGGAAAACAAGAAGAAACCTCTGCTGAGGAGAGGAACCAAGAAGAAACTGAGGAGAGACTATCCCTGGGGGATTGGCCTGCAGGGGTTGCCTACTGCCAAAGAGAGGAGAAAGGAACTTTGTACTTTTGCTCAACTTGTGAAGGATCTCCGAGGGCTTGGAAAAGAGCTTGCCTCCTGCTGAAGTCTCAGGGACAACAGACTTCAACCACCCGCTCCCCAGAGTTCTTTGGAAGTGCCTGCTGCTGTTTTGGGGCCTTCTGAGGGACTGCGTGTCGCAAGGGGCTGGAAGCGCGACTCACGAAGGAGAAGCGTGCCGCCATCAGAGCTGCTGTCGTCGCATCGCGTAAGAGGGGTATTGCTGCTGCAGTTGTCGTATGGAGCGGAAGCGTCTCGCATCATCGAAGAAGTGTCTCGCAACGCCGAAGAAGCGTGTCGCCATCGCAGCTGACGTATTGCACCGCATCAAGAGAAGAATCTCGCTCAAGGAAGAAGCGTGTCGCCGTCGCAGCCGCTGCCGTCGCATCTTAGATGACGTCGCTGTAGCTGTCACATTGCACCGCATCAAGTAAAGCGCCTCGCAGCCACGGAGAAGCGTTTCGCCGTCGGAGCTGTTGTCGCATCGCGTAAAGGGGTGTCGCTGCTGCAGTTGTCGCATCGAGCGGAAGCGTCTCGCAACGTTGGAGAAGAGTGGTGCCACCAAAGCCGCTGTCGTTGCATCGCGTAAAGGGGTGTCGCCGCTGCAGCAGACGCATCGAATCGAGTCTTCTCGCAACATCAGAGAAGCGTGCCACATCTGGAAGATCTTCACGTCTTTATTTCTTTGCACCAAAACTTTCATCGCATCAACATCGTTGCAACACTTTCGTTACCCTGCGTGTCGCATCTAAAGGTACATTGACTTAAAGTGTCGCATTTAAGAACTAAAGAGAACTAAGCTAAAACTACCATCTAAAGTAACAGGATTGTGGATTTTTGTCGTTTATGGTCTATATAAAGAATACTTATTTTTGATATAAAACCTGTGTGCTGTCCATCTGTAGTGTTGTCGCTTGATTACTGTATGTGTTCACAAATGCTTTACACACTTCCTCTGCGATAAGCCTGTCTGCTCGTGCCAAGCTACCAAGGGGGTGAGCAGGGGTTATTTTAGGAGTGTACCCCCTTACCCTGACTAGTGGCGAGGGTCCCTATTTGTCACAAGTGCATACCTGTGCCAACTAGAGACCCCCAAGTCTAACAGTCTGCCTCTAAAGTACACGGGTGATACACCACCTTCCCAAGACATCTGACTGCCTTGTCTCTTAACCACTCTGTGCATGCATGCATGCATGCATATCTGTCATCTCGTCTCCTGAGAGCAATGACTTTGTAAAGTGGTACAAAGTCAAAAATCTACAATTAGATGGAGCTGTTGTTTATTGCACCCTTCTGTTTCAATATTAGTTTATAATGTAAAGCCTGTAGCAAAAGCATTTGATGGACTAGGCATACAACAGAGAAACAACCTGTGCTTGTTCTCCAACTCTTCACAGTCGACAATTTGGATAAAAACACAGACAGCCGGCCACTGTTGTGACTCACATATTCCTAGTATATTCCTTTAAAATTGTCAAGGTTTTCTGAGGTCGCACAGCGATAAACTCCCACTAAAAGACCCCTCGGCTACAAAAGGTGAGCCGTAGATTCAGAAGATGAACCTACCTGGCTAGATATTCTACAACATTTCAGGTGCTTAAGAAACTTTATATAATCACTCAGCCTAAATAGAAATGGGTTTAGTGAACGACCCAGAAACCCTCAACTATTGAAATAATCCTGCCTTTGCCACATCATTGGAAGGTCACTGAGTGGCAGGCTACAGAATTAGTCTGGGAATCAGCTGAGATGTCATTGGAGCAGAATAATTTAGGCTCCACCCTTCAAAATGGGACTTTTCAACATTTTGTGGTCTGCCATGTATTTTGACCAACGGCGAGTGAGTTTAGATTTAGCACATAGTGGGAATATCAAAACGTGGTGTCCTACCGCAGATGGCTCTGGGGCTTGCAACCGCTAGCCCCAAGTCAGCACAATGCCACAAAAAACAGGATGACTAGCAACCCTGTGCAATTTTGTGTGGCTTAACCTATGATCCAGAATGTTACCACAAAGGACAATATAGCAAACAAACACTCTCAGACTCTTTAAACAAGCCTATGTCAAAGTGGAATACTCTGTTAAACCAGTTTCCATCGATTTAAGTCTGAAAAGAAAGGATTACCAGTAAAATAAAGTGCCACAATAATGCTGCAAAATGTCAATTTCTGTGCCGCAAAATTTGCAAATCTATACTGCAGTATCTTGGGGGGTCTGACAAGCTAAATTAATTCAATGCTTTGGTAATAAGCAGGTTATTCATAAAAAGATTATAATGATCATTTAAAAAAACATGTCTGTTTGAATGGCAGACAAATTAAGGTGTGTTGGAGGTGTCAATGTTGTCTCCCATGAATTTAATAAAAAGTGACCACAGGGTGGACTCTATCTCCGCAGACGATGACTCCGCCATAGCTCAGCTCAATCATCCAGAGAACAGACCTGCTCTTTGTTATCAGCCAATGCTGAGGAAGTTTCCAGACAACCTGTATCCATGCCATTAGTGCCAAAGTTGAATGAGTCTTGTGCCAAACCACTCATGTTCTCAGAAGGGAGGGGCTCATATCTAGAACTGTGCAGCAGCCATAAGCCCATAGGGCAACTCCTAAAATGGGTCGCTATTGGACTCCTCACCGGGTTCATGTCCACAGGAACTGGCGTTTGCAGAGCCAGGCAAATATCTAGTGCCCATTCGAAGGGGCACTGTTAGACCTGGCACCATTGGCGTGGGTCTCCCCTGCATTTTCGCTTTTGCCTCCTGTAATTTTGCTGTGTGTTGGACTACGTTTTGCTGGTCTAGATGCGAGTGCAAGTGCTCCCTTTGTAAATTGTTGTTATGGATTAGTGATTCCATGATTGGCATATTTGATTTACTAGTCAGACCCTAGTACAGTGCACTGTGTGTGCCCAGGGCCTGTACATCAAATGCTGCTAGTGGGCTGCAGCACTGATTGTGCCACCCACAGAAGCAGCCTGTAAAATAGAATTCTGGCCTGCAATTGCACACACTTGCCAGCCCCTGACCTTCCCTTTTCTTACATGTTAGTCACCCCTCAGGTAGGTCCAAGGTACCCCTGTGGGCAGGGTGCATTGTATATGAAAGGTAGGACATGCCCTGATGTGTGTGGCATGTCCTGAAAGTTAAATACTGCCAATTTCGCTTTTCACTATTGCAAGGCTACCTGCTCCCATAGGATAGAATGGGGAGTTTGTTTGCAACATCTTATAAACATAACTGCCCCTGGGAACAAGGTAGGAAAATAGAGTCAGATATGCCTGAACTCAGAATGTTAAAATGCATCTTTTAGTGAGGGTGATTTTTACATTCTGTGTTTGAAAATACCCTTTTTAGAAAGTGGGTCTTTTCTTGCTTAGCCATCCAGTATGCCTCTGCTAGGTTTGTGTATTGCATGTCTGGCTTTGGATGACAGGGGCTAGGAAGGAGCAGTGCCTCCAGAGAGCCTGATGAGTCAGGGCTGGGATGAATAGACCTGGGCTGCATTTAGAGTAGGGGGAGGAGATTTCCTTTCACCTGAATGGGCCTGGTCTGCCTTCAACAATGCTGCCTTCGCCTCCTGCCAGGAAGCTGCACCAGTGAGGGCGGAACTGGTTTTGTCTGGGTACAGACACTCTCTACCTTCAGAGAACAAAGGATTTTTGTGTACCCAGACCCCAGACTTTTAGATCACTTTTTGGAAATCAAGAGGAACCTTTGCCAAGGAGAAGAGCCGGAGAAGCTGAGGAGGAATACTGCCCCTGTGCTGTTTGCTGTCTGTGGTTGGCCTGCAGTGGCTATTTGCTGCCAAGAAAAGGAGAAAAAGACATTGCTGTTTGCTTTGTCACCTGCTTGAGGAAAAGATCTCCAAGGGCTTGAAACTGAGCTTGCCTCCTGTTCTGAAGTCTCAGGGACACAAATACTTCACCACCAGCTCCACTGAACGTCCTTGCTGGGAGTTCTGATCTGCAAGAGGTGCCTGCTGTTGTTTTGCACCTCTAGAGAACCGTTTTCCGCTGGGAGCTTGAAAATCAACACAACATCGAAGAAGCGTGATGCATCCGTACGTGTTTCCGATGCATCGCCGAAGAAACCGTCGCAGCGACTGCCGCGGCTCTAGAAATCGCCGCATCGAGTGCAACAGTATCCCAAGTCCGAGATCACCGCACCGATTCAGACGTGAGCCCTGCTGTGCGGCTGCAAGAATCCATGCATCGTCCCGGATCGTCGCATCGCATCAAGGCGCCAAGTCTTTTGCATCGTTGGGGGACGCACTAGGAAACGGATGCATCAACTCCCCACGCAGTAAGAAATCTACGCATCAACTCCTCTCCAGTAAGGAACAGATGCCTCAACTCCCCTTCAGTAAGGAACCGACGCATCACCTCCCCCGGAGCAAGGAACCAACGCATCACCTTCCCTGAGTGTAAGGAACTGACGCATCACCTTCCCTGCGGCCTTTTTGTTTGTTTGTGTGATGCATCCAAGGTACTTTGTGTGAAAAGTGTCGCATCTGCAATTTGCTTTGAACTGAACAATTTCTACTATCCGAAAGTCATATTTTTATTACTGTATTGTGGATTTTTGTTGTTTGGTCTTGTTTTGGTTTAGATAAAGATTACTTATTTTTCTAAACTGGTGTGGTGTCCATTTGTAGTGATTTCACTGTATTACTGTATGTGTTCACAAACGCTTTACACACTGCCTCTGAGATAAGCCTGTCTGCTCGTGCCATGTTCGAAGGGGGTGAGTAGGGGTTATTTTGGAAATGTATCCCCCTTACTTTGTCTAGAAGCAAGGGTCCCTATTTGGACAAAGGTACCTACCTCTGCCAACTAGAGACCCCCATTTCTAACAGGCACCATAGGCAATGAAACACGGGCTGGACGCAGGCAAGCCAGACAGGTCAGAATGTCAATAACCAGTCAAGATCTAGTTCTTGGAACAGTAAGATTCAGAAGAACCTTAGCATGTGTTCATGACAATGCTGGACCGGTGGGGGTTCAAGACGGAACATCCATTGCAGAGGATCTAAAATAGAACCAAAATGCCACAAATGAGGAATAACACCAATGGGATGCACCCCAACACACTGGAAACAAGCATTTGCAATGCAATAGGTCTAGCATTTGCAAAATTTTAAGCTATTGGCATTGTAAATGATAATGCCTTTTATTTATCTGTTTTTAAAATCAACACATAGATAAAAGCTTTGTCATTTACAATGCCAGTAGCTGAAAGTTTCGCAAATGCAAGACCTATTGCATTAATTTATTACTGACTTTAAATGTAATACCCCATGCAATCAAAGCAGCATTTTGGTAACTATTGATTCTATCAAGCACTGTGAAAAGAAATTATTTATTACCGACTTAATGCATTTTAGTAACTACATCCCTTTTGATAACCATAGTCAATTGCTTCAACATTGTGAAAATATTTGACTCCTAATAGAGGTGAATCTTTTGATGAAATGAGCATTTTAAACCTGAGGAAGTTCTCCACCTAAAGCCAGTAATACACGACACTGCACTCACACCACATGCACCGCTCCCACCGCAGACCACCACCACCAAGCACTCCTCGGTGGAGCCCTGGAGAAGGCTGCATCGGCCATGGATACCCTCTCCACCCATCTGGAAGCTGAGGATACCCCTGGGTGTGCACAAAGCAGCTGCTACCACTGGCTTTTGAGTGGTTTAAGTATTGCTATGTTCTTGGCATGTCCATAGCGCGCGGTCTGCTATATGCGCGTTGATGCTGTCCAGGCGGTCCTGGGGTTCCATCCGAGACTGGACTCGGAGTTGTCCTGGTCTAGGATGCTTTGGGTGTTCTGCTCTCTGGTTAGGACTTGTGTGGTTGCTTTACAAAGGAGCCTTTGGAGTGTGGTTTAGTTAAGGTTTACTTTTACCAGACTCAACAGTACACCTTTGAAAAGGCTAAAGAACCAAACAGTATCTGATCTGCAGGTGCAGTGACTGGAGACATTGGTTTCTGTCTCGGGTATGTAAGAGAACGTTGTGAATGCGCATACACACCAAACTGACATGCTCCAGGTGTGGTACTTTGTTTGGTCTTAGAATCCACAGACACCATTAACAGTGAACATGCATTTCTGAGGCACCAGCCTCATGTCTCCTTGCGCCTGGTTTACATACTAATATGCGTTGTCAATTACTACAAAGGTCACGTGTGGGCTCTCGGGTCAATACCATCTATTCAAGCAAATATTGGGTGTGCAGATCAATAAGTTAACACAACGCCCAAATGCAGGCTGAGCGTGGGTATTTACATTTCTGATTAATGAAATACAAGATAATTCTATTCACATAAGAGAGATGTCGGGCGGTGTTATTTCCACCAATCAAAAGGAGCGGCTGGGCTCTTAAACTTGAAAAATTATCAGTTAAGAAAATATATCAGGAATTCATATGAATGGTAAAATTCATCGAATCCATCGCTAAGGAATACACCAGTCCATTGAACCTCCCCGGCCACTCCCCAGTGTGACTCGCATCTATGCGGTACCAACTCACAATCAAATATAGAAGCTACAGACCACCTTGGCTCCTGTCAACGAGTACCATAGAAGTGTAGCGGGCGCCTAGAAAACTAAAGCGCTCAGGAACTATGTAAATCTATGTAGAAAAACACTTTACAAGCGCACACGAGGAGTCTCCCGGACCTCAAGACGTTGGGATACTCTTCTGCTCTCTGTGGCCACGAGCGAGGCAGATTTAAAATCGCAGAAGTATTTCTTTAAATTACAGCCATTTCCATAAAGCTGAAGGAGGAAGACAAGCGCTCGCCATCTGTTTTCACTCAGCCGCTTGTTTATATTTGTATCGCGCTTTCACTTTCACTTTAAGTGAAAGTGCCATGCAAAAAATAAACACGGGCTGAGTGAAAACAGATGGCCCCATAAAGATAAGAAATTGCTTTGCGACATCTGCAAAGCAGATGACCCTGTCCGGATGGGCCGTCTGAAAAGGAGAAGGGGCAGCGACTACAAAACCCCATTTCCAATGGCAGGCCACCGTTTAGCATAAACGGTGACGCCAGCCAATGGAAATGAGGGGAGGGGCTTCAAGTCCCCCTCTGAAATCTGCTCTCTTACAATATCTCTCGCCCAGTGATTAGCGCTTTGCGTTGCAACACCAGGCGAGACCTAAAAAGGGAATGAATGAAAGCTGGTTTTACTCCAAATATTTTTTGGAAGGAACTGAGTATGTCAGAACGGAGATCTTTAAAAATGTGAGCAAGGCCGGCAGTATTAGATACTTTAAAGATGTGATTAACTAATTTGCCTAAATGTATTGGGACACAAATCACGGATAAGGTGCAAAACTCTTGGTGCTCCATTGGTCCAGCATTTTTTGGAACTGGGACACCAAGAAAATGACTTGAGGTGGACCGTTCTAACGGTCATGCGACCTATGAACAAAGTCTTGTTACAGAATACCCTCAACCGCCTGGAAGCCCGTCTAATTGAGAAGTATCGCACAGCTAGTGATGGCTTAAACGATAAAGACGAAATATGGGCCTTGATACAATAATATCTGATAAGTTGGACAATTGTTCATACTAGACCTGGCAGGGTGATTCGATTTAGTCAGCCTATATGTGGGCAGTCAGTATGTAAATAGGTAATTGTGTAAACTGATTTTAATTACATGTTTCATTAAGAATGTGAGCCGCGATGTCTACAAGTTCTCTAAATCTGTTCTTTACACATATAGGGTGTAATGGTGGTGGTTAGTCGATATGATTTTTTCTGTGTTGTACTATTAACAATTAATTGACACGATTTAGAGTATACTCTTTTTAACTTAAGTATGCTTGCCGTTACAAACGAGTAACTCTTCGAATTAACGATCTTTCGTTCGAGACAAGACCGTTGTTACTTCAAAGCATTTGGTGCCTTTATTTAAATTTTATTTAAATTTCACTTTTGCACTGTAGTATTTGTCACTAATGATTGACGTATTTAATATTGCCCTACCACGACCAATAGAGCCTCCCCCCGCTGGGATGGAAGCTCTGTATATAATCAGTGGGTCTACTTTCCCACTCCACTATAAAATGGCCGACGCATTCTATGCCATAGAGGGGGGTTGTGGTAGTCCCTTGTCTCTTTTGATCGTTTTCAAATAGGGTTCCGGGTACACTCCTGTGTACTCGGCGCTGAAGTAGGACAGCGTAGTCGGAAGGACGGGATTCGGACCGTAGAGAAACAAGAAAAACCCGAGAAGGTAAGAGAAGCCGGTATTGAGGCGCGCGTCACCTAGATTTTGATAAGATTGCTATCCATTTGCACTCGCGTACTAAGTTGTGCACTGTTCTTTATTGTAGCTTGCACACCGTGGTGGAAGAAATTCCACATTATTGACATGATGGTAGCCGAATGAGTTTCACGCCTGCGCACCTCGTGTTGCAGTAGTACATCAGCCATTGGACAAACGGTAAGGACTAAAGAAAAGACGTAGAAGGTATGATCAGCCGACATTTAGACGCGTGCGCATTAGATTCAGTACTGACTCCGCAATTTATTATCTAGCTACGCTCATCTAGTTGTATGCTTCTCTTTCCTGTAGCGTCCACATCGCAATAGATGCAAGCCCCTTCCAGAGGACATGACGTTAGCTGAGTGCTAACACCTCCAAGCCTAGGCATATTTGTTTGACCCATATGGGCGATAAGGTAATCCTTCGTTCGAATTGATTTACCTTACTGTTGCAAGTCAGGCTCACTCCAGTCTGTTTTTCCCCTCCCCCGGTTTTAATTGGCTAAACGATAGATTTCATCCCCATTATTCCCGCATTGCCTACCAGCAAGGTTTTTCTATACAAAATGTGTACTGTTAAGGAAAATAGCAAAGGTTTGTGTTTCACCAACCTGAGTGTAGAACGAGAGATCAGGCTAATTTAATACAGTCATATAGAGACTGTGTTGGGTATCAGACACATGGGTGTAGAATGTGCTATATGGGCACATACATATGCAAGCATAAGCTGAGATATTTGAATTCTCACGTTTCCGGAAATGCGCTTCACTTATGATTTGGTGTTTTCATTGTGGTGGTGGACCTTTCTGCATGTTTCACAGGGAAAGAGACCTGTATATAAACCGGCAAGGATAATCGTGAAGCCACATTGGTACTGTATATGGTATTGGAGTTCATTATTTCTTTATGTAGAATGCTGCTGTTGCTTTTGTCCTGAAGAAGCCATAAGAAATAGACCGGCTGAAACGCGACCGCGTCGACAGTTGTTTAACAGAAGGACTACAAATTTATTGAATTGTTTGTGGATGTAACAATCTCACATTGCCTCTTATGAATAATTCGGAAAGTGATGTTCCTATATGCAATGTGTGAACCTTCTGGGTAGTCCACACTATTTAAAGGTGGCTCCACAATAAGAAATATTCTCTGGTGGACAGTAGCCATAGTTTGTTTTTGTTTTAGAGGTGTTAATTGTAAATATATGTTTATTGTATATGCTCAACGACTAAATGGTCAAATAAGAAAATGCGAATTCAGACGCAGATGACAGGATAATTAAAGGTATCCGTGTTCAAAAATATTTATGTATCTTTTCCTCCTTACCAATTGTTTATAAATTGCGTTTCAGATACCAAGGTAAATAGGAGGGTTATTGATGGGTATACCCCTAACCAATAGAATTAAATGTATTGGGAGGTCAGTGTTTAACATGGACTGTATTTAACTGGATGTCCTTGCCACCTGCAATTCAAAATGTTCTCGAGCAGAAGTCAGTGTCACTGGTTTTTCAAAACAATAGTGCTTTAATTCTGCTTAGTTTGTAAAAATCTGTCTTCAACGTTGGAATGGAAGACCACAACGAGTTATCGTATCCTCCTTGCAGAGGGGGAAAGAGCATATTATTGCAGCATGTGACTAGCTGGGAAACCAATAAAATATATGGGACCTAACACAATACTATCATACAGGTAAAACTAGATGCAGGAGGTGTGGTGCTTGGGGAGCAGATTTTCTCCATCTAACATGGTTCTGCCCGGCAGTAGGTGCATTTTAGGCTTTTGTTATTGAGGCACTAATTGACATGACAAACCGTACTTATCACATCTATCCTGATACGATACTCTTGGGTTATATTAGGAAGGTGCGGATAAGGTATTGCAAATTTAATGCCACAACACTGCTTTTGGGTAAACGTAGAGTTGTCATGACATGGGGGCCCGGAATGCCCCGAAATTTCAGGACTAGCTCAAGGATATGTTCCTCTGTAAGGACTGGTCCAGGATTTACACCACAGTTCTACCACTGGCTGATCGGCCGAGGGACTTTTGGGACCCATTGCACTCTTATCTGTTAACATTAAACACTGATCAATGAATGAATGGCTTCAGTACTGGCCATGATGTGAATCCGGTGTTCCACACTGTTAAGTGCTGTGCTCTTCACGTGGGATATCGGGTTTCAGCAGTGTCATAGTATGCTGCAAGGAGTTGTCGCACTGTGAGAACTATGCTGTGTCTGATCTATGTTTATTTTTGCCCTTTTCTGTTTTTGTAATGAATTGTAGTAAGTTATATAGCTGCTCATAGTATATTAGCATGCAATGTACTGATCTTCCTTCTTATATGAATTGTTAATAACAAATAAAAAAATGTTTTTTAAGTTTTACATGTCCTGGCAGTGAAAAATTTCCAAAGTTGTTTTTCACTGTGACAAGGCTGGCTCTCCACAGAAAAGCACAGGGTTACATTATAACCCCCTCTAATGCATAACTTCAGATCGGGGGTGGCTAGACACATGATTCAGACTCCAGTAAACAGAAATTTAAAATTCAATCTAAAGGTCTAACTGGCTATTTTGAAACAGCACTTTTAGAACGCTGGCAGTTTTCTGCTGATAGCCTCTAATAGCCCTTTCTGGGATAGTTCCCAATTGTCACCTGACAGCCTGCTAGGAAGTTTGAAGGGCCTTGACTGGGAGATGTGTGACCTCCTCCTGACAGGATGGCCTGGAAGGATGTGGCCACCAACAGTACAAGATTTAAAGGGGCAGCCCCGGTCTCAGGCAGATGAAACCCACACCCAGGCCTGGCCCTGCCATTGTCTAAGTAGCCAAAGGAGCACCAAGCCTAGGGAATTGAGGGGGGGGGTGGACCTGTCCCCAAACTTGTTTTGCAGGGGGAATTCCTAATTTCCATAGACACACCTCTGGGGTGTGCCTATAGCTCTGACACAAGCAGAAAGGTTCTGACATCTTGGATTTGGACAGAGAAATGCACTGTGGGATGTTTTAGTGAAATCCCCCAGGAAATAATGTCAATGATGGTGGGGGTGCCCCAGGAACTTTTTCTTTATTGTTTATGGCGTGACCCCCACCCACATGCTAGTGCCAGACATTAAAGTCGCTCCCCTGGCTGCCTTACTCAGAACACTGCTGGGACTGTGGAAAACAGAAGAAGGACTGCATCCGCTGAACTAAAGAGCTGGAACTCAGAAGAAGGACTGAGCCTGCTGTTTTACTTGTGGAGAGAAACCCAATGGGCTGGACAAGCTCCAACTTAACACCAGAATAGAAGAGTGGACTCCAAGCACTACTGGGCTAGCCTGCTGTTAAGCTCCAGGAACAGGAATACGTTCCAACTGGATTTGCTCTGGACCTTGCTGGTGACTAATAAGTGTGTCTATTTTTTGTTAAAATGTATAATAGTTTTATAAATTGAAGTGTAATTTTTATTGTGTTCTGATATCAACATAACTGCTTTGTGTGCAGATAAATGCTTTACCCTTGTTTCCTAGGAGTTAAGCCTGACTGCTCTGTGCCACAGCTACCCAGGACTGAGCTGAGATTTAAATTAAAATAACCTATCTGGACCGTATACAGAATAATGACATTATTTGGTTAAGTCTCAGATCTACCTCAACTAATGATCAGCTTTCTCATAGTACCTCCCCGAATGTGCTTGAAAACCCTCTTTATGTTTGCACAGGGATAGGAGTTACGAGCACTGTTCCCGTTAAGGTGCGCGTGCGCGTGCGCCTCTATTAACGTGAGCGCGCACTGCGGTATGTGCAGCGCGCACACACCCACGACATCCCGCGAGTGAATCGCGCCACTGCTTTAAAAAAGCGAGCGGCGCAAAAATCACTTACTTCCTGGATGCGGTGTGCCGGGATTCGGGAGTGAAGGTAAGGGCTTGCGGCTGTCGGCACTTGCGGGGCAGATTGGGGGCTTTTGTTTAAGTATTCATGTTAATCACAGCCCCTTCACGAGCTGTGATTAACATAAATACTTAAACAAAAGCCCACACTCTTCCCCACCAGGACCGGTTGTAGCCAAACAGGAGCCTTGGCCCTCGCAGTGAGGGCTTGAAGGCAGGCGCGCAATGCCATTGAGCTCAAAGTGCTGCAACCCCCCCTTGTGTGTGTCCGCCCAGGATGAGACCGCTTCCCCGGCGCACACAGACAGTTTTAGAGATTATCGTAGCTTCACCCGAATACTTCACAGGTCTTTAAAAGACCATTTACATGTTAACGTGGCTTTATTTATTTTTTCACCCCATCATCTCCACATGGCGAAAGGCGACAAACCCTTTCTTTGACAATGGTAACCTTTGCCTACTGTTCTGCTGCGTGGATTTTTCTTTTTCTATGTAGCGCAGGAGAGAAGAAGTTTATTTATTCCTATTAACGTTTCCTGACCCCTGCAGCGGCTTATCACATCAGGCTATGACACAAGGTAGGTAGGTACGAGAATGTGTTACTGCATTTTTTTTCTTTTTAAAATCTGCACAGTGTGTGCTTCATTTAAACAGTTTTTATCATTATTATGGCCGATGCAGGACAACAATAAGACAGTACAAAATGCCCAGATAACACTAGTGATCCTGCTGGAGAGCAATCATTTGTCTGTCAGAGGAACTGTATTTTATGTGGATAGCTCAGTGTGTTACTGCCTTCGTCACAGAGATCCTTGTGTTACTTGCAGTTCAGAAGTTACAATCCTAACATAGGACAGTGACCAAAGAGCTGCAGAGAAACATGAATGGTATAGTTAGAGCTTGGCTTTTTTTGTTTTGTGATATAGTTAGAACTTCCCCAGTCTTTCATTATTCTAATGTTGCTAAAATGAGTATGTTTGGGCAGATATACATTTTTATCAGTAAAGCTGACCCCTTTGGAATACTCTTTAAATCCTAAGGTTATGTTTCCCCAGACCAAACCCTCTTAACATATACTGCCCACCAGTATGGATGACATGTGATTCCTACACCTTGTAATCCTCATTGGCTTATGTGACATTCCCTGTAGACTGATTTACATACTTGTATGATTCATTGTCTCTGTATAATGTGTGCGTGGTGTAAAGTACTGACACACACTACACTGATATGAGTAGCGCTATACAACAAATTAAATGCATATGAGAGAGGGGCTAAGTAAAGATGAGGGGCACTGTTGGAGGGTGGCAGTGAGGGAATCTGAGGAAGAGGTCATGGGGAGGGGCTAGGGAGAGATGAGGGGCACTGGTGGAGGGTGGTAGTGAGGGAGTCTGAGGAGGAGGTCATGAGGGGTAGGGACTACAGAGAGATGAAGGCACTGGTGGAGGGTGGCAGTGAGGGAATCCGAGGAGGAGGTCATAAGGGGGAGGGGCTATAGGGAGATGAGGGGCACTTGTGGCGTGTGGCAGTGAGGGAATCCGAGGAGGAGGTCAATAGAGGGGCCATGGAGGGATGAGGGGCACTGTTGGAAGGTGGTAGTAAAGGTATTTAAGGAGAAAGAGGTTATTGGTGTGGCACCAAAAAATACTTTCGCATCAGCGCTGAAGCCGGCCCTGTCATGGCCTTTCTGTGTTTGTTTATTTAATTAGCAGTCGGGTCATAAGGGCTACTGTGGAACATACTTTAAAGTGCGTGCTAATTATATTTACTGCTATATTCAATGTTTTACGTTTGTAGGCGATTTTACTAATGTTTTTACCGGGAAAAATGAAAGTGGAGTCCTATGGTGTCTGATATGGGGCTGGGGCCCAAGGTCAGCTGTGAGATAAGGTGCACTGGAGAGGAGTAGTGGATAATCAAGCCTGTAAGGGAGTGCGTTGCAGCATCCGGGGTCAGGCGGAGGTAGTAATGAAGAGGGATTCTCCCTGAAGGCCCGCACAGAGGGAGCCAGAGAAGTGTCACTTGCCTGATACTCCCACCTCAGAAACCTCCTCTTCCCAATAAAGGAACATTACATGGAAAAAGCACTTTTTGAGAGTGATAATATTTAGAAAGAGATTTGGAAAAAAGTTTGTTTTACTGGGCCTTGTAAGACTAAGAAGAGATAAAGGGGGGCCCGGAAGCAGGCCTGCCTAGACATATATGCGACAAATCAAGCCCGCTGTGGCTCACCCAAATGCACCTTTGGCCCACCCAAATAAAAATTCCTGGAGCCGGGCCTGTTCCCCACATGGCGCTTTACAAACAAAAGAGTAGAGCAAGTTAAAAAACACAGCGTGTACTTTCAGAAAGTACACACTGTGTTTTTAAAGTTGCTCTTCTCTTTAGTTAGTAAAGCGCGGTGCAGGGAATATTGTGGGCTTTTGTTTAAGAATTCATGTTAATCACAGCTCGTGAAGGGGCTGTGATTAACATGAATACTTAAACAAAAGCCCACAATCTTCCTCGCACTGCGCTTTACTAACATAAGGGTAGAACAAGTTTAAAAACACAGCGTGTACTTTCTGAAAGTACATACTGTGTTTTTAAACTTGCTGTGCTCTCTAGCATAGCTGCCAAGGTTTCAGATTGCTATGTGTGGCATTTTAATAATTTCCCTGTAATTGTGAATGACATTTCAGCAACTATGAGTGACATTTTCTCCCGAGCAAAAATCAAGCAATGAAACATAGAGAAACAAATAAATATCCGAAATTACACCCATTTGAGCTACAAGAAACTGTAAGAAGCAATTGAAGTAAAGCGCACTAATGGGGGCGTGCAAACAGCGACGGTGATCTGCTCTGCCAATCAGTGCTCCCCTTGCTGAGTGGTAGCTGAAACAAGAGTATTAGCTCGATAACTGCACTTTTTATCTCCATCCTGAAACATTGCAACATTCAGGTGCTACACCTTTAGGTCCTCATTAGAAACAAGACTTCATCTCATTTGCACCTTTAAGCCCAACACAAAACATGATGCAGTCCAGTCTGTGGCACCATTAGGCTATACTGAGAATAATTAATTTTGATTATCACGGTGGAGGAGCCTAGCGCGCAACCAAGATGGCCGCGTAGGTGCGAGGCTCCCGAGGACCTCCGCGACCTCCTGCATAAATCCTGACTATATCCTGTCCTTGACGAGGGGACTGTGTTCGTGAGACCGAGCTGAGGTGCCATCGGTTTTCCGTTTCCAAATCGGACCTCGGACACCGGCGGGAGCATCGATTGAGGTTTGCGGCCTTCTCCACGCCGGCCCCCCGGATTGGAGTTGTGGGGCGATCCGGGGACAAAGTGAACAACAGCGGCGGGCGAGGCTGGGCGATTCGCGTACCCCGCACTTTCACTTTCGCTTTCGCGCCCTCCTTGCTGCCAAGCGAGGTAGGGTCGTGAGGCGGCGTGCGGTGGTGTGACTTCATCGGGGTGCCCTGCCGGCCCGCCAGCTGTGATCTGCCCTTCGGAGCTGTGGTCGCCCTCCCCCGGAGCCCGTGAACCGGTCTGTCAGCCCCTTTCAAGGAGATTGGCACGATTTGGGGACTGGAGCCATGTCCACGAAACAAGATGGCGACCGGGCAAAGGTGAAATCGACCCGCTGCGGCGCAGCCCCTCAGTCTAACAGCATGGACCGCTACACCCTCCAGAAGGGATCTCCAGAGGCGCCGCGTAGGTCCCCTGTTGGCCCGACTGATGCCCCTGCTTTGCCCGCGGATCTGACCCTCCGGGACGTCATGGGCGCCATCGCCGAGATGAAGGCCTCAGTGGATCAGCGCTTTGACACTCTGGCGCAAAAGATTGACTCGGTCCTCGTGGATGTGGGCCTGGTGAGGGCCGATCTGTCCAAGACGAATGACCGGGTCGACTCTTTGGCCCACACCACCTCGGGCCTCACAACGGACGTGGCGGCCCTCCAAAAGGAGGTGCGCCGACTGGGCCAGGCGAGCGCCCTGATGGATCGTCGACTGGAAGATTCCGAGGGTCGGGCCCGGAGGAACAATGTTCGCATTGTCGGGGTGCCGGAGGGACGTGAGGAGGAGGCGGCGGATCTGTTTGTGGAGGACCTGATCCTCACCCGTCTCCAGCCCCGGGGGCTGAGTAAACTCTTCGCAGTGGAACGTGCCCACAGGGTCCCCGGAGGGAGACCTAAGATCGGAGCCCCTCCGAGGCCTCTCATTGCCCGGATCTTCAACTTTCGGGACAGAGACGCTATCCTGCAGACTTCTAGGCAACAAGGACCGGTCAGACTCGACAATATGGATGTAAACTTCTATCCTGATTTTACTCCGGCGGTCCAGAAGCAGAGACTGAGTTTTCTCGGAGTCAAGCGTCGCCTACGGGACCTGAACCTCAAGTATGCGATGCTTTTTCCAGCGAAGTTGAGGGTAGAGGTGGATGGCCGCACGCACTTTTTTGATCGTCCCGAGGCGGCCGGGGACTGGTTGGACACTTTGCCCGGGGATCGGGGGGTGGGGGGGGCGCGGTTGGTGGGGAGGGCTTGCCGGATCAGGACTGAGGGACTAATAGTAGGCCTTGCTCTGAACAACATTATTGTCATCATTGACTGATTGCGTAAGTTCCCCTCCCGTGGAGGTCGTACGGGGTCTCTTGGGGGCTTTCCCTCCTCCTCTGGGGGACTAGTTAGTGTTTTCATCTATGGGGCGACAGGCACACTGCACTTTGGGGGGGCTGTTCGGGCTCATGCAGGGGTGCAGGGAGGGGGGAGTTCTGTTGGGACGGGTGGGTTGGGGTGGGGTGTTGTTCGTTTTTACCGCAAGGCAAACCCTTTACTGTATTGGTGTTTTTGATGTGCTCTCGGGGGGACGAGTGATGGCTTCTGTATGTGATGGGGGGTAGGGACTTGACTTTGTTGTCTTGGAACGTTAATGGACTGGGGGACAGGATTAAGCGAGGTGTGGTCCTGCAGTATCTGAAACGAATTTCGCCAGATGTGGTCTTTCTGCAGGAGACACACCTTATTGGTAATTCCTTCTTTGCCATGAATCGGCGTGGCTATCGTTTGGTGGCCCACTCGGGCTTCACGTCTGGCTCGCGGGGGGTGGGCATCATGGTTAAGAACTCGCTCCCGCTGGAAATAGATGAGGTGCGCCATGATGAGAGGGGACGCTACACTGCCTTGGTGGGGAGAATGGAGGGCAAAGTGGTTGTCTTTGTTTCAGTGTATGTCCCACCGGGGCTACAGTCTACCACTTTTGCGGACCTGGGGCGCCTCCTCCTTGACCTTCCGGGGGGGCTTCTGGTGGTTGGGGGGGATTTCAATGCGGTGGTTTCTGGGACTATGGATCGTCACCCCCCTAGGGACCTCCCCCGGGCGCAGGCATGGCTGTCCGGCCTTTTAGATACATTGGGATTGGTGGACTGCTGGCGCTTAAAACATCCCACGCAGCTGCAATACACCTTCCATTCGGGTGCCCATGGTAGCCTCTCGCGGCTTGATCATATCCTTGTCCCTGCGGCCTATGCTGGGAGGGTGGGAGAGGTGCGCCATTTGGCGCGGGGTATTTCAGATCACTCCCCGCTCCTGTTGCACTTTGGTGTCCTCCCGAGGGGGGAGGGCAGGGTAGCTCCAATCAATGCCTGGTATCTGCGCGACCCCACTATTCGCGCTGACCTGATTAAATCCTTGCAGCGGTATTTCGAGGAGAATGTGGGGTCTGTCCCTTCGGCTATCTCCCTTTGGGAGGCCTTCAAGACAGTTATTAGGGGGGAGGCCCTCTCCTTCATATCCCATGCCCGGAGGCGCGAGCAGGAGGAGGTGACCCGAGTGGAGGCCGAAATTACTGAACTGGAGGGTGAGTTGGGGAGTGGGGTGACGGATGCTGCACTGCATGTTTTACACCTTAAGCAAGCGGCCTATAGGGCCCTCGTCACGGAGGCAGCCAGGGGCCTCAGCAGAGAGCAACAGGGGCGACTGTATGATGTGGGTGATAAGGCTGGTAAATTGATTGCGTGGTTGGACAAAAAGGAGAGAGCGAGTCGTGTGGTTCCGCTGATTGAGAGGATGGATGGTGTACGTGTCACCGAGCCAGAAGACATTGTCTCTTGCTTCGCGGATTATTTCCGCGAGGTGTATTCCCCGGTCTCTCCCTGCTCGGAGGCGGATTCTCATGCCCTGCTTCGAGATATCGCGCTGCCCTCCCTTTCGGTGGAGGACAGGGAGTCGTTGGATGCTGCTCCTACCTCGGACGAAATTGCCCTCGCCATGCGCTCGGTTGCATCTGGCAAGGCCATGGGCCCGAACGGCATCCCTATCGAGTTGTATAAGCTGCGACCGGACGTACTGGCACCCCACCTCCGTGCGATGTTCCTTGCGGCCCACTCGCGGGGCTCCCTCCCGCCGGACCAACGTCTGGCTACAATCGTGGTGATCCACAAGGAGGGGAAACCCCGAGACCGGGTTACCTCCTATCGGCCTATCTCGCTCTTGAATGCGGAGCCCAAAATCCTTGCCAAGGTGCTTGCCAACCGGCTGGTCGGCGTGGTGGGCGATTTGGTCCACCAAGACCAGTCTGGCTTTATCCCCCATCGTAACACGGCCCTCAATCTGCGGCGCTTGCACGGGGTGCTCGCGCGTGTTCCGTTTGTGCGGGAGCCGGCCATCTTGGCGTCCTTAGACGCCACCATGGCGTTCGACACGCTCGAATGGCCATACATTTGGGCGATGCTGGCGAAATTTGGATTTGGACCGGGATTCATCAGCTGGGTCAAATTGTTGTACTCGGGCCCGTTAGCGCAGGTGGTAGTGAATGGGCGAGTCTCGGCCCCGTTCGCGCTGGGACGGGGCACGCGACAGGGTTGCCCCTTGTCGCCGCTCCTGTTTGCATTGGCCTTGGAACCCCTGGCGGAGTGGCTGCGGTGGCACCCTTCCATCCGTGGTCTCCGTTGGACCCCTGAGTATGAGGACCGCGTGTCCCTCTACGCTGACGATATCCTTTTGTACCTAGCCTCCCCGCGCAAATCACTGATTGTCCTGGTTGATGTCCTGCGCTCCTTTGGCCGTAACTCAGGCCTTGTCATCAATTGGGCTAAATCATGTGTCTATGTGCTTTCCGGGGAGGCTCCCGTCCTCCCGCGGGGATGTCCGATCCAGATTGCCTCGCAGGGGTTTCGGTACCTGGGTGTCTATATCACGCTGGACCCGGCGGCCCGCTACGAGCGAAACTTGCTTCCCCCCCTCCAGCGCTTGAAGGAGGACGTCGCGCGCTGGCGGCACCTGCCGCTTTCGCCGCTCGGCCGGGCGGCATTGTTTAAGATGATGTCGTTGCCGCGCTTCCTGTATGCTCTCCAGAACACTATGGACCTAGTCCCGGCGCGCTACTTCCGTGAGGTGGAGAGTCTACAGCGCCGCCTGTTCTGGGATGGGAGGCCGCGTATAGCCCTGGCGAAGTTGACGCTCCCGTGGTATGACGGGGGGATTGCCCTCCCGGACATTAAGCGGTATTACTGGGCCTCCCAGCTAGCTGCAATTAATCACGGCCTCTATGGGCCCGCCTTGAACCCGGCATTTGAAATGGACAAGATGCTCCTGCCCGGTGGCGACTACAATCGAGCACTCTACTCTGGCGCGCCGGATCCCCGCTTGACGGGGCCCACGCGTGTCATGGTGCGGGTGTGGCACGCGGCCAATGCAGCTATGGGGTGGAAGGACCGTTTGACCCGGGCGTCGCCGTTGTATGCGCCTCAGCGGTTGGGCTCCCTGTGGACCTCGAAGGGCTTCGAGAAGTGGGACACGATTGGCATCAGTAAAGTGGGGGACCTCTGGACGAGAGGGGGATTTAAAACATTCGAGACGCTGCAGACGGAGTTTCAGCTGCAGGGCAGTGAATACTTTCGGTACTTGCAGGTCCGTCATGCGCTGGGCTCCGTCTTCCCAGACGCCGCCTCCATCCCGGAGTCTTCCCCCCTGGAGGATAGAGTGCTGGATGGCCACGTCCCGGATAGCACGATCTCCCTCATTTACAAAAAATTGATTAATGACCGCTCGGGCCTGCTGACCGGCCTCCGTGAGGCTTGGGTTGCCGACGGGCTGGAGTTGGACGACGAAGACTGGATTTCCGCGGTGGCCTCTCCGAAGGAGGTGGCCATACCGGCTCGCCTTCGCTTCGTCCAGCTTAAGATACTCCACCGGGTTTACATGACGGGGCCAAGGCTTCTGCGTATGGGTTATGCTGAGGATGGGTTGTGTAGGCGTGGGTGTGGTGCTTTGGCGACTTTTTTGCATATTTTGTGGGAATGCCCGAAGGTGGAGCGATTCTGGCGTGGTGTGCATGAGGTCCTGCGTCTGGTTACACATGTCGCACTGTTGCCTGAAGCGAGGAGATGCTTGCTGAATGTGTGGGAACCAACTGATTACTCGGTTCCGCAGACGTGATGGGTGACTCTGGGATATATGATAGCTAAGCGTGACATCGCTCAACTGTGGGGATCCCAGCGGCCCCCGGCGGTGTCGGCCTGGAAAGAACATATGGATTGGTGCATGTTCCGAGAAAAGGTGGTGTATGTGGCGAGGGGCAAGCCTGGGGCGTGGGTGAAAATATGGGGCCCCTGGAACGCCTACCGCGGGGGTATTTGCGAGCCACCACTGCTGCCTGCTGCCTCACCGGCTCCGTCCCCCTAGTTGACCCCCTCCCCCAGCCCCGGGCACAGAGTTCCCCCAGTCCTGGACTTGTTTCCCTTCCCCCTCTTCAGATTCCTGTGGATGGTCGGGGTCCCTCATTCGAGGAGCACGTGTGATTACCTTCGATTGCGGGTTGCCTTGCGGGTGTGTTTTTCTATGTTGTTGCGTGTGTATAAAATGAAACCGTATTGTGGGCTTAGAGTCATGTGGCCCACGTCGTTGATGTCTCCTGATTTGCTTCTCTGTAACGCCAAGTGCCCTTTTGTAAGTTTGTCAGGTGCTCCTGTCACTCTAGCGGCCGGCCGGAAGGTTGTAGGCCCATACTTGTATATACTTGAGATTGCAATAAACGGTTTCAAAAAAAAAAAAAAAAAATTTTGATTATCACCATACAGGCCAGGGTTTTACAGTTAGGTACATTCTGCTTTGTAGGAATGCTTGTCATAAGAATGCTCACTGGGTGCTCAGAAGCAGGGAGTGAGCACAACCACATTGATACATTGTCTTGTTAAGTTACAAGACCATTGGCATTGTAATACCCTAAGATCATTTAGCTGGCATGGTTTACGTGTGTACACAGAGCATGCCTCTGCGGAGAAGTAGTGAAATATGTCAAATTCAAGCATGGATTTTATGAATTGACTTTAGGAGAATCCTATTTTATTTGTGTTTTACTAAAAAAAAGGTTTTCTGAATAAAAAGGATTAATCGATAAAATCAGTAGCTTTACGTAATGTTCCTAGCTCCCGGCTGAAACGCATTGTATGTTGTAAAGAGTATGGCAGAAGTGTTTTTGGATTAGTAGATTGAACAGCGCAGAGCCTATATTCTTAGTTAACTATTTTTTGTATGTTAGCAAAGTGTAAACATAGATGAAGAACACACTCAAAAACACGTTTGAGCGTAGGCAAAGACTCCCATTTCCTGCTGACCGTGCTGGATTTTGCCTTGCAATTGTGCAATAGGGAGGTGGCATTATCCCAGGGTTAGGCATCATCGTGCCATAGAAGCCTGGAGCTGCCACCCTTATGCTTGAGCTAGTTTGATTCAAATGGTAGGCACCATCATACCATGGATTCCCTTAACTTGCAAAGAATTATCAACATTATGCCAGCGCCGGCTTTATACTGGAAATGTGCCAGTCACACACATTCAGGCATGCGCTCCCATACTCTGGCACACGCACTCTCACTAACTGTATTAAATATAGTTACTCTGCGAGGCTGCAGTGCGTGTGGTGCAAGCTGCAGCCCCACTCCCTTGTGGTACCTACAGCATAGCAGGAGGTATGGGGTCGAAAATGCAGAGCTTGATTTCTAGCTAGTCACTTTGTGGTTTGAGACGTATAGAGGTTGGCTGTTATTTAGGCATCTATTTTAGTATTTGAGGAACTCCCTTGAATCGGCTCTGTGCCTTGTTCTGTGTTTTGTTTAAACTTATCTGCAAGTAAAACATGATTGAAGGTTATTCCTCTTGATGCTGATTTTTAAATTTAAGGCTGAATTTTTCTATTTACTGTTCAAAAACACCCTTACGTTCTTACAATCAAAAGCTATATTACTCTTCCGCTCGGGTGGTCTGTCGCAGGTTTTCTGCAATTGCAATGAATGGAAATGCAGCTCTTTGATAGTTAATAGCTTACTGTTCTATATTAGGATTTAAACTTATAAACTGCAAGTAACTAAAGGGGCAACATTTCCCCACCCAATGAACAGTGCTCCAGGTAAGAATCTTTTGTAAAATCTTATGATGGTACCGCCGTTGGGGGCATATTATCAAGAATGGCGTTAAAATTATCGCCGCTCTAGCAGTAGGAAACTGCCGCTAAAGCGGCGATAATGAGCTTGATATTATGCCCTGAGCATTCCAATGGAAGCCCAGGTTCACACCAGAACATGGGCTTCTATTGGAATTCTCAAGGGCATATTATCAAACCCATTATCGCCGCTTTAGCGGCAGTTTCTTGCCGCTAAAGCGGCGATAATTTTAACGCCATTCTTGATAATATGCCCCTTGGAGTCTTGTGCTTTTCTAAACCTGAAGTGTACCTGCCTGTGTAACCAATTCATGTCATGGAGTGTTTATCCAATTTGCAAACCGACCTTAAGACCCTTAACGTGGCGCTGTATGTGTAAAAATGCACCATCTTTTCACTTTTTAAAGTAAACGTTTGGAGTGACATGTGGCGCTGCACACGCGTGCGGTCTGGTTCCTGGCGCACAAAGCCAAGGTTGCAGCGCACAGAGACCCTCCACTGCCGCACACAGAGGAAAAAAATTAGAGGGAACATTGGTTACGAGTACAAGCATATTGCTTGTTGATGACCATGAGCAGGATAGGGTGAGTCACACTCAACTCGTGCTTGAGCCCCAGATCATGGCTTCTGCTGAGCCGGCTTTGCTACAAAGTCTTAAAAGCAGTTGACTTTACAAGTCTAATAGATTTACAAAGGTCAAGGGAGTTTGGCTGGGAATGAGTCTTTAGTCGTGGAATCTGCTAAGAAATTACCACATGGGTGAAATTCCTCACAAGACTTAGAAACCTGAACTGCACTGTTCTCAGTGCACACGTTTAGTTTTAACGATTGCCCCTTGTATGCTGAATATCTTAGTTAGTCCTTTGCCTTTAAGTTTCAGATCATTGGTATCAGGTGTTTGAAATCCATCTTAGGAAACATTAGAGATCCACATTCTTCCTTCCGAGTATTCCCCTGGAGTATCGCACCACCCATCCTCAGGGGCACTTGGACTGCTCACGAGGGGTCTGAAATGAAGCATTATATAAATTCAAGTGCCATGCAACTCATGATCTGCTGAGGGAAAGCCCAGGCTGAAAATGTTTTGTTGACCTTACATGAAGTGATCGGCCACCAAAGGGCACCTGCAGACTTCCCCAGACACGTCTTGGTTTAGCCCATTGCTGGCCGCCACAGTGGAAGCTTACTCTACTACCCGGGTGTTCCATGTGGGAGAGCAAGAATATGCACAAGTTAAAGTAGTGATATACACGGTGAGAAAACTAAGTAATAAAGGCAAACCTATAAGCTCCTATTTTTCTTTCATTGCGCTTTAGTTAAAATGCTCATTAGTTAGGATGTAGAGAACGAAAGAAGCCCAGAGAGGAAATAAAGAGGAGCTGAGGACATGCCCAGAGCTGTAACAATAGAGCAGATGGAAGGAGAGGGCGAGATAGCTCAGATCGAGAGAGGGAACACAAAGGGCTCAGACAAGGAACAAAAGGGGTACTGAGCGAAAACAAAGAGACGGAAAGTAGGGCGGAGGCCGGAACAAGCTCGGCAAGGAGAAATGAACTCAAAGGAGAGAAACAAAAGAAGGAAAAGAAGGCGCAGAGAGAGGAGGGAAAGTGCGCGGTAAAACATTCCGTCCAAAGTGCCCCTAGAAAAAACGTTCAAAGGCTTGGAAATGAATCCTGCTTCAGGTCATTGAAACCTTTCCCCAAACAACCAGGCGACCGGTGAGGCGGGAAAAACACAAGGATGTGTTGAGCTTAGTGGCTTTACATAATAGAGGCTAAAAGAGATGAGCAAACAGGATGTTTGTGAGTAAAGAGTGGAGTGCCAAACGCACTCTCAGTGACACTTTAAATACCATGAATTGGCTCATTGTAAAATGTGAGGTGCTATATATTAGAGGTGTGCGGGCAAACAAATGAACAGGCAGGACTTGGGTCAAAGTGCCCTTGCACGTGTCCGGCCTTTAAAATATTCGGCATCCAAAACAAGCAACAGATATCATATAAAATATAATGAAGCCTCTTCGCACTTAAAAAAAAATATTTCTCTCACATGTGAAGCATTTAAACATTTCATTTTTGTACATCAGATCATACCAGTGGTGTTAGAGACGTTTATAAACATGCAATTGTTTCTAAACATGAACTGCTCCTCACCTCCCTGTACTGACAACAAAGCAATTAGAGAACTAAAAGACAAGTCAGTTGTCACATGTACCATATATCTTACCTACATTTTTATTATATATGAAGCTATATTATAATCTATTAAATACAAATGTGACTCTTTTTAGCTTGTGGGAGCAAAAAGCATAACCCAATATTATAGGACTACCCAACATTAAAAATAAATTAACTCCTACAGTTCTCCCACAAAAACAAATTTCGTAAAGAGGCACCTTCCCCAACACCAGTTTAGCAGAATATCAAAAAAGTATGTGGGACCGCTCAATAATTGAGTTCTAGATCAGAAGAAGAGTTAAAGGATTTTATTACAAAAATCTCAAAATCAAGCAGTACAGAATAAATGCCATAAAGAATCAAATGCAGAATTATTGCAGAGCGGTCACAAATTAAGAAGTAATTCTATGTCCTCAATGAGGAGTAAAATTAGAAAAGGGCCAGACAGCATCTCCAATAGCACAGGAATGCATTCTCTAAAAATCTGGCTCAACCCTAGAATTAAGAGGTTCTTATATACAATTCTTGCATAAAAAATTTGCTAGCATAGTAATTTCACCATGGCATGATCATAAGTCACAACTTTTACCAATTCAGAAGAAATAACAGCAATACCAGAACACATTAGCAGTATCCCAGTCTAAGAAAGCACCCAGCATCTTCCATGCTACTGTCATCCAGAGATATTTGAACAAAATAGCAAATATTTGAAAAAATAACAGTTCACACAAATCAATAGAACTCATTTATCCAGTAGAACTACAGCAGAAGGGCCTTTGATGTTTCAACATACTCAAACTTTCATTAATAAGCCTGGCATTCATAACAGTGAAAAAACATTACATTACCTGTCTTAGCTTTTTACAGAGCTTGTGAAGATAGAAGATGTTTAGGAGAACATGATGGGAGGGGGTGAGTGAATGACAGAATCTGTATCCATTGTATCCAAAATGGTGCTTGCACATAAACGTGGTACAACTAATTTATGTTAATAAACACACTTCTATACCTCATATTAAACTCCTTTCAACCGTGATCATATTAACTCAACTTTGCGTATTGGATACAACATAAAAATCCATAATACCTATTATTATTTATTGCACAAAAGTATAGAATTAAAAAATATTTTCACAGCCTCCTCCGATTATTTTAAAATCACCAAAACCCTTTAATAAATGTATTAATTCAGAAAATCAGTTGGCATCACTGCTTCTTTTGGGAATTCTCTTCTGCCAGCTGGTTGTAGCCACAATCCTTGATATCCTCTTTTTCATTCTCCTTGGATCTTTTCCTCTTTAAAGCACTCCTTTTCTTTCAACACTTTTGAAGCAGACACCTCTAACGTTTTAGAAAATGAAATAGGAATATTGCACAAATCTTTGTAATTATTATAGGATTTAGGAATAATTTTATTGTGCTCCCACCCAAACTATATAACCATTCATCAACCTTGATAAAACCGTTTCCTATCCCACCAAACCTGGAACCTATAGTTTTCAATAAGTCATGCTCTTCGAAAGAGCGAATCTCATACAAAATTTTAGTAATATTAGTGATATAGGAGATTATAGCCGTAGTATTATCCAGGTTATTGCTACAGCACCTCTTGGGCTTTATTATGTTGCAAACTCTGCCGTCTTTTGCCAGAAGGCTAGCTAATGCTAAGCGATTCTGCATAACCTCATCTTCTACAGACAAAAAAAGAGCCTAATGGAGGAAAGCCATCTACTCGACGCTCTTGAGCTCTATATCCAGGAATACCTTGCACAGCCTAAGACTGGATTCTTCTTGTCATTCCACATCGACGGCTGCACGTCAGCGTAGGCACACAAGGTCGTGACTTCGACGTGCCACCATTTTGAATCTCCACAGTCCTCGGGGAAGTTAATTTCCTCCACGCTTTCAAAATTTGATATGCATGTGAAATATACTGCACCTCGTCAACTTTTCAAGACTTGTTTTATTTCCAAGAACGAATACATTGATCAAAGCCCTGATGAAGTTCCCCTTGAGGGAATGAAACGCGTTGGCTGACCATCTTTTTATCAACCCAAATCTATTTTGAATTAAAGAGGACATTTAGTTACAACGCTTGGCTTCTTGGACTATCTTATTCGTGCACCCCCTCTTTCATTTGTTTATGTTTTACTGATCTGGAGCACAGTAGAGCCACTCAACGGCTGGCGTATGGGGTTGATTGCACGACAACTATTATTTTTTCTTTGGAACTGATGTGAGGTGCGGCAAGAAGGGCCCGCCGTTGCTGCAGTTGGAATACAGCCTAAGACTATACTTTGCTCCCTCACCCACCTTCAATGCAACAATAACCATCTTCATTTATAATAATGGGATAATCCTCATCCAGTCATCAGATCGCAACCTAGATCTATTCAACACATTTTTCCCCATCATCAAACATGCAGTATCTAATAAAGATCATCCTGGATCTATAGACAACCGACCGACACCCCAAATATTGTCCTTGCCTAGGCTAGCCACAGTAAACAGTCCACTCTTATCCCCTACACACCCCACCATAGCATTCAGCCCACACAATACCAACTTCATCATACCCCCTGATGGACCAGAGTCTTTACCATCGAATCACCAAACCTATATGCCCCCACAAATCACTGCGACAGCAAGGGCCACCGAGTCACACAGCAGCGAAAATATCTCCTCCACTCCGACCTACCCCTGATTTCAGAATACAAGCCTAAAACCATCTCCAGCCAGACCTCTTCCTTACCATCATTCTCAGACCAGCACAAACTCAACTACACAATCCAGAGCACCCCCCTACCTCCCAGCCCCCTGACCCAAACCACAGCCACATGCTCCCATGCCTCAATAGAATCTAGACTTGACAAAATTACACAAGACCCATACCAACTCAAGTCTGACCTACAGAGACTAATAAATATCACGTCAGAGCTGGCCTATTATGGATGGCCAAAAAGAACTCCAGAAAGTAATAAGCACATCCATCCACAACCCAACACATCCCACTCACGGCTACCACAAACTGGCACTCCTTACAACAGGTTGGCAACCATCTCACCACGCCCTCTCACAAGATGGCAATCTATACCCTACCACAACACACCCACGATGCTGGTCAGGCTTGAGGATTCGCTATCAGACAATGACATACACTCCCTTCTCCTCACAAATAATCCTGCACACCACAAAAACCCAGACATCCTGAATCCCATACTAACAATTGCCTCCAACCCGCACAGAGAGCCTAGGCCTAACTCCAGAGAAGTAAATATGATCCACCTTAGGCAGGTCCCCATTGTACCGACACCCTCAGTAGACACCAAACCACACCTGAAATGCATGCTTCTAAATTGCAGATCGGCCATGAAACATGCAGTGGACATTGCTGACCTCATGCTTGCCCACAAGCTTGACCTCTTACTCCTAACAGAAACATGGCTAAATGACTCCTCTGCACCAATTCTAGACCTATTAGTCCCACCTAGCTATGACATTATAAGATCAGACAGACCGAATGGACTGGGTGGAGGCATTGCCTGCATACACCACAGTGACCTCGTGGTGAACCAGTTGCAAACCGTTGAGTTATCCGCTTGTGAATACCTTTGCATAAACATTGCGAGTAACAGCAAACCACTATGTACACTACATGTGATCTATCACCCTCCACGTGACAACCTCTCGTTCATCGAACAAATCATGGAAATCATTACTACCAACGTAGGACAACACTGCTCCCAGATCTTCCTCGGAGACTTAAACCTTCATTGGAACAATCCTAATGACCCCTCAGTTAACAGCCTAAAATCTTTTCTAGTGGACCTTAACCTGAACCAAATCGGAGACAGGCCTGCGCACAACCTGGGTGCGACCCTGGACCTATTCATTGCTAAAGCAAACTCCATTCAACTCGAATCTATCGTCCCATGCGACTGGACAGATCACCACTGCGTCACCTTTCTCATCACCGAATCAGTGAGGACACATAAACCACAACTTAAGAAACCCAGACAATGGAAAAGGATCACTCACGACATAGACCTTAATGACTTGACATCCCTCAACAATAATGTTTTGCCTCCTCCAGCGGACATGTTTGATGTCAATGACCTTACAAACCACTACAACAACTCCATGACGACCGACCATTCTTGATACAGTTGCACCCTTACAGCTAAAAAGACTGTCCACTAGAAACTCCAAACCATGGTACAATGTGAGCCTAAATGAAAAAAAGATGCAATTTGAGACTAGCCAAACGAGTGTGGAGATCCTCGCCGTCCCTAGAACACCTCAAGCACCTGCGATCACTGAGGAACACCTACAATATTCACATCAGAAACTCCAAAGCAAATTTCTTCAGAGTTCAACTAGACAAAGCCAAAGATTGTCCAAGAAAACTGTTTGAAATTATCAAACATCAATCTACTCAAAAACCCAACCCCTGCACAATGGGATCCCTTGTGCTGCCAAACTGCAAATTATTTGCCTCCTTCTTTCTTAAAAAGTCTAAAAAGATTGAAAGTGATCTCCAAACAGCAATTGAGCACCTCCCGATGATACCCCCGAATAGCCCAGGCCAGCATATGATTGTTCCACACCCAGACATACATGGAGTCTCCCTCAAAAACAAGGCGTCGTGGGACACTTTCAAAACCTTTGATGAAAAGGCCATTCTTAATATCTTAACACCACTTAAACCGTCAAACCACTTCTGCGACCCTCTACCACCTAACATCTTCAATGAGAATAAAACCTCTTTACTCCTTCTCTGGACTAAGATAGTGAATGTTTCACTACTCCAAGGGGCTTTACCAGACTGCCATAAATCAGGGCCGGTAACCCACATTCTAAAAGAAACCCACAGCTGATCATACGCACCCCGATAACTTCCGTCCCATCTCTACTATTCCCTGTCTGGAAAAGCTCATTGAGAAATGCGTACATACCCAGCTATGCAATCACATTGATTAGTTCCACCTTATTGACCAATTTCATTCTGGTTTACGTCCGGGTCACAGCACGGAAACAGTCCTTACCCACATAGTTGATGACTCACTTAAAATGCTAGATCAGAACAAATCTTGCCTCCTAATCCTCCTAGACCTATCCTCAGCCTTCGACACTGTCAAACATGAAAGCCTCCTTGAATTACCTGAACACAGAATGGGATTATCAGGGGTTGTCCTAAATTGGTTTGCCTCATTTCTACACATCAGAACTCAAAGAAGAATTAAGGTTAACCAATCCTTGTCCACTACCACTCCTGTCACTTTAGGGGTCCCCCAGAGGTCTGCCTTAACTCCTACTCTCTTTAACCTGTTCATGGAGCCTATAACCGAAATTCTGAAATTTTCCCATGAACAATACCATATGTATGCAGACGACACCCAACTATACCTTAAAATCTCCTCCCCTGAAGATATCCGTCTACTCAACACAACTTGCCAAAAAAAGAAAAACTGGCTAACCAGAAACCACCTTAAACTCAACTCGCTCAAAACCAAATTCCTCTCAATTGCATCGAAGATTGGATGAAACACCTAACAGTTTTCAACTGCATTCCACACATTATAGATTCCACAAGATCACTAGGAATTACACTTGACAAGAATCTCAACATGCCATTGGTTCGGGGCAAGCCCGGGGCGTGGGGTAGAATTTGGGGTCAGTGGAACACCTACCGAGGTAACATTTGTACGCCCCCTTTTGAAGATACTCCTGACATTTCTCTGTCCCCTTGATCCTGAGGTTCCTGGAATACTGTACCCTTTATGCTGATTGTTCTGATTTCCCCGCTGCCTCCCCCCCCTGGTCATCTCTATTGACCTCATGATTATTTAACTGGCATGGTGGGGTCCCCCCATCGGCGCTCGACACCGTCTAGACTGTTTCTCGCCTTGAGTTTTGTTTTCTTGTTTCTTTGTTCGTTCTTTTCTTCTAAAATTTAAATTATTTGTATCCTGCCTAACTTCTGAGTTGCCGAGAATAACTCCTGTAATCCTGCTGCGCCTCTGGGGATCAGTCGCTGCTTTGTGACGTCAAGCAATTGACATGCATATACTAGCGGCCGGCCCTGGTGGTTGTAGGCCCATGTTTGTAATGATGGTTTTCTGCACAATAAAGTTTTTCCCCAAAAAAAAAAAAAAGAATCTCAACATGCAAGAGCACATCAGTTCAGCCACCAGAGGAGCAAACTCTCAAATGAGTATTCTAAGAAAAATAAAACCCTTCCTCCCCTGCGATGACCTTAAATCAGCGGTGCAAGCGCTAGTTATCCCCAGATTAGAATATGGGAGTGCTACCCTATGTGGTATGCCAAGATCCAGGTTGGCTCCACTAAGGGCATCCCTTAACTCCTCTGCAAGGCTCATCACTGGATCGAAAAGGTACAGCTACATCACTCCAGATCTGAAGGCACTAAACTGGCTCCCTTATAAGGCAAGGATTCAGATGAAAATTGCTTGCATGACCCACAAAGCCCGACACTTCAATACACCGAAGTACCTAGCTGACAAACTGGAACTGTCCGGCGGTGGCAGATCATCTAGAAGCACTAGCACTTTAGTGTTGATGCCTTAAAAATTCAAAAAAAAAAAAAACTTCCAACCGAGCCTTCTCCGGATTGGCCCCTAGAATCTGGAACTCCCTGCCCCCTGAAATCAGACTGATGCCTTCAGTCACTTCATTCAAAAAAGAAGTCAGACTGCTTTTAATGAACAAATCTCTACCCTGACCCCACAAACTCATTCTCTGGATACTGATTTGACCAGCTGTTCTCCAACCAGGGCTTGCACGTCATCTCAGTACTGGTTTATAACTCACTGTCCCACTCCTGATTGCAACGGACATCGTCATCGTATATGTTTCTTGGTTATCTATTTTCTACTTATTTAACTAATCTGTAAAGTGCTCTGATACCCTCTAGGGTCAATTTCGCGCTATATAAAACTTTATAAATAAATAAAATAAATAAATAACCAGAGCCATAATAGCCATCATCTCTGCATTTACCTGTTTCAATTAACCTGCTGTATTTACTGCAAGCTTGCAGTAGATACAGCAGAATCATTGAAACAAGTAAATGCAGAGATGATTACTATTCTCCAATGAAATTATATTCTTCACTACTTAAAACACATAACTAAACCCATTTAGTACTTTTAGTTTCATGTTTGTTTTGTGCAAACACTCCTAAGAATGTATCATATTTAATAGCCTTGTTAACTTCCTTTATACGGAATTCCTCTAGAGACACGCTGAATTCCGATGGATAAGGAGAAAGAAATTAATCATTATAAAATACATCAACATAGACATTGCATGATGGAGCATAGGAAATTATGAGTTGATCCTAAATTGACCTCTCAACAGCAGAAGCCCAAATGAAATATCATTTAATCTACGAAATATTTATATATTCATGAATAATTTTAGTATAAATGTTAAATTGAATCCCACTAGCTAAATTATTTTCATGCCCTAGCACGTCATGTTTCAATTTATTCCTAACGTTAGTGAATTCAACGTTCATAGAGGCATATCCCACTGGAGCCAGGAAGCACAACAACACCCCCACTAAGACTAATAATTTGGTTAATACTATTACTAACTGATAGACCTGTCAGCCTTGGGTGATCTTCCTTCAAACATTTTTCCTTCACCCTCCCACTTTTCTGAATTTGTTTTTGTCGGCTTTAGGACTCTGTACTCTTTACCACTGCTAACCAGTGCTAAAGTGCTTGTGCTCACACCCTAAAACATGGTAACATTGGCTTACACCTAATTAGAATATTTAATTTACTTATAAGTCTCTAGTAAAGTAGTATACCGTATACCCAACGCTGGTAAACTAAATGCTACTATTGGGCCTGCAGCACTTATTTTGCCACCTACTTAAGTATCCCCTAAAACCTGTCCCAGGTCTGCCATTGCAGCCTGTATGCAGGTTTAAAGTGCCAATGCGACTTATAACCCCTTGCCAAGCCTAAAACTCATTTTGTCATCCCGCAGCGCGTCAGTTCACTTTCCACTCGGCGGTGAATAATAGCTTATCAAGAATAGACCACTTTGTGGCCTCCTCGCAGAGCCTCAGACACTTAGACTCAGTGGACATTCGGCCCAGAGGTGTATCAGATCACTCGCCAGTGGTCTTAACGTACACGTATCATCAAGGGGGAAGGCGGCGAATATTCCCCATATTTCCGGGTTACTTGAAGGTTCCCAAGATTATGAAATCCATAAGCAAATCCACACAACAATACTTCAGGGAAAATGCCGGGTCGGTCCACTCCCCGTCCACCCTCTGGGAGGCCTATAAAACTGTGCTCCGAGGGCAAGCTATCTCCGCTATATCAGGCTATAAGCAAGAACAGCGACAAGAACTCACTGCCTTGGAATCAGAGCTCCAAAAGGCGGACACACAACATTCACAGGACCCGACTCCCGTTACGGCCCGCACCCTACGCCTCCAACAACAATTACATAGGGAACATCTGAGGGGGGTGACTGTACTTGGACTGTCAGCAACAAGACAAAATATACGAGGCCGGTGATAAAGCAGGGAAGCTGTTGGCATGGCTCGATAAAAGGGAGAGAGATAGAAAATGGATAGCACAGCTTAGAATGACAGATAATGCAATTAACGCTGACCCACGAGCCATAGTCCACAGGCTAGCGCAACACTTTCAGCAGGTGTACACGTCACAGTCAGCGATGACAATGGAAGAGGCACTGACCTATATCAGGGATATTGCGATGCCCAAGCTCGCCCCAGAGACAGCCCTCACATTGGAGGCGGATCTGACGACCGAGGAGCTGCAGGTGGGAATTGGCTCCTTGCAGACGGGAAAAGCGCTAGGACCAAATTGAATCTCCTAGAGCTCCATAAAAAGCTGGCGGGGCAATGGCCCCACACCTACTTAACATGTACCGGGATAGCTTGATGAAGGGAGAACTCCCGCGGGATCAACGTGTGGCCACAATAGTGGCAAACCCGAAGCCAGGGAAGACCCCAGAAGAATGCACATCCTACCGCCCAATTTCTTTAATTAATGCGGAGGCTAAAATATTAGCGAAGGTCCTGGCGTTGCGGCTTACTCCGTATCTCACGGCCCTGGTTCACCCGGATCAATCGGGGTTTATGCCTAATAGGAACACGGCGTTAAATCTGAGGCGACTGCATGGAGTGATGGCCCGTGTACCTTATCTTCAGGAGCCAGCAGTTATCCTGTCATTGGACGCCCGTATGGCGTTCGATATGGTGGAATGGCCCTTCCTATTTGCGGTTTTGACACACTTGGGGTTTGGCCCACGGTTTTGTGCGTGGGTGCGCCTACTCTACACAAAGCCACTGGCCCACATAGCAGCTAATGGACACATATCTGAGGACTTCCAACTTTCCCGAGGCACGCGTCAGGGCTGTCCGCTGTCACAGTTACTGTTAGCACTGGTGCTAGAACCACTGGCGGCATTGATCAGGTGGGAGCCTCAAATACGCGGACTGAGATGGACAGCAGACTGGGAAGATCGCACATCGCTTTATGCGGATGACGTTCTGCTTTACCTGGCCTCACCCAGACGCTCCATCCTGGTACTTCTCAATTTATGTGACCAGTTTGGTTGTGCATCAGGCTACACTATCAATTGGTCCAAGTCAATACTTTTTGTACTCCGGGGCCCGCCGCCACAGCTCCTGGAGGATTGCCCATTGCAGATCTCGGTGGCGGGATTCCGATATTTGGGAATCTACATCACAGCGGATCCCGATGAATTTTTTAAGCAAAATCTTTTGCCCCCCCTGGAGCGTCTCAAAAGAGATGCCACCCACTGGGGGACTCTCCCCCTAACGGTGCTGGGGAAGGCAGCGCTTTTTAAGATGATGGCACTGCCTCGAGTCGATTTCTGTATGCCCTCGAAAATACGCCATACTCAGTGCCGCCCACCTACTTTAAGCACATTGTGGCTCAAGTCACGGGGCTAATGTGGGGGAACAAACCGGCACGCATTGCACAACGCAAGCTCAACAAAGGGTGGTTTGATGGGGGCATTGCGCTACCGGACATCCAACTATATTATTGGGCGGCGCATTTGAAAGTCATTAATCAATGGGTGCATGCTCCACAGGCGAATCCCGCCTATAAGGCAGATAGATGTGGGCTTGGGGCTAAAGGCATGATGTCCGCACTTTATAACAGAAAGTGTACACCGATACTACTCGGACCCACTAGGCAGACGATTGACAACTGGCATGTAGCACATGCTAAAATGGGATGGGCAGGAAAGTTAACACAGCTCACCCCTCTGTGGGTGACACAGCGGTTGGGCGGCTTGGGACACTGCAAGGGCTTTGACAAATGGGATACAATTGGAATATCAACAGTGGGTGATATGTGGCATAAGTGAGGAATAGCCACATTCGAGCATCTCCGGGCACAATACGACCTGGCGCCCTCTGAGCGCTTTAGGTACCTGCAGATTAGACATGCGCTACAGGCGGCCATACCACCCGGCACAGAGGTCCCTGAGGCCACCCCCTTGGAGGATAGGCTTTTGACAGATTGCATGTATAAACAAGCCATTTCTTTCACATATAGAAAGTTAGTGAACAACCTCCCGGACCCTCACGGGGCGCTCAGGGGAAAATGGTCGCGAGATGTGGGCGATTTCGACGACTATGAATGGCGAGAGGCGCTAGCCTCGCCGCGGGAGGTGGGGATACGGACTTAAACTTGTGCAACTTAAAATCTTACATAGAACTTATTATACTAGACGTATCCTACTCACAATAGGGTCGGCACCACATCCGTACTGCTTGAGACGCTATGGGGAGGAGGGCACTTTCCTCCATACCTTGTGGGAATGTCCCAAGATAGTGGAATACTGGGTAAAAGTGATGAGGACCATATCGCAAGTGGTGGAAATATCACTGGCGCCCAAGCCTAGACGATGCATTCTAAATGTATGGGAGTCAAATGACCTCACACGCCCAGCACAGGAGTGGGTAACAATGGGGATAATGGTGGCAAAGTGCAACATCGCACAAAAGTGGGGAGCGAAAGAAACACCGTCACTGGCCGCCTGGTGTGGAGATCTCGATTTGGCCATGGTGGCAGAGAAAGCAGTGTTTGTAAATCGGGGCTGTCCCCGGAAATGGAACAAGATATAGGGAGCATGGAATAAATACAGGGGATACATTTGTGAACCCCCTGACATCGAAGCAGAGGAGGACTCAGACAATGAAAACGGAGGAGAGTTGGAAATGTAATGTGAAGACAGTTACCAGTTTAAGGAAATGTTTAAGATTTTATAACACCAAGTGCCACAATGTTCATCAATACAAAGGTAATGATTATATGTATATGCTTAAATATGTCAGAAATATCTGTGCCTTGAACATGAAAATAATAAAAAAAGTTTTCAAAAAAAAAAAATAAATACATTTTGTAACATATAAGTCACCCATAAGGTAGGCCCTAAATAGCCCATAGGGCAGGGCGCATTGTGATTAAAAAGCTGGACATGTACTGTAATTCAGTCCCAGTGCAATATATCGACAATTTCTTGGTTGCATCCAAGACTAAAGAGTACTGCAAACGTGAAACAATTGCTGTGCTGAATTATTTAGCTAACAGTAGTCATAAAGTGTCCCCAACAAAGATGCACTAAAGTAAAAAGGAAGTAATCTATCTTGGTCACCAAATTGAAAAAGGTGCAAGAAACATTGCTGCAATTCTGAAAATGACTCCTCCTACCACCCAGAGGAAGGTGAGGATGTTCCTGATAATTGTTGGCTGCTGTTGTCAGTGGATCCAAAACTTTTCCTTCATTACAAAACCTTTAATAAGGTTAGCGCACAATGACATAAAAGATCCGGTACCACTAGACAAAGAATGTTCAGAGCATTTACCATATTAATAGAGAGTTTATGTAATGCACTCGCCCCTGGAATGTCTGACTATAATTTGTCTTTCTTTTTGTACTGTCATGAGAAGGGTGGATGTGCATTTTGCATTCTTACACAGAGACATGACATTGGTTGCAGCTGTTTGTGTTGCCATTAAACAAAGTGAAGAAATAGGGATGGACCATACTTTAATTGTATATTCCCCAAGTTCAGTTTAGATCCTATTAACACAAACAATGACCAGGAAAAATAGTAGACTCACCAGGTATGAATAACTATTTCTTGTAGTAGAAAACTATTCAAATAAAAGGTGCAGTTCGCTCAACACAGCAACACTGCTTCTAGTCTAGACATTTGTGAAGGCAGAAACACTGATGAAAATGAGGATGAAGGTAATGAGAGCGAACATAGCTGTATTGCAATTACCGAATTATGCACCAAACCAAGACCTAATATAAAAGAGACTTCTTTGGAAATGGCTAGTCTGACTCTGTTGATGGTTCTTGTATAAGAGACCAATGTAGTGCACTGAAGGCTGCCAATGCAGTATGTTCCATTATTGGAATCCTTTAAGCATCCTATTTGCGGAATTAAACTTAAAGTGGAAGAATTGGTTGCTAATCGATGTTCGAGGGATGCCTTAACACACAATTCAACCTGTGGGAGAACCAGATGGGGCAAAATTCTGGGGTGTGTAAAGTCTTGAGGTGTTCAAATTTTGGGGTACGGTTTTGCTCCCATAATAGCCATTGGCATCCCATCCAGAAGCAGCCAGCCCCTGCCTGCTGTGCATGAATTTGAGCTGTGTTTGTTGTTTTGTTCAATTTATGTATTATTTTATTTTTTGCGAAAACTTGTTTTATCTTTTTTTAAAACTTGTTTGTTTTTATTTAACCATTTTTATTTATATTTTGGTTTGTTCTAATATGGAATAATGTTTTTAAGTATATATATATATTTTATAACTGTTTGTCAAAGAAAGGTTAAACGTTTTTTAAAGCAATATAGTTGCAAACATTTTAATGTTGTAAGGTTTTGAAGAAGCACTGGATGTACTTCTTAAAGTGTCTGTTCATAAATGTGCAGCTGATGCTTTGATCTTCTTCTCTAGAGCAGTTTATCGTTTGAAATTCCTCTAATATGTGGCAGCCATAGTCAACCGTGGATCTGACACCTCATTCGCCTGAAACTTCAGCTGGAACAGATTCTTTTTTCTTCCTGGTCATAGTCTGGAGATCCATTTCTGCATGAGACTACTTGTTTGGGTGTAAAGCACGTAGGTGATTGATCATGTCAGTAGTCCTAAATGAGTATAGGGCAGGGTGGCCTCTACTTAGAACTGGACCCATCCAGATGTTTGATTGGTTCCCGCGAATGACCTGTTCCAATACCTTTTGAATATCTGCCACGTATCACTGCACTCCTTGCCACTCTATAGGAAAGAAATCGTTTTTTTCCTGCAAATTAATTTTTGGGGGTAGCTAAACTTTTCCAACTTTTCTGAGAGCTTCCGAGCAAGAGCAACAGGAGTGGAGAAATTCGAAAGAAGAAGGCAAAGAATGAAAGAGCAAGAAGATCTTCAGACTGAGGATTCCAGGTCACCACCTGAATTGGCTGTCTGGAAGATTTTCACCATTTCAGCAGGTGTAAAAAATTGTCAGCAAAATATGTGACATGCTCTCCATACCTTTTTGCTCTAGGTATGGAGCCCTTGGCGGCGTGGGTGCGATTGGATGCGCACGTAGCGGGATTTGAGTGGGCTCATGGGCTCTCGGACCCCATCGCATTATATGTGGATGATGCCCTATTCTTCCTGACGGACATAAACAGGACCTAGGCTGCTTTGCATTATGCAAATCTACGGGGAATAATCTGGCCTCTTAATGAATCCGCATAAGTCCACTCTATGGGCACTGGAGGGCACGTATGGCTTGGGGCTGTGGGCATCGGCAGTACAGGTGACGACAGAGGGCGTGAAATACTTGGGAGTCTTCCTATCGGATGTGTCAAGGGTGGCTTGGGACAGAAATAGTGTTCAGGTATGGGCACAGGTTCGAGAGGAGATGAAGATTTGGTCGCATATGCCCCTCTCTATCTATGGCAGATCGGCTATTTTTAAATGGTGTCGTTGTGGCGCTTACTTTACAAGTTGCAGAATCACCCATATCCGATACTCCCGACGTGGTTTCGCCAGGTTAATGCGGCACTGGGCCCGTTTTTGTGGGCAGGGGGGACATCTGGCGTGGCACTGCAGACGTGCTTTCGACATACAGTGGGGGATTGGCTACATGGGATGTCCAATCGTATTATATGGCATCGCAACTCTTAGTGCTAAATGAATGGTGGTATGGGAATAGGATGGACCCCGCCTATGCAGTGGAGCAAAAGTGTATGGGTGTATCCACCTTGCACACTATATTATACTCGCCACTGCTGCGAACGCAACTCCCTAATGTCAGATACTCGGGTGGTGTTTCAGGTATGAAAATAGTCCCTCCACAAGATGGGGTGATGGAATAAGCTGACGAGGGAAACCCCACTCTGGTATAATGGCCGCTTGCCACAACTGGCTGCGTTGTCCGGCTTCCGAGGGTGGGATAACACAGGAATCTCAACGTTGGGGGATGTGATGCACAGCTCCATTTTGAAATCATTCCAAGAACTCCAACAGGAGTACCAAATGCCTAAAACGCAATTCTATAGATACCTCCAATTTCGGCATGCCATCCATTCTAGCATCTCGGACTTAGAGGATCTCCCCGAATTCAGTCCAATAGACGCCAAGGTATTTATGGGTGATCTGCGCGAACATAAAATCAAGAAAATTTACCAGTCACTAGTGACCAATATCTCCACGACTTTCGGAGGCATGGGTGTGTGATCATGGCCCAGTAGATGAAGATGATTGGTTGGCAGCACTGGCCTCCCCACGGGGAGCAGCGATAGCAACACGGTTGAGTCTTATTCAATTTAAATATCTTGCAGACGTGCTGGGGTGGGGGCTCCCATCTTCTCCAAGATTAGTAATTCTGCATATTATGGAGGGTATCGGAGGCAATATATATGAGACACCTGTTGCTGTTGGGGCTGACACTGGCTAAGAGGGATATAGCAAAGTTGTGAAAGGCACCGGCCCCACCCTCTCTTTTGGCATGGAAAAAGAGACTTGACTTCTGCATGGGACTGGAGATCCTGATATATGGGTCCAGAGGGTTGCCCGCAAAAGCACCCCTAAATCTGGAAAAGATGGACGGATTATCGAGGTATCAACTTAGATCCGGTGCCTCCGGTGGATGCATCCATATCTGTCAGAGCTGTGTACCTGAACCTTGCTTCCACAGAATCAAAATAACTTTTACCAACTCCCCAGCTCCACTGCAGCCAATTTAGAATCACCTCACAGTAAAGAGGGGGAAAGGAGAATGGGAGTAAAGAGAGACTGCCACTGCGGTGCCACTTCTACTGGAATACCTGACTGGGGTCTTCCCAACACCTGTAAATACAAAGCACAACATTACTACGTCACACTGCCCCTTCCCAACCAGACTCTTCCATTTAATCTAATTCACCACTAGGTTCTAAACTGTTCTTTACCTGTTAAACCAGTGGAATTTGCCTCTCTCTTATTTATTAGTAATTGTATCTTCCTTTCATGTGATGCATAGTTATTCTTGTCAATTATTTAATTACAGTCTTTGTTCCTTACTAGATGCTGCTACTGCTCTCCGAGATATGGATTGAAGATAAAGGTGGTAAGTATAAATATATATTTATATATCCTTTGCAGAACGCTGAGCAGGCTAGTACTGTTAGTAGGAGTAGGTTGATAATTGAAGCATAGTTAGCAAACGATGCCCAAAGTGAGTGGAACACAAGCTCTAGCTGATTAGTATTGTATATGCTGCTTAACTTATTATCCTGAAATGTTCTCAAAATGAATTGTCATTTCAAAGGTAATGAGGATTAATAATGGATAATATTTCGATGAACGCCTTAGCTTTAAAGACTGTGCTCTCGTAAATTCAAGAAAAAACTCCAGCTCAAGGATTAGCTATGCTGAAGCATAAGTAATTTCTCCAGTCTGTGGAGAGTCTTATTGTCTAAGAAATATCTGTAGTTCCAGCGAGGGTTAAATCACTGGATGGCCCAAAACCTACCCTCCTTACTGCTACCAGGAAGGCTGAAGACAAACAAGGAACGAGCTGCCCCTCACGGAAACTTTCCTGTCACCAAACACGAAGAGCCGAAGTCCGACACTGCTTCTCCTCCTCAGATGACAGTTGAAGTGCGCAGCAACCTAGAAGCGTGAGCGCGATACCGCATCACTTCAGTCTTCCCTTAAATTAACTAGAACGCTAACTATTATGCCATTGGCGGCCACCATTTTGGAATTACGCTGTGAGCGGTAAAAAGGATATCTTTCTGATTATGCCTGAAAACTCTGTACCACTAGTTGCCTCTAGGTAAATAGAGGTTTCCGCACGGCTTTTAGCAGTTTTAGCTTAGAACAGGGGTATGATGGCCCTACATTGGAATGGAACAGCCCAGTCCTGACATTACTCCCCACCAAAAATCCTCCTCCTCCTTCCTTTGGTTTTAGGATGGGTTTTATGAAATTCCAGGATCAACCTAGGGGCGTTAACATTAGAACTGGGTTCCCATGATCACTCCTCTGGACCAAAACCCTTCCAATCAATCAAATAAAATAACCTTCCTTTCTTGAACTTAGAATCAATTATTCTCTTAACTTCGTATTCTTCTTCAGGCATCACCTGAACTGGGGCTGGAAGAACAACTTTTCCTAATTCTGGTGGATTTCTTTTAATTAGAGATACATGAAACACTGGAGGTTGAAACTTCCTGTTACCTTTTAATCTCATGTTTCGAGAAGAGATCCAAGCCTTATCTCCAGGCTCAAAAACTAGATTTTCTCTCCTTTTCTTGTCTGCCTGCCTCTTATAAGAATCTTTAGCTTTCACTAAATTTTCAGTAGCTATTTCATAGGCATTCTGCAATTCCTGGACTACTACCTCAACTGCTGGAACAGCGCTATCGGGTTTTCCTACAAACATGTTAGGATGTCTGCCCGAGTTCAAAAAGAAAGGGGAATAACCAGTGGAGGAGTGTACAGAGTTGTTATAGGCAAATTCTGCTGCCCAAATCAAGGATGGCCACTCCCCCTATTGATCCATAAGATACAAGCGCAACAACTGCTCCAGATCTTGATTTACCCTCTCAGTTTGACCATCGGTCTCTGGATGGAAACTGGTAGATAACCAAGAATCCACTCCTAAACTCTTCAGAAAGGATCTCCAAAAATGTGAAACAAATTGTGGCTCTCATTCTGAAATCACCACCTTAGGGATCCCATGAAACTTTACTATGTGTTGAGTAAATAGAGTAGCCAACTGCGTGGAATTGGGAATGGACTTTAGTGGAATGAAATGGCTCATTTTGGAAAAATGATCGACAACTACCCAAATAGTGGAATATCCCTGACTAGAAGTTAACTCAACAATAAAATCCATAGAGACGGTATGCTACGGATAAGGGGCCACGGGGTGAAGCATGAGCAAACCCTGTGGAGCCTGCCTGTTGACCTTTCCCTTAACATACAATTCACAAGATGCCACATACTGCCTCACCTGAGCTTCCATGTTTGGCCCCCAAAATTCACGTTTTACGAGATCCAATGTCTTTTTCACTCCTTTGTGTCTCGTTAAAGGATTGTCATGGCACAGTTGAATGACTTCAAGGCATAACCCTTCGTTAGGTACATAGAGTCTTCCCAGATAGTAAGGTTTTCCTTTCTTGACTTCTCTGTCGGTTCCATCCTCGACCCAATCTAACATTTCAGCTTCAGAAAGACATTTTTGGAGTTTCTCTTCCAACTCGGAGTACAAGATTGTTCCAACAATGTTTTCTTCAGGGATTATATGTCCTTCTCTGGAGATTTTGCGCCCTTCTCCTGTATTCAGACGAGACAATGTGTCTGCCTTTCCATTAGCTGACCCTGACTTACAGATCAAGACAAAGTTATAATCTGCGAAGAAGAGCGACCCTCTCAATTGTCTGGGAGTAAGGGTTCTGGCTGACTTTAGAAACTGCAAATTTCGATGGTCTGTAAAAACTGTGATTTCATGTTTTGCTCCCAGTAAATAATGCCTCCATTCCTGAAAAGCATCCTTCACTGCCAGCAACTCTTTGTCCGCAATTGAATAGTTGACCTCAGCAGCGGTTCATTTACGAGATCGATATGCCACCGTACGAAGTTGGCCAGTCTCTTTATGTCTTTGCGATAAGATTCCTCCAATGGCCAAATTGGAAGCATCTCTTTCGACAAAAAATGGCTCTCCTAAAGCAGGATACAACAGAACCGGTGCTGAAGGGAATGTTTCTTTAAGCAGCCAAAAGGCCTCCTCTGTTTCCATGCTCCAAACAATTTTTTCTTTCTTCTTCAACAATCGAGTGATGGGACTAACCTTGTCTGAAAAATTATGAATAAATCGCCTATAAAAATTGGCAAAGCCCAGAAATCTTTGAATTTCTTTGACATTCCGAGGAGAGGGCCAGTCTTTCACAGCTCTCACCTTGGACTCATCCATAGACACACCATCCGAAGACAAAATAAAGCCCAAAAATTCCACTCGACTAGCGTGGAAGACACACTTCTCCAACTTTACACAAAGTTGGTTTTCCAGCAATCTTTCCAGAATGGCACGAACATGCATGACATGTTCTTCAATATTAGCAGAAAAAATGAGGATGTCATCGATATTCACAACAGCAAAATGATCCAAGAATTCTAGAAGTATGTCGTTGACAAAGTACTGAAATGCAGCGGGAGCATTGCAAAGGCCAAAGGGCATGACCTGATACTCAAACAGGCCAAAGCAAATTCTAAATGCAGTTTTCCACTTATCACCCTCAGCCATCCTAACCAAATGTTAGCCCCCCCCTCAAATCCAATTTAGTGTAAATACGAGCTTCCTTAACCTGATCCAAACGTTCTGAGATCAAAGGCAGGAGGTAACGATTTTTCTTAGTGACTTTATTGAGGGCTAGATAGTCTATACAAGTTCTAAGTTTTCCATCTTTCTTTGGAATAAAGAACAATGGGGATGAGACTGGGGACTGAGAAGGTCGGATGAATCCGTTTGCCAAATACTGGTCCAGATATTCCTTAAGATGTCTATTCTCGGCTTCTGATAGAGCGTAAATTTGACTGCAAGGCAAAGACGCTCCAGGTTCGAGTTCAATCTTACAATCGTATTCCCGATGAGGAGGTAACTTCTTTTTCTCTTGCTCGTCAAATACTGGTGTCAAATCAAGATATTCTTCTGGAATTTTCTGAATTTCCACTGCACAAATCATGCGAGTCTGCTCGGCCAATAGTGACGAAGGAGATGGTTGAGGATCTGAAGGACTTGAATCAAACAATGCCCCAAACAATATTCCGAATTCAACTCAATAGTTCTTCTGGCCCAATCAATTTTCAGATTGTGTTCGGTAAGCTATGGCAATCTCAGAATGAACTGAAATTGGAGGGCGTCAATGAGGTTAAACTTCAAAAAGGTTCTATGTAGACATGGGCCAATCAAAGTAATTTCTTCAGTGTCATTAGTAATGGGACCGGAGGAAAGGTTGGTGTGATCTACTGCACAAAGAGGTTCCGGACTTTCTTGATGAAACGAATTCCAAGCGCTTTGGCAAATTTTATGTCACAAAAATTTCCAGTGGCCCCTGACTCAATCATGACTGATACTTCATCGACTTCTTTATCTCTAAATTGGATCAAACTAGAAATTATCAAGTGAGGGGCTGAAGATTGCAAAGTATTTACAAGTAACTGAGTGTATGGCATTGTCTCTTCAGAAGCAACCACCAGAGCAACTCCTCCTACTGATGCGGCTTGTTTTTTACCCAAATGTTGATCTTCAGTTTCTTTGGACACTCCTTAACAAAGTTCCCTGCATTTCCACAATACATACACAGATTGCCACTCCTTCTCCTCTCTCTCTCTTCCTTGGTCAACGGACCTCGCACCGTACCGATCTGCATTGGCTCTTCAGTTGACCCTCTATCACTAGTCTTGACTGCCTCAGATTTCACCCTATCAAATTGAGTTGGGAAATGTCTCAAATCCTTTCGCCGCTCATTCTTTCTCTCAGATTGGCGTTGATCTATCTGTAAGACCAAGTCGATTAATTCAGAGACATCTGTGGGTCTCTTGGGAATTTGTGCCAGTCCATCCTTTAATTCATCCTTCAACCCTCTATAAAAGATTGCTGCTCTTTTGGCTTCCGGCCAATTAGTTTCCACAATCAATTTGTTAAATTGCGCCAAATACGCCACCGACTCTCTGTTACCTTGTTTCAAGTCTAAAAGTTTGTTATCCGTAGTCTGCGAAACGGTTCTTCGGTCAAAAATACGAAGGAACTCTGACTTCTTCAAAGTTGTATAAAACTTGATCATTGGAATTTACCAGTGGCATTGACCAAGCTGCTGCATCTCCGCTCAGGTAAGACAGCATGAAGGCCACCTTGGATTGGTCTTCCTTAAAGATATAGGTCTGCATAAAAAGTGTAACAAACATTGCGTGAGAAAAATTTGAGACTTATGGGTTCACCATTAAATCTCTCAGGAGGAGCCAATGGGATTGTAGGAGAGATAGCATGTATTACTTGCGTAGATACTCAGTAGCGGATGGGGAAGGGGAGAAATGTTGGGAATTGTGCTCCTTTGGCAATGGATTTGAACTTGCCAAAAACTCATCAAACCTCTGACAAAGTAAACTAGCCTCCTGACTTGACTTTTTGACCTCCTCCATAGTATCACTTAATTGTTTCTGCAACCCCTCTAATACTAATGCTAAAGCCTTAACATCTAAACCATCAGCCATTCTGACCGGGTGGGAGATCAGTCTTTTCGGCACTTCAATCAGTCAGAGCCGTGAACCTGAACTTTGCTTCCACAGGATCAGAAGAACTTTTCCCAACTCCCCAGCTCCACTGCAGCCGATTTAGAATCACCTCACACTAAAGAGGGGGAAAGGGGAATGGGAGTAAAGAGAGACTGCCACTGTGCTGCCACTTCTACTTGAATACCTGACTGAGGTCTTCTCAACACCTATAAATACAAAGCACAAAATTACTACTTCACACTGCCCCTTCCCAACAAGACTCTTCCCTTTAATCTAATTCACCACTAGGTTTTAAACAGTTTGTTACCTGTTAAACCAGTGGAATTTGCTTCTCTCTTATTTATTAGTAATTGTATCTTTCTTTCATATGATGCGTAGTTATTCTTGTCAATTATTTAATTACAGTCTTTGTTTGTTCCTTACTAGATGCTGCTACTGCTCTCGCCGAGATATTGATTGAAGATAAAGGTGGTAAGTATAAATATATATATTTATATTTACTTTGAAGAACGCTGAGCAGGCTAGTACTGTTAGTACGAGTAGGTTGATTATTGAAGCGCAGTTAGCTAACGATGCCCAAAGTGAGTGCAACACAAGCTCTAGTTGATTAGTATTTTATATGCTGCTTAACTTATTATCCTGAAATGTTCTCAAAACGAATTGTCATTTCAAAGGTAATGAGGATTAATAATGGATAATATTTCGATGAACGCCTTAGCTTTAAAAACTGTGCTCTCGTAAGTTCAAGAGAAAACTCCAGCTCAAGGATTAGCTATGCTGAAGCATAAGTAATTTCTCCAGTCTGTGGAGAGTCTAATTGTCCAAGAAATACCTGTAGTTCCAGCGAGGGTTGAATCACTGAATGTCCCAAACACTACCCTCCTTACTGCTACCAGGAAGGCTGAAGACAAACAAGGAACAAGCTGCTCCTCACGGAAACTTTCCTGTCACCAAACACGAAGAGCCGAAATCCGACACTGCTTCTCCTCCTCAGATGACGGTTGAAGTGCACAGCAACCTAGGAGCGCGAGCACGATACTGCATCACTTCAGTCTTCACTTGAATGAACTCGAACGCTAACTACTATGCCATTGGCGGCTGCCATGTTGGAATTCCTCTCTGAGCGGTAAAAAGGATATCTTTCTGATTATGCCTGAAAACTCTGTGCCACTAGTTGTCTCCAGGTAAATAGAGGTTTCCTCACAGCTTTTATCAGTTTAAGCTTAGAGCAGGGGTATGATGGGCCTGCATTGGAGTGGAACAGTCCAGTCCTGACACATATCTATGTTGGTGTGTGGGCCTCTTGGGTAGGAGACTGGTTGCCTGGTGATGGACACTATCTGCTGGGGTGGGCGAAGTGGTGCCAAATAAGACGTAGAGATAAAAAAAGTGCAACAGGGGAGATTCAATGCGTTTATGTTGTGTTGTTCAACTTTATTATGATAATGATATTGTGTAAACTATTTGTCGATGTCAATAAGGTACGATGTCTACTCTGGCGGATGTCTCCTGGGCTAAGGAGCTCTTTACTGTACTCGACTATTGACAAAATAAAATCTGTTTTAAAAAAAATAAATATGTGTCATGCACATTTTGTAATCAGAAGCTCAGCATGGGTAGCTGAGAAAAATACAGCTTGGACCCCGTTGTGAAGTCTCCTTCTTGTAAATGTCACATGCAGTTCCTGTCTTGGTACCACAAGCCCAGGGTTACCATTTTAGGTGTCTAGAACCAGTAAATCCCTAGAATGCATCTGCAGATCCTAACAGTGTTTAAAAATTGTATTTCTTTATTTTCACCAGTGGGGTACTGATTCAGGATCTCCCTTTTCTAGCCAGAGGGTCAAGGTGTGCCCACCCTGCCACCCATCCGCCTTTATTTGGCCTTTGTAGTTTTGCAGCAGGACGCAAGGACCATTCCTTGCATCCTGAAATGGTTGCTGCAAAAAACGTTCTCCTCTTGCAGGTAGCCAATCAAATCACTTGGATCTGCAATTCAGCTCTGGAACTGTGGATATGAAAGGAATGACAGGAGAAAAGGCTCTCTTGTCCAATCAGATCCCTTTAATTTTGGAATTCTTTTGAAAATCTTGGGAAGAAATCAGCAGAGCCCTTGTGACCAAGATAAACAAAAGAATCAACCCCTTAAACCTGTTCTGCAACTTTTTTAAATGCTTATATTTTAAAAACTACTCAACAGGTTTACACCAAACCGATAAAAGCAAGCTTTCCGAGTAAAGCTCCACTTTCATAGTAAGATTGGTGTAAATTTGATTAAGTGTTTTGGCTCTATGAGCAAGCAAACTTTCTTATGGGATCTAAAAAAGAAAAACACATCTTTCTTCAAACCCCCCACTTTTTGTTTTCTACTGCACGGATCTACATGGAAATTGACATGCCAGACCATATCTGACTACTCCAAGCAGCTTCCAAATTTGATGCGGATCATCCATTGAGGGGAGAGAGGAGAGAGAGAGAGAATGAAAGAAAAACAAAGAAGAAAAAGAAAAGATATATATTACACAGTGGCGGTTGCCACTGGGTAGTTCTAGTTAGGTCTACTTCCCATTGGTGCTGTTTGTTGTATCTTACACAAAAAAAAGGTTCATTCACCCCTGCTCCTTTTTGGAAAGTTTTGGGGTGATTCGTCGATGGGCGAGGCAAAAAAAAGGGGGGGGGGTGCAAAACACAAAATTCCCCAATCATTTCCAATAGACTTTTTTTGATAAGTAATATCACAAAAACTGCTGAACAAATTACACCACATTTGACAGGAAGCCAGATCTTGGTCTAGAAAGAGTGCTTTTTGTGATTTTATATCAACCCATTCAGTAGTTTTTGAAATATTAAGATCCAAAAATATTTGTTTATCTGGGGGGTGGGTTCGAGGGACTCCAGTGAGGGTCTCTCAAATCCAATTTTAAAAAATAGAGCATTCTGATTAGGGCTTTTTCCCATGAGCCAATTCACTCCCACAGGAGACAATCTCCAGCAGGAGTGAGCGCTCTGATTGGCTGTCTGCAACATGGAGAAAAATGTTGCAGACAGCCATTGCATGATTCTGGGGCTTATTTCCGTCCTGTGTCAAAAAAATAGAATATCAAATTAAGAAATGTTGTGTGGCACACTGTAATTCTTTACAGAGTTTCTTTCTTTACAAACTGAAAGTTAACCTTCTTGTGGTTTGGTTGCTGGTGGTTGTCTCCCTCTGACCCACGGGAGTTAATCTGGGACTGAAATAATATGCACTGTTAAATTAATAACAGTGTCCCCAGCCAGCACTCCTTTGAGGCGATGTCTCCAATAGTAATTCCAAATTATATTCTTTGGTAAATAAATACTGTAGACTGTGTTTTTCTTCCAAATTCACTTGTTTTATGCTTTAATTCATGAATCAGTGTTAAATCACAATAGTTCCATCTGCATTTTAAGTGGTATCAATTTACTTTAAGGTATATATTTACATCAGTACTTTGTAATCCATGTGTACTGGTAAATCCCTATGCATTTCGGGACTATGCCCTTCTTCAGGGGTTATTTTTTTTAATCTGAAAAAACGAAGATAACTTGATTTTATAATCCAAGAAAGGTAGTTGGCCCACTCGGTAACACAAAAAAAATCGGAAAGTACCATAACATGAAATTAAATAAAATTAACACTGTATTGGCAAAAACTGTTATTCTGATGGTTATTGTGACAACTCAATAGTGAGCTTTAGTGTGCTGATTTAGGTTTTTTTGTGAAGAAGGAAAAGAAAGGTGCTTTGACGGGTATTTGTGTGAACAAGCGATCTGGAATGGTGAAGTTGAAAAAAAGACGAGAACAGTCGACAAAGGTAGCCGTGGTGAGGCTGGGGTGCTCGATGTGCTTTAAAAAGATGTTTACGTGAATAAACGGTCTGGAAAACAATTGAGTTTGGAAGAAAAACACAGTCTACAGTATTTATTTACCAAAGAATATAATTTTGAATTACTATTGGAGACATCGTCTCAAAAGAGTGCCGGCTGGGGACACGGTTATTAATTTAACAGTGCATATTATTTTTAAAAAATAGAATAAACATAAGGGGCAGGGAGGGATACCCTAACCCCATAGCCTTTGTGGCTTTTAAAGAGTGCAATCCCACAAGACTTCAGCGGGATTCAGATTTGTAAAACAAATGGCCCTCTGGGTGGACCTGGGCCTGGTGGTCTTCACTATTAAAATTATGGGGAGGGGCGTCAGTGAGACCCTCCTCCCTGAATTAGTCAGGTCCCTGAGAACTCCATCCCGTAATCAAAGCAAAATAAGGGGTGTTGGTAGTCCCCCTCCCCGAGCCTCAGCGGGGCCCAAAAGACCCCTCGGGCTTAATTCCATTGAACAGGGAAGGGGGCCATAGTTTCCCTGCCAGCAAGAGCGTGGGCAGGGAATCATATATTTGTTTGGGCCTGGCAGGAGCATTTTTACAGCTCCTACTGGGTAGGGGCAGACATGGCTTCCCTGGCTCCACAGCGGCCGCGGTCCGGGTCGGGGGTTGGGACCGTTCGGGTCCGTTAGTCGCGTTGCAGTGCTTCACATTTATTTTAAAAGTAAAACTGCGTGCCCCGCCCTCCCTCCAATAGAATTGTAGCCAACCCTCGCGCCACCGCTGAGGCAGCAGGACACCCGACCTGCCTATTAGTTTCTGCACGGCCGGTGTAGGGAATTGTTACAATGTTTGTAGGTAGCTGCTGCTCAGCCAGCCCCCGTAAGCCGCCTGCTGGGAGAAGCGCGCACGCTGCCACTCCACCTGGGTGAGACAGTTTCAGTCAGGAATTGGAAACTAATAGCAGTTAATAGCATGTTTTTGCCGCCCTCCCCCTTTTGCCGCCCTAGGCGGCTGCCTAGTCTTGCCTAATGGTAGAAACGGCCCTGCATACGATTTCACTCCCTCAGCGCTTCCTGATTACACATGCGCTTGCTTACTTTATAGCGGGCACTTTCTTTCATTAAAAAATACTCCACTGCTAATAAAACAAGGTAAATAAAAAAACAGTGTCATTTATAACACCAATAGCTCTAACTTTCCAAATGCGAGACATATTGCATTGGGAATACTTGTCTTCATCTAGATGATGTAAGACATATAAACATTGACTGAGCCAACCTGACTCACTGTTAAAAAACCTGAAAATACCACCTGGGCACGCTTACTAGTTTGCCTCAACCTTAAGAGATTTCCTGCCAGACCCCAGGAGATGCCGCCTTACCTGGTACATACGCACCACCTCGCCCCCTCCATCCAGACAGTCCACACGCACAGGGAAGAAGAGAGGTCTGCTGTTTCCGAGCCCAACACCCTGCAGCAACTTCTGTAATACAGATGGCTAGGGCCTGCCCTCTGTGCCCAGCACTAGAAAAAGGGAAAGAAAAACAAAAAGTAACACAATACAGGCATCCCTGTCTGAAGAAACTGTTACAGCATATCAACAAACAAAATGCTTTTTTGATGCACTTAAAATGAAAAAGAGCAAAAACCATACCTCGCAGTTTCTGACCTGTGCCCTCCTGAGCCTCGTCAGTACTCTTCCATTAAAATAATGCTGTTATGTTACCAACATTCCTGTAGCACACATCTACCATTTGTATGGCCAGGTGGCTCTTTTAGAGTTTGTGTGCCCGGTACCATCACACATTAGAAATGCCAGCAACCTCGTATAACTGCTAGCCTGACAGGTTCCCACTGCTCTTCAATTGAGTGTATATCGCCTCTGGTGAAAGCCGCTGTTGCTGTCTAAAGTCATGGACGGACGCCTATGGGTTCTTGGCCTCCAGATCAAGATAAAGAGGGGCTGAAAACATGGAGGGAGGCTCGAGGCTTGGCAATGCCAGGATGATCGCAGAACTGGATCCCAACTATCAGCTGATTACTGCTGTTCGTCTCTGAGGTAGCTCAGACTTCAACATTACCAACTCGATTTAGCCGTCTTATCTCTGACTAAAAATAAAGAGAAAAAATACTGCTTTGGAAAGCATCAAAGCTCGAGGCAGAGTGGCAGGTGACACGTGCAGCCTGCGCCTGCGACATCTCAATATTTATGTCCTCTTGCTGGCCACTTGAATTATTTAACAGAATGAGTCACTAGCCGGCATAGCAGCCTATTGAGTGACACATGCCCCTGACAAGGATTCGTTTTATTTTATTTTTTTCGTTCGCACCTTTAGCGTCTGATGCCACGACCTCTTCTCAAGAAGATGGAGTACATAGCATTATGACGTCGGCTACTTAGTCCTCACTCTGGCTACCAGCTCCAAATCCATGTAAATCAATTTTGCAGAAATGCATTGCTGCCTCCTCTATGGGACAAAAGCAGAACCCTTACTATGGCTCACACTACATCTCCTTCCCCTTGTGTGGCAACTGCAAACTCTATGGGTCTTGAGCAACTTGTAAGGTGATACCTCCTGCATACCTGCCAACTTACAAAATCACTTAACTGTGTGAGGTGGGGCGAGGCCTTGGAGGCGGCAGGGCCTGGTACCAGAGCTATCTAGGAAGCACACTACCCGTCACCAAGCCCCTCACCCTCTCCCAAAAAAACAAAAGTTCATCAAGGCTGTCGTCAATGTCCTGGGGTGTTTTCACACCTTTTAATGGATATCGGCTGCTTACAGCCTCCGAAAACGAGCTGTAAATCTACGGTTTACATTGGTTTTCAGCTTGTTTCCCCTGCCACTGTGCGATTTCGGACCCTCACCGGTGACTGTGTGAAGAGAGCTGAAATCGTTTGACACATGGTGGCACCAAGTGAGTTGGCAGGTATGCTCCTGTCATGATTTGAAGCCATGATGACAGGAGTCTGTGTTTGCCCTGATTGGCCCTCATAAGTCCACATATCGATTACCAGTAGGAGAAAACAAGCATTGGCATGGCCAATAGGTCTTGACTGTTTGAGAGACTTATTGGCTTTTGCAATGTGTTTAAACCATGTCGTAAAACAGTGTGGCAGCTGTTCAGCATGGCTAAAGGTAGCGTAGAGTGGGGTGGGGTGGATTGGGGTTCGGTGGAAATGTGTGAGGTGGAGTAGATTTGTGTATAACATGTTAGAGTGGGGTACAGTGGGATAGATTGAGGTAGAATGCAGTGGGGTTGATTAGAGTTGAGTGGGGTAGATTGGGATACATTGGAGAGGAGTGGGGTAGATTGGAGTGGGATAGATTTGAGTGGGTAGACTGGAGTAGATTAGGGTGGATTGGAGTAGATTGGGGTAGAGTGCAGTTGTGTAGATTGGATTGAGTGAGGTAGATTGGAGTGGAATGGGGAAGACTGGGGTAGATTGGATTGAGTAGAGTAGATTGGAGTGGGGTGGATTGTGATAAGTGGAATGGAATGGTAGAAGATCAGAGTGGGGTAGATTGGACTGAAGTCAGGTGGGGTAGATTGGTGTGGATTTGAGTGGGGTTTAGTGAAGTGGATTAGGATAGGTTGAGACACTTTCAAAAGCCTCATACTTTGTGTTTAAAAAGGCACAGCTATGTCCAAAATGTTTATGTTGCTTAGTGGCAGCCTGGCCTAAAGCATGTGACGGGAAGGCTTATCTGGATAGACTATGGAAGTCTGGTTTCAGACAAGTGTACACCTTAAACATACACATACATTGTATGCACAGCGAAAAGAGACAGTCTACAAACACATGCAGTCACATGGACTGCTTTAATATTTTGTGCAATTTGTTTGATGCTATAAAAGGAAGCGCCAAACTTTTAAAACAAAATCACAAACTGCTTTAATAGTCCATGCCATTTGTTTGGTGCTGTAAAAGGACACGCATGAAATTAAGGCAACAACAAACAAACCTGTAGGACGGAAGTTAAAAGTAAACCAAGTGCGTAGCTTGGAAGTAGAAATGACAAGAAAGACAAGCATTAGCATAGCCAATAGGTCTCGCCTTTGGGACCTTATAAGTGTTTAGTTATCCAGCACAATATCGTTGGTGCAACAACATCAACTGTTGCATGGCTAAACTCTTATAAGGTCCCAAAGGCGAGACCTATTGGCTATGCCAATGCTTGTTTACTAAAGAATCTGCTTGAAGCATGCGAGAGAGGAGCTTAAACGGAACAAAAAAGGATCAGGCTAATTGAGGGTAGACTAATAAAAGTACTCTCTTATAGGATTTATATTTTCTTTTTTTTTTCAATAGTTTAGTACTTTGAAGCAGTAGGGCGGAAACTAACGAGTTTGGGTACCAGAAGTTGATTATTCAAATTACATTCGTACATTATCTGAACCCATTAATTTCGTACGCTTTCGGGAGAACTCCCATAGCTTTTTTATTATGTTTACAAATTCAATTGCACCCACAAAAAAGCAATATAAGCATGCACAATGACATTACCATCATATAAAAAGTTAATAACGAACAGGGTGCAATTGTCACAGTATGCTCAACTTCAACTGGTTGTGTGTAACTTGTGCATGTGCAATTATTACACAGCTGGAAAAAAGGGGTTTAAATGGGCAGGTAGAGAAAATAAACCAGGGTTTTTTTTTTATTTCCAGTTTTATATAGCGCAAACTCGACCCAAAGGTATTGGAGTGCTTTACACGAGCACAAGTTACATTAAACAAGAACCTTCATTTTTTGGTAGGCACGTGGAGAGTAAGTGACTTACCAAGATTCACAGGATGTTGGGCCGACGCCGAGACTCAAACCTAGTTCCCTAGCTCCAAAGCTGGCAGCTCTGGCCGTTAGGCCACATCCTCTTAAGTAACGTCAGGTTGTTTTATGCTCCATATTACGGGCAGTCGGTTGGTGATCTCAGATGCCGGCACGCGGGGGCTGCTTGAGCGGATTCCAGAATTGCACCAAACGTGAACAGGTCTGGGATAAGCTTATCAATTTTTCTTTTCAACCTGCAGGATCATGGATGGTGTGTAAGACAGGACAAAATTGTACGTGTATACTGTGTTAAGATCTAATGCGAACGCTTTAATAGCTCAGCTTCACACTGTCAGTCTGTGTGATCTCCGGTATTTAACTCTTTTTTTAACTAGATTTTAGTACTTGGTGCTCAGAAATAAAGTAAGTCGCCTTGCCTTACTGCACCAACACCTAATGGAGTAAGTTTACAAGCATCACTTATTAGACTCGACAGTTTACTGCGTGTGTTCCTCGTCTGCTCCTGAATAGGAATATTGGGAACTCAAATGCAATTGTTACACTGCGCGAGATGAACCGCATTAGACCTTGTTGGTCGTTTAATCGTCCAAACAATTCTGCATCTTATATGACATGACAGTGATGGCAGAGTACACTACGTTGGATTCCAAGACAATGGAGCACCGTCTCTAATTGTTACAACTATTTAAAGCTGACGAAGTATCCGATGTGCATATGACAAGGAACCAACTCCAATATTCTGCTATCCTGGGTCAATGTATCCGCACCCGTCAATATACGAGGGCAGAGAGGCACCCAGAATGGGTGGATGGATAGTAGTCACAACTAGGTCATCTATAACTGTAATGATATCATGCAGCACCAAAGATTGCAGGTCTGCAGATTCTAAGCACTATAAATAATAGCTGCCTCTAAGCATAACGTCCGTATAGACGGAAAGATAGGAAAGGGGTAGACAGATAGATTTCAATTGGTTAAAATAACATATCAACTGCTCCACGCAATGTTTATTTTTTTTCTCTAAAAAGGAAAAGTAAATAAACGACTGCTACTGTATAATAACATTAGCATACCAAAATATTGATTAAAAACAACAGCGTTCAAAACGGACACCTTGCAGCCTGTATGCAGCCCCTTGATGCCATTTCAGAAATCACGGAACTATACTGTAATGTTGCATATACAAAGACAGATGATAGGAGGGAGGGGGCAGGATGAGGGGCCAGCTGGTCACGGATGATTGCAAATGTGCAGCAGACACTTTAACCCTCGGTGCTATTTTATGAGTCAATCGTGTGATTAGACCGCTCACAACTCTCTACAGCAAGTGCAGGAACCACCAGAGTTGTCTTACCGCTCCTGCAGCACAGTGTTTGCGCAGTACACAAAGGTCTCGGCTGCAGGTGCCTTCACCCAGTGATACAGTTTAAGTGCAGTCGGTTTGCACTCAATTATGTAAGCCGGAACAGAATTACTGTATGTGTGTGTCTGTTGCAGTTTTTGCAAGATACACACTGAATCTAAACAAGGCGGGTGGGTCATTGCCAGGTGGCGTATGGGGCAGGGAGAGCTCTACGCTCAGGGAGGGGCTGAGCATGGCGGGCTGCTCGGCCAGCAGCTTGCGGCTCTTGCTTCCTCGGGACCCGGAGAAGAGTGGGGTGCCAGTCTTGCTCTGGGCGAAATAATCGGTCATACAAAGCTGGGCCATTGCGGTTCACAATGGAAGGGATACACGGTGTTGTGAAAGAGAACCCAGAGATCGTTGTAGAAAAGTGTAATTTTACCACCTCTGTGTGTGCGAGCACCGGGGGCAGAGAAAAGAAAGGGGCGCTGCCAGCAACTCCAAGATGTACGCCCATGAACAGCGCAACTAGGGGGAGTTTGCTTTTGAATAGGGGAAGGGGAGGGAGGAGCTGTTAGAATACCTAATGAGGAGCCCGCGTTTCCGTTACCAGCACACCCGTCCCGTGAGTGATGCACCAACTACAGAAGAAATCCTAAAGCGTCCCGCGAGTGGTGCGCGCGCGGCCAAGTGGCGGGAAAAGTGAAAGCAGCTGGCGGCCAAGTGGCAGCAAAAGTGAAAGCAGCTGCAGCGTCCCGCGAGTGGTGCATGCGCGCTTGGGAGAGCAGTCTTCACTTTTCAAGCACTGCACTCGTGCTTGTGGCGCGCCGCTGCTCGCTCCCGCAAGGTGGATGCCGCCACAAGCACGAGTGCAGTGCTTGAAAAGTGAAGACCGATGGCTAAAGGCCCTCCTAGAGCAGCGCATGCGCGCTGCCTAGGCGAGATCTAAAAAATGAAGAAAAAAAGTATTCTGAATCACAGTGCGTGCATAGTAGAAGGACACTAATCAAATGACATGAGGCATATGGTGGCAAATTAGGAGGCACCTAAAAAGAATGACAATCAAGCCACTAAATGGGAAGTAATGGGCGAGCTCCAAGTCCTTTACTGTATGCAATACCACTCGCAACAACAGCGCATGCACGCTGTTAGGCGAGACCTAAAAATAGCCCAAATATGGCCTCGGTCATTGAATCTTAGCAAGGTTGATTTTCCACTTTTGCCAAATCAACCCTGTCCTGAATAAAAGGCTTGTTGAGCTGTCTGATCCTCATCTCGCTTGACAAGACATGAGACACCCTTCCTTCCCTTTCAGTCTGAGGGAACTCAAAATCAACACTAACCGTAAAACTTATAGGAACTGTTTTTGGCAAGTTAGAAAAAGCTATGTTGTTCACAATACACCTGCCCTCTTTGACTGCTGATCAAAAGCCAAATCCCAGTATAAACCATTTGAAATCGGAAGTGTGAAACATGGTAAGACATAGTAGCCTACATCAGTACAGATCATTGCACTTTTCCAGTTAGTCAGGTGCCCTGTCTGGGCATAAACTGCCCTTATGCTTATTTTTTCCTGGGTTTTCCACAATTGGTGTATTAGGGCATGATTACGAGTGGGCTGGTTAATTCCGACCCATGCGTAAAACCCTGTTTACACATGAGGTGGATTTACGAGTTTGAAGGTATTTAACGCATCTGAGAATTATTGCTTATGTTAAATAACTCAACCTTCATTAAATTTCAGCAGGTCAAATCTGCTGAAATTTAACGGTGGAAAAGCATAAGGTATTTACCTTATCATGCGGAGTTTGGTGCACTAAACACCAAAATACATGTTATTACCCTCAAACTCGTAATAGGTGTTATCTATCGCACCCAATAAAGAACGTATCCCATGTTGTTTTTATTTATCAGGTGCGGTAAATAACACCTAAACTCATAATCAGGTCCTAAGTGACAGTTTCCTCCCTGTGCGATGTAGGCTACCAATTGATGTAAGATCTCTGTATACATTTTTGCACTCTATATAATCTGTTACAATATCAACTATTTAGTGATCTGTAAACTGTGCTATGGTGTTGTGCAACCTTATTTTAAATCTCTGGTGGGACCTAGATATTGTTGTAGTGAGTTGTATTTGGAACTGAAATTCCAGCGGGTGCATTTCAAACACTGGCTAGCGCAAATGTGTTTTTTTACTATCACTGTGAGAGGATTCTCAGAGACTGGATTCTAACCTGGGTTTAAATTTTCCAAAGTCGGCAGTGCTAGCCACCAAGCCACATCTGACAAGTCATTGCTATTGGTATGGGCATGGGGATTCATTGTAAGAACATATCGAAAAGTGTGCCTAGTGCTTGGCGGCTTCGGACCACATAAAGCTCTATGTTACTTTTAAAAACAAACCTAGGGAGAAACTAATATTTTAAAATATTTATGAGAGGTTAAAAATGCAACATTATAGAGTCGAACAGGCACCAATATTTAGGTGCGCATCTGACAGTTCAAGGAGCAATTAAGGTGATAATTAGTTCAGATGGTAGGGTATATGGTAGGGTATTTGTGGAGATTTAGATACCCAACATAGCCATAGCCTTGATGTTGCGATGCACAGATGGTTAGAAACAGCTTCATCAGCAGCCCAGTAGCAACCAAACCCCAAATGAACTGAAGTAACCTTCTGTTTTGTATTAGTATGTCCTTGGTAACAATGGTACTTCCTGTTAAAGTTGTTCCTGTAGGACTGCCCTGAGGCTACTAGATGTCTCCCTAACCAGCTTACTCTGTTTCCCATTCTCCAGTTCCCAAAAAAGACTGACCAAACAAAGCATGTTGACAGAAGAATGTCTCCTGAATGGTGTACAGTCACGTTTCCCTGCCCTGAGGGCCTGAATGCTTACATCTGGTATACTGGTTTTTGATTTTTTCACTTGAGTCAAGCAAATCTAGCACATGAGCAGAGGCCTAGTTCTATCCCTTGACATGAATGAGGTATTGGACTGGTCCTGTGACCTGGAGGGGTGCACTAAGCATGCCCTCATTGACAGACAGTGGACTGTCCCTGTCATGGATCGAACACATAGGGGCATATTCACAAGAAATAATCGCCGAGTTAACAGCACTTTATCGCAGCCAAAGTTGCGATAAATTTATCGCCCCATTCACAGGCCGGTGTTAACAGCCCACAGCACCATGTTTACCTGCGATAGCAGCCGCGAAAAACATCGCCACGGATGAACCCTGCAACTATCGCTAGTGAGATGCAGAGTAGGCGTTCCCGTGCCAAAAACCCCGACAACACAACTCCACAACATTCACAACGAACAGCCAGAACTGCGATAAGAACACAAAACACGCGATAAGGCGCATTAGCAGCATGAAAATAACACCTGCTCTGACCTGGTGCTAAGTCGGACCACAGTCCGCACCACAAAAGGGAGCTCAGCCCACAGCCACATCGGAAGGGCAGCAGATGCCATGGAGCCACTTGTCATGCGGCTCAGACACTCAAGAGGGCCACAACACCCACCGCCACCACCCCAGGACCCCATACAGCACCCGGAACCCCCCCCCCCCAACCACCACCCAGGCAGCGCTGACAAAGACAGCGGACCCCCAGGAAACACACCAGCCTCAGAGACCCAACACCTGACATTGTCATTGCCCAATACAAGCTCAAAAGGACAACCATCGCACGCATCATGACCAACATCCCACCCCAACAGGCCGACGCCACAAACACAGCGGACAACCAACATCACACCCCACACAAAGCTGCTGGTTGTGCTGCACCTGTTGCTCCTGGTACCCCCCAACCAACACCCGCCACAGTCGGAGGAGTCACACAGCCAGCCACATCCAAGTCCCTCACACTTGTCCTGGACATCACCACAGCCTGGTACCCCAGTCCCCATACGTCAAACATAATGCACAGGATCTGCTGGAGACCAAGCAAGGCCCATACGCCATAGCTGGATGCACGCACGTGTTGTGGGAAATCCACAGCACACGTCACACCTGTGCCCCCTGCCGACACAGCACACAATCGCCGCAACAGAAAGCACACGTCTCGCATCAACGTGCAGGCAACATCCGAACACCATGGAACCTCCACCAATCCAGCCACTGTGCACAATTCCTCCATCCTCCGACAGTCCATCAGCAACCAGCGTCCCCAGAATGGCACCAAGGGAAATGTACAGCCCCTTGGCAGGTACCAAATGAACACCCCACTCACCTCAACTCCACAACCATGCAACCCACAACTCTGGCAATGCACACATCACAAAAACAAAAACAACATGCAAAACAACATGCCCACCCACCAGACACGACAGGACAACTCACAATGGAAACCTGGGCAAGCCGTGAACATGAGCCATCAACGGCATGGCACCTCAGCCACACACTAGTAGAATGTGGGTCGAGGTGGCAACCAGGCATGTGTGAAGGATGCTGGAGAACCATGATTAGGAAACTACACAATGCCTAGAGTGGCGGAGATGTGCTGGACAGACCGCAGTATGCAGAACACACCCATATCCATGGCGACATACACCTATGGTGTATGGAGTGTAGTGGACAGTGGATGCAACCATGTCACCCCGGCCAGTGGGGGACTTTGCGGAAATGTTGCCTGTTTCGCCCCCCGTAACCGTGAGCGGAGTCCCGGCGTACGCCAGGCTAGCGTAGGGGTGTGAATAAAAAGCACGTAGCCCTGGGCGTGGACCTCTTCCGGAAAGCCCAACGTCTCTGCCAGGGTGGCGCTACTCACCACGCCACGAGGCTGACGCCATCCTCGTGAGCGGAGTTGCCTACGATCCTGTGTGCATGCCGTACCCCGGACCGCTGGACCCCGAACCCATTAGGTCCGCCCATGCGCAGCCAGGCCACACTGATCACCTGCCGACACCGGCGTGTGTCACGGAGGGCGAACCACGTGCAGGCGCAAGCTCCAAGCCCGAGGCCCGCGAACTTGGCAGCCTCCTCAGACCATCACGGGCTCCATGACAGAGGCCCACTTTAGTCCTTTCTCGTTGACGTACTCTACTGCCGCCTCCGGCCTACACCACGGTCAAGTAGGTCGCACATTTGGAACTGAGTCTTGATTACACCATGGCAGTGAACATTATTTAAGGCAGAGTTCATGTCACTATACTCCCTTCGATGTGGTACCACCAAGTCTGTGCATAGCATCACAACCACACGTGTCTGTGGGCCTACGTGGTTTACTGCCCTCGTCCTATGCTATGCACGAGTAGGTCACAGAATTGGAACTGAACATCGATTATTCAAAGGCAGACTACATCTCCTCGCACGCAAGGAGAGGTGTATGAGGATGACGTGTTGCAGTCCAGAGGGAACAGGATCATCGTTACGGAGGTGATCGAACACTACCGACAACTGCCCTGGAGTCACCAACTCTGTGCATCGCGAGCCAACGACAGGTGGGTGTGGGCCACTGTTGACCGCTGCCTCTGGCCTACACTGCGGTCCAGTAGGTCACAGAGTTTTGATTTAGCGATGGCGGAGTTCATATCAGTGTACCGGCATCATGGCAGACTGCATCCCCTCACAGCACCGGTGCCACTAAGTCTGTTACCTGACATTCATGGACACTGTCTGGTCGTACCTAGGTGGCGTTTGAGTCAATGGACTAGGGGCTAGTGCTCATCCTCATGTAGCTGACACCGAATTGGTGGTGAAAACGAGGCTGGCTCTTTCCACTCCGCCATTTGCTGCTGCCTGATAACATCAGACCTTCCGCATCATGCCCTGGAAGACACCCTCCTCTGTCCCCCACAAGCCTACGCCACATTCACTTTGGACATCGATGAGGACCTGCTCACTGCGCGTGGACCTACCTCAGTGCATCACAAGTCACCGTCCCGTGGCAGGGTGCCTGTGCCGGCCGCTGTGCATACGGGGCCTCTAATTGTGTGCTGGTCAGGTCCGGGACCCCTTCTTCTGAGATATTGGATGGCCTCTGAGGCAATGGCCACAGGGTCATCAACGCCATGTGTATGTGGCCCTGCGCTGTCCGCTGCCTCCAGCCTCAACTGCGGTCCACCAGGGCTCACACATCAAATCGAGGCCTGACCGATCCGGATGTCGCATTACCAAAGGAGGCACACGCCACCACTGCCAGGACCACCTCCAACCACCATCTGCCAGAGTTGAAACGGTGGTCCTGACGGACTTACGGAGTTGCTCACACCCGTTGTGGATGCCATCATCAGTCGGATACCCTGCTCAGCACTCCAGGTGCCACTGACGCAGTGCACCGCAAGCCATCGTCCGTTACTGATTGAGGTTTGTGTTGTGAAGAGGTTGCGCAGCAATGTCACCTCAAGCAGTGTGGGAGACCTGGGACGCTGATGAGGAAGATGATGCAGGTCTAACAGACCCCACTGCATCTGCATCAGGAATGTCTCGAAGGGACACAATCCGAGACTTTTTCTTCACCTGGGTGCGCTCAGCTGTGGTGCACCTACCTCAGTGCACTGTGACTCTCGGACACTTCTGTTTGCATGTTGTGTTACCTCAGTACTTTCTCCGGCACCCTCCATGTTGCTCAGCAGTTGACTCTGTCATGCAGGTGTTTTCAGTTTCCGTTGCACTGGTGTCCACTGTTCAATTGGTTGCCAGCATCAAACACTGCGTGCGGGCTGGCTTGCACTCACCACACACACATCCACAACAGGCGTCACTGTACATGTGGCCCTGCCAATAACACGATCGGGCGCACATGCCCATAGCCAGTACAACATGATGTCTACGTGTGTCCCAGTGGTCTTGTATGCATGAGGGCCCTGTGCCCTATGACATTACATTGTGCTGTGTACATCTGATGCAGACATGTCACCGCAGGCAGCGGGTTGGAGCTTTGACATGTAGCTTTGTTGTCACCCACTCAATTCATAAGGGGAGTGACCAGGGCCGTCGTACGCAGGGCTAACTTGGGTGTGTGACTGTTATTTGCGCGCCCCTGGGAGTGGTTCTGTACTGTGAATGTGCATCTGCATGTGTCTCTATGGCAGTGTGGGTCTCCTTTGTGGGTGTGTGGGTGGTCCCTGAGGGTGATCGACACCAACGTATGTGTTCTAGTTCCCCTTCCATGGTTTCTGCACCCACCCACACCTGTTGGGCCACCTCCTTTTGGCGTGCTGACACCTGGAATTGGGGTGCCATGTGTGGGTGTGTGAAGTGTCGTGAGCCAGCTGTGCTTGCGGGTGCTTCCTGCTGTGTGGTCTGTTGCGGGCTCTGTGTTCTCCTCTGCATAGCTTGTCTGCCCTGGTCCTGGTGTTGGGTTGCGTGGGATGTCCATGGGCTGTTGTAGGGCGTCGGTGTCGAAGGTGTGGTGGTCCTCTCCGGCATCACAGATGTGTTGTCTTCTGTGCTCTGTTGGAGGTGTTGTGTGCCCCTCTTTAATGTGAAGGGGAGATGCATGTTGACATTGTGTTGATGTCTGTGTTGGCGCATTGTTCTGGTTTACATGCAGACTGTATGGCAATGTACATTGTGACTGTGAGGTACTGGTTACTTCTGCGGGACAGTGTACATTTGGACTACATGACGGATGTGAGGTCGTATGAGTATATTTCCATTTCACAATTTGCTGCTCTGTCAGATGTAGTAGACATGTTTCTGTGCATGTTCGGAGCCAGTTGTGTCCTCTGTTCTGCAGTGTCGGCTATGCGCATTGAACCACGTTGTCCTCAATGTGGGTGTGATGTTCTTGCTATGTGTGTGTGCTGCAGTGTGCCATGGGGATGAGGGACATGTTCCTGGGTAATTGTGAGGGTGCATCTCGTTGTGCCTGTGTGCCATTGTGCCCATCTCCCCCAAGCCCCCCAGTCCCTGTTCATTACTCGCCCTGTTGATGTTGTCAGGTCCTCTCGAGCTGTGTCTGTACTCACTACTCCTTGCACCGTCTCCACACTGATGACTGTGGCCTAGGTTTTCTCCAGCTCCTCCTGTGTTGCTGGACTGCCACCTCCTGTCGCCACTGCTGCCTTCCTGTTGGCCGCGGGTTGGTGCCTGGTTTTGGTTGTCACATATGCCGGCGCCTCTTGGCCTCCTGGATTTCCCTCCTCGGAACTCCGACTGCATTCCAGGTGGTCTGCTTGTGGGTCAGTTGCTGGTAGTGTTCCGTCATCTCCGTGACGCTTGTCTTGTTTTCCTGCTCTCTGCACCCCGTCTTCCTCTCCCTCTTCTCCTTCGCCTTCCCCAAGCCCGTTGTTCCTTGCTGGTAGTCTGTGGGGGTTGTGGGGTGCGCGTTGGCTTCTGGGCTGGGTCGGTTTGCATCCATGTTGCGACGTGCTTTGGCTTGTTTCTGGTGTGTTGTTTCTGTCTTTTTTGAGGTGCATTTGCCCGCCAGACGCGTGGTATTTGCAGGCCTGTGGCTCGGTTTCGTGGCTTTTTGGACCGCGTTGGCCTCGTTGCATGTTTTCTTGCGTTCGAGTTTTGCATTTTTGCGGTGTGGCATTGGATTTTGCGTGGCCAGTTGACGCGTTATCTGGTGACTATCGCATGCTACTGCCGCGTTGTGAATACTTGGTTGGCACGGCGTAATTTTCCCGCGTTGGGCTGCGATGTTGGAAGTTGCGTTAGGCTACTCTTGCCGTAGTTATCACAAGTTCTTGTGAATATACCCCATAGAGCGGTGGTTGTGACCAGACCTTTTTTTCTGTGTCACTATCGAGGAAATCTAATTGCCCGCTCTTATAAAGGAATTCTTCTGTGTGCTTACTCAACTCCTAGTACTAACATCCCAAGTGTATATTGTGTGTGGTTGTGTGTGTAGCCTTTGTGGTACATGCGTAGTCTGTGTGGGTGAATCACATTAATGGAGTCCTGTTGAATCCATTTTTGGATACTCCAGGCCTGGCTATTTGCACACAGTGGAAGTGAGGTTGTTTTCCCAGACAGTGGAAGTGCATTGCTGACATTTCTTAAGTTGGATGGAGGAGACCTACACACTGACGTGAGTGGAGATGAGACTCCTTTAGAAATTCAATGAGGCCTTTTACTGGGTTTGGCTCTGCTGATTGGTCCTCCAAACACTGCTATTTAGGGATGGTGGGTGTGAAGGGAAGGACTGTAGACTCTGTTGTGCAAAGTGAAGGGGACTCTTTAGGTGAGATCCCACCTTCTGTGTTTCCCTGATCACACTCTGTTTGGCTGATGACAGCCAGGTGCAGAAACCTCACACCTCTTTCTTCCCCTTTTGTGGGTCCTTCAGGCCGGAAAGTAGCCTGCTGTGAAAAGTATCATTCTACAAAAAGAATGTGCCTCAAGAGCAGCCTGGAAAGGACAATAAAAAGGAGACTCATTCCAAAGAGGTTCTTAAGATGCAGACAGTGGATACTGATCCCTTATCTGATTTTGCTGTATAAAATTGGGACCCAACTTGTTCCAGTCCCAAGTCCTCTAAGTCCAAGGAAGGGAGTGCGCCATAGAGTACTGAGAGAACTGCTGTGCATCCATTACTGGTGCCTACCTGACAATCAACTGCCCAGAGGTGAGGGGACATCACCTGAGCCTGAAGTCTAGCTGGAAAAGCTGCATTACTGACCCAAAGTGCCTGGAAGCCTGTCAGCCTGTTGATAGAGGGAAGAATCATACCTGCAGGAGGATTGCATGTCCAGAAAGAGTGAAATGCATCATGCCCCAGATGTCTGCAGAACACCCAAATGAAGAAGACAGAGAAGAGAATGATCTGTGGACCCTGGTGTATGTGGGTTTCAGTTGGAGTCTCTCCACAGTGAATCCAGATGGGAACAGTGAAGTCTCAGGCTCTGATCGCAAGGCCCACTTGGGGTAGTGATCCTGAGTTGAAATCCAGCCTGTGCATGGCCATGTTGTCAACAGTAGATCGGTACATGTGTGGCCACATTGCAAGAGAAGATCAGCCTGTGCCTGGCCTAACCAAGCCCGGAGAATTGTCCTGAGCATTGCCGCACCAAGCCTGGAGAATCAGCCCATGCAGGGTTCAATCCCTCACTTGGGAATGTGGCTCCTGTCTATTCAACAGGTGCAGAAAAATCACTGGGGTCCGCACCAAAGCAGGACTGCTGGATTTGCGTCTGATGGGTGGCCACCCCAGCAACGAGTGTGGGGATACCAGATGGAGTTGCCAGTAGTGCGGAACCTCCCAGAAGAGTCAGCAGTGTGATTGTGCCAAGGACTGATCTTCCACAGGTGATAAAAAACTGTAAAAACTGAACTCTGAGACAGCACAGGCGCATTAGAGTGCTGATCTGCTCGTGACCTATAATCACACTAACACTCCATTTAAAAGGATGCGTGAACCACCTCGACCAGAAGGGGGGACTACGGGGAGGTAGCAGAGCATGACCGTGCCTAACAGTGAAAAGGATTCTAAATTATGTAGTATTCCATTTTAAAGAGCATTCAAGTATTTTTTCCCTTCAAAGTCAAGCACAGGCTTGGACATTCATTTATTGCACCGCTGTGTGATTGTAAAGTTCTGAACTCGAACACCCCCATGACCTCCCTGAGAAGTCTGTGACCGCTCACCATCTCTACCGCTGAGAGTCAAGAGCTGAAGGGATTGCACTTGGCCTAGTTTGCAAAGCCATAATAGGACGTACTGCGGATTATCAGAGGAATTTCACGCCAACCCCCAGGGTTCAGGTCCAGTAGCCCCTGCTTGCCCCAAAGCCCCCCTTATGGAGTCTGACAAAGCATGAACGAGACTTTGAGGGACAGCAGGGGGTAATGCTGGCGTTGGGTGCATGCAAGCTTGAGGAGCAACCATAGTACCCCCAGGGGCACCCCGCTTTCCCCCTCCCCCAAATTTGGTTACCCAATGAAAACACAAGAAACAGTTGTAAGTGGGTAACAAATGCTGCAGGTTTTATTACATAATTCCAGGGTATGTAATAGGTGGGTTATCTTACGGGCGATCCAAGGGCAGGCGGCCATCTACTTCACCTGCCCGCCTGATGAGCCGGGCAGCACGGGAACGACCCGCAAGTGCTGCCCCCCAAGTGATTCTTTTTTCGATCACGTGCCGTTGAAATTCTACTCACACCCCCCCTCTCGGGGCGGAGCGTCGCATAGCAAGCCCCCGGTTGTTCAGGCCCACAACCGCCCGCAGGCCTAGCGGGGCGCCGACCGGCTTCCGGGACCTCTCTGGAGGCTCCTCGTTTTGGCTCAGGCACCACGTGGTGCCGCGCAGAGGTACCCTTTGTACCGGCCTGCTTCCAGATCGCCCTGTAACTCCGCCTGCAACGAAAAAGGAAAAACATTACAACGCTTAGCAAAAACCCCACCCCACCACTCCTACGCCGGGTAAGCGGTAGGGAGGGAAAAAGGCGAGGTGGGCGACAAAGAGGTCGCCAGTGAGGGTGGGGGAAGGCTAAATAGCCTCCCCCTCACACCTGGGCCCGGAAGTGACGCGCATTGCGCGTCACTTCCGGCCCTGACACGAAGGGGGGGCACCAGTCGAAGTCCCTGCCCCCGCCCCCCCCCAAAGGAGGGAGTGGGGAGGGGAGACCGGGGCCCCGGGGCCACTAAGGCGCCGACCGGCCCCCTGCGGGGGCCGCGGTCAGCGGCATAGTACCCCCAGGGGCACCCCGCTTTCCCCCCTCCCCCAAATTTGGTTACCCAATGAAAACACAAGAAACAGTTGTAAGTGGGTAACAAATGCTGCAGGTTTTATTACATAATTCCAGGGTATGTAATAGGTGGGTTATCTTACGGGCGATCCAAGGGCAGGCGGCCATCTACTTCACCTGCCCGCCTGATGAGCCGGGCAGCACGGGAACGACCCGCAAGTGCTGCCCCCCAAGTGATTCTTTTTTCGATCACGTGCCGTTGAAATTCTACTCACACCCCCCCTCTCGGGGCGGAGCGTCGCATAGCAAGCCCCCGGTTGTTCAGGCCCACAACCGCCCGCAGGCCTAGCGGGGTGCCGACCGGCTTCCGGGACCTCTCTGGAGGCTCCTCGTTTTGGCTCAGGCACCACGTGGTGCCGCGCAGAGGTACCCTTTGTACCGGCCTGCTTCCAGATCGCCCTGTAACTCCGCCACAGCCCTGGAGGCGGCTAACCGTCGCAGCCAGGGCCCCCCACCAACCTAGCTCTTTACCTGCACCCTCTGTTCACCAATGCTTCGCTTAAATCCAATAAAAACAGGTCCATGCCTATTTGAGAGAGGTGTACTCCATCTAAGTCGAAGTACCCTTTTACATTCCCCCGAATCATCTCATGGCGAAGAAAGCCCAAACCCCTTTGGGACGTGAACTTACGCATTGCTCCATTAATGCGCCTCCTGGAGTGCTCTACCGCTTCTAAGGATTTAGCCCCCCGCCAGGACCTGCGGGGGATGATCTCCGACCACACGATCTCACACTCGCCCAGACGCTTGCAGATTTCCCCTAAGTCTCTTTTCATGGCTAATAACAGCAATCGTCTCCCTAGGGTAACAAGGTCGTTCCCACCCAGGTGTATCACCAACAGGTGGGGCAAGGTGGATCCGTGTGCTCTTAGTCTCTGCTCGATCTTATTCCTGAGTTCGAACCATCTCATCCCCGGCACCCCCATCCATTCCACTTCAGTCTGAGAGAAGTGTCGCATCCAATTCCGGTGCGATGCCCATTGGGCCGCCCGGGCGACAAATGAATGCCCGATCACCCACACCACTCGTCCTAATAAAGAGGAGACATGGTGTACACACAAGTTATTTAATCAGAAAGGGTGATTTCAACGATACACACTATAAAATCACAAAACACATTAACTAAAGGCTGCCTCACGGGCGAACATATCTTATAACAATCAGATTCCCAACGCCCCAATTTCTTCACCTGTGCGGCCTCTAATCCCGCCAGGTGAGCGGCGGTGGCAGCGCCAATGCGGAAAGAGTGGCTGGAATACCTTCTGTCCGGCCGGGCGAGCCCCGCCCTGGCTAAACTGGCCCTGATTACCTGCTCGAACTGGTATCTAGTTACGGGGGTACCATTTGAATGCAACAGAAGATAACCAGGGCCGGGCGGTCTGTACTCCAAAAACGCCTTTACCCATTGTACTGGGCAGAACCTGGGGTCACCTAGGGGCTGAAGAACCACCCTGATCCCCCGCCCCGCCTGATCAGTCTTGGACTTGCGTAAATGAATGGTCAGTGACCCGGAAATAGACACATCTGAAATTGCCAGCGCATCCCCTGAACAGTCGACCTTGGACCTAGCCACTAACTCGCTGACTCTGAATGCCCCGAAAAATGCTAAGCAGAATGTGGCTGAAAACAGCGTGGCCTCGTAATGAGAGTAGGTGACTAGCTCGAGAGCCCCTAGCATGCCTTTCAGGATTTCGAAATCAATGGGGGCCCGATTATCAGGGGCCCTGGGCTCCTCCCTAGCCCAGCCCTTCAAGGCGGCCCGGATAGGATAGGAGTTAGTGGGATCCGCCCCGCCAGACAACCTGGTGTCGTGGCTTACGGCCGCCAAGTGACTGCCTACCCATGAACGGCTTTTCCCCTGTCCCCTAGCCCACACCAGAAATGCTCGGACCTGGGACACCAACGCAGCCCCTGAAGTACCCAGCGCTACAGAAGTTGCTCTGAATGTTGCCATGTGGGCGCTGTAACGCTTTCTGGTACCTGGGGCCAGAGCTCTTTCTCCCATCGCCTTCAGGCTCAGTCCCACTGCAGGATCCTCCATAGATGGTCCGGGAATGGGGTCATCTGCGCTCTCGCCCGCGGCCAGGCCTCCCTGAATCGGAGCCACTGAAAACGAGAAAGAGCGTCAGCTGCCACATTTTGAATACCCTCAATGTGCCTGGCTTTAAACTCCACATTGATGCGCAGGCATGCCCGGACCAACTCCCTTAGTAAGCACAGCACCAGCCGGCACCTAGCGGACTGGTTGTTAATTGCCTGAACGACCGCCATGTTGTCAGACCAAAATACCACCTTTCTGTCTGACAACGCCGCCGGCCATAGGTGTAGTGCAACAACAATCGGGAAGAGCTCCAGAACAGTAACATTTTTGGTGATCCTACGCCTGCGCCAAACATTGGGCCATCCCTGAGCGCACCATTCCTCACCCAAGATAGCCCCGAAACCTTCCCTGCCTGAGGCATCTGTGAAAAGACAAAGTTCCTGACTGTCAATCCAGGGCTGCTTCCAAATTACCGTCCCATTAAAGCGGGCTAGGAATTCGCTCCACACCACCAGATCCTGCTTCAAACCTGTCCCCAGCTTGACCCAGTGATGTTTCTTTTTTATACCAGCGGTCGCCCTTGCTAACCTACGGGCAAAGACCCTCCCCATGGGTATGACCTTTACCGCAAAATTCAGAGTCCCTAGCAGGCATTGGATTTCACCCAGAGTAGCCTTGTCCCTACCCAGTAGATCGCAGATCTCCTGACGCAAGGCCTGTACCTTATCCGCAGGGAGTCGGGACACGCCCTTTACTGTGTCCAACTCGATGCCCAAGAATACCAAAACCTGCGCCGGACCCTCGGTCTTACCAGGAGCTAAAGGTACGCCCAAGTGTCCTGCCAATTCCTTGAAACATTGCAGCGCCCGTGCACAATCTTGCGAGTCAGCTCCCCCGATGAACAGGAAATCATCCAGGTAGTGGGTCACTCCCTCAATGCCATACCTGTTTGTTAAGGCCCACTGTAGGAAGGAGCTGAACGCCTCAAAGTACGCACAAGACACCGAGCAACCCATGGGCATACACCTATCATAAAAGACCTGGTCCCCCCACTTGAAGCCCAGAAGGTGTTGGCTGTCCGGGTGTACTGGCAGCAGCCTGAAAGCTGATTCGATATCAGACTTGGCCAACCAGGCTCCCTTCCCTGCCCTCCTGATCATGTCGACTGCCAGATCTAGGGAGCAGTAAGACACTGAGCATCTACCTTCGTCAAGCCAGGAATTCACGGAGTCCCCTTCTGGGTGTGATAGGTTGTGAATAAGTCGGAAAGCCCCTGGCTCCTTTTTTGGTACCACCCCCAGGGGAGAAATCACAAAGTGGGGCATAGGGGGTGAGGAAAATGGGCCCGCCACCCTGCCCAAAGACACCTCCTTCGCTATTTTATCCCGCACTACCTCCGGGTGCTCCCTAGCTGATTTCTGATTCTCCGCATCCCTGCTCACTAAGGGGCCTTGATAAGGAATGCGGAAACCGTCTAAGAAGCCCTCAGAAATGAGGGACCCTTCCCTGCTAGTGTATCCGCGGAGGGCGCTGAGGAGGTTCTTTACGCTGATGGGAGAGGGCCCTTTCACATGGTCGTGTGGGGCAAGGTCATGCGCGCTGGCAGATGTGTTCGCGGGGGGCCAAAGCGCAGGAGGGGGAACCCCCCCTGGGCTACTTGCTCGAGGAAGGCTTGTCGGGAGTGTCGCGCTTGGAGCATACGGTGGCGGCATGGGGTGCCCCGCACACACTGCAATTGTGTGAGAAACGGCATGCTTTGTCCCAGGAGCAGAACCCTGCATTAAAGAGCCTGCAAGTCCCAGAAGACCGTGCCCGAAAGCCAGGCCTGCGACCCCCCCCCACGACCGCCCCGAAAGGACTTCCTGTTCTGCCATTTCCTCTCCTGTTTATCCTCTTTCTCTTTGCTCTTTACACCGCTCTCTGTACCTGACTTTGTCGTAGACCCCTCAGTATGCTTGCCCATGTGTTTTACCCATAAACGGACCTCCAACTGGTCCCACTCAAGATCTGGGCAGATTGCTCTTTGTCTACGGAAGTCACAGTCGTAGTGGTACCATCCCATGCCCCCACCCTTAGCAGCCTCTTCTGTAATCACGCTTGCATAGTGGAAGAGACCTGGCCCTTCGTCTGGGAATTTCTCCACTATTACTGCCGCAAAGATGGCAAAGGCCTGACCCCAAGTCCCAATATTTTTTGCGGGATATAAATGATACCGCACCCTCTTGTCCTCTTCCTTGTTGCCCATCCTCCTGGTATCTACCCCCTCCGCCCCATGCATGAGAAGGGTGAAGATATCGATAAATTCCCTGCGCCAAATCCCTTCTTTGGCCACTAAAGGGACCATCCAAGCGAGTGAGCAGCGGCCCGATACTAGCGGGGCCGTGGTAACTAGAGGCTTAGGTGCTACGGCTAGTGTTGATGCCGGCGTCGGTACCACCGGGGGAACCACTACTGCGGGATCGACCGCACTTGCCGCGCTCTCGGCCACAGCAGCAGCTGGGGGTGGGGGCCGCGGAGGAGGTTCCACCGCAGCCGGCAGCTGACCCCAGACCTGCGTGAAGCCCCCCGGCGCCGGGGTCACACTCGGTGGCGGTGGGGCGGACGGGCCGACCCCTAGGGGTGACCTGGCAAGCAAAAGACCGGATCTGACCTCAGCCATGAAGTCTTTTAAAGTGTCTGAAAGCTTACCCAGATCCTCTGCTGATGCAAATGTCGCCTGGGGCGGGCAAGGCAGTACGTTGTGCGTCCCCGTCCCCAAGCCAACCGCCGCCTGGGGGGGTCGATGAGGCCCTGTGAAGAGGGGCCGCTCTATTTCGAGCCGGTGGTTGCTCAACCGGAAAGTCTTTGCTCGTGGGGCGGCGGATTCTTTTCGACCGTGACGGGCCCACAACCTCCCCTACATCCTTATCCGTAGCCGGACCGTCCATCGATATCCCAGAGTCTGGGGGGGTACTGGCTTTCAATAGTTCAGTCGCCCAAGCTAAACCCTTGGCCCTCGTCAGCTCCAAGAAGGCGGCAATCCGGGCTTCCTCTGAAGTGTCCGGCACGGACTCCTCAACCTGTGTCCCTGGTGTGAAAAGGGGGGGGGGATAATCCTTGGCTGTCCATCACTTAGCAGTTGCTCTCTCTTATCTGCAATTGGGAAAGAGAGAAAATTAACCGCCTGTTCGCCCCCTTTGAGGCCGATTCGTTGCTCCAGAGTGCCACATGCTACTCTGAACGGTACCCCCTTCCCCCACCTGCCCGTACTTACTCCCGTCCGAGCCCCGAATACGGAGGATGTTTGGCTCGCGTCTCTCTGTTGCCACTTAATAATCCTCCAGTCACCGAAAGCGGACGAATGTACTGAAAGAGAAACCAGCATAAGCACAAGAAATATGCATACACGAAAAGGCGTGACTGAAACGCAGAAAAAGGGGGGGGGGGGTGTCAAGTGGGCGCGGGGGGGGGGGGGGGGAAAAACAGGTGTTCATACAAATCACTTTTAACCACGCACACCCTGTTCGCGTCTACCCCTATCCCCACCTTGAACCTGGCAAGCAGCATGGTGCTCGCTTGCGCCCCACCCCTGTACTACTTTCCTGGTGCCCATTTGCCCCAAAGTCGCTGTCTCACGGGAAGCGAACGCGGCAATTATCCATTCATTCGCGTTTATATAGCGTGCACTAGGAAATTATTGGCGCGCTTTACATTACGTATTCAGGCACGGGGGGCCAACTCACTGTCCGGAAGTGAAAATTGCACAGTACCCGCGCTGTCCCAAAAAAGGGGGGGGGGGGGTGGGCGAGTTAAATGGAGACGCACACATGTACAACGCATGCCCCCCCCCCCCCATGCATCAATCCTCCTAGCGCAAACAAGATTGTGCACTTTAAACCATCACCCTGCATAGGATTGCTGAACCAGGAGGGGGGGGGGGGGGTTGCCGGGATAAAGATCCACGAGATCCCATGCCGGTGACCCGACCGCGCGCGGCATTTCTGCGCACAAATGGCTTTGTTTAGGTTGCCGCCTCAATATTGCATGAAATACAATGTACCGACAGCAGATGATTTGGTGTTCACACATATCGCTATTAATAATGCACACCCTGCTCGCCTCTACACCTACCCCAAACCCGATACCTGGCAAGCAACAACATGGTGCACGCCTGTGCCAAGCCAATGAATTTACTGTAGCCCATTGAGCCATTGCCCCCTATGTAGTGCAGCGTCGCGCGCTAGCTAGGCCCGACGGTATCCAAGCGCGTTAAATGAACCGTTATAGTGTTCCACCCCGTTCGATTCATAAGGCCCGACATGCTTAAATATTGCGTGCTCGACCCGAAATTCTCGGAGCTCAAAAGAATCGTATCCGCATTCGAATGGGCCTGTTGTATCTGCATCGCGCACGCTCGACCCGCAGTTATGCGCACGCGTGCCGGCCCCCGCATCGAGGGGCGCTGTAGGCAGGGGGTGAAAGGAGACACAAGCCCGGCGCCTCTGCCACCAGTCATTGGTGCCCCTGACCCGTGTCCGGGGGGAAGACGAACCTGACCCGGACCTTCGAAGGGCAGCAGGCTCCATGAACATACCCCGCTCCCAGTGCCCGCCGACACACACGCCCCCCCCCACCTATGTGGAAAAGCTATCCCTGCGCGCCAACGGGCGCAGCAGCTCTGACCACTCGGCCACGAAAACCTTTCCGCGTGGCTCCACTAACGTCCCAATGTGACACGAAACCATGACCATGCATGCTTCTGTGCCCCCAAAACAGCGTCCCTCCAGGTGCGGTACCGTGCGCACTAATCATTAGGCCCTCCCTCCAGCAACACACAGCCAGGGCGTAAAACGAAGATAATTTCGTTACACGGAACGGAACAGTCAAACGGGAAAACGGAACACGCACACGCTCTAGATTACAAGCAAGCGGACACGAAGAGGTCTCAGTTAATATTCAAAACCATGCTGGGTTTACACTAAATAGCTGCAGTGGTATTCGAATCCGCGTCTCCGTAGAGACAGAAACGTTTCCCAAGCGCCTTCGACTGCTCGAACATTTTCCATCGCCGTAATTTCCCCATATGCGCATTAGCCCACTGAGCTGTCCTGCCTGCTCAGCCCACTCGCGCCTCGCTGAGCCATAAGTGCAGGCTGATATCCCCGGATCGAAGCGCCGAGATGCCCCGTGAGCACCCGCCGGGGCAAGGGGGAGGGGAGGGCACCCGTAGACCCAATACTCGCAACCGGCCGACAGCTCCCGCACATAAGGACGAGCGAAAAATCCCCCCCCCGGCCATAAACCCCAGTAGAGGTTAGCCCCTTAACGCTTAAGCACGCAACGGACAACATCCCACACAAGGCCCTGAGCCATCGTGGCCCAACTTGCGCCCTCCCCGCCCGCGGCCATCCGGGCCACAGGGCCCAGTCGACCTGGTACTGCCCAGGGACGGGGCCGGGGCGAGAAGGGTTAAGCAAGACTCACCTACGTACTGCAAATGGTGACGGCGGGACCCGCGAGGCGATGACGACGGACCGATGCGGCGAGGTCAAAGGCGAGGTGGGCGACAAAGAGGTCGCCAGTGAGGGTGGGGGAAGGCTAAATAGCCTCCCCCTCACACCTGGGCCCGGAAGTGACGCGCATTGCGCGTCACTTCCGGCCCTGACACGAAGGGGGGGCACCAGTCGAAGTCCCTGCCCCCGCCCCCCCCGAAGGAGGGAGTGGGGAGGGGAGACCGGGGCCCCGGGGCCACTAAGGCGCCGACCGCCGAGTGGCCCCCTGCGGGGGCCGCGGTCAGCGGCATTCTCCAAAGTGTCGCCAATGGGAAAACCTGAAACACGCATTGTGGCTTTCTTCCTAGAGCGTGAAGGTCCAGCAAGGTTACTACATTCTGTGAGGGTGTTTCAAGAGCGCTGCAAGTGAGTCTCAGTACGAGAGAGCTGGGGCCAGCAGACTCAGAGACGCATACTGCTGTAGCCACGCGCTGTGCGAGTAAGAGTCAGGAAGTGACGTGCTAGGGGAATGCGGACCTTGCTTGCCTTCTTGTGCAGCGGCATAATCCCTGCATATCGAGTCCTTAAAAGTATAATGCTCTTCCCCTGCAGAAGGTTAGGTTTGATGCAAAAAGCACAAACAAAAGGCTAATGTAGCACAGAAGTGACTCCAAGAAGAGAAGAATGAGACGAGTTGCTTGGATGTTTTTGGCTAGCTCCGAATCGACTAAAAAATAAAGGAAACCCCAATGACTGCAGAACGTAGAGATGTCAGTAGCTTCAAATTCTTCATGAACATCCACAAGAAGTAGAGGAAGTGGAGAACATCGATCTAGAAAAGAACTTTCTCACCTGTGTGATATATTGTAGCTGCCCTTCTTTTCCTATTGGCTGTAGTTTGCATACGTTCTTGAACGGCCTGGAGGTTAATTTCTAGATCTTGGCTGTTCGACTTAACAGCCTTTGGGCAGTCTTCCCCCCAATTGTTTGCCTTCCTCCTCCTTCTGACCTAGTTTCTGCTGGTATTAGGACTCTGCGCATTTTACCACTGGTAACCAGTGCTAAAGCGCTGCACTCTCCTGCATTTCTGAACTTGTGCACCCTCAAACATTTTTCTTTGTCGTGTGTCACTAGTGGAGGTTCAGTGTACTACACTTTCACTCACTGCATGATCTGGATTCGCTTATGTTTATGGTCTAGATTTACTTCTGGGGCCGTACTACATAGGTGTCCCGAGGGTGCAATGGGCATTTGCAACCGCTTTGTGCACCCCCGGGGAAACTTTGGTATTAGAGAAGGGGCTGCAGATGCTTGTGCGGCCCTTCTGTAATACCGATAGCACTGGCGCTCGTAAAGCACCAGCGCTACCTTCAGGGGGCATGCCCTCATTTACATGGGAGCATGCCCCATGCAAATGAGTGAATCCCTTTGCCTCTGCGCACGCGCCATATTACAGACGCGGGCGCAGATGCAAAGAAGCGGTCAGGAGGCACACTGACAGCGCGCCATCTAAAAGGCGACGCACTATCAGTGCGCCCCCTCATAGCAGCCATCTGGAGGGGGAATGGTCCCATGGACTCCCCAAACATCTCCTTGCAGACGGGTACAGTCACTGCAAGGGGATCTCTAATCCCCTTTAAAAGTGCAGGCGGGTTGCAGCCTGCACTGTGTAAACACGGAGTGGCTTCAAAGCAGCCACTCGTTTTTACACCGGAATGCGCTGCGCTGGGGCCAGTGTGAGTTTTCAGCTGCGCTGGGGGATGCGCATTCCATGTAATAGGGCGCACTCTCCCTGTTTGCACTTGGCGCACCTGTTTTAAGGTTTGCCGGGCGCAAACAGGGAAAGGGCGCCCTTTACAAAAAAAGAGGGCCCCTGGTGGTCTTATGTGATGCATGCTGGGTTCTTTTGTTTCTAGCAAGGGGGTGGAGTTTCACATTTCGTATGGTAGGGGAAGTTTCATTAGTCTCTCAATTCATGGCAAGGCCTCAATTTGTATTATATTTGTCTTTACACACATAGGGTGGTATTTGGAAATGACCCTAAGTGATATAAATCCTTATCTGTTGAATGACGGTTGTACCTTGTATTTTGATAAATTTTGTAATATTCAATAAGCTTTTTTTCTTCACTTGTAGTTGCCCCTGATGAAGGGTACTATACCCGAAACGCATTGGGTCGTTTGAAAGGCTACTGTGGATACACTGATTGTAAAAACACAACTTCTTGATGAAATTTTGCAAGTGTGCTGTTAACATTTGTGAATGGAATTGATCTCTACAATCAACTAAATTTAAAAAAAATGCTTGATTGGAATAGCAGAGATTTACTTCACTATTGAACTTTGACTCAAATTTATGTTTTATCTTTATGTTTACTTGGAAGCCTTAGGACGTTGCTGTGCATGCTGCCTCTAGGACTCCTCTCATAATATTCTTTTGTCAAAATTAACCTTTTGCCAGGCCCAATCCTTCACTTTTTATACATATAAGTAACCCATATGGTAGGCCCTGGACAACCAAGTGGGCAGGGTGCAATGTATCCAAAAGGCAGGACACGTACTTGCATGTTTTACATGTCCTGGTAGTGAAAAACACTTACATTAATTTTTCACTACTAAAAGGCCTATATCTTTCATACAATAAAATTGGGATTACCTTATTACATTGTATAAGCAAAATTTCCAAATGGGAGGACATAACTGATTCAAGTTTAGTGTCTCTGGAATCCTAATTTAAAATCCTAATTTATGATGAAGTCGGATTGTAGATTACAATTCTGGAAAATGCCACTTTTAGAAAGTTAGCATTTACTTGCTTTAGCCATTCGGTGCCTGTAGCCTGTCTCTGATCACATGACTGGGTGTAGTTGGCAGTTGGACTTGCGAATTCCTCCTAGACACTCACAATGGGAGTTAGGTGTGACTCAATTGGCCATCTCTGGCATGATGGGAGGGAGGAGTTGGGCATAGTCTCACTTACATCTGAATAGGCTGTGTCCTTTCCACACACAAAGGCTGCATACCACCCCTGTAGCAAGTCTGGAGCCAGGGCAGGAAGGGAGGATCTCTGTGCACGTCAAAGGCATGTCTGTGAAGTATCCACCACTTCAAAGGGTATAAGGACTGGACCTCAGAAAATCAATCAATCAATCACCAATCTTTTAGAGTGCGACTACTCACCTGTGAGGGTCTTAAGGCACTAAAGGGGGGGGTCTGCAGTTCAGCCAAAGAGCTAGGTCTTGAGGTCCTTCCTGAATTGCAGCAGAGTTGGTGATTGCTTGAGGTGCAGTGGCAGGGAGTTGCAGGTCTTCGCAGGGAGGTAGGAGAAGGATCTTCCTCCAGCTGTGGTCTTGCGGATCCGTGGGATGGTGGCCAGGGCCAGCTGGGTGGAGCTGAGATGTTTGGTGGAAGTGTAGAAGGAGAGGTGGTGCTTGAAAGACACCAACGCTTCAGTACACTTCTGGACCTGTGGATACCCTGCTAGGAAGAAGGACTGCTGTGCTGCTGAAGGACTTTCACTCTGCTGAACTGCTACCCTGTTGTACTCCTGCTTTGCTGTGCTGACCTGCTCACCTGCTGTCCTCCTGCCTAGGTGAGAAGGGCTGGACCGTCATCACTTGACCCCAGAGAGGCTCGTAGGGCTAGTTGGCTGGACTTCTGATCTGAAGCCTCAGGACCTTGTACTACAACATCCCAGAACCGACACATCGCCTCAGCTGTGTGACGCATCTTGGACGCCGATCCACGCAATGCTCCGCAACTAGGATTTAAGGGACCTCGTTCAGCGGGCATAACTGGGTCCCTGTAGCTGGCCCAGACACCAATGCAGTAGACGTGAACTTATGACTTTGTCCCGATCCGGCGCGACTTGATGTACCCAATGACTAATTGTGCTTTTTGGTCCTTTTTTTCACTGTAAAATGTATAAATCAATATTTTCGATTTCTCCTAATTAGATATTTGACATTTCGGTCTTGTTTTGTTTATTAAAGTCTTCTCTTTTTTTCTAAATCTGGTGTGGGATCTTTTTGTGTGATGGTTTCACTGTTTTACTGTTTGAAGTGTTGCACAAATACTTTACACATTCTCTCTAAGCTTAGCCCTTCTGCTCTGTGCCAAGCTACCATAGGATGAGCACTGGTTAATTTAGGGTTTGCCTGCCTCTTACCCTGACTAGGATTGTGGTCGCTGTGTGGTCAGAGCTCATATCCCAGTCAACGAAAAATCCAATCTCTAACATTGACAACATAGTTGTAAGGTGGAAAGAAGATTTGTTCTTGCATAGAATAGCTGACTGTCAACAGTTTCAAAAAGTGACACACGAGGATGCATACCACATAAAGCACAAACATGAAAAACTCATAAGCAGAATGAACATCATTAATATGTGCAAATTCAGCAGACAACAGCAGTGTTTTCCAATTATCTTGGGTTCTGTTGTAAATACAGCAGAAGTACTGTTCAAAATTCCGGTTAACACATTTTGTCTGCCCGTTAGTAGGAGGTTGATACTTTGGAGATACAGCTTGTTGTATTTCCAAACTTTTGCAGGCTACTTTCCCCAAAAATGATTTGTATTGTTACTCTTTACTAGAAATATTTTTTGTCTGCAACCTATGAAGTTGAAAAAGGTCACACAAAAACTTCATGTGCCATCTCTGGAGCGCAGGGTAATCGAAGCAATGGACTGAAACGGGCCATCTTTGTATAGATATCTTCTGTTACAACAATGACAACACAACCACCAGACACAGGTAAAGCCACAAAGAAATCTGTGAATATGTTTTACCATGGCCCTAACACTATTTCTAGTTACCGCAATAAACCTGCAGGTAATTGTTGTGAACTCTTAGCTTTAGCAAGAGCATAACTAGACGTGACACTATGTTTTGCATCTTTCTTCAAAGTAGGCCACCAAAAAAATTGCATTATCCACTCGTTTTACCTCCACAGTCAGAAGGAATGTCAATATCATGATATAATTTCATGACTTTAAATTGTAAGTTAGGAGAGGGTAGACAAATCCTCTTGGTAAACTATTCTATATTTCTAACAAAGTTGGATTCTGTTGTACAAAAACAACATATTCTTGAAAGGCAAGATATGTCTTGCAGATTTTGTCAAAAAGAGGTTCTACAATCATCATAAACTAACAACAAGCATTGTAAAAGCCAAATGGTTGCGCTATGCAAACCCTTTTGGCTTTGTCAATGTTTTATACATGATCACGCTAGCGACTGTGCAACATGGCTTAAAGTTTAAAAAATGAAAAAGCACTAGGAGGCGATCAGTATTGACCATCTCATAGAGCTTTTTTTCCCTTTAAGCCATGCTGCACAGAAGCCTGTACAGCTGTGCTGAGCACAGGAAGGTTGGGGGGGGTATTCAACCAACACGAAGGAGGAGGGTAGGAAGGTTTGGGTGAGAGGGAGGATGGCGGGTAACAAACAATGGTGAGCGGGAGAAGGAAGGAGGGTAGGTGGCAAACAGTGGTGGGCGGTGGTGACAAACAATGATGAGCAGGGCGGGGAGTGAGTGAAAAACAGTGGAGTGCGTGGGGGAGAAACACAACCGACGACAGAGGTGAAGGATAGAGACTGCAGGGACATGCAGTAAGTAAGAGTGCAAGTCAAAAAGTGTACCTGCTGGAGCCTGGGGCCAGCGGAAGGACACTGGCCGCTGACAGGAAACTGTACTTGGTCCATGCTCCACGGCAGGAACACATACGAAGACCTAGGAGGAAGTTAGTGGCGAGGAGGAGGCGCTGACCAACAGGAAGCAAGGAAATGAGAGTGACGTGGGAGACCACCAAAGGTAAGTAAAGGTAAGTAATGGGCAGGCTCTAAACCACTTTTAGGATTTTGTTTTTCTTTACAAGAGATTTTTCAAGTACAGCGCAAGCGCTGAGCAGGTAAGACCTAAAAAGGAAGAATATCAGATGTATTTTCCTGTTGATTTTCTATTTCTGGGTAGTTTCATGAAAGAGCATCCACTAATAAATAAATATATAAACTGGAAGAAAAAATATGGCTCTCTGAAGAACTTTTAAATTCCCACAATTTATCCAAATCTCTATTGACGGCTGGTTTCCATCAATAAATGACAAAGTTTACAGCATGGTTATTTCAGGACCAATGATCCATTTCCTAATACAGAATAGTTGATTTCACAGCATTATCCTGATTATCATCCAATTGTTTTTACACTAGAATGGCATCAATTACCGTATTGGTTTCCACAATAAAGGAAAGAAAGGGATTAGGACCCTGAAGTCAGGTGCAGCACAAATCCCTTATTCATCTGTTTAAAAGCACGATCTGTTGTGGAATCACATGCGAAGATTTCCACCTACTTTACCAGTCTAGTGACAGGAAAAGTTCATATTCGTTTAAAAATAAATACATTTCCTACTCTAGTTGGCAAAGCCAAGAAAACAGAGGGCTTCCTTGACATTAGAAGGGGCTGGCCAGCTGTTGACTGCGAGGAGTTATGTAAATCCACAAAAAGACTGTCTTCGAAAATAATGTATCCTCGATATTCCACTGTTGTAATCTCAAAGACACATTTTGCTGGTTGTTTGCAAGTAAGTTGCTAGGATCATAATCACATTTATATGTCTGTGAAATGACATAGATGTTGTTCCATAGTGGGTGAAAATCTCAACATGCCATCTAAATAAACGGTGACAAACTGAATGTCAGAAAAACTGCCTTGAACCTCTGGATAATGGAAGGGGCATTACAAACCCCAAAGGACATTACCCTATATTCAAAATGACAAAAGGTTGTAGGGAATGCAGTCTCCGTCCATTACCCTTTCACATCCATATCATATAATTAGAACCCTAGCAATAGCAAAGCCTGATGACCAGGATGAATGTGCTTTAAGCAGAAACAAGAAGTGAGATGACAGTAAAGAGGATCAGAGGTCAGTGCTATTGATGACAGAAGACAGCAGAGATGGTGCTGCACCCGTCTCTTTTCCCATCTTAGAGGTTGGTGTCATTTCCCTGTCTCTTGGCATATATTGGACACAAACATACAATACATGCGAATACCATGTTCTCTTTGTCTTTTGTGTTCTTCCTCTGAAAGGGAACCCTAACCATCCCTAATTTCACTGATTCTTCAGTAGGCTCAGTAGTGAGCGCTTCAGAGTTTGGTCCGTAAGATCTTGGATGGAATGGATATGGTCCTTGCCCGCTCTTTCTTTCCGCCTTAAGAAAGGGTTTTCTGTAGAGCTTCTGATCTTGAAATTCTGGCTAATACATGATTTATTAACTTATGAAGGCAGCGATGAAATAAAGGATATCGTTTTTTATTTGGCCATCCCTATTCTAAAGCCATTTACTTAAAACGGGTGACGTAAGTGTGCATGTCTACAGAACCATTATGAAATTCGAAGAAAAGCTTCTCCAGCTCTACATATGTATCAGCACCCTGAAACCTGTCTTTGAACATTTGTAAGAAATACGCATAATTATCCAAAATACCGCTGACGTAGATAACAAAAGGACTTACCCAGGATCAGGCATTTCCTGACAAATTACTGCTCAAGAATCCTACTTTGGAACTGTTAGCACTGAATTAGTGTGGGTGAAAAGTAAATTGAATGGTAGGATTTAGTAATTCCCTAAGAAGTTATAGACAACCAATATATTTAGGCCCCTCCCCTCCAGGCCTGTAAGAGAGGGGTCCAATGGAATCTGAGCTGTAGAAGCTACTGCAAGAGGTAATCCATTAATTTTGTTAGTTAACTCCTGGACTCACCAACTGAGTGTCTGTACTGCAGTGAGTAAAACCTCTATTTGAAAAATGTCAGCAGTACTTGCAACTTTTGGCATTGCAACTGGAGCAGCTTAATTTTGGCTCCCCCCTTACATGTCACCTATTTACATCGATTTGTGTAGATTGGCACTTATTTTATATTGTGTGGTCTAACATGCTAATAAACAAATGGGATTTCGAATGTATTGCTGAAATGTTCCATGATAAAAACGTAGCAGTATCATTTAATGTGTGCAATGCATTCTGATGTTGAAGATTTTAGTAAATGTGTAGTTCTCGTTCTTAACTATATGAATGGTTTAAGAATTTCCACACGATATTCCATATATGTGGTAATTGTGACTGTGCGTGCACTTATATTCAAATGCCAAGTGCACTTTAACTGCTGAGCTAAGTTTGCATAATTACAGGCCTCAAGTTCCTGAGATTTGATGTTTAACTTTCATGTGAGAATTGGTTTGCTTGCATATTTTCTCCTCCGCAGGTGCAGATACAAGGTTTCATTAATCAGTGAAGGGCATTGTTTATCTGTAGTGATAGTAAGGTACTGGAGGAGCTTTTGGCAGGAAGAAGACGTGTCAATGAAGTGGGAGATGAATTCTCATGACGGAGAAGGGATGGTAAAGGTCGGCTGACTGTACCCAACTTAAGGTCTGGGAGAAGAGCTGAGTGTTGCCAATATTATACAGGGGAAATGGAGATGTACTGGAGAAGATGATGCTGGTTACCTTGAATACTTTGTATGTTAATAGGTATTGCATTGTTAGCTAGAGAGCAGAGACTCTTAGGATTTCACGAGATGCATTACCCTTTTGCTATTCCTCTCATTGTGTGAGTTAATGCCATACATCCTATCGGAGTACTTTATGCAAGACTCCGAAATGCTGACACCTGTTCTTCGCATATCTTAAATAAATTTGGACTTTAGGATAGAGTAGGATAAGTTAGATTTATTTAGAACTACTAATGACTCGGCGTGAGGATCAAATCTTGCAGCTTAACCTTCTGATCCTCTCCCTCAGATTTTGTAACACAGCCACAGAGTTTCTGGTTTGCTTCTTATTGTTTAGACTACATTTCATTAGGAGATTCAGATTTATTCTTGTTATATTATACTTTTATATTTTGCTTTTGAGACTCATCTATAGCAGTCTGTTTCTGAGGTTGTAATAAAACACTTGGGGGCACATGCATCAAGCCCGCATTTTGCGATTCCCGAATAGCGAATTTTACCGATTCGCTATTTGGGAATCGCAAAATGCTATTCCTGTAGGAGTTGCAAAAGAAATTGCGATTCCTTAACATTACCATTGGAATTCCTTAACGTTACCTAATGGCGATTCGCAAATTTTGAATCGCTATCAGGTAATGTGACTATTCATTCCTATGGGACTTTAGGCCCTTAGGAATGAATGGCAATATATTTGCAAATTGCGACAATCAAATTGGTAATTGCAAATCGCAAATGCAATTCCAAGGGTGCCCAGGGGCTTAAGGCTCCCCTGATGCACCCCTCCAAAATGGTAAGTGTGCACATGTGGCGCATACACATGCCCTAAGGGTATGTGTGCACCACATGGCACTTTGAAAATGCATTTTTGTGCATTTTACAATGCATGTGCAAATTACCATCAACCTAAGGTTGATGGTAATTAACGTTTCCTAAATGCACAGTTCACATTTAGGAAAGGCTACATGCATCGGCATTAGGGAATCGCAAATTGTGATTCCCTAAACGCATTTACAATTTAGGTAAACGCAAAACATTTTGATTACCTATTTTGCGAATGCAATGCCTGTCATGCATCAGAAAAGGCCTTTTTGCGTTAGCAAATGGGCCTATTCTGCAAATCGGGCTGTTTGCGAGGGCAAACATGCTTGATGCATGTGTCCATTTAACTATATTCAGTAGTATTGGTTTTATTACGACTGCTCTTGTTTATGTTTTATAGTAATCATAAGTGACGCTAACTCCCTTTTACCTCTCAGGTAACTGATAAAAGGTCCACCGACAGAAGAGAAAAAGTATCTGAGATTAGAGCATTCTCAGATGGTTGCAGAGTGAAGATGGTTAGTTCTTGTAGAGGGAAGTAGAAATGTTACCCTATACTAGGTTAGACCCAAACCCCAGTCGTTAGAGTCTATGTCCCAACTTGACGGATCAGCGAAGTTTCAGCAGTTCAGAAGAGAGTTGTAGCAGTGGAAGAGGGAGTATTAATAGGGTTGTGTGTTGCAGTGGCTTATACTTAGCTTGCAGGTTGTATGAGAATGTTATGATGTCTGGCAAAGTCGTTTCGATGTTGTATAAGTGTGGAGTTAAGTTGAAGTTGTCATCGGTTCCGACGTGACCTAAGATCCCGGGATGATGTTATAAAGTGTAGAAGACACTGTATTGTGATTTTTCTGCTAAGGTTTGAAGGGCTTGTCGTGATACGTCTTTGATGGCCCACCTGAGATAGGGACTTGTCTTTGTGTGTGACAGTGAGTTATGATCAGTGCTGTGAACCTTTTGCACAGGGGGGAATTGTACTGATCCGGCTGATTCCCCGCAGATCGAGGTTTCATTTTTAAATGTGTGGTAGAATGTAAATATCTCTTGGGTGATTGCATTCTGTTGATTTCTTTAGTAAAACAGACAATTGCGGTTTATCGTTATTTTTATTACAGGTGTTTGTGTGTGTTGGTGAAGAGTTTGTGGAAATTGTAAAGGAGGGTGAGCCACTGCGAGAAGCGTGACGGGCATCATAGTGCACCACCCTGTAAATGGTGGGTCAGTGTACAGCTACGCTGTTAGTTATTCACGTCATTGAGTGCCACGCAGTTATTGGTCAGTGGTTCGGTATAAAAAATGTGGAGAAAAACATTGTTTCTGGGTTAAAATTATTTTGATTTATATGTGCTAATACATTTGCAGGAAAATATGAAATGTTTTCAAATATTACATGATTTGGCGAGGGGACATATGACAATACCCATCAGAGAGGGAAAAGAGGCACCACCTGAGGATATGGCAGGTCATTATATGGCGATAAATGTAGGGCTTCACACATGTATTTGGCTTAGTCAATGGCACAAGATCACAGAGAAAGAAGGTGCACTGGCCTTTCCACGCTGTGGTACTTTTAATGTGAAAATCATTGAGAATTTGAGAAGAGTTTTATATAAGATGAAACCATTATCTACACCTACACAATTGGTTGTGTGGGTGCTCAACACATGGGAGTGAGCGGCGCATGCAAGGGAAAGAGAGATATCAGGGTAGAGCTAGAAAGGCAGTGCAGATGTATCTGGATGCTAGGTGGGTTGCAGAACAGAAAAAGTGAGGAACAGACATGATGGAGGGAGTGAAGTTATAATTGCAAAAAGAACTATTGATGGACAGAATGCAGAACAATGTCATACATTAACCCCAGTACTGAGATCTGGGCCTAAATCCATCGTTTTTTTGCTCACCATGCCATTCCAGTTTGGACCCAGCCATATACAAATCAGTCTTGACCCTATGCCTCATGGGAACGGTCCAGCCCGAACTGCTAGGCCAGGTCCTCCCTGGACTGGAAACAAGTATCCTAGAACCAGTTTCGGGGTTTCACCCCTCTTCAGCCAGGATAGCTTGATTCCAGTGGCATGGAGAGCACGGGACTCACGTTTGAGCATACCCTTCCCACTCGGGGTGACAATTGCAAAAAGAACTATTGATGGACAGAATGCAGAACAATGTCATACATTCACCCCAGTACAGAGATCTGGGCCTAAATCCATCGTTTGTTTGCTCACCATGCCATTCCAGTTTGGACCCAGCCATATGCAAATCAGTCTTGACCCTGTGCCCTGCATTGACCAGCGAAGAAAGTGGGACAGGGAGAAAGAAGGAGAAGAGAGACAGGTCAAAAGGATCAGGAGAAAGGAAAAAGGATATCAATAGTTACACAAGCGGTAGTCTTTTGGATGTGTTATTGTTAGAACCTCTATCGCTGTACAATGAGCCTCACACGATGACTGGGAGAAGGACTAATGTGAGTGGTCAGACAGGAGTGGCTACCGCCGTAGTGAATTGTAATTCTAATATGATGGGGGCTACTACTGTGAATATCAAAATATGATGGGAGGAAGTTCAGGGATGTGTGTGCCTAGCACTTCCACAGCTCTCAATGCTCCAGATGTCCTTACTGTTCTGGTTACTATCGGCCTAGTGGTTCTTATATATAATCCTAATTCAGTAAGAAATGTGAGCTATAAATTGGCTCTTCCAGCTAAACTACAAGTGTCATGGAATGTCCCTATCTATTCAGGAGCTGGAGGATGTGTTCCCTTAGTTCCAATAAATGCAAGTTCCCCTTGCAGTGCAAGCGCAGACCCTTCAATGAATCAAACTGAATTTGGACCTTAAAGGACATTTCAGGGATTACCAGACATTGATACAATTACATGAGAGCCATCTTCAACTGTCAATAGTAGTGCACCAAGAGAGGGAGGGGTGACCCAAGCTCCTGGGGGGCAGTCTAATCTCAGTGTCCAAGAATTGGATACGTGGCTGAAAACCTTTAATGAAGCTTTCAAATGAAAGTGCAAGTATAGAGTTGAGTCAAGGAACAATCATCAGATCAACACTGAAAGTAAATTTGGTGGATGTAGTCAAACTAAAACTGGAGCTGGCTGAAATAAGTGGAAGTGTTGAATTGGCTCAAAGAGATGTTTTACAGCCAAATTAACTCTTGTTCATGAGCAAAGATGTTATTAGACGAGCAAGGCAAGCTCATGATAAGCTTATCGATCTAGCCAATAAGTATGAAGTAGATTTGGAGTGCACAAAGGCCTTACTAAAGAGCCACCAACATGCTTTCTTCGATCATGATATGGAGAATATGACAGTACATGGGTTGAAAATGCAAATTCGAGAGTTCATACAGAGCATTCGGACTTTGAATACATTGGATGAATGGGAGGACAAGTGTTCAAGGAGGAACGGTCTCAAGAGATCCATGGGGGAATCACTTCCTTTAGGAGAAAAGAGAGCGAGTACCACAAGTTTCCCTTACGGGCAGTACCTAGTGGAGGTTGTGTTCATGTGCCTTGGAGCAGAAGTGATCTTGTGTCATTCACAATTGACTTTATGCAATTGAGAAAGAAGCCTGTGGAGTGATACAAACAGGCCGATCAATTTGTAAAAATGTGAAAGCTACTGTGGACCAATTTGAATACCTTGTTTGCCATTGTTGTTCCAAGTGATTTGTGATCTGGATTTAAAATAGTTATGGATTGGCCTAAAAGGGAGCTGGAAAGAGATGCAGTGACACATGGCCCATCGGCTACTGTAAAGAAAAAGTATGATCGGGAGATGACTTGGCTGAAAGCGAAGGTGCTGCAACAAGTTATTCATTAGGTTAAGATTGATAAACAACCCAAGAACCTAAGGAGATGGTTGATGCCTTCTATGAGAGATTGTTACTGACTTTTAAACAGTATAGTGGAATGGAGACATTGGAACCTAAGAATATGGGACAGTTTGTGTCCAGATTTGTGACAGGACTGAGCTCTGAAATTAGTATGATGATTCAACAGCATTTTATATGTTGGCAGAATAAGTTAGTAAAAGAGATTTTACATTATGCCAAGTACTGCCATGATGATATTGAGATGAAAGAGAAGAGGCTTAAGGAGAAGCTGATGACAGTGTAGATGAAGGCTGATCAAAGGTGTAACCAGAATCAGCCCATTATGGGGAATGTGGCTCCTATGAAGCAGGGTGTTGCTCTTCAGGGAGCTTTTATGATGCAAGGTGAAGGAGGTTTCTAGTCGCACAGTAAAGACCGAGGTATTCCAATTGACCATAGTACTGGGATTGATGTGGCTACCGTGAAATATCTAACCCATGCTTCTACTGTAATAGATTGGGGCACTGGAAGCAAGAATTTCGTCTTAATCCAGCAAATCAAGGACAGAATTTACCGTTTGCACATCCTCAGAATAGAAACCCCATGCAATCGCAAAATAGACTGAGGCAGAGATCTCAAAATTTCAATGCGACCCAAAGTCCAATGATGCAAGTCCCACAACTCCCGATGCCACAACAGAATGCCAATAACCCTAGATTTAATTCAAATCAGATTCTGAACATGAACCCAAATTCTTTCCAGAACAAAAATATAGCTCAGATGTCTCCTGTGATTGAGACGGCAGAAGGATAAGGTTCTGATCAGTCCTCCTGATGGTGCCTGAGAGGGGAGGAAAATTGTGCACCAGGCACAGTCTTAGAGGTAGAGTTGCCCATTTGTCGGTGCTGAAGTAGATGGACACCTATTCACATTGTTGATGGACACTGATGCTATCCTCTCTACTGTAAGAACAGTGAAGGATCCAAACCAACCCCACTCTGGAAGAATAATCCAAGTTGTAGGAGTGGCGAATAAGCAGATGTCAAGTCACTTGACAAAAGAACCTGTAAAAATAGGGTCCTTTCCTGAAAATCATCAACTTGTGGTGTGTGATTCGAGTCCTGTGTGTGCTTTGGGACGTGACTTGTTGTGCAAGTTGAATTTAATAATTTACTGCACACCAAGGGGCACAGAACGTCAGACCAATGATGAGGACATTGCTTTTAAGAATTTAGCTTTTACAATATTCCCAATGATGACAGTTGATGAGTTGCCCCAAGATCTCAGAGATTCTGTGAAGATGGGCGTCAGGGATTTTTCACGGAAGGACATCAGACTCAATAAAGGAGTTGAGCCTGTCCGTATACAAGTAGAGCCCAATCCTGAGTATTCAAAAACACTGCAGTACAATTTAACCCCCAAAGCGATTGCTGGTACTACTGCAGTGATTCAGAACATGAACTAACAAGGGAGCTTGATAGAGATCATAGGGAGTCCTTGTAACTCACCCATTATGGGCCTGCAGAAGCCAAGCGGTAAGTACTGCATCATGTAGGACCTGAGGCAAATCAACAGTTTAGTGGCTCCTTGTTGTCCCGTGTCCGGGTCGTCATTGTTTTTCTGAGCGAGTGGAAGCAGTGAGATTTCCATTCCAGAGAGCGGTGTGACTGCCAAAGATTCAGCAACCCCAGATGACTATTCTCTGTCCTCTACTACTGCAGCTCTATGCTGATGAAGGGCTACACCCAGATACATGTGTCTAGAGATAACAGCACTACCGGCACCAACTTTGGTGAAAACCTACAGCAACTTTGAAGTAAGCTTACTGTATTTACCAGAACGCAATGGTGTCAACTACGCTGGGATGAGAGGCAGTGTGCTCTCTCCCCCTTGTACTAAATTGTTCTTGTCAAGACTAAACTCATATTCCTTGAACAAACTGTGTGTCAAGGAGCAGTTTCCCCCATTGGCATACCCTGGCACCTAGCTAAACACCACTACCTTCCTGTCGTTGCCTTACTAGCATTATCCTGCCCTGAGGGACCATTCAGTCTGGGAGATTCCCCAAACAAATGCAAAAACAACAGTTGATGGACAGAATGCAGAACAATGTCATACATTCACCCCAGTACAGAGATCTGGGCCTAAATCCATCGTTTTTTTGCTCACCATGCCATTCCAGTTTGAACCCAGCCATATGCAAATCAGTCTTGACCCTGTGCCTCATGGGTACAGTCCGGCCCGCACTGCCAAGCCAGGTCCTCCCTGGACTGGAAACAAGCATCCTAGGACTGGTTTCAGGGTTTCACTTCTCTTCAGCCAGGATAGCTTGATTCCAGTGACATGGAGAGGACGGGACCAACGTCTGGGCATACGGTCCCACTCAGGGTGACAAATGCAAAAACAACAGTTGATAGAATGCAGAACAATGTCATACATTCACCCCAGTACAGAGATCCGGGCCGAAATCCATCGTTTTTTTGCTCACCATGCCATTCCAGTTTGAACCCAGCCATATGCAAATCAGTCTTGACCCTGTGCCTCATGGGTACAGTCCAGCCCGAACTGCCAAGCCATGTCCTCCCTGGACTGGAAACAAGCATCCTAGGACCAGTTTCGGGGTTTCACCCCTCTTCAGCCAGGATAGCTTGATTCCAGTGGCATGGAGAGTACGGGACCCATGTCTGGGTATACCCGTCCCACTCGGGGTGTCAAATGCAAAAACAACAGTTGATGGACAGAATTCAGAACAATGCCATACATTCACCCCAGTACTGAGATCTGGGCCTAAATCCATCGTTTTTTTGCTCACCATGCCATTCTAGTTTGAACCCAGCTATATGCAAATCAGTCTTGACCTTGTGCCTCATGGGTACAATCCAGCCCGAACTGCCAAGCCAGGTCCCCCCTGGACTGGAAACAAGCATCCTAGGACTGGTTTAGGGGTTTCCCCCCTCTTCAGCCAGGATAGCTTGATTCCAGTGGCATGGAGAGCACGGGACCCACGTCTTGGCATACCCGTCTCACTCGGGGTGACAAATGCAAAAACAACAGTTGATGGACAGAATGCAGAACAATGTCATACATTCACCCTAGTACAGAGATCTGTTCCTAAATCCATTGTTTTTTTTGCTCACCATGCCATTCCACTTTGAACCCAGCCATATGCAAATCAGTCTTGACCCTGTGCCTCATGGGTACAGTCCAGCCCGAACTGCCAAGCCAGGTCCTCCCTGGACTGGAAACAAGCATCCTAGGACCGGTTTCAGGGTTTCACCTCTCTTCAGCCAGGATAGCTTGATTCCAGTGGCATGGAGAGCACGGGACCCACGTCTGGGTATATGGTCCCACTCGGGGTGACAAATGCAAAAACAACAGTTGATAGAATGCAGAACAATGTCATACATTCACCCCAGTACAGAGATCTGGGCCTAAATCCATCGTTTTTTTGCTCACCATGCCATTCCACTTTGAACCCAGCCATATGCAAATCAGTCTTGACCCTGTGCCTCATGGGTACAGTCCAGCCCGAACTGCCAAGCCAGGTCCTCCTGGACTGAAAACAAGCATCCCAGGACTAGTTTCGGGGTTTCACCCCTCTTCAGCCAGGATAGCTTGATTCCAGTGGCATGGAGAGTACGGGACCCACGTCTGGACATACCCGTCCCACTCGGGGTGACAAATGCAAAAACAACAGTTGATGGACAGAATTCAGAACAATGCCATACATTCACCCTAGTACAGAGATCTGGGCCTAAATCCATCGTTTTTTTGCTCACCATGCCATTCCAGTTTGAACCCAGCTATATGCAAATCAGTCTTGACCTTGTGCCTCATGGGTACAATCCAGCCAGAACTGCCAAGCCCTGGACTGGAAACAAGCATCCTAGGACTGGTTTAGGTGTTTCCCCCCCCCCTCTTCAGCCAGGATAGCTTGATTCCAGTGGCATGGAGAGCACGGGACCCACGTCTTGGCATACCCGTCCCACTCGGGGTGACAAATGCAAAAACAACAGTTGATGGACAGAATGCAGAACAATGTCATACATTCACCCTAGTACAGAGATCTGTTCCTAAATCCATTGTTTTTTTTGCTCACCATGCCATTCCACTTTGAACCCAGCCATATGCAAATCAGTCTTGACCCTGTGCCTCATGGGTACAGTCCAGCCCGAACTGTCAAGCCAGGTCCTCCCTGGACTGGAAACAAGCATCCTAGGACCGGGTTTATTTCAAGGTCATTGTTTCTTTAGCAGATACTTTGTAGGCTTAGTGTGCCACAATTTACAAGAAATATATTATGTGGCAATAAAATGTGTAACTTCCATACGGCATTTATACAGTTGGTCACCAGAGGGTATAGCAAGTGTGGGCAACACCTCATCTATAGCATGCAGCACAGTACTTTTGTTACAATTTGTTTTGTATATCTACTGTTGGGCTATGGCAGGTGTGGTACCACTTGCACCATTTTTATCTGTTCCCGTACACCACCACTGAACTGGGAATAGTGGAAGGGAACGTCTGGCAGTAATGTATTTACCATCAAAAAGGATATACATCCTTTCGAGACAGTCTAGGTGTTGAAGGTAGTAATATCTTGAACATGCCTAAATAAGACGTAAGAGTGAGTGAACAAGAGTGAGATTCAGAGGTGGAAGACAATATGCCACAATGATCTAAACATTCGACAAGTTGTTAAAGCACAGAAGCAATATTGTTTGTCAGTGGGCTCAACTGCTAGGCAAATCTGTTGATGCTTATGCGGTGGTGCTGATGCCTCTGGTGGCCACCTACAACTACAGGGAAATATGATGTGAAGATATCAGAGACAAACTGAGGGAAAAAGAGAAACAAGAATGTCCTGAAAGACCCTAACCGGGAGAAGGCAATAAACATTGTTACAGGACTACTGTCTTTTGCTATGTACATGAAGGAATTGGCAGACTTGGGTTGCTTGGACAGTCATGGTGTGATTAGGAACATAACAAAAGGGAGTCAAAGCAAAGTAATGGGGCTACCTAAAAGTGCTATGGGAGATAAGAGGGATGGTTCTAATGTTAAGGTTATGGAAATAAGTTTCATCTTAGAAATGCTTAGTCTTGTTTGTCATAGTCACACGTCTATTTCAAGTGTGGTAAGAAGGGCCATTTTGCATAAGAGTGCAAGTCCAATCTAGCAATGAAAGGTGGTGTTAATACTATGTCCTGGGGGGGTGGGGTGGAGTGGGAGGGAAAGATGATGAGGAAGTTGATGTGTTGACTGTAGTTAGCGGAAGGGAAGTTTTTCGAGGAAGGAGATCACTCAGGTCTCCCTACTGTGATTTAGGAGTTACTGGGGAGATGTTAGAGATCATGTAACGCTCAGTTCATAATTTAGGGAACCACTAATTCAGATGATTTCCTGATTCTGAACTGAAGGAATCTAGGTGGCGGGGTAGAGGGCTAAGGCGAGTTTAAAGCTTTACTATAGTTCAAGGGAAATGAGGGGTTGTGTATAGTTTATAGGGCCAACAATGGGCCATGTTTGTTTGGATACTGAACATTATCTTAGAACCTAACTACTCTGACAAGAGTTCGTAAACTAAGGAGTTTAGGGTGGTCAAACATCTTGCAGGGAAGCAAGTAAAGAACGAAGTAGGATGGCTGGAGAAGTGTTCCAAATTAAGTTTACCAAATTCATTTATGGCAGGGATTCTGGCATAGAATTTCTATGAATGTCTAACAAGGAATGTATGACGTTACAACGCATACATTTACAATGCATGCCTTTACAACGCAGTTTTTACATCGCAACATCCTTTACAACTGATACTATTACAATGCATACCGTTACATCGCATTTAAGGTAAGTGTTGGATAGTATAGGGGTAATAATTACTATTCTAACTCCAGTGAGTGCAACAGTAGGGTAAGTGTTGGATAGTGTAGGGCTAAAAATTACTATTCTAACTCCAGTGAGTGCAACAGTAGGGTAAGTGTTGGCTAGTGTAAGGGTACTATGCGTTGTAATGGTATGCGTTGTAATGACTTGCAATGTAATGCCTGCGTTGTAATGACATGCGTGGTAATGACATGCGTTGTAATGACATGCGTTGTAATGACATGCGTTGTAGTGACATGCAATGTAAGGGCTGCGTTGTAATGACATGCGATGTAAAGGATGTTGCGATGTAATAACTGCTATGTAAAGGTAGTGCGATGTATTGACTGCGTTGTAAAGGTTGTTTCCCTCTAACGAGGCTTGGAAAGTATGCTTGCGTTTGACCTTGACATGGGCCGTGTGAAGTAAACCTATAGATGGCAACTGCAAACAACTTTTGGATTGTTAAAAGAATAGTGCACCTTTTAGGTGGCGACGTTTATAGTTGGAAAAATTACGAAACATATGTGGAGTTATGGCAGTTAAAGTCTACATCACTAATTTTATGACAAGACCGGAGGCTCTACCTCCCAGGACCTACTTAATGGCGCTGTAGCATGTACCTGCCATTAAGCAAGTGGTTAACTTAGCTCCCCCAGGACTGGGGGTTCCTGCTGTGATCGTCTCCCTCTTGTCATCTTGCTCTTTCTTACTCGCTCAGGTCACACTGCTCTCTCTCTTTTTCTAGTGCTATTGTTCTTTTGTGACTTTGTTTGCCAATGTCCCTCTCTTTTGCGCCTTTGTTTCACCACGTTTCTCTCTTTTTCACCCCTTTGTTTTGCCTCGGTTTTGTGCCTCAAGTCTTTCTCTTTCCTTTACGTTTGTTTTCTCCTTGTGTGTGCTTCCACTGTTCTTTTGCTGTGCCTGCTTTTTCTGTCCCATTTCCCGCACCTTCTACCCCTTCTCTGTCGCTCCTTGCCTGCTTATTATTCCTCCCACTCTTTTCCGCTGTGCCGCCTCCTGCAACCATCCCAGCCCTGCCTACCAGCCTCTGGGCTCCTTCTGCCGCCCAGGACCTACTTGATGACGGCTGCAACATGGATACACTACTGGTGCACCAAAGGCAAACTCATCTGCGCCTGGACCACACCCAGCGCCGGAATCCTGGTCCTCCATCCAACCCACTGCTACCCCGCTGATTTCCTCCAGGCACTGAACTCCGATCGATGCTCTACGCACTGCTGCGGTGCTACACCACACAACACGGAAGGAGTCTCCACTTGTACCTCCTGCTGCTTCACTTGCACCACACCCACTGCTCCAACACCCATCACGACTAGACCAACAGCAATCAACACCTAATCCACTTAAGCACCATCAAACCAACACCCATCTGCACCTCACTCCTCGATAATATGCGTGCTCCTCAACACATGCTTGCTCAGTAAACACACCAGAGATCTGGGACATGCTGGATGACACCGCCCTGGAGTTCCTGTTTCTTATGGAAACATGGTTGACTGCAGTATCAACATCAAACATTGCCACAGCCATCCCCACCGGATACAAGATCGTCAGGCAAAACCACCACAAAAATCCGTGGGCAGAACCACCCTCATCTAAAAAGACACCATCAGCTGCAACATTTACATTAAAAAAACAGAACTACTACATGCAACACCTTAATTTCAAACTGCAAATCACAGCCAACTTAACCCTGAGCGGAACTCAAGTCTATTGTCCCCCAGGAACCCACACCAACTTCACCAGCAACATAATGGACTTTGTCTCTCCATTACGAATAGACTCCAGTAGTCTAGTGCCTACATCCTCCTAGAAAACCTCAATTTTCACCTAGAAGACCAGTCTGACCCCCAACTAAGTTGCGTTCCTCGAAAACCTCCGAAACTTTAGACTCACCCAACATGTTGCAGCCCCAACTCACCCTGCTGTACACATCCTCAACCCCGTTTTAGCTCATTCAATGACATCATGACCAACACACCCACATCCATTACTAGGACCGACTATGCCGTTGTCAGCTTCAATCAACAGCCCTTACCACAGAAGAAATACAATGACAGGTCCAGTTTGCCGACGCTGGAAAAACATGACGGAGGTGGATTGGGCGTCTGCCCACCTCAAAACCCAAACACAGCTCAAAGGTCACCTATCAAGCGACATAAACAACTTTAACGACTGGATCACAGAAGAACTCAGAAGGACCAAACGGCACTGCAAGCAACTAAACTGGAGATGGAGAGCAAGCCAGGAAGAATCGGACATGGACTGGTTATAAGCCGTCCAGAGGTGCTACCATCAGCAAATCTAGGGAATCAAGGGGAAGGCCCTAGCCCAACGTATCAGTGCCAGCTCCTACACCAGGAAAGGCATTTTCCCAATAATTGAGGGCTTCACCAGAACCGCAACTACCACCAGCAACATCACCCCAACGTAAGAATTATGTAACGATCTCTCTGACTTTTTCAGCAATGAAATCACAGTCATATACGTCAACTATGACCCACATCCGGACCATAACAACCTTGGAACAAGTCTACCAAAATCAGACAAAGGAAACACCCTAACCTCATGGAACTCAATCACCACAGAGGAAACCGAAACAATCATGAAGATCATTCCCTCCAGGGCCCCATCAGACCTGTGCCCCCACTATGCCTTCAACAAGGATTCCACCCCAATAGTGAAGCTCTCACCTTTATTCTCAACACCTCCAATGACACAGTCACCTTCCGCTAAACTTGGAAGCACACAGCCGTCAACGCACTCCTGAAGAAGCCCTCTGGAGGCCGAACCAAGTTCACAAACGACCAAACAATCTACCTCCTACTATACCCAGCCAAGATCCTAGAAAAAGGCATCAGCAGATGCCTCGCAAAAAGTAGCTCACCTCGCCAACCAACAGCTCCTCAGCACCATGCAATCAGGATTCAGACCAAATCACAGTATGGAGACAGCTCTCTTTGCAGCAACAGACAACATCCGGATGATCCTTGATAGAAGAAAAACCGCTGCCCTCATCCTACGCGATATCTCTCTAGCCTTTGACACAGTCTCCCATCTCATCCTCATCAGAAGCTTCCACTAGACTGGCTTCCAAGTACCTGCCCTAAAATTGATTTGCACACTCCTCGTTGAAATAACCCAAACAGACAACATGCCACCTTAGCCTTCAGAAACCCGAAAACTAATTTGTAGAGTCCTCTAGGTCTATATGATTCCTCTGGCAGACATAATCCGAGCTCACAACATCAACATACTCAACTTTGCGAATGACATGCATGTGATACTGTCCCTCTCAGACAAAACATGCAGCTTAAGGAACAACCTCAACATCATCATGACCAAAAAGGCCATTTGGTTTAAGTTCAACTGCCTCAAGTCGAATAGACAAGACCAAAGTGGTTATCTGGAGAAAGGAGGCCTCACCATGGGTCTCTGCCTGGAGGCCTACATAACTCAGAATCACTCCCAGACTTAGCCCACAAGCAAGAAACCTTTGTATCATCATTGAGAGCAAGCTGGACATGTTTGCCCAGTTCAATACATTTGTCACCGCCTACTTCCACACCCAGAAGTTGTTGAAAAAGATCTACAAATGGCTACCAAACAACATCAGGAAGACTGTCACCCAAGCCCCCATCACCAGCAGACAGGACTACGAGAATGCCCTTTAAGTAAGAATCACCAATCAACTCACCAAAAAACTACAGGCCACCCAAAACACAGCTGCTAGACTCGTCCTCAACTTTTCACTCCGATCTCGCATCATACCTCACCTGAGGGAACTCCACAGGCTGTCGATACACAAGCGCGACTGTTCAAGTTCCTCACCCAGACATAGCACTACACAACACAGGCCCAGCTACCTGAACAGAGGCATACATTTCTACCAACCGCTCAGGCAATCTGCCCAGCTGGACCCTTACTAGCACATGTTCCACACATACACAAAGCAGGTCAGGTGGTTAAGCCTTCAAATCCATCACTCCTAAAGCATGAAACCACCTCCCACAAAAAATTACATTAGAGTCTCCTTATCTCTTATAGAATTTCACAAGAAGCTGACGACTGGGCACTTCAAGCAAGTTCCCACGAGGCTAGCCTCACACACTTGCAAAAGTGCCAGCATACCCTCACGGGTGATAGGATGCTATACAAATACAAATAAAATATTTATTTTGAGTCTAGGAGCTCAATCAAGTGATCATAAGATGTGCCGGGCACCTAGTTGATTGAGAGAAGAATTTAAGAAAGGGCTAGCTTAAGCTATTGTGTCCCTTTTGGATTAATTCAAGAAACAGAAGGTTCTAAGGCACCCTGAAATGTCTGTGGGACTGGCAACTTGAACAAAAATATTTCGGTGGATTGCCAACCACTCCTAAAAATGACCATTCACCTTACATTATAGGGGCCACGATGTTTACAACCATGTCAGTAGCATATCATCAAATTGAATTACACAAGGATTCTCAGTATCTGACATTCTGTCAGACGAGAGTTGGCTTATCATTACAACAGAATGCCTTTTTATTTGGTATCAGTGTCTGTCATGTTTGAAAGGATAATAAAAATCTCGCTTACAGATGTTTTTGGAGTTGTGCATTTCCAGGATGGTATTTTGGTCTATGGAGCGGACAAGGAATGACATAATGAAAGATTGGCAAGGGTGCTAAATATACTGAAAGAGAATGGGTTGACCCCATGATGTGATAAGTACTAGTTTGCAGTGGATCATGTTGGTTATGTGTGTCATTGTGTTTTGAGTAAGGGTATTGAGCCGAAGGCTAAATTGTCATAAGCCATTAAAGAAGCTCCCCCAGTTAATAATGACCACCTGAAGTATTAGTCTATTGCTCAGAGTATAAGTATTATTCATGTTTTAATCCCCATTCTTCAAGCAAATTTAAATTGTCAGATTTTTTGAAAGAGTGTGACATTCCTATGAAGCGTGAGTGTTTTTAAATAGTGAAGAAAGATTGTATATGCCAAGCCCTCGAAACGGTTTGATTTTAACAGGAGTGTCATAATTACAGGTGCAAGTGGGTATGGTTTGGGTGCAGTGCTTTTGCAGGAGAGAGTTGGGGATGCAAACGTTTTGGCATTTGCTTAAATGGCCCTGGGATGTGCGCAAGTGACCTACTCAAAGAAAAATAATAATGCACTTCAAGACCTACGTTTGTGTAGTAATTTTGCAGTTCGCACAGATCATAAGCCTCTTCTAGTATCACAGGTGGCATATGCGCTACGCTGCAGATTTCCTGGTGGCAATATAGACTGTAAGAGCATCAGTATAGATAGAAATATATGCCTGGTTTCAGATTTTCTGGCTCACTACAGGAAAGGGGTGCTGAGGAAGAAACTAAGTTGTGAGTGTCCTGAATGACCAAAGAGGAGTGGAAATAGCATCTGGGTCAAAATGCAGTTTTAGCAAAGGTAAAAGATTACTTAAAGAGATTTGTGCCATGAAGAGATATATTCAAGAAGACTTTATGCGGCCTAGTATCAGACTTGCAGTTCCACTGCGGCAATGGCTAGACTTGGATCCTGCCCCGTCTCCCCCACCTTGCTCTTCATGGAGGCTAAAAACCCACTCCAGAGAGCAGAGGGGAATTGTGAAACACACACATCACCGAATAGCACCCTTTTTTGGAATTGGTATGAATTTGTCTCATGCATTGGAGTCCTGAAGAGAGTAGACTAACATCATTACTATATGATCTCCTGAACTGAACTATTTAAAATACTGTGTATGATATACTTTTATAGGTGAGTAACACTGCAGTTACCTGTGCCTGTAAATACAAATGGCTTGCCTGCAACATATAATGTGAAAGGTTAATCTAAAGTCTAACTCATCTGAGTTAATATATGCACATGGAAACTAATCCTTATTGAATGCAGTTTACAATAAGTTCAAAAGAAAATCAGATGCAAGGTTCAAAGTCTTTAGAATGAATGGGAGATTGTCACTCCACCGACGAAAACATAACTTTAGTGCAATAAAATCAGTCAGGGAACAATACCGCCTTAGAAGAAAATGTTCAATTCCATGCGAACATTGATGGCAGCACTCCACAAATAATCAGTTCTAATGAAGAATCACAGTTGATACAACAAACAAGATTTCCAGAGGTGATTGTAGGACAATTCCGTCTTCAAACTGTGAGATGTGAGCAAACAAAATATGGCCATCGGGAAGAAGGGTTCTTCAGGTTAAGCGCCTCAATACACTAGAGTTCAAAGATGGCTTCCACATTCTTGTTCACATTTGTTCTAGTTTGGAATGAGATCTTCGCTATGTGGATACCATCTTGGTTGAGAAAGATACACCAGACACCCACCATTACAGCTTTCATCTTAGTAATATAGAACGCTACTTAAATTTGCATTCAGTATTGAGTAATAATGGTCTCCATCACTAAATGTAAGAAACCATGAATGTATCTATCGCATATGTCTATCTACCTTGATTGCCCATGTAAATACTCCTATCCTGATCCGACCACAAATATTGTGTTGATGTTCCTGCCACCTAGCCTAGATAGAGCACTTTCTGCGCAAATATAAAGCCTGCGTCCTTAGCGATAAGTCTCAGGTCACGGTTCCTGGTCCATTCAAACTAGGAAAAGTTCCCATGCCAACAAGGCATTGGGTATCACTTGGCATATCCGGTCCTTCTGGGGTATTAAATGAGTTATCAAAATACACTATGGTAATGATGACTTAAGCATGCGAATGGCCTGAGGTCCATTTTTAGTTGACAGTGAGTTCCAAGACCGTGATCAAGGGGGAAGGTTATCCTAGGAATGTGTTGTGTTAGTAGGTAGAATACTATGTGACTCGCATTGGTATTAAGCCTGTTAAAACTTTACTACATCACACTAGGAGCGATGGACTTGTTGAGCACTTCAATTATGTGATCAAGTATCAATTGCCCAATGCTTTTCGCGCTGGCTCTGGAGCCACTGGCTTGCAAGCACTGCCAAAACCACGCACCAGCAGCACTGCGTTTCCATCAGCGCCCATTAGTAGTCTCGATGTACGCAGATGATATACTTTTGTACATCCAAGAGCCTGCGTCGTTTCTCCCGGAACTGCTACGAGAATATATAAATTCGAACGCTTCTCAGGGCTCGGCATAAACTGGGCAAAGTCGACGGTGTTCCCCCACATGGCTGGTACGCGGTGCGTGGAGCTGGACTTCCCACTCACATGGTCCACTGACCCAGTTAAGTATCTAGGGGAATGGCTTCACAGAGACCCTGAGGTAGTTATCTCAGAAAATTATGGCCAGGCTCTGGTCCAAATCACGGACCGAGCAGCGCGATGGGCCAAACTCCTGCTCTCTCTAGCGTACGGGTACTCGTAGTATGGCCCGCGGGCCGCCAGCGGCCCGGCAAGCCTTCCTTGGTGACCCACGGACCTTGCAGACATCGTACCAGTACTTTGTTTTTAAAGAGTGTCCACAAACACCGCCGGTTGCAGCAGCACGGAGCTATGGGGGCCGGGCGATTCTTTTAAAGACCATTCACTTGTTAATGAGGGTTTGTTGTATTTCACCACTTCTTGGCGCCCCTGCATCTCCCCTCTGATTGAGTGGAGATGCAGGGTCGCTAAGAAGAGGTGAAATACAACAAAGCCTCATTAACAAGTGAATGGTCTTTTAAAGACCTGTGAAGTACTCGGGTGCAGCCGTGTGTGTGCCTGGGAAGCAGTCTCAGTCTGAGCAGTCTCAGCCCGGGGTGACACACGCGGGGTGAGGTGACAGAGGGTGAGGAGGACAGCAGGGTGTGAGAACAGCGGGTGAGGTGACGGAGGGCAGCAGGGAGTGAGAACAGTGGGTGAGGTGACAGAGGGAGACAGATTTGGGAGGGAGACAGAGAGAGGGAGGGAGACAGAGAGGGAGACCGAGGGAGGGAGGAAGGAAGACAGACAGAGGGAGGGAGACAGAAGGAGGGAGGGAGACAGAGAGAGAGAGAGAGGGAGACAGAGAGAGAAGGAGACCGGGGGGGGGAGGAGGAGGAGGAGCAGGAGGAGGAGGAGGAAGGGGAGGAGGAGGAGGAGGAGGAGAGATAGATAATAGAGAGAAAGATGTGTGTATGCCGGGTCTGGTGGCTCAGTGGACGAAGGCGTCCGCTGCAGGGGCCTGTGTTCAACCTCATGGGCATAGTTCTTTTTTGCTCTAGCCCCGTCCCCCTCCCCCTGCCCTCACCGGTGCGGCCCTCGGCCATAAACCACACTGTAAATTTGGCCCCCCGAGAGAAAGTTTGTGAGTACCCATGCTCTAGCGGATCGCATCGCAGTAGTCAGAATAACTATCTTGCCTAAATGTCTTTATTTGTTCATTAATATTCCCATCCGTCTTAATCTTGCATTGTTCAACTCACTCCAGTCAGCGCTGCTCTCCTTCATGTGGGGCGGCACGAAGGCCCACTGCACCTGGGAGGTGTTGGTACTGCCGTTTGAGAGGGGAGGCTTTGAAGCCCCTGACATGCGCCTCTATTATGTCTGTGCACAGGCCCAGTTTGCTCATTACTGGTTCTACCCACAACAATTCCAGCCACATGTGGCTATTGAAGCTGACGCAGTCCTCCCACTGGCCCTAGCTGCGACCGCCTTGTCCGGTGGGAGTGGTGGACCGAGAACTGAAATCAACCCCGCACTTTGCACCGCATGGGCGTGGAAGACGCTAGTGACGCGTGCACAATTACAATACCTCTACGCCCCAAGATTACCGCTTTCGGCGCACCTGGAATTCTCTGCTGCAAAAGAGCGTTGAGCTTGGTGGGAATTACTCAATTGGGGGATCTTTATAAACAAGGCCGGTCCAATAGCTGTCTGACATACAAGGTGGTAGGGACCGTGGGTTTATGCCCGGGTTCACATATGTGCGCGTGAGGCAGGCTAGTCGCTCCACTTATCCTGGTTACCCAGTGGAACCCCAGCCATTGTTAGCACTGCAGGTGGTGCTGGCGGGTGCGGATCGCACAGGCCTGATCACGAAGTTATATACGGTGTCTCTCAGGGAAAGAGAACAGTTTGACTCCCCTTCATATAATAAATGAGTGGCATTACTGAGGACCTCATTCTCACTGAAGATGTGGCGGTTCTGCTGTGTTCTTACTGGCCGGTTAACAGCAAATTGTGACCTTCGCATCATCCATTTCAAATAACTGCACCAGCTATATTATACCCCGATGCAGTTGATGCGGTTTGGTCTGCGGGAGAACTCCTGCTGTGTTCGTTGTGGTCAGGCTGATGCAGACTTCTTACATCTCGCATGGAGCTGCAAGGGTGTATAGAGTTTTTGGGGTAAAGTTACAAGCCTGCTTACGAAGGTGGTGCTGGAGGCTGTGCAATGCACCCCTGAGGTGTGCCTGCTGGGGTGGGTAAAGAATCTAAAACCCTGTAATCGCAGACTAGTAGCGGTCTCAACCTTATTGGCAAAAAGAGCGGTGGCACAGTGCTGGGGCTCTAGACTCACCCCAACTCTGAATAAATGGGTCTGGGACCTGCTGTACTGCAAAGAACAACTTGAGACCAATGCTGGGGAATTGCCCGACACTTCCCACCCTAAAGACTTTTGGGCTCCGCTTTCTGTGTACCTTCTTACATATCCTGTTGTATAATAGATTATGTCATCGGATGCTCTCACTATGTTTTCTCTTGGGACTGTCGTTTGCTGTCATACTACTGTATGTGACGGGATGCTCCGTGGGGGTCATAATCTTCTCCTTTCAGTGCCTTGGGGTTCATGGGTTGGTGGGTGGTTTGGAGTTCTGGGGCTTGTTACCCTGCTATATTGGCATTAACAACTGCTTGTAACTGTTATTGTTTTTTGATGTCAGGATTTGCCTCTTGCAAGAGGACCTACTGTGTTTTATGCCAGCTAATTAATAAATAAATAAGTAAAAGAAAAAAAACATTTAAAAATAGGATCAATTTCACTTACCACTGATTAATGGTCAGCGCTGGAAGAAACATTCTTGACAGGGTTAGTTGGCTGATTGATGCTGTTGGGATGAAAATACTTATCCCCTACACTCCTGGCCGTGTGCTAAGGTCCAGCACCCAGAGCCTCATCAAGATCAGCAAGATTAGGAAAGTTAGATGGGGAGGTAGAGCCTTCTCAGTCCGTGATGCTGGACTCTGGAACAGGCTCCCCTGTTCACTAAAACTAGTAGACAATCACCAATCTTTTGGGAAATTGTTAAAGACCCGGCTCTTCCGAAGAAGATCGCACCTGAGGACCATGTTCCCTCTGTACTTACCAGCGCCAAGACGCTCCGGCATTCGAGCGCTATATAAAACTATATCCTATCCTATGAACCGCCAAGCTGATGGCAAGAAGTATTTGCGAGCTCAAGCTTTAATAAACTCATTAAGAGCTTTAAAAAGTTCATTCGCAGAGTTTTCAGCTTGTTAGTAGTTACATGGTTTTTGCGGGCCGATTTAATATTTTTATGGTAGCTGTTGACCATTGATTTGAAAACTTCTTTATCTGAAAGAGATTTGGTCTGGTGTCATCTCCGTTCAAGCAGTTTTGACCTTGCTTTTTCAATTCTTAATCGCGCAATAATCACAACCCGCTACTTCTTGTTATAACAAAAAAGGCCTCTTTATTAAGACAGGTGTATTTACTTCACTTTATGTAAATAATCTTGTATCAACTTACACAAGATTACACAAACAGTTCAAACATAACTTCCAGAACAAACCGGATGTGATTATAAAAACCCCATCTTCTCTCTTCCCCTCCACTGTGATCTGTCCTCCTCCCCACCCTCCAAGGATGGCTAAGCCCGCTCTAGACTATCCACCCCCCAAAAAACCGCCACCCAGGAAAACCAAAGAGTTTTCCTCACCCCACCCCACATCTTGCTAAAAACATCAACATCGTTACAAACTTTTATTGCACCATAAATTTGCATTCCAAAATTTTGCAAGCAAGTCCCTCAGGTCCATCAAATAATAACCTTGCCCCATTTTGGATAAATGCACTCCATCGTCCCGAAATAAATGCTCCTCTGCTCCTGTTGTTGCCATGAGACAGCACTGGAATACAAAATACCTTCATTGCCCTGTTTAGTTTTCGTCTGGCCTTTTCAACTGCGGCATGACTCCTCGCTCCCCTCCAATGTTTCCGGTGTATAAATTCGGTCCTAACTAAACAAGTGCCGCCCCAGTTCTTGATGACCGCCAAATCCAGCTTCATTTGTTTTATTAGAGACAAGCCTGATGACGTCACCAAACTGTTTTCCCCTAAATGTATGACTAACATAACAGGGCGACACCTATTAGAGCACATTCAGTGAAAGTAGGAAACAAGCCCCCCCCCCAACGCATACCACATTTACCCTTCCAGACCACTTCCTGCCCGACACTTGAAAGTCCAAGAGACCTGCCATAAATTTGCTGTTCAGCATAGATCGCTGCCCATTTTATGCTATCCAAGTATTAATTTTTCCAGATTATGGGCCATGCACACAACCTAAATAGAAAAACAAATATTAGCAAAAGAGATAAATTAAAGAACCACTATTTTCGAACTTATCTTTCACAGCAAGATGATTCCCCCCTCCCAATTCTACGACTGTCAGACCATGCCCAACCCAACCTTGCAGCCTCCGTAGCTGCCCCAATAAGGAAAGAATGAGTGCCTAACAGCCTAGGATCCTTCCCCAACCTGACTAAAGACTTCCTCAATACTGCTAACAGGTGTGTGCTAGTAATCCTATTGCCATTTTAATGAGAAAATATTTCCCCTGCCCGGAACCAGGCTGCACTAGTAACATTCTCCCATTCTCTTACTGACCACCAGCCCTCCACCCCACACCTGTTTAAATGTACCCACTTGCCTTTACCCAATTGGTCCATTTTGGATGCCCTCAACCAAATCCTTATTCTTTGCTGTTCCAAAAATATCTCATCGCTTCGTATGTCCGCCTGACCCCTTAAACCCAACAATTCTGATACCCTGAATGCACCAAAAAATAACCAAATCATGCATAACCTAAACCTAAAAATCTCCCACTCATCATTTCAGCACAACTGCAACTGTTATAACAGCTGCTGTAATACATCAAAAGTCACTAATTCTCAGCGGAGTCTTGATACCTTGCTCCCTGCCAAGACCTTTTAAAACTTTCCTCACCGGTATTCCCTCCACTGGGTCCTGACCCCACCATAGCTGACCATAAAAGGAAATCCCTGCCAGTTTCCCTGCAATAGTGGTGTCTGATGAACCCTTGTTTATCAAGTGCAGTACGAAACCCAATAAGATGTGTTCCTTTTTTGTCACATTCCCAAAATGTGGGTCACTGTTACCATAACTTAAAAACCCTCTCCATGCTTGCTGATAGCTTCTTCTGGTGATAGTAGTTACAGATTTTTCTACAAGCTCGCCTATCCCCAATCCCCCCATTCCCAAATGCTTTGTGGGATCTGGGTCTTGACGATTTCTGCCCCAGGAGCCAATTTGTGAAACTTCTGCCAATGGAAGCGAGACAGAACGTCTGCTATGTTGTTATTGGTACCGGGAATGTGTCTAGCCTTAAAACACAATATTCAGTTGCAAACACTTTAACATAAAAGCTCGTAAAAGACGTAAAATGCTCAAATCTTTTGCTTTCTGTTTGTTTATTAAGTCAACAACGGCCACAATTAAAGGAAAAAGATCCAAAAAGGCAATGCTACGACCTTGCTGTAACCACTGTTCTGGGCAACTTTCAGCGCACCAACGACCTTCCCAGAACAGGACAAAACCTTTTGCACCTGACACATCTGAAAAAAGCTATATCTGCCACATGTCGTCCTCAACTAAATACAATGAAACTCCATTGAATTCTTCAAGAAATTTCGGCCAAATATGTAAATCTGCCCTGACAGCCTTGGAAATCCTTATCCTGTGATGAGGTAAATAAGCTCCTGACATCGACATGCCCAGATGCCTGCAAAAAGTCCTGCCAGCCCTGACCACTCTACAGGCAAAATTCAAATAACCCAACAGTCTCTGGACCTGTCTGAGTTCCAATTTCTTCTGGTCAATTACGGATAACAGAAAGGACCTAATCTCTTGAACTTTGTCAGCAGGCAGCCTGGCAATCATGTCCACTGTGTCAATCTCAATCCCTTAGAAAGTCAAGCGAGTGCTTGGACCTTCCATTTTTTCTGGGGCCAATGGAACGCCCAATTCATGTGCCATGTCCTGAAACCTTTGCAATGCTTCCCTACATTGATCAGTGCTGCAGAAAAGTACTAAACGTCTCGACTAGGGCGCGAGAAACTGAACAACCCATGAGGAGTATCTTTTCCACATAGAAGGCACCATTGAAAAACATTCCCAACAGCTCGAAATCAGTAGGATGTATGGGCAAAAGTCATATCATTTTTAGCCAACTCCGCCCCAGCCCCAACTGACCTCACTAACTTCAAAGCATCATCAACTGAAGCATAGGACACACTGGAATCCGATGGGGAAATAAAGTCATTGACTGACTGACCCTCCGGCCATGATAAGTGGTGGATTAGACGATACTCCCCAACCGCGTTCTTCGGCACTACACCCAGTACGGAAACAATCAAGTTCTCAAGAGGACACTGCAAGAAAGGACCAGCTATTCTGCCTGCGCTTAATTCTGAGTTTAGTTTCTGTTGTACTACCTGGGGTAGCTCTTTAGCAGATTTTAAGTTGCTGCCCGTCGCCTCTGCCTGGGCCCTTGGTAACCAATTTTAAAACCATCCCGGAACCCCCAGTACAGTTTGGAAGCTGCCTCTGCATCTGGATAGTGCTCCAACCAGAGTGCTAAATCCTCAACTCTAATTGGGGTATGTGCCTTTTGGTGGATATTGAAATGTTGAACCTCTCCCCCTTTGGAATCGCCTTTGCTCCCCAAATCAGGAGCCTGCAAAACATTGGGTGAGTGGATGTTTTCCACCACATTGTGAGCATTCATGTTTATAACGACAAAACTGTCTGTTACAAAATCCTCTGATAAAGTTCCAGCAGGCTCTGAAACCGGTGTCTTCCCTCTCTCATACCACCACGCCCCAACCTGGGCGGGACAAGCTGAAGGGCCGTTAAGTAACCAACAAACCACTTGCTGTACGAGTCATGGCTGGAGGGTGAGTTGAGGACATCCATTGGAGCCACAACTCAGAGTCGTCACCCCATGGCTTATCATGAAATATGCTAATCCGGGCCCTAAACTCTTCGCCGTAGCTTAACCACGCATAACCAACAAAGTGCATTTCGCTCACAATATATAAGGAAAGCTGATGACTAATTCTGACAGACATTTAGCAGGTTTAGCTTTCTGTTGGATTGTCAGGTTTTGAGCAGATCTGACAAGGATGGAAGGTAATAAAAGTTCCAATCACTTACAACTTTGGCACGGTTTGATGAATCTGCCTCAACTTTGGGAGACAACAAATTAAGCCCTGGGCGTAATATTATGTTTCATGTAGATCAAACAGGGTATGGAGAAGGACAAAGCTAAAGCAGAGGGTCAAAAAGGACTAAGCTGTGCATAGCTGAAGGCTGTGTGTACCAGTGATTTTCTGCCATGGGGCTTGGGCACATTGTGAAACCTTAAAATCTGAATCTCTCGTTTTCTAATTTAGCTGTGCTTCTTTCATGCCCACCTTTGACCTGTTTTCAGCCTGACTCTATCCTCGACACCACACTTGCATAAACATTAGGTCACGAATCTAAGTTGAGACATTGGAGGCTGCGTAAACATGCAAAGTCAGTACAAAAGAACAGCTGATTTCTACACTGTGGGTTTTGTGTGTATTTTAAACAATGATAAAGCCTTATACAAAGTGTGTTATGCAGCATCAAGACGTGACAGTGACACAAGGCACCAAGGTTGTTGATTCTTACCGATAGTCTCATTTGTGTGTTCTTCCCAAAGCTCTATTTACCTCTGGGCGTTCCTAGTCTGCGATTTTCCCTATATAAACCCATGTAACCATTGGTCAGTGTGTTCTATCCTTGGGTATCTTGATGGTACCTGTTGGATGGAAACCCATTCATGAATGATTAAACAAACTATTCATGGTTTGACTTTGCTCTCCTGTCGATTCCTCCTTACTTGATAAGAACCCGTAGCGAAGTGGCGATCCCTGCACCAGCAGGTTATTAATTAATCTGCCCCACAGATTGGCGCCCAAACTTGGGTCTCCATCAAGCACTTGCAGTCGGACCAGGGCAGGAGATCAGGTCGGTAAGACGAACTTCGCTGAGGAAGCGCCCCACCTGATGAGATTAGTATTGTTCGTGGTCCAAGGTGATTTTTCAGCTCTCCAACTCTGATCTTCCTGGAGGCTGCTAGCCTTGACTGGAGCCTTCGGTTGGTGATTTTCTTTGGATCAGGGAGGATCGACAGGTGGGAGGCAAAGACTACGCATGAGGTAAATCTGTATTGAACCGGTTCATTTGGTTTGGATTTGTTTGATCTTTGCTTGACTTGGTATTTGTCTTGACTTGGTATTTGATTGGTAATTTGTTTGGAATTTGGTAATCCGTTCAGACTCTGTTTTGAATTTTGAAACCTAGGTTCTGTTTGGTATTTAGAGATCTAAGATTTGTTTTGAGACTTGCTATTTGTTTTGACTAACGTTTTTTCTTACAGGTAATGTGAGAATATTTTTTATTTCTCTCTGTTAATAAGTTTTTTTTTTCCTTATTTAACATGCCTGTGTTTAGTACCCTTTGGATGTTTTGTTGTTGCTGCTGCGATAAGCAGAGCATTTTGGAAGCAAGTCAGCCGGCGCCACCAGAAGGTACGCCAAATTTTGAGATGTACATCAAATATGGTATTTGTCCCATCATGTATACATTGTGGAACAAATACACAAAAGGGGATCCCCAGCTGAGATGGCCATTAAAGGGAACTATGGACCCTCACAAACTCGAATATTTAGAGAATCAATTGTTTTTGAAGAAAGTTATGCCGGCTATGTTTGATAGTTTGCGTATGTGGAGAAAAGAAGTGAGGGAGCGGCAGCTCAAAGCAGAGAAGGTACAAAGGAAACAGGAAAGGAAGACAGAGTATCAGAAGTATAAGGAATTGAAGGATAAGGAAGTTCAGGAGAAAAAGCAATGTTTAGATAGGGAGCATAGATTATTAATATCTAAAGAATATATAGTTAGACCAACAGTAGCAGTAGAGGTCCACCAAGAAGATGTGGACTCAGATATTGATGGATTGTTGATAGAACGACCCCCGCCCCTACATGTACCCTTAACACTTCTTCCTCCTGGATCCCTAACTATTGCTCCCCTTGTACCCCCGGCTCCCCTCCTTTGCCCGCGGTTGTCCAGCTCCCTATTTTCCAACCAGTATCGGTACATTCTTTACACCCTCCAACCCAGGCCACTGCACCCCAACCCCAAGCCTCTGCGCCTCCACCTCAGGCCACTGCATTTGAAATGACTAATGATTCTGTGGTTCCTGCATCTGTCCTGACCCCTCGAGTTCTTTGCTCTACTGTACCTCAGTTTCGTCAGGATGCAATAAGGTTGATGGTATTAAATTGGTTAAGTGATCTAGAAATGGAAGTAGAAGAAATGATAGATCAGATTCAGGATTTCTCTGAGGGTGAGCTTCTTTGTCTTATAAGTAATCTTCCTCATCAACTTATGGTTCAATGGGAGATGACTACAGGGCGAAATGATCCAGATAATGTTAGAGCAATTAATAGACAGTGTTAGATAGGGGCCTTCCCTTTAAAAGGAATTAACACTGCCATAGCAACGATAATTGGATACCGTAATGAGCTCTCTTCCTCTCCACGAATAAGACCTATGAGGGAAGCTGCGCCACCATTCATTCCTGGAAGAGGGAATGCAGACGATGACGACCCAAATAGTGCTAATGCTAGAGCCCATTTTTTGTACAATTGGATATATACGCCCTGGAAAAGGACAGATGTACTCACTTTAAAAGCCTCTTTACCTGATATACGGAAAAATCCTAGGGGATTTTATGAAGATGTACAGGCAGCCATTGATTCTTGTATCATGACCTTAGCAGATATTGCTATGTTTTTTGGTATGATCCTACCACCTGTTTGTGGCGACTTACCCGGAAACAGGATCATGCTGTTGATTTGGGAGGAGATTGGACTGCGATCTTAGCAGCTGATAGGGATAAGAAACCTAGTCAGCTTATACTGGATCTACCTGGTAACATACTTACTTACATAAAAATGATAGTGCCAGCCAGAAAAATAGATTGGGCACTCCTTGCCAGTCGACTGATTGACCTTACAAGAGCGGTTAGAGCACGCTGCGCTTATTGCTGTCGTTTTGCCTGTTTACTAGGCGTTTTAAAATCCCCGTTTTGTATTTGTTTTTATTTTTGTTTTTCTCCCCTGATTTTATAGTGTTGCCCACTTACTTGCACAGTAATAGTTTGATCCATCGCTCTTTTGCGGGTCCTTTTCCCGGCCACTCGGCACTTTGGCGGCCATATTGGGTGAGTGAAGGACGCCTGGCGGCGCCATCTGTTTTGACGGTCTAGCGTCACAAGGACGCTCGACCTCTTCTTAAGGAGGGTAAATCAGAGGCTCAGTCTTGCCAGTCGACTGATTGACCTTACAAGAGCGGTTAGAGCACGCTGCGCTTATTGCTGTCGTTTTGCCTGTTTACTAGGCGTTTTAAAATCCCCGTTTTGTATTTGTTTTTATTTTTGTTTTTCTCCCCTGATTTTATAGTGTTGCCCACTTACTTGCACAGTAATAGTTTGATCCATCGCTCTTTTGCGGGTCCTTTTTCGCGGCCACTCGGCACTTTGGCGGCCATATTGGGTGAGTGAAGGACGCCTGGCGGCGCCATCTGTTTTGACGGTCTAGCGTCACAAGGACGCTCGACCTCTTCTTAAGGAGGGTAAATCAGAGGCTCAGTCTTGCCAGTCGACTGATTGACCTTACAAGAGCGGTTAGAGCACGCTGCGCTTATTGCTGTCGTTTTGCCTGTTTACTAGGCGTTTTAAAATCCCCGTTTTGTATTTGTTTTTATTTTTGTTTTTCTCCCGATTTTATAGTGTTGCCCACTTACTTGCACAGTAATAGTTTGATCCACCGCTCTTTTGCGGGTCCTTTTCCCGGCCACTCGGCACTTTGGCGGCCATATTGGGTGAGTGAAGGACGCCTGGTGGCGCCATCAGTTTTGACGGTCTAGCGTCACAAGGACGCTCGACCTCTTCTTAAGGAGGGTAAATCAGAGGCTCAGTCTTGCCAGTCGACTGATTGACCTTACAAGAGCGGTTAGAGCACGCTGCGCTTATTGCTGTCGTTTTGCCTGTTTACTAGGCGTTTTAAAATCCCCGTTTTGTATTTGTTTTTATTTTTGTTTTTCTCCCCTGATTTTATAGTGTTGCCCACTTACTTGCACAGTAATAGTTTGATCCACCGCTCTTTTGCGGGTCCTTTTCCCGGCCACTCGGCACTTTGGCGGCCATATTGGGTGAGTGAAGGACGCCTGGCGGCGCCATCTGTTTTGACGGTCTAGCGTCACAAGGACGCTCGACCTCTTTTTAAGATGGTCATGCTGACGCGCTGCGGATGCGCGCAGCGGAGACGCCGGATCCCCGCCGGAGTCACGCCAGAGTCCAGCCCGTCTGTGCCCGTCCGGGCCCAGACGGGCTTAGGGCCAAGATCCTTAGCCAAAACGCCAGAAATAAGGACAACATATTCTCGTGAGGACATCATGTCATTACGCCCCCTTAAAGATATAACTTGTAAGTATATCCACAAAGGATCTAAACTTTTCTCTGGCTGCAGGATATGTCAGTCGATCCAGTCAGCTAAGGGAAAGAATGCCCTGTCTATGGCTCTGCTGAATTGTAGATCCCTTCCGAGCCACTCATTAGAAATTAATTTTCTTATACAAGATCATGATTTAGATATTCTGTTCTTGACGGAAACATGGATTACATCCTGTTCTGGGGTGGATATAGTGCGAGTCCTCCCCCCAGGCTTTCTAATATACCATCTGGATAGGCCTGTGGGACGAGGGGGCGGTATTGCCATTATATACAGGGATACTTTTGTGTGCAGGGCTCAGATTGGGGGGGTGTTGGATTGTGAGAGCTGTCAGTTCTCCCTACGGATTTCATCCACGGTGTCGGTGTCAGGCCTATTGGTATATCGCCCACCGGGTTGTGTGGGCAATTTCTTCAGCTCGCTGATGGAAACAGTCACGTTTTTGGCTTCTTCCACGGCCAACTTTATGGCGCTGGGAGATTTTAATCTCCACTTCAATGACCCGGCAGATTTAGTGGCGGTAGACCTGCAGTGTGATTTGAAAGCTTATGAGTTGAGTTTAATCAACGCGAGAGCTACGCACAATAGGGGTCATCTGCTTGACCCTATTTTTGCTAACATTTCCCATCTTAGGTCTATGCCCCCTTATCCTCTCCCGTGGTCAGATCACTTCTTGGTTCCTTTAACTTGGCAAGTGGAATCAACGGCCACCCTTCTCCCTAGGGTCCATACTTTGGAGAGAGTCTGGTCTAGGTTATCGGTGGACAACTGGATTACTAACCTTGAATGTACGTGTCCCTCCCCAGTTTCGGACCCGGTAATCGCAGATGCGAACCTCGATAAGTGGCTGACCAGCTCTCTTGACGCTATTCTCCCTAAAAAGAGAGTGCTAAAGAGGGAGAAGAGAATGGGTTCTGCCCCATGGTATACACCCAAGTTGAGAACCCTTGGGAAGGGATGTAAGAAGTTGGAGAGGGCTTGGAGAAAGGAATGGGTGGAAGCCAGGCGAGAGGAGTATCGTGCGGCAATTAGGGTGTATAAATCTGCTCTTTGTTGCGCTAAGGCTCAATTTTTTGAGGAGAGAATACAAAGTTCCTTTAACTCCTCTAGAGAGACTTTTAGAGTGATAAAGGAACTTCTTAAAGTTCCCGAGCACTTGGTAACTCATGATAGCCCAGGTGAGAAATGCAAGGAGCTGGCGAACTATTTTCATATGAAAATAGAGAACATTCTAAATGCCTTGCCCCAGGCTGTCCAGATAATAGATACTGGAAGTCAGCCAGGGGGAGTTCTTGTCCATTTGGACACCTTCGGGCCAGTATCAGTAGATGAAGTCCTTAAGGAACTTGGCGCTATGAAGAGTGGTTCCCCTAGGGATCCGGTCCCTATGAGATTCCTGAAACAGGTAGCAACCGTTATTGCGGTCCCGGTTACGGACCTAATTAATGCATCCTTTGTCCAGCGCTTGGTGCCACCGAGCTGGAAGAGAGCAGTGGTAAAGGCTCTCCTGAAAAAGCCAAATCTGGATCCATCGGATCTGGCAAATTTCAGGCCCATTTCCTTGCTTCCTGGACTCGGTAAGATCGCTGAAAGGTTGGTGAACCGTCAGTTGTCATACTTCCTCTAGTCTAATGGCCTGTTGCGAGACTCTCAAACTGGATTTCGCCCAGGTCAGGGCACCGATACCGCTCTTCTGGCAGTCGTTGAGGAAGCCAGGAGCATTTTGGATTCAGGAGGGTCCGTGGCAGTGATCCTCCTGGACCTTAGTGCGGCCTTCGACACTGTGAACCACCAAGTGTTGATCCAACGGCTGTCAGATATAGGGGTTACAGGTGTGGCTCTGAAGTGGCTTATGTCATTTTTCTGCGACCGGACGTACCAGGTTTGGGAAGGCAGTGAACGGTCGGCATCTATCCCCCTCCAGTGTGGTGTGCCACAGGGCTCCTCCCTTAGCCCCACATTGTTTAATGTATGTATGGCCCCCCTGGAGGATGTGGTGGCTCCATTTGGTATTAAAATCGTCAGCTATGCTGACGATACTCAGCTGGTGGTCGCTTTATCCCAACTTGTGGATAACCCAGATTCGCTGCACTCCTGTATGCCCAAAGTTTACACCTGGATGTGTGAATCAGCTTTAAAGTTGAACGGTTCAAAGACCGAAATAATGTTGCTAGGGCATAAAATTCCTTCTCTCCCTTCGACTATTTGGCCTAGCTGTCTGGGAGACCTCCCGAGTCCTAAAGAGGAGATTAAGAGTCTGGGGATCTGGCTGGAACAAGATCTTTCTTTCAGGACCCAGGCGAAAAAAACGGCAGGAGTATGTTTTGGCCTTCTCCGTTCAGCTCGTAAAGTCCTGCCTCTGCTTCCTTGGATATCTAGGAAGCTGCTCATTCAGGGGCTTATTGTATCGAGACTAGATTATAGCAATACTATTTTTCTAGGTGCCCCTGAAGCTACGTTCAATAAACTTCAGGAGGTTCAAAATGCTGCTGCAAGGCTGCTTACGAGTATACCAAGGACGCAGTCAGCTAAACCCGCTTTGAAGGCCCTGCACTGGCTCCCGGTGCGGGAAAGGGTTAAATTGAAGGCTCTATGCACAGCGCATAAAATTCTTCAGGGGAAGGGATCTCCTATCCTGAGGAATTTAGCTGTGCCCTATAAGGCTAATAGAGCTTTGCGCTCTGACCAGAAACATCTGCTCCAAATTCCCAGAGTGAAAAGGGCTCGTGCTGGTGGGCGAAGATTCTCGGTCAATATAGCCATCCTGTGGAACGTGCTTCCTCTGAGTTTGCGCTCAGAGACTTGTACTTCTCGGTTTCGTAAACTTCTTAAAACCCATCTCTTTCCTGCCGGACGCTGCTGAACCTGTCTTTTGCTAATGGTTGTCGCCCTGGACAACCGCTGGGATGCCCTAGGGTAACTATGCGCTATATAAAAACTCCAAATAAATAAATAAAATACTGCTTGTAAACAAAAACAGGGAGAGGCCGTCCCTGATTTCTTTACTCGCTTTGAGGAAGTGTTCCATGATTTTAGTGGACAAGATACAGCTACACCTACAGGTGCACATTTATTTGTAGATAGATTTGTGGGAAATGTGCTTAGTGAGATATCAGTATGCTTGAAGAACTCTGAAAGCACATGGGCTTCAGCGACTCCAAAAGCTATATTAGATATGGCTCAGTATTATCAGAATCGGGTTACCTCAGAGCAAGAACGAAAAGAAGGAAAATTAAAAGAATTGAAAACTAAGGTGATGATGGTTCAGGCCAGTGGACCCCAAGGTTGAGGCTGTGGCCAAAATTATGGTCCGAATTATAGACAAATGCCTCCAGTAGGGCCACCGCGTAGACAAACTCCACTGGGACTGGATCAATGTGCTTATTGCAAAGAGAAGGGACATTGGCGTTCTGAATGCCCTGTTTTAGCTGCTGGTGGGAGAGGAAGGAGACAAGTGACTAGTAATCGAGGTACTTCAGCTCCCCGACAACAGTCACAGCAGGTTCAAGCTCCAGAGAGGAATAGGTTAGGAAATTATTTTGATCAGCGAAATAATCAATATTCTATGGAGGATTGGGAATCAGAGTAAACTGTGGGAAAACATTTTGCCTAGGACAGTGTAGGACAAGGAGGTCCAGTTGAGATACCTGTAGATCTGTCTGGGCCCTATATAACAGCCACCATACTTGGGAAGGATCAGAAATTTTTAGTGGATACAGGGGCAACACGTAGTGCGATATCTCAGACACTGGTCCATGGGACACCCTTGTCTGCCCAAGTGGTCACATCGATAGGGTTTTATGGAACACCAACTCCTAGCCCTGTGTCCCAAAAACTACCTTTGCAGGTTCAGAATTTTATCACTACAGCCCTCTTTTTACTTCTCCACATGCTCCAGATAATCTGATGGGACTTGATATTTTGAAATATTTCTATGCTACTATACATTGTTTCCCATCTGGAGTACGTGTCATTTTGAGGAAAAGGCATTACCTAAACAATATAATTTTTCTTTATGTCCGGACCTTGAGTCTGTCCCTTCATGTGTTTGAGCTTCTACTGATACAGATGTGGGAAGAATGGATATTTCCCCAGTACATATACAGGTTCGGGAGGATGCTTCCTTACCAAGAGTCCCGCAGTATAAAATATCAAAAGAAGGTGAAGATGCATTGATGTCTATCATTGATGATATGATACATACAGGAGTTGTTGAGGAAGTTTCCTCTAATGTATGCAATAGCCCCATTCTCCCCATTCTAAAACGGGGCGATGGAACAGGGGATAAGATTTACAGATTTGTGATTGACTTGAGAGAAGTCAATAAAATAGTTAACCCTCAATATCCTGTTGTCTCAGATATTACAACTTTTTTGACATTAATTCCATCTACAGCTACTGTATTCTCTGTCATTGACCTTAAGAATGCCTTCTTCTCTATTCCTATACATCAAGGGAGCCTATATCTTTTTGGATTTTCATTAAGGGGCCGCTAATTCAGATTTTGTAGGGCTCCACAAGGCTATACAGAAAGCCCTAGCATTTACAGTCAAGCACTTACACGACAGTTGGATGAACTTCTTTTGCCACCAGCAGTAACACTGGTGCAATATGTGGATGACATTTTGCTAGCCGCAGACACAGTTGAGCATTGTAAAGAAGCCACGCTCTCTCTATTGCATCATCTTGCTGTCAGGGGACATAAGGTCTCTAAGAATAAGTTACAATATTGTCAATCTGAGGTCATTTATTTAGGTCACCTCTTGTCTAAGGAAGGTCGCACGCTGACTAAAGACCGGATTCAAACTATCCTAAAAATTCCTATTCCAAGTACCCAAAAAGAAGTCAGGGCACTAATTGGTATTACTTCCTACTGTAGACCGTGGATTACAAATTTCTCCCTTATTATCAAGTCAAGTCAAGTCAAAATAGTCCTTATTTCGAGTATTTCATCTTAAAAGACATTAATATTTCATCAGAACAGTTAAAAAGGTAGAATAAGAAATTTTCATCATAGACATAAAGGACCATTTAATAATAACAAAAACAGTGATAAAAAAATATTAAACAATACAGTTAGCAGCGACTTGAAATTTGTTAAAACAGACTCCACAAAAGTAAGAGAAATACTATACTTCAGTGGTTGGGACCAAGAAGTTAAGGCTATTACGTCTACTCCGTAAAAGCCATGCCCAGCTAATATATTTGGCTAGACCAATATCCACAAAAGATGATATATCTGACTTAAGAATCCTTCTAGCGACCTGGGCTGATCTAACACCTATTTCACGACACACAGGCCGCAACCAGGCTCTTCTAGGTTGGTGGTATTTCGGACAAACAAATAAAAAATGATCAAGTGTTTCAACCAGATTCTTACAAATTGGACATTTATCATTGCCTTTAGTGGTCCAACTTGAGGTAAAGGAACATAATGGAAGGGTGCCAATTCTAAATTGGTGATATAATTTCCGGTCCTGCTGCTTGGTTATTACATCCCAATATGCCTCAAGAGAGGGTTGGTCCTTAGTGGTCAAATAGGTTGTAGTCAAGGAGCTGCCGGTCAGAGAAGCATGACGTTTACATGATGACCATTGCCAGTAAGTGTCCCTAAAACATTTTTGGGAGGGAAAGACGGCCGACTCAGGGTTAGACCACAATTCGCCCATGCCCATATCAGTCAAAATAAATTTAATTTCTGACAGCCAGCTAATTCTTTGGGAGCCCCCCAGGTCTTTTACCTCTAACAGTGCCTTTGCATAAAGGGATAGCTCCGGGGTAGTCCATAGGCGACGCCAGAACGCCAAAGGCCTATACCGGACCATATCCTCGATAGGCTGACATCCTAGATCGTATAAAAGGGGGATACGTGGGGCAGATTAGGGTAGCCCTACTAATGACCTCAGAAAGTTGTTTTGGGCCATCCTCAAACAATCTAATTTACTAAACCCCCATAATTCGGCACCGTACATAACAGCTGGGAGAATTTTAGACCCATAGATTTTTATCAGCGGTGCAACGGGTTTTGTACAGGATTGTCTATGTTCTTTGAGCAGAGCTCCACCTAATTGTGCATGCTTAAGGCTGAGCAAATCAATCTGGGGCCTCCAGCTTAATTTGTCACTTAAAGTGACCCCCAGGTAAGTAAAGGTGGAGGTCTGTTCCAGCGTTGCACCACCCATAACGACCCTGGCTTTGACAGGGCGAGGGCCACGAAGGACCATAAATTTGGTCTTCCCCACATTAACCTCAAGCTCATGTTCGCGGCAGAATTGCTCAAACCTAGACAGGGCTAATTGGAGCCCCTGTCGGGTTTTTGAAATAAGGAGGGTATCGTCCGCGAACATGAGCAGGGGGACTTTCATACCAGCTATCGAAGGTGCATCTGTCGGGAAATTTGAAAAGTATCTAGTTACTCCATTTATAAACAGGGAAAACAAGGATACTTCAAATCTCGCAGTCACCTCCCCTGGTTTACCCCATCGGACCTGGGCATATGTGTGTGTATGTAACATAACTAAAAACCGCAATAGTTCAACCGGCATACCGGTCTCCCGGAGGACTTCCCACAATTTCGGTCTTGGCACCGTATCAAATGCAGACCTTAGATCCACAAAGGCTGCAAAGAGCATACCCCCCCTAAGTAGACTTCCTTCCAATATAAAAGCATAAACCTAAAGGCTTGATCAATGGTTCCAACATGCGTCCGGAACCCTGCCTGTAGTGGCGTTAAAATATCATTTTCAGAGATCCAGCTGGTGATACGACCCAGCAACAAACGTACTGTAATTTTTTGGGCCGCGTCAATAAGACTGATCGGTCGGTAGTTGGCAGGGGCAGAGCGATCACCTTTCTTATAGATTGGCAATATCTCTGCCCCAAACCAAGAATCCGGAACCGATGCTCCGCTAGCCAGAGCATTAGCTAAGGTTTTTAAGTAGGGGACCCATAAATCCTGCTCCTGCTTGAATAAGTCAGCTGGAATGCAGTCAGGTCCTGGGGCTTTACCATTCTGGAGTGATTTCAAAATTGTCACAACCTCGCTAGAGGTAAACTCTAAAACTCCGGCTCCACTATATGGCCATGAGGCGTTATTTGGCGTCTCTCTGGACTTAAACTGGTTTTCAAAATAACTAACCCACTGACCAGGTTCGACATGGTTAGCCGGAATCATAGCCTGCGGGTTCCTACCCCATTTTAAAAGGTGCCAAAAATGACACATGTTTCTGCCCTCACATGCCTCATGTAGCTCACGCCAGCGTGATTCGTCCCAGTTTGACTTTGCCAATCTTTGGGCGGATTTATACGCTGCTCTACAGCACCTAATCGTTGGCGGGTGCCTAGATTTAATTGCTGTAATCAGTGCTTTGCGTGACTCTCTACAGCCTGCATCAAACCACGTATTTTCCCTCTGGCATATAGGTTTGGCTGTGGCTGGGATACTTTTAATAAAAAAGTTTTTGAGCCCTGTAAATAGTTCACTGTGGATATCCGGAATGGAGTTTATAATCCCTTCCTTAGACTCACAACTGGACAGTTTAGACATTGCTACATTAACCATATTCCTAATAGCGGCCCGAGCAGATGGATCCGAAGCAATCTTAGGCCAGCGGACCCTTCTCATATCATTAGACAGGGTGGCTTGCACCGGCAGAAAGCGTTCATCATCATTGCGGGACCCAGTGAAGCTACTATCGGAAAAAGTCAGCATCAGGGGGTTATGATCACTTTCTAACCTGTCGGTCACCACCATATCGATGACATCTGCCCACAGCTCACAGTTAACCAATATGTAGTCAATTCTGCTCCCACTTCTACCATTATAAAAGGTTATCTTCCCTAGCCTATCCGATGTTGTTCTACCGTTAACAGCCCTCAGCCCCTTTTCTAAGCCAAAAAAGGGCTGCTTGAGTCCATTTACTAATAGGGTTTAGTTCTAATTGGGGAATTCCCCACACAGAATCCTCAGCCTCAGATAGTTTTCCATCATCTGTCCCCAAGGGTTCGAAACAGGTATTAAAATCACCTGCCACCACCCTATGGCCTACACTAGAGATGTTACAAAGTAGTTGATCTAATAAGTAGACTGTGGGGGAGCATTTGCCTCCAGGAACTCCCCTAAGATAGGTATTAATAATAAGAATGTTGAGGCCCTTTGTAGAGGAGACGCGGATGGCCATTATATCGGGACTATCTGTCGGAACTTCCATGACTACAATACCCTCACATTGACGAACCCAAATTGTCAGACCACCCACCGGTCTACCTCTAGTACCCTTAATGGCTGGTTTAAAGTAGTTCACGTACCCTACTCGAAAGATGGGATCGACCGCCCAAGTCTCCTGAAAACACCATATATCTACTTGGTCTACGAACGTCACCCAATCTGGAGAAGCCAGCTTTAGTTGCAGGCCAGCTATATTCCAGGAGGAAAATAAAAGGTTATGACTGGCGATTGGCTGATTCGTCAACTGGGGCCCCATATTGGGATCAATGATAGTACATACGGTAGGTAGGCTTGGTTGTGCAGTAGTAGTAGGTATGTCAGGTTCCACAACTTGTACCATAGGTTGCATATGAACAGGTGGCTACCGACAAGCAGGCAATGAGCTCCCTGTTGGTTCAGACCAGGGGAGAACAGAACTATCCCCCTGTCAATCATTGTCCTCCAATGTGGATAGAACAGCAAAACAGTTATTTAACCTAACTGGCTGGGAACCTAGTTGGGGGGGCGCAATAGAGGGCACGTTGTTGCATAAGAGTCAAAGCCCTTACCGGCCTATAAAAATAACCTAAGGGTAAAAATCAGAATCTCATCTTGGGAGGGAACATGGTGTGTAGCCAACTCCAGTATACGTTCTACCAATAAGGGGGACCTAAAACTTAGCACCACACAGTCTCCTATCATGGTCTTTTGAGTATGGCCAACCCAAGTTACCCGCCTGACCATTTTAAATTCTTCAAATAGTGGTAGACTCGTTCCAATTTTCTTACCAAGGAAATGCAGAGCTTTATTCTTAAAATTGGACAAGTGCTCACTAGACCCCTCCGGCAATGGAGGAATATTAGCTAGGATGACTGTGTAGGGGGTGGCGTCTGAGGGAAGATGTAAACTCACTAGTGTTTCAGAAGCCACTGGATCATATGTCGCGGGCCTTGTTAAATCCTCAGTAGACTGTTGTTCGATCAACGGTCTTCTAACAGCGTTATGGGTGATCATGGGCGTGGTAGCTTGGGCCCTTGGTGCTATAGGGACCGGAGGGGTACTTATATGGGTTCTTAAAGCATGTTGACCAGTTGTAGCCCTTACACTAGTTCGGCTAGCCGCATCCTCGATGTTTTGTTCAGATAATATTGCAACTAATGGCTGAATTTTTAACAAGTTGGCTTCAATATGGTTAAGGCTAATCACCACAGTTTCAAGCTTGTCCAGAACAGGTTGAATAAGGGTCAATAATTGGTCCCTAAGTATGGAGCTTAAAGTATCAGGGTTCTGCTGGTCTAAGGGTTGTTGTGCATATAGGGGCAGAAGGATGTACTAGAGATTGTGCACCCACATAGCCAGAGGCCACTCGAGGGATGGGAGGTTTGTTTTGAATCCTACCTTTCCTTTTTTTGCAAGGTGGTTCTCTAGCTTTAGGCCCTGCAACTCTATTGTTCGCTCGAGTGGTTACCATTGCTGGGCTAGATGGAGGGCTAGAAGGTAAAGGAGGGTCGATCTGTCCGGAGCTGGAAGGAACACTTGCTGGACCCCCCGGTGAACAGGAACCTGGGCAGATCACCATTGGGTTGTCATTAGCAGTTGTGGACATAACACAAGGCAAAGCTATAGTAGGATCCAATGATAGCCTTCGTTCCACAGCTAAGATTTTATCAGTAATTGCTAATTCAACCCTTGTTAGGTAGTCGTCCAGTGTACCCGCAATCCTACCCTCGGCCTTCCTCTTACTCATGTTAGAGCGGGTCTACACAACAAGACAGCGCTATGTGTAGGTGACTATAACACTAACCAACTACCCCACAGATGGTGCCAGCTACCAAGATGAACCCTGAAATGGCCCGGCTAGACAACAGAAACAAAACCCAAAAGAGTAGGCCCAGCCCAGCCACTAACGGGCAAGGACGGGCCCGCCCTTGGCCCGGGCATCGCCCGGGCGCTGCCCGCGCGCTGCGGTGGCATCAGGCGGCCTAAGTAGTGTTCCGGCCCTGCCTGGTGTCGTCACTGCATGCGCCAATGGCCAGAGGATGCTGAGAAAGGTAGTGCAGTTGGGCCATTCCCCTCACGGCAATGAGGACCGAATGCAAAGGGCGGAAAGCACCCGGCTGCTGGGTCCGTTCCCTTCACGTTTCCCTCACAACAGGTAATGAGACAGCTAAAGTAGCAACCAGGTCTCTGAATGCGTCCCGCGCTGCGGTGGCACCAGGCGGCCTAAGTAGTGTTCCGGCCCTGCCTGGTGTCATCACTGCATGCGCCAATGGCCAGAGGATGCTGGGAAAGGTAGTGCATTTGGGCCGTTCCCCTCACGGCAATGAGGACCGAATGCAAAGAGCGGAAAGCACCCGGCTGCTGGGTCCGTTCCCTTCACGTTTCCCTCACAACAGGTAATGAGACAGCTAAAGTAGCAACCAGGTCTCTGAATGCGTCCCGCGCTGCGGTGGCACCAGGCGGCCTAAGTAGTGTTCCGGCCCTGCCTGGTGTCGTCACTGCATGCGCCAATGGCCAGAGGATGCTGGGAAAGGTAGTGCAGCTCGACCGTTCCCCTCACGGCAATGAGGACCGAATGCAAAGAGCGGAAAGCACCCGGCTGCTGGGTCCGTTCCCTTCATGTTTCCCTCACAACAGGTAATGAGACAGCTAAAGTAGCAACCAGGTCTCTGAATGCGTCCCTTGTTACCAACGACAGTCCCTCTCCTCTACCATGGACATCTGAATGTCAGGAAGCATATCAGCAGCTCTGTGCATCCCTTTGTTCTGCTCCAGTGTTAGGCACTCCAGATTATGCTAAACCTTTCATACTATATGTACATGAGAGAGAAGGATGTGCATTGTCAGTTTTGGCACAACCATATGGCAATAAGCATCGTCCCTGTGCTTATTTTTCAACTGTATTAGACCCAGTGGCCAGAGGACTCCCAGGTTGTTTCAGAGCGGTTGCTGCCACAGCGATTTCTATACACCAATCTGAGGGGATAGTGTTGAGCAACAAGCTTATAGTTATGGTACCCCATTCGGTAGATGCAGTCCTGAATCAGACTAAAACCCAGCATTTGACTAGCGCTAGACTTACAGGCTACGAACTTACACTTTTGGCACCTCACATCACACTTAAGAGATGTTTAACATTGAACCCAGCTACATTGCTACCTTTGCCAGCTGAACAGGCGCTTGATTTGCATGATTGCATTTTCCTAACAGAAGAACAGACAGAGGGAAGAATAGATCTAAAGGATACACCTTTGTTAGAACCTGAGGGAGAACTATGGGTGGATGGCTCTTGTTTAAGATTACCTGATGGCACCACCTCTGCATCCTATGCCATTACCACTTTACAGACTGTGGTAGAAACAGCCCGTATCCCACTAAAATCTGCCCAAGCAGCTGAACTCATTGCGCTTTTGAGGGTTTGTGAACTTAGTGAAGGATTAAGAGTGGATATATATTTATACAGACAGTCAGTATGCATTTGGTGTGGCACACAATTTTGGCAAGCTCTGGAATTTTGGCAAGCTCTGGAACCTCCCATGGCTCTAAAATACAACATGGTGAATTGGTCAACAGTCTTCTTACTGCTTTGACATTGCTAAAGAGTATAGCCATTATCAAATGTAGTGCCCACAAGAAAGTTACAGACAGAGTGGGACAAGGAAATGCTTTTGTTGACGAAGTTGCAGGAGAAACCGCAAGTGCACTCGCAAGTAAGATGTATGTACTACGATCCCAAGCTGAAAGATGGGAAAACATGTATACAGAGATTAAAGATATACAGCAGTCAGCCACTGAACAGGAAAGGGCAGAATGGCAAAAGGAAAGAGAATTAGATGATGAGGGATGTTGGAGGTCAACAGACATGTTAAAATGGAAATTACCCTATGCCTATGTATTGCCTTTTGTGACTATGGCTCATGGACCTGCTCACATTAGTGCCAAAAACATAATTTCCCAATTGAATCCAGTCTGGGATAGTCCACTCATCCGGAAAACGGCTGAGCATTTGATTAAATGTTGCATACTCTGCTTACAGCACAATCCTGGGAAGGGAGTATCAACCCCTACTGGTGGATTTTCTCCACCTCAGGTTCCTTTTGAAGCACTTCAAATGGATTATATTCAACTAGAACGCTGCAACAATTTAAAATACGTATTAGTTGTGGTTTGTTACTTCAGTAAGTGGGTGGAAGCCTGTCCCACCAAAGATAACACAGCCTTGACAACAGATAAAGTTCTATTAAAAGAGTTCTTCCCCCCGTTTAGGGGTTTGTAGAGTTTTATGGAGCCACAATGGCCCCCACTTCACTGGCCAGATAATCAAATACCTAATGAAGGTTTGGGGGTAAAACAGAAGTTTCATGCTGCCAATTATCCCCGGACAGCAGGTTTAGTAGAAAGATACAATGCCACCCTGAAAATAAGAGTGGCAAAAATTCAAGCAACAACGGGCCTTAAATGGCCCGATGCTTTGCCACTCGCTTTGCTATCTGTTTGTTCCATCCCACACAGCAAGATTGGACTTTCTCCCTACGAGATAGTCTTTGGTAGACCTATGAATGTAGGGGGACCCCCAAGACCAAATATGATTAAAGAAATACAGTACCCTGTTTTGAGTGACTATCTTAGAAACTTGACTGAAAAATGGTTTCTGATTCATCAGCAGGTGCTTGAAGCTATTCCAGACAAATCAGAGGGTTCGGCTCATGGTCTCCAACCCGTTATTTTCGTGCTCCTCAAGAACTTCCAGCGTTCTAAGAATCTGGAACATCGTTGGAAGAACATCGAGCAAGTGCTGCTGGCAACCCAAACTGCTGTCCGTGTCACCAACAGACGTCACTGGAAAGATGGATCCCACTGCAAACGAATTGCAGCAACTGTTCTCCAGCCAGAAAGCAGAAGTGATCTAAAGGACATCTTGCAGACTCAGAAAGGCGTTGCTCCTCTGAACGAAGACACCCTGTTCCCAGATCAAACTGTGCCGTCGGCATCAAGGTACGATTTACGACCAAGGAAGGGAAGGAGCAGATAGAGATACCGGAGGGCCGATTTCAATTAGTGGAACGGTTCGGCTGTGACACGGTGGGATCACAGAATCGGCTGAACTAGGTTCAGAGGGGGTTGTGATACGTGTTCAGTGTTGCCTGGATCTCTCTCCGACCTGTGGTGTATCGATACCGAGAAGGAGACGTGCAAAGACTGGGATCCAAGTTGCAGTTGCAAAACAAAGACAAGACTGTGTATGTTGACTTTGATCATACTCTTGATAATCTTGGCAGCAGTTTTTTGGACAATGGAGAAAGTGATTCCGGCCCGAACCCTATTGCCCGCTACTACTCCTGTCCCCACAGAACACGTGTACTATCACCTTCCCTATCACGAACAAAAGCACCGCATGTCCTACCTCAACAACACTTTCCTACAGATGTTGCATCATACTCACAACGCTAAGAACACCACCAACTGTTGGGTGTGCGGAATGATGCCAGCTCACCAGAAAAAGGGAGGAATGCCTTTCATTCCCTTGCCATTTTCACTTAATGGCTCCTGCAAAGCCTGGTTCGCACTGTTGTGGGCCTCTGATAGTGATAACCTTACTGACTATGATGTAGGAGGACTCAATGCAAAACTGAACAGTGTGTTACCCCGATGAAGGAGATCCCCAAGCCAAATGAACTGTATGGGAAATGGGGGAATATCGCAGAGGGAATTCCTCCACCAGATATGTTTTCCCCAACACCCGAACAGCCATGGGTAATGGACCTCCTATTATCGCTGTAACCAGAGCCCGAGCAGAACTTTGTGTGAGCAGTATTGGCCGTATTCCTGTGGGGAAAAGTGACTGTACAACAGTACTAAACATTACTGGAGAAAATAACAGTAGTTTTTTGTCCTCACATAATACCTACTTTATCTGTGGAAACAAGGGATACTATCATTTGCCAATTGGTTTGTCTGGCATCTGTTTCGTGTCTTTCTTACTTCCCCTTGTGTTTTTAGCACCTGCCTCTTATTATAAAGACTTGAAATTATTTAATGACATCTCACAACATCACATGGCCTTTGGCCAGGTCGTGCATCCATACTGAATCTACTTGGCTGTTACAAGGGTGTCTGCTTGTGGGGATTGTGAACAGAGATGGCCAAAGGCAAGCCCTCCAGCCAACTACGAATATGCCAAAGGCCATTCACCAATCTAAATGTTTACATGACAAGTAATAAACGCAGATGCATGCACACATCATTAAAAACAGAGTTAAAAGCCCTGAAATTTGCCAATTATAGTATGCACTGCACACCAAAACTCACACCGATTGGCATGCTCAGTACACCACTTTACTGATGGCATGTGATTTAAAAAAAAAAAAAAAAAAAAAAAGGCTAAAAACAGACACCAAGGCGATGACTTGAGTTTTGGTGTTTATCTATCTGTATATAAAAACACGTTTGCCTGTTTTTATTGCACAAAATGCAGTAGTATAGATACACATATTTTGCAATTTGCCATTATGTTGATGAAAACCATATTTAACAGGAAAATGAAAATCGTCAGTTGGTGTTAGCAATGCACACAACACATGGCATATTTTTTCTATGAATTTCATTGTTTTTTTAATTATTTAGTTAATTTGCAACCCTTCAAGCCTTGTGCTGTTTGCACTGAGGCCTGCGGCCAGACCTTGCCTCTAATCAGCCATGGCCACCCAACTCATGCTACACATGGTCTTTGCTATGCACTGTGGGAGTTAGCTGCGGGGCCAGTCCCTGTGCCTGACAAGCCGTGGCTCCAAAAACAACATTGCACACGGTCAGCTATATACCCATTTTGCTCTTTGCACATCCTTCAGCTAGACCTAGTGCCTAATCCACTTTGGCTTTGAGCAGCAGGAGGGCTTACCTGGCTTTGCACTGGGCTTAATTTGCTACCTGCGATATTCCATGCAAATTAATTGAACAGCAGCAAAGTTATTGGTGAATGAAACTCTAATTGCCCCCCCCCCCCCCATCAATCCCCCATTTACCTTTGGTCCGCAAACGATCTGCTCAAAACTTGAAACAACATACAGTAGGCTAAAAACCCTTTTTGAAACTTCCTCCCCCCTTGACGGACCTGCCAAAAATTGAGAAAACCCTGAGATGGCTAAACAAACTAAGTCTTAGCCACATTCCGTGTAGGTCTAGCACACGTTGCCCAATTTATTACTAAATCAATCGTTTTTTCTAGGTTTATGCTTAACCAGTCATACAGCATCGAATGCTGTATCCAGATAAACATGATTTTTAGCCTTGTTCTGTCAGCTTTCTTGTCTTTATACACCTAGGGCTGCGTTACAGAATTTGCCCCAGGGGCGCAACGGGCCTGTATGCCCACTTTGCGCGCCCCTGGGGCACTTTGGTATTAGAGAAAGGGCCACAGACGCTTGTGCAGCCCCTTCTGTAATACAGATAGTGGTGGCACACATATAGCGCAGGCACTATCACCAGAGGGTGCTCATTTTCATGGACACAAGGCCCCATGCAAATGAGAATCCCTTTGCCTCTGCACCTGCACCATTTTATAGACGTGGGCGCAGAGGTAAAGCAGCTGTCAGTAGACGCACTGAGAGCACCACCGAAAAAGTGGCGCACTGATGGACACCCCCAGACATTCCCTTGCAGGAGGGTGCAGTCACTCATTGCATCCACCTGCAAGGGGATCTCAAATCCCTTAAGTGCAGGTGTATTGCCGTCTACACAGAGAAACATGGTGCAGCTCTTAAACAGCTGCTCCGTATCTTTCTTGAATGCGCTGCCCTCACTGCTGCCCTGTGGGCAGCACATTCTACATAATAGGGCACACTTTGTCTGTTTGCACCTGGTGCATCTGCTTAAAGGTGTGCCATGGTGCAAACAGGAAAAATGCACCCCATCTAAAATAGGACCGCTGGTGGCCATCTTGAGAAAGCACTGGTGCTACAAATGTGCCAGCGCTTTCAGTATTACATATTGTCCCAGCTATCCAAAGGCTTTTAAAAAGAAAAGAGACTGGACAGATATCATGCTGCATACATCTAAAAGAACCAATAACAGATGGGATAGAGGATTGCTTTAAAACATTGTACAGATAGCATTAATCCATAGTTAAATGGGCTGTGGAGAGAGAGAGGAACTATATCTTATATCTTGAGGCAAAGGTTTCTAGCTAGAAGTTTTAGATGATGTAACACTGACAGTGAATGTTGAGGTCCCCAAGAAGGCCTCCAAAATGTTCCTAATAGTCGAGATTTTACATGAAAGTATGATGTAAATTAATTGGCAGTGAGATAAATTTGGGTGGTGTTTGTGCGAGAAGAGCTGTTTTTTTCTTGGGGTGTGATTTGAGGGAGGAGATTAGGGTAAATCAAGGTTTCACTGAGAGGAGAGCAAAAGTCAGCTTAATGAAAGTTCTCATGGTGTAGGATTTCTGCTATCTACTGTAAATGTGTGTATATTTGTGCCTGGAGAGCATGAATGGCCAGTGTGATCCAAAGTCCTGAGCAAGCGGTGGAGAGTAAAGGTGTGCATAGGGTAGTGGGAATCCGAAGCACACATCACTGTACTGTTGCAACAGGGAAAAGAAGTACTGTCAAAATATTGCACAATTTTGTCACAAATTTGATTTATGTACTCCAGTTTAAAACAAGGTTTTTTGTTTTACTTCTGAAGGTGGATTGTGGAGGCTAAAAATATGTGGACTAATTAGTGGGTAAAGAGTGGTCAAAAGAAGAGGGATATATAATGCGGAGGGCTGGTGAGAGAGTCAGGGATGAGAGTGATCTGAAGGGTATTGTCATAAGATTGAGAAGGGAATAGAAGACGTGGTAGATCATTTAGTTTTAATGTAGCAAAGCTCTGGAACTCCCATCCACTGGCCATTCGGGCTACAGAGAATGAGCTACATTTTTGGAAAGCGATGAAAACCCGGCTTTTTAAATAATTCTGTACTCGGGTGCTCTTTCTGCTTTAGTGATGCCGCCTCTGATCCAGCGCTGAGATGCGCTTGGGTCACCATATGCTTTACTAGTTGGACACATAAAAATAGAATGTAGACATGTTGGATAGTGAGTGGTGGCACAGGAGCTTATTGAAAAGAGTGAATTATGTTACTTTATGTTAACATTTCTGAGGACTCCTGGGTGGCGTGGATGGTGGAGCAACCTCTTGCATGGAATCAAGGTTCCTAGAAGAATCTATTGATGGCGTTTGTGTGGCTCTGGTTGCTGTGGTTGTGTTTTTAAGGGGAGTAAATCAAAACCGAGTGGTGTAAAGGGCTGGAGAGGAATTTATTCAAAAATATTCTCACAGGACCAGCTTAAAACAAATTCTAGTTGTGTAGAGAAAGAGGTTGTGGCCAGAGTGTATAGCAGGCAAGGATCACAGTATCATTGTAGTCAATTCACGTTGTGAAAATGGCAATGAAGTAAAGGGGGCAAAATGGCGAGAGAATTGACCATGTGTGCTGTGAAGCCATCTTGCTACTCAGTATTCTAATATACACTGATGCTTAAGTATGTAAACAAGCGTGTATACAGAAGAGAAAACATCACCAAATACTGTGTCTACATTTACAACGCCGCCATGTAAAGGACAACTACAACTTGGCAACGAATGTTCTCTTTAACTGAAGTCAAAGACAGCTTTACCAGATGATTCCAAGCCATGGAAGACACCATGTTCCAGACCTGGGCTTTCCTTTTCATAAATCGGTGTTTTCAGGCGTGTTCGTAAAATGGGGTCACCTAAAATGAATCAAGACTACAACTCCCAGAACGCAGTATGTACTGTAGTCAAATAGACGTAAAGAAGGATAAGGCTGTCCCTAGTGACAAGATGTAGACTGGTAGCATAGATAGCAAGGAAGTGGACAAATCCTAAATGTGTTTAGTCAAAAAGAAAGATGTTTCTTCGAACGGAGGAGGACTTAGGAATGAGACAAGCTACTGGATGTCATGATAATTTGGAAATGTATGTGAAGGAGGAATTAAATCACGGCATCTATTAAGAACACTTAGAAATCGATGTCATGCTTAAAATACTTTGCTGTTTCTACTGAGTGGTACTAACTACAAATACAGTCTGCAATATCTAACCAAAGTTTCAAATACTACCTATGACTGTACCGTCTGATGTTTTTCTCATTGCATTTATAATTGTTTCAGCTAATAGCCATACAAAATAAATTCGATTTATATATAAAAGTATAACAACTACGATGATTAAATTCAAGTTCCTGAGTTAGGTTCAATAAAGAAATTATCGTTTTAACTTGTTGATTTCCAATCGGATAAGATACAATTTAGGTTTAGAATATAGGTTAAGGTATATTTGGTCGCGTTAGTACATTGGCGACACAAAAGGGAAACCCATTGCCTAGTTTTCAAAATTCTACTTGTATACCACATCAAAACCAAAAGCCGTATTCCTGTAAAAGGGTGACTTTATTTCCCTTAGAAGTGCCAGGCAGGGGGGACTCATACAGCCTTCTCCCCAACACCAAACTATTGTTTTTTATTCCTAAAGCTGGAGGGGAGGGGGGGGAGATCCAACTAGTCACGAAAAGTTGCAGCCTCGGCCTCTTAGCAAGAGCTTTAAAAGCCCTGCACTGCATGATAACAGCTTTCTCAAAAGTGTTTTCCCAGAACCGTCCCTGAAACACACAAACACTGCAACAGCCTCGCCCTTTTTATCTGATAAAAATGACAGAAGGAAAAAAGTCGTGACTTGGTTTTCAAATGAAAGAGCTCCTAGCAAACATTTTTTTAAAACATATAAAGGAAGTGAGGTGAAAAAGGGGAAGAGAAAACGAGAAGAAAATAAAGAATAAATACGCCCGTCGCGTTGTTCTAGCCCGGAGTGGGAGTTTCAAAAGAAAGAGAAAAAAAAAGCCCCGGTCCTTTAAAAGAAAGAGAAAAGAAAACTTGAGCTTTGGCTGGGGGAGGATGGGGGGGAAGCGAGAAAACAAAAGAGAGATAAAAGCCTGCTCGGGGGCGGCGATTGTCCTCTGTGTGCTCCTCTCTCGTGCGCTGCGGGAGGGGCTGCTTTGCATCGCTTCACGTCAGCTCTGCCTCCTTCCCTTCTTCCTTCCTGCTACATGGGGGGTGGGGGGAGAGAGGGTAGCTGGAGGAGGGGTAGAGAGAGAAACATTACAAAGGGAAGGTGGAGACGGTGACACACAGAAGGAAGGGCAGGCAGGAACGGGGGAAGGGAGAGACGGGCAGAGGGAGGGGAAAGAGAGGGGGAGAGACTGAAAACGAGAGGCTGGTAGACACCGAGGAGAGGACATCACAGGGGAGGGGGAGGGCTGCAGAGTGGGAGAGTGTGAGAGATAGGTGGAGAGAAGAGGGTTGAGGCAGAGGGAGGGACATGGCTGAAAGATAAGAGGGAGGAGTAGCAAGACAGTGGGTGAGGGGGGGGGGGAGAGGCAGGAGCGTTGCAGGGGGCGAAAGAAAAAGGTTACTTTGCAGAGAAGAATGTAGAAAGGCGATAGGAGAGGGGGAGAAAGGATGAGGCGGACAGGGAGGGATATGACAGCAGGAAGCGAAGAAAGGGGAGGAGAAGTGCAGATAAACAGGCAGTGAAACAGAGGAAGGAAGGAGAAGACGGATATTACAGACAGATTACAGAGGGAAGAGGGACTGGGCGAAAGAGGAGAGTGGGCGAGATAGGCGGGGGAAAGAAACAGGAAGGTTAAGAGGGGGAGGGACATTACGGAGGAGGAGGGGAGAGACAGAAGAAGGAGAAGAAAAAGAGTGCGTGAGGGAGACCAGGAAGGAAGACAGGAGCAGACCGCGGGAGGGACTTGGAGAGGCGAAAGAGTAGATAGATCAGGCGCAGCAAGTAAGCTGGGGGAGAGAAAAGAAGGTATTTTTGTAGGGGTGGAGTAGAAGATAGGGGGAGTGGATAAAACAGAGAGGAAGAGAGAAAAGAGGAAGAAAAACAAAACGGCGATCCAAGTCAGAGGAGGCAGCCGAACCGGTCACTGGAACCCGAGCTGCTCTCTTCTCTACCTGGGGATAGAAGATACGACCCCACCTCCCCCCAAGGATTGGAACCAAATCGAAGAAACCCTGACCTCCAGGAAGAGCGGAACCTCGACGCCCGCACTGTCTAGGGTGAGTCTGCAACTCTCTCGGATTCTGAGTACTGCCCGTTCCTTCCCAGGGTACAGAAAGGGGGCGCACTGCTCTGATGCCTGTAACCTGTCTGCATCACCTCTAGCAGGGAGGCTCATGGGGGCGGTGCTGCCTGTGTAACCTGACCCGCTGGCTCCTTTTAAAAGTACCTCGCTGCTCTCATCTACAACAGGGGGCGGAGCGAGTCTACCGTGCACCTGTCCTCACAAATAGCCATTTATTGGGTAGCGTTGACCCTATGTGGAAAAGAGAACTAACTTCATTTGAGGACCGAGGTACACTTCCTCTTTGGCTAATGTTCTATTAAGGTCCCAGGAGTCCAAATACGTTTTAGTTCGGATGTAATGTGGAACGGTTCATACAGTACTCCGCGTATCTAAACATTGACCCCAAAATGCATGTCTTTGTATGTTGTCAATTTCAATGTGATTTTGGTTTAATTTAATTATTTTCTACAAGACATGTACTCGGAATCCATTCTCGGGGTGCATCGTGGTCTACATAGGAGAATTATTCCTACCAAAGTGATGATGAAAGGGCTTTCAAAACTTTGAGGCACGTGGAACTTTGCCTCACTGATGTCTCCCCTTGGGAAGAGGGGTTTGAGGGCGGGGGCGAAGGAGGGGTGCTATTGCTGCTAACGAGCTGCCTTTTTTTTTTCTTTCACTTTCAAATTCGCTCCTCTTGGAGAGAAAGATTCAGTGGTGGGGGAGGGTGTGGACGAGAGAAGGAAGCCGCCTTTGCGGAAGAATGGCCTTCCCTTTCGTCGTCACCCTCATTTGCACGTGAACCCACTTCAGTGCTGGGGCGTCTTGCGCTATTTTGCATTACCATTTTTTTCTGTTCTTCCCCAACATCTAATTAATTTAATCCAGCCTGTGACTGTTTGCAGAGGTGTCCATTTCCCCTGTTCAGTTCATTACTATCTCACATAGGGGCATATCAGCAACAACCGGCGATAATTATCGCTAAGCGCGCTTAGTGCTAGGATAATTATCGCCGGCTAGCGTGGATTTTTATAGCTGAGATAGCGTGCTATTAGCAACGCTTATCTCAAAAGCGATAAAAATCCTCACGCTAACTGCCTAACGTGAGATTATCGCTGGAAACCCAGCGATAATCTCACGCAATGTGGCGTTATCTTGATGATAGGGACTCACAAACTTAGCCATGAAATCCACCTTCCATAGGATATCATGGCTAAGTCGGTCCTGAAGCAGGCGTAAGAAAAGTAGCGATAACAGGTGTTATCGCTACTTTTCTTGCCGCTATGCTTCGTAGCGTGGGGCTTGATGATAGGAGAAATGTTGCTTAGTGACATTTCTCCTGCCATGTCAGGTCGGGAACGCCCACTTTGCATCTCATTAGAGATGCAAAGCTGGGCGTTAGGAATTCCTACGCTAACGCAAGTTTTCACGCGTCAGCGTGAGCTTGCTAATTAGGCGATAAAATTATCGCCGCTTTTCAGCCGAAAACGGCCGCAAACGCGGCGATAATTCTATCGCCTCGTCTTGCTGATATGCCCCCAGGTCCATGTTTTTCGCTTTGCATTCTGGAAACTGTAGTCCTTAATATACAATTTGATAAGCAGAGCTAAAAGCCTGAGAATGCAATAAACGGAACTACAAGCCTCAGAATGCGTACACAACATTTTGACTGGGTGAGCTACCCACACAGAGACCTGGGAAGCTTGTGAGCTCTGTCCTCTGTGCTTATGTGAGGAACTAAGGGGCATATTATCAAGCACAGCGTTAAAATTATCGCCGCTTTAGCGGCAGAAAACTGCCGCTAAAGCGGTGATAATGGGCTTGATAATATGCCGCAGAGAATTCCCATAGAAGCCCATGTTGACACCAGAACATGGGCTTCTATGGGAATTCACAAGGGCATACTATCAAGCCCATTATCGCCGCTTTAGCAGCAGTTTTCTGCCGCTAAAGCGGCGATAATTTTAACGCAGTTTCTTGATAATATGCCCCTAAGTGCATGCCCTCCGCCCCCCCTACTCTCATCCTGTCCCGCAAGTGACAAAAGCTTAGGACACTTATACTCTAAGGTCAAACCAGTAGTCCTCATATTGTCACGCAAGTGTCAACAACTCAGGCCGCTTCTACTCTCAGGACAAACCTGTAGTCCTCATCCTGTCCCGCAAGTGACAACAACTCAGGACTCTTCTACTCTCAGGTCAAACCTGTCGTCCTCATCTTGTCCCACAAGTGACGACAACAACTCAGGACACCTCTACTCTCAGGTTAAACCTATAGTCCTCATCTTGTCCCGCAAGTGATGACAGCCACTCAGGACACCTCTACTCTCAGGGCAAACCTGTAGTCATCGTCCTGTCCTGCAAGTGACAACAACTCAGGACACTTCCACTCTCCGGTCACCTCTGTAGTCTTCATCCTGTCGCACAAGTGACAACTCAGGACACTTCTACTATCAGGTCAAACCTGTAGTCCTCATCCTGTCCCGCAAGTGATAACACCTCAACAGCCTGAGCAACTCAAACGCAAAGTGCCATATGAAAAGGCGATGGTACTCCTGATCTCAGCAACAACAAAAAACAAGCATTGGCATAGCCAATAGGTCTCGCCTTTGAGACCTTTTAAGTGTTTATCCACGCAGCAAATGAATACGCAGGAGGAAGGACACTGAAAAAAACATGCAAATATGCTAAAAACAAAATGGAAAAAACATATAAATATCTCTACTCTCGAAGACCAACAGACTTAGTCAGCCTTGGACTTGGGGAACCTAGTTGAAAGTGCGGAGTGCTCTTCACATGTGAAGATGCCTGGAATGTGGAGACATGCTGATGTTCGGATTGAAAGGACGGTATGGTTTGTGCAAGGATCGGTGAGCTGGCGAAGTAGCCTGTTTTTTGTGGGTTTTTTTGTGAATTGAAAGGGGCTGAGTTAACGGAGGGCATGTTGCTCTGGGAAGGGCATGTGGCGTGATTTCCGGGGCGGCCGACCGATGGATGGGGGAGCAGTGGTCGGGGTTTGGCGTGTTCTCCCTGTGCTAGCTGGGATAGCAGAAAATTGCAGGGGATCTAGCAATGGAGTCCGATTGATTTTTTGCAGTGCTGGTGGGCTTTTTTTCGTGTGTTAGTTGGATGTGGCAGACGGCTTGAGAACTGTAGAGTTGTGTTGAAGTTGTGGTATGCTGCCTACGTGCCAAGTCATTGCAGAAAAAAACATGAACGAGTGCCCGCAAAACTGAAAGCCACCACGCTAATTGAAACATGATACAGACCACATGGCGCCGCTGCTCGCTCCCGCAAGGTGGATGCCGTGGGAGTCAACATTTTGACAAAAAGGTGGGACATGTACCAGCTCTTGGCCAATTGCATGCTTATTTTTATGAAAGACCCACGCAAAGGCCAATACAAGTCTGCTAAAAAAAAGGCACACACACTGGTGTCAGAAAAGTGCAGACTGATTCCTAAAGGTAATCTCCTAGACAGCGCATGCACGCTGTGCTACGCTCGACTTAAACAGAGACACCTAGCAGTTACACTGTCATAAATCGGGGACCATCAGAATCTTAGACTCACCTTTTCTGCCTAGCCTGGCTGAGTGGTGAAGGGTAGGTTAAATTTGCTGCTTCAAGGGTCCAACCTGAATGCACCTTCTACCCTGAAGCAGGCACTGTTTACCACCAAATTAGTTGACCACATAGGCCACTTTTCTAATCCAGCATGGACAGCCTCTAGCCGAGGGACGGAAACCCATTTTAGTCTAGTAATTTATCTTCATTTATCAAAGTGCAATATCAAACTCCAAAGGGTAGCAGAATAATTTCCTAAAAAATGGAATAAAGTTTTAAAATATTGCAATTTAAAAATCCAAGTACAAATAACTAATCAGAAAAGAGAAATAAAGGTAAATGGCAAAGCCAAAAAACAATAATAACAAGACAAATGACAATAACCAAGATTAATATTCACAACACTAACACTAACAGTTGGCAAACAGCTGGACATTCTGAGTTGAAAATACTTATGTCTCCAAAGCATCACGAAAATAAAGATTAGAAGGGCAAAGGCACCCAGAGGTAATGGGCTGCTGAAGAAAAGGTTTGACCTGGAATTTTGGTACAATCCAATTTGAGATTTTAAAGTTAAATTATTATCCAAATGTCTCAGTAGGAATCTCAGCCAGACATTTTGGAAGATGGAAGACCAGCGCTTACATTTTTTAAATAAAAATAATCGTTTTGGTATATTTTAAACAAGCACTGGCAAAGCCAATAGTTCTAGCCTTGCTGTTCGGTATCCCCGATGCTGTGCTGCATGACTTTTAAGCAAAGAAAATAAAAGCCTATGACGTGACTGACCACGTCATTTTGTGTAGGTGCATGCACAAAGCTTGCACGCTCCTACAAAATGCAGAGAATGCTTTTTCGTTTGCCGTTCCAAGTTGGATTGGTAAACAAATAGAAAAAAAGTTTCTCGTGTGGGCGGTAAGCAACACTGTAGGAGGGTTGCATAGACAGAATCACTGAGGGCCGAGCAAGCAACTGGAGACGACAACATGGGAGTGCAGGCAGGGGAAGCAACATAGAGGGCACGACTGGGAAGAAGGAAAACCGAAGTCGCTGGTGGTATGAAGCAAATGGAGAGAGAGTGACCTGGGGGAACAAATGAGAGAGATCTCAACGTGGAGTTGGGAGGGAACAGCACAGAGTCGAAAAAGCAACACAGGGGATAAGCACAGGAGGGCATCATAGAGAAGGGAGGGGGAGATGCACTCAGGCAGGGAAAGAGTAACTAGAGCACACTGGCCCCTTCGGGGAGAAGTACACAACGGCAGTGCTAAATTTGTAAACAAACAAAAAATATATATATAAAGTGCCAGGGCTCCAGTCAGCAGGCCGCTTCCGCGTGCATTGCCCACTACTGCTGTGAATTACAGTAACAGTATAACTGATAAGTTGTACTCCTGCAAGTGTTACAATTCTGACCATTTCAGGACACCAACTTTAAAAGAATAGCTTTGGCACAGGTATTGGTCATTCTTAATGTATACTGAACCAATAAACAACAGTTGTGCTCGTCTCTGAATTTAAAAAAAACAACGCCACCATTTGGCAGACTGTCATAGGTACATGCTGACAAGAAAAGCACCATCAACCACTGGCTAAAATTAAGCACTGCACAATGGAGACTGCTGCTGCACAACACACATACACAAGTAGTGCCTGAAAAGGAGACAGTGGAATTCCAGAAGTAATGTATCCATGCTCCAGGGGTGGGACAAAACCAAGAAGAGGAATGAAAGTCCACCCATGCTAGGGATTAAAAAGCAAGCAAGCAAATGAGTGTGACAATGAAACCAACCAGTGATAAGCGATAGGCGGGCTTTAGCCCACTTTAGGCTGAGTCATGGCATGCCCTGTCCAGTAGGCTAGACTTTAAAAGAATGCCAAAACACGGGGAACAACAGTGTAATTAGAAATAAAACAATGATATGATCACATTTCTCTGCGCCCAAAAATAAGACAGGCCACAGAATGAAAAACAGACTTTAGAAAAGATGAAAAAGTAACATGTAACCCAGACACCAAAGCAGGGCTCTCCTCCAGCCAGTGCTTGATTTTTGTGCCAGAGGTTGCAGAGAGAATGTAAAGATGAAAAAGAACCTGCAAGAGCGAGATAAGCAAGAAGGTAGAATAGGGCGGAGGAAGAAAGAGGAATGAGGTGAAATCGAGAGTAGGCAGCCTTAGTATTCAGCAACCAGCTCTGGGAGCGTATTTGTACGAAATACTTTAAGGCCCTGAACCTATTATTTTTATTCTTTTGTTTACAACCTATAAATATCCAAATATTGAAACAAGAATCGTCCTCAAAAGAAGCAATTAGACATTTCAGACAGGTACACATTTTCTAATGTGATTCCAAATATTCAGTGATGATTCAGGAGTAAAGGGTAGAGGTTACATTGTAAAGGATGCAACAGAAGAAATCCCATGGAGGTAGATAGAGGTTAGGGGAGAATCAAATAAAGCGAAATAAACTAACGTTTAGAGGGCTTAAGCTTGAGAAGGTGGCAAGGCACCCAGCCATGTTTCACAGAGACCGTTCCTAAACCTATTTAAGGGAGAGGAGTTGGCCTAACGGCTAGGGCTGTCGACCTCGAATCTGGGGAGCTGGGTTCGAGTCTCGGCAATGACGCTGAACATCCTGTGATTCTGGGCAAATCACTTAATCTCCCAGTGCCTAACAGAAATGAATGTGTGTCCTAACGTAACTGGCGCTATGTTAAGCACTCTGATACCCATTTCGGGTCAAGTTCGCGCTATATAAAACTCTGCAAAAATAAGGTACCATATCTCCCACGAACAGGAATTACCACAGACACTTCCAACCCTAATGGCCGAGCACTCTCCCCTACCCAAACCAACTCTTTTCCACTTATGTTATAATGAAATGAGCTACCCCTTTACTTACTGTTTCTTTTAAAGCTGCACAGTGAATCCCAGCACACACCTGTTGAGTGTACATGTGCAGAAAAAGACGGAGAGCAGTTAGTGCTTTTTATTTTACCTTAAGTGGAATGCCGAAGGGGTAAGAGTGGAGGCATATACTTAATATAACAACACAAAGTATATTTCTGTTTATGTACACAGCCAAAAAGGGATTTAGTGTTCATCTTTTTTATCTTCTAAGAAGCAGGCTGGGTATCTACGCCCTGTATGTGTAGCTAAATTATGACACCAGAAAGAAGAGTCCCTTGCAAACAGAATAGTAATTGTATTTATATAGCGCTTACTACCCCTGACGAGGCATTAAAGCCCCTTTTCTTTAGAGTGAGTAGTACACTACTCCATAGCTCGAAGGTGGATTTGTGGTGTGTAAGTAGGAATAAATCCCAATTATTGGGAGTGGTAGACATGTGAGTCTGTTACTTGGATGAAGAGTATAGGTAGATGAGGGGCGAGTTAAAGGATTATTTTGGTTTTCATAGTAGTTAAAGAGGTTTAGAATGAGTCAGAAAGCCGATTACTTGGATGAATGGGATAAAGGAGGGATAGAGGAGGGTAGAGTTTGGAAAGAGTTATTTGAGAGTTCAAAGTAGAAAATGAGGTTTGGGAGGAGTGAGAGTGGAGGTAGGGGATATTTTGGAAGAGAACTAGGATGGGTCATAGAGTGGTAATTTGATGATGTTTGGGGAGATTAGTTAATTTTTTTCTTCTCTGCGGTGGAAGGAAAGTATATAAATATGTAGATTCATGGCCGCAAATAGGAGGTATACATACGCATGGGGGGAAAAATGATACGCATAGGGGAAAAAATCAGGACATATAACATTGTACTCTATATGTCCCATATGTGCGTGCATGCATAAATATTTAGAAAAACTCAGTCTTTCCACTTTTGCTGTCAATTACGTTTTTTATTTGATATTTGTCCCCCAATATTTCATTAGTGAGGCATATATAGAGATCACTGCTATAATTATATTTACACATTGTGTCAGATATGTTATTATAGGAAAGTAAATTCATAAGCATTCACTCATCTTATGTTATTGATGCAATAATCTACTGATGGAGATATAATGATAAATGTATTGCTATAATCATATTTACCAATTATGACGGGTTTTATTCTAGGAAAGTAAACCCTTAAGCATACAATCATCATCTTCTATGTTATTTGACTTTAAATTTTATATAGCGCTCGGATGCCCAGGGGAGTCTTTTCGCTGCTACTGACCTAGATGCTAATCAAAGATGCTACTATAATGACTAAATACCCAGGTCTTGAGAGATTTCCTGAAGGACATGAGGTCTCAACAGTTCTTTAGGTCCATGGGGAGAGAGTGCCCCCCCCCCCCCCCACCCCCCCCACCATTTTTTTTTTTGAAACATTTTTTATTATTTTCATATCAACAGCGCAATACAAATCAACAACAGCCTCCGCCCTCCACCGGGGGTGTTACACTTGACCTTGCACTCCGTTGAGCATGAGAAAAGTCACCCTTCCCGCGTGGGCTCCCACCACCCTCTCCCTCCCTCAATCCCTGTCAGTGTGCCCCCCTCTGCCTGTCCTCCCCCTGATGAGACCCCCCCATTACTATGAATCATGTACGGGTACTCAAACCGTTCCCTGGCAACTCGGGCTTTCCCCCATTTCTAGCCACGTCTCATGTGTCCACTTCTCCCCATGGCTCTCCTCCTACTCCCCACTTGCCGCTTCCTCCTGTCGATCGGATGTGCTCCCTTCTCCTCCCGTGTCAGACATCAGCCCCTGAAGTTCCACCACCAACGCCTCCCATGCACGGGCCGTCGCTAATGCCTTTTCGTCATCCCTCCTAAGTGCTAGTTGCAACCGGAGTGTGCCCTCTGCGCCTGCCCATTTCGCAAACGCCGTCCTCCACCTCAGAAAGCTAGGCCCCACCCGTGATTTCCAATGCATGGTTAGTTCCCTCTTGGCCATAATCAACCCTAAGTCATAGAACTTACTGGTAATCTTCGTTCGGCGGGTGTGGGGAAACCAAAGCAAAAGGCAGCCCCCCCCCCCCCCCCCCCCCCCCACCACCATAATGCTCGTTTGGTCCTTGCAGCACCAAATACTTGGTTTCTGAGGATCTAAGTTTTCTGGATGGAACATGCTAAATACATTTATCCTGGAGATGGATTGGGCCATGTTATGCAGTTTCTTGAAAGCTGTGCAGAGACTGATATTTTGAAATACTCAAAGTTTATGAAGGAGTCTTTTCTCCTTCATAAACGTCTTGGGCATTCTCGTAGTCCCGTTTTGATAGTGTAAGTATGGTAACCACTGTTTTCTGAAGCTCTGATGGTATGAAGGGGCACATTTTCCTGATTATTCTTAGAGTGAAGAATAGTGATGACCCAAGGGCACTAACCTGATCTTCATAGTTAACTTTATTGTAGAAGACAATCCCTAGGTTCTTCACTATTTCGGACTAGCAAGGGAAGTGCCCACATTTCTTGAGGCCACAAACTAAACCAAAATAAGGTGTCTTTACCCAGTAGAAGAACCTCAGTTTTCCCAGAGTTAAGCTTTAGACAGTTTAACTTCATCCATCTGCCTACTTGAGACATATAAGCTGAATCTCAAGGCAGTGTCTTAAGGATTGCTGGATTCTAATACCACTATTTGGGTATCCTCGACACATGACACCACAAAGAACCCGATTGATTTGATGAGCCTAGCCAGTGGGGTGACCTAAAGATTTAAAAGAATAGGGCTTAGTGAGGAGCCCTGTGGCACCCGACATGTCAACCAAAACTGATCGGAAATGAAGTCTCCTAATGCAGCATGTTCCGATTTTTATCAGGCTATGGGCAAGGTCACTTATTCCTAACTCGGCGAGCTGGTCAATCAGAATGGTATGTTTTACTGTATGAAAGGCCACTTAGAGATCCAATAATATCAATGCGGCCTTGCCGCCACCATCTAGGATAAACCTCCGCTCCCTCGAAGCGGCTATGAATGCTGTCTCCGTACTGTGTGCATTTCTAAAATATTTAGTGGAGACCAGCAAGCCGTTCATGTCAATGAATGACATAAGTTTCATGTTCAAAGCTTTCTCCAGTAGCTTAGCTGGAAAAGGTAACCTAGAAATGGACCTATTACTACTGGGCTCTTGTGGATCAATACCGTTTTTTTAAATTTAAAGGTAAGATGGAAGCCGCCTTCCATTCGCGAAGGAAGTTACCACTGTTGATTATTTCGTTTAAAAAATCGTGGTCAATTGAGTGCTTAGGATTTCTGGAACAAGATGAGTGTTTTTTGGAGGATAAGCATCTAATTGAGATCTGGATTCAGTGACTTTAATTAGATTAGAGACCTGTTCTGTACTTAGCGTAGAGAATTTATCAAAAACAGCAGGTATAGATTGCACTCCCTTGACAGTCGAGACAATGGCAGATGCTTGATTATTATTAGTTACAAACCTATCATAAACCTCTTTTACTTTTGACTGAAAAAAATTGGCTGTTATTACAATTTTTTTTTAATACAACAATTCCTGTTAGGCATAGGCATCTTTGCTAAGCTTTTCACAGTATTAAAAAGATCTTTTGCCGAGTTATTAGATTGTAAAATCTTGCTGGAGAAGTATTTCGTTTTTTCCTGTAGTATCCGCTTTTTGTACTCCGCAATTGACTGCTTATAAATCTCTATCATGAGGTTAATAGTTGGATATCCAAATTCGTTATTTATGTATTGATCTACTTATGTATGGATATGATGATAAAGTTACACATATATGTATATAATTTTTATTTGTTTTAAAAAAAAGTATTTATTTTCAGTCCTCTAGCAAGTATGAAAATATATATAGTGATACATGCCCATGTTGTTCCTTTTTCCCCCCACCCATTAATTAATTAATTAGTATTGTTTGTTTTTATAATTTAAATATTTTGATTTATGTTTTAATGCGTTTTTTAAAGTAATAAGCAAATTGAATAGTTAACATTTACAAATACTTTCTGCATAATCATGTTTGTATGTTGTGATATGATCATAATAAATGGAGATCTATTAGCATGTAGTCAAATACTTATGGTATTTATGTAACAACCTATTTACATTTAAAGCATAAATATGAAGAATGTATATATTTTAGACATAAGTAATATATCCATTTGTTAAGCATAAATATGAGTATACATGTATTCAGTAATATGTGCATTTGTACAAATAGCTGCACACATCTGAGTACATGCATACATGTTTACAAACACACATGTGCACCATTGGCGTCTTGTGCATGCTATTGCTGTACATTTGTATTTTAAATATTGTGGTCATGTAGGGAAGAGCTAGCTTTTGAGTAATCTTCTGACAATAAGATGGCTATCTGTATATCTTATGTTTGAGGGTAATGAATTCCATAATTTGGTTGCTTGAACCCATGGCTATTTGCTTTGTATGCTGGGAATTTGAGGTGGAGCAGAAGTTTTTTTGTTATATGTTTTTTGTGATTTTTCTTTCTGATGAAAATTAAATTGATGCTGTTGCTTTCCCACACATACTATACTTCAATAACAGCCCTTGAGAGTAGGAATATTCCCAGCCACTTTCAAAGAAGGCACCAAAAACCTCACCAAGACTTGGCCCGTGCTAGCAACCACAGGTGGATCTTAAAAGTCCGGACCTCTACCCCCCCCCCTGCCCTGAAAACTTCCCTCAACCCTTAACAAGCATTGAAAATGCAATAGTTCTCGCCTTTGATTAAGTTAAAGCCATTTGCTTTGCTAATGGTATTCTATAGCAAAGCAAATGGCTTTAACTTAATCAAAGGCGAGACCTATTGCATTTTTAATGCTTGTTTTTTTTCTCCTTGTGGTTTACCGCGTGCTCCACCTGTACTGACCCTTCTTTCCATAAATGTCTGACGTTCTTTTCGCTGTATTGCTGCATTTTACCCTGGGCGCGTGGGGGCAGGAAAGGGGTGGGGAAAGAGCACAAAGTCAGGCAGGGCCAGGAAGTGGAGGTGTAAATCAGGGTCTGTTACCGAGACAGTGGGGCCACGGGATGCTGGTAACTCAATAGCCATTCACAGCTGCAGCAGATGGCAGCAGAAGTACGGGGGGAGGGAGGGTCCAAACACACACTTGTTAGCATTAAGATCAGGGCTAGTTTCGCTGTCTGGAACACTGTTTTGGTGTCCAGTAGGACATTAAACTGCGTTGAAAGGCAATATTCTCCTCTTCGTTTCCCTCCAATGTCGTAAAACTGGCTGGTTTCTAAAAAAACACACTCTCACGCGTGCTTAAACGAAGTAAGCAGATTTTATTTTCGTGACATCACAACTAAACTGCCACTCGGCAGTATTAGTCTTGCTTGCAGCGCTGGTGCAGCTGCTCTATATATAAAGCATTTTAAGACAGCTCTCTAAATAAGTGACTGAGCCCCTGTTCTCGGGGGTATTCTGCGCCGTCGGCCCTGGCACGTGGCCCGGTCGTCACTTTATAATAGCTGGCCGGGGGCAGCGCCTGCCCGCTCTCAGGTTACCAGCCTTAGGTTAGCCTGGGCATTATTGTGTTTACACGGGTTGCCATGGCTACGGCTCACTCCGCCGCGACCCCTCGGGAACATTCTGGCGTTGCTACCGCGTCATCCAATGGAAAGCGCCAGCCAGGGTCACGTAATTTAAGCAGTATTCAAGTGAGTTGGTGGCGATAAGGCTCCAAGAGGACCTAGGCTTCGCAGGGGAAGTACAGTGTATTGCGCTCAGACCGCGAGAGAGGTGCCGGCAGTGGCCTAATTCTGAAAGGTGGGGCCGAAAGGCCTTGGAGAAAGAAAACGCAGCGTGATTACCTGTCGCTCAGCAAGGCATCCAGCAGCAATGTTCGGTCGCCTTCTCCAAGAGTTTGACGAAGACCCTTTCTTCTCGTGAGTATCGCTAACTGGAAATATTCTGTGGGAAACACCCCATGCCCAGGTTCATTCCTGAATCAGATTGTCTAGTGTCCAACACCAGAAGGGGTGCTAGAAGCTACACCGAATTAGAAACAATTTGAAGAGGCAACCACGTCGAATAATCCAGAATGTAGTTTGTGGTTACATTTACTGGTTTATTTTCTAACTGAGCCATATATTACAATGGAAATACATTTAAAAAAAACTATTAGAATCTTATTTTTGCTCTGCATTCTTCCATTCCGACCATCTGAGAAGACAGCGAATTACTTTGAAAGCTGTGCACACCAAAACTATCTCTCTTTATATAGAAAGTCATTTAACTTGCTGCATTCTCAAAAACAGGGCAGAGCAACGCGGTCCCGAAAGTGAAAGAGGACTGCGCTGCAGCCGATCTCTTGTCTTTATGGGGCCATATGTTTATAACACATGGCCCCATAAAGATAAGGAAAGCTTTTACCACAAACGCAAAGCAACCGAGCCAGTCCAACTGGGACAGCTCTAAAAGAGAAAACTGTACGTCACTAGACACTCTTTTCCAATGGCTGGCCACTGTTTAGCATAAACGGTGACGCCAGCCAATGGAAAAGTGTGGCGGGGCTTAAAGCCCACTAGAGAAATCTACCCCAACTCATTAAATCTCGCCAGCGAGACTGCGCATGTCTGCGCAGTCTACACCAGGCGAGACCTTAAAACGACTCCCACACCCCCAAAACCTGCCCCCAACCCCTCTTACTTCACCGCGTCCTCTCCCTATCCTTCCTGCTTCTGCCCATTCCGGCAGCTAGGCAACGCACTGCCCTAACAGCGCATATGCGTGGTTAAGGCAAGCGTCGTAGCGCTTGCGTTGTTGGGACACGCGTGGCTCTGCACACATTGTTCCTTCTGTTTCACGTTCTCAGCAAATGAAAGCAATGCATTGCTTAGTCGGACACTCTATGCGTAGCACCAAAGCCTGCTCCAATCCCTCTGAACAGCTGCACCTCAAAATGAGACACAAACTGTTCAGCGGGTAGACCACAAATAAGAAACTCAATCCCTGTGAATACCAGCCAAAACGGCTAACCCTTTTCACTTAAAACTCAAACCGCCCTATAAAAGCATTCATTCACACTAACAAGTACAGAGGTTCTCTGCTCCTCTCTCAAATCCTATGGGCATATGAAACACTACCCTCACCCCACCAAAGCAGGGAAGTGGACAAGAAACATATATCCTCCTCTACATAGGGAAAGGCACCAGCCTTCATCGCATTTCTTGGTGTGGACCTAAGGCAGGACACTGGATCCCTTCACAAACCTCGCATTCCGCTTGTCATCTGCCAATAAGCAAAGAAGGGGGAATCTGATCCCCTAAGGCGCTTGACAACCTTTCTCCTGCTTGTTAACTTCCTGTTCACCTCTGAAATTTTCTGTGTACTCACAAGGCTTCCTGGGTGTTCCTCCTAAAGAAAGACAAACAAGGACCCCAGAAAAGTGCTTGAAAGGGGGGCGGAACAGTGATTCCCGTGCAAGGCGTAATTTGATCAGGGTTTCATATTGTGTATGTAAAACCACCTGCACAATTTTTACAAGAGGTGTGGGACATCTTGCAGATACAAAAACAACGTGAACAAATTTACCCATCCATTCCTATGATTGGTCTAGATAGTTAGTATTGGTCCTTTTTCTTGCTCCTTTTTACCTGTGAAGGAGATGTGGGTGAAATTATAGAAATGTAATTATTTGACGTCATAAATTCTCTATTTGATTTCCTCCAGTGTGCAACGTGCACACTGAAATCCTTTTCAATATCCTATTTTGGTAATGAGAGATTAGGTCCACTCTCCAGTATAGTTCTTAAGTCCCATTAACTTGACTCGCCTGTCTGTTCTCTTTAGTACAGTTTGGTTCAAAATTCTCTTTCTGTCCCCTGCTGTTGTAGAGGAATTTTGAATAATACTATAACAACGATGCTATTCAACTCCTTCCATAACTGCTTCCATGAAGAAGTTATTTTTTTGCAGAAGGTGGGCACCTGTATTCGTTTAAGGAGACCACTACTTATATCTCATCATCAGATTTTGAGCAAGAGAAAGAAAGACGGCAAAGGAAGAAACAAGGTGGAAGAGAAAGATAGGGTAAACAGTGACAAAGAACGAGAAGACAGCGAGTATGAATAAAGAACCCGCAAGAGTGTCTTATCACAATAAGGGGACAGAAAGAACAGGGTGGTGGAAGAAAAAAGGCATAAGACAGAAATAAAACTAGTCAGCCGTGGCATTGCCAACTCTGGCATTTGGTAGCACTGGAGGCGACCGCATAAGGAAAACTTGGGGCCCGTGCTTCCTATTTTTCAAATGAAGCAATGCTGCCAATATCAATGCGTTACAACAAACAAATGATGGACGGAATGCTGACCATGCAGACATTCTCCCCCAGTCAAGAGATCTGGGTTAAATCCATCGTTCTTTTGCCCACTACGCCACCCCAGTTTAGACATGGCCATATGCAAATCAGTCTTGACCCTGTGCCTCATGGGAACAGTCCAGCCTGAACTGCCAAGCCATGTCTTCCCTGGACCAGAATCAAGCATCCTAGGACCGGTTTCTGGCTATCAGCCGTCATCAGCCAGGATAGCTTGACTCCAGTGGCGTAGTGAGCACGGGACCCACGTCTGGGCATACCCATCCCACTTAGGGCGAAAAGCGTTACAACAAACAAATGATGGACGGAATGCTGACAATGCAGACATTCTCCCCCAGTCAAGAGATCTGGGTTAAATCCATCGTTCTTTTGCCCACTACACCACCCCAGTTCAGACATGGATGGATTTAACTCAGATCTCTTGACTGGGGGAGAATGTCTGCATTGTCAGCATTCCGTCCATCATTTGTTTGTTGTAACGCTTTTCGCCCTAAGTGGGATGGGTATTCCCAGACGTGGGACCCGTGCTCACTACGCCACTGGAGTCAAGCTATCCTGGCTGATGACGGCTGATAGCCAGAAACCGGTCCTAGGATGCTTGATTCCGGTCCAGGGAAGACATGGCTTGGCAGTTCGGGCTGGACTGTTCCTATGAGGCACAGGGTCAAGACTGATTTGCATATGACCATGTCTAAACTGGGGTGGTGTAGTGGGCAAAAGAACGATGGATTTAACTCAGATCTCTTGACTGGGGGAGAATGTCTGCATTGTCAGCATTCCGTCCATCATTTGTTTGTTGTAACGCCAATATCAATGCAGCAGCTCTGTGTCATATACCTGAGCAGGAATATGGCCTCCTACAGGGATCTTTTTCCTCTTTGAATGCTACTGGTCTTAGTTTTGCTAATTCCCTCACCTCCCCAGGACTAGACGCACCAGAATGCAAAGAAAACAAGCAATGGCAAAGCCAATAGGTCTGGCTTGCATTTTGAATCCTGACTAAAACATTAAAGGCAAGCCTTTTGCAGTGAAAATAAACACTTTCTATATAGAATGCATCTATGGCATTAAGAAATGAACGTGTAATAGTCCAGTGAGCTTTTTAGATAGCAAAATGACACTCGTGCATTGCAATTCAGACTCTCCATTAGAGGTGGATTGCTAAACCAACTAGCCAGTAGCATTGGGTGAGAGTGTAAAACTCCTGAGTGGAGCCAAATCCCACTGTATGTGTATTTTAAACAATTGTTAACAATATGTCTTACAGACGGCTGCACTGTCATGCCAGACCTAAAACGAGGATTAAATGACCTAACCAGTCCTGAGACAAAAGTCTAATTTGAGAACTCAGCATGAGACTCCAGCCTCTCCCCTCCCCCCCATCATCTACTGTCTGCAGGACTGGAACAACCCTCCTCCCCCCTGCACGTTAGGGCTGCACCATCACTCCAACAATCCAGACGCGTCCTAAAGACATGCCTGTGTCAGTAATTCCCTCCACACAGCAGCAAATAGCCCCAGCTCCTTGAGACCCTCCCTGGTGATTTGCCTCACTCTTTAAATGACTTATTGATTGAATAACAGTTATGGGTATTGCCACCATAATGCTTCCAAATGCAAAATATAATGGAAAGATGAATATTTTTGGTGTGAGTTAGAAGGGGGTGCCCCCCCAACAGTTACTGGCCAATTTTATTGTTTTTGTATCTCAACTTAAATTCCCCTTCAGGTAAACTTAAATGTGTGTGGATAATGGTAAAAATGCTAATCTGTAATTGTATTTTGTACTTGGATATAGGATAAGAGAACATGGTGTTGTTTCAGCTCTCTGGCCTCATGGCAGCAGCCTGAAAGATTTCTGATAAGACTGGTAAACCTTGACGACTTGGTGCCATGTCTCTAAGGTGTGGATGTTTTGTAGCCCTCATTCTATATTGGGTCTGTCTTTTGAATACACCTTCTGAATCCATGTGCCAGTCGGTTCGGAGATGCTATAGAAATAAAGAAGTTTGGAATTTTAAGTTTTGTGATTTCTGAACAAAGGGAGCTTGCAAGTGGCATGCTTCTGGCATACAGCTTAGCCAATGCACTTTCCACATTTGTATCTGTAGTTTTTGTCTCCCATACAGAGAGCTTTAGCTATTTGCTGTCTTATGTCTGACATTAAAACACTACAAAAAATGCTTCGGGTGTGCGTTAGGTCAGCCTCTTGCCCTTTATTTGATGGCTTTTTTGTCTGTGTCTTATCCCTGCATCTTATTCAATGGGTTTTCTCCCTAATCTTTGTCTGTCTTGCCCCTGGAGCAATTCTTCTTTACTGTTCTCCAACTATGTGACTAGTGCCCTTTCATTGTATTTAGGGAAGTATTTTTGTCCTCTGTGTTGCTTTCCCTTCATTTTTTAGGTCGAAGCCTACCAGACAGAGCAGCTGACTGGTTTGCTAAAGGCATCTTGGGGACATTCAGAAAGCTGACCTTGTAATGCATTCAGCTCGTTGCCTTCTATTGGCTATTGTGGTTTGTAACTCACATTTTCTGGCTTTCTATTTGCTGGCTTAATTTGCTTAGGCTGACCAGCTTGAGTTCATCCCTCCCGTTGCCTAAACCATGTTTACTGTATTCTTCAACAAACTCACTTTCTGTAAACAGGCTTTTAAATCTTGTTCTTATCTTGTCACATTTGCTGTGCATTCAAAGACAGAGGTCAAATGTCAAGCGCTTTCTTCTGAGGGAGCTTGGTGTTTACTTTTTTCTCTCTGACTTCAAAGTGAGAGTATGTATGTGACTATCCTGCTGAGTATCCATGTAAGAGGAGAGAGTGTAGGATTTTTTTTTCTAGCACACAACAAAAAAAGAACTGTGCTAATGTTCCAGAATATATCAGAATTAGTACAAATGAAGCACATTTCTTTTGTACTTCTGAAGTGTGGTGAAAACAAATATTTGAATATGATCAAAACACATCAATACATTAGCTGATGACATTTGCACACAGTATCGTCTATGTGCAGCAAAAACATATTTCAGTACCAATGTAATGGTCATTTCATTTGAAAATGTGTTCTCCGTAATGGCAGTGTGCTACCACATCATGCATCATCATGCATATTCCATACTACACCACTCCACTCTTTGCCATGCCCCTTCATTCTATGGGACTCCACTCCACTCACACAGGCCCCTCCACTCTAAGACACTCTGTGACATGCCAAGCCACTCAACTCCATGCCACTCCAATCTGCGCCACTCGCTCCACACCACTTACATCACTCCACTCTACTCCAGTGTACCCCAATCTACCCCACCCCATTCAATTTTGTTACATTCTTCCCCAATCTACTCCACTATAATCTGTCCCATGCCACCCAATCTACCCACTGCAATCTACCTCACCCAACTCCACCCCACTCTATCCCACTACAATCTACCCAAATCAACTCCACTAACATCTACTCTACCCCACTCCAATACAATCTCCTCCACTCTACTGCACTGCAATCTACCCCAGTCCACTCAATCTAGCCTAATCAACCCCACTCCAGACTACCCCACTCCATCCCAATCTACAGCACTCCACTGAAATCTACCCGACTCCACTCTACTTCACTCCAATCTACCCCAGTCCAATTTACCTAACTCCATTCCAATTTACCCCACTCCCCTCAAATCTACCCCACTCCACTACAACCTACCCCACTCCAATCTACCGCAATGTACCCCGCTCCACTCTACCCCACTTCACTCCACTTTACCCATCTACCCTACTCCACTTCATCCAATCTACCACACTCCACTCAAATCTACCCTACTTCAATTCACCCCTCCCCAATCTACCCACTCAATCTACCTCAGTCCAATCTACCCCATTTACTCTACTTTGCTCCACCCCAATGCAGTTTACCCCAATCCAAACCTCTCCAATCTACCCCACTCCAATCAACCCTCTTCAGTCTACCCCCCTCCAATCTACCCTACTCTAATCCACCCAATGTACCCCCACTCCAGTCAATCCTAATATACCGCACTCCACTCTTTCCCAATCTATCTCCCGCCACTCAAATCTCTACTCCACTCCAATCTATCCAACTCCACTTCATCCCAATCTACCCCACTCCAACCTACCCAATCTACTCCACTCCACTCTACCCCAATTTAATACACTTCATTCCACTCTACACAATCTACCTCACTAAACTCCAGTTAACCACATGCCACTCAAATCTATCCCACTCCAGTCCAATCTAACCCACTGCACCCCAATACACCCCACTCCATCCCACTCTAATCTGCCCTACCCCATCCAATCTACCCCAATCTACTTCACTCCACTCTACCCCACTTTAACCCAATCCACCCCACATGATCACAATCTACCCTACACCACTCTATCCAACTCCAATCTACCCCTCTTAAAACGACCCTACTCCTATCTATCTCACTCCAATCTACCAATGGTGTTTTCTTCGTTAAGGCAAAGGAGCATCGCCCCACTGCTCGTTGAGCAGTGGAGAATAAAAATAAAATGAAAATAACCAGCAGTTAACATTTTATTTTCCTTTGCAACTCTTGGTGGGGTGGGCTAGCCTACGCAGAGAGAGCAGGAGTGGTTTGCACTCCCTTCCCACATGCGCATGACGCTTTGACCGGCACTCTAGTGCCTTCCAAACAGTCGTGCATAGTAGGCATGTTCTCCATTGGGCGGTGTTGCACAGCCCCATGGAGAACATGCCGAGCCTCCCCAGGCTCTGCCCAATCACTACGCTGCTCCTGCAGGGTCGCGATTGGGTGGCAGAGCCTGGGTGCTTCCGGTGCAGGCTGCAGGCAGCAGCCAGGAAGAAGAAAAGAAGACGAGGAGAGACATGCAGCGGGATATGAGGTAAGTTCATTTTTTTTTTTTTGTAGTAATTCCATCCTCCAACCAACCCCCCGCCTCACCACCTCGTTCAGAAACAGCCACCACTGCAATTTACCCCACTCCAATCTACCCCACTACACTCCAATCTATCCTTCTATAATCCACCCAATCTCTATCCCAATGTACCCCACTCCATCCGAATCAAGTTTACTCCACTGTAATCCACCCAATCTATCCCGATCCAATCTACCCCACTGCACTCTACCCCACTCCACTTCAATCTACCCCTAATCCACTGTACTCCAGTCTTTCCCAATCTACCTCACTCCAGTTTATGCCAATATATCCCACTCCAATCTTCTGTTCTCCACTCTACCCCACACCATGCCAATATACTCCACTTCACTCTAATATGCCGAATTCAATCTACCCTACTGTAATCTACCCCACCAACTCCAATTTACCCCACCCCATCTCAGTTCATCCTATTCCCCCAAGGTATCCCACTCCAGTGTACCCCCTCCACTCCAGTCTACCCAACTCCTCTCCAGTCTACCCCACTATACTCCAATTTCCACCCAATCCACCCCACTGCCCTCTTCCCTAATCTATCCCACTCCACTCTACCCCACTCCACCTCAATCTACTCCACTTCTCCCTAATCTACCCAATTCAATCTACCCCACTCCAAAGCCCAATATTCTCCGCTCCAGTCTTACCCAGCCCCCAGTCTACCCCATTCCATTCCAATATATCCCATTCCTCCAATCTACACCACTTCAATGTACCCCACTCCAATCTACCAACTCCACCCTTGTCTACCTCACAACACTCCAATCTGTCCCAATATATCCCACTCCAATCAACCTTACTTCTATCTACCTATCTCTAATCTAACTCAATCTACCCCAATTCAATCTACCCCACTATAATGTACTACGCTAATCTACCCAACTACCCCACTCCACTCATTCCCCATTCCACTCTACCCCACCTCACCCCACTCCTCACCACTAACTTTTAGCCATGCTGAACAGCAGCCACACTGGTGTACAAAATCTCTAAAACACAATAGCTCTCACACAGGCAAGACCTATTGGCTTCACCAATGCTTGTTTAAAAAATGTGTTATCCCCACCACAATTGCTCCTCTGGTGCTTGATTTACTCCTACTCAACTGCTCCTCCATTGTACTCACGCACCTTAATGTCTCCTTTGTTTTTCTTTGGTTTAAAAAAAAATATATATATGTTGAGGCCCTGGCAGTTCCATTCCTAATGCAGGCTACACTGCTTCAATATAGACATCTGATATCTTGGAACGGTAAATAAAATAAAAATGATCCTATATCATTGTGTATGTGTGTGCATACATGGTTATTCATGGCGCCTATCCCTTATCGCACTGCATGGGTTTACATCATCAGGCTATATTTAACTTTTATGTTTAATTTTTCCACTCCTGAACCATTTCTTTTTATTTTTACCCATGCAGAATAACAAAGTTTGTACATCTGAATTTTTGTAAAAAGGCACAACTGATTAGCCCTGCCAAAGCGTATTTACATGTGTTGCTGGAAAGAAATCCCATTCCGATAATAAAGCATTGAAGCAGGCAAGATCTAATGCAGCTCATGTGTATTTGAATTTCTTGATTCGTTTACTTACTGGCCTAACAAGTGATCCCTTCCTGATCATTCAGCAGCAGTTAATTATCCAGTCTATTTATTTACTGAAAGGGACCCTACCAGTCACACTTGAAATATACTCATAAACTTTAAAAGGCAAAGAAATAAATAATTTGTATTGTATGTAGCAATCTACAAAATGCCAAGCCACTAGGACGAGGGATAACAATCCTTTTATGGTTTAAATGTTTTTATTGATTATCAAACAAAATTACGTGCACCTAGCAGTTAGCATACATTGCTATGATATAACCGCTAAACGGGTCATTATCATGTTCCATGTAATCAGAGTGTGCATAGCTGAATAACCACCTTGGCCAAACAGAACTCTTGAATGTAAAGGAAACAAAAACACAGGCCCCAAAAAACTCCTCCTCCCCCATCTCCTTCCCTCCCCCCCATGCTCCGTGTCTTCCCTAAAGCCCCGCCAAACTTCTAAAGCCCACCTCCCTCCGGAACCTCTGCGATACGTAACAGCCTGAGATATCGGGGGCACGTGCCTTCCCTAAATTCAGAGGCCAAGAGCCATAAGAAGGGCTGCCACAACTCCCCAAATCTGTCCCCCTCTCCTGCCATGGTTAGTGCTAATTTTTCCATACCCAAGACATACCACAAACGATGCAACCAACCTGTGATGGTCGGTAATTGGGGTGTACGCCTGTGAGTGAGTATGTTTTGTATAGCTGACCCTAGCGCGATGGCCATCTGCCTGCCCTTACGCGAGCGCAATGGGTAGGTCAAAGGATTGGGCAGCCCTAAGATTACATAGGCTGGGAAGCGCGGTATCTCCGTCTCGAAGTGTTTGTCCACTTCATCCAACACCTGCGTCTAGTAGGATTGGAGATGTGTGCATTCCCACAGTACATGAACTAGACAGCCCACTTGGCCGCAACCCCTCCAGCACGTCACCTCCCGAGAGCGATCCATCGCATGTAAGCGCTCCGGGGGTGTAGTACCAGTATGTCACAATCTTCGTAAAAGTCTCCGTAAGCCCCATGTGGTATGCAGAATGCCGAGCTCTGTAATAGATGCCCTCCCATTCTTTATGACTCAGTGTTATTCCCAGTTCCCTTTCCCACCGGCCTCTGCTAGGGTTATATGAGTGTTTGTGTTTAATCTGCAGTTGTTTATAGAGATCAGAGATGAGGTGTTTGTCTGATGTGCGTGTGATGAGCCATCGTTCATAGGGGGAGAGGCATCTCTCCGCCCCGGAGCGAACCTGTGGTTGGAGCACCCAGTGCCTCACCTGCATATACCGCAACCTCTCTGTCTCCGGCAGCCCAAAGTCTCTCCGCATCTGGGTGAACGAGTGCACCCCCCCCTCCCCATAAACATGATACAGGGACCGACAGCCTGCAGCTCTCCAGCCTGCGAAGGCGGCATCCTCCAGTCCAAGGGTGAAGTCGGGATTGCCTATCAACGGGGTAAGCAGAGATGGAAAAGATGTGAGTTCGTGAGTGAGGTTAGTGGCATCCCAAACTTCAAGAGGGACCCGCGTAATATAAGAGGCATACAGGTTAGGAGGCCTGTGGGGTTTGCGTAAGAAAGGAATTTCCTGCAAAGGTCGCGCCGCCACCGCTTGGTCTTGAAACAACCAATGTTTCTCCGATTCCCATCTGCTCCATTCCACTAGATATCTCAGTTGAGCTTCTTGAAAGTAGAGTCCTAGATCTGGAACCCCAAGTCCCCCAACTTCCGGTGCTAATACCACCAGCGCTCGCCGCATTCGTGGCTTCCGCCCGTTCCAGATAAACCGGGCCAGGTCTGACTTCACTGTTCGAATCCATCCAACAGGCGGATGGAGAGGTATAGTGCGAAAGAGGTAGAGAATCTGTGGGAGAATGGTCATCTTGACCGCCGCAACCCTACCTAACCAGGAGATGGGATAGTGCTGCCACCTGTCAAGCTCCCGGCGGACTCTATCACGCAGCAGTGTACAAATCGTGTGAACCACTTTAGAAAGAGATGGGGCCAATTGAATCCCTAGATACGGTATTGTGTCTGTCGTCCAACGGATGGGAAGCCGGGTTTGCAAATAGTCTCGGGTGGGACGTGATAACGATAAGTCCAGGGCTAAGGATTTCCCTGCATTCACCTTGAAACCGGCAGCCCGAGCAAAAGTATCCAATTCCGCCCAGCACGCTGGAAGAGCGTACATTGGATCAGATAACGATAGTAACACGTCATCTGCGTATAGACTGATTGTGTGGACGAAGCCCCCGAACCATATCCCCGTGATCTCCGGGTTTTGTCGCAGCCTCTGAGCCAGGGGTTCCATGTAAAGGGCAAAGAGGAGGGGGGACAGCGGACACCCCTGCCTCGTGCCCCTCTCGATGTGGAAGCAAGAGGATGTGTAGCCGTTCACACTGACTGTAGCTGTGGGGAATTTGTAGCAATTAAGGACATGCATGCGGAACCGGTCGCCTATTCCTGCCCTCTCCAATACCTGTTCCAAAAATGGCCAGGGTGCGCGGACATACGCCTTTTCGGCGTCGATGGCCAGCATCATAAATTCCCCCGGGACCCGGGTAGCCTTTTCAATAAGATGCAAAATCCGCTTCTTGTTATCTGCCGTTTGTCGTTCGGGGATGAAACCCGCTTGATCCGGGTCCATGAGGCATGGCATATGGGGGCTGAGGCGGGCGGCCAGTATCCCTGTGTATAGTTTAAAATCTAAGTTAAGGAGGGATATTGGGCGGTAAGATCCGCATTGCGAGCAATCTTTCCCGGGTTTGGGAATTACTGCTATCGAAGCCTCTAGGAGGTCGCCCGGGATAGCTCCCTGAGTAGCAAAGGAGTTAAACAACCGGGTAAGAATCGGAGCTAGCAAGGGACAAAATTTCTTATAGAAAATAGCGGGAAAGCCGTCTGGACCAGGGGCCTTCCCCAGTTTGAGACGAGAAATGGCGGACACTACCCCCTCCAGTTGAATGCTTCTATCTAGATGTTCGGCCTGTGCCGTGGACAGAGCCGGCAGTGTGACTGAGTCTAAGAGAGCCGTCCCAATAGAACGTTCCAAGGGGGCCTCCGCGTACAGAGTCGCATAAAAATCTCGGAATGCCTCTGCGATATCCCTATCCTCCGTTGCTTCTGTGCCGTCTTCCCTAGAGATCATTTTAACTCCCTGTCTCTGACGAACCTCTCTAAGTTTATGAGCCAAGAGGCGCCCACACCTGTCCCCACCCGTGTAATAGGCGTGCCGTAGCTTCCGTGCCGCAAACTCTGCCCCGTCTTGGTCGAGTGCCGTTAGCTGTTGGCGAACGGCTTTAAGTTGCCGCCATATTCTCGGAGCTCCCGTCCGCTGATGCATCCGTTCAAGCTCCCGGACCTGTTGTGTAAGGTCTTCCCTTTTGCACCCTCGTTCCATATTGTCCGCCGCCGAGATCGAGATGAACTCCCCTCTAAGAACCGCCTTCAGCGCTGCCCATTGCATGGCAAGTGTAGTGTCTGGGTTCTCATTATGATTGAGATAGTCGTGAATGTGGCGCTGGATGCGTTTAACCACCTCTTCCCGATGCAGGAGAGCGTCCCTAAGACGCCACACCCTGGCTGGACGCGACGTGGGCGGGAGGGTGAAAGTCGCAGTTACCGGAGCATGATCTGATAAAGAGGCTACTCCTATGTCGGCTGCTGTCGAGAGCGTCCGTACCGAAGCGGATACTAAGAAATGGTCTAGTCTGTCTCGAGGATGCATGCTGCGCCAGAGATCACATAGCCCCAAGTCCTGCATTCGCACAAGCCCCTCTGCAGAAATTGCCCCGGCCTGATGAGAGCGCTGGCTGAATCTATCCTGAGCATTATCGAAGACTAAGTTGAGGTCCCCACCAAGGATGACATTGCGATCAGGTGTAGCCGTGGCTTCTGTGAGAGCGGAATGTAAGAACCGCTCGGATCCCTCATTCGGAGCGTACAAGGAGCTAATCGTGAACAGCACTCCTCCGAGGGCAAAGCGGTAAGTCAATAGGCGCCCACTGATCTCAGCCACCTTATGCAGAATTTCCCCCCCGAAACCGCTGTGCCACTAGAATCGCCACCCCTGCTGTTTTAGTAGGCCCGGAGGAGAAGAACTGCGTGGGGAATTTCCGGGACTTAAGACGATGACAATCACGCGATAATAGGTGGGTTTCCTGCAGCAGGCAAAGATCTGCGTGGGAATTTTCTAAACATGACAGGACAGCCGTACGTTTAACTGGATTGTTAAGACCCCGGACGTTCAGGGTCAGTATCTTAAGTGTGGTGGGGAGCATGATATGTGTCGAATGGGAGGCACTGCAACTGTGAGGCGTCGTGTAGTGTGGCCCCGGAGTATCTGATGTGTAAACGAGTCAGGGACACAGGGGCGCAGGGGGTCGCACTAACCCTAAAGGAAAGGTGGACGCGAGGCACTAACTTCCCTCCCTCACCCACCCCAATAAACCCAAACAAAAAGAACAAACCACCATAATAACTGGAAACATATAGTCCATCACTCGTCTGTGATTGGTGAAAAGTCATTGGGGTGTGTCCACCAACAGTAGAAGAAAGCCCCCCTCCCGCCAAAGATCTGGATGTAAGGAAGGAAGGAAGTCTCTTGGGTACCGTGCGTCAACCGAGTCACCCAGGATTAGAACCAGAAAAGTCCGTGGACACAGCTTCCAGCGCCGATTGTCGGCCCTTCGTAATCTCCGCAGCTGGTGGTTTCTTAAGACGGCGTTTACAACCCTGTTGACGCCATCGAGGCCCAGTGTTCTCTGTTCCTGTCGTGGAGCCCTCCTCACCTCCTTCCTCTTCCGGGAGGTCCACACCTAAAAATTTGCTGGCCTCGGACAGAGAGCGCAACTGGTACAGCTTGTCATCCTTACGGAACACCAAGCGGAAGGAGTGACCCCAGCTGTAAGGAATGTTATTGTGCTGGAGGTGTGTTGTAATGGGTTTGAATAGGTGCCTTTTTTGCAGCGTGAGAGCGGATAAGTCCTGGTACAGCACCGGTCTGTGTTCACGAAACTGCACGGGGTGTAATTGACGTGCTTTTTGCATTATCAACTCCTTAGTGCGGTAGTCCTGCACGCACACTAGAATGTCCGACGGGGGGGGCTGACGGCGCTCTAGGGGGACCCACCCTATGCGCCCGATCTATACCCAAGTCCGTGTCCAAAGGTCGTTCCAGGATGTGGTTGAAGAGCTCCCTCGCGTAAGTGAAAAGATCCCTCGAGGTGTCATCCGCCTTCACTCCCCTGATCCGGATGTTGTGGCGACGGGAGAGATTTTCAAGGTCCTCAAGGTGGACCTGAAGATCCATCTGTTGATCGTGCAGTCGAATGATCTCCTGCTGTAGGTTCGCTATCTCCTCACCCCTTCCATCGCTCTTGCCCTCCAGATCTGCGACCCTCTCGCCGATGCCATCCATGTCGCGGCAGACCTCTTTGAGCTCAGACGTGAACTTTTGCTTGAAAGTTTGGATATCGTCCCGCAATGCGACAAACATCGACTCCAGAAAGGCCTTGGTGATGGGCTCCGATCCCCCAGCCCCTGGCGCCCCCTGTCCCGCGCCCCCGGAGTCCGCAGCAGCGGCCATCTGTCCGACCGGGGTCTTGGAGAACAGATCTTTAATAGTTTTGTCCTGCCGCTTCCTGGAGGTGGACATAGCGCTTCCCACGGGGCTTAAAGAGTGTCGTGCAGAGGTCCTATCCCCTTTTCACCAGTCCTCCGTCGGGGGACAGGACCCGGCTGATTCCTAGAAAGGTGGCGCAAGACCCAACGTCTCTGCCTCCGCACCAAGCTGTTCCAGCGTTCTCAGCACACCTGTGGCGCTCCTACCCTTGGACCCTGTAAGCGTGTTGTATTTCTTGAGTGCACCTCTACACTAGCTCGATCAGCCTGCTGTCCTCTGGCTGCCTCCGCGCCGCTAATTCGAGCATCAATCTCTTTGTCTCTTTCAGCAATTCCGTGTCTGCCCTTTTATTATTGACAGGTACGCTGCCCGCCCGTCATGCCCCTGGCTCACCAGTCCACGCTCTCCTTTGTGCGGTGAGGGTCAAATGCGGCGCTTCAATCCCAGGGGGTCGCCGGACTGTGGGCCCCAGATGTCCGGAGTCCCCGCACCAGCCGCAAATAGGTCCCAGGTGATTACGCCGTTACCGGGGAGGAGGGATAAAGCACGCGACAGGCCTCTGGCCTCCGCCACCCCTATTCCAGCTCAGTTCTCCCAAACAGTGGGTCTCTCTCTAGCGCCGCTCATCTTTGCGCCCCGCTGTATCCTGCTCCGTCGTGTCCAGTGCCTCAGGCCGCGCTCAACGCCGGCGGCGAGGGCCAAACTCTGCACTCCAATCCCAAGGGGCCGCCGGACTGCGAGCCCCAGACCCCTAGAGTCCCCGCACCGGCCGCGACCAGGCCGCGGACAATGGCGCCGCCGCTGTGGTGGGGGGGAGCACACAACGAGCCTCCGCACTCCGCTGTCCCCATCCCATTTCAGCTCTCACAGGGTATGAGTCACTCCCCTGCGCTGCCTGTCCTCGTGTCCTTCCGCGCTCCTCTCCGCCTCGTCCGATGCCACGGCGCGGGCGGGCGCGGGGGGGCACGCAACTCCTAGCCCCGCCGTCCCCCGCCAATGCGTCGGGCCCAGGACCAGGCCCCACGGCCGGCAACGGGCCTCCTGCTACTCCGCCACGGCTCCAGCGCCGTTCTCGGCCTTTCAAGATGCCGGACCTGGACGCGGACGCGGCACCGCGTTGCGAGCTCCTGTTGTCCCTCACCTCCTTCACAGCCACTACTCCTGGGGGTCTCCGCCGGTCGCCTTCCGCTCTAGGCGCGAGAGGTGTCTGCCGCGGCCCCCCAGACCTCCGCTGCTACTGCCGGCTCTGGCCTCTCCTGCGCGGTCTCAGCGCCGCCGTGCGCCGCCTCCTTTCACTTGCGCCGGAAACAGCCCTCGGTCGCCGTACTCCTCACCACTGCAGGCATTTCGGGTCCCGGGAATCTGAGGGAAGCAGATCAGGTACCGTTGATGCTAATGACTGCCTGGTGGCCGGTGCTAAATCCGACCTCGGCGGGAGCTTTGGAGCAGGACGACTGCTCACTCCGCCATCTTGGCTCTGCAATAACAATCCTTTTAAACTTTAAACGGGCCCGGACGAGGCAACCACATGCATCCCTGTCAACAAATGCTCCAACCAGCTTCTCTCTCTATATATCTTTCTCCCCCCACCGCACCCCCTTCCTAACGCCCAGGACAGGATAAGTTTTGTAGTGGTGCACATAGAACAGGGCAGCCCTAAATGTGAGATGTAACACTCCTAGAGAGAGGGAAGTACTGCATGGCAGTGCTTCATTTGTATAGTAATGCCCAAGAGGCCAATGATGGAATGGTTATGCAAAGAGTTATGCATTGTTACATATGGGTGTTCATTTAAAATTGCAATGATTAGATGAGCATGGACCATGAAGTCTGCCATCACCAGTAGACGTGGCTTTTCCAAGGAGAGACCCAGGATTGGAGGGGTGGCGATCCACCACTGCTTTACCCACCTCAAGTATGACTTCCTCCTCGAAAGGGCTGAACATTAACTGAACGTGTGGCTTGACCCTCCACAGCGTTAATAAAGTATCCATCGTCTTCATGTGCATCTGTCCTTTCGTCCTTGTGTCTGTCTATTCGAGCTGGCTGTGTGATGGCCGGTGTGCTGTCTTACTACATCTTAGCGTATGTGGGTGAGCCTTTGTTTTGATCTGTGTGGAGGAGTATCTACATTTGTGTGCTGTGGTAATCGTATATACAATGGCCTGCGCGTGTAATTTAATCTTGTGGCAAGTATACATGATGCTCTCTAGGGCTCTGTACAAGGGTACCTATATATATATATATATATTCACTGAAAAAACCATAGGTTTCACACACGTTATAGTTAGGAATTAGCATTTAAAAAACCTTAGAAATTCAGTGAAAAAACCATAGGTTTCACACATGTTATAGTTAGCTGGACATTTTACTCGTAAAAAACCAATGAAATTGCCCCGTTATAGTTAGTTCAGCTAACTATAACTCGCGCGCCCGCAATGCACTGCTGATGACGTCACATATTACATCACTCATGACATGGTCAGTGACATCACTCATGACATCACTGATGACATCTCAAATGACATCACTGATGACATCACTGATGACATCATCCAGTGAATGTGTGTTTTTCTGAAAATTAAATATGTTTTATATATGTATATCTCAAGGTCGATGGAAGAATAAATGGGTATATAAGTGTCTAAATGGATGATTTGTTTTTGAAAAATTGATTGTGTAACTGACTGATTAAGTGTATCTCTCACTTTGTGTATAAGTGGCTGCATGGGTTGGTGAGTAGCTACATGGGTGTCTATATAGGTTATTAGTTGTTTTTTTGAGTATCAGTCTGAGTGTCTGTATGGTACGGTGGGGGGTATTACGTAGTGCATAGATGCATGAATGAGTGACTCACTGTTTGTATGTGTTGAAGACAGCATGTGTGCAGGACTGTATGGGTGGATGAGTGTGTGTATGGGTGTGTTAGTGAGTGAATGACTGTCTCAATAGTGTCTTCAGGAGTAACTACATATGTTTTAAACTAGTATATGTGACTATTGGTGTATATATGTGAGTATATGTGAGAGGGAGAGATTGAAAGAGTTCCTGTATGAATAAGTATGTGTTTCTATAAGTGATTGTTTAAAAGACTAAGTATGTGTAAGTTTCCGTAGAAGTAAGTATGGTGGTGTGTGTATTACTGTATATGCAAGTAAATGTATGTTTTATTCTTTATTAGCATGAGTGACTATGTGTGTGAGTAACTCTATGGATGAGTGGCATTGTGTAACAGGATGTATAGATGTATGAGTACATATGATGAGTGAGTACATGTATGAGTGACTGTATAGGACTGTTGGTGAATGAGTGGATGTGTATGTGGATCTTAGAATTACTGAAGAGGTTGTTGTAACTGGTATTGGTATGTCCATTGTTTTGAAATTTTTAGTCTCTATTTTTGAATGTGTGTATCAAAGCTTATATTAAGGTGAGAGGAGGTCTGCCACTCTATCACAAGGATGATGTCATCAGTGATGTCATCAGTGATGTCATTTGAGATGTCATCAGTGATGTCATGAGTGATGTCACTGACCATGTCATGAGTGATGTAATATGTGACGTCATCAGCAGTGCATTGCGGGCGCGCGAGTTATAGTTAGCTGAACTAACTATAACGGGGCAATTTCATTGGTTTTTTACGAGTAAAATGTCCAGCTAACTATAACATGTGTGAAACCTATGGTTTTTTCACTGAATTTCTAAGGTTTTTTAAATGCTAATTCCTAACTATAACGTGTGTGAAACCTATGGTTTTTTCAGTGAATTTCTAAGGTTTTTTAAATGCTAATTCCTAACTATAACGTGTGTGAAACCCATGGTTTTTTCAGTGAATTTGCAAGGTTTTTTAAATGCTAATACCTAACTATAACGTGTGTGAAACCCATGGTTTTTTCAGTGAATTTGCAAGGTTTTTTAAATGCTATTTTTTTTTTTTATTCTTCATTTTTTTCAAACATATTTTTAATTTAATTTTCTTATCTTTTATAAAGACTATGCTTAAATTTTTAAAATCCTTAAATATTTTTTTTATATATATTTTTTAAAATAAACATGTAAAATTTATTTCCAGATTTTTTTTTTTTTTTTATAGTACGCGTACCGTAAGCTCACGGTAAGCGTACGGTTTACGCAACGTCCGTAATCTATCTACGCTGCTTGCGTATAGTTACGTACTTTGCGTAGCCGCGCGTACTGCGCGTGGGACGCGTGCGCGCTTACGCAACACGCGCACGTTACGCGGAAGTGCCGGGGAGTGACTGTTATGCGCATGCGCGCAAGCGCGTGTCTTTTTTACGCGCACGCGTACTTTTTGCCGTAAGCGTACCGTAAGCGTACGGTTGGTCATGTGATCATGAAACACAACTTTTGATTGGTTGAAACTACTTTCAGTTCTAGAACTCTCCTACACCACACCCATTCCCCTCATTTCTGCTTGTGATCCCTTGGGAGAAGGAGCTGGTTTGTCTTTGGGATACGATGGCAGAACAGCAGAGCTCTTCTGAGAGTGAGGCTAGCACCAGCAGCACTGTCTTGAGGCAGAGAGCGAGGAAAGTAAAGCCTTCTTATGTTTGGGATTATTTTACTTTTCCAGAAGGCCAGCAAAAGGTGAATGCACCCTTAGTTACTTGCAAGCTGTGTAAGCGTGTACTTTCTAGAGGTAATCCTAACAGGAAGTATTCCTTTGGGAATCACACCATGAAGAGACACCTCCAGGATGTACACAGAAGGACACATGGTCATCTTTTTGGAGGTAACTCTTCAGAAAGACGAGCCAGTACATCCACAGCAGCTCAGCCTGGACCATCACCTGCAGGGCAGACTCCTTCTTCTGCAGGTCAGGTGAGCCCTTCATCTGTGGGGGGAGAATCTCCTTTTGCTGGCCCTCTGGAAATTAACCCTCGGTTTGCGAGGGTTGAAGTACGGTGCGCCACTTGTCACGATCTAATTACTTATAGGGAGACCAGTGTTTCCCTGGTGAACAGTAAAATAGATCAGCACACTTGTCGTACCGTCTAATATTCCCAATCTTTCTTTCCTCTGTCCCTGCATGAACACAACGGTTCTTTTAAGAGCCAACCTTATCTTTCATCTTTTTTTTACATATGTTTTTAAAAACTTTTTTTTATTTTTTTTTACCGTACACGTACGGTAAGCGTACCTTTTTTTTTATTTTTTTAAAAAAACACTAAAAATCATTTATCACATTAGAAGGTCCTTGAGAGACTACAATTATTATTATTGACTTACCATACTCACTCAAAAAATATTTATTCATTTGTTTTTTTAAAAAATAGTTTTTAAAATGAAAATCTCTTTTTACAATTTGAAATCACTTTTACAGACTGACACATTCTGAAACCTTTTTTTTTAATTTATTTAAATGCACATGTCCAAGCTGTTTTTTTTTCAGACCACCACCGTGTGTATTCTCTGTGACTGCCTACACTCCAGCAGGGGCAACCAGCCTTAGTGATGCTGAATGTATTTGCATTACAGACTTAAACCTGAAAACCCCACTCGCTTCTTATTACTGTGCATGACTATACATGGCAAGCACATGGGTGTGTGCTAAGCCTCTGCTTCTTCCCCCAAAAATTCGCTCCTCTTTTCCATCTACTGCAACTGTGAAATCACCAGAGCAAGACGCAATAAATCTCTGCCTATAATTCTTCTATGCACACAGAGTCATGTTTTCACATTAGTGCCAAAACGAAATTTCTTTGCCAATTTGAAAGCACACTTACTGCTCTTTTTTTTTCGGGCCAAGTGAAAATCTCTTTTTACAATTTGAAATCACTTTTACAGACTGACACATTCTGAAACCTTTTTTTTAATTTTATTTAAATGCACATGTCCAAGCTGTTTTTTTTTCAGACCACCACCGTGTGTATTCTCTGTGACTGCCTACACTCCAGCAGGGGCAACCAGCCTTAGTGATGCTGAATGTATTTGCATTACAGACTTAAACCTGAAAACCCCACTCGCTTCTAATTACTGTGCATGACTATACATGGCAAGCACATGGGTGTGTGCTAAGCCTCTGCTTCTTCCCCCAAAAATTCGCTCCCCCTTTCCATCTACTGCAACTGTGAAATCACCAGAGCAAGACTCAATAAATCTCTGCCTATAATTCTTCCATGCACACAGAGTCATGTTTTCACATTAGTGCCAAAACGAAATTTCTTTGCCAATTTGAAAGCACACTTACTGCTCTTTTTTTTTCGGGCCAAGTGAAAATCTCTTTTTACAATTTGAAATCACTTTTACAGACTGACACATTCTGAAACCTTTTTTTTAAATTTATTTAAATGCACATGTCCAAGCTGTTTTTTTTTCAGACCACCACCGTGTGTATTCTCTGTGACTGCCTACACTCCAGCAGGGGCAACCAGCCTTAGTGATGCTGAATGTATTTGCATTACAGACTTAAACCTGAAAACCCCACTCGCTTCTAATTACTGTGCATGACTATACATGGCAAGCACATGGGTGTGTGCTAAGCCTCTGCTTCTTCCCCCAAAAATTCGCTCCTCTTTTCCATCTACTGCAACTGTGAAATCACCAGAGCAAGACGCAATAAATCTCTGCCTATAATTCTTCTATGCACACAGAGTCATGTTTTCACATTAGTGCCAAAACGAAATTTCTTTGCCAATTTGAAAGCACACTTACTGCTCTTTTTTTTTCGGGCCAAGTGAAAATCACTTTTACAGACTGACACATTATGAAACCACCATGTGTAACTACAACAAAAACAATTCCCATTTCTATTATTCATTTCTTAAGTTACCACATACATCCCCTCTCAAACTGTAAACTCACCTTTAAAATTAGTTAGTTGTGAAAGAAATGTGACACTCAAACAGCAGATTATCAGAGCCAGGATCTCTGTTGTGTTCACCTCTCTCCTCTCAGCAGAACCAGATAATGGCAAACTTTCCCTCTATTTTTCCACACATATACATGTAAGTTTCAAATCTCAGTGCTTCCCCCTTTTTTTCAAATGTAATGACACATTTCTATTGGTTGAAAACCAACCCTTTTCCAAAAGTACCCTGCCCCCAACTTGACTTCTGCCTAGTACCCTTCCCCCAACTTGACTTCTGCCTGCTACCATAGCAACAGCTCATGGAACACTGCTGTGTGCAGTTAGGTCAGAAGTTCGACACACAATGTTTCAATTCCACAGAGCAAGAGTGCTTGACTTTTCAAACCTAACAGCAAATCCATAGTACTGTTCTTTGGTTACACATTTTTTTGTACCAATACAAAACATGCTTCTATTAATTTTCACATACAGCCTAGTTTTTTTTCTAGAATGGTATGAAACAGCCAATCAGTTCTTTTTGTTTTGTAAAAAATATGTATGCCTCCATTTCCAAACTGTCTTTCTTTTCATATTGCCATTCTACTGAAAGACACCTCCTGAGTGCATCCAGTTCTCCTTTGAAGATGTTCACAGTGTGGATTGTAGGGCACAGCTATGTCTTCTGGAGTGAAAAGTTTGCAGAGAAAACAGATATGGTGAGAGACCTTGCTTTGCCAAATGTAGACATTAAATGGATTGGTCAGAGAGGGTTAAAGTGGCACCAATTGATGCCATTGGTGAAATCCTTCATTCAAATCCAACACCCTGACCTCATAATAGTGCACTGTGGTGGCAATGACCTAGGCACTTTGACTGGGGTAGGTCTGGAAATGCTTATGAAGGACACCTTTGCACAACTGTTTACACTTTTCCCTAAAACTGCCTTTGTGTTTTCCAACATATGCCAAAGGCAAAAATGGAACTGGTCCAATCATTTCTGTCCACAGATTGACAAAGCAAGAAAGCACGTCAACAAATCTGTTTCTGCTTTCCTCCGTGACTATGGTATGGGTGCCATTTACCACAACAACTTGCGTTACGACATGCAAGACATTTATAGAGGAGATGGTGTGCACTTCAATGATGAAGGGAACAGAGTCTTCCTCTTGAACCTTAGACTCTGCATCGGTACTTACTTGTAGGTACCACTAAAAAAATGACTCCATAAACACAACAGCTCTTTTTAGAGCTCCCTAATTTCTAAACTCTTAAATCTGCTTTTCATTTATTTATTTTTATTTTTTTTACCGTACGCTTACCGTAAGCTTACCGTACGCGTACCCCGTGATTTTTTTTAAAATCAATAAATGTTTTTTTTGTACTTTTCTGTCCTTCTTTGACCCCCTTACAATTGTTAGGGGGTCTGTAACTCTCCTCATTGCCCCCTTTCCTTGTTTTCACTCTTTTTTTTCAGAGTGAAATACACAAAATGGCGGCCGCCGCTTCCTGGTTTCGGCCGATTCGAATGTTTACTAAGATCTAAGAGCCAATCAGAATCGCGCTCGCGCACGCCACCGTACGCTTACCGTAAGCGTACGGTAAGCGTACCGTAAGCGGGCTCAGATATATATATTGATTTAAAGGCTATTTTCTCAGAATCTACTGAACAGATTTACACCAAACCTACAAAAGGCACTTCCTTGACCTAGGGACTACCTCTCTGCCAAATTTTGAGTAATTCTGTTCAGCCGTTCGGGCTGTAGCTCGTTCTAAAGGTCCTATGGAAAAATGCATGGGAAAAACGCGTTTTGGGACCCCCCGTTTATCTCAGCCCCCGCTTGACGGATCCCCCCGAGACTTTCAGGGTAGGAGCGGAGCGTAGCGCCCCACCTATTTTGAGAAATTCGCGAGGATTCGTCGACCGGCGCCAAAGTTATTCAAAATAGAATGTTGCGGATTTCCTATGGAAACGTGGTCCTAACTATAACTACCTACTGGCGACCGCCAGTAGGTAATATATATATATATATATATATATATATATATAAAAATATATATATATATATATATATATATATATATTCAATGAAAAAACCAAAGGTTTCACACATGTTATAGTTAGCTGGACATTTCACTCGTAAAAAACCAATGAAATTCCCCCGTTATAGTTAGTGCAGGCAGCTATAACTCACGCGACCGCAATCTTCTGCTGATGCTAATACTGTATTTAGACACTTATTTGCCCATGTCTTCTTCCATTAAATTTTAGCTATACATATATTACAAATATTTTTTTTTCATAAAGACACATATGTCATCAGCAGAGGATTGCGGTCGCGTGAGTTATAGTTGCCTGCACTAACTATAACGGGGGAATTTCATTGGTTTTTTACGAGTGAAATGTCCAGCTAACTATAACATGTGTGAAACCTTTGGTTTTTTCATTGAATTTCTAAGGTTTTTTAAATGCTAATTCCTAACTATAACGTGTGTGAAACCCATGGTTTTTTCAGTGAATTTGTACGGTTTTTTAAATGCTAAGTTACTTTACGCCATTCGTGGCGTGCGCGCCCACTTAACGCAGTTAGTTCCGTGCGCGCACAGTGAGCACTCGGTGCGCTTCGCGCACCACGCGCCCACTTTACGCAGTTAGTGCCGTGCACGCATGGTGGGCACGCGGTGCGCTACGCGCACCGCGTGCCCACGTTATGCTAGATGGGCCATGTACGCACGATGCGCTTCGCGCACCGTGCGCACATGGAGGACATATGATGCGCTTCGTTGTGAAAGGTAATATTTTAATTTTTCACATCTGTTATATGCCATGCACAAATGGTGCCCTTCGAGCACCATTTGCACATGGGGTGGGGAGAGTATGGATAATTTTTTTTTTTATTATTAATTTTTACCGTACGCGTATGGTAAGCGTAATCGGCGAAATTATCGAAAAAATTAAAATTCCGTTTTTGGCCTTGGGGGGTCTTTGAGGACTCCCTCAACATGGCTGGGTGCTTAGGAGCTGTCTAAACAGCCCCTTTACATGTTTTTGGCCTTTGTTTTTTAACCCCCTCTCAGACTGCGAGAGAGAAAATGGCGGCCGCCGCTTCCTGGTTTCGACCGATTCGAATGTTTACTAAGATCTAACAGCCAATCAGAATCGCGCTCGCGCACAGCGGCGTGCGCGTACGGTAAGCGCACCGTAAGCGCACCGTAAGCTGGCTCAGATATATATATTGATTTAAAGGCTATTTTCTCAGAATCTACTGAACAGATTTACACCAAACCTACAAAAGGCACTTCCTTGACCGGTAGACTACCTCTCTGCCAAATTTCAAGGAACTCTGTTCAGCCGTTCGGGCTGTAGCTGTGTCTAAAGGTCCTGTGGAAAAATGCATGGGAAAAACGCGTTTTGGGACCCCCCTTTTATCTCAGCCCCCGCTTGACGAATCCCCCCGAGACTTTCAGGGTAGGAGCGGAGCGTAGCGCCCCATTAGTTTTGAAAATTTCGCGAGGATTCGTCGACCGGCGCCAAAGTTATTCCAAATAGAATGTTGCGGTTTTCCTATGGAAACAGGGTCCTAACTATAACTACCTACTGGCGACCGCCAGTAGGTAATATATATATATATATATATGTGCTGAGCTGTCTTTATGGCAGTTGGTCTGTCTGGGAGCGTGTCTAGAGGTCTATATGGGGCTCCTTGCATGTGTGATTGCTGTGTGTAACTTGTGTCAGCATACGTGCATGAAGGCACGACCTGTGTCAAACTGTGCATTAACGTTGTGTGCCTGCAGTTTACAAAAGCTCGCCTTATTAGCTTTGCCAGTACTTGTTTACCATATAAATCAGAGTAAGAAGAGTTTACATACTCCATCTCAAACAGTGAGAGGCTTTAACTCTTTGCACAAATACATAAATTCGTACGGTGGCACTGATGAAATGATGGGTTTGATACTGCTGCCAAATTAAAATCTCCGAAAGAGTTTCAGCTGATTGTCGATTAGTGGTTACATGCGAAGAAATTAAAATCTCTTTTTAGTTCATAAAATAAGTCTCAAACTTTTTTTGTTTGTTTGACAAATATCCATTTTCAACACCCTTTTATCCTTGTGTGCAAATCCCCAAAATGTTGTAAATCGTTTGACAAAGCCATAAGCACAGCAACAGGAATTTTAGGATGCATAGGAAAAGGGACAGGAAACATAAAAAACAAGAATTATGGATATAACGTGAAAGCATCTGCAAAGTCAGGAATGCAGAAAAGTGTGTATACACAATAGCAGAATAAATCTAGACCTATTGGCTTTGCCAATGCTTGGGGGTAGTGTACTAGTGGTGGTGCTATTGGATTATGATGATGGTATTGGTAATGGTGTTATTGTTGGTGGTATTTGTATTGGAGATGGAATTGGTGGTATTAGATATGGTACTAGTGGTATTGGTGCTGGTGATATTATTGGTATTGGTGGTGGCAGTGTAGAATTGGTGGTGATAGTATGAATTATCCATTATCCAAAAACAATAAATATAAGATTGAGTTTGAGCAGAAGCAGGTTTTAAGGAATTTAGAGGCAATGATGAACTAAGTGCTTTGAGCAGGTCTGCATGAAAAAATGTGTACGTGGCATGAGCTGTAGAAGCGTGGGTGGTAGAAGAGTCTCCTCATTGCAGCTCACCCTAAGTGCTTCCTGCCTTTGTCTATTTGGGGGATCCACAATGACCTGAAAATCCATTGCGAGGCCAATACTTGCCCCAAGGGTGTAAAGCAGTCTCCTGCCGTTCAGGTGGACAAGGGGGGGGGGGGGGCTCAACCCTTCTGGGAGGTGGGCAGGGGGTGCCTAAGCCCAAGTACTTAAATATCTGTGAAATTTGGGGGTTGTGGGCTTTGCCACTTTCTGCACGGGGTCTCATCCATTTGAGTTGCACTATTGACTTTCCGGAAGTGAAATGATGTTACAAGGTAAGTTTTGGTTGTGTTTCAGCTCCAAACATCTTTATGGTAATCTGAGAAACAGAAAAACTGTTGTGTACTCCACAATACTTTAACTGAAGTAAATTAAATTCAGACTTCCAGAATATACTGAATATTACGCTTCTTTAAATGATATGTAATTACATAGAAAGCAATAAGAAGGTGGATTCAAAATCTACTCCGTGGTTACCACAATATAGTGATAAAATGATAAATTAAATGTTATCTACGCCACTCAGTCACTGAACTGTGGTATAGTGGGTTGAGTTAAGTTGGTCAAGTGTCAGAAGCATCTAGCATGATTAGCTTGGGCGGATCAGAATACTGTGTATTATAAGGAACAGACCACCCTATGGCTTGCAATTAAAAAAGGTACTGCAACAGACTACTTCCTTTTAGAAACATGTTTTTAGTATAACCATCTTTGCCACTAAAGATATCGGGCACATTTTTCTAAAAGCATAGTAACTTGGCTTCTGAAGATTAGTTAACGGGTCTGAATTTATTATGAAACGAGGCACGGCCCTTTGTCTTGTTCATTAGGTGCCTTGTGGCCTGTTGCATTTGCTGCAACATTACTACATCTATTTGTAAGATCAAGCAATTGTACATCTGTTCTGAGGATTGGAGATCAAAGTATTTTTGTGACTGTCCTCACTTTATTCCATTGTCTGTCCTCCAAAACTCCTACCAGGCCCTTAGACATGGTACCCTCTTTGTCCAGTTAAGCTCTTTAAACCATCACTGGACAGTGACTTGTATTAAACTGCTCAACTTAATCCTACACAACAGCGGTACCTTTAAAAACGCTTGCCACCAAATCCCTCCCTTATTTGTGCATGCGCTAACCCCTCAGAGTTTGTTTCTAAGTGCTCTTAATTGGCAACAAGATGGTAGTGTGATGTGTTCGTGATTTCCAGTTTATTCAGTGATTACACTAGGATTACATTTGTCTCTTATAGGTCTACAGCAAGCAACTCCACCTCTATGCTACACATAGTCCCGTAACATGACCTAGCTAGATAGACTCCGTGGGAAACCTAAATGAGGCCTGATTTAGAGTTCGGTGATAACATAGAGTCCTCCGATTTGTAGACGTGGTTCGGCCAGTGGATTGTCTTGTTGCTGTGCACGTAGTCCACTTGTGTTTGGGAGTCCTCAACGCCTTGCATGAAGCCTGGATATCGCAATGATCCCCTTGTATGATCCTGGTTAAACTTGGGTGACGCTTAGGAGTAGCAGCCTGAGCCTTTCCATCATCCACTATAGCCTCGTCAAATGATCCTCCTGGGTTCCACAGGCTCGTTGGTGCTGTTTGATAAAGTGCGCTTTTTGTTGGCTTTACCTGCACATGTCGAGCAAATCTTAGCTACATATGAGTATATCGAAGCCAAGAATATTGACCTGCACATATATCGACTTTAGAAAATGGACTACAAACATGTTGTCATAGTAAGCATGTAGGGGTGTATAGATTTACTGTTCATAACCCCACATCCATTTGCCTTGGCGATTATATATTTGTGCAGTCTATATGAAGTGCGGGTTGAGACAAACACTTTGAGATATTGGTAGGAGGAAAGACACATAGAGCTATGTCTCCGGCTTGACTGCCCATCTCTATTTGAACTGCAGAGGAAATCTTCTGAAGCCAGAGTGCCCAGGGGTGAGTGGTCTTCGCTTGAGCCCCTCTCTCTACTCAGTCTTAGTATTTCTCTGCCATGGGGGCATGCTGGAAGTCCTCCATTTGATCAGTGGCATCAAAATGCCTCTTGTTCCCGGGACTGCTTTTGCGAAGCCCTACACGCGGCCTGACAGGTACACCATAAAATACTAAAATATCGTGAAATAGAAGTCATTTAAAGTTCCTATTTATGGTATGCATATTCCTCAGTGACTTTATAAGTACTTTAGGGGTATGCTGTCTCGGGAAAGGCTAGGCGCAATTTCTTTTCACCTCTGGCCAGTGATTGAAGAGTATTCTGTTTTTCTATGTACAGGGAAAGTAAAGAGGCTTTAATTATTTTTGTAGACTTGGAAAACGATTCACATGTAAGGAAAACGTATAGAGTTCCAAATACTGTCCTCCAAAGTCAAATTCGCCAGCTTAATCTGTGATTTTTCTTTTTTTTGTTGTTGTTGTTGTATTGTTAGCCATTTGCTCCGTTCAGTAGTTGTGCTAAGAGGGTTGACCTACAAGTTTGCTGTTCATTGTTTGGTTTCATTGGGGAGGGTGATCACTACTCTTTGGCTTCCAGGTTTGCCCTGGCTTGGAATTTGTGGGTTTTTTCAACAATAGGTACTAGTGAGAATAATTAACCCTAAATACCAACTTCTAATAAAATGTGTATCACAAGCTGTTGTCTGCCGTTTACTTTTTTTAAATCAGAAAGTGGTGGAACTTCGAGGAAAGGTTTTTACTGTCAACCATTTCCCTTTCCCTTAGCTAGCACGTTCTTATTGACATTTTTGTCTGAAAAGAAGCAACTCCACATTTAGTAGTTCTTCCCGCCAACAATATTTATTGACTAGATATAGTTCTATACCAAATTATAAAACCTCAATGGCAAAGTTCTCACCGTGAATCCTTGGCACTGTACTCTTTAGTATTCTATAATGTGTAATTTACCGTTCTCTTAAGTTTAATGATACTATTGGTGATTTACTGTAGAACGAGAATATCATTTACGAATGTAACACAAATCTTAGAATGTTTGTGCAAAGGTGCTTGTCACTTATCTTTGCCATAATAAACTCCACCACACTATAATGACTAATACAATGTTATATTCAATTTATTAAAGGGACCATATCATGTACCATTCTGTGTCTTTCATAATTCAGGAGGAGATGTAAACAAGTTTATACATTCTAAAAGAACTGAACTACTATTGACAATCGTCCTTAATGGTGTCTGGGTGCCGTTTTGAACAATATCTGCCCTTTATCCGCTGTTTCCATTTAGACTGTGTGCCTTTTCACCTTCTCGTAGAAATCTGTGAAACAATCTCAAAGTCCCATTACACTCCTACCCAACAAGTCAATGTGAGGCAAACATGCATTGGGCAGATTTTGTAATTTTGCCTTTGTAATTCTGGCAGCACATATACGCAGAACATTTAAAACAAACACACATTAGTGTGTCTAATTTTAGTCAGGAGTGTGACGTCACTCAGGGATCCTTCAAACAGCTTGTTCGCGAGCCAGTCGTGCTCCATAGTTTTTTTTATACAGGGTGAAAGACCCATCTAATAGCTAACAAAGGATAAAGTGCAGACGTTGCTCACAAGTGGCTCCCAGACACCATTATGAAGGATTTCCAGTGGCAAGTCTGTCCTGTTAGTACATTAACATCCCAAGCACCTCCCTAAATATGATGAAAAGCAGTGGATGGGCCCCTTAACTCTATAAAGATTTAATATAGTTTCACTGTAAAAATGACCCGAATTGGTATACAATCAAATCGTTTGAATCTGTTTATTTGCCTCCCAATATGCTCGTACAAGCAGACATAATTATTCTCATCTTTTAGTGTTGCGGACTGCTATATGGAAGGGTTACACAGGGTAGCATTCAATTCCACTATTTGCTGTTAGTCTGTATCTTTCCTGTTGGTAACCATCCATGTGCAAATTAGTTTGACCTTACTCCAAGAGGTAGCATCCCCTCGGTATGAGTTCATAAGGTACACTAAGCGCACTTTAGCCCCATGTGTTTTCTTCGGTATAGTTCCATATTATGTAGATACAGGGGGCTTAAAGCGAAACACACATGCTGACCACCTATAGAACGTTATAGCTAGTTGGTTGAGCATAAAAAATGCACTGTATCCATCAGTCACAACGATGCAGTTAATATTGCTAGTGCTGCCAAGAACTTTGGGTGTGCCCAGCAAGTGCCACCTTTCTGGTGTCCGCAATATGCCGTACTGCCCGTTCTGCTGCGCCTTGGTGTGGTGTGGGTTCGGTGGCAGACCGGGCATGGAGTGATCAAATTACTAGAGGAAGAGTGCAGCACTTCCCTGTCCTAAATATATCCTTCCTGCCCTTTCTGCCTCTCTTCCTCTAGTTTGTACAATGTTTTGGTCTGGCATTCCAGGTGCCAGGAAGTCTTGTATTGACACTTCACAAGCTCCTTGTATTCTGGCTTCCTGGTTTTTTTTTTTTTTTACTACTTTTTTGATTATTTTTTTGTTTCATTGTTTTTGCTTTTCATATCATGTAGTTTGCATTATTTTGAGCATGTATGAGCGGTAGGTACCAAAACTGTCCCAAGACTCGTGTAAGCCATTTCTTTCTACATGCAGGTTAGTAGCCCCGTTATTTTAAAACCAGTGTCTTCTTACTCAGCCGGGTTTACGGGAACTAGCGCCCGCTCTGTGTATGCTACCCCACTCTTGTGGGGCTGCTTGAGGTTCTATCTTTATTTCCCAATGGTTGTGGCCACTCCATTCTAGCTTAAGACTTACTGCTCTCGAATGCACGCTCATGCCATTACCCACACTTCCTTTCAGAGAGGGAGACACCCATGGAGTGCTAAGGCTTTACAGTTCAAACTTGAGGCGGTCCCTTTATCTTCGCCCCCTCGGAGGCGGAGATCTAAGACTTCTTAAAGCTTTATACTCCAGACACTTTCTTTGTACCTCCTTGTCTCCTATGACTCCCCAAGAGTGAAGTTGCCAGGGATCGCTAACTGGATTTGCTCCCTTTATCTCATTCTACCTGTCCATCAAACGTGCATCAGCGCCCTGTCAGGGTATGATGTACTATTTGAATGCAATCACAATACTTCTGGCTGCTTGAGCTCTCAGAGCGATATCTGTTTCTAATATTTTAGACCCTGTAGTCTCTTCAAAAGATCGGAGAAAATATTTTATGATAAAAATGCTGACTTCTCATAAAGTGAATCATGCTGTGTATTAGTTTTGTTTGTAAGCACTGCATTACAGATTTTCCTTCAGTCCACTTGGTGGTCTTTAAAGTTAATCTTCTCAGACGATCCACCATAGCGAACACTTTTTGGTCAACACACCCATCCATTAGTTAGCGCAATAATGGTTGCTGTTTTAACCTTTGCGTTTTCTGACTCCGGTCTATGTTCTAGAATCAGGAGTCTTATTCATCAGAATGAGATGGACACTGCCTGCTTAACTCCATATAGTCTAAGAAGAGGTGTCTTATTGTTTCTCTTTCTTCCTCTTATTACTGCCTTCGACTGAGATATCCTAGTGTTAACTTCAAATCTGTTTCGTTAGACTGTGTCTCATCATGTGTTTAGTTTAAAAAAAAATTAAAATAGTTATAAGTCACAAAATAAACTTCAGGTGGGCATAACTACTCCCCTCTCACATACACAAATGCAACGTCTACCCTACTAACCTCCATCGCTATCTGCATCATAGACATTTCTTTTGTGTTTTTTACTTTCCGCCATCCTGCATATTTAAAAAATAATTTTTTTTACTAGCTTGACCAGAACTTTAAAGTCCCAGCCGGTATACATTTTTTGCAAAATCACCTGAAGTAGGTATTTTTTCCCCTTACCTGGACATGCATACGTAAATCAGTAAATTATAGGATAAATTATAGGCCTTTTTACAGCTGCCTTAAGTCATGACTGATAATTAAAGTAAACAAAGACAGAAAGGCCATGTTAAAAATAAATGTAAATGATTATATATAAGGTTCTATGTAAATATCCTGTTAGGGCCTTTGCAGAATCTTAAAACATGCACAAATGTTTGTATTTTTCTCTGGGAAAGGTGCCAAACCTATGCACAGCAGCCAGGCTGCTGTACAACATTACTAAAAACATTGACAATAGTTCCCGTAGACAATACCTATTGGCTTTACCATTATGTTTTTTGTACCATGTTGTTCGGCAGCCATGCAGCTGTACAACGTGGATAAACATTGACAAAACCAATAGCTCTTGTCTCGCAGATTAGACCTGTTGACTTTGCCAATGCTTGTTGCTACTGTTACCCTGCAAGTGTCACACCCACTGTTTTATGGGGTGCGGAAATGTATTGTCAGAATGAAGAGGTGACTTGAAAGGGAAATGGCAGGAGCTGCACATTGTGTTTTTTTTAAATATAGATAAAGTTCTGCCCCCGCGACTATCACTTGACTCTACAGGGTTTTAAAAAGGGTTTTGAAAAGCACTTTAATCCGGGTCCTTCGTACTTGACCCTGCTTGCCCATGACAATATCTGGGTATTTCAGGCTTCGCCCAGAAATGTTGGTGCCTTCTCAGAGTCTGCTGTTAGAACATCCAGTTCGAGGCATGTGGGCTGCTGAATTCATATCTGTGCATAGATCGCCGCCTAGTGTTGGGTCCGGATGATTGCACGTTGTTGTCCTGGAAGAGTCTTCGAAGTATCCTGGGATAGGTGACTCCTCCCCTGGACTACAGTGCGCATGGGCATCCTCTCCATCCTCAGATTGTTTTTTTCCGCCATTGGGTTCGGATGTGCTTATCTTGACTCAAGTTAGGAAAAACTTTTTCTAGGCCAAAAGGCCTTTAGTTCGCGTCGGTACTGTTCCCGATCGGTATCGATAGTATCTTGTTAGTTTACTAACTTCCAGAACCAACTTTTTCGCTTCCTACCCGACCATCGACCAGTCATCGACGATGGAATCGAGGACACCATTCAAGCGGTGTCCGGTATGTAATGCGAAATATCCCCACCTCGACGTCCATCCGGTGTGCAACAAATGCCTTTCACCGGATCACGACGAATCTACATGTATGGCCTGTGCCCGATTCCGATCCAAGAAGACTCTCCGGAATCGACGAGCAGCGAGACTCGAAGCGCAGCAAGCGGCACCGGCCCCGGCCGACATCTTCAGCGCTGAGACCGAAGATGTCGAAGACGTGGAGAACCTACCCTCCAGCCCCGTTTCCGAACACGACTCCGGCTCGGAAGACGTTGACGAAAGCCTCTTTCGCAGAGACGAAGACGACACCGAGGTAGGAGACTACAATGAGGCCTTAGGGGCCGAAGAGAGTAGCTCCGATGACGAGCAAGGCCTACCCGTACAGACTGAGGACATCCCAGTGCGCCAGTCTATGGCTCCGGTCGAGGGATCGCCTTCGGGCCTTACCCAAGACCTATCCCGCAGTTCTTCGGCCCCGCCCTCTGGCCCGGCCTCGGACATTCAGCGGCAGCCATTAATACCCAAACCGGCTGGTTTCCCTTCTTCGAAACCGAAACCGAAAGCTGTATTGGTTCAACCAAAACCGAAACCGAAAGTAACGCTGGTCGGATCGAGGCTCACCACACCTTCGACGCCAGCAAAACCCATCGGCACCGAGCGCACCAAACGAGACTTCGGTGCCGAGCTTGCAATGGCCGACGTCGGCGTCGACATACGGAAGAAGACCTTCGGTGCCACCAAACCTACTCGGCTCCCGGCACCGACGCAATCGACTCCGACCCCAAAGGTCAAACTGCCTGCTGCGTCTCACACCGCTTCGACAGCACCACCAAAGGCACACTCATCGAAGACGTCGACGGCCATTACCGCCCCTCGACTCGATGACTCACCGGCGCCGAAAAAGTCCACGCCCGCTTCTACGGAACCGGTCGGCGCAAAGAAATCGATGGCGCTCCAGGTGCGGCCCATTGCTGCGCACGGCACCAAACACAAAACAGTCCTCCAGGACACATCGGGCTCCGAGCCAATAAAAGCTCCAACAGCCTCTTCGGCACCGGCCAACATTACTTTTGGCCTGCCGCCATCCACGGCCCCGAAAATGTTCCAAATCAGGACACGGGTCACCCACACCACGATCACGCCTGCCGAATGTTCTCCTGCGGAGACGTCTCCGTCACATATCATCGACGCCGACACCGGCAGGATGCTGCTCCACAAAAGGAGAATAACTTCAGAGCCAGCTTTGGACTCCTTCCGGATCCCACTTAAAAGAAAGCTGCCAGTGGTTTCGGAACCGGTTCTTTACGAACCTCTCCATTCCCCCTACCAGGATCCACTGTCCTTCTCTCCCACACACTCCGACACAGATGTTTTGGAGGACTACATGGGTGACCACGTCCCCTACCCCGGAGAAATGGACCCTCAAGGCCAACAGGACACTGATCAAGCTTGGGATGACCCTGTCGACTCCGGTGCACCTATAGATGCACAGGACCCGCAACTCTATGGAGCAAAAACATCTCCCACAGAGGACACTGCCGCGTTCAACGCCTTAATTGAACGTGCTGCGGCCAATCATGGGGTGCAACTTCACTCTGACACCGTAGAAGACGACTTTCTCATGGACACTTTCGCATCCTCAGAAAGGAACATTAAAACTCTACCTATGTTGAAGGGTGTCCTCAAACCAGCAAAGGACATCTTCAAGGAACCCACCAGGGCAAGAGTAATAAACCCCAGGATCGACAAAAAATACAGATCGGCGCCTGGGGACCCCACCTACATTAGAGGCCAGTTACCTTTGGATTCAATTGTAGTTGCGAATGCTCGCAAGAGGGCACACTCGCAAACAACAGGTGATGCTCCTCCCCCGGACAAAGAGTCCAAGGTGCTAGAGACCTCCGGCAAACGGGTTGCCGCACAGGCGGCTAACATATGGCATATTGCCAATACTCAGACGCTCCTCGCTCGCTACGATCGAGCACACTACGACACATTAGAACAACTACTCCAACATCTCCCTGACCAATACAAAGAAGGTGCAGAGATCCTCATCAGGGAGGGACAGCTCCTCACAAATGTGATACAGCTGCCAGAGCCATAAACACTAGCATCATGTTGCGACGACATGCCTGGTTGCGAATCTCCGGATTCAAACCTGAGGTACAAAATAACATCCTCAACCAACCTGTCAACCCCGACTACTTATTCGGGCCGGAGGTTGACACCACCCTAGAGAAAATTTAAAAAAAAGACACGGACACTGCAAAGTCCATGGGGGCTCTACAAACGCAGTCCTTTCGGAGCGGCTCCTTTCGTCGCCCCGGAAATAGAGGAGCAGGTAGAGGACAGGGGTCACAGCAAACATACAACAAAGGCAACACACAAAGCACCTACGACAAAAACACCCGGGGTGGATATCGTGGCTCCAGCACAAAGGGCAGAGGACGCGGCTACGGCAACACCAGGTCCTCCCCCCAAGAACAAGCAGTGACGCCCTCTCCCTTCCTCCCGACCACATAACACCTGTCGGGGGAAGGCTACAAAGGTTCCTGTCCACGTGGAACTCCATCACCACGGACAGGTGGGTCAAAGATATTGTCAAATACGGTTACTGCCTAGAATTAACCTCAACTCCGCCCACAATACCTCCAAAAAACCGTCCTATGTCCTCAGAGCACTTAACGCTCTTACAGCAGGAGGTGCAAAGTATGCTACTAAAAGGTGCAATAGAGGTCGTACCCGTCCACGAGCAAGGTACGGGGGTGTACTCCCTGTACTTCTTAATACCAAAAAAGGACGGGTCGCTCAGACCTATATTAGACCTGAGACCCCTAAACCGGTACATTCTCTCCGAGCATTTTCACATGCTCACTTTACAGCAAGTCCTCCCGCTGCTCAAGCAGGGAGACTTCCTGGCCACACTGGACCTCAAAGATGCGTATTTCCACATACCCATTCACCCCTCACACAAAAAATACCTCAGGTTCACTGTTCAGGGGCAGCACTACCAGTTCAAAGTCCTTTCCTTCGGCGTGACAACAGCACCCAGGGTTTTCACAAAGTGCCTAGCTACTGTAGCGGCACATCTGCGGAGGCAGCACATACACGTCTACCCTTACCTGGACGACTGGCTCATTCAAGCAAAGTCAGCCCAACAATGTGCCAGCCACATATCCCGCACCATTCACCTCCTTCACAGTTTGGGGTTCTCACTAAATTACCCAAAGTCCCATCTCCAGCCCGCACACGTACAACAGTACCTAGGTGCGACCATAGACACTCTGGCGGCCACAGCTCAGCCAAATTTAGTGAGAATCAACAGCATACAGATGCTGATTTCCAAGTTCAAACCACAACACTCCCTGCCCGCGCGAGTGTTCATGCAGTTGATAGGCATGATGGCCTCCTGCATTTTCATAGTCCCGCACGCGAGACTACATATGCGCCCGCTCCAGGAGTGCTTAGCACGTCAGTGGAATCAGGCTCAAGGACAGTTGAAAGACCTAGTGTTGGTGAGCGGTTGGGCATACAACTCTCTGCATTGGTGGAATCCACAAAACCTTTGCAAGGGCCAACCGTTCCAAGAGCCTGTTCCACAAATAATACTGACAGCGGACGCGTCTCTCCAGGGATGGGGAGCTCATGTACTCAGTTACACAGTGCAGGGACTATGGACAATACAACAAAAGAAGGTGCACATCAACCTTCTAGAACTGATGGCAATCTTCCTAGCAATGAAAGCATTCAAAGTACACTTGTGCAACAAAGTCGTGTTGATCCGGACGGACAACATGACCGCCATGTACTACATACAAAAGCAGGGAGGAACACACTCTCCACAGTTGTCTCATCTGGCTCAGAGCATGTGGAAGTGGGCCATTCAGAGGAACATGTTCCTCATGGCGGAACACCTCCCCGGCAAGGACAACCAGATGGCGGATCTGCTCAGCAGACACAGCCACCAGATGCACGAGTGGGAGTTACACCCATCAGTTCTCCAACCGTACTTCCAGCAGTGGGGTCATCCAGAGATAGACCTATTCGCAACAAGCGAAAACGCAAAATGCCAAAGCTTTGCCGCCAGGTTCCCACATCCGCAGTCGCAGGGCAATGCGATATGGATGAAGTGGTCCGGCAGATTTGCGTACGCTTTTCCCCCAGCACCACTAATACCGCTGGTGGCACGCAAACTCAGACAACACTCTCTGACACTCATCCTGGTTGCTCCAACGTGGGCACGCCAGCCGTGGTACACCACCTTTCTCGAACTCTCCGTGGTGCCGCATCAACGGCTGCGGGTCAAACCCGAGCATTTGACGCAGAACCATGGAGAGGTTCAGCACCCAGATCCGCAACAGCTGAACCTGGCAATCTGGCTCCTGAAGTCCTAGAGTTTGGCTACCTCAACCTGCCACCTGACTGTATGGACATCATTAAGGAGGCCAGGAGACCCACTACCAGAGCTTGCTATGCAGCCAAATGGAAGAGGTTCGTCATTTATTGCAATAATAATGACATCAACCCGCTAGACGCATCCATCCAAAACGTTTGTTACCTATTACACCTCTACCGATGCAATCTGGCGTACACCTCTATACGTGTCCATTTGACCGCAATATCCGCCTATCTACAGACCAGGCAGCACCTCTCTCTATTCAGAGTGCCTGCCATCAAAGCATTCTTGGAAGGACTCAAACGAGTCATTCCTCCTAGCCACCCACCAGCCCCAATGTGGAACCTCAACTTGGTCCTCACACGCCTGATGGGTCCACCCTTTGAACCTCTACACTCATGCGAGATTCAATTCCTTACCTGGAAAGTAGCTTTCCTAGTAGCGATAACTTCTTTACGAAGAGTTAGTGAACTCCAGGCACTAACCGTCCAAGAGCCATTTATACAAGTTCACGCCAACAGGGTCGTACTACGTACCAACCCCAAGTTCATGCCCAAGGTGGTATCGCAGTTCCACATGAATCAGACTATTGAACTGCCGGTTTTCTTTCAAAACCCACAGACTGTCGCTGAAAGGGCACTCCATACCCTAGATGTAAAGAGGGCCCTCATGTATTATATCGACAGGACCATATCCTTTAGGAAAACACAACAACTTTTCGTTGCCTTTGCCCCACACCACAAAGGTAACGCTATCTCCAAAGCAGGTATAGCCAGATGGATCGTTAAATGTATTCAAATTTGCTATCAAAAGGCTAAACGCACTTTAACGATTCCCCCACGAGCCCACTCAACACGTAAGTTAGGGGCCTCCATGGCTTTCCTAGGAAACATTCCTTTGCATGATATATGTAGAGCAGCCACCTGGTCCACTACACATACATTTACCAAACACTATTGTGTAGATGTACAATCGAAACAGCAGGCCGTTGTAGGACAGGCTGTTCTCAAAACTCTTTTTCAGACCGCTGCAGCTGGCACTGGTAGCCGCCGCTAATAGAGGGCACTGCTATGTATTCTATGCACAGATATGAATTCAGCAGCCCACATGCCTCGAACTGAATATGCTACTTACCAGTATGCATCTGTTCTTGGCATGTAGGGCTGCTGACATTCATATCGCCCTCCCTCCTCCCCGGCGCCTGTAGCAGCTGCAGCATATTCATTATTTTTAAACTCTCATATAGACACAGTATTCTAGTTTTTTGTTTTTTGTTTTACTGCTCTGCACACCAGATTAAATTCGTTTCAGAATACAACATATGTTCAAAGAAGCTGTGCATTGTTTGATGTAGTTTAATGTGTTTTGAGTGGGTGAGAAAGCCCAATATGCCCCCTGAACATCAGTGGTTAGACCCCCACAACAGAAAATTTCAGGGAGGGACAAATGCAAATGATACCGGGTTTGCGTATCATCTCAGATGTGGCCAGACTGTACTGGGCCCTGTGCCCTATTAAAAGGACTTTTGAAGTGATTTGCAAACTCACAGAGGCTGAAAATGCAAGAAAGAGGTTGATCCGGTCACACACAGGGCAGTGAAAAATGGTTACATTTACCATTAAAGGTGCTGTGGTTCATGAAGTTGTTGCATACTAAAGTCCCCATAAAGGAACTAATGATGAGCACTCAAAGCATGCTGAAAACGAGCAGCCCAAGCCACGTACACCTACCTACATGCATACACATTGAACTGAGTTTAACCAAGTGCATGAATAAGCAACCTGCCCTGTGCTCCTCAGGCACAACTGCCCCAAATCACGTGCGCACGAGAAATGCTGTGGAATTAGAAGATTGGTTTTTCCTCAGTTAAGTTTGTAAGTAAAATGTTTTGCTTTAATGTAAATGTATTTAATGTACCGTGCCTATGTGCTTTTGATTATTGCTCTGCTGGTTCCTTGCAGTCCAGTAGGTGTTGGCTCTAGGAAGCAGCTGGACTTTGCTCAGTAAGCATCCAGGAGCCAGCTATCCTGAATCTTTCTAGTACTTTGATCCTGTCTGCAGCAGCGCCCATGGTCTGCACCTGCTGGCAGTCAGCTCGCCTTCACTACACTGAAACTAAACCTAAGGTGTGAGCTCCTTGTGCGCTGTGGGGGGCTGCAGTGACTCCCTTCAGTGCTTGCCTGCTCTTAAACGTCATGGAGGATCCATCCTAGGAGATTATGGCGCAAATTCCTCAGTTGATAAAGTTTTAAACTGTAGGCATATCCTGCCAGGGGTTCTAAAACAGGGCGTCGGAAAGTGTTGCTCTTTGAATGTGAGCTTGCAGATTTTATATAACGCCTAATACCGTGACTACATGTACTTTTCCCATCACCATTTGTATTCGGTATGCTTCGGGACCAAGCGAAATCAAGTGATTTCTGGGGGACCTTGCAGAGTTGTCAGGAGCAGAATTGTGGTCTCTCTTGGTTCATATGAGGGCTGTGGCATTGCTAACACATGGCCTGGTGCTGTTTGGCGATGGACTAATGGCGGCAAACCATGATATTTCTAAGAAGTGTGAAGATGCCTCTTATCAGGTGTTTCATACTTGGGATAAAGGGATGGACCAGTGCCGACCTCTGACAAGTTTCTTTAGGATATTGGTTTCTGCACTAAATTTCATAGTGTGGTGTTTTTGTCAGGAGCAGTGTGGATACTTTTTGACTAGTTTCTCAGTATGCATTTATCAGCACACAAAGGGACGTGTTACTGGGTCTGTCTTACCCCTTCTCAACAGATCTCCCTGCCCAGGAGAGCCCATACGTATACGGTTTGGTTGGAGGAACACACATTTCATTGTGGTTTCCTCTTTGTCAAGCTCTCTAATGTCAATGCTGTTTGACTTGCTGGTGACACTTGTGTGACGCTTCCTGATATTCTGGTTGCAATATGTTTGGATGTGTGTAGTTAAGTTTAGAAAGCAATAAAATTGTGTATGTATAGATAAACCAAATAGACGCTGGTCTCTGAAGTCCAGAGCTAAGCCACAACTTTTAAGTAGAATGCAGGTAACAAAGGTGTATAGCTCTGTTTTTGTGACACCTTCTCCATGCCCGGTGACTTGTTCCCTCTTCCATTATGAGTGCGTAGATTGCTCTGCTCATAAAGTAGCCTTCTTTTAATAATATGCTATAGTAATCTGCTTAATTTCCAACCTCTCCTCTTGGCGTCATGCTTGTAGACTGTTGTTAAATCCCTGACCCATCTTCAAGTGTACGACAGCAGTAATGGAAAACTCAGCAGCACTCCCCAGCCAGACCTTAAAAGTTATGGGGTGCACTTCCAAGTCAGGACCCAACTGCAACAAATACTGCTGCCCTCACAGCAGGAACACAATTCTCAAAGTCAGTCAGAACACAATCGATGTGCGGCATAAACATTCCAGTAGACTCGCAGTCAAACTTGCACTCTTCTTGTATTCTTCAGTCCAGTATTAGTTAAATCAGCTGAGTTTCCTTCCTCTTTTGGGAGGAAATTCTTTGAATACGAATGTACAAAAATATTACAAAATATATACATCAGTAGCACAGAGTATTTTCTTTTTTTTTTTTTTTTTTTTAAACCGTTTATTGCAGGTTGTAAAAGTTACAGGTATGGGCCTACAACCACCCGGCCGGCCGCTAGAATGACAAAAGCATATTGCATACATACAGTAAAAGTCTCTCGGCAGTGCAGAGCAGTGAAACAGGAGTAATCAATGGTGCAGGCCACACAGCTCCAAGCCCACAGTACGGTTCCCTTTACTTGAAACAAAACAACACCAAAAAACCACACCCGCAAGGCAACCCGCGATCCAAAGTGACAGCACGTGCTCCATAAGTGGGGGATCCAAACCAGCAGCAGAACTCTGAGGAGGGGAATGGGAGTAGGCCAGGGACTGGGGGACCGCGCGCCCGCGGCCGAGGGAGGGGGGCCGTCTAGGGAGACGGAGCAGGCGAGGCAGCCGGTAGCAGTGGTGGCTCACAAATACCCCCGCGGTAGGCGTTCCAGGGGCCCCAGAGTTTCACCCACGCCCCAGGCTTACCCCTCGCCACATACACCACCTTTTCACGAAACATACACCAATCCATATGCTCTTTCCAGGCCGACACCGCAGGGGGCCTCTGGGATCCCCACAATTGAGCAATGTCACGCTTAGCTATCATGTATCCCAGAGTCACCCACCGCGTCTGCGGGACCGAAACAGAGTATTTTCTTAATCAATATTTATGTATTTAAATTTAAAAAAACATAAAATCTTCCGTATCCACACATTTAACTTCCACCTAAAAAATGTAGAAGACGGCGAGAGAGACAGGCCTTAATGGACAACTTGGACACGGGGGGAATGTCCGGAGCTCTGGGAAACCCCTAATCATACCTTGTGTGGGTTGGAGCCCTAGGGTCTCGGGCTGGTAGGTGGGGGCCCTGTGCGATGCTTTATGTTGGGTTTGTCTCTGAGCGAATTTCCCCTTATTGTGATGATGATCGCTTATGTGCCCTTATATGAACCCTGTAAAATTACGGACTGCCTAATGGTCACGACTGCTGTAACTGCTGCGGATTTTAATGTTAATAAACAGTTATTTAAAAAAAAAAAAAAATGTAGAAGACCGTGATATGAGCTCTTACTGAAACCCTTGAGGGTTTCGGGCTATCTCAGTTAGTGAAAGATCCTGCCCTGAAAGCTGGGCATACACTTCATGGAGTATTTTCAAACAACCCATCAGTGGTTATGAAAGCCCCAATTCCTTTAATCTGGTCCGACCACCATGCGGTCTTGTTTGACATAAAGCTAAATCAGAAACCCACTCCTAACAAACCCCTTAGCCTTATGGTCAATTTCCGCACCTGCAATAAAGTACTGGCAGATGCCCTCAATAAAATATTATCTGATACCATGCCTAACCCTCTATAAATACAGCTGATTCCTCCTTAAATTATACCAAATGGATCCAGTCAGCAGTAGCTGGAAGTATACCTTTGAAATCCTGTACTTCTAGGAGAGGCAAACCCTCTGCTACTTGGTTTCCTGAAAACCTTAGATTACAGAAACAAGTATGCAGAAGACGAGTCTGTGGAGGTAGGAGTATAACATAGCAGAAAAACAAAAATATAAGGCCTGTGTGAGCAACTATAAAGCTCTTTCTTGCTCGAGGGGAACAAAACACATTTTTACGCAAAAATAGCAGCAGCCAATAATACTACCAAATAACTTTTTCAGGTGGTGTCTAGTCTGTTCTCTCCCCCTAGGTATGTTATATCTAATAATAGCCAATATTTCTGTGAAACTTTGGCCAATTTCTTCCTGGATAAAATGGTCCAGATTTTTAACAAGTTTAGCTTGAATTTTTCTCCTTGCGTTCCACTCTCCTCTCAATCCCCCTTTTGGAGGGCTTCCCACAAATTTCACAGTGTCAGCATCTAGACACCTTCAGGTATTTGATCGCACTCAGCAAATCACTGTAACATTAACATGTATCCAAAAGTGACCTATAAATGGGTACATATATTATACAAGGAACCCACATCAGTGCAACGAATCAGACACAGTCGGAATGGTACAAAGTTAAAGCACAATAAAAAATCGAATGTCCTACGTTTCTGGTACTAGAAGGTTATCACCAGCTACTCCCAAAATGACTACAAGGTTGTCACATACATACCAAATATTGTATGGGGATGTTGCTTATGGAAGACACTTACATCTCCTATGTTGCCTTAAATTTCTGTTATAATAATGCATTTGTTTCTACATTGGTCCATTCGTACAACAATTAATAGTGTGGTATAGCACCGGTAATAAATAAAGCAAAAAAGGCTTATATAACCAATCATCAAAAACCAATGACAACAGTCAGTGCATTTGAAAACGGAAAAAGGCCACAAAGTTAACAGTTTTTAACCACTGCACAATTTATATGAGTAAAAGTAGTGATTATATGATTTAATTTGCCTATAATCAATAACATGACCATTTTGGTAATATCCTACAAAGCATCTCTTTAAAGGATATCCCAGATGTACCACTGGTGTCATAGTATGGGTAAAGATAATTTTAAATCATTCTGTCAGAGGTATCTTCATTAATAAATGACACATAATATAGCACAAAATATTGCATAGTGATTCATAAAAACTGTGCCTTCGCTATACGTATGCGAAAGGGTAATGACTATATATGATTATAAAAATGTATCACAGCCATGCCCCGAAAAGTAGTGCACATTAATTAGCATAGCTCGTGATCCAGTATGAAGGTTCGTGTGGTCACCTAGGGGCATAATAACAGCTACTTTTATATAAAGGAAAGAATGTCTTATAAGCAGCACTTCAATAACAAGGGTGTTTCCCTAGGACAGGACAGATGAGGTCCATTAATTTGGAAATCTGTTGCGATGTGGTAGGTAAATGAAAGCGGGATCTGCTATGGAATCCCTGCCGCTCGAAGATGCGCACACACCTCGTCTTCACATACGATGACTAGGATTTCATGAGTATTGGCCACCACAGGGCTGATAGGTGACCTAATACCCTGACTTAAAATACTATTAGCTTGAGAATGACTTGATGATGTGTGTTCTTTGGTCGTGAAGTTCAGTGTTTTTAGAGACAGAAAATACAGAACGCTGAAGAAGTCTGGTATCAAAGAAAGGGGGTGGTGATCTGAGACCAAACACCAGAGGCTATTCAGAAGCATTTTTCTTTCACTGAGTGTCCTAAAAGATGACACTAGGAAAAGTACATTCAGGACTACAGTCTTCCATTTGCTCGCTGTTGAACCACCAAGAATTCTACTAATTCTCTCTCCAGTGTGAGCCGATCTCTGCCAACTACAGAGCTCTTTGTGAGTTGGGTGCTTTTGAATTTTGCTCTACCCTCCTTCCACGCCCAGTCTACTAACGCATACATTGCCCGTCCACACCTGCCATATAGTCTCCCCCTCTTGTGAATGAGAGGCAGAGGCAGGCTGGACAGATATTTTGATTGAAAGAATTCCATCTTCAGTCATAATCCCAAAAACAGACGACCACCTCCCATGACCCAGCCTGAAGGGCATGCTGCGATTTAGCTGTGTTTTATGACCCATAGCCCAATCCTACTCTGTATTTTTAGGTCTGGCTTGACGGCCCTGCTGTCAATTAACCTGTTGTTACCTATGCTTCAAAATATATAGAGTAGATGTTGGCTCCATCCAGTGAAGTATTACTCTTTCGCCTGATGCTATTGACTATTTGTTGTATTATTCTGTCTTCCAGAAAGTGATGCCTTCATATGCATGATGGACTATTTTACATCTGAAAAGTTAACTCAATTATTTGTCACATTCAGTCTTTATCTCATATATGCATTCTACACAGAAAGCAATCCTTTTTTATAAAAATGTTTCCAGCACAGGCAGAGCTGATAGGACCGGTTTTAATGTGGTAAACCGTGTTTGTGATTGCCTGTGTGTGCATGTGTTGGCACCTTAAAGACAGACCTGATGGATCACTGTTGAGATGAAGCGGCTTGTGTACTTCCATCAGCCTATATGGGGTCAGGTTGGAGCTTTCACCATTGGATGTTTGTGACTCTTCAGGTACTTGTCTGGATGTTTTTCCTGAGTTAGTTTACGTCCCAGCCAACATCCCACCAAATATTTACTTTTTGCTCTGCTTTCTACCCTATCCTCCATCTGTCCTCCCACTGGCATTTCCCGACTTGGTGCTGAACTGTGTCCGAGATACCATGAGACCACCAGCCCTGTCTCTTGTTTTCACACCTCCTTGTTTCACTGTCTCCTTTGAGCTCCAGAACTAACAACCTGGCCAATGAACAACATTGATGTGCTAGCTTGATGGAGATTATGGCATATCTGTGCCTTCTTGTTTGTGCCTTCTTACCCCTACCCACTTGCTTCGCCCATTTAACATGCAACTTCTCATCTGCATCTCATCTGCCAACTATAAATAGACCAATATCTGCACCAAGTGCCAAGAAGTGCCGTTACTAGCTAGAGCTGTGCTATACAAGTACTCAATAATGTACCATGTTGGCATGGTTTATGGATTCAGCGTTTCTGAGATTTCGGAGAGATCGATGTAAAGATATTTTCATTGTTGGTTTAGCCAACTGCATGGTAGTCAGTTGATGTTGCCTTGTCTTGAGATTTAAAGGCTTTGCCATGTTAGTGAGGTCAGTCGATGAAGACTTTTTATTGAGCTGTCCTAGCTAAAGATGGAAACTTTCTGCCAATCTGGTGTCGTCTGTAGAGGAGGGCATTTGTTGCCTGGCAGTGTGGGAAAGCGAGCTTCTTTGAGGTGTCTTCTTAACCTTCTCTGGTCTCAGTCCATCTCAAGGACCAATTCTTAAGTTTCCCATGACTTTTCCCTGCTTTGTTGCCTTCCCTACTGTTTCTGTTATTTATTTTATTTTTAATTTTGATCATTTTTTTATAGCGCGAACATGACGGAGCAATAATATCAATAGTATCACATTCGAGAAAAAATACAGGATAAAGTAGGACCCAGAAAAAGGGAGGGTGTTCATTACTATGATCAGAGAGCAGAGGAGACTATAATGTCTTTATTCATGTGCACTAGTCCACCGTCTCCTGATTCTGGGGTCTTCCCGTTATTCCACTATTCAGTTCCTTTTTCCTGCTTCCTTCAATAGTTCATTCCCACTGAACCCTTATTTTTTACAGAAAGGAACGTTGAATCTCCCCATGTTTATTTGACTTGTAATTCAGACAGCGACCATGAGAGTAGTTCCCGAGGATGGAAACCAGCTGATTCCACTGGGTTCGCTTTGAGGTTCTTGTTGTTTACACACGTCTTCTCCTAGATCCTAAGACAGCTCCCACAAAAACAAATCGCCTTGCAAGTTAATCTGGTTGGGTGGCTCCTTGTATGTTAATCACAGAACAAGTATTTACGGGATGCGCTTGCTCTGCGTTCGCTCTTAGCTCTGGTGGACACTGCACACATTGGCCCTGGCTATAAGGGCGCTGCTCAATTCCGATCCCTGAGCAAACCCCCCTTTTGCGAATGGATCAGAATTCCAAGCTTTGCGGTCAGACCCGCGCAATTTTCCACAGGTAACTTCCAGCTGGTCAAACTTGTTGAAATTTATCAGGCGGGAAAATGTCTTGATTACCAAGAGTGTAGAATTTGGGTGGGAGGAGCCTAGCGCGCAACCAAGATGGCCGCGTAGGTGCGAGGCTCCCGAGGACCTCCGCGACCTCCTGAATTAATCCTGGCGATATCCTGTCCTTGTTGAGGGGACTGTGTTGGGGAACCGAAGCTGAGGCGCCACCAGTTTTTTGGGCTCGAATCGGACCCCGGACGCCGGTGGGAGCATCGATCGAAGGTTGTGGCCTTCTCCTCGCCGGCCCCCCGGATTGGAGTAGTGGGGCGATCCGGGGACAAAGTGAATAACAGCGGCGAACAGGGCTGGGCGACTGGCGTACCCCGCACTTTCACTTTCGCTTTTGCGCCCTCCTAGCTCTCAAGCGGGGTCGGACTGCGGAGCGGGGTGTGGTGGTGTGGCCTTGTCCAGGAGCCCGGCTGACCCGCCGGCGGTGGGTTGACCCGCGGTTCGGTGGTCGCCCCTGCCCCCCCCCCTGGCACCCGTGACTTGGTATAGCGGCCCGTTTGGGGTGCTTGGCACGACGGTGGAAGAGCCAGCATGTCCACCAAACAAGATGGCGACCGGGCGAAGGTGAAGACGACCCGCCGTGGCACGGCACACCAGGCCAACAGTATGGACCGCTACACGCTCCAGAAGGGTTCTCCGGAGACATCGCGTGCATCCCCGGTGGGCCCGACGGAGGCATCCGCTCATCCGGTGGATCTGACCCTCCGGGACGTCATGGGCGCCATCGCAGAGATGAAGGCCTCGGTGGACCAGCGTTTCGACACCTTAGCGCAAAAAATAGACTCGGTCCTGGTGGATGTGAGCCTTGTGAGGGCAGACTTGTCCAAAACAAACGACCGAGTCGACTCCCTGGCCCACACCACAACGAGCCTCACGACAGACGTGGTGGCCCTCCAGAAGGAGGTGCGCCGGCTTGGCCAGGCGAGCGCCCTGATGGACCGGCGACTGGAGGACTCCGAGGGTCGGGCCCGGAGGAATAATGTCCGTATTGTGGGGGTGCCGGAGGGACGAGAGGCGGAGGCGGCGGATCTTTTCGTGGAAGAGTTGATCCTGACCCATCTCCAGCCCCGGGGGCTGAGTAAGCTTTTTGCGGTGGAGCGTGCTCACCGGGTCCCCGGGGGCAGACCTAAGACTGGTGCCCCGCCGCGGCCTCTCATTGCCCGGATTTTTAATTTCCGGGACAGAGATGCTATCCTCCAGACCTCCAGACAACAGGGACCGGTCAAGCTTGACAACATGGAGGTACATTTCTACCCAGACTTTACCCCGGCGGTCCAGAAGCAGCGGCAGAGCTTTCTTGGTGTTAAACGTCGCCTAAGGGACCTGAACCTCAAGTACTCAATGCTCTTTCCAGCTAAGCTGAGGGTAGAGGTGGATGGTCGCACGCACTTCTTCGACCGGCCCGAGGCGGCTGGGGACTGGCTGGACACTCTGCCTGGAGATCGGGGCCGGGGGGGCGGGGGGGGCGCGGCTGGCGAGGAGGGCCCGCCGGAGCAGAATTGAGGGGTGACTGCATAGGCCGTGCTCTGGACGTTGTTCCTTCACCATTTATTGATTGCGTATTTTCCCCTCCTATGGAGGTCGTGCGGGGTCTGTTGGGGGCTTCCCTCCTCCTCTGGGGGACTAGTTAGTATTTTAGCTATGGGGCGACAGGCACACTGCACTTTGGGGGGGCTGTCTGGGCTCATGCAGGGGTGCAGGGAGGGGGGAGCTTTGTTGGGACCGGGGGGTGGGGGGGGTGTGTTGTTTGTTAGCACCGCAGGGCAAACCCGCTACTATGTTGTTGTTTTTAGGATGCTCGATGGGGGACGACCGATTGTTTCGACGTATGATGGGGGGTAGGGATTTGGCTGTGTTGTCATGGAATGTTAATGGCCTGGGGGATAGGATTAAGCGTGGTGTGGTCCTGCAGTACTTAAAACGTATTTCACCAGATGTTGTCTTCCTGCAGGAGACGCACCTTATAGGTAACTCCTTTCATGCAATGAACCGGCGGGGATATCGTTTGGCGGCCCATTCTGGCTTCACCTCGGGCTCGCGGGGGGTGGGTATTATGATCAAGAACTCGCTCCCGTTGGAGATTGATGAGGTGCGCCATGATGAGCGGGGACGTTACACGGTTCTGGTGGGAAGAATGGAGGGTAGAGTGTTTATCTTTATATCAGTGTACGTCCCGCCTGGGTTACAAGCCACCACATTTGCGGACCTGGGGCGCCTCCTTCTGGACCTTCCGAGTGGCCTGCTGGTGGTTGGAGGGGATTTTAATGCGGTAGCCTCTGGGTCCATGGATCGCCATCCCCCTAGGGACCTCCCCCGGGCACAGGCGTGGCTGCCCGGCCTTCTGGACACGCTGGGCCTGGTGGATTGCTGGCGATTAAAGCATCCTGCATTGCGACAGTACACCTTCCACTCGGGTGCCCATGGTAGCCTCTCGCGGCTTGATTACATCCTTGTCCCGGCGGCCCACGCAGGGAGGGTGGGGGAGGTGCGCCATCTGGCGCGGGGTATCTCAGACCACTCCCCATTGTTGTTGCATCTCGATGTCTTCCCGAGGGGGGATGGCAGGGTGGCCCCAATCAATGCATGGTATTTGCGCGACCCCACCATTCGTGCTGATTTGATCAAATCCCTACAGCGATATTTCGATGAGAATGTGGGGTCGGTCTCTTCGGCCATCTCCCTGTGGGAGGCTTTCAAGGTAGTCCTTAGAGGGGAGGCCCTCTCCTTTATCTCCCATGCCCGGCGGCGCGAGCGGGAGGAGGTGACCCGGGTAGAGGCCGAGATTGCAGAACTGGAGGGTGACCTGGGAAGCGGGGTAACAGACGACAAGTTGCATGTTCTACACCTAAAGCAGGCGGCCTATCGGGCCCTCGTCACGGAGGCGGCCAGGGGCCTCAGTAGAGAGCAGCAGGGGCGATTGTATGATGTGGGTGATAAGGCTGGCAAATTGATTGCGTGGTTGGATAAGAGGGAGAGAGCGAGCCGTGTGGTGCCTTTGATTGAGAGTGTTGATGGTGCGTGTGTCACTGAGCCGGAAGCCATTGTCTCCTGCTTCGCGGATTATTTCCGCGAAGTCTACTCCCCGGTTTCCCCCTGCTCGGAGGCAGACTCCCATGCCCTGCTTCGGGACATCGCACTGCCCTCCCTAACGGTGGAGGACAGGGATTCGCTGGACGCCCCTCCCACCTCGGACGAAATTGCCTTGGCTATTCGCTCGGTTGCATCCGGCAAGGCCATGGGCCCCAATGGTATTCCCATCGAGCTCTACAAGCTACGCCCGGATGTGTTGGCGCCCCACCTGCGCGCGATGTTCCTGGCGGCCCACTCGCGGGGTTCCCTCCCGCCGGACCAGCGTCTGGCCACAATTGTGGTGATCCACAAGGAGGGGAGGCCCCGTGAACGGGTCACATCCTATAGGCCGATTTCGCTTTTGAACGCGGAGCCCAAAATCCTCGCCAAGGTGTTGGCCAACAGGTTGGTTGGCGTGGTGGGCGATTTGGTCCACCAACACCAATCTGGCTTTATACCGCACCGCAACACGGCGCTCAATCTGCGGCGCTTGCACAGGGTGCTCGCGCGTGTCCCATTTGTGCGGGAGCCGGCCATCTTGGCGTCCTTGGACGCCACCATGGCGTTTGATACGCTTGAATGGCCATACATCTGGGCGATGCTGGCAAAATTCGGGTTTGGCCCGGGTTTCATTAGCTGGGTCAAATTGCTATATTCGGGCCCATTGGCGCAGGTGGTAGTGAATGGGCGAGTCTCGGCCCCATTCGCGCTGGGGAGGGGTACGCGACAGGGCTGCCCCCTGTCGCCTCTCCTGTTTGCCCTGGCCCTGGAGCCCCTGGCGGAGTGGCTGCGGTGGCACCCTTCTATCCGTGGTCTCCGCTGGACCCCCGAGCATGAGGACCGTGTGTCCCTCTATGCTGACGATATCCTTCTGTATCTCTCCTCCCCGCGTAAATCACTGATCGTCCTGGTTGATGTTTTGCGTTCATTCGGTCGCAACTCAGGCCTGGTCATCAACTGGGCGAAATCCTGTGTATATGTGCTTTCCGGGGAGGCTCCGGCCCTACCACGGGACTGTCCGATCCAGATTGCCTCCCAAGGTTTTCGGTACCTGGGTATCTATATCACTCTTGACCCGGAGGCCCGCTACGAGCGGAATTTGTTACCCCCCCTTCTGCGTTTGAGGGAGGACGTGGTGCGCTGGCGGCGTCTGCCGCTCTCGCCGCTCGGCCGAGCGGCCTTGTTTAAAATGATGTCCCTGCCACGCTTCCTCTACGCCCTCCAGAATACTATGGACTTGGTCCCGGCACGCTATTTCCGTGAGGTGGAGGGCCTCCAGCGGCGCCTGTTCTGGGACGGGAGGCCGCGCATTGCTCTGGCTAAATTGACGCTCCCGTGGTACGATGGGGGGGTCGCCCTCCCTGACATTAAACGGTATTACTGGGCCTCCCAACTAGCTGCAATTAATCATGGCCTTTACGGGCCCGCCTTGAACCCGGCATTCGAGATGGATAAGATGCTCCTGCCCGGTGGCGATTACAATCGAGCGCTCTACGCTGGCGCGCCCGACTCCCGTTTGACGGGACCGACGCGTGTCATGGTGCGTGTCTGGCACGCGGCTAATGCAGCTATGGGGTGGAAGGACCGTTTGACCCGGGCGTCACCGCTGTATGCGTCTGAGAGGTTGGGCTCCCTGTGGACGTCGAAGGGCTTCGAGAAGTGGGACACGATCGGAATCAGCACGGTGGGAGATCTCTGGACGAGGGGGGGATTCAAAACTTTTGAGACGCTGCAGGCGGAGTTCCAGCTGCAGGGCAGTGAGTACTTTCGGTACCTACAGGTCCGCCATGCGCTGGGCTCCGTCTTCCCGGATGTCGCATCCATTCCGGAGTCTTCCCCCCTGGAGGACAGAGTCCTAGATGGCCATGTCCCGGACAGCACGATCTCCCTCATATACAAAAAACTGATCAACGATAGATCGTGCCTGCTGACTAGTCTCCGCGAGGCTTGGGTTGCCGACGGGCTGGAGCTGGACGATGAGGATTGGATTTCCGCGGTGGCCTCTCCGAAAGAGGTGGCCATCCCGGCTCGCCTTCGTTTCGTCCAGCTCAAGATCCTTCACCGGGTTTACGTGACGGGGCCAAGGCTTCTGCGTATGGGTTTTGCTGGTGACGGAATGTGTAAGCGTGGCTGTGGTGCGTTGGCGACTTTCATGCATATACTGTGGGAGTGCCCGAAGGTGGAGCGATTCTGGCGTGGTGTGCATGAGGTCCTGCGTGTGGTGACGCGTGTTGCGCTGCTGCCTGAAGCGAGGAGATGCTTGCTGAATGTATGGGAACCGAATGACTATTCGGTCCCGCAGACGCGGTGGGTGACTCTGGGATACATGATAGCCAAGCGCGACATTGCTCAATTGTGGGGATCCCAGAGGCCCCCTGCGGTGTCGGCCTGGAAAGAGCATATGGATTGGTGTATGTTTCGTGAAAAGGTGGTGTATGTGGCGAGAGGTAAGCCTGGGGCGTGGGTGAAAATCTGGGGCCCCTGGAACGCCTACCGCGGGGGTATTTGTGAGCCACCACTGCTACAGGCTGCCTCGCCTGCTCCGTCTCCCTAGACGGCCCCCCTCCCTCAGCCGCGGGCGCGCGGTCCCCCAGTCCCTGATCTATTCCCATTCCCCTCTCCAGAGTTCTGCTGCTGGTTTGGATCCCCCACTTATGGAGCACGTGCTGTTATTTTGGATCGCGGGTTGCCTTGCGGGTGTGGTTTTTTGGTGTTGTTTTGTTTCAAGAAAAGGGAACCGTACTGTGGGCTTGGAGCTGTGTGGCCTGCACCATTGATTACTCCTGTTTCACTGCTCTACACTGCCTAGAGACTTTTACTGTATGTGTGCAATATGTTTTTGTCATTCTAGCGGCCGGCCGGATGGTTGTAGGCCCATACCTGTAACTTTTACGAACTGCAATAAACGGTTTCAAAAAAAAAAAAAAAAAAAAAAAAAAGAGTGTAGAATTTGGTGCGAAAAACGTGAACTGTGGGTATTTACGCACCAGGTAGATATGTCTCCCCACGATATCCCTTTTAACCAGTTATAGAAAATACCTCATCCTCATTTATAGCACTGCAAACCATAACAAATAGGTTTGTATGATTAATGTCTATTTGGACCCAGAGCACAAGCTACAATATAATTTATTTTCTTGGTGGACATCCCAGTTGTTTTTGAGTGTGGCTAAGTGTAAGTGCAGAAGTTTACCGTAAGTTCTTTTAGTTACTATACTAGTCATTTCTCAGGCCCCGTAAAACGGATGCTCCCCTCACCGCACAGCGGACGCGCTAGAGGTTGAGTCACTGTTGCCTCTGCTGGTAAATTGAAGCGCCTGGCTAAGGGCTTCTTGCCAAATACTTTGGTTTGTTTGTAAAAAGCTGTACTAATTAATGAAAATCGCCGCATGTTGATGAGCGCGCTGCATATATTGAATCACTGTTTTTAAACAATTTTAAATTCACATTTCCTACCTGTGCGCCCGCTCTCGCTACCAATCGCCCAGCGCCTTTCCCCGGTCCACCACGGATTTTTCCGTTTGAGTGGAGGGAAATCTCGGCGCAGACCGAAAGGGTAGTGCCTGCCTAGCATCTCGCACCTCCCAGGTCAGCATTCTAGTAATTTCTCAGGCCCCATAAAACGGATGCTCCCCTCAACGCGCAGCGGGCGCGCCAAAGGCGTGCCTAAGGCAAGCCAGTCTGCGCTAAGACAGGGCCCAGGGCCAAGACCACAGGTCCCCCCCCCATATCCACCACACACCCCCGGCGGATCACTTACTCCAGCACCCAGTTCAAAAACATCCATATTACTACTATGACCCATGCCTGCCCACGTAGGGACCCTCACCATTTAATCAGTACCGCTTCCTTTAGCTGTCACAGCTGTACCTTCATGCTAAACATACCTATCAAGCAATCAGCCCTGTTAATCCAGCTCACCCACGACAACTTACAGCTAGCACTAATAAATGCCCGATCAATGCCCGATCACTCCCTAAACACAAGTACGAAATAGCAGACCTTATATTCAACCTAAGACTAGACGCTCTATTCATCACAGAAACCGGGGTAGACCCGTCCGCTGGCCCTGATTTCGGTATCGCCACCCCCGAAGGGTACTGCACACTCAGACAGGACAGAGCCACAAGGAAAGGAGGAGGACTTGCCATCATCTTCCGAGACACCTTTCTAGTACGGACAAAAGCAATTCCCACTACAACATGTGAAGCAATTACCTTCACCATAACATTTAAGCATTCGCAATCCTTTAAAGGAACACTCCTGTACCGTCCCCCAGGACCCCGAACAGACTTCCTCTTAGCCCTAACCACCTTCCTGGAGCCTCTAGCAGGGGCCTCAAATTTCACCTTTCTAGGTGACTTTAATTTTCACCTAGACTCTCGTGATGACAACGATACATCTGCGCTCATCACTGAAATGGAGGCAGTAAACCTTCACCAAATAGTAAAAGGCCCTACCCATCTAGCCGGCCACACGCTTGATGGAATCTTCACCAATAACAAACATATCTCTCTAACAGAAACTTTACCACTCACATGGACTGACCACCATGCCATTTTATTCAAAATACAGACTACATCTGTCCCCAATTGCTCTAACACACGTATCACAACACCACAATTCAAAGCATGGGGAGGTCTGGACCAACAACATCTAAAAACACACCTGGAATCAACCAATTATGATTTCAGCCCAGACCCATCACTAGCATCTCAAAACTATACCAAGTGGCTTAACAACGCCTTCCATCTTCTCGTACCATGGAAAAATGTCTCCAAAAACAGAACCACACCTTCAACTCCCTGGTTCTCAGAGATCCTCAGGCTTGAAAAACAACGCTGTAGGAACCTAGAGAGACACTGGCGCAAACACTAAAATATCCGAGACAAAGCCCTATACAGGGAAGCCATGTCCAAATACAAACAACTCATCATTCAGGAAAAAAGCAAATACTTCCTTAACCAGATTGAGACAGCTCAAAACTCCACCACACAACTCTTCAAAGTAGTCACTAAACTATCAGGCTCCGCCACGAACCCCCCCCCCCATCCAACCCACCCAAGAGCTCTGCAACAAACTAGCCACAACTTTCTCATACAAGGTTAACAATATATTTGTCAACTTCGCATCACAAGCTAAACCAGATCCCCCATCTTTCATCCCTGACAATAAGAAAAACTCTCCTTCCTTCCCAACCTTCAGCCAAGTGCTACCAAAACAGATCGAAGACCTTATTTTAACTATCAAGTCCGGCTCCCCAACTGATCCTTGCCCTTCCTCGGTTCTAAAACTCTTCCCTGAACTTCTAGCTCCTAAACTTACGGATATCTGCAATGCCATGTTCTACACCGGCAATTACCCAACCACATGGAAAAACTCCATCATCAAGCCACTGCTGAAAAAATCGCATCTCGACCCCCTTGACACTAAAAATTATAGACCTATCACAAGCCTCCCCTTCCCTGCCAAAGTATTTGAAAAATTAATGAACACCCAGCTTGCCAACTATATAGAAAACAATAACCTCCTGGATGATACCCAATTTGGCTTCAGGAAAAGCCATGGCACAGAAACAGCCCTCATCAAAGCATCAGATAAGATCAGATCCATCTTGGACCAGGGGAGAACAGCAGTACTGGTACTATTGGACCTATCTGCAGCCTTTGACACGGTCGACCATTCCACCTTGATCGACCGTGTCTCGAATATAGGCATCAAACACAAGGCCAAACAACTGCTTACCTCCTTCCTTGCCAACCGCACACAAACGGTGAGCCTAGGTGACTATAAATCCCCCCAGTTCACTCTCCCATGTGGCGTGCCACAAGGCTCCTCCTTGAGTCCGACACTTTTTAACATCTATTTGTCGGACCTGGCCAGGGTCATCAAAACCCATGGGATGAGTCTAACCTCATATGCCGACGACACTCAACTGGTGCTGGCAATCCACAAAAACAGAGGAGAAATCGCAGCAAAATTCCAAACAGGCATGATCGCTATCAGCTCTTGGATGGCTGAAAACTGCCTAAAGTTAAACTCCGACAAAATTAAGGTTCTGATTCTCGCAATCTCTATCCAGCCTGGTCCCCCGTCTGGTGGCCCACCGAACTAGGCCCACCCCCCTCCCCGGTGTCCAAAGTTAGAAATCTGGGTGTACTTTTTGACAATAAAATGAACTTCAGCTCACACGTCAACTCTATCATCTCATCCTCCTTTTACACCCTAAGGATGATCAAAAAACTTCTACCCTTCCTTCCACTCAACGCAGGGAAAACCCTGATCAATACCCTAGTCACCTCTAAAATCGACTATTGTAACGGACTTCTAATCAACGCCCAGAAAAAAATAATCAACAGACTACAGATGGTGCAGAACTCAGCCGCACGACTGATAACAGGCACCCCCAAGTACCATCCCATTTCAGCAATAATACGAAACCTTCATTGGCTACCCATAACTAGCCGGATCAAGTTCAAGGCCCTCTGCCTCGCCTTTAAGGCCATTCACAACAGCGGACCAACATATCTCAGGACAGCCTTCTGTGGATACATTCCCAATAGAACCCTCCGCTCCACTACGGCTAACCTCCTGCACGTCTCCCGAACAAAGAAAGTCGCCTGGGGTGACAAAAGATTCATGGTTGCTACCGCCAAACTATGGAATACCCTACCCCAACATATCAAAATATGCCCTTCACTATCAGCATTCAGGAAGCAGATAAAGACTTGGCTTTTTAATCAATAGACCTCCCACCTCCAGCCGAACCTCTATCTAGTCCGCAGCGCCGAGACACCCCTGGGTATTTGCGCGCTTTATAAATTGTCAAACTAAACTAAACTATACACAGCTTTTCTACATGAAATGCATATTTTCAACTTGGCCAGAAAAGAAGTTTTCTATTTTGCTTCAGCGCCAGCGCATCACTGGAAACACTGCTCTAGTTGACAGTGATGAGAGGCTACTGTCTGGCAGCTGTCCTTTGTAAAGTAGTTGGTGGTTTTGAAGAATGTATGCCATTACATATCATGCCGTTGTAACACATGTTTTTACCACGCATGCGTTACAACGCGAATGTCATTACAACGCAAACCTTTACCACGCATGTTATTTCAACGGATATGCCTTCGCCACGCATGTCTTTCCAACAAATTTCGCTGTAAAAGCATGTATGTTAAAGGCATGTGCGTGGCAATGGTTTCCCTGACACCTACACTAATCCCGGTCACTGGTGTACCTCCCCCTCCCGGCCTCAAACTCTACTAAAAAAAAATAATAATAATTTTTAAAACAATTACCCTTCCCCTGCCCTAAACCCTAAAAACCTACCCCTGCGTTACAGACTCCCCCCCCCCCCCCCACACCTTCCCCTACAGCACTACCCCTGCACTCTCCCTTTGGTCCCCAGTCCTTCCCCTCGCCCAGCCCTTCTTCAACCAACCCCTAAAATAGTAGCCCCTGCACCAGGCTCTCTCCCCCTTACCTCGTGCAGGCAGCTTGTCTAAGGGGCAGTGCACCTCGTTGTGAGAAAGCGGAAGAGCCTCTCCATTTCAACTTACAACATTGAGTGCCTACCAACGTGGCTGTTTCCACGCATATGCCATTACTACTACACATATGCCTTTACCATACATACCGTTACAACGAAATTCGTTCTAAAGGCATGTGTGGTAAAAACATATGCTTAGTAAAAAAAATGTGTAGTGAGGGCATTGTGTTGTAATGCAGCATGCATTGTAACGCATGGGTTGTTATGGCATGCGTGGAAACAGCTGTGTTGTAATGGCTGTGTCCCGTCTCCAATAGGCAGCGCTATACCTCACCCAAAGCACTACCCTAATTGATATGGTTGGCAGTGACCTCCAGAGGGTAGGTAAAGCAACAGGTGTGGATCATGAGATGTAGTAACAAAAAAGGCATAGTTGGGGACTCTGGACAGTGTAAGGAATGACTGTTGCTCATGCTCTGTGATCTGCAAATGTGTCTTCATTTTATGCAATCCTAAACAGACCTCAATCTACCCCTAATCTTAGGACTAACCTATACAAGAAAACGGCTACAAAAATAAAGCATCTTCATAACAAGCTTTGGCAGATATACTGTGAGTGTTAAGCTATTTTCCCATTAATCCTCTTTTTGTAAACAATTGTTAAAAAAAAAAAAAGTACTTAAGGATAAGCAAACCCTTATATTAAGGTATCTTGAAGGTGAATTCAGTTCAATATTTTCCCTCTCATAAAGGGCATGGTTCCTTTTTCAAATTTCATCCTGGAATTTAAAAAAAACCTATGGTGCGTGAGCCAAATTAAAAATAACGCAGATTACTATGTGCCGGACATAGCGGTCCGAGGAGGTTTCAACATTTAAAGGAAAATTGTTGCAGTTTATTTTCCATAAGACTCCGAAATGAAACAAATGTTCGATCCACTGGGTGCTGTGTGGATGCTTGGGGAGCTGATTTATGGATCCCTGGGAAAGGACAACTTTTTATAGTTATTCTTCTGCTTCGTACCCAGGGTGAGTGAAGCACCCTGACACCCCCTACCCACCTCGCAGCACCATAAATGACGTTCTATATCGTAACCTGGCCATTGGTGCAACTGGAGATGAAGAAAAGGGGAAAACATTGCTCTTTAGTGAAACCTGGCCAAAATAGTCCTCTTGCTGAGCTTTTACAGGCGAGCTTGGTTAGCAACACAGGGAGTGCAGGAAGTTAGGGGTGTTGGGGGAAGGCAGCACACATGGGAGAGCAAGAAAAAGCATGCATTCTTCTCAATGGTAGATGGCAATCAAAACCAAGGATTTGTTTAGGGAGGGTGAATTTGGCACCCTGGCAAACAGTAGTTGAGTAACCTAAACTGTGGTGCTACCATAGCTAAGCGGCGGCATATCTGGCGTTTTGTAAGTGTCAATGCGGAACTTAATCTTAACGTGGTATCTCTTGAAATCAGGCCTCTTCTAATACCGACTGTCCTGTAAATGAAGCAGATCAAAATTTACATCGAGGAATGTTTAATGTAGGCTTTGATTATCTATTGTATGGCACATGTGCTGTGGATCTATAAGATGAGATACATTATCTCCATCCAGTTGATAGTAATACCCATGGCTTAGATAGCTATAAAATGTTTTACCACTTTTACAGCAAGAGGTTATTAAAGTTTTAACATTCACCAAGGTTTCCAGGTACTCAGCCATCTTGTTTTGCTAATAGGCCCATTTTTGAAGCACATTGGCTACAGTTAATATCTGTATCTTTCTTTGCAGCCATTACCAATAGGTTGAGAATGAGCCTTTTGCCCCCCTTCTTGACAGAGAGGTCCCGTTAAGCAGAATACGATATTTGTGTGGATTTGGGAAAGATCCAGCCCACCTGGCATGTGTGAAAAGAGCTCTCAAAGTTAAGATTCTCAGCCTTGCACTGTATAGAGACAGATTTTTACTGTGTAGCTATTATTTTCGCCAACCCATCCCGAGAGCTTTTGTTTTCTTACATCATTGAAGGATCGTTTAGCCCTGGGCAGATCTTGCGGCTTTGATCAACTGAAATCATGAAGTGTGTAAAGAAGTTAGATCTCATAGCTTCCGAGTTAAATGTTTGAAGACTCCCACTCCCAGTGGGGTTCCACTGGAGACCAATCCATAGCCACGGAGCACAAGGTGCAGTGTTATAGGGGGTGTTCAAATCTGGACCCTTGCACTCTTCAGACTCCACTGTATGGTAACCAACCATAAGTTCTGTGTTTGAGTGCTGGGAAAGTGGCAAAACCCAAACTAGATGCTAAAAGAGATAAGGATGCATGTGCATGACATTTACCAGTATTCCCACCTTTAACATGTGGATTCCCAACTGTTAGTAGGTTTGCACTGTTGCAGGGATTCTACTCTGGAACAGAACTATGCTTGGAACCATAGAACATCACTATGTAGGGACTGAGTCACCATACCACCTCCGTATCTATGAGTCTGAGTCCGACTAGCTATAGTGCCTCACTTGCCCTCCTAAACTTACCAGTGAAACTGGTGAATTGGCACCCCAGAACACAACACTCTTGAGCGTCTCAGGCATCGTGGTAACAGGACACACCCTTTCACTCTCTCACTCGTACTTGTCCACAATAAGATAACCAGGAGATACGAAGGAAGTTTACAATGGTTATTTAAACTTTTGTGCTCTGAAATGCAGTATACGTGCCACAGTTAGAAAAAATGCATACTAAAAATACTGTTCGTACGATTAGTAATCCATATACCATGAAAAGCCCTGTCATCGTATAAGACAGGGTAACCTAAACCCCTTCCCTTGCTACTAAAGCTAAATGATTATACATGAAAAAGATCTCTGGCATTACTGGCAGACCCCGTACCTTGGCATTCATAGATGGACGTTCTATATCTCGGCAGATGTAATACTCTTGTTCCATGTGTGTGTTTTTGGCTCATGGACTCCTCTATATGACAAGAGATGTGTGCACATAAACAACAGCTGCATTCTTGTGTTATGTCTAGGTGCTAGTGCCAGGCCAGAAAGAATAACATGGGACATTTTTGTTTGACCTTGTCGGTGGGTTCAGACTAAATCCCAGGAAAAGGACAGAACGCAAAAACATGCAGGTTCTGTGTGAAAAGTACAATGTGGCACAAAGGCAAGTATGTTTATATTTTAACATGTACAAAGGAAAATGAGGACCACAATGTGCACAGCAAGAGCCACACAAGGAAAACCACAATGTGCCATGCAGGAAACACCCGACGGCACACCAGTTCTAGCGCTACGCTACATTCATATGGCAGGTACACAGTTCTCTTCTTGCGCAGTTCTGGTGAGAGTGTGGTTTGTCAGAGGTGACAAGGATCTGGGTGGCCCATCCTTGCTCAGCACGTGCCTGTCTGCCAGCTGCACCTTCACTGGTGTGTCATGTCTTGGTGTGATGTGTGTAGGAGTACCAAGGAGCATAAAGATCCTCGATGACACCAGGAGGCTATGTAGATGGCCAAACTGGCTCTTTGGAGGACAGCTTGAGGTGGTAGGCTTTAACTTGATAAGCGAGTAATGTCAAATGTACACACGTGCGAGGTGGGAGCAGAGGCGGCGAAGCAGCTAAAACAACCGAAGGCAATGGAGTAGGATTCCGGGGTCTTCATTTCAACTGAAGCCGAGAGCTGGGTAGAGGAGCAGAAGAAAGGGGATGGAAAGGGAGGGTGGACCTGTACCAAGGCACGTGCAGTCAGTCTGACAAGTGGATAGTGCAATGACACGAATACCCAGACCCTCCCTCAGCCCATTTCACAGATCTGACCCCTCTCGGGTGCGAAGCTTGCCCTGGAGTTTGGTGTTATGTGGTTCCATGACTACAGAGCACCAGCGTTCCTCCTCTGAACGTGCAGTCTACAAAGCCATTAACATAGTACAACACCAAGGCATTCCACAGGTGCTCGCACACGTACAATGGAACATGTGCTTAAGGGACAGAAACACACAAGAAGACCCACTCGCAAGTGAGCTACTTCCAACACACACTCTATTCCCCCAAAACCTACATTCCCCATACGCACAGACGAATTCAGAGCCCATTAAACCGTCCCTTACGCACCGGCAGTACATCACGACATGTCACTTCCTCTCTGTCCCACCTTCCTCTCCAGCAGCACACTGATTGTATCTTTCCCCAGACCCTGTGCAGCGCGAGGCTGCTTTTTGGCTACGTTTGTGCTATATAAATGCCAGATATTTACATGCATACATGTACAAACGCACACATTATTTGTAAGAAATTGACATATACACCCCGCACAAGTAAACCGATCCACACGTGCTTTGTTTCCAGCGCACGCTAATTCCCAAAAATGCGAAATAATGGAATACCGTACACACACCATATCCCAGCCACGCGCGCACACGTACACCACTTCATAGACCCACAAAAGCCGTGGAACTCAAGGCATTGATGAATTCCAGACATGGGTGCACACAGGACAGGTCCATAGAGCTGAGACAGCGTTGCTAGGGAAACGGAAAGAATGAGAGAAAGAGAGAAAGATGGAGGGGGAAACAGAGGAGGCCAGCGGTGGGGCAGGAGAGGCAGAAGGAAGCCCGAATGGAGGGAAGGAGGATCTGAAGGCAGAAACAAAGTTTTGAAGAGCAGCATTTGTTACTGCCCCACAGGGGAGGGCTATAAAAAACAATGGTTCTGTCGGGTGTAGCTATTTCTTCAATATTAGAGCAAATCATATAAAGAACACATTATATGAAGAACCCATCATACAAAGAACAAATCACATGGAATTGAAGATTCAAACAGTTATCATTGTCCTAAAATTAAAAATCATTATTCTTTCTAAATCCATGTCAATCACTGTTTCTGTTCGTGAATGTTTGATTTTTTTTTGGTCTAACAATTGTGCGCCATCATTCCATGTGATTTGTTCTTTGTATGATGTGTTCTTCATATAATGTGTTCTTTATATGATTAGGTCTAATATCTAAGAAATAGCTACACCCGACAGAACCATTGTTTGTTATAGTACACGTGCCCAGGTTCTGAGGGATACTGGGTTACCCCATCGCCTGTTGAAGATTGCCACAGGGGAGGGCAGCGCGTCCCTGCGCTGTGGATGTTCCTGCGACAGGCTTTAGAGCAGAGAATCGCACTATGGAGCAGACAGATACGGAACCACCAGAAGAGGTGGCACCCTGGGCATCTGAAGGGTATCAGAGAACACGCAGTATAAATACATCATGCAAACATCCTTCGCTCCTTGCCCAGGTGCCACGTCACAAAGGATATGCTGCACAGGCAGACGGGAATGAAACCCTCTCATTCCGTGAACACTGGGGTATTACGCCTATGCAGGCCTTGGATGAGGGGACCTTTCCATGAGCCCCATCCTTGGCTGTCCCCATCGCGGAGTCCTGGCTGACCACCGCAAGGACCCCTGTCCTGCTAGAAGTACTGTGTGTTCTTGGGCTGCTCTGAATCCCCCCAGCTGGTGCTCCCCTGTCACCGCAGGAGACCTGCTTAGCGTGGTACAAAACTCCTGCCCTGAACAAATGATTGTAGCAAATGAGAAACTAACTTTTACCTGTGCCCAGAAGGACGTAGCAAACCTTCATTGCCCAGCTATCAGGCTAAAATATGAATGTGCTATAGAAGACAGCACGTTTTGTGGTGTGTTCTTTTCACGTTTAAGAACTATTGAATTAAATAAAAGACGCGAGCAATCGTCACGAGGCTTCCATAAGTGGGATACGTTTCACAGCGTGGGGCAGCACACAGAGGGGTCTTTAGTGAATTGTAAAGTTACTTGCTTCTGTTACTGGCGATCGTCAGTCACGCGCACAAGCTGCCTACAGTCACTAGAGTGCTGGGACCATTCTAGTATATGGGACCACACTACTGTCTTCATCTGTGTGAACCAGAGGTGCATGTCTTTCCAGCTTCAGTCTCTCTGTTCCATTCAGCCAGAGCCGGTTATAGCGATGGTGGTGACCCGTGTGGCCATCTTTGCTGCCCCCCATTGCCTCCTCCTCCGCGGATTCCCTCACTGCCGCCATCCAACGGTGCTCCTCCTCTTAAATTTCATTGATACCACTACTTCTCCCAATATGGGGTGTCATAGCACTTTACATCACACACCTATTGTACATTGACAATGAATCATACAAGTGTGTAAACCAATATCTAAGAAATGTTAGGATAACACATTGGGGCGCATGCGGTAGGAGTCACGTCATCAGTACTGGTAGGCAGAATACGATAAAATTGCTTGGTCTGGTGAAACACAAACTCAGAATTTGAACTTAATACAGTGGTTGGGGTTGTCTACATTATTAAGAATGTGTTACTGTCGAAATGAACCCTTTTCAGTAACCTTACAGTACCAAAAGATTAAGCAAAAAACAATAAGATTCCAAACCTGTGCCTTGCAGTTTGCATGCAGCGCTTTGATGCCGTTTCATAGCTCAATGTGCTATGCTAGGAGTATTGTACTGCAAATAATAAAAGGACTTTTTTGCCAAAAGCAGTAACCCTCTTGACTATCTATATAAAAACAAGTCTATGATATGCATGTTACACATACTTTGCAGCAGGCACAGTAACCCTGTGTGCTACATGATGACTCAAATCTGTGGCTAGTTGAAACGCAGATCTCTCCAGCAAGTGCATTAACTGCTAGAGTTAACTTTCCATTATTATTATCCCCTGAAAATTACTCGATGCACCAAGATCTCTACAGGCTGCTCCTATCATGCCCGTCACATCTGATCTGTCTGCGCTGTCCTTCTCAGTGTGCAAATTGCACCCCCACCCCATGCTTTGCACTCGATGCAGTGTCACTGGTTACACTGCCCTAAATCCCACACTGCTTTCAGCCTTAAAACATTAAAAAGAATGAAGCTGTTGTTCAATTTTCTTAGGCTGAACTTCTGCTGCTATCCCATTTTTTACTATTGAAATTTTTCCTATTGGTCTTCCAAAACATGCACCCCTTCCATCCGCATATTATTCAGTCATATCTATTCATTGTATGGATATCTTTGTTATTAGTTTTTTTGGTCTCCCTACAGACAGTTTCAGCTGCCTGTCACAGACAGGATTGCATACAACACTACGGCAGGCATTGGCCATCCCCTTGCTCGTGATTGGATAGCTTGTTTGGCCATTCCAAACCACGCTTCTGATTCAACGGGTTTCCTCCCTATTCTCTTCCATCTCTTCAGGCCCAACCATATAGTGCTATTTCAATAAGGTTAATGGTGATATAGGTCGAGTCTTCAGCAATATCTCATAGAACGGAGAGATTATGCTGACCTCTTTCAGAAATGGTACAGACCCTTATACATGGATGCTAGCATACAGAAGGATTTCCAAGATGCAGCAAAAATTTGAACTTGCCCTTGAGCTTTTCTTGTTCTGTGGTTCTGATCCTTATTGACAATAAATGGTGAGTATTACTATTTGTTTCGTCTGAAATTATATATGCAGATTCTTCTAAATGTTGTGCAGTTTATTTCGGGTCAGATCGAGAGTAAAGGGGCGTTCCATTATCTGGACCCTCGTGCAAAGAATTTGTCCCCAGCTCCCACAAATTGCTTCTCTTAGGCGTGTTTGAGTTTGCACATGCCGATCTCTGTAGGAGAGGGATGAGGAAGCTGTATTGTGGTCTTCAATAGAAATGAGGTGATTTACATTGACCATACCGAGATGTCAAAAGAGGTCCTTTAAGCATGGCGATATCTTTCATTGATGATTGCAGCTGTGTAAAGACTTTTCCAAGATGAGAGCACGTGTGCGTCCCATTTTGAGTGATGGGAGCAGGCGTGTATAGAACTTTCGAGAATCGTGGATAGAGTTGATTTCTGGATCCGAATCTGGATTTTTTAGAAATGGATCAGATCTGCAACATCTTCCAGTGAAGAAAGCTGTGAGTAGCAGGTGTCTTAGAAATGGTAGCAGGCATACATTTAACTTTCACAGACTGGAGTAGGCTTGTAAAGCTCTTTCAGAGAGAGGACAAGGTGTAAATAAATATTTTAGGAAATGTATTATTTAAAAAAGTGGTTAAGTTTGCAGGGATCATTCAGAGGTGTGATCACTCATGTTTCAGGTTTCGTGAGATGGACGCAGAAACCTTTTATAGAAGGGATCAGGTTTGCTTAGATCTTTTGGCGTTGGAGGCAGGTTGGCATTTGTCTTTTGTCGTGAGGACCTCTTGGAACTGAGTTGGTTGCCCCGTATCGTACCTTCATTGCACATTTTATAATTTACTTGTTTTAGCCACATCGCCTTTAGTAATGAACTTTTCCACATTTTACTTCAGCTTTGCTTGCAGGATATTATTCCAGGAATATATTGTACGAGTTGCTTGTTTTAGTTAGCCTTTCAAAGACATGTAATTTATATTCGCAATAACATGCAGAGATATCCCAGTTCCATTAATTGTCGAAGGAATGCAGGAATCTTTCATAAGTAAAATGATAGTAGCATCAGTCATTCAGAGATGGAAGAGGCTATGCTGCAATCCTATAGTAATGAAAAGCAGCTTTCCTGCATTTTTAAGTCAAGCCCACTAGACAACCAAAGATGTCTGGATGCAAAAGACTTATTGCAAGCTGACCAACAACATATAACGGCCCTCTTTTGCTTACCATTGGCCGACTTTACTGTCACTCTCATTTGCCTGCTCTCTATTCAATGGCTTTCATTGTTTGAGCCTGTCCATCTCACGTTTGACCCATTGAGCATAGCCTTTTTACCATCCATTTGATTGGTTGGCTAATATGCTTCCTCTACTCTCTTTTTGGGAGCTACTTTTTTCCTTTTGCATAAGCACTCTATGATGTGTGTTCCCACCCTCCCCACATCCCTACATTGCTCTCTCACCCAGGTGCTTCTTTCCCAAACCTGCACTCGTGTTGCTGTCTCCTGTCTGTGTGCTGCTCTTCCCCAACTTGTCTGTTTTACATTATTTATTTTTTTATCGGTTTTGCGGTACGTTTTTAAAAAACAGTTTCACACACTTTTTTGCATTATTTTTTATTTACCGATCTATTTTGGATTTAAATTTTTTAAAATGCTGCACCAAATTTATATTTAGCAGGAGCAAGGCGCTAAATGCATAGCTTGTTTTTTATTTGTGGTGCAAAATAGGTTATTTTGTGTGCCTTTTATGTACACATTTGTATCTCTTATGACACTGAATGTGTACCTCAGTGTAAGTGACTAGTAAGCAACCAGTAAGAAAGCCAAAATAACATCCACTGTAGTGCTCAACAGTTACTTTAGGCTAATTGACAATATCATCCATCTTAACAAGGTTTTGTATAGTTAGGTTAGTAATATAATGGGGGTTCAGTTGTGCAGCGAATCAGCGCACAGCAATAGGGCCTGATTTAGAGTTCAGCAGATGGGTTATCCAGTCATAAACGTGACGGATATCCCGTCTGCCGTATTACAAGTGCATTATATCCAATGGCAGGTTTGTTACAGAGTAACCCATCTGCCAAAATCTAATTCAGGCCCTTAATCTTTACAGGTTACTGTTCTAATACCAAAAACAATGCAGATTATTGGTTGCATGTGCCACAGTTCCACGAAGGTTTCAATGGTACTCTGCTGGCTTGGGTGAGCTCTTGAGAACTTTGAAGGTTTCTTTCCAATTTGGAAACTGGAGTGTTGCCAGTGTGGCTCTGCCTTTAGCCCTGCTCTGGAAGAACTCCCTACCTAGGTATTTAAATTTTCGCTGAGATATTTGGAGTGAGTATGGGTGTTATCCCGTCAGCAGTTTTCGCACTTTTGGCTGGAAGACTTACTTGCTCACTGAGTACTAAGTTAGGTCATGTTTGTTTTCCTCAACTCAGCACCAGGAAGATGGTGAAATGATCAAGGATAGATCACACCGCCCTCATCGCAGCCACCGACGACATCCGAGCCCTGCTCGACAAAGGTGAAACAGCGGCACTCATCCTCCTTGACCTCTCCGCAGCATTTGACACTGTCTGCCACCGCACCCTAGTCCAACGCCTCACCGACACCGGCATCCAGGGGAATGCTCTGGAATGGATCATCTCATACCTCTCCGGCAGAACACAGAGAGTACGCCTCCCTCCGTTCCGCTCTGAGGCCACCGAAGTCATCTGCGGCGTCCCGCAAGGATCGTCGCTCAGCCCTACTCTCTTCAACATCTACATGAAACCCCTCGCTGCCATCGCACGCCAACACAACCTCAACATCATTTCCTACGCCGATGACACCCAGCTGATTCTCTCCCTCACCAGAGACCCCGACACCGCCAAAGCCGACCTACACGAAGGGATGAAAGATGTCGCCGAATGGATGAACATCAGCCACCTGAAGTTGAACACGGACAAGACAGAAGTCCTCATCCTGGGACCGTCGCCCTCCGCATGGGACGACTCCTGGTGGCCCCCGGCCCTGGGCACCGCACCCAAGCCAACGGACCACGCACGCAACTTGGGCGTCATCCTGGACTCCTCCCTATCGATGACCAGACAAGTCAACGCCGTCTCCTCATCTTGCTTCCACAACCTCCGCATGCTCCGCAAGATCTTCCGATGGATCCCGACCGAGACCAGGAAGACTGTCACCCAGGCCCTCGTCACCAGCAGACTAGACTACGGAAACACCCTCTACGCCGGTACAACAGCCAAGCTTCAGAAAAGACTTCAGCGTATCCAGAACGCCTCCGCCCGTCTCATCCTGGACGCCCCCCGACGCAGCCACATCTCGAGCCACCTGAGAGACCTGCACTGGCTCCCTGTCAACAAGAGGATCACGTTCAGACTCCTCACCCACGCACACAAATCCCTCCACGACCTGGGCCCAAGGTACCTCAACGACCGCCTGACCTTCTACACGCCCACCCGACAGCTACGATCCGCGAACCTCGCCCTCGCCGTCGTCCCTCGCATCCAGAGAGCCACCGCCGGAGGAAGATCCTTCTCCTACCTGGTGGCTAAGACATGGAACTCCCTGCCCGTCCACCTGCGGCTGACCCAGGACCACCTCGCCTTCAGGAAACAGCTCAAGACCTGGCTGTTCGAGCAGTAGCAGACCCCCTCCCCCAAGCGCCTTGAGACCCTTCCGGGTGAGTAGTGCGCGATATAAATTCCATGATTGATTGATTGATTTTGACTACAAATCGCATTGAAATTAATATTTTTCCTTTAATCGCCCTAAAATTGTTACATCTACCCTAAATCCCTTGCAGAAAGAGAAACCTGTTGAGAACGAGAGACGTGTCTGGGCCGACTCAATAATTTAAACCGGAATAATCCTATGTCTGCTGCAATTTTTCTGAATCCTGTTTCAAAACTTGTTCAGACTGAAGACTAGCAGCTCAGTGCATGGAAAGCTTATGTTCGGGATATCTCTGTTTGATTTTCCAGGGCAGTCTTGAGTGTGGCTTGATAGCAAAGAGTTCTTTCACCTGCTCCATTTAAGCTGTTGTTTGATCTAATTTTAATATAACATATCACGCACTTTGTTTATGCTAATAATGTGCAAATTTCCACTTCCGTTTGAGACCCACGGAAGCCCCCATTGTTAGTTTGTGTTTTGAAACCTTGGTAACAGGTACATTGTTCTTTAAGGGAAAGAAGAGTGCGGCAGATGGCATGGTGTGTTACCTGGAGACCTGGGTTTTTAATTAAAGTGAACAGAGTCTTGATCTCTATCTAGTCCTTGGTGGACGGTGGAGATAATGATAAGATCCCCGCGTGGTTTGGCGTCATTGTCATTCCATGTCGCAGCCATAAAACAACAGGTGCAGTATCGCAGGAGGGGGTTCGGTAGCACAGATCCAAGTGCCCAGGGGTCTCGCATACCTGACAATCGTGGCCAAAGCTGCAGCCATTAGTCAGTCCTTCTGACTCTTCAAATTGTGCTTTTCAGTTTCTTCTTGATCTTGACTTTTAATTGATGATTCATTCATGATATTTGAACGATGCGATTAGTCCGTGTAAAAAGGCAGTACACAGATTCCCTGATTGTGAGAAAGGAGAATTTGGGAGAAGTGCAATGTTTGGTACTACAGTCCGAGTGGTGGGGAGGCATGTAGTGGGCGGCAAATTTGCCATTGCCCAAAACTTTGGTTTGGTGCTGCAGTTAAAGTGAGCTTCAAACGGCTCCACTCCTACCCCAGCAGAAATTATTCAACTATAGTTCCCTTCTTTTTAGTTCTGTCCCTAGGGAACATTTTCTCCCTTAGAATTACGCAAGGTAAAATAATAAGCAGGGGTTCTTCAGGATGGTTTCAAGGTCAAAGGACTGGAAGTCCAGTCAGTTACCGTTTAGTATTCCTCAGATGTATCGTTCTCTCCAGCATGTATGTCCGGCATTTTGCATTTAGCGCTTCATACAAACAGTGCCATGATTAAGTTCCACACAGCAAGAAGTCCTCAGATACAACACCCCTTCATCTCTTTACATCTTTGTGAATGCACTTAGCAAGTGATTCAAATTGTAATGTTTACAGATTTCTACGCGCATGAAGAAAGTTGCTTTTATTGAAGAAACAAAAACTAAGACTAGATCAGACCTGTTGGCTTTGTCATTCTAGGTTTTACTTTTGGAGTGAAGAAAATTAGATTTTTATTTTATATCTCGATAACAAAATGTTATCTTGCTGTTTTTTTTCTGAACCTCAGCATTCACAATTTTAGAGGTCCCCTGTCACCATTTGTAGTATAAGCATGGAGTTATAATGATCAAATATGAATCGTATTCCTGCAAGACACTAGATGCATAACCTCACCCTCCACTGTTGCCTTTGTGTTTGTACCCTTTTTCGGTCTCGCCTACCAGACAGTGCATGCTGTCTGGATGCTGAAGACCTATTGTGAACTTACAGTAGGCTTACAACCCACCTATTGCTTATCATTGGTTGGTTTTGTCAGTCTCATTTGCTTTCTTCTTCATTGATGGTGTGCCTTCAGCTTCTTGCCTTTGTCTCCCCCTCTGGTGCATAGCCTCTTTATAATCCTTATGACTGGTTGATTTGTAGACTTCCACTAATCACTTTTAGGAAACGTCTGTTTTTCTTTTTGATCATACACTCCAAGAGAGTGCATGTGTTTCCCAGCTCTCTCCCTAGTACGCTTCCTCCCCCCAGACTCATCGTTGCTATCTCTCTTGTGCGCTTCTCCCCATGACCACTCCCCTCATCGGTGTTGCTCTCCCCCTTATGGCATGTTTTATGTTTTTTGTTAGGGCCAGGCTGCTGGCTGGCCCCCACCCAAAAAACTGCGCTTTCGTGTTACTTCCGTTTTACTTTTCTTTTTTTAAACATGTTTTATTGGCATTTCTAATGTACAAAAACATGGAGAATTAGGATACCTTTGAATTACTTGCGTTCTTTGCATTTTATAGCATTATACATTGGTAATTACACAATAAATGGACATGTACTCTGCCATTATTAATGTCTAGCATCAAACAATTTCTTTGGAGAACTGGGATGCGGAACTGGGGGGGTGTGGGGGGAGTGTTCATGGAATCCTGGGAACTAATGTTTAGTGGGGTATCGGGGCAATATGTGTCTCGCTAGGTAGTGTGTCTGTATGTCTTCGGGAGGTTACTTCAGTTTTACTTATTTCACTTTTTATTTACTGACCCATTTCAGATTTGGTAAAAAAATTAAAAAAATGACGCCAGCATCATTTCGTGGGTACGTACATCCATAGTGACACACTTGCGCGTGGTGATGCATGAGCCCACATATTATCAGGCAGACACCACTTACAAAACTACGCAGCCACCAGTAACAGCATCTTCAGCATCGTCTAAGTGCTGTACTGTTTGGGCCTTTTTAATGTAGTGAGAGTTTCTTGCTACTTGTGTTTGAAAATTCGTAAGTGATCATGTATTTCACTCTTTGGCAGATGTGTTCTGTTGTAAATGTGTATCTATCTCAATATGGTCTCCCAGTTGTAGCCCTTCCTTTGTGTCCTCTTCTCCCCGTCCTTCCAGAATACCTGTAACGTTCTCACTGCATTATGTGTAACCAAGCTGCATTCCAGACTTGTCAGTTGGTGGTCTGGTCAGCTGGTGAGGTGTACGCTTATCCTGCGCTCTATGAATAAACCTCTACTTACCTTGAGAAGACTTCTGCATCATTACATAATTACTTACATCAATTTGGCGACGATCTTAGAAGCTGACCGGACTACGTGCATCGAGTCTTCATCAGAGCAGCCATCAAGCATTTTCTGGATAGCGACTCCTTCCCAACAGCGGATCCCTGCGTGCAGCAGTATCGTTTACGTCCTGTGGCATTCACCGCGATCTTTCCGGATACTGCAAAGAAGTTGGAGGTCCCGGTGTGCCCCGAGGTTGTATTGACGGTCCGATGTCATTTATAACTGTGAGTTGTCGCATGCGTGCATGCACGCGCGATTCTATACAAGCGCCACGCGTTGCTTAGCAACTGAATCTCTTTTAGTTAATGCGTCACTGCATCGCCAGGCTCGTTATGCTATGATACGCAGCCATCCATCGACGTGACGTGCGACGTGACGTGCTGACGTCATCACGCAACGTGAGGGCGCCATCTTGGAATTCAAGCATTTAAGCTGAAACGCTGACTATTTCGTGCAACGCGAGTTTTTGAAGCATTGCACCGTTAGCTGTGTTGCCAAGGTTATGGGAACGAGCATTATTACTACACGGTGATACGCTCAACAATCTTGAATTATTTGGTATTTCATATTTGCCAATATTTACATTGGATTTCACACGTGCTTGTCATTCGGTGATGCGCACACCACTTCACAGCCACTGCTACAAGTACAAGGTGACATTTTCTTACTCGCTGCCACATGATTGTGTGTAATTCAAGTTTAAGGTGATATTTTATTATTCACTTGCATTTACATATTTTCTCCATTTAGTGGTATTTTACAGAATCTTTTGTAATTTCGTTTTACGGTGTTAGCTTGTCATTAGAATGTTACTATGACACAGCAAGTCACAGTAGCACTCCCTCCCCCATTTTTAAGTGAACCTGGCACACCGCAGATTGCTTGGGAAGACTGGATAGTCACGTTTGACAATGATCTTGATGGCTCTAGATGGTCAAGACTTTTCTGCCAAAAGTAAAAATGCATTGTTGTTGAGCGCTCTGGGTAAGGAAGCTCAACGTATTTTTAAATACCTTCCTCAAGCGTTGCAAGCCAGTGGGCAGTCTTTGCCTGCCGAATACAAAGATGCTGTTTCTAGACTTGAAGTGAGGTTCTCCAAAGAAGAGAATTTGGTCATGAACAGATACAAGTTTTACACACACAAACAAAGCCATGAAGAATCCATTAACAATTGTGTGGCACGATTAAGAGAACTATAACGTTCTCCCTGCATTATGTGTAACCAAGTTGCATTCCAGACTTGTCAGTTGGTGTTCTGGTCAGCTGGTGAGGTGTACGCTTATCCTGTGCTCTATGAATAAACCACTACTTACCTTGAGAAGACTCCTGCATCATTCCATAATTACTTTCATCATGTTCCCTGCCCTATTGAAAGCTGTATCGGTCTGGATTATGATCACAGACATCTATATGGAGATGCTGCTCTCGTGGCCTGAGAGTTCTGACTGAACTTAAAAACGCAAATTAACCAAGTTGCAAAAACAGCTTCAAAATCTGAAATCGTTCCTGCATGCAAAGGGCGAGGCCACCAGAGTCGGAAAAACCAGAGGAGTTAAATCAAAATACAGAAATATGCTTACTCTGTTTTGTTTGAAAACGTAATAAACGGATGGGGTTATTTACTAAGGTTTTGCGCTGATGTTTGCATACAATAAAGAGACACAAAACTCCGCAGTGCTTTGTGGGTTTTATTAACTCTAGGGCAAAGCACTAAAGAGGAGGAGTAGGAGCACTCCCAGAATATACCGAGATTACACATATTATCTCCATATTCAAACCAGCACTAGCAAAGCTGATAGAACTTGCCAATGAGATATACTGGCTGGCTTTGACAATGATGTTTAAACATGCTGTACAACAGCATGGCTGCTATGCAGCATGACTTATATAATTGTTTTGGGTTGAGAAAAGCCCTATGATGTAGCTATTGCGTAATTTTATAGGCATCTGCCAACATGCGCGCACACGCCTACAAAATAAGTCGCCATTTTTTCTTTTTCCAAGATGGATTGGTAAATGAAAGTGCCATGATGCAGTCGCCATTTGGCAGCCACACGTCAACATACATGTGCATGTCTACAAAATAGGGCAAAGCATGTTATGTTTTTTTTCTATCTTTGAGCACAAGCACTTTAAAAGAAAAAAGAACGATGGAGCAGACCGAGATAAAGCAACACAGAGGGGAGTTGGTGGGAGAAGGGCAAGAGTGAGAGGGAACATGGAGAGCAGGACACAGGCTAGAGGACAACGAGCAGCACTTGGTTGTGGAAGAGGACATGGCACACGAGAACAACACGGAGCGCTGGGTGGGGGGGAGAGGACAAGGCACATGAGAACAATGTGGATCGTTGGGTGGGGGAAGAGTACATGGCACGCGAGAACAATGTGGAGCGCTGGGTGGGGGGAGAGTACATGGCACGCGAGAACAATGTGGATCGTTGGGTGGGGGAAGAGTACATGGCACGCGAGAACAATGTGGAGCGCTGGGTGGGGGGAGAGGGCATGGCACGCGAGAACAACGTGGAGCACTGGGTGGGGGGAGAGGACATGGCACACAAGAACAACCTGGAGCGCTAGGTGGGGGGAGAGAAGCATGCAGGCAATAGAACAACGTGGAGCACAAGAGGTGGGCAGAGAGGCACACTGGGAAGACAGCTGGAAAACATACGCACTCATGTGAAGTGCTTTATGAAATTGGAATAAAGACTTCACAAAAAAGTAAGCACTCGTGGATGGATAGGAGCCAAAAGGAGAGGTGGTAAACAGGCTATGTTCCACAGGAGGGACAAGGTATGCTGGACGGGCCAGAAAATAGAGCAAGCAGAAGTGAGTGACAAAACACAAAGCCAATGGTAAGTAATGGGAGGAATGCATTCCTGTGTGAGCTTTCAGCATGTCCCTAGTATGCCTTTGCAACCAGACAGACATTGCTGTCTGGTAGGGATTGACCTAAAAGCCAAAGGTCTACTGGCGAAACGCCTGAAAAGCAACAACCACCTCTCATGTAGAGTCAGACTGGAGAACCAAAGGTAGGCCTGGCAAAAATGCTCAAACCAGGCCCGCTCTCTAGGACTTCTAGTGCAATCTATCTTTCTGTCCATCCATTCTCTCTTACTCTTCTTTTCTCTCTCTGGTCGCTTTCTCTTCACCCTCCCTCCCTTATTCTCTCTCCTTCTGTCTCTCCTGAAGCCTCCCGTGCCACCTGCAATTAACCTTGGGGAGCTGAGGGCGAGGCAGAGGCAGAGGCACCAGGAACGGCCCGGGGCTTTCAGAACTGGCCTTCAAGGGCTCCAGCCCACAGGATAAATGCCCATTGGAATAAACGGCCTCTCCAGCCTTGATACCACGGAAGGGATTGCATTTATGATGGCTTGCGTCTGGAACAACCACGCCAGCTGCCCGCTGGTCCGACACAGATAGACGTGCCTCCGGGAACTCACAAAAACACCCTTTGGAAGAACTGCGGAAAAATAGAAATACAATAAGGCACCCTCCACCATCCAAACTTATGAAAACCACCCAAATACTTGAATACCATGCAACACCCCGTGACGCCACCTTTGCCAACACATTTTATAATATTTGTATACTTTTGCCGTTATAGGCGGCATATTAAATGTTTGCGCTGCAGCTGGTATGTTGGCCGGCGGTATGTGCGGGGAGCGGGGTGGCTGGTCTGACACTACATTTCCAGATCGATGGTCGGATAGTAGATATTTCCACTGCCCCGGCTATTTCTCTCTCTCTCTCTCTCTCTCTCTCTCTCTCTCTCTCTCTCTCTCTCTCTCTCTCTCTCTGCAACTGGAAGTCCAGGACGCGGGAGCGCACGAAGAACGTGATTAATCAATCTCTCTCTCCCCAGCACTCTTTCTTCTGCCGTGTTCCCCCTCTTTCCGGCCTGCCCTTCCTTCCTCTCTGCAGGAGCACACACTTAAGCTCCTTCTTATCTCTTTTCCCCTCCCCCCTCTCGCCAGCAATATTTCTTTGCTTCCCTCTCTACCCCTCCCTCCACCGTCCTTCCTTCTTTGTCTTCCCTCCCACATCTCTCCATCCCATTCCCTCCCTCCCCCTGCTGCTTTCTGCCTTATCTCCTCCCTCTCCCTTTATCTCCTCTTCCTCGGCACAGAAAGCTCTCGTGACCCCCGTCCCTTCCCTCGCGCCATCTCCCTCCTGTCGCCCTGATCTCTATCGCCAGTCCCCGCTCGCGCATCATTCGCCTGTCTCTGCCCGCCTTTTCTTCTCACGGTCTCCTCTTTCTGTCTCCATCTTTTACCAACTGCCGCCTCCCTCCCTGCCCTCTTCCCGCAGTCTGCCTCTTCCTCCCCCGCCATGATAAACTGTTTTCCATGATGTGCAGAGTAGCACCGCCCGGCCTAGCCTCTCACTCCCATCTTGTATCTAGTTTCACTGGTGCAAAGTGTGTCTGTGCACCTCTCTCGTTAAACTTTAACTGCGTTACTGCATTGTGGCCCACGGCTGTGGCCGTCCTGTTTTCAAAGCACAATTTTCACAGTCGTATGTCCAGTTTGTATCTAAACTACTCCCTGTTGGTGTGGACTACTGAGCCGGTTAATAATTCCTACGTTCCCTCTGTACTCTACCCGGCCATCTAGCCCTTCACTTCATCATGCTCCTGGCTCTTATTTTCTTGGTCTTTATTTCAACCTTTTTTTTCGTTTTGTCTTCATTCATCTCCCATCCTTTTATTGTTTTGCATTTTCTCTTCATACACATCTTCTTTTGTTGGTCCATTTTGTTTGTGTGTTTTCCCCCCTTCTGTTTCCCTTCTACTCTTTCTCTTGTGCATAAACACATACACCTTTTTGATTGATTACATTTTTTTTATCGTACTCTTACACAAACATGCCTAGGTGCTGTAGCCGGCATTGCTAGGAAGAATACATGCACATCAGATGCCAGTAATGACGTGTATATTTTTTCTGGCTGGTCTGGACGCAGCTTGGCCATTCCAATGCTTCACCATCTTGGAAAGCACCACCAGAAACATGGAAAACTTGACCATCAAACACTTTCACTGCTAACTACACCCTGAGCATCACCCCAGTTTATTGCCCGCCTGGACCATGATCCTACTTCAACAGCACCCTTGTGGACTTTGTCTCTCCCTGATCCTCGACTCCAGAGACTTCATCCTCCTCTGCGACTTCAACTACCATATGGAGGACCTCACTAATCCCAACACAACCTACTTCCTTGATGACCTGTCAAACTTTAAACTCGCCCAGTGAGTGGTAGTCCCAACACACACCACTGGACACCTCCTGGGCTCTAGCTTCACCAGCTTCAGCAACGTAACAGTAGACCAACCGACACCGATCACTTAGTCCGACCACACCCTCATCAACATTAGCATACCCATCTCACAACATCATAGAGACGCCATTCACTACATCTTCACAACGGGACTGAAACAAAATTCGATTTTTCAATACACCACCAGCCTCAACACGACAACAACCTCCCTGAAGCCCTCTCCAACATCAACCCCTGGATCACCTCCTGGGCCGATACCCTGGCTCATCTCAAACACAACAAAGTTTGAAAACAAGACATCAAGCAAGCAAGAGCTCAGACTCACCTAACGCCACTGAAAGCAACTTGAACAAGGATGGAGACAAAGTCTTAACGTCTCCTACAAGAGACCCTATGATCCACTCTCAGATATTACCATCAGCAAATAAGAGCCACCAAATGCTACACACTCACTGACCACATAAAAAATGGCACCAAGGAAATATTTGCTCTAGTGAAAGACACCTCTCCAGCAGCAAGATGCACCAGCGCAATCCCCTCTCAGGACCTCTGCACCCAGCTATCCATATTCTTCCATAACAAGATCACTAGCAGCTACAACAACTTCAAGCCTCAACCAGACCCTTCCATTTTTGCAGCCCTCCTGCCTGTCTCTACCAACACCCAGAAGACCACCCTGGCCACGTCGCCCACCAACTCCACTCAAGAAGCCGCAACAACCATGTAGACCCAGAGCATCCTCACACCCTATTCTCACCACATCTTCATCAAAGGACTAGACCCCATCAGCACAGCCCTCACCCCGATCCTGAATGACTCCGTCATCACAGCCACCTACCCACGTGCCTGGAAACAAGTAACCTTATTCCCTCCTCCTCAACAAACCCACAACAGACTTGAAGATGCAAGCTAACTACCAGCCTATCTCCATGTTACCCTTCCCCACCAAAAGTAATGGAAAAGATGATAAACGCCTAGCAGCCCACCTCATTGCCAACCTCCTCCTCAACCCCAGTCAATCTGGATCCAGGCCCAAACACAGAGAGACCTCCCTCATCGCTGCCACAGACACATCTGGCTGATAATGAACTGAGGTGGCACTGCAGCCCTCATCCTATTGGATTTTTCTCTAGCCTTCAAGACCATCTCCCACCTTATCCTTATTGAATGACTGCATGAAGACGACATCCAAGGTCCTGTACTTTGCCGGATTTGCTGCATTCTAACAGGCCGCATGCAGTCTGTCACCCTGGTCCTCTTTACCTTGGTCACCGCAAACTGGTCACCGCAAACTCATCTACCAATTTCTACAAGGATCCTCACTCAGGCCCACTCTGTTCAAAGTCTATATGACCCCTCATGCCAGCTTCATCCACGTCCATGAATTAACTTCATATTCTATGCTGACAACACCCAACTCATACTCTCCCTCTCCGACAAGACTCCAATCCCCCATACTAATATCCCTGCCTGCATGACCGAAGTAGCCAAATGGATGAAAACCAACTGCCTCAAGCTCAACACAGAAATAGTAAACTTCAGTGAAGACACCTTTGGTCTGGGACTAAACCTGGTGGTCTGCTGAACTCAGACCCACACCTCTCCCGGCACACACAAAGAACCTTGAAATAGTAATCTACAACCAACTCACCATGTGAACATATTCTCTCTCTTTCTCTCTCTTCCACAAACCCAAAATGGTCAAGATCTTCAAATGGCTCCCCACAAACATTTGCAGAACCATTACCTAAGCCGTCATCAGGAAGCTGAACGATGGCAATGCACTATATGCTGGAATCAACACTCAACTGACCAGGAGACTCTAGAGCATACAAAACGATGCAGCCAGGCTCAACCTTCCACCCTACACTTTCGTCGCTCCACACCTAAAAGAGCTCCACTAGTTCCCATTCCACAAACAAACTCTTAAAATACCTCACACACACTTACAAAACCATACGCAGCATAGGCCCCACATACCTCAACAATGCATACAACTTCCACAGACCTACCGAACAACTCAGCTCAAGCAGATCAGCGGTCACACCTACTCCTACTTCACTCCAATGGCCTGTAATGACCTGCCTCTGCACATCACTGCCTCCTCCTCCTCAGTTCTTGAATTCTGCAAGAAATGGGATACCTGACTCTTCACGTAGCCCCAAACCTGTCTCAGCTCATACAGCTCCTTCTTTAGCGCTAAGACACTCTCCTGCCTGAACTGTGCATTATACAAATACATATAACATAAAAACATATACATTTTATATGTTAAACATATAAATATTTTATGTAAAAAAACATATAAATGTTATATGTTAAAATATAAAGCATAACCACTCCGCGGTCTGGTTCCATCACTTTGTTCTAAGTCTTCTAATCTACATTCCAGGCTTTGCAGCCAGAATATCATCTGATTGCTTCCCAGTCATACCTTACCCTGTTTGTACCTTAGTGAAGATTCCTTTTTTTTTCAACTCACAAGAGAAAAAGAGATCAGGGATCATCCACTGTCATTCCATTGGTAGTCAAAAGTATTTTTGCTTTGTTTCCTCCTTTATTTGATCAGGTTTGTTAGTCTACGCACAGATAGTTACTGTATTTGTTTGTGATACACTACATATCTGGCCTATGTTGCATTTGTCTATGTTCGTTGAGTGCATGGTTTGCAGAGTAAGTTTCCAACTGCTAATCCTGGACGGAATGCCATCTTTGATTTGGGAGTTGATGCTATGTGTACTTCAGTCAGCTCTGTACGGAAATAGATGGATGGTTTGCTTGATGCAAAGTGATACAAGAGTGATGCCCAGATCTTCAGGGGGTGAATATGTTGTACTGAAATGCCGCAGACCATTTGTACGAAAGAGGAATCCCTGTAACTGAGCGTCATTCCAAAGTCCTAAAAGGCTATCAGTATTTGTGATCAGGGCCTTTTCAAGCTTTGATAATTCCTCATTGCTCGCACACATTTGATTACCTTTTGAAAGGCAAAGTAGTGGATTCATGTCTTACTACATTCTTTGGTCTGCAGAGAAGGACATGGGTGCTCCTGTGGAACCATGGAGCGTCAGATTGCTTGGGCTTGAACAACTCATCGAAGCCGATTCATCTGTCTTATACCAAGAGGTCGAACCAGCTATAGTGCTGCCAACCAAAGTTATTGCTGATATTGTTAATTGGCACTTGTGTAGCAAGTGGATATAGATAAAGGTTCTCCAACGAGTATCTCTGGAGCTCCTGGTAGCTCTCCAGCTACCTGTGAATAGCTTCCCCATGAGTAGGCCAACCTAGTGAATGTCCTTTTTTTGGGTTGCATTAAATGGGTTTCTAAATTTGAAAAGGACACATTTAAAAGTAAGATAGGTGTATTTTCAAAACTGATAACCTAATGTTTGCAGCCAAAATATATAAGACCGAGATTTAAATTCCAACTCATGCTGCGTTTGGGAGTCTTATTTAGGTGCCAGTGAGCAGTGCACCCATGACTGCTCAGACATGTAGAAACAATCTAAATTGATAACGTTTTTTTGACATTGTTTCTGGAGATCTTTCCTGATGCACCGATGTGGTCACTGCTAGCAACCCTGCATGCAATGACCACTAATGGAGTCTTGTCTGAAGTGGCCGCTCTTGTAGCACTGATAATTTGTGTTGGCTTCGTCATTGACGATCAACTGACTTTGAAGCAGCAGGTGATTAAAGTAGCTTCAACTTGCTTTGCTATTTTAAAGTGGCTTCGGAAAATCCTGTGGATGCTTCCATCGACCACCCAAAGAACTGTCGTCCAGGCTCTGGTAATTTCCAGACTGGACTACGGAAACGTGCTCTATTTGGGTGCAGGCAAGGAAGTGCTCCGCAGACTTCAGGTGGTCCAGAATTCCGCTGCAAGACTGCTCTGCCAACTTCCCAGAACCACCCCAACCTCTGGTGCACTCCGAGAACTCCACTGGCTGAGAATCGACAATCATACCAAATTTAAAGCCCTCTGTTACATGCACAGAATAAACATGGGCTCAGCTCCCCACTATCTTAGCGCCCTGGTCCAACACTATCGCCCCTCACGCTCACTTCGATCCTCGAATCAATTAAAATTCCAGGTGCCTAGAATCAAACGAGCCAAAATGGGGGGACGATCCTTTGCCTTCTTAGCTCCTTTGCTCTGGAGCTCTCTTCCTACTCACCTACGTCATGAAAAGCAGTACCTTAAATTTCCCAAGGATCTGAAGACATGGCTTTTTAATCAGTAATCCTGTTTAAACATCTTTGGCCCTGCCTCTGTCCTGCAGTGTCTCCGGGTAGCTGTGCGCCATATAAATCTAATTTAATAATAATTAATAATAATAGCTCGGGATAAGTTTCTCTGATTAAAGAAATGGTTGAAGACCCCATATATAGGTAATATAAGTTGTCTTTACAACACAGATGGATGCTTACTCGTAATCCCAGTGGGCCTGCAACTTAGAGCTGTATGTCACATGCTAAATATTGCATTCTACACTAAACAGTATTTCCTGTTGCAGGCCATTGAGGAAAGTAAATGTCGATATTTCTATATTATTACAGAAATGTTTAAAGAAGCATCTTTGACTATTCCCACCCTTTACCGGCAGCTGGCATACAGATGTTGTTTCCAATACTGCTAAGATGATTTGAGGTTTTCAAAAAACGGTCTACGTTCTACTTGTTTTGACAATCAATTACATTTTTTTATTGTTGTCAGCATAAAAGCCTTACAGTGCATATAAAGTACAAATTCATAAAAACAATAAACATAGCCATTAAAAAGGACACTCTTCAGTAACACTACACACACAACTACACAATACAAAGATATAAAAAGGTTGATAATACTACTTGCACTATATAGTTAGTGATCAAGTAAATGCCTCAAAATAAAACTAAACCTATACAGATATTTAAAACGCAAAAGCTAGTAATGCTAGCCCCATTGGCTATTTGCCAGTACATCAAGACACAACCAGGTTGCTGATATTCGGCCACACTGCCCATAAAAACAAGCATTTGCAATACAACCAGTCTCGCATTTGGGACCTTATAAATGTTTAACCATGCATTACATCAGGGAGTCACTGGAAATCCCAGTTTGGAAAAACAGCGTTAGGGAGTACATGGATCGAGACGACTACCCTAACCAACGCATACAGCTCCTCGACCCCAGGAGCTTCCCCTTAAAGGCACTACATGTAATCATTTTCAGATGCTGGTAACATTTCTACTCCCACGAGTCCCGCTGCTCCTGTTCCGTTAACCCCACTGCAAGACCCACTCCCTTCCTCACAACACGGGGATTTGATCAACCGCATCGTTGATACACACATCTGCAAATTTCTTTTTGCACTGCCATGTTGAAAGGCACTGAAACGCTCTACCCATAACATTTTTATTGCAGCAGGAAATTTTGGATATGTGGTGCGGCAGCTACAAGCTCTCTTCCATACTCTACTACAGCAGATCGCCAGAGCAGCGCATGAGCGCTGACTCAGGCTCGACCTAAAAAATACAGATGCACTTCGAACTTTAACAACATTATGAAACCTCTTTTACGGTTTTATATTTTAACCCCTTGTGTGCCACGCCCTTTCCCCGCCCTGTGCCGGGCATTGCATTAGCGGGCGGGGTTCATGACGAGCTGGACTCGTCATGGGCACAGCGCAACCGCGGCCCATGACGAGTCCAGCTCGTCATGGGCACAGAAGGGGTTAAAGTGTTAGGATTTGGTGAGAGAAGTGACGTTGTAAAAAATGATGAATAGAAAATAATTTTACATAAAATCGGTAGTCCCCCTTACGTAGAGGAACTTGCGTAAATGCTGTTACTACAAAATATGTGCTAAAACTCGTGTGCGTTTATTTACAGAAATCCATATTGCGGGAGATGTAGATGGTGAAACGTGCACAAGACAAATTAAGTGATGGCAGTTTCCAAGCTGGGAATGGAGACACACATCTTAAAAGATATTTCAAGGCGCTACATTTTGTTGTAAATGTTCACTCAAAAACAGGAGAAAATAACCTTTATTTTCATTTTTTTACTAACTTGTTTTTTGGTAGCTAAGAGTTACACCCGGTATTCAGTAAAGATCCTCATATACCACGAATAGGAAAACAGATGCATATTTTAATGACCCAGAGACTGCTAGCCACTTGAGTAAACTGGCAAATGCTGAGCGTAAAGCTAAATGGAAAGAGCTTTTAAGACTGCACTAGTTAATGAAGAGAGCTCAGAATTGCTCTTAAAAGTCTGGTTTAATGTGCATTCGCTATGAAACTAAAGACAGGCTTTGTAGCGTAAAAGCACATAAATCACCCAGAAAGTAGGCAGGATTGTGATCAAAATAATGCACGTGTGCAGGGTAAAACCAATCCGGATGTAGCCTTACGGCGAGAGAGGTCGACCATGAAGCTGCGGAACTGGGTTCGCGTCTTGGCAATGACCTCAACATCCTGTGATTCTGGGCAAATCACTTAATCTCCTCGCGCCTAACAAAAATAAATGTGTTCATCTGTAAGTAAACTGGTGCTCATGTAAAGCGCTCTGATACCTGATATCTTCAGGTCGAGTTCGTGCTATATGAAACTCTAAAAAGAACAATTTTGGAAAACTAAATTTAGGATTCTATCTAGGGAAATGTCAATGTTTAGTTTGAAAAGGGAAGAGCGGGCTCTCAGTGTTCGAAAGTAGAGCACGTTGTGCCTGCAGTAAGAGAAACCCATTAAAGAAAGTAGCGCTTGCAGCCTAAATAACACGTAGCATGTAACAACTGAAGAAAAATTGGCCAGTATCCATGAGAGGTGACCAATGAAGAGCCGGAACCAAGGAGGGACAAACAAGCCACTTACTGAATCAGGAGCCAGCATTTTACGGAGGACAAAGACACAAGCCAATGAAAACTATGGGCGGGGAGTGGGCAGGGTTTCTCCACCGTACTCTACTACAGCAGTCTCGCTGAGCAGCACATGTGTGCTGGCTCAGGCTCGACCTAAAAAAGACGACACTGAGTGCCATTAATTCCTCATCGGTTCTTAGGGAGAGGGTCATTGCTTATTCCGTAGTTTGAATAACTTTTAGCCTATTAGCCAATGGCTACGTGCCTGGGCACATTAGAGCAGAGTAGTGTAAAGTGCATAATAGTTTCTCCTCTCCTGTCCCCCATTGAACAATCACAGACGATTCTCCCTTTTAATTTCTATTCGAACCAGGATAATAAGGCTTTAGTTGGAAAGATCCACAATCTAAAACTTAAAAGGACTGTTTTCATTTTGGGTAAAGCCAATTCAAATTTTTCTCAAAGACGAAAATCTTATGCACAAAATAATTGGCTGATAAGCAGGGGGTAATGTTTCTTTGATCGCTTCTTCTTTAATGTATGACCACTACTGTTGCTTAAAAACCTCAATAGTGCCCTTTTTTGTATTTTTCTGTATTGTAGATTTCAAGTAAACAAAGCTACATTACTAAACCTAGGAAGGCAGTTGTGTGAGGCCGGGGAGACAGCAACTGGCATACGAGTCAAACACAGACCGAGAAGTACGTGATCCATGGATCCGCAACATCTTGGCGTGGCTGACACTGCAGCTCACAGTGTTAATTCAATGGGGTGGCATAGAACTGAAGACACAATAAAAAATAGCAACTCCGTGTGCCCCGCCACTTTCACCTCGCACACATCTAGCAACTGGGTATGGACCCCCTCAGAACTGGGCCAGCACCAGACCAGACAACAGAAGCGGGGTCAGACAACAACGGTGGTGCACCAGTATCTGGCGAGGGAGCTGCAGAAACCACCTCCTCAGCTAAATCTGTCCATGGGTATCTATTTTGGGACCAGCTACTAAGATCATGTCCCAGGCAGGCAAAATCAGTACCCTACACACTCCCCTGGTCTCCTCCTTCCGGATTGCCTCCCTCTCAAAGTCCACCGACTTGGACAGCTCCTTTCCTAGTCTATATATGTCGGGGCCACCAGCAGATTTCCAGTTCATCGTCAATTGCCTATGAGCAAGAATAAGGGATGAGTCTGAAAACCTGTAACTTTTCGGGTCGCACTAAGTATGAAGGCCCAATAAGCACAACTGTGGGGAACAATCAAAGTGTCTGTCTGTGGTCCGACAGCTAACTTGTAAAACAACTTCCCAGTACAGAGCCAACACCGGGCATGCCCAGACCATATGGTAGAAGCCTGCAACATTCATGCGGCAACGGAGGCATGCCGATGAAGCCACTTGCAAGATGGCATGGATACGCCAAGGGGAGAGGTAAGCCCAGTGCAGGAAATAAAACTAGATAAGTTTAAACCTAACATTTTGAGACTCCTTGGGAGCGAAGGCCAGGGCTTTCTTCCAGGCCAAGTCATCAAATGTGTCCCAAATTCATTGCCCATCACTGGTGTAATTGAGACAGGGTCACCTGTGCCCCCTTCAGCAGAGCCCTCTACAGAAGTGTGACCGCCTTCAATCTCCCTGTTATGAGGAATAGATAGCAAATGCATTCATGTCAAATACAGTCATGTTCTGGAGGCTCCCCGAAATCCATCCTCTACCAAGCATGGACCTTACCAAGCAAAGCCCCATGTAATGGGAAGTGTCGCACTGGGAGATTATACGTCTCCCCCAAGTCCAGAAAGGAGCGTGCTTCACCCTATGAACAAGTCACCCAGTATAGTAAGCCCTGCATCGATCCACAGCTGCAGGCCAGCCCAGCATTCCGGGTGCTGCTGGTACCAAGCAATAGTCAAGGGGAGCTTGCAGGGTAGGGAACTCCGGTGCGTGTCCTTGGCACAACCCGCGCCCACACATCTCTCGCCGTCCTAACCAACACCTTCTCGCTGCGCACCATCATGGCAAGGACAGGTTTCAGCAGAATCGGAGTCCAAAGAGCCCTTCAAGGCATCTCCCGCTCCCGGTGACCTACAGCATGCCAGATAATCGACCGCCACCGAGCCACCCACTGTAGCTGAGCAGCTGAATAGTAAAGCTCAAATTCCGGAGCAGCCAATCCATCCTCATCTACTGGTTGTTGCTATTTCCGCAAGGTCACCTAGGGTCTCGGGGACCCCCAATATACAGTTAGAAGGATGTTCCCTATATAATGATTTAGGGAGTTCTTCTGTAAGGGCCGCAAACAAATAGAGGAGCCATGGCAGAATCACCATCTTGGAGATGACTACTCAGCCACTGACCGTAATAGGAAGGGTGCTCTAAAATGCTACCAATAGTTGCAAAGCAGAGATAGCTCTAAAAAAGTTACCCTCGAGGAGCAGCTCCGCAGAGCTATGGACAGCTACCTTTCCCAAGTAGCAGATGGTATCCAGTTCCCAGTGCAATGCCGGTGCGGCTGTGGGAAGCTGCGGCTCCCCAATACCAGGCCGCAGTGGGTAAGCGCAGGACTTATGCCAATTAACCTCGAGGCAGGATAGTTCTCCAAACGCCAAAAGAGCCGCCACTGCCCCCTCTGAGTCAGAAGTCTCGCCACGCATATACAACAGCATGTAGTCTGCGTATAAGCAAATGTATAGGCAATCTCCAACCATCCGCAGTCCACAGTAGTACCCACCCTGCCATACGGAGAGTGTAAATGGCTCCAAAGCTAGGGCACATAACAGACGGGAGAACGGCACCCCTGCCTGTTGCTGCGCTCCACCTCCGATATCACCGGCCCAGTTGTAATCCTCCCCACACGCATGGTTTACAGCAACTTGGTCCATTTAATGAAAGCAAGCCCGAATCCCATCCCAAGTGAAGTAGCAATATTATAACTCCCAGCAAAGCTAATCAAATGACTTCCGAATTCGAACGGATAATGAATGCTTGGGAATCCATCAGGAGGCTCACCCCTATATCCAGAATGTGAATCAGCTTGGAGATATTAGTCAAGGTGCTATGGGTAGCAATGAACTGTGTCTGATCAGAGTGTATCAGTCTACCAACATACAGCAAAATCCTATTCACCAGAATCTTATTGAGGATTTTTAAATCCTTATTAAGTATAGAGGTGGGGGGGAGGGGGCAGTAGGAATCGGCTACACCAGGTCTTTTTCTTTCTTGGGTAGAGATGCAATTGTGGTCGCTTGCAGAGAGGGCGATAATAGTGCCTGCATCTTAGCTCCATTACAAACTTCCACTAGTTTAGGGGTAAGGGCAGTAGAATAGGTAGCAGAAAACTCAATGGGCAGTTCGTCTGACCCGGGGACCTTGCCCCAAGCCATCACCTTAATTGCACCGCACCTCGTGGATGGTAATAGCAGCACTCAGTCACTGTGTCACAGCAGGGTCTAAGACCTAAAAAGAGAAATCTGCTAATATATGCTAATAATATATCCGCCTCACTAACCTCTGTGCGCATTTTCTCCCTTTCAGCAAGTAACTATTTCCTGCCCTCTGATGTCTCCCGCAGCTTTGGAGGCAGGCCATATAGGACTGCCTCTAGCTGCCTAATGTTTGCTTGCAGTTGGTTGCATACTCCTAGCTTATCGTAAATACAGTAGCAACGTACACCCATATTCAAGGCCTCCCATTCAACCCAGACTGCCTGCACTGACCCTGCATTGTCCACCCCAAAGATGTGTGACATCCTCGCCAAGCAAGGCCCGGAAAACTGGGTCATAAAGCAGGGCCGGGTCCAACCGCCAAGTAGGGACACAAGATCTGCAAGGTGACCACCATGAAAAGTGCATAATAAGGGTCAGTCATCATAATAAGTTCTCGCCAGATACTCCGCATCTACCACCCATTCGTACACTACGTCGCAACCGAGTCTCCCATCCAGGTGCATCTCCAAATCCTGTAGTCCAGATCGTAAGGAGTAGGCTCAGACACCAGGGTTCCGTGCCCTCCAGCAATAAGTAGGGCCCCACTGCTGAGACCATAATCGAAAAGATTCAGCCAATTTATGGGAATGTACTGAGGGTACCAGGAGATGGGACCTTTCCAAAGTGAATCCTTCACGCAATTGAAGTGCCCACCCAACTATCCTCAAGTAAAGCAGCGCAGCTGCCAGGAGGAGTGTCACACTATTCAGAAAGGAGGGTTGATCCGTGTTTGGGGCGTAAACATTCAGCATAGTGACAGCCCTGCCACCCAACCAGCCCAGCATCAGGCCCTTAGGGTCAATGACTGCCTTATGGAAGGGCACCCTGGTATCCAAATAAGAGCCCCACTCATAAACACTGAGTAAGCAGTACAGAACAGCTGCCCCCTCCACCGCGTGTGGAGAGCCCTGGCCTCAGAATCCGCTAGATGTGTCTGCTGTAGAAACACCCTCCGTTGTAAGTAGGCCAGAACATTGTAATGATTTAAGGGCATGCACAGTCCTCACACGTTCCAGGTAATCAATCTGATCCAGTCAGCCATCGAAGCGATCATTTGTGCTATGTGGTGCGCCTAAGCATCCCACGCCATATGCACAGTCTAAGCATCGGCAGCCAGACACACCAGATAGTCACACCCACAGCACACATACAACCAAAAAAGAAAACAAAGGAAACAGTCAAGGAAAAAAACAACAAAACTCCTACAACCCTGATCCTTGACTGTGATATGGGTACATCCTGTCCAAACAGAGAAAGGCAAGAAGCCTACAAACTAGAGCCCATCGGGGGGAGGGGGGGGGGGGGGGCAAAACAGATCCATTTCGGAACATTCAGTCGGGGAAAGAGTCCATCCAGTCTAGAAATCAAACCAGCTGTGAAGCAAGAAAAAGTCACATGTATCGCAAACCCCGTACTCTCCCAGCTCCCCACGAGCCATACAGAAAAGGACAATGGAACACATTAGAATAGAATGCAGCTACCACAGCACAGTACCAAAAACCAGGCCTACGCCTCACAGGACACAGCCGCCATACAAGTGAGGTTCAAATAATGTCAGCCATGCCCGGGGTGACCCCCGAGAGGGTATTCTGCAGTCCAGGAATTATTGAGCCCATTGAGCTCAAGGTGGACCTCCTGAGGAGGAGTGTCGTGGGATGTGTCGAGCTTCCACCAGATCTCAAGGAGGCCCCAGTCTCCACCGTTCTCGACCGCTCCGGTGCCTTTCCAATGTCGCTCACTGGTGCTGCAGCTGAGATGTTCTGCTGGTTCCCGTTGCACTGTCCCCTCATTTCCACCCAATCCCATGTTGCAGCAGGGTTCATGAAAAAATGTAACTTGTCCACTGCTTTTATTCTCCGATGGGCCAGGAAGAGGAAAGAGTAAAGCAACCTCCAACTCTGGAAGCTTCTTCTTCAGTGCAGTGAACGAGGCCCTCTGAGATTGGACCTGGAGGGTAAAGTCAGGATAAAGGGAGGCCCTAGCAGTCCCCTCTGTGAAGGGACCAATATTGCAAGCCAGTGGAAGTCCTTGTCACTTAAATGAAGGAGACGGGCCACCCACTGGCAGGTGGATCCCCTGGCTTAGGTGGTCGGGCAGGAACTCTGCACACATTCCAAGGCATAGAACTTAGACAGGCCCTCTAGGACCACAATCTCTTTAAGTCAGTCCTCCAGGAAACCAAGCATGGAACTGCACTCCACTCATTCCGGCAGCCCAACGACTCTAGTGTTATTGCGGCATTCCCTACCCTCCTGATCGTCAATCCTGGCAGCCAAACGCCGGGTGTGGGCCTCCAAGTCTGTAAGATGACGGTCCATATTCAGGGCCTCGGGTGCTAAGACTTTCACTGAGGCCTCCAAGGTAGACACCCACTCCGACATTTTCTTAGAGTTTTCATGAATGAGGCCCAGCTTGACTGCTATAGTGTCAATCTTACCCTTTAGTCGCTCTTCGATGGCATCGATCGCGGCCAGTAGTGTATCAAATTTGCTGTCGGAGTGGGAGACATCCTCACCCCTTGCGTCCTGCTTGATCCCCTCTTGGGTGGCACCAGCTGCAGCATCGTCCCCAAGTCTCTGAGTGCGACCCATGACTGAGGCAGCCAAGTGAGATCAAGACGCATCCAGGCTCAACAACCAAGTTAATCAGCAGCAAGACCTGAAGGTGCAGCACTGCTAGCTGCAGCCAGAGGGTAGCGGTGGGAGACAGTGTGGCCAGCGGGATCCAGTGCCACCACTAGGGTTGGGGCAGAGGGTGCCCATCCACCGCACCATATAATAAAAACTCTATAGGGAGGAGGGACCATGCATGTAGCAGAAGTGACACTCATTCTCCTAGTGCTCACCCAGCAGGTCCCAGCCAGTCCCAGCCTGGGCTCCGCCAAGCATCCAATAAGGCAGGAGATGAGCGGCTCGCAACAAACTGGTGTCCCTAAGCACAGCAGAAGTTGGCATGATGCAGGACAACAGCCCTATTCACAGGCAGGACAAAGCGTAAGAGGTCCCTCCCAGAGAAGATACCTCAAGAGCCCCACATATCCATATAGGAAACAAGAAAGCAGTCCGTGATCTGTGGGGGGAGTCCTCGTTGTCCAGGCTGCTACCACAAAGTCCAACAGCAGGGGCACGTAAATCAACCACATGGCCCGGTACGGAAGTCCTTGGGGTCCTCCTATATCCCCAGAGTCAGCAGGCAAGGACACCGTTCGCCAGGGAGATCACCCCAGACCTCCACTGCACTTCCCTCCCAGAGGCTCAGGGGGTGCTCCGGCAGTCACCAGGCCCCTGCGGTGTGCCTGTGTCTCCCATGGGCATAGTGTACCACAGGAGCTCCTGAAATCAAAGGGCCAGGAGTGGTGGTCCAAATCTCCGTCGCTGGTCTGTGTTAAGTAGGACACTGCACAGTCCATGTAATAAAGTAAGGTTTATTGTCTGAAGAGCATGGAAGGACATGCCCGTTAATACCAGTGTCCTCCCTTCAACTGCCTAACTAAAACATTACAGATTGAACGCAAACATTCCAGGAATGCTTGCTACTTACCCCTTTCTCACAGGAAAAGAGATGGTAGAAACAGAATACGAAACACAAAAATAAAAAAAACAAGTCGTAATAAATCATAATAAAACAAAATGCATAATCAAATCATTATGTGACAATCTATTTCATCTATTAAAATCTATGCACTGTTAACAACATAGTCCTTTAACCAAACAGGAACCTTCCTTTCACTTACCAATTTTTGTTTGTCACCAGAAGTATCCATATAATTTGCTCTGGTATCATCATACACAAGAGGCATATTTACGCCAGCTTGTACCTGTGAAATGGCAGACCCTGTTTCCTCATTCATATTTGCAGTGGGTGTACAGTCATTTTGTGAAAGAAATGCATTCCCACCAGAACCCAAATCTAATTCACAGTCCTTCATCAGCCAATCCCAATATGTCTTACCATCTTGCTCATTCTTGTTATTCAACTTCCTTCCTTCAACTACTCTTGAAATTCCAAACTTTAGCATTTCTAAGTCTCACAGCATTTTTTAGTACTTATAGGACCTCTTCTACATCAAAAAACAATTATCTCCTTTACCAATTAAACCAGTTTTTTTAATGAACACTCAGTCACAAACTTCAACCTTGGTGGGCCTTACTCCATGTTTCATATCATATAATTGTTTACTCTTGTCATGCAGTCGCTTCAATCTGCTTCTTACTTCATCCTCTGACCAAGTTTCAACTCCAGACGGACATAACCACGATGGATTAAATTTGGACCATGGTTTCTGTCCTCGCATTATTATAAATGGCGGTAACCCAGTAGCTTCTGTATGTTTCTGTCCTCGCATTATTATAAATGGCGGTAACGCAGTAGCTTCTGTACGGGTGACTCGGTAAGTCCAAACCATCTTACCTACTTGCATGATCCAATCTTCAACACCATTCATAGCCAGTTATATGGTACCTTTTAATACACGATTAACTCTTTCCAATATTCCATTTCCACTGGGATTATATAAGGAAGAAGTTCTGTGCCTAATACCCAGTCTTTCAAAATATGTCCTTGCCTTGTTAGATAAAACATTGAACCCCATTATCACTTACAACGCATGCAGGGATACCTTCTGATGTAAAGGTTTCATCCAAAAATTGCAAAACTGCATCTGTGTCAGCTCTGTTCACCACTTTAACCACAGGCCAACGTGAAAACCAATCCATCAACACTATTAAATACTTTTGAAGCCCACTGGCAGCATCACATACAGTCCCCATAATGTCAATTGCCACAGTCACCCATGGTTCGTCAGTAATAAATCCTTCACACATTGGTGGTTTCAAAGTATGAAAAGGTTTGTCCGCCTTACACCAAGCACTGCACTCTGACCCCTCTTTCAGCAGCAATATCCATTCCAGGCCACCAAAACAAATTTTTCAAAATAGATTTTGTTCTATTAATCCCAGGGTGCCCCTTATGACACAATTCAATAATGCTTGCACGTAAATTGCCCGGAGGAATGATTCTCTCACCTCTCAATAAAAATTCCTCATCCATAGTCCATTCTGGTCTGACCTCCAAGAAAACTTTGGCTACCTCACTGAACAATTCCTTCTTAGGCCAATTCTTCATTATATATGAGACAATGTCCTTTTTAAATTTCAATTCCAATTCAGTTTTCTTGATTGCCGAACACCCTCGATCATGAATCAAGGCTATTTGGAAATCATTCCACTTGTTATCTTCACACTCTTCTAGCATTGTGGGCATTCTGGAAAGAAAGTCAGCTACAACATTATCTTTCCCAGGGGTATAAATGATCTTGTAGGTGAAATTCTGCATTCGCATTGAAATTCTTGCTAACCTTGCAGAAACATTCGCCGACCCCTCGGATGGTAAAATCTTAATTAAAGGTTTGTAATCACACTTCAAGGTACAACCTTTGCCCCCAAATAAAACATTTTAAGTGTTCCAAAGAATCCGGCACAAGACAATGATTTGTTTTCAATAAGGGGATATGTTTCTTCACAAGGGGATAATGATCTCGGGGCATAAGCTAATATCCATTCATTTCCTTTGCTATCCACTTGGAATAAGCCACCCCCAGACCTCTATTGCTAGCATCCGTGGTGATTATACTATTATCAGCGGGGTCAAAACTATTTAAGGCTGTAGCATTCACTATTACTGATTTGATAGTTTTGAATTCATTCTCCCAATCAGTGGACCATTGAAAATGGCATTCCTCTTTGAGTAATCCCTTCAACTGCCTAACTAAAACATTACAGATCTAACGTAAACATTCCAGGAATGCTTGTTGTGCAACATTCCTGATATCTTAGCAACAGAACAGTCTGGCCACTGGAAGGAGGCAAAAAGTGCCGTGGCATAGTGGCCGATCCTGCGTGCGACCCATGCCTACCGCCGACACAGTAACCATGAGTGATGCGGCCACCTGCGGGGCCGCCATTTGGTTGTTGCTAGGGAGCCGTCCGCACACTATCTCCTTGGCATCCTCACGGGTCCCGTGAGCCCGCCACCTCTCCTGTGGCCCCCACCAGGGTGTCTGCAGTCCAGCGGTGCCCATGCTGGTGTCTGACACTGAGTGTGGTGGCAAAAGGAAGCTGGGGGCTTGCAGGCTGACAGGGAGCTTGCTCAGCCAGCTGCTCACAACATGGCAGTTAGCGCCATGATCGAAACACGATGGACCACTCCAGTAGTGGTCTAAAATCAGCAGTTTCAATAGACTCCTGACATTTTGTAGATAATTACTTCCACCTTTCCCAAAGTAAGGGTATAGTTCTTGATTGTATGTTCTGTATTTATGGACACGCATCCAATACAATAAGGGCCCAGCTTGAGCTGTAATGGAGAAAAAAACACCTCCAAGTATAGTGCAGCCAATCGAGTTCCAGGGCCCCGAGCCAGTAATGACCTGAGGACGTAATTGTTTTCGAGTTGGAACTTCCTTAGTTTCACAAAACTCCATAATTATGCCCAATGCTGTGTTGTTGCCACTGCCTTCTGCTAGAAAATTAGCAGGATGTCACTCCGTGATCTGCCCCCCCTCCCAATTTGCATTTTACTTTGGGGATTGCCCCTGCATTGTGTATGAGGCGATCAGGTTCCTGAGTGTGTGCCCCTGCATTGTGTAGGAGGCGAGTAGGTGCCTGAGTGTGTGCCCTTGCATTGTGTATGAGGCGATCAGGTTCCTGAGTGTGTGCCCCTGCATTGTGTATGACGCAAGTAGGTGCATGAGTGTGTACCCTTGCATTGTGTAGGAGGCAAGCAGATGCCCGAGTGTCTGCCCTTGCATTGTGTAGGAGGCGAGCCTCAACTTCTCTGCGAAGTAGACAACCAGATAATCTTTCCTTGTGCACTAGTCCAAGTATACTTCAAGTAACTTATGTGAAGCATTTTCTTTTGTTGCTGATGAGACTGCATCATCGGCGAAAAATAGAATCGGCGCTTTTAAAAAAAAAATTCAGTCGATTTTTTTTTTTATCAAGATTTTGTTTTTTTTCTCCCCAAAAAACCCATGACATATAAACATATAACGTAACACATACATAAAACAAATAACACTTGGATGCACTCTGCATCGCATGTTGTAACGGGGTCGCCCGCTTTGGTAGTACAGGTTAGGTTACAATTAGCCTGGTTACAATTAGACTGTTTTGGCTATCTTCCACCCATTGCACTCTTACGGTTCATAGAAAGCACAGGGAGTGGCAGGGACAGGAGGCCAGAGCAAGAGAGAGAGAGGACAGCACAGGATGAGAGGTAGCATATTCGCTATTGTCTATTGTGAGTTGCTATCTGACTAGCTCTACTGGTCCTATTCAGGGCGGCTCATACGGGTCTAGGTATTTGTCCAGTGTTGGCCACATTTTCCTGTCGGTCTGTCTCCATGGCGAGTCTCGTAGGGCCAGTGAATCCGCTCCTCTAAGGTATGTCACCCAGTTGAGCCATCCTTTAAACTTTGCCTTGGAGGTGTCTTTCCAGTTATGTTATGTTATGTTATGTTACAGTAATTTATAGAGCGCACGTATACCCGGGGGTGTCTTGGCGCTGGACATAACAGTGATACAAGAATACTTCGGCCCTAGTGCTGGAAGAGCCAGGTTTTCAGTTGCTTCCTGAAAATCGTCAGGGAGCTAGCATTCCTGAGGGAGAACGGAAGGGTGTTCCACAATTTAGATGCTCCGTAAAAAAAACTGCGTCCACCCCAGTGAGTTTTAAAAATTCTTGGTACAGCGAGTAATCGAGCTCCAGCGGACCGCAGCTGTCTTGTGGGACAGTACCAAGAAAGATGATCCTGTAAGAAACTCGGACCAATACCATGCAAGGCCTTAAAGACGATGCACAGGGCTTTGAAATCAACACGCTGGGGTATGGGAAGCCAATGGAGATGGCGGATTCCGTTGGAGACGGAGTGATATTTGGGAATATCCAGTATGAGGCGAGCTGCTGCATTCTGGATCATCTGTAATTTGTGCAAAAGTTGCTTCTGTGCATTCAAAAGAAGGCCATTACAGTAGTCGAGCCTAGATGAAATAAGGCAAGAGACTACTGTTCTCCTAGTGTGGTTGGGGATATAAAGAAAGATTTTCCTGATTTTCTTGATGAGAAAATGCGATGCCGACATTACCGCGTTTGTGTGATGATGGAAAGTGAGCTTGGCATCCATAAGCACACCCAGGTTCTTTGCCTTAATCACCGGAGTGGGAGGGGAACCCAGCTCAACGGGCCACCACAGGTCGTTCCACGGGGGCTGAATGCTCCCGAAAATTAAGACTTCTGTCTTACTAGAGTTGAGCCTCAGGCAGTGTGCTGTCATCCACTTATTGATGGCACTCATGCAGTTCCTGAACTGAGGAGCCGGAGAATGTTGAGATTTGGAGGCCGCCACCACAATCTGAGTATCATCAGCATAGGTGGTCAGACTGAAACCAAAATTCCGGATAAGGGGTGCTAATTCGGAGACATATATGTTAAATAATGTTGGGCTTAGAGAGCTCCCTTGTGGGACACCGCAGGGAAGTGTGTAAGAGTCAGAATTAAAACCATCCATGGATACGGTGGATGTTCGATCGGCAAGAAAGGAGGCTATAAGTGCGCGTGCTGAGTCTCCTGGTCCTAGCTTCTCCAAGCGTCTCTGCAAAAGGCCATGATCCACCGTATCGAAGGCCGCAGAGAGGTCGAGGAGCACCAAAGCTGCTGCGCCTCCACCATCCATAACTGCCCTAATCTCCTCGGAGGCTTTGATCAATGCCAGCTCTGTGCTGTGGTCCTTACGGAAGCCAAATTGAGTGTGGTCCAAAAGGCCGTTGGCATTAATAAATAGGGACAATTGGTTATTCATTATTTTGTCCACTATCTTAGCTGGCAACGGCAGTCTGGCAATGGGCCGATAGTTGGTAGGGTTAGTTGCATCAAGAGTCGTTTTTTTTAGTAAAGGTAAAACGGACGTCTGCTTCCAGCTAGTCGGGAAAACACCAGAAGAGAACATCAGGTTGTAAATATCGGTGAGTGGGGAACTCACCGACTGTGCTAGTTCTTGATAGACCCTTGGGGGACAGGGGTCTAAAGGTGAACCCGACTTAGCTTGAAGGATAAGGTCTCTCACTGTGTCTATCGAGATTGCCGAGAACACAAATGGTGGAAGCTTGTTAATGCTAGGGCTGTTAGGGTATAAAACTAGGCTGGGGTCAGAAGCCACCCTAAAAGCATTAAAAATATCTAAAACCTTAGATTTAAAAACCTCGGCCACCTCGTTGCAGAATTCCTGGTTAACCCTCCTGCCTGAGTTGGTGGGTGTCGAGAGCTTATTGATCACTGTGAACAGTTCTTTAGAAGAGTTGGCGGCGGACTCGATCTGAGAAGTGAAGTATCTTTTTTTCCGATATGAGGAGTTTTTTGTAATTGGAAAGTGCATTCTTATACGCTAATTTCTGAGGCTCATCATAATTTGTCCGCCACCGTCTTTCTAAGCGACGACAATGCTGTTTTTCCAGACGAAGACCGTCCGAGAACCAGGGGGCAGAAGGTGTAGACCTATTAGTCGAGAGTGTTCTTTGAGGAATTGAAGCATTCGCTGCATCCTGTATCCAATTAGTATAACTGTCCACAGCCAGGTCTACCTGGTCATGTATGGAGGGATAAGAGGATTCTAGCAGAGCCGTAAAAGATGGTTAAGTCTGCTTTATTCCATGCAAGCCCGACAGATGCAGAGTGTTTACTAACAACCTCCTTGGGCACACTAGGCATGGGGAGCGTGAATTTAACTAGAGAGTGGTCTGACCACGTCAGAGGAAGCGTGTCCTTAATCATAAGACCCTGAAGTGAGGAGAACACACCATCTAGTGTGTGCCCAGCAGCGTGTGTGGGGGAATGCATCAATTGTGAGAGTCCAAAAGAACCAAAACTGTCCAATAGTTCTGCTGTATCTTTGTTCCCTGCATCCTCTAAATAAAAGTTAAAATCCCCAAGAATGATAAAATCAGAATTTAAAATAGCTGGTTCCAATAGACAGCCCAAATTAGTTAAAAACATGGAGCGAGGGCCAGGTGGGCGGTAGAGAAGAATTCCCTTGAGCGTTAATTTGGGATGAAGTGAAAGCGAGAAGTGGAGGCCTTCATAGAGGGAAGAGGAGATGGAATAATGAGCTGACGGAAACCGGTCCCTAAGGATAATGGCGACTCCACCCCCACACTTAGCAGACCTGTCTTCCCTGATCACTTTATATCCCGTGGGTGTGGCCGTAATGAAGTCGGGGTCAGATGCCGCATCTGCCCAGGTCTCTGTTATGAATAATATGTCAAAAGCTAGGTCCTCTATCATCTGAGCAATTTCGTACTTGTGCTTGCCCAAGGACCTAGCATTGATGAGACCAATCTGGAAGACAGATTGAACCTGTGGCAAGGTCTCCTCTCGCTGCTCATAGGCGCGAAACGCCCTCACTGGAATAGGGAGGGGGAGAACGAATCCGCAGGCACAGTCAGTTAGCATTTCCCCGGGATATAAGGTGCAGCAGGTCAGCTTCTTAGGAAATCCCAGGGCATGTAAAGCATTACTGGTATAATTCAACGTCGAAGATGTATTATGCGGGGCCCTGGGCACGGACTTGGCGCGGACGGGCGCAGACGGGCTTGCCTTAGGCGCGCCTTCGGCGCGCCAGCGGCGCGCCCGCTGCGCGCGTCCGCCCCATCGGTGCCTATAAACCCTTCCGGTGAGCGCCAAAGCGCGAACCACCGGAAGCGGAAAGAGGGAGGCGGAGAAGCTGAGTGTTGCCGGGTCCGCCCTCCGCTCAATCGGCACAACAGCCGTGACGGAACGGGGCGGCCCCAATACCAGCAACAGAGGCAGTACAGGTAAGTGCAATGATGGTAGAACACAATAAAAACACAGTTTAAAAGCGTTTAAAATACCATCAAAATACAGTAAAAACAATGCTGATCGTAGCCCCAGCTGGAAAAGCCCCCAGGTTCCCCAAGCTTCTAGTAAGGTGCGAGTGCCTAAAGATGTGCAAAATAACAATAGAATAGCAGCGTAGTAGGCAGAACCATTGAGTACCATTTTTATTCCTGCTGGTAGAAAGAGGTCGAGTAGGTCTCTGTCTTGTTGGGTGTCTGCATCTGTCCTAATAAAAGCAGTTACTAGGGTGGCGAACTCAGTTTTAAGAGTACAACCTAGCATATTGTTTAAAAAAGCAAAGATCTTTTCCCAGAAAACCTTGACTTTTGGGCAATAGTATATGAGATGGGCCAGGTCCCCTTTTCCATTGTTACAGTTCCAGCACTGGTCACTGAGGTTCAGTCCCAAGGACGCCAAACGCGATGGGGTCCAGTAGATTTTGTGTAGTGTCCAAAACTTTGTCTGTGCTAGAACCGGGGATATTTTGCCTTGCGTGGGGGATGACCATAGCGCCTGGATCTCATTTTCGTTAAGTGAGTCCCCAAGCTGGGACTCCCAGTATCTGCGTGTTTTTTCATTGATTTTGGTTGGGCTGGACCTTAGGAGTCTGTAGAGATGTGATACCTGGGGACCTAATTTATTAAGGTTAGACATGTATTGAAAGATTTATGGCTTGGTAGTGGAAAGTTTCGCTTTGGTCAGTGCTGTTTTGATTTTTAGAAAAGTATATAATTCTATGTCTGGTAAGTTATATTTGTTTTTTAACATGTTGAAAGTGATGGGATTCCCTCCCTCTTCAAGTTGTATAGGGTGGGAGATCCCTGTTTTCCCCCATGAGTTGGATGAGAGCGGCTTGCCCCTTTATTTTATTCTAGCGTTTGCCCACAGAGATTCCCATCTCGAGTTTTTTATTATGTGTTCCATTTTTTTGGTCCACCTTCAGTAGAGCGTTCCTGGTGTTTTTGAGTATTGGGTTTGTTGTTAATGACTGTCTGTTGGTAGTTAGTAGAGCTACGGGCGCGAGGTTATTCAGTATGGCTCTCTCCAGTTTCAGCCATACTGGAGTGTACTCCTGGTCGGGCAGGATCCAGTAGCTTCCCTGTTTTGCTAAGAAGGCTGTTTGGAAGGTTTTAAAGTGCGCTAGGCACAAGGCAAGGCTGCCCCCTGCACCCTCACTTTTCCTGCTAGCTCTTGAGCCTCTGATTAAAGATATAGAGGCCAATGAAGAGATGAAAGGGGTCACCATCAACAAGACCACAATTAAACTAGCCGCATACGCGGATGACATTCTCATTGTCACAGAGAGCCCTAAATCCTCTATCACGGCCCTCATGGACTCCATAGACAGATATTCGGTCCTCTCAGGCTACAAACTCAATAAAAACAAGTCAGAATGCAAACCACTCAACATACACACCACAAAAGACACACTGGGGGACGCAGGCCTTGCCTGGCAAACCGATTTCATAAAATACTTGGGTATATACTTCGGGAATGACCTCAAAAGCACACTAGAACAAAATGAGAAACTAATGTTGGACAAGATAAAGGTGCTGCTGGAGGGCTAGTCTCCCAAATTCATTACTTGGTGGGGAAGGATAGAAACAATAAAGATGATGGTCACCCCTATGGTCAACTACCTGGCAAACATGCTCCCTCTAGTACTCACAGACGATTTCCATCACAAAATAGACAAGCTGCTGAATAACTTCATCTGGCGAGACAAAAAAGCAAGGATGAGCCTTAAAAAACTAAGACTGGAGAATCTGCGCTTTTCTCCCTGATATCTTAGTAACTAGTGCTCGACCACATCATTCAGAAGCAAACTATAAAGGACCGGAGCCATCACACATCCCTGTCTCACTCCCTGCTCGGTCGGGAAAGAGGACGTACGCTCACCGAGGGGGCTAGAGGTACAGTAGCTGTGTTTTGGGTGTGTAACCCATGGTGGCGCTCAGCAGGGAGCCGTTTACACCCATCTGAGGCGTCCTCCACCATAGCTTCTCTGACTGACCAGGTCAAAGGCCGATGTCATGTCAACAAAAATCCGATACAACCCCTAATTATTCGGTACTCTTTTATTGAAAAAAAAAAAACATATTGAATTGGGTTTTACAAAAACAAGTCATACTTCCAATGATACAGAGCATATTTGGGGGAAACAATTAGTCCTTCACGAGGAAAGCAGTAAACAACCGCCCGTAGTTCATTGCAGGATAAAGAAGACGAAAACGAGGAGATAATAAAGTAAGGTGCCCTAAACCATAAACATCGCCCTGGAGAAACAAAGGAATGGTAACCCGATGCTATTCTGACAGCGCAGTGGTCAGCCAGGGACAGAAGTAAAATGTCAGTACTGCAGCATTACTGTCAATCCATTCCTGAAGGCGCTTTAATAGCACCTTACCCAGACTTTTCCCTGCACCGTCCAAAAGAGACATCGGTCGGTAATTAGATGGATGTTTCCAATTCCTGCTCCGTTTCTTATGACTTCGAACCAAAATTGCACACTACCACGAGGTCGGTATCATACCCTCCTCCACTGCTGCATTAAACATCTGTGCAAGGATATTATTTCGTGTGACAGACAGAGATGCTGTGAAATTAAAGATTTAGAGACCTTAGATGTTAAACTTTGACACTCCAGGTCAAAGCACCTTTTGCATCCTCGTTCATCTGAGCTGGTATACAATTTTATGAGCAGGCGGGACCATGTTGCTTTCAATTGGCAATTCAGTATGGCACTACCTGTGTTGTTTGACTTAAACTTGTAAAGTTGTGTTGTGTTGTGTTGTAAATTAAGTGTTTGTTCGGCATGATGATTGATTGTTACAAAAAAAGACCAATTTGAACGGGGTTGGTTAAAGAAACTCCATGAAGGCTTGAGGTGATGGTGGGTGAGATTAATAAAGGTTATACTGGCAGATCCCCTTCACTTACCCCATTAGTATGTCAAAACTATGTGTCTTATGCAGAGTTTTTAAATTGTCCTTTGCATTCGTTTGCTGGTATGAAACATGGGAGAAGAAGTTGGCTTTGTGAGGATGGAGGCTAGGGGATGGGGTGCTTACCCCTGTTTGAATAAGAAAATAATATGTATGCTCCAGTGTCTATTTGAGGCACTTTTGATAAACAGGTGGGACCCTTAATCATAACAAGTAGATGTTTCATATAAGCCTTATGTGGAACATTTAATTCCAGGGCAAACACTATTTTTCAATTAAATATAGGTGATAAAATAGTTTCAGACAAATGGAATCGGAACAAAACATTGTTTTTAAACGGATAATGACACACCTCTGCTACACATTCAAAAGTTAAAATTGGAATGTAGGGAATATCGTTTTATAATAATTTTAGTAATCTCAGCAAAAGGTCTCTCACTGACTGTGTTATGACCTCGTACTTATTGCTTCAAGGCACTTTGGCACACAGTTTCAGAAATCACCTTAAATTACAGATCGTCAAACTCAAGTTCTATATATAAAAAAAACCACATTATTTCTCATCTTCTTCTGGACTCAGTGGAATAATGTGCACTTTGAGAGTCCCACTCTTCTCCCCTACGCCGCATCCCGTCTCCTCTTAGGAGGGTGGGAGAAAGCCCCCCGAGTGCACTCTGCAGACATTGAACGGGGCTCCTACAGCTCTGCTTCCCTTTCCTTCCTGCTTGCACCTTTTGATCCTGAGGCCAGACCCAGCGAGACATACCAAGAACAAGCTGCGATTAACAGCTTCTACTTTTATGAAGCTGTAGCCTGCTAGTGTATACATGTCATCAGTGTAGGCCCTGCTGCCGTTTATAGGGTCACCCCTGAGGCTGCACTCTGTATGCCTGTCACACCATTGGCTAAACTTCAGAAGGCTACTGGAGTACCCATTCCCATCTTGGATTGCACTGTCTGACTCTCAGTGGTGGCTGCCTCGGAACCGGGGTTGTGGTGGGATGAAAAAACATAAACTTTTCCTCTTCGTCGCCGCCACATGTATCTCCTCAGTCTTCTTCTCTGCTGCACTGGAAGCACCTAGGCTCCTGGACTCTCCCGGCCAATCACGACGCTGCATGAGCAGAGTCGTGTTTGGTCTTAGAGGCCTGTTTAGCCACTTTGGCAGTACCTGGGAGGCTGGCCATGTGCTCCACTGGGCTGTGCAACACAGCTAAGTGGAGAACATGGCAACTGTACATGACTGTTTGGCCCGCCCCACAGGGCTGGCCAAGCCGTCATGCGCACTTAAGGACGGACTGCAAACCACTCTTGCTCTCTGACAACGGGGAGCCCAGCCCCGCCCCACCTGGCTGGAGCTGCAAAGAAAAATACAATGATAATAGATTCCTGTTATTATCTTTTTATTTTCCACTGTTCAGTGAGCTGTGGGGCGATGCTCCTCCGCCTTAGTGGAGGAGCAGCCACTGTTGACTCTTAACAGTGCCTGTCTATCCTTTTCAGATTCATAGTCCCTAATTCACTTAAACAAAAGTCCAAACGTGCGTTTGCCTTTCAGCAATATAGCTTGACTTTCTGGGGCGATTATTTTGATGAGATGTTGCCAATGTTATGATAACTAGGTGAGAATCCCCGGGAGAGGGGCTTTAAGTCTGCCCATTTGTTGGGTGTCAGAAGTATGTGTTTTGATTGGGCAGATGTTGCGTGCTTCCACAAAAAAGTGCTTGCCCTTCACACAGCTGTGATCATTTTGTTTATTTATCCAGCTGCCTGAGCTTGAATTTTCAGGGACACACACATGACATTGTAGTGCTATTAAAGTGTCTTCGATAACTAGATAATGTATGGGTCTTTTCTCTGGCAGCGACACGGATAGAAGAGGGCAGTCATTAACTGACATTGATTTTTAGGTCCAGCTTGACCTTTTAACCTGCACCAATAATATTCTACTGTTCTTTGCACACAAATACATATTTATTCCCATGCTTTTTACTACTAATACTTCACTTTACCATACAACATTTCTTCAAATCCACACCTAATGGCATTGCCAATGTTTGTTTTGAATTTGTGATCATTTTACGAATCAACAGAGATAAGGAAAATAGAATCTGCTAAAAAAAATGCCAAGAATGTACTTATAACAAGAGGTCTATGACAATGTGGTAATCTGGAAGCCCGCAGAGCTCAGCTGTGGATATGGGATGTGGAACCAGTATTCTTATTAAGACCGATGCTTATACTGCTTTCATTAACTATTCATTGTACTGCTCTTTTATTGTAGTATTCTCTGTCTTCCACGTTTAAAACCTGGTTCAGGTGTTATGTGAGCTTGTTACAGTTGACATAGAGATGGCAGTTCTTGGTAAGGGATATCTCTAGTAGGGACTTGGCCACCATTCTTTTGGAAGCACTTGTGACATCATATCTGGGTTACAAGTTCTAGAGATTTCTATAGGACCTGCTGTACTCATCCTTAATTGCTCAGATATGGTCTGTCCAACATTGAGCAAAAACTGTTTTCTCCTAGAAAGCCTGCTGCTTAATGACAACACTCTTTCTTCCCACTTCCACTAAAATCTGAAGACATACAGGCTTGTGAGATAGTAACACAATGGCAGCTCAAGAACACAAAGGGCCTGGTTTATTTGTGAGCGCACAGACTGCCGATCCACCATGAAGGCGGAGTCATTTACTTGGTGGTGAAGGCTGCCCGGCCCGTTTATAAATGACCACCAAGCAGGCAGTAATTTATGAAAACGCTGTCAGGAACCGCCATCACGGCGGTTCCTGGGAATGCCCATTACTCTGTGCTACCGGGCTGCGTCAGCAGGACGCAGCCCTGCAGCACACAGTAGTTGTTTTTTCTTTACAAAAAGAAAATCCCAAAACAGGATTCAGGTTTTTTTTTGTAAAGCAAAAAATGCCCCCCCCCCCACACCATGGAGGCTTCTCCCATGACTGAGGAGCATTAATAGATCTTTACTGTTCCTTACCATCAGGTTTTTCCTGGCAGTAAGAAACAGTAAAAAATGGCAGTATGTCCGCCCATCTAAAGTGGGAAGGCGGTTATGTAGCAATTTCTTGTGTGGCCCTTACTCCACAGGTCCATCGGAAAAGTTTGGTCACGCCAAAGACGGAGTAGTCGCCACCGTGTCCCAACTTAAGGTCCCCCGACAGAGTTCCCTCCGCACCAATATTTAAATCAGGCCCAAAGTGTCCTTCAGGAGAAAAAGGATGCACAGCCGAGCCCGGCAGAAAAATGACTCCTTATGTAGTGGAATGCATGCATGGCACCGGGAGTACTATGGCCACTTCACTCATCCATGGGAATGTACTGCTTTATATTTTGCATCTACAAAATGTAAGCTATCCCTGAATATTGTAAATTATACATTCATCTTATATTATACACTTTTGATTACTGTGTAAACATACTTTTTTGTCTTGCTTAGTATGATAAAGCACCCAGACTTAATTGTACCCTTGAAATAAAATGATACAAAGATGTAAACATTCACAGACACACCCTTGACCCTATTAGCAGGTCCATTTCACTACTCTGTATCCCTTCCCAATCTGAATAAATTGGACTGATAGCCATGCTCCTCATTCTTCAACCATCTACCATGGCTAACCCGAGCCAGGAAACACAGTACCATACTTTCAAGGACTTCTTCTATCAACACAGATGGAAGCGATGATGACGAAGCCTTGACCAACTACCAATCACTTGACCATGTTCACGCGTTCCTCGATGCGCTCAACGACCGGTCTAAAGTCACCAGTCATGCTCCCCTTGAAAGAGTGTAACATGAAGGTTAAGTCCTCACCCTGAGATACCAAGGAACCCTGAAACCGAACACACCATTTATGAAGAAGAAAATAAAATGGTGCAAAAAATTCTTCCATCATGTTGTGCAGAATGAAAAAACACCGCTGGAATCCCATTTAATGCATAGTTAATTGGGATATTCACTTCAGCTTGGATATCCCTCTTAAAAAGGAGTAGCTGAGTTTCAGTAGATCTGCTGAAGAAAAGTTGTGATGTCCTTTGTTTCATTCTACGTTACTGAGTATTATAATTATATCGTTTTTTTGGTGTGGACTATTCAGAAACAACTCTTATAACCTGCTGTGCATAGCACAATTTGAGCAATCATGGTAGATCTATAGAGAGGTTGGTGTGAGATATGAAGCAGTGGTTCCCAAACTTTTTTGGCCCGCGGCTCCATTGACCAATTGACTGCTGGTCGCGGCTTCCCATTACATTACTTTTTTGGGCGGGTGGGGGCGGTGAGGAATGTAAGCCCGGCCTCGGTAGTACTTCCATTTTAAACCCTGAAGATAAGTGGGATGAAGGTATGGAGAATAGTGCGTGCAATGCAAAGATATGTCTACTCTCTCTTTTCATAATATGTGTGCACCCTCGGGCCATGCAGGGACTGCATTTATTTGCTGTTTGTGCACACTCGGGCTGGAGCTGGACACATCCAGCCAGGGGCACCGGCGGACGTGGCGCAGTTTGGGAACCACCGGCGAGCTCATTCCACACATTACTAATGGGCGATCAGTTCATGTGCAATGATCAACACTGCAGGTGAAAAAATTGATTTCATGGCTCTGTTTTGTAAAATTGAATCCGGTCCCATGCGAGGGCCAAAGTGCTAATAGACACAGAGAGATAAAAATACAGGACTTCACTCCCGTTACAGCAAGCTAAAGGACCATGGGATGATTAATATAGTCAAATTCACATGTAAAAAGCATCCACAATATTCCGAATAGAAGTTTGATAGCATATTTAGGCAACGAACTAGTATAACAGCTAGATATGACCTAACAACTTTCTAAGAATTCTGCAACTCTTTTGTAAGGTTTTGCATTTCTACCTAGACGAGTGGAAGCCAGGATATACGTAGTATCGCTGATGGGATTTCAAAATTCCAGATAACGGGTATTTAGATACAAGGTGCAAAACAAAGAACCCCATGCAATATGAAAACCATGGCGCCCTTAAATATACCGAAGTAGAAAACGCAAGCAATTACAAAGCCAACAGACCTGGTGTTAAAGTGCCAGAGGTTTTCATAAATTCTGTTCCCATGAGTTGTCTGCACCCATGTTATTTACTATGATAGTAGCAGAGGAGCAGCAAAATGGATTGTCATTGCATAGAATACACATGGGAGATAAACTGAATATGTCAAACTGTGATGATTCAAGGTACTTTTCAGATGTAAACTAGCCCATCATGCACTCGAATATAAATACTTCATAGAAAGAGGAATGATTCCCCGTAGTCTGTGATGAGCGGGTAAAACTCTGGGTGGCGTTAAAGTCCACTCTATGCTGCACAGTTCTGCCAAATGGTCATCCCCTACAAAAAACCAAACTGTAAGTATTGATGGTTTACAGTAGGAAACAAATATCACTTTTCTATTTAAAGGCTGCAGGCCTCAGGGCCTCGTTAAAGCCAAATCTATCAGTTTTTAGCCATGACCTTCAAAATTATTTTTTCCTCTAAGTTGTGGGTGGCAGTCTCAAACACGGAATCCCCAGTCCATACAGCCACTGTCTGCAGATGCAGTTCTGAAGGACGTCTCCGCTTCCCTCTTCCTGCATCTACAGCACCAGGAGCTAGCCTCCGCAGACGGAGGCTTTGCAGCAATCATTGTGGAATACACGTGGCTTTGTATGGTGTAGCAAGAGGCTTACCCGGCCATGTTGAACAGTGGATGGTTGATCTCCTAATTCCGTGGAATGGACTCTGCTCAGCAACTGCGACTGCGGCGCCTGTGGCTGGTTTTGGGGACGCACCGGGGTGCTGCGGCGCAGTTTGGGAACCACTGTCCTGGACCCTCTCTTCCTACCTTACAGTCCAACACTCATTCAAAGCCTCATGCCCATTCTTAAATGTGTTCACCTCCTGCTTGTAATCTTCTCACCTAACAGGCCTGAAAGTCCTTGCTATAGTTGATATGTTAGAGGACTAAGGCCTGGACCATTCAGTGTTGGTTGTTGGGGGAGGAGGACTTTGGTTTTGCACAGTAAGCTGAGCTGGAACCATATCACTTGGGCTTTTTTCTTTGTCTAGTATTTGAATGACAGAGTAGTTTCAATGTAAAGCATAGGTATTTTTCATAAGTTGAGAGCAAATGGGGGGTGCTGTCCACGTTATGCTGTCTTTCAGTGCCTTGACCTGCGCTTGGATTGTGCTGACGTTAACAAGGAAAAAGGCATTCTTGATTAGGTTAAGTTTAAGGTAAATGTCAGACATTCAGGTTGTATAACATCGGGCCATTATCTAATGGTTTTAATAGCCTAAAGCCTGCTGACAAGGCCCATACCAGTTTTTAAAGGCTAACAAGGGAGCGAGCCTTTAACATCCGGTATAGTTTGAGGCAGAAGGGCTATAAGGAAATTAGAACGTTCCACCAACGAAGGGTAGCATGTTCTCAATTAAAAACGCAGAAACAAAAAGACAAACATTGGAATGTTAGAGTTATGCATGCCATTTAAGCCCGGAGCTACTCCATTGTCTTCAGCGGACCTCTTAATTTTACTGTTCTAATGTAGCCTTAGAGCCCGACGTTGCAGGCCATTAAAGTTCCGCTTAAGTGTTAAAGGCCCGAGCCGAAGGTGACCTTTAATGGCCGGTAGACTCTGCTACGGAGGGCTCTAAGGAGAAGAGAACATTCCACCCCTAGAGGGTAGAATGTTCTAATTTGTAAAAACAAAGGCATCTCTGGCCCAAGGGGGTTCTCGGGCTTCTACAAGTCATTAGAAGTCCGGAGCACTCCATTGTCTTCAATGGAGCGCTCAACATTCCAATGTTCTAATAATATTTCTATCTGACCACACTTTGAAGTATAGCTGCTGTTGGTGTACTGGTGGATCTTGTCGGCAGACAAGAACACCCAATGGCCCCAGGTAATACTGAATAACATGGGGCGAAAATTGAGCCCTCTAGGTCGACATGGGTGAGAAGAGGGGTGGAAATTTGAATGAGTCTATTTGACCACATAGTTTTCTTTCTTTCTGAGAAGGAGTTGAAGATTTTCAATATGTTTAGAGTGCTAGGCATGTAGGAGACAAGGGTCAATAGCAGGACTTGATCGTCAGGAGTATCAAAGGTCACTGAAAAGATTGAGGAGAAACAGGAGGCAGAGGTTCTATTGTTCTTGATCCTTAGAACATCTTTTTAGGTCTCGCCTGAGCCAGCGCATGCGCTGCTCTGAGAGACATTTAGTAACTGGCTTTTAAAAGTGCAACCAAAGGCTTTTCTCGGCCTCCAGCCATCGGGAACGTGCGCGTGAACGTGCACATGAGCCATCTGGCTTTTGTAATGGCTCATTAAGTCTTACAATGCTTCTCCACCCCTCCTCTCACTCTCTGCTCTCACTCCTGTGAATCCCCTCCTTCTCCCTCCTCGTCAGCGTAATTTTTTTTTTCGAGCGCTGATATTGACAGACTTTGTGTGTTTCCCGTACTTCAAGGCAAGCGCGCGCACATATATTTATTTTCTATTTGCTAATAATTGCGTACGTTTATTTGTAATTCCCGTACTTTAAGGCAAGCGCACATGTAAAATTTTCTTGTTAATATCAAGTATTTGCTAATAATTGCGTATGTTGAGCCGACAACAAGGCTCGAACACTGGTCCTCAGCTCCCGAGTCGGCAGTTCTCCCCGCTGAACCATAACCTCTCCCTCCGAGAGCAGCATTAATTTTAAATGCTTGTTTGCTTCATTGCAGCTGGCAGTGCAGCTGGTGTTCCCGCAAAATGGCGGCTGCTACCTCCGAGCCTCTTGCAGCACTCGCTTCACGCCATTCATGCTTGTTTGCATTGGATGCTGACAAAACTTCTGTTACGTAACTTGCAGTGAAACTGTGTGTTTTGAATTGCACTTTCACAATCCTGTGCAGCCTAACGTGCAATGCGGGATATGATTCACAGCGCTGTATATACATCTCAGTTCAATTCAGATCACCTAATTTCATGTACTTCATTAGTATTTTTAGGTATCTCCCTCCCGCTTCACGTTTGGAGCCCTCCTCTACCATCCGAAAACAAACTCAGTGTTTCCCACACCCATCCCCTCCCTTTCCGTATGCTTGAAGTGAGGCAGCAAGAGGCACGGCACCCTCTCAGCCCAAGTCGCTTTCACTACGCTTGGCCGCCTGCTGGGATGAGCATCTTAGCTCTCTCGTCTGCGACACCATTACCGATACCCTGTCCTTCCTTACTGTGCCCCAGTAAAATCATTGTGATCTTTATCTTCACCCTTCTGCTCCTCCACTGTACCTAGTGCAGTTCCTCTTATGTTTCCCTGGATGCTCTATTCCGTTTTTGGTTTTGCTTATTTACCTTTAGAGAAAAAATAACAATTATGCCTTTTACAGTACAAGAAAGAAGCTCATCTCGGGCTAAAAAGGAAATTCTTTCATGAAAAAAGAAGATGTTCCCATTCTGAAATGGCCGCGAGATTTTTTTTAAGGTGATTAAAAATACATCCAACGAACCTACGGTCGCCTAGAGCTAAATAGTACATTTGCTTTTCAGAAGGTTGTTTTTTAAGAGAGCTCCTCACTAAAAAAAACCACGTTTCCTGATCTACATCAGAAACAGTAAATTGCATAAATAATTGAGACCTGCGCTTCGCCTACTATTACGAATAAAGTATACAAATATGCTCTTTTCAATTGAAAAACAATAATGCGCAAACTATAATTATGAATAATTTGTGTTTAGAAAAGATTTCAGAAAGCCTATCAAACGAATTCAAACTTTTGATTTCCACCCCAATCAATAATGAAAGGGTTTATACATTACAACATCATCCTCATGTTTACTGAGAATGGCCATAGCTGTGAAGCTGCTGTGTGGCCATTTTGAAATGCGTACTTTGTGATTCAGCGCTAGAGTAAACAATGATTTAAATATTAATATACGTCTCACTACGCTAGCCCACAAACGTATCTTTTTATATTCATCAGAATTTTCGAACATATTAAGAGAAGTGTTCTGTTCGATAATTTTGCTTTAGATATGTATTTGGAATGTGTTGGGCCTCGTCTTGTCCTACCTTAGTTTCCACTTTTTACCATGTAGTCCATTTTTAATGTCAAAAGATTTGTGTCTGGGTAGCATTGCTCGCATTCCTCGCAGCCTTGTCAGGTGACCGAGGGGAAGACGAAACAAGCATTGGCATAGCCAATAGGTCTCGCCTTTGGGACCTCATAAGTGTTTAACCATGCAACAGTTAATGTTGTTGGACCAAGGACATTGTGCTGCATAACCAAATACTTATAAGATCCCAAAAGCGAGACCTATTGGCTATTCCAATGCTTGTTTCATCACTGTTGCCATCTCTGTGTTACGATGTGGTTACATCTAGACTAGTAGATTTGGGCTGGCCTTCGAAGTTCCAGAGGTTTTTGGAACTGGTTGGTGACTCCACTTTCAAGGATTTTTCCCAGGAATGGGAGCTGGGAAACAGGGTAGCAGTTAAACTGTTTGTCTTGGTCACAATATAATACTTTGAGCAGGGGCTAGGATTTGTAAACCTGTGTGGAAGATGCCTCTGAGGAAATGATCACATCGTGGAGGTTTGGGAAGGCCCTGAGTATTAGCAATTTAAATTGTGATGGGGTGAAGGCAGTTGGTTTTAGAAAATCTATAATAGTGGTGAGAAACTGAATTGTTAATGGTTCAGAGGAATTCCAGGAAGGAATGAGATGTGTTGGAGATATGTGGCATTCCACTTTATGGTATTAATGTTAGGCCTGTTAGCACTGATTTTGTTGTTGACATTTGTGTTTGGTATTTCTGTACTGAGTTAAGTCTGGGGCTATTACAGCTTTCAGGTTTTGCCTGTTTTTGTTGTTGGCTTTGAAACATTTGGTGATTCTACGATGAATTCATGAGTTAAATACTGAGATCACTTGTTCTGACAGTTACTAGGTTGAGCCCTGGCAAATTAACTTTCTATCATTCCAAGGTCAGTGAAGTGAGTACCACTAGATTTGCAAGTGGTAATATCTCTTATTTATTGTGCTTGCGCTGTGAGGTGTTATATAAAAAAACAAAAATGGCAATCTTGGTCAGGGATGATCTGTTTGCGGGTTTTACATGTTGAGTTGTCACATTGAGTGCAGGAGTTTCAACCTTGAAAACTGGTATTTTGTTGATGTGTATTGCTGAGGAGTAAACTGGTTGTGTGGAAGATCTAGATTTGCCTTTTTAGGTCTCGCCTGACCCAGCGCATGCGCTGGTCTGGCGAGACTTTTAGTGAGGGCTTCAAAAAATGCTACCATGGCCGGCCTAAGCTTCATAGCATGTGCGCAGGCGCACGCCGCGCTTGATCGCGATCACATTCACTTTCGCGGCCGCACGGCTGCTTTGATGTTCTCCGTGAGCCAATGCTTGTTTACATTTCTTTGGATACTGGCTCATATTCTGAGCTTGCCTCTCCCTCGTTTGTATGCTTACACTTCATCTAATCAGCAAGCCTGCCCCTGGCTGCATTTCCCTTGACTTTCCCCGCGGCATTATTTTGGGAGTGAACAGCCCTAGACTTATCCGGGTCAGGAGACGCCAACGATCCCCAGGGTACAGAGCACCACTTACACTCTAGCGGTGCAGGATTTTTCCCAGTGGCACCTGTGATCTAGTCGGGGACTTCAAGCCAGCCCCGTTCAACCTCCTCTCCATTATTTTTGTGGCATCTGCTCCGCTTTTGGGATTTTAATACCAGATTTATATACGCTAAGAGGTACCAACGCTTTCTAGGGGGTTGAACTACAGATGACTAAGCGTAAACTAGGTAACACTGAGGGGGTCATAGCTAAGAAGTCTGGAACTCTTGATGGGTACATAGAAAAGGCTGTGGGCGCTCTAGACAAAGAAATTCTCCTTGCAGAGAAACAACTCTCCCTAGCCTCATTAGCAACAGATTGTGAGGACCCCACTGGTCATTTTGGTCAGGAACGTGGGGATTGAACCATTCCCAATAAATGTGTTTCCTGCCCTCCTGCCCAGATTGTGAACCAAACCCTACCAAACAGAAACCAGCATTGGTATAGACAATAGGTCTCGCCTTTGGGACCTTATAAGTGTTTAGTTATCCAGCACAATATCCTTGGTGCAACAACATTGAGTGTTACATGGCTAAACACTTATAAGGTCCCAAAGGCGAGACCTATTGGCTATGCCAATGCTTGTTTTGTTCTTGGGACTCCAGCGTGCGTTTCTGTTATGGCCTGTGGAAGTGTGTTGAACGTGGGAATGAGTGAATCATGGGTGGATTGCTGTAGAGATGGAGGCAATGGTTTGTTGAAGACTATTAAAAGGAAGGTTGAGTAGTGAACGTGTTGTTTTGGTTGCGCTTTCATGAGGGGGCTTTGTGGGTTGTAATGGAAAAGACTTTATGATAAGACCAGTCTAATGACTGATCTCAATTCAAGACCGTCTGTGTTTTTTTTAGGTCTCGCATAGCGTTGCACAGCAACGCTCTGCGAGACTCTTGTGATGAAGGAGATTTCAGAAGGGGGCTTTAATCCCCCGCCCCTTGTTTCCATTGGCTGGCGTCACCGTTTATGGTAAACTGTGGCCTGCCATTGGAAATGGGGGTTTTCTGTAGACGCCCTTTCGCCTCCGAACTGGACTCGGTGGCCTGCTTTGTGTCTGTCGTGACAATCAGATAAGAAAAGTCTTCACAACTGCTGTAAAGCAGGCACAGAGCTCAGAGGCGCACGGGGAAGACAGGGGGATACCGGCAGACTCTGTGTTTAGTCACCTCTCTATAGATATAACACAGTTTTCGCTTTTCAGTTTCAACGGTCACCTGAAGACATCTTATCAGTGTTGCCCCTCTAGAACGAACATCTATAACTGATCTGATTATTAAAGTATCTCCCACGAATTTAAAAGTACGCATCTTTCTCAGTAATGGAGTTAGATTCTTAAACTAAATTACGCACTGGAGTAAGTCAGACATTTTATCTTTGGTGCTGCTAATGAAAGTATGTTTTGGGTATGGTACTTTAAATAGGCTTTTGGTCTTCTTCTGGTTTTGCTCAGCACTCAAGCCAAGAAGTACGTGTTCACTTCAGGACCGAGAGAAAGAAATAAACGGGGCCATCAAGTGAAGGTTGGAAGGACAATACATTAGCGCGCGCGCACAATCTACATTTCACACGTCCCTAATCCTGGTTTGCTGCCAGCAGTTTGTGGGGCCTCTTTTATAATGACAGTGAGTTTCTGGCCACTCCCATTTAAATGACAATGGAATACTCACCTGTTACTAGTGTGTGGCCCCAGAGTTCTTCAAGTGTCTTGAATCCTCAGCTTTTATGACGGTGGTGTTTTGGTGCTGACCTGATGCATGCTAGTCCTTTGAGCCCTCGATATTAAAAACAGTGTTCTGGTTTTGTCCTGACCATATGCAAAAAGCAGCACTCCGTTTAATGGCAGAAGTATTTCTGTCTGCTTCTAGTATCGGGTGTCCTGTATTCTAGTTTTATTGACAGCGGAGCCCGGGCCTGCTTCCTTGGGTCAGGATTACCTTCGGTGTTTGTGGCCTTTACTTTAAATCACTGCAGTTCTGGCTTTAACCGTACCCCTTGGTTTAATGTAAGTGCCATCCAGGTCCGTTGGCAGTCAATTTCTTGACTACTGCTGCGACCAGGCAGGGCTCAAGACCTAAAAAAAGAAGTGGGGGGGACTCACCTAGTTAGGCAGAATGGGTGTGACAGCATCACGTGTGACATTGCAGGAAGTGACATCACCATGTGTGACATCACAGGAAGCGACATCACCATGAGTGACATCACAGGAAGTGACAACACGGCCCGTTTCATCGCACCTGGCGTCACAGGAAGTGGCATTACAACCCATGACCTCACATGAAGTGGCATTGGATCTTAAAACCTCACATATGTTTAGTAGGTCTATCATGAGTACATTTAAGCGCATAACAATATTTAACAAACTAAAATTTCGCATTGGGATTGTGCCAAAATTTTGACGCAACCCTGATGTAAAATCTGAGCCTCAACTTATACATTTTTTTAAAACAATGTTGCCACAAAGCAATTGGTGACAAAGAGAAACATGGCAGTAAATCTGTTCTGCGTAATTGGTTGCAATGTCTGCATGTTAAAATATCCTGTGGGGTTAAGTCACCTGCTGCAGAGATCTTTGTGTGACAGTTAAATCTCAGGGAATAATAATAATGGTGAAATAACTCTGGAGGATAACTTATTTGCTGAAGAAATCTGTGTTTTGCTTAGTCCTTGTTTTGAATCAAAGTAACATAAAGGGTTAATATATCTTCTGCAAAGCATATTATGCAACACGCGTTTACAGATTTTTATTTTATGTAAATGGGTAAGTGGGTTGCTGCTTTTAAGGCAGAGATCTTTTTGTTACTTGCAGTTCATAAATTGTAATCCTTCTATTATAGCACAGTGAACTATGAAGGACATGTGGCTCCTACACCTCGTAACCCTCACTGTCTTATGTAACACATCATTTGTATTGATGTAAACATATTTGACTTATTGTCGATGTATATGTACGTGTTACGTTAAGCGCTCTGACGCCCTGCATTAGGATGAGTAGTGCCAAAGCGCTATAAAAGAAATAAAACAAAATAGTGGTATTTTAATTATTGTTTGTGTAAATGCTGAGGTGCCAAACACATCTGACATACTTGCACTGCATGCATATCTCTTGTATACAGGCACTGAAGAAAGTCAAAAACATTTCTCTCGTAAGTACCTGTCATGTGATAAGATGTGAGCCTTTGTTTCCCCTCCATTGCATCTAGGTGTGAGGCTCCCGATAGCTCCCAGCCAGAATACGCCAACAAAAAGAGGCCTAATGGCCCCTTAACGTCGGCTTTTGTTATGGGGAAACTGGAATCTGATATGTCCATTTCCCACCTGCACGTTGATGCTCGGAAGGAAAGCAGACATGGTGCAGGCGCTGTTGTGTCCTGGTGTCTGAAAATTACAAGTTTAGCATATTTCTATGAATTCCGGGAGAAGTAGGAAAAGAACATGGCACTCCGCTGAAAGTGCCCAGCTTTGCAGCAGAGTAGACTACCCTCTGAAAATAGTGGGTACAAGGTGTCTACCCGTGTCTTCCCTCGACCCTAGTCCAAAGATCAGGCCTTCATTGTTAACAATGGAGATCTGATATGCTGTCGAAGTGTGGTGCCCGCAGTTTACAGACAGCAGAGTTCTGGTTTGCTGTAAGTGTCTGATGGGAGGGGGGGTTGGCAATTATTTATCATGACTCATTGAAGCCCACGTTTCACACGGCCTCCAACTCTTCCTGTGAGTCCTTAGTGTGGTATCCTGGGTGTCATGGTAACGCTCTGACTGTGACATCTGGATCATGGTGGTACTGTTCTAAGCTGTGTTTCCTAAGTATTAGAATGTGATTATTTGAAGTGGGGTTCCAACGGAGAGTGAGATAGTTACTGTAACTAGAGCTGGCTGTGGCATTGGATGGGTCCTGTTTTACTTGGATTAAACCTGCTTGAATCTGCCTTGCCTCCTGAGTCAAGCTTCATTCTTCCACCTGAGGCAGATTCCCACACTTAGCTTTCAGCTTTCATTCGGTGCATTACAGAACTTTCAAAGGTATATTGCTCTACCGTCCTCCCGGCCCTAAGAACGGGTTTTTGGACTCAGTTGGATCCCTACTGGAGGAAGGGCTTTGCCAAGACTCCTATACGACGCTGGGAGATTTTAACTTCTATCTAGAGGCCCCTCATGACCCAGATACTGCTTGCCTAGAGCAAATTATGGCGGGAGGGGATCTCAAGCAACTGGTGATGGCCACTACCCATGAAAAAGGCCACACCTTGGACGGAATCTTTTATAACAATAATGATTTGGTTTACACCTCAGTTCTCCCTCTCTTCTGGTCCGAGCACTATGCCATACAATTTGAACTAAGTAGACACGGGGGACATCCGGCCTGTTCTAAAATAACCCAGGAGATTGTATTCAGGGTCTGGGGAAGTGTGGATATTGAGAAATTTGGAGACACCCTGGGGCACTCAATGCGCCCTCTCCCTTCGGGAGTGGATGAGGCCACATTAGCTTAAACTCAATGGTTAGGTAAAACTTGTAACCTTCTAGCCCCGGAAAAAAAGTGGATCCCCAAACGGGCTCAACATTCAGCACCCTGGTACTCTGAGGAACTCCGCGCCCAACAATTGGCCTGTAAGCAATTGGAACGGGGATGGCGCAAAAAGCACACAGAGGCGGACAAGGAAAAGTACAAGCTCAGTATTATCATTTATAAACAACTATTGTCAGAAACCCCCCAAAAATTCTTCAACACACAAATAGAACTGGCCAAATCAAACTCGAAGGAACTTTTCAAAACTCATTAAAAAACTGGCCACCCTGAATGTCTCTAAGAGTCAGAACAACTCTGAACTCGACGAGTTAGCAGATTTCTTCCAAAAAAAAGTAGAAATCATTTTTTCCTCGTTTTCACAAGTAGACAACAGGGCACGTGATCACCCGTACTTGGATAGTCTCGATTGCCCCTGCCCTCATCTTGTGTTGGCACAATTTAAATCCCTTGAAACCCCAGAAACGATTAAACTCCTGAACTCTATTCGGTCTGGAGCCCCCACAGATCCTTGTCCAGTACGGACTTTGGAGCAAATTCCTGAAATTATTGGAACAGCACTCACACCCCCGCTGAATGCTATTCTAGGGTCTGGCACCTTTCCCAAATCCTGGAAAAAGGCCTCTGTTCTCCCACTGCTGAAAAAACTGAACCTGGATCCAAAAGATCCTAACAGTTACAGGCCCATCTCACGGCTCCCTTTCCCTGCCAAAATTCTGGGAAAAAACATGAATATCCAACTGAGCGCGTTTCTGCAGCTTAGCAACTCTCTTGATCCTTCCCAATACGAGTTCAGAGCAGAACATAATACGGAGTCCGCATTACTCAAATCCACGGAGGAAATTGGAGGCCTTGGATGGGGGTGGCAATGCCGTGCTGATTTTGTTGGACCTGTCGGCGGCATTCGACACAGTCCACTACGAAGTGTTGATGGACCGTTTATCAGATATAGGAGTAGAAGGGCTTGCTTGGAAACTGTTGCAGTCTTTTTTAACCGACAGGTTATAAACTGTGGATCTGGATGATGACAGCTCCAAACCCTTCTCCCTTCCATGCGGCGTTCCACAGGGCTCGTGTCTAAGCCCGACACTTTTCAATATTTACGTGGCACACCTGGCTGGTGTCATCAGATCATTTGGTTTCCAACTCCCCTCATGCGCTGATGACACTCAAATAGTACTATCATTGATGGAAGGGAGGGAAACAGAAACTGGGGCACGTTTCCATGACTGTATGGGGGCCATCTCGCACTGGATGGCATCTAATTGCCTAAAACTGAACTCCATCAAGACCGAGGTCATAAAGTTTGGCAACAATCCAAGTGTGTGGACACCGGACTGGTGGCCGGAAGATCTTGGTGTATGTCCCCCTAACCCCCCACAAGGAAAGCAAAAAATGTGGGGGTATTGCTGGACAATAAGCTCACCATGAGTGACCAAATAAGCATGGTGACCTCAGCCTGCTTTCTAGTCTTGAGGATTATAAAGAAGATTAAACTTCTTCCTGTCCGAAAATAGCCTCAAGACAGTGATTAGGGCTCTGATAATGTCGCGTTTGGATTACTGCAATGGCCTTCATCTCAACGCTCAAAAACAGCACATTAATCGGCTACAACTAGCCCAAAATGCAGCAGCAAGAGTGCTGTCAGGAACTCCTAAATTTGTTTCCATGAAAAAGGAGCTAAGTTAACTTCACTGGCTCTCGGTGAAACAAAGAGTTCGCTTCAAGGCACTCTGTACAGTGTTTAAGGCCATTAATGGAGCAGTACCCGACTTCCTGAGGCGTAAATTCCTCTGGTATGTCCCGGGAAGAACGCTACGCTCCTCTGGAGCTAAATATGTTCAAGTCCCCCCATTTAAAAGAGTCAACTGGGGAGAGAGGAGTTTTATTAAATTTGTCTGCAAAGCTTGGAACGAGCTCCCCTTCCATATCAGGAGTGCCCCGGATCTCCTCCCCTCTCCTTTAGGGAAGGGTTAAAGACCTGGCTGTTTGTGTAGTAGCATACAGTCTTTTCCTCCCAGCAATCCGTGCTAGCGCCAGGACACCCCAGGGTAACCGTGCGCTCTACAAATGCAACTAACATAACATAACATGTCTTCAGTTTTACTGACAGCAGGGTTCTGATTTACTACCCGAGTCTGGTTTGCTGTCAGCCAGGGCTTTAAGTGCAATTCAGAAAGTAGATAGGTGTCTCTAAAAGGGGCGTGGCCTATGTATTAAAGGGAGTAGCTTAAACACATTAAATACATTTCAGTGATTTCCATAGTGTGCCACCTGACTGGTATTTTGGTACCTTTCTGAGATTTCTGTTTTAGCATCCTGATATATTTATTTATTTAGAAAGTTTTTATAGTGTGAACATGACCCTTGAAGTATCAGAGCGCTTTATGACACAACAACTGCCATACACTCTAAAGCATATATCCACCTGGAGAGAGTGCAGGATTAAAACCTCAAGTACAGCATCCCTTAGAAGAACATATCACACCACAGGTGCTTGTGTCATCAGAAAGAACTCTTAAAAAGGTCCTGGGTCGACTGCAGGTATCCAAAAGATATGACTAGGTCACCTCACCCATTTATTGTTGTAGCATGGTTCATAATTGGCGACCTATTCACACCAAGGTAGGTAGATACCAATGTGGGGGAGTTCAGATAAAATCAACAGGACAATTGCAAGGATCCAGGCACATAAAAAATATCTTGCGGTATACTCCTTGAGAAATGTCCACTTTATTAACGGGGTACCCCAGATATGATTAAAAGGTTTCGTATGGATGGTAAATGAGATATAATGAACCATCCACCAACTTATATCTTTTCTACATGTTTTGATCTTTCATCATGCCCATACGGGTCAACTGCCTTCGTCAGGGTTCTACTGGTGTTGGGGTCCCTGCTTACGTTTCACTCATTCCATGTATCACACTAAGGATTGTGAATAGTGTTTCCTGACCTGCTTGGCAGTATTATGGAATCTGCAGAGGCATGCGTACGAAAGTGCTTATTTGTAATTGACTTGCAATTGTGTGGAACAACACCCCTATGACTAGTGGACTATGTTTTTTTAATCAAAATGCCATGTTGCAGGAGAGGATATATGTGTCAACATAATCAGTAGATTCAACTTGCTCAAAGGACATGCTAATATGTCAAATGAATAGGACAACACAATACATTGAAACTGAACAAAAACACAAATGCTTGTATGAAGAGTTGCCTTTAAAATTGATCCTGCTAGGCAATTCTGTTGAATGTTACTGTCATTCTGGTCTTTGCATACGTAATTATTGGCATGTGCTCTTTAACTGTTCCCACTCGTTCGGTGGATTTTTGAGTTGCTAGTTTATCAATATCCATGCATGAACCTCTCTTGATAGTAGAGCATCATGCTTGATAGCCTTGTAGTGGCTATGTCCCACAACACCCACTGTATGGAAGTTGCTTAAGAATTCTGTCAAAATGAGTTGCCATGATCAATATATTATTGGGTAAATCATCTCACAATGTGGAAATCGTCATGCAATATATGTGAACTTTCTGGGGATATCGGTGGTACCCCATTAATAAAGTGGAAATTCTCTGTGGAGTATACCCAAAGACATTTTTTATGTAGCTGGATCCATGCAATTTTTCAGTTGAATTTACTTGTACTCCAGCCCATTGTTTGAGTGCAACATGAAGGTATCTATCTACCTTGGTGTGGATAGGAGACTGATGATGAAGCATGCCACAAGGCTAAGTGGGTGATGTGAGCTATCCATATCTTTTGGATACTCGAAGTGCGTGGAAACCCTGGTGGGTAGGGGATGCGCTATATAAGCATTCAATAATAACATTACCTGCAATCAGCCTAGGACCCTATCAGGTGTCCTTTGTAATAAGCCAAGCATTTGTGGTGTGCTATATACACCTAAATCCACCAGGGCTATTATCTTTGCCAATAGTTATTAGCTGTTTAAGATAAATAAGTAGAAATTATTTTGTTGTAAGTTATCAATATTGAAAGCTTTTCGTATTTGAAGTTCATTGAGACTGTGAATTAAACATTACTGAAGTCTGTTGAAGAGGTAGCGGTCTTTATATTGTCTCAATTGCTCCCGTTATTCTCGTTACACACGCTGTTTTTCTCCACATCCCAGATATCTGCATATCTTACACCTCATTTCTCTCCTCTTCAGCACCCGTTTTAGGTCTCGCCTAGCGACGCAGCATAAGAGGGTCGCATAGAGATGGGGGTTATGAGCATGTGTATATATACATCTACATTTGAATTTTTCTGGGGTGGGGTCACAGCTGCAGTTGCGGTCATGAATGCTATCCGTTATAAGGTGGTAGCTATACATAGCTTGTCAATTCATCCTCGTGTCAAGGGTGTCACTTAACAATAATAATAAATAAGGAAATAGAAAAATGGGCGTTGCCCGCTTTTCAATCATATTCACTATCCTGACAAGGTAAACGAGTTATTACACTTTCATAAGCTTGCCCTCTTTGCAAACCTATATCACCCTACTAAAATGGAATTATTCAACATTCATTTGGCAAGGTTTTGGATTTGTGAGCAAGATACCATCATACAGTTCGTCCGCTGCTTGAAGGGTAAAGCAACCACATTTATCAGTTTACCTCTTTAGTTGGCATAGAATTGTGGAGTTAATGCAAGTTTACTTGACTAGTCCCCAGGTTTCAGTCATTGAATTAGACCTTGTTCTCCACCATGGTGAATGGTGCATCATATTGCCAGCTTCTTTTGTATCATTGGTGCCTTAGCGTATTGACATTCCAATTCTCTTTAATAATTAAGGACACTCCGACCCTCTATTATGTTGTAGTTTTTTTTTTTTTTTATGTATTGTCTGTCTCTATGGCCTAGATCGTAATCACATATCTTTTGTTTACCAACTACGTCCTCCCATTGTTCTGTCATCTGTGTGTGCATTTTGTGCCATAGTGGTATAGTTCGGTCTCGCATTACTGAAAATTAGAGCTATTGGTGTTGCATTATTATTTGCAGCGCCAAAATCTCTAACTCTAACTGATGCGAGACCTGTTGCATTGCAAATGCTTGTTTAGGTATATGATTGATGTTCACATATAGTGTACTTTAAATGAGCTTCTTTAGGTTAGAAACCTTCCTTCATTGGCGTGAATAATGTTCAGTCATATCTTTGATCTACCCATAGAAATATTTTGGTCTTCCCGTCTTTCTATTGGCTGTTTGGGTGGATCCTTCCACATCTATTGGAGTACTGCTGAGGCACTGTTTTACGTCTGAAATGTATGGTCTATTATCAAGCGTTCAGTGTTGTCTGTCTTGCTTTCATGATGTTCACAAAGAGATGTTTTTTTTTTTTTTTTTACTGCATCGCAGTTTTATAAAAGTTTATTTTGCTTGCACTCAAATGCCAGCCTGACACTAACGGGGCCTCCCGGTGGCACCTCTTGAGCTCACACGGTAGCGCCTCTCCACGGGCAAAGACACTGGTCTCCTGCAGCCAGGCGGCGCCCTGCGGCTCTGCCGTGAATCTGCCTACTGTCCACGGCTCACCAAGACTAGAGGCTCCCCACTAGTGACAATCACTGGCAAAGCCAAGAGGACTGGCTTCGAAACGGCGAGACCTGTTGGTTTTGCCACTGCTAGTCATACCGAAACCTCCTCCACATCCTTTTACCCTTTTACCTAATTCGACTTTGCCTCTCTCACTATATTTGGTCACATAAGCATCACTTTCCTTCCCCATTTCACCCTCTCTCCCTTTAGTTTGTACTCGTCTGATTTCCCGCACATTCTGTAATTTCATTCTTCTTTCTCGTTCTTCTGCTTCTCTCATCTCTGTCTTCGTTCCTTGTGGCGGCCCTCTTCATCTCTCTCGCCTCTCATTGTCGCTCACCTTTAACTCCCTCTTTCCCTCTCCGTTTATCGTGATAAGTCTGTTTCCCTTTCCCTTTTTCTCCATCTGTTTTTTATTCATTTTCATTTGTGTTTATCTTTCATTCTACATTTTTTGTCCTTTCCAGCCCTTCTCGCACTCTTCTTTGCTCTTAGCCTGAAATAACCCATGCCAGTTTATCGTAGCATCCTTCTATTGTTTATTTTTCCCAGCTTCTTGAATTGCAAATGTTAATTTCAAACTAAGAAGATGTGGTGTTAGAAATTCCGAAATATACGTACTTGGCAACATGCTCAAAGGGCACACTGCGCCAGTTAAGCGTACAGACGAAAAGTTTCAGTGAAATAGGTGTATCTACGGGTAGGTCAAACATAGTCCAGAACTCATGGCCTTTCAACTCGAGGCCACGCCGCACCTCTACCCCCTACAACCCTCCTCTCTGGCCCTCCCGTGCCGCGATTGCTCCTGTATATTCTTCCTCTTTCAGTTTGTCTTCTGTTCGCCCCTCCCCCACTGTATTCTTCTGTGGCTTCGCGTTCCTTCCCTTTGCGTCGCTCTTTGTTCATGTTCTGCTCCCTCTTGTTTTCCTCACCCGCTCCCCCCTCTTTTTTTCCTGCCTCCGCCGTTCTTCTTCTCTCCAGCAGTCTATTGCCTCCTGCCGCACGCCCCTCCTCCTCTTCACATGCCACTCTTCTCCCACGCTTCCCTTCCCCCTTCTTTCCTGCTCTTTCCCCTAGCTGCCTCTTCTCTCCCACTCTTCTTCCCTCCCCTTTCATTTGACCTGGTTCTTCCCTCTCTTCCCTCGCACGTTTTTTCTTATTGTTTTTCCTCTGTTAATCCCCTCTCTGTTTGTGCACTGACTCTGCCCATCCTGTATTTTACTCTCCCATTACTCAACCCCACCCTTTCTCTCATTTTACCTTTTTAACCTTATGTTCTGGCTCTGAAGCAGATAATGAAACCAAGCAAAACAGATCTGGCCTGCTTTCTGTTCACTCTCTCCAAACAATCTGAAGCTTTACTCCTGTTTTTATGATGTTGCTCCTTTGTGATTATCAAACACCTCCTTGAAATATTCATTAACTTTTTTGTCTCCAGCATTTCTTTTGTCTTCTTGCTTCCCAGCACCCTGGCTTTGCTGTAATCTTTATTACAATGTCCCTGCGTGACCTCTGCCATAACATCTGTTGGAGCCAGTACTAGTTCACAGTTTTCTTTAGTGGCTATTTATAAAATAAGTTTCAATTGGGGGTAAATCCCTTTATGAGTCTATAGACAAACAGACACACCCACTCTGTTAGGACCACAGCCGTTTTGACAAATCTTAACGAAACTTTCCCAAAAAGTCTCATCCACGCTAGCTTCTTCCTGGAAGGGTTTGGGATGATACGCATGAGGGTACCGAGAAAAGGGAAGAGGGCCCCAAAACTTGTTTTCCCAATGCAATTTTCAGTAGGAAAATTAGACCCAGCTACAGCAGAAACTACTGAATTGAATTCCATCAAACCACTGAAAGTCACCCGTTATAGTTAAAAAAAAAAAAAAAAAATATCTTTTTATTGTACAGCTTGTAACAGCAGGATACAAAGCCCCAACGGGACTTAGCAGGTCTTGACAAGAAATATGCAATGCAAGTATTTTTACATTAAAACCAATACCCAACCGAGAAACAACCCCCCTACCTCCCCCACCCCAGAACCCGGCACTGTTGAGCTTCCTGAACCTGACGTAATAAGTGACCTGTATACCCAAAGCAGCCCACTAAAAGGCCTCCCAAACCCATCATTCTGAAGAGGCAGTCTATCAGTTCGACCGTCAGTGACAGATCTGGATTGCTGAGTAAGTACCCAGTCAACGGGGCCCAAAAATCCTTGGGCCTCGAGGCCTCCGGCAGTTCCTCTGCATAGATCTCCAATTGATCCCAACAATATACCAATTCACGCATCCATTTTTTCACTGTGGGGAGAGTTTTAGCCCCTCAGCATTGCGCAATTGCCCGCTTGGCAAAGAGTGTGGAGATAGCTACCAGTCTCCGATTGCACGGCCCATTTTTTGTAGGAAGGGTCATCAAGGTGATCCCGCTCCCTCAGGGAGGCATTATATAATTTCGTTATCAATCCCCTACGTGAGTTGCTAACCAGCATTGCCTGTAATGCCGATAGCGGTCTCGGCTCGGCAGGATAGTCGGGATATAGAGCACAAATAGCCTGCCTCACTCGCACATAAGTGAATCCCAGCATCATGTCCCGATCCCGCCCCTCCTGTATGACTGACAGCGGTCGTAACTGGCCCTGCGTGTAGAGGTCCCCCATCCGAGCATTTCCGGCATTTCCCAATCAATTGCAGGCCTGTTGGAAAACGAGGCAGCGTCTGTGAGGCCTGCACAAATAACATGACTACATTTGTCCTTCACTGTGAACCAAACACCCAATTGTAGCGCCTGACTCTCAGAGGGTAGCGTTGCAGAGCAGTCTGAGGCTTACTCAAGGGAGGTGGTGTGGGCTAGTAATCGCCATTTGCAGGTGCGCAAAAATAACACTCAATAATTGATTGTCCAGTCTGTACTTTGCTTTATAAAAGTAAGAGTACATTTATTAAACACACACACTACTCAATACTATGCACCAATTTACAAATATACATAAGCTGTTGGAATTACTTTGTGACATTGCATAACATCTCCACCCCTCCCGCGGGGGGGGTCTAGTACCTCCACTCCCATGTATGCACATCATCTTGCCCCAATGCAGGTAGTTGAACATAATCTGGAGCGAGGGCCCTACGCACTGGCACCATCCCAGTGGCGACCCACCCCATTACCTCAACAAGCCTTTAAAAGGGGTAAACCTGCCTTGGTGACACATGACCCTGACTGAGCATCTCCTACTGACCATAAAGTATGCACCTCTATATCTTAAGGGCTAGCAGTTTGGGGTCTTCACCTAAGCGCAGCAGCAAGAATCCATGTTTACGCACACTTTGGAGTGACAATACTCATCACCTTGGTTGATCATTTGAATGCATTGCAATTACAGCCCCTAAAGGCATCACAGATGAAATCACAAGATTACGCATATACAGCCAGACACCCTGGCAACATAACCCCACTTGGCTTATGTCATCTCCTTACACCTGTGACTTACAGTCCCTTCAAAAGAAGTACTCCTGGCAACTACACTTCTCCTGCAGTGCGCCTCTTCACTTTAAAAGGAATCACAGGTAAAAGCATGGGATTAAGTAAATACAGCCAGACCCCCTAGTAGGAAGGTCCAGCAACATAACTCCATTTAGCTTAACATCACCTTACACAGGTAACTTCACTTTACACATGTGACTTTCAGGCCACCTAAAAAGAAATAACCAGGTTAAATGCATTTCTGGTGCAATTACACCTCTCCACCTGCAGGGGATGCCCTTCTCCAGGCATTCCTAACTCAGCCCTTCACTCCTTGATGCACTTCCTCATTCACCTTCAGCTGTAGAACAAAAGTTCCAGTCTAGAAGGTGTTAAATGCTTGCTGAGCCCTTGAGGGGTTATTCTTGCTAGTCCCCAGGACACCTAGGGTGGGACTTTTCTTCTTTGGGCTGGGGGAGGCTGTGTTGCTCCTGCAGCTCTCCCTACCCCTCCTTCAACAAATGAGGGTGACCCCCCCTCCTCTGGGGGCCACCAGCACCCAAAACAGCCGATTTCCTAATGCCTTGCAAGGCATTCTGGGGCGCTTCATGCCGATTTTCACGCATATTAGATGAGTGGCTCTCCCGCTGTGCCGGGGAGAGCTGCAATGCGCCTCTGGCCGCTTCGTGGGCATCGGTGGGGGGCCTGGTCCCACCCGGACCCCCAGGTGAGTACTACAGCTCGGGGAGCCCACCCCCGGCCGCTCATGGGCATTTTTGGGGGCCCGGTCCCACCCAGGTCCCTTACCGCTTCCTCCGCTTTTCTGGGGCCCCGGTCCCACCCGGGACCCCCCCCCCCCCATGCCTTTTCGATGTAGGGCAGCCTGGGGAGCCCAGCCCGGGGAGCCTAGCCCCGGCTGCCCCCTGCCGGCTCCCCGCATGGCCAGCACTCTCGTGTGCTGCCGCAGGAGCTGACTGGGAACCTCTGGTCTGCCCGCTCCAGCGCAAGCAGACGCAGCCTCGTCCGCCAGTCCTGCAGGACCGTGGGGGAGTGTGGCGGCACTCCGCCGGCCTCCTCCCATTCCTTCTGGGGCCATCTTCACGGGGGCGCGACGGCGCTTCCCCCCGGCTTTGCTTTGGGTCCCGGGGATGGGGTCCCGGGCCCCTCCTCCTTCTCTTCGCAGGGAGCGCACTGGCGCTTTCCGTCGGGTCTCCTCTTCGGCGGGGGCCAGGGTGGGCTCCTGGCACCACGTCTGGGACAGACTTCACGGGGGCGCGACAACACCTCTGGTTTTACTTCGTGGGATGGGGCCCCTGGGGTCCTCTTCGCCGGGGGCGAGACGGCACTCCCCCCTCCTCCACCTTCGGCGGGGGCCATGGTGGGCTCCTGGCCCCCTTCTTCTGGGGTCAGCCCCCGGGGACCTGACCCACCCCGGGGGCATATCTGAGACCTGCGACGGAGACCCCTGCGCTTTGTCGTCGGTCTTCTCAGGGGTCAAAGGTCGCCTACCTTCCGGGGGCCATATCAGACCCTGGGGGTCCGATCTGCTCCATTCTCGCGTCTTCTTGTACCTGGCGGCGTCCCCCCAGTCACTGGGAGCACTCTCCTTCACCCTCCGGGTCTCCAAGAGGGTGGATTCAGCAGGGAGCTGTCTTCACTGGCTCCCTGCGCCAGCCTTTCGCCTGCTCTTCTCCTGGGCCTCTCTTCTCCCTGCGCAGAGGCACCTGCTCCTGCGCACTGGTCCTGGACTCTTCTGGAGCTTTTCAGGACCCCAGGGGCAATCAGGGGGTTCTTCCTTCCAACTGCCCATTGCGCCAGGCTCCAGCACCTTCTGCTTCATCAGACAACACCCCAGAGAGGGCTTCTCTTTCTGTGCAAGCACTTTTTAAAAGTTGAGTAGGGGGCTGGCAGGAAGTCTCTGTTGGTCCTATCAAACAGCGACACATCACTTCCCTGCCCCTGCTCCCACCTTCTTGTCCAGCCTCTTGGCTTGTTCAAAATGGCGTCGTCCAGGGTCTCTGGCCACATGTCTCTGAAGCCTCTTCCCCCCACGCTGCCTTCCCTCGTTTGTGCAGTCTGGTGCCTGGCACCCAGTGACAGCTGCTAATGGATGAGCCTGTAGCCCCACCCATCTTCTCTTTGTGGAGAGGAGGCCCTTGTTTGTGGAAGAAAGGTTATCAATCCATCCAGCTGAGGTCAGCCCTCAGCCTGGGTCTGGTCCTGGCTGGCTCAGAGAAATACAACAGTTCTGTATGACCCAAAAGCAGTACAAATATGACTTTGGACTCTGCAGAATACTTCTTTTCACATCCGCTACAGTGGACTTAAGTGCGTGTCTGGAATCTGTAGGCCTAATGGAAGTTAATCTAACCCATGGGCTCCACATTCCCATAGGGGAATAATGAAGTAAAAAAACAGTAAGACACACTGACTTTCCCTGGCATGTTTCATTCCAGTGTATAAAGCCTATTCCATGTCACCAACCACACCATTCACTTTGTAGCTGCTCCTGGACTGCGCACGCTAGGAATCTCCCCTGCGCAGTCCGTACACGTGTGCACACGCATGTACACATGTGTCTGCATGTAACCAGCCCGGTGTCCCTTACTCCAGCTGCCGCGCAGTGGCCTGGTCAAGCCAGGGGGACATCGGTAAAATCCCCATGCAGTCACTTACATCCTGAGTTCACTGTGGGTGAGTGCCAACTTATGAGGCTCCCCCACAGTAAAAGCTCAACAATTAGGTGCTCAAAAAGCGAAAAATCCGGGCGGCCCATAGTGTCAGAACCTCCTTCTAACAGGGCCGCTCTTGTGTTGCGGAGATGCCAGGGTGTGCCACAAGTGGTTGTGCCGGGGCGTAGAGGTAATCTAGGTGCGCCCTTTTTGCCAGGGATTTCCATGCCCATGCAGTACAATGGACCGGGTTGATTTCAGTTTGCGACCCGCCGTGTCCTCCCAGTAATGCAGCCGCCACTAGTGGCACAGGTAGCACCGAGTCTGCTTCCAGTGCAATATGTAGCTGAATTTGCTGTGGGTGGTACCAAAAATGAACAAACTGCGCTTGTGCGCATAGGGTATATAACCCCATATCAGGGGCTTCAAATCCGCCACGTTCAAATGGCTGCACCAGCACATCCCAGCTACAGCGGGGCTTCTTGCCTCCCCAGACAAAGGACAGCAAGGCTGACTGAAGTGCGGTGAATAATGCAAGATTTAAGTGAATCGGGATGTTGAGGTAGAGGAGTTTGGGCAAGATCGTCATCTTGACTACTGCTATCCTATCCGCTAGGGAGAGCAGCAATTTGGCCCATCTTGCTGCTTGTTCAGTGACCTTGGTAATGACGCGGCCATAGTTCGTAGATATCACCACTTCAGGGTCCCTGTGCAGCCACACGCCCAGATAACGGACCGGGTCAGTGGACCACGTTAGTGGGAAGTCCAATTCCACTTCGCGTGGATTGGCCGTTAGTGGGAACACAGTCAACTTTTCCCAGTTTATGCCTAGACCTGAGTACCTTTCAAACTTCACATACTCTCTGAGTAATTCTGGTAAATACGTAGCAGGCTCTCGTGCATATAACAGCAGGTCGTCCACATATAGCGAAACCACCAGAGGCCGCTGCCGAAATTGTGGCACCGCTTTGGCATGTCGCTGGCACGATTTACACGCCAAAGGCTCCAATGCGAGCGCAAAAAGTATTGGCGACAGGGGGCAACCCTCCCGCGTGCCTCTATTTACTGGAAACGCCTCCGATATCCAGCCTTTCACACGTATCCGTGCCACCGGCTCCTCGTATAAGAGATGGATCCATTTTAAGAAAAAGGGTGGCTTGCCCATGGGGAGCAGCACTGTGAACATATACTCCCAGTGCAGGGAGTCAAATGCCTTTGCGGCGTCCAGCAGTACCGCCACTGCCTGGAAATCCGCCTCAAAATAATGTAGAGTGGCGATCTGGCAGGCACAAATCCCGACTGGTCAGGGAGAACTAAGTTGGGGACCAAGGGCAGAAGTCTACTGGCAATCATATTGGCTTCAAGATTAATCATAGATAGTGGCCTACAGGAGTCGCACCTGTTGGCTGCCTTGTCCGGCTTCAACAACATGACAATGATGGCCTCCTTAAGCGTGGGGGGAGCGTTCCGGTGTCATACGCCTCCCCAAAAACATCCAGGAGTCTAGGGGCCAGATCTCTGGCATAGGCCTTGTCGAACTCACTCGGGAGTCAATCAGAACCGGACGCCTTACAGGTCGGGAGGGACGTGATGGCCAGCTTGACGTCTTCTACGTCAAATGGCGGTGTGAGAGACTCTTGCTGGTCTGATGATAGCCAGCCTAGCGCTACATCCTCCAGATAGGAGTCCACTTCATCTGCCGGGGCGGAAGGCCGCTGCTCATAGAGAGCAGTATAGAATTCTAGTACCACTTTACTTATTTCCGGTGTGGTGCAATGCGCCTCCCCCGCCTTATCTAACATTTCAGTGATAGACTCCTGACTCCGGGGCGCTGCCAGCTTTTCTGCAAGAGAGTGGCTGGGCCTTCCCCACTCCCCGTAATAGCGCGCCGTGCTTCGGTGTGATCTGTGGGCCATTTCCTGATTCACAGTTTCATTGTGCTCGGACACCAAATCGGGGATCGCAGCCAGTGTCCCAGGATTGCGGTTCCGCTCGTAGTCCTGTTCCAAGGTGGAGATTTCGGTGGCCAATTTACGAATTCTGCATTGTAGATCTTTTAGGACCCCGGCTTGTGCGCCTATGCATACCCCCGAATCATAACCTTAAAAGCTTCCCACAAGACGCCTGCGCTTTCCATAGTGCCCTCGTTTTCTTTAAAATTCCCAGTTGCCTCACCCACCGTGCACCTAAAGACTTGGCCCGTCAATGATGTCTGTTGCAGTCACCATGAGAACGGTGGATGGGCACACTCCGGGACCCTCATTTCAAGCAGCACTTGGGGAGTGATCGTAGAGTGTTTTCGCCAAATGACAGACGTCTGTCGCCCAAGGGCACGCAACTTCAGTGAGGAGACAGTAGTTCAAACGGGACCATGTGCCATGCACGGTGGAGATAAAGGTGCTTTCCCTCGCCCTGGGGTTCCGCATCCACCAGACATCATGTATGTTCCCGGCCTCTAAAAGGACAAGCAAGCCGTCTGTTGCCAGCCTGTGCCTTGGAACCCCGCTTCCAGATCTATCTTTAGTTACATCTAGACAAGTGTTGAAGTCTCCCCTCCCTCCACCGAGAATTTTGGAAGGTGGAAACTTAGATATACGGCGCCACACATCAGCGAAGAAGGAGTGATCATCCACATTCGGCCCGTACACATTGACCAGCAACACTCCCGCACCTTCAAGCTTTCCATGCACAAGAGTTAATCTACCCTGGTCATCTGTCTCTGAGCTTAGAACCATGAAGGGAACCCCTTTCTTGAAGGGTATTAGCACCCCACTGGAGTAGGAGTATGAGGAAGCAATCCTAACACCAGCCAGCGTGCACCCACAGGTTTCTCAGAGATTTGGGTAAGATTTGTTTCCTGCAGGAGTGCTACCTGTACATCAAGCCTGTCCAGGTAGGCCAGTACTGACCGGATTTTCTTGGGTGTGTTTAGGCCCCGTACCTTCCATGTAAGGAACTTTAGATTACCACCAACAGTTGTATAGATATGCACAGTAGTTTTGTGAAGGTCTACAGTAGTGTGGTGCCTGGGATTAGAGTCAACATGAGGTCTAAGTGCCATCCAGTGCCCGCCCTTTCTCACCCTCCACCACTTCAGCAGCCCCAACATGACAAAGCCATTCATTCCCTGAATAAACAATTCCCAATACCCAGAACAAAAATTGCATAACATGTGGGGTACTCCCATATGGGGAACGCCAGAGAGCTACTAGCCTCCCTCTAAGTGGGACTTGGCTGATCAGGTCCAATTACTTTGCAGGATAAAGGAACGTATAAATCAACACATTATATCAAGATCATGTGCCTCCAGAAGACCAGCGCCACTATAGTAAATCTCTTGTGGGGGGTCGTAAAGGTCTGTACATAAGTTCGGGATCTCTCCCGCGTGTGGGATAGTAAACCAAGAAATACAGTTCGTCATCACTGCGCTAGCAGGCACCTGCATGAAGTATAAAATGACACATGTTGGAATATGATATAACATAAACATCTGCTTCAAACAATCCACACCATCGTGGCAACCCTCTGGAAAAAGTCATATGACACATAGAATGAGTCCAGGGCCAGATATGCAAATGTGACTTGGAGCAATAATACTACTTAGTGGCAAGGTGTGACCCACAATACAGAGCGCTAACATCAACATAGTTGTCACCACTCGTTCCGCTACTGCTCCTCCTCGTCCGTCTCGCGGCGCCATCTGCTCTGCGTTTTTCACATGCCCCATCGCTGCTTTGGGGGTAGTGAAAATTTAGAAGTTTTCCTCTTGCCCAATCCGTAACCGGGCAGGGTACAGCATGGCGTAGGGAATGCCCTCGGATTTCAGGAGTTTCTTCACATCACCAAACTCCCAACGTGCCGCCTGCACTGCTACGGTAAAGTCAGGGAAAAAAGACAGCAAATTCCCCTGATGGGTGATGGTACCCTTTTCTCTGGCGAGTCTTAGTATAGCAGCCCGGCCCTGGTAATTTAATAGCTGAGCAATTCTAGGGCGAGGTGGAGCGCCCGGTACCGGCCTCACCGCCAGGGAGCAGTGAGCCCGCTCGACTATAAACATTGCGGACAAGTTCTCAGGGCCAAAGGTGTCCTTGATCAGAGACTCAATGAAGGTCTCCATCCTGCCAGTATTGGTGGACTCTGGCAGGCCCGTAATTCTAATGTTGTTGCGACGGGACCGAGCCTCTAAATCTTCATTTTTCGCTTGTATAAGCGCCAGGACTTTTTCTATGTCGTTTGCCTTGTCCGCGACCACGCTGAGGCCGTCCTCGTTAGTGGAGACCCTCTGCTCTGTCTCCCCCATTCTCGCGTTTTGCTTTTCCAGCTGGGATGACATATGGTCGACTCTGTGATTAATTGCCGACATGTTCCCCTCTATAGCCTGAAGTCTTTTCTGCATGGCTATCAGCGTCGTCTCCAACGTGGAGGGACCATGGCCCTGAATGACCGCTTCCGAATCAGAGGCAGCGTTTTGTTAGTTTTGCACGCCTCAAACATGAGGTGGGGCTGTGACCTGTCCGTTTTCACCATGTTGCCTAGTAGTCAAGGAAAGTTTTCAAACAGCAGGCTGCGATGTGGCACGGCACAGGTGTGCTGTTAATGGGTTCCTGCAAACAAGTGGCGTTGTGTCAGTGGGGTTGAATGCAGCAATCTCACAGGGTGCCTAGGTCTATATAGTGCCACACATGCCGGTCTTCAGTAGTATGAGCACCTCCACATTAATGTTGCTCAGTATTGCCAGTGTCTCTCAGCTGCCAGTTGTTATATGCGGAAATCCACTGCCTAAGGGTGCCCAGTATGGAGGGGCCGGTCTCCTCGAGAGGGGCTCCAGCAGCTCAGCCACACCAGCAGATATTGTCCGGTTGATCGCTGCACACAGGTCCCGCGGCCCTACAGACCGTGACGTGATGTACTGGGCATGAGACTGATGCGGGCATCTGTGCCAATATTCAGTTGCGATGTGGCACGACCCTTTCCACCACCCACACCGCAGGTAGGCCGCAGCTCGCAAAGCACGGCCCAGCCCCCAGGCCCACACCCGCCACGCAGGCCTGAGCAAGGCCGCACCCCATTCACCACCACCCACTGCAAGCGCCGGCAACCTCCAGGGCAATGATTCAGCCTCTCTGGGGATCAAGCAGCAGAGCTCCGTCCGTTCTCCCTCCAGGCATCAGGGCCAGTGAGCCCTCTATGCATGAGACGCCAACCTGCCGGATATTCGGAGTCTCGCGGCCCGACGCGCAGCCCAGGCAATGTCTTCTCCAGCCGCCAAAGCTCTCAACGTGGCTCGCCAGCCCCCCGCTGACATTGCAGAGGTACTGGTTGAGTAGTGTGGGCAGTATCAGGGCTCCGTCACCAGCAGTGGTCCTTTGGAGGCACACAGCCAGGCGCGCGCTCTTCTCACCAGTGTCAGGTTGTCGCAGTCGGGCGGCCGCTGCAGCCTCAATCCGGCAGCCCACCCCGCGACTCTACTCAGCTGCGGCTTCTCGTCTCCGGCTCAACCCCAGATGCTGGCGGCCGCCATGTTGTTTGGCACCGGAGGGATCCTGTCTTTGCCGAAAACAGCCACTGCAGAGGCCCCCAAGTGTCCGTTGGGCTCCCACCGGAGGTAGGGGTGTTGTACCATTCAGGGCGATCGTTTTTTAGAAAGTGATGCGTTATATTGGCGTGGATATTGGCCGGATGAAAGATCAGCCAGGCAGAGCTGCACTAATGTGCGGCCATCTTGCCTGGCGCCCTCTAGCGCCCCCCACCCGTTATATTTATCGCAAATAACTGTAATTGGTGCCTGTAGTAACTATAATAAGCGCCCTCGCCATGCCTCACATATTACATCACTCATTGCATCTACGACCTCATTGATAGCATCACTGCCTAGCGTGGACAACAGTTATAGTTACTTGAGATAACTAGAACTGGGAAATTTAAGTGGTTTTGTTAGTTTTAGACATTGTTTTAACTGACATTTTCACCTAACTATAATGTCCATTTAACCTTTGGTTTTGGTAGGAATTGAAATGATATCTTATTTTACATTAATAAAAAAAACTTAAAAATTCACTAGTTGTCATTTTAACACTCGCACACACTCTCTCACTCGCTCACCCACTTTTTTTGCTTTCTTTAATGGGGAGTAAGACCCCAATCCCCTTTTTCCTAACTATGTGTGTTTTAGTCCCTTTACTTTTTTAGGACTCATCGGAGACAGTGCGCATGGCTGTCACTTGGATTGATCTATTGTTTATTTGAAAAACAAAAGAACATTCTAAAAGGGGTCTTTTAGACCGCCCATTACTTGCGTTGATTCAACCCAGATCCGTAACTGGGGGTGAGTGTCTGAAAAGTTTCAGCACTCTGCCCATCATCTACTTGTGTTTGCTGTGTTCACCCTAAATTGGCAGGGTATGCCCAGACGTGGGTCCCTTGCTCACTTTGCCACTGGATTCAAGCTAGCCTTGCTGATGAGGGATTTTACCCCGATACCGGTCCCAGGACGCTTGTTTCCAGTCCAGGGAAGCTTGGCAGTTCGGGCTGGAGTGTTCCCATGAGGCACAGGGTCAAAACTGATTTGCATATAGCTGGGTCTGAACTGGGGTGTCGCTGTGAGCTAAAGAACGGTGATGGATTCAACCCAGTACTGTTACTGTGAGTGTCTGGAAAGTCTCAGTGCTTCGTCCATCATCTCCTTGTGTTTGCAATTGCTGCTATCATGCCAGCATCCCCTCCCTCACTGGCCCTGATGATGTCCAGATTGGACTATGCCAACGCATTATATGCTGGCCTGCCAAAGTATCTTTTGAATAGACTCCAGACTGTTCAGAACATGGCAGCTTGGTTGGTTCTTGGTCTTTCAAGACGTGAACACATCCCCAGACATTTGAGTAATCTGCATTGGCTTTCCGTTGAAAAACATATACTTTTAAAATCAGCTCTCTTCATGCATAGAGCTCTCCATCAGTCTGGACCTTACTATCTTTTGGCCCGAATTGCCTTCTGCAACCCGGCGAGAGCCCTACGCTCATCGAATTATCATCTGGCTAACATTTCCAGAGTTTGTCTGGCTACTGCAGGCGGTGGAGCCTTTTCTTACTGGGCCCCCAGTTGGGTGGAACACGCTCCCTCTAGATTTGCATTAAACAAAGGCTGAAGCTTCTTTTAAGAAAAAGCTCAAGAGCTGCCTTGTCTCCCAGTAATTGTCATTTTGATCTATTTTCCCTAGACCGGTAAGCACCGGGACACTCTTGAGTAGCCGAACGCTCTTTAAAACCTTTTCACTATCAATTCCTCATTCCCTTCTCTGTCCTCTTTCCCTCCATCCCGATCTGTGTGGTTCTTTGTGGGGTTGTGTCCAGGCTTTCATTACTGAACTTCCCCCTCCCACTGTCTGCCTGTCTCTCTCTCTCTCGCTCTCTCTCTCGCTCTTTCACACACACTCTTTCTCCCACTCTCTTCAACTGAAATTGTCAGCCATTACTTGGGGCTAGTGAAAGTTTGTTGCAGTGATTTTATAACATACTCATATGAAGTTATATTAATTGTCTTTTAAGAGTTTCATCAGCATTTATATCAGACTGACTGGTATCTTTCCTGGCTCTAGTGACTAATAGAACTATCTTTCATGTGGTGTCTACCAATTACTGAGACGCAACCCAAGATGCTTTTCATGGAGTCCCACGTCCATATCCAGCTTGCGTTTTTGCTACCTCCATCAGGAGTTTTTTGTGTCCGTGCCATAGCAGCAACATCCTCCTCAATTCATTCTTCCACAGCTCATCTGTGGCCTTCCTCCTCGTTTGCTGCTGGGAATACTGAACAAAAAGTATTTTCCCTGTCCATCATGTTCCCCACTCTTCTGTCAGCCTCAGCACTATGCCCATCAAGTCTCCCTTCCTCTCTGCACTTCATAAACAGGACTTGCCTCTTAGTTCCACAGGCTTTGTAGTTTTCCCCTCTATGCACAAAGTTTGCTATTCTGTCTCACTCTGTTCTTCATGCTGTTCTCTATGTTCTCCGTTCCATCCGTTGTCTCATTCCTTCTTTCCCCGTCCACCAGAACTAACGCCTTTTATTCTGTCCTCTTCTCTTGTTCACTACTTTCTCATTCTTGCACAGTTACTTTTGTGTTCCTCTCTTTTCATTTGCTGTTTTGCATTTTTTTTATGTGTCCCACCCACACAACACTTACCTTCTGCTGCTCCGTGCTGTGCTCCTCCTACACCACGCACCACGTTTGTAGCTTTTTTCAGTACCATCCTCTACATCCTCCCTAATACTTTACTTTCCTTGTAAATATCCCTTCCCCAGTATTCCTTCAGCCCTATTTTTCACCCTGTTATCCTCCTTTTGTAGTTATGGCTTGAATGAATAAATTAATGAAATACTACTTTTTAAGTGCAAACAGCTGCTTCCACAAATATTCCCGGCGTTCGCCAGTAGGACTCACCTATCCACCACCTTGTTCTTCCTAAAGAGGAATGTCTTCAAATATTTTTTTAACATGAAGTGAAGAATATGACGTTTCCTCAGCTCCAGGGGCAAACTATTCCACATTTTGGCCACCTGTAGGAAACTGGCTCTCTATATACTTCACCAAAATGAGGTAGAGTGTGTAGAGTCCAAGTGTCCCCAGAGGTAGGCAGAGGTTAAAGTTAGATAGAACCTTACTCTCTATTTGTGGTAGAGTGGTTGAGCAGTAAGGCAATATCAGAGGACAGTGTTAAGCATTTGATGTACACACTCAGTCAGCAAATGAATTCACACACTCAAGAACTGAACTCTAGGCCAATTGTTTTTGTATAAAAAAAGATACTGTTCAATTTTTAGAACCAAGCGAGCCTGGAACAGGTAAGCATTAAATACTTTTCATTAGTAAGTTGCTGAACATAGAACAGTTTGAAAATGCAATAGAATGTGTACTTTGTTTAATTTACAGAGGATGCAGTAGGTTGCAAAACTTAGCAAATACAGTACATTGGAATCAATAGGCTTTTTCAGTAAATTGCAGGTAAGATACTTTTCTCGTTACTTTTCTAACTCCATGCTGGATACCTAGATTCAGCACTGGGACATTTCCTGAGAACTGGTAAGTAAATACGTTTTGGTTATTCAAATGATTTTTAAAGAATATCTTTAGGTTTCAAAACTCTACACTTGGGTCGTTTTTTTGGAAGAAAAACAGTGCATTGAAATAAATAGGCTTTCTCAGTAAATTACAGGTAAGTTACTTTGTACGTTACTTTTCTCTGCTGGGTACCTGGATTCAGCACTGGGACATTTCCTGTAAACAGGTAAGTAAATACGTTTTGGTTATTTGTGTGATTTTCAAAGAATATTTTTAGATTTCAAAACTCCACACTTAGAAACTTTTTGGAAGAAAATTGTCAATGTTATTCTATGGAGGAAAAACAGGTTATCGGTTCACAGGTAAGTTAACAACTGTGGGAGTTAAGGTTCTGGGGTTAGACTCAGAGGTCCCCCAAGGTCAGTGATGCACCCTCAGCGACACTAGGGCGGCCGGGTGCATTGTGTTGAGGCCCTATGTTATCCAATAGGGGGGAAAGGGGCCTATGGTTGGTGGCTGCTCGCAAGCAGGCCACTGGGTTGTGGGAGCAAAGCTCCTAGGGTTTAGGTCAGGGCAAATGGGGAAATAAAGTAGCACAAAAGATGCACCCTCGGCGGCACTGGGGTGGCCGGGTGTAGAGTGCTGTTTCGACGTCGGGCGCACTGTTGTTTTCTATGAGAAACCTCCGGTTTGCAAAAGCACTTCAGGCAGGGAGACTAAGGACTTATGGGTGCGATCACCACTTCGACAGGTAAGTTGGAAGGTTAAGGGTTGGTTAGGCACAGTTTTTTGGGCACACAAGGCCATGGGGCGTCGGGTGCAGGGGTGCCTTTTGGGGTCGGATCTTCTTACCAGCTCCTGGTCGCGGTTTGGGGGGGCCTTCTGGGTTTAGGCTGCAGGCTTGAGGTAGGTCAGTGGTCGCCGGATCTCGGGTCAGGATCGCCGCGGTGACCTCGTGGTTTTTTTCTACTCGAGCTCAGGCCGGGTTCTGCAGGTGCAGAGTAGGCTGGATTTGCGGTCTCCGGCTGCTGCCAGAGGTTGCAGTTGAACAAATCCGGTGTTCACGAGAGTAGCAGTCTTTGGAAGTGAAGGCAGGTGCTCCGGGATTTTCGAGGTTGCTGGCTACAGGACACACCGGGATTTTGCAGGAGCAGGTTCGAGGGGAGACAGGCCTGTAGGACTGGGGCCAAGTCAGTGGGCGTCTTCCACTTGTTAGCTGGCTGCACGGCTGTTCGGTCCTTCTTCTTCTTTTCTTCTTGTCGCTTCTGGATCTGAGGAAGCAAGGCTCAGGGTGCCCCTAAATACTAGATTGAGGGGCTTTACAGGTAGGTAAAGGGCAGGGACCAATGGGTCCCTTCCCTGGGGTAGGTACACCCCCTATCGTGCCACCCTCCAGTGGGAGGGAGGCAGTAGCCTGTCCCTGGTTGGTTGGGTCCCTCCATCCTCAAGATGGCGGTGACTCAGAGTTTTGCTTCACCTCGCCTCCCCCACCTGAGGGGTGGAGTTGGCCGAGGTGGGCAGACCTCTTTCCCTCACTTGTTTTTGACGCTGGTTCTCCCGCCCAAAGTGGGAGGGTAGAACCAGTGGGGACCAGTTGCTGAAAGAAGCAAGTAGTCTGGGGAAGTTCACAAAGGCGGCATGCCTTTGAAGCTTACCCTTTGTGAACCCTGCCCATCCTGGGGGAGGAGACTTGACACCTTGTCCCAGGATAAGCATTGTTTCAGGCCCCAGAGAGCAGCAGGCTCTCGACCCAGGGGTCCAGAAACATGTCTGTTGATGGCGGCCGAAGCAGACACTCAGTCGGGACTCTAGAGGTGGGTTAGTTTTCAGGGGGCATCTCTGAGATACCCTCTGTGTGCATTTTTCATTAAATCCCTCACTGACATCAGTGTGGGTTTAATGTGCTGAGAAGTTTGATACCAAACTTCTCAGTTTTCAGTGTAGCCATTATGGTGCTGTGGAGTTCGTAATGACAAACTCCCAGCACCATATACACTTAATGGCAGCACTGCACTGCAATTACAATGTCTAAGAATGGACTTAGACACTGTAGGGGTACAGGGCTCATGCACCTGTACCCTCACCACTGGTATAGTGCACCCAGCTAGAGGGGTGACTGATCTATGCCAGGGCAGTGGGTTGTAGGCATGTGCCATGTCGACTCTTCACTTTGTTCTGCACCAAAATACGCAGCCTGCAAAGGCTGTGTGTGTGTGTGTAAAGGTACAGGGCCTCTAAGGGTGGCACAATAAGTGCGCAGCCCTTAGAGGCCTTCTCTGGTCACAGTGCCCTGGGTACTTGTGGTACCATTTACCAGAGGCTGACCTGTGGCCAGAGATGCCAATTGGGTTTAGTTTTGGGGAAAGAACACAGGCCCTGGGAACCTGATTGGCAGGGACCCAGGGCACACCAAGTTAAAGTGCATCAATAGTCTGGCAAAAAGTGGGGGGGGGGGTTACAGCAACAAAAACCCACTTTCCTACACCACCACATATAAGAAGGCCCGCCCCCTTTGCCGAGCTAACTTTATCCTTGAAATGACAAGGAGACCCTGATCGAAGGAGCGATTATATCTTTTCGGCACATACTCTCTGAATCTCTGCAGAAGAAAAGGAGTTCCCTTTGTTATGAATGGCTCCAAAAGTGGTTAGCAGAGCTTTAAAAAAAATGATCCTCTTGTTCAGTGGTAGCCAGAGAAGCTGTTTAAACCCAGGTCTAGAATTATCTTTTTGGGGGTACTAAAAGTAAGCCGGGCAGCATCATTTTGTGCTACCTGGAGTTTGTTTAATAGTTTTGCAGGGAGTCCAAAAAAGAGGGCATTAGTCAAGTCTGGAAGTCACTACAGCCTGCACAGTTTTCTAGTATGCAATTTTCTAAGATGCGTGTGTAAAGTTCCACTTCCATGTATTAACCCAGATCCTAGTGCTTAAATGCAGGATTGCTGTCTCCCCTGCCTCATTTAATAAAAGGGTAAATGCAAATACAAGCATATATGCACACATAGATGGATGTTGGGTCAGCCATCTTCATCTATTCATCTGCTAAGCTGTTATTCTGCCCACCACAGCATACAACATAGGCCAATGGGTCAGCCCACGTCAGTAGTTGGCTCTTTTGCACTGTGAGCGATGGTGTTGATCTGATCAAAAGCATGCATTCACCTAAAAAGAAGTGGTGCCAGGGCTGGTGGTCCAGTACTCTACTCTGTCAATGCTTTTTTAAATTTGTATCTCTCTTTTAAAAAATGTTTTTTCTCATCCTTGTGTGTTTAAATGATATATTCAGGTGATACTATTTCAAAGCCAATACATATTTACAATGTGTATATTATATTTTATATTGTATTTAATATTAATTCATTTTCTTGTGATGTGCATTAAAACCAATTCCCGTATCTGTTCAAGTTCACCTGCCATTTAGGACCGAATCAATAATTCCAGATGTATAAGGCGCGGCTAATCACCCGATAGGGTATCTAGACTCTTACATGTCCGGGAGGCTTATTTGAACAGCCAGGTCTTGAGGGCCATCGGGAATTCCGGAAGTGAGGTGATCGTCCGAAGGTTCATGGGGAGGCTGTTCCAGGTCTTTGCTGCGATGTGGGAGAAGGAGCGTCCTCCACCTCTGCTTCGGTAGATGCAGAGAGTATGGACAAGTGTAAGGGAGGCAGAGAGATTTCAGGTAGTGGTTAATATATGCAGGTCCTTGGTTGTGTAGAGCCTTGCATGTGTGGGTCAGCAGTTTGAATTGGCATCTCTTCTGTACAGGGAGCCAGTGAAGTTGCTTGAGGTGGGGTGTGATGTGGGTTCATCAAGGAAGGCCGAGGATGATTCTGGCTGTGGCGTTCTGTATGGTCTAAAGTCTCTGTAGGAGGTTGCAGCAATTCCTACATACAGGGCGTTGCCGTAGTCCAATTGGCTGGTGATGAGGGCCTGTGTCATGGTGCATCTAGTGTGTAGGGGTAGCCACTTGAAGATCTTATGTGGCATGCGCAGAGTGAGGAAGCAGGCAGAGGAGACCGCGTTATTCTGTGATTTCATGGTGAGCTACATGTCAATGATGATTTCGAGGTTTCTGGCATGGTCGGAGGGAGTGGGTGCGAGTTCTAGGTCTGATGGGCACCAGGAGTCGTTCTGTGTTGCTACTGTTGCCAAAGATCAGTACTTCCCTCTTGTCTGTGTTCAGCTGCAGGCAGTTGTTCTTCATCCAGTGGGTGACGTTTGTCATACATCTGTTGAAGTTGGTTCTGGTGGTGGTGGGGTCGTTGGTGAGTGAGAGGATGAGTTGGGTGTCGGCTGCGTAGGAAATTATGTTGAGACCGTGGGATCTGACCATGTTGGCCAGCAAGGTCATATATACGTTAAAGCGCATGGGGCTGAGAGATGAGCCCTAAGGGACACCGCGGGTGATCTTCGGCTCAGAGGTGAAGGTGGGTGGTGGATCCTCTGGTGTCTTCCGGTGAGGAAGGAGGTGATCCATCTGAGCACGTCCCCTTGGATGCCGATATGGTGGAGTCTTTCGATCAGTGTGTGGTGGGATATGGCTGCAGAGAGGTCCAGAATGGTCAAAGCTGCTGTTTCTCCTCTGTTGAGGAGGGTTTGGATGTCGTCTATGGCTGCGATCAGGGCTGTTTCGGTGCTGTGATTGCTGCGGAAGCCGGACTGGGAGACGTTGAGTAGGTGGGTCTGCTCCAGTTGTGTCATGAGTTGATAGTTAAAGATCTTTTTCAGTACCTACCTGGGAATCGGAACTGGAAGATTGGCCAGGAGTTTTTGAGTTTGCTGGGGTCGGTGGAGGGATTTATGAGTAGTCGTCTGACTTCAGCATGTTTCCAGGTGTTGGGAAATGTTGCAGTAGTGATAGAGGTGGTGAATTCCTGTCCATTCCCTTGGTTTCCCAGGTTGAAGATGTGGTACTGGCATGAGTCTGTAGGAGCTCCCGAGTTTATCGATTTCATGGTAGACATGGTGTCCTGGGTGGAGATTATGTTCCAGGTGGTCATTGTGTGGTTCGTTTTGGTTGTGGTGGAGGTGTATCTGTCGAGGAAGTCTGTAGGTGTGAGTTGCGGTTCCAAGTGTCTGTATATGGTTGTAATCTTGTTGTGGAAGAAGAGGGCGAAGTTGTCGCACAGCTCCTGTGAGGGTATATGATGTTTTTTTCGCTGGCAGCCGGGTTGGAGAATTCCTTAACGATGTTGAAAAGTTCCTTGGTGTTGTTGGCACTGGCTTTGATGTGTGCGGCAAGGACTGTCTTCTTTGTTGCCCACAGGTGGTGGTAGTAGAGGTTGAGATAGGTCTTGAAGGCTGCCCTGTCGGAGGTGTCTTTGCTGGCGCACCATCTCCTCTCCAATTGTTTGCTGTCCCTGTTTCTTGTTCTGAGTTCTTGGGTTTACCAGCTGGCCTTTTTGGAGGATTTTCTCTGAATGTTGCTCTTGATAGGGACGATGCTGTCGGCACAATTGGGCATCCAGGCATTGGTGGTGATAGCAGGGTTGGAGGTGTTGAGGGGGGTCGCCCAGCTGGTCTCTTGAGATTTTGTTCCACCTCCGGTGGGGGTCATTGGTCATCTTGGATGGCAGTGTGGGGGCTGGAGATGCTGAAGTGGACAATGGTCCAATGTGAGTTCTGTGACATGGCTTTATTTGACGTGGTTGCTAGAGGTGCAAATTTGATACAGCGTGTGTCCTCTGGTGTGTGTAGGGTCGTGGACGATCTAGGTGAATCTGAGACTGCTTATACGGTCGAGGAAATGTGCTGTGTTTTTGTCATTTGGGTCATCGATGTGGAAATTTAGGTCACTGAGGAAGATGTAGTCCTTGGTGTCTAAGGCTAGGGGCGCAAGGAAGTCTGCAGTGGTTTTGCAGACGTTGGAGCGTGGGCCCGGAGTTGGTATGCGAGGATGCCTCTGATGGTTGTCTTGTCGTCCATGTGGAGTTTGAAGTTGAGATGTTCCATGGTTGTGGTGGTGTTGGTACACTGTATGGTCTCTTTGGAGTTGATGGCTGTTCATCTACGTTACTTGTTGGTGCTGTCCTAGTGAGTGATTTTATCAGTTGGTAATCGTTGTGTCAATGTCTGGGTTTAGCACAAAGAGTGGTGATTGCAGCCAAACCTTTTTATCTGTGTCACTGGAGTGGAGGCCACTTGTGTAAAGTTCCACTTCCATGTACTAACTCCGATCCTAGTACTAACATTCGAGGTGTATGGTGTGCATATTTGTGTATTAGCCTGTTGTGTGGTACATGCTTGGTGTGTATGGGTGAGCCAGAGTAATGGAGGCTGTGGGTTTCATTTTGGAAGGCCCAGGACTCTCCTCTACACAAGATGGAGGTGAGGTTGTTTTCTCACACAGTGTAAGTATACTGCTGCATTCCTGAAGTTGGAGGGAGGAGACCTAGACAATGAAGTGGAGACCGAGGAAACAAGACTCCTTTAAAAATTTAGTGAGATCTTTTGCTGAGAGGAACTGCTGGTAAGTTTTTCTGTAGCACTCCCATTAGGTAGCTGGTGGGGGTGAAGGGTGGGATTGCATCTCTGATGTTAAGGTGAAAGGGACCCCATTATGGGAGGTCAGCCTTTTGCCTCTTCCTTGAGCTCTGCTCAGTGTGGCTGTTCTAGTCGGGTACAGAAAGCTCACACCTCTATGTGCCTCTGTTGTGGGTAGTCCATGGTAAAGACTATCCTACGGTGATGAGCATTACTGTACACAAAGACTGTGTCTGGGGAACAGATTAGAAAGAGTGATTAAAAGAAGAAACACCCCAGACCGGTTCTGAAAAGGCAGTCAGGAAATCCACATCTGTCTGCTTTGACTGTATAGAAGTGGGAACCACTGTGCCAAGTTCTCTTTGACCAAGGAAGGAAGTGCCCCGCAGAGTATTCCGAAGACTGCTGTCCAACCAGAGCTCGTTCCTGCCGCACAGCCAGCTTCTCAGATATGAGGGAACAGCACTTGAAGTCTTGCCTCGATGCAAGAAGCTGTTCCTCTAAACTGAAGCACCTAGAAGCCACCGTGTCTGCTTAGAGGAGCCTGCCGGCACTGCAGGAGATGTGACTGTCCCAAGAGCACCAGCAGCAGCTGCCCCAGTGTATTGTGTGCGCCCGTCAGAGAAAGGCTTTGGAGAGGAACCTGCCTGCCATGAGGAGTGTGGAGGCAGATTATCCACACGAAGCAGTTCCAGGAGGGAAGTGCTGCCAGCGGTTGCTGCCACTCTATACAAGAACCATGCCCGAGGCGCACTATCTCACTGTAACTGCGAACTGGCCTCTGCGAACTTGGTGCAGGGCTGGTTGTGCCGTCATCATGAGGCTGTGCCCTAACTGGACTGGCAGCAAGAACCTCATCCGAGGTACCCTGCTGCTGTGGCTACCCCTGGTCAACATCTGTTGGCACTCCACCTCTACTCCCAGAAAGTTTCAAACTTATAGGCACTTTCCACTTCTTCTTTGAACCTCCTGTGAACATTCTACTCAAGTGCCCATTATATAAAACCTGCTCCGTCTTTGAGAGGTGTTCCTTCGGTTACTTTACTGTTCATATTGCTCCATGGTTCCATGTGGATGCCTGTAAGCACTTTTACCTGGGCCCTGATTCTGAAACTCTTTAAACAACCACTACAAAGAGTGCCAACCCATGTGGATCGTGAGAAACGTCCTTGCCTTGGCTGCGCCAAACCTTCAGGGCTCTGCAATGTCTCTCGGCCAAGCAGTGTTGCGACTTTAAAGCACTGCGGAGGATTCTAAGGCGACGCTTCCAACTCCCCGCAGCTGTTCGCGCCGATCAGCCCACCAGACCTCCGGTGTGCGCCCTGCGGCCGTCTGTGTATTAACCAAGGAAAGATGAATGATCGGTTCGGAGAGACGTTCAGGCGTTCAGCCCGTCGATTGCACTTACAACCAGAAAGGGACTTCCTGAAATTTGGGAAACGGGCCTAAAATCTACTTCTTGTGGGCCATGCATGGACGCTAACATCTCCCAGGTGCTTTAACCCTTAAATCTATGCACCCTCCTTTGCATCTGCTAGCTTCTCTCCTTTGCTTCCAAAAGGACAGTACCCTAAAGCAGCAATAACGAGGCATGAGAGAAATACTTAAACACTAAATAAAGAACTGAAACATTTGAACACTCTCGGAAAATAAGTGCCCACCTTACAATACTGCGGATAGCGACGTACTCTGGGTGTTATATCACTGACATCTTTTCATGTTTTTTTTCTACCCCCCATATATAAATGAGTTGTGCAAATTGCATTAAATCCTTGGTGAGTGCAGGGGCAGATTGTAAGAGGGACAGCGCCAGGCAGCATAGGGCGTGTTTCATGTGCTGTGGTTCACCAAAATAGCATTAGTGCGACCAGAGAGTCCATTGTCACTGCCCGCTGATGGGAGGCCACAGACCGCTCAATACTTCCACCCACCGTGCCGCTAAATCCGCCATGTGGCACGTCCGAGAAGTGTATTACTTATAATCAGTTATTGAAGCAACGCGGCACAGGAAATGTGCAGTACAGCGGAGTCTCGCATGCCTCGCCGGTACTACATGTGCTGTCATTCGCCAGGCAACTTTCTCCTAATGAATGCTGGAAGAGCCCTCTATTCGTTTGAATCGAAATGAGGGCCACAAACATGGAAAACCACTCGCATTCCTTTCCGTCTGTGCTTGGATTCATGGTCGAGGTGCACAGAATTCTCTTGAATCGCAATATTTTAAGAGTTCCTAAATGTAAACTAGGCTGCAACATACTTTAACAGAAGGCAAGTTTCTGTTCAACAAAACCCCACTGAACTCAAGAGATCTCTTTGGAATGGTGGGAATTACTACATATTTCAAGAAGAAACATTGGCAAAACTAGGTTGGCAACATCGGATCGCTTCATGTGTGTTGTATAGTGTGTCGATCTTTGTAAAGGCAGGTACTTTTACCGAGTGTCCCCACAAGACACAGGGAGCCATGTCACAAGTCAAGGGGCCTCGCGGCTTATCGCCCCTAACAGTACTTTCAGAACTATGTGTAGAAGGGAGGTGGGGGTACCAGCCCCACTGGCTCCTCATTGAATATTCATCAGCTGGCTCGTATGCGCAGCTACGGGCTACTTGAGTTTCCAACCCCCTATAGTTGCAAGAAGTTTAAAACACACTTGAGCCCTGTTGGCAAGTGCAAGCCTGTTGACCAGGTCTACCTTAAAAGCCTTTCAGCCATGCTCATAAGTGCTGGTAAAAAGTAGTGCCACTTTAAACGTTCCAGACGGAAGCCAACCGCTTCTGCCAATGCCGATGCATGCCAGCTGTTTATAAATGTACTGTTTCCGGGAAGTGGGGTGAGGGCGGGGCCAGAGGCGTGCCTGGTACAGCAGCTCCCTCGCCTGCTTTGAAAGATTGACAGTACACAGGTGCGCCTGAGCTCATCGCTGTATATTGCCAAACGTTGACAAAGCCAGTAGTTTCTGCAGCTGAGTAGTGAAAAGGGTTTCTCATGCTCCATCAACACACACACACACAAGAGGTGCTACACGGGCAGTAGCTGGGAAAAGCAGCCAGGCTCATGAATGGCGCTAACCGGATGTCCGGGACCTGGTGAAATGCTACTCCATTATTAGAAGGGTGCCACAGGACAAAGGTTGTCTACCATACACCCTCAACACAAGAACTTCAAGACTGGGTACATGTAATTCTAAACAAAAAGAGAACTGAGCACTCAATAGAATAAATCATCAATTTCCAAAATGTCCATAGTTGAGATACTCTTTGTTCTTTAGGCCTTCTTCTTATTTCAAGGCCCAGAGAGGGGAGGACGGGTTGCCTCGGCACCCCCTCTCTGTGTGCCTTCCAGGAGCGGGCATCTTCTACTCCCGTGAATACATTGAAACCTACAGAATCGGTACTGTTGATGATGTCAGCTTGTCTTCATTTAACATACATACAGGAGTGGCCGGTGTTTAGGACGAGGGCCAGTCGGGTGGGGAATAAGGGTCAAGGAGGGGGGCAATATAAAAAATATTAATGATGAAAAAGCGTACCTTCGGCGGGCCGCATCGCGCTCCCCTGCGCCTCTTCTTCAGGCACAGGCTCCCAACCTGCCCTGCGGCCAATCCTGAAGCTGCTCTCACACGAGAGCTGCTTCAGGATTGGCCCGAGCGCGCTCGATTTGCACGCATGGATAGACTAGGAGTCTGTGCCTGCGCTCTCCAACCCGGCAATGCAGCTGGGGTTGCAGAGCGCTTTACTCCGCATCAAGGTTTGGCCGGCCTGAGACAGTAAGCCAAACCCTCATACACAGTGAAGGGAGTGCACGAACACTCCCCTCAGGGTCGTCACCCCCCAGGCCGCCCCCCAAGACTCCTCAGGAAATGAGCAATAAAACAAGTGTCATTCGGTTTTTCCTTTCCTGACGTTTTTGGGGTGGCATCTCTCCTCTGCCATATCGGAGGAGCCGCCGCTGGCTACATACTTGCGTATCATGAACTGCACACGTGTAAAGGAGAGCCGTCGTACCGCCCAGTAGTGTTGGCACATCATAGAGATGATCACCGTTCTAAACAAAAGCAGACTCTATGAAATTGGATTACACAGTTGACATTGCCACATGCTCAGTAAATCTAGGCCTGTGTCTAGAGGGAGGGGAGCAGCCACAAACCTATGCAGCTGAGGGATATTGCATCTGCCTCTCGCAGCTGTGTTTTTTGCTCACACTGACATTTTGCCACATATATACACTGGATACAAAAGTCTCACTAGGAGAGGCACCTGTGTTTGGAGTACACCCCTTACAGTCCATTGGAGAGATGAGGATAGGGGACTGGATATATGAGGTTACCAGCTTACATTGCCGCTTACAAGAAAGAAGGACAAAGGGAACCAACCACCCACCCACCCAGAAGTAGGGCTAAGATTGGCTGTCTCATTATAGTGCTGGCCAATCAAAATGTTCCTCATTTTGACTGGAATGAGAGCTTGGGAGTCCAGTATCACATATCAGTGAAGAATAGCATAGTTCTGCAAAAGCGGGAACATAATATTTTATTAATCAGAGAAAAAAGGTAGCCAGGCTCACGAATGGCGCTAACCGGATGTCCGGGACCAGGTAATATGCTACTCAGTTATTAGAATGGTGCTACAGGACAAAGGTTGTCTACCGTACAACCTCAACTTCAAGACTGGATAAATGTAATTATAAACAAAATGAGAGTCCTGAGCACTCAATAGAATAAATCATCAATTTCCAAAATGTCCATAGTTGAGATCAATTTTTCTTTAGGGATTATTATTTCATAATCATTTGATAGTCCAGGTTATGTTGATACAAGGTACAAGCAACCACGGGCAAACAACCAATACGTGTTTCGTAATATGGCGAATATGCCTGCCGACTTCCTCAGGGCTGCAACAAGATATCAAGGAAGCTCTGTATAAGAATTACTATAATGTTGTGCTAGAGATATACCAGCACCACCTGCGAAAGGTGATGGTGCATCCCAAGCAGAAAGTGAAAAATCGAATCACCCAAGAGATAGGATCATAACCAAGAAAAAAATCCTTGCAGTATAATGTGACCATTAGATCAGACAAAATAATAGTCCATAGCCAATTAACTGGAGAAACACTGTGAAAGAGAGTAGTATTCCCAAGAAAGTGCACCCAACAACTCTGAGTCACACAACCAAGTGTAAAAAGAAAAAATAGAGTTATTATGAGACAATCCATAATAACCTGCAAAAAAGAGCCACGCTGCAAAGTCCATAAGAGACCCAAATTACCAATCGTCCAAAATGTCCCATTTCTGAAGCAAGTTAAAAGCAAGTAGTCAGCCACAATATATTCATTCAAGAAGGTCCCATCCATCCATGTCTTAATAGTGCCACGGAGACCCGATCCAAAAAGTATTCCCCCTGTATGCGATACCTATAAATCCAGACTAGCCGTACCATGCCTAACATAAACCCACGCCACATAATACAAGGCAATTTGTCAAAAAATTCATTGTCAAAAGGATTCCCCTATAATTGTATAAAGGTCTGAGTAACAGTATCCCAGTATAATTCTTGTATCTAAAATCACCCTGTTGGAGAATATTATTGATATGTGTAAATGCCAAAATATATATAACTCTACTCCTACATATGCATGCTACCAAATTCCTAATGGTATGACCCCGTCCGTTATTTTCCTGTGTACAAATACACTTAATGCAATAAGAAAAGCAGTACCCCAGGCAGTACAATGTATTCCATCATCCCACTAAATGCTTAATCAATCAGAGAGGTCTATTGGTTACCTCTTGGGTATGACCTTACCTCCTTCTGACTGATACAGTGTTGGAGGGTTTGTCAGTTTGCAGACATGAGAATGAGCGCTCCCAGCTTACGCCAACTCACACAGTGGTACAAGGCTCAACAATAGAAGCATTTGCAATTAGAGCCCGCCTGCGTCCTATCCTATACACAATTTTACATAGGATTTATTATTACAGGGTCGGAATGCATAAAAGTGGCTTTTTCACTATGCGGGGGCGCGACTTCATCCATACCATATAGTCATGCTCAGCCATATAAACACATGGGGTAGAGTGCTCTCAGAACTTAGCGCAATCCTGGAGGTGCAGGTACCAGAAGAGCCTAAATATGTCCCTTTGGGGATACCCAATGATTTTGATGTTACACGAATGAAACTCTTGTTGTATAATTTAGGGTTAATAGTAGCCAAACGAGACTGTACTAAGCCGTGTGTGCCCCAGAAACTCCTACTCTGGCTGAATGGAGAAAGGATATGGATCTGTTTATGGCAGATGCATGAGTAACCTACCACAGTAGGGTCAGCCCGCGCAAATTCTAAAGAATATGGGGTGTATGGATGGAAGTCTATGGACTGTCTGAAGCTATTAACATTGCTGTGGGGCCTTGTCTTTAACTATGTTTTACATCCTGTGATGTTTCGTTTTGTTGTACCAGATGCGATCGTGATAATGTCTCCTTTGCCTTCGCCAGTTGTCTAATAACGGTAGTGCTTAGTCTATTGTGGTCCCATCGCCACGTTCTTCTGTTTAATGGGGGAACCCACCAGTACTCCCTTTTGTTATCTCATAAAAAACCCAAAATATAAATATTTGGTAAAATCCAATGGAAGCGCTCATTCACATTTATTTGAAGAGCGTTGCCACTTCCACCCCAGGCTCCACCTTGACTAGACTGCAAACGCAGTAGATTCAGAGCAGTGGCGCTAAACGCTTGCTATGCCAAAAGTCGATAGGCACTGCGAGCTGAGTGATCTGTGTCGTCTTTTGGATGGGTTGTTAGAGTAACCATCTACCTCCGTAATACTAGGAAAACAATATTTCTAGTCACAGGTCTCACTCTCATTAACTGTTTTCAGTATGTGAATGTAATGTTTTTGTTTAAGGCGTTGTAAATTTGATTAAGAGTTCCATAATAAAAAAAATGAACAATAGGCTGCTCTTTCTCTTCCATTTTTATCATTGTCATTCACTTTTATCCTTTTTATGAATTTTGTCTCCTGCCTCACCCCCTCACATTTTGGTGTTTGTCCCTAGCTCCATGTTCATCTTTTCAGGACCTCCTCTCCCCTTCCCCATTTCAGAATGTTCCATTTCCCCTCTGTCGTTAAATTTACTGACTTGCACCCCACACAAATATCACACCACCTTTTACAAGAGAGGTCTCGTCTACCTCCTCTCCCTGTCGACTTCACCTACATTCATGTGCAGGCTGTCCCACTCCCAGGTCCCTTTTGTCAGTACGAGCTCGCTTCAGCTGTCTGTCTGTCTGTCTGTCGCAGATAGCATTGCGTACAATGATGCTTAGAGTGGGCTATGGGACTGCCTGTTGCTCATGTTTGGATGGCCCTTGTGTCTAGCTCAGTTCCACGCTCTTTATTAGACATCTTTGGGGGCTTTTATCCCTATTCTTGTGGTTGTCTCACCCAGGGAGCATTGCTTGTTTGCCCTCACTTGTGATTGGCTGGGTTTGGGAGTGTGTGTTTTTTTCCCCTTGCTCTCTGCTCCTACAGTGCACGTGTGCTCTTTCCCTCACCCCTGAATCCCCACCTCTTTTTGTCTCTCCCATCCATATCCTCTTGCTTTTTTTCTTTTTTATTACACATTTTAAGCTTGCACCAGAGTGTGTTCCCTCACTCTGTCTGCTTCCCCTCTCTGTTTATCTACCATCCCAGGTCTTCTGCCTTTTCACATGTCCTTTGGGCGCTGTCTGCAGCAACTTTTCTCCACTCCATTGGCTTAACCCTCCTCCTGCGCATTCCTCTCCCTGTCCATCTCTCACCGCTATTACTTTTGTCCGTGCTTGATGTTTCTAAAATGCGTTGCCTTAGGTGAAACCAACAGTGTCGACCGTCCATCTCGAAAGTTTGTTTTTTATGCTTTCAAGATGGCCCTCATGTTGTGTGAAGCAACGTGGCATTACGCAGTGTGGCAGGTATCTTGTTTTCTTACTTTCAAGCTTGCCCACAAGGTGCATCAATCTCACACTCAATAAGGGTGACCATGTTGGAAGTATGGAATCATTACTTTCTATGCTTTCATGATGACCACTTCTTTGGGTCATGCCACGTTGCCTCAAGCAAAGGTGGCAGGTTGCAATGCCCAGACATTTTAAAAGCAGCTGACATTGGCAAAGACACACAGCACTGGCAAAGTGACACAGATTGGCGCTACCAATGCTTATTTGTAATGTTCCCCCTACTCACCTTGCATTCTCAAGTCTTTCTCTCTCTCTCTCTGTGTCATTACTTTTCTTTCTCGCCCCTTTCTTTCTGTCTATTTTCTTTCTGCCTCTTCCTTTCCTTTCTCCTTGCTTTGGGGCACCACCGGGAGAAAAACCAGGCAAAACTACATGAAAAACTTCATCTTTAGCAGGCATGGTAGAGCAGAGGCGAGGGAAAGCTGCTAGATCTCGCAACAACTGTTCTTTGTCAGAAGAATATTTGGTAGTCTTGTGATGCTTCTTACTGCGGCCCACTTCAAAATATTGCAGTGCTTGAAGTATTTACTAGTCTAGTTGCTAATAGTTTTCGCTCTTCTTTTTACAGAAATGCTAAACTAGCCAGATGGTATGAGAGATGGATCGCTTCACCGACTTCGGAACGCAGACTGATGCTGTGGTGGTGCTGTCCCTGGCCCAGGCAGCAGTCCTGGGCCTGGTGTCGGACAATGAGCTGCTTGGGGCCACCATTAGCCCCAGCGGCTTTTTCCCATCCTCTGGGAATGAGCTGTTAGACAGCGGACCTATTGAAGCAGAGCAACCAGAGGGTGGAACTTACTCAGAAGCTGGCTTTCGGGTCGCAGCAGAACCACAGGAAGAGGAGGCAGAAAAACACACGAGGAGGAAAAAGAGACCCCCTGTAAGGCTTGTGCCTAAAATTAAATATGAGAAAGTTGAAGAAGAGGATGGAATGGATCACATGTACCCGGTGACTACCCCTTCATCCCGTAAGCATGAACCCGAGAGTAACCCTCTGGAAGGCCAAGAGGAGCAAAACACTGTTCAAAGCAGGAGTGTGAAAATGATCGACCTGAGTACGTTCCACAGGAGACCCCGACGTATCCGGAACTCACACCAACAAATTGATAGAGCTACAGAGACTTATTCTCATGACCGCCAAGACATTGCGCAAGATGGCTACTCTGAGTCAACAATGGATGCAGCCCCTGAAGGCACAGAATCGGACAATATAAAGGGGGAGTGTGATCTGGACCAAAATTCTTTAACAGAGACAGACGGTCATGTGCCCACATTGCCTGGAGAAAACGGGCAGAACTATGTGTGGCAAGAGTCCTCAAATGAGCCTGATTTCGACACCAATGATTCTAGCATGCAACGCAACAAAAAGGCTCAACTGGACCGTCTTGACATCAATGTCCAGATTGATGATTCCTATTTGGTGGAAACTGGTGACCGGCAGAAACGGTGGCAATGCCGCATGTGTGAGAAATCCTACACCTCAAAGTACAACTTGGTGACACACATCCTTGGCCACAGTGGCATCAAACCCCACTCATGCCCACATTGCAACAAACTCTTCAAACAGCCAAGTCACCTGCAGACACATCTTTTAACTCATCAAGGCACACGACCACACAAGTGCGAAGTGTGTGGTAAGGCGTTCACTCAGACGAGCCACCTGAAGAGGCATATGCTACTGCACACTGATGTGAAGCCATACAGCTGCCGCTTCTGTGGACGTGGCTTCGCCTACCCCAGTGAACTGAAAGCTCATGAAGTGAAACACGAGAACGGGCGCTGCCATGTGTGTGTGGAGTGTGGTCTGGACTTTGCCACACTCACACAGCTAAAGCGTCACATATCCTCACACCAGGGTCCTACATTGTACGAGTGCCTAGAATGTAACAAAACATTCCACTACCGCAGCCAGCTGCAAAATCACATGTTGAAGCATCAGAATGTACGCCCATTTGTCTGCACTGAGTGTGGCATGGAGTTCAGCCAGATCCACCATCTTAAGCAGCATTTGCTCACGCACAAGGTATGGTTGTTCAACTAATCTTGAAAACCCAGTTGCGCTTTAATCTGTGATATTGGAACTAACACTTCATGGAGTGGGGGCTAATGCATTGTGGATGTCAAAAGAGGGTGGAGTGTAGGCGTTGTCGTACTCTGGGATGGTATGCTTTTAGATCCAAATAATGCATTTAAAGGTAATATTTTTGTTGTTGATATTTCACTAAACCAAGATGGGTCTCCTGCACCGTTCCGAAGAGGAATGAGATATTAGCTTTTACATTCTTCTAAATATGCAAAAAAGTACATTTAACCACTGTCTGTTCTTATTTAGCCTACACTCAAGTGGAATCTCCTTAGTGTTTGAGACGTCTGGGCTAACGTGTGCACATGGCATCATCACCGCCATGGCTGTACAAGGGTCAGTGCATGGGCAGGCAGACCCTATGGATGTCGTCCTCTCGTATCTATAAGTCCATTTAGATAGGGTTATATAGAAAGTGCATTTTTGTTTTAGCTACAACATCCCATAAAAAATAGACTAAACTTCGGCTAGTCATGCTGACCAGATCCCAGTCAGAAAGCTGCAATTAGGAAGGATATTAGAAAAAAACAGTTACAAAATGAATGGAAACTCCTGCAAAGTCTTTTTTTTCCATAAAAATTCCTCTTTCAATGACATGACTGAAGCTGTAGATTCCACATTTTAAGGTCAAACCTAGACAGCGCATGCGCTGCCTGGGAGACATGTTGCATGTCTTCTGTGGGCTTTTGGCATGCTCATCGATTGCAACTGGCCGTTTTCTGTGCCATTCTGAAATGCTTGCTCTTTATTGGCCTTTCACGTTTAATTGTCCCTCCTCTGTGTGGTTCATTTCCCTCCCATGGCGAACTTACTAAGCGATCCTTCTCTTTGGCCATTACCCGTTCAGGTCCCTCCTGGTCAGCCATCACATGTTCTAGATGGCTGACTACACAGGTCAGAAGTATGGTTTAAGTAGATTGCTATGCCTACAGCTGTGCATGCACTAACTCAATGTCACTTCGTGATGCGTGCGTACTCACATTGGGAACTTATTTTGTTATTTTTTAAAGTGCGCATACACTTCCCAAAGCGTTAGGAAAAAAGATTTGTTTCTATTGCTGTGGTAGAGTGAGGACGTGTTTATCTTTGGCAAGTGTGTGTGTGCGCTTTAGAAAAAGAACCAAATAAGTTTCCAAAGCGTGTGCACACACTCTTCCTGAGTGTTTGAAAAAAGATTGTTTTTATAATGATTATATAGTGTGTGCGTGTTTACATGTCGTTTTATGTGTTTGTTTTAAAAAAAATATTGTGCCTGTTTACACTGGAGGGGCGTGTTTTGTCAACGGCACGCATGTCTCCATCTACATTGGAACTGCGGCACAGAGACACGCTATGACTAAATACATATAAGGCCCCAAAGGCAAGACCGATTGCATTGCAAATGCTTGTTTAGTCCCTTTTGAAGTTTGAAAAACATTTTGAAAGTACTTGTTGTCAATGCAGTGCCACTTCCTGAACATTGCTTAGTGGGCAGACAAGGTGAACTAGAGCCCAAGTTGTAGTCCAGGTACGCAGGGCGGAATCCAAGTGAATTCTTTGAAGGTTAATTGTTTTTATGGACAGCAGTTGAAGGCGAGCTCTAGGAAAGTATTGTTCCTTTAAATATAGAAAGATACTCCATCAGTCAACACGTACATCAGTTCACAGCGGAAAACAAATGCGAAACAAATCAGTCTTGGAAAACCATCCGTTTACGTGGGCTTGAACAGATTATTACCTAAATTTGCTATTAAGAAATCATTACGTGAATGTCATCAGACAAGATGTTGGTGAAACAGTTTGCTTTAATGTCACTCCCGATTTTAGTAATTTTAGTTGAACGTGTCAGGGCTGCAGACCCCCGGCAGAGTCACTGCACGGGGGCATTACTAGCAGTGAAAGGTAGGAGTTCCTGTGTGGGATTCACAGTGCTGTTTACAAAGCGCATTTGGAAGAAACTGCACTCTGTTTCAAAACCTATCCTGTTGGAGAGAATGTATTGGTTCTGTGAAAGAAAACTGACACTCCGGATAGCAAATCGAAGTCGAACACGTTTAATGCAAACAACTAGCCATCAAACATTTAAAATAAACAAGGCAAACAAAGCATGTAATGTAAAAATAAATACATTTTGGTCTTGCATTATACACTTCTTCTGAATGCTAGTGAATGGAAGCAGAAAAACATGCCAGACAGTAACCTATACACGGGCACTAAAGAGCAGCTCCGAGGCTGTTCTCGTGGGAAGAATGCGAGACCTTGGAATAACGATACACATTTCTTGAATAAAAGACTGACTCGACTGCTTTCTGCAATTCTAGCTTCAGTGTGCCAACTTCGGTACAGGGCTGTGCTTAGTAGGACAGTTCGGCTAAAATGTACAACGTACACACAGGATAGCAAAATGACAGTTTGATTAAAATACATGTAAATGTGCAATCCTGCTATGGCTTTAGTGAGCTTCAAGCAGACATAGACACTAAATGAGCACTTATTAAAACACGTGGATCTATGCTCACGCAGTGTATTCGCATTTGTTAAGACTAACAAGCCCTTTCTCTCGTGGGGAGTAGGAAGGGCCAGCAGCGGGCCAAGGTTGTTTTGTTGAGGAAATGGTTTTCTGCCTATGGCTGGATGCAGTGGGTTCTCGCCGTAGCGGGCGACCCCTCCTGGTTGCCACAATATTCCTACACAATACAATGTACATTTAAGCACTAGGTGTCTGCAGAGAAGAGCCACCTCAGATTGCCTCTCACCATTAAGAACAAGCATTTACATTGCAATAGGTCTCGCAATGACATTGTTTTGAGCTATTGGCATTGAAAACGTTATTGTTTTTTTTTCCCCTTCGTGAACATTAATCAAGTAATGGCGTTGTAAATGACAATGTCTTTTACCCCCTGTCGACCCCCCGCAAAGCCCATCAGCATGTGCCCGTCATAAAAAGGAATATTGACAATCGCATCTTAAACATTTTGCAACAATTCTATAGTTTCACAGCAGTTCTAAATTACATTTTAAAATAAAATGTATATTCTCATAATATTAGCACATTGAATGCAAGAGTTCATATGCATCTAGGCAAGAGACCCCTCGGTACACGGAGAGTTTATATGCGTATAGGCAAGAGACATTCGTTACACGGAGAGTTCATGTGCATCTAGGCAGCAGCCATCTCGGTCCACCGAGCATTCATAAACGTCTAGACAAGAGACACCTCGGTACACGGAGGATTCATATTCGTCTAGTAGGCAAGAGCCATCTCTGGCCACGGAGGATTCATATGTGTCTAGGCAGGAGACATCTCGGGCCACGCAGGATTCATATGCGTCTAGTCAAGAGACACCTCGGTACACGGAGAGTTCATATGCGTCTAGGCAAGACACATCTCTGGCCATGAAGGGTTCATATGCGTCTAGGCAAGAGACATCTCGGGCCACAGAGGGTTCATAAATGTCTAGGCAAGACACACCTCGGTACAAGGAGAGTTCATATGCATATAGGCAGGAGACATCTCAGGCCACGGAGGGGTCATATGCGTCTAGGCAGGAGACACCTTGGGCAATCGAGAGTGCAGGTCTGTGGTGACAAGCTGCAGCCCGGGCCACGGAGAGTTTGTGTGCGTCTAGGCAGGAGACATCTCGAGCCATAGAGTTTTCATATGCGTCGAGAAAGGAGACCGCTGGAGGTACATAGCCCATGCGTGTCCAAAAGGCGAGTGTGTACCCAAATCTGGGTAGGCAGAAGGCCAGAGGTTATTTGTGTATTTTTAATAAGAAGACAACGGACCAGAAAATGTGCATGGTAGGAAATTTGTGTATCCTCCCTGGTCATAGCTCCGGGGACGAGCCACTCGCATCTGTGTTATCCACTGAGCTCAAATTCCAACCCGCCTCCAAGCCTTTAGCCTCCAAACGTCTGCCATTTTCAGCTAGTCACAACAGCAGCCACAGCCACCCATCATCATCCACAGAACGAGGAGATGGAGAACGCCTGAAATTAAACCTCTCTGGCCTAACAGGAAGAGATGGGGCCGCAGAGCCCTAAGGTATGCCCTTTCCCGAAGTGCAAGTCACTGCACTTCTGGTGTAACCATTCCAGGTACACCCACAACACCACCCACCCCTGGGAAGTCTAAACCATTCCTTGCCTAGAACTCCATTTTCACTCAATTGTGCACATACCGCTTCAGTTTATTCGACCACTTTCCGGACCTAGATCCACATGTTACCAAAAACTAGTGTAACCTGAGAGTGATGGTCGTTACCCTAGCGTGGTCCAGGTGAACACGCTGCTGCCCTCTACACACTACATTGGCGATAAGGGGCCCGCAAGCTGCGATTAAGGAGCGACACGAATAATCCAAAGAATGTGCAGCATTTAGATAGGCTAGATACGTGCCAGAGAGCAGGGGGATCGGAGATTATGCACACGCACGTGAATGCACACGTATCGACTGTGCACACGTAGCAGCACTGGACTAAAAATCCGCTGCGCACAACTGATCAGACTTAAAAGCCATTGATATGTGTGCCACACATGCGCGCATCCTGCTTTCATCATAGTACGGTGAAAGGGAGTGGGCGCCCACTGCCTCTTCCCACCCTTCCTCCATGCCTCCCTCCTCGTAGGAGCTGCTGCCGGGGATGAACCGGCCATGGCAGCCAGCCTCACGGGAGGTCACACGCTGCTGCTCTTAATATTTTCCAGGCTCCTCGCCCTCCTCCTCCCCGCCGCCGCGGGCAAATCGGCTCCTTCATAGTGCAAAGATCCACGGCTTTCGATCCCGGCCGTGCCATCTTAGAGGCAGATATAGAGGGGGTGGTGCAGCACGGGAGCGGGGTGGGGGCAGACGGTTCACGGCAAACTTCTCTGGGCAAGGTCACTGTGTGCTTGCAGATACAAAACGTACTGTCAAACAGGTTTACCCTTCTGCAGGACCTATCAATGGAATGCGTAAGCCTCTGGTGGCGGCACAGCAGCAATGGTCATGGGTGCCACCCTACCCCTCATTTACAGCTCAGTGGGGAAACCGAGATCCGGTTGAGAAGGTGACGGTGCTTTAGAGGGCTAAACCTATTAAACTGATTGGGGGGTGATCTTGTGGTAAAACTACAGGAAAAGAAACGCAGTTTGTGGGGGATGGCGTTGGGTGTACCCGGGCAAGATGTCCCCCTGGAGTGTCCTTGCTGGAGAAGGTTCCCTTCTCTTGTAGGGAGAAGATCACTGGAATACATGGAGGGGTGCAGTGCACCGTCCCCGGCGTCTTTAGCTATAGTGTATAAAGTGAGAACTACACCTAACCATGGGCAAAAAAGCGCTTTACAATCACGTAGCACTTGTTATCAATAGGCAGCAAACTTACAGAAAAAGCAGTAGACACTGATTAAAGAGACCTGAAGAAGACTGAAGACCAAGCATCCTTGGTATTTAGTCTTCCGAGCCGACCCTCGGGCACCGGATGTCATTCTTTTTCAAATTAGGCACTGAGTAATGTAAAGAGCAGAAAAATACGTTGCTGGTAAAGCTTGAATACAGCGAGGTAAAACAGGCGACAATACAATAAGCACTTTTATTTAATGACAGAGGGCGTTTGGGATAGACCCGTCTGAAGAAAAAGAAGAGGACACTTTAGGGCATTTCTAGAAAATTGAGAAATAAAGAGCACGGTTATCGGGGTTGTTGGTGCAGGGACATAATCATAATCCATTCTCAACTGAATGGCTCTAACAAATCTGTGCCTTCAGCAGCCTGGGTTAGGAGAGCCAGTGTGAGGAGAGGGAAGGGGGGTGGAGAGAGCAGAGCAGGCCGAGCAACTCCATTGTCTGACGCTAATTAGAAACAGATGGCCCCCTATACAGATAAGGAACTGCTTCATGACAGCCGTGAGGCAGACGCCCCAGTCCGGATGGGCCGTCCAAAAGGGAGAAAGGGCAGTGGCCCAAAAGCATCCTTTTCAATGGGAATCCAGTGTTTAGCACAAATGCTAACGGACCCAATGAAAATGTTGGGCGGGGCTTCAAGTCCCCATCTAAAATCTCCTCTCTCACTTTAGGTCTCGCTGAGCGTGCAGCGCATGCGCTGCAACACTAGGCGAGACCTAAAAACCCCAGATCTTGAGTTTATAACTCAAGATTGTGCTTCAGTAAAAAACTAGTCAGCAGAAAGGTACCCAACTGACTACAAAACCCTCAAACCTATAAAAAATAACTGAGGGGAAAAAAGAATGTGCCAAAAATGCAAACTAGGGACAATAGACCATAAAAATTACGTGGGTAGTGCTACAACGACGAGTTCAGGTTTCTCCGCTTTTTATATGGTGTAAAACAGGAAACCTAAAAACAGAAAGGAGGCACTATCTTAAATGGGTCATTCCATTAAAAAAAAAAAATATATATATATATATCAGAAAACCTCTCCTTCAACAAAGAGAAGCAGCACTCCAACAACTTAAATCCTTTAATTAAAACGCGGCAGTCCTTATATATTTTGGTCACCATTGACCTTCTTCAGAGGCGAGCCGGTGTGGACATCGGTAAAGAACAAGAGAAAACCACCAAGTGAATCACAGCTGTTTATAATGATCGCCCCCTGGTAGGCGTCCAGATGGTTTGGGAAGTGCATTCTGGTACTTGTTGCTCTCTGTCCCAATTCAATTACAATCCTCCAGTGGATGATGTTCCGATTTTTGAACAATTAATTAATTAAAGGTCCGTTGCGTCTAATACCAGCCCACTTTCAGAGCTAGTGAAGAACCATGCCGAAGCCAGGCTTCGGCAGTGCCGTTGCCCTCTGCTTTCCGCGTTCGACAAAACAAGGTTCTTTTTCGGGCAGATACCGGCACACTTACTGGCGGGGTATATATATATATATATATATATATATATCAATAAACCAAATGCAAAAACCGTAACTTGATTGCAGCGCACATCTCACCATGTCCCTGTGAGGCCACTGTTGCTATCCTGCAAACATGTTCCTCAAAAGGAAGAGCAGCCATGGTCACCGCACTTCAGAAATGACCCGACGGTGGCTCCACCCAGAAGGAAAAGAGATCCAAGATGCCCCCCACACACATGCACGCAGAGTTCGGTCCAGTGTTCAGTGCTGCAGACTGCAGGGTGCCGGCTGGTCTGAGCATGGGTGAGTCCCTGCAGGACAGCAAGATGTCACCAAGCTCGCAGCTAGGCAACATTTTCTGGTTGGCAGCACAGCCCACAAGTAGAGCAAACAATTTTTAAAATAATTTTTAAGTACAAGCTGAGATCAGGTTGTCGTTTGAGGCAACAAAAAAAGAGCATGAAAGAAGGTTTATGTTCTGTAACAAGGATTGTGTTGTGCGTAAATATAAAATTTACACCCCATGTCATTCAGTAAGAAATAGACGTTCTTTTATTTAATCAGAATTCATTTATTTTTACTGTACATTGAAATGTCCCTCTCTTTACATACTAAGTTCTCTGCATTTATGGTTTATGCCTTTATCTCCAAGTGTCTCTTCTCTTAAGTGGGAGAACTCAAGAATTGAGACTAGGACATCTGCCTTCCCCTACTACCATCTGCCTCTAGGGAATTTCTCAAGAGTCTGTCTTGTACCTTTTTAATATCTATATGAAGCCTTTGGATACTATAATTGGGTTTTTAGGTTAGACTTCTGTTCTTGCAAGGAAGACACCCTAATCTTTTTCAACATCAGCAATGCCACCAGTGAAGTCCTCCTACTGCAAGGGTGTCTTTCTGCAGTACGGAGCTCGATGCAACAACACAAGCTAAACTTAAACAGCAAACAAAACCGAAATATTGATTACTACCTGGTGCAGGTAGACTGGCATGTGTTGCTGAGCTTCTTTGCATCTGTCTGGATTACTGTGAGTCTTTATCTGGACATGAAAATGACAATACTGCAGCGCTTCCAATCCAACCAACATCAGGCGCCACAGATAGGGCCTAGGGCCTATTGCTCCTCGCTTTAGCCACACCAAGGCAAGCCAAGCCTGAACACCCTACAATAGCTCCCTATTAGCCATCACATTACCTTCAAGGTGTCTCGTGTTCTGAACACTTCCTCTGGCAAATCTCCTAGGTTGACTGCCGGTTAATACATACATTTTTATTGTGCAATTGATTAAAATCATTGCAATTCCTTCTCGATACATACCATGTTACTAAATAAAAAGTGAACAGAATCCAGTTGTGCAAGCAATGTGCTGCAGTAAATACATAAAAGTTCTGTTTCCATTACAAAAGAATATATAGGCATAACGTTGCATATTAATAAAATCCTCTATAACCTATGGAAAAAGAAATAAAAGATCATATCCAATGTGTATGCAAGCATCTGTACTTAAAATTGCAAATTCAACTGGCGAAGGATTCCATTCGAACTTTTCCTCCTTAGCGTTCCGCTCGCTATCCTAAATGTGCAAAAATCGCAAACGTAAGTGCAAGGTCAACAGATGTCTGAGTGGGAAGAATAATCCCACCCTGCCAGAGATCTCCTTATGCACTAAACCTATCAAAGCAGAGTGGGGCTTTTTTAGCAATAATATTATGACATCTGTTCTAAAGGACCATCAGTAAAACCAACATGTGCAAAACAAAAACCACGAAATAAGGAGCGGAATTAAGTGCAATACTAGTGTAAGATTTCATTGGAGCTTTCGTTTTGTTCCATCAAAGGCGGCGTCTCTGGGAGCTGAACTGAGTGACATTAGATATACAAAAGAGCAAATAAAGTGCCTATGTGCATGGTTACTAACAAGCTGGATGACATTGACATCGAGCAAGTTAAGTGGCAAAGTTTGTGTTGACACAGTGGCACCTTGCTTCTTAGGGCTGTTCTTGACACCTGCATGAATTTGCCAAATCTTCTCCGTTCCGATGGAGCCGTATGAAAGAAGAGCGCTCCAGTGCTTCCACACACTTGCGTTTCCTTTGTCTGACAGATAGTTTTTAGGTCTCGGCTCGAAGGCTGCGCTTGCGCAGTCTCGATCCGAGATTTAATGACTTGGAGAAGAGGGGCTTGAACCCGCCCCTCTTCTCCCCTGTTCTCCATTGGCTGGCCTCTTGAATGCTGGCCAGCCATTGGAGGAGAGGTCCGTCATTCCGATCAGGCCCCGTCCTTTTCGGATCGGGGGCGTGTTTTTTTCAGAAAGTCTAATTATCTCCTCCAGCCAATGGCAAGAGGAGATAAAAGCAAAACACGCCCCCGAATCCGAAAACGCCACTGCGTTTCTCCGAGGCATTTCTGCTCTGCCTCGGAGAAAGGCAGTGGTGTGCTTGCCTTTTGCTCTGCCTTGTTAACATAGCTCATTGATTCGGCGATCCGTACCTTCTGGCCGCTGTCCTCCGCCCTCTGTTACCCGCTGGGATGCACCAGCACCTCATCCCGGCTACATCTTCTCGCATCCCCGGCCTCCAGGTCCTCGGATGGTGCATGCCTCGCGCCGGCGTTATTTATAGAAGCGCGCGCCTAGACCAGCGTCTCTGCAGCAGGGCTAAAGTATCGCCGCTAAAATACCCAACCGAATAAAAACCGGGCGCTACAGGCTGTGCTTCCCCTGGTGCAGCCCCGCAGTGCTGTGCCCGAGCTCCGGTGTCTTCCAGTTTTGCAGCGTGAATCTTTCTGGATTCACTATGCTGTGCATTATTCCGCGATCTTGTGGTTGGGTCCGGATTAGTAGTCTTTTCTTTGTTTTTTTTTTTTTGTAGCCCAGGTGGGCGTCGACGTCCACCATTTGGTGCACCTCCCGTGACGTCGTCGTGCTTCCTGCGGAAGTCCCACCTTTGGGGCGCCATCTTCAGATTCTTTTTTCCGCCGTTGGGTCTGGATCGTCATCGGGAAGCTCCAGAAATTCACTCGGAGGAAGAAGGAAGAAAAGCGAGTTTCATCGATAGAATCAAGAGAAGACATCAGGAATAGAACAGATTTCATCAGGAGCGCGAAGAAAGAGGACCAGCGAACCTTTTTTCTTCGACAGCCTTGGAGAATGCACGCTCAGAGACCCTGAGCGAAATGGACAAGACGCCATTCAAGTTCTGCCCAAACTGCCACCACAAGTTCGCGCAGAAAGACCAGCATCCGGTCTGCAACCTCTGCCTACCGGTGGATCACCAGAGTATCGACTGCAACGCCTGCTCAGCCTTCGCGCCGAAGACACTCAGGGTGAGAGAGAGGCAGAGAAGAGCCAACGCCAACATGGATGGCAAAGGGAAACCCCCGACACTCTACGAGCTGGGCCTCGACACGGACGACGAGGACAACGTCGCCGAGACAGCCGAAAACTTCACGGTCGTAGAGACCGACAAGAAAAAAGAAGACGAGGTAAGAGAATCGTCGAGCGCAAATCAAAAAACACCTCGAAAACACGAGGGTGACTCGAGAAAAACTGAGTCAAGGTCCACGAAGGGAGCCCCGGCGCTGAAAACTTCGACGTCCAAAGGGGGAACTTCGGACAAAAGGCCCAGCGGATCCTTACAAAAGGACTCCCTGGTGCAGAAAGACGCCGAAAGGCAAGGGTCGTCGAAATCATCCCATGAAACTGGTCGATCGACGCAGAAAGAACGTTCGACGTCGACGCAAGTTTCATCGAAGAGACCCGCGGTCGACGCCGAAAGCATCTCCGAAATGGAGAAAAAGAAGAGGCGGCTCGAGGCCGAAATGGAGAACATCCTTCAAAGGAAGAAGGAGTTCGACGCCAGGATGAAGGAATTCAAGATTCCAACGGTTTCATCGGCGGACGTCGTCGAGGTCGAAGACGAGTTCGACGCCGAAGGGCTGACAAGGGATCTCGAGGAAGAAGAGGAGCCCTATTATGAGGAAGAAGCCGAGGAAGAAGACCAACAGTCGTTCTACGAATCGGCGGCATCTACCAGCAACGACGTCGAATGGCACGATCTCGACACCGAAAACCCGGAGGAGGCCGTGGACACGTACCCCTCGAGGCCTTCGCCACCCGACGACATCGGGGTATACAATATGGTGGTGAAGAGCGCAGCAATGGCCTTCGGCGTCAAACTCGACGAGGAGAGGCCGAAAGCCGATTTTCTCGTCGAAACACTGCTCCCCATCCAGACTAGGAGTCAGTTCCTCCCCATGCTACAAAGCGTGATGAACCAGGGGAGAGAAGCCTTCAAGGAGCCTGCCACCTGCCGGTCGATCACGCCCAGGACAGAGAAGAAATATAAGCACTCCTCCCTGGACCCACCTTACATCAAGGGTAGCGTCACCGCAGACTCCATCATAGCCTCCACGGCCAGGAGAAGGGCCAACGTTCCAGCAACTTCGGGCCCACCTCCGGATAAGGAGAGCAGGAGGATCGACCTCACAGGCAGAAAGGTCGAGAGGAACGCCGCAATGCACTGGCGCATGGCGAATTCGAATGCACTCCTCAATAGACACCAATACCAACACTGGGATGAGATGGGGGAGCTAGTAAAGCACCTCCCCGAAGAATACCGCCAGAGAGCCTCTCACCTGGTGGATGAAGGCAAGAACATCGCCAACTCCTGTATAAAGACGGCGTTGGATGGGGCAGAGACTTCAGCAAGACTCATGGCCATAGGGGTCACAGAGAGGAGGCATGCATGGCTAAGAATCTCGGGATTCAAACCGGAAGTGCAGAACAACATCCTTGGCACCCCCTTCAACGGAGAGACACTGTTCGGAGCAACGGTGGACGAAAAGCTCACCCAGCTCAAGAAGGAAAACGAGACAGCGAGGTCCATGGGGGCCCTACAGCTGAGGGGAATGAGACGAGGAAATCCCTCGAGGAGACCCTACGGTAGAGGTGGAAGCCAACAGGGGACGTCGCACCAGGCGTTCCAGCAAGGTCAGCAGGGCGAAGGTCACGGACAAAGTCAGCAGAAGCAAAGCTGGCAATATCAACCTCGGGGCCAGTCCTTTCGCGGGAGAGGGAACGGACGTGGCCAAAGGAGGAGAGGGGGCGATCAGCCCTCCTCGAAGTGACTCAGCACGCAAGAAGACGCCTACCCTCGTAAGGTCCCCAAGGGTGAGGCGCAAAAAAGTGTCATCAGGGGGAAGAGAAGATTCAAGAGCCTACGAGCATACGTCACCAGTAGGCGGAAGGCTGAGGTTCTACCTTCAGGAGTGGCGGCGTATAACCACAGACAAGTGGATACGGAACATCGTGCAGTACGGATACTGCGTAGACTTGGAGAAAAGACCTCCAAACAGGAAGCCAAGGGGAAGACAGAGATCGGCCCAAGAACTGGCAATGCTCAGAGAAGAAACGCGGAAACTCCTACAAAAGGGAGCCATAGAGACGGTGCCGTTCAGGGAACGCAACAAAGGGGTCTACTCAAACTACTTCGTGGTGCCGAAGGTAGACGGAGACCTCAGACCCATACTGGACCTCCGTTACCTAAACAAGTTCATCAGAACGCAAAGGTTCAAAATGACTTCACTGCAGGAGGTACTGCCACAGATAAGAGAAGGGGACTTCATGGTCACCGTGGACCTCAAGGATGCCTACCTTCACATCCCAATAAACAGAAGACACAAGGGCCTTCTAAGATTCAACATCGAACAGGAACACTACCAGTTCACAACCCTGGCCTTCGGATTAAAATCTGCGCCAAGGGTCTTTACGAAATGCCTGTCGGCGGTAGCGGCACACCTACGAAAGCAGGGAATACACGTATACCCCTACTTGGACGACTGGCTGGTCAAGGCAAACTCACGCGAGAAGTGCGAGAGGCACGCAAAACGCGTAACAGACACCCTCACAAATCTGGGATTTTCCATCCACTGGGGAAAATCATCGCTGGAACCGGAACAGGTAAAGATTTTCCTGGGGGCAAAGATCAACTCCCTCAACAGTACAGTAGTGCCCAGCGACAGGAGGACAGATGCTCTACTGAAGGAGACGCAGCTCTACCAGAAGGGGCGAGCTCTGACAGTGAGGGCGGTGAGCAAGATGATGGGGATGATGGCGTCCTGTATCCAGCTGGTGCCGAATGTACGCCTGCACATGAGACCATTCCAGGAATGGCTGCAACAGCAATGGTCACAAGCAAACGGAAGTTGGGAGGATCTAGTGGTTGTTACGTACGCAGTGCAGGAGGAGATAACTTGGTGGAACAGAGACAACATAACAACGGGGAGAAGCCTGACACCACCAAGCCCAACAATGACCATTACCACGGACGCATCGCAGAAGGGATGGGGAGCGCACATGGACAACCTCAGAGTGAGGGGTCTATGGGCTCCAGCAGACGCGGTCCGCCACATCAACTACCTCGAGTTGAAAACGATACTGTTAGCCCTGAAGGCATTCCAGAGACACCTGTTCGGCCAGAGGGTGTTGGTACAGACAGACAACACCACGGCGATGTTCTACATCAACAAACAAGGGGGGACACAGTCGTTTCCCCTCTCATCCCTAGCTCAGGAGATTTGGAGATGGGCCATACCTCTCAAGATAGATCTACTGGCAATTCACCTACCAGGGAAGGACAATGTGGAGGCAGACTGGCTGAGCAGACAGACCTCAGCATCACACGAGTGGGAGCTCAATGGCCAGGAAACGGAGAAAATCTTCCAGAGATGGGGGACTCCCACAATAGACCTATTTGCAACACGCCACAATGCAAAATGCCAAAGCTTCGCGTCCAGGCAACCAGATCAGCAATCCAAGGGAAATGCCCTATGGATAAGCTGGTGGAGGACATTTGCCTACGCCTTTCCACCGATACCCCTGTTGCACAGAGTGCTCGACAAGTGCAGAACCAGCAACATGACTCTGATCCTGGTGGCTCCACAGTGGGCGAGGCAGACATGGTTCTCACAGATTCAAGAAATGGCACAAGGCAATCCGTACAGGTTCGAGAGGAGAAAAGACCTGCTCTCAATGCAAAACGGGGAGGTCCTGCACCCAGAGCCAGAGACACTCAACCTAGCAGCATGGCTCCTGAAGACCTAGAGTTCGCACACCTAAGGTTACCTCAGAGCACTATGCGAGTGCTACGGGAGGCAAGGAAACCTACTACAAGAAAGTGCTACAGCGCAAAGTGGAAGAGATTCACGGTGTGGTGCAGGAAAAAGGGCCTGCAAAACAGAATGACAAGAGACTCAACTGTGCTGAGGTACCTCACACACCTTCTAAAGAGTAACCTCTGCTCGAGCTCCCTAAGGGTACACCTAGCAGCGATCGTTGCCTACACCAGAGGTGAGAAGGGTGGAAGCTTCTTCACCTCGCAGGTGGTGAAGAGATTCATGGAGGGAGCCAAAAGAATGGCACCCCCGAAAAGGTTGCCGCCGCCGGCATGGAATTTAAACGTGGTTCTGACGGAGCTCATGAAGGCGCCGTTTGAACCCATTCACAAGGCCACTCTACAAATGTTGACGATGAAAACTGCCTTTCTAGTGGCCATAACCTCACTAAGCAGGGTGAGCGAGCTTCAAGCACTAACGCTACAGGAGCCCTACATTCAAATTCACAAAGACAGGGTAGTCCTGAGGACGGACCCACACTTCATGCCCAAGGTAGTGTCGGCGTTCCACATGAATCAGAGTATCCAGATACCGAGTTTCTTCCAAAACCCGACTACAAACGCAGAAAAGGCCCTGCACACCCTCGATGCCAGAAGAGCGGTGATGCACTACATTGAAAGAACCAAGGAACTCAGGAAGTCGAAGCAGCTGTTTGTGTCCTTTGCTACTAGCTTCATGGGTAGACCAGTGACCAAGGGCACCATCGCTAGGTGGATTGCCCTCACTATTCAATTCTGTCACAAACAGGCTGGACAGGAGCTAACGGAGGGGCCCCAAGCTCACTCCACAAGGAAGAAGGGGGCCACAGTTGCCTTCCTGGCAAACACGCCCATCCAAGACATTTGTCTCGCAGCAACTTGGGCATCTGTGCACACGTTCACAAAGCACTACTGCGTGGACATTCAAATGAATAAGGAAGCACAGGTCGGACAGAAGGTGCTACAACACATTTTCAACGACCAGCGATCATCTTCCACCCAGCCACCACAAAAATAGGAAAACCGCTACAAAATCTATGCACAGCATAGTGAATCCAGAAAGATTCACGCTGCAAAACGAAAAGTTTCTTACCTGTCGGTGTAGTTTTGCAGCTTGAAGATCTTTCTGGATTCACTAGCGAACCCACCCACCTCCGCCAGGAAGATGAGGCTGGAGGAAGAGGGGGTGAAATGGATAGGATCAAAGAAGTGGAAACGTACAGAAATATGTCAATCGCCTAGGGTTAAAAAAAAAAAAAAAAAAAAGGGAAAAAAGAACCCGAAGATGGCGCCCCAAAGGTGGGACTTCCGCAGGAAGCACGACGACGTCACGGGAGGTGCACCAAATGGTGGACGTCGACGCCCACCTGGGCTACAAAAAAAAAAAAAAAAAAACCAAAGAAAAGACTACTAATCCGGACCCAACCACAAGATCGCGGAATAATGCACAGCATAGTGAATCCAGAAAGATCTTCAAGCTGCAAAACTACACCGACAGGTAAGAAACTTTTCGTTACTGTCACAGACTGATCGGCCCTCCGAGACGGACCGGCGCTATTTTTAGCTCCTTTCCCATAGAGCAGAAGTAGAGATCCCATTACAATCCACAGCCATAACACTGCAGCACTATTCATAGTGCAGGGCCCCTCTTCCTTCGCCCCCGACCTCCCTCCTTCCTCCTCCGCCGTCCCTTTCTGGCTGCAGTTATGAGTTATACAGAGCCCCGGGCGGGCCCCTGGATCCCTTGCCTTATTAAATGAGATATCTGACGCTCACCCCACTTTGCTTCGAGGGCCTGGATGGGCGGGTCCACACGTACATATATACGTTCGTAGGCCAACCAGCCCGCACAACGACCAGTCAGTCATTCGAGATGTGCCATTTCGTTCCCATACGCACATTCCCGCTCAGGTGTGAAGCCATAGGCCTTGGCAATGGAAAACAATGCGTCCTTTTCACCATAAATCAAAAATCGGGGTGTCCCGGAACGTTCAGGTGAAGACAGAGGTTGGCGGAGTGGAGCCAACAAGCTAACAGGGAGAGTCGAGCCAAAGCCGAGCCAAACGTCTGACTTGGCTCCGAGAGCCGGCACACGAGCCCAGACCTGAAACGTTCACATGTAAACCGTGCTACACAAATCATGAAAACATGAAAAAGCCTGATTAAAATTCGAAAACGTGTATTTCGTTATCACGACGCGGTTCGCATGAGTACGAGACATCATATCACTGCATTGAGAGGCAGTTACAAAAGAGACAGCCTTTAAACCCCAAGTTAAAAACATTCATGTCCCGGGCGCCAATGCCAATAGTGATTTAAGTGGGAAGTTAGTTGTCATCTGGACCCTATATGTGGGCTACTAGACTCTTTTTATACGTCGAGCAACATCGTAAGATATTAAATAAAAGACGAGAAATATTTACCCACGATCACCCAGTTGCGTCAAACGGGGAAGCTGGGATTAATCTCAGTCGTTCTGATTTCGCATTGTGAAACTCAGCCTCTAAATTCCTATCTCTTGGCACGTGAGGTTACAGGGCGGGTGGCAGGCAGAAGCCACATGCAAGATCGGCTCCCAATGGGCTCGAAGCGGCAAGAGAACTCGAGCTGAGCCTGGCTTCAGTTGCTCATTCACCTCTTAAAAAAAACAAGCATTTACAATGCAATGGTCTCGGCATTGGTAAAGATAGAGCTATTGGCATTGCTCATGACATTATTTTTATGTTTTTGTTTTTAAAACATTTAAAGAAACGGCATTGTTATTTACAATGTCAATAGCTTAATCACTCTCAAATGCGAGACCTATTGCATTTGCAGCCACACACACACACACTGATTAAGCTATTGACATTGTAAATAACAATGCCGTTTCTTTAACCCCTTCGATGCTGCTCATATTCCGCCGCTGTGCTGGCGGAATCTTGCGCGGGCGTGGTCATGACGGAATGGTTCCGTCATGAGCACAGCTCAACCGTGGGTCATGACGGAACCATTCCGTCATGAGCACCGAAGGGGTTAAATGTTTTAAAAACAAAAACATAAAAATAATGTCATGAGCAATGCCAATAGCTCTAACTTTAACAATGCCGAGACCGTTGCATTGTAAATGCTTGTTAGTAGTTTGTGTCGAGTTTGTAGCAGTGCTGGGCAAACGCATGTCAGATGCAGTAAGGACTCATCTCTATAACTGCATCATCTGCATCTTGTAATATTTGATTATGCTTTCCAGTGGGATTTAATTCTTCTATCTGCAGGGGCACCAGTTTGGCCCAAAGAATGTCTTTCAAACATTTCCTCTCCAGTGCTTTGCTTAAATAAGGCAGTATTTTGTGGGACTCGTAGGATGCAATTAAGGCTGACTGCCACTGTTTTTCCTGAATGCTGGCAGTATCGATTCTTACGATATCTTACAAATTTGTTTTGTTTATGGAGTTCCTCACAATCATATAGGTTATGGCTTCCATAAATCAATTCTCTATTGCCAGCTTTAAGGTCCCATCGCTCTATTTAAGTGAGTAATCCATGGTGTCTGCTGCTCACTGTATATTGTTTTTAACACATCCTTCAGAGAACCTGCTAGAGCCTTCAAAATTCGATATAAATATGTTCGAGGCATGTGGGCTGCTGAATTCATATCTGTGCATAGATCGCCGCCTAGTGTTGGGTCCGGATGTTTGCACGTTGTTGTCCTGGAAGAGTCTTCGAAGTATCCTGAGATAGGTGACTCCTCCCCTGGACCACAGTGCGCATGGGCATCCTCTCCATCCTCAGATTGTTTTTTTCCGCCATTGGGTTCGGATGTGCTTATCTTGACTCAAGTTAGGAAAAACTTTTTTCAGGCCAAAAGGCCTGTAGTTCGCGTTGGTACTGTTCCCGATCGGTATGATCCGGATGGACAACATAACCGCCATGTACTACATACAAAAGCAGGGAGGAACACACTCTCCACAGTTGTCTCATCTGGCTCAGAGCATGTGGAAGTGGGCCATTCAGAGGAACATGTTCCTCATGGCGGAACACCTCCCCGGCAAGGACAACCAGATGGCGGATCTGCTCAGCAGACACAGCCATCAGATGCATGAGTGGGAGTTACACCCATCAGTACTCCAACCGTACTTCCAGCAGTGGGATCATCCAGAGATAGACCTATTCGCAACAAGCGAAAATGCAAAATGCCAAAGCTTTGCCGCCAGGTTCCCACATCCGCAGTCGCAGGGCAATGCGATATGGATGAACTGGTCCGGCAGATTTGCGTACGCTTTTCCCCCAGCACCATTGATACCGCTGGTGGCACGCAAACTCAGACAACACTAACTAACACTCATCCTGGTTGCTCCAACATGGGCACGCCAACCATGGTACACCACCTTTCTCGAACTTTCCGTGGTGCCGCATCAAAGGCTGCGGATCAAATCCGCGCATTTGACGCAGAACCATGGCGAGATTCAGCACCCAGATCCGCAACAGCTGAACCTGGCAATCTGGCTCCTGAAGTCCTAGAGTTTGGCTACCTGAACCTGCCACCTGACTGTATGGACATCATTAAGGAGGCTAGAAGACCCACTACCAGAGCTTGCTATGCAGCCAAATGGAAAAGGTTCTTAATTTATTGCACTAACAATAACATTAACCCGCTAGACGCATCCATCCAAAACATAATTTGTTACCTCTTACACCTATACCGATGCAATCTGGCATACACCTCAATACGTGTCCATTTGACCGCAATATCAGCCTATCTCCAGAACAGGCAGCACCTCTCTTTATTCAGAGTGCCTGCCATCAAAGCATTCTTGGAAGGACTCAAACGAGTAATTCCTCCAAGCCACCCACCAGCTCCAATGTGGAACCTCAACTTAGTCCTCACCAGACTGATGGGTCCACCCTTCGAACCTCTGCACTCATGCAAGATTCAATTCCTCACCTGGAAAGTAGCTTTCCTAGTAGCGATCACCTCTTTGAGGAGAGTTAGTGAACTCCAGGCACTAACCGTTCAAGAGCCATTCATACAGGTTCACGCCAACAGGGTCGTACTACGTACCAACCCCAAATTCATGCCCAAGGTGATATCGCAGTTCCACATGAATCAAACTATTGAACTGCCTGTTTTCTTTCAAAACCCACAAACTGTCGCAGAAAGAGCACTCCATACACTGGATGTAAAGAGAGCCCTCATGTACTATATAGACAGGACTAAAGTCTTCAGGAAAACAAAACAACTTTTCGTTGCCTTTGCCCCACACCACAAAGGTAACGCCATCTCCAAAGCAGGTATAGCCAGATGGATCGTTAAATGTATTCAAATTTCCTATCAAAAAGCTAAACGCACATTAACGATTCCCCCACGAGCCCACTCAACACGTAAGTTAGAGGCCTCCATAGCTTTTCTGGGAAACATCCCCTTGCATGATATATGTAGAGCAGCCACCTGGTCCACTACACATACATTTACCAAACACTATTGTGTAGATGTGCAATCAAAACAGCAGGCAGCTGTAGGACAGGCTGTTCTCAAAACTCTTTTTCAGACTGCTGCAGCTGGCACTGGTGGCCGCCGCTAATAGAGGGTACTACTATATATTCTATGCACAGATATGAATTCAGCAGCCCACATGCCTCAAACTGAATATGCTACTTACCAGTATGCATCTGTTCTTGGCATGTAGGGCTGCTGACATTCATATCGCCCACCCTCCTCCCCGGCGCCTGTAGCAGCTGCAGCTCTCAGAATTACTGTAAGCATGGTCATCACTTTCTGTATCTACTCCATCACTGCCACAATGGCGAAAAACAATCTGAGGATGGAGAGGATGCCCATGCGCACTGTGGTCCAGGGGAGGAGTCACCTATCCCAGGATACTTCGAAGACTCTTCCAGGACAACAACGTGCAAACATCCGGACCCAACACTAGGCGGTGATCTATGCACAGATATGAATGTCAGCAGCCCTACATGCCAAGAACAGATGCATACTGGTAAGTAGCATATTCATTTGCAGTTGTGCTCAGGCATTCATATTTCTGCTGTGTGAGGTCAAACCCCTGTCGCATCAGGCTGTTGCGTGTGTATTTTGGTAGCTCAAAGATGCTCTTATATCCTTGACACTGGACTTTCTCTAGTGTATCGCATTTTTCTGGCAAAGCTTGTTGCGCATAGCCTACAGTAGGTATCACTTTTGATGTGATGACCTTCCTAATTGGTACTCTCGTTGGGCGATACAATTTACCCTGCAGTTTACATAGGGCACATATAGTTGCTTTGATGCTATTTTTTTTTAAAGATCTAACATGCTTTGTTGTCAGTGCCACAACCTGTATTGTATCGAATTGAGTATCCGCAGGCCTCTTTCCTTCATTACTCCGCCTAACAAGGGAGTGTTCCCCTCAGCTGGATATAACTGAGGGAAGGAAAAAATCAAAGCAGAAAACAGTTCTGCGCGTTCCCCGTCTCAAGGTGTGGCATGTTTATTTAGAATTCAGTGTGACACGAATAACGAAAACCACTATTAAAAAAAAATATATATATATATTGCCCTTTGTGAATCTCGTACTCCCTTCTAAAAAGTAGACACGCGTGTATGTCACCTATTGACACCACAGGGTAACCTAGGTAGGGTAGTCGTGGGCAAAAGTTGTGGAGCTGTTCCTTTTCTGGCCCTAGCTTGCAGACAGGCCTCGAACCCTGCTGTAAGAGCTGGCATTGTGTCATGCTGGATATTCTAACAGGTAAAAGCTCCACATTTCTGGCCACCCTACGGTCCTTTGCCATCTGTTCTTTATTTCCCAACCATATAGTGTTTACTGTCTGTACAAACACATTATAAACAGTCTCTGGTTACATGTGCTGGTGAAATGTCTTGATAAAAACCTTGTTTTATGTGTTTCTTTAGGGAGTGAAGGAGTTCAAATGTGAGGTGTGTGGGCGAGAGTTCACCCTACATGCCAACATGAAGCGGCATATGCTGATCCACGCCAGTGTCCGTCCCTACGAGTGCGCCACCTGCTTTAAGACCTTTGTGCAAAAGCAGACGCTCAAGACCCATATGATAGTGCACTCTCCAGTCAAGCCTTTCAAATGCAAGGTACATTAATGCTCTTATGACATTCCATTAAGTCTCGACCAATTGCTGTGAAATTGTTATTCCGCCATCTTAGTGTGGAAATTATTTGAGTTGCAAGGCCGAATTAATGAACTGAGATCAGACGTGTAAATTTGTTAACACATTTTTTTTCTGGGTCCCCTTGTGTTTTTTTTTTTCTTTTGAGCCTGCTGCTGGCTCTGCTGAAAGCCATGGCTCCTGATGACAAAGGGTGTTGAGTCTTTCTTCCACTTGAGGCCTCTTGCTTCCAACACAGTACTGTTCCTGCCTCATTATCACACTCTATTTCTTTTTCATCCCTGCTTTCTCAATTCATTACTGTTTTTCTATCTTTTTCTTCCTTTCTCTCTTTTCTTCCTTTCTCTTTGTTGTTCTTGGTCAAAAATCTGATGATATTAACACAAGTCTGGGTCCCCTCCGCCAGAAGCGACCTGTACAAGTTAAACAATGAACCTTTTTTAATAGCCTCTGCACCCATGTAAAATGTTTGACTACTCACTAGCCAAACAGATGTGTTTTCCATCTGTACAGTTTTTTTAAGGTGACGATTATGTGTTAATTGCAGCTGGGCTTTTGTTTCAGGTGTGTGGGAAGTCCTTTAACCGCATGTATAATCTGCTGGGTCACATGCACCTGCACGCTGGGAGCAAACCCTATAAATGTCCATACTGTTCAAGCAAATTTAATCTAAAGGGGAACCTGAGCCGCCACATGAAGGTCAAACATGGAGTTGTGGACGTCAACTTGGATAATCAAGGTATGTGTCCAATAATCCATCTTCTGATGCCCACCAAGAACCTTGTGAATATCTTCCCTTCTGCTGTGGTATGCTGCAAACTGTTTGCACAGGTCTGTTCATTTGTCATTGAGTGGCTATTCCAAGAATTTAGACTGTGCTCTGGGAAATACAGCATGTCTAAAGAGTTACTCGAAGCCAGTCTTCTCTAAACGTTTCCTAAATCAAGGTACAACAACTTCCTCTAAAGCTGGCTGTCACAGCAGCTTGTCGTTTTTGTGACAGACAAAAATTAAGCACTATTCAGATGCCTTAAATTGACGTCCAAACCCACCCTAGATAGATTATGACTAATTCTAATCTTTTGTACTTTTCTCATGTTTGGATTTCCGAGTGGGACATGAGGCTTTCATTATTTTATAATCCTGTTCAAAATAAGACTGCAAATACATAAAAACTATAATTGTAGAAGCAAAGAGAGTCACGTAGGCATCTTGACTGCATGAAGCTGCCATTCCCAGTAAAGAAATATTCTGCGTCCTGAAAGAGCCTAGTTCACCTAGAGCTTCCCAAACAAGCAACCATGCAAGAACTTTGCGAATGCTTGTGATTTTCAAAGAACTCGCCCGCCAAACCACAGTTAATTCTAGGGTAAAGAAGGCACTAACATGAAATAATGAGATTGGTGATAAAAATCTCCTTCACTCGCTTTACCCCTTGTAGACTAAACATGTCCTCTCCTTCGTGAACTGTAAACGGGTTCAGACTCTCCACTTGACCCAAGCCATTTTCAAGATGTAATTGTACTGCAGCGACTCCCTTATTAATGCGTCTTTGAATAAAGCCTTAGAGCCTGATTTAGAGCTTAGCAGATGATGGACAGCCGCCAAATGATAGCAGATATAGTGGCTTCCCTCCGTAGAGTGTCTAAGGCATCCATGCATCTTAAATAGAGTGGAACGTTCTCCAAACTCGGAATAAGGCTCTTTGTTCCACCAGCCTTCATAGGGGGGCCTGGAGAGCACCACAGGGCTCGGCACTGAGTCCAGTACCACGTAACAGTTACATGGGCGTCTTGGCCAAACTAATATTTGATTTAGAGCTCAGTTTCCATGCATATGTAGATGTTACATTGATCTGTGTGTATATTGAGATCATGCGAGGCCCAATACAGCTCCTATTTGAAAATGTGCTTCGAAGCAATGCGTGAATAGATGCAGGCCATCTTTCAACTGCAGCTGGGCCAAAGTACTGTTTCCGCGCTGTTGCCAGATTCTCAACTTCTGTTCCACAGGCCTAGCTCCCTTACAGATGCATCCCTTCCAAAGATTCGGACGGGCTGCAGTGCCTTAAGAGTGGTAGTGGTCACACTCTGGAACTTCCTACCCATGGTTGAATGGGAGTGTGACTGTAATCCCAGTCTTTTGACCCACAAATCCTTAGGGTGAGCAGGTGCTCTACAATTAAACTACTTAACAAAAATAAGTGTAACCATTCCATCATCGAATGCATGGCAAAGTGGTGGCAACTAGCTTTCAACCTTCTGTTCCGTGTTGAAAACCTTTATCTGCCTGACAGCTGAAATGGTCCTACATATATTCATACATTCTGTACCTATTTACTATTGGCTAGTCATGAAGTGAGCTGTTTTGCACACTTTTCTATTCTCCTTGGGACGCTATCTAACAGGTACCACTGAATGGGATTTCTTTCCATGACCCACAACAATCCTCAGTTTGACCACTTCATCACTTTCCTGTGGTACATCTATGAAGCCCCTATTCTGACGTTTAGTGGTTTTCCTTCCTCCTAAAATTAAGCAAGAGCATGGCAATAACCACCTCCCAGTTACAAAATGTAGTGCTATTAAGTGTTTGGTAAAGTAGGGTTGTGGATCATTGTGCAGGGTAGTGAGAAAACATTCCCTTCACAACTACCCCTGTGTGTCCCAGTAGCATAACATGGCCGATATGAAGAACAGCAGTGTTTAGTCCCAGGCTATCTTTTGGGACATCCGTGATAACTGGGGTTTGGTACATTTATGTGCAAGCAAGTACTAAATGATTTTTTGTTTGACCCTTCTTACTGATGCAGGTTAGACTTCAGTTAGCCATTTATATTGTGTGTGTGTGAATCGGGAATGGTTAGCCTGTCTTTTAAAAATGTATGTGCATAGAACCTTTCTCCACGTTCCCAATGTTTGAAGGTGGATTGTATTTTTAATATATTAACGTCTATTGGATGAATAGTGAGGGTGCTCATTTAAAGGGTTGGAATTCCGCTACTTATTAGGAGCTAGTGAGAAGGGCCTCTCTTAATAATCCTGCAAGCATGATACCTTGAGTTTACCCACCAATGCGGGTTCTTGTGTAGCAGTGTAAGTAATTTGGCTGTGTACATGCATGGTGTTATGCAACATTGGTTGTAGTTGTATTGATTCCTAGAGATCTGACTCTATTGCTTTCTGATACCAATACAAGTGTGTCACTTAGTGACCTAATCACATCTCGACATTTACTAATGTTCAAAGTTCAAAACATGGAATTTTTAACCTGGCTACAAAGCTAAATTCTTTTTTACTCGCCATTTATTTCTAACATACATTCCCTAAGTCTTTCATTGGGGATATACCTTGTAATGCTAGTTTATGATAATTCTGAAAGAGATGTCTGGGTTTTAACCATAGGGAGAAGCTGTTTCATCTGTGTATTTTTGTCTGACTTCTTGTGCAATTGGTTCCATTGTGACATCAAATAGGAATCCCAGTATTGGATAACTCTTGTTCGCCTATCTACAAAGAAATGGTGACAGGAAATATTGTGTTAACTTTGATTTGTGTTAAGAGGATTACAATAGGCTACAGTAGATTTTATTACATTTGACACACACCAAATGTGTGGAAGAGTAGGAAAATTAAATCCCAACCAACTCTGCCAGTGCTTTTTCACCTTTAAACAAGCATTTGCAATGCAGTAGGTCTCACATTTTTTTGAGTTAGAGCTATTGGCTTTGCAATGTAAATGTTTTTTAACTTAAGACCATTACAGCGTATTGAAAAGTTTATATATGCAAAACAAAATCCGTTCTTTAGGAAGGCGGATAGGGAAAGAAAATGGTCTGTAAAGTAGGCGAGTGGGCTAAAAGGAGTGTTGTTTTGTCCCAGCAGGTGAGATGGTATGGAGTGGACGGGGTAGAAAGAGACTCCTTGTGCCCCCTAATCAGCAGAAAAGATACACAGCATCATGATGGTTTCACCTTTAGAGTAGAGTTGTGGGATTAGTGTTAGGTGCTGGCCTTACCTCAGGCAGGAAATACTTTGCAGGATAGATGAAGACCATGGTTCCTCCTTCTATGAAGGGAAATGGGCAGAGTAGTAGGGCCCAGGACCTTGGAAAAGCTGGAGAACGTGTTTGGTGCATTTATACAGTGTTGCGAATTAAAGGTTAAGGCGCCTGGATGCTTAAATGGGGAGGGAGTACTTTTAAAATAGAGAGTGTGGCGCCCCGCATTTGGACCGTGCTGGTGATTAAAAGTTAAGACATGTAGTTGCTTAAAGGTGAAGCAATTGATTTCAAACTTTAACCAAGCATGAAGCGCGGAGGCCGGCCATAAAGCAAGGAGGGAGTATCTTAAAAAGCAAAAGCGAGGCATCTATTATTGGGTGACGCGCTTAAGTCTGGAAAGTAGGCTGGGTTGGTAAGCGGGAGAGCTTGTAGTGACTGCAAACAAAACCAAATCATCCTATCGCCATGCTTTGTTGATAACGCACGGCATGCTGTGCTCACCAGGGCATAGCGGGTGCATGAGTGGCATGCAAAACAAAGGCACTTAGTCGTTTAAAGCAACTAATGTAAAAGTGTTACCATTGTATGAAGCGGGCGGCGTCTGTGAAGTAGCATAGTGTGCAGCAGTGGCAGCTCCTCCGCTAAGGCAGAGGAGGATTACCCCACTGCTTTAAGAGCAGTGCAGCAGAAAAATAAAATGATGATAATAACATAGTTATTATCATTTTATTTTTCACTTCGTGCGGGGCTAGATTTAGGGGAGAGGACTGGTTTCCCCACTCCAAGTGCGCAAACAGTCCTGCACGCTTTGCATCTTCCCCACCAGGCTTGCTTTACACAGCCTGGTGAGGAACATGCAACGCCTCAAAGTCCCTGTCTGAGCACCAAACCACGGGGCTCAGACCACTCACAGCGCTCATTGTAGCATTGTGATTGCCTAATGGGAGGGAGCATGTGTGCTTCCTGCTTCTTTCTGCTACGGAAGCAGAGGAGAGGGCGGCTTATGGGACTGAAGGGGAGAGACGGCCAGCAGCAAAAGGTAAGTGGATTTTTAAAATGTTTTTTGTCCCCCCGCCACCCCACCCCCTGCCAGCCGCCACTAGCGTGCAGGAGTGCCACACCATGCAAAACAAAGGTGCACGGTCGGTTAAAGCAACTCATTTAAAAGTGTTAGCAAGTATGAAGCGCAGCGGCCCGCCATGAAGCAGCATAGCATCTGCAGGACTGCCATGCAAAACTTAGGAACGGCACGTGGTCGCCTAAAGAGAAACTTAACTAATTTAAAAGTCTTACCAAGCATAAAGCGCGGCGATCAGCCTTGAAGCAGGAGGGGAGAGAGTATCTTCCAAAGATAAAGTGCGTCGTTCATGATCGAGCACCTCGCTGAGTCAGGAACATAGGGCAGGAGACCCTGTTGTGGCTGCAAAAGCAGCTAGGAGAATGTCATTTAAGAAAATAGTGTTCACAAACTGTAAATAAAACATACTGAGTAACAAGACATGTAACGGGGGCAGTCCTTATGGGAGGTTAAAACATCAGAAAAAGAGATACTAAGGAGGGACTACTAAACAAATTAGTCAATGAAAAGAAACCATTTCCAAAAGACAGTCAAAGGAGCCAATAAAATAAGTGGGTGTGAAAATGGGCAGAACTTGAAGCTTATATTCTGAATACAACACGTCTCGAAAAGACCATGCAAGCACTGCCTAGGCAAGACACAAACATACTTTTTTTTTTTCTTTTGTGCATAGGCTATGCTTTTATTGTTGATGTTTCCCCCCACCTTTCTATTGCTAATGAACACTTTGTGGTGATGTCGATCAATTCAGGAGAGAACATATTTCAGGCAACTGTCCAGAGGTGAAGAAAATATTGACATTATATTTCAGTAGGGTTATTGGCCTTTAAAAGGTACACATATGGGGGATCCTTGCCTGATTTAGCCAGTAGGGTCAGAGTCTACACTATAACCATGTTTTTCACTTGCCCAGTAGTGATCAAAGAATTGCAGGCTCTGACTCCTGAGTCTGCCAGCTGATTTCTATATAGTTCGTTGAATGATGCTGGAAAGGCGTCATAGCCCACGGCTTGTGTTTGTTCATTTGTTGATACCTTCCTTACTTCAGCTCAGAGACGGGAAGTTCCTGGTCTGTCAAACATTTTTCAGGTAGTTTACGGGGAGAGAGAGGGTTGATCACACGAAGGTTACTGAGCTGTGGGTTATGAATCCTGAATAAACTTGAGTTCGGACGTAAAAGAATTATCATGGCCTTAAATGTTCCAGCTTTTCGGACTGGAAGTGCCCCATGTAGTCTTTGATTTAATGAATCAATGCATATGTGTGTCTATAGACCATGTGAACTTGTAGCATGTACAATCTAGGTCATTTGTATGTTATTGTCAACTAAGGTAATTCTGAATACCTTGTAATATAAGAAGCCATCACAGGCATGTGTTAGAACACTCCGTGGAAGAGTCCAGTTCCAAATTCAAATTCCCCGATGCAATTATTTTTCGTTGGCTATTTTCTTTTTTGATAGAATATCTTTGTATTTGTATAGAAATACTGTATTCAGCCACAACCTTATGGTCTTAGGATGTTTTAGAACATGTTTTATTGTGCATACCTGAAATGGCACGGAAGAAGAAACTAGCATAGTGTCCTTCTATTCTGGTCCTTTGCCTGGTTACTTCTAATCGCCGGCCCCACCTTTTCATCACTGTCCTGTAGTGCCGTCAAGTGGCCACTTCATAGATGACGGGCAACTAAAGTTTAAAAAAAACTTTTATTGCGAAATCAACATCCTCCATTTTACAGCACTGAAGAGTACAGTGGCATAAACATGAGGAACTGACAGATCCACTTTCACACCTGTTGGGGGGAACTGTCCGACTGCTCAGTGAATTAAGTGCGTGTGTGCGCGTGCACTGAAGTGCACTACCTCCAACATTGGCGGGCAGATTCAGGTTGATTATAATGAATAACATTACGTTTGATCATCATAACAGCTCTTATGTGCAACACTATGAAATAGCAACAAAAAAAACCTCACAAATAAAAAAATATAAAAAAGTAGTATAATTTCCGTTTCCTGCTAGCGTTATCATCAGTGTCTAAAGTATTTTTTTTGTTTGTTTTTTTACTGCATATTCGAGAATACACGGGCATCACAGGAGCACACATCAGCACTTAGTCGCCAGACCATTAAGTATATTAAACAAAAGATCGTTAACCCCGGACCTTCAATGGATGATCATTAAATGTCTGACTGATAAAGTTAGTAAGGTATTGTAAGACAACATTAGTACAATTGTGTAATATGAAGGCGGAGACTAGACTCGAAGCTACCGAAAATGTAGACCTTCATTAACACATAGTTACAGGTGGCGGAGGGAAGAGTAGCTGCAATCTTTTGGTTAAATCCCATCAAAAGCAATACAAGGTCGCAGCCGAGCATTTGGACTGAAGCTGCACAACCCCTGCAACATTGCATCATGACACGGAGAGGGTAAGGGCAACGCAAAGACACAGGACCCAACCTAAGGTTTAAGGAGTTCTAAATATGATTTTCTTGATAAACAATATAGAAAATGAGGCTGCCCATGTCAGTCCAACTTTGCAGTCAGATATGTCTCTTTCTTACTCTTCAGATGAAAGAACCAGGCATTCTACCATTTAATGTAAAGAAGGACTGCACAATCTAAGAGGTAACTAGTTTACTCCATGCCCTTGCAGGCACAGCGCAGCAACTATCTAAACGGATATAGGGCCTCATGTACAAAGGCTTTTAGTGTTTGCAAACTCACTGCTTCAGCATATCCAAGGGTTTGCAACTGCTAAAAAAACTTTTTTTAAATGCTCTAAACCCATTAAACGATTTGTTTATTTTTTTTTAGTTGAAATCGTTAAATGAGGTTAGGATTAGGGATAGCTACTTTGGAGGTTCATATTAAGGGCGATCCTTGCAAATACTGATTTTTTTTTTTATAGTACCTATTAATGTTTTGCAACCGAAATCTGGTCCACGGAACCACTACTTACTGATAGAAAATGTTTGTAAAACTTTTACCAGGGCACCAGGTATAAATATTAGAACCTCAGACCTAACTCTTCTGTACATCTCTTGACCTTTGGATACTACAGAAGAAAGATTGCTGTGCTGCTTATGCTGCCAGAAGAACTGCTACTTTTCTGCTCTGCTACTCTGCTTGCTGAGAAGGAACACCGGACCTGCACCCCTCATCCCAGGCTGAAGTGACTCCAAGGGTCAGCTGACTGACCTCCTGCACTGAGCTTCAGAGACATAAGCTCTAGAGGCTCTCTCATCTACCCAGCTGAATTGCCAGCTGGACCTGCAACTGAACCTGGACCTGCCTGAGCCTTGCTGGCCTCTGCTGGAGTGAGTTCATGATTCCTAAGAGGTGCCCCTCATGTCCTAGACTCTTAATGTGGCATCAGTGGAACACTTTCCCCAAGAAAAGGAGAAATCCTGAGGTTTTCGGCTCTTTGCATCCACAAAAGGGCTGCTTTGTGCCAAGATCTTGCTGCTACCAATGCTTGGCTCCTGTGAATCTGACTCTTCACGCCAAAGTGACTGTCAGCTGTGCCTGGCAACACGAGACCTGTACTTTGCGCTACAGCATCGACAGCTTGTGGTGACAGCCAACTCGAAGTTCCAGCAACAACCGTCGGCGAAGCCCAACAGGATCTTCGTGCTACCTCGACGACTGCCAGTGCGCCCGCCCTGATCTTTGAGCTACATTGACGACCATTCATGTTGCTCTCCCTGCTCCTCGCATCTCCCACTTCTGTTTTCACTCTGGTTTTGACGGATCATGCCATCATTTTCTCATAAGAAGTACAGGCACTGCTTGCCAAAGGGGCAATATTTTCCCAGAGACAGACAGGGCGTAGGGATACTACTTTAGTTGCTTTCAGGTGCCCAAGATGGACTGCGGGCTGCAACCTATGACAGATCTTTGTTTCCTGAATACCCTCTTTCAGAAAGATAAATTCAACATTGGATGTTGTCTTTGGACTCGCAGGAACATATTTCCATGTGCCCATACTGCATTCCCACGTGGATTTCTTCCACTCAAATGTGGGGGAGGAATAATTCTTGTTCAACATCCTGCCCATCAGTCTCACATTGGTGCCCTCCCTCCTCCTTCCCACCGCCAGCAGGTCTTCAAGAAGACGATTGCAGAGTTTGTGGCTCATTTTTGCAGGACATGGGTTCAAATATTGCCTACCTCAACAACTAGCTGATGGCAGGCTTGCTAGAGTCAGTTGCGGACTATGTGCAGTGGAGAGAATTCCTTTTGTAGGGGCCATTCTGGACACAGTAACTTTCAAATCCTTTTCATCTCTGCAGATGGTCAAGTTATGATCCCTGTGTTTCTGGCTTGTTCCTTGGTTCTGACCCGGACAGTGAGACATCTTGGTCTCTTGGCCTAGTGAATCCGGTTGGTTGCTCATGCCCTTTGGCACATGTGAGCTCTGCATCAACCTCAATGGGCAGCACTGGGGTTGTCTATTGGACAACATCCGTGTGTCAGATGAGGCAGCCTGGTCCCTTTCATTGTGGATGAAGGATGCCAATCTAACTTGTAGCAGGCCATTCACCCTGCACTCTCCCAAGCTCCTGGTGATGATGGATACATCATCTCTGGGCTGGAGAGGCCACTTAGACATGGTGGAGATCAGAGGCATCTGGCTTCCAATGGGGTAGAGGCACCACATCAATCAGCTTGAGTTGCGTGCTATTCAACTGGCCCACAAGGCCTTCCTTCATTCCATCTGGGGCTGCCCTATTCAGGTTTGGACCAACAACATGACCTCTATGTGGTGCTATAAGAAGCATAGCAATATGGAGCCTCGGGTTGTGCTAGGAGGGGCTGAGAATGACATGCAGGGAAATCCTATGTAGGACCAGCTCAACAACCAGTTGCAGGCTCCCTGAAATCCAGGGTAGATGAACTCCAAAGACCTTAGCCAGCCATGAGTGGTGTCAGCACACACAGGTGGTCCAAGGCACATTGGCTAGATCTTTCTAGGGATACTGGGAGATGCAGTCCTCCTTTGTGGAACTTCAGTATCCTTTACATGATGCTGCGCCTGAGTTCTGAAGAAAGACAGGAGGGACAGGAATCAGCTGTTGCTAATATCCACAGAGTGGGCTTGTAGGGTCTGGTACTCCAAGCTGCTGAGTCTAAGCATCTGTCCTCCACTTCTTTTACTTTCATTGGAAAGAATTTGCTGTTTCAACAACTAAGAAAGCTTTCTGTACCTAACCTTCACAATATACACCATCGGGCATGGCGATTGAGTAGAACGAGCAGAGTTGCTTAGTGGAATTCATAGATGTGATTTTGGCCACTTACCAGGCATCCACAGAGTCAACATATTCTGGCCACTGGGAGGAGTCTGTGGCCTGGTGCGAGGACCATTGGGTCAGTCTGCTTCGGGCTAATCTTTCTGATGTACTTCTGTTTGTTCTGTCTTTGGTCCAGCAAGGTTTTGCTATGGGCACTGTTAAAGACTACTTCTCAGTCCTGCATTTTCCCTCTTTGTTCAAAATACTTACTGTGGTGCGAATTTGAAAGGGATAACCTACATGTTTCATCCTGCACCCTTTATTATAGTGCAGTGGTACCTTAACTCTGTCCTTACGCCATTAATGTACGCTTCTTTTGAACCCATGCACAGTTATTAATTGAGATTAGTAAACCCGTAAGATCATTTTGATCCTTGCAATCACTTCTCATGTTATGTCAGTGAGCCACAGACTCCGTCAGTGCAGTCTCCTTATACTAGTCGGCACTTTGGACTTGGGTATCCTTTCTTCTGAAAGTGGTGTTGCCCTTCCCTGTGGGTCAGTCCATTACACTTCCCGCTTTCATATCTCCAAGACCTCCCTCTAAAGGACTTCTTCGGTTGGACCCCAAGATAGCCCATAGCTTCTATATTGATCGGACTTAAGAGCACCAGCTGGACAACCAACTCTTCATGGGATTTACTGGTGTGAAGAAGGGAAGCGACAGCTCAAAAATGGACCCTCAAGATTCATTGCCCTCTTTATCAAGACATACTGCGGCTCGCCGAGAAGCAGCTCCCGGAACGCCTTTGGACTCTTTTCTCCACAGCCAAAGCTGCCAATGCAGCCTCCGCGATGAGTATTCCAGTCTGATACATGGGACGGCTGTACAAACCTTCACCGGCAATACTGTAGTGACTCTTGGGTCCGCACTGAGGGGGCTTCCTGATGTTATATCCACTCTTCATACACATCTCTGAGTGGGCACTGAATCTTTTCAAAAGCCGATGAATCTGTAGGAAGAAAAACCTACACAATGTTACTTGTCCTCAGTAAATATTTTTCTGATGAATACTCTAGCTCACCGCAGCTTCTTTTCTGACCTATCCTCCTTCTAGTTCTGTGGGGTGAGCTTCTGAAAAGTCGTAATGTCCCATTATACATTCGGCATAATGTCCAACTACTGATCCGTCAGTTGCTCTGTGTCTATGGGCATAGATTGTTGCCCTTACAAACTGACATCTGCACGCAGGGGTGGTGCTCCATGTTGTAACTTCCGGGGATGGGACAAGACTGCCATAGAACTCGATAACACCCCCTACTGGTGCTCCGAAGCTGTTGCAGGGAAGGTTTCTGGATCCAGTGAGGCACCTGAGAAAATGTAGTGGGTGAGGAATCTTTATTCGATAGATTGTCCATCAGCGAGAGCATTACGGAAGGTAAGTAACTTTCTTTTCTAGATATATAGTTTTCAAATGTTCATTCTGCCAACCAAGGGCGTCTATATGGTCACAGAGTTGGCAGAAGTGCATTTCTGTGCATAGCCCAAACCTACAGAATGTCATACGCATGCACTGCAACAGATCCCTTGCTGAACTTTTCTTTTTTGAATCTCCCCTTGCCCTCCTATCAGGTACAGATGAATCTTGTCTTATCACATACTCACAGGGTAATATGTCATAAACCTACATGCACAGTAATGTTCCAATACACTGCAAAGATGGGCTCTTGTTTAAGTAAAGCACCACACGAAGGCCACCTCATGTATTGCCTTTTCTCTCTCTTACAGATCAAACAATGGAGGTACCGGAAGCAGATCCCCCAGAAATGGATAGTCAGCAGGAAACAGAGGACTTTGAGGAGAACTCTTTTGGTTATGAAGAGGCGGGTAACGGTGCAGACGACAGTACAATTGCAGAGCAGGGCATGCAAGAAATGAACTATTACAATGTACTGTAGCCATAAAACCAGGCACCATCCCCCGGAGAAGAGGCGCTGCGTGGAGAAATGCACGATCTCATTAATGGATAGCTGTCATTTTTTTGTACTTCGGCTGTCAAGGAAACCTGCTGCTGTTCAGCTGTCATTCTTCTTGCTGTCAGTAGACATAATTATGGATGATTATTATAATGATACGTGAAAGGTAGACTGAACCCCTTGGTTCTGCCTTGGAGCGCTGACAGCTGGATCGTGTTGATGTAGGATATAAACAGCTTTGAGAGCCGGTGCCTGCGGGTTGTTGTACGGCCCCATGTCTCACTGGTCTGCGGGGGGATGTGATGTAAGGTGGGATGGTCATCTCAGGCCCTCCTGCTGACCTCTTGTTTCTGTGTCTTTGTAGTCATGCACTGAGAGTCTGAGACCCTGCTTTCTGTTCACAGTCTGTCTTTCCTAGGCGGTCTTCAGCCATTCATAGGAAGGATGTTGCTGAAATCTGCAATCTAGGATTCCTGCAAGGATGTGTTCACCACTCACTATGTCTGTGTGAATCCATGTTTTGGACAATTTGTTTTAGTTACTCAAATCAGTTGTTTCCCTCTTTTGCGGATGTTGGTTGCTGAATGTATTTCCACATCGCACTGACCTAAGAAACGCACCATGCTAGTGAGTGAGCTCGTTTTACTTGCATCAAACAGTCAAAGTGCAGACTATAGGGATAAAATCACTTCACCCCACCCCGGCCTGTCCTAGATTCTCCTTAGCTTTGTCTCATGGGAGCCAGCATTAGAGGACTGGACAGGCCATATGGCCCCGCATTGTGCCCTACTGTACGATAGACATATACAGGTCTCTCCTCCTGATAGAATACTTGAAAGCACACGAGAAGGAACATGCAGTTGTGTTTATTTTATTGCAAATCGTGATGAGTTGTGCTCTACCTCCTGACCTGTCATTTGTCGCTGTTGGTGATTCTTGTATCCTTGGCACTGTGGTCTTCGGTTTCTTTTCTGTAGCAAGTCGGATCCAACAAGCCAGAGGATTTACTGTAAACAGTTTACTATATGCATTCATTAGTGCGTTCCCAATAGCTGTGAAAGTCTAAAGTGTATCTTGCCAGTAGTCAACATGGTGAGGCTATGTTACTGTGAATAGAACCTGTGCTCCAGCTTAAACACCAATCACGTTTTGATCTTTCCCTGGCCAAGATGGAAATGTATTGTTTGCTACTCGGGAGCAGAGCGTGCAGGCATCACCACTTGTTTCTGATCCAGGTGACTCAGCCGTAGACCGCCTGTTGTATTGTTCCATCTGCGGACACACTGGGTTGAATTGCTATAACCATTGCCTTGAACTGTATTTTATTTTTTCTGGATTTTTTTCGCATACATTTTGTTCTGCCTATCGTTGAAAGAAATTAGTCTGTTTGTAAAAATGTTTATAGACCTGAGTTGCAATATATTTTTCGCTATTATTTTAAAAGAAAGAAATAGAATTAAATCCATTCCCCAAAATTGTGAATTACATTTCTGGAGCGGATGTAAGCTTGATGACCTGGGAAATGACTATAATATTTCCCTCTTGTGTTGTGGGTTAGTGTGTGTGAATATATAGAGATACAGTTTATTTTCCAATGTACTTCACTCTTTAGTGAGCGATTTGCAAGAGTTATACAGCCCCATTTCTTATTGAATAGTTTATTGCGATAATGTGGAATTACACTGTCTATTACTGCATATGTTGTTTATGCCAGGTTGTGTAAAATGCTACTAATCCGGTATTTTTAACATGGCGTTAAATAAAATTATCTCTGGGTTTAAGGCACCAGGCTATACATGAGCAGATATTCGAGCACCTTGGTGTGCAAAAAATTCCCAACAACTAAGTGACCAGCTGTATTTGAGCCAAAAGTGGAACAACATGCATCTCTTGTGTAAAATGATGGCAGCCTATTAAATTTTACAGTCATTTGGTCAGACCTTTTAAAGTACAAACAGTTTGAAGCGAAGAACTTCGTAACCTCACAGAGTTAGTATATTATTTAAAGAAAAAACTAAAATATTTGACAAATGTAGGTGTTTTGAACATAACTTTCTTTTTTGTCTGTTGGCACATTGATTTCTATGTTTTCTCTGAATTTACTGTGATTAACGCAAGGATTGTGTATATTTATGTAATAGAAGCAAATGTGAAAAGATTCTGAATGGTGTTAGAACTTTGGGTTTGGACTGCAACACAGACTTTCCTTCCCACCGACACCATGGGCGCACCAAAGATAGATTTTCTGTCACTACCAAATGAGCATTGTGATACGGTGGTCAGGAGCGATAGGCAAAAATACTGCTTGTGGCAAGTGGAAATGTGTTATGTACAAAGGGACCAGGAGAAAATGTCCTCTTTTTCCTGGCATAGTCTGAGGTAAACCCACTGTCCGCATTCTTTTTCCTTGTGTGGACTCAAAACTCCTCCACCTTATGCTGGTGACAAGTTCTACACTTGGAAATCCGCTGATAAGACCACAGTAAATAAGAAGGTGCTAAAGCCCAGCTTGAACCTGGAGATTATTAGTAAAGAGTACAAAGCCAGGCGGCGTAGTCTAGATTAGATTGGTGGTGAGGAATGGGTATCCAGATTCACCATACTAACAAGGTACTCCAGAGACTATGTGCTCCAAGATATACCCAACAGCTTACAAAGACTCCTCCATCACTAGCTCAGAACTCTACTCTTGGTCATAGTAAATTGCACCCCCAAAGTATACAGTGCAAATTAAAAGCAGTGTGCATTTACTGTGAGGAGGATGAATTCTGTAGCAAGAACCAAAGTGCCTTTTTTCGCATACCAAAACGCATCAAAGTAAAATGTACATGCTAACCCCTCGTTGGTGAATTTTCTATGCCAAAAATGTGACCTATTAATGCACTGGTTTATAGCAGTTGCTGTTCAATGTCAATAAACCTCAAAGTCTTATGGTTTCCTAACACAGAAAAGCAACTGAACACAAAAGCATCATAAATTCTTATGGGACGTTATCTCCTTCACCCCAAATGTTGCATCATATATAATTCATATGTGCCACAAGGCAGGAAGGACAAACACATCATCCCATGTGGGTAATAGCTGCAAAAACGTTCAGCTTCCATATTTTTGTCAGTCTTTCACAGAATGCTAAGAAACGTATGTGGGTTAAATACTGTGCAAAATTAGAAAGCCAAAGATTGTGTTCAGTCCTTATGCAGAGAAATAGGAAAGCTCTAACCCGGGCGTTAAATGTGGTAGAAAGGGCACAATGTCCTTGACGTCTTTGGTTTGGTTGATGGAGCCACTTTTATGTCATCCGATTTATTCACAGTGTTAATTCGTTGAGTAAATTCGTGTTGTTCCCTATGATTGGGACTTGGAGAAGTACTCTTGGACATGTATTTAGAACTTTCCATCCGTTTCAACAGCCCTTGCCTCAAGTCTGTTTAGCTGAGTGTGATCCATTCGCTGCAGAAATCTATCTAAAAACTGTTGTGACAGGTTCGGGTCCCAGCAGGGTGAACACCAGCCTCCATCCACTTACCTTTGAGCGGAGCAGTAGCAGCACACCTTATGCGGAAGTTCACGACAGCAAACTTTCTTAAAAGTGGGAAGCACAATTGAAGTTTTGCTACCTTGAACAAGCTGCATACGCTTCTGAATAGATGCACTGAGGCACAGATGCATGTATTCTCAAGGCTTATGGAGAAAGCATACCGTCTGGATGGACAGACAGAAAATGTAGTTCCGTTTAGACATGCTCAATCACCCTAACCAAGTTAAGCCATTTGAAGACCAGAAAATTATCTTTTTTTTAAAAACTAAACTACAACAATCCATCGATATAAAACTATTGACCTGCCATCCATAATCGGACAGTAGTCTGCTTGGAGTAAAACTTAAAGTTTCCAGCATTAGAATGTTCATTTTAAAAGTCAGGACACTGCCCCCTTCCAGACTGCTCTGACCTGACGCGTGCCAGGGCATCTGGAGCACCCATGGGTCCTCCGTTTGCCAATCCTAATTGAGTGTTGATAGTAATGATGTCACAAATAACCTTGACAAAATAGTTAAGATAAGTCTCTCAAGAAGGAAAAGACATCAGTCACCCTAAACAAAGTCAGCTGATTCCCATACCCAGGAACAAACAACACCGCCACTTCCCCTGCTACACTCCTGCATTTACTTATGTTTACTGTTGACTTTCCTTCTCATGATGTACCCATATCCCCTTACATCTAGGAAAACACACACTCGCATATTTATATTAGGTAGGAAAACCGTATTGATTAAAATGGCACCCAGGTGGTGAGCTCAATTACAAAGGGTGTGGGAACTGTACAATGATAGGTTTCACCTGCCGTGTACGATTGGTCATATTAACCTACTGCTGGGAGGGAAGGCCAATTCCCGTTGAGCACATCTCTTTGGCAAGGACGATGTTGTTTACCAGTGTTCCTTTGGATGATGTTCGCATACGTTGAATTGTAGAGCTCTGTGATTTGGTTTATTTTGTTGGAAGTGGAAGTCATGAATGCAGGAAAAGGGGAAAATGTACCTAATTCACTGTGCTAATCTGATATAATACTATTTGGTAGCTTGATGGGCAGCTGATTCTTTCGCTTGGTTTTTGCATACATAGAGCTGGCTTGTTATATTTTGAAAGACTATCACATGGTGGGGAATGGTCATGGCGGTGCTTAGGTAGAAGGTGTCGCGGGTGAAAGTACTGTTGGCCTTTATGATGGTTTTCCACCAATATCTTAATAGTTGCAGTAGACTTCATGGAATACGAAGGCTGAAGGAGCTAATCTTTCTATTTATAGATTGGTGCACTCATCAAAAAGCTCTCGAGGCAGCTTTGGGGTGCTCATTATTGTAAAGTTGGGAGACAAATTGAGAAAACGTTGGTATGATTGTTTACTAGACTTGCTGTTTGTTCTTCGTTTATTGCATAAACCTAGTACTGTAGCGTTCCAGGCAAGGGGAAATCTACATTTCCATGCAATTACAGTTGAATTTTGTATTTATTTCTTTTTTTGTTTGCATACCATTAAGATTTGTATGTATGTATATATATATATTGTTTTTTTGTTTTTTTTTAAGGGGTGGAGGTTCTTCCATTTCATGTTTGACCAGTGTTGTAAATTCTGAACTGCTGACAAAAAGATATTTTTGTTTTAAATAACGTGATCAAAGTTTCTTTGAAGTATCTCGTACTCTTGAAGCAACACGTTATTTAGTGTTCTCCGAGCATCACAACTATTGAAAATTAGAAATTGCATAGCAAACTCGTGCATTTACATCCCAATCAACAAAATGCAACTTGGCAGGAAAGATTTTGTTTCAAGTACCTAGAGTTCCACACACTGAATGAATTCATAATGTCAAGGTGAACACAAAAGCATCATCCGAGGCGTGTGAAGTAGGTCCTGTCTCCTACTTGGTCAGCATTCTCTTTCACTTTTAAGATCTATGTTGAGTGATTGTAGTCATGCCCCACCGTCCTGGATTAGTCAACTAAGGGTTTACCATATTAATGCTTCACACAGGCATTCTGCTTTAGGGTCTTTTTTCACCTTGAGACTTTCAACACTTCAGATATAGTTTTTTTTAGGTCTTTTCCTACTAAACAGCACCCCCCATACTTACTTTTGGTTGGCTTTGTCACTCTCGTTTGGTTGTCTCTTTTTCATTAGCTTGTATGGGCTTTACTTTCTCTTCTTATGGTTGTCTATTTCCTGGGGCATTGTCGCATTTCTTGTGTCCTTCCACTGCTTTTTCAGGAGCTATATTTTTTTCCTTTTTGTTTATGCAGTCCACCAGAGTGCATGTGTTTTCCAGCTGTCTCCCTTGTGTACTTTTACCACACTTGTGTTACTATTTCTCTGCCAATGCACTTCCCCCTCACCTGCTTTGCTTTCTTGCATGTATGCTTCGCCCTCTTCCCCCCCCCCCCAGTTCCTAGTTGATCTCTAATCGGTTTGTTTTTACCCTCCCTTGCTCAATGTTGCTTTCCCCTGCTTCACGTTACTCTGTTTGCTTCCCCCACATGCACCCCATAATGCTTTTTCCCAAACCATGCCCATGTTGCTTTCTTCCACCAATGCCTCCGCGTTGCTTCCCCCACTTGCATCCTCATGTTGCTTGCCTCCCAGTCATGCCTCAGTATTGCTTCTGCCCGCTCCCTGTAGTGCTTTCTTCCCTGCTTCGCCTCAGCCCATCCATTCACCCTACTTTTAGCAATTTTTGTAAATTTATGTACAACTTTACTTTTTACATGTTTTTTTTTTATTTACAGCTTCAAATTTCTATCAGTAAACAAAGAGGAAAAAGCATTTGCACCATTTTGTAGCGGTGCACATGCTTGTTGCACGCGCCCACATAATGACGTGGCTGACCTCATCATAGGCTTGCTGTTCTCTCTGTTTTGACCATGCTGCACAGCATCCGGGACGCTGTACAGCATGGCTAAAACCATTGGAAAAGCCAATAGGTCCCAAAACCGAGACATATTGGATTTGCCAATGTTTGTTTAATGCCATAGTGCAACATCTCCTTCTTCTACCTTTGCCGCACCCACTGCAATTTTACCTAGGTAAATGTCAGCAGATGAAACGTTTTAAAATTCAGCAGCGGAAAAATGCTTTGTGTTTTAGCGCACTGAGCACCAAAACCCACATTATGATCCATATTGATGTCAATAATCGTAATTGGGTGCTATTTATCGCACCTAATAAATTGTGATCCCTGTGATGTCATAATATACGGGCCTTAGAGCTGGTTACCTCACAGTCTGAGGCCTTTATACATATATAAACACAGGCTCACCATGTCACCCATGCTCTGGCTGCCCCAAAGCACCTGCTCTTAAAAGCCTACCTCTTAGACGTCATGACACATGCCGCACCTCACCCATGTCATTGTGGAAGATTCTGTGTTTGATGTATGGAACGAGTGTGAGTGCTTTACAGTCAACATGAAAACCGACCCTCGGCCCTAACTCGGACTCCTTTTAAAAACAAACACCCCGAATCCTCTCCAGCACCACGTTGTGCGCATTCCATGTCATGTGCCGTATTTAATGCACGAGGAGTATCTCCCTGCCGCTGTTCCTTGATTTCTGTGTTGACTGTGACTGTACTATCATTCGTGACCAGGCCCTCATACGTCATACCCATTTATGGCAACTGTGAGAGCAGCAATGTCAGACACGCCCCTGGCACAGATTTTACCCTGTGTGAATCTCATCTTGATTTCGACGTCAAAATATTATACAGAAAAGCTTTAAAGACCCAAGAATGATTTCTTTGCCCTGTTAACTCATGCCTAATGTTATACTGGAAAGCAGCACTGTCCGGTTTTAGGTGTAACCAGTGAACATGTAAATAACTTGAGTTTTAATAGCATTGGGTGCAAGGCTTTCTCATGAATATTCATACTGCACACCTGGATTACCCCAGAGGATTCGGCCCCCCAGGACCATCAGGAGGTGAACTGAGATGTAGAGATATAGGGGATTCTATGTTTTTTTTCTTCACTCCAAATATCAAAGTAATGAATTGTAAAATACGAAGTTAGATCCGTGGTGGTGTGAAACGTTGTCTGCTCCCACCATGCTGCATCATTATTTTTGTATTTATGTGAAGTGTTCTACACGCGTGTTCAGCCCTCTGGGATTAAATACCGCAGCACAGGTGCAATACTTACCGTACAGCCCCTCATTGCCGTAAGAGTGAACATACTTACCTTGAAAGACTGAAAAGGGAAAACTTCAATCCAAACCACCGTATTTTCACAGTTTCATGCCTAGTGTAAAACCAGTGCCACTCGTGCAAAGCTCTACTGTGTCCTTATTTTTCTGTTGAAGAAGGTTTTGTTTACTGAGCAATAATTCTAAATAAATGAATGAAATATTCTTCTGAATTGTGGCATTCCTGCTTTATTTTTTTTATAAATCTAGTCTCATGTCGGCAGCACCGCTTTCTCAAAACTATTCAAGAAACCTTTGAGCAGTAAAATAAACAAATGTGTGGTGTAAATAGAGTGACCCAATGTAAGATGCCATTGCGCAAGTGTGACATAATTACAATAATCAACTCCGTACGAACTATTAGTTTTTGGGGACAGGCAGGTTCAGACGTGGGGCGGGCAAGGTGTGCAATAATATTTACTTGCAAGAGGCCATACTTTACCCAAGTTTCAAAAAACGATATATATCTCATTGTGCTTTCCCCGTGAATAACTCGCTGCTAATTCTTTGAGACACCCAGGAGGGGTTCCATGCAAGAGCCATTGGAAGTACTTTAATGGAGGAGCCAAGATTTCCAGGATTGAAGATTTTTGACAAGTAATAAAGCCACCACCCTCATGTCTGCCTTGCTTGTTACAGTTCTTACACGTGAAACAATACCTACCTGGCAGTCCACCTGTACACCCCCCCCACAAGAACAAAGCACATGAACTACAAAATCCTGCATCAACAAGAATAGAATAAACAAGCATTTACAATGCAATGGTCTCGGCATTGGTAAAGTTAGAGCTATTGGCATTGCTCATGACATTATTTTTGTTTATGTTTTTGTTTTTAAAACATTTAAAGAAACGGCATTGGTATTTACAATGTCAATAGCTTAATCACTCTCAAATGCGAGACCTATTGCATTTGCACCCACACACAGAGCCACCTACACACACACACTGATTAAGCTATTGACATTGTAAATAACAATGCCGTTTCTTTACATGTTTCAAAAACAAAAATAATGTCATGAGCAATGCCAATAGCTCTAACTTTAACAATGCCGAGACCATTGCATTAACCTTAGGTTTTCATTGGGATAGAGAAGGCAAGTCCCATCCGCTGAGAAAATACAATGTGTATTCATGAACCTTGAGTTCCGATCCCAGCTTCCCACTTAACAACATTGTGTGATCCTAGGCAAACCACTTTAATTCTGCGCCTAATCTTATCTAAGACTCAAATATGAGTTCACTTAAAAAATATCCAGTTTAAATTGTGTGCTATATGAAAACAACACTTACTTAAGGAATAATTGACGGTCATGTGATCTACATACAACATTATTTTTCATATAGACTGCATGGAACAGACTGACATCTCAAGGTTTACTCGTGACAGTGCTGTCAGGGCATTGCACGTGGGAAACGGTCCTTTCACCTGATGGCAACACAGCTCACTATCGTGAAACACAAGCGTTCAAGAAATCGTCTTTGTGTGACAGGAACGACCCTTTCTCTTCGTTTGCTGTATTTTTTTATTTTTACCCGTTTGAAAGCTCGGCTCGAACTTTGGTCCTTAGAACCAAGTCTGGCTCGGCTCGAACTTTGGCCCTTTACGAACTCTGACTCGGTTCGAACTTTGGCCCTTCGAACCAACTCTGGCTCGGCTCGCACTACAAATTTCTATCTGGTTCACCTCTAATGCAACCCCTGAGAGGCATGCTACCCGCTGAACCCTCTCTGGAGAAATTCAGCCCCAGCAGCCCAACACGGAAGTAACTTCCACGACTCTCCCTAGACCCTCAGAATGCAACCCAGCACACCTGGCAGAGAAAGGGGGATTGCCCAAGATCACTCAGCGCACATACGGAAAGAGGGGGATTGCCCAAAATCACTCAGCGCACATCGGGAAAGAGGGAGATTGCCCAAGATCACGCAGCGCACATCGGGAAAGAGGGAGATTGCCCAAGATCACTCACAGTGCACATCGGTAAAGGGGGAGCTTGCCCAAGATCATTTATAGCGCCGATCGGGAAACAGAGGCGCAATAAGCGAGTGCATATTGCTCACTGCTTGAGCGGCCTAAAGAGGGCATGTTGGCGCTATGTGAAAGGCATTTTGGTGCGGCGTTTGAAGCTGCAGCGTGGACCCCACTTACCTTGTCTGGGTTCCTCCTCTGTGGTGGCTGAACACCCAGCCGCAGACAGCTCTCTTCCACAGACCCCCTGTCTGACTGTCCCACTCCAGCCCCAGACTAGCAGGCCGCCCCCACAGCAATGCCCCTTTAAACTGCTGAACTCTGCACACATGCTCCCTGGGGACCCCCACCGACTCCCAGCCCGCAGGGCGGGGGCAGAACGACACGTGGGCAACAAACACGTCCTGCTCAACACAGGGCCCGTTGACCGCAGCACAGGCGGCAGGGTTAACAAGCACACCACTGCCTTTCTCCGAGGCGAAGCAGAAATGCCTCGGAGAAAGGCAGCGTCGGATTCGGATTCGGGGGCGTGTTTTTCTTTTCTCTCCTCTTGCCATTGGCTGGAGGAGATAATTAGAAAAGTTGCAAAAAAACACGCCCCCGAATCTGAAAAGGACGGGGCCTGTTCGGAGTGACGAACCTCGCTAGCCGAGACCTAAAAAAAAAAAGCCCCTACTCATTGTTGGACTCTAATGAGCACTAACTGAAGTACTGGGTTTTTAAAACCCAGCGGTGCAGGGGAACACACCCTAAGACTTCGAGTTCTTCCTGTTTCAGACCCACAGAAACACAGAGTCTTCTAGGTGAAGTCAAAGATCTTGTTTATTGGCTGCAGACCAATTACAGGTATCCGAGAAGTACAACACAATGTATGTTCTCAGGAGACTGCTTACAATTACAGAAACGGCTTTCTCCTTATATACAAAATATCATGCTTCAGGCATACATTCCTCGTTTTGCGATATGGTCATTCACATGTATTCATTACAAACGAAAAGGCAGAGTCATGATGACCATCCCACATTCCAATTCGGCCAGCCCACAATTATTTACCCAGCGAGGTTCAGATCCCTCCTCAGATTCCAGCAGACCCCAATAAACACGGGCACCTCCTGTTGATAAAACAAGCCAGAAAGCAGGAAAAGTCAGGTGTGAAAGTAATTAGCCGGAGGCTTGTGTGCGATGAAAAGGCTTTATGGTGTGTCAAACCCTGATGCTAATCACAGGTGGCCGAAGGACGGGGAGCTCGTGAGACTGGACTGACCTGTGGCAGTGGTGCCGAGTCGCGTAGGTCACAGAGAAGTCAATGGAAGGCACATATAATCTGAAGGCCTGTTTTTGTCCTTGATGTGTAGCCTATGTGAGGGCAACCATAAGATGGCCACCGATCCAAAATGGAACCCACGAAGTCAATGTGTAATGTTGTATGCAAAGTGCATTTATCGATGAAACGTTATGCAAAACACTCGTACATACTGTATTGGCCATTCGCGGTTCGCTGATACCGGACTAGGCAGGGTAGGGCCCTGCCTCCTACACGGTCCTACACGGTCCCAAATTTTAAAGTACCACAGACCCTCCTTTTGCCCTTACATAGGCAATAACTATACTCATATTAATCCGAGTCCAGGTCTATATTCAGGAAGTCATGGAGATGTTGCTGTAGCATCATCCTATTACTTAGCTCGTCCCTCGATACAGGTTTCCTCACGCATAATGTAGCACAGAGGCCACATATCGCGGGAGCACACTGTACACACAGACAGAACAGGAAAAGGATGGCTAAGATCATTCCAATGACCATCAGAATCTTCCAACCGCAGGCAGATATCAGTTCCCAGAACCACCCCATCAGTGACCAATCTCCTTTATCCACGTGAATAGATTCAGATATTTTATGCAGTTTGGAGATAGCTTGATAGACTGTTGGAGCGTTATCTGGTATGAAAATGCAACAGCTAGATTGGATGACCTTACATACCCCACCGCGGTCTGCAAGTATGACGTCTAGAACCATGCGGTTCTGCAAAGTCATGAGGCGATCCGCTTGGAGCTCAGCTGTCAAATTACCAAGGGCACCAGCCGTTACATTAACAGTGGATTCAACCACACAAGTCAGTTGTCTCAGGTTCCTACTATTGACCATCGGTCCCCTAAACGGCAGGAAACCCAAAAAGAAGTCTCCTGCTTCCTGACCGGCAGTATCTTCCTGACTAATCACGCCTCTCACAACTCTGGTCTTGTGATAATCAGAGGCAGCAGTAAATGTTGGCGGTAGCAAGTTTGCAATATAACATGTGCCTGAGAAATCAGGGGGCAGCCATGCATATGCTCGGTCATTGCAAACAAAATATGTACCCTTGGCAGCCAAAAACGCAGGGGAAAACTGTGATGGAAAAGTGTATGTTTCAGTACAGTCACTTTTCCCCAGTTGAGCTCTTGGATTCTGACCATTACCTTGTAAACAGAACCGACCTATGTGGGGTACGACCCAAATTGGGGATGAGATTTTTCGCTGCCTTTCACCCAGACTAATGCTATACCCCGTTGCGTTCCAACCTACATAGGCTCGCAATTCATCCTTAGGAATAGATGAGTATGCGTCGATATCTCTGCTCATATCGGCGACTCCTTTCATTAAGGCCTTATTGTTTGTGCTAGGTCTGATGGAACGCGGTTGTCGCGGGGAGTAGACATCTAATGCAAAGAGAAACATGGTCTGGAATGCCCATGACGATCCATTATAGCTAAACGGCAGTACTAGATATGGGATACCCTTATTAATGGTATGTGGCATTAAACCACACACCCAGCAATTGGTTGTATTCATAACTAGCTGGTGCAGGAGCTGAATAAACGAGTTGTTTACGAACTCAGATCGTCTAGCTTGTTCAGGCAGAGGGTGGAAAGAGTGTAAAGAGGCAGTAGGAGGAGGTATAGGCTGTTCAGTGGGTGCAAATGGCTCTTGAGAGGAGAAGAATACATAGCCTACAGTAGACACCATCATACTAAATAATATAAACAGACATAATAATACAAAACGTTTGCTCTTCATAATTCTACATATTTTTGTCTTAAAGTTCATTTCCTCAGAAGGTCTCTCCATCTTGAAAAACTCCATCCTCTAATCGTGCCGCTCGCGGCGGGTGAGTATCTTCTGCTAAGGAGTACGCCTGTCAGTCCAGGGAACGCCCCAGACCAACCAGAACCGTTTTGTATGCCTGATTATTTGATTGTCATTTAATTGTACATATACTCTTTTCAATCCCTGATGGGGGCCCATTTTTGATTACCTTGTGTTTTTTTCATTATCAATTATCATACTTTCTGTATTGTTCATTTTCTATCTAGGAGTTATCTGTAAACTCACTTATTGAATTTTTTGTATTATAAATAAAAAATAATAATAAAAATATCATAATTTCATCATCTATTCCCTTTTGCCATTTATGTGTGTGTGTTCCTCTTTTTATGGTGGCAAATTTAGCTGTTGAATCAGAGAGATCTTCTTGATCCATTGATATATGTTAAGGTAGAGCTTATTTTCTTTAGTTGTTGATGAGCTTATTTTCCCCTTCGCTCTCCTTATTATCCAAATTGGGGTACCCCTGTTTTCTAGTGGACAACCAGAACCGTTGACCTAACGCCTTCGGCCTGTACCCCAAAGTCTTGGCACCGCGACCCTGCGGCTGAACCCGGATGGTGGTTCAAAAAATAAAAAATCAAAAAGTCCTTCAGATGGGAGAGCTATAATATCAAAAAATAGTAAGGTAAGGGAATTTTTATTTGTCCATAGGCCATGGTCTCAAGTTATATCGGTTTCTGCCAGGTACTGTCTGGTCTTGAAACAAGAGTTCAGGCTCTGTGGTGTTTATTCGAATTAACGGTGGCACAGCTTCCTGCAAAATATCGTCGTTTTCTTGTTCTGAAGTCGTTCCCTTTACACGTGCATCACTAAATGGCACGAAACGGGGGACAGTGTCAGTTTCAGAATCAGCGATACCCTCCTGGACCCACCGGTCATATGGTAGAGGCAAAGGGATCCGTTTGCAGTGAGCGCCGTGAATCCAATTCTTTTTCCCTTTCACTCGAACCGCTGATCTTGTCGATAGAAGTACGAGGTGAGGGCCGATCCAACGGGGCTCATCGTTGTTCTTTCGCTGAAAGTTCTTTACCAGCACCCACGAGCCAGGGTCGATAGGGTGTCCTGGAGCTTCAGAGGTCTGGGGGAGAGTATCATGCACCTATTGGTGTAAAACACGCAATTTAGCCGTCAATTCATACAGATAGTCAAGCAGTACTGGATGTTCGATTTCGCTGAATTTTGTCGGTCTTGGCACACCCCATACATTGGCCGGGCGGCCAAAAACCACTTCATACGGACTAAGTCCCACTCGTGAATGCACAGTCATTCTTGTTGATAGGAGTGCTAAAGGCAGAGCGTCAGGCCATTTAAGACCGGAGCTCGCCTGGATTTTGGCCAGTTTGAGCTTCAGAGTGCCATTGTAGCACTCTACTAATCCAGCTGATTGGGGGTGATTTGCAGTGTGGAATTTCTGCTTTATACCTAATCCCTCGCACACATTCTTCATCACTCGACCCACAAATTCACTCCCATTATCACTCCACACCATTGGCATTCCAAACCTAGGGAAAAATTCCCTCACAAGGGCTTTGGCTGTGGATAAAGCAGTGTTGTCTTTTAGGGGATATGCTTCTATCCATTTTGAAAAAGCGCAAACAACAACCAGTACATATTTCAAGTTGTTGCACCTTTCCATGTGGATAAAATCTAGCTGCAAAACCTCAAATGGATATGATGGAGATGCAAAATGACCAGCTGGAGTCGGGGTTCCCCTAGCAGGATTGTACTTCAAACATACCATACAATTCTTGACCACATTCTCTGCACACTTGGGAATTCCAGCGTTCTGCCATACTGTGGCCAACAACTTACAGATTCCTTTCATACTGATATGTGCCATTCCATGTGCCATAGTAACCACTGGAAGCACATATGCATCAGGTAACAACCATCGCCGATGTTCTGATAAATCAACCCAACAACCATTCTCATCCAATTTACCCGTACTTTCTCTCCACTTGCTCAATTCTTTCTCCGTGGCTTCAGCTTGAAGGGACTTCACACTCTCTATCGTGTCTTCACACATTCCAACATCACCAACCCATCTTGCAGGGCCTGCAACATACATTCGAGTCTTCACATCTTTTGCTGTTTCTTTCGCGATTTCATCAACAAATGCATTACCACGACCAACATCATCAGTGACTTTCTTGTGCGCACTGCATTTCATAATTGCAACTTGTAACGGTAAGGTCGGTGACTCAAGGAGATCATTCACCAACTTGCCATTCTGAATTTTAGCTCCATGCGAAGTCAGGAACCCACGTTCTTTCCACAATCGCCCAAAACTATGAGCCACGCCAAAGGCGTACTGGCTGTCAGTATAAATGTTCACTTTCATTCCTTCAGACAACACGCATGCTCTCGTAAGGGCAATTAATTCTGCTGCTTGAGCCGAATTATGTGGTATGCGTGCAGTCTCGACAATCGTATGCAAAGTCGTGATAGCATATGCAGCAGTCGTATCACCATTCGGAAGCTTGAAGCACGAACCATCCACCCATAAGGTACCATCACACTCAGTTAGGGGAGTATCTTTAAGATCCACAAGGTTGACGAAAAATATGTGCATGGACGCGGTCTGTCGCCAAAAGGCTGTGTTAACACTGATAATGCGCAACCGTCCTTTTCATGAACATACAATGTAAAAGGCTTGCTGTAGTCAGGGGTACCCAACACAGGAGCTGAACATAATGCGTTACGCAATTCCCAAAAACTTTTCTGACACTCTTCAGACCATGGGACAGGATTCGGTGTATTTTTACAGGTTAATGCCAACAAAGGTTTTGCCAGCAAGGAAAAACTTGGGATCCAGTGCCTACAGTATGAAGTAATGCCCAAGAAAGCACACACTTCTCTCTGTGTTCTTGGCACGCTTAATTGTGCAATGGCTTGAATTCTTTCTGGGGTCAGTTTCCTTCCCTCCTTCGATAAGAGGTGACCTAAGTAGGTCACTTCTTGTCGACAATATTGCAGTTTGGAGAGAGACACTTTATGATGAGAGGCAGACAAATGGTGCAACACTGATAATGTAGCTTCCTTACAAATCTTTTCAGTATCCGCGGCGATTAGCAAATCGTCAACGTACTGAATGAGGGTAGCACCACTAGGTAAAACGAGTGCATCAAGCTGTGCTTTTAAAGCCTGACTGTATATTGATGGACTTTCACAGCCCTGTGGAGCGCGTTTAAAACGGAAGCTTCGACCTCCTAAACTGAAGCCAAAAATGCCCCTGCTCTCTTCTGCAATTGGGATGCTAAAGAAGGCATTCTTTAAATCGATCACTGAGAACCATGCAGCGGAGGCTGGAATCATAGTTAACAAGGCAGTTATATCGGGGACAACTGGAAACTGTGGCACAACAATCTTATTTACCTCTCTAAGATCAATCACGAATCTGTAAACAGGTGGCTGTGAAGGGTCCGTACGTTTTAAGACCGGTAAAACAGGACTATTGCAAACGTTGCCTCTTGTCTCTTCAATTACACCCTTTTTAATCAAATCACTGATAATTGCTAACAACGCTTTCTGACCTTCGTTGGAGATCTTGTACTGGGGAATGCGTGGCAATCTGACATTAGCTTTTAAAGTGACTACATATGGTGGTATTTCCAAGAGACCCACATCATTGGGACCAGTAGCCCAAAGGACATCCGGAAGGGATGACAATTCAGGTGGCAATGCATTCTTTGACAAGTACATCGGGGAAATCACTTCCTTACCCAATGTAAGTTGTACTCCTGAGGGAGAACAATACAGCATTGCATGCAATCTTTTTAACAAATCCAACCCTAACAGATTTTCACCACAACCTGTTGTTAGGATGAGGGGTGCTTTTAGCTCACAAGGTCCAACAGAAAGTGTCAAAGGACTAGAAATCGGGTTCCTAACCGGGGCGCCAGAAAAACCTACTGAAACATTCATTTCGCCAGACAAAGGCGCGCCAGGGAGTTTTGAATGCATAATTGAACTCTTTGCAGCACCAGTGTCCAGCAGAAAGGGCTCTGTTACACCCGCTGTGGTCTACACCCGCTGTGGTCACCTTTACATACGGTCCACTCTGATCCACTGGCACTGAAACAACTCCCTCTCTCTGTCTATGGCTGTCCTAGTAATCATTACCTTCCACATTGTCGTCTTCTGCATAATAATCATTATTATAGTACTGAGCTGTATTACCAGTTGCATTGCCTTGCTGATCAAAGCTATTTATCGTATTTTGAGGCGGAAGAGGACGCGCGTTCTGGGGAACATTTCCACGCCCTCTGCCTCTGGGAGCTTGCTGACCACCTCTACCTCTTGCGCCATACACATTATTAGTACGCTGCAACAATTTAGGACAACTATACTTAAAATGACCTTCCTCTCTGCAATACAAACATTGATTGGGACCTATAGGGACATGTGGTTGATAATACCCATTCATTTGCTGGTTATTCTGAAACTGTTGGGGTTGCTGATAGATACCTTGGGTTTGCCTATAATTATTCTGACCTCCACGTGGGGGATAAGCCTGCTGTAAAAGGACCTTCGTTTTCAGTTCTTTCGTTTTCTTGTCTGTTCTATCCTTCTCGTCTTTATCCCTATTTTCGTAATACTGTGCAGTAGCCAGTATTTGCGCTGAAGAGGAAACAGCCCAAGAACTCTTCGAATCTTTTAATTTCTTACACAACTCGGGAAGTAGATTCTGCACAAATTTATCAACAAATAACCGTTGGCCACCTTCAGTACTCGGGTCTTGACCACTGTGGTCGATAAACGTTTCTTCAAACCTAGTGAAGAAATCAGACACCATTTCATCTTTCTTCTGCTTGCATGCGGATAGTTTATCCCAATTCACGCGCATCGCGGGCATTAAAGTTTTCATGTAGGTAATAATTCTACCAGGGAGTTCTGCTACTAGAGGGTCAGGCTTGGCACCACCATCTTGTCTGGTGTCTGCGGCAACGATATTAGCCCATGTGCCCCCTAGTTCTGCAGCATGATCTGTATTGCGAATGGATCCCCATAAAGGCTGTGGAACAACATTCCCGAACAACATATCTATATCAGCTAGATTCATGACACACGATTCTGCAGTTTGTGTTAACTCCTTATAATATCCTGCAGGGTTTTTACAGGGGTCAGGCAATGTCTGTTTAAGCGCTAACACTTCAGAACGCTTCCATGGGACATGTACCCAAACACGCTGAAAATGAGCTGGAGCAGCAGCAATACCTCGAGCGGCATCTGCCGCAACGGCCTCCTTCCATACCGGAGGGACTTCTCTCATAGGGTATTGTCGCACTTTTCCCTTTTTCCCCACAGGGAATTCCTGTTCGAACAATGATTGTTGACAATCATCATTCCTGAAGGACAGTAAAGTCGCACCTGCTTTATCTACGGCGGGACCCACAGTTGTACCTGTTCCAAAATCAAATCGCACTCGACACAACTCCTGCGGGTTTGAGTTTGAACCATGATCCTCCAATTCGTCACAGAGGAATTCACACATTTTGTCAAACACATACCTCTGTTTTGGGGCGTCCTATTGGTGGAAAACGTTAACAACTGACTCCACATCATAGAGTGAAGGAAAAACAATCCACCTACATGCCATATGGTCTAATACCTCTTTTTCTTCAGGATCAGGCAGCTGACTACGCAACTGCTTACGTTGTAAACCAGGGGTCATACTAGATGACCCAAAGAGAGGAGACATTAAACTAGTAACTACATTAGCTAGTCGTTGTCGTGCTGAAGAAGAAGTTGAGGCGAAAACGGGGGGAAAGACAGAGGGAAGAAAAGCGGATGCAGAGCCAGGTACAGAAGCAGTGTTAGGAAGAGCACCAAGGGAAGGAGCTGATGTACTAGGCAAAGTCGCAGGAAGCGCAGGGGCAACAGGTAACAAAACTGGCGGCCCTTGAGAGGGCTGCACAGCAGGGATAGGAGCCAGCTGAGGAGGAGCTGGCGGCTGTGGGAAGGCTTGCGGCACATTAACTGGAGGCTGCACATTTACGAGCTGTGGAGGCGCTGTGGCATTTTGCGCATACGGGGGTGGCGAACTTAACAAATGAGACATTAGGGAATCTTTTTCTTGTTCTTTTGTCTCATCTTGTGCAAGGGGTGACAAAACTGGGTAACATTTATCGATCCCTAGTTTGCGCTGTCTATGTAACTGCTCATTCATTTGTTCCTCCTCATTATCTTTAAATTGCACAGCTGCTTGCATCATTGACATACCTTTTTCTCTCTTATTCCTTTTCGCTAGCTTAATTTCCTTCTGTTTGGCTTCCTTTTGCCATAGGCGGAAAGAATCAAACATCGCCGGCCGGGCTTTCTTTTTAAACAACTTAACTTCCAAATTATCTAAGATATCTGTATCGAAACTACCATTTTGGGGCCATTTTAAAACACCGTCCTTTCTGGTGTATCGTATCCACACTTCATTATATGCAATGGGGCCCACGCCATGTTTTACATAAAGCTCATAAGTTGGAGTTCCAATTGGAGGAACCGGACACGGATCCTCTAATTGGGAATCCCTTCTACAACCCAAACAAAACAAATTTCCAAATACACTAGAACCAGGCATCTTCGCTCACTAGTCTAGTTTCAAACTTCAAAGGATTATCGAATACGATAACCTCGTGAATACACGAGTCCTCTGGCTTTGGCACTTGCAAGTTCCAAATCAAAGCGATCCCGAAGGATACCAAATTCCCGAAGGATACCAAACAAACTGGGAGACGCTCCACTTATACTTAACTGAGGGGTAGCGATGATCCTTGGAGTCACCAGAAGACTCTCTCGATTGTTTCGCTCTACCAAATCATCAAGGGTCCAAAACAGGGCGATTAATCAGGGCAGCAGTCCTTCGTAGCCGTTGGGACGCGGAGAACCTCGCAGAAAAGACTTTCGGACCACGTCGACATGCAGGGATCGATGAAGTGGCAGCCTTCCTCCGGAATTTCCACACGAAGCTCCTCATGAACCTCTGGCTTGGACCGGTACCGCTGAAATCGCCCCGAGTTGGGCGCCAACTGAAGTACTGGGTTTTTAAAACCCAGAGGTGCAGGGGAACACACCCTAAGACTTCGAGTTCTTCCTGTTTCAGACCCACAGAAACACAGAGTCTTCTAGGTGAAGTCAAAGATCTTGTTTATTGGCTGCAGACCAATTACAGGTATCCGAGAAGTACAACACAATGTATGTTCTCAGGAGACTGCTTAAAATTACAGAAACGGCTTTCTCCTTATATACAAAATATCATGCTTCAGGCATACATTCCTCGTTTTACGATATGGTCATTCACATGTATTCATTACAAACGAAAAGGCAGAGTCGTGATGGCCATCCCGCATTCCAATTCGGCCAGCCCACAATTATTTACCCAGCGAGATTCAGATCCCTCCTCAGATTCCAGCAGACCCCAATAAACACGGGCACCTCCTGTTGATAAAACAAGCCATAAAGCAGGAAAAATCAGGTGTGAAAGTAATTAGCCGGAGGCTTGTGTGCGATGAAAAGGCTTTATGGTGTGTCAAACCCTGATGCTAATCACAGGTGGCCGAAGGACGGGGAGCTCGGGAGACCGGACTGACCTGGGGCGGTGGAGCCGAGTCCGAATCCGAAAAGGACAGGGCCTGTTCGGAGTGATGAACCTCTTCTCCAATGGCTGGCCAGCATTCAAGAGGCCAGCCAATGGAGAAGAAGGGCGGGTTCATTCCCCTCTTCTCCAAGTCATTATCTCTCGCAAGCTAGCCTGCGCAAGCGCAGCCTTCGCTAGCCGAGACCTAAAAAAAAAAAGCCCATACTCATTGTTGGACTCTAATGAGCACTAACCCCACCCCCCCCTTACTCAAAAGGATGCGAAGAGAACCACCCACCAGTGGCTAACAAAAGGATCAGGGATGGCCCATGCAGCACTGCAGCAGATACGACCAGCGAACTCCCTTCAGCTCTGCCAAGGAGGCTTATGTACCCTTAGATGATCTCCACTCAACATGTCCATGAGAAGTAGTCAAGATAGAGATCCTGTATACATCTCCTGCGGCAAGGATGCGGATTAATAACTCTCACTCTAGACTCATAAAAATACATAAAGGAACCAGGTAGAGCTATTGTGATGGAGCCGTTGGTGCAACAGAAGCATGCGGACGCCGCGTTACAATTCAGGGCGCGGGCGCTTATAATCTCCATGTACGAGTATGTTTGCAGAAACAAATTATGGCGAATGATGGAGGATATGGGTTTTGAGGAACCCTTGGTTACCCTGCTCCGCAGATTACATGCAGCTACAACCGTGGCAATAAGGTTGGGGCCAGGGGGGGAAAAAACTAAATCTATCCCCTCAACTGAGGGTGTGCGACAAGGTTGCATTTTAGCGCCTTTTTTGTTCCTAGTTTATACAAATGGCTTGGAAAAGTACTTGTTGGATCATTGTTCTGATTTCCCAAAGGTAAACGGCAAGAAGATACCTATGTTATCTTATGCCGATGATACGGTATTAATGACCCTCACAGCAAATAGCATGCAGACTTGTCTGGATGCATTTAATAACTTCATGTTTAAACTTTGCAAAATCTTTCGTAATGGTCTGTGGTCCAAAAGGGACAAAAACCCGTAAGTTTATGGTAACCAACAACACCATTGAAAAAGTGGATAATTTTAATTACTTGGGAAATCTTTTCAACAGTAAATTGAGTTGGGTCCCCTTGATGAAGGCGCGAGTACAAAGTACTAGTCGATCCATAGAGGGTCTTTTTCGCTTTTGTAGTAAACTAGGGCAAAAACCGGTTGCACAATTAAAAAACTTGTATAGAGCAAAATGCTTATCTGTGGCCACTTATGGGGCAGGGGTCTGGGGTACAGAAAGCCCAGCCATGATCCAGGTCATGGAAAACAAATTTATGAAGCGTTTGTTGTCAATCCCATCAGGATCATCTAACAGTTTCTGTCACACTGAGATGGGAATAGAATATGTGACTGACATCATTCGCATTTCGCCCTTATTATTATGGGGTAAAATATGACCTTCAGCTCTCCTCCAAGACTGCAAAAATCTTGACCATGCAATGCAGATCCCATGGCTTTCATACGTCAGCGATACTTTGCACAGAATAGGTCTGGGCCACTTTTATGACATCCCCGAAAAAATACAGGGAGACATAAAAATTAACAAGTTATCGTAAAAGTTTAAGCATGTCATGTCTAGACCAGTCAATAAACTGCTTGGGCAAACAACAGCACCAATTTTATCTAACATTTACCACTCATGTGCAATGGCGTTTTTACCTGACAAGGTTTAGACTAAACACACTTCATTTTCTTTTTGCCTTTCCAAAACAAGGGGGTTGGTGTGAGAGGCTGCCCCCTTGTCCTTGTATTAACAAAGTTAGTCAAAGTACTATCCATATTGTTCTTTTTTGTCCTTTATATAAGGAACCAAGGAGTAGGTATTAAGCCTATTCCAAAAGAACAGCAACCATGTAATTATAAAGAAGGCTATGACTACTGTTATCATTATCATCTCCTGGAGTATGTTGTGCTATGTTAAGCTTTATAAGATTGTCTCTCCAGATCAGGAAACGGTATAGCTAGTTTGGTCTAAAAACCTTTTATGGTTCCAACTGCTTTCTGACAAATGATGTAAAATTGTACACATTTTTCTTTTTATTCTTTTAAAGTACAAATTGTAGAATGATTTTCTAGTGGTGTTTTGTATACTTTTATGATTCTTTCTTTTTGAATCGAATAAAGTTTATGAATCGAATCGAGTATAACATGGTGTTATACATACACAACCCAGAGGAGGAGCTACACTCATTGATTCATGAATATATTATATATCAAAGGTTGTCGGGCTCAGAATTAACTGGGGAAAGTCTACTGCTTTTCCATTAACCATTAACCACTAGTACGAGACAATTCACACTGGAGTATCCACTGGAATGGACAGAGGAACCTGTCAAATACTTAGGGGTGTGGGTACACAATGATCCAGAGATAGTGTTGAGGGAAAACTTTGGGAGAGCATTGGCCGTGGCTGAAGAGCAGGTGAATAGATGGATTGAACTGCCGTTGTCTCTGGCCGACAGAATCGCAGTGATCAAGATGGTTATACTTCCTAGGTTTCTGTATATTTTCACTAATGTACCTATTAAGCTATCTGGTTCTTTTTTCACCGGGCTGCGTGCAGCACTAATCCGTTTGATCTGGGCAGGTAAGAAATTCAGGTGTAGCTGGGAAACCATCACAAGGCCTTACTCACAGGGTGGCTTTGCAGATCCAGACCGATGTGTGTATTATTTATGTGCACAGGCACAGTTTGCACATTATTAGTTTTATCCTCCCCCCTTTTATCCCGCACATAGCGGTGGAGGCAGATGATGTGTTCCCGGATGAACTGGTGGCTCTGCTGTTGAAAGCTCACACAATCTATCCACATAGGGAAATGTGTACTGCTGATTGCACGGCACAGGCATGGCGGGCAATGGCTGGGTGGGCAGATCCCCTATATATGCTCCGGCTCTTCCGTTAGCATATCACCCCAGTATTTCTGTAGCGCAAGATAAACGAGCTCTGGAGGTACTGGCGGGAATGGGTATAGTTACAATGACTGATGCATACCCAGAGGGCACCATTGTCACGATGGCTGCTATACATGACCGCCAACCCAGTTCACCTATATCGGTCTTGAAGTACTACTGGCTACGGGAAGCACTCGGAACCTTTAATGATAGGCACCCTGTGGAGCCTATCCCACTGAGCCCACTGCAAATGTTATTGGCAGGCCCCTCGTGGGCTAAATTAGTCACTCGATTATATAACGTTATGCAAGCAGAAACGGCACCCAAATCCAGTAAAGCAAGGGGGCGGTGGGAAACTACACTGGGGATCAGGCTCAAAGAGGAGGACTGGGACTTCAGTTGTTCTGTGACACGGCAGCTGACGGCTAACTGCAACTTGTGCATAATACACTTCAAATATATACAACAGCTATTACTCCACCCACACAGTTACAAAGATATGGGCTGAGAGAGTCGACCAGTTGCAAAAGATGCCATGCACAGGAGGCAGACTTCCTCCTCTTGGCCTGGCTGTGCTACAGAGTGCATGGGTTCTGGGTTTCTGTCACACAGGCACTGACTGTAATGGTGCTGGAGGAAGTGGTATGCACACCACAGGTGTGTCTACTGGGGCTTGCAAAGCATTTAAAATGCGAGAATAGACGCTTAGTTCTGTTGGCATTGCTATCAGCCAAAAGAAAGGTAGCGCAAAACTGGGATAGCAAAAATGTACCTAAATTTAAAGATTGTTGAAGGATGTAGTTTATTGCAGAGACCAGTTGTTGTGTTATGCCGAGGAACTGCCTACATCATCAAGGCCCAGGGATTTCTGGGCTCCTCTCACGACATACCTGCTGTCCACAGCTGAGGATGTTCACCATACATAACAAGCATTGGTAGTTGTTGTGTTATGCCGAGGAACTGCCTACATCATCAAGCCCCAAGGATTTCTGGGCTCCTCTCACGACATACCAGCTGTCCACAGCTGAGGAGGTTCACCATACATAACAAGCATTGGCATAGCCAATAGGTTTCACCTTTGGGACCTTATAAGTATTTAATTATGCAGCACAATATGCTTGGTGCAACATCAACTGTTGCATGGCTAAACACTTATAAGGTCCCAAAGGCGAGACCTTTTGGCTATGCCTAACAGAGAATGCTGGAGCCGGTCCCTGAATCTCAGATAAACATATAAATCACGTAACGGCTCTTTGATTGGATGCCGGGGAGCTACATTTTGCCACATCACTTGAGAGACTTTGAAGTATCTTAACTAGTGTGGTGTCTGAAGTCCACGGTTTAAATAAAAACTTCAACAACACTGGAGATTCCATTTAAAGAGAAGGCGAGTCTTGGCCGCTGCATTGCATAATTGAGCTACACATCATGACAAAGGCCCTTTACGGGGTGATTGTCTATGCTCGATGCATGGCTCCTAAACAGGCCCTACAAAAGGAAGCATGACTATGGTTCACGAAGGGCACACTTTCATTTAAAAAACATACATACATCACTGGACAGGACAGAGAGGGGCCGAAGTGATGTCTCTATTGCAGCGTTTAGCTGAAGCACACAAACACATTTCAAGACATACTCTTTAAAAGGAACAAAGAAGGTACATCACAGATGGCAGTGCTTGTTGAAAACGCATGGAGGTCTCCTGACATCGTTAAAATGGAAGCATGGGGGTGCTTACCGCCTTGCACAATTTAGCTAAACCGCTGAAAAAATTAAACAAGTCATGCAAGCTTAAGGCGGGGTGTGGATCGTATATTTCACAGTTTAGAGAATAAATTAACATTATGAGACAGACAATTTAAATGAAAGGGTGAATGTGTATTGTGCAATGCAGAGAACACCCAAACATGTGAACATCAGCAAACGGACCCTTTAGGCGAAATACGGAGGCGGTTCCGACTTTGCACAACTTAGTAAACAAGCATTGGGTGCGTGGCCGTGAAAGTAACGCCGCGCGGCCATGAAAGAGAAATTGAGCCACACAGGGTAACATGGAAGCGGGGGGGGGGGGGGAGGGTGAGTGCTGAAGCAACACAGGGAAGGGTGAGGGGGTGGATGTGAGAAGCAACATGGGGGAGCAAAAAAGAACCAGCGCGCGCCTCGCGCTGAAAGTAAAAAAAAAAAAACAAGCAAAAACCAGTGGCTGCGCACGCAGGCTGGCAAATGGTGTGCACTTTCGCGGACGCTTTGATGTTCTCAGAGGCCGCGCGGCTCACTGAGAACATCAAAGCGGCTGCGAAAGGGATCACGCAGGGTGACAAATGGTGCGCGCGCGCCCATGCACTGTAGCTGGAGGCCTGAAAAGCCACTAGTTTGCACTTCCAAAACCCGCTTACTAAAACTCTCGCCAGAGCAGCACTAAAGCGCTGGCTCAGGTGAGACCTAAAAATGGGGGTAGCTGTTTGTCTCTCGCCATGTGACATGATCGGCAACGCTACATTGTATTGTTGTATTCTATTGGGTCTTGCAAAAGAAAAATGATGTTAATACCATGTTGTTTCGCGGGGGGTTTCCTTCTGTACAAAATACTATGCCTAAGCAAACTTTAAATATTTTACTTCTGTGAATGTGTGCAGTACAATAAGGCACACATGCATAGTCTGACAGTTTGGAGAAATAAAAACATTGCTCCTTTTCAACATCTGCCTCAAGGAGGTATTATTTTTTTGGTAAGGACACTTTTCACCATGGTTAGTACTCAAGACTTTGCATCAAGAACCACGTGTGGTTGCATTGTAACAGCCCCTTAATGCAGAGTAATGAAAGGCATTGCTTTGCGTTACTTACAGCCATCTTTACATTACAAAACTAGTTTTTATGCTGGAAAGTAAATCCAGAGTTAATGTTTTGTCCAGGTTTGTGTCACTTTTTTGTGCAAACCCTGCACAAAATGTTAGTAAATCTCCCCCAAAGAGTAGAAGGTTGATAGTCTTGATGAATGGGATTAGGTACCTCCCTTAGGCGCCCCAGATGTTTGAGTCCAATCTGCTCAACTTCCAAATCGCTAGACAAAGATGTCGAAGTGTAGGAGGAGGCAGCTGAAATTCCCCAAATACAGATCCTACAACTGGAGATTGGCAACCTACTACCTAGCCAAAGCACCAAATCAACAAACTGTGTGGCAATAAGCTCACATGAAAGTCAGTTTTGAGAATGCAACAACTGAGTCTTCTCCATGTTGATGAGAAATCTGTTAGCCTTCATAGGCTGGTAAACCTCCTCTGCATCTTCCAAAAGGGGCCAGAGTTAGCCAGTTGGGGGAACAAATCGGTGCTCAACTTGCAACAGTGTCACCAGAGGAGTAAAATCTTTCATAAAGACCCTGAGAGCAGATGCACCTCCACTAAGCACAGGCAACACAAGGGGCTGTCGTGAGGTGTGCCTGAAAAATAAACATCCATCTAATCAATGGGCACAGCTGTCTCACAAGCATACCAAAGGCATTATGCTCAGCAAAGTCATTATTTTGAAGGGGCAATAAAGCAATAGCTTGTTGGCCATCTTGAGGTCTATGACAAGTCTGTATTGACCAGTGAGCTCCTGGGCCATAAGTGGGGATGGCACAAATGTGGCCACCTTCTCTTTTGCAAACCATCCAGATAGCATTGTTGTCAAGCACAAATTGCACCACCTCCTGCAAAACCTTTTTTCTCACAATAGAATGGGGCATCTTGCACAGACAGAGCCAAAAACCTTTTGCTTCAAAATCTCAAGGACTCATTGGCCAGACATATCTTCCATGAAAATGGAGACATTTGGCAGCTCCTGTTGAAAAGTGAGTATTCATGCTTATGCAGCGGGAGGTGTGTAGTATATATAAAAAGCAAGGCTGATCTGTTGACGATATGGGCAGCCTGGACAGCACCAGCTGACTATCCCCTAAACATGTTGCAAGGGAAGGAATGGTCTCAGATGATCTTGAAAGAAGGTAGGGAGTCTTACACTCGTCAGCAAATGTTTTCATACTTTGGACCAAACTGTGGCTCCCACAAAATGAAGCAATGAGGAAGGTCGTCTGGGAACCAACATGTTTCTTCTTTTCTCAACCCAACATGACACCTTCCAGCACCTGACTTGGTTGCTCACATTTAATGCCCAACAAACAAATGGCCTGTTCCTCCATCAGAGACAGCAACTAAACCAGGTCCTAACTATTCTGCAAAACTTCAATGAGAAACTTTGAGTTGCCCTATTTTGAGATTTCACCTGCCTGGTCAGGATCGTGTGGGTTTAGGGGTCCACTGGTGCAACAGATGTACTGAAGGCAAAGCAGTAGGCTATATGGGCACTATGTTTATTTGGCCTATAGTAGTATACTTTCTATTATCCCAACGAGGGAGCTTGATGCAGAAAAACAAATAGCCATGATGCAGAGGGGGTTTTCTTACAGAGCATAGGGATCATTTGTGTGACTCTGTTTTGACCACAAATCTTTTCCAGGCAGTTGCGAGCAGGAAAATGTATGTCAGGTGGCCCTTCCCTTAAGGGCGGGCATCCTGAGGTACAGTCACTGGTCGTCCTGTTTGCACAGGGTACTCGTCAAAGATGTATTAAGGCATATTCATCTGTGGCTCTGCAGCCTCTTGGTAGGTGCAGCTCCACTATACAGTAGGACTGTTTTGCAAACTCAAAACGAGGCCCAAAAAGTCCTTCAAAGGGTGCACAGTATAGGTTACATATAATTTTGCCTGCAGAAAATATTAGTTCATAAAGGACATTGTGTATGTGAGGACATGCTTGTGATCCATAATTCGTCAGGAGCTACCTCCCCAGTTGCCTGGCCAGATTCAGGGGAACTGCTGGCCAAATGCAAACCCACCTTAGCATTGGTCTGCACCTCACTGTCTGAAGAGGATCCGTTTTTGCTAACTTGTAGAAGACCTTGCTGTTCTGTGTCTTCAGTCATGTTGCGACTACCTTTTACCCTGGATGGAAGTGCTCTATATTTGTAAACCACCGGGGGGGGGGAATGTTGTGTTGTTGAACTATACTGCTGCTCTCTCTTGGAGGAGAGTTGGAGTACTTCCCAGCATGGGTGGGATGAGCTTTAATCTGGGGAGTGTGGGTATCAGTCCCTTTGCTTGTGGTGTATCTGGGAGGTGGCCGGATTGCATTAGCAAGGAACCGCTAAGCATTGATTCTCTTGTGCAAGTAGAGCACATATCAGAAATCACTAGCTTGAGTGGGATTAAGAATGTATATGGTATTACACTGCCACTTTAGTGTGTTTGTACTGTTATGTTATGTTATCGTGTCTTACAAAGCGCGACAGCTGCCCCAGCGAAGGGGCGTCCCGGCGCTATTGCAGGAAAGACTGACAGAGCAAAAGAAGCAGGCAAGGACTAAGATGCCGAGAAAAGATAAGTCTTAATGGCCTTTCTGAATGCTAAATAATTATCAAGGCCACGGATCTGCCCAGAGAGTGGAGACTCTGTAACGAAAAGAGCGGCCACCGGCCCAAACTCTACGTGTCCTGGGAACCACCACTAGGTGCGGACCCTGTGAACGGAGAAACCGTGTAGGGGTGTATGGCAGCAGGAGATCGGCCAGGATGGGAGGAGTGGCCAGTTTCAAAACCTTGAAACAGATACATAGGGTTTTGAATTCAATGCGTCTGGCCACAGGTAGCCAGTGAAGACGGCGGATGGCGTTTGACACAGATCAAGATTTACGCACACCTAAGAGTGTTCTTGCTGCTGCATTCTGTGCCCTTTGCAACCTCGAGACCTCCGCTTTAGATAGGGGGAACAGGCACAATCGAGTCTCGACATAACAGTCGCCTGAATAATGACCTGATGCGTCAAAAAAACCCAGCAAGGGTCTAAGCCCCCGTAAGAGACCAAAACAGGTCCCTGCCATTTTTTTGTTTGGACTCAGTTTAAGGAAGAGTCCAACCAAACCCCTAAGTTTTTTACTGCCTGTTTTGGGGAAGGCGGTTTACCTAGGCAGGCAGGCCACCAGAGCTCACTCCACAGACCATGGTCCCTACCTACTAACAGTACCTCTGACTTGTTGGAATTCAGTTGGAGGCAGTTGCTGTTCATCCACTCCGCCATTGCCGCAAGGTCGCCCTGAAACTTAGAGGCGTCCTGCTCGGTGTTATTAGAGAGTGCCACCACCAACTGAGTATCGTCAGCATAGGAGACCATGGTCAGACCCTTGCTGCTGGCTACTGCCGCTAAAGGTTGAACATAGATATTAAATAACAGGGGACTGAGGGAGGAGCCCTGTGGCACCCCTTGTTTCACTGGATATTCGCCAAAAGCAAACAGGGGGGAGGGGGGGGCAGTTACCATAAATGACCTCATGGAGAAATGAAGCTAGCCACTCCAGAGCCAAGCCCGTAATTCCAACCTCCGCGAGGCATCTCAGCAGTATATCATGAGACACAGTATCAAACTTGCCGCTTAGCTCTAACAAGATCAGTGCCAACGTTTGACCCTCATCCATTGCTGACCAGAGCTGTTCTGTAACAGCTAGGAGAGCTGACTCCGTCCTGTGGCCCGGCCCAAAGCCATTCTGGGAGGGGTCCATTATGTTATTCGCAGCCAGAAAATCAGACAGAAGGGAGTTCACATAAGCCTCTGATCTTTGCTGCCCAGGGAAGCAAGGAAATAGAGCAATAGTTTTCTGGTTTGGCTGGGTCGAGCACAGGTTTCTTAAGTAATGGAATTACTTTAGCCTGTTTTCAGGCCCTGGGCACAGTAGCTGTACTAAGGGACCCATTTATCACCCGATTCAAGGAAGGTAAAATTGTCAACATCACTTTCTTGAATTGGTCAGGTTTAAGCGGGTCAACGGGGGTCCCGACTTGACCCTATTGCAAAGAGCTACCAGTTGATCAACTGGGATCAGCGTAATGGTGTGAAGACTATTAGCCTGTTGACAGCAGCGTGCGATCGGGAAGGACCTGTAGATGTCATCCACCTTTTTCACAAAAAAGATGGCCAGGTCCTCGCACTGTTTATTAGACTTAATGGTCGACCCCGCCATGATTTGCTGAGATTGCAAACTGGCAAGTATAGAGAATGTGCTCTTAGAAGGATTAGTGCTCTCGTGGATTTGGTTGGAAATAAAAACTGCACATGCCCGATATATGGCCTTATGATACCTTTTGATAGCTGCCCAATCAATATCTTTAGCAGTCGGACTGAAGTCTCTTCTCTATATCCTAGTCTCTTATAACCCTTACGCATATCGGCGAGTTCATTCTTAAACCATGGTCGTGTTTTGGTTTTACGATTGACTGACCATTTCATAGGGATTAAGCTGTTTAGTGGACGCTCTATCCACTCAGAGACTAACCTGTGTGCCTCGTTAGAATCCTCTGGCAAATTTGGGCGAGTAGCCAAGAGACAAGCATCCAGGTGATCCCAGTTTAATTTATACCACGGCCGTTTCAGAGAGGTCAACTGACCCTTAGTCAGAGCAGAAGTGACACCGTATAGGGACATGAAGACCAAAAAATGATCCGTCCATCCCATCCTAATTGGTGCATGCATTGTGATTTGAGGTATGTTAGTAAAAACTGGGTCGAATAGGTGCCCTGCAATATGGGTAGGGCCTGAGACCAGCTGCATCAGTTGGCAGGCTGCAAGGTCGGCCACGAAATTTGTCAAATCAGTGTCCTCCAAATTGTCTAGATGGACCTCCAAATCCCCCAAAATTGTGAAGTTGGCGGTATTAACTGCTAATATACTGACCATGTCTACAAGGGCTTCCCTGAAACCAAGGGAAGGCCCTGGGGGCCAATATACTAGGAGCCCAGACATAGTGTAATTCGGGCTCAAAGTGACCTTAAAGTGGGTGCTCTCACAACCGGTAACAGTCTGTTTAGCAAAAGAGCATGGGTAGGATGATTTAAAAATAATCGCTATACCCCCACCTCTAGTTGCTCTACTAAGCGAAAGAATGCTATAGCCCGCAGGGAGTGCAAGGCCAGGTTCAGCAGTCATGGCATCAGAAAGCCACGTCTCAGTAAGAAAGAGAACATCTGGGGAGGCCTCCTCTAGCAGGTCAAAGACATCAGCATGATGTTTAGCTACAGAGCAACAGTTGAGGCTCAATATGCTAGTGTGCTTGCTGGATCTGAGAAGGTGGGAGGATTAAGTGTAGCTTGTAAACCACATTGTAGACAACTAAAAGGGCTCTCAATAGCGAGCCCCCCAACCTGCCCACAGTCTCTCCCCAAATTCCTAAATTTCCACAGATCCTCCTGTGTATAGGTTACCTTGTCCCTCTCAAAACCGGCAGCATGTCTGGCACGGACGGGCTTGCCGTCGCTGCGCGCGTCCGCTGCACAGCGGCGCCATAGGTCTATTTTTATGCTGTGAGAGCTCTGCCCAGAGAAAGACTAGTCCGGCCCTTCCAAAATGGCCCCCACTGTTCGTGCCACCGGAAGGGAGGGAAACGGGGAATAGAGTCGCCACGAGCTCCCTCCACACAAGTTGCAGTGCACCGGGGAGGAGAGAGACTTTAAGTACATTTTAAAAATGCCCACAACACTGCACATTTAGTTAGAAGCATAAAAATAAAAAAACACAAGCGAATCAGAACAGAGCGCCACTCGCAATGCTACTGACACTGACCAAATCAATATCGAGTGTCAGCTTTCTGGTGCGTCTGATGCATGTCTTTTTATGCAAAGGTAGTTGTGTACCATGTGCTGTTTATGGATGAGCCTCCAGGGTGAGCAGGGCCATCTATGATGTGTGTGTTGTGTGAAAAAGTTCTGCAAAAGTCAGGGGGTGGGTTTAGAATTAAATGAACTCGCAACAACTTCCTTGCTTCCAGTTGTACATATCCATCTATACAACAGCACTCAGACAGATTAAATTACGCCTGTACCGGTGTATATCGGAGCTACTATGCAAAACCTGGGCATCTTGCCAATAGCAGGTGAGAGTAGGCAGCTGTTTTGGAGGGGCGCAGAAGGGGACGCTGCTTGTCTGGACTGTCCGCACCAAACTTATTTTTTAACAGTACGGGATAAGCCGACCTGAGGATTAATTGCTTTTTGATGTAATTCATGAAAACAACAATATTTAGTCATAAAGCTTCTCAAAATCCCCGTGGAGACCCTAGCTCAAATGTGTTAAGCATTTCATGTTGCTGCGGGTAGGAATAGGCCTTTAGGCGACCCTTTGAGAGAGGCAGTGATACTCTTAAACATGTCCCACTACAGTATTTAATAACTATATCACAATCCTTTTGATATTGTGGCTGTACTTGGTTTACAGTAACAAAAGCAAGCATGAACTGGTTTTAATTAGGGAGCAGTTTATTAACTGCACCTATTTTGTAGTGTTTTTATGGGAGGTCTGATGTTTGGTTTCGAAATTTTAGGCTTTACCGGTAGATTTGTCATAAATTTTGAGGGTGCAGTTTAATAAACTAAGTTTGACTTGTTGATCCTCTGCAAAATATGGTGAAAGTTCTAACGCGTCTGGTGTTTTTGTTTGCCATCGAGGGTACCAGCAGTGGCTCAAACTGGGCTCTTGGGGAGCTTTAAGAGTATTTTGGGGTTGCATATTGGTGGAGGAGCTGGGTGCTGCACAGTGTGGAGCAGAAGCATCAGGGCCAGCGTGACAGATTTGGTCCAGACACTTGGCATTGGTGGGCAACACGGGGAAAGTGCAACATGGATATTATGGGCATTTTTAGTCCGTTTCCTTCCGACACATACCTGCCACACGCACACAATACCAGAGGTCAAGCATACCATATGACTTGCACAGGTGTTTCCAGGAGAGGATTTCTCATAGCTTATTAACCGGTTCTGAATTCCAGAGATAGAAAAGGCAGTTTGACTTTCCGTGCATATTTATTTAGCTTCAGACTTGGTGCCAAGGGTTATGGGTTTACTACAAAAGTGATATGCAGTGGCTCACAAATTTGCAGACATGAGATACAGGACTAGAGCAGAAATATGTGGTTTAGTTCAGGCAGGCCTGGGCTGCAACTGTGAATAAAGAAATGATTTAACCAGTTCTTGAGTCAATACTGCCTAGGAGCATCAGTCGCAACCCGTTGTAAGGTAACACCACAGCGGAACCCGAAAGCTGGTGCCAAAACCGGGGATCATGTGCTCAGACTTAAAAACAGAGTCAGAATTAGGACATGGACAATTCAGTGATGAAAGCAGACCAAGGCGGTGAGGGGCCAAGTCAGGAGACTGGGTGTGAGCAGATAGAAGATTGCAACTAATCTTAGAGCTGTTCTGTTCAGAGTGGAATTCAGGAGGCAATTCCTCCTTGCCTTGTAGGTCTTCTATAGAGGAGACAAGCCAAGGTTTGCTAGGATGATGTGTGGGTAGGATTGTCATAGCTACTTTCAATGTTGTTGGCCTTTCAGTCCATTCTGACCTGTAACTTAACATAGCCACTAAAAATTGTTGCCAATTTAGGACACAGGAGACGAACAGGCCTTACATTTCAAGATACAGTTTTATCAGCAATGACAGCCAGAATCGACATCTGCCTTTCTGAATATCCTTTACGGATTAGGAAGAGGATTAGTCCCTCACACAAAACAACCACTGACAAACTACTTCACTGTCTTCACCATAGGAGATGCAAGCGATCACCATAGTATCCATTTACGAGAGGTGAAGTGCCCCATTCCAAAGACAGCAGGATGGCTCAGAGCTATTGAATCTTGTGCTAGAAAGAAAACAAGCATTGGCATAGCCAATAGGTCTCGCCTTTGGGAGCTTAGAAGTGTTTAGCCATGCAACTGTGGATGTTGTTGCACCAAGGATACTGTGCTGCATAACTAAACACTTATAAGGTCCCAAAGGCGAGACCTATTGGCTATGCCAATGCTTGTTCTGTCATGATTGCAGTGAAACCTGACAAGTCATCATTGTAATTGTGGTTGTCTTTTGGTTTTGGACCGGATTGTGGATTTTGGTACTTACAAGTTACTCCAAGACTTTCAAGCTCTCTGTGCCTCTGGAATCTGACAAGGTTTACGAGGAAGGGTTGCAATGGTGGTTTCAGGCAGAAGGAAGGTCAGCAAAGGTGAAGACTGACAGAAGTGGAGAAGGTAAGGGACATCTCAGAAACAATTGCGTCTGGGGGGGTAAAGGACATCTGAATCACCCACCCTTACATGTACATAAAGGCTTTCACAGCCTCACCAATGCAACCTCTCAGTTAAAGGAAGGAACATCTGTCACTGCACCTCATAGCGCTCGTGCATTCAGGAGGGGAGTATTAAACGAGATCAACACAAGCGAAGGATGAAAAAAAGGCAGAAGAGCGAAGATAGATGGAAAAAAAGAAACAGCAGCTTGAACTCGGATACGGTCTTAGAACCGGCTTAAAAACACTACATATTCTTATTTCGTTTTTTATTTTACATAAGCCGTTCATTTGAGTGCTCGCGGCAGAAGACAATAAGAATAAGATGCAAAGTAACCCTGCAGTACTATTTTTACACAGCAGAAGGAGCAAGGACACTAAAAAAGTGTCACCAAAAAGATTTTCAACCAAAATTGTATACCGCTGACATACGAGTTTATTTAGGGGATATTACTAGGCCAATGTTCGGATTTTCCGTTACAGAAGAACAAAAAAATGCCAAAGCGCAAACGCTTCAATTAACCAGTTATGCTTGATATCTCTTTTGAAGCAAAACTTTAATATTAACATTTTGAGACTAAAAGCGGGATCGAAATTTTTTTACCGAAAAAATGTTGGGCTGGATACAATTTCCTCTGAAGTAGAAGCATGCAGCACACACATTTCCATAAACCATTTAAAAGCTAAAGATTCGCAGAAAAGAAAAAGTTAGAATCTCTTACTCCTCCAAACAAGCAGTTGGGAAGGGAACAGCTGTTCAAGTGCTTGTGCTGGCATCCACCTTGCGGGAGCGAGCAGCGGTGCGCGGGCCATCTGTTTTCAATTAGCATGCACGCCGCTGCTCGCTCCCCCAAGGTGGATGCCAGCACAAGCGCGAGTGCTTGAAAAGAGCTGACCAATTTCTAAAGGTCATCTCCTAGAGCAGCGCATGAGCGCTGCCTAGGCGAGACCTAAAAAGGGCACCCCAAGCAGCAAAGAAAACGGATGCCAGAGACCGCATAGGATTGGTTCAGGGGTGGCGATTTCCAGGTAGCCAGATGGTGCAAATCAAATGAAATATCTGACACCAGAGGGGGACAATCTACAACGATCATGTGATTGTAGAAAGCACCACAGGAGTTGGGATACCTCTGTTGCAGAAAGAACTCCGAATGAAGCAATGCTGAAGGATTTCCACTTCGCCTGCATATTGTGCCCAACCAACCATTTACAGAAACTGGGAAATGCAAAACATCCATTATTCTTTTCCATTGGATCATCTTGTTTCCAAAGTTAGTCAACAAATAATTGTATAAAACACTATATCAGCGCCAGCTACCCCTTTTACTGGGTCAAAGTTTAAGTCTATAAGAGAAATCCTCGTCTGGAAGCATTAATGAATGGTTGTCAGGATTTCTTGCTTTCAAGTCAAGTTCAATTTAATTCAATGTTCACATATAAATGTGAGGTACAAGAAAAATCTTCACTGCAAGTAGGGAGGGGCCAGTAGATCTTGACGGTTGCCTTGGATCCATGTTTCCAGTAAAACTTAAGCCTTTGCTTTACCAGAATCTCAAAGCTCGTTTTCAGGTAGCTGCAGATGAAGAATCCCCGATGAACGCAGTAAAGGCAGAAACATTAATTTCTTCTCATTTTATGGTCTCTAAAACCAGCCCTGAAGTCCCTCAGTTTCCATAGGCTGCAAACAATGGAAGATAAAAAATTAATATACCTAGAGCTAACCACCACAGACAGTCAGAAAAAAAAGCTTAGTGTGTGACCAGTCTGTGTAGCAAGGACCTCGTTATTCTTTAAAACCAAAATCCGAAACTTTCACCTGCAACACCATTTCATTACCATAGTCACATCTCCCCTCCCTTACCATATTCCTCCAAGAGACCTTCGATATGTTCAGACTGGGACTTGAAGTGTCAAATATGCCAGTGGGTCCTTGCCTTTATGTTGTAAACAATTCTTACATCTCTGGAGGAGAACTCCACCTTCATCTTAGAGTAGTTCAATGACACATCGCCCCTACCCAAAACATGCCTCATTAAGAAACCAAGTGAAGATTAAAATGCCTTTTAACAATCCACATATCTCTAACCTACCCAGAGCCACTGAAAAGACAACAACCAGACAGTTCCAAGACTACGCTTACATATTGTCACCCGTGTGTGTTCATTAACCCGTAAGTGTTCAATAGGGTGCACCAAAACAGCCCGTGCTCTTATCAGTGAAGAATCTAATACCCACTCAATAAAATTAAGGGGAAAAAAATGTTTGCCATCCTATCTCTCAGAAGCCTACAACAATGTGGACCACAACATGTTGCTTGAAAGACTCAAGGTATGTGCTGGAATTTCTAGACCCATCCTGGACTGAATTAGATCCTTCTCTCTCTAACTGCAGACAGCAGATGAATTGTCAAGTTACTCAGGGTCCTGCATAGGACCACAAGATTGATCACCATCTTGCCTAGTCATCAACATTTGGGCACCTCCATAGTCACAACTCCTAGACAACTAACAAGTGGAATCCATTTCAATTTGGAGAACGTCTGCAAACCAGGTCAACATGACCTTGTGCCTGGGCCACATATTTCAATTGAATTATTACAATGGTCAGGAGAATTAATCAGCATGGCTCTTTTTCAGAATACTTCCATTCTTACAACTTGACCATTCAATGAAGTTGACAAGATTCTTGGTGATTACAAGGCCAGACTATTGCAACCTGGTACACCCTGAACTCCAAAGGCCAGTACCATAATGCAAAGGCAGCAAGACTAAGCTTGAATCTAAAGAAGGGAGATAATAAAAAACATGCACCTAAACTTTCGAGTAGCCTGTAATGCACCTAGCTACAGAACTATTGGGGCAATGGACCAAAATATTTACACAGGGTCTTGTACTCTGCATCTAGACGTCAAACTCCGCATCATCCATCAATTCTCTCTGAAAAATTAAACACTAAATATTGGAAAGTATTGAGCCCAAATCGGAGAACTCAGTCCAACGATATGCTTTGCAAGGACCTGAAAACTGAAGGATTCCAGCTTGCTTTCAAGTTGGCCTCCTGCACCCGTCTAATCTGATGAAGTATACCGGACTGACACCAATGACATTGGAATCTACCTTCCCGAGCTAATAGCGCCCTGAAGTAACAGTGGTTAGATGCAGCACTCCACTATACACAGTGAAAGAGCGTAAAACTCGTTATAACGTTGTTTTACTGTCTACCACAGCTATTCGCTCTTGCATACAAACTGCTGAGCTTGGCACAGGTAGAGGCTTGCTTATCAGGTTCAAGTGCTACATTAGTGGTACAAATGTGTTTCCTTTCAAACTGCAAAATCCACCAATAATTAAAATGTGTCCTAGGATAGAGAGGTCAGGAGCCTTATGGTGGATGTTCTTCCACTCCCTTTCTAACCACTGAGCACTTCCATCAGTGGTGACGGATGGTGCAGTTGGTCATGTGATGTGGCCATCATCCATTCAAAGCCCACTTTTGGAGCAGTGCACTTTCCAGAGTCTGTGTGCACGAGACAGTTCTAGGTTACTGTGATACGGCCACGAGTGTTGTGGCAACACAGGAACCCTGAACAGGTCACAGAACGGATGGGGGGGGGGGGGGGGGGGGGAGAGGGGCGGGGGGTGGGTGTGGGAGGGTTTCCCCTTGAAATATTTTAAGTAAAGTTAGAAACTGGAGTGCACCGCCCTGTACTAAATAGATGAGAGGCTCAATGCGCTTTGTGAATGATGCAATTGACCCACTAAACTGTTGGATTGGTTTGGGGGGTTTGGCTTAGTTTTTCCTTTGGATTGGTAACCATTGGAAAACCACCATTTTGAATTTCAACTACAGTTGTCCTTAATCCTTGCATTTGTCTTCCTGTAGATTATTGCTATAGGTCGTTAGCGCCCCTCCCCCCCCCCCCCCCTCCTGCCAACTGTGTAGATGCCCAGTGGGGGACTGCATGGTGCAGTCAGACATGACCCATGCATGGTCACTGCCATTCCCAATATGCTAAACACTGTAACAACCCGGGTCTCAAGCGGAGTCAAAAATAACTAACAAGCGAAAGTATTTCTATCCTTACTCCGACATCTCTTTGAGAGAGAACCCTTCTAAGACAGGACCCATCAATCACTTAAGGTGGTGAGTTTGTCATCATTTGGGTCTGTGCATCTCAATATGACGAACCAGTTCATGGAATAGCGATCTGGTAACGTACAGAGAAAATGCAACCAAAGAGGGTTATTGTCAGATCTCAAAGAGATTTCGTCAAAGATGACATTATACCCATAAATTAGTGAAGGGGATCCTAAGGTCAGCAGTACTAAATAATAAGAGTGTAAGTAAAAATGGCTAGCGGCACTCAAATGTTCTTTATTCGGTAGAGTACCCCTGTCATGTTTAAAAAGCAATATGGCAATCTAGCACAAATAAGTTGTCATTATGCTAATGTCCATAGCAATGTGGTCGACATGTTTCTGCCCTTTTCAGATCAAAAAGTATCGGGGCTTTCATCAGGACCTATGATACTGCTGTGGTTCAGTGACAAAATGTGACAAAGAAATTGAAAAAAGTTTTATGTGAATCAAATAATCCTACCGCACCGGTCAGTTCAAGAGATATCAGAACCGGGTACCTAGGGACAAAAAAAGTAGTTGAGAAATACAAGCAACCTGATGTATAAAAAAGACTCTGCAATATGTCATCACTCTAGAATGATACTCAAAAACGCATATAATAATGCTGTTTAAGCATTTAATTTAATAAATCAAAATGCACTTACCCATAAGAATTGGGTGTTGCCCTCACCTCAACCTGGTCCTAACTCAGGGAAAGGGGCCCCGCTCTGGTTAAAAAATGAAGAGAAAAACACAACAGGTCGCTGATTGTCATACCTGAATGATGCCTCCTCATAAAGCATAGCTTAAAACCAAGGAAAAGCCCATGTACTGTGAAACAAGTGAACCGCAAAATGGTCATGGTCTGAGCATTAAGTATACCATGGCTCAGTGATAGTCTAGAGGTACGGTATGTTCGATTTAAAAAGAAATCACTGGCTGTCCAATAAATGTAAAAAAGAAGAAGCAGCGTGCAAAGAGGTAGACTCGCTAGTATGTGGAGACTACTACATTTCTAAGACTTAATTTATAAGACTCCTAATATTAGGAAGAGTAAAGAGACTAGTGATAGTAAACAAACAAAGAAAAAATACTAGTCTTATTGTAAAGCTTGCTTCGTATGCTGGTAGCAGTATATTTAGATCAAGGTAAATATGCGAAACAGGGAAGCGAGAGCAGCTGTAGCACCTACCTATCCGTCGGTACCCCGGGGCGGTCTTTGAGTAAAGACCGGAGGTGTAGACGGTGAGGTCTTCGCTCTCTTTATAGTCAGAGGAATCAAAGTGGCTGCAGGTGAGAGGATAATCAAAGGGGGCTAGGTCAGTGCCTGTCCCGTTTCCAATTTCAAGTGCACATGTGTAGAGGGACCAATACTGATACAGGAACGCCTCAATCTTATGCGCATGTGCGGCATCCAGCCATTAACCGGCAGCCGCGAGCAAGTCTTCATGCTTGCACAGAAAGTAAAATCTCGACGCATCTCTCGAAGAGAGAGAACAAAAGCAACAGAAATACACTGTCTCTGTGACATAAACACAAATAAAGGCAGAGAAGGCCTGGTTAAAATGTCAGAATAGCTATGGATGTTAAAAAGGTTCTGGATGAGGCTACGACAGTGCTTTTTCAGTTTTACGAGTGTAATATACATAAGGTGGCAGACAGAGTCTGATGCAGAGATGCCTAGTTTCTGTGCACATGTGTGATATATAGCCCTATAAGAACCTTCATGTTTAGACAACAGGTACCAATTAAATGCTATCTCTTGTGATAGAAATAACAATTCTACAGTACAAAATTGTAGAGTTATATCTCTTTGGTAAACATCCAAGCGATAAGCTATAGCATCATTATCTTACAACAACAGCCAAGGAATATCATAATTAAGCCCCATTGTGTCAGAGTGTAACCAGTGTACCCATCTTTGTTCTCTGCGAAGCAGAAAGCGTTGGACATCTGTTATGTGTGGTGGAATGTAGGGTTGTTCTAAAATTACCCACTGTAGGTCATTTTCTTTATGGCCTGCTGTTATGAAGTGATTAGTGAGTTTGGTCGCACTTTTCTTACACCGTATTGTGCTTTTGTGTTCTGAGATCCTCAATTTGATCTTACGGGATGTCATGCCCACATAGTTTTTGTTACAGGGGCATTTTATCAGATAAATCACCCTTTCGCTGTTACAATTGGTGTGCGTGCTCAAGACCCAGGGTCTAGTAGTGCCAATATCTATCTCTGTTGTATGTGAAGTTTGAGGGCATGCTGAGCATGTCCCGCAAGGAAAATGGCATTCCCACCCTTTGCCTTCCTACCTACTTTCACTCTCCTTCCAAGAGATCAGGAGCATCTGTCCTGCTTGAGCCTGTTCAAGTCAGGAAGGGCTATGGTTTAAGGCCAGCATCCCTGCCCTGTCCACTTTCACTCCACCCAGGCTCTCACCCCCACCCCTTCAGAACTTTAATACATTAATTTAGCAGAATCTCTGTAGGCATCCTGAACACCAACAAAAACCCCAACTTAAAACACTCCAAGGTTGATTTCACAACCTTATAATGCACTTTCGTTTAGAATGCCTTTCCTAGAAGATGCTTCTGCTGCTGTAGAATACAGAATATACTGTGTGTAGGTGTTTGATTTCTCCTAGACCACTCGACTAGCGCTCCCATTTGGTGGGAGCTCTGGCTTCCAGGCTCCCATTGTCTGTCAAACAGATTTTCTAAACACTTAGCAGTGCTTTTTGGATATTGGGCTTCTGTTGCTCCTCGTGGACGCCATAAAGCTTTCTCTCTAAGCCAATGCTACCAGAGATTGGGCCTCCGTAGCCACTACATAGGCTCCATTATACAGTCCCTCCAAATATGCTAAGTATCTGCATGTATTCTCGCACTCTTTGTACTACATTCACAGCCCACCACCAAACCGAAGTCATCTCACCCAACACCACACAAACATGTGAACCTTGTAAAACATCCACTCCAAAAAGGCATCAATGTTCCACCCTGGTGCAAACCAGTGTTACATAGGTCCATGTCTAGGGTGCGAAGCACTGAATAAATACTAGGACACAAGCATACTCTATGTTTGTGTATGAGAGAGGTAATCTCTCTGCAGAATGCAAACTTCACCAGCACGGCCATTGAGCCTAAGCCCCCCTCCATCCTCAGCAAGTAGGACAATGGACTCGCCAGATCGTGTGGTGTTGAACTAGGTTAAGGCCCAACATAGAGTTTAACTTGCCACAAAGAATTGGACTTGCCTCTTCCAAAAGAAATGCAGCCACTTATTTTACCATACACTGACACCACCATAATAGGTCTGTCCCTCAGAGCATGTAATGTCCCTCATCACCTAATCCTCACCCTAAATGTGAACTCCTTAGCAAGCAAGATGGCAGCCCTCGTTTTTTTCACAGGCAGATGCATTATAGGAGAAAACCTGGAAGCCGACCAACAAGCAATCAAGCTCTCCCCTCTTTTTTCAGCACCTTAATTCTCCTTTAATAAGACCTATCCCCACACATCAAATGGCCATGGCTGGTTCTTTTGATCTTGTGCTACTAACACCCACTGCTTGGCGATCTCTTCCCTCTTGCAAACAGTCAGTATGCTTTCAATTTCTCCCCCTCCTCCTCTAAGATTGCACATTTTAGACCTCTGTGTGCTGTGCCTTTCCTCGCTAAGTGAACACCACCGTCCGAGGCCCTCCATCCTCCAATTCAACGAAGTGAATCCTCTCTCCCATTTCAAATCACACCATGTGAACTTCAACTGAAGGCAAATATCCCTGGTAGCACTTACCATCCATCATCATTCAAACCCCTTTACAATTCAGTCTAAGGGAGTGTGCTCCACCCCTGAACAAAACCCTTTTATTGTCTGATGAGACGGTGTCGCACAAATGACCTACAAAAGCATCAGAATAGTGTTGTCAACTATCACTCAAAGTATGTGGTTAATGTGCATGTCAACTACTCTTGATCCATCCCAGTCCTCAAGCATTCCCCTAGTCAACAGCATGGTTACTAGTTTCTCTCTGCATCCACTGTGGCCAAAAGCAGTACCAGGGAAGTGGCTCTGCTCCAGCGTCAATCAATGGGAGGAGCTCAATGTCCAGAACGCTAGCTGCTCCAACCAGGATACAGGAAGGATTGTGTAGAGTCCTCAAATCAAAGGCTAGAGTCACTAGACCAATTGGAGAGGCCATAGTTATGCACATCACTCAATAAGTTTCATCCTCCGAGGGGACTGTAACGTTGGGGCTGATGGGGCGTCATTTTGCATGTTTGAACCTGTATTCACCAGAGTCCTCTCCTGCCTTCAAAAAACATTTTTCAACGAGCTGTTTTTTTGTGCAACATGCAGCGATTATGGTACTTCCCCACATACCATTACATGAAGTACTCTGAAAGTCAAGTTCTACTTGTTTTCACTGCAGCTTTGTCAGTCTGTTTCCTCTCAGGTCCCACTAGCACCTGGTTTTCCTCCTATACACAACTTTTCCACTGTACCATATAAAAAAGAATCTTAATGTCACAAGTCTGCACAGATGGGTAGGGGAATAATTTACTACCAGGCTGTTTTAGTTAGCATATGGCTGGCGGTGACCCATAAGCCACTTACCCTAATTCTTCATCCAATAATTTCAAGTCTTTCTATTTGGAAGCATGAGATTTTGGTGCAAATCGCCCAAATCTTGAAGAAAGATTTTTAACTCAATTGGAAATATCGTTTTTGGAAAGCCTTTGTTTTAACACTTCTGCTTAATGACAAATCGCCAGGCAGAGTCTGCAGCCCACACATTAATTTGCTGATGTCTCTGCATGGAAATAGAGCTTTTTCCCGCACCTCACAAGGTTGATTAAGGCCAGATGGCCAAGTCAAGCCCAGGATGCAATCATTGGGTGTGAAGTCAGCCCACAGAACAATCTTTGGGGGGGGCCCACATGCACAAAACCCTGTGGGGCTCGCATGTCCAAGTACTCTGCCGTCAAATGACAAGGGTCTTTAAAGAAAGGCAGATGGTTGGCTCACGAGCTTAAGACTTATCTTGGAAAATGGAAAGATAGCCTGAAGCGTATATTCAAGATATTGACGTATTAATTTACTGTATGAAAAGGGGACTAGGTTAGCCTAGGGATGGTTAGCAACAAGGCCAAAAAAGTCCCATGTTGCCTTAAATACAAGAGTGCAAAAGCCTCTGCAGCAAACGACTGTGCACGCCACAGTGCAACGACACTTCAAAGATGCCTGAACTCACAGAACCCCGACGCTTTCATTCTGAGGTCCTGCTGCATGCACTGAAATCAGAGACTGATGGAAAGTACCAACACCAGAAAGGAATCATTGCACTCAATAGGGCAACATACTTCACCAATCCCCCACAGGGACGTGTGCACAGTCTTGCAGTTTTATTACTTTTCATATTTAAACTATTTAGTGACTGGAAAAGGGATTTTTTTTTTATTCGAGAGACTGGTATGGTTGATGTCTATAGGGTTATTCTATTTAATCCAAACAAATGAGGGGGGTATCATCTACTTTGAAACATTTATGTCCAATTTACCCTTTGTTCAGTGAAAATGGATACCAAAAAGATTCAATGTGGTCTTCAATTTTACTATAAATCCTTGGTTCGGATCGTTAGGCAGTTAAGACATAAAGAACACATTCCTGAGCCAGGGCATACATTGGGGCGAATGTAGTTGGTTTCTGCACGATCTCTCGGACCAGGAATATGTTGGTATCTTGATTTGGGAACAAAAGATCTCAGTTTGCGGATCCTACTCCAGCTGCCAGATAGATGTATTATTTTTTAATGTAACCGGGTTCACTCACGGTGCTTCTCCAGGTTGCGGTCTATGGCTACGATCAGGGCGGCTAGACACCAGTCCTAAACCCATACCTGTCCAGGAGTCGCAGCTTCTGCGTTCTTTCAGGTCCACTTTGAATCCTCGGTAGATCAAGGCTGCATAGATTACATTTCTTACAATTAGGTCTTGATCGACTAGATGAAAACATTTAAATTCCACCCAAACTGACGGTACACATGGTTTGTCCCTTCCTATACATTATCTAAACATTAGTAAAACCGGAACATGGTATCTGGAGTGTAGCCTTTCAGAGTACCAGCACAGGCCTTAGAAGAGGACTTCAAACAAAGTTAATTTCCAGGGCGTACTCCACGCTGCCAGTGATCAGTCATAACCAGCAACGTGTTTACACTTCACAATGTGCTACACTCTCTTTTTACTCCTGTTAGGACACATCACATTGTACCTCCAAAGATCTGTGTGCAACCGGCAGTCCGGTTCAGAGACTGTCGAGCCCACTCGGTAACAGAGCTGGACAATGATAGTTTGTGACTTGGTTTTCATGGTAAGTCTAGTTGGGTTATGAGGCAGGGGCTCAAGGCGTCAGACGGTACTGGCATTTTAACAATGCGCTTCTTCGCAGACAAGGTGTTGTCCGGAGGCCGGGTCAGAAGTCGAGGTCTCATTTGTCCAGTCTCCAATGTGGGAAATAGATTTTTTTTTTTTTTTATTGCCAACTAGTACTGTTGTGTTGGAAAAAATTGGTCTGTAAGTCTCCCTGATTGAACGTAGAAAATTACAATTCTATACTTGACCACGATTATGCAACGGTTTTTGACCCGTTTTGGACTGGACTGAAATCACGCACCATCGTGTCTGCCTCACGGCAGGGACTACAATCATGGCCGCAGAATGCCCCTCACAATGCTTAATCACCTACCCCTCCCCAAAAAGAACTTGAGGGTCGCCAAAATGGCCAGCCCGGCCCAGTTTGGACACCAACGTTGGGATTTCCTGCCTCGACCAGTTCCTCGCCGCATCTCACATGGCTGTTTCTTCGAGGCACAATTCGAAACATGAAAGCACCAGCAACGAATTCTATGTACCGTGATCATCTGAGGGACGGTTACAGTCGATTTCACAGAGGTCCATTTACAAATACATCCCTAAAATGGAACCCCCAAAGTTACTTTATAAAAATGTTTAACTATGGTCTAAACCAACCACTAGACGGCAGCATTGGGCAAGAAATGTACATTTTTAAGTTAAGAAAGCTCCAAAACTTTTATTTGTATACGACTGCAAATTTCGTGCGAATGAGTGCCCCTGCCGAAAACGAACGCCCCAGTTAGAAAACCGACAACGCATTCTCGAATGAGTAAAAAAAGATACGAGACTGGACTTTTTTATATATAACTTTCCCTCATACAAATTCATCTTCCAGCACAAGCAGTCGGCCACGCTTAGTCGTGCTGGCACAGTAATCCCTTGCGGTAAAGACTCGTTTCATTGGGCATTAGGAACTTACCGTACTCCAGTTGCCCCTATAGTGGAATCGTTTGTGGTCTCGCACCACAATAGTTAATGGCATTAAAGGGTACATGAAAAATAGGCCCATGGGGCATTAGCTTCTCTTGATTTCCGCAGAGCGCCGGCACACGCTGTTCCATGGGGTTTATTGCAGAAAGCCGCTCAATCGGACACAGCAAGACCTAAACTCTAGGCTCGCCAATGCATTATGCAGCCCAAGGAGACAAGTTGCCTAAAACCATTCCCCACTCGTCCTTACCTGGGCCGCAGTTATGGTGACAAACCTTGTGACTACCAAACAAACACAGAAAAACAAGGCCAGGTGAGGAGTGCGGACACCAACCGGCGGATGGAAGGAACGCGCCAGCCACAAGGTCACTTGGAGGTCATCCTTGGCTTCAGGCACGTGGCACGAACGCATACCTCTGGACTGCAAGCTTTGCTTCCTTTACTGCACGGACATCCATCCCCCAAAACATCACAAGGGGCAAAAGGGGCACCGTAGAAGATTTATTTGCTACAAATGTACCATGGAAAGCTGGCTGACATGACATTTACAGTAGGTGAGGTTGCTTCCTGCTAAGAGTCCTGGGGAAGTCCAACACTACGTCCAATGGACTAGGGGCACATTCCAGCTCCACCAGACGAGTTTAAAAACAAAATCTCAACAGGTTAAAAAAAAGTAGTTTCTTCTTGATCAGAACCACATACGCCACCCCGAAACTGGATTTTCTACCCTGTTTTTATGTTAAAAATGAGGTAAAAATATTCTTTGCTGCTTCCCCACAAAGGGCTCCTCTTCTACTTCCCCAGCGCCTTGTCAAGGTTGGTCTTGATGGCGTCCAAGAAGTCCGTGGTATTCACATAATGCTCGTTTAACCGCACGCTGAAAAAAATCAAAATAAAATGTGTTAAGGCAGGGATGCTGCGTCACAGAAGAGAGCCAATGGCCTAAAAACTGAAATTTTAATTGCCAGATTTAAAACTTTTCTGATGCACCCATTTCATTTCGGCAAGATGACCAGTATACGAGAGGCCTTCTTTCAATGGCAGGGTCTAACGAGGCGAGATGCAAGTAGCGCAAACGTCGCAAGATGAGGTGAACTATAAGCCCAGGCCTGGGGGAGCAAACCATACATCCCGCAGCATGAGATCACTAATGTGTGTGGTAAGGGCAGGGGACAGGCCAGCGTCATGACAGAGCCCACTGGATCACACGGCCATTAAACCCTTGCACTCGTGAGAGCCAGCCACTGTGTAGTAAGGGTTGGGGAAGCAGGATTTTTTTTATTTTTGGTGGGGGGGAGGCGGGGATAGAGTAGTGGATAAGTTTTGTTAAAAAAACTTTATTTCGACAATAAAGGTCATAAAAACATTCTAAATACATAATCAATAAAATAAAAATAAATATAACATTATAAAAACTTCATGCTTGAGAGTCTCAGCATCGATTGCAACAAGCTAAAAGTACTTACAATTAGTGAGTAACAACAATCGCCATCATTAAAAACACACGAGATAAAAATACTTCAAGAAATTTGCTAGCTGTGGCGACTAAGAACATGACGACTTTGGGATGTCCAAAAGATATTGAAAAGAAAGATCTCAGATTTGACAAATGGATAACCCGTGATCTTAGAGTCCACACTTAGCCTAGAAACTTGGCGCGGGAGCATGCACACAGTGGACGTGGGTCAGATATCCATGTTCTTGGTGCAGCTATGCTGCTCTAGTTCCCAAGATCTTACATATGGGTTTAATCCATTTATTACGCGGTCCTACATATGCTGAGCACGCCAACAAAACGTGGGAAACTGTTTCCATTCGATCAGTGCAGATGGGACATTTATCATCCGTTTCAAGGGTCCAGTTACTTGTAACAGATTTTAGTGGAAGAGATTAGACTCCGAATTGGAAGTAAAGCCTCCTATTGAACAGGGCAGATATGATGTTCCAATATGGTTCCACGAAGGGGGAAAACTTGAATTCTGAAAAACTCCCTGTCAAAGTTGTGCTCTCGATCACTCGGAGTTAATCGATCATTATCATGTACCAGTAGTGTTCTTTAATTTCTTCTATTGAAGGAAACTGGGCACCAGATGGATTGTACCTCAGTATCCTCACTCATGTTGGTCAGTATTCTTTTGATGTTTTGGAGCCAATCGATATTCAGGGAACGATCGGCCTCCACAACATCCCTCAGTGCTTCAGTGTAGTTTACCAACTCTACAAGAGTGGAAGAGGGGGAGAAGTCTTGCTTGGTTAGCTAGGGCCTTTCTGCCTAGATCGAATACCAGTGGTTTAAGAGGGGTGCTTTGCAGGGGGCGTATCATACTTCTCGAAAATGTATTCCATGCAATGGTAAGTGTGGCCATGTTCGAGAAGCCCCAGAGTTCTGAGCCATAAAGAACTGAGCCTAAGATTTTGGCCTCATAAATCGGAAGAACTGTGCTAATTGGCTTTCAGAATGAAAAGTTGAATTCCTTTACCAATGCACCCGCAATCTAGTGATCTTTAAGGGCCATTTATTCCACTTTGAGTTAACTTGGCCTCAAATAGGTCATGGAAACCTCAATGTAATCAAAGACTTAAGGTAGCTCAAGGGGCTCGTTGCCCAGCTTCACAGTGCCCCTAGAGGACTTGTCTTGATTAAACAATATGAAGTTTGTTTTAGCTGTGTGGATGACAAGGTCCCGAATCCTACAAAATTCCTCAAAGAGGAGAAGCACGCGCTATTGCCCACTAGGGGTTTTTGAAATTAAAAGTGTATTGTCCGCAAACATTACAACGGGGATTTTTTTTGTCTTTTTTTTTTAAAAATTTCAGCCAGTGGGACAACTAGCAAGAAATTGGGAAATGTCATAACGAAATAAAGAGGACAATGTGGGGGCAAGAGCACACCCATGGCAAACTCCTTTTCTTATAGGAAACCAGTCTGAGTTCACCCTCTCATTTGGGCAAAGTTGTCGCCCTGGAGACAAATTATCAAGGAGAAAGTCCAAGGGCACTCCCAGATCGTGCAAAACCAACCACAGCTTCTTGCGCGAAACCAAGTGAAAGGCAAATTTAAGGTCAACAAACAGCATACATGATGCCAGGGGCGGCTCCTCCTCTTTCAATTATTACCATTTTATGTTTGGTTGCGGGCGGGGCTGCTCTGCGAGCAGCCAGGCAGGGGAGGAGTGGTGTGTCCACTCCTGAGGGCGCAATGACTGTATGGTTGGCCTCGACCTGTTCCTCGCCACATTTCACATTCTAGTTCTACTTACCCATGCACACTATGATCTTCTCCAAGCAGGTTCCAATGCAGCCTGCATGGAGAACATGGCCTCCCTGTAAGCCCCTGGCTGGGCAGCATCCCCACCAATCACAATGCTGCCTGCAGCGTTTTGATTGGCTTAGGGAAGTGTCCACATGGAGCCTGGCTGCCTGTTTCCTGCAGGAGAGCTGGAGCAGAGAAGATGCAGAACCTGGCTGGCGGAAAGGGAAGTCTTTTTTTAATGTTTGTTAAATTAAACCCCCCCCCCCCCTCCCACGAGACATGCCACCGCGACTCCATGCTGCCCTTGCCGAGGACTACAGTAGTAGTGGATAATTGGGATGCCGTATTTTAAACAGAATTTCCGAAAATTGGTGTTCATCTGCTTCTGAATTTCTTTGGCAGATTTAATACACAGTGGAGGGGACCAAAGTTTACGACAAATTTTAAGTCCCATAGAAATTTATCCTCTACGCACTGTAAACTACTGGACATATTTACACCAAAACAGAAAGTAAGGGCTTGGTACAACTTGAAATTATTTTGTGGGCAGATTTAAATCTGTACAGTTGATTTTGAGTCTCCCTTCGAGTCAACCATTCAAAAAAAAAAAATCTGACAATTAATAAAGAGCAAATGATTTCTTGTCTTGAGGTGTTTATTTTCTTTAGAAGGCCTTCTCTTAGCCTTGGCCAACATGCGTTTCGTAGTTTCTAGGAATTAACCGTACGATTTAATCAGGGCTAAAAGTGATGTAGATAACCTTATGTATATGCCCACCACCCAAACTGAAAAAGTGAAGGACAGTTCAAAGGGGACACCTTGCTTATGTGTGCCGAAATGCAATGCCATTATAAACTGGTGCATTCGGGATGTACAAGTGAATTCAATTCAGGTATGCATTAGCAGCGCACATCACCAGGGGCACGGTGCTTGTGGACTTCTCACCATTGGAGGAGCGAAAACTTGAGGCACCGTTACATTAAGGGGCGATCTTATCGATATAGAGAAAGCGGTTCAACAACTCCCCTGATACTCTGCAACAGCTCCAGCCTAAATGGGAAACTGAGTGGGCGACTTTGAAAATGGGGAGTGTGAAGAGGCCACAGGCGCATTAAAGGAAATTGCCATTAAGACTGGTTAAACTGCGTATACTTCATCGATCCTACTATTCCTGTACGGCTCTCCATGCCATGGTTAAGCACCCACACGGAGATCTGTGTGTGAGGAGAGGTGGGCACGTTCTTCCTCGTGGTGTGGAACTGCCCAAGGATACAGCCATATTGGACGCATTCAGAGATCATGAGACTAGACGGGCTGCTGATACAGCTAAATGCTGCTTGTTGAACATTTGGAGAGCTGAGCCCCCAACACCACCTAGGTACAGCGAACAGTGGTTGACCCTTGGATTGGGAATAGCTAAACGAAATGTAGCTCGGCAATGGAGGGGCGGGTCAGACACTGGAGGTGTAAATGGAAGAAAGACATGGACTGGTGCGTGTTGACGGAAAAAAGTGATCTACCAAATTAGAGGCTGCCCCTACGGTAGCGGAAAGAAAAGCTCTCTCTCCAGCACCCCCATTACCACCCTCCCCCACACACACAAAAGTTGAGCAATTCACTGAGGTGGGGTAGACAAACACAGAACCTTTATGGCTAAGTGGGAACGTTCCAGCCATGGCACTAGGAGACTGGAGGTATAACCCTTGCTATACAGCATTGCCAAAATATGCTGGCAGTAAACTCTTGACTCGGGCAGGTTCCACAACAGTCATGTCTCTTTAGTGAGTAGCTCCCGAGTCCTTCCATCAGAACTCACACACCGGTTGTGTAACAAGCAAGATGGAAACTACGGAATCCGAAGACATGGTTTTTATTAATAATAGGTCTCTCCTTGTGATGAAGAGTTGAATTGGGCCATCACTCTTTGAAAATATTCCTCTGCACCTCCCCAAGGTATCCCCCAGCTAATTCCCTGTACCAAGGTTCACATCTGACCCCACACAGCAAGAGGCTCAAGAGCCAGGGCGAAAATCAGTGGGGAGATCAGATAGCCTCGTCTGGCTCCCGTGTGGGGCAAAGGCACGAGACACCACCCCGTTCACTCTAAACTGGGCAACTGAGCTCTAGTATAGGAAACTGATCCAGCTGGGTTCGAATCCCAGGCTTTCCACTACCACAAACATGGAATCGCATTAAAGTGTGTCAAAGGCCATGGAGGCGTCCACTGTCAGTACCACACTGGCCACTCATCAGCTACCTCTGCCATCACCACAAAAAGGCGACACAGGTTGAGCCTGGTCTCTCTATTCGGCATGAATCCAGACTGGTCTGGCAGAATCAGGGATGTCATCACCTGTCTAAGTCTGTTAGCTAATCATTTGGCGAGGATTTTAATCTCTGCATTAAGGAACGATATCGGTCAGTAGGAGCTGCATCAGTCAGGGGACTCCCCAGCTTTGTGTATAATTACTATTGTTGCTGGTCGTTGATCCGGTGGGAGTTGGGTAGTCGATTTGACCTCCAGCCACATCTTTAGGTAGGTGGGGCTCCATTTTACTCATAAGACCCTTATAAAGCTCAATGGGGATCCATTAGGACCCATTGCCTTCCCTGTGTTAAGTGACAGATGGGCTTGGTCAATCTCGCTGGACTGGAATTTACTATCTAGCATTGGTCTATGTTTTCTGACAGCCGAGGGACTCAAATATATTTAAGAAAGGCTTGGATTTCGTGCATCTCAGATTGTCCCCTCGTGGAGTAAAGATCCTCGTAGTAACAGACAAATTCCTCCGCTATATCATCTGGGTTAACTTGTCTCTTCTCGATCATTTGTTATTCCTAGAACCCAGTTTCGCAACTGGTTGTGCTTTTCCAGCTACACTAGTAATTTTCCAGCTTGGTTTCCTTCGCCATGCAGTTTCCTCTGGGACATTATGTAGGACATTGGCGTGCACTCTTCGGTGAGGTCTCTTTGCTTCCGTCTAAGGGTATGCGTGGTGTCCTCAGTTCTGCTGCCAGGGGGAATCTTTTCCAGGTCTGCAATTTCCTACTCTAACCGGTCTAGTTCGGCCCTTGCCAACCTTTATTCCCTGTGATTAAGGCGTACACTTGGCCCCTAGTCAGAGTTCTGAAGGATTCCCATAGTAACAGCTCCGAGCGGCCACAGACCATAAGTTTAGGCCCTGAGAAAAGGTTTACAGGAACTCCTTGCATAAAGACTTCCATCGTGACCTGTGCAATCTCACCAGTTATGGCTACTGTACTCACATTCAAGAGCACTTGTCAGGATCGGCTTCCCCTTTAGAAGCACTTATCACTCACTGCACTATAACCAGTTGCACATTTTAATCCACAATCACTATATTCTAGTACAAAGCAATACGGTCTTCGCGAAGCATTGGGCAATACACCAAAGCAGCAACTGGATTGTTATCAAATGCATTCATGCGACTACACCACTTTCTAATGTCTGGAAACAGGGACAGCCTAGGGTTCAGCTGTGCTTTTAATAAGCAGTCATGGGTTCAGTGTGTAATGCAACCTCCCTAACTACTTCAATTACAACCATTCTTATAGTACTTTCAAGTCAGATGTAATCTGTAGACTTACTAAAGCGTTTTAGGAGCGTTCAAAAGTGTAGTCAGAAATTAAGCCTGACCTCTGGCTAAAAACAACGGTCTGGGTAGTGCTTAGCTACCACTGAAGGGATCACCTGATTTAACTGTACGCTGAAGTCTCTCTCTGGATACACCAAACTTGCTTCAACACCCTAGTCGTGGGCCAGGAAAGTTCTTTCACATTCAATACACAGGTCCATACTAGGACTTGTGTACTGAATGTGGAGCATGCATGGGAGTCCCTGTCACTGCTTTGCCTCTTAAAGTAAAGGAGATTGCAGGATCCATAGCACAGACAGGAACCCTTACACAACAAATTGCTACAAGGCTGCTCTGCACAATCTCACTCACTCGGGAAAGTGGTCGAATAGCCTGGCTCTCTATAAACTGCAGTTCCCTTACTACTAGTATACACGTTTTAGTAGGAGCATCAACAGTAGACATAAGATAGGATGCTAGGTCTAATTCGGAATTGCCCCTCAGTGACTTACTTGCTGAAACCTCCATGAATGCAGCCAGCAAGGTCCTTGGTCATGACACCACTTTCCACGGTCTCCACACAAACCTTCTCCAGTGTGGAGGCAAACCTTGAAATATATAAAACACAATTAGAAATTCAAGATCCTATACATGTGGAAATTACATATGGTTTTTAGAGTGTGGTCAACTTAAATACTTTAAGCCTCAGTCTATAGCCGAAAACAAGTATTCCGTCACACACCTTCACTCTGGTGTTAACCTACACAAAACTATTTAACCGCTTAAATGCAGAGGACTCCTGGTTCACGTTCTATGCATTACCTCTGAAATGCGGAGGACGTGAAAGTCTCGTACTCCATATTCAGAGAGAAAATACTAATTGTCCTTTCACACAAAGAAGGTACTAAGGGAAGTGTAGGACAGCTGGAAGGTAGGAATTTTGTGGATCCCTGCCAATTCCAAAAGTTGCCACTAACGGAAATGTGAGGGAAATGTGTGATTTAAACCAAACGCCGATGTTTGCAGGGCACCATAGATAACAAAACAAACCGGCACCCATGCAAGTCACCACACTGACCTCCCAGAGTCTCCAATTTTGTTTACGTTTAGCAGGCTTTTCTGGGTGGGAGCCAAGGCCCAAATACCACTGGTACCCACATCACTAAAATCGATCAATTATGACGAAACTTAATGGCCCCACATAGCTTTTTTGGGACTATCATGCAGTGAACACAAAGCCTAGCTACATGTGGGTTATTCTTCTTGCTCCGGTGAAGTGTGGGGAATGAAGAATAGTAGCTCATTTGTTATCAATTGAATTTGCTCTCCATTTCAGGATTACAAATATAAGAGTGGGCAAGAAGAAAAAAAATAAAAATAAAAAAAAATGAAGACGAACTCCGCACATTTTGAAAAATGCCCTCTGTTCTACACAATATGGGTAACGCCAAATCTAGAGTTTTGCAAATTATCACCGTTGCTAAACTCAGTATCTTGGGCAGATTTAAAAAAAAAATGCATTGGTTTGCTTCCTACCCATTTTTCATTCTTTAGTTATTACTTTATGAACTGCTGCATGGTGACTGCACAATTAATAGAAGTATAAGCTGCAGCTCAGTTGTTGGCTCTGGCTGGATTCAGGGAAACCAGCAATATTTATTTCTTGCTCTATATCTCTCTCTATATCTCTCTCTCTCTATATCTCTCTCTCTCTATATCTATATCTCTCTCTCTATATCTATATCTCTCTCTCTATATCTATATCTCTCTCTCTATATCTATATCTCTCTCTCTATATCTATCTCTCTATATCTATATATCTATCTCTCTATCTCTATATCTCTCTCTCTATATCTATATATCTATCTCTCTATCTCTCTATATCTCTCTCTCTATATCTCTCTCTCTATCTATCTCTCTATCTCTCTCTATATCTATCTCTCTATCTCTCTCTATATCTATCTCTCTATCTCTCTCTATATCTATCTCTCTATCTCTCTATCTCTCTCTATATCTATCTCTCTATCTATCTCTCTCTATATCTATCTCTCTATCTCTCTATCTCTCTCTATATCTATCTCTCTCTATATCTATCTCTCTCTATATCTCTCTCTCTCTATATCTATCTCTCTCTATATCTATCTATCTCTCTCTATATCTATCTATCTCTCTCTATATCTATCTATCTCTCTATATCTATTTCTCTATCTCTCTATATCTCTCTATATCTATCTCTCTATCTCTCTATATCTCTCTATATCTATCTCTCTATCTCTCTATATCTCTCTATATCTATCTCTCTATCTCTCTCTCTATCTATCTCTCTATCTCTCTCTATATCTATCTCTCTATATCTATCTCTCTATCTCTCTATCTCTCTCTATATCTATCTCTCTATATCTATCTATCTCTCTATATCTATCTATCTCTCTATCTCTCTCTATATCTCTCTATCTCTCTCTATATCTCTCTATCTCTCTCTATATCTCTCTATCTCTCTCTATATCTATCTATCTCTCTCTATCTCTCTCTATCTCTATCTCTCTATCTCTCTATATCTCTCTATATCTCTCTATATCTCTATATCTCTCTATATCTCTCTATATCTCTCTATCTCTCTCTATATCTATCTATCTCTCTATATCTATCTATCTCTCTATATCTATCTATCTCTCTATCTCTCTCTCTCTCTCTCTCTCTCTCTCTCTCTCTCTCTCTCTCTCTCTCTCTCTCTCTCTCTCTCTCTCTCTCTCTCTCTCTCTCTCCCCATTCATTTCTCCATCCACAAACATCGCTGCAACCAGAAATGCTGACCCATCGAGATGATGCAAGTAAGAAACTCAATTTTTAAGCGGCAGTAGCGACTAGTCTACCATCACAGGAGAGAACCACCACTCCAGCACCTGAATTGGACAAACAGACTCTTACATAGAGACCATTTGAAACAACTGGACCAAGGATGGGAAGGCAATTACTCAACAAGACCAGCCTTCTCAAAAATGAATGTGACCAATGGGGAGAGGGTGAGGCTTTATTCAAAAAAGTATTCTGAATGCTACTTCTACAGAAATGTTCTACCAAAGCCTTGATGAAAATGCAAATACCAGAGATGCAGTGCTTTGTTTCCCACTTAACACTCCAGTACATACTTTGCTGGCCCTCCTTGTCTTGTGGAAAAGGAGTTTTTATACTAGATTCATACATTTCAATTATTCGAAGAAGTTAGTGCCCAAATTGGACTTACTTGATGAGGTCCTGGTTGCCATCCAACTTGCCCCTGTGCTCCAATCCACGAGTCCAAGCAAATATACTTGCAATAGGATTGGTGCTTGTGGGCCTCCCCTAAAATGCAAAAGAAACCAGCAATCATGCAAAGTTAGTTCACTAGAATTTGGGAGTGGGGGGGGGGCAGCAAGGTAGTTGGTGGTAGGGGTGGCTGCCTTTAAACACAAAAAAGGATGACATTTTAAAAACAAAAGGCCTTTACTCGGATTGAATAACTATACAGGACTTTATGTAGGTGGAATCCTTAAGACTACAAAGGAGCCCTCCCCAATGCTTCACCGTCTGCACAGCATAAGCCACTGGGCACTGGATCATGCATCAGTGCGCTTCCTAACCAAAGCAGACAAGACCCTGCTGCCGCAATCCAGCATTCAAGGTCAAATGTATTAAGTTAGTTTTCCCCTTCTACTTTTCTCATATTAGAGTTGACTTCTTTTGTACCATCAGTTAGATGTATTTATTTGTATGCTTTCGAGGACTTGGTACCTAAAAAAAGGCAACAGGTCTGGCTTTAATGTGCCAAGACTAGCGACCGAAGGCATGCTCTAGAGCCAACTGCATGTGCAACACATTGAAGCAAAACCTACTGGTTTGCCAATGTGTGAGCTCCAGAGAATGACAATTTTCAGGCTCTTTGCAAAATTATTCTTTGCCATTTGGAGACCAACTTTCCAGCAGCTACAAGGCTGCTAGCACCTGTTGCAGTTTGGCAGCATCTTGGGGACAGTGGTGGTTTCACTGATGGCACCCACCAACAATGAACTCAACATAGCACTAGCCCAGGCCGGCTCTTGGCAGTGCCCGTGCACCCTCCTTAAAAGAAAATCACCACGTGTCATAATTGCTAGGGTGTGTATGTATACAAAGGCCTTCTTCTAGGCCTACTCTCTGGGGTCCCATGTAACACCCATTAACGGTCATCCAGAGATGCACAGACTGACACTTATCTTGAATGATGGATCTTTATTGATGGCTGTTTTGAATCCCTTCACATTTATAATTCTGTTCTAGTTTGATAAAGCTTTCACATGTTTTTATTGCTATTGCCTGTGTAGTGTGTGAAGGAACCTTGCTTTACCGCAACTGTACGCGCTGTGCGTGGCAGTGAAATACAAAGTATAAACTGCAAGTAAGAGATCAATAATTTAATAGTATGATGATTTGGTGTGCTTGAAATGTCCATCATGACCTGCAGTAAGAGGTAGAATGAATGGTGCACCATTTCGTCATTAGCATGAGGTAAGCATACTACCGCTCCTCAGGAAAGGAGCCAAGGATCACTGTGTACATTGTAAATCAGACAGCTGTGCTGCTAAGGTAGACCTAAAAAGCCACATTGGGAATCACACTGTCTTCGAGGAACTGTATAGTCATGAAATGCAGGTAACTAGTGTCTAGAACTGGACATCTGGTGGTCGCTCATTTATGGATCCACGACCTTGCTTAGTCTACCTCTCAACAAATCCGTCATGGGGAATCCTCAATCACCAATAGTAAATCCCAAGGAAAAAAGGAAGCACCAATTACTACTAATCTACTAACTATTTAACTCTAATCTTGGGTTTTGGTGCAGCAGGCCACTTGCTGCTAAGTGCTTCAACGCTTCGTCAGGGGTTGTAAGCGCTTTATAAATACAATTGGAAATGACCTATACACCTTCTGCAATTTATTTAACTAGGACTGCCAGTTGGAGCACAGCCTGTGAAAAGAAGTGCAAACCTTTTGGTGTTCACGGTAATGGCGGGTGACTGTGCCATGAGCTGCTTCCGCTTCAATAGTCTTTCCATCTGGGCAAACCAAGACAGAAGTCATCAATCCCAGGGAGCCAAATCCTATGAGAGAAACCCAAACAAAAAGAAAACATGAACACTAACAATTGGTCTCAGTCTGGCTTTTTTGAATGTCAAGTAGTCCACTAACCAGATTCATCACATACGATTACCACCATTGCCAAAATAATGACAAATATTTAATTTTCAAGTGTAACATGGAAAAAATACATTGCACAGGAGAATCTGGTTTCAAGGTTCATGATTGCTTTGCTTAGTGACAAGCGGACATTACACAGAGTGCAGCCCAAAGGGTCTGCCGGGCGACAGTAAAAGCTGCAAAAGCACAAGATCGCAGCAGTATAGGTTCCCTTCTGCCCCCACACTAGACAAGTAGGTAATTTACCTTGAGCCAGGATGTCAGACTGCACGTCCCCATCATAGTTCTTGCAGGCCCACACAAAGCCGCCAGAGGATTTAAGTACCTGAGCAACCATGTCATCGATCAGGCGGTGCTCATACCAAATCTTTAGCTTCTCAAATTGTGGCTGGTAGTTCCTGGAAAAGAGAAAAACATCACCTTGTATCCTGAATGCTTATTCCGCACTATGTATTCAGAAAAGGCTACTTCGATTGATTTGCAGTTTGAGACTATTTTAGATACATATGATGCGCATTATTCTGCCATCGTATGACTGGGCTTTGAAAAGCATCTCCAATAACTTTGGAGCTATCAATTAGGATGTCAAGCTGAAGCCCACAATTCATTCCCCACATATACCATCTTCAGATAAATTCTATTTTTGAAGAGAACAGGACTCCAGCAAAGCCAGAAAACATCCCACTCAAAGATCATGGTTGAATGTATGGAGTCATTTTATTGGTCTCCGTAATACAACATCGGTCCCCCAAAAATACCCAAAGACTTTCACCAACCATTCTTGCTCACTCCCAACACAGTAGCCTTCCTGCACAACCAGCGGTACTGAACCCAGTACAGTTCCCACCATGCAGAGCCAATCGTCGATGCTAGCTGCATCATACGTCACACCACCCTTCTCATTTTGAAGTGAAATACTGGAAATTTGTGCCATTAATAAGACTGGGGTATGCCAGGAGTACACTCCTTGGAACTAATCCATATCTTACGCTAAAAGGACTTCATAAACTACATTGCCTCAGCTGATCTTCTACGCGACAACTGCATTTCTTCACCAGGACACATCAACCCTGGCCTCCACCTTGACCGCAATCCCCTTGTAAATGTAAATGTCAAGGTACTTATAGAGCGCACTGTCACCAGACGGCCACCTTGCGGTGTCGCCTTTGCGGTTTCCTGGCGCTGATACTCATACCGCTGTGGAACCCCTCCTGGCTTTCCCTGTGAAGTGTCCACTCCTGGGCACCCCCAGGGTGAAGCCAGGCATCCTTAGCGCTGTTGGGGCCGGTGTGGAGGCTAAGCAAGCTATTGCCCAGAGTTGCAGCGTGGGGCCCGTGATTAGAATAGGCACCGAGGCGAGAATAGACGGGTCCGAGGAAATTGAGCCCGAGCCCCGCCGAGGCGGGAATCGAACCCTGGTCCCTGGCCAGAACTCTGCTTCAGGGTCTGCCACTCTAACCATTGAGCCACACTCCTCCACCCTTCCAGCATCATCCAACCCAATCTACCATTGCAGCCTTGCTCTTCAGAGTACAGCCACATTAGAGCAATGCATGGAAAGAGTCTGGCAGGCGCCTTTGTGAGAAGTTAAACTAAGCAAAGTTCTCCAGCCCTAAGGTGGGATACGTACAATGGCCCATTTGACTCATTTTAGACCTGATCAAGAATATTAAATGGAGGCAGTTTAGACATAGCTGATGAGCACTTCTGCAAACACTGCATCCAATATGCCATCCAAGCCAATCTCTAAAAATCCAATAGCTTCAGCAAACAAGGTTTCATTTGTAGTTTTTTTACTTTGGAAAGATCACTCTTCGTTCATAAAGGACCATTACGGAATACAGTGCGGAAAGTAGCTATAGGTATGTGGGTCCCAAGAGGCACCCACTGCGCAGAGGTGGGCCAACTGAAGGCTTAAGCACACCTGGCTAATTAAACGGGTATGCAGTCTGAAGGCTAAGACAAAACATCCACAAGTGGAAACGAGGTCTAGGTAACTTTCAGAACAACATGGACTTGGTTTGTGTCGGAATAATCCAGGTCATAGGATTACTAGTTCTTGTGTAGCAATATTGGTATAGTTAGTATGCTGAGTGGCTTCTTAGTATGAATATGTAGAGCAGAAAAAAGCCAAGTCATGTGCAGGTGGGGTTCCCAGCCACCTGTGCATTGCCATCACCTTCGCTGCTAGTTTTAGGGCAAATGTATAGCTGCCATGGTTTCAGATTGCTTTTGTGTAGCAATTTTAGCATAATGATTAGTGTCATTCAATGACAGTGACACTTTCTCGTGAGCAAAAATAAAATTAAAACAAAAATCCAGCAATGACTACGAGGGAAACATAAATATCAGAAATTACACCCATTTGTGCAACGAGAAACTCTAAGAAGATCTTAAACCTGCTGCAAAGCACCGTAAATGGAGTGCCCTAGTAACCAATTTGTACGGTTAAACAAATCATGAGGCTGAAGACTCCTGCGACACTGCCGTGACGTCAGTGAAATTTCTGCGCTGATGGGTGAATCATTGTAGCCATCCGCAAGCTGAGCCAGCCTCCAAGCCTGCCACAAGCAGTGTGCAGACCACGAGCTGCCAGCTAAGCTTTGCGCAGTCCATGGAGGTGCTAAATTGCGGCACTCCGGAAGACAACGGAGGCGCTATAAATGTGGGTCAATGCATTTTAATGCAGCAATACTGACCGCCACACTGTAACGTGTTAGTGTAAGGCCTGTTGTGCGGTACTTGGCAGGGCTGCAAGTGGGGTACAGAAGGTCCAAGTTTATGGTTGCATTTAATGGGCGACAAGTAGGGCACTGGTGGGTGTCAATCATCAAATGAATTCAGCATCATGAATTGAGACACACAGTCTGTCCAGGCTCTGTCCCACATGGGACTCAACTGTGAAAAACAGGATGAGACTGGCCGTGGAGCGGGCCTGAACCAGCCTCATTAAAGTCACTTCTGAACTCAACTTAATTGTGCAGATACTGCAGACAGCGACTGCAATCCAGAGCTCTCAGCTGTCCTATATTTACTTACGTGGCTAAACTCAACTTTGCATACTACAGTCAGTGCGACTCGTGAACAATATTGCAGAAGTTCTCAGATATAACTTTAATTGGCTGAAGTGAACGCAACTTAAATTGTGTAGACTGCAATGCAGAGCTGCTCTCAGCTGTAACTTTAGGCTGAATGACGTGCTGTCACTCATAAAGTAAATTAGGAAGCCAAGGAGAAGATTAGCACAGCGAGTGACACACTTGACTTACCCTGTGTGATCTGAGAGCGCCACTGACGGTACTACAGGCCAGCCAATGACTTGCCCGGCATCACCCCAGGAAGCAACGCGATCAAGGATACCCCGACCGACTTGAGCTGCAGTGGCAGCGGAGGCGCGCGCATCACCGTACTGTCCGGCAGAATTTGCGGTCCGAATCTCATTTAAACGCTGGGCTGCATGGCCAGGACTGCCTACAACTACAGGCTCACGCCAGCTAACAACAAACTGTCCCGCGCTCGCAAGCAGTCAGCCGGGCCCACTTATGCCGCTGGCTATTGGGCAAATGGAAATATGCAAGTGAAGACTCTTGTGACACTGCCGTGACGTCAGTGAAATTTCCACAGTATCTGGTGAAACACTGGCTAGCCATAAGCTGAACTAGCAACAAAATGGTGGGGAGGACTGTACATATGAAAGAGGGTTGAGTATGCAAAAGAGGTCACCAGAAGGCTCTTGATCCATTTATGCTAGAGTAAAGCTGGTCTCAAAACACAACCAGACCTACCTAACGTTTTGGTAAGAAACATGGTGTATAGCACCCAACAAGGGTAAGTGACAAAGCAGGCCAAAGACAGTTCTAACTTCCAGCATCACTGGCAGAAACCCTGCGGATCCATGAAAGGAGGAATCCAAATGTAGATTCAAGAGAATGAAGAGGGATCCAGTGTATATTCTCTTGCACCAGATTAGTAGTTTAAGCAATTGAGTGAGAATGGAAGCTGCAAGGGAGTGAGGGATTCAGTAGTCGGTCGGTCGGTCGGGGGGGGGGGGGGTGGCCTTAGATTCGGCCACCTGCTAGGCCAGCAGATGGGAAAGGACTTAGTTACAGCCATCGAGTGATGTAGCAGAGAAGTCTTTTGTAAGGGTTGCAAATCTTAAGAGGCCCACAAACAGACCGTGGAACGGGCCCCATTCATGAATTTCTTTTAGTGGTGAACAGGTTTACAATTGGATGTGGGTGAAGGCCTGAACCTTGGGTGTGAACACTAGAATAAGTGGTCTTTGGTACAGAAGGCCTTTCCAGTCTACAGTGGGGAAAACGCAAGAAGTCTACATGCAACAAGAGACGGGAAGCCAAACCCAACAAGTAAGGGAATCAACTTGGAGTAACAAACGTGACTGGCTTTATTACCAGAGTAACAAGAGACGGTGAGTGTCGCAACCACGAATGAAAAGGTCAGGTTACAGGCACAAATTCTGTACAGACTTCAAACCAGAGGCATTAAACCGAAGAAGGTATAGTAGTGAAAGTGGTGAAAGTTCCTGCTGCAGACGTTGGGAAATGAAGGCAATAGATAGGCAGAAGGCCGGTGGGTGACTAAGCCGACCAAGCCAACTTGCACAAAGTGATATAGAGGCAAGCTGTAGGTAGGGGCAAGGAGAAGACGGTCATTAGCTTCCAATGCCAGATCAGTGCTGGCAATCAAAGCAGTTCTATAGTAGCCACACAGGATATACACCAAGAGAAAACCGGGGTTCCCAAGTTCCCCAGCAGGAGTACATAGAATTGAGGTGGGAGTTTTAGGTTGTTGAGTCTGATCTGAACAGAGGTCTTACTGTGTGGTTAAGTTGGCAGTGTAGATGTCTGTGCGACAAAAGGCAGGGCACAAATGAGGGGGGAGTAGAAGAGCTGTTGAATGGGCAGGGAGGTAAGAGCACATAAGACGGCTACATGCAGCTCTGTGTGGTGAGGGAATGCGACTGGAGTAGAAATAAAATTCTATCAGGATGAAGAGAAGAGTCCTATGAGTGTTTGAGGTGAACAATGGTTACAGTAAGAGCTGGTGCAGAGATAACTGAATTGAGTCGCAAGTGCACTGCTTCACAATTAAATTCTCCATTGCTCATTACCAATGAAGGCACGGTGGCAACAGAATACTGTTGATTAGTGAGGTAACGGATTATTAGGCAAGAACGAGTACGAGTTAGCAGCAACAATCAATGGTTGCGAAGTTAAACTTTTGACAAGATAATGCTAACCGTAAATTTATCAGAGGTTAGGCATGCAGTTGGCTGAACCAGGAATCCTCATGGCACTGGAATCGGTTATATTTACAAAGAATCATGCAGGTAGCTCAACTCACTTCTCATAAATGTCTTGGAAGATGTCCTTAAAACGCCCATCGTAGGCCTTCAGAATGGTATTCTTAGTGCTCATGTAGAGAGGCCACTGCTTTTGAATTGCATACTGGAAGCAGCTGTGTGCAAAGCCAGAGATGGACTGCAAATAGACAGGACAAGTCAACCACAAGAAAACTGAAATTTAACAAAGTCAGTCACTAGTACATTTAAATCTGGTATTCTAAGCACCCAACCCCTCCCCTCGAGTTCTCCAATTATCTATCTTCCCCCGCCCCCAGAGATATGTACACACATACATACACATTAGTGTTAACACCATGTGAAACAGGACAGTCAGTACAAAGATTAAACTACAGCCCACAAAACAATGGGTGCTAGAACACAACCAAATAAGCTCTGGAGTTGTCCGATGAGCCTTGGGTTTAAGGATCACCCTCAGAACACAAGACACTTACCTCATCTGTGTTGTACATGCCCATCCCTACACCTCCTGCCGGAAATTTGTACACCTCCCATTCCTTGGCTGCAGTGCCATCAGTTGGAGTGAAAACCATCTTGAAGGTGCCAGCTCGGTCCACTACAAAGTCTGTAGCTTTGTACTGTAATTAATTGTGAGATACATTTATATCAAAACCTTTTCACGGCAACATGTTCAATCACAACTCTTACTTCTAAATCATATTACCTGGTCACCAAAAGCATGTCTGCCAATCGTTATAGCTTGTGTCCAACCTGGAACAAGGCGCGGAATGTTCTTACAGATGATTGGATCACGGAAGACTGTTCCACCCAGGATATTTCTGATTGTACCATTGGGACTTTTCCACATCTTCTTTAATTTGAACTCTGATTAGAAAACAAGAAAAAAAATGTATTAGTGCATCAGGCGCCAAACATGGCTTTAATGTTTTGACCGTATTTTACTTGTTTGAAACTAGTTAATCGTTAAAAGGAGATTTGTCAAAGGAAACAATCGGAAAGCATATTTATAAAGACCAACTATCAAATACGGTTTAGTGGCTACATTAGGAATTGCACAGCAGGAATCTATTTTAATGACCTCACTATTTGTTAACATTGGGTGATTTGTTTTGGATGGTAATCTCTTTAAACGTCACCTTATCTTTTATACTCCTGCACATATTGTACGCGCTCAGAATTTTTTTTATAGCTTACATTATGTACCTTGGAAAAGTCGTGTACTTAAAGTATTTTATAAATTTACATATCTGAATTAATTTTGATACATTTCTTATCAACACCGTTTCCAACACTGCCAATTTCTCTGTACCAGCCCGAGCCCTGACCTGAGGAGCCGAGCATCGGCTTTTGAGCTTTATTCATGTGTTTTGGAGAATGACCCTCTAATGCTGGGGCCTCCCACCCTTTCTTCATCAAGAGCTGCTTACAATCAATGAAAATCACCCGAGCTACCAGTAAGTGTTGTAACTATGACCACATTAAAAAGATTACATTATTGGCCACTGTGGTCACCATAGTGCATCAGGCAGGGTTGCCACAGTAAGGTAAAACATTTCTCAATTTGACATGCTTTTATATGTGTAACACATCAGCCACAGCTGCAATACTCTTGGCACCAGGGACATAAGTCTCTCCAACTCCACATTGTTAGATCTGGGGGTCTCTAGTTGGCAGAGGTATTCACCTTAGACCAAATAGGGACCCTTGATTCCAGTCAGGGTACAGGGACACACACGGTAGATAACCCCTGCTCACCCTCTAGGTAGCTTGGCTCGAGCAGACAGGCTTATCCCCAAGGCAATGTGTAAGGTATTTGCACGTAGACACCACAATGACCCCTCCTCCGCACACCACAGACTTAGACCACACAGGTGAGTTATATCAAAAATAATATATCTTTATCTAGTTTCCGCAGTTGAAATCAAGCATCACAGGTTTACACAATAATCGCTTTCTTGGTTGGTCGGGATCGTCGGACGATAGTCTCTAGTCTCTTGCGTGATTCGATACTCACTGAGAATGAATCAGTTTGTAGGCTCTCGATGTTTTAGGCAGCTACGTTGCTCCGGCGGTGTCACTGTGCTCGTTGCACGAGCGCTCCTCGGGCTGTTCGATGCAAGGATTCCACAACTCCCTCGACGAGCCCCCAGTGACGATGTCGACGTCACCGGCGTCAGCCACTCACTGCGCGGCTTCGTAGAGCAGGGAAATACGACTCTCGGTCTGCTTCAGGCCTCCGGGTCGCGGCAAGGCACGTGCCGATGAGCACGTCGATCTTCTTGATGCGGCAACCGGTGTCAGGCCCGGCTCGGTGCGGTACTCTCCAGCAAGACAGAGAGCAGCCAGCCCACCTCACAGGCAGATGTCGAGAAGCTTGGTAGAACAGTCCCCGGTCCCTGCGGCACACAGCAGCGCAGGTGGGACACAGCAGAGTCTTGAGTTCTTGGCAACCTTTCTATCCCTGGGTTGCGAAACAGGAGGCCAGCTCTTCTCAGGCCCTTGGAGATTCAGTTGAAGACACAGCACACAGCAAAGTCTTGTTTGGTCAAGTGGATAGGGTCAGCACACAGCAAGACCCCTTCTCCTCCTCAGCTTCAGTTGCACAGCAGAACAGGTCAGCCTTTAGAGCACACAGCACGGCAATCTTCCTTTAGTTCTTCAGCGGTCCGTCTTTCAGCAGAGGTTCCTCTTGATGGTCGAATCTAAAAATCTGTTGTCAGGGGTCTTGTACTTATACCCCTAAAAGTCTTTGAAGTCTTTGTGCAAGTGGGTCCTGAGCCCGGTCTGATCCAGTTCTGGGTGTTGTTGGAGCACTTTGTTTTCCTGGTCTCTACATTCTTTTCAGAGTGAGGGGCAGAGTCGTCAGCCGCCCAGCAGGAGGTGGAGCCAGCGGAGTGGCAGGCAGGCACAGCCCTATTCAATCCCAGGTGCTATCTCCTCCCTCCACTCTCCTTGCGATTGTCGCCATTCAGCAGAGGGCTGACTCGGTCAACCTCCCGGGGGATCCCCAGCCCCTGTCACTCTCGAACCAGACAGTCAATCCACAAGCGCGCCCAGGCACACAGAAGGGTCAGACAAGAGAACAGCTACTCTCTAAAAAGTACTGTTCTCCAACTCAGGATTTAAAAACAATCTCTCCTAAAAGATGTGTTATCAAATGCTGAGCTCAGGGATATCAAACACTCATGTCTTATCTTGTTCGTATGAGAAGATAGGCGGATAGCCATCGGCACCCGCCTCCCTCATGTTAGCCTATGGAACAAGATAGCCTTGCAGTAGTGAACACACAAAATGGCCGGTGTTCACTACCAGAACATGTTACCTGCACTAGTACAGCTCTACCTTCTACATACACTGCACCCTGCCCAGGGGGGTACCTTGGGCCTTCCATAGGGATGACTGACGTGTATGAAAAGGGAAGGGTTAGGCCCGGCCAGTGTGGACACTGGCCAGGGGGACATGGCAGTCCGGGGACTGCAGGCAGGCCTGCGGCGGCAGGCCTGAGACACTGTTTTAGGGCTACACAGGTGGGTGGCGCAATCAGCGCTGCAGACCCCCTAGTAGCATCCGTCATCACCAGCCCTGGCACCCACAGTGCACTTTACTAGGGACTTCATGGTGATACAGATGTGCCAATCAGGTATATCCAATCAATGCGATATTTTACACAGGGAGCACTTACACTCTGGCACTGATTAGCAGTGACAGAGTGTCCAAAGCATCTAAACCAGCATATCGAAATCCAGCACAGCATCAAAAATCCAGGTAACAGAGGCAAAAGATAGGGGAAAAACCCACGCCAAGGATGTCAGGTCTAACACGTGTCCCCTCCAGCTGAAAGCGGGGAGAACTACCCACCCTCTTGGAAGTTCTCATCGCTAAGGCGGAAAAACCTGGACAGACCATCAGCATTGGCGTGCTCTGTACCGGGACGGTGTTCCACCGTAAAGTCCATTCCCTGTAGGGAGATGGACCACCTCAACAGTTTTGGATTCTCACCCCTCATCTGCATTAACCATCTGAGGGGCCTGTGGTCGGTCTGAACACGGAAGTGAGTCCCAAACAGGTAGGGCCTCAGCTTCTTCAGGGCCCAGACCACAGCAAATGCTTCCCTTTCAATAGCGCTCCACCTCTGTTCCCTGGGAAGTAGCCTCCTACTAATGAAAGTTACGGGTTGGTCCCCGCCCTCGTCGTCCATCTGTGAGAGTACTGCTCCCACGCCTTGCTCTGAAGCGTCTGTCTGCACTACGAACTCACTCGAAAAGTCAGGCGCCTTAAGCACCGGTGCTGTGCACATTGCAGTTTTCAGGGCATCAAAAGCAGTTTGACAGGCCTCGGTCCAATTCACTTTCCTGGGCTGATTCCTAGAGGTTAGTTCCGTTAAGGGGGCAACAATGGTGCCGTATCCCTTGATGAACCGTCTGTAATACCCGGTGAGTCCTAGAAAGGCCCTCACCTCTGTCTGCGTCTTGGGGGGTTCCCAAGCCAGAATGGTATCGATCTTCGCCTGTAGGGGCGCCACCTGGCCGCTCCCCACCTGGTGTCCCAAATACACCACTGATCCCTGCCCTATCTGGCACTTACTAGCCTTGATAGTGAGGCCTGCCTTCTGCAGCGCCCTCAACACTTCACAGAGGTGTTGCAAGTGTTCCTCCCAAGTGGAGCTGAACACAGCAATGTCATCCAGGTATGCGGCGCTGAATTGCTCCAGCCCGGTCAGTACCCGGTTGACCAGTCTCTGGAAGGTGGCAGGGGCATTTTTCAATCCAAAGGGCATGACTCGAAACTGGAAGTGCCCCTCTGGCGTTGAAAATGCCGACCTCTCCTTTGCCCCGTCAGTTAAGGCAATCTGCCAGTACCCCGAAGTCAAGTCGAAGGTGCTGAGGTACCGGGCAGCTCCTAACCGATCCACGAGCTCATCAGCTCTGGGGATGGGGTGCGCGTCAGTCTTGGTGACCGCATTGAGCCCGCGGTAGTCCACGCAAAACCGAAGTTCTGACGGGCCACCGGGTGTAGCAGATTTCTTGGGAACGAGGACCACTGGGCTAGCCCAGGGACTGCTAGAGGGCTCAATTACCCCTAACGCCAACATCCTGGAATCTTCTTCCTTGATGCTGGCCCTGACCTTGTCAGCTACTCTGTAAAACTTCTGTTTCACAGGCAGGCTATCTCCAGTGTCCACATCATGGACGCACCAATTGGTGACACCTGGTGTCAGGGAGAACAGGGAGGCAAACTGACCCAACACCTGGCGACAGTCGCTCTGCTGCTCTGGGGTCAGGGTGGGCGAGAGGACCACACCATCCACTGACCCGTCTTGCTCCTTGGTTGCCAGGAGGTCAGGGAGAGGATCACTATCCTCTTCCCCACCGTCGTCGGTAGCCATGAGCATCGTCACTTCAGACCTCTCGAAGTGGGGTTTGAGGCGGTTTACATGCAAGACTCTAAGGGGCTGCCTAGGAGTCTTCATGTTGATCAGGTAGGTCACCTCACTCTTGCGCTCTACCACCTCATATGGCCCGGTCCACTTGTCACGGAGCGCACAGGGCTCCACCGGCGCCATTACCCACACTTTCTGCCCGGGATGAAATTCTACCAGAGTGGTATTCTGGTCGTACCATCTTTTCATCTCCTCCTGGCTGGCTTCTAGGTGCTCCTGAGCGAGCTTCCTGAAGCGCTGCGTTTGGTTGCGGATGGCCAGCACATAGCTGAACACATCCTGGGGGGTCTTCCCACGGGATTTCTCCCACCCCTCCTTCACCAGTGTGAGAGGTCCTCTAACAGGGTGGCTATACAGCAGTTCAAAGGGGCTGAACCCTAAGGACTTCTGGGGCACCTCCCTGTAGGCAAACAACAGGCATGGTAACAAGACGTCCCACTTCCGTCTCATGGGCTCCGCTAGGCCCATAATCATACCTTTCAGGGTGCGGTTGAACCTTTCAACCAACCCATTTCCTTGAGGGTGGTAAGGAGTGGTGAACTTATACGTTACTCCACACTCCTCCCACAGAGACTTCATGTACCTAGAGATGAAGTTGGTACCCCGGTCGGAGACCACCTCTCGAGGGAACCCTACACGGGAAAAGATCCCCATCAATGCACGGCCCACCACGGGTGCTGTGATTGTCCTGAGAGGGACTGCTTCCGGGTACCGAGTGGCGTGATCCACCAAGACCAGGATAAACCTGTTGCCTAAGGCGGTCTTGGGATCCAGAGGCCCTACGATATCAATGCCCACCCGCTCGAAAGGGGTGCTCACTACAGGAAACGGCTGGAGGGGCGCCACGCACTTCCCTCCGCTCTTGCCACTGGCTTGACAGGTTTGGCATGACTTACAAAAGGTACCGACGTGCTTCTTCATCTGGGGCCAGTAGAAGTGGGTGACAAGCCTGTGATAGGTCTTGTCTTGCCCCAGATGTCCTGCGAGCGGCACGTCGTGAGCCAGACCCAGTAAGAAGTTCCTGAAGCGCTCGGGTACCACCAGCACACGGGCTGCACCGGGCTCAGCGAACTTAGGCTCACTATACAGTAAGTCATCTTCCCAGTAAATCAAATGTTCCTTGGACCCTAGGCCTGCTGCCTGGTCTGCAGCCTGCTGCCGCACACCAATGAGAGAAGGGCACTCCTGAGCCTGGCAGAATTCCTCCCTGGAGGGGCCACCCTCTTGCTGCCAATGGGTCAGCTCAGGCAACTCCCCCAGTTCGGCCACCTGCTCCCCTGTAGGTTCCAGGGCATCCCCCTCAGGTTCCGCTTCCTCCTGGACCGTGGGAACAGTGGGGGCCGGTTTCCCGCGCCCTCTGCCCCTTCCCCTCCTGGCAGGTTCCTGGGCCATCGTTCCAGGCTCCAGTTCTACCAATCCACCCTTACTGGCTGTCATGGCACGTGTGGATACACAGATCCACGCTGGCAGTCCTAACATCTCCAAGTGAGTTCTGTGCTCTACGTCCTTCCATGGAGAACTCTCCAGGTCGTTACCCAACAGACAATCTACCGGCAAGGCATCACTGACACAGACTTCCAAGGTACCAGAGACTCCCCCCCCCATGTAAAGGGAACACGCGCCATCTTGCAGAGGCGAACTGAAGTGTCAGCTGCCACTACTGGGCGGAGCACATTGGGAATTACTTGCTCTTCAGACACCCACTGACACCTGACAGATGTCACACTAGCCCCGGTGTCTCTCAGAGCCTCTATCTCCCTCCCATTGATGGTCACCTTTTGCCCGTATTTCTTAGTGTTAGCGGGTATCAAGGTATCCTGGACCATCTCTTGGTCTCCTAAAGAGACAAGGGTCATCATAGCTAATCCCGCTTCCCCACTGGAAATCAAATCCCCTCCCAAAGCTACACTAGCTAACCCTGGGACTGGAGCAGCAGCTGGTGCTGGGGGTTTATTGGGACATTTAGGGGCGATGTGCCCCACTTCCCTACAAGCATAGCAAGTAGGCGGTGGTCTGTTGCCCTTAGGGGGCCAAGACCTCTTCGGCTTGGGGGCTTGGGACTCCTTCTCCTGGGAACTGTTTTGGGGCCCTTTAGAGAACTCCTTACTGTTACCCTTGTCCTCCCCACCTTTCTGCTGGGGACCCTGTCCACCCTTGGCTGGCATACTTACCACCCCTTTGTTGACCCTGGTGCTAGTCCAGCGGTCTGCCTCTTTAGCAAGCTCGCTGGGATCAGTTAACTTGCTGTCTAAAAGATGCTGGCGCAGCTCTGGAACACAGACTACTCAAGTGCTCCCAACTAATCAAGTGACACAACCCCACATAATCAGTAACTTTGCTGCCCTTTATCCAACCTTCCAGTGCACGCGTGTACATACTCACACACTCCACCCACGTACTCGAATCAAGTTTCTTGAAGTTCCTAAACTTCTGTCGGTACTGTTCTGGTGTAAGCCCATACCTGAGGCATAAGGCCTCCTTCATTGTGGGGTAGGTTAAGGTCCCTGCTGCTTCTAAGGGTGCTAAGACATCCCTCCCAGAGGCCTCAAAATGCTTCCACAAACCCGCTCCCCAACTTTTCTCAGGCACTTCATTCATCTTCAAGGCAAGCTCATAGGATCTAAACCACGCATAGATATCCTCACCCCTCTGATAATTCTGCACCAAATCTTTCGGTATGTATACTTTACCCGCCTGTACTGGTTGTGCGCTGCCACCATTCGGACTGGACGCCACCTGTTTGGCTTTAATGTCCAGCTCCCTCATGCTCAACTCATGAGCCAACTGGAGTTTCTTCTCTTCTAACGCAAGAGCATTCCTCCTCTCCTCCGCCTCTTTCTCACTGTCAAGGCGCAGTTTCCTTTCTTCCGCTTGAGCTTTGAGTTTAAAAAGTTCAATCTCATGGGCTCTAACCCTCTGGTTTTCCTCCAGCTCCTCTGGAGAGAGGCTCCTACTGGAATGGGTGCTGCCAGCCCTCGACACTGGCCTGTTCACTGGCAGATCATCGGATCCAAATCCGTTCTCCGGTGTGCCATCCCCTTCCGTAGTTTCCTCGGTTGCGCCATTCTTGGCCTCCCACCAGGCCCTTAGAGCTTTCTGTAGCTCCGTCCTGTTGGCGCTGCCCTTCGCTGGGCATCCAAGCTGCTTGCAGAATTGCTTTAGGTGCTCCTTCTTGTACGTGAGCAACTTTTCTACTTCAAATTGCAATTCCGACTCCTCACCTACTCCATTCAGAGACATGATGCTTCGTCGATCCTCCAAGAATAGTCTTCGCAAAAAACTTCGTGCGATGCAACTGCTTACTAGATTAGTGATGTACGAAGAATCACTGCAGGTCAAGTGCAAATACTGGTTCTAATCCGCACCGTTGACCACCAATGTTAGATCTGGGGGTCTCTAGTTGGCAGAGGTATTCACCTTAGACCAAATAGGGACCCTTGCTTCTAGTCAGGGTACAGGGACACACACGGTAGATAACCCCTGCTCACCCTCTAGGTAGCTTGGCTCGAGCAGACAGGCTTATCCCCAAGGCAATGTGTAAGGTATTTGCACGTAGACACCACAATGACCCCTCCTCCGCACACCACAAACTTAGACCACACAGGTGAGTTATATCAAAAATAATATATCTTTATCTAGTTTCCGCAGTTGAAATCAAGCATCACAGGTTTACACAATAATCGCTTTCTTGGTTGGTCGGGATCGTCGGACGATAGTCTCTAGTCTCTTGCGTGATTCGATACTCACTGAGAATGAATCAGTTTGTAGGCTCTCGATGTTTTAGGCAGCTACGTTGCTCCGGCGGTGTCACTGCGCTCGTTGCACGAGCGCTCCTCGGGCTGTTCGATGCAAGGATTCCACAACTCCCTCGACGAGCCCCCAGTGACGATGTCGACGTCACCGGCGTCAGCCACTCACTGCGCGGCTTCGTAGAGCAGGGAAATACGACTCTCGGTCTGCTTCAGGCCTCCGGGTCGCGGCAAGGCACGTGCCGATGAGCACGTCGATCTTCTTGATGCGGCAACCGGTGTCAGGCCCGGCTCGGTGCGGTACTCTCCAGCAAGACAGAGAGCAGCCAGCCCACCTCACAGGCAGATGTCGAGAAGCTTGGTAGAACAGTCCCCGGTCCCTGCGGCACACAGCAGCGCAGGTGGGACACAGCAGAGTCTTGAGTTCTTGGCAACCTTTCTATCCCTGGGTTGCGAAACAGGAGGCCAGCTCTTCTCAGGCCCTTGGAGATTCAGTTGAAGACACAGCACACAGCAAAGTCTTGTTTGGTCAAGTGGATAGGGTCAGCACACAGCAAGACCCCTTCTCCTCCTCAGCTTCAGTTGCACAGCAGAACAGGTCAGCCTTTAGAGCACACAGCACGGCAATCTTCCTTTAGTTCTTCAGCGGTCCGTCTTTCAGCAGAGGTTCCTCTTGATGGTCGAATCTAAAAATCTGTTGTCAGGGGTCTTGTACTTATACCCCTAAAAGTCTTTGAAGTCTTTGTGCAAGTGGGTCCTGAGCCCGGTCTGATCCAGTTCTGGGTGTTGTTGGAGCACTTTGTTTTCCTGGTCTCTACATTCTTTTCAGAGTGAGGGGCAGAGTCGTCAGCCGCCCAGCAGGAGGTGGAGCCAGCGGAGTGGCAGGCAGGCACAGCCCTATTCAATCCCAGGTGCTATCTCCTCCCTCCACTCTCCTTGCGATTGTCGCCATTCAGCAGAGGGCTGACTCGGTCAACCTCCCGGGGGATCCCCAGCCCCTGTCACTCTCGAACCAGACAGTCAATCCACAAGCGCGCCCAGGCACACAGAAGGGTCAGACAAGAGAACAGCTACTCTCTAAAAAGTACTGTTCTCCAACTCAGGATTTAAAAACAATCTCTCCTAAAAGATGTGTTATCAAATGCTGAGCTCAGGGATATCAAACACTCATGTCTTATCTTGTTCGTATGAGAAGATAGGCGGATAGCCATCGGCACCCGCCTCCCTCATGTTAGCCTATGGAACAAGATAGCCTTGCAGTAGTGAACACACAAAATGGCCGGTGTTCACTACCAGAACATGTTACCTGCACTAGTACATGCTCTACCTTCTACATACACTGCACCCTGCCCAGGGGGGTACCTTGGGCCTTCCATAGGGATGACTGACGTGTATGAAAAGGGAAGGGTTAGGCCCGGCCAGTGTGGACACTGGCCAGGGGGACATGGCAGTCCGGGGACTGCAGGCAGGCCTGCGGCGGCAGGCCTGAGACACTGTTTTAGGGCTACACAGGTGGGTGGCGCAATCAGCGCTGCAGACCCCCTAGTAGCATCCGTCATCACCAGCCCTGGCACCCACAGTGCACTTTACTAGGGACTTCATGGTGATACAGATGTGCCAATCAGGTATATCCAATCAATGCGATATTTTACACAGGGAGCACTTACACTCTGGCACTGATTAGCAGTGACAGAGTGTCCAAAGCATCTAAACCAGCATATCGAAATCCAGCACAGCATCAAAAATCCAGGTAACAGAGGCAAAAGATAGGGGAAAAACCCACGCCAAGGATGTCAGGTCTAACACACATGATTTATCATTCAAATATCAGCGTTAAACATATCTTAGAAATGTAACTATTTTTCTTAAAACACAGTGTTAGAAGTTCTCAAAATACACGGAAACTAAGAGGCCACTGGGGTGAGGTACGAGATGGGTCCTTGGTAGATCATGTTCGATCTTTACAGCCGTCCAGGTGTGTGCTAGTCCCCCCAAAATTCATGGCAAGAAGAACATGGATTCCTTAAACATATACAAATGCATAACATATTCATCTTTTCAGTTTTGGTATTCATATATTAATTCAGCCAACCACAATCTTCTGATTTAGTACGCTTAACTTCGCAACGGAAAGCTAATTCTAGGTAGCTGGAGAGCTACCAGTGTGCTCACGAGTTACTGGTTGGAGAAGCCTGCTCTAATGCAACCATTCTGGGAAATGGTCATGAATTATATATTCAGTGTGCCGGGGATCATATTCGAAGTGCTGGTGCACTTAGCACTCAGGTATTCGGAGGGGTGAAACGGTCCTCACATACAATATTTTCTTTAAAATAGTCCTGGGCATGGCCAGAAGAAATTATGCCCAACTATGGGGCATCTAGTAACATCAGTAAGTGAATGCTGGTTTAAGAATTTTGATTGGGGACAATACAACAGATCACACTAGAAAGCAGTTGGTGCTCTAATTAATTCAAATGTGGGAATCTTGGAGTCAGATAGCTTCATTTAAATGGTAAAAGTTTACAGTTGTGAACGTAAACTGTACCTTGCCTGTGTACAATTAAAGGAACCCAGAATTTTCTTTTACGGCCGCCACATTGGTAATAATTCTATCTTCTACACATAACGGAATCCCCAAGAAGTCAATGTATGTTATATGGTGTGAAAATATAACCTCCCCTCCCACAAACCAACCAATAGAAAGTGATGCCTGGCGAGTGAGTGTCTCCCTCCAAAACTGATTCAAAGGAGTTACCACCAGAGGACAGACCTCTGAAAGCCACTTTCAATCTCTGCTACCTGAGCAACATCCAGAAAGAGCTAAACACCAATCAAGAAGACAGATTTAAAGAACAGATTACTGATGAGAAATCTAAATAGCCGAGAAGTTGAGGTAATCAGGCAGCAAGTGAACGCTCTCAGTCCAACCAAGCAATCCGTATGAACATCAGACTAAGAACTGCAATGATCAGGGTCCCCATTTCTTGACCTGCACCAAGGACGCTGGTGAAGGAATCTAAACCAGAGACCCCTAAAAACAAACCTATCAATACCAAGAGCCATATAAAAGGCGACCATTTAAATGCACATTATCAGGAGACCTTTGCATTTACTAAACATGTAATGGAGCGTATGGGTGGAATTTGGAGCTGTGGTTGTATCATATTTACTGTTTAGGGTGTCGGTCTTGTAGTGGCGAGAAGCTGGAGGTGAAGGAAGAGGATACAACTTAAAGGCTAGAAAATTCACTGGCAAACATTTCCTGCCCACCTCTCCTTGCGCTGCTGAATAAAGGGACTGTACCTTCAACTCTGGCTTCGTCAGGCGTGATGGTGGCACATTTAACAGCTACGTTGTATTTCTGGGTTGCTAGTGCGGAATCAATGGTCACCTGGTCACTTGTCTGGTCTCGGTATGGAAGCCCAAGATCATAGTATTTAAGTTCAACAGCTACATTTGACAGGATGAGCTGGAACAAAACAACAACAAAAAACTTGTTTTGAACAAAGATTCGAAATACACATCAATTTCACTTACGGTTTAAATAGATATTGGACCACCAGGTAAAGACTTCTAACCAGAGAAGTAAACCGCTACAAGCAAGACACCAGCCCAAAGAACTCTACAAGTTATTAGCTGGTGGCCTTGCTAATGCTGCAAGCGATTCAAGTGACCCAGCAGTCATATCAAACCCTTCACTCAAGCAATGCAGATACCACAGTCAAGCCAGATTTCCAAGCCTACACCAACTGGTAACCTTGCCACTAGGATTTCCCAGAAGACTTGAAGCTGCTTACGGGGCTATCAATTCATTCCTAAAAATCCACCCTGAAGAAGCGGGTGTGCCAAACAGCCTCCAAATGGGCCTGTGAAACCCACGGCGCCTGCACCCCTGTCATCCCTGCTAACCCAGAGCACTGGCTCCATTCAGAAGCACAGATACAGCCCCGACAGGAAAAAGCAAGAGGGTAAACAACAGCACACTGCACAGTGAACTGTAAGAGCTTAACATCTACTGGTCTGTCAATGTCATTTTGCAACGCTTCTCAAAATTTGGATTGGAAATTACAGGTCACATGAGAATTCCATGGCTTGAGAGACCTTCTGCAGAGCTCGGTTTTAGCAAGTAGGCAAGAGGGTTAAATCCCAGTAAAAAACCGTGCATACATGCATTTACTTCAGGTGTGTGTTCTCCTAGCTGGAAAGGTCACCGAGTTAATGCAGCTATCGTCAAGAATTGTGAGCAACATTCACATACTCCGACTGTAGTGCAAGGGATCAATACACCCACCCCAAACATCTGGGTGCAATTTAAATGCCACAGGTTCAAATCCGAGGGAAGAAGGCTTTAGGGCTGGCAGGGGTAATTTGATGCTGCAACTTGGTACATCAGTGGTGTTAGGTGCACGTTGTTGGAGGGAGTTGTAAATGTGAACCTGTTAGCCGACTGTGCCCCTATGGTAGGAGGAGAAGATGCATAGAGGTGGGGTGTGGCAATGGGGTGAAGGTGTGTGGTACTGTGGTTATATTAGGTGACAGTACAGTTGAGGAGACATGGCTGTGATGAGACACAAATGGTGAATTTACGGTACTGTGAGGAATTTATGGCGCGGTTGGTAGTGGGCTAGGGGTTAGTTATTGTACTGCTACATAGGTGGTAGCTAAGTGTTGCCCGAGGAGGTTTGCTGGGATGATGCATATTGGTGAAAGGCAGTATCAAAATCATTTTTGGTATTATGATGTATACAGTGGTAATGCAGTGTTGAGGAGGTAGCGTGGTGCTGCGAGGGGTAATTTATTTGCAGAACAATTGTGGAATTGGAGAATATGAATTGTGATGATGGCAGTGAAGTACTTTCAAGACGACAAAAAAGAAAATTGGTCAAAAAGTAACATCTGCTGTTTGTAGAGGTTTTAGACATGGCAGAAGCGCCATAAAGGTTGCTACAGACGTGACATTATATATCACTCTGCAGGTGAGCTCCATACTCCGATTATTGTGGGACATACTTCCAGACTCAGGAAGACCTCATCATAAGCCCTCCCTGCAGGCATTTAAAACTACATTCTATAGATTTACACGTGTGAAAAATATCACGACCATCGAACTAACCTAGCTGCAACAGCACGCAAAACAAATACCAGGAAACGTACGCACATACGTCACACTGCCATTCCAGGTCAGAGAACCCCTCCAGCTCACAAAGTTCTAAATAACGATCCTATCCGCTAACCTGGCGCAATGCTCCCTGGTGGTGGTTCCTCTCCGCTACTGCCTCATAGGAAGGTGTCCATTAGATCCAGGTTCCTTAATATCCTTCTTAGTCTCAAACTCTAGTCATGGCGAGTGGAGGACCAAAAAGAATAGGACAAACAATAACTAGTGCATGTGCACGATGCTAACTGGTCCTTCCCTAGCAAAGTTTGGGGTATGGCCACCTCCAGACGCTATTATCCCTTTCCCATCCTGGGCTCAAAGTGGCATCAAGGTGTGCCAGGCTACCTGCTCTGCACAGCTGCTTTATGACATACTCTGGTTTTGACTACTTTCTAAAGAACACAAATATAAAGCACACCACAGCAATGCCCATTCAATAAGAGGATCAGTGTAACCAAACTATGGCCATGCACAACGCCAGGGTATGTTGGCAAACCCTTCTTATCCAAAGAAGTACTGCACATAGTAGGGTCTAGGGAAAGCTGGCAGGCGAATGCAAATTATATAATGCAGACAACCATCAATCAAATCACAGACCTGATCACTGCACTAATTGAACTCTGTACTTCTGAGAGGGCTATTAAAGGTGCATCCACATTACTCTTCAGATTATACCCTACATTACCTTTTCCTTGATGAACTCCCAGATGATACGGGTCATCTCATCCCCATCCATCTCCACCACTGGGTTTGCCACCTTAATGCGATTATCGGCATCTAGTAGAAAGGTACAAGAACATTAGACAGCTATGAATTGAGTTTCATCAAGTGAAAGATGCTCCTCCTGAGCTACTGCTATTAAAGATGTAATCGTAACCACATTGGACAAGTTTACATTTGTGGCAGCCAAACAGAAGATTACCGGCAGTGAACACCTCAGTGCATCAGGCACATCTGCCGGCTGTAATGTAAGAAATGCTATGTCAATGTGGAATGCCCTACCAGGTAGTAATTACCAGCCATAGCTGCAATGCCCGTATCAGCAAGTTAATAATATTAGTAAAGAGTCTCCCCGAAACCATTTGATTTTTATCACTCAAATATAAATTTTAAATATATATTGGAAATGGAACCATTTTTCTCCAAACATCAGCTAGGAGCTCTGAAAAAAAAAAAGACATATTTCCATTTCAAGCACATGCTTTTCACTGTTGGCATACATATTTTAATTCAATCAAGCATAAGCCAATTTGGTTCCCTGGCCTGCTCAAAGGAGAGCTACTTTCAGCAAGTTGAAGTGCTACCACTAGCTTACGAGCTACTCTTTGAAGTAACCTTGAAGTAGCCTGCTGTTTAGCATTGGCAAAAAGGCATTTCGCTTTTTGTTGACACTGCCTAGGATAGGTAAAAAGCATTAGCAAAGCCAAGTGGTCAAAAATGTAAGATGTCGTAGGGAAGATGAGGACCAGTGGTGTGGGTCTTTCTATTACGTGTCCTCTCCACCCTGGTCACTAGCATTATGGTGCATTCCACACTACAGACTACAAGCGTAGAAGAGCCCGTACAGAGTCAGGGTTGAAGCATAAACATTAGATAGCAATGCCTACCAATGAGAAAAATACGCTAGAAGCCAAACAAAACCTAAAACTGGCATTTAATACGCTGCATGTTGCTCTAGCTCTGTGGATAGGAGTGTTGGGGACTCAAGGGCATCTTGGAAGTCACAGCAACTTGAATTTCAACATGGTTAACTGGCAATCATTTACTTGGATGGAAACTAGATCGGAAAAAAATGGGGAAAAAAGGCAACATCAACTTTTAGGTGCTACACAAATGGAACTTAAAAAGCACATGAAGCACTGGAAAGACATGATCATTCAAGAGCTATATCTCATGAAGACAAACAATATCTTCCGATACCAAATTAAAACCGAAAGAACCACAGTAATTAACTGTGCTAACTGGCTTCGTATCGGCAATGGTTTTGACGGACCTAGGTAGGGAACACAATCCATAACAAAAATACAATTTCTTTCTCCCGCTGCTCACAGCAGGTTCTCTTATTTCGATTATATCCTTACTCATCAGACCCAGGCGGGGGCTTTCAGGGCTGCGGCACATTATGTGAGAGGGATCTTGGACCATTCCCCGGCAGGAGTCCGGCTAACTGGGCCTACATTTGATACCATCTCATTCCCATGATGATTAGACACATGGCTTCCCCGGGACAGAGGTATCAAAGAAAAGCTTAGCACCACTACAGACCTTTATTTTTTTTCAAGAGAACCAAGGAACGGTAAAATGTGCCTGTGATCCATGGGTAGCATTCAAGAAAGTTATCCCGGGGCATGGGAAAACATTAAAAAAAAAAAAAAAAAAGTGAATGCTAGGCCAGAGAAAGACATAGCACCCATATAGCGGGACCCACCTGTGTCATTAATTACACCTCTGTCAAACCTGCAGGCCTTAGCAGAAAACGAGGCACGCAGTCATGCACTGGCATTGCAACGCTGATCATATGATGTGGTAGATAAGGCCAACAAACTCTTGGCCTGGCTTGAAAAGAAGAACAGAGACCGCTCCTGGTGTTGGGAGTTCCGATATGCAATGTATGATGAGCAATGTTTAATCCAAAACTAAACCACATTTTTAACTCCTTTCCATTTAGTCCATCCTTGAATAATCAGGTACAGTGAAAGGAATGGAGTGAACAAAGAACATGGCTATAGGCTATTTGTGGAGATTCTGTAATGACAATTCACGCATGTGATCACAATTTTTGCACTCTTCCCAAACAATACATTTCCCAGTAATAGAACAGATCTGAAGAAAGACTATTCTGCTTGCATTCTACAAAGAGACTCGCCCATCAAAACCCAGTATGTGGTGAATTGCAGGCCAAGCATTTGAATGCTTGAACTTGAATAATTTGTACATTGAGGGAATAAATCCCTTGTCCACAGTTAAGATCAAATATTTCCTTGTTGAATAGGGCACTCCGCACTGAAGAGTGAACACCCAACTGCACCGCTCCCTCCACCAGCTCACCCACTTTCACATTAGGTAGTTAAGAGTCTAGAAACGGCAGGCAAACTATGGGACAAGGATATTGTTATAACGAAGGAAAATCCCCAACTTGTATGAGAAGATTTGACATAACTAAGAACTCTGGAAACCACGCAAAACAAACCGGGATATTCTTACTACCTAGCAATCAGAGCTGGAATCTTTTAGTTCGGATGCAAAAGAGCTATATTGTGGGACGGCATTGTATGCCACCGGATTGCCACAAAGGGCAGAGAGGAAGAGGAGGGATGAAAGAGAACTATGATAGGAGAAGAGTAAAAAGGAGAGAGGTAAAGAATGAGCCATGAGAAACCAGTAGCATCGCACATGAGGGAGCAATAGAATCTTAAAGTCTATCCCTCAAGGGATGAGGGAGCAAGGAGTTCAGCAGAAGGGTAAAGGAGGTAAAAGTGAGAGACCCGACGGATAAGGGTTACAAGAGTACACAGAGCCAGATAGAAATCATGTTGGACAGGCACAGTAGACAGAACTTGGAAGGCAGACAGCGACTCCATGCTCACCCGCCATACATCTTTAAAATCTATAGACCTAATTCTCATCTAGTCTTATCAATTACTGACTTAGCTGTGAGTCTTGTAGGTACAAGGACCAACTGACAGTTGGAACCACTGTTCCCTAGGTGACCAAGCTTCTGAAAGACAGATGCTTCAATGATCTGTCCTTCAGATGGTAAAGCTTGGCATTAGCCCTCATTTAACCTGGTGCGGCCAAGACAAGAACCACAGCAAGGGAGGGCCTTTTAAAGCTAAATACCTCAAGTCATAGTCGGGGTCAGGCAGCATCCTACTCTTTCATTCCAGGATTTCTGGAGCAAAACCTAGAAGAGATTTCTCAGACAAAGGACTTGGGACAAGTGCATGGATTGCAGCTCCGAATGGACCCTTTCAGATATCCTTATGATGGTGTAATGCTCTGTGCGATAGCTATGCTGTGGGTTTTGTTTTAGGAAAAAGGTTATTCACATACACAAAACCAATAAAACAGGTATTAGGGAATGTACAAAACAGGAAGGGGTAAATGTATGGAGAAAGTGTACCCCAATGTGGAGTTTCTAGATTCCAGTTTAAACTGCTAATCGGTATGGTGAGCCTTTACATTTGCATCCCTGGTTTGGTTTGCACTCTGGGGGGATTGGTGCATTCCAATTTCCATGCCACCAGGTCCATGCCAGCAGATCTAACTGCATTATCCTTCATCAACCTCTGAAGGGGAAGTTTCCCACCATGGTAACGGATATACTGCTGCTGACCAAAGTCTTTTGGCCATGTGGGTCTTACTTCCCACACAAAGTCAGGGATCGATTTCACTACCTCGACCTCTTAGCATCCACTATGCCATCACGGTCACAGTGAGTGTAAATGGACTTATCGAATAATGGCTCACATATTTTTCAAATTAATGTATAGGTTTTACACAGAAACAAAAACATTCAACAATTCAAAAACAACTGCAACATTGCTATATGATGGTGATGTCAGCTGAGCTTGGTCGATAATTATGTTTGCTGTACCATGAGCAGTCTTATCCAATTAAGTTTTAGGGGAGCTGGATTGATGCCGTGCCAAGACTGCATACAGAAGATGGTCATACACCCCTGGCCTTTTCTGAACTGATGCGCAGTCCATGCCATTCTCTAAAGCTCTACAGTGATAAACTGGAGAAAAACTCAAAGCTTTTTTTTTTTTATTCCTAAAAGCAGCATTGGTCTTCTGACTAGGAGTGGTGTCAACGCTTTTGCTCCAATCTTCCACACTATAGTGCTTCTCAATTTTACCTGGTGAATATGATTCAGGTTGGCCTGTAATGTTCCGAGCAGGACAAGAAAGCAGAAGATTTGAATTTAATATGGGCCACTTGTGGTACCGTGCCGGTGTACCACAGCTGCTCCCAATAATTGCTAGTCCTATGCCCAGGGACAATTTGTCCTCAATGCTGAATATTGGTTTGATGCACCTATACTACATTGTATTGCTTTGTACTGAAAGGGCGGACTATACAGAAATAGTTTTATTAAAATGTTCATAATAATTGATTCTTGAAATGTCACAGGGCAAAATGTGTTCCACCAAACGACTCCGGAAGATTTTCACTGAAGCTCGAGTAATAAAATTCTGATTAAACTATTTCTGGATATCAAATCCTTCCAAAACGAAGATACATAAAGTAGTACAGGCACACCAACAGATATTAAGCACCAAAGGAAAACAGATGGCCCTTGGCCAGACCCTCTCCTATGGTGGACACTCCTATGAGATTTTTCCAGTGACGTAGCAGAGAGGATTACCATAGATATTTAGCAGTTTCAATCTTCTACACTTGCAGGCCTAAGGAGAGGCTTGGTTGGGTAACTTCTATTGTGAACCCTAGCGCATTGATCTCGTCCTTGAAGAACGTAATTTGTTTATTCTTGAGAGTATTTATCTTTCGCTCTCCGTTGTGCTTGAAGGATGTTCTGGGTACGAGGCAACCCAGTAGGACTGAATCATCAGTATAAAGTAGAAGTGGTATTTTTACCCCTTCCACACGCTCCGGTTATTAGCTGAAAATGCAACCCAAAGAGTTCTGAAAATGCCCCTAATTTGAATTTATGTTGTAACAGGAAGGTTCTAAAAACACCTTTCATAAAACAAGTATAAAGTCGCAAAACCCTTGTATCATGGACAGTGAAATCACAAAAGTGGACTTTACGTGTAGACTGCTAAAACAATTCACACGCATCCCTTGCGAATACATCGAGCACTGGCAAAGCTAATAATTGGTCAATGGAACCTATTGGGTTTGGCAATTGCTTTTGGCGGGGCTGTACAGTGTTGTGACACACACTGGCCTGCACACACATTGGAGAGGCAAACTCTGAAGTGATTCGCTCTGGGCACCTCGCTGATAAAAGGCATGGCCACTGGGCACTTTCTTTGTGCAACTTTATCAGGGTAACCGATGTTGAACAAACAATTTGCGAGTAGAGCACCTTTACCCAATATCCTTGCTGCATACCAGAATCCTTGAAAATAATGAAGACAAAATGTTCAGTATACATATGCCACTGGAATGCCAGAAATAAAAAGTATTGTCGGAACATGTGATGTTTGTGCTCGGATCCACGCAGAAATGTTTGTGAAACAGCACAAAGTACACTGCCACGCCAGTTTAGCAAGATGCATTGAAATTAAAGTGGAAACAGTGTCTTGAATAAACAAGCAATGGGGCAGGAAGGGGCAGTAAAACAGGAGGGAAAGAGATGGCCGATGTGCACTCGCAAAGGCTGGTTAAAGAAAAAAGGTAGCTACCAAGGGAGAAACAGGGGAAGGAAACAAGTACTTGGGCCATGCTCCATGGGTGGGTTCAGCAGAGGAAGCAGTCACGTGCTGACCAGATACAAGCAGGCATAGGAGAGTGACAAAGCTAACAAATGGGAAGTGATGTACAGGCTGTAAGCCAGCAACAGTAAACAAAATATCTTGAGGAGACAGCCCATCTACTGTCTCGTCGAGACCTAAAAATGTGCTTGCATGTACACCAGCAATACACTAACAGTTGTGTATAATATAACCTGCACATTATGGCTCAAAATGACGTACCCAGATTTATCTCTACAAAGTCTACAGAGAACCTAAGCAAATGATGCAATCTCTCTTGTACAGAGCACCAAAACCTTAAACAACTCGAACTTAATACAATCCTGAAAAGAATCCACCAACGTTACAGGAAAGTCAAGCACACCAGCAACAGGTAACTACCAACCGCAAAGAACAAGATGCCAAATGGTAAAGTACACACACACACACACAAAGAAAAACAAATTCCTCATACTGTACAAGGTAATCTGGGTTATCCAACATCCATTGACGAAGTAGAAAAGATCCAATTATCACCATTCAAACAAACTTGACCTTTAACATCTGGCACACCAAACAATCTGATGCAACCCAACTGCCAATCAGCAATTAAGCCAATCCCTGTGATCAAACACCACGTGATATGGAAGTGTGTGCACAGTAACTAAACTGTAACACAGGAGGTAGCACCCTTTCTATGGAAGGCTCGCTGCCATCACAGAATAAGTAATCTGGGATTAGCGCAAGGTAAATTAAATGCTGGGCATGCGCAGACTGCAAGGCCTGAAGAAAGACATGGACACTAGCATGGTTAGAAAGTAGAGTTTAGACACACATGCCCAAATCTCATTTTAGAAGCAGAAACGCAGGACTGTGTGACGCCTGTGAGGGATGGGTGTGTTGGCCTCTTGCATGAGTGTCCTCCCGGAGACTGGTCTGCCCTAGGAAGTGTGCTCATTAAAATAAACTTAATTTTGGCATTCTAACAGTCACACTGGATACATTAAAACGAGGGACTTTACAGCACAAGATGTGTTCTAGAAATTTAGGCGGTTGTGCCGAATACTGCCCATTGTTATTTCAACTGTAAATTAGAATGAACGACAAGCACTTTTCCTCGCGTTGTCTAGCTCACTTCCTTGCACTGCATGCGCTGTTGTGCAGCGATTCTCCCTCTAGTATCCGAGGCAACCAGTATGCCCACGAGTCAACTTACTGAACACACGACGTTTTCCGCAGACGCGCGTAAGGTTAAAAAGAGAGCAGCGCCTGAAACTTTTACTTTGAAATCACGCACGGGTTACTGAGGAAACAGTCTGAATGGGCAGCGATCCACCCCGAGGCAGGAGAAACTAGTTTCACTTAATCAACAAGCCGCTACCTTTGAAGGTCATTCACAGTACACCTGCGCCAAGGACTTCTGCAAGACGAAGGACGTCCCCCTATTACCGTGCCAAGTTCATGGACGTCCGACCTCTCATTCAAGTGCCCGGATAAAGGACCCACCCACGCTCCCCCCTTCAAATGTAAGGACGAAAGATTCCCCGCTTCCCCACCGGGAAGAAAGACGGCCTCCATCGAAGCACAGGTTAGAAAGTTCCCCAAGGGAGATCATTCCAATTCATGACAATGAATGAAACGCAGCCCTCTTTACCATACACGTCCAACGCCAATTCATTCTAAGATACTAGTGATCTTGGTCGACTCAAATGCATGCACTTAACTCTGAGTAGACACAGACCCCCGCCCCTACGGAACGTGGCTGCCCCGTGATGCAGACATTGGTGCACGTTTTCTGTAACAAGAGCTACATGTTCAACGAAATCATCCCGCGCTACTAATATAAGTGACGTAGTTTTGGCCACCCCATCCAATAGTCCGAAGTGAACACATCAATGCATCAGGCTGGGCTACCAGCAGTAGTATTCTCTAAATGGATATGGCTGCACCCCCTGGCACCAAGTTATGAAAAAGTGCTCAGACTCCAGGATCGAAACAAAGTGTTTTTTTTTTTTAAAACATTGCACACCATTGAACAAGTGCACACACGCACGAGTTTTATTTTATTATGTGCATTTATGTAGCACTCAGACCCCCGAATGGATAATTGGAGAAGTAGGAACAAAATCAGAGGTTACAGAAGTTCAGCGGCCTAGAACGGAGCAGGTGTCCTAGTGTCCCACCACCAATACTTCAAGAGGCAAACAGCCAACATGCCTGGTGTGCTTCCCTGGTCGAACACTAGTCATGTAGACTGTCGCAATGTCAGGCAGAGGGGTCCAATTCAGTGAGCGTTCTCTTGGTGGGCAAAGCAGGGCCACCTTTCAGAGTGGAGCACAGAAGTCATAACCTCACACTGGGAAATAAAAAACTTTAATGAATACCAGCAATCTCGGTCTGAATGCATCAAGTCCTAGATAAATGAAACAGGAACCTCCTCTTGGATGTATTGAAGTGGTCAGCAAACACTTAGCTTGTGTCATTCTACTGCTGTGGCAGGTATAGCTCAGCAGCATCAGAGTACGCGGGATTAGAGAGAACACTAATGGGGGAGGTCAGTCAGCAGAACCATGTAGACACTGAAGAGGTCAAGCTCTAGCAGTCCATAAGGGATACAGCGGGTAGATAACGGAGGGTCACCACCTTGTGGGTGCTGAGGAAGTATGCCACTGCCCATCACTCAGTTCCTTGGGAAGCTACTGATACCAGAGTCAGTGTAAAGGATGCTGCAATTGGTTGTAGAAGGCCGCTGAGGCAGAGAAGAATGATCAACGCACACATATGGTCCAATTCTCTGGTTAGAAACGTTTTTCTGAGTAGCCATAGGGATAATCAGTAGGGACAAAACTGGTACTACATGTCATGTCCGAAATGCCTATTAATTACAGTCTTCATAGCTAACATCTCAAACTGCTGCTTCCGGTTCAATTCAAATTTCAAAACCGAACAATGTTTTCCAGATCGTTAACCTCTAGGACTTCAAATTAATTGCAATGGATTAATAAAGGTGTCACATTCTAATTGAAGTAACAAGACTTCTTTACACAGCTAACGGTTAACCTGTCGCTGGCTTTGAAACCAATAATAAAAAAAAAAAGTTACATTTTATATAAAAACAGCCAACAAAGAATCTACTCTGCATAGCAGCACTACAACATCAACAAGACCCTTTGACAAATCACCACATGTACAAATAAAATACATTATTCAGATGACACTTAAAGGGATGTCATGAAACAATGGGCCAGAAGGGGCGTGGCTACAACAAGAGGATTTGAATTAGCAAACGACTGGCTAGTTTGTTCACAAGCAAAGGGGCAATTCTTATATTTTAAAGCAATACTTAAACCAGAGGTCAATGATGGCAGCAATAAGAAGGCTGCACAGTGGATGTGCAAAATACCACCCCCTCGAACAGCTGAATGAACTCTGACCATACAGGTGCCCCATTGCATACTTTGCAGTAAATCCCTTGAGAAATACCAATTAGGGGGGGTTGGAGGGGGGTAACTTAGGATCCGCTCTTCATAAAGATCTGTAACCCTAGCAAATAAATAAATAAGGCCTCCCATGTTGCCCAGATTAACAACTGGGAGATCATGCTATGTGGAACCAGCGGCTAAATAAAGGCGATGGGGGAGACGAAAGGCAGGATGAGCAATCCACAAAAGGGATATGCAGATTTGAGGGCACCTAGGAAAGGATTCTGGAAAAATCTTAAGAAATGCAACACAAACATGACAGTCTCTGTCCTGGATCAACTTAAAATGAAACTTGATGTAATCCCATCCTAATAAACACTCCGAAGGCTAACTGATGGGCAGGCAGAACAGCATCCTTGGAGAAAAACGCGTATCACCCCAGAAAAGATTTTCCATCCAAAATACAGCGAGAAGTCTACAATCATCTGCTAGGAAGTAAAGGAAGACAGGCAAACCAGGATTGTGAGAAAAGGATAGTCTGATTTAAGGAAGGCACAGAAAGGCCAGGACCAAAATAAACATTGTGGAAAGCGCCAAAATTAAAAGAACAAAAGAAGGTTCACCCCGTGCATTTATAAAAACCATAGCAGATGAACGCAAAGGACGTCCGGACCTAAAGATCAAACTGCAAACTATGCAGGCTAAGCAAATGATACGGTTGGGGTGTTGGGTTTATCCAAGATTGGATTGAATCGAGAGCTGTGCCAAGAGTAACCATCTCGCTTTACAAGCATGCAACGAGCTGAACACTATTTAAACCAAAAAGCGGCTTAGCTACTGTGCCAAGAAGTAGTCCACTAAAGTCAATATTTCTTATTAGCAGATAGATCGTAGGGGGTGTGGGGGAGAAGAACAACAGTTGGTCAGATATATATCTAGCGTTCCCACCTCCTCTGTGGCGGATACTTCAACTTTTATGAGAATAATGTGTGCATTCAGTGAAAACGAAACCTTCCGAAACTAAAACAGTCAGATGTTGGATTACTGTCTAAACTATTGGGGTTACATTTCACAGATCTTTTAATGTCTGTAAAAATATATGTACTTCCTTTCAGCGAGTCCTCTTCATCAACTGGTCCATTGTATCATTTGCATTTTTCTTCCACCCTCTACAGCATACAGGCTGGGAATGGAACAGACCACTGAAACCATTGGCTCATTTCACTGTTCGTGGTGGTATTCTTTTCTTTCACGAGGAGCACTTCTGCACACAAAGTAGTTCCCTTATGTTCCATGAGTTACAAAGGCAATGTGTGCTTTCTGAGATCAAAAATTTTGTTGTTGTTACCAGGTAAGTTTTTTTTAAACAAAAATATTGGCGCGGTTCTTGCCCCTTACATGACAAAACAAAAAAAGTTTCATAAAAACCATAATAAAACAAAACAAACGTCGACAAACCCAAAAGGCTGGCAGCCAACTCCAGAGCAATTGGCTTTTCCAATGCTTTTGTCTCCTGTCCAAGATCTCAGAGGTCAAATCTCAACAGTAAAACATGCAGACGACATTGCTTTGACCTCTGGCGCCAATAATCTAGCAGATTTGTTCAACGCAGATTACAGTTTACAAAACACGCTGATATGTACTGCGTGGGAAATGGAGGACGTGGTTACCAACTACAATCCAGAAACGCTTGCCAAACCGGGAAGGAGGATCCTCACATTGTGACAGAACAATATTTAGGTGGCTCCCACCGTTTCCGATAACCCTCGGACAGGACTCCTGGCGCGGAAGATACCGCAGCCGAGATTTTGTGATGAGCAACAGGTGCCATGGCAAAACGACAACTGATGACTGTAGATGCAAAAGTTAGTGGTGAAGTCGACTTCTTAATTATATCTACATTTCAGAAAATCAATGAGATCCCGCGACATGATCCGCCTACCACCTTTCAATTACGTACTCAAAATAGGTAAATAAACAGACCAGGGCACTGCAGACAGCCGTGCGAAAGCAACAAATAGTACACAGTCTAATGTGCATTTACTGAACGACCGATTCTGACACCTCACATCGGCAGGAGCTAGAGCTCACTAATCTGGAGGTGCTTCGGCATACAAGGGCAAATCTAAGCCATCTATGCGCGCCTGTATACGTGCATAACGTGAAAGCAGCTGGTAAGTAATGGATAGCGGTAAGCCGTGGAAGGGCCGGGCGGATCAGGGACGCACACAAGGTGGAAGGGTGTAGGTGGGTGGATGGCGCTCTCTTTACGTAAAACCCAGGGAGTCAACGCTCTTATCTAATGTTGAGGCTTCCAATACCCCTTGTTTCAAAAGAGCAGCGCTGCCCGCCATTCATAAAAAGACATGAAGAACGGTGGTACCCAGCACCTGACAACGTCCTCATGAACAAGTTCGCTTGTTGGCAAGAGGCACAGGGCTAACCGGTGTCTGACGCCGCTGCCCTTCAGCTCACCCCCACACCCCCAATAAGTGCCTAAAAAGATTTCCATATGCCAGAGGGCAGGAAGTTTGGATGCGCTTGGTTTGCCATTTAGATTTAAATAGTCAATGTTAATTTCACCCACCCCCTTCGCACCAGACGCCCACAGCGTCACAGCTCACTGTGTAAAGCAGAAACTGCTATTAATAGGTGAGCTGAGCTCCCTGCCCCTCCCCCTTTCCTCCCCCTCTGCAGGGGTGGGGGGCTGCCGGCAAGGAACATGCTTAGATATCCACCAGAAGAGCGCAAGTATGTAAAAGAGGCACAGTAAATGAATACGCGTCCAGGGTTACGAGATTACTGAAGGACATTAGCTCAAAACAGAACCAGCAACACCCCAGCCAGCCCTCCCCCGTTGAAGGACAAAGGGTTTCAGGAGGCGCAGCATTCTAGGAATGAGAGCGCTTAGTGACGGCGATCAGTGCTGGGGCTTCCACTAGACACTCTAAAAAACACTCAAAGAAAGGCGAGGACCACTCTTCAATCTCTGGTGCAGGCCACAACTTTTCAGGAAGGTCCCATAGGGACCAGTGAGGGTTCACATAGACACTGGGAGAAATGAGTTAACGATCCTAACGGAAGGCAGACTTGGATCGGGGAGGGGGCCAACCAGAATTAAAAATCCCCCAGGGAGCGTTATAAAGAGGGGGTACAAGTAGAATTAAATATTTATTCACCATCACCGGGGCCACAGGGCTCCTTCAAGGTCAGACCCGAGGAAAGGAAGGGCACAGCCTCTGGCGAGGGCCCAGACCCGCAACTGGCAGCAGTCTGGTGCCTACCGTCTGGAAAGGGAGAACTAGGGCGTTGAAAGTCATTGAAATAGTGACATTTAGGAAGCTGGTCACCCATTAGGGTCCCCGTACCCCCAAAATAGTAGGCTGGAAGTGCAGCTAAGTCGCAGGTCCATAATTAGGGGGATTCAGATAGATTTGCTATAGCAGAAAGCCTGTGCGGCGATTACATGATCTCCTGGTCTACCCCTGCGTACACTTAGTGCGCTCCATTGACTCGCTGAATGTACTGCACACGGCGCACTGACCCCGAACCCCCACCCGGCACAGCACACGCTGTACCCACATAGTCACAGCACCTACATCCCAACAACTGATCTCTCGTTGCCCTACTGACTGTCACAGAGCACTCGTCCACATTGCCTGTGCCCGCTATGTACAGTGACTGCGCCGATGCCCTCACTCCCCGCTGATACTCGTACAGCTCCATTATCCTTTAATACTCACAGTTCCTACGCTGCTGTGCCTGGCTCACGGCGGGTCCCAGGGTGCCCGCGCTCTTGTTAAGAACACCGCTGGCATGGGCTCTGCTGCAGACGGAGTGTAGTCCTCGGAGGTAGCCGGCCATCCTGCAAACAGAGCGGGGCACGGAGCTGTGGCTGCTGCACGCGCGCAAGGGGAGAGGGAAAAGAAGGAAACTACGGCCGCTTCAGTTCCTTTAGCTCTCGGCCTGCGCGCGCCGCTGTAACCGGCTTCAAGGGCACCACGTCACCACCTTGTCTTCCTATGGGAGTGCAGGAGGGGTGCACGCGCAGTTCAGTGGCTGGGCGCCTCGTCGTACCCTCAGTCTCTTCTCGGTCGTCACTCAGGCGTCGCATTTCATTCATTCCTCTCTCTGCGCGTGACCGGCTCAAGGGCGGGTGGTAGCGCGTTGCTTGGCTGGTTTGCTCTCTAATTTAGCCCGTCGTACGGCTGAGGGAGATAAAATAATAGTGGCTACCCGTGGACACCGCATCAATCGTTCAGCTAGATCGATTCCCACTGGCAAGGCGAGATAATTGTTCCCCACACAGCTGGCAAGTTGTCAGTTGCCCTACGTGTGACATTTCCATGTGTGCGATGTGTTGTGTGGCATTTCAAGGCTTATGTGTGACACTTTGATTCACATTTTCTTTTCAGTGAATTACACCCTATTGTAATAGGTTTGCATGATTGTCTGGAGCACTCTAAGTGGAGCAAATCAAAACTATTGCAAATATCCTTTCCAATTTATTACAAAACACACAGCATAAACATGAATAGCAAAAATTCAAGGTTAGAAATGTACAATGCCACCATACAGCACGAGTCACATTAGTTAGTCTAATAGGTACAATACATTATACAGTCAACACAGATGGTAAAAGATCAGACAGTATTTGATGTACAGAAAAGTACACTGCATGTCTTTGTATAACACGTCCAATCAAACAGCACAGCCAACACGTTTCATCTTACTAGACTTCCTCAGGACTGTAAAGACACAACAACAAAATACCGCCAGCCAATGGTCACTTATTAAAATAATTTTGATTGTGTCGTTACAGTTGTTAGAAATGGGGTGTCTGGTTGGCTAGGGTATGCACCTAAGTCCGGCAGAACCTACCACTCTAGTCAGGGCAACTCGGAGCATGACGAGGCCAACCGCACATCCGGGAAGCAGCCCCAAGGGGATTTAGTGGTTAATCTGAGTGACAGACAACTGACAGAAGACGAATTTAAGGTCTTGAATAGAGGTTTGGGCTTTGTTCCATCAAACAAAGGGGACACATTTCTGATCAAACAAGAACTGGCATGTTTCTTTTGAAAGATTTTTCTTCCAAGATAAACTAAGAGAGAGCTGAGAAGATGAATCAACGAATACCGGTCTAAAAACACGGTCGACCTTCAACCCACCGACACATCTAATTCCCTCTCAGGTCTCCACGTTTGAGAAAGCGGTCTTGGGAGATGTGTACAGTATATGCGAGACCAACAAGAGAAACTTTCAGAACCTACTGAAACGAGAACAACTAGCGATACAGACATTGTCTAACGACAAGACAATCGTCATAAAACCAGCCGATATGGGGGGAGCTACTGTCATCATGGATGTGTCCTCCTATCGTGCTGAGTGCTTATGACAACTTGAGAATAAGCGTTTCTAGAAGACCCTTAAAAATGGATCAATTGAAGAGACTTTCTTTGGAGATCAAAAGTATGGTTGATGAAGCTAAAGAGAATGCTTGGATTATGAGCCAAGAAGCATCTTTCTTAATTACTTCCTATCCTACCATTCCATACTTTTACGTTTTGCCGAAGATACATAAAGAGCAATGACCACCTCCCGGACGACCCAATATCTCCGGTATTGGCTCTATCCTAGAAGCCCTTTCCACATTTGTGGACCATTTCCTTCAGCCTTTGGTGGTGGAGATGCCAACGTACATACAAGATACCAAAGATCTTCTGAGGCTTCTTTCTGAGACCCCGTTTGATGAAACTCAGGACTACCTGGTCTCTTTCGATGTTGAGTCGCTATATATTTGTATCCCGCAGGATGAAACATTGGCACCGATACAGATTCTGCTCACTGACAGAGACATGAATACCATTACTCCAGTACATTTCATCATGGCTTGTGCTCGTCTTGCCATGAAAGAAAACTTCTCTAAATTTGAAGAGGAACTGTATCTACAGACATCAGGGACATCCATGGGCAATGTTTTTGCGCCCAGTTTGGCGAATTTGTAAGTACATCACTTTGAACAGGAACAGATTCTTGTAGTCAGTAACCCATACAAAACCCACTTTTTGATTTGGAAACGCTACATTGATGGCGTGCTTGTCATATGGCATGGCACATCGGATACTATCATCCAGTTCCATCACTGGTTGAACACAAGGAATGAGTTTCTAAAATTCACCTGTGAATACAGTAAAACAAATCTGCCCTTTCTGGACATACGCCTCTTTCCAGAGGGGGAAGGCCTAAGAACAGAACTTTTCAGAAAACCAATGGCCAGGAACTCTTTACTGTCTCACCAAAGTTACCATCCTAAAGCCCTCTGTGATAATTTGCCACATGGGCAATTTTTACAAATTAGGAGGAACTGTTTCACAAAAGAGAAATATACTGAACATGCAAAGAACTTTTCTTCCCAACTCAGAGACAGGCATTATCCATCTAGTCTGATTTACATATCTAAGAAAAGAGCAGCCAACAATAACCAAGAGGCCTTAATTAAAATCTCCATACCCAAAGAAGACCCACCCAGAATCACATGCGTGAACAAGTTCTGCAGCTACTCCAACCGGATAAAGAAAAGCATTCTGAAACAGTGGAAAATTCTAAACATTGGTAACGCTCAAATTTCTAAACCACTGTTTGCTTTCAAAAGAAGCACAAACATTAAGGATCAGCTGGTACATACTCGCCCTTGGCTCAAGAAATCTCCGGATCAGGAGTCCCTGTGGGGGTTACCCCCTGTTAAGGGGCATTACCCCTGTGGAGGGTGTGCTGTATGTCCCCAAACAAGACACACTGACTCTATAGACATTGGGACTGAGAAACCATGGATACTTTCCATACACACAAATTGCAATAGTGATAGTCTCATTTAGTTGATCACCTGCCCGTGCGGCCTACATTACGTAGGCATGACAACACACAAGATTAAAACTCGCATTATGGAGCATAAAAGCACCATTCGCTGCAGGAAACAGTCAACGAAATTGACTAACTATTATTTGGAGACGAATCACCAACCAGATGATTTGAGCTGGACGGTCCTTGAACAACCATGGATCACTCCGCATTTTACTGACATTTCTAAATTTTTGTTTAGAGGCGAACAGAGATGGGTCCATAGACTTAAGAGTGACACTATAGGCCTTAATGGTGATATTCCATGGACAGCACTGTGATACGAACTAGCCTCAGGTCCACTGGTACACATCGTAATGGAATCTATAAGAATAACAAGGGATTGGTCTACATAGCTCACAGTAGTTCAGACTTGGCATACGATGCAGAGCCCTAGAGCATTCCCTGAGACCTTTTTCAACACCACTGGGTCGCACAGACTATTATGCTTACACACCTACCCACAGAAAAAATATATATGTACCCTGCCGTTTATTTACACCGCATACCGCTTGGGAGGGAGGGATAGGGGGAGGGAGCAGACCACAAACTAAGGAGTGTGTGTAAAAGGCCGCTTTTATTGAAACAGGTGCACATAACATTAAAAATTCCTCGGCAAACGCCTTACAAAACTAAACCTCACAAATCAACCATATACCTGACCCTTGACCCCACCCCGCCCCTAATATTTCCTTGAGCCCGCCCCCATCCGTACATTACAACATTACAAACAATACACAGCAATGCATCCAAGTATAACCCCCTAAATTCAACCCATCTGTTAAACAATTTCCCCTGCCTGCTTCTTTACAACTGTCAATCACCGAACATGTGTAACCTAACTAGAAATTAACCTGACTACCCTTTCCCTGTCATTAACCCAAATCCAACAATAACCAAAAAACCTCTGTCAACCCTGGCAAACTTCCAATAAACCCAGCACGGCACCTGTTCCAAGCGACAATACATAGCCAAACCCTTGCTCACCTCTCCCAACCAAAGCCTCCTAAAAGATAGGAAAAACACAAAATGAAAACCCCATAATTATAACATGAAAAAGAGGGAAGGGAGGGAGGGACAAAAACTGAACTATGCCTAAGTTCCCAGCCACCAGGTCACCAAACCTAAAATGGTGGCTGGGAGCAGGAACCCAACCGATTTATGGTTGGGCTCCATTTGGGCTACAAAATTACGAAGCCCAAAAGAAAATGGCTGGCTTGAAGCCTGCCTCCCACCCCCGCCCCTCCCAAACTGCCCGGGGGGGACCTCCCTGCGGTCGGCTACTCCCCAAAGCCCCCCTTGGGAGGAAGGGTTGGGGGGAGGGAGGAGACCACAAACTAAGGACTGTGTGTAAAAGGCCGCTTTTATTGAAACAGGTGCACATAACATTAAAAATTCCTCGGCAAACGCCTTACAAAACTAAACCTCACTAATCAACCATATACCTGACCCTTGACCTCGTCCCGCCCCTAAAATTTCCTTGAGTCCGCCCCCACCCGTACATTACAACATTACAAACAATACACAGCAATGCATCCAAGTATAACCCCCTAAATTCAACCCATCCGTTAAACAATTTCCCCTGCCTGCTTCTTTACAACTGTCAAGCACCGAACATGTGTAACCTAACTAGAAATTAACCTGCCTACCCTTTCCCTGTCAATAACCCAAATCCAACAGTAACCAAAAACCCTCTGTCAACCCTGGCAAACTTCCAATAACCCCTGCAACCCAGAAAAAGGGGGGCGGGAGAGAAACTACCCCTCCCTTTCTGCCCCCCCAAGTAGGGTAGCTGCTGTCCGTTTAAGAGGAATGCGTCTGGGCATTTAAGCATCTCAACAACACCTCCCTAATCTCCAGTAAATAAAGGTCCATGCCAAGCCTCGATAGATATACACCGTCATCTCTGAAAAATTCCACTGCCTCAAAGCGTAACTCCTTGTGTGTTACTCTTCCAAAACCAAGATGTCGATAAAACCTAGACATTTCAGAGTTCACCTTCCTCCGTGCCCTGTCAATGGCCCTTGGGTTCAATGCACCCCTCCAGACTCTGCGCGGAACCAACTCAGTCCACAAAACGTGGCACCCAGACCATTGCTCCCTTAATCTTGACAAGTCCTTCTTCATAGCCCTCATCAAGACAACACCCTTTACACCGCACAAATCGTTCTCGCCAAGGTGAATCAACAAAACGTCCGGGCACTGACCCTGAACCATCCATTTATTCAGACACAGTATCAATTCCTTCCACAGCATCCTGCCCTTACCCTTCCAGACAGTGTTGAAAAGACGTTCATTAAAACCCAACATTGCACCAAAGTAACACCGGCATGCCTGGACCTGCGCCCATTTGATCAAAGAATGCCCCACAATCCAATTGGTCAATTCCTTCGATTGGGTCCCAGCCACCGAACCTGTAACGAGAAAAATAGAATGAGCTCAAAGGAGGATGACGCATGCGCCTCCCCCGCGTTCCGTCTAACATAGCGTTGATAACAGTCTGAAGACCAGCGCCCCAGCCACATTATGTCCCCCAACGTCCAGCCCCTGTTATGTGCCTCTGTTGCTGCCCCAATCCTGAAAAAATGCATCCCATAACCAGCCCTATCCAACCCAATACTGTACAAAGCCTTCCGCATCACCATGCGCAGTCACCCGTTTCCAATTAGCATGCTTAAAAACGACCTCTACCCCCGAACCACCTGACAAAGCATACCAACGGCGGGCCCAATGAAGTGGACATTGTTGAACATGGTACCGCCGCTTCCAACCTGACCCCATTTCCCACTCCCCTTTGGTCTGTTTTGGAACTGGCCAACCAAATATGTATCCCCCCATCCTTGATGGACACATCCTTCCAAAGCACCCCCTTTTTTACCTTGCTGCCTAAGAGCTCGGAAACCCTGAAAGCTCCAAAAAACATCCATACCATAAAGGTTGAGAACAAACAAGTCTCAAAACCGTTTCTACAGACTGCTGGAAAAACCTCCAGTAATCGGGCCAGCGTCTGCCAAGAAAGGGGGCTATGTGCCAAACACTCCCCCTCCTCTCCCTAGCCCAACCTTCTAACATCCTCCTCCCCACTTCCCCCGCCGACGGGGTGTAATCCCACAGAAGTTTCCCCATGATATCAATGCCCGCCAATTTCCCGGCGATGTTAACCTTAGAAAGGCCCTTCTCAATGAGGTCCAGAATAAATTGAATCGCATCTTCAGACCGGCGCCAGACCTCCGATCGCTTACAGGCGCCAGATGCCAAGAAATCCCTCCAGGCCAGATTATATGCTGCCCATGTAGATGCCGATAAAGAGCCTACCACCAATTGTAGCACCCTACGTTGCTTACATACCAAAGGTGATCTGGCATTGGGGTCGGTGTCCTGTCCGCCTCCTTGGCCAGCCAACGGAATCTCCCCCACTGTGAACGAGACAAAGCATTGGCTATGTCATTGTGCACACCTGGTATGTGCAGTGCCCTGAAAGCAATGTCATGTCTGAGACAACCCAGCACAAAAACCTGCAGCAACTTTAGAATTTGCTCATCTCTTCCTGACTGCCTATTGATGATTTCCACCACTGTCATGTTATCCACTCGAAACAAAACTTTCTTGTGAGCCAACTCTTCACCACACAGCGTCAATGCCACCAGTAAGGGGAACAGCGCAAGAAAAGCTATGCTCCTCCCACCAGCCTTCCACTGCTGTGGCCACTACTCAGCACATCACCTGCCCTGCCAGTATAGTCCAAAGCTGTCACTGCCTGCCGCATCAGAAAAAATTTGCACGTCCCACTGGACGTCTTCCGTCCTGGCCAACGGCACTCCATTGAACTCATGTAGAAAAACTGACCACATGCGCAAATCCTCCTTCACCACTGCCGACAGGCGAACATGGTGGTGAGGTAAATGATGACCTGCCAGCGCCCGCCCCAGTCGCCTACAAAAAATCCTCCCTGCCCTGACCACCCTACACGCAAAGTTGAGATGACCGAGGAGGACCTGAATGTCTTTTACTGTCACTTTCTGCTTTGACAGCATTCTGTCCAATAGTTCCAACATTTTCACTTTTTTATCCGCTGGCAAGTGAACCTGCATTGCCATAGAATCAATCTCGATCCCCAAAAAAGACAGAGCCGTACAGGGTTCCATCGTCTTCTCCGGTGCCAACGGCACTCCTAGTTCATCCATGAGCTCATGAAAAGTGTCCAGAGCTGACTGGCATTCCGTGCAGCCCAGTGAACGGACAAAGAAGAAATCGTCCAAGTAGTGCATCACCAATGTGTGACCTGCGTGCTGTGTGAAATACCACTGCAAGAAGGTACTAAAACATTCAAATAAAGCACACAACATCGAGCAACCCATCGGTAAAGCTTTGTCCACGTACCATTTACCTTCGAAATGGATACCCAGAAGATCCCAATCATCTGGATGGACTGGAAGCAACCGATATACCGATTTTATGTTGCATTTAGCCATCGCTGCAGTTACGCCCGCGGTCACTACTAGTGACATTGTGACGTCAACTGAGGAATATGAAACTGAGGCCGCCTCCTCATCAATAAAATCATTAACTGAAGACCCCTCTGGCCATGAAAGATGCTAAATCAGTCTGTATTGACCCTCCTCTTTTTTGGGCACAACTCCTATTGGTGAAATCATCAAATTCTCTGTTGGCCAATCATCGAAGGGGCCCGCCATTCTCCCTTCCTGCACTTCTTTGTTCAACTTGTCCTGCACTACCACCCGGTGCTCTGCAGCTGATTTCAAGTTATCCACCCACCTTCTCCGACGCGACCCCTGGTAGCCCAAACGAAACCCCCACTGGAACCCCTCCGTAAGCATCTATTTTGCCCCTGAATCCCCATACCCCTGCAGGCCCTCCACCAGCTTCGCTAGCCCAACTGGCGTAGGAGCCTTTGGTCCCAGTACCCTGATGTCCCTTACCTACCCGGCCGTCCTGGAATTGCTGGGAGGGGCTAGAGGTGCTGGCACCTGACTGCTGCCATTGCTGAACTCCCTGTGGTTTGACGCCCCAACAATTAACAAGGGGGTGGCGCTTTCCACAATTGGATCATTCGTGTCTAAACTTGCAGTACTCCCTTGTGCATAAGCCTTTATTAAAGTCCCAGCACGCTCCAATCCCGGTTTGTGCCATGGCTGTGCATCCCACCCCTCCCCGGGTGGGCTTCCCCTGAAAGGGCCGGTACACCAATGGCAAGCCGCTAGCTGTAAAAACAGTCTTACCCCCTGCCGCAGACCCCATCGTGTGCAGCCACAAATCTGTGTCCAGTTCCCCCCATTTTGCTTCCGGGTCCTAGGCCATACGTGCCCGAAACTCCTCATCGTATTGGGCCCAAGCGTATCCACTCCCCGTGATCTGTGCCTTTCTAATTACGTCTATATACTTAAACAGGGCTACGCAACGTTCAGGAAACTTTTCACAGTAAACACTGGCGTAAATTAAAAACGCCGCCGTCCAATTCTCTATTGTCACTGGCACTTTAGGCCTTTTGACCAACTCATATTCCTCTTCTTTAGAGCCCTCCTTGGACCTTACCTCCCTGTGTAGAAGCTTCAGAAGTTTAACATATTCCCCTTTCCAAATACGCTCCTTGGTTGCCAGCATTAAATGAGCCCCCAAAGGCTTTGTCACTCCCATGTATGGCAGTTTCTTAATCTTCAACTCCTTACTCTCCAATGGCTCCTGGCCCCCTGCTGCCTCTGTATTCGTCCCACTCTCCACCTTAGTGCCCGGCGCTACCCCCTGTCTCCTGTTCATACCCCGTATCCTTAACATATTTACCTCTGTGCTGTCTCCCCTCAATTACTCCCCCACCCCCCTCCTCCCCTGTCCCCACAGACACCATTTTAGGCTTGGCCTGTGTTCTAATAGTTTCACCTGGCTCTAAGGAGGGTGCCTGTACAGCAACCACCCGTCTTGCCCCTGTGTCTGTGTGATCAACCTTCCGAGAAGCCCTCCCCGAGGGGCCATACTCTCTCCTGGATTCTGACGCTGATGCCTTTCTGTGCGGGGCCACCACCTGTGCCTGCAAAAAACTAGAAGACACATGAGAAGGACCCCCCTCATTCTCCAGCAATTCCCCTTCCTCAGGGCTATCCTCATCATAATCCAGCACAATAGGCTCCTCCACCTGGAGCGCATCATCAGCAAAAACCACACCACGTGCCCTACCATCCCCAGCATGCCTTACACTGGCCCCACTGGACCGAGCATGCATTCCTTGCGGGGGAGCCGACTGTACACGCCGATACTCCCCCATGCGTTGCTCCCTCTGAAAATCCGTAGTTGCTGGCACGGTAGACCATCTGGACCTGCTTGTCGTTGGTGCCAGCGAGGTCGTACTGGACTTTCGTGCGCTGGCCGCGACGGGATACCCCGATGGTACAGAATGTACCGCACAAGGCTCCAACCCTCCCTTCACCTCGGTGTAATTGGGCCGCTGCCCGCCCTACCGAGTCTGCTGCGCTGCGATGCTCTGTGCCTGAAAAGAAAAAGTTTGGACTGATGTGCTGGGTCCCTTGCTTCTAAGCGCTGCGCCTGTCCCCCGCCAGCCCGGGGGCAATGCCCCAGCCGACAGCCTCACATCCTGTCCTGTCTGCTCTGCTCTACCAGCACGTAACAAGGGGGGGGAAATCCCCCCCGTCTTCCTCTCCGCTCCACTCCAACATAGCCGCCACCACAGCCAAAGTGGGGCCCCGTTCTTGCCCCCTCTTCCCTGAGCTCCTCTGCTTCCTAAACCCACCCAGGGACCCCCCATGTCACCCTCCCGCTTTCGAAGCCCGGCTGGCCCACCTACCTCCACCACACTTCCTGAGGGCGACTGCAGGTCCAGCCGCTCACCAATACTGTGATCCCGCACCCCTTCCGACCAAGAGGGAAAAATTCCAACCCCTCCCAAGCCGGACCTCCCCCCGTCGGTTCCAGCTCACCTTGCACTTCCGAAAGAGGCCCCAAAAAATTGCCCTTGTCCCCATCCCTCAAGCCCAGTCCCACGCCCCATCTATGGAAGCCCCAAACGCATCCCACCTATAAGGGAGGCTCCCCCTGTCATCCCCTGCTCCCCAACCAGCAAACCCCCTTGGAAGGCTCTCCCCACTCCCACTTGAGCCCATTCTCCATCACCCCTGGAACTCCCCCCTACTGACCAAGCCCCCCCCCTAATTGAAGGGGGAGGTGAAAAAAGCAGAGGGCTTCTAAAATTTCCCTCAGCGTCCAACTCCCTATCCCTACACGGCAAGGGATCTCGCTCATTGCCCATGTCATGGGAAGGGAACCCCCCTCCCAAACCCTCAACGCATACAGGAGAGATTAAATTAGGGCTCTCCCTGCCCCTCGACCAGACGCCCTGCTCCACTACACATGGCAAGCCTGTGATGCCCTCACTCGGCTCCCCAACCACCTCTCAGCTGCTTCACCCCTCCCACGTCCCCGATCTGCCGACGCACGGGCCAAAATGCGGGCCTCCGTTTCCTGTCTCCGATGCAGGCCGCGCGGCTGGCAAAGAGGTAGCGCGTCTCCTGCTCCCCCGCCACGCTTAACCATCATTGCAAGCAAGGTGCCCGCTCTTTCCCCCTGCCTCGGGGGCCGGGGTGCCTCCAGCGGAATCTCTGTGAGCTCTGCACACCTCACCACAACTTCCCCCTCACCAAGAGATGTCCCGCCCACTGCTCCGGTGCCCTCCCCACTCCCAGTCCGACCTGTACGAGCCGGGCCGCCTTCTTACTACGTGGGCGGCCAGTTCACTTACCGAGGAAGACCGTCGACGCTTGGGTGAAGTGCATACGGCCACCGCCGCCGCAATGCCGGCAGAAGCCTGCCGCGCAGGGCGCGCCGCCCCTGCGCCTATGACCATATCCATCCTGCCAGCCTCGCTCAGCAGGCGGAGGGCCTCCAGCAGCCGATAGTCTTCCATGACACCGGTAAGGAATCCGAATATTAATAATAACGCTGGATACCTAACAAAAATTAATCGCTAATATACTACCTCACAAAAACTGAACTATGCCTAAGCTCCCAGCCACCAGGTCACCAAACCTAAAATGGTGGCTGGGAGCAGGAGCCCATCCGATTTATAGTTGGGCTCCATTTGGCTACAAAATTACGAAGCCCAAAAGAAAATGGCTGGCTTGAAGCCTGCCGACCACCCCCCGCCCCTACCAAACTGCCCGGGGGGGGGGGGGGGCAGGGGGGCCCTCCCTGCGGTCGGCTATCCCCCGCCAATCCCCCCCTCTTGACTGTCTTTAGAATGCAGTATAGGTGTTTCCTCACCATAAGCAATAAACAAGACTTTTGGCTACCAATCGGAGCGATGTGGAGTCTCTGCAGCTCTGCCCCCTGACACCAAGAGCTTGCGTCCATATGCCCCCTATGATACACAAGTTGTAAGATCTGATATGTCTTGTTAGTCCACAGACTGCCCATTGCATGTATCATCACATATCAACGATGTAGATAGAGGATAGTCATATTGGTCCTTTTTACACCTGCCAAGGTCTTAGGTAATACGTGCCGCTTTTATTAAATCCGACGGACTGACTTAATTATTGCTACTACACCTTTCTGAACAATCTATGAGGTCACCCTCAGTAAACTACATTTCCAGGCATGCCTCCTCCAATAGACGATCACTGGCAGCAGCGTGGACAGCGTAGTGACATCATTTCACGTCATGCGCTTATGCCGGTCATTTAATTTGAGCTGGGTAGCTTAGGCACCCACCTCCAGTTGCAGCTCGCGTACCCACCCGGGGTACAGACTTAGAGGTAAGGGTGTACCATCTAGCTGTTTGAACCTGGCCTAAACTTTACCAACAAGACGCACGCTTGTGTTCCGATATTGATCCTAGAAGTCGTGTTCCTCATAGAGGCTACGGCACTGCTAGGTAACTTATGTTGAGGCTGTAGTCCAAATGCTCACCTTGACTGCCCAGTCCTAGCAGTTACTGGTACAAAGTTTTTAGCGGTCACTATAGCACGTATAACTTTGTCAGTGGGTTAGATCACGGGCATAGATTACTTGTTTTTAGCATTCACCTCAGCGACTAGAGCGGGGTTTACTATCACTATAGGGATCACAGAGATTATTTTTACGGGCCTTGTGGGCAAGAGCATTGGGTCCGGACCATACCAACCATTGGTGATCTCATTGGCTATGACAACTATGGTCATTAGTGCTAAAACCTATGAACATAATAGATATGCGCCAGAGCACTGAACTTACTCTCGCGTGCTGGGTTTGAAATACTGCAGGGTCAATCATTTACACTGACGCTGCCGGCACTCATTTGACTTTGTTAAATATGAATTTGTGCCTTGCCCCCTTGAGTCACACCAATCTAGAGGTTACGAACGCACAAAAAGGCTGTAAAACATTGATTGTATCACATTGTTTAAACGGCTGCAAAACATTGACTATATCACGTTATTTAAACGCAATATTATACAGTTCCTTTGGGTGTATGTCACTCAGTTCCCCTCTTGGTTGCACCTTCATGTTGGAGGAGTAATTAAGTACTAATATCTCCACCATATATAGTACTCTAGAGAGCAACATACATTTACGCTTCCAACAGAAGAAGATAGGTCATCCTATCATTTTCGCGACTAGACAATATGAATTACAAATGAGACAGTACATGACGAAATGAAATTTGCAGTCAACAGACTCTCTGACAATATCGCTAAACTTAGTAATGGTTTCCCTAGAAGTGCGAAGAACATAACAGGGTAGTTTATAAATGAGGCCTTAGACATGTACCATATCTAGAGACTGCCAGAGCCGATCGAGACACGTCAACGACTACTTACCTTGCTAAAGGTCATTATTGTAAACACTGCTTCAGGTAATGGCATGATTTCATTGATATTGCATGGGTTAGCCTTATTACTTGAGCCTGTTTTCTAGGTGATCTGTTTGATCCTCGTACAAACCTTACAGACGGAATGTTGTCAACATAATGTTGGTTATGTTTGACAAATCTTAAATGAAATCTCCTTTACAGAGCGGTGCCCCTTCCCTGAGCTGTCGTCAGGTAGAGGTGAGGCTACTTATCCGTGTACTACGGGTAAGGACATTTTTCAAATCTCCCTGTGATGCAAGCTGCACTCAATAGATGTGGGGAAAAGTATATACCACACTATTTATATTAACGTGCTTGTTCAGCATGTTTAAAGTGACTGTGTTTATGGTTTTCCACTATGTCTTTTGTCTCCCTTTCACTAGGCACGAACAGTAATATTCTGGACCTGAGATTGGCAGGATTACTGGTTTTATATTCGAACAATTATCTGTATTATTTTACACAATTGCACTATTTTTCTGGCAGCAGCACCCCTTGTAGGTCCTGTCGAAAGCCTTGACACCAGATGGGTCATCCTGGCTGAAACATGTAGACCCCTTCGTCTTACACATGCAGTTTTAAATCCATACTGCAGTTGCACTGTTTGTAATCCTGACAGCGAGAAAAAGTTATTAAAAGTTTCTCTTGTGTTCCCCCTAGTTAGTTTTAAGATCACCTCCTTCACAGTTTATTCTTAGTTGCGATGCGCCCTCACCCGACTTACCTTTGTCTTTCATCTACTGGATTTAGTATATCCTCACTAGTGTAGGAATACAAAAACATCCCTGAGCTCCTCTCTCTTACAGAGGGAGTTGTAGCCCTTGGTGGGACTAGGAATTCTCAATGAGAGGAGACACCCAAATGATGAAGCATGCCACCTATTGAGGGTGAGGGATTTTCGTCCTGAAAGCCACAAGCTCTCCTATGTGATTTTGCTCGTCAGTTTACATGCTAGTTGAGTTATCTCCAGACCCAAGGATTTTGTTGCTAAGAAGTATATAATTGGGGATGTAATCCTTGCAGGTCGTTAAAATTTCCCTCGGACCATCCTTTAATTTTTTATATATAGTAAGTAAGTTACACACCTGTGATCACCCCTTCGTCACTTGGCACAGACCAGTCAGGCTTTTCCCCACAGGCAATGTGTAAAGCGTTTGTGCACCACACTTGCACAGAGGCACAATGAATACACCACAAAAGACACTCCACGCAGGATTATATAAAAATATTGTATATATTGTACATAAAACAGACCAAAACGACATGAACCAATAATTACTTTGGCGACTAGGCAACTGTCAAACATCATAATGAGTGCAATAAGAGAAAGAATTACATTCTGCAAACATCATGAAATAGCATTACTGTTCATATTATGCTATCACATTATATAGTACTTATGACCCTTACTAATGTGAGGCAGAATGACATACATTACAACCTCAGGTCATGCAAGAATCAAAACAACATCCCTGAGGACCTCAGTACAGATGTTAGGCATAAAAATGCAGCAGCTTATGAAAAGGTACCTAAATCACCATATATCACCACGAACATACAGGGCATAGTACACCTGTGTTCCTAGTAGATATGATACAGCAGTTAGGCTCACATTGTAGGCCACAGGATCACCTGTGCCCCTACTCCACACGTTACGGTAATTACCTCCCAAATACTATTCACGTCTCACACTGTGACCCTATATATATATTATCTACTGGCGGTCGCCAGTAGATAGTTATAGTTAGGATCGTGTTTCCATAGGAAATCTGAAAATTCTATTTTGAATAACTTTGGCGCCGGTTGACGAATCCTCGCGAAATTTTCAAAACTAATGGGGCGCTCCGCTCAGCTCCTACCCTGAAAGTCTCGGGGTGATTCGTCAAGCGGGGGCCGAGAAAAAAGGGGGATCCCAAAATGCATTTTCCCCATGCATTTTCCCATAGGACCTTTAGTCGAAGGTACAGCCCGAACGGCTGAACAGAATTACTTGAAATTTGGCAAAGGGGTAGTCCTCAGGTCAGGGAAGTGCCTTTTGCATATCTGTAGTCAATCTGTTCAGTATTTCCTGAGAAAATCGCATTTAAAAGCATATAAATATCTATAAGCGCGCACCGTGCGCTCACCGTGTGCGCACCCTAACGTGCGCGAGCGTAATTCTGATTGGTTGTTAGATGTCAGTCAACATTCGAATCAGTCGAAATCAGGAAGAGGAGGGGTGGCAGGAAACATCGGAAGTGGAACAAGGCTGGCCAGAACGCGGAGGGGCCGAACCAACAAGGATTAGAAGACAATTTAACAATCATTAACCTCTCCCCTAAAGAATTGACATCGGATGAAGAGACGGTATTGAAACTAGGCTTAACATTCTGTCCTACGAGTAGTTATGAGTATACACAAACACGAATTGACTTTTTTAAATTTATTCGGAAAATCAAGATACTGAAGTTATTTAAACTAAAGACCCCCGGAGATCAATCACCAAGGGATGTAGGAAGGGGCCCAATAAGAACCCAGGAACTAGAACCAGTAACTATTCAAGATCTAGATACTCTATCAATTCTTGAGGAATTATGCAATGAGAGTAATTAATACTCAATCGGTCATTCAAGTGGATAATGTCACAAGAGCAGCAGAAATGGGGGTAATACAAACTGGGGAAAAAAGCCCATTCAAACCAACATCCCGTTTCTGCCCACAACTGCCCACCGATGCAATTGATATTTTCTCAGACACTGTAATTCAGGAACTCCAGACCCTGAGAAGGGAAGAAGAAAACTCAAAAGGGACAAGAAAATGGAACTTGTCATATAATCAGAGAAAAGCCATACAGAGTCTGGAACAAGATGAATCAATTATAATAAAACCATCGGACAAGGGCGGTAACATCGTCCTACAAACTAGAGACAACTACTGTAAAGAGGCCCTACGACAACTCGAAGATAAAGACAATTACGCTCTTACCACAGAAGAGGAGTACAAAAAAAGTATTCAAGACTACGCTATTTTGATCAATAAATGGTATGAGAAAGGAATACTATCAAGAGAAGAACTGCTATTTTTACAGACCCAACACCCCAAGATCCCTACTTTCTACCACCTACCCAAGGTACATAAAGATGCTTCTAGACCACCAGGAAGACCGATTGTGTCATCCATAGGAGGATTGACTGAGAACATGTCTAAATTTATAGACTATTTTCTTGCGCCTTTTGTCAAACAATTGAGTTCCTACACTAAGGATACCAAAGATTTTTTAAAGCAAATTCAAGACAAGGTGGGAAGCGAATTTTATTATGATTACACTTGATATCTGTAATCTTTATACAAGCATCAGACACCAAGATGGTCTAGAGGCAGTGAAAAACTTTTTGGGACTTCGGCTAGTCAGATACTTAGAGCACAGTGAGATGCTGTTAGAGTTCATCTCATTTTGTTTGAACAACAATGTCTTTATTTTTCAAGGTCAAAGGTGTCGACAGATACAAGGTACGGCGATGGGCACCTGCTTCGCCCCCAGTTATGCGAACTTGTTCGTGGGCTGGTGGGAGAAGCGGGTGGCCTGGGCCGATGACAAAAATGAGTGGGTGGAAAGAATAATCTGTTGGCGGAGATATATTGATGATCTCTTCATTATTTGGAGAGGATCCTTAACATCAGCTGAACAATATATCTCCGCCCTTAATGAAAACAATTTGAATCTAAAATTTACTAGTGAAATGAGTACCAGTGAAGTAAATTTTTTGGATTTAAGGGTCTTTGTTAATTCGGGTGTCATTCAAACAGCCTTACACCGCAAAAGTACAGCGGGAAACTCGGTTTTACACGGACATAGTAGTCACCCAGCGACACTTATAAAGAGTATCCCCTATGGGGAACTACTCCGCATCAAAAGGAATAGCTCACAAAAGACAGACTATGAAAAAGCTGCTAGTGATAGTATGAAACAATTTAAATCAAGAGGTTATTCACAGAAAACCTTACAATTGGCTAAAGAGAAAGTTGAAATAAAAGAAAGACAAACATTATTAAATGACACACATACATGGAAATCAGGAGAGGATAGAGGTAATTTGAGACTAATCACCAGTTACTCATCAGCAGCAAGTATAATAAGAACAATATTGAACAGGAACTGGAAAATCTTGAAATCCGATAACGTGGTGGGGAGAGAACTTCCAGATTATCCAAAAATATAATTCAGAAAATCACGATCCATTAAAGACCATCTGGTACGAAGTCACCTCCCCAAACAAATAACTGGTGGCAGCTTTCAGAACCTTCATGGTTCATTTCCATGTGGAAAATGTAAAGCCTGCAGTTCTAGTAAAAGAATCCTCACGTACCAAATCCCTGGGTACCAACAAAACAAAAAGATTTCTAAATTCATGACTTGTACCACAACACATGTAGTCTATTGTGTGGAATGCCCATGTGGCTATCGCTACGTGGGCAGTACAGTCAATGCAGTAAAGATGCGGGTGCTGGAACACCAAAGGGCAATAGCTAATAAGGATGAAAACTATCCAGTTGCCCGTCACTTTGCCAGTCACCATAGTAGCAACAGATCACTTTTACAGTTTTTCTGTCTAGACTGTGTCCCCAATGAAATCAGAGGTGGAGACAGAGGGAGGAGGCTATGCCGTCTGGAGTCGAGATATATTATCGAACTCCAGACCAAGTCCCCAAATGGGTTAAACGCTGGAGAAGAATTGGTAACTCCCTTGTGATAAAAATTAATTAGAACAGCATTCTCTAAAAATTTGGCTCAAACCGAAGGATTAGAATAATTGATATCAGATCAATTCAAGCCCATTCAGGGCTGTATAACAATTTTTACAATTTAAACCATTATTTAAAGTGCTAACATATGATTATAATGTGCGAATTTCTTTAATATAAATAAAGAAAAGTAGAGCAGAATAATAATCTCCTTGAGTAGTGAAATTATAAATTAGTATATTATATACTCGAATCATGAAATAGGATAGCAATATACTATGTATAATGATTTCTAATAATAATGAATTACATTTATGTTGATTTGCACATTTCAATATGGCGCTGATGAATTTTCATGTATAGTCCTTTCCTTGTTTTGATGCACCTTGTCAATATTTACTCTCTCTTCAGAGACGTTAGCCGACACTGACGAAGGCTACGGCTGAAACGCGTCTGTTTGTTAAGTTTGCACCGAATAAATCCTAAATTGGATTAAACGCCAACGGGAGTGCTGGTCCTTTCTGCTCGTGTAAACAATATATATATATAGCAGATTAGCCCTTGTTATTTGACACAAAACAAGCCCACAATGATAAAAACTGGATGGGGCAAACACGAGAAATGCACTTTTAAAGATTCCTATCCTAGTTATAAATGGAAAAACAGTGCTGCAAAAGCAAAGGTTTCCCCTTTTAGAGGGGTTACAGTAATGTCTCCCTTGAGAGTATGAGCACTCACGTACAGCCCAATTCTGGCAATGTAGCACTGGTGAGTAATCAGTGACTCTGTTTGGGCCCCACAGGGGAATAACAACAATAGAGCCAATGCCAAGAGGAAGGGGTAAGTTAACTGTGGCTTCTTTGTGCCACGGTGGCAAATGCGGCACATCACCCACCAGTCAACCTAGAGCTGTAGTGCAGGCCTCGCCAGGGGAACACACAAATTTGAGGTAGAGCAGCCCGCTCCCTCACTTACGTGTTCTCCTTGGTGTCGGGCAAACCACAGAGCCCCTACACCACAGGCAGCCCACAGTTGAAGCGTGGGATGGGCTCTCTTCTTCTCTGTAGGATCGGGTGCAGCACGGAGCGAGGTCTTCGTCGGCATTGCTAGGTGACGTTGTGCTTCTATAGCCGGGATTTCCCTCGGCGTCATAGAAGCCTGGAGCGCAGAAACACTTGACGATTCTTAGTTGAAAGTAGAGCCCTTCAACATGCTCTTGGGCTGGCACTGAACAAAGGGCTCACCAAGCACTTCACTTTGGCACAAGTTTTGAACTGCAGATTGAGGCACTCAATACGATACTCAAATGGTTTGTAGACAGATTGTGAAGTGAATCGCTTTCCACGCATTGGTAGATGACAAGAAGCGCTCACTCCTGCTGATTTATAGCCAAAGGAGTAATAACGATGAAAACTAAACCACTCGTCATGTACTAGTAATGGAGAGCACTTGGGACACTAAGGAAGATAGCAGGCTAGCTCATAGGGCAGATCGCATAATAGTGGTTTCTCCTGGTGACCCAGCAATCCTCTTGACAAGGTACAACTTGTGGAAGCAGCATCAGGGAGCAGCAGGCAGCAGGGTAACAAGCAGAAAAGCAGTCCAGTTGAGTCCTTTAAGCAGTACAGCAGTTAACAGGCAGCAGGACAACAAACAGGAAAGCAGTCCAGCTGAGTCCAGCTGGAGTCCGAGCCCCTGTACTTATACTCAAAGTTGTCTTTGTTCTAGGGGGACTTCAAAAGAAACCTTAGAAGTGCACAAAACCTCCTTTCAACCTCCAGCCCAGGTGGCTGTCTGGAAAGTATGCACAAAGTTTTGCTGTCAACCATACCTAGACGTGGATTGGAGACAATCTGCAAAGTACAAGAGTTATAGGCACATAGACATACTCACTTTCTAAAAGTGGCATTACTAAGATAGTAATAAAAAATCCACCAACACCAGTAAGCATGATTTTTCACTACCATTCTAAACATTCTAAACAAGACAATTCTACTAATTTCAGATACGAAATTACCACGTAAACACACATAAGGTAAACCTCAATGCTAGCCTATGAGATGAGTAGGCCTAACAGTAGTGAGAAACACAATTGGGTATTTGTCACTACCAGGACATTTCACACAATAAAGGCACATTTTACTTGCACAACACTCTGCCCATAGGGCTACTTAGGACCTACCTTAGGGGCGACTTAGGTGTAGGAAAAGGGGAGTTTAGGCCTTAGCAAGTAGTTTGAAATGGCAGGTCAATGTGGTGAACGCAGGCACTGTAGTGGCACCTCTGAGACAGGTTTGAAAGGCTACTTCCGTGGGTGTAGTAACCTGTGATGCAGGCCAACTAGTTGCATTTAATTTACAAGCCCTTGGTATATGAGATACCACTGTACAAGAGACTTACATGTACATTAAATAGGCCAAACAGGTGTAAACCAATCATACCATGTTTAAAGAAGAGAGCACCTATACTTTAGCACTGATTAGCAGTGGTAAAGAGCCCAGAGTCCTAGAGCCAAAAACGAGAAGGTCTGAAAAATAGCAGGAAGGTGGCAAAAAGTTTGGAGATAAACCTGAAAAAAGGGCCAGGCCCAACACAAATACTCTTCCAACCTAAAGCCAGGGTAGACTAATCAATACCTTGTTGGGCTTCCCTGCTTGGGGCAACAGAACATGGACCCTGGCCCGCAACTGCACATTCCAGTTCTATGCCTCTCTGAACCCAGTTGGATCCCTCTGTCTAAACTCTCAGGGTCCACTTAGCAAACCCATGGGGATTCCTTCTGTGGGTCCCAAACAGAGCCAGGCCCGAGGCCATTCAGAGGTCTCTGCTCTCTGTGGTTTCTCAGAGTGGGGGGCAGGTGCATTGCATCCTCTCTCCACTCCACTTCCCACCAGTTCTGGGGTTTTACCCTGCAACTGGTCTCTCAATCCAGGGTCTGGACCCTTGGGATGACCCAGAGTCAGGGGTGAGTCCTCTCTCTCCCTCTGCCCCCTCCTTCTGGGGTTCGGCACCCTCCATCTAGGTGTGGTACCCCCAGAAGACAAAACTGTAAGGACTCTGGTATCAGTTGCCCTGAACCTGATTCTCCAACCCAGGGTCTGTACCCTTAGGTTGAACAGGAGTTAGTGGAGAGTCCTTCTTTTCCTCTCAAACTCCTCCATTTGGGCTTCTTCACCCTCTTCTGCAGAGTTGTACTGCCAGACACCAGAACTGGTTGGAATCTGGCATCAGTCGTCGCCAAAAGTTCTACTGCCACTATGGGGCCCCCTAAGTTGATTGTCTCTCAGTACGGAATATACTTCCCTCCTTGGGCACCCTTGCGGTTCTCTCCAGGATCTGGGACTGGGCATAGGCACACTGGGACTTTGCCCACCCCCCCCCTCTACACCTTCTCCGAGAAGGGACATGGGACCCTTTACCCTTCCCACTATATTGGGAACTGTCTGGGCTACTATGAACCTCCCCTGCCCTCAGTTGGGGGGAACCTGAGACACTCTCGGTAGGTTTACTCCTAAATACCTTTCCCGACCTTCTGGTAGTCACCCAGAAGTCTGCCTCCTTGGCAAGTTCCCTGAGTGACTGCGCTATTATTTGTTAAAGTGAAGGCTCCTTAAGCACCCTAAGACACAAGGAAACATCAAGATTTTGCTGTCCAAATTGGGCAATCCCAGTGATATGGGTAGCGGCAGTACTTAGGCCAGAGCTTGGTTGACACCCAGGAAAACCTGCCAGGTGAAGGCATTTCTGAAAACAAGGCACTTAAAGCGGGGCCCATAGGGGTATCTTATGTGGATCCCAGTAAACCAAACTTTAGCTAAATCACATATTTTCCTCATATTTCTTGCGTGGAAAAATCAGGAATCTGTGAGGATCCATAAAATTCCTACCACCCACCGTTCCTACATTTCTCCCAATAAAAATGCACCCTTAATGGTCACCAAATAATATGTATTTAGTACAATATTACATAGGATCTTCTGACCACAGTTCATTTGCTATGATCATATAGAAGATAAAGAGAAAGATAACGCAGAATTGAAAAAGAGGCAATACATTTTAAAAAGCAGATTCATACTACACAAATCTTAAATTGCAATATAGAAAAATCAGAAAATGTTAGTCGATGTTCTGAAGTGATGCCTAGTGAGGTCAACCCCCTCCTGAAGAAACACTCGGCGGACCCCACTGACCTCAAAACTACAGACCCATCTCCCTGCTCCCGTTCCCAGCGAAAGTCATTGAGAAAGCCATTAAGAGCCAACACGCCACATTCATCGAAAAGCACAACATCCTCGACTCCTCGCAATCCGGCTTCAGAAAAAACCACAGTACAGAAACCGCCCTCCTCACCGCAACAGACGACATCCGCACCCTACTGGACAAAGGAGAAACAGTAGCCCTCATCCTTCTCGACCTCTCAGCGGTGTTCGACACAGTCTCTCACCGCACCCTAATACGCAGACTCCACGATGCAGGGATCCAGGACAAGGCCCTCAACTGAATCCGCTCCTTCCTTTCCAGCAGAACACAACGGGTCAGACTCCCCCCTTTCCTCTCGGACCCTACACCAACCACCTGCGGAGTCCCCCAGGGGTCCTCCCTCAGCCGTACGCTCTTCAACGTCTACGTGGCTCCGCTCGCCCCCATCGTCAGACCCTACGGACTCAACATTGTGTCATACGCAGACAACACCCAACTTATCCTCTCCCTGTCCAACGAACCCAACACCGCCAGACACAACTTTCGAGAAGGCATGGAAGCCATCGCCAAATAGATGAAAAACAGCTGCCTACAACTAAACACCAGCAAAACAGAAGTACTCATCATGGGCCCAAATCCCGATGCCTGGAACAACACCTGGTGGCCCCCCGCCCTCGGAAGCCCAGCCACCCCCACGGACCACGCACGCAACCTGGGAATCATTCTGGACTCCAAGCTTAAAATGGACCGCCTGATCAACTCCGTCTCATCCTCCTGCTTCCACACCCTCCGCCTTCTACGTAAGACTTTCAAATGGATCCCCCTCAAACACAGAAAGACCGTCACTCACGCACTGGTCACCAGCAGACTCGACTATGGCAACGCACTCTATGCTGGAATAAACAAAACACTCACCCACAAGCTACAGAACATCCAGAACGCCGCCGCAAGACTGATCCTCAAACTGCCAAGACACTGCCACATCTCCCAGCACCTGCGCACACTCCACTGGCGACCCATCGAGGATAGAGTCACCTTCAAGATGCTCACCCATGCTCACAAGGCCCTCCACGACACCGGACCAGCATACCTGAACAGCCGACTCCAATTCCACGCACCCCAAAGGCCCCTACGATCAGCCCAGTTCTCCCCCGCACCAGAAAAACCAGATTGGGAGGCCGCTTCTCCTACTTCCTCGCGGCCAAAGCCTGGAACGCCCTTCCGCTCCACCTCAGACAGACAACATCGCTTCCCATCTTCACTAGAAACCTTAAAACCTGGCTCTTCGACAGACCCCCCGCCCCCCTTGATGGACTGGAACCTGCACTCTCCGGCCCCAGAGCCTGAGACCCTTACAGGTGAGTAGTCGCACTTAACAAACGCCTGATTAAATGATTGAATTATAACACAAATGCTTTCAGCCTCAGATTCCCTGATTATGGTTTCCACAATATTTGGTTTAAAGAGATGAATTCTCAGCGTATTTAGCCTGGCAAGATTATCTAAATATTAAACCATTTTTGAGAAATAGACAGTCTGTTGAAGCAGCACTTTGTGACATGGGAGGCTATATTGCGTCTTTTCAGATTCACACTATTGATAGTTGGGGAATGCATAGCCCTCCACAGCAGGCACATTAGCTTAACAAACTACCTGGCTTCTACAAACAAAATAAAGATCTGTAGAGCAGATACATTATCTCACCAGGCTATATTTCAAAACAGGCCAGTCTAGGCAGGAGCAATGTCAGTCAAATGAAAGCCGTACCGCCCTTGTGATAACTCTGCCCCAGAACAATAGATTGATTGAAGCTCCATGCAATATTCAAATCTAGTGTTGCCCATTGATCTTGCTTCCGAATGGCTGGTAGGTTTTGGTAGTGATACACACTTATGTATCAGGAATAAGAAATGTCATAAAAGTCGCTAGCTATAAGAACAACGGGCCCGATTCACAGAACTAACTTAAGACAAAATCCTAAACTTACTACCATTTTGGTATTCACAGAAGACACTTACTCATTTTGGTATTCACAGAAGGCACTTACTCATTTTGGTATTCACAGAAGGCACTTACACATTGATGAGTAAGTGCCTTCTGTGAATACCAAAATGAGTAACTTACTCATTTTGAGTAACGTACTCATTTTGGTATTCACCGAAGGCACTTACTCATTGATGAGTAAGTGCCTTCTGTGAATACCAAAATGAGTAAGTCCCTTCTGTGAGTGCCAAAATGGTAGTAAGTTTAGGATTTTGCCTTAAGTTAGTTCTGTGAATCGGGCCCAACATCACTCAATTTTCTGCACAGTTGTGCTATCTTTTAGCACAGCAAATTGCTCTTTGACATCCCATATGTGAAAGGTGATAAGGGAGTTCAGCTAATGCCTGTTGCATTTTTTACATCCCAGCTGTGTCTCTGTACTAGAGTTGGTACCACCTTTCATATCAGCTCCTCACACACAAAACTGTACGTTGCTCAGGGGTCCACCATATCCCCTCTATTATTTAACATCTACCTAATCCCTGTACCAAACCGTATTAATTCATGTAACCTCACCTGATTCAACTATGTAGACGACACCCAAATCATTTTAAAATAGATGGTCTGGAAGACCTCTACAATTTAAAACTTGATGACTGCTTGTGGGCCAAATACACATGGATGATAACTAACCATCTAAAGCTAAGTACTGCAAAGACAGAGCTTATGACCTGCGTTCAATGACAAAAATACCAGCCTATTGCCGTACTACCAAGGAAAATGAGGCTGCTCCAACAATATCAAGAGAAGTCAGACACTGAGGGTAACCATGGGTTCATACCTACACTTGATACTACATGTTAACAATGTAAAGCAGAGTGCCTTCTACACAAAGAAAACACCACATTGCATCCTCTCATACCTTGGATTCTAACAGAAACTGCTAGCCCTCCTCACACTCGTAATCTCCAAGCTTGACTACGTCAATAACCTATACCTTGGTGCACCCACTAACATCATTCACAAAATAAAAACTCATCCAAAAATGCTGCTGCAAGACTTCTTCTCTGCGTTCACCCCAGAGAACACATGACTCCAGTCTTGCAATCACTCCACTGGCTACCTATATCAACAAGGGCAAAGTTCAAAGCACTTTACATTGTTCACAGAGCCTCCCAGAAAAAAAGACCACTGTACCTGCTAAATCAAAACAGTAGAGCAATAGCTGCGGTCTAGCAATCCAGAACAATCAATACAAGGGTCAAGTATCTATTTCCAATCCTTATCATGGTGCTCACATAGTATATTCATCCAGCTACCATAAGATGTTTGAGGACCAAAAACAGAAGTTTCTTTAAATGAGAAAATGATAATACTGAAGCACACACTAAAATGTAGTCAGTATTGAAAAAATTCCAATAAAATGTGAAGTATCTTTATTTCTGCTTCCGTCCACCAGTCCTCATATAACTTGATTGTGAGTTAATGGCATATCAAAAGCAGGCGACACGTGTTTCGTCCAACAAGGACTTTTTCAAGGCTTAAATTAGATCTCCGTTAGTAGATGATACTATTACTGGACCAAATATCCAAAATTTGAATGAAGGCATTTGTATCCAATATAGATTCCAAACAAACATATGAGTGTGGTTCAATGTATCGAGTCCACACCGTAAATTAATTTTTGGTTTGTTTAGATACATATGGACATCGGCCCATTTACTAGTTGGGGGGCTTATCATGGCCAGCGACTGACTTACTACAGAGTGTGTATCATCTCAACATTTCCTCACCTTCATTGATGGCCATTTACATCCTGCAGTCTTTCTTTTCACACTCCCTGTACACAGGGCCACTAGAATTATGCCATTCTGCAGCTGCTGCATTTTCCACATGATTATGAATATGCTACATAATCCATGATCTGCTGAAAAATCTGCAGATTTAAAAAAAAAAAAAAATTTTGTTTCTGGCTCAAACAGAAAAAATGTTTCTAATAAAGCTGCTATATGTGCATCCATGCAGAAGATGGTCCTACGCATGGGTTGAATGGTCAACTTTCTGTTACTTATAGCTGTATTTGGATGTGGAACTGGTAGAAATGGAGTGAACAGGGGTAAAAATAATTTAGACCTGGCCTGCCACATAATTCTACTGTCCCAAGCCTTTGCCCCTGCGATATTATCACATAGTTCATTTTGCAAAATCCTCTCACTTTGCAGTCAAATAACAAAAAATAAACAGCTTCTGCATGTTTAAAGAATAAGAAGCAATTTGTAATGCGCAGCAAATGAAACACAATAAAAACAAAATTTAGAGGCAATTTTATTGCTCATTCACCTTCTAAACACCAGTATGGTTATTTTGGGGGTGCTGCTGCACACCCACAGCCACATTTCTACTTCCAGCAACTTCATTCAGTTTCCCATAAGACAAATACTGTGCTAGCTGCCTCTGTCATTTGGGGGGTGAGGAGGGCACTCAAATGCCCCTCTTGGCTATGACCCTGCAGGTGTATGTATCATACAAACAAAGTCTTGGTACCTCACTATACAGAGGGACATTAAGGCCCACTTTACACAACTGTTTTCTACCCAAAAAAACTCTTACCATTAAACAAACCTTTCAACTTGAACACATGTAAATCACAACTCCATTCAATCCTGCATAACACCATTTCATAACAATTCAAAGCCTTCTGTTTCCATATTAAATTCCCTCTGAACAACAGCAGCGGCTCCCTTTCAGAACAAGTAGTGTGACAGGTGGGGGTAGTGGGAATATAATAAATAAAAAAACACCTACCTAGTGCTCTGCTGACGCCTGCCGTCTCAGGATTCTTCTGATAGGGTCCCTGCATACTGCGCAGGCTCCTGGATGCCAATCAAGATGCTGCTCTCATGAGAGCAGCGCTGTGATTGGCCTGAGTGAGCTTGTGTAATGCTCGCTCAGGTCCTAGGAGCCTGTGCCTCTACTCTCCCCAGCTGTACAGCACAGCTCGGGTGGAGAGAGATCAAAGTGTACATGGCGGTTTGTACGGCCTTACGCAGCCAGCCAAACCGTCATGCGCACTTTACAGTGTGCACTACTCCTCACCCTGCACGCGGCATGACCCCACCCCTCCCAGACTTGGCTGCCTGCAGCAGAAAGGAAAGTACAATGATGAAAAAATAGTTTTATTATCATTTTATTTGTCCTGTTTCTGTCTGCTGCCTGTCACTCAGCAGGAGAGGCGACACTCCTCGCCATAGCAGAAGAGTCGCCGCTGCTGAACTCTCTTAACCCCTACACTTGCCTACCCTTGAGGTGATCCGCCTAACTAGTAGCGTAACTCTTAGAGTAGCTTTATTAAAATTAATGTTCATTTGTGTGTGTTTATGTTCGCATAATAATGCTGCAAAATGAATTCACTAGTCCTTTGTTTGCTTGCACTGGCAGCTGAAGACAATGTTGCTTTTAAAAGTTGCATGAAAATATTTTCTCTTCTGTGTTTATTTTTTTTAAATAGCTGAAACAGGTTTTATTCTGTGGTGAACCTTTATGTACTGTATCTAACTTGTACTTTGGAGGAAGCCATACTGGAGATGTGCAGCTACAACTGATTCTTTATTTATTTAAATAGTTTATTGTTTAGCAGTGCAATGCCATTTCCCTTTTATTTAGAGTACAGGCAAACTATTACATGATCATTTAGGATGTCTTTAGCGGAGCCTGTTTTATGTAGTACAAATTCTGGAATTTTGATTGGTATATGTCATGTAACCTTATTACTTCAGACCTATGCTACCACCCCTAGTCATGTCGAGAACATTCTTTTTCACTCCTCTGAAACTAAAAGGTTCCTGTTATGAGATATGTGCCGGACCTTTCTTTGCTTTTATACTGAGCAGTCCCAATTTAGGTAGTAGCGGCCCATCCTGTGCCAAAGACGTGGCCAGGCCGTGCCGGAGGAGGGAGGTGGGGAGGGTTCGGGTTTGACGAACAAAAAAAAGTACCTTAACGCCGCCGCATCGTGCTCTTCCTGCTTCTGGGCACAGGCTCCCAGAATGCATTGCGGCCAGTCATGACGCTACATGAAAGCAGCATCTGAGGTGGCCTGAACACTGGCAACTTGTGCTCTTAGGCAGACTGTGAGCCTATCCCTGCTCTCACCTGCTCCAGCAACAAAGCTGGGGCTGGAGAGAGCTTCACTGCACATGATGGTGTGGCCAACCTGAGACGGGCAGCCAAACCCTCATGCACAGTGAAGGGAGTGCCCACTACTCCCCCACCAGCAGTGTTATCAACTGGACCCGCCCCCATGACTCATCAGAGTCCTGGGGGAGGGTCCAGGAGATTACAATAAAACGATAATAAAACGTGTTTAAAACCTGTTTTTTTATAGTTTTATTTGCTGCTGGTGGCAGGGGGGCGGTGGTCCTCCACCCTAATGGGTCTGCTACCGCTGGATGTAGGACTGTTATTTAATTCTGTACTTGGGACATTCTCCAGAGGCAGACTTCATTTCCAACCTCTTACTGACTTTGTAATTTGATATTTTCTAGTCCTTTGCCCCCTTTATGAAGGCAGATTCTATGACAGTCTGTCTTTTAACTACACACTTACATTTTTCCTTTGACTTATATATTATTTAGATGCTAATTTTAACTAACTAAATTTTTGCTTTCTGTTATGAGTATTAATTTTTAAATAAACTTTCATAGTTTCAAATTTGAATATTGTCTGTGTAGGTCAACATCCTTTGGAATTCACGCAGCACAGTCCTGCAAATCGGCCCGTTAGCATTTCATTGGAATAAAGCACTGACGTACCCAACCTTCATTTTGTACTAAAACAGTTCCTACATATGACTACCCACAGCACCCACTCATAAGAGTGATAGAGCGTCATGTTATTCTGAAATTTGTAGGGGTGCATCATATTCACCGTTAGTCAGCACCCGCATACTAATCGATGTAGGCTAAGAATGCTATAGAAATGTATTATTACAATCGTTTAACATAGAGGTGATTAGAAATGTAATAATGCTTTTCGTGAAGAGTAACGCTGCAGATTACCGTGAATGTATTTTAGTAAATGCATAATGTTTGATTTTATGCAATGCAATTTATTAGGTTAAACGTGTGCCATGTTAAAGTTACACGTGCAAGTTGCTTATTCACGTATACAAGAATAATGAACTAATCCTTGGAGTGTGATTTAGTAGTGTGTTTAACAGTGTAAAGGCCTGATCGCATATATGTGAAGGAGAAAGGCCTGTTCATTTTATTATGTTAGCTAAACGTTGTAGGCCGAAAATGATTTCCCTTGGTAATGGCTTTGGGTTACAGCATGAGAAAAATCTTAGAGAAGAGAAAAAGTTTTCGTTCCCATGTTTCTGTTGCAGGTGCAAGGACATTTAGCTCGTTAGTGAGACTAGGTCTTTGTTTTAGGAGTTAGGATGCTGCGAGAAGCCAACAGGGGATTACGTTGGAATGTGAGGATGATACTTTCAGCGGAGAAGGTGCCTGGGACCCAAGGTCAAGTTAACCGTTGTTGGATGCGAGACAAGTTTTGTTGGAAAAGTACTGGAAGAAGATCTGGCTGAAGAGGTGTGCTGAAGGGCGTGTTCTATGTTTTTGGGATTTTGTATTAGGGACAGTGCCCTGTGGGTTGAGCAGTTGAGGTTTAGACGGGAGGCTAGAAGGAGCATCTTAGAACGAGCTCTGACTAAGTGAAGGTACTTCTTAGGAAGTCTTCACTTCTGACACCTTTTATTCTCTTGCCTGGGAAGGGAATTGTTAAGTAGGGATGTCATCTTAGAGTTAGAGTAGGGATAGACTAACTTATTTTTCCCTTTTAGACTAATGATTCCTAATTTGGACATTGGCTTAACCATTGCTTTCTTGATGCTTCTAGAGTCAGTGATTCTTTTTGTTTTGAGTAGGAAGAGAATCTTACGTAGGCTTGCATTTGTATTAGTGCCCATTTATCTTCTACACCTTGTACTAAGGTGTTTGTATGTGCAGTTATTTTTGGTTGTAATAAAATCTTACAAATTTTAGATTCAGAGTCAGTGGTCCTTTCCAAATGAGATCTAATTTTGGCGAGTATGTTTTGATAATTATATTTCCTCCCCTCTACACTATTTAGCAGATAAAAAGATCCTGGCGACCTGAGAGGATTCTTGGAGATATTCAGGTAGTCAAGAATCCGGCCCTATCAGTTGGTAGCAGAGGATGGTTATCTCTGATAGTGAGGGGAGATCTAGATCAGGATGAGAGATTCTAGAGGCCCATAGAAGTCAAGTGATGGTGACTTATCGGATGGCGAGCAGCGGACGGCAGCGGTTGATGGAGATTGATGGAGAGTAGCAGTGCGTTGGAAAGCAGCAGTTCGTGGAGAAGTGAGTATGAATAGGGTGAGAAGTTTGTAGATTGCGGTGTTGATTTATTGTGTGATGTCTTGCGGAGTTGGAGTGAGTGTTGAGTGATTTGAGATCAGGCTGTGAGCGCGCGCAGCCCGGGAAAATCTTAGGCTCGATGAGTAGCTTAAGTGATTGTGCTGTAGAAGACACCCATGGTAGATTTTGTTGACCACCGAAAGGGGATTGTGAGACATCATCGATTACCCGGACCGAGATAGGGGGTGCGAATGTGTGAGTGCGTGAGGAACCGACGCTGGTCGTGGGTTGCTGTACGTGGAATTTGAGTAATTGAAACCTATCAGAGGTGATTGTCTGGTCGTTCTGCGGACGGGCAGTTGCCAGTTGAGGTCGACAATTTCAAGAGACTGTGGGCGGACAGTCAGAGAAGTAACCTTTTGTGACAAATGGTTATTTCAGCGTGTGAATGGGACAAATGTAAGGGTGAGACGTGAATTGTGAAGGAGGGGAACTGCTGTGAGTGGAGGAAAAGTGACGTCAGAAGGTGTCGCGCTGCGATAGGTCGGTTGGTGTGAGACGCGCTGCTATTGGTGGATTTGACAGCAGGAAGTGAACGAAAACATTGTGCGCAAGAGAAAACTGTTCATCATGAAATGTTTTAAGGTTTTCCGAGAATTATGTAGAGGTGATGAACATGTGGTTACTCGTGGGGGAGAAGAAGCCCCTCCCGAGGATACTCCGGTGCATTATATGGCAAGAAATGTGGGGTTGCACACCATAATTTGGCTTGAAAATTGGCATAAAATGACCCAAGGTGAGGGAGAACTGGCTTTCCCACGATATGGCTCCTTCAGGTTGGAAGTGTTGTATCAGTTGAAATCTGTAATGGCGGCACTACGACCTTTGCTGAGACCAACTCAGTTTGAGGCGTTGCATGCATGGATTAGAGCAGCGCATGATAGGAAAAGAGATCGAAGTCAAGAAAGGGTGAAGAAGTCGATTAAGGCATTTCAGGAAGCGAGGTGGGATGCAGAAGAGAAAAGGTGGGGAGTGCAAACAATAGAGGGAGACAGGCTGTACCCATTATTGGTAAAGACTGATGGCTTGAAGGTAAAGAGTGTGGATGATGATGACAGTGATACAGGTGACAGCCTACTAGAGAGGTTGTTGTCTGAGAGACCACCTCCATACAATCCAGATTCCTATGAAGGGAAGTCGGCCCAAGTAGAAGGGACTAGTGGATTACTGACCCAGTCAGAGGTGAGAGTAGAAGGGAAAATCTCGACAGGGACTGAGGTCGTGAAAAAAAAGTTGTTGGTGTAGCAAATAAGAAACTGACTAGCCCACTGACAGAGCCGATTCCTGTGAGAATAGGAACAACACCAGTTCGTGGTGTGCGACTCAAGTCCAGTTTGCCTGTTAGGTAGAAATCTGTTGTGCAAGTTGAATTGCACCTTCTATTGCACCCCAAAGGGAGTTGAAGTACAGACAAAGGATGATGATGCGACCTTTAAGGATGCAAATCAGCGCATGTGTATAGAAATGTACCCGGCGCTGTCAGTGGAGGAGCTTCCACTTGATTTGAGGGATTCTGTGTCAATTGATGTGTGGGACCTGAGTGGAGAAGAGATCGGATTGGTCAAAGGTGTAGATCCAGTGAGGATACAGGTCAAGCCGAATGTAGAATTCCCTAGGACGCCACAGTACAATTTGTCACCTGAGACAATTGTAGGGATCAAACCGGTAATTGAGTCTATGATCAAGCAGGGAATTCTGAAAGAGATCATGGGTAGCCCATGTAATTCACCTATCATGGGACTACAGAAACTGAGTGGGAAATTCAGGATTGTGCAAGACCTGCGAAAAATCAATGAGATAGTTGTTCCATGTTGTCCGGTGGTACCGAATGCATCTGTAATTCTGTTTCAGATTCCATGTGAAGCTGAGTGGTTTACAGTGATTGACTTGTGTCAAGCATTCTTCTCGATCCCACTCCATGAGGAAAGCCAATTTCTTTTTGTTTTCCGGCTGCAGAATTGTGTGTTAACGTGGTGTTGTATCCCACAGGGCTACCCCGAGAGTCCATCGATCTTTAATCAGATCTTGAAGAAGACGCTTGAAAGTCTTGTGTTGCCGCAGAACTCCGTTCTGGTACAATACATTGACGACCTGCTTGTTGCTTCAGAAACTGAAGACGCTTGCAGGATCGATACCATTGCCTTACTGAATCATTTGGCGGAGAATGGACACAAGGTGTCTCCAAGCAAGTTGCAGTACTGTTTGAGTGAAGTGCAGTATTTGGGTCACAGGATTGAGAAGGGCAAGAAAAAGGTGTCACCAGATCGCATTGAGGCCATTATGAATATGCCTGTGCCCACCACTCAGAGAGAAGTCAGAATGTTTTTGGGGATGGTTGGCTATTGTCGCCAATTGATTCCCAATTTCTCCTTTGAAGCGAAGCCCTTGCAACGGCTGACGCACAAAGATGTGAGTAATCCGGTACCATGGGACGAAGACGGCTTGAGGTCATTTTTGAGGCGGAGAGAAGCTTTGTGTTGCGCTCCAGCTTTGGGAATGCCAGATTACAACAAGGCATTCACATTGTTCTGTTGCGAGAGAGAAGGTTGTGCATTGTCAGTTTTGACTCAGAATCATGGAAGTGTCCGTAGACCAGTTGCCTACTTTTCAGCTACTTTAGATCTGGTAGCTTCTGCGTTGCCCGGATGTCTTAAATCCGTTGCTGCAACAGGTGTCAGTATTGAAAGATGTGAGAGCATTGTAATGGGACATCCACTTACCGTTTATGTGCCACACTCTGTTGAACTGTTGATGACAAGGACTAAAACACAGCACCTCACGAACAACAGGTTGACACATTACGAGCAAGTTATACTTGCTGCAGAAAATGTGACTTTGAAGAGGTGTTATGTTTTGAATCCCGCGACATTGATGCCTATTCCAAATGTAGATGATGAAGATTGTGAGGATCACGATTGTCTCGATGTGACTGAACTGTGCACCAAGCCGAGACCAGACATTGTTGATGAACCGCTCCTTGACCCTGATGAAATTTTCTTTGTGGACGGTTCATGTCTAAGAGACAATGTCGGTCGATTGAGAGCAGCGTTTGCTGTATGTACCATCACAGGGGTGGTCGAAGCTGCTTGTTTGGAGGGAGTAAACTCCGCACAGGTAGCTAAAATCATTGCCTTGACCCGTGCCTGTTTGGCTGCTGATCAGATTCGGATAACGATTTATACCGATAGTCAGTACGGGTTTGGTGTTGTTCATGATTTCGGACAGTTATGGTCACAGAGAGGGTTTATGGAATATGTGAGAGAATTGTTAAGCATTGCAATGTTCGAAGGAGATCGCTGTTGTCAAATGTTCTGCCCATTGTAAGGAAAGTGACTTTGTATCTATGGGGAACAACTACGCTGACGAAGTTGCCAGGTTTTGTGCAGAGCAAGGATGCATATTTACTGGAGGGTATACTGGAGAAAGCCAAGAAAGAACCGATCTCAGCATAATGTTAGCCATGGCCGATATATGGGAGGAGCTAAAACGATTGCAGGATGAGGTTTCTGACCAAGAAAGGGATGGCTGGATAAGATTGGGATGTGAGAAGGGAGATGTGGATGTGTGGGTTTCGAGTGATGGACGAGCTGTGCTACCAGAATGTCTTTTGAGTCCAATGGCAAGATTGATACATGGTGCAGTACATCTTGGCAGAGATGCGATGGTGCGAGTTTTCGGACAGACGTGGTACAATCCGAAGTTTCGTGTAGTTGCCGAAGCTGTATGTCAGAGGTGTGTTACGTGTCAGCAGATGAATGCAGGAAAGAGAACTGCTGTGACTTTAAGTCACATTGGGAGGCTAGGAGGGCCTTTCAATAGGATGCAGTTAGACTTTATTGAGATGCCAAAGTGCAATGGGTTGAGGTACGTTTTAGTTGTGGTATGTTTCTTTTCAAGATGGGTGGAGGCTTACCCAACACGTAGATGGGACACACTCACTGTAGCTAAACTGTTGCTGAGAGAGCTTATCCCGAGGTTCGGTTTCCCGACCTCTTTGAAATCAGACAGAGGGACACACTTCCATAGCGAAATCATGAAATTGCTCTGTGCTGCCTTGAATGTGGATCAGAGATTGCATTGTCGTTATCAACCAGAGGCTTCTGGGATTGTGGAACAAGTTAATGGGACTTTGAAAGCGCGGATGGCAAAAGTGTGTTCTTCGACGTCCCTGAAATGGCCTGACGCACTGCCCTTGGTCCTCATGAGTCTTTGTAGTGTTCCTGATAGGAGAACTGGGTTGTCACCACATGAAATTTTGATGGGGAGGGCAATGCGAGTACCAGCAATACCTGCCACTGCTTTGATTAACATCACTGATGACATGATTCTCGACTACTGTAAGGGACTGGCTGACGTAGTCCGTTCTGTGTCCCAGCAGGTGCAAGCGGCAACTGTTCCAGCTGCAAGTGACCTGTGCCACGACTTGTGCCCGGGAGACTGGGGGCTTGTGCGTAAACACGTGAGGAAGAGTTGTCTGGAAGTTCATTGGTGTGGTCCGTACCAGGTAATACTGGCCACGAACACGGCAGTGAAGTGTGAGAGACTGCCGAACTGGGTGCATGCCTCCCTTACCCGCAGAGTTCCAGCACCCTTGGAAGATACAGCCCCTCTCGTAAATGAAAATCCAGCTGAGGTGGCAGGGCCATCTGAGATGGCAAGCCAAGCTGTGAGGGTTGCTGATGCAGTTGGTTGTGCACTAGATCGAGCTGAAAGGGGTTGTGCAAATCGAAGCCCCGAATTTGACTCAGACGGAGAAAGTGTTGCTGTGGGTGGAGTAGGGTCAAATTCTGCTGAAGAAGGAAGTAGTGCACAGGGTATACGAAGGGAGAGCAGAAGTGCCACAGAAGCAGAAACAGTTTGGCTCGTGAGTCAGAGGCGGCTGAACTTGAGATTGGCACCTGAAAGAGATCTTGCCCCAGTTTCTGAAACGTCTGAATCTGAACAAAGTGCTGAAGAGCAAGCTCGAGTCAATTTGAGACGGTCAAGGAGAACAAGAGCGCCGTGTCAAAGGTACGCCTCACCATAGTGGACATACGCTGTGACTGATGCCAGGTGTATTGAGCACGGGGAGGCTGAGGTCTTTGACGCTGATCAGCAATTCTCCGAACCTGAAAATAGACGTGTTGTTACTGGTTCCAGTGGTGGAAACCGAAGGAATACTGACTCTCAATATTCCGAATCCACCACTTCTGAGCAAGATTCGTGAATTGATCTTGGAGACGCTGGTTTTTCCGACTTTTGGTATTGTACCACCGCATCAAGAGTTAGTGGTACTTCGTCTTGAAATTTTGCAAGGTGTCTTAGAGATTTTGGGAGCTGATCTTGTTTTGGACTGAAGGTAAAAACTTTGTTGTACATAAAAGTCCAAAGAAGAAGATAACCTAAGCCCGAGTGGAAGAAGAATAAACGTAGGGACTTTCCGGCAAGACAACGAAAGAGGGCTAGGGAAGTCTTTTTGTGGACTGTGTAAATAAGGAACTGAAAGTTTCAAGGGGATTTCCAGCTTTTGAAGTGTCGTCTGAACTGGTTGACAAGCAATACCTGGAGGAGAAAGAGACTCTTACGTGTTGCTGTCGAGCCAAGAACTTTGAGAACTTTGCAAAGATGGCAGATGTTGGAAATACTTACCGTAGGGCTAAATTAGTGATAGGTACACTCTTAGGGTTGGTGATAGTCTCTATAGTTGTAATAGTTGTAGCCTCATATATCGTTTCACATGAGCAGGAGGGGGAGGTACAGGGGACACCTACCACCTCTAGCCAGAAGGGGGTTATAATGGGAGCTAAAAGAGCTTAGCTACTCGAAGAGAGTCGTAGATTTCACATAGATATATCTAGAAGCGGTTTTAAGCTTAATGCATATGCGAAGCTGTTGTACGAATATGTGGATGCGATGGATGCGAAGGATTGCTATGTGTGCATGCAGTTACCTTCTTCTGTAGATGAGGGTATTAGATACCATCATCTTCCACTAACCTATGAAATTTCCTATAGTTTGTTGCTTAGTATCTTTTATGAGAGAAAACAGTTAGAGTATTTATTTTCCCATTACGATGCAGTACTTCCTGAAGTTACAGCTTATAAGCATTTGAATAAATACGATTATTACAAGTCAGAGGACAGACTCCGGAAGTATTTCATACCGTCTTTGGAACTGGATACGGCTTATGCTCACCGACATAATTTGACATGTTCATTGTCAGATACAGAAAAGAAGTTTGTAGGTCAAGTAGAAGATGATATAGAAAACTGACGCAGACACGAAACACAGGAGATAGTCCAGTAGATTGGACTGACGAGGAGAGATTACACAGATCTATGGGGAGTTATGGTCCCATAGCATTGGACCAGGTGCAAAAGGGGAAGTTGTATGTGAGACGTCCCCAGACCTACTACGAAAAGGTCCCGGTAGGACAAAGTACGTGTGACCATATCTTTACAATGGAGGATTCTGCTAAGAACTTTTTGCAAGGTTCGGTGCAAGTGATTCCAACTGTTTATTACGTGTGTGGAAGGAATGCCTATGTGAGGTTACCTGCGAACTGGTATGGTACATGTTAGTTGGCTATCATTTTTCCGAAAATCTATCATGCAGAAGATTTGGAGCTTTTGGAGACCGGACATCATTCTAAAGTACGGAGAGCTGCGAGTGCAGGAGCAGTGATTAGTGATGTTTTTGGTGCAATGATACCAAGTTTGGGCGTGATTTTGAATGATGTGAAGATCAGACGGCTGGCGACCGTGGTTGATGAGTTGTCAATGAATACGGCGAGGTCATTGATACTGGTGGATGGAGAGATGTTATCGATACGGACGATGGTTTTGCAGAATCGCCTTGCTTTAGACGTATTATTGGCAAAAGAGGGTGGAGTCTGTAAATTATTGAAAGTTCAGGAATGTTGTATGTATATTCCAGACAATAGTAAGGATCTAGAGAGATATATAGACAACATTAGCACAATTCACCAAGAGATTGAGGATTTGACTGAAGAAGGGGTGTGGGAAAAGGTTGGTAAAGGATTTGGTCATGTGGGAAGTTGGTTTGCGAATTTGGGAAAGAGATTCCTTGGATTTGTGCTCAAGCCTCTCATCATTGTTGTGGCTTGTGTGATCTGCTTGTGGGGTCTCATCAGAGCCTATAAGTGGTACAGAGGAAACAGAATTGAAAGAGCTCTCAGAGCGAGTGAAGTGCAAATGGCTAGACTGCAGGACACTCAATATCAGAATATCAAGAATACGGAGAGGTTCCGACGGGGGAGGATGGCAACAAGTACCGTTTAGGTCGGTTCTTTCTCCAAGGGAAGTAATTGTGTGATGGTGTGATGACATTTGTCATCAAAGAGGGGAACTAATAGAGCATCATGTTATTCTGAAATTTGTAGGGGTGCATCATATTCACCGTTAGTCAGCACCCGCATACTAATCGATGTAGGCTAAGAATGCTATAGAAATGTATTATTACAATCGTTTAACATAGAGGTGATTAGAAATGTAATAATGCTTTTCGTGAAGAGTAATGCTGCAGATTACCGTGAATGTATTTTAGTAAATGCATAATGTTTGATTTTATGTAATGCAATGTATTAGGTTAAACGTGTGCCATGTTAAAGTTACACGTGCAAGTTGCTTATTCACGTTTACAAGAATAATGAACTAATGCTTAGAGTGTGATTTAGTAGTGTGTTTAACAGTGTAAAGGCCTGATCGCATATATGTGAAGGAGAAAGGCCTGTTCACTTTCTTATGTTAGCTAAACGTTGTAGGCCGAAAATGATTTCCCTTGGTAATGGCTTTGGGTTACAGCATGAGGAAAATCTTAGAGAAGAGAAAAAGTTTTCGTTTCCATGTTTCTGTTGCAGGTGCAAGGACATTTAGCTCGTTAGTGAGACTAAGGGGCATATGTATCAAGCTAATTTTTACTCGCAAACGCTGCGAATCGCAAAATACAGCGTTTGCGAGTAAAAATTCGCAAAACGGGATGTATTAGGCAAAATCCCATCGCAAAATTAAGGAATTGCTAATTTAGCGATTTCTTAATTTTGCGTAATCATTTAAGAAATCGCACATTGCGATTTCTTAAATGATATGTAAAAAGCACCCAAGTTGTGCGAATTATCCTTAAGAAATCGCAAATTACCACCAACTTCCAGTTGGTGGTAATTTGCGATTTCCTTTCAAAATGCACTATTTTTAATTTTGCAAAGTGCCACGTGACGCTCATACATGCCCTTAGGGCATGTATGTGCGCCATATGCACACACATGCTCATTTCAGGGGTGCATCAGGGTGTCATCATGACACCCTTGCACCTTTGAAATTATTCTCAAATAGCGATTAGCAAATTGCGAATTCGCTATTTGAGAATTACTTCCCATTCATTCCTATGGGTCTCCTGGCCCATAGAAATGAATGGCCAGGTATTCCTTAATTGCGATTTCGCAATTTGCTAATCGCAATTAAGGAATTTTAAGAAATCGCAAAAAGTTTGCGAATTTTTAAATACATCCCGTTTTGCAATTCTCAAATAGCGATTCCTTAACAATCGCTATTTGAGAATCGCAAATGGTGATGTTGATACATATGCCCCTAGGTCTTTGTTTTAGGACTTAGGATGCTGTGAGAAGCCAACAGGGGAGTACGTTGGAATGTGAGGTTGATACTTTCAGCGAAGAAGGTGCCTGGGACCCAAGGTCAAGCTAACCGTCATTGGATGCGAGACAAGTTTCATTGGAAAAGTACTGGAAGAAGACCTGGCTGAAGAGGTGTGCCGAAGGCGTGTTCTACGTTTTTGGGCTTTTGTATTAGGGACAGTGCCCTGTGGGTTGAGCAGTTGAGGTTTAGACGGGAAGCTAGAAGGAGCATCTTAGAACGAGCTCTGAATAAGTGAAGGTACTTCTTAGGAAGTCTTCACTTCTGACACCTTTTATTCTCTTGCTTGGGAAGGGAATTGTTAAATAGGGATGTCATCTTAGAGTTAGAGTAGGGATAGACTAACGTTGTTTTCCCTTTTAGACTAATGGTTCCTAATTTGGACATTGGCTTAACCATTGCTTTCTTGATGCTTCTAGAGTCAGTGATTCTTTTTGTTTTGAGTCGGAAGAGAATCTTAGGTAGGCTTGCATTTGTATTAGTGCCCATTTATCTTCTACACCTTGTACTAAGGTGTTTGTATGTGCAGTTATTTTTGGTTGTAATAAAATCTTACAAATTTTAAATTCGGAGTCAGTGGTCCTTTCCAAATGAGATCTAATTTTGGCGAGTATGTTTTGATAATTATATTTCCTCCCCTCTACACGATTTAGCAGATAAAAAGATCCTGGCGACCTGAGAGGATTCTTGGAGATATTCAGGTAGTCAAGAATCCGGCCCATTCAAGAGACAATACTTAACATTCTTCAGTCCCCTAGGCACCCGAAACAGCAAATTGAGCCTTCCCCACAGCACCAAAAAACCTTCAGGCAAGACTGTGCAATAACCAGGACACCATTTAGAGAGAAAAACACTGCTTTATTAGGACAGGTTTTTAGCTTGCCTTGAAAATAATAAATAATTAAACAATCCTGCCTCGCTGAAACATTATGGAATCCTATCTCTCCACCCTTAAGCCTTCCCCACCTATAACTCCCCAAACAAAAACCTACAGTATCCACTAGAATCTCAGCCCCTCAGTCTTTACGGCTCTTTTCTGATCTTACTACCAAGGAAAAAACGGAATAGGTGTTTGCCTTCCCCACCCGTCAAAACTCTTAATAGTAACCATGACAATGCCAAACAAGTACCAGGTGTTACCATCTTACTAACCACTTACAATATTGATGAGAAGAAAGGACTGTCGCTCCAACAGACCCTTAACCCAAACAGATGCAACACTGTAATCTCAATGCCAATTTTTGTTTGGCAGGGACTCCCTTAGATCTAGCAAATAATGCTTATTACCCATGCATGATAGGTGAATACCATCTTGCCTGAACAACCAAACATCTTCATGCACAATATTCTTGTGCTTCACCACACCAATCTTCCTTTTTCCACAAACCTTCTCATATTTTTGCCTTTTGTCTAGCTTCCTCAACTGTGTGTTTCACTGCTTCAAACCACATTCATCTTGGAACAAACTCTGTCCACGCTACAAATCTTTCTGACCATTAACCGCATATTCTGGCAAAAATAAAGTTCAGCATTTTTAACAATGCTAATGCTAACAACGTTAGGCCAGCTGGACAGCGGCACTAAATCTGGAACATGTCTGGAAATGCGCTTCCTAACGCAAGTTGAATGAATGAATAAAAAAAGACTTTTAAAGCGCAACAACTAAATGGCGTCAAGGCGTTAATAGCAGTTAGATTTAGAAATGGAGGAGAAAGCAAGGAAGAGCTCGCTGACTGCCCATTAGAGAGTAAAACAACAAGGGGCCGATTCACAGAACTAACTTAAGACAAAATCCTAAACTTTCTACTTTTGGTATTCACAGAAGTTAGGATTTTGTCTTAAGTTTGTCTTAAGTTTCTCTTAAGACAAACTTAAGACAGACTTAAGACAGACTTAAGACAGACTTAAGACAAACTTAAGACAAACTTAAGACAGACTTAAGACAGACTTAAGACAGACTTAAGACAAAATCCTAACTTAAGTCTGTCTTAAGACAAACTTAAGACAAAATCCTAACTTCTGTGAATACCAAAAGTAGTAAGTTTAGTATTTTGTCTTAAGTTAGTTCTGTGAATCGGGCCCCAAGTCTTTAAGGCCTTGCGAAATGAAGCATGAGATTGAAGACTCAGAGATCGAATAGGGAAGCTAGTTCCACAGCATGGATGACGCCATCGAAAAAGTTCTGCCTCCCGAACTCGATTTTCGATACCTAGGAACAATTTGAAGATGTTTGCCTGAAGATCGCAGCTGTCTAGAGGGAATATAGAACCATTTGAGAACCATGCAAAGAGCCTTAAAGGTAATTCGTTTTTTCACAGGTACCCAGTGAAGTTTTCGAATCCCCTCAGAGACTGACAGAAATGTAGGGATATTGAGGATTAATCTGGCTGCAGCGTTCTGAACAAACTGCAGTTTAGCAGAAAAAAATCTTATCAATATCCAGGTAAAGAGTATTACAGTAATCCAACCTGGACATGATGAGTGCCAATGCCACTTGTTTTAGTGCAGGGAGTGTAATTAAGGGAAACACTTTCCTCAGAGATTTGACTATCCAAAAGCAGGTAGAAACTGTTCTGTTTACCTGCAGGTCAAATGATAGATAAACAATAGAAGTTCAACCAGCCACGGTAGCAATTCCCCCCACCACATGCAATTCTTTCTCCACCCTTGAACAGAAAAAACTTCTGTTCGATGGATTTGCCAAATGTTATCTTCTCCCCCTGTTTGGCAACCCAGTAAATGAAGAAGTGACCAATTATCCAGAGTGTAGATATTGTCACTCTTCGTCCTGCAACACAACCTCAAAAAAAGAATCCTAAACTTGAACCTCTTCCTCCTGTCTAATCTCCTGCAACAATCCTATCACTACAAGTCCAACTTCTTGATGTGCGATGCCGACAAATCCATCCTATTAGGCTCAGTAACTGAGCCTATCCTGAAAGAATGAGTCCCAAAATCGACTACTTGCTATGCAATTCTATGTAACACTTTGCGCATAATTACCAACACTTGAAACCCCATAAGCCTCATGCTGTCTGCATGAGCGAAAACCAATGTCCTATTTCTGTCACTGGCATCAGATCCCCACCAAAAGCCCTCAGAACCACCATTCTTCTTTTCCCTTGTTGATTCGTGTTTGACCGCCGCAGCCATAATTTTAAAACTACCCCCTTGTACTTTAACCTCCTTCATGAAAATCCTATCCCATCTTGCGCTGTTCATTAGTTGTGATGCCTTGAAAGCCCAAAGAAAACAGCCATAGCATACATAACCTTAATAGATCCCACTAAAATTCCAGTGTACAACACAGCATCAATACCCTCATCATCCCTTTTAAGATCTCTACCATGATGGGCAGCCTCGCTCTCCACTTGCTATTTTGCTCTTTAGCCCACCTTTGTGAAATAATTCTGCCCACCTCACCAGATGATGGCTTATGTAACCAAAAGAACTTTCCATAAAAAGTAACTCCAGACATCTTCCCTGCTATGGTGACCAGTGCAAGATCTTTCAAAATCATCCACATTATGAAATGAACCATGTTCTCACTTACACAAGCCATTTCCTCTGTGACTGACCACTCTGTGCTGCCCCACAGGCTAAAAATTCAGACCATGCCTGTCTATATGCCTGCCTCAAAGATTGTTATCTGCAACACCCTCAATCTCGTAGGACCAAGACCTCTTGAGAAACCACTGTCTTCTGTGCATCTGCTCCCAGTGGTAATCCACAGAATCTTTGCTCTGTGAATGAGACAAAACGTCCAGAATGTTATTGTTCACGCCTGGCACATTTCTAGCCCTGACCACAATGTTAAACATTATGCATACCGACATAAAGTGCTGTAACAGCTTTAAAGGCCTTTTGTCCTTTACTCTCTGTCCATTAACTAGCAATGCCACTGTTTGATTGTCAACATTAAATGAAAACAATAAATGTAACCTTTCTGTATTCACCCAATAGTGAAAGAGCTACTAGCAAGGACAAGAACTTCAGAAAGGCTACGGTCCTACCTTCCTCCAGCTATTTCTGGTGCCAATGATCAGAGTATCAGCTTCCATATCAAAACAGACCGAAACCATCTACTCCGGCCACATTACATTATATTTACACCTGCCACAAAAATATTCCTCCAATGACTACATTATAACTCCAATAAACTTGCTCAAAAAACAAGCCAAATCCTCAAATTTGCCCTGCTGCCACTGAAATTCTCACTCTGTTGTATGGCCACTTTGCAACTGCCATTGCAAAGCCCAGTCATCTACAAAATGATCTTCCTATCCTCACCACCCTAAATGTGAAAGCCAGGTGACCCAACAATGTTTGCAATGTCCTCAGATCCAATCTAGCATCCTTCACTGCCATTTCCAATAAGCATTTCCCTTCCCAACTTTTCCTTTTGGCAATCTGTCCTCCATTTGTACCGTGTCCAACTCAGGTCCTAAAAAAGGTTAGTTGTGTCAGGACCCTCCGTTTGCTCAGGTGCTGATGGGACTCTACGATCAGTCACCAAAGCCCGAAAGGTCATCAGTGCTGTTGCACACTTTCCTTGCCTTACTTAAAAGCAGGAAGTCTTCCAAGTAATGTGTCACAAAATCATGACCAGGGCTTGCTACAAAGCACAACTGTAAAAAAATAGCCTAAAGATTTTAAACAATTTATATGAAATGGAACAGCCAATGGGTCAAACCTTATCCACAAATCTATGTCCATCAAAGGCAAGTCCCAACAAGAGAAAATCCATAGCGCGCACTGGAAGCAATCTGGAAGTAAATTTTATGTAATTTCGCCAATTTAGCGTCTGGTTCACACTGCCTTACCAGACTGCTAGCCACATCCACTGAGACAGACGTCACTAAAGTAGCCTCATTGGCTATGAAGATGTTTACAGATTGCCCTTCTGGCCATGGTAGATTGTGAATCCACCTGAAATCCCCAGTGTAAAGGAAAATAAACAAATGGGTCATTCATGTGCCATTCATTCTTCCTTCTTTAAATTCTTTGCCTACTTTATCATGTAGTACATCAGACATTTCTCTAGCCAATCTTAAATTATCAGAACACCTTCTCTCCCTAGGACCCTTGGTATCCCAACTGGAAATCTGCCTTAAACTTCCATTCCTGTAAAACTGGGCAAAAGGCCAGCCATACAACTAAGCACCCTGTTTTAACTTAAGTAACCACCTTTGTGTCCAAGCTGTTGATGTCCACCCCTTCCCCTTCCCCTTCCTTGCAAGTACTGCACCGTGAATGGTAATTTCCAAAGGCACGCGGCAATTGAGTGACTCTCCCTGCATTTTGTGCAAAAGAAACAATTGATGGACGGAATGCTGGAGAATGCAAACATTCACCCCGAGTCACAAGCATCTGGGTTTAATCCATCATTCTTTTGCTCACCACACCACCCCAGTTTGGATCCATCCATTTGCAAATGAGCCTTGACCATGTTCCTTACGGGAACAGTCCAGCCCGAACCGCCAAGCCAGGTCCTCGCTGGACAAGAAACAAGCATCCTGGAACCGATTACAGGGCATCACCCTTCATCAGCCAGGCTAGCCAGGCTAGCTTTAATCCAGTGGTGCACGGGACCCACGTCTGGGCATACCCTTCCCACTTAGGACACCATATGCGAAAGAAACAATTGATGGACGGAATGCTGGACAATGCAAACATTCACCCCAGTCACAAGCATCTGGGTTTAATCCATCATTCTTTTGCTCACCACACCACACCAGTGTGTATCCAGCCATTAGCAAATTTGCCTTGCCCCTGTTCCTTACGGGAACAGTCCAGCCCGAACTGCCAAGCCAGGTCCTCCCTGGACAGGAAACAAGCATCCTGGGACCGGTTTCAGGGCATCACCCTTCATCAGCCAGGCTAGCTTGAATCCAGTGGTGTAGTGAGCTCGGGACCCACATCTGGGCCTGTGCCTGTCTCTGGTTTCGTTCTCATTTCCCTCACATTTTTTCTCTTTGCCCTTAACATCAGTATCCTCATCATCTTTTGCATTCTCGTGCTGTTTGTCTTTATTTTTTGCTTTCCCTTTGTTTTTCTCCACAGCTGCTCCCTATGACATCCCATCCCATCCCAAACTTCCATGACATATTTTCCCCTCTCCCGCGGAAATCCCGCTAATAAACATTGTGACGATTGTCATGACGTTTATTTGCCGGATTGCCCCGGGACTGCCACTGCCCTAACCAAATAGAAACATCGACATAAATATGTTTGTTTGAAGATTAACACCGTTTTTAAAATGCTTAAAGGAAATAACCAAGACCTATGAATGTACTAAGAAGCTGATGGAGCAGGGTTTCACGAAAATGAAACCTGCTCGAATTGAGTTCCCCTATAATACGTACTAACAATAAGTAGATATAGTAAAATTAACATGCACCCAACACAAACATGGGGAAGCTGTATTACACATGTCTGAACTAACACGTAAATGAATAATAATGTAATAACTTTGTGGTTTAAAAGAAATTGCATGAATAGGCCACATGTGTTTTCCATATTTTGCCTATTTCATCATGCTATAAAGTAATGATTAATGCCGCTTTTTCGCATTAAGCTTATGCTAGGTAACATGAATGGGAAGTAGTGAATGGTGGGTGGTAAAAAGTGATGGTTTCATTATCACATAATTAATAAATGTTCATTTCTATTTACTTTAGTGTGCTGGAGGAAGACGCCATCTTATTTGACTTGGCTATGGTGGGAGGGGGAGCTGTTAGGAGCGAGTTCGTTCTGAAATGAGGGGAAAAAGATGTGCTGTGCACCGTGGATGACATGAAGGAGTGAAGACCAGTGTGTCGCCTGCCAACACATTTTGCTCTTAATATTGGCGAACTTCTTTTAAGCTAATTACTGTGGATATTGCTTTTAAAATCGTTTTGATCTAAAACGCTGTGGATATTGCTTTTAAACTTTGCTTTTAAACTTTATCTACTTGTTTGCACATTGCTACTTTGCACTCACCTGCCTCTTGTCAGCCCGTCCTCGTTCCGCCACGGCTGTTGTGCCGATTGTTGCGGAGGGACGTGGCTCTTCCCCCCTCCTCCCTCGTGCATTTCCGGGGGCAGGATTGGGGATATTAGCACCATGCTTAAGCGAGCCCGTCCGCGCTCGTTTAGCGACTAGCACTAGCCACGCTGCCCATATTCACTCATCTCCTGGAATCAGCCTGGCCCGTGGAGGCTGTTTGAACCCCTCTGTGATAGATGTCTCCACGTTGGGGGGGAATGAGGACCGACCATATGCATCTTGTGAGGCTTGCCCCTTCCGTATGGAGAACCATCTGGGAAAAGGGGACAAGAGTTTGGGTGGGGCAGGGACACACTTGGTACCATCACAACTACATCCTTCTGTGGCACTGCAGGCTTGTATGATTAACTGCAGGTCTCTACCAATGCACACAGATGACATTTGGCTCAATTTAGAAATTAATTCTTGGGATATCATGTTTCTAACTGAAACATGGCTAAAAGACAGTTCCAACCCAGACCTAGGCCTGGCTATTACTGAAGGCTATAGGATGGCCATAGCGAATAGGCCAACCAAGAGACGGGGGGGGGGGACTTGCAGTGATTGTAAGGAAGGAATGGGAAATCTCCTCAAGAAGAATCAAGTTGGCCGGCCCCATAGAGGTTATGTCTTTCTGTATTAGAGTGGCCCCTACTCTTTCGTATGCAGGTCTACTTGTCTATCGACCTCCTGACTCCCTTCCCTCGCACTGGCAGGAGCTTTTTGACACCATTGCAGATATATCTTTAAAATACACTAACTTTTTTGTCCTTGGGGACTTTAATGTCCATATGGACAAAGCAAACTGCCCGTTTGCCTCACTATTGTCAGATACTCTTTTAGGACTAAATTTGACTCAGAGGGTTTCTGCCCCTACACATGTCGCAGGTCATATACTCGACTTGATCTTGACCCCACTCTTAGGGTTTTGGACCCTTTACCATTGACCTGGACTGACCATCTTTTGGTCCCTTTTATTTTAACAGGTCTGACAAAGACCAGTAACCCCAGTTTGGAATCTGAGGCAAGAAGAAACTGGAGGAAGGTTCTACCCGAGTCCACGGGATTAGAACTTCTGAATACGCTTCCTCTACTCACAGGAGACCCCGATCAAGATACATTCATCTTTGAAAAATGGATTACCACAGTCCTAGATAAAATGGGCCCCCTGAGCACTGTGAAATCAGCAAGGAAAAAACCTTCTGTACCCTGGTTTTCCTTAGAACTCTGGCAGGAGAAAAGCCTATGTAAGCGCTTAGAGCGGCTATGGCAGAAAAAGTATGATGCCAGGGCGAAAGAGACCTATAGAACGGCATTAAAAAGGTTCCACAAATTAAAACGCACTGCCTTGAAAGATTATTTTGCGGGTCAAATAGAGGCGTCTGACAATTCCTCTAGAGAGAAGTCTTTAAGATTGTGAAAGGCTTCTTAAAACCACAAGTCTTGAAAAGTCCGATTGTCCCCTCAATGAGCTTATGCGAAGAGCTGGCCACTTTCTTTCAGCCAAAAATCCAAAACATTTACGCATCTTTCCCTAAAACAACCACCTCACAGCCATTGGCTGAGATTGCTCCGACAATTCGGCATGCGGAGGACTGCTCTGAGTTTCGGCCGCTGAGCCTTGGTATTTCTCTGTCAGAACTCTGCAGAGCTAAATCGGGCTCCCCTGCCGACCCCTGTCCACCAAAGTTTTTTAAAATCCTGGCCCCATGGCTGAACCCCGTTCTTAATTCTATTTTGAACTCTTCCTTAAAAATAGGCACCTACCCGGCCAAATGGAAAACCGTGTTTGTCCAGCCAATTCTGAAGAAAGAAGATGCAGACCCAGCAGATTTAAAGAACTTCAGGCCTATCTCACTCCTTCCAGTACCAGCTAAGATACTTGAGAAGGCAGTTCAAATTCAGCTGTCCGAATTCCTGGAGTCTCATAAACTTCTTCACGACTCACAGTCAGGCTTCAGGGCAGGCTAAAGTACCGAGACGGCCTTGCTAGAAGTGGCAGAATCTGTAAGGGAGACGATGGACCAAGGGAGCTGTGCGATGTTAGTGCTGCTGGATTTATCAGCAGCATTTGACACTGTGTCTCACCAGATCCTCCTAGAAAGACTGGCCGCACTGGGAGTGAGGGGAACCACCCTGAAATGGTTCCGCTCCTTTTTGGAGGGGCGCTCCCAGAAAGTGCTCATTCGGCCGTATGTGTCCTCTTCTAGCCCTTTGACATCTGGAGTCCCGCAGGGCTCGGCTCTCAGCCCTTCCCTGTTTAATGTCTATTTGGCCCCTCTGGCCCCTATAATTGAACAATTAGGGGTGAAGGTCATCTCCTATGCTGATGACACTCAGCTTGTGTTTTCCTTTAGAGAACACTCGGAGACTGCATTCTCTAACTTTAGGAGATGCCTTCTAAAAGTGGCGTCCTGGATGAGTGACAATTGTATGAAACTAAATGCTGAAAAAACGGAGATACTCTTTTTTAACCAACCTTCTCCCCCCAGATCAGAACTCTGGTGGCCTGCGGAACTGAACCCCCCTCCGGTACCGTCAACTTCAGCCAGAAATCTAGGATTTAAATTCGATGCCAATCTGTCAGGCAAACATCAGGTAGGCCAGGTTTCTGTTGCTTGCTTTTGGAAACTGAAAGCCCTGAGAAGATTCCTGAAGCTAATGCCAATTAGCTGTAGAAAATCAGTAGTCCATGCATTGGTCATCTCCCAGTTGGACTATGCCAATAGTCTTTATCTTGGGATGCCAGAGTATCTTGTCAGAAAGTTGCAGATTATACAAAATGCAGCAGCAAGACTCAGTAGGAATGTCCCTTTTCGCCATCAGATATCACCACATCTCCGGAGCCTTCATTGGCTACCTGTAAAGAGACGCATTGAATTTAAGGCACTATCTTTCGCCTTTAGAGCATCCCGAGGCCTGGGGCCTACCTACCTTAAGAATAGACTCCAGAAATACCATCAAACTAGGGCACTTCGCTCTAATCAACAGGAGTTACTGGTAATCCCTCGCTTTAAGAAAGCAAGGATTGGCGGCAGGGCCTTTTCGGTAAGAACTACCACTCTATGGAATTCTATGCCAGAACACCTATGGAAATCCCCATCAGAACGGATTTTCAGGAAAAACCTGGAAACTTGGCTGTTCAACCGGATTTAATTACTTTCAGTGCACCATCACCCTCTCTGCTCCTCTGCAAGCGCCGGGACACCTCCGTTGGAGGTAGCTGTGCGCTCTATAAATGACAGAAATAATAAATAATACTGTACCCGAGCGTTGGACCGGAGATGTTCTCTGCAGATAATTTTAATTCATAATAACAGAATGTAAATTTGTATCAGATGTGGGGAACATGTGAATAAGCTGAGATTCAGACCATGGGAATTGTTATACACAATAAAACTGTTGAATAAAAGGTGAAGTCATGGTGGCGCGACAACGCCACCTCCCCAACCAACCAATCACTGTGAGAGTTAGAGGGTAAAATGAAACATTTGAGGGATGGGCATGTCAATGTAGACTATAATTAGGGTGTGTGGTGGTAGCTTAGGCTGACAGGAGAGAAGAGGGGCGATGCGTTGCTGTTCGTCGGTTTGCAGAGCGGCCTAGCTGTTCCTATCCGGTCCCGTTCCTGTCCTTGTATCTTGCATTTCCTGATTACCTTTTAGGGAACCTCCATCATCTCCTTGGTCTAGGGGGTGACTTTTTCCTTACAGGCCGATAGGTTTGCATTTAGCCTATATCGTTCTCAGAATCTCAACATTAATGTATTTATTTATGAATCTTTTGTCTCTCCACCTATCCACTCTGTCAAAAATATATTAATATGCATTATTTTAGATGAATCTATTGTCTCTTCATCTATCCCTCCATAAGGTATGTTAATAGCTGTCGTAGGGGCATATTATCAAGGGCCTTATCTCCACTTTTTTGGCTTTAAAAGCCAAAAAAGCGGAGATAACGTTTTTGCCCTATTAACTAGGCAGTGCTAACATGCAGTAGCTCATGTTAGCAGCCTTGTTACCGACGCCTCGCTTTGTATCTCTAATGAGATGCAAAGTGGGCGTCACTGGGCAGTGCAACCTTGCAAATATCACTGATGTGCACATCGCGATATTTACAAGGCTGCCCCAGCATTTAAGCAGACGTTAGTTTTTGGAGAAAAACGCTGTTTTCGCCAAAAACTAACGTCTGCTAAAATGCAGACTTACCTATCCCTAACATTGGGGTGGATTATGCTGATACGACCACAGGGTCGTATCAGCAAGGTTATCGCCGTTTTGCAGGGAACATCGCTGGAAAACCAGCCATGTTCCCTGCAAAACGGCGATTTCCCCGCTATCGCTGGAATTTTTATCGCCCTGGAGAAAGGCGTTGTTAATAACGTGCTACCAGTGTGATAAATTCCAGCGATGGACGGCAATAAATAAAAAAGCGCTAAGCGCGCTTTGCGTTATTTATCGCCGTCCCTAGAAAATCTGCCCCATAATTATTTACTGAATCTTTTGTCTCTTACTCTATCCACTCCTTCATTGCATAATGTAATTGCATAATGAGTCTGTATAAAATGCATAATTACTCCTATCATGAGATTCGATGTTTGTAATTGTGACCGAATGCAGATGAGCTTTTACCTTTAAGATTGAGATTTAAAAAAACTCATTATTAACCTTACTGAGAGTCTGTAATTAATTTGATTAAATGGTTGATAAGTTAGTATTTATCATTGCCATCAACTATTCAACTAATTGGTCCAGCGACTAAATAGAAGGAAATTTGGTATCAATATTAGTTATTTAACTGATGATCCAAAGGGATCTCTAAAAAGAAATCATTGTTGAATGAAACAAATTGACCCCAGCGCATCAGGGATACTGGGTGAATGTGTATGGGCCATTGTAGTGATGTTGTTGAGTATCGATCCCTGTTCGATTATTGGTTTTGGCGCTGGATCAGTTTCTTGGTAGCAGAGGACGGTTTAATTATTGATTAGTTTGGTAATGTTTATTGATTATCTGTTCTTAACATGAAGAGTTACTGTCATGTTCTATGTTGTCTAGAACTCCAGGTACGGAGATACCTGAGGAATCCCTGGAAGGAATCTGCTGGAAGTAAGCAGAAGAAGAGTGTGGTAAAGAAATTACACTGCAGAAGTACTTTGTCTGTTGAAATAATGGCTAAAAGCTACAGAGGTGTGTAGGTGTTATATTTAGGGAAATTTCATATGTGAGTAGAATGTTTGAATAGTGAAGGGTCCACTTCCGAAATTCTAGCCTTGTTTTCAGGAAAATAGCAAGACTCCTTTTACACCAAAAAAGTCCTCTTGTGAAATCTTGGTTTTATCCCTAGAAGAGTAATAGGTCCACCTGGAACTTGTCTGAAGGGTAAAAATAATGCTGGTCGTTATTAGGACTCAGAGTGAGAAAGTCTCTGAAAAAGTGAAAATAATCTCTTTATTTAGTGGAACGGACAAAGTAGCATTGTTTTATGTGTTATTAACAGAATGATAACTAAAGAAAATACAAAACAATATTGCCGTAAGTGTTTGCGAAGGGAGGGTCAGTAGAAGGTGTAATCCTGACATCAGAAAAGGCTGCGCTGACATTAGTCAGGCTGCGGGCGTGTGCTAGACTGTGATTGGTTGGTTGGTGTGAGACACGCTGGTATAGGACGAAAGTTAACCAATAGAGTAAGTAGATATATGGAAAGATTATTTTTGTTTGTTCATGATTAGACCCATTAGTGGAGGAAACCAGAAAATGAAGGTAATGCAGAAGATAAATAATTTTTTCAAGAAAGACAAACCAATTGTGACTAGAGAGGAAATTCCGATTCCGCCTCCAAAAACGCCTGCTTCTCTTATGATATTAGAATGAGGATATCATACCTGTATGTGGTTGGAAAATTGGATTGAGTATACGAAAGGTGAAGGTGTTTTAGCTTTTCCGCAACATGGTACAATCAATGTGAGGATATTGCAGAATTTGAGAAATCGAATGAACTCACTTGTTCCAAACCCTAGATTGACTCAGTATGAAGTATTGGAAGAGTGGGAAGTCGCAGCATTTGAGAGAGAAAAATATAGAATTGGTAATAGAGGTTACAGGAGCATGATGTTCAGGTACCCCTTTGAGAGCAGGGAAGAAAAGCTGAAAAGATGGAGAAGAGCTGTAGTAACGGAAAGATTATACCCAGTTTTAATGGTTGATGAGCAGACTGGAAGTAAATGTAAGGAGAAAAGAAACCATTTAGAGACTCCAAGTGTAAGAGGTGATATGATATGAATGACTCTGACAATGATGAATTGATAGAGGTCATCATGAATAAAAAACCTCCGCCATATGAAGAGAATTTAGGGGTAGTGACTCCAAGTGCCACGCAATTGGGAACTCCGTTGACTCCACAAGTTTCAGATATAGCGAAAGTAATGAAAGAAAATGAAGTAAAGATGTTGAATAAGGCCAGACTAGAACCTGTTCAGAAAATGAATAAGTTGAGTTTGAATGAAGAAGCATTGATGGTACTGGTAACGATTGGTCCTGTAGTTCCATTGTATGGAGATAGACAATATGTCTCTAAAGTGCATGCATTAGCCATGCCAGGAAGTAGCAGTAGGGTTGGTGTCAATGGAGATGGACAGGCAAATGCGAATAATACATTGTTAGATCTCCCGATTAGCGAACTAATAACTGAGGCCCCTCAGAGAAATATCCAATTTGAGCCAAGAAGAATAGGGCTAAATGACACACCAATAGCGGGGAATTCAGCAGGTCCCTCACCAGAAGAATTCAATAATTGGATAAAAGAAATGACGAAACCAAAGCTACAACCAGAGTATAAACGTGAGTCAGTTGAAAGTGAACTTGGAAGAGATGATTAATGGAACAATAAGCCCAGACAGATTGGGAACCTATCATGATGAAGAATTGTTATTTTTGTGTAAAAGTATTACTTGGAGGGCAAAGAACTTGCATGAGAAAATATCGGAAGTTTCTAGTGAAAATGGAGTAGATATAGAATAGTTCAAAGTGTTACAGAAATCTTACAGGTTGGCTTTCATTGACAAGGATTTAGAAAGTTTGAATGCGTCTGGAAAAAGATTGCAGATAAAGGAAATAATTAATATTTTTAAGAAATGGGGAGATGTAGCTCATTGGAAAGTTAGATGGATGAAAAAGAAGGAAGATGCAGCTAGTAAAGGAGCATCTATGTTTCCCATGAAAGAAACAGAACAGGTCGAAAGGGCGTGTCCGATGAGAGAAGTACCTGTTGGTGGATATGTTCATGTCCCCTGGATAAGACAGGATATATTGTCCTCACAAATGATTTTCCTAGGTTAAGAGAAAATCCGGTTGAATGGTACAAACAGGTAGACAGGTTTGTAAAAGTATCAAAAGTTTTGTTAAAATATTTAGATGGTCTGTTTGATATTGTTGTTCCAGCCGATTTATGGAGAGAATGTAAGATTACTGTTGATTGACCAAAGGAGGAATACCCTAGGGATTCTAAAACAGGTGCACCATCAGAAGAAGTAATGAAAAAGTATAATCAGGTAATCACTTATTTACAGGGAAAGATCGCATCAAAAGAAACAGATTGGGTTAAGATTGAGAGAACTACCCAAGAGCCAAAGGAGTCAGTCCATGCCTACTATGAAAGGTTGCTACAGGTATTTAAACAGTATAGTGGTTTTGGAAATGGTGTGGAGGTCGCAGATTTCCTACATCTGGCATGGTATTGCGACGCAGTGGCTGGGTACTGGGCACAGGTGATACAGATGGTGGGGACGATGGTGGGTGTTAACATTGCATGTAGTATTCGACCATGTCTGCTGGGACTACTCCCTGGAATAAGGGCGAACAAGCGAAAGTTCTGTGTGGTTGCATTGCTTCTGGCCAAGAGAAGATTGTCGTTGTGTTGGGGCGGTAGGAGAGCGCCACGGATTCGGCAGTGGATGCAGGACCTGACGTATTGTAAAGAAACCTTGCAAACTTATGAGGAGGAACTACCAACGGGGTCTAAGCCCAGAGACTACTGGCAATATTTGGTTCAATATTTACAAACATACCAGGTTGACTAATTATAATTGTAAGTCCGCACTGTACTCGATGTGATCTCCAGTAACATGGTTGAATTATCCACAATGGATGAAGGATGTTGTTGCACCATGGCCTGTAAGTTGTCTATATGTTGACTTTGTATGTTTTCTATTGGTAACAAATGTCAATAAAAAAAAATAGTGGTTTTGAAAATATTGGAGATGAAGACATGGGACATTTTGTGTATCGTTTTGTGTTTGGATTGAGGCCTGAGATTAGCAACATGATACAGCAACATTTCATTTGTTGTCAGGGCAAGACAGTGGATGAAATCCTACGATATGCAAAGTATTGTAGTGATGAAATTGATAGCAAACATAAAAAGTTGAAGGAGAAAATCATGTGGGCGCAAGTGAAGGTAGCAGAGCAACAAGAAAACAGTAATAACCAAACAAGTGGTCACATGAATGGACAGAGTCAGACTGGACAGAATTACAGTGGAGGTAAGGGAAAGATGAGTAAGGAAGAAGCTATGAAGAAATGTCCTTGTCATGCGTGTGGAAAGTTTGGACATTGGAGGAATGAGTGTAGATCCGCTAAAAAGAATAGCGGGGGAAATCAAAATTTAATTCCACAGATGCAGAATGAGGTGGGTGTAAATCAACAGCAGCAGCAGCAGATAGTTACTCAACAGTTACAGGTGCCACAAGCTCCCATGCAAAGTAATGTGAATGCTCAGGTGCAGAGGTACAATGTGAACTCTGGGTATCTCGGAGGAGACCCGCTTGGTAAAAATCATGGTGTGAGTCAGCAGTATTGGATGCAATGTAATGGAAGTGATTCAAACTCATTTCAATGATGGTGCCTGAGGGGGGAGGAAGAGTGCGTACTTGGCGCATCTTTGGCGGTATATCAGTCAGGTCCATTTGTTGACGGAAAGGTGAAAGGTAATGATATTACATTCTTAGTGGACACTGGTGCTACCTGTTCTACTGTGAGAGCAGCAGAAATTCCGAATCTACCCCTCTCAGAAGAAACTATCTAAGTTGTAGGAGTCTCGAATCAGCATATTAGAACGTCAGTCACAAACCCAATAGAAATTCATATTGGGTACTTCAAAGACATGCATCGGTTTGTGGTATGTGACTCGAGCCCAGTAAATCTCGTGGGAAGAGATTTGCTGTGCAAAATGAACTGCACCATCTGCCCTGATGGAATTGCATTTCAGACCCCAGATGAAGATGTTGAGTTTAAGATGATGTTAGCAAAGCAAGGGACAGAAGTGAATGAGTTGTTTTCACTTCTCACTGATGATAATCTGCTTGAAGAATTAAGGAGTGCCGTGAATCCAGATGTGTGGGATTTTACTGGAAAAGATATTGGCCTAATTACAAGAGTAGATCCGATTCAGGTAATAGTGAAGAATGGTGCTGTGTACCCAAGCACACCTCAATACAAAATGAGTCCAGAAGTGATTGCAGGAGTTGCTCCAGTAATTGACCAAATGATTGAGCAGGGTATCCTAAAGTCCTTGTAATTCGCCTATCATAGGTATCAAAAAGCCAAGTGGGAAGTACCGAATAGTGCAGGATTTAAGAAAAATAAATAAAATCGTATGAACCCTGTTGTCCTGCAGTGCCAAATCCAGCAGTGACTCTTTACCAAATTCCTTGTGATGCAGAATGGTACACGGTGATTGATTTGTGCCAAGCATTCTTTGCAATTACTTTACATCCAGAAAGCCAATATTGTATTGCCTTCCGGTTCGGAGACGGTCTTTTGGCATGGTGCCGAGTTCCTCAAGGGTACACAGAGAGTCACTCAGTTTTTAAACAGATCTTGAAAAAATGCCTGGAGACTTTGATCATGCCAGGAAATTTGGCTTTGGTTCAATATATTGATGACCTACTTGTGGCATCAAACACACAAGAGGCATGTGTGACTGACATAATTGACTTATTGGACCATTTGGCAGAAAGAGGACACAAGCTGTCCCCAGCAAAATTACAATTTTGTAAGCAGGAAGTACAGTACCTTGGACAGAAAATAGAAAAGGGAGTAAGAAAAGTAACCCCAGAAATAATCTGTGTAATCAGACAGATACATCCACTCAGAACTCAGAAAGAGGTGCGATGTTTTTGGGAAAGATTGGATACTGTTGTCAGTGGATATGTGGTTTCTCACTGATTTTGAAACCTCTACAGAGGTTGACACGAAAAGATCCTATTGTTTTAGATGATGAAGGTATGGAAGCATTCATAAAATTGAGAAGCAGTCTCTGTAGAGCACCTGCATTAGGAATGCCAGACTATACAAAAGAATTTGCATTGTACCGTTGTGAGAGAGATGGATGTACACTCTCAGTCCTAACTCAGAAACATGGAATGGCACGATGTCCAGTAGCATATTTTTCTGCTACTTTGGATACAGTGGTTGCAACCTTGCCAGGATGTTTGAAAGCAGTAGCAGCTACTTGCAGTCTAGAACAGAGTGAACCGATTATGATGGGTTATCCTGTCAAAGTGTATGTGCCACATTCTGTTGAGATTCTTTTGACTCGCACTAGAACTCAGTATCTCACTTCTAGTTGGCTAAGTATGAGAGAGTGATTCTGGGTGCTGAAAATGTGACTGTGGTCAGATTCACTACAGTGAATCCAGCAACTCTATTGCCCAATTCTCGCTGTGAGGAAGTCAGAGAGGAAGTGGCTCATGATTGTCTGGATGTGATGGAGTTGTGCACCAAACCTAGGCCAGATATAGAGAATAGTCCTTTGGAAGAATCAGATTGTGAGATATTTGTTGATGGGTCGTGTTTGAGGAACGAAAGAGGTGAATTATGCACTGCCTATGCTGTTTGCACCTTAGAAGGAGTTATTGAAGCATCCTGTTTAAAAGAAGTAAACTCCGCCCAAATGGCTGAGCTGATAGCTCTGACTAGAGCATGCAAAGTTGCCAAAAGCCTGAAAGTAACAATATTCACAGACAGCCAATATGGATTCGGAATTGTACAAGATTTCGACCAGCTATGGATGCAAAGTGGATTTCTGACTTCCTCATGTTCCCCTATTCAAAATGGTAAAATTGTAAAAGAGCTATTGGATGCTTTACAATTGCCCAAAAGAATTGCAGTAGTCAAATGTGCTGCACATCAATCAGGAAATGATTATGTGACAAAAGGCAACAGATATGCAGACCAAATTGCACGATATTGTGCACGAAACACAATGGCTTTAAACAGATCAATTGAAAGAGGAAATACCAAATACCATCTTATGTTTATAACTACAACATTTGAGACTTGGGATGAAGTGAGGCAGATGCAGGAAGAGGCACGTGATGAGGAAAAGGAAATTTGGAAACTTACAGGCTGTAGAAAAAGAGCAGATGATGAACTATGGGTTTATCAGGATGAGAGACCAGTTTTAACAGACTCTTTGCTTTCTCACATGGCCAGGGTTTACCATGGACATGCACATATTGGAAGAGATGCAATGATCAGACTCTTCAAGCAGACATGGTATAATCCAAAGTTCAAGGTCATTGCAGAGAGCCTTGGCCAGAGATGTATTATATGTCAGCAGCGAAATCCATGGAGAAAGACAGTTGTAAGTTGGGGAGGAATTGGGAGAACAGGAGGTCCATTTACCCGTCTGCAGCATGATTTTATAGAGCTTCCCCCTTGCAATGGGCTCAAATATGTGCAAGTCATTGTTTGCCTATTCTCTCGTTGGATGGAAGCTTACCCCATGAGAAGAAATTGACAGCCTCACAGTAGCCAAACTACTTTTAAGAGAACTGATCCATGGATTTGGAATTCCAGTCACTTTGGAAACAGATAGAGGAACACACTTTAATAATGAGATAATTTGGCTGATTCGTGCAGCATTTAAAATTGAATAGAAGCTGCCCTGTGCCTATCGACCTGAAGCATCTGGAATAGTCGAGCAAATTAATGGCACTATAAAATCCCGATCAGGGAAAGTGTGTGCATCCACATCACTGAAATAACCTGATGCTTTACCCCTTGTGCTGAGAAGCATCCCTGACAAAAAGACTTGATTGAGTCCCCATGAAATCCTCATGGGAAGAGCAATGAGACAGGCATATATACCAGTGATCAAACTGATTAGTATATCTGAATATATGGTGCTTGACTATTTCAGAGGATTGGCTAAACTGGTATGTTCTGTGTCTCACCAGGTTGGAGAAGATGCCACAACAATACATTGAAATCAAGCTCATGATCTGAGTCCTGACGAGTGGGTCTATGTCAAGAAACATGTAAGAAAATCGTCTTTAGACTCCAGGTGGCACGGACCTTATCGAATCATCCTGGTGACGACAAAGGCAGTGAAGTGTGCTGGCTTACCAAATTGGATTCACGCAAGCCAAACCAAATGAACCCTCGATCCACTTGAAAGACTGAAAGAGCCACAACTGGTGAATCAAGATCAAAGATCAGTGGCTGAAGTGTGTGAAGCTTATGAATCTAGAGTGACAGATTCTGATGAACCAACAGATGGTGAACAGCCAAGCACAAGTCGAGCAGAGTGGATGAGAGATTCTAGGGTTCCAGAGACTGTCGTTGAACCAGAAAGAAGTTAGTTCACTGATGATTCATAAGAAATTGAACTTCCAGTGAACCTGAAACAGGTGAAACTGTACTTGAACCAGAAGGAAGTGAGTTCACAGTAGAAAGGAAAGTTATTGTAGAAACCGAGGAACCTGTAGAAACTGAAAATCAAGAAGTCTGCCAGAAGAAAGGGCAAGCATAAGAACCTGTGAACCAGATGTGGAAGGTGAAAATGTGGTAAAAGCAAAGAAACCAAGGAAAGGTGATAATTGGCCAAGTGGAGTGAAAAGACTAAAGTACACTCTTGTGAAGAGAAGGTTAAGAAAAAGATCAGAACAAAGTAATGAGGTTTCAAGTCAAACAGATCAAAAAGAGCCAGGAAAAGAATCAGTGCGAAAAACACGAAGAGTAAGAATTCCAAGTAGAAAATACAGAGCACCTGAGTGGACTTACGTGATTCTGGAAGAAATTGAAAGCTCAGATCCAAGTGAAGAAAAAGAAAATTCTGACACTGAGCAAGTTGATGAAAGCAAAATAAGACCTCCTTAAAGAACTATGACATAATAAGGTGCAACCTTGGTGATTTAAAGAAAATAAAATAAAGATTCAAAGCAGACCTAAGAAAATTTATTTATTTTATTTATTTATTTTGAAAGTTTTATATAGCGCGAACATGACCACCCAGGGTATCAGAGCGCTTTACAGATTATGCATCACAAGGTAATAAGCATACAAAACAGAATAACCAAAATGACAAATTCAAAGTGAAAATTGTCCAGCATTCTCGTGAAGGCACAGCAAAACACGTCATAAACAACAGAGGGAGAAAAAGATCACAGTCTAGAATTGTCCGACAGACTCATGAACAAGGTGGCTGGACAAGAGTCAACGGGTATCGACCCAGAATCAGAGGAAGGTGCCAGGCTAAGGCAGAAATTTCTTCATCAGGGGGAAGGGAGTTCAAGATCCTCTGAGCCATCCCTGAGAAGGCTCGGTTATAGGTCTTTTTAAAAAAAAAAAATTCCGTTTAAGCAAAAGGGAGCTGGCGCTTCTGGAGGCTTTAGAACCACAGGAGAGTTCCAGTTTCTGCGCAAGGTACAACGGCGTCTTGAAGCGGATGGCTTTGTGAGCCATGCATGCAATTTTTAGCTGTATCTGAGCTTCATATGGCAGCCAATTCAGTTCCTGCAAGTCGGGGGAGATGTGGTGGTATTTTTTTGTGCCAGTAAAGAGCCTTGCAGCGGAGTTGATGGTAGCCCTAAGAGGAGCCGTCCTCACTCTAGGCAGGCCACAAAGTGTTGCACTACCATATTCCAGCTTTGAGATCACTAATGCTTGAACTGCAACCTTTAGATCATGAGCAGGGAGGAAGGGTTTGAGCTTCCTAAGTAAGCTGAATTGGAAGGTCACTCCTTTGGTGAGGGAACTGATGTGCTTCTGCATGTTCAAGCTTTTGTCTAGAATGATTGATGCCCAGAGATGATGCCACGTCTACAAGGTGCGGTCTGCAGTTAAGGGCAGTCAGCTGATTCAACCATTGCTCCATGACGAGGGATTGGTTGTGGGATGAGATCAGTAGAAATTCCTTTTTAAGAGCATTTAGCTTCAGGCGATTGCATGCCAGCCAGCTTTGTGTTTCCAGCAGGACTGAATTGAGGGACTGGATGTCTTCGGGGGAGGCGATCTTCAGGTATAATTGGGTATCGTACGCATACATATGATAGCGAATGCTGGATGATTTTAGGACTTCTGTCAGAGGCTGCATAAACAGGTTAAAGAGCGTGGGGACAATCCTGACCCTTGTGGTACCCCCAAGGTGACTGGTGAAGGGTGGGAGATGGATTGGTTCACCTTGAAGCTTTGGGTTCTGTTCTGAAGGAAGGAACCGGCCCAGACAGCCCCATCCTGTGTTCTAGGAGGTCAATTAGGTGATCATGTTTGACAGTATCAAATGCTGACGAAAGGTCTAGAAGGATCAGTAATAGTCAAAGGTGGTTCTGTCGGGTTTCAAAATAATTCAAATTGCGCATTTACATGTCACAAGAGTGTCTCTGTGCTCTGAGTGCTCTGGAAAACCGCGTTGGCCGAAATAACGTCCATGATCTTTTCTGTGAAGGGAAGGTTGTCGCGAGGGGGGTGGTAGAAAGCGTGCAGTTTGCAAGAGTGATTGTTGCCCACAGTCACTTCAATGCATAGGTATTCACAAGAGGGCAGGAGGTCCGCATGAATGACTTTCACTGGTAGATTACTACGATGTAAGCATGCAATGCCTCCCCTGTGACCACTAGTTTTGTCCAACCTAATGATGATATCAAAGTCAAAGAAAAAAGAATAAAAGAAAGGTTGTAAAGAAGAAAGCCTTGAAGTGTAGGACTACAATACTATTTTTAACATATTTTTTCTTTTTAATTTAGAGGTATAGATAGATTTTTATTTTTATAAGAAGAGAAAAATGGCTGAAGCAGAAGTGACTGAACTTCAAAAACCTAGTCTAAAACGTAGGTGTATTAAAGCTTGCTTATGGAGTGTCTTGTTATTAATATTTATGTGGATACTATTAACTGTCCTTATACCTATTTTGATGGTAACTGACAAAAGAAACAATACTAATGATGTAACAAGTGAAAGAATGAATGATGTCACTAACGAAACCCCAAATACTAAAATAGTACCCTTTGATGAAAGCATTCTCCATCATGATAAATCAATTAGTGATTTCTCGTTAAACGTGTTTACCAAGTTACTCTATGAGTATGTTGAGACTATAATTGTGAGTGATTGTTATGTGTGCATGCAATTACCTCCGCCTGTTTCTGAAGGGGTGACTTATCACCACCTTCCATTAACCTATGGTGTGTCTTGTAGTATACTTACCAGCCTATTCTATGTAACGGGGAAACTTGAATATCACTTTTCCAATATAGACTTCGTATTTTCTGAAATTCCTGTTATTAAAGAATTAAACAAGGTGTTAAGTGGTAAGAATGTACGGTATATGGGAGAATTGTTCCATATTACTAAAGCTTTAGACATAGAATACGCTTACAAGAATAATTTCACCTGTAATTAAAGGGTTGAAGATAAAATGTCCATAGAAATGGTAGAAAATAGAAAAGAAAGTTTCCCGAAGAACGCTGCTGAACAAAAGTCGTGAATACCACCATGGGACTTTAGAGAAGGAAATTATGAGATGGGCGAAAAATATGCTGCATTGTCCATGGACTGGTCACAGAAAGGGAAGATTTGTCTGCTTAGAACTAAGACTAACTATAATAACTACTTCATTGGTTCTATTGAATGTGAGCAAACCTTCCAAATTACTGGAGGTTGCGGATTGAAGGGTGGAACTGATCCTGTTTTCACAGGAATTTATTATGTGTGTGGCAAGAAAGCTTATCATAGATTGCCTGTCCTTTGGTATGGAAGTTGTTATTTTGCTATAGTTTTTCCTAAGGTGTTCCATATGGAGACCGAAGCAATCATTGATTGAACGAAATAAAGCAAGGACTAACACGTAACAGAAGAGCAAGTTTCTCAGAAATAGTAGGTGATATTTTTGGTGCACTGATACCCTCAGTTGGAGTTGTTCTGAATTCACACAAAATCTGAAAATTGTCCATGGTGGTTGATCGTTAATCTATGTATACTGTTGGTGGGTTCTTGCTGCACTTATATCCTGCTTAAAAGTGAAGGAATTGAGGGATATATAAAGAATATTACGAAATTAAATGCGGATTTGACCCAACTGGAGGTTGATGGTGTTTGGGAAAGAGTTGGTAAGAGTTTCTCCTCTATAAGTAAATGGTTTCTGACCTTTGGAAATAGTCTATTAGGGAAAATAATAATGCCAATAGTCTCAATAGCAATCATAGTTCTAGTAATAATAACAACATATAAATGTTGTAAATGGAAAGGTGAAAGAAAGGAAATAACAGAATCAAAGAATAAAAGAAGAGCAAGAAAGAGAAAAAGAGAAGAAATAGATTTAGAAGAGATAAAAGGAAAATACTATGACAATCAACGATTTAGATGAGGGTGCCATAAAAAGAGAAAAGAGTACAGAGATTTTAATTTTAATAAAAGATAGCACTTGGATTGGTAGCTATTTTATGATGGCTCCTAAAAGCCATCAGAGGGGGGAACTGATGGAGCAGGGTTTCGCGAAAATGAAACCTGCTCGAATTGAGTAACCCCATAATACGTACGAACAATAGGTAGATATAGTAAAATTAACATGCACGCAACACAAACACGGCGAAGCTGCATTGCGCATGTCTGAAATAACACATAAATAAATAATAATGTAATAACTTTGTGGTTTAAAAGAAATTGCATGAATAGGCCGCATGGGTTTCAATATTTTGACTATTGCATCATGCTATAAAGTAATGATTAATGCCGCTTTTTCGCATTAAGCGTACGCTAAGTAACATTAATGGGAAGTTGTAAATGGTGGGTGGTAAACAGTGATGGTTTCAGTATCACATAATTAATAAATGTCCATTTCTTTTTACTTTAGTCTGCTGGAGGAAGACACCATCTTATTTAACTTGGCTATGGTGGAAGGGGGGAGCTGTTAGGAGTGAGTTCGTTCTGCCATGAGGAGAAAAAGATTTTCTGTGCACCGCGGATGACATGAAGGAGTGAAGGCCAGTGTGTTAGTCGCCTGCCAACTACTGTACCCGAGCATGGGACCGGAGATGTTTCTCTGCGAATAATTTTAATTCATAATAAAAGAATGTAAATTTGTATCTAATGTGTGGAACATATGAATAAGCTGAGATTCAGACCATGGGAATTGTTATACACAGTAAAAATAAAAGGTGAAGTCATGGTGGCGCGACAACGCCACCTCCACAACCCACCAATCCCTGTGCGAGTTAGACCATTAAGTTGGATTTTAAATTTCTATTGAAAAATGTCCTTGAATTGTTTTTATATCTACTCCCAAGGTAAGCATTATAATGTGTTATGGCGTAACGTAGTGCTTTTCTCTAGGAGAGGCAGCGTTGCAGCAGTGAAAAACGATTTTGGGGGGGTCGGTGTGGGGGGTGGGCTCAGAGTGAGGGTTTCACTGGCAGGACATGTAAAACAAAAGTACACATGCTACTTTTTGAATACCATTTACCCTTCCCTCTGGGCACTTAGTGCCTGACCTAGGTGTGACTTATGAGCAATAGAAAGGAAGGCTTGGGCCTGACAAAATGCTTTTTTTGTCATGCGAATTGGCAATTTCTAAAACTGTATTCCTAGGCTGAAGGGGCTGGCCAGGAGACAAGCTTTGCATTGCCTCTTTAGGGGTTGCACAAAATGTGCTACAATTCACTAGTGACAATTAATTTACAGCCCCTGTGTAGTCTTTTGTAACATATACTTCAGATCTATTGATAAGTTAAATATGCCAATTCAATATTTTAGGAATCAGAGCACATGCACTGGGACCTGCTTAGCAGTCTCCCAGTGTGGAGATGCAAAAAAACAGCGGCATCAGTCCAGAAAAAATGGGGGTAATCATACAGAAGAGGCATTTACGTACAAGCTCCATTGACCTAAATAAAGTATCCAACCACAATCGCTTTACCTCCATCAAATTTCTTTTTATGTTTTTTAACCGCTCCAAATCCTTCAGTTTCATTAGGTCATGTTCTCCCGGGTACACTAGTTGGCATCTCCAACTATTAAATAAGGCGGATTATGTTGTAAACAACTTGCCTTATCTCATACCTCCCTTCCCACACCACTTAACCTTAATTCTTGTACCACTAAACCCCAGTTGCTTTGCAAAGCACCTTTACTTTGCCTCCCGTGCTGCCCACTTTAAGAATGAGTGGCTACCTATCCATACAGTAACATAGCCCCTTGCTGGACCAGGAACACACCATGCAAAACAACCTGCAACAATATAAAATTAACGTGGTATCACAACAATTGTGAGCACCTGTATACTCTCATGGGCGAATAGGTCGCTTTTCAAATCCTGATTGAGTGATTGATTGATTGATTGATTGATTGAGAATTGACAATCAATAATCAGACCACACACAGCGCCTATAACAGTTCAAACTCCATTAATTTGGCTTCTTTATTCTTTCAACAGAAAGCCCTCTTACCGCTGCTTCAGTAGCTGCACCTATCCTGAAATAGTATGTCACAAATTCTCCCTTTGGCAGCAGCTGAAAACTAGACCGTTTTGACCCACCCGCATACCAAAACAGTCCTTCCCTCTCTCCCCCGATCCACTACTGTGAAAAATTCTCAACAACCATCCCGGGCATATGCCATCGATAGGATACCCAAGTAAAGCCACAAACTACTACTTTCTAACAAAAATCTTAATTGTGTTACTTTTCTCTCTCAATTCGCTCCTACCCAATCCCACTTTCTTACCTTCGCCTAAGACCTTGGATCCCGAAAGTGCCAAAAAATATCCACACCATTATCGACGAAAATGACACCACCTCCTTGGTATCTCCACACACCATTCATAGGGCTGGTATAATCCCTCACAACAACACCACATTTCTGGGCTGCATGATTTTCTGCCCACGTGCTCCCTTGCTCAACGCTCCAAGACCCTCATCCTCATTTCCACCGGCTCTTATCCCCACAGCAATCTACAGTTCAATTTCGATTACTGCCAGCTTAACTGCTATAGTTGCAGGTGACAAATCTTTCTCAATACATCAACTATTCTCTTTTTTCCACCAACTTGAAGTAAAGACCACTTCTATAACCACCAAAATAAAAGTGGTTCCCATCAGCAAATCAGAGAGCTAAATAAAAAAGTGGCCCACATTTCCAAATCTGGGCTGTTGTTAACTTAGAAATACAGGCTGTGGGGGTGTTTTGCGTGTTATGCATGAATTTGTTTGTAGTAATATCAGGGAATTCAACTGTACAACCTGGCCTACCAGACCATAAAACAGGACAACAAATAGCCAAAAAGTGGCTAACATACTGACCTATAAGACCAATCCTTCTGGCACTGACAGATTACTCTAGATGCCAGTTTGACCCTGCATATATGCTTGTCTCATTGACTATGCCAACAAGCCTTTGATCAACCAAATCATTCTCTGCTGGCTGTTGTCAAAAGCTCCTCTGGGACTCGCATCTTGCTTGCAGGATTCTCATCCAATGCGAACAAGAGAACACATTTGCAATTTTATTGTTTACTCTGGGACATGTCTCTCTCTGAAAGTGATGTAAAAGTACAAAGAGACGAGTACAAAAACTCTCGGTAACTGCCAGACACTTGCATTCCTCGCAGACTGCGGCTGAGACCGGCAGGGCTATGGTAGACACAACCAAAGAAGCTGAGGCTGAGACCAGCAGGGCTATGGTAGACACAACCAAAGAAGATGCGGCTGAGACCGGCAGGGCTATGGTAGACACAACCAAAGAAGCTGAGGCCAAGACCGGCAGGGCTATGGTAGACACAACCACAGAAGCTATAGACAAGACCGGCAGGGCTATGGTAGACACAACCAAAGAAGCTGAGGCCAAGACCGTCAGGGCTATGGTAGACACAACCAAAGAAGCTGAGGCCGAGACCGGCAGGGCTATGGTATACACAACCAAAGAAGCTGAGGCCGAGACCGGCAGGGCTATGGTATACACAACCAAAGAAGCTGAGGCCGAGACCGGCAGGGCTATGGTAGACACAACCAAAGAAGCTGAGACCGAGACCGGCAGGGCTATGGTAGACACAACCAAAGAAGCTGAGGCTAAGACCGGCAGGGCTATGGTAGACACAACCAAAGAAGCTGAGGCCAAGACCGGCAGGGCTATGGAAGACACAACCAAAGAAGCTGAGACCGAGACCGGCAGGGCTATGGTAGACACAACCAAAGAAGCTGAGACCGAGACCGGCAGGGCTATGGTAGACACAACCAAAGAAGCTGAGGCCAAGACCGGCAGGGCTATGGTAGACACAACCAAAGAAGCTGAGGCCAAGACCGGCAGGGCTATGGTAGACACAACCAAAGAAGCTGAGGCCAAGACCGGCAGGGCTATGGTAGACACAACCAAAGAAGCTGAGGCCAAGACCGGCAGGGCTATGGTAGACACAACCAAAGAAGCTGAGACTGAGATCGGCAGGGCTATGGTAGACACAACCAAAGTAGCTGAGGCTGAGACCGGCAGGGCTATGGTAGACACAACCAAAGAAGCTGAGGCCAAGACCGGCAGGGCTATGGTAGACACAACCAAAGAAGCTGAGGCTGAGACCGGCAGGGCTATGGTAGACACAACCAAAGAAGCTGCGGCTGAGGCCGGCAGGGCTATGATAGACAGCAGAGCGGGCAGGTGAGTCGAGACATAGTGAGGAGCAGATGGTACAAACAAAGGTAGAGTAGAATGGGGTTGTACTGTTGCTGGCAGCTGCTGTGGCTGGAGAAAGCAGTCTAAATTAGATTAAGCCCCCGCTTCCCACTAGTGCCTCTGTGCCCAGTCACGGTCTGATTACCAGTCAGTCAGTCAAAGCTTTTATTTCGGTAAAATACCATAAAAAGACATAAATAGTGATATGCATTAAAACATAATTAAATAGACATTGTATAGAGTGTAATCCATTGAAGCATTAAAATTATTAAATGAAAAAAATTACACAAACGAAGGAACAAAATTATTCCACAATAATTACCAAGGGTTTCCTTTTACAAACCATTGTGATGTAGTAGCTGAGTCCCACGGCTTTTGTGATAGGCATTGGGAGTACAATGCATCTGATTGCTACATTAAACCAGGGATAATCTGGTATATTTAAGTGACTCTGCACACCTATAACGAAATGAAAAGGCCATTGTGCATGGTGAAACCGGAATAACAGTGTAAGAGGTGACAATCTGGCCTCTGGCTTTAGAAATTCAAATAGTGCTTGCCATGTGCACCAAAGCAGAGCTCTTCACTGGCTCAATTATCAGTGGGGAGGATGCACCGGCAGAGCGGCTGGTTGGGTCCGGAGCTCAGCCGGAGAACGGCAAAACACTGAGGCTGGCTGGGGTCCGATGATGACACAGAAGCGATTGTACTGCCCTCTGAATAGGGGTGTTCTCCACACTCAAACGTCTCTGCTGCACACTGCTAGTGTGCTCTGACCCAGCAGTGACACAGCAGCACCCGAGACAGCATGCTGCACATTAGGGACTGGAGACGTACATGTCTTCTGCTACATGACTGAGTCAGTTAAATGTTTGGCATCCAGGAGGTGTGGCAGAGTCATCCCACCACAGGGCCTAGGGCGACTTTCTTAGATCACGTTACCAGTTGAACTCCGCTGATAAGCGTGACTAATTTGAGACTCTGCAGTGATGCAGGGATTTATCCAGAATGCGGTACTCTAACTTCTGATGCATGGTACTTGGCAGGGCGGCCAGAGTTACCAACAGTGGAAATAATTCCAACAAGCATTGGCATAGCCAATAGGTCTCGCCTTTGGGACCTTATGTGTTTAGGCAGAATTTGTGGCTATCTTGTAGAGCATTGTGGCTGCTGTGCATTATGTTGAAAAGTTATATTAAAAAGCGTTAAGCATTTTTGTTACCTTTATAGAAACGAAGATGATATTACATATAACTGATAAACCTTATTAAAAAAAGGTTTTAAATAAAAAATATCTTCTATTTTTTTTGTACTTGCATGTGACGTGTAATTATGTGGCACTTAGTGGTATTATTTGGAGTGCATTTTGCATTGAGTGTAGTGTAATTATGTTGTATATAATTATGTGGCACTGAGTGGTATTGTGTGGAGTATATGTTGTATTTAGTAGTGTTTCATTATGTGGTGTGTAATTATGTGGCATTTAGTGGTATTTGGAATGTATGTTGCATTGAGTGCAGTCTAATTATGTAGCATTTGATTATGTGGCAGTGTGTGGTATTATGTGGTGTGTATTGATGTTGCATCGAGTAGAGTGTAAGTATGCAGCGTGTAATTATATGGCACTTAGTGGTATTATATTGAGTGTAATTATGTTGTATTGAGTAGAGTGTAATTATGTGGTGTGTAAATATGTGGCATGGAGTGGTAATATGTGGAGTGTATTTAAGTTGCATTGAGTAGAGTGTAATTATGTGGCTTGTAATTATGTGGTAATAAGTGGTAATATGTGGAGTGTATTTAAGTTGCATTGAATAGAGTGTAATTATGTGGCTTGTAATTATGTGGTATTTAGTGGTATGTGGGGTGTATTGAAGTTGCATTGAGTAGAGTGTAATTTTGTGCCTTGTAATTATGTGGTACTGAGTGGTAATATGTGGAGTGTATTTAAGTTGCAATGAGTAGAGTGTAATTATGTGGCTTGTAATTATGTGGTACTTAGTGGTATGTGGCGTGTATTTATGTTGTATTGAGTTGAGTGTAATTATGTGTTGTGTAACTATGTCATGGTGAGTGGTATTATGTGGAGTGCATTTAAGTTGCATTGAGTATAGTGTAATTATGTGGTGTGTATTTATGTGGCATAGTGTTATTATGTGGAGTCTTTTTATGTTGCATTTAATAGAGTGTAATTATGTGACATGTAATTTTGTGGTAGTGCGTGGTATTATGTGGAGTGTTTTTATGTTGCATTGAGTATAGTGTAATTAAATGGTGTGTAAATATGTGGTACTGAGCGGTATTATGTGGAGTGTATTTATGTTGTATTGAGTAGAGTGTAATTATGTGGCTTGTAATTATGTGTTACTGAGTGGTAATATGTGTAGTGCATTTAAGTTGAGTGTAATTATGTGGCTTGTAATTATGTGGTACTTAGTGGTATGTGGCGTGTATTAATGTTGGATTTATTTGAGTGCAATTATGTGTCATGTAACTATGGCACACTAAGTGGTATTATATGGAGTGCATATATGTTGGATTGAGTACAGTGTAATTATGTGTCATGTAATTATGTGGCACAGTGTTATTATGTGGAGTGTTTTTATGTTGCATTTAATGTAGTGTAATTACGTGACATGTAATTATGTGGTAGTAAGTGGTATTATGTGGAGTGTATTTATGTTGCATTGAGTAGAGTGTAATTATGTTGTGTGTAAATATGTGGTACTGAGTGGTATTATGAGAAGTGTATTTATGTTGCATTGAGTAGAGTCTAATTATGTGGCATGGAAATATGTGGTATTGAGTTGTAATATGGGGAGTGTATGTTGTATTTAGTAGAGTGTAATTATGCCTGAAGATAATTGTAAGATAAGTAATATGTGGCTAGAAGTTTTTATCAGATATTACCAGGTCTGTGCAGCGTGAGGGACAGATCTGAAGTACACCAAACACTACGAGCAGAATGCCAGTGTGGACCATAAGCATAAGCATGAAGTTACATGTTTAGATACAGGTATATTTTATTGATGCCTAGAGAGGAAAGGGGGTCAGGCATGTTTTAGGCATATGTCCTAAACATATCATCTCTCCCAGGGCTGGTTTTAGGGCGGTGTGACCGGTGCAGCTGCACCAGCAATGAGTTTGGGAGCAGTGAGGTGCTGTGTTACAAAACAACTTATTGGTTTAAGAGCAGCTGCTGAGAGTTCTTTGTGCGTCCACTACATTTCAGGTAACAATCAAAATGTCAAGATAATGCCGGTGGCTAAGACTCGTGTTAGGAGAGAGAACAAAGTTTTGTCAAGTGGCAGTAGTGCACAGGGCTAACATACCTACTGCAAAGAATGTGTACCATGCGGATCACAGAATTGTATTTATGTGGATAGCTCAGCGGGTTACTTCCTTTGTCACAGAGATCCTGTCGTTACTTGCTGTTCTTAAGTTACAATCCTAACATAACACATACGAACTGCCATCAGAGAGCTGCATCGTCTAGGTTAGAAAGTGATGTTTTTTCCCCACTCTTTCATCATCCTAATGTTGTTAAATAAAAGGATTGATTTGGGTAGAAAAGTGAAATGTGGACATGTGCTAATATTACTGACATTTGCCTGGGCGGATTGCCAAACTAAAAGAGGAAAATCCTGGTAAATCTGGGACGCATGGTGTAGTCTCCATTTTCAGAGCATGTTTCCATCGTACTTAGGTGTCAGGCGTAAGTAAACAAAATAGCCTGCCTTTTTTCGTGGGGGGGTATTGGATCTGTAGCACAAAAACACCTTTCTGTCTCCGAGGACATACCAGCTGCCCGCCTTTCAAATAAGAAAGTACATGTGGGGAACTGATAAGGGTGCTGACAGTGTGACAGAGTCTGAACTTCGTAAGCGCTACACCTCGCACACACATCTTAATATCCTAGAAGAGGCTGCCCCCTTCTGCTGAAATTGAGACCTTGGCTGGAATGACAAAAGAATCGGAAGAGAATTGGGCGGAGGCGCTAACGTGGGTGCTGATTTATGTCTCTGAGCCGCGTATGACCTGCTACATTCAAAGAAATTCTTTCACTTACAGGCAAAGTCTGCGCTGCACATTTTTAGTCTGTTCTCCTTTTTTGAAGCCCTGACGATAAAAAGAAGCATAGGACAGAAGGTGGTGGTTGATTGGACGGTCTGGGGAAATGCAATCGTGTAAATTGCCCATACCCCTGCGAACCTTTATCCGACGTGTGCACACAACTTAAGCTTCCAGCCAGGATTTAAAGGCACAGGCACTTCTAAGAAGTGTTCGATGTAAATAAGTGCACGTTGAAGTGAACGCGCTCCCTTAGCTTGAGGCAGTGTTCATGGCTGCCACGAGGTTTACTCTTAAGGGAAAACAAGGAAAAACGCGAGCGTCATCTGTTTCCAATTAACGAAAACGCGATAATTGGAAACAGATGCTCCCGAACACCCTAGGCCAGGGAACAAAGACGGCGGGACATGCACCTGCCTTGGACCAATTGCGTGCTGTCTTTTTTAGAAAGAAGCATGCACAGGCCAATTACGGGTTAATTAAAAAAAAGCACACGCACGAGCGTGTGTTCAGAGTTCAAAAGCCCTTACTAAACGATTTGCAGGGCAGCGCATGCGCGTTAGGTCAGGCGAGACCTAAATATGCAACACTCTTATCTTCTCTCTTGCATGCTCCAGACCACTACTTGACACACCATTTTCCTTGTCAAAAAAAGGCCCACCCCTGTTTCTCCCGGCGTAAAGGAATATATCTGAATGGACTATTTAACTTCCTTTTCCTCACCCCACAAGGAAAGGCCGTTATATTTTTCTAGAATGACTGCCACATCATTAAATGTGCTCTGACTTAATACAAGTTCTCCCTCTGATCCTTTATGCTGTGTCCTGACAGTGTCAAGCTCAACCATCTGCAGAAAGTCCTCCCTACTCGGACCACTTAATGCACAAAACTTTAGTGGCCCAACAATACTTGGATGTCCTTCACAGTCACATTTTATTCCTCACCAGTGTCTCCTCAACCTCAATCTTCCCACCTCATTATTCTCTAGCAAACCTGAGTGAACCGGTAAAAGTTGAAAGTTTGGTGCTGTTTTATTTGCAATGTTTGCTTCCAGGCTGCTTTTTTTTTTAACCCAGCCTCCATTGTGTCATCCACTGACATGTAGTTAACTGAGCTGAGTTCTCCCACAATAAAATCATGAACTGACTGCCATTCAGGCCATGAAAAATTCTGAATGAACCGGAACTCACTTTGTTCTTTCTTTGGCACCATGCTTATTGGGGATATAATCAACCTCTCAAAGCAGCCATGTATCAAACAGACCAGTGCTCTCTGGCTGGACCTATCAGGCCATTTTTAGGTCTCGGCTCGAAGGCTGCGCTTGAGCAGTCTCGATCCGAGATTTAATGACTTGGAGAAGAGGGGCTTGAACCCGCCCCTCTTCTCCCCTGTTCTCCATTGGCTGGCCTCTTCAATACTGGCCAGCCATTGGAGAAGAGGTCCCGTCACTCCGATCATGCCCCGTCCTTTTCGGATCGGGGGGCGTGTTTTTTGCAGAAAGTCTAATTATCTCCTCCAGCCAATGGCTGGAGGAGATAACAGCAAAACACGCCCCCAAATCCGAAAAGGACGCTGCGTTTCTCCGAGGCATTTCTGCTTTGCCTCGGAGAAAGGCAGTGGTGTGCTTGCAGTGTATTATTGACTGTGTCATCGAAAACGAGAAGCAACGCTCGTCTTTTACACAGTAAAGAAATATTTTGTATTTCTCATTCAATCACTTAGTGTAAGGTGCAGTATTTTGTGCCATTTTTGCATCGTGAGGGTCTCTCGGTGTCATAAATCGTTTGTGGCTGAACACCCCCTGGATTGAGAGAAAAAACATCTCAGTGACAGTCCATCCTGCCTCTGTATATGGATGCACACTCATGCGTGCATTTGCCGGAGCCGCTTTGCAGCAAAAAAAAGGAGAAAAAAAAGGTGAAGTGCGCTGACTCACTCTCCCAGAATCGTGCGTGTTGCCGCCTCACTCATGTCGGTTGTCAGGGAAGAGTCACCGGCGAGCAATACTATGGTAAGCAGGTGGGAAAAGGAAACTGAAACTGCAGCAGTTTCTTTCTGGAAGCAAGCGTGGCACTTGCTTGCCACGGATTAGACCGGCTCCTTGTGCGGTTTTTGTGGCGGGGGCGTCGGTGGTGGCTGCGCGCCTTAGGCCGACGCTGTACGTCAGCAGTTCCTCTAAGCGTGAAAAATGCCCAGGCATGCACCGCTATGCGCGCCCTGGCTCCTAGCAGCCCTGTCCCGCTCCCAGAACGACTTTTCCTGCGATCTGGTTCATAAACGCTAGAATAGTTTACTGCGTAAAATAAGTGGCCGTTTTATAGCTCAGGAAACGTGGCTGTACAGGAATAACTTTGCAAGTATGTGCATGGGTGGAGCGAAGGGTAGCGCGAGGACATCGCATCCACTCCCCCCACCCACTTCCCCCTGCTCTTTCCAAGTGTTGTTTGGCAAGGGGGTTCCTTTCTGCTGCCTGATAGCATAGATTTCACAACCATCTGAAAGGGGAAAACTGTACACACTCAAGAACACTGCCTGAACACAAAATGAAGGCTGCTTGTATTTTCCTCTGCGGAACATGTTTTATTTAGTTTTTAGGTCTCGGCTAGCGAACAAGCATTTACAATGCAACGGTCTCGGCATTGTTAAAGTTAGAGCTATTGGCATTGCTCATGACATTTTTTTTGTTTATGTTTTTGTTTTTAAAACATGTAAAGAAACGGCATTGTTATTTACAATGTCAATAGCTTAATCAGTGTGTGTGTAGGTGGCTCTGTGTGTGGGTGCAAATGCAATAGGTCTCGCATTTGAGAGTAATTAAGCTATTGACATTGTAAATAACAATGCCGTTTCTTTAAATGTTTTAAAAACAAAAACATAAACAAAAATAATGTCATGAGCAATGCCAATAGCTCTAACTTTACCAATGCCGAGACCATTGCATTGTAAATGCTTGTTTAACTCTTGGGCACTTATAACCTAGTCTGAAACCAAATTGAAATCCATTCAACAGCAACTTCACATCCTCTTTTTTCATCATAAAACTATAACCAGTACCTCAACTGTTCTGTCTTAACTCTGGCGTAATAGAGGAAGAGGTGTGGCACTGCAGCCTGGGTGGCTCAATCTGGAACACGGGGCTTATGGTACAATCACCAGCGGCAGGTCAGCCGAGCACCATGTGACTCTGGGCAATAGCTCGCTTAATCTTCCTGACAGCCCCCAGTGCCTTGAGACCCTTAGGGGTGATTAGTTCTCGCTTTACAAATACTGGGTTATTGTTATTGTTATTATTTTACCGTCTACCCAGTGTTGCCTCCTACTCCTCCCATCTGATGCTGGGGCTTCCAAGATTTCCCATGTAATCCTTGCACCTGACCCGCTTGATTACCGCAATACGCGAGGGGGCCCTTAACTCCTCATCAAACCAGACTCAAGCCAACCCCCCAAACCTAATCTGGATCTTTGTATCACATCAACATACTCAAATAATGTGCCTCAACAATCTGGATACTTTTAGTAGTAAACACTATCATATATCAGAAAAGCTGCTATCAAGTTATTTATTGTCACTGGCACCCTAGACCTCCTTGACAGCTCAAATCCCTCCTCCTTCAACCTTTCTTTTGCCTTCACTTCCATATGCAGTCACCTGAAAAACTCGACATATTTACCCTTTCCAATTTCTCTCCTTTGTGAAAGCTATCAAATTCACCCGACGGATTCGACACCCTCAATTAATGCAACTTATTATCTTTTTTGCTTGTCTCCTGTGTCCCATTACTGTCCACTTGCTCTGCCTTACCACTTCTTTTCTCCCTTCTACCACTTTGGCAATTTCCTGTGCCCCTATACTTTGATCCCAAACGTACCTGCCCCTCTGTATAAGAATCTCTGATCCTCCAATTCCAACCTCTCTCCAAACTGACAGATTTGCAAACCACATGCATTTTACAACCCCTTGTCCTTTCCCAGCAATCCCACAGGACCGAACGCACAGAGCCTGTGCTGAAGCCTGCCATCTACTTGTTTGCCTTCACCTTTTGTTTCACTACGGATGTATGATATTACAACGTGGGTTTTTACCACGCGTGCAGTTACATCGCATGCGTTACAACGCATGCGATGTTACAACGCTATGCCATTAGAACGCAAGTCTTTACATCGACTTGCGCTAGATGGCGTGCTGACATTAAAAAAGTGTAATTTACTATTCCAACTCCAGTCCACTTAACAGTAGGGAAGGTGTTGGGATAGTAAACGACACTATTTGTAATGTTAGCACGCCATCTAGCGCAAGTCGATGTACAGACTTGCGTTCTAATGGTATAGCGTTGTAACATCGCATGCGTTGTAACGCATGCGATGTAACTGCACAGCGTGGTAATAACCGTGTTGTAATGGCTGTTCCCCGTTTCACTACAAACCATCTACCTACCTTCTCTTGTCCCCAAATCCTTTGCTTCATCCTCTCTCCCCTCCTCGATCAATCCGGGGAAGATACCAGTGCGGTAACCAGATGACTGGTGGAGAATATTAGGGGAGAGGAATGACGGAGTGGGTGTCTTGGGGAAGAGGGGGCTGCCAGGATCCCACGTCGGCTCTTGGGAAGTTGGTGCAGTGTAACAGATTAAGAGTCTAGGGTTTGGATTGGGTAAGGGATGCAGGCAGGATCTGATGAGTTTCACTCTGAGGTGTGTTTCCCCCCCAAACCTCACAGTTGTCAAGTATTCGTCCCGCCTGCTTGCCCGTATTGTTGCTCGGCACGCGACCTCCTTGCCCATGTTGCCTGAGGGGACTCCTTCCTCGTGGCCAGGTGCTTGCTGGGCTCAGAGCCAGCATTTCCACTCCGCCTCGTTGTAGAGTAGGCCACCGCGGACCCCCTACTGCTTCCGGCCGGCATCTCAGAGCTGTTTTGCGCCCGACGGCCCACCAACATTTCTACCAGCCTCCAACGCTGGTTTGCGCCCCCCCAGGCTACTCCAACCTGAGGAGACCCCAGCACCATCGGGTCTCCTTGCTGTCTCGGCTGTTCCTAACCCCGTCCTGGGGTGCCTCACCTGATCCACCCAAACCCACTTGCCCACAGGCCCCTTCGCCCTGGCTTCTTGTTCTGCCCAGGCCTCCTCCTCTGATGTGGGGGTGGGGGGCCCCTCCACCTCCCCTGGCATAACAACCCTCTCTTCCCTGGCAGCACGCAAGTCCTGCCACCTCTGCTCGGATTCCTGAATAAGCCTACGCTGGTCCCTTATCTTCTCTTCCAGCGTCATCCCACCCCATCTGGGCAATAAGGACGGGGGGCTCTGGCCTCCGATGCCCAGCTCCCTAGGCCGAGCTGGCCCTGGCACGCTGACCCTGTACCCCCCCCTGTGATGGACTGGGTTTTATCAGTGTGGGTGGTCACACACCCCCCAGCCTGGGGTTTAATAACTGTTGCCGCCCTCCATGTGAGGTAAATGGGAGCATCGCCCCAGCGCCCCTCCTCCCTGTCATGGCCTTCTCTCCCTGACAAATTCAGGGCAAAAGCATCCCCCAAGGGCTCACCCAATCACCGTCCTACCCCCCTCTCACACTCACTTCAATGCCTATGCAGGGCCCAGCAGATTGCCGGGCCTGCTCCACAAGGGCCTGACCCCTCCCCTGGCCAGGAGTGCAAACGGTAGTCTCCTCGGAAGCATCGTGCTGCCGCGTACGGGATCACCCATCCCTCCCCTCCTCCAGCTCACTCATGCTGGGCATGGCCGCGTCTTCCAGCAAACGCTCTGGCAGGCTCCGTCTCCGCACTTCCCGGGCTCACTCTTCAGCAATCCCCGCCCCCCTGCCGGACGAACCTTTTTTACTCGGTGGTGGCTTGTCCTGACACGCCAGCACCGCAGCGGCGACCCCAGCAGAAGTGGACCTCTGGGTGAGGGCCATCCCGACCCATGCCTGCTTAAGAACTCCAGACCGCAGGAGGTCTGCCCTGCCCGCCTGGCCCAGAACCCTCAAGGCAGCCCGGACGGCCTCCGCATCGGACGCAGACATCGCTGGATCTTTCAGTACGGTGTGTGTGTGAGGGGGGGTTGGTGGGGGCTGCCTACTACTGCTACCTCAACAAAAAAGCCCTAAAGGCACGGTCCTACCCACACCAATCATCGGATTGGGCACACTACTCCTTTCAGGCCAAACTACCCTACACTCCCTATCCTACTCTATTCTACTCAGTGGCGGCTGGTGATGTTTCAAAGTGGTAGGGCGGCAGGGGAAGGGGCTCAGGGACACATTAAAAAAATCAACACAACCGCATACAAACTCACAAAAGCACACTAACCATAGATCTGTTAAACATAAAATCTCACTATGAACATATTAAACAAAGCCAGACCTAAAAACAGCTACACATGGAAAACAAGCACAGGGACATGCTGTCCTTCACAATCACACTATGGGTGAAGTGTCCCCAGTCACTTAAGCCAGCACTATCACAAATATACCTGCCTTGTGTCATAGCAAACACACCAACAGCCCTCTCACAAACATACAAGATTAAGCCATACACACAGTACCCCTAGTCTTTACACGCAACCTTTGTCTCTCAGATGCACATATCCAACACTGCAGTTACTCCAAGAAACGGTAATACACTTAAGCCCTCTTATGGCAGAAACGTTCATGTATTCCACACCCTCCCTCATCTGCACCCAACTTGTGAGTCTGTAGGGCATCAGTTCATGTTCCCCATCGTGAACAAGGGGAAAAATATTCTTCCCTGACAAGAAGCGGTCACAATCTCTAATATAATTCCTAGGAATCATCAGTGGCTTTATCTTTCCATGGCTGTAGCTGTCCTCCAGTGCAGGAGGTGCAGTGACACAGAGGTTCGGACCCTACTGCACGCCAATTGACCACCACATCTTGAATAATTAAAACAGTTGAGTGATAAATGACATAAACCCGAAAAACATTTTACCACTAAATCGCTCCCGCTCTATCCTTTCCTGTGTGGCCTTCTCCGACAACACAACTCAGCACCCTACAGATATGCAGATATACAGATATGAAGCTGAACTTCCCGACTGATATCTGTGTTTAAACTGAAGGTTACATTTTCTCGCTTGACTCAGCCTTTTATTATCCCAAGGTCAATAAATTAAGTTCAATTAATTTGCATAATGCCATTAATCCTGCGACGAAACTTCCTACAGAGTGGGAGCAAGTGTTATAGCAAAACAAATCATTATTTATTCTTATAACACATATTGGTGATGTAGTAACCAGACGAAAATGAATGCATTTAAATAACATTGAAAAAGTATGATTAACTAAAAGAAAATACGGAATGTACATAACTTTCCTAGGGCATAGCGCAGTAGTAATATCCCGTGAACCATGTTTAATATTTAATTCTAATAATGCATATTAAGGACATTGTTAACATGCCGACGTCAGCATCTTCAAATCACGGTTCTGACTTCACATTTTTGTCTTTGAATAATACGCAATTAATTTCTATATGGCCTAATTTTCTCGCTGGCAATCAAGGGATTGGTACAATTAATTCCAACACGCACGACGGTCCATGCACTACTTTCCTTGCTGCTCGGTGCAGATCATGAAATCATTTACAATGTGCCAGAAAATGTCTCCTTTCTACCTTCGTATAGGCAGTGGCGGCTCCCCCATTAGGGCGTGGGGGCGTCGCCCCACTGCTTTCTCGCGGTGCGAGAAGACAGAAACATAAACGGTAAAAACGACTATTTATGTTTCTGCCTTCTCGCATTGCGAGAAAGCAGAAGTGCCTCTGTGCTTGGTTGGGGGCGCGAGGGTGGGCGGTCCTTCTCGCGGGCAGGGGGGGAGTGGCTTACCCACTGTTGTGGGTACTGACTGTTTGGCCGTCGGCCCTGAGCCGAACAAACAGTCAATACCCACAATAGTGGGTAAGCCACTCCCCCCCTGCCCTCGAGCAGGACCACCCACTCTCCCTTTTTCTCTATGCAGAGAAAAGGTTCCGGCCGGGGCGCTCGCCTGCTGCGCCTATCGGCATTTAGATTGGTGTGCGTAGTGCGTCCGTTGCGTAGCGGAGGGAAGCAGGAAGCTGCCTGCTTCCTGCAGCAGGAACACGAGGACTCACCAGTGACCGGCCTGGAGCGGAGGCGGTGTGGTACCCCGGCACCCACTCAGGTAGGTAGGTTTAATCTTTGATTTTATAATTTTATTGTTACCTTATTCCCCCCCCCCCCGCGACCCCCCCTCCCCTTCCCTCGAGCATGCCGGCTGCCGCTGTGTTTTACCGAGGATGAGGGAACTGTTGAGTGAGGAGCTTTAAAGTATATTTACATCCACATTATGTGATTTACTTCAGTAATTATATATTGTGCATGTAATGCACGACCATTTATTATATTTCTGTATTTTTTATTGATTTTTCTTTATAGCTAGAGTTTTCCAAGTTGTATGAGTAAAGCCATAATCAAGTACAGTTGTCTTGGCCTCAATGCAAAGCATGGGGAAAATTCCACCGAAAGGGCGCAATAGAAATAATATTCTACCAATACACGATAGCGAGGGATACATTCCACAGGCAATAAACATAGAAGAGACATCCAACTGAACTGATAGAAGGGGCATGTCTGTGGAACGGGTCAAAGACTGAACCATTCCCTATACGAAGGTAGAAAGGAGACATTTTCTGGCACATTGTAAATGATTTCATGATCTGCACCGAGCAGCAAGGAAAGTAGTGCATGGACCGTCGTGCGTGTTGGAATTAATTGTACCAATCCCTTGATTGCCAGCGAGAAAATTAGGCCATATAGAAATTAATTGCGTATTATTCAAAGACAAAAATGTGAAGTCAGAACCGTGATTTGAAGATGCTGACGTCGGCATGTTAACAATGTCCTTAATATGCATTATTAGAATTAAATATTAAACATGGTTCACGGGATATTACTACTGCGCTATGCCCTAGGAAAGTTATGTACATTCCGTATTTTCTTTTAGTTAATCATACTTTTTCAATGTTATTTAAATGCATTCATTTTCGTCTGGTTACTACATCACCAATATGTGTTATAAGAATAAATAATGATTTGTTTTGCTATAACACTTGCTCCCACTCTGTAGGAAGTTTCGTCGCAGGATTAATGGCATTATGCAAATTAATTGAACTTAATTTATTGACCTTGGGATAATAAAAGGCTGAGTCAAGCGAGAAAATGTAACCTTCAGTTTAAACACAGATATCAGTCGGGAAGTTCAGCTTCATATCTGTATATCTGCATATCTGTAGGGTGCTGAGTTGTGTTGTCGGAGAAGGCCACACAGGAAAGGATAGAGCGGGAGCGATTTAGTGGTAAAATGTTTTTCGGGTTTATGTCATTTATCACTCAACTGTTTTAATTATTCAAGATGTGGTGGTCAATTGGCGTGCAGTAGGGTCCGAACCTCTGTGTCACTGCACCTCCTGCACTGGAGGACAGCTACAGCCATGGAAAGATAAAGCCACTGATGATTCCTAGGAATTATATTAGAGATTGTGACCGCTTCTTGTCAGGGAAGAATATTTTTCCCCTTGTTCACGATGGGGAACATGAACTGATGCCCTACAGACTCACAAGTTGGGTGCAGATGAGGGAGGGTGTGGAATACATGAACGTTTCTGCCATAAGAGGGCTTAAGTGTATTACCGTTTCTTGGAGTAACTGCAGTGTTGGATATGTGCATCTGAGAGACAAAGGTTGCGTGTAAAGACTAGGGGTACTGTGTGTATGGCTTAATCTTGTATGTTTGTGAGAGGGCTGTTGGTGTGTTTGCTATGACACAAGGCAGGTATATTTGTGATAGTGCTGGCTTAAGTGACTGGGGACACTTCACCCATAGTGTGATTGTGAAGGACAGCATGTCCCTGTGCTTGTTTTCCATGTGTAGCTGTTTTTAGGTCTGGCTTTGTTTAATATGTTCATAGTGAGATTTTATGTTTAACAGATCTATGGTTAGTGTGCTTTTGTGAGTTTGTATGCGGTTGTGTTGATTTTTTTAATGTGTCCCTGAGCCCCTTCCTCTGCCGCCCTACCACTTTGAAACATCACCAGCCGCCACTGCGTATAGGGAATGGTTCAGTCTTTGACCCGTTCCACAGACATGCCCCTTCTATCAGTTCAGTTGGATGTCTCTTCTATGTTTATTGCCTGTGGAATGTATCCCTCGCTATCGTGTATTGGTAGAATATTATTTCTATTGCGCCCTTTCGGTGGAATTTTCCCCATGCTTTGCATTGAGGCCAAGACAACTGTACTTGATTATGGCTTTACTCATACAACTTAGAAAACTCTAGCTATAAAGAAAAATCAATAAAAAATACAGAAATATAATAAATGGTCGTGCATTACATGCACAATATATAATTACTGAAGTAAATCACATAATGTGGATGTAAATATACTTTAAAGCTCCTCACTCAACAGTTCCCTCATCCTCGGTAAAACACAGCGGCAGCCGGCATGCTCGAGGGAAGGGGAGGGGGGGTCGCGGGGGGGGGGGGGAATAAGGTAACAATAAAATTATAAAATCAAAGATTAAACCTACCTACCTGAGTGGGTGCCGGGGTACCACACCGCCTCCGCTCCAGGCCGGTCACTGGTGAGTCCTCGTGTTCCTGCTGCAGGAAGCAGGCAGCTTCCTGCTTCCCTCCGCTACGCAACGGACGCACTACGCACACCAATCTAAATGCCGATAGGCGCAGCAGGCGAGCGCCCCGGCCGGAACCTTTTCTCTGCATAGAGAAAAAGGGAGAGTGGGTGGTCCTGCTCGAGGGCAGGGGGGGAGTGGCTTACCCACTATTGTGGGTATTGACTGTTTGTTCGGCTCAGGGCCGACGGCCAAACAGTCAGTACCCACAACAGTGGGTAAGCCACTCCCCCCCTGCCCGCGAGAAGGACCGCCCACCCTCGCGCCCCCAACCAAGCACAGAGGCACTTCTGCTTTCTCGCAATGCGAGAAGGCAGAAACATAAATAGTCGTTTTTACCGTTTATGTTTCTGTCTTCTCGCACCGCGAGAAAGCAGTGGGGCGACGCCCCCACGCCCTAATGGGGGAGCCGCCACTGATTCTACTCCAAAATTCACTTAGGACCCTTCCCCAATGGTGCTGGGTGCTGGAAGAGGAAGAAACCTCCTCCCCTGCACCCTATAAGTCCCTCGCCCTAACCTCACCCCTTGCCCAACCCCCTGACTCCAAGACAACTTGTCCTTCCACCTATACTGCGCGAAAACCCCAGGGAAAGACTGCTCTTTCGATCTTACTTCCCCCGGGGGTCGGCATTCGTATGGTAACAGCTGGGTTTCACATACATTTATTCGCCCTACAGGACAGTACTGTTGAATTCAGTTGATTCGTGGTGCTGCTTAGTGGGAAAGGTCTCATTGGCTGTAGAACTTGCCTTTTCAGTTTAATTGAGACATTTAATTCAATGTTACAAACATACATAAATTTCAGAATGGAATCATTTTCAATATGCTATGCAACAAAGCTATAATTGGGGTTAATTTATCTTATGCAACTAATAAGCACTGACAATAGAGAACTGCTATTTAGATATATTGTTAATGAAAGGAACACAAGAAACAGGGTGGCGTTTTGCGATTAAAATGATCCGACTGTTGCCCACTGCAGCATGTGTGCACTTGAGTAACACTGCGGTAAAGTTTAAATGGTGGAGTTTGTGACTGTGATGTTAATTCTAAGAAACTCATCATAGATCTTCCAGAGTCATCATTTCAGAATTATAACATTTTCAATTTTCTTACAAGGATATCATTGTTGCTTATTTGCCCTATGCAACTATCAATCATTGACAAAGTAAATAGTCCCGGCGGGCGATAGGTGCAATGCTTCGGGTATTAAAAGATGGATACAATGGAAAAAGAGGCGAAACTATGCGGCACACTAGATGAGAGTTCAGCTTAAATTTTTTAATCCAACGCTGAAGAGAACAGTGAAGGACCTAGGGGAGAAGAGTGATGTGACATGACATTTGTCTGGATGGTGGGCCCTGTGGGACGACACAAACTGGTGGGTTTAGGATTACACGTGTGTCTTAAAGCCGATGTACATTTTGTCCATGAGCGAACTGCAGATCCAGAATTTTAGGTTTACAAGTTACTTGGTTTTCTCCCACAACTACTGAAAGCATATTGGGGCAGGAGCTAAAGACCAAAGGCTCGGATTCGGCATTGGTGTTAGAGGCCTCTCGAAGGCAAGGGTCCAAGCCCCCACCAGACGGGGCACGTTCATCTCTACTACACACTTACTCCAAGGGGATGCCTTTAAATTGTGTGTTATAACCCAATTAGTGCTCCCATCCTTGCGATACCCTCATCAGATGGGGTCCTGGCACCGGCTCTACAACAAGCAGAGCCAGCATTGGGTTTCTTTTCTGTGCCGTGGGGCCTCACGTACCAAAAGTGATCCAAAGAGAGACACAGTTACGTGACAAGGCCCATCTCCATCCCAGCCAATCTCCAGGCTGCATGCTACGTGTGCATACTGCTGGGAGAGGGAGAGTGAAGTGATTTTATTCCGTTGAACTTGCACTTCTATGCTTCTGCCACCATGGGTGATCACATTCTGTATTTATTTACTTCATGGAAGGAATGCTGCCACGGTACTGATAGAGCAGAATGTTACTCTACTGTGACCAGGCGGGCCCGGCGAGAAGGGAGGAATCTTTCTCGCAGTGGGGGTTCGACCTGTGATCAGGATATGTGACAGGACTGGTTTGACTTATTTCATGGCCAATATTATCTGGTACTGGCAGCTGCACTCTTTGATGTGTAAAGAGGAACTCTTGTTCTCTAGGCCCTGCTGCAAGACCGTGTTGATAGATGCCTTCCTTGAGCGACAGGCAAGTGTGATAAGGGAGAAGTATCTAGGTTTCTCTCACTAAGGCAGAAGGAACCTTGCAGGACCCACCTTATGGTGGGCTGCATTAGAACATAAACTGGGAATCTTAGATTCCGACATTGATGTCATGGGCCACTCACAGTGCTAATATTTACACAGCCGGGGGAGTTTGAGTAGATAAGTACAGTGTTGCCGCACATGGGGGTGTAATTCTACCACAGCCAGGCAACATTTGGACAACCCACAGCACTAAGCTTCCGTTTTAAGTTCAATGGGGGGTCACTTACAACGAAGCACAGTTAGGTGAGTAACGTGGTAATGTCCTTTAGGAAGTTAATGGACAGTTTGTAGTATACAGACATGCAAGTTTGCGAAGGCCTCCAGTATAAGCAATAGAAGCTGGGCAGGCAGGTTGCATGGTGAGGACGATCACAAAAGTATAATAGCCTGGGGTGGCCCCTCTGGTAAGATAATTTCACACTCATCCCACCTGGACCCCCTGTGTGTGAAACGTTAAGTGGTGCCTTCCATTAGTGCAGAGGAAATGAGGGCTAGAGAGCATTCCATGGACCCCTGGGCTTTTAGCAAAATGACTACGGCACAGGAGGATTTAGGGTGATACAAGGGGCACAGGTGGTGGGATGGCAACGCAAGACTGTCAGCTCACGCTGGGTAGAAGGTTCCATATCTCTGACCAGAAGGGTACTAGGTGTCAAAACCAGTAAATAGGTTTAACGTATGTGTATATCTGGCCTTATGGCTGTGTAGAGCCATTCTCATTTAGAGGTAGGTCCATGTTAAGATTTTGCAGTTACTAAGGTTCTCATGACCGAAGCGGTCTGTTGTATCTTTTCAAGCGGAAGAGATATAAGTTAGGTGCTTAATCGCTTACAACTTAGCACATTAAGGCAGGCGGTGTATACTTTCAAGTTGCATCCGGGAGATTCCCTCATTAACGACAGCAACTGGTCACATGGCCAGCAGTAAGCAGCCTGGGAAGTCTGTGAGCAAACACCACAGATTACACTGAAACAGGCAAAATTCCTGTAAGAATGGAGGGATACATGGCAAGTACACGAAGACTCCCTTGCTTAATGTCACATATTTTCTAAGCTCATCGGATAGTTGAGCCTTTACACATCATAGTGGGATAGTCACCAAGGTGGAACAGGCTATTGGGTATGCCTTGCCAGGACAGTGACAAACACCTCACACGAACTGGAGCCTTTTAAGGGATAAATGCTGAAAACACAGACTGGGGTACGTTTGGCTAAAAAATCCTCTTCAGCAAGCTGCTGGGCGTCATGTTGTGGCCAGGTGTCTTTGAGGGATAGGCAAGTGTATTAAGGGAGCTGTATTAAGGAACGAGGTTACTTGCAAGGAGGCAGAGGGGTCCCAGTTAACCCACAAAAGGTGTGCTGCGGCAAAACATGAAACTGGGAATCTTAGATTCCGACATTATCATTGGATTAATAATACGCAAGACTCTATGGCTATGCGGAGTAAAAATTGTTCCACCATGAAATACAAGGTGACCAGAATGTAAGCCAACCCGAGCTTTGATTCAGTGGAGGGCAATACATTTCGGGGTGAACTAAGTGAACTAGGTCTATTGCTGGTTTAAGCACCAAGGGTCACAGCTGGTTAACAGGTAGGGTGCATCTGTGATCGGACGGCAGTTGAGCAAGCCTGGTGGGCTGTGGCAGTTGTCACTCCATGAAAGGGGGCAGTGACTGCAATAGTGGGCACAATACATAAATTCCCTCAAATCAATTTTGACAACATTAATGTGTTCGTCATGGTTTAGCAATCAAGAAGGTCTGTACAAAAGTCTGGTCACACTCAGTAAATTATGTGCACTCTGGAACCAAGGGCATGTTACAGGTTGTTTCAGTTAAGCAATAAATGTCCCACTATGATAGCCATAGTAGATAGGCTGGTTGTGGAAGCTGTCGTCTAACAAGTGTGCTGCTGTCCCAAAAGTGGGGGAAACAAGGGTGAAAGCGCAAAAAGGCTACAGTGTATTAAGTATATTTGACATGTCCATTATTCAATAAAATGAAAGATGGAAGGAGCAGGTAAATTTCCACTCCGGGTGCAGTACACGGTTAACAGTGTGAACCGCCAATTTTGGCCATAATCAAGTAAGGAGGTAAATAAGGGCTTAGTCAACCCTGAATGTTAGGCACTATAGAGGGCACCGCCGCAACGCCGCACCGCGCCCCTGGTCTCACGACGACGCCTGCTGATGCCGCCACTGAGCCGCTGCTTGCACCGCGACCTGTGGGCACCGCACTCCGCACCGCCTCGCTTCACGACGACGCCTTGGTATCCCCCGATGACGACGCTCCACACCGTAATCGACACCGCTGCTTGCACCGTGGTTCGAGGGCACCTCTCGTAAAGTTACATGACGCACCGCCCTCATCCCGCACCGTAGCCTTGGCCTACCAACGCCGGTGCCATTGACTCCAGTTCGTCAGCCGACCGACGACAGCGCTTCAGCAACGACGACGCCGCTGCTTGCACCGTGACCTGCCAGCACAGCTGCACTTTTCACTGCAGCACCCGACGCCTGCCGACGCCAGCGTTCCTGACTTCAACAAAGAGGAGTTCGATGTGCAACGCGTGTGACTTCGAGGGCCCGACGACTCCTGCTCTGACCTCCGGAACCGACGCCTGTGGATGCCGTGTTTTTGGAAGCTCAACGAGAGGTCATCGACGCCCTGCATTTCTAAAAGGTACTGTTTGAGGGTCTTCCCGACCACATAGCTGGCCCACGACGCCACGGTCAGCCAGAACTGCTTGGATTTGTTTGCTCACGACGCTGTGATAGCCCCGGGCGGAGCTATCGACATCAGGGAGCTCTTTTACAAGGTTCTTTTGATAACGGAAGATTTTTAAGGACTGTATTGTGGATTTTCATCGTTTTGGTCTTGTCTTAAGTGTATAAACATATTGGATATTTTTCTAAACTGGTGTGGTGTCCTTTTGTAGTGCTTACACTGTGTTACTGTTGGTTATGTACAAATGCTTTACACACTGCCGCTAAGATACGCCTGACTGCTTGAGCCAAGCTACCAAGGGTGTGAGCAGGGGTTATTTTAGGAGTGTAACTCCCTTATCCTGACTAGGAAGAAGGGTCCCTATTTGGACAAAGGTGCAAGCCCTTGCCAACTAGAGACCCCCATTTCTAACACAAAGAATTCAAACTTGGCAGATAATTCAATAGTCACGGGTGGCCATATACAATGTTATGAACATCTTTGTATGTCTTTTGTTCTCTCCCGTTTTGTGTGTACAATTAATGTGTATTTGTATATTTGTTTGTTTGTTACAAATGTCATTGGTTTTAATTTTATGAATTGTGATATCGTGCTTATTTGCGTATGAAATCTTTAGGTATTTTGTAGAAAAAAAAAAGTAATTGTGTTTTTACATTGTATTTTATTCTGAAATAAACAAATTATCTAAATTTCTGAGATTGTAACATTTATGCTCTGGTGATGTAGTATGGATATGTGAGGTGTCTGTAATTGATGTGTTTGATTTGGTCAAAGAGGACATTTTTTCTGACTTCAGTCTATTGGGTGCTCTACCTCTTTGGTTGTAGGGAGCCCCTCTCATTTCTTGAGACACTTCGCGACTTGGGCAGCATCCGGAGCGCCTACCTCAACCCCCTAGGTTCAGTGAGTGCACTGCGCGTCTGCAAAGATCTTAGTTGAGTTCAATATCCTGCACAACCCAAACACTGCATGATCAGTGTTACACCTGTCCTCAGCCTCACTCTTCACACTGTGCCCTTACATGTCTCAAAGTCTGCCGCTCTCCCTTCAGTGTCTTACGCCAGTCTCCGGATACTGAAGAGCCTTCTCCCCACTGTCCGGTCAGGACCCGCACAAACCAGTGAAATGCAGCACAGTGCCACCTCACCTGCTCCGTCGCCCATCAGCATGGGGTCGACCCAGACATTGATGGGGCATCCTAATCATGCTGCTGCAGTCGTGAAGTGTCCACCAACCCACCGCAGGTTTTCACTTGGCTCCTGAGCACAGCTCCCAGTCACTCAGCCATCGTGGGTCACTGTTCCCCCAGTCTCGTCTGATCGGGTGCAGTCCACTGCCCAGCAGGTACCCCGGGGCTGCAGCAGCCCCTCACCTCACCGTGGTGGTTGCCACCTCGATTTATCTACTTTAGCCACAGGTGTGGCTGTTTATCATCACTGCTCCTCCTCCTCCTCATCATCATGAGGTGGCCCTTCCTGCACAAAAACAATCTCCCCATGACGCTTGCATCCTTGCACCATGGTGTAAGGGTGCCTACGCCAGCGCATGGCAGCAGTGTGTGCACAAGCGCAGGGGGAAGCACAGAGATGTGAAATATTGTTGTAAATATGTCGCATCGTAGCACGGCACAGCAACATTATTTGCGGCACCGGGCTGTGCTAGTTTCTTGTGAATCTGTCCCATAATGTTGAATCATCCCTTTTAGGGCGAAACTCCAAATAATGCAGGAAAAATTCTAACTTAGCTGGGGTTCAAGTTCTTATGTATTTGGCCTGGACTGTCCATCCCCCCAGCTGACTGTGGTTTCCAAGTCCCCGCTAGTCCCCCTTTGCACTCTGCCCATAGTGATTAAGAGTGGTCAACTGGATGTTTGAGCTGCACTTGGAGAACTTTAAACTTACTGTACTCTCTGTTGCAGAAGCCCTTATTAAAAACCAAGCATGCCTCCTTGACCACCTGACCTCTTCCTGTCCCGCTCATTCGAACATGAGGGACTGCCCTTGACAGGGGTGATACGCCACTGACAAACCACTTGCTGTATAGGTTACTGACATGACCTTGTGGGTGCCGTTCACTGTAACACCATGCCCATTTCTAACTCGCCCCACTTACCATCAGCATCTTCTGCTAACCTGACCCAAAATTTCTGGTCATTCCGGACCCATGTCAGACCCCCGAAAGTTATTTTCACTATTCGTAGTGCATCGATATATTTAAAAGGCACAACACACCGTTGTGTATACTTCCCACAGTATAGTGGAAAATAAAAAAGCTGCTGTTTACTTTCGAATAGTTACCAGCACTTTTCAGCCTCTTTGACTAGCTAATCCTCCTAGGAGCCTTTTTTCGCTCTTATCTCCCTGTGTAATAGTTTGAACACTTCAATATATTCATTCTTCCCTATTTTCGATTTTGAGGCAGCCATAGTATGGGCCAACAAAAACTCCATGTATTGAAAATTCTTTGGTTTTACCTCCTGCCCACAACCTTCTTCACTTATGTTACCCCACCTGACATCTTACCCTCTTCATCCACCTGAATCACCGCCAATCCCTCTATCCGAAACATAGCTCCCCATATGTAACTGACCCTCTTCTTCAGTTAACCAGCCCTCCCTCCTCACTCCAGTCAAACTCGTGTGGGTTCTCCCAATGACACCCCCATTCTTCTCTCTGCCAAATTTCACTCATGTACTTGGTCTCAAAGTCGCGGCCCGCTCCAGAGCCAGCCTTCCCCTTGAAACATGTCATCCCTCCACTGACACTGCTTCTGCCTCTGTCCTCATCACCTCCTCGCAGGACTGCAAGCCTTCATGTTCTTTTTTGTCTGTAAAGCAACATGTCTCTCCCTCCAGGTTAGGATGTTGTGGCTGCCTCCTTTCCTGCATATTCAGTCCACTGCTGACAATCTGCCTGATCACCACCACTGTGCTCTCCCAACCTTCATTAACAGTCTCTCTCTCTCTCTCTTCCACTTCCTTCACATCCTCATAGTCCAGTAATGTCACTTCTAGCTTCACATCATGGCCAGCGCGCTATCCGAAACCACTGGCATCTCACCATCACCCAAAAACGTATTGGTTAAATACAAGACCCACCACTAACCTACTCCGACGGTGTCCTCCTCCGCCTCTACGTCAGCCGCATGGGCCATACGATGACTTTGCTCTGAGGTAGTTCGGCCACATGGGACTCTCTCGGCCTCAACAGCAGGTCCCTTCTCTCTGGCCTAGGATCCCTAGCTATGCCTGCACCTCTTGTTTGGCCATCTGCTCCCTCCCCACTACACCATACTTCTTACCACGCACAATCTACCCCCTCACCTTCAGCCAACACCCACCTGCTCAACATTCTCCCTTTACCTCCCATTGCTGTGCCTCCTTCCTGAAATCCCTTCCTGGTCTCCTTATCATGCTCCCCTGTCTTGTTCCCATAGCTACCCTCTCTCCCTTTACTATCTGCCACGTTCAGTGGTCGAAGTGGTGAAAAAATTGTAGGAATTGTGGGCAGAGAATCAGAAGGCGGGAATAGCCCGAGGATTGGATCAGTGGGCGGAGTCAGAGGTGTAGCAAGAATGCGCAAAGCATTCCAATTTTTAGTGTTTGTTTGCCATTTCTCTAACCAGTTTCAGCTTATTATGCCATTTAATTCAACCAATAGATACGTATGATTATTTAAGGTTTAATATGAGTTATTGGCATTAAAATACATTCACAAAGTGGGACATGTTTCCAATCACAGAATGTCCCAAATGCACTTAAAAGTGGAAGCACAAGCCACTTGGCTCTGAGCCATGGGGTTTCTGTCAACAGTGCTTCTCCTCCCTTTTTCCACAAGCGCAGTTTAAACATGAATGGCAACATATCCTAGGTTACAAATGTTTTCTATATAATTATGGCTCTGTCCTATTTGCCACCTAATACATCGGCTGCATAATCTGTCAGTTTTAACTTGCAAATTGTTTGTACCTCAAATGGATCAAAAGTTACTAACATTGTGATTTGTGTTGCTGCACAGTGGACGGCCCTTTGCAAAGGTTGACTGATCACCTTTCTCACTGCGGCCTTTGCATGTTACACTGGTACTAATGAGGCAAAATCTTTCCAGAGACTGTTAGCATGTGTAAAAATGTAAAAATCATAAAGTATCAGAAAATATACTGCATTACGCTGCAGCCTTTTTGTAGCATCATTTTGTCTTCCTTTGCTGCATAATTCCAGTTGCCCCAAAGCAGGCATGTTAAAAGTGCTTTTGCATAAAGCAGTGAGACTGTGAAGTTTGCGAATTTAGTTTGGTGTGTGTGTAAATCCTGCATTGGCAATCCCTGGTGAGTTGCAGCTACTACTGCAGAAACAAGGCCAAAGGAGGTACCAATGGGTGAGGCGGACTGGCCTCAAGAGCAGGACTGGCTGTAGCGCTGGTGGTGCCCTGTGCAACAATGTTTGTTGGTGCCCCCCAATGACCACCTCCGCCACAGATTTCCTCACTACCACCCTTTGACAATGCCCCTCAAGTCTCCTTAGCCACACTCTCTCTCAGATGCATTTCATTTGATTTGCAGTGCCACTCATACAAGTGTAGGGTGTCAAAGCACTTTATATCACACACATTACACAGAGACAATCGATTGTACCTGTGTAAATCACTGTATAGGAAATGTTACATAAGACCGAGGACTACAAGGTGTAGGAGTCACATGACAACCATACTAGTAGGCAGTATAGTTTAATAGTGATTGGTTTGGAGAAACACAAACTCAGAAATGTAATACCATGGTTGGGGGTTCTCTTTAATAATCAGAATGGATTTCTATCCAAATTAACACTTTTTGCAATATTAGGATAATCAAGGACTGGGGGAAAAACCATAACGCTCTAATTTATACCTTGCAATTGTGCCCAGATCCACAAGTAGCCGTCAGGTGCGATTGGCTGGAGATTGGTCGGCAAGCCAGAACGTCGCCTATGCCCTGGCCCCCTCCGAATATCAATCTCTATGCTCCTGCCTCACCCGGTCTACACCAACTATTCGGGTTCGCCTCTGAGCGGGAGCAATTCTCCCCCATCGAGACCCTGCGAGGCTCCAACAAAACTTTGGACTCCCTTCCATGCATGATTTACTCTCACCGACTTCTCGCAGCCCTTCGCCTCACATCCTTGGCGGCATCTCCGTTGGGACAAGTCTCACTGACGCACCTACACTTAACTCACCATCCTTGATACCTCCTCTCACCGTACCCAGCACCCTTGATTCTATAACCTGTCCTGATGATGATCCTAATCTACATGGATCGAAACGTCATCGAGATCCCAGCACAACGTGTGGCACAATTTACTCTGGTTCACTAAAAATGCCTAACTATGTATTAATTCATGTTAATACTTACCTGTGAATCTCAAGTATTCTGTATTTATTGTCACAGCTCCACTTTGCGCCATCTACCGCTGTTCACTTGTCACCTGCGCCATCCACCCAGAAGTGTCACAAGCACTTATGTGCACATAGTTCATCGGGTTACTCACATATTTATTGCTTACAGTGCTGTAATAACTGTTCCCAATTTGTCCATACCTTTTTAAGTACTTCTTCTCTCTTTATTCAATGTATGATGCCTTGTCACATTTAACTAAAACATGAGTCTCCCTATTTTCCTTTCTTGCAATGTTTCATGCATGCTTACCTACTAGTCTTGTAAAGAATACCAGTTGAGACATTGTTGTTCATATACTCTACTTCACCCAGATCTCAACTTGGTCTATGGGTTCACTCCTGTTGCTTTTACGTCTAATATACTTCCTGTCATGATCCTGACATTCTTGTGTTGTCATTCCTCCTGTACCTTGTGTGTGGGAGGCTTGCGGGATCGTCCACACGTCTCAATGCCTCCCTGGCTGTTCATGGGACTCATTGCCCCATAGGTTTGACAACGTTCTTGGCATGGTAATTCACCCCCGGGCTTTAGGCCACCGAATCATGAAACACCAAAGTACAAACAGTAACATTCCCCAGGGCCTTCAGGCTGACTCATCATAACGATGGTGATTCAGTATCGTGTAAGTGACTGTTAGCACACATGTCAAATGCGAGAGATTGAATATTTCACGACTACTAATTTGTTAAAAAACCTCTCTACTTGTATTTGCACTGCAGCTCACCGCGCACTTCATTACGTGCATATCATGATGATGCTCTCTAGGACTGAGACCAAACGTATGTATGACTCCAAGAAGATGGTGACTGATCTTGAAGGCATGCAAGTCTCTCTATTTGCTATTTTGTCCCAACCCCCTTCCTTCTGGGGTGAAAGTTGATTCCCTAATCAGACGCCACCCTAGGAGAGATAGCAGGTCCAGCATTGTCTTTGCAGACAAGAGCCAGGTGAGTGGCATGACAGAAAGTCAAGCCTCATACACTCTTCTCTGCTCAGACAAAATGGACTCTCACAATCAGTTCAGCATTCACGACTTAGCTCAGGAATTTACGGAGGAGGCACCTAGAGCGTTAGAATTGGCTAAGACATTAGCTGACTTATGCCATGAAGTCCTATTCTTACAACTAGAAACCCCATCGCTAAAAAACAAATTGGTATGGTATAGCCCCCGTCATTCCCCTTGGCTACTTGATACAGGGGCTGTGCCTTAAGGCACACATCTGGTTTTCCACCCACTGAGTTTGAGTGTCTGGGCACCCAGCAACACATTCCATAAGTTCCTTAAAACCAGGAAGGGAGTTACCCGGTGAATTTCACTGTCACCACATCCATGCCTGTTCTGCTGGCTTAGCCTGAGTGCTTTTTTGGAGATAGCGCCATGTTCAACGCATTCTGGAGTCAGTGCTAGTTGCAGTTTCTGTGCAAACCCACACCATTTCTCACTAATACCGGCAGAAATTCATTCATAATTTCTTATCTTGGAAGCACTGCTGCCAATTGGGCCATCCCACTCATTAAAAACGATGACCCTGTTTTGCACAAGTTTGCAGGGGTTAAGGAGACGAAACGTTGTCTCTTTGCTCAACACACCTTCATTCAAGCGAACGATAATGAGCTGCTGAACCTGCAAAAAGGAAGTAACTCCTCTTGTACCTTTTGTGTGGGGGACTTGCGGGATAAAGCTCACATCTCAATGCCTTTATGCCTGTTCATGGGACTCATTGACCCATAGGCTTGACAACCTTCTTGGCATGCTAATTATCCCCCAGGGCCCTAAGCCACCGAGTTATGAAACACCAAAGTACAAACAGTAACATCCCCCAAGGGTCAGGCCAACTCATCATGACTATGGTGATATTTGGGCTGATTCATCACACCTATGGTGTTATTTGGGCTGCCTCATAGGCACATGACTATGGAGATATTTGGGCTGACTCATCAGGATTTGGAAATGGTATTTATACCTCACTCAATGCACGAGGCAGACCTTGATTTACCCACTGGTTGAAGACGATGGATCCTGTTCAGCGATTCCACTCATCTGAACGTCCCCACGACCGTTCTCCCTTGCAACTCCAGCAACGCAGCAAACTTCATCCCTGCAACGCTGCACGGCTCTCTTGTGAATCTCTGACGCTTAGAACATCTTCTCCCCTGCAAATACAGTGACACAGAGAACACCATCCCTGCAACACCGCACCTAAAAGGAAAAAACCTGGTTAAGTACCATCATTAGGGTTAGTGCACTGACAAAGAGCGTATCAACCAGAGACTTGTTTTTATGAGTCTGAAAATCAGAAAACATGACAACTCTTGAACATTGAAACATTGTGGGTATTATTTAACACGCATACCGAGGCCTTGGTATTAGCAACCAGTGACATCCTTACGTGCCATCCTTTATTGTGCTGTAGTCTGTGAATCCAAAAGCACAATCTTGCACGCCTAGTGTTTACAAATAAGGTGTATCTTAGTGTGTGATGTGAAAACACAATATAGCTTCTGGCAGGATTGACTCAACTCCAAGGGTAACAGTTGATTGAAAGTCTATGCAGCAATAGATTCATTATCGTGTAAATGTTATTACACGTCAAAGGCAGTAGGGAATATTTCACGACTACTCATTTGTTGAATAACCTCTCTACTTGTATTTGCAGTTTAGCTCACCGCGCACTACATTCCGCACATATCAGGACGACGCTCTCCAGGACTGAGAAAAAAAGCACGTATGACTCCAAGAAGACGATGGCTGAGCATGAAGGCCCGGAAGTCTCTCTGTTTGTTATTTTGTCCCAACCCCCCTTCCCTTCTGGGGTGGCAGTTCATGGTTACAATTCCCCGATAAGAGAGAAAGGAGGTCCAGTATCTTCTCTGCTGACAAGAGCCAGATGAGTTACATGATACTTCCAATGGAGTTTGCAAAAGCTCATAAGCCACATGGTTAAATCCCTGTGGAGTAAACGGTGGAATAGAGTTCATAATCTTATCGATGACTCTTGTGAAACAAACAAGTGCTATAGAAATTGTAATTCCTTTGGACGGCTCGTTTACAAACAAGTGCTAAAGAGTTTATAATCGCTACGTTTGACTTCTTATAAACAAACAAATGCTATAAGGTTTGTAATCCCTCTGGATAACTTTATGTGAAACCAACAAGTGCAAGTTTATTCTTTGTGGGGGCGTGGCCTGGCAACATGGCTGACAGGACGTGAGCTTCCGAGCTCTCGTCCAACTGGGAGACGTTCTCCCCTACAGCCTGCCCAAAGTGGTGTAATTTGTTATGATATCAACACAGCAATATCACCCAAGCTGTTCCTGCATCAGTTCCAAGGCAATTGAAGCGGATCCAGGAGATTCTGTAGTTGTGGCGGAGCTGGGCCTGCGGTCATCCGGCAGACCCAAAGGTGAGGAGCGGAAGGTGCCTGACTGAGACACTGGATGGAAATCTGGGAGATTCTGGAGCCTGCCTGGGCCAGTGCAGCTGGAGGAGACCGTTCGGGGGGTGCCTAATTTCCCCTGTGGGCAGTGGGGAGGACCGACCAGCCCTGTGGCTCTGTGTCCAACCTGGGGAAGGCTGACGTCAGACCCTCGTTGCAGCAGCCATTGGCGGGGGAGCTTGCTGAATGCAGTGGCGAGAGGTGGGATAGTAGGCAGAGTGAGGGTGCTGACCCCGCAGGGCTAGCGCTCCTTTATCTGGTGGCCTTGATGATTGGGAGCCGCATTTGAAGGGGGCTTGGCCCTTCCTGGAGGGTGCCCTCAGGAGAGACGTCGTCCTGAGACCAGTAAGTATACCTGCCCCGACAACGTCACTGGAGCACCTCGAGGTCCCTGGGTGGCTGCAGCAGGTTGCGGGGGCCAGGAGGCAGACGTCGGTGCTCAAGAGAAGTGAGGCGTGAACTGGATGGACTCTTCTCCTCTTGGATGGGGCATCCCCCTGCGCGTAGCACTTCTCACTGTGGTCCCGGTTGCCCTCCTATCTCTCCACCATAAGACGAGACTGTGACGCAAGGGGGCAACACGATCATCCCTCTGGCCCACATGGGGAAGCTGGATGCTATACAGGTGGATGATGCCGCAGTGAGAATGGGGGACACAGACTCTCAGTAACATTCTGGGGTTGCTCATGGGGGGGCCACGCACACAATCAGTGACTATAGACTCTGGAAGCCCCCTCTCTGCAGAGTGGTGAGGCTGGTACCAGGGTCTTCACCGTGTGGCTGGCTGCCTGATAATACCTACGCAGGGGGCTGATGTGCTGTGCAATACAACTGAAGTGGTTGGGATCCCCTGGCTCTCCAGCTTCTTGTGGTTCGCCGCCACCTGGCACCCTCTGGCACATCTTGGGGGGTTGGGATGTCCCGACGCCCCTCCAGAGCCATCATAGCTATGGTACTCCACTACCAGGATAGGGATTGCATCTTGAGAACAGCTCAGGAACAGGAAGTCCCTCGATATGAGAACAGTAACATAGCTATCTTGCCGGATTACACAAAATTGGCGCAAATCTGTCATAGCCGTCAAACAGAAATTGAGAGCAATGGGCCTGAGATATATGTTATTGTATCCAGCTAAGCTGAAAGCCTTTCACAATGATTAAGGCCACTTTTTCCAACAGACCCAAGGATGTCTGGGAATGGCTTGAGATTAGGAATGCTGCTACTACCTCAATTGGCGGTACCAACCATTGCCAGAAATGGGTGATACACACCTGTGTGCATCAGCGAGGACCCGCACCAACATAGATAATCCCAATTTGTCTCCCTTGGGCTCAGACAGAATACATATAGGGAAGGATGGAGCAATGCATTTGACTTTCCCGGCATCCTCTAAGGGGGGCAAAATGTCACCTTAGAGAGCGGCATCGGTGGGAGCGGCATCAAGGGCTGTGAAGCCAACATCTGAGATGATTCTGGACATGGCTATTATGGAAGGCGGGAATGGCTGATGGGATCCGTTTATGAGCCATTACACAATGGTTTATTGTTTGCACAGTTGGAGGCCTACTCATGTGGGATATGGCGTTTCATCAAAATGTTTGATATGTCAAATTTTTTACTGGTGATTATCCACTTATCTATTGTGGCCGCCTACTGTACTAGAGACTGGGGGTACTTTGGATCCTAGATGATACACTGAGATACACAAGGCTGTTTTTTGCTTGAGGTTATAAGTTCAGGGATGATAGTGGGGATTCCTGGCATGGGGGGAGGGGAGGTTGTTTTTTGCTCCAGGTAGTATGTCCCCGTTGGACAAATTGGGGTGTTGTGTTCGTCCTGACATGATTATGGGTGGGCCCCTGTAGTCATTTGTTGGCACTATGGTTGCCGATGGAAGGGTGGGGCATGGGCAGTTTGTTTCAAATGTTTTCCTTGAGAAAGGTTTTCAAGTTCATACAAGAGGGTTGGAGCCATCTGAGCATGTGCGCATCACTGCAACCGGGACATCTGAACACACAATACCATGACTGTCAGTATTATCTATAAACTTCTGTCCTGGAATATGTTAAAGGACCACATGTAACAGACGCTATTGAGTGCTGTCACTTCTAAAACATCATGGGGCTAGTATAGGGTGTCTACAGGAGATCTACATAACTGAGACTGAAGCCAAAAAGCTTGCAAAAAATGAAGGGGTCAAATATATTCCACTACTTACTCATTGTGCCTCAAGAGGGTGCTAGTGTGGATAGCCCCTCGGGTGCCGTTCACATTGACATATATGGGGCAGATGTAAAGGACCAATACATATTGATTCAGGGTAAATTAGATGGCCACGACATGGTAGTTATTAGCTGATATGGTTCCAATACTGATGACGACTCCTTTTACCCTACAGTGATGGATGTAATGGCGGCTACCCTTAGGATTAACACTTTCTGGGTGGGCGAATTTACCTGTGTGGTAAATGGGGATTCGGATCGTCACTCCCACCCGACAGGGCACTAAACCGAGGATGACAACCAGATTGTTATGTCTCATTCGGGGTTCAGAGATCTTTGGAGAGATACTTTCCCAGGACGCCAGGAATATACCTGTTACTCGGCCACATGTCTCCTTTAGTAGGTTGGATCAAATACTGGTAACGCAACAGACAGCCACCACAGTACAGGATGTAGTGCATCTGACACATTATTTATGTCAATTCCAGGTGAAGGGGAAGGCCCTGTTCTCCCTACTCATGGCAATTCCCTTCAGAGATACTGCAGGACTAGGTGGGCAGGCAGACAACAGCGGGGTCCCTGACAGGTTATTATGACATAAACTGGATGACTACCCAAATTGAGCGACGAAATGGGAGGTGCTGCAAGTAATGCTTGAGGGGAAGCTGTGTGGTTCTTTCGTGTTGAGTGTGACACACCCTACACGTAGAACTGCTTCATAAGGAGGAGGCCTTGGCAGCCTTACAGAGGTGGTCAGAAGGGGAGGAGAGACAACAGGAAACTGACACGGAGGTCTTGAGGCATCTGATGGAAACTAGGGAAAGGCTAGATCATTACTCGTTGAAATCTTATCAACAACTCCTTCATCGGGAGGGAGATAGTTTGGGCAGACTATTGGCCTGGTTTCTTCATTGTGAGCTGCCCCGTACTCCACCTTACAGATCCCCGGGAGGGATCTTACTAGAAGTGTTTTGAGTGTTTTGAGGGCACCTAGAGTGAGTATACGCTAACCCAGGGGACCCGGACAGTGATAGACTCCGGGACGATTTGACAAGGATAAAGATCATATAGCTGAGTAACGTGGCATGGCAGGAATTGCGGGACTATTTGACAAGGATAAAGATCATATAGCTGAGTAACGTGGCATGGCAGGAATTGCATGCTGAGCTCACCTTAGAGGAGGTTTGGGCGGCTTTTAAGTCTCTTTCATGGGGTAAAATTCCAGGAAATGATGGCTTTACAGCTGAATTTTATCAGACCTATAGTACAGTGGTGGCTTCCCTTCTGCTCGAGGTTTATATTGAAGCGCTAGATAATATAGATGATTCTCTTGACCTAAATGTGTGACGGTACCATTGCAATGATCTTGAAACCCGGTGCAGAGGCATCTGACCCATCTTCCCATTGTCCCATCATAATGATAAATATTGAGATGAAGATACTGTTAAAAGTTCTCACATTACGATTGGGCGTAAATTGGCAGACTGGTCCACCCAGACCAGTGTGGATCCATAGCTGGGCGGAGTACTAGCATGAATATTCAGTGTTTAATGCATGTTATGCATGAAGTAGAAGACAGCGATGGAGAACTAGCCTTGGTATCCATTGACATAGCCAAGGCATTTGACACCTTGAATTGACTGTACCTCCTGGTGGTCCTCGAGGCAATGGGGTTTGGCCCTTGCTTTAGGAATTGGGTGAGTTTGTTATACACGGAATCCATGGCTAGGGTTAAGTTGGGTAGACTGTGCTCTATTTCTCTGAAGATTGGGAGGGGCATGCAACAGGGGTGCCAATAGTCACCCCTGTTGTTTGAGATGGTGCTAGAACCTCTGGCTCTGAGACTCAGGAGGGACATGGCGAGGTGAGGAATCCGAGTGGGAGAAGCGGGTCATTTAATCTCGCTTTATACAGATGACACTTTTCTATCTGACGACTCAGAGTGAATCACTCCCCTTGCTCCTAGTGTATTTGACACCTTTGGCGAGATTTCCAAACTGCGTATTAATATGAATAAGTCTTTGATTTTCCCACTGCGCTGGCTGGCCACACAGGCCCCTCTGCGTTGCCGGACTTGCCATTGAGCAACTGACCACGTCTGTTATTTGGGGATAATGGTAGCCCGTACAGCTCAGAAGCGGAACCAATATAACATTGCTCGTGTGACAGAGGGCTTAAGCAAATCGGTGCAGTTTTGGGACACGCTCCCTCTGTCCCTTATAGGATGTGTTGCAGTGGCGAAAATGGTATTCTACAGCACTCTTCAGACACACTACCTAGTACAGCTTTTGAGGGTCTACACTCCTTATTAATGACGTTAGTATGGGCATGTGGTCGGAATAGGGTTACCCAGCAGATTCTTCACATACCTTTGGACGTTGGGGGATTAACACTGCCCAATATGGAAATGTTCTATCTAGCATCTCAGCTGCAACATGCAGCACACTGGTTGTCTCATGGGGAAAACTGGGAAAAGGATTTACTCATGGACGACTCACGAGAGGAAACGTTGCCACAGTTGCTTCACGGCAGTGGGGGGGATGACCCTGCGGTACCATATCTAATCACACACACATCATCATTATGGGAGCGTGCAGTGAAAGTGTTGCCCAGGCATGCCCCTTTGCATGAGAGTTTATTTTTTAGGACCTCCCAGCGTTCTGCCTGTTGTCCGACGCAGTTGATACTATTGCAAGGAGTAAGGGGGTCTGCATGAGTCTTGGTGACCTTAACCCCAGTGACACGTTCATCACATCTGAAGCGGCACAGGAGACCTTTAGAATAGGTTGGGCCAGTTTCTACTGTATGCAAGTATTGTGGACATAGTGTGAGATGTCTCCCCACACACCCAGAAGTCCCGCCTTCCTCTGAACTGTTTAGGACGTTACTGGAATTTGGTCGATGTAGACACTTAGTTTCCCACTTATATAGAGCCATGACTGCAGACAAGCCAAGGACCATATTTTGGGCTTGGGCAACGTGGGAAGAACTGGGTACACTACTAGAAGACGCGCCATAGAAAGGTATTTGCGCACTTATTAAGCTAGCAATATGCGGTTTAAACTAGCACATTTTAATTATATACACAGCACATTTGTTACCCCAATGGTGTTCCATAGAAAATAGACCCCACCAAAACTGACTGATGCCACCGGTGTCAGGGTAGACCTGCAACCTTCCTTCACTTAGCCTGGCACTGCTCCCCAATGCATGCTTATTGAGAGTTAGTGTGCCAACAATTAGAGTGTATTGAGAGTATGGAAGTGGAATTGGGCCTGGGCAACCAGTCTCTTGGGTACAGTCAGCAAATGCAAGGGCATGAAAATTGGATGGAAATTTATGCAACTGGCCCTGCTGCTACTGAAATGGCATATTGCCATCTCGTGGACAAGCCCGCTAGGGCCTAGGGAACAGGGTTGGATTAAAGATGTTACAGAATGGGTTGTAGCCGAACAGGTGTGGCTCTGTCAATGTAGGAGGGATGAACAGGCAGAGGACTAATTGCAAACATGGTTTGGGATCCTTACAAAGTTCGGGGAGGTCGAGGAGGGTTTTCAGATGACAGGCAGAAGTCGGAGGGTTAGCCACCATGGGGAGTGGGACACCAATCTGGGAGAGAAAGATTATTAGGCGATTCTTCCTAATGTATTGTTCTGCACACAATGGTCTCTCTATATGGACTTACTGCAGTTTTATGACATCTATGGAGTGAAGGCTCAACTGTTCAAATTTGTACTGTACAGACCAAATAAAATAAATACATTCTTTAAAAAAAAAGTTTATTCTTTGCAAGATAATTCTCTGGCTCCCTGATTTCTTTGTCAACTTTACAGAATACCAGCATGATTGCCTCTTGGAAGGATGCTATGGTCCGCAAGGTATGTATACTGTTTGCTTCAAGATGGCTATCACCTTCAACAAATCTTGTGAAGCTAACTATAGCTCATTGAAATGTTGTCCTTTGTGTCTTTACGCCGGAGTTTCATAAAAGGTGTCCATCTGAGACACAAGGCTTCTGTCCAGGCAAACCACCATCTCTGCGCACCCTTCCACCCTCCTCCTCTGATCCTAAAGACATGTTCGCTCATTAGCCTCAAAGTAGTGCGCTGCGACTCCCCAGTGAACAATGCTAAGCGCATTCTACGCTGCATCCTGTTACAAGTGTTACCACCTGGGAAACCATGAAGAAGGTTTTTAAAGAGAGGACAAATCCCCAGTTTGGTGAGGAGCATAAGAGGGCAAAAGAGATAAGAGGGAAGCAGGTTTATTTTAAGCTTGCGCTGCATACTACTATGCAACCTGTACATAGACAGGTGAAGAAAAACTATGAGATATCTAAAGGCATGGGGTCTCTTAAGAGAAACGGTGATTGTTAGATCAACTCTTCAGATTGTATTTAGTACGTCAATCAGCTATATGGATCACAAACCCCACCGGAAAAGTCATTTGGTGGAATTGGTGGTGAATGTTTAATAGACTGGACTTTCAAGGTGTTTGTTAAGATGATAATTCAAGCCAAATTGTCTAGGGCTCCATGGCTCAATGGTTTACCCACTGCCATTATAAAACGAAATCCTCAATTTTGGGCACGGTTACAGGAGCCTCCTTGTTCATTGATATCTCAAAATACCAGAACTCATTCTTCCAGGAAGAGGAGTATTTCGAAGAAGGACATTAGAGAGCGACCTGAAATCTACTGATGATTGCTGTACAGTTAGAGCAAATATTTGCCCTTTCATTATTGAATCATGTAACTAATTTGATTGAGGAGGATGTTTTAATTCCTATAAATCAGAGAGATTTTAGGAAAGGGTCTACAACTATGGATGATACTTTGGCACTATCTTTGATGGCTTTGGTCCTATTTGAAGGGTCAAAGGAAGTACTGTTGCTTGTACACCGCAGTGGAGCCGCCCACTGGGTGACTGATACCGTTTATGACAGAAATTGTGTAAGATGATTATTGACCATCCTCAGCTAAGGCTTATTTAGTCGGGTTCCAACACATAAAACTCCTATGTATAATGAACTTAAACAAGGGTGTATTTTTCCCCACTCCCTTTTTAATTTATACATAACAGACATATCTGAACATCTCCTGTGCTCGGTATTTCCACCTAAATTGGGCAACATGAAGCGATCAATTCTTTCGTATGCTAATTTGATCATATTTTGATCAACCTCCAGTCGGCCTTCGGATACTGATGGATTCCATGGTTGTGTACAACAATAACAACATTCTTTAAATTAACACTTTGAAAACTATGGTATTGGTGATGGACAAGGGAAATATCAAATATCCATGACTTGTGCAGGGAGCTAAGGACCAGCGAATGGGTCAATGTTAGCAAAGTACCAGTCACAATTAGTGACCAGTATTTTTACAACCAGTAAAGAATTTTAAGAACTAAACTAGATAGTTATAGATAGGTTCTTAAAATTCCAAATCGCAGTGGGACAGAATCCGACCTACCTCAAGAATATTAATGAGGTGGTCTCAAATTATAACTCACTAGTATTGGAGGCCATTATAGGGTTGGTGGCTTGCTGGGGTCAGAAGTCTACGATGTATGTGATAACGTTTTAATAAAGCAAATTTTTTTTTAAATGTAGCCTGTTTTCCTTTAAGGAAACAGTAGTGGGTTTAAAAAGAATAGACCACCATTTACTTTTACATTCACAAATATTTCCTTTTGTGAATGGATTACAACCCACACTGAGACTATACCAAAATGCTACAAGCACATGGTATTGGAGACACAGTACAGGAAACAATAACGTTATAGGGCATAAAAGTAGTGATGCTCTTGTATTTCTTCAGCAGCGGCCGGCACAGGTAAACGCGGTGCTAAGTCGACGGACGACAGAATTGGTATAATTGAATAAATAAATAATACTCAGTCCATCGTCTGTCGGCTTCCCCGTCTGCCGCGCCCCGCCCCACCCCACCACACTTACCTGTGCCGGCCGCTGCTGTATTTCTTACATTTCAATTGAAATGTGTTACCAGTGACTAAATCTGCCTTCTCAGCATTAACTATATACCATTCAGAAGGTAATATTTGTCTAACCCTAAAATATATATTCCCTCACTGGGATAAGGTATCCAGTAATTTGTGGGATTCATAGTTGTGCAAAACTCCACACAAAGGTTAACTATCTGACTTGGTATGAGAGAAACGCAGAAGGTCGTGCCTCTTCAGGATCTAATTTAAATACCCTTGTCAGATCCAAAAGCCTCTAGACAACTACTTTATTCAGAGGCTCTGTCTGGTAACCAAAGACACCACAATGGGAGAGGGGGGAAGAAAGACGTTCACTTTGGAAACACTACCCTGAATTGTTTTTGCCAAGCTCAGTACAAGAAGTGTTGGGAACTAGGTTTGTGCCTGCATTGGTGTATAGGGCATGGTCATGATTGGATAACAATTGTAAGGCGTTTAAAATATTTTCATGATCCAGATGACATAGAAGAGTGGTTCTTAACCCTCTGGCTTCTGTGGACCCCCAATGAAACATTCATTGAATCCGAGGACCCCCATAAAACATTACTGGAATCTGGGACACCTGCTGAGCCATTGCTGGAAGCCCACTACCCTGGCTTAAGCAATTTCTATGATTTAACCTCAAAACAATACACAAAAATAGAGAAACAATTATAGATCAAACACATACACAAATGATAAAATAAAATATTTCATTTACAAATATAGAGCATTTTTCATTTTAATGGAAAGGTCGGAGTTTTACTAAATATGTTTTTTATTTGTAAAATTGAAAGCAATAAGCTAAACAGTGGCATGTCACTTTTTTTCCTGATCCATGCTCTCTTTTTGTCAGTGCTTCAATTGAGGCTACCAATTGTCCAGACTATATTCTGTTTTTCAACTTACGCTGCTCCAGTGACACAAGCTAAGGATACCACCTTAATTTTTAGCCTTCAATTTCAAATTCCCTCACATTTACAGAACAGTATTAAAGGTTGTTTCTTTATTTATATATACTTTATTAATCTGCTCATATTATTTAATTTTTGAAACAGTTGCGGACGCCCGTATGTTTGCGGACCACAGGTTGAAAACCGCTCGTGTAGAATGCTTCCTGCATGATTTAAGAGATTCTACTATTGACAACTCCCATGACCCACAAACGTCATATACACCATTGGCACCTCTGAACAATGTAGATCCAAATCAAAGATCAGCAGCAAGGCAATAGGCAGATGGAGAACAAAAACAGGAAGGTGCTGTACTGAGAGACAAAGAAACGTCAAGATCACCACTAAGAGTACAAATAGTGCTGTTTAGGAAACAGTCATGGTAGCAAGGGTGGGGGGAAATACTTTGTCACTTTTAGTCGTGTGCCTATAGCTAAAACTCCATGACCCTAACTCGCAAATTGAACCTTGTCACTCTTGATAATTTCCCATAACTGGACCAGATGTGTTTTCTAAAGGATGAGGCCGGGCCGAGTTGACACTTTGTATAAGCCAGCAGTTAAAGTACAATAGATTGTACTTCCACCGCAGATGCACTCATATTTAATTCCTTATAACCTGTCTGTGTATCTTGTAGAAGAGTTCGACAATTGAATTTATGTGCGCTGGAATTTAAATCCCAGCCCCACCCTATCCAATCGCAACTGGACAGCACACCAGGATTCATCCAGATCCTTTCCCCTTGATAGCGCGGACTGGGCCCAACATTTTAATTAAATATGGTTCACAAATTCAATTTCCAACACTTACATGATAGAGCCTCAGACTCGGGCAGGACACTCTTCTCTAGGGGACAGATCTTGATCCCCATAGTATGATTCAAAGAGCTATCGCGGTCGGCATTCCAAGCATCAAGTTCAGTCAATGATGCGAGTATAGAATAGTTTTCAAAACCTTTACTCTCACTAGGAAAATAGTAAGTTCTATTTTTCTTTCTTTATTTAAATTAATCAAGTATCCAATTAAGTTTACAGAAATCTCATAAAAGGTTGGTTATGGCAATAAATCGAAGATTGCATTAAGCATGTGTTCCATAAAGGAATAAAGTCCCTATTCTAAAAGTTCAGACCAGAATTTCAGAGTTAGTAGAACCCAGGAAGAGTTCAAGTTTCAAAGGAAAAGAGTGAGATCAGAAGAGCATAAAGCTCAAAGCCAAATTAAAGCAGCAGAACTTCCCATAAAGAGTAGTTCATGAAACTCATCCGAGTCTTAATAACATGAACAAATCAATCTACAGTTGCAATAGCAAACTGTAAAATAAAGCGTCAAAATGAAAAGAGGAACAGAAGTAGCAATAGCTACAATGTTCAGTCTACGACAAAGGAATGAGTCAGGGTAGCATCCAGAGAAGCATTCGGAAAAGCATCCAAAAAGGCATTCGAAAAAGGCATTGAGACTAACTAGGAACACGCAATAATATAAAACACATGAAATACATGTTGCAAACAATGTTGCAGGCTCTGTTCGCTGTGGTCCAATCAGGAGACATCACCCGTCTGTGAGCAGGTTCAGTTCTTCCTTTCTCACGAAATAACATGCAGCTTACAAAGTCCATATCATAATGTTAGCTACAGACATTCTTACATAGTTAAGTACTAGAAACAGAAGCACAGATCGCCATTTGACCTTCTTTTTTTTTGTTTAAGAAGTTTTTATTGAATTTTCAGAGAAAGAAAAAACAAATGATACAATAAACAAATATTCCAATATAGTGCCATAAAGAAATAATATATAAACGAAATTGGTTTAAAATAACTGGGCAGTCAAAAAAAAGATCAATAATAGGGTAATTAAGGAAAGGGCACTGGTAAATAGGATAGGAGGGAAAGGGGGGAGGAAAAGAGGAAAGACCGAAGAGAGAGAGAGAAAGAGAAAAGAGAAAGCCAGAGAGAAAAAGAAATGAAAAGAAAATGAATTATCACATGGGAGGGTGCGAGGAAAGATAAGTAGTAAAAGGGAGCCAAAGAAGATCAACTTTGATTTTTTGGGAAACAGAAGAGGAGGAAACGGAAGCAATCCTATGTTCGTCACAAATAAAATTCCACCAAGTAATTGACGACAGTTTAGAATTGTCTTTCCATGCAGACAGGATCACTTTAAATGCTAATGCAATAAAAAGATCAAATAACCTAGAACTAGGTAAAGTAGTTTCCATATCAGGGGCTAAAGAACCTAAAAAGATATTTACAAAAGTTAAGGTAGCATTAAAGTTGAAAACTAACATGCATACATTCCAAATTGAATTCCAAAAAGATAGAACAGATGCACATTCATATAGCTGATGAACTAGTGTACCAGTTTCGGTAGAGCAGGACCAACAAAGAGGAGAGGATGTAGGGGAAAACTTACAAATAGCAACAGGAGTAATAATGGCTCTATGATAAAGAAAAAACAGAGATTGGGTTATCCTGGCTGCAGCCGAAAGTTTAAATAATTTCGACCATAATTTGTCCCAACTATCAATAGAAAGAGAGATGGATAAGTCCATTTCCCATGCACTCTCAATGTTGGATTTAGAACGAACATTGGCATTAGATGATAATAACTTATAAACAGTGGCAGCTTTAAGTTTATGCGCCGGGAATAGAGAATATAATGGTGAAGAGGGTATTAAAGGGGGTGAAACTAATGGGAGAGAGTAAGTAGCTAATTGGGTTTGTATAGCATTAGAGATAATAATGTATTCCTTGTAAAAGAAGTCAGGGAGCTGATATCGTGTCTGTAGTTCTTGGAAGGAGATGATAGAAAACCCATTCAAAAACTGATGCACAAAAAAAATCTCCTTTTCCTTCCAGTATTTGTAGTAAAAAGATCTACCTTTATATTTAAGAAATTTGTTATACCATAGGGTAGAAGTTAAAAAACATTGGATAGGGGATAGGTCTTTAAGAAATGTATTGCACAGCAATTCACGGGAATATTTTAATACAGGGCTTTTAGACAAAAAGGTGCAGTTGGACATAAAAGTAACATGCTGAAACTGAAACTCTTTTAAAAGCGACCGCTCAAAGATAATCCATCGAGGTATAGGCGTATCCCCAAAATCGAAGGCCAATGAGAAAGATTGTTTAATCAAGAAAGCAGAGTGGTACAATTTAAAATTAGGAAAGCGCACTCCCCCCTCTTCCTTGGGGCGAATAAGTTTGTTCAAAGCAATGCGGGAGTGTTTATTGTTCCATAAAAATTTGATACATAGAGAGTTTAATTGGGAAAAAAATGTGTTAGGGATTTTGACAGGGAGCATAGAAACCGTATAAAGGATATGAGGAGTAACCATCATCTTAATAGTATCTAGTCTACCCCACCATGATAAAAATAAGGGGGACCACACGAGGAGAAGAGATTTCAATTTATTCATTAGTGCGTTAAAAGTGAATTTAATAGTAGCCACTATATTGGAGGCAAACCAAATGCCAAGGTATTTAATTTTGGAAGGACACCATGCAAAAGCAGTATCCGCAAACATAAATTGATAACATATCGAATTTAAAGGAAGAACCTCCGTTTTGGATAGGTTAAGTTTGTACCCAGAAATGGAAGAGTAAAGGCGGACTTCCTCTAAAAAAGGGGGAAGGGATTCACTTGGATTGGACATGTATACCAATATATCATCCACGTAGGCAGATAATTTAGTTTCAACAGAAGCAGAGGCAAAACCTTTAATTTTGGGATTAGTTCTAATACGCTCAAGGAAGGGTTCCAAACATAGGATAAAGAGTAATGGGGAGAGAGGACAACCTTGTCTGGTGCCTCTAGATAGGGGAAAAAATTGAGAAAATTGGTTATTAACAAAAATACTAGCCCTCGGACATGAGTATAACAGTTTAATAAAAGAAATAAAATTAGGGCCAAAACCAAACCATTGTAGTGTATGAAACATAAACTGCCAATTTATACGATTGAATGCTTTTTCAGCATCCAGAGACCTAGCAGCCAGAGGATCTTTATAATTTTTACCATGGGACAGGATGTTCATGAACATTCTAGCATTATCGGAAGCCAATCTACCTTTGACAAAACCCACCTGGTCAGTCTTGATCAGAAGGGGTATGATAGTATCAAGCCGTGACGCAATAATCTTAGCGAAGATCTTGCAATCATAATTGATTAGGGAGATTGGGCGAAAATTTTTACAAAAAGAGTGGTCCTTATCAGGCTTAGGAATAATGACGATCAAGGCATCCATAAAGGAGCCAGATGCTTTCGCGTCAGTAATAAAGGAATTAAACAGCTGCAATAATTTAGGGGCAAACAAAGATTTGAAAGTACAATAAAACTCCACCGGTAATCCGTCCGGACCAGGGGCTTTTGACTTCTTTAAAGCTTGTAGGGCAGTATGTATCTCTTGTAAAGTAATATCCGCCTCTAAAGCGGAAAACTCAGCATTCAGAGACGGAGGAGCAGGGAGTCCAGAAAAAAAATTATCAAGATTATGAGAGGAGGGAAATGTATCATCTGAATAAAGAGACTGATAATAGTCATGAAAGACCGCTGCAATTTCTTCATCAGAGGACACCAAATTATTAGTGGATTCATCCATGATCGGACCAATGGTCTTACGTTCAGAGCGAATTTTCAAGTAATTCGCTAGCATTTTACCTGCTTTATTTTGCCCTCCGTGAAATTTAGACTTTATTCTAAGTAAAACATTGCAGGCATCAACAGTCGCAATTTTGTTAAGGTTGGTTTTAGCTGCAATTAAATTCTTTAGTGCGTCTGCATTTTTGGAGGACAAATAGTCATGCTCTAATTTTTTCAGCTGTTGTAATTGGTCCTCATACTTTTTCACATTGGCCTTCTTTTTCCGGGACACAAAAGAAATAGTGAAAGCACGGAGAGCCGCCTTAAAAGCATCCCAGTTGTTAGGAATGGAAGTGTCTGATGGGTTGTTAAAGGTAAAAAATTCATTAATAAAGGAGGTGGCTTCTGTAAGATAAACTGTATACGATAACAGGTGAGTGTTAAACTTCCAGCGATTAAATTTGGTGGAGGTAAGTGAAAGATCAAAAACAGCATAGACAGGGGCATGATCTGAGATAAAAATAGAGCCAATTTCAGATTTTTGGATAGATGGAAGAAGGGGTTTGCTAACCAAGATATAATCAATTCTGGATCGGGTTTGGTGTACATTAGAAAAGAACGTATATTCCAATAAATCAGGATTACAAGTTCTCCAGACATCATACATTGGGCGAGAGGCAATGGCCGATTGAAAGGATTTATGGGTCTTATCCGGTTGAAATTTGTACTTTGATAAGCGATCCGAAAAAGGATCCAACCACTGATTAAAGTCGCCTGCTACAATAATATTAGGACAGTCAGCAGTGGAGAGGAGAATTTTGATATCATTCCAGAATTTTGGATCCGGTTTCACAGGGCCATAAACATTTAACAAAACTAACGTTTTATTGTATAAAACAATCTTGGCCATTACCCATCGACCTGCATCATCATTTTGAGAAGAAATTATTTGCACAGACAAAGTTTTGTGGAACAATATGGCAACCCCCCCTTTTTTGTTAACAGCAGGAGAAAAAACAACTTGGCCTACCCACTGCCTTTTTAGTTTCAGCGACTCAACATCATTACAACGAGTTTCTTGAAGAAAGGAAATTTGAGAGTTGAGTTTAGATAAATGAGAAATTACCTTTTGTCTTTTAACAGTATTTCCAAGACCACGGACGTTCCACGTAACAAAATTACACATACGCAAGGGTCAGGGGAATGAGATACACATGGTGTATAAATACTTCAAAGACAAGACGACACTGTAAAACAAAATGCGCATAGAAGTTACAAAAGGAAACAACAAAACATAAAACCACATTACTAAGAAAAATCAACAAGCCCTTGGCAATGGAATAAATAAAGAGAGGTCTAAAAGCGCAACAACCAAGGAGAAATGAAGAGAAAAAAACAAAGAGGAAACATGGGATATCTCGAAAGAGGAAAAGAGTGACGCACCAACCAAAGAAAGACTGAAGTAAGAAAGTATGAGAAAGAGCAGGGGAAGGGAAGAAGGTAAGCAGACGTAGAGAGTATAGGAAAGCAGAGAAGGAAAACAGGTCAAGGAAAAGAGTCCAGACCTGAAAGACATCAATAAAAAAGTGAAGTTGGAGCGTGATGAGACCGGAGAGAAGACAGCGGTATATACCACATGGATAAGATTGGAAGCAGGAATAAACCTGGTAATTGTAAGAAAGGAGCAAAGAAAAGACGATATGAGGGAAAGAAGAAAGAATTGAATAGGTAAGAGCCAATAACGAAGAAGAAGAAACGTGATTAACAAACATACAATAAGCAATAGAGCATACGGAAAACTATATATACGAAATATCTAAGGTAACCAGAAAAAAGCTGTTGAGAACACCACACTAAAGCAGCAATAAGAAAAAGCACTCAATGATTCGTGTCCATATTCCGAGAGGAGATGCTATTAAGAAACAGTTTCAATTTTCCCGGATCATCAAAGGACCTTGTCTGGCCGTCGTGTGTGATCTTGCAGATGGAGGGCTGGAGTATACCATACTGGACGTTCAAGTGTCTCATTTGTGGACGCAGTGCAAGGAATTCTTTGCGTCGAGTGTTGGTCGCATTAGAGACATCTTGTGAGATAAAGATATTGTGGCCTGACCACGATAGGTGGCGTTTAAGTTTAGCTGCTTTGAGTACAGTCATAAGTTCTGTGAACTCCAGAAAAAGCATGATAATACCACGTGGTTTGGTGGAATTCGGTTGAAGGCGACCTAAGCGGTGAGCTCTCTGTATATTCAAGGGTGAAGATGACTGAAGGCCCAAGAGATCATGAAGGAATTTTCGGAGGAAAAGCAACATATCAGGACCCTCAATATTCTCTGGCAAACCAAAAAGACGGAGGTTATTCCTTCGATTACGATTCTCCAAGTCCTCAGTATGAAGCTTTAGCTTGTGAATCTCTTGTTCCAATAACGGTATTTTTGTGGCAACATCTTGAGCGTCACTGACGCGTTGTTCTAACTCAGTCACCCTACCTTCCATGACAATCCATCGGTCCTCTATTTGCTGCAACTTTTCATTTGTGGCGACCATAAAGGGTTGAAGACCACGCACTTCCTCTAGTATATTATCTAGTACTGGGTTTTGTGACGAAAGAATAGGTGAAGGCGGGTCATTCTTCTGCCTTTTAGGCTTTGCGCCAGAAGAAGACGGTTTACTTGGAGGATGGGAGTCACTAGACATCTTGGCAATTTGACTTGACACCTTCTTGGCGGGAAAGAGTATGCGGAATTCTCTCATACATTGTAAAATTTGACGAAGAGTCTCATATAGCCATTACAGCATCACCTTAGAACAAATAAATAAAGCCGTACCGCATCCAGCCTATAGCTCTGAAAGTATCGGAACATAGGGGTTAATCACGGCTTCTGAAGAAAAAAAAAACATTATGAAACCTTCTCCTGAGAGAAAAACGGTACAGAACAAGCATGGCCAGGGGATAGTGGCAACTGCAGAACTAGAACAGACTCCCTCTCGGAGAAAAATGAAGCATTGAAGCATCAAAGCATGACTGAATCCAGGAGATGCGTGCGCGGTGCTGCAGGAATGAGATACGGGCGCCGCGACACAAAATGGCGGCCGCCGAGTATTACCTCAGGAACTCAAACCGCCACGTCTCCGGGTAATAGGAGTGATAAAAACCGCCGACGAAGGGCAATTCCAAATCACGGCATGTTCCGCTGGCAAATTCTTATGGAGACAACAACCGCAGCTCGCTGGGAAGCCTTCCACACAGCTACATAGCACCGCGTCCAAGCGGAGCTAACGGAGATCCGCCATCTTCCCTCGGCGTCCAAGCCACGCCCCCCGCCATTTGACCTTCTAAATTAGTTTGTTTCAGTGAGCACACAATGAACTATGCTAAAGAGAAGAAACATTTCCTTTGCAAAATTACTGTTTAGTAATGCATTTCATTAATGCGATATGAACAAGAAATATCAGTTTTTATATGCAACTATTCTATTCAGGCATTGGGTGAATTATGGTGAGAATTGGAAGTTTTAAATCACTACAAACAATAAATTGCTTAGTAAAATAATACATTTGATTAAAACCAGAACATTCTGCAGTTATGATGTAAATTTCTAAGCATGTCACATTAAGGTCATGTCCTAAATTGTTGTGTGAGTATTGCAGCAATGTTAAGTTAGCTTTTCTGAAGCCTTTTCTAATAATTGTGTCTGCCTAGTGCAGCCTGCACATTATAAATATGTGTAATCACTTTGAATTTCACGTTAATCAATGCACATTTTTTACTGTTTGTCTAAATAATTTCCATTATCTATCCTATCACAATTCGTCCCTATTCATTATCATATATACCTCTCCTACCTGAACCCAACACCCATCTATGCTCATACCACACAACCGGTATGCCCAAAACCACTACATAGGTTATTATTTAACTTTAACTGTCCCTCCAACTTTATGCAATGAAAAAGACACTTTTGTGCCTGGCTACCAAACCCCCAAGAGTTGTTCTTTCTTAAGAAACTCACCTCTCTTCTGGAAGAATGGATTGACTGTGCAGAACATTTTATTATCAATCTCCCTACAAGGCACACTATTAACACACTACTAAGAAACCTGCTGAAGGCGAAATATGGACAGAAATGCCTTTTTATTTCTACGACAGAGTATGCCCTCTGTAGATTAAAATAGTAGCATTGTGAGAGGACATAGGAGGCTGTACAGTTACTGGCAGCCCAACTGAAAGAAAGAGAGTCCATGGCTTTGATATTTACAGTGAAAAATGATCCGGCCAACATTATAACACATCTGGCTGATGCCACTCTCCAGTTGATCAATTTCTATTCACAAATCTACACATCTGATTCAAATGGCCCTCTTTCAACTGAAGATGACTTCTCTGAAAACTTAACACTACCTTCACTCATGTCCAAAGCATGAGAAGCACTGGGGTGTGATGAAGAGATTATGGCAGCAATAAAATCTTCACTAGCCAACAAGGCTGCAACAGCGATCAGCTTACAGGGCAATTTTTTTAAAAATAAAATTCATTGTCTTAGTCTAACACCTTTTCTTTGTAAACTTCTCAAGAAAGTGTAAGAAACTGGCAAAATGAGACAACAGTTTAATAAGGCCACTATTATATTGCTACCCAAACCTGATAAAACTCGCAATTACGCTCTAACTATAGGCATATGTCATTGATTAATACAGGCATGAAATTACTGGTGCACCTTTCGGACAGCAGGCTACTGTAAATAATCCCTATTTTAGTTCAAAACCCCAAAACAGGCTTTGTTTTGGAGTGATTTTCTGGAAATCATCTTGAAACGCTTTTGCACCTCCTATGGCATAACCAGAGGATCAGAATGATATGTGAGCGCCCTCTGGACTCTGGGAAAGTGTTCAAAAGGGTTGAATGCTGAGCAGCATAGACAGCGTGGGCCTAGGCAGATGCTTCCTGGACACAATGACTAACTGGGGCAATTTATTATCACAGTTGTTCAGAAGTCACAGAAGTACTCGTGAGCTTTTCTCCCTGCCACCCTAGATGTTTTTTCTGGTCATTGAGCTTCTAGCACAGACTGTTAGACCATCTTGACTGATTCACGTGGTTTCCACACCAGCCATGTCAGTGAAATCATGATTTATACCAAATAATTATTTTGACTCTGTCAGAACCAAACTTTTCTGTGCCTAACCTGATGAAAATAGTGACTAATTTTTCCACTTTCCCTGGATGTAAACTGGGCAAAGAGTGAGGCCATGTGCTGCTTCTCCTTTCAAACTGGTTTCTTTCACAGTTAAGTACCTGGGGACACCACTGAACCCTGGCCTTAGACATATGGTTCGAGATAACATAAATCCATTGTTGGGTAATCAGCTGTAGAGTTTGCAAGATGGAAGGAACTGTGCCTCTCTTTATTGGGTAGAGCGCAGACTGCAAAGATAGTGAAGGCACAGAGATTCAATTATGTCTTTGGACTGACACCTCTTACAATGCTTCGTTCTGAATTGCACAGAATTGATTAACGGATTAAAGATAGCGTATGGGATGGTACTTACAAAAAGAATAAGCTTGCAAAAAGTGCGTGTCGATCCATTCTGGGTATGAGACTTCTCCGCATGAAGTCATATTATGAAGCAGAACTTACTCAGATGGCTTGCATAGAACCATCCACTTCTGAAATGTCATGTTATGTTATTTAACTTTAATATAGCGCACATCTCAACCAGGGACATCTCGGCGCTGTAACGGATAAAAGGGATTTGTAGAAAGGAATTTAGGATAGATGGGCTTTAAGTAATTTCCTGAGTTTGTAATAGTTCGTACAAGTGCAAACGAGAAGTGGAAGCTTGTTCCAACAGCGGGGGGCACCGTAAATGCCAACATGAGTTACGATAGAGGGCAGATTACTTACATCTCATTCTAAAGGAATATACATAGTGTACAGTAAATTGCTGGGAGTCCTTTCCTGTGGGACATGTTTCCCAGATGGAGCCCATGGACTGATTATTGTCTTAAAATGTACGAAGGCCCTTCCCTCCCCGAAGTGAGATGCTTAGTCCTGGGGCCCCTCCTTCACAGTGGTGACATGAAGTTACACACGGTGGGCTCCTCCTTCACAGTGGTGACAGGAAGTTACGCATGGTGGGCCCCTCCTTCGCAGTGGTGACATGAGGTTACACATGGTGGGCCCGTCCTTCGCAGTGGTGACATGAGGTTACACATGGTGGGCCCCTCCTTCGCAGTGGTGACATGAAGTTACACATGGTGGGCTCCTCCTTCGCAGTGGTGACATGAGGTTACATATGGTGGGCTCCTCCTTCGCAGTGGTGACATGAGGTTACACATGGTGGGCTCCTCCTTCGCAGTGGTGACATGAAGTTACACATGGTGGGCCCCTCCTTCGCAGTGGCTCCTCCTTCACAGTGGTGACATGAAGTTACACATGGTGGGCTCCTCCTTCACAGTGGTGACATGAAGTTACACATGGTGGGCCCCTCCTTCGCAGTGGCTCCTCCTTCACAGTGGTGACATGAAGTTACACATGGTGGGCTCCTCCTTCGCAGTGGTGACATGAGGTTACACATGGTGGGCCCCTCCTTCGCAGTGGTGACATGAAGTTACACATGGTGGGCTCCTCCTTCGCAGTGGTGACATGAGGTTACATATGGTGGGCTCCTCCTTCACAGTGGTGACATGAAGTTACACACGGTGGGCTCCTCCTTCACAGTGGTGACATGAAGTTACACATGGTGGGCCCCTCCTTCGCAGTGGCTCCTCCTTCACAGTGGTGACATGAAGTTACACATGGTGGGCTCCTCCTTCACAGTGGTGACATGAAGTTACACATGGTGGGCCCCTCCTTCGCAGTGGTGACATGAGGTTACATATGGTGGGCCCCTCCTTCACAGTGGTGACATGAGGTTACACATGGTGGGCTCCTCCTTCACAGTGGTGACATGAGGTTACACATGGTGGGCCCCTCCTTCGCAGTGGTGACATGAGGTTACACATGGTGGGCCCCTCCTTCGCAGTGGTGACATGAGTTTACACATGGTGGGCCCCTCCTTCGCAGTGGCTCCTCCTTCACAGTGGTGACATGAAGTTACACATGGTGGGCTCCTCCTTCACAGTGGTGACATGAAGTTACACATGGTGGGCCCCTCCTTCGCAGTGGTGACATGAGGTTACATATGGTGGGCCCCTCCTTCACAGTGGTGACATGAGGTTACACATGGTGGGCTCCTCCTTCACAGTGGTGACATGAGGTTACACATGGTGGGCCCCTCCTTCGCAGTGGTGACATGAGGTTACACATGGTGGGCCCCTCCTTCGCAGTGGTGACATGAGGTTACACATGGTGGGCTCCTCCTTCGCAGTGGTGACATGAGGTTACACATGGTGGGCTCCTCCTTCACAGTGGTGACATGAGGTTACACATGGTGGGCCCCTCCTTCACAGTGGTGACATGAGGTTACACATGGTGGGCCCCTCCTTCACAGTGGTGACATGAGGTTACACATGGTGGGCCCCTCCTTCACAGTGGTGACATGAGGTTACACATGGTGGGCTCCACCTTCACAGTGGTGACATGACGTTACACATGGTGGGCCCCTCCTTCACAGTGGTGACATGAGGTTACACATGGTGGGCCCCTCCTTCACAGTGGTGACATGAGGTTACACATGATGGGCTCCCCCTGGAGCTCTTTGTTCGGAGGAGTGAGTGGAGTGCCTGACCACTGCACAGTGTCCTAGGGGACCTTGAACTCTAGAATTAGACATTTGTAGAGCGGTGGTATGTGTGGTATTTATTACTCTCTGGCACATACATAAAAGAAAAAAATGTCTGGGGAGCTGTTCAGTGCAGGGCTCCAGTGTTAGGCCAACATAATTTTGCCTACTGACATAGCCAAAAGGATGTGGGGCATTTATCAGGGCTACGGGGTCATCAGGCATGCAAGGGAAACACCTTGCCTATCTGGTCTTTATATTGGGTATAGCCTCAAACTGGACCACCTTGCTGAGACCTGTAATATCATAACTCTCTTGAAGTCCCTGCTCGGGCCTCTGGCCTAGTACTATAGGCCCAAAGTCACTACTTGGGTATGTAGACCAATACTAGTGGCACAAAGTTACTGCTTGTGTCTCCAGCCCGGTTCTAGAGGCCCACAGTTAGTACTTTGGCCTCTCTAACACGAGAGGCCCAAAGTCACTGCTAAAGGCCCTAGCGGTGACTTCAAGAGAGCTGCAGAACTAGTTCAGCAGGACATTGATGGTATGTTGGAGGTGTGCTCAGTGGATGTGAGAAGGTCCTTCTGCTGGATACTGCTTGAATGCTTGTGTGATGTATCTTGGGTTAGGGTGATGCAGATAATCGCCAAGTCTAGACCACACTGTGGGCATGTGGTGTGTTCTGTTAAGTAAGGCCTACAAATTGTTGAGTTGCCCTGTGGGAGAGAAGCAAGTCAGGGCTTTCAGTACAGGCATAGCTCACCATGCAGCAAAGCAAATATCACAAGGCAATGTAACCTTTAAAAACAGCAGTGCAATGCAGTCTTTGGTGTAACTTGGATATATGTGACATGGTCGGTACCCCATGCTCGATCGTGCATTGGTTTGTACTGTGCGATAAGACAGTCTGAGAAAACACGCAACCTTGGCAGATTTAAAGTTATAGACACGCACATAACCCACAGCAGTTACTAGATTAAGAAAGTAACATTAAATACATGTTGAATAAGTAAGATGGTGAGGTACCAACCTTTTCACACGAGGAAAGGGAAAATGAAGGGAGGCACTGAGTATCCCATGACAGGCACGTGAATAGTCTCAGAAAATCAGCTCTTCTGTAGGGTAGCTGTGAGATATTGAATCGGGTAGTCAACAGAGGGAGTGGCAGATAATGGTGGCTCACTTCCCACTGAGAAGGGGATAGTGGGGAACCCTCAATGGGTGAATGTGGTGAATTGGTTGAATGGGAATTAAGATAATCCCTATGCACAGAGATTCGTGGGGGAGAAAGGATGCCGAGCGACTACCTCGAAGATGTTTCTTCCGAGCATCGCACCTTTCCTTAGCTTCAGGTCCCAAAAGGATTAGCTTGCAGCCATCTTTCTTGTGGTGTCAGCCGTCCTCTGCTGGCTTGTCTACTGCCAAGAACATACTTGCAAGAGGCGTTGAGGGAACTCCTGAGACGCACTGACAAGACCAATCCAAAGGCGGGTCGAGGTGGGAAGATGAGAGATGCTGAAGGAGTCGGTAAAACATTGAAAATAGAGAGCAGAGCTAAATCAGTCGTGTGCCATCAAACACAAGAGCAATATCCTGCGGAACCTGCTCATCCATAAGGGCAATGTAGATGCAGTTGCAATGTGTGATGGAGCCAGCTTATGTACTGGGACAGGAGTCGAGCATTGTGTGACCTGCTGATTGACAGGAAGGCAGGAGAATGACGCCAGTGAAATATGTGCTTAAAAAAAGTAGGGGAAACAGCCATGGCCATCCAGGGAGCCGTAGGGAACAGGACAGGAGCATTCGACTCTAGGGACCCTGATACAGGGAGCACCAAGCTACGTGCAGCAAATTACCACCTAGGAAGAGTGCACTCGACCAGGGGAAGGAGCAGCAGCCACATGAAAACATTCATCCACTCATGACAGGAATAACAAACCTTGAAGATCCCCCCCCCCAAAAAGGGCGTGAATCCTCAGCTCTGCGGGAGGCACAGCTCCACAAGGGCTCTTTTACAAGGAAGAGAAACAACGTTGTGTGGGGGACGCCCGTCCACCGAGGATTCGAGCAGCAGCTGCAAGTTTTCATGCTCATCCACAGCAGAAAGGACAAGCATTGGCGTAGCCAATAGGTCTCGCTTTTGGGACCTTAAAAGTATTTAGTTATGCAGCACAATATCCTTGGTGCAACAACATCAAGTGTTGCATGGCTAAACACTTCTAAGGTCCCAAAGGCGAGACCTATTGGCTATGCCAATGCTTGTTTGAATGGTTGTGGGGGGCACTACGAATCTGCTGTAAACTCACCTTTCTAGATCCATACAGGTTTTGGACATATTTAAATTGTCTTGCAGGTTATTGAAATATCGTAAAATACGCCCAGATTTTCCACGTCTGCCTGAATTTCCAGGATGGTAGGAAGGACCTTGTTATAAGCTACAGGAAGTATTGAAACGGTGCAAATGTTTCGTGCAGCTGGTTTTAAACTTACACAAATGTCGCACAAGTTACGCCCTGACATATTTTTTGAACACGCATTTGTTCCTACTTGTAAAGGGTAGATGACATATATTGACACAACTGTGCAGTAAGGGGAATACTGAGCTCAAATGTAGTTGTAAATACCGTTCTCACACTTTATTCTACATTACACGGTGCAAAGGTTGTAATCAAGCGAAACACTCAACACAGTATTGTGCGCAAAGCATTTTTTTTTTAAGTTTTAAAAGAAAGTTTATTGAGATTTAAGTACAACAAAATTGTAATAGAACAACATGTGTAGATTCAAACTAAGATGCTATCATTGTCAGAAGCGAGGGGAAGAAATAAATAAAGAAAGGAAGGAAAAAGAAAGGGAAGGGAAAAAGGATTATCAATTAACAGAGCAAAACACATATGTTAAGAACGTAATCATTGGTATATAGAAATATGCAAAAAGAGTATACAGATATACTAAATGTACAAGAACTTCTCCAATAACAATGCACAAATAAATATAAAACACTCTATATGTATATATACTTGAAACCATCAGGAATATTTCATGGAGGCTTGGGAACTTCTTCCGCAGAAGGAGTGTGGAAGGGTAGAGATCGTGCAGCTACATTTAAAAAATTTGTGATTGGCACCCATAATAAGTCACGTTTAATAGCAAGCGTAATGGGGTAAACATAGGCCCTGTCTAACCTATGGTGATAACAGACCCCATACCACCAAGCTTGAAAAGAAACTTTTGAGGTATCTTTCCAAGATTTAGTGATTTGTTGAAACGCTACAGCTATAAGTAGGTCAATAATGGAAGTACTAGTAGTGGAAGAGGACCATACGTCTGAGAGACTGCCTAAGAAGATATGTGAAAAAGTAAAGGGAAAATGTGTAGAAAAAAATTTGTTGATCTGTTGCCACACATCCGTCCAAAATTTATAAATCACTGGGCATGTAAATAACATATGTTTAAGATCTGCCATCGAAGCTGAACAAGACCAGCAAGTGGAAGGAATAGAGGGGTCAATCATATTTAGTTTAGCAGGAGTAATCAAAAGTCTATTGTATATAAAAAATTATGTTTGAGTTGTGTTAGCTGCTCTAGATGACTTCCTTATCTTGATCCAAATTTTTTGCCACGTGGAAACAGAAAAAGAGTCTTCTAAATCTGATTCCCAGTCTCTTTCCACTTTAGATTTATCTCGAGTGCTAGAAGTATCCCGTAACTTTTTGTAAACTTGGGAAGCAGAAGAAGAAGCAAGTAAATAAGGGAGAGGAAGAGGAGAAGAGTTGGTATGGGTGATGGAATCAGAATGGGAATCATAACTATTTTGTGCAGCTGCACTCAGTAGGTTATATTTAGATTCAAAGGAAATTGGTAAAGAAAAACGGGATTGAAGAATAGAAAAGGAAACACAAGTACCTTCGTGAAAAAGTTGATGAGTCCAACTAAGACCAAGGTCCCTCCAGTCCTCCCAAAAAAGCATCTTATTTCTTATTTTAATAAGGGGGTTATACCACAAGGAAGATTGCAAGAAACGAGAGCGATCATCTAAACCGTCCAGGAAAAGAGGAGAAAACATTTTCCGAGAGTTTTTAAGAATAGGAAGAGAGAATCTCTTGGGAATATGAGACAGTGATAAAAATTCTTCAAAATTGAAGGGGTGAAAGAAAGAAGATTCAACGTCCACCCACAAAGGCTGAGAAGCGATATCAGACACCTGGGCAGATAGTAGGGAAACAGAATGTTTAAGAAAAAATAAGATATGGTAAGAAGCAAAGTCCGGAAAATTAACTCCACCCAACTGCTTAGGACATTTAAGTTTTGCAAAAGACATCCTAGCTTTCTTCTGGTGCCATAAGAATTTCGATAAGATGGAGTAAATATTTTTATAGCAAGATTTAGGGATATTAATTGGAAGATTAGAAAGATAGAACAAGATTATTGGAACTAACATCATTTTAATAGAGTCCAGTCTGCCCCAACAGGATAAAAACAAGGGATGCCACCGAGTTGTAGAGTCTTTTAGAGTTGTTAATAGATTTTTAAGATTTAGTGTTACAGTGTCCTTAACTGAGGATTGAAACCACAATCCTAAATATTTGATCTTAGAAGGGCTCCAATGAAAAGAGGAGGCCAAAAAATCCACATGGAGACAAAATTTATTTAGAGGGAGGATTTCACACTTATCAACATTAAGTTTATAACCTGATACTTTCGCAAATTCAGAGACTTCAGATAAAAACGATGGAATAGAGGACTGGGGGTTGGAAATAAATAAAAGTATATCGTCCGCATAGGCAGAAAGATTCAAATGTTTATCCCCATAGGGAAAACCGGTGATATCTTTATTCTCTCGGATTTTTGTCAAGAAGGGTTCCAATGCTAAAATAAAAAGAAGAGGAGAGAGGGGACACCCCTGTCGTACACCTCTAATGAGGGGAAACGAAGACGAGACAAGACCGTTAGCTAATATAAAGGACCTAGGAAAGGAGTATAGTAAAGAGATGTAGGCAAGGAATTTCGGGCCAAAACCAAACCAAACAAGGACTGCAAACATAAATTGCCAGTTAACCCTATCAAATGCTTTCTCGGCGTCTAATGCAATAGCAGCTAAAGAAGATTGGTAGGAGTGAGATTTACTTAGTACATTAAAAAAGAGTCGAGCGTTGTCAGAAAGGTGACGACCCTTAATGAAACCGCATTGTTCCCTACCAATTAATTTAGGTAAAATCTTGTCGAGACGAAGCGCTAAAATTTTTGCAAAAATTTTGTAATCCAGATTGATTACAGAAATAGGCCTATAGTTTTTACATAAGGTATGGTCCTTATTTTCTTTAGGAAGGAGGCAAATTAATGCTTCCTGAAAGGAGCCCCCAGATTGTTTGGACGATATAAAGAATGAAAATAGCTGATGGAGTTTAGGAACAAGCAAATTGGAGAAATGTAGATAGAATTCTATCGTGAACCCATCTGGCCCAGGAGCCTTGCCTTTTTTAAGCACTTGAATAGATTCCAAAATGTCTTTGGGACCAACAGCTGCTTCCAAAGGGGCAAAATCGATATCTGGAAAGGAAGGGGAAGGGATAGAGGATAAATAGTGATCAATGTCAGTTAACAGAGGAGGAGACTCCGGAGTATAAAGATTTTGATAAAAGTTAGTGAATTCCAGTAGAATATCTTCACCCTTATGAAGAGTGATATTAGATGAAGAAACAATAGATTCGATTCTAGTACGTTCTCTTTTAACTTTAAGATATTTGACAAAAGAAGATTACCTGCCTTATTTTGTGCAGAATAATACTTGGCACTGGATTTAAGTAAAAATAAATTTGCAGATTCTGTGGAGAGCTTATTAAAGGAGAATTTGGCTTTGAGAAGCTTATCCAAATCAGAATGAGACTTAGTTAAGTAATAAGAATGTTCCAATTGCTTAATTTGCAAGTTAATCGATTGTAAGGAGTGAGAGGCGGCACGTTTTTTACGAGAGATAAATGAAATAATGAAGTCTCTAGAAGCAGCTTTAAAAGTGTCCCATAACACCTGAGGGGATATCGTAGGAGACTCATTTTCTGTAAAAAATAGGGATGAAAACTCAAGGAAGGCTGGGGTAAATTTGGGATCTAATAGGAGAGAGTTATTAAACCTCCACCTTCTAGTACCTTTTATGGGGGGGAATAAATCCAGGCGTAAAGAAACTGGGGCATGATCAGAAATTAGAATAGAACCTATTTCAGAGTGGCGAATATGCTGAGTCAAGGCTTTAGAAATAAAAATGTAATCAATCCGGGATTGGGAAGAATGAACCGGTGAGTAGTACGTGTATTCCCTAAGTGTAGGATGGCAGAGTCTCCAGGAGTCAACAAGAGAACGTTGGGAAATAGTGGAAGTAAATTGAGTGTGCATGGAAGAGGGTGAGAAGTGGCAGTTGGACCTTCGATCTATAATAGGATCCACAATTGTGTTACAATCCCCCCCCAAAATGAGATAGTCATCAGAAGATTGCATCAAAGATGTGAGCATCTGGGGCCAAAATAATTTATCCTGTATGGTAGGAGCATATACATTAAAAATAGTTATAGGGATATTATCAATCAACAAAGATACAGTCACCCACCTACCATCAGAGTCATTGGCTTGGCTTATAACTTTGATATTTAACCGCTTATGACAGAGAATAGCAACACCACTACGTTTCCCTGAACCAGGAGATGTGAAAACATGACCCACCCAATTACGACGTAATTTGGTAATTTCAGCTTCTTTTATATGAATTTCCTGTAATAACACAATATCCCCCTGTAAACTTGCTAAATGGGATAAAACACGTTGCCGCTTAATGGGAGAACCCAAACCTTTAACATTCCAGGTAAGTATAGTTATCGACATCTAAAAAATATAACTTATATCAAAAAAGTTGTGTGAGAATCAAATATGTACAAAGGCAATAAAATACAAAGCATCTTATAAAAACTTGAGAGAAAATGACATTGCTCTTAGAGGAGTAATAATAGAGTAAGGAAGAGAAATAGGAAATAAGAGAAATTCTTGGAGAAAAGAGATTGTAAGCAGAAAGGCATGAAACGAATAAGTTGAGAGTTAGAAATAGGGAAGAAGAGAAACAACAGGGATAGAAAAAGGACCAAAGAAAGGAGCAAACAGAATAAATAATAAGTGGGAAGGGTGAGAAGAAACATGTATTGCAAAAAATAAAAGTACAAAACGACAGACACAAGTGATGAGGAAATAAGATAACAAGTAGACATACCACAAGAAAGAATGAAGAACGGGGTTGGTGAAGCCACATAAGGAAGACGGGACACTGAAACGGGAGACTCCAGGACGACGGTAAGGAAGGGACATCCGCTAGGCAAGTTGAGGAGAACAAGGAACGACGAAGGACCACAAAAAGTCGCTACCTGATGGAGGAAAGAAGAAGGAACAAATTAATCCGACATAATGGTACAAAAGACATTAGGGGAGAAACTAAACATCACTAAGGGTGAAACAAACAGATACTACTACAATACATAAAACCATCATGACTGAGGCACTTCCATGGACTCTGTTCTGCAACTGTTCAGAAATTGCTGGAGTAACATTGGATCCTCATAACTGGTAGTTTTATTATTATGAGTCACTTTAAAGAGACAGGGATGGAATAAACCGTAGCGTGCGTTTATGCTGCGTAGTGCAGGTCTCATCTCCAAGAACTTTTTCCGACGGTCAGCAGTCACCTTAGCATAATCCTGGGCAAAGAAAAGAGTAGAACCTTCCAAGCAATTTTCCCTCGCTGTTTGGCAGCCTGAAGAACTCTGAGTAGATCCGTATACTCCAAAAAGTACAAAATGACTCCTCTCGGCTTAGTAGATGATGAGGGAGAAGAACGGGATAATGTACCTAAGCGATGTGCTCTTTGGATATTTAATGAAGGTGTTTCAGGAAGACCCAAAAGAGTTGGTAAAAAAGATTTGAAAAAAGAAATCGGGTTAGCACCTTCAAGGCCTTCAACTAATCCGTAAATGCGCAGATTATTGCGCCTATTTCGATTTTCCAAATTTTCAATCTGTTGCTTAAGTTGAACAACCTCCTTAGAAAGAAGAGGAACTTGAGCCGTGAGATTTTGAACAGAGTCAACCCGTACTTCTAGGTCTCCAACTCTCTTTTCAGTGAGAGACCAGTTGGCTTCCAGATTGTGAAGTCTGACGTTAGTTTCTTCCATATGCGGCTTGAGAGCGCGAATTTCGTCAAGAAGGAGTTCCATAGATATCGGGGATGAAGAATTGGTGGGAGAGGGTGGGTTAGCTTTTACCCGTTTGCCAGAAGTAGATGGTGACGCAGAAGGTATCTTGGAGCTTTATTTAGCGCTTAAACGAGGAGTAAGTGGTGCAGTAGATTTGGTGCCACCAGAGTCTTTGATGCTATCCTCAGTATGTTCCTGTAAAATATCGAAAGGATTATAGACCTCTAAACTCGCCTCGGTGGAGGGACGAGCAACATTAGAGTTGCCGCGAGGCATGGTGATATTTAAAAAGACACTCAGAGTCCCTTGAAAATGAACCAAGTGAAAACTTGGGAAAAAATGCACAGAAAGTGAAAAAACACCAGTCCAGACAAATATCAAAAATAATGTCCCACAGTAACTGCAAGCAGAGAGGAGATGGCAACGATGGAAGGAACACCAGAAGACCAAATAAAATAAGCGTTGCCCAAAAGAAAGAAAAAGATAATGACAAAAAAGGGTAGCCAACTGTTAACCAGCATCGTCATGCAGCCTCAGGTGGGAAGCAAGGGGTCGATGAAAAAACAAAATGGCGGCCGCGACGGTGAGGGAACAGAAAAAACGTTAAATTAGGCTTGCTAGGCTCACCCTATGAAAAAATAGTGGCAGCATTCCGATGAGCGGCAGTTCCGATTGCCGGAACAAGCAAGTCCGACGTTTTTTAGTGAGGAAACATTGCCGGCAGAGGTCGCGGACCCTCACGTCTCGGCGGAGCTCCCGAGAACAGCGGCCATCTTCTGAGGCTCCGAAGCCACGCCCCCCGTGCGCAAAGCATTTTTTACTTGGTGTTTTTTTTCTTCTTCCAATTGACGGTGGACTTCAGAATGAGGCTGAAATGTAGAAACATCAGAAAGCTAGGAGCTAGCAAGTATGCCATGGGCCCTGTAAACAAAGAACATTGCTCATTTAACTACTAGGGGTAGGAATATACAGTAATTACAAGGGTTCAATGTGCCGCGGCGCTACTGCACCTGCTGCACCAATGGTATTTACTTGCAGAAAGGCAGGAGGAATGCTCAGGCAGGCCTGCGAGACGGAGTGTGATGTCACAGATCCAGGCATATAAAGGCTGCTGAGTTTTAACGACTGTGAACCTTGACCTCAGGACTCCTGTTCGACGGGTTCATAAATCCTATATATTCCAGTCAGGTTGCTTCGTAAATATTCTAGTACGTCGAAAATAAATACAGCGAGTGCATTTTTGTGTACCTTTTTCGTTTATTTTTTGGCATAGGTCCACGAAACGTTAATATTATTTACCCATATAGTTCACTTCCTTTATATGGAGAAAGGTGAAAATATTTCTGCAAGCTTTCAGTATTTTTTCTTGTGTTTGTCTGCTGAAATCAGCTGTCACTGAAGTCGGGCAGAATGTGTACTAACTGACCTGTGACAGCTGGAATGCACTGCATATAAAAACCCTTGCCCCTTACATTCATGTCAAAGACACACCTTTAATCACAGCAGCTTTATCAGCAGTAGTGTGTAATCCTTTTACAATCAATTGTGTACTTGGAGATTTAAAAAAATAGTTTGTATTTTGTCAAATGTTATGCTCGATCATGGCTTAGGCGCGTGGCATGTCTGCGTGAAATGCTGTTAGACAGGTGCAGTACTCCGAGCGCTGCGAAGCAGTGTAGCTCTGCTCATTAATTATATTTATTGGTTTATTCGTAACATAGTTTCTCGCAGCTACAGCAGAGTGTTTGTATCATCATAAAACTCAAATTTGCATGTGAATGTTCCAGGTGACTAGGTAAACAAGGGACTGGACTCCCACTGCCCACTGGGTTAACATGCCCCGCTGTGGGCACGTGAGGCTGAAGGCTCATAAGTCCTTCAGGGGCATCAACATTCCAGGCAACGAGGTGGCCCCTATGCCCACCCAGTCACTGCTGCCACCGTCACAGAGGGGCAACTGGCACGCCGGGGCTTGAAGAACAGATTCCTTTAAAAAAAGGGAATAACAAAATAAGCATGATGAGGCAGCCACTGGGCAATGCCACTTTGTAGACAAGTGAATGCGTTAATCACGCATGCGCTCCTACAAAAGGATGCAGTGCAGCAGCCGCGTCATCGTGCATTTTATGCAGCGAATAGTGTGAGTAAACCGGGAAAATAGAGACACAACCGGCAACAAAGGGAGAAAGTACAGAGACCAAAGAGAAAGCTAATGTCAAGAATGCTGTACAGACAAAGAGAGATCAGGGAACAGAGCTGAATAAGAATGAACGGTGAGAAAATCAGAAACCGAGAGAGAGAGAGTGAGACTATAGAACAGAGACAACGTGGAATACATACCGAGAGCGTGCAACGGATATAGAAAACATGGAGTAGAGGGTGAACATCGGAAACAGAAAGTTGGAATAGAGTGAACAAAAGAGAAACAAAAGGCTGGCCCTCTTCAAAGTCCTAATCTCTCTAGTGAGCCCAGGAGACCCATGAGGTAATCCCATTATCGTATATCACAGGAGGGGTTGAGCATGGTGCCCTTCACTGTGTGGAAACAGCATCAAAGTAAACAGGCCCAGATAAACAGAGGAACAGCTCAGGGTCAGCTAGCCCGACTGACTGTAGACAGGCCATTTGTATCACTGACGGGATTTGATGAAACATTACAATCAGTATGTGACGTCAGCAAACACAACAGATAACGTCACAACACAAACTAACTGGTGAACCTTCGTCAGAAATTTGAGTGCACAAAATAATCAAAATACTGCGTGTGCGCTTGTGTCACTGTAGACAGTTTATTCTATTGTGGGTGCTAGGGAGTTTGTGAGAGAGAGAGGCAGAGAGCGACAGCAAGAAAGAGGGAGAAAGAGTTTTTCCCTGAAACAGATCGTGGATAGACAGGAGTTCAAGGCCCACCTCCTCCCCACACCCTCCTTGTGGTTTTATTTGTCTCTCTACCGGTAGATGTGAAGTGTCTGGACACATCAGGGTGACTGATGGATTGACTGTCGATGCAGAAGAGAATAATTGCATTGTGTGTGTGCCTGGTGAATCGATTCTAGGTTTGTGGATGGTAAGAGAAATATGTGTGTTATATGTTTGCCATGTTGCAGCGATTATACAATGCAAACCACCAGAGGGGCTGCTTTTGTGTGAAAGAGTGGAATTTGAGGCAACATGGAAGATGATGACGACTGTGGTGTCAGTAATTCACTCATTCAGACAACTGTTTCCATACTGTTTCCAAAATCGGAGGTAGTCGTCAATCTCTCCAATTTCCTTATGGAATATACCTCCGAATACGTGTGATGTACATTAGTATATGGAGAGGAAATGCATATGCGTCAATGGCAATATGTTTATACAGGTATGTAATCGTATGAGTGTGTGAGCGTGCATGTGCACATGTAAATATAACTTCACAGTAAAGCACACTTCGTGAATCATCTCTCTGCCTATGAATACATACCAAGGGCAAGCAAAAGGAGAAAGGACTCTGGCCTTTTATAAAAATCCGATTACTGGAGGCAGATAACCTACTCATATATTAACCAGGATCTAAACCCTTCAGCTAATCAAGCACTGGCAAAGCACAGCAGCCTTAAATCTGGCGCAAGAATCACAATTCTTGCCAACGGAAACACGGAGAAAATAGAGCAGTAGAATGGAATCAAACTTGCTCTCATATACACTCAGAGTTCCCAACGTCATTAGAAATTGGTGAAAGTGTATCCAGAATATGCAATAGCTAAGTGCAAAAGTCACCAAAACGCAAAGAGATTAAACACAACATGCTTATCACTTTTCAGCCATTTTCAATCGTATTCCCCAATTGGCAAACATTTCAGACAGCATTCCATATAAAACGGCCCAAAGCCTGAAATGTCTTTAGCTGTTGGAACTGGATGCTTAAACATTTTTTTAATAACATTTTTCGCCTCTTACAGAAAGAAGACCGTCAGGTCCAGACCATTTCGTCACTTTGGTGACCTGCAGGATTAGAAGGGAGGGGTTAGGGGAGGGGATTCACGCGCTGTAAGGCTTAATGAGCCATTACAGAGAGCCAGATGGCAGCTGTGCACGTCGCTCGCGCTTGTGCGCGTAACAGCAAGCTGGTGGCCGGCAAAAGCCTGTGGGTAGCACTTTTAAAACCCAGTTACTAAATGTCTCGCCTGAGCCAGCGCATTCGCTACGCTGGCTCAGACAAGACCTAAAAAACAAACAGTGGAAGTCTCTGCTCCACAGGGGGCACAGATCTTCAGCCAGATGGGATTTCCTGCTTCACATGTGCTCCTTTATAGGGGAAAAAAGTATCCCGTTTTAGCCTGAAAGTTTATCTACAGACAGGTACACAGTTGTTGCATCATTGCATTTTGTCTCTGACCGCCATGGATCCTGAAGGGGTGATCGTTGTCACAAAGTCCCTGAAACACAAGAACATCATTGAGGTTCTTGTTGCGTGTGTAAACAGCACAGCAATTGACAAATACACTTCTTGTGGTCCACAGTGGCTTGCTGAGTCCTAGGGAGAAAATCCAAGGAATGATAAACAGTCCTCAGTTTTCCCCTCAATACAATATTGGGCTGAGAATGTCCCCACCCTTGATTTTAGTCTTTGCTGCTTGAAGGCAAATATTTGTATGAGCACTAGAATAGTCAGTTTATTGCTTTGTTGTTTTCTGTAGTTCCTCTGTACCCACAGATGTGTTACTCTTGACAACTGCACTGTCTCTAATCCGTTTTGTGATGATCTGTCCCCTACACCAACCCTGTTACTTTCTGTAGCACTCTTTTCCTTAAACTTTCTCTGGCGCACTTTGTTCTCTAGGTCAGTGCTTGGGCCATCCAACCACAGCAAGATCTACACCCTAGGGATATTGAGAGGGTTGTGCAGTCCAGTGACAGCCATTTTGTGTTTGGGCTATTTCAGAGCCCACCGTATCTGAAAGCAAATATAGTTTTTTTTTTTTTGGGCTTCCTGACACCATTTGGGCTACAGGTGACCTGGTAACTGGGGGTAGGGAGATGTAGTTGTGATCTTTTGGCAGTTTATTGCTTGGATTGGTAGTTTAGTGCTCTTTACATACGGAAGCGTTGGCATCTGCTGATTCAAAGGTTGCAGAGGCAATGTGGTTGTTGCGGGAGATCGGGCGCCTTGATCGTATCGTGGGAGGTGAACCAGAAGCGTATGTGGCTTGCCAGGCATCTGACTGCTTGGCAGCGACTGTGCTAGCGCGTTCTCAGCCTCACAAAATGTGAGAGGTGTCAACAGGAGCCAGGAGAGTGTAATGGGCTGCTCCACTGGGAGGCAAGCGGCTCCACGTAGTGTAAGACGTGGCAGGGCCTCTTAGGGACAGGCGAGGCCGGGGTGTCCCGGCACGTGCATACGGCTCCGAAATTGGATGGAGAGCCGTGGAGCTTAGCAGCAACAGGGGGCCGGGCAGTGGCAGCTCCTCTGCTAAGGCAGAGGAGCATCTAAAAAAAAAATGAAAATAACTGATGTTATTATCATTTTATTTGTTCCTACTGCGACGTCTCGCCGGGGCGGGACGGATCTGCTCTGCTCTCAGAGCTGGGGAAGGAGTGGTAGACACTATGTAAGTGCGCATGAATGTTTGACTGGCCCTCACGGGCGGGCAAAACATTCATACGCTCTTTGCATATTCTCCATGCAGGCTGCATTACAGCCTGCGTGGAGAACATGCCCAGGCACCCCTTCCCTGGCTGAGCACCGAACCACGGCGCTCAGACCAATCACAACGTTGCATTGCAGCATTGTGATAGGCTATAGGAAGCCTGGGAGCCTGGGTGCTTTCTGTTTCCACAGAAGAAGTCAGGAAGAGGACGGAGGAGAAGTGGCGGCGGTCGGGTTATTTTTTTAACCCTCTTACCTCACGTCCCTTCTCCCTGTCCCACTGCTGCTTCCCGGGAACAGCCGTCACTGGGGCCGGGGAGCAGTGAGTGAGGAGACTGCCCTTGCGGCAGCGTCCCTAATTTATGCAGGCACAGCAGCGGCCCGACCGCACGTGCTGTGCATCTGTGGGGCCCAGCCCCCGGGCAAGGAGGTGAACGTGAAATGGGCGGCCCATGGGAAACGGCTGGCGGGTGCTGTAGTCAGCATTGGAAGTGCTGATGAGGGGAGGGAGGGCAACTGACCTGCTTAACAAGGCCAAATCGAGGCAGGCAGTTTATTAGGATCCTCCTGTGGGGTTATTGACTATCATGAGAGCACAGAGGACATGCATATTAAGGGCTCCAAGTTTGCAAGGCCCTCTCAGGATGCAGCACTAGTGGGTAAGGAGGAGGCTCCCACAGAGCATTGGCAGGGCTCCTGGTTGGAGATGTGGGAGTGGCTTCAAGAGGCTCTGCAGGGTTTGCGCGCAGGCTGGGTGGGGAGGGGCCATTGGGGGACCAGAGGAGAGTAAGCAGCAGGGTGCTGGGCAGCAACAATTGGGGGCAGGCATAGAGGGCTGGGAGTTCAGGTGGAAGAAGGTCCTTTCCGGCCACGGAGCCCGCGCCTACCCTTGTGTTCGCTTTGTTGGAGTGGAGTGGGGAATAGGATGAAGCTGAGCTCGAGAAGCAGGTGGTTAAAGGATCTGGTGGAGAGGGAAGTCGGAGGAGCAGAGGGGAGTCAGCAGTGGGGTGGTATTTCGGGAGTGGTGCAGGAGCGGGTGCGGAGAAGGGCAGATGGGTAGGGGGCAAGGTGCTAGTACACCAGCCCTCACGTCTTTTTTCCAGGTCGAGGAGCATAGCAGGTTTCTGGACTCGGGAGAGCTGCACTGTCTTTAATCCTTTTTGCGATGCTCTGCTCCCTATACCAACCCTGTTACTTTCTGTAACACTCTGTCCCTTGCACTTTCTGTGGCACGCTTTGTTCTCTATGCTGTCTTTTCTGCTCTTTCTCTTCACTGTCCTAGTCAAGTGAACATGTGTCAGTCTGTTTAATGTGTTGCCTCTGCTAACTATTGCTGCAGTCAAGGGTTCTTACGTGAAGTGGCATTGGCCAGTGGAAAGCCATTGAGTCATGGTGTTTCCCTGGTAAATGGGGTCTGTATAGGCACCAAACCAGCTCTTGACTCGTTGCTATAAGAATCATCGCAATATTTATGAATCGTATCAGAGATGTTTTTGATTATCAAATAATGTTTGCTAAATGTCATGAATAATTTGCATCAAAATCTATTTTATTATACTTTACAGAACTATGGGCCTTATGTTCATACAAAGCATTCGGTATAAGTAGCCGCAATTTGCACACCCACTTAAACATATCCATTTTTTTGTGAACCAGCAAATGTTCAATCATGTTGATTCGCCTAATTCTGAATCGTAGAGGGGTTCGCAATTCGACCTTCCTCATTAATATGCTTGAGGTAGGTCGTAATTTGCGACACTTTACAAATGGCTGCCATCACCATGTCAGTGATTGCTTTTAAATAAAGCAAGCTTGTTAAAAAGTGCAGCCTGTTTTCCTTAAAGGAAAACGGAATGCATTAAAAAAAAAAAACTTTCAAAACCTGTTTACCAGTGAGCAGTGGTACCAGGAACCACTGCCTATTCCTGAAAAATGTTTTTTTATAACATTGTCAAAGAGGAAGGGGTCCTGTTTTCAAGTGGGTTACCAGCTCCTTTGAGGTGTTGGTAACCTATCAATGATTTGCGACCCCATTGGTACACACCATTAGAAATCATAAATTAAAAGTGACGGCCTAAACACGCCCCTTTTCAATTTGCATTACGTAGTTGCAATTCGGTTTTGAGATCCAGTAAAAAAAAAAATGATTGCTTTATTTAAAGCAATCACAGACATGGTGGTCTGGTGGTCTGCTCACCCCAGCAGGCCACCATACCTGTGATGTTTGTGAGACAGAGACATACCTCATTAATATTTATGAGGTAGGTCTATTTGCGACCCACTGGGAACGCACATTGTGTAAACCACACATTTGTAAATGGGTGTTTGTGCTTACCGAATAGGCAATCACATAAATTTGCTATTTGTTAATCGTAAACAATTATGACACACACAGAGGAGTAGCGGATTGCAACCCAAAGGTAGCACGTGTTCTGTGAAAAAATATTGCCCTCACTCTCAAAATTGTGGTGGTGTGGTGGGGATAGGTTTTAAGAGTTCCTTCACCCCTTCTTACTGCCAAAGTGTCGACATCTTTTTGCCGTATTATGAGTGCCCACAGTGTTGGGTCACACGGGCATTCCTCAAGACCCTTTCGGATCCCAACAAGTGATTACTCTCTGTACCACGGTTCTGTATCCTAGGAATCAGTCTTTTCCAAGGAGAGAGTATCTTCACGGCGAGAGTTGGACAGTTTCCAGGCAGAGCTACCCACCTTGATGAAAGTTTGACTATAGGGGGTCTCTCCCATTTACTCGCCAGTTTTAGCACTACCTTGATGAAACTCGGATATCACCACCATCCTTCATGTTTTTTATACTAGCCAGTGGGTCCAGGAATAAATTGTTGAGCAGAGACACCACCGAGCTAGTTTTAACCTTCACTGCACTTTTCTTTCTGTGATCCCAATGTTTATTTGTATACATTTTTCTGTTTGTATTGTCTTCCCCTCCCTTTGCTCCATCCCAGGCGTTGGTCTGCGCAGGGGTGTATTGAAGCAAACCTGATGATGAAGCATGTCACAATTTTGTGAGTGAGGGCAATATTTTTTCACGGAGCACGTGCCACCTTTGGATTGCAATCCGCTACTCTTCTGTGTGTCAGAGGTGTTACTGGGGAGGTCAGAGTAGTGGGATTTTGCCTCTCCCCCCTTCTGAGTGTGCGTTTACTTAATCACAAACAGTTAACTATGTACATCTGGCCCTTAAATGTGTACTGTTTCAACTAAAGACATTAGGTCAGAAGGGGACTAATTATTACTCATTTAGAGGATGGTGTTAGGTAGTGTTGCATTTCATTCTGTAATGTGAATCTCTGAGCCTTTATAACATTTTGCTCACCCAATGATGTCAGTGATTTTCAGTGTGCATTTTCCTAATGAAGAGGTCAGCCAGTGTTGCTTTGCTGATTCTTAGAAAGCAGACTAATATTGATTTATTGCACATTTTGGTCTTAGAATAATTTGCAAATTAGACGATTTATTATGCATTTTGAGATTAACCATATTTTGCCTGCTGCAATGAACTTTAAATATTTAATAAACATTTGGTTTATAACTTATACTTATCTCAAGAATACTTATCTAATCTTCCTAGGGGCACATTTCCTCATATGTTCTTGAGGACAACACCGTCCCGATCCCATGTAGGTCCTCTATCTTTAGATTATCCGACAAGATAGCATCAACAATTGTGTATTTAATGTGGAAAGAAAGAATTGAGTGAATGCACCACGCATGCTGTAAGCATTTTCTGTCAGGATTGCCAAGCTATACATGAGGAGATGTGGCCATGTGGCTGGAACTGCCGCTTTTGGAGCTTGGGGACCAGGTTTGAATCTTTGAAAGGCAGTTGGGTGATGCTTGCACCTCCTCGCATGCTTGATTATTTACACAGACTCATTTGCAGGTTGTTTGATGATTCATTTTGATCATTTATACCGATGGAGAGATGAGATTGACAATTGTCCGCATTTGTAGGCTACTCAATGTTTGACTGTTGAACAAGGATCTATAGTTTACTGACCCATCGTCTTGAGGATGATCCCATGTACTGGTCAAACAGTTGGGGACCGAAACATCGACACAGTGATCACTATATTTATTCAATCATACGGAGATTTAAATCCCCAGCCTCCAAAGAACTTTTGAGGAACTGTAGAGGGGACTACATATATTGGGTGATCCCCGTGACACCTTGGATCAACCTTTTTTGGGATCGCAAGTAAACATCTGAGTTGGACCACTGGATAACGCGACTCATGGATATAAATATTTTGACCCAATGCTCGTGAACTGTGCTCAATGTAAAGTTTTTAATAAATTGTGTTTGATATTCATTATACAGAGAAGTCTGCCTTATATCTGATGCAATCTATTTTGTACTTGCTATTTTTTGCATATACTAAGATTAGCAGATATTCTTACCGCTATTTCACAAACAAAAGATTTCATGAAATATTTCTTCTTCAGGGAATTCTTGTGTATGCTGATGTCCAGGTTTGAATCCCGCCATCAGCTCAACTTCTGGAATTCTGGGCAAATCTCTTAAACTCCCAGTCTTAAAAATGTGTTACATAGGTTGATGCTTATATAAAGCGCTCTTACTCCTTTGGGTCAGGTGCAGCCTTGTCAAATTTCTTAGGTCCATGTATGATGTTCTGCTTCAGTCCAGGTCTTTTTCTTTGAATTTTAGGATTTATAGTCTTGTTTAGTTCAAGTACCAAAATTCAAACAAAACAGTCCTGGACTGAAGCAGCACATCACACATAGACATGGGTCACAGGGCAAAACAAAATGCCAGAAATACAAATAAATTCTTACACACTGTATTATCAATTTTCCTACTGACAGGGCTATAGTTGCACTTAGAGATCAGACTTTGGTTTGCTATCAGGATTTTTTGTTGGAATGGTGGAGTAAGGCTGGATGTGGCCAAATATGTAGTGTGGTAGAATATTGAAATAGCTGTGGCATTGTGTCAAGCATGCTGACTGAGACCTCAGGGGTATGAACTAACTAGGGTAATCCGTATCTAAAAGGGGGAGAGATGCAGAGACAGTGGGCAACTGTTGGAAATCAGAACCTGTTAGCAGTGTTCGCCACTTTTTGCCCCATTTGAGGCCCCTAGAAGCTGGTTTTCTGACTCTGAGAGTGCCCTGGCTCTGCTTTAGGCAGGCTCAGGGCATGTGCTATGTTGAAAACATCTAGTGAAAACACACACACATTAGCGTACACTATGCGTTAGGGTACCCCTATGATTGGCATGACCTACTCTATAAGTCCCTAGTACATAATAGGGCTGGGGATTAAAACCACCTTTAGGTCTCTAGTACTCAATAGGGCATGGCAGTTTAGAGGCCAGCAGCCCTATCTGCACTTGCATGTGTGAACTTCTGAGAGCCCGAGGACTTAGGAGAATAGTATTGATAAATCCAACAATATGCTATTGTTGAATCTATCCTGCTAAATAGGGAAAATACGTTATATGACTTTCTTGCCTTTAAGCAAAAATGCAGCCTTCCTGCCCTCTTTCTTGATTGGTCAGAGTTAACAGGGTAAGCCAGGCTGCTTTGATGAAGTGATAAGTGGTACCCAGGGAGGCTATCTGGTAGTAAAGGGCTCTGCTACACAGGAATGCCAGAGTAGGGGGAGGAGTCATAAAGCCTGAGCTTCAAAAGAATTATGGGACAGGCAGAGAAGGCCAGGCCCATCTACCCACATCCCTCTCTGAACCCAGCCAGGTGGTAGGCTTAAGAAATTAATTTTCAGATGTCAGGGGAAGAGAGTTATGGGAATGAGATATACTGAAGTTTGGTTTAGCTAGTTCTTGCTCCTCTGCTGAGACTTTAGCCATATTGAATTTTGGAGGAATAGTGCATTCTGGGAGACCATTATGACACAATTTGGAGGAAGTGGCTATGCAGCGGGGTGTTGCCCTGCACCTCATTGGACGGAGTGCCCTCCTGCTTGACCCCAGAGAACCCTGAATAATTATCCGAGACGGACACGGCCTCTCAGATCTGCTGCTTGAAACTAAGAGAAGAAGAAGGGTCCATGCTGTAAGTTTGATTTACACCAAGCAGGCCCTGCACTTTAACTGACTGTGCCTGCTGCACAATCTGGAACTAAAGCCCTGTGGACCTAACTTGCTTCAAGAGGAATAAAGCTTGGACTCCCTCCAAGCTACAGGTTAACAGAGTTCACCTGGACCATGACCACCAAGAATACCCAGCCTGGATAGCACCTAGTGGATTTGCAAGGGTTTTGTCTAAGTGGATTGTGGGAACTGAAGTCTCAAACTCTCTTGGAGATTACAGACACTTGGATTGTGTTTTGGACACTTTGGAACCCCCCAGAGAAACTTCAGGGAGAAGTTCCAGAAGTTTGGAGCAACTTTGGCAGAAAGTTCCAGAGGGGGACCGACTCAACCGTAAGAGCCAAGCCGGTGACCTTCAACCGCAAGCTGGCCTGCCATGCTGGTTCGGTTCACTGAGAAGCTGTGAAGGTCCAACTTCGAGAGTTTGACCAAGAACTCCCTAGAAAGCTAGCTAGTGAACCCTCACCAAACCCAAACTAGTGAAGAGCATCTAGGGACCCCGGCAGAAAAACCTCCAGAAAAGTTTCAAAATCTGAAGGTAAAACTTTGACCAAGGCCTACCATGAGAGGTAGCCACAGAGGGCTCCATCTTAGTCAGCCTGAAACTTTTACTTTGTCCCGGTGTAAGCGCTTTAGCTTTCTCTGTGCTATATAGTGCAAAAACATAAAAAAATTCATATCTCTGATTCCCTATGTTATGTTATGTTAAAAGAGTTTGTATAGCGCACTTACACCACATGGTTTCATGGCGTTTGTAAAGGGAGTGAACTGCCGCTCATAAGATCATTCATTCGTAGGCCTGGGAGAACAGCTAGGTTTTCAATTGTCTCCTAAAATGAGAGTAGCATGAGGACGATCTAATGTTGAGAGGGAGTGTGTTCCAAAAAGAAGATGCTAATACTGCAGAGCGGGATCCGTCAGTTCTTTCCAATTGAAGGCGGGGAGGCTAACAGGGACAGGTTGGAGGACCAAAGGGCTCGGGCAGGGACATACCTCTGAATAAGATTGGAGATAAATTCCGGGCATGTGCCATGGAGTGATTTAAATATCAGGCATCCGACCTTAAATACGCCGCGTTGGGCTACTGGAAGCCAATGCAGTTTCCTCATGAGGGGGGTGACATGATGCCATCTTGGCTCTTGGCTGGTGATAGATAAGTCTTGCTGCCTGATTTTGAACAAGTTGCAGTCTTCTCATTAAGTACCCAGGGAGGTCAAAGTAAGTGGAGTTGGCATAGTCGAGGTGTGAGATTACCATGTCCAGGATGACATGAATGGCTGCTTCTGTTGTGAGGAATCTACTGATTTTCCTAATTTTGCAAAGTTGGAAAAACCAGGTGAAGACCACTGTTCCGACCTGGGTTTTCACCGAGAGGTCCCAATCAATACTGACGTCAAGGCTCTTGGCTGAGGGGGAGGGGACTGGGGGCGCTCCCAGCTCTGCAGGCCAAAAATTCAAAGTGCAAGGATTTCGAGGGCCACGGGTTAGGATCAGCTCTGTTTTGTCAGGATTTAGTTTTAGGTGGTTGTTATTTATCCAACATAGTGGTCTGAAAGTTCAGAATAGAGGCGAGGGTGTTATCAATGGTGAAAATCAGTTGCAGATCATCTGCATAGTTAAAAATGTGCATCTTACCTCCCCCAAGGACTGATAAGGGGAAGGCGATTAAACAGGTGAGGTGACAAAGAGGAGTCTTGCTGGACCCCACACGTTAGTTTAACTCTTGGGGCCGTGTATTGGGAAAGACGGACAGACTGCGAGCAATTGTCCAAAAAGAATGTCAGCCATTGAAGGGCGGCCCCCTCAACCCTCCGCGTCCCCTACACGGTCTACCAGGATTTTGTGGTTGACCATGTCAAAAGTCACCGAGAGGTCAAGGAGCACTAATGCCTGGGCAGTACCTTTATCCGCCTCCTTTTTTATTTCATCCAGTACACTCAAAATTACCATCTACTTAGAGTGACGGGCCGAAAGCCTGCTTGCCTACATTGGATTTGTTTCGTTTTGGTATCATTTTAGAGATGCAATTTGTTCTTATTTTTATAAATTGGTGTTAGATTTTTATTGTGTGTTGTGTCTTAATTAGTTACTGAATTGATGTTTTCAAATGCTTTTCATACCTGTCTCCTAGGTTAAGCCTGCTGCTCGCAGCCAAGCTACCAAGGGTTGAGCATGGGAATAATTTATCATGACCTGTACTGACCCCTAAACTGTGTTAGTGGCCTTATTGCCAGTGGTAGATATATATATATATATTTATTTACCACTACTAATAATCCACTTTCCAACACCAACAAAGTCGCAGTTGTAACGTAGCCAGTTAATTAACTACAAAGTCAGAAAATGTCTTGGCCAATTGCTGTTCTATGCCATTATCTACTCCAATGCAGAGATAAGGAGGATCACACTTTCCCAAAACAGCACTAATCTCTGTACTAGAAAAGAGGTTCATGGGTGTCCTGGAGGAAAAGGACTCCTAAGCAATCACAAGCTTAGCACCCAGAACAGATTCGTATTTGCAGTTTTGCCAACCGATGCAACTGTCCACAGATCTTTGCTGTGAGCAAATGCAGAGTGAGCAATGCTAAGACTGCCACTATCAAACCTGAAGCATATATGCTCCTTGAGCTTAGTCCTGTGCAGGCAGGTTTTGTGCTATAAACTGATCCCTGCCAACTCTCATTGAAGGGTGGTGATGATGATGTAGAGTAACTGATCGATGAGGACTCCTCTGTGCTGGGATTTAATTATTTTTCTTTCATGCTTGAGGCTGGTATCTCTGCAAGCTCCTGTGCACTTTATATCTATAATTTGTTTATTGGAGTTTGTATGGGTGACTTGTTATGGACATAGATGGGTATACATAGACATTGCCCACTTATTGGAGGGCAACAGCATAGTTCAAGTCCTCTGGTACCCACTGCTTACTGCCCTTTTAGCTTACCACTTCCAGCTGTAGCACTAGCCATGCAGGCCTACATTGATGCAGAGATATTCTCCAGATGCCTGCATGCCCAGGAACCAAACAAAATTGGGTGGAGTTGTCCACAGCAGTAGTCAAAGCCCTCAGATCTGCTAGCATATATGCCAATAGACCTGATTCAGATGGGAAACTCCCGGGTTTTGAACCAAAATGTCTTCATTTTGGCTCTCTCGCCTGAAATTGCCTCTGTTTCAATATAAGTCAATGAGGGAAAAACATTCTCCCAGTTATTTTTTTAATCTCCTATTTATCTCTTCTAAAATGTTGGCATGTATGTGCTAGGCAAATGCAGCCTATTGATTCCATTGCTCTCAACCATCAAACAGATGAAATTCTATCCTGAGAATGTATATATGTAGTGAAGTACTGCATACCGTCAAAGGCAGGCATGGAGTTAATGCGTGATGGGTGAGGTAGCTGGATTCTGGGAGCATAAGTGTACTGTTACTGCACTGTGATATAGTGGTCTAAAAGAGATGTGTACTCAAATCTTTTCTAAATTAGGGCAGCATTGGAGCAGTCCTGATGGAAATTACAGCATTGTTCCAGATCCTGGGTTTATAGATTGAAAAGACCTGCTGCTCTGTTTTTCCTTTTTTACACTTCTTAGTCTCCAGTGTGATGGTGACTTGGCTGCAGGTGCACTGAGAATCGCCAGAGAAAGTGCGCTTGTCCGCAAAATAAGCAAGGGTGCTGCTCGTCATGATGGCTTTGTGAATGATGCAGCTGGTTTTGAAGATGATGCTGTCAGTAATGGGAGACAATAGAGTTCCATCAGAGTGGGAGTGATGTGGTCTTTTTTCATCCCTGGATGAAGTGTGCTGCAGAATGTTTGTATGACGGGATCCCGCATGCAATTACCCCGCATGCAATTACAACGCGGTCACTACTCAGTGTTACTTTACCACGCAAGTTGTTACAATGACTTGCTTTAGGGGGCACTGGGCTTTGAAATAGTACACCTTACTATTCCAACTCCAGCCTATGCAACAGTAGGGAAGGTGTAGGACTTAAAAATCCAACAGCAGTCCAACAACGCGCCCCCTAAAGCAAGTCGTTGTAACGACTTGCGTGGTAAAGTTACGATTGGTAACATTGCAGCCGGGGTAGTGACTGCGTTGTAAAGGCAGGTCGTTGGTGTGACTGCAGGGTAAAGGCTGTTTGCCCTGCAGCCGATAGGGTGTTATCAACGGGGGCCAGTGTGGAGTCTGGGAGGTCATGGAGCAGGATGTTACCACCATCCAGATGTAAGAGTACAAGGGCTTGAACTGCAGTTCTGAAGTCTCTTTCTGGAAGAAACAGTTTCACTTTCTTTAGAAGAAAGAGCTGGTCTGTTTTTGTATTTGATATTTAGGCTGGTGTTTTTTGAGTGCGAGGTTGGTGTTCAATATGAATCCAAGTGACTTGGCATTCAGTGAAAGTTGGGGTTGGTGTTCGAAGCTGTCAATATTCACATCATAGTTCTCAGTTTGCACTGTTTCTTGCTTGCAGGAATTATGCCTGGGTGAGGGAGCTTCGGGTCGCCACTTGACATCAATTATCACTCTCTGGTAGTGTAAGGAGAAATGAGGGAAAGGACTCTCTTTTTAATAGCATAGCAGTGGAGCACATACACACTTTTTAAATATATATCGAAGCAGTATGAGAAAAATGGTTTGCATGATTTCAATGATTTCCATTCCAAACCTTCCCAATTAGCCTTTCAGCGATAATCATATCCTCCATCCATCTAGGCTAAACAAATCATTGATTTTGCATACTTGCTTAACATGATTGCGGATGTGATCAATGTGATCATGTATATTTAATGACACATTTGGTATATATGAGCAACATTCTGCAACCACAAGCTTCACTCTTTGCAGCCAGGACAAAATCTAGAGCCATTCTGTTTTGTAGGACAGTTCTCTGGGCCTCTAATGGATTGAAAATGAATCCTTCCACTATAGTAGTGGAATTTACGATCTCTAAATCCTTAGCTACAGTTTGGACTTCATGGGTGGTCAGTCAGATCCTGTACGTGGCACCGAATATAGCAAAGTAGCAGGCAGTCTCAGATATTTTTCTGTGTTGTCTTTTCCAATGATAGACCTTTGGAGAAGCATGAGTATAGCGGGATGATTTAAGCAGGGTAACAGAATCCAGACTTTTCCTAGGAAAGCCAGGCTTTCACAAGGTTATCACAAATGAAACAGAGGTTGTTTATGGAAGTGGCTACAGGAAAAGAAGAACCTGAAAGGTAGATGGAAACAGTAAGGGCTGAGTTCAGTCAGGTCAGACGATGAGTGAGAAATCGCGTTCACTATGCTCCACAAAAATGCTGCCATTTCTGGTGTTGCAGGATTTTCCAGAGGCATTGTCACATTCATCAAGGTAGAGCTGATGTAAGTGCAAATTAAGATATTGTTCTTCTTCATCAATAGGATTGGGGCAGTATATATATCCCCTTTGGCATCAGTGGCAAATGAGGCACAAATCCAGAAAGAAGAGCGGCTAAGACTTTGTTGGTACAGCTGAGAGGAAGTACAAATAAATGTTTTCACTATACAGACATTGTTGATCCCGAAGGTGGACAGCAGGGAAGATGTAGTTGTTTTAATGGAGCCCCTCCACCCGACCATTCTTGGCAGCCCCACAAAATGAACCAAAAGCAAGAAGCAAAGGAGATCGGCTGGGCCCACCTGGGAGTCAAGTAGCTAGGAGATTTCCTCTTCATTGGCTGTAAGTTGTGTCTGTGGGTATGAGGATGGCTGCATCCTGACAAGTACAAGGTGAAAGGAAGTTGGCGGCTGGGCTTTCTCCCTGTGCTACTGAAGCACGTCTGTTCAATGGTGCAGGAGTAAGAGGCTTAAAAACACTGAGACACCTGCAGTTTGGTGGCTTTCATGCCCCCAGGCTGGTATTCCAAAGCACTTACAGCAGGACTTGGAAGGAACCACCCTAATAGACCGGTGGACAGATTTCCATTGATGGACTTGCACATGAACACGCTGCTGATCATGCCAGGTATCTGTTGGGCAGACAGTCGAGCAGGTCTGACCTGGGAACAAGCTGTAGAGATAGTGAATCAGTTGTTTGGAATACTGAAGAGTTATATCATCATTCAAGCCAACCAAAGCTGGCGACACTGGGGGACTGATTAGGAGCAGCATGACATGCCCCATGACTGTCTTGCATGTCCTCAGCTTAGCCTTTTCAGTGGGATTTCTTGGATTGACCAGAGTGCCAAGGATAGAGCATCAAGCCACTTGCGGCCAGTCTTAAACAGATTTTTCTATCTTGTTTTTCAAAGTGGAGTTAATGTGTTCTGCTTTCCAAGAGTACTCGGTGTAATGCACAGTAGAAGTGTTGCCTAATTCCTAGGGTCTTACACAGTCCTGTACAACAGATGAAACAAAGTGGGAGCCTTTGTCACTACCACGTTGAAATGGGAGTATAGCCTTTCCGCATCTGTAGTAGCATCTACTATAGAACAAGGGTCTGCTTCGATCCAGCTTGAAAACATGCAAACTAGCTTTAAACCATAAGCGCATGTGTAGATGGACAGAGGGATAGAGCAGTGGTGGTTTCAATTCCTCTCCCTATATTGAGAGCTTGACATTTGGCACAGGAATGACAATACTGTTGGCGAACAGAAGGGAAGACTGGAGCAAACTAGTTACTCGCAGCTGACATCAGTAATACTGTGGTAGTTGTGTTAGGCTGGGGAGAGGAATTTTGGGGCAATCACTGTTGTTATGTTATGTTACTTTATGTTATGTTATGATAAAAGTATTTGTTTGGCACACATGTAACCTGGAGGGTATCATCCTGGTAGACATGCCGGGTCGGGTCCTGGCTAAGGCCTAGTTGAAGAGCCAGGATTTGAGTTTCTCGTGGAACTCAAAGACAGAGCTAGGAGCTCTGATGCACAGTGGGAGGTTGCTCCAGGCTTGAGGAGCGAGGTATGAGAAAGCTCACCCGCCGGCTTTACGTATGCTGTGAGTGTGAGGTAACAGGAAGTTGGCTGAGCAAAGTGTTCTGCTGTGCGTAGAAACTGATGCAGTTGTTCAGGTAGGAGGGGACAAGGTTGTAAAGAGCCAGTGAAACTCTTTGAGGCAGCTGGTGATGTAAATGCAGGTCGGGGGTGTTAGACTGTTAGTTTGAATGTTGCGTTTTGAATGACCTGAAGACATTTGGTGAGATGAGCGGAGATGCCCACATAGAGACCGTTGCCGTAGTCAAGTTTACTGGCTATCAGAACTTGTCTAACTGTTCTGTGGTATCGAGGTGGAGCCACTTGAAGAGCTTGAGGAGTTGAGAGTGTTGCAGAAGGAGGATGCCGTGGTGTAAACTTGGACGGTCTTCAAGAGTTGTTTATCCATCACTATACCAAGGCTCCTGGCTTGATTGGTGGGTTTAGGTGCTTGGCGAAGTTCAGCTGGCCACCAACTGGAGTCTAGTGTTCAGTGTCCATTCTGAAAAGTACCTCTTTTGTTTTTATCAGAGTTGAGTTTAAGACACTTAACCTTTATCCAGTTGGTGACTTCGGCTATGCAGGTGGCGAAGGTGGTCTGGCGTGTTGTTGAAAAGAATGAGTTAGGTTTTATCTGTGTAGGAGATGATGTTGATTCTGTGGATCTGATGATGTCGGCAAGCATTGTCATGTATATATTGAAGAGGGTAGGTATGAGCAAGGATCCCTGGGGGCTCCACAGATCAGGTTGGTGTCCGCGGAGGTGTATGGTGCCAGGCTGACCAACTGTGTGCATCCCGTGGGAAAGGAGCAAATCCATTGGAGCACAGGTCTTCTAATTTTGTGGTTGTTGGATGAGTGTGGGGTATAAGATGGGGTCAAAATCGGCAGAGAGGTTGAGCAGGATGAGTGCTGATGTGTTTATGCTGTCCTTGATCATGCAAATATTGTCTGTGGCAGCTATGAGGGCAGTTTGAGTGAATTGGTTGGCTCTGATGCCTGAGAGGGGTGGAGGAGGTGGTGGTCATTTAGGTGGTCTGACAGTCATTTGAAGATGTGTTTTTCAAGGACTTGTCCTGAGTAGGAAAGCAGGCAGATAGGTTGGTAGTTAACCAGCATCATTGGGTCTGCCAATGGTTTCTTAAGGAGGGGGAGAATGGTGGCATGCTTCCAGGCTTTCGCGAAGGTGCCAGTGATGATGGAGTTGTTGAGGATCGTGATGATCAGGGTGCAGATGGGGTTCAGTGCTCTAATGAAGATGAAGTGCAGACAGGGATCTGCAGGGGTTCCACAGTGGATAGGTTGCATGGTTTAGGCTGTTTTCATCACAGAGATTGTGGGCCAGCATGTCAAGGCAGTTCATAGGTGGATTGTCTTGTCGATTAGAGGGTGGTGAGGGACAATGGGCTGGTTGGTTTGCGAAGTTGTAGATATTTCTGATTTTGTTGTGAAAGAATTGGGAGAGCTGGTTACAGAGGTCCCATGAGGGGATGATGGTGGTAGAGCTGGCAGCAGAGGAAGTGAAGTCTTTCAACAATAGTGAACATGTTCTTGGTTTGGTTGTGATTAGGTCAGTCACTGCTGAGCGCATGGTGTCTTTGACCTGCTGGTGGTAGTGTCAAAGGGAAAATTTGAAGATGCTATTGTCATTATCATCGTGTGTGTGTCCAGCAACATTCCAGTTGCTTGCAGTAGTGCTTGCAAGAGTCTGACCTCCATATCGTAACTTCAATGTGGTCATGTTCTGGAAGTAAAGGTGGTTTTGTGTGGTTGTAGGGGTTTTGCACTGGAGGTGATCCAGGCATTGAATTGAGTGATGGATCTTAGAAGGTCATCTTGGAGCTGAGGTGGTTGGGTTTGAGTTCTATGATCCAGGCTATTTTTAAAAATATTGCTCTTGTTTCTCCGTGTGCGGGTCCAGCATGGTGGGGGATGTGCAGGATGATGCTGACCATGGAGTGATCTGTCCAGGTGAGGGGGTGGGTGGTCTACAGTGATGCTGTTCGTGAAGATAGGGTTGAGGAGATGTCCTGCTGTGTGGGTAGCATCCTTCATGCTTTGGGTGAGCAGGAGAGAGTTGAGGTTGTTTAGGAGGTTGTAGTAGTTCGGGCGTATGTGGTCTTCCAGATAAAGGTTGAGGTTCCTCCATACTACATCAAGATCTCTTTTACAGTTCTGATTAATCCGATCCGGATTCTCAGCCTCTGGAGCACAATTCTACAGTTTAAACAAATTCTTGAAAGGGGATAAAGGATATTCAGTGGTTTGAGAAATGCGTAATGTTGTTTCCAAATTGGGGGGCATACCAGCCTTTTTTACTGGTTTGATCAGCAAAAACATTGCTCTTAGACACTTTGGCTTGGGAAGATGGATATGCAGCACATTTGACAATGGCAAGTTTTAGAGTTAGCATAAGAGTATCAAGTAAACATTTGACACAAACACAGTGATGGCCGGCACGGATCTGGCGTGGCAGGCAGGGGGCAAGGGGTAATGAGGTGTAAACAAAGAAAAATAAACTAACCTACTCACCACTCGTCTTCCGCGTTGTCTCTTCTCAGTCGGCCAACCAAGAAGAAGGCAGGCTCCCCTGAGTCACTCACAATGCTGCAATGCAGCATTGTGATTGGTCTGAGCACCATAATTCGGCACTCAGATGGGGACTGGGGGCCTGGGCATGTTCTCCACCCAGGCTGTAATGCAGCCTGGGTGGAGAACATGCTAAGTTATAATGTCTGTTTGGTCGGCCCGAGACGGCCAGTCAAAGCGTCATGTGCACTTCAGTGTGCTCACCACTCCTCCCCTGCCTTGCTCTGTGAGCAGAGCTGCCCCGCCCTAGCCCCATGCTGCTGCTGCAGGAAGGAAAAAATAAAACGATAAAAACATCGTTATTAACATTTTATTTTTGTTTTCCTTCACTGCTGCAATGCAGTGGGGGATGCTCCTCTACCTTAGCGGAGGAGCCGCCACTGCACAAACACCATTTTTGATTGGGGTCTCACTGAGGTGAAGAACTCATTCTGCACCTAGAGAACCCCAAAATCATGGTCTACTCCAAAAACATATTTTGAATAAGTAAATATAAAAACTATTTTTCTGGCTTCAAGGATACAATCTTTAGTGATGGCAATACATTCAGCAACCTGAGCAGAATATACTTGGGATAAACACAGGCTTTCAACAACTATATACAAGGTACATATGGCATAATCGACCAGCAATGAGTCACACTTGTTTCTGAGGCATAATCGGTCGACTTAGTATACAAGATCACTGTTTGGTATTGGTGCATCAGAGAGATATGGGCTTATTCAGGTGGGTAGTGACAGTCGAACAGTCATGCGGTTTGCTACATTGGGCCACCAGCAGATAAGATGCATGGTTCAAAACAGTGCAATGGGCAAAGGTAATATGAGAGGCGGAAAATAAACTAATTTCATATCACAATAACCTGACCATGGACTAGTGTTGGGTTTTAGTGGTGAGCAGAAGAGCAGCTGTAGATTGTGGTATAGCCACTATGAGGGTAGAGAAAAAGAAAATGTTTTTGGAAGCCTTTACAAGATTGGCAGCAGCCGCTACAGCTCATAAGCAAGATGGAAGCCCTGCAGCCACTGCATCTTCGTGATCTTGCACCAGCACCCCTGAGGCAAACCCATCTTTTTCCTGACAATACCTTTCCCCCTGAATGATTTGGTAATCTTGGGAGGGGTTTAACAATAGCGCAAAGCCCAATATCAATTGCCTGCAATAACCAGGCATTATCAGCTAAATATGCACATGAGTGATGGTGACAGTGCTTGATAACTTATGGATAGCTTCATTACGGTCATTAGACAGGTGTCTCTCCCCAGCTAAATAGCAAACACAGGGAAGATAGAATTATAATTTCTGATTTGAGGCTTTGTACCCCATCTCAGCTAATTCAGTTAGGTGATACAGAAAGTCTTGCATCTGTCTAGTTAATCAGAAACAATCAATAAATCATCTACATGTTAAACCAGAGTGGATCCTCGGGAGAAGACAACAGTGCTGAAGGCCTTAAGAGAACTTAAAAGAATACAGACGGTGGTTCGGTAAACCCTTGTGTGTGTTGACTCATTGTTAACTGGATCCCTTAAAATAGAAGGGGGAGAGATACTGGCTGTCTGCTTGTATCGGAGTTGGAAAGCTGAATAAAGATCCGCAAAGGTGAACCAATTAGAAGTGGCTGAAAAAACAAGATAATATAGGTATAGGACTTAGACGGAATAGAAAAATTAGATAGCACAACAGCATTAATAGCTTGTATGTCTTGAACACATCTGTATGTATCTTTGCTAGGCTTTTCGGTCATCAAAATGGGAGTAATACACACACTCACATTGGCCACTAAGACTCCTTGCTAAAATCACAGGTCTAATTCCTGCCTCCTTCTTAGGCTCCTATGGATGTTGAGGAATGCGAGGCATAAAAAACAATGGTCATAGACTAATTTCCTTAGGAAAGTATTCATTAAGTCAAAATCTAGAACTCAAGTTACATCATACGTGTATCCTAATAGTTTCTCAATTCAACTAAGTATATCCTCAAAATGACACACAAGCACCATAGATGACTTCAATAGTGACTGTTTAACCTCACAGTTATTATCACAGATCACTGGAGAGAACGTTTCCAAACAGAAAAGAGGGTTGCTCCAGGGGAAGTGTGGAAAAAGGATTGTGCTCGTAAAAATAGAACAGATGTACAGGGATGGAAATCAGAGAGTAGTTAAAACAATCAATTATACATAATAATGTCCTTAGTAAACTGGTCGTGGTTTACAGTGGCACAAGTTTTACAATCGGGCCTATCTCATGGATTAGAAAGTACTTTTCTGGTCCTTGATGTTGTACAGAGTATAATCATCTGTAAAGGGGCAGGGATGGGGTGAAGTAGGGTACAGGCCCACTGGGGGAAATTGTCGATGTTTCAATCAATGTTCCCTCTAATTTCTTTCCTCTGTGTGCGGCAGTGTAAGGTCTCTGTGTGCTGCAACCAAGGCTATGTGCGCCAGTAACCAGGTGCGCGTGTGGGTGCAGCGCCAAATTTCACTCCAAACTTTTGCTTAAAAAAGTGAAAAGATGGTGCATTTCCTCACATACAGATCCACGTGAATGGTGTTAAGGCAGGTTTGAAACCGTCCCACATAGCAATTTGAAACCTTAGCAGCTATGTTTCTTCATTTCTTTTCCTAATAGAGCTGGGCTGCGGGGTGATTGTGTGTATTTGTTCAAGTTTTCATGTTAATTTCAGCTCATGATGGGCGCTGCGATTAACATGAAAACTTTAACAAATGCTCTCTTTGAGCAGTAAAATAAAATTATAATAACGTTATTAAAATGTTACTGTTCGCAGTTTCAGGGCTGGGTAGGGTAGGGCCGCATCAGGCTTTCGACTAACACATTTTAATGCTAGTGTCCGCATTAAAATGCATTAGTCACGTATTCTAGCGCCCCTCTGACAATACTGCAATTGAGCCACACTGCCAAGGAGGCAGCACCAGCATGCTAAAATTGTCTAACATATGAGAGCATGCAACTGTGCCTTCAAATTTAAAATGCTATACATCAGAGATATAATATTCATGAACAGCGCTGAGCAGTCAGGCCAGAATTTAACAGATCAATTAGCCGTGCCCCAACCAGCCTTCCTATGAGTCTACTCTGGGGGTACCAGCCTTCACAAGGGTGTCCATGGAGCGGGTCTTGCCTACTGTTTTCCCACAATCACACCACCCTTTTGGTGACCATAAGCACACACATGCTTCGAAGATTGTACACACCGGTGGGTGGTAGCTTTGTTTTTTTCTTTTTGCAACCCCAGCTGAGAAGTCATATTACCTGAGCCTCTTGCGCAGGATGTTATAGTATTACAGCCTGCTGGGCCCATTCCTTTCTAAGCCCCCGCATGAGCCTGGACAGAGATTGTTGACAAAACAGTCAACTTCTCAGCCCCTGCCGTGCCCTCTGAACATGTGTACTTTTCTGAACAGGAGGCACAGTATTGGTCTTGTCACTTGATCCCGGGACTTGATTGTCGACAGAGTGGCACACAAGTGTTTAAGTGTGACAGGCAGAGGTAGGAGTCGTTTTTAAAAACAAGTTTATAATCCATATTTTTAGACATTGTTTGTATGATCTGGGTTTAAAGCAATAATTGTTTATATACTTAAAAACACTTTGTTTTGGAAATAATCTGCTTTGCCACACTTTTTGAATCATCATCGTTTAACTAGTCTCACCAGCAATGAACCTTGCTTTACCTTTCAAAAAGACAAAACAAATTCTTGGAAAATGGACTTCGGGAGATTCAGGTCATTACACAACCCTTACCTCAGGTACCACCTTCTCCACAAGGATGGGGAGCCACAGTCTGCTTTGTCATTCGGAAACTGCTGCTGAGGGACATCATTTCAGGGGTCAAAAATGAGGTTTTCAGGGAAAGGGAATGGGATTGGTAACTCCAAGTGCACGTGATTCAGGACCCCAAGCGTAAAAAGTAGAGCTTTCATTAGAATACTCTGCATGTTGCTCAGAGAAGGGAATTAAACATCTTTCAGCAATAGAATGAAAATGCAGCTCGCCGGGGTTTTCGCCTTTCACTGCCAAACAAACTATGTCCATCAGATTCCCTTTCTTTTCCGACTCAAAGCTCAAACATTTTTTTGTAGTGACTCTGTCCAATCATGTTGATTTACCTCATGCACTCTAGCTCAGCCATTCTAGTAGCAAGACAATCATTAACCCTGGAAGTAGTCTGCTTGCTTGATTCCTAAAAGCACTACATATGCAGTGGTCGAAGTGGGCGGGATCGGCAAGGAACGGCGTGCCCCTTCTTCTTTAATTTGATAGATTCCGTTCCCCTGCTTTTTTATTTTAAACATGCATCCCAAGATGGCAGAAATAGCCAAAACCCACAGATAAGGCTCGGCGTACGTGGCAGTTCGGGGCAGGGCGGGTAGAGAAGGAAAAGGACTCTGTCTCTTCCTTCTTGCCCAGAGAAGACAAGGACAGTGTCCACTTCTGCTCTGCCGCTAGCAAAAGCACTCACAGATATCTGAATAATTAATGTAAAAGCGTCAAGGTAACCATGTTGTTCCTGCTTACATTTCGCATGCTTTACTTAAACTTGCATTTCCTATGAGTGTTTGCTTTTTCCATGATTTTGTTACTTTTTTTTAGGCAGCATATTACTCTCGTCTAATGCGTAATTTAAATTGTGTCGCATCCAGGAGTTTTTTAGCAAACCACAATTTGGTTGTAGCTGAAGGCAGTGCAGAACCAGAATTATATAGAAAACATTTGCAAACTAGGATAATTTGCCATTCATGCTTGAACTGCTCTTGTTGAAAAAGGGAGGAGAAGTGCTGAAGACAGAAGCTGCATGGCTCGGAGACAAATCGTTTGTGCTTCCACTGTTAAGCTTATGTCACCTGGACAGAGACATTTTAAGGCATGGGCAAAGTGGGCTCTGGCCCTATGATAGAGCCAGCTCTGTTCTGCAAGGCTTGCCCTGACGACCTTGAATAATTCATCAACAGATTGTTTTAAATACTGTTTCTCTTTAATTTAGTTGTGATGTGAGTGGTGCGTGAAAGTCTATTACAAAGATTTTGCAGCAAAATGTTGTGTTTGTTTCACGCAACACCCATAAATAAAGTTTCATTTAGAGCAAAACAGGACTTCATATATGAGAAGTGGTCGGGTGTCAGAGATTATTTGCAGTAATGTTAGTGAGCTGCTGCTGTGCTACAATATTGAAAACACTCACCACTATCCATGAACATTAGATGTAACAACTTTAGAATTGGAAGAGTGTGTCTGCGCACTGTCAGTGACCTGCCCTAAAGGGCATGAAAAAGCTTAAACTGGATCATAATTCAAAACTATTCTGAACAGGGGCCCCCTAAAAACTATCGGCCCCGGGCCGCCAAAATCCTTAAGATGTCCCTGAGCATAAGTGCAGGTGGTGCCACCACTGCCAAACAACAGCTTCATATCAAAGCCAGAAGCATGATCAAGAAAGCATGTCTTACTCATAAAGCTTTGCACTAGAGTTCTGCTAAATACATAGCTCAGTGTCTCACCATTTCCGCAGATACCTGCTCACTACGTACCTACAGCTCCCTTCGACTGGAACCACTGAGATTCAAGACAAATAGTCCTATGCTTGCATCTTCTCCAGTGCAGCCAGAGAATCCAGAACTCCCTCCTGCTGTTTTCTCTTGACCTTTGTTCTACAGTGCGTGATGTATAAGTTGTAACTGGCTGTTTTGTCCAGCGCTTTGATACCCGTGCGCTTTAGAAAACTCTTTAAATAAAAGAATACAATAAATAAATCAATAAAAAGATATCTACGGGTCATTTGGCATTTTTCAAGCTTTCATAGAAGGTGGGATAGCAACTCTGACCTAGTTGGGTAAACTCTGGATTTTCTGATTGAAGGAATGTATTGGGAGTTAAATTGGGGATAAACTAGTTTCAGTGACCCAGCTGCCCATAGCTAAAACACGAGGAATAACCTGGAGGGGCTGGATTACCCTAACCCTATTCTTGACTTTGTCCTGCTCTACCTTCCCCATTACCGCTCCTTTCGTTCCCGCCAACCATTTCTCCCTGACCCCTCCATTTTACTGATTGTTTAAATGATTGCAATTGTAAAGACGTCAATTAGGACTCATTCAGTTCCTTTTACCTTCTTGTACTGTTAAGCAGTGACTCGCAACTCTTGCCGATTCAACCAAACTCTTGGTCAGCCACCCAACATACACGGCCCAAAGCTTTTTCTCAACCTTGGATATCAGACTTTCAACAAAAGCAGCAACCACAACTATAGCTTCCAGAGCCTTCGAAGTAGGTTGGCCAATACCATAATAATGGTCAAATATCTTTTGAACAATTAAGAAAATCAGCAGGAGATTCACCTTTTGTTTGTTTACAGCTGGTGGTATTTGTCCAGTCAGTATTGAGTGGACATATCCCTATGATAGTATTTACAGAAGCTTCCTTTGAAGCTGCAAGAGGAATGCAGATGCCAATTACTCTTCTCCATCAATCCTTCTCTACCGTCACCTGCATGTCAATCCATAATACAGCAATAATTGATTTACATCCACCCAATAGGATGTATACACTCAAACACAATCTGTAGATCCTCTCAGAATTTCATGGGATTTCCAAGTATATTAAACAGCTGTTTATTGAAGTTGACTAGACCTGTGGGGGACCAAAAAACATGAATAGTAAAGTGACCTCTCACTATTGGTCTGGGGTATTCTTAAGAGAAGATGGACATCAGGGGGCTCAAGTCGGGCATGCTGAGGAACATGATCATCTACATTACTAAATGAGGGAGTATATTAGCAATTCTGGAGGGGTTTCCTTCAAGTCATCTCTCAATCTATAACCAGCAGTGTGCCTCAGACTATCCAGAGTTAGAGTCAGATTTCACACTCTCTCAGACTATCCTGAATAAGAATCAGAATGAAGACTCTACCGGGTTGATGCCTAGTGTTGGTATGGTAAGGAGTAAAAAAACATGATCTAAAGGAAATGTGAGGTGTTGTGGAGTCAGCCTTTTGTCTCACGAGCACTGCACCATACTCTCTGCTTGGCACACCACATATTTTGCATTTGCCATGTACATTGTTTGCTGGTACCCTACTGTCGGCCGATTGGCTGCCACTGCTCAATTATCAGGTGGAGCTGCAACTTAGGCATCTGCTGCTAGCATGAGGAACATTTAAGCATCTAAGAGGTCTTGGTTGGGTTCCTTCCTACTTGTTTTGATTTTTTGGATGTAATTGTTTGGATAAAACAAATAAGGTGGGGAGGCGTGGGGAACGTTGGGTGTACTAACCTGACCCTATCCTTTGAATATATAGCTTAGTATTCAAGTGTTTCATGGGTTTTTTTCTGACTCTGTGTCTGAGACTTATGATTTCGTTTCTTACATAGCAAAAAACTGTCAGTTTTGGAAGACTGGCCATTGATCAGTATATATCGTCCTCTTTCAAAACAATTTTGATATTATTCAAATGTTCTAAATTAAAGACACCTTCCTCCGGAAAGGACATCATCTCATCCTTGTTAATGAGTCCAACCCACTTTTTATATACCTCTACATGCTGTTGCCACACTGATGATAAATTGCATTGGTTGGAGTCCCCTTTGCTAGTGCTTGTACTTTTTTTATTACTTTTTTGCCCTAATTATCCTTACTAGTATTACATTCACAATGAGAATTTGGTGGACCTGACATCGTTGGCATCGATTTCTACAACTTTTTGCCTTCAATCCTCCTGTTTTTACAGGCCTTAGTTCTCTGTGCACTTTACCACTGCTAACCAGTACTATAGTGATTGTGCTCTCTCCCTAAAATATGGTAACATTGGCTTCCACCTAATTGGCACATTTAATTTCCTCGTGAGTCCCTAGTAAAGTAGTACTGCCTGTACCTAGGGCCTGTAAATTAAATGCTGCGTGTGGGCCTGCAGCATATATTGTGCTACCCACTTAGGTTTTAAACATATCTCAGGCCGGCCACTGCAGCCTGTGTGTGCAGGTTATACTGCCAATTCGACCTGGCAAAATAAACCTTTTGTTAGGCCTAAACCTACCTCTGTAATGCATATTTCACCCTTAGGGTAGGCCCTAAACTGCCTACAGGGCAGGGTGCAGTGCATTAAAAAAGTTGGACAAGTACTTTTAAGTTTTACATGCCCTGGTAGTGAAAAACTCAAAAATGCATTTTTCCCTACTGTGAGGCCTATGCCTCCCTTTGGATACCATTGAGCTACTGTGTTAAATTTAATAAGTGATAACTTTGAAATTGGAGCAGGTAGGACTGCAGAATTATTTAAAATCCTCTTTAATGCTAAAGTCAGATTTTAAGTGAAAATGCCACTTTTAGAAAGTTCAAACAAACAATCCACCAATAGTGGCTATGAAACTACAAACTTTCATTTTTGTTCCGGGTCACTATATTTAATAACAGTGAGCACCTTTTAATGTCTTCTACTTTTTTCTTTATAGCAATTTTAGCAATATACTCATTTGTACGCAACACATTGTAATACACATAACATACAATGTAAACATCTAATCACTATTGAGTGCAATACATTGTTACCCACCCCACACAACGCAAGATGCAAAAACAGATACAAATCAATACATGCCAACATACAACATAAATCAAACAGTGCTGAATTTGAATGCCCAAGAGGAAATGTTCTTTTTATTCCAGTATAGCTACCAAATAAATTCCTCCTAAGTGAGCTTGCTCAACCATGCAGTGCCAAGCTGATTTGGAACAAAGGAGTGGCCTTATCATTATTCAATACCATCCACCGACGTTCCAACGCTCCTTAATATCCTGCCCTATCTGCTGAGAATACGTCAACGTATTTAGAATCCTTCACACTTAAAGGTTCTCATCAGGACTCAGAACTGACATGAACTGAAAAGAACGATACAAACATAATCAATGATCAATCAAAATAGGAGGATTGACTGAATCCAAAATGTTGTAAGCACCACATAATTTACCTAATGTCTATTTCTTCCATACGTCATGAACACCTACTTAATGCGCTCCTGGGTAGACCATTTAAACCTGCAATGACCAAACACCACATATGACTTTACTGTATCCAATTTTGCTCAAATAGGCTTGACACTCGCTCTTGATCTAGGTCCTACTTACTCAAAACAACTATAGTTCTTCTTTGTTCAATAGGTGTAGGGGTGAGTGGTCCCAATCCCTTACTAGCGTATTTAATTGAGCAGAATGTAGTGAGCGTACTTGTCCTTGACAAGGGGGAGACCCCTATCCCCCTGGAAACAAGAGACTTCTGAGAGGAGGTCTGGACAAGTAAAGATTGAAGTTTTCGCAGGAAAAGATTCCAGTACACGGTTTGCACTTGGTGAATTTGATATAATCAGACTCGTTGGATTTATCAAGTCAGTACAAGAGAGACAGCCAACACGTGTTTCGCCCCCTATACATGGCCATCAGGCCTGGGGCTTCCTCAGGGTGTATTCTTGTTTTGAGATAGGGCTGCAGGGTCCTGATAATTCAAAACTTTTAATCAATCTCTAGTGTTGTGGGCTAAAATCCCATGGGCGTTCGGTGCGGTGCTGCCTGATGGCCATGTATAGGGGGCGAAACATGTGTTGGCTGTCTCTCTTGTACTGACTTGATAAATCCAACTCGTTCAACGCCTCTCCAGATTATGGGTAGAATTATTAGATTCTGTGGACTTCTAAGGGTACTAGATTATTGGGGAGGCATGTAGCAAATCGGCCTCTTTTTGGTATAGGAGAGCCATATCACGAAGTGTATTATTACAGCAAACAAAACAAGATGATGGATGGAGTGCTGAAACTTTTCAACCACTCACGCCCAGTCAAGAGATTTGGGTTGAATCCATCATTCTTTTGCTCACTATGCCACACCAATTTTTGACCCAGCCACTGCTTAATTTGAGCCACTGGTTTCCTGTGCTCGGCACCAGCACTTAATTGTCAGCACTGGTGGTTGTGAAAGTCTGTCACAAGGTGGCACTGTCTGGCTAATTTAGAGATGACCACAACAATTGATTATTAACTCAATGTACAATAAAATGACCATCCTTATAGCTTTGGGGACTCAAACTAATCTGAAGTGTCACACTGGTGGGAGTGTGATGGTTAGTAGTTGTGCTGTTACTATCATTGCAGCATAGCCGGAGCAATGTGAAGTACAAGCTGCAGTGGCCTCCTGACGAGAGCCCTGGCACTTGAATCCAGTGGTACAGCGAGCAAGTAGTCCACGTCTGGGCACACCCTTGGCCACTCAGAGCGAACATAGCTAACACAAAAAGATGATGGATGGCGTGCTGAAATTTTTCAACCACTCACCCCCAGTCAAGAGATCTAGGTTGAATCTATTGTTCTTTTGCTCACTATGCTAACCTAGTTTGGACCCAGCCATAAGTAAATCAGTCTTGACCCTGCTCTGAAGTGGAACTGTCCAGCCAAACTGTCAGGCCAGGTCATCCCTGAACCGGGAACAAGCTTCCTGGGACCGATTTCAATGTTCAAACTGGGATGGCATGATGAGCAAAAAAACACTGGATTTAACCCAGATCCGTAACAGTGGGTGAATGTTTGACAATATTCTGCATTCTGACCATCTTCTTTTTGTGTTGCAAGAAGTGTAATATTATGCAGCCTTTATGGTTTACAATCAGCTGCAGAACTGCTGAGTGTTCGAGTATTAATCAGGGAGAGAAGGTTGTAGGAATCCAGAGCGACACACTCATCTATGGATCGGCAGTGGACATTTTACTTAGGGCACTGGTCTGTCTTGTGTGGTGGGATTGAGATGCTTTTGACGCTGTTCATATCTGGTGGAAGTTGTAGTCTTCTTTTCTGGTGAATAAGAACAAGTCTCAGGTTTTGGAGTTCATCCTTTGGACCTAAGTGGGGTAGAACCAGGATGTGGCAGGTCCCATCCTGTCAAGTGGTTGGAAGATAAGTTCACGAGCGACCATCAATAATTAATATGTCTTTGGGCTAACGCCAGCAGCACCTATTCCACCCTGTATGGTGTATGTACACTACATCCATGAGTGACTGTACACACCTTCTACCATGGCTGTGAGCTATATCTATGGGTAATAGTCCCTGTCCTATAGTGGCCACGAGTTATACTCTGGGGAGGTTCTCCTAACCTACAAGGGTGACTGTGGGCTATGTGCTAGTGTTAGAATCCGGGGTCTCTGGTTGGCGCAGGTATGCACTTGCGAAAAGCAGGGACCCTTTGCTCTAAGTCAGGGCGTAGGATTACCTCTTTAAAAATAACCCCTGCTCACCCTCTAGGTAACGTGGCGCGAGCAGTCAGGCTATATTTCCAGAGGGCATTAGGTTAAGCGTTCAGGGTATCCCACACAATAATCACCACCCCACCACACAAAGACACAAGGCTGTATTTATAGTAAAATAAAGTTCTTTATATAAAAGATTTTCTTCAGGCAGGTTATCAAAAATACAGTCAAGCACTTCAAATAATGTTCCAGTTACTTGTAATACTTGTAGGCCGTCCACAGTTCTTAACATGGCAAGATTCTACTCAAAATAGCTTCTTTAGAGGTTTTGTGCGCTTCGTAGCGCCTTCGGTACGCTTTTTACCAGTTTTTAGAGGTGTCTTGCCGTTTCTCATGCTTCTCGCGTGAGCACGAGTACGCTTGCCGTTTCCCACGCTTCTCGCGTGAGCACGCGTACTACGGACGTGAACCGTACGGACCGTACCTTCGTTGGTACGCGTCGTACACGTTCAGTACGCCCCTTGCCAAACCTCACGCTTCCTGCGTGAGCACCGGCAATGGATTCTACACTGTACGGACCGTACAGAGGCAGGGACGCACCGCACAAGGACGGCAGAGCCGGTACGGCTCGTACTAAAGCAGGTCCCACGTCGCGTCTTGGTCCCGGCTCCTCCGTGGACGATGATGCTTCGTGGGGGCACTTCTCAGACTCCTCAGACCACCAGCGAAGGGGGAAGCTGGCGGGGCAGCCTGGGGGTGATGTCGCAGCGCAGCGCGCTGTTAGCTTCGTCCAGATGCGGCGAACCAGGGCACTTCAGGTCCTTACAGGAGTCTCCACAACCCGGCGGGGGTCACAGGGGCTCAGCGCTCGGACACGGTGATCTCCTCCTTACGTTGCGAGCTACGGCTCGAGGGGGCAGGTGCTTACGGTGCTCAGGCTGACAGGCCTTTACGTTGCTCACAGCTGCTCCAGCAGCAGTAGTCGCGTTGCTCAGCGAGATGCGGGGGGGGTGCTCAGGTTCTCCGGGGTCAGCTTGTAGAATCACCCACGGCAGCCTCTTCTCCTTCCAGGGGGGTAGCGCCCACTGTTCCTGGGGCGCAGATCAGGGGGCAAGTTCACTAGCAAGCCCTTTGAGATTGTTTCAAGCACAAGTTGATCAAAAGTCTTTTTCTGTAGTCTTTTCCTCTCCTTCCAGCAGACAGGCACCCACTGCAGGCCAGTCTCTCAGGCAGAGAGACAGTATTCCTCCTTCAGCTTCTCCAGGTCCTTCTCCTTCAGGCAGAGGTTCGTCTTGGCGCAAACAGGATCTGATTTCTTAGGAGCAGGGCTCCTTCTTTTATACACCAATTCTTTTGTTATTTGTCGCCAGGGGGCCTGGGCCTGGCTCAGTCCAGTTTTGGAGCACTTTGTTTTGGTGACTCTGCTCTTTCCTTTCAGCAGCAGGGCAGAGACATCAGCCGCTCCACAGGGGGCGGAGCCGGCTTTGTGCTGGCAGAGCACAGGTCTATTCAGAGTCAAAGGTGTACTCCTCCCACCCATCCTGGTGTAATCTCTCTATCCACCACCTGGCAGCCACCCTGTCTCCTGGAATTCTCCAGCCCTGCTCCTTCCCTGTTACTAGGCAGAACACACACACACAGCGCAGAGGCGGACTGAAATGGCCAGGTCAGTAAATACTAACTTTCTAAAAGTAGTATTTACAAACGCAGGATATTAAAATAAACTTCACTAAAAGAAGTATTTTATTATTCTGAGTTCAGGCATACTAAATATGACTTTCTACCATGCTCTATAAGTCCACTGGGATTACAGCGTGTAGTAATTCCAGTAGCCCATTCTGGCCTAAGAAGAGCAGGTAGCCTTCAATAGTGAAAAACGAAAATGGCTGTAATTCACTATTAAGACATGCCACACACATCAGGGCATGTCCTACCTTATGCCTACAATGCACCCTGTCCTTGGGCCTACCAGAGGGGTGACTAATATGTAGTTAAGGGAAGGTTTAGGGACTGGCAAGTAGGTGCACTTGCGCAATCAGCGCGACAGTACCAGACCGCGCGCAGGTTCTGCAGTGGCAGATCCTAGACATAATTTACTAGGCCGCTTCTGTGGGTGGCACAACCAGTGCTGCAAGCCCACCTGCAGCATTTGTATTTACAAGCCCTGGCACTCCTGGTGCACTTTACTAGGGGCTGATAGTAAACCAAATAAGCCAAACATGGACACCAATCAATGTATACACTTTTCAAAAGGGAGCACTTGCACTGTGGCACTGGTTAGCAGTGGCATAGTGCCCTGAGCAGCTAACACCAACAAAACACAATGAGGCACATCAGCAAAAAGTGGAAGGGAAACTCACGCCAAGGTGCCAGGTCTAACAGCTAGGATAAGTGCTACCATCACCCTTTAGAGAGGTTGCAAGCTGTACTCAGGAGCGACTATCCCCATCTGCAGAGTGGCCCTGGGTTGTACGCAGAAACATCTATGCTGAACTTATAGGGAGGTTGTAAGGATGAGCTCAGAAATAACTCTCCACACTCTCTAAATAGCTATAAGCTATGCCCAGGAGCAGCTACCCTCAGAAAGCAATTATTCCTGCCCTGTTATAGACCAGTAAGCTGGGCCCAAGAGTATCTATAACCAGGAGTGTCCCCTCCCACCTTGTGCAGAGGTTGTGAGCAAGGCAGTGGCCAGCTAGGAGTTATACTCAGAAGGGGGTATCCTCATCTACCACCCGTGCATCATCGTTTCCCGTTGTTAGACGGACCGGGAGGGTCGGCCGAGGACAAGGGGAGAGGTCTCCGGGGAGAGCCGTCTCCAGCGATCGTACAGACGAGTAACTTCCCCCCCACAGATGTACACCACACAAAGATAAGGTTTAACGTTCTTTATAAGCAATCTTTAGGTACGATAGAATGGTACAAGGAGGTCAGGACTCAGGGGTCCCCTCGATTCTAGTCTCTTGGTTGGGAAAGGGGGTAGCGGGACAGTCTTGTTACCAATCTGGTAGATGCGATGATATGATGGATAGCTCACAATCCTCGAGCTCGGTGTTCTAGCTGGACGGGCCGCAGCAGCGCCAGCAGGTCCCGGTGAAGGTGGTCGTTACAACGGTCCGCGGCAGCGCCAGCAGGTCCCAATGAAGGTGGTAGTTACAACGGTCCGCGGCAGCGCCAGCAGGTCCCAGTGAAGGTGGTAGTTACAACGGTCCGCGGCAGCGCCAGCAGGTCCCGACGAGGATGGAGGATGCAGAAGGCCGCGGCAGCGCCAGCAGGCAGGATGATAGTTCACAAGGCAGGGCTACGGCAGCGCCAGTAGTCCGTCAGGGATGAGTTCTTCACGGTGTCTCTCGACTCCAGGATACAACTGCCTTCCTGCTCTGGAGCTGCCCCAGTTATAGGTCTGGCGCCCTTTGATGTCCGGACCCTCGCACTTGGAGGTCGGGAGGTCCGGGATGAGGGAGTCCAGACACCCAGCAGGGGGGTGGAGCCAGCGCCCGGGGGAGCTGGGGGGCGATCGGCACCTGGCGGGGGAGAGCCTTCGACACTTCTTTCACCCATCGACCTGCCAAGTGGTCCGTTCACCTCCTGGGTGGATGGTGGTGCCGGGATGTCGGGGCCTGGCCAGGCCCAGGGTTAGGGTCGAGCTGAGGCCACGCGGCCTCGTGGTGCAGTGTCCAAGATGGCGGCCGGGCCGGGCGAGGGAGCCGGTAGTGGTTCGGCCCCATGATACAGAGATGTCCGGGGGCAGGAGTCCCGTCTGGAGACGGGGTGCGGGTTGTTTCTGTGGGTAACACCTGGAGGGCCGGGGCTCGGGCCCTGCCATGCGGGGAGGGAGCAAGCCCTTCATGTGGCCTGTCCAACATGCGTCCCCCCCAGCTGAAGGCGGGGAGAGTCACCCATCCTCTTGGGGACTCTCCTCGTCGAGGCGGAAAAAGCGTGACAGGCCATCTGCGTTGGCGTGGTCATGGCCCGGTCGATGTTCCACAGTGAAGTCCATCCCCTGCAGGGAGATGGACCAACGCAATAGTTTGGGGTTTTCCCCCCGCATCTGCATTAGCCACTGCAGGGGTCGATGATCTGTTTGCACCCGGAAGTGGGTACCGAAGAGATAGGGCCGGAGCTTTTTGAGGGCCCACACCACTGCGAAGGCCTCCCTCTCGATGGTGCTCCAGCGCTGTTCTCGGGCCAGGAGGCGTCTGCTGATGAAGGCCACCGGTTGGTCAAGTCCCTCGGAGTTCAGCTGGGAGAGGACCGCCCCGATGCCATGGTCGGAAGCATCTGTTTGTACGATGAATTCCCGACTGTAGTCGGGGGCCTGGAGCACAGGGGCAGTGCACATGGCGGCTTTCAGCTTCTCGAAGGCCGCTTGACAGTCTGGGGTCCAGTTGACCTTCTTCGGGTGGTTTTTGGATGTGAGTCCCGTGAGGGGCCCCACAATGCTGCCATAGTCCCTCACGAACCGCCGGTAGTAGCCGGTGAGCCCCAAGAAGGCTCGGACCTCGGTCTGCGTGACTGGAGGCTGCCAGGACTGGATGGCAGCGATTTTGAGTTGCAGAGGGGCCACCAGACCGCTTCCCACCTGGTGTCCGAGATAGGTCACGGACCCCTGACCAATTTGGCACTTGCTGGCCTTGATTGTGAGGCCGGCCCGTTGGAGGGCCTGCAGGACCTCTCGGAGGTGGTGGAGGTGATCGGACCAGTGGCGGCTGTACACAGCGATATCGTCCAGGTAGGCGGCGCTGAACTCCTCGAGCCCCGCCAAGACCTTGTTCACCAGTCGCTGAAAGGTAGCTGGGGCATTCTTCATGCCGAAGGGCATGACTTTGAAGTGGTAGTGGCCATCGGGGGTAGAAAAGGCGGATCGTTCTTGGGCCCGGGGTGTGAGACCGATCTGCCAGTAGCCCGCTGTCAGGTCGAAGATGCTGAGGTAGCGGGCAGCCCCCATGCGGTCGATCAGTTCATCCGCTCGGGGGATGGGATGAGCGTCGGTTCTGGTGACAGCATTCAAGCCCCGATAGTCGACGCAGAATCGGAGCTCAGGAGTGGTGCCGGGGGCAGCAGCTTTGGGGACCAGCACGACCGGGCTGGCCCAGGGGCTGTCCGAGGGCTCGATGACCCCGAGCGTGAGCATCTTTGATACCTCCTCTTGGATGCAGGCCCGTACCCGATCTGGTACGCGGTACGCCCGGTGTCTGATAGGGGGACTGTCCCCAGTGTCCACGTCGTGCAAGCACCAGGGGGTGACCCCTGGGGTGAGGGAAAACAAGGTAGCAAACTGCAGCAGGAGGTCCCGGCAGCCTTGGCGCTGTTCCGGGGTGAGGGCATCGGAGAGCCGGACCCCGTCCACGGAACCATCTTTCTCACGCGTCTTCAGGAGATCAGGGAGGGGCTCGGAGTCTTCTTCCGCTCCACTGTCTGTAGCCATCAGGAGGCTGAGCTCCGAGCGCACAAAGTGGGGTTTGAGTCTGTTGGTGTGGAGGACCCGGAGGGGGTTCCGGGGAGATTCCATATCGATGAGATAGGCGACGGGGCTCTTGCGTTCGACCACTTTGAAGGGCCCCGTCCACTTGTCCTGCAAGGCACATGGTTCGGTGGGGGACATCACCCACACTTGTTGGCCAGGTTCGAATTCGATGGAGGAGGCATTTTGATCGTACCATTTTTTCATGTCCTCCTGACTGGCCTCAAGGTTCGCTTTCGCCATTTCTCTGAATCGCCTGGTCTGATTGCGTAGGGTCAGGAGGTACTTGAAGACGTCTGGAGGGGTCTTTAGGGGGGCCATCTCCCAACCTTCCTTGACTAGGCTGAGGGGCCCTCGCACAGGGTGCCCGTACAAGAGTTCGAAAGGGCTAAAGCCGAGGGACTTCTGGGGAACTTCTTGATAGGCGAAGAGGAGGCACGGAAGTAGTACATCCCACTGGCGACGGAGGGGCTCTTCCAATCCCCCAATCATTCCCTTGAGCGTGCGGTTGAACCGCTCGACTAGTCCGTTTCCTTGAGGGTGATAGGGGGTCGTGAACCGGTAGGTGACCCCGCACTGTTGCCAGAGGGACTTCATATACTTCGAAATAAAGTTTGTGCCTCTGTCGCTGACGACTTCTCGGGGGAAGCCCACCCGGGAGAAGATCCCCATTAAGGCCCGGCCGACCACCGGGGCTGTTACAGTTCGCAGGGGCACAGCCTCGGGGTAGCGGGTGGCGTGGTCCACCAGTACCAGGATGAACCGATGTCCTTGTGCTGTACGGGGGTCCAGGGGCCCCACAATGTCTATTCCCACCCTCTCGAACGGGTTGGTGACAACTGGGAAGGGTTGCAGAGGTGCTTTGAGTTTGCGGCCGCTCTTCCCGCTGGCCTGGCACGGGGGGCAGGACCGGCAGTGGTTGAGGACGTCGTTTCTCATCTTCGGCCAGAAAAAGTGGGTCACCAGGCGACTGTAGGTTTTGTCCTGGCCCAGGTGTCCAGCCAGAGGGACATCGTGGGCCAAATTTAACAGGAAGTCTCTAAAACGGAGGGGCACCACCAGCACTCGACTGGCCCCTAACTCCGCGATTCTCTGTTCACTGTACAATAGGTCGTTGTCCCAATAGATCCAATGGGCTCCGGTGGTGTCCCCTGCGCTCTGGGCGAGGGCTTGCTGGCGGAGTCCCTCGAGGGAGGGACAGGTCTTCTGTTCTTGACGGAACTGTTCCTGGGTGGGCCCCCCTTCTTGACGCCACTGAGCCAGGTTGGGAAGGTCCTGGGGCTGAGCGAGCCCTTCGGGGGTTTGCTCTGGGGGGTCGGTATGGTCGGTGTCCTCTACTGGAGCAATCGGGGGAGGAGGTGCTGGCCATTCTGGTTCTTCTGGTCGGGGGATGGCACGGGCGGCCATGGACCGGGTGGTTACGCACGCCCAGTCCGGGAGGCCCAACATCCCCAGGTGCTCTTTTCTTTCTACGGCGGCCCACGGGGAACTCTCAAGATCATTCCCCAGGAGACAGTCCACGGGGGCATCATCTCAGACCGTCACCTTCAACATGCCGGAGACTCCTCCCCATTCGAAGGGGACGCAGGCCATCCGACATAGACTCTCCGAATTGTCGGCTGAACGGACGGGGCAGAGAATGTTCGGCAGGATCTGCTCTGGTTTTACCAGGTGACAGCGGACGGCCGTCACACTGGCCCCCGTGTCACGTAGTGCTTCGGCCCGGCGTCCATTAATGTTCACCCACTGACTATATTTTCTGGTGTTGGCGGGTAGGGGAGCCCGCGGGACCATGTCTCTTCCCCCTAGGCACGCTAGAACCATGGCGGCCGGTTCCCACTCTTGTTGTTCCTGCTCGTATTCTTCCTGTTCTTTGGAGATTTGTTCTCCCCCCAGGGCGGCGGCAGCTACCTGGCGGGGTCTCGGAGTTTGGTTCTGTGGACAGTTCGGGTCATTGGCGTAGTGGCCGACTCGCTGGCATCGGTGACACGTGACATTGGCTCGGAACCCCGGCCGCATCGGGGGGTTGCCCCGGCTGGCCGGGGGCGGGGTGCTGGCAGCGGGAGCGGCCGGGACGGTGTCTCTTCCTCGTCCCTGGCCTCCTCCTCGGGGACGGTGCTGACCTTGGTTGTTCCGGTTCTGTTCGTGCGGCCCTCTCCGGCCCACTCGGGTGCTTTCCCACCGGTCAGCTTCGGCGGCGAGTTGCCGTGGGTCAGTCAATTTACTGTCGAGGAGGTGCTGCCTGAGCTCGACGAAGCAGTTGTTAGAGAGGTGCTCCCACACCATAAGATTAAAAAGTTGTTCGTAGGTCGTTACGTGGCTTCCCTTGATCCAACCCTCGAAGGCTCGGCTGAAATAGTTGACATATTCCACCCAAGTTGTACCCGGGATCCGGGTGCAGTCTCGGAACCTCTGGCGGTACATTTCGGGTGTGAGCCCATATCGGGTGAGGAGGGCAGCCTTCATGTGGTCATAGGATGACATCAGATGGTCTGGGAGCTGTAACAGGGCATCGCGGCCTTCATTGACGAACCTCCCCCATAGACCGGCTCCCCAGTCACTTCGATCGATCCGGTGGGAGGTCATGGCGATCTCGTAGGCCTTGAACCACTGTTGTATGTCGTCCTCTCGGACATACTCTCGAACGACATCCTTGGGGATGTGGACTTTCTTTTCTGTCGCTCCCGGGGTGCGCGGTCGCTCGGGCACCTCCAGTTCTTTGTTCTGCTTCCGTAGGTCTATTTCTGCCAGTTTGCGCTCGTGTTCGTACGCTAATCTCTTTTCTTCGAGCTCTCTCTGCCTCTGTTTTTCTTCCCGTTCTTCTCGGAGCCGCAGATGTTCTAGGTTCAGTTTTTGTTCGGCTAATTTTATTTCACCGTCCATTTTGAGCCGTGCCATTTCTAGCTCATGTAGTCTGCTTTTTTCTCTCTCTTGGATCTCTTCCTGCGAGAGACCCGTTCGTCGCTCCTCGGGAGCCGTGGTGTTCCTCTCTGATGCTGCAATGTTTTGGTCCGGGGATCTCGCGGCCCCGGTTTCTGCCCACGACTCAATGGCGTGCTTGAAATCGTCTTTGGTACTCAGGCCGGTGGTAGCAATGCCTAGTTCAATGCAGAATTGTTTCAATTCACGATGGCTGTACTCTTCCAATTTCTCCATCTGTAATTTCTCGGTGGATCCGCTCTCTTTGGTTGACATTGTGGTTTCGTCGTGGGGTGAGCTACTCTCTGTACGATTACGCGTTGATTCGGATCGCGCCGCTGGCCACCAATGTTAGACGGACCGGGAGGGTCGGCCGAGGACAAGGGGAGAGCCGTCTCCAGCGATCGTACAGACGAGTAACTTCCCCCCCACAGATGTACACCACACAAAGATAAGGTTTAACGTTCTTTATAAGCAATCTTTAGGTACGATAGAATGGTACAAGGAGGTCAGGACTCAGGGGTCCCCTCGATTCTAGTCTCTTGGTTGGGAAAGGGGGTAGCGGGACAGTCTTGTTACCAATCTGGTAGATGCGATGATATGATGGATAGCTCACAATCCTCGAGCTCGGTGTTCTAGCTGGACGGGCCGCGGCAGCGCCAGCAGGTCCCGGTGAAGGTGGTCGTTACAACGGTCCGCGGCAGCGCCAGCAGGTCCCAATGAAGGTGGTAGTTACAACGGTCCGCGGCAGCGCCAGCAGGTCCCAGTGAAGGTGGTAGTTACAACGGTCCGCGGCAGCGCCAGCAGGTCCCGACGAGGATGGAGGATGCAGAAGGCCGCGGCAGCGCCAGCAGGCAGGATGATAGTTCACAAGGCAGGGCTACGGCAGCGCCAGTAGTCCGTCAGGGATGAGTTCTTCACGGTGTCTCTCGACTCCAGGATACAACTGCCTTCCTGCTCTGGAGCTGCCCCAGTTATAGGTCTGGCGCCCTTTGATGTCCGGACCCTCGCACTTGGAGGTCGGCAGGTCCGGGATGAGGGAGTCCAGACACCCAGCAGGGGGGTGGAGCCAGCGCCCGGGGGAGCTGGGGGGCGATCGGCACCTGGCGGGGGAGAGCCATCGACACTTCTTTCTCCCATCGACCTGCCAAGTGGTCCGTTCACCTCCTGGGTGGATGGTGGTGCCGGGATGTCGGGGCCTGGCCAGGCCCAGGGTTAGGGTCGAGCTGAGGCCACGCGGCCTCGTGGTGCAGTGTCCAAGATGGCGGCCGGGCCGGGCGAGGGAGCCGGTAGTGGTTCGGCCCCATGATACAGAGATGTCCGGGGGCAGGAGTCCCGTCTGGAGACGGGGTGCGGGTTGTTTCTGTGGGTAACACCTGGAGGGCCGGGGCTCGGGCCCTGTCATGCGGGGAGGGAGCAAGCCCTTCATGTGGCCTGTCCAACACCCGTGATGTGCAGCAAAACCAAACAAGCATTTGCAATGCAATAGGTCTCGCATTTATGAGAGTTTGAGCTATTGGCATTGTAAAATTGCAATACCTTTTATTTATGTGTTGGTTTTAAAGCAAATAAAAGGCATTGTCATTTACAATGTCAGTAGCATAAACTCGCATAAAAGCAGTGTGTGGAGTGCAGCAGTGTGCGGTGTGCAGCAGTGTGCGGCGTGCAGCAGTGTGTGGCGTGCAGCAGTGTGTGGCGTGCAGCAGTGTGTGGCGTGCAGCAGTGTGAGGCGTGCAGCAGTGTGCGGCGTGCAGCAGTGTGCGGCATGCAGCAGTGTGTGGCGTGCAGCTGTGTGTGGCGTGCAGCAGTGTGCGGCATGCAGCAGTGTGTGGCGTGCAGCAGTGTTTCGTGTAGCAGTGTGAGGCATGCAGCACCATGTGGCGTGCAGCAGTGTGCGGCATGCAGCAGTGTGCTGCGTGCAGCAGTGTTGTGCAGCATGCAGCAGTGAGTAATGCAGCAGTGTGCAGCAGTGTGTGGCATGCAACAGTGTGCGGCGTGCAGCAGTGTGTGCCGTGCAGCAGTGTGTGGTGTGCAGCAGTGTTTCATGTAGCATTGTGCGGCGTGCAGCAGTGTGTGGCGTGCAGCTGTGTGTGGCTTTCAGCAGTGTGTGGCATGCAGCAGTGTTTCGTGTAGCAGTGTGCGGCATGCAGCAGTGTGCGGCATGCAGCAGTGTGCTTCGTGCAGCAGTGTGTGGCGTGCAGCAGTGTGTGGCGTGCAGCAGTGTGCGGCGTGTAGCAGTGTGCGGCGTGCAGCAGTGTGAGGCGTGCAACAGTGTGCGGCGTGCAGCAGTGTGAGACATGCAGCAGTGTGAGGCGTGCAGCAGTGTGTGCCGTGCAGTAGTGTTTCATGTAAGAGTGTGCGGCATGCAGCAGTGTGCGGCGTGCAGCAGTGTGCGGCATGCAGCAGTGTTTCGTGTAGCATTGTGCGGCGTGCAGCAGTGTGTGGCGTGCAGCAGTGTGTGGCGTGCAGCAGTGTGTGGCGTGCAGCAGTGTGTGGTGTGCAGCAGTGTGTGGCATGCAGCAGTGTGTGGCGTGCAGCAGTGTTTCGTGTAGCAGTGTGCAGTGTGCAGCAGTGTGCGGCGTGCAGCAGTGTGCTGCGTGCAGCAGTGTGTGTCGTGCAGCAGTGTGCGGCGCGCAGCAGTGTGAAGCGTGCAGCAGTGTGCAGTGTGCAGCAGTGTGAAGCGTGCAGCAGTGTGAGGCGTGCAGCAGTGTGCGGCATGCAGCAGTGTGTGCCGTGCAGCAGTGTGTGCCGTGCAGCAGTGTTTCATGTAGCATTGTGCGGCGTGCAGCAGTGTGTGGCGTGCAGCAGTGTGTGGCGTGCAGCAGTGTGTGGTGTGCAGCAGTGTGTGGCATGCAGCAGTGTGTGGCGTGCAGCAGTGTGTGGCGTGCAGCAGTGTTTCTTGTAGCAGTGTGCGGCATGCAGCAGTGTGCGGCGTGCAGCAGTGTGCGGCATGCAGCAGTGTGAGGCGTGCAGCAGTGTGCTGCGTGCAGTAGTGTGTGGCGTGCAGCAGTGTGTGGCGTGCAGCGGCATGCAGCAGTGTGTGGCATGCAGCAGTGTGTGGCGTGCAGCAGTGTGTGGCATGTAGCAGTGTGAGGCATGCAGCAGTGTGCGGCGTGCAGCAGTGTGAGGCATGCAGCAGTGTGCGGCGTGCAGCAGTGTGAGGCATGCAGCAGTGTGAGGTGTGCAGCAGTGTGTGGCGTGCAGCAGTGTGTGGCGTGCAGCAGTGTGTGGCATGCAGCAGTGTTTCGTGTAGCAGTGTGTGGCGTGCAGCAGTGTGCGGTGTGCAGCAGTGTGCAGCGTGCAGCAGTGTGCGGCATGCAGCAGTGTGTTGCGTGCAGCGGCGTGCAGTGTGTGGCGTGCAGCAGTGTGCTGCGTGCAGCAGTGTGTGGCGTGCAGCAGTGTGTGGCGTGCAGCAGTGTGTGGTGTGCAGCAGTGTGCGGCGTGCAGCAGTGTGCGGCGTGCAGCAGTGTGCGGCGTGCAGCAGTGTGTGGCATGCAGCAGTGTGTGGCATGCAGCGGCATGCAGCAGTGTGTGGCGTGCAGCAGTGTGTGGCGTGTAGCAGTGTGCGGCGTGCAGCAGTGTGCGGCGTGCAGCACTGTGCGGCATGCAGCAGTGTGAGGCATGCAGCAGTGTGCGGCGTGCAGCAGTGTGAGGCGTGCAGCAGTGTGAGGTGTGCAGCAGCGTGAGGTGTGCAGCAGTGTGCGGCGCACAGCAGTGTGTGCCGTGCAGCAGTGTGTGCCGTGCAGCAGTGTTTCGTGTAGCATTGTGCGGCGTGCAGCAGTGTGTGGCGTGCAGCAGTGTGTGGCATGCAGCAGCGTTTCGTGTAGCAGTGTGCGGCGTGCAGCAGTGTGCGGCATGCAGCAGTGTGCGGCGTGCAGCAGTGTTTCATGTAGCATTGTGCAGCATGCAGCAGTGTGTGGCGTGCAGCAATGTGTGGCATGCAGCAGTTTGTGGCGTGCAGCAGTGTTTCGTCTAGCAGTGTGCAGCGTGCAGCAGTGTGTGGCGTGCAGCAGTGTGCTGCATGCAGCAGTGTGTGGCGTGCAGCAGTGTGTGGTGTGCAGCAGTGTGTGGCATGCAGCAGCATGCAGCAGTGTGTGGCGTGCAGCAGTGTGTGGCGTGCAGCAGTGTGCGGCGTTCAGCAGTGTGCGGCGTGCAGCAGTGTGAGGCTTGCAGCAGTGTGCGGCGTGCAGCAGTGTGAGGTGTGCAGCGGTGTGAGGCATGCAGCAGTGTGCGGCGTGCAGCAGTGTGTGCCGTGCAGCAGTGTGTGGCGTGCAGCAGTGTTTCGTGTAGCATTGTGCGGCGTGCAGCAGTGTGTGGCGTGCAGCAGTGTGTGGCATGCAGCCGTGTTTCGTGTAGCAGTGTGCGGCATGCAGCAGTGTGCTGTGTGCAGCAGTGTGTGGCGTGCAGCAGTGTGTGGCGTGCAGCAGTGTGTGGCATGCAGCAGCATGCAGTAGTGTGTGGCGTGCAGCAGTGTGTGGCGTGCAGCAGTGTGCGGCGTGCAGCAGTGTGCGGCGTGCAGCAGTGGGAGGCGTGCAGCAGTGGGAGGCGTGCAGCAGTGTGAGGCGTGCAGCAGTGTGTGGCATGCAGCAGTGTGTGGCGTGCAGCAGTGTGTGGCGTGCAGCAGTGTGTGGTGTGCAACAGTGTGAGGCGTGCAGCAGTGTGAGGCGTGCAGCAGTGTTTCGTGTAAGTGTGCGGCATGCAGCAGTGTGCGGCGTGCAGCAGTGTGTAATGCAGCAGTGTGTAATGCAGCAGTGTGTGGCGTGCGGTAGTGTGCGGCGTGCAGCAGTGTGCGGCGTGCAGCAGTGTGTGGCGTGCAGCAGTGTGTGGCGTGGTTTGTAAACAACAATAAAAGCGGACATCAAAGGAAGAGTGGGAGGGAACGAGCATATGGGGTGTGAGTTATAACAAAAGTTAATTGTTGTAAGAGGGGATGCAGGAAGTGAGGCCGAGCGCGCGCTGGCGAAAGCAGTCTGCTGCTTTCAAGTCCGATGCCAGATGCCAGCTTTGCGCTTGAATGCCTCACATGCACTGGCCATAAACTGCATTCCTAAGGTCTTGTGCCCCTTACTAAATCTCTCTGAATGCGTGAGGCGGCGCACGCGCAGGAAGTAGCTGGTGGCAAATGGAATGCGCGTGGTTGTGCGCGTAACCGCAACCCGATCCGCCTGGGAAGCCTTTGGGAGCATTTTCTGAAGCCCCTACATAAGTCTCGCTGTGCGATCGCTTACGCGATAGCCAGGCGAGACCTAAAAAGGGTCTATCCCTGCGCCAAACCATCCCACAAGCAAGCACACACACGTTCCACCTAGATTAAATTCAATGCTATTGTTTATTTTTTATTTAACTTCCTCTGCAAGCACGTGGGTGCTGCAGGCTCTGTGGATACAACAGCATCAATAATAACCATTTAGTACCTGTGCGTTCTGGTTTAGGAGTCTAGCAAAATATTTTTCATCTTCCAACATATCGGGACCGCATTTAGGGCTGTACTCTTTAGGAACCAGTTACGCTTATGCCCAAGATTTGCTAAATACAAACGTGATGAACAGTGATTATTGAAACAGCCGTTGCCGTCAACTAATAGATGTTGTATAATGCTAATTTCACATTTTTACCTACTTAATAAGCCATTTAAACTGCGCATGTTGCACTATAATTAGCAATTTAAACAAAATGGTATATAAAAATGTAACTGTTCATAAGGATTCAGCACAGCCATGACTAAGTATCTCTGTGTTTATGGGCGGATTTATTTTCTTAGAATTGTGGTTTCTTTTAATGGGTCTAATCAGCCAAACCATAAAGGTGAATTGAAGTGAATGCTGCTCCCAACCCCGGAGGCACACTCTGTTCTGGTTGCTGGCCAGATTTCTCCAGTTCTCGAGTCCTAAATCCACTGTCAGGCCGGCGGCTCTGACTGGTCCAGGTGATTGTGTGTAGTTGCTTCAGACTGAGGCCTGCATCTGCCAAGGACCATGTCCAGAACACAAGAGATGGCTGATCGGCGAGTTTAATCCCGGGGGTGGGGGTTCACCAACCCTAAAAGGGAATAAACAGAATGGGCTGGAGCCCTCTACAACTCAAAATTCACACAGGTTTTGTGACGGGGTACAAGAAGAGAGTACATGTACAGGTTGGGTAGTCTAAATAAATCAGAAGGCATTGTCCCGACAAAGGCACAGGCAAAGAGGTCTGTGACTGGAACAATAACCCTCCTGGCACTATTGTGTTGGGCGCTAGTCCCTCATGCTGGATGAATGACTGCACAGACACGCTGAGTAGGGTACTGTAACTGGCCCAGGGCACGGGCGCCCGGCCTCTTTTAATTACAGGGTCACATGACCGGTGAAGCTTGTGAATGGGTGGGTGTACAGTGTGGGTGTAATACAAAGTGGAACACTAGGACGCGTCCAGCAGGACACTACACATTGCACACCCTGATTTGAGAGGGATGTAGTCCCTCTCACTCAGAAAGGAGTTCCATTTTGCAGGCAATATCATGCTTTCATAACTCATTCGTTTTGAAAACGTTAGGCTCAATCCCAGCAAGCACTGACAAAGCCAATAAGTCTGGCATTTTCAAACTACAGCACCATCATATAATCAAACCAGTTTAAGCTAACAATTCCCTTTTTGAAGGCTCAAATATTTCAAAGTGACTGGCAAAACGGTAACAAGTATAGCAGGCAGCAGCATACAAATATCAAACCACTTTAGTCAACCAATGCCCTTTTGGTTTGTGCATGAAGGTGCAAATATTTCAAAGTGACTGGTAAAACAATAGCAAGTACAGCAAGCAGCAGCATACATAAATCAAACCTATTTAGTCAGACTAATTCCCCTTCTGTTTGTGCATGAAGGCATAAATAGTGCCTGGTAAAGTAATAACAATTTAGCAGCATAAACATCAAACACGTCCAGTCAAACAATGCCACTTTTATTTGTGCATAAAGGTGCAAATATTTCAACGTGAGTGGTAAAAACGATAACAAGTTTAGCAGCATGAACATTAAACCAGTCTCAGCAAAGTATGCCCCTTTAGTTTGTGCACAAAGGCGCAAATATTTAAGTGACCGGCAAAACAATAACAAGCTCAGCAGCAAAGTACACAAAGCGGAGTACTCAAATGATGCCCCTTTTGTCTGTGCACAAGAAAGCGTCACGGGGGTGCAGATATGACAAGTTAAACTGAATACATTTCTTCTTGCCTCTATAAACGTATGTTCAGAATATTGAGGTAGCCTATATATAAGCAAACAATATGATATACTGACAGAATGCTGGGGGCATAGCTGCCAAGGTTTCATATTGCCATGTGTGACATTTTCACAATTTCAGTGTAATTATGAGTGACATTTCAACGACTATGAGTGACACTTTCTTGCAAGCAAAATTAAGCAATGAAGACGATCAGCACATATAAATATCAGAAATAACATCACAAAGACCGTTCCGGTCGAAACACGTCAGTCTTTTAAATAAACTTTTGAATAAACTACTATGGCAACTATATCTCAGAATACAAGCTTTCCTCTTTGTGTGACCATGACGCAGTGCTGTTTGCATTTTTATAGTGGGACATGTTCCCACCACTGTGCACCAACCCTGACAGGTGGATGCGATCGGAAGAATTTTCGGTCCTTTCACATATCTCTCTCTGTGACTCTTTTTATCCCTCTCGCTCTCTCCCTCTTTTTATCCCTCTCTCTATCGCTCTCTCTTTATTCCTCTCCTCTCTCTTTATCCCTCTCCTCTCTCTTTTTATCCCTCTCCCACGCTCTCTCTCTCTCTATCCCTCTCCTCTCTATCCTTTTATCCCTCTCCTCTCGCTCTGTCTCTTTTTATACCTCTCCTCTCTCTAACGCGCTCTCTCTATCCCTCTCCTCTCTTTATCCCACTCCCCCCTCTTGCATGCTCTCTCTCTCCCTCCCTCTCTATCCTTTTATCCCTCTCCTCTGTCTCTTTTTATCCCTATCCTCTCCGTCTCTTTTTATCCCTCTCCCCTCTCTGTGTGACTCTTTATATCCCTCTCATGCGCTCTCTCTATCCCTCTCCTCTGTCTTTATCCCTCTCCCCACTTTTGCTCTCTCTCCCTCTTTTTATCCCTCTCTTTATTCCACTCCTCTGTCTTTATCCCTCTCCCCGCTTTTGCTCTCTCTCCTTCATTTATCCCACTCTTTATTCCTCTCCTCATTCTCTATCCTTCTCCTCTGTCTTTATCCCCTCCCACTTTTGCTCTCTCTCCTTCTTCTTATCCCTCTCTCTTTATTCCACTCCTCTCACACTATCCCTCTCCTCTCAGTCTTTATCCCTCTCCCCCTCCTCCTTTTGCTCTCGCTCCCTATTTTTATCCCTCTCTTTATTCCACTCCTTTCTCTCTATCCCTCTCCACTGTATCTTTATCCCTCTTCCCCTTTTGCTCTCTCCCTCTTGTTATCCCTCTCTCTTTATTCCACTCCTCTCTCTCTATCCCTCTCCTCTGTCTTTATCCCTCTCCCCCTTTTGCTCTCTCTCCCTCTTTTTATCCCTCTCTTTATTCCATTCCTCTTTCTATCCCTCTCCTCTCTGTCTTTATCCCTCTCCCCGCTTTTGCTCTCTCTCCCTCGTTTTATCCCTCTCTCTTTATTCCTCTCCTCACTCTCTATCTCTCTACTCTATGTTTTTATCCCTCTCCCCCTTTTGCTCTCTCTCTCTCTTTTCATCCCTCTCTCTTTATTCCACTCCTCGCTCTCTATCCCTCTCCTCTGTCTTTATCCCTCTCCCCGCTTTAACTCTCTCCCTCTTTGTATCCCTCTCTTTATTCATCTCCTCTCTCTCTATCCCTCTCCCCTGTGTCTTTATCCCTCTCCCCCTTTTGCTTTCTCCCTCTTTTTCTCCCTCTCTCTTTATTCCACTCCTCTCTCTCTCTATCCCTCTCCTCTGTCTTTATCCCTCTCCCCTTCCCATTTTGCTCTCTTTCCCTTATTTCACTCCTCCCTCTCTATCCCTCTTCTCTCTGTATTTATCAATCCTCCCCTCCCCCTTTTGCTCTCTCTCCCCCTCTTTTTATCCCTCTCTTTATTCCACTCCTCTCTGTCTATCCCTCTCCTCTGTCTTTATCCCTCTCCCCGCTTTTGCTCTCTCTCCCTCGTTTTATCCCTCTCTCTTTATTCCACTCCTCTCTCTCTATCCCTCTCCTCTGTCTTTATCCCTCTTCCCCTCCCCCTTTTGCTCTCTCTCCCTCTTTTTATCCCTCTCTTTATTCCTCTCTCTCTGTCTCTTTTTGTCCCTCTCGCGCGCTCTCTCTCTCTATCCTTCTCCTTTCTCTCTTTATCCATCCACCCCACCCCTTTTTGCTCTATATATAGCCTTAGAGTCCTTCCTCGCTGCAGCCTCCTCTCTCTAATGCACCCCACCCCTATCCCGAGCATAGGCCCGGTGATAAAGGCGATGTGACATCTGAATGCACCAGTGAGGTGTTTGGGACAACACTCGCCCGAACTGCCGCGTCGGGATATTACTCGCTTTATTTTAAGACCCATGGAACATAATTGTATACCTAACAAAGGGACATATAGGAACATTTGTAGCAGATTGATATTATTTCCAAGACAACACTTTACTTTACTTCCCAGAAGAATATTTTTTCTGATATGCAATTGATTGAATTTGCAAATGAACAGAGGGCGTGAGAGGGGCTATCGTGGACGGGCGGTGGCTGTGGTACTCAGTGGCGACCTATTACTGCAGAATTTTACAGTGAATTGCCATGCTATAGCTTGAAATTGTTCACAGATATACTTATAGCCCGACTGGCCTATTCCCATGTCATCATATGTTAGCATAGAAAATAAAGAGCCTTCTGAGTAAATCGCTGGTGCTTTTAATTGTCAGTGAAACCATGATCCAGCGCAAACTACAACTCGGGAAAAGTGAGAACGCAACTACGCTCCCTACGTTGCAGACCCGCCGTCACACTAACTCATTCACACATGCTTTCATTGGTGGGGCCCATAACACCAACACTCGCACGTTTCTCATTCACAGGTCTGCACACAGGAGGGGGAATGATGCGTTGGACATGTGGGTGGGAGTACCTTATAACCTATAGGGAAAGAAAAGTTATCTTACATCATATACATTAACATTCGTCACCTATAGATTCCTAATCCTAAACATCAAGGCACTCCGCCCACTTGGTCGATCGGACCAAATAGTTGGATTGGTTGATGGTGATTTTAGAACCAGCTAAAACACATTTAAGACTCAGAATCCTCTATGCTCTTTAACGAAGAACCACAAACTCATAATTTCTGTTAACCAATATTTGTTTATCTAAAATTTCATTAAATTAGCATTTGTCTCTTCAAATCTTAGATTTTCTAGATCAATTTAGCTCTGGTCTTCTGGGGTCTTTAGCAGTCCACCAATAACCTATCCTTGTCAGAAACGGCGTGTACAGAGGTCGTTAGGGAGTTCACAGTAGTATCCGATTCTGCGCACTAGACTTCGCGCCTCATGAGACGGTGGCCACTTCTGAACTCGTACTCTGCCGCCATCTTTTGCTAGGCCAAAATGTCAACTTAAGCGAAACAAACACAAAAGAGTAATTAATACAAAGAAGTGATACTGCTATTGTTATACCCTCACTAATCCTTTTATGTATTAGTATTTTCCTAGCATATAGCGACATTTTAAGCAGAATATTCACCTTTACGGTCCTCATGGAGGTGCACACGTCACAAAAGCAACATAAAGCATGCAATATCTAATTATTACATATACTAATATTCGTACGTATTTTAGTTATTAGAGTTATTTTGCCATGCAAATAGCAAGTTCCCACATGTAATTTGTGTATGCAGGTTGGTTAATTTTAAGATATCACAGCACACTATTAGTAAATTATAATAAGTAGGTTATTCAATTAATACTTTCATGCAAAATAGAGGAGGTATACAAAATGTTGCACTTCCTGCTCCATCAATACCCCCTTTGCTGATTTTAAACATCACCACAGTACCTTTAAATTATGAAAACATTTAGTAACAGAAATGAATTCCATACTCTTAGACTTTTGTTAGATTGCATTACTGTTTCCCCTGTCTCTTCTTCTCTTGTTTTTCTATACATATTGTCTTTCCACTCTTCTAATTCTATTTCTTCAAATTCTCTTTCCTTTCTTTCTTTCACTTCATTTCTTACAGTTTCTCTTTTTATGTGCTTTTGTAATTTCCTTTTCTTGCTACATAAACATCCTAGTCTTAGAATTAATACTAAAATAATCACACATATTACTGGAATTAATATTTTACCAATAAAGGTACTACCTAGCTTAAGTAAGAAGTTCTTAATAGTAGAAAGCTTTTTCCAAATCTTTTCCCAAATACCTTCAACCTCCAGTGGAACAATTTCCTCATGCAAATCAGTTATATTCTTAATGTATGTCTTCAAATCTTGACTTTCGTCAGGAATGTAAGTACAACAATGTTGAACTTTCAGCATTCCACAGACTCCACCCTCTTTTGCCAAAATTATATCAAGGGCAAGTCGATTTTGCATTACCATGGCACGCATGGCAACCATTTCAGTATTTACTAATAAAAATCCTCCAGCGGTGCTTGTTGACATGCGATCCACTACTGTTGATAGTTTTCTAATTTTGTGTGCATTCAGAGATATTCCCACTGCTGGTATCAACGCTCCAAAAATGTCTCCTACAATTTCTGACCAAGATTCTCTTTTCCTACGTGTTAGTTGACTACCTCACTCATGTGCACCATCTTTTCCTCTTCCCACATGGAATATCTTTGGAAAAACCAGGCCTAGATAACATGTGCCATACCAATGATCTGGTAATCGATAATATGCTTTATTCCTGCAGATAAAATATAGTCCAGGGAAAACTGGATCCTTTCCTCCTTTAAATCCCCATCCACCCATGATTCTATACGTATCATGGCAATCACTAGTGCCTACAAAATAATTATCATATGCAGTTTGTTTCCTTCTAATACACAACGTCCCTTTCTGAGGCCAATCTAAAGCCATTGTTGGACTAGCTTCTACTTTCAAATGTTTTTCTCTTTCAACATCCCAGACTGTCTTTTCTTCTTTTCCCTCAGGTATCTTCCTTTGCATTTTCAATCTCCTTTCTTCAAACATATCCAAGAAAACCTTCTCCTCATTCTTTAAACTGCAAATTAGATTATTTCTAAATATTGATTCTAATGTTAATTCTTTAGTTTCTAAGAAAAATTCACCTAACACTTTTGCAGGTTTTACTTTATTCAACTTGTTAATTATAGGTACTTGTGAAAATACATTATCTACGGCTGAAAAATAATATTCTGATTTCCCTATTTTCTAAAACAAACTTGCTATTACACTACATGTTATTCCATATGTTACTGGAAGGTGATGGTAAGTCACTCCCTCAGATACTTGCGCTGGCAACTGCATACAGACGTAGCAATCCCTCACGTCCATCGTCTTCTCATATTCGTATAGTAACTTTGAAAATACATTATTAGAAAAATCAGTTATAGACTTATCTTTATGTAAATAATTTCTATCTATTTTAGTCGGATATATCTTCTGAGTCTTTTCTACATTCGTTTTATTCTCGCTATGTCCTTCTATTGTTTCTAGTGTAACCTTAAATTAAACCATTAGAGCTGACGCACTCCACAGAAGCATTAGTAATCCTGTACAACAACAACACATTTTGAACCATCTTCTAAGGAACACACGTTTCAATTTTCTATTTTCTGTGTTTGCTATTTCGAAAAATGATCAGTGTCTTTGACTTAGCCTCTTCTACTTCACAACTAGTTTTTGTCTAACCCAAGGCTCTAAGCACCTACTTGGTTCTTTCACTTTTACGTCTTTTCCGGTAATTTATTGTTTCTCCATTTTGAACATTTTTATCTTTTCAATTTGACATTTGATCGTCTTTCACTTTCCTTTCGTAGTCTTGTTGCAGAATTTCCTGAACATCAGTCTCTTCTCCGATGTCGGACAAGATAACTCTCAGGATTTCTGATTCTTCGTCTTCCTCAACCACTCCTGGTAAAGTCACCTCTGGATTCCCTTGGCTGTCTGCCTCTTCTTTTATTTCAGGCAATGCCACATATGACCATTCCGGCGACTTATACTTCTGGTTAGGTTTTCTCGTTCTTTTATTTTCTTCTACTGTCGTTTGTTCCACATCTTTCAATTTTTCTTGGCTAGATACTTCATTTACTTGATCAGCCCTAGATGAATTCACTCGTATCAATCTGTATCTTAACCTTTTTATCTTGTTGGGCCAAATTTTGTCTCTTGCTGGTCTTTTCAGCTTACTTGCTTTTTCATTTTTCTCAGTTCTCCATGCTCTCTTTCTCAGGACTCGACCTTCTGGTACTTCTTCATCACTGTCCTCTGATTCAATTCCAACTTGACTTTTACTTTCAACTGTTCTTCTTTCCACCACTTCTGTTTTATTCCCTACTTCTGTCCCTCCTCGTGATTCTTCCACACAATCTTCCTGCTGACTAACAGTCCCTTCCTCTAACTGGATGTGTGAATTCCCTACAACTCCTCGGGGGTCTTCTGCAAAAATCTTTCCCTTACTCTCTGTATCTAGTTAGTACCTTACCATCTAATTTTATTGCTTCAGGTGGAATCTCTCTTGAACTTTCAGTCGGGATAGTCTTATCAAAAATTTCTTTTACAGTCTCTTCACTATTTTCACTCTCTCTCTTTGGTGCTTGGACGGGTTCGGTGTCTGATTCTGAGCTGTGCATTTCAGAAAATTTTCCAATGCTAACTTTTACTGGATCAGTGAGATACGTTTTTAGCTGTCTGTTGGATACTCCAACTACTTGGATTGTTTCGTCCGAGAGAGGAAGATTTTTTACATCAGCTGACCTAACAGTTGAGCGAGTAGCACCAGTATCAACTAGGAAAGTAATGTTTTCGTCATTTACCTTTCCATCCACAAATGGGCCTGTCTGGTCTACTTCTAGAGTTGCTCCAAGTACGCACTCCTCTTCCTCCCCTTGGCACCGTCAATAACCTTTCTTCTGACTCACTCTAATCGCGTCGTGGCCAATACTGCGAAACAGCACTAGCGCGCGGCCGTTTAGTTACCTGTTCTTCGTTGTAGAATCCTGTCTCATTACTGTATTTCTGATGATTTACGCTCTGTGGAAAAACCGCCTGATTCTGTTGGGGAACAACCTTCTGCTGTTGCTGCGGTTGACAACTCACCTCTTTCTGCACCTGTGAATTCAATGATGCATTATCCCCATTAGCACTCGGGGGAAATTTACACTCGGATTTCCAATGCCCCATTCTTCCGCAATTATGACATGGCCATTTCTTTTTTGCTTCATCTATATTAAATTGTCCTTTCCCTTTTCCACTATTAAATTTTTGTTTCATACCTGTACCAGCTGCCTGTTCAATCAATTGTGCTTCCTGTCTTTCTGCTACCTTTACTCGGGCCCACATGGCTTTTTCTTTTAATTTACGCTGCTTTGCCTCAATTTCATCACTAAAGTATTTTGCATGCCTTAGTACTTCATGTATCTTTTTATTTTGTCGATCTACTGTATGCTGTTTAATCATTTCACTTACTTCAGGTCGCAATCCATACACGAATCGATAAACAAAATGACTCAAATCCTTTTCACTCAAGTTTTCATCACCACTATACTGTTTAAAGGCTAGGATCAACCTTTCATAGTATGCATGTACCGATTCTTTCGCTTCTTGATGAGGTCTATCAATTTTTACCCAATCAGTTTCTTTAGGAGGTACATTTTTTTTTTCAGAAAGGTAATTACTTGTTCATATTTTCTCATTACTTCTGGATCAGGGGCACCTGTTTTTGGATCTCTAGGGTATTCTTGTGTAGGCCAGCTAATAATTACCTTGCACTCTGTCCATAAATCTGCAGGTACTATTATGTCAAAAAGACTATTCAAATCAATCCATAGAACTTTTGATAGTTTCACAAACCTGTCTACCTGCCTGTACCACTAAACTGGTTTATCGCGCAGTCGAGGAAAATCATTGGTAAATGACAAAATATCTTGTCTAGTCCAGGGGACATGTACATATCCTCCACCTGGAATTTCTCTCATGGGGCATTCAGTTACTACCTTTTTCTCTTACTGGGTAAGCTGTAAATGTTTTATCCGTTGCATCGTCTCGTTTTCAAAACCATCTACTCTTCCATTTGTCTACCTCACCCCATTTTCGCAGTAATATGATTAAATCTTTAATCTGAATCATTCGTCCTGTGGTGTTTAGATTTTCAATGTCTTTTTCAGAAAAATCTACTCTATATGGTTTTTGTAATGACTTTAGCTTTTCAAAATCAATACCCATTTAATTTGCCACTTCTTCTAGTTTTCATGTAAATTTCTGTCTCTCCATGTTATGCTTTTGCATAGAAACATTAATTCTTCATCCTGATAGCTCTTTAATTTTTCTGTAGGAATAGTCCCTACTATCAATTCCTCTAATACTATTTTTAATTTGGACACATCCAAAGGTTTAGGCTCAGCTTCTTTTTGTTTTAAACTTCTTAGCCAATCACTTAATTTATCAGAAGTAGGACCTACAGGAATCATCTCATTTCGTGTTTGTTCTATTCCTTTTGGTGATCCTGGTACTGACTCTGTCGTCATTATTGCTCTATTTACTAAACTCTGATGTACTGTCAAATTTTTGGGAGTACTTTGTTCAGAAATTCCTACAGTTTGTCCTCACAAATTTTCTCTTATATCTCATCTTTGTATTTCATTTTCTCTGTTTCCATTATAAGGAATTGTCAGACAATGCTCACTATCCTCTGTTTATCACATTACAGGTGCTATTGTTACCGGAACAGTTACTGCCGCCATATTTTTAGTTAATTCTCTAATCTTCTCAGTCAATTCTAAAGTAGTTCTAGCCAATTCAGCAGAATTTTCATTAGCCATTTTACTAACTTGAGTATTTTCTGTTTCTCTAAAAGGATTATTTCTTCCTGCCTCGTGGTACTGTTTCAAATTTTATATTCGGTGGTGATTCTTTTACTGGGGCACTTGGTGTCAATGTGGAATTTGGTTGATACGGGGGTGGATTTTTATAAAACATGTCTTCAAGCACATCATCCTCTGACTCATGCACCCCATACTTATAACTTTCTGATCCTGTATTATTTCTCTTTTCTGTACATTTTCTACTTGTAGTTTCTTCCACATTTCTTATAGGAAACAACCCATCAGTCATATTCGCACTTCGCCATCTCTTCATTCTATCATCATGATTCTCTTGTCCATATGATCTACCAAACATATATCTATACCTTCCGCCACTCCGTTGTCATTCTCTGTCATAAATCTCATCTTCCCATTCTGTCAATGCTTCAAACTGTGTAGGTCTAGGGCTCGATTCTTTCTCTCAGATTTCTCAAAACCGCTAAATTAAATAAACCATGTTCTGGAAATGCCAAAACTCCATCATCTTTTGTATACTTTGCCCAATTGTCTAACCAAATACATGTATGATAACCATATTTCGTAATCATAAAAGATGCAGGTGATTTCGCTGGAGGGAGCAACTGTCCCTCTCTAGTCACAATCGGTTTGTCCTTTTTAAATATGTTCTTGATTTTACCGAACCAGGAATTTTTCTCCTTTTCTGGTTGATCGTAATACATCATTTTGTGTTTGCTGTATCGCTAGTTTTCTTCTACGACTATTTTAGTTGTTCTATCCAATCGTAGCGCGACTCACACTAACACACCAATCCTGAGCGTCTATGTCACTTATGCAATCCTCCAATCCCAGCGTGACTCTCACTAACACACCAATCCGGGGCATCTACGTCACCCTGTAATTCTCCACACCTAGCGCGGCGTACATTAACACACCAATCTGGAGCGTCTACGTCTCTTACTGACTGACCAATCTCAGCGCGGTCTTTCTGACGTCAGCTTTTCTCGCTGCTGCTGCTCCTGCTGGCCCCTCCTTTACAAAATTTATCGGCATCTTTTTACATTCACTTTTTACTAAAATTCTATTAGTAACGACATAAAAACGCCACCATTATCTGTTTTGCTAACAAAGGATAGTCCTGACCATTCTCACAAGAATTCCGTCTTTCCCGAGAGCAGCGCTTACCTCTACCCTACTACGGAATCGTTACTTCCGTTGATAAAGTAGCACTTCCCTCTACTTCACCCTTCTAGCAAGCATTAGCTTACCGTTTCTCCAGAAATAAAACACCTGTTGGAGACCCAATGCTCCTGAGAAATAAAAGCAGAGCTTCACAATTAACCTGAATGCTATTTCATTTACACACATTCATACAGAAAATGTAGTTCATTCACACAGAATCCTGTCTTTCCCGAGAGCAGTGCTTACCTCTGCCCTACTACAGGATTATTTCATTTGTTAATAAAGTAGCACTTCCCTCTACTTTATCCTTCTAACAAGCTTAGGGAACACCTATTACCTTTCCAGTGATCAAGCGTAATCAGAGCTCCTTTTGGACTCCTGGTACTTAAGACCAAAATTTCACAGATGACCTTCGCTACCATACACTTCTCTCATACAGAAAATGTCCCTAATGGCAACACACGACGATGTTACCGAATCAAACCCAGACAATGCATCGTGCAACTTCAATCGTCACACGTTTTCTCTGTGTACCTACAGGGCAACAACAATCCCGTCTTTCCCGAGAGCAGCGCTTACTTCTGCCCTACTACGGAATCGTTACAAACTTCCGACTTCCTACATCCCAGAAGTCGTCAAACAACATGGAACGCAACGTGACTCAACATAGAGTGTTAATACATAAACCTATACTTATCCACAATCAATAATCAATAAGCAATCTACAAGCAATAATCACCAAACCAACGCAATGAAACCATAACTCTGCTACCAGGAAAAACTGATCCAGCGCAAACAGCAACTCGGGAAAAGTGAGAACACAACTACCCTCCCTACGTTGCAGACCCGCCGTCATACTAACTCATTCACACATGCTTTCATTGGTGGGGCCCATAACACCAACACTCGCACGTTTCTCATTCACAGGTCTGCACACAGGAGGGGGAATGATGCGCTGGACATGTGGGTGGGAGTACCTTATAACCTATAGGGAAAGAAATGTTATCTTACATCATATACATTAACATTCGTCACCTATAGATTCCTAATCCTAAACATCAAGGCACTCCGCCCACTTGGTCGATCGGACCAAATAGTTGGATTGGTTGATGGTGATTTTAGAACAAGCTAAAACACATTTAAGACTCAGAATCCTCTATACTCTTTAACGAAGAACCACAAACTCATAATTTCTGTTAATCAATATTTGTTTATCTAAAATTTCATTAAATTAGCATTTGTCTCTTCAAATCTAAGATTTTCTAGATCAATTTAATTAAATCGCAGAACACCATATTTACCTATTCTGGCTAGCTGGGTTTTCTCTATTTCATTGGCTCAGCAAATCCGAATTTTGTCGTTAAATTGTCCATAGAACAGACCAGATCTCAGAGTCCGAAAGTCCTTTGCTCAGCACGTTACAGTCCCAAAGATTATCAAAGGACCACAAGTCGTGCCAGCATCCGTCATCGCCTGTGGGGTCAAAGAGGGTGTGCAGTCATAACAACTGCCGAATGTGGAAAGAAGTAGCTTAGATTACCCCTCTCTATTCTACTACTCTTCTATAATAAATTTAAGGATAACATGAAACATTTTTCGGTGGAGAAATGATGCGATTGGTCCGGGAAAAACTTTGTATAGTCCAGGTTCACATGGATTTTGCTGATATGTTTCTGGTTATGACCAAGTTCTGAATGTTGCAATATTTCTAAAATGTCCATTGTTCATTTATACCAGTTCTGGTCTTCCACGGTCTTTGGCAGTCCACCAATAACCTATCCTTGACAGGAACGGCGTGTACAGAGGTCGTTAGGGTGTTCACGGTACTATCCGATTCTGCGCACTAGACTTCCCGCCTCATGAGACGGTGGCCACTTCTGAACTCGTACTCTGCCGCCATCTTTTGCTAGGCCAAAATGTCAACTTAAGCGAAACAAACACAAAAGAGTAATTAATACAAAGAAATGATACCGCTAATGTTATACCCTCACTAATCCCTTTATGTATTAGTATTTTCCTAGCATATAGCGACATTTAAAGCAGAATATTCACCTTTACGGTCCTCCACGAACGTGCAAACATCACAAAAGCAACATAAAGCATGCGATATCTCATTATTACGTATACTACTGTTAATATGCGTACGTATTTTAGTTATTAGAGTTATTTTGCCATGCAAATAGCAAGTTCCCACGTGTAATTTGTGTATGCAGGTTGGTTAATTTTAGTATATCACGGCACACTATTAGTAAATTATAATAAGTAGGTTATTCAATTAATACTTTCATGCAAAATAGAGGAGGTATACAAAATGTTGCACTACCTGCTCCATCAAAACCAACGTTCGTAATAAGCTGTCACTTTCATTGCAATATTGCACCAGGTTGCACTGTTTGTTTTGATCTGAAAACATTAATTGAGTCATGTGTTCTCCATAGAGGCCGCCTTGCTAGTACAGATAAAGCGCCATTTTCACACAGTTGTGAAAAATGTCACCTTGCCTTTAAACATCCGTCATGAAAAATAAAAAAGAGATTGGCAAACCGCTATGCACCTGCTCTCATCGTCGGCTTGTGCAATCTAACTTGCTGCTCCATCACGCTTCATACATTTTGCGCCGGTGATCTCGGTAGCGCTGAAGCATTCATTCATTCACAGCCGGCGGACAGTCCGCCTCCTTTATCGCCTAGGTTTAGCTGAGGTGCTCGCCTCCAATCCGCACGGGCCTCTTTCGTACACTCGTCCGCTCCCTAATCAGATAATACTCTTGTTTGCTTAAATCTTTCAGAGTGGGGGCTTCTCGGCGCATTATTTATTCAACTGTCTCCTCCTGCCCATTTCCCGCGCATCATAAAGTTTATGTGTAAAAGTAACCGGGCCCTCCCAACCCCAGAAGCTGCGGGCGACCCATATTTAACCAAGTGTGTAGTAGGTAAATCCCAGCAACACTCTGCACTACCTGCTTCTCTTGGGTCTACCTTCCTTCCTCAGAGGCACCTGCTTGTGTCTTTTTTTTTATTTTTAATAAGGAGCTGTGTATTATCCGTGTTATGAGAGTCGAGTCTTTGGAATGGTTGAAGCAGGAAGGAATCCTCTTATGATGCTCAAATGTCCAATTCAATATTCGCCAAACGTATAATCGCCAACAGCCATTAAAACCCTGGGATGCCGCCTGCCGCCCTCACCTCACTGGTCACGACTCACGCGCACTTTTAATTGCGCTGCACAATGCGCATGACTGACAATAGTCACCAGCCCCACCCTATGCCCCACCCTGAAGACCGCACAGACACGGAGGTATCTGCGCGCCATGCACCAATTAGTCAATGAAGAGGAGAGCCTCAGCGGCCGGGCCGGGCGTGCGCACACCATTTAATTAATGAAGACAAGAGGCTTGGTGGCTCTGCTGACTGAGGGGGCCCCTAGAGTGTGCCCCCCTCCCCACAACGGGGGGACTACAGGGGCCTGTGCTACGCCCCTGCAGCTTTGGTAATTTGTTTTTGAAAAACAAAAAAATTGGCAGAGCGGCAGCCGGAAACATGCAGCCACACCAGAAACTTTTAGTGCCTTTAGAGGAACTACTGTGACGGCAGCTGTTTTGAAGGCACAGGGATCTCTAAATATGGTGGCCGGTAGTCCAACCAGGTTGGCAGAGGTAAGTACCTCTGCCAACCTGACGGTTAGTGGACTGCCGCCATACTCTAAAGGATGTCCTTTGTTATTTGTCAATATAAGATGAAGCAAACTTTTTTTTGTTCAGGAACATTTATGGGAATTTCAGAAAAGACACACAAAACCATACAAAAGACAGTGAGATGTAAAAATATCAGAATAAAGTGAGTGCATTTACAGATTACAGCCAATAGACAATGGCTGCCGGAAGGCGGAGAGTTTGGTCAGGCAACAGAACAGAGGAAATCTGTAATAGAGTAACCTAAGGATACATTCATTTATTCAGTCAAAATTGTATAGAAGCAATGTGCATACAACAAGATAATATCTAATCCGAAGGCATTTTATGGTACACTCAAAGGTAAATTCAGTAGGAATAACCAACCAAAGGGCCGGGGCATTAAGCATTTAGTGACTCAGGGAGGGTTCATGTTTGAAATATGAGTCTAGTTTGTTCCAGATGCGTCTTTTGCTGGAGCAATGCAAGGGGAGTGCTGCAGAGAGACATCATCTGTTCCATGAATAAATGTAAGTCATGCACTCCAGGCATGGAATGAGACTTTGGAGGTGTCTGTCCGGTTATTAAGAATGAGTTTGCATCCCCAGGCAACCATTCAATCCAGTAGATATTTGTCTGTGTCTTGTTTAAATTCTGACTCTAAAGGGACAATAATCAGATAAGTAAAATCTTAAATTGGCAGAATATTGTTTGTTTAATAAAGTTTTTTTTTAAATCACTGTTCAGAATGCCTTAAGTGACGGGCAATAGAACAGCATGTTTGGAAAGGAACCTGTCTCTGAATTCCAGTTCCACCCGGGCCTGCTTTCTCGTAATTTTAATTTATGTATTCGTATGGCTGTCCAGAAGGTTCTGTGTAATAACATGTAGTTGGTTTGCGTTGGAGATAGTGCAATGTTGCACCTAAAGGGGAGTGCCATATGTTTTTCCAAATTAACTGTTGATCATCATTGGATTGACCATTTTGCCATTTCAATTGTATGTTCAAAAGAAGATGCACTCATTTTTTACTCAAATGTGTCACCCTAACATAACTGAACGGGAGCATCAGTGAAATACGCAAGTCAAATCTGTTGCCGAACTTCTCCCACTTTTTCACAATAAAACCTACATTTTCAGGCAGCTTTATAAAAACGATATATTCTTGTATGCCACAGAGCAGTGAATGCTTACTTTTGTTTAATGTCCGCGTTGGTTTTCTGTATTTGACTGTCAAAGATGGTGATCAACATTTTATTCGCTCTACTATTTAAATGCATCACTTTTTCAGGGCAATTTAGGTAGGTATAGCGTCTGCCCATCTGGCAGTCAAATAGGGAATTATGTGAGGTTACTGAAAACGTAAACCAAAGGCCCCCCTCTGCAGTCACAGGATTCTTAGCTGCAATATTCCGTATTTTTCCCCACCTCAAGTCAGATTTAATTTAAAAATAATTTTTTCATAAAAAATCAGGAACGTACATTAATACGCTACATATTACCATTAAAACATATATAATATTAAAACAAATCTAAATAAGAAATAACATATGTCTTCAGTTTTGGGGGAGTTTAAACATTTTAAGGTCTCTTTGCCAAACATGCCTGCTTAAAAATATATGCCATTTATGTTTGCTATGTGCCAAACCGTTTTTTTTCTTTTAAATATTAAGTAGGTTAAATTCTGATCCACTTGCTTACATATAGGGCGAATTTGATTGTTTTAAGGAAATGCCTCTATTGTTAAAAGTATCTGAAGCCAGAGACAGTTAACGTTTATAATTTTAAAAGTCTTTGTTAGTTGAATTAAAAGTAAATGTTGTTGTTCAGATGCTTTTTTCTTGTATACATGTCACATTGATTATTAATTTCTATGTAACTTTATTCCTAATAAAGATGATTAAACTAAAAAAAAAAATCAATGAAAGACATATGGATTACAAGTAAATGTTATGTTATGTGATGGCCTCCCATGGCTGCGCAGGTGAACTTCCTAGCATAGTATTTGACAAAGCACAAAGAGAACCATTACAAGTTGGCCACAAACGGTCATCGCTGTACTGAAAAAAAAGAAAAAAGAAAAAAGAAAACAAGCATTGGTAAATTCAACAGCTCAACACCCAAAAAGTGAGCAATGGTGGTGAGAAAGACAGGAGGGGAGTTGATGTGTGAAGAGAACTAACGCTACAACCTTCATCAATGACTCGCCACCCTTGACCTAAGTGTATGGCATAAATACCTTTGGGGAGGTAAACAAATGTCACACCTCCAAAGCCAAAGATGTAAAGGGCTCTTGAAAAAGAACTGGAGAGCTGACAAGCGAAGGGATGAGACGGTGGTACCAACCAGGCAGGATCCCATTTCCAGTCCACGGCGAGATGGAGACTGACCAGTAGTAGCAGTGATAAGGGAGAAGAAGGCCTTCATCCTCAGCTCTCCCTCCTCGAGCTCCCTGCCTTGTGTCTAGGTTTGCGTTCTACCCACCCCACCCACACACATCTCCAAGAATACATCTCAGCTGCAGAAACAGTGTGGTACCTAGCTACCCTACTTACCTCTGAGGCTCAGCACAGGCTGAGGCGCCTCTGTCAAGGATTTGGTGAAAAGCTGCTTAAAGTGGCCCTGCTTTATCTGACTTTAATTACTCAGTGACTGGAGGTTCCTGAATGAGCGCAGCTCGTCTGGCTCCTCACATGACTTCCACGATGGGCACATCCAGCAGCTTTACCTTTCTGTTCTTGTCAGACAAACTACCTGCGACACACAAGGGAAAGATCACCTGGGGAGAGGCCTTGAGATGGTGAAGCTTAAAGTGTTGATGGTAAGGTCACAGCTAGGCGCATCTAACATGTCCCCTTATCAAGGGGGAAATTGTTAGCTCATTCTAATGCGTAGTTTTGAACGTAGAGGAAGATCTGTAAATTTCCAGACTAAGAGGGTGTTGTCAGGCTTTCATAGGACCAGGGGACGGAATAAACTCCCTGATCACAGATTAAAGCTCATCTGGGGATTCTCTCTTGTACTCCTCCAGTCTTGACAGCGACATTCCATATATTACTATTCAGTAGAAGCAGGGACACCTGCGTCTACTGCTTAGTGGAAATAGATTAAAACAAGAACACTTGATTAACAAAAAGGACAAACTGTAACAGAACTTTTAGACACGACAATCCTAAAACACTTGTTTATTAAACTTCACGTTTGCTTCGTGATACATCTGATAGAGCGTCATGAGATTCTGAAATTTGTAGGGGTGCATCATATTCACCGTTAGTCAGCACCCGTATATTAATCGATATATGTTTAGAAGTGCCATAGAAATGTATTGCTGTAATCGTTTAACATAGAGGTTCTTAAAAATGTAATAACGCTGTTGTGAAGATCAACGCTGTAAGTTATCGTGAATGTATTTAGCAAATAAATAATGATTAGTTTTCGTGCAATGTAATGTATTAGGTTAAACGTGTGCTATATCAAAGTTATACGTGTAGATTGCTTATTCACGCACATGAAAATAATGAACTAATGCTTAGAGTGCCATTTAATAGAGTGTTTAATTTTGTAGAGGCCTGATCGCATATACGTTAGAAGCGAAGGCCTGTTAATTTTTCCTATGTTAGCTAATGTTGTAGGCCGAACATTATTCCCTTGGTAAGGGCTTTGGGTTGCAGGGAAATGTAAATCTTAAAAGATGTGAAATGGATTTTCTCGTTCCCATGTTTCTGTTGCAGGTGCAAGGACATGTAGCTCGTTAGGGAGAATAGATCTTTGTTTTAGGAGTTAGGATGCTGTGAGAAGCCAACAGGGGAGTGCATTGGAATGCAGAGATGATACTTTCAGCGAGAAAGGTGCCTGGGACCCAAGGTCAAGCTAACCGTCGTTGGATGCAAGACAACTCTGTGGAAAATTACAGAGAGAAGACCTGGCTGAAGAGGTGTGCCGAAGGGCGTGTTCTGTGATTTTGGGGTTTTGTATTAGGGACAATGCCCCATGGGTTGAGCAGATGAGGTTTAGACGGGAAGCTAGAAGGAGCATCTTAGATCGAGCTCTGACTAAGTGAATGTACTTCTTAAGGGAGTCTTCACTTCTGACATCTTTCCTTGATTCTCTTGCCTGGGATGGGAAATGCTAAGTAGGGTTGTCACCTTAGAGACAGTGTAAGGTCAGAAATGTTTTCCTTTGACTAATGATTCCAAACATAGATATTAGCCTAACCATTATCTTCTTGATGCTTTTGGAATCAGTGATTCTTTTTGTCTTAAGTCGAATGAGAATTCTGCGTAGGCTTGCCTTTGTTTTAGTGCCCATTTACCTTTTACACCTTGTACTGAGGTGTTTGTATGTTCAACTGTTTTTGGTTGTAATAAAATCTGACAAATTTTAGATTCGGCGTCAGTGGTCCTTTCCAAATGAAATCTAATTTTGGTAAATATATTTTGATAGTTGTGTTCATCCCCTCTACGCTATTTGGCAGATAAAAAAATCCTGGCGACCTGTGAGGATTCTTGGAGATAACCAGGTAGGCAAGAATCCGGCCTTATCACATCACTGTCCATCACCACCGCCCGTCGCTTTCATGCCTTTCTTCATACCTGTTCACTGTTAAAACTAATCCTGATTATTCTATCCATATTCCAGGTTCTACATAACCCTTCCCTACTTTCATTTGGTTAGAAACATAGATTACCCAGCTAAGAAAAACTTTTGTTTGTACACTTTAGTATCAAATTCTAGAATTCCTATCGATTACACCCTTTCTTCATCATACACTTCCTTCCCCATTCCTTTGAGCGACATCCACTATCCTATTCCTTCCAAAGAACGTGGACACAGTCTTAGTCTTGCTTTCTTCTCCCTCATGACGTAAAATGGAGTACCTCCTATCAAAGCACTACAAGTATACTCCATACTCAGATCACTTCCTACAGTATCTTACACTCTGTTCATCCTTTCTGCCAGATCATTACAATTGACATTATATAGTGCAGTGTTCCCTGAAACACAATTGTACCCCATTGCCTGTTAACAAAACACTAGCTAACCCTTCCCTCAAGACATCTTTCTTTAAGTCATCTATCACTGGCCTAGTTGATACCTGTCTCACCACTTCCATCTTTACCATTTACTGAAATAATCAACAGTTACTATTTCATACCACCTCATATTTCCTAACTCTTCAGCATGATTAATTTGATCAACTATTTCTAAATCATGTTAGCTCTGGTTCTGTAGAATGCATTTCTCAACTGATGCTTCTTTTAGCTATTACTGTGTGTCACAATTCTTCGCTATTCCTTCCAACATCACCATCATCCCTGGCCACCATTACCTTTGTCTCACTGGTCCCTTTGCCAGGCTTTATCCCAAATGCCCCTCATGAGCCATGCCCATTATCCCTTCGCTCTTCTTCTGTGGCACAGTTTTCTTCTCTCGCAATATACTTGCTACTTCTATCAGCAATTGGTCTTTCATCCTCTTTATTGATCCATTTCACCAACTTCAAGGATTCTTTTCTACCCCTTCAAAAACTCTACCTAGCACATCCCCTGGTCCCAAAGAGAAGAAGATCTCTTTTAGAATTATTTTGTTATCAATAGCTGTCTTGCATTCGGAGTTCCTGTTCTTTTAAGATATTTTGCAGTTCAACATCGGGCACTGTTATAAGGTCATTTATTATATATTAGGTATCTTTAGAGAATCTCAAGCAGGTATCCAACTGTGATAAGATCACATACCTGGTTGATAGTCCATAAAGATGGTAAATAACTGAGCAAAATATATGTCATGCCTCGCCGACACCACCCAAAGATTTCTGGCCCAATGGAACTGCCTAGGGAGACTACTGCACCCTACAAGCCTTGGAATTCCCATAACGGATGGGCCTACGCAGGCCCCCATAATTGGGACCCCCAAGAAAGCGACATTCTCATGGAGCCCACAGAACTCCACTGACACCTGTGACCTCCTATGGGAACAAAGATATGAGACCTGTCCGTTTTCAAGAGAATAGGGCAAAATACAGTGAGAGGTGTTCTCATAAAAACTGTTATTCTCACAAAAGCATGCCACCATCTGAAAGCAGGGCTCTCTATAAACGCTGGGCTCATCATGGAAGATTCTGCCAGTTCTACAGATCTTCCAGGGAGAGAAGAGCCTGGACCTCACCTGCTCCTGCTCCAGAAAACCCTGGCTCCCTGATAGAGCTCCAGCAGTAGTCATAGGTTGAACCTGGAAAAAGAAACCAAACACATGAAGTAAAAGCGTTGCTATACAATTTCCAGCTCCCCGCATCAAGAACCCGCTTTCCCTTGAGATTCAGTGTCCGTCCTAGGGTCCTCACGAAAACAGCCTTGCGAATTACTCAACCCCTCCGCATCCCTTGCAAAACAAAGCAACCCCAAGCCTTGACAACCAAGAATGAGCGCTGGACTGCAACAGCATTTAACAATGTCTGAACTAAGCAGACGACAAGGTAGATGTATGAAGACAAAAGAGAATGGAAATATATGCGGCAACAAGCCTACAAAGTCTAACAAGAACAATTGTTTGTTCAGCAACAAGCATTGTGAGCTCTGAGTTTGCAAGACAAATATTGTAAAGTGTTGCCATCAGTATTAATAAAACTGATTACAGAAATATTACAGGAGAGTAAAGTAACATCCCTGTAAATATAATTTGGAGAGTAGTAAAATGATGATAGAAAGACTCCATTGGTATAAGGTTAGTATTTGTGAATAGCAATTAATCTGTACCTCATACATCATTTACGGTGGTCATACGAGGGAGAACTGTCAGCCAGTCGAAACGAGAGCAACAGTTGGTGTAGAATATAAACAGGGCCCTGAGGGAGGATGTGCCCACGGCTGAACTAACGGTGCAACTCTTGGCGCAACAAAAACAGCAAACTTCGAGACACCCTTAATGGCAAACACCTGGGAGACCATTCATGAAGGGATTAGCAATCTCTACCAATGCAAGGTTTAAGCTGTTGCAATATAATGTGATTCTTCAGGTGTATCTTACCCCCAGTCATTTACTTGCAATAACCCCGGAAAGATCGTCAGATTGCCCCCGCTTTTTGGGGGGGGGGAGGTTGGCGTACTTCCCGCACATGCTCTGGAGTTGCTCCAAGATTGATGATTATTGGCATTCAGTTCTGGAAAAACTGGTCACAGCAACAGGATAGAAGAGCCACTATACTAGGTTTCCAACCAGGATGATGACCGTTGTACGTATCGGTGGCTGAAGCGCTAGCAAGTTGCTTCCACCACCTGGCTGGCATGGCCATGCCCATACAGTTCAGTTTTCTTTTTTTTTTTTTTAAAGTAGTTCTTTAATAACTACTTTACACATTTATAAGCAAAAAAGGTAACATAGAAAATAAGGGGGAAAAATAAATATTTTTTTTTTTTTTTTTTTTTTTTAAACCATTTATTACAAATCTCAAGAATATACAAATATGGGCCCACAACCTTCCGGCCGGCCGCTAGGAATGGCAGAAACATATGACATACGTTCATAGAACACTTGGCGTTACAGAGGAGCATAAGCAGGAGTTATCAACATCATGGGCCACAGCCATAATACCCCACAGTACGGTTTCATTTTATACAAACAACAAGAAAACAACACCCACAAGGCTACCCACAGTCGAAAGTAGCAGCACGTGCTCCCCAAATGGGGAACCCCAACTATCCAGAGGAGTCCAAAGAGGGGAAGGGGAACAGAGCGAGGACTGGGGGAACCCTGTGCCCGGGGCTGGGGGAAGGAGTCAGCTAAGGGGACGGGGCCGGTGGGGAAAAATAAATATTAATTGTAATTACAATAATTAATTAATGCAAAGAACCATGGTTCAGCAAAAAGTGAAAAAACGAGGAGGTGAATAATAGACATGTGGCCTCATAATGATGTTGGGCGGAAAGCCATCCAACAGCTCGTCAGAGGCTTTCTGCCCAACAACAGAGGTTTCCGTCTAACCACTGTATTATGATACTAGTATCAGACTACAGGAGGTAGCCCACATACAAGTATTATGATACTGGCGGCCAGAGGGAAACTTGTGGGGTAATACCACTTTGCTTCGGAGAGGCTCACGGAGCCCGTCGGGCAGAGGGCGGATTGTAGTCCCCAAAAGGGAGGCGCTGCCTGCTCAGGCACCACTGTGGGGATTACGATGCACGTTTTCTCACAGCCTTTCTATTGCGGTCCGAGCGCCATGGAAAGGCTGCCAGAAATTGACTTTGGGGTCCCCCCACTGCCTCCTCTATGAGGCCTGGGGCACCTGTTGTTCCCCTCAAAACATCCATGCATTGTGTACCGCATGGTGCCTGCCACACGGTGAATGGACGTTTGAAAACACCCATTTTTCTATTGCAGCTTGTGCTGCCGCCCTTTTCAGCCACCGCACAAGCTGCAGTGGGTAAATTGATGTTTCTGACTGTCCATAAGGTGGTTGCATCCTATTTCGGGGGTGGAACCACCAACTTATTTTCAGGTGGATTCCATAACGCTACAGTGTCAGATGAACACTTGTCCAACTGACATCGTAATAGGTCCCTTAGTAGTAGTAGGAGAGGGAAAGGAGTTCGATATTAAACAAAATGTTGGTTATCAGTGGATCCCTGCTAGTAAACACCTTAATAATCCCTTAAGTGACCACAAATCAAACAGAACTTGACTTCCTCACCATTATTTGATACTAACATTGTCCATCAAAATTGTAGTCCATTATCTTGGCTTTCCACTGACTAAAGCATCTTGTGTATCTGTTTTCTAAGCTCTAGAAATATTGATTCTGCTGATATCCTTAAAATATGAACACATTTCAGATCTATTTGTCAGATTCCTCTATTTATATCAACCATAATTGTAAAACTTTCCAAAATTAATGCATGTGTTTGAAGAATGGCAATGTAGAACCTCAGAAAACTTTATGAGCGGGCAGTGGCAGCTAGTTTAAATAAAAAATGTTGAGGCACGAAGGCATCCTACTCACAATAAATGCGGAGCGGGAGCATGACTGCTGCGGCACTTCTCTTTGCTGTCCCCGAGCAGGAAAAGAAAGGACTTCCTTCCTGCTGATGGAACACAACTCCAACCAATCCTGGAGCTGCTTTCATGCTGTGAAAGCAGCTCCAGGATTGCTGTGAGCAGGCTCACACAGTGCTCATTTTGAGGCTGGGGGCTGTGCTAGGCACAGATCAGTTACATTACATCACAAACGGTGCATTGTCTGCAGGAGTGATCCTGAAAGGCGAGTAGCAATGTCCCAAGACAGACATTTTGTGAACAAATATATGAGAATACTCGCCTGCAGTTTATGCACGCTTAAGTGTAAGTAACATGATTAACATGTTGCCTTTCTATTGAATCTTTGCATAGGCCTCTAGTGCAATCATATGTGATTGTCACCCTCTAAACCATCATCAAAAAATGAAATCAATATTCACCACCCGCTTATTCACGCTGTTTTATGGGAATAGGCCGCCCTTTCCACCCGGAACAGCAGAAAGAAGCGTGCTCGAATAGGAAGCCCTGAAGTTAAAGGAGCGGATCGCACCGGCCCCGCTGTCAGCCCCGAGCCCCCCTCTTCCACGGGGCTCCTTTCACAGTCTGTTCCGTCCCGCTGTCTCCGGCGTCTAAATTTAGAGCTGGGCCGGACCTTACTGGGAATGGAATTGCAAAACCTCTGAACAGCGCGGCATGGGCCTGGCTTCCGGCCATGGAATCCTACAGTACACCGCTGGCTGAAGACCGGACATCTTTTGTCTTCTCAGCAATTTAACGCCAGTACCTACCAAACACTTGTAGCTCTTTAGCTAGTAAAAAAATACATTCACGTGTCTTTAACGTGAAAAAACGACCGAATCTCTTAAACAACTCCAGGCATATGTTCTCTGAGGTGACCCTTATGACGCCTGTTATTTCTTAAAACCCTAAGTATGTCTTATCGGTATGGCAACGAAGCTTAGCAGCAGGTAGGGCTGTTCTAGGTATGACCCTGCCCTCTGCCTGTGCTCACATCTCCTATAGTTTCCAATTAATAACAAAAATAACATTACATATCACCATGTAAACGTAACCAAGGATTCTCAGACCTTCCACTGGTCAGATTACATTTTCCATTAGTAACCCGAGTCCCACAATATTTGAGTGAGAAGCCTACATTTTCAATATTACATTGATGTTAATGACTAAAAATGTATTAATCTTCGGCCACCAGGTGACCCAGCCTCATTCTTCTGCTGACCCTCACTAGAGTCCTGACGCATGGCTTGAGACACCTTGATCCCGCTACAGTCATTAATGGTGGTATTTCACCGTAAAATCCAAAGGAAAGCAAAATATTTACGAAAGTTCCTCATTGAGTATTGCATACGTTTTAGCTTCCACGAGTCTTAAAAACTGACCAGAGTCCTGTCAAAGTCTCAGGCAGGAGGGGTGTTCCTTTCCAGGGCAGCCCAGAACCAGAAAACCATCCGTGAGAGAAGAGACGCTGCTTGTCAGGCTGCAATGAAAGGGAGTGTGGGTCGCTTTACATCATGCACCTTTCATAATGGAGTTTTAAAGTCACAGGTTTCTTGTAATTTAAGTCATATAAACAATATAGATTTCACAATATTTTTGCTAATTGTAAATGCTGTGTTGAGGCTTTATCTTTCTAAACATAATGCAGTTATATAAAACTTTTTGTGGCGCCAGGCCGTGGAAATTCAACATACCCCCTTGGAATGTGTAACAAGCAATAACAAACCGCTTGCCTGATGGAGAGGGTGAGCAGGAGGGATAGTGAGAGGGGTAGAGACAGAGGGAGTGAGAGAGATGTGGTGAGTTAAAGGAAGAGAGAGAGAGACAGAGAGAGACACGAAATTCTGTGCCAATGGCATGTGCGGGCGCTGTGACAAGCACAGATTTTGCCTGCGTGTCCCAAAGATAAGGTCTCTCTTCTCCCTTGTTTGCCCCTTTGTGACTGGCTGTTTGTTTGTGCATCTCCTCATGGGTCTGTGTGTGTAATACCTTGTTTAGATTCGCCTGGAGTTGGGCAATAGCCTCACTATGTGCCAGATACAAGCATTCCTACACGGGTGCTGAAATGCCCACAGTGAACAGTTACTGAAACAGACATTGAAAAACAACGCATTTGAATAAAAGTACATAGCACAGCAGCAGAAGGGATTTGAAACTGTCTTGTGTAGCACGAATTCGAAAAAGATGAGCAAATTACGTAAAATAACAGAGAGATCTTCATGAGACCGCCACAAAAAGCAGAGCAGGAGGTGCTGGAAACGAGGCAAGAATACAAAACAGAATGCAGTACAGGGAGTTCATAAACTGGACGAGAGGCGGTAGGAGCTGCCTTTGTGGGTACAGAATACAGGGAGTAGGAGCCAAGGAAGGACGGGGGGGGTGAGTGGTGGGTCGGTGAAGAGAGGAGAACCGAAGGTCCAAAAAACAGTCGCTAAAAGGTAGTAAAGAGGTATTAATCAAGTATCACGAAAAGGAAGATGGTAAAAGTAGGAACAGTCCACATGAACAAGAATGTTAGTTAGTAACCTGGGTGAATATAAAAGCAATAAATCATAGTTCGAATGGGGAATATCCTTTCTCTGAGCAGTCACAGACTGGCATCACTAAAGGCCTTTAGCACTCAGTAAAGGCGACGGCATTACCAACTCACAAACGCTAGATTTCTGATTAGCAACATCAAACTGGTTCAAAGTGAAAGTTTTATTGAATAGTTAAAATGGCCCCGGGAGTCCTGTAGTCAATGATAAGGACAGTAGGCACAGTTCAGAGAGACCATTCGTAACTCCAGGTGGTCTCAAATATCATTGCTCCGGTAGGATCAGTGGGGTACCAAATTTTAGGGGCTTATATGGTGTAAATGACTTGTTAGGCTGTAACATTTTCAGTGGAGGTATAAACGCAACTTGGGGCACCCACCGCTTCCCATCAGGAATTTTGGCAACACTGGTTTAGAGTTATGGCCCTTGCGTACTTTTAAACATATTATTTTCAGAGCCCTAAGTCATAGACAAATAGTGCAAATTATTATGGAAACAAGGTAGTCAAGAGCTCAGCTGAAAGAAAGAAAAGTGATATGGGATCCTACACAGGCAGGAGAATGAAGGCTTTCTAACTGAACCAAAGCTTCAATCTTCCTACATGACGGCTACCCTCAGGTGATAGAGATGTCACCAGTTTATGTCACAGTCTACTGGCTATATATTCAAATTGGGAGTTGAAGAGGGACAATATATATACCAGGCCACCCTCCACTCAATCCGTAATTCGAAAAAACAGACCTGGTAACATCAAGGCACTCTTTTAAACCAATTACTTGCATAGGATTACTAGTAGGGTAATGTAAAGAACTATTACGCCTTCATTAGTAGTTCTTGTCATGAACTATCATTAAATCCCTGGTGCCATAAAACTTAATATTTATTATTTCCCAAAGGTGAAAACAACCAACCATGTGAAAGGTCACTCAACCAGCTTCTATAGTTAACAAAAAGAAAAAGTGTGAAGAAATGAGAAAGTATCTAACGTGCGCAACACCAGAGGAGCTGCTGGCAGGTTCTCACCAGTTTGCTCACGGTTTTATCATCATCGATATCTTTCTCATGAAAATAATTATGTGTCCCATTAAGGAAAGTGAAAAAAAGGGGGTTAAGAGATTTTTTAAGCAGCCCAAAACCAAAAAAGACCCGTGAAGTCTTCAAGTAAAATTAGGTCTGGCTCACGTATATAATTCCAATTTCTTTATTCCATTTCAGAACTCCTAGACTGCACTGTCACTCGTTCCAGGATCCTGGAACGAGTGACAGTGCAGTCTAGGAACTCCTACGATAAAGGTGCAAGCAACGGATGTGCTTATAATTGGGATAAGAAGTGTAACTAACACTGATTCCCTGAACTAATTGAGAGCTGGTATGCGGGCCCGTGGCTCTCATTAGTCACTCTTTTCTCAAACAGAGAAAGTCCAGGGAAGTGAATGCAGACCCTTGATGCCCTGATGAATTTGCCGCAAATTTGATAAGGCAATGAAACATGTTGACCATTCCTGAATGTGGTTACATGACATGACCGTGTTTTTAACCTTGGGATGACTCACAAAATGGAATAAAGAAATTGGAATTATATACGTGAGCCAGACCTAATTTTACTTTAAGACTTCACGGGTCTTTTTTGGTTTTGGGCTGCTTAAAAAATCTCTTAACCCTCTTTTTTTCACTTTCCTTAATGGGACACAATTATTTTCATGAGAAAGATATCGATGATGATAAAACCGTGAGCAAACTGGTGAGAACCTGCCAGCAGCTCCTCTGGTGTTGCGCACGTGAGATACTTTCTCATTTCTTCACACTTTTTCTTTTTGTTACCTATAGAAGCTGGTTGAGTGACCTTTCACATGGTTGGTTATTTTCACCTTTGGGAATTAATAAATATTAAGTTTTATGGCACCAGGGATTTAATGATAGTTCATGACAAGAACTACTAATGAAGGCGCAATAGTTCTTTACATTACCCTACTAGTAATCCTATGCAAGTAATTGGTTTAAAAGAGTGCCTTGATGTTACCAGGTCTGTTTTTTCGTATTACAGTCTACTGGCTGCCTGTTCTCGTGGTTTCAGATCAGGTTCAGTTCCTCAGGTCATCACCAACCATGATACAATCATGGGCCTGGCTCTTGTCTTCTAGGTCAGGATAATTCTCTACTCCTTATGCAGTTCAAGTGCATGATTTGCGTTCACTCAGGTGGACAGGTATGTCTAGTGGGCTGATATGGTAGCGACAAAGCCTAGAGGTGAATTTGAGCATACAGCAATCAATCAGGCAATTTATAAGCGCGCTACTCACCCGAGAGGGTCTCAAGGCATGGGGTGGGGGGGGGGGGGGGGGGGGGAGAAAGCAACTCCGGTCAGTCGAAGAGCCAGGTCTTGAGGGTCTTCCTGAAGATGTTAAGAGTGGGGGAGCGCCTGATGATCGTCAGCTTGTTACAATCTTGGCCACAATGTAGGAGAAGTTATTCCACCAATTCTTGCGCTGCGGATGCGCGGGTGTTTGACGAGGTCGGTGGACCTGAGGTGCCTCTTGGGTACGTGGAAGGATATTCTGTCGTTGAGATATTCGGGTCCAGTGTTGTGAAGGCATTTGTAGGCGTGGGTGAGTATCTTGAAGGTTCCTCTTTTCTTGATGGGGAGCCAGTGGAGGTTGCGCAGGTGCTGGGTGATGCGTTCATGTCAGGGGATGCCGAGGGCGAGTCTGGCTGCGGTGTTCTGTATGGTCTGGAGTTTGCGGGGAAGAGACTTGCTTTCGTAGTCCAGTCTGCTGGTTATAAGTGCGTAGGTGACAGTCTTCCTTGATTTGGGGGGGGATCCATTTGAAGGTCTTTCGGAGGATGCAAAGGGTGTTGAAGCAGGTGGAGGCGACGGCAAAGGCCTGTCGGGTCATGGAGAGGGAGGAGTCGAGAACAATGTTGAGGTTTCGATTGTGGTGGGGCTGCCAAGGGCGATGGGCCACCAGAAGTTGTCCCGTGCAGAGGGGGAGGGTCCAAGGATGAGGACATCTGTCTTCTCAGAGTGGAGCTTCATCCAGGATGCAACGCCTTTCATTCCTTTCTGAAAGGTGGGTCTGGTGGTGATGGGGTCCTTGGTGAGGGAGATGATGAGCTAGGTGTCGTCAGAGTAGAATATTGTGCTGAGTCTGTGCTGTCTGACGATGGCGGCAAGGGGGGCCATGTAGATGTTGAAGAGCGTGGGGCTGAGCGACGATCCTTGGGGTACTCCACAGTTGATTTCTGTGTGTTTTGAGAAGAAGGGTGGAAGTCTGATTCTTTGAGTTCTGCTGGCAAGGAAGGAGCGGAGCCAGTCAAGGGCGGTTTCCTGAATGCCGGCTTTGTGGAGTCTGGTGGTTAGTGTGCGGTGGGTGACGGTGTTGAAGGCTGTAGAGAGGTCAGTAGGATCAGGGCTGCGGTGTGTCCTTGGTCGAGGAGGGTGCAGATGTCATCTGTGGCGACAAGTAGAGTGGTCTCTGTGCTGTGGTTTCAGCAGAATCCAGATTGGGAGGGGTCGAGGATGGAGTTTTCTCCTAGGAATTTTGTTAGCTGGACGTTGTCGATCTTCTCGGTAACTTTGGCCACCTAAGGGGGAGGGTGATGGGTCGGTAGATTTTGAGGTCTGTGGGGTCTGCTGATGGCTTCTTGAGTAGGGGTCTGAATTCAGCGCATTTCCAGTCGTCGGGGAAGATGCCGGTTTCGAAGGTGGCATTGATGGTGCGTTGTAATTCTGGAGCGATGGCAGCTCTGTGGAAGATGTGCAGGGGCAGGGGTCCGTGGGAGCTGCTGAGTGAATGCCTTTCATGGTTGATGCGTTTTCTTTGGTGGTGACTGGGGTCCAGGAGGAGATGGTGGGCCGGCTGGAGTTGCTAGAGGATGGAGTGGTTTCGGAGTCAGGTGCCTGGTTAGTGAAGTTGTCGTAGAGGCCCTTGATCTTCAGATGGAAGTAGGAGCTGAGCCTGTTGCAGAGATCCTGGGAGGGGGTGATGTCCGTGGTTTTGCTGGGGGGGGGGGGGGTTTAGTGAATTCCTGTATGATGCTGAAGAGTTCCTTGGAGTTGCTGGAGTTGGCGAGGATATTGTTCTGGATGAAGGTCCTTTTGCTGGATATGATGCGTTGGTGGTATTCTGTCATGGCGTTCTTGTAGGTGGTCCGGTCTTCCAAGGATTTGCTGTTTTTCCACTACTTCTCGAGATGTCTGCAGGTTTACCTGGATTCTTGGAGGTCGGCGGTGAACCAGGTGACCTTTCTGGGGCGCTGTCTGTCGGGGTTATGTAGGGGTGCAAGCTCGTCTGTGCAGTTAGAGATACATCTGTGGAGTTCTTATGTTATGTTATGGTTTGTTATGCAAACTTGTATAGCGCGCAGCTACCCAAAGGTGTCCCGGCGCTTGCTACAATCCTCCTAAAGCTTAACCAGGGATAGTTAGAACACCCACGTTTTCAGCGCCTTCCTGAACGTAAATAAATCATTACAGTTTCTTAAGCCAACAGGAAGTTTGTTCCAGGCCTTAGCTGCCCCGACGGCGAAGCTTCTGCCTCCCCATCTAACTCTCTTAGAGATGGGCACAACAGTGAGTTTAGCTCCCAATGAGCGTAATGATCTTCCAGGCACATACCATTGAAATTGTCGCATCAAATGGAGTGGACCAGATTCATGGAGTGCTCGAAAAACCAAGCACAGAGATTTAAAAAGTATTCGTTTCTTTACTGGCAGCCAGTGTAGTTTTTTAATTGTATTTGAAATGGAAGCGAATTTTGGAATTCCCGTAAGCAGCCTGGCTGCTGCGTTCTGGAGCATCTGAAGTTTTTGAACGCTGCGTTCGTGAATATTTAAGTAAAGACTGTTGCAGTAATCGAGTCTTGACATAATCAAGGCTGAGACCACTGTCTGCTTTCGGTCTGCCGGCAACAGGGGCAAAACTTTCCTCAAGGTCCTGAGAGTATACGAGGTGGCGGAGACCACGGTGTTTACTTGATCATGCATATCAAGGTGTTCATCCAGCATCACCCCCAAATTCTTAACTTTCCTGGAGGGTACTGAGAGAGTACGCATTGCCACAGGCCACCAACCAGGGGTCCAGAGATTAACATTGTTCCCGAACCTGATTACTTCTGTTTTGCCAGCATTCAATTTCAAACAATTGTGCAGCATCCAATCTCCCACTACCCCCATGCAATCGTGATGCCTCTCACCCGTTGCCTCTTCCTGACCTGGTTGCAGAGAGATGACAATTTGAGTGTCATCGGTGTAAGATGTTAGACCAAAGTCGAAGGATTCAATCAAGGGGGCCAGAGAGGAGACGTAAACATTAAAAAGCGTTGGGCTCAGGGAGGACCCCTGGGGTACTCCACAAGGAAGAGAGAAAGGTTTGGAAACAAACTCAGCAAGTGAAACAGTCTGGCTTCTATCAGAGAGGAAGGATTTAAGGAGAGACCAAGCTTTATCTCTCACTCCGCAGCTCCATAAACGATCCATCAGCACCCCATGGTGGACCGTATCAAAGGCCGCGGAGAGATCAAGCAAGATCAATACCGCCATTCCTCCCCGGTCTAGAGATTTCCTAATCTCTTCCATGGATTTAAGGAGAGCAGTTTGTGCTGTGGCCTTATCTAAACCCAAACTGAGTGGGATCCAGAACCTTTGCTTCATGCAAAAAAGAGCTCAAAGCAGTATTCATGTGTTTCTCCACCAATTTAGAGGGCAGTGGTAGGCGTGAGATGGGACGAAAGCTACTAGGGTCCTTACTATCTAAGCTAGGTTTTTTTTAGGAGTGGCAAGACGGATGCAATTTTCCACAATTTAGGAAAAATTCCTTCAACAAACATAGCATTAAAAATAGTCGGGAGTGTCCCAGCTAAAGGTTCTGATGCCTTATTCGCAATTGCTACTGGGCAAGGGTCATAAGCTGAACGTGATCTGGCAGACAGAAGAAGCTTAAGAGTGTCTGGGTAGGTTATAGGCGGAAAATACTCCATGGTACACTTTGAGCCAGGTCCTACCTCAACAGCATAGGGTAAAACCCCTAATGTATTTCCTGCACCATCCCTAAAAGTGCTATAAATAGCTTCCACTTTAGATTGAAAGAAAGTGGCCATTTCTTCACAGAGAACCTGGCTAGTAGAGATGATAGCAGGTGGTGGATGAGTAAGCCTAGTAACAACTTTATATAGTTCCTTACTGGAGTTATTGGCTAAATGTATCTGCCCGGCGAATAACTCACATTTAGCCTTAAAAATCATCTGTTTATATTGAAGGAGGCCTTGTTTATATAGGGTTTTATTAGTTAGATGGTAGTCCTTTCTCCAGGAGCGTTCCAATTGTTTGCATTTCGCTTTTTGAGTCTTTAATTCCTGAAAGTACCAAGGAGCCGTAGGTTGAATCCTCTTTGGAATAATTATTTTTTTAGGTGCTAAAATATGACAGCCATCCTCTAACCAAGTGGTGTAGGCTGCCGAGGCCTCCTCCACTTCCAAGGGCAGAGAGTCCTGAGTCCCATGTAGTAACTCATTGAGTTCTTTCTCTCCTACGCTATTCCAGGCTCTAATCTCCTTTGTTTTCCTGGAGAGGGAATCCCCGCCCGACCTCCCTGAATGGTCAGTTCAAACATAATTGCAGCATGATCGGACCAAGGAAGGGGTAAAATGTTTAAGACCGAGATGTTAAAAATGGTAGTGGCAGTTGCAGTCGATAACCTTTCAAGTATTGCCCGGCGGTAATCGCCTCTCATACCATTCGATGATTTACCAATAAAAGAGGCAGGCGCCGGAGACTGGAAGGCAGGAAACAAAGTTTTATTCTCTCCGGAGGAGAACACATCAGATCAGACCCACAGGGAATCTTCTCGAGATGCTCTGTCTACATCTCTGAGGCCTGGCCTCTTATACACAAGTTTATTGCTTTATTACACGGTTTATTGTACATGGCACATTCTTGAGATTGCTTTGATACATGAAAGAACATCCTCGGAATTCCCCCTTCAAGCTTGTTCCCACACATATCTACAGTAGAAGTCCCCACCCCACCCACAGCAGGAGATGGCTATCACACAGCTGGGCATTCCGCCACTTCCCGGGGGTGTGTGCGACTGGTCGGGTCTCAGGGTGTGGGGGGCCTTGATCTACTGCAATTCCTTAGATGTGAGGTGCTTCCTTTACAGTAGGGACAATAAAACTGTGTCCGTAGGGTTAGGTGATGGCCTGGGATCAGTTCGGACGATCAGGCGTGGAGGAAGGGGTTACCGAAAGGATGTATGACCATGTAAGGGATGAAAGGAGGTGTTGGCCAGGTGCGGGATGTGGTTTCATGGCAGGGTCGCGCAGAAGGAGAGGGTTCATGGCCTATGTATGAGAGAGCGGGGGTGGTTAGGCGCGCGGGGGATGTTCGCAGCGCCAGAGGGACGCGCTGGCGATCGGTAATGAGGTCATGGTGCCTAAAATGGCCGTCGCGCGTTTTCCGCGTGTGGCGCTTGGGGAGAGACAAGATGGTGCAGATAATGTTCAGTTACGAACTAAATTTCCACAGTCCTCCCTTTTAACATATCTCGCCAACTTGTTTAGTTCGGATCTATCCCCATAATACCACAAACTTTTATCTCGTATAGAGCTTTCATATGTTCTGCTTCAAAGTTCAGAGTTTTAGGGCGGACAGGAATAATCTGACACATTTGTACATAATTATATGTAGTTGATGGGATAGGCGAGGAGGCAGCGCATACAAAATTACATCAGCTGCGTCATATGTCAGACCCGGAGATAGGAGGAGGGAAGCTCGCTTGAACACAAACATGATACCGTAAAGTAATAACAATGTTCTGGCAAAACAAGGAATATTACGTTCATTACTTAAGGCCTAGACTTCGTGTGGATCAAAATAGACAGCATAGTCATGTGTACGGCTGGTGTCATACAAGTGTCATTGTACAAAGTTAAAGTTTCTTAACTATCAGTGTACAGTAGGAAGTGACCGATGCAATATCATGAGAACTTGATTGGGAGATAGTCAATACGAAAGCGGTTGGGAGAGGAATTCAACTCAACATGAGTTACAGTCAGGGAAGGGAGTTCTTCTTTCCAGTGTCCTATTATAACGAGCCATCACTGGTAAGCTCTCATTGTTCTTCTTCTTTCGTTGGCACTGTTGAGCACCGGCGGTGGAGCTAAAGTCCAGCTCAAATCCAAGTTTTCACGTAGCAGGGTGTGACCATTCGTTGTTCTCGGATCACAGTCCTGTTCCCTGACTCATCTTATCATAGGTACCTTGAGACGGGGTACCCGCATTTTGTTCTTCCGTTTGTCAAGTCAAATTCAAAATCCCATATAAAAGAGAGGGAGGGGGATAGGGGCGTGCTTTGGGACGCCGAGGGAAGAGGGGGTGGAGTGGGATCGGATCAAAAAGCGGACCAAGGAGAGCAGAATCTTTCAGCACTGGGCCCATCAATCGGGCCCGACGGGTTGGGACTTCAGGCACGAGCTGATCAGCGAGCAGGGGGGCTTCGGGATAGCCCTTCGTTCTATCGCTTTTCATGCTGATAATGGTGCCTCGTCCCGCACCCTTTTGCTTCGTGGCTCCCCCTTGGTCGATGCCATAGGTGTTCCATGATCCGCAGCCGGGCTGTGCGTCACGTCCGACCCCTCTCTTCCGATGACTGCATGTTATCTTTGAATGAGTACAAGAAACACAATCTTAGAGAGCTGGCAGGGAAGACATTTACGCACTTCATTCTCTCTCCCAACCACCGAGTAGTCGGGGAAATGTTTTATCGGTCGCTCTATGATGGATGTCTATTAACTCTTATATCGGTGTATGTTACTAACTTATTAATCATTGCTGTGGTGCATGTTTTTGTGCGTGTTCCTGCAAATTTCCATCGTCTGGCCTGCTAGGTGTCTATTCCTGTACCTTATAATCGTTGCAGGAGGCCTGACATCTGTCAACTTTCTGGTCTATCAAAGTTCGAACCGGCTTCTCCGGTAGAAACTCGTTCTTCTAACACAAGCTCTGTTAATTCACATTTTTCTCCGAGGACTGCTAAGTTTATGAAAAAGTGCGAGGTGCTACTGTCATGGGTTCACAAATATCTATTTCGGGGAGGGACACAAGCTAAAGACAATAGGTAACCCTCATTAGTTTAGGTGATGTGTCTTCAGAAAATAAAGTCATCAGCTGTATTGTTCAAAATACCCTGAGATGGCTAGTACAGAGCTGGGGCTATTCTGGGAGGACGGGGTGTTTAGACATTCCAGTTCTGAGCAATTGGGCGGGGCGATTCTGAGCGGTGGAGGGGGTGTCGTTAGGAGCTCTAAAACGAAAACCACTGACATATAGTCCCCGTGATGAGGGCCAGATTGGGAGACATCAGTCGTTGTACCTGTCCTTTCTTTCTCAGCCAGTGAAGTTCAACATTTTACAGAAAGGAGAGGTAGTAATGTGGTAAAATACGGTTGTTTTGCTTCTGTCAATTTGTTCGAACACTGTCGTGTTTTAGGCCAATTATACACATACTGAGGATGTATAGTGTCGTTAATTTATTCAAAAAGAAAGAGGGCAAGAGAGCCTTCAGAGAGGGAGAGGGAGAGGGGGAGGGGAGGGGGAGAGGGGGAGGGGGAGGGGAGGGGGAGAGGGAGAGGGAGAGAGAGAGAGGGAGAGGGAGAGAGAGAGAGCAAGAGAAAGAGAGAGACGTGCGCATCAAGTAGGCTATTTGGTATATGTACGACACAAAACGAGAGAGAGAGAGACATGTGTACGATAATAGGCTACTTGGTGCACACACAACATGGAGTAGCACGGGTCAGTTCTACGTAAGAAAACACAAGCGGGGGAAAAACATAAGTTCGGTGATCACGTACACACAAATACCGGATAGGGCGTGACAGTACATACATCAAGCTCAGAAACTTAAGACGAAGACACAGAGCTATGTTGAGTATGGGGGCCTCTCCTTTCCTGTCGTCTTTCCTATGCACGCTGCGTATTTTCAGTATTTTCCGTAATTCATTTTGAGGGGGTGTCGGACTTTTTTTCTCCCCTCCCTTTGATCGATAGACAAGCACTTCAGTCATACGATGACGTTCTCTTCCAGCGACCCAAGCATATGAAATGCATACACATTCATACCGTATAATCATGGCACATACGCACAGTCATACCATACAGTTTTTCACGTTCCCAGTGGTGGTCTGCACTTCGCGCACCATCCCACAACGTTTGTCTATGTTTTTCCCTATATTGAGCACGGTGCGGTCCATGTCCACTCCATTCTTCAGTCGGAACTCCGATGTGACCTATAGGGAAGAAAAGAGGGGGGGTGTGCAGCATTCAAAGTACGTTAGCGCGCGTAGACACGAAAAAGTTCTACTTACCACGTACCAGGCTAGCTGCAGGGGCGGGTAATACCACAGACCTACTATATCTTTCCTCTCAACTAAACAAGACGCTCCATTTTATTCGTCTCCTAAATTCGGGTTCCCTTGTCGTGCATTTGTTTCTCAATCGGTCGCATATTATGGGGCAAGGTACCGTACTTTGCATTCGGCAGATACCTTAAGCTATAGTCAACCATTTTCTAACAATTCTGAAAAAGACAGGCGTGATGGGTACAAATGTCATCAATCCAAAGATTCAGGCAAAAAGAAAAAGGGTCTGCATTATCTGCCTTTTATTGCTTGGGAGTAACAGTCATTAAAAACCTCTACCAACCTAGATGATTTGTCATGACGCTGATTCCGTAATTCCTTCAAGAAGCCCTTTATTTAAAACAATGTCAGTATACAAATACGGGCCTACAACCGTTACAGGCCGGCCACGGTGTGAGAGGCGTCGAGTATCATGAGCAACACTACCTTAACACGAAAAAATAAATAAAAATGATAATAAAAATATTGGGGAGGACAGCATCAATAAGGTCGTCCGTATGCCCGATCAGTACCCTCCCCGTCCCTCCGCCCATCATGTGTGAAAACATCGCATTCATATCCTTTTAACATAATGTCAAGTAACTGAAACGCCATAAGGAGTTGTAGGCCCCTCCTACGTCGGCGCCATTTTGGGGCGAGGTCGGGCGGGTCCAGTGTACAGTCTAAGTCCTTCCACTAACTAGCTGCCGGACCAGAATCCCCTTCGGCAGTTCGAGAACTTTCGTTAGAGCCAACGGAAAGTACAGACAGCATGAATCATGATTCGGGGGTGGGGAAGCACAGTTTCTGTTCCTACCGGGTCATGTTGAGGTTCCACCGGAACTGATCCGAGCGGCTAGGCTACAGTGTCTCCTGATAATTCAAACAGAAGCTTGCGTCAGCATGGCGTCACCACGGTCTCGCAGCAATGCCGGGATCCGTTCTTAGGGCGGGACAGCAGGCGGGTCTTTCTGCCGACGCCTTGAATCAGTCTCTCTCATGGCACAAAAAGGAGGCAAGATGGCTGCCGCCCGGGGCAAAGACAAGTTAATGTGGAATGATCAAGCAATAGCAGCGGTTGTCCCCACCGGGAGTCCGCGGGAGTCGAAGGCCAATGACTCCCGCAGAATCTGCAAAGCTGAGAGGGCGTTTTTCAAGGGTGTGGCTCATGTCCGAGCAGGCAAGCTTCCGAGTTCCAAGGTAGCCCAGAGCCATTTTTTAGTGGACCAGGCCTGAATCTGAAGAGCCGACCGCCATTTTGAGAGTCCAGTGGCAGCAGCAGCTCTTCGTTACAGCCAATGGGGTGGGTCCCCCCGACCACTTTGCTGCGGGGGCCCACTTCTTGCGTCGAACGCTAATGGCAATCTTGGTGCAGAAAGGAACCCGCGCCTGGGTGGTTGTCCGATAGGCGAGACGTAAATGGTTCCCCTGCTGCAGCCGGCTGGTGAGTGCAGGGGCGCCTACTCAGCTGGACGGCGAGTGAAACGGCTGGGGTGCCTTCTCAGCTGGTGAGCCTCCACCTGGGGAGGCCCGTTCGCGTCGCTCCCCCCCCGCCAGGGCACCCTTCGTTGTCGATCTGTGCAGTATAGTAGATTGGCAAGACCAGTACAACAACTTGTTGGACACCACCTCTGATGCCGTCCTGGTCTTGGCGCGTCGTGTAGCCTCCGGCCTATTCGCACAATATTCCACCACTGATGCCGCCTCACAGGCCGATGGATTTTGTGGGCCTTTTATAGCCCAAGCCGACTAAAAGACCGCCCAAAACAGGCCAATGTTGCTATTTCGAGGAAGGAGGGGCGAGGGCCATGTGGACGTGAATGCCTTGGGATTTTGCAGCAGGCTGTCATGTAAATAGTTAGAAAACGTTTTTTTTTTTTAGTATGTTTTACCCTGTTGGAGTGTTGCATATACCTACAAGTTATTAAAACGCTTTAACCATACTACTATGTTGGAGTGTTTGTACATATTTGTAATCCGGCAACAAGCACAAGGACGTTACTGCATAACCGGAAAACGACCTAGCCCAAGCGTGAGTGATCTAACCTAGTTCGGCAACGTCGATGGTGGGTATTAGCAGATTTCCATTTGTGCAGGATTTTGTCGTGTTTACTGGGCGGGGTGGGTGGTAGGGCAGACATGTTTAGGCAGCGAGAGCAATAGAGCCGAGCTACCTCGTGGCCATCTTGATCGGGAGCTTGGCTCCTTCCCCTAGTTTCATATTTTTCGAAAAGGGCTATTTCCTAGTGTTTCTTATTTTTGTAGGGTTAAAAGGATCCCATCAGTGGTCTATTGGTCTCTCTCGATTATTTTTGTTTCTCTATAGCGATTTTTATGCCCTAGTTTGTTGTAGGCTACAGCGACTAGTCCATATTTAGTAAACATGTCCTTATTAGGGGTGCCTTCCAGAGGAGCCGGATGGTTCATCTCTAATAAGCGGTCCGGGCGGAACCAACTACCAATCAGTGGGGAGAAGATAGGCATGACGGGTTACAACGGGGACAAAAGTCTGCACTACCTATCTTTTCACTGCTTGCAAAGACTAGACAGAATATCTCTGTTCCACGTTATTTGTAAGCAGAGAATACCTCCAAAGAACCAATATCGAACAACCAGTGTTCGTACAATCAATCAATCAATGGTGAGAAAGAGATAGGCACGACGGGTTACAACGGGGGACAAAAGTCCGCGTTACCTACCCTTCACCATCTGCAAAGACTAGACAGAATATTTCTATTCTACGTTATTTGCAAACAGAGAATATCTCAAGAAGTACTATTCTTCAAAACAATCAATATTCGGTCAATCAATCAGTGGGGAGGAAAATAGGCGCGACAGATTACAATGGGGGACAAAAGTCCGCGCTACCTACCCTTCACTATCTGCAAAGGAAGAGAGAGTATTTCTACTCTTCTCCGTTTGTAGGCAGCGAATACCTCAAAAAGAACAATCAATAAGCAATACTAGTATTTTCAATCAATTAGTCAATCATTTAGCAATTCGTCGTATTTCACGACCTTACCCGGACCGCGTGGACAGTTTTCTTGTCTTCCGCCTCCAGCGCCCGATCGTCCTCTACTCTCCGTATTTGCTGCGGCACTCCTGATGGTTCCCAGTCAGGACCGTAGATCACTCAAGAGAGGTCTGCTCGGAAACAGTGAAGTTCGGATGATCGGCTGCCAGACGAGGGTCTATCAGGCAGGAGCTCTTCCCGATCGTTGCAGTCGTTCACTTTGTCGTCAGGACCTCTCCCACTGGATCCACGTGTCGCTGATGGGCCCCACGCTTGGGACGCCAATTGTTAAAAATGGTAGTGGCAGTTGCAGTCGATAACCTTTCAAGTATTGCCCGGCGGTAATCACCTCTCATACCATTCGATGATTTACCAATAAAAGAGGCAGGCGCCGGAGACTGGAAGGCAGGAAACAAAGTTTTATTCTCTCCAGAGGAGAACACATCAGATCAGACCCACAGGGAATCTTTTCGAGATGCTCTGTCTACATCTCTGAGGCCTGGCCTCTTATACACAAGTTTATTGCTTTATTACACGGTTTATTGTACATGGCACATTCTTGAGATTGCTTTGATACATGAAAGAACATCCTCGGAATTCCCCCTTCAAGCTTGTTCCCACACATATCTACAGTAGAAGTCCCCACCCCACCCACAGCAGGAGATGGCTATCACACAGCTGTGCATTCCGCCACTTCCCGGGGGTGTGTGCGACTGGTCGGGTCTCAGGGTGTGGGGGGCCTTGATCTACTGCAATTCCTTAGATGTGAGGTGCTTCCTTTACAGTAGGGACAATAAAACGGTGTCCGTAGGGTTAGGTGATGGCCTGGGATCAGTTCGGACGATCAGGCGTGGAGGAAGGGGGTTACCGAAAGGATGTATGACCATGTAAGGGATGAAAGGAGGTGTTGGCCAGGTGCGGGATGTGGTTTCATGGCAGGGTCGCGCAGAAGGAGAGGGTTCATGGCCTATGTATGAGAGAGCGGGGGTGGTTAGGCGCGCGGGGGATGTTCGCAGCGCCAGAGGGACGCGCTGGCGATCGGTAATGAGGTCATGGTGCCTAAAATGGCCGTCGCGCGTTTTCCGCGTGTGGCGCTTGGGGAGAGACAAGATGGCGCAGATAATGTTCAGTTCCGAACTAAATTTCCACAGAGAGGGATAGAGCATTTGAAAAAATTCCATCTAACGTGTGCCCTGCTAAATGTGTAGGTCCCTTCACTAATTGCTTTAGCTCAGCACTATTCATAAGATCTAAGAGATTTAACGTATCTTTATCCGTCCCATCCTCTAGGTAAAAATTAAAATCTCCCAGTATAGTGTGTGAGTCAAGGGTCAAACCAGCTTCCAAAAGTGTACCGACCTCAGCTAGGAACAGATTCCTAGGGCCCGGAGGTCGATACACTAGAATTCCCTTGAACACATAGTGGTCAGAGAGACTAAGCGAAAAGGATAAAGCTTCAAACAGAGGATTAAACATTATATCAAAACTAGCTTTGATGGACCTATGATAAATAACTGCCAGTCCTCCACCCTTTTTTAGGGGTCTGTTAGCCGTAAAACATAGGAATCCTAGAGGGATTGCTTTCACTAGATCCGGACCGGAAGCCTCATCAGTCCATGTTTCTGTTATAAAAGCGATTTGAACATTGTTATCCTCTATTAAAGATGCACATTCAGTACTGTGTTTCACCAAAGAACGTGCATTTAAGAGGATGCAGTTAAAGGCAGGAATAACCATTTTACTCAAATTCATCCTACCGACTTTCCTGGCTGTATATGTGGTGTCAAGCTCTGGAAGGGTTATTTCACACCCCGTGCAACTGTTTATTGTTAGTCCAGGCATTCTCTTGGGGTCCAAACAGACGCAGCCACGAGAACTTGTGCGTTTATTTAAAGCCAATAGTTGCTTCCTAGAGTAAGTAATAGAGGCTTTCATCTCAATAGCCATGCCTTCAGGGATTTCAGCGCAGAGCGCCGTCCGAGCGCGGACGGGCACAGACGGGCTTGCCTTAGGCGTGCATTTGGCGTGCTCGTGGCGCGCCCGCTGCGCGCGTACGCTGCGCGCTCTGATCATGCGCAGTTTATGTCTGTTCAGGGCCAAAGGAGCTGCACCGCCAACCGTGATCCCCCCAAGATGGCGGCCCCCGCCCCTGCCACCGAGAGGAAACACCAGGAGACTCCGGTGAGTAGCGTGCAGCTAGCAGTGGATGCCGCCCAGCGTTAAACAGTACAGATAACTTAAAAACACAACTTTAAAAAATAGCAGCAATAGTACCTCGAATCGTGCAAATATGCAAATTTAAAAGTGTAGAAATGTAGCGTGCCGGCTCCCGGCTCAAGCCTCAGGAGAATGCAGGAGAAGGTTGCAAGGTTGGTGTCGGTCTAGGTGGCGGGGGCATCGCAGTTGAGGGAGGAGTTGAGCTGCTCCTCAGTGGTCTTGCTCCAGTTTCTTCGTGGAGGGCGGGGTGCAGGTTTAGGCGCTGTGGGTTTGTCGACGTGAAAGTGTACGCAGTGGTGGTCTGTCCATGGGGGTTGCGTGGTGTGCCTGAAGTGGATGTTGTTACCTCCTGCAAAAAAGGGGTCAAGGGTGTGTCCTGCCGTGTGGGTGTGGGTGGTTAAAGAGTTGTTTCAGTCTGAGGTTGGCGAGGTTGTTCAGTAGGGAGGTGGAGTTGGGGTCGTTGAGGTTGTCGAGGTAGAAGTTGCGGTCTCTGATGAGTATGTAGTCCATGGAGGCAATGGTGTGGGGCGCGATAAGGTCGGCGATGGAGGTAGTAAATGCAGTTCGAGGTCCGGGAAGTCTGTAGGTGAGGGTGCCTTGTAGGGTCATTCTGGGGCCGCTCTGAATCTGGAAATGGAGGTGTTCAGTGGTGGGCGGGCTATCGCATGAGTTGGAGGTCATGAGTTGGAGGGAGCTCTTGTGTGCAATGGCAGGTCCTCCTCCTGGGCAGTTGGGGTGGTCCTTCCTCTGGATCTTGTATCTGTCAGGGAGAAGGTGTCAAGGAGGTCCCAGATCTCTACGGCGTGTCTGTGCAGGGAGCGCATGTTGAGGAGGATGCACCTCAGGGCTTCGGAGGTGTTGGTGTTCGGTGTGGGGGCGGTGGCCGTGGGGGTGTGGAGGGTGGTAAAGGTCTTGCGGCAGTGACGGCAGGAAAACTGTCTATGGGTGGTTCTCGCCGTTGACAGCTGGCTGTTGTCCTTCCGGGGTTGAGTACGAGGAGGATCGCTGAATCTTAGTGGTGGGAGGTCGGATGTCCAGGGTCCCTAGAGCTGGTCGCGATCGGGTCGTCGACAGGCGCAGACGCCTGGCCTCTGGCGCAGCTATTAAATAGGGATGGGGGAAGGAAGCGCAGCTGGGAGGCGGGATCAGGGAGCAGCAGGGGGGAGGGACCGCGGGGGCAGCAGAGGTGGGAAAGGGAAAACTGGTAGGATGAGAAACTAAAGAAAACTAAGAAAAACTAGGTAGTCCAATAACTTATACTGGGAAGAAACTGGGCCTATACTGGAAGCAAGCTCAGAACGTAGGTTCTGATTTACAAGTTTGTGGACAGGGTTTTACTCTGTTAGGACAACGGAGTCCCCACCTGCCAAATTTGAGATGTCCGCTGGCACAGTGGACATCTCTAGCATTGGCAGGAACCGCCGTCATGCCACCAATGCATTTTAACTTTGATAGACGGCTCCGCCAAGATGACGAAGCCACACAACACACTTACTACGTTTTTTTTATTTTCCAAAAACAAAAACCCAAAGAGGGTTTTCATTTTGCAAAATACTCTCTCAGGCCATTGGAGGTTTATGTCGGTGGCAGGGACGGAATAGTCTCCACTGTCGAAATAAGAAGACAAGCACCCTTCAGTTTGGTGGAGAGGGCACTCCATTGCCATATCACAAAAGTAAACACTCTGTCAAACTCTAAATCGGCCCCATAGACAGGAGGCTAGCACAGGAGCCATGGTAACTCATTCCATAATGGTGTCACTATTTTGGGGCCGATTATGATCTCTCTAGGAAAGCCCTCCATACGGCTCAGATCTGGAGGGCTTTCCTAGCGAATTGCGCTCAGCGGGTCCGAGCGCCCGATTCCGATGCACCTGTAAGGTGACGGACTGGGTTCGCTCGGACTCCCATTAAACTCTATGGGAGCCTGCATACTGAATGCGTACACAGGCTCCCATAGCAAAAACGGGTGGGAGGGGAAAGGTACATCCTGTGGCGGGCACCCCATGGTGCCTGCCACACAGTGCATGCATGGAAAGAGGGCACCCATGGGTCCCCCCACTGGACTGATTCAGAAGGCCCCGGGTGAAGGGGGCCAGCTACAGCCTCCCCAAGTCTGATTCCCACAGCCTTTTCGTCTCGCTGAGACCAAGTCGATACAGCTGTCCGAATCGTGCATCGTACTTGCTCGTTTGGAAGCCAGCTCCATTGCACGGCACGATTCGGCAGCAAATGAGTCAGACAGACAGGATCGGGTTCAGAAACGATTCGTCCGACGCGGATGAGATCTTCGCATTGTACTTGGTCGTTCGGAACGGGGCGCAGGTTCAGTCGGAAACATAGGCTCTGGATCGGATTTGCTTGTTCCGGAACCCATCTGAAGGCCTTCTTAACGAGATCGTAGTAGTGAGAAAGTAAAAGCTTTCCTTTGGAGGTGACCCACAACTTTCGGTATCCTACTACCTGAAATGCTGCTGTTTTTCTTCTACATCAAGGAATTGCTCAGATAAAAAGCCACTAGAATGAGGAACAGGATAGACTGTGCAGCCTTGGCATAAAAAGAATTTAAAAAAAAAGAGAATCTCCTGCTCCTCAGCATTAGGTCTTCCCTTTGTTGAAAGTATAGTCCAGGCCTTTGTAGGAAAAATCATCTTTTAAAGTCACCGTTGTGATCATTAGGGGAGAGGATGTAGCCTTACGGCTAGAGCGGTCGCCCTCGAAGCTGGGGAACCGGGTTTGAGTCTCGGCAACAAAGCTCAACATCCTGTGATTATGGGCAAATCACTTAATCTCCCCGTGCCTAACAAAAATGAATGTGTCCTTCTGTAACAAAACTAGTGCTCGTGTAAAGCACTCTGATACCTGATGTCTTGGGTCTAGTTCGTGCTATATAAAACTCTAAAAATTAAATTTTAAAAATAGTTATCTCATACTTGGTTCTTCAGAGCTTTTTCTAAAGTCCAGAGAAACTCAAAATAATGGCATAGGTAGGCCTGTTTTTAGGAAAAAAGTGGGGACACTAGTGTGATGCCAAGGCCAAATTCCATGTTCAAAAAACATATTTCCTGCCAAAAATTACAGCTTATGTTTTCTAAACTGAAAAGAAGGGGCAGTACGAAATAACCAGCTATTTCTGGGACAGATACACCCAGAGCAATTATGTAAAAGTTCCCACTATTCCAGTCTGCTCTGGATGCTCCATGGATTAGATGTACCCAGTGTAGTGTCTTAAGACTATTAGCATTAGGACCCCGTGGTTCTGGACAGACTCAATGAAAGAATTATGTATTTATTTGGAAGATGTTAGGGTGTTGTTTTTAATAGTTATGAGATAAGGAGAAGTTCAGTTGAATGTTGTATACTGATGAATATATACGTTGAGTATGGCGCCGTGTATGGTCTGCTAATTTTGCATGCTCCCGGACTGGGGAGGCAGCGATAACTAGCGACAAGTAGGAAACAGTACTACTCTCCCAGAGTGTTTGCAAAGATACAGCAAACTACTCTTGCGTGCCAGGTTACACCAAGCAGGTGCAAAGGAGTCTGCAGTTGGTTTATGTGGGGTTCAAGCCCCACTTCAGCCCAATCAAGGCCTTGTGAAGAAGTTGAAGGCCTAGCAGAGAAGCACCATTGGAAAAGGCCACCAAGACTTGCCAGCCAGGTTGAAGAAGTAATACTGTGCTGTGCCATAACACCGAGCCATCATTCACACAAAGCGAACATTAAAGACAGTGACAATCCAGGTACAATATAAACGGCAGCGACAACCAGGTACGAGCAGTAAAATGTACTCACTGGCCTGTTGACCTAAAAAGTGGGTGAGTGACTCAAGTGCGATTACTGGGGTTGTTCTCACAAGATTGTTTGTCGCCGGAGAAGCCACCAAAATCAGGGGAATTCGGTTGCCGGTGGACTACAATACAACTGAAAAAGTCTTCAAAATAGCGATAGATCCCAGTAGCTGCAGCAAGAGACATGAAGTATGGTGCCGCCACATTTTTTAAACCTTCGTCACCATTCAATACTGTAAAGAAACTGAATAAGGGCGCCAGATGGACCACATGTATTGAGATCTTCGATAACTTAATAGATGCTCTAAAAGGAGTAAATGGCGAGAAAATCAATAAATATTTAAAGAATCTTGCTGGTGATGGAGTAAAACTGTAAAGGAAAATCTCACAGACTGGCACAATCTCGTACCATCAAATCAATTAAGCATTAGAAGCCGTGTTCAATCCAATGCTAAACATCGACAATGAAAGATGCATTTTCACTCAAACGACGAGACTACAAGTTGGTGAAACGATGGATGAGCTTGTTGAGAGAATTAATGTGCTTATGAAATTTGTTAATTTGGTGAATTTAATGATGAAGAAGCTATGTACCTCAGAATCATTCATGGCTGTCTTTTGGACTTGTTAAGAAGAAGCATATCAAAAAAGATACTCAGTTTAGAAAAAGTACTAATGGCTGCAAGAGGCAAAGATAGAACAAATCGGCAAGCTGCTGACATAGAATCTGGAACAGAAAAGGGTGAATCAGCACTAGTCATGAAGAGCAAACACGGGGGCGTGGCTTGGCGCCGACGGGTGATGGCAGCGCTCGGGTGAGGCTCCGAGGCGGCGCCGGGAGACACGCCGGTTCCTGCTTCTATTTCCTGGGGATGACCGGCTGACGGAGTGTCGGAGTGTATCCTGACCCTACCCGACATCGACAAAGGTGTTTTGGAGGCTTCGCGACGCTGCTGCTGACATCAGTGAGTCCTGTCAGGATTTTCTCAGATGCGGCCGCCATCTTGGGCTCGTCGAGCGTTACGCATTACGATGCGGTTAATTTATTATCAGCCCAACGCTCTGCTTGCTTGATAACGCTCGTTCCCAATGGCCCATAATGTGCCTGCCTGGATGTTTCCTTACTCCCATATGGAGCGTCTGCTTTACTGGATTGCCACTTTCTTCTAAAATGCAAGGATAAAGTTTCCTCATTAATGTTTCTGTCTTACATGCCTACTACTGTGCCGTCTCTCAAGCCACGACTATCGTCGTCCTGTGTGGATTTTTCTCTGATTTTCTTGGTGAGCGGCAAATTGTTTCATTATAAAACACCAGCTGGCTCTCTGCTGTCAGCGTCATTACTCACTGCGGACTCTTATGATGTGCGCGCTGAGGCGTCTCTTTTCATCATTCGACAATTTAAATGAGCTCATTTTATACTGCGCGATGAGTCGGTACTACTTTTTTGTACTATAATACCACATGAACAATGCTTTGATCCTCTCGCAGATGGCCTCTTCCACTTTTTCGTATATGCTTTGACGACTGTTTTCACTTGATGCGATGTGAAGTGGGCTGCATTCCCTTCCTGCACTATTCTGATACCATCGCACTCTTGCTGTGCCCTTTTTTTTTTTTTTTTTGTGCTGTCTTCGTTCTTGCTTCTGGCGACCTCCACTGCGTTAGCCATTCCACGGATTTGCTACATGGGCAGACTTAAGTCAATGTCGCGCTTGCCTCGTTCCACCAAGCCTCAGATTGTGAAGAACTCCAAGGTTTTCACTGCTTTTTCGCAACTAGAAGATTCTCTTAACTCATCTGGCTCAGAATCGCCAATGGATCTTCCTAGGAACCCGCAGGATACTTCTAAATCTAACACGAAAAGACTCAAGTCAAACTCTCTTTCACCTCCAAAGCATTCGGGGCAAGTATCCCTGGAACTGTTGTTGGAAGAGATAAGGTCCTTACGTCCTTTTATGGAAGAAACTAATGTTAAGCTCCAGGTCCTCACGGATAATTGGTCGCAAATGGAAACGAGAGTCACTTCAATTGAAAAATCTGTTCAGTCGTTCCAAGAGACATCCTCTGTGGTCTCCAACTTGAAAGCTCAAGTCACAGATCTTCAACAACAGGTGGAGCAGTTGGAGAACAGAAACAGGCGCAATAACCTTCGTATTTATGGCCTGGTCGAGGGACTTGAGGGGTCTGACCCATCACCTTCTTCAAGTCGTTCCTCCCCAAGCTCTTGCATCTGACACAGGACAAAGCTCGTCCCTATTCTTCGCACAGGACTATGCTAAGGCTACTGCCTCTCGGCGAAAGGCTTTTCTGAACTTAAGAGCGGATCTGCGGGCGCGATACGGCCTTTACCACCCATGTTTATTTAAAGTTACTCACAATAATAAGACTACAACTTATGAAGATCCAGTGCGTTTACAAAGTTTCATCAATGCGCATAAATCATCTGCCATGAATGCCTCCGGATCATCTTCCTCTGCTTATGGCTGACTGCTGCTTTTATAACCCTCATATGGCTGTTGCATTTTCTGTTGTGCTTTTTCAAAAGTTTTTCTTGGTTGTAGTACATCTGAATTTTTTCTGATTCTCCAGTTGCCCGCTTTGTTGACTCTTTATTGTCTAGGCATGATGATTGTCTTTGTTTTCCTTGTTCGTCATGGTTTCAACATGATTCCCTAGTATGTTTTAACCCTTTGTTCTCCTTTTTTCGTCTTCCAGGAATTTGTCCCCGTGTTTGATGATGTCTCTCGGCCCCTGCCTCGTTGGTCCCGGACGTGCTGCCCCACCCTTGTGGTTCCTTCCTCCCTCCACCCTTTCTCGTATCTCTCCTTCGTAGGTATGTTTTTTCCCTACTTCCTTATTTGTCTTTTGTGTGCATCTGTTGTTCTTTCCCTTTCTTCCTCCCCTTTCCCTTTTTTCTTGTTTATGTTCTTATTCACATATTTTTATTGTGATTTACTATCTCTGATAGAAGTCTTTTGCTCCTGTAAGGATTGCATTCCTTGTTCTTCTTGGTACACTCGTTTTTCAACTTTTTTCCCCTTTTTGACTTCTTATTCTAGTGCTTATATCGCTCTTCTATATCCCCCTCTCTGCATTAATGTTTTTGCTCTTGTATTCTTCCTTCTGACTCCATTTTTCTCTCTACTTCTTCCTTATTTCTGGTTTTCTGGGTCACTTCCGATACTGTTGCATTTTATTCACCCTTTCTTGATATGGCTCACACTCATGATCACTTGTTTTTTTTTCTTTTACTTCAACATGTTTCCGCTAGTTTTTCTTTTTTCCTTCTGTCCTCTCTACTTTTCATGGGTTTTTCTTTTATTGGCTCTGTTATTCACATTTTTTGTAGATAAGTTACTGTCATGTCATTGAATATATTGTCATGGAATGTGAAGGGTATTAATTCTCCGATTAAGCGTCAACGGATTTTGTCACACCTTGCCAAATTGAATGTTGATATTGCATTCCTCCAAGAAACGCATTGAACTGAGGTTGAATCTGTTAAGCTTAAACGTGGTTGGGTGGGTGAACTGTTTTACTCGCAAGGTGATGGCAAACGCAATGGTGTGGCAGTCCTTTGTCGCAAGTCTCTTCCCTTCCAGGTCCTTACCCATGAGTCGGATGCTTCTGGTCGATGGGTTTATGCTAAGTTATCGCTCAGAGGTGTTCCAGTCTCTCTTCTCAATGTATATGGTCCTACCACAGGCGAACCTTCTTTTTGGGCTGATTTCTCTCCACTTTTAACTAAATTTATGGACCACAACTTCATTCTGGCGGGAGATTGTAATCAACCTCTCGATCCCTTTATCGATAGGGTGTCCAAAGCCCCCTATATTCCCAACAAGCCCCACAAGCTGTTTAGCCATGCTATTTCACAGCATAAACTAGTAGATTCCTGGCGCCTTTGCAATCCAAGGTTGCGGGAGTACACTTTTTATTCCCCCTGTCACCGTTCCCAGTCACGACTTGACTACATCTTTGTTTCCCACAACCTCGCTCAATCACTCCTACACTCCGAGATAGGCCCGATATTGCTCTCTGACCACGCTCCTGTTCTTACAAGTGTTGATGTACTCCCTAAAACTGTTGGCCCCAGGAGATGGCGTTTTAATAATTCCCTCCTTGCAGACCCCAAATTTACAGCCACCTTTACTTCCTTTTTTGATGAATTTTTCCTCCTCAATGCGGACGATGCTCTCCCTGGCCACACTATTTGGGATGCTTTTAAGGCAGCAGCACGTGACTTTATTATTAGTTATGTCGCGAACAAACGTAAAAGCGCCCGAAGGTTCACTAAAAGTCTCCTTTCTGACATTAAAACACTGGAACATGCGTATTTCACCTCGCACTCTGCTGACAGCCTGACAGCTCTCATCGCAGCAAAAATGAAGTTTAATGAGAAATCTACGGAGGATGCTTCCTTGTACCTGTTGAAGTCTACCGCAAAATTTTATGGGGGTAGGAACAAGGCAGTAAAGCTCCTAGCTAATTATTTGAAGATTAAGCATAATAAGTTAAATATTGAATCTGTTTATGACTGATGATAATCTAAAACATATGGATGTTGATATTCTCGCTGAATTTTCACGTTTTTACGAAACTCTGTATACCTCCGAAACCCAGTCTACTCCCAGTTCCCTTGCTCGTTTCTTCTCCACCATTCATACACCAGCTGATTTCCCTCCAGATCTCTCCTCCTTAGAATCGGACGTCACACAACAGGAATTACTTAATGCTTTGCAACATCTCAAACCCAACAAAGCCCCTGGTCCTGACGGCTTTACCGTCGAATTCTACCTTCACTTTTCTAAATTGTTGATCCCACGACTTCACTCTCTACTCCATACTTTTATTTCCTGCGGTGCCTCCTCAGGGACGTTTTCGGATGCCCATATCTGCCTTATACCTAAACCCGGGAAGGATGCACATTACTGCAAAAATTACAGGCCTATATCCCTAGTCAATATTGACTACAAACTCTTCGCTAAAACATTAGCGATCCGATTGGATCACCTTCTCCCCGATCTTCTAGGCGAGGAGCAATCTGGGTTTGTTAAGGGCCGATATATTACGGACAACACTAGACTCTTATTCAACATCCTGTCAAAATCCTCCCGCTGCCAGCACTCTCTTGCAGCGATTGCCCTTGACGCCGAAAAGGCTTTTGACCGAGTTGAATGGCGCTACCTCTTTCACACTCTCACTTGGTTTGGGTCCTAGATTTATCTCTTTAGTTTCCCTGTTATATTCCCATCCTAGAGCTGCAGTATTTGCGAATGGTCAAATTTCCTCCTATTTCGACCTAGGCTGAGGCCTAGGCTTTATCCCCTTTTCTTTTTAACCTTGCTTTGGAGCCCTTTCTCTCCAGACTGCGTCAAAATCCTGCCATCCATGGTTTCCAGATTGCGGACTCGCATATTAAACTCGCTGCCTATGCAGATGATATTTTACTCTTTCTTTCTAAACCTGCAGAATCCATCCCTGCTTTCATGACTGAAGTCAGAATTTTTTCCTCTATCTCTGGGTATAAACTTAATCATGATAAGTGTGAGATTCTTCCCCTGACCAAATTTACTTTCAAGCAAGAATTTATTGACTCTCGGTTTACTTGGAGTCCTTCCCACATTAAATATCTGGGTCTATACATTACCCCCTCAATTTCAGATACTATTTCTTTGTGTATGTCGAAATGCTCACAAAAGATTGCAGATCTTACAGAAAGGTGGCATCCTTTATACCTTTCCTGGTGGGGCCGTCTTGACACTATTAAAATGATGATTTCTCCTATTGTTTTATACACACTTTCCAATATCCCAGTCCCCATCCCAACGAAATTCTTTACCAAGATCAATTCAACGTTATCCTCGTTTTTATGGAACTCCAAAAAATCCAGAATGTCTCTTGCCAGGCTCATCCGTCCGGCTTCTGAAGGTGGTGTCAACTTTCCTGACTTCCCTGCATATCAGAAGGCCTTTTTACTGCGTCAAGCTTCCCTCTGGTTACAAGATTCCACTTCCCCCTGCCCTCTATGGCTTAAGGTTGAACGTACTCTCCTCTCCCCGTTCTCTTTTGCAGAATATCTTGCTTTTTCCCGTAAGCCCTCTTTGATTCCCACTCCCATTCACAAGTATACTCTTAAGCTTTTACTGTCAGCTGCTACTGGCCCTCCTATGACCGTTGCTGATCTCCTTTCTTCCACTATCTGGCATAATAAATATCTCCTAATCGGTCGTAAGCCCTTTTACTGGAAATCTTGGAGAACCCGAGGTTTGATTTGGATTTCGCAGCTCTTTTCTGGTTCCACCTTTGTTTCTTTTCCTGACCTATGTTCCTCCTTTGGCTTACCCCAATCCTTTTTCTCCAAGTATCTTCTCCTTAAAGCTGCTGTCCTGGAGATTTATGAACGACTCTCGGTTTTTCCTCCTCCCCCTATATCTCACACCCCTATTTTTCGACTTCATTCCCTCCTCCGTACTGCCCCCAAAGCGTCTCTTCTTTATAAATACCTTCACACACCTGAGTCACTTAGTCCTAAATCCAAGGTTGAACTTCAATGGGAAAATGACCTCGGGATAGATTGGCCGATATTCTTATGGGACAAAATTGCGCAAAACTTCCAGAGAGGCTTCGTTGACACAATCCCTATTTTTTATTTACAACAGATTACTTCATACTCCTTCTACACTACATAAGCGATTTCCTACTACCCCAGACAAGTGTTGGTCGTGTGATGCTCCCAATGCTACCCTACCCCACATGGTATTTCTTTTCAGACATGTACATGATTTTTGGTTACAGGTATGGGCCCAAGTCAATGTTATTTTCCATACTTGTATTCCTTTTTCTCTTACGCACCTTTTCCTGGGCAGTTTATCCACTAGCTGGAACAACATAGATATGTCTGTCCGCATTGTTGATTTGTTATTGGCTGTTGCTTTTCAGCAGATTACTGTTAATTGGAAAAATGCATCCAATATTTCTTTCAAAGCGTGGTGGTATAATGTCTGTCATAACCATAGACTTGATAATGCCTTTGTCTTTCCTGTTCAATTAGCAGCTAAGCGTGCTGACTTGTGGCTCCCCATTACGATATATTTAGATAATTGTGCTGCTCGCCCTTCCCTTCCATCGCCTGCTCAACAAGAAGTTCCCAAACCCCCATGATACCCTTTTCACGTTCAGAATATTTCACCCTGCTGTTTTATTTTTATGCTCTTTGTAATTAATCGTTTAGTCAGGATTGATATAATTTCCTTGTTTCTTTTCAATGCCCATGTTCATTGCTTTGTTGTGTACTTTCTCTTATATATTCCATTTGCAATCCCCTTCCCCCCCTTTTTTCTGCCCCTTCTCCCTCTCCCCCTCCTTCCTAATTGATATTTTGTATTGCATTTTTCTTGTTCATTGTCTAATAAAATTCTCTTAAACTTAAAAATGAAGAGCAAACACAAGCACAAAGTAAATGCACATAAGTCAACATCTTCAAAGAAAGGAAAACTGTGTTTCCAATGTGGATTTTTATTTTCACATGAAAGTAAATGTCCAGCTATCGGACAGATGTGCTAAAGTTGCGGAAAGGAATACCACTTCATAACGGTTTGCAAGGCAAAAGGGAAACTAATTGTGTTACAGCAAGATGAGAAATTGGACACTAGAAAGTTCCAGAAGCATTCTCCTAAAAATACAAAAAGCTATCTCAACTGCGAACGGTGGAATCTAAATGACGTCGATCCTCATCAAGTTCATCCTACAAAAGTTCTTTGAGGTCACAATTGGGCGACAGTGAAGAGGGAGAATGTGTGATGATTATATCCACCAAAAAGCGCCATGCACACATGGGTCTTGCAGCTTGCAAAGACGAAAGAATGACAAAAACAAAAGAGTCAACGAAACAAAAGAATTCATATGGACATTGCCCCAAGATTACACTAAAGGTCAACTGTTGCTTCATAACCTTTATAATTGACAGTGGTGCATCGATCAACATCATGCCAGTCGAACAATTTAGCAGTTTGTTACCCGTACCGCAAATCAATGGGTTAAACACGAAGGTGTACACATGGGCTGCATCCAAACCGTTGCAGAGTCAAGGATCATTCACAGTGGCCTTACGACATAAAAAGAAGTCTGTACAAGCCCCAATTCACATACTTCAAGGTACTTCATCCAGTGCAACTGTTGCTGGCATGGGACTAATATCTATTAATTATAATCTACATATTCTATCTGAAATTGTGAGTCAGTTCCCGTCATTATTTCTTGGCCTAGGAAAGCTCAAGACAATGAAGGTACAACTTCACGTCAGTGAAGACATCCGACCTGTTGCACAACATCACTGCATAATAGCATTTCACCTGCAAGAAGCGGTCAAAAAAGAACTAGAAAAGCTGTTGAAGCACAACATCATTGAACGCTCCACTAGTCCCACACCATGGGTGTCGCCTATAGTGGTAGTGCCAAAAAATGGTAGTGGAGGTGCAGTGCAGGCGCAAAACAATCAAAAGAGAAAGACGTCCTGATCCGCACGTTGAAGACATCATGCAGCTGAATGGAGCCAAAGTCGTCTCCTGTCTTAAACTGATCAAGGGATACTATCAACTCGAATTGGAATAAAACTGTAGGTATATTACCACTTTTTCGACTCATATTGGTTTATTCAGATACAAAAGGTTGAGTTTTGAAGCGTAAACTGCAACAGAAATATTTCAAGATGTTATACATAGAATAATTCAATCTAATATGCTTGCTTTCAATTACAGTGATGACATACTGGTATTTGGGACAACACAGAAGAAGCCAGATAAAGCTCTCAAACAAGTGTGCCAGTTGCTTACAAATGCAGGTCTCACTCTAAATGTACCAAACTCAAGTTCATTGGGCACATATTCTCTGATGGGATAATGACTCCTGACAGAGATAAAGTACAAGCACTGTCAGCTGCCAAACCCTTACAAGATGTCACCATGCTATGATCCTTCTTGGGCATGGCCAGCTATTGTTCAAGGTATATTCGTGACTTTGCTACAGTGAGTGCTCCAGTTAGAGACTTGAAATGGCCAGTCCTGATGGTCCTCTGAATGTGACCAAAGTTTCAAAACCATAAAGCTAGCAATTGAAAATGCAACTGAAATTGCCTACTTTGATCCTAAATTACATACTGAGATTAGTGTTGATGTGAGCCTGGTGGGGCTGGGAGCCATTCTTGCTCAGCATAATGGACATCCAAATGCTCAGAGACACGTTGTGGCGCAAGCCAGCTGAAGTCTGTCTGACACAGGACGTGCCTATTCTCAGAGAAGGAGAGTCTGGCTGTCGTGTGGGCCTGCAACACTTTCACATGTTTTTTTACTGAAAGCATTTTATAATTGTCACAGACCACCAAGTACTGCTCGCCTCATTTTGAAATTCAAAAGCGGAGATGCTCTCTCACATTTAGATGTGGGGGTTGTGTTTACAATAATAATAATAATAATATTACTCAGATTTGTAGAGCGCAGCTAATCACCCACGAGGGCCTTCAGGCACTGTTCCTAGGCCTGGGGAGGTTAAGTGATTTGCCCAGAATCGCAGGCTGTTGAGCCGACGCCAAGACTCAAACCTGGATCCCCAGCTCCAAAGTTGGCAGCTCTGGCTGTTATGCCAGACCCTCTCCAAGAGTACAACTATACAATTGTGCATAAACCAGGCAGGAACCAAAATCCTGCAGATGACTTCTTACGAGTACCTTTACATTGGCACTGCTCAACATCGAAAACAGCTGAAGAGTACATCAACTTCATTGTGAGGTCCAGCACACCAGTGGCCTTATCCATTGAACAGATTGTTGCCGCTACAAATGCCAATAAAGACATGCTTGCCCTTAAGGCCATCATTTCAGTGCAGTCATGGAGGCAAAGTGTTCAACCTCTGAGTGACGATGTTGAATTTCAGAAGTTCAAAAATGTGCAGGGTGCATTGCCTGTCATCAAGGAAGGCATTGTGTTAAGATGCTCAAGGATTGTCATACCCGAGAGTCTCAGACAGCAAGTCATTGAACTCGCTCAGGGAAGACATTGTGGCATTGTTGTCACCAAAAGAGACTGGAGGGATCGAGTGTGGTTACTGCACCTGGAGAAGAGAGTTGAGAGTGAACTGAAGGAGTGCCACTTATGTAATTGACCTAAAGTGACACAGCATCCACTAACCATGTCTGATCTTCCTGCACGAGCGTGGGAAAGAGTGCCTATTGATTTATTTGGGCACCTAGTGAAAAGACATTGTCTCATGGTTTCTAAGTAGATTCAGTGTCAAGCATCAAAAAAGTACCTCCTTGTAGCGCCAAGCTAAAGATGTCGTAGAACAATTTATGAGAGTGATCCAACATGCGTCGATTGAGGGTATTGAGCTGAGTCAGCCCTTATATCAAGCCCCATGCCTACCGTTTGACTCCTCACTCCACCACTGGTTAAAGTCCTGCCATCTTCCTGTTTGGGGAAGCTATAAAAATCTACTGCAGTTGAGCACTGAACAAACTCAGAATGCTGACGAGGTTTGTGTCACTGATACTGCTTGAGAACGTCAAATGAAGACAAATGCTGGTCAATGTTGGCAAACTCAGGAGATCATCATTGACAAAGGTGTATGGGTTCTTGTCAAACAAAATGGAAGCAGAAAATTGATCCTCCATTTGCTGCTGAGCCTCTGAGAGTTGCAATGCATAAGGGACACATGATAACATCAAAACGTCTCTGAAAATCGATCACAAGGGACATGCCACATTTCAGACATCTCTCTTGACATTTATCCGCCCCTGTAATCACAGATGAGGCTGCCCTGCCTAACGGCCAAACATCAGCTCCTGTACTCCCGGTGTCCACTCAAGGTACAGCATAACCACCTCATGTCCGCGATCTTGCCAAACAATGAGAGCACCTAGATGACTTATCGAAGAGCTATAATGCTGCTGTTGTTTACACATTTTTATTTAACAAGGGAGGAGATGTAGTGTCTTAAGACTATGAGCGCTAGGACCCCGCAGTTCTGGGTAGACTCAATGAAAGAATTACGTAACTATTTGGAAGGTGTTAAGTTGTTGTTATTAACGGTTATGAGATAATGAGAAATTCAGTTGAATGTTGTACACTGATGAATAAAGATGCAGGCTGGGAAGGATGAGACACCCAGGACAGACAATGTTTCTGCTCCATAATCCAAAACAATGTACTGTCCAGAGTGAAGATGCAACCTCATGTCTAACTGGAGAAAGCAGCACTGAGAACAGGGTTGTCAACTTGAAACAAGGATCCCCACAAGTGGGTACAGTTCAACGGCACCCATCTGCAGAGGGATGCTTAGGGAGTTGCTAGGATACCATGTCACCCTCCCACTGAGCACCTTCGCGGAAGTACTGGCTATGCGCCACAAGACATGTGGGGCAAAATCAGTGTGTCTTTGTCAGGTGGCGAGAACCGGTAGTACACCGCTCGCATCCCCGCCATGTGGGGGAACTACGTTTCCCAGAACGCCCGGCAGAACACGCCCCACGTGTTCGGCGCCGAGCGCGACAGCGGTTAAAACCGCCAACAAACACCAAGCGGTGCCGATGATTCCAGCCAGTCCTGTTCGTACTCTTGTTCCAGAAACAACGTTCCAGCCCTGCATCCTCGGCCTTGCCCTAGTCCTTGTATCCAGTTTCCAGGAAACACTACATCAGCGCTCCTCTGCCCAAGGATACCGGGTCCAGAGTGGTAGCGCGAAGGTGAAAACCTCGTCGGTGAGCTCCGACGCTTCCACGTTCCTGTTTTCTTCCCTCATCCATTCCACGCGCTCCTCTGCCCACGGAGTTCCGGGTACAGAGTTGTAGCGCGGACTGTTGCGCTCCTCTGCCCACGGAGAACCGGGTCCAGAGTGGAAGCGCGAACTGGGGCGCTCCTCGGCCCATGGAGTTCCGGGCTTAGAGTAGCAGCGCCCGTTCCTGTTCTTTCCTTTAGCCTTCAGGGAGGCGATTTCCTCGTTCTTTTAGGAGTGACCCTGATCCAGGACGCGCTCTGGGGGGCATCAAGCACTGACCTTCAAGTGCTGGCCTTTGCTCCCAGTGGGCAGCGTCCCTCTGCCCTTCCGGATTCATCCCACGAATCCGCCCTGGCTCTGCGGTGACTCGTCAGTGCGAACCTCAACTGAACGACACGCAGGCCAGGCCAGAGAACCCTCAAAAACCCCGGGTGGGAAGGTGACAGGTGAGAAACCACTGCAAAGCGGGAGGGAGGAGGCAACACATGGGTCACTATTTTGACGGGTGTCTGACGGTGTGCTTGTTTCGTTCCAGATCCCTCTCCCAGCTGTTCCTTCCCTTCCTTCCCTCGCCCACCTGTCTCCATAGTCCGTGTGTGTTACACATTCTCCGGACTGGGGACGGATGGGAGGTGGACCCCATTATCTTCAGCGTCATCCTGAGGAGAGAATTTTCCGGCCAACGTGACAGTCTTCTGATGACCTCTTTACCCCTGCATCCTAGTCTGTAATACCCAATCGGAATGAAGCAAAGCTATTTCCTCATTTACATTTGGCCATACCACCACATCTGCATGTAGGTTCACCGAATACAAATAAAGTAACTCATCTTGGGACAGCAGAGCACAAGCATAAAATGTGCATTTACACGATCCAGATGACAGAAGGAGCTGCACGAACACTTCAGCACGTTTTATATATTGTGATTGCGTGCTTTTTGTTCAAATACTCACATATCAAACGTGCTTTATTGTTTTGCTTAGCTCTAGCGTTATTTTATATCCATACACACATACAGGGCTAAAATAATTCCTACGAGATTCTTCACACAGTAAGTCAAAAATCATGAGGACACCTTCTCATGATCCTCCTGTAGAAACACTACCAGTAGGATGCAATAATTCATAAGAGACAGAGACACATGCATTATTCCATCCAGTTACTGTTCCAACATGGGATTGTGTGAGCTAAGGGCAACTCGCCCTTGGCAATCTGCTAACTGCTGCTGTATTCCAACTCTGTCTATGACAGACCGTTTAGCTGCCAATTCTTACCGGCAGAGACTTGTGAAAGTGTATTACTGAAAATACCTTGTTATCTCACTTAATTGCCTTCCTTTTTTGCTATATTGCCATCATAACTGTTATCTTCTCTACTATTATTTTGCATATGACCTGTAGAAGAATGGCATCTAAAAAAAGCATTTAATGACCAAAGTCTAAATGTCTGGTTTATGTGCTGAGTCTGAGGAAAGGATAAGGGGGTCTTTTTCTGGCAGGTTCATCTGTTCCTAATGTGGATCATTTCCAGGTAAGTCAGGAGAGGTTCATGGGGCACCTGTTCATTTTCCCTGCTCCAGAAGTACATGTGCATACCTGCACAGCCTGGGGGATAATGGAAATCTACTGTGTGAGATCAAGATTGGCAGATACCTTCATCAGTAGCATCACAACAGCTCTCTCAGCTTGCATCGCTAATGATGAAGAAATGGTAAACCTAGTGAAGCTAAGCAAACCATCAGGATCCGTTCCTGATATTCTTCCTGCTAAGTTATTCAAAAATCTTGAGTAAGAGGTGCGTGAACTTGCTAACAATATTAGAAATTGCTCGCTAATCCCTGGAATTGTATTGGATAAATTAAAAAAGGCCCAGGTTATATGCCTCTTGAAAAAACACAACCCTCGACCAAGAAAAATTTGATAATTCTAAGCTAATTTCACAATTAACTTATTTGGCCCAGCTCTGGGAATGTGCGGGGTCCAACCAATGATCTAATTTTGTTGATTCCCACAAATGTTTGCATCCACTACAGGCTGACTTTCGGCATAGATGCAGCATGGAAACTGTGGTAACAACTGCACTTGATGTACTCTGCAGCTGTGCCGACCAGGATATTCTGACATACGTCTTGTGCTGCAACCACTATGGCCTGTCCAGATACCACTCATATAGCACACTGTACGCATGCATGTAATGCACACCAGTGGCGTCACTAGGGTTGGTGTCACCCGGTGCGGGTAACTCATGGTGTCACCCCCTCACGACTTACCACATGGACCGAGTCCGCTCCGAGTCCGCTAGCCTACAAGCCCTAGATTAGATTATATCTACTTGCAAACAGTCACCAGTATACAACGGATCAATTCTGTGTGTATACAGAGCATGTGGAGAGTTATTTGAAAGTAAGAGCGATGTCTGGATGTAAGTGCAAACCCTCAAATTCCAACAGGCCAGGTTTTAACACAAGTACTTCCAGGCCCGATTATCCCCTTATCGACCATCCCGCTCCTGTGTACCTTATCTCACAGCTGACCTTCGGGCCCCAGCCCCATATCAGCCCCATCCAGCTCTACTTTCATTATTCCCGTAAAAAACATTAGCAAAATCACCTTCAAACTTAAAACATTAAATATAGCAGTAAATATAATTAGCACGCACTTTAAAATATGTTCCACAGTTGCCCTAATGACCTGATTGCTAATTAAATAAAAACAGAAAGGCAATGACAGGGCCGGTTTTATCGCTAGTATGTAATTCCGTCTACAGGGAATGTCACATGAGCCAATGAGGATTACAAGATGTAGGAATCACATGGCATCCATACTGGTGGGCAGTAAATTTAAAGAGGGTTTGTGCTGGGGAAGCACAAACTCAGGATTTAAAGCATACCGTAGTGGTTGGGGCTTGGCTTTACCAATAAAAATGTATATCGGCCCAAACTCTTTTTAGCAACATTAAAATAATGAAAGACTGGGGAATTTCTAACTTTATAGTAACACAAAAAAAGTGAAGTTCTAACTATACCATTCATGTTTGTCTGCAGGTCTTTGATGACAGTTCATAGCCACTGTCCTATATTAGGATTATAACTTTTGAACTGCAAGTAACACAAGAACCTCTGTGACAAAGGCAGTAACCCACTGAGCTATCCAAATAAAATACAGTTTATCTGCATTTCAAAACTACCAACAGGCAAAGGACTGCTCTCCAGCAGGATCATTAATCACCAGTTCTCTGGACATGTTTTATTGTTGCCTTGCATCCATGGCCATGATAACGATGTGCCTTGCTGGGCCTGTGCAGATTTTTAAAATAAAAACAAACAGTAACACATTCTCTGACCTACTCCTTGTGTCACAGCCTGATCTGATAAGCAGCTGCAGGAGTCAGGAAAGGTGAATCGGAATAAACAAACTCATTTTCTCAAATGCTGAACAAAAATGGAAATATCCACGCAGCAGCACAGGACGGTAGGCAAAAGTAACTCGGTGTCAATTTCAAATAAAGCATTTGTTCCCTTCTTTCCCATGCCCCTATTGTACTTGCACACACAGCCAGCCCACCCGAGCCCAGGCCCAATAACACATACGCATCTCCCAGAATATGAAGAAAAACAACGCCGGCAATGAATACGCAATACTTTAGGCCACTGACTCACTGTGGGTGTGTGTGTGTGTGTTTACATAGAAAGAGAGAGAGAGTTTGTTTTTCAAAACAGAAACATGTCTTCCAAATGGGACGTAAAGTTTGTTTCTCGTCACACCCCACAGTGTTCCCCCAGAACGCCCTTTGGTTTGATCTACACGGTGCTCAAGCATACATCCCAGCTGAAGTAAAAGAGCCTTCATTCCACCTTGTAAACAACTTAGGGAGAGATCTTGCACACTCCCACAAAATCCTTCTCAGGCACCCCACCGCGCTGATCAGCGTGTGCCTCCGAGTCACCCATCAAAACCCCCTCCGAGGCGCTTCCAGCCTCGGGTCTCCCGTGCACACTCCGCACGGCCTCGAGGCGCCCGTGGGTGTGAAAAGCTCGTCTCCACTCGGGCCAGCCTCTGGCCTCTGCGCCCGTCCATCCCTTGGAAACCGTGCACGGGGGAAGTTCCGCCCGGCTTCCGCCTCCCCTGCTGTGGACGGGTTTTGCAATTCACGACGATGCTGCTGCCCCCTGGGACTGACACTTGTCGATAAGCCGATAGAAGCACGCAAGGGCGCACACTGCGCTATCCACCCGAAGGATATTTTTCGTAACATCGCCTGATTGAAGGCCGAAGCTGAATGGACTAGAACCACGGCGGATGGCTTCTTGGAAAGAGCTCTTTTCTGCAACTTCAACCGTGGTTGAGTCAGACAGCTGTAACAACTCTTGAGGGGTCAGGGTGGAGGGAAAGTGTGGGGGAACTCCTTCACCCAACTCTCTGATCTTGAACGGTTTGTAACTCCCTCCCTCTGTGATTCCCCTCTTTTAGCTGTAAACATTGGGGCCACTTAGAACGCGCCTATCAGTTCGAGGCCCGGTGTGCTTATAAAAAGATGTGTGTTTATATTTTCGACGATTGATTTTGTGATACTACATAAAAGTTGACTCGAGAAGAGCCTCTCTCTTCTGCATAGTGCTTACAGCGATGCAGCGCAGTGGGTCGAGCATCTGCTGCGGGGCACTGTGTGTGACATGCAGCTCAATGCGGAGCCAGCGCAGCCTTTCATCCTTCTCACAGTTTTAAAATGAATGCCATTGCGTGGGTGATAAAGCACTTATTACAAAATTGGCAACAGAAAATGTAGTTTGTGGCGAGCACTGCGTAAATGGTCATGCTAATCACATACATGCCCAGGACAGTAGTATGTACGCATTGCCTACTGCACACCACATGCATAACCTCAAGGGCACGCATCAGGCACAACACTGCACACACGTCCGACAAAGCACAGACAGGCCACATGCTTGGAAAGTAGGACTGTGCTGATGACAGCCATGCCTACGAAAACACACAGCGCGTTACAAGAGCACACAGCAGGACTAACTACAGAAGTAGAACCTGCCCTTGTGGGAATCGTAGTTGGCGCGAGCGGTACCAACAACATCACTAAACATAAACAATACTTCACGAATCGTACGTTAGCGCGCGCCACGTCATCACTAAACAATACTTCAAAGGTGAATGGCGGCCACTGTGCCCTGCTGCTCGCCAGAGGCACCTCACTGCTTAAGTGCTTTCAGTTTCACTACTGCCCTCGTCTGCGTCCCGGTTCACTGACTGTTGTCAGCTGACACCGTCCACTCCTCTTACCGATGATAATGGAAGCTGGCGGCTGGCCTGGAACTAAAGGAATCGCGAATAGGCTATAGTATGCCTGGCCACTCACCTGCTGAGTTGCAGACAGGGGGGGGACTACCTCGGTCGGCCTTCCTTCAAAATTAAATTATATAGTGGCAGTGTGGGCTGGCGACGGGCCAACGGCGACCTGAGACCTCCTCACACCTCCTCTCGTGATGCCAAGTCACGCGCAAGCGGGAACCCCTCTAGTCACGACATGACGTCATTCCCGAGGCGCGCAGACACGGCGGAGGAGGAGACAGTGCGCGCTGCTGCGCACAGGCACCTCCTGTGAAGAAGAGAAGAACAACAACTAAGGTTAGGTTGCAGTGCACTCGTCGTTGCGTACTTGGACTGCTGGTGGTGGTGGTTTACTTAGTCTGACTCTTTCAATAACATTGCATTGCATGATGATTGTGCACCCACGGTTGCAGTGCACGCACCACAGAGTCACAGACAGTGACACATCACCGACCGGACCGCCGGCCCGTTGGTGTCACCCCCGTGTGGGTGTCACCCGGTGCGGTCCGCACCCCCCGCACCCCCCTAGTGACGCCACTGATGCACACAAGCAATGCACAGTACACACCAGGAGCCTCCCACACACTCAGAAGGGAGTGAAAAAAGGCCTGGGAGGGGGTGAATGCACTTTTCTGAGGGGATCGAAAGACCATTTCAGACGTTCATGTAAAAAGGCCTCCACCCTTAACCAAAGATTCAGCTACCAGTGCCACCAAGTATCAGTCCTCCATAGGGAGTTCCGGGTGAACATAGCCACCCTCCACTATGGGTGGGGTGCGCTTTGAATGTAGCATCTTGTCCAGCACAGCCACCTGCTCTACGTAAAGAGCAAAAAGAAAACACAGAGAACTTCCGGTGGGGACGTGGGGTCCAGAGAGTAAAAAAAACCACAGAACTACTTGGGAATCAAGGAAAAATGCGGAATGCCACAACTGCCTGTACTGACCCGGTTGATGGACGACTAAAATGTGGGTGGAGGCACTGACAGTATATGTGTGTTGTGAGCTACGGCGACACATCATCATCCACTGGTCATGTAAAACGAGTCCTTTTACGTCACATGCGGTGCGCACCACCTCGTCGGAACGCCGCCTCATAGAGAACAACGTCCTAACTTCTTCACCTCTTCACACTTATGCAGGACAAGACGATGCCCATGGCTACGTCATGGATGAACCTGTTTACAAGGACTATGTTCAACAAAGACCGTAAATGGAATTAGAAGTGACATTAACAAATCAGTTATTAACTCCAGAAATGAGGCAGATGGAGCTGGCCACCCTGCATCAGACACATGGGCAAATGTTAAACTTTGTTAGCGGTAGCTGGCAAACCTAACGTAGTAATGACTGTGCTGTTTGTAAACCCTTGGAACTCACAAATATGTTTATGTCACACTGGCACCTTTAAAGGCACAAAGTAGCCGGACAGATTCTTCATCAGTTTTTAAAAACTGAAGAACACTTTTCTTTAATTCCTCACTTGCAGCGGGCAGTGTGATGTGGGGTCATGCTCTTACCTGTTATGAAAACAACTAGTCGTTCAATACTTTGAGTGACTCCAGTAGATAAATGTCGCCTACTATTAATAAATCTGCCGACTCCAGAGACTTACAACTGACGACGCAGCCCATTACACCTTGGTTGCTGTCACGAAATACATTCATTTAAGGTACCAATGCTGCTTATTATTGGCAAAGAAGAAAGGGATAACCTAATTTACATTAGATGCTAGCACGCTTCTGCATCTTGTTTGTATAAGTGTACATACTACTCCAAGAGATAGACTTAGTGGTGCATAGACTAGCCCGGTTTAGAGTATTGGCATTCATTTAGGAGAAGATGTACATCAGTGGTCTGATCTCTAAAGGTAAATTTTTCTCAGAATACACTCAGACAGCCCATTTTAACTGTTATTCTAAGAGGCGCGGTCCCCCTCAACATCAACTATATTTCATTTAACATGATGAGAGATTACTGATTCTGTACTTTTAACCACTACCATGAGGCTAGCACATGGTCTCTTTTATGTTGCTGCTTTATTCGTGAACAGGTTTTTCCCATTTTAATTGATTGTTGCAGGAGTGTGCGACTGTATATTTTTATATCGGTTTGACACTTGCAAACGTTCTTCCGTCCTGAGCTGTTGCCAGGCTGAAGTGAGGCCTCTTACTCGTAATCAACGGGTAAGGCTAATCTTTATCTTCTTGAATGCTGCACTTAAAAGGCAGACTTTTGATGAGTAAATAAGACTCACATATCGTTGTTAACACCTATATGTTTTCAGACACATGCATTTGATTTTCCTTGTCACTTTTGTCTTCCACAGGTAAACCAGTAAATCGTGTTCACCACAGTAGGATTACTGGTTTTGTATTTGTATCCAATTTTACTTACCTTACACTAAGATTGTTTTTTCACCTATTCTAGGTCCTGATGAAGGCCGTGACACCTTCTGGGGTCGAGTAGGCCGAAACATGTAGATCTGTTTCATATGTCAATGCAGGAAACGTTTATCCAGACTGCAGCTGCATTGTTTTTCATCCAGTCACCAGGTGTGAGCAAATAAAGTTTCTTTCACTCTTAGTAGTCAGTTTTAGCATCACACACTCCACTTGTTTATTTATCATTTTTCTGCACTGCACCCATCACCCAACTAGCTTAATGTTTCACATCTTGAGCATCTTAGTACATCCTTTGTAGAGTAGGAGTAAAACACCCCTGAGCTCCTCCCTCACAGTGAGGGGGTCGTAGCCCTTGGCGGGGCTAGGTGTCTCCACAAGAGGAGAATCCCAGATGATGAAGCATGCCACTTCGGTGGGTGATGGGATTTTGTCCTAATTAAAGGACTCTTACATTAGTGACTGGGTGTCTGTGCTTTTTTTCTGGTTTGGTGCTTTTTAAGCACTGTAGACCCTAGGACTCTTTGTATTGTGTAGTAACCCTAGGGGAATCTGTCCTCGCTGGTCTTTAAATTTCCCTTGGACCACCCTCTCTCAGTTTGTATTTTTCTATGTCATGGATGAACCTGTTTACAAGGACTATGATCAACAAAGACCGTAAATGGAATTAGAAGTGACATTAACAAATGAGTTATGAACTCCAGAAATGAGGCAGATGGAGCTGGCCACCCTGCATCAGACACATGGGCAAATGTTAAACTTTGTTGGAGGTAGTGGCAAACCTAATCTAGTAATGACTGTGCTGTTTGTAAACCCTTGTAACTCACAAATATGTTTATGTCACCCTGGCACCTTTAAAGGCACAAAGTAGCCGGACGGATTCTTCATCAGTTTTTAAAAACTGAAGAATGCTTTTCAACTCTGGTGGTCCCTTGCCCAAAAAATCCACATGGTCAACCCCCCTGCTGAGGCCAAGTGTATGAGCACTGGCAGGCAAGCACACGGAGATTCAGCAGTGAGTAGGTGACTCAGCTAGGGGTGGAGGGCAGAATGTAAATGTAGGAAGGGGCAGAATGCGGGCAGGGAGGGTTTGCAATGGTTCCTTCCACTTTGTAGTGTTCAGACAGGAAGCGGCAGGAGCCGTGTTTAGAATGTATTCTCAACCTCGCTTGGAGAGGTAAACTATGTCTGCGTGGGGAGAACGTTATCTCTTTCAGGTAAAAACTGGAGCTAAAAAGACAGATGAGAAGGGAATGCATGCGTCTCACAATACTTTGTGCCTCATTTAGAGAACGGGCACTTGGCAGTCCTCTGAGACATTATTTGACCTGTTACTGATAGGGAATGGTGTAAGAACAGTTTGAACAGAGCCTGAGGCATGGGCGTTAATTCATCAAAATGGCAGGGGGAGCAGAAGTAATCTCACTTGCCCCTTGACCTCAAAGGGCTTCAGCTCCCTCCCCCCACTAATTCCCCCCCGTCGTGTGTGTTAGCCGGGGCTGAGATAGCTTTCCGAGGCTGTCGACCATCTTATTGCAGCCGCACCTGAATACTTCACAAGTCTGTAAAAGACCTTTTACTTATTAACGAGGCTTTGTTGTGTTTTCTCCCCTTCTTAAAGCCCCTGCGTCTCCACTCTGTCTATTGGTGGAAGAATTATCCCCCCTCCCAAAATTTGTATTAGCCCCACCGAAATGTGTCTCTAATTGCGCCTCTGATACACATGCATTCATGCATACACACACACACACGCACACATTCACACACACACACTGCCTACACATGTACACACATTCATTCATACACACTCTCTTACATAAACACACTTGAAACTGCAGCACACACACAGCATACATACATTGAAAAGCATTTTTTTCACTTACCTCAGTTGCCATGGAAAGTCATATTCCAGCTATTTGTACTCCATTTTCTTATTAAACTAATAGCGAATAATGAAATATTATTCACAATTAGTATAGCAAGCATTGGCATAGCCAATAGGTCTCGCTTTTGGGACCTTATAAGTATTTAGCTTGCAGCACAATATCCTTGGTGCAACATCAGCTGTTGCATGGCTAAACCTTGTACGTTATAAGTGTTTAGCCATGCAACAGTTAATGTTGTTGCACCAAGGATATTGTGCTGCATAACTAAATACTTATAAGGTCCCAAAAGCGAGACCTATTGGCAATGCCAATGCTTGTTTTAAATGGATTGTCTCTCTGCCGGTTTATGTTATGTAGACCTGTATAATGCTCTCTTGTAGCCTTAACTGATGGAATGAGCTTTGCATGTGTTGGTTAAACTGTTGCGCTTTCAAACATTTTGATACGTGTGGGATAATGGGCTGCAGAATGCTCAATTAATTTTAAGATATTTTAATTTATATACCATTTTATATTTGTTTTAGGTTGGTGCTCTGTGTTTGCTGTATTGATTTAATTAATTGCTATTTATTGTAGGTTTTTATGATATTTGTAATTGCTTATGTCAATGAATTGAATAATGTGCAATATTTCTGTAAGAATGCATTTCTTGGAAATAAAGAGTCTGATCTGATTATATATGTGTGCATTCATATATAGCAAACATATATTCCTGTTCTGCTGAGGCCACCCTCTTCACTGCCTATGAAGATGGTTCTATATTTTGAATGAGGCCATACAAATTGCACAGAAAGGTATGCTTTGCAAAAGTCTCTGAAATTTGTTGCAGCTTCACAAAAGCTTGCAATCTTTGTCACGTCACTATGAAAATCATGAAATGTGGGGAAATATATGTCATCAGCAAGTCCCGTAGTGGCTGCAGGCAGCAAAGAAGACACGGGCACAGACCAGGCTACGTGCAAGTAGCAGCTTTATAGGCAGGTAACTGAGTTGCATTACGTTAGGAGTCACGAGATGCGTGTGTTTTACGGTGAACGTGAAATATAATGACAGTGCAAACTGATTAACTGTAATTTTGCTGCAGAGCATGACATGCACAGTCACGACAATGCCCCAAATCGTGGATAGATATCCGATGCCGAAACAGTAGAGGTTCCGAGGACAGTGAAAGAAGTAAAGAAATGAGAGTGGCGGCGCAGTGGGGGAATAAAAATGTGAAGGAGACACGTGAACTAGCCTATGTTTGCATTAAAGTCTGACGAGCGTGGGAGCTAAACGCCATAAAGACGGTGACATGTGAGTGCGATCTCAATGAAAGATAGGGCTTATGGCCTAATCACAGCGCTGTGCTGGTTAAGGGAATCCCATAGGTAAAGCACAGTGGCTTGCATGGACAGGCTGACGCGCAATGTAACCCCACAAACTTGTCCCAACTGTATGTAGTCCAAACGGAAACCCCAACAGTAGACGGGGCAACTAGTGTGAAAACAGCTAAGCAGGGGTGGAGAAAGTTAATACAACTGGACGCTAATTGTAACAAATTTAAGTATTAAATAATTAAATCAAAAACGGGCACTGTGTAACAAGTTACAGTATAGTGAAAAAGATCTAAGAGTGCTTAATAGTGTAACGTTATATACAGTGATTATATGCCAAATGTGACGAAAAGAAACACACAACAAGCATCAGAAAATGTCTACTGTCTGAGGCGGCATTGGCTTAGTCGGAAGTGAATTGCTCCTTGAAGAATTCACATCAGATGCTTCCGAAGTTAAGAATAACAAGCTAACAAGGAGGGAGGGGGAGAAGGGAGGGGGGTAGTGAGAGCAGACAGCAAGGGGGTGGAGGAGGCTTAATGAGCCATAACAGAAAGGCAGATGGCGGCTGCGGCCATGCACGCTCACGTGCACTCAAGCTTTAGGCACCAAAAGCCTCTGGTGGCACTTTTAAAAGCCACTTACTAAATGTCTCGAAGAGACAGCATGCGCTGTCTCAGGCGAGATCTAAAAAAAGGCCAAAAAGAGAGGTGAGTGAAGCCCCCACCGACGTCCATAAGAACAAGCTGCTTCTGTTCCTGCCACTGTTTTTGCCTCTGTGAACGCTATGGATCACGGAGTCAGTGCTAGGGGTAACTAGGGGTATGCCAGGGGTCACAGCAGTGACCCATGATGACCCCTAAATGAGGTCCATGGCCTGAGGTACACTATTGCACCAATCAAAAAACAAGTGGGACTGCCTGCAACTGGAGCTGTTGTTGTGGTACTGGTGAAGGCATTGCACGGCTGCACGGTGGGGGGCACTGACATGAAACAGAACTCGAGTGACGCTGTTTTCCAGTGGAGCTGTCCCACGCAGTGTTACCGGGATAGTTGTATGAGCAGCAGATCCAGTGGGGAGCCGCGGAAACGCGTGAATCCTTCACATGCCCAGAGGGGAGTGTATGTCGCCTTGAGTTTAAAAGGGAGGTTTGGGGGGGTAGCCAACAGAAGGGATGTCTCCCCCCCGGGCTGTTTGGAAGGGGCGGGGAGGGGCGACGATTCTCCATTTGGTCATATTGGGCTATTTGGTTTTATAGCCCAATTATAGCCCAACTATAAGGGCTTTGGGCTCCTGCTCTCTGCCACCTTTTTTGGTTTGGTGACCTGGTGGCGTTTTGGTAGTTAGTTTTTTCCCTCACTCGCTCAACCTTTTTTCTTTTTGTGATATAGTTGTTTCATTTATCTTTTTGTCTTTGGCTGACTTTCATTGGGACAGGTGAGCCACGGGTAGCATGTATTGTCGCTTGGAACAGGTGCAGTGCAGGGGTTATTGAAAGTTTTCCAGGGTTGGCAGAAGTTTTTGGTCATTGTTGAAGTCGGATTTATCGACAGGAAAAGGGTGGGCAGGTTATTTTAAGTTCAGTTAGACTAGTTTGCGGATTTACTGTTGTAGAGAGGCAGGCAGAGGATGTTGGTTAAGTGAAGGGTAGAATTAAAGGGTAGAATTTTAATGCAATGTTTTGTATTGCTGTGTAAATTGTAATGTCAGGGTGGGGGCGGGTTCGGAGGATCTTCGGGGCAGGGTTGGGGTCAGGGGTCAGATATATGGATGTATTAGTGAGGCTTTAAGTTTTGTAAGGCAATTGCCAGGGATGTTAAATGTTATGTGCATCTGTTTCAATAAAAAGGCCTTTTACAAACAACAAAATGGTTTGTGATCTGCTCCCCCACCCCCTCCCAATGACCAGGTGTACTCCTGCTAGTGAGTGACAGCCTCTGCCGGAGTCGTGTATTCCTTTAGCTGAATGGACTGAGTGAAGCAAGTCCTTCAGAACAACTTTGTGATTCTTCCGTTCTCCGAGGGTGAGGCATCAAATGTTCAGGTTCTGCTTGGAGGTAAAGTTTTTACTTTGAAGCAGGAGAATTCAGTGCAATACAATATAACTTCCTTTAGTGACACTATGGAACCATTTGTGTGGATAAAGCTACGCATTGAGAAGCTCCTCCAGTAATTAAAGCTGGGGGGTGGAGTTATTCAGTGGATTAATGGACATAAAATAAAGATTAGTTAGACCGCAGTGTATCACATTTACTAGCCGTGGCTATGGAAATGGAAAGGTAAATGGGACCCCTTGAAATGCAGGACTTCCGGTGAGCTCCCTGGGTAAGGACAGGTACACAGAGCAATTCGCCAGGCCAGATTTCAGGGTCTTAAACCAGCAGCAAAGGTAGAGTGCGTTCAATGGTGGTGGAGGCTATGTAAAAGAAACCTGTCCGACCCCCCTGCTCTGAGCCCTAAAATCCAGCCCCATCCCTAAAAACTACCCCAATCCCATCCCTCCGCCCTGAGCCATAAAATCAGCCCCCAGCCCTAAAAACTACCCGACTCCTTCCACCCTGAGCCCTAAATCCCGGCCCCCAGCCCTACTTACCAAGGCGTGTCCTGATCCTTCCTGTTCCTTCTTCCAGTCTCCCCACCCATCTGCTTTGAATGTGGGGCGCTGACTCCCTTTACCATGCAAATGCGTGGGAAAGGGACGCATGGTAACACTTGCAGGGTAACGGGATGCGTGGTTCCGCTCGTGTTGTAAATGCTTTTTTCGGCTAATGTCTGCCCATCTAATTGAGATGGGTGAATTATAGCCGTTTTTAATGCCTGTCGCAGCCAGTAAAAACCTAGTGGTAAGGGGCACTGAAAAGTGCTTAATGTCCCCCCTCACCATGGAAGGAGACTCCCCTGGAAATGGGAGCTTTGTTTTGTTATTTTCAAAAAGTAAATTCAGCTTTGGTATTTTTTTTTTTAACTGAATAAAAAACATTGTAACTATGCACTACAGCTGTATGATGTTTGACAGATTTGTCAGGCAGAGTTACAATGCACTGACAGGAACTGCCTGGAATGGAGGGTTCCTGTCAATGCTTATAATGTCTGCCGGGCCCCTAAGTCAATGGGCAGATAACTAAATGCACAAGTGCAAGGATGAGTGACTGAGCACATACACAAACACATGGCTGAGTGCATGGGTGCATGGATGCATGGCTGAGTGCATGGGCGCATGGATAAGCCACTGGATGGATGGAAGACCTAACGACTTTGCCAATGCTTGTTTTACTTTTGTCAATGCACTTTTGCTGTATTCACATTGTAACTGGACAGCATTTTCATACTGAATGTCATGGGCTCTGTATTTGATGTGGTAAGAACCTTTTATTCGAGACCTCAAATGTTAGTCTACGAATGGATGCCAGACCTCACAACCTCTCTGCACCAGACTCTGTCTCTAAGCCCTACTTGGAGACTTGGCACCATGTGCATAGAGCCATTTCTGAGACTGCTTAGCAGGCACAAAAAGGCTTTCACGAAATTTGAAAGCGCTGGCTTTTGTGCAAGCACAGAGAGGGATTTATTGAAGACGTGCAGCAGTGCGTGCCAGGTCACCCCGATGGCGCACTGCTGTAGAAAGCCCTCTGTAACCAAAGGGAGACTCAAACATACACTTCCTTAGGTAATCACGTACTCTCGAATCCGAGAGGAGGCAGGACGTTCATCAGTGAATCACTGACAGTGATGACGTGTGGAACTAAGCAAGCAGGTCTAATGCCTGATCGGCGTCCACTGTCAACATTACATCATTTGCAAAGTTCTGTTCTGCTGTGACACTTAGAGTAGCAAGGATGCCATGGGCCCTGATACAAACCAGAACATGCATTTGCAATGCAATAGGTCTCGCATTAGCGAGAGTTTGAGCTATTGGCGTTGTAAATGATATTGCTTTTTAGGTCTCGCCTGATTCAGCGCTTGCGCTGATCTGGCCGAGACATTTTGTAAAGAGGCTTTTTCAAAGTGCTGCCTGGCCTAAAGCTACAGTGCACGTGAACGTGCACGCGCGCCCTCTGTTGCACGCGATCGTAATCGCGATTGCGATCACTTTCACTTTCGCGGCCGCGTTGCCAAAGCTTGTTTTGCTAATACCATACTCCCTTTTCGGAATAGACGGCCAGTACCAGTTGGTGTCTGCGAATGGGCACTGTATTTGTTCAGCTGCGCCTTCATGTCTCAGCTTTTGAACCTTGGATTTTATTCTGTTCAGTACGGTGTTTGTCCAACTGAAAAAAACCTTCGTGTCACTTTATCATACAAGCATAACTTCTCAAATTTATACTAGCTGATAAAATAGCTTTCCTCTGATGTTTGCTTCCTATCACTTCATAACTTATCTGCGGATGTCGGTCTCAAGCTGAGCACACTGTCTTGAAGTGGCTTTTCCTCCCAGGCTCATCGTGCTGTTTGCGGGCCCCTAAATGCCCCAGAAGCTATTTTTCTTGGCAGGAAAACAAGCCGCGCGCATTGCAGTTCCAGGAGGGTCTAATGCGAGTAACCATTAAAAACCTAGGAAGGTGTATTTTACTGCTAGCCGCTCCGTGCCCACTGCCAAGGTTGGCATGTGTGTATGTCATTTCTCTTAACATAAAAATAAAAGTAACTGCTGTTCGAGTTGTGTTTGACAGACCCCTTTCAACCTTGAACACTTTCTTCTGATGTCTGACAGCCACACTCCTGCGAGACCGCATTCAGCTGTCAGACAGCTGAGAGAGTGGGGCGTGCTAAACATTTTTCATATACATAATCTGCGCGAGAGCAGATAATAACGAACGATTTATCCACGTGTTATTGTTCCCGTCCGCCCATGGTCCCTGCTTTCCGCGTCTTCCGACGCTGCTGCGAACAAAACTGGTCTATCATAACATCGAAGTTAAATAAATATCGTCCTGCACTTATATCGTCTCAAAAATATTAGACTCCGACAAATCGTCACAAGGTAAGGAGTTAAGAACAATAGAACAGCTAGCTGTGCGTTCCTACCCAGGCTCAATGCGCGAACTAGAAACCGTAGGAATTTCCATAGTTAAAAATGTGAAACCAATTTAGTTACAGGTGAATTGATTAGGGGAATAGCTATCAGTAACGCAGCATACGTACTTGCACCTGAGATCCATGGTGTGAACAGTCTTAAGCACCACAATTATGCCTATATTTCAGTGGCTAACAAAGGGAAAGGCTCTCCATTTTGGTAGTTGGCATTAGGGTTCCTGGCATTCTTCTTGTGACACGAGAATTGATGCATTATTAGGTACAGGGCCATTACTCCCTTCAATGTTGATATTCAGGCTCCATGGGTTAAACTGAAGGAAAACAAATCTTGCTTACGTCATGACAGTTGTCATTATGAGAAAGTGACATATTCTACTAATTCTCCTTTGAGGTACTGACCAGAGAGGTGGGCGCTGCTGTAGTTCTGTTTCTCTGTAATCTTCCACAGGTTGTAAACAAATTTTCCGGCAGAATTTCATAGTGGTGTTTCTCGTCGCCACTTGTTGGTGCTGCTTCCTTCAATGCTTCAAGTGACTCTTTAATGAACTACAGCTGTTTTGGGAGCCATAGTTGTCCGCTCTTCTGTTACTCAATACATCAATATTATTAACCAATCCGCTCGTGGCCACCTCTAGGCTTTGGCCCAGAGAGGTTTCCTCATCTACTTCACTTTCTTAAATCCTTAATCACTGCCCACACAGTTTCATGTCTATGTCCCTGAAAGAGCATCATATTCTGAAAAATATATTGTGTATACTGCCTGGGATCTCTGCCAATCAAAAAGGAGACAAAACCTTTCAACAGATGTGAAAAGTTGCATTTCTGCATTGGAGAAGACAGACATGTGGGGTGGTGACAATTAACTTTTAATTTAGTTTTCCAAGAACTAAGCATCTTATTGAGGGTGTAGAGTAGAATACATAATAGAAGTATAACTAGATACCAAGGTGGAGTGGCTCCAACACCTTAAGAATGTACACTATTCCATGCGTGATGATGTAGAATCATTTATAGGGCACTGTCAGTGCCAGCATGTTTACTCATGCTTAAAATTGGTCATACTTTCAGCCTCATAGAGACAGATTTACAGAAGCAAACTTCTGTTTGTAGAAACAGGGATCAACTGTAGATTGAGAAAAGGTGCATTCTGTGCATGGTCTGATTCCCAAACAAAGAAAGCGCCATAGGTGTGTGCAATTGGCACTACACAGTCACACTTCGTTTACACTAGCCTACATGGCTAGATGTATGGCCTGCTCATTGTTGTGAAAGGTTTTCATTCACTAATGGAAAAACTTGCTTCAGCACTTTCATTGCTTTCTGTCCTGCTGCACCCGTTGGATGTGGTGCACTGTTTGCTGTGTGCTGTATACCGCTGTCCTACGTAAACAGGTTATAAAACACATAGATTTTGATGGCCATGTACTACCTAGCTGGTTGTTTGAAATTTCCAAAATTAGTAGAATTCATTAAGTTGACAAATCCAACCTGAAAATTGTCCTATGATATCAAAAATCTTCTCAAGACCAAATCACTGATGGTCTCACTTGGTTTGTTTTATTTAGGTTTTTTTAGAAGGATGGTATGCCCAAACTATCCCCCTTTTCCCTCTTGACCCTTACTCCCCCAACAACCTCGAATCCCCTTGTTCTTGCCCAACTTGCTTGTCTTTGTTGTTTAGGTCGAGCCTGCGAGCCATGCTGTGTTGGAGTATGGAGTTGAAGCTCCAACCACTCTCCATCCACATTTTTCAGTAGCTTTTGTCATTGTCCACTGTAAACTATGGCTGTTCATTGGTCAAAAGGCTTAGTAGTCCCACCTTAGTACCGCCTTGTCTCATTTTGTAACCTCCCATGTCGACACCCCTTGTTATGTGTGTTGTTGCTCGGAAGGCTTTAATTACAGCCTCCAAGCACTATATTGTTTAATGGTTTTAACATGCCGGCTGCAAACGCGTCTTTACGGCTTCCCTGGCATCAGCAGCAATGACATTACAAGGCTAACAAGCATTGGCATAGCCAATAGGTCTCGCTTTTGGGACCTTATAAGTATTTAGTTATGCAGCACAATATCCTTGGTGCAACAACATTAACTGTTGCATGGCTAAACACTTATAAGTTCCCAAAGGCGAGAGCTATTGGCTATGCCAATGCTTGTTATTTATGTGTTTTGAAAACTTGCAAGTGTTGCTTAAACACCCACTATGTAGGTTTTACGTTCTCGTCTACCCAGAACGCGCACTATAAAAGGGCCTGGCAGTTTCAGCACCCCAGTTTGTGACAGCATACTTTGCCGGGCTCATGAGTAGTGTCTAGAAAAAGTAAAAGTAGGACAGCTCAACAATTAACGTTATCCTTGCAATCCTTTTCATTGCCTGAACACTTACGGCCCTGTGACGACAAGGTAGCAAATAAGCCTAGCCAAAGCCAACAGGTCTGGCGTTGTCCACCAACTTTTTGATATTTGTCAATGCATGTTTTGTCATATTTTTACGAAACATTTTTGGGGGCGCGGTTGGATCATCAAGCAAATAGGCATATAGGGGTGTCCTTGTCTTATTTCATGCTCGAGAAGAACGAACACCCTAATTATCCAGCTATCTAGGAGACTTATAGCCATGAATGCTAGCACTACATAGCAGATGGGGTTCAAATTACATGGAGGAATTGACAAAATTATGTGGCAAAATTTCCCACATTGTTATCTTACTTCTTTATTTTGTTGTTTTAGACTGCTCAGCACTGCTTGGGCAAACGTATTGCATCACTGGAACCCGTTTAACACCCAGATACATGATTAAGCAACAGTGGAAATAGTTAAATCTAAAATGGCAAGAAATTTCGAACACTACACAGCCCGGGCAGGGAAATGACAGCTTCTATCCGAGTACGTTAACCCTCAAACATTCACACGAGTAAAATGTATTTTCGTGAAGCAGAGGATGTGGTCTCATGGCTAGACTGCCAACCTTGGAGCTGGGAAACCAAGGTTCGAGCCTTGGAGTCAACTCCACATCCTGTGATTCTGGGCAAATCACTTAATCTCCCCCTGCCTTGTCCTTGTGTAACGTAACTGGTGCTCATGTAAAGCGCTCCAATACCTTTGGGTCGAGTTCGCGCTATATAAATCTGCAAAAAAAAAAAATCATGCCCTCACGGCTCCCATGCATCTCATTGGCCCTCTACAGACTCTGAGTCAACAGAAGGAAGAATAAGGTAAAATGAATTAACATCTGGGGGTGAAGACAAAAAACGCGAACACTCCTGCTATTAAAACTAAACCCAGTCTCTCATTGAGAGCGACAAATAACCACATCAGTTTAGCAATGCCATCCCCTTCTGTAGACCAATTTTACACAACTATGCTTACTATCACCAGATTCGGAAGGCATTGGTCCTCCGACTCTTCTGAATTTGTAAAATGTGCGCACTTCGCAAAATAAAGATATGGCGTAACGCAGTAGGCTAGCAGAGTCTTTTAAAATATCTACTGGATCATTTTTTTTACAAATACATGTGTACCTACTTTAAACATATAGTAAACACTGGTTTCCATAACAATTTTACTGCTGTTTCATTTGCAATATGTCCTTTTATAAAACTTTTCCTGTGTTGAATTCTTGTAGGTTCTATTATGGGTTAGGCCAAAGTGGTTTCTCAGCATAGCCGGTTCTCCGCATTTGATGAGGAGGGACGCTGCGCTGCTCAGCATGTGTGCTTAGAAGCGTAGTGCTTGTGCCAGTGCCATTTGCTTGGCATCCACTTTGAGGGAGGGGCGCAGTGTCTTACTGGAAACTGCAACAAAATGAATCAAGGCTAGTAGAAGTAAAAAAGAGGCGAGTCTTCGCCCACTGCCAACAGTCTCTACCTGAATCACACATTAATCAAAAGGATATTAGCGCACCTTCCCTCTGATCCTCGCCGCGACCCCCACTAAAGCGACTCTGCTGCAGCACCCAAACGGGGGTGGGGTTGTTGCCCTGGCTCTATGTCAGTTCACTTACCCCCATGGTAAGGCCCACCGTACTGCGACTTGGTTCCATGCCACTGTCTGCCTCCCAGACCCGCTTCCAGCAATTTAACAAATAAAAAAAAAACGATTTGGTTTATGCTGCGCTATGTAAATGGCGCGGCTGCCAATATTAAAGTGACCACGACTTGGTTCCCGGCCACTGTCTTCTTCCAGTAATTTAACAAGCTGTCGCTATTGCGCTAATGAAAAGAAAAGTGCTTACCGACTAATTGAAGGAGACAGAATAACACGTAAGTAAAAGATCCAGTCCTGATGAGCGGTCCCAAAAGGAGACAGGGTGGTAACAAGGAGGGACTAAGAAGCCTCATTATCAATTGGAAGCCAGCATTTACCATGGAAGATGACGCCAGCCAATGAAAAATATGGGTGGGGCTTCCACACCACTTCTAAAACATACCCTAATACAGCATGCCTCGCAAAGCGAGCAGCGCATGCGCTGCAACGCTAGGCTCGACCTAAAAAAAGAGCTGTGCATCCTGCCCTAAATAGAAAAAGACAGCTATGTTTGGTGTGCAGTGGCCACCTAAAAGTCAATGGGCAACAGTGCTACTGCACCTGCTGCACTAAGGACAACTAAGCCACACTCTTGTAAAACATGCAAGTCAGTGGTATCTCTGGTCAACAGACATGTCATCAGGGCTCATCTTGATTTATAGTTTCATGTAGCACCAGGGCCAGATTGGGCAAGCAAAGCATCCCTGGCAAAACAGTACAAACCAGCCTCACTCCCTTCCTCTCTTCGCTATATTACTCTCTTCCATCCATCTATTCCCTCTCATTGTCTCCTTTGATTTCTTCCTCTCTATTTCCCTCTCTTTCTGTGTCTTAGAAGCCCCAATGCGCCTGCTGCAATTAATCTTAGGGAGCTAGGAAAGTTTGAGAGGAAGCAGCCCAGGGGTTTCTAAACCGGTTGCCAGTGGAAACAACCCACAGGGGAAATACCAGATGGAATAAAAGCCCTGAGTGGCACCTCATTGTTTGAGTCAACGAGGTGTACAAACCTTCTCATTCTGTGTGTGTGCCCATTTCCCTGTAGATCCATGTAGCCGGCGGAGGAATCGTTTGTTGGAGGCGATAGTGGCTGGTTAGTTGAATATTAAGACAGGCTTCAGAGTTTTTATATGTGCTCTGTTGCGGGATAAATGTGTGAAATATATTAGTACTTGGTAGTTTGTTGAGGGCTGTCTCGATTATGTGATCTGACTTTCCTGTGTTGAGTGTGCATTGAGGGCCAGATTTATCATAGTGTTGTGTCGCCATTGCACCACGCATGTGGGTGTAAGTGCGACGCAATTCTAAAGTCAGATTTGCAAAAGCCACGCAGGGGATCAGGCAATGCAATTTCACCTTGCATGGCCTGATAAATGTGGAGTAACACAAGGCAGTGTAAATAGCTGCCTTGCATTACTCTGCCACAGGGAGGCGTTCCATGGGTGTAGCATGGGTGTTCTCACACATCCACCTATGGATTTTGGTGCATTCCCAGATTTACAATTAGTTGTAGACCTGGGAATTCATCAAAATGACAAGGAGAAATATCTTTATTTCTCCTATTTTTTTTCTTTTCTACATGCCTCTGATGATTCTTATTGTGTAGGAACGTGTTTTTTTCTGCAAAAAAAAATCCTACCTGTAATGGAGGCACCCTTGCACCATGACGTCAGGGTGTCTGCGTTGGTGCTAGGTAGCTATAAGTGTGCCAGCGCAAGGAAACAACAGGAATGCACCATACACTGTTAAATACGGTGCATTCCTACCCCTTTCCCTTTCATGCATCGCAGCACGCCACCTTGCTGCGTTGCACTGCATGAAATTATGATAAATCTGGGCCTTGCTTTGTTTAATGAGTATCATAAGTATTTAAGCATTTGGCTATGAAAGCCTGCTGTTTTGATCCTGTCGATACTGACCCAAATGGCATGTCTTTGCTGTGCTAAATATATGTGCCAATTTCAGGTCATTATATTGTGTTATTTTAATATTTACCACAGAAAGAAAAGCTCTCTGCTTCACCGTTTTTTCAGTTCATGTGCTGTCAAGTTGTAGGAACTTTTCAGATGTTAGCGGTATTCCCTGCCATCTCACTGCGGGGCTTGTGGGCTGTAATTTTTGGTTCCATGTTGATCGCTTTCAAAGAGGTGAAAAGGGCCAGAGCCAGGCCTCTGTATCAATACAAATGTCATAATAGATCAATGCGAGGACAAGAGTGTACAATGTGCCTATTCACTGACGTATGTGTTTGGTGACCAGATGCGTGAATTGCAAGGAAAGAGCCAATGCCCCTTTACTGTACCTTTTTAGGTCTCGCCTGACCCAGCGCATGCGCTGGTCTGGCGAGACTTATTGAGAGGGCTCCAAAAAGTGCTACCAGGCCTGCCTAGAGCTACAGTGCATGTGCGCGGGCGCGGGCGCTGCGCTTGACCGCAATTACTTTCACTTTCGCGGGCGCACGACCGCTTTGATGTTTGATCGCGATCGCGATCACTTTCACTTTCGCGGCCGCTTTGCATAGCCAATAGGTCTCGCTTTTGGGACCTTATAAGTATTTAGTTATGCAACTGTTGCATAGCTAAACACTTATAAGGTCCCAAAGGCGAGACCTATTGGCTATGCCAATGCTTGTTCCTTTTCTTTTGTAAAGAACCACAGTGTTGATGTTGTGAGCCGCAAAGACACTTGCATGTGATCTACCCATGGAAATCCTGCCATTTTCCAGAGCTCAGCCTTTTCCAGGGCGAGAAGTATTTAGCACAGCAAGCTTCTCTTCTTTTATATGTAAATATGAGATGTACAAGTGAATACAGTATTTTACCTGCTGTTGAGTACTTCTATGATGCCCGAGATGAATCACTTCCGGTCATTTAAAACCTAGTTAGTGTTGCACCCTGAATAACGGCACTTTATACAGGGTAAGTTGTAGTATTCATTTCTTCTCAAGTTTCTTCCTTCAGCAGGAGCGCAGCCATCCCTCAGCCAGCACACAAGTAACTGACTTCACTGGAACACCTACAGGTCATCCAGACAATGGAATGCAGGCTAGTCCTTCACTCCAAGTTTTTATAATACATTCCACCATACAGTGATTAAAGTACAGCACATCTTCCCCATGCAATGAACTAATATATAATGAACAGGAATATAATGAACAAAGTAATGCAGGAAACATCATCATATATCTGCAAATACCACACGCAAACAAAATACATTAATAATGTACGTCACAGACAGGAAACTTAATGAAAATAATCCCTCATATCTGCAGGTGGTCTGCGGTTCCTAACATCTCTCTGGATCGCTCTCTCCTCACTTGCTGCAGGAGTCTCCACCCCAGCATCACCCGGACCCAGTAATGAGGCATTATAAGGTCTCACAGAGGATCTGTTCATTTCCCCATCAACCATTAACATACACACTGTTGCTTTGCTCTTCACCAACCCCACTTTGACCACCCATTTAGTATAATGCCACTCGTCTGTTGTTCCAACTCTCACTGTTGTCCAAAACCACAGAAAAACGGCAAACATGTCTAACTTTAAACTGTCCTCCAAATTTTGGCAACCCTCCTCCTTTCTGAACAAAATGTATCCTTGCCCAATCACCCACTTAAATGAGTAAACCATGGCTGGTATTCTGACTACACTTTTCTTCTGGTTTGTCAAAAAACAGCTTGTCCTCCAACCAGGCAGGAAATAAATTGGTGCCAGGCACCCTTCCTCTCATGAGTTCAAAAGGAGTCCTTTGAGTGGCCTCATGGACACTGGTGCGATAAGCAGCTATCATGTCCATAACCATGACATGAGAATCACATCCCACAACCACAGCTATTTGGAATGTGCCTTTAACTATTCTGTTTACCCTCTCCACTACACCATTACTTCGTGGGTTGTAAAAAGAGGTGCAACTATGCACACCACCACATGACTCCAAGAAATCCCGTATCTCTCCTGAAACCAACTGTGTTCCAGTTATACTAACATTGGGAACCCCCATCTTTCAAGAAAATATCTTTCAACAAGCTGATGGTAGATCTAGTGGTGTTGTCCCTCATAAACTTGACAATTACCATTTAGAATGGACATCCACTACAACCATTGCAAACTGCCATTCACTCCTCAACTCAGACATAGGACCAATGAAATCTAAACTCAAAGTATACCAAGGTTTATCCGGATCACCTATGTCACCCATGTGAGATTATGGCACCCACTTTCAATATTTTCTCTCCTTCTTTAAACACATTGCAATCCTATACCCATTTATTCACCTGGTCATCCATCCCAAGGCCACTACAAGTTCCCTCACAACCTCCTTTTGGTGTTTTTTTGCCCCAGGTGTCCCTTGTGTGCCATTCCAATTAATTTGGAATGAAGACCACCCGGTCGAACACATTTCTTCCCTCTCATTAACACCATGTCACCTGAAAATGACAGTTCCTCCAGAACTTTCAAGGACAGTCTAACCAACACTGGCACTGTACTTTCTCTCCTACTGCCTTTCAACAACAACTGCTTCATCTTTACAGTGAGATCCAATGTCATTTCTTCAAACTACTCCTCTTTAGTAATGGCACGCATAGTCCCAAGTTCTGTCACATCCTATATGGAAACTACAGCCCCTTTCTTCTCTCTGGCCATAACTGACGGCCAATCCACAGTCTGCCAATCCAAAGACAACCTTAATAAGCTTGCCCCTCACACTATTAAGACCTTAACCAATGTCTTGTGGTCAGTATGAAAGAGAAATTTAGTTCCCCAAAGATACGTTCTGGAATACTCATCTCCCCCAAGCTGCCACTAACGCTTCATGTTCAATTATCGAGTAATTTCTTTCCGAGGTGGTCAACATGTGGGAGGCAAACGCAACTCCTACTGTGAACCTGAGATAACACTACACCAATACCAGTGGCACTGTCATCTACTGTAAGTACTGATTTCAATTTGGTGTCAAAAGGTTTAAGAATGCCAGCCTTGCAAATATCATCTTTGATTACTTCAAAATAAGCCTGTTGTTCTTGTCCCCACACAAAGGTGATACCCTTTTCAATGGTCATCTTAAACACTCTGTTTTATCGGAAAAGTTCTCGATGAATTTGGAGTAATACTCATGAGGCCCAAAGAGGACCTCAACATGTCCTTATCTGCGGGCGAAGGGGCTAGCCTGATAGCACTTAACAGATTTTCCTTGGGTTTGACACCACCTGCTGTAATACTATATCCAAGGTAGTCTACCTGTTCAACTAAAAATGTACACTTCACACTAATGTTAATCCAGCATCCTTCACCCTTTGCAGTGCCTACCTGAGAATCCTGTTGTGTTGATTGAGCTTGTCGCCAAGTATCAGGATATCATCCTGAAGTACAAGATGTATTTCAAGCCTTTAAACGCTTCCCCTATCATTCTCTGAAACACACTTGCTGCAGAGCAAAGTCCAAACAGCATCCACATGAACTGAAAGGTGCCCTGCATTTTGATAATGGCTATGAGGGGTTTGGTTCTTTATGTAATTTGATCTGGAGGTAGGCATTTTTCAAATCTGACTCTGAAAAATACCTACCCCCACCTAGTGGCAAAATTAGTTCATTGATGTTAGGTAAGGGAAATTTATTAACCGCAACACACTGATTCAGGGATCTCAAGTCTACACAACATCTGTATTGCCCATCGGACTTCTCCATAATAACCACCGGAGACATCCAACTGGACACCTCTACTGGTTCAATATCTCCACTCAACAACATTTCATCCAACAACTCCTTCACCGCTGCACCAGCAACCAACAGAATTCTCCAGACCTTGTGCCGAATAGGAATAGCATCATCTTTCAATATGATTTTGTGTACATACCCCTTAAGCAACCCCAACTCCTCCTTGAGCACGTCACGTGCTTCATCCAGTATGTTTCCCAACAACATTCCATCCACAACCATCACCTGATTGGGCCCCCTAGGGTTTATTATGATGTTGAGCTCATACTGATGCACCTTTCCTAAAATTGGGGGCCCATCCTCAGCTACGTACACCTTTCCTTTAATTTCTCTGACACCAAGCAGTATGCCAGCTACCATGTATCATACCAGGTCAATGATCTCCCCTTGATAACCGCCCAGACTGATATCCTTGGGTAACAGAACAACTTTTGGTCAGTATTTTGCAAACACACTCTTGGGAATAATAGTGTACATTGAACCACAGTCTATCGTAAGGTCCACCTTTTCCCCATTGATTACAAATGTAGCACTGGGTCTCACCCACTTTCTACCCCTAGTGTCATCTCCCTTCACACAAAAGGATGCAGTCTCCGTTGGCACTCATACTACTATCACTGGGACCACATTTCTCATCCACTCGAGCAACTTAACATTTTGTAGTTTGCTTACAAACTGACGCAAAGTGTGTGGTAAAGTCCATTTAACCAAGCTTGGTTAAATGAACATTCTTTTCTCCCTTATCATTGTGTCTCTTTGTTTTCATTGGTCTGTGTACGAGCATTCCATTCTCTGTGGGATGTTCTATTCAGTTTACCTGTGGTTGCCTTTCTATGTGGATGCTCCTATTAAAGCTCTAAGTGAACTTCTTCTGTGTCGGACCTTTACTACATTTTGGCGACGAGGATGGGATCTGGCAGGAGCATCCACCTTTAAGTGAACGGTTTTGGTGGAAAGGTTTAATAGAACTTTAGTTGAAGGAATTCAACTGGCTCGCAAGTCTAGAATTGATGTTAAACAACATATTGCTGATTTATTGTGGTCGTACCACTGCACTCCCCACTGCACTACAACATTTTCTCCTTTCTTGTTGCTTAAAGGGAGGTCCCCAAGACATAAACTTAATCCAGGATTGTTATTTCCCAAAATAGATACTTGTAATCTTAAACATATGTATGATGTTGCTAAACATAATGTAGAAACCAAGTCTTCGAAAACAATGGTTCAAGAGTCTCATATTTCAAAGAACAAGTTAGTTATTGGTGATTGTGTTAAGATCAAACTTCCTTTTCATGTGCATAAGGGCTTTTCAAAATTTTCTGATGTCAGGAAAATTGTCAAAATTGGTAAAACGTCAGCTTTACTGGACAATGAATCTTGGTGGAGGTTGTCCAGATTAGCTAAAACATGCTCCTCTGCTGGTTCTTCCTTACCTGTATCTTCTCCACAAAATTGTTCTAATGTTCCTCATTTTGGAAGTGATTCCTGTTTTAATAACATTTCTAACAAGGAATTTTTTTGTGATTCTGTACCTGAATCTGAATCTGTTGAAAGAATTTAGAGAAGTGTTAAGTTACCTTCAAAGTACAATGATTTTGTTATGTATTAAGAATTCTTTTTCGTGCTTTTATTTTTGTTTAGTTTTAAAGAAGGGAGGTACGTGGTAATGTTCATTTAACCAAGCTTGGTTAAATGAACATTCTTTTCTCCCTTATCATTGTGTCTCTTTGTTTTCATTGGTCTGTGTACGAGCATTCCATTCTCTGTGGGATGCTCTATTCAGTTTACCTGTGGCTGCCTTTCTATGTGGATGCTCCTATTAAAGCTCTATGTGAACTTCTTCTGTGTTGGACCTTTTCTACAAAGTGATCTCTCCGTCCACATTTCCTGCACTTCTTATTGATTGCTATACTTTTCTTGTACTCTGCAGTATGATAATTGCTACCACAATGAGAACACACCCTGTTACAAGACATTGGTTTCACAAAAGTGCCCCCTGACTTGATGACGGCAACCACATCATTTATAGATACATTGGCAACATCACAAACGCAATTTCCTTCTTCACAGCTGAGATTGCTCATCCACTTTAGCTATATCAATTGCCACCTATATGAATGGATTTTTTGCAGCCCATAAACGCTCCTGAATTTTCATGCTCTTACAATAAACTACGAATTGATCACGCACAAACCCCTCAGTCATTGATCCAAAATTACACTTCATAGACAACTCTCTGAGTTTTGCTACATATCCCTTAATGGTTTCATTCTCCATTTGAGGACACGTCTAAAACTTGTATCTATCCAAAACAATGTTTATTTCCTTTGCAAATCTGCGTTCGAGGTGTTTCTTAGCTTCCACAAAGACATCTTGAATGCGATCTCCATTAGGTTCCGTAAATTAAGGAAGATATTTAAAAACACATTGACCCTCCTTGCCCAAATTGTTCAAGAGTAAAGCTTTCTTTCTTGCAGGACTGAACTTTTGCACATCCAGACCTCAATATACGTTTCAAACATCCCTATCCAGTCTTCTCATTCTATATTTAATGGACCAGATTGAGCTAGAAAGAGCAGTGGTGTGATAATTGCCCCCTGTGTTTGCATTATTATAATAATAGAGATTATTTAAAAATAAAACAGAAGCGGTATTATATAAGCACAATGCAAATTTGACATGCAACTATAACCAATGCACACCACACCGCCTTAAAGATGCATAACATTATTATGTATCATAGAATCAATTTACTGCTCCTGAGATCTGTCTTGAACAAAGTAGAATGCAAAAATAAGAATAATAAAAAAAATGGGTGAGTACATCACAGAATATGTAAATCGATGTACAACTAATTACACCTCAAAACAAAGCAGGTGTGAGAATCAAGTGCTGAATTTCTTCTCCTTGTAACCAGTACCCCTTCATGTGAATTGACTGTTAACAAACCAAGGCGTGTGTGTCACCCCCGCCGACACACTTCAGCAAATCAGCCCAATCCATAGATTTGAATGTCACCATGCGCACACTGCAGAAAATTCTCCCTTTCACCAAAAAACAATTGACACAGGTGTGTATGTCACCGCTCTCTTCCTGTGCTGATCGGACACCTACTCAGTTGAAGGCACTGATAACATAGGTCGAAGATGGGCAAAGACTTTAATACTGCCAGTTTGCCTGTCACCGCTTGAAAGTGTCTTCACCATAGACGGTGGCCGACGTGCATCAGATGACATGACCTCGTCAACCCAACAGGAGGGGGGCTTGAGGGGCAGCCGAACGTACTGAGGTCTGCCCCCCGGGCAGTTTGGGAGGGGTCTGGGCTGGCCGGATCGGCCATTTTGTGGTTTTGGGCTTTTTCGGGGTGTATCCCAATTAGTGCCCAATTGTAGACCAATTATAGCCCAGGTAGCACAAGTAGCCCTATGTTTATAGAATCTTTTGAGGGGATTTGCCAGCCACCATTTTAGGTTTTGGTGACCTGGTGGCTGGCAGCAGAGTAGCTAGTAATAGTTTCCTTGGCTGTTTTGTTAGCTGTTTTCTTGGATGTTTAATTAGCTGTGTTTAGTGAGTTAGGCATAGTTATGCAGGATTATAAGGTCTTGGAGGCGGTGCGCCTGCTGAGCGAGGCAGGCTGCCTATTATGTATAGATCCCTTCAGCTGCAGAGCTTTCGCGCCCTCATGGGCATGCTTCTGTGGGGGTGGCGGCCGCCGTCTCGGCCTGCACATCCCCTAGGCGCAAAGAGCGACCCATTTCTCCCAAGACACGCTGGAGCCTTGTGTGCATTCCGAGGCTCCGGCGAGAGTGTGCAAGGGCGGTTTTGGGGTTTGGGAGGTGGAGGAGTATACCCGGTTGGGTTAGGCAGGGTGAGGGCCTGAGGGATTTAGAAGGGGGACTTGGGTTTGGGGAGTGGAGAGGGGAGGAAGGTTTGTTTGGGCAAGGCCAGGGCTCAAATTAATGTTGGGGGGGAAGAGGAGGGGATCCCAGGGGACTGGGAGACAGCCGGGGGGTAGCAATGCCTGGGAAGGGCTAGATATTTTCACCTCATGGAATGAGGAGGTTAGGGCCATTAGTAGAGTGGGTCAAGTGAATGCTTATCTTGCACAGGGAGGGTCAGCTGGTTTGGGGGACAAAGGTTTAAGTTTGAGAAGAGGGGGCAAGGGGGGTGAAGGCGGGGGGCAGCAGAAAGCTTGGTAGGTGGGGCTCAGGGGACAGATCTTGACCAGGACCGGTCAGGGTTAGACATGGCTGGGCTGGAATGGAATAAGGGGAGGAGGGGGATTGAGTGCCAGGGACATAGGTGATTTGTTTAAGGTTGGGCATCAGTGGGCAGAGAAGACTTTGGGCTTAAATAAGAAAAGGAGAAGGAAGACAGGGGATGAGTATCAGAGGCCCTGCACACCAGACCAATCATTTATATTGCAGGGCGAGGACTTACGTCCGGGTGCGGACTTGGCAGAGCTGGGTGCGGCTTACTGGCACCAAGGAGAAGGGAGGGTGGAGCCTCGTGCGGCGTACCCGTTACCATCGGGGGATCCCGGCGTGGACAGCACATGTAGGCCCCGAGTGGTCTCGCTGGCCCCAACACCTGACGGACCTCAGCGGTCCGCAGGATGGAAAACCAGCGGGAGAACGCAGTCAAAGGACTCAGCGGGGTACCAGAGGATGCTGTCGGCTCCCCCGGAGGCACGGAGTTATAGGCCCATGAGGGGCCCCCATGTAGGGTCGCGTGAAGGCGCGGAGTAAGATTTCGATGAGGAGAGCCTTGAGGAAGGCGAGCTTAGAGCTGATTTAGATGGGGTTGGGGGATAAGAGTAATGCCTCTCAGAGTGTTTTTCAGGTTTCCAGAGGAGAGTCAGAGTCTACGGCAAGGCCAACCAAGTCAGGATCGACCACGGGGCCACTGGCAAGGCGGACTGCAGCAACACGGGCACCCTCCTTAGATCCGGGTAAAACATATGGAAAGAGGGAGGGTCTGGTAATTGTCTCTGTGGGGATGGGAGGAGAGGGTTTTCAGGGGGGGAGAGGGTAGGTTGCGCAAGGGCAAGTATGTTTTAGACATAGGGTTGGGTGCCGAGGAAGAAGGTAAGAAGGATCCGGCCAAGCCAGTGATTAGCAAATGCACAGAGAAATCTGATAAGGGAAAAAACCAGCGGAGATAATAAAGATAAGCTTGAAAGTAAAGAGTTGTAGATTAAGAGACTCCCTTATACGGGAGTGTATGGCTCTGCTATTGGGGGCACATTTGATGCTGGCGACTAAAGAGCGCATATGGAAAGGTGAATACGTTGAAATGCTGAAATTATTGCACAGGGAAGTGCGCGCATAAGAAGGGTCTAAAGAAGAGGAATGCGAGCTGGCTAAGTGGCCAAGGGTTCCTCTGACTATATGGAACTGGACAGCAGCTTTCTTGATTTATGTGTTTACTGGGAGAAATTCCCGGAAGGCTGCGTAGCACTATTCAAGTATGTGGAGGTAATTTGCAAAGCGCAGATCACGGGGGGGTTATGCATGGGCACAATCCGATTAGGAATTCAGGGCCCATATGGCCTGGGATACTGAGGCAAAAATGGGGGAAACTTGACACGGATTATGGCAGAACACAATTGGGGCTTCCAGGGGCATGGGGAGCCTACTGGGATTTCAATAAAGGGCGGTGCATGCGCAAATTTTGTAGATTTCGCCATGAGTGCTCAAAATGTGGGGGAAACATCCCTTGATCAACTGTTTTGGGGGTAGGAGGGGTTTTCAGCAAGGGGGGCAGCAGTAGCAGCGGGGTAAACACAGGTGGACAGCAGTAGTAAACTTTTTCGTGGTCAAGGGGAGCTAAGGGTGTACGTTAGTTAAGGCAGATGAATTGGAGGCAGCCTCACAGAGTTATGACGACCAGAAGGCTGCAGAAGTACTAAGGGAAAGGTTCAAAGTGGGGTTTTCCTTTGGGGTATGCAGCGCCTAGACACAGGCTTTGGTCAGAAAATTTGAAGTCAGCAAAGAACATTCACAGGTTGGGCAAGAGAAATTAGACAAAGAGGTGAGGAAAGGGAGAATGGCGGGCCCTTTCCCAGTTTTGCCTCTGGACACCTTGATTGTGTCACCAATTGGGGTGGTGCCCAAGAAAGAACCCGGACAAATCAGGCTTATTCAGCATTTATCATGGGCAGAAGGGTGCTTGGTCAATGATTTTATTGATGAAAAGGAAGCTACTGTTTTTCACTTGTCAGTTGACTTGACCATGTCACTGGTAGTGACGGTGGACGCAACGGCAGAAATGGCAAAATGAGACATAAAATCGGCTTTCCGGTTGCTTCCAGTCCATCCAGATGATTGGGATCTTCTGTGTATTCATTTTAATGGTAAATTGTACGTGGACAAGGCATTACCGGTGGGCTGTTCTATGTCATGCGCATTGTTAGAGTGTTTTAGCACCTTTCTGCAGTGGTTGTTTTAAAAAAGGACGGGGCACATGTTAGGACCCATTACTTGGATGTTTTTTTCTTTGTTGGAACCTCTTGCTCCACGGTGTGCCAGGAGACCCTGGAAAACCGCAAAGAGCTGACGGAGGATTTGGAAGTGCCATTGGCACACGAAAAGACGATGGGCCCCGGCACGGCACTGTCTTTTCTTGGAATTGAGATTGACTCCAGAAAAATGCAAGCCCGGTTGCCGGGTGATAAAAGGGATAAAATGCTGGAATTGCTTAACGCAAAGGACGGGGCACATGTTAGTGACCCATTACATGGATGATTTTTCTTTGTTGGAACCTCTTGCTCCACAGAGTGCAAGGAGGCCCTGGAAAACTTCAAAGAGCTGATGGAGGAGTTGGGAGTGCAATGGGCACACGAAAAGATGATGGGCCCCAGCACGGCACTGTCTTTTCTTGGAATTGGATTAACACCAGAAAAATGCAAGTCCGGTTGCCAGATGATAAAAGGGATAAAATGCTGGAATTGCTTAACGCACAGGACGGGGTACTTGTTAGTGACCCATTGCTTGGATGATTTTTCTTTGTTGGAACTTCTTGCTCCATGGAGTGGCAGGAGATCCTGGAAAACTTCTAAGAGCTGACGGAGGAGTTGGGAGTGCCATGGGCACCTGAAAAGATGATGGGCCCCAGCACGGCACTCTCTTTTCTTGGAATTGAGATTGACTCCAGAAAAATGCAAGCCCGGTTGCCGGGTGATAAAAGGGATAAAATGCTGGAATTGCTTAACGCAAAGGACGGGGCACATGTTAGTGACCCATTACATGGATGATTTTTCTTTGTTGGAACCTCTTGCTCCACAGAGTGCCAGGAGGCTCTGGAAAACTTCAAAGAGCTGACGGAGGAGTTGGGAGTGCAATGGGCACACGACAAGATGATGGGCCCCAGCACGGCACTGTCTTTTCTTGGAATTGGATTAACTCCAGAAAAATGCAAGTCCGGTTGCCAGATGATAAAAGGGATAAAATGCTGTAATTGCTTAACGCCATGCTGGCACAGGAAAAAGTAATGGTCAAAGAGATACAGGCCTTGCTAAGGCATCTAATTTTTGCATGTAGGGTAGTGAGAGTAGGGAGAACCTTTTGCAGGAGGTTAGTGAGGGCACTAGTGGGGAACAGATTGCCTCATCATCATGGGTCTTTCTCTGCAGGCGTAAAAAGAATGCTAGAAGGGTGGTCCAGGGAGCGTTGCCAGCTGAATGCGGTCAGGAGACTCTTCTCATGGCAGTTGCTGAGCAGCGTAATACAGATGTTGCCTGGGATTTGCATGGACGCCTTCGCGTCATGGCAGCAAAGGTGTTGGCCTCTACTGGCAAGGGAAGAGGTGTGCCGAGCAATGGCTGACAAAATGGAAGGAAGGGGGTAGGTCCATTGCATTTCTGGAGTTTTTCTCCTTAGTTGTGGCAGTGACACTATGGGGTAGTCAGCTTGCACATAGGAAGGTGACTTTTAGAGTTGATAATAGGGTGGTTGTAGAGATTGTGAACTGTCAGTCAGCAAGGGACGAACAAGTGTTACAGTTGCTGAGGGTTTTCTCCTAGGTTGTTTGCGTCCTGATATAGCGTTTGGAGCCCTGCGCGTCCCAGGTGTGGACAATGACATAGCGAATGCTTTTTCGCGTTTGCTATAAGGGGAGTTTCTGTGGATTGGCCAAGGACGGCAACAGGATCCCGACACCCATGCCGCAGCAGTTGTGGTACATAGGCAACACTAGATGCTACAACTGGTGGTAGGATCACTGGCTAAGTCTACTAGGATAGCCTATAATCTAGCTTGGAAAGAGTTTTGCTGTCAGGTGTCCAAGCGATGGTCGCCTAGTCACCACAATGTATAAGAAAAAAACGGATAGAAACAAAGCATTGCATTATTCAAGCAACCACCGACGCAGCCTAAGGGACAATCTGCCTTATGGCCAATTTTTGCGAATCCGTCGGAACTGTACATTTAAGGATGAATATTTTCTTCATGCTGAAAATTTAAAAACCAACCTCCTATCCAGGGGCTATCCTAAAAAACTACTGAAGAAAGCAATCAAACGAGCCTGGTGGACCCCGCGTGAGGTACTCTTAGAAAGAAAGGATAAATCTAAAATGAACAGGATTGTGTGCGTATCTACATACAGCCCCACATCTAATTGGCTCAAAAAGATCATTTCCCAAAATTGGCATCTGGTCAAGAATCTTGACACCTCACTCAAAGAACCCCCGTTATTCGCCTTTTAAAAAAGACAAAAGCATTGCCAACCAGATAGTGCGAGCCGCACTTCCAAAAACCAAAAGTTTGAGCATAAGAAGTTTCCTAAGTCTGCCTCCAATTCAAGGCCATCATAAGTGTGGGACATGTGTATGCTGTGAGGCTACCATGGAAGGCAACCATTTTACCCACAGGGGAATTCATTGGAAACATGACACCTTTTCAAACTGTAAAACAAAAAATGTGGTGTACGGAATCCTATGTCCATGCGATAAACTATACATCGGGAAAACAAATCAGGAGACAAGGCTGAGAATTCAACAACACAAATCAAGAATACGAAAGAATGTGCATAATGCCCCGCTGGTCAATCATTGGCATCTTAATAACCACACGGAAAAAGATGTGAGATGGACTGTCATCTCAAAAGTCACACAAGATAGCCGAGGAGGTGACCTGGATGCCAAATTATTAAAAAGGGAGGCCATGCTCATCATTAAATTCAATACGTCAGTGGACGGTTTGAACGAAATCTCTGAGTTCTATAATTTGTGAACCCCTTCAGTTGGTCTGGCCACTATTCATCTGGTGATTTTCAATATGCACACATTGCTTGGAGAGGCTTTATGAGTCAGTTTTTTACTGACGCTCCCGTTGGGCTCATAACTCGCCCGCACCTAATATAGAGCTGACTCACGCTTTTGCAGTGAATGCGTATGTTTTTTCAATAAAGCGTGGTGTTGTTTGTATCGACAACACATCTTCATTGAACTACACTTCCCTTGAGCCTTCGAGCCTCTGTCCCGTTGTTCTAGGACTTTTTCTGGATATTTTGCGGTCGATTACATTGAAACGGCAACAGCTGAGAGTCTTCCGATTTCGCAGGCTAGAAATAAATTCTATGCAGATAAGATGATGCACGTGATACGGATCTGTCCATTATTTTACCGAAACTACACCATTATACATCTAATGATTTCTAACATGCACATATTGCTTGGAGGAGGCTTCCGAAGTATTGTTTTTCTGACGCACCCGTCGGGTTTATAACTCGCCCATACCTAATACTGAGCTTATTCACGCATTGCATTGAACGCATATGTTGTTTCCAATAAAGTTGCATGTTGTTGGTTCCAACAACACATCTTCATTAAACTACATTTCCCTTGAGCCTTCGAGCCTTAGACCGGCCCATCTGGTGGTTTTTAGGATATTCCACGGAGGACTACATTGGAATCAAAACAGATGTGATTCTTCTGATTATCGCAGGCTCCATTGGTTTTTATGTTAATTTCTACGCTGATAAGTCGACGCATGCGACACAGATCTGTCCAATTTGTTGACGAAACTACACATCCCAGAATCCCCCCCTGGCGGCTACACGGGCAGTCAAAACGGATGTCATTTCCTGTGCAAAGCTCACTACAATGGCGTTTCTTGCACGGACTGGGAGTGCTCCGACGGCTTTGTGAGGACTGCTGAACAGGTAAAACGGCACGTAGACCTACAGTTCAGCGACTAGATGGAACTTGCTAGCGGTGAAATAGTTTAAATAACGGAAGGCTTGCGTTTATGTCTTCCATCCTCTTTAGATTACACAGTCTAAGATTCACCAAAGAGGGACTTTTTCTACAAAAAGTATGCCGAAACTTAAATCGTGAGCACAGTCAATTTATACCGGGATGCCAGATGACAGAAGCATCTTTTGAGACATCACATTAGCCTGACAAGTAAGATTTCTATTTAAAGTGACAACTGCACCTCAAAGTCTCAGGGCAACAGCCTTGACTTTTTACTGACTCCCCCCTTCTTTTTCTCCGCTTTCTTCCCTCTTTGTCTGTAGGAATCCTGACGGATTTATGCTTCATATTTAAAGCCTTTATTGTGCACTTTCAAGCTGTAGGTAAGATGTCCGAGAAAGGTGTGCGGTTCTTTATTTCTCTGATTTGGTTAGGGTCATTCGGTTTAATTCAGTGTTGTGTCCGTTTTGTTTCAGATAGTGTTGGTCCTGATGAGAATCCCCATAGGCGAAGGGATTCGAAACGCGTAGACCTATCTTCGCTTTTGGCCAATCATCTGCTAAACAACTAAATGCAATTTATTATAAGTATTGTAAATGATATTTGCTGATGGCCTGATGTATTTTGTACATTCAATTGTAAATCGTTTTTTCTAACAGTGTGGAGTTAGTGTGTTTGTGAAGTTTGAGTGTTTTTGTCTGAGTGATTGGAGTATGCTAGTGGTGGTGTCGCTTATATATGTCTATGTAATGTAAATATCAATGATGTATTGTTCTATTATTTGTGAAATGCTTTAATTGTTACAGTGAAACCGTGCAAATCAATAAGCTAATTTATTACATGAAAATAATTTTGATTAAATTCAACAAAAAAGTGGTTAAGAGTGAACCTGTTTTATTCTGTTTCTGTTCTGCACTATTTCTGTTTTGTTAATTAGTCAGGTGCCCAGCGGCGCTCGAATGAGTTACAGCAAAGGGACGATGTGATTCAGTTTATCCTGGATATGATTAGAAAAGGCTTACCCAGGGTGTCAATTGCAAGGAAATTAGCTGGAATTGCATTCATGGGTAAATTGCCCTGGGGTTACATGCCTTCAGCGGGTGACTTGGACTCAAGGATGCTAGAAGGGTGGGCCAGGGAGCGTTGCCAGCTGAATGCGGTCAGGAGACTCTTGTCATGGCAGTTGCTGAGCAGCGTAATACAGATTTTGCCTGGGATTTGCACGGACGCCTTCGCGCCATGCCGGTTTTCCACATTGATGGTGGATGTTTTTTGGTGCATTTAGAGTGTCAGAGTTGTTAGGGGACAGAAGGGGTGGGGGGACTTGGGTGGGAAGATGTGGTCTTGCGAGATGCTGGTATACATATATGGTTAAAAAAAATCCAAAAGGGATCAGAAGGGCAAGGGAAAATGGGTGTTGTTGCAGGCTTCATTGCCTAAGCTTACTTGCCCTTATAGATGGGGGCTTCACTGGCGAGCAGCATCCAAGGAGAACGGGGAGTCCGTTTTTGAGCATGCAAATGGGGAAAAGAGTTACAGCCTTCCAACTGCTAGCTGTGCTGAGGAAGGCATTGAAGGAATTGGGCATACACGGTGCAGGTATTGGGGACACACTCTTTCCGGATTGGGGCAGCATCTGAGGCAAGCAATAGAGGGTGGGGACAGGGTGATATCATGCGCTTGGGGAGGTGATCTTCAGATGGTTAAGCAATACTTGCGCAGCAGGGATCAGAAATTTAGCGCGGTTGTTAGAATGCATAAGTTCACACAATGTTTCTCATTTCAGGTTCGGTGGCTGGCCCCCCTTTCGTTAGAAATGTCAATCGGGGTTATGGGACACTCTTTCTTGAAGTGGGCGCACGTACAAGCACGAGAAAGTTATTTCAGACAGACTCTTGGTTTAAATAATAAACTGTTTAAAGTGTTATGGGAAGGAAAAGGGAGCATGTTTTGGAAGGAGCTGATTCTGTGTCTTAACGGTCTGCTGGTTGGGGGTCGGTGTCCGGACATTTTGGTTGTATATTTGGGTGGAAACGATTTGTGTAAAGAGAAGAGCAAAGTCCTGAGGAGACGCATGAAGAGGGACTTAGCACTTATTAAACAACAGTGGTCAGGGTGTTTTGTGGTTTGGACTGCGTTGTGCCCCGCCGGGTCTGGCGGGGAGCAGTTAATCCAGGAGCAGGGGACAGAGCTAGAAAGAAGCTTAATACAGAGATGTCTCGTTTTTGCGGAGAATTGAGTTTTGGTTGAATAGTGCACAGGGACATTCGTTTTGATGCAGTGGAATTCTTTGGAGGAGACAGGGTCCACTTGTCAAGGCTGGGAATGGACCTTTATTTGTTGGAAATTTGGGAGGCCTTAGCCAGAACGTTGAATGTTCAGAGCCACCCTAGAGAGTAAGAGGCCTATAGGACAGGGGGGGGGGCAGAAAAAAAGGAGGCTAGGCAGTAGTAGACCGTCACCCCCTTTTTCCTGGGTGGCGGGGTTTTGAAAAGTTGGCCAGGGTTGGCACAGGTTTTTCATTAAGTATTGTAAGTTTGTGAGCAGGGGCAGGAAAAGAGTAGGCAGGTAGTCTAAGTTTCAGGATAGACGTTTGTTAGTGATAGTTGCAGGAAGGCATGGAGGGAACGGAGTGTCATTGGGGGGAAAACGTTTAACTGCAATACTGTGTAATGTTGTTGTTATGTTAATGCCAGGGTGGGGGAACTTTTGAGGGGTTCGTATGGGCGGGGGGGTCAGGGGTCAGCTATTTGATGTATAGCGAGGCTTTCGTTTTGTAAGGCAGTTGCTAGTTGGTTATTTTGTAATATACACCTGTTTCAATAAAGCGGCCTTTTTCACACACAAAATGGGTCTCGGTTTGGCTTGCCCCCCCTCCCTCCCAATGCACTAGCGCCTGAGAGTGCGTTCTTTGTCTCGCTTGCAGAAAACGGCTTTACCTGCGCTTGAGCACGGAGCGGCTGAAAAGAACAGCAATTTCGATAGGAAATTAAGCTAAAAGGTCAATCTTCGGTCCAAAGGCAGTAGCGACATTGTAGTGACAATCCACACTCCGTAGACATTCATCTCAGCAGTGCACTGCCAGCATGATGCACCATTAAAATGGGTCCCCGTCTGCCTCGCAAATGTTGTAAGGTAGTCGCTGCCCAAATTGTCGCCAATTCTTGCACCCTGAATAATGGCACTTTACACAGGGTAAGTTGAAGTATTTATCTCTTCTCAAGTTTCTTTCTACAACAGGAGCCCAGCCATCCTTCAGCTTGCACACAAGTAAATAACATGGAATGCAGACTAGTCCTTCACTCCAAGTTCTTACAATCTCCCGATCATTAGCGGATCGGTGTAGGCATCAGCTGTGCTGCTCTTAAACGATCTGTGCTGCTTATGAAATTCGCTCTGGGGAACAAGTGTGGGCTTTTTAAAATTCAATAACGTTTTTATGTGGATTTTAATCACCAAAACTGCTGCTAGTCATTTTTAAATTAATATATAAGCTGTGTTGGGAGTTGCCATAAGTGTTTGGAATCGTGTATTTGCTCATTTTGCACGGGAGGTGGGAAGACGGGAAGGAGCTTTCTTGAATGCCCCGGGGGGACTATTAGCTCTCAGTGCAAGTGGGGGTACCAGTCTAGCAGCGGGGGCCTCTACATTCATCTCTCCTCAAAAGAGGCGGATGACGCGGCTGCGCAGCGGATGCGCGCAGCGGGCGCGCCGCTGGCGCGCCAAAGGCGCGCCTAAGGCAAGCCCGTCTGCGCCCGTCCGCGCCCGACTGGGCCCAGGGGCCAGGAACCCTGGTCATGTAACAAGAGAAAAAATATCATACACTTCTGAACAGTTATATCGGTTAAGAGAGAGGTCACCCTATAACTGCCTACACAGGTTAGTCAATGACTGCTATAAATGCCTCCAATGCGGCTTCGATCTAGACTCCTGGCGTCCGCCCCTGGAGCAGAAATGCCTGCCACCGGTAATGACTTTCAGGATGGCCCTCCTAAATTGCCGTTCATTACCTAGACATGCCATAGAGCTCTCCCTGCTCCTTAAGGAACATGACTTAGACCCCTTGTTTCTTACTGAAACCTGGCTCACAAAGGGTGCTGACTCAGCTGTAGTACAAGCCCTCCCCCCTGGATATGTGATTCAGAGACAGGATCGGGAAGAGAGCAGAGGAGGAGGCCTGGCTATTATTTTTAAAGATAAATTTAATTGTCGAATTTTACCTACCCAGATTCCAGAGTGTGAAAGTTTGCTTTTCTCCCTCGGCTTCTCTCCTACAAGTACCTTTTCCGGAGTCCTCATTTATCGCCCACCGGGCCCGGCGGGCCTTTTTATTAGAGAGCTCCCGGATTTTTTAGCTAAAACAGTTAGCTCTTCTTCAGACTTCTCTGTTCTTGGCGACCTCAACATTCATCTGGATTTATCCACATCTGTAGATGCTGAGGCGATCATAGATAATCTGGGGTCTCTGAAACTTATTTTAAAAGTGCTCGCCCCTACCCATCAGAAAGGCCACCTCCTCGACCCACTTTTCTCCAATATTGAGCGTCTTGTGGTAGGAAAGCATACCCCCTTGCCTTGGTCAGACCATTTTCTAGTCCCTTTCGGCTGGACAATCCAGGAGGGTTGCCAGCCACGGGAAAAAGGGAAAACATGGTGCCGAAATTGGTCCAAACTCTCTGTTGAAGCCTGGGCATCTATCCTCAATAACTCTAGACCTGTGCTAGGGGAGAACCCTGAACGGGATGATTATCTAGTTCAGCAATGGCTGGAATCATCCTTAGATACATTGATCCCGGAAAGCTGGATAACTAGGAAGAAAGAGAGGCTTTGTGTAGCATGGTACTCCCCCAACCTTAGAGAACAGAAACAATTATGTAAACGTCTCGAGAGACGTTGGAGGAGGGACTTCTCAAATGTAGAGAAAACTAAATATAAAGAAGCTATTAAAGTCTATAAAACGGAAATTAAATGCGCACAAGCTGAGTATTATTCAAGCAAGATTATGTCCGCATCTAACTCTCCCTGGTAAATCTTTAAAATTATGAAAATCTTAATCAAACCCCCCTCACCTCCACTGCCTTCAGAGGACGTTGCAGGACGGTGTACTAGGTTGGCGCAGTTCTTTCATAAAAAAATCAATGATATTTACTCTACCTTTACTCCCCCTCTGTCTTCAGGAATGACTTCGGCAGAAGCAGAGCCGCACTTTGCGGAGCTACTCATTGAGACCATTCCACACATAGATATAAACTCCCTGAAAACCTATATGGAAAAATTGAAATCAGGATCTCCAAGAGACGCAGCATCCCCCACGACCCTTTATCGGGTCTCTAACTCTGTTGCACCAACTATTCTAGAACTCATTAATAGCTTGCTGTCCTCTGGAATTGTGCCGTCCACATGGAAGCGAGCTATGGTCAGAGCATTACTGAAGAAACCCCCCTTGGACCCCGAGGTGTTTGCCAATTATCGCCCTATCTCACTCCTACCAGATATTGCAAAGATCTGCGAAAAACACGTTAATCATGTTCTCTCCACATTTTTGGAGGAGAATGATCGCCTACACCCGTCCCAAACGGGCTTTAGACCTCAGCAAGGCACAGAGACAGCCCTGCTAGCGGTGGTCGAAGAAGCAAGGAAAATCGTAGACAGTGGCGGGTCCGCTGCTATCGTATTGCTCGATCTCAGTGCGGCATTTGACACTGTCAACCACCAGCTTCTGATCACAAGACTTAGAGAAGTGGGGGTGTCAGGAACTATACTCAAATGGCTGGAATATTTTCTGTCAGACAGGTGTTTTCAGGTCTTTGAGGGTAGTACCAGCTCTGAAAGAATGCCTTTACGATGCGGAGTGCCGCAGGGCTCCTCATTGCGTCCCACACTCTTCAATGTTTATCTGCGTCCATTGGCTGAGGTGGTAAAACCCTTTGGGGTCAACATCCTTACGTATGCTGATGACACTCAGCTGATTGCATCCCTGAATAGTCTGGATAATACCATGAGCAATTTGGCCAGCTGTTTGGAAGGGATCTCTGCCTGGATGGACAATTCCTTCCTCAAACTGAATGCGGCCAAGACCGAGGTGATGTTTCTGGGCAAAACTGGTAATATGGACATCAACACACTCTGGCCGCAATCTTTGGGGGTCCCACCTGTACCCAAAACCCAAATAAAAAGTCTTGGGGTGTGGCTCGATCATAACTTAAATCTTAAGGAACAGGCACGGAGGGTGGCAGGTACCTGTTATGGCATCCTGAAAATGCTCAGGAATGTCCTTCCTATTCTGCCTTTTGTTGCCAGGAAGCTCTTGGTGCAAGCCCTGATTCTTTCAAGGCTTGATTATGCCAATGGGCTTTACCTAGGGTCTCCAGCCATCACAATAAAAAAATTACAAACAGTTCAAAACTGTGCGGCTCGATTATTGCTGCAGGTGCATAGGCAGGATTTGGTCAGAGCTCATATCAAATCCCTGCATTGGCTCCCGGTGGCGGAGAGAATCCAGTTTAAGTCCTTGTGCATTGTTCACAAGGTACTCTCTGCCAAGGCACCGCCGGCACTTAGAGATATTATTCTCCCTAATAGATCCCTCCGCTCCGAGAAAAAACAGCTAGCCATTAGCCCCAGAGTACTTCGAGCCCGAAGTGGGGGACGCCTCTTTTCCCGCGTTGGGGCTAAGGGTTGGAATCAGCTCCCGGATCATATCAGATTGGAGACCAACCACCTCTCCTTCCGCAAACAGCTGAAGACCCTGCTGTTCTCCGGAACTGTCTGATTGCTTGATTGTTGGTGGCTTGTCTCTAGTGCTGGGAGGCCTTTGGTAGCCATGCGCTCTATAAGTACTATTCATTCATTCATTCATTCATTCATTCAATGCATTTCACCATACAGTGATTAAAGTACAACAGTTTGTTGTGATAGTAAATAGTAAATAGTAAATCGATGACTCTCACATATACCACTTAGTATATACTTTGCCTGATGTCTACATACACCTCTTCACTCAATGAATTATTTGACAAGAGAGGGTTTAACAAGTACTCAGGAAATCTAATTTAAAATTCTTGTAAGATCTTGAAAGACATTGGCACATATTGTCTTTTGAAGCGGACAGATGTACTATAATATGACCGCAAGCAAACAGATCACAGGTTTTGGCTCTAATGTGATCCCTATCCTTTGCAGTTCATATAAATCTCCCGGCCCAACACATATTTCTCAGGCTCTACTGGTCATCACAGCAGCTGAAATTTGCCTTTTTTCATGGCTATCAAACTGCTTTATAATCACTTTAAATTCCAATAACATCACGAATCATGGTGCAACCCAAGCAGCTCAAGGAAATTTAGCAGACAGGACATCTTTTTGTAGTGGTTGGTTGTACGCTCACACCTCCAAACCAGCTGCTACCTCTGAGTGGGACACAGATCACTCTGATTGGTTTTCAGCGAGGCGCACCACCACATGTTTAGCAGCGCTTTGTCTAGTGTATAAGATAGTGATTGGTTATCAAGGAAAGAGACATGGTTTCAAATCTTGGCTTGTGTACTTAACGAGAGTGTGTGAACCTGGACAAATCACTTCAAATCCTTGTCTGATGCTTCTCATATTTGTAGTGGTGGCTGGAAAGTACAGCAATTGGAGAGGCGGGAGAATGGGCTAATACATAAAATAAGTACATAAATAAAATTAAACACATGAAGGAAAGAAATAAAAAAAGGTACTTGACCATGCTTTCAGGAGACACGTCCTCATGGTTCCGGCTGTCTTCTTCTCCTGACATCACATCCAGCTGGGCTTAACCAATCCTAGCGCTGCTCTCATGCTGTTGAGAGCAGTGCCAAGATTGGGGGGAGCTGCCTCTCTTGACACTGGAGGCTGTGTAGGCTCTTAGACAGCCGGGGTTGAGAGGTTTATAGTGCGCATGTCAGGTGGGCTGTCGCAAGACAGCTGATTAAAGGAAAATGCGCACTATAAACAAGTGCACAGGTAGCCCGCCACTGCTGCAACTCAACAGGCTTCGCCTCGTTCTGACACTCAGTTCAGGGCGGGTTGATGCAAAATAAAATGGTAATTAATTATCTTCATTACCATTTTATTTTTTATCTCTGGGACATTTTTGTGGCAATTAAGTAAGGCGACCATGGGAGTAGCTTCAGGGGGGTGTTTGGGGTGCTACAACCCCCAAATAAATGTATTATTTTGTAATTTAGTGAATAGTTGGGTACAGGAGCTTTCAGTCGGATATTGTGAGGTGTCTGTCTGATTTCAGCTGGGATTTTTAAACACTCACTCAGACATAAACCCTCACACACTCTGTTTTGAAGGTCTTAAAACATGAGTATTTTACAAAATAAAATGTTTTAAATACCCCTCACATTCTGCACCCCTTTCTCTTTCCATGGGCCCTTAAGCCCCCCATGCGCTACCTCTAATTTAATAATTAATATTATATGCCAGCCAGGGGCGTAACAAACGCCCCCGCAGCCCCCGCGGTGCGGGGGGCCCCCAGTCTTCGGTAGGTGAAGGGGGCCCCCTCAGCTCTTCGGTAAAGAGCTGTGAGAGAAAGGCTTCCTCTAGAAAGCAGGTGCAGTCTCTGCAGCCTGCTTGCTCTGCGCTCCTCGCGCTGACCCAGGGCAGGACTGAAGAGAAACAAAGTAACAAGTTACATTGTTTCTCTTCAGTCAGAGCCAACAAGGATGGGGCCCCGCACTCTTCAGAAACACCGGGGCTTTCAGGGAGAGAGGTTAGACTTGTAAAGAAGAGCAGGACAGATCACATTCTGCAGCGTTGTGGGTAAGTCTAGCAGTTTTAATTGTGAGTTTTCATTGTGAGCTCCTTCAAAAAACATGCTATGTTGTGGGTTGATAACAAATGCCTGATATGTTTTAAAATGCTTCATTTACATTTCTACAGATAGGTTATCTGGGTCTTTAATTAGTCCCAGCTGTAAATATCCTCCTGTCGCTGACCCTTTTCTTTGTCTCACACCACTAACAAGTGCAGGATATGTTACCTCCTGCCAGGCCCGGTTCTAGAGGGTGTTGTAATCCTCATTGGTTTATGTGACATTCCCCATAGACTTATTTATTGTCTCTGTATAATGCGTGCTGTTATGTAAAGTACTGTGACGCTATGAGTAGCGCTGTACAACAAATGGAATGGATATGAGAGAGGGGCAACGGAGAGATGAGGGGCACAAGTGGAGGGTGGCAGTGAGGGAATCCGAGGAAGAGGTCATGGGGTGGGGAGCTACGGAGAGATGAGGGGCGCTGGTGGAGGGTGGCAGTGAGGGAGTCAGAGGAGGAGGTCAACGGGGTGGGTGGAACTACAGAGAGATGAGGGGCACTAGTGGAGAGTGGCAGTGAGGGAAGCCGAGGAGGAGGTCCTGGAGTGAGGGTGGAGCTGCGGAAAGATGAGGGGCACTAGTGGAGGGTGCCATTGAGGGAAAACGAGGAAGAGGTAATGAATGGGGTGGGGAGCTACAGTGAAATGAGGAGCACTGGTGGAGGGTGGCAGTGAGGGAGTCAGAGGAGGTGGTCACGGGGTGGGGGGAACAGCAGAGAGATGAGGGGCACTAGTGGAGGGTGGCAGTGAGGGAATCCGAGGAGGAGGTCACAGGGTGGAGGGGATTATGGAGAGATGAGGGGTACTGGTGGAGGGAGCAGTGAGGGAATCTGAGGAGGAGGTCATGGGGTGGGGGGGAACTACAGAGAGATGAGGGGCGCTGGTGGAGGGAGCAGTGAGGGAATCTGAGGAGGAGGTCATGGGGTGGGGGGGCTATGTAGAAATGAGGGGCACTAGTGGAGGTTGGCAGTGAGGGAAGCGGAGGAGGAGGTCATGAGGTGGGGGAACTACAGAGAGCTGAGGGGCACTAGTGGGGGGTGGCAGTGAGGGAATCCAAAGAGGTCACGGGTGGGGGGATCTACGGAGAGATGAGGGGTGCTGGTGGAGGGTGGCAGTGAAGGAATCTGAGGAGGAGGTCACGGGGGTGGAGGGGATTATGGAGAGATGAGGGGCACTGGTGGAGGGTGGCAGTGAGGGAATCTGAGGAGGAGGTCATGGGGCTCGGGGGGAATTACAGAGAGATGAGGGGCGCTGGTTGAGGGAGCAGTGAGGGAATCTGAGGAGGAGGTCATGGGGTGGGGGGGCTACAGAGAAATGAGAGGCACTAGTGAAGGATGGCAGTGAGGGAAGCCAAGGAGGAGGTCATGGGGTGGGGGAACTATAGAGAGATGAGGGGCACTAGTGGAGGGTGGCAGTGAAGGAATCTGATGAGGGGGTCATGGGGGGGAACTACACAGAGATGAGGGGCACTGGTGGAGGGTGGCAGGGAATCCGAGGAGGAGGTCATGGAGTGGGGGGAAATACGAAGCTATGAGGAGCGCTGGTGGAGGGTGGCAGTGAGGGAATCTGAGGAGGAGGTCATGGGGTGTGGGGGAGCTACAGAAAGATGGGGGACACTGGTGGAGGGTGGTAGTTAGGGAGTCTGAGGAGGAGGCCATGAGGGGGAGTGGCTATGGCGAGATGAAGGGTACTGTTGGAGGGTGGTAGTTAAGCTATCTACAGAGAAAGAGGTCAAAAAAGAGGTCAAAAAGACGTTTGCACCAGCAATAAAGCCGGCCCTGTCATGGCCTTTCTGTTTTCATTTATTTAATTAACAGTCAGGTGATTAGGACAACTGTGGAGCATACTTTAAAGTGCGTGCTAATTATTTTTACTGCTATATTCAATATTTCAAGTTTGAAGGTGATTTTACTATTGTTTTTTACTGGGAATAGTGAAAGTGGAACTGAATGGTGGCTGATATGGGGCTAGGGCCCAAGGTCAGGTGTGAGATAAGGTGTGATGGAGAAGGGTGGTAGAAAAGTGGATAATCAAGCCTGTAAGGGAGTGTGTTGCAGAGTCAGGGATCAGGTGGAGGTAGTAATGAAGAGGGTTTCTCCCTGAAGGCTCGCACAGAGGAAGCCCGGGTAGTGTCACTTGCTTGATACTCCCACCTTAGAAACTTCCTCTTCCCATCAAAGGGACATTGCATGGAAGAAAAGCACTTTTTGAGAGTGATAACATTTAGAAAGAGACTTTGAAAAGAGTGCGTTTTACTGGGCCTAGTAAGAGTAAGGAGAGATAAAGGAGGGCCCAGAAGCAGGCCTGGCTAGATATATAAGCGATAAATCGGGTCAGCAGTGGCCCACCCGAATGTACCCTTGGCCCACCCAAATAAAAATTCCTGGAGCCGGGCCTACCTCCTGCCCCCAATTTTACCATTCCCCGTCCCGCCCTTCGTGTTAGTTGGCACTAGCTTGGTTTTATTTTACCTTTGCCAATGCTTGATTACTTGCTTCACAAGCATTGGCTGCCGCTGCATGGCTCCCATGTGCTGGCCTCACACTTCGGAGCTGAGGAGACCCGTCCCCTGTTGCTGTAGACGCCTCGGTGCTGTTGCTCCACCCTGGTGTAGGCTGCCAGCTCCTCACCCTGCTCCTAAACCTCTTACTCATCAGCTCACAGCCTCACATCTACCGGGGCACATGAGCTGAGCTACCGGGAGCCGTTTGTGTTGGTCTTGGCACTGTTCTGTGGTATTGCTTGCTGTCCTGGAAGGAGAGAGGGCTCCTTCCTGTCCACCTATAAACAGGTGCCGGGGACTACAGAGAAAGGGGGGCATGTGACAATAAATGACCTAGTATTACATTCTCTCTATAATGGTGAGTTCAAATCAGAACATGCCAAATGTGGCCCTCGGGGTAAACGCACTGCTACTGGGCGCCAGAGACACACAAAAATCACTATTCGACTCCCGGGCATCGGCTAAGCTTTATCCAAACAGTTCTGAAGTGCTGCTGACATGGTATTAAGAAGTCTTTTCTTGCACTTTTTCGTCGAACAGCACGTCACAGAGACCGGTCTGTGTGCAACCCATTAATAAAACAAATTGTACCTTTGCCAGTGGCATAGTGTTAACTTTTGTTGAAATAGTGCCAAGAAACACGCTTATGCTGTTTGTGAGCGCTATAAAACACATAAATTGTACCTATTTCAGCTGCACGCAAGTTACCAACTGAAGCGTGTTACAATAGCGCTTAATGGAAGGTCCGTGCTCTTCATCTGATGTGTGCATAAAATGAAAAGCATGTCATGCGTTGTTAGCACTGGAGTCATAGAAGAATATGGAAGGATTTGGTGTCTTCGTCTTTCTTTTCTCATCTTGGTCTCTTTCAATCTTACTTTCATTACTCTTGCACTTAATTTACTAACTTTTCCTACTTATGCCTACTGCTGATTTTTGTTTCTACTCATATGTTGCATACTTCCTCTTACTGTGCTACGTAACCTCTTAATTTTACCTTTCTCTTACACCTCATATTTGTTCCCATTCTTACGTTTTATTATTCCAACATACTCTTGCTTCCACTTACAATTTATTACGCCTATTTCCTCCTGCTCTTACTCATTTCTCCTCTTACTCCTATTACGTCTTCTAACTGCTATTCTTACTTTTGCTACCGTATTTACCAATGCCCTTATTACCATTAACTTAGTCCTACCTACTCCTACTTGCACTCTTACTCCTGCATACTCCTACTTGACCCTACCTTCCACTACTTTTACATCTACATACTTCAGCTCTTCTGCTTAGCCCTTCGTATGCCTCTTCTTACTCATACTTGGGAGAGGAGTTGGCCTAACGGCTAGGGAGGTCGACCTCGAATCTGGGGAACTGGGTTCGAGTTTCAACAATGACACTGAACGTCCTGTGATTCTGGGCAAATCACTTAATCTCCCTGTGCCTAACAAATATGAATGTGTCCTCATGTAACGCAACTGGTGCTCATGAAAAGCGCTATGATACCCGATACGGGTCAAGTTCGAGCTATATAAAACTCCATAAAATAAATTAAAAAAAAAAAAATGAACAGGATCTGCTCGGTCGCATTGGAAGGTAAACAAGCATTTGCAATGCAATTGGTCTCGCATTTGTTAAAGTTAGAGCTATTGACATTGTAAAGGACAGTGTATTTTACCTATGTGTTTTCTGCTTGGAGTGGAGTGAATGTGTGTGGTGTCAAGTGGACATATGTGGTTTGGATTGGAATTGTTAGTTGTGGAATTGTATTGTGTGGATTGGATCTGTGTAGCGAAATAATGTAATTATGTGGATAGTAATTGTGTGGTATTGAGTGTACTGGAATTATGTGGAGTGGGATTGTGTGTCATGGAGTGGGATTGTGTGTCTTGGAGTAAGATTATCTGGAATGGTATTTTGCGTTGTGGAGTGGTATGTAGTGGAGTTTACTTATGTGGTGTGCTGTTAAATATTATAGCATGATGTGGAATTTTGTGGTGTAGATTGGATGTATGTGGTGTGTTATGTAATTCTGTTGTTGGTTTGAATTATGTAGTTTGTTGTTGAATTATGTGGTGTGGAATGGAAATGTGTAGAGTTGAAATGTGTGACGTGGAAGTGTTCGCTGCTGGGTGAAAATTATGTTGAGTGGTATTATGAGGCATGGTGTGAAGTGTAGTTATGTGGAATGTTGCTACGTGACAGACTGGATTTATGTGGAGTGTATTTATGCAATATGGATGAGAGCATAATTATGTGGAGGTTAATTATGTGGTGCTAAGTGGTATTATGTGGAGTAATTATGTGTGATGAATTGTGTGGGGATGAATTGTGGAATTGTGACATGTGGAATTATGTGGCATGGTGTGGTGTATAATTGTGCGGAGTGGAATTATGTAGCATTTTGCAGAGTTGTATTTTGTGGAGGGTAATTCTGTGTTTTGGAGTTGCGTGTAAATATGTTGTGTGACGTATAATTATATAGGTTGAAGTGGAATTATGTGTACTTGAATTGTGTAGTGTGGAGTGTAATTATGTGGTTTGGAGTGCTATTAAGTTGTGTGGAATGTTATTATGTGATGTGGAATTATGAGGTATGGAGTGAAGTAGAAATATATGTTTTTTCATATTTAGGATTGTAATTATGTGGTATGGAATGTAGGGTTAAATTATTTATAGTTGAATAGTGTGGCATGGAATTATGAGAGTTCAAATGTGCTGAGTTTGGTAGAATTAGGTAGCGTGGATTTGAGCAAGCTGTGCACGCTAAGGCTTTTATGTCATGGGGTATAAAGTTGACGATTGTCTATTTTTCTTTGTAAAAATAATTTGGGCTGTTTCTTTACCTTCCGGTACATTTCTGAACAATTTGTTAACCCCTTCAGTGCCCGCCCCTTTCCCCGCCCTGTGCCGGCCGTTGCATTAGCGGGCGGGGTTTATGACGAGCTGGTCTCGTCATGGGCACAGCGCAACCGCGGCCCATGACGAGACCAGCTCGTCACGGGCATTGAAGAGGTTAAGCTAAATTGTGATGTTTCTTTTTGTGCGTATGCAGGAAAGAACGAGTGTATGTGGAATGTTGCTACGTGGCATAGACTAGATTTATGTGGAGTGTATTTATGCAATATGGATGAGAGCATAATTATGTGGAGGTTAATTATGTGGTGCTGAGTGGTATTATGTGGAGTAATTATGTGTGATGAATTGTGTGGGGATGAATTGTGGAATTGTGAGACGTGTGGAATTATGTGGCATGGTGTGGTGTATAATTGTGCGGAGTGGAATTATGTAGCATGTTGCAGAGTTGTATTTTGTGGAGGGTAATTCTGTGTTTTAAAGTTGAGTGTAAATATGTTGTGTGACGTATAATTATATAGGTTGAAGTGGAATTATGTATACTTAAATTTTGTTGTGTGGAGTGTAATTATGTGGTTTGGAGTGCTATTAAGTTGTGTGGAATGTTATTATGTGATGTGGACTTATGTGGTATGGAGTGAAGTAGAAATATATGTTTTTTCATTTTTAGGATTGTAATTATGTGGTATGGAATGTAGGGTTAAATTATTTATAGTTGAATTGTGTGGCATGGAATTATGAGATGTTCAAATGTGCTGAGTTTGGTAGAATTAGGTAGCGTGGATTTGAGCAAGCTGTGCACGCTAAGGCTTTTATGTCATGGGGTCTAAAGTTGACGATTGTCTATTTTTCTTTGTAAAAATAATTTGGGCTGTTTCTTTACCTTCCGGTACATTTCTGAACAATTTGTTTAGCTAAATTGTAATGTTGCTTTGTGTGCGCATGCAGGGAAGAACGAGTGTATGCAAAAAATCATCCTATGTCTCAGTATTAACTTCCACACCTCTAAACAATAATCCCAATCCTAGAATGAGTTATCCGTTTGCTTTACAACAGTTAGTAAAACAAGGAAGTGCTTTGCGAGTCTGTAAGTAGCAAAGGTTTTAAAGGGACTTGTTTTTGTGCAAAGTATTGCTTTTCCCAGTTCAAGGAAGGGATAAAAAAATATCTTCAGATAATAATAGGGGTGACAGGATGGTGCGATAGCAGAATATTGATTTGGGTGGATCTGGCGAGGACTGCGGGCAGCAAGTGCTTGATACGCTATTTGCATAAGAAAATACTATATATTTTTTTCGTTATCCTCCATTAGTTATTAGTAAGGAAGGGGGAAGAGAAGCGTTCACCGACAGCATTCCGTTAGTCTTAGGGACACAAAGAATGCTGTGGTCTGTGGTAGATGGCGCCCAGAAGGCATAAGTATATGTATCAGGAGCTGCCAAAGAAAGGAAGTGGAAATGCGCTTTAGACGTTGCTGGTGTTGATGGCTACTGTGCGGTTGCAGACTTCGTTGGGCTGACAGTTGGTGGGGAAATGCTACGTTGTCATTGTAGGTTTAATTCATGAATCGCTCATTCTCTCTGGTGTTTGTCCTTGGGGTTCTTGTTGACTGGTGCTACATATGGTATCTGGTTTGCCTTTGACAGCAGGTATGGTTTAGTGGGGTACATAGTGTAAATTAATGTTGGCGTGAGGAAACAAAAATCTGACCCTTTGTACATTTGATATTATTGTGTGCATCATGCAGAGGATGAAAAGTAGCAGGAACGGCTTTGATGCCGTATAGGCTAGCAGGAAGAAATGTTTTGAGGTGGTCAGTTGCAGAGATTGTTCAACATTTTTAAAACTTCCATAGTGGCATTGGGGAGGCCAGCAGCTGAAAGGCTCTGTCTTTACTGGTAGGCAGTGGTTAGATGGTGACCGGTCATCAGTCTTTCTGTGGGTGATGGACAGGGGAGCAGTAGGCGGCGGTCACAGGTTTGCAGTGACATCCGAGGGGTGGTTTTAAAGGCGGGCAGAAAAGCATAATTGCGGGTTTCATAGGGGTGAGGGTAGAGTGTAATGGATGCGTTAGTAGCAGGCACGACGGAAGTGACCTGCGTTTGAAGGTGGTTAACTGAGCGGTCTTCACTTGAAGGTGGGTCATCAAGTAGGAGGATGTGTTTGGTGGGCCGGCTGGAGGCAGTGTTATGTAACTTTGCTGGAGGGCGCAGCAGCATTTACTGATGTATGTAAATCGCTCGATGAGAGGGCGGATGTGACCAATAGAGGAACCAGAATCCTTTTTTTATGGCTGGGGTGAGCCCCTGCAGTATGGCGGGTTGCTGGCCTGAGGGCTCTTGACTGGCGAGGAGAATGGGGGCCCCCTCCATGTACTTTGCAGGGGGGCCCCCTCAAGTTTCGTTACGCCACTGATGCCAGCGTAATTGTCGGGAAACCTGAAGCTCACACCACCCTAGTCTTACTAATCAATGATGCCCCTAGGGGGTAACGCTCCTCCGCTCAAACAGAGGAACCGCCCCTCCATATTTGTTAACATTATCAGTGCTTACAAATTAGCTAAATGCTGTTTTCATGCTTTATAATAGTCGCATATACATTAGAGACATTTACCAACTTGCTCTGCGCTACAACATTGAAATGCACATTTACAGTGGGCCAACAGACATAGCAGACATAGGTTTCCAAAATTACATTTCAAAATGAGGTATTTCTATAAAATGTTATTAAGCACATAAGCACATATTTAACATTTGTAAACACATATATTATGTATTTACAAATGTTAAATATATTTGAAACATTAAGTGCAAGAAAAATTGAAACAGCATCCCAAGTGCTCTGCAATCATAATGTGTTTGATATATTGAAAAACGTTCTTACATTATTTCAACACATGGCATCTTTATGGTGCAAATGGTATTTCTTTACGGTAAAGGTTTCCCAGAGCAATGTTCGTGAACTTTGCACTATCATATACAGACAGTCTCAGTAGTCTTCAAATTACATATACAGCTAGTCAGCTCAAGTTTAATCCTTAAAGAAAAATATACCTAGGGCTTTAGTACGTGGGTACTCACAAACAATTTCCCAGGGACCTCAAAGGGTGGTCTGCAGTGTGCCCGAAGGACTCATTGATGCCAGCAAGGTGGGAGTGGGGCTTTGTGAGGAGAGGGGTTAAGGTGGACGCTATTGCTAACTTGGGAGATTCAGGTGTGAAAAGGAAGTAACTTGATTATTGTATTGAAATTATATAGAATTGCCCAATGTGAAACCAGAAAACCTGGATTAATTCCTGGCTTCCTGACTTCACCAAATTGTGTGATCCTAGACAATGGTATAATTTCACTTTACCCCCTTTTTCTTCATTGTGACATATAAGAGCACCTTGAAATACATGAGTTCAAGATATGCGCTGTACAAAACCACTTCTTGTGTTTGATTTAATAAACTATAATGTTGTCAATGTATAATGACAACCCAGATCTCCCACAAGGTTCTAAGTGACAACTGGCTTGCCTCTTAGTTCCCTATTGGCGTTGTTGTCAGGGTGGGTAGAGTAATTAATGTTTCTATGTTAATTTTTAAAACTATTAGTTTTAAAAATACTTCTGAATGCACTGATATAATCTGAGGTACTAAGGTGAACGCATTTGCATTGAAATGAAAGACACTTTTTTGAATTTCAAAGAGACCTTATCATATTTTTATACCTTTGTTGCAAAATGTCTTTAAAAAAATAAATGCTTATCTGAAGTTAAGTGGTGCAGGACATCTTATTTGCTTCTCTTTTACTTTAATTAGTGTAAATAAATGCTTGTTTGCTGTTTATTCAACATATTTCTGAATTTTACTGCTCGATCAAGAAAAAATTCTACAAGTAGAGGCCAGGAGCTCCGCACTTTGAGTTTCACTGCTTTAGTATATACATCATTCGAAAAATATACAAAATGAACAATTTATGGTAAAAAAGCATGCAGTAGTGAACCCAGCAAACACATGGTACTGCACTCTCCAAGAACAGGTGTGCATGTGGGACTTAAAAAGTGTATCAGTAATAGTCAATGCAAGCCACAAAAATGCATTGCCAATCAGATAGCTAGTGGCCTTAGTTTTAATGGTAGCTTTGTTGTACAACTTGAGGAGAGAGTTTGGTATAGCCAAGAAATATTAGCTGCTTTTCCGTAACATCATTAAATTATTTTTCCCAGTCAACTAGGGATAGGACAGGAAAATTATAACATAAGAAAATATGCTGCACTCTAGTAACAGTCAAAGGTGTTTGCCTCGACAATCTTAATTTTTTAATTTAACGGTTGGACTCAGAGCTCATTTGTATTCACTGTCCAATCAGGGAGAGGCAGGTCCTTTTTTTTATGTAAACAAACAGAAATTTGGATTTTGAAAGGTACTTGACCCGTCTTCTCCAGCATTACTTTACATTTCATGTCAGAAAGTCACTCCTTGCAATGAAAAGAGTGGTAAGATTGTATTACTTCAGAATTTCGGAACTTACAGGCAAATTGGGTGCCAGCTTAGACATCATCTACCAGTCAATTAAAGGTAGAAGGGAGTGGTGCAAAAATCTGAGCCTTCCTTTTTTTATTTGAACTATATATGTGGAAGAATCCTGCTTTTCTAAACACCACTCATGGCCAGTATGGAGCCATTACACAATGAGTAGAGAGCGAGAAAAGTTTGTCCTGGTGGATGGAAATCGTCTGAAGTTCATCTCCAGCACCAGTGGTTAATTTGTAAAAGAATGAGTGCCGGTGCCCAAAGCTCTACTCAGAAGTCAGTGCAATTAATTGGTGTGCTGAGTACCAAAGCAGAGTAGTCTTCATTCCACCTCTGGCCTCTTTAATTCACTACCAGACACTCCCTGCCTCCTTTATCTCACTCTTGCAGGTTCCTGCTTTCTCCCTTTGTTCCTTTTTTCAGTTTTTCTCTTCTTCCTTCTTTACCCTTTCTCTTGCTCTCAATAAAAGTCTGATTCAGAAAAATAAGTGCCGGCCCCCTAAAAATGAGTGCTGCTGCCTCATACTATTCTAAATCTCCAAAGAGCCTAACTCTGTCAAGGTTTGGGTAAGGAGCCATACTGCCCATCGTCTAGAATTTCTTTCTAGACAACTTCCTCTTATGTTATTATTAGGTAATGACATTTCAGGGTGAAAGAGAAGTAGCCTGCTTCATTTGTTGCAGCCAAGTCTGCAGCTTGAGGAGCAGCCCCCTCTCATTTTACCAAAGGGCCTAGAAGTCTCAAATGCACCAACACGTGTTCTCTTAGAGCCACGCCAGAAGCTAAAGAAGGCCCGCACTGGAGGTGTAAAAGTGAGGCCAGAACAGGGGGAAAGATCGGAGTAGGTCTTATAGTGGAGCCTGGGATGAGCCAAGATCAGAGAAGGGGAAAGAGATCAGCTGAGAGAGAAAACAATACATAAACAAGAAAGCAAGGGACCGACAGAGCAAGCTGCGGCCGTAAAAGGAGCTCTTAGCAGCTTTAGTAGTAGAGGAGCCCATTTCATTTAACCAGATGAGGGGTTCTAATGCTGCAGATCAGAGCTTATAAATTCTCCCTACTTCCACAGACAGAGTAATTTCACAGTCATACGCACATACACTCATCATACGCTGGTGGGGCCCATAACACCAACATTCATTCTATTACTCTATCCACACTGAATATGAGAGAGAACTCCTCGATCAATCTGCATCTAATTTGAGGTCAATGCAACCAAATTGAATTGTCTCGAGTCATGATTTAAACAGTTTAAACACATTTGAGATCTCAATAATATGACAAAGAAATAACCACCCGACACTGAAATTCAAACAAGAATTATTTTATCTAAATTAATTCAAGTGAAAAGTCATTCAATTGCAAAATCATTATTCTCATAATTACCTATTCTAGCTAAATGTCGTATTTTAGGTCAGGACAGGTCTCTCAGTAAAGAATCAAAGTCTCTCGAGTCGCCGTCCTCTCAATCAGCATCGATCCTCTTGAGCATAAGTTCATTAAGAAGTGGCCTAAGACCCTCTCTAGTCTAGTTATATTTATACCAAAACTTACATATTAAAAGTAACAAATAAGCTCCAAGCGTCCGTTGAGCAGAGCGAGCAGGAAAGGATGTTAACTCGCAACATTAGAAAAATCTCCGCTCTCGGATATCTCAAAAATAAAAACACGAAAAAAGGAAGTCAAACTAAATATGCAACATCCATGGATGCTCTTCTCCGGAATTATATCACTTATAGTGAAGCCACCGCAAGTTTATCAAAAATGTTCATTTGTGACAATTGTTCTCCTCCAAGGATATCTGGCGACCATCCCAGAGTTGTCGTCCTTTCATAACTTTTAGCTCAGACAGATGCCGAGGTCATATTTTCAACCATATTCAGCAAGGCCTCTCCTCATATTTCATCTACTCAAATGCAGGCTGTAGATGTCGGCCATTTCTCAACAGGCCAAAATGGACAACTTAATTAAAAGAAACACAAAACAACGTTACTACATTATAGTGATTATACAGTGTTAATTCCCACTAATACCCTTATGTGTATGTAATTATCTAGCCATTTGCAACATAAAGAAGCATTAAAGCATATTATTTTAAAGCGCAAACACATAACAAATAGCACTTTAGCCACACTTATTTAATTAATTTGCTCACCAACTTAGTTCACTTATTAATAAAGCCATGCAATTGCATTCCCACGTATAATTCTTTCATTAGTAAGGTTGATTAATTAAAACACTCGACAAAAATTAATACTTAATAATTAATCGTTAGTAATTTTAATTATGACATATAGAAATATAAACTAAAGTTTGAGTTTAAATAGAAAACCCTGCTATATCATCACCACAAAAATCCAACCCAAAAAATGTAGTCCCCTTTTTCTTAGGAGAAATTCAAATGTCTTTTTGCTTTTACATTAAACCTCAATTTCTCTTTCATCATCTCTTTTCGTTTCTAAGTACATGCTTTCCCTAAATTCTTCTAATTCTATTTCTTGTGGCTCTCTTTTCGACCTCTTTTGTCTCTTTTCAATATTTTCTTTTATTATTTTCTTTTTACCTCTCCTGTATCTACAACATAAACACCCTAATCTAAGAATCAATAAAGCAACAATCACACATGTCAATGGAAATAATATCTTACCAAAAATGGTACTACCTATCTTAGCTATAAAATTCTTAACAGCAATCATCTTATTAGCCATTTTAGTCCAGATACTTTCAGCTTCCAGTGGTACTAATTCTTCATGCAAATCAGTAATATTTTTGATATAGACCTTTAGATCTTTGCTTTCATCAGGAATGTAAGTACAACAATGTTGAACTTTCAGCATTCCACAGACTCCACCCTCCTTTGCCAATAGAATATCAAGGGCAAGTCGATTTTGCATAGACATGGCGCGTAAGGCAACCATCTCTGTATTTACCAACAGAAACCCTCCAGCGGTGCTTGTCGATAAACGATCCACCACTGTTGACAGCTTCCGAATTCCATATGCATTTAATGAAATTCCCACTGCTGGTATCAAAGCTCCAAAAATATCTCCTACAATTTCTGACCAAGTTTCTCTTTTAAAGCGTGTTAGTAAATTCAAGTGTTCTGCATCTTCTATTCTATCCATATGAAAAATCTTCGGAAAGACCAGGCCAACATAACATGTGCCATACCAATGGTCAGGCAACCTGTAATAAGCCTTATTCCCACAAATATAGTACACTCCCGGGAAAACTGGATCTTCTCCTCCTTTGAATACCCATCCTGTTGCAATAAAGTATGTATCATGGCACTCACTAGTCCCAACAAAATAATTATCATATTGGGATTTCCTTCTGGTAATGCATAATTTACCCTTCTGTGGTGCATCTAAAGCCAAAGTTGGACTGGCCCCATTCTTCAACTCCTTTCCCATCTCAATGTCCCACACTGTCTCACTCATTTTATATCCTCCTGCCTTTTCATGCATGCTCATTCTCCTTTTCTCTACCATGTCTAGGAAAGCTTTTTCTTCTTCCTTCAAACTACAAGTTAAATTGTTTCTAAAAATGTAATCTAATGTTAATTCTTCTGTTTCAATAAAAATCTCACCAAAAATGTTAGCTTCTTTAGCAGGATTCAGTTTTTTATTCATAGGCAATTGCCCAAAAATGTTATCCTTATTAGACATCTCATAATCTATTTTCCCTAACAAATAAAAAGTACTACTTAACACACTACATGAAATCCCATACGTTGCTGGGAGATGATGATAAGTAACTCCCTCTGAAACGGATGCAGGCAATTGCATACAGACGTAGCAATCCCTTACTTCCTTTGTCTTCACATATTCGTACAATAATTTTGAAAAAACATTACTAGAAAAATCATTAATTGACCTATCCTTATGTATGTATATATTACTAATTCTAGTTGGTACTACTTTCTGTGAACTCTTCCCTATGTTAGTCATATTCTCAGTATGTATTCCAAAAGTGTCTATTGTAACTCTAAAGGTAACTAATAAAGCAAGTACACTCCATAATAGCATTAATAATCCTGTACAGCAGCAGCACATTCTGCACCATCTTTTCAGGAAGGTACATCTACTTTGATTATTTTCTGTGTTAGCCATTTTACTACTTTGACTGTGTCTTTTGACTTAGCCTCTACCACTCCACTACTGAATCTCTAGAACACTAGATTATTACAATCTGTTAATTTTTAGATCTCTTCTTCTTCACTTTTCTCCAAGTGACTCCTTCAGTTCACTCAATTTGGATTTTCATCACTTTTCACTTCTTCTTCAGCAACATCAAATTGTATCAGATCCTGAACATCTGTCTCTTCTCCAATGTCAGACAGGATAACTTTCAGGATTCCAACAGTTTTCTCCTCCTCAACCACTTTCAGTAAGGTCTCCTCTGGATTTCTTCTTCTTCTTCAGACAGTGCCACATACGTCCATTCCGGTGACCTATACTTCTGGTTGGGTTTTCTGATTCTCTTGATCTCCTCTGGTTCCTTTGGTTCTTTTCGTTCTTCTTCTTTCGCTTGATTTTGACTTGACACCTCGTTCACCTGTTCAGCTTTCGATGAATTCACTCGTGTCAGTCGATACCTCAGCCTCTTTATCTTGTTAGGCCAAACATCTCCCTTTACACTTCTTTTCTGTTTCACTTCTCTGTTGTTTCTTTCTCCAATCCAAGTTCTCTTTCTCAGAACTCGACCCTCTGGTATCTCATTCTCACTCTCATCCGATTCTGTCTCATTTACCTCTTGTTCATCAACGATTCTCTCTTTTCCCACAGTCTTCTTCTCCACCGATTGAGATTTCCCTACTACTGTCCCTCCTCGGGTCTCCGACACGCAATCTTCTTGCTGTCTACTTGTCCCTTCACCTAGCTTATCATAGATGTTCCCTACACCTCCTCGGGGGTCTTCCGCAATCTGTCCCTCTCTATCTTCTTCTGACCCTACTTCTTCAGAAGTTATCTCAGGTGGATTCCTCTCAATCTCTTCATTTGACTCAGGTATAGTCTCTGTGGAATCACTCTTTTCTTTTCTTTCTTTCTCTTTATTTTCCCCACTGCTCGTTAGAACTTCAGGCACTTTTCCAGAATTTGAACTCTCTTCTGAGGTTCGCAATGTTTTGTCTTGAAACTCTTGAAGCTTCTTCTGGTAAGAAAAAAGAATCACCTGACTCTCTTTCTGACTCTCTCTCCCCCCTTTCAGGATTCTTTTTTCTTCTCACTGTTTCAGTGTCTGCATCATCGCTGGAATCTGACTCTTCAAAGTACTCCTTCCCAGTCCCATCCTTTGGGTTTGGAACTCTCAGAGTATGACTTGCATGAATCCAGTTCTTCACTCCAGCACACTTTACAGCAGTCGTCGTAGTCAGAATGACTTGTCTTGGCCTTCCCCACCTTGGAACCAAGCAATTTCTTCTTCTGTGCACTTTTATTCTCACCCAGTCCCCTGGACTCAGATCATGGGCTTGCTTCTTTTCAAGTGTAGTGGCGTCTTCTCCAACCTGGTGAAACACAGAATGAACTGCGTCAGCCAGGCCTTTACAGTAATCCAAAATCATGTAATCAGTTATTGTCATCAACTTGTTGACAGGCACGAATGCATGTCTCATTGCACGTCCCATTAATATTTCATGTGGACTCAACACCGTAGTTCTGTCTGGAGTAGATCTAATAGTCATCAGCACTAGAGGCAAGACATCAGGCCATTTCATTCCAGTGGCTAAGCACATCTTGCCAATTCTGTTTTTGATTGTGCCGTTCATCTGCTCAACAACGCCAGAAGCCTCTGGTCTGTATGCACAATGTAGCTTCTGCTGTATGCTCAATGCTTCATAAATTAAACTCATGAGCTCATTGTAGAAATGTCCCCCTCTGTCTGACTAAATTGTCACTGGGAACCCGTACCTAGGAATCAACTCTCTCAACAGCAACTTGGCCACTGTTATTCCATCATTTCTCCTAGTCGGATATGCTTCCACCCACCTTGAAAACAAACAGACTACCACTAGAACATACCTCAATCTATTGACCTGGGACATTTCAATGAAATCTATTTGCATTCTGGTAAAAGGACCTCCTTCTCTACCTATTGTTCCTAGGCTCACCACTGTCTTCTTTCCAGTATTGAATTGCTGACAAATCAAACATCTTTGACAGATGCTCTCTGCAATCAGCCTGAACTTTGCATTGTACCAGGTCTGTTTAAAGGACCTAATCATAGCATCCCTCCCCATGTGTCCCTGGCCATGATACATTCTTGCCATTGTTGACAACATAGAATTTGGCATGACTGGTCTTCCATCCCTATAGATCCAAACATGATCTTTTTCTCTTGGTGCACAACCTGCTTTGATCCAATCTCTCATTTCCTCATCTCCTGCTTCATCCTGCAACTGCCTCACCTCATCCCATGTTTCCAGAACATTAGTAAACATCACGGAACAAAAAGACATCTCCTTCTCCCTTCCCCTGTTAATGGAATGATTGTTCTTTGCACAATACTGTGCTATGTCATTTGCAAACCGATTACCAAGAGTAACAAAATCATTTCCCTGTCCATGAGCAGCACATTTTACAACTGCTAGTTCTTTAGGCAGCTGTATCGCCTCAAGCAATTTCCCAATCACTTCAGCATTCTTTATAGGAGTTCCACTCGAGGTCAGGAAACCTCTTTGTAGCCAAAGCTGGCCGAAGTCATGAACCACTCCAAATCCGTACTGACTATCAGTCATTACAGTCACTCTCACATTTCTTCCAATCTTGCAAGCTTTTGTCAGTGCCACCAATTCCGCTACTTGAGCAGATTTAACTCCTTTCAAAGGTGAAGCTTCCATAACTTCTGAAACTTTACACACCGCATATGCTGCACTCAGCACACCCTCTTCTGTTCTCAGACACGATCCATCCACAAACAGTACATGATCACTCTCAGGTAGTGGCAGATCTCTTATGTCTGGTCTCGGTTTTGTACAGTAATCAAGCACATCCAAGCAATCATGATCAACATCATCTCCCACACTCACATTTTCAGCATCTGGCAACAGTGTTGCTGGAGTCACATTCACACATCTTTCAAGAGTCACATTTGATGCTCCCAGAATTATTTTATCATATTTAGTCAGCCGACTATGTGACATATATTGAGTTCTGCTTCTTGTCAAAAGAATTGCCACATCATGAGGTACGAACACCCGTACAGGATATCCCATTATTATACCCTCACTCTGTTCCAAGCTTCTGCATGTAGCAGCTACTGCTTTCAGGCAACCTGGTAAACCCACAGCTACTGGGTCAAGTGTTGATGAGAAGTACGCAATTGGCCTTCTCAGACGTCCATGTTTCTGGATTAACGCTGAAAGTGCACATCCATTCCTCTCACTACAGTACAGCTCAAACTCCTTCTCATAGTCTGGCATTCCTAGAGCAGGAGCTTCACATAATCTGCTCTTTAATTCTTCAAATACTGCCATTTGTTCTGCATTCAATTCCAATGGGTCTTTTACTTCACTTTTGGTTAATTTAATCAGTTGCTTTGCTATCAGGGAAAAGTTACTTATCCACTGACGACAATAACCCACCATTCCCAGAAACATTCTCACTTCTCTCTGGGTCATTGGGGCTCTCATTCCTCTGATAATTTTGATCCTGTCAATGGTCACTTTTCTTAGACCTTTTTCAATATTGTGTCCAAGATAATGTACTTCTTTCTTGCAAAATTGCAATTTGGCTGGAGATACCTTTAATCCTCCATCTGCCAGATGATTCAGTAAAGCTATGGTATCTACTTCACAAGCTTCACGTGTCTTTGATGCCACAAGTAGGTCATCAATATACTGTACTAGTACTGAGCTTTCAGGCATAGTCAGACTTTCCAAAGATTTCTTCAGCAACTGATTGAATATTGAAGGACTCTCTGTATACCCCTGTGGGATTCGGCACCATGCAAAAATACGCTGTCCAAACCGAAATGCAAAAATTGGCTGGCTGTCATGATGCAATGGAATTGAAAAGAAAGCATGACACAAATCAATTACTGTGTACCATTCAGCATCATGAGGAATCTGATACAAAATCACTGATGGATTTGGCACAATGGGACAGCATGATACCACCATTTTGTTAACTTTTCTCAAATCTTGTACTATCCTGAACTTCCCATTAGGTTTCTTCAGTCCCATTATAGGTGAATTACATGGGCTACTCAGTAACTCTCTCAAAACACCTTGCTGAATCATTTTATCAATTATAGGTGTTATCCCTTCAATTATCTCTGGTGTCAATCTGTATTGTGGGATATTAGGATAAGTGATTCCCTCTTTCACTGTAATCTTTACTGGATCTACATTATTCATCAATCCCACATCCTCTCCAGTAAAATCCCAGACTACTGCTTTTATTGTGTTTCTCAATTCTTGAGGCAAGTCATCTGGATTAAATACAGCATATGTTCCAACAATCTCACTTTCTCTATTATCCAGAGTCATCCTGTATAAGACATCCTCATCTGGTGTCTCAAAGGCTATTCCATCCGGAGTACAAAAAATTGTGCAATTCATTTTACACAACAAGTCCCTACCTAACAAGTTCACTGGACTAGTGTCGCACACTACAAACCTGTGCATATCTGAAAATTTCCCTATCCTTACCCTTACTGGTTCAGTAAGACGAGTCTTAATCTGTGTATTAGACACACCAACCACTTGGATTGCTTCGTCCGAGAGAGGAAGATTTCTTATATCTGCTGACCTGACAGTTGATCTCGTCGCTCCTGTGTCTACTAATAAAGTAACACTTTCCCCATTTATTTTCCCATCTACAAATGGTCCTGCCTGGTCTATTTCTAGAGTTGCTCCAAGTATGCACTCTTCCTCCTCTCTTCGGCACCGTCAGTAGTCCCCTTCAGACTCACTCCCCTCATTTTTTAGCCAGTATTGTTGTACTGGATTAGTACGTCTCGGTTTGTTTACCTGTTCATCATTGTAGAATCCCGAGTCTTGATTGTATTTCTGGGATCCTCTGTTCTGTGGCAAGGGCGGTTTTGGCTCTTGATTCTGCTGCTTGACAACCTTCTGCTGTTGCTGCTGATGATTACACCCCTCGTTCTGCACCTGTTGGTTCAAGGATTGATTTTCATTATTCACTAATGGTGGATTTGTACACTCGGATCTCCAATGCCCTAATTTTCCGCAGTTGTGGCACGGAAATTTCTTCTTCGCCTCTTCGATGTTCCCCTTTCCTTTTCCTGTACCATATCTAGGCCTATTTCCTGGATTATTTGCTTGTTCAACCAGCTGTGCTTCTTGTCTTTCTGCAACCTTCACCTGTGCCACCATTGCTTTTTCCTTCAGCTTTCTTTGTTTCGCCTCAATTTCATCACTGAAGTACTTCGCATGTCTCAAGATCTCATCAATCTTCTTACTCTGCCAATCAACTGTGTGCTCACGTATCATTTCACTGATTTCAGGTCTCAAGCCATATACAAATCTGTATACAAAATGACTCAAATCCTTATCACCCAGATATTCATCTCCACTGAACTGTTTAAAAGCCAGTATCAACCTTTCATGGAAAGCATGAACTGATTCTTTTGCTTCCTGATGTGTTCGATCTATCTTTACCCAATCTGTCTCTTTAGGGGGTACCTTATTCTTCAGAACACAATAACTTGTTCGTATTTTCTCATAACCTCCGGGTCTGGAGCTCCTGTTCTTTGATCTCTCGGGTATTCCTTAGCAGGCCAATCTACAACTATTTTACACTCTCCCCACAAGTCTGCTGGAACAATTATATCAAACAGACTATTCAAGTCAATCCACAGCACTTTTGACAATTTCACAAACCTATCTACCTGCCTATACCACTCGACGGGCTTTTCTCTCAGTCGAGGGAAATCATTCGTAAATGACAAAATATCCTGTCTAGTTCATGGGACATGTACATATCCTTCTCCAGGAATCTCTCTCATAGGATAAGCATCCACTGTTTTTTCCTTCTCTCTCATGGGGAATGCTGAGTAAGTTCTGTCCACTGTATCTTCCCTTTTCTTATACCACCTATCCTTCCACTTTTCCACATCACCCCATTTTCGCAATAAGGAAATCATTTCCTTAACCCCTTGCATGCCCGCCCCTTTCCCCGCCCAGTGCCGCGCTTTGTATTAGCGGGCGGAGTTCATGACGAGCTGGACTCGTCATGGGCACAGCGCCACCGCAGCCCATGACAAGTCCAGCTCGTCATGGGCACTGAAGGGGTTAATCTGCCCTGTTCTGCCAACATCATTTAGATTCTCAATATCCTTGTCAGAAAAATCCACTCTGTAAGGCTTCTGCAAAGCTTTCACCTTGTCCATGTCAATTCCCATTTCACTCGCTATTCCTTTTAACCTGTCATGTGTATTCTTAGCCCTCCAGGTGATACTCTTGCACATGAATAACAACTCTCCATCATGATGATTTTTCAACATTTCTGTAGGAATTGTTCCCGCTATAAGCTCCTCCAGTTCTATACGCAACCTGGCTACATCAATTGCCTGAGAATCTTTATCCTTCTTTTGGAGAACTTTCAACCAATCATTCAAATCCTCAGCCGTTATTTCTGTAGACTTTTTCCCTGTACTCACTTGTTCTGCCATCCTCTGTGGTTCCAAAATTGATCCTCCCATCATAACATTTCTTTCTACACAACCAGTATTCAATCCTGAATTAGGTTGTACATTTGACTCTCCACCACATGTGTCATGTCTCAACTGATTCTCTCCCGAAGAACCAACTTGTCCATTTCCTACATATGGAACTGTTAAACCACTCTCACTTCTCCTTTGATTATCAAAAATTGGCATAACCGGACCTATGGTTACAGGCACTGTAACAGCTTCTAGATTCTTGGTCAATTCCCTAATTTTCTCTGTCAACTCAGATGTGGTTCTTGCTAATTCTCTTGTTTTTTCATCCTCAATTCCACTCTCTCTCTCTCGCTCTCTCTCTCTTTCCCTTTCCACGAAAGAGCTACCACTTTTCAGATCAGGTGTCACAACTTCTGTTTTAACGATTCGCAAAGTATCTCTCATTGGGGTAGCGACTGGTGTTCTCACTTCTGGTTCTGGTCTATATGGAGGTGGTCTCTTGTAAATCATGTCATCCAAGACTTCATCCTCATATTCATTAGCTCCATACCTTGTCAATTCTGCATCATGTACCTTTTCCGTACCTTTCCTCCCTTCCGTTTCTTCAACAGTTCTCATAGGATACAGTCCCTCTGACATACTAGCATCTCGCCATCTCCTCATTCGATCATGATGAGTTTCCCGATCATATTTTCTCCCAAAAATGTACCTATAGTTACCTCCACTCCTCTGCTTTTCTCGCTCATGCACCTCATCTTCCCATTCTACCAATGCCTCGAACTGTGTCGGCCTTGGTCTGGGCTCTAGACACATCATTTTTTCCCGTAAATTTCTCAACACGGCCAGATTAAATGAACCATGTTCCGGGAATGCTAAAACACCATCTTCTCTAGTATATTTAGCCCAATTGTCTAACCAAATACAGGTATGATACCCATATTTCGCAACCATGAAGGATGCAGGGGTTCTTGTCGGAGGTAGTAATTCACCCTCTCTAGTTATTATGTCCTTATCCTTGTCAAACCACTTTTTAATTTTACTGAACAAGGATTTCTTCTTCTTTTCCTCTGTTTGGTAATACATTTTCGCGTTTACCACAACCCTCTAGTCCTTTCCTCAACTGTACGATCTTTTGTCCAATAACAGCGCGACTTACACTAACGCACCAATCCCGGAGCGTCTACCTCACCCTGTACTCCTTCCAATCCCTGCGCGGCTCACACCAACGCACCAATCACAGCGCTTTCGCTGTTCTAACCCACTGTCCAATCACAGCGCGGTCTTTCTGACGTCAGTAGTCGCTGCAGTCGCTTCTACTCCTGTCTCCTGTCACTCGTCTACCCCTCCTTTACAGAACCTTCTCAGTAGACTCTGTTTCAAATTCCACAAATCTATTAGTTACAACATATAAACATCTCCATTGTCTGCTCCGCTAACCACAGAATAGTAAAGACCTTTCCCACAAGAATCCCGCTTCTCTCTAGAACAGCGCTTACCTCTGCTCTACTACGGAATTATTACTTTCGTTGACACAGTAGCACATCCCTCTACTCTGCTCTTCTAACATGCATCCATTAACTGTTTCCTCCCGGAATGTTCCAAAGAGTTTCACAATTAACTAAATGCCCATACATTCACGCACTTTCATACCAGAAAATGTAGTACATTTATACAGAATCCTGCCTTTCCCGAGAACAGCGAACAATCTGTCCTACTACAGAATTATAACATACGTTAACCAAGCAGCGCTTTCCTCTGCTCAATCCTTCAAACAAGCTCAGAGAATACCTATTACTTCTCCAGCGGTAAGCTTTAACGGCGAACCTTACGGATCCTTGGGACTTAAGACCAGAGTTTCACAGATAATCTTTGCTACCATACACACTTCTTTTATACAGAAAATATATCTCTAATAGTAACACACGACGATGTCACTGAATCCGAACCCAGACAATGCGACGCGCAACTTCAATTGTCACACGCTTTTCCCTGCATTCGTACAGGGCCAACAATCCCGTCTTTCCCGAGAGCAGCACTCACTTCCCTCTGCTCTACTACGGAACCGTCACCGACTCCCTACATCCCAGAAGCCGTACACACTACATATAACTCAATACGATACGACGACTTCAACATTTAGTGTTAGTACATGTATCAACATCAATCAATAAATCAATAAATCCAAAGCCTATGTACAAGCAATTTATCAGATCAAGACAATAATCAAAACCATCATACTGCTACCAGGAAACTGCTGCAGATCAGAGCTTATAAATTCTCCCTACTTCCACGGACAGAGTAATTTCACAGTCATACGCACATACACTCATCATACGCTGGTGGGGCCCATAACACCAACATTCATTCTATTACTCTATCCACACTGAATATGAGAGAGAACTCCTCGATCAATCTGCATCTAATTTGAGGTCAATGCAACCAAATTGAATTGTCTCGAGTCATGATTTAAACAGTTTAAACACATTTGAGATCTCAATAATATGACAAAGAAATAACCACCCGACACTGAAATTCAAACAAGAATTATTTTATCTAAATTAATTCAAGTGAAAAGTCATTCAATTGCAAAATCATTATTCTCATAATTACCTATTCTAGCTAAATGTCGTATTTTAGGTCAGGACAGGTCTCTCAGTAAAGAATCAAAGTCTCTCGAGTCGCCGTCCTCTCAATCAGCATCGATCCTCTTGAGCATAAGTTCAGGAAGAAGTGGCCTAAGACCCTCTCTAGTCTAGTTATATTTATACCAAAACTTACATATTAAAAGTAACAAAGAAGCTCCAAGCGTCCGTTGAGCAGAGCGAGCAGGAAAGGATTGTAACTCGCAACATTAGAAAAATCTCCGCTCTTGGATATCTCAAAAATAAAAACACGAAAAAAGGAAGTCAAACTAAATATGCAACATCCATGGATGCTCTTCTCCTGAATTATATCACTTATAGTGAAGCCACCGCAAGTTTATCAAAAATGTTCATTTGTGACAATTGTTCTCCTCCAAGGATATCTGGCGACCATCCCAGAGTTGTCGTCCTTTCATAACTTTTAGCTCAGACAGAGGCCGAGGTCATATTTTCAACCATATTCAGCAAGGCCTCTCCTCATATTTCATCTACTCAAATGCAGGCTGTAGATGTCGGACATTTCTCAACAGGCCAAAATGGACAACTTAATTAAAAGAAACACAAAACAACGTTACTACATTATAGTGATTATACAGTGTTAATTCCCACTAATACCCTTATGTGTATGTAATTATCTAGCCATTTGCAACATAAAGAAGCATTAAAGCATATTATTTTAAAGCGCAAACACATAACAAATAGCACTTTAGCCACACTTATTTAATGAATTTGCTCACCAACTTAGTTCACTTATTAATAAAGCCATGCAATTGCATTCCCACGTATAATTCTTTCATTAGTAAGGTTGATTAATTAAAACACTCGACAAAAATTAATACTTAATAATTAATCGTTAGTAATTTTAATTATGACATATAGAAATATAAACTGAAGTTTGAGTTTAAATAGAAAACCCTGCTCCAGCACTAATGCTTGTGGGGCCAACAGGGGTGCAGGCACCTGTTCTATTAGTGTCTAACTAGGCCTTGAAGAAGGGCTACACTGCAGGTATGAAGGGAAGCCCTCCAGCAGGTAGGAGAAGCAAGGGGTGGGAGTAAACTGGAGACTGGGGATAGGGAAAGTAGGGGGAGGAACTAGTAGCAGAATAGAGTAAATGGTACACCTGAGGGGGGAAAACAATACACATACAGGAAGAAAACTACAGACAGATCGAGCTTCAGCTCCTAAAAATGGCTATTTGTCACATTTAGCCAAATATATGAAGCAAGATACTCTGCAGTTCACTGCTGTTGTTCCTCTAAAGTATAACTCATTTTAACTATAGGAGCTGATTGGTGTTTTATTGTTTTTGTCTCTTATGTTTTTTCAGTTTTTTTGTTATCGTTCATTAGGCACAGAGTGCTTGCCTTTAATCCCTTAATTCCTACTAACTGCTGTCAAACCAGCAAGGGTGTGTAAAAGCAGGTAGTGCACGTGACATATTGTGTTGCTTTTTTCTGATCATGGGATCGTTACCAACCTTCATACATCTATAAACATAACATGTTGCTGTTTCGCACTCCCTTTTAACTACCAGCATGGGAACACATCAGAAGGAGCAAGCTGCGACCCACCATGATGGTCACATATCCCCATTGTACCCTCTAGCCTAGGCCTTGTAACTCAACCTGAGGCCCAGGGCCAAGCCCTGAAGTGTGTAGGGTGCAGCACACACACTCTCTACTTGAAAATGGACTATTGTCCATGTCCTTGGACATGCACATTATTCAATGGTGGCAGAGTACCATTTTTCTGACTGATACTACTAAACAGACCTTTGTTCTGTTCAGGTATGGGTTTGGTGCTTATAGGCCCCACTCAAGTAAAGTTAAGCTTGAAAGTAATGCCAAGACCCCGCACAGTGTGCTTGTCATGTACACACTGTTCGTGTGGTGACTACAATCAGGACTCCATGGTTCTGGTGAGTGAAAGATTCAGATCCAGGTGAACCTACCCATTCCACTCCACATCTCGATATATTCTACCTCTTCTGCTCCCCTTCTAGTTCTTCTTCTACCTCCATATCTGACTCTGCCACTACCGATCTATCTTTTGACCTCTGCCCCTCTATCTCTCCATCCCTATCCCTCTTTATCTGCCTTGTCATCTTTCCGACTCTGACTATAATCTTCTACCTCTGTCGATATCTGTCTATACCCCCCTACCTCTGTCCTGCCCTCTTGACCTCAACACTACAGCCTCTACTCTGTACCTTTGTACTTTGACCTCCAGCACTCTCTCAGCATGTTTACATATATTCATAACTATCTCTTCCCACTACATTTGAACTTCTGCCCCATTCCTCTACCGCTCCACCCCGTACCTCTAATCCTCCACCATGTGATTCTCTATACCTATTTTTCTAGCCCTCTTTCTCCATGTCTAGCAATATATTCACCTCCTCTACATCTATCCCTTTATTCCCACCCACCTACCTCTATGCTATCTAGTATCCCCTGACTTTTACCTTTCTGCCTCTGCATATAACCCTCCGCTTCTACCGATGCTTAAAGGAGCTAAAACCAAGGCGGCATCCCATGCAGGAAGGCAGCTTTGGAGGAGGTGGGAGGGGGAAGCAAGACTGACATTACCAAGGAGTTTGACCTGAAGATATTTCATTTTATGTCAAAAACAGGAAAATACCCTAGAAATGGTGTGGCTGGCTGTAAGTAATGGTGTGCAACTCTTTTTTCCCTCTGTCCAATCGTGTCAGTTCCCTTTTGGTACCATGGAATTCCCCTACACTTTATACATCACTTAGGTCAGTGGTCCCTATTTCTATTTTACTGTTCTCCCATGACATCTTTGGTTTTTGCTCCACATAGGTGCTGATGGGTTCTCTCCATTGCAAATTGACATTTAAACCTCTGTGACATGGAATGTATGCATGACCAAAGCACATCTCCTTGCATCCTCCTCCCTCGACAAATGAAGATGTTCTTGGTGCAACTTCGAAATGTTTTGGAGAGATGTCACATGTTAAGTATCTCTTTGCCTTTGACCCTGTACAGTGCTCTGCGACCTTTTGCCTAGACTTGCGCTATACAAATACACATACAGACATACATACAAATAATAATGCTAAGAGACCTTTTTATGCAGATCTCTAGTTCACGATGGTCTAGAGAGACTAGTTTTGACTGTTTGGATTTGTAATTTTATGTTATTGTTTGGGGCATGCTAACTAAATTACTTTTTCAACTTAAAGTTAAAAACATTGGATGGACATTGATTTTTTGTGTGTTATTGTGGATTTTGCAGAGTACTGATTTTCTCTGTCCCTTCATTGTTCATCCTCTTTGCAGGGATTTATTTTGTCAGCAGCAGGTGGGTTCCCCTTTGTTTGAATCAGTTGTTTTGCTACTACTGAGAAAGACCTTGTTAATGCAGACATTGTTCCAAATACAGTAGGAATAGACTTTCTGTGGTGTAATGCCATGACAAATGCAGTAAAACGGGGTTTTCGATTGTGAACCTTCTGAAAAACACAATAGAAACAGGTTTTACAATGTGAACCCTCGGACATATATAATAAGAAGAGGTTTTACAGTGTGAACTCCATGACACAAGAGGAAATGAATTCACATTAACACTGAGAGACAAATTTCGAGTTCGGAAGAGATGTATGATTTTTATTGTGTACATATGTAATATGTTGTTTAGTATTTAGTGTGTGAATAAAGTGTGCTTCCTTTTAAAAGTAACATCAATGGCTAGGAGTTGATGATATAAGAGTTGTTTTGTTTTTTGCAGAGTTCTGAGATTTTGACCCACAACCGCTCCCTGAGTACATCTTGTACTCTTCAGCTTCTTCACCCTGAGGATCAAGCACTAAAAGGGTGCATTGGGTGCTCAGTTTGGGCCCAGTAGTAAAGTGTCAGTAGGACACCAGATGTATGACTTCAATTGTCTCAACTGAAAATACCCTAGAAGCACTTTGCTGCCTCCTGCTCTAAGCCAGATCACTCTGCATGTACACCATTAAAATCTGGGAAACCATCACCACCCTCACCCCTGATGTTATCTTCATCACAGAGACCTACCTCAATCCTTCCTCCACCCGACATCGCCACCATGACGCCCAACAGCTACAAGATGATACAACGGCACGGCATCAACAAACATGGAGGCGGCATCGCCATCATCCACAGAGAAACCAACTGTTGCAACACCACCGAAGACGATACCACACCGATCATGAAACTACTCAACTTCCAACTCCAAACCAATAGCAAAACAACCATCAGAAGCGCACTTCCCGACAGATCCCCGGGACCACGCCCCGGCTTCTGCAACACCATCTCCGAATTCATCACCATTCTCGTCATTGACTCCAAGTAATACATCTTCCTTTTTGACCTCAAATTCCACCTTGAGAACCCCAAAGACGCAAACTCCACCAACCTCCTGGAGAGCATGAGGAACATTGGCCTCACCCAACTGGTCACCAACCCCCACTGAATGTGGGATGCACTCCTGACCCAATGTTTACAACCAGCGACAGAGTCAGGTACAGCTACGTTAACAAACTCACCTGGACTGACCATGCCATTATCCACTTCACCATCACAGGATCCCCAGGCACCACCACCAAACCTCACGGATCTTACCACTGCTGTTAGAAAAAAGTGACAGAGACCCAATGGAAGGATGCCCTCAACATCAGCCACCCCGCAACCTACCTCGCCAACTGACCTGACAGTCGCCCCTATCAAGTCCGCCAAGACCAGCAGATCCACTAAAGCCGCCAGCTGGTATACACCAGAACTTAGGATTATGAAACACAAGTGCAAACGGCAACAAAGTAGATGGTGCACCGGCAAGGATCTCACAGACCGAGCCACCTTCAAGGCAGCCCTCAAAAAATACCAATAACAATTAAAAAACAAGACAAGAGGCTCCCTCACAAACTGCTTCGGAGCAAGCTTCATCCACAACAAGGATTTCTTCAGCATTGGCACAGAGTTTTATCTGCCAATCAGCCACCGAGAACACGATCACCCCCTCCCAGGAACTCTATGACACCCTGGGAGACTATTTCCACAACAAAATATCAGCCATCTACAGAATCTTCGAACCTTAACCCACCGACTTCAGCTGCCTCTTCTCGCGAACAGATGCCACCCACAACCATCCGCTCACCTCATGGGAATAACTCACCACAGCCATCGTGAGTTCCATCTACTCAAGAGCACCCATGGACCCTGCCCCACCACCTCTTCAACGTCAGGAGCACAAACATCACTCTGATGCATCCATCACCATGGCTGCCTTCCCAGACAGTTGGAAACACACAGAGGTCAGACCCCTCCTCAAGAAACCCTCCACTGACACTAGCGAACTCAAGTACTACCGCCCCATCTCGCTGCTCCTCTTCCCCGCCAAAGTCCTTTAGAAGGCTATTAACTACCAACTCATCAAACAAATGGAGAGAAACAACCTGTTTGACACCTCCAATACAGGTTCCGCGCCAACCACAACACCAGGACCAGCCTTTTCGCTGCCAACAATGACAATAGAACTCTCCTCGACCGGGGAGAAACAGCAAACCTGATCCTCCTCGATCTCCCAGGAGCATTCAATACTGTCTCCCTCCTCACACTCATCAAGAGACTCCACCACAACAGGATCCAGGGAGATGCTCTCAAATGGATTGCATCCCTCCTCACAGGACGAACCCAGAGAATCCGCCTTTCAATTTGGAACCCAAGATCATCATCTGGAACCCCATCCTCTTCAACACCTACATGACGGCACTGACTGACATCGTCAGAACCCAGGCCATCAATATCATATCCTCCGCAGACAACAGCCAGCTCATCATCTCGCAAGGACCAACTTCCACAAATGCATGATGAGTAAGACCGAATGGATGAGTACCAAGTGCCTGAAACTCAATACTGACAAAATGGAAGTGCTGATTTTTATGGATGTCTCACCATGGAACAACACCTGGTGGCTCACCAAACTCGGATCTACAGCCAAACCGACAGACCACGCCCACAACCTGGGTATCATTCTGGACAGCAAACTCACCATGAAGTGCCAGATCAATGCAGTATCCTGCTCTTGCTTCCACACCCTCTGCATGCTCTAAAAGACCTTCAGATAGCTCCCCGTCAACACCAGCAAAACTGTCACTGAAGCCCTGGTCACCAGATGACTGGACTATGGCAACACGCTCTACGCAGAAATCACCACTCCACTTCTAAAGATACTCCAGATGATACAGAACGCAGCAACCAGACTCATGCTCAACCTTCCCAAATAGACACACATCACCCCCATCCCAGGAACCTCCCCTGGCTCCCCATCCAGAAAAGATACCAATTTAAGATGCTGATGCACACCAAAAAGGCCCTCCATGACCAAAGACCAACATGTATCAATCACTGCCTGAACTTCCTCTAACCCTGCAGACACCTGCGCTCCACCTCTCTCTCTCTCCCTCGCACTCACTCCCCACATCCACCGAAGCCACAGTGGAGGACGATCCTTCTTCCTCGCCGCCAAACCCTTCGAACAACCTTCCCCTTCACCTGCGAACATCTTCTTCAATCCCGGAATTCAAAAAGGGACTCAAGGCCGTGCTTTTTGACTGATCCCAGCAAGAACCTAGCACCTGGAGGCCCTTGAAGGTGATTAGCAAGTCTCTACAAATCTGTATTGAGTGATCAATTGAAGAATAGTAACCCTGATTCCCATGAAACTTCCCAGAAGCAATTCACACATTCCACACAAACTGTAGTGAAAGTGTGTTGTCATTTCCCAATTCCTCAGTTGAAAACAGCCCTACCCGTCCACTTCCCTAACATCCGATGCTGTAGCTTTGTAAACTCCAACAGCTGCAGTGCCTGTCATTGCTGAAACAAACAGCAATAACTCGTCATTCAACCTATGTCAGCATGGTACAGCGTGGCGTGATATGCTGTGGATTCCCTACTTCTAGGGTAGCAGCTGAGCTAAAACCTAAGAATATTTCCGCATTTGGAGGGAGCTGTGTGCGTGTTAAACACAAGAAAATGGCAGTGCATGGAGTGGGCCAAGTTTGTTGCAATAAACAAACAAATGACAAATCTGCTGTGGTGTGCTCCCTGCCTTTTCTACAGTAATTATCATATTGTGACTGCTGTTGGTTTCCCCAGAGCTGCACCCCTCCATCCAGGTGGGCAGTGGCAGCAGGGGGTGGGGGAGTTATACTGCACTATGCTGGCTTATCTGGTGTGCAAATATGGTGCAAAATGACTGTGGACTGACACCAGTCAGGGAGAGCAACTGCTAGAAACTGCTGTACAGCTGTTCATTGGAGGTCAAAGGCAGATTCCAAGAACAGATAGTAAGTGTCTGTGAGCACAAAAAGGCCCCAAGAAGGGGGCTGAGTTTCTGTTCACCAGTGTAACATGTGCTTAGTGAACACAACCGTTTATGTATGTGATTTGGGGGTCAGTGATCTGTGCAGGAAGGTGGGGGTGGTGGGTGTTAGAGGCTTACCAGTGGTCACTGGCCAATGGTTCTCAAAAGTAAATACCTCACCCCCAAAACCTTGCCCCGCCTCATTAGAGAAAGCAGACCATCAAGGCTCACAAAGACACGAGGACTAAGACTTAGGAAGGATTCCTGTAGGTTTTCAAGAGTAAGACTCCTCCATCGTTAAATAAGTACCCAGTGTGGCCTCACAGGAAACGATAGGGAAACTGCTAAAATCCTTATGGTGGAAAATCAAAGCACCCTATTACAGCACTCCTCACACTGCTCCACACTAGGAGTCATAAACCCCAGAAGCACTCTCTCATCCCTCAAAGAATACCAGCCACACACTATCAGAAACCTTCTCAGTCCTGCACATTCCAACAGCCTTGCACTAGTGACGGCACCGTCACACACAAGAATGCAGCAGTCACACACTGGCAGAAGCACTCTTCATATCCGTTATAGACTAATAGTCTGATCCTTTTGAGAGAGTTCCTCACACTACTCACACACAAGCAGTGTCACACTACCAACGGGACTCACACACACCGTAGACTGTCAAACACTACCAACCACACTCACACCCCTCATTGGCTATCAGCCTCCCACTTCTGACAGCATCCTTGCACCCATCACAGACAGTCACCCACCACCAAAAGATCTCTCACATCCTCCACTAACCAGCAGTCACACACTACCTGCAGGACTATCACACCCACCCCGTCAGTCACACACTGTCAGAGATACTCTTGAGAGGCACACAAACTAGCATCAAAACTGTGTGTTCTAGCTGATATTGAACGTGCCTCTTTATTGACTCGTGAGTTTGTGTGAGTGAAAGGCCTTATTTGTATCTTGGTGGACAGGCCATAGTTTAATGACAGCAGAGACTACTCTGTCTCTGCCAAGGTGAAACTTCTCCAATGGCTCAGTGGAGAAAGGGCTGTCAGAGAATTGGCTAATGTCGGCACATCTAATTTAGATGGGTGGGCATATAGCCGTTTTTTAACACAGCGAGGAAGAGGTACTGAAAAGTGCTCAATACCCCCTCACCAGGGAAGGAAACTCCCACGGCGATGGAAGCACTTATTATTTTATTTTTTTCAAAAATAAAATCCCTCTTTGGTATTTTCTTTTTGAAAAAAAAACCAGTAACTATACAGTACAGCTCAGTGATCTTTGATGAAGCTGTTTGTCAAAGTTACAATGCATTGACAGGAACCGCCCAGATGGCCAGTCCTGTTAATGCTTGAAATGTGTGCTGGCCCGACAGACATATACAATATTGCCAGTTAGCACCTCCACCAGGGTGACACAGCAATTTACTCCATCATCCTGGAGGAGAACAGGCTGGCTAGCTAAATTTAAATTATCCCCTAAGTCAATGGGTAGATAACTAAATGCATGAATGCAAGGATGCGTGGCTGTGCATGGAAGCATGCCTCAGTGCATGGGTGCATGGATGCATGGCTGAGTGCATGGATGCGTGGATAAGCCATCGGATGGATGGAAGACATAACGGCTTTGCCAATGCTTGTTTTACTTTTGTCAATGCTCCTTTGCTGTATTCACACTGTAACTGGAAAGCATTTTATTACTGAATGTCATGGGATCTGTATTTGATGTGGTAAGACCTTTTTATTCAAGACCTCAAATGTTGTCTGCAAATGGATACCGGAGCTCACCGCGCTCTCTAAACCAGGAACTGGCTCTATGCCCTACTTGAAGACTTGGCACCGTGTGCATAGAGCCATTTCTGGGACTGCTTAATTGGCACAAAAGTGCTTTCGTGGAATTTGAAAGCGCTGGCTTTTGTGCAAGCACAGAGAGGGATTTATTGAAGACGTGCAGCAGTGCGTGCCAGGTCACCCCGATGGCCACTGCTGTAGAAAGCCCTCCGTAACCAAAGGGAGACTCAAACACACACTTCCTTAGGTAATCACGTGCTCTCGAATCCGAGAGGAGGCAGGACTTTCATCAGTGGATCACTGACATTGATGACGTTTGGAACTAAGCAAGCAGGTCTAATGCCTGATCGGCGTCCACTGTCAACATTACATCATTTGCAAAGTTCTGTTCTGATGTGACACTTAGAGTAGCAAGGATGCCACGGGCCCTGATGCAAACCAGAAAACACGGGCGGTACATCCCGGACTGGATAGAAAAAGACAGCTATGTTTGGTGTGCAGTGGCCACCTAAAAGACCATGGGCAACAGGGCTACTGTACCTGCTCACTAAGGGCATCTAAGCCCCACTCTTGTAAAACATGTATGACAAGTCACCTGTGACTCTGGTCAACAGACGTGTCATCAGGGCTCATCTTGATTTATAGTTTCATGTAGCACCAGGGCCAGATTGGGCAACTAAAGCAGCCCTGGCAAAACAGTACAAACCAGCCTCACTCCCTTCCTCCCCTCGCTATATTGCTCTCTTTCTATCCATCTATTCCCTTTCATTGTCTCCTCTGATTTCTTTCTCTCAACCCCTTCCCTCTTTTTCTCTGTTTTAGATGCCCCCATGTGCCTGCTGCAATTAATCTCAGGGAGATTAGAAAGTTAGAGGTACCCTGGGGTCTCTAAGCCGGTCGCCAATTACTCCAACCCACTGGGGAAACACCAGATGGAATAAAAGGCCAGTCTGGACCTGTGTTGCACTTGATGGTTTGAGTTCAGGAGGTTTACCTACCTTCTATTTCACTGCGTGTGCCCCTTCCCTATTAGATACATGTGTGGTAGGTACTTAGTGCACCCAGCTTCTGTTGAGTGCCACTGGCTGGTTTGCTGCTGTAAGTAACTGGTTCTTTATGTTGTATACCAATTATTGGTTATATCGAGTTCAGGGATTCCAGAAGAAGTGTACAGGGCTTCTATGCAAACCCAAAGTGCTTTAATTGTGGTAGTGTGGTCGAGCTGCCTTAAGCCTAACACAGAGGCGTGTAAGACATTTGTTATACACACAGTGATTAATAAATGACATATGACTCAAAAAGGAGATTCACACCACCTTTAGAAAAATAAGCTTCTTTCTAGCTTTAATTTAAGACCAAGATCTAAGATAAAAGGTGAGTACATTTTTCATAAGAGATACTTTTCACTTTAAATAAGTGTACACAGTGCAATTTTCAGTTCAGCAATGTGTGAAATTTTCAGTTCAGCAATTAGGAAAACAAGACTGCAGTTTTGTAGGTAAGTACACGATTTACAAATCCAGTCTACAGGGTTTCAGGTCAACACAAGGCAAGGTTCAAGTTAGCACGAAGACTGCACCACCAGCAGCACAGGTGCGGCGGAGTGCAGCAGTCATAATCGGAGTCGGGTGCCCAATGTTAACCAATGGAGCCTGGGGGTGATTGAAGATAGGATGTTTACAGGTAAGTAAAAGTGGTGTGGGGGTAAATCTCCAGGGGTTCAGCCAAGCATTGGAGGGGCCACAGGGCAGCACCAAACATCCACCCTCAGCGGCACAGAGGCAGCTGGGTGCAGAGTGCCAATACAGCGTCAGGTTTACAATGCAAACCAATAGAGGAAATCGGTTTTGAAAAAAGGCTGCAGACTCTGGCCAGGAAGCTGGACGACTAAAATCAACAGCCGTCCAGGTAAGCACTGATGCTCGGGGACATAGGGATATCATTGGTCGAGCGCCTCAAGGCCCAGAGTTGTCGGGTGCAGGGGTGGCCTTTGACATCACAAAAAGCTTACCAGAGCAGGAACTCGTTTAAGGGGGGTCTACGGGTTGAGGCTTCAGGCGTTGGTATGGTGCCCAGGAATGGGCAACCCTTATTGGACCTGGGCTCAGGGCCACTTGGGAACCTTCTTAGGACTGGTAGGTCACGTAGACTCGGGGTGGAGGCTTCGGGTGCAAAGATGCGTTGGGTGGTAAGGTTTTGCGGTTTTGCAGGGGTCAAAAGTCCTTGGTTGTTGGTTTCTTGTGGACAGGTCCGCTGTTGACAGGAGCTCTTCATCTTTTGGGAAGACAGGTAGCCCTCCCAGAGTTTTGGAGACCACTGGGCCTGCAGGACGAGTCAAATTTTGTAGCAGGGCGAAAGGCAACAGACAGACTGGCAGGGTTGAGGGCCGAATCAGTCACTGGTCCTTCTTCTTTCTTGCTGTTGCGGCTCTTCAGTGTCCGTACTTCATGGGTTGTCAGGAATCTCAAATTATTGGTCTGGGGGCACCACCTAAGAACTAGATTTAGGGGTGTTACAGGGGAGTGACTGATAGGGACAAATGGGTCCTTTAACTGGGGTGTCTACACCCTCTATTATGCCACCCTTTTGTGGGAGGGGGACATAGTTCTAGCCCTGATTGGATAAGTGCCACCATCTTTAAGATGGTGGGAACTGAAAAATGCTCTTCACTTCGCCAGCACCTGAGGGGTGGAGTTGGCAAAGGGTGGCACACCTCCTATTCTTACTTAGTTTTCCCGCCGGTTCTCCTGACAAAAGTGTGGGTTTGAACCGGGGGCTGCCATCTGCTGCTAGCAGCAGAGGCCGGGGCACATTACAAAGGCGCCAAGGCCTTTGAAGCTTCCCTCTCATGCACTGTGCCTGTCTGGGGGAGAAGGCGTGACACCTCCGCCCAGGATGGGCTTTGTTTCTGGCCTCAGAGAGCAGGGGCTCTCACCCAATGGGATAAGAAACATGTCAAAGCAGCCTGGCGGTGGTAGACTGCCTTAAGCTAGTCAGAGACCACACCAGGTTTGTTAGGTTTTCAGGGGCACCTCTGAGGTGCCCTCTGAGTACATGATTTAATAAATCCAACACTGGCATCAGTGTGGGTTGCTTGGTACCAAACCCTCCGGGGTTCATGGTGCTGGGGAACTGGAGTTGGGAGGTTCCAGCCCATGTACTCTCTGGAGCTTCCCTGGCACTTACAATATTAAGAATAGACTTAAATATTGTAGGGGCATATCCACTCATGCAGATATGCCCACACCTGAGATATAGTAAACCATGCCTTAAGACTTGTTAGGTCTGCGAGAGGGGTGACTTACCTATACCCTAGGCAGTGCTGCTTGACATGGCACACAGGCAGTATGCCATGTTGACTTTGTCTCTGCACCATGGCAGTGGCAGTTTAAATGGCCTTGGTGAGGGGTCCCTTGAGACCTTCTTCAGTCCCAATACCCGAGGTACCTGAGGTACCATTTACTAGGGACTTACAGGGGTTTCTGAAGTTGTGCAAATAATGGAAATGTTTTAAGGAAAGAACACTGGCCTGACACTGGGAACCTGAAAGCAGGGATTCCTTACTCTACAGCCAAAGTTGAATCAAAAGGCAGGCAAAAAGTGTGTGGGTGTCTGCAACAGAAACCTACTTTCCTACAGTTGCATATTCAGCCAGGATTCGAGGTTTCTTTATGTGTTCTGATGTTTGAGAAAAGAAATATGTGAAATGTATTAGTGCCTTGTGTTGTGTTAAGGGTGGCCTTGATTACATGATGTGACTCTACTGTTTTGGGTTTGCATTTAGGGTTTTGTTTAATGAGTGCTGAACATGTCGGTAAGCATTTGGCTGCAAAAACATACAGTTTGGTCCATTTGATACTGACCCAAATTCCATGTCTTTGCTGTGCTAAATATTTGTGCCAATTTCAAGTCACTTATATTGTGCTATTTGAATATTTACCCCAGAAACAAGAATTTCTTTCCAGACAACTTCCTCTTTCATTATTAATAGGGAATTACATTTTGGGGTAAAAACGGTGAAAGAGAGGTAGCCTGCTCCATTTATTGCAGCCAAGTCTGCAGCTTGAGGAGCAGCCCCCTCTCAGTTTACCAAAGGGCCTAGAAGTCTCAAATGCACCAACACGTGTCCTCTTAGAGCCACGCCAGAAGCTAAAGAAGGCCCGCACTGGAGGCGTAAAAGTGAGGCCAGAACAGGGAGGAAGGTCGGAGTAGGAGTTATAGTGGTGCCTGGGAAAAGGGAAGAGCCAGGATCAGGAAAGGGGAAAGAGATCAGCTGAGGGAGAAAACAGTACAGAAACAAGAAGCAAGGGACAGACAGAGCAAGCTGCAGCCCTAAAAGGAGCTCTTAGCAGCTTAGTAGTAGAGCCCATTTCATTTAACCAGAAGAGGGCTTCTAATGGTTTTGGGGCCAACAGGGGCGCAGGCACATCTTCTATTAGTGTCTAACTAGGCCTTGAAGACGGGCTGCACTGCAGTTATGAAGGGAAGCCCTCCAGCAGGTAGGAGAAGCAAGGGGTGGGAGTAAACTGGAGACTGGGGATAGGGAAAGTTGAGCGAGGAACAAGTAGCAGAATAGAGTAAATGGTACACCTGATTGAGGAAAACAATACACATACAGGAAGTAAATTACAGACAGATCAAGCTGCAGCCCCTACAAAGGACTTCAGGCCTATTTAGCAAAATATATGCACCAAGTCACTGCTGTTGTTCCTCTAAAGCATCACTCCTTTTAACTATAGGACGCGAATGGGGTTTTTATTGTTTTTGTGTCTGTTATATCATTTATGTTTTTCCTGTTTTTTGTTATGGTTCATTAGGGACAAAGTGCTTGCCATTAATACTTTAATTCCTACTAACTGCTGTCAAACCAGCAAGGGCGTTTAAAAATTAGGTAGTGCACGTGGCATATTCTATTACAAGCTTTCATACATTTAAGCACATGACATTTTGCTGTTTGGCACTCCCCCTTCATTACTAGCAAGGGGAACACATCAGAGGGAGCAAACTGTGACCCACATTGTGGTCACATTTCCCCTTGGCATGCCGGAGCCTAGGCCTTGAGCTAAACCTGAGACCTAGGGCCTAGCCCTGGAGTTTGGAAGGGTGCATCACAGACACTTTCTACATGACATTGGACTATTGTTCATGTCCTTGGACATGCACATTATTTGGTGGTGACAGAGTACCGTTTTTAGGTCTCGCCTTGCTATCGCGTAAGCGATCGCAAAGCGAGACTATAGGGGCTTTTAAAAGTGCTCCCAAAAAAGCCGATTGCATTGCTAGCACGCGCACAATCACGCGCTTGGTGCCGCCATGCACTCCGCTTTTTGGGAGCACTTCAAAGGGTTTGCTCCCCCGCCCCCAAGCGCGCGCGCGCCACGCTCCGCCGGGCTGATCACAGATTAGAATCACCTGAACACGTTTTCCCTTTAAAACACCGACTTCCTCACATTACTGGCATGCATGCCGGGAGCTACAGGACACTAAGTAAATCCTCGGGGCCAGGATACTTGATGAAGTAAGTCGTGTGCATGAGAAGAGGTCGGGATAAAAATCCACTGCACGTCAATGTTTCTATGCCGCCGTACCTCTGCTGTAGCAGATCTCTGTTGTCTCTCCCGCTACCTCATGCATAGGGAAAGAAAGGGGTCATGTCTACATGACCCCTTTCTTTCCCTATGCATGAGGTAGCGGGGTCGTCTTTTGAACAGAATTTTTAATTTATTTCGCACGGTTTTAAAACACCCGACCTTCCGCCCACAAATTAAAAGAACAGGATACCTGCGAATGGACAGAGCTATGGTGGTCATCATTGCCGACAAGAAAGAACACCTAGTGATCTGGGGGAGGTAATCTTGTTTAAACTTGTTAGGGAAGCTTTTGATCCACTTTAACCTGTAATTTCGCACTTCTTTGCACATTGCACTTGTTATGTTATGTTATGTTATAGGGTACTTATATAGCGCCTATCACCACCGGTCTCTAAGCGCTAGACAGAAGACCACGAACATAACGACGCCTCAAAAACCATCTGCCTGCTCCAATTAGACCGAAGATGTTAACTTTCCGAACAGATATGTCTTCAATTTTTTCCTGAAGGAGAGTAGGTGAGAGTCTTCCTTCAGACTGGATGGAAGATCATTCCAGAGTTGGGGAATGAGTACTGAGAGGGCACAGCCTCCTTTGGTTTTTAGATTAAATCTGGGTTGAGCCAGATTGGAGACAGACCCCGAACGTAAGGGTCTACCGGGAACATACTTCCTCAGGCGCTGTTTGACATATTCTGGGGCATTGCCAAAGAGCGCCTTGTGGGCCATGCAGAGGCCTTTGAATTGAACCCTAAGCTTCACAGGCAGCCAATGCAGTTTACGAAGAAGTATAGTTGCGTGCGAGCTTCTAGGGAGAGAGAAGACCAGTCTGGCTGCGTCATTCTGCACACCCTGCAGTTTCCTCATCAGCTTCTGTGATAAGCCCAGGTACAAAGCATTACCGTAATCAAGCCTCGAAATGACAGTCGCTGAGACGATGGTTTGCAGCGTGGAGGATGACAGAATGGTGGTAAGCTTACGTAACTGCCGCATCACGGCTGTGCAGGAACCCACCACAGCCGACACTTGAGGGGCCATGGTCAGATCCACCGTGGCTGTTGCCGATTGACTGGAGGGCGGAGACCAGAACAAAGACCCACCCTCGCTAGTGACATATTTTGGGGCGTGGAGGAGGCGGGTGTTTTACCGCTCCCCACCATTTAAACCAGGTGCTGCCACTGACGCGCAGCGGATAGGGGACTAAAGGGCTGTGACTTCCAGCCTGGTGTGTGACTGCTGGTGCGACTACGCCCACTGCGCTGCTATTTCGTTTTTTTAAACTTGTTAGGAAAGCTTTTAATCCACTTTTACCTGTAATTTCGAACTTCTTTCCACTCTGCACTTCCGGTCCCCACCCCGGTCCACCGCGACTGATGCCGATTGAGTGGAGAGCAGAGATCGGAACAAAGACCCACCCTAGCTAGTGATGTGTTTTGGGGCGCGGAGGAGGCGGGTGTTTTACCACTCCCCACCATTTAAACCAGGTGCTACCACTGACACGCAGGGGATAGGGGACTAAAGGGCTGTGACTTCCAGCCTGGTGTGTGACTGCTGGTGTGACTATGCGCACTGCGCTGCTATTTCGTTTTTTAAACTTGTTTGTATTTGCAGCACGTCCACACAGGACAATGGCGGCCGCTTTTTGGATAGAGCGCTATGCCGCTCTTCTTTAAAAGTGGCTGCCTCCTATCCCCACAGCACTCAAGCACAATGGTGACGTTCTTTCACTTTTTTTTTTTTTTATAAATTTGCATGCTGTCTTTAGGGACACAGCACTCAACAATACAATAGGTCTTGCTTTTGCCGAGGTTTAACATATTGGTATTGTAAATGACAATGTCTTTTAATATTATAAAAGGTGTTGCCATTTACAATGCCAATAGTTTAAAATCTCGCAATTGCGAGACCTATTGCATTGTAAATGCTTGTTCTGATTGATAGTGCTGTTAAAGTCGAGGCCCATTTGCACAATTTCTCTCCAAAGAGGATAGGTCTTTTTAGTAGAGTGGGCAGTAAAATAAATCAAATCACTGGTTCTCATTTCAATACAGTGCAATTAATGTGGTCACACATTAATCCACTCGACTCCTTGATGTGAGTTTAGTAAATTTAATTATAAGTTCAGAAATCAATGTAAATCAACCTTAGTAAAATTGTATAAAAGTACAAAAAGATCATAGTAAGTCAAAATCTCCTTAAGAGATGTACCCTATATATTACAAAACAAATGACTAACTCTAAGGAAATAAAGCAGATAATCAGAATAAAAAAAATGAAGATTAAATTGCATAAGGCAATTCTCTTTAACGAACATGAGTAACCTAACTTTCCCTACACTTACTTAATAAGGACAACCTTAAGCTAAAGCATTAAGTAAAGACACAATCGAATAAAGAAAGGAGAAAGGTGTCAGCCATCAGAGTCTTCAGTAGAAAACACTCTGACAGTGGGTTAAGTAGATTAATGTCACACAAGCTGTAGCATAAGTCTGCTCCCTAAGGAAACCCAAGATGGACTCTCTCCCTAACTAGACACAGCACATAATGTAATCTGCCGTCGACGTGACACTCTCATGTGGCTCCTCCTTGGGAAATTTCAATAGCTCTGGTACAAGTGGATACTTCAGCACGGTTTCTCAGCCAGATAGCACATTATCCCTTCTCGTCCTTGGCCATTCCTTTCCCATGAGTACTCCTCTCCTCCGATATGTTATTTTATAAGTTTTATAGAGCGCATAACTGCCCCAACAAAGGGGCGTCCCAGTGCTAATCACAAACTGACATGGAGCAGACCGAGCGACTCACAGAAGAACAGATTATGTAGGAAAAAGATGGGTTTGCATGGGTTTACGTAATAGCGTGTGATTTTGGATGCTTCTTATAGACACAGGGAGGGAATTCCAAAGTTTAGGAGTGATAGCACCTGCCCGCTCTCTCTTGACCCAAGGAACAACCGCCAAGTGCTGGCTAGTAGAACGCAGCTGGCAGGTGGTTATATAGGGCGTAAGAAGATTAGCTAAAATGTCAGGCGATTGGAGATTCATGATTCTATGTGAAATGCAGAGTGCTTTGATATGGATACGTTTCTCCACCGGAAGCCAATGTAATCTGCAGATGGAATCAGAGGTAGAGCAGGTTCTCTGCAGACAGGGCGGCACCCGAATCGCAGCATTTTGTGCCCTTTGTAGGTGATGTATCTCTGCTCTGTTTGCCCCTAGGTACGAGGAGCTCACATAATTCAGCCTAGATAGAACAGTGGCCTGAATGATCACCTGACAGATGGTAGGATAAAAAAACCCAGCAGGGGTTTTAGACCACGTAGAAGCCCAAAATAGACACCAGCTACCGCTTTTGTTTGAGCCTGAAAGGTCAAAGCAGAGTCGACCCATACTCCAAGATTTTTATCTGTCTGCTTCAGGGCAGGCGGGAGGCCCAGAGTGGATGGCCACCAACGCTCGCTCCACAGATAATTATCTTTACCCACCAACAAGATCTTGGATTTACTGGCATTCAGTTGAAGACAGTTAGAGGTCATCCAATCTGCGACAGCTCTTAAATCGTCTTTGAATCTGGTTGAAAACATCCTGTGCAGAGTTGTCAGATAAAGCAACCATCAACTGTGTGTCTTCTGCATAAGATACCACAGTTAATCCCCTGTTCCTAGCTACTGCTGCCAGGGGTTAAATGTAGATGTTAAATAGGGTAGGACTCAGGGCAGACCCCTGAGGAACCCCTTGATACATAGCATGCCTCTGAGAACAGAAGGGGGGGACAGACACTTGGAAGGATCTCTCAGATAAGAAGCAAGTGAACCAGCCCAGGGCCAGACCACCGATACCGAATCCTCCATGTGCTGCAGGAGGACCTGATGGTACATTGTATCGAATACAGCGCTTAGGTCCAGAAGGATCAGTGCTGAAGTACGTCCTATATCTAGTGAGCTCTGCAGATGTTCCGTTATGGCCAGAAGGGCAGTTTCAGTGCTGTGACGTGGGCAAAATCCATTTTGAGAGGGGTCCAAAAGGTTGTTAGAGTTGATGAAAGTAGCAAGAATGGAGTTAATGTAGGCTTCAGTAATCTTAGATACCAGAGGGAGAAGAGAGACAGGATGAAAATTCTCTGGTTTTGAATCATCCAGCGTATGTTTTTGGAGTAAATGAACCCCGTGGCATGTTTCCAGGCCATGGGGACTATAGCAGAGGACATTGAGAGATTAATGAGATCATAGAAAGGAGAGAGAAGTTGAGGTAGAAATTTCTGAAATTGCTCCGGTTTAAGGGGGTCTGCAGGGGATCTGATTTGAGTTTATTGCAGATAATAGGCACCACTTCTTGGGAGAGCGATGGAAAAGTAAAAAGTGTGTGAGCGACGCTAGGCAGAAGAGAGGGTCCTGTTTTGCTTGCAGTGTAGGGGAAGGTTCTGTAAATGTCCTCGACCTTCTTAATGAAGAAAACTGCAAGAACCTTGTATTGCTGATTAGAGGAAAGAGGGGATGTTTTAGGTTGCCCTGGGGATTTTAGATCTTTAATCAAGGCAAAAATAAATTTTGCAGGGTTACTGCTGTCTCTAATTTTATCTGCAAAATAGGCAGATCTTTCTTTCTGGATGGACTTATGATATTTCTTAATGGCTGCTTCAAATTGTACTTTCAGAGCTGGATCATAATGCTGTCTCCATGCCCCTTCTAGGGCTTTACAAGTTTTCCGAGCCAGGGCCAGATTGTCATTGTACCACAGGCTCGACTGGGTTCTACAACTCTGATTCCCTCGGCCGACTCCTCCATCCCATGCTCTGCTATCTACTTACACAAAATTCCTTTATTCTAAATAATGAGGCTTATCTACACCTGAAACAACTCAGCAACATATATTCCATACCTGAAGGTTAGATGTGAATTTCAAATCATAATGTGAGCAGTGCCTGACCTAATTTCTTCTTGTGGCCTAGTTTTGCTAAATTACCATGTGTGCAGGGTTACAGGATATGTGCACCTTTCTACACATAAAATAAAAGTAACTGCTTAAGGCACAAATAAATGCAATGAATCATAAACGACTCGGTGTAAATGCATATGCAGGTGATTAATTCAAAGTACGTGTATAAACGTTAAACATTAGTTGCATACATCCTAATTAAGTATTTCAAAATATGACATTCCAGGTTATTTCCTCCTGTCACATTAATGCATAATTTGTTCTGTAACTTTATTAATCACATTCTAAATGCATATATTTCAAATAGAATACCCTTTAGTATCAAATAATCCACCTCTTTTAGTACATTAGTTACAACAAAATATATTTAAGTGCTGACTATACATGAGTTTGATGCGCTCCTATGATCCCCAGATGGGATCAAGTTTTAACTACTTCAGTACTAAACCGATGTTTGTTCTGTTTAGGTATGAGGTTGGTGCTTATTTGCCCAACTCGAGTTAATTCAGCTTCAATGTAAAGCCAAGACCCTACACGAACATCTCTGTGTGCTTCTCATGTCCACTCTGTGTCTATGGTGAGTGCTAGCATAACTCCATGGTCTGGTGCGTGAATGATTCAGATCTAAGCGAAACTACTTCTTCCACTCCACATATATATATTTCATCATCATAATTATTTTATTTCGATCTCCAAGATCATAAAAGTATATCATGTATAAAAACATCATTGCAAAGATTAGAAGGTTTCATTGGGGATCAAAGAGATTTATATATAAGTAGAAAACATGGTCGAGAAGCCACAGTCAAAATGTGCATAACACTTTAGGATTAAAAACATGGTGACTCCATATTTTGGCACAAATTTAAAATGTAAATGCAAACCACTAAACGCGCAAGTGTTCATTAGGTGAATTATAATAGACACAGAAGGTTAAAGTGGAACTAGGGGGAGGGAAATGGTACTCAACATTAATCGACACAGGGAGGTGACTAATCAGAGACAAGATTACAAACCCAAGGGCCAGACCTGTCAGTCCAAAGAGTGTCATAGTGACATTCTGGGACGTTGTTTAGCTTGAGTCTACAAGTGAATTTCCCCCTGTATGCGATGTGAAAATGTACAATAAAGTGCTAAAACAAACCTTCAAGGTGCAGAATACATTCTTCTAGATCATTAGCCACAGAAAGATGAAAATAACAATAGAACCATAAATGGGGTGTCTCCCTTTCAGGGAAATGCTCTCTATTGTAGGATTTGAAAAACTCTACCATTTCCTTGACTGCTTGTATATGCTTGCTACCCCAAATCCAAACTGATAATAAATATCTGAGACAAAATCCTAAACTTACTACTTTTGGTATTCACAGAAGGCACTTACGATTTATGGTATTCACAGAAATCACTTACGACTACTAACTTTGCATCCCCACTTGGGCCGGAATTTCCCTACCCGGAGCGGAAGTTCCACACTAGGAGTGGAATTTCCCCCTCCGGGCCCGAATCTCTGTCTCCAGGCTGGAATCTCCGATATCGGGCCAGAATACCCTCATTTGGGTCTGATGATCATTTCAAGTGCCTTCCATCCCCACCATGCTCAAGTTGAATGTGTGATCACTCATGATAATTAGTGCTATTTACTTCTGCAACGGTAGGGCCCACACTGCTTGTGCTCATCCTTTGTGCCTTAAATTGAGTGCACAGTACACAGTGACTTCTGCTACATCTGTGACATCTGGTCAGGGACCACACACTGGGCAGATGCGGGGCCATGGTAAGTAAACCCAAGAATAATGTACCTGAATGCTCATGCCCATGAAATGTGCCTTTAATCTCTGCTGTATGTTGTATTTGTTTTACATCACTGTTGTACTGCATCACAATATGCCTTTTTATGGCATTTAACCACATACCAGATCACACCATGGTGGCTAGTGAAAGGATGACACAAAATGTATGACAAGTGAGTGCAAAATGGACATCAAAATATTATCTAGCGTCATAATCAGTGTACTAGACACAACTGGATTGTAATTCAATGATGTACAAACTCCCATGAAAAATTCCAATGGACAAATCATATTGAAATTGGTGTGGATGAGGGTCGCACTGATGCCAGTTGTGTACTTTTGTGATGGATGTATGGTCTGCTATGGTGAATCTTCAGTGAGTTACATTATAAAATCTCTTGACTGAAAGGCACAACATAAATCCAGTGTAGGCGTCAACCATCAAATCTTCACAACTTACCCACAATGTGGGATCAGAGTCAAATGTTGCATTCTGCTTGCCTCCTCTTTGACTGTATCCACCTACATAAGTGAGTGTACAATATATGAGGTTAGGATGTCTGCTGTACAAGACATCATCCGTTGTCAGCTTAGTTCTACCATGATGTAGGAAATGGATTAAGGGAACAGAGGACACTCAAAGGATGGAAATTACAAATGTGTGATCTCTCAATCCAAAATGAGCTTTGTCACTTCATGGGTAGGGAAGCACAAATGACACACAAAAGGTACCTGACTATTGCACATCTCACATATGAACTCTGCAATGCAATGTTTGTACTGATTTACAAATGTGAAACTGGTCAGCCTGTGGATGTACACTCCTTTCAACTTGTCAACAGACAACACCATACTCATGAGACATGTTAGTCTTAACGGTGAAAGTGTAATCAATGTAATGCGTTGGCGTCCTGATTATTTCTCCCCTTCCTTCAAATATCAGTAACCTTCTCATACACATTTGTCTGTTGATGTGTCATCTCATTGATGTCAGTGCTGTGTAGAGGTAACAGCTGGTAATTGCTGCATGTGAGCAGGGGCCCACATGTAAAGTCCATGACGTAAACATGCTGCACATTGTCCACGAATATCCTAACAATGGTCATTGAGAATGACATATACATGTTAGCTCATAGCTACCATCTGGTGTACTGAAATATGGACATGTATGTCTCATCACAGCTGCTGACAGGATGACACCAGAGCAGCGTACAACACCATCCCGGGGAATGCAAGACATCCTGGCTGCAGCAGTGAAACCCTCTCGCACATGTCAATCAGGTAAATGTGGCGTGAAGTGTTTCCCTATCAAAACCATGACTAAGATCAATATCCCCTTCTGCATAGAACTTGCAGTTGGTTACAAAGTTACATACATATCATAAGTGCCACATGTGCCTGTTTGTAAATTAGTAATGCAGATGATTGAGAATGGTGTTACTTCCCTCTACAGCTGCTGGATCGGGGACTGCTTCATCAACAAAACCTATAAGGAGCATGGTACAGCAGTTGATATCAGGGGGGGGGTCGCAAAGAGACACAAAGTTGTGGCTGGAACTAGTGAGTTTGATTGTGCAATGTATATCTCCGTTTCGCCCCTTAGTGCTATGGTGTGAGATGTCACTTGTAGGGGTACCCAAACCAGGTCACATGTGCATCATCTGTTGATGGAAAGTACAGTAGAGCCAACCCTTGTGATGCACCAGTCCTTATAGTAGGTCAATTACTTATCCTGCTGAAACCTCTGTATTCCAGGTGATGATGACGATGAGGAGGATGGACCTTCCACCAGTGTTTGGCGACGGGCAATCAAAGGGGAAAATCCACTGCTCCTCCAAACAGTAACGTCGGCTGCAAGTACTGCGCAAGAGGAGGAGGAGGAAGTACCTGAGGAAGATGAAGGATTGGACGATGATGGTGACTATCTGTTCATCCTCTGAGAGGATGAAGAGTCTGATGCCATGGGCAGAAATATTCACACATCACCCACATTTTGCCTCCAAAACAAAAGATTGCCAGTCCCCAGCATAGAGCTAACTAGCCACAGCTCACATAAATCCCAACACAGACATCACTCCCTCACAGCTCTCACATCTGGGACAGACGTGGTGGTTAACCCAACACACTCCTCCCTATACACTGTATCCCAGGCATTCTCTTTATCATCTGAGGGAAGTACCAACCCTGTTGTGGTGCAGGTATCCCCTGGCCACCAGTCTACAGGCTTCTACATGCCACCCTCCCCCCTGCTGGTGGACCTAGCGGTCTCATCCATGTACTACCCCTGCTGAGAGGGCCTGCACATGGTCATGGTGCCCAGTGGGAGCAGGACTTCTTCCAACAGAAGGCAGATGTGAGACAGGACATTCATGCCATAGGGCCAATTCCCTCAGGTGGTGGACAGACAGACCCATGTTTTGTATAGGATGGATAGATCTTGGCAAGACATATGCAAGAATATCAGAGACATCATATCTGTCCAAAGGGAAGAGAGCTTAAGACACCATGCCTTGGCCATGAAGATAATGGAGGGCATGATGAAAGTGATCCAAAGTCTCCCTTCATGGTAAACCCAGAGAGGGGAGCCATCACATCTGCCTGCAGCACATCACACCCATACACCTGTACCACAAACTGTGCAGGACCACAGCAAGGGTACACACCCACCACTGCCCCCTATCCAGGCACTCCACCCACCTGCACATTCACCTCCACCCCCTGAACAGGCACTCCCCCACCTGCACTACCACCACCAACCCCTGAACAGGCACTACCACCACCTGCACAACAACCCCCTGTCCACGCACAAACACCAACTGTAAGGACACCACTTCCACCCCTGCACATGAAATTCACCCTGTACAGGCAGATGCACCACACCAACCTGCACCTTGGCGATAACCCAGACATGATCCCTCACAGCGATCCTCACCTAGGCAATTGTGAAGCCACAAGCACGATCCCCATTGATCACATCCCAGAAACTTTTTGACCAGTGCGAAAATGTGTCATGATAGGCTAATGTTCACCAATTTAGGTGGCTTAGAGATGTGAGGATGTTTGTGTGTGTGTGACACTTGTACAAGTGTAACCCCATCATTGCAGCAAGCCCTCATGTGCAGAGCAGATGACTTCTAAAATACATCTCCATATTTTGTACAAGACATTCACAATGAAGTTAAACAAGATAGAGAAAGTATGATTCAAAATGAGATTTTATGTAAAAAAAAAGTGCGGGTTAGAAAAACAACAACAGTCCATTTGGAAAGAAGAAAGGAAAGCAAATGATGTTCTTACTGCAGAAGGAGAAGGGAACTTGGATTGGGGTGGGGCAACATAAATATAACATGTCAGGGAGCGTCAGGGAAACTAGTCTATTTACAAGGGAAAAAGTATATAATTGTCCACAAAGAAAAATCTGTCCAACAAGTCAAGTGTCCTTCTGGTCATCCTCTAGTACCACAATGTCCAGATCCTCTGACTCTGATGCGGGCTCCAGGCTGGCCAGTGCAGGAACAGGCACCACCAAAGGGGGTCGGGACACACGAGGAGTACGGGGGGAAAAAGTGTGGGGCAACGGACAGGAGGAGACATTGACAGTGGTGTGGGAAGGAGATTGGGATACGAAAGACGACATGGCTGCAGTCAGGGAACTGATACTGGCAGTGAAGGTGGACAGAGCTTGGGCAATTTCCTCTTGGATCATGCGCACCTCTAGACACATCTGCAGCATGAAGCAAGAGGACATGTCTGGATGACCCTCATATGCCCACATCAAGTCCTCTGGTACAGCCACAGAAGGAACAACACAGGGAGGGGTTTGGGTTGAACATGAGGGGTGTGGAGCCTCAGGTTCGGAGCCAATGTTGGTGTCGACCTGGCAGCTACAATAAGGGGGACTGGTTGCAGGGGATGCAGCTGGAGGCCCCGATGGAATGGGGGCCTCTAGAGTTAGGGAGGGGCTGATGGCAGGCCCAAGTTGCATAGTGGCCTGCCCCGGGGACACCTCGGCAAAACTAACAGGTGAATGGTCCGGGGGAGAGTAGCTTTCCACCCCCCACCCCCCGGCCAGAGGTGTCCAGTTCTTCCCCTCACTTCAATGTCCTCAGCCTCCACCCGGTCCGTAGCACCAGAGTTGTCTTCCATGGTAAGTCTGGGTGAGTGCAATCCCTCTGCCTTCTGATGTTGAGGGTCCCATCTCATCCTCTTCTTCCTCGCTGGTGGAAAGAGGTCATAGCCGCTGGTGCACCAAAGATGTCCTGCTCCGAACCGGGTCCTGCATTTGTTCCTTTTGGCCAGCTGAGCCCACTGAAATGTAAAACAAATCATTATGTATTAGTTGTACACGTCAGGACAAGACACATCTCAAGATGAGCCAAGGTCAGACCTTGTTCTCCTCTGATCACACTATACAGTTATCAGTGTTTATGAGCTTAAATTACGTGTATGGTCACTGTCCTCTCCTGATTTGAGTCTGACATGGATGTCTCACAAGATTTTTGGTGGCTTACACATTTGTACTGGCCAACCCTCAACGTTGGCATTCTTGTGACCTGTGTGTCCTGTAACTTCAACATGGGTAGGTTCCAAACCTAGTCTACAAAAGGAGATCTGAGGGAGTCAAAATGGTATTGAAAAGGGCCTGTGATATGGAGTCTCTGTACTTTTAAGTCTGGAAAAACGTTATCTGCTGTGTAGCATTGTATGGGACAACACTAATGCCGATTGGGGGGTCACACATCTATAGAGGGTCTGCGCAAGTAGGTTTGCTAAGTTGGGAGTCTAACCTTTTGATATTCCCTCACAAAAGCTGACAATCCAGTGCCACATATTGGTTTCGGAGACCGATCAGGTAGTGCTGTGCACTGGTGAACGGTAGTGTCTCGTTGTTACTGCTACCTGCACATGAAAAATGACATACAAGCCACTGGGGGTAAGACGTGTGTCTGTGGACACACTTGGCAAAATTGGAAACACTTAAGAGTGAGGAAAGGATCTCAAAGTTTGTCTTGACTCCATGGCACATGATGATCTGTCTCATTCAGAACCCAAACTCACCGAAAGCAATGCAAGTCACAGCATCCAATACCCATTGGCCTCTCATTCACACACTGAACAGTGTCTGTACCATTCCTCATCCAATGCACACATCAGTTATGATTCCCTTGTTGCACTGTTAGTTGTGCTGGCAGTGCAAGTTTCTGTACAAATGCAACTGTGTGGCTCAATTCCCCAGTTGTCATGATGAAACTACAACTCCCAGAATGCACTCTGCCCTGTAAAGTCAATGCGCTAGAGTGAGCCTTTTGCTTCATGATGACTGCTGCATAGACACAGAATAGGTGAATGGAGGCATGGGACACACAATGGTACAGCTCTGTCTTCACTCACATCATACTTCAAGACACATATTGCATATAAAGCACTTACCAGTTCTCTGCTGCTCATGCTCCTCCAGCTGAGCGTGGAGGGTCAGATGAGCTGCACGCAGGACCCTCCTGTAAAGTGGCGAAAGGTGAGGACGACGCACATGGTCCTGGGAAGACTGGCTCAGTAGCTCCCCGGCCTTGTGCCCGGCCAGTGTTTTAGGTCCTCCCAGCTCTTGCGGCATGTGCTCGTGTTCCTGGTGTGAACTCCCACTGTACTGAAGCGCTCACCAATGTCGGCCCATAGTCTGGCCCATGCTGCATTACTCGGCTGGTCCTCTGGCCCCCGATATAGCTGAGGATATTTGAGTATCACCCCCTCAGCTAGGATGTCTAATTCCCTTTCATTGAAAGGGGGTGCTTTCTCTTCATAACCCTCAGCCATTTTGGGGAAAATAAGGTCGAAAAGAGCAGCAGGATGGCAGAGGATCTGATCTGTGAGAGAGAATGACTCAGAATGAACATAAAATGGCTGTCAACAACTTCCTGTGATGTTTTTCCCGTCTCCCACTTCCTATATGTCATTTCCTTTATGAAATAATGGGTTCTGGTTCAATTTCGGAGATTCAGGCCCAAGGCGGAGATTCCTGCCCAGAGGCATAAATTCCACTCCGGGTGCGGAACCTCTGCTCTGGGTGTGAAAATTCCAGCCCAATTGCGGAAATTCCGGCCCAGGTGCGGATGTAAAATTAGTAGTTAAGTAATTTCAGTGAATACCATAAATCGCCAGGTGTCTTCCGTGAATATCAAATTATTAAGTTTAGGATTTTGTCTTAGATTAGTTCTGTGAATCGGCCCCCTAGAGACTGAAAAGACCATCAGTCTACTTGTGTCCGTGCAGATAATTCTTTATGCCTCCTTATATCGGCCCATGCTCAAAATTCTACAGGTGGCTACCCATTTACTTCTTTGAAGCCATTACACTTTGCAAAAGAACAATATGTGCATTAGTGATTCTGGAGCCTCTCCACAGACTGGATATGTGTCATCCCCGGGTACAGCTCTGACCAATTATTAAAAGATTTCATGGTTGAGATCGACCTGTACCTAAACTGAATATACAGTTTGCAAGCCAAGAAGGGAGTAATTTCGTCTATTTGTTGCCTCATAGAATGGAAATGGTTTTATATCGGAAAAGTCCCTAACCAGGGAACTCTGGTTAAAGTTGTTTGGGTGATTGCAAATTCTCAGTAGAGTTCTTTTTCTTGTGCTTTAGTAATTGCTCTCTACTCATCTGGGAAAACCCAAACGTTTTTCAGCCCCAATTTCCCCAAAATGCAATCTAACGTAGTTCAGAAATGGAATTGCGTGCACACATGTTGGGAACATAAGATCGTTCTGAGCCACGCAGTAGGAGCTTAGCACTGCTGTCGACCACAATTGATGTCAATATACAAGCATGCTACACTCAACTTTCTGAATAATGCGTCTTTGGGCCAAATCAAAACATAGCGGTGTTATCAGGGTACTTGCTGGTAATCCTAAAAGCGATCTTATGAAGCTATTTTTGAATATGGTGAGGCTATGGATATTGGCAATTCCTCATATTTTGCACCTGTACAGGGCTGCCCCTAAGGCCTTAATGTTATAGACGTCAAGAGCTGATTTTGCCTATAGTGGCTGTGTGGTGTATTAGAATTTAATGCGATTTCTAGAGCTGCAAACCCCAGTTGAGATTTGTTGAAAGCCTCACACCCAGATAATCAAAATTGGGTACCTGATCAATTTTATTGATACCCACTGTCATCTTCTTCTTTGAACATCTGTGCCCGGCCGGGCAGAAGACCAGGTACTTTGTTTTGGAGCTATTCAGTTCCAGTCCCCTCTCCATACAAAACTTGTAGCTGTTGGAGGACCTGGGGAGACTTGGAAAGCAGCAGAGTGTCATTCGCAAAGAGGAAGGCTAGCACCCTCCAGTCACCCACCTTTGGGGAATTATACCTGTCCTTCTTTAGATAGTTCACCACCCCATTAATGTACATTGAAAAAAGGGTGGGGGCAAGACACAACCTTGTCTGACTGATTAATACTAAAGGGCTCTGTCAGTTGCCTAGGTTTGCCCCACCTCACTTGTGCATAGTTTTCTGCAGGTAGCCATACCAATATGTTCAAGAGGTTAGCAGGGATACCCATTTCCTTGAGAAACTTCCAGAGCTTATATGTGGGGACCAGGTCAAAAGCAGCTTGTACATATACAAAGGCAACATAAAGTTTGCCCCTGTTGATTAATGCTGTACAGGTAAAGCGGAAGACCTGGTCAACTGCGCTCACTTTGCTTCTAAAGGCCGCTTGATATTTCTACCATTACTGATCTACTTCTAGTTCTTCCTTCTACTTCCATATCTGACTCTACCACTACCCCTCTATCTTCCTTTCTCTGCCCCTCTAACTCTCCAATTCTCTATGCCTCTATCTATGCCTTTCTATCTTTCTGACCCCACCCATTTGACCACAAGCATCTAAATCTGCCTATGTACCCTGACCTCTGTCCTTTCCTCATGACCTCAACACTTCTGCCTCTACTGTGTACCTTTGAACATCGACCTCCAGCACTCTCTCAGCATGTTTACATATATACACCTATCTCTTCCCCACTACATTTACCCTTCTGCCCCATTCCTCTACCACTCCTCCCCTCTACTTCTACTCCTCTACCATCTAACTCTCGATACCTATCCTTCTAACCCTCTTTCTCCATGTCTAATAATACATTTACCCCCTCTACAACTATCCCTTTATTCCCAACCATCTACCTCTATTCTATCCACTTTCGCCTGACTTCCACTTTTCTCCCTCCTACCTATAACCTTCTGCTTCTACTTATCTGTCTCATTTGAAAGGTGGATCAGATGGCTGCTGCTTAAAGGAGCTAAAACTAAGGCAGCATCACATGCAGAAAGGGAACTTTGGGGAAGGGGGTTGTATGCAAGTCCGCCATTACCACGGGATTTCGACTTGAAGATATTCCAGTTTATGATAGGAGTATGAAGAGACCCTAGAAATGGTGTGGCTGGGCTGTAAGTAGTAGCATGTTCCAAATATTCTCTGTTCAGTCATGCCTGTTCCCTTTTTGATACCATGGAATTCCCCTACATTCTATATATAACTTAGGTCTATTGGTCACCAATCCACTGTTTTCCAGGGACACCTTTGGTTTCTGCTCTTCATGGGTGTTGTTGGGTTCTCCCTTCAACCCCTTGATTAATGAGTGCTGGCCTGTGACAGTGCTTCTAAATCTTGTGGGTGCAGCTTGTCTGTTCTCCATGGGTGAGGCCCACTCTGTCCTCCTGTGCAACCAATTGACACACATTGTGTGTATGTGTGTGTGTGTGCGCCTGTGTGTGTATGTCTATTGTAGGTACTGCTTTTAGAACATGCTTAAAGTGAGACAGGTCCTCCTACCCTAACAACTACAGCTGCCTCTCCAGGCATTCTGAGAGCCATCCTTCAGTTCCATGAAAGGAAGAAAGGCAGCCATGGCTAAAGGAACTAACACCCATATTTTGAACAGTGCTTTGAAAATGATTGATTGAAGGTGGATGGCCCAAATGCGAAGGACTGAAAATAAAAGCTGGAGCTTCACTCCATAAAACGGAAGTACCTCACTGTAATAATCCCTGTGCAGACCAGCTCTAGTGTCTTCCAGCACATTTGAAGCTCACCGCTGCTCATCTCCCCTAGGCTGGAACTAAACCTGTAGCTCTGCGGAAGGCTCTGCTCTTCTGTGTCCTTGCTGCCTGTAGATACACCCGTGGAGACTGCTCAGCCTATGACTTGAAAAATAAGGATCGAACCTAGATTTGTCGGGAAACTCAGGTGAGCTCTCACCCAGAAGCAGTGACTTTACTTGTTAAGCATTCGCTACTCCAACAAAATTTGCTTGTTTCTTTATTACTGTGAGGAACTCTCTGCAGCATTCTGATACCCCCTAGCATCCTTCACATATGACCACTCCACTGTGTGCCATGAGGGAATACCGGAGCTCATAGATGGGCTGCAAGCTCCCTTGGTGTGTACACTGTCACGAAGCACCAATAAGCAACTTCACTTCATTAGAGGAGGTCTCTCAAGATGGTAAACTATTGACACCAACTCATTGCCATCAATTGGGTCAGAGATGTAGCTTGCCCAAGTCCCATGTTTGCAGTTCCACATTACTAAGGTGGCCTTTATAGAGTTTTCAAATAAGAACTCGTATTAGACATGTATATGTACTGAGAAGGCAATACTAGTTTTCTACTAGATCTGACTAGTAGTGTTAAGTGGTCACTACAACTTCAAGTATCTGGGAAGAGCCAGTCGAAAGGCATTACGAATCTGTCTAGAAGTAGTCTTCAGTGGCAGAGGGTGACATTTCAAAGTGCTGGGGCATAAAAAATGCATAGCTACATCATACATGTGTAATGCACCGAGCAGCAGGAGCGTGAGTGCAGAGCTAGTCACCACTGCAGGTCATTGTGTGCACCTGCTGGGTTGTGAAGCTACCATACCCTCGATATCATTGGGCAATTTCTAAAACCCCCCAGTGGGCAAATGTGGGCAATTTGACAATCAAGTCGACATTCCGCAGATGTTTAAAGGAGGTGCCGCGATCAGTGGCGTAGCGAAAGTTGAGGGCCCCCCTCTGCCACCTACACAGAGGGGCCCCCACTCCGGATTTAATCCGGAGCTTTTGGGCATGAGTATTGTGCCGAGGGGGCCCCCTGCAGCTTGAGGGCCCACTGGCCACGATCGCTCCTCAGGTTAAGGTCACACAAAGTACGTTCCCTCCCTGCGCAGGAAGTCGTGTGTTAAACTGCCCTATTTCTAGATGGCAGGCACTTCTAATATGTTGAGCAGCACTTCTTGATTTTGTTTATAATACACTGTCACCCAGTGACAATTGTTATCACATAAGATAAGGGCTCGCTCTTTGAAGGCACATGCGGTAATCGAATCCCTGTGAGAAGCGATTGTTTTCCCAGTGCAAGTGCATGCCAAATAAACGTCATCCTCTGACATTATTAGTCTTGCAGGAAAATGCATGTTGTTGCTTTTGGCCGAGTTGTAAACATTTACACTTAACACACGTGCACAAACTGACGCAGACACACCCAGCAGCAGACACACGCTGGTAGGGATAACACATTAGACACTCACACAGTCATACAGCACACACATGTACTAACGCAGACCACTCAACATAGCATGCATACACATTGACACAGACAACACAGTTACTTCCCATAATTTGTCTCTCTTACCTTGCACTGTGCAGGCTTCGTTCCCTGAAATTTCAGCCTGCAGCCAACTGGTCACGACCATCTTTCTCCCGTGCTCTGCTCTACCTCCGAGGCTGCTGTCTACTGATACCAATGCGAACCTAGCCAATCATGCAGCTGCTCTCATGCTGTTTTCAGCAAATGAGAAACGTCAGAATAGGGTGTAGCAGGCTAACCCAGTGCTTCTTTTGCTACTGGGGGCCTGTGTCTGCAAACTCCTGGCTGTTAGCACAGCTGTTGGATTGGTGTGGGCAGAAGTGCATGTCGGGCTGTTTGTCACAAGAGAGCCGCCAAAATGAGATGCGCACTACAGAGTATCTGTGTCACACCACACGTGCTACTGCCAATCAGTCAACCCAGCAGAAATCGCCCTCACACTCGCCAGTGCGCACATCATAACAAGCATTTACAATGCAATAGGTCTCGCAATTACATTATTTTGAGCCATTGACCTTGTAAATGGCAATGTCTTTAAACCCCCTCCCCTTTGAGCTTTTCCCCTAACAATGGATGATATTCGAAATATGGAAAACTCTAAAACGTTAACTGATAAGTACAGTTTATCATGAATATATTTTAATCGCCGTTCAAAACGGATTGGTAAAACAAATAGTGAAACACAAGCACCATGTGTACAAAACTAAAATCTCCTCAATGGCACAAATTTGATCGGAATATTGTTAAAATCAGTTTCAGAGCGAGTTTATTAAAGGATACCTACACATATAACAAAGGTTTCTGTGGTAAGTAAAGACTAGCTACAGATAGTACGTATGTGAGGAACATGTGGGTGAGGGGGTCAAGGGTACAATTACCTTCCCCTGCCCACAAGGCAGCCTCTTGTCTGCTGCCCGTCTCGCTGTTTCCCGCCCTACCGTTTCCCCTGTAGACGGCCAGAGGGTGGTAATGGGAGGGGAAGAATCTAACTAATTGTTTTGTGTTGCAGGAGGAGTTACAGGGCGATCCAGAGTCTGCAAGGTACAGAAGGGTACTACATGCAGCAGCACAGTAAGGGTGCTAAGCCAAGGATACCCAGGGATGTCTTAGCTTGTCCCCTCGAAATACGACGGCGCCCCGTTAGTCCTACGGACGGTTGTGGGCCTGAGCAACCGGGGGCGGCCAGGAACGCTCCGCCCCCTCCTGTGGGACGTGAGTAAGTGCGTGGACTGGCGGTCCACTGATGGGAGGGGTGGCCCCTCCCAAAACTGGTAACCACCGATTGGTGACAGCCACGGTGTAATTTGGCTCATCAGGCGGGCAGGCGGCATAGGGGCGGGCCTGCCTTCAGATCGCCCGTAAGATAACCCACCATGTTGGCATATTTGTTATGCAAATAAACCTGCAGAAATTTTCTCCACTAACAAGGTGTTGTGTGGTTTATTTATGTATGTTGCTGTGAGAACTGAGTGTTGCCGATACTGGCACTATGCCAATCAGTCAACCCAGCAGAAATCGCCCTCACACTCGCCAGTGCGCACATCATAACAAGCATTATTTACAATGCAAAAGGTCTCGCAATTACATTATTTTGAGCCATTGACATTGTAAATGGCAATGTCTTTAAACCCCCTCCCCCTTTTATCTTTTCCCCTAGCAATGGATGATATTCGAAATATGGAAAACTCTAAAACGTTAACTGATAAGTACAGTTTATCATGAATATATTTTTATCGCCGTTCAAAACGGATTGGTAAAACAAATAGTGAAACACAATGACCATGTGTACAAAACTAAAATCTCCTCAATGGCACAAATTTGATCGAAATATTGTTAAAATCAGTTTCAGAGCGAGTTTATTAAAGGATACCTACACATATAACAAAGGTTTCTGTGGTAAGTAAAGACTAGCTACAGATAGTACGTATGTGAGGAACAATGAACTTGGTAAGAGTTGAATGATTAAAAACCACAATTTAAAGAATTAAACGGATGCTTAATAACACCACTCACACCACCAAATTAGAACAGTTTTTAAATAAACAGAACTTTAACAGCGCCAAACAGAGATATGACATTTCAGAGAATACCTTGGAGTTGAGACTTTCTCCTTAAACTGCACTCTTTCTGGATTCCAGAAGTTTGCACCTGATCCCCGTGCTGCTCTGTCGCCCAGAGTTGGCAGCAGACACCCATCCTTCATGCTTCTATTTGTAGGAGACTGTTGTCAGACATAATCCAATTTTTGCCTTTACCCAAGTTACATATAGTTGATAAGATTTCACAATTTAAGGAACAAAAAATTACTGCTGACCTCTGAAGTGCTTAGAAACGGCCTAAACTCCGGTTTAAAAATATACCTGCACAGCTAACTCCACCCCTCCAACCACCACCACCTCACGCGTAATGCAGAGATTTGTTTTTAACACCAGTAAACATGCTGGCCTGTAGTTTCAAATTCCATTGGTGCTGTCCTTTGAGAGTAACTGCCTTGACAGAAGACCAGCTGACGACTGTGTACCTACAATGACTGCACACATATGTTAACATTTCGGCAGGGCTCTTCCTTGGTTTCATTCTTGTAAAGTCCATGAGAGGTTAATAAAGAGTACTCGTTTCTTACCCTTCCGCACAGCCGCAGCAGAGAGCACAGTGCAACAGGGCACCTACATAGACAATGTTCGTTCAAACTATCACAACCAAATCATGTATAAACAACCACAGTCCGCACATTACGTTTAAAAAGCGGCAAAATCTCAGAGAAGCTAAAAAGCGACCAAGACCAACCATCACATCTAGAAGCACAAATCTACTGTATGTTTTATTGCACCTGAATGGGACATGGCATTATATTTAACAAATAAAATTAATCAAGTCTTAATCCCGGCGTCCAGGCGTGAACAGTCTGTGTGATCTCGGGCAGACCCGTCTTATGTCTCGCGGTTCTGGAGCATTTAGAAAGCAGTTGAGTGGCATTATCAAGCGCTCTTAAAAATCTATCGCCTCCCAGTTCAAGGACTGCATGACCCCCACCCTCTGAGGAGCCTGAGATCCGGCTAAAACCGCCTTGGCAGAGAGGTGCTAATCCCATTATCCATTTAGGCACTAGACGCCTGAACTGTTGGAAGGAGGATACATACTCTCATGGGGGGGGGGGGGGGCAATGAGGGACAGATAGATAACTGCAAGGGCGGCGCCCTCAGCCAACCCCCAACGGGGCCATCCCGTCTCCACCCACAGAGACATGCCATTCACCTGTTGCTTTCTAGGAAAAAGCCGCGCTTCTATTCATCGCCAGGGATGTAAGCGATTTATACATTATTCAATGTATAAATGACGGGGGTAATATGATGCCTCAAACTAGGGACTATCCGTCGAAAACTGAGTCAGGTGCCACCCAAGCAAGGGGCGGGAAGGGGTGTGAAGCAGCACGCCGAGCCTGGGACGTGCGGGTTCTACCAAATGACATGCAGGACAACGCCAAGAAGCCGAACAATTGTCAGGCTTTGAGCTTCACAGTGACTCCTGAGAACAGCAGAGATACTAGTATATATCCTGGTCTCGAAGCCTTGGCTGGATCCATGCCACAGCCCCTTGGTTGGCACAGTTTGCCACAGCCCCTTTGTTGGCACCATGCCACAGCCCCTTGGTAAAGAGTGAGGGCCGGAGCCCAAAAACCCGCAGTGAGGACGGTGCTGCGGAATCATAACTGCCCCTTTGTGCGGAACATCTGCCTGAGCATGGTGGGTGCTGGCACTGCACGGCACGGTGCCAGGGCAGCACAGTGCTCACTAATGGTATAGCTGCATTTTTAAGAGCGCCCAGTGGCAGACTGCGGCACGCCCAGAGCAGATCCAGCGGGCACTGCACTTGTCGGGAAGGCGGAGTGCCAACTACAGGTCTGGGGGGGGCGCTGCAGGGACTGCCCATCACTGTGACAATTCTTTATATAGTGCCACCGCAAACTGAACCTTCTCTCGGCACTTTAAATAGTGGGAGTGGTTGTGTTGCATGTATGCCAGTACAGGCCCCGGGAAGGTGACCCTCGCCCTCTGCCCCAAAACCAACGCTGACCACGCTAGAGACAGACAGACACACTAGAAATCAGACTGACACACAGACAGAGGAGCTGCACCAGAAAGACATGATGACACACAAGGGAGATACTGACACACAGCGAGCGGCTGACAAACAAAAATACAAACTGACCCCAGAGGCAGGCATACGCAATACGACACACAGGAACAGACAGACATACATACAGAGGATGCTGATGAGCAGTACACACTGACAACATTAGACAGGTACAGAGTACACACAAGAGGGTCAACGCCAGAGAGATAGAGGCTGATGTGCACACAAACCGACAGGCCAACAACACTGCACAGAGACAGAACAACATACAATAGACATGGGCGAACAGCACAGCAGAGAAACGAACTGACAAACGAAGACAGACAGACTGGTGATACAGGAGAGGCAATCTATGACGAGATACAAAGGGTGGTAACAGGGGCAGACAGACCAGTCACAGACTGGCAACACAGCAGAGAGACAGACTGACACAAGCGCTCGCAGCCGCTTGTTTATCTTTGCATCGCGCTTTTAATTTTAATGAAAGCGCCATGCAAAAATAAACACGTAGCTGAAGTAACCTGATGCTGCTTATTCTAAACAGTGGCCAGCATGTGAGAATACTTGCAGTGGAGGGGGAGAGGCCAATTGTAGTTCCCCAGACCTGTTCCTGCTCCCAGGTTCAAAATGTGAGCGAAAATAGGCCTGGGCACCAACAAAACAAGCATCGATCTTTTTTCTTTATAGGGCCATGTGTTTCTAATTAGTAACACATGGCCCCATAAAGATAAGAAAGTACTTTGCGACAGCCGCAAAGCAGACGAGCCAGTCCGGATTGGCCGAACGAAAAGGCGAAAGTGCGTCACCAAAACACCCTCATTTCCAATGGCAGACCACCGTTTAGCATAAACGGTGACACCAGCCAATGAAAATGAGGGGCGGGGCTTCAAGTCCCCTTCTCAAATCCACTCTCCTACAAAATCTCACGCCTAGCGTGCAGCGCTTTGCGCTGCAACGCCAGGCGAGACCTAAAAATGGTAATGGCCATTTTAATAATTTATCCATTGTTGGTTAAGGTGTATTGCTGCGCATGCAGCAGGTGGGGCAATGCTCCTCCTTCTTGAAGGGGGAGCTGTCGCTGGTGGTCTTAGATGTACATGGGTCTGTGATAAAGATATATAATTTAGCCCAGGATGCTGTGATTATAGAAAGGGATGTTGCATTGTCATTGTGTCCGGGGATATATATTGATCAAGATAAATCATGAAATATCTTTGCCACCAGAGAACCTGTTTTTTTTTTTTTAAAGAAGAGAACGCTGACTGGTAATTCATTCTTACCGAAATTTCCCATCCTTGGCAGTCTTTTAACTGCATTGTCTAAGGCACAAGCATAATAAAACTTCTTTTAGAAATAGATCTATTTTGAGCACCAGCTCAGCTAAGGAGTATGTCACATGTCTGCACACAAGAACCATTTTTGGATCTAGATCTCATTATCAGAGAACCCATCAACCTTTTTCCACAAAGAAGACCGAGTTTCAAGTTTCAAAAGTAGGAGAGTGATAATTCTTCTTCAGGTAAACCTCAAAGTGGGAGATTTGCATAATTCCATACTGATTGTTGCAGACACCTGAGTTTTGCCAATGGTGGGTGGATTTGGGTAGGGATCTAGACTTTGCAGGTTAAACTACGATCTCTGGGAAGGATATTTATTCCATATTCAGGAAGAGCTTTGAATCAGTTTGAAGTGCAAGGGCGAATAAAGAAATAAATAATAACCACAGCGTGGGATACAAGAGCAAAGGTACAGACAAAAACACACAAAAGGGAGTGCCTCAACAATTGTATTGTAGAGCTTGTTCTCTTTTATTTTCTCCTCTTGTCACGGGGAACCCATAATTCTATGGTGTTGATCCCAATATACTCTTCTCCATGACCAAAATAACATGGGAGCCACAGTATGAAGGTTCAAAACAATTCTCTTTATCATTCTTCAAAACATCAATGAAACAGTCCGACCAACACGTTTCCTCCTCTGAAAGGACTTCATCAGGGTTTATGTATTTCTTTGCAGCATTATCACATCGAAGTCTAAGTGTGAGGGAATCAGTTTTCCCAGAAATTCTGGGAACACTGGTATTGCTCCTATATTATTCTAGAACAATAACTAAGGTCATATATTGACGATGCAGCTCAATATCCTCATCCAATTAGGTTTTGTAAGCTCAGACCAGGTAGCACAATGTGCCACCACCGTCAAGTGCCTTCTTCAGAAGAGCAAATGTGTGTGCAAAGACAGATACACGAGTGAAAAGGAACATACAATTTCCAAAGGAAGTCAAGGTAGAGTTTGTATTCACACATTTAATCTTCCCTCAGCTCCGCTGAATAAGTAATTACATTACAGCTGCATATGTATCAGAATATTTCTGCCAATTATTTAGTCAATTAGGACTCATTGTTGGGTCTGACAAAATCAGCACCACTGCAATGCAATTGGGTCTGAGTCAGTGTTAGTCTGGAAAAGCATCAGTGTCCAACACATTAAAGGTTTTTCATCCAAATTTGGGCTAGCTCTATTTTGTTGAGGGAGATTTATATCCCACTCCATTTTCCCTCCTTTCATTTTACACTGTTTCACCCCACCCTGTTCCGTATTTTGTATTTTACTGTTACCTTTCTATTTATGTTAATAGTCGCATAGTACTCACCTATATTAAGAATAGCTGGAGAACAATCCTTGAAAGTGACTAATAACAAAAACAACAATTGTATATGTGGACTGAAGTAGCAGGGAAGGGGGAAACATGTGAGAGTGACTTGCTTCAATTGGCACATATGAAGTGATGAGAGAAGAAGGGAAATACGCCATCAATCTCCCTTAGCATACATAAACTCCTCAGCTGAAGCAACAGATTAGGCTGGGAGGACTCATTCTTGGGGGAGGAAGTCCCAGCTGCTGGATATTTGCAGAGCCCTCCCCTCTCACAGCTCATGTCTTCTCTTTGTAGCCAGATTTGCGTGCTTGTGCCCCCCTGCTTGGCACTCTGTGAGTGTGTTCCAAGGGCACCGGTCTTTCTCTTCAAGCTGAACTACATCATGAAGATTATATTAGGAGCATACAGTCATGAGCAATAGAACTGACTTCACTTCCTGTGATGACATTGGGGGGTATATTTATAAGGATTTAATGACGCTTTTTTTTATCGCCATATTTACAAAGTGACGCTAGAGCTCTTTAGCCCCTTCAATTCCAATGCTAATGCCTAATTTTTTTCGCCGGCCAGTTTGACTACCGGCATTTACCCAAAATGATGTGCAAAGTAGGTGTTCCCTTGGAAAAACCCTCGCAAAACTGACACTGCCAAATGTACAAGAATTTTGCTAAAAGCAGCACATTTTTCAAAACTGCCGCAAGGAAAAAGCTGATCTTTAAAATGACACTGGCACAATGGTACAAAAGCAGAACAGACCCAGATCACTTTGGCAAGCTCAACTACACCATGGATTTACAGCTATTGCAGCTAGGAGCACCAAAGAGACCACCACTACCAACACAGAGGGAGCACAGGAGAAGTGAGCAGACAGAGGATAACCCTCATTGACCTCAGGGAGGAGGAGGTCTTTGCCCATTACAGGTTCAAGAGGGAGTCCATTGTTCGCCTCCTGCACCAGATTGCACCAAAGCTGCAACCAACCTTGCAGTGCTGCACCAACATCCCTCCACAGGCCACAGGCCAAGCAACTGGCTGTACTACACATGCTGACGTCTGGAACTTTCCAATCCACCACAGCAAGAGTGGCTGGAGTATTCCAGGCATCCTTCTCCAGGTTCCTCCCCATGTCCTGAATACCAATACCTCTACTTCCCCAACACAGAGCATAAACAACAGGACAACAAGCAAGGCTTTTATGCCATTGCAGGATTCCCACATGTGTTGGGGGCAATGGACTGCACACATGTGCAACTTGTGCCTCCTGCAGCCACATCCCATATCTACCGCAACAGGAAGCACACCTATTCCATTAACATGCAGGCAAAAGTGGACCATCTGGATCTTTTCAGCAACATCCTTGCCAAGTACCCAGCAGTGCACATGACTCATTAATCTTAAGGCATTCTGCCATCAATGAGCGTTTTCAGAATGGGACCTATGGGAATGGCCTACTTGTCAGTTAGTACATCTCGAGCACATGACAGACCACAAGGAACTCAATCATGTAGGAATACATTGACATATCAGTCTTGGGTTGAATGACACAGTGCATACATTGTTGATGTCGCACCATATTCTGGCCCCGTCCTACATGGCGTATGCGCAACACATTTCCTACAAGTCACACATGTCAACACCGCCAAAGCCACTGTGGCCACATGTACAAATCAAATGGACTGATAGAGTATCACCAATCACGATGCTCTGGTGGAGCAGCTACCCAAATCATGTCAATGTGGCAATGCTAAGTATGTCTGCATGGCATTGCAAGGCCTCATAGGGAGCAGTACAGCAAGCTACAACAAAGTGCATCTTCAATTTACCCTACGTTAAGGATGTATACCATGGGCCCTGACGTGGCCTTTGCCATCCAACACCAATGAAACTCACACAGATTTACACATCCTGTCTACAGGAACCCTGCGTCAATGTGCAAGTAGAGTGCCTCCCAAGGGGGGGTGAACATAGGTCACATAATCACGTCTCATTTTCATGTCTAATTACAATGTGTTCAGCGTTCCGCATGACACGTTGAAGGAGGGAATAGCACAGATTGTATGAATGTGTCAATTAAACCATGAAGTCATGTTTGGATACTAAGCTGACACATGTGCACCTTGGTGAAAGGAGGGAGGGTGTTGCCATTAGTCACTATTATGTGAGTTGGTGAATGTGGAAAAACCGTGGATATTATGTATGTCAACTGAAGGCCATCACTTCACTTTGTATGCAGGTTAGCACAGTCTTTTCACATCCAAGGATGCCCAGTGGTACCAATGCCACATGAGGCCCTATGTGTACAATTGAGTGTGTCAAACACCCTTACTTATGTAAAACAAAGTTCAATGAGGCTGCCAAAAAACATTGTTGAAGCAAGGCAATCCCTGTGTGAAGAAGGTGTATCACATGTCAATCCCATGGGCAGAAGGCATGAAGATATATCCCACACCTGTGAAACTGTGAATATGGGCATATATCAAGCTCACTGGATACACTCAACTACGCTGCTTTGCATCACACACTATATACACACATCACATCTAATGTGCACAACATGTATACGTTTTTGTTGCAGAAACCACTGTAGCCCTCATCGAAGGTGCCAGACTGTGCAGCAAGGTGCCACCTCATGCAAAAACTTCATCACTCATAACAGCCAACAGTACTGTTTCCAGGGAAATAACGTGACTGTCATGGAGATATGCTGTACTGCTTCTGCCTGTGTAGACACACAACCGGATCACTGACAAGATATCGAGAAGGAGAATATCGAACTACCAAAATATAGAAGGAAAAATATAGAATGCCAAAATATCGAATGCCTATCTCCAAACAGGTAAGTACAAAAATATCGAATCCAAAATATTGTTGTAAAAAATATAGTTAGTCAAAATATCGAATTTTTAAAATGTCTTAAAAGTAATGTAAAATTAATGAAATAATACATATAATTAACTGAAAGATACTTAAAAATACTTAAATAACTTTAATATTAATAAATAATTAATGTAACTAAAAACAAAAAATGCAATACATATATTAACGTAATATTAATTAAAAATATTCCATATTTTTTGCGTAGGATAGCGGGCGGGTAAAATTTACTATCACCACTCCAGTAAGTGCAATAGTAGGGAAAGTGTTGGATAGCGGGAGGGTAAAAATTACTATTCCCACTCCAGAGAGTGCAATAATAGGGAAAGCATTGGATAGCAGGAGGGTAAAATTTACTATTCCCACTCCAGTGAGTGAAATAGTAGGGAAAGCGTTGGATAGCGTAGGGGTAAAAATTACTATTCCCACTCCAAAGAGTGCAACAGTAGGGAACGCATTGGATAGCGTAGGGGTAAAAATTACTATTCCCACTCCAGAGAGTGCAACAGTAGGGAAAGCGTTGGATAGCGGGAGGGTAAAATTTACTATTCCCACTCCAGTGAGTGCAACTGTAGGGAAAGCGTTGGATAGCATAGGGGTAAAAATTACTATTCCCACTCCATAGAGCGCAACAGTAGGGAAAGCATTGGATAGCGTAGGGGTAGAAATTATCATTCCCACTCCAGTGAGTGCAATAGTAGGGAAAGCGTTGGATAGCGTAGGGGTAACAATTACTATTCCCACTCCAAAGAGTGCAACAGTAGGGAAAGCGTTGGATAGCGTAGGGGTAAAAACTACTATTCCCACTCCAGTGAGTGAAATAGTAGCTAAAAATAATAATTTAATATTTTATTAAAAATAAATTAATTATTAATACCAAAAAATAAGTATTACAATTAATTACCAATTACACAATATTTAATAATTAATTAATTATAAATGCGTTTTTTATATTAATTACCTATTAATTATTAATTAACATCCAATTAATTTTCGATACCAATAATTAATAAATACAATTAATACCAATTAATCATTAAGTATTAATTAATTATTTATCAATATACAAAAATTATTTCTATAATTAAATATTTACAATTAAATTACTTCCCACCATATTCCCCTATAAACCCACAACCCGCTACAAATAATAAATTAATACAATTAACATAATTATCAATTAAACAATTAATACACATTAATTACCAATTAATACAAATTATTTAACAATTAATAATTAATCAACAACCAATTAATTTTCAATACCAATTAATAATTACCTCATAATAATGACATTACTTCCCACCCTATTCCCCTATAAACCCACAACCCGCTACAGAGGTAAAACGCCAAATTACTTTAAAAATAATTAATAATTCCTAAAAAGTATTATTTTATGTACTATAATTAAATCACTTTCCACCCTAATCCCCTATAAACCCACAACCCGCTACGGAATTAAATTATACAAAAATTAAATAACATAAAATTCATTACTTTAAAAATATTCAAACATACATTCCAAAATTAATACATACTTTTAACACATATACTAACACTTAAAACACTATAAAAAAATTCGATATTTTTAACAACTATATTATTACTGTCGATATTACTTACTTCGATATTATTTAAATCGATATTTCTTACCTGATTTTCGATATTCTTCACCACTATATTTTGGCAATTCGATATTCTGTCCATTCTATATTAAAAACTCGATATTCTGTCCTTTCGATATTTTTGATTCGATATTATGTCTGTTTACCACACAACCATGGCCACTGAATCATGTGGGAGATATAGCCTACTCTGTTCTCAAATGTGTGGCATTGTAGTGTACGTAGTCTACCTGTTGCACTGTACAGTGGAACATTACCAGATATCTCCTAACCCTTGTATACTGTCACCATAGTGGACTTGTGCACTGCCATGTGTATACTATCATGTCCCATATTCACATACGCCCTCTATCCTTCCCATTTCTGAACACATAGAAAAATGTTTACTAAAATTATGAATACAAAATATGTGTGCCTGAAGTAAGACACATCACCAGCTACTGTTACTTGTTGTCCAATCAGACAGTTATCAGTTCAGGAGATGACATTGTACACACAAATTGGCACAATAGAATATTGTGAGACATTTGCCTACTCAATGACAAAAAGACTAACCTCATTGGTGACAAATCATCACCTGCCTGGCATTGGCACTCAGCTGAATGACAAATGCTAAGTATATCTCAGAGGACAGCACACTTGTATGCGTAGCTCTGTGTCAGCCATTGACAAATCCAACTTGCCTGTATGCCACACAATGTCCTATCATGTTCATGACAGTTTGCAAGGTGAATGAGTCAAGCTGGACACAGACCAGAATGGAAATTAATATTGGAATAACCCTCATCATGGGTTTTAACTAATACAAAACATCCTTTCTTTGCAGCAGACCAAGTTTCCACACTGATGTTGTGGGTCATGACTCCTGTAAGGATCCCTCAAACAGAAGCCCAGCAGACCTACAACCATGCCCTATGCCGCACCAGATCCATAGTGGAGTACACATTTGGAGCCTTGAAATCACGTTTCCACAGCCTTGACGTATATGGGGGTAGATTGTGCTACTCCCCACCTAGGGGTCTGTAAAATTATCTTGGTCTGCTATATTTTGCATAATATATATGTCAGGACCAATGTGCTGTGGCCAGATGAGATTGGGGATCAGGAAATGCCAGATGATGAAGAGGAGGAATAAGAGGAGTTCCAGCAACCTGGAGTATCAGTTGCAGAAATATACAGCATAGGGACAATCTCATAAATATTTTCTTTACAGAAGCATGATTGTCCAAAGTCATAGGAACCATTGTTGGAAAAATGTCACATTGTACATCTATCTGCACTAACACTGTGTAAGAATTTGTATTCCATGCTCACACTAAACCACAGAAATTCCATATTTGATCCACCAATATATGTCACACAGAGTAAGTATAAACACAAAAATGTACCGAAGGACACACAAGAAGTCTGTGTAGTCAAGTTAAATCAAAGCAAGTAAACCGTAGTAAATAAACTTGTGAGGTCCATAGCAATCTTCTTATTTCATGAATGGTTTTTATTCCTAAAATGTTTCAATGTCTATGTAAAAAGACAGAAGCAACCGACACGTGTTTCATCCTTTGGACTTTTTCAAGGCTAAATGACTTGTTTGTTGAGTGTGTTTATCACGTCCGCACAGTACGTGGAGTCAGACACTAGTACTTTGCGTACTGTGCGAACATGATACATGCTCTCAGGTTTTCAAGGCCTTTCTACTTTGCAGAGTGTAGTAAGCAAATCCAGGATACAGATGATGTCTTGAGTAGTTTATTTGTAGGTTACATGGAAGAGGAGATAGCTTGGAAGCAGCCAACTCCAACGGACCCCAACTCAAGAGTCCCCACTAACATTCTGAAGTAACTAAGCAGCAATAGAACATTCCAACTAGGTACAATACATAAACATACATACATGTGAATGAATACAAGATCATAACATACGTAATCTGACTCACAGATACTACATTACCTCCCCTTCTTCTAACACAAAAAGAAAAAAGAAAATAAAGAAAATTTTACTGTAACAACAATTAGTATAACAATTAAGGAAAAGAAAATGTAATCCCTATACCTGATAGGTTTAATAACTTTACGTGAGCTCCGCCTGACACCACCCGGTACAGAACCTGTGCACTGCGAAGACTTACCAGTATGCACGGACGGAACTTCTTCAGCAGAACAATGGACTTTAGCAACCTTGCATAAGTTCCACCAAAATCCTCCTACCACTTGAATAGCATTGCCCATGATCTTAATTACCTTCACAGGAGGTCCAAATTTGCTTTCACCTTTGTTACTATGAATGGACTTCCTGATTCTAACACTATCACCTCCTTTGTGGATAGACGTCTTATACCCTTTTTTAGTGTCAAAACATTTTTTCTGTTTAGCTTGAGTGACTGAAGCATTATCTTTTGCTACAGACATCAAATGCCGCACATCTGATTCTACATCAATCCACTTGGACATCAACCCTGGACGGAAAGATGTAATGAGCTTCCTTCCTCTCATTAACTCAAAAGGAGACACTTTGGTAGACGAGTGTGGGGTGGTCCTATAAAACCATATCATACTTTCAAGAGATTTGAGAACATCCTGGTTATTAGCTTTAGCCCATTTAACACAGTCCCCCACCACTCGATTCATTCTTTCGACCAGACCATTCCCTTGAGGATGATACAAGGAACTTTTAAATGTTTCACCCTGGAGGCAGACAAAAAAGTTTCAAAATCCTTCCCAACAAATTTTTTCCCATTATCTGAAACAAGTATTTCAGGAAATCCCTCTCTAGACCAAACTTCCCTCAAAAAATTAATGATGCTCTTTGTGTCAGCTTCTCTAACTAATTTGTATTCGGGCCATTTGGAAGCATAGTCAACTAAAACCAAGATAAATCTTGAATTTCCGTTGAGTGTCAAATAGGGTCCCATTACATCAACACCCAGTTTGACCCAAGGACGGTCTGGGCATTCTACAGGCATAAGAGGAGGGACTGAAGTTTTAAGAGACTTGTCTGATGAACTGCAAATACAGCAGTTCAAAACAAACTCATCGATCTCAGAATCCATTCCTGGCCACCAGTACGTGTCACGAATGCGGCGTTTGGTGAAGGAGGAACCTAAATGCCCCTCATGAGCTCTAATTATGATACCCCTCCTAAACAAATGTGGAGGAATAAGTTTGTCATTCCGTAATAAAATACCATCCTCCAACGAAATTTCATCCCCAATCTTAGAGAAAGGTTGAAGCGCAGGAGGCAGGACCTTTTCTTTGGGCCACCCAAACCTAACAAGATTACACATGTCTTGGAGAACACAGTCATCAGAAAATGCGACTCTCCATACCTCTTCGGAACAAAATCTCAATTCATGAATGTCGACACCTACCACAAGACAATCTTCATAATCCTCCTCAATAAGGTCAGAAAAAGAAACATCATCTTCTTGAGTGCTCGTGGGCGGAAAACGAGACAGAAAGTCTGCTCTCCCATTTTTACCCCCAGAGATGTGTCTGATATCAAATTGATACTGTAACAACTTGGTGACCATTCTCATAATTCTGGGAGTGCAACATTTGCTTAAACTCCCACCCAAGATATTGACAAGGGGCTTGTGGTCAGTCTGAAGTAGAAAACACTTTCCCCACACATATGGCCGAAACTTTTCAATAGCCCATGAGCAGGCCAACAGTTCCTTCTCAATGAATGAGTATTGTAATTCAGGTAACCTTAAGACTCTGGACGCAAACCCAATTGTTTTTTCAACTCCATCCTCAGCTTGCGTCAGCGTAGCACCCAACCCTACTTGACTGGCATCGACTGTAAGACAACAAGGTAAATTTGGGTCAAAAGGCTTTAGTACAGCACTGTTGCCTAGGAGATTTTTGACTTCTTCAAACGCGGACACACACTCATTGTTCCAAACAAATCTAGTACCTTTTTTGAGGAGATTACTAATGGGACGGACTATAGTAGCATAGTGGGGAATGAACCTCGAGTAATATTCACACAGGCCTAACAGAGATTTGACACCCGTTTTATCAGTGGGAGTGGAGGCATTAATATTTGCCTCCAGAAGACCAGGTCTGGGTTTAATGTCATCCTGACTGAGAATGTGCCCTAAGTACTCTACTTCAGTACAAACGAATTTGCATTTTTCAAGTTTCAAGACAACACGATGTTGCTGAAATAAGCCCAATACTTTGTGCAAAATGAGGTCATGTGAAGGAGCATCATTGGCAAAAATTAATACATCGTCTTGAAAAACTAAGACTCCGTCAACCCCTTTAAGTATGTTGGACATGACTCTCTGAAATACCGACGCAGCCGATGCTAGCCCAAAGGGCATGCGTCGGTATTGAAATGTGCCTAGAGGGGACACGAACGCCGTGAGATGCCGAGAATCAGGATGCAACTCAACTTGGTGATATGCGGAGGCCAGGTCAAGCTTAGTGAAGAATTTGGCACCTCTGGTAGACGAAAATAGATCATTCATTTTCGGAAGTGGATATGAGTCAACCCAGATTTCCTTATTAAGTGATCTCAAATCAACACACACCCTGAGTTGACCACACCTCTTCCTAGCGAAGACCAATGGAGAAAGCCATAGGGAGGACTCTGTTGGCTCAATCACACCCTTCTGACATAACTGTACTAATTCCTTCTCTAAATCGTCCCTGACACTATAAGGTACTCCCCTGAGTTTGTGTTTTACTGGTAGGGACCCCTCCTTGACTATGATTCTGTGTTTAAAACCCTGAGTTTTCCCTAATTCAGAGCTGAAAACTGTAGGGAATTTATCTTTGAGTGATTGTATTTCATCGGAACACCCAACCACAAGGACCCGTTCATTGGTTCCCGGCTTAAGAATCATTCCAAATAATCCTTGGTGAAACCCCCCTAGAATGTTTAACCCTTTAACAGCAACATAGATCTTCCCTTTTATTCTCCTTCCTTTAAAACACATTTCTTCCTCAAAAAAACCCAAGAGGTCGATTCTACGACCTTCATACGACATGGGTGTACGATCAGGAGGAAGGAGAGGTTGAGTACCTTCCCAAGTTTCATCAAAAAGTTTCTTAGTGATCATGGTTATCTTGGCACCAGAATCCACCAGCAGTTTGATGCATTTAGTCCCAACAGAGATATCAAGGATAGGGTCAACACAAGATTTGGGATCAGCTTCAATGACATCACCAATAATGTGATTAGAAACAACAGAAACATTCTCAGAATCCGAGGAAGATTCTGATTCAACTATACATACAGTAGGTTTCTTTTGATTCTTTTGGCCTTTAAGCTTAAGGCAAACCTTTGCGAAGTGACCAACTTAGTTTACAATAGTTGCAAGTGACATTGGAAGCAGGACATCGTGAACCTTTAGAATGGGGTGAGTTCCCACACCTTATACAAATTGTAGGCTCTCCATTGCTAGTATTGTTGACTTTAGAGGACTCACTGACATTACCAGCATTTTTTTAGACGATTTTTTGATAGATTTACCAGACGCATTAAGGTTAATAGCATTAACAGGTTCCACAACTTTATCCTCTAATTCCTTCAATGAAACCATAGAGATTTCTATACTTTTAGCTAACTTGATAGTTTCATCCAAAGACGGATCACCCATGGTGAGTAATTTTTGTCTAATATTCTTGTCTCTACAATGGCATACAAATTGGTCCCTGATGAGTTGGTCAGTAAAGTTCTCAAATTTACAGTCTGCTGACAATCTACGCAACACAGAAATGTAAGAATCCACATCTTCCCCTTCTGATTGTTTTCTTTTAAAGAAAGAATGTCTGAGAACCATGAGACTTGGTTGTTTATCAAAGCGAAGCTTGAGTTTAAGAACCGTACCTCTGTATTCATCATTAGGTATGGTGATATCTTGTGGTAGGTCAGGCAAATATTTAAACACAGATCTTCCTTCAAAACCTAGAGAGTGTAGCAATAAGTATTTATTTCTGTCTGCGCTGAATCTTGACGCACCTATGGCCCCCAAATAGGTTTCAAAAGCGTCATGCCACACTTCCCATCTGATGGGTGGTTCTCCAGGAGAGTCCAAAAATGCAGGAGGTGGATTCACAGATTGGAGGGTACACATGGTGGATATGACAAACTAGTGGTCAGAAAATAAAGGACTCACGTTAAGTGATTTTGAGGAAAAGTTTGGGCAAAACGAGTTGTGTGTGTCACCGTAAAGTGCACACATGAACAAAGAGTTTATTGATGGTGATAAGGTGTGTACATCACCGTGACATACAGAAAGGAGAAGGTGTGTGTGTCACCGTCGGAAAGCACTGAATACTTGTGTAAGAGTAAAACAAAAACAAAAAAATTATTTAAAAAAATGACGTTTCGAATAAGCAGACAAAGTGATAAAGGAGATAAGCTGTGCGCATCAGCGTAGATTTAAAACATTGTGCACAGATAATTTCAAGCAGAATAAATGTCCATATGCTGCTGCTTTGAGAAAAAAAAAGATTTACTGTAAGGAAAAAGCTGTGCGCATCAGCGTTGCAGCATTACAGTCTGTGTGCGTTGTTCGCGTTAGTGTGGTTGCTAGGAGACACAGGATTAGTGACGTACGAGCCAGCAGGAAGAACAAAGGCGGCAGTCATGCGCATTGAACTTGTGACGCGCAGCCGTTCTTACGTACTGACGCTCATATGGCAGGAATGATGTAGAGAGCGTTCCGAAGAAATGATGGCTGAAATGCACGCATGGGATGTCAACACGCGCCAGGTAAGAATGATTAGAATGAGGCGCTTTTTAAAAAAATGCGAAGTCAACGTGAGGCCAATTCGAAACAAAGCAAACAAAATAGGCCGCAATAGAGCGCACAAGTTGGGCAAATAGCAACAAAAACAAAATGTCAAGACGCTCGTCCTCGATAACGACGAGGAACGAGGGATGGCTACTGGAAAGATATCCAATTCAAATGCGCTGAGTCAATAGATAAAACGTCTTAATGAGGTAGTAAACAAAACGCCCTACCGTGTTGGTTGAACAACGTCTTGCTCGATAAATAATTCACTAATGTTGCAGTTTGCCTTGTGGTTTCATAGAGTAGAGCTTGATTGTAGATCATGAAGACAGGGATGTTTGATGATTCATGAGTCTAAAGCAGTAGAAAGTAGCCTGTCAAGTTGATCCGCTTCTTTCAATACTTGCACGCTGGGTAGTCCATGTAACCAGGATCGTCGCCAATCAAATGTAGTAAGCAAATCCAGGATACAGATGATGTCTTGAGTAGTTTATTCGTAGGTTACATGGAAGAGGAGATAGCTTGGAAGCAGCCAACTCCAACGGACCCCAACTCAAGAGTCCCCACTAACATTCTGAAGTAACTAAGCAGCAATAGAATATTCCAACTAGGTACAATACATAAACATACATACATGTGAATGAATACAAGATCATAACATACGTAATCTGACTCACAGATTACTACACAGAGCTAATGACTCAACTTAACATTCCCTACTGTTGAATGCTCTCCTACGGACTAGATTTGTCTGTCTCCACTCCCCTCGTTCTGGACTCCATATCGGGACCCATTTCTAAACAGTGACTGAGTTCTGAAATAAATGGGAATTTATGGTTACTTTCACAGATAATTTCTGTGCTCAACAAATGAGACATTTAGCCTTGAAAAAGTTCAAAGGATGAAACATGTACATTTTTGTGTTCAGCTTCCGCCAAGGGCCATAGGAAGACATACACCCTAGGTGGCCGGGTGGTCAGTACCATGATAGCACCTCCATTGTATACTATTAATCGTTTAGCTGTTACCATATCCCTGATTTAAGTGTATTGCTGTGTGATTTTATGGGCATAGCCATCAAGTGTTTGTGTTAGTATGTAGCAATGTGTACAAAACATCCTTGAACATCATCTGGTACAAGTGAACTAGAGTGCATGACAACTACCTGTAGCAGATAGTGCTCCATTGCCAGTCACGATGACCATGGTGTGGTAATGTAGATGGTGGGCAATGACTGTATGTGTGTCTCTCCTGATGCTTGACATGTGTTAGGCCTCATACTTGTGGCTGACAGTAGAGGCCACTCTTTGTATAATGGCTTTGCAGTGTTCCACATAGAATGTGCATGGGAACACACTGCCATATCTACAGTCTACATATGCCACAACAACTAACTTACCCACATGTTACCTCCAGAAAGTTGGCTCAATTCACAAATACAAAATCTACATATCATACTTTGCCAGTGCAATAGTGTTGCATGTGTACACCCACTACTGTGCACAAGCAACACTGTCTTGAGGAATAGTGTAGGTATGGAGTCATTTATGTGACATTACTGTCAGCTATATGTTGGAAGACACCCCAAGGCATGAATGGTGACCTACAATACCACAATCACCATGAATGATGATCATAGTGGCCACAAATGATGACACTGTCACTGTACTGTGGGGTATGGTCCTTGGATACGAATGGAGCTTATACAGACAAGTGAATGGTCCCATACAAACATCCCCTTCCATGTGTGTGCAGGCAAATGCTGTACACTTTCACATTTGAACTACAACCTGATGCCTCCACTGTACGACACGCAGCTATTAGACTGGAGGCATAGTAGTCGTGGATATGGTTGAACTGACCCCATGACAGTGTTTGTGTCTGGTATCCGAGGGGGAAGCTGATACAATGTCAATGGTTGACATCAATAACTTAGTACACAGAGCACCTGTGGGAAAGTGTGCCATTGTGCTACGACAGTGTTTGCGCACTATGCCTAGTATGATCCATGAACTGAATGATCTCACACATTGAAAGACTATACACAAGCCTGCCCCAAGATGACACCCTCAAGGTCCTAGAAAGAACTCTGACCAACTCACAATGGGAACACACCACACCAAGAGAATTTGTCCTAGACTGCTCCAGACTGGCATTAAAAGAAAACTTTTTTGAATTTGAGGGAACATACTATCTCCAAACAAACGGAACTTCTATGGGCAGTATTTTTGCTCCCAGCGTGGAGGGACTATACGTCTACCACCTGGAACAGTCACACATCCTCGAGCCCAACAACCCGTTCACGGAATCAATACTTTTCTGGAATCGATACATTGATGACATCCTCATGATATGGGAAGGCTCGGAGGAATCCTTGAAGACCTTCCTGACCTGGCTCAACACACGTGATCCCCACCTACGCTTCACGTACACCAGCAGCAAAGACCAGTTACCTTTCCTGGACCTACTGATCAAGGCTGCCAATGGTAAACTGTCAACCACCACATATTATAAACCCATGGCTAGAAATTCACTACTGGCCTTTGAAAGTTTCCACCCACGACCACTAAGGGAGAACCTGCCCTATGGCCAATTTCTACGCATAAGGCGCAATTGCAGCAATAAGGAGGACTACAACACACAGGCCACAGACCTCTCCCACAGATTACAACAATGGGTTACCCAACAAGGATCATCAACAGGACCAAAAAACGGGCAAAGAACCAAAATAGAGACGCCCTCCTGGAAACACCGACCCGTCAAGAAACAACAACACCATTGACCTGTGTCACCACGTACAACCCTATCTCCAATACAGTGGCCAAAATCATCAAGAAAAATTGGAGAATCATCAACACGGGCAAACGAGACTGGGACCTGCCCCTTTTTGCCTATAAAAAATCGAGCAGCCTACAGGATCAACTCATCTCCACGCGGCCGAGAACCACGGAAACCATCACCAACCCCACACTACATCAAGTGTGGAACCTCCCTAAAGTCACAGGTCACTACCCCTGTGGCGACTGCAGCATCTGCCACCTCACGACACATACCAAAACCCTCGATCTGGAAACCGGAAAAACATGGCACCAACGTAAGCACACGAACTGTAATTCAACCAATCTAGTGTACTTGATTGAATGCCCATGCCAGCTCCGTTACGTGGGGATGACCACGAGAAAAATACGCACCAGAATCACTGAACACAGAAGTACGATTCGGTGCAAGAAGACTATCAGCAAACTCACAGACCACTTCCTTAGGTTTGGACAAACCACCAATGACCTCAGATGGACGGTCATTGAACAGATCCCTGTCCACCCTACAGACAACGACAAGCAGCTACTGTCCAAAGAACAACGCTGGATGTACAGATTGTCCAACCACACGGAGGGACTGAATGATAATATTCCGTGGAACAGCCTCAGCAGATGAGGCACCGGCCCCCCCTCCCCTTCTCAATCTAAGGGACGACATCAGATCCCGCCAACTGATACCCTGTGAACCTTAATGCAGCCGGCAGGGCATCTAAACTCGATGCCTTGCCTGGACCCACTACACTGTGCCAGGGTATACACCCACACAAGACCATAATGACCCCACGGTGTACCCTTCATACACATACTCATGAGCCCCCACACAGTGGGTTCATCACCCCCATTTTTTAGCAGGGCCAATATGCAGCAACATCCCTGCATATGAACACACGTTACCTTCTTAGCCCCACCTAGTTGCCGCTTACATTTAAATAGAGAGGGTGCCTCCCCCTTTGCAGTGCACAGATGGAGCGCGACTCCCACTAATGGGTTAGCACTCCCCTAAATAATCCGCACATTTGCACGCACATGTTAGCAATTTAGACATCCAATTGCACCTTGGAAATAATTTAGAGAGAGCGCTACATACACCTGCATGCAAGTCTTTCTTCCATTTCCTCTACTACAGGCACCTCCTCGAGACAACAGGAAGCTGAATACGCCCCATGACTCGTGCCCAGGCCAGAACACGTGACCCAGCTAACAAGCAACACCTGGCCCTTCCCACAGGTATTTAAGCGCTCTCTACACTGAAGCTCATTTCTCACGGAGCCTCTGCACGGACAACAGGTTCATTTAGGGTCCAGCAACTTTGCGCAGTAAGTACCTGAACTTGACCAAGCTAACGGTACAGCCACCTTTCATGCTGCCCCCGACCGTGTCTGTGTGTGCATCCTTTTTACCGTTACCTTGTTGGGTGCATATCACCCACCTCCCCCAACAGCCTTTTTCCTTTTCTTCCCCCTATTTAGAGTGCACATGGTCCTGGCCCCCGGCTGAGCTCCATGCTGAGTTGTTCGCTATAATCAGGTGTAAGCAACTCCACTTTACTGTTTTACCCACAGTGGTTACAGTACATAGGCCTAATTTCACACACAATAACGCATATTGTGAGACCGGCCACTCTTTCACTGCCCGCCACTGACGCCAACACTACCGCCTTGTCCGTGGTCACCTCTAGGCACTTAGTACGGCCTCACTATAAGCTTTTAGCCCACTACTAAGAGCCTTTACTTAAATGTTATGTCTGCCCCCTTTTTTTACCCCCTACAGGTACAATCCGAGAGGAAACACCTCTTGCACATATAAGCACCGTAGCGTGTGCTTTCAACACAGGGCACTGACAAACTCATAACAACCCCTGTAACACCCCACACATATAAGGTCCTGACGAAAGCAAGTAGAAGAAAAGGCCTGGCTGAAACTAGTTGACCGCACAGGACGTCGGAGGCCATAAGCCTACCGTGCACGTCCGATAGCCTTTGTTTTTATTGACTGCCTGGGGCCCACCATTAAAACAGTCTTTGGGACACCCAGGACAGTATTTTAAACCTCACTCAGAGCACACCCACAGCACCCTCACAAACCAAAAAAACCCGCTCCGCAGTAATCTGGCGTCGAAGCACACTCGGAACCTCGGGTGGGGCCCAATGATGAAGCATGCCATCAACTAGGTTGGTGGGTGAGGGCCTTCATAAAAACCTAATGGTTTTCCCCCACCCGCAGACATACAAACAATTTATACAAGAGCTAGTTCTCATTGATTATTAACATATAAACTGGGGAAACGGACTAGCCTTTTTAGTTCTCCTCTCGCTTCTTGATTATAACATATACTTAATTACACACATATGACAGATGTGCAGTTTAAAGAGGTCAACTATACCCATCACACAGAAAACTGTATTTACGGTCAATATTTTCATGAACTGCACATTTCAAAACCTAACAAAATACAAAATAGACATCTCATGTAAAGAAATATCTGTCCAACATTCAGCATGAAAACATTCTGCCGCTGCTTAATTAAAAAATCACACTCTGCCAAGAATGCACGATATCATTTTTTTCCCCATAGTTAGGCCTTTAGTGAAATAGACACAATGAGCATTAGCGTAAAAAAGGACGACGTGTAGGCTGAAAATGGCCAGGAAGCTAAGTAATGGATTAAGGGAAGTAATGTAATGGATCCTGCAAGCTGCAAATCAGAAACTGTGAAGTTACTTTAACTTTCACAATCAGTGACAGTTTTACTGTCTGTGCCTGGGAGTGGTTGTGTTGTGATTGTGCTGGAGAGTGGTTTTGGAGATTGAGGAGTTTGTGTGTGTCATGTCTGCTGTCCCTGTTGTGTGCATTCATTCCTTTTTGTGCTTTTAGTGGTATATTGTCGTTTATTGTCCTGTGTACTGTCAGGTGTTTGTCTCTTGGGGTGCATTTGTTATATGGGTATTGGGTGGTTTTAGGGGTATTTGTAGTGACAGGATTGTTGTTTGTGGCTGGAATCATGCTGGGGCAGAGCCGTGGTCAGCCCATTAACTGCAACACCTCACAATTGAAGCATTGCTGGGCAGATGTGGTCGGCAGGGAGTCCTACCTCCTGCAATATGTGGCCATTGAATTTAGTGGACAAACATGTAAGCACACATAATGTGTCTGCTCTCTTATGTTTCTCAAGTACCCATTGATGCTTTTTGGAACCATTAAGTATGGCTCACAAGAATGTTTTGCGGTAATTATTTGCACCCCCATGCAAAAGGAGCAAATGCCATGCCTAAAGTGCAAAGCGGTACAAAAGGGGGTGGTGATGGACGGAGCATCAGAACCAATCAAACACTCACACCCAGTCAACAGATCTGGGTTTGATCCATCACCGTTCTTTAGCCCACTCTGCCACCCCAGTTCAGACATGGCCATATGCAAATCAGTCTCACCCTGTGCCTCATGGGAACAGTCCAGCCCGACTGCCAAGCCATGCCTTCCCTGGACCGGAAACAAGTTTCCTAGGACCGGTTTCTGGCATTTCAGCCATTTTCAGCCAGGCTTGCTTGAATCCAGTGGCAAAGTGAGCAAGGGACTCACGTCTGAGCATACCCTGCCAACTTACGGCGAGCAAAGTGGTACAAAAGGGGGTGGTGATGGACGGAGCATCAGAACCAATCAAACACTCACACCCAGTCAACAGATCTGGGTTTGATCCATCACCGTTCTTTAGCCCACTCTGCCACCCCAGTTCAGACATGGTCATATGCAAATCAGTCTGACCCTGTGCCTCATGGGAACAGTCCAGCCCGAACTGCCAAGCCATGCCTTCCCTGGACCGAAAACAAGTTTCCTAGGACCGGTTTCTGGCATTTCAGCCGTCTTCAGCCAGGCTTGCTTGAATCCAGTGGCAAAGTGAGCAAGGGACTCACGTTGAGCATACCCTGCCAACTTATGGCGAGCAAAGCGGTACAAAAGGGGGTGGTGATGGATGGAGCATCAGAACCAATCAAACACTCACACCCAGTCAACAGATCTGGGTTTGATCCATCACCGTTCTTTAGCCCACTCTGCCACCCCAGTTAAGACATGGCTATATGCAAATCAGTCTGACCCTGTGCCCCATGGGAACAGTCCAGCCCGAACTGCCAAGCCATGCCTTCCCTGGACCAGAAGCAAGTTTCCTAGGACCGGTTTCTGGCATTACAGCCGTCTTCAGCCAGGCTTGCTTGAATCCAGTGGCAAAGTGAGCAAGGGACTCACGTCTGAGCATACCCTGCCAACTTATGGCGAGCAAAGCGGTACAAAAGGGGGTGGTGATGGACGGAGCATCAGAACCAATCAAACACTCACACCCAGTCAACAGATCTGGGTTTGATCCATCACCGTTCTTTAGCCCACTCTGCCACCCCAGTTCAGACATGGCCATATGCAAATCAGTCTGATCCTGTGCCTCATGGGAACAGTCCAGCCCAAACTGCCAAGCCATGCCTTCCCTGGACCGGAAACAAGTTTCCTAGGACCGTTTTCTGGCATTTCAGCCGTCTTCAGCCAGGATTGCTTGAATCCAGTGGCAAAGTGAGCAAGGGACTCACGTCTGAGCATACCCTGCCAACTTCTGGCGAGCAAAGCGGTACAAAAGGAGGTGGTGATGGACGGAGCATCAGAACCAATCAAACACTCACACCCAGTCAACAGATCTGGGTTTGATCCATCACCGTTCTTTAGCCCACTCTGCCACCCCAGTTCAGACATGGCCATATGCAAATCAGTCTGACCCTGTGCCTCATGGGAACAGTCCAGCCCGAACTGCCAAGCCATGCCTTCCCTGGACCTTAAACAAGTTTCCTAGGACCGGTTTCTGGCATTTCAGCCGTCTTCAGCCAGGCTTGCTTGAATCCAGTGGCAAAGTGAGCAAGGGACTCACGTCTGAGCATACCCTGCCAACTTCTGGCGAGCAAACCGGTACAAAAGGAGGTGGTGATGGACGGAGCATCAGAACCAATCAAACACTCACACCCAGTCAACAGATCTGGGTTTGATCCATCACCGTTCTTAAGCCCACTCTGCCACCCTGATGTGCATCAATTCCATTTGTGACACAGTGTGGCCCACACTGTTGTCACTATTAACGTAGGTTATAGATATGAGTACTGGGGAAACATGGAGTTGATATACATTGCCATAGCCTGTCCAGACAATTCATGTGATGACATGGCAGGTAGTGCAGATGTGCTTCAAAGCTGGCAATTTCTCATCAGGCTTCACAGAAGATAAGTCATTCATAAAGGGGCTTATTTACAAGGCCCATGCACTGCTGGCATTTCACTTCTAGCAACGTCAAAATATATGGAGTGGCTGCACTAGAGCCTTGTAAAGAAGCCCCATATTGTGAGGTTCCGTATGACACGGGACCGCACTTTTGAGTGGTAACGAATATGGATGACTTTGGTATCTACGAACCGCAAATGACGAGTATAATGGGTGTACGCAGTTTCGCTATGCAGCCACGTATGGTTCGTCTCATTTTTGGGTTCGTTCATCTGAACCCTTGGGTTCCATTTTAGATACAGCATCCATTTTGTTTCTTGCCCTCAGGTAGCCAGCGAACGGGCTTCTTGTCCGCTCCGTGACCCTGGGACTCTCAAGCTTACACGAAGGACACGTGTTTCTTTGAGGTGACTTTTACGATGAGGGAAACGACACGAGCAAGGCAGATGGCCCCGCTCGAGGCTCATCTTGCCGCGCCGGTCTATTGTTTCAGCCATGCATACATTAGACACGAGGTCTTTGACCCCTCTATCAAGTTTCCTTTATTGCCCCAACACTCTTTTCTAACCTGTTGTGCATCCTTGTCCTTTCCTTGCATCTGTTTTTCGTCCTTCCTCTTAATGTGTTTATGGTTAGGATGGAACGTGTTTATTGCGGAGGAAATATGTTTTTACAGTTGGGAACCGGCAAGACTGTTGTAATTATGTTCCGGCCTCCGGAAACATGAACGCGACCCTTTTGAAGTTTATTGTGGGAACTGAGTTGTAACCTTTGTTCGCCATACTGCGCTATGGCAAAAACCTGTATAAAAGGACCGACCCACTTCTACGAATTTGAAGCAGTCTCCGAGAACCTACACGTTGTGTACTTCTTGTGACCTCTGTATCCCTGCAGTAAATAAACGCTGATCTCTGACGTCGCTGGAAGTGTCCCGTGTCTCTGTGTTTAGTACGCCAGAACAGGTAACCCACGAAGGTTTCAGGTGTTGTTCCCTGGCACCGCTGGGTCTTAAGAATAACCCAGTCCTTCAGTTGGCGCCCAACGTGGGGCGACATCAACGGTACCGGTCCAAAGCCCGACGATCGTGAGGAACTTCGTGTGAAATCTCCGAGGGAAGGTGCACCCCGCTTCATCGATCCAGTTGTCGAAATAAGTGGCCCGACGTCTTTTCCCGCGAAGATCCCCGCCTCCTGACGGCTGCGACGGACCGATGCCCTGACTGTCGACCTGTTTTGGCGCCTGGCGTAGTCCTTTGTACGGCGAGATGATCGACGGGCCTTCCTGGTGACGCCATTGTTCTCTCAGTTAAGTATTTGTGGGTCGCTCCCAGTGTTGCTTTGTTGTTTGTATGGTTCCATAGCATTCGTGGTTCTTAGTAGTTGGGTTTTATTTGACGATTGCAATTGCCAAAACCGAGGGTCTTGCATTTTTGTGAGGACATCGTAATTCGATAACCCTTGAAGTTTGTAAACTCGGTTAGTGTGCACGATGCCTGGCCGTAGTACTTTGTTTGGGTTTCTCAAATGTTGCAGCATGGATTCCCGGCTGGAGGATTCATGTCCGATACCTCCGGTTGGAACTCCGATTTACGAGCTCTATAGTCGTCATGGCGTGGGTCCTATCGTATATAATGAATATTGGGTCCGCTACACTAAAAAGGATGGCGTCCTCAGTTGGCCATCTCATGGTAGTTTCGAGACTGCCGTTTTAGATAATTTGGAAGCTAAATTGTTTAAAAAGAAAGCTAGGCCGGCCATGTTTGATTCCTTCCGGTTATGGCGGAAAGAGGCCAAGCAGAAAGAAATCAAACAGAATAAGAAAAATAAAAGAGAAGGTGTTATTGCAGTGATGCGAAATGCAGAACAATATCAATTAGACAAAGATGAGAAAGAGCAGGAAGTTAGTGCTCGGCTACACCATATGGCAGTGGATAAGTGTTATCCGGTGCTACCTTCTAATATCGATAAGACAGGAGAAGAAGCGATGGAGGATCCGCTCTTGTCTTATCTGATGAAATCGCCACCTCCCTATGCTCCCGATGTTATGGGTCCCGTGCGTCCACCTCTTCCTCAACCCGCTGTTTTGGCGGCTGCTGGTCAGCCCGCCGTTCCTCTCGTACTCCCGAATCCCCTTGGGCCCCAGATCGTACATCCTCTTGTTCCGGCTTCTCTCCCTACTGCGCCTTTCCAAGTCCCTCCTCAGCCTGTTGTTCCCGCTGCTCCTGCTGCTGCGTCTACTTCTACTGTTTCCACCCCTATTGTTGCTGCGCCCGCATCTTCTTCCTCTTCTCCTTCTGTTCGTAGTCGTCTCTTGACTGCTGTTGCTTCTCTTTATTCTCCGCTTTTTGGGCCGATACTTGGCTCGACTCTTTCAGATGTCGCTCAAAGGCGCAGTCAGCTTCCTGATGGTAGGGAACGTGAATCGTTGGTGAAAACGGCACGTAGATGGATTCGTAACCCTGTTAAATACACCTCACGTGTAGTGTTTGAAACGTTCTCCCAGTTTAATGTGCCCACGCAACGATTTGTGTTTGAAGAACTGTGTAACTCGTTGAAGGAGGAGTGGGACGATGATGTGACAGATAATGTACCGTCAGAGGTTTCTGAGCTACAGCATCGGTTTGCCTCGGGTGTAATCGTAGGCGACAAAGTTCGAGAGGCTTTAGAGCGCTTGTTATCCTTTCGATGTGCAGTGCAACCTCGTGCGTTGTTTAAGGACGAGACTGCAGAATGGATGGCACAACCTGGTCAATATCCTATGCGAGAAGTTCCTCCGGTATGGATGCCAGGTGATCCTGCTGCTAACCCTCCTGTCCCAGGCCGTTTCCAGAGAGTGTGGATACACCTCCCTTGGAAACGATCGGAAGTTTTACAAGTGAAGCAATCCTTGCCTGATCCCCGTAAGAATCCTGCAGGTTATTATAAGGAGCTGTCCCAATTGGTGGATGCTACTGTTATGAACCTAGCCGATATTGATATGTTGTTTGGCAATGTGGTGCCTCAGCCGATTTGGGCGAAAATTCGTCACGAGAATCATGTAGCCGAGTTAGGCGGTGACTGGGCTGCCCTTACAGCGGCAGATGCCCAGCAGGTCGGTGGGGCTAAGCCTGAGCAGCTTATTGTGGCTTTGCCTCAGAGGATAATTACCCTCATGAAAACGCTTATGCCAGCGATGCGCGTCAATTGGGACAAATTATCAGCGTGCAAGCAAAAGAGGGATGAAAGCGTTTCTGATTTCTTTACGAGATTCGAGGAAGCGTTTGTTGATCATAGTGGTCAGGACATGGGTTCTGAGGGTGGTCAGCGGCTGTTCGTTGATAAGTTTGTATCGAACTTGTTGCCCGACCTTAGCAACAAGTTGAAGAATTCTGAGAGTTCGTGGGCTGTTTCTACCACTGCCCAAATATTGGCTACGGCCCAATATTACGAAAATAGAGAAAAGGAGGAAAGTGAGCGTGCAGATAAGAAAACGAAGGATCTTAAAACTAAGGTCTTATTGCAGCAAGCCTATCCTCCGCGTTCGCATTTCAGTGATACACAACAGCAAAACAGATCACAATCACAGTTCTCCAGATCGCAGACGCGAAATGCTTCCCCCGCACCTCGTTTTGTGCTGGGATATAATCAATGCGCATATTGTCGTGGGGAGGGCCATCTGAAGTTTGATTGTCCGGTTCTCCGTGATAGGAACAATGGTGTGTCGGCTCGAGGAGGACGTAGTGGCCCTCAACAGGCTTCCCGTGGTAGAGGTCGTGGAGTTACCCAGAATCAGGCCGAACGCTTTGCCACGTCTTCGGACTCGCAAAATTGTTTCGATAGGCGCGAACCATCGTCCGGTCGGTCTGCACAGTATCATGTGGATGACTGTTATGTTGAGTGTGATGTTGATACGGATGGTATCTACTAGGACAGCCATAGACAAAGGAAGGGAGAAGTATCAGTTCAGGTTGATCAGAGAGGGCCTTATGTTGCAGTAGCCACTTTGGGCGTCGTTGAGCCTTTTCTGTTGGACACTGGTGCAGCAAAAAGTTCCATCATGCATTCGAAACTCCCTGGCGCGCCTTTGTCTGGCTTAACGAATGTTTCCGTTGGATTTTCTGGCGCCCCCGTTAGCAATCCAGTTTCTAGCCCTTTGCCCCTTACAATTGGGTCTCATGAGCTAGAAGCTCCTTTGATTTTGACTACTGGTTGTGGTGAGAATCTTTTGGGCTTAGATTTGTTGAAAAGGTTACATGCGACTTTGTACTGTTCTCCTACGGGTGTGGAGCTTACGTTGGGTAAGAGCGTGATTTCCCCTATGTATTTATCGATCGACAAGCTCCCACCAGAATTGAGATCTCTTCCGGACTCCTTGTGGGCGACAGGTCCCAATGACGTGGGCCTGTTGGATATACCACCTTATGTTGTCCAACTGAAAGTTGGTGCGCGTTTGCCACGCATACCCCAGTATCGTATTTCCCTTGATGGTGAAAGGGCACTGTTAGCGATCATTTACGATCTGATCGGTAAAGATGTTATTGAGGAGACACGGGGTAATGTGTGCAATAGTCCCGTGTTGCCTATTCTGAAACGAACGGATCCCTCCAAGCCTCCTGTGTACCGTCTAGTTATCGACTTGCGGGAGGTGAATAAAGTTGTTGTTCCGCAGTTTCCTGTGGTGCCAGACATTACAGCTTTACTGACTCTGATTCCAGCCACGGCGTCATGGTTCTCGGTTATCGATCTGAAGAATGCGTTCTTTAGTATTCCGATTGCTGCGGAAAGCAGAGACTTGTTCGGTTTCTCATTAGGTGGTCGCAGCTTCAGATTCAAACGCGCACCACAGGGCTACTGTGAGAGTCCATCAATCTACAGCCAAGCTCTTAAGAGTCAACTTGATGCGTTTGTGTTACCGGCTGGTGCAGCCTTGATTCAGTACGTTGATGATCTGTTGGTCGCTGCTGACACTGAACAACTTTGTAGAGCTGTTACAGTGTCATTGTTACAGCATCTCTGTGCTTTACATCATAAGGTGTCACCTTCCAAACTGCAATATTGTTGTCAAGAAGTAACCTATCTAGGTCACTTATTGTCAAAGGCAGGAAGAAGGTTGACCCCTGAAAGAATTGCAGCAATTGCTCGAATGACTGCGCCGACACTCAGAGAGATGTGCGTGCCTTTCTAGGTATCACGTCATACTGCAGACAGTGGATCCCGAACTTTTCACTGTTAGCGAAGCCATTGGTAGCTCTCACGTGCAAGGACGTTTCGACTCCTTTGCCTTGGACGGAGGAATGTCAGAAAAGTTTTTCTGAATTACGTGATTCACTGTGTTCGGCTCCTGTGTTAGGTACTCCTGATTACAGTAAGCCTTTCACATTATACGTCCATGAGAGGGACGGTTGTGCGTTGAGTGTTTTAACGCAACAATTTGGTGATAAGCAGCGTCCGTGTGCATATTTTTCCTCGACCTTAGACCCGGTAGCTAGAGCGTTGCCGAGTTGCTTGAGGGCGACAGCGGCAGCGGCGGCGTCTATTCGACAATCCGCAGGTTTGGTCATGGATAATATGCTCATAGTAATGGTTCCGCATGCAGTTGATACGCTCTTGAATCGGACAAAGACTCAACATCTGACGAGTGCAAGGTTGTCTGGGTACGAGCTGACCCTTTTGGCAAGTCATATACAGATCAAACGTTGTAATGTACTGAATCCGGCGACATTGTTGCCGATTAATATGGAATCAGATGATGTGCTGCCACATGATTGTTATTTACGGACTGAGGAAGAAACAAAAGGTCGTGTGGACCTGAAAAACACTCCCTTGGCAGATCCCGATGGTACTTTGTATGTGGATGGTTCTTGCTTCAAATTGCCAAATGGCGATGTGACGACTGCGTATGCTGTAGTGACGTTGAGCACGGTTGTGGAAACTGCGAGATTGAATCAGAATTCCGCACAAGCGGCAGAGTTAATTGCATTGACAAGAGCGTGTGTTTTGTCGAAGGGAAAGCGAGTGAATGTGTTTACTGACAGTCAGTACGCATTTGGTGTTGCGCATAATTTTGGAAGATTGTGGAGAGAAAGAGGATTTATGACATCGCATGGTACGAAGATCCAACACGGGCAGCTTGTGAATGATCTTTTGGATGCACTTACATTGCCTAAACAAGTGGCGATCGTTAAATGTAGTGCACATCGGAAAGTGACGGATGATGTTGGTCGTGGTAATGCGTTTGCGGATGAGATTGCTAAGGAAACGGCTAAGAATCTTGCGACTCGAATGTATGCCACGAGTTCAGTGAGGTGGCCGACGGAGACTGGTATGTGTGAGAATACTGTTGAGAGTGTGAAAGCAATTCAGAACGAAGCTACTGAAGCTGAAAAGACCAAGTGGAAAGAAAGTACAGGAAAATTGGATATGCATGGATGTTGGGTTGACCTGACGGAATGTCAGAGGTGGATGTTACCGGATGCATATGTATTAGCTGTTGTGACGATGGCTCATGGGTTGTCACATATTAGTGCGAAAGGAATATGTAAGTTCTTGTCCCCTGTATGGAGGAATGAGGGTATTGCTAAGTGTGCCGAAAGAGTGGTTAAGAATTGTATGGTGTGTTTGATGCACAATCCCGGAAAAGGTACCCCCACTCCGCCTCGTCATTTCGCTCCTCCTGCTTGTCCCTTTGAGGTTATCCAGTTGGATTTTATCCATATGGAGAGATGCAATAACCTGAAGTATGTTTTGGTTGTGGTTTGCGCGTTCTCCAGATGGATTGAGGCCTATCCTCTTAAGGATAATACTGCCCTGTCCACAGCAAAAATCCTGCTGAAGGAGTACTTTCCTAGGTACGGAATGCCACGGATTGTGTGGTCGGATAATGGAAGCGAGTTTGTGGGAAGTGTGATGCAGAGTGTGTGTAAGGGCCTTGGAATTCGGCAGAAATTCCACAGTGCTAATCATCCTCAGGCAGCGGGTTTGGTTGAAGGGTACAATGGTACCCTGAAGCTGAAACTCGCTAAGATTCAAGCTACGACTGGTCTGTCATGGCCTGATGCCTTGCCTCTGGCTCTCCTATCGACCAGAGCAACCGTACACTCTCGAGTAGGGCTTAGCCCATATGAGATTGTGTTCGGTCGCCCTGCGAATATTTGGGGAGTCCCGAGGCCTAGGGCTTTTGATAGTCTTGAGTATCCAATGATGATTGATTATCTGCATGATTTGACCACTAAACTACGGTTAATCCATCAACAGGTCTTTGAAGCTCTACCGGCGCAGACAGAGGGTTCTGGACACCAGCTCCGGCCAGGGGACTGGGTGGTTACCCGAAATTTTGGTCGGAAACGTAACTTGGAGCCAAGATTCGTTGGACCCTTTCAAGTTTTGTTGACGACGAGGACAGCGGTTCGACTGGAGGGCCGGAAAAACTGGGTCCATGCCAGCCACACAAAGAAGGTACCGATCCCCTTACCAACTGACGGTTGGGTGAGGACTGGGATTTCGGCCACAGAAACTGAGACTCCTTTGCACTTTGTGCCGTTTAGTGACGCTCAACTTGTGGATGAGGATTCGTCACTGCCAAACCCATATGTGGAGTCATCAGTAGCAGAAAACCCAAGGTCTGACTCGTTGTCCACTTCATCGAATCCTGTTGCGCCAGCTGAACAATTGTTTGTAGAGCAAACTCGACCTGGAAGAAGTCGATACTTTCTTCGTTCAAGGACTAATAAAAATTAATAGTACGGTGGTTTTTGACGTTACGAATATTATGGACAATTACATCCTTTCTTTTTGAGTTTTTATGTGCCTTTCCACTGCTAAGAGATTTGTAATAAATTTGAACGTTTCGAGGAAACCTCTCCATCCGGGTTACCGTAGGGCCGTGCGGGTACTTCTTTCTGTTTAGCAGGTTTCTGACGCTAGGTCGGTTACTTTTGTCGATCTCTGGGAACTCCTGGGGATTGATAATCGCTACTCAGAACGAAGTGCGTCAAGTACGTCACGGACGGTTTGTAGAGGATGGCATTCTCTAAGCTGTTGGAAGAAGAAAGGGTGTCGGCACAGAGATTAGAGTTATGGAGGGTTGTACGAACAAAATGTTTTTTGTTTCAGGTGTTTCTACTGTTTCTGACTTTATCTATGCTATTGGTGGGTGGAGTGTATTTTGGAGTATCGTTGTTCTTGCCTTCTGTTTCGCCTACCTTTTCTCCTAACCTAAGTTCCCTCACCACTGTCTCCCCACATTCCTTTCATCCTTTGCCTCAGCATGAGCAGGTTAGACGTGCGGAATTCATGAATAATTCCTTTGTTCAACTTCTACATCAGCATCAGTTGGTGGTGAATACTACCAATTGTTGGGTATGTGGTTTAATGCCACACACTATGGATAGGGGTATTCCGTATTTGGTCCTTCCTTACAGCTCCCAGGGTTCAGCTCGAGCATTCCAAACTATGTTCCGTAGTGCACTAGATTCCTACCCCAGTCGAGAGCCACGGTCTGTCAATTTTGGTCCTGGGCCGTACCACAAGCCTTTGGCGATAGCCATAGCAGATCTGGATAGAGATGTTTTTGATGCATCACTCATTCCAGATGAAGAAGTGCAGGCCTATAAGGATCTGAGTGAGACTGAGTATAGTACGTCAGTGGGTGATAGACAGCTTAAGAGCTCGTCCCCGATATGGATTGTACCGCACCTTGGTAATTTCTGCTTGAAAGGTTTGGGTCGAAATCCGAGAGCACAACTTGGGAACAGTGCTTGCACTGATACGTATGTTCTACCCATGCTCTCCTCCCCTGTTTTTCTGACTGCTAAGGGCACCTATTTTGTATGTTATGAACGCGCATATACATGGTTACCCCGCGACTTTTCGGGTACCTGTTATATTGCGAATCTTTACCTCCGACTTTCACAGTTGCTTCAGACTACCACAGAACTAGAGTCGTGAGAGGCGTTATTAGCAAAGAGGACACTGCTGGTCAAGAAGCAGGAGACTTCTTTAAGGGTTTCTTGCCGTTTTGGGGACCTATGGTTAATAGTAGGAACCTAAGACAGTTGACCCGTGTAGTTGAGTCGACTGCTAATATTACTGCAAATGCCCTTGGTAATCTAACAGCTGAACTACAGGCGGATAGACTCATGACGTTGCAGAACCGTATGGTTCTAGATGTTGTTCTTGCAGATAGAGGGGGTGTGTGTAAAATTATACATTCGAGTTGTTGCATTTTTATTCCTGACAATGCTCCAACTGTATACCAAGCCATCTCGAAGTTGCACAAGATTTCCGAGTCCATACACGTGGACGAAGGTAATTGGACGCTCCTAGGATGGTTGTGGGGCCTAATGTCAACCTGGGGTTGGAAGATTCTAATGATCGTAGGGGCTGTTGTAACGTTTCTATTCACGTGTTGTCTTTGTGTACAGTGTGGTCCTGCCTTATGTGGCCTATGTGCTGCGACGTGTATAAGGCGGCCATCTGTTACCAAGGAGACATTGATGAATAGGATGATGTTCCAGCAGCAGCTGAACGATCTGATGAATATTGACATAGATTCAGATCTTGACTAGTGCTTGCCTACATGAGGGCAAAAGGAGGGTCTGAGGTTCCGTATGACACGGGACCGCACTTTTGAGTGGTAACGAATATGGATGACTTTGGTATCTACGAACCGCAAATGACGAGTATAATGGGTGTACGCAGTTTCGCTATGCAGCCACGTATGGTTCGTCTCATTTTTGGGTTCGTTCATCTGAACCCTTGGGTTCCATTTTAGATACAGCATCCATTTTGTTTCTTGCCCTCAGGTAGCCAGCGAACGGGCTTCTTGTCCGCTCCGTGACCCTGGGACTCTCAAGCTTACACGAAGGACACGTGTTTCTTTGAGGTGACTTTTCCGATGAGGGAAACGACACGAGCAAGGCAGATGGCCCCGCTCGAGGCTCATCTTGCCGCGCCGGTCTATTGTTTCAGCCATGCATACATTAGACACGAGGTCTTTGACCCCTCTATCAAGTTTCCTTTATTGCCCCCAACACTCTTTTCTAACCTGTTGTGCATCCTTGTCCTTTCCTTGCATCTGTTTTTCGTCCTTCCTCTTAATGTGTTTATGGTTAGGATGGAACGTGTTTATTGCGGAGGAAATATGTTTTTACAGTTGGGAACCGGCAAGACTGTTGTAATTATGTTCCGGCCTCCTGAAACATGAACGCGACCCTTTTGAAGTTTATTGTGGGAACTGAGTTGTAACCTTTGTTCGCCATACTGCGCTATGGCAAAAACCTGTATAAAAGGACCGACCCACTTCTACGAATTTGAAGCAGTCTCCGAGAACCTACACGTTGTGTACTTCTTGTGACCTCTGTATCCCTGCAGTAAATAAACGCTGATCTCTGACGTCGCTGGAAGTGTCCCGTGTCTCTGTGTTTAGTACGCCAGAACAGGTAACCCACGAAGGTTTCAGGTGTTGTTCCCTGGCACCGCTGGGTCTTAAGAATAACCCAGTCCTTCAGTTGATGTGCCAATGATACTCCTTGGCATAACTCCCCTGAGTTGTATGTCATCGAGGAGGTCTGCCATGGCTTACACTGCTTAGTTCACCTCTGAATGTAATATGCTGTAATCTGCTTAGGGATGCATGGAACCTAAGTGTACAATAACATGCTCTCAGCAGCACTGTCAGGTACAGTACTCAAGTTACATAGTGGTCCAGAAATGCATGAATCAAGGAGTACGCCATGATTTACATTGTAGTAGTGATCTTGTGTGCTCATGTGAAGCTTTGTACATGCATAATTTGTTGCTTGCAGTGTCTGGCAACATGTGTGAGTACGTTTCTTAGTCATGGACAGCAAAGATTGCAAAGATGTTAGAAAAAGGCGTGAACATCCAACTGAGCCAATTTCTTCAGACATACAGCATTACTTGACCCAGCTCAACATGGATTTCGAGTTGGGCATATTACAGAGCTGGCTCGGATTAAATCAACAGAGGAGGTTAGAGAGGCCTTGGATCAGGGAGGCGCCACGATTCTAATTATGTTGGATCTCTCAGCAGCCTTTGATACGGTTCATCATGAGATATTGATGGACCGTATGTCAGAAGCAGGGGTTCAAGGCACTGCCTGGAATCTTTTAAAATCCTTTCTTAATGATCAAATTCAAACAGTCGATCTGGATAATAACAAATCCAAACCTTTCTCTCTACCATGTGGAGTCCCACAGGGGTCTGCCCTCAGCCCCACGCTTGTTAATGTGTATGTGTCCTCCCTGGTCATTTTAATAAGATCTTACGGGTTTCAATTGATGTCTTATGCTGACGATACACAAATTGTGTTATCTCTCAAACGTGGCCAGGAAGTCGAAACAGGTATCAGATGCCACGACTGTATGAACCATGACCAAAACTGGAGGTAGGCTGGAGGCAGTAAAGCTGAGCCTCTATTAGATTGAACGGTAACACTGCTAGAACTGCGCTAAGTCTTTGAACTCCATTTTATTTAAGAGGACACACATTTTGAGGATGAAACAAAAAGTGTCAAAGACTTGTCTTTTGCTTGAATTAGTCAGTATTTTAATAATTTTCTTTTAGAACTTTGACCCTTCCTATGGTCGAAGCAATTTTTTAAAAAAAGGGGAATCACAATAAGCAAAAAAGTTTGTAATAGTTACACCACACCGATTATTCATTCACAACTAACATACTATTTTCGCATACCAAACAATCTTGTGCAATCATACAATCACGCAGGCTTTTAGATCAGGAAATTAACACATTAACGACGTATTTTACAATCTTTTCTGTTTGGACCACAGAAATGGAGCATTAAAAAAAACATATATATCTATGAATGATTCTTATTTAGAAAGTTTTCAGGTTCTTGTGGTCTTTATACAAGGTCTACGCTTTTCGAGACCCTTGATTAGCTGGGCCTCTCATCAGGACCTGTAGAGTGAGGAAGGAGAAGCCTGTATCAGTAACAGAAGGGGCCCCTGTACCTCTTTGAACAGATTGTTAGTTTCTGTATTAATAAAGTTACCTTGGTTTGAATGGAGATGAGCGTTTTGAAATAGGGGAGAAACCTGGGTAGAAAAGAGTGAAAGAGGAGGTGTAATAACATCCATTAGAGTCTCAATCATAGATATGAGCTTAATTTGAGAAATGGCTTACTTTTCACATCAAGTTTTCGGTGTAGCAGCGGAAGGGGGATGGTTGTATCTGGTGAGATGAAGTAATCCTCACTTCAATGCTGGGTATAGAGCATGAGAGTCTTTTTAGTATGTTGACAAGCACATAGTCGGAAAAACTGCATTGTTTGGAAAGAATTGAATTGGTTACCTTAGTGTGCGACTGTATGAAAGCCATTGCGGGGTGGATGTCATTGAATTGCCTGAAATTAAACTCAGGAAAGACAGAGGTCATTATATTTGGGAACAACATGCACCTCTGGACACCTGACTGGTGGCCAGAAGAACTAGGTTCTCTCCCAGTCCATGCTATGAAAGTGAAGAACCTAGGGGTGAGAGACTTACATTTGGAGACCAGGTAAACGGGGTTGTCTCTGCAAGCTTTTTTCTTCTCAGAATTCTGAGAAAATGTAAGCTTCTTCCAAAAGACAGCCTCAGGACAGCAGTCACGAGGCTGATTATGTCCCGTCAGGATTACTGTAATGGCCTCTATCTGAATATACAAAAGAAACATTTGAATTGGCTTCAGATAGTGCAAAATGCGGCTGCCAGGCTGCTGACGGGTACTCCCAGGTTTTCCTCTGTAAAAAAGGGTCTTAGACATCTCCACTGGCTCCCTGTAAGACAACGGGCGCAATTTAAGGCCCTCGGAACAGTATTTAAAGCCCTAAATTGGTCTGACCCTTAATATTTGAACCAAAGGCTTAATTGGTACATTCCTGGAAGGACTCTGCACTCTATGGAAGCCAGACATGTGATTGTTCCCCCTACTAAAAACGTTAGCTGGGGTGGCAGGAGCTTTATCACAATTGCCGCAAAAAATTTGAACAATCTATCCTTTCACTTGAGGAATGCTACTGATCTCTTTACCTTTAGGATAGGGTTGAAAACTTGGTAGTTTCTGGAATAGTCTCTTCCCGCTACAAGTAACCTTCTAGGCAGTGCTCAGCGCCAGGACACCATAGGGTAACAGTTGCGCTTTAAAAATTCCAATAAAATAACATAACAGGGATCTGTCAGTCTGCCCATGACTTTACATGATCTTACAATCAGACATTGTTGAGCAGGGAATGTGGCATTCAAGGATGAATGATGACAGTGCTCATTTTGTGTTCACATACACAATCAAAGTGTGTGTTGCTAATGCAACATGCCTTTGAGGGATGTTGTGCCATATGACTTTTGAACATTTAGTTGGTATTTGGACTCATACAGTGATGGCTGCCCTGCAGTCTCTCACACTGCAATGTTGTATGCTTGCTAGTAGCCATGGAAGGTCTCAACACTTGTGGGGGGACTGATCTCATCATTCACATTGACTGCATGACACCAGTTGGACTAAATACTAGCAAACTTGAGTATGTACTTACCAGTCATCACACAAATAGTGCTTCCAATATATGTTACACTCTCACTGCCTAGCATTGTCCCAGACTCTGCAACCTTGTACTGACTCATAGAGGCACACAACACACAGGTAGTATATATTAGTGCATTTATTTACAAGTGCCAATAAGCACAGCTGAAGTTGATTGGGCAACAATCCCAAAGGATGTTTAGCGCCAGTGGATGTCCAGACAGTGTCCATTTGGGGAACATGTCGTGTGACATGTCGAAGAGTGCTTCAGTCAGGAGGATGACCGCAGTGTCACTAGGAAAGATTGGCCACATTGTCAGTCCGCAAATAGTCAAGGTGAACAGTGCGAAGTCAAAATGAGGACAGTGGCAGCAGATGTTCCCTGGCATTTTGATCAGCACACAGCTAAGGAGAAACTGGTCATGTGACACAGATGAATGCTACTGGACACTTTTTCGTTGGAAAGAGGTACTGTCCACATTTTCCTCCTCTGATGTGTGTGGTGTTTCCTGTGAGTGTGGTGTTGTAGATGTGGCAGCTGAGGAAGGCACACACACATCAGGGGTGGGATATGTGGATGCCGTACCTGGAGCAGCATTCATCTGTGCTAATACATGAGGCATCACTGCAACGATGAGGATCTGCTAGTTTTGTGACATAACAGCAATGTTGCGGTGGTAGGCAGCCATGGCAGCCATGTGGGAGTCATGCTTCCATTCCATGGAGTCCACCATGGTTCTGATTGGCCTGAGAGCTGGGGGCTCTCAGGCCTGGTGCCTCTTCGACAGGGCAGTTGTTGATGTTTCATGACACCTGCGATGTCAGCCAGGGACTGCTGGCGGCTGCGGAGGGGAGAGTAGGTGCTTCCTATGTCGGCAGAGTTGTTCCCTTGGGACTGAGGCACCCACAGATCCCTCCAGGGTGGCTGCCACAGTCTCCATCCCTACCCGCACCTGATCTGCCAACTGTCGCTGGACTCCTACCGCTGTCCATTGGAAGGTAATCTGTGGGTTCTCAGAGTCCAGGGGGCGTGGGTGTGGTGGGTGGTGGTGCCTGTTGGTTGTTAGGTGGGGGATGTGGAGAAGCCACAATGCTGCTGACCCACTTCTTGTCCGGAGATGGTATCCTAATGGAGTCCAGGAGCTCTTGAAGGGTGTCATGGTCTATGATTGGTAGATTGTCGTTATCGCCGTCATTGGTGATGTCCGGGACAGGGTGCTGGCCAGGTGGTAAGGGTTCATTCTCTGCAACAAAATGGAGAAACGCTATTGGTGATGTCTTCTACATGTTGACATGGTTTAAAGCAGTTGACAAACAAAAGTGCATGACACTTTCAGTTCTTTATTGATGAATAGGAAAGCTGTTACGCTAGGGTGTGGATGGCAGATAGCTCTGTATTTTATTTCAGATGATAGGACCGCAGCATTGTCATCAGTACTACTGTGTGCCTATTCTGAGTGGATGGGGCCTGTCCTAGTAGTCAGAATCTAATCACTGTCGTTCGTGCGATTGCATCAAGACCAGGGTTGGTGATCTGCAGGATGCCAGACATCTCTTTTATCCCATCCATGCACTTATATGTGTCCATTGACCTCTGGCTGTTTCAAAATAGGTCCTGGCAGACAACTTACTCACACACAGTGATGGGACCCTGATCATATGATGACTATCCAGTGCCTATGCCACCTAAATCATGCGTGGCCATCTCCAATGAGCTGACGTGGCAGGCTGTTATTGACTGACATGTGTCAGGCAGCACCCCAGATGTTAGTGTTGCTAGGAATGGTAACATGTACCTGCCGAGGGACATGTTTACATTGTTATGGCAAGCACTTTATCTACACAACCCTGCATCATTGTACATACACAGGACAGCACAGTATTCGCATGGACTGGCCCCACACCATGTGTTTTCCCTTGCGCTGGCACCAATAATGACAGCCAAGCACCAACACAGACAATCTTGTGCCATGGTGCAAGAGTGCCTGAGTTGGTGCACAGTTGTGCTTTTTGCAGAAGCACAGGGGTGGGGCATAATCCAGTGAAATCGGCCCATCCATGCATTTAGGAAATTATGCATGACGGCGCTGCAATGACGGCCTGCAGCTTTTCACTGTGACTGTGGCCCATGTTCCCCCGGTGTACATAACTTGCATTCGCCCAAGTGCACAGTCATATATATGTAAATGAGAAGAGTTCAGGTGATCCCTACCTTGGCAGCAGACACATGTGTGGTCTGAGCCTGCATGCCTCCACAGCTGGGTGCCATGCAGTTTGCTCTAGGTTAGTATGGAAGTGACTATATATATGTCACTATATGTAGGTATTAGCAATGGCCCACAGGTCCTCCATCCATCAGGTGTGTTTTTCATCATGTGTGTAGGAAAACAATGTAATATACTAAATATATGCTAGGAATTTGTACACTAGGTTAATGTGCAAGGGCCCAGGTGAAAGGCATCTTTCATAGACATATGCAGCGCAGTGAAGTGCAAGAAAGCATCTTGCTGTCCCAAACTGTGGGATTAGGAAAGTGCAGGGTTGTGCTGTGCTTAGGGCAGTACAACACATCCCTGTGCTTTCCTTTCTGCCGATACACATTCAGCCAGGTAGAACCAACGCAGGTACCCTTGTACTATGGTGCATGGGTGCCTGCTTTGGTGGACGTGTGCTGTATATGCTCCAGCGCATGCAGTTAATACAGGGATGCTCTGTATCTTGTAGAAACAGCACATTGCTGCTCTTTCAATTTGAGTTATGATAGACTAGCTGTGAGATTTGCAATTCTGCCCTATTTATGTCAAATTTAAGCATAGAGTAGCCGGGGGGGGGGGCTACGGTTGGACCTGCAGACAGTGCGGCAGAGTACTGGGACATAGCCACCTGGACTGCACATTACACAGTTCCCCCATTGTCCCTTGTTGGTATTTACCCTGTGACTGATGTAGTTGGTCATAGTCAACACTGTCCTATCCCGCAACTCAAACCACTGACTCCTCAGAGATGGCAGCGGGCACCTGCTCCCTCAAGGGATCCAGTTCCTCCTCGGGCGCTGAACTATCACCTATGGCCTGAAATGCTGCCTGTAGATTGGTTGCCAGTTTCTCCTGAGTTTTGCGCTTGGCATCATGCCAGGGCTTCTTACAGTCCATCACTGTCCTCTTGATTTCAGCTACGCAGTTTACCTTAGTCACTATGGACTGCCATATGGCCTTTGAAGTCCCCAATGACACTTTGGAGCTGATGAAGAGCTGGTGTTGGTGCTCTGTCATCTCTGTGATCAAGATCTCATTCTCCTCCAGGCTGAACCTGCATTTCCTCTTCCCCATGGACTTTGGCTGGCCATTTGGGCAGGTAGTGGAGTTCGGGGGTAGTTGTCCTATGCTGTGCTCATTTCTGGCTGCTCCGTTTTACATTCAGATAAGAGTAACTTTTTTTTTCCTTAACAGCATTTTTTGTGTTTTTTCCGGCTAGGCATAGGAAAGTGACGTTAGGCCAGCTAGTTTATATTGTCTTGCCGCTAATTGGCCAAACTTCACTTTTTGTACCATAGCGTCCATTTTTTCATCGACTTGACGCTTGTTTTGGCGTAATGGCGATGTTAATCCATACTAACGCCATGTAGCGCCGTATTGTGAAAACAATGCTAGCATAGCTTTAGGAATTGTCGTACGGCAGTGGTAACGTTTTTGGCATTGTGAAATCAGCGGAGCGCCATTTCTTGTAAATATACCCCCAGACCCCCAATTTGATATCACATTGTTAGCAAGTACTGTGTTTGATGCATTAGATTCTTTGAAGGGTAAAAAGAGGACTAATGCAAATGGTTGTACCAAATAAAGATGGCGTTTTCTCCCTGTATCTTCTGCATATTATGTCATTTTCTCAATAGCACTGGGGCCACATTCTTCCTCTTGTCAACAGATTGCCTTGCATCTAATATATAACATGCATAGAGAATAAGGGGGAGGTCGCAATGTTTTGTGTCAACAATAGTTCCTGACAGGATGCATTTTTTCCGTGAAGTTAGCAAGCTGCATTTTATTAAGGCGTGGAGTTTATGTATTCCACTGGTGGAAACATTTTCTTGCTCAAACCTACCTTTAGCGGAGTATTCTCAAATAAAATGTATTTTTGCCAGAAAATACTCTGTGAAAGGAGGTTTTGTTTTGGGTTTCTACTACAAAAACCCGCCTCCAGCAATTTTCTAAACTCAGGTTTTTTAAGTTTCGCTATCGTCCCAAAGTTAAAAAAAAATATTTCACGAAGCTTGGGTTGGAAAAGCTTCACTACTTACCCAAAACAGTTAATCAAATGTTCTGATTTGAGTTTATTTTAATGCCAGGTTCCAGCGGAGCTTAACACCTATACAAATATTGGCGTCACAATAAATAGATGACTAAGTTCACCTTCTGTGAATTAAAAGGGTCTAATTTAAATATTGTGGCATGGTTTTGGGTGCCTGGAAGGGTGCCCACACACATCTTTCCACAGTAGATTAATGTTTTCCTGAAATGGCAAACAAGCTGCTCTGGATGAGGAGGTGACTACACCCTGCAGAGATATTGCCTCATTCCTGGTTGGAGGAGATCAAGGTTAGCAGGCTTTGGAATGGCATCAGATGGTTCAGAGCTGACCTGGCTTGATCAACATGTGCCAGTCGCGGATGTCCTTGGTTGCCCTCACTGTGGCGCTTCTCTCATGCTGCACCTGCCTGGCAAACCCAATCCAACTTTTTTATTTTATTTTCCTCAAGTGCCACTTTGATTATCAATAAGGTGGAGATGGAATGTGTATATTTATTTTAAATAGTTTAGGTGCGGTGGTTTTCTAAATAAAACTCTGCACTGAAACGTGTACGATTCACTAACATGCAACATATTGTTGAAGACCCACATATTGTGTAAGTAGGGACAGCAAGAACAGCTCAAGAGAATCAGCTACATATCAGCCTCCAGTTCTTCTCTGGCTATTGTCTCTCTTCTCCCTCCACCTGCTCTGGCCACTTCTGACTGCAGAGTCCTGCTGTCCATTTATTCAAGAGTGCTCTGGAGACATGCCCTGACCAGCCAACAGCCTGATAAGGTAATAGTACACATTGCTCAGTTCCCATTAACAATAACTGAGGTCCAGGGACTTGTCTGTTGGAAGCAGTTCTATGGCAAGCCCAGGCAGTGTTTTCTTGAAATTCTTTGATGCTAAGACTTTTTATGTTTATCATTCTGTACTGCTGATATCACCACTGACATCCACCATCATGCTTAACTACCAGCACCCTCAGACAGCATTACATTCAACAATTTCCCAAACCATAACCCTCAACTACCACCTCCCTCAAAACCACCCCAAGAACCCCAGAACCAATACAATCCACCACTGCATCCTCATCCCCAAAAATCACCACCATCCACATGCATCACCATTTCCATACTCAACCATCTTCGCTGATCATCACAAGCACGCTTAACCACCACTCAAAATCACCATCACCCACTCCTCAGCTATCACTACCTGCTCACCACCAAATGCACCACCCTCAACTACAATGACCACCTTCAACAGCCACCACTATCACCACCCACCACCTCCATCTCAATGACACTCAATTGCCACCACTCCCCATCCAACACAAATGTCACTACAAATATTAATAATAATTATGGCCATTATGTCGTTCAGACCACAAACTGAAATGTATCTTGATGCATTAGAGTAAACAATCCTTCCCAAAGGGTGTGCACTCCATAACAAGTATTGACTAGTGCAGTCGATTGCCCTATAAAAACTACTTAGTATAGGGTTGGAGTCAATGAGCCCAAGCTGAAGTAAAGGTCCCTAGTCTATCCTGGTCTTTTAACTACTTCGGAGTACCTGGCCTCTTCAATATTATTGCTAAACTATTGTAAACCATTTCGGGCCTAGTTAATAATCCTTATTTAAAGATATTGTGTTTCTTAATGGTACTGCTTGGAAGAAGGTGTCATGAAAACCTTTCTGCATTATTTGTTAGATTAGACAAAATCTTTTTTAGGTTTGACAAGTGATGATGCTTATGACATTCATAGCGAACGTGAGGCGTAATCTGGAGAAATATCTTAATTTCTCCTAGTTTTTTCCTCTTTCTGTGTGTGCTGCATTCTGCAACACACATAGAAATAGGAAAAAGGCCTTTTAGGATTGTTTCTGTGCAGAAACGTGTCCCTTGAAAAACAATCCTGCAATGAAATGAAGCCAGGACAGGGAGAAAGGACAGGAATGCACCATATTGCATAAATACAGTACATTCCTGCCCTTTCATGTTGGCTTAGGGCAGCGCAGAAAGGTGACTTGCTGCCCTGCCCTACGCCATAATCCAGTAAATTAGGGCCCAAGTACATACAACACCATTCCAAGATGGCCACCATATTGATTCTAAACATTGCTGCCATTAGAAGATGGCTACCATCTTTGGAATCAATGTGACAGACAATTTGAGCTGCCTCTTTACTATGCAAGCGCTGGCAATGCCAATTGGTTTTGCATTTATATGGCACACACACACACACACTATACACTATTCAAGCGTAAAATCTATTGGCTTTACCAACGCTTTTTCTTTCTAGATCAAGTTGAATGTTGTATTTTTTAAAGTTTTCTTAAAAGGTATTAGAGTGCATAAGTATTATCGAGGGTTAGTCAACAACAGTAGCATTAAGAAAACATATAGCTGCTTTTCTAATATTTATTTATGGTGATGCTCTGATTTTAACGATGGTGGTGAAATTTCAAGTCAATTTTACATTGTCAAAAATCTGATATACCTTATCTAAGAAAAAACAGCTTTCTTTCCTTTTTCATTTTTAGCTATGGATGGCGGTCCAAAAAGATGAAATGAGAGCACATTTTCTGTACATCCACAAATATCTGGATGGAATAATTTCAGACAAAGCATCTGGTGTTTTAAATGTAAGAAACTCAAAACCTCAGTTGCTTGTCATATACTACAAATTGTTTTTTAATATCTCCACTACAGAGTGATAGTAAAAAAAGAGTACAAACCTTGTTCGTTCTTTAACAGTGAAGGAATCAATGTAAGGCAGTGCTGGAAGACATATTTCAGGAACACAGGAACTGTGGAACTTAAAGTGAAATTTAGCTGTAGTGTTTTATTAATGCAGATTGAATGCTGATGGCTGAAAAGAGAGAGGTTATAATTTATGGCACCATATAGTATTACATGGCTACAAATAATGAATGAGATATTTCTCAGCATGTTTCCAACGTCATCTTTCCTAATTAGTTTCCTCTGGCTGGCCATCCTCCCTGCCATACATACTCCATTTTAAAATCTCAAAAGAAAAGCATTTTGTACGGCAAAGAAGGAGTTTTTAAGCGTTACATTGTAATGCTCTTGAGGATGTTGTTTCAGAGGAGAATGCCATTTGGCAATACTTCTCATGTTAAAAATTGCTGATTTTATGTCCAAATTAGGGAGGCAAAACATACCTTTATAAATCATCATACTTTAAAGTGCACAGACTTTAAAATCTTTTTTTTTTATTGTAATACCTAACGAAATTTAGAACTAAGGAGGGAAAAATATACTTAAAAAGAAGTGACTCTTTGTATAGCTCATAATGACTAGAAGTTAACTAACTAATCATAACATTGTTTCTAATGTTTTGCTTTTGTTAGTTTTTATTTTCCGTGTGCACTTTTTCTGTGATTTTGAGACACAAAGTTTCAGATTGGCACTAGATCTAAAAGTAGAACAAGCACTGGCAAAGGCAGTAAGCCTCGTGTTGGCTGCCAGCTTTGGGCTTTGTTGATGCTTGTTTTGTTATGGTTTTTGTAAAACTTTATTGTTGTGTGACCTGGTGGAGCCTGCTAATATAAAAAAAATCTTGTTAATAACTAAGGAGGCCAAGGAAACTCTGAGTACCCAGTGTTCCCTTGGCCTCCTTGATTCCTTGGTTATGTCTCCATTTTAAAAATTGTGCAGTCTCGCTGTTTATTCCACTATATCACATGTCTCACTTACACCGTTCACCCTTTTAACGAGCAAGTTGGGTTCACTAAAACTTTGGATTACACTTGCATATGATGTAATATTGTTGACATAACTAAACATACTGGTGCCGATTCGGATCCTGGAAAAAATTTCCCCATACGAATCGTATCTGGGATTTTTACCGTACGAATCGTACAAGTAGCGTACAAACTGCCAAGTACGATTCGTATGGGAAAAAGTCCATACGAATCGCATTGGGAAAATATCCCCACACGTCCTCGGGTCGGAAAATGTGTCCGACACATCCTCGGACGATTTACCCTACAAATCGGAAAAATGAAGTCCGACCGCGCAAGTACGATCCGTCCAGTCCTTCCAATTTACAACCGTATGGAAAATACACTGTACGGACCGAACTGCAATAGCAACCATGGAGACATGTGCCCGCATACGTGCCGAACCCCCCCCAGACCCCGTGGATGTACGTGCCGTACCCCCACCCGTATATGTACACCCGTGTATGTACGAGTCGAACCCCCACCCGTGTATGTACGAGTTGAACCCCCACCCGTGTATGTACACCCGTGTATGTACGAGTCGAACCCCCACCTGTGTATGTACACCCATGTATGTACGAGTAGAACCCCCACCCGTGTATGTACACCCGTGTATGTACGAGTCGAACCCCCACCCACCCATGTATGTACACCCGTGTATGTATGAGTCGAACCCCCACCTGTGTATGTACACCCGTGTATGTACGAGTCGAACCCCCACCCGTGTATGTACGAGTCGAACCCCCACCCGTGTATGTACACCCGTGTATGTACGAGTCGTACCTCCACCCGTGTATGTACGGTGCGTACCCCCAGCGCGCGCTGGGGGTACGCACCGTACATACACGGGTGGGGGTACGACTCGTACATACACGGGTGTACATACACGGGTGGGGGTTCGACTCGTACATACACGGGTGTACATACACAGGTGGGGGTTCGACTCGTACATACACGGGTGTACATACACGGGTGGGGGTACACACCGTACATACACGGGTGGGGGTATGACTCGTACATACATGGGTGTACATACACGGGTGGGGGTTCGACTCGTACATACACGGGTGTACATACACAGGTGGGGGTTTGACTCGTACATACATGGGTGTACATACACGGGTTGGGGTTCGACTCGTACATACACGGGTGGGGGTTCGACTCGTACATACACGGGTGTACATACACAGGTGGGGGTTCGACTCGTACATACACGGGTGGGGGTTCGACTCGTACATACACGGGTGTACATACACGGGTGGATGTACGGCACGTACATCCGCGGGGTCTGGGAGGGTTCGGCGCGTACCGGGCCCCCAATTCCGCTCGCATCGCGCCGTACTTTGCGTTTCCAGCACTTTTTGGGTGCCGTAAAAATATTGCCGTCCGGACTGGTGTCGGTTCGAATCGTACTTCCTTGTTCATGAAACGGAGCATGACTGCGTCCCGACGTCACGTCGGCGCTTTCCCGGATCACATTTGTATGTATATTTTCGTCGGTCGGTGTTTTTTACGATTCGTACGGAAATGGTGTTTCCGTGCGAATTGTACTTCCATTTTGTAATGTTTTTTTACCGGGTACGAGTCGGACGGAGAAAACCCTCCGACCGACGGTTCGTACCCGGTTTTTCCAGGATCGGAATCGGCACCACTGTATTATGAGTGTCAATACAGACTGCAATATCCAACCTTGGTGTTTTTTCCCGTTTGTGTTCTTCTGCAATTGATTTTGCCCCCTATCTTATTGACTTTTCAAATATTACCTGTTGCAACATTGTTGTTTGTTACCAACTTTATAAGAGTGGCATTTTCAAAATTGCAATTCAAAATCTAACTTTATCATAAAAAAGGATTTTTCATTACAGTTCCAAAGATACCAAACATGATCTGTTTACCTACTCCCATTTGGAAGTTACAACTTATTAAAAGTAATAAGGTAATTCCAATGTAATTCTAAAGGGAAAGCAGGCCTTGCTGTGGTAAAATAACAAATCTCAGAGTTTTTCACTGCCAGGACTAATTAAAATTGAAATTACATGTCCAACTTTTTAAATACATTCCACCTTGCCATGGGGGCTATTTACCGCTCACCCTAGGGGTGACTCATGTGTATTAAAAAAGCAGGTTGGAGCCTAGCAAATGGTTTATATTGTCAGATTGAAATGGCAGTTTAAAACTGCACACAGGCAGCAATGGCAGGCCTGAGACAGATTTGCAAGGCTACTAAAGTGGGTGGCACAACAGCGCTGCAGGCCCATTAGTAGCATTTAATTGACAGCCCTAGGCACATGTAGTGCCACTTTACTAGGGACTTACAAGTAAATAGATATGCAAATTCTACCATATTTAGAGGAGAGCGCACAAGCATGTTATTGCTAATTACCAGTGGCAAAGTGCACAGAGTTCTAGGGTCAACAAAAATGAATTCAGCAAAAGAGTGAAGTGTAAAGGCAAAGGATTTGGGGGTGACCCTGCAAAATAGTGTCCATATTGAGGCTGTTCATAGGAAGGATTCATTGCCCAATTTACCCACATAAAAATAAGAGAAAGCAGTCTCTTTTTTTGCCACTGTTTTTCTTATGCTGAACAAAATGTTGAATAATTACCTATCATAATGTGAATGCCTAGATTTACAGGATACATATCCAGGATATATATCTACATATCCTGTTTCAAACTAAGGGGCCGATTACGATGGCGGAAGGCCCGCCACCGCCAGCTGTGCGGTGGCGGGCCCTCCGCCATCTGATTGCCAATTCCCCCCCACCACATTACGATAGCAGGGGGAATAGTACCGCAAGCATGGCGGGAGCAAAGACCGCCCACCTCGCTTCCGCCACAGGTAATCGTTACGATTGCCTGGACCTGGGAAATAGTGGTGGTGCCTAGCAGGCACCATCCGCCAGATTACAATGCTGGCATTAGCCAGCCTTTCCATGGCGGTGAAACCGCTATGGGAAGGCTGGCGGAGATTGGATTTGGGGGCCCATTGCGGGCCCCCCTTCGTGTTGGGGGGGTGCACTGGTACCTCCTAACATTTCCTAGCACTAAGCAGCAGACACTGCGTGGTGCCTTGCACCTAGTGCAGGGAAATGCACTGCATGAAATATAAACATTGCGAACTGTGCTGCAGCCAGCAGCACCTTCCGCAAGGTTAAATCCCCGGGATGCGCCCACCATACTGGGGGGCGCATCGTAATTTCAGTGGTAAGACCGCCACATGACTGGCAGGCGGTCCCAACCACCGCAATGATGGTGGGCAGACTCAGGTCCGCCCGCCATCGTAATGAGCCCCTAAGTGTGGCAGTTTCCAACTTATTTTTGTGGCCTCGTTAGTCATGAAAAAGGCATCAAGTGCACAATAAAAGTGTTGTACAGAAAATAAAACACAGGAATGTAAGCTTGGTTGTTCCAGAGTTAGGAATGTAGCCAACACCGCTAGAATAGAGAGGGGGCAAATAATATAAAGTGTTCTGCTGATGGTCATGTGGGTGGTTCGGAGCCTAGTGGACATAATCCATAGAAGATGGTTCAAATATAGTGACCAATAGCATATTTTTAAGCACTATTAATTGGTCAAAACATTGTAAAAGAAAATGGATAATTTGCAGAGTTTTGCTCATTATAATGTCATTTGGCTAATACAATGAAAATATCATTTAACTTGGAGTCTCAACTGCTCTCACGTGTTTTATATGAGTATACCACACCTGAAAGTAAACTACTGAAAATGTTTTTTTCTTAAATAATGGAGGTTCGTCAATGGATTGTTTTAATAATCCTTTTTGGAATCTTTCAAATAAATAATTAGTTTGATGAAATGTATGCCTACAAATAAAAATTCCCAGGGCAAAGTAAATAGTGTCATTCTGTAGCTGAGTCTTGATTTTATCAGTTTGTTTGGATTTTGTTGCCTGTTCTGCCCTAATCTTCTGATGCCTGCTTGGCTTATCAAAATCCAATGTTTTTGCCTTTTCGTGTTAATAGCCTCACAAATTATTCGGTATACATTTTCGAATTCCGATTAGCCTGAACATGTTGGCATATGCCACTTTCGCTTCACATTTTATAACGTTTCTTCATTGAAGAGGCCTACTCTAGTTTATTTTCTAATACATCTGTCTCAATCACACCAGCCTTGTTTTGAATTAGGAATGAATATCTTGCAATGCCTTCTGCTTACCTTTCTTTCCAGTATGTTTTCTGCATGAGTGTGCTGCTAATCCGACTCTCCTGGCAGATGCCTTACAATAGGTGCCCACCATGTTTCCCTTAAGCCAGCCTGCCTCTTTCCTTTTACAGCCATTGTACAGGTGAGCAAAGAATTTACATTTTTTTCTAAAATCATCAAAGTGTTGTCTACAAAAAGCACGTAAAAATACAACTTTAAGATTTGGAAATATAAACCTTTACATATATATCTACCTTAAAAAGGTATCCAAAAACTGTAAGGATGAAAGCACTGGCATTCCATAGCACCACAGCTGCTTGAGAGTCCCACAACCACTGTATAGGTAGCACTGTCAGCTGTTTTCTTGCTATTTGTTGCTCCTTTGCGGTCACTATAAGGCAGCGACCTTGCAAATGTGCCAGATCTGAACCTGATATCTAAAACTACCAACAATCAAACAGTATTCCCTTGTCTTACTTATATGTATCCAGGTAACAGGAGTCCTTCAAGATCCTACATAAGCTTTTATAATATATTAAATCAGATTTTCACGATTAAATGCATGCACATTCAAATGGATGGCACTGTCTATCATTATCTCTTTGTTCGAAGACAAGAATAACAAAACAGTGCTCCAGCTAACAGCAGCGCAAAAACTGCACCAGGCAGGCAGAGAGACATGAAAGCACAAGCCTGAATCTAGTACTCTTACACCGAAAAATACTGCTTCCGCATAGCACAAGTAAATCTATGCAGGCCCATTATGGGCATTGCAGCTGATAGATACATCTCTGCATGCCAATGCAAAGCACACAAAAACACACCGAATTATCTCAATCACGGGATCTTTCATTTCACTTTCAACATTGTAAGTATGGTCTACGCTGTATTATACAAAGTGCTTTTAGGGAATATAATCCACCTATCAACCTTCATGGGAGGCAAGGTATATTTAAGAGGGAAAAGCTAAAATCACATTTTTTTTTATTTAAATAAGAATATGTAGTCACTCACCAAAACTGGAAGTCCTGGTATGCCAGATGGGTCTAAATGAGCGCCAGGAAAGCCAATACAACGAGAAAACATATAATCAGAAGCAAATGGGTGTACTGGATACCAGATTGAAATACATAATTAATTTAAAGATACACTATCGGAGATGTCACGGAAAATGAGATTCAGAGATCCCATCTGGCTCATAATCATCTACAAATAACCCTCAGAGACTGCCATGCCATTGCAGAGGCCCTTCACTCTCCATCAGACACACCTATAGGGCCCTTCAACATCCCGTGGTAGTTAGGTTCAGAGACCCTTGGCATTCCGACAAACCAATTTATTAACACTTAACCCTGGCCAGTCCTTCTTCCATCTCCAACTAGATGTTTTTTAGGCAAAACAAGGGACATCCAGTCTGCCTTCAGATACCCTGAGCTGTTCTTCAGGCACCAATTAGCGGCTGCTGTTCTGCCTTCGACATGCCCAACAAACCCTTAGAGGGCCTCAGCTGGATGCCTGTATATAGTTACTCTCACCTTTTCATTAACCATCATCGGTTGACCCTCAGAGACTCTTCGCAATAGATCAGACACCTTTATGTGGCCCTCAGTGTTCATCCATGGCCTGCCTTTGCACAGTCTTGGTGTGGCCCCAAAGTTCTCTAGCACGCCTTCAGAGAACACCATCACACCTTTAGTAGCCCTCAGCCAGCTCTCTGTCACCCCCTTCTAGTCCTTGCACCCCCGAGCTAACCCCCTAAGGATCCTCAGTCGACTCGTAGACACCTCAGGCCCTGAAACTCTTCAAATGTCTTAAAGATTCTTCTCTGGCCTTCAAACTCCTGCGAGCTAAGAGTGGTCCTTTACTCACATTCAGACAATCACAGCTGGTCACAGAGGTTAAGAAGCTCACAAATGGCCCTAGGTCATCTGCATATAGCCCTCCAAAAGTATCACCTTAGTATCTGTGACCCATAAAACACCCGCAAAACACCATCATAAGCCCCTGACCAAGCACCAACAGATACTCCTGGCACACATGGATACCCTCTGTGTTGCATGCCTGTGTATGACCACCACTTGTCTGCATGCCATCATGTATGCACCACCATACCAAGTATTGCCACAATTTTGCCCTGAATGGATACAATAAGGAAATAATGGTCCCCACTATCATTTCAGGGATTGGCTTCATAGCACCAGGAATACCCACAGTATGTCAAGGATAGCCAGCAGTTTGCCAGTCGTGGCTACCATAATGCCAAGTGTGCCCAAAATCTGCCTAGAAGGTATGGGTAACTGGATGGCTCTACACAAAAAACTAAGGGGCACCACATGTCATGGGTGATCCATGATCTCAGTAGACAGGCAGTCACCAGTGACGAAGACCGCATGTGCATGCAGGAAGGGCACTGTGGCCCTAGACACACACATACAAGCGTGCACACACACACACACACACACAGATGAAGACACACTCAGACACATGCAAATAAAACACAGAAAGAGGCAGAAACATAGATGCATGCATTCCGTGAAAACTTAGATTTTCCGCCGCGTTTTCTTGCCCAGGCTAACATTTTGAAAGACGAGTGTCCAACTATTATGTGGAGCCATTGTACATTTCTTCTACTCAGTGAAGGTCATCCTTTCTCGTTCCCTTCATCTCAGGCTTCACACTTCTTAGTGCCTATTGTAAGAACTGGGCACGTGATTAAAGCTCGAAATTCGTGTACAGCAGGGTCAAGCCTTGTGCCTTGCTTTCTGGCTGTAATCTCGCTCAAGGAACTGTTGCTGTGGGGAAACTCTGGCGGGAAGAGTCTGGCTCAGAGATGATTATCTTTCTCTTTATCAACAAACTTTTACAGACGGTTGAGGAGTACACAGATGTTTTGACACCTCACATGCCCCTGACACCTCAACTCCTAAAAAACATACTTAGGCATTACCTCAGCTCCTACTTTTACTCTCCTCCCACCCTGCTCCGTCTCAATCTCACATTCATTCTTCAAAGATAGGTCCCACTCTCGCAGTCCTTGTGTGAATGGGATCAGGGCCCTGCAGCACGGGTAATCACCAGGCACATTATAGTGCATGATGGCTTGCAGTTCCTGAGATTAGTCGTTAACAGTTGCCGTGTAAGTGCAGGGCCCTGACATTGACAACAAATCCCAAAATGCAAAAAATATGCATTCAACGCCTTGTCAGGGGTAGTAAGCACTATATAAATACAGTGTGTGATGTGTTCTTGAACCATTGCCTATACTCAGTTTGTACAGCGGGCTGCTTCTAACCTCTGTGTGGCTAAAGCAGCAGCTGCTCCTCCGGAGCGTTGCCCCACTGCTTGACTGAGAACCAGCAAATCAAAAATAAAACAATGTTGTAGCATCGTTTTATTAGGTCTCGCCTGACCCAGCACATGCGCTGGTCTGGCGAGACTTATTGAGAGGGCTCCAAAAAGTGCTACCAGTCCAGCCTAGAGCTACAGTGCATGTGCGCGGGTGCGCTCGCCGCGTTGACCGCGATCACTTTCACTTTCGCGGCCACTTTGATGTTTGATCGCGATCATTTTCGGGGCCGCATGGCAGCTTGGCATAGCCAATAGGTTTCGCTTTTGGGACCTTATAAGTATTTAGTTATGCAACTGTTGCATGGCTAAACACTTATAATGTCCCATAGGCGAGACCTATTGGCTATGCCAATGCTTGTTTTTCTTTGCCGGCTGTGACCCAGCACTGTAGGGAGGAGCGGGCCAAGGCATGGGAGGGGGAAGAGGAGTGCTATGTGTGCATATGTGTTTTGGCTGGCCCTCTCAGGCTGACCAAAACACACATGCACACTTAGGTTTCTCCAGCCTAGCTGCGCAGCCGGGCTGGAGAAACCCCACAGACTCCTGAGCGGAGCGTCTTTTCAGCCTGTTTAAGCCAATCCTCAGGCTGCTCTCCTGCGAGAGCAGCGCAGGGATTGGATGGGAGTGTGTCACAGACGCTTCCTGGAAGAGAAGAGGAAGCGCGATGTGACGCGGGAGGCGAGGCTGCCGTCGGCTTCAGGTAAGTTCTTTTAAAACATTTTTTTTTTTTTATTACCAACCCCCTCTGTGCGACGCAACCCCATAAGTGTTCCCTCCACTGGCACACCTCCCTTTGTTTTGTTATGAACCCCAACATACCCCATTTAGGCCTAAGTAGGTACAAAACCTTTTACCTACATCTGTCCTACCATTATTCTACATAACGGGTTGGTGCTGACCTTTTACCTAGTTAGGTGCTACATGACTCTTGTGTGGTTTTCTACGAAAACTAGCCTCATGTATTATGCATGAGGATTCTCAGTATCACAGCAGGATTACCGCCTTCTGCATAATAACTCTGTATAAGGGTCACTTCTATCGTAATCCTTGCCTGACATGCCCACAGTACACTTCTAGGTATAACCCCTGAGGAAACCTTTTTGGATAAATAAGCACTACCTCTTCGCTGGGCAAATCAGAGGAGAAAGACTTCCATGCTGACACGCTGACGCAAGATGCTGAGGTCCCTGCACGCAGACACTCCAGCACGCCGTGGTCTGACATCCCTTGTGGGGTGTCCATCTCAAGACCAAGATGGGGCCCTTCACTCTCCCACATCAAGTTGACTCTATCCTAAGGGGATTCTTAGCTATAATCAGGGGCGGCTGGTGTTAAGGGATCAAATTGGGCGTCGCCCTACCCCTACCACCCTGAGGGAGAGGCAAAAAGAGAATTTAGAAAATCGCCACGCAGCTGAAAAGAAACTACTACTTGCTGCTCTCTGATTTTTTATGAGCAGCTGTGATGAACTTTGCACTTCGCAGATGTCCTGCTGTACATGTGCCTGCTGGGTGAGGTATTCTTTGACCTGCAGGCACAAGCTACAGCAGTTACATCAGGGCAGAGGGCGTGGCGATTTTCAATGACGTGAATAAGGTTGTATTTCGGGCGCTTACACAATGGCCCTGGTAGGAGTTCACAGAACCCCATTCATTTCAATGGCAGGAGACGGCCAGGCTGAGAAGAAGAACGAGGTAATGGGTGGTAACAATTTAAAGTCATCTTGAGAGGGGGCGGGGCTGTAGGAGGGGTGCAGCTGGATTCTCTTTTCATTCCTCGTGTGTCCTGTGCTTTCACTTTTGTCAACGTTTCTTATGAAGCTGAAGCTGAGCCTGAGCCCTTTCTCTGTGGGCACCTCTGTCATCTTGTTCGTTGTAACACAGGCCCAAAAGAATACAGTTTGGCACCTATGTTCCCTTTAAGCTGTGATTACATGAGCCCCCCGGCTACATTAGAGAGTTCAGATATTTTTAAGCACCAGGTTAAGCAATTTGCCCAAAATCACATCACAGGATATAGAGTAAGCCCGAGACTCGAACAGCGCGTAGTGCTTTTTAATTTTTTTCTCTCGAACCTCTGTTTGGCCTCGTGCATAGCCTGCGTTTTTCTCTTTGGGCAGTGCACACCCTATGCCTGTGTCTTGTTGTAGTGTTCACCCCATGTCTGTCTCTGCAGAGCACATCGCGTGCCTTTCTGTAGCGTGGCAGCTGGTCCCTGTCTATTGTGCTGCACTTCCTAAGTCTCTCTGTATATCCAGTGTCTGTCCCTGCAGCACACGACCTGTGTATGCCTCTTGCTGTAATTCTCATCCTGTCATGTCTGTTCGTGTACATTGCCTATCTGGTGTGTCTTGCTGTAGTGCTCATCCTGTGTCTTTCCCTGCAGTGTACAGCCTGTGTCTGGCTCTTTCGGTAGGGCACTCCTGTGTCTTGCTCTACAGTCCTTCCTGTGTCATTCTCTGAAGTGCACATCTTTAGAAGCGCTGTTGCTGTCTGTGATGTGACTGGGACTGTCTCTTACTGTGGTACACATCTTATGTCTATCTCTTGTTGCAGTGTTTATCTGTCTGTCTCTGCAGAGTGCAGCCTGTGTCTGTCTCTTGTTACAGTGTCCATCTTGTGTCTGTCTCTGCAGAGTAGAGCCTGTCTGCACTTCGTCTGTTTCCGCACAACCAATGTCAGTCTCTGCTGTGCATAGCTTGCTTGTATCTCTTTATATTCTCAGTGTGTGTCCATCTCCAGAAGTGCAGTGCCCTAGGTGTCTTGGCCTATCTCGCATAGGTTGAACCTGTACCTTGTTTGTCTCCGTGTGTCCACCTCCAGGAGTGCAGTCACCTGCCTGCCTCTAGCTTGTAGCAGTATGTGTCTGTCTCCAGGAGTGCAGTCACCTCCCTGTCTCAGCAGTCTCGGCCTATCTGGCATAGGTTGTGGCTGTCTCCAGGTGTGCAGTCACCTGCCTGCCTTGCAGCAACAGTCAATCTTGGCCTGCCTGCTCTGGGCGCCAAAGTCACCTTTGTCCCTACCCTTTCTAGCTTAGAGAGTTGCTCACCTAAAGCTTATTTTCAACATTTATATTAACTCCACCAAACCTCTGATCATAGAATACAGATCCTAGGAGGAAATTCGAGTTACACATGGTTTCAAGTGGTACGATCTACTTGGTAGCATATATGGTATTTTGGACATCTAAATATAGGATATAGAAAAACGGCCCACTTGCATCCAGGAACAGAACACACGCCCGTATTGGCATTCCTTTGTTTTTCTTAAGGACATTTATAGCCTGTTGTCAAAACACCATGTCCTGAAATTGGACCCTACCTGGTGAACTAGAATTTCAAATCAGTTTGGTTGATTTCACTTGCATCAAGGAACTGGCAAACGCTGCCTGACAGAGCTCGTTGATAGTATCTCATGGAGCCGGTTAACAAAATCTTATTGAGCTGATCATAAGTGGCACTGAAACTTGTTCAAAAGTGTGTCATGGCGATGTTTAATACAGTCTCAGGAAACCAGTTAAAAGTGACTCACTGAACTGGTTAATGCTGTCTCATTCTGTTGGTTAATTGCACCTCGTGAATCTGGTTAATATTGTCTCAGGGAACTGGTTAATAGATACTACTGCTTAATAGTAATTATCAAGAAACTGGTTAATAGTGCCTCAAGAAATTGGTTAATGGTGTCTCAATTAACTGGTCAATAGATTCTAATAGAACTAGTTACAACTCAGGGCCTCATTTATGAAAAGTGACGCATCGCTGCGTGAAAACAGCGATGCGTCACTTTTCATTGCGCCCCCTTGCGATAGCAATGCTGTGTCATATTTACAGTATGACGCATCATGTCACAAGGAGTTACAGATACGTCAGTATTTCTGACGTATCTGTAGGCTCAAAAATGACACATTGCTGGAGTGTGTCACAAAAGTGACGCAACTCCAGCAATGGGTCATTTACACATGGGCAAGTCCCACGATAAATTTGCTTGCGTCAGTTGTATGCCTGCCATGAGGCAGGCTTAAGATATTGACGCATTTGCATCCTAGAAGTGGTGCAGGGAAATCTCATAGATTTCACTGCATCACTTCTACGACCCTTTTTTGTGCCGGAACGCCCCCTGCATACATTATACCTGGCGCAGGTATAATATGGCGCAGGGGTTTACAAAGTGATGCATCTACCCATAAATAAGCCCCTAAGTGTCTCAAGAAACTGGGTGACAGTGTCTGACAAATTTTGTTAAAGTCCTGCAGAACCGGTTATTTGAATATCGTGTAATTAGTTAGTAGTGTCCCAGGGAATAGTTTAATAGTGTGCCATGGTTACATTTGCGACCTAACACTTATTCTCAACTTTTACACCTCACCACTTTCAAATGTCACCAGCCGACACTGCACCTACATACATGCTAGCTTCACTTAGGTACATCTAGTTAGGGTTTGCATCGTAGGAGTACGCATTTTTACTGTTATGTATCTATATGCCTCAGGGCTTAATTTGTGCCGGTGCTTTCCGGTGCTTAGCACCGGCACTTATTTGACAGGGCCGGGTCTACAGTACGCATCGGCTGCGCAAGTCACATTTATTTTTTAATTTAACTTACTACTGCACTCTCGTGCAGCCGCTGCGTGTTTTTCACATCTGCTGAGTGGGTCACAACCCCGGTGGTTAAAAGTGTTGCTGTGGGACTTAGACACTTAGCCTGCTGCAGAGGAAATTCATTATTCAGATACATTTAAATATCTAACTGTTTTGATGGCGGCACACTGCGCGCCAGGGCGGTCTTAGCCACGTGCCTGTGGGCGGGCCGCAGCGACAGAGGACACGGATTTGGGCTGGATTTTGGTTATATTGGGGTAGGGGCTGTGCGGCAATGTGCGCAGATTTCTTTCACATTGCCCCGCCCCAGCATAACCACCGCAGCGCACAGCAGCTCACCAAGAGTCATCTCGTTCCAGTCGGCCCGACCCCCACACGACCGTGGCGTTGCGGGCATCGATCAGCTAGTAAGTAGCAGTGCTGTGTCTGGTAGTAGTAAGCAGCTCAAGGCCTAGACTGAGACTGCTTTGTGGGGAAAAAATGAATAAATTAAGCATGCTATGTAAAGCGCTCCAATACCTTCGGGTCGAGTTCGCGCTATGTAAATATGCAACCAAAGAGGGATTTACGGGAGAGAGTGTTCTCTGGCACGTGTGCTTTCAAATTTCTATTGTTGGGCCTCACGAAAAACCTTGAAACGTTTTGGGTAGTTCGCAAAAACTCTGGCAGGCTGCGGCCACAAATATGAAAACTGTACGAAGAAGCCTTCACTGAGTGGAAAGAGTTGCCGGGATCGGGTTACAAGTCTCGGGCCGACTATCCTGTGATTCTGGGCAAATCAGTTAATCTTTCCGCGCCTTCAAAAAAATGAATCTTTTCTGGTGAAATGTAACTGGTGCTAATGTAAAGCACATACCTTCCGGTCGAGTTCACGCTATGTAAATATGCAACCAAAGAGGGATTTACGGGAGAGAGTGTTCTCTGGCACGTGCACTTTCAAATCTCTATTGTTGCGCCTCACGAAAAACCTTGCAAAAGTTTTGGGTAGTTCGCAAAAACTCTGGCAGGCTGCGGCCACAAATGTGAAAACTGTACGAAGAAGCCTTCACTGAGTGGAAAGAGTTGCCGGGATCGGGTTATGAGTCTAGTGGTCGACTATCCTGTGATTCTGGGCAAATCACTTAATCTCCCCTCGCCTTCCAAAAAATTTATCTTTTCTGGTGAAATGTAACTGGTGCTAATGTAAAGCACTACAATAACTTCGGGGCAAGTTTGCACTATACAAAACCGCAAAAAAAGGGCCACTTGGCCACACGAAGTCGGAGAGCATCCAGCAGTAGTCTATGGGTTTTCAAATTTAGCACCCCAACGAAACATAGAGCAAAACCAAACCTATATGTGCCGTGACAGGAGAAAAACGTTTTTATTCCAATTGGGCCATCTTACGTCTGCAGAAAAAAGTGAAAAAATATACATAGAGAGATATCATGGCGGATATAGAAGAGGGTGGAGGGAAGCTACGCATTTCTACTGATGGTGGTAAACTCTGCTTGCCCATATATGGGCAAGGGAAGCTATGCATTTCTATTGGTGGTGGCAAGCTCGGCGTTGGTGTTCTTGCTCATGTATGAGGTTAGGGGAATTCCAGGTGTCACCAGAGTTACCTTGGATCAATAATTGTAGTTCCTGCTAGACTGGTGAATGTTACTAGAATATGTTAGCTTGGGTTTGGTTCTTGGGTGTCCCACCCAACTCCCCTTCTAGGGTGAATATTGCAAGAATTAATTCCGGAATATTTCCTTCTATCACTTCTTCTGTTGATCTCTTTTTGAGAACACAAGGCGGCTGAAAGTCTCTTCGGTGTATTGGGGAGCGTAGGTATGTATGGACGTTTTTGGGAGAAACTTTGAAGGAGCTATAGACATGCCCTGATGTCTTTACATTTGGTTAAAGGATGTTTTTGTCGAGGCACGACAAACTCTCAAAATCAAATCCTCTGACCCATAGCCCTACACAATAATATAATCCCAAAGTAATAAACAAATGCATCAATCTCTTTCTTATCTCCCCATCCTGAAACACATCAGCCGCCCGGACCTCTCCTTACTCTAATGCTCCCTCTCCTGTCCAGCAACACATCTCATGCACCTTCACACACCTCTGGACCATCCTGCTCCTGACAGTCTCCTGGACTTGTATCTCTTCACTGCCCTTGTCAGTGTTTACCTTCCTTGGCTAACCAGCCTGCGACCACACGTGACTGCTGAAAGGACAGGGCTGTTTTCCGATCTACTGGTCTATACCTCCTGAACCCCCATGTAACTCTATTTAGCTGAGGGTTTAAAACAGGCTGCAGCGGTATTGGTGCTTTTGAGTTAATTCCTTGTGTTTGAGATGGAAGGCATGTTGGATGTGAGTGAAGTTAGCTGTGCAGAGCTGGTACAGTGCTATGTGGCCCAGCTTCCCTGGATGGCAAGGAGGTGCCATCACAGTAGGGCCTTCAGGGCAGTGAAAACTGGCTCCCTATGAGGGGGCCTTGAGGTTTGAAGTGGATGGAGTAGAATGACTAGTTCTACTGTCCTATCTGAGGTCTGCACAAGGATCCTACCTTCAGGAAAATGCCAGGGTAGTTCCTGTTTTAACCCTCAACTCCCCATCCCCCCCACCCCCTCTGAAGACACCCATGCTCATGGGGTTGAGTAGGACCCGGTTGAGCCCTCTGCTTACAGCTGCAAATTGTTGCTGGCTTCAGTGAGCTGCCAGGACCTTTCTATGCTCTAGAGTTGTAAAGGCCCCCCCCCTCCCTCATAGCAATGCTGTTGACTGTCTGCAGGCAGGGTATTTAAATGTAGGGTGCCTGGAACCTTAGTGCCAGTGCTTAATTTGAGCCGGTTGTTTCCAGTGCTCAGCACTGCAGTTAATCACCAACACCTGCACTTTTCCTGAGCACCAGTCAATTTTGAAGTCGGTAGCTCTGGCCAATGTGCCACATCCTCTCCCCACTTTCATGGTTAGCAGTTGAATCTGTTTTTAGCGGCGCTAACAGGAGAAATGAGCTGGAGCAAGCTGCCTCCTAATGAGAGCCCCTGCATTATGGAGTTAAGTTGTTTACAAATTAACCACTGATTACATCTGACTTTTAGCAGTGCCAGTTGAGGATGTGGGAGGAGCTAATATAGTGGGTGGAGCCGGTAGATGAAATGGGTGGAGCCGAAGAAAAGTAGGTGTGGCCTCCCAAAAACATTTGAGCACCTGCACTTCATATTTTACAAATTAAGCACTGATATGCCTGCATATATTGATTGTTTCAGCAGTATGGGAGAATTCAACCTTTTCTTTACTCTGTTGGTGCTTATAACCGTATACATATGTCTATGTCTAATGGTCGTTGCAGCACACGTATTTTATACTAGAATGAAGCTGGTTCAATAAATCCTTAATGAAAACGTCCCCATCATTTATTCTGTGTATCTCTCTGAGTCTAAGTGAGCATGGGTGACTGATCGAAAAGTACTGTACTGTTTCCACAATCCCTTAGGGATCAGGGTTGTCAGGTTCGATAGTTATCAGAAACTATTTCCTCCTTGGTAAGAGCGGATTATAGTGGCACTGTGAGCTAGCTGGTATACAGACTAATATATCCTACGGGGGTGCCTGGAATCAGTCTGCACACCAATCCCTTAGTTGATGTTGTTTAAACTCACAGATCCTAAATAGATTTGTAGGAACTACACAACAGTTTGTGGCAGCTGCCACTGGGTATTGCCCATCTGGCACATAGCTAGCCTGGCAGTAGCTATGCATGTAATTCCTGTGTTTCCAGTTTCTCTGAGCTCTGGAAAGTGTTTCAAAGTTGCCACATTGGTGTTGCAGACGATGGCTGAAATCAATTTAAAATATTCATGATATTATATAATAAAATGTTTCAATTTGCAAAGAAACTATAGATTTTCATATCTTTAGTAAGTTACAAAGAGTGCAAACAATACAGATATAACCCATAGTCACATGGTACGGCAAGTAGCACACAATATAAATAAAGTATATTATTATATATACTTGACAGAGGTGGTCGAGATATCTAGACACCTGATTGAGCTGCTCGCTTTGTCACGAGTGCAATCGGTAAGCTCTGGCTACTGCGATTGTTTATCAGAATAAACCTGACAAGTTTTTCCCACTCAACAGAACCTGGTTTTGGAACATACCCAACGCTTAGTGAAGTGTAACTAAGGCTAGTGGGCTGAGGTGGGTCTGCACCAATGATTAGCTCACCAGGAGGCAAAGGGGACAGCTTGAGATGCGTGTGTTAGATGGAGCTGTGAGGTACAGGGGTGGGTGGGCAATGCGCAGTTAGTGTGTGTCTCCAGGAGAGTCTCACTTCTGAAGTCGACTAGGGGGACTGGTGTAGTTGTCAGCGCGCAGGGCGGCACATTCATGGAGGGTGGATGTTGTCCCTGGGAATGGATGGAAGACAGTTAACAATGAGTCTCAGCCCTGAGACAGGAGCTCTGTCCCAGTCCCCCAGCCTCTTCCTGTCTAGTGCTCTGCTCTTCCCTTCACAAAAAATGTTTTCCATAGCCAGAGCATCAGAAAACTCTTTATCTGTCGGGGGGAAAGCCAGTAGGCTTCATTCACAAGCTATTTGGACATGCAAGTTTAAATATTTTCATGTGCAAATCAACTTTGGAAATTCACATACCTTGGTTTCAAACTCATAAATAGATTTAGTTCTCTCAGAGGTTTCCATGTGAACACATTTACTCCCATGGGGAAGCTGTGGTTTACCTCAAGGTTACAAAATTGTTAGTATTCACAAACTCCTTTCTGACCCTTCCTTAACCTGGGAAGGGTTGGAGATGTACTTCTGGACCGGGCGGGAACCTGCTCCTGGTATACAGTTTCTTGCCTTGTTCAGGGCAGGAAGGGAAAGGGAGCCTCCCCCCAAATCAGTAGGGGCTAGGAGAAAGGGTTTCTTTTGGGGCAGGGGGTGAATATAATTCATGGCGTGAACATCACCCCACATGTGTAGCTGAATCTGGAGTCTGAAAATGATCGAGCGAATAATACAGCGCTTGAGGCTTGTTGAATATTTCAGCGTACGTGCCACGACTGCTTCTGAAATCTTTACAAGGAAGTCTTTACTGTCGGTGCTCGCCTTCTTTTCCCTGAAATGGAGGGAAGCAAAGAAGGAATCAGAGGCGAGAGCCTGCACAGCGGTATTCCCAAGATACTGAGGTAATATTCCGTAACTGCGTGCACTATCTACGCCTCACACAGCAACGCATTTGTCAAAAAGGATACTTTTCGGCTTTAAACGCGCGCTCTATAGGGATACAGAATAATTATTTAATATCCCAGCACTGCCTACAGCACCAGGGACCTCTTTAAAGCGAGAGCTTAAGTCGAAATATATGATTTCACAAGTATTACTATACAGATGTGTATGCCAGGTTATAAACTGATAGCAATTCAGTGGTAGCATAATAACAGCACATTTATCACAACTACTATCATATTGCAGTAGCTGCTATGGCACTTTAGTATCCTCCCTGCAACCTCTGACGTTTTGCGAAGTGAAATAAAAAAGTAGCATATTACTCATATGGAAATTTTTTCAAACAAAATGTAGGAAAACAGAAAGCAAGCGCTTCTTTTAAAATAACACATTGTCAATTGCATTCTGTACTCACATACAGTCAATCGTACAACCAGAGCAGAGCCCGGCTTTTTTTTACAGGTTATTTGTAATTTTATTTATATTTCCAGAAAGAGGTATAATTAGAAGCTTGGACTTTTTCCTTAAAGTTGTATTTTAGAAACAAAGAAGAAATGTGGACCCCCTGAGAAGATGTGACTCTGGTCCCTGCCCATTTTGGAGGCAGATGACGGGAAGGTGGAATCAGGTCCCTCTGCCCATTGTGTGACAGGCTGGCTGATGTGTGTGTGTCCCTAAAACAGCATCACAATACTAGGCAGTCTTTCACTCCTGCTTCCAGAGAAACGGGGCAGTGAAAAGAGAGCCCACCATTGCCGCCATTTCAAAGGAAGAGGCTCACTGGTATTAAGAATATGGTAACACGAGGTAAAGGGGGCATTATGAGGGTCAGGAGGGAGAGGTCTGGAGGGGGAAGAAGAGGGGCAATGAAGACAGAAAATGAAAGATAGATATGAGTGCGAAGCAAGGAGGATTGGAATTTCACCGGGGATGGAGATCACAGATGTGAAAAGTGGAAAGGCTCAACAACAGACAACACAACCCCATACACACAGTAAGTTTGCAGCAGTATTCCTTTAGCAGGCTCCCAGAACACAGCTTCTCTGTGGGCAGGTGCACAGGGGTGCAGAAGGCCATTTGTGGTGAAAACTGTAGTGCTCCATCTTGTGAGTTGCAGCCTACCTGTGCCCCAGATTGCAGAGTCCAGGAAGTGGTAAGGAGGCAGACTAGTGCTGTCTTTTTCCTAAAAAGTTAAAAAGCGATTTTCCCTAACTATGATTGCAGCATCTTCTTTTAATTTTTTTTTTTTAGTTTCTTTTACTGTCTTTGCCTGTGGTTGCTACAGTGTAAAATTGTAGTTTTAACATGCCGGTGATTGCATAATTTATCACCTGTTTTGTGTTTAAACTTGTGGTTTACCCTGCCCGTGACTACTTCCATTTAACCTGTTGAATTGTGGGATTTGTAGTCCAAACTCTGTCGTTTTTCCCTCTGTTTCCCGGAGGCTATCAGTTTTTCCCTCCAAATTTCTCCTTTGCTCTGTGCTAAGACCTGTATGTTAAGCAGTGTACCCCCAGCCACCATTTTGTATTGACAAGTCAGTGAAACCAGCCCCACTCCCCCCCCCAGCAACAGGGATATTGTACATCAGAGGGTGCTCTGAGACAACAGTAATCTCCTGTGAGCTGTTTAAACTGTGTTTAATAGGGACTGTGCATTTCATTTTTTGGCTAGGAGAGTGAGTAAAGTTTTTATCCAAACATTATTGTTAGAGGGCAGTTTGTTAGGCCCTTACCTGCAGAAGTTCAAGCGGATTGAGCCTGTCTGCCTCCTAGGAGATTTCTGAATAGAGGAGCAGCTCCCCAGTCCCAGCCCAACCCCCAGTCAGCAAACCTAGGACTGCTGATTGGTTTCCCCAGCCCCTAGGGAACCCTGAGCCCTCCTCTCACACCTGCCCAGGCCCCTTAAGGCTTTGCTGGGTGCACCCCAAATCATTATCCTCCATCTTGTGAGTTGCAGCCTACCTGTGCCCCGGATTGCAGAGCCCAGGAAGTGGTAAGGAGGCAGACTAGTGCTGTCTTTTTCTGCTGTGGGTGGGCACAGGGAGCTCTGCACAAGGGATGAAAGACTCTATCATTTTGGGTTTAGGTTGGTATAGTTTACAGTAAAGCACACAGGAAGTTCTGTAAAAGTGGGTAGGGCCTCCCATTGGTTAGGGAGTGGTCACTGGTCTCCCCCATTCACAGGCTGGAACTGGGCATATATGTGGCACTTCCAGTACCCTCTACAGAACACATCTGGACCTGTGGAAGACAGAAGAAGGACTGCACCTGCTGTTGATCCTGTGGAGAAAGACTCCAAGGGCTCCTCCCACGTGTACTCAGGACAGAGAACTGGACTCCAAGGATCATCTGGCTGATCTCCTGTTAAGGTTTAGGGATACCAAAGCTGCATCAAGCTCAGTTTCCTGGAAAGCCCAGCTGACAGTTCCAACTGCTGGTGGCTTCTCCTAGAGTGAGTTCTGACCCCTAAGTGGTGTCTTCAAGGTCCTGGAGCTCTTGAATAAGTGACAGGGTATAGTCCTCTTGCCTAACCTTAAAAGCTGGGACTTAGAAACCTTTTCAAGGATTTTTGCTAGGAGAACTGACCAAAGACCAGGGCCAACCTGCTAAGTCAACCGACGAAAGTGCGTTGCTGCTTGGCCAAAGATTCAGGTTCCTCCCACTAGGTGCTTTTCCAGAGCAGTAAATCCTTTTCAGCAGGACATTGCAGTAAAGGTATCTAACTTCTTGGAGCCCTTTTCAGCCACAGCTTGCAGTCTTGTCCAAAAAGAGGAATTTGAGTTCCAAAAACAGACGTAGGTAGAAATCTTCACCGGGTGAAGGCACCAAAAGTATCCACCTGGTGAAGGGCCTCTCTGGGGTGTGAATTTTGAATTACTGCTGCTTGGAGGATTCCTGCCATAAGTAAACAGCTTCGCCCGATGGCTGTCTGGCCTTGTGGAACCCATCTCGGCCACAGCCTGCTGCCTTGGACCGCTGAGTATTTTCAGAGATTAAATTAGAAGGCAAAACTCTCTGGGTTAAACTGGGTCTCTGCATCGTACCAGTGCACTACCGCGGGCAGCCTTAACTTTTGATTTTGACACGGTCTAGCATTACCAGTTTCCCGTGGTCAGGACTTTGTGTTTGTTAATTCAAACTTTACAAATTCATATTTGTTCACACACAAATCGGTCAGTGGACCACTAAGCAATGGGCACCAAATCAAAGTATAATACCAACCAATATTTCTTAACCCGAAAGAATCCTTCCGTGTGCAGAAATCACAAAGGTACCTTCTGTCCAAAAGGCACCACCCCGAAACTCAGGGTCAATAGAACAAATGAACTAATATCGTGATTGCACCACTCTCATTCAATATAGCCGAATAGTCCACATTGAGTCCATCTAATGATTAATATCCATCTTTATTGGTGATTCATGTGAATTTAAAACACATATAAAAGATCCAAAATGTATAAAACAAAACACACATATATATACAAACATTTACAATGCCACAACATATTCACAGCAAACACACATGACATAGTGACGTGTAAAAGACGGAACCCGTCACATGTTCAGTTGTATCAAAAGTGCATAGCATTACACTAATATCCATGTACTTATTGTTCCAAAGGAATTAACCTATGTATGACCACTTCACAAAGGAGTATATAAATCCATAAAATATAACCATCCTAAAGACATTCTTTGAATGTTTGTATATATATGTGTGTTTTGGATATTACATTTTGGATCTTTTATATGTGTTTTAAATTCACAGCCCTGAAGAAGTTCTCGGTGGAGAACGAAACGCGTTGGCTGTCTATTCTGTTTTATAACAAGAGAAAGAAGAACATGAATCACCAATAAAGATGGATATTAATCATTAGATGGACTCAATGTGGACTATTCGGCTATATTGAATGAGAGTGGTGCAATCACGATATTAGTTCATTTACAAATTCATATCTCTGGTTCCCCTTATTGGATTTGTGTTGTTTTTGGTAGCATTAAAATATTCTCTACTTAAATAAATTGGAGTGGGATTTTTACTGTGTTGTGTCTTATACTTTTTAACCATTTTGGTACTGATAAATTCTCTACACATTTGTCTTAGATCACGCCTATCTGCTTTGTGCTACAGCTAACAAGGGTTGAGCCCAGGTTTAAATTATTGAGACCTAACTGGACTTGGTGTAAAATGGTGATATTAATACTTGACGAGGACTCACATCCCCTCCAGCTAATAATCCACATTCTCTCACACATTAAGATGCAGACTGGCTCAAAAAAATATTGAATTGCTTGAAAATTATTTTGTTTCATGGTACGACAGAGGAGCAATTTTGAATGCTTAAATGATTGAGGAATTTCAGGGCTTGGCAACTGTACTTAAGATACTGCAATCTCCTGAAAAGATGAGGGCACAGGCACCTGGCTGACATTTCTGTGCATTTATTTAAGTTGGTGCAAATGAAATCCAGACTTTGTTAGGAAACTTGTACTAAAGGTTAGAGGAATGAGAAAACATGAGTTGAGAAAGAGACAGTAATTATTGGCCTAATTGAATTTTGCTTGCAAGGTAAAGGTTTTCTGCAGAAGGATGTCTTTGGCTATGTCTAGAGTGCATAGCCACGCTCACCTCCACAGGTAGATATTTTCTGCTAGAATGATAGAAAAATTAACGCTATGCAGAATGTTCATAGAAGACATAAACAGAGTGTTGATGTGAACTCAAGAAGTGCTAAATTGTCAGGCTGAAATTCAGTCAGATGCAGCAGGAGCAACTTGATTTGAGGTTTGGAATGTGGTGTGAAGAAAAGATGCCATAGATCTGGAGCAGAAAGAAACATATCATGGCCTCTTTAGAATTGTTTTCTTGCTTTACTATCAATGCAGCACTGAGGAATGACACTCTTAGGCATGAAAGTCATTTTTGTGGTGGACAATGGGTAACTCAAATCCTAATGAACTTTGGCTGCTGATTGAGTGATGGCCCCAAACTATACTGAGAAATTCCTACCTCTGTCAACCATAGAACTTTAAAGACAGGCATGGAGTGAAGGAATGTGGTAAATGACAGAACATTGGAAGGCCTGGGATTGGAACACAAAAGGGCTGAAATATTATCCCAACGACCAGGCTCAAGCTCTGTCCATGAAATTATGCATGCTGCCTGAATACATGAGGTGATTCTTTGGCTATAAACAGTTGGTGTTTTGAAAAGTAGAGAATAATGTTAGATGGTTGGTCTAGGATGAGAGTCCCCTGACATGAGAAGTTAGATCACAGCAGATATTTTTAGAAGAATAATAGAAGCAACCAGACAGGTGTGTCTGTGCCTCTGAAAGTATTCACAATTTAGGAAAGAATTGTGACATTTGTTATGCCTTTCAGAGGGGAAAGACATTTGGGTTAGAGTTAACACAATCAGGAGAAAGTGGGTATGCCCAGAAAGGCCATGAAGTGAAGCACCCTGAGAAATGTGAGAGGTGAGTTTACTCATGAAAATGGAAAGCCCTTGAGAACAGACTAATTCTTAGCTACTGCACTGCCTGCTTTTGTGGTGACTTTCATTTATCTTTTTCTTTATCTCTATTTTTTTCTTTGCTTATCTATATGACAGTATTTATTTTTATTACTATGGAGGAAAAAATTATGCACGTTATTAATAACAAATGTAAACTAACAACTGGCACTCCTCCAGTCAAGTCAAAAATTGTTGACACTGATGAACTTTTGTTATCCACTTCAAGAGAAGAATTACAAGCAGTTCATGCTAAGACAGAAAATATTGCGTCAGACATCAAAAATATCTGTTAGGACATGGCAATTCTCTCTATGAAAGTCACAGACAACTCAATTAGAATTCGGAGTAACAAAATCAAAATTGACAGTATTATGCACATTTCAGAAAAAACTATGCTGATGAATACTCTTTTACTGGATCTAGAAAATTGCAGTTGGCAATATAAGTTGTGCATCTTTAATTTGCCAGAAAATGTTGAAGGCAATGACTTTAGGCGATATTTGGAGAGCTTATTACCTGGTTTATTGCAGTTAATGTTTATGTAAAAATTTGAAATTGATAAGATACGTATATACTTTTTACTCATTGTTACCCAAGTCACACCAAACCTCGCCAAATTATCTTAAAGGCACTGATTCATCATAATTTAGTAATAATGCAGGAAGCGGCAATAGAGAGCCCGTCTTTAATGGTCAATAGTAGCAAAATTTTTATCCATCAAGACATCGCCAAGGAAATTCTTAAAATCTGCAAAGAATTCACAGAACTTTGACCAGGACTAAGAAGCCCTGGTTTTTAATACGGCCTTTTTGATCCATCCACTATGAGAATATGAAAAGATGGTTTTACTAGCCAACCCGGCACACCAGTACATGGGTAAAACGAAAGCCCATATGAGGGAAAAGGTATGGTTCCATCAAATGAACAAGCTCACATAAAAAATTATCATAAACTGTTTATACTTTCTATAGCGACTGACGACAATTATACCTCGGCTCACATCATCACAGAAGGTGACTGCCAGAGCCATTGGTTAGAATTAGTGCTGATCTATCCAGTGTGTGGGTTGGATAACAACTCTTAGTCTTTACTAATACCTGCTCTAACTAACCTGTGGTTGAAATTGTTGAATCCACTGCATTCAAGATGATTAAACACAAACTTGAAAAGGTTTTAGCATTTTATAGCCTCTTGACCACCTCTAGATGGATAATGGCCCACCTTTTAGTGGGCTGGAATATCGGGAGTACAAGCAAGAACTACATCACTAACATCATAAGATAACACCACTGTGGCCTCACTTTATATGCACATTAAACAAACTATTCTGCACATCTGTGGAACAGGAGAACAATGCTGAGTGGGGACTACACCAGTTCCTATGCGCTTATAGGAGTACCCTGCATTGCATGACCACGGGTTCACCAGCAGCTGTGCTCTTCAAGAGGGCTCTCAGGGACACTATTCCAACTATCCCAGGACATCAGTCCTAACCACAGTGAGGGTAGACTGAAATCCAACAATTACAAGGCATCCGAGAAGAGCTGTAAACTCGGAAAAAAACATCCATAATCAAGTTCTGGTCAAGGATCAGGATCCTAGCAATACATTTTGATTGCCATATGAGTAGAAGCTCTGGATTGTCATTGATTAAAAGGGGACAACACTGTCACTTCAAACATTTCAATTTTCAAAAAGAACCCATCAGCCGGGCAAATGGAAACCTTTCGAGAACAAAAGGAAGGAGAAGACGTGGGATACTAAAGAACATAGTGAAACAGAGGAGACGGAAGCTGCCCACGAAACAACTGTGGGAACCCCCAAGAGGCAATTTTGGTCCCGTAGAAGCTGAAGCCAAGCTGCAACCAGAATCCTAAACCAAAAGCACAAGAAAGACACTTTGAGAAAATCCCATGCATTTTCGGAAACTGAGGGACTTTGTAGTTTATTGAGACATTGAAGTTTTCTCCTTTATTTTGTTTCATTATAAAGTTTGTAAGAAATGTAGTGTGACACCTGGTACCACATAATTGTAAGTACGCAGAGTGACAATCGCGGTTAACATCACTGATTAATAAAACGGAGCTGAGTATTACTCCCAAAAGAAACCCTGTGTCCTTTCATCATTAGTGTCTCCAGCCCACAGAAACACAAAGGTGAAGGCAATAGCAGCCCCTTACACTAGAGTGTGGTGGAGTCTTTGCACCCATACACAAGGGTACTGAGTAACCATGAGGCAGTGTCAAACACCAACCACACTTGCCATGACTCTGCTGAGTACAGAAACACCAGGACAGTTAACTCTGAGTGCTGCTTTTACAGTATGTTTATTTATATATTTATTTTAAAGGGTTTTATATAGCGCTGACAAGACCCTTACGGGTATCAGAGAGCTTTACAAGGTAAAATATCAGAAACAAAACAGTTCAGTCCAAACCAACAATGGTAATATAAGAAATATACATAGTTCATGTTAATTTGGACTGGAGAATAGATTTCACTTCTTTTTGGAAAGATACAATAGAGGGATTCAGTCTGGTTTCTGTGGGCAGAGCATTCCAGATCCTGGGCGCCATACCCGAGAAGGCCCGGTTGTAGGTCTTCTTCTTGGCAAATCGTTGTGGTTTCAGTAGAACGTTATTGGTGCTCCTGGAGAATCTGTTGCCTCAAGAGGGAACCAGTTTCTGTGATAAATAACTTGGAGTGTTGTGATGTATTGCCTTGTGCGTCATACATGCGATTTTTAGATGAATTCTGGCTTCAAAAGGTAGCTAGTTGAGGGCTCTATGGTCAGGGGAGATGTGACAGCTTATTTTGGAGCCTGTTATGAGTCTGTCTGCTGTGTTGATTGAAGCTCTTAGCGGGCTCGTCGTTGATCTGGGGAGACCGCAGAGAGAGGCACACCCATATTCCACTCTTGGGATTACTAATGCTTGAACTGCCAGTTTGAAGTCGTTCGCAGGAAGAAATGGTTTCAGTTTACTCAAGGTGTTCATCTGAAAGTTTGCTCTTTTTGTTGCGGTACTAACGTGTTTCCGCAAGTTTAGATTTTTATCCAGAGTAACTCCAAGTGATTTCGCTGAGTCAATAATACGAGGTCGACAGTTAAATGCTGTTAGGTGTTTCAGCCAATCCTGAATGATGGTCGATTGGTTGGGATGAGCGATTAGGAGGAATTCCGTTTTGAGGGTGTTTAGTTTCAGGTGGTTTTTAGCCACCCAGGTCTGAGTTTTTTTTAGCGTTAGATTGAGAGATTTGATGTCGTCTAGTGAGTGAATTTTTAAATATAGTTGAGTATCGTCTGCATACATGTGATAGTGGATATTGGAGGAGATAAGAATTTTGCCGAGAGGTTCCATGAATAGGTTGAAAGTGTGGGAGAGAGGTATGTTCCTTGTGAGACTCCTAAGGTGACTGGGACGGGCTTTGACAATGAATGATTAACCTTGAATCTTTGAGATCTATTTTGAAGGAAAGAGGTGAACCAGTTTAGAACTGATCCCAATAGTCCCATTCTGTGTTTCAGGAGGACAAGGAGGTTGTCATGTTTGACGGTATCAAAGGCAGAGGAAAGGTCAAGCAAGATTAGCAAACAGGCTTTGTTTTGGTCAAGGATTTTTAGTGTGTCATCAATTATGTGGGTCATGGCTGTTTAAGTTCTATGCCCTGAGCGGAAGCAGGATTGGAATTGGTTAAGCAGGTTGTAGTGGTCTATGTAGTTGGTAAGTTGTGTGTGAACACATTTGTCTAAGAGTTTGGCCAGAGCAGAAATATTGGATATCGGGCGGTAATTATTTAAATCCAAAGGATCAAGCGTTGGCTTCTTTAAGATAGGTTTAAGGGTTTCTGGGATGATTCCTTGCAGGATGGAGGTATTTATAATCTTGGTCCATAGAGGCAGTAGCAGTGGAATGACGTTTTTCATGTAGTTTGCGGGAAGGGGGTCTGTGAAGTGGTTTGAGGGATTAAGTGACCCGAGAGTTTTTAATATAGCTTCTTCTCTGTATATATTGAAGGAGGACCAGGAGGCGCCATTTTTGAGGTAGCATCTTGGTGCAGATATAGGTAAGGCTCCTGGAGGGGGAGATACAGAGTTTGTGAGAGTGTCAGTATGGGTTATTAAGTCATTGAGCAGCTCCGTCTTTATATTTTCTGTCTTCATAATGAAGAAGGAGGCATATTCTTCACAATTGGGTAGTGTGCCTGAGTTAGCTTCATGGGGGTGAGGTATAGCCTTAGTTTGTGTTTTGATTAGTTCAAATAGTTTTTTGGGACGGTTCTTGGCTTGATATAATTGATTGCTGAAAAAGTCTGCTTTTGAGTGTCCATTCTTTCTGTAATAGGAGTTTCTCGTGAATCTTAGGAGTTTGAGGTGGTCAGAAGAGGGAGCCGATCTCCATCGATGTTCAATTAGTCTTAGTGATCTTCTGTCCTCATTGAGTCTCCTGTCGTACCATGGTTTAGAATCTTTTGTGGACGATCCTTTTAATTGTAAGGGAGCGACTTTGTCTAAAACCATGTTGATGGAATGAAAGTAGTGGTTAGTCAGATCTTGAACATCCGATAGACCTTCAGGCGGAAGCAGGAAGTTAGGGCTGGAATTTGTGGCTAATCTGCACCAATGTTTTTTAGGTTTCTCTCCCATATTTTAGGTCTTGAGGGTTGAGCAGAGTGTACTTTTACTGGTACATTGATGAGGAATGTGATGATGTGGTGGCCTGACCAATCACAGGGGAGGGTCGTTTCAGGCTGAGTGGAATCAACCTTGGAAATGACTAAGTCTAGTATTGAGCCTTTAATGTTTAATGTTAATAATATAGAAGACCTGATAGGAAGTGCTGGCCCTCTCCTGTAACAGCACAGCAGCAGTGCAGGGAAGAACTGATACTGACCATTAAATACTTAATAGCCATGCAGAGAAATGCTGGTACTGTCTCATTATTATTTTTTTCTTTTAGGTTTTTTATCACAAAGATGACTTCGGCCCTCTGGGAAGGTGGGGGTGGGGGTACTGTCGCATTAACATAAAAACCTCTTGAGAAGGTTGCTGGGCAGATACAAACAGAATACAAACAGAATCTTTAAAAAACAAATCTAAGATTTTATGAAGATCCAAAAATATGAAGGGCCTCATTTAGAGGAGGGCAGTCATCTGCCAAGTATTAGCAGATCTGCCCTTTTTTCAGTTCCTCTAACCTGGGCACAATGCAGAAGAATGCAATTTGCCAATAGTGCAGTGCCATGAGCTCCTGCATCCAGGAAAATCCTACTAAAGGTGGGTCCAGTTTCACCATATAGTGCCCCAGGCCCATTCTGTCCACATCTGAAGCATCAGTCTTGATTGTCCCTGCCAGCCCATAGACAGGATTGTGCTGAACTGTCCACACTGCCTTTAGTGTGTACAGAGGCAGTAGGCCTCATGCCCTTCTGTAACCTTAGATGAATCTCTCCTGTGAAGGCCAACAACCTCAGGTCACTGCCTTTTTGATCAAAAAGTCCCCGAACAACTGTTCTTGTGTGCACATCGTACTGTACATTGAGATCACGAAGAGAGAAACAGGAAACCTCTGTCATCTAGAAGAACAGGATGGGCTCAGAGTTGAAGTGGGGGCTAACTGCTAACCGCAACTTCTCACCTAATGTTTTGCTAGCTTTGGAAGCTAAGACTGCGACATGGCTCAAAATAAACAATACCTTTTGATAAACTTTGTACCTTTCTATAAGTTCTGCTTTCTTAATTTTCCAAGAAGTGACGCAAATTGTTTTTGATAAAATGTCCAGTCTTTGTTATGTTTTGCTATCAAACACCTGCTAATGTTTTGATTCTGCGGTCACCAGTTCCTCATTAAAACTGTATAAAAGGGCTGCGCACTGACTAACTCATTGATCACTCATACAGTGTTTTCCACGATGAGGTGCTGCCAGCTCGCTCATTGATTTATTGATTGATTTAGTATTAGATAAAGTTATACTCCTTCATTGCATTTTGATATTCAATTTCTCTCTCTCTCTCTCTCTCTCTCTTTCTCTTTGAATTGCTGTGATTTAATATTTGCTAGATTGCTTGATTTTATTCTTGATTAATGATGTGTCTTTGATACTTGTTGTGTTATGTTATGTTATGTTAAAAGCTTTTGTATAGCGCATGTACACCATGAGGTTTCATGGTGCTGATAAGGCAGAAAAAAAGGTTGCAGAAAACTGAGATTAAGTGTTATGTGATTGAGCAAACAAACGGGTCTCAAGCATTTTTCTGAACTGTGCGTAGGATGGAGTCAGTCTTATCTCCGCGGGGAGAGAGTTCCAAAACTGTGGGCCTAGGACAGCAAATCTAAGGTCTCCAAGCTTTTTACTTTTGAAAGAGGGAATGCTCAACACATTCTGGTGAGAGGAACGCAGATCCCGGGAGGGGATGTATCTTTAAATCCTAGACGAAATAAAAGCAGGACTGCAGCTGTTGCTTACTTGTTTGAATAAAGTGCCACTCCTGACTCGATTCCTGCTTCTCAGAGTGTATCTGTTATTTCAGATAACACATTCATTGTCGGGTCCTAGATGAAAAAAAACTCTCTCTTACACTATGCAGAGGAAGAGGTGGAAATTTCAGGTGGTGGCAGACTGAAAGTCCTTAAATGTCTCTCATGTCCTGCATGCATTTGGGCATTAGGTAAGTTATACTTGGAGAAGGACTAACCATTTTGTCGTATATCTTCAGGGATAACATCAGTGAAAACAAGCGTACCATGCCAGCATTCGCATGTTGGACTGGCCGCCAACCTTTTTTGCCCCAACGTGGATTCCACCATGGATGTCAGAGCTGTTTCAGGAGCAAAATATATAATATAATATATAACAAGATGGAAAAATCCAAATTATGCAGGCCGGCCACATTTGTAGCAGTGGAGGTGGTGCCTCAGCCACACCGGCTATACAGTGGCCTGTCTGCTGATTCCCAACGCCTTTAGGCAGAGAGCTTTAAAAAAAAAGTTCTGAAAGCTGGCAAGTCAAATTAGCAAAGGTGCTGATTACTGAGTAACCTTTACAATCAAGTAGGGCAATATCCAAAGCAGAATCTGCAAAGAAGTCCCGCAAAGTAGGTGATTTATGATGCCATTTAATACACTTTTCACAGATCCATTGCATAGGAAACAGTTAGTCTGCTGTCAGATGAATTTCATGTCCAAAATGCATTTTTTTCTTCTATCCATGAACTAATTTTGGAACACCCTGTCTAATAGAAACACAGTGACAGTGGCATAACCATTACTTAAGAACATACACATAGACCGCAATGAGGCAACAGTAAGGGCTAGTATAGCTCACTGACTAAGTGTTTTTCACTCTGGAGATATCCACTTACATTGAATAGACGTGCGTTGGAATTATGTGACTGTTGACTGTTCATCAAGAAACACATGGCTCTTCCTTTTTCTTTGAGGTCAAGTGTCATTTGACAGAATAGCACGATATCAAGTCTGTTCCGTGCCAACCTCATTCTTCTCAAACATGATGTAATTACAGTGTAAATATATGCCATTGCATATAATTATGTGATGCTTCTCGCTGGAACACATGCTGAGAAAGCGACCATGTGCCATAATGTAGGAATATACTATACTATTCTTTCCATGGTCTGATATAAAGAAATAGAAATGAAAAATGAGAGTCATGCACCTGATAGCATACCCCTTCACACGCAGTCTCTTGAGATATTCTTGAACCTCCACAATAGGGTAACGAAAAGTGCTGCAGTAAGTAAAACCGACAGTAAGTGTAGTGTCGAGGTCTAGTTGACGCGCACTACGTATTCACGCAATTGCGTGGAGCGGCCATTTTGGACGCTACTGCGCATGCGCGAAAACGCGCGCGGCGATCAGAGCGATCGGAGCAGTCTGCCCGGCGCTCTCTTGGGTGAAATACATATTTGCCAAATAAATATAATGCTACAACAGCTGCCAGACTACCACTCTTCATGGGGGGGGACGCAGAGAACATTACAGTGGCGACGAGGGTGGGATCCATCAACCCTGAAGGACACACCCAGATAAGGAGAGACCCCCACCAGCAGGAGAACCGGAGGTGGCGGCTAGGCACAGCCCTACTGTAGTAAGTGCACCAGAAGGCCACAGGAGGGGCACTAGGGACACCACGAGAGAGCGCGGCAGCGACAGACGGAAGCTAGAGGGAGGCACGAGGAAAGCAAAGGTGCCGGCCAGTCGCACAGAAGCGTAAGGAAGCAGACTGGAGCGAGACATAGCGGAGGGCCTGGCGGAATCAGGGAGGAACAGCGCAGAGGGCACGGAAGAGGCCCGGACGACCCGAAGAGGAGAAGAAGGGACGGAAGCGCCAGGCAGTCCTAGAAACCAGGCAGGAGAGAACAGAGAGCGCGCCAAAATGTGCGCACAGGCGTCAGCGCTCACGACACCGATCCCGTTCCTGCCAAGGCCCGGGGAGCCTCAAATGAAATGGGAGGACTGGAGAGAATATTTCAAAAATTACCTCAAAGCATTGGAGGACGAGAATGAAGAGGCGTTTTCCAGCTGCCGGTGGAAGAGGATACTCTTACATAACCTAGGACCAGAAGGCATACGAGTATTCCAAAATTTAGTACCGGCCACCCGACCACCAGCAGACGATGATGTGTTCAAACACGCCATTGAAGACTTAGACAACCACTATCGCCCGCCGTGTGCACGTCTATCGACCGCTACAATTTCCAGCAGAGGAAACAAGAAGCTGGGGAAACGATAGACGACTACGTTGCGGCATTAAGGAAGCTAGCGATAACGTGTAAATTCGGAGCTCTGCACGACGAATTTATAAAAGACCAAATAGTAATGCACACAACAAACAAGACGGTGCAGGATAAATTGTGGGCAAATGGAGATGTGACGCTAAAAGACGTGATAGCCATGGTGAAAAGGGCTGAACTGTCCAAGCGATGCGCAGACGCAGCTAAAAGAGAACAAGTCCCGAGACCAACGATAAACAAAGTAGAAGACGCCGACCAATATGGAAGAGGAAAACCGGCGCCAGGAGAGAACAAGGGAACGCACAAAGGAAAAGGAAAACCAGGACAAACGTGGAAACAGGACAAAGAAGGTACGTCAAAGTGCTGCAGGTGTGGTGGCCCGAACCATGCAGCACATGACAAACGATATCCCGCTTTCAGAGCAAAGTGCGCGTTCTGCGGCCTGATAGGCCACTACGAGAAGGTTTGCCGAAGGAAGTGGAAACAGCGCACCGTGAAGTACGTGGCACAAGACCAAGGAGAGGAAGAAGAAGATCAAGAGGAAGACGACGACGTCCTGTGCGTAAAGACCAAGTGCTAGGCATTGACTGCAGACGGTCTCGCAAACCCCAGTGCGACATGCGCATCGGAGGAGTGGAAATCACGATAGTGGCGGATTCGGGGGCCCCATACACTATTGTCCAAAGGTCTGTGTGGAATGCAAAATTTGAACCTATAGTAGGCCCACATCTGGAACCTCCCGACATACGACTGGTCACATACACGGGGGAACCTATCCCAATGGTAGGGTTCCGAAGACTGCTCTTTCAATTCAAAGAACGCAGCGCCCAGTGCAAATTGTATGTCGCAGAGAAAGGACCCTCGGTCCTAGGGTGGATGGACCAAGGAGAATTGGGAATGCAACTGAATCCGGGGAGGAGACACCCAAGTGTTAGCAACGTCGGAAGGAAAATGGCTTAAGGCAGAAGGAATGCGAAGCGAATATCCGAAAATATTTGGAGATAAGATAGGGAAATTGGGAAAATTCACCCACAAAATTGTGCTCAAGGGGAACGCCCACCCGGTAACACACAAAGTGAGAAACATACCAATCGCAGTGAGAGAGGCGGTGCAACAGGAGCTACACCGACTGGAGGAAGAAGGAATTATTGAACCCATCGACAGCGCGGAATGGTTGGCGCCATTGGTGGTGGCCATGAAACCGACGGGCAAGGTGCGCTTATGTGTGGACCTCAGAGAACTTAATAAATGTATTGTGGCGGAGAAGTTCCCGCTACCGCGCATAGAGGAAATGCTGGCACGGACAAAAGGAGTGAAGTGGTTCTCCACCATCGATCTCAAGTCGGCGTATCACCAGGTAGTCCTGCACCCCACGAGTAAGAAACTGACGTCCTTCATAACACCATTCGGATGCTATCAGTTCTGTCGCATGCCCTTTGGTCTGGCCTCAGCAGCAGCGTTTTTTCAAAAACTAATGGCCCGTCTGTTCCGAGACATAGAGGGAGTACAATACTTCCAAGATGACATCCTAGTGATGGGGAAGGAACAGGAAGACCACGACGAGAAGCTGATTGAGGTAATTAGGAACTTGGAGAAGAACGGACTAACAGCTGAGTGGGAGAAGTGCCGCTTTGGCATGTCATCAGTCACCTACCTGGGGCATGAGATCGGAGAACAGGGAATAACACCAAAAAAGGCGAACGTAACAGCCATCTGTGTTGCTCCTCCACCTGCCACCAAGAAAGAAGTGAGATCCTTCCTAGGGATGGCAGAATACTACAGTAAGTTCGTCCAGCACTTTGCTACGAAAACGCACCACATGAGGCAGCTCACGAGAGAGAAAACAGCATTCACATGGACGGAAGAGACACAAGAAGAGTTCGACACCGTAAAAAGAGAAATCAGCCAAGCTATCCCGCTACAAGGGTTCGACCCCCTAGGAAAATCGATACTGATGACGGACGCCAGCGAAAAAGTGGTAGGAGCAGTGCTTATGCAAGAGAGACAAGATGGCATGAAGGAGACGATTAGTTTTGCATCCAGGTCGCTAACAAATTCAGAACAAAAGTTCAGCGTGATAGAGAAAGAAATGTTGGTTGTAGTTTGGGCCATGGGGAAGTATCTCCAGTTCCTGTGGGGCACGAGATTCCTACTGAAAACGGACCACAAACCATTAGTGAAGGTACTAACGTCAAGTGGACATGCCAGCGCGACACCCCGCATAGCGAAAATGACGCTGAAACTCTTTGAATATAGTTATGATGTGGAATACATACCGGGCTCACGAAACAAGATAGCAGACTATCTCAGCAGAGCATCGGCAATGGAAAGTGCCACCAACAGCACGGAAGAAGACGATGTGATGGTAGCCTTGACAGAAGATCCAGAACGGGCAATAAGTAGACAAGAATGGAGGGATGCATATGAGGCAGATAGAGACCTGGTAGAAATCAAGAAATGCGTAGTTCAAGGGTGGCCCGAGAAGAAACAACAGACGCACCAACTTCGACAATTCTACGAAGTCAGGGATGAGTTGTCGGTGGGAGATGACGGAGTGTTTGTGTACAGAGGGGACAGAGTGGTCCCACCAGCGAAAGTTATACCATATCTATTGACAATATTACATGAAGGGCACCTGGGAATCGTGAAGACTAAAGCGAGAACCAAACAAACGTATTGGTGGCCAGGAATAGATCTACAAGTGGTGAGACACGTAAGAGACTGTGAGCAATGCCAAGGAGCAGACAAAATTCTGAAACCAATGAGACCCGCTCTAGGGAAGTTCACGAACCCCAATAATCCCTGGGAAGAAGTGGCGGTGGACATCCTGGGACCAGTACTAGACAACCAGGGAATTCCAAAGTACATGTGTGTTATAGTGGACAAATACTCAAACTGGCCAGAGGTACACATTCAAGAGGAGATGGACACTGACACAATACTTCGATTTCTCACAACAGTCTTTCTCAGAGAAGGCATCCCCTGAGCCATAATTAGTGATAACGGACCCCAATTTACTTTGGACAAATGGGTCAGATTTGCAGAGAGAGATGGCATTATGCTCAAACACACGTCGGTATATCACCCTGCCAGCAACGGTCAAGTAGAAAGGTTCAACAGGGTGATAATGGGCTCCATAGAGGCAGCCATCTCCAGGGGCAAAGACTGGGAAAAGGAAATACAAAGCACGGTGTGGGTCTACTGCATCACCCCTACTAGCACGGGGTACAGCCCATTTCAAATTCTACGAGGAAGACAACCCTTCACCAAGGACAATGTCGCATGGAAAGATAAGACAATCACGAGCAAATGGTCTCCAGCAGTGGTGCAACACAACCTGGAAAAAGCACAGAGGATCTACACAGAACATTACAACCGCAGGAAAAACGTGAGAGAGACAGCCTTAGAAAAAGGAGAGTGGGTCAGAGTAAAGTTGGCAGTACTCAAGAGAAAGGGAGATAGCAAATATTCTCCGCCCCTAAGAGTGGAAGAGGTGTACGACCGAGCGGCGTTGCTCAGTGATGGCAATGTGTGGTCCCAAGACCGTATGGCCAAATGCAACAAAATCCTACAGTGGCCCCACGAAGACAACGAAGGAACGACGCAACCAGAGGACACGAAAGACGAAGTAGAAGCTCCTCAAGGGGAGAAGGGAGAGAGTGTTCCTGACGACCGTAACAGCAAGAGGAAGGTACGAGAAGGACCAACAACGGAGGAAAGGACAAGGGAAGTGGGCGAGAATGGAGACAGAGAAAGAAAAGGTACCCAAGAGGAAAGAAGGGGGAGCCCAGTCGAAGAAAGAGGTCGAGAAGGACACCATACCCCGGTTAGATGCACCCGAGCTGGCAGAGTGGTGGTGAGACCATCCAAGTTTAAAGACTATGAACTGGAGTGAACTTTCAGTGATATGTAAATAGTTTTTGTGTGTTATAAAAGGGGGAGATATGTAGTGTCGCGGTCTAGTTGACGCGCACTACGTATTCACGCAATTGCGTGGAGCGGCCATTTTGGACGCTACTGCGCATGCGCAAAAACGCGCGCGGCGATCAGAGCGATCGGAGCAGTCTGCCCGGCGCTCTCTTGGGAGAAATACATATTTGCCAAATAAATATAACGCTACAACAGCTGCCAGACTACCACTCTTCATGGGGGGGATGCAGAGAACATTACAGTAAGGTGACAAGATAAGGGTAATAAGTGGTAGGACTGCTGCGTTGCGGTGGTGCTGTCAGATGCTTTTTAAAATATTTTTCTATTGACATTCTATTGCTGTTATTTTTATGATATAGTTTGTTTTAACTGCTTTTAAGTTTCACATTTTGCGCTTACCTAGCGCTGCTCTCTTTGCGGCACCTTCTCTTGGATCGACCGGTTGCCTGGCTCCCGATCTTTCCATTTCATGCCTCAGTCCGACGCGGCAAGTGCCATTGAGTGGAGGGCATTACTAGGCCTGCACACCTCAGGGTAATATTGGCACTTCCGGGTGAGTAGTAGCGGTTAGTGGGCTAGTCTTCCCGCGGAAACCCCTACTTAGCCTGATGACAGAGCGCACGCACAGCCGAAGTGGTAGGACGGCTGCTTTGTGGTGGTGCTGTCAGATGCTTTTAAAAATATTTTTACATTGACAATCTATTGCTGTTATTTTTAGGATATAGTTCGTTTTACCTACTTTTAAGTTGCACATTTCGCGTTTACCTAGCGCTGATCTCTTTGCTCTCTTTGCGGCACCTTCTCTTGGATCAACTGGTTGCCTGGCTCCAGATCTTTCCATTTTACGCCTCGGTCCGACGCGTCAAGTGCCGTTGAGCGGAGGACGTTACTCTAGGCCTGCACACCTCAGGGGAATATTGGCACTTCCGGGCGAGTAGCGGTTAGTGGGCTAGTCTTCCCACGGAAACCCCTACTTAACCTGATGACAGCGCACGCGCAGCGGATGAGCGCAGCAGGCGCGCCATTCGGCGCGCAAGAGGCAAGCCCGTCTGTGCCCGTCCGTGCCTGGCCCGCGCCTAAGGCCAGAATCCCTGAGCATTTTCCTGAGGAACTGAGAAAGGTGACATATTTAAGAGAAGAGTTATTAAAACTGAATACAAAGCGTTGGACATCTTGCTGTCTGCTACTTGATCTCCTGAAAGAGCCCAAGAAGTGTGAGCACTGTATGTTGCAGCTCAGTTTTATGAAAATTAAGACGCTAACATTACAGCAAAAACCAGCACACACGTTTACCAGCAAGGGCATTAAACCTATGTTAATTAACGCACGCTCATTAGTAAAACAATATGGAAATTGCAGAAATGATAGAAACACATAAGCTCTATCTGGCTTTCATAACAGAGACATGGGCAGATGCAGCCTCAGACCCAGAACTTGCACTAGCACTCCCCGCAGGATTTACTATCACTAGAGCCGATAGAACACTCAACTGGGGGTGGGGGGCTAGCTATCATTTCTAGAGAATAGTTGCCAGTGGTTGGATCCTCAATTGGCAGCTCTCCCGATTGTGAAACGCTATCCTTCCAGATATTACTTAACAACAACTACACACTAAAAGTGTGGAAATGTGCATTTTAAGGGGCACACCGGTGCAAGGGTCACCCTTCTCTGTCCACGGGTCCTTAGACGAACAACATAGAGATTGGCACTGAAGCTGGAATTCAAATAACAAGTTTATTAATCACTCATGAGTGGGACTACGTCAATACAACACCCTCAAGTGCTACAGGAGGTAGTACATGGAATACAGAGACCATGGTGCTTATATACACCATTTGTTGCAGAGTAAGCATGTAGTTACAAATAGAAGGTAGAAGCATACACAGGAATAGTTACAGCCAGACATGGGCAGATGGGAAATCACTTAGGCGCATATTACAAGGCAGCGATATAAAATTATCGTCGCTTTTGCGGCCGTTTTCGGACGAAAAGCGGCGATAATTTTATCACTATATTAGCAAGGTCATGCTATCGCGTGAAACCTTGCCTTAGCGCCTGAATTCCTAACGCCCATCTTTGCATCTCTAATGAGATGCAAAGTGGGCGTTCCTCCCCAGGATAACGGGAGAAATGTCGCTAAGTGATATTTCCCCTATCATCAAGCCTCACGCAAAGCAGCATAGCGACAAGAAAAGTAGCGATAACCTCTGTTATCGCTACTTTCCTTACGCCTGCTTTGAAACTGACTTAGCCATGATATCCTGTGGAAGGTGGATATCATGGCTAAGTATGTGAGGCCCTATCAGCAAGCTATTGCCAAACTTCGTGGGATTATCGCTGGGATTCCAGCGATAATCTCACGTGTGGCAGTTAGCGCTAGGATTTTTATTGCTTTTGAGATAAGCGTTGCTAATAGCACGCTATCTCAGCGATAAAAATCCACGCTAGCCGGCGATAATTATCCTAGCGCTAAGTGCGCTTAGCGATAATTATCGCCGGTTGTTGCTGATATGCCCCTTCGTTAGAAAGTGGGAGGAGGAACAGAACTGCTTACAGTTGCAAGACACAGTTGACAGTTATGTCTTTAGTCAGGTGCATTCTAGCAGCTACAGGCCTTTTCTCAGCACATATACATTGCTTGAGCTTAGAATAGAAGGAGTTAACCAAAGCTGATGACTCAAGCAGAATAGAAAAGCAAGCAACAGTGAAGATGGAAGAGTCACAAGGCTAACAATATGGATGCTGCAAACAAGATGGCTTCAGCTCATGCTAACAGCAATTATTTTCGATTCCTACAGACGACCCTTTTAGCATTGGCTGAAGACATCTATATGACTTAGAAGGGGCACGGAAGATATCCTGTACATCTATTCTCATGAGTTCATTAATTTCCTGTTCCATTGCTAGGTTGGCATTTACATTCTTGACATTTTGTTTAGTCGGAATTCATGAGGTACAGGTAGAAATACAAAGGGAACAGAGCATTGGGCCGCATTGAATACATAGGCAACAAGTGAAAAGTATCGCAAAAAATATACATAGGGCTGACAATATTTTGCAGCCCATACAGTAAACATAGTCCATAGCCATCCAGTCAAAGTCCATGTCACTGAATCCTGATGGATTTCAGCGGCTATTTTGTGCATTTTAGAAATGTTTTCAAAAACTGAAGGGGTGTGGTCAGGGATGTACCCACAACAGCTTCTCCCAATGATGCGGCATGCTCCACCACGGTCAGCCAGGATGACATCGAGGACCATCCTGTTTTGGAGCACCACAATTCTGGCAATTTGTAGTTCTTCCGTGATATTTCCAAGAGCCATGGCTGTTTGATTGGTTACAGTCTCTACAACACGTGTTAAGTGCCTTATCTTTCTGCTGTTTCAGGCCGCACCAACAAAGAAGAACAGTCCCAAATTAGAGTCAATATACTGCTGTAATGCAGTATTAGTTTGATCCACCTCATCATTTTTTATTGTCTTCTTGAATCTATTTTTGGAAATGTCATTACACAGTTTAAAGTCTTTATGGTAGGATGCAGGTGCCAAGAACACAGGTGGTAGCAAAAAGGACATATAGCAGCTACCTGACCAGTCAATAGGTAGATGGTAATAACCTTTATTTCTGCAAATGAAATAGGTGTTATATGAGGACAAAAAACTGCTATTATTCATTCCAGTAATGTTCAACACTAAGGTACAGTCACTTTTTCCCACAGGAATATTGCCAATACTGCTCACACAAAGGTCTGCTCAAGCTCTAGTAACAGCTATAACAGGAGGTCCATTACCCTTGATAGTTCGAGTGTTACGGAAAACATAGTGTGGGGAGGAATTTCCTCGGCGATACTCCTCCATTTCCCATACAGTTCCTTTAGCTTGTGGATCTCCTTCCTCATCAGGGTAACAGACTCTATTTAACTGAGCATTAAGTCTTCCTACATCAAAGTTGGTGATATTACCAATATGAGAAGCCCACAATAGTGCAAACCAGGCTCTGCAGGAGCCATTATGTGAAAACGGCAAAGGAATAAAAGGCGTTCCTCCATTTTCTGATGAACTGGCATCATTCCACACACCCAACATTTGGTAATGTTCGTAGCATTGTGGCCTTCAACATTGGAGAGCGACGCTTGCGGGGGATGGCTACGGAGTTCCACGCCTCCGTGTAGCCACTGACGATCCGCGACTCCACCCCCTGACAATGGCGGTAGCTGGCTGCTGAATCCGGCGTGCTGCTGCCACTGCTGGTGTTTTTCTTCTGGAGCGCGATGTGCGCGATGTACGGAGAATGCGAGGAAGTGATTTCAGCATAAGGAAGTGATCCAGCGGTAGCTGAGAGTCTATGGGGGAAATTATTTTGAGCCCATCCGGACGGCGACGGGATCGGCTTAGGAGTGCAAGGCGTTTTGAGGCAGGCTGGCTTCCCCCCGGGGCCTGCTCTCATGTCAGCAGTAGGGGGGGAGCGCCTGAGACAGCCTTTTGGTGTGATTTCAGAATGGAGAGACGCTGAGAAGAGAAGCTAAGCCAAGAAAACAGAACAGGAGAAACGTGAAACGTGAAAGGAGGAAAGGAGGTGAGGAGGAGGGCAGGAGGAGCTGGGAGAAAGCCCAGGAGGCTCGGAAAGGCACGAAATTGTGGGGGAAAAATTTGTTTAAGTTTAATTTGAATAGAATAAGAAAATCGGAGTCAAGTGAAAAGAGGTTAAGGGAGGTTAAGGGAGAGCTGCATAAGCCGCATAAGGATAAAAATGGGTAAACCCAGAAGGAAGTAAATCCTGCTAGTAAATCTAGTAAAGCAGATGTTGCAGCTCGTCTTAAAGCAAAAACACGCCAAGCTTTAGCAAAAAAAGCTGCACTTCGGGCTGCAAAAGATAAAGATAAAGATAAAGATAAAGAAAATAATTCCACTTCCCCGGGCCTTGACAGCACCCTTGAGAGCTCTGAGGAGGAGCCCTCTCTTACCATCATTTCTCCAAAAAGTGAGTGGCAGTCTGAAGCAGTGGTAGTGGTGGCTGACCAGCCAAATAACCAGTCAAATGACATATTAGAGCGGGTGGAAGCCGCTGCTGTATCAACTAGTCAATTGCTGGACGACACAAATAAAAAGGTAAAATAAATTAAAGAGTTTCCCCTGTTTGTAAGGAGAGCCATCTCATAACCTTCACACCTCCAATCCTCCTCACCAACCTCAGGCTCAGACTTAGCTGTAAAATCGCCTAACGCCTTATTGCAGGAGATAGGACCGGATCCATCTGGATCGCAGGCTCCTGAAAATCAGGTAGTGATGCAACAAAATCTTGAAACAGATCGCTTATAAGTCCAGCAGCAGCAGCATCTGGATTTAACTCAAGTACAAGCTTTGGCAGCGCCCCGCACGCCATCAACCTCCTCGAGCGCAGCAAGGAAGAAGATCTCTAGGTTAGATCCTTCGCAAGATTCAACAGCCAGAAAGAATGCAATTCAAATCTCTGGGAACACGATGCCCCCACAGTTCCAGCCCCAGTCACTACCCCAATCTCAGCCTCAAACTGGATCTGAAGGACATGTAATGCCAGAAGCTGCAGCAGTGCAGATAGATCCCGAGATGGGAAGCATTGGCACAGACGACCCATTAAACAACTCTAGTCAGAATATGGAGACTACAGGGGTCTACCTGCTAAATATTAGAGACATGTTGAATCTAATTTTGGAAGAGATACGTGAAATTAAACAGGCGCAGCAAATGGAAAATGCTGCTCTACATCTAAGATTGGGTAAAATCAAGGAAGTGATGACGGGCTTTCCGATAAGATTACAGGAGGCAGAAGCTAGAATTTCCGTGTTGGAGGAGCAAATTAATATGGCCATGGGAGTGGCAAAAGAGGCGGCGAAAAAGAAGAACTATCTTGAGAACAAATTGGAGGAACTTGAAAATCATTCCCGGAGGTCTAACCTCCGAATTGTCGGGGTACCTGAAGGAATAGGAGGCTCTCAACCTCTGATTTGGGTGAACTCATTTATCAAACATAGTGTCTTACCTGAATTTGAGGGCGATCTTATCATTACAAGAGCTCATCGAGTCCCTGCACAACCTTTTCCTAGCTCCACAATTCCAAGAACTATTTTGTTGAATTTTGCTGATTATCGCATCAAGGAGAGAATCCTGACAACAGCAATTCAGCAGAGACAGTTTCCTGTGAACGAGACTAATAAGTGTCGCATATTTTCTGATATGACTGCCGTTGCTGCGCATAGGAGAAAAGAGTTTGTTAAAATCTTGCATTTGTTTCAAGCTCACGGCGCGCAAGCATCGATTGCTCAGCAGTCAAAACTCAGAGTTTTAGTTAAAGGAAAGTTTTTTATGCTTTCAGATCTTGAAGAGGCCCAGGCTTTGCTAAAAGAGATCTCAGCAGGGCCCAGTGCTTGAACTATTGGAATTATTGGAACATATAGAGAAATTAACAGTAGTAATGGCAAATATTTAGGGTGTACCCCCTAAAAGATATAAGATACAAGCCGGGCTGGTTAGAATATGTATTATTTCCTTTTTTTGGATAACTGTCAATTGTAATTAAGAGTAATCGATGTTAATGTTGCCATTGGTTTTTATTAAGACCAACCATATTGGTTAAAAGGAAGAGGGGAAAAGGGGGGAAGAGAAGGGGGAAGGAAAAAAAAGGAAAAAAAAGAGAAAGGGGATCTCTTTACATCTTGCGTATAGATTTGGTATACACAAAGATCGACTTATCCTTTTTTTGTCAGGGGGACCAGGGGTTAGCAGGTCCATTTAGGGTGTAGTTTCATGACACCCAGGAAGTTAGATGGAAGGGGTGAAATGTGGATAGCGTGGTTTCTAGGGTTTTCCCACATTTCAAGGGGAGGGTATTTTCTTTTTTTTTCGGGAGGGGAAGGGTATCACAGCAGGAAAAAGAGCACGTGCAGAAGGTTCTGAAAGCTTAGGAAATGCATATAAAGGGGTTAATTATGGAAACCAGTAAATGCAAGATCCTATAAGTCAACACTAATGGGATACTAAATAGAAGGAAATATGGCGCTCTTATTAGATGGCTATCTTCTTTAAATCCCCTAGTTTTGTTTCTACAGGAGACACACTTGAAATCTAATTATCCAGATCTCTTTATACCTAAGATTTTTCTAAAGTTTTTTTTGCGTCTTCGGGTTCTGTGGTTAGATAGGTAGCAATCTATTTTTCTAATAAACTTCCCTGGGAATTCAAACAAATATATAGGGATACACACGGGAGGTGGCTATGGGTAATAGCTAAGCTACAGGGGAAAACGTTAAATTTTATAAATTATTATGGTCCAGTTTCAGATGATATTATACCCCTGACTCAGATTAATGATTTTTTGATAGGATCTCCCGGGCAGGTGGTATTTGGTGGGGACTTTAATTACATACAGGATATAAGGAAAGACACTTCGAATAAAAATAAAAGACAATTAAAACCAAATACTAAAAAGATAATGGGAACTATTATACAAGAATATCACTTGGTGGACCCCTGGCGGGAAGCTAACCCAGATAAAGAATTTTACACTTGCTATTCGTACCGATTTTGGACGGCATCTCGAATAGATTATTTTCTTATTTCTAGATCCCGTCAGATTCGAGATGTCGCCATAGGCTGTAATCCTTTTTCAGATCATGCCTATGTTGGGATAGAATTGGTGCTTGGGGGAAGAGGTAGGGAACGTCCCAGGTGGCAGCTGGATCGTCTCCAATTGCAAAATGAGGCTTGGGTTCAGAGATTCAGAAAATGGATTTTGGAATATTTTCTGATTAATGAGAGCACGGCCGCCCCTTTTTCAGTATGGGGGAGAATATGCTCTCCAGCTTCAGCTTCTCCCAAATCAATACGAGCAGGCGAAAACAGCGCTGAGAGACTTTTTTATCTTAGAAGAGGTCTGCAATTCACGAATATTCCAACAGAGGGTCTATGAAGAAAGCCAGTTAATTGGTAAATTTCTGGCAAACTCCAAAAGGAAAAAACAAGAATCAGCCACAATAACTAAAATTTGGGACCCTCTAACTGGTCAAGAAATAGTTAATAGCAGCAATATTTCACAGATTTTTGTGGATAATTTTCGCCAGCTATACTCTACCGAATATTTAGTGGAGGAGGAGCAAATCCAGGAATATTTTATGAATATGAGTGTCCCTAAATGATCAGAAAATCGGATTGGCGAATTGGGAAGGGAAGTAGAAGTTATCGAGATCTTAACAGCTATTAAATCAACAGCCGGGGCAAAAGCTTGTGAACAGGATGGCTTCCCTATCGAGTTTTATAAAGTATTTTTAAAAGAACTTGCACTCCGCTGAAAAATCTATTTAACTTTGTTAAAATGGGTGTGGAAGTCCCAGATATTTTCAAAGAAGCAATAATTGTCTCTTTTGTTAAAAAAGATAAAAACCCGGATGATGTGAATTCATATAGGCCCATTAGTCTGTTGAATTCTGACTATAAAATTTTGATGAAGGTATGGGCAGAACGTTTTTTATTAGCCGCCCAAGAAATAATTCATAGAGATCAAACCGGCTTTATAGCCGGGAGATCAATGACGGCTAATACCCAGTTTTTAATACACGCACTGGATTATTTTAATACAAATTCCATCCCGGCTAGTATTGTAATGATTGATGCGGAGAAAGCCTTTGACCTTGTGAATTGGAAAACTTTGTTTTTTACCTTGTGCCGGTTCGGATTTCCTGCACAGGTGGATGTTAAGTAACATCTACCTGGGAGCTACTGCCCAGGTCATAATCAACTCAAACTGTGCAGAAGCCATAAAAATAAACCGTGGAACCAGGCAGGGCTGTCCGCTTTCGCCATGACTTTTTACTTTTTTTATAGAACCTCTGGTTTTAAGGATTCAAAATAATGCTGCTATCCAACGCCCGATATGGCTAAAGTAAAACTTTTCGCTGACGATATTATTCTATACCTGATTCCTGACAGAAAGAATCTCGAAACAGCTCTGAGGGAATTTTCGGAGTTTGAACAAATAGGCGGATATAAAATAAATGCCAATAAAACCGAGGTTCTAGCTCTTAATGCTGATTTGAATTATTTTCCATCTTGTCTAAAGACACAAGCAAAAAAAAATTATCCTATAAGATATCTCGGGATATATGTATCTAATCAGTATCATCAGCTATTTGAATTAAATTATATGAAAATGAAGGGTAAGATCAAGAAGCTGCTAGAACAATGGACATTACTCCCCCTCTCGATCGTGGGTAGAGTCTCAATGATTAAAATGTCTATACTTCCGTTGCTTATCTTTTTATTCTCCAACGTCCTGATTAAAATAAATCAGTCTTACTTTAATTAAATTGATACTTTACTCAGGGAATTTATTTGGGGTAAGAAAGCTCCGATGGTGAAATTAAACATGGTTTAATTACCCATAACACAAGGAGGCTTAGCATTACCCCATGTGAAAATTTATTATGAGGTTACCTTTTTACATTTAGTGTCGGGCTTGATAGGATCTAATTTCATCAGTGACCGCTTTTTTATAGATAAAATGACACAAGAAATTGGTTCTCTAACTCGAGTGTTTTTAAAAACTTCCAAACTACCAAGAAAACACGTTATAAGACTTTAAAAGATTATCATTTTAGACTCCAGTCCTTTTTTAAAAAGATGGGCTCATCTGGTCTTCAGTTCTTAAAATTGAGAGAATGTGCATGTCTCTGCCTCCAGTTGCAATTGAGACATATAAGTATTTGGGAAGGCTGCGGACTCTCCGAGTTAAGGCATTTTATAGTTCAGAATAGGCCGATCTCCTGGCAAGAAATAGCGGCAAGGGTGGAAGGCCATCGGAAGCCAACTTTTCTTGAATATTTGCGTGTTGTCCATCTGCTAACAAATACCAGTGGCATTTTGGACACCCATTATCAATTCATGGTAGCTCTTTATGGGGCCAACATTAAAGGGGTGGGAAACTGGTATAGGTTGTTACATAAGCAGGGACAGGCTTCCTTGATAGAGATTCATCTGGACAAAATTACTCGGGAGACTGGGTGTAGGCTGGCTACGAAGGAGTGGGAGTCTATGTGCCTTCTAGGAAGTAAATCTCTGCGTGCCGCAAATTTCAAAAGGATGGCCTTCCTATCGCGTTGGTTATCTTATCTAACCCCGGCCGCTTTAAGTAAAAGATTTCCTGGCGTAGAAAATAGGTGTTTTCGCTGCCAAACAGATGGTGAGGGTGGATGGCACCATATTTTTTATGCATGTCCAGGACTTAGGCTTTTCTGGGAGGAAGTTTTTTTCGGATATCGGGCAAGCAATCGGTAAGAATATTTCATTTGAGGCCGAAGCTGTATTGTTTGGTATCAGTAGAGACGAAAGGATATTATCCGAACCCGAAAAGACCTTCCTATTTATTTCGTGTATGGTGGCCTGTTCCCTAATTTTGCAGAATTGGAAATCCCGGGAAATACCTTCCCATCTAAAATGGTTCAATAAAATGAAAAGAACTCGAAAATTTGAGGAAGCCTTTTTTTGTTGCCTAAGAGGGTAGGGGCAACAAAAAATTTGAAAGAAATTGGAAATTTTTTAACGATTTGGAAGAATTTAAAGAGAGATCATAGCACTTGAGTTGACTAACTAATGTAGCAGCTTTTTCTTATTGCACTTTAATAGCACTAGCACTTTAACAGTTTTAGCACTTTATAGAATGCTTTTCACACTTTGGTCAATGATATGAGAAATTGCTACAGCAACAAAGGAAAAAGGAATTTAAATGTATTAGGAGTCTTCCTTAAAGCTGATGTGTTTTAGGATAGATTGGTATTTGTTCTAGGAATGACAACATAATTTGCTGCTTTAGTTTTAAGCTTTTTGTCATTTGTCTTTTTGTAACTGGTTTTTAATGTTAGTGAAAATATTTTTTAGTATACTATGTATTTCCTGAACCTAATGCTCTGCTCAATAAAAAAATTTCACAAGAAAAAAAAAAGTCTTCCTACATCAAAGTTGGTGATATTACCAATATGAGAAGCCCACAATAGTGCAAACCAGGCTCTGTAGGAGCCATTATGTCAAAAAACGGCAAAGGAATAAAAGGCGTTCCTCCCTTTTTCTGATGAACTGGCATCATTCCACACACCCAACATTTGGTAATGTTCGTAGCATTGTGGGTGTGATGCAACATTTGAATGAACGTATTGTTGAGATAGGACATTCTGTGCTTCTGCTCATGATAAGGAAGAGAAAAATAGTGGTGTTCAATGGGGACAGGAGTAGTAGCAGTCAGTAGATTTCGAGCAGGAGCTACTCCCTCTACAACCCATTTTATTGTAGCAATAATAACAAAAATTGAAGTGAGTCCAATAATGAACATACTATTTCGATCACAAACTCTTGCTGCAGCTTGCTTCTTTTCCTTAGGCATGTTCATCTCGTCGTTGAAAGCAAGATGGTGCCCTAAGGTCCTGGGCAGACGCTGGTTTCTTCACTGAGGTTGAGACGAGTAGCCACTCAAAGATTACCCCCCTTTGTAACTCAGTATTTCACTACCCAGGACAGTGGCTCAAACAGTCTTATTCAGCAACAAAATGTCTTTCTTCCGGAGTCGCAGCTGATATCGAGATGTACCAGGGATCGTGTGGTCCGGGAAGACTCCTTCAAGTCCTTCAGGTGAAGTGGCTTGTCCTTTCTCTGTGACCAAGATGTAGCGGTGATCTGCCAACACAGCAAAATGGATGCTGCAAACAAGATGGCTTCAGCTCATGCTAACATCAATTATTTTCAATTCCCACAAAAGGACTTCTCATATATAGGGCTCCGAAGGCACGGACCCCTTTTTTGGACAGAATCAGTCCCTACCTGGAATCCTGTATAAACTGTTCGGATTTCACAATATTAGGAGATTTTATATATCACCTAGAAAACTCAGCAGATCATAACACTATCACACTCGTCGATGTAATGGCGGGCCTCTCGCTGGGACAGATAGTTAAGGAAGAGACACATGTCGCTGGACATACCTTAGATGGAATCTTTACCTCTAATCCCATGCTCAATATTGTAGAGGTAATTCCCATCCCTTGGTCGGACCACAGAGCTATAATGCTCACTGTAAGTGCAGAGTTGCACCAACCAACAGCAATAAACACACCCATCTTGGTCACCCATCATGATTGGGCTAATATCAAACCCCCGATCTATAAGCACTATTACTGAAAACTAAACTGAACCTCGTATCGGATACCAATGCAGTGGTTCATAAATTAACCACTTCGGTTAAAACAGCAGTAGATGCTGCAGCCCCCAAAAAGAGTTTCATTTCCAGAAGAAAAAAGCCCTCTGAGCCCTGGTTTTTGGACAAACTTGGAGCACAAAAACAAACATGTAGTAGGTCAGAAAGAAAGTGGAGAGTAAATTTCGATCAGGAGAGGAACATCGAATATGCACAAACACAGTCAGAATACAAGAAACTAGTTATAGAGAAAAAAAGTAAATATTTTACAACAAAAATCTTGGAGGCTAAGAACTCCTGCAGGGAACTTTTTGCTTCAGTAAAATAACTAGCCAATCTACCAGCCAAATGTCGGACGGCTAGTAGCCTGGAATTTTGCAACACGCTGGGATAGTTTCTCATAGATAAAGTGGAGACAGTGTACAAAACCTTCAAAGATAGCACTTACTGTTTTTCTAAGATTACTAAGCCACGGCCAGATACCTGCACATCTGCATACCTGCACACATGGCACTGGTTTCTCCTTTTCTTCTCCCTTGGTGGAACAGATTATTGAAGTGGTGAAGACAACTAAGTCAGGCGCCCCATCAGATCCTTGCCCCCCTAAAGTTTTCCATTTGTTCCCAGAAATACTAAGTAAACAATTAAGTTTAGTATTCATGGAGATAATTCAGTCCGGCCTTTTCCTTGATGCGTGGAAAACAGCCTCAGCCCTGCCTCTGTTAAAAAAAAACAACCTTGACCCTAAGGAGCCCAGTAGCTACCGTCCGATTTCTAGGATTCCTTTCCCGTCTAACGTACTGGAGAAACTGCTTAACACACAGATTACAACTTTCATCTGCGTTGGAGAACTCCTGGACCATTCACAATATGGTTTCAGGGAGGGCCACGGAACAGAGACCGCTCTGGTCATGGCGGCAGAGGAACTTAGAAGAACACTGGATGCAGGGGGGAAGGACGCCTTGATTTTGTTAGATCTATCAGCGGCCTTTGATACAGTAAACCACAAAATATTAACAGGCAGACTAGCAGAGATGGGGATTCAAGACACTGCCCTCCCTCTACTGTCATCCTATCTAACTGATAGAACTTTTTCAGTAGAACTGGGTGGCTCAGCGTCCAAGTCTTTCAAACTGCCGTGTGGTATGCCTCAAGGCTCCTCATTGAGCCCCACACTTTTTAATATTGATGTGGCTCCTCTGGCCTCAGTCATTTGGCAGTGTGGTTTTTCGGAGGTCTCCTATGCTGATGACATCCAGGTGGTTGTATCAGTCTCGAATAACGTGGAGGAGACAGCCGATCACTTTAATGACTGCATGTCTCAGGTAAATACATGGATGCACACCAACTGCCTGAAATTGAACGGCGAAAAAACTGAAGTCATGTTACTAGGATCCAATTCTTCCTTTTGGTCTCCTAGATGGTGGCCTGCCAATCTGGGCGAATACCCAATCCCAGTCCCTAAAGTTAAGATAAGAACCTAGGGGTTGTCTTTGATGACAGATTGACATTTGATAGTCAGATCAATAAGCTTTCCTCCACCTTTAGAGGTATCTTAAAGACGATCAGGAAAATCCATCCATTCATTCCCCCGATGCACTAAAAACACTTGTGACAACTTTGGCCCTCGCCAGACTGGACTATGGCAACGCCCTATATGTGGGGATACAATCCCAGTATTTACTAAAACTGCAGCGATTGCAGAATGCTGAGCCCAGATTAATACTGGATATCCCCAAATATGAGCCAATCTCCCATAGATTCCAGTGGACAAAAGAATTAAATTCAAATCACAATGCTTAGCCTATAAAGCTCTACATGGTAAAGGGCCACAGTAGCTGAGGACACACTTGAAATGGTACGTGCCAGCCAGAAATTTAAGATCATCTCATTCAAAACTGCTACTAATACCCAAGTTCAAGCAGGTACGCTGGGGGTAAAGAAGTTTCCTACTAGGGGCAGCTAAAACTTGGAACCTCCTGCTAATCTCGATAAAGACTAGCACATCGCTCATGTCTTTTAGAAGAGCACTGAAAACCTGGCTATTCTAAAAACTGATTCTGCTTGAATCTCATATCAGTATCACTCGGTACTGCCAACTCCAGCGCCAAGACGTTCTTGGGCATACGTGTGCTATACAAATTTACAAATCAAATCAATCAAATCAAATCATATCTACACCAGGAAGTCTGAGTGTTAAGGTGCAGGATGAGTATGAATGGGTGTAAAAACACTACACCGATGGTTACCTGTTTTCCATGGTATGGGTTGTGATATTTAAATTGCATTTCCACTCAGAAACAGAAGCTGCCTGGGATAGCGACACCCCCAGGATGCACGTTAAAGTCACGGGCATACAAAGCATGTTGGATCAACGCAGACTATAGCACCCCTTCAGAATGACGCTTTTGGGTGATATAGGCGCAGCATGAGTTGAACACATGTGGTAACACCAATAAATGTTTGTTTCACAGAAAGACAGGATATCCCACTTCACCAGATAAGAGATAAGTTTACAACTTACCGGTCACAATAAGTGCAGCTTTCTGCAATTTTTATTGAAATATGGGAAATTCCTACTCACAGAACCAGGGAGGGACTTCCAATTGCCCTGAAGAAACCCCAGGACCATCTTGGGCTTATTAAAACATGTTGGCATAAGGGTCATAGGACCATTATCTCCTTAAGACCCCCTTTTTTCAATTTTTAATATCCCCTTCGACTCCCAGAAATAAAGGGATACCTGGAGTCAAAGGATGATTTTTAATCTTTAAACCCCCTGGCCTATTTCTCCTAAGTGCTCCCTGGGATATGGTCGAGCCCACCCTGACCTTTAGGAGTCAGGGTGAACCCAATGATGAAGCATGACACTACTCAAGTGTGTGAGGTTTCTTTAACAAAAAGGAATTGCCTCTTTCCCCACGTCTGAATGGATGGTGCCCCACTAGCTGAGAATAGTGCCCGACTGTCTCCATATTAGGTGGGATACTTTTTTGGATTAGGTGCCTCAGCCACGCCAGCCATACAGTGGCCAGTCAGCTGAACTCTCAAGACTCCCAAAGCCTTTAGACAGACAGCTTTAAAAAAAAGTTCTGAAAAATAGCCAGTCAAATTAAAGATAATATATACATTCAATTTACCACCAGAGGGAGATATTGTTTCACTTTTGATACATTACCTCTCGCTGATGTTCAAGAGCTAGCAATATAACTTACCGTAAGCTTCGAAAAGTCTTCTGATAAAATGTGCTATGAGTGTAGCCACCTCCGGGGATGGATTGCGATCGAAAATAGGCCCGGACACCCTAAAAAAATGTGGCCCACATTTGCAAATTGCTCCTTTTCGGCAACACTGCTTCAGAGTTGGGAGGGGGATGGGACGTTCTCTAAAAGAGGCATATTTGATATCTGATTACTGAGCAACCTCTACCACCCTTTAGCAGGGAAATATCCAAAGCAGAACCTGCAAAGAAGTCCCGCAAAGTAGGTGATTTATGATGCCATTTAATACACTTTTCGCAGCTCTATTGCATAGAAAACAGTTTGTGGCGTGCTGTCAGACGAATGTCATATCCAAAATGCAGCCTTTCCTCAGCATAGATTATCGAGAATGTTTTTAGAAAGGAAGGGGAAAATGTTATATGTATATTATTCGGTATTTGGAATTCAGACACTGCAGGTGGATTTTGGTTGAAGGAGGCTGAACATGTCCCAGCTACTTGGGACGTTGAATACCCTGGGGCAGACTTACAAGCCCCTTGCGCCACCCTTACCTCATTTTTAAGGGGCTTGAAAATCTGTCCCCCTGTGTTTTGAAAAATTTGAAGGAATAGAGCTTTGGGCAGCACATTGGTTTAAAGTGCTGTTACTGTCAGGCTAGGCCGGACAGGGGTGCATAAGACCCACCTCTGCCTGGGGCGCAGCGTGTGAATAAGATTGGGGGGGCTGTGAGCTTCACGCTGGCACATAGAGTTAAAATACTTTTTACCACAAGCATGAGAGGGCATCAAGGGGAAAAGGGAAGCTAGAGGAATGCAGATTGGCAGGGTTACTGAGAGAAAAAACATTATTTTGAGTAATAACCAATATTTTTAAAGTCTTTCTAAACAGAGGGGCATATTATCAAGAAAGGCGATAAAATTATCGCCGCTTTAGCGGCAGTTTTCTGCTGCTAAAGCGGCGATAATTTTATCGCCTGTCTTGATAATATGCCCCAGAGAGAGGGAGAGAGTGTATGTCTGTTTTGTCTGTGTGTATAAAAAATTCCTGGTGAAAACCGACAGACACATCAACCAAACCCTACGGAAAGCACCTGCATCCAAGTATTTTTTCACAAAATACATTTATTAGGGAGGTGTAACACCTCAAACACCACCTCTAAAACTGCTCCTGACATCTGCTTTTCCAGGCCTGGGCCAACCGGGCCCATGCCATAGAATTACAGGGGGCAAATAAAGGTGTTTTTATGTAAGGACATGAGATAGCAAGAAGGTTAAACACAGTTGTTACATTTTCAGTTTTCTCCAGTTTTATTTCAATGTTTTACTGTGCTTATGTATGACATTTATGTGTTCTATGAGTTACACTGTGGGGACATTTTATAGGGAGTAGAAGAAAGTAGTTTTGTCCATGTAATGAGATTTATATCAGAAATCCCACTTTCTAGCCCGTATTGATTTAGAAACTGCATTACAACAGCTGCAACACTCTTGAATTTCATATGCAAACCTGTCACTTTCCTGGCAAGAAGAGGCCACCTAGCAAGAATGGTAACCAACTGTCCGTGCCAATGTGAATCTACAGCCCTGTGCCCTTCTTGATTCCACCCTCACTGAATATTATTGTGCACTATTAGACTATCATTTACCATACTTCACAAGTCAAGGCATATTAGTATATAATGACAAACAATGTGATGTAAAAGGCACCATTTCTTTCAATTATTTGATTTTTTCACGGTTTGATACCACGTCAACGACTCCTTGTACCTTTCTTGCTGTAGCCGGGATCACTTGCCGGGCTGGTTCACTCCGTGCATTTGCGTGACCTAATATGACAAGGTACGTTTTGGTTCACAGACCGGCCCTGTTTGACATTCTCTGTAATTAGGGTGTGCGTTGCAAATCATGGGAGAGAGATGTCTGAAATAGCTTTGTGGTTTTAAAAAAAATGAGGGCCTCATGTATGAGAAGTGTTGCATCGCTGCATGAATGCAGCGATGCAACACTTATCAGTGCGCCCTCCTTGCAACATGATGGATGCGTCATATTTACTGTATGACGCATCATGTCATAAGGAATGACAGATACGTCAGTATTACTGACATACTCGTAGGTACAAAAGTGGCGCATTGCTGGGGTGTGTCTAAAAACAGACGCAACTCCAGCAATGTGTCCTTTCACATGGGGCATGCCCGTGAAAGAGCCTGCGTCACTGCCATGAGGCAGGCGCAAGGTTTTGACGCATTGGCGTCCTAGAAGTGGTGCAGCCACTCCTACGACCCATTCTTGCTTGGGAACGCCCACCCTGCATACATTATTCCTGACGCAGATATAATGTAGAGCAGGGGTTTACGAAGTGACGCATCTGTCTAGATGCATCACTTTGTAAATATGGCTCAACATGGCAACTTATTTACGCCTCCGCAGCGTCACTAAAAATGACGCAACCGCTGCACAAAAGTGACGCAGGGGCTCATAAATAAGCCCCTAAGTATTTTAGTGTGGGGCGCACTGAACAGGAATATAACCATAAAATTATTGAACTAAAAACAACAGAGGCTAGGAATCATATACACGGTGTAAAATGGTTGGAAGATAATATATACATTCGATTTACCACCAGAGAGAGATATTGTTTCACTTTTGAGACACTGCCTCTCGCTGACGTTCAAGAACTAGCAATACTTTACCGTAAGCTTCGAAAAGTCTTTTGATAAAATGTGTTGTGAGTGGAGTGTTGTGAGTGGAGCCACCTCCAGGGATGGATTGCGATCGAAAATAGGACCGGGCTGCTTCAGAGTTAGGAGGGAGATGGGGGGTTCTCTAAACGAAGCATATTTTTTTCTTCTCTAAAAGAAGCATATTTTCTTAACTGCAATGAGATTTTAAAAAAATGCAAATGTTGCCTGTACGTTTTATGAACCAATTAGTTCACAATGGTAAACCACATCTGAATACAAGTGAGGCCACTTCTGCTCTGGCCTTCCCTCCTCCCACATCCCCTCCTGCTCCCCCCCCACCACTGATCAACCCTCCCCACCCCTTCTTAATCTGCATACATTAAATGGCGGGCCCAGCGAGAGACTGGGAATAACTCCTCTGCCCCGTTGGTAAAAGTGAGGTGATAGAGGCCCTACTGCCTCAGAAATGGCCGCTTATGCCCCACTGGGCCGTTGGCGGCAACTGAACAGTACAGACACAGCCCTTATTTGCCACCACCATGGCCAAAAAAGCGGCCCACAGCTGCAACTCAAATACCAGCCCATTGCCTGAATGCCTGCCTTACCAAATCCGACCCTAGCCACCTCTCGGGTTAAAAGGAAGGCCTAACTAATTCAATAAAAGATAATGGAACTCAAAATTAATTGGGACAGGGAATAGTGGATATATCGGTTTAAAAGACAAACATGGGGGTTGGCCAAACATCCTGCGTTTTACATGTTTGTGCTTCAGTGTTTGTCTGCTGCCTGCACAGAGCTGCTGTGGGATGCACATTATCCTGAGTTTCCTGCCATTTTTAATCCTTTTAAAGATCAAGCAAATCTAGCTCTTTCAGCGGTCTATAAACTGTGGAAAAGGTACCATTAGTGGCTGAGAGGGAGGAGCCGCAGCGCAGAACTGTGGTGGTGGAACAATTTTTCTATTGAGGGTGCTGTCCTATTACATAACTTTACGTTTATGTAAGTATAGGTGACATTTAAGAGCATTTCTTTTAAAATACAAAATATGCTTCCAGAAGAAATACCTCTGAAGGGCCCTTTCATTTTTCATTCTCCATCTAAATCTTTTACATTTTTTGGATTTCAGCAGCACCCCTAGTTCCAGCACCAGTAGCACAGAACGGATTCTGCACAATGCAGTTTCAGGAACATGTTCAGATAATGAGATGCTAATCTAGCCACTTGCATATAAACATGGTGGATATAGTATGAGACAGGGCTTTTCTCCCCTCCCCCAGGCACTATCTGTAGGAAACTGGCTCTTCAAATCCCTTATAAGTGGACAGGGCCTTGCTCTAGCAAATCCAAGGTGCTCTCTTATGGGGTAGTGTGGTCGAGCAGCCTTAGCCTTATCAGATACGAGTGTTAGACATCTACTGCATGCTCACAGTCAATAAATGACACACACGACAATAAGGAGAGCCACACCAATTTATAAAAATAACATGTATATATCTATTTAAGCACCAAAATCTTCACGAACAGGTAAAAAGTTTCGAGTTAGAAATATTTACAGTTTTTAAAAGTCGACACTTTCTGAAGTGGTAATGGTATGTGTTAGAAATGGGGGTCTCTAGTTGGCAATGGCTGGCCACTGTCCAAGTAGGGACCCTTCTTCCTAAGTCAGAGTAAGCAGCCTACACCCCTGCTGATCCCTGTGGTAACGTAGCACGACCAGCTAGGCCTATCTCAGAGGCAGTGTGTGAAGTATTTATGATCATACACAGTAATACAATGAGGAAAACTACAAATGGACACCACTCAAGTAGTTATAAAAAATAGGTATATATATATAGACTTAATCACAAGACCAATAACAGTAAAAATCCACAATACTAGAAAAATATGGGGGCATATTAACAAGGGCTTTATCTCCGCTTTTTTGGCTTTAAAAGCCAAAGAAGTGGAGATAAAAATATCGCCCTATCAACAACAGGGTGCTAACATGAAAAATCGCATGTTAGCACCCTTTTTCACTACGCTTCCCTTTGCATCTCTAATGTGATGCAAAGTGGGCGTTCCAGAGCAAAATAATAGGAGAAATGTCGTTAAGCGACATTTCTCCTATTATCAAGCTTCACGCTAACCCTGTTAGAGACAAAAAAAGCAGCGCTAACCACGGTTAACGCTGCTTTTTTACGTCTGCTAATTTTCAGACTTAGCCATGTAATCCAATGGGAGGTGGATTACATGGCTAAATCCACCATGGGCTATCAACAAGGATATCCCTATCCTTGTAGTTTTATCGCTGCATTACCAGCGATAACCTCCCAAAATGCCGCTATCACTGGATTTTTTATCGCCTGGGCGGTTAGCGTTGTTAATAACGCGATAACCAGGCGATATTATCCAGCGATAGCGGGCGTTAAAAGCGCCCTTAGCGTTAATTTTCCTTGATCCTTGTTAATATGCCTCTAGGTTACTTTAAAAATGCTGCAAAAATTGTTCAAGGTGCACAAAATGATGTTCCGTTCAATGCAGTGGTCTCTGCGACCCTTTTACTCACAAGGTATCTGGATTCTGTAGCAAAGCAACAAAAATGTCGCTAAGGAGTTGTAGCGATAAATTTCCTCACGCTAACCAGCGATGCGTTGAATCCTTACCGCAAGGGAGGATGATGCGCTGGGTTGCAGGCAGGACAAAGCGACAAACTTCTTCACGCTGAGCCGGTGATGCGATAAAATCCTTGCCGCTAAGGGAGAATAATACACCGAGCCTGGTGCGTGTGCGATCTTGCTGCGATAGAAGAAAATGGCGCTCCGCGAGGGAGCGACGATCCTGATACGATGCGGGGAAAATGGCGAACTTCGGCGTCCGCGCTGCGATGAGCTTGGTGCGATGATTCGGGGTTAGCGAGCGCTTTGGGGCACGCTAACAAACAATGCGACAATCCTTGGTTTAGCGAGTGTTTTCAGGCCCGCCGTCAGGCGATTCAAATACTTGGGTTAGCAAGCGTTTTAAGACCCGCTGACAGGCTCTGCGACGATCTTCGGGATAGCGGGCATTTTCAGGCCCGCTGACAGATGAAGCGACAATCTTCGGGATAGCGGGCGTTTTCAGGCCCGCTGACAGATGAAGCGATAATCTCCGGTAGCGAGCGCTCGGCGGCAGCAAAGCGACGATTTTTCTTACGCTCACCAGCTGCAGCGGCTCGCTAACGGGGGTTAGCGACGATTTTCAGCACTCTTTTCTCAGCAGTAGAACTAGAGGCCCTGGAACGCACAGGAGCCTCACCGGCAGATAGAAATCCTCGCTGAGAGGACACAGGAGGCTGGTGATGGAGTCTGGGAGGCTAGCTCTCTTCTAGCCCTTGGGTGATTGCTGTAGCCACAAAATCAAAGTTCCTTCAAAGTCCTTTTCCTCTTCTTCCAAGTCCAGTAGTAACCACTGCAGGCCAGTCCAAGAAACAGCACACAAGCACAAGGACAGTCCTTCTCCTGCAGATTCCTGTAGTCACACGGACAGAGGTTCTTCTTGTTGTCCAGGAGCAATACAAATTGTAGGGGTTTGGGCACAAATATTTATACCCCCAAAGTCTTTGTTCTTAGGAGTCACATGTCTCTGAACCGAGCCAGAACCAGTTCTGCCCAGCCCTGGAGCACTTTGTTTACCAGGCTGCATCCTTCCTTTCAGAAAGAGGGGGTCTGCCTTCAGACGCATAGTGGGAGGTGGAGCCAGCATTCACCTTGCCAGGCACAGCCCTATTCAAGTGCAGGAGCTACCCCTCCCCTCACTCCAAGGCAGATCTCTCTATTCAACCCAGGTCTGACTCAGCCTGCCCTGTCCCTCCAAAACCAGACAGCCAATACACATAATAGCAGAGCACACTGGAAGGCTTAGGCAAGAAAGTACCTATACTCTAAAAGTGGTAGTTTCAAACACAGAATATAACAATAACCTCCACTAAAAGATGTATTTTAATATTCTGAGCTCAGGCATACTAAATTCGTTTTTCTACCATGTTCTGTGGGTCAGTTAGGACTGTAGGATGTAATAGCCCAGACCTCCCATTCTGGCCTATGGAGAACAGGTAGCCTTACAGTAGTGAAAAACGAAATTGGTTGTAATTCACTACTAGGACATGCTACACATATCAGAGCATGTCCTACCTTACACATACAATGCACCCTATCATAAGGGTGGCTTACAGGATGCCAAGGGAAGGTTCAGGGACTGGGAAGTGGGTGCACTTCACAGCCAAGATAGCAGTTCTGGACTGCACGCAAACACTGCAGTGGCAGGTCTGAGACACACTTTACAAGCTGCTTCTGTGGGTGGCACAAACCAGTGCTGCAGGCTCACCGGCAGCATTCGGTTTACCAGCCCTGGTCACACACAGGCCACGCTACTAGGGACTAACAGGTAAACCAAATAAGCCAATCATGGATGTACCAATTCACATGTCATCTTTACAAAGGGAGCATTCGCGCTGTGGCACTGAATGGCAGTGGCACAGCGCCCAGAGCATCTATAACCAGCAAAAACAGAGGAGACGCAGCGAAAAATGGAAGGGAGACTCACGCCAATGGTGCCAGGTCTAACAGTATGCTATGGAGGAAAGGCATATACTGCATTTAGGTACTTAACTGCAACTTACAGGACCAATCTTCCGGACTTAAGTAGGGAGCAGTGTCCAAGGCAACACCAACAGGTCACCTCGGGCAGCACTGGGACGGCTGGGTGCAGAGGTGCAATACAGCATCAAGGACCTCGATTAAGTCAATGGGGATCAATCAGGTCAAAAAGAGGCTGCAGGCTGGGACTGGTGGGGGCCAGTCCGGCTGAGCCAACAAAGGGGCTCAGGTCTCATGATGCTGGGGGACATGGGGACACCTTTGATCCTCTTCTCCTTAGGCAATGGCAGCCGGGTGCAGAGGTGTCCTGAGCTGTCAGGTTTCTGTCACAGGCAACATGTGTGGTAGAGAGGGCCTGCACAAAGAGGCTGAAGGGGGCATCGGGAAGTCCACAGTTGGTAAACCTAAGGTGGGCTTCAGATCTAGAGTGTCTGGGGACCACGTTGGCACTGTTGGCCCACATCAACTCGAGTTAGGGGGCACAGTTGTAGTGGTGCTTTCTGGTGTCTGGTTTTTGGTGGCCCGGAGTCCTTGCAGCTCTTCTGGGGCACCTGAAGGATGCAAGGGAGCAGCCCAACTACCCCACAGGATTTCCGTGGTCTTGAGTGAAGGCTGGAATTCCACCCAGGCTTTTGGATGCACAGGCAGCTGCAGGACAATTCGTCTTTGATGCATTTGTAGAGGACAGCAGACAGGCTGGCCTGGGTTGGCACAAAGTCAGTTGCTGGTCTTCCATTCTTGCTTTTGTAGCTCTTCGGCATCTGTCTTCTTCTGTCAGGTCAGTGGGATCTGATTTCCTGGTGCCAGGGGCTCCAGCTAAATACTAAGGGGCAGATTTACAACCCCCCTACACCACCAGTACATCACTTTTTGTGACGTACTGGAGGAGCATTTCACCTCTCCATATTTACAAGGAGAGGAAAAGCCACCCTGCGTGACTTTTCCTCTCCTTGTGAATATGGCCCCTTCACACACAGCAGTTTGCGTGAAAGGGGCGTTCCATGGGTGTTGCTGTGGGTGATCCCACGCAACACCCATGGAACGAGACACATTTCCAGATTTACGAGGAATCGTCAATCTGGAAATGTGTGTCAATGCTACGCCTCCCCAAGGGAGGCGTGGCGAGGTGCAATGAGGAGAAATGTTTTCACTTCTCCTCGTTTTTTCCTCTTTCAAAGCGTGCTGCATTCTACAGCATGCATTGAAAGAGGAAAATGCCTATTGGGATTGTTTTCATGCAGGAAGGTGCCCCTTCCTGCACAAAAACAATATCCCCATGATGCAGGCATCCTTGCACAATGATGCAAGGGTGCCTGCACCGGCGCATGGCTGCAGTTTGTGCGCCAGCGCAGGGGAGAGCACAGGAATACGACATATTATTGTAAATATGTCGCATTCCTTTGCTTCAGAAGTGCCGCAGCATGGCGCAGACAAAGCGCTTGCTTGCCGCGCTGCGACACTTCCTTGTAGATCTGCCCCTAAATTTAAGGGCATTAGAGAAGTGTAAGATAGTAGCCAATGGGCTGCTTACTCCTAGGGTCACTATGTCTCCTACATGACCACTTCCTGTGGCAAGTGGGCATAACCATGCCCGGAGTTCCTAATTTTGCCATCACAACACAAAGATTGCAGGCTTTTAAATTTCATGGCAAACACAAGGAGATGGTAGAAGGAGCACTGAAATATTTTAGACAATCATCCCCAGTCACTATTAGATTTGGGGTGAATCCATCATCGTTCTTTAGCTCACTTCAACACCTCAGTTCAGACACAGCCATAAGCAACTCAGTGTTGCCCAGACGTGGGTCCCTTGCTCACTTTGCCACTGGATTCATGCTAGTCTGGCTGTTGAGGGGTGTTACCCCGAAACCGGTCCCAGGATGCTTGTTTCGGGCCAGGGCAGACCTGGCTTGGCAGTTCAGGCTGGACTGTTCTCATGAGGAACAGGGTAAAGACTGATTTGCATATGGCTGGGTCTGATCTGGGGTGACGAAGTGAGCTAAATAACGTTGATGGATTCAACCCAGATCTAATAGTGACTGGGGGTGACTGTCTGAAAAGTTTCAGCGCTCTGTTCATCATTTCCTTTTGTTTGTTTTAAATTTCGCGTCCACATCAGGTAGTCCACCTTAGGAGTGGAACTAGCCCGAGGGTGAACACGCCTCTCTACTGATTTTCCCACCTGTCCAGGTGCCAAATGGTCCCTGGGCAGGGGAGATGGCATCATCTCTGTGGGAAACGAGATTCGCACACCAAAGGTGGCTCGCTCTTCGAAGCTTCCTGCCTTGGAATGCTAATGTCTAGGCTATCCTGCTGTAGACGGTGTAAAGCACCCTTGACAAGAGGAGGTTCTGTCCCTGACCTCCTGAGAGCGTGGACTTTCACCCCTGGGGGTCAGAAACTCATCTGTGGTGGCAGGCTGGTCAAGACCAGTCAGCCAGGACACTTGTAGTTGGTAGGCTTTCAGGGGCACCTCCAAGGTGCCCTCTGGGTGCATGTATTAATAAATCCAAGTCTGTTTATTAATACAAGATGTTTTATACCAAACATCTTTGGCTTCATTGAAGTCATCTTGTAGGTGGGGAACTTGTTTTTACCAATGTCCAGCACATGTACTTAAAAATGTCTTCCCTGGTCACTTGCATGCGCAGTAATTGAACTACCCAGGAAAGGGGCATATCTGCTCATGCAGATATGTCCACACATGAAGAATAGTGCACCCTGCCTTAGGTCATATAAGGTCTACTGTAGTGCCGACTTACCTATACGGCATCAGTGTCTGCAGGCATGGTACACAGGGATGTGTTTTCACTTTTTTCTGCACCAAAACGCACACCCTGCAATGGCAGTCTGTATGAGTTAGGTGATAGGTCCCTTAGGGCACAATACATGCTGCAGCCCTTAGGGACCCACTTCAGTACCCCTTCCCTAGGACCTTGGGGTACCCTTTACTAGGGACTTACAGGGGTGCCAAAGGTATTGCCAATTCGCGGAGCAATTGTGCAGTTTCAGGGAAAGAGATCTGGAACCTGGGACCTAGATAGCAGGAACCCAGTGCCCTTTATTTCAAAATCACATTGAATACCAGGCAAAAAGTGGGGATGACCATGTCAAAAGGGCACTTTCCTACACTATCCAGTCTAGCAAATTTTACATTAATTCTAGACACTCCCAATCTTGTCAAAAAGGAGGAGAGGAAGATGTACAAACAGTGGTTGCCCAAAAGCATACAATTTAGCAATTGGGGAGGTAGGAATTAACACGTTTTGGCAAAGCCAATAGATAATAGGTCTTGCCTTTGGGTAAGATATTGGCTTTACCAATCGGGCGAGGGTGGACAACAGGGTGGCTGGTGGTAGGAGGGAATCGGATATCAATAGCGCTATTTTTTTCCTTAGGGTGGTTGGAGGAGTCTAAGCAAGAGGGCTAAAAAGGGGCTGCCTGGGGAATAAGCAACATGGTCAAGGGGGGCATGGGAGGGCAATAAGCACCACAGAAACACTGTGAGGGGTGGGAATAAGCAACATTGATGGGGGATGGGAGGGGAATAAGCGACATGGAAGAAGGTGGGAGAGGAATAAACAACACTGACAGGGGATGGGGGGAAAGAAGCAACATAAATAAAAACTAGGACCTCAATCACAGCGCCAGCAGTGGAAGGACCCTAATCCAGATGAAGCAATCAGCACTTGGTCCATGCTCCATCCGAAAGAGGAGGAAGTGAAGCTGGCTCATGCTACTCAGGAGAAACTAGCCCACTTCTTTGCCTTGGCTAAAGCTGCCGTTGACCAAATAGCGCCGTTAAAAACTACAAGGGGCAAGCCAAGGCAGGCTCAAGCAGCTTGGTACTCCACTGACCTACGCAGTGAGAAAGGCCGCTGCAAAAATGTGGAGAGGCGGTGGAGACGGACCCAAAATACAAGGGATAAAGAAAAATATAGGACTTCACTAGCCCAGTATCACAAAAACATAAAAATAGCCCAGAAAGCCTCCATCGTTCAACAGTTAACCCAGGCAGGGAATGCGCCAAAAGCTTTATTCCAGATCCTTAAATCTTTTACGAACCCCAAAGCGTGCGATCTCGAAGGACCTCCTACCCAAACTCTATGTGACACTATAGCGGAATTTTTTGAGCAGAAAATCGACTTGATTTATAACAAGATCAACACAGCCAATAATATGAAGTCCCTCCTGAATGTGTCATTAAAGGAAGGGCACTTACCATCAGAATGGAAAGAAGCACAGGTCATCCCATACCGCAAAAACACCAGGCCTCCATGAAAGACCTTTCGAATTTACGCCCAGTATCCCTCTTACCGTTGCTGAACAAAATCTTGGAAAAGCACATTAATAAACATCTGTCAGCGCACATCGAAATGCCAGGTAGCCTGGATGTGTCACAATCAGGCTTTAGGCCTAAATATAGCACAGAGACAGCCCTGGTGGCTGTCACGGATAACATCAGGATAGCACTAGGTAGAAGGCCATCTACCTTGCTGGTGCTGTTAGACCTCTCGGCGGCCTTCGACACGGTCGATCACAAGATTTTGCTGAGGAGGCTAGAGGAATCTGGGGTAAAAGGAGAGGCTCTGCAGTGGATGACTAGCTTCCTTTCAGACCAGTCCTAGACAGTCAACCTGGGACCCTATAGATCTAGGACCAAGAGGTTGACCAGGGGAGTACCACAGGGCTCTTGTCTAAGCCCTACCCTATTTAATATCTCTGTTGCTCCCCTGGCCGATCTCCTGAGGTCGTTCGGGTTCACACCAATATCGTATGCAGATGACACCCAGCTTACCTTTTCCTTTGACAAATCCTTTAAGACGGCCCAGACCACCTTCTCCACCGGCATGCTAGCAATATCTCAGTGGATGCATAACAACTATCTACAATTGAATGCCGGGAAGACAGAGATTCTGCTCTTCGGAAAGGCAACACTGATATGGACTCCTGAGTGGTGGCCAGGGGAGCTGGTTGTCTTGCCCGCCCCAAAGACATCAGTGAAAAATCTGGGGGTGCGAATCAAACAGAGTCTGAACATGAATGTACAGGTGACCCATATGGTGGGCACATGTTTTCATGTGCTGAGTATGCTGGGGCGAGTATTTCCTTTCCTTCCAGACCACACAGGGAAGACTCTCATTCAGGCGCTAGTTTTGAGTCAACTCGACTATTGTAATGCCCTACTGATCTCGGCTAACGAGGCCTCACTGGATTGCTTACAAGTAGTCCAAAATACAGCGGCACGGCTGGTACTGAATGCCCCTCACAAATCCCCGTCACTTCCGCTGTTGCAGAATCTCCACTGGCTGCCGGTGCGCAAACACATATGATTTAAGGTTTGCTGCATCGTTCATAAGGCGGTGTACGGCAATGGGCCAGCATACCTCGCGGATTAAGTACAGCAATACAATCCCCTTAGGGACTTCCGATCTAGCTCTAAATCCCTCCAGAGTCCCTCAGATTAACAAGTCTAGGACAGGGGGAAAAGCTTTTTCGTACCTTGTGCCTCGACACTGGAATTCCCTCCCTATCAGACTAAGGCAATGCCCGGACCATCTTAAGTTCAGAAAAGCACTGAAAACACATTTGTTCTAGACGTTCCCATAGTGCCAGTACTCTCACGTCAGTCCACGAGCGCTGAGATACCCCTTCGGGGGTGATTTGGGCGCTATACAAACCTGTAAAAGAAAAAAAATAAACAATTAGAAGGCAGCAAATGAGAGTGACAACGAAGCCCATGAATGGTATGCAATGGGTGGGCTCCAAGCCCCCTATTGAACACAATATCTCTCACCAGCAAGAGTGCATGTGCTGACTCTGAAGAGACCTAAAAACTGTATCTCCTAGTTCTACATCTCCAACTAGTCCAGTACCACAACTGGGGTAACAGTAATTCTAATGACAAGACCAAGGGGCTGCCCTTCTCAGTCAAATGTCACTGTATTGTGTGCTGTGCCTTTAGCCTTAAGCCTTACTCTTTTAGGACCAGCGTTAGAATACATTCTTACTTTCCAGCATATTTAGGTGTAGTGGTAAAGATGGGATTAGATGTCAAGCATCTTAGTTCCATGGCTAAAACATGGGCAGTGGAATAGGGCTTGTGGCAGCTAGTGGTTACTGGGTAATACTGATACTTACCCTTGGTGTTGCAAAGCTTAAGATTCATTTATTCCATTTGGATACCACAGTCGTTGATTTTCTAAACTTGCCTCTCAAAAATGCAATAGCAAGCAGATAAGGTTTACTGTAGGAGGTGAAAAAGGGGATTTTAAGTCAAATAAAGTGTGACTTGCAGAGCTGTAAGTGGGCCGGGTCCTGCCGGTGCCAAACACTGGCAGTTCTTAAAATCAGGTGCTGAGATGGGTCCCTATCAGGCTCTTAATTTTTGCCCTCACCTTGAGCATGAAAATAAATCTTCACTCGGGGGTAATACCAGCTATTACCAGCATTTGATGTGACCCTGCAGAGACTCCTTTATTTTGCATGCTGCCACGAAGGAGCTAATCAGAAGATACAATCACCTGCTAGTGATCTGAAAGGGCATGCAGATTGGATCTGGAGCGAGGCTGCAGGGATGAAGGGCAGAGCGCAGGCTCAGACTCTAATTTAACAGGTCTGCAGTTGTAAACCTGTTGCATGGGCAGCTGTTGCCAAGTGTTGCCAGCATCTAGACATTTTTTCAAGCCCACAATAAATAAAAGTAAGTATTTTACAAAGAGTTTTATTTAATATGTATGATGGAGTTGTATAGTTATTTCACAGTATCATATTTACAGAATGTAAGCATTTTCACTATTATTTACCACAAAGTAATTGTTACTCATTCATCTTCTGCAGCTAAAAAACATTGATAAAGCCAATAATCTGGGCTTGTTTTAGGTGCATGCATGCCAGTTGTTCCATTAAATATCTGGATGCAATAACAGAAAGGGGTGCAAAATGCCAGTCATTTAGCAGAGATTTTTATCTTCCATGTTTAAGACATGCCCGTTACTCCATAGGGTATGCCCCTTTGAGAGAACCCCAGTTTTTTAAATCTACTTAAAGCCCTGATGACTTGTAATCACTTCCAATAAACTCAATCTCTAGCCTAGATGTATCCTTCAAGATAGACTGATTTAGAAGGTGGGGATTTAGAATGAAACCGAAAAAAATGCACAATGGTACTCACAGCCCCCCAATTCCCAAACCAACTTCTTCTGATGTCTCAGCGCATGCAAAGTATCTCTGCGAGTGCAAAGTGTCTCCATGTGCGCAAAATGTCCTGTCAAGTGATAGTGGAAAGCTGACCGCCCTACAAACACTTAGAGTCACACCGGGCCACCGGGTTATGTGCGAATGCAGCTGGAGTTTTTTTGCTCAATTTCTTTAATGCGTTTATATTGTAAAATGTGCTCTAATATGTATGCACAAAGAAGTCTTTCTCAATACAGAAATAAGAACCCGTAATGTGCTCTGTCTGAAAGGTTATTTACACTTTAGTAGTATATAGGTATAGCTTTCATCAAAAAATCGTGTCCGCAAAAGTGACAGGTCTGTGTCCGCAAAAGTGACAGGTCTGTGTCCGCAAAAGTGACAGGTCTGTGTCCGCAAAAGTGACAGGTCTGTGTCCGCAAAATTGACAGGTCTATGTCCGCAAAATTGACAGGTCTGTGTCCGCAAAAGTGACAGGTCTAGTCTTAAACTTGTGGCCTTAAATTTGACAGGCCTGCCATCAAAAATGGACAGCTGCAGGGGAACAGCTGCGGGGGCAGTCCTGAGGCCACGTGACCGTGTTGTGTTGTAGAGGTGTACGCCTCTTTTAGGGGTTGTGGCTTCTTAGAATACATATAAGCATGTGGCAAGAGCCGTGCACAGCAAGCAGACGTTTGAATACGAAAAGGGACCCACAGCCAAAATGAAGAGATACAACCCGTTTGTGAAAAGCACAGGGATGGATGGCTCCCAGGCCCTTATTAATAGATATTACCGCAGCTTAACACCTCTGGTAATGGACGAGAATGCTCAACAAGAAACACCTCGGGATATGGGCTGCGACGTTACTGGTTTTGGCACCGGCCTGTGTAGGCCTATGGAAGAACTTAGGCTCAAGGATTACGGATGTCGGATGGTCCCGGTTAAGGGCGACAGCAGCGAAAGTGCGGGATCGTGTAGTGACAGTGTGCTTGCTGGCCTCAGCTCAGTGGACATGGAGGACGTTGAAGAAGTTGTAGCACCTCCTAACACACCCGTCTGTGAAGACATGGACCTTCAGGAGAATACGGATGCTGAGAAGGACGGGCTGCAACAGACCGGGACAAGCGTCGAAAATGTTGGGGCCTCGCAGGACATTAACGACTCGCAAGATTTCAGAGCCGCAGCAGAGGGCTGTGATAACGCAGAGGTTAGTAGGAAAATGTTATGAACAGGTAGTTACAAAAAAAATGATGTATTTTATTTCTTCAGCTAGCGTATTGTCATTCTGTCTTCTTTTGACCCCATAGAGAGCAAAACCCGCTGGATGCACATACTCCATAATGCGCTATGCTAAAGAGGCTGTAGAACCCCCTAACACACCCGTCTATGAAGACATGGACCTTCAGGAGAATACGGCTGCAGAGAAGGAAGGTCTGCAACAGCCTGGGACAAGCGTCGAAGATGATGGGGCCTCGCAGGACATTAGCGACTCTCAAGATTTCAGAGCCGCCGCAGAGGGCTGTGAAAATGCAGAGGTTAGTAGGAAAATGTTATGAGCAGATAGTTACAAAAAAAATGATGTATGTTATTTCTTCAACTAACGTGTTGTCGTTCTCTCGTCTTTTGAACCTAGAGAGAGACCCCCAAAAGGTCTGCTACAGAGTGGAGGCATGTGTCAGGGTGGCGACCTGCAAAAGCGAACAATGTAATTTTCAATTGTCTGTGGTGTTCAAAACAAACTGAAAGTTCCATATGTCAAAACCGTGAGGGCTGCGACAAGTGTGTATGCGGCTCTGACGCGTGTGAAAAGGAAGAGCAAGGATTGCCCGACGACGTCCGACAGGCAGTGAAGGCTTTCGCCGCGTCGGTGGTACTAAATTGTGTCAAACGGGACTATTACAGCCTTTGTCAAGGTCATCGAATCAAAGATCCTCAGCAGGCGGCGCACGAATGCTTGTGTGAATCATACAGAACAAGAACAATACGTTATATTTGTACTTTGCTAGACCCTTACAAGGTATATAAACTGCTAAGGGTTGTGTATGGTTTGTACAATGAAAAGAAAGATGTCCACCCCGATATGTTGATGATCTTGATAGGGGCACTCAATGAGATCCGATACGCCTTAGACCCGAGCTCAAAACTAACCGTTATGCAGGGAATGGACACTGCTTTCAATAGAAGGATGATAGAAAGACTCATAGCAAGGCGTATGTGTAATGTGTATAAAACAAATAGACTAGCAGGGTCTTTGGCCCCCCGAAGACTGTTTTAAGCAGGTTCTTATGTAACGTTACATGATAGCGTGTATTTAGAACAAACTAGTAGAATGTTAAACCCAAAAGGGTGACGCGGTGTTAAGTCGTACTATGCAGAATGTGAAAAGATATGAAACCAATGTCTATGATTTTGCTAATAGTCTTTATTTTTTAATAAAATGTTCTTACACAAAACAAGCGTCATTCATTGCAGTGTGTAACGGCTGATAACATGCAGGGGGGCGTGTTAAGAAAACTTTATTACGATACTCGGGGGGTTGGTAGCTTTGGGAGCGCCGAAGCTCTATATAGAAGGGCTGTGGATGAAAAGGAGCCGGTAAGCAGAGAAGCTGTGAAGACTTGGTTATCAGGCGAGGAGGCGTATTCACTCCATAAACCGGCCAGAAGACATTTTAAGAGACGCCCAACAATTGTTAATGCGCAAATAGATTATCAATGGCAAGCGGACATAATAAGTCTACAAGATATAGCAAAACATAACAATGGATCTTGTTATATATTAACCGTCATAGATGTGTTGTCCAAGTACGCCTACGCAGAGGCGCTGCGTGATAAAAGTGGGTCTAGCGTCACAGCCGCTTTTAAAGCCATCTTCGATAAGGGGCGTATTCCTCAAAAACTTCAAACAGACGCCGGAAAAGAATTCTTAAACAAGGCATTTCAGAAATTATTAAAGCAATACAATGTTCAACATTTTGTAACACACACGGAGGTAAAAGCAGCTGTTGTAGAACGGTTTAACAGAACCTTAAAGTCTAAGATGTGGAGGTATTTTACGGCCCACAACACCTACAGATACGTGGATGTCCTGCAGGCTTTCTTAGCTGTATATAATGCCAGTTATCATAGGACCATCAAAAGGGCCCCCGAAGATGTGACACCTAGTAATTCGTTAACTGTTTGGAGAAATGTGTATGGTCGTAATTTCGATACAAAGGTGAAGAAGCCTGTTTTTAAAAAAGGTGACCACGTAAGGATTTCAAAATTGAAAGGAGTCTTCACGAAGGGTTACCAGCAGACTTTTAGCGATGAAATATTTATAGTGGAAAGTGTGGAGCTTAAGGAAGGGCTGTATATTTACAGGTTAAAGGACTACGATGGGGAAACGGTGTCTGGGGTTTTTTACAAGGAAGAGTTACAAAAAGTGCCAGATGATCCGGACAGGGTGTACAGGGTTGAAAAGGTTCTGAAAAGGAAAGGTATCGGGGCTAAGAGCCAGGCATATGTCAAATGGCGGGGGTGGCCTGAGAAATTTAACAGTTGGGTGTTGGCCAGTTCCCTGAAGGGTGTGTGAGCTCAAAACAGCTGATACGATGGAGACAAAACCCTTTTATATAACCTTACCATCCAACGCCTCTAAGGGCATGTTCCCCAACAATCAGATTTCTAATTACACCGTCAAACTGGCTAAGCCTGTGGACCTGAAAGGGGACTGGGAGGTTGCCCTAACAGAAATCCAGTACCCTAGAACATGGAATACCTTTACAGCGGCCGAAACCAAGTTCCAATTCAAGCGTGAACAGGACCCCAAGGTCCTAAACGTATCCTTCCCTCACGGCTACTACCCAAGCGTTTCAAGCGTTGTCGAAGCCATCAACAAATCCATAGCTGCCCTAGAACCGCTGCCGAATATTCATCTGGTGCTAGATAACGTTAGAAGGAAGGTGTTTCTCAAATCCATAAACCGCAATACTCTGTTTAACTGCTCCGGTAAATTAAAAAGGGTTTTAGGGACAGTACAACATGTGAAAAGTCCGGTGGAACAAGATCACACGTGCCCCGATATTAACGGGGGTTTCTACACGCTCTATGTGTATGGTGATATTGTAGAGGCTCAGAGGATCGGCGATAGTTACTCGCCGCTGTTAAGATGTGTTCATGTACAGGGTGATAATAATACCATGGTCAACATCCAATTTAACAAACCTGACTACGTCGCAGTTTCTAAAAACCATTTTGACACTATTTCAATTATGATCTACGATGATCAGTCTGAGCCGGTGGCCTTTAAATACGGGAAAGTTATTGTCAAACTTCATTTAAGGCCTAGACACGACAGGGGATATTAAGCAGCAGCAATGGTGGTTATGAAAACCTACGGAGATCCGTCTATGTACAGAGACTATTACAGAAGTCAAGCCGGTTATGGAGGACCGCCGTACTTTCAAGGGTCACCTGTTATGTACGGGGCTGGATTAGGAGGATTCTTTAGAAGTCTGTTTAGAAGAGCTATGCCTTTCCTGAGAAGAGGCTATGAAATTGCAAAACCCCATGTTAAGGCGGCTGCCTCGAACATTGCCCAGGAGGTGGTGGGGTCTGTTACATCGGCGGTTGCAGAGCGCATGAACAAGCAACCTCAAGAAGGAGCGGGTTTGATGTATAAACCACGCGCGAGTGTCAAAAGGAAACGCGGGGTTTCCAGACGCAGGGGCCCTCCGGCCCCCTATAAAAAAAGGAGGAGCTCTTCAAAACGCACTCAGAAAAGAAGAGCCCCAAGAAGGAAGAGAGCTGCCAAGAAGCGAAACGGCTCTAAAGTAAATATTTTTTAAAGCCTCGTAAACACAGCCATGGCCTTCGTACATTGTGGATCTGGAGAGTGCGCCAAATCAGAGTTAGACTTGTTTAGTCTAAAACCCACGCAGACAAGCATCGAAAACAGCTTCTTCATGGAGGTATCACCTTTAGCAGCATTGACGCCGCTGGCCCCCATAGAGTTTTTTGTGTCAGGGTCCACGGATATGTATTTGGATCTCAACAACACGTTGCTACATCTTATGTGTAAAATCGTCAAAGCCGATGGGACCGACATTGAAGACGACGCTAGAGTGGCAACGATCGCTTACCCTCTAGCTACCCTGTTTAACCAAGTGGACATCACCTTGGGTGATCGACTCATCACCCAGAACGATAACATGTACGCCTACAGAGCCTACATTGAGAGCATTCTAAATTACAGTAGCGATGCCCTTGACACACAACTTTCAGCGGGTCTGTTTCACCGGGATACATACGGACAGTTTGAAATCACAACTCTGGATGGAGCCAATAAGGGGTTTATAAAAAGAGCGGGGCAGGCGAGAAGTAGTCGTACCTTTGACCTCCTAGGTCGCATACATTCAGACCTCTTCTTCCAAGATAAACTGCTCATCAACGGAATTGATCTTAAGCTCAAGCTCACTCGCAACAAGGACTCATTCTGCCTCATCAGCGGGGATGCGGAACACTACAAACTGAGCATCCTGTCCGCGAGCCTGTTTGTAAAGAGAGTGAAAGTGTCACCGAGCGTCAGGTTGGCGCACGCCGAAGCTTTACAAATATCCAACGCCAAGTACGCTGTGGAAAGAGTATCTCTGAAGGTATTCAGTATACCTGCAGGAACCCGCTTAACACAGCAGCAGAATTTATTTCTGGGACAGCTACCCAAACTCATCATCATAGGTTTTGTGGACAATACAGCTTTTAGCGGTACCTATGCCTCAAACCCCTTCAATTTTAAACACTACAACATCAACTACGCGGCGCTGGTCCATGAGGGTAATGTGATTCCTGCAAAACCCTACACACCCAGTTTTGCAGCCCGGCATTACATCAGGGAATATCAGGGTCTGGTTTCGATAACAGGAAAGCATCAAAGGGACTGTGGTGTAGCCGTGTCAAGAGAAGGCTATGGGAGCGGATACACGCTGTTCGCATTCGACCTGACACCGGACATGGAAGATGGCGATCACTACAACCTGGTCAAAAATGGGAATCTAAAAGCTGAAATACGTTTCGCCGACCCGCTGGCTGCTAATGTGAACATGGTCGTATTCTCTGTATTCGACAGCATCATTCAGATCAACCACGCAAGACAGATTTTGTTTGACTATCTTTAAAAACATTTGCGAAATGGATACTGTGCAGATACATGACTTCTTAAACAGACATAAATACGCTAGGAAATACTTTTTGGGTGTTTTCCCTAGCGATGGGTTACCAAGCGAAATAGGGCCAGAAAGACCGTGCACCCTAGTCTTTAACACAGACCCGCATGACCAGGCGGGGACACACTGGGCCGCCTTGTTTATAGCTAGGGACAAGGTTACAGTGTTTGACAGTACAGCAGAGTTCCCTGAACACAGACTCTATACACGGCCCATATTCAAGTTTGTGAAAAAAGCTGCAGCGGTGGTGGAGTATAACAAGCTGAGGGTGCAGGATTCCACGGCCATCACATGCGGGGAACACTGTATTTATTTTATCAGTAAAATGTCAGAGGGTGTTTCGTTTAGAAATTTCTTAAATCTATATTCGAGGGATCTTGTTAACAATGACAGTATAGTTGTGAAATATGTAAAAGAAAACACAAGGTCGACGGTCAGACCTTTGAAAATAGAATATGCAGCTTGTCAAAACTGTAAGGGTTTATAACAGTTGTATGCTTAATGTTGAACATGTAAAATAAAGACATTATATTTTAAAATAAACATGTATTCAGACTCCGTATTTCAATATACATACACCTTAAATGTTTTAAAAGATGACTGAGACGGATTGAAAAGTTATAACATGTGTTTATTACAAACAGGTTGGTAGTGGGGTCATTAGTTTCACAAACTTTATTGAAGAAACCAATGAAGTAGAAAACACCAGGAACGTTTATACATATAAAACACGCAATTATTCGAAAAGTCTGCGGCCCCATCAAGGCGTAATCCACGGGAGGGGTTTGGGCATAGTCTTTTTTTTGCGCGGTGGTGCCTTCGGTGCAGGGGTCGACCATGTCGGGGATAGCCTTCGAGCTTCAGAACCTGTAGGCGATGGTAGTAGGGGATCCTTCAAAGTGTCTAACAGTCTTCGGTGTTCATTATTCCCAACGAGCGTGGAGGGTATATTGAGTTCAGCAGCGGCTTGCAGAAACTGCTCCCACCCTCTCGGTGCATTTTGAGGCGTTAGGATTTTGGGGTGCGTGAGACCTTTGACTAGATCGTACATGTGTGACCCTGCAACCGGGTGTCCCTTGTAGAGAAATTCACCTCGCTCATTCCAAGAGGTCAGGTCTTTAGAAGCGGCTAGTTTACTCATTAGCATCTGCGCAGCCCCTCTGTGCCTCTGGCTTATATTTTTTAAGAGATCGTCAACAAAGGTATCTGAGGCTGTCGCAAGATCGGGAGGCGGCTGCAGGGGTTGCGGGGCGTTGGCTGGAGCTGGTGGTTGTTCAGAGTCTGGGGTGTATAGAGTCAGCTTGTTTTTCTCGGTATTCCATAGGGTGTATGAATTTAAGAATTTTTTGAGAGTGGCTGTGTAAAGGTTAGCCTTGTCGTAGGGATTTAGATCAGTCCTGCTCAAAATGTCTTGAATTTCAGTATCCAGGCGTAGAGTCTCATTTCTACGTATATCCCAGGCGTTGTCCGAGGAAGACCCCAGATGCTCCATTTGCTGTCTAGGCACCAGATACATTTTTGTGGCATGTTCCATCACCGCCCCGTGATGAGGCTTGTAATTATAGGTATAGCAATGCCCAACAAGTTACCTATAAAACCCCCAGACTGTTTCACCAGCTTCTTCTTTGTGATGAGCGAGGCCCTTTTATTACTGAGCTTCCTGATAAGACCCCTCTTCTTCTTCAACACATGTAACTGATGCTTTGATATAGGAACATTGCCTTTTAGGGTGTTTAGGGCTATTTCTGAAATGGCAGACACTAAATCGTCAGAAGCGGCGCCCAGGATGGCCTTTCTGTGTTGGGGGCTGGCGGTAGCAAGCATTTTCAGGAGCGCTAGATTGCGACGTAGGCGGTCAGACATGGTCACCACTGAGCGTTATAATGGCTGAACTGTAAATGGCTCTAAAAGACATCAGCGTTGCTTTTTATAGGGCCTAGTCTTGGGCTTTGGGGTGTAAACTACAGGGAGCTCTGGGGGAAAAATATCAGCCCTTAGTCTATAGTCTTCTAGAGTTTCATTTTTTAAGTCTACCAGCAGGTACCCGTGGGGTTTTGATGTAGCGTCGCTAAAGGCCTCCATGAAGAAGTGTGTGTTTCCGGGGTACATCTGTTTAGCTATGACGGATATTTGTTGTTTGTCACGGGGGTTTTTAAATAAAACAAGGTATGAAGCGTTGAGAGCTATAGACCGACTGTTCTTGCCCTTGTAAAACAAGTTCTGCACAATGTAGCAGATGCTTAGATTACGATGATGTGAATATTGAGTAAAAGCTCTCTCTAACTCGGGATGATCACCCCCTTCACGCATCAGGTCATCAACAATTATCATATTTACACGGGTTGGGGGCAGTAGCTCATCATCGTTGAGGTTATCCGGTATACCCTCTATAAATTTGATATGGGGGGACCGACGCCCCAAGTCTGTATAAAGAGGCTGCCAGCATGAATAAAGCCATACAATATTGTTAGGGGTTTGTGATAAAGCAGAGTCGGCATTTTCTAAGAGCTTTTTTATAAAGTAGCTTTTACCGCAGTTTGAGGGGCCTGCTAGAACGCAGGAGAACGGGTGCTGTAACCGGGTGTCCATGTTGTGGCGGTTGTCTCTCTAATGGGGCTAATAACCATAAGGCAGTGTTTTATAGTCGCTGGTCAGGACCCTTTTATCAAAAACAACTCGCAATGTTTTATGTAGAGGTTGGGTTGTGATTTCCCACTTCTTTTTGGATCTGACTATGCAGGGCTGGTTCACGACTATGGTTTTAGCATTCTCAGAATCGTCTGCTGTAGCGTATTCATGCACCAGATTCTTCAGACTATCAAAATTGATTTTTAGGGTGTTGCTGACATTTAATGTTATCCCTTTGACCTTCATACAAACCTTGTTCTTGTTGGTACGGTAACTGTATGTTTTAGGCCCTGAGGAAGTATATTCTTTTATATACTCATCCTCATCTAGCTCACTGGTTAGATTACCCAGATAATCTCCTAGAGGAGGGTCTTCATCCCCAGGTTTGCTGAGAAAAATCACTGAATCTGTATCATGATACAAGCAACGATCCTGGAGCTTATCCATAACCCCATAAAGCTCTAGACGAGCGTGGGCTGTCGTGAAGCATGCTATGAAAATGTTTATGTTGTTACTCGTTGTGGGGTACTCTTGGGCATATTTCCAACACAAAGCCGCGGTATCGTCATCGATAAAATCGCAGCTGGACACCTCGTAGCAGGGGGCAAACAGGTACTTGAACAGTTCATCAGGATCTGATATTAAGGTAGTATTTGAAAGGTTTGTGCGCTGTGCAAATTTTCCCCATAAGGAGTTGAGACAGAGTTTGGCTAACTGTCGGCGTGCAGGATTGACCTCTATCAGGTGGGGGCGTAAACGGATACCCTCATGAGCGTAGTAGTCGGCGATGTATTTCTGTTTTGCACCCGTACTAGTACACCATTCAGGATACCCTGAGGCCTCCTGTTTGTCTCTGAGAAACAAATTAATGTAGGGGGCAAAGAGTTGTGTTGTAGTGCTCTTAAAATGCCACACTTCGTGTACTCTACCTAACCTGTACCCTTTCTCTAAGGCAGCTTGTACCTCGTTGCTACACCAGGTCCCTGTGAGCATCCTTTGTTCATCGGTGTGTCTGCACCCCGCAACCTCTTTAAACATCGCACATGTCCGACAGAGGGGGAACAGCAGCTTACCATCAACTCTACATGGTAACACCGGGAAGTAGAGCTGCTTAGGCGGATAGATTTCACATTTGATAAGCCCAAAGTATTCGGATAGGGGCTTAAAATCTCTATAGATGATGGTGGGATGACCCAGTGGGTACAACTTCATTTTGTTCACAAAAGGGTACAGACTGGTGAAGTCATAGTAGTGTATTTTCTCACCCTCACTGGCGGCCTTGTACAGTTGTATGGCATTTGTACGCCCCCCAAATAAGGCATCTCGGGGCTCCAAAGGTGTGGGTAAATCATGAGTCTTAAGAAACGAGCAGAGGGCTGTGTCAGTTTTTAACATATCTAACCACTCGTGCTCCCAAAGAACTCTCATAGCAAAGCCCTGATTTTCAACATACTGGGCCTTTGTCAGAGTACGTCTGAATAAGTGTTCAAATTTGGTACCCAGCATTTTGTTATACTCGTGGGGTTTGTAACACTTGGGGCAGCCGTGGTAAAAACAGCCGTTGAATTCAAAGGCTGTCGGCACACCCTTAATTACAGAGTACCCGTCCAGGTAATAGGGGCCCAAGCGGTATTCACCGCCCTGTAAGGCATGTTGAATCTGGATGTCCTCCTTCTCAGAGATGTGCATGAGCCACTGGATAGAGGGGGTTGAATAACGTTTCTGTTTACCGTTATAGAGGTCTGGCGGTACTAGAGCTATAGTTTCCGGCACTAAAAACATGTGTTTGTAGATGGACATACACATGGATGCCAGAGTGACGTTTTGAAATGGGTCTATGTATTCGACCGCATGTTGTATTTTAGGGGTTTTGGATGTCAAGGCCTTGACTTTCTTAGGCATTGTCTTAGGTTTCAAGACCGTGACTTCTTTAGTCATAGACACCACAACATCTCTGAAGAGGTTACAAGCTTGCCTGAGGATCATTACATCAGCCTGACAATAAGCTTTCAACTCTGTTTGAAAGTGAAACTCCTTTTCACGGTTTTCAGAGTACCACTGTAGAAAGCGCACTTTCTCATCAGGCATCATGTATTCAACCCCGTAGCTGTCGGGAGGAGGCATAGGACCCACATAATTCTGGTTAGCCCAGGTGTTAAAAAAGTGTGGAAAATAACCTTTACATCCTGGGAACCCGAAGGCCTTTGGCAGCATGCTCAATTTCATGGGGAGGAAATTCAGGGTGTCTATGAACCGTATTTTTAAAGGGCATACCGTCATCAGCATCAGTTTAGAACCTTGGGTTATGAGTTCCACCTGTATCTTTTCACGAATCATGTCGCGTAGAATAAAGAAGGAGTCATAGGCTTTCGAGTTGTGGGCGAGCATGGTATATCCTTGGAACTTGGCTTGAATGAAAGTGCTTAGGAAATCACCAACACACGTTCGCCCCTCAAACTCCCAACTTACGTCGGAGGTTAGATGGTGTGCGTAAATGTAGTTAGGCTGGTGTACCCCAGTCTCTTGTGTGCACTCTATATCAAATACTATATAGTCTTCGGTCCTGGTCTGCGGGGGACCTTTAACCATATAACATTGGTGGTTGGTGCCGGCCTTGTAAGACACGTGGCAGCGGGGACATATCATACCTTTGCACTTGTGATCCCCTGCCACATATCGCCCACACTCGGTGCAGTCCTTTTTAGGGACACAGTTGTAAGATTTCTCGTGTATGCTCAAGCAGTTTTGCGAGCGACAAAACATCCTACATGTGCCACACCTCACCTTCAGGGTGGTGTCTTCTATACAGCCGTCCCTCTGACACATCTTACAATGCATTTCACACTGGTGAAATGCTTTATTGGTGTATATATGGTCGCAGTGGGTGCACACATACCTGGTTCCCAGAAAACCTTTTAGGTTCAAGATGCCGTAAAAATGATTTTCAACGTGGAGGACATATACGGTCTTGTTTCTCACAGGTCCCCCGGTTGTAAAGTACTTCCAGGAACCATTGTGATAAAGAACTTTCACCGTCACGGCGAAATAGTTCTCAAAAAGACCTATATCGCCAAAGCCGACCATTCGGTCAGGAGGTATTTCAAGAACCTCATGGGCTTTAGCAGCTCTAGACATGATGACAGCGTTAGGGGTCTTGCGAGCCATCAACAGCCCCACGATGCTGGCCGCCAGACATGTATTGTCCGAGGCGCTGCTAAAGTTGAGCAGCCACCTCTGTTTCTTACCAATTAGTTTACTGTATAGTATGCTCTTTAAGGGTCTGGAAACACCGCCCCCCTCACGCCCTCGTACAATAAGGGCTATGACTCTAAAAGTGCCATAGGCGACTAGTTCAGCCTTACTCTGTAACAGCCTTGAGAGGTTTTCTAAAAATTGCACAGCGTCAAAAACATCTCGGCTCTTCCGCCTGGTGAACAAAGGAGTGTCAAAACCCTGCCCCTGGAAGCGGAGTTGGAAAAAGTCATTAGGCCCCACATCGTGTAACAACCTTTCTATGAGCGCCTGCACAGCCTGATGTATAGCTAGAACACCATGAGTGTTTGATGTTATTTGGTGTAGGTTAACAAATCTAAACTCCTCATAGTGTTCTACGGCCCTAAACCTCTCTACTTCGCGAGTGTAACTTCTAACACTCTCTAGAAACAAGGGCTCGGGTCCCTCATCAGTAGGAGTGTGATTTGTGGAGTTTTTCTCTGATGTGTCATTTTGGGGGGTAGGGGTGGGATCTGTCTCAGGGGTCCTTGTAAACCTGCGGGTAGCGCATATTCTAGCCTTCTTCAGCTTATGTATTAAAAGCCGTCGTTGCTTTGTACTATTAAGCCACTTGTTTTTTTTTTTACGGGCCCAGGCTTTTCTAGATACAAAACCCCTGCCTAGCTGAACAGTCAGGGGTGTATCAGGGGACACCTTGTTCATGGAGGCAGCCGCTACAGTTCCACCCCTAGGTCCTTCTGAACGCTGTGGTGTTTGGAGTTTTAAAGCCTGACCCCCTACTCCCTTCAAATGGCCGACCCTCGGTATGTTAGAGCCTGACCCTATGTATTGGCGTTGGTGAAGTGCGGGGTTAAGTGTACCAGGAGTTGGTGTTGAAGCTGCGGTACCCTGTTTGAAGGGGTTTAGGGAAACAGCGGGGTCTTGTCTACGGGGATGTGGGGAAACAGTTGGGTCTTGTTGGTGAAGTGGTGGGTTAAGTGTTTTAGGCGGGGCTGTTGAAGCTTCGGTAACCTGTTTGAAGGGGTTTAGGGAAACAGCGGGGTATTGTCTGAGGGGATGGGTGGAAACATTGGGGTCTTGTCTGAGGGGGTGTGGGGCAGCAGATGGACGCTGCTTGAGCCGTTTTAAGAAGCGTACAGACTTTGTCACTAGCCTCTGGACCTGCCGGCTATATTTTAGAGACCGCTTATGAGCACCAGTCGCTGTGGGGGTCTTTAGGGGTTGGTCTTGTCTTAGTCACCATTGTATACCATGTATGTCGGCCAGGGTTGTCTGACACATCTGTATGATCTCATTTTTACACAGCCCTGTCCTTGCAGCTACCAGATGTTGGGCCTCCCTCCTGTTACAGCTCTTGGTAAACCCCAGATCAATTCTCATGATTGCGCGGTTCCCCTGACGCCTTAATTTTCGAACAGCCATCTGTATCTCTTTTACATGAGCCTTGAATACATCTTCTGCGTTTACAGACACATCTTGTACCTGCTGAGGGGGGCACACCTTGCACTGTCTTATAAATGGAGGCAACTCCGCAGCACCAGCTATACTGCCACTAGCGGGCGCGGGGTTGGAAACAGGACTGTACACTGGGATGGCAGAGGGGTTGGACACAGGACTGTACACTGGTATGGCAGAGGGGTTGGACACAGGCCTGTACACGGGGCTGGCATCGGGGCTGGACACAGGACTGTACACAGGTATGGCAGAGGGGATGGACACCGGCCTGTACACGGGGCTGGCATCGGGGCTGGACACAGGACTGTACACGGGTAGGGCCGCGGGGCTGGACACTGGTCTGTACACGGGGCTGGCATCGGGGCTGGACACAGGACTGTACACGGGTAGGGCCGCGGGGTTGGACACTGGTCTGTACACGGGATTGGCAGTGGGGCTGGACACAGGACTGTACAAGGGGATGGCTACGGGGCTGGTAGGGTCGTATGCTCCCGGTGGGGTAGCGGGGGACAACGGGTACGAGGATTGTGAGGAGTTGTCGTTGTAATCCTGGGGCAGCGCTGAAATGTCGGTGCTAGGGTGTTGTGCATGGTTACCGGTGTTCTGTAAACCCTCTGTGCTCAAAGACCCAGGGCACGCCGCTTCTGGGGTTCTACCTATGTTGTCTACCAACCCCCTCATCAGCGTGAGTGCGTCGGTACCCGTGCTAGAAGGACCTTCTAGGGGATGTGTATTACCCACTGTTGAGACCCTTGGCTGGGCCTGAACACTTACAAACGGCTTAGGGGGCTGCTCAGGGGCGTGCACCTCTACACGGACAGTTATTTGCTTTGCCAATGTCTGGGGTTTCAGGACGCTGGGCGGCTCCACCGCAGCCTCAGGGTTGCTGAGGCCCGCGGCTATCTGCAACTTAGGGACCCCTGGTTTCAGCTTCAGATGTTTTCTTGAGAGGCGTGTTGTTTTAGCGGGTTGCGGGGGCGCCACCTCTTCCTCACCCTCCGCTACATCTATCGTTGCCAGGGGTCTCTTGGGTGTATAGGCCTCATTCAGGGGCTTAGCGTCCTTTTTTACAGATAAGTCCAAGGGGCTATCTTGGGGCGCAGGGGTCCTCGGGTTCTTCTTCTCAGGGCTTAAGAGCGGGGCTTGGACCTCTGTGAGTACCGGAGCTGTCTTCTTGAGGTTTAAGGGCTCGGATTGGGGTTCTGTGAATACCTTGATGGACTTCACACGTTTTAAAGGGTTGTGACGGTTCTCAGAGTGCCTGTGATCCTTCTTGATGAGATCTGTGCTTGAGACACCTTTCCCTTTTAACACCCTGAGAGGGCTCAGACCCTTTGTAGCTGCTTTACACAGACCCACCCCTGTGCTATCTGTGTTTGCAAGCACTCTGTCGGTGTTGACCCCGCCCCTGTGCAGAATGTTCAACCTGTTGTTTGGGGTGTAGTACGTAGAGAGTTTCTCCTGGCGTACACTCCTACTCACGCCTTTTGCGCCGCTTCTGTTGTTCTGGACGACTGTTGTTATGTCCCTTAAGGGCTGCGCCGACCCCTCACCAGCCGCATGTTTCTGAGACGCTTCTAAAATATAAACAGAATATATATTAGATGAAACATAAAACAACACAGGCAGTCAAAACCATCCTGAGTTCTACACAGCCACCTTTTTATATAGGCCTTGGTACAAGCCGTTGTACCCATCTGTTTGAGAGTCTGTAACACTGGTAGTACTTTTCACACCCTTTTGTAACAAACACACCTGGTAGCGGTCTTTTTGCAGCTCCTTTCTTTGACAGGGGTCCCACTTTAGAAGTTGAAGCATTCCTCTTCAGAGGGTTTTCTTTTGAACTCTGCACCGCATCTTGGCCCGTGCCGCCGTCCAAGCATACCGTGGGGACACCTGTAAAGAAACATAATACCCAACATTAGGCATCTTTCGCCGGAGTCCTCCTATACACCCTCAGGGTCAGAACTCTGGCCTACCCCTCCAGCTCCCTAGCGCCTTAGACAGTTTAAATAACAGCGGTCTTTTTAATTACTTGTAGGAACTGTAGTGTTTTGCACAGTGTTCATAGCTCCTTGAGCCTCGATGTCCCTCATTGTCTCTTCAAAAACTTGTTGTAGGTCATGTTCATAAGCTGTAAAATCATACATACACGAGAACCGCATTAGAAAAAGAGAACTTGGGCGTTACTGGTTTACAAAACTACGTAGAACTACACAAGTCCTAATATATATATATATATATATATATACCTGGTTGCGGTGCTGTCAGCTGTACTGGGTGGCTAGTTATTACACTGGTGTCCATAGCCAGGGGTACACCTGTAACTGCGACATTTGCAGGGTCTTGCATCTGTATTAAATAAAAAGCAACTGTTTTAAAACACACCTTTTCTTAAACAAGGTATTACAATTTCAAACAATTCTTGTAGGCGTACACACACACACACACACACACACACACACACCACTTTTCCTTTTGTAACGTATCGTTTGCTACCTCTTGTATTTTGGGCTGCTTTTGAAACTTGCACAACCGCCACCGCTGCCTCATGTAACGTAACTTCTGTTTTAGTGTTTTGAGTGTCTGCCATTTATTGACCTCTGTGTACTTTGTATGCTTGCACACGTCACTTTTTTCCTTTTGTAACGTATCGTTTGCTACCTCTTGTATGTTGCTTGCTCCTGATACCTGCACAAATGTCACTATTGCCTCATGGACCGTAACGTTTGATTTGTAACATGCTCACTTGTAATTTTTCTCCTTATGTATCATTTCTGCTCCTATTGTGAAGCGCTCTGATACCTTCGGGTAAAAAAAAAAAAAACACACACACACACACACACACACACACAGACGCACACGCACACACACACACACACTTTTTCCTTTTGTAACGTATCGTTTGCTACCTCTTGTATGTTGTTTGCTCCTGATACTTGCACAAATGTCACTATTGCCTCATGCCCCGTAACGTTTGATTTTGTAACATGCTCACTTGTAATTTTTCTCCTTATGTATCATTTCTACCCCTATTGTGAAGCGCTGACACCTCAGGGTAAAGTCCGCGCTATTTAACAGCACCTTACGAAAAATAAACACACACGCTCGCACACACGCTCGCACACGCTCGCACACACACAGACACACACACACACACACACACACACACACAGCTTCGCCTCCGGGACTGTTGTGTAAGGCCCCGCCCCTACAGTGATGTCACCATACAGTCACTGTAGGGGCGGGACCTTACACAGCAGACCCGGAGGCGAAGCCGACATCAGCCACGCTGCTGCTGGCCCCGAGGGGCCCCCAGGAGCAGCGCGACCCCCCCTCCGGATCCAGGCAAAAGACCCCCGAGCAGCGCCACGCTGAAGCGGGCTCGGGGGCATTTTTTTTTTTTTTTAAAAAGCGGCAAATAGCTCATTCGGGGGCACGGAGCCCCCGCCAGGACACCAGCGCCATGTCCCTAAGCCCCGAGCAGCGCCACGCTGAAGCGGGCTCGGGGTCATTTTTTGGGAGAAAAAACGGCAAAGCCAGCATTCGGGGGGCACGGAGCCCCCGCCCGGACACCAGCACCATGTCCCTCAGCCCCGAGCAGCGCCACGCTGAAGCGGGCTCGGGGTTAATTTTTTTAAAAGAAGCGGCAAATAGTTCATTCGGGGAACGGAGCCCCACACGCACCAGCGCAAGGCAGCCTCCCACAACCCCCCGAGCAGCGCCACGCTGAAGCGGGCTCGGGTTAATTTTTTGAAAAGAAGCGGCATAGCCAGCATGCGGGGAACGGAGCCCCACACGGATACCCAGGACACCTCAGCCCCGAGCAGCGCCCTGGAGAAGCGGGTTCGGGGCGACTTTTAAAAACGACAAAGACCACATTCAGGGCCTGGAGCCCACACGGACACCAGCGCCATGCCCCCTCAGCCCCGAGCAGCGCCCTGGAGAAGCGGGCTTGGTGTTAATTTTTTAAACAAAAAACCGGCAAAGCCAGCATTCGGGCACTGAGCCCCACACGTACACCGGCGCCAGGCACCCTCAACAGACCCCCAGGCACCCTCAACAGACCCCTACTTCTACACCTCAAAACAGCGGCTTGGTGAGTACAAAAAAAAGCTTTATTTTCATCTGTATGAACTGTACATCACATGTTTGTGCCCAACCATACTTAAAGCAGCAGCAGCCTCTAACATTTTATCGCCATTAAATGTATAACAGCTTGTTTAAATGTTTCTAGGTTCTGTAAAATATACATTACCCCTCGGCGGGTACCCTCCTAAGGCCTGCAACATTATGCCCCTTAAATACTAACCCTGTAAACTCTACCCTACAGCCAGCCCCTTTAACATTAAAGACCTACAAACACACAGCTTTAAACTACACGCCTCAACAAAACCTTTATTCACTTTAAACACATTTACATCGCATTTCACGTCTTGTAAAAAACTTCAGTGTCACCATTAAGCAACACACATAGACTTAAAGATTAACAGTTTCCAATCCAGCCTGCATAGTACTATTTAGCATTTTTAAAAGTACACCTTTTTAAAAAACCTGCATATACACCCTAATACATAATTTGCGTCATCCTTTCTTTACCTGATTTACATGTTGACAGGCGGCTTCAATCTGGGAGAAGTTGCTCAGATCCATTCTTGTTTTAAGGGTTGGCTCTGCACCTCCAAGACTATCCAGGCCAGTCACTCCCCAAGGGTCTTGAATAGGTGTTGGGGCAAAAAATCCACAAGGTGTCGCCAAAACAATCCAGGCCAGTCACCCCCCAAAGGTTTTTGAAGGGCTGTTGGTGCAGAAATCCACAAGGTGCAGCAGAACAATCCAGGCCAGTCACTCCCAAAGGTTTTTGAAGGGTTGCTGGTGCAGAAATCCACAAGGTGCAGCAGAACAATCCACGCCAGTCGCTCCTCAAGGGTTTTTTGAATGGGTGTTTGATAGTGTTCCTTGAGGGGGCCTTTTATACTTGTCCTAGCAGGCTAATTAGAAGCCCCCCACACCCTTTATGACTTGAGAAGTGTTTAGAACGACGTCCTGGAGGTCTTTGATGGGAACCTTTTTTTCTATCCTTGTACAGTATAACCAGTACAGCATTTATTACTTTGGGGGCTTGGGTGGCCATCCCCCAAAACTCTTCACACCTGCGTGACACCTCCTCCTGGGAAGTAGGGAGCCCGGGAACAGGGTCTAGCTCCAATCCTAAACCCCCCACCTGTCTTTTTTTTTTGAAGGCCAGGGTTTTTTCCTGCCAGAGCTGTCAAATTTCCAGCCAGCCTTGTCAATTTGGGACTATCCTGTCAAAATTGGGGACCAGGGGCTTTGGGGTTGTGTGAATTACGTCCTGGCAGCTGCCACCCTGCTTCAGGTTCTCATGGGAAGCTTTGGCTCTACAGGACACCTGTCTTTTTCGCATCTCAAAGCTCCTTGGGGGGGGGGGGGGGGGCTTGGGTGGCCATCCCCCAAAACTCTTCACACCTGCGTGACACCTCCTCCTGGGATTTTTTTCCTGCCAGAGCTGTCAAATTTCCAGCCAGCCTTGTCAATTTGGGACTATCCTGTCAAAATTGGGGACCAGGGGCTTTGGGTTTGTGTGAATTACATCCTGGCAGCTGACACCCTGCTTCAGGTTCTCATGGGAAGCTTTGGCTCTACAGGACACCTGTCTTTTTCGCATCTCAAAGCTCCTTGGTGGCAGGGGGTTTATATTTTATAATGGGCTTGTATTAGCATATTTTGGGAGACCTGCCAGAGGAAGGATTGTGAGGACCCTTTACCACTTTGACGCCTACATGCCATAGCCTTCCTCCCAGGCCCTGGGCTGGGGAGACTCAGGACTGCCCCGCAGCTGTTCCCCCCTGCAGCTGTCTGCAACCCCCACACTGTTTTGAAACAGGCCCTGACATTTCCTACATGCACTCACTTTTCTGCACCCTTTTAAACATATACACAACTATCCATGTTTTGCAGCCAGACCTGCCACTTTTAGGACTACCCCTACATGCAAACCCCCTTTTAAAACCAGAGTTATTAAGGACAACAGTTTGCGGCCAGACCTGTCAAATTTAAGGCCACAAGTTTAAGACTAGGCCTGTCAAGTTTAAGACCAGACCTGTCACTTTTGCGGACACAGACCTGTCACTTTTGCGGACACAGACCTGTCACTTTTGCGGACACAGACCTGTCACTTTTGCGGACACAGACCTGTCACTTTTGCGGACACGATTTTTTGATGAAAGCTATACCTATATACTACTCACTTTACTGCCAATGTTGATAATTAATAATGCACACCACAAACACAGAGCTCTTTGGCGCTTAAACAATAAGTACTGTTGTAGCATGATTGCACCACATTGCAGTTTGTGGCAACCTAGGAGGAATGAGGGCAGAATACACGTTTTCCGTGATGCACACAACCGACTTGCAGGTTGCACGTGGGCCTGCAACCTACTAATCTTACTGCCTTACATATTATCTCCAAGTAGGGTCTGCATGTACATATGTGTGGGCTTCCTACAGCACAAACCTAGCCGAGAGGCAGCAGAGCACTGTGAAAGGTCAAATGCAAGGACACATTCTTTTTTTTTTTGAGCGGAGTAAAAAGCATAAAACATAAAAGGAGTATTAAAAAGGAATACTAATACAGATAACCAAATTTATACTTGTACAATCATTTCCATTAGAAAATACTCTCACAACAGACATATTAAATTGTAAAAAACTATTTCTTAGATAATAAAGTGCAGGTGCTAAATTGCAGATTTTTCCAAACTTCCTCTCCAGTATATTATCCAAATATAATTTCCAATACATTCGTCTATTACATTGACTTAGCTTCTATCCTGTACTTTACCAAAGTGCAAATGTGCTTACATAAATTGCTATAAAATCATCTAGGTGAGTTTACCCTTGGAGATCTTTTTCCATCTGATCCAAATACTTTCATATTGAGACAAACCTTTTAGTAGCTCCCACCCTTTTCGCATAAGCTTCTTCGTATTTTTTCACTTGGCTTTTTTAAACCATTCTAAAAAGGTCGGTACTTTGGTTGTTTTCCAGTTCTGGAGGATCAACGAACGTGCCACCAAGGAAGAAATTGATGAAAACATTTCCACCCATCTAGTTAGTAACTGAGTATGATTTTGTTTTAATAAACCGAAAAGTGCTAACTCTTGCTTGGGTTCTACCCTACTCAGGAGAGCACGGCTAAGTTCTACACAGATTGTCTCCCAGAAGTGGCTCATCCTTGGACATATAAAACAGACATGCAACCAGCAACCCTCTCCCACCTGTTGGCATCGGAAACATTTATTCTCCATCTCGGGCCATATCTTATGAAGTGCTTTAGGGGTGTAATAAGCCATCCAGCGAGATAAAAACGCCATTCTTTTAAAGTTTGCCGCTCTCAATGCCTTACTACCATGGTGTGAAATGATTTGCCACTCCCCATCTGAAAATGGGCAAAGTGTTTCTTGTTTTATGTTTTCAAGAATATTGGTAACCATTAGGGGCGCCCCTTGATTTCGAAATAATTGATACCAATTCCGTATACCTCGCAATTTAGTTCTAAACAGAGGGGCTAAAACCGGAGGGGTATCTGCATTGACTGGAAGATATACCTCGCAATTTAGTTCTAAACAGAGCGGCTAAAACCGGAGGGGTATCTGCATTGACTGGAAGAAGATATTTGTTTAATAGTAATCTAATCTGTAGGTAGCTAAAAAAAAAAGGAGCCTACTCTGATTTCCACATCTAGCTTGAACCTCCTCCCAATTAATACATCTCCCTCCAATTAAGAAGTGACCCAAATCCTTGAATCCCTTTGTTTCCCAGAATTTTACATGATTATTCTGAATATAAAGGCCCAAGCTTTTACATTCTATAATCCAAAGATATTCATATCCTGAGGACTGAGCCTTTAAAGAGTAAAATTTCTGGTGTCTAATGTTAAACACCTGGAGCGTTTTATATCTTGTTTTCTTTGTAAGTTTTGATGTTTTTATAAAAACCGGAAGCTGTGATCCAGTTTCCTGAACAATCTTATTCAGGAAAAAGAAATCCAAGGATCCCTTACTATCAATTTATCGAGCAATTATGCCCAAAAATACTGCTTCATAGTAAGTACGAATATGAGGAAGTGCCAGCCCACCCCAGCTAGTATCAAGTTGTAGTATAGATAGTTTTACCCTAGACGATTTTTTATTCCAGATGAATTGATGAAGGATTTTTTCCAATTCTTTGAAATATTCTGTATTGATTTTAATCGGAATGTTAGAAAAGAGAAAGATTAATAATGGTAATATCGACCTCTTTATGAGTGCTATACGGCCAATCAAGGTAAGGGGAAGGAGTATCCATTTATCCAGTAAATCTTTAATTTTTCTCAACATGGCTTCGTAATTTAACCTAAAGAAATCCGCAAATTGATTTGAAACATATATTCCCAGATATCGTATCGGCTCAAGAGAAAGAGCTTGTTGTTTTAAATTATCTGGGAGAAAGTTGCTGTAGACATTTAGGGCCAGGACTTCAGTTTTTTAATGATTCATTTTGTAACCTCCAATTGCTTCAAACTCGGAAAATTCTCTTAAAATTGATTCATTGTTTTGCCTTACTGGTTTCAGGTACACTGTAACATCGTCTGCAATTCTAGTTTTGTCATTCCCTCTATTGGAATTTTTATTTAAATATTATCTTGAATCCTAACCGCCAAGAGTTCTATAAAGAAAATAAACAATACTAGAGACAAGGGGCACCCCTGATGGGTTCCCCGTTTTATATCTATTGTACCTGCCAGGTTAGAGTTAATCCTAACCTGTGCCTGATCCCCTTGATATATATTCTGAAGCATAGCGATAGTCTGGGGAGGGAAACTGAACCTCTCGAGACCAAAAAATAGAGCACCCCAGTTTACCAAGCCAAACGCCTTCTCTGCATCGACCATCATTATGAAGGCGGGTGTTTGATTCATATTAAAAAAGTCGATCGCTTTGACTAAATAACCTGTATTAAACAACATTGCCCTGCCGGCTATAAATCCAGTTTGATCTGTATGTATCGAATACTGGGCTACTGGAGTAAATCGATTAGCCCAAATTTTCATCAGGATCTTATAGTCTGAATTTAACAGACTGATTGGCCTGTATGAGCTAACGTCTCTGGGGTTCTTTCCCTTCTTAACAAAACTAACTATCGAGGATTCATTGAAAGCTGCTGGAACATCGCCTCCGACCTTAACATAGTTAAAAAGCTCCAGCAGGAATGGTACTAGCTCTTCCGAGAACGCCTTGTAAAATTCAATCGGAAGGCCGTAATTTCCATAGGCTATGGCCTTAGAAATTGGATATCTTGGCTGGCTCAGGGTTTCGTCCCCCTATTTGACTTTCAAGCAGCCGGTTTGACCAGCGTCTATGGAGGTAGAAAAAGGAGGAGGAACCGGTTTAAAGCGCCCTGCTGACGATTTCTCCCTTGCCTAAGCACAGCTGGTTTTGTCTTGGGTTCTTACCGGCCTGTCGGGCTATTTCTTCGCTGGAGCTGGAGTGGATGTTGGAGGCATCAGTGGCTGTTGGCTTGTGTCTTTCACTGGTTACGGCTTTTGGAGGCACTTGAAGTAGTTTTTTTTTTTTTTTTTTTATCTGCTGTGTTTTGCCACCTGCTACCTGTAGAGCTGATTTTTTGGGATAAAATAAAGAGTTGGCTAAGGGATCTATCTTGCCAGAGACTTGCTGGACATACAAAAAACATTGGGGAAGTACCGGTATCCCTAGACTATTCATTTTTAAGGGATAAGGAGTACGAGAGGTTTTTGAGGAGCTAAAGCAATGGGAAAGCACCTAAAAGCCCCCAATATGCTTGTTAAAATGGAAACAGTACCCAATACTAAAACGAAACTGCACGAAGCCCAGTTGAAGGCAGCAGCAAGAGCCGAGTGCAGTCTAAAATCAAGATGCGGCTCCACGCTCCCAAGTCCTTTGAGTGCTAAGGAGGATGCCTTGGAGTCCAGAAGTGCAATCATAGACTCTGATAAAGTTACTGCGAATACGTTACAAGGACAGCTCGGTGATCTGAAAAGATTGGTGGAAGAATCCCCCCCTTTACAAAAAATTGGCTTAGTTTCAATCGCTGAAGGTGAAAGGGATTATGAAGGTGATGGCGTTTTTGAGGCAAGGGAACCAGCTAATGCACCATGTTTGGGAGAGGGGAAGGACCCCCCCCTCGCTAATACAGAGGTCACCGTAAAAGGCACCATCAACAGTCCCATGGGTGGGCCATCAAAGGATTATCCATTGTTCTTCAAGACAAAAACAGTATTAACGTCATTAACGCCATCAACAACATCTTCAGACTTGCTGCTTTTTTCACGGGATACACAGGACGGCTTGTTACAGGGGGGTTTGCCAGCAGTCATCCCCCCTCTCCAAAAAGAGATTAGATCTACAGTGGAATCTCAGTTATCGTCACAGCCACAGCCACAGCCGCAGTCACAGCCACAGTTACAGCCTCAGTCATTGATACAGACCTTGTCGCTGTCACAGATCCAGCTGCAGCCGGGATCCAATACCCTCATTGGAAATGAAGATGGAGAGGCAACGCTACAGGAATGCTAATATACCTACTCAAAATTGATTTTTCTTGTTTTTCCCGACCGCTGAGACCTGAGCAACATGGCTGATGCCCGATGGAGTTGCTAGACAACTAATGAGGAGATTGGCCCTGGTTTCCCCCTCGACCATCACCTACCCAGCCGGACATTGGACACAGTTCTTCCTCGTCTCCCTGCTATTGCTCCTTCCTCCCCTCCTTTCCTATAAACTCTTTCAACTTCGTTGTTTGTTTACTGTACCTTACTACGTTATTGTAACTGTAATTTGTAACGCAATGTTCCTCTGTTATAGCGCTCTGATACCTATGGGTCTAGCCAGCGCTTTATAATCCTTTTGATGTACCTTCCAATGCAAAGTTCCCCTTGTTAAGCGCTCTGATACCTCCGGGTCTAGATAACACTATATAACCGTCGTAAATCAAATAAACTAAATACTGTTTTTTCCTGAACGCTGAGACCTGAGCAACATGGCTGATGACCGGTGGAGCTGCTTGACAGCTAATGAGGAGATTAGCCCTGGTTTCCCCCTTGACTGTCTCCTAACCAGCCAGACATTGGGCATAGTTCCTCCTCGTCTCCCTGCTATTACTCCTTCCTCCCCTCCCTCCTATGAATTTTTGAAACATTGTTTATGTGTACTGTACCTTACTATGCTCTTGTATCTGATGTAACTTGTTTCGCAACGATCCTAAATGTAAAGCGCTCTGATACCCTCTTGGGTCAAATTCACGCTATATAAAACTTTACAAATAAATAGGAAACATCAGGCGGAATCCCATCAGAGATAGTTGAACGGCAAAAAGGAGAGGCTACCTCAATGCAACTTGACATAAAGTTATGTTAATTCTCATCTTAGATGAGATAAGGGAGCTGAAGACCACGCAAGCTAGTGAGATAGCATCTCTTCACCATCGTTTAACAAAAATTTAAGCTGCAGTTGGTGCCCTCCCGGTCAGAATGCAAGAAGCAGAGGGTCGAATTTCCCAGTTAGAGGACCAGGTGAACTTGATGCAGCAGCAAGTTAACTTTGTCAGAAAGGAAAAAGCCTCACTGCAGAATAAGCTTGAGGAGCTCGAGAACTATTCTAGGCGGTCCAATCTACGTATAGTTGGTATTCCGGAGGGGTGTGAAGGATCCCAAACAATCCAATGGGTTGAGACATTTGTAAAAAAAATATGTTATTCCAGAATTTGTAGGGGACCTTACCATTACAAGGGCCCATAGAGTACCATCCTAGCCTTTTCCAAATTCCAAGTTACCTCGGACAATCTTGGTGAACTTTGCTGACTATCGTATAAAAAATCAAATACTCACTAAAGCTATCCAAGCGAAGAAATTTTCGAGTGAAGAAGGACTTAGTTGTCGTACTTTCTCCGACATGTACGCAGCAGCGGCGCGTCGGCGAAAGGAGTTTGTGAAATTGTTATATTTGTTTAAAGCTCAGGGTGCACAGGCCACGATAGCACAGCAGTCAAAATTAAGAGTCCTGGTAAAATGAAAATTCCACATGTTTGTCAATGTTGATGAAGCCCAGCAACTTTTACAAGAAATATCTACGGCGTCGTAGATCAACCTTGGAAAGGGTGGAAAATTGGTTTTTGATGTCGGGGAGGGTCAGATCACCTAGGGTGCAATTCCATGGCACCCTAAAGGGAGTATCACCTGAGTGGTGAGGAGAGGGGTAGGGTGGGCAATTCCTCTTCCTCTGGTGGATGGGCTTGGGCATAGGGAAGGGCATAGGGGGGTGGGCACTAGGGGAGGGTGGTGGAGCAAATAAAAAAAAAAATGAGCAGAGATACGGCAACATTTTGGAAGGAAATATACTTTTGTTAACGTTTTTTATTTAAGCAATAGCCGTAGTAATGGGGTATAGAGTTCGCATTATTTCAATTAATGTTAATGGCATTTCTAACTAGCAAAAGTATTGGGGATTAATAAGATGGCTGGCGTCATTTTCACCACAAATATTGTTTTTACAGGAAACCCATCTTAAAATTAATGCACCAACATTGTATATTCCTAAAGCTTTTTCTGGGGCCAATTTCGCATCTGCCCAGGCAGCAATAAGGGGGATTGCCATTTAATTTGGACATGGGATACATTGGGAAATTATCCTGATCCAGAGAGATCCATATGGCAGATGGATATGGGTTATGGTAAGGGTGAATTGAAATATGCTGAATTTTGTGAATTATTATGCACTAGTTGTAGATGACCCTATAGCTTAAAAAAATAATAATGATACAGCTAGAGCGGCAGTGGGTATAATACTTTTAGGTGGTGATTTTAATTTTGTCCAAGATCTAGTAATGAATCCATCTAATAAAGCTAAGAAACAACTGAAGGCAAGGATCAAAAAAGTTATAGTTGTAATGAAACAAGATTAGCAACTAGTTGATCCTTGGCGCAGGGTTCATAGTGAAGCAATGCAATATACTTATTATTCTCGCCAATACCAGTCTGCTTCCAGCATCGATTTTTTTTATTTCATGCTCCTTGATATGCTTGAATGCTGAGATATGGGCTAACTCCTTTTCAGACCACTCTCTGGTAAAGGTTGAAATCGATCTAGAGTTAGGAAGAAGGGAAAAATCCAGGTGGCAGATGGATAGACTTCTGTTAACCAACCCACAATGGATTAGTAGTATCTGAAAATGGATCAATGATTTTTTCAGGTCAACAAGGGTACTGCTAGGCTTTTTTCAATTTGGGGGGCTTTTAAGGCCTCAATACGAGGGCAAATGATCGCCTACATGTCAGAGCAAACAAGAGTGCGTAAGAGCAGAATAGCAGAACTCCAGCAAGCTCTCGATGCTGTCTTGTTAAGAGAAAATAGCTCCTCTGGGGGAGGTCATCGAGTGGGGGAGCAACTAACTAAGGCAAAGCAGGATTTGAGGGAGTTTTTTAGTATGGAAGAGATATGTAGCTTGCAATTATACCAGCAGAGACTTTATGAGGAAAGCCAGATGATAGGAACATTTTTGGCATGGTCTACTAGAGTAAAACAAGAAGCAGTGGTAATTGATGAAGTGGTGGTACCCGGGACGCAGATTTTAGCATCGGAAAAAGATACAATTGACAAAACTTTTTTAGATCATTATAAGGAACTTTAAACAACTGATTACCAGATATCAAATCAAGCACTTCAACATTACTTCCAGGGTTTAACACTCCCTCAGATTCTTAGAGAGCATAAAGAACCATTAATGACTGATATTTCAGCAAGGACACATTCAACATGTGGTAGGAGGGGCAGCTGGTTTGTGGACTGTTAATGGGTCACAAAGAGGTGAGCCATCATCTCTTTCCTAAATTAGAGCTGGGTTGGGGCAACCCTGATGGACACAAGGATAGAGTGTCGGCCAATTCCTTTTCTAAAGCTCTTGCTTATATTTACACAATCTTTTCTTATGTTGGGTAGGGGAGCTATCAATAGGGCAGCAGGTGCAGTTGCACCGGTGCCTACAGCTGCGAGTGGTCAGCTGAATCTACAATTAAAACTATATTTCACTACCTAAAATGAGGAAGAGGGTCCCTTTTCCCATTCCTGCATAACGGCCCATGGCATCCGGCTATACCCCTGATAGCTGGGCCAGTCAGTGACTCGCCCACTGTATAAAAGCTGCTGAGGAAATACACCCCATTGACAGGGATTGTTTGATGCCACTTTCAAGTCCCATGATCAGTGACCCTGGGGCTGTTTTCACCCTCTCTGCAAATATTTCCTTTCAGAGGCAGCAAGCAGAGTGGCATAAGTAAGGAAGGCTGCCTTGGTTATCACTCTATTACTAAGCACTAATCAAATGTATATAGGAAAGCTGTAGCATGTGAAGCGTGTAAGCGTGTGGCAGATCATTAGCATAACTTTGGCGACTCGAGTCCTCTGGGTGGCCACGATTTTCTACCTATTTTCAAATGTGTATGAATGACTCTCAATATAATTACTAGTTGATGTTATCATGAGTATGGGATACAGTGAAGATTAATTGGTGGTGTGACATAATGAATTATACTGAATAAAGGACCTCCAAAAGGACACACAAGGATATTTTCAATAATAACTCCTCATTGGCTTGTAATATCCCAATCCTGTAGGGTGCAGGTAAATGTTGTTGTCAACTTGGTATTCAGAGCCTAATTACTTGTCCCGCACAAATTGCAGGTGCAATTTGTGCACCCACTAATTACCTCTACAGTATTGTGTGGCAATTAGCAGGTACATAATTAATTTGCAACCAATTCTGATCTTGAATACACTTTATTTCAACAGGATTGGTGATGCACAAAATGGAATTGCACCAGCTGCAAATGCTTACTGCCAAGTTGGGTGCAATTTGTACATAGCTTGTAAACCTTTTTACGTTGCAAATGGCTTAATACCACCCTACTTCAAATTGCTGCTGAGAAAAGACAGAGTGGAAGTAGGAAAAGGGAAGAATGATTTTAGGCCTTGCTGCTGCTCCATAGCACCTAACACAGCCCTTCATGGCACTGTGGAAACAGGATGGGACAGAAATAAAAATAAGGGACATAAAATAGATGGTGAGTGGGAGGAAACAAAGAAACATGTTAGCAAGTGCTGTTGTTGCTTTTAAATCAATCAGGGGAATTGTAAGCAAGCTATTCACCCGTGATGGTCTCAAGGTGCTCGGAGGGGCAGATCTGTCTAGCCGAAGAACCAGGTCTTGAGGATCCTCCTGAGGAGTTCAAGGAGGGGGCACATCTGATGTCTGCCGGTAGCTCATTCCAGGTCTTGGCTGCAATGTGAGAGAAGGATCTTCCACCTGCTCTGGCTCTGTGGATGTGTGGGTTTTCGGCCAGTGTGAGGTTGGACGATCAAAGGTTTCTTTTGGGTACATGGAAGTTGATTCTGCCGTTGAAGTATTTGGGTCCAGTGTTGTGTAGGCATTTGTAGGCGTGAGTGAGGATCTTGAAGGTGACTCTTTTCTCTACAGGGAGCTAGTGGAGTCTTCGTAGGTGTTGGCTGATGTGTTTGTGCCGGGGGATGCCGAGGACAAGTCTAGCGGCGATGTTCTGTATAGTCTGGAGTTTACGGAGTAGGGACTTGTAGATGCCGGCGTATAGTGCATTTCCATAGTCCAGTCTGCCGGTGATGAGTGCGTGGGTGACTGTCTTACTTGACTCAGGGGGGATCCTTTTGAATGTCTTGGGGAGGATGTGGAGGGTGTTGAAGCAGCTGGAGTTGACGGCATTGACCTGTCGGTTCATGGTGAGTGATGAGTCGAGCACGATGCCGAGGTTTTTGGCGTGGTCTGATGGGCTAGGTGGGCTTCCGAGTGCAGTCAGCCACCAGGTGTTGTCTCATGCTGAAGGGCTGGTCCTGAGGACGAGGACTTCTGTCTTCTCAGCATTGAGCTTCAGGCAGCTGTTGGTCATCCAGACTGCGACGTCTTGCATTCCTTTCTGGGAGTTGAGTTTGGTGGTGGTGGGGTCTTTGGTGAGGGAGAGGATGAGCTGGGTGTCAGCGTAGGAGACAATGTTGAGGCCGTGTTGTCAAACGATGGCTGCGAGGGGGGCCATGTAGATGTTGATGAGGGTCGGGCTCAGTGATGACCCTTATGGTACTCCGCAGGTGATTTTCGTGGGATCGGACAGGTAGGGGGGCAGTCTGATCCTTTGGCTTCTTCTGGTAAGGAATGATTGGATCCAGGCCAGGGCTGTTCCTTGTGTGCCGGCGGCGTGTAGTCTGGGGACTAGTATGCAGTGAGAGATGGTGCTGAAGGCCGCTGAGGTCGAGTAGGATTAGGGCTGCGGAGTGGCCTTGGTCCAGGGGGGTGTGGATGTCATCTGTGGCAGTGAGTAGGGCGGTCTTGGTGCTGTGGTTGCTTCGGAATCCGGATTGGGACGGGTCGAGGATGGCGTTGTCTTCGATGAATCACGTCAGTTACCTGTTGACTGTTTTCTCTGCAACTTTGGCCGCGAAGGCGAGGAGCGAGATGAGTTGGTAGTTGTTGAGGTCGGTGGGGTCAGCTGAGGGCTTCTTTAGCAGGGGCCTGACTTCTGTATGCTTCCAGTCGTCTGGAAAGGTGCCTGTTTTGACGGTGGTGTAGATGGTGTGTTGTAGTTCGGGTACGGTGGCAGCCGCGGCTCTGTGGTAGATGTGAGGAGGGCAGGGGTCGGTGCGGTGGTACGCTGGCTGGTGTCTCTGGGGGCGGGGGTCTGGCTGTGGTGTTTGGTGAGTGGTCGACGAAGTTGTTGTAGAGGTTTTTGATCTTGAGGTGGAAGTAGGTTCCAAGCGTATTGCAGAGGTCTTGGGATGGGGTGATGTCTGTGGCTTCGCTGCATGGGTTGGTGAATTCCTGGATGGCACTGAAGAGTTCCTTGGAGTTGGTGGAGTTGGCGAGGATTTTGTTGTGGATGAAGTTCCTCTTGGTGGTTCTAATTTGGTTGTGGTAGTCCATCATGGTGCCTTTGTAGGTGTTGTAGTTTTCGGTTGTCTTGGTGTCTCTCCAGTTCTTTTCCAGTCATCTGCAGGTGCGTCTGGCTTCTTGGAGAGCGGTGGTAAACCAGGCGGCTTTCCTTGGATGCTGTTTGTCGGGGTAGCGTAGCGGGGCGAGCTCGTCTGCACTGCTGGAGATCCAGGTATGGAGTTCTTTGGCTGTGACGTTAGCGTCGGATGCGCAGGTGTGGTTATCTCGGGTGAGGGTGGAGATGAGTTGCTCGTCGGTAACCTTGCTCCAGTTCCTTGGTGGTGGGTGTGGGGCTGGTTTGGGTGTCCTGGGTTTGTCGAAGTGTACGCAGTGGTGGTCGGTCCATGGGGGTTGCGTTGTGTGGCTGAAGTGAACGCTGTTTCCTGCAGCAAAGATGGGTCGAGGTGTGTCCTGCTCTGTGGGTAGGTGTGGTGAAGAGTTGGTTAAGTTCGATGTTGGTGAGGTTGTCACGAAGGATGGTGGAGTTGGGGTCGCTGGGGTTGTCAAAGTGGAAGTTCAGGTCTCCAATGAGTATGTAGTTTATTGAGGCGACGGCATGGGGTGCGATGAAGTCGGTGATGGTGGTGGCGAAGTATGTCCGAGGGCCAGGGGGTCTGTAGACGAGGGTTCCTCGGAGTGTGGCGTTGGGGCTGGTCTGGATCTGGAAGGGCAGGTGTTCGGCGGAGGAGAAGGTTTTGCTGGAGGTGGTGAGGTGGAGGGATCTCTTGTGGGCGATGGCGAGGCCTCCCCGGGTGGTTGGGGTGGTCCTTCCTCTAGATCTTGTATCCGTCCGGGATGGCGGTGTTGATGTTGGAGGCGAAGGTGGCATTCGTCCAGGTCTCCATGAAAAAGACAATGTCGGGCGAGAGAGAGTCAAGTAAGTTCCAGATTTCGATGGAGCGTTTGTTTCGGAGCACACGTTGAGGAGGATGCATCTTAGGGTGTCACTGGTGGTGGTGTCGGTGGTGAAGGTCTGGCGGCAGTGGAGAACTGGCCGTGGGTCGTGCTTGGTGAGGCCTGTTGGCTGTCTCTGCGTCTTCTGGGGTTGAGTGAAAGGAGGGTGGAAGTGTCTTAGCGATGAATGGTCGGAGATGCAGGGTCCCTGGTGCTGGTCGCAGTCGGGTCACGGATGGGCACAGATGGGCACGCCGCTGGTGCGCCAAAGGCAAGCCCATCTGCGTGCGTCCTGCCATTATGTAGGGGAGGAGGGAGGGACAAGAGGCTGGGAAGCGGGGGTGTCTGGCGGAGGGAGGGGTCGCAGGGGCAGCAGCGGCGGAGCGGAGTTACAACAAAAACTGCGGTGGGGTTCGGATATCCAGGCACAAAACGAACAGTAGTGTTAAAAAGGATAAACAAATATTACATACACAGTCACACCACTTAAAGCAAATAATGACACCCATAGGCCTCTTTTAAATTCTGTCGATAACAGAAGAGTAAAGGAAGGAAAGGAAAGCACGGAGGAGGGGATGTGTAGTATTGATCATTCTGGCAGGTCAACTTGTGACTTGTATAGCGCTGAGCACCACTCTTAGAGCGCTTCATGTCTCTGGCGATAAACAGAAGGGAACCCTCCTGTCCCTTTCTATGTTGTGTGTTAGATTGTTGCATGAGAAAGTATACTGAACTGGTCCACTTTGTGCTTCCTTTTCCTGGCAAGACATGTTTGGCATCTTCTTGAAGAAGAGGTCTCTTTGTACCTGTTATGTTGCTTTTTTCCCTTTGATGGTAGATTTCTTGGTCTTTCATCAAATTGAATACAATAACTGGTGGTTATTATGTTAAACACCCATTTTTCGCATTGTGCACGTTTTTCTGGGTAGCCCCTCTTCTATATGAGATACCCAGGGAAACTTGGGCAAATGTATTGATTTATTTATAGCTATTATCTTTCAGATCATTATCACCAACAGCAAGGATACAACCAAAATTTCATATCAAGCCTGGTGGAACTTTCTCTGTCACCATCACAGACTAGACCGCGCATATGCTACTGCAATACTTCTTTTGATTAAAAAAGATTTACTTTGGTCGCCATTAACCACATTTCTTTCCAGGTTGGCTATTTGATGTATCTTGTATTCACATTAATAGGGAGGGGCACCATTATGCCCCAGACCGACCGCACAACTGGATTGCGCCACTTTGGCTAACAGTTCATATTCTTTATTCATTTCTAATCCAATGTTTAGCCACGTAAACCATTCTCTATATGTTTTCTTTTCATTCCATATTTTCTTTAATCCACACGCGGGATGTTATGCTATTTTCAGAATTTCTGATGTAAAAGCTGTGCCCATCCGGACCTCTTGCTCAAACACGACAAGTGCACGAATTCATCCAAAGCAGCGTTTATTTTAAAAGACCAATGCATTTCGGGCCCCAAGTGCCCTTCAGCAGGGTAGCGCTAAAAATAACAATAAAACAAACATTCATTACCATAACAACAATGCTTAACATCTAATTTCATCACCTATTTTAAAAGACCAATGCATTTCGGGCCCCAAGTGCCCTTCATCAGGTTAGCGCTAAAAATAACAATAAAACAAACATTCATTACCATAACAACAATGCTTAACATCTAATTTCATCACCATGAGTCAATGCAAAATACACTGTTTTTCTTCATTAAACCCCCTAAGGAAAACGATTTAGATGTTATCCCTATCTTCAAGAAAAACCAATCTTCCTCCCTGCTGAATTGCCAACAATCCCTTCTATTCTTTACAAAAATCATTCACCCCTCTTATGAATATAATGTGCATTTAAATAATCCACATTACTCATGTCCTGCTTGGTATACTTAATCTATCCTACAAATACGTTCTTCGAACCCTCACCCCCATCATATCCCCTGCTGTCTCCACAAGTAACCTAGCACTCCTCATACTAATCACTCAGCCACTCACATCTTCAATCACCTACTAGCAATCATGCTTCCAAATTTATTCCGATACCGTCTCTCCCCATTCTCTCGCATTACTACCCTTTCAAAGAGAAGACTCATTAAATAGTTTGCAACACTCATACTCTCCCGTGTACGCTAACTCACATCTTCCATTCGCTCATTCATCAGTTTTACAAAACGAGACATTCTGCTCACAACCATCAACCCGGTGATTAATCCAATAGATTCAAATACCTGCTTCGAACGCTCACGCTAATCCGTCTCCATCTTACTTTCAATGAATATTTGTACAACCTTTAGTCCAACCCTGATTTAAACCCAAGCCACTCGAAACCACACCTCCTAATTAAGGCATTGATTACTTTTTTCCCGCCGTGAAAACATTCGCAATATTGTCTGCTGATTAAATCGAACTGCATTACCCATAGTGCCATATTCCCAAACATCAAAACTTTGTTATTATCATTTTAAATTCATCATTATCACATTTGGTTGTATATTAAGTCACTTTGGGCCATATGTAGGTAGCTAAATACCGGTCGGTAACGGCCGAAATTCGGTAAATATGCCGTTACCGACCGGTATTTAGTCAAGTGAGATGTAGGAGGCCAAAACCCAGTTTTCGGTAAATATGAAGCGGTAAATACCGATTCATATTTACCGAATACAGATTTACCGAATCGGTAAATATGAAGTGGTAAATATGAAGTGGTAAATATGAAGTGGCAAATATGAAGTGGTAAAACTGAAAAAGACATGTAGGTAAATTCGGTAATTAAGAAATCCATGAAATTCGGTAATTAAGAGTCGGTAATTAACACGGATTGAAAGCAGGTGGTAAGCATCAACAGTGCATATAAGCAATCCCAAAATGCAACAGCGTGGACAACATGGCCGCTCTGTATGTCATTGCAAGGCGCCTACGTCTACAGGCAGCAGGTCTGAGGATTTGGAGACGGGAGGAACACATCTACAGACAGCGCATCACACTCTTTCAACAGACTGACGCAGAGATACATGAAAGGTACAGGCTACACCCACAAACCATCATGGACCTGATCAGGGACCTGCACCCACTCCTGGACCAGCCAACAAGAAGGGCGCATGCCATACCACCACATGTGCAGGTGCTCTGCAGCCTACATCTACTAGCATCTGGCAGTTACCAGGGGGTGATAGCTGCGGTGGGCGGTGTAGCCCAGAGTTGCCTGTCCCGTTTCTTCAGGAAGTTCCTGGATGCCATGATGCAGAGAATGCACCACTACATCAGCTTCCCAAACACACAGGCTGAACTGCAGAAAACCAAAACAGACTTTTATCACATGGCACAGTTCCCCCATGTCATTGGCTGTATTGATGGCACACACATCCCAATCTGCCCACCAGCTGCCACTGAGCACATCTACAGGAACAGAAAGTCCACCCACTCCATCAATGTGCAGGTAATCTGCGATGCAGGGAACATCATCACTGATATTGTAGCGAAGTTTCCTGGGAGCACCCACGACTCCTACATCTTCCAGAACAGTGGGATCTACACACGACTGCTCTCTGGAGAATTTGGAGACGGATACCTGCTAGGTAAGTAACAGTGAAGCCCCATGAGACTTGCAAATCATAGTGTATTGAGACATGTGACTGATGGTTCACTTTCACTCACCTAGGCGACAGTGCATATGCCGTGCGGTCATTCATCCTCACTCCCTACCTACACCCATCAACCCAGAGTGAGAGACGATATAACGTGGCACACAAATCTACACGCAACGTGGTGGAGCGCACGTTTGGACTATTGAAAAGCAGGTTCCGCTGCCTCCACAAAAGCGGAGGCGCACGCCAGTACACACCCATCATCTGTTGCAAGATCATTGCCACTTGTGCAATGCTGCACAACCTTGCCACGAAGAGAGGTACAGAGGTGGAACTAACAGATTTTGAGGACAATGAGGATGATTCAGGTCAGCCAGAGGACAACGCTGCTGGAGTGCCAACAGCAACAGATGGGAGAGAGAGACGGGCAGAGATCACATGCAACTATTTCTGAGTAAGTAAGGGGACACAGCCAATTGTTGTATGTCATGACGTAGTTTTAATGCGGCACTACGCCACAACACCAAAAATATGCCATTCTGGCAACATTGCGTATGTACAAGGAGTAGGTCCAGGGTTACGTCACCCAATAGTATTTGGATATGCGGTGCAGCATTAATGCTTGCGTCCACGCGCTACAGTGCGGGATGGCACGGATTGAGCCTCCTCACTACTGCCAACCCCAAGCCGCCTGCTGCTCCTGCGGGTATCTGGGACCGGGGGTGTTATGCTGCTCCTGCTGCTGGTGTCGATGCTTTCTGCAGCATCCCCTGCACCACTTGTGGCCGCCTGACTGGTCAATAGCACCTCCAGGGCACTGGTGACCTGCACCATCCCCCTAGTAACGTCGCTGCTGCAGTGTGTCAGGCCCTCCTGCATGTTGACTGAGCGCCGGCAGAGTAGTGAAGTTGCAGTTGCCAGGCGGTTGAGTGCCCTGGTGTGCCTGTCTCCCCTCTGGCGTTCCCGGCGCCTTGCAGCTCTATCTGCGTCTAACTTGCTGCACAACAGCTTCATGGACTGTGACACGTCCCGCAGGCCCGCTGCCATGTCAGTAATCCCCGCCGCCATTGCGCTGATGTTCCTGTCCATGTTTCTGAATGTGGTTCTCAGTCCCCGCACATGCCGCTGAACTGACATGACTGCCTTTGTTTGTAGGCGCTGCTGCTTGAGCATGTTGCCCTCGAGTCCCGCAAAGACCCCATGGCTGTCACCGTCTGCTGGTGGACTCTGAACCCGCGACCTGCGGCGCCGTCTTGCACCCGTGTGTGCTCCCTGTGAGGTGGTGGGCACAGTGGCATAGCTCCCATCCTGGGGCATTGTGTTTGGCTCCGGGCCCCTGCTGTCGTCCGATGAGGTCTCTAACGCTGCCAACCTGCCAGCAGCACGCCTCCTCGGCATCACAATTGCAAGTGGTGATGTGGGCGGTGACTCATGCATGAGTGGTGATGCGGCCTGTGGTGGTGGTGATGCAGGCTGTGGTGGTGGTGATGCAGGCTGTGGTGGTGGTGATGCTGGCTGTGCAGTACTCGTGCTGGCCAGAGCTGACCTGTCTTGCCGGTGTGCCCTCTCTCCTGTACCATGTGCAGTCCTGCGCGATGTTACATCTGTGGACAGAAATGCAACATCAGCTCAGTGTACCTGAAGGGCTGCATTGCAAGCATCACAATAAATTCATGTAACACTCTCACATTGTCCTCTGCCTGCTTTTGGCTAATGTGTGTACCATGCATTGTTGTCCTGTGATATTCACTTCATGGTTGGGGGTTCCCTGACTACATCTCCCATAATGCATTGCCTGTCTGCACTAACACATGGACTGGAGTGGGATACTCATTTCACAATGGGGGATGTGGGATAGGGGTAGGAGGGGCTACATTGCTGTGCATTCGTCTTACCTTGTTGGGTGGCGGCTCTGGCAGAGCTGTCGGCATGCCCCACGACGCTCTTGTGCTCTATTGTGGCCTCCACCAGCTCCTCCAGTTCGGTGAGGGCAGGTGCCCTGTTGATTCCACCTCCAGTCTGGCTGGCCTCCTTCTGGATTTCCCCCATCTTCCTCTTTGTCACAATCCTCAGGTCGTACCAGGGTTTTTTGAGTACCTCAATGTCCCTGTGGGTCACTCCCACAGCATTGACCTGCGCCTGGATACCCAGCCATATAGTGCGCTTCTCAGACTCCGGCACTTGCAGGGACTTCCTCCCAAACAGCTTCTGGTGCTGCTTCACCACCTCCTCCACTAGCACCTGGAGTTCCTTGGGGCTGAATTTCATCTTCCTCCTCCTTTCCCCTCCATCTCTCTGTGTCCTCTGGCTGGACATGATGATTTTGAGCTGCACAAACAGGCACTGGCTCCCTGCCTCTCCTCTGCACTCCAAGCCTCTCCAGAGTCTGTTAATTGTGTGCACCTGCCTGGGTGTGGCCACTTCCTGGTTGGGTGGGGTGTGGTTGCACAGGATTGGCTGTTTCATCCAGTCATGTGATTTTCTTTTCCCGATTCGGTAAATACCGATTCGGTATTTACCGAATCGGTAAATACCACCTCGGTATTTACCGATTCGGTAACTACCACCGCGGTATTTACCGATTCGGTAAATTCCGATTCTTGAATACCGAATGTTACCGATTCGGTAAATATTACCGAATTATTACCTACATATAACTTACCGATTCTTAAATACCGAATCGGTACGGTTCGGTATTTAAGAATCGGTAATTTTTATTTACCTACATGAGGCCCTTTGTGTCCTACTAAATCTCAACAACTGAATATCAGTTTTCAGTCGTTTGCCGTACATAAAGACTCCACTCCTTGCTCGAACGAACCCAGTTGTTGCTCCGTTCGTGCGGATGATCATAAAAATATCTGTTTTCTCCGTTCCACCTTTTTTACTTGGCGGGTGCTGCCCCATTTTGGGTTAAATTTTATGAATGTTCAAATAGGGGTTATGGGGCGCACACCGTTTCTTCTGGTTGCTTGAAAATTTAAATTTTGTTTGTACTTGTCCTGGTTTGCGTGCTCGTCGGTGAAATGCCTAACCCAACAGGCATTTAGTAACAACATGAATAGGGAGGGGCACCATTATGCCCCAGACCGACCGCAGAACTGGATTGCGCCACTTTGGCTAACAGTTCATATTCTTTATTCATTTCTAATCCAATGTGAAGCCACGTAAACCATTCTCTATATGTTTTTCTTTTCATTCCACATTTTCTTTAATCCACACGCGGGATGTTATGCTATTTTCAGAATTTCTGATGTAAAAGCTGTGCCCATCCGGACCTCTTGCTCAAACACGACAAGTGCACGAATTCATCCAAAGCAGCGTTTATTTTAAAAGACCAATGCATTTCGGGCCCCAAGTGCCCTTCATCAGGGTTGCGCTAAAAATAACAATAAAACAAACATACATTACCATCACAACAATGCTTAACATCTAATTTCATCACCATGAGTCAATGCAAAATATAACATTTATTGCGTTTCCCTCACTGTTTTCCTTCATTAAACCCCCTAAGGAAAACGATTTAGATGTTACCCCTATCTTCAAGAAAAACCAATCTTCCTCCTTGCTGAATTGCCAAAAATCCCTTCTATTCTGTACAAAAATCATTCACCCCTCTTATGAATATAAAGTGCATTTAAATAATCCACATTACTCATGTCCTGCTTGGTATACTCAATCTATCCTACAAATACGTTCTTCGAACCCTCACCCCCATCATATCCCCTGCTGTCTCCACAAGTAACCTAGCACTCCTCATACTAATCACCCAGCCACTCACATCTTCAATCACCTACTAGCAATCATGCTTCCAAATGTATTCCGATACCGTCTCTCCCCATTCTCTCGCATTACTACCCTTTCAAAGAGAAGACTCATTAAACAGTTTGCAACACTCATACTCTCCCGTATACGCTAACTCACATCTTCCATTCGCTCATTCATCCGTTTTACAAAACGAGACATTCTGCTCACAACCATCAACCCAGTGATTAATCTAATAGATTCAAATACCTGCTTCGAACGCTCATGCTAATCTGTCTCCATCTTACTTTCAATGAATATTTGTACAACCTTTAGTCCAACCCTTATTTAAACCCAAGCCTCTCGAAACCACACCTCCTAATTAAGGCGTTGATTACTTTTTTCCCGCCGTGAAAACATTCGCAATATTGTCTGCTGGTTAAATCGAACTGCATTACCCATAGTGCCATATTCCCAAACATCAAAACTTTGTTATTATCATTTTAAATTCATCATTATCACATTTGGTTGTATATTAAGTCACTTTGTGTCCTACTAAATCTCAACAAATGAATATCAGTTTTCAGTCGTTTGCCGTACATAAAGACTCCACTCCTTGCTCGAACGAACCCAGTTGTTGCTCCGTTCGTGCGGATGATCATAAAAATATCTGTTTTCTCCGTTCCACCTTTTTTACTTGGCGGGTGCTGCCCCATTTTGGGTTAAATTTTATGAATGTTCAAATAGGGGTTATGGGGCGCACACCGTTTCTTCTGGTTGCTTGAAAATTTCAATTTTGTTTGTACTTGTCCTGGTTTGCGTGCTCGTCGGTGAAATGCCTAACCCAACAGGCATTTAGTAACAACATGAATAGGGAGGGGCACCATTATGCCCCAGACCGACCGCACAACTGGATTGCGCCACTTTGGCTAACAGTTCATATTCTTTATTCATTTCTAATCCAATGTTTAGCCACGTAAACCATTCTCTATATGTTTTTCTTTTCATTACACATTTTCTTTAATCTACACGCGGGATGTTATGCTATTTTCAGAATTTCTGATGTAAAAGCTGTGCCCATCCGGACCTCTTGCTCAAACACGACAAGTGCAAGAATTCATCCAAAGCAGCGTTTATTTTAAAAGACCAATGCATTTCGAGCCCCAAGTGCCCTTCATCAGGGTCGCTAAAAATAACAATAAAACAAACATTCATTACCATCACAACAATGCTTAACATCTAATTTCATCACCATGAGTCAATGCAAAATATAACATTTATTGCGTTTCCCTCACTGTTTTCCTTCATTAAACCCCCTAAGGAAAACGATTTAGATGTTACCCCTATCTTCAAGAAAAACCAATCTTCCTCCCTGCTGAATTGCCAACAATCCCTTCTATTCTGTACAAAAATCATTCACCCCTCTTATGAATATAATGTGCATTTAAATAATCCACATTACTCATGTCCTGCTCGGTATAGTTAATCTATCCTACAAATACGTTCTTCGAACCCTCACCCCCATCATATCCCCTGCTGTCTCCACAAGTAACCTAGCACTCCTCATACTAATCACCCAGCCACTCACATCTTCAATCACCTACTAGCAATCATGCTTCCAAATTTATTCCGATACCGTCTCTCCCCATTCTCTCGCATTACTACCCTTTCAAAGAGAAGACTCATTAAATAGTTTGCAACACTCATACTCTCCCGTATACGCTAACTCACATCTTCCATTCGCTCATTCATCAGTTTTACAAAACGAGACATTCTGCTCACAACCATCAACCCGGTGATTAATCCAATAGATTCAAATACCTGCTTCGAACGCTCACGCTAATCCGTCTCCATCTTACTATCAATGAATATTTGTACAACCTTTAGTCCAACCCTTATTTAAACCCAAGCCTCTCGAAACCACACCTCCTAATTAAGGCGTTGATTACTTTTTTCCCGCCGTGAAAACATTTGCAATAATGTCTGCTGATTAAATCGAACTGCATTACCCATAGTGCCATGTTCCCAAACATCAAAACTTTGTTATTATCATTTTAAATTCATCATTATCGAATCGAATCGAAAAGCTTTATTCGAGGATTTCTCATAAAAGCAGTACATACAATAATTGTTAATATCATACATCATTAAAAAGGCAATCAGTTTAAAGGAATAAAAAAGATGTATATAATAAAATAAAGTTAGCACAAACCCAGTGTAACATTCATCTAGGCGGTAGATTCCTAGGCAATGGTGCTTTGTCTAATAGACCATGCCCAACCCAAGAATTTAGCAGTTGCAACAGTCATTTGGAGACAGGAACTAGAGGAAATGATTCTCATAGCTACGGAACCCTTGAAAATGCTTACGATTCTGCAAGCCGGTGCTAACCAAATGCGCCGGGGGGCAGTGTAGGCCTTGCAGGAAAACAAGAAGTGCCCAATAGACTCCTTTGTTGTTCCACAAGCGGGACAGGAAGTGTCAGTAGACCCCCTCCACCTCCCGGTTAAAGACCTTAGGGGGAGGGCGCCTATCCTCAGTTGGAAGAAAAGTTTCCTGTCCCTTGGGTTGGTTATAGTGTCCCAAAATAATTCTAGTAAAGTGACGGACTTTACCTCCAAAAAACAGCCAGACATGGAGCCTGCATCAGATTTTCTCCATGCCTGTTCGGACACGTAGGCCGAATACAATTCCTTGATTGCATGCTTACTAGGGAAGACAGCTTCATGTGGGGATTCCCACAGCATCTTTAACCCAAGCGAACATAACAGTACTCTAAGTTTGGTCAGCCATTGGATCTTGTGGTAAACATCGGCCTTGATCACTGCTGCGAAGCCCTCAGCATAATGCTTGAGTTCTGGTGTGGTCCAGAGCCGCCTCCAATACAAGATCGGGCGTAATCTTGCCAAATCCCCTACTGCCTCCCTCCCCAGATCATATCTCATTGGGATCAGAGGTGTACTTTTAGGGAGACCGACTAGTGACCTAAAAAACGTATTCTCAGAGATCTGTATCGAGTTAAGGTTGCCAAATCCCCACAATTCTGCACTGTACAGTGCAGACCCCAAAGATTTTGCTTCATACACCTTCAAAACTGGTGCAATGGGTTTCAACCGTGATTTCCTGTGCTCAAGCCCAAGGATTCCAGACACTTGCCTATGCTTTAAGGCAGCCAATTCAATATGCTGAGCCCATCTTAGATCATCGGTTATATGGACGCCCAGATAGGTAAAGGCTCTAACTACATCCAGAGGGCGTTGACTCAAAAACAACCTGGGTCTGACACTGCGATGCGGATTAAAAAACATAAGTTTGGTCTTTACCACATTTACTTCTAGACCATAATCCCTACAGAAGTCGTCAAAAATACAGAGAGCACTTTGCAGGCCACTAGGGGTCTTGGACAGGATCAACGTATCGTCAGCGAACATCAGGATCGGAATCTTGATGCCCGCCAACGAAGGAGCGTCCACACTCGAAGCCAGCATTCTGGCTACTACCCCATTAATGAATAAAGAAAAAAGCAACGGGGCCATCGCACAACCCTGTCGCACGCCCCGTTCCACAGGGAAATCATCAGTAGTCTCGCCCTGTGTATCCCACTGTATCTTAGAGAAATTAGCCGCATGTAACCGCATGACCATGGTCAACAAGTCATCAGGCAGACCCAGGCTACTTAATTCAAACCACAACTTGGACCTAGGCACCAGGTCAAAGGCAGCCCGCAAGTCTACAAAAGCAGCGTACAAGCTGCCTCCGCCCAGCGCCACAGTCCGCCATTGGACCATAGTAAATCTGAACACTTGGTCTATCGTGCTAGTAGCCCTCCGGAACCCTGCTTGGTAGGGTAATAATGCATTATGCTCGTCCACCCATTCCATGAGTTTGTTTACAACCATCCTCCCCACGACCTTTTGTATTGTTGCTATCAAACTGATAGGCCGATAATTCCCAGGCAATCCCCTGTCGCCCTTCTTGAATATGGGAATGATGATAGCACCCCTCCAGCTCAGCGGTACCGGTGCTCCTTGGGCAACTGCATTAGCAAGGAGAAGGATGTATTTACCCCATCTATCCTTGTCATGAATAAAGAGATCAGCCGGTACCCCATCCATCCCAGGGGCTCTACCCGACGATACTACACTTAGAGCCAACAAAACCTCCTTGGGGGAAAAAAACGGCTCATTCGGGTAAACATCCTCAAACCCTTCCATCTCCCTACCTGGGTTAGGGTCTGCATATTGAGGTTTAAAGTATTTAACCCAATCCTCCTCCGGGACATTGTTGACAGGGCAATCGGGGACACCACCTCTCCCCCATCTAACAATACTCCAGAAAAGCCTGGAGTCCTTGGAGCCACAGGCTTCCAACAAGTCTCTCCAGTGCCTCTCGTCCCACTCTTTTTTTGCTGCAACTATACAGTTTTTATAGTTGCTTCTGGAACTACGAATTAACACCAGGTCCCTAGACTTAATGGCACTACCCAGGGCCAACCTTGCCGACCTGCACTGTGCGTTATACCACTTTGCAGTCGTGTTAGAGGCGCTGCAATTATTAGTCCTACCTGCCTTCTGGAAGTGAGACTTGATAGTTAAAAAGAGGTTATCATGTATTATTGTTGCTTCCTGCGACCCCTGGGTGACAGCGACAGCCTGCTCCAAAGCCTCATTAGCTCTATCCACCTCCCTGTTTATACTAGCTATAGAATCTTGGTTAGCCATTACGCGAGGCTATTTTAGCCGGCGTGTGTTGTTGGAAGAAACAGGTAGAGGGAGGCGTTCCCACGCTGTTCGAACATTCCCGCTAGACAGGGTCCACCATCCATGGGAAATACACAGAGGGTCGTGGTCACTTTCCATCCTTTGGATAACCTCCATATCATTGACCAGGTTCCATATTTCCAGGTTACACATGACATAGTCTATCCTGCTCCTACTCCGATTGTTATTAAATGTGCAAGCTCCCATCCTATCACTCTTGGTTCTCCCATTCAACGCACGGAGGCCTCTCTCCAGGCAGATGGCATTTAGACAAATAATGTCGTCGGACCATCGCTTTATCGGATCTAAATCAAGTGGAGGGACACCCCAATGCCTATCTTCATCTAGCCCTAAACAATCGTCACCTAAGGCCAGTGGTTCAAATGTACGATTAAAATCGCCAGCAATTATGATATTATTAGCCAGGGAATGGGTATCTAGGAGAGCCACCAAGGAAGCTAGGACTTCTGACTTGCCACCCTTATTACCCCTAATATATACATTGTATAGATCAAGGCACCCTAGCAGTCCCAAGTCTAGATTTATTAGTTGGATATCCCTACTCCCTGTCTCGATAACTCTTGTATTTAAGGACAGGTTTTGCCGAACCCAAATCGTCAAGCCTCCCATCGGCCGGCCCTTTTTACCCTTAGTGGCTGGCACAGAATAGTTCAGAAAGCCCTGCAGGAACATGGGTTTACACACCCATGTCTCTTGGAAGAGGCAGATATCAAAACCATTGACAAAGTCAACCCACTCTTGGAACTCATGTTTATGACGCAAGCCCGCTATATTCCATGACATTAAGCTTCCAGTACCAACCCCACCTTTGTTATGATCTTTCCTGTCTGGCACAGACGGAAGCAATGACACCCTAGGGGTTGTACTTGGACCATTTCCGTCTGTAGCACAAGTCTCACTAGCCGTCAAAATCACCTCCCTGCAAATGTTATCATGAGCAATGATGGTATCTCGTTCAATTAGGGGAGCAAACCCAACTACTTGTTTGCTAGAAGAATCAATACATTGTGGCTTCACACTGGTCACACCCCCAACCAGGGAAGACCTCAAACCCCACAACTGCTGTAATCTTCAGTCGCACCCTCCCATATCTGTAAACACATCGAACCTATTTACGGTCTCCAAGGGTGTAAATGGTCTTAGATGCTCCATTCCCCTATTAATGTTTAAATTAAATCTAGGGGGAACAATATTCCACCCAAAGGGATCAGCGACAGGTGCTGGGTGTTGTATCTGTGCGGGGCATCCCATGTCAAGAGAAGCTAAATAATTCGGGTAAATGGGTCCTTGGCCACTTACATGGGTTGTAGGGAACACCAATGATCTTGGATATAAGTATGTCAATGCACGGGGTATGATGGAATTCATTCCATTGCCCGAAGGCCAATTTAGAATATGGTCAACCACTCTAGGATCTCTAAAATTAACTACGACTAAATCACCCTCGAGATCTTTACTTCTGCCGCCCAGCCATGAGAGTCGCCTAACATGCACTATTTCTCCATTAATATTATTTGTGATAGGTCTGTATATGCTAAGCCAGTGCATGATTTTGTTTTTTAGTTGGGCGAACCCTTCCCTTTTGTTATCTGTCAATATGGGGACCCCCGTCAAAACGACCACAAAAGGCACGGCTTCAGGGGGGAGTTCAACTATTGGACCTTTGTTCGTTGGAATCCTTTTATATCTGGAGCTCCCCACCCCCTCCTGCAGATTTCTTGCAAATACATTATCTGTTCCTCTCTTCGGTTCATTAGCAGATATTACTGCTGGTTTGTTTGCCTCCGTTGGGGGAGGTAACCTTTGTTGTTGGTGTTTTCCTGGATTAAAAGGTACTGATGCAACTTTGGGGGCTTGGCTATTCGATTGTACGCCCAAGTGTAAAGGGGACAGCGCCATATTCACAACATCCCTGGTTGCAACATCCTTGCTCCTAATAGCACACTCGATGACTTCGAGACGTTTCTCCACCCTCTTAAGCCCCTCTATGATTGGAGAAACGAGGGACCTAATTAGTTGTTCCATACTATCTAGTAGAGGGGTGGGGGGAGCTGTTTTCAATGCGAAATCAGCAGAAAGGGCAGTGGGTGCAATGGTGCTAGCTTCCTTGTCAAGATAGGTAGATTTGAGGGAATTAGCTAATACAGCAGCAGGCGCCTGGTCTGTTCTAATATCCGGCTTAGAATGCCTGCCAAAATCTTTGTGGCTAATCTTAGATTTTTGGTGTTCGCCCCCTTTTCGTCTTCTTTTGCCTGGAGGGGGACCATGTGCCTTGGGCGGAATTGTTTTAGTCATCTTATGTCGCACGGGTTTACTCCTGTTAGTGGTTGAATTAGTTAAATTAACAGTTAATACACTGGGGCTAGGAGGCGTGAGATGGCTGCCAGTCTGATCAATTAGAGGGGTAGGAGTGCATATCAAATCTCGTAACAGAAGAGGAACGCTCGCAGAAGGTGTAAGGTCGTCGATGCCACTAGGACTTTCGCCACTAGGAGGGAGAGTCTGGGACATTAGATCTTTAGGAGCCCAATTTTTCAGACTTTCAACCGAGCGACGACGCTCCGCACTTCGCTCTTCCAGCATTGACTCCCTATCTAAATCAGTGAAAACCCTTGTAAAATAACTGTCAAGTGTACCAGTTAAGAACCCCCCCGGCTTTTCTACAATAACATTAGCCAAGCTCTGAGCCATGACAACAGTGCAGAGAAACAAATCTATACAACACAATGGGGACGTTAGGGAATTGGCCCTGCCCGGCCTCTTACGGCCTCTGAGGGCCTAAGAGGACCCGCCCTTTGCCCGGGGAGTGCCCCGCAGTCGTCCCGCTCACGCGAGGACAAGTGTGGGTTAAATAGGCAAGGGGAGGAGCCGGGAAGAGGAACCAGGTGCGTAAGGTGAGTGGTAAACAAAGCACCCTGGTCCTCGCAGTCCCGTGTGTAAAAGATAGTCAGTAAAATGAGCCCCCCGTGCCTTTAAAAATCGGCTTGCCACCAAGCGCTGATCACATCCACGATAATGGCCCAACCGATGAGTGTAGCAGAGTCCAAAGCCTTCGAGCGGCACCCGCGAAACAGGGGCCGCGAGGCGTAAAGTACTTGCCGGGGGCGGAGCCGGGGAGAGGAACCAGGCGCGTGAGGTGAGTGGTGAACAAAGCACCCTGGTCCTCGCAGTCCCGTGTGTAAAAGATAGTCAGTAAAATGAGCTCCCCGTGCCTTTAAAAAATCAGCTTGCCACCAAGCGCCGATCACATCCACAAAAATGGCCCAACCGATGAGTGTAGCAGAGTCCAAAGCTTTCGAGCGGCAAACCACAGTACCAGGTTTATACGTAGCCACCTATGATTAACATACATACCCACTGTCACACACCCTTTAATCCAAAAGATAAAGCCAACTCCAGCACCAGGTGATTGTTCTCATTACCAGGAATAACTGATAGTGTAGTAAAAAAAAAAATAGATCACCAGGGAGTTAGAGATCACTGATCCTCGTAAGTTCCAAAAGAGCACCAAAATGCCAAAAATGTCAAACCAAGGACTCCCAGTATACCAGCTGGCCAAGTACTACAGTTCGGTAATCCTGGGTAGCATAACCCCAAAGAGAAGAAGGAAGCAGAGCCTCTTTACCCGGGCATCCGTAGCAGAATGGGGGGGGTGAGGAGGGTCACCGTAGCGGCCGCAGGACCAGGCGACCAGCGCTATCAGCAGTCAGCAGCAGGTGTTGATAAATCCAGGCTGCGCTATGTAGATCATGACCCAATGAGCAAGGTGGAGGGAAATATTAAGGTTGAGGTGCTCCCCCCTGTCGGCAGTACTTTATAGGACACAGCAACAAAGATAAAGCCAAAGGGTTCTCACCGCCGGAGCTCCAAAGCCTGGGTGCAGGACATGAGTAATGTGGATTATTTAAATGCACATTATATTCATAAGAGGGGTGAATGATTTTTGTACAGAATAGAAGGGATTGTTGGCAATTCAGCAGGGAGGAAGATTGGTTTTTCTTGAAGATAGGGGTAACATCTAAATCGTTTTCCTTAGGGGGTTTAATGAAGGAAAACAGTGAGGGAAACGCAATAAATGTTATATTTTGCATTGACTCATGGTGATGAAATTAGATGTTAAGCATTGTTGTGATGGTAATGTATGTTTGTTTTATTGTTATTTTTAGCGCAACCCTGATGAAGGGCACTTGGGGCCCGAAATGCATTGGTCTTTTAAAATAAACGCTGCTTTGGATGAATTCTTGCACTTGTCGTGTTTGAGCAAGAGGTCCGGATGGGCACAGCTTTTACATCAGAAATTCTGAAAATAGCATAACATCCTGCGTGTAGATTAAAGAAAATGTGGAATGAAAAGAAAAAAATATAGAGAATGGTTTACGTGGCTAAACATTGGATTAGAAATTAATAAAGAATATGAACTGTTAGCCAAAGTGGCGTAATCCAGTTGTGCGGTCGGTCTGGGGCATAAGGGTGCCCCTCCCTATTCATGTTGTTACTAAATGCCTGTTGGGTTAGGCATTTCACCGACGAGCACGCAAACCAGGACAAGTACAAACAAAATTGAAATTTTTAAGCAACCAGAAGAAACGGTGTGCGCCCCATAACCCCTATTTGAACATTCTTATATTCACATTGCCATATATCTTCTTATTGCTATTATGTTTAATTACTTTTCATTATTATGCATAACTGTTTAACTTCCTTATAATATTCCCCTCCCTCCCTTCCCTCTCTTTACTCCCCCCTTCTTTTAAAAACTCTAAAATGTTAAAATGCATTTATTCTAAGTACGTTTTGAAGGTTTAATTGGTCTCGTAGATGTACCTATTCTTTTTTTTTTATATATTCAATACACCTTAATTTGGCATTTTTACGGATTGACCTCTGTTTATATAATATTGTACTGATGTTTTACACTGCTTACTATTTCAATAAAGCATTCTAAACTGAAGGGAAAAATCACCCATTTGCCTGAGGCTCTAGTTTTCCAGCTGTATGAAAAAACTTTAACCTCCCATTGACCACGGTGCTGGGGCCGGGTATTCTGCCTCATAGTCACAGTTTGGTGCTGGTGGTCACTCTGCCATGATTCCTGGTAGATCAAGCTCTAATTGAGCCCACAAAGGGTTTGTTTTTGGTGTCATTGTGTTTTGCTCTCCATATTCCTGAAGAGGCTGCCTCTGTCATAAAGTTCTCCTGTTGCCACATGTATTGCTTCCTGTACCCTGAAAGAGCTGCTACTCTCCTGAAGTTCTCATTGTACTAATTGCCAAAAAGAAATGAAATGTGAACAATTTGAGGACATACAGAATTTGAAGTGTCTGTTTTCTTTTTTCTTTTCTCCCACACGTATACTTGTTTGCCAGATATTGATAACACTCTCAGTCTAGATTGCCTTCTTTACACCAATCCTGGGCCAGATTTATCGAGGCTTTGCACTGGTGCAAAGTCAAAAAAAGTGACGCAAACCAGCACAAAGCCTAGATGAACTATTTAGCGCAAATCTAGATCTGTGATGAAAAGTATCCCTGAAGAAATGCACAATAATACTACATGCTGTGTTCCATTCAGTGCTTTAAATGGGGAGAAATAAGTGCAGGTACTCATCAAATTGAGCTAGGGGGCGGGGCAAGGGGCGGAGCTGAGGGCTGGGTATGATTATATAAAGACACTACTGCCATCTGTCAAGTAATCATTTTGCCCTTGAATTACACTTATCAATAGTCTTAAATTGCCTGCATTTAAAGGGACATGTTAGTTACAGCAGTTTCAGCACACACCAAAACATATGATAAATGTATGAACTTAAAGTGGTTAACTCCTCACAAAAAATTCAATGAAGGCCAAAGAATGTGTTATGTTTAGTCCCTGCGTTTTGTAATATTTGCAGCTTCAGTTCTTATTTGTTTTATTAGGTACAGCATTGATACATTCTCTTGCCCATGAGCACGTGCTCCCACACAGGCACAAGAACAAGCAGACATGCACACACAAAACATTCCTCACATTTTCTTTAAAATACCTTCACATAATGTCCAAATGCTCTCTCTGTCGCTTACGCACTCACACACAAAAGCAGACATTCACTGGCACAAAAGGCTCACAACAGAATTAAAAACGTTGTTTGCAATTCCTACCTCCCACAGCTTTCTTCTTGCAGTCTCTCGGTCAGTTGTCTGGACTTTCAGTGCCTGCACAATTTCACACCTGTGATTTACAGTGCAGGGTGTGATCGGACCCTATTACTCACAGTGTGATACTGAGCTTGTTCCCCTGCCACACTAACAAAATGTAATGAGCCGCTGCTGAATGATTCAGCAGCGGCTCGGCACAGGGCTACGGTGGCGCTTTGACTGAGAGTGGCGTTCAGGCAGCCTCATCCTCAGTAGTACAAGTACTACTGAGTCTACCAGTCATGAGTACCGGTGAGCTCCTTGGCAATGAAAAAGTGCCGGTACTCAGGAGGTTAAAAATAAAAAGGGCCGGTTCTCAGTACCGGTAAATACCGGCCCAATTAAAGCACTGGTTCCACTGCTTGGAATCAACGCGGCGTTCCATGGTGGTACCTGGGAGCTCCCTTGCAACTACCCTTGGTTTTTGACGCAAAGCCCAATTGACTGAAAATAAACTTTCTCTTTTCAACCCATAAACAAAATCATACCGCAAGAAACAAACACTCACCTTGGCATATGTTCACAGAGCTCAGGCTTAATCTGAAATACAATATGCCACACATAAGAATGATACAATAAAAGTACTAATGCTAATTGTTAAAAAATGACCAATAAGATGCCACAACTAACCTCGATTCCAATGCAAGCAACAGTCCGACGATGGAACAAATCAACTAGAAATCAAAAAAATCTAAAAAACTCCAGTCTATGGGAAGCAGAACAAGAACCCGCAGCTCTACATATGTGAAGCTGGTTATGATGATATGATGGGTTGCTGCACATCATTCCCTGCCTGCAATCGTATACACCGATAAACAGAATGCACATGCAGAACAACAGCAAACAAGGCCCAATTAACTATAGGTTAAAATCAAATCAGGTGTTTGTTAAGTGCGACTACTCACCCGTAAGGGTCTCAAGGCGCTGGGTGTGGGGGGGTTCGCAGGTTCCAGTCCATCAAGGAGGAGGTCTGTCGAAGAGCCAGGTTTTGAGGTTTCTTACGAAGATGGGGAGCGATGTTATCTGTCTGAGGTGGAGCGGAAGGTCGTTCCAGGCTCTGGCCGCGAGGAAGGAGAATGAGTGGCCACCTGATCTGGTCTTTCTGGTGTGGGGGACCACTGCGTAGGAGAGCTGGCTTGTTCGTAGGGTCCTTTGGGGTGCGTGGAATTTGATTCGGCTGTTCAGGTATGCTGGATGTCGTGGAGGGCCTTATGAGCTTGGGTTAGCATCTTGAAGGTGACTTTAGCTTTGATGGGGAGCCAGTGGAGTCTTCACAGGTGCTGGGAGAAGTGGCAGTGTCTTGGCAGGTTGAGGACCAATCTTGCAGCGGCGTTTTGGATGTTCTGTAGCTTGCGGGTGAGGTTTTTGTTTATTCCGGCATAGAGTATATTGCCGTAGTCGAGCCTGCTCGTGACCAGGGCGTGAGTGACGGTCTTTCTGTGTTCGAGGGGGATCCATTTGAAGGTCTTACGTAGGAGGCGGAGGGTGTGGAAGCAGGAGGACGAGACGGAGTTGATCTGGCGGTCCATTTTGAGCTCTGAGTCCAGGATGAATCACAGGTTGTGTGTGTGGTCCGTGGGGGTAGGCGGGCTTCTGAGGGCGGGGGGCCACCAGGTGTCATTCCAGGCATCTGGGGTTGGGCCCATGATGAGTACTTCCGTTTTGTTGGTGTTTAGTTGTAGGCAGCTGTTTTTCATCCATTTGGCGACGGCTTCCATGCCTTCTCGAAAGTTGTGTCTGGCGGTGTTGGGTTCGTTGGCTAGGGAGAGGATGAGTTGGGTGTCGTCTGCGTATGACACAATGTTGAGTCCGTAGGTTCTGACGATGGGGGCGTCCATATGCAGCTTTAACCTCTTCAATGCCCGTGACGAGCTGGACTCGTCATGGGCCGCGGTGGCGCTGTGCCCATGACGAGTCCAGCTCGTCACAAACCCCGCCCGCTAATTCAACGGCCGGCACAGGGCGGGAAAAGGGGCGGGCACTGAAGGGGTTAAGTGACACTTTGCAACAGAAAATCAACTTTAGTGCACAACAGGAATTTTTTAGGGGAATGTTGACAAGAGCATGGTGCCAAATGCTGGTGTACTGTGAAATTCCAAATAACTGACAATAATTGCAGAGGAGCATCAGAGGGCAGGACAGCGCTACCACCCTCCCCAGTTTCCATTCAGAGTCAGATCCCACTGAAGAACCAAGACCCGGCTGTACATGGAACCCTAACACCAACTGAAAGCAAGTGCAACCATTGGGCACGTGGAATACTGCCTGGTATTACCAGCCTCAGGGGTATGTAAGGTGCAATTCCTGTGAAATTTTACACGACTGTTGTCTGCAAGTAGAAGTTATAACGTAGAGTGTAACTTGGGGACCCCTCACTTGGCTTTCTGCAGCTCAAGGTTGTGCTAAACTGGTGTTTTTTGCACACGCATGGCTGATGGTGTCTCTACGTGAATTAGGCGCTGCAGGTTTCGTCTGATTAGTGCACAGCAGCGCTGTTGGTTTTCACGGATTGCTGCGCTGCTCCTTTGGCTCACATCTGGGCCCATGATTAGCAGAAGACTTGAGCGTAGCAGTAAATGAAGACATCAGTTGCACCCGTGTAAATGATGAGCATGGATTAGTCTCGGACAATGCAGGGAGCGATGCTGGAAGCCTGGGGAGCGGGTGATTATCGCTTCTCCAAGGAGCACGAGGCATTGTGACAAGAAGACGCTCCGGGAAGCACACAGACGAGCCGCGGTCGCTGGAGGGGACACATTCAGAACATGGTCGCGCATTCTTGGCACGCAGGGCCCGTGCCTCCGCGAGAGGCACCGGTGTCAGGAAGGCACCCGTTCCATTCTTCGCCGGCCTGCCATCATTAGCTCGTCCCAGGGGCCGGGCCCGAGCAGCCCTCTCTCTCTTTGTCCCCAGTATCTCGGGAGACGTCTAGAAATGCCCACGAGGAATGCCAGCTCTTTGTGCGGCCTGTCCCAGGATAATTCGGGTCCTGACATTCCCACAAGCAGGGCTGGGGTTCTGTTCACACCGCGTTGCATGCTGGGATCTTCTGCTCCTTGGGCAGTGGAAAGAGACGCGGCAACTGAACATTTGTGGGAACTTGGAGTTACTCGTTGTACCAGACCTGTTTATTCATTTTCATGACATTAGCAAGAAAAGAATGAAGCATGAACTTCAAAGTAGGAGCACTGGGTGTAGAGCCAGCAATCACAAGCCGACAGACACTTCATGAACTTGGGCGAGACTGACGAGGCACTTTATCAGTGAAGTGCTTCGAAGCCCAGGCAAGGGCACAACATATCCAAAGCCATTGCGCATGGGCTTTGCAATATGCAATATAAGATATGAAACCAAGGCTCGTGCATAATGTAGAAAACGTAATTGGATGACATATGGCGCCGTGCCCATGACAACACTTAGCTAGAAGAAGCGAAAGCGTCATGCCAAGCTGTGACCTTCTACTTCCTGGAGACTGTAAATCATTGCCAGTGCTAGCTCACGTCCCCTACTTGCTGTGACCTGGGTAATGTGTAACAGGAATAGCCGAGAGCTTACCTGGGTCCTTGGCAAGGGCAACATAATTAATCTTTGTATCCTACACTTGTCAATTTATCAACATTCACTCTAATCGGTCAAATAAAGCAGACCTCACCTGGGTGGAAAAGCTGGACATTCCCACCGCGGTGGGAGGCTGTCAGCTCCATTGAAAATAAGTCTTTGTACGACGTGCTTGGCTTACTTTTCACAATATAGTCTTTTTCTCCTCCCTCATCTTCCTTATCCCAATCCTTACAATTTGCTTATCCTAGCTGAAGAAATTTTTTTTTTAAAGTGCCTGGCTCTATACTGCTCCCCCTACCCTTCCGGTAGGCCCTGCCCTTTCCTTGCCCTAGAAAGGAAGTTCCCCCCTCCCTACTTCCTGTCTTACATTCCTGTTGCCTACCAGTATGTTGTTTTCCAAGCTGAAGGAAATCACTTTTTATTTTTTATTCAGTATTCATATTTGGACTGGCTTTAATGACCCTTTTTATATTTCTGACCTATTATCTTGATTGCCTGTGCGCGCTGGCCTTCAGACAGCACATAGTGTTTTTTATATCAGTAGGGTGGTATGCGGAGATGACCTGCCTTAGCTGTCTAACCTGTGGGCTGCCTCTTGGCATTGCCACTCAGCTGTAAGCTCGGTCGCTGGAAGCGCAGCGTGCCATTTAAGATCATCGCAGTCATAGGCATGTGTCCTTTTGGCAAGGGCGAGAGTTCTGGAGATACTGGTTGTTAATATTTACGCCCCCAATGAGCTGATTATGACATGGTAGTAGTGTCATGAATGGTGGGCATAGCCTCGGGATCTGGACTCCATGGAGACCATAAAAACAAAAAAATTACTTTGCTCTCAGTCGATGAATGATTTCTGTTACCAGCAGTATCAACTCTGACAAATTACTTCCTGAACTGGGTCAATTCTGTACTATAAGAAATTGGTGAATTGGCTGAGGAGGGTTGAAGCACCACTCAAGGAACAACCACAAACCTTGTCACGGTGAACCACAAATGTCACTAAATTAACCCGTGCTTAGCCCTCTGGTAGCTTGGTACAAATCAGTCAGGCTTGTGTAAAGTGTAAAGTATTTATGCAGCACACAAACAGTAATACAGTGAAAACAAAACACAAGAAAAATACCAAACCAATTGCCAAAAACAGAGTACATTTTAATGAATAAAATGATACCAGAATAACAAAAATCCAATCAGCGAACCAGAGATATGCACTTTCAAAGTTTTTGGTAGATATAGCATCTACAAGCACAAAGTGCTTGTAGACCAGTCATCTGGTTGTACTAGAACAGGGGAAAGTCACAAGATCAGTCTGACTGCAATGGAAAGCGGGCTGTACCAGGGACCGGGTAAGTCCCGCTGAAAAAGTTACCATCTCAAAGTCTGACTCGAGAGTTACATTCACAGTAGAGGAGGCCACCAGGAGTAGGTGGAGTGCTGCTGCTGATTGTTGCTGTAGCGCGAAGTGCAGACTGGGCAGCATGGGCTGTCTTTGCTGAACTGAGCCAGTCAGGCATCATGGACAGTCGTTGCTGGAGTTTCGCATTTACAGTCAAAATGGGCTGTTGTTGATGCACAAATTGCAGATCCTGCATTTTTGGATGTCACTGGAGGTTGCTGTAGCGTGAAGAGTCGGGTTAACCAGGGCTTCACATTGGTGGTCGTCACGGGCGGCAGAGTTCTGTGCAAATGGGCGCGTTTGCAGCCATAAGGAACACTTCAGGATTTCACCTTCCTTCATAGGAGGAGCTCAACTGATGTCCGCTAAGGGTGCTAGATCTGGGGAGGCTCCTGTTGGGGATCAGGAACTCACTCCAGCAGAGGCCAGCAGGGCTCAGGCAGGTCCAGTGCAGAAGGGCAGCTGGGCTGTTGCAGGAAGGCCTCTGAAGCTTGTTGTGTCCCTGTAGTTCATACAGGAGGTCAGCCAGCTGACCCTTGGAGTCACTCGTGTTAGCCTAAATTGAAAGGAGCAGGTCAATCTTCCTTCTCAGAGAGCAGGACAGTCCTGCGTACATGCAGTACCGTACACTAGGGACTTACAAGTACATTAAATGTGCCAATCAGGTGTAAGCCAATTTTACCACATTTGAAGGAGAGATCAAAAGCACTCAAGATAGTTAGCGGTAGTAAAGTGCACAGAGTTCTAAAAGCCAGCCAAAATTGGTTCGGCCAAAGAAGGAAAAGAAGGCAAAAAGTTTGAGGTGACCCAGCAGAGATGGCCAAGCCCAATGTGTAATTTCTCCATATTAGCAACCATGGTCTCCTCCTCGTCCTCTTGTTTCACATGGGCTTCCAGTGTTGGATTGATATGTTCAATCTTTTTTCATATAAAGTGAGAGGTGGCAGGTTGTTTGCTTTTCATGAAATCTGTTTTATTTTCTTTAGCATATTTTGAAATTGTGACCTTCCGTCTGCCTCTGGGATTTTCTTTGGCTGATTCTTTTCCCCTGAATTGATACACAGGGCGTTCCTGCTCTGGTCCCTTCACAATCAAATATACTAATTTCAGTATTATATTCTTCTGTTGCACCGGCATAAAAAGTTGCATTGAAAGTTTTTGTTGCTTCCTTCTAATTTGACCAGTCATGCATGACCCATCTTATTGTTTACTACTTTTTGTGACTTCTGTTAAAGGTGCACTTGAAGGTCCTGCTACTTTATAGGAGGGTGGAAGGTCACTTAATATTCATCATGTATCACAGCCTTAGTGCTTATTGTCTGTAATTTGATTTCAGTGTTTCAATGTGCTTCTACTTGCTTTACTTTGCTGCCATTTGGGGGCGGCATCTAGAGGATGTAACCATTTTCTTACATCAGTAATTACCTTTCTGGAGTAGTATGTTGTCATTGTCCACATATAGGGAAAAGTACTTAAGAAATAAGATTACTCTGTATTTTTCCCATGTCAATCATGCCGCAACCCCTCCCTTCTCCTTGCTGGGTTCTTGGAAGTTTTTTAATTCTTGACTGTGCTTGCAATTCTTTGAGTGCCAGACTGGCCTGGCATTTGAGTCGGTCAATGTTGTCAATATCATATGGGCACCATCCTAGGTGGAGTTCTTACTAACATTTGCTACCCCGCATCTCTTTATGGTTACTTTTGGCTGCCAAAAATAGATATTATCTCCACTGAGCCTTGCAGTACTCGGTATTCTAACTGCAGTACCAGCTCCTCTCGTCGTGCTTGGACATCTATGTTCCAGAAGAGCAATATTTGCTGCATCAAAGTCACCAGCAGGCACCACATTGAAGGACTTAAGTAAAACTGAGCTCAGTCAACTCACTGACTCACTAATAGATTATTTTGTCCTCTCAAGAACGATGAAATATGCCCGTTGGGTATAGAATTCAACTTCCTAAGTGATCCTTCATAAAATAGTTTTCACATTGTTATTCATAGCATAAATAAAGTGGTGCATAATATTAAATGGCATTTAGGTAACTCTTTTCTTACCTCCATATGCTTCAATATTATCATTAGTCAAGCAATTGCTGAAAACTGTGAGGCATATTCTCAAGGATCTATCGCCGAGTTATCGGCACATTAGCGCAGCCAAAGTCGCGATAAATTCATTGCACCATTCATAAGCTGGTGCTAACAGCCCATATCACCAGTTTTCCTGCGATAGCAGCCGCAAAAAACATCTCCACGGATGAGACCGGCAACTAACGCTAATGAGATGCAGAGTAGGCGTTCCCGAGCCAAAAGCCGCGACAACACCACTCCACAAAAATATCAACGACCAGCCAGATCGGCGATAAGATCACAAAACATGCAATAAGGTGCGTTAGCAGCATGAAATTAATACCTGCTCTGACCTGGTGCAAAGCCGGATGACAACCTGCAGCATAAAGGGAGCCCAGAGCCACACCTGAAGAACAACAGATGCCATGGAGCTACTCATCATGCAGCTCGGAGCCCCAACAGGGCCACAGCACCCACCCACCGCTACCACCCCCAGGACCGCCACCTGCCCCCGGATCCCCACCCCCCCCGGACCACCACAGAGGCAGCGCAGACAAAGACAGCGGGCCTTTTTTTTACTACTGTTGGGTGTGTTGGTTTATGGCGCTCGCATGAATTGCACTATAATTATACATACACTTCTATTACTGCGGTGTCCTTGAAAAGGGGAGACACACCCTGCTTTCCCTAATTACCAATCCTTGGACTGATAAAGAAAAACAATTCACTGAATTTCAAGGCACACACCACAATATCACAACACAAATGTGTATTAATCAATTAAAGATAGAATGAACTCAATATTTCCATTCTTCGGTGTGTTCTTTTTTATTTATCTTTAGCCACAAGCCAACGCTTTTCCTCGCAATGGGATTACCCTTGCGGCTTCATCAGGGCTAAAAATACAATAAAAATACCACTTTTTTAATACATAATTTAACACTATGTTAAAAATAGGTTGCAATGTTATACACCCAGTGCAGCACAAAAATCAATACATTAGACTTAGTGAATATCAACCCCATTATGGAAAATATTTTTACAAAATTCTCATAATACAAATTGATTCTTCATATGTACTTGAATTCCCTAAGGAATTCTAAAATATTGGACTATTGGTGTGGGCAGAGACTGCTGATAGTGCTCCCTCACTGAACACAAAACACCCATTGTGCATAAGGTGCTGAAAATCTAATTTCATATATACATTTATCATACCTGCCAAATGAGTAATTCTAAAAGTAGATGAGAAACCTAAGGAGTAAAACGAGAGCATCAAAAAGGGTACCCATGTGGATAAAAGCCGGTATAAAGCCTTTAACAGCAACTGCAATATAAATAGTACTATGTTTAAATTTAACTCGCTTACCTCCTTTATCCTGTATTTTTCTGGAGGTCTCTTACTGATTTTCAAACTATGTCCCCGTTATATGTTCCAATTTTAAATTCCTGTATCCTGGAGTTTAAAACCCTGTGAACAATATCACAGCAATGAACCCGTGTTTAACACAATTACTTCCACAGTAGATTTATAAGTCCACCGCAGCTTAAAGTCTTTCACTTCTTACCTTGTGGTCATAATCTGCCATCCAGGATAAATCCACGCCTTCACTAGAGGTGTCTATCTATCATAGACCATCCTTCAATTTGCGCACTTTATCATGCGGTAAATATCTAAAACAAGAAAGAAGATAAATATATCTATATCTTACTACGCTTCTTGATCCAAATTTCGTGAAAATAACTCGAATCACCCAAGAGCTTTAGTCCTTACCTCAATCAAATACGAATATCCCGCGTCGAATGCCCGAATACAGGTCACAACCTTTTACGGTTCCTACCTCTTATTTCCAACATGAAGAGCAAAAACGGACTCTGACGTCAGAATCGATAAAATTACAGGAACCATCTTAGACTGGTGTAAATCCCACAATTCGGATCACCCATGCAATGATAATGCAATAGAAAAGCAGGAGAAAAACAAGCAAATGGTCCCGCGTTACTTCGCGATTGCCCGGTTACAGGTCGAGAAACTTTGCATTTCCTGCTTGTTAGTTCCGATTTGAACATTGAAAACGTTTTGCTTGTACATGAGTACGTTTTGTTTGGAAGTATTTGTGTTAAACACGGGTTCATCGCTGTGATATTGTTCACAGGGTTTTAAACTCCAGGATACAGGAATGACCGACGTATGGCAGTACAGCGTAGGGGTGTGGTAATTCGACATGTGGCTCAGGGCATGGTTGAGTTTAGGTCTTGACAAAGAGGTAACTGATGCGTGTGTCTCTGGTGTAGTGTCTGCGCCACCCGTCACACATTGTGCAATGTTGCTATGTATCATGCCCCCGGAGTGTGGCCTCGGCCAAGGGGTACATGAGGGTGAGCAAGCACGCCAGGGGTCCAGGATCATACATGCCAACTGTTGTATGTGCCGCTATTTCGGCAGCATAAGCCAAAGGTCTACCCTCAACCGCAGGGCGAGTTCAGCCAGGAATGTACTCTACATCTGTGTCTGCCCTGTCCTTACCATAGGCCTACACACATGTGGCTACACACCTTCAGCACACAACATTACTGTGTCGTTGTCAGACTTGTGGACATGCGCAGACGGGCATGACAATGGCATGACAATGGTGTGCCGTAGGGGTGCAAGTGATGCTACCGCGCTCCGTGCACTGGTGGATAGGCTCTGGGGAAGGGAGGAGCAGCAGTGAGACTATGTAATTCACATTGATTCCGTTCATTTGCAACAAGCAGCACATGTCATACAAGAATCACAAAGTAACACATATCACACACCAATGAACCAGTGAGCCTGCCAACACATCATGCAGAACCAACTGTTGACTTAAGCCTGCACTGAGTCAGGTGACCAAGAATATACACTCTGCGCTTGGATGATGACACCCATCCGAGCCTCGAACACACAGCCCCAGAGGTAGTACAATGCGGCTCACAAACGCACCAGGGGCATCGCGCACATTTGGCGTGTTGAAGTCATGTTTCAGGTGCCTGGACGCCACAGGTGGAAGGCTCCTGTATTGCACAACATATGTGTATGCAGCAAGGCACCATGGATACCAGTTCCAGATGCACCGGACGATGATGATGAAGATGAGGCAGGTGGACCACACCCCATTGCAGCCGCAGCAGGAATAGCCCGCAGGGACACCATCATTGCAAATTTCTTCAGATGAGCACGTCACATTGTGACTGTCCTTGGCAATCATGGAACAGTACAGAATGACCAGAGGCGCAGCATGTGCAAATAAATGCATTCCAAAATTACATTCACTAAGTGCATGTCACTCATCTGTACAGGCACATCACTCAGACAAGTGTGAGTGCAACATGTGTTGATAACGATTTTATGATGTGTTCATAGATGGTGGGTGTGTCACCTCTGGGCAGAGAGGCTGTTTGGGGTGTCACGTATTCGAACTGCCAGTCCTGTGTGTCACAGTTAGTAGGGTGTCTCACTCTTTGGCGTTTCACATGTGTCCAAGGTTATTCCATTTTGGCTGCCATTTGTGACCTACAGGTGACAACAGGGCTCCTTTTGGGGTCAGTTATGTACCACCATGATGCAGGGATGCCCCCTGTGACTCAAGTCCCACAACATGGGCAACATATTAGTAAGCGGGAGTCACTGCCCCTACATTCGTCCACACTGTCATAATTGATTGATCATGCCAATGCAGGTGGGGTTTCTTGTCCCTCTGCAATTTGATGGGGGATGTTGTTTCAATGTGTGTTCCATGCATGTGTCTGCATTGGCACAGTTTACATGCAGACTGCATGTCAATGTACATTGTGACTGTGAGGAGATGTCTATGTGATGCAGGACAATGGTCATTTGTTCTACGGCACTGATGTGGGGTTGTGCTCGTACATTGTCATCTCACCATTTTTGTATTCTGCTTTTATAGTGCATTTTCCCGCATGACACGTGGGAATTGCAGTCCTGTCGCCAGTTTTCGCTGGTTTTTGTATCGCTATTGGCCTCATCGCAGCTTTTTTTGTATTTGTGTTTCGCATTTTTGCGGCGTTGTGTTGACTTTATTGCGGACATTTGACGCGCTATCATGAGCCTATCGCATGGTACCGCCAGCTTGGGAATACCACGTTGTAACAGTGTGATTTTCCTGCGATAGACTGCAATGTGAAGAGTTGCTTTAAGCTGATTTTGAGGTAGTTATCACACGTTCTTGAGAATATCCCCCTGTGAGTTGATCGACTCTTGCTCCTATATTTTTTAATGTCTTCCATGTTATTTTACTAAATACGTTGTTAAGAAGAGCTACTTTTAATTGGTTAGGAAAAGTTTTATTTTTAGGTGGAGAAGACTTTCTCTGTGCTAAAAACATTTCCCAGCCTCCAAATACTTGGCCAGACTGTAATATTTAAGTGTCCAGGGACATTTACCTGTCTTAATTATTTTGGAGTATCTGCTTGGTCAATTCCGAATCTCATGGTTCACAATGCAGAGATTACAAGGTTCCTCCAACGTCAGCCTGTCTTACAACTTAAACAGGGTATACAATAAGGTCCGTAGACAATTGTTAAAATATCATATATCATTCGGTACCAAACCTGAAGTACTATTGTACAAAAAATGAATTTCATGTATTTACGAAAGGCTGACTTCCTTTTAGGTATAGATTTATCCACCATCTTAAATTTTAAATAAATTGTATATAAAGGAGATCAAAAATCAATGTGTAACTATAATGCATTCGAATCTGATAACTTATTGCACTGAAATTCCTATAAAAAGCTGGAAGATGGCAGCATAGTTTGTAAAAAGAGAATGGAGTACCTTTTAATGTTTTTACAGTAAATTCACTGTTAATAAACCTCAAAGTGGGGGTTGTGGTTTCAACACCGGACATGATGGCGGCGTGACGACGGAGCTCCACGCTGAGGGTATTTCAATGTCTCCGTTTCAAGTGGAGAACGCCTCGGTACGGGAGTATGAAAGAAATGCCTGCTGTTAACAGAGCAGTGAGAAGCCTCCAGTTCTGTTTCAGGTGTGGAGTTTCCCCGTTTTCAGCCTTTTTCGGCGAGATGCCCCGTTCCCTTTGAATATCGGCCGCCATTTTGTGCTCTAAGATCCCTGCTTTCTCTTGAATGTTTCTCTCAACGTGCATTCCTCTCTCAACTTCTGACGAAAGGAAAACTTATGGCTGCCCCTTTAAATGGACTTTTTCATGGTTCTCTTTACCTGAGGTTTTTTCTGCGGCTTTGAGGTTCTGATGTCACTTGGTTCTTCAGTTATGGCCGCCATTTTGTGATTCCCTTTTCTGCACTGCGTCATTTAATCATTCTGGATAATGTTTTTCCTCAATTGACTGATCCCGCGGTTGTTCACTATATCGCTGCTCTATCAATTGCTGCAACAATTTGTGGACATATTTGGAAAGGTTTTGAGTTGCCTTTTTTTCCACATGTTTGCATCTCAGCTTGTCTTCAAGAGTATGCAACCACCACTTCCTTTTTACTTTCGTGCTAGATGTTTTGTGACTTCTTTTTTCAGATATCTCTTTTCTTATGGGTTGACCCTACTCATCATTCTACAAGAACTTAGTAATTCTCATTATGTCACTATTTATCACTACTCCTAATGTTTTTGGTTGACTGCGAAGGTGACTCAATGACCTTTTCATAGATTTGAGAGTAAATCTCTTTGGATGTTTTAAAGTTCAATATTGCTTTTTCCTGTTTCCTGTGTTTTTTCTATGGGAAGACTAAGAACTCTTAAGCTTACTACTTCATCCAAACTCACTGCGCCATCAGATTCTGAATCCCCTCCTAACAAAATGGAGGATGTTTTGTCTCAAAACCTGATCAGGTGTCAGGTACCATTCCAAAATCACACCTATCAAGTAAACTACCTGCAATCTCCACCAAGCGACCGAAAAAGAACCCTCCGTCTCCAGTAAACTCATCCTCGGCTTCCATGGATATAATCCTTGAGGAAATTCGTGCTCTGAAACCTTTCATTGAGGAGACCAATAAAACTTTGCAGCATTTGGATGATAAATGGTCCTCACTGGATTCGTGTATGCTTGTTGTGGAACAGAGAACAGATTCTTTGCATGTCTCGTGCTCTCAAATTTCCTTTCTGGAATCTGAGATTGCCATGCTTAAGAAACAGTCGGAAGATTTAGAAAATCGTAATCGCAGGAATAACCTCAGAATTTATGGTCTTCCCGAGAATACAGAAGGTTCCGACCCAACTGTCTTTTTTCAAACATTCTTACCTAAATTCTAAGACCTTCCTCCTACAACTCTTCTCAATAGCCAGAGGGCTCATAGACTTGGACCCAAGATCTCTGCAAAACCCGGAGGAGTCCTCATGTTTTTCATGCAATATACAGACTTTCTCCAAGTCTTGTCTGCAGTCAAATCCAAAAAAACACTTTTGGGAGGGTCAATGCCTATTTTTCTCTCAAGATGTGGCTAACGTTACAGCTGAATGTTAGAAAAAATTCCTTGATCTTCATCCTCAACTGCGATCTCTAAATGCCAGATTTGGACTTATCCATCCCTACCTTTTCAGAGTCTCCTATAAAGAAAAGCCTACCACATTTGATCCAGCTGTTCTGCAGGAATTCCTTCATCAACATGGAACTGTCGCGATGGACACTTCAAAGCCTACTTGACTTATTATTTTACTTCATTTTGGCTGATTGTTTTCTCATTCATAAAACTCTTTGATTGTTATTCTGTTCATACATTGGTTTTATATAATGTATTAACCTGTTGCTCTTACTTATTGTTCTTTCTTTCCTTTACGTTGCATGTTTTATTTAATCTACATCTCGTATCCCTTTTCTTATACAGGTTTAGATCTTCTCCCGTTATTGCCTCCCTTTTGATCTCCTTCCTTTTGTCGAAGTATTACCCATGGACCCCTTGTGGGCTGGGCGTCGCTCTGATGGTGGCGTCGTCATCTTCTGGTGTATCCATCCCCCACTTCGTGTTGTGTTGTAGGTATATCCTTCAGTCGTCATGTGTATGACATGTACTGTCTCTTTGTTCTCCGTCTTATTCTTCTCTTTTTGACATTCTTTTCTAAGGCATCTTCTCTTTTTCTCCCCTTTACCTTCTCGATTGGTTCATATGTATATGGTTGATTATGGCATTGTAAGTTTAGCAAATACTTATGTTGCTTATATCTGCATTCTGCTACTTCTTTTTATTCTTTTTGATCTTTACTCTACTACCTTCTTTCTTCATACTCTTTTTCTTCTAGTTTATCTTAATTCAAGGTTAGTTTTTCTCACTGTTTGCTTAAAGATTGTTAATTTTAATACTTTTTACCCACATTCAGAGTTACTACATGGAATGTTAAGGGGTTGAATAATCCCATTAAAAGACAATGGGTGCTATCCCATTTAGCCAATTTAAAAACTGATTTTGCACTACTTCAAGAATCTCATCTCTCTGAAGCTGAAGCTTCCAAACTAAAGAGATGTTGGGTGGGAAAGGTTTTCTCTTCTCCAGCTTTCGGTAAGAAAAATGGAGTTCTGAATCTCTGTCATAAGAAACTCAGGGGCATATTATCAAGCCAGGCGATAAAATTATCGCCGCTTTAGCGGCAGAAAACTGCCGCTAAAACGACGATAATGGGCTTGATAATATGCTCTATGGAATTCTAATTGAAACCCATGTTAGATGTCCCTCACATCTAACATGTGCTTTAATTGGAATTCCATAGAGCATATTATCAAGCCCATTATCGCCTGGCTTGATTATATGCCCCTCAATGTTTTTATTGTTCATCAAGAAAATGACTCCGATGGACGTTGGGTTATTGTTAAACTCCTTATTGATAACATACCCTTGGTTATTTTCAATGTTTATGGCCCTGTCACAGTTGATAAGGTTTTCTGGACACAAATTCCTGATAAATTAATTTCATATGATGATGATTACATTATATTTGGTGGTGATTGCAATCAAATGCTTGACCCCTGTTCTGCTTGGGTTTTCGGATCAGATAGAACCCGCTCAGCAGAGCCTCTCTAACCCAAACCAGAACGTTACCCCCTCCCTAGGGCCTATTCACACCTAAATAACCACATATATGTACCACCTAAGGACAGGGAATTCCTACTATATATACCAAGACCTACAAGTCACAGCCTCGCGGTCCCAAACGGACCCAGGACTTCCTGCCCAGACGGCAGCCACAGACTTCCTGCCCAGACGGCAGTCACAGCCTCGCGGTCCCAAATGGACCCAGGACTTCCTGCCCAGACGGCAGCCACAGCCTCGCGGTCCCAAACGGACCCAGGACTTCCTGCCCAGACGGCAGCCACAGCCTCGCGGTCCCAAACGGACCCAGGACTTCCTGCCCAGACGGCAGCCACAGCCTCGCGGTCCCAAACGGACCCAGGACTTCCTGCCCAGACGGCAGCCTTAGACAAGTCACAGCCTCGCGGTCCCAAACGGACCCAGGACTTCCTGCCCAGACGGCAGCCACAGACTTCCTGCCCAGACGGCAGTCACAGCCTCGCGGTCCCAAACGGACCCAGGACTTCCTGCCCAGACGGCAGCCTTAGCACGAGTTCATCCTATAATTACCACGACATAATCAGTGTTACTATATATCAGATCACACAAAGACAGCTAGTTGAGCACAACTTGTTCCCCAGTTCGAAGGGCTCCTTTCTCCCTTATTCAGTTACCACCTACCTGATCAGGATTAACATCTGTTCATGTCAAGTCACAGCTGACTAGAAGAATAGGTTACCCTCTTACACAAGAACACGTAGCACATATTGCTTTACTACTTTATTTAGTTATTACATACACACTCACGGAACATAATACATATCACATAACCTGCAAAGCTACAAACTGAATACTTTATCTAGTTACTACATACACGCTCACAGAACATAATACATATCACATAACCTGCAAAGCAAAGTGGAAGATTAAGTTGTACACTCTAATAGTAAGGGGTTGACATCACCTTGGTCGTATGTAGCCTGCACTCAATGGTCATCTAGGTTCCCTTCTCGTCTGCGCCTCGGCTTCGCCTGGAAATCACACCTCCGCAATCACGGGTTTACTCCCGTCTCCCTCTCCGAGTCACTGGGACCTCTTCCTCATCGGCTACTCTCTTCTCTTTGGAATATCTATTTCTCGGTTTTTCTCCACCTCCAAGTTTGTCATCTGTCTTCCCTGGAATAAGTAGCAGCTTTACTACTAACGGCCAGGTGCCGCCCATGGACTAGAAGCAAGTGCCAGTATCTGCCTCAAACTTTTACTAATATAGACGTGCATTTCCTCATGGAAAATTCCAGCCCGTAACCTGCCGCCCACCAAATTCTTGTACCTCCCCGTGCCAAGGACACGTTCCCAGCCGGCCGGCCTGATGTAGTGTCTTCGGCATGGAGAAAAATACAATCCTTCGATAAGGGCCGGCCTGAACCGGTTCTCTCCAAGCGAATAACACCTCCTAACTAAAACACTGCCTATGACCTAGAAACATCCCGAGCTGCCAGAGCAGGAGGAAAGATGGAGTCTCTCCCGTTTAAGGCCTACCAGGCCTGAATTCAGCACGGCTCCATGAAATACCCTCACTACAGAACAGATTACCCCTAATGCTAACGAATCTATCCCCTAGGATGTATATGCAAACCCTGATCTATGGGGAAGAACACAGGATCATGTCGAAGTGCCTAATAAATAGGCTCTATACACTACTCTAACCCTTAGACTTGAATGGGAAGAGACTGAAGTCACCTAAATCACCCTTCAACACAACAAGACCGGAAAAATCGAGCAGTACATTTCACCCTTGACTTCAGTCTATTATACATTCATTAAATGGAGCTAACATCTGTGGAAGAATAATATGAAACAAAGCTAACTGATCTATGTCTAGTACCAAGTGTGCAGAATTGAAATAATGAAGGAATACACTGAATAAAGCAACAGATAGAAATCAAAACAGCAACAGCAATCAAAATACCACCTAATATTTGGCGTAGCACGTGTATATCAGGTAACCAATTAAAGAGCCAGTCAAACCAGCCCTGGTCAATGTGTTTTCTAACTTCTTCTGTTAAGTCACGCAACTTGTCGATGTGAGCACGAATGGATTGTGTATGGTCAGACAAGTTAAAACAACAGAGACCTTCGAAGTCCGAGCAATCATGTCCATGTTTAAGCAAAAGATAATCAATGGCTGCTCTATTTTGCAAAATGGCCCTACGTTCACCCTGGGCGTCTAATAGCATGTCAGACAAAATTGTAGAAGTATGATTAATAGATTTCACCATCCAGCAGGCCATTTTCCCAATAGATTTGGCATTATAAACCGCCAAAGCAGGAACACCAATAATTGAAACAGCTAAGCTAAGGTATTCAGACTTGGAATATAAATGCAAAGATGGGTCACAATCCTCCTGTAACATTACAGTATCTCGAAGCACACGAGAGTTGGCATTCGGATGCGATGCGAACATCAACAAACTGAGTCTCGTAATGGCACAAGGGCCTCCGGAAATGTTTGCAGGGACAAATGGCCAGGAAGTATTACCACATGAGAAAAGTCATCCGGCAGGTAGTAACATCGTGCGATAGTGACTGGGGGTAACTACCAAACTATTACAAGTCATATTGTTCTGAACTGAAACACATGTGGTCGGTGTCCTTTGAAAGCACAAAGACCGTTCGTGAGTTGTAAACGAAGTGGCGCCTTTTAGTTTTAGGCGCAGACATTCAGAGATCGCACTAGGATTACACGTAAGAAAGAAGCACAAATCACCTTGTGTGATATTATAAGTAAGTATTTGGGACTGGATGGGGGGTTGCTCGTTCGGCAATTCAATACATAGGGGGCAATATACATGGGTAGCAAAATCACCCAGGAGAATATTGGGACGGGCCTTCGAGACATTAAAAATATGAGTTAAAGTTTCCAATGAGGCGGGGACAGCAACCAGGCAGGTCGCCAGAATATCATGTACAGATCTCATCGGTGTCAAACAGAAGTGAGGGGCGTCAGTCACCCTCTTAGCAAGTGCGGTCCAAAAGTTCGATGATGAATCCCATGCAGCGAAGGAACGCAACACTCGGGTTCCCAGTTCATCCCGGGTTGATAGGATCCCTCCTTTCTCGTCGTACCAGTCCGAAAACAGTCCGGCTCCGACACATCCTGCAGCAACAATCCAAAGAATGATCTGAAAGAGAATCAAATACAGGCATTAATCATTCTCGTAAATAACATTTATCAGCCGGGACCGCTTCCCAGCTATCTTTCCCTTGTCTCATAACCAAAATGGTATTATCCTGACCGGTGGCAATGACCTCTGCTTGTTCAGGGGGATTCTTAGGCGACTGCACCCAAACTCTGGCCCCAGGATTATCCGTGGAGCCAAAACCTTTCTGGCCACGTACAGTTAGCAACGTTGGAGCAGTGCCTTTCATTAATACACCACTGAAAACAGGCATTATGAGTAATTGAGCCACTCGGTCAGTGCGATGTATCAGTAAGTCAACCTCACTGCTATTCAGCAGGAGCACCTTAATCTCTCCCTGATAATCACTGTCGATAATTCCTCTAAGCACCTGAATGCCTTTTACAGCCAGCCCCGATCTAGGGGCGATCAATCCGAAATTTCCAGGTGGTATCTGAACACCAACACCTGTCTCTATGATGACTCGATCTCTACTTTTTATAACAATGTCATCCATAGCATGCAAGTCTAAACCTGCCGACCCTGGGGTCGCTCTACATGGAGCCAAAGCTCCGGGAGTAATTTCCCAATACATCACAGTTTCTCTGATTTCATTAGGCATAGCCTCAGCATTCGGGGGAAACAAACGCATGAGTGGAGATTCAGCATTTAAAAAAGGACGATTATTCAAAATCAATAGTGCTTGGGGCAAAAAGTCTCGCCAATTTTTATACTTGTCATCCGTTAACTTACGCAGCTGGTCCTTTAGTAGGCCATTCAATCTCTCCACCAGGCCCGAGACCTGTGGGTAGTAGGGGATATGGAATATCCATTCAATATTGTTTTCCGCACAGAACTCCTGTACCAATCTTCCACGAAAATGGGATGCATTATCAGATTGAATTTGGAATGGCACACCATAGTACATCATAATTAATTCTAATGTTTTAATGGTATTCAATTGGGTAGCTTGCTTACAGGGAAGGGCTACCAGCAGGCCACTGTATGTATCAACAATAGTGCAAACATATTGACAATTCCTACTCATGGGAAGTGGACCAATGTAATCGATCTGCCAAATTTGAGCGGGCAATTTGCCGTGATGTAAATGACCTTTAACAATTTGGGGCACCTTACGCCGTCTGATATGCTGACAAACGGGGCAGTGTAAAATAACATTTTTGATTAAATCTAAGGGAATATAAATTCCTCGATCAGCAGCCCACCTGCTAGTGGCCTTCTCTCCAAAATGTCCTGCCTTCTGGTGTGCCCATTTCGCCAATCCCGCAATATCAGAATCTTGCCTGTCCACCACTGCCTCAGCAATTTTAGACTTCTCATCTGCAATGTTATGAAAAAATTTGTCAAGAGAATCTATCGGGGTGTGAGCGTCCACATGGAAGATTGTAACAGTACTCTGTGGGAGCATCTCCCAAATTTCTTGCCATAACTCTTTTCCCCATAATTCTTTGGAATGTAACTTCCAATTATGGGAATGCCAAGTTGGCAACCAAACAGCCAGTCCATTGGCAGTAGACCAAGAATCAGTGAAAATATGACATGTACCAGGTAACTCTTGTTTCAAAACTTGGTAAACAGCGTAAAGCTCGGCAAATTGGCTGCTTTTACCTTCACCAGTTGTGCTCAACAATTTCTGTGTGATCGGATTATAGGACACCGCCTTCCAGTGCCGTGTCATCCCTATAAACCTCGCTGAACCATCAGTGAACCAAACATGGTTTCTTTCCGCTGCGGACAAATCATCAAAAGGCTTACCCCACTTGACAGGAGACTCCTGTGCTAAAGGTACGGAACATTCACTCTCAGTCTCAGTCGATGGCGCTCGCGCCACCTGCTCATGTAAAGAAGCAACTCCTTTCGGGCCCACACGTGCCCTGTCTTGTATGTACCATTTCCATTTAATCACACTCGCCTCTTGAGCGTGTCCAATTCGGTGAGTTTTCGGCGAACTCAGAACCCACTGCATGATAGGAATTTCCGGACGCAGAACTATATCATGTTCCAAAGTCAATTGCTCGGTATCCACCAGAGCCCAATAACAAGCAAGTAACTGTTTCTCAAAGGGTGTGTAACGCTCACCAGCATCAGGTAACTTTTTGGTCCAAAAACCTAACGGTACTTTACTCCTGCCTTGTTTCTGCCACAAACTCCAATTTGCATAAAGGCCCTGTACAGACACATTCAAATCCACGTCTCCATCACGTACAGGCCATAAATCCAGAGCATGTTGAATTGCCTCTTTTGCCAGACTAAACGCATCTTGCTGTGGTTTATCCCATTCAAATGCATTCTTTTTACGCGTGACCCGGTACAAGGGGGCCAATATTTGACTCAAATGAGGAATATGCTGGCGCCAAAAGCCAAACAGACCAATGAAGCTCTGGGCTTCTTTCCTATTTCTAGGAACTGCAAAATCAAGAATCTTCTGTTTAACCTGAGGGATCACTTCACGGTGCCCTTCATGCCAATTAATACCCAAAAATTTTACAGCCTGGGACGGACCTTGCAATTTATCTGGGTTGATTTCCCAACCTTTCTCACGCAGGCACTCAATGACTCTGTCTAATTGGGTCTGAACTTCCTCTTGTGTTTCGCCTTGGATCAAAACATCATCAATATAATGGCATATCTGAATTTGGGGATGAACCGGTACCTCAGCCAAATGCTCTGCCACCAGCCGGTGACATATCGTAGGACTATGCACATAGCCCTGGGGAAGACTTCTAAACGTCATCTGACGCCCGTTCCACGTCAAACTGAATTGTTCCTGACACTCTGGGGCAATCGGAATTGAAAAGAAAGCATTAGCAATATCAATGGACGCGTACCATGTACCTGGATGCTTTTGGATTCTCTCAATAAGTGCAATAACATCCGGTACTGCAACAGTCAAAGAGGGTGTGTGCTTGTTCAATTCTCGATAATCAACGGTCATGCGCCAAGAGTTATCACTCTTACGCACCGGCCAAACAGGATTATTCCAAGCAGAAGTAACTGGGGTTATGACTCCTGCATCCACTAACTCCTGAATAGTGGTACTAATCTCCTCATGACCACCTGGAATACGATACTGCTTCTGACAAACCACTTTTGTCGCATGGGGAACTTGTATGGGGGGCATTCTTAAACGACCAACCCGTATAGGTCTGGACGATATATAATGCGTTGTTCCAAATTGGTAACATCCGTCATCTAGATGCAAAGTCATTCCTCTCAAAATATCAATCCCAATTATGAATTCTAGAAGTGGCACTACTAGTACAGAATACTCTTTTCTGGGAATTCTACCTATTCTCATTTCAAGCAAAGTTTGAACTGCAGGGGTTTCTTTTCCACCTAATCCGGTAATAGTAAAAGGCTGACCTGTAAACTTCTTTGATTTTCCATGAATAAGAGTGGCCTCCGCTCCTGTATCTACCAATGCTCGGGCCCTTTGGATATTACGATGTCTCCAATAAATATCAATATCTACATAGGGTCTATTATCTCTGTGAGCCCATCTGTGTACCGGAGCTTGACCTATTTCCTAGTCATTCTTACTGCATTCTGTGTACCAGGATAAATCAGGATAAAGACTCTCACGTTTCTTAGGTATCGGTACCTCCTGTTCATATCCATTCCCAGTACGGAACGGATTCGTATCTTCTGCATTGTACTGCGGGTTACGATCGACCAAACTGTGACGATCCTCTCTCCTCCTCAACTCAGGGGATTGATCCCTATCATCTCTACGTCTGCTGTAAACATAGTCAGTTCTCCCCCTTTCTCTTTCCCCCTCTCTCTCCCTGTCTCTCTCTCGACGGGGGGACACATCACGTGCAGAACGTCGATCATCACGACGAACAGAGCGCCCACGGCGGTCGTCATCACCGCTACCGTCAGAACCACCACGATCACACTCAGTGGTCCGAACAAGCCGGGCACCCTCCTTTCGATCCAAGCCACGTTTGCGAAACAACTCCCACAAACGAGCGGTAGTCTCACCATCAATGTCCTCCCTCCGCACACCATCAGCCAGAAGACCAGAAAAAATATCACGTCTAGTAAGTTTATTTTCACCAGGAGTACGAGTGTCAGGCCGGGACTGACGTTCAGGTTTAAACCACTCACCCAACTCACCGAGTTGGCGCACCGATTCCAAAACCGTAGATAATACGTTACCAGTCTGATTAATCAATAAAGTCATCATGACCTGCTTATAGGCAACAGGGGAAGATCGAATGATACGGTTCCGCACAGAAGATGTCAATGAACCATCAAGCAACCTGTCAGCAGTACCCAGAAAAATTGCCGTTTTCATCACCTCCTCTTTGAGACGTTGAGCAGCATCACGCAAAGTATACCACGGCTTGTCATTCACAGGCCAGTCAGATTCAGTAGGATATTTTAGATTACAACCCTCAGTCGCCAATTGGAGTAAAGAAATCTGACCAACACCATTATAGTTACGAAAATGATCCTGCACAGTAGAATCCAAACTCAAGGAACAGAACTTTAAACAATCGCCAGTATCCAACATAATACCAGCAGCGCCCAGTTCATAAAGGCGCACCATCCATGTGAGCAAGGACTCACCAGCTCGCTGCCGAAATCGCTGCAAAATATCACTAATTTCCTGCTGAGTAAAGTCTTCTAAACAGTCCAAAGAAATACCCTGCGGAGCATTGGGAGACTGCTGCAACTTCCGACGGAAAACTGGATGCGCAGAAACCGCGGGACGAGCATCACAAGGAGCCCGATCAGTACTCGTAGAGGGACAATCAGTGTAAGAAGCATTGATCCCACTCGAAGAACGAGCGTAATCACGGGGTGCACCATCAAAGGTGCGAGAAGCAGACTTACAATCATGGCGGGAGCGAGAAGACTCACGCTTGGCAGACTCCTCACCCGAGGAACAAGAATCAGTCGAGTTCCAGATATTACCATCCCATTCATCAGGATTCCAATCCAGCCCGGCTGTCGCCACGACCAGACGCACCTTTCGCGTCGAAACCCGACCGCGCCTGTTCTTGTATTTATAACGAGCAATTCGCACAGCCGCCCGTTCGGCAATAGTTTGGTAAGTCTCAAGTTTATCAGCAAGCAACTTATTTTGACACCGCAACAAAGTATGAGAATTCTGAATCTCAACAAAGTGCGCTTCCACATCTTTAAGAGATATCTGTAGCTTCAACAATCTCTCATGCAGAATCCTGTATGCAGACAAAAGAATCCAACCTCTGCGCCCCAAAATGGGAATCTCCTCACCCTTCGATACGGGTGCCTTCTGCAAACAAGCAATCACATCAGCCGGCTCTGCCAGCTCCAAAGAAGAATTCCAATTCTCACTCAAACCAGTAGAATCAGCCCACTCACGGGCCAAGGCTTCATAAGGCGTTGAATCCCATCCGGGAATATCAACGGGCAACTTAAAAGTAGATTTAGACCTTCTAGAAAACATCGTGAAAAAGGAAAAAGAAGAAAAGAAGAGAAAGAAAAGAAGGAAGAAAAATAAAAACTATACACACAAATATACAAAAATAAAATGCAAACAAAACCACGCACGCGCCGAAAGCAAACACAAGACAACCACAACGCACACAGGTTTCGTAAACGGTTCGTGACGCCAAATGTTCTGCTTGGGTTTTCGGATCAGATAGAACCCGCTCAGCAGAGCCTCTCTAACCCAAACCAGAACGTTACCCCCTCCCTAGGGCCTATTCACACCTAAATAACCACATATATGTACCACCTAAGGACAGGGAATTCCTACTATATATACCAAGACCTACAAGTCACAGCCTCGCGGTCCCAAACGGACCCAGGACTTCCTGCCCAGACGGCAGCCACAGACTTCCTGCCCAGACGGCAGTCACAGCCTCGCGGTCCCAAATGGACCCAGGACTTCCTGCCCAGACGGCAGCCACAGCCTCGCGGTCCCAAACGGACCCAGGACTTCCTGCCCAGACGGCAGCCACAGCCTCGCGGTCCCAAACGGACCCAGGACTTCCTGCCCAGACGGCAGCCACAGCCTCGCGGTCCCAAACGGACCCAGGACTTCCTGCCCAGACGGCAGCCTTAGACAAGTCACAGCCTCGCGGTCCCAAACGGACCCAGGACTTCCTGCCCAGACGGCAGCCACAGACTTCCTGCCCAGACGGCAGTCACAGCCTCGCGGTCCCAAACGGACCCAGGACTTCCTGCCCAGACGGCAGCCTTAGCACGAGTTCATCCTATAATTACCACGACATAATCAGTGTTACTATATATCAGATCACACAAAGACAGCTAGTTGAGCACAACTTGTTCCCCAGTTCGAAGGGCTCCTTTCTCCCTTATTCAGTTACCACCTACCTGATCAGGATTAACATCTGTTCATGTCAAGTCACAGCTGACTAGAAGAATAGGTTACCCTCTTACACAAGAACACGTAGCACATATTGCTTTACTACTTTATTTAGTTATTACATACACACTCACGGAACATAATACATATCACATAACCTGCAAAGCTACAAACTGAATACTTTATCTAGTTACTACATACACGCTCACAGAACATAATACATATCACATAACCTGCAAAGCAAAGTGGAAGATTAAGTTGTACACTCTAATAGTAAGGGGTTGACATCACCTTGGTCGTATGTAGCCTGCACTCAATGGTCATCTAGGTTCCCTTCTCGTCTGCGCCTCGGCTTCGCCTGGAAATCACACCTCCGCAATCACGGGTTTACTCCCGTCTCCCTCTCCGAGTCACTGGGACCTCTTCCTCATCGGCTACTCTCTTCTCTTTGGAATATCTATTTCTCGGTTTTTCTCCACCTCCAAGTTTGTCATCTGTCTTCCCTGGAATAAGTAGCAGCTTTACTACTAACGGCCAGGTGCCGCCCATGGACTAGAAGCAAGTGCCAGTATCTGCCTCAAACTTTTACTAATATAGACGTGCATTTCCTCATGGAAAATTCCAGCCCGTAACCTGCCGCCCACCAAATTCTTGTACCTCCCCGTGCCAAGGACACGTTCCCAGCCGGCCGGCCTGATGTAGTGTCTTCGGCATGGAGAAAAATACAATCCTTCGATAAGGGCCGGCCTGAACCGGTTCTCTCCAAGCGAATAACACCTCCTAACTAAAACACTGCCTATGACCTAGAAACATCCCGAGCTGCCAGAGCAGGAGGAAAGATGGAGTCTCTCCCGTTTAAGGCCTACCAGGCCTGAATTCAGCACGGCTCCATGAAATACCCTCACTACAGAACAGATTACCCCTAATGCTAACGAATCTATCCCCTAGGATGTATATGCAAACCCTGATCTATGGGGAAGAACACAGGATCATGTCGAAGTGCCTAATAAATAGGCTCTATACACTACTCTAACCCTTAGACTTGAATGGGAAGAGACTGAAGTCACCTAAATCACCCTTCAACACAACAAGACCGGAAAAATCGAGCAGTACATTTCACCCTTGACTTCAGTCTATTATACATTCATTAAATGGAGCTAACATCTGTGGAAGAATAATATGAAACAAAGCTAACTGATCTATGTCTAGTACCAAGTGTGCAGAATTGAAATAATGAAGGAATACACTGAATAAAGCAACAGATAGAAATCAAAACAGCAACAGCAATCAAAATACCACCTAATATTTGGCGTAGCACGTGTATATCAGGTAACCAATTAAAGAGCCAGTCAAACCAGCCCTGGTCAATGTGTTTTCTAACTTCTTCTGTTAAGTCACGCAACTTGTCGATGTGAGCACGAATGGATTGTGTATGGTCAGACAAGTTAAAACAACAGAGACCTTCGAAGTCCGAGCAATCATGTCCATGTTTAAGCAAAAGATAATCAATGGCTGCTCTATTTTGCAAAATGGCCCTACGTTCACCCTGGGCGTCTAATAGCATGTCAGACAAAATTGTAGAAGTATGATTAATAGATTTCACCATCCAGCAGGCCATTTTCCCAATAGATTTGGCATTATAAACCGCCAAAGCAGGAACACCAATAATTGAAACAGCTAAGCTAAGGTATTCAGACTTGGAATATAAATGCAAAGATGGGTCACAATCCTCCTGTAACATTACAGTATCTCGAAGCACACGAGAGTTGGCATTCGGATGCGATGCGAACATCAACAAACTGAGTCTCGTAATGGCACAAGGGCCTCCGGAAATGTTTGCAGGGACAAATGGCCAGGAAGTATTACCACATGAGAAAAGTCATCCGGCAGGTAGTAACATCGTGCGATAGTGACTGGGGGTAACTACCAAACTATTACAAGTCATATTGTTCTGAACTGAAACACATGTGGTCGGTGTCCTTTGAAAGCACAAAGACCGTTCGTGAGTTGTAAACGAAGTGGCGCCTTTTAGTTTTAGGCGCAGACATTCAGAGATCGCACTAGGATTACACGTAAGAAAGAAGCACAAATCACCTTGTGTGATATTATAAGTAAGTATTTGGGACTGGATGGGGGGTTGCTCGTTCGGCAATTCAATACATAGGGGGCAATATACATGGGTAGCAAAATCACCCAGGAGAATATTGGGACGGGCCTTCGAGACATTAAAAATATGAGTTAAAGTTTCCAATGAGGCGGGGACAGCAACCAGGCAGGTCGCCAGAATATCATGTACAGATCTCATCGGTGTCAAACAGAAGTGAGGGGCGTCAGTCACCCTCTTAGCAAGTGCGGTCCAAAAGTTCGATGATGAATCCCATGCAGCGAAGGAACGCAACACTCGGGTTCCCAGTTCATCCCGGGTTGATAGGATCCCTCCTTTCTCGTCGTACCAGTCCGAAAACAGTCCGGCTCCGACACATCCTGCAGCAACAATCCAAAGAATGATCTGAAAGAGAACCAAATACAGGCATTAATCATTCTCGTAAATAACATTTATCAGCCGGGACCGCTTCCCAGCTATCTTTCCCTGGTCTCATAACCAAAATGGTATTATCCTGACCGGTGGCAATGACCTCTGCTTGTTCAGGGGGATTCTTAGGCGACTGCACCCAAACTCTGGCCCCAGGATTATCCGTGGAGCCAAAACCTTTCTGGCCACGTACAGTTAGCAACGTTGGAGCAGTGCCTTTCATTAATACACCACTGAAAACAGGCATTATGAGTAATTGAGCCACTCGGTCAGTGCGATGTATCAGTAAGTCAACCTCACTGCTATTCAGCAGGAGCACCTTAATCTCTCCCTGATAATCACTGTCGATAATTCCTCTAAGCACCTGAATGCCTTTTACAGCCAGCCCCGATCTAGGGGCGATCAATCCGAAATTTCCAGGTGGTATCTGAACACCAACACCTGTCTCTATGATGACTCGATCTCTACTTTTTATAACAATGTCATCCATAGCATGCAAGTCTAAACCTGCCGACCCTGGGGTCGCTCTACATGGAGCCAAAGCTCCGGGAGTAATTTCCCAATACATCACAGTTTCTCTGATTTCATTAGGCATAGCCTCAGCATTCGGGGGAAACAAACGCATGAGTGGAGATTCAGCATTTAAAAAAGGACGATTATTCAAAATCAATAGTGCTTGGGGCAAAAAGTCTCGCCAATTTTTATACTTGTCATCCGTTAACTTACGCAGCTGGTCCTTTAGTAGGCCATTCAATCTCTCCACCAGGCCCGAGACCTGTGGGTAGTAGGGGATATGGAATATCCATTCAATATTGTTTTCCGCACAGAACTCCTGTACCAATCTTCCACGAAAATGGGATGCATTATCAGATTGAATTTGGAATGGCACACCATAGTACATCATAATTAATTCTAATGTTTTAATGGTATTCAATTGGGTAGCTTGCTTACAGGGAAGGGCTACCAGCAGGCCACTGTATGTATCAACAATAGTGCAAACATATTGACAATTCCTACTCATGGGAAGTGGACCAATGTAATCGATCTGCCAAATTTGAGCGGGCAATTTGCCGCGATGTAAATGACCTTTAACAATTTGGGGCACCTTACGCCGTCTGATATGCTGACAAACGGGGCAGTGTAAAATAACATTTTTGATTAAATCTAAGGGAATATAAATTCCTCGATCAGCAGCCCACCTGCTAGTGGCCTTCTCTCCAAAATGTCCTGCCTTCTGGTGTGCCCATTTCGCCAATCCCGCAATATCAGAATCTTGCCTGTCCACCACTGCCTCAGCAATTTTAGACTTCTCATCTGCAATGTTATGAAAAAATTTGTCAAGAGAATCTATCGGGGTGTGAGCGTCCACATGGAAGATTGTAACAGTACTCTGTGGGAGCATCTCCCAAATTTCTTGCCATAACTCTTTTCCCCATAATTCTTTGGAATGTAACTTCCAATTATGGGAATGCCAAGTTGGCAACCAAACAGCCAGTCCATTGGCAGTAGACCAAGAATCAGTGAAAATATGACATGTACCAGGTAACTCTTGTTTCAAAACTTGGTAAACAGCGTAAAGCTCGGCAAATTGGCTGCTTTTACCTTCACCAGTTGTGCTCAACAATTTCTGTGTGATCGGATTATAGGACACCGCCTTCCAGTGCCGTGTCATCCCTATAAACCTCGCTGAACCATCAGTGAACCAAGCATGGTTTCTTTCCGCTGCGGACAAATCATCAAAAGGCTTACCCCACTTGACAGGAGACTCCTGTGCTAAAGGTACGTAACATTCACTCTCAGTCTCAGTCGATGGCGCTCGCGCCACCTGCTCATGTAAAGAAGCAACTCCTTTCGGGCCCACACGTGCCCTGTCTTGTATGTACCATTTCCATTTAATCACACTCGCCTCTTGAGCGTGTCCAATTCGGTGAGTTTTCGGCGAACTCAGAACCCACTGCATGATAGGAATTTCCGGACGCAGAACTATATCATGTTCCAAAGTCAATTGGTCGGTATCCACCAGAGCCCAATAACAAGCAAGTAACTGTTTCTCAAAGGGTGTGTAACGCTCACCAGCATCAGGTAACTTTTTGGTCCAAAAACCTAACGGTACTTTACTCCTGCCTTGTTTCTGCCACAAACTCCAATTTGCATAAAGGCCCTGTACAGACACATTCAAATCCACGTCTCCATCACGTACAGGCCATAAATCCAGAGCATGTTGAATTGCCTCTTTTGCCAGACTAAACGCATCTTGCTGTGGTTTATCCCATTCAAATGCATTCTTTTTACGCGTGACCCGGTACAAGGGGGCCAATATTTGACTCAAATGAGGAATATGCTGGCGCCAAAAGCCAAACAGACCAATGAAGCTCTGGGCTTCTTTCCTATTTCTAGGAACTGCAAAATCAAGAATCTTCTGTTTAACCTGAGGGATCACTTCACGGTGCCCTTCATGCCAATTAATACCCAAAAATTTTACAGCCTGGGACGGACCTTGCAATTTATCTCGGTTGATTTCCCAACCTTTCTCACGCAGGCACTCAATGACTCTGTCTAATTGGGTCTGAACTTCCTCTTGTGTTTCGCCTTGGATCAAAACATCATCAATATAATGGCATATCTGAATTTGGGGATGAACCGGTACCTCAGCCAAATGCTCTGCCACCAGCCGGTGACATATCGTAGGACTATGCACATAGCCCTGGGGAAGACTTCTAAACGTCATCTGACGCCCGTTCCACGTAAAACTGAATTGTTCCTGACACTCTGGGGCAATCGGAATTGAAAAGAAAGCATTAGCAATATCAATGGACGCGTACCATGTACCTGGATGCTTTTGGATTCTCTCAATAAGTGCAATAACATCCAGTACTGCAACAGTCAAAGAGGGTGTGTGCTTGTTCAATTCTCGATAATCAACGGTCATGCGCCAAGAGTTATCACTCTTACGCACCGGCCAAACAGGATTATTCCAAGCAGAAGTAACTGGGGTTATGACTCCTGCATCCACTAACTCCTGAATAGTGGTACTAATCTCCTCATGACCACCTGGAATACGATACTGCTTCTGACAAACCACTTTTGTCGCATGGGGAACTTGTATGGGGGGCATTCTTAAACGACCAACCCGTATAGGTCTGGACGATATATAATGCGTTGTTCCAAATTGGTAACATCCGTCATCTAGATGCAAAGTCATTCCTCTCAAAATATCAATCCCAATTATGAATTCTAGAAGTGGCACTACTAGTACAGAATACTCTTTTCTGGGAATTCTACCTATTCTCATTTCAAGCAAAGTTTGAACTGCAGGGGTTTCTTTTCCACCTAATCCGGTAATAGTAAAAGGCTGACCTGTAAACTTCTTTGATTTTCCATGAATAAGAGTGGCCTCCGCTCCTGTATCTACCAATGCTCGGGCCCTTTGGATATTACGATGTCTCCAATAAATATCAATATCTACATAGGGTCTATTATCTCTGTGAGCCCATCTGTGTACCGGAGCTTGACCTATTTCCTAGTCATTCTTACTGCATTCTGTGTACCAGGATAAATCAGGATAAAGACTCTCACGTTTCTTAGGTATCGGTACCTCCTGTTCATATCCATTCCCAGTACGGAACGGATTCGTATCTTCTGCATTGTACTGCGGGTTACGATCGACCAAACTGTGACGATCCTCTCTCCTCCTCAACTCAGGGGATTGATCCCTATCATCTCTACGTCTGCTGTAAACATAGTCAGTTCTCCCCCTTTCTCTTTCCCCCTCTCTCTCCCTGTCTCTCTCTCGACGGGGGGACACATCACGTGCAGAACGTCGATCATCACGACGAACAGAGCGCCCACGGCGGTCGTCATCACCGCTACCGTCAGAACCACCACGATCACACTCAGTGGTCCGAACACGCCGGGCACCCTCCTTTCGATCCAAGCCACGTTTGCGAAACAACTCCCACAAACGAGCGGTAGTCTCACCATCAATGTCCTCCCTCCGCACACCATCAGCCAGAAGACCAGAAAAAATATCACGTCTAGTAAGTTTATTTTCACCAGGAGTACGAGTGTCAGGCCGGGACTGACGTTCAGGTTTAAACCACTCACCCAACTCACCGAGTTGGCGCACCGATTCCAAAACCGTAGATAATACGTTACCAGTCTGATTAATCAATAAAGTCATCATGACCTGCTTATAGGCAACAGGGGAAGATCGAATGATACGGTTCCGCACAGAAGATGTCAATGAACCATCAAGCAACCTGTCAGCAGTACCCAGAAAAATTGCCGTTTTCATCACCTCCTCTTTGAGACGTTGAGCAGCATCACGCAAAGTATACCACGGCTTGTCATTCACAGGCCAGTCAGATTCAGTAGGATATTTTAGATTACAACCCTCAGTCGCCAATTGGAGTAAAGAAATCTGACCAACACCATTATAGTTACGAAAATGATCCTGCACAGTAGAATCCAAACTCAAGGAACAGAACTTTAAACAATCGCCAGTATCCAACATAATACCAGCAGCGCCCAGTTCATAAAGGCGCACCATCCATGTGAGCAAGGACTCACCAGCTCGCTGCCGAAATCGCTGCAAAATATCACTAATTTCCTGCTGAGTAAAGTCTTCTAAACAGTCCAAAGAAATACCCTGCGGAGCATTGGGAGACTGCTGCAACTTCCGACGGAAAACTGGATGCGCAGAAACCGCGGGACGAGCATCACAAGGAGCCCGATCAGTACTCGTAGAGGGACAATCAGTGTAAGAAGCATTGATCCCACTCGAAGAACGAGCGTAATCACGGGGTGCACCATCAAAGGTGCGAGAAGCAGACTTACAATCATGGCGGGAGCGAGAAGACTCACGCTTGGCAGACTCCTCACCCGAGGAACAAGAATCAGTCGAGTTCCAGATATTACCATCCCATTCATCAGGATTCCAATCCAGCCCGGCTGTCGCCACGACCAGACGCACCTTTCGCGTCGAAACCCGACCGCGCCTGTTCTTGTATTTATAACGAGCAATTCGCACAGCCGCCCGTTCGGCAATAGTTTGGTAAGTCTCAAGTTTATCAGCAAGCAACTTATTTTGACACCGCAACAAAGTATGAGAATTCTGAATCTCAACAAAGTGCGCTTCCACATCTTTAAGAGATATCTGTAGCTTCAACAATCTCTCATGCAGAATCCTGTATGCAGACAAAAGAATCCAACCTCTGCGCCCCAAAATGGGAATCTCCTCACCCTTCGATACGGGTGCCTTCTGCAAACAAGCAATCACATCAGCCGGCTCTGCCAGCTCCAAAGAAGAATTCCAATTCTCACTCAAACCAGTAGAATCAGCCCACTCACGGGCCAAGGCTTCATAAGGCGTTGAATCCCATCCGGGAATATCAACGGGCAACTTAAAAGTAGATTTAGACCTTCTAGAAAACATCGTGAAAAAGGAAAAAGAAGAAAAGAAGAGAAAGAAAAGAAGGAAGAAAAATAAAAACTATACACACAAATATACAAAAATAAAATGCAAACAAAACCACGCACGCGCCGAAAGCAAACACAAGACAACCACAACGCACACAGGTTTCGTAAACGGTTCGTGACGCCAAATGTTCTGCTTGGGTTTTCGGATCAGATAGAACCCGCTCAGCAGAGCCTCTCTAACCCAAACCAGAACGTTACCCCCTCCCTAGGGCCTATTCACACCTAAATAACCACATATATGTACCACCTAAGGACAGGGAATTCCTACTATATATACCAAGACCTACAAGTCACAGCCTCGCGGTCCCAAACGGACCCAGGACTTCCTGCCCAGACGGCAGCCACAGACTTCCTGCCCAGACGGCAGTCACAGCCTCGCGGTCCCAAATGGACCCAGGACTTCCTGCCCAGACGGCAGCCACAGCCTCGCGGTCCCAAACGGACCCAGGACTTCCTGCCCAGACGGCAGCCACAGCCTCGCGGTCCCAAACGGACCCAGGACTTCCTGCCCAGACGGCAGCCTTAGACAAGTGACAGCCTCGCGGTCCCAAACGGACCCAGGACTTCCTGCCCAGACGGCAGCCACAGACTTCCTGCCCAGACGGCAGTCACAGCCTCGCGGTCCCAAACGGACCCAGGACTTCCTGCCCAGACGGCAGCCTTAGCACGAGTTCATCCTATAATTACCACGACATAATCAGTGTTACTATATATCAGATCACACAAAGACAGCTAGTTGAGCACAACTTGTTCCCCAGGGCTCCTTTCTCCCTTATTCAGTTACCACCTACCTGATCAGGATTAACATCTGTTCATGTCAAGTCACAGCTGACTAGAAGAATAGGTTACCCTCTTACACAAGAACACGTAGCACATATTGCTTTACTACTTTATTTAGTTATTACATACACACTCACGGAACATAATACATATCACATAACCTGCAAAGCTACAAACTGAATACTTTATCTAGTTACTACATACACGCTCACAGAACATAATACATATCACATAACCTGCAAAGCAAAGTGGAAGATTAAGTTGTACACTCTAATAGTAAGGGGTTGACATCACCTTGGTCGTATGTAGCCTGCACTCAATGGTCATCTAGGTTCCCTTCTCGTCTGCGCCTCGGCTTCGCCTGGAAATCACACCTCCGCAATCACGGGTTTACTCCCGTCTCCCTCTCCGAGTCACTGGGACCTCTTCCTCATCGGCTACTCTCTTCTCTTTGGAATATCTATTTCTCGGTTTTTCTCCACCTCCAAGTTTGTCATCTGTCTTCCCTGGAATAAGTAGCAGCTTTACTACTAACGGCCAGGTGCCGCCCATGGACTAGAAGCAAGTGCCAGTATCTGCCTCAAACTTTTACTAATATAGACGTGCATTTCCTCATGGAAAATTCCAGCCCGTAACCTGCCGCCCACCAAATTCTTGTACCTCCCCGTGCCAAGGACACGTTCCCAGCCGGCCGGCCTGATGTAGTGTCTTCGGCATGGAGAAAAATACAATCCTTCGATAAGGGCCGGCCTGAACCGGTTCTCTCCAAGCGAATAACACCTCCTAACTAAAACACTGCCTATGACCTAGAAACATCCCGAGCTGCCAGAGCAGGAGGAAAGATGGAGTCTCTCCCGTTTAAGGCCTACCAGGCCTGAATTCAGCACGGCTCCATGAAATACCCTCACTACAGAACAGATTACCCCTAATGCTAACGAATCTATCCCCTAGGATGTATATGCAAACCCTGATCCATGGGGAAGAACACAGGATCATGTCGAAGTGCCTAATAAATAGGCTCTATACACTACTCTAACCCTTAGACTTGAATGGGAAGAGACTGAAGTCACCTAAATCACCCTTCAACACAACAAGACCGGAAAAATCGAGCAGTACACCCCCTATTGGATCGACATTTGTCTGTCAAATATTGCAGACTTTGTTATCCAGATCTCAGAGAATGTACATTCTTTTCACCTCCACATCAAACACAATCCCGTATTGATTATCTCTTTCTTAGTAAGCCTTTAGCTCAACATGCCCTACACTCTGAGATAGGATCTATTTTAATTTCAGACCATGCTCCAGTTTTTGTTGATATCGACCTAATACCCTTTGTCCCTCATACAGACAGATGACGCTTTCATAATTCACTACTTGTGGACCCCAATTTCTCTAGCCAATTCAGTTCTTTTGCCTCCGAGTTTTTTGCTATTAATTCAACTCCAGACTCTTCTCCTGTTATGATTTGGGATTCCTTTAAGGCGGCAGCTAGAGGTTTTATAATGAACTTCGTCTCACAAAAGAAACAGTCTTTTGAAATTAAATCTGGCCAATTACTTCATAAAATTTAACAATTGGAATATTCTTATTACCACTCCAACTCTGAGTCTTCACTAAAAAATCTTATTGACGCAATACTTACTTGTAACAGACTTTCAACAGAAGCTGCTTCTTCCTATCTTTTAAAGAGTAGTGCTTGCTATTATGGTGGTCAAAATAAAATGGGAAAACTGCTAGCCAACTACTTAAAAAAAAGGAAAGAAAAAACTAAAATAGATTCTCTACAAAGTATTAATAGGTCTCTTCCATTTAAAGAAGAAGATATCTTAAATGAATTTGTCTCCTTCCATAAAAAGGAATATACTCCAGAGACTCAACCAACTCAACCAGATTTATCCTCTTATTTTCAATCTATTCATCCTCCTCCCTCTGACTCTATTGATTTTGATTCCTTGGAACTTGACATTACTTTAACTGATATTACCCATGCTATTTTGGTGTTGCGACTTGGGAAGGCCCCAGGTCCGGATGGATTTACTGTCGAGTTCTACGAACACTTTGCTAAAATCCTTCTTCCAAATCTTTTACTTTTATTTAATTCCTTTATTACTAATGGTTCATCTCATGACACCTTTCAAGAAGCCATGATATGTCTAATCCCAAAGGATAACAAAGACCATTCCCTATGTAAAAACTACCACCCCATCTCTTTAGTCAATACTGACTATAAGATCTTTGCAAAAATGTTGGCATTACGCATTGATCCTATTTTACCTGAACTTATTGGACCCGAACAATCCCACTTTGTAAAAGGTCGCTTATCCTCCGATAATTCTAGAGTCTTCTTCAATGTCCTCAGTAAGGCTTCTTCCCTAGATTACCCTATTGCTGCCATAGCTTTAGATGCTGAAAAAGCATTTGACAGGATTGGTTGGGATTTCATGTTTCTTGCTTTAAAATGGATAGGGTTTCCTCCTAAAATAATCTCCTTAATTTATTTACTTTATTCCGGTCCCAGAGCTTCTATTTTCGTTAATGGCAGAATCTCAGATTATTTTTCTCTTCTCAGAGGGGTGAGACAAGGTTGTCCTTTGTCTCCGTTGTTATTTGTAATAGCGCTAGAGTCCTTTTTAACCAAAATTAGAAAAGATGCTCAGATTTCTGGTTTTCAACCTGATTCTCATCACGTTAAAATGTCTGTTTATGGAGATGATATTCTTTTATATTGTTCTAACCCGTCCACTTCCCTTCCTCCCTTTCTTTCATCAGGTTAACACTGTTTCTCAATTATCAGGATACCGTCTTAATCTGGATAAATGTGAAGTTTTACCACTTAGTGTTTTATGCCTTAAATATTATTTCCCCCATACAGGTTTTTCATGGAAACCCTCTAAAATCAAATATGTAGGTCTATGGTTTTCTTCTTCTATCCCTGACACTTTAAAACAAAATTTTGATCATATTATAAAATCACTAAATGATAATATTACTCGCTGGCATCCTCCTTTTTCTATCCTGGTGGGGCCGTCTTGATTCCATTAAAATGATGCTCACCCCACTGATTTTATATACTCTTTCCATGTTATCTGTGCATATTCCCGGTCACTATTTAAAAAAAATTGATTCGCTTTTAACTAAATTTCTATGGAAAAACAAATCACCTCGAATAGCCTTATCTTCTTTAAAAAAGGATAAATTCACTGGAGGCCTTCGTTTTCCTGATTTCAAATCTTATCACTCGGCCTTTTCTTTAAAGCAATCTTTCCATTGGCTTTCATCAGCATTACCCACTCATCCCCCTGTGTGGCTTTCCATAGAGAAATCTATACTTTCTCCTTTTGCATTTCAGGAGTTTCTTGCTTTTACCAACAATATTTCTTCTGTACGTTCGCCTATTATTTCTCATTCTTGTAAGCTTCTAACCCCATTTTTCTTACCCTTCTATTGCCTCTCTGTCCCAACAACCTATTTTGCACAATAAATCACTATGCATCAAAAATCGTTCCATTTATTGGAAATCCTGGAGATCTAAAGGGTTACTCTGGAGTTCCCAACTTTTACATAAAAATCTTCTTCTATCCTTCTCTGATTTACAAACGAAATTCTCATTACCTAATTCTTTTCGTAAACAATATTATTCTCTACTCCCTTCACTAAACCAGTATCTTCTTGCACTATCAACTAATTCCACTTTTCCTATAAAATGCTCCTCTTTATTTCCCATTCTAGACTCATCCCCTTCCACTTCTTCCATTTATAAGTGGCTATTATTGCCCTTAGAGAGGTTGAAATAATCAAAAACTGAGTTTGCATGGAAAAGGGATTTGTAACAATGCTGGCCATCCTCCTTATGGGATAAATTATGGCTCAAAATTCACAAAACTTAAAGAGCAGCTAACACCTCTCAAACCCCTCTATTTTGTTTATCAACGGCTATTATTTTCCCTTGCAAAATTAGCTTCCTTTTCTCACACTACTTCATCTACCTGTTGGTCATGTTCTAACTCTAATGCAGACTTAAAACATATGGTATTTGAATGCCCCAATATTGCCAATTTCTGTCTACTAGTTTGGTCTCAGATTAAAAAGCTCTTTAAAGTTAACATTTCTTTCTCCATATTCAATGTCTTTTTAGGTTCCCTGTCCCCTCAATAGCCTCAATCACCAACTAATTCTAAGTCGCTAGATTTATTATTGGCTGTTACTTTCAGAGCTTGGTGGAATGCCGTGTGCTTTCATCACAAGCTTGATACTAATTTTATTAACCCTATTTCTTTAGTTATTAAAAAAGACCTTTTATGGCTTCCCCTCACTACATATTTATCCTGGTCCGCCTCAAATGCTGTTGCTGTTGCTGATGATGTCCGAAAACCACCTTAATTTCACCATGTTGTCTTTAAGGATATTGTTAATCATATTTATATACTAAAATTAGTTTATATTCTAATTTTCTTTATTCCTAGGTATTTTCCTTTCATGCTTACAGTGTTTTAACTTTTTACCTCATTGTTTCTTTCTCTAAAATTTTGATAGCGTTAAATTATGTTTTATCCCCCTTTTTTTCTTTTCCCCTCCTCTTTTTCTATACAGCATGATTGTTATAATGATGACTTTTTCTAATTACTGATCATTCCTTATATTAATTGTAATTCTCTAAACTTACTTTGTATATGCTGTTCTTTTTCTCTTGTTTTCCAAATAAACTCAAACTTAAAAAAAAGAAAAAAAAAACCTGTAAGTATTTGAACTATTTTATTATGTGGCAAATTATATTTTACCAAGATAAACAAAGGTAGAAGTGGATTTGGGGGATACTGGTAACAGGACATAATGTAAAGTAACATAACATAACATAGCATAACATAACATAACCCTCAATAAATGCAACAATAAGCTGAGCTGCATTGTTCAAGTGCAATTTATTCTGGAAAGATAATGTGGGTACATGGATCTGCATGTTTTGGGAATGTTCTTGTTGAGTATTTATTATATAAGCCATGTACATATGAGTGTTTCCGGAAAATAGTCACATTAGGAAGTATGAATGAACAAGCAGTAAACAGTGGCACCGGGTAAGCTTTCATTGAGGTAATGGTAAATGCAAAGTCAATCAAAATATTGACAATGTCTAACTAGATCCCAAATGTTAATATATGGGTAGACAAAATAAAGTGTGTGATGAGGCTGGAGAAATGTAGAATATTAAAAACAGTGTAGGTACATTTGAGAACAAAACACAATTTTCAACGTTTGATTATGACTGGGATAATAATTGAGATAATCTACTAATACAGTTGTTTGTAAACATCTGGGATTGTGTGTACTTGTTACACCTGTCTAAATGTATTTAGTAATGTTCTGAGACATTTTAAAACTTTAAACTGTCAATTAAAATGGGTTAACTATAAAAGTGATTATGCTTCTAATAGTTTGATTTGCTAATCGGTTTTTAAAGTAATAGGTGATAAAAAACCTGAATAAATGTTAGGCAGCCTATCTTTAAATCATGAATTGAAGATACATATACCTGCTCCTAGGACTTTTTCATTTGCTATAAGCTTTTTAGTCTTTAAATGGAGTATTCTACCCTAGAATTACCACCACCATTCTAGACAGGAAGTACATTTTCTAGGAAAGAGCTATTGTCTATATTCTGTCTGGAGAATGCGCTAGTATTGCAAAATGTGTTATGTTTTGTATTAATTAGATATACATTGTTTCTCAAAATAGTATTTATTGTTTTGCTCTTTGTTACCCTTACTTTACTATAAACTTCTCTTTTCTTCTTTTTCACCCTGGTTGGATAACAACTTGTCAAACAATTTACCCTGTCTAAGCATGTTCCTTCCTGGGCTGATTAAAGGAGACACAATTGAGTCTCCTAATGATAGAACAGCTACTAAATGTATCACCTATGTCTGCGATTGTTGACCTGACCAATGAAACTCTGGAATCATGAGTTTTACTTAGTTTGGAGTTTGGATGCAGAGAGGGCTACTGTTGTGGCTGAGTAGATATTCCTCTCCAAAGTTTGGCAGTAGCATGAATTGTGGTCACAACAAATTTGATTTTCGTGGCTGCTGCAGACCACATCACATTTCTGTAGAAAGCATTGCCCTCCTTATTCCACCCTGCTCTGTAATACAGTGTGTTTTCCCTAATGCTTTCCTTGCTGCTGTGAATGGTTCTGGCAAAAGAAATATTATTTTTCAGTGTAATGGCCAAGACATAAATCTGTGATGACGTATGCTGTTGACATTCTGCTGTACTTAATTAATACAACAAAATTCAATGCTTCTATTCTTGAGGGGATTCAATCATTCTCAGTGCTTCAGGTGAAAATAAAGTAAAAATTAGGTTCTAATTATTTCGTATGAATTCAGATGATTGAAATAAAAAGCTGTGAGTTCATATAAGTATACAAAAAAATCCATAAACACTTTCAACCTTAATTCTGAAGCGCTGCACAATAAATAGTATATTGTTTCCATTCTTATCATACATTTTACTGACGATTGAGCTGTATTACATTCCATTGTTTTCACCCACAGTGCCTCCTCAACCAGAGACCAGCCATATGCAAATCAGCTACAATCATCCTTCAATAAGAACAGTCCAGCCCAAACTTCCAGGCCAGATCCCTTCTGTTTCCCTCAATTTGTCTGCAAGAGATTGAGTACAGTACTCAAATTAAGTGTTTTTGCATAAATTTTCTCTTTTAGAGTTAATCTTGTTAGTGATCAACTGTAAGTAGACCCACTACTATTGAAGCACACAACAACAAAGGTGTGTTACCTAAATGGGGCTCTGTTTCTCCAATACAATTGTTACCTAATCTAGTGAGTCAGAATCGGCAGAATTGTATTTCTTCTTGGTAGAATATACATAAGAGACTGTAATAATGCAGTCTTTTGATATCATATAAAAAGGTACAGCAAATGTAATGACTGCACTGTCCCGTCATCCAAAGATAAAGACTAATTGATAGTTTGACATGACATGTTCCAAGGTGAATAAGATCCTTAACTCCACCCTAAAAAAATCACTTTGTAATGTTGCTGAAGTCAAGTCCTGCAGAATGTTGTATAAGAAGGCTTTGTTGGCTTGGAAAACTTCTATTAGGGAGGTGACTCACTATTGGAAGCCAGTCAAAGCAAGGATAGCTGCGCCTTTTGGAAAGCAGTTAATGCGCCCTCTTTTAAAGACGCCACTCATTTTAAACTTGAGGTGCACATGTTTGCCTATACGTGTGGCACACTTTAGGAATATTTACTGCTTGATACAATTGGACATGTTATGCACCACATCTCGAAATGAGGTTCTAGCTACTCCTGCCCCTTATATGGTATTTGGCATCCTAGATATTATTGCAAACATTTAAAGAAGTCCTAGGACAAGGTCCCTGGCCCTGATGGGGTCCCAATGGATGTCTATGTGACCAACATAGGCCTTTGGGCTCCTCTCTTGAATGTCTTGAGGAGCGCCACCAAGTCAACTATTGTTTGATTTAAAATAATAGAAATATATTGTGTCCCGAAGTGTTACCATTCGCTCTTTCTTCTAGAAACTATAGTGAAGGATGTGGGTAGAGTTCTGTTGGATAAGCTTGAAACCCACCCTCACTGACATACAGTTTGGCTTTTAGTCAGGCCTAGGTACTATAAAACAGTGTCTGTTCACCAACAAATATACCACAGTAAAGAAAGGCTTTTTACATCCAGCCTTTAAGTATTTGAACAGTGCCGCAACTGTGTTAACTGTTTAAAGCTATGGTCTATATAATGTTCTTGAGGGTGTGGAGGACTTGCTTGTGTGTTCTTTGAAGCAACTGCATACTGATGTTTCAGCATATATTAGATTTGGGCCCAATGGCAAGTGTAAAGAATCAATAAAGTTTGAGAGAGATGTTCAACAAGGATGTGTGCTGGCCCCTTTTTTTTTCACCCTCTATATTAATGAGCTAGAAAGTTTTTGGCAGATAGTGGATGTGATTTGCCACAACACGACGCTCAACCTATTGCTTTTTTAGGTCTCGCAGACCTAGCGTTGGAGCCCGCATGCGCTCCTCGCTCTGACAGGCTTATTGCAATCAGTACAGGGCTTTGAAAAGCTCACCACACACTTGTGCGTGTGGGTTTGTTTTCCTGACAGGCTATTGGCTTTTGCATGCGTCTTTCTAAGAAAGACAGCACACAATTGGGCAAAGGCGGGCGCATGTCCCGCCTTTGCTCCGCCCACGGCCTATTGCTTGCGGTTACCCGCAGAGGCCACATCTGTTTTCAATTAACGCGCACAGATGCGTGCGCGATAATTTAAAACAGATTGCTCGCTGTGGCGCGCGCACGCGCACCACTCGTTTCTTCTTGTTCTGCAATGCAAGTCTGCAGTAAGGGGAAGTAATGGATCTGCAGTGAAGGGTTCTGCACCGAGAGTCTGCATTAAGAGACTGTAGTTGATGTGTGCCTGAAGGTTTCTGCACTTAAGTGTTCTGCAGTGAATGTCTCTGCAGACAGTGCGATAGTCCACGTTTGCAGTGGTTCCGCCCTGCCTTGGGGCTGCCCTTGTGGTGTGAACATGAGGAGCCTGGCTCCCCGCCCTCTTGTCTGTTTCGCACTCACACATACTGCCTTGCTCTGTAGTGGGTGCCGCGAGGGGCCGTGTCTGCTGCTGCTAAGGGTGTTTAGCTGCTGCTGAGGATGGTGTGTGCAGCAGGCACCTCTTTGTGTAACGTTTCCCATACAGTCCGGTACGTTGCCTCATGAGCTCACCCCACAGATATGTTCCTCGCAGACCTGGGTTTAATCTGCCGGCAAAGGCACCGGTTTGTGCTTCCATAGTATTGTCACATTCTTTGTGGAGAAAGGTAGGGGGCTGCAGTTTCCTGTTAACTCTTCTCCCACACGGTGAACGCATCCAAAGCTGCATGTGCAGACAGACACACACATGATTAGTTAAATGTTATTATTTTGTTACCGTTTCACTGACGTTGATATTTCCGTACAGCAGTTTTTCCAAATAATGTTGTTGTTCTGTTTACAACTTAAAGTATTCATTATTTTAAATTAACTATTTTGGTGGTCTTTTAAAATATTTTTACGCGCCCATCATAACTCATATATTTTGATTGATGTTGCAGTTAAGATGCACAGACATTTGTGTGCACACGTTTTAAATCTTTGTTTATTGTAGTTATGAAGTATGGAAATTGGCATAAGGAGTGGCTTGGAGCACACTTTCAACTTTTGTTTTCAAAGTCGTTACTGTAGCGCTTACATTTTGACGTCTGCCTGGCTTCAAACGTACAGTTAAACAGAGCGCAGCAAAGTGAGCTTCCAGGTGACTGAATCTGGGGGTGCATATTTGCCAGTCCAGGGCGCTTCTGTTACCATAGCAAACTCATATTTTGCGACAATGATTTAGTTGAAGTAAAACTAAGGCTCAGCCTCACAGAGTTTGGCGCCTAGTGTTCACCCGTGGCTGTGATTTATTCTAGTAGCCATCAAATAAGTGTGCTTTCATTACCAGGGAGACACCAAGTTCGCCTTGGGATCGAATGCTGTTGAGTCATGTATCAACATGTCAACTCTGGGAATCAGTTTTGTATTTGTAGCAGAATGACTACAGCAGTGAAGGAACATCACATGCTATTATCATTTCCTTTACTGTGTCAGAAAGCTGTGTGGAGACTTCTACAGTACGGTAATTCTGTCTATCAAAATCGTATTTAAGCCAGTCCCAGAGCCTGAATATTATAGGAGTATTTAGGCTAACCTGCATATCCTTTTTATGTCTGGTTAGGGACAGCTTTAGCTGTGTGTCAGACATCTTACTATCTACATAAAGAGAGAGGGGCAATAAGGTAAGCCCTCTTGATAAAAACACATGTTCATCTGCTATACGTTGCTTTTAAGTCATTTATGCTCTATATAGTTTTTCCTCTACGCTGTCATATATATGGCCGTTACATTATAACATAAGCTCTTGAAATTTGCATGGAAGGGATGCACACTTTTTTTCCTTTCTGCCCAGGGCATATGCTTTAGCACGAATATCCTGTAGTCAGATCTACATATACTGAATAAACGCATGCAAACCTGAAGCTTTTAGCAACACACCAGGCGAGCTAACAGCAGAAAAGGTGCAGGTGAACAGATATGATTGTTGCTCACTTTTTGCATTAGTTGCATCTTCAGTTAGTCATGTTTTTGGATGCTTTTGGTTCCCACTGATATGCACTCCCTTCATTTTGAATCCAATGATTTGAGTGTCATAAAGTTTCTCTCATAAGAGTTGTGTTTTGGCCAGAAGCCTGTTGTATCACTATGGAGGCATCTCATCTTGGGTCTCGCCTTAGACAGCATATGCTCTGTAACATTTTGTTATCTTACAGTGGGCTTAGAGCCAAGCCGTTGCTTACCATTTGTTGATCTAATTGTCACTCCCATTTGTTAGCATGCGTCGGTTTTCCTTCTTCTTGTGTTTGTCCATCCTCTGGAGCATTGATGCAGTACTATGTGTTTCCACTGCTCGCTTTTTCAGACACTACTTTTTCCTTTTTGTTTATACACTCACTGAAAGTGCATGCATCCTCCTACTGTCTCTCTCGTGTGACTCTTTCCCACCTCTCTGCTTCCTCTCTCTCGTCCGTATGCTTCTCCCCACTCACCCATGCTGCCTTCTCTTTCTGTGCTTGGTCCCCGCCATCTCCATGTTGCTGTCTTTTGCCCATATGATCCTCCCACCCGCAATCCTATATTGCAGCTTCCCACCTGTGCCCTTTGTTGCTTTTTCCCTCAACTATGTCCTATGTTCCTTCCGCACCTCATCCCCAGTTCCCCAGTGTTGCTTTTGCCCCCACCCACACCATCGCTTTGCTTCCATCATTGGTTGCTTCCTCCTACTTGCTTTAAAAAACCATCTCTCCACCTACCTTCCTTTTTACTTCTATCGTTCTTCTTGCACCCCCGTGTCACTCCCATGCCCACGTTAGCTTTTAAAAAACACTTTTTGTGTTCTTTTACATTTTTTATTTTAGTTACTGACCCATCTTGATTCAGTACTAAAAAGGAACAAGCATTGGCATAGCCAATAGGTCTCACTTTTGGGACCTTGTAAGTATTTAGTTATGCAGCACAATATCCTTGGTGCAACAACATCAACTGTTGCATGGCTAAACACTTATAAGGTCCCAAAGGCGAGACCTATTGGCTATGCCAATGCTTGTTACTATATGTGGATGATGTGGTTCTCATGGTGAGAACGTCTAATGGGCTGCAGAAGCTTTTGAATTTGTTTGCTCTTTTTATGGACAAACTGGATCTAACAGCTAATCTGTCCAAATAATTTATTATGATTTGTGGACTGAATTTCACAAAGTATAGAGTGCATATAACCCGAGGAGTCAAGATCTCTAGTGTCTCAACCTCTACATATTTGGCGGTATCTTTTGATCATGCTTGCAAATGGCATCACCTCCTTAACATCAGGAAGTTTCAATTTGGGAGGTTGATTGAAGCAATCTTTAAGTTTGCCTCAAAGTTAGGGTCTAACCAGCTGAAAGAAATGATCCCCACATATAAGGCTAAGTGTGTATCAGTGTAAGTTTAGGGGGCACTGTTGACCTCTGATGCATTCCAACGGCTGAAAATGCCCTCCTAAGTAGGTTTGAGGTGGTTCCAGCAAGCTGTTCAGGATATATTTGCCACTCTGAGCTCAGCCTTATATATTTGGAGGACTTTATCAATGTTCCCCCCCAATGCTTTGGGCATCTATTTGGGCAAAGCCTCAAACTAGTTTCAATCGTATGGTAATCACTGACTGCCTCAAACTGAATCATGCTTTTCAGATTCCATAGTTACTCTGTGTTAGAAATCAGTGTATTGATCTGGGTAAATCAGAGCTGTTTGATCATCTGGACGGTATTACTGCTTCTAAAATAGAGATGGTCAAACCTCTCTGTTTGAAATATCGAGGCGATACCCGGGAATTGGTTGAGACGACCAAGCCTATTGCAAGAGATTCCCTTCTGTTACCTTCTACTGATCCATGGAAACCTGTCTGACAATGATACCCAATCTGCAGCATAGATTCTTTCTAGCGCGCCTTATGCTTAGCCTTATGCTTAGCACTGCTCACTTTCAATTCATTTCGGAAGTGTCGGTGTGACTCCGGTTCTCTCCAATCCTCATTGCACTTTACCCTTTTTGACGATTTTATGTCACATCTAGAAAGCAATCTATGATTCCACTGCTTAGATCTATAAACTTTGGATAACATAAACCCACCTTCCTTTATTGACAGCTGCTTTCAACAGAATGTGTTTACCTTACAGTTATTCATTGTATACAGGCTGCTGTGAGGCAAAAACATTTGTGAAGGGAGCTAGTCTCTTTTTGAACGGCAGTTTTATTATATGATGTACAATTTTATGATGTATTGTACTTGGTTCTAATGATATTTGCATTTTATCTGGTGTACATACATATCATACACTAGTTTTTGTCTGTTCATTGGCTGTTTTTGATGATTTTTTTGTAATTGGCATGTTTGCATTTGAATGTGCATCGTTTATGGTTTTAATAAGCGGAATAAAGAATTTTGATGACAATGACTACTGTTCCGTGAATGGGAATCCCAACTGATGACAATTCCGTCTACTTCAGCATAATTCTCGACGCTTTGGATCCATTTTAGAATCTGTAGGAAGTGTTGGTGGTGACGGGATCATTGGCCTTCCCATTTAAACAAAATAAGATCACACAGTTATGTTTAATTTCCTTGTCTTTATGAATCATACTGAGGAAAACACCAAGGTGATAGATATAATGTTTGCAAAGATCTCAGTCACCGACAGTGACTTGAGATGCATTCAGGACGTCTACTTCTGCACACTATTCAACTTCAGACTGAGACCAGCAATATGAAATTCATCCCTGGTTCTTCTTCAATTGGAACAGTCCCTCATGAATTGTCAACCCAGGTCCCCTCTGAAAAGGATCACTAGTAATTCCAGTATGAGTGTAGCTCAGGCATCATTAGTGGGGTACAGCTTGAGTCTTGTGGCACAACAAGCAACAGACCCACGTGTGGACATACCTGTCACGCTCATGGAGCTGCACTGAGGCAAAAACAATGCTGATGGCTGGAATGCTTGCAAAAGTCTTAGCCACTGGTTATGACTCTGGCCACATTTCAGTGCATCGTTTTCTGACTGTGTGTGATTCAGTGTGTGGTGCTGCTCTGTACGAGTCTTGTGACTCACACTGTGTGTTACAGATACAAAGGAAAGCCTTTAATCATCAGCATTTCATCACTGACTGGGAATAAATGCCCCATGCTGACTTCTCTTTCCTCTTTTCAGTCTTCAGTCTGACTCAGGGTAATTGTAGGCAGGGGTCGAAGTGGGGCGGGATTGGAGGGGCACAATGTGACCATACTTTTTTGATTTATAAAAAAACGTTTCCCTACTTTTTGTAAAAAGACATCCGTCCCGGGACGGTTAATTCCAATAGTTTAAATGCTTCAGCTGAAGTGTCATTCAGTGAGTCTTCTGTGCTGTGAAACCAAAGCTGGGCAGACAGCTAAACAAGCCTTCTTGCCAGGGTGCCTGCTTCACTGAAAGGCATGTAAATGTGTGCAGCATGTTAATTCTGCAAATGTAAATGGTAATATGCAAATATAAAGGATGCTTGGGAGCTGGTACTAGGTTTAATTGATCGAATCCCTCGAAGCTTTTGTGATGACAGATTTTTTTTCTTGAGCGGTAGTGCAAAGAGTTAACAACTGAGCTGTGAGGCGCATGCTTTTAATTGTAGATGTATTTATCTAGCGCCTTGACAAGGTGTTTAAGGGACAATTATGTAAAAAGAAAATGCACAAACAGACTGGGTATTACTAAAATCTATATTTCAGAAGCACCATTTTATCATAAATCTTTTTGAACTGTTTTTAACAGTATCTTACACTGTGTGTAATGCATGTTTAAAATAATGACACGCATTCATAGTACTTTCTGTCACAGGCTGTGACCTCATAGCACTAAAAACACACAAGTCACTATTCTCTACTGCACCAAACAAGATTTAAATCTGTGGACCTTTGGGTACACACAGACCTGTGCAGTGCATTAACTAATAAAGATTCATAATGCACTATAGTACATTTCCCAATGAGTAACGTATTTTTTTATTTAAGCTGCGTATTATTTTATATGTAGCTACCTGATGGTGAGAGACCAAAAAGACTTACAGAATATTTAGGTTTTTTTTTGCTACACCTTTAACTCCCCCCCGTCCCCCCCACACCCCCTGACCTCGACCCCATTGCATGCAGCATCGCAGTTCCCAAACTTTTTTTAATGCGCTTCGACCGTTGATTGTAGGCTTCGAGTGTTTTGTCTCATGTCTGGGGCAGTGACAGGTAACATGACTAGGGTGACCAGACGTCCCGGTTTTCCCCGGACGGTCCCCGTTTTTGGAGAAGTGTCCCCGTGTCCCGACACTTTTCTCCAATTCAATGAAATGTCCGGGTTTTTAAACAGTGTCCGGGTTAAACATACAAATGTCCCGGTTTTTCATTTGTTTCGGTTGTTTGAGCATGCGCGTGCATGCTCTCTTTGCACTGATTAAAGCGTGACGTTTAGGTGAGCGTTGTAGCAGGAAGGGAAATCGGGCTTTGAATGGGATGGGGGTGGGGAGAGGTGCTCCTTTCATTCCACAGGGCGAGGTTCAGCGCTTTGAATGTGACCTCTGTCTCCAGGCCGAGAAGTCAAAGGATGCAATCTGCATACATTCACACCTGAATGCCGGTCACTTAGGGTGCTTCCAGAGATACCTTTGTTTTGTTAATGCAGCGCTCCTGCTCCAACAGCTACTGATGGCAGTGCGTCTTTGAATGTCTTTATTTTGTAAAAGCCTACTTGCAGGACCTGCTTATATCCTTGTTTAGAAACAGTAACCTGTTTGTACTTCGTGTCCAGGGCCGGCTTTAGGGCTGTGCGAGTGCCACCGCACCGGGTGCTGGCTTCCTGGGGGCGCCGTGTTTTAAAGTTTATTATGCTTTTGAAGCACCTGCTGCAGCGTTTCTTTACCCCCAGCAATTACCAGGCCTCACATAAATGTCAAGATAACTCGTGTGATTAATAATCTTCCTGGAGAGAGATCAGCATTTTGTATAGTTGAGGTTTTGACTTCGGTGAAGTTAGTGTAGAGGGTTAACATGCCTGCTGCAAAGAACCTGTACCAAGTAGATTACAGAGTGCGTATGATGTAAACAGATCAGCAGATTACTGCTTTCAAAAGAGATATCCTTTTGTTACTTTGCAATTTATAACTTAAAGTCCTGATATAGAATAGTGAGCTATTAACTTTCATCCTAGAACTGCATACACACTGCAAAGTATACATTATTAGAGCATTGATTAATGTTGCAAAAAGGGATAATTTGGCTAGAAATCGATTCTTATTATTAAAGAAAACTCCCAACTATGCTGTTTCTTTTTCGACTCTGCGTTTGTGCTTCTCCACACAAAGCACTCTTAAACTATACTGCCTACCAGTATGGATGACATGTGACTCCCTACACTTTTAGTCCTTTGGCTTATGTAACATTTCCTATACACTGATTACACATGCATGATTGATTGTCTCTGTGTAATGTGTGTGTGATGCGAAGTGCTCGGACACCCTACACTGGTATGAGTGGCGCTATATAACTAATTGAATGCATCTGAGAGAGTGTGGTTATGGAGACTTGGTCACTGTTAAAGGGTGCTAGTGAGAGAATCCGTGGTGGAGGTGGTCTTGGGGGGGCGCCAACAAACACTGTCGCACAGGGCGCCACCAGCACTAAAGCCGTGGTCACCAACTATAGCCAATGTTGAGGCAAAGTCTGTTTAAATGGAATTAATGGTTACAGCCAATAAAAGACCTCTGATTTGTCGTCTGTAATGCTTCATCTCGGTCTGTGGAGGGAGCTGTCATTATAGTCCTTTTTCTATGTCCATGGCAGCTGTCAAATAGTCCTACCTTTATGTCGATGGTTACTGCAAACCGCAGTCCTACTTCTATGTCTATGACCTGTCCCCGTTTTTAGGTCTCGTGAGCCAAAGGCTCGAAGAGACATTTTATATCTGGGCTTTTTCAAAGTGCTGCCGTGGCCTAAAGCTACAGTGCACGTGAACGTGCACGCGCGCAGCGCCATGTGTCTTTTAGCGATCGTAATCACGATCACTTTCACTTTTTCTTTCTTGAGGCTATTGAAACACTTCGACTGCTATTACGCATGGTAACCACTAGATGGCATTCGTCCAGTAACATGGTCCACCGGCTGCTCACTGCAAATTGTCAACAGCTTTCAGCCAGAGTTACAGATGCCGAGGGGCTCCTTTAAGCTGTCATTCATTTCTGTAGCGGGAAATGAATGATAGATCTCGTGGCATTCCTAAAAGTGGCGGGGCACGCACCGAGCAGAGAAATTCTGTGTCCCCGTTGTTTTTTTACATTGAGTTTCAAACGTGTCATTTGTCAGCCTAAAAATCGTAAAGGCACAAACACAGGCCCTCTCTCAGTCAGATGGTGTCAAAGCCGTGAATCTGTTTTGAACAATGACAATTTCAATGCAAAATAAAGCGAACGTGTGCAAACTCGTGCACCCACTAGTATTCACAATCAGTTTGTAGGTGGCGGCTCACCCTGGAAACGAACGTACATATATTACTGCCAAATGTAAGATCAAGCGTCTTTTCAAAGTGGCAAATGATAGGAGTGGCACGTTGTGTTTAGGCCTGCAATGTTTGTAAAGTTTCGATATATCCCAAGTCTGCAGCTGGGTTTACCATCATCAGCTGTGCAAGGTTTGTTTGTGCACCACGAGAAAGTCTCACGGTCGAATCAATCCCCCCACAGTGGAAAAGGTAAAAACGTATTCTCTGCGAGTTTACATGTTACAAACTGCGTTGCACCCCCCGCACACACACACACCTCTAGTAATGACCTGAACTTTGCATCAGTGCACAGGGCTCTCACTAGACAAGAAGCAAGCTTCGCCTTCCTCCGGGTCACCCGTAGACGCTGAGAGTGAAAGCAACCGCCACGCGCCCTGTGTCTGGCCCAGAAAATGTATATTCCGTCCAGACTATCGCCCTCCTGGGATTTGGAAAGTCGCGGAAAAGCTGCACGTTTAAAAAGATCCACTCAGTGAGAAGATATGTTAATTGCAAACTGTGCTCTATGCGCCCATTGAAGCCCCGCTTCTACCTGCTACATCCTGGATGTAATGCAATTGTATTGAGCGGTGTGTTGCTGTCCACAGTAGAGCGCTATTTTATTGCTAGTTTAACCCACGCCCTGAAACCAATGACAGAAAATGAAACACACCCGTATTCCAGGGGTGCCGGAAAGAAAAAAGTCTCTGTAAAGGGATGAAAACTATTCTGATCCACAGGTGTGCTGGAAAGTTTCTCACTCGTTTACTCGGGGAGATCTGCACCAGGGGGGAAACTGGCATGAGTAAAGTTTGCAAAGTTGGAGTAAACCTTGATATCTACAGTTTTCAATTAGCCCTCTTTACTGCTGTGATTAGGCGCCCGGTGCGGACAAAGATTATACCATTCGCGGCGTGGACTGTCAATACAAAGCTAATGACTTCACGCGCAGCCGAGAAGTGAGATATTCTGCGCAGTCTCCGTCTCGCACGTCTCTCACTGACTCCCTGCCCCAAAATGTCTTTTAATTCACCCTTCATTGCCCACCTCTCGTTCCTTCCATTTCCTCTGTCTCCCCATGCTCTCCTCATGCTTTATATTAATTCCCTTCCCTCCAGTGGCGCTCTCCCCCATACTCCTTTCCTCTCATTCACAGCATCTCTCCCTCTTCAGCCTGCCCTCCTTCCTGTCAGTGGCGTCCTGTCCCCTCCTTACCACATATCCGTCTCTTCACCTCTCTTTTGCCTTAGCCCGCTCCCTGACCTCAGTAGAATCCTTTCTTCCTCCTCATGACAACTTCTTCCCTCCTACTCTTCGTCTCTCTCCCTCTTCATCCCGCCCCTTCCCTCCAGTTACTCCTCTCTCCCCCTCTGTCACATCTTCCCTCCCAGACCAGGCTACCTCTCCCCCTCCTGATCGCACGCCCCTTCACTCCATGTCTCAGTGCACTACGATAAAAAACAAGCATTGGCATAGACAATAGGTCTCGCATTTGGGAACTTATAAGTATTTAGTTATGCATCACAATATCCTTGGTGCAACACCATGAACTGTTGCATGGTTAAACACTTATAAGGTCCCAAAGGCGAGACCTATTGGCTATGCCAATGCTTGTTTGTTTTGAGAATCTGGTCACCCTAAACATGACCCTCATATAAACATCTCCTGTGGTTTGATGATTCTCCCTGGGCCTGAGTAAGGGACGCCAGTAGAGGAGACAGGCAGCTCGGCTTCTGCCTGCTGTGACATGGACGGCTCTCCATGCTCGCCAGACTCCAATCCATTGCTAAAGGCTTCGGGCTTGAACTCTTGACTGTGTGGATTGGAGCAGCCCTGGGTTCACAGCTGGGATTAATCAGATGCTCGCGCAGTTCACGTTCCTGCTGTCTCCAGACACCACAGTAGGGCCAAAAGCAGAACTCACCGGTGTGACTGCATTATTCACACAGCGGGGCTTTTTATGTTCGTCTGGGTAGGAACTTTCAGTAAAAATACCCCCAGGCCGCCTGCTCCCTCGTTCACACTCATTCACCATGTTAGAAACACTCCTCGTGTGTTCCGGGCTCGTGACCAGGGCCAGGCTCAGCGTGCAGACGGATGTCTTTTGAGTCTTGCTGATATATCCAAAGCTGCCGTGCATCTTTTAGTCTCCAGATACAAATTCTGAAATACCGATTGCTACGCCATCCACTTCCGCATGCCTGTTTAAACTCTCTGAGCATGTATCAAGGTGGGATGGCTTTATGTCGATTCTCTTATTTCCCAACAAGGCCTACAGCCAGTATTCTATTGCTAATACTACACGAAAACCGTGTGCGTCTGGTTAGACTTTTCTAAATCCGTGTTAACAAATATTGAGCATGGGTAACATCTGATACACGCTGCTCCCAAACCCAACCTTTCATGCCCTAGCCAGCGTTTGAAGAAGGGCAACCCCTACCTGCTGCCCTAAAACCGACCGGAGTGTCAGGGTAATCCTAGCCCAATGCAGTAGGGCAGGGAGATCACCTTCTTGATTTAGGGGCTCAGAGGTGCAGTGGGCAAAGGTAGGGCTTTACAGGAGATCTCAGAGTCGGCAAGGAGATGATTGTTCTGTAGTAGAGGTGCAGAGTGGTGTGAGGAGATTTAGACACACCTCTGCCTTCAAAGCGGTGACTAGTACAAAGCTTGATAAAGAAAAGTGTAGGAATCAAGCCAGCCTCAAAGTTTAAGCCATTTAGAGTAAACATTCCTCAAACTGTGAGGGTTGACTGCATATCTCACTGCTCACGCACTTACCTGGATGTACTAATGTACCTAAATGAAGAGACATTTGAAAGAGGCTCCTGTAGGGTTCAGCTGTATGGCCCTGTTTAGGGGGCAGCACCAGGGGAAGATGCTGGGGAGGTGCGGATGTCTAGGCTGCTCATTGTAGCGGCGTGAAACCCTGCAGTAACTTAGCTGCCAACAATTTAATGAATAGCTTATTGTTCAGGGCTCCCAAAAGCATGAATCACAGCACACTGTAACCACATGGGGGCCACAACAAGATCATATAAAAGCCATGAGCCATGAGAAGCGGGTTGAGGGTGACAGAGAGGCACTGGACTTGCACGATCTGGAGGTCATAGCCACCACTGACGTTGACGGTGGATGACTTCTAACCTTGGGATTACCGCGTCATTGGTCTGTGAAGTTGTATCCCATTGCTGCACGAGCTGATATACTAGTAATCCCAGATGTGGGAGTTCCCATGAAGACACTGGCGGCCTGAGAGTGAGAGACATTATAAGAACTGCTATTGGCTTGTGTCTCGCATGATGCAAAGGAGCATGACATGCCTACAGTCTGATGTTTCTGGTTTATTTTGTCTCCAGGCGCCTTGACCTACTCACTGGCTGATACCTGCTGCTTGTAGAGGAGGTGTGATGGTCAGGACCCCGGCTTGATGGCCCGGGCTTCGAGGAAGGAGAGCATCCTGAGATTAACCTGGACATTCAGCGTGAATGAGCTGACAGAGGCTGCACTGCCCTCTGATTGTCCTTCCCAATCCACACCTAGGCCTTGTACTGAAGAAGCAGGTTTGCTAATTTATTCTATCTAGTTGTATAGCACGCCTGGGCTGATGCCTATGAGGACGCTTTACGATGCAACAAAACTAACATACTGAGATTACTTGATGACGGGGAGAGGGTGAACAGTTTTTAACATAGAACCTATTCAGAGCATCAATACTGTCCCTTTATAAAGCTTCATTTAGGAATTGTCTGAAGAGGTTGGACTTAAGCAGCTTTCAGAAGACAGAGTGTGGGTCAAAGTCCTGAGCCCGGGGGTGTTAAAGAGGTCCTGGTTGCAATGTTTCCACTGGAGAAGGATTATTTACGTGCTGTAGATGATCGTAATTTGTGAGGTTGGATGAGGAGGGGGTCTGCTAGGTATGAAGGGGTATTTTCATGTGTGCCTGTGAGTACGAGGCAGCACATGTTCATTGTGGCTGCAATGGGTAGCCAGTGTAGGCCGTGAAGTATGGGGGTAACGTGATTATCCTGCACTTATGTCCAGTATCCGGAGATAACCTTCTGTCACACATGTACCAAACATGATGACAAAGCCTTCAGAAGAGTATGAGCGCTGAGGGCCTGGCCAAAGTGCACAACCAGTCTTAGACACCACACGCAAGTTGTGGCATGTCCTTGAAGAAGTATTCATCGGTTTTGTCCACTGTATTTGTACAGCCCATGATTCCATTAGCGTGTCCTGCTGGTACAGTTGTATTATCCATTGAACTGAAAGCTGGCACTTGCACGAGTGGTTGGTAGGGCATGGATGGAGTGTGTACTGTGAGCATACAGAAGATATGCAATTGTCTTATTTTCTGATTGACTTTCCTGTTGTGACCCTGTTTCTATTTCTTGTGTACTGCTAGGTATTGATGTTCGCAACGGAACGCGGAGTAGGCAAAAAACTACGTAAACTACGCTGGCGGAGCGTAGTTACCCACCCGGGCTTACTCAAATGCCCCTTTTTTAAAGGTAGACAGTCATAACTGTGATGCAGTGGGCCCCTCAAATCCCTGGGCCCCATTGTTGCTGTATCTACTTCCTTAATGATAACCAGCAGTGGCCACTTACACACTTGGCAGCAGTACCAGCTACACTAATGAATGTCCCTTTAAAAAAAAAAAAAGACCTATATTGTCACCTTCTTTTGGGTATCTCTCTGAAGAAGCTGTCTCTGGACATTTGTAAACATAAAAATGAGTCCCCAGACAGTGCTCCCTATTCTCGGCCTTCTCTTTGACAATATCTATGAATATCGCTCCTTTCCTCTGTCTCCTAGACCATTACTGTGAGGTCCCAGGGATTGAGAGCATTAGGGCTCTGCAGCTGAATGCCACCTTGTTGGTCTTCTACCTGCCACCCCATGGACTCAGCTTTCATAAAAAAACTGCCCCGGAATGGTTAATACTGACTTTGAGGTGCCTCTGCCTGAAAGTGAAGGGTGTGGTGGTAGTGCAGAAAGTTAAAAAAGAAACCAGCCTTCTTACCAGCCATTAATTGATTGAGTCACTTAAAGCCAGGGTCACTGGAATGATGAGTTTCTGCAGCAGCATCGTTTTCCACATAGTTATCAGTTTACTGCATTTGCTACATAATCTGCAGATTTCAACAAAAAACTTGATTCTAGCTCAAACAAACCAAAAATTACTTAAAGCGTGGCAAAGTGTTCTGGAGCAGTGAAAGGCCCTTTGCAAATATTGACTGGTAATCTTATAGTTACTTACTGCTGTATTTGGGTGTTGCTTACTGCTGTATTTGGGTATTAAACTGGTACTAATGAGGTGAAATATTTCCCCTGACAGCATTACCTTGAGTTAAAATGACAAAATAATGAAGTAATGCTAACCACATAATGTGGCGCATTGTGCGGCATAATTCGCCTTTACTTGCTGCATAATTTAGTCAACCCTGCTGCATAATGTGGCCTTCTCCTGCTGCAGAATTTCAGTGGTCCTGTTTATAGTGCAATGAGGTGCCCAGCCTGTGGCAGAAAGCACTGTGAATATGTAAGTCATTATCTTAAAACAGTATGTACATACTCTAAGCTAGGCTGCTGCAAAATGATGCAGTGATTGAGATAAAACAAGTTCTTACAAAATATACTTTTTAGTCATAAGTAATCAAACTGTATCTAATGCAGACATGTTTGTGTCTCCACTATTCCTGATCTCAGCTGATAACACCCTTACATTACATCTCAAAAAGAATAAATCTTTGCCACTATGAAGCTTTAAGCGGAGCTGCTGGAATAATTCAGCAGTACCACATTATGTGGCAGGTTTGACTAAATTATGCAGCAAGAAAAGGTCAATTATGCTGCATAATGCTGCATATTTTGTGATAGCATTACTGCATTATCTTGCAATTTCAACACTGTCCTGACTTTTATTACCCCTCATAAGTACCACATTCACAACCAAATATAGCAATAAGCAACAGAAATGTGACCAGTCAACCTTTAGAAAGGGCCTTCCACTGCGAGGTAATCTGTTACTGCATTTTTAGTAACTTTTGAACTGTTTGAGCTAGAAACAAGTTTTTTTTTTTAAATCTGCAAAATATGCAGCAGATGATGGATTATGTGGCAAATGCGGGAAATCCATAACTATGCGCAGTGAGTACAGAGTGAGCGTGAAAGTGAACGGTGATTTGAGGAGTGAGTTGTCTGAATGCAGGGTGCATTCCCAGACACTTGAAGTAAATCAGCATGTTATTGACGGCGGCGTAGGGTTTCAGATATAGGTTACACTATTGCTATTATGACATTAATCAGGGATCGAGGGATGTGCTGATCCTGCAACAAACTTCCAGTCTCCTGATTAGGGTTGCCAGCTCATTATTTTGATGTCCCAGATATTACAAAAATAAGCAGTCACCTAAAGCCGTATTTTCAGCACTTATCTGGGCATACTTTGAACAGCAAATATAAATAGAAGGCACTTTTTATTGTGTTCTAGGGCGGCCTGAATGATTCATGACTGACAATTAAAGGATATAAAGACAGAAAAGTCATATTACAAACAAATACATACTTTTTATTTATAACCCTATTTAGTGTCAAACTCGAGGTCTTTGCAGGCTCTTTAAACAACACATGGCTGCCATTTTTCTTTTGGCAACCCTACTTTATATTTCTTTCCATGAAATGCATTCTCACCCTAATAAATGTAAAATACAAATGTAAGGAATAGGCAGAGTTGGGGCCCAGGGAGTACTGGAACCTAAAAAAAAATTAAGCCTCAGTAACCAGTTTACAAAGGTATGTAAACATACAAATGGTCTTTAAAGACCTGTGAAAAACTGGGGTGTGCCAGAGATAAGACTCCAGACACTGCTCAGCCAAGCCCACAGCAGCACACTCACTGACCTCCGGCCCCAGGGCACTCTGATCTCAAGGGCTGTGGAGTAAATGAAGACAGCCTGGAAATGCAGCAAATAAACATCACTGCACTTCCAGGCCATCTTCATTTGCATGTACTTGCAGAGGCATTTGTGCCCCCCTGGGAACCCATCCATGCCCCCAGGGGGGCGAGCCCCACAGTTTGAAGACCTCTGATGTAGAGAGATATGAAAAGTGGCCTTCCTCTTAAGTCCATGCTGGTAGAACTCACGCAGAATGCAAGAGGTTTGATAGGCAATGCTAAAATCAAAGGAGATAGTGGACAATCTTGATGGATGCCCCTACTAAATGGTACATCTGAATAATATGGGTTGTTAATCTTCACCCTGGCTGAGGACCTGTGTAAATTCGATTTACAAGATTTATTATATACTTATACAGGCCCAGACATTTGCCCCTCCCGCATATATGGCCATTCCAGGGAATCAAATGCTTTAAAGTGAAGTAGAGATACAGCTGGTAAGTATTGATCTGTATGTTGAAGGATGGCCATAATAATCCACATTATGCACAAATTAAAAGCAGTTGACCTCGGGGGTATAAACTCAGCCTACCCTAGGAAAGCCATTAGTTGCATCAACGGCTCCAACTTTTGTGCCAAAACTTTAGCCAGAATTCTTTTGTCAATGTTTTGTAATACTATATGGGCAGCATGGTGCGTGTCATGCCCTGATTTTGTGCATAGTAATTATGGCCTCCATCAGGGATAGTAGAAGGCTACCCTTGACAATAGCCACATTATATAATTCTAGCAGTTTGAGAGCTAAAACATCAGAAATCTCCGTATAACTCCAATGGTCCATAAAGCTAAATGTTTTGCAATGGCTACTTTTGGATGCAAGATCTAGGGTTTTGCCTCTATTGACCAAACCCAGTCGACAGAAAACAAGTTCATGAGGGGCCTTTTGAGCGGGGGGCAGAGCATCCCAGCTGAGATCATACATCAAGAACTGGGCATGGGTTTTATTACGGATTTTATTCGCCTTCCCCCTCTGTTATTATGATGTACAGTTTGGTATAAGGAGGAGTTATAATTCAATAGGGTAATCCTCCAGGTTTGTCTGACCTTTTGACAATAGGCTTTATATCCTATGGCTGCATTATATAGCAACGCACTTTAAAGCTTTAGGGAGACCTGGCCAGTTTTCTATTCGTTAGGGCATCAACAAACAAATCTGGCTTGGGTTAAGCAGGCCTTCTCTCTTAGGGAACTATTACAAACTAATGGGGTAACCCAAAATACGTCAAAGGACCTGGGTATAATGTAGTAAGGACAACAGGAAGTCCTGACGTCCCCCTTGGAATAACCAAAGAAGTTGTGAATCTTGAAATTAATTAAGAACATGTCAAATATAATATCTCTAAACCAGAGTGCATGGCACTTGAATCATTGAAAAATAACACAAGCATAGTCATCAAACCTGTGGACAAGAGAGGGGCGATAGTGGTTCAAAGTGTTGATGATTACAAGACAGAGATTCTTACACAACTAGGGGTGCAAGATAATTACCTGAAACTCAGAGCAGATTCTACTAAAGAAATCTCGGTCACCATAAGCAGGGCCACTGATGTAGGCCTAGAGGAGGGTTTTCTGAGTATGCCTGAACATAGCTATCTCAGCAACACCCAGCCTAGGATGCTGACTATATACACATTACCCAAGATTCATAAACGTATGGGTAAGCCACAGGGAAGACCTATAATCCCAGGATGTGGCTCCATTTTGTAACCATTATGTTGGTATGTAGATATATTCCTCAAACCAAGTGTGGAATGCACAACATCCTACATGAGGGATTCAATGGAAACCATCAAACTGGTGGATAATTTAACATTCAATTCCAGAGAACAACTGCTGGTCACCATGGACATAACGTCATTATATACCAGTATCCCACAAAGGGCAGCATTAGATGTAACCAGGAGAGTCCTGGATGACAGACCCAGACCCTTACAGATCCCCACTGAGTTTATAATTAATTTATTGGAGATTGCCATGGCAAAGAACCTTTTCTTTTTTCAGGGAGAGTTCTATCTTCAGACCAAGGGAGTATCCATGGGGTCAGGATTTGCATCAGATCTGGCTATTCTATATATGGACAATTTTATGAGCACAATCACGTACTAATTAATAATAATCCATATAAAGCAATATTGAGCTTTGGAGACCTGGGTTTGCGGCAAAATGGTATGCCTACCCGAATCTGTTGTAATAAATAGTAATATCTGTATTTCTCCTTGTTACTTCCTCTTTGCATGTGTGCTTAATTCTGCAGGACAAATACAACAAGGAATACACCTCTAAGGATAGTTTTTGTTCAGGAAGGAATCCCTTCCTGCACAAAAACTATTCTGACCACCATTTCATTGGCACTAGGCTGCCACAAGTGCTGTAGTGCTAAGAAAGAGCAGAAGTGCTCTATATCATAGTAAATATTAGGCATTTCTGCTCCCTCTCTCTCTTTCACACAACGCAGAGCAGCACACTCCCTTGCTGCACTGCATTGCATGAAAGCTTAGTAAATATAGGCCTTAATGTCTTCAAGCATGATGGGGGAATTCAGCAACTCATGCAGCTCTCTTTTAGCCCAAGCAAGAGTAACATTGTTCAAATACTGAGCAATGTCACCTGGTGAGTTACAGAAGTGAGATACCTAAAGCTGTCATAGTATTGCCTAAAAGTGCTCAATATATCCAACAGTGATGTTGTGAAGGAACCAAATACCCAGTAACTGTGTGCTCTCTAAGCAAGTCTTCAAGACCCGTGCTAGCATCCGACCTACTGTCCATTAAGCCCTGGCATCCCTGCCCAAATATAATACTGTCTGTGCAGCCAATTTGCTAAACTCTTTTTGGGTATCCTCAAAGTAGACACTATACATTTATACTTACTCATATCATAGTCATTTTCAAGACCCTTGATCTTGCATTCCAGTTGGTCCAGCTATGGCCTTTTGCACTATCACTGTGAAGTCCAGGTAAAAGGCTATAGGAGACCCATTATATTGGAGGTCAGGATATGTCCCTTTCAGCCGAAGAACTGTGTCTCGATCCCTATAATAAAATAAACATTTGATTATTGGCCTTGGGCTCTGACCAGGGTTAGGTGAAAGTGCCCTGTGCACTCACTCCACAATAAATACTTGAGAAAAGCATCTCGACCAAACAGGGACTCCAACATGTTCTCCACAATCGTCTCCATGTTGGACACTGTCTTGGACTCTGGTGACATATAATGTGAATGTGTTGCGACGCGAGCGCCCCTTGTTTTTCAGCTTCACCATTTTGATCTTGCACTCCAATTTAGCCCAGGTGTCAGTAGCTGCATGATTAGAGTCTTCTGTATTGGAAATCCGCACTTCTGCTGCTACAAAATGGTCCATTCTCACAGTCAAGTTTTCTGTCTCCCCATCGATGGAGCGCAGACTCGCTTGCATTTCTTTTAGCAAACTAGAGACTTTGGACTCCTTGGTTTTGGCTACTTGCTAATTGCGATTAACAAGTCACTCACACTGTTAATCATACAATCCTCTGGGCCATATTCTCAAGGAGCTATCTCAGAGTTACCAGAATTTTATCTCAGCCAAAATTGGGATATATTTATCTCCCCATTCACAAGCTGGTGTTAACAGCCCATACCACCAGTTTTCCTGCGAAAACATCGCCACAGATGATCCCGGCAACTATCGCTAAGGAGATGCAGAGTAGGCATTCCCGAGCAAAAAGCCGCGACAACACCACTCCACAGCATTCTCAACAACCAGCCAGAGCGGCGATAAGATCACAAAACATGCGATAAGGTTCATTAGCACCAGGAAACTAACACCTGCTCTGACCTGGTGTAAAGTCGGACTACAACCTGCACCACAATAAGGAGCCCAGCCCAGAGCCACACCTGAAGAACAACAGATGCCATGGAGCCACTGAACATGCGTGCCGGACACCCAAGAGGTCCACAACACCCACTGCCACCCCCCCAGGACCACCCCCCCTGGCCCCAACCCGGGCACCCCCACCTCCCCCGGACCAAGACACTGCACATCAATGGCACGAAAACATGAATAAAAGCACCCGCTTGATGTCGTACAATTGCAACAATCAACATAAATGTGAGTACTGAAATCCTGATTCATACATTCACCATTGAAAGACCAACCAAAATGTCACATCCTAATTTGTCACCAAACAACTATTCTGAAGAGTCATAGCGGGGCATCCCTGGGCAATCTGTGACACACAGCCTGCAAGACAATATCCAAGATAAGACTTTGTGTTGGGCACTCATCAAAGGACAGGGAGAGAGAGAAAGAGAGAGAGAGAAAGAAAGAAAGAGAAAGAAAGAAAGAGAGAGACTGAACAAGGAGCGCAAGGCCAATCGGGCCCTTGGCTCATGCAAACATGACAACAGCTGCGTGTGTCTCAAAATCTGTGCACTCTAAATCCTCAGGCCTGGAATCAAAGTCAGCACGAAGTCCACATTGCATTCCAGAAATGCAAGCAGTAGTCAGACTGATAACAAGAATGAAAGCCCCTTTGTCTCAACACACAAGGCTGAAGGCCAACCCAACCCCTGACCTTGGTCCTGAATGCGGCTGGCACACCCTGCATGAGATACCATACCAGCCTCCGACGACTCCCACACCATGATCTGCGCTAATGAAACACCAACGTGCCGATACCCCACACACACTTGTCCCTGCACAACCTACACCTGCGAGGGATGCCCTTAACACATAAGTCAAAAACTACCCATACGTCCAAACGTCACACACACATACGACTCATTGCCCAGAGCTGTGGCATATCGTCCACCGAACTTCCACCGGTCTGAGGAGTGCCGGTGCCACGAGTCCAACAAACACAATGGCAGGCACTCCCAGGCACATGCACAACCCCTGTCACGTGGAACTGTACCGTGCACGAATGCTGCATCCGTTGGGATCCCTGCCAATGGCAGTGCTGCAAATCAGTTTCCGTCTGAGTTTCCGTCTTGCCTATGTCACCTGCATCCAGCCCTGGTTCCACTGTCGATCATGCACATTTGAGTGGCCCATGGAGGTCCAACACAACAGTATCTGAATTGGATTATGACCTGACAGTGCTCCCACTGTTGGCCCACAAATAGGAGTGTCACCGGGATAGCCGTGCATGGGATGCACTGATCTTTGGCGTATGTGGTGGAAGTTGCGCATGGGAGATTACACAACTCCTTGTGTGCAGTGACCACATCGAGGCGCTCCCCTATTGAGCAGTGTTGCGGATTGGTGACACGGCATGGATGGAGCACATCTGCCCGCACCAGTTAATGGATTGGCTCACCCTGGTGTTCCTTGAACCCGACAACGACGTACTATTGGAACACATTGCTCATGAGGCTGCGCTGGCATTCATGGACAAGAAACTACGTTCCGTTGTTTGGCAACGTTACCAAATTGGACACACTGCTTGGGAGAGAGCACACACATGGCAATGTAGCACAACATGTGACCTTGTTGGACCCTTTCACCTGATTACTGTCAGCAGAGCAGACAGTCGGCGCAGTCCGGTGGCCGAGCACTATGCAGAGACCATGGGCTGTAAGTCGTGCCCCCTCACACGGGGCAATGGGCAGATGCCAAACAACACATGACTCGTCCAGCAAGGCAAGGTGGGCTGAGACCATTGCCATCCGTAATGATTGGTGTTGATTTCTGCTTCCCATTTCCTGCACCTCGACATCTTCCCATGCTGCGTGTCAGTGTTTTAAGCATGTCCCTGCATGTTGTGGCCGTTGTCTTGTCCGTACTGACACGCACATGCCAATAAAGTCTACGCAACTTCTCTGTTGTCTAACTGTGATGAGTATTGATTAGATTGACCACTCGTGTGCCACAATGAGCAGAGTCCCTACACAGGGAGGGTCTGACAGACGCATGTACAATGGGGGTGGGTCCCTTTTGACAGCTCCACCTCTGTGAACCAGACATTTATTTTTGGGATAGTTGCTGGCAGACCTGTGCACTTACGTGTCTTCAGCAATGTGAGTATGGTGTCCAACCTCTGACCATGTGGAGCAATGTCATAAATCATAACAGAATGTGTCCACACAGATGTGTGTGTGTAGGTATGCGACTTGAAGTTCTGTTGGCACATGTGATGTAGAGCACCACTCCTGGCCTGCTACCGATTTGGCCATTCCTACACACAGCCCTATTCAATACATGGACGTGTGCCTACATTGGGGGGTTGTGAGATTGCTGTTAATGTGCAATCGGGACACAGTCATCCAATTGGCCATGTGGCTCAGGGATAAACATGCGCATTGTTGTCATTCGCCACGGTGTACATTCTTGTGCAATCATTGTCCCTACATCCAGCCATACTTTCATACATGAGTGAGCATATTCATGACACATCTGTGTGATTTTGAATGTTTTATTCACATTCTGGTGAATGACAGAGCTGGAGCTGTACATGGCCATCCAAGCCCACATCACATGGAAGCCCAGTGGTGGGCCAACCAGAGTCCTTTGATTGGGAAGAGGGGGAGTGCAGTCCGAAGCAGGATTGCTGTGTAATTGTCATGCAGTGATGATATGGCAGTCCATGTCGGGGTCTGGGTGGATGTCGCAGAGTATTACGGGGGACAGTGGGAGGTGTTGTCCCAGGGCATGATACATAGGGCTGAAACAGGCAGGAACAGGCTATCTGGTGGTGATGGAGGCTACTACTGCCTTCCTCACACAGTAATTACCATCCACATCCTACTCCTCTGATACTTCTTCGGTGTCCGGTGTGTCCAGTGTGTGTGGCGGTGTAATTGCTGCATCACTGGGTGCCACTGACACATCAGGATGCGAAGGTGATGGGGCTGCATCACTGGGTGCCACTGACACATCAGGATGCGAAGGTGATGGGGCTGCATCACTGGGTGCCACTGACATATCAAGGGTCGGAGATGTGTGTGTCGAAGTTCCCGCTGTAGTTATCTGGGACTGGCTCAGTGGCAGTAATGGCAAGATGATAAACTGCAGGGCCTGGAAGATCCCAGCTACATCTTGCTGGTGTTCTGCCGTGGCAGCCCTACTTCCAGCCTGCATCTGCTCCATTGTCTCCATTGTCCTCCGCATCTGTGCCAACTCTGTGCTGTCACCAGCGGTGCCTATCTGACTGAACAGTTCCTGTATCCGAGGAATGGCCCCAGCGAGGTCAGCCAAGGATTGTCGGTGAGCATGGTGCGGACAGGGGGTGTCCGTTAGGGACTGTACGTCGTCCCTGATCGGACTCAGACACCCACGTATGGCCTTGTGTTTGGGCTGCCACGAGCTCGAAACCCACCCGCAGCTGATCCGCCAACTCCACCTGGCAACCCAATACACGGAGTTGAAATTCCATGTATTGTTCGTGGGGGTCCTGGGAGATAGCCGTGGTGGTGTGTGTTTCCTGCTGTGTGGTCTGTGCAGGTGGTGGGGTCACCTCGAGGCAGCTGGCCTGCCCTGCTCCTGGGGGTGTGCTGCGGAGGCTGTCCATTATCCATTGGAGGGTGTCTTGACATATATGCAGGTTGTCCTCTTCATCATCACTGATGGGGTTTTTGGTCTGCTCTGCACTAAGTGTTGATTGTCCCTCTGCAATGTTAAGGGGAGATGCAGGTTAACAGAGTTTCCCCTGTATGTTGACGCTTTGCAGATGTTTACATACAGACTGCATGACAATGCACATTGTGACTGTTTTGGTGGAGCTGGCTATTTGATGGCAGACAGTGTGATTTTCGAAAAATGACGGATGTGTGGTGGTACCTGTATATTATCATCATAGTGTCAGTCAATGCCAGATGTGAGTGGCCAATTACTACGCACAAGCGGAACATGTTGTGTCCTCTGTCCTGTGGTGTAGGTGTTGCACTTTAGACCACATTTCTGATGTTCTGTGATTGCTATGTGTGTGTGCTGCATTGTGGGGGAGTTGCCCCTGCAGCTCTGATTTCGTGTGCCTTTGTCCCTTTGAGGCGGTGTGCCTTTGCATTGTGTGCTTTTCAGGGGCTGAAATGTTTGCGACTTGGGTCATATGTGCTCTTGGACAGATTTTGTGGCCTTGTTCATTGTTCATCTGCTGCGTGTATTGGATGGCATGGGTTGTGAGTGCATGTGGATGTGTCAGAGTGTGATCTGCTCCTTTGCGGATGTGATCAGCACTGGGCCACCTCCATGTCGAATCGTGCCCCATGTCATGTATTTTGGCTGCTGCCATGGTATCGGTCATGCAGTGTTGCTTGCATAGTCAGTGTGGCTCACACAGCCGCTGCATTTCTGGATTCATCACATGTGCATGGCTCGGTTGTGTCGTTGGTGATTTGGAGGGGGCCCATATGTGCACATAGTGGGGGTGGGCCTACTTGGTGTTCCTATGTGTGCTGCAGTGTGCCAAGGGTGTTAGGGACATGTTCCACAATCGTTGTGGGTGTGCAGTGTGCTACACATAATTGTGCATGTGTGCCATTGTGCCCATCTCCCCATGTGCCCTCAGTCCCTGTTGGTTACTCAGCCTGTTGCTGTTGGGTCAGGTCATTTCGAGCTGTGTCCAGGCCCCCAACTCCTGCCACCCACTCCACACTGATGACTGTGGCCACCATTTGCTCCAGCACATCCAGCTCCTCCTGTGGTGCAGGAGGCCCACCTCCAGTCGCTCTTGCTGCCTTCCTGTTGGCAGCGACTTTCTCCTTGGTTTGGCTGTGCACTTCATGCCAGCGCCTCTTGACCTCCTCCATTGTCCTCCTCGACACTCCGACTGCATTGACTTCGGTGACGATGGACTGCCATAATTCCGTTTGGGTTGCCAGTGCCGTAGTGGAGGTGACGAACAGTTGGTGGTGGTGTTCTATCACCTCCCTGACAAGGAGTCGGTCTTCCTGGGCACTGAACCCCGTCTTCCTCTTCCTCTTCTCCTTGCCCTTCCACGAACACGGGGTTTCTGGCTGGCCCTCCGTGGGGTTTGTGGAGTCGGCTTGTCCTATGCACACGGTCCGGTTGCATCCATGGTGCTACGCAGTTCGAATAGGTTTTGGTGTTTTTTTTTTTGTTTATAGTGCTTTTTTCCCCGCATGATGCGTGGGGATTGCAGGCCTGTCGCTGGTTTTCCCTGATTTTGGTATCACACTTTGTGTCATTGCAGCTTTTTGGGCATCGTGTTTCGCATTTTTTTTTGTCGCGTTGGTTTTATTGTGGTCATTCGGCGCGTTATCCTGCTGCTATCGCATGGTGCCGCTGGGTTGGTAATTGGCTGTGAAGTAGGTGTTATTTTCTTGCGAATGGACTGCGATATGCAAAGATGCGTTAAGCTAAATGTGCAATGGTTATCACACCTTCTTGCGAATATGCCCCTCTGTGTCATATGTTGTCTGCCAACCACCACGGAGTGAGATAGTGCCGCAGTCAGGAAATATCTGGTGATTTAACAACTTATGAGTAGGCCATGTCAATGCAGCCTACATATCTCCCAGCATGACCTGCTTGCCCAATTCTCTGTGTGTTGGCATTGTAAGATCCCAGTCACAGTTCAAAAGTCTATCCCCTTAACATAAGGGCACTGATCAACTCGATCCTGCCGGCCGCCCCCGGTGTGTATATTTCATTACCTTTTAGCCAACAGTCAGAGCCTCAGGGCTGGCCTGTCTGCTACCAGCCACCATTTTGTGGTATAGGGCACGGTGGCTGGTAGTTTAGGCAGTGACAGCTAGAAGTTCTGACCTACCCTTCAATCCCCCATATGTCGGTGGAGTGTTTTCTTTGGATATATGGGCTGGCTTCCATGGTGCAGGTGCGCATGGGGAAGATATTGTAGCTGTTGCTGATGGGCAGGTGCAATGAGGCAGTTTGCAGAGAGGTTTCTCAGGTTTGGAAGCGGTTTTGTTGCTGTTCGCCTGGGTGAAGCAGTTTCAAGGGGAGGTTGGGAGCAAGTTTTCTCTTGCAGAATGCAGGAAGGTAAAGGTGTGCAGTTACAGGAAGTTAAGTTAATTTAGGTTTGACAGTTTTAGATACAGTGACAGGCAGTTGGAGTTGGGTGAGTTGTGGGGAGGAAAATTAGGGGTGGGAGTAGGACAAACGGTAGTCAATTACTCATGTATAGTGAGGAGGCTAGATTTGTAAAGTCGTTGGCCTAGGATTTTAATATGTGATCTTCACCTGCCTCATTAAAGCGGCCTTTTCCACACATAAAAGTTGTTAGTCTTTTGTGCTGTGCCCTCGCGCACCAAGTGTCGTGATACACTGCATGACATAGTGATTGATTGGTGGCTCGTGATGCTATGCCGAGCCTGACAGAAGCAGGCACTGTATGTAGTGTGTCTATACTCTTACTCTGGGGTTGCTAGACAGAGGGCTCTCTGATGAGACCCGCTGCCTCGTTCTAAAGGGTCAAAACGTCACCGCGATTACAGGGGTCACATATTTGAACTGCTGAGAACAAAGACAAAAAAAAGACTCTGGTTTTAACTTTGTTGATACAATACTGATCCAGTATCCCTGTTATCGTTTGGTGTATACGTGTGTATGCACTCACTTTTCACCTTACTGCAACGCGTCATCTGCCCTAGTGCATATTATTCATGGTATTATGATAATACATGTTATGGTATGAAGAGTACATTTGTTTGGTGCTGATCAAAGTTTCCAGTTAATACATATAGGCAGGTTGGATAGCTAGAACAAACCTGCCCTAGAAAATAAATCCATAGAACTATTTTACATGTTTCAAATTCACAACGTCACAACCTTCATACCCACGCGCGGGAAATCACCCAGATTCCACCCCTTAATGAAGCGTCATTCAATGTGCAAAGCAGGGGTTCCAGCGTGACGTAAGCTTAAATGGCATCTTAGGGAAATATTGGGGCAATAGAGGCTCATTTAAACAACCTTTTTTTTACTTTCTGGGAATTTAGGATTGCACCAAACGCAGCCTCTCTGTATTGTATTGTATTGTATTGTAATTGCATTTATATAGTGCTTACTACCCCTGACCAGGCGTCGAAGCGCTTTTTCGGCGCCCATCAGGGGTAACAAGCGCTATATAAATGCAAACCTTTTTTCCCTCTTCTATCCCTCCGCTATTCTTCTGAATCCAAATAACTGACTAACCTATCCACCACTCAAAGGAGGTGAAAAAAAAATCGAACATTAGCCTCATGATCAAAGAGGTAGCGTATATTTAACATTTGAGACAGTCATCATATATATACATTGATAAGAGTGAAGTGTGGCGTGTCCCATGTCCTCGCTGTATAACCAAGAAAAATTGTGACACTAATGATTCAGAAAAGTGTATAAACTTAAAAAAATATATATATACATATTTATATTTAGAGCGCTGTGTGCGGCGTTCAGTCTTAGGGCCTGATTCAAATCCTGGTGGATGGCTCGTGGGTCCGTCGGGGGAAGGAGTGAATTACTCCTTTGCCCTGGTGGAAGGACTGCCCGCCAGATTTATAAATGACCACCAGGCAGGCAATCATTTATAAGAGCATTGCCAAGAACTGCGGTGATGCCGGTTGCTGTCGATGCATTTTACTCTCCGCTACCTGGCCACAGCAGCAGGATGCAGCCCAGGAGCACCAAATATTTCATTTTTCTTTAAAAAAAGAAAATCCCAAAATGCGATTTTCTTTTTGAAAGGAAAATATATAAGCTTCCCTTGCCATGGACCACGTCTCCCATGGCAGGGGAGCATTATCTCCCATGGCAGGGGGAGCATTATAACGATTTTACTGTTACTTACCGCCACGGGGGTCAGAGAAATGATGAAATGTCCACCCACCCATTTTGGATGGGTGCTCATGTAGTCATTTTCTACTGTTCCTTACTACCAGAAAACATGTTAATGCTCTTCCCACCATGGGAGAAGCCTCCAATGGTGAGGGAAGCATTACTTTTTTCTTTACAAAAAGAAAATCCCTTATTGGGATTTTCTTTTTGAAAGAAAAAAGATTACTGTTTGTTACAGGGCTGCATCCTTGTGATGCAGCCCTGTAACAAACAGTAACATGCATTGAGAGGAACTGGTGTGACGGAGGTTCCTGCCAATGCCTTTGTAAATGACCGCCTGGTAGGAGGTCATTTATAAATTTGGGGGAGGGACTACTCACGGCCTGGCGGACATAAAGTCCTCTGCCAATCCAATGGTGACTATTCTGTCTACCAAAAAATAAAATGGGCCCAAAGTAGTCAGTGCTGCAGCCAAACTTAAGGTCCGCATGCAATTAAATTTGGCAGGCAGACCAATATATTGGCAGGGAGGGAACTATGTCGCCGTTCTGACCGAGTACCCATACCACCAATGTATATATCAGACCCTTAGTTTGGTAGTGGAGCCTAGTTGTAAAGATGTTGATAGCCTTTTCAAAATAGTTATATGTCATCTTCATTACTATATTAACTTTTAGGGATGTTTACAGTTAAAAGGTTTGCATATTAATAGTTTAGTGGACCCATGTGTAAAAGGGCACAATGCCTCACTCATCCTGTAACTTTGGACCTCCGAATGAGGCGGAGTGACTGAAGTACCTACACGCCTGGTAGCGGTGTCAGGCCTCGATGGGCTGTGGCCCTCTCACTTAGCCACAGCGCTGGTCCCACTGCCACCTGCAGAAGCTGTGTCTACAACACCCGGAAGGCAAAGCAGGGCAGACCCCCAGCCCCATTTGCCCAACCACCCGCACTCTGCATGCACACCTGATTGCCTGCCTGACAGTGGTCTCAGGTTCAAATGGGCTGCAATCTCCAAGCACCTTGAAGCTGTGCCAGGAGCGGGGCCATGCACGTAGACTCAACCCGCTGTACTCCCGGCAGTGGTAGCCTCCACCAGACCTGCTCTCAGGAGACTCAGGAGCATAGCCCTTGGTATGGCACAGAATCACCAGCCGGGTCTTCAGCCATCCATGGGCTCACCGCTCAAGGAGCCTTCCTGCACATAAACAGTCAATGGCGTTTTGCTGTTTCCATGTGTGCTGCGCAATGCATGAAACGACCACCACAACACCCATTTCCCACCCCTTTTATGCTAAGTATAGCGTGAAAGGTGGCCTTATTTACAAGGCAGCGTTAAGCCCGTATCACCACCACAACATCGTGAAAAGTGATGTTGTGGTGGCGATATGGGCTTGTAAATATGCCCCATTGTGTGATGAAGAATGGGGTTTTAAAAACTTGTTTAACAGCTGAGCATTCTGGAAGATAGTGTCCGCTCAGAAGCAGGAAAAATACATTCACATAACCAATTCAAAGGACGAGGAAAAGCGATGCAATTGTAATCCAAATTTATATCCATGGAGAAATAAGATTTGTCTTTTTCAGTCAAATGTAAAATTTAGGTAATCCACTGTGGGGGGATGGAGGTGGGTCAGACGAATCCGACGATAAGTCATCAATGTCGACAAAGTAGCCGGCGGCAGTACAATCTATTTTTGGTAGTTCTGGAGGCTGTTTAGAACTGGGAGTTGACTCGAATGGAGGTACATTGAGGTAGACACCATCAGTGCCTGGTTTCAGAATTGAAATATTTGTTTCCTTACATGTTGATTGTATAATATTTGTTAATGTAACAGGAAGAAGTGATACTTCAGTGTTATCTGTCCTCTGATCAAAGCTTTAAATGGGACCTCCTGTAGAGTAGTGAGAGGAGACAGTTAACGACCCAGAAGCTTTTTTGGCATACTGTGTAGAGCCAGCCACATGATGTGGTTCGATGAGATCTATAGACACAAATCTCTTTTGTTCGCTACCAACAAGGTGCAGTAAATGTTCAGTTCTGGTGCCTTCAACAGCCAGGAGAGGCTCCCTGTAGGATGGCCTGAATTCCTTCTTGTCTACAATCTTCTCCCAGACTAGATCACCGATCTTGGGAATCCAACCAAGAGGTGCTGGTGCTTCCTTCACTTCACCAGAGGTGAAACGTTTCAGCTGGACGTCGCTCTGAGCATCTCGAAAGCTGTTCAGTTTCTGTAAAATCATGCAAATGTTCACTGATATCAAAAGGTGTTTCCACTATCACTGTGCTGGGACTGTCGAGGTCTGCAATCCACATCGTAACCCCAAACAGGATTTCATAGGGAGGTCGAACACCCAGGGATTTTCTAGGCAGATTATTGCGGGCTCTCTGGACCCCATATAGGTGGTGAACCCAACTGCGACCTGAACCTAATACCCTAGCTGTAAAAGACTGCTTTAAGTATCGGTTCTTTCTCTCCACTACCACGTTTCTCTCTGGATGATAGGGTGAGTAATAACGCACAGTCACACCCAATTTTCCCATGGTGTCTCTGTAAGCCTTAGAGGGGAATGCTAGAACCTGGTCCGAATGGAATGTGGCTACTGCGTATGTCCCGATAAAGACTTGCAGATCTATTATAACAGTTCGCGCATCAGCCAATAGCTGTGGTCAAACCAACAGGAATCAAGAGCAGTAATCCACTGCTACCAAGATGTATTTCTAAGGCCCATCTGAATGTAGATGGCCACAGTTTACCAGAGAGACACAAGCGAGAGGCTTTTCTGAGATCAATAGAAGTGTCTGCGGTGGGCGTGCTATGGTGGAAACCTTTTGTTGGCAAATGTCACATTTAATGAAAAAATCCTTGGTCTGTTTGTATATACCTGGCCAACAATAGCTTTGCTGCAACCGTATGTTGCTTGCTTTGGTGATAAAAAGTGCAACGTTAAGACAAACCCTAGTATCATTTAGCTCACATATGTATTTCTGGATCAACAATATGCAATCTAATATATTGTGAACGAAATAGGGGTTTTAAATAAAAACTGAAATAAAAAGCACAGAATAACAATGTGCATGATGCTTTGCTTACTGTGGCCATCGCAGGGGCAAGGGATTGTATTTTGGGGACAAGTCTTCATATTGGGGAAGGCAACTAAGTGGTGGACAATCCCTTACCTGAATCTGGTTAATACAAAACGGTGCGTTAAATCTGATACTTGAGTTAGATAACTCTGGTAGCCATCATCCAGCTCAAGTGAATAATAAAATAAGATAGTTGATTTCCCCCCTCACATCTCGCTCGAGTTTCCCCTGTGGAGGTTATGAAATTATCTTTGATGGACCGTTTGGTGAGTGTTATGACCAGTAGGGGTTTGGGCTGGATTGTCATCTTAAACAGAGCAGTAAAAATGAAGTTAATGTAACTTAACCAGGGGATACACATTGCTTTAGCCACGGACAAGCAATCAGAAATGATTGACCTAGTAAAGCTAGTCTCATCTTTTGTCCAAATGGAGTGCCAAAGCAACAAGAGGCACAGTGTGACTATATTGACTAGATGCTGTAGCCCTCCCTCTCTATGAATTATCTCGGTGGAGGCAGAGGTGGGTAAGTATAATAGATGCTTGAGGAAACTATTTTCCTCGGTCTGTAGCGCATTACTATTCTAATGACCCCCATACACCAGCCCCATAAGTGGCAGTAGCTAATACCCTGGCTTTGTAAATTGCTAAAATGTCTTTAATTTGGCTGGGTACCCAGCTTTACTGAGAACCAAAGGATTCCATGGGCACTCCTATTCATCTTACTCCTAACGTTTGTGATTTTGTGTGTCCAAGAGCTGTTGCCCTCAAAAGTGATGCTCAAAAAGCAAAAGGTATCTACAGTAGCTACCGTGGTATTATCGATAAAAAAATTCTACATTTCTTTTGCTTGGCCCCACTGATCATGGTCTAAGTTTTATTTATATTAATCACCATATCCCTTGTGGCAATAAAGGCCTTGAAGGAGTTAATTACTCGCTGTAATCCTATCAGGGTCCTTGCCAGCAAAACAGCATCATCTCCATATAGTAACACTGGTATAGGGCTTCCAGCGACTTGAGGGGCATCCGCATGTATAGCTTGTAGGGCCTTATCCACCCCATTAATAAACAGAGAGAATAATGGAGGGGCCAGAACACAACCTTCCTGAATACCTCTTTCTACCTTAAAATACGAGGTGCATTCACCACTTGTGCCAAAACGTACCTCACCTGATAATTTCTAGTATAACCTTGCGAGAAAACAAATAATCGATCTAGGCGCGCCAATTTCAAGCAAGGTTGTCCAAGGAATAGAGTGATCGACTAAATCAAAGGCGCTACTTAGATCCGCGAAGCAAAGGTACAATGTACCACCTTTGACACATGTGTATCTGCCTTTTAATAGGTCAAGATTCACATATTGCTCTATGGTCCCCACTCCATGTCTAATTCCAAACTGCAATGGTGAAATTATCGAGTGTTCACAAGCCCACTCTTTGAGTCTCTTGAGTAATACTTTGCTCATCACTTTCACTGCAGAATCTAAAAGTGATATTGGGCGATAATTCTTCGCTTCAGATTTGTTACTCTTTTTGTAAATCAGGACTATAATAGACATTCCCCATGTGGACGGTGTCTCAGTAGTTGCACCATATTAAAGACTCTAGTTAAAATTGGGCCCCAGAGGTCAACAGCAGTTTTATAGACATCCATGGGGACCCCTTTAGGTCCAGGGGCTTTTCTTCCTGCACTTGCTTTCGGTGCTTATAGGACCTCGTGATATTCAAAGGTAAAGGGGACCAGGCATACTGTTTCACCCTTGATATATCCTCCTTCCTTACAGATGGCGAACTAAAGAGTTCGGAGTAGTGAATCAACCCAGGCATCACATGTAATATGGAATAACAGCTCTGGGAAAGCGTCGCTCTTTAAGAAAGGTGAGTTGACGTGCCCCAGAAATGTTTATTATTCATTGTATCCGCGGTCAGGGTAAATTTAGTCCAGGCTTCCTCACATAGGTCATTTTTCCTAGCAAGAATGACATTTTTTAAAATTAAACATAAGGGATTTAATTAATGCACTGTCTATAGGATGGCAAAGGAGGGCCAATTTAAATTTTTGGAAAGCTATAGCCTACGCATGATTAAACCAGCCTCTATGTTAGCCGCTACCTGAATTGCACTGACGAGTCAGGAAGTCATTAATTTTGTTAATAATACTAGTATAACTAGAGAGTAACCGGTTGGAAGTAACTTCGTCCTCCAAACCCTGTTTGGTCCTACAGGGGTAATATTGAGGATAGAGCTTGGTGAAATGTTGCAGGCATTGCCCCAAAAGAAAAAACGTCAATTCAATACAATTATGATCGCTCAGATCCGGCTTCACAATCCTGGGTGTGGTGCACCACTTGCTTGCATTGGGTGAGATTAAGACGTGATCGATGTTGGTTGAGGCACTCCTTCCTATAAAAGTAGGTATCGGGTCTCCATTGACATTGCATGTACATTTTAATAAGTGTAAATCCAGTTTGGTAATCATAGAGTTTATTGTAGCCCCATAATCATTGTGGGGAAAATGTAAATAACCGTCTCCGGCCTGGTTGGTTACCCCACAGACCCATGTAGCGGAAAAAGGGCAGGATTGGATGTTAAAATCTCCTGCCCAAATGTAATAGGGCCTCATGGTCACCATTGAGAGCTGAGACCACCTTTCCACAGGTAGAGTTAAAGATTTTGTTGCAGAAGTTAATATTATATCCGGCCTCCTTTAAATGTTAATGAATGTGGCCCTATAGGTATTTGTTTTTTATATTTATCGGGAGCTTATTCGAGATAAGGATTAAGAGCCCCCCTTTAGCTATACCTACAGGCGATGGGTCAGCCTCAATCCAATGTGAGGAAAAACCCTCGAAATAAATGGGAGCTGTACACCACATTTCCTGGAGACATAAAATCGAAGCCACTTATGAAATCTAACCAGCCTAGTGTACCCTATTTGCTTGCTAGTCCACCTGCATTCCATGATGTGATTTTATAGCCCCCCTCCAGCCCAGGGGTGTAATGCTAGGGGGCTACAAGTTTTGCCTAAACATTCTCAGGCATGTGTTATCCACATTGGTATTCATAGATGGCAATAAGGCACAAGTTAAGGTATTATCAGCACACTCAATATCATTAGTTTCCAAATCGTTATCCACCTTCCTGGCCTACCCGGTTACATCATCGTTTGTCTTATGTTGCACTAGCTCATGTCAGTAGATATCCTGGAGGCTGCTTAATGGTTGAAACCTATTAGAGACCACCAGATATATATTTCCTGCCCCCTCACCTGGCACTAGGAGTATCGAAGGTGTCTGTAAAAAAAAATATGGGCTGTAGCAATATATTTGACTCCATGAACTGGGGTCCCAAAAATTGATTATAATACAATCCCCTTCACATAGTTTCCTCAGGGGGCCAACCCAGCTCACCCTCCTAGTAAGTAAGGAATTGGCAATTCCTGTGAATGCAGTGTACCACTCTATTCTTCAACGAGTCATGAGATTCTATTTGATCTGGCTGCAAGGGGGGAACATTGACTGAAACTGCCACATATGGGCAGCACTCTGGCAGTAGGTTAATAGCGGCATAGGAACCGGCATTATTATCACCACTGGCCCTTTCAGAGTTAAAAACTGAATACTCTGGCTCAAGTAGGGGGTATCACTTTGTGTCGAATGGGTTATGTCTCAAATGGTAGCTGTACCATATTCATCATATGGGTCGTGGGAACGGGTAGACGTTCGCGACCCATAGAATGTGTCTTGGTCACAGTGCTAGCTTCCTGTGGCATGTGACCTTCTGCTGTTTGTTGCCTCTCTGAGTGATTTCTAGGTGCATCTATCTGTGACCCTGGCATGCTGCGTGGTGTAGTTGCTAGTTCTGGATTGCCAGGGGCTCCCCCACTCAAGTCCCCTGAGGATGGGTTAAATTGATTATTTCTAATCTGTTCCACTTCTGCAATCAGGAGCTCTAACTTATCTCTGATAAGAATCAATATATCCTCCATTCTAGATACTATTCCTACTATTGGAGGTGCCCAGTAGGACACCATAGAGGGATTAGGTTATGCCGCTAACTCAGTTTACGTCAGGGTTGCTGGTGACGGTACAGGTTTACCACCATTCATCGTGGTGACCTTCCTGCACTTTCTCTTCCTCTTGGGTGTGAGAGGGCTGACATTGGAAGCACAGTTATCAATAGGAAAGTCTAGAGGCAGTTCTTGGTTTGAGTGATTAACTAAGCTTTCTGCCGCACTAGGACTGTAAGGCTCCCCTTGCTGAGACTCGGGATCTGCTGTTCTAACAACATGGTCTGTGGCTATCCCACCTCCATTCCCGTTTCTAGGGGTAGGTGTCATTCTGCTGTTTCGATTTCTCTAGAAATAACGTTTACTGCCAGTACTAAAAAGCAGTCCGTTGTTGTGCGGATAGTATGTGAAGCTGAGTGAACATTAGTGGCTTTACACTTGCACACATCGATTTAAATGGGTCGTATGAAGAGAAAGGAAAAGATGATATGTTCCACTTTAACAGAGTTAACCTTTGAATCTATAGACACTCTACTCCACATGCGAGTGGCAACTCACTCAAAATCACGGCTTAGCAAGCGGGACAATGATGCCTGTGTTGTGCCACTTTGAAAGGCTACAAAAGTTAGAACTATACAATCAAGGCAAAAAAAAGAAACCCTTTGTGTAAAACACTAAAATATACAAGGAATCAAATGGAACAATCAAACAGTTAAGGCCTTGAAGGACCCTTAAAGTAAATAGGGGGCTGCAGCTCCTGGCTGATGGAGTCTCATACCAAATGCTGGGGATGGCCTTCACCTCTTGTCTGGGTTAGGAAAGTCACTAATAAATGTAGAGTGGTACAATACCTTCAACCAACAAACTCCATAGAAAATGTTAGGCGGGGCCCAGCCAGGCCTCTTCCGGGCATTGACGGCCAAGGATTGGCCTGCCCCTGGCCCGGGCTTTCCCCGGGCTGATCCCACCTTCCGCGTCACACAGAACACTGGGGGACCGAGTCCCACCCCAGCCAGCAACCAAAAGGAGCAAATAAGGAATTGTTGGGGCCTCGGACCGCCCGGTTTGTGAAACCCACTCAGCGGGACAGGAAAGACACCTTTACGGCAGCTGGAGGGTTGACCCCGCCTCCTGTGCTGCACAGAACACTGGAGGACTGAGTCCCACCCCAGCCAGAAACCACAAGGAGCAGGTAAGGAATCGTTGGGGCCTCAGATGACCCAGTTTGTGAAACCTGTGCTGCGGGACAGGAAAGGTGCCTTTACGGCAGCAGGAGGGCTGACCCCGCCTCCCACGCTGCACAGAATGCTGGGGGACCGAGTCCCACCCCAGCCAGCAACCACAAGGCGCAGGTAAGGAATCTTTGGGGTCTCGGACGGCCAGGTTTGTAAAACCCATTCTGCGGGACAGGAAAGGTGCCTTTACGGCAGCGGGAGGGCTGACCCCGCCTCCTGTGCTGCACAGAACACTCGGGGAACGAGTCCCACCCCAGGCAACGGCCACAAGAAACAGGTAAGGAATCGTTGGGGCCTCGGACAGCTCGGTTTGTGAAAAATTACTGTTTCTTCTCTGGGGCAAGCCATAACAAACTCTGGAGTCCAATTCTTTTCAGCCAAGAGAATATCATAGCCGAATGGCAAGTTCTCCTAAAAGAGAACATTTATTGTGTGTTGTATATCCCCTCCATTTGGAGTTGCATTTCATATAATTGAGGCAGAACACTCAGTTTCCTACCCGGTGTTTCCACCTGGATATAGTCACTCATTGCTACTGCCGCCAGACACTCCAAAAGATTCCGGCAAACTCTGATGCACTGTCCAGCATGGTCAGAGACCATCTCTGCTCAGACGCAGTGTCCTCAATATCTGTGGCATGCTTGACTTTAAGACCAGCAAACGTCTTCTTTTTTAATCGAGGTTTGGTCTGTTTAGTTTTATGTTCCTGTTTTATTATTTAGTCAGAAGAGCTTTGTGAGTCCTTCTTTGATTTCACGTACTCCTCTGATCTGCTCTCCGATCGTCCCCCTATCTCCGAGCATTTTTGGATGAATCCTGAAAGGAACAAGAGGAACGTGTATCAGTATCCTGATACCTATCAGGCGTTTCAATATTAGCACAATTATGCAAATTATAGCATTTTTCAGTGGACTCAAGTTGAGCAGATCCACCCCAAGTTTCAGTCTTTTGTTTATTTTTCTTATTATCCCACTTCTTCTTAGTAGAAGACTCTGATGCCTGCTTCAAGTTATCCTTGCCAAGCGCAATACTAAAAGATGCGAAAAACAGCCAAAGGCCTGCAAATCCCACGCGTCTGGCGGGAAAATGCACTAAAAAAGCAGAACAAGAAAAACACATCAGAAACAATCCAAAGTGCGTAGCAACATGGATGACCCTGACCGAGCGCAGAGGCCAACGCGAACCACACAAGCCCCACAGTCCACCAGCAAGGTACAACGGGTTTGGGGAAGACCAGGGAGAAGAGGGAGAGGACGACGGGGTGCAGTCCGCAAGAAAACAAGAGTAGCATCACTGAGGTGACAGAACACTACCATCAACTGACCCACAATCAGACTACCTGGAATGCAGCCGGAGTGTCGAGGAGGCCAATGGAGAAGGCCAAGAGGTGCTGGCATGACCTGAAAACCCAAACCAGGCACCAAGACAACGCCAACAGGAAGGCAGCAACAGCGACAGGAGGTGGGAGTCCTGCGCCACAGGAGGAGCAGGAGGAAATGGAGAACAGTCATCAGTATGGAGACGGTGCAAGGAGGTGGGAGTACGGATACAGCCGAGAGGACCTGACAACAACAACAGGGTGAGTAACGACCAGGGACTGGGGGGATGGGGGGAGATGGGTACAATGGCACACATGCACGACGATGTGTAGCACACTACACAACCACAATGACCCTGGATCATGTCCCTGAACCCCGTGGCACACCGCAGCACACGCGCATGGCAATCACAGCACATCCCATGACAATGTGGCACCAAGTACAACACCGACACTACAAAACAGGGGACACAACTGGGCCCTCGCAGAAACATGCCACTCACATTGAACACTGTATAAAACTGTGAGACGCATGTGTACGGGTACAACCTCACATCCGTCACGTAGTTCAAATGTCCACTCCCCCCCAAATTGCCATCTCCGCCCAAACAGTCACAATGTACATTGTCCCACAGTCTGCATGTCAACAAGAACAATGCGACAACATACATGTCAACATGCATTTCCTCTTCACATTGCAGAGGGACAAAAAATACCTCCAGCAGGTCAGACCAGCAGTAATGCCTGAGACGACCACCACACCTTCTCCCCGACGCCCTACAACAGCTCATGGACATCACAGGCAAACCACCCCCAGGAGCAGGGCAGTCAAGCGACATCGAGAAGACCCCAGCCCCTACACAGATCACACAGCAGGAAGCACCCGCCACCACGGCTGGCTCCCAACACTCCACCTAGGCACACATCGCATTCCAATGCCAGATGTCAGAATGCCAAAAGGAGGTGGCTGAACAGGTGCGGGTGGGCTCAGTGCTCATGGAAGCCGAAGTAGATCACATACGTGGGTGTTCAAGTCCCATCAGGGACCACCATCACCCCACAAAGGAGAACCACACTGCGACAGAGGCACATGCAGATGCACATTCCCAGCACAGAACCACGCCCAGGGGCACGCACATATCAGCCACACTCCCACGTTGGCTCTGCGTACGATTGCCCAGTACACCCCTCTTATTGTATCGAGTGGATGACGATAAAGCGATATGTCCATGCTCTGACCCGCTGCCTGCGGTGACATGTCTGCGTCCACTGTACACAGCACAATGAAATGTCGTAGGGCCCTCATGCATACAACAAGACCACAGGGACACATGCATATATCATGTAGAACTGGCTACGGGCACGTGCGCCCGGCCCCTTTATTGGCAGGGCCACATGCACAGTGACACCTGTGCTGGATGTGTGTGGGGTGAGTGTAAGCCAGCCCTCAGGGAGTTGTTGGTGCTGGCAACAAATACAACAGTGTACACTGTGAATACGGAAACAGACAACACCAGCATTACAGAGACAACTGCGGAGCATCATGGAGGTAGCCGGAGCAAGTCCAGAGGTCACACAATAAGCAAACAGAAGTGTCGGTGATTTGCAGTGCACTGAGGTTGGGGCACTACAGATGAGCGCACTCATGTGAAGAAATTGCCAGAATTGTGTCCCTTCGGGTTGTTCCTGTTGCAGCTGCAGGGGGGGTGACACACCTGCATCATCTTCCTCATCGTCGTCCCTGGTCTCCCACACTGCCTAAGGTGACATTGCTGCATGAGCTCGCCACAGCACATAACCAAAACAGTAATGGAAGATGTTTCATGGTGCACTGAGTTAGTGGCACCTGGAGTGCTGAGCAGGGGAACAGGCAGGAGATGGCATTCAAAACATGTGCATGCAAATTCGTCAGTCTGCCAGTACGACCGTTTCGGCACTGGCTGTTGGAGTTGTTCCTGGCGTTGGTGGCGTGTGCCTCCTGCGGTGATGCAACGTTCGGGCCGGTCAGGACTCTATTTGACATGTGGGCCCTGGTGTGCCACAGTTGAGGCCAGAGGCAGCGGACAGCGCAGGGCCACAGACACATGGCGTTGATGACGCAAAGGCCATCACCTCGGAGGTCATCCAATATCTCAGAAGAAGGGGTCCCGGACCTGACCAGCACAGAGTTAGTGGCCCCGGAAGCACAGCAGCTGGCACAGGCACCCCGCCACGGGACGGTGTCTTGCGGTGCAGTCAGATGGGCCACGCAAGCTCAGTGGGTCCTCATCAATGTCCGAGGTGTATGTGGCGGAGGGTTGCGGGGGACAGTGGAAGGTGTTCTCCAGGGCATGATGCAGAGGTTTGATGTTATCCGGAAGCAGCAAATGGGGGAGTGGAAAGCGACAGCCTCGTTGCCAACACCAATTAGGCATCAGCCACATGAGGATGAAAACAACCCCCTAGTCCATAGACTCAGATGCGACCAAAGTTCAACCAGAGAGTGTCCATGAATGTCGGGGAACAGACTTAGTGGCACCGGTGCTGGGAGGGGATGCAGTCTGCGATGATGCCGGTACACTGATATGAACTCCGCCATTGCTAAATCAAGACTGTGACCTACTGGACCGCAGTGTAGGCCGGAGGCAGCGGTCAGCAGTGGCCCACAGCCACGTGTCATTGGCTCACGATGCACAGAGTTAGTGACACCAAGGCAGTTGTCGGGAGTGTTCGATCACCTCCGTAACGATGATCCTATTCCCTCCGGACTGCAATGCGTCATCCTCTTACGCCTCTTCTTGCGTGCAATGTTATGTATTCTGCCTTTGAATAATCGATGTTCAGTTCCAATTCTGTGACCTACTCGAGTGCAGCGTAGGCTGAGGGCAGTAGTCCGCGTAGGCCCACAGACACGTGTGGTTGTAATGCTATGCACAGACTTGGTGGCACTACATCGAAGGGAGTATAGTCACATAACCTCTGCTTTAAATAGTGTTCACTGTCATGGTGTAATCAAGACTCAGTTCCAAATGTGTGACCTACTTGACTGTAGTGAAGGCTGGAGGCGGCAGTGGAGTACGTCAACGAGAAAGGAGTAAAGCAGGCCTGTGTCCTGGAGGCCGTGATGGTCTGAGAGGCTGCCAGGGTCACGGGCCTCGGGTTTGGAGCTTGCGCAGGCACGTGGTGGGCCCTCCTTGCAACACGCCCGTGTTGGCAGGTGATCAGTGTGGCCTGGCTGTGCAGGGGTGGGCCTGACGGGTTCGGGGCCCAGCGGGCCGGGGTACGGCAGGTGCACAGGATTGCAGGCAACTCCGCTCAGGAGGGTGGCGTCGGCCTCGTGGCTGGGTGAGAGGTGCTGCCCTCGCAGAGACGTTGGGCATTCCGGAAGAGGACCACACCCAGGACTACGTGCTTTTTATTCACACCCCTATGCTGGCCTGGCGTACGCCAGGCCATCCCACTCTGCTCACGCTTATGGGGGGACATAACAGGCAACATTTCCATGTACTCCCCCACTGGCTAGCGTGACATTGTTACGTCCACTGTCCACTACACTCCGTACACCAGCGGTGTATGTCGCCATGGATATGGGTGTTTTCTGCATACTGCGGTCTGTCTAACCCTGGGCGGAAAACTACGCTACGCTCGCGGAGTGTGCGTAGCTAGCGCAACTATGCGCTACACGAAATTGCACGTAGCACAGTGCAAAAACACGTAGCGTAGCAGGCATTTTTTGCTCGCTCGCGGTCCTCAACGTCAAGTTGACGACCACGAGCAAGCAAAATCAACATCCCGGCGAGACTTTTTCCTTGTTCGCGATTGGCAACATCAAGTTGCCGATCGCGAGCGTGGAAAATAAACCTCCTGGTGAGATTATCAACGCGGGGAGGTCAGGTTTCTCATTGCGAGTGGTCGCGTATGCTTGCAACCGCTCGCGATGAGAAACTACCAGTCCGCGTTGAGATAGCTGCCGCTCTAGTACAAATCTACTCGAGTGGCAGAAAACGACCGCTTGCATTGTGCATGATGCCAACATGCATGTTTTGGACAACATAAACGTCAGGGTTGTGGGAGACTGATTCTGCGCACACCATAAGGAAATGTTGGCCTTAGTCCAGCTAGCTCACATTGTACCATCCGTACCCCAAACTGGCCAGGTAACAAATGGATTATGTAACCTCAGCACATGACAACCCTGACTAACCAAGGAAATCATGGCAACAGATCGAGGACCCTTTCATTTGGTTACTCATGCATACTCAAAGAGATACACAAGAAATACTCAGTAAGCCGTTTTAACCCCTTCGACGCGGCGCCGATTCCCGCTGAGCGCTGACCGTTTCTTGCGCGGGCGTGGTCATGACGGAACGGTTCCGTCATAAGCACAGCTCAACCGACGCTCATGACGGAACCGTTCCGTCATGAGCGCCGAAGGGGTTAATATTTATTGAAGCATTGTGATCCTTGTATAAAAAACGTGTAATGCAATAATCAGAGAGAGGAAACAGAATAATGGGATCAGCATTACGAGAATTGTGAAGAAGATAAACTGTTCAGCATTTGTGCTGCAACAGAGAATATATGTGTGCATAAAAGTACTCTATTATTTGTACTCCTACCTAGCGCTACCTATCCTAGTGTACCTAGGGTGGGTGAATCTGCCAGAATTCCTGTAGTGTGATCTAACTCCCTGTTACCTGTGTTTAAGGGTGCCTGTCTTGGTGGAGAGCTGGGCATCATCCCTTGCAAGAGGTAAACAGGAATCCCCTGTGCTGGCGTTCCGGCATGTGGCGACCTCTCAGTGCCAGTGAAGTATTTCTCTAACTAAACAAGGAAGTGATGTGATTTATATAAAAAACATCACCCATGTTGCCATGCCAAAGTCCAAGTCAGGCCGCTATTGTTGATTCTTCTATGATAGCTCAGTTGCCAAGCAGACAATAGAAAATAACAACATTTTGCGCTGTGAACTTAGCTCTTGTACAGAATGTTCAAGGTAGTTTGTAAAAATGCCTAGGAAGTGAAAATGTTTGCAAAGTCATTTCAGAGAATATTATTCTGCACAGGCAGGCAAGCAAAAGTGTGTCAAATGTCACTGTGTTTTCAAGAAAAGAAGGCAACTTTAAAATGTGAGCGCATAGAATGGTGTTTCTATTCAGGCCTAAAGATGTAACCACAGGACAGCAGCCTTGCTTTCTTCAGATCAGTGAAAGATAAGCAGCAAAGGTTTTTAATGCCAGAGACAGGTATCAAGCTAGATGTACAGTAAAGAATACTTGTATTTCTTTCATTTGTGCCCGTCTACAATTATGCTGCAGGAGAAGTGTACAAATCAAAGCACCAAAGGATGGTAAAGCAACGCTGTTCCAACAGGACAAGACATTCTTCACACATACTATTCACTATGCACTACGCTACCCATTTAGCACTCACTTTTGCTGGTTTGCGGCCACATTGTGATTACTTTTTACGCACTGCACTGGCTCTAATGTTTAAGCAGATCATGGAACACTAAGAACTTTTCAATATATTACGAGCATTAGTGTTTTAAGAGTACATTAGAATTCATTATGTTCAGAGCCTGTTTTATTTCACCAGGCACTTCCCTCATGAGCTGCACCCGGTACTGGGCAATAGCAAGACTCAAACACCCTTCCACATTTCTAAAGCTACTCTGACTATTGCCTTTAACTTTACACAATATCCGGTTCCAGGAATTTATATTTATATTAATCAGCGTAGCATATACTTAATTTTCAATCTCCAGCTCTGCATGCCTCGAGACTGTATGAATCTGCAAATCCATTACATTTGCATATTTTAATTTACATCGTGCAAACGCTATGACCTTAGGTTTAGTCAGTCTTTCCTTTTCCAGTGACTTTTATTTTCAATTAAGTAGGGATTAGGACACGAAACCTTCTTTTAATTTAAATGAGAATCCTAAACATTATCCCTGAACAATGAATTCCCTCTAAGATCCACTCATGGATACTTCTTTCGTACTAGCACATCCCAGTCTAAAGCAGAGCTGCATTAGCCACTGCATAACTCATTGAAACTTAGTTGAGACTTCCTGGAGTCGATGCATCAGCTGCATGATGGCTTCTGCTACTCGTCATTTTAGAAAATATGGGGCATAGTTACAAAGAAGTGACGGAGCGCGGCGTAAACCTTCTTTGCTTAACGCCTCGCACTGCCACTTCTGAAACGCAGGGCTGCACCGTATTTACAACAATTCAGTGGAGCCCTGCGTTTCCCCCTGTGCTGGTGCTAAATTTAGCTGCCTAACGCCAACGCAGACACCCTTGCACTATGTGCCTGCTTTGTGGGGAATGATTGTTTATGTGCAGGAAGGTGTTCGTTCCTGCACATAAAAAATCTCCAATGGCGATTTGTAACTTTCATATGTGCTGCTTTGTGAAGCACATATAGAAGTTGCATCTCGTCATTTTTAAAACTATTGTTTATGTGCAGGAAGGGACAACTTCATGCACATAAACAATCATGCATGGTGTTTTGCTGTTTTCATTTGTGCTGCACAATGCAGCACACAAAAACACAGCAAAAACGAGGAGGAATAAAGCATTTCTCCTTGCTGAGCCCTGTTAGGACCAGGTTTTCCTAGGACTTCATTTTGGCGCTGCCCCATATGTACGCCACTCTTCTAAATATGGGGCAGTGTCAAGATCAATGGGTGTGGAGGCAGAAAGCCCACCGCAACCCCATTGCCCACCCCTTTCATGCTAAGTGTAGCGTGAAAGGGTGCCTTATTCACAAGGCAGCGTTAAGCTACGACACTGCCTTGTAAATAAGACAAAGCGCATATTGCCACCACAACGTCAAAAAAGTGATGTTCTGGTGGAGACAAGGGCTTGTAAATATGCCCTTATATGTGTTGGCCTCTGACCAATCTGGGTGTATTGTGCTAAGAAACACACAAGGGTACCGTGATGGGATGGGATGCTCCTCTGAGGTAAAGCTAACCTTTCCAATCTCCCTTTGTCACCTTCTGACAGCACCCTACAAGCGCACTACACCTCTTACACTAAATTGGCACAATATTATCTGACCTTACTCAGCCTATGCACGCCAGCTGGTCTGATGTACTTCCTGCCGAGTAAGTCTCCAATATTGCTGCTTCATACTTAAATAATGGCAGAAAGAGGGCGCGTTCCTAATACCTTCTAATCATGGAGATTTACCCTTAAGTACAGTACGCAAAGTTTTTTCCTGTGAACAGTTGTCAGTGTTAGTAAATCACACCTATTTCGGGAGTAGGCATTGAAACAGTATCATGAACAGGGTTTTTAATTTGCAAACTAATGGAACTTTATCATTTTAATCTATGCTTTACATGGTAATTCTGGGACACTCAGAGGGCCTCAGGCTGACCCTGAATTCTGAGCTATCAATGGAGATGTCAAGATCTTCTGAACTTCTGTCCCGGACTGATAGAGCTTCCTCATACAGACTAAGGGGCATATTTGCAAAAAATTGTCGAAGCGTGGAGCTGCACCAAATTTGGCAGCGCAACGCTCCGACATTTTGAAAACGCTGGGATGCGCCGTATTCTCAAGATTACGGTGCACCCCTGTGTTTCCTCTAGCGCTGGTGCTAAAAAAAAACTGCCTAGTTCCAGCGCAGGGACGATTGTTTATGTGCAGGAAGGGACACCTTACTGCACATAAACAATTAATATTGGCAGGATGCAGCACACATGGAAAGAGCAAAAAACGATGAGAAATTGATCATTTCTCCTTGTATTGCCATTCTAACACCTGGTATTCCATGGCATTAGTTTTTGGTGCTGCCTCAGCCTTGCAACTCTGGGGCAGCATCAAAAAGCAATGGGTGTTGCAGTGGAACGCCCACAGCAACACCCACTGCACGCCCCATTGCCGCAGAGGACTGCAGGCGGAAAGGGGCATATTTACAAGGTGGCGTTAAGCTGCGCTAAGTGACTATGCGCCACCTTGCCAATATTGAAAATGGTGCTGCGCAAATGTAGTGTTAAAAAAAGTGATGCTCTGGTGGCGATAAGGGCTTGTAAATATGCCCCTAAGTTTAGTGACTGCATTCACCTTATATCCATAATTGATGAAGACAAAACTACGTTTTAAGTGATACCCATCGAGTTTTGTATGTGATACTCTGCAAGCTGCTACGGCCAATAACTGTGTGTCATGAGGCCACATGACTAATAACGTTAATCTACTGTCAGTCTTTCAGTCATTTTATTGATGTTCCCTCAACTTCTGCATTCCCAAAGCTTGACTGTTACCTGATCGACATGATAGGGCTCATCTTTGCCCAATAATGAATCATGAAATGAACAGTGTTCCCGTTCTTTCCAATTTTGCTGAACTAAACATCCAGCTACAAAGGACCCTATAAATAGTTGACACATCCTTGTTTGCTGTCCTTCTTCCCTTTCTACACCACTGTGCTCTAGCCTGAGATAAACAATGCTTAAGTCTAGACGAATCAGTGCCTGCTTGGGGAGGCCAGCAATAAAATCCCCAGAGGTCTGGCACCAGAATAGTTGGAAATGAAGGCAGGTATAAAAACACTTTCTCCCAATCCCAACATGGGGTCTGTACCTTGCCAGTTCTAATCTAATTGCTTAAAAATGTATTTACTTTGAATGGAGCTGTTGGACCCGACATCTTTTGGTGTGGTTTCCCATGTCTTTTGCTTCTGACCTCCTGTTTTTGACTGTGTGCTGAACTTCGCTTTTGCTGGTTTTAGGACTCTGGGCACTTTACCGTTGCTGATAAGTGCTAAAGTGCATGTGCTCTGTGTCTAAAATGTAATGCCATTTGGTTTCTCCATGATTGGCATATTTGACATACTAATAAGTCGCGTAGTAGTGTACTACATGTGCCCAATTGTGCCACCCACTTGATTAGCCCTTTAAACCTTTCTCAGGCCTACCACTGCAGAGCCTCTGTGTGCAGTTTTTTTAACCTGCTATTTCGACCTGGCAAGTTCACCTACTTGCCAGGCCCAAACCTTCCCTTTTATTACATATGTCACCCCTAAGGTAGGCCGTAGGTAGACCAATGGGCAGTATGCAGTGTATTTAACAGGTAGGATATGTACTTTGGTGTTTAACATGTCCTGGTGGTGAAATACTGCTAATTTCGTTTTTCAGTACAGCAAGGTCTTACTCTCTCATAGGTTAGCATTGGAGCTGCCATATAACACCTTACAAGTGTATCTTCCAATTGGAAGCAGAGAGGAAATTAAAGTTTGGTATCTCTGGACTCATAATTTAAAAATGCTTATTTTAGTGAAGCTGGTTTTTAAATTACAGGTCTGAAATGCCACTTTTAGAAAAGTTGGCATTGTCTTACTTTGACCACTCTGTTTCTCTGCCTGTCCTTAGAATACACGTCTGGGTTGGATGACAGCTGGGCTTTGCGAATTCACTCTAGACAATCACAGACAAAGGGAGATGAGGTGTGCCCTGCATATCCAGATGGCCCATCACCCGTCTGATGAGTCTTCCTGAGCTACAGTGGTTGGAAGAGTGAACACTTGCACCTAAATAAAGCTGTGCCTTTCCCCACACAAAGAGTTGCTTACTCCCCTGTAGTGTGTCTGGAGTCAGGGCCAGGAAGGATAGGATCCTGTGCATTAAAAAATCCTTTATTTGAAGTCTCCCAACTTCAAAGAAGAATGGGTATAAGACCTCTGACTCCATATACTCAGAAAATGTCTAGACTGAGGACATTCTGCCAGGAAGAAGAGCTCTACTGCTGCCAGGAGGGACTGCCACGTTGCTGCTTGCTTTGCTGTGTTGGTCTGCTGTCTGGTGTTTCTTGTCTGGAAGTGAAAGGAATGGACTTTAGTCTCTACATCCTGCATCTAAAGTTTCTTCAAGGGCTTGACAGAGCTTGCCTCCTGTCGCTGAAGTCCCAGGGACATGAAATACTTCACCTGCATCTTGCTCCCAGCACCTGGGTTCCTCTGCTGTGAATCCTGCTCTGCCAAGTGTTGTCAAATCCAGTCATGGGCCCTTCGAAGTGAGTTTTGGTGCTGCAACCAAGAAACCAACAAACCGACTCCAAAATGTCCCTTCGGAACCTGTGCATCCCTGCAAAATCAATACATAGCTGCTGCCTACACCAAAGCCATGGTCCCTGCTTGCGAGTGCGTGATGCATCAACTGTGACTTACAAGGCAGCTCTGACTTTGCCGCAGCACCTCTGAAGAACCACCACTCTGTGAGTTTCACATACCGCCTCACCATAGCCAATGAAGCATTGTTCTGACTCCAACATAGCCCTGGAACTGCGTAGCTCCGACTGATGCATTGCCTTCAGCCCAGCAGTTTGACTTCGACACCACAAAATCGATGCACCACGCTCTTGACATCAATTAATCATTGATGCCGCTTCACCTTCAGAAACCAAGGCCTTGCACCAGCAACCAATGCATCACCTCCTCTGCGCACTGCATTGTCCCTGGGCATCAAAGCTCAATGACCCTGTATCGCCTTCAGGAACCGAGGCATCACCTGCATCCTCAATGCATCAGCTGATGAATCCAAAGTACTGTAAGGGGATCTGAATGAATCCTGTATCTGGTCCGCACTCCATCGTGGTTGGACTGAACTTTTAGTTTGTCCTGGTCAATCATGGCCAGATAGCCCAGTTGGAGATATTGACTTCTAAGCACTGCATTTTGATTTTATTCTTATCTTGACTTGTGTATGTTGGATTTTTGTCGTTTTGGTCTTATTTTACTCAGATAAATATTGGCTACTTTTCTAAACTAGTGTGGAGTACTTTTGTGGTGTTTTCACTGTGTTACTGTGTGTGTTCACGAATACTTTACACATTGCCTCTTTAGTTTAGCCTGACTGCTCTGTGCCAAACTACCAGAGGTCGAGCACAGGCAAACTTTTAGTATGTACTACACTTACGCTGACTAGAGTGTTGGTTTCCTACTTGTACAGGTTGCACATCTCAGCCAACTAGAAACCCCATTTCTAACAGGAGCCTAAAAAATCTGTACAGACAATTAAGCCTGATGTGCCTTAAATTATTGGCAACCGCTTCACTTGATAATAGACGCCATTCCTTGGAATTAGTGTTGAGGATCAGTTTCCTATTCTGTGTTTTTAAAACCCCATCATGCTCCCTCTTCCCCCAGATAATAACACATCCAGGATTTATGATCCTTCAATATAAAACCCATGTTGCAGGTATTGTATATAGAGCAGCTAATAGCTTAACCTTCCAATGCTTCTCGCATGTCTTACCGCAGAAGCTTCGAAGTTGTAAAACATTTAACTAGGGTCCCTCTCTGTAATAGATTCTACTATGTTTAATTCTGTCATAATTACTTAAATTCTGTTCTTCGGTAATTGACTGGAGTTAGTAACACCACCTCCAACCTATGAACAGTAAACAATCCTTTGAGATCTCCCCAGGGGTTTCTGGATTAAGTCATAAAGAGCATGGATATGTGATTCTGGGTTATTCACAATATAACAAGAAGCCTGGAAATGGATATGGGAATTTGAACAGAAACGTCTAAAGTTCATATTCCGAAGATTATCACACAGCACAGCTAAACCTGACTCAATCAGTACAAGTAAGTGAGAGAATGTGACTGTAAAATAATCCTCTTCAAAATTGCAAAGCCACATTCCTCTAGAAAACTATTTAGCTTTTTTCTGCTCATCTAAGAGTTTTCATTCTCCCAAATAAATGTCATAATCATAGATGTGTTATAGTTAGACTCAGATTTCATATGCATAAGAACATGGAAATTCTGCAGTTACAGTTACATGAATTAATGATAACTTATGCCTACGCAACTTACTGCTTATCACCTCATATATTACATCACTCATGACATGGTCAGTGACATAACTGATGACATCTCAAATTATATCACTGATGACATCATCCAGTGAGTGAGTTATGTAAATATTTCTGAGACTTAAAGATAGATACTAAGCTACTGCATAAGTTAAATTACTATTCTTTCTGTTCTACTAATGAGTGACACCATTTCTAACATGTGTTACCTGAGTGGCTGTGTGACTGTCTATATCAGTGTGTGAGTAGCTGTCTGAGTGGCTGTATAGGCGTGTGGGTGTGAGAGTGATATATGGATCTGTCAGTGGGTGTGTGAGAGTGGCTGTATAGGGTTGTCAGTGGGTAGTGAGTGGCTGTATGGGTCTATGAATGGGTTTGTGGGTGATGTTCTGGGTGTGTGAGTGGCTATGTGAGAGGTTGCATGGGTGTGTTAGTGGTTTTGAGGCTGTATGGGTGTATGACTAGGCGTCTGAGTAGCAGTGTGTGTGTGTGAGTAGTTATATGGATGTGTGGGTGGATGTGTGATTGGTTTTAAGGGTATGTAAGTGGGTGTATGAGTGGTTGTGAAGATGTGTGAGTGGTTGTATGGGTGTGTGAGTGGTTGTGTGGGTGTATGAGTGGGTGTATGTGTCTGTAAGTTGGTGTGTGAGTGGTTGTATGGGTTTGGTTGTATGGGTTGGTGCCTGGGTGTGTAAGTAGTTGTATGGATCTGTGAGTAGGTGAGTGAGTGGTTGTGTGGGTGAGTGATTGTATGGGTGTGTGAGTGGGTCTGTGAGTGTTTGTGTAGGTGTGTGAGTGGTTCTGTGGATGATGTCATATTTCAGATGTCATCAGTGATGATATCAATGATGTCACTGACCATGTCATGAGTGATGTAATTTGTGAGGTCATAAACAGTGCATTGCAGAGGTGAAAGTTAAAGTTAGCCGAGGTAGCGGAATTTCCATGCTTTTGTGTGTGTGAATTCTGAGCCTAATTATAATGTCCCTGTAACCTTTTTTTTTTCAGTGAATTTCTAAGGTTTTTTAAATTTATTTTTCTTAGCTATAAGGTCCCTGTAACCTTTGTTTTTTTCAGTGAATTTCTATGTTTTTTAAACTTTTATTTCCTACGTATAATATCCTTGTAACCTTTGGTTTTTAAGTGAGTTTTCATGGTGTTTTAAATTTTATTTCTCAACTTTAACATCCCTGTGATCATTGTTTTTCTTGTAATTTTCAAAGGTAGTTTAATTTCAATTTCGAACTGTAACATCCCTGTAATGTTTGCTTTTTTTCAGTGAATTTGTGGATGTTTTTAGCGCAAATTTTAATACAATATTATTTTCATATCTAGTTTAGTATTTTTTACTCTACTTTTTCTAAAAAAAACTATACTTTATATACATTTTTAAACAAAATTATAAATGCACTTTATTGAAATTTTAAATGTTTTTGCAAATGCAGTTAGGCAAGTTTTTTTTCAAAATGTGTTCACGAACCATCCACTGTACAAAGATGAAAATCGCAAATACAAGTATTCTATGGTTTCTAACTCCGATCATGTTATTCATCAAAACCTGTGAAAATTAGCATGCATATATATGTCCCTTAAATTTTAGTAATGATATCAGCGTGGGCATATTAATTTGTCCACAAATCTACAAACTGAATCTGCAGACTCACTCGATGATACACCGAAAACCTTAACTTCTTATTGGCTACATTATTCAGAACCCCACCCATGTATAAAGAAAACCCCACCTTAAATCAGTTATTTCCCTTCCAGCTCTTTACAGAGAGATTAGAGAAGAACTGGTGCTGTATTTCCGCCCCCCCCCCCCTTTTATGGTAAAATACAACATAGGATGGGCTCAGCTATGTCTTCCATTGAGCAAGAAGATCCTGCACCTATTGTCGAAGAGGAAGAAGAGATGCGACCTGCTAAAAAGGAAAGTGATGTGTGGAAACACTTAAGGATACCTTCTGGGGAGTAGAAGGTTAGTGCAAAGTAAGTGCAGTGCAATATCTGTGGAAAATAACTATTCAGAGGCACTGCAAAAAAATATTCCCATGGGACAACTTGCAAGTAGAAGCACCTGAAGACTGTCCACGAATGCACATCTAACAGAATGATGTGAGAGAAGGCATGTGAAGCAGGACCTTCATCATCTCCAGGAGCATTGTCAAAATGATCAACAGCTGAAGTAATCACTATTTCAGCTGTCTGTTAAAACATACATGACATTACTACTCACTGTGACAAATACCACATGTCCATTGGCTTGAAGATTACATAAGTGGCTGCATACCTTGATACAGTGAGGAATCACTGTTGTTAATTTTTTTGTCTGTCAGTTAAACCTTCATGTTTTTTAGAGACTAAAGCCAGTTGCTTCTTACCAATACCCTTCCCTCACCTCTTGTATTACCTTGTTTATTTTTGTTCTTAAAAAGAAAATACAAAAAAATATAAAACTGTTACAAAAACCTTCAACATAAAAAATGGTTCTATTTAGAACCAACATCTGGTCAAACAAAGAGTTAACTCTGTGTTTTTAATGTATCATTAGCTGTATCAGTGTGTAGCTGGGTGTGACAGTGCCTGTATCAGTGTTTACCTGGGTGTGTAAGTGCCTGTATTGATGTGTGAGTGGGTCTGTCATTAAATATATGAGAGTGTGCTTGGGTGTGTCAGTGGATGTATCAGTGTTTGGCTTGGCGTGTCAGTATCTGTATCAGTGTGTGCATGGGTGTCTCAGTGACTGTGTCAGTGTCTGTATGAATGTTTCATAGTCTGTATTAGTGTGTGACTGGGTGTGTCAGTGGCTGTATAAGTATGTGTATGGGTGTGTGAGAGGCTGTATCATTGTTTGGCTGTCTAAGTGGCTGTGTCAATATGGGAGTGGCTGTGTCATTCACACAGCCACTGTGTCAGTAGCTGTATCGGTGTGTGCCTGGGTGTGTCAGTGTCTGTAACAATATATACCTGGGTGTGTATTATTGTGTGGCTGGGCATGTCAGTGGCAGTATCAATGTATGCATGGGTGTTTGAGAGGCTGTGTCAGTGTTGTCTGGGTGTGTAAGTGAGTGTATTGGTGTTTGACTGGGTGTGTAAGTGGCTGTATTCGTGTGTGAGTGGCTGTTTGAGAGACTGTATCAGTGTTTGGCAGAGAATGTCAGTAACTGTACCTGTGTGCGCATTGTTGTGCCAGTGACTGTATCAGTGTGTGCTTGGGTGTGTTAGTTACAATGTATACCTGGGTGTGTCAGTGGTAGTATCAGTGTATACATGGATGTTTAAGAGGCTGTATCTGTGTTTGGCTGGGTGTGTAAGTGAGTGTATTGGTGTTTGGCTGGGTGTGTAAGTGGCTGTATTCATGTGTGAGTGGCTGTTTGAGAGACTGTATCAGTGTTTGGCAGAGTATGCCAGTGACTATATCAGTGAGTGCTTGGGTGTGTCAGTGGCTGTATCAATGTGTAAGTGGGTGTTTGAGAGGCTGTGTCTGTATGGATGAGTAACTGACTAACTGACTATATCGCTGTGTCCCTGGGTGTGAGTGGCTGTGTCAGTGTGTGCCTTGGTGTGTCAGTAGCTGTATTGCTGTGTACATGCGTGTGTCAGTTTCTGTATCGGATTTTCACTGGATATGCCAGAGGCTGTATCAGTGTGTGGCTGGGTGTGTCACTGGCTGTATTTGTGTCTGACTGGGTGTGTACACTAAGAATGTAATTTTATCCCATCTCGTTGTTGACTACCGAGGCTAAACTCCTGGCTAAAGTCTTGTCCAACCGTCTTCTGCCAATTATATGCAAACTCATCCACCCCGACCAGTCAGGCTTTATGCCTGGCCGTAACACGGCCCTCAACATTCGACGACTACACGGAGTGCTGGGGAGAACCGACACCATCCTTGAGGATGCGGCAATATCATCATTGGATGCAAGGATGGCATTTGATACTATTAAATGGCCCTATCTATTTGCCCTCCTTGAACGACTGGGTTACGGCCCTCACATTATCCTGTGGGTTTGGCTGTTATACACGGAGCCCACAGCAAAGGTGGTTGTCAATCAACATACTTCCCATAGCTTTCACTTAGGGAGAGGAACCCGACAGGGCTGCCCCCTCTCAGCCTACATTTTTGCTCTAATACTGGAACCACTGGCGACCTGGATTAGGGCTGACCCTATGATTAGGGGTTTGAAGTGGACAGAGCAGCATGAGGACATAATCTCCCTCTATGCAGACGATGTCTTGCTATACGTGGCGGCCCTGAGAGCCTCGATACATCAAATCCTACACATTTCCGCACTATTCAGTAGTCAGTACCCACTCTGGCAACACCATTAACTGGACAAAGTCGGTCTTGTTTATGCTGCAGTGTCCAGAGCCACAGATGCCTAAAGGCACTACTATTACGGTGGCTATGGAGGGCTTTCGTTAACTCGGTATGTATATCACACCTGACACGACCCATTTTTATGGTACTAATCTCTTGCCCCCACTGGTCAGATTCCGGAAAGATGTAACTCCCTGGCCATCATTGCCTCTCACTTTACTAGGCAGAGCGGCATTGTATAAGATGCTAGCTCTCCCGTGTTTTTTATACGTGTTACACAACACTCCCCACTGGTTCCCTGACGCCTACGTTGTCTGTGTGGAGAGTGAGGTCAGGAATCTCCTGTAGGATGCGAAGTGCCCACGCATAGCGATGCGCAAGCTCACCACGGGGTGGTATGAGGGTGGGATTGCTTTGCTTGACCTGAAACAATATTACTGGGCCGCCCAACTTGCAGTGGTAAACGAGTGGGTTTTTGACCCTCCGCTGGAGCCTGCACTATGCACGGATAGATGGCTGTTGCCTAAGGGAGGATATCAGTGTGCACTCTATTCTAATCCCAGTAGGCTGCACCTTACAGGCCCTACCGCCCACACAGTGACACTCTGGCATGCTATAACTAGGAAAATGGGCTGGCATAATAAAATCACAATGCTCACCCCCTATGGGAATCTGAATGGTTAGGTACACTGAGTAGATGCCCGGGATTCGACAAATGGGATATTATTGGACTTTCTGTGGTGGGTGATCTTTGGAGGCCAAATGCTATGCTATCGTTTGCCAATCTCCAGAGAGAGTACCAATTGGCCGATTCCGAGACATACTGTTACCTTCAGGTCTGACATGCAATTACCTCCATTGTCACTAGTGGCGAGACTCTGTCTGAGGCCTCCCCACTGGAAGACAGACTTTTGACAGACTTCATCAACTGTGGGAAACGGATCTGGGTTACTTGTAGGATGAGGACTGGTAAGAAGCTCAATCCTCCCCTTGGGAGGTTGCCATCCCTATGTGCCTCTGACTTGTCCAGCTCAAAATCCTGCACAGAGCTTTTCTAGCCGCACACATACTGGTTAAGATGGGCCGTCAACCAGATTCTAACTGTCTTAGGGGCTGTGCTTCCGAGGGTACTTTCTTTCACATAATCTGGGAGTGCCCGCGATTTCAGCCTTATTGGGAGAAAATTGTCTCTGAATTAGCAAGGGTGAGTGGGAAAGGTATCACCATCTCCCCACGGCTTAGAATATTGAATGTATGGGAAGCTACCGACCTGATGCAAACGGAACGCACATGGGCTTCTCTGGGATTTGCATTGGCAAAGAGAAATATCGCCCAGGGATAGGGGACCGGAGTTCTACAGAATCACTTAAAATGGGCCAATGATATGGATAATGCCATGAATTTGGAGAAGGATGTGTTCTAGCATAGAGGTTGTCCCTCAAAGTGGGATCATAAATGGGCAAAGTGGAATGTGTCTCAGGCAAAATTTGAGTTGCGTTGCACAGGAACGCCACTGCAATTGATGATCTTCCTGTCTAGTGATATGATCTACTGCGATTTAAATTGTGTATCATGTACGAATACTTTCCTTGATTGTGTTGCCGCTGAATTGTTGTGCTGCCTGTCATTGTACCACCACGATTGTTTAATAAAAAGAACATTTAAAAAAAAAAAGAATGTAATTTTATGGAACAGCACTGAAAGAAGTAATTAGTAAAATACATTACTCCAATAGATGATGCCATAGATCTGTATGAAAAGAAAGAAAAAAACACAAATATGAGTTACTATTACAATTTATAAGACTGCACAATATATTTAAGATTTTAATAATGCATAACCTCATAATACAAATCAAATTACTACTCACTTGGTATGCTGCAATGCTATTAAATTAAAATTAAGTATTTCATTTGCCATTTTTTATTCTTCTCAGATTTTATACTCATACACCATAAATGATGTACTGTTGAAAGGATTATCATTGAACAGTGGGGAAAAACAATCATAAAGATTGTTGGAAAACAAACCCAACTGCAAAATATATCACTGCAATTAAGAAAGAGTGTGTATTGCACTCACAACATATTTTTAAGAAATACTTTTATCTATACTTCATCTTCAATTGTAAAGAAATATATCCTGTAAATGATACCTTTATCATTAGAACTAGTTCTAGATATATGAGGCAAACTACCATGTGAAAAGCCTTATGAAGACATCATCCCAGGTAGGCCGTATGATGTCAAAAATACTGATAATGTATGCAGAACAAATACCCTATGCCACATTTATGAGTGGATGTGTAAATGCTTGAGTGGGTTTGTGAGTGTCTGAGTGAGTTTGTGAGTAGGCATGTGAGTCTCTCAGTGGGCGTGTGAGTGTCTGAGTGGGTTTGTGAGTGGCTCTGTGAGTGTCTGAGTGGGTCTGTGAGTGAGTGTGTGAGTGTCTGAGAGGAAGTATGTGAGTGGGTATATGAGTACATGCATGAATGTCTGGGTGTGTGAGTGGGTGCATGCATGTCTGAGCGGGTCTATGAGTGGGTGATTGAGTGTCTGAGTGGGTGTCTGAGTATATGTTTGAGACCCTGAGTGGATCTATGAGTGGGTTTGTGAGTGTCTGAATGGGTATGTGAATGGGTGCAGGAAAGTTTGAGTGGGTCTGTGAGTGGGTGCATAAGTGTTGAGTAGGTATGCATGTCTGGGTGGGTCTGTGAGTGGCTGTGTTAGTGTTTAGGTGGGTTTGTGAGTGGGTGTTAGTGTCTGATGGGATCTGTGAGTGAATGCATAAATGTCTGAGTGGGTGTATGAGTGAGTGTATGAGTGTATGAGTAGGCCTGTGAGTGGGTTTGTGAGTGTCTCAATGGATGTGTGAGTAGGAGTGGGAATATCTCAGTGGGTCTATGAGTAGGTGTCTGTGTGGGAGTGTGAATGGGTGTGTGAATATCTGAGGGGGTCTAAAAGTGTGTGTGTGTGTGTGTGTGCCTGAGTGGGATGTGTGAGTATCTGAGTGGGTCTGTGAGTAGGTGTCTAAGTGTCTGAGTGGGTATGTGAATGGATGTGTGAGTGTCCAAGTGGGTCATTGAGTGGGTGCGTGAGTGTCTGAGTGGATGTGTGAGTGGGTGTCTGAGTGGGTCTGTAAGTGAGTGCATGAGTGCTTGATTACATGTATGAGTGGGTGCATTGATGTCTGAGTGGGTATATGAGTATCTGAGTGGGTCTGTGAGTGGGTGTGTGAGTGTCTGAGTATGTATGTGTTTGAGTGAGTCTGTGAGTGGGTGTGTATGTGTGTGAGTTGGTGTGGAAGTATGTGAGTGGGTGTGTGAGTGGATACATAAGTGTCTGAGTGGGTATGTGAATGGGTACATGAGTGTCTCAGTAGGTCTATGAGTGGGTATATAAGTGTCTGTGTAACTGGGTGTGTGAGTGGGTGCATAAGCATCTCTGTGGGTATATAAGTGGGTGTGTGAGTGTCTGAGGGGGTCTGTGAGTGCGTTTGTGTGTCTATGAGTGGGTGTGTCAGGGGATGTATCAGTATCTAAGTAGCTGTAAGAGTAGGTGGGTGACTGAATGGGTCTGTGAGTGGGTGCCTGAGTGTCAGAGTAGGTCTATGAGTGGGTGCATGAGTGTTTGAGTGGGGCTGTGAGTGGGTGTGCCAATGTCTGAATGGAAGTGTAAGTATGTGAGTGGGTGTGTGAGTGGTTATCTGAGTGTGTGTGAGCATTTGAGTGAGTCTGTGAGTAGATTCATGAGTGTCTGAGTGGGTGTGTGAGTGGGTAGGTGAGAAGGTCTGTGAGAGGGGGCATTTGTGTCTGAGTGGGTCTGTGAGTGGGTGCTTAAGTATCTAAGTGGGGGTTTGAGTGGGTGCATGAGTGTCTGAGTGGGTATGTGAGTAGATGCATGAGTGTCTGAGTAGGTGTGTAACTCTGTCAGTGGGTCTGTGAGTGGGTGCATAAGTGTCAGAGTGAGTGTGTGACCGGGTGCATAAGTATGTGATTGGGTGTGTGACTGGGTACTTAAGTGTTTGAGTTGGTTTTTGAGTGGGTGTGGGAGTGTCTGAGTCAGTCTGGGAGCAGGTTCATAAGTGTCTGAGTGGGTGTATGAGTGGGTGCATGAGTGTCTGGGTGGGTCTGTGAATGGTGTGTAAGTGTCTGAGTCAGTACATGAGTGTCTGAATGGGTCAGTGAGTGGGTCTGTTAGTGTCTGAGTGAGTTTGTGAGTACCTGAGTGGGTGTGTGAGTATCTGAGTGGGTTCATACGTGGGTGTGTGAGTGGGTGTATGAGTGGGTATATAAGTGGGTGGATGAGTGTCTCAGTGGGTATGTGAGTGGATATGTACATGTCTCAGTGGGTCTGTGAGTAGATGCATATATCTCTGAGTGGGTGTGTGAGTAGATGTGTAAGTATCTGAGTGGGTGTATGAGTGGGTGGATGAGTGTCTCATTGGGTCTGTGAGTGGGTGCATGAGGGTTTGAGTGGGGCTGTGAGTAGGTGTGTGTATGAGTTGTGAGTGGGTATGCCAGTGTCTGAATGGGTGTGTGAGTGGGTATGTAAGTGTGTGAGTGGGTATCCAAGTGTGTGAGTGGGTGTGTGAGCATCTGAATGGGTCTATGAGTAGATTCATGAGTGTCTGAGTGGGTGTGTTAGTGGGTGGGTGAGTGGGTCTATGAGTGGGTGCTAAAGTGTCGGTGTGGGGGTATGAGTGAGTGCATGAGTGTCTGAGTGGGTGTGCGAGTGGGTACATAAGTATCTGATTGAGCGTGTGGCTGGGTCTATGTGTGTGATTGGGTGTGTGACTGGGTACATAAGTGTTTGAGTGGGTTTATGAGTGCATGTGTGAGTTTCTGAGTGGGTCTGTGAGTGGGTTTGTAAGTGTCTGAGTGGGTATATGAGTAGCTTCATAAGTGTCTGATTGGGTATATGAGTGTCTGAGTAGGTCTGTGAGTGGGTGTGTGAGTGTCTGAGTGGGTCTGTGAGTGGTGTGTAAGTCTCTGAGTCAATGTGTGAGTGCCTGTGTGGGTGTGTGAGTATCTGAGTGGGTTCATAAGTGGGTGTGTGAGTGGGTGGGTATATAAGTGGGTGCATGAGTGTCTCAGTGGGTATGTGAGTGGGTATGTACGTGTCTCAATGGGCCTGTGAGTAGATGCATAAATATATGAGTGGGTGGGTGAGTGGATGTGTGAGTATCTGAGTGGGTGTATGAGTGGGTGGGTGAGTTTCTCAGTGGGTCTGTGAGTGGGTGCATGAGGGTTTGAGTGGGGCTGTGAGTAGGTGTGTGTCTGAGTTGTGAGTGGGTATGCCAGTGTCTGAATGGGTGTGTGAGTGGGTGTGTAAGTGTGTGAGTGGGTACCCGAGTGTGTGAGTGGGTATATGAGCATCTGAATGGGTCTGTGAGTAGATTCATGAGTGTCTGAGTGGGTGTGTGAGTGGGTATGTGGAAGGGTACATGAGTGTGAGTGGGTCTATGAGTGGGTGCTTAGGTGTCTGAGTGGGGGTATGAGTGAGTACATGAGTGTCTGAGTGGGTCTGTGAGTGGTGTGTAAGTCTCTGAGTCAATGTGTGAGTGCCTGTGTGGGTGTGTGAGTATCTGAGTGGGTTCATAAGTGGGTGTGTGAGTGGGTGGGTATATAAGTGGGTGCATGAGTGTCTCAGTGGGTATGTGAGTGGGTATGTACGTGTCTCAATGGGCCTGTGAGTAGATGCATAAATATATGAGTGGGTGGGTGAGTGGATGTGTGAGTATCTGAGTGGGTGTATGAGTGGGTGGGTGAGTTTCTCAGTGGGTCTGTGAGTGGGTGCATGAGGGTTTGAGTGGGGCTGTGAGTAGGTGTGTGTCTGAGTTGTGAGTGGGTATGCCAGTGTCTGAATGGGTGTGTGAGTGGGTGTGTAAGTGTGTGAGTGGGTACCCGAGTGTGTGAGTGGGTATATGAGCATCTGAATGGGTCTGTGAGTAGATTCATGAGTGTCTGAGTGGGTGTGTGAGTGGGTATGTGGAAGGGTACATGAGTGTGAGTGGGTCTATGAGTGGGTGCTTAGGTGTCTGAGTGGGGGTATGAGTGAGTACATGAGTGTCTGAGTGGGTGTGTGAGTGTTAGACGGCGACCTCAGAGGAGCCCGGAAAGGGTCCTGACTACCCTGAGACCCACCCTCGAAGTACCGTAGCCGGGCACTGGCGGGAGACTCCCCAGGGGGAGGAATCTCGTATCTAGGATCGTACTTCTGGCACCACACGACACAGAGTGACCACACCGTGGGTTCTTAGAAATCAATCTTTATCAAGTAGGTTATCACTGCAAATATGTACAAGGAGAGCACGGGCTCAATGAGTCTCGGAAGGGGGTAGGGGGTAGCGGGACAGTCTCTGGCAAAGGTTCAAGGCAGGGACGTATCCGGCGCACAGCTCACAATCCTCGAGCTGGGGAAAACGTTGTTGTAGTCGGGGTCCGGCGGGACCGTGAGAGTCTGTCGGAGCCGCGAGTCACTCAGCAGGCTCAGGTACAAGTTCGGCGGTCTTACGATCTTCAAGGAGCCGCGAGTCACTCAGCAGGCTCAGGTACAAGTTCGGAGGTCTTACGATCTTCAAGGAGCCGCGAGTCACTCAGCAGGCTCAGGTACAAGTTCGGAGGTCTTACGATCTTCAGGGAGCCGCGAGTCACTCAGCAGGCTCAGGTGGGTCCAAGTTCCAGGAGCCGCGACCACGTCGGCAGGCTCTCGTTGTTCCAGCGTCGAATCTCCCGGACAGACCCAGAGCACCCCTTGTTATAGGTCGACCCCTCTTTGATGTCCGGAGTCTGTGCAGGCAGGGGTCTTGTCACCTGGGGCCGCTTGTCGGGGTTTCCTGTCATTGTCTTTTGATCCCTTCAGGGCCGGGTCGGGAGGAGTCCCAGACACCCAGAGGGTATGGAGCCAGCCCTCAGGGAGGCCGGAGGGCCGATCGAAACCCATCGTCCCAGGGGAGTTCAGAGGTGCGATAGAAACTGCTCCTCCCTCTCTCATCCCCTGGAAGCGTGATGTCCTCCAGCCGGAGTGGCGCCTCTAGGCCCGGGTCGCGCTGGGGCCGGGCGGCCATCCTGGTGCATGAAGTGGGCACGCGGGCCCGGGGTGGCCGAAAGGAGAGAGGCCATGGATGGGGATGTCCGGGTCGGGTGCGTGTGTCCTGGTGGGGAGGGTCGGCTGGGCCGTGTGCTTGGGGCTGCAGGTACCAGGTTTCGGTGGTGCGGGGGCACGTAGGGCCATACTACGAGGCCGGGTCCAACACGCGTCCCCCCCAGCTGAAATCCGGAGAGAACTGCCCATCATCTTGGGGGGTTCTCTTCGCTGAGGCGGAAGAACCGGGAGAGGCCGTCAGCGTTGGCGTGGTCCGTACCAGGGCGATGTTCTACGGTGAAATCCATCCCCTGGAGGGAGATTGACCACCGCAGTAGCTTGGGGTTTTCTCCTCGCATCTGCATGAGCCATCGCAAGGGCCGATGGTCAGTTTGGACTCTGAAATGGGTGCCGAACAGGTAGGGTCGTAGCTTTTTGAGTGCCCAGACCACGGCAAAGGCTTCGCGCTCTATGGTGCTCCATCTCTGTTCTCGGGGCAACAGCCGCCGACTGAGGAAGGCGACAGGCTGGTCTAGGCCGTGGTCATTCACTTGGGACAGGACGGCCCCAATGCCATGCTCGGAGGCATCGGTCTGGACTATAAACTCCTTGGAGTAGTCGGGAGCCTGGAGGACGGGGGCAGTACACATGGCTTTCTTTAGGGCATCGAAAGCTTCCTGGCAGGCAGCCGTCCACTGCACCTTCTTTGGCTGTCTTTTAGACGTGAGTTCTGTGAGGGGGCCGACAAGGCTGCCATGCCCCCGAATGAATCTTCGGTAGTAGCCAGTGAGTCCCAGAAAGGCTCGGACCTCCGTTTGGGTGATGGGGGGTTCCCAGGCCAGGATGGCGTCGATCTTTGGCTGTAGAGGGGCGACCTGGCCGCTCCCGACCTGGTGCCCCAGGTAGACTACGGATCCTTGCCCGATCTGGCACTTGCTGGCTTTTACTGTGAGGCCTGCCTGGCGCAGGGCGGTTAGCACCCTCCGGAGGTACTGGAGGTGCTCACTCCATTCTGAACTGAAAACAGCGATGTCGTCCAGATATGCCGCGCTGAACTGCTCTAGCCCGGCCAGGACTCTATTCACCAGTCGCTGGAAAGTGGCCGGGGCATTTTTCATTCCGAAGGGCATTACGCGGAAGCGGTAGTGCCCATCGGGGGTGGAGAAGGCGGACCGCTCCTTGGCCCCCTCGGTGAGCGCAATCTGCCAGTATCCGCAGGTGAGGTCGAATGTGCTGAGGAACCGGGCTGCCCCTAGTCGGTCAATGAGTTCGTCGGCTCGTGGAATGGGGTGGGCATCGGCTCGGGTAACGTCATTGAGCCCCCGGTAGTCCACGCAGAATCGGAGCTCGGGGGCGACACCGGGGGCCGCCGCCTTCGGGACCAGGACCACGGGGCTGGCCCAGGGACTGTCAGATGGCTCGATCACCCCCAGGGTCAACATCTTCGAGACTTCAGCTTGAATGCAGGACCGGACCCGATCAGGAACTCGGTAGGCTCGGTGTCTCACCGGCGGGCTGTCCCCGGTGTCCACGTCATGAACACACCAGTCGGTGACCCGGGGGGTCAGGGAGAAGAGGTCGGAAAATTGTCTTAGGAGCTGGCGGCAGTCCGCTTGTTGCTGGGCAGTGAGGGCTGGGGAGAGGTTCACTCCTTCCACGGAGCCATCCTGCTCCTTGACACACAGGAGGTCCGGGAGGGGATCAGACTCGTCTTCGGCCCCGTCATCGGTGGCCAGCAGGAGGCTCAGTTCTGTCCGCACGAAGTGAGGCTTGAGGCGGTTCACGTGAAGGACCCGGAGGGGATCCCGAGGCGACTGGACGTCCACCAAGTATGTGACTTGACTCTTCCGCTCAACCACTTTGTAGGGCCCAGTCCACCTGTCCTGGAGGGCGCCAGGCTTCACGGGGGCCATGACCCACACCTGCTGGCCCGGCTGGAACTCGACCAGAGTGGCATTCTGGTCGTACCAGCGCTTCATCTCTTCTTGGCTTGCCTCCAGGTTGGCCTCGGCCAGTTCTCGGAACTTCCTGGTCTGGTTCCGGAGGGCCAGGACGTACTGGAACACATCTCGGGGGGTGGTCTGGGGTGCTGCCTCCCACCCTTCCTTGACCAAACTGAGGGGACCTCGGACGGGGTGTCCATAGAGTAATTCAAACGGGCTGAACCCTAAGGACTTCTGGGGGACCTCCCGGTAAGCGAACCAGAGGCAGGGGAGCAGGACGTCCCACTTACGCCGGAGGGGCTCTTCTAGGCCAGCGATCATCCCTTTCAAAGTCCTATTAAACCTCTCTACTAGGCCGTTCCCTTGGGGATGGTACGGGGTGGTGAACTTATAGGACACCCCACATTGTTGCCACAGGGACGTCATATATTTCGAGATAAAATTGGTGCCGCGATCGCTCACAACCTCGCGGGGAAAACCCACCCTGGAAAAGATCCCCATCAGGGCCCGGCCCACCACGGGGGCCGTGATGGTGCGTAGGGGAATAGCCTCAGGATAGCGGGTGGCGTGATCCACTAGGACCAAGATGAAACGGTGACCTTGGGAGGTGGGGGGGTCCAGTGGTCCCACGATGTCGATTCCGACTCGTTCGGAAGGGGTACTGACGACCGGGAAGGGTTGGAGGGGAGCCTTGCGCTTCCCCCCACTCTTCCCACTAGCCTGGCACGTGGGGCAGGATTTGCAGTGGGCTTCTACCGCTGCTCTCATTCTAGGCCAGTAAAAATGGGTCACGAGACGGCTGTAGGTCTTGTCCTGACCCAGGTGGCCGGCGAGGGGGACGTCGTGGGCTAAGCCCAGGAGGAAGTCTCGGAAGCGGAGGGGTACCACCAGTACCCGTCCGGATCCCAGCTCCACCGACTTCTGCTCACTGTACAAAATGTTATTTTCCCAATAGATTCGGTGCGTCCCGGTCTGGTCACCTGCGGCTTGGCCCTCGGCCTGGCGCTGCAGCCCGACCAGGGAAGGACAAGTGGCTTGCTCCCGGCAGAATTCTTCCCGGGTGGGCCCGCCCGGCGCCATTGGGCCAATTCGGGTAGATCTCCCAACTCGGGGACCGGGGCGGGGTCGGATGGTGCGGGTTCGTCGCTGGCGACGGACCCTTCTGATGGGGGGACGGGAGGACCCTCGGCGGGGACTGTTCTGGTCTCTTCGATCGGGGTGCTCTCGACTTCTCTCCGGGGAGTGAGTCGGGCTGACATAGATCGGGTGGTGGCGCACACCCACTCGGGGAGTCCCATCATTCCTAGGTGGGCCTTGCACTCGACGTGCTTCCGGGAGAACTCTCCAGGTCGTTCCCTAAGAGGCAGTCGACCGGCTGGGAGGTTCTTACGGCAACCTTGAGTTTACCTATCACCCCTCCCCACTCAAACGGCACCAGGGCTACCTGACACATACTTTCTCTATTGTCTGCGGAAATTACGGGGCAAAAGACGTTGGGGAGGATCTGCTCCTCGGGGACTAGGTGCCTGAGGACACCGGTGATACTGGCCCCGGTGTCCCGCAGGGCCTCTACTTGGTGGCCATTGATCTTGACGAGCTGCCCGTATTTCTTTGTGTTGGAGGGTAGGAGGCTACCAGGGATCATCTCCCTATCTCCCAGGGATACTAGGGCCATCGCTGCGGGTTCCCACTCCTCGGTTTCCTCAACCTCCTCCCCCAGGGCTACGTTGGCTATCTGTCTCGCAGGGGTGGTAGGGGAGACTTGGGTGGCCATGGGGCACTCTGGGTCATTGGCGTAGTGCCCGGGTTTCTGGCAACGGAAACACGTGACGGTCACCCGGTGTCCCCGTCTCCCAGGGGGCCCTGTCACTGGTGGGGGGGGGGCGCCGGGAAAGGTGGAGGTTGTGTTTTCGGGGGGCTAGGCTGGGACTCTCTCGGCCCTCCCTGGTTCCCTCCCCCTCTCTGGCGGGGTGGTCCCTGACTGGCTCGGGGGTACTCTCCTACCATGCCCCGGGAGACCCGGGTGTTGGTCCAGCGGTCGGCCTCCACAGCCAGCTTCCTGGGATCGGTGAGCTTGCTGTCAAGCAGATGCTGACGTAGTTCTATGAAGCAGTTCGCAGCCAGGTGTTCCCACAACATGAGGTCGGTGAGTTCGGCAAGGGTGGTGACTTTGCTGCCCTTGATCCACCCATCGAAGGCCCGACTGAAAAAGTTTACGTACTCCACCCAGGTGGTGCCCGGGATCTTCCTGCAGTCCCGGAATCGCTGACGGTACATTTCTGGGGTGAGGCCGTATCTTGTGAGTAGAGCCTCTTTCATGTGGCTGTAGGAGGTCTGCAGGGAGAGGGGTAGGTCGAGCAGGGTGTCCCTTCCTTCACTCAGAAACCGCCCCCACAACCCCGCCCCCCAGTCCTTCTGCGGGACCCGATGGGAGGTCATGGCGACCTCGTAGGCCCTGAACCATTGTTGAATGTCATCGTTTTTATAATATTCTTTGACCACGTCCTTGGGGATGTGGACCTTCTGTTCCGCTGGGGAGGCCGTCTCTCGGTTTCCCGGGGGCCTCCCTTCCTCGTTTCTGGCCTTGAGCTCGAGTTCCTTCAAGCTGCGTTCGTGCTCCAGTTGGAGCTTCCTTCCTTCGGGCTCCCGTTGGAGCTTCTTTTCCTCCAGTTCGCCTTGTACACGCATTTGCTCTACTGCTAGCTTTTTTTCCGCTAACTTCAATTCGCCTTCGATTTTGAGTTTGGCTAACTCGAGTTCATGATTGCGGCTTCTCTCTCTGTCCGCGAGTTCTTCCGGGGATAGGCCCCCGTCTGGTACGATGCCTCGCACCTGATTGCTGCTGCTTTCACTTTGGGGGGGTTCGGCTTCGTCGGGGCGCTCCCCCGTGCCTTCCGGGCGGGAGGCCCCGGTATCCACCCAAGTTTTCAGTGCTTTCTGCAAATCTTCTTTAGTGTTGAGACCGGTGGTAGCGATTTTAAGTTCTTTGCAAAATTGCTTTAGCTCTTTGTGTGTGTATTCTTCTAGATGCTCCACCTGGAACACCCTGTTGGCGTTGGTTTCTGCGGGGCTCATGGCGCTTCCTTCTGCCATCTTTGTCGGTAGTGCGTCCGTCGTTCACGGTACGATCTCTGGGTGATGGGCCCGAATCCCGTCGCTTGCCACCAATGTTAGACGGCGACCTCAGAGGAGCCGGAAAGGGTCCTGACTACCCTGAGACCCACCCTCGAAGTACCGTAGCCGGGCACTGGCGGGAGACTCCCCAGGGGGAGGAATCTCGTATCTAGGATCGTACTTCTGGCACCACACGACACAGAGTGACCACACCGTGGGTTCTTAGAAATCAATCTTTATCAAGTAGGTTATCACTGCAAATATGTACAAGGAGAGCACGGGCTCAATGAGTCTCGGAAGGGGGTAGGGGGTAGCGGGACAGTCTCTGGCAAAGGTTCAAGGCAGGGACGTATCCGGCGCACAGCTCACAATCCTCGAGCTGGGGAAAACGTTGTTGTAGTCGGGGTCCGGCGGGACCGTGAGAGTCTGTCGGAGCCGCGAGTCACTCAGCAGGCTCAGGTACAAGTTCGGCGGTCTTACGATCTTCAAGGAGCCGCGAGTCACTCAGCAGGCTCAGGTACAAGTTCGGAGGTCTTACGATCTTCAAGGAGCCGCGAGTCACTCAGCAGGCTCAGGTACAAGTTCGGAGGTCTTACGATCTTCAAGGAGCCGCGAGTCACTCAGCAGGCTCAGGTACAAGTTCGGAGGTCTTACGATCTTCAGGGAGCCGCGAGTCACTCAGCAGGCTCAGGTGGGTCCAAGTTCCAGGAGCCGCGACCACGTCGGCAGGCTCTCGTTGTTCCAGCGTCGAATCTCCCGGACAGACCCAGAGCACCCCTTGTTATAGGTCGACCCCTCTTTGATGTCCGGAGTCTGTGCAGGCAGGGGTCTTGTCACCTGGGGGTCGCTTGTCGGGGTTTCCTGTCATTGTCTTTTGATCCCTTCAGGGCCGGGTCGGGAGGAGTCCCAGACACCCAGCGGGTATGGAGCCAGCCCTCAGGGAGGCCGGAGGGCCGATCGAAACCCATCGTCCCAGGGGAGTTCAGAGGTGCGATAGAAACTGCTCCTCCCTCTCTCATCCCCTGGAAGCGTGATGTCCTCCAGCCGGAGTGGCGCCTCTAGGCCCGGGTCGCGCTGGGGCCGGGCGGCCATCCTGGTGCATGAAGTGGGCACGCGGGCCCGGGGTGGCCGAAAGGAGAGAGGCCATGGACGGGGATGTCCGGGTCGGGTGCGTGTGTCCTGGTGGGGAGGGTCGGCTGGGCCGTGTGCTTGGGGCTGCAGGTACCAGGTTTCGGTGGTGCGGGGGCACGTAGGGCCATACTACGAGGCCGGGTCCAACAGTGAGTGGGTGCATAAGTATCTGATTGAGTGTGTGATTGGGTGTGTGACTGGTTACGTAAGTGTTTGAGTGGGTTTATGAGTGGATGTGTGAGTGTCTGAGTGGGTCTGTGAGTGGGTTTGTAAGTGTCTGAGTGGGTATATGAGTGGCTTCATAAGTGTCTGAGTAGGTGTATGAGTGGGTATATGAGTGTCTGAGTAGGTCTGTGAGTGGGTGTGTGAGTGTTTGAGTGGGTGTTTGAGTGTCTGAGTGGGTCTGTGGATGGGTGCATGTGTCTGAGCAGTTGTGTGAGTGGGTATCTGAGTGGGTGTATAAGTGGGTCAGTGAGTAGGTGCGTATGTTTCTGAGTAGGTGTGTGAGTGGGTGAGTAGGTGTGTGAGTGGGTGTATACATGTCTGAGTGGGTCTGTGAGTGGATGCATACATTTCTTAGTGGGTGTGTGAGTCGGTGTGTAAGTGTGTGAGTGGGTATGTGAGTGGGTGGGTGAGTATCTGAATTGGTGCATGAGTGTCTGAGTGGGTGTGTGAGCATCTGACTAGTTCTGTGAGTGGGTGTATAAGTGTCGGAATAGGTGTGTGAGTGGGTATACGAGTGGGTGTATGAGTGGGCATTTAAGTGTCTGAGTGGGTCTATGAGTGGGTGTATAAGTGTCTGAGTGGGTGTGTGAGTGGATGTGTGAGTATATGAATGTGTGTGTGAGTGTTTCAATGGGTGCATAAGTTTCTGAGTAGGTGTGTGAGTGTCTGAGTGGGTATGTGAGTGAGTGTGTGAGTGCCTGAGTGTGTCTCTGAGTAGATGCATATATTTCTGAATGGGTGTGTGAGTGCATGTGTGAGTGTCTGAGTAGGTCTGTGAGTGGGCATGCCAGTGTCAGAATGGGTGTGTGAGTGGGTATGTAAGTGTGTGCCTGCATGGGTGCGTGAGCTCCTAAGTGGATCTGTGAGTAGATATTTGAATATCTGAGTGTAGTGTGTGAATGGGTCTTTGAAAAGGTGCATGAGTGTCTGAGTGGGTATGTGAATGGGTGCACACGTACCTGAGTAGGTATGTAACACAATGCAATAGCAAGATGTATAATTGTCATGAACAAAACCAATAAAATTATGTTTTTAAAAAAGTGTCTGAGTAGGTGTGTGAATGGGAGTATGACTGTCTCAGTAAGGCTGTGAGTAGGTGTCTGAGTGAGTATGTGACTGGCTGCATAAGTGTGTGATTGGGTATGTGACTGGGCACGTAAGTGTTTGAGTGGGTGTGTGAGTGTCTGAGTGGGTCTGTGAGTGGATTTGTGAGTAGGTTCGTAAGTGTGTGAGTGGGTGCATTAAGGTCTGAAGTGGATCTTAGAGTAGATGCATGAGTGTCTGAGTGGGCCTGTGATTGGGTGTGTGAGTGGCTGAGTAGGTATGTCAGTGGCTGAATGGGTCTATGAGTGGGTATGTTAGTGTCTGAGTGGATCTGTGAATGGATGTGTAAATGTATAAGTGGGTTAGTGAATAGGTACATGAGTGTCTGAGTGGGTCTGTCAGTGTTGGAGTGGGTGTATAAGTGTGTGAGTGGGTGAATCAGTGTGTGAGTGGGTGGGTGCAAGAGTGTATGAGTGGGTGTGTGAGTGGGTCCATGAGTATGTGAGTAGGTCTGTGAGTGGGTGCATGAGTTTTTGAGTGGGTATGTAAGTAGGTATGTGAGTCTCTGGGTCTGTGAGTGTGTATGTGAGTATCTGAGTAGGTCTATGAATGGGTGTGTAATTGTCTGAGTGGGTGTGTGTCAGTCCATGTGTGTCTGAGTAGGTGTGTGAGTGGGTGCATGAGTGCCTCAGTGGGTCAATGAATGGGTGTATAATTGTCTGAGTGGATGTGTTACTGGGTGTGTGACTGTCTGAATGGGTCTGTGAGTAGGTGTATGAGTGCCCGAGTGGGTCTGTGAGTGGTTATGTCAATGTTGGAGTAGGTGTGTAAGTGTGTGAGTGGGTGCATCAATGGTGAGTGGGTGTGTGAGTGGGTGTCTAAGTTTGTGCTTCTATTACATTCTAGCATGATTTTCACAGCCAGAGACTGTTCCCCAATTTCTAAAATGACTGGTGCAAATTCTACTCAGGTTTCAGCCAGCCAATTACAGCGCTGTTGTTGCCACGTGGATTCACAAAGCGATGCAAAGGATTTGCGAAGGGTTCGCGTCTCTAGATATACAAATTTGTTTTTCCGTTAATACCTCAAAAGCTACGGCACGGATGTACACCAAATCAAAACAAGCATTGGCATAGCCAATAGGTCTCGCCTTTGGGACCTTATAAGTGTTTCGCCATGCAGCACTCTATACTGGGTGCTGTGCCGCCAAGGATTGAAGATCTTTACAATTACTACATCATGCAGTCTGATTAAGGGAATACATCTCTTTGGACAACTGTTGTGCAACCTTGCCTTCAGAACAAAATCGGTATACAGTTACAATAGTAGGGTTTCAAACTAAAACAAGGAAAGGGGCTGTAAGAGGGAGTTGAGTGTCTGGTAAAAGACATGCCATGAGATGTTGAGCGCGGCTAGAGTTACTACAAATGTGTGGTCATGTGTTCCTTTGTGGCCCTTTAGAAAGTTCAACTGGTTATCTTTCAGTTGCTTATTACTGTAGTTGGTTGTTAATCTTGTAATAATGAGGTGAAATAGTTGCCCAGATGGTGTAAACCCATCGAAGGTGACTGCTTTCTGGAGCAAAAACAAATGGTCAAAAGAGAACACCAGAAAAACTTTTTTACAAGGGGAAAGGGAGTGCCCAAAGAACAAAACATGATTTTACTGGGGTCCTGAAATTATTGCATAATTTGGAATGCAAAATAACAAAAGAACGAAATTATCAACAGAAAGCCCCGGCCAGCATCCAAATCTGCATGCGTTTATGCTTGTTACAAGCAATTTATGTAGTAGTATGAATGAAACTGAAAGCCTCTAGAAGTATATTATATACATGTAATTTAGTAAATTCAAAAGAACTTGGCTAACTCCAAGTCTAAAAATTTGGCTGGGGTAGCTCAGCTCAGGGATGTCACTCTAGAGTGTGGTTAGGAAAGTGCGGGATTTTTGTTATTCTTATTCACCACACTCCGATATCTTTGGGGGGGGTGGTAAATCCTCTGCGGTCCTTCAACCATGCCCCTTCCTACATCCATGGACATCCTCTCTCAAACAGTGCGTTCTAATTATAAAAAGTATGTACCATAAAGCATGTTTCTCCTATAATACTCTTAAAATACGGAACTCCCTCCTAATGTACACCTGTCCGTCCCCCTAAGTGAGAGAAAGACCGATCGAAAGAGCCATTCCCAGACATCTGCTAACTCGTAAAAGAATATCCTGATCCACTGATGAAAAAAAGAGCCTTAAGTGAGATGTAGGCTCGCTCAACACTGGGAAATCCTAGGGTCTGCTTTCTATGAAGTTATTTGACCTCTGCCTCTCTTCCAGTCTCACTTTCCATTTCCTTCTGTGCCTCCCCACTGGATGGGTTCCTACATTAACAAAATACATACAAATTGTGATGTCGTGGCAGATAAACGAGCGGAATGGATAGAAAAGGCGGGGCCGGCATCGGACACGCCGATAATATGGCGGTCCTGCCGGCCCCCGACGACCTGGGAGGCGGGCCTGTCATGCACAGCAGTGACGCGGCATGCATGCCTCCATCACAATTGGTCATCGCCTAATAGGTCGTGACCCGGAAGTGAAGTGATTCACTTCCGGGTCGGGCTGATGTCCAGCACCAGGCCGGCTAGAACCGGTCTGGGCTATTGAGGGCCATAAAAGGCTGGGGAGCAGAGGAATCTTCCTCTTTGCCTTCTGCGCTCCCCAGCCTGTAGAGCAACCTCGCTAGGAGGCTGCTATTTAATAGTACCAGGCCATATGACGTCCGCACATTGTCGGCAGCGAATAACATATGGGTGCGGAGATGCATGGAAAATCCCGCACATTCCAAGTGCGGCTCTCGACATCAAGGCTCTGTTATAATAAAAGAAAGTGTTGCTGACACCGTTCCATGGAGGGCAATGGGCAGCTGTGCCCCAAGAGCCAGGGCGCAGGAACCCCTTGAAAGTGCAAGTTGCATGGACTGCCTCTAAAGTGCGCTGTGTAGTGGGCCTGGCACACCTACTGGCAGCAGCCTCACTCAGCCTAATTAAACTGGCAGCCTCCTCGATGAGCCAACTCCCTGTGTTCGAAAATCTGACAAAAAAGAGCAAACAAACCGAGCCAGTCATCGTCGGACTCAGGAATGAAGGAATTAACACATCTCTAGTAGAGATGCTATTGCTAATCCGTTTTGTAAAGCGCTCAGCTGCCCAGCTCGGGCTTCCCGGCGCTGACATTCACTTGGAGAGCTGTACCAGGCCCCTCCCTGTGTCCAATGAATGCAGAGGGGGATTGAAGAGACTCCCTTTGTGTGCCTCACGGTGCCCAGTCAGCTCCCAGAACCTTCCTGCACAGGTGTCGAGTCTGACAACACCTGGGACCAATAAACTACACCCTTCTTTAAATTCTGCCCCCATCAGCAGTACTTAGGACAACATTCCACAATTTAAAACTTAATCACAACGTGCACCAAACGCACTCTCAGAAAACCCAAATGCACTCTCAGAAAACCCTTATCACAACGTGCACCAAACGCACTCTCAGAAAACCCTTATTACAACGTGCACCAAACGCACTCTTAGAAAACCCTAGTTAAACAATTTCCAACAATCTTCTATTAATTCTTGGACTGAACCTCACTCTTTTCACTTTAGCCCTAAGAAAACAGAAACAGTGTTTTTCAACAACCGTCACATCGTTTTCTTCATCCTTCATTCGTATTTCCTTTAGTTACCCCCACCCTCCGCACCGAATATTTAGTAAATCTTTGGATTCCACTCTGTGACAGGTGTAATGGTAGCCTCTGGTTTCGGAGCCGGAGTTTCTGTAAAGCAAAGGTTTCAAGCAGCCATTCAGGCAGTCCAGCGACCATCAGCCGCGCGGATAACTGCTTCAAATAACTGCAGCAATCAGCCTCACGGAAGCCCGACGCAAGCAAGTGAATATCTGATTCAGGGATTAATGCAGCCGGACTTCTTTAATCTGAGGAAATGCTCTGCTTTCGTGCGGAGTCACTTATTTTATGCAGATGGAGGAGCCCGTCAGCGGAAGTCATGGTGACAGCAAATCGGCTGCTGGTGCGAGGCTAGCTGTCTCCCTCATTTGCTATGAGCAACAGATTAAAGAATGGTGAAAAGAAAACAAATTATACATTACAGGCATCACTTTAAAAGCATTCGCAGTTTAATGCCAGTGTCTGTGGCAGGGCCATACTGTGAGGCTAAGAAACTGATTTAAAACTAGTGGTGCGCACGTGTCTGGGCACGATAATTGAAACCACACGGCGGCGATGCGGGTAATTGACACCAATAGGCAATGGACGGAGCAATGCACCCGCCTTTGGCCAATTGCGTGCTGTCTTTGTTAAAAAGACGCACGCAACGGCCAATAGCGTGGGCCAAAAGGAAAAGAACACGCACGAGCGTGTGCGATTCCTAGGTCCGTTTTCAAACCCCCCCACAAGAAGTCTTTCGCTGCGCAAGCAGGGCTGCGCACTGCAACGCTAGGCGCGAGACCTAAAAAGCATGCTTTCTGGACCAAGATCTAGTTTTCTGTCAAATTTGGTGTAATTCCATTCAGCGGTTCGGGCTGTACTCATGTCTAAAATCTCTATGAAAATTAACATGGAAAATGTACGTTTTTTGCTCCCCCCCTTGCTCACCCCCTGCTTGACAGATCACCCCGAAACCTTCCATGCACAACTAGAAACATTAGGGTACTTTTCTTTGGATCATTTCGTGAAGATTCATCAAACTGTGCCAAAGTAATAAGCAAGTCAAAAAAACTCGATCCTAACTATAATTAACTTCTGGCGACTGCCAGTAGGTAGGTATATATATATATATATATAGATAGATATCTATAGATATCTATCTATATATATATATATATAATCTAAATATTGGTGAGGCTTCAGCAAAGTGGCACGTTACTCACCCAACAGGAAATTTCATTTTTATACTGACTTCGGTATAGGAGTCCACTGGGTTTATGAACTTTGCAGTCTGGAGCAGCATGGGGGAATACTACCATTACCAAGATGCCTTGCTGCATGACGCCCTTGGGGGCGGGACTTGCTATTCAAATAAAAGTATGTTCTTAATTAACCCGACTGCCGCCAGTATTTGCCAGTGGACAAGAGCACTCAAGCGGCTCGAAACGCGTATGGCAGATTGAGGAGCCTGCTGCCTGTTGGAGTCATTGCTGCCTGTGGCAATTTGTGTTTATACCTCTCTGTGTGTGGCGCTTCATGAGGGCAACCTTCCTTTTTGTGTATATATATATATATATATATATATATATATATAATTATATATAGATATTTATAGATATATATATCCCGCTCCTCCCTCCAAAAAGTAAAAAGACAAGCACTCTTGTTGGGTAAATCCACACTTTGGATTTAATGCGAAAGGTATTACCTTTCGCATTAAATCCAAAGTGAAGTGTGGATTTACCCAACAAGCGTGCTGGTCTTTTTGCTTTTTGGTGTGAGGAGCGGGATATTGGAGCGCCGCTGAACCAGGAGCACCTGTTAACGAGTGCGGAGACCATTGGCAGGAACACGGAGCATATATATATATATATATATATATATATTACCTACTGGCGGTCGCAAGTAGGTAGTTATAGTTAGGACCACGTTTCCATAGGAAAACCTCAACATTCTATTTTGAATAACTTTGGCGCCGGTCGACGAATCCTCGCGAATTTCTCAAAATAGGTGGGGCGCTACGCTCCGCTCCTACCCTGAAAGTCTCGGGGGGATCCGTCAAGCGGGGGCTGAGATAAAAGGGGGGTCCCAAAACGCGTTTTTCCCATGCATTTTTCCATAGGACCTTTAGAACGAGCTACAGCCCGAACGGCTGAACAGAATTACTCAAAATTTGGCAGAGAGGTAGTCCCTAGGTCAAGGAAGTGCCTTTTGTAGGTTTGGTGTAAATCTGTTCAGTAGATTCTGAGAAAATAGCCTTTAAATCAATATATATATCTGAGCCCGCTTACGGTACGCTTACCGTACGCTTACGGTAAGCGTACGGTGGCGTGCGCGAGCGCGATTCTGATTGGCTCTTAGATCTTAGTAAACATTCGAATCGGCCGAAACCAGGAAGCGGCGGCCGCCATTTTGTGTATTTCACTCTGAAAAAAAAGAGTGAAAACAAGGAAAGGGGGCAATGAGGAGAGTTACAGACCCCCTAACATTTGTAAGGGGGTCAAAGAAGGACAGAAAAGTACAAAAAAAACATTTATTGATTTTAAAAAAAATCACGGGGTACGCGTACGGTAAGCTTACGGTAAGCGTACGGTAGAAAAAAAAAAAAAAAATGAAAATCAGATTTAAGTGTTTAGATATTAGGGGGCTCTAAAAAGAGCCGTTGTGTTTATGAAATGATTTTTTAGTGGTACCTACAAGTAAGTACCGATGCAGAGTCTAAGGTTCAAGAGGAAGACTCTGTTCCCTTCATCATTGAAGTGCGCACCATCTCCTCTATAAATGTCTTGCATGTCATAACGCAAGTTGTTGTGGTAAATGGCACCCATACCATAGTCACGGAGGAAATTTTACTGATAAAAAACCAATGAAATTCCCCCGTTATAGTTAGTGCAGGCAACTATAACTCACGCGACCGCAATCCTCTGCTGATGCTAATACTGTATTTAGACACTTATTTGCCCATGTCTTCTTCCATACATTTTTAGCTATACATATATTACAAATATTTTTTTTTCATAAAGACACATATGTCATCAGCAGAAGATTGCGGTCGCGTGAGTTATAGTTGCCAGCACTAATTATAACGGGGGAATTTCACTGGTTTTTTATCAGTAAAATTTCCGCTAACTATAACATGTGTGAAACCTATGGTTTTTTCAGTGAATTTGCAAGGTTTTTTAAATGCTAATTCCTAACTATAACGTGTGTGAAACCTATGGTTTTTTCAGTGAATTTGTACGGTTTTTTAAATGCTAAGTTACTTTACGCCATTCGTGGCGTGCGCGCCCACTTAACGCAGTTCGTTCCGTGCACGGTAAAATTTTAATTTTTCGTAATTTTTATAAGCCATGCACAAATGGTGCCCTTCGGGCACCATTTGCACACGGGGTGGAGAGAGTGTGGATAATTTTTTCTTTTATTATTTTTGTTTAAAATATTTAGTTTTTGTCACCTCAAAAAAGCCCTGTACATTTGATGGCCTACAGCCACCAAAAGCACAGGGGGTGGGGTGACTGTGGATAGTGTTTTTTTATTTCCATTTTTTTACCGTACGCGTACGGTAAGCGTAATCGGCGAAATTAGCAAAAAAATAAAAATTGCATTTTTGCCCTTGGGGGGTCTTTGGGGACTCCCTCAACATGGCTATGTGTGTGGGAGTTGTCTAAACAGCCCCTTTATATGATTTTTCACTTTATTTTACAATCTAACTCTCAGTGCGAGAGAGAAAATGGCGGCCGCCGCTTCCGGGTTTCGGCCGATTCGAATGTTTACTAAGATCGAAGAGCCAATCAGAATCGCGCTCGCGCACGCCACCGTACGCGTACGGTAAGCGTACCGTAAGCGCACCGTAAGCTGGCTCAGATATATATATTGATTTAAAGGCTATTTTCTCAGAATCTACCGAACAGATTTACACCAAACCTACAAAAGGCACTTCCTTGACCTGAGGACTACCTCTCTGCCAAATTTCAAGTAATTCTGTTCAGCCGTTCGGGCTGTAGCCCTGTCTAAAGGTCCTATGGAAAAATGCATAGGAAAAACGCGTTTTGGGACCCCCCTTTTATCTCAGCCCCCGCTTGACGAATCCCCCCGAGACTTTCAGGGTAGGAGCGGAGCGTAGCGCCCCACCTATTTTGAAAAATTCGCGAGGATTCGTCGACCGGCGCCAAAGTTATTAAAAATAGAATGTTGCGGATTTCCTATGGAAAAGGGGTCCTAACTATAACTACCTACTGGCGACCGCCAGTAGGTAATATATATATATATATATATCCCAAAATAGGTTGGCTGTTCCCGAGCCACTTGAACGGCGGGCACACGGCAGGGGTAGCCACCCCCGAAACACCAATCAATCCACTGCGTCTCACTTTCCCATTCACGGGACGAAAGAACAGACACTGGAGCCGTGGCCACAATCCAAAAATGTGTTTATTTCAACACTAGGTATTTTTCTCAAATCAATTCACAATCAGATGGTTAATGGTATGATTGAAATAAATAAAAGAATTTGGAAAATTAATCATTATTAATGCGCTACGTTATTGCACCATTTCATAGTATTTCGTTTTTGGATTTAAACAAAAGAAACTTTATCAACTCGCCTGTGCATGAACAAACAGATACTGGAGTGCAGCTAGGCACGCTTGTTTTACATTAAGCAACAACAAACAATCGAGCCCCAATGGGCTAAATCCATTATACGCATATAAAAGTGGAGGACTGCACTCCCGTGTATTAATTGAACACTGTTCTTCATAGTCTGGTATACATTTATCTGTTGAAAATCTTACTCAGTTAAAGTGCATAAGCCATAATCGTAGTGCGAGTTCTGTTTCTAAGACATCATGATCATTCCAATTACAAATGTAAGGGTCAACAGACCTGCAATTCTTTTCTAGCAAAGGTTCTCACAGCAGCTACAAAACTTGCGGCTGGAAAAATTCTGTGTATATACTGAAACAACAATCAAGCCCCAGTGGGCATAGTCTTATATCCAGTGAGATTTAAAAGAAAACAAATTAAACTGAAAATGCAGTGTATAGTGACCCCTTATTCTTTTGTTTATTTCAATCATACCATTAACCATCTGATTGTGAATTGATTTGAGAAAAATACGAGTTGTAGTATTTTTACTATGTCTATAGCATGTGACCGGCACTGGCACTTTAATAATGAGAAACAAACACAGTCTGTTGCCCGTGAGAAAGGAGTGCAAGTAAACTCCGAAACGCGTCGGACCTAGTGTTGAAATTAACATGTGACGTCATCAGCAGTGCATTGCGGGGGCGCGAGTTATAGTTAGCTGAACTAACTATAACAGGGGAATTTCTAGGGTTTTGTGCGAGGGAAATGTCCAGCTAACTATAACACCCCTGAAACCTATGGTTTTTTCAGTGAATTTCTAAGGTTTTTTAAATGCCAATTCCTAACTATAACGCCCCTGAAACCTTTGGTATTTTCAGTGAATTTCAAAGGTTTTTTAAATGCCAATTCCTAACTATAATGTGCATGAAACCTATGGTTTTTTCAGTGAATTTCAAAGGTTTTTTAAAAGCTAATTCCTATCTATAACTTATCTCTGAAGATATCATGTTTAATGATTTTGATTGGATTTTTATATTTTTCAAATTCAGTGTGTCAATTTCATTAATTACATTTTTTTTAAAATACTTTTTTATCACCATTTTTTAAACTTATTTTTTCAATTAATTATTTTAAAAATTAAAAAATATTATTTGAACTTAATGTGTTTTTCAAACATATTTTTTTATATTTTTCAAAATATTTTTTTAACTATATGTTGAAAACGTATTTTTATATATTTTTTACAATGTTTTTGGATCCGCGCACCCTATGCGCACCGTTCTCGATCCCTACGCGATAGCATCCGCGCATGGTATGCGTCGGGTACGTGGTTAGTGCGCGATTCCAATGCGACCGGTACGCGACTTCCAGCCTATACACGACACGTTCGATGTACGTAACACGACGTTTACGCGCTTCCGCGATGCGTCATCTGCGTCTATGACGCGGTAGGTGCGCGGATCCCGCGAAGTATTTAACATTTAAAAAAACATATTTATGTATTTCATGTGAATATTAATTGAAGACAAACTCTAAACTAGTCTTAAAAGTAATATATTTTTACATCTAATCCTATAATTTTTTTGAATTCAATTTCGCGGATGCACGCTGGGTGCTTGCTGCGTAAGCGCAGGGTGCGCGGATCCCATGTGACCTGCAAAAAAAGAGATTTTATTGGTTTATTACACTTCCTCTTCTAACTATTGAAAGACCCCACCCATTTCAATCATTCTTCTTTGACCTTCTTTAGAGGACCATCTCGTTGGAGAGAAGAAGATTTTTTTAGACTAAGTTTACACTTAGCTCTAACTTTTTTCAACCAAAAATGGCTTCAGGGCAGCAGGCATCACCTGCATCTCCTCATATTTCTGAGGATGAATTTTTGGAGGAGGCACCACCCAAAGAACGTTTTTCTTCAGTGGTGTGGAAATTTTTTACTTTTCCCGAGGGGCAGAATAAGACCAATGCCACCTTGGTCACGTGCAAGATTTGCAAAAGAGTCCTGTCGCGAGGGGATCCTAACAAGAAATACTCGTGCGGCACGGCAAGTATGATGAAGCACATGAGGACCCTTCATCCAAACAATCTTGCACGAGAAGAGTGCCGACGGATGAGAAACACTCCTGCTCCTGCGCCTTCCACCTCATCGCAGCCGAGCACATCAAGAGTGCATCCATCAGCCCAAACCTTGGACATCCATCCTCAATTTCAATTTTTAAAAGTGCTCTGCACTAAGTGCAATGCGACTTTGTGCTATGGTGAGCAGTCGATCCATCTGATCTGCCGGCAGTAAGAAAGTCACATTTGCTAGGTTTTTATTTTTTTATTTTTTATTGTTCCCTGAAGTTCATTGTTTGGTTTCTCCTGTTTTTTTTTTTTCTGAAAAATCCCAAAAATCACAAACTTTTTAGAAAACCCCCCAAAAATATATAAAAGAAGAAAGAAGAAAAAAAAAGTTCTTGTAAGAACTAACTTTCCTGGTTTAAAAAAAGAGCTACATTTCTTTGTTAGTGTGTGAAAGTTTAGATGAATGTATGTGTAGTACGTAATTGACTGAATGAATGCATTAGTAGCGTATGGTGAATGTATAAGTGCAGAACTATGAGGAAGTGCTGCAGCATCACACAGTAACCTCTTTCACTACAGTGTGCTGTAGTACTTCCGAAGCACAGGGATGCAACATATCTACATAAATATGTTGCAAATCTATGCTTCTCTCTGCACGGCTGCTTAAACTGCAGCCATGCGGTGACACAGGCACCCTTGCACCATAGTGCAAGGATATCTGTGTCATGTGCTGTTTGTTTTTCTGCAGGAAGACACACCTTCCTGCACAAAAAACAATGAGAAAATGCATATTTCTCCTTCAATGTATGCTGAACATTTCAGCATGCATTGAAGATATAAAAATGTGGAGAAATGAAAACAATTCTCCTTGTTGTGCTTTCCTACACCAATTTTAGAATGGTGCAGCATTCACACATATATCGAGATTCATGATTTCTGATAAATCTAGACGTGTCTTGTTCTATGAGTATTCAGTGCAATCATGCACAACAACACTTATAGAACACTCTTTCAACGCAAAGCGGTGTGCATAATGAGGTTGTATTTACATGGAGCATAAAAAGTGCACAGAGTGCCTTTTCCTCTCTTTGTAAATATAAAAGAGTGTCTTGCGCAATACCTATGTTACAAAAAAGTGACATATTTCCGATTTTAAAATTCCTTGCGAATGATAGAAGGTAAGCACAGAGTTTTGTCTGCAAAGATGTTCAAAGAAGAATGATTGAAATAATTGCGGTCCTTCAATAGCTAAAATAGGAAATATTTTGAACCCCTCAAATCTCTTTTTTTGCAGGTCACATGATATCTGATTATGGTCAGATTTCAAAACTACATAGGTATAAACAGAGTGTTTTTAGAAACATGTTTCAACTTTGTAGCTCTTGCAGACCTCCTCATTCTGCATATTGAGACTTAGTTAAACTTACCTTCACAGTAATAGGAATAAAAAATGGTACACATTTTTTTCACATTTTCATTCCAATCTAAAGTCATAAAAATTGCTTATTTTAAAATTTGAATCTGTGAAAGAAAAGGAAAAAAATATATAACATGTAATAATACATTTTTTACAACAGAGCATAATTTCCACAAAGGAATTTTTTTGCCTTTTTTGCTGTTCTCAGAATATATTAAATTTCACAAAAAATAGTGATTTCAATCGTACTCATCACTTAACAGCGGGTAAAAAAAAAACAAATCACAGATATATAAATGCATACAGCTAACAAAATTTTATAAGTTTAACTTACACAAACTGTAAATGTTGTCGCTTTAAAATATTCAACGAATCTAAGGATGAATTTTTGGAGGATGCACCACGCCCACAACGTTTTCCTTCAGTGGTGTGGAAATTTTCTACTTTTCTCGAGGGGCAAACAAAGACCAATGCCAGCTTCGTCACACGCAAGATTTGTAAAAGAGTTCTGTTACGAGGGGATCCTAACAAAAAATACTCGTGCGGCACGGCAAGTATGATGAAACACCTAAGGACCCTTCATCCAAACAATCTTGCACGAGAAGAGTGCAAACAGATGAGAAACACTCCTGTTCTGTATCTGTAAAAAAGAATCACAAATACATTTATATTAATAACTTTCAAATTTATACTATTCCATTACTGTACAAACACATTTTATATAAAAACTGACTAAGAAACTATAGCCCTGAACCACAAGTGTGACGATCGTTAAAACGCTACATGCATAGTGCATACTACTTTGAAGCAGTTGATGCCCTAAAGCCTACCTCACTAAAAGACTACATGCTTACTGACTGAACGATTACAGTACAATAAGGAGACACACTGGGTGAGTGACAGGGTGTTTGCTAGAAGTGTATGAATACTAACTAGGGAATTGAAGGTGTGAAAGACAACTGTGTAGGTGATTAGAGCACTGCATCCATACTGGATAGGCATTTTAAGCAGTCCATGTGCTAAGGCCTGGCTCACTGCATGAGTACTTGGGTACTGACTGAATGATTAGAGTACAGCAAGGAGAGTGCCTAGGTGACAATAAGTGGTAGGCTTTTCGCACAGGGAATGGATTAGTACTTGGTACTGAATGGGTCACTAGAGGAATGCAAAGGGAGTGTTTGCTGGACTGTATGGATACTGACTAGGGAATTGAAAGTGTGAAAGACAAGTGTCTAGGTGGTTAGAAGACTGCATACATAGTGGATAGGGGTTTGAAGCAGTCCATGTGCTAAGGCCTGGCTCAGTGCATGAATACTTAGGCACTGACTGAATGATTAGAGTACTGCAAAGATAGTATGATTTATAAGTGTTTGGATTTTGGCACAGTGAATGGATTAGTACATGGTGCTGAATGGGTAACTAGAGGACTACAAAGGGAGTTACAGGGTGTTTCCTGGAAGTATATGGATACTGACTAGCGAATTGAAAATGTGAAATCTATGTGGTAATGTATGGTTCACAACATGAGTACTTGGAAACTGACTAAATCATCAGACTACTGCTAGGTTAGTGCCTGGGTAAAACTTTTACATTTTCAGTTCTGGCACAGTGAAGAGAAAAGTACATGGTACTGCACTTTAGTGTAAAACCCTGACTCATTTTATCAATGCATAAACAAAGAATAGCTTCTAAAGCTACTAAAACTTGACAACATGACCGATCTTAAAACAGTTATCTGTCATCAAATACACTATGTTACCAAATGCTTCTCTCACAATCCTTACCCAAATGTACACAGACTCACAGTGTGATTTTAGACAAGCAACAATATCCCTAGCAGTTTACCAAAACTCATTCACTAGTCTAGAAGAGGTAATGGTACTGCACACAATCTACATATTTAAGTACAGCACATTAGTGTCAAAGCATGACTCATTTAATCAACGCATAAGCACAGACTGGCTTCTAATGCTACTAAAACTTGACAACATGACAGGTTTTAAAAGAGTTATCTGCTAAAAAATACATGATTTTACCAAATGCTTCTCTCACAGTGGTTCCCAAATGCACACAGACTCACAGTGTGATTCTAGACAACAACCACTATACCTAGGAGGAAATATTCTACTTTTTTCGAGGGGCAAACAAAGACCAATGCCACCTTCGTCACGCACAAGATTTGCAAAACAGTTCTGTTACGAGGGCATTGTTGGAGGGAGGACCACCGGGGAGTCAGGGGGCCCACTCCGGGGCACCTTCCTACCGCAAAGTTATAGCCGAGCGCCGCTGAGAAGCCTCCTAGGAGAGGTCTTTCTCCTATGATCGTACTAGGCCCAGTAACACCACCACACAGGACTCCGTATCAGTTGCTTATCTAGGTACTTTATCAATAGTAGCACATTCGAAATATTTACAGGGGGATCGAGAGATCCAGAAAGAGTCTCAATGTCTTTGTAGGGACAAGGTAGCGGGACAGTCTTAGTACCAGCCTGGTACGGGGAAGCTCTGCGCCAGACCTTGCGTTAGGCCGAAGGTGGCTCCGGGGATCGGAGCGGCAGGTGCTGGTCTCAAAGCAGCTCGGACGTGGAGAGCCGCGACGGTGTCTGCAGGGCTCGGGTGGTAGTTCCGCTTGGGTCGAGCCGCGACACAGTCAGCAGGGCTCCGGTGGTAGATCCGCTTCGGTTGAGCCACGACGAGGTCAGCCGGGCTCTGATGGCAAGTTCAAAAAGGTCAGGCCGCGACAGCGTCAGCAGGGCCCCAAAGGTTCGTGAAGGTCTTTAAGCACGGTGGAGCCGCGACGTAGTCAGCAGGGCTCAGAGCGTGGTTCCAGGATGAGTCTTTCTCCGTAGGGTCAGCCGCGATCCGATCAGCAGGGCTCTTGACTCCGGGATACAACTGCTGTCCTGTTGCAGGGTCGCCCCAGATATAGGTCTGGAGCCCTTTGATGTCCGGACCCTTGCGCCCGGGGGGGCAGAGAGGCCGGGTCGGGAGCGGCCAGATGCTCAGCAGGAGAGGCGCCAGGCCCAGGAGAGCTGTGGGGCGATCGCACCTAGGTGTGGGAGGACGGTTGGGGGTACCATCGATACTGCCCTCCGCCGGGAGTGGGGAAGTGTTCACGTGGTACCCCCTGGCCAGTTGTTGGCGCCTTGATGTCGGGGCTTGCTGGGGCCGGGTTGAGCGGGGTCACGTAGGCTGGTGCACAGAGTCACGTACAATCCAAAATGGAGGAGCCCCGAGGTGCAGGGGACCTCGTGCGGCTTGGCGAGGGGGAACAGGACCACGCCACGAGGCCGGCTCCAACAGGCATCCTAACAAAAAATACTCGTGCGCCACAGCAAGTATGATGAAACACCTAAGGACCCTTCATCCAAACAATCTTGCACGAGAAGAGTGCAAACAGATGAGAAACACTCCTGTTCTGTATCTGTAAAAAAGAATCACAAATAAATGTATATTAATAACTTTCAAATTTATACTATTCCATTACTGTACAAACACATTTTATATAAAAACTGACTAAGAAGCTATAGCCCTGAACCACAAGTGTGATGATCGTTAAAACACTACGGGGCAGATTTATGTTTCCTGGCGCATCCCTGCAAATCAGCAAGGATGCGCCAGGAATGAAGCGTCACGCAAGTTTACCCTTGCGCCACACATGATGCGCCGCATTTACAATACGGCGCATCATGGCGCAGGAATAAACAGATGCGTGACGCATCCGATGGCGTAAGGTTGGTGCAGTGCTTCAGTTACGTGGCGCAGGGCTTTACATCGTGACGCATCTCCATAGATGCGTCACGATGTAAATATGGCGCAACGTGGCGCAGGGTTTACACCGCCGCTGCGTCACAAAAGTGACGCAACGGCGGCGTAAAAGTGGCGCATCTCCGATATAGATCTGCCCCTACATGCATAGTGCATACTACTTTGAAGCAGTTCATGCCCTAAAGCCTACCTCACCAAAAGACTACATGCTAACTGACTAAATAATTACAGTACTATAAGGAGACACACTGGGTGAGTGACAGGGTGTTTGCTAGAAGTGTTTGAATACTAACTAGGGAATTGAAGGTGTGAAAGACAACTGTGTAGGTGATTAGAGGACTGCATACATACTGGGTAGGCATTTAAAGCAGTCCATGTGCTAAGGCCTGGCTCACTGCATGAGTACTTGGGTACTGACTGAATGATTAGAGTACAGCAAGGAGAGTGCCTAGGTGAATTTATAAGTGGTAGGCTTTTTGCACAGGGAATGGATTAGTACTTGGTACTGAATGGGTCACTAGAGGAGTGCAAAGGGAGTGACAGGATGTTTGCTGGACTGTATGGATACTGACTAGGGAATTGAAAGTGTGAAAGACAAGTGTCTAGGTGGTTAGAAGACTGCATACATAGTGGATAGGGGTTTGAAGCAGTCCATGTGCTAAGGCCTGGCTCAGTGCATGAATACTTAGGCACTGACTGAATGATTAGAGTACAGCAAGGAGAGTGCCTAGGTGAATTTATAAGTGGTAGGCTTTTTGCACAGGGAATGGATTAGTACTTGGTACTGAATGGGTCACTAGAGGAGTGCAAAGGGAGTGACAGGATGTTTGCTGGACTGTATGGATACTGACTAGGGAATTGAAAGTGTGAAAGACAAGTGTCTAGGTGGTTAGAAGACTGCATACATAGTGGATAGGGGTTTGAAGCAGTCCATGTGCTAAGGCCTGGCTCAGTGCATGAATACTTAGGCACTGACTAAATGATTGGAGTACTGCAAACATAGTATCTTGGTGAATTTATAAGTGTTTGGGTTTTGGCACAGTGAATGGATTAGTACATGATGCTGAATGGGTCACTAGAGGACTGCAAAGGGAGTTACAGGGTGTTTCCTGGAAGTGTATGGATACTGACTAGCGAATTGAAAATGTGAAAGACAAGTGTATAGTATGTTAGAAGACTGCATGCATACTGCATAGACATTTGAAACAATTTATGTGGTAATGTATGGTTCACAACATGAGTACTTGGAAACTGACTAAATCATCAGACTACTGCTAGGTTAGTGCCTGGGTAAAACTTTTAAATTTTCAGGTCTGGCACAGTGAAGAGAATAATAAATGGTACTGCACTTTAGTGTCAAACCCTGACTCATTTTATCAATGCATAAGCAAAGAATAGCTTGACAACATGACTGATTTTAAAACAGTTATCTGTCATCAAATACACTATGTTACCAAATGCTTCTCTCACAATCCTTACCCAAATGTACACAGACTCACAGTGTGATTTCAGACAAGCAACACTATCCCTAGCAGTTTACCAAAACTCATTCACTAGTCTAGAAGAGGTAATGGTACTGCACACAATCTACATATTTAAGTACAGCACATTAGTGTCAAAGCATGACTCATTTAATCAACACATAAGCAAAGACTGGCTTCTAATGCTACTAAAACTTGACAACATGACAGGTTTTAAAAGAGTTATCTGCTAAAAAATACACGATGTTACCAAATGCTTCTCTCACAGTGGTTCCCAAATGCACACAGACTCACAGTGTGATTCTAGACAACAACCACTATACCTAGGCCTTAACTAAAAATCATTCACTACTGTGGAACTGATAAGGGAACTGCACACAATCTACATATTTCAGGACTGCACTTTTGTGTCAAAGCCTGACTCATTTAATAAAAGCATAAGCAAAAACTGGCTTCTAATTCTACTAAAACTTGACAACATGACAGGTTGTAAAACAATTCTCTGTCAGCAAATACACACCGTTACCAAATGCTTCTCTCACAGTGGTTCCCAAATTCACACAGACTCACAGTGTGATTCTAGACAAGCAACACTATCCCTAGCAGCTTACCAAAACTCATTCACTACTGTGGAAGGGGTAAGGGGACTGCACACAAACTACATATTTCAGTACTGCACTTTAGTGTCAAAGCATGAATCATTTTATCAATGCATAACCAAAGACTGGCTTCTAATGCTACTAAAACTTGACAACATGACAGGTTTTAAAAGAGTTATCTGTCAGCAAATACATGATGTTACCAAATGCTTCTCTCACAGTGGTTCCCAAATGCACACAGACTCACAGTGTGATTCTAGACAAGCACCACTATACCTAGGAGTTTACCAAAACTCATTCACTACTGTGGAAGTGGTAAGAGAACTGCACACAATCTACATATTTGAGGACTGCACTTTTGTGTCAAAGCCTGACTCATTTAATCAAAGTATAAGCACAAACTGCCTTCTAATGCTACAAAAACTTGACAACAAGACAGGTTTTAAAACAGTTATCTGTCAGAAAATACACAATATTACCACATACTTCTCTCACAGTGGTTCCCAAATGCACACAGACTCACAGTGTGATTCTAGACAAGCAACACAATCCCTAGCAGCTTACCAAAACTCATTCACTACTGTGCAAGGGGTAAGGAGACTACACACACTCTACATATCAAAATACAGCACATTAGTGTCAAAGCATGACTTATTTTATCAATGCATAAGCAAAGACTGGCTTCTAATGCTACTAAATCTTGACAAAATGACAGGTTTTAAAACAGTTATCTGTCAGCAAATACAGGATGTTACCAAATGCTTCTCTCACAGTGGTTCCCAAATGCACACATACTCACTGTGTGATTCTAGACAAACAACACTATCCATTGCACTATACCAAAACACATTTCTTCAACTAGAAGAAGTACTACATTTTAGTATAGAAACATAACATAACTCATTTCACAAATTTATAAACAATGACTGGTTTCTAATTCAACCAAAATATAAAAACAGTACAGTTATCTGTCTGCAAACACATGAAAAACACAAATGCTTATCACAGAATGGTTTCTACATGCACACACACTGTCAATAAGCTTGTAGAGAAAAAAAGTACTTCCTATACTCTAGCAGGAGAAATACATTAGTCTGATTAAAATCAAAATACTCTACATACGTCCCCTCACAATTAAATAACTCACCTTTCAAGTTGTTTTGTAGATTAAGAAGTATAATAGTCACACACCAGATTTTCTTTTACAGAATCTTTGCACTGTGCACCTGTAGAAGTGGGCCTCAGCTAGGCCTACCAGTGTAAGAGGTTCGCCCTTCTCTGCACAGAGTCCTCAGACCAATAGGAAGAAGTTGGCACAGAAACTGGAATAGAAAATACAAAGTTTAATAAAACCTCATGAGGTGGAACTACATTCAAACAGCACCCTTCGGTATTGAGTGAAGTAGCACACTGAACAGAAAGAGCATGGTCCTTTTATACCCACACAGGGGCTGAAAAAAGGCGGTACAAGTATACATGAGAAAAGTTATGCACATAGATGGTCATACAGAAATGCACATTCAACAAGAAAGGAGGAGCTAGCAGTTGCTGACTCTGGTAGAAACAACCTGACAGCTACAGACTAAAAACAGATGCATGGACAGTTAGACTCTTCTGCGCATGTGCAGAGTAGCAGAGTCTAAGTATAGCCAGTCCTTTAAACAGAACATAAGGGTAAACAACAGTGAAGAAGGAAACAGCTCTTGGTGAGCACATGGCAGACAAAATGGCTGCCAGAAATACAAATGGTTTCCACAAAATGGACAAGATAGCCTCTAAATACGAGATGGATTCCGCTAATGCTAATCCAATCGCTGCCAATTTACAACAGACGACCCTTTTAGCATTAGCTGAAGACATCTGTTCCTCTGGGGTAATCAAATTATGCATCCCGTACATCTATTAGCATTATTTCGGCCACTTCTTTATTCAACATTTGTTGGGCCTTTGTCTCTGCAATATTCCTTTTGACAGGTATACAGACAGAAATGCAAATAGAGCAAAGCATTGGACCACATTGGATACATACACAGCATGTGAAAAATATCGTAATAATTATACACAGGATAGTTAGTAACTTCCAGCCCCAAGCAGAATCGAGAGTCCAAAACCATCCAGCCAAAGTCCAAGTACCAGTCTCTGGATGAATTTCTGCAGCAATCTTATGCAGCTTTGATATTGCGTCATATACTGAAGGTAAGTGATCCGGTATAAATACGCAACAGCTGCTACCGATGATGCGACATGCACCACCTCGATCAGCCAGAACCACATCTAGGACCATTCGGTTCTGGAGAGCTACAATCCTTGCAATTTGCAGCTCCTCCGTAATGTTCCCAAGTGCCATAGCTGTCTGATTGGTAACAGCTTCCACAACTCTAGTTAATCGTCTTACTTTCCTACTGTTTAATGCAGCACCCACAAAGGAGAACAAACCTAAATTAAAATTGACATATTGTTGCAGAGTGGTATCAGTTTGGTCTACTTCGTCAGTACTTATTGTCCTCTTGAATCTATTTCTAGAGATATCGTTAAATAATTTAATGTCCCGGTGATATGATGCAGGTGCCAGAAACACAGGTGGCAATAGAAAGGACACATAGCACACGCCTGACCACCCAGCAGGTAGTTGATAATATCCGTGGCTACCACAGATAAAATAAGTATTGTGTGAGGCTATGAAAGTGCTATTGTTTATACCTTCAATAGACAGAATTACAGTACATTCACTTTTCCCCACTGGAATTCTTCCAATACTGCTTACACATAAATCTGCTTTAGCTCTGGTAACAGAAATCACAAATTGTTTATTACTGGTAAAAGTTCTCATATTTGTGAAGATATATGGCGTTGGAATATTGTCCGGTTGATACTCTTCCCATTCCCATTTGGTCCCTTTGGCTTGAGGATAACCATCTTTATCTTGGTAGCATACATTATTAAGGCGGAAAAGAAGCCCGCCTACTGTGCGTCTTCCAGATGCAAACAAAAGCGCATACCAAGCTTGACAAGAACCATTATGAGAAAAGGGAAGAGGAATAAAAGGTGTTCCTCCTTTCTTTTGATGTGCAGGCATCATCCCACACACCCAACAGTTGGTAGTATTTGTGGCATTATGAGTATGATGCAACATCTGGATAAAGGTATTATTTAAGTAGGATTGTCGATGCTTCTGCTCATGGTATGGAAGCGTAAAGTAGTGGTGTTCAACTGATACTGGAGTAGTGGTGGTCAAAAGTTCTCGAGCAGGAGCCACTTTCTCAACAAACCAGGTTATTACTGCTACAGCCACCATAGCAACAACAAACCCTATAGCACAAATGATCTTTCTCTTAGCAACAGTTGATCTCATTGTGGACATGATCAGCTTATTGTTTAAAACAATCGTTGGAGCTCTTATCCCTGGGCAGCCGTTGATTTCTTCACCAAGGGTCGCTACATTATACAGAACTGATCTCCCCCCCTTGCCACATCGGCATTCCGTTTCACTAACCCAGGGAGGTTGCTCAACCAGTCTATTTCGACGATGCAGGCTCTTTCCGTTGTCTCAGTTGGTATCGGGATACTCCAGGAATTGTGTGGTCCGGGAAGACTTCCTCAGGTTCATCAGGTGATATGGCTTGGCCTTTCTCTGTATTCAGGATGTCCCGATGGTCGATCAAAGCAACAGGATCCACCAAGGTAGACGGCACTTTCTTGCAGTGGGTGGAGTGCACCCAGTTCCTCCTGTTCGTCACTCGAACTGCAGTTCTCGTTGAAAGGAGCACCTGCTCCGGGCCGCGCCACCTCGGTTCCAAGCTGCTCGACCTCTGGAACGATCTGATCATCACCTGGTCTCCAGGCCGAAGTCCATGGCCTTCACCTGCAGACCTATCAGGAAGAGCTTCTCGAACCTGTTGATGAATAGAGACCAAACTGTCAGTCAATTGTGATAGGTAGTCACTCATCAATACACATGGCACATCATGTATGGGACGTGGTTTAGGAATTCCCCAAATGTTCATAGGCCTCCCAAATACCACTTCATAAGGTGTAAGACCAGACCGCGAATGTGGCACTGATCTAATGGACAACAGTGCCAAAGGTAATGCGTCTGGCCATTTCAAGGATGTGGAGGCTAGTATTTTCGCCAGTTTCAATTTAAGTGTGGCGTTATACCTTTCCACTAACCCTGCTGATTGTGGATGGAAAGCAGCGTGGAACTTCTGCTTTATCCCCAACCCCTTCAGGACATATTCGACAACTTGCCCAATAAAATGGGGTCCGTTATCACTCCACAAAAGTTTACAAACACCAAATCTAGGGGAAAATTCCTTCAAAAGCACCTTTGCTATAGTGAGAGCTGTATTGTCCTTCATAGGGTATGCCTCTATCCATTTGCTAAAGGCACATACCACTACCAAAACATACTTTAAGTTATTACAGCGCTCAAGCTGGATGTAATCCATTTGCAAAACTTCAAAAGGTGCGGTTGGCGTAGCAAACCCTCCTGTAGGAGTTTGTGTCCCTTTACCAGGATTATGCTGATGACAAATCAGACAAGACTGCACCATCTTTTTAGCAGTGCCGGCAATTTCTGGATGCTCCCAAACTTGCGTGAGTAATTTCGTTATCGAGGAAGCTCCAACATGTGCGGCCCATGTGCCATATGAATCATAGGTTGTAAATAGGCTGTCGGCAATCTCCACTTGCTCATCTCTTTATTCCTCCAACAGCCCTCATCATCCAATGTTCCCTCCTTAGACCATTGCTCAATTTCTTCTGCAGAAGCAGATCTCTGCATATCTAGCACTTCCTGTCTGGTATCATGCCAGCGTTCAGCCTGTGACTTTACTACGTACATAGACGTGGTGCTTCGCTGCATGGCAGTTTCACGGACTGTTTGGTCTGCAAAAGCATTGCCTTGTCCTATCTTATCAATTATTTTCTTATGTGCGCTACATTTAATAATTGCTATTCTCTTCGGGTATGTTCAAGCAGTCAAGAGATTATGTACTAATTCTCCATGCATTATTTGCACCCCGTGGGATGTAAGAAAGCCCCTCTCCTTCCAGAGTAGCCCAAAATCATGAGCCACTCCAAAAGCATAGCGTCTGTCTGTATAAATGTTCACAGATAAGTCAGTACTAAGTTCACACGCTCGTGTCAACGCTATTAGCTCAGCTGCCTGAGCTGACTTCTGTGGAATACAAGCTGTCTCAACTACCGTCTGAAGTGTTGTAATTGCATATGCAGCTGACGTTGTACCATCTGGTAACTTCAAACCGGACCCATCAATCCATAGTTCCCCATCAACACTTGAAAGGGGCGTGTCTTGCAAATCGACACGACCCTTTGTCTGTTCCTCAGTAAGGAATATACAATCATGAGACTCCTGTGACTGAGACTGAGTCGCCGGGTATGGCAACAAAGTGGCTGGGTTTAGTATCGCACATCTCTTTAGTGTAATGTGAGGGGCCAACAATGTCAATTCATATCCTGTCAGACGAGCACTAGTTAAATGCTGCGTCTTCGTCTGATTTAAAAGGGCATCAACCGCATGGGGTACTAGCACCAACAGCTTATGTGACAAAACTATCCCTTCACTCTGACGTATTGACACAGCTGTTGCTGCAACTGAACGGAAGCATCCAGGTAACGCACGAGCAACAGGATCAAGTACTGCTGAAAAATATGCACAGGGACGCTGTTTGTCACCGTGTGTCTGCACTAAAACTGACAATGCGCATCCATCTTTCTTGTGTACATATAATGTAAAAGGCTTCGTATAATCTGGAGTACCTAACACTGGTGCTGAACAAAGAGCTTGTCGTAACTGTCGGAAAGCAGTCTCACATTCATCTGTCCATGGGAGGGGCATTGAAGTATCTTTGGTCAAAAGTGCTAGCAAGGGTTTAACAATGTGTGAAAATCCTAATATCCATTGCCTACAAAAAGAAGTAAGACCAATGAATGCACGGACATCTTTCTGAGTACGGGGCACTGGTGTGTCTAAAATAGCTTGAATGCGATGTGGTGTAAGTGCACGTTCCTCCTTAGACAGAAGGTGACCTAAGTAGGTCACCTTCGGTCTACAATATTGCAATTTCTTTCGTGATACTTTGTGATGATGGGAAGCAAGAAAATACAGCAAGGACAAAGTACATTTTTCACACTGCTCAGGGGTGTCGGCTGCCAACAAGATGTCATCGACATATTGTATGAGAGCCACACCTTCAAGCAAAACAAAAGAATCAAGTTGTCTTTTTAATGCTTGACTGTAAATACTAGGACTCTCAGTATAGCCTTGAGGAACTCTACAGAATCTATACAATCGATTATTCAAAGTGAACCCGAACAAATATCGGCTGTCAGGATGAATAGGGATAGAAAAGAAAGCATTCTTCAAGTCTATCACAGAGAATGTAGTCGCTGTCGGGGCAACCAAAGTAAGAAGTGTCGTTATGTCAGAAACCACGGGGTATTGCGGTACTACAATCTTGTTAACTTCTCGTAAATCAATAATGAATCTGTAAACCCTAGTGTCAGTATCTTTTTTCAGAATAGGAAGAATCGGACTGTTACAAACATTGTAAGGAACTTCCTCAACAACCCCCACTTCAATGAGATCATGGACAATACGTATGAGTGCTTCTTCACCTTCCTGTGAAATTTTATATTGAGGCAAACGTGGCAGCTCAGCGCCCTCCTTGACACTAATGTGTACTGGTGGAATAACCATTTGCCCTACATCAGTGTCTGAAGTAGCCCACAAAGTACTAGGGAGTGAAGCTAATGCAATATCCTCTTTAACAAGACAAGCTCGCTCCATCACAGGATGGTTATCAAACAAGATAACACGTACACCTTCTGGAGAACATCGTATCGTAGCCCTGAAATACTTAAGCATATCAAGACCCACAATATTGTCTGGTGTATTCGGGGAAAGCAAAAATGGACATGGAGCAGTAAATTTATCCATATGGAATGCAAGTGGTTGGGACAATGGGCTAAGGGAAGGGGTTCCATCGAAGCCTATCGATGTAATGGTTAAGCCAGACAGGGGAGCCCTTGGAACCAATTGTTTAGACAAGGCGCTACGAGTAGCTCCTGTATCAACCAAAAACTGGTCAGTGGAGCCCAAAACATTTGCTGTAACATAGGGACCCCTCTGATCTACTGGAACTTCAACTGATTCCTTACCCCATCCTAGGCAATCCTATGCATAAGTAGAATCTTGAGAATCAGATGGCACATAGTCAGACATTTGATATTGGTTCCTTCTATCAAAAGTGTTGAACCCATCCTGCCCATGTATATTAGCATCAAACCTAGCACGATCACCTGTGCTTTCTCCAGGCCCTGAATATCCTGGACGATTTCTCATTTGTCCCCTACCACGTGGATACTGCTGAGCATGCAGTGCTGGACAATCGGAAGCCCGGTGCCCAAATTTCTTACAGTACGCGCACTGGTCAGCACACAAATTCGAACGACTATAAGAAGGGAAAGACTAACCAGAAGATCCACGTCCACCTCTATCACTACCTCTAAAAGGCGGACCATAAGCCTGAGCTAACATAACCTTTGTTTTTAATTCTTTAGTCTTCTTATCCTCATTACCCTTTGCTTCTAATTCCTGGCGTTCATAATACTGAGCCATAGTCAAGAGAGAAACCGGGGAAGAGGTAGTCCATGAACTCTCACTGGCCTTTAGGCGACTAGATATTCCTGGCAACAGGTTTGCAACATATTTATTGACAAACAGATGTCTGCCTGTGTCATCTGTCAATGACTGGCCACTAAAATCATGGAATGCTTCTTCAAAGCGTGTAAAGAAATCAGAGACCGATTCATCTGCCTTTTGCTTACAAGATGCTAAAACAGTCCAATCTATCTTTTTAGGGGGAATAATCGTTTTTAACTTTTAATATAGCTGCGGGAAGATCTAAAATTAACTGACATGGCTTCTGTGCGGGTTCCCTTTCTACATCCATTTGTTCTAAGTCTTTCCATAATGCCCCAAAAGCTGCACGATCATCAATTTTACGAACAGTTCTCCACATATCAGGTGGTAATATCAATCCAAAAAGTAAATCAATATCAGGCAAAGTCATAGTGCAAGAGCTAATAGCACCCTCAACTTCCTCATAAAAAGCGGCTGGATTTTTCCACGGATCAGGCAATGCAGTTTTAAGTGCCATAACATCCGTCCTATTCCAAGGAGTGTAAACCCAATTATAAGTAAAATAACCCTTTGCATCGATAGAAGCCTTATCATCACTTGCACCCTGTCCTTTAGGAGGAACATACAAAGGCGCGGCCTCCCGCATAGGTTTCTCATGAACTATCATAGTCCTATCTGTTCCAGAGATAGAAGCTTGTGCCACGCCAGTCTGAGATGTCTGTGCAGCTACGTCTGCAGCCTTTTTCTCCTCTCGCAAACGGACTGCATCAACATGCAGTTTAACCAAACGCCTGATTGTATCATTCACCTGGGGGAAAACAAAAAGACCATCACGCATTTGCTTACAATTAACTGCTACATCATCGGGCTCTAACTCCTCAGAATATTTCCTAAACAGCTCAAGGACCTCTGCGGCAAACACCTCAGTAAAATACAGCTGCTCCCTTTAATGCCACCCTTTCATACTATCTAGAAGTTCAGAGGCGGGGGCAATGCTACGAGCTGCTTTACGAGCAGCAGATCAGAGCTGGGACGAACGCGCAGTGGTCAACATAGAACGAGTTTCTCATGCCTTATATTCCTCCGAACTAGAGTCCTCATCTGACTCATGAGGGGCAGAAGGAACAGTATACGGAGGTGGAGGACGATCTAATAATAAGGAATCATCGTGTGGTTTATTAAGTATAGGATAAAGGGGCCACCGAACAGCGTATTCGCCAGTTACCTGTAAATTGAGCTCCCTATCTTCTCTCTCTTTTAACTCTTTTATTTCTTTGTTCTTCAGCTCTAATGCTTTCACATAAATGTTCTTTCGCTGTTCTTTTTCAATCAAGGCTTGTTCACGCTTCATTCGTTCACGCACTTCTTTCTCCCACATTCGTACACAATCAAACATATCTTGCCTATTCTTTCGCTTAAACATACATTGTTCCACATACTCAAGCTTTCGTAAATCAAATGACCCATACACAGGCCAACGCAACTCAGGATCCTTACGAGTGTATTTATTCCATAATGTGCTGTACATTATAGAAGAAAGACCATACTTAATATACATATCCCTATTAGGCGTCCCCTCTGGGGGGGCCGGTTGTGCTTCATCAATTATCAAATTGTTACCACTACAAAAGCAACACATCCTACGAAGTGTGCTAAAAACAGGCATGCCAAAAATAGTGCAGAATATGCAGTATTATAATCAAAGTAGCACTTAAGGTACCTTTAGTACGATGTGCCGTTCAAATCAATTCAGATAGAGAAAATTCTACTCATTACCTGCCTATATAGGTTGCAACTTATATATCTATATATATCATAACAAACCAAGTTGGCCAACACAAAATGCGCAATCCAAAAGCCACAGTAAGTGTTACTAAACTACCTTACCAATCCCAGGCATCAAAACCAACAGCAAGCGCCGCAGAAGGACACTTACCAATCACTTGGTGTCCAACTGCCAAGTTCTAAAATCGACCAAATGGTCACTGCACGGCGGATCAACAGAAGAGATCTCAGTCGAGGACCTGCACCACCTGGATGGTCAGATCAGAAAGAAAGGAAAAACGCCGTGGTTGCCAAGACGCGGTTCTCATCGGGCAGCGATCGCGTCCAGAGCGAGATTCCAATCCTTCGTCGCGACCAATCCTTTGGGCATCTGAGTCACCGATGAGCCCCACGGTTGGGCGCCAATTTTGTAGAAGTGGGCCTCAGCTAGGCCTACCAGTGCAAGGGGTTCGCCCTTCTCTGCACAGAGTCCTCAGACCAATAGGAAGAAGTTGGCACAGAAACTGGAATAGAAAATACAAAGTTTAATAAAACCTCATGAGGTGGAACTACATTCAAACAGCACCCTTCGGTATTGAGTGAAGTAGCACACTGAACAGAAAGAGCATGGTCCTTTTATACTCACATAGGGGCTGAAAAAAGGCGGTACAAGTATACATGAGAAGAGTTATGCACATAGATGGTCATACAGAAATGCACAGTCAACAAGAAAGGAGGAGCTAGCAGTTGCTGACTCTGGTAGAAACAACCTGACAGCTACAGACTAAAAACAGATGCATGGACAGTTAGACTCTTCTGCGCATGTGCAGAGTAGCAGAGTCTAAGTATAGCCAGTCCTTTAAACAGAACATAAGGGTAAACAACAGTGAAGAAGGAAACAGCTCTTGGTGAGCACATGGCAGACAAAATGGCTGCCAGAAATACAAATGGTTTCCACAAAATGGACAAGATAGCCTCTAAATACGAGATGGATTCCGCTAATGCTAATCCAATCGCCGCCAATTTACAACACACCTCTCAGCAAAAACAAAGAATGGAAAAGTTTCCCTTTCATTTTCCACACAGATACATGTAAACATCAAATCACAATCCTTCACACATACACTCAAATTAAAAAACACACATTCCTATTGGTTAAACATTTCAACCCTTTCCAACTGAAATACATTTCAACCCTTCCCCCAATCTGCCTTCTGCCTCTTACCATAGAAACAGGTCATGAAACACTGCACTAAGCACACAGGTCAAAAGTTCAGCACACAATGTTGCTAAACAAGACAGGAAGTGTGCTAGACTTTTCAACATATCAGCTTATCATATATAATGTTCCTTACAATCTGTTTTTGTTAACCAATAAGAATCATACGTTTAACAAACAGAAATATACACCCTACCTTTCAGTGTAGAAAGTAGTCATACAACCAATGATTTCTTGTCTTTTTTCAAAATAAATCAGTGGATCCGCGCACCCAACGCAAGAGAATCCGTCCACCCAACGCGATAGGATGCGCGCACCATGCGCACATTTCGCCGTTTAAAAATAAAATAAAAGGGGGCCCCAGGGGGTCCTTCTGGGACCCCCTAAGCACCTCTAGAGGGTCAGAGTATTTCCATTCTGCCCCCTTTATATGTTTTACACATTTATTCCCCTTGCTTCTTCAGCCTCGCTTCTACCGAGGCAGAAAATGGCCGCCAACAGTTCCTGGTTTCGAATGTAGACAGACACTCGACAGCCAATTAGCATTCAGCGCGCGATCGGGAGGGTGTGCGCTTGGTTCGGGGAGGGTGCGCTTACGGTGCGGGTAGGGTCCGCGGACCCTCCCCGGCCATAGATATTTATGTACTTTTAACTCTAATTTTCTCAGGAACTACTGAATGGATTCACACCATTTATGCAAAAGGCACGAGTCTGAACTAAGGACTATCTCTTTGCCAAATTTTGTGTCATTCCGTTCAGCGGTTTGGGCTGTAGCTGCGACAACAGATCCTATGGGAAATTGCATGGGGAAAATGTGTTTTGGGACACCCCTTTTTTCTCGGCCCCCCGCTTGACGAATCACCACAAAACTTTCAGTGTAGGAGCGGAGCGGAGCTGGCCAAAAGTTTGGAAAATTTCGCGAGGATTCGGCAAACGGCGCCAGACTTATTGGGAATAGATTGTTGCGGATTTCCTATGGAAAATAGGTCCTAACTATAACTATCTACTTTCGACCACCAGTAGATAATATATATATATATATATGTATTCACTGAAAAAACCATTGGTTTCAGGCACGTTATAGTTAGAAATTAGTATTTAAAAAAACATAGACATTAACTGAAAAATCCATAGGTTTCAGGAACGTTGTAGTTAGTTGGACATTTCACTCATACAAAACCATCAGTGATGTCATCAGTGATGTCATTTGAGATGTCATCACTGATGTCATCAGTGATGTCACTGACCTTGTCATGAATGATGTAATATGTGACGTCATCAGCAGTGCATTGCGGGGGCGCGAGTTATAGTTAGCTGAACTAACTATAACGCCGGAATTTCTATGGTAATTTCTAACTATAACGTGCCTGAAACCTTTGGTTTTTTCAGTGAATTTCTATGGTTTTTTAAATGCTAATTTCTAACTATAACGTGCCTGAAACCTATGCTTTTTCCAGTGAATTTCAAAGGTTTTTTAAATGAAAATGTGTAAGTCTAATGTACCTCAACCCTATGTTTTTTTTATTTTTTTAATATATATATATATATATATGTATTAAAAAAAATTGTGAATAGTTTTTTGTTAGAAAAACTATATTCATTCTTTTAAAAAAAAAGATATTATACAGAAGTCGCACACCCTTCGCGCACCCTACACGATGGCTGCGTGCATTCCGGGAGCCATTTTAAAAGTCGCACTGGGGTCGCAACTTCGGTGTAATTTGTAAAGTATGAAATATCTTTAAATTAATTATAAATAAAAGTGTTCCTTTAAGTGTTTGTCTAAATTTATTAATAAAATATTTTTAAAGTATTATTTTCAACTACAAATTATTCGATTATTATTGGATTCGGAGGTTAGGAGGGATGGCCATTTTGCTCGATCTGTTTTGCAAGATTTTTTTGTCTAGTCAGGTGGACACCCTCCTCCCGGTGAGGTACGGCTTGAGGATTCTATTCAAAAGGTGAGGAATCAACAGGCAGAAGTATCCATCAGAAGAGCAAGTTACTTACCTTCGGTAACGCTTCTTCTGGTGGATACAGTATCTGCCTGTGGATTCCTCACTGTCCCACCCGCCTCCCCGTTGTCCACCTGTTTCTACCAAAAAGATGCTTTTACTGTTTGGCATGAATGTTTTTAATATGTCTTAATCATGCTTATGTTTTAATAGTGAGAAATGCTTGATCTGTTGCTATTTCTTTATGCCTTTATATATATATGTATTTAGTATACTATGTATAAATGAGAAAATGTGTCGGTCCACCTGTTTACCTCGGTGGCACAGAAAAAAAGGGTGGAACTGACGTCAGCACGCCGACGAGGTCCTCTTATGGCTCCTATGACGTCATACAGTGTCGCGAGTGGAGCCGTGCTATTATGACATCATCTTCGACGTGAAAGAGTTAGGAAAGAATTTCCACGGAATGCTGGCGCAGGGGATATTCACCTAAGTTTTCAGGCTAGTCCTTTGGGAGCAACTGTTTATGTTGCCACTCCAGAAACCGAATTCTGTGATCCGAGGGCAGAGGCCCTGCAGATGGCACATGAGGTGGGGAGCCCAGTCGTGTGCACCGGTGGGGCAGCGAAGCCACAAGCACCACTACCCACAGATAAGGTAACGAGGGCACTGAATAACACAGGAACTTCTCTTTGTATCTGGCAGGAGCAACAATGTTAAAATGCCCTAGTTCCAAAATGTAGAATTAGTGCTACAATGGTCTTGAAGAGGACCTGCGATGGAAGCCGCTTCTGCCTTCCGTACACTGGAGGCGGCACATGGGTCACGCGGTACGGTCATACTGCGGTGGAACGCACACTCATTGACCTCTCATGGCACTGCTCCACACTTCGAGCACAACGCTTTCCATTAACTGTGTTTTCTGAAGACGTGTCGTGCCGGCCCCATCCAACAGCAGAACCCCTTTAGATCCAAACAGACTCTTCCACTCTCTCACCGAAAGTGAAACCAGGCCATGCGAACACTTTCACAATACAACAGCTGGGACTGCACTTTTTGGTTAAAAAAATCACATTCCTTCCTCCTAATTTATCAAATAAACGACTCACTGAAGAACAGGGGCCAGCTTCGATTGGTAAACAGCTGTTACAGCGACTTTTTTACTTCGCGATACCATTACAGTGCATGCATTACCGCGCATGCATTGTACATTACTACGCATTTTTTTAGAACGCATGGTCATTTACCACGCATGCCTTTACAACTAATTTTGTTGTAAAAGTATGTATGGTAAATGACCATGAGTTCTAAAAAAATGTTGACAATCCACGTCGTTGTAAGGAAACAGAGGCTGTTCCGTTTCCTCACAACGACATGCACCGCCCCTCAGAGAAGACATGAAGCAGGAACCACGAGGAGAGGGAACCATGAGGAGTGAAAGGTAAGGGGGATTGGGCATGGAGTGGTGGTTACTTTTCTAGGGTTTAGGGTAGTGCAGTGGTGTTTGGGTAGTGTAGGGGGTCATGCTGAGGGTAGTGTGTTAGGGTTTAGGGTAATGCAGTGGTGTTTGTGTAGTGTAGGGGGTTGTGCTGGTGATAGTGTTTTAGGGTTTAGGGTAGTGCAGTGATGTTTCTGTAGTGTAGGGTGTTGTGCTTGGGGTAGATTTAGTGTTTATGGTAGTGCAGTGGTGTTTGTGTAGTGTAGGGGGTAGTGCTGGGGGTAGTGTTTTAGGCTTTAGGGCAGTGCAGTGGTGTTTGTGTAGTGTAGGGGTCATGCTGGGGGCAGTGTTTTAAGGTTTAGGGTAGTGCTGTGGTGTTTGGGTAGTGTAGGGGGTCGTGCTGGGGGTAATGTTTTAGGGTTTAGGGTGGTGCAGTGGTGTTTGGGTAGTGTAGGGGGTCGTGCTGGGGTAGTGTTTTAGGGTTAAGGGTAGTGCAGTGGTGTTGGTGTAGTGTAGGGGGTCGTGCTGGGGTAGATTTAGGGTTTAGGGTAGTGCAGTGGTGTTTGGGTAGTGTACAGAGTCATGCTGGGGGAGTGTTTTAGGGTTTAGGGTAGTTCACTGGTGTTTGGGTAGTGTAGGGGATTGTGCTCGGGGTAGTGATTGAGGGTTTAGGGTAGTGCAGTGGTGTTTGGGTAGTGTAGGGGGTCGTGCTGGGGGTAGTGGTTTAGGGTTTAGGGTAGTGCATTGGTGTTAGTGTAGTGAAGGGGGTCGGGCTGGGGGTAGTGTTTTAGGGTTTAAGGCAGTGCAGTGGTGTTTGTGTAGTGTAGGGGGTCGTGCTGGGGGTACTATTTTAGGGTTTAGGGCAGTGCAGTGGTGTTTGTGTAGTGTAGGGGGTCGTGCTGGGGGTAGTGTTTTAGGGTTTAGGTCAGTGGTGTTCGGGCAGTGTAGGGGGTCGTGCTGGGGGTGGTGTTTCAGCATTTAGGGCAGTGCAGTGGTGTTCGGGCAGTGTAGGGGGTTGTGCTAGGGGTGGTGTTTTAGGGTTTAGGGCAGCGCAGTGGTGTTCGGCAGTGTAGGTGATCGTGCTGTGGGTGGTGTTTTAGGGTTTAGGGCAGTGCATTGGTGTTCGGCAGTGTAGGGGGTTATGCTGAGGGTGGTGTTTTAGGGTTTAGGGCCGTGCAGTGGTGTTCGGGCAGTGTAGGGGGTCGTGCTGGGGGTAGTGTTTTAGGGTTTATGGTAGTGCAGTGGTGTTCGGGCAGTGTAGGGGGTCGTGCTGGGGGTGGTGTTTTAGGGTTTAGGGCAGTGCAGTGGTGTTCGGGCAGTGTAGGGGGGTCGTGCTGGGGGTGGTGTTTCAGTAATTAGGGCAGTGCAGTGGTGTTTGGGCAGTGTAGGGGGTCGTGCTGATGGTAGTGTTTTCGGGTTTAGCGCAGTGCATTGGTGTTTGTGTAGTATAGGGGGTCGGGCTGGGGGTAGTGTTTTGGGGTTTAGGGCATTGCAGTGGTGTTTGTGTAGTGTAGGGGGTCGTGCTGTGGGTAGTGTTTTAGGGTTTAGGGGCAGTGCAGTCGTGTTCGGCAGTGTAGGGGGTCATGCTAAGGGTGGTGTTTTAATGTTTAGGGCAGTGCAGTGGTGTTCGGGTAGTGTAGGGGGTCGTGCTGGGGTAGTGTTTCAGGGTTTAGGGCAGTGCAGTGGTGTTCGGGCAGTGTAGGGGGTCGTGCTGGGGTAGTGTTTTAGGGTAGTGCATTGGTGTTCGGGCAGTGTAGGGTTCGTGCTGGGGGTAGTGTTTTAGGGTTTAGGGCAGTGCAGTGGTGTTTGTGTAGTGTAGGGGGTCGTGCTGTGGGTAGTGTTTTAGGGTTTAGGGGCAGTGCAGTCGTGTTCGGCAGTGCAGGGGGGTCGTGCTAAGGGTGGTGTTTTAATGTTTAGGGCAGTGCAGTGGTGTTCGGGTAGTGTAGGGGGTCGTGCTGGGGTAGTGTTTTAGGGTTTAGGGCAGTGCAGTGGTGTTCGGGCAGTGTAGGGGTCATGCTGGGGTAGTGTTGTAGGGTAGTGCATTGGTGTTTGTGTAGTGTAGGGGGTCGTGCTGGGGTAGTGTTTTAGGGTTTAGGGTAGTGCAGTGGTGTTTGTGTAGTGTAGGGGTCGTGCTGAGGGTAGTGTTTTGGGGTTTAGGGCAATGGTGTTTGTGTAGTGTAGGAGGTCGTTCTGAGGATGGTGTTTTAGGGTTTAGGGCAGTGCAGTGGTTTTTGGGCAGTGTAGGGGGTCGTGCTGGGAGTGGTGTTTCAGGGTTTAGGGCAGTGCAGTGGTGTTCGGGCAGTGTAGGGGGTCATGCTGGGGGTGGTGTTTCAGGGTTTAGGGCAGTGCAGTGGTGTTCGGGCAGTGTAGGGGTCGTGCTGGGGTGGTGTTTCAGGGTTTAGGGCAGTGCAGTCGTGTTTGGGCAGTGTAGGGGGTTGTGCTGGGGGTGGTGTTTCAGGGTTTAGGGCAGTGCAGTGGTGTTCGGGCAGTGTAGGGTGTCGTGCTGGAGGTGGTGTTTCAGGGTGTAGAGTTGAGCAGTGGTGTTCGGGCAGATTAGCGGGTCGTACTGTGGGTGGTGTTTAGGGTTTAGGGCAGTGCAGTGGTGTTCGAGCAATGTAGAGGGTCATGCTGGGGGTGGCGTTTCAGGGTTTAGGGCAGTGCAGTGGTGTTTGGGCTGTGTAGGAGGTCGTGCAGGGGTTGGGTTTCAGGGTTTAGGACAGTGCAGTCGTGTTCGGGCAGTGTAGGGGGTCACGCAGGGGTGGTGTTTCAGGGTTTAGGGCAGTGCAGTGGTGTTCGGGCAGTGTAGGGGGTCTTGCTGGGGGTGGTGTTTCAGGGTTTAGGGCAGTGGTGTTTGGGCAGTGTAGAGGGTCTTGCTGGGGCTGGTGTTTCAGGGTTTAGGGCACTGCAGTGATATTTGGGCAGTGTAGGGGGTCGTGCTGGGGCTGGTGTTTCAGGGTTTAGGGCAGTGCAGTGGTGTTTGGGCAGTGTAGGGGGTCGTGCTGGGGCTGGTGTTTCAGGGTTTAGGGTAGTGCACTGGTGTTCGGGCAGTGTAGGGTGTCATGCTGGGGCTGGTGTTTCAGGGTTTAGAGCAGTGCAGTGATGTTTGTGTAGTGTAGGGGGTCATGCTTGGGGTAGATTTAGGAATTAGGGTAGTGCAGTGGTGTTTGTGTAGTGTAGGGGGCGTGCTGGGGGTAGTGTTTTAGGGTTTAGGGCAGTGCAGTGGTGTTTTTGTAGTGTAGGGGGTCGTGCTGGGGTAGTGTTTTAGGGTTTAGGGTAGGGCAGTGGTGTTTGGGTAGTGTAGGGGGTTGTGCTGGGGGCAGTGTTTTAGGGTTTAGGATAGTGCAGTGGTGTTGGTGTAGTGTAGGGGGTCATGCTAGGGGTAGTGTTTTAGGGCTTAGGGTAGGGCAGTGGTATTTGGGTAGTGTATGGGGTCGTGACGAGGGTAGATTTAGGGTTGAGGGTAGTGCAGTGGTGTTTGGGTAGTGTAGGGGGTCGTGCCTGGGTAGACGTAGGGTTTAGGGTAGTGCAGTGGTGTTTGGGTAGTGTAGGGTGTCGTGCCGGGTGTAGATTTAGGGTTTAGGGTAGTGCAGTGGTGTTTTGGTAGTGTAGGGAGTCGTGATGGGGGAGGGTTTAGCGTAGTGTAGTGGTGTTTGGGTAGTGTAGGGGGTGGTGCTGGGGGTAGTGTTTTAGGGTTAGGGTAGTGCAGTGGTGTTTGGGTAGTGTAGGGGGTACTGCAGGGGGTAGTGATTTAGGGTTTAGGGGAGTGCAGTGGTGTTAGGGTAGTGTAGGGGGTACTGCTGGGGGTAGTGTTTTAGGGTTTAAGGTAGTGCAGTGGTGTTTGGGTATTGTATGGGGTACTGCTGGGGGTAGTGTTTTATGGTTTAGGATAGTGCAGTGGTGTTTGGGTATTGTAGGGGGTACTGCTGGGGGTAGTGTTTTAGGGTTTAGGGTGGTTCAGTGGTGTTTGGGTAGCGTAGGGGCTACCTCTGGGCGTAGTGTTTTAGGGTTTAGGGTAGTGCAGTGGTGTTGGTGTAGTGTAGGGCTGGTGTTTAAGGGTTTAGGGTAGTGCAGTGGTGTTTGTGTAGTGTAGGAGGTCGTGTTGGGGTTAGTGTTTTAGGGTTTGGGGTAGTGCAGCGGTGTGTGTGTAGTGTAGGGGTCGTGTTTTAGGGTTTAGGGTAGTGCAGTGGTCTTTGGGTAGTGTGGGGGTTCGTGCGTGGGGTAGTGTTTTTGGGTTTATGGTAGTGCAGTGGTGTTTGGGTAGTGTAGGGGGCGTGCTGGAGGGAGTGTTTTAGGGTTTAGGGTAGTGCAGTGGTGTTTGTGTAGTGTAGGGGTCGTGCTGAGGGTAGTGTTTTGGGGTTTAGGGCAATGGTGTTTGTGTAGTGTAGGAGGTCGTTCTGAGGATGGTGTTTTAGGGTTTAGGGCAGTGCAGTGGTTTTTGGGCAGTGTAGGGGGTCGTGCTGGGAGTGGTGTTTCAGGGTGTAGGGCAGTGCAGTGGTGTTCGGGCAGTGTAGGGGGTCGTGCTGGGGGTGGTGTTTCAGGGTTTAGGGCAGTGCAGTGGTGTTCGGGCAGTGTAGGGGTCGTGCTGGGGTGGTGTTTCAGGGTTTAGGGCAGTGCAGTCGTGTTTGGGCAGTGTAGGGGGTTGTGCTGGGGGTGGTGTTTCAGGGTTTAGGGCAGTGCAGTGGTGTTCGGGCAGTGTAGGGTGTCGTGCTGGAGGTGGTGTTTCAGGGTGTAGAGTTGAGCAGTGGTGTTCGGGCAGATTAGCGGGTCGTACTGTGGGTGGTGTTTAGGGTTTAGGGCAGTGCAGTGGTGTTCGAGCAATGTAGAGGGTCATGCTGGGGGTGGCGTTTCAGGGTTTAGGGCAGTGCAGTGGTGTTTGGGCTGTGTAGGAGGTCGTGCAGGGGTTGGGTTTCAGGGTTTAGGACAGTGCAGTCGTGTTCGGGCAGTGTAGGGGGTCACGCAGGGGTGGTGTTTCAGGGTTTAGGGCAGTGCAGTGGTGTTCGGGCAGTGTAGGGGGTCTTGCTGGGGGTGGTGTTTCAGGGTTTAGGGCAGTGGTGTTTGGGCAGTGTAGAGGGTCTTGCTGGGGCTGGTGTTTCAGGGTTTAGGGCACTGCAGTGATATTTGGGCAGTGTAGGGGGTCGTGCTGGGGCTGGTGTTTCAGGGTTTAGGGCAGTGCAGTGGTGTTTGGGCAGTGTAGGGGGTCGTGCTGGGGCTGGTGTTTCAGGGTTTAGGGTAGTGCACTGGTGTTCGGGCAGTGTAGGGTGTCATGCTGGGGCTGGTGTTTCAGGGTTTAGAGCAGTGCAGTGATGTTTGTGTAGTGTAGGGGGTCATGCTTGGGGTAGATTTAGGAATTAGGGTAGTGCAGTGGTGTTTGTGTAGTGTAGGGGGCGTGCTGGGGGTAGTGTTTTAGGGTTTAGGGCAGTGCAGTGGTGTTTTTGTAGTGTAGGGGGTCGTGCTGGGGTAGTGTTTTAGGGTTTAGGGTAGGGCAGTGGTGTTTGGGTAGTGTAGGGGGTTGTGCTGGGGGCAGTGTTTTAGGGTTTAGGATAGTGCAGTGGTGTTGGTGTAGTGTAGGGGGTCATGCTAGGGGTAGTGTTTTAGGGCTTAGGGTAGGGCAGTGGTATTTGGGTAGTGTATGGGGTCGTGACGAGGGTAGATTTAGGGTTGAGGGTAGTGCAGTGGTGTTTGGGTAGTGTAGGGGGTCGTGCCTGGGTAGACGTAGGGTTTAGGGTAGTGCAGTGGTGTTTGGGTAGTGTAGGGTGTCGTGCCGGGTGTAGATTTAGGGTTTAGGGTAGTGCAGTGGTGTTTTGGTAGTGTAGGGAGTCGTGATGGGGGAGGGTTTAGCGTAGTGTAGTGGTGTTTGGGTAGTGTAGGGGGTGGTGCTGGGGGTAGTGTTTTAGGGTTAGGGTAGTGCAGTGGTGTTTGGGTAGTGTAGGGGGTACTGCAGGGGGTAGTGATTTAGGGTTTAGGGGAGTGCAGTGGTGTTAGGGTAGTGTAGGGGGTACTGCTGGGGGTAGTGTTTTAGGGTTTAAGGTAGTGCAGTGGTGTTTGGGTATTGTATGGGGTACTGCTGGGGGTAGTGTTTTATGGTTTAGGATAGTGCAGTGGTGTTTGGGTATTGTAGGGGGTACTGCTGGGGGTAGTGTTTTAGGGTTTAGGGTGGTTCAGTGGTGTTTGGGTAGCGTAGGGGCTACCTCTGGGCGTAGTGTTTTAGGGTTTAGGGTAGTGCAGTGGTGTTGGTGTAGTGTAGGGCTGGTGTTTAAGGGTTTAGGGTAGTGCAGTGGTGTTTGTGTAGTGTAGGAGGTCGTGTTGGGGTTAGTGTTTTAGGGTTTGGGGTAGTGCAGCGGTGTGTGTGTAGTGTAGGGGTCGTGTTTTAGGGTTTAGGGTAGTGCAGTGGTCTTTGGGTAGTGTGGGGGTTCGTGCGTGGGGTAGTGTTTTTGGGTTTATGGTAGTGCAGTGGTGTTTGGGTAGTGTAGGGGGCGTGCTGGAGGGAGTGTTTTAGGGTTTAGGGTAGTGCAGTGGTGTTTGGGTAGTGTAGGGTGTCGTGCTGGGGGTGGTGTTTTTAGGGTTTAGGGTAGTGCAGTGGTGTTTGTTTAGTGGGGGGTCATGCTGGGGGTTGTGTTTTAGGGTTTAGGACAGTGCAGTGGTGTTTTTGTAGTGTAGGGGGTCGTGCTGGGGTAGTGTTTTGGGGCTTAGGGTAGGGCAGTGGTATTTGGGTAGTGTATGGGGCCGTGACAAGGGTAGATTTAGGGTTCAGGGTAGTGCAGTGGTGTTTGGGTAGTGTAGGGGGTCGTGCAGGGGGTAGACATAGGGTTTAGGGTAGTGCAGTGGTGTTTGGGTAGTGTAGGGGGTCATGCCAGGGGTAGATTTAGGGTTTAGGGTAGTGCAGTGGTGTTTTGGTAGTGTAGGGAGTCGTGATGGGGGAGGGTTTAGCGTAGTGTAGTGGTGTTTGGGTAGTGTAGGGGGTGGTGCTGGGGTAGTGTTTTAGGGTTAGGGTAGTGCAGTGGTGTTTGGGTAGTGTAGGGGGTACTGCCGGTGGTAGTGATTTAGGGTTTAGGGGAGTGCAGTGGTGTTTGGGTAGTGTAGGGGGTACTGCTGGGGGTAGTGTTTTAGGGTTTAGGGTAGTGCAGTGGTGTTTGGGTATTGTAGGGGGTACTGCTGGGGGTAGTGTTTTATGGTTTAGGATAGTGCAGTGGTGTTTGGGTATTTTAGGGGGTACTACTGGGGGTAGTGTTTTAGGGTTTAGGGTAGTGCAGTGGTGTTTGGGTAGCGTAGGGGCTACTGCTGGGGGTAGTGTTTCAGGGTTTAGGGTAGTGCAGTGGTGTTGGTGTAGTGTAGGGCTGGTGTTTTAGGGTTTAGGGTAGTGCAGTGGTGTTTGTGTAGTGTAGGAGGTCGTGTTGGGAGTAGTGTTATAGGGTTTGGGGTAGTGCAGCGGTGTGTGTGTAGTGTAGGGGTCATGTTTTAGGGTTTAGGGTAGTGCAGTGGTCTTTGGGTAGTGTGGGGGTTCGTGCATGGGGTAGTGTTTTGGGGTTTATGGTAGTGCAGTGGTGTTTGGGTAGTGTAGGGTGTCGTGCTGGGGGTGGTGTTTTTAGGGTTTAGGGTAGTGCAGTGGTGTTTGTTTAGTGGGGGGTCGTGCTGGGGGTTGTGTTTTAGGGTTTAGGACAGTGCAGTGGTGTTCGGGTAGTGTTGGCGGTCGTGCTGGGGTGGTGCTTTAGGGTAGTGCTGTGGTCTTCGAGCAGTGTAGGTGGTCGTACTGGGGGTGGTGTTTTAGGGTTTTGGGCAGTGCAGTGGTGTTCAGTCAGTATAGGGGGTCGTGCTGGGGGTGATGTTTTAGGGTTTAGGGCAGTGCAGTAGTGTTGGGGCAGTGTAGGGGGTCGTGCTGGGGGTGGTGTTTCAGGGTTTAGGGCAGTGCAGTGGTGTTCGGGCAGTGTTGGGGGTTGTGCTGGGGCTGGTGTTTCAGGGTTTAGGGCAGTGCAGTGGTGTTCGGGCAGTGTAGGGGGACGTGTTGGGGTAGTGTTTCAGGGTTTAGGGCAGAGCAGTGGTGTTCAGGCAGTTTAGGGGTCATGCTGGGGGAAGTTTTTTAGGGTTTAGGGCAGTGCAGTGGTGTACGGGCAGTGTAGGGGGTCATGCAGGGGGTTGTGTTTCAGGGTTTAGGGCAGTGCAGTGGTGTTCGGGCAGTGTAGGGGGTCTTTGGGGGTGGTGTTTCAGGGTTTAGGGCAGTGGTGTTCGGGCAGTGTAGGGAGTCTTGCTGGGGGTGGTGTTTGAGGGTTTAGAGCAGTGGTTTTTGGGCAATGTAGGGGGTGTTGCTGGGGGTGGTGTTTCAGGGTTTAGAGCAGTGGTGTTCGGGCAGTGTAGGGGGTGTTTCTGGGGCTGGTGTTTCAGGGTTTAGGGCAGTGTAGTGGTGTTCAGGCAGTGTAGGGGTTTGTGCTGGGGCTGGTGTTTCAGGGTTTAGGGCAGTGCAGTGGTGTTTGGGCAGTGTAGGGGGTCGTGCTGGGGCTGGTGTTTCAGGGTTTAGGACAGTGCAGTGGTGCTCGGGCAGTGTAGGGGTTCATGCTGGGGCTGGTGTTTGCAGGGTTTAGGGCAGTGCAGTGGTGTTCAGGCAGTGTATGGGTTCGTGCTGGGGCTGGTGTTTCAGGGTTCAGGGCAGTGTAGTGGTGTTCGGGCAGTGTCGGGGGTCGTGCTGGGGCTGGTGTTTCAGGGTTTAGGGCAGTGCAGTGGTGTTCGGGCAGTATAGGCGGTCGTGGTAGAGCTGGTGTTTCATGGTTTAGGGCAGTGTAGTGGTGTTCGGGCAGTGTAGGGGGTCGTGCTGGGGCTGGTGTTTCAGGGTTTAGAGCAGTGCAGTGATGTTCGGGCTGTGTAGGGGTCGTGCTGGGGCTGGCGTTTCAGGGTTTTGGACACAGCAGTGGTGTTCAGGCAGTGTAGGGGGCGTGCTGGAGGGAGTGTTTTAGGGTTTAGGGTGGTGCAGTGGTGTTTGGGTAGTGTAGGGTGTCGTGCTGGAGGTGGTGTTTTTAGGGTTTAGGGTAGTGCAGTGGTGTTTGTTTAGTGGGGGGGTCGTGCTGGGGGTTGTGTTTTAGGGCTTAGGACAGTGCAGTGGTGTTCGGGTAGTGTTGCCGGTCATGCTGGGTTGGTGCTTTAGGGTAGTGCTGTGGTGTTCGAGCAGTGTAGGGGTTCGTGCTGGGGGTGGTGTTTTAGTGTTTTGGGCAGTGCAGTGGTGTTCAGTCAGTATAGGGGGTCGTGCTGGGCGTGATGTTTTAGGGTTTAGGGCAGTGCAGTGGTGTTCGCGCAGTGTAGGAGGTCGTACTGGGACTAGTATGTCAGGGTTTAGGGCAGTGCAGTGGTGTTCGGGCAGTGTAGGGGGTCGTGCTGGGGCTAGCGTTTCAGGGTTTAGGGCAGTGCAGGGGTGTTCGGGCAGTGTAGGGGGATGTGCTGGGGGTAGCGTTTCAGGGTCATGTTTTAGGGTTTAGGGTAGTGCAGTGGTCTTTGGGTAGTGTGGGGGTTCGTGCGTGGGGTAGTGTTTTAGGGTTTAGGGTAGTGCAGTGGTGTTTGGGTAGTGTAGGGTGTCGTGCTGGGGGTGGTGTTTTTAGGGTTTAGGGTAGTGCAGTGGTGTTTGTTTAGTGGGGGGTCGTGCTGGGGGTTGTGTTTTAGGGTTTAGGACAGTGCAGTGGTGTTCGGGTAGTGTTGGCGGTCGTGCTGGGGTGGTGCTTTAGGGTAGTGCTGTGGTGTTCGAGCAGTGTAGGTGGTCGTACTGGGGGTGGTGTTTTAGGGTTTTGGGCAGTGCAGTGGTGTTCAGTCAGTATAGGGGGTCGTGCTGGGGGTGATGTTTTAGGGTTTAGGGCAGTGCAGTGGTGTTCGGGCAGTGTAGGGGGTCGTGCTGGGGGTGGTGTTTCAGCGTTTAGGGCAGTGCAGTGGTGTTCGGGCAGTGTAGGGGGACGTGCTGGGGGTAGTGTTTCAGGGTTTAGGGCAGAGCAGTGGTGTTCAGGCAGTGTAGGGGTCATGCTGGGGGAAGTTTTTTAGGGTTTAGGGCAGTGCAGTGGTGTACGGGCAGTGTAGGGGGTCATGCAGGGGGTTGTGTTTCAGGGTTTAGGGCAGTGCAGTGGTGTTCGGGCAGTGTAGGGGGTCTTTGGGGGTGGTGTTTCAGGGTTTAGGGCAGTGGTGTTCGGGCAGTGTAGGGGGTCTTGCTGGGGGTGGTGTTTGAGGGTTTAGAGCAGTGGTTTTTGGGCAATGTAGGGGTGTTGCTGGGGGTGGTGTTTCAGGGTTTAGAGCAGTGGTGTTCGGGCAGTGTAGGGGGTGTTTCTGGGGCTGGTGTTTCAGGGTTTAGGGCAGTGTAGTGGTGTTCAGGCAGTGTAGGGGTTTGTGCTGGGGCTGGTGTTTCAGGGTTTAGGGCAGTGCAGTGGTGTTCGGGCAGTGTAGGGGGTCGTGCTGGGGCTGGTGTTTCAGGGTTTAGGACAGTGCAGTGGTGTTCGGGCAGTGTAGGGGTTCATGCTGGGGCTGGTGTTTGCAGGGTTTAGGGCAGTGCAGTGGTGTTCAGGCAGTGTATGGGTCCGTGCTGGGGCTGGTGTTTCAGGGTTTAGGGCAGTGTAGTGGTGTTCGGGCAGTGTCGGGGGTCGTGCTGGGGCTGGTGTTTCAGGGTTTAGGGCAGTGCAGTGGTGTTCGGGCAGTATAGGCGGTCATGGTAGTGCTGGTGTTTCATGGTTTAGGGCAGTGTAGTGTTGTTCGGGCAGTGTAGGGGGTCGTGCTGGGGCTGGTGTTTCAGGGTTTAGAGCAGTGCAGTGATGTTCGGGCTGTGTAGGGGTCGTGCTGGGGCTGGTGTTTCAGGGTTTTGGGCACAGCAGTGGTGTTCAGGCAGTGTAGGGGGCGTGCTGGAGGGAGTGTTTTAGGGTTTAGGGTGGTGCAGTGGTGTTTGGGTAGTGTAGGGTGTCGTGCTGGGGGTGGTGTTTTTAGGGTTTAGGGTAGTGCAGTGGTGTTTGTTTAGTGGGGGGGTCGTGCTGGGGGTTGTGTTTTAGGGCTTAGGACAGTGCAGTGGTGTTCGGGTAGTGTTGCTGGTCATGCTGGGTTGGTGCTTTAGGGTAGTGCTGTGGTGTTCGAGCAGTGTAGGGGTTCGTGCTGGGGGTGGTGTTTTAGTGTTTTGGGCAGTGCAGTGGTGTTCAGTCAGTATAGGGGGTCGTGCTGGGGGTGATGTTTTAGGGTTTAGGGCAGTGCAGTGGTGTTCGCGCAGTGTAGGAGGTCGTACTGGGACTAGTATGTCAGGGTTTAGGGCAGTGCAGTGGTGTTCGCGCAGTGTAGGGGGTCGTGCTGGGGCTAGTGTTTCAGGGTTTAGGGCAGTGCAGGGGTGTTCGGGCAGTGTAGGGGGCCGTGCTGGGGGTAGTGTTTCAGGGTTTAGGGCAGAGCAGTGGTGTTCGGGCAGTGTAGGGATCATGCTGGGGGTAGTGTTTTAGGGATTAGGGTGGTACAGTGGTGTTCGGGCAGTGTAGGGGGTCATGCAGCGGGTGGTGTTTCAGGGTTTAGGGCAGTGCAGTGGTGTTCGGGCAGTGTAGGGGGTCTTGCTGGAGGTGGTGTTTCAGGGTTTAGAGCAGTGGTTTTTGGGCAGTGTAGGGGGTGTTGCTGGGGGTGGTGTTTCAGGGTTTAGAGCAGTGGATTTCGGGCAGCGTAGGGGGTGTTGCTGGGGCTGGTGTTTAAGAGATTAGGGCAGTGCAGTGGTGTTTGGGCCGTGTAGGGGGGTCTTGCTGGGGCTCTTGTCTTAGGGTTTAGGGCAGTGCAGTGGTGTTCGGGCAGTGTAGGGGGTCTTGCTGGGGCTCTTTTTTCAGGGTTTAGGGCAGTGCAGTGGTGTTCGGGCAGTGTAGGGGAGTCTTGCTGGGGCTGGTGTTTCAGGGTTTAGGGCAGTGCAGTGGTGTTCTGGCAGTGTAGGTGGTCGTGCTGGGGCTGGTGTTTCAGGGTTTAGGGCAGTGCAGTGGTGTTCGGGCAGTGTAGGGGGACGTGCTGGGGCTGGTGTTTCAGGGTTTAGGGCAGTGCAGTGGTGTTCAGGCAGTGTAGGGGTTCGTGCTGGGGCTGGTGTTTCAGGGTTTAGGGCAGTGCAGTGGTGTTCGGCCAGTATAGGCGGTCGTGGTAGAGCTGGGGTTTCATGGTTTAGGGCAGTGCAGTGGTGTTCGGGCAGTGTAGGGGGGTGTGCTGGGGCTGGTGTTTCAGGGTTGAGAGCAGTGCAGTGATGTTCGGGCAGTGTAGGGGTCGTGCTGGGGCTGGTGTTTCAGGGTTTTGGTCACAGCAGTGGTGTTCAGGCAGTGTAGGGGGTCATGCTGGGGCTGGTGTTTCAGGGTTTAGGGCAGTGCAGTGGTGTTCAGGCAGTGTAGGGGGTCTTGCGGGGGGTGTTGTTTCAGGTTATAGGGCAGTGGTGTTCGGGCAGTGTAGGGGGTCTTCCTGGGGGTGGTGTTTCAGGGTTTAGGGCAGTGCAGTGGTGTTTGGGCAGTGTAGGGGGTCATGCTGGGGGTGGTGTTTCAGGGTTTAGGGCAGTGGTGTTTGGGCAGTGTAGGGGGTCGGTGCTGGAGGTGGTGTTTCAGGGTTTTGGGCAGTGCAGTGGTGTTCGGGCAGGTAGGGGGTCATGCTGGGGTGGTGTTTCAGGGTTTAGGGCAGGGCAGTGGTGTTCGGGCTGTGTAGGGGTCGTGCTGGGGCTGGTGTTTCAGGGTTTTGGGCACAGCAGTGGTGTTCAGGCAGTGTAGGGGGCGTGCTGGAGGGAGTGTTTTAGGGTTTAGGGTGGTGCAGTGGTGTTTGGGTAGTTTAGGGTGTCGTGCTGGGGGTGGTGTTTTTAGGGTTTAGGGTAGTGCAGTGGTGTTTGTTTAGTGGGGGGGTCGTGCTGGGGGTTGTGTTTTAGGGCTTAGGACAGTGCAGTGGTGTTCAGGTAGTGTTGCCGGTCATGCTGGGTTGGTGCTTTAGGGTAGTGCTGTGGTGTTCGAGCAGTGTAGGGGTTCGTGCTGGGGGTGGTGTTTTAGTGTTTTGGGCAGTGCAGTGGTGTTCAGTCAGTATAGGGGGTCGTGCTGGGGGTGATGTTTTAGGGTTTAGGGCAGTGCAGGGGTGTTCGCGCAGTGTAGGAGGTCGTACTGGGACTAGTATGTCAGGGTTTAGGGCAGTGCAGTGGTGTTCGCGCAGTGTAGGGGGTCGTGCTGGGGCTAGTGTTTCAGGGTTTAGGGCAGTGCAGGGGTGTTCGGGCAGTGTAGGGGGCCGTGCTGGGGGTAGTGTTTCAGGGTTTAGGGCAGAGCAGTGGTGTTCGGGCAGTGTAGGGATCATGCTGGGGGTAGTGTTTTAGGGATTAGGGTGGTACAGTGGTGTTCGGGCAGTGTAGGGGGTCATGCAGTGGGTGGTGTTTCAGGGTTTAGGGCAGTGCAGTGGTGTTCGGGCAGTGTAGGGGGTCTTGCTGGAGGTGGTGTTTCAGGGTTTAGAGCAGTGGTTTTTGGGCAGTGTAGGGGGTGTTGCTGGGGGTGGTGTTTCAGGGTTTAGAGCAGTGGATTTCGGGCAGTGTAGGGGGTGTTGCTGGGGCTGGTGTTTAAGAGATTAGGGCAGTGCAGTGGTGTTTGGGCCGTGTAGGGGGGTCTTGCTGGGGCTCTTGTCTTAGGGTTTAGGGCAGTGCAGTGGTGTTCGGGCAGTGTAGGGGGTCTTGCTGGGGCTCTTTTTTCAGGGTTTAGGGCAGTGCAGTGGTGTTCGGGCAGTGTAGGGGAGTCTTGCTGGGGCTGGTGTTTCAGGGTTTAGGGCAGTGCAGTGGTGTTCTGGCAGTGTAGGTGGTCGTGCTGGGGCTGGTGTTTCAGGGTTTAGGGCAGTGCAGTGGTGTTCGGGCAGTGTAGGGGGACGTGCTGGGGCTGGTGTTTCAGGGTTTAGGGCAGTGCAGTGGTGTTCAGGCAGTGTAGGGGTTCGTGCTGGGGCTGGTGTTTCAGGGTTTAGGGCAGTGCAGTGGTGTTCGGGCAGTATAGGCGGTCGTGGTAGAGCTGGTGTTTCATGGTTTAGGGCAGTGCAGTGGTGTTCGGGCAGTGTAGGGGGGTGTGCTGGGGCTGGTGTTTCAGGGTTGAGAGCAGTGCAGTGATGTTCGGGCAGTGTAGGGGTCGTGCTGGGGCTGGTGTTTCAGGGTTTTGGGCACAGCAGTGGTGTTCAGGCAGTGTAGGGGGTCATGCTGGGGCTGGTGTTTCAGGGTTTAGGGCAGTGCAGTGGTGTTCAGGCAGTGTAGGGGGTCTTGCGGGGGGTGTTGTTTCAGGTTATAGGGCAGTGGTGTTCGGGCAGTGTAGGGGGTCTTCCTGGGGGTGGTGTTTCAGGGTTTAGGGCAGTGCAGTGGTGTTTGGGCAGTGTAGGGGGTCGTGCTGGGGGTGGTGTTTCAGGGTTTAGGGCAGTGGTGTTTGGGCAGTGTAGGGGGTCGGTGCTGGAGGTGGTGTTTCAGGGTTTTGGGCAGTGCAGTGGTGTTCGGGCAGGTAGGGGGTCATGCTGGGGTGGTGTTTCAGGGTTTAGGGCAGGGCAGTGGTGTTCGGGCAGTGTAGGGGGTCGTGCTGGGGGTGGTGTTTCAGGGTTTAGGGCAGCGCCTTGGTGTTTGGGCATTGTAGGGGGTCATGCTGGGGGTAGTGTTTCAGGGTTTAGGGCAGCGTAGTAGTGTTCGGGCAGTGTAGGGGGTCATGCTGGGGTAGTGTTTCAGGGTTTAGGGCAGCGCAGTGGTGTTCATGCAGTGTAGGGGTCGTGCTGGGGTAGTGTTTTAGGGAATTAGGGCAGTGCAGTGATGTTTGTGTAGTGGGCAGCGCATGCGCTGTATCGCTAGGCGAGACCTAAAAAGCATTGCACCAAGATGGCTGCCAACACTTCCTAGATTGAAGTGTTGGCAACCAATTAGAGCCAAGCTCTTGCCTGTGTAGTTAGGTCCCGCCCAGATATATAAAGATTTCTTTCCTTTAATATCTCGAAAACTACTGAACGGATTTACACCATCTAAAAAAACAGTCTCTTTATGAACCAAGCACTACCTTTTTGCCAAATTTGGTGTAATTCCGTTCAGCAGTTTGAGCTGTAACCGTGTCTAAAGTTTCCTATGGTAAATTAATTTTTTGACCACTATTTTTTTAATTTCTCAGGAACTACTGAACGGATTTACACCATTTAATTAAAAGGTCTCTTTCTGAACCAAGGGCTACCTTTTTGCCAAATTTGGTGTAATTCCATTCAGCAGTTCGGGCTGTAGTCGTGTCTAAAGTTTCCTAATGGAAATAACATGGAGTAAACGTGTTTTGGGACCCCCCTTTTTTCTCGGCCTCCACTTGGCGAATCCCCCCGAAACTTTCAGGATAGGAGCTGACCGGAGTGGGACCAATGTTTTGAAAATTTCGCGATGATTCGTCAACCGGCGCCAACGTTATTGGGAAAAGAAAAAAAGCTTTTTGAATAGAAACAAGGTTCTAACTATAACTACCTACTGGCGACCGCCAGTAGGTAATATATATATATATATATATATATATATATATATATATATTACCTACTGGCGGTCGCCAGTAGGTAGTTATAGTTAGGACCACGTTTCCATAGGAAATCCGCAACATTCTATTTTGAATAACTTTTGCACCGGTCGACGAATCCTTGCGAATTTTTCAAAATAGGTGGGGCGCTACGCTCCGCTCCTACCCTAAAAGTCTCGGGGGGATTCGTCAAGCGGGGGCTGAGATAAAAGGGGGGTCCCAAAACGCGTTTTTCCCATGCATTTTTCCATAGGACCTTTAGACACAGCTACAGCCCGAACGGCTGAACAGAATTACTTGAAATTTGGCAGAGAGGTAGTCCTCAGGTCAAGGAAGAGCCTTTTGTAGGTTTGGTGTAAATCTGTTCAGTAGATTCTGAGAAAATAGCCTTTAAATCAATATATATATCTGAGCCAGCTTACGGTGCGCTTACGGTGCGCTTACCGTACGCGTACGGTGGCGTGCGCGAGCGCGATTCTGATTGGCCCTTACATCTTAGTAAACATTCGAATCGGTCGAAACCAGAAAGCGGCGGCCGCCATTTTCTCTCTCGCACTCTGAGGGGGGAGCTGATAAACAAATGCCAAAAACATATAAAGGGGCTGTTTAGACAGCGCCCATGCACATAACCATGTTAGTTGAGTCTTCAAAGATCCCCCAAGGCAAAAAACGGTAATTTTTTATTTTTCGAAAATTTCGCCGATTACGCTTACCGTACGCTTACCGTAAAAAAAAAATCCAGACTCTCTCCACCCCGTGTGCAAATGGTGGCGGAAGGCCACCATTTGTGTATGGCATATAAGAGCACAGCATTTCCAAAAAAAATGTCAACAGATTACCTATCACAAGGAAGCGCATAATATGTCCTCCATGTGCGCACGGTGCGCGAAGCGCATCGTGCGTACATGGCCCATCTAGCGTAACGTGGGCATGCGGTGCGTGTAGCGCACCGCGTGCCCACCGTGCGTGCACGGCACTAACTGCGTAAAGTGGGCGCGCGGTGCGCGAAGCGCACCGTGCGCGCATGGAACGAACTGCGTTAAGTGGGCGCGCACGCCACGAATGGCGTAAAGTAACTTAGCATTTAAAAAAACGTACAAATTCACTGAAAAAACCATAGGTTTCACACACGTTATAGTTAGGAATTAGCATTTAAAAAACCTTGCAAATTCACTGAAAAACCATAGGTTTCACACATGTTATAGTTAGCGAAAATTTTACTGATAAAAAACCAATGAAATTCCCCCGTTATAGTTAGTGCAGGAAACTATAACTCACGCGACCGCAATCTTCTGCTGATGACATATGTGTCTTTATGAAAAAAAAATATTTGTAATATATGTATAGCTAAAAATTTATGGAAGAAGACATGGGCAAATAAGTGTCTAAATACAGTATTAGCATCAGCAGAGGATTGCGGTCGCGTGAGTTATAGTTTCCTGCACTAACTATAACGGGGGAATTTCATTGGTTTTTTATCAGTAAAATTTCCGCTAACTATAACATGTGTGAAACCTATGGTTTTTTCAGTGAATCGCCAGTAGATAGTTATTGTTAGGACCGAGTTTCCATAGGAAATCTGAAAATTCTATTTTGAATAACTTTGGCGCCGGTTGACGAATCCACGCAAAATTTTCAAAACTAATGGGGCGCTCCGCTCAGCTCTTACCCTGAAAGTCTTGGGGTGATTTGTCAAACGGGGGCTGAGAAAAAAGGGGGGTCCCAAAACGTGTTTTCCCCATGCATTTTCCCATAGGACCTTTAGTCGAAGGTACAGCGCGAACGGCTGAACAGAATTACTTGAAATTTGGCAGAGAGGTAGTCCTCAGGTCAGGCATGTGCCTTTTGCATATATGGTGTCAATCTGTTCAATAGTTCCTGAGAAAATCGCAGTTAAAAGCACATAATTATCTATAAGCGCGCACCGTGCGCGCACCGTGTGCGCACGGTGCGCGCACCCTAACGTGCGCGAGCGTAATTCTGATTGGTGGTTACATGTCAGTCAACGTTCAAGTCGGTCAAAATCAGGAAGTGTCGGCCGCCATTTTCTGTGTTTTGGTTGTGTGACAATGAAAAAGAAAGGTGGAGAACGTGAAAAGGGGGCAGGGTAGAGAGTTCCTGACCCCCTAACCTTTGTCAGGGGGTCCCTGAAGGACCCCGAAGGATGAAAAAAACATTTTATTTTTTTTTCAAAAAATCGCGGGGTGCGCTCACCGTGTGCGCACGGTGAAAAACCTTAAAAAATATATATATATTTTAAACAAGCCATTCCATATTACAGGATACAGTCAATCTATAACTATATACATAGGTAGTTTATTGTAAAATAAATATATAAAAAATATAATAATACATACATAACTTAGCATTTAAAAAACCTTACAAATTCACTTAAAAAACCATAGGTTTCACACACGTTATAGTTAGGAATTAGCATTTTAAAAACCTTGCAAATTCACTTAAAAAACCATAGGTTTCACACATGTTATAGTTAGCTGGACATTTCACTTGTAAAAAACCATTGAAATTCCCCCGTTATAGTTAGTTCAGATAACTATAACTTGTGCGACCGCCACTGTATCACAAGGATGATGTCATCAGTGATGTCATGAGTGATGCCACTGACCATGTCATGAGTGATGTAATATGTGACGTCATGAGCAGTGGATTGCGGGCGCGAGAGTTATAGTTATCTGAACTAACTATAACGGGGGAATTTCAATGTTTTTTTATGAGAGAGATAAATGGCTAGCTAACTATAACATGTGCGAAATCTATGGTTTTTTAAGTGAATATATATATATATATATATGTATATATATATATATATATATAGATATTGCTGTTCCCTTCTCTTAGCAAACATATACACAGACTAGAACCCTAATGCCTTACATACATATATACATATATATGGCCCTCCTCCATGAGCCTTATTGGGCCTGGCAATTCCACCCCTCAGGGCCTTATTTGTTTTAAAGGGGAAGGGGGCCACGTGGCTCCCCTCTATGAGCCTTGCAAGGCCAAGGGGATCCCATGGCTCTTTTTTTTTTAATTAAAGGGGAAGGGGGCCGTGTAGCCCACTCCCCGAGTCTTAGTCCCTGAGGACCCCATCTCTCAGGACCACTAAATAAAATAAATTGAAGTGGGCAGCGCAGCCCCCTCCCTGAGGATGTTTGATTCCCGGGGGCCCTTTGCCCAGGGCCCACATCAATTAAAGGTGGGGCCCACTCAGGGCACCTACCATCCACTTGTTGGGGTCTATGGGGGGAACCCCAGGGCCCCCGCAGCCCTAGCCAGCTCCCATCCACAGGGAGCAGTTACTTATGTTGCTTCCTGTGGGAGGGACTAATATCTGTCTTGCTCTGTTTCCCTACCCGCATCAGTGCGGGCAGGGAAACAGATCTGTTTCCCTGCCCGCAGACTCTTGACCTCACTCCCCATACAGACCGGATTCGAAGCAACCCTTCCTCTGCTTGCAGTCGGACTGTCGCATCGCCTCCCCAAGGTCTCAAGAGTGTTGCATCTCTTTGTTTTCCAATGCTGCAGCTGTTTGCCTTGGGAACTTTGGGAACGCATCTACAGGTACTTTGGTGAAAAGTCAAGCATCCATAATTTTCTATGGTACAATTTCTTGAAACCTTTTGAAAGTCATATTTTCAACTGTGTATGTTGGATTTCTGTTGTTTTGGTCTTGTTTACTTTAGATAAAGATATGTTATTTTTCTAAACTGTTGTGGCGCCTTTTGCGGTGTTTTCACTGTGTTACTGTGTGTGTTAGTACAAATACTTTACACATTGCCTTTGGGATAGGACTGTCTGCTCATGCCAAGCTACCAAGGGGGGAGCAGAGGTTATCTAAAGTGTGTATCCCCCTTACCCTGACTAGAAGCAAGGGTTCCTATTGGACAAAAGTACCTACCTCTGCCAACTAGAGACCCCCATTTCTAACATTGGTGGTCAGCAATGGGGATTTGAACCTGTATTTTTACTTGACCCACAGTAATTGATGTACATCAATAGTTTAGTGCAGACCACTATGCAACCGCATACTCTGTGTTGTTTTTGGTTCTATTTTAGAGTGACTCTTAAAGTATCCACGCATATTGTCTCAGAAGGGTAAACCAGCTAGTGATGTTGCAGAACTGGAGTTTTTATATTGAAATGTTAAGTGGTTACAAAGTAGGTCAACTCAAGCAGTTCTGCAGGAGCTTTGGATGTCCCATGAAGAGCAGCTCCAGGAAGGAGGAGCTACAGAAGACCTTAATGGCCTGGTGGGATGCCAAAGAAGCTGGGGAGACAGATGATGCAGAGGTGGATGAGGATGCACAAGGGGATGGTTTTAGGTCACACGATCTACCTGTGTCAAGAGTAGCCTCTAGTGCTGGCAGCAACCATTCCGCTAGAAGTTTTTCCACAGAGGAGTTGGAGGAATTCCAAAGGGTTAGAGATCATGAGTTAGAAGTCATGAGGCTCGAGATGAAAATATTGGAAGTGGAGAAGCAAAAAGCTGCCATAGAGAAAGAAAAGATGGCAGAGGAGAGCAAGAAGATGTATGCCTTGTAAGAAATGAAATTGACCTTGGCACATGAATTAAGAATGAGGGAGCTTGGTGTGGAGATCGAGAGGCTTGAGGCAATGAGTGTCTTAGCTGAAAAGGAAATGTGTGCAGCTCATGAAGTGATCTTGGGCGGGTTGGAGGTGGAGTCCAGCTCAGATGGTGCCAGCAAAAATGTAGTGTCTAGTGCAGAGGGAGAAGTACACACACCCAGAGATGTGGCGCCTGACATGAAGTGCATTGCCATACACCAAGGGGTTCAGGGTTATGAGGTAGATTCAGTGGTGTGCAGTGTCCTTAAAGGTGAATTGGGGAACTGGGTTGAATGACAATGACAGTCAGACACTGTCTTACCATTCTCAGGAGAGTGGTGTGGGGTACTTGAGTGAGGGGGTGGCTCAGGTTCTCCCCAACCAAGTGAGGTAGGGGAGGTTTGTGGTAGCAAAGATAGGTCCCGGTGTAGTGGGAGGCGTGAAGGATCCCACGTCCTGTCTCAGAGGAGAAGGAGTGGGAGTGGGTTGTGTCTCAAGGTGCCCAAAACCCAGTCCCAGGACCTGGTTGGTTCCATAAGGGAACACCAGGAGGGGGTCTAGTGTGTACCGGGAGGCCATTTCCTGAGGGGGATCCCAAAGTGTCAGGTGAACTGGGGATGACTGCTGTAACCGGCTTTCCCACCAGTTCTGGGGTCTGGCAGCACCGCTCCAGTGGGGAGGGTGCATGAATCCAGAGAAAATGGTGAGGGGGGAAGCAGTCCCCAGTGGAAAGACCAGTGGGTCAGGGGTTGCCAGCTCTGAGGTCAGAGCACCCCAGAACTGACCCTGATGAGGCCACTTCTGGCATAGGGGGTCTTCATGCTCTGTCAAGTGGACAGGAGGCTGGGACCTGCGCCAGGCAGACACTCATACAACTCATGAGGAGTGTGTTTTCCTTGGGGGGGTTGGTGTACTCCCCCAGAAGTCCTGTGTTGCCAGGCACAGGTCCAGCCTAAGGGTACAGACCCTGGGTTGGAGGACCAGGTTCAGGGTGTCCCCCCTGACCTGGAGGAAGGTGCGACTGCTATCAGTGCCCCTACCAAGTTGTCTTCTGGGGTACCGCTCCAGGTGGGAGGGTGCGGAGCCCCAGGGAGGAAGACAGGGTGTGGAAGAGCCCACCCCAGTCTCTTGTTCATCCACAAGGTACAGACCCTGGACTGGTGGGCCAGTGTCAGGATGCCATACCTGACTTGGCAGGAGGGAGCATGGAGAAAAGGTGCCAGGCACCTGGGGCTACTGCCTCCCACTTTCCGACACCACAGAGGTTAGAGAGGCCTGAAAGGCATGAGGCCTGGCTCTCATCACTGACAGCTGTCAGTGGCCACTGTGGCTGGCTGTCCTGGTGGACGGGATTGCCCCTGGAGGAGGGCAGGAGTCACACCCCGCGGGTGGACTGGGCCACACCACTGTGTTGGCCATGTGGGTACTGTCTACCTGTTGGGACACATCTGTGAGCAAAGTAAGTTTAGGCGCTGCAAAGATGGGGTCCCCAGGTGAGGAGAAGGGCCCCCATGGGTTAGTATAGGGGACCCTGAGATTATGGATAGAGAGATCCAACTGGGTTAAGGGAGGCATAAAACAGGAATAGACCCCTGCTGTTTGGGTCAGGCTCCATGTTCTATCGCCCCAAACCGGGAAGCCCATCGAGGTATTGATTGGTCTACCCTGGCTTTAGGCTGGAAGGGGGTTGTGTTGGAAATGGCCATTTTTGCAGGGTTATCCCCAAACCGTTTGCTTCTTCCCCCAATGTTTTCCTGACTTGTTGTTGACTATAGGACTCCGGGCACTTTACCACTGCTGATCAGTGCTAAAGTGCATATGCTCTCTGTGTGAATTGTTATTGTGATTGGTAATCCATGATTGGCATATTTGTTTTACCAGTAGGTCCCTAGTAAAGTGCACTAAGTGTGCCAGGGATGGTAAATCAAATGCTACTAGTTGGCCTGCAGCACTGATTGTGCCACCCACATGAGTAGCCCTGAAAAGATGTCTCAGGCCTGCCACCGCGGTGCCTATGCACAGTTTGTCAACTGCCATGCCGACTTGGCAAGTGCACCCACTTACCAGGCCCTAACCTTCACTTTTCTTACATATAGGGCACTCCTATGGTTGGCCCATGGTGCCCCCTGGGCAGGGTGCAGTGTATGTGAAAGATAGGACATGTACTGGTGTGTGTAACATGTCCTGATAGCGAAATACTGCCAATTTCGTTTTTCACTATGAAAAGGCTTTCTTGCCCCATAGGACAGAATGGGGACTGCTTTGTAATATTTTACAAGCATATCTTCCCATAGGGATATGATAAAAAGGGACTTTGGTATCCCTGAACTCAGGAATTAATAAGACAACTTTTCCTAAAGATGGTTTTTAAATTGTGTGTTTGAAGATACCACTTTTTAAAAAGTGGCTATTTTCTTGTTCAACCATCCTGTGTGCCTCTGCCTGTTTGTGGATTGACTGTCTGGCTTTGGAGTGACAGGGGTTAGGAAGGTGCAGTGGCTCCAGGAGTCTAGATGAGTCAGCACTAGGCTGAATAGGCCTGATCTACATTTGGAGTGGTGGGAGGAGTAGCACCTGTACCTGAATAGGGCTGTGCCTGCCTTCCACAATGTTGGCTCTGCCCCCCTGTGGTGTGTCTGGAGCCAAGGCTCACACTGACAATGGATGTTGTTGTGATCTTGCAGAGTGCCCCTCAGAACAGGTTTGAACTGGGCTCAGAGCCCCTGGCACAAAGAGGACAAATACATTTTGGGGTATAAGTATCAGACCCAAAACCCCAGATTTTAGATCATTCCTGGAATTCAAGAGGAGCATTTGCCAAGGAGAAGAGCTGGAGAGACTGAGGAGAAGTACTGCCCTTGCTGTGTGTCTGGGGTTGGCCTGCAGTTGCTGTTTCTGACAAGGAAAGGAGAAAGCCTTTTCTGTGTGCTGTGTCCCCTGTTTGACGGCGATCTCCAAGGGCCTGAAGGGAGCTGGTCTCCTGTTCTTAAGTCTCAGGGACACAAAGACTTTATCCCCAGCTCCCCTGAACTCTACTGCTGTGAGTCCTAGCCTGCCAAGAGGTGCTTGTGCCAGTTTGAGCCTCTGGAGGTTGTCGTTGCTGTTCGGTAGCTGGAAGAAAAAAGAAACGTGAAGAACTGCTAAAATCGAAGCATTGCTCTTCTTGCAGCTGTTTTCCCGACGCATTTACATGGCGCGAGAAGAATTTCCACGCATTGCCATGCAGCTGCAGAAACCACTGCAGCACCTGTAGCCACTGCAAGAATTGACGCATCGAGGGATCATGGCTGAAGAGGACCGACGAAGCGCCGCTTGACGCAGCCGCATCGAAGGCTGATGCATCCCCGATTTCCACCCATCGTACCTGTTCGGCAACTCCTTCCGACGCATCACCCGTGGAGCGAACCATCATGAGGAATCAACGCATCACTCCCCGTACAGACTGGATTCGACGCACCCTTCCTCTGCTTGCAGCGGGACTGTTGCATCGCCTTCCCAAGGTCTCAGGAGTGTAGCATCTCTTTGTTTTCCGACGCTGCGGCTGTGTGGCTTGGGAACTTTGATGCATCTACAGGTACTTTGGTGAAAAGTCACGCATCCGTAGTTTTCTATGGTACAAGTTCTTGAAGCCTTTTGAAAGTCATATTTTTAACTGTGTATGTTGGATTTCTGTCGTTTTCGTCTTGTTCAATTTAGATAAAGATATTTTATTTTTCTAAACTGGTGTGCTGTCCTTTTGTGGTGTTTTCACTGTGTGACTGTGTGTGTTGGTACAAATACTTTACAAATTGCCTTTGGGATAAGCCTGTCTGCTCGTGCCAAGCTACCAAGGGGGTGGGCAGGGGTTATCTAAAGCGTGTATCCCCCTTACCCTGATTAGAAGTAAGGGTCCCTATTTGGACAAAGGTACCTACCTCTGCCAACTAGAGACCCCCATTTCTAACATGTATATGTTGCCAAGACCGCTGGTCATTCAACCTCCTCCACTGTTACACCCCAGGCCCTGGCTGTAGGTTGCTGGCCCCTTTAGAAGTGGAGCTGCTGTATTGGTTTCACCACAAAACTGATCCAAAAGACAAGCAGGGTTCTTGTTCCATTGCGAAGTAGATCCAAATAGCCGAGTCAAACACATAGTGAGAAATCTGTGAAATCTGACGCATGGCATTAAAACTGGCCCTGTCGTTATGCCTTTATGCTAACATTAATGCCAAAAACATGGATGGATTTACGAACGATGAATGTTACAAATGAAAAGGTAATCCATGTCACCGATTTAGTTCCTCTCTTATTTCACATGCTTTGCTTAATCCTGCATTCTCCAAGAGAGTTAGCTATTTCATTATGTTTTGTTTCTGTATTTTTGTTTGTGTATCTTATCCCTGCATACTGCATACTTTGAGTTTTGACAGGTGTTTATGGCTGGCTCTAACTGAGAGCACTGGCATTGACTGAGGGTGAAGGCAAAGCAAAGTGTCTGTCAGTGGTTTGGCATCTCTGCAGAGCACACAGAACAATGGACCAGATGTATGTAGCTAGCATTTTGCGATTCCCTAATTGTGAATCACAAGGATTCGCAATTGGGAAATCGCAAACTGCAATGTATGAAGGTGTATAGTACACCTTTTTGCCATTCCTAAGGGGTCGCAAATGACCTACCTCATGAATATTAATGAGGTAGGTCGCAATTTGCGGCCCCCTAGGAATTGCAAAAATCACGGGGATGGTGGTATGCTGATATCAGCAGACCACCATGTCCGTGATTGCTTTTCAATAAAGCAATCTGTTTATTTTTGTAAAGCAGCCCGTTTTTGTAAAGCAGCCCGTTTTGCTTAAAAGAAAACATGATGCTTTACAAAACGAAAAATGAAAAGTTTTCTTTTCATTTTTTAAGAGCAGGCAGTGGTCCGTGGGAGCAGTGCCTGCTCTTAAAAATAGTTTAACAAACATTCACAAAGGGGAAGGGGTCCTTTGGGGACCCCTTCCCATTTACGAATGGGTTACCACCTACTTGAAGTAGGTGGTAAGATGCAAAACATTCATACATACCTATTCGATTCAGTATTAGGAAGGGATGCCCTAAACACGCCCCTTCCTCATACCGAATCGCAAAACCATTTTGCGATTTGGTAACAGGTTACCGAATCGCAAAATTAGGTTTGCTGCATCGGAAAAGTAATTTTTGCGTTCGCAAATGGGCAGATTCTGCGAAGCTGCCCTTTTGCGAACTCAAAAAGGCTTGATACATCTGCCCCATATGTTCATGGATTCCAGTTGCAATTGAAATTCCGTGTAAATATTTGTGAAGGGGGCGCCCAGATATCAAAATATTTACAAGGCAAAAGCAGAAGGAAATAAGGTGCTCATATGTGAGTGAATGCAGTGTATGTTTGGGGTAGGTGAAAAGAGGGAGATACGAGGAAGTGCATTTGGGGGAGAGTGAAAAGAGGGTGGTGAAGGTGAAAGAGAGGAGTTTGAAAGCTTGCAGATGGATGACGTGTGCAGGCAAGAGGAGCATGCATATCTAACATAAAGCACACATAACAGATGGTGAATGCTCCTGCAGGGCTTAATAATATTTAATTCACAGTCTCACAATTTCAGAATTGAAACATTTCCAATGTTAATTATTTATAACAAATCATTTTTGTTACTCATTTATCTCAAACAGCTAATAACCTTTGACAAAGCCAATCATACTGATAGGTTGTAAGTGTATTTTTAAAGCAAAAGCACAGGTGCACCACAAGTCAAAGACTCAGGAAGAACAATAATATAATTCATTCCCCACATCGAGGTTCTTCAAAAACAGTTCCTTTTTATTCCAAGATTATAATGATTCATTTTTTCATTTTAAAATACAAGATCATAGATACAAATTGATCTCAACAGCACAGCCGACGCGTTTCGTCCTTGAAGCGGACTTCTTCAGGGCTGTTGAACACAAAAACATAAATATACAAATAAATACATGTACAAACCCAAGACATTACATATGACATACTCCATAAATACAATTACATATAATTATATCCCATCAACATAACCATTAAAAGACTACATAGCCTCATTATGAGACATAAACGTATTCATTCATTATAGATCTTGTTATTTGCCACTCAACAAATACAGAGCAATATTATTACTCTTAACAATCTTTGTCATTTGTATCCTATGGATAAAAATCCTACACGAAGAGAGGGGGAGGGAGAAAAGTGTTCAACATAACCTCATGAATTCCTGTTAGGATCCCGCAGATCCAGTGAGAGCAAGGAAAAAAAAGGAGTGGGGAAAGACAAGAGTAAGAGTCAAGCAGGAAAAATGAAGAGACAGAGCTCAGCTAAGCGTTATAGTCTGGACCAATCTTGATAAGCTTTAGGTATCCAAAGCTATCAAATAGGTTATCAGTAGACTGTTCTTAACGCATTTAAATAAATTATGTTTTCTATATTTTATTCTTTATATTTTGTTTTTTATGTATAATTTTGTTTAGAATTATATCCGACTCAAAAGGCCTCTTCTCAACACTGCCTGTAACCATTACCTCATATAGGCAATGCAGCAACAATAAACTTGAAATTGCCAATGCCGTTAAATTGTCAACATCTCAACACCCCATGCTGTATGGGTACATGAGTACATAAATATTCAATGATACCCACCGTGTATAAGACACAAAACTAATCAATCCTATTCGGAAAGAATAAGGACAAAGTCAGATCCGTGGTTACATACTGTAAATGAAATAAATGTTTTGCAAATGATGATGTCTGTTGAGTATGAAACACCAATCGAACTGGATTTGATCAGAAAAGAATTGGAAATTTCGGAAGATGTGTCACTGGACAGTGGTTTGAGAGTAAAATCTAAGTACACCCCAAGCGGAACACACCCCAATATAGACTTGTTCAGAGATAGAGTCACACAGGGCCTTTACAAACTTCGGGAACATCCCACCCCCCCCGAATCAAAGAAATTATAATCTAACGGCAGGTGAAAATAAAGCACTGAGGGGACTAAAATCTGATACCTCTATTGTCATCCGTGAAGCAGATAAGGGGGGGAATGTTGTCATTATGGAAAGAACAAGCTACATGGGGGAGATTGTACGGCAGCTGTCAGACACTTCATGCTATATTAAACTACTAGGTAATCCCATCAAGACTTTGAGTATACATATTAACATGAGATTAATGGAATATCGTGATAGTGGTTTACTAAGTGAGGAAGAGTGTAGATACCTAATGGTACAAAAACCTACTTCCCCCTGCATATATATATTGCCTAAGGTACATAAGGGAGGCCCCTTTCCACCTGGCCGTCCTATCATTTCGGGGGTTAATCCACCCACTGAAAGACTCTCTGAGTATGTGGATCATTACATCCAACCCTTAGTCCAAAACCTCCCTGCATACATCAAGGATACTAAGGATATACTGGGCAAATTTGATGGTCTGACTTGGTCAGAGAACCTCATTTTTGTTACCCTTGACGTAACTAGTCTGTATACGTGCATCAAAAAGGAGTTTGGGATTCAGGCTCTACAATTCTATTTGGGTCAAAGGACAGCAGATCATTTTTTGCATAACGAAATTCTCTTGGAGATGACGGACATCATCTTATCAAAAAATTTCTTTTTACACGATTCAGAGTGGTTTCATTAGATCCAGGGGACGGCAATGGGCTCCAGGTTTGCTCCCGCTTATGCTGGGCTCTTCATGGGCTGGTTTGAGTGGGGGCATGCCTGGGGGCGCCATGCTGCGAAGTGGATGGAGCATATCATTTTCTGGGGCAGGTACATCGATGATGTTATCATGTTGTGGAATGGGCCTGCCCCGGAACTTCTGAAATACTACGCCTATCTAAATGACAACCCATTTAATGTCAGGTTCACGATCAACTACAGCAAGGAAGCAATTGACTTCCTTGATGTTACCTTCTTTGTCCAGGACAATCAAATTCAGAGCCGTACTCACAGGAAAAATACTGCATGTAATAGCACATTACATTTTTTAAGCGCTCATCCAAATCATGTGGTTAATAATATCCCCTATGGGGAGATGATTCGGATGAGGCGCAACTGCAGTATGGAAAGCAAATTCCTCCAAAACATTAGGGAAACAGAACAGCGTTTCCTGAACAGAGGATATCAAAAGGAAATACTTAACAAAGCACACAAAAGAGTTATGAAAGTCCCTAGGGCCAATACGCTTACATCAAATCCAGCAAAAAGGGTTAAACAGACACCAATCTCCTTTAACACACAATTTAACAATGATAGTAGCAGAATCTACAATGTTCTGCGAAAACATTGGCACCTTTTGACGGACATTCCAAGCCTGCAAGGGATACTTTCTGTTAAACCAAAGGTGACATACAGAAGAGGACAAAATTTGCGTAAAAAACTGTGCCCTAGTTATGTCACTACTCCTAAACCTCAGACTTGGTTAACTTCAACTACAAAGGTTTTTTTTACATGCAATGAATGTAATGTATGTAGGCTGGGCAAAAACAAGACTAAAACGTTTTGCTATAACACCAATCGGACATATAATATCAATCATATGATTAATTGTAAATCGACATTTGTGATCTATATACTGGGCTGCCCGTGTAATAAGATTTACGTGGGCAGCACCAAGAGACCTTTGAAAATAAGAATCCAGGAGCATCTACGTGCCCTCCGTAAAGGGGATCTCAGATACCCTCTTACATATCACATGCAGGAAAACCATGGAGGCATGGCAGACCTTTGGTTTATGGGAATAGACCATATCCCGACCCACCCAAGAGGAGGAGATAGGGAACTGGCCCTGAGAAAAAATGAGGCTGCATGGATATGTAGACTCAAGTGTGTAGAATTGGGACATAACAGCGATGACGAAATGCACTATTTTCTGTAGTAAGTCTGCTTTGTTTAGCTACCATTATGTGAATACTGGATTTGTTATTTCTCTAAGGAACTCCTTGCCACTAGACAATGTGGGGGATGAGTCAACTAAATGTAGTTTTCGTTCTTTGATGTACCTGTAATGACTTCCACTATTAACGTGTTTTTTTCTTATTCATTCATGTTAATCACTTTCTTTGTACCTAATGGATCCTGGATCCCCCTTACTCTCTTCTTTTTGTTTATTTTCCTTTTGACTTATCAAGCTTGTTCTGGAAAGTTATTTTTATATTTGTGTCTAGATTCAAACACACTACCTTTGGCTTTGACTACAGCCCCTCTTTAAGAGATTTATTATGTTTCTTGCTTTGCTATTGTCTTGCAAGTTCGCTTGATATACTTAGACACTCTGAAACTTAGTTTTGGCGTTCGGGGTATCCTTTGCTATTGAGTTTTATACAGCCACATGCATGCTACATGCCCTAATAGCCTCATAAGGGTTCCTTCTGCGTTTGTCATACAATCCAAATACAATTATATAAGGACAGTTTACACACATGGGCTTTGACATATCGTTCCCTATAAGTCTATGTATTCCAAATGTAACCATGACTGGGTAATAACTAGAGCCGGTTTATACTAAATACTCAAGAGTGGATAGAAATAATCCCAAAAGATAGCCGCTTTAATAGACTTGTCGTTTTATTGAGGCCACTTTGGCCTGCGGTTTCCTGTTATGGTATCGCCCAATGGGTGTTGATTTCCCCACGGCGGTGCTCTCCTTTTAAATAGAATGAAGAAAATTTCATATTTATGAAATGAATATAAATCATATTAAGTTGTTTGCATATTTTAAACAAAATTATATCTAAGACTGGCTGCATATAATAGCATTTGCCTGACACGATTTGACCGCAATATAAGCAAAAACAAATATGACCTGTTAAGGCGGCCGTTCTCTGTGTTGTCAATCCAGTCTGGCTGCATACAATAGCATTTGCCTGACACAAGATGGCCGCCATTTACGCTAATTTTAATATGACCTGTGAAGGCGGCCGTTTTCTGTGCTTCCATTTTATTCTAAAGAAGAAAGCCTCATGGTTGTCAAAAATAAAATATATTTAATTTGTTCTCTAAACAAATTAATGCCATAGCCTTTTTAAGCCTGATTGTATATAATAGCATTCGGCCATCTAATACACCATTTCAAGATGGCCGCTTCGTAGGAGAATCTCGCCGTGACCCACGGAGACGTCCGCTCATCATGTTGTGAAGGATTGCAGGTGCGCTTTGGTGAATGGTAATTACCACGTATATTTAAACGACGAATTTTCACTGGTCTTTGCTTGCTCGCTTGTTTATGCCCGCCAGCCGTTATTTCCGGAACACTCGGGCGTTCGAAACAGCCCCATATCGGTAAGTCAACTACGGGATACTTTCTATAGCGGGAATGTAACTTGACTTTGTTAGTTAGGTGCAAAATGATATTGCTTTGGCCCTCCGCTTTATTTCTCTGTTATATATTTGGGGTGCATTTCCGACGGCCTTTCGGATGGTACGACGGTCTCAGTTCCATGTTAACTATAGCACTCTGCATGCGACTCGTCCCCCTTCTCTTAAACTTTGGGTTACATATCTGTGGACAAGCCAGTGGGAAAAGAGCCTGGTGGTCGGCGGCATTTCTCCTATTCTTGCAGTAATACTAGTAGGAGGTTGGCCCATTAGTCAGCAGTAGTAACGTGGTGCATTTTGTAACGTCCCTGTAAATGGGGATGTTTAGACCAATCAACTAGTCTTTTTAATTCTTAAAGGATTTTTTCACGGGATAACTCAGGATCATTTCGTTTGGAGACCTGTCCCCTAAGGCCGCATGATCACACAAATCTGTTCCCTTTTGCCTTAGGCTATGAAGATCGATAATTTTCGTATTATACAACAAAGAAATGGATGGAATGACGTGACCTGGTCAGATTGATAATTTTATGGTGACCCCAGAATATGCGACGTTCTGATGTAAGTATCCAACCTGGTGGCTGGTATTTACTGGTAGAATACTACAGTATATTGATTTTTCACACAGGTCCATAGAGTGATTTCAAATGTTGACCATTCTTATCGTTTTTGATTCGCAGATAATCTACTTATACATAAGGAAAAGGGGAATCCTCCACAAACCACGGACCTCATTACTTGCTCCTGACGACCGATAGGTTGCTTGTGTGCATAGCGGAGTACCTCTGTTTTTAAAACGCTTCTTGCGCTAAGCGCTGTTTGCGCGTGCTCTTTTAATGTTACCCGGCTGATTTAACATTTCTTTTTGTGTTTCTCGCCCTGGTTTTTAGGACTCTCCCTTACCTGCACCATAAATGTTAATTTCACCGCACTTGGCGGGTCCCTGTTGTGTCATCTAGTTTGGTGGCGGCCATCTTGGGTTGGGCGGACGCCGGACGGCGCCATCGGGGGTATGATGGTCTAGACGTCATAAGGACGCTAGACCTCTACTTAAGGTGGACAAATCAGGTGGCTTCCTACCTATGGACCTCATTACTTGCTCCTGACGACCGATAGGTTGCTTGTGTGCATAGCGGAGTACCTCTGTTTTTAAAACGCTTCTTGCGCTAAGCGCTGTTTGCGCGTGCTCTTTTAATGTTACCCGGCTGATTTAACATTTCTTTTTGTGTTTCTCGCCCTGGTTTTTAGGACTCTCCCTTACCTGCACCATAAATGTTAATTTCACCGCACTTGGCGGGTCCCTGTTGTGTCATCTAGTTTGGTGGCGGCCATCTTGGGTTGGGCGGACGCCGGACGGCGCCATCGGGGGTATGATGGTCTAGACGTCATAAGGACGCTAGACCTCTACTTAAGGTGGCCCTCCCTCCGCGCAGCGGACGCGTGCAGCGGACCGCCGGACTTCCGCCGGAGTTACGCCTGAGTTCAGCCCGTCCGTGCCAGACCGGGGCTCGGGGCCATGACTCTATCTGCGAATGGTCGTATTACTTACTCAGGTGAGGATCTAATATCTTGTCGCCCTACTCAGCTCACTCAATGCACTGTTTGTTGCTCTCCGGGCACTCGGTTCATGTGTGTTAGCTGCGGCTACTCTCTTGGCAAGGGGTCCCGAGTCAAAGGTTTACATCAGTCATATTCTCGGGGTAGGAGAAGGCGTAAAAGATCCCAACATCCTTCTAATCCCCCACTCCAGTTTTGGAGTATTAATTGCCGATCCCTTCCGAAACATAGTCAGCACATATATGACTTTATTATCGAAGAGCAACCTGACGCCCTGTTCCTTACCGAAACATGGCTTCATGATTGTTCCGGTCCTGATGTCGCCGTAGCTGTCCCTCACAACTATGCTATGGTAAGGCTCGACAGGAAGTCCGGACAGGGGGGAGGAATTGCTATCATCTTTAAGGCTATCTACTCATGCAAGTTTGAAGCCCTTCCTATGTCTGGAAGTGAAACTGCATCCTTCAAATTAGTGATTAACCCGCAATTTACCTTGTCGGGCCTGCTGATTTACCGCCCTCCAGGGAATGCCTCCTCTTGGATTTCCTCTTTCATTGACACCATAACGCCTTTGCTTCTCAGGGCAGCTAATTTCACCATTCTTGGTGATCTTAATTTACATCTGGAAGACCCTCAGTGTGCAAATAGTAAATGTTTTCTGTCTGACCTGGTGGCCCTCAACTTGCCCCTGTTGAATACTGGTCCAACCCATTCTGCTGGACATTTATTGGATCCTGTTTTTTCAAATGTCTCTTTTAACTGTTCTCTGAACGCTCGCCCCTTGGAGTGGTCAGATCATTTTGCGGTTCATTTTTCGTTAGTGTACCCTAAACACCAGATAAATGGAATCACTGATAAGGGTGTTCCTATTTATCGTTGGGGGAAACTCGACATTAATGGATTTAATCATTTTCTTTCCAATACTTGCCCCAATGAATGCATGGCTTCAGTCGGTGAGATGAACACAGCCATCTCTAACTGGCTTACAAACGCTGTGTCCATTCTTCTTCCGCCTTCTGCTATTCATGTCAGATCACACCGCCCTCCGGCGCCATGGTTTTCTACTGATTTGAAAGCCCTGCGCACTAAATGTAAGGCCCTGGAGCGGAAGTGGCGACTATCTTATTCAGTTTCTTCGAAGTTTGTCTATAAAGAAGCTCTAAGAGATTACCATCGAAAATGTAAAACCGCTAAAGCGGTTTACATTGCGGACACTGTCACTCAAGCCCAGAATTGTCCTCGTACTCTTTTTACCGTCGTTAAAAAACTGACAGGAGCTGATACCATTCCAACTCCTCCAGCACTAGCGAGGCTCAGTGTAACTCTATTGCTCAATTCTTTATAGCCAAGGTTGAACGGATTTACGACTCTATGAGCCCCCCCTTGAACTCAGAAGAATTGCGTCCTGAACTGACTGGAGATATTGATTTGTCCCCTCCCAGGGTAAAACTGACACACTGGGAATTGTTTAACGACACTTCATTCTCCATCTGTTTAAATAGTATACGCTCGGGCTCACCTCGTGATCCTGTTCCTGCAAAAATCTTGAAATCACTAGACCTCACACCTCGTAGGGTTCTTATGAGACTTTTAAACGCCTCACTATGTGAATCCCAGGTATTGCAGGACTGGAAACACGCAATGGTTGTCCCACTTCTGAAAAAGGCTGGAGCAGATGCGTCTAATCTCGCCAATTTCAGGCCGATATCGTTGCTACCCGCACTTTCTAAAGTGCTGGAGAGGCATGTTAACACCCAACTATACAGTCTAGTGGAATCGTCAGACTTTCTGCATCCATCTCAGTCTGGTTTTCGTGCTAATTATTCCACTGAGACCGCCCTTCTTGGAGTAACGGAGAGTTTAAGACACAGTGTCGACCGCGGTGAAACATCGGCGCTTATCCTTCTGGATTTAAGTGCGGCGTTCGACACTGTGTCTCATTCCATTCTTCTTAGTTCTCTCCGTTCCCTGGGACTCGACGGTCCAGCTTTAGCATGGATTGCCTCCTTTTTAAGTGAGCGCACCTTCCAGGTCTTTTCTACGAAAGCCTCCTCTTCCACTTATACATCAGCATATGGCGTTCCTCAGGGGTCTATACTCAGCCCTCTGCTGTTTAATATCTATATAAGACCCCTTGCCTCCATAGCAGAAGACGCTGGGCTGACCATCTTTTCATATGCTGATGATACCCAGATTGTTTTTTCCCTCTCCAGCTGTGAAAGCAACGATATATCGGTTTTGAAATTAGGGTTGTCCCGTATAGCTGGGTGGATGCAAAGGCATCTCCTTAAGCTAAACGGTGACAAAACCGAAATTCTTATTTTCGGGAAAAAGAAAGATCTATGGGGCCCCCAACATTGGCCTACTGAGATGGGACCTCCCCCACAGCCTTCTTCAGTGGCTCGCAATCTTGGCTTCCTTGTAGACGATAAACTCTCTATGCGACAGCAGGCCACCCAGGTGGCCGCCATATGTTTTACTACTCTACGATGGCTCCAGAAAATTCTATGGATGCTGCCTCTTTCTACTAGGAGAACCGTCGTACAGGCGCTGGTAACTTCCCGCCTGGACTACGGAAATGTCCTCTACCTTGGTGCCGATGCGGCCACTGTCAATAAACTTCAGGTTGTTCAGAACTCTGCTGCCCGTCTTCTCTGTAACATCCCGAGAAGACAATCAGCTAGGCAGGCTCTACGCGAATTACATTGGCTTAGGATCCCCAGCCGTATTAACTTTAAAGCCTTATGCTATCTTTTTAAAATCAAGCAAGGCTCGGCTCCAATGTATCTGCGCAACCTCGTTCAACCTTACACACCTATTCGAACACTAAGATCGTCTGCTAATTGCAATTTTGTCATTCCTCGATTCAAACTTGTTAAAATGGGAGGGCGGGCTTTCGCCCATCGCGCCCCCAAATATTGGAATACGTTACCTTCCTCCTTGAAAAATGAGACTAATTTCCTTGCATTCAGGAAACGTCTAAAAACGCTCTTATTCTGCTGACTTGCATGGGTATTTAATTGTCTCAGGGAGCTGTTAACAATGGTCCGTTTTCTTCTTTAGTCTTTCCCTCTGCGCCGGGAAACCCACTGTGGGTAGCTGTTGCGCGTTACAAGTTTAAATAAATAAATAAATAAATAAATAAATAAATAAATAAATCTGACTTTGTCCTTATTCTTTCCGAATAGGATTGATTCGTTTTGTGTCTTATACACGGTGGGTATCATTGAATATTTATGTACTCATGTACCCATACAGCATGGGGTGTTGAGATGTTGACAATTTAAACGGCATTGGCAATTTCAAGTTTATTGTTGCTGCATTGCCTATATGAGGTAATGGTTACAGGCAGTGTTGAGAAGAGGCCTTTTGAGTCGGATATAATTCTAAACAAAATTATACATAAAAAACAAAATATAAAGAATAAAATATAGAAAACATAATTTATTTAAATGCGTTAAGAACAGTCTACTGATAACCTATTTGATAGCTTTGGATACCTAAAGCTTATCAAGATTGGTCCAGACTATAACGCTTAGCTGAGCTCTGTCTCTTCATTTTTCCTGCTTGACTCTTACTCTTGTCTTTCCCCACTTCTTCTTTTTCCTTGCTCTCACTGGATCTGCGGGATCCTAACAGGAATTCATGAGGTTATGTTGAACACTTTTCTCCCTCCCCCTCTCTTCGTGTAGGATTTTTATCCATAGGATACAAATGAAAAGTTTGTTAAGAGTATTAATATTGCTCTGTATTTGTTGAGTGGCAAATAAGCAGATCTATAATGAGTGAATACGTTTATGTCTCACAATGAGGCTATGTAGTCTTTTAATGGTTATGTTGATGGAATATAATTATATGTAATTGTATTTATGGAGTATGTAATATGTAATGTCTTGGGTTTGTACATGTATTTATTTGTATATTTATGTGTTTGTGTTTAACAGCCCTGAAGAAGTCCGCTTCAAGGACGAAACGCGTCGGCTGTGCTGTTGAGATCAATTTGTATCTATGATCTTGTATTTTAAAATGAAAAAATGAATCATTATAATCTTAGAATAAAAAGGGACTGTTTTTGAAGAACCTCGATGTGGGGAATGAATTATATTATTGTTCTTCCTGAGTCTTTGACTTGTGGTGCACCTGTGCTTTTGCTTTAAAAATACACTTACAACCTATCAGTATGATTGGCTTTGTCAAAGGTTATTAGCTGTTTGAGATAAATGAGTAACAAAAATGATTTGTTATAAATAATTAACATTGGAAATGTTTCAATTCTGAAATTGTGAGACTGTGAATTAAATATTATTAAGCCCTGCAGGAGCATTCACCATCTGTTATGTGTGCTTTATGTTAGATATGCATGCTCCTCTTGCCTGCACACGTCATCCATCTGCAAGCTTTCAAACTCCTCTCTTTCACCTTCACCACCCTCTTTTCACTCTCCCCCAAATGCACTTCCTCGTATCTCCCTCTTTTCACCTACCCCAAACATACACTGCATTCACTCACATATGAGCACCTTATTTCCTTCTGCTTTTGCCTTGTAAATATTTTGATTTGAGGAACTGTTTTTGAAGAACCTCGATGTGGGGAATGAATTATATTATTGTTCTTCCTGAGTCTTTGACTTGTGGTGCACCTGTGCTTTTGCTTTAAAATTGTTAGGTCCTGTTAGGGACTTGCATTGTAACAGTGGGTGCGATTCAGTGTGCACACAAACCCCTAGCAAATATATAGGGGCATGAATATGGGAGGGATAGCAGGTTAGGTAATGTTCTATAGAGGGCTCCACTGTTGGGTGTGTCTCATGCCTTCTGTTTGTATAAGGTTTTAAGTGTATGTTTGTTGTTGTGTTATATATCTGGATGCAATAACATCTCAGAGAGAAACTAAAATACCAGTAGGGTGGCACAATGTGGGAATCACAGAAATATATTTTACATGTTCCCTTTTAAAGAGCCCCCACTGTTTTCATCCCACTTGAAGACCCGTCTGCACATATTTCTATATGATTGATTGCAACCAGCAGTTGTGGGTCCCTTAGATCATTTTCTTCCAAAGTTGACGTTGCATGCAGTGCCCAGACACTTGGCAAGCATACACTTTATGTTTAAAACATTTTTATTGAGACAAAACAAACCATGGGGGAGGGGGATAGGAGGGCAGGATACATGGAATACAGTCAAAGAAAAAGGGTGCAACTCCAGAGGGTTGGCAATAGGTAGCGCGGTAGGTCAGGGGGAAAAACACAGTAAATGAAAGCTGGAAATACAAGCTGTGAAATCCCCGCACGCGTATCCGACACCCCAAATCTAAGCAATAAAAACCCCCCCCATCAACACCCCATAGAACACAATCCCCCCTCTCCCATCCCCCATCCCCCATCCTCCCAGTAACGAAACAACAACACTCCCCCCCCCCCCCCGTCCTATGGTCCCGCATCAGAGTAATCCTAACCAGGAAGCCCCGCACCCCCCCCCACCCCGGGGGGTCCCCGTCTCACATATAAGCTAGTCCGCCGGGGTCACCGGCGGCGTCAGCCTGAGAAGTCTAAGATACCTCGGGCAGGTGAGCTCCCGGAATTCAGTGGACAGCAGCGCTAGAAAGGGTTGCCATAGCTCTTCAAATTGGTCTATCTCCCCCGCAACCGTAAGCGACAGCTTCTCCATCCCCAGCACATGCCAGAGCCTATGCAACCAACCGGTGATGGAGGGGACGGTGGTTGTGCGCCAGTGGATTAGAATGTTCTGAACCGCAGACCCCAGCGCGATTGCGATCTGCCTACCCCTACGGGACTTCAGTGGGTACATTAGGTCATTGGGGAGGCCCAACAGGACATACGCCGGGAATCGCGGCAGCTCTATCCCAAAGTGCTTATCCACCTCGTCCAAGACTTCCTTCCAGTAGGCGGTCAGCACTGGGCAATCCCAAAGAATGTGTGTAAGGGTACCTTCCTGCCCACAGCTCCGCCAGCACCCCCTGTCAGTGTGTTTATGCATTTCATACAGTCTCTCCGGGGTGTAGTACCAGTATGTGGACACCTTAGTAAAGGTCTCCGTAAGGCCCGTGTGATATGCAGAGTGCCGCGCCCGATACGCAATTTTGTCCCATTCCTTGTGGCTGAGTGTCCTACCCAATTCCCTGTGCCAACGCTCCCTCCCCGGGTTGTAATAGTGAAACGGCGGGGGTTGTAGGTATTTGTACAGATCGGTGATCAGTTTAGCGTCGGAGGTCCGAGTAGCCAACCACCTCTCATACGGTGTAATTGGACGGGCGGCGGTGGCACGCACCTGGGGCTGGAGGGCCCAATGCCGAACTTGCATGTAGCGCAATCTGTCCAGCTCCGTTAGGCCGAACTCCTGGCGGAGTTGCTGAAAAGGAACCACTCCTTCCGGGCCATAGATCTGGAAGAGTGCCCTGCAGCCCGCCTGCACCCAGTGGGAGAAAACCCCCGGCTCCATCCCTGGGGAGAAGTCCGGGTTGCCCGCAATGGGCGTGAGCGGCGAAGGGAAGGTGGTAAGGCCCCGGGCCTCACAGACCGCGTCCCACACACGCAGGGGGACCCGCGTAACAAAGGAAGCGTAAAGATTAGGGGGGCGATGCGCACGGCGCAGGAATGGAACCTCTTGTAAGGTGCGGCCCGCCACTGCCTGGTCTTGGAAGAGCCAATGTTTGTCGGACTCCCACCTGCTCCACTCCACCAGATAGCGGAGCTGTGCCGCCTGAAAGTACTTACGGAGGTCCGGAATGCCGAGACCCCCCGCTTCCGGAGCAAGCGTGGAGAGGACCCTCTTCATGCGTGGCCTGCGGCCCTGCCAGACAAAGCGGGAGATGTCAGCCTGCATTTGTCGTATCCAGCCCACCGGGGGTTGGAGCGGAAGGGCCCGGAAAAGATATAGTATCTGGGGCAACACCGTCATCTTGACCGCCGCGATTCGCCCCAGCCAGGACAGCAGGCCTTTGTTCCAGCGGCCAAGCTCGTCCTTGATCTTCCTGCTGAGGGAGGCATAATTGGCCGTAACCATCTCCGGTAATGTAGGCGCCAGCAGAATCCCCAGATACGGCACCGTGGACGAGGACCACTGCATGGGGAAGAGCCGCTGAAGATCCCTCCTGGTTCCCGCAGCCAGGGACACGTCTAATGCCATCGACTTGCTCATATTCATTTTGAAGCCGGCCACCCCCGCAAAGGCGTCCAGCTCTCGGAGGCAAGCAGGCAGCGACCTCCTAGGGTTGTCCAAAGTCAGCAGGACATCGTCCGCGTAGAGACTGACGGTGTGGACGTACTGGCCCATCCGGACCCCGGCAGCATCCGGATTATTACGAATCCTCTGAGCAAACGGCTCCATGTAGAGGGCAAACAAGAGCGGCGAAAGAGGGCAGCCCTGCCGCGTGCCGCGCTCGATGGCAAAGCCACCGGAGCTACACCCGTTGACCCGCACCGACGCTGAAGGATGCTTATAGCAGTTAAAGACCATGGTGCGGAACTTATCGCCGATTCCCAGTTTCTTGAGGACCAGCTCAAGATACGGCCAGTGAACTCTGTCGAAGGCCTTCTCCGCATCAACGGACAGCAACAACCGCTCCCCCGAGATCCTTGAGGCCTTCTCCAGAACATGCGTCACCCTCTTGGTGTTGTCAACCGTCTGTCTGCCGGGCACAAAACCAGCCTGGTCCGCCTCCACCAGGTCGGGGAGGTGTGGACTCAGCCTGGACGCGAGAATCCCCGTGTACAACTTGAGGTCGACATTTAAAAGCGAGATGGGTCGGTACGAGCCGCAGAGGGTCCGGTCCTTCCCAGGTTTCGGGATTACCGCGACCGTCGCCCTCAGGAGATCCGGAGGGATGGCTCCCGGTTCGGAGAAAGAGTTAAATAGCCGAGTAAGGACAGGGGCCACGGCCGTGCAAAAAGTCTTGTAAAATAGCGACGTGTACCCGTCCGGGCCCGGGGCCTTGCCATGTTTCAGCCGCGCGATAGCTGAAATCACTTCCTCAACATGGATGTCCCGCTCCAGGTGGTCAGCCTGAGCCGGATCCAGTACCGGGAGGGTCACCGACTCCAAATAGCCGTCGGCATCCCGCGGCGAGGAGGGCTCCTCAGCATACAGCGCCTCGTAGAAGCCGCGGAAAGACTCCGCTACCTCCGCGTCCCCGGAGACAACCCCCCCGTCCGCGCCCACCAATTCTTTCACAGCGCTGCGCTGTTGCGCAACCCGGAGCCGGTGTGCTAGGAGCTTGCCACATCTGTCCCCCCCAGTGTAGTAGGCATGTTTCAAGCGTAGGGCGGCGTACTCCGCCCTGTCAAGATCCAAAGCCGACAGGAGCTTCCTCGCTGCCTTCAACTGCCTCCACACCCTCGGCGCCCCCGTACGGCGGTGGACCTGCTCAAACTCCCGGACTTGAGCTGTCAGCTCATCCCTCTTCAGTTGCCGCTCCTTATTCTCAGCTGCAGAGATAGAGATGAATTCCCCCCGGAAGACGGCCTTCAATGCCGCCCACTGTGTCGCCTGCGAGGTGTCAGTGTTGCTATTGTGGGTGAGATAGTCCTGTATGACCTCCCCGATGCGTTGCACCACCGACTTTTTGTGTAGAAGGGTATCCCGGAGGCGCCACACCCCCCGAGAGGGGGAGGCCGCCGGCCACTGGAAAACGCCGGTGACTGGGGAGTGGTCAGACAGGGCCAGGACCCCGATGTCCGCCGCCGTGGCAGCGGCACGCATCGGTCCACTCACCAGGAGGTAGTCCAGCCGTGAGTAGGTTCGGTGTGCGTGCGAGAAGTAAGAGTAGTCCCTATCCGTGGGGTGCATGGAGCGCCAGAGGTCGTGCAGATCCATTTCCGCAATCCGGGCCCTCCCAGCCTGGGACAGTTCCCCCGTCTGCGGGAAGCGCTGCGCCGATCTGTCCATCACAGAGTCAAAGACAATGTTGAGATCTCCCCCCAAGATAATGTGGCGGTCGGGGGAAGCAGTGACATCCACCAGCGCGGAATCTAGGAAGCGCTCTTGGTGATCGTTTGGGCTATAAACGGAGCCGACCGTAAATGCTATGCCTCCCAGGCGCATGCGATACGCAAGGAGCCTCCCCTTCTGTTCAGCACACTTATGCAACACCTCCCCCCGAAAGGAGCTCGCTAGGAGAATGGCTACCCCCGCCGTCTTGTTCGCTGCCGAGGAAAAGAACTGGGTAGGGAACTTAGCAGAGCGCATCCTATGGCAATCTCGGGGCAATAAGTGTGTCTCCTGCAAAAGGCAAATGTCCGCCTGCGTCCCCTCCAGCAACGACAGGATCGCTCTGCGCTTCACCGGGTTGTTCAGACCCTGAACATTAAGGGTCACTACCTTTAGGCCCGGCATTCCTCGCGGGGTCGGGAGCGCCATGCAATGGGCAGGGAATCAGCGGGTGGGGCGCGCGGGGCCGCAGCGCAGGACAAGCCAAAACAAAGCGGGCATAGACAACATCGGACGGGACCTTCCCAACCCCAAAACAACCCCCTCCCCCACCCAAAACACAACCCTGGCAACTAGCCACCCACAAACTCAAACACCCCATAGTCTCAGTCAAGCCCCAAAACGGGCAAGTCCGTAGAAAAGAGCGAAGTGGACGTCCAGCCACTCACCTCCAACCGCTCCCCCCCAACCCCCCCGCCCCGTACCAAGCATGTAAAGAAGCTAAAGACATCTCACCCCGGAGTGTGTGTTAGGCCGTCAAGGCCACGCTAGAGGAGCCGGTCGAGTCCCCGGCCGCCGCCCTCAGGGCGTCGGCCATGTCCGCTCTGATGGTAGGGGAGTCCGGGCGCCCCACACTGGTCACTGAGCGCCGCCTCGTTGACCTCCGCCGGTTCCGTCTCTCCGAGGACCTCCACGACGGCGTAGCTCCCTCCTCCTCCGCCGCCGTGAGCCCCAGGACACCACAAATGTCTTGCAAGGAGCGTAGCTGATGTAACACTCCGTTCCACCGAAAAATCAGGCGGAAGGGGTGACCCCAAGAGTACGGCGTCTCATGCTCGCGCAAAAAGTCAGTGGCAATCCTAAAGGACCTGCGTTTCTGCAGAGTGATGGCGGAGAGGTCCTGGTAAAGCGCCACCGGCCGATCCCGGAAAGTCAGGGGCTGTTTCCTGCGGGCTTCAGCCATGATGCGTTCCTTTAGTGGGAAGTCGGGCAGGAAGGCCAGAATGTCCGGTGGAGGTGCCGATGACTGGCGCTGCCGGCCAACCCTGTGCGCCCTGTCAATGCTGATGGGAAAGTCCGCAGCTTCCCCCAGGATCTCTCGGAACAGGGCCCGCAGGTAGCTCCCCAGATCGGACCCCTCGTCCGCAGTCGGCACGCCACGCACTCGGATGTTGTTCCTCCGAGATCTGTTCTCAAGGTCCTCGGAGTGGGCCTGGAGCTCCACACACTGTTCCCGGAGGCGAAGAACGTCCTGCTGGAGGTGGACTATCTCCTCCGCTCGCTGTTGGCCCTCCGTCTCCACCGCTTCCACACGCTCGCCAAGGCCCTCCACCTCCCTGCGCACTTCTCGGACCTCGCTGGCCACCTCCCGCTTCAGTGTCTGGAAGTCCTCCCTGAGGGAGCTGAACAGTTCCTCCATAAAGGCCCTCGTGACGGGTGGCTCCCCTCCAGTCACATCCGCCGGAGCCCGGGAGGGCCCCGGCGAGGGCTGCGTCCTGTCTCGCAAGTGCTGGGCCCTGCCAAGCATGTCCGGCAGGGTACGGTCCCCTTTCTTCGGGCCTCCTCTTCCAGACATCGCTAGCTCCGCAGTCGGGCACCGATCCAGGCGCTCCAGGGATGCTCAGCCGCCGGCTAGCACTCGACCTGGGTATCCCCCACGAGTGAAGTCGCTGCGTCACAGGTGACAAAATGGCGGCCCAGTCCGGTCACCGTCAGCCGCAAGAGCTTGTGTGAGACAACCAAGGGGGCCGCAGCAGAGGGGTCTCACCAGCACATCCCTCCGGTAATCAGCCCAGCAGCAGCGGGGGTCACTTGCATCCAGCAGCTAGGACTCCGGCGAAGGCTGCCACCACTGCTCCTTCGGGGACAAAATGGCGGCCGGGCGGAGCAGGCCAAAACGACCAGGCCCAACGACACCACCGGGGCCCCCGAGGCACCCCACAGTAAAATAAGTTCCACCACCGTCTGTCCCGCACAGGGGCCCAGATGGTCCAACCCCATCAGGGAGTCCGCTGTACCTCGGCTAGGGGTTAGGGCCTCCGCAGTGCGAGGTGTCGCCGTCACCAGTCTGAGTGCCGGGGCACCCGTCCCAAGCCTTCCACACCGTCGGGTCCCTTCCCGCAAGGCTCCTTCAGTCACCGTCGAACGGCGGGCCAGATCCCCTCCAGATCGCAACTTTCAGCACCAGGCCCAGCCGAGGCGCCCGGACAGCTCTCCAATGCGCTCCGCCCCTCGGGCTCGCCGTCGTCGTTCCTTGGTCTCGATCGAACTTTTTTTTTTGGGGGGGTTCCCCCGAGGCGATCCGAACCAAAACAGCACCAATGTGTACCCCTGATGCTCCGCCACGCTCCTCTCCCGCGCTGAGCCTCAGCGGGGGGAGAAAAGCATAAGAAAAGGGCTCTAGCTTGGCCGGGCCGGAGGAGCTACGGGAGGAAGCGTCCGCTCACCCCGCCATCTTGGCCACGCCCCCAAGCATACACTTTAAAGGGCCTCAAGTTGTTACACTAAAATGTGCACATTAAAGTAACTGTTGAACATAATTATTTTTTTTTTTTTTATTTTTTTTTGAAACCGTTTATTGCAATCTCAAGAATATACAGGTATGGGCCTACAACCTTCCGGCCGGCCGCTAGAATGACAGGAGCATATGACATATATACAAAAACACTTGGCGTTGCAGAGGAGCAAAATCAGGAGGTATCAGCGTCGTGGGCCACATCACTCTGACCCCACAATACGGTTTCATTTTACACAAACAACACAAAAACCACACCCGCAAGGCAACCTGCAATCGACAGTAACAGCACGTGCTCCCCGAATGGGGGACCCCAGCCATCCACAGGAGTCTAAAGAGGGGAAGGGGAACAGATCGAGGACTGGGGGAATTCCGTGCTCGGGGCTAGGAAAGGAGTCAACTAAGGGGACGGGGCTGGTGAGGCCGCAGGCAGCAATGGTGGCGCGCAGATACCCCCGCGGTAGGCGTTCCAGGGGCCCCATACCTTCACCCATGCCCCAGGCTTACCCCTCGCCACATACACCACCTTTTCTCGGAACATGCACCAATCCATGTGTTCTTTCCAGGCCGACACCGCCGGGGGCCTCTGGGATCCCCACAGTTGAGCAATGTCACGCTTAGCTATCATATATCCCAGAGTCACCCATCGCGTCTGCGGAACCGAGTAGTCAGTTGGTTCCCACACATTCAGCAGGCATCTCCTCGCTTCAGGCAGCAGCGCGACATGCGTAACCACTCGCAGGACCTCATGCACACCACGCCAGAAGCGCTCCACCTTCGGGCATTCCCACAAAATATGCAAAAAAGTCGCCAAAGCACCACACCCACGCTTACACAACCCATCCTCAGCATAGCCCATACGCAGAAGCCTTGGCCCCGTCATGTAAACCCGGTGGAGTATCTTAAGCTGGACGAAGCGAAGGCGAGCCGGTATGGCCACCTCCTTCGGAGAGGCCACCGCGGAAATCCAGTCTTCGTCGTCCAACTCCAGCCCGTCGGCAACCCAAGCCTCGCGGAGGCCAGTCAGCAGGCCCGAGCGGTCATTAATCAATTTTTTGTAAATAAGGGAGATCGTGCTGTCCGGAACGTGGCCATCCAGCACTCTATCCTCCAGGGGGGAAGACTCCGGGATGGAGGCGACGTCTGGGAAGACTGAGCCCAGCGCGTGACGGACCTGCAAGTACCGAAAGTATTCACTGCCCTGCAGCTGAAACTCCGTCTGCAGCGTCTCGAATGTTTTAAATCCCCCTCTCGTCCAGAGGTCCCCCACTTTACTGATGCCGATCGTGTCCCACTTCTCGAAGCCCTTCGAGGTCCACAGGGAGCCCAATCTCTCAGACGCGTACAACGGTGATGCCCGGGTCAAACGGTCCTTCCACCCCATAGCTGCGTTAGCCGCGTGCCATACTCGTACCATGACACGCGTAGGTCCCGTCAGGCGGGGGCCGGGCGCGCCAGAGTAGAGCGCTCGATTATAATCGCCACCAGGCAGGAGCATCTTGTCCATTTCAAATGCCGGGTTTAAGGCGGGCCCGTAAAGGCCATGATTAATTGCAGCCAGCTGGGAGGCCCAGTAATACCGTTTAATATCCGGGAGGGCAATCCCCCCGTCGTACCATGGGAGCGTCAACTTCGCCAGGGCAATACGCGGCCTCCCGTCCCAGAACAGGCGGCGCTGTAGACTCTCCACCTCACGGAAGTAGCGCGCCGGGACTAAATCCATAGTATTCTGGAGAGCGTACAGGAAGCGTGGCAATGACATCATCTTAAACAATGCCGCCCGGCCGAGCGGCGAAAGCGGCAGGCGCCGCCAGCGCGCGACGTCCTCCTTCAAGCGCTGGAGAGGGGGAAGCAGATTCCGCTCGTAGTGGGCCTCCGGGTCCAGAGTAATGTAAACCCCCAGGTACCGAAACCCCTGTGAGGCAATCTGGATCGGACAGCCCCGCGGGAGGACGGGAGCCTCCCCGGAAAGCACATACACACATGATTTAGCCCAGTTGATGACAAGGCCTGAATTGCGGCCGAATGAGCGCAAAACATCAACCAGGACAATCAATGATTTACGCGGGGAGGCTAGGTACAAAAGGATATCGTCAGCGTATAGGGACACGCGGTCCTCATATTCGGGGGTCCAACGGAGACCACGGATGGAAGGGTGCCACCGCAGCCACTCCGCCAGGGGTTCCAAGGCCAGCACGAACAGGAGCGGCGACAAGGGACAGCCCTGTCGCGTGCCCCGTCCCAGCTCGAATGGGACCGATACTCTTCCATTCACCACCACCTGCGCCAATGGGCCCGAATACAACAATTTGACCCAGCTGATGAACCCCGGGCCAAATCCAAACTTCGCCAGCATGGCCCAGATGTATGGCCACTCGAGCGTGTCAAACGCCATGGTGGCGTCTAAGGACGCCAATATGGCCGGCTCCCGCACAAACGGGACACGCGCGAGCACCCCGTGCAAGCGCCGCAGATTAAGGGCCGTGTTGCGATGGGGAATAAAGCCGGACTGGTCTTGGTGGACCAGGTCGCCCACCACGCCGACCAGCCGGTTGGCTAGCACCTTGGCGAGGATTTTGGGCTCCGCATTCAAGAGCGAGATAGGCCGGTAGGATGTAACCCGGTCTCGAGGTCTCCCCTCCTTGTGGATCACCACGATTGTAGCCAGACGTTGGTCCGGCGGGAGGGAGCCCAGCGAGTGGGCCGCCAGGAACATCGCACGGAGGTGGGGTGCCAGTACATCCGGTCGCAGCTTATACAACTCGATAGGGATGCCGTTCGGGCCCATGGCCTTGCCGGATGCGACCGAGCGTATGGCGAGGGCAATTTCGTCGGCGGTAGGAGCGGCATCTAACGACACCCTGTCCTCCACCGAAAGGGAAGGCAGCGCGATATCCCTAAGCAGGGCATGGGAATCATCCTCCGAGCAGGGAGAAACCGGGGAATACACCTCGCGAAAATAATCCGCGAAACAAGAGACGATGTCTTCTGGCTCGGTGACACGCACACCATCCATCCTCTCAATCAGCGGGACCACACGACTCGCTCTCTCCTTTTTATCCAACCATGCAAGCAGTTTACCAGCCTTATCACCCACATCATACAGTCGCCCCTGTTGCTCTCTATAGAGGCCCCTAGCCGCCTCCGTGACGAGGGCCCTGTAGGCCGCCTGCTTAAGTTGTAGGACATGTAGTGCAGCATCCGTCACCCCACCCTCCAGATCACCCTCCAATTCAGCGATTTCGGCCTCCACCCGGGTCACCTCCTCCTGCTCGCGCCTCCGGGCATGGGAAATAAAGGAGAGGGCCTCCCCTCTAAGAACTGTTTTGAAAGCTTCCCACAGGGAGATAGCCGAAGGGACGGACCCCACATTCTCATCGAAATACCGCTGCAAGGATTTAATCAAATCAGCGCGAATGGTGGGGTCGCGCAGGTACCAGGCATTGATTGGAGCTACTCTGCCCTCCCCCCTCGGGAAGACATCAACGTGCAACAGGAGCGGGGAGTGATCTGAAATACCCCGCGCCAAATGGCGCACCTCTCCTACCCTCCCAACATAGGCCGCAGGGACAAGGACATAATCAAGCCGTGAGAGGCTACCATGGGCACCCGAGTGGAAAGTGTACTGCAGCTGCGTGGGATGTTTTAAGCGCCAGCAGTCCACCAATCCCAGTGTATCTAAGAAGCCGGACAGCCACGCCTGCGCCCGGGGGAGGTCCCTAGGGGGGTGACGATCCAAGGTCCCAGAAACCACCGCATTGAAGTCCCCCCCAACCACCAGAAGCCCCCCCGGAAGGTCAAGGAGGAGGCGCCCTAGGTCTGCAAAAGTCGTGGACTGTAACCCTGGTGGGACGTACACTGATACAAAGACAACTACTTTACCCTCCATTCTCCCTACTAAGACAGTGTAGCGTCCCCTCTCATCATGGCGCACCTCGTCTATTTCCAACGGGAGCGAGTTCTTCACCATGATGCCCACCCCACTTGAGCCTGACGTGAAGCCCGAGTGGGCCACCAAACGATAGCCACGCCGATTCATGGCACAAAAGGAATTACCAATAAGGTGTGTCTCCTGCAGAAAGACCACATCTGGCGAAAGTCGTTTCAAATACTGCAGGACCACACCTCGCTTAATCCTGTCCCCCAGTCCGTTAACGTTCCAGGACAATAAAGTCAGGTCCCTACCCCCCATCACATACAGAAGCCATCATTCGTCCCCCCGAGAGCACCTTAAAAACACAAATACAATAAAGGGTTTGCCTTGCGGTAAAAACAAACAACACCCCACCCCAACCCACCCATCCCAACAGAACTCCCCCCTCCCTGCACCCCTGCATGAGCCCAAATAGCCCCCCCAAAGTGCAGTGTGCCTGTCGCCCCATGAATGATTAAACTAACTAGTCCCCCAGAGGAGGAGGGAGAGCCCCCAAGAGACTCCGTACCACCTCCACAGGAGGGAGACTTAACGAACAGTCAAAAAATGACGACAATGTTGTCCAGAGCAAGGCCTACTATTATTCCCTCAGTCCTGATCCGGCGAGCCCTCCCCTCCAACCGCGCCCCCCCCACCCCCCCGGCCCCGATCCCCGGGCAAGGAGTCCAACCAGTCCCCGGCTGCCTCGGGACGATCAAAAAAGTGCGTGCGGCCATCCACCTCCACCCGCAACTTAGCTGGAAACTGTTGAACATAATAATGCAGTGAGATATGAGGCATTTTTTTTATGTGTTTAATGTTTCAAGATTATACGCTTCCACTGCTTTATGAACCTTGCTTTCTCACTCAATTCATTTGTTTTTTCTCTCGGGAGGAGCACCCACCCTGGACTCCATGTTTGTCCATTAAGCTTGCTCGCTACATAAAATACATACCCAACTTTTATGCTTCACCCCTTTCAAATGTCATCAGCCGCCACTGCCCAGCACATGCATACAGTATACACACACTGCACTACATCCTTAATGGATTGTACCACTCACAGGCACATATACACCCAGCACATGTATATCACACACATACACTGCACAGTACTACATTAGCCCTGGATTGCACAATTCACAGGCACACATATGTCCAACACATGTACACCACAAATGCACTGTGCAGCACTACACACCAAACCGATGTAGACCGAAAGTGATATAAGCGCACAGCAACAAAGCTTTTAGATGACTGAGATTGTAGCCCTCACTCCAGTGATACAGGTAAAAAGGCCTAGTTCCCTACTACTAATCAGTACACGGTATGCTGCCACCACTGCGCTTGTGATGCTTAACTCTTGGTAAAGGCAGTAGTGTTTCACCACTATGAAGGTGGCGCTCTGGGTGGCCTTCCCGGTCCATCAAGACCGTAATCCGTGATACAGGCCTATGTCTGTGCACACACTCATGATCCTTGTTTATATATGAGAACGAAAATCAGCACCAGGGATCCAGATATCAGTACAGTTGGGGCACTCAGGGCAGGGGTGCATGTCCATCAGCAGAGAGAGGACTTTTTCCTCGCAAGTGCATGCCATGCTTCCAAGTCTGGACCCTCCCTGCTCCTTCTTGGATCTAAGAAAGGTTTCATTTATATATGTTTTTATATAGCTAAGCTCGATGATAAACAGAATAGTGAATTCCAATCAGATTCAAGGATCGCTAACAAATATGCATATCACATGCACTGAAAATCAGAATATGAAATGCAAATTTGCCTGGTACGTATTCATTGTCAATATCATGAAAATCTGACAGGATTTTACTGTTCAGAAGGTCAAGACTGTTTTTAAGCCAAGATTCTGAGCCAATTGGGAACGAAATATCGTGATTGAAAAGCAGACCATAATGGGGTTAGGAATGCATTTGAAAGCCAAAATCAGCATCTCAAACATAGAAAGCCAAACCAACCTTTCGTATTGGTGGCATCACGGCTTCCACCCCAGCTGCTGGTGAACTTAGAGACGCCTTCGCAGTCACGCTGACGCCCATCTACAAAGAAAGAGGCTTGGGGTATATGGTCCTGGGCAATGTTTTATAGGCATCTACCTATAAAGAAAGAGGCTTGGGGTATATGGTCCTGGGCAATGTTTTATAGGCATCTACCTATTTCAATCCCATAGGGGCATATTAGCAACGGCCAGCTTTAGCGATAATAATATTATCGCAGGCTATCTCTGGAATTTATCACCCTGGTAGCGCGTTATTAACAACGCGTTTTTCCAGGGCGATAAAAATTCCAGAGATAGCGAGGTTATCGCCCTTTTGCAGGGAACATCGCTGGTTTTCCAGCGATGTTCCCTGCAAAACGGCGATAACCTTGCTGATACGACCCACAGGGTCGTACCAGTATAATCCACCCTCTATGTTAGGGGTGGTTAAGTCAGCATTTTTGCAGACGTTATATTTTGGCGAAAACAGCTGTTTTCACCACAATCTAACGTGTGCTAAAATCATATGGGTTGCCTTGTAAATATCGCGATGTAAACTTCAGCGATATTTGCCAGGTAGTCCATCGGGGTTACGCCCAGTAACGCCCACTTTGCATCTCATTGCCATGTGGGTACTGTCTACCTGTTGGGACACATCTGTGAGCAAAGTAAGTTTAGGCGCTGCACAGATGGGGTCCCCAGGTGAGGAGAAGGGCTCCCCATGGGTTAGTATAGTGGGCCCTGAGAGTATGGATAGAGAGATCCAACTGGGTTAAGGGGGGCGTAAAACAGGAATAGACCCCTGCTGTTTGGGCCAGGTTCCATGTTCTATCGCCCCAAACCGGGAAGCCCATCGAGGTATTGATTGGTCTACCCTGGCTTTCGGCTGGAAGGGGGTTGTGTTGGAAATGACCATTTTTGCAGCGTTATCCCCAAACCTTTTGCTTCTTTCTCCTATGTTTTCCTGACCTGTTGTTGTTGACTATAGGACTCCGGGCACTTTACCACTGCTGATCAGTGCTAAAGTGCATGTGCTCTCTGTGTGAATTGTTTTTTTTTTTTTTTTATCAAATTTTTATTCGAAACCGTTAGCACACAATAAAAGACAAACAAGGGCCTACAACCACCAGGGCCGGCCGCTATAGAGCCCGAGGGCCCGCAATGTAACGCCACACAGTCCGTCGAACCATAGGCAAGGCGCCCGGCAGTTCGTAAGCACATATAACAGGCCGTGGCCGCAGGCCAGGAGCAATTGAAAACAACAGTTTCAGTTTGTATTAAATATAAAACACACTCAAGGCAATGAGAGTCCGAAGTAGCAGCGTGCTCTTCCCGGGACGGGGAATAACATATAGTGTCCAAAGCAGTTCCTGTCCGGAAGCTGTAGAGGGGGGCAATGGGAAAACAAAGCATGAAGCACACCTCAAGCCCTCCCGCGGAACGCGCGGCTAGGGGGTCAGAGCAATATCGACCTCTAATGGCAGAGGCGGGGTGCAGATACGTCCCCGATATAGATTCCACGGACCCCATACCCTAGTCCATTTCCCTGGCTTACCTCTCGCCACATACGCCGTCTTTTCCCTAAACATACACCAGTCCATATTCTCCTTCCATACGTCAATCGTGAGCGGCCTCGGGAAGCCCCATAGCTGTGCAATGTTACGCTTAGCCACCATGTACCCCAAGGTCACCCACTGCGTCTGTTCGGTTCCCAGACATTCAACAAACACCTCCTAGCCTCTGGCAACAGGGCCACATGCGTGACCCCCTCCATTACTGTGTGGATACCGTTCCAGAATCGCACAACCTCCGAACATTCCCACAAGATATGAAGAAACGTGCCCGGCAGGCCACATCCACGCTTACACAATCCGTCCATCGAATAACCCATACGCAGCAAACCGGGCCCTGTGACATACACTCTATGGAGGATCTTCAGCTGTACAAACCGTAGGCGGGCCGGGATCGCCACCTCTTTCGGGGAGGCCACCGCCGATACCCAGTCCTCATCATCCAATTCCAAGCCATCGCCCGTCCACGCCTCCCTCAAACGGAGCAGCAAGTCCGCACGATCGTTAATGAGTTTCTTATAAATCAGGGAAATAGTGCTGTCGGGCACATAGCCATCCAACACTCTATCCTCCAGTGGGGAATACTCGGGGATAGCAGTAGCATCCGGAAAGACCGAACAAAGTGCATGGTAGACTTGAGCATACCGGAAGTACTCTCTATCGTTTAATTTATATTCAATTTAAAGCATTTCGAACGTTTTGAAAGCTCCCTTCGCCCACAGATCACCCACCTTACATATACCAATCATATCCCATTTCTCAAAGCCTTTCGATCTCCACAAACAGCCCAACCGCCCAGAAGCATACAACGGCGTCGCCCGAGTCAAGCGATCCCTCCACCCCATCGCAGCATTCGCCGCGTGCCACACGTGCACCGCCACCCGCGTGGGTCCCGTCAACCGCATGTCCTGGGTCACCGAGTACAGCGCCCTATTATAGTCTCCACCCGGAAGCAGGAGTTTATCCATCTCAAAGGCCGGGTTTAAGGCAGGACCATATATCCCGTGGTTCACCGCCGCCAAATAAGACGCCCAATAGTATCGTTTAATATCGGGGAGGGCGACCCCCCCATCATACCAAGGGAGCGTCAACTTAGCGAGAGCAATCCGCGGCCGCCCGTCCCAAAACAGTTGGCGCTGAAGACCCTCCACCTCCCGGAAATAACGGGCCGGCACGACATCAAGGGTATTTTGCAAGGCATACAAGAAACGAGGCAGCGACATCATTTTAAACAATGCCGCCCGTCCGAGCGGCGAGAGCGGAAGTCGTCGCCATCTCGCTACGTCGGCCTTCAACCGCTGGAGGGGAGGTAGAAGGTTTCGCTCATAGCGAACCGCGGGGTCCAGTGAGATAAAGATTCCCAAATATTTGAACCCCAGGGTAACAATCTGAGCTGGGCAACCCCGTGGCAGCAGGGGGGCATCCCCCGAGAGGACGTAGACGCACGACTTGGCCCAGTTGATGACCAGGCCAGAGTTGCGGCCAAAAGAATTCAGCACGTCCACCAATACAATTAGCGACTGCCGGGGAGACGTGAGATACAGAAGGATATCATCCGCGTAAAGGGAGACACGGTCTTCGAATTCCGGCGTCCATCTAATGCCTCGCAACGACGGCTCCCAACGCAACCAGGCGGCGAGAGTTTCCAAAGAAAGTGCAAAGAGAAGGGGTGATAGCGGACACCCCTGCCGCGTACCTCTCCCCAGTGCGAAGGGAGCCGACACCCTACCATTCACTACCACCTGAGCCAGTGGGTCAGCGTATAGAAATTTTACCCAACCAATAAACTCCGGGCCGAACCCAAATTTCGCCAGCACGGCCCAAATATATGGCCACTCCAAAGTGTCGAATGCCATAGTAGCATCCAAAGATGCCAAGATGGCCGGCTCACGTATGAATTCCGCTCTAGCAAGCACGCCGTGTAACCGCCTCAGATTTAGAGCGGTATTCCGATGGGGTATAAAACCAGACTGATCCTGATGAATCAAGTCGCCCACGACCCGAACCAGTCGGTTAGCCAACACTTTGGCCAGAATTTTGGGTTCTGCGTTCAACAGAGAAATGGGCCTATAGGAGGCGCAGCGATCTCGCGGCTTCCCCTCTTTGTGTACCACAACTATGCTGGCGAGGCGTTGGTCAGGGGGGAGGAAGCCCGCCGCACGGGCCGCCAAAAACATGTCTCGCAGATATGGTGCTATCTTATTGGGACGCAACTTGTAGAGTTCGATGGGAAGACCATTGGGACCCACCGCTTTACCCGAAGCAATCGAACGAGTGGCCAAAGCGATCTCATCTGACGACAACTTCGCCTCCATCAACACCGCGTCTGCCTCCGATAGGGTTGGCAATATGATGTATCTAAGCAGGCTATGGGAATCCTCCTCCGATCGCAACGAGACCGGAGAGTATACTCCGCGGAAATGAACTGCGAAGCAGTCAACAATCTCAACCGGGTCAGTCACACGCACTCCATCACTCCTCTCCACAACGGGCACCACCCTGCTAGCTCTCTCCTTCCTATCCAACCAAGCGATCAGTTTTCCGGCCTTATCCCCCACATCATACAACCGCCCTTGCTGCTCTCTACTCCTCTCTTTAGCCGCTTCCGTGACTAACGCTCTGTAATCTGACTGTTTGAGGCTGAGAACATGCAATTTCTCCTCAGTAACCCCACTCTCCAAGTCCTCCTCCATTACAGCTATTTCCGCTTCCAGGCGGACCACCTCCGCTCTCTCGCACTTCTTAGTATGGGAGATAAGGGACAAGGCCTGCCCCCTGACCACTACCTTATAAGCCTCCCATAGGGAGACGGCCGACGACACCGACCCCACGTTATCAGTGAAGTAGTGATCAGTGGACTTGACCAACTCCGCGCGGATCTTAGGGTTACGAAGATACCAGGTGTTAATGGGTGCCACTCTCCCCTCTGCCCCAGAGACTACCCTCAGCTGCAACCATAGAGGGGAATGGTCAGAGATACCTCGGGCTAAATGACGCACCTCCCCAATCATTCCAGCTTGGGTCGCCGGCATAAGCATATAGTCAAGTCTCGAGAGACTCCCATGGGCCCCCGAGTGAAAGGTGTATTGCGCCTGTCCCGGATGCATCAATCTCCAGCAATCTACAAGTCCCAAAGTGTCCAAAAAACCCCCCAACCAGGCCTGAGCCCTAGGGAGATCCCTGGGAGGGTGGCGGTCCTCCAATCCGGAGATAACGGCATTAAAATCACCACCCAACACCAAAACCCCCCCAGGGAGTCCCAGGACCAAACGCCCCAAATCAGCAAACGTAGCCGTTTGTAACCCCTGAGGTACATACACAGCCACGAGCGACACAGTCCTGCCCTCCCATCTCCCCACCAGCGCCACATATCGCCCCCTATCATCGTGAAGCACCTCGTCCACTTCCAATGGGAGAGAGGCCCTAATCAGAATGCCCACTCCCCTAGAGCCAGAAGTAAAACCAGAGTGAGCGGCAAGGCGATAGCCCCTCCTATTTAGGGCCTGGAAAGAGTTCCCAATCAAATGTGTCTCCTGCAGGAAAACAATGTCGGGCGAGGCTCGTTTCAAGAACTGCAACACCACCCCGCGCTTGATCCTGTCCCCCAGACCGTTCACATTCCACGAATGGATTCTCAATCCCCTACCCCCCATCCCACTCACGCACATGATACCCACATCCTGGAGAGCACAACCCAGAGAGTTCAGCAGAAAACTTCACATTGCCTTGCAAAACAAGAATACAACCATCCCCAACAACCCCCCTCCCCCACAATCCCAGAACAACAACTCCCCCCTCCCTGCACCCCTGCTTGAGCCCAAACAGCCCCCCCAACTTGCAGTGTGCCTGTCGCCCTAACCTATACCACAAAAAGAACCCCAGAAGGAGCAAAGGACCCCAATAAGCTCCCCACAACCCCCAGGCACTTGAAGGGCATGATGTACCAGATTAAAGTACAATTGAGCCAAGGTACAAAACCTCGCCAGTCTAGTCAATCGCCAGGAACCAAGTTCTAGTCCCGCTCCACCACATCCCGTTCGTTTTCCGCCGTCCGACTGTCTCGGTCCTGTCCCCGCGGCAGAGCATCCAACCAGTCTCCAACTGCCTCCGGCCGGTCAAAAAAGTGGGAACGACCCTGGAACTCAACCCGCAACCTCGCCGGGAATAACATTGCGTATTTCAACTCCATATCTCTCAAGCGCCGTTTCACACCCAAAAATCCCAGCCGCTGTTTCTGGACCGCTTGCGTGAAGTCCGGATAGAAGCTGACATTGGAGTTCTCAAACTTCAGCGGCCCTGCCACCCTCGACGCCTGAAGGATAGCATCTCTATCTCGAAAGTTGAAAAGTCGGGCAATTATAGGCCTCGGGGGAGCACCCACTTTGGGCGCACCACCCGGAATCCTATGGGCCCGCTCCACCGCAAAGAACTTGCTCAATCCCTTGGGCGCGAGATGATTGATCACCAGATCCTCCACAAATAGATCCGCGGCAGATTCCTCCGATCTTTCCGGCACTCCGATGATACGAACGTTATTGCGTCTAGCCCTGCTTTCAGAGTCCAAAGTCGACGATCCGTCTGGTCACTGGCCAGCCGCAGCCGGCGGACCTCCGTCTGCAGGGCTGCCACATCCACAGTTAGGCTCGACGCCGCTTGAGACAAAGAGTCAACCCGATCGTTGGTTTTGGACAGGTCTGCCCTGACCAAATTCACATCAATAAGGACCGCGTCCAATTTATGCGCCAGGGTATCAAACCGCTGACCCACCGCAGCCTTCATCTCCTCAATGGCGCCCATAACGTCCTGCAGGGTCAATTCTGACGATGGGCCCGAAACCTCTTTAGCCCTCTCAGGCGATTTATGCAAGCCACTGGGGGACCCCTTCGGTTGCGCATACCGATCCATATTGTTGGCCTGTGCATAGGATCCCCTCCGGGTTGACTTGGGTTTCGACTTGTCACCGTCTAGTCTAGTCGCCATCGTCCGGAGGCCACCAAAGTTGGTACTCGTCGAAGCCGGGGACAGGAACCAGTTGGCCAAGTCACTCGAACACTGCAGTCGCGGGCAGGAAGTCTGTGTGTAGCCCGAAAGTCAGGCCAGACACTCCGCCGTCCGCTCTTCTCTGAAACACCGAGGTCCCTCAGCCGATCTCAAAAGGACAGACTCGAAAACGAAAGTGAAAGTGCGGGGTACGCGGCAAGTCAGGCTCAGCATGCCGCTGTTGTTCACTTCGTACCCGGGCACCCCACCAATTCGAGATCGGGACCTAGGCAACAGCAGGCCGCAATCTTCGGAGGGCGACCATTCGGGCTCCCGGCGTCCGATCTAAATTTGGAAAACGGGTGGCACCTCAGCGCGGATGCATCAGCAAAAGCCCATCAAGTTTACCAGGATTTAGTCAGGATAGACGTGGGAGGTTGCGGAGGCCTTCGAGGGCCGTAAGCCTACGCGGCCATCTTGGTTGCGCGCTAGGCTCCTCCTCTCTGTGTGAATTGTTATTGTGATTGGTATTCCATGATTGGCATATTTGTTTTACCAGTAGGTCCCTGGTAAAGTGAACTAAGTGTGCCAGGGCTGGTAAATCAAATGCTACTAGTTGGCCTGCAGCACTGATTGTGCCACCCACATGAGTGCCCTGAAAAGATGTCTCAGGCCTGCCACCGCGGTACCTATGCGCAGTTTGTCAACTGCCATGCCTACTTGGCAAGTGCACCCACTTGCCAGGCCCTAACCTTCACTTTTCATACATATAGGGCACTCCTATGGTTGACCCATGGTGCCCCCTGGGCAGGGTGCAGTGTATGTGAAAGGTAGGACATGTACTGGTGTGAGTAACATGTCCTGATAGCGAAATACTGCCAATTTCCTTTTTCACTATGGAAAGGAATTCTTGCCCCATAGGACAGAATGGGGACTGCTTTGTAACATTTTACAAGCATATCTTCCCATAGGGATATGTTGCAAAAAGGGAGTTTGGTATCCCTGAACTCAGGAATTAATAGGACAACTTATCCTAAAGATGGTTTTTAAATTGTGTGTTTGAAAATACCACTTTTTAGAAAGTGGCTATTTTCTTGTTAAACCATCCTGTGTGTCTCTGCCTGTTTGTGGATTGAGTGTCTGGCTTTGGAGTGACAGGAGCTAGGAAGGTGCAGTGGCTCCAGGAGTCTGGATGAGTCAGCACTAGGCTGAATAGGCCTGATCTACATTAGGAGTGGTGGAGGAGTAGCACCTGTACCTGAATAGGGCTGTGCCTGCCTTCCGCAATGTTGGCTCTGCCCCCCTGTGGTGTGTCTGGAGCCAAGGCTCACACTGACAATGGATGTTGTTGTGATCTTGCAGAGTGCCCCTCAGAACATGTTTGAACTGGGCTCAGAGCCCCTGGCACATAGAGGACAAATACATTTTGGGGTATAAGTATCAGATCCCAAACCCCAGACTTTAGACCATTCCTGGAATTCAAGAGGAACATTTGCCAAGGAGAAGAGCTGGAGAGACTGAGGAGAAGTACTGCCCTTGCTGTGTGTCTGGGGTTGGCCTGCAGTTGCTTTTTCTGCCAAGGAAAGGAGAAAGCCTTTGCTGTGTGTTGTGTCCCCTGCTCGAAGGCGATCTCCAAGGGCCTGAAGGGAGCTGGTCTCCTGTTCTTAAGTCTCAGGGACACAAAGACTTTACCCCCAGCTCCCCTGAACTCTGCTGCTGTGAGTCCCAGCATGCCAAGAGGTGCTTGTGCCAGTTTGAGCCTCTGGAGTTTGTCGTTGCTGTTCGGGAGCCTCAAGAAAGAAGAAACGAGAAAAACTGCTAAAATGAGAGCATTGCTCTTCTTGCAGCTGTTTTCCCGACGCATTTCCATGGCGCGAGAAGAATTTACACGCATTGCCATGCAGCTGCAGAAACCACTGTAGCACCTATAGCCACTGCAAGAATCGATGCATCAAGGGATCATGGCTGCAGAGGACCGACGAAGCGCCGCTTGACGCCGTCGCATTGATCGCTGACGCATCCCTGATTTCCACCCATCGTACCTATTCGGCAAATCCTTCTGACGCATCACCCGCGGAGGGGAACCATCATGTGGAATCAACGCATCACTCCCTGTACAGACCGGATTCGATGCAACTCTTCCTCTGCCTGCAGCGGGACTGTTGCATCGCCTCCCCAAGGTCTCAGGAGTGTCACATCTCTTTGTTTTCCGACGCTGCGGCTGTTTGGCTTGGGAACTTTGATGCATCTACAGGTACTTTGGTGAAAAGTCATGCATCCATAGTTTTCTGTGGCACAAGTTCTTGAAACCTTTTGAAAATCATGTTTTTAATTGTGTATGTTGGATTTCAGTCGTTTTCATCTTGTTCAGTTTAGATAAATATATTTTATTTTTCTAAACTGGTGTGCTGTCCTTTTGTGGTGTTTTCACTGTGTGACTGTGTGTGTTGGTACAAATACTTTACACATTGCCTTTGGGATAAGCCTGTCTGCTCGTGCCAAGCTACCAAGGGGGTGGGCAGGGGTTATCTAAAGCGTGTATCCCCCTTACGCTGATTAGAAGTAAGGGTCACTATTTGGACAAATCTACCTACCTCTGCCAACTAGAGACCCCCCTTTCTAACATGTATATTTTGCCAAGGCCGCTGGTCATACAACCTCCTCCACTGTTACACCCCAGGCCCTGGCTGTAGGTCGCTGGCCCCTTTAGAAGTGGAGCTGCTGTATTGGTTTCACCACAAAACTGATCCAAAAGACAAGCAGGGTTCTTGTTCCCTTGCGAAGTAGATCCAAATAGCCGAGTCAAACGCATAGTGAGAAATATGTGAAATGTGACGCATGGCATTAAAACAGGCCCTGTTGTTATGCCCTTATGCTAATGTTAATGCCAAAAACTTGGATGGATTTACGAACGATGAATGTTACAAACGTAAAGGTAATCCATGTCACCGATTTAGTTCCTTTCTTATTTCACATGCTTTGCTTAATCCTGTATTCTCCAAGAGAGTTAGCTATTTCATTATGTTATGTTTCTGTATTTTTGTTCATGCATCTTATCCCTGCATACTGCATACTTTGAGTTGTGCCAGGTGTTTATGGCTGGCTCTAATTGAGAGCACTGGTGTTGACTGAGGGTGAAGGCAAAGCAAAGTGCCTTTCAGTGGGTTGGTATCTCTGCAGAGCACACAGAACTATGTTCATGTATTCCAGTTGCAATTGAAATTCCGTGTAAATATTTGTGAAGGGGGCGCACAGATATCAAATATTTACAAGGCAAAAGCAAAAGGATATAAGGTGCTCATATGTGAGTGAATGCAGTGTATGTTTGGGGTAGGTGAAAAGAGGGAGATAAGAGGAAGTGTATTTGGGGGAGAGTGAAAAGAGGGTATTGAAGAGGAAAGAGAGGAGTTTGAAAATGTGCAGATGGATGATGTGTGCAGACAAGAGGAGCTTGCATATCTAACATAAAGCACACATAACAGATGGCGAATGCTCCTGCAGGCCTCAATAATATTTAATTCACAGTCTCACAATTTCAGAATTGAAACATTTCCAATGTTAATTATTCATAACAAATCATTTTTGTTACTCATTTATCTCAAACAGCTAATAACCTTTGACAAAGCCAATCATACTGATAGGTTTTAAGTGTATGTCTGTAGTTGTGTTATATATCTGGATTCAATAACATCTCAGAGAGAAACCAAAATACCAGTAGGGTGGCACAATGTGGGAATCTGCACATATTTTTATATGATTGATTGCAACCAGCAGTTGTGGGTCCCTTAGATCATTTTCTTCCAAAGTTGACGTTGCATGCAGCGCCCAGACACTTGGCAAGCATACACTTTAAAGGGCCTCAAGTTGTTACACTAAAATGTGCACATTAAAGTAACTGTTGAACATAATAATGCAGTGAAATATGAGGCATTTTTTTATGTGTCTAATGTTTCAATATTGTACGCTTCCACTCCTTTATGAACCTTGCTTTCTTACTAAATTAATTTGCTTTTTCTCTCGGAAGGAGCACCCACCCTGGACTCCATGTTTGTCCATTAAGCTTGCTCGCTTTGCTCGCTACATCAAATACATACCCAACTTTTATGCTTCACCACTTTCAAATGTCATCAGCCGCTACTGCCCAGCACATGCATACACATGCACTGCACTACATCCTTCATGTATTGTAACACTCACAGTCACCCATACATCCAGCACATGCATATACCACACATGCACTGCACAGCACTACATCCTTAATGGATTGTGCCACTCACAGGCACATATACACCCGGCACATGTATATCACACACACACACACTGCACAGTACTACATTAGCCCTAGATTGCACAATTCACAGGCACACATATGTCCAGCACATGTACACCACAAATGCACTTTGCAGCACTACACACCAAACCGATGTAAACCAAAAGTAAGTTAAGCGTACAGCAACATAGCTTTTAGATGACTGAGATTGTATGCCTCACTCCAGTGACACAGGTAAAAAGGCCTAATTCACTCCTACTGATCAGTACACGGTATGCTGCCAGCACTGCGCTTGTGATGCTTAACTCTTGGTTCACCACTATGAAGGTGGCGCTCTGGGTGCCCTTCCCGGTCCAATAAGACCGTAATCCGTGATACAGGCCTATGTCAGGGCACACACTCATGATCCTTGTTTATATATGAGAACAAAAATCAGCACCAGGGATCCGGATATCAGTACAGTTGGGGCACTCAGGGCAGGGGTGCATCTCCATCAGCATTCAGAGGACTTTTTCCTCGCAAGTGCATGCCATGCTTTCAAGTCTGGACCCCCCCTGCTCCTTCTAGGATCTAAGAAAGGTTTCATTTATTTATGTTTTTATATAGCTAAGCTCGATGATATACAGAATAGTGAATTCCAATCAGATTCAAGAATCGCTAACAAATATACATATCACATCCACTGAAAATCAAAATATGAAATGGAAATTTGCCTGGTACATATTCATTGTCAATATCATGAAAATCTGACAGGATTTTACTGTTCAGAAGGTCAAGAAATCCATGACTGTTTTTAAGCCAAGACTCTGAGCCAATTGGGAACGAAATATCTTGATTGAAAAGCAGACCATAATGGGGTTAGGAATGCATTCGAAAGCCAAAATCAGCATCTAAAATATAGAAAGCCAAACCAACCTTTTGTATTGGTGGCATCACGGCTTCCACGCCAGCTGCTGGTGAACTTAGAGACGCCTTCGCAGACACGCTCACGCCCATCTACAAAGAAAGAGGCTTGGGGTATATGGTCCTGGGCAATGTTTTATAAGCATCTACCTATATCAATCCCATAGGGGCATATTAGCAACGGCCAGCGATAATTATCGCTGGCCGTGCTTAGCGATAATAATATTATCGCAGGCTATCTCTAGAATTTATCACCCTGGTAGCGCGTTATTAACAACGCGTTTCTCCAGGGCGATAAAAATTTCAGAGATAGCGAGGTTATCGCCCTTTTGCAGGGAACATCGCTGGTTTTCCAGCGATGTTCCCTGCAAAACGGCGATAACCTTGCTGATACGACCCACAGGGTCGTATCAGTATAATCCACCCGCTATGTTAGGAGTGGCTAAGTCAGGATTTTTGTAGACGTTAGATTTTAGCGAAAACAGTCGTTTTCACAAAATCTAACATGTGCTAAAATCATGTGTAAACATCAGCGATATTTGCAAGGTAGTCCATCGGGGTTACACCCAGTAATGCCCACTTTGCATCTCATTAGAGATGCAAAGGGAGTCGTTGGGGAAAAGGGTGCTAACATGCGATTATGCATGTTAGCACCCTCTTGTAAATAGGGCGCTGGTTTTTATTGCCCCTTTTTTGGCTTTGTAAGCCAAAAAAGCAGAGATAAAGCCCTTGTAAATATGCCCCATAGTGTTTTGAAACAACTTTCAGTCACTTCAAGTGCTAAACACATGCAGACCAATAAATAAACATCCATTGCTTGGAGAGCTTCCACCCCAGCAGCACCGTCCAGCGATAATCGTAGAGTAACTTGAATTCAGCTGGCGAAAAAAAATCAAGGCTTTATGAGGAATACCATGACACAGCATAAGTATCACACGGAAGACATAGCCACTGTGCTGTGGCTCACTTGGGTTCTAGAGAATGTACAAAAGTGTCACGCAGGTCTTTAAGTGGGATGAAAAAACTGGGGGAGGGGGTCTCTCACAGGGGCGAGGCCGCAGTAATTAAGGTCGTGGCTTAACACACTTAAGTTCAAAATCTGTGCTTAGCATAGTGTGCCGCCCGGCTGGAATTTTTCTGCTTCTGTCCATTCATCTAGCTATATAACACACCAAGTAACATTAAAACTACAACAAGCCAGGACTATTGGCTTTGTCAATGGTTGTAAATTGCATAAGATAAATAAGCAACAACAATCGCTTTGTTGGGTATAACATTGAAAATGCTACTCCCTCTTGTGGGCGAGGTTGTGGCATAAGGCTAGTGCAACCAACCTTCGAGTTGAGACAACAGGTTTGAGCCTGACTCCTGTGAATCAAAAATGAAAATGCCCTTGTTTAATATAACTGGTGCTCATGTAAAGCGCTCCAAGTGTGCGCTATATAAAACTGAAAAAATAGTCTCTTTAAAGTTACATAAAAGGCTGTGAGGGATTGTACTATTGCAGAGTTAAGTTTTTTTTTCACCATGAGGGTAAAAATTGAGAGCCCAATAGGGACCCGTCTCAGCACCTGCTTTTAAAATTTGCCGGTGCTGAGCACCGGCAGGACCCGGGCCACTAAAAGCCCTGGCGTCACGTGAAGGAGGGTTCTCTGTAAAAATAAGAATTCAGACTTTTTTTGTGTTTTCGTTTAGTGACAGATAAGCACCTCTAGGCAAAACTATTTTAATGACAAGGGATGAGACCTGAGGAATGTGGGAACTGGATGCTTTACATTTTCAAGGATCACACCATACTCTGTTGCCTGTGAGTGCAAACATGGCGTACTGATCCTCAGAAATGCAAATGTGTGTCACCCCTCAGTGATTAGCCAGTTTACTCCTCTAAAGCTGTTTTTGTTTGTTTTCTTGGTGTTGGTCTGAGTGATCTTTTATGGCAGGAGTTGAAGACTCTGTAATATGAAGAAATCCACAGAGACTCTCTTGAAGTTGAAGAGCAGTTTATTAGAGCATCCACCTCTGAAGAGCATCAGTGTAACTGAGTTGGAACTGCTCTTCAGAATGTCGAACAAGCAGAAAACATTCAAAAGAATATAGACAGGGCACTGTAAATTCAGCCATGGTAATATAACACAATAAACAGAAACATTCTACTATAACATATCTTTCTTCCTTAAAAAGAAGGAAAACACAAAATACACAAGAGAAATAGATACCATTAATATAAAACAAAATCTTCACATTGTTTAGGTAACAATTTTTGGCTCTTGGTGTCAGAAGACGTGGAAGAAGATGAACTGGAAAGAGAAATAGGATTATCAACATTTACTAAAGGTTAAGAACATGTTGACTTTCCAAAATTACAGAATCACTGGAAAAATCTGGGTTGGAAGAGCACAAAGATGATTTGGCATTAGTTACATTGATTTAGCAATTTTAGAAATACTCCACCAAGAACCATTGTTTAAAAGCACAAATGTCTTACCAACCTTCTGAACAATAAAAGCATCAGAAAAAGGTGTCCTTTTTTCACATGTACAGGTAGTTTGATCTTGACTTTGTCACTAACTTGCAATACAGGCTGTTTATTATAAACAGGGTTATTGGAGAAGTTACAATTTTGTTTGGCTGATTTATGTATTTTATTTATATCCAAGCTAGGTTCAAAAGGATTAGCCCACAAAAGGGATAATTCTAGTCTGGGTTTCCTACCTTTTAATAAAACAAAAGCTGAAAACTTTTTAGTACAGTGTGGAGTGTACAGATAGGACCAAACCAATCCTGCTACACAAGCTTTAACATCAACACGAGCTTTAATGACCAATTGAATACCCTCCACTAAAGTTTTGTTAAACCTTTCTACAAGGCCATTCATATTTGGAGAATAAAGAGCAGTTTTGACATGTATTTTCTTTTGGAAAAGTAGTAGGCACATGTGAGGTGAATTGAGGTTTGTTATCAGATACAGTTGTTGAAGGTAAACCTTCTTTTTTGGAACTTTTTTGAAGAAATTTAATAATAGTTAAAGAATCAGACTGGCTGACCCATTTGATTTCAACCCGCTTCGAGAAATAATCAATAGCAACTAGTATATACAACTTCTCCATCAAAATTCCTGCGTAAGGACCTAGGACATCAATTGCAATTTTTTCTCATGGATTGTATGGAACTTGGACTTGCACCGAATCTGGGTGTTGTAACATTAACACTTTATCAGAATCAGCACACAGGGGGCAATTCTTAACAAAGTTAATCACGCAGCTGTCCACATAAGGCCACCAAAACAAGTCCCTAACTATTTTAACCTCTTCTGTGCCCATGACGAGATAGTCTCGTCATGGAGCACGGTCGTGCTGTGCCCATGACGAGACTATCTCGTCATGAACCCCACCCACTAATGCAACGCTCGGCACAGGAGGGGGAAAGGGCGTGGCAATGAAGGGGTTAATAGTACTAGACTGACCTAAATGACCTAACTCAGCAATAGACATAAGTTTTTTTTCCTATGGCTAATGGAGGTATAAAAGAATCATCTTTTAAAATAAGACCTTCAATGACAGACAGCTCTTCTCTAACTTTGCAAAATACTGCAAATTCTTTGGTAATTTCTTTCTAGTGGCCAACCTCCAACAAAATATTTTTGTAAGATTATTAAGTCTTCATCCTCAGCCATGGCTTTTGACCATTCCTCTTTTGAGATAACATAAGACATTGAAAGGACCATATCATCAACAGATGCTACGACACATTCTTCAAAACAATCTATTTGATTTTGGGTTTGAGAGTCTGATAACAATCTGGACAAACAATCAGCTCTCATATTTTGAGAACCAGGAATGTAAATGACTTCAACATTTTACTCATATAGTTTAGCCAGAATGCGGACTAATCTGGAGGATGCTTTCCCAACACCATTCATAGATAGAAGAGAGATTAAAGATTCATAGTTGGTTTTAAGTTTAAAGGACTTGCCCCACAACTAGGTTTTAAAATGTTCAACTGCCCAGGAGCAACTGAGGGCCTCTCTTTCAAAGGTGGAGTACTTTGATTCAGCAATAGACGATGGTCTTGAAGCAAAAGCAATGGTGACTTCATTACCAGCTTTAACTTGACTGAGTACCGCACCGCACCAAGACCAATGACACTCGCATCAACCGTGACAACATTAGTGGCAGTAGATGAAAAAGGAGACAAGGGATTGCATCCAAAAATAGCAGATTTTATGGCATTGACAGCTTGCGAATGATCCGGGATCCAAATAAATGCACTGCCTTTTTTAAGTAACAATCTTAAAGGAAGAACTATGTCAGAGAACTTCGGAACAAATCTTGAATAATATTCACATAACCTTAAGCAGGATTTAAGTTGGTCTTTGTCTTGAGGATCATTCATATTCTTAATAGAGACAAGGAGATCCTTCTTTGGAAAAATCCCATTGCCATTAATTTTATGACTCAAATATTCAACATTAGACGGGAAAAACTTACATTTATCTAGGTGAATGGTCATACCTTTATCTTCCAAAATAGATAACACTTTATCTACTGTTTCATGATGTTTCTCGATAGTATCAGAAAATATCAGGATATTGTCCTGAAAAGCTACCAATCCATCAGTGTGTCCGAACAAGCAATTCATAAGCCTCTGAAACACTGATGCAGCTGATGACAGGCCAAAGAGCATTCTAATATATCTAAAAGTTCCCTCGGGTGTAATAAAAGTAGTCTCTTGAATCTTCTATTAACTCTATTTAATGGTACGCTGATTTGAGATTGATGGTGGTAAAACATTTTGCACCATCCAATTAAGCAAGTAAGTCTTTTAACTTAGGTAAAGGGTGACATTCCATAACGCTTTGTTTGTTTACTGATCTCAAATGAATGCACATTCTAAGTTCTCCATTCCGTTTCTTAACTAAAACAATTGGAGAAATCCATTCAGAAGCATTGATGGGTTCTATTACCCCATCAGCGCAAAATATTTTGATCATGTCAGCCAATTCATTCCTCACTGACAAAGGAACATTTCTCAATTTGGGTTTAGATGGAACAGCATTTTTTTTAACACTATTTTGTGCGAAAATCCTTTAACTTTCCCTAAATCTTTTTTTAAATACCTCTTTATGTTTGTTAAGAATAGCTTGAACAATTTTCTCATTGTTCTGAAGATCACCATGTACTACCTGTAGATCTTCCACTATATAACTTGTACTTTGGCATTTGGACACAAAGTAATAATAAATTTACCTTGGTGTTTCCACCCCAGCACCTGCAGTCTACCAACAGCAACATAAACTTTCCAAAGTATAGTTTTTTGTTTAAAAGAAATATCAGAGACAAAGTATCCCAGCATTTCAGTTTCTTTACCCCCAAAACCATAAACACGAATATCATTAGGTTCAAGCAGTTTATCTTTCCAAGACGTACTGAAAAAAGAATCAGAAATGATTGTATAGGGGACCCAGAGTCTGCCATAACTTTCACCTCTTTGCCATCAATAGTAATGGTACTCATGGGAGGAACATAAGGTTATGAATCAATATTTTTTCATCAAAATTGTAAGAGACATGACTTAATTTGTGAGACTGGGAATCATCTCCTATAATACAAACAATAGTGTTTTCAAATGTTGGTTCATTATTTACTTCATCAACAATTTCCTCATCAACAAGACTAGCAACTCTCCTGTTGGTTTAACATACTGCTCCAAAATGACCTAGATTTTTACATTTGTAGCACTCTTTACCTCTAGCTGGGCAATGCCTAAATTGGAACAAATGAGATTTAGAACCACAATGAGTGCAAAATAATTTACCTGAGTTTGAAAATTGTTTATTACCCGGGGTATGTGATGTAGAGGGTTTACTAGGCTTAGTTCTGAAATTACAAGGTTTAACATTAGAATCTTTCAAACTAATAGCTGCTACACCTGAAGATAGATTATCTACATTATTTGTATTGAATGAAGAAATAGACTGTTCAACACTTTTGGCAATTTCAATTGCCTCTTTAAAGACGGGTTGCATTGCCTTAGAAGTTGCTCTTGAATCATTTTATTAGAGCAACATATGATTAGTGTATCTAGAATATATTTATCTACCTGAGCCCCAAAATCACACACTGCCATTAGCACTCTCAAAAATTTAACATAAGCATCAACTGATTCATTTATCAATTGGTGTCGAGTATAGAGGTTATACCTCTCTATGACCATATGCGGTTGTTCAGTAAATCTTTTTTAAGTCTATCTATTGCTTCTGTAAAGCAGCCATAATCACCACTCTCCATTCCAAATGGTGTTGGAGAAGGAGGTAAATGCTCAAAAACATCTTCAGCATGACCTCCCAGCATATTTAGAAGCAACGCTTTCTTTCTCTTTGCTTTAAAACTATCACCATTAATGGCTAATAAGTAGTTATTAAACTGTCTATACCTTTTGTCCCATTTCATACTGGGTTGATTGGGATCAGAATAAAAGGGAGGTGGAGGGTTAACACAAACAGTGCTCATTGTACAATAAGTAAGAGTAAGTAAAGATACAATAGTTTTATTACAAACAGGAGTAAAAGAAATAAAAACAGTAAGAATATACGGAAAAGAAAGAAGATACAGGTTAAAATGAGGAATGAATAACAATAGAATGAACAAGGTGTGTGTGTCACAGAGGCAAACAGTGTAGCACACGAACCCAGAACCCAACGGGGACGTGATGATGTAGCACGTATATGTCGCGAGGAAGAGAAAATCCTCAAGGCAAAGTCGTTGTGATGTGCGTCGAATCGGGGAGGCAAACCAGCATGACGTGCTACTGATGCGAAGAGAAGCGTGGAGACATACTGTTGGAGTGCGTGTTGAAAATAAACAGCACAAGCTCTTTACGAGGCAAACTTGCGCAAGGAAGTAATGCAATACCAAATCTTCGGAAAAGCAGAATAATGATCAGAGGTTTTAGGAGGAAGCAGCGGTGTGTGATCAATGTTACAAATAGGTACACAAAGGTATGTGACTTGGTAATCAGCAAAAACAGCAGTGCAGTCTGCACTCTGTAATATAAAATATGTACGCACATACTCTTGTTCCGGATGGACGAGCAAGAAATCTCCCATTAATTCCTTCAAGGACATCTCCTTGGTGACATCAGGGCACCGAGAGGAAGCCAGTAAAGCCAATGGAAATGAAATTAAGGACAGGAGAAATAGTCCCAAATTATGTGTGCGGTGGATGTTCCAGCATCTTGAAGCAGGTAGGAAGACAATCCCAAATCGTCGCCAATATGTAATATGATGAAATCCACAGAGTCTCTCTTGAAGTTGAAGAGTAGTTTATTAGAGCATCCACCTACTGAAGAGCAGCAGTGTAACTGATTTGGAACTGCTCTTCAGAATGTGGAACAACCAGAAAACATTCAAAAGGTTACAGACAGGGCATGGTAATAGAACACAATAAAGAGAAACATTCTACTATAACAGACTCATTGCCAGGAGTCGCAAAAGAAAAACCAGCTATGACCCTGCAATGTCGAACCTGTCACCTCTGGCGGCTCTATGGGCCCAGTTGGGTACTCTGAATCTATGTCATGAGCTTATCACCTCAATAGCCACCACTCGGTCCCCCTCCCCTGCTGTTCCACACCTCTGAAGCTTACAACACAATGTGGGTTTCGGGTGGTGGGCAGAAGGCCCTACCCTCCTGGATTTCAGGCGGGTGGTAGGTTCTAATGGCGAGGGGCAGCCCTGATTGGTTTGGGGGTGCGTGGGCAAGGTTTTGACAGGTAGTTAGGGACTGTTAAATGCTTGCTGGGTGCCATTTTAGATTTACAGGCAGCTCAGCTGACAGTTACAGTTCTAGGAGTGTGTTCTTGGGTTTGTCACTGTGTAGGTCATGGCGTTAGTCATAAACTAAAAGATCAGTCAGGCATTTCTGGTCCTGCAGGATGCGTGCAGGACAAATCTTTTGGGGTCTGTGCCATGGAGGGTTTCCCAATTGAGGCCGAGCTCCATTGGAAAGCTGCTGGGGCATAGCAGCAGCCGCTTTGACCTGCATGTCCCCCTTGAGACAGGTTAGGAGGGGGGTGTGCAGGCACCGAGAGGTGCAGTAGGCAGCGCGGCGGGCCTCCCATCTCGGGTTGCTTTGCCGCGCTGAGGAAGGAGGGAGGAAGCAGCGCGTGTCAGCTGCCAGCCCGGATCTGCGACTGTTCATGGGGCTGTGGCAGGTTTGAGGAGGTTGGGGGCAGCACCTGTGCGAGGCACGGGGGCTCACACCAGGGCTGCTGGGACCTTTATTTGTGCTAGCAGAGGGAGTGGCATAGCTAGATCTTCGGTCGCCCGTGGAGGGTCCTACGTTTGCCACCCTGCAGCGGCCATCTGACAGGGTGGGGGGGTGCTGGCGATTCCTGCTGCAGACGCCCGTGACGGCGGCCACCCCCAAAATCGTGCCGCCTGGGACATAACCCCTCCCACCCTCCCCCTTGCTACGCCGCTGGGCAGAGGATGCGCTCAGGGGGGAAGCTGTGCGTCCTCTGCTGGCTGCCTTACCACTCAGTGCTCCCACTGGGGTGTGTGAATTGCAGGACCCTCCTCCAGCCCATGCACCATGTGCAGAGTGCAGCAGGTAGGGCTTTGGTCAGAAAGATGAGGGCTTACAGTGTCTTCAAGTGATAGAAAGTTTATTAAAGTTACGTCTTTCACCCCAGCCTCCTTGCTTCAGCTCCTCTCCCAGTCAACACTGTAGTCACATTTGAATTATCACATTCTACAAGAGTATGACAGAGGCTGAGTTCTAATTCCATAAAATGTATACATACAAAGCTGTATCAAGGACACCACACATCTCCCTTCCTATACCATGTCTTACTAAAATGTTTACAACTTATATATAAAGATGCCTAAACAACTGTTTCACAAACTATACAGACTAGTATCTATTTCATACACATTCTTTCAAATTTTTAAATACCTTGATCACTATCATAGGCTGTAAATACCTTGAACTCTACAAGGACAAGCCCTTACGGGGAGCTTTTATCTTCATCAAATCCCCCATGTCCACAACCATTCTCTTAATTGCCTTGCGTGTATCAAACCTTTCTTTATTTTTGATCATCCTTGTCATTTCCACCTCATTCTTCTCATCATGTCTTGCACACCCCAGGTCCTGTGTCTTGTCTAACACCCACGAAGGGCACACCATGGTGCCTGCCTTATTTTTACAGAAGAGCTCAAACAAAGTCTTTCCCGTCATGGTATGAGGCGTATACCTATACTTTTTTACCCTTTTGAGTACCTCCGTCTTCTAGCATTTCTGGTTGGCCAGCAGCCTCTGAATGGTTTCTTTTAGCACATGGTTAAATCTCTCAACCATAACATTGGCTTCTGGGTGATAGAGAGAAGTCTTCTTATGTACAATCCCCCTATCACCCAGATATGCCTCCATCTCTTTGGAGACAAACTGGACTTCATTATCAGACAACATGGTCAAGGGAAAACCTTCTTTTTAAAATATCTGTTCTAAAAATGCTACCACATCATTGGTTTCTATGGAATTAGTTACACCCACCTCCGGCCATCTCGAGTAAACGTCTAACAGCACCATGATGTATTTATTCACACTCCGTACCTTAATAGGGCCCAGAATATCAATGCCTACCTCCTCCCAAGCTCCCATGGGAAGTCTCCTCAAGGTCATTGGCTGTACCCTTGGTTTAAGAACATTGTCAATCCTGCTGCATTTTACACACTCCCTCACTGCTCGCTCAATGTGAATGTCCATTCCTGGCCACCAATACACCTGTCTTAAAATCTCCTTAGTTTTGGAAATATCTGGATGTCCATCATGCGCAAATTCTATCAAGCGTTCCCTTAAACTATTGGGTGGAATAAGTCTCTTGCCACGTAGCAGAAAACCTTTCTCCACTGCAAGTTCATCACTTATTAGGTCTCGGCTGCGAAAGGCTGCGCTTGCGCAGTCTCGCTCCGAGATTTAATGAGTTTGAGTGACTTTGAGAAGAGGGGCTTGCACCCGCCCCTCTTCTCTCCTGTTCTCCATTGGCTGGCCTCTTAAATGCTGGCCAGCCACTGGAGAAGAGGTCCAGTCACTCCGTTGAAGCCCCGTCCTTTTCGGATCGGGGGGCGTGTTTTTTGCGAGAAGTCTCAGGGAGGAGACAACAGCAAAACACGCCCCCAAATCCGAAAAGGACGTGGCGTTTCTCCGAGGCATTTTCTGCTGTGCCTCGGAGAAAGGCGGTGGTGTCCCGGCGTTGCTCCCTCACCTGATCTCCTTCGTACTCCCACGCTGGCTCCTGCGTGGTGTCTCCGGTCTTGCTGTTTCGCCGGAAGTAGATCTCGCCCGCCGTCCCGTGTTCTGTTCAGCCTCTTCCAGAGTATCATTCCTCGCACCTCCTTACATCGCTCCCCGCGGAACCTTAGAGAGCCGCTGCGGCCGGTGTGTTTGGGCGGCTATGGCCCTGAAGAGGATTCAGAAGGTGAGAGTGGATTCAGGGCAGCGGAGCGTTTTAGGAATCCTGCTGTCGTCAGTCGTTTGCCACCGTTGCACGCACTAATGTCTCAGTTTGAATGAGTACCCTTATCTCACATGAATCAGTCTGCCCTCTTTCCCTGTTTAGGAATCATTGACCTCCAGGGAACACAGTCAGCCCCCTCGTATGAATCAGTGTAATTACGGTTACTTCCGCTGCAAAGATCACTGGTTTCTAATTTCGACGAGAACACGTTACAGTGTTCCGATTTGTTTGACTCCCCTCGGGAATCACTTTCTCCCCTTCCCCTGGGTCTCTATCTCGTATACTCCATGATCACTATCCACCACCCAACCTTTTATCTCTGGCCTTTCAATTTTTACTAGCTGACGTCACGCTTCTCCATGCATGACTAACTACAGACTCCCAGCGGTCCAAGTGTCGCAGTCTGCCCCATGTCCTCTGCCCAGCAAAGAAAGGCATGTAATCGGTCCTTGGATATATTTAACAGGCTTTGCTTATGTTGGCATATGTTTTAAAGGTTTTGCAACACTTTCGTTTGCTTCTGACAGCAACATTTGGCCCTCGAAGTGATTGTTGGTATCCAGTACTTGAGCCCCCACTCTTCGAGATGGGATACAGCCCTGTGTGGTTTAGCTCATAGTTGAAAAATCTTTTACCATAGTTTGGGATCGAATTATGGAACCATGATTGTTCTTTTAGTGTCGAAAAGCTAATTCTGTGGTTTATAGTCAACGGCTCACATTACTGCTGAATTGTGGCCTGGAATTATTAGCTCGCATGGAAGGCCAGTCAGTTTGAAATACATGACTGTTGTTTTTGTTGCAAAGCTGCTTCGTAACTATAAGTCAGTCCAGAGACCACACAATGAATTCTGAAACATTTTGTGCATAATACACTTTTGCCTCGGGCGACATTAAAGGGGAGTACCAGTAAAATATGTAAGTATTGATGGAATGGCACACTGATTTAACACCTACATAAGTCTCTAAAGGGCGTATCTCACTGAAAGAAAAAAAAAAGTTCTTTTTTAAAAGAGTTGAGCGAAAAAATTGTGGTCTGATTTAGTTAAAATGTGTGAAAGGTTCCCCCACTCCTGACTAAGTAATCCGAACTATCATACTAATGCAGAGTTTGGCGTGTAGTATAATGAAATTCTCCAGGTCTGTATATGTCAAGCTAGCACCTTACTGGTATATGTTCCGGAGCTGCGTCTGCTCCCTTACATTCCGCCTGGAAATACACTTTTCCTCATTCAGAAACTGCTGCCTGAAATGTCTCCTGCATGGTTTCACTCGCATCCACGAAGAAAGACTATTTTTAAAACTTGCCTAGGATTGTTAACGCTCTATGGATAGAATGTCACAAGCCTCTGGTTTGACGAGGCTGTCCGCTCCTGTAGCTGAAACTGCAGACTGGGAAATGCCCAACAAACTGCTTTTATGCAACTGAAAGACTGCCACTGGTATGAAAAATCGATTTCCAACTTTGAAGTCCTGCTAAATAACACTTTGATCATGGCCTTCCAATTCCTTCTTGGAAATAAATTATATTGGCTTAATTTGTTACGGTTTCATGCAGCAAACGGAACATTATACAGTTTAAGAACACAAGCAGATCTGAATGGTAAACTCATATTTGTTTTGGAGCTGGTGCTCAAACCATTCCTAACTGCAAAATGAGGTGGTAAATTAACTGAGGGGACTAAGTTCTTGCAGTAGGATCAGGACATCTGCGACGTGGGCAAGAAATACTTTCACCGATAAAGTACCAAGAGCCAGCTCGGTTTACGATCGCATGTTAATATTACATTTTATCTGTAATCCATAAAGTGTCTCTTCATAAAAACTGACCCTGTCCTCCTCGCTGATATCTTGAAATAAGCGTGTCCTCCTTCTGCGCTTCATCATTGTCTATTAGCAGTCTCTGAGCAACCTCGATTAAATGATCTCCAGTCGGAGTATTTGACGCTTTGTAGCTTGACTGGTTGGGCCTGTTCTCTGTTCATTTGTATTTCCATTTCCAACAGGTGACTAAAATAAAGTGGATGGCCTTGAAGATCTGCCAAAAAAAGTACGTGTCTCTCCTTTGCCAACCTCCAACTCAGTCAGTAATTGATAGCCGCTTGGGAGCAGCTCAGTCACTTTCATTTTATTTTCCCAAGCTATCTGCGCAACACCACAATCAGTGAACTTCGGGCATATAGCTTTATTTGACGTGTACCGTGTCTGACACACACGTAGGGGGGTTTCTCACCTATGAGTCATGAACTTATTTGCCGCTGGCACCATGTGTGATCTTGAGCAAGTTACTTTTTTTATTAACGGAGAAGGTGTTGATAATTCATAATTTTCTAGGGGTGTAAAACGCTCTTCTTCTTTCACCTCTCAAATTACAGGCATTGTACAAATGCCACCTGAAGTACAAGCCTTGTCACGAATGTAACCTGACTGCTGCTCACTGGAAACATGGCTCCTTGATGGTGGAAGGTTTCTCATAATCTTGATAGAGCCCGTTGAGGGGTTTGTCAGTTGATCCAGCAAAAAGTAAATATGTGTCAAATTTTGAGGTTACTGTGTGGCTCTGTGGGTGGCTCTGTGTGTGCGTGGGTGGCACTGTGTGTGTGGGTGGCTTTTTTTGTAGGTGGCTCTATGCGTGGTGGCTCTGTCTCTGTGTGGGTAAGTCTGTGTGTGTGGGTGGCTCTATTTGTGTGTGGGTTGCTCTATGTGAGTGGCTCTGTGTGTGTGGGTGGCTTTGTGTGCGTGGCTCTGTGTGTGGGTGCAAATGCAAAAGGTCTCGCATTTGAGAGTGATTAAGCTATTGACATTGTAAATAACAATGCCGTTTCTTTAAATGTTTTAAAAACAAAAATAATGTCATGAGCAATGCCAATAGCTCTAACTTTAACAATGCCGAGACCATTGCATTGTAAATGCTTGTTTTTACATAAGTTTTCAATGGCTCCTCAACCTTTGCATCTTTAACCCAACCAACCTTTACACCATTGATCCCTGCCTGCAGTATTTCATCTTTGTCCACTTCTTCAATCCACTCTTCTTTAAGTACTGTGTCACCCATGAGACACTTCACATAGCCATCTTCCTCACAAGACTCTTCTTTCTCATCATCACCCTAGGTTTTTCTCCACCAGACATGGCCAACAAATAGCCAGTTAGTTTTTTACCCCCGGCATATACTCCGCATGAAAATTAAATTCCTGTAGGGTGACTACCCACTTTCTTATTCTGGAGGGCATATTGTCCAGGCCTTTTCCAAAATCTCTTTTAGGGGTTTGTGGTCAGTCTTAACTAAAAATCTCATCACCCGCTCAATTTTTCTCCCTTTCCATACCGCCCAGAAATTTGCCAACGCCTCTTTCTCTACAACAAAATAGCTGAGTTCCACTCCTATAAGGCACCTCAAAACAAAAAAGTTAGGGACATATTCTCAAGGATCTATCGCTGAGTTATCAGCACTTTATCGCAGCCAAAGTTGCGATAAATGTATCGCCCATTTCACAAGCTGGTGCTAACAGCCCATATCACCAGTTTTCCAGCGATAGCCTACTCAAAAAACATCGCCACAGATGACCCCGGCAACAATCGCTAATGAGATGCAGAGTAGGCGTTCCCGAGAAAAAAGCCTCTACAACACCACTTCACAACATTCTCAACGACCAGCCAGATCGGCGATAAGATAACAAAACATGCGATATGGCGCATAAGCAGCAGGAAACTAACAGCTGCTCTGCCCTGGTGTAAAGTTGGACAACAACCAGCGGCAGCCAAAAGAGCACAGCCCATAGCCAAACATTAAGAACAACAGATGCCCCCGAGCAACTGAACATGCAGCCCAGAGCCCCAATAGGGCAACAACACCCACCGCCACCACCCTTAGGACCCCACCACCCGCTCCCCCCTCCCTTTGGACAAAGAGAATGCACATCAACACCACGAAACCATGAACCAAACAAATCCCGTGAAGTCGCACAATCACAACACCTAACATACAGGTGCGGTCAGAAAAATGGAAATCATACATCCAAATCATATAATTCAAATAGAAACTTTATTGCAGATCAAAGAAAAAACAACAAACTTGTAGAGGCACGACGGGTCTTCTCTGGGCATTCTGTAAGTCACAGCCTGCAAGACAGAAATACAGATAAGAAGGTGTGTTATACACCTATCAAAGTACAGAGAGAGCGAGAGAGAGGGGGAAAGTGGGGGGAAGAGAGGGAGAGAGAAAGAGAGAGATAGACGGAGAGGGAAAGAGAGGGAGAGAGAGAGAGAGAAAGAGAGAGAGAGGGAGAGAGAAAGAGAGGGAGAGAGAGAGAGAAAGTGAGAGAGAGGGAGGGAGAAAGAAAGAGAGAGAGAGAGAGAGAGAGAGAGAGAGAGAGAGAAAGAGAGAGGGAGAGAGAAAGAGAGGGGGAGGGAAAAAGAGGGAGAGAAAGAGAGGGAGAGAGAAAGAGAGGGAGAGAAAGAGAGGGAGAGAGAAAGAGAGGGTGAGAAAGAGAGGGAGAGAAAGAAAAAGAGAGGGAGAGAAAGAGAGGGAGAGAAAGAGAGGGAGAGAGTTCCGACACTGCAGACCCAGGCCTCACTGCTCACCTGCAGCCACCGGTGTGTCTCCAACCATGTGCCGGTACACACTGCAGTCCCCCAGGTCCCTCATCTGAAAACAGTTGTCAGAGACATGAATGGCAGAGTCTATATAGTAGCACATGCCATCCGCACTTGCCCGCCCCTGCGCACACAGGCTGCTGCACCCCAGCCCCTCCCGCCGCCCAGTGGTGACTGCCCCTGTGCAACCAGGCCTCCCTGCTCACCTTCCGCCACCGGTGTGTCTCCAAGAGGGTCCACCATGTGCCGCTGGGAGCACCAAGCCCGGGGCCCGCGACCATGGCACCCTCCACATCATGCAGCCCTTCACTGCAGGCCACCAGGTCACACACTTGATTCTGGGTTTTGATTTCGGTATGGCAGAGAACATATCAGTGCACCCGGCCTCATCGCAGGCTGCACACCCGCTCTGCACTAGAGGTGCCACTAACTCTGTGAACTGCGAGGCGACGCCACGTGGCGGTAGGCCTACACTGCCCGCTGGCTCAGGCCTACACTGCAGTCCAGCATGGCTCACATTAATGCCACCATTCCAGACCGCCTGGATAGTGCATCATCGCAGGCTGCACACCTGCTCAGCACTTACGGTGCCCCTACCTCAGTGCACCAAAATACACCGTCCTGTGGCGGTGTGCCTATGCCTGCCACAGTGTATCCGAAGCCACCAAGTTTGTGCACCGCAAGCCATGGACCCTTTATGATTGAGTCCCGTGGTGCAGACACCATCATGTCACCCCCGGCACTGTGCAATGTGCTGTGGTAGGGCCCTAGGCCCTCAAGCAGAAAGGATACCCACACAGAGAAACCCAGTGACAGAGTGGAAATGGCATCCAGCATGTGCGCCAGGCCGTTTTTATTGGCAGGTTCACATGTCCTGTGACGCCGGTGCTGAATGGGTGTGCTGTGAGTGTGAAACAGCCGTGAGGGAGTGTATGCAGCATGCTGACAACTAGACCTGTGATCAGCAGATCCCTACAAGGAAGACCTGGGACATGTAGTGTTGTTGTCCCCCCTGTGAGCGTAATCAGAGTGAGTTGGCCTGGTGCATGCCAGTCCAGTGTAAGGGTGTGAACAATGACCCCGGGGCTCTGGGTGTGCTTACGTTCTGGGCTGGACAGGGAAGTGACTAATGCGTGTGTCTCCGTTCTAGTGTCGGCGCCACCCGGAGCGCATCGGCAATGTGTCACCCTGTGACCCAAGTCCCAAAACATGAGCAACATGGAAGTAAGGGGGAATCATTGACCCTACATTCATCCATACCTCTACACTTGCAAGATCATAGACATGACACATTGGTGTGACAATGAATGATTAATGCACATTCAGTGGAGTGTTTTAGCTGGTACAGTACAGGGCCATGCAAACCCCACACCACATTGATAGCCTGTGGAGGGCCAGCCAGAGTCCTTCAGGAAATGACAAGTACATCAGAAGAGGAGGAGTCCAGTCCGCAGTCTGATAGCTGTGTCATTGGTGACCAAACAGAATATGGCAGTCCATGTCGAGGTCCAAGGTGAGTGTCGCAGAGTGCATCGGGGGACAGTGGAAGGTGATGATGCAGAGGGCAGAACCAGGCAGAAACAGGCCATATGGCGGAGATGAATGCTACCGCTTCCTTCTGACCATGAGGGCAGATTCAGCCGCATCTTCGTCCTCTGCTGTTTCAGGTGCCTCTCATGTGGGTGGTGGTGTTCTGTTTCCAGCACTGTGTGGCACTGACACATCCGGGGCCGGGGATGTGGATAGAGTGGTAGCAGTAGCATGCATAAGTTCCAGGCTTTGTGGAAGCAATGCCATGAGGAGAGTCTTTATGGCATTGAGGGACCTCTCGCTCGTGTGCAGTCGTGGCAGCAGATCTTTCCACCCGCGTCTGCTCCATGTTCTCCATGAGCCTCCACATGAGTCCCAACTCCCGGGCGAGCTCGCTGGAGCCACTCTGACTAGACAGTCGTTCTTGTCGCAGAGTCAGGACTCTGATGATGTCAGCCATGGTTTGTTCGAGGGCATGGAGCGGACTGTGGGTGTCCGTTAGGGACTGTGAGTGGTCTCTGATGGAACTTAGAGGCCCACGTATGGCATTTAGTTTGTCTGCCATGTGGTCGAACCCCGCCTGCACCTGTTCAGCCAGCTTGTCCTGGCACCCCAACACACAGCGTTGGAAGGCCATGTGTTTGTCATGGGAGCCCTGGGAGGCAACCGTGGTGGTGGGTGCTGCCTGCTGTGTGTTCTGTGCAGGGAGTGGGTTTTCCTCGTAGCAGCTGTGCTGCCCTGCTCCTGGAAGTGGGCTGTGGAGGCTGTCCACGAGCTGTTGGAGGGCGCCGGAGTCAAAGGTGTCGTGATCCTCTTCGTCATCAGAGAAGAGAGGTTGGGACCGCTCTGCAGGAGGTGATGAATTTCCCTCTGCAATGTGAAGGGGAGATGCAGTTTAACATTGTGTTCACATGTATGTTGTCTCTTTGTACATGTTTACATTCAGACTGCATGACAGTGTACATTGTGATTGTTTGTGGGGAGCTGCCTATATGGTGCGGGACAGTGGACATTCCGACAACATCACGAATGTGTGTTTGTACTTGTACATTGTCAACTCACATTTCCCTGCTATGCCACATGTGATTGGTCAGTTTCTGCACACAAGCGACACCAGTTGCGTCCTCTGTTCTGTGGTGGACATGTTGTGGATTGTGCCACATCGTTGTCAATGTTGATGTACTCTGCAAGTGATGTGTGTGTGCCGCGTTTTGGGAGAGTCGCCCCTGCAGCTCTGATTTGGCTGCCCTTATCCCTTACATGTGGTGCGCCTCTGACTTCTGTGCTTATACAGTGCTGAGATGCTGCATACTTGGATGCATTGGTATTTTGGTGGGAGTTGGGGGTCTGGGGCATGGTTTGTCCGCAACTGTGCTATGTTTACTTGTGCATGTGTGCCATTGTGCCCATCTCCCCTGTCCCCCCAATCCCTGGTCATTACACACCCTGGTGCTGTTGTGTCTGGTCATGTTGAGCAGTGTCCCGTCCCCCAACTCCTGCCACCGTCTCTCCACTGATGACTGTGGACACCATTTCCTCCATCTCGTCCAGCTCCTCCTGTGGCGCTGGACTCCCACCTCCAGTCTGCATTGTTGCCTTCCGGTTGTTTGCGAGTTTCTGCTTGGTTTTTCGCTTGACATCATTCTAGCACCTCTGGACCTCTTCCATTGTCCTCTTCAACACTCCGACTGCATTCACCTTGTCCACGATGGTCTGCCATACTCCATTTTTAGTTGCCAGTGACACAGTGGAGGTGACAAACAGTAGTTGATGGTGTTCTCTCACCTCCCTTATCAGGATCCTGTTTTCCTCCGGACTGAACCTTTTCTTCCTGCTCTTCTTCTCCTTGCCCTTCCCTGACCCCGAGGTCCCAGGCTGGTCCTCCGGGGGGCTTGTGGGTTTCTGGTTGTCCTCTGCACTTGCTCCGGCTGACTCCATTGTGCTTCGTTCGTGCCTCTGACTTCTGTGCTTATACAGTGCTGAGATGCTGCATACTTGGATGCATTGGTATTTTGGTGGGAGTTGGGGGTCTGGGGCATGGTTTGTCCGCAGCTGTGCTATGTTTACTTGTGCATGTGTGCCATTGTGCCCATCTCCCCTGTCCCCCCAATCCCTGGTCATTACACACCCTGGTGCTGTTGTGTCTGGTCATGTTGAGCAGTGTCCCGTCCCCCAACTCCTGCCACCGTCTCTCCACTGATGACTGTGGACACCATTTCCTCCATCTCGTCCAGCTCCTCCTGTGGCGCTGGACTCCCACCTCCAGTCTGCATTGTTGCCTTCCGGTTGTTTGCGAGTTTCTGCTTGGTTTTTCGCTTGACATCATTCTAGCACCTCTGGACCTCTTCCATTGTCCTCTTCAACACTCCGACTGCATTCACCTTGTCCACGATGGTCTGCCATACTCCATTTTTAGTTGCCAGTGACACAGTGGAGGTGACGAACAGTAGTTGATGGTGTTCTCTCACCTCCCTTATCAGGATCCTGTTTTCCTCCGGACTGAACCTTTTCTTCCTGCTCTTCTTCTCCTTGCCCTTCCCTGACCCCGAGGTCCCAGGCTGGTCCTCCGGGGGGCTTGTGGGTTTCTGGTTGTCCTCTGCACTTGCTCCGGCTGACTCCATTGTGCTTCGTTGTTGTTTGGCTTTTGTATGTGTTTTTTCCCCAACTTTTGTAGTGCATTTTCCCGCATGTCGCGTGGGGATTGCAGGCCTGTGGCTGTTTTTTGCTTATTTCTGTATCGCGAATTGCATCATTGTCACTTTTTTTCGTGTTGGTCTTTCGCATTTTTGCGGCGTCGCGTTGATTTTAGCGCGTTGATTTGTCGCGTTGTGGTGGGTCTATCGCATGGGGCCGCCATGTTGAGAATACCACATTAACACGGTGTTATTTTCCTGTGATAGACTGCGATGTAAAGAGTTGCGTTAAGCTACTTTCACGGTAGATATCCCCCTTTAAAAGTTCCAAACGGGGTAATAAATGCTGTTACTTCCTGTGAATCAGGATGCAACTTTAGGTGGTGGGATCTATTGATAATAAATGTTTCGCACCACCAAACAAGGATAACATTTCTGATATATTTGGTAAAGGGGAGTGGTCCACAATGGTTCACAATGACACATTTGTTCAATTCTCTCAAGTCAATACATAATCTGGCCTCTCCATTGGCCTTGTGAGCCATAACTACTGGGCCCAACCACTCTGTGGCTCCAACCTCTTCAATGACCCCAGCTGCTTTTAACTTTTGCAACTCCTCCTGTATTTTCATCTTTCACTTTAATAGGAACCCCTCTGACCTTGCTAACTACAAGGGTCACCTTCTTCTTCAACTTGATCCAGTGAACATACCCCTTCAGACAACCTAGCCATTCACTGAAGACCTCTGGAAAATTATTTTCATAACTGGGTCTTTGCGTGACAACCTGAAAAAACTTTTACCTGCTTTCCTTACACTCGCTGTTTTTCAGGAGAACTACATGGGTTCTCATTGGGTTCCTATATGACCTTGAGATCCCTCTGGTGTAACCAACTTATCAATGAATCTCCTCTTTCAGAGACATAAATCTTTCCTTTCACACTCCTACCCATGAAGTTAGTGCAACCTTGAAAATATCTAGTTAGTTTACTGGGCTCCCCCCGTATCCTTGTGGATGTACGTCCGGCCTGTGCAAAGCTACCAGGTCTTCCAAACTCTTGAGGTACACTTCACTTGGAATAAGAGTGATCTTAGCACCAGAATCAAAAAGCATGAATACTGATTCTTGTTCTATTAGCACTGTTTGAAATGGACCATTGTCCCCTGCATCCATTAGTTGGAAAACAATCCCTTCCTCATCCACACTCACCGAGTTATAAGTTATCTCATGGACCTTTTTATTTACATTGCCACAACTACAACATTTAGAAACATGACCTTTACATCCACATTTCTTACATTTGGCTTTCCATCCAATACAAACTTTGTTGCTAGCTGCGTGCCCATACTCTCCACATCTGTAACATTTAATGTGAAACTGTCTGTCATATTTAATATTGTAAATGTCTTTTCCTCTTTGTTGCGGAAACTCTTTTTCATTGCCTTTCTTGTGTGTTAGTACCACTGTCATGTCCTTTAGGATAGTCCTGTCATGTGTACCCCGTTTTACATACATTGTCTCATCCACACAACAATAATGATTCTAAACAGGTGACCTTTTATCTTGTAGCTTGCTCCTGTCTCTTTGATACCAGACTCTCTGTATTCTGTCATAATCCCTGTACCTGAAGTACATAAACATGTCCTCAGGCACGGTATAATTATTCTGTATAAGGGGCACCACTTTGCATGATGCCAGCTGTGCATGATTGCATTTGTTTGAAAAAACATTCATGATTGTTTCCAAAACATTTATGGTTGTTTTCAAAACATATTGAAACCCTGGAGTGACCACTCTAGTATTAAAGAACCGAATTTTCCCCTACAAATCAGAGGAGAATTCCTTCCAAGCTAACACAGGGTCCTGCATGCTGAATCTTCGACACGCAGCGGTCTGACATCCCTTGAGGAGTGTCATTCTCGAAGCCGAGACGGGATCCTTCATTCTCAACCATCAGGTGAGGGAGCTGGTTCTTCCCTAGGGGTTTCTTGGCTACATACATACATATACATGCTACACATGCCAATCTAGGCTAGGTACATTTAGGCACATTACTTAGGGTGTATTTTAGGAATATGCAAGTGCTACTGTTTTATCTTAACTGCTTATGTTCATCTTATTAGCACTATGGTAGACATGTATCTAATATTTACTATCTTGGTACTTGCAATCTCTTTCGTATGCTTCTGTCTCCTGATTGTCGCAGCACATATATTTTACACAAGGCTGTCCCTGGACCAATAAATACTTATTGAAACATCCTAATCGCCACCCTGGGTATTTTCTGAGAGTAAGCAAGCAGGAGTGTCTGAGCAAAACGTACTGTACTGTTTTCCACGATCCCTGAGAAATCAGGGTTGTCATGTTCAGTGGTTGCCACCTACACTACTGTAGAATACAGGGGGGTGGTAGTGGCGCTATAGAGCTAGCTGGTCTAATGGCTGACATATCCTGTGGGGGTGTCCGGGAGTGGTCAGGCCACCAAGCTCTCAGTTTAGGTCATCCAAAATACACAAGTCCTGGGTAGGCCTGAGCGGTAAATTCCGTTCCGTTCGCGGAATTTGCGGAATTTGGGTAATTTCGCGTTCCGCGGAGAACGCGAAATTGCCCAAAAATCTGTGTTCCGCGACTTCGCGGAATTTTTTGCTTGTTCGCGTTATCAATATGCGTGTTCGCGAGATATTTCACCCCGAGCACGCAAACAGCGATCGCGAACAGGAAAAAAGTATCGCGAACAAGCAATTCCGCGTGTTCGCGGAATTTCTGCGTGTTCGCGGAGATTTTTTACCGTTTCGCGGAGATTTGCGTAACGCGATTACGCAAATTCCGCCCACCCCTAGTCCTGGGGACTCCTTGGAACTACCCGACATGGCGACGCCAACGTTGGTTTGGTTCTTATATTAACAGTGAAAATCTGAGTAGTTAAGTCGTGTTTTCTCAGAAAACCCTACTCACACCTATCAGAGACATCTGAAGTGGGAAGGAAAATCCACCTCAGCTGAGCAGATGTACTCTGTGTATTGGTTGAAGGTTTATTAAGCTTGTAAGGATAAAAGGTTACCCATATTTTGCAAAACCCTTAGTTACTAGAACTTTTATTTCTCTCCTGAGAATGACTGAGTCAACGAGTGGGGGTTCGGGCTCAGGGGAAGATAAATTGGCTAATGCTCTTAACATTACAGCGAACTGCAGACATGCAGTGACTATGAAATTGTTAGAACATGGCGTACCAGCAACAGGTGGCTGTGTTACCTTCGTAATGGAGGCACAAAAGGTGTTCGGATCAGAGGTATTGTATTCTTGGGTTCAGTTCCCACATGTAGACTAAATTGTTCCACACATACATTGTTCAACTAAACCACTGGAAGAACACATCCCATACAAAGACATTGAAGTCCCGTTAACTTATCAGCAACACAGAAACTGGTTTAAAAGCTCCCTCCCACACCCAACATCTGTTGTGAGACTCGGTCCGCTCAGTATGTAAGGTCTTAGCGATATACAGTCCACATCCCGAGATAGATACACTACCAGTGGATGAAGTCTGTGCAATATACAAAGACATAGTCAGGCTATACATACACATTGTCCAGTTTGTCATGAGAACCTTAACAGTCCAACCTGTGAGAAATGCTGCAGCTGGTCCACATCAGACCACACATATATTTAACTTGCAGACACTGAAATCAGTGAAGCAAATTCCGTTCTGGATAGCACACAAAATAGCACAACTGGAAGCAGTATTTCCCCATACGGGTCCGCAGGAAAAGCATAGAATGCTAACCATTTGTTTGCCAATGGGGATGGTTCCCTTGATCGAGGATTGTACCACTTGGGGAACAATCTTTGCTGTTGTTTATATCAGAAAACACGGTACCCCTTCCATAGCAGTTGTTCCTGAAGTATTGAAACAGAAACAGAATGAGTACTTGGCAGGACCTGCCCTGGGGATGAACCTGATGGGTAATTTTGACCAAGTCTCTGCAATAATTCTGAGCAACATAAAGGGGGCGCAAGCAGCAGTGGCCATACACAGCCGCCAAAGGGAAATAGCACATCAAAATAAGGAGCGAGAATTACCAAAAAATATCAAAGAAACCTATGCTGCATTAGGTAGAGATAATTTGGGAACCAAAGCAGGGAAGCCACAAATGTCAGGTAGTCCTGACAAGGGTAATTTGAAGCAAGCACCCGCTTCTTCTAAAGAGAAATGGGAAGATAAAAATTCTAACAATAACAATTCAGAAAATAATTCACGATCAAGGGGTAAGTCTCCCCAACGGGAGTCCTCTGAAAAGAGGAATAACCTTAGGAATGGTGATAACATTAGGACACCTGACAAGTATCAGGACACTGATATACGTTCCTGTCAGGTTTCATCAAAAAACTCAGAGAGGCACGGGCAGTCAGAACAAAAGCAAGAAGATTGACCACAGACAAAAAGGGAAACACATCGAAATTCAGATTATATTATCAAACAGGAAGAGCAACCTAAAAGAAAGCTTCAATTCAAAAAGAAGGAAGTAGCTGGATTAAAAATTAGACATGTCCAGGTTATCCAGGATTCAGCTTCTGAAAGGGAAATGGGCTCTGATGATGCTAGACAGCGCAGCAGAAATAACAATAGCTCGCCAGAACCTGAAGGATTTTCTGGTGACAGCAGTATTGAATGAACACATCACGGTGGAAACGCCTGATACAAGAGTTAGTCCCACATCGATTACACAAAATTATGCTCCAAATAGAGGGGGCATCCTACAAAAGGTTAAATGTCTCTTTCGGGAGAAATTAACATGGATATGACATCCTGTTAGCAGAAAATGATTAGGTGCTTGAGTTTGTGATGGATTTCCCAAAAGGGGAAAGCATAATTTTGCCTGCTTTCTCCAACCTTGTTCCAGAATCTTTAAAACATTTGTACGTGCAGGAGTGGGCACTAGCTCCAGCATTATACCGCAACCATGTAGGATGAGACGTGGAGTCTACCCACCAAAAAATCCCAATAATATCTACTCCTATCCACAGACCCCTATAAAAAATGATGCAAAAAGGCAGGTCAAAGAAATCTTAGACCAACTTGAATACCAAGGTGTAATTGAGACTTGCATCTCCCCGAAGAATAATCCTTTGTTTCCAGTAATGAAACCTGACAACACATATCGTCTAGTTTTAGATTACCAACATTTAAACACATGCACGCAAATATTTTCAGTTCAAAATACACACAGTGCCCCATTAATGAACAACATTGTGCGGGAAAAATACAAAACACATTAGACATCTTGAATGGATTCTTCTGCCAAAATATAGCTCCAGAAAGTAGATATTTGACAGCATTTTCCACCCTCAGCACTCAGCCTCACTTCCGTCGTTTGACTCAAGGGTATAAGAATAGCACGGGGCTATTTTCATCAAGAGTCTCAAAAATATTACAAACATGTGATGAGGAGGCAGTGTCCTATGTAGATGACATCTATCTGACAGACGATGAATTACTTGAACACTTGTGCAGGGTGAATAACATAATTGTGAGATTTGTCAATTTGGGCTACAAATGTAATTTTAAAAAATCAAAAATTAACCATCTTAATGTCCTATTTTTGGCATATGAGCTATCAAGTGAAGGCAAGAGAGGCAAGAGCCTGGCAGCCAACTTTTTAGAAAAGTGCGTGCTGCTCCAACCTCCAAAGACTCTCAAAGATTTGCAATCCATATTAGGATTTCTAAATTTTGGCAGAACACACATTCTAGATTATGCAGAAAAAGTAAAACCTTTCTATGACTTAATCAGACCTGATTTCACACCACATCAGTGGACACAGCATCACACAGATACTCTACGTTCAGTTGAGGCTGACATGATAGCATCAAAACATTTTTACATACGTGTGAATACCACCTACTTGGTAATCCGGGTGGTCCTGGGTTTATCAGTTTATACATACATCACTTTCAAGGAAGGTAAGACAGTCCAGATTGCATACAAATCACAGTTATACACAAAAGTTGAAATGCGATTTGCGGCCATGGAAAAAATATTGACCGCAGTACAGACTGCTGTAGTGAGAAAAAGAGCACTAGGGCAAACGCATTTAAGTTGTAACCCCGGTACCAGCTTCAGAAGCTGTTACCAAAGTGAGCATTCCAAATGCAAAAGCACTGCATCCACGATGGATACAATGGGCTAATTAGCTCACGGCAACAGATGTAGATTACAAGTACAATTCTACATTGAAAACACACGCGTTCCTGCAGTACGAACAAGAATACCCTCTCTGAATAAAATCTTGCCTCTAGAATAATATGAATACATAATTTATACTGATGGTTCTGCTCAGCCTGCCATAGGAAGTAAACAATAGCATAGCACAGCATGTGCGATAGTGAAGGGACGTATGCGGGACAGTAAGTTCCATCCCAGCAATACGACTACACAGTCTATAGGAGATTGTACAGCACAGTTGGCAGAGCTGAAAGCCCTTATACTGGCACTACTGTACACGGAGCGGGAATTCCCCACACTGATAGTGTGGGATTCATTTTGCGATGTGCAGTCCTATAATGAATATCTTCATTACTGGGGCCTGAATGTGTTTATAGATTTCAAGGGTTGCACAATGAAACATAAATTGTTATGGGAACAAGTGGCAAAGGTGAAAGCATGCCTGCCACAGGCTCAAGTTATTCACCCCTTGAGTCATCAGAGTGTTGGCATACACATTGAAGGGAATTCACTGTCTGATGACGCTGTCAAGGCGACAGTGCGAATAGCTGCTGTTGCTGCAATCACTCGTTCTAGCATGAGGATAGACGGAGACATATTGATAGCTGTCAACATCTCAAAGAACAGCACTGTTGTCCTGAAGGGCTTTCAAATAAAATATTCCTATAAATTAGATGTGCAAAACACACCGTATGCTCAAATTCTAGGAGTGTGGGATAGAGTTATACCAAACATGGATCTCAGATTAGGTTTAATTCCAGCTGCACACGAGGGTCTGGGCTCTGCACACACAGGAATCACTGCTACCGTTTTATTACTGAAGCGGTGATTCTGGTGGCCAACTTTATCTAAACAAGTAAAGGCTTATGTCTTAAAGTGCGACATCTGTCAGCGGATGAAAGGTTCTACCATAGCACGGCCACCACAAACACCATTACTCATTTCAGACAGACCACTCGCATGTGTTTATTTGGATCACTGTGGCTCCTTAAATTCAACCGGGGCTTACAAGTACATCTTAGTGGCAGTAGATTTATACTCTATATTTCTATGGGTTTGGCCTCAGTGCTCGGTTGATGCTCAAACTGTTATAAAGGATTTGCGGGTCTTCATCGGGACATACGCAATTTGCACGTTGCATTCTGACCCTAGACCTGCGTTTAGCTCTCGCGCTTACAAGGAAGCCATGGAAAGTATGGGCATGGCCTTTTGGTACTCCTCCCCCTACCATCCTGAGGGAAATTCGGTGGTGGAGAAGAAAAACCAGGACCTAAAGCAATCCTTAACAGCAAGGGTATTAGGTGCGGGCGGTAGTTGGGTCAAACAACTATATGGGGTCCCACAAAGCAAGGGTTTTATGGACAGGAAGATAATGGCGCACACATCCGATATACGCAATATTAATACAAATCCAAAATGGGTATGGTGCTAACAGGGAGGGGAAAGCCCTAAAACCCCTCAATCAGTATGGGAAAACCCACACTTGAACATGAAAGAACAGTCCCGTGATCTCATATGGGGTACGTCCTCCCAACGATTTTCTTGGCATATTGTTTATTGCCCTCTGGACCCCATATAGTTGAAAGAACAGTTCCGTGCACTCATACAATTATCAATTACACAAAGTATGTGTGTCTTCGGTATGACATGAAGATGCTGAAGCTTCGCGATTTTTATGTATCCTTTAATGGGTCATCAGGCAAGAACACAAACAGCCAGCCGACACGTGTTTCGTCAGAGAAATAGTCAAACTCTGACTCGTCAGGGCTAAAAAACAGGAAGTCATCCAAAATAGCAAGAATATAGTACTCATACGTCCAATCAAGACACGAATAGTTGTTCAATCAGCCTTGTTAGATAAAAGGACTTCGTATATAGCTATGTGCAAAAATCATATTCCGAGATCACAGGGTTCTTTGTATTGCTTGGAGACACGTGTGTGTGTCTACCAAGACATCCATCCAACACGGGTACGCGTCCTGGCGATTCTCACTCCGACCGGTCGGAGTGAGAATCGCCAGGACGCGTACCCGTGATAGCTATATACGAAGTCCTTTTATCTAACAAGGCTGATTGAACAACTATTCGTGTCTTGATTGGACGTATGAGTACTATATTCTTGCTATTTTGGATGACTTCCTGTTTTTTAGCCCTGAAGAGTCAGAGTTTGACTATCTCTCTGACGAAACACGTGTCGGCTGGCTGTTTGTGTTCTTGCCTGATGACCCATTAAAGGATACATAAAAATCGCGAAGCTTCAGCATCTTCATGTCATACCGAAGACACACATACTTTGTGTAATTGATAATTGTATGAGTGCACGGAACTGTTCTTTCAACTATATGGGGTCCAGAGGGCAATTAAACAATATGCCAAGAAAATCGTTGGGAGGACGTACCCCATATGAGATCCTGTTTGGGACAAGAATGGGGGTACCTGACCTTGATTGTGCCAGCACAGTGGCGAATGTAAAACCATTTGAATTGACTGATCATTTAGCTGTTTTACAGGAACTCAATGAATTCCAGGCAATACAAAGCAACGTTCAATTAAAACACACTGCAACTGGGGAAGTGAAACCGGTTCCTGAAAGACCTGTCTGGGTTCCAAAGGTTGGGGACTTGATCAGAGATAAGATCGCGGACAAGAATAAGTTTGGGACATCCTACAGAACACCTGTACCTGTCCTAGTGGTTCAAGGAACAAGAACAATACTTCTTCTGCCTCTTGCTGGCAAAACAGAAAAAATCTTTGTCTCCATTGAGCTGATCAAACCACACTGTGGCCGATTCTAAACAGCAGGCCAAGTGGAGTCCTGAGTAGCCGCAGATCTCTTCTCGCTACTATACAGAAAGTTCAGATGGAAAGACTAATAACGTTTCAAGACTCCTCTGGGCAAGATTCAGGAGTTGAAAACAATGGAGTACGAATTACACTGGTTGAAACAGAACAACATCCAAATGAAACTGAAACACAATGGCAATTCAGCCCAATAATCAAATTTACATCAATGTGCCTTCACAAGAAGCAACTGTCAGTTCTACAAACACTGCTGACATCCGAAAGATAGATTGACTGCGTCTGGCTACTTCACCAACTTCGATGATTTGTATTCAGATCCAAGTGAACCAGAGAAAACGCCACACATTTCTAAAAAATAACAATTTCGACAATTCTATCTGTGGCTGAAAAAGACTCACGTTGTGTCCCCTTGGCTGCATCTTTGGTTTGCATTAGGGATCCTGTTCCTGTTAATTTGGATTGGTATAGTAACTGTATTTTTCCTATTACTGAATGGACATTACCTCTCACAATGCTCTGCAGTACAACCTGCGAACTTGGTCTTGAAACCGTATACGTCATCACACCATGAACAGAGAGACCTGTCCCTAGTGAACATTACAGCAGTTCCAGTACTGGATGGTATAGTCTGGGATAGGGTTTCATATGATATATTTGGCCCTACTGGACATTTGATAATTCCGCACATATTTAAAATTTAAATGTATGATTTCATTACCCCAAGTACTCTCTCTGATGATTGGGACATTGAGACCGTAAATACTATGCTCTCAGATTTAGAACAATCTGCTGAATTTTCATACAGGAATTGTATGAAGACACACCTGACTTCGACAGTATGTATTGTTACCAGCATTATGGTCATCAATTTTTGCACAGAGCTAGTGTTCCACGCACTGTCAACACTTACCATTGATGGGAACATTGCCCGACACCACAGAAAGGTAGTTCTGCCACATTCGCACAGGAATTTGCATACATTTCAGGGTTTAATAGATCAGACCCAATGTCATATTACTAAAAACTAGTACAGACAAATGCAACTGTGAAGAAAATGATGCCGACAAAAACCAAGCTCATACATTCAGCACCTTTTATCTCCCAACTGTCTATACAAGGTTTCAACTATTGGAGGGACACAATAGACACAAAGTCCATTTGAGGGACAAAGGAATGGCAAGTTCAGGGACCTGAGGCTGTATTTAGAGCTTGCGTCATACGTTTACAGATAATATTCCTGAACAGAACAATGCAACAAACTACCTGCTACAGGTTTACAAATATTAAAGACCTGAAAACACCACGCATCCCCTTACCAACACCTATTGAAGGTTTATTAAATGACACACTGATGAGTGAGGAGATGCTGGGTGCCATAATACAGAATGGTACATACAATTTATCAGCTTCCAATTGGAAGGGATGGTTGGTTTGGCCTATCAACACAAATAGCTGTCAGTCAAGATAAAAGGGTACCACCGGAGGGTTTAGTATCAATAGGCCCGCCCCGCGCTATGTACACACAGACTACCCAGGGGTAGTGACTTATTATAGTGTTGGGAAGTTGTGCCTAGAATGGCTAAAAACCTCTACACTACAACTGGTGAAACAACACTTGTCCCTTCTAGCTGACAACCAGAACTTAGGAATTACTTGCTAGGTCGCTTCTTATATGCCATCTAAAATGAACTATGGAAAGTCTCTCAACAGAATGCTGCTGAGAGATTGCAGGAGATTGATAGGATTAACCTAGAAAAGGCCTTAGCTGTGGTAGACAATTGAATGACCACACTTTTGTCACATATTTATTCACTGGGCAACATTGTGTCCGCTGCAACTGACATAATGGAACAAGATTTGTCTATTTTGCAACACTGGCAATATCAATTGCGCTCCATTATGCTTTTAAGCGGGATGCTACAATCATTGCATTCTGTCCACGTGCATTCGCAGTACATTAACGGCTCAAACCTGTTTTCGGCTTATAATCTGACCGACAGACAGTTGACCATGGCACGCAGAGATGCAAAGTACACCATGCTGCCTATTGAAAAATTAGAGAAGTTACCTTCTACAGTGGCAGAGTCACCATCTACGGAATGGTTAATTTGTGGCTATATCACACTGCCAATCACGACATTCCAATTCCGATACTGCCTTAGAAACATCCAAGCATGCAAGTATGAACCTTTGGGAGAAGGGTACAAACAGGAAACCTGGGAGTTACGGTATAGATATAGGTTCAGAAATAAGGACACTGAGGTTTTCTTGAGTCGTACAGACTGCTGGAAGGCTTTAAGTGGGTCTTTAGTGTGCAAAGAGGTGTCGCTTCATGGAGCATGTAATGTGTCAAAAGCAAACTTATCTTGCTACTTGAAAGGCTCCCCAGCTGCAGTGATTCATCCCGTTTTCGAGTTACTTTCGAATGGGAGTTATTTAATGCTGAATGATCAAGGCTGTTGCGGGTTGGTGCCAGGCATCACATATCTTGCCACAGTAAATCTCTGGGTTGTTTGCTGTAAGCAAGTATTATTTCCCCAAGCTCGCACAGTTAGGAAGGCACCACTGTGGCCTTTATTGAATGTTTCCAGTATACAGTTTGATTCGCTGAGCAAACTGAAAGTCGTGTTGTTTCAGCAAAATGTGGCCTTAACTTCAGCCCAAGAGACTTTTGATCTCCAAGTTGCAAGGTCTTCAGTAGAGTTACAGGCCCTGGTCAGTAACAACTTCCTGATCCATTTCGGAGAAGTGGTTCATTGTATCTTTTACATGTCTGATAAGAGTGGGATCGTACCCTTATTTAAGCGTCTTGGATCAGGTCTCTTAACCACCTTTCAGACCATCTTCAGAGTAATTCCAGCTTTCAAACACTCAGTACATGGAAGCATTTTTGGAGGGCTTCCTTTGGTCCTGCTATCAGTAGCGGGCATCCTGATTTTAATCCTATTGCTTCGCAATAGATATCTCAATCCCTCAAGAAATGGAGAGAACACTGCTGGAACAACATTGTTGTGAGCGTATGGTGTTCTACCTGACTAAGCCTTGGCTTCGAGAGTTAAGTGAACATTGGTTTCTGTCTTTTAGACCGGTCTGGCTAGACTGTGTCCTGCCTGTGTTCTGCTGCCTCTTCTGCGGATTTGGCTGCATGTTGGACCTGTGTCTGACACTTCCATCGGTTGCGCAGTCAGGCATAGAAGTGCTCCTGGAGCACTTGAAGGCCCACGTGTACAGTTGTCCACAGCGTATTCCCATGTTGATGATGCATTTCCAGAGCCTCCGAGGGATGCTTCCGCTCCTGTTGGAAGGGAAATCAGCTCTGCTCCAGAGGTACAGGCATCAATCTTAGGCATGCAGGCATCTAATTCTTCCCCGGCGGCTGCTGTGGGAACCGGAGATGAACATCTTTGCTCAATCGACATGATACTGGAAGTTCTGGAGGGATTGCCACCTGCGGATACGATGTTAAACGATGTTGAGTCTTCAGCTCTGGATTCTTAAACAATCAGGCCTCTCCTGTGCGGGGAACTGTTTGGCAACTTTTTAAACATTTACTAAATTGAAGGTCGAAACTGAGTTTTTTTTTTTTCCCTTCTCTGCTCTCACTGAGCATAGTGGCTTTCAAGGTGCTCAGTGTAATAACAACCACATATACAAGTTTAGATGACGTTTCTGAACGCCTTTTAGGGAAAAATGACTGCTCTTTTATGAACATTTTTTCAGGCTTTTAAAGTGCTTCTAGTATGTTTTATTGTAAATGATTTTTACGCCTTTTTTATAGCGTTAGATTTATCACTACCTAGCTGACCCTGTTGACCTTTTAATGAGAAATGGGTGTCATGTCTTTTGGGATAGTCCTGCCAGTTATTCCCCTTTTTACATACATTGTCCCATCCACACGACAATAACGATTCTAAACAGGTGAACTTTTACCTAGTAGCTTGCTCCTGTCTCTTCAACACCAGGCTCTCTGTATTCTGTCATAATCCGTGTACCTAATGTACATAAACATGTCCTCAGGCACGGTATAATTATTTCTGTAAAAGGTTCACCACTTTTTTCATCCTTGGCCAACAGCCAGCTGTGCATGTTCGCATTTGTTTGAAAAAGCATTCATGATTGTTTCCAAAACATTTATGGTTGTTTTCAAAACATATCGATTGTGACCACTGTAGCATAAAAGTCCCTTATTTCCCCCTACAAATCAGAGGAGAATTCCTTCCAAGCTGACATGGTGTCCTGCATGCTGAATCTTTGACACTCAGCGATCTGACATCCCTTGCGGGATGTCATCCTCAAAGCCGAGACGGGGTCCTGCATTCTCAACCATCAGGTGAGGGGGCTGTTTCTTCCCTGGGTGTTTCTTGGCTACATACATACATATACATGCTACATATCCAGATCTAGGCTAGGTACATTTAGGCAAATTACTTAGGGCGCATTTTAGGAATGTGCAAGTGCTACTGTTTTTATCTGAACTGCTTATGTTTATCTTATTAGCACTATGGTAGAAATGTATCTACTATTTACTATCTTGGTACTTGCAATCTCTTTCATATGCTTCTGTCTCCTGATTATCAAAGCACATATGTTTTCCACAAGGGTGTCGCTGGACCAATAAATACTTATTGAAACATCCTAATCGCCATCCTGTGTATTTTCTGAGAGTAAGCAAGCACGAGTGTCTGAGTGAAACGTATTGTACTGTTTTCCACGATCCCTGAGGAATCAGGGTTATCATGTTCAGTGGTTGCCTGAAACTGCCTACACTATTGTAGAATACAGGGGGGTGGTACTGGCACTGTAGAGCTAGCTGGTCTAATGGCTGACATATCCTGTGGGGGTGCCCGGGAGCAGTCAGGACACCAAGCTTCAGTTTAGGTCATCCAAAATGTGTAGGTCCTGGTAGACACCTAGCAACTACACGACACCCCACGCACATCTTTCTTTAGTTCTTTCAGGTATGCATGACTGTATTCATGCGTTTTTGCCATCATAAGGACTTCGCACATGGAGGGATTGTCCATTTGCCAACATATTTCTTTACCTTTGTCAATGCTGCAACCCAGCATAAATCGGTCTCTTAACCTGTCGTCATATGACTCACCAAATTTGCATGAAGAGGACAATTTTCTCAAAATGGTTATATACTCTTACACATTCTACCGCTTTCTCTGCATTCGTCTGCCAAAATGGTATCTCTCCATAACTGTAGAGCATAGGAAGAAAATGCTAATCCATTTCTTCACACACACTTAAAAGTCATTTAAATCAGTCACTTGTTCAGCTGTCAGGTCAGGCAACTGTTCGCAAACCTCCTGGCCTTCAAAACCTAAACAGTGTAATTGAAGAGAAGTTTTCCACTCAACTGACAACGTAGTCTCATATACACGCAAATAATGCACAAACACATTTTTCCACCTCTTCCACTGTATAGGTGGATCACCTGGCTGCACCAAAAAAATGGAGAAGGAGCAATATTCTGCATGATATCACACCTTGACCACAAGCTGGATAAGTATATAAATGTTGCTCACACACAGAGCACAATATATGACTTACACTAAAGCGATAGAACACAAAACAAGATGTCATAAAAGTCACTGTCAAGCTCTCATCAACCTGAACCAAAACTAGCCACTTTCTGTCATAACCAAACTGTGCACATTAGAGTAGCGTCCAATGTCACAAGTGTGTTGGGAAAACCACAGTGTATGCTCCTTTAACGGTACCTGTAAATAGCTGTGCACATCAGCGCTGTACCAGTAATGGCTGTGCACAGAAGCATAGGAGAAACTGCCACCTGTAAACCTCAAATAGAGATATTCAAAGGTACTCTGTAGTTACACTTTGGAAACCACAGCAAGGTCATCCAGTGTGTGCATCACTGCACTGACTCCTCGAATGAAAATTGAACAGTTTAAAGCTGCAACGAACCAGAGAAGTGTACGCATCACTGTGCTGAATTCCCAATTCAAGATGGCTGCGGTGGTGTGTGACGCCACTCTGCACGCTGCAGAGTGGCTGATGCCAAACGCCAGAACACTTGTGACAAGTACAATGACGCTGCCCTCCAAGTTGTGGTGAAGCTCATCTACTCAAGCTTCACCCCGCTTGAAGGGTCCACCAATGATGAAGCTCCCTGCATGATATCTCCTTCAATTATGTTGTTCTCCTCACGTGATGACGCCGATGCGCACAGCAGTCCTTGCAGGCAGAGTGACTCCAATCATCAGTGCTGTTTAATCACCGTATTCAGGACCATTGAAATCACCTCAAATTCGCTGCCTACACGCTATGCTTTGCTTTCACACCCTCTATAGTTTAGGTGCCACACGGTGTTCAAGGCGGATAGGTGCTAATTGCTGAACATCCTTTCCTTGCGTCTCGAGTTGAGAATAGAAGCAGCAGAGAGTTGAGGTGATTGGTTTTCCTCCGTTCTTCACCATTATGAAGAAGAGGAAATGAAGAGTCGATGACACAGTAGAGAACACCAACAGACTCGTTTATTCACTAAATACACTGCAGTGGAGTCCAATCAGATTAGCCTCCTATGATGGGTGACGAGCGACTGACTCTAACTAGCATAAAGTTACATTATGTATGTTACGAAGCCCACAAAAGACCCGCCTACTAAGGAAAAACACTGGTAGATGTCGTAATACAATGGGGTACAGAACATGTTTCGATTCCTGCCCAAGGTCGTCTGGCTTATCCTCCCCACTGGACAGGTGGGAGAAGGCCATTATGTTACAGAAAAGGCATGCGTTAATAAGCAAGTTTCAGCATTGGAGAAATAAAACTTACCAAAGACCATTTCTTGTAAATGAGCAAGTAACAGTTTCGATTATAACACAAGATGGCGTCTTCGAAAGCTAAAATGGTGGTACAGATGTCAACCTAACTTACATAACATCTGCACTTACTAGTAACGTATGCATATAGCAAAAACTTATTTCAAGATAGCTACATGAATGCTAACATAATGTCAGGTAAAACGTTAATAATATGGCAGTAAGACGTTTTAATTCTATCAGACCCTCCTCTTAGCATTCATTAGCTACAAATGCCTTTATTCATTCTATAAGGAAAGGGTATTTACTATTCTAAAGGCAAAGGCAATATAAAGTTCCAGTAACAGCATGTCATAAATGGATATGTATATATATAGATAAATGCATGGCGAATACATGAAAGAAAAACACCACTACATATTAGCAGTATGAGGAACATCAGGAGCAGAACTTGAAAGGGAAGTAGTTGAATCGAAAAAGCCCTCATCGATATGCATAATAGTATCAAGCCCCTTTTGAAGCATAATAGCTGCATTGGTATCATGGATAGAAACCCTTTTTGGAGATAGAAAGGTAGTACAGTACAAGCAACATAGAGGGAGGCACTGAATCAGAACACAGCAACAGATTAAGAGTACAATGAAATATATCACTCTTTCAAGAATCCAACCCCAACCTCCAAATAGAGACCAACTTATGTTACCGCTTTCCATTCCTCTGACATTTTCCAGGATATCTAGAATATGCTGGGTGATATTCCTTTCCATATTTGTTATACCGACCACACACTGCTCTCCTATTATTGCGCATGCACCACCATTCTCAGCTAAAATGAAGTCGAATTCATATCTCGTTTGTTCAGAGTGTATGCGCATACTTTCCAACTGAGTGGTGATGTCTCGTAAAGCTGCCACTGTAGAATTGGACAAAATTTGCAACTTACACCCAAAATACTCTCTAGCTCGTTCACCCCTGGCCATGGCGATACCACCAAATGTAATAATAGAGGAAAGGATATATCCAAAAGTGATTACTATAATTATTAACTTCCAAATAGGTGGCGTCCTCACAAAATTCCTTGGTCAATGTTCTTTTTACCCATCTCATATTTGGTCTACTAGGCCTGCAAGGTAACCCAAGAGGTAGCACCATTCCCAAAGCCACATCCTCTGTACCGTTGTACATATTAGAATACGTACCATTTGATAAAAAATAAAAACCTGGATGTGCATAAAGTGGACCTTGATAATCTAATGGAGCATATCTGGTATTCATTCCCTTCATACTGGGATCATCCTTACTTCCTAAACGCATTATATTTTTTTACACTACTTCTCCAGAGCAATTGATATACAAATAAGCATCAGTACTATTTATTACAGGGCAACACGCAGGATAAATACCTGCCTCTTGAGTGACAAACAGATCTAAATATTGCCAGCCTGTCAGGGTGATATTTCTTCTACCAACGTACAGATCACCACAATACATTTCGGGCATGCACCCTGGGTACCCTGTCCCCCTCGGCTTTTTTATAGCATAAGAAAGGTCCAGGATATCCCAGGCCGAATTCACCTTTTGCCTCTACAAAATGGGGTGGACGAACATATGCATAATTCACCAATGATAATGGATAAGTGGTCCATAAACTTGTAACAGAATCAGTGGGATAACAAGCTGTATTATTTACAAAGAATTTCCGGTGTGTGTCTAAGAAAACATTACTATGCATAGTTCTTTTACTACGATCTAAGGAAACAGTCTGATATAAGACACATGATGAGGTAACTCTTGAACACTCCAATGCCCAGAACAGCCCCCCTCCCACCAGGAAAAACAACAATGTGACTACAGCCCAAAACATTTTCTTCCTGAGCAACCATTCAAAACTTTTCTGCCCCAGGCGCAGGGCAACAAAAAACTGTTCATTTTCTACAAGGGGGCGACCAAACAGATACATGCTTACCATGAATTTACAGATGAAATCACAAGAGAAAAAGACATCATATAATGGAACCAATGATGGAAAGGACACTAAAACCAAAAGGAAAAAACGTTGTAAGCCTCCCTGGCAGGCTTCTATTGTCCAATCTTCGGTGGTGCTATTGGCACGTCGCGGTGGAGCTACACTGTCGCAGCTCATCAGCAAATGTTCACTATCCTCAGGATATCCCCTTCTTGGAAAAGTACCCTCAGCTTATCCTGTCCTGCGTCACAGGCAGTGCACCAAATATTCCAATCTCTAGTCTAATGGGAAAATGCAGATACAAGGGGCATTTGAACTAATCTTATCCAATGAAGTTCATCCCTACTACACTCACTTCTCTTCTGCTGCACTACCCTTCTGTCGAGAATGCAAATTGTATCTTTCTACTCCAGGCACTGTCTCATTTCGGAGAAGAATCTGAAATTCAGGGGGTGCTGGGGACTGAGACTCAGGCTCCTTCGGATTAGATAAAGAGGAGACCTGGGCAGCCCTAATTTCTGGGGGGTCTGCCGCATTCAGAATGGCGTTACAACAAACAAATGATGGACGGAATGCTGACAATGCAGACATTCTCCCCCAGTCAAGAGATCTGGGTTAAATCCATCGTTCTTTTGCCCACTACGCCACCCCAGTTTAGACATGGCCATATGCCAATCAGTCTTGACCCTGTGCCTCATGGGAACAGTCCAGCCCGAACTGCCAAGACATGTCTTCCCTGGACCGGAATCAAGCATCCTAGGACCGGTTTCTGGCTATCAGCCGTCATCAGCCAGGATAGCTTAACTCCAGTGGCGTAGTGAGCACGGGTCCCACGTCTGGGAATACCCATCCCACTTAGGGCGAAAAGCGTTACAACAAACAAATGATGGACGGAATGCTGACAATGCAGACATTCTCCCCCAGTCAAGAGATCTGGGTTAAATCCATCATTCTTTTGCCCACTACGCCACCCCAGTTTAGACATGGCCATATGCAAATCAGTCTTGACCCTGTGCCTCATGGGAACAGTCCAGCCCGAACTGCCAAGCCATGTCTTCCCTGGACCGGAATCAAGCATCCTAGGACCGGTTTCTGGCTATCAGCCGTCATCAGCCAGGATAGCTTAACTCCAGTGGCGTAGTGAGCACGGGTCCCACGTCTGGGAATACCCATCCCACTTAGGGCGAAAAGCGTTACAACAAACAAATGATGGACGGAATGCTGACAATGCAGACATTCTCCCCCAGTCAAGAGATCTGGGTTAAATCCATCGTTCTTTTGCCCACTACGCCACCCCAGTTTAGACATGGCCATATGCAAATCAGTCTTGACCCTGTGCCTCATGGGAACAGTCCAGCCCGAACTGCCAAGCCATGTCTTCCCTGGACCGGAATCAAGCATCCTAGGACCGGTTTCTGGCTATCAGCCGTCATCAGCCAGGATAGCTTAACTCCAGTGGCGTAGTGAGCACGGGTCCCACGTCTGGGAATACCCATCCCACTTAGGGCGAAAAGCGTTACAACAAACAAATGATGGACGGAATGCTGACAATGCAGACATTCTCCCCCAGTCAAGAGATCTGGGTTAAATCCATCGTTCTTTTGCCCACTACGCCACCCCAGTTTAGACATGGCCATATGCAAATCAGTCTTGACCCTGTGCCTCATGAGAACAGTCCAGCCCGAACTGCCAAGCCATGTCTTCCCTGGACCGGAATCACGCATCCCAGGACCGGTTTCTGGCTATCAGCCGTCATCAGCCAGGATAGCTTAACTCCAGTGGCGTAGTGAGCACGGGTCCCACGTCTGGGAATACCCATCCCACTTAGGGCAAAAAGCGTTACAACAAACAAATGATGGACGGAATGCTGACAATGCAGGCATTCTCCCCCAGTCAAGAGATCTGGGTTAAATCCATCGTTCTTTTGCCCACTACGCCACCCCAGTTTAGACATGGCCATATGCAAATCAGTCTTGACCCTGTGCCTCATGGGAACAGTCCAGCCCGAACTGCCAAGCCATGTCTTCCCTGGACCGGAATCAAGCATCCTAGGACCGGTTTCTGGCTATCAGCCGTCATCAGCCAGGATAGCTTAACTCCAGTGGCGTAGTGAGCACGGGTCCCACGTCTGGGAATACCCATCCCACTTAGGGCGAAAAGCGTTACAACAAACAAATGATGGACGGAATGCTGACAATGCAGACATTCTCCCCCAGTCAAGAGATCTGGGTTAAATCCATCGTTCTTTGGCCCACTATGCCACCCCAGTTTAGACATGGCCATATGCAAATCAGTCTTGACCCTGTGCCTCATGGGAACAGTCCAGCCCGAACTGCCAAGCCATGTCTTCCCTGGACCGGAATCAAGCATCCTAGGACCGGTTTCTGGCTATCAGCCGTCATCAGCCAGGATAGCTTAACTCCAGTGGCGTAGTGAGCACGGGTCCCATGTCTGGGAATACCCATCCCACTTAGGGCGAAAAGCGTTACAACAAACAAATGATGGACGGAATGCTGACAATGCAGACATTCTCCCCCAGTCAAGAGATCTGGGTTAAATCCATCGTTCTTTTGCCCACTACGCCACCCCAGTTTAGACATGGCCATATGCAAATCAGTCTTGACCCTGTGCCTCATGGGAACAGTCCAGCCCGAACTGCCAAGCCATGTCTTCCCTGGACCGGAATCAAGCATCCTAGGACCGGTTTCTGGCTATCAGCCGTCATCAGCCAGGATAGCTTAACTCCAGTGGCGTAGTGAGCACGGGTCCCACGTCTGGGAATACCCATCCCACTTAGGGCGAAAAGCGTTACAACAAACAAATGATGGACGGAATGCTGACAATGCAGACATTCTCCCCCAGTCAAGAGATCTGGGTTAAATCCATCGTTCTTTTGCCCACTACGCCACACCAGTTTAGACATGGCCATATGCAAATCAGTCTTGACCCTGTGCCTCATGGGAACAGTCCAGCCCGAACTGCCAAGCCATGTCTTCCCTGGACCGGAATCAAGCATCCTAGGACCGGTTTCTGGCTATCAGCCGTCATCAGCCAGGATAGCTTAACTCCAGTGGCGTAGTGAGCACGGGTCCCACGTCTGGGAATACCCATCCCACTTAGGGCGAAAAGCGTTACAACAAACAAATGATGGACGGAATGCTGACAATGCAGACATTCTCCCCCAGTCAAGAGATCTGGGTTAAATCCATCGTTCTTTTGCCCACTACGCCACCCCAGTTTAGACATGGCCATATGCAAATCAGTCTTGACCCTGTGCCTCATGGGAACAGTCCAGCCCGAACTGCCAAGCCATGTCTTCCCTGGACCGGAATCAAGCATCCTAGGACCGGTTTCTGGCTATCAGCCGTCATCAGCCAGGATAGCTTAACTCCAGTGGCGTAGTGAGCACGGGTCCCACGTCTGGGAATACCCATCCCACTTAGGGCGAAAAGCGTTACAACAAACAAATGATGGACGGAATGCTGACAATGCAGACATTCTCCCCCAGTCAAGAGATCTGGGTTAAATCCATCGTTCTTTTGCCCACTACGCCACCCCAGTTTAGACATGGCCATATGCAAATCAGTCTTGACCCTGTGCCTCATGGGAACAGTCCAGCCCGAACTGCCAAGCCATGTCTTCCCTGGACCGGAATCAAGCATCCTAGGACCGGTTTCTGGCTATCAGCCGTCATCAGCCAGGATAGCTTAACTCCAGTGGCGTAGTGAGCACGGGTCCCACGTCTGGGAATACCCATCCCACTTAGGGCGAAAAGCGTTACAACAAACAAATGATGGACGGAATGCTGACAATGCAGACATTCTCCCCCAGTCAAGAGATCTGGGTTAAATCCATCGTTCTTTTGCCCACTACGCCACCCCAGTTTAGACATGGCCATATGCAAATCAGTCTTGACCCTGTGCGTCATGGGAACAGTCCAGCCCGAACTGCCAAGCCATGTCTTCCCTGGACCGGAATCAAGCATCCTAGGACCGGTTTCTGGCTATCAGCCATCATCAGCCAGGATAGCTTAACTCCAGTGGCGTAGTGAGCACGGGTCCCACGTCTGGGAATACCCATCCCACTTAGGGCGAAAAGCGTTACAACAAACAAATGATGGACGGAATGCTGACAATGCAGACATTCTCCCCCAGTCAAGAGATCTGGGTTAAATCCATCGTTCTTTTGCCCACTACGCCACCCCAGTTTAGACATGGCCATATGCAAATCAGTCTTGACCCTGTGCCTCATGGGAACAGTCCAGCCCGAACTGCCAAGCCATGTCTTCCCTGGACCGGAATCAAGCATCCTAGGACCGGTCTCTGGCTATCAGCCGTCATCAGCCAGGATAGCTTAACTCCAGTGGCGTAGTGAGCACTGGTCCCACGTCTGGGAATACCCATCCCACTTAGGGCGAAAAGCGTTACAACAAACAAATGATGGACGGAATGCTGACAATGCAGACATTCTCCCCCAGTCAAGAGATCTGGGTTAAATCCATCGTTCTTTGTCGTTGTCAGCATTCCGTCCATCATTTGTTTGTTGTAACGCTTTTCGCCCTAAGTGGGATGGGTATTCCCAGACGTGGGACCCGTGCTCACTACGCCACTGGAGTCAAGCTATCCTGGCTGATGACGGCTGATAGCCAGAAACCGGTCCTAGGATGCTTGATTCCGGTCCAGGGAAGACATGGCTTGGCAGTTCGGGCTGGACTGTTCCCATGAGGCACAGGGTCAAGACTGATTTGCATATGGCCATGTCTGAACTGGGGTGGCGTAGTGGGCAAAAGAACGATGGATTTAACCCAGATCTCCTGACTGGGGGAGAATGTCTGCATTGTCAGCATTCCGTCCATCATTTGTTTGTTGTAACGCTTTTCGCCCTAAGTGGGATGGGTATTCCCAGACGTGGGACCCGTGCTCACTACGCCACTGGAGTCAAGCTATCCTGGCTGATGACGGCTGATAGCCAGAAACCGGTCCTAGGATGCTTGATTCCAGTCCAGGGAAGACATGGCTTGGCAGTTCGGGCTGGACTGTTCCCATGAGGCACAGGGTCAAGACTGATTTGCATATGGCCATGTCTGAACTGGGGTGGCGTAGTGGGCAAAAGAACGATGGATTTAACCCAGATCTCCTGACTGGGGGAGAATGTCTGCATTGTCAGCATTCCGTCCATCATTTGTTTGTTGTAACGCTTTTCGCCCTAAGTGGGATGGGTATTCTCAGACGTGGGACCCGTGCTCACTACGCCACTGGAGTCAAGCTATCCTGGCTGATGACGGCTGATAGCCAGAAACCGGTCCTAAGATGCTTGATTCCGGTCCAGGGAAGACATGGCTTGGCAGTTCGGGCTGGACTGTTCCCATGAGGCACAGGGTCAAGACTGATTTGCATATGGCCATGTCTGAACTGGGGTGGCGTAGTGGGCAAAAGCACGATGGATTTAACCCAGATCTCCTGACTGGGGGAGAATGTCTGCATTGTCAGCATTCCGTCCATCATTTGTTTGTTGTAACGCTTTTCGCCCTAAGTGGGATGGGTATTCCCAGACGTGGGACCCGTGCTCACTACGCCACTGGAGTCAAGCTATCCTGGCTGATGACGGCTGATAGCCAGAAACCGGTCCTAGGATGCTTGATTCCGGTCCAGGGAAGACATGGCTTGGCAGTTCGGGCTGGACTGTTCCCATGAGGCACAGGGTCAAGACTGATTTGCATATGGCCATGTCTGAACTGGGGTGGCGTAGTGGGCAAAAGAACGATGGATTTAACCCAGATCTCCTGACTGGGGGAGAATGTCTGCATTGTCAGCATTCCGTCCATCATTTGTTTGTTGTAACGCTTTTCGCCCTAAGTGGGATGGGTATTCCCAGACGTGGGACCCGTGCTCACTACGCCACTGGAGTCAAGCTATCCTGGCTGATGACGGCTGATAGCCAGAAACCGGTCCTAGGATGCTTGATTCCAGTCCAGGGAAGACATGGCTTGGCAGTTCGGGCTGGACTGTTCCCATGAGGCACAGGGTCAAGACTGATTTGCATATGGCCATGTCTGAACTGGGGTGGCGTAGTGGGCAAAAGAACGATGGATTTAACCCAGATCTCCTGACTGGGGGAGAATGTCTGCATTGTCAGCATTCCGTCCATCATTTGTTTGTTGTAACGCTTTTCGCCCTAAGTGGGATGGGTATTCCCAGACGTGGGACCCGTGCTCACTACGCCACTGGAGTCAAGCTATCCTGGCTGATGACGGCTGATAGCCAGAAACCGGTCCTAGGATGCTTGATTCCGGTCCAGGGAAGACATGGCTTGGCAGTTCGGGCTGGACTGTTCCCATGAGGCACAGGGTCAAGACTGATTTGCATATGGCCATGTCTGAACTGGGGTGGCGTAGTGGGCAAAAGCACGATGGATTTAACCCAGATCTCCTGACTGGGGGAGAATGTCTGCATTGTCAGCATTCCGTCCATCATTTGTTTGTTGTAACGCTTTTCGCCCTAAGTGGGATGGGTATTCCCAGACGTGGGACCCGTGCTCACTACGCCACTGGAGTCAAGCTATCCTGGCTGATGACGGCTGATAGCCAGAAACCGGTCCTAGGATGCTTGATTCCGGTCCAGGGAAGACATGGCTTGGCAGTTCGGGCTGGACTGTTCCCATGAGGCACAGGGTCAAGACTGATTTGCATATGGCCATGTCTGAACTGGGGTGGCGTAGTGGGCAAAAGAACGATGGATTTAACCCAGATCTCCTGACTGGGGGAGAATGTCTGCATTGTCAGCATTCCGTCCATCATTTGTTTGTTGTAACGCTTTTCGCCCTAAGTGGGATGGGTATTCCCAGACGTGGGACCCGTGCTCACTACGCCACTGGAGTCAAGCTATCCTGGCTGATGACGGCTGATAGCCAGAAACCGGTCCTAGGATGCTTGATTCCAGTCCAGGGAAGACATGGCTTGGCAGTTCGGGCTGGACTGTTCCCATGAGGCACAGGGTCAAGACTGATTTGCATATGGCCATGTCTGAACTGGGGTGGCGTAGTGGGCAAAAGAACGATGGATTTAACCCAGATCTCCTGACTGGGGGAGAATGTCTGCATTGTCAGCATTCCGTCCATCATTTGTTTGTTGTAACGCTTTTCGCCCTAAGTGGGATGGGTATTCCCAGACGTGGGACCCGTGCTCACTACGCCACTGGAGTCAAGCTATCCTGGCTGATGACGGCTGATAGCCAGAAACCGGTCCTAAGATGCTTGATTCCGGTCCAGGGAAGACATGGCTTGGCAGTTCGGGCTGGACTGTTCCCATGAGGCACAGGGTCAAGACTGATTTGCATATGGCCATGTCTAAACTGGGGTGGCGTAGTGGGCAAAAGAACAATGGATTTAACCCAGATCTCCTGACTGGGGGAGAATGTCTGCATTGTCAGCATTCCGTCCATCATTTGTTTGTTGTAACGCTTTTCGCCCTAAGTGGGATGGGTATTCCCAGACGTGGGACCCGTGCTCACTACGCCACTGGAGTCAAGCTATCCTGGCTGATGACGGCTGATAGCCAGAAACCGGTCCTAGGATGCTTGATTCCAGTCCAGGGAAGACATGGCTTGGCAGTTCGGGCTGGACTGTTCCCATGAGGCACAGGGTCAAGACTGATTTGCATATGGCCATGTCTGAACTGGGGTGGCGTAGTGGGCAAAAGAACGATGGATTTAACCCAGATCTCCTGACTGGGGGAGAATGTCTGCATTGTCAGCATTCCGTCCATCATTTGTTTGTTGTAACGCTTTTCGCCCTAAGTGGGATGGGTATTCCCAGACGTGGGACCCGTGCTCACTACGCCACTGGAGTCAAGCTATCCTGGCTGATGACGGCTGATAGCCAGAAACCGGTCCTAGGATGCTTGATTCCGGTCCAGGGAAGACATGGCTTGGCAGTTCGGGCTGGACTGTTCCCATGAGGCACAGGGTCAAGACTGATTTGCATATGGCCATGTCTGAACTGGGGTGGCGTAGTGGGCAAAAGCACGATGGATTTAACCCAGATCTCCTGACTGGGGGAGAATGTCTGCATTGTCAGCATTCCGTCCATCATTTGTTTGTTGTAACGCTTTTCGCCCTAAGTGGGATGGGTATTCCCAGACGTGGGACCCGTGCTCACTACGCCACTGGAGTCAAGCTATCCTGGCTGATGACGGCTGATAGCCAGAAACCGGTCCTAGGATGCTTGATTCCGGTCCAGGGAAGACATGGCTTGGCAGTTCGGGCTGGACTGTTCCCATGAGGCACAGGGTCAAGACTGATTTGCATATGGCCATGTCTGAACTGGGGTGGCGTAGTGGGCAAAAGAACGATGGATTTAACCCAGATCTCCTGACTGGGGGAGAATGTCTGCATTGTCAGCATTCCGTCCATCATTTGTTTGTTGTAACGCTTTTCGCCCTAAGTGGGATGGGTATTCCCAGACGTGGGACCCGTGCTCACTACGCCACTGGAGTCAAGCTATCCTGGCTGATGACGGCTGATAGCCAGAAACCGGTCCTAGGATGCTTGATTCCAGTCCAGGGAAGACATGGCTTGGCAGTTCGGGCTGGACTGTTCCCATGAGGCACAGGGTCAAGACTGATTTGCATATGGCCATGTCTGAACTGGGGTGGCGTAGTGGGCAAAAGAACGATGGATTTAACCCAGATCTCCTGACTGGGGGAGAATGTCTGCATTGTCAGCATTCCGTCCATCATTTGTTTGTTGTAACGCTTTTCGCCCTAAGTGGGATGGGTATTCCCAGACGTGGGACCCGTGCTCACTACGCCACTGGAGTCAAGCTATCCTGGCTGATGACGGCTGATAGCCAGAAACCGGTCCTAAGATGCTTGATTCCGGTCCAGGGAAGACATGGCTTGGCAGTTCGGGCTGGACTGTTCCCATGAGGCACAGGGTCAAGACTGATTTGCATATGGCCATGTCTGAACTGGGGTGGCGTAGTGGGCAAAAGCACGATGGATTTAACCCAGATCTCCTGACTGGGGGAGAATGTCTGCATTGTCAGCATTCCGTACATCATTTGTTTGTTGTAACGCTTTTCGCCCTAAGTGGGATGGGTATTCCCAGACGTGGGACCCGTGCTCACTACGCCACTGGAGTCAAGCTATCCTGGCTGATGACGGCTGATAGCCAGAAACCGGTCCTAGGATGCTTGTTTCCGGTCCAGGGAAGACATGGCTTGGCAGTTCGGGCTGGACTGTTCCCATGAGGCACAGGGTCAAGACTGATTTGCATATGGCCATGTCTGAACTGGGGTGGCGTAGTGGGCAAAAGAACGATGGATTTAACCCAGATCTCCTGACTGGGGGAGAATGTCTGCATTGTCAGCATTCTGTCCATCATTTGTTTGTTGTAACGCTTTTCGCCCTAAGTGGGATGGGTATTCCCAGACGTGGGACCCGTGCTCACTACGCCACTGGAGTCAAGCTATCCTGGCTGATGACGGCTGATAGCCAGAAACCGGTCCTAGGATGCTTGATTCCAGTCCAGGGAAGACATGGCTTGGCAGTTCGGGCTGGACTGTTCCCATGAGGCACAGGGTCAAGACTGATTTGCATATGGCCATGTCTGAACTGGGGTGGCGTAGTGGGCAAAAGAACGATGGATTTAACCCAGATCTCCTGACTGGGGGAGAATGTCTGCATTGTCAGCATTCCGTCCATCATTTGTTTGTTGTAACGCTTTTCGCCCTAAGTGGGATGGGTATTCCCAGACGTGGGACCCGTGCTCACTACGCCACTGGAGTCAAGCTATCCTGGCTGATGACGGCTGATAGCCAGAAACCAGTCCTAGGATGCTTGATTCCGGTCCAGGGAAGACATGGCTTGGCAGTTCGGGCTGGACTGTTCCCATGAGGCACAGGGTCAAGACTGATTTGCATATGGCCATGTCTGAACTGGGGTGGCGTAGTGGGCAAAAGCACGATGGATTTAACCCAGATCTCCTGACTGGGGGAGAATGTCTGCATTGTCAGCATTCCGTCCATCATTTGTTTGTTGTAACGCTTTTCGCCCTAAGTGGGATGGGTATTCCCAGACGTGGGACCCGTGCTCCCTACGCCACTGGAGTCAAGCTATCCTGGCTGATGACGGCTGATAGCCAGAAACCGGTCCTAGGATGCTTGATTCCGGTCCAGGGAAGACATGGCTTGGCAGTTCGGGCTGGACTGTTCCCATGAGGCACAGGGTCAAGACTGATTTGCATATGGCCATGTCTGAACTGGGGTGGCGTAGTGGGCAAAAGAACGATGGATTTAACCCAGATCTCCTGACTGGGGGAGAATGTCTGCATTGTCAGCATTCCGTCCATCATGTGTTTGTTGTAACGCTTTTCGCCCTAAGTGGGATGGGTATTCCCAGACGTGGGACCCGTGCTCACTACGCCACTGGAGTCAAGCTATCCTGGCTGATGACGGCTGATAGCCAGAAACCGGTCCTAGGATGCTTGATTCCGGTCCAGGGAAGACATGGCTTGGCAGTTCGGGCTGGACTGTTCCCATGAGGCACAGGGTCAAGACTGATTTGCATATGGCCATGTCTGAACTGGGGTGGCGTAGTGGGCAAAAGAACGATGGATTTAACCCAGATCTCCTGACTGGGGGAGAATGTCTGCATTGTCAGCATTCCGTCCATCATTTGTTTGTTGTAACGCTTTTCGCCCTAAGTGGGATGGGTATTCCCAGACGTGGGACCCGTGCTCACTACGCCACTGGAGTCAAGCTATCCTGGCTGATGACGGCTGATAGCCAGAAACCGGTCCTAGGATGCTTGATTCCAGTCCAGGGAAGACATGGCTTGGCAGTTCGGGCTGGACTGTTCCCATGAGGCACAGGGTCAAGACTGATTTGCATATGGCCATGTCTGAACTGGGGTGGCGTAGTGGGCAAAAGAACGATGGATTTAACCCAGATCTCCTGACTGGGGGAGAATGTCTGCATTGTCAGCATTCCGTCCATCATTTGTTTGTTGTAACGCTTTTCGCCCTAAGTGGGATGGGTATTCCCAGACGTGGGACCCGTGCTCACTACGCCACTGGAGTCAAGCTATCCTGGCTGATGACGGCTGATAGCCAGAAACCGGTCCTAAGATGCTTGATTCCGGTCCAGGGAAGACATGGCTTGGCAGTTCGGGCTGGACTGTTCCCATGAGGCACAGGGTCAAGACTGATTTGCATATGGCCATGTCTAAACTGGGGTGGCGTAGTGGGCAAAAGAACAATGGATTTAACCCAGATCTCCTGACTGGGGGAGAATGTCTGCATTGTCAGCATTCCGTCCATCATTTGTTTGTTGTAACGCTTTTCGCCCTAAGTGGGATGGGTATTCCCAGACGTGGGACCCGTGCTCACTACGCCACTGGAGTCAAGCTATCCTGGCTGATGACGGCTGATAGCCAGAAACCGGTCCTAGGATGCTTGATTCCAGTCCAGGGAAGACATGGCTTGGCAGTTCGGGCTGGACTGTTCCCATGAGGCACAGGGTCAAGACTGATTTGCATATGGCCATGTCTGAACTGGGGTGGCGTAGTGGGCAAAAGAACGATGGATTTAACCCAGATCTCCTGACTGGGGGAGAATGTCTGCATTGTCAGCATTCCGTCCATCATTTGTTTGTTGTAACGCTTTTCGCCCTAAGTGGGATGGGTATTCCCAGACGTGGGACCCGTGCTCACTACGCCACTGGAGTCAAGCTATCCTGGCTGATGACGGCTGATAGCCAGAAACCGGTCCTAGGATGCTTGATTCCGGTCCAGGGAAGACATGGCTTGGCAGTTCGGGCTGGACTGTTCCCATGAGGCACAGGGTCAAGACTGATTTGCATATGGCCATGTCTGAACTGGGGTGGCGTAGTGGGCAAAAGCACGATGGATTTAACCCAGATCTCCTGACTGGGGGAGAATGTCTGCATTGTCAGCATTCCGTCCATCATTTGTTTGTTGTAACGCTTTTCGCCCTAAGTGGGATGGGTATTCCCAGACGTGGGACCCGTGCTCACTACGCCACTGGAGTCAAGCTATCCTGGCTGATGACGGCTGATAGCCAGAAACCGGTCCTAGGATGCTTGATTCCGGTCCAGGGAAGACATGGCTTGGCAGTTCGGGCTGGACTGTTCCCATGAGGCACAGGGTCAAGACTGATTTGCATATGGCCATGTCTGAACTGGGGTGGCGTAGTGGGCAAAAGAACGATGGATTTAACCCAGATCTCCTGACTGGGGGAGAATGTCTGCATTGTCAGCATTCCGTCCATCATTTGTTTGTTGTAACGCTTTTCGCCCTAAGTGGGATGGGTATTCCCAGACGTGGGACCCGTGCTCACTACGCCACTGGAGTCAAGCTATCCTGGCTGATGACGGCTGATAGCCAGAAACCGGTCCTAGGATGCTTGATTCCAGTCCAGGGAAGACATGGCTTGGCAGTTCGGGCTGGACTGTTCCCATGAGGCACAGGGTCAAGACTGATTTGCATATGGCCATGTCTGAACTGGGGTGGCGTAGTGGGCAAAAGAACGATGGATTTAACCCAGATCTCCTGACTGGGGGAGAATGTCTGCATTGTCAGCATTCCGTCCATCATTTGTTTGTTGTAACGCTTTTCGCCCTAAGTGGGATGGGTATTCCCAGACGTGGGACCCGTGCTCACTACGCCACTGGAGTCAAGCTATCCTGGCTGATGACGGCTGATAGCCAGAAACCGGTCCTAAGATGCTTGATTCCGGTCCAGGGAAGACATGGCTTGGCAGTTCGGGCTGGACTGTTCCCATGAGGCACAGGGTCAAGACTGATTTGCATATGGCCATGTCTGAACTGGGGTGGCGTAGTGGGCAAAAGCACGATGGATTTAACCCAGATCTCCTGACTGGGGGAGAATGTCTGCATTGTCAGCATTCCGTACATCATTTGTTTGTTGTAACGCTTTTCGCCCTAAGTGGGATGGGTATTCCCAGACGTGGGACCCGTGCTCACTACGCCACTGGAGTCAAGCTATCCTGGCTGATGACGGCTGATAGCCAGAAACCGGTCCTAGGATGCTTGATTCCGGTCCAGGGAAGACATGGCTTGGCAGTTCGGGCTGGACTGTTCCCATGAGGCACAGGGTCAAGACTGATTTGCATATGGCCATGTCTGAACTGGGGTGGCGTAGTGGGCAAAAGAACGATGGATTTAACCCAGATCTCCTGACTGGGGGAGAATGTCTGCATTGTCAGCATTCTGTCCATCATTTGTTTGTTGTAACGCTTTTCGCCCTAAGTGGGATGGGTATTCCCAGACGTGGGACCCGTGCTCACTACGCCACTGGAGTCAAGCTATCCTGGCTGATGACGGCTGATAGCCAGAAACCGGTCCTAGGATGCTTGATTCGAGTCCAGGGAAGACATGGCTTGGCAGTTCGGGCTGGACTGTTCCCATGAGGCACAGGGTCAAGACTGATTTGCATATGGCCATGTCTGAACTGGGGTGGCGTAGTGGGCAAAAGAACGATGGATTTAACCCAGATCTCCTGACTGGGGGAGAATGTCTGCATTGTCAGCATTCCGTCCATCATTTGTTTGTTGTAACGCTTTTCGCCCTAAGTGGGATGGGTATTCCCAGACGTGGGACCCGTGCTCACTACGCCACTGGAGTCAAGCTATCCTGGCTGATGACGGCTGATAGCCAGAAACCAGTCCTAGGATGCTTGATTCCGGTCCAGGGAAGACATGGCTTGGCAGTTCGGGCTGGACTGTTCCCATGAGGCACAGGGTCAAGACTGATTTGCATATGGCCATGTCTGAACTGGGGTGGCGTAGTGGGCAAAAGCACGATGGATTTAACCCAGATCTCCTGACTGGGGGAGAATGTCTGCATTGTCAGCATTCCGTCCATCATTTGTTTGTTGTAACGCTTTTCGCCCTAAGTGGGATGGGTATTCCCAGACGTGGGACCCGTGCTCACTACGCCACTGGAGTCAAGCTATCCTGGCTGATGACGGCTGATAGCCAGAAACCGGTCCTAGGATGCTTGATTCCGGTCCAGGGAAGACATGGCTTGGCAGTTCGGGCTGGACTGTTCCCATGAGGCACAGGGTCAAGACTGATTTGCATATGGCCATGTCTGAACTGGGGTGGCGTAGTGGGCAAAAGAACGATGGATTTAACCCAGATCTCCTGACTGGGGGAGAATGTCTGCATTGTCAGCATTCCGTCCATCATTTGTTTGTTGTAACGCTTTTCGCCCTAAGTGGGATGGGTATTCCCAGACGTGGGACCCGTGCTCACTACGCCACTGGAGTCAAGCTATCCTGGCTGATGACGGCTGATAGCCAGAAACCGGTCCTAGGATGCTTGATTCCGGTCCAGGGAAGACATGGCTTGGCAGTTCGGGCTGGACTGTTCCCATGAGGCACAGGGTCAAGACTGATTTGCATATGGCCATGTCTGAACTGGGGTGGCGTAGTGGGCAAAAGAACGATGGATTTAACCCAGATCTCCTGACTGGGGGAGAATGTCTGCATTGTCAGCATTCCGTCCATCATTTGTTTGTTGTAACGCTTTTCGCCCTAAGTGGGATGGGTATTCCCAGACGTGGGACCCGTGCTCACTACGCCACTGGAGTCAAGCTATCCTGGCTGATGACGGCTGATAGCCAGAAACCGGTCCTAGGATGCTTGATTCCAGTCCAGGGAAGACATGGCTTGGCAGTTCGGGCTGGACTGTTCCCATGAGGCACAGGGTCAAGACTGATTTGCATATGGCCATGTCTGAACTGGGGTGGCGTAGTGGGCAAAAGAACGATGGATTTAACCCAGATCTCCTGACTGGGGGAGAATGTCTGCATTGTCAGCATTCCGTCCATCATTTGTTTGTTGTAACGCTTTTCGCCCTAAGTGGGATGGGTATTCCCAGACGTGGGACCCGTGCTCACTACGCCACTGGAGTCAAGCTATCCTGGCTGATGACGGCTGATAGCCAGAAACCGGTCCTAGGATGCTTGATTCCGGTCCAGGGAAGACATGGCTTGGCAGTTCGGGCTGGACTGTTCCCATGAGGCACAGGGTCAAGACTGATTTGCATATGGCCATGTCTGAACTGGGGTGGCGTAGTGGGCAAAAGAACGATGGATTTAACCCAGATCTCCTGACTGGGGGAGAATGTCTGCATTGTCAGCATTCCGTCCATCATTTGTTTGTTGTAACGCATTCAGAATGGCATCGCTTTCTTCCTCTGTCTGCGCCCAAACTAGTTGAGCATCAGAGAATGGAACAAAACATATAACTTTCTCCCACTCATGGTCTCCAATACCCTCACGCAACCAGCTGTCGTAGGGAAGGGTTAACAGCACCCGTCTGCAGAGAGAAGCATGAATCCAGTGCTTCCGGCCCTCCGCTCTTACCGCCGTCCTCATTGTGATGGGGACCAGATAGGGTCCCTTCCATCTTGGTTCCAAACTGTCTCGTCTCTGGAAGCTTTTCACTAGGACGTAATCACAGGGCTGAATGGTGTGCCCGGGCCCCTCAGGTGCTGGAGGCAAAGCTTCATGTATCTGTTGGTGAACAGAACGCAAGCTTTTAGTGAGATCATAAAAATAATCAATAAGCAGAGGGTAATTGATTTCAGAAAACGTCTTTGGTCTGGGGACACCCCACACATTTGCTGGAGGGACAAAAACCACCTCATAGGGTGATAATCCTGTTCTAGAATGGGCTGTCATTCTGGTGGACAACAGGGCAAGGGGTAAGGCATCTGACCATTGCAACCCAGTACTTTCCTTAATCTTTGCAAATTTTTGCTTGAGAGTACCATTGTACTTCTCAACTAAACCTACTGACTGGGGGTGATGAGCTGCATGACATTTTTGCTTGATGTGCAAACCATTGCACACCAGTTGGATCACTTTTGTATTGAAGTGACTTTCATTCCAAATCAAACGGGGCAAGCCGTAGCGCAGGAAAAACTCCTTAATAAGAACCTTTGCCATTGCCATGGCAATGTTTTCTTTCGTTGGGTAAGCCTCAATCCATTTACTAAATACACAAACCACCACTAGTACATATTTCAGATTATTAATTCGCTGTAGCTCTATATAATCCATCTGTAGTACCTCAAAAGGGAAAGAAGGGGGTGCAAAATTTCCAGGAGGTGTAGGGGTACCCTTCCGAGTATTGTGTTTCAAACAAATCATATAGTGTTTCACCAAATGAGCAGAAACCATTGAAATATTGTCATTTTGCCAAACAGGATCTAGCAATTTGCAGATTCCTTTGGCGCTAATATGAGCCAGACCATGCGCCATGGTAACCACGGGAAATACATATGCATCAGGTAGCATCCATCTCTGTTTCTCTGACTTATCAGTCCAGCATCCTTCATCATCTAGATGCCCTGTACTCTCCTGCCACACTGCCAACTCCTCCACTGTTGCCTCACTTTGGGCCCGATTCACAGAACTAACTTAAGACAAATCCTAAACTTACTACCATTTTGGTATTCACAGAAGGTACTTACTCATTTTGGTATTCACAGAAGGCACTTACTCATTTGGGTATTCACAGAAGTTAGGAGTCCTAACTTTAGGACCCCTAAATGCCTTCGGTGAATACCGAAATTCATAAAGTTAGGATTTTTCTCAGTTTAGGAGTAGTAAAGTTAGGACTCCTAACTTTAGGACTCCTAAATGCCTTCTGTGAATACAGAAAGTGTTAAAGTTAGGATTTTTCTCAGTTTAGAAGTAGTAAAGTTAGGACTACCAACTTTAGGACTCCTAAATGCCTTCTTTGAATATCGAAAGTCTTAAAGTTAGGATTTTTCTCAGTTTAGGAGTAGTAAAGTGAAGAACTCTAACTTTACTACTCCTAAACTGAGAAAAATCCTAACTTTAAGACTTTCGGTATTCACAGAAGGCATTTAGGAGTCCTAAAGTTAGGACTCCTAACTTCTGTGAATAACGAAATAAGTAAGTGCCTTCTGTGAATACCAAAATGAGTAAGTGCCTTCTGTGAATATCAAAATGGTAGTAAGTTTAGGATTTTGTCTTAAGTTAGTTCTGTGAATCGGGCCCTCTGCATTTCCCTAACACTCTCCAACGAATTTTCAAACATAGTAACATCTGGTACCCATCTAGCAAGTCCTACCACAAACATTTTCGTCATTCTCGACCTGGCTGTCTCTTTCGCTATCAGATCTGCAAAGGCATTTCCCCTCCCCGCGTCATCAGTAATTGCTTTAGGAGCACTACATTTCACTATTGTCAGTCGCTTGGAAAGAGTCAAAGCTGTCAAAAGCATCTCTATCAACGGACCGTGTTGTATCTTGGTCCCATGTGAAGTCAAGAATCCTCTCTTTGCCCAGAGGCGTCCAAAATTATGGGCCACCCCAAAGGCATACTGGCTGTCAGTATAGATATTGACAGTCAGCCCTTCACTTAATTCACATGCTCACAAAAGAGCTATTAGCTCCGCAGCTTGTGCTGATTGATAAGGAACACGCGATGTCTCAACTACAGTGCGCAGCATAGTAATAGCATACGCTGCTGTAGTGGTGCCATCTGACAATTTGAAACAAGAGCCATCGACATATAATTCCCTTTTAGGGTCAAATAATGTTAATTCATAACCAGTCTGACAAGCACTGGTAAGGTGCTGCGTCTTTGTTTTGTTCAAAAGTACATCCACAGCATGCAGTAACATTACTGTGAGATCATGATTAAGGACGAGCCCTGGCGATTGTCAAATAGAGACCGCCACAGCAGTGGCGGTTCTTAAACAGCTCGGGAGGGCTCTGGCGACAGGATCAAGCATAGCAGAAAAATACACACACAGCCTCTGCTTACCTCAAAAGGCTTGTGTTAACACCAAAAGTGCACACCCAGCCGTTACATGTACGTACAGCACCAAAGGCTTCTTATAATCAGGCGTACCAAGCACAGGTGCAGAGCAAAGCACAACTTTTAATTGTTCAAAAGCATGCTGACATTCATGCGTCCAAGGCAAAGGTTCATGCACATCTTTAGGTGTTAAGCGAAGCAGAGGCTGTATTAATAAAGAATAAGTGGGTATCCAGTGCCGACAATACGAGGTGATGCCTATGAACGCACACACATCCCTCTGATTCACAGGGGCAGGCATCTTTACAATGGCATCAACTCGTTGAGGTGTTAGCCTCCGACCCTCCTTTGACAGCAGGTGACATAAATAGGTGACCCGCTGTTGACAATATTGGAACTTGGAAAGGGACACTTTATGTCCGTTATTCGCCAAATGCATTAATAATTGTACAGTGGCATCCCGACAACCCTCTTCGGTATCAGAGGCTTTTAAAAGGTCATCTACGTACTGCAATATTACATTACCTGCGGGAAGAGAGAGAGAATCCAATTGACTTTTCAAAGCTTGGCAATAAATACTAGGACTTTTAGTATGCCCCTGAGGAACTCTCCAGAATTGGTAACTCCTGCCGGCCAGAGCAAAGCCAAATAAATACCGGCTGTCTGGATGAACAGGAATACTAAAGAAAGCATTTTTCAATTTAGCTGTGGAAGGAATCATTGTCAAAAGGACGGTAATATCAGGGAATACAGGAAACTGAGGGACAGCTATTCTATTTATTTCCCGCAAATCAATCACAAAACAATAAACATCAGGATGTGCATCAGGGGAATCCACAGGTACCTTTTTAAGAACTGGAAGAATAGGGCTATTGCACACATTCGCTACTGTCTCCTCAATTACCCCCAATTTGATCAAGTCCTGTATAATCTGCATCAAAGCCTGTTCCCCAACCTGTGATATTTTGTATTGGGGAATACGAGGGCGCACAGCATTATCCTTGACCTCTATAGAAACCGGTGGTACCTGTAACAACCCGACATCTGTATCCCCTGTGACCCACAATGAGGACGGCACATCTTTAAATTCAACAGGAAGCGGCGCATCTTTCACCAATCACAGTTTTACACTAACCACATTAGATCCAAGAGTCATATAAACACCATCCAGGGAACAATAAATGGTGGCATGTAACTTCTTCAAGAAATCCAATCCTAATAAATTTTCCCCACAATTTGCCGTCAACAAAAATGGGGAGTCCCCAGTAAAAGGACCAACAGTCAAAGCAAGAGGTTGGGAAATGGGGCACACAACCGGTACGCCTGAAACCCCTACTGAGATATTATTACGGCCAGATAGGGCTGCCCCGGGGACCAGCAAACGAGAAACAGAGCAATTCATTGCACCTGTATCCACCAAAAATTTCTGTGCCGAACCATGCAAATCTGCCGTGACCTAAGGACTACGCAGTTCTACAGGAATTTGGACTAGTCCCTCACCCTGGCCCTTACTGTCCTAGCTATAAGACATCCCTGGTGCTTCATCCAAATCATAATCATTATGATAGTACTGCCTTCCCCGGGGGTCATCGAAATAATTCTGATCTGAACGACACCCCTGAAGATGCACCAACTTGAGCCTCATTCCCACCAACATCCCCACGGCCCCTTCCACCTGAACCCCGCCCCCTGGGTACTGCAAGTTTCTGTAACAGATCCAGACACTCGCTTCGCCAATGTCCCTCCTTTTTACATTACGCATACTGATTGGGCCCCAGGGGCGCACCACCCCTACCAGCAGCCCCTGACCTTTGAGCCAGACCAGTACCTCAGCCCCTTCCGGATCCCCGTGCAACCTGCTGTAGCAACACCCTCGTCTTCAAATCCTTACTCTTCTTCTTGTCCACCTTGTCCTTTTCCTCATTTTCTCGATGCTCATAATACTGAGCCATACTCAATATCACTGAAGGGGAGGATGTAGTCCAAGTACGCTCAGAAGCTTGCAGCCGAGCCGCAATTTCAGGAAGCAAATACGTGACAAACCAGTTGACAAATAAACAAACCCTCCTTCGACTGACAAATCCTGCCCACTGAAATCCAAAAACACCCCTTCAAATCGAGTTAAAAAATCAAACACTCTCTCCTCTTTCTTCTGACGACATGCCGTCAACTTGTCCCAATCCACTCGTCTAGGTGGGATGAGAGAATGCATATAGGTAATAATGCGGCTTGGCAAAGCCAAAATTTCAGCCTTAGGCTTCTCACCAGCCTTCCTCTCCTGATCCCATGCCCTAATCTCATTCCAAGTGCCACCCAGCTACGCTACATGATCCTGCATATGCACCTGCCACCAAATGTCCACTGGTACCAAAAGCCCAAAAAACATCTCAATGTCTGCTAAAGTCATAACTGACGAGGAGGCGGTCTCTGTCAATTCTTATAATATGCGGTAGGATTTTTCCTAGGTCCGGCAACTGACTCTTAAGAGCGAGCACCTCACTTCTCTTCTATGGGGTATAGACCTACTATTCCTGAAAATGAGCCTCTACACGCTGCTGAATAACATCTCCTATTTGATTACGCTGATCTGGAATCTCGGGGTGAAAAACAGGATGCACCTCTCTCATTGAAAATTGGGACAGAGTAGTCAGGGTTTGGTGACATAATCTTTTCCGATAACCAAGAAGTATCCCAACATTATTGAAAAATGCTACAGGGGCCATGTCAGCTGAATAAATATGCTCTCGAATGTCATAAACAATTCGAGGAGCTGTACCACCAATATATTGTTCCCGCAAACCAATCAAAGTAGCTAACATATGCTGAAGGGCATGTTGCTGCACAAATGACTCAAAATCTTTAATCACACGCCATATATCCTCCACAATATAAATCAGACTCCGAGCCCATTGCGCTGCCTGATTTACCACCATCTTTTTCTCCTCCTCAGTCACATCAGATCTAATCAATACCCGCTCCAGTCACTCCCGTGTTGCCGCCCAATTCCCTGCATCTGATCCACGTACTAGGTGACAAGGTTAACAATGGCTGAGTTATGGGTGTAAGAGAAGGGGAAGAAACATGAACAGGAACAACAGATGCTGCGGGGGTGCCTGCAGTCACCACAATCGCAGCTTCCGAAACTGGAGAGGCAGGCAGGGCTGGAGCAGAAGTAGTCGAGTCTGCAGAAGGACCAGAAAAAGGCAGGGAAGCAACAAGGGACTGAATCGACGGAACAACAGGATATATTTTGTGCGGGACATAGGGAGGATTCCAGCAGATCCTCCACAAAGGGATCCTCTTCCTCTCGAATAACATAGGACTTATTACATTGTAATCGAAACTTCCTATCTGCACATTCAATACCTGTCTCTCTTTGTTCTCTGTCATAAGCTACAGCCTTCTGAACCACTGTCTGCATTGTTTTCTTCCTAGACCCCTTCTCAGCCCGTATACGCCGCTGCTTAGCTTCCTTCTGCCATACCTGCAAGGTATCAAACATCAACTGCCTACTTCTCCTAGCAAACAATTTTTCCTGCAAATAATTCAATTTTTGTTCATCAAAAGTACCATCCAGTGCCCACTGAAGCTCAATATTGTCCCTAGTATACTTATGCCATAATGTACGGAACATAATACGGAGCTTGACATACATCTCAAAACTCAGAGTGCCTTCTGGAGGAGCAGGCTGCCTTTCCTCCAGCCGATGCTCAGCAGAACAACGGCGGCACCCCAAGCACAACACTTTACTCCAACAAGGCATTTTAGCATCAGACGCAGTCACTCTCTACCCGATCAACACACACGCACACAATCAACACACACACAAACAAAGAGCTCTCAAAAAGCAGTCCTCAGATCGCACCAAGACAAGTCAGTCCACAGACTGCACCAAGACAAGATAGGCTCTAGCCCCAGTCCTTTTCAAGAATAAACCAAATTCAACAAGTGGCCTGGGAGAGCATTCGAACATGCTCTGTATCACAAGGGTCCACAGACCCACCAAGTTAATCAAGACAGCGCTGCATCTACCAAAAAGCCTAAATAACTCACCTGGTGCACACAGGTCAAACAAGATGATTCTCCACTGCCGACTCTTCAGACCAAAACGGTCAGATCCAAGGGTTTTGCCTTTTCAGGACCCCAGCCGAGATGACCACTAGACGAGGAGCCGCCCGATCAGACAGGTGGGGCAGCCGCAAGAACCAGGCTCTATCATATGGGGATCCCCGATCCTCCCATCAGACTGGACGCAGCCCCGACCCCACACAACCCGACTACGGGTGGGATGGGTCACCTGGTGAAGTCCCTGTTTGTGCCAACTAAAGGAAGGGGCCCATTAGGGTCACCCGGGTCACTCTCGACCTCCTATATCCTTCAAAGAAACGAAGAGTCGATGACGCAGTAGAAAACACCAACAGACTAGTTTATTCACTAAATACACAAACATATGGGAACAACGACAAATATCGTGGCCTTATCACTCCTAATAGATGCCGCCAAATCTGCCAACCACCCACTCTATGTATGCTTCATTGACTTCACCTCCACCTTCGATAACATCAACAGAAATACACTATGAGAGAAGCTGTCCAACAGAAAAATTCCATCAACCTTTCTATCGCAACTGATGCTACTACATATGGACACATGGGTGCAAATCAAGCTGGGATCAGGCGACTGCTTTTCAAGGAAAATACAGATGACCGTGGGCCTTAAACAAGGGTGTGTTTTAGCCCCGACCCTTTTCAACATCTTCATGTCAGACCTCTCACCCGAGCTAGACGACTGCAATTCTCATGCCCCTAAGCTAGGAGGTCTCAACCTCTCAAATTTAATGTATGCGGATGACATTGTTTTAATCAGCCGTACGCCAATCGGGCTACAACATCTAATTGATGCAACAAATAAGTACTCTGCAACAAATGGCTTAAGAATTAATGACTCCAAAACAAAAGCGATGAGAATAAACTCTAAGAGGTTTATGCCCAGGTTACTCTGGCAACTGGGAAGATTATCACTGGAAATTGTGGACGAATACATATATCTGGGTGTAATAGTTCACAGTAAAGGGACATTCCAACCACAGAAAAAAGCAGCAGCGAGGAGAGGGATTGCAACAGTGGTCGCATTGAAAAATCTCAAATTGAAAACGGCTGGCCGCAGCTTCACCCCTCTGCTACAGGTGATCCAAGCTACACTTCTACCGGCCATCTTCTATTCAAGTGAAAGCTTGCGAGGCAGTGATACACGGACCTTGGATAATACAGTTGCCAGGGCAATGCAAATGATATTTAACCTCCCTAAGTATACATCTCAGGCACAAATAAGGCTTTAATTTGGCCTGAGGAACCAAAGAATTGCACGAATGAGTGCAGACGCCAAATGCTGGCATAAAATACAGGGAGCCGAAGCAACAACAATGGATCACTATCTCTGGATGGAGCTAGAAAGGAAGAAAGGAGCGCAGCTACCATCTACCTACAGCAATCAATAGACACCCTGGATCTACAAGATCTTGGGGAAAGCACTGGATTGCACAACACGTTTAAACAACTGGTAAACAAATCAGTAAGGATCATCTCGCAATTAGAGGATAAAGCAACGCTAACCAACAGGGCCCATGGCTGGACTGTCATTCAAAGCTACACCAGTGGCTCCCACCAAACCTATCTAGGCGACTGCTTCACTTGGATTATGAAGGAGAAGTTCCTACGACTACTGTTGGGCATCCTTCCATCATTACATCATCTGCCCCCATGGAAACACCCTCAAACAATAACTATCTGTCGCCTATGTGGGGATTCAAAAGAGGATATTCTTCATCTAATATGAATCTGCAAGGAACTGGATAAGGAGCGCAGATCCCTAATAAAACCTGCCATAAAGGAAAAGGGAATAAGAACATGCAGGCAGGCAGTTAAAGCATGCTTCGACGGCAAAAATATCCAACTAGCGTGTCCCATTGTCAAATTTCTAGATAAAGCAGGAAAAAAGATGAACTCTAGTAGAGAGTAATGAGATGAAGACATTTTAATGCCGTACCTAAGACTCACTGCCTTTTGGCAAGAAACAATGGAAAACCAGCATTATTTGAAATCATTATAAACGCAAAACTTTGAACTCTTCTATCTTATATTTTATTTTAGCAGATCACTTTTTAAACCTGGAGGCTTATGAAATGAAACACGCCACTCCACAAACTAAGCCCTGACCTTTGATCACCCGGCTGTGCCTATTTTACCACAACACCCCACATCCTTTTTAAACATGTTTGTACATCTGAAACTGTTTTTTTCTTTCGATACATTGATTTTATGGTTGCAATGGTTTTAAGTAATCACGAAATAAAGGCTATTATTATTATTATTATTAATAAACAATGACACTTGAACGGCCAACACCATTGACCTATACGTCGAGTGGCTGGACGGTTATATATAAGCACCTTCATGGGGTCCCACCCCTGCTGGGGTGGGTGAGCCGGGCAGAGGACAGGTGGGGACGGGGGCACACTGGTCTTACAACAGAGGTCTATGTTCACCGGAGTTCTGTAAATACAGACACGTGTTCGAAGTGTGGAGGTAAGACACGTGTTCGAAGTGTGGAGGTAAGCACATGCTCACCCAGGGTGGAGCTATAGTCAGCAGGAGAGTCAGTGATCAGGTCCCATTGAGAGGGGTAGAGGTAAGGTGGGGCAGAATCCCATGGGCAAAGGTGCTTACTCCAGTAAAGGTGGAGAGGTTTCGGCATTGGCCCGAGTTGCTGGGGTCACAGGCAGAGCGGGATTTGTTACTGCCCAGGTTCTGTTTGGTGTTCATTTGTGTTATGAAGGCCCCCAGGGTACACCAATGGGCAGACAATTTGAAGTCAGTGAGAGGTCAGGAGGAATTGATATTGATTCATCACCCTTCATGGCCAGAGGGCTTGTCAGTGAACGATTTAATTCCTGAGGCATTCAGCAAGGTACATTTTGCATCTGTCCACATGGCTGTTCAGCTGGTGAATGTTGGTGGCTGAGACACTTTGATGAGAGAGAATGTGGCTTAATGGCTAGGGTGGTTATCCTCGGAGCTAGGGAACTGGTGCGAGTCTCGGACACTCAACATTCTGTGATTCTGGGTAAATCACTTAATCTCCCTGTGCCTAACAAAAAATAAACAAATGTGTCCATCTTTAACGTCACTGGTGCTCATGTAAAGCGCTTTGATACCTCCGGGTCTAGTTTGCGCTATATAAACCTCCACTAACAAAAAAAAAATGGTGAAATGTGATGTAAAATCGGCTATTTGGCTATTGCCAGTTCACACAGCAGAATACAAGGTTTTGGGCATTCAGTATGGAGGTCAATTCTTTGTTTACAAGTCGTTGCCTATAGCCTGTCAGTTTCATGTTCCTTGTTTGAAGCTTTCAGTTCTTTCTTACAAAAATTGCTTACACACGTGACTGGTAAAGACATCATGATGCACTACTGATTTTTTCATTGTCGGTGCAGCAGATTCGCAGGATTGTTAGGACAGTTTGCTACAGTTCCAGGAGTCGATGGAGGATGTGTGCGTTCCCTTGGCTCCTGAAAAGACAGTGGAGCTAGTGGAGGTGATTACCTTTTTGAGGGTGGAGTTGGACTTCCTCTGGATGGAAATCAGGTAACAAGGGGAGAAGATGCTGCGCTGTTACAGCTGCTGGACAGGATTTTGGTAAGGGCAAATATCAGGTGAAGGACATAGAGATTTAGCTTGGCCATTTGAATCAATCAATCAATCAGAGTTTGTAAAGTGTGTCTACTCACCTGTGAGGGTCTTAAGGGGCTGTGGAGTCAGCAGATCAGATTAACTGCTGAGTTCATCTGAAGACCCAGATCGTGAGGTCCTTCCTGAATTAAATTAACGAGGTGGATGGGCATGGTGTTCCATGTCTTGGAGGTGAGGTAGGAGAAGGGCATTCCTCCAGTCCTGTTCTTGCAGATTTGTGGGACGGTAGCCAGGGAAAGTTGGGCAGAGCGAAGGTGTCTGTTGGGTAAGTGAAATGTGAGGTGGTAACTCAGGTAGTCAAGGGCCTTGTATGCTTGAGTGAGTATAAAGAAGAGCCGTCCATAGGTTTCTTTAAACGTAGTTTTATTCCTAAAGCATCTCCAGCACGGAGCAGCATCCAGTAGCTACCGGTGCTCTCCACCAACTGTTCATTCCTAGAATACTCATCAAGAGAATTCTACGTATTAGGCAACAATCACTGTGACATTTCCACACACCTCTCCCCTTTACTACAGGACAATGGGGCATATTCTCGAGGAGCTATCGCTGAGTTAACACCACTTTATCGCAGCCAAAGTTGCGATAAATATATCGCCCCATTCACAAGCTGGTGTTAACAGCCCATAACACCAGTTTACCCGCGATAGCCACAGATGACCCCGGCAACTATCGCTAATGAGATGCAGAGTAGGCGTTACCGTGCCAAAAGCCGTGACAACACCACTCCGCAACATTCTCAATGACCAGCCAGATTGGCGATACGAACTCAAAACAGGCGATAAGGCGCGTTAGCAGCAGGAAACTAACACCTATTCTGACCTGGTGTAAAGTCGGATGGCAGCCTTCACCACAAAAGGGAGCCCAGCCCAGAACCACACCTGAAGAACAACAGATGCCATGGAGCCACTGAACATGCGGGCCAGACACCCAAGAGGGCACCAACACCCGCCGCCACCACCCCCATGACAATGACATTACATTGTGCTGTGTACAGCAGATGCGGACATGTCACCGCAGGGCGCGGGTTAGAGCTTGGAAATGTAGCTTTGCCATCACCCACTCAATTCGTAAGGGGAGTGGACTGGGCCATCGTATATAGAGCCAACGTGGGTGTGTGACTGATATTTGCGTGCCCCTGGGCGTGGTTCTGTACTGGGAATGTGCATCTGCATGTGTCTCCATGGCAGTGTGGGTCTCCTTTGTGGGGTGTAGGTGGTCCCTGAAGGATAATAGATACCCACGCATGTAATCTAGTTCGCCTTCCATGGGTTCGGACCACAACCGCACCTGTTCGGCCTCCTCCTTTTGGCGTTCTGACACCTGGTATTGGGGTGCCACGTGTTGCTCGGTGAAGTGTTGTGAGCCAGCCATGCTTGTGGGTGCTTCATGCTGTGTGGTCTGTTGCAGGGGCTGGGTTCTCCTCTAAGTAGCTTGGCTGCCCTGGTCCTGGTGGTGGGTTGCGTGGGATGTCCATGTTGTAGGGCGTCGGTGTCGAAGGTGTGGTGGTCCTCTCCAGCATCACTGATGTGTGGTCTTCTGTGCTCTGCTGGAGGTGTTGTGTGTCCCTCTGCAATGTGAAGGGGAGATGCATGTTGACATTGTCTTGACATGTATGTGGGCGCATTGTTCTTGTTTACATGCAGACTGTATGACAATGTACATTGTGAATGTTTTGGTGGTACAGGATTTAGATGTGGAATAGTGGACATTTGGACTACATGACGGATGTGAGGTTGTACGCGTAGATTTCCATTTCACAGTTTCCAGCTCTGCCAGATGTAGTATGCCTGTTTCTGCGCGTGTGCGGAGCCAGTTGTGTCCTCTTTTCTGCAGTGTTGGGGTTGCACATTTTACCACGTTGTAGTCAATGTGGATGTGCTGTTATTGCTATGTGTGTGTGCTGCAGTGTGCCACAGGGATGAGGGACATGATCCTGGGTCATTGTATGTGTGCAGTGTGCTATACTTAATTTTGCATGTGTGCCATTGTGCCCGTCTCCCCTGTCCCCCTAGTCCCTGGTTGTTACTCACCCGGTTGTTGTGTCAGTTCCTCCCGAGCTGGGTCCGCACTCCCGACTCCTTGCACTGTCTCCACACTGTTGACTGTGGCCTCCGTTTCCTCCAGCTCCTCCTGTAGCGCAGGACTCCCACCTTCTGTCGCCATTGCTGCATTCCTGTTGGCAGCGGCTTTGTGCCTGGTTTAGATTTTCACATCATGCCAGCACCTCTTGGCCTCCTCCATTGGCCTCCTGGACACTTCGACTGCATTCCCGGTGGTCTAATTGTGGGTCGGTTGATGGTTGTGTTCTGTCACCTCTGTGACGCTGATCTGGTTTTGCTGCGGACTGCACCCTGTCTTCCTCTCCCTCTTCTCCTCGGCCTTCCCTGAGCCCGTTGTTCCTTGCTGGTGGTCTGTGGGGCTTGTGGGGTTTGCGTTGGCCTCTGCGCTCGGTCAGGGTGCATCCATGTTGCTACGCACTTTGGATTGTTTCTGGTGTGTTGTTTTTGTAGCTTTTATAGTGCATTTTCCCGCAAGACGCGTGGGATTTGCAGGCCTGCAGCTGGTTTTTGCAGCTTTTTGTATCGCGATTGGCTTCATCACAGCTTTTTTTGCATTTGTGTTTCGCATTTTTGCACGTGGCGTTGATTTTAACTAGGCCATTTGACGCGTTATCTGGTGACTATCGCATGGTACCGCCGTATTGGGAATACTTGATTAACACGGCGTAAATTCCCCGTGATAGACTGCGATGTTGAAGGTTGCATTAAGTTACTTTTGCAATGGTTATCACACGTTCTTGAGAATATTCCCCGATAAGTAGATGCCAAGCAACGTAATACAATAACACAAGATTTCGGGCAATGACAATATCGACATGAAAATCATAAATTGTGCAGTGAACAGTTAGGATCATAAGTTATGAAAATTCCTCTCCAACAATGTGTTAATAATACATAAAATGATTGTAAACACGTCTGATAAAAATATAAACATCACAAGTTACACATTATTATGCAAGGTAAAACTTCAGGGTTCACATACTTTGCACATACTTCTCAAACTTCATGTAGACCCATCATTCAATATTACCACATTTCTTTTAACATCTTTAACCTGGAAAGGTCCTAAATATTTACTTTCACCTGTGCGAACCCACTCATTCTTGCTTACTACTATCCAATCACCTACTTGGACCCATATATTCTTCACACCGGTCCTCAAGTTGTATACTCTTTCCATTTTCTTTTGTCCTTTCTCCACTATTCCTTTCATTTCACTACGATCAACCCAAACCTTATCTTTTTTGCTCAACCTCACATGATTTTTTTCTTTCCTGTCTCTCTCCCTTTTAAGGATACAAATAGGGGCACACCTATTGCAGAATGTGGAGTAACTCTATGTCTCCACACCATCCTTCTCAACTCTTGTCTCCAGGGTATACCAAGTGATAGTTGAATGTTATCCATTATAAGACGGTTAACCCTTTCTACTAAGCCATTCGCCTGTGGCCTAAAGAAAGCTACTTTCTCATGAGTAATTCTCATTCTTTTCAAATAATCCACCATCTCCTTAGAGACAAATTGTACTCTATTGTCAGACACTTTCACCAAAAACTTTTATCACATTTGCAGTGTTCATCTTACCCATTTTCTCCAGCACAAATCATCTAGAATGGCCATCCACCAATACAAGAGTGAATCTGTCCTTACATCCCAACTTTCCCACCGGTCCAATGAAGTATATAGCTAACCTGTCCCAGGGTCTTGATGGAAACTCAGTGCAAACCAAAGGTGGTTGCCTCACAATTTTTGATTTGTCACTATTGGCACATATTTGACAATCTTTCACCAAGACTTCTATGTGACTATCCATCCCGGGCCACCAGAACGATTCTCTGACCCTACGCTTGGACATACCACATCCTGGATGCCCGTCGTGAGCAATGTCCAGAATCCGCTCGCACACTTACTTTGGAGGCACTAACTGCCACCTCCTTTTAACTTTTCCTTCACTTATGCTCAGCTCATCTCTTACTTTAAAAAACTGACTCAACTCGTTATCTTTGCCATCTTCAAGATTCCAACCTTGAACAATTTTCATCTCCACTCTTCATAGTACAGGATCCAGTTTGCTTGCTCTTTCCCATTCCCCACTGTATTAGGCTGTTTCACCTCTGTCACGCTCATCTACAATGTCACTACAAAGCTCATCACAACTTTCATAGGCATCCTCGATAAATAATCTGCAATTACGTTCTTCTTACCTTTTACATACTCAACTTCAAAATTAAATTCCATGACAGATAGCAATCACCTTGATCTGTGGGGTGTCACACTTCCTTCCAACCCCCTTCCTCCTTTAAATATACATACCAAAGGTTTATGATCTGTACGGATTTTGAAAGGTAGACCCCACACATAAAATTTAAAATGATTTATGCCCAAACAGGCCAAAGCTTCCCTCTCAATGACCGAGTACGACCGCTCAGCACCCTGTAGCCTCCTACATGCAAAGCCTGTAATACATTCCTCTCCATTCACTACTTGTGATAGCACCACTCCAATTTCCACTCCACTGGTATCAGTGGTCAGATAAGTCCTCCCAGAGACCTCAAAACTCCATGAAGGGGGTGCCTTAGAAATAGCTTCCTTGATTGACTCGAATGCTCGGTTGCAATCATTATTTCACACAAACACTATATTTTTTTCATCAACATTCTTAAAGGCTCCACAAGGTCTGCAAAACCCTGAACATATTTAGCACAGTACTCTGCAAGTCCTAAAAAGTACCTGAGCTCATCCTTATTTCGACGGCCCAGACGCCATGGTAACAGCTCGTATAATGCTTTTCTTGGGTCTTATTCCATCCGCTCTCACCGCATGTCCAAAATAATCCACTCGCTCCTTTCTCACTTGAGATTTCACCTTTTTATTGTAAAACCATGTTTTTTCTAATCTTCCCATCACTTCCCCAAACATTCTATCGTGGTCATAAGTATAATTTCCCACAATCAAGATGTCATCCTGGAAACAACACACTTGTTTCATGTCTCCTAAAATGTTTTCCATTACCCTCTGAAAAACAGAAGCAGAGGCCAACGCCAAACCAAAAGGCATTCTCTTTTACCTGAATGCACCTAAAGGGGTAACGAACGAAGTCAAATAACAGGACTCTTCATGCAGCTTAATCTGATGATATGCAGCGGACGTATCTAGTACACTAAATATACATTCTCCACCCATGATAGATAATAGCTCTGATATGTTTGGAAGCATTTGTCTATCAACCCAAATGTTCTTATTTGGGTCCCTCAAGTCTAAATAAACACGAATCTTTCCTCCTTCCCTTCAGGCTATCACAATTGGAGCTAACCATTCTTATGCGTCAATAGGCTCTATAATTTCTTGTTTCAATACATTCTCTATTTCTTGATGCAACGGTTCTAACAATACATTTGGAACATTTCCCATTCTGTGTACTATCGGCTTCACATCATTTTTCAAAATAATCTTACGCGAAAACCCTTTTAAAGAACCTGATTTGGAGTCAAACACCATGGGATATTTTCTGATCAAGCAAGCACATCATTTACTTCCTCAATACTCACTTTTTCCATTACCATCTCTTTGGCATTGGGAACTATTATAATATTCAAGTCCTTCTGGTGACACGACCCTAAAAGATCAAATCCAAAGTCCGTGATATAGACTCTTCCCTTGACAGCCTCCCCTTCGAACCTTATTGTCATCCAACACATCCCATTTATTTCTATTTTTTGTCTGCGTAAGCCACTGCTCGAATGTGTGGAGCACACAGAGATGGACCATTCCCCATAGGCCAACTCCGTAAATAAGACTTGTTGGAGATAAACTTCCAGAAACACCTTTATGTCTTTTCCTTCAAAAGAGTCATTACAATGGGGTTTCTGCAATTTGTCTACACTCTCCATTTTCACATTAGAATCTAATTTTTCTATATTTACATCACCACAATTGGAATTTTTTGTAAAATCATCAACTGTGAAAACAATTTCCTGTACATTTTCACAAATGTCGTCAACTTCTTGCACTTTACTCTTTTCTGGTATCTTGGTCCGGCACACTTTCGCATAGTGCCCTCTCTTTTCCACAGTTTGTACACAGTACACTTCTAGCCGTACAGTTTAGGCTAGATGCAATATGCCCTGGAGAGCCACAACGAAAGCACTTAAAATCCCGGACTAGAAAACTCCTTCTTTCAACTTGTGACCTCCTTAAATCATTGCGTGAGCTAATGTTTTTTTTCAATTTGTTTTTCAACGACTTCATCTTTTTCATGTTTTACAATAGTAGAGTTCTCCATTTCCTTAAGCCACAAGAAAATATGCTCCATCCCTTTCGCTATATGAATAGCTTCTTCTAAAGTGTGTTCTCTCATTAACAACTTTTCTTTTACCCTTTTACTACTAGTAAAACAAACTATTTGATCCCTTATTAAAGTTATTTAACTGTTCAAATTTGCACGTTAAAGCTACACCTCTTAGAGTAGACACATATGAGGCAATATCTTCATCATCCCTCTGATTTCTACTAAAGAACTTATGGCGTTCCAACACTACGTTGGTTTTGGGTGTAAAATGCAATTCCAGCATTTGGATGGACATATCATAAATATTATTAGTTTGCCCATTACCCATTTCCAAAGAAATTTCCGATAGCTCCTAATAAACCCTCCTTCCCTCAACACCAAGATGAAGAAGAAGTATTGCTTGTGGTCTCACAGGACCATACTTGTCCCCTCCTTTTGCTAATAAATAAGGTTTTTTTTAAATCCACTGTTAACAGGGTATAATTGGCTCCCCTGGTGTTGTTAGGAAAGGAGGTGGAGAAGAAATGCTTTGATCCAACAAGGTTCCTGTAAGAGAACATACATTTTTTGTTTTTTAACAAAAATCTAAAGTATTAAATTAAAATGAATAGTCAAAATAACAAGCTAATACAATAAACCATAGAAATTAACTGCTCCTTGGTTGGAGTTTGCATTCTAGTTGTTCAATGTCGTATTCCTGCTTCTCTTTCAGTTGTTCTTAGTTCTTAGCTTTACTTGCAGACTTCCAGAATGTGCAGTCCTGAAGATAAGTAAAAGGTCTTGTAAAGATGCTTCCATTCCTTGCTTGTATTTCAATGTTTATTTGTTTCTACTTTGTATGGTATCACAATAAGCATAGAGTTTTTGGTTAACCTGGTAATTTTCTCTCCCTCTTCCTTTTTTTTTTTTAGTGTTTACTTATATTCTTTACTTTTGGTTAACACGAAGATTCAGGGCGTGTCACAAATTGCCATCTTTTTTGTAGCAGACGGTACACAAGCGTGAGCTTCAGCAAATGGGGATTTATAAATAAACCAATCCTTCCAGAATGGTGGCATGCGCTGGTGCTCGAGAGCGATGGTTGCTAAGCTACGCAACTTGCAACCGTGGCTTTCGTGGAGAGTGTGCACGAGCTTCAGCGTGCGTCAATTACACCAGTTCATTGGTTGCTACACAAATCGTAATGCTTCGTATGCTATAGTTTCCGTGATAAAGTATGCACGAACACCAGCGTGCATCAATTAAACTCTCAACGAACCATACGCTGGCAATTATTAAGTAATATTAACTTGCGTAAATGTCAAATTTTGCATACAAGATATCGGCAGTTCTCTTATCTTTCCACAAAATTGCCTCTTTGAATGAAGTTTTTACTCACAATGACGATGTTGTTTTAATCTTGAAATCTTCGCTGAAGCAATCACCATAAACATTCCAGGGGTAGAGATGCCAGTATGTGCCCCCTGCCCCCTGCGCAGGAACTTGTCGCCATGTAAAGAAGAGCCGTCCATAAGTTACTTTTAACGTAGTTTTATTCGTACAGCATATCCAGCACGGACCAGCATCCAGTAGGCATCGGTGTCCTCCACCAACTGTTCATTCCTAGAATCCTCATCAAGAGAATTCTACGTTTTAGGCAACAATCACTATGACAGTGAGGAGCTTGAAGGTTATTTTTCTGTCGTCTAGGAGCCAGTGGAGGTTCCAGAGGTGCTGAGTTATGTGGCTGCACCGGGGTATGTTGAAGATTAGTCTTGTTTCAGTGTTCTGAACATTCTGGAGGCTTCAGAGGAGTTTCTGGGTGACACCGGCGTAGAGCTGCTGATGACGGCATGGGTAGCTATCTTCCTGGATTCGGTGGGGATCCAGCTGAAGGCCTTTTGAAGCAGGCGGAGTGTGTTGAAGCAGGCTGAGGAGATGATGTTTATCTGACGGTCCATTGTGAGCGAGTTCAGTACGATGCTGAGGTTTGGTGCATGGTTCATGGGGTTAAGGGAATTTCCTAGAACAGAGGGGCACCAGGAGTCATTCCAGGCGGAGGGAGAGGGTCCCAGGATGAGTAATTCTGTCTTCATCCAGGCAGTGATGGCTTTCATTTCTTCGTGGAAGTTGTTCCTGGAAACAGTAGGTTCTTTGGTGAGGGAGAGGATCATTTGGGTGTTGTCAGCGTAGGAGAAGATGTTGAGCCTGTGGTACCTGATGATGGCTCCGAGGGGGGCTATGTAGATGTTGAAGAGGGTGGGGCTGAGGGAGGAGCCCTGAGGTACTCCGCAGCTGATCCTGAGAGGTATGGTGGGAATCTAACCCGCTGTGTTCTGGCAGTGAGGAAGGAGCGGATCCAGTTGAGGGCCTTGTCTTGTATATTAGCGTCAAGTAGTCTTGTGCGTAGCGTGCGGTGGGAGATGGTGTCGAAGTTCGCTGAGAGGCCCAGTAGGTTCGCGGTTTTGCCCTGGTGGAGGAGGGATTAGGGAAGTTGGCAGGTGTGGCATTTTGGGGAAAAATGCTGTGGGGATGTGATCCGTTGGCTAGAGAAATGGTGAGGAGGAATCCTGGAGGGGTAATCTCGAGAGAGGGGCGCTGGGGCAAGAGTGAGGCACCCCATCACGCTAGACATTTTGAAGCGGATCATACATGCTGCCACCGGTGTGCAGGGATGACGGAGAGGCAGTACGTTTTGTTGTGATCATGGTTTGGTTATTCTTTGGTGCTTTTCTGGTGGCGGAGTTGGTTGGTTACAAGTTGCAGGCAGGAATTCGGTGGCTGGATGTTCACATGTTTTCAGGGGTAGTTCAAGTGCGACTTCCTAGATCCAAAATGGATCAGTCTGAATGGGATACATGTGTGACAATGAGAGTATACCCAGATGCACACATTTGTCCTTGAGAATGGTGGAGACAACTGATTCAGCTCGGAGGAGGTTTTACAGAGATTTTTCGACATGCAGATGGCACACATTCTTTGGAATCACACGTTTTGGGGTTGAGGAAGGTGCTCCGTATGTTGGGTTATGAGGTGGCGGGTTTTGAAACACGTTCCTTTAGTATTGGCATGGCTATGGAGGCAGAATCCAGAGGTTGGATGGAGGCCGACATTCGGAGAGTGAGGTGTTGGCATTTGGCCTACTATCAGTGCTATTTGCATTTGGACTGGGTTTTCAGTGATGTTCATTAACATGAGTTTTTTTTCTCCTGTGTTGCATTGGGGCGCCAGCAAGGGGCCATATTGAGGTTTGGATTTGTGGGCACTTGGTGAGGCATGCTGACAACAGGTTAGGAGGATGTGAGTTGTGGCAGCCTGACACTGTCGTTCAATTGAAATGGTTTGGCAAAGGTGGCATGTGGTGGCACGAACTGCTGACTGAATTAAATTCTCTTGTGCGTGGTCTCTCTTGCCGGGACATTTTGATTCTGCACCTGGGAGAAAAAGACGTGGTCCATTTGAAAGGTTTGGCTTTGATAAAAAATAATCAATGATCAGTTAGAGATCAAAGTGTCCTGGTCAAGCACCAATGTGGTTCTCAATGAACTCATGCCCAGGAGATCTTGGGGGGGTGGGGCTACAAAACCAGTGGCTATTGACAGAGCTCGGCAGAAGGGAAATGGAGAGTTGTGAAACTTTTGCAAAACGGAAGGCTTGTTTTCATGGAATACTCTGACATATGATACAAACAGTGGGATTTTTTCTGGAGGATGGGATCCATCTGTCTATTTATAGTGTGGAAGCATACCCTATGCATGTGCAGAGCATTTTGGCAGGGCTGCTACATTTACCAACAGGAATGTAAGCCTTTATTGAGGGGACAGAAAAACTCAGTGGTGTTTCTGGTGGAGGGTGTACATAAGTATTAAAGTTATTACAACAAAACGTTGGTCAGGTTCAGACCCAGTTCAGATTTCGGAGGGGAGGGAGGGAGTTGGAGGAATGGAACAAGAAGACAGCAGTGGTGTAGGCATGAGGTTGGGATGCGGAGAGTAGAATGACGAGAGTTGTGATTGGATTTTGGTTGTATTGGTTTGTGGAGGGTTGTTTAGGGGTGGGGGAAGTTGAGTTTGGATAGTTATAAAATGTATAGTGAGGACTGGTTGTCTTAGTATGCAAGGTTTTAGAGCCAAGATTTGTGATCCTTTATGTAACTGTTTCATTAAAGCAGCCTTTTGCACACCGTACAGTAGTCAGTCGTTCTTGGATGTGCCATTCTGCATGATGTGGGTTTTGGGGGGTGGGAAGAAGGCCCTACCCCGGGACGTTTGGGTGGGTGGCAACTTCCAAGGGCAAGGGGCAGCATTGATTGGTTGGGGGGCACGTGGGCAGAGTTTTGACTGGTAGTTACAGACTGGTAAATGGTTGCAGGGTGCCATTTAGATTTACGGGCACTTCAGCTGGCAGAAACAGTTTTAGGAGGTTTTTCCCACTCACTCTGTTTTCAATTTAATGAGGCAGGCCATTCAATCAACCAATCAGGATTTATAAAGTGCAGCTAATCACCTTATAGGGTATCCAGGCACTTGCAGGTCACGTAGGCTTGTTTTAACAGCCAGGTCATGAGGTAAATTCGGAATTCTAGAAGTGAGGTGATGTGCTGAGGAGCTTTGCTGCAATGTGGGAGAAGAAGAATCCTCCACTTCTGCTTCGGTAGATGCGGGGATTATGGGAAAGTGAAAGGAGGTGGAACGTTGTCTTCATGACGGTTGGTGGAAGTTTGGCGGTGTTAATGTATGATGGTCCTTGGTTGTGTAGACCCTTGTGTGCATGGGTTAGCAGCTAGACTTAGCATCTCTTCTGTACAGAGAGCCAGCGGAGTTGCCTGAGGTAGGGTGTGATGTGTGTTCATCTGGGAAGCCCGAGGATGAGTCTGGCTGTGGTGTTTTGTATGGTCTCAAGACTCTGCAGGAGGAGTGCGATGATTCCTATGTAGAGGGCGTTGCCATAGTCCAGTCGACTGGTGATAAGAGCCAGTGTCACAGTGTGTCTCGTGTGTAGGGTTATCCACTTGAAGATCTAACGTAGCATGCGCAGAGTGAAGAAGCAGGCAGAGGAGACAGCGTTGATCTATTATTTCATGGTGAGCCTGTTGTCAATGATGATTCCAATGGTCTTGCCATGGTTGGAGGGAGTGGATGTGGGTCCTAGGTCTGATGGCCACCAGGAGTTGTTCCATGTGTAACTGCTGTTGCCAAAGATCAGTATTTCCTTCTTGTCTGTGTTCAGCTGCAGGCAGTTGCTCTTCATCCAGCTGGTGACGTTTGTCATGCATCTGTAGAAGTTGTTTCTGTTGGTAGTGGGCTTGTTGGTGGGTGAGAGGATGAGTTGGGTGTTGTCTTTGTAGGAAATTATGTGGAGACCATGGGATCTGACGATGTTGGCCTGCGGGGTCATAAATGCATTGAAGAGGGTGGGGCTGAGGGATGAGTTCTGAGGGACACTGTAGGTGATCTCCTTGGGTTCAGAGTTGAAAGGCGGGAAGTGGATCCTCTGGGTTTTTCCGATGAGGAAGGAGGTGGCACATCTGACGCGTTCCCTTGGATGCTGATGTGGTGGAGACTTTCAATCAGCGTGTAGTGGTATACAGTGTTGAAGGCTCCTTGGTCGAGTAGGGTGTGAATGTCATTGGTTTACTGTGATCAGAGCGATGTTTGTTCTGTGATTGCTATGGAAGCTGGATTGTGGCTTGGGGTTTGAAGTTTCTGTATATGGTTGCGATCTTGTGGAAGAAGTGCCCGAGGTTGTCGCACAGCTTCTGTGAGGCCATGATGTTGTTTTCGCTGGTAGTTGGATTGGAGGATTCCTTAAAAATGTTGAAAAGTTCCTTGGTGTTGGTTGCGTTGTTTTCGATGTGTGCAGCAAGAGCTACCTTCTTTGTTGCCCCCAACAGGCGGCGGTAGAGGTTGAGGGAGGTCATGAAGGCTGCCCTGCCAGAGGTATCCTTGCTGGAGCACCATCTCCTCTCAAACTGTTTGCTATCTCTTTTCACCTTTGTAAATGTTTGGGTGTGTCAGCTGGCCTTTTAGGAGGATTTTTTCTGAATGTTGCTCTTGATGGGGACGATGCTGCCTGCACAATTGATGATCCAGACATTGAAGTTTTTTAGTCCCTGTTCAAGGTTGGTGCTTGTAGCAGGGTTGAAGGTGTTGAGGGTGTTCGCCCAGCTATTCTCTGAGATTTTGTTCCACCTCCAGTGGGGAGCGTTGGTCATCTTGGGGGTGGTGGTATAAGGGCTGGAGATGCTGAAGTGGATGATGGAGTGATCGGTCCATGTGAGTTCTCTGACATGGTTGTATTTGACACGGTTGCTGGAGGTGAAAATTGGGTCCAGCGTGTGTCCTGGGGTTGTGTGGGGTCATGGATGATCTGGGTCATTCCAAGGCTGCTAATACTGTCAAGGAGGTGTGCGATGTTTTTGTTGGTGGAGTCGGCGGTATGGAAATTTAGGTTGCCGTGGAAGATGTAGTCCTTTGAGCTAGGACTGCAATGAAGTATGTGATTCTGTTGCAGGAGCTGGAGTGTGGACCTGTAAGTCGGTATGCAAGGGTGCCTCTGATGGTTATCTTGTCATCCATGTGAAGTTGAGATGTTCCATGGGGTGGTGGTGTTATCAGTGGTGTTGGTACACTGTACGGTCTCTTTGTGTATGATGGCCGTTCCTCCTCCTGGCTTGTTGGTGCAGTCCTGGTGAGTGATTTTATATCTGTCTGGAATCGCTGTGACAATGTGTGGGGCAGATGATGGGTTGAGTCAGGTCTCAGTGAGGAAGACGATGCTGGGTACAAGGTTGGCGATGAGGTCCCATAATTCAGTGGAATGCTTGCATAGCGAGTGTATGTTGAGAAAGGCACATGCGAGTTGGGGTTTTTGTTCAGGTGGTGTCTGTGGTATGTTTGGGTTGGGGGTGGTCAGTGGGCTGGTGTGTGTGCAGTGGCAAGTGAAGTGGCAGAGAGTGCAGGTGAAAGGTCCTACCAGGGAGCGTGGGTCAGTATGGTGGCAGTGTATGTTGTGACGTCCGGGGTTGAGGGTGTAGAGCTTGGCAGCCCTAAGGAAAATGGGATGCTTTACAAAAAGAAAAATGAAAAGATTTCCTGGGACCACTGCCTGCTATTAAAAAATGCTTTTACAAACATTCACAAAGGGAAATGGGTCCCTTGAGTATCCCTTCCCCTTTGCGAATGGTTTACCACCAACTTGAAGTTGGTGGTAAAATGCGAATGTTTTGCGACCGCATTCACAGTTACAAAACATTCATACATACCACTGCGATTTGGTATTTCATAGGGACGCCCTAAACACACCTCTTTCAAATACTGAATCGCAAACCCATTTTGTGATTCCTTAACAGGTTACTGAATCGCAAAGCAGGGTTTGAAACAAATAAGAAGCCTTTTTTGCATTCGCAAATGGGCCGATTCTGCTAATCAACCTGTTTGCGAAAGCAAAATTGGTTGATACATGTGGCCCCTAGTGCTGTGCATTTTTTTATTCTGGGAGCTGTAGTCCTTTGTCCACCTCAACCACTTTATTGTTCAAGATAAAAATGAAATGAGAGTAAACAATGAGCTGGAACATGGCATCCACAACATTTTGAAATCATTTGACAACCTCAAATGAAAGAGAAAAACATTTTACTTATTATTATTCATGTAACATCATCGCCCTGTTTTTTTTTAAAGTTTGAAAACATTATTGAATACAACATTGAAAACACAATTATCATAAAGATGGTTTGCAAAATACAGCAAACATTGATGCCAGAAATAGAAAAATTGAAAAATTGAAAACATGAAAATACATAACGCAAAAGACATCCATTGCACATTGTTCTTTCCTAACACGTATTAGTTTACAAGGATTACTTTCTAAAAAACAGAGGTTAATGAAAGGGAAAACAAGGGTTAAGATGGGGTGTGGGAGAGATAGGGGTCATGGCACTGGGCGAAGTCCAGGCACAAACCAGATGGGCACAGACAGCCTTACCAGTTGCTCGCCTTCGGGGGCAATGGCACGCATATTGCACTGCAGCCTGCATTAAATAGGTACTGGGGTGGGTGGGGCTTCCGTTGGCGGAAGAGCAGTGAGTGAGAAACCTGGTTGGGAAACCCCCTCAGCGGGAAAACCCAGGCAGCTGCGGTGTCACTTGATCAGCATGGAACAAGTAGGAACTGTAGGCCATAGGCAAGGGGCAAGCTAGGTATCCAGGGAGGTGCGCGAGTACCGCTTGCTATTTTGTTTGATGTCACTGTTGATAAGTAGGTGCATTGGTGGGTGTAGATACATTTTAAAGTTATTGCAACAAAACATTGGTCAGGTTCAGACCCAGTTCAGATTTCAGGGTGGGGAGGAGTTTCAGGAATGGAACAAGTTAACAGAAGTAGGGTAGGCATGAGGTTGGGAATGCGGAGAGTTGAGCGACGAGAGTTGTGATGGGATTTTGGGTGTTTTGGTTTGTGAAGGGTTGTTTAGGGGAGGGGGGAAGTAGTGTTTGGATAGTTACATCTGTATAGTGAGGACAGATTGTTTTAGTATGAAAGGCTTTAGAGTCAAGGTTTGTGATCCTTTGTGCACCTGTTTCATTAAAGCGGCCTTTTGCACACTATAAAGTAGTCAGGCACTCTTAGATGCGCCATTGTCCTATCCATTTTCGCTCTGCTGCTACAGAGCTCTCCTTGTTCAAGGCGCCATCCATCATTCAACCTGAGCAAGGTGCTGTGAGGGTGAGAAGATATGGGACACGTCTACACGAAGGAGCTACATATACCCCTCTATACCGCTGCTGCCTTGCTGTGGCAGTTCTCTATGTCTGGGGAAGCTGATACTGCTGCAGGATAGGCTGTTATTTATGATAGACGTTTCACTGCTTGGTCTGCTGCCTGTTCAGTACCTGGCCTATGGGAAGAGGGAACGCTTGCACTGCTTCTGTACAGGTATGTCTAGTGTGTGAGGGGCACTTGCACTGTGTAGAAAGACAACTCTATGCCAGTAGATGGAAAGAGAGCAGTCAAGAAAAGTCTAGTGTGTAAAAGAATCCTGCATTCCCAAAGCTCATGTTGTACATGTTCTCTGGGTCTTATGAAGCTTGAGGGAACCTTTTCACTATAAAGAAAAGACTAAAGTATACCCATTGCCATTCTTTCTTCACAGACTCAAACAATGCCCACAACAGATCCATGTAACACAATAATATAATCACTTATAATAATTCAAGGTTGAATTCAAAAGATTAAACTACAGTGTGAGAACTTTATGTTCCTGGATCGCAGGTTTATACTTCGGAGGTGTCCTGTTACGATTTCCATTAAGTATTTTTATCCCACGTTCCGACAGTCTGTGAGTCAGCAGGTGGTTCGGATTTCCCCATTGCTGAGCGCCATATGACCTGATTAATGTCTGCTTGAAGCAGGTCTATTTCATTATTTTCACTTTGCTATTTTTTACTTCCTACTATACTACCTGGTGGTTATAACACGCTTATAAGAGAGTTTTGCAAAGTTACTTGTAAAACGTAAATCATCAGCTAATTCCAATAGGGTTACCAGAGACCTGTTATGTAGGACACAGTTTGCTAGGGCCAGATGAATGGAGACACCGTTTTGCGATTACCTAATTGCGAATCTTTGAAATTCTTAATTAGGAATTTGCAAAACAGCATGTATGAAAGTGTGTTGAACACTATACGATTCCCAGTGGTTCGCAAATTACTGACCCTATGAATATTAATGAGGTAGGTCTCAATTTACGACCCTTCAGATATCGCAAAAATCAAGGGTCAGCAGACCACCATGTCTGTGATTGCTTTTAAATAAAACAATCTTTTTTTTTGTAAAGCAGCCCTAAGGAAAATGGGATGCTTTACAAAAAGAAAAATGAAAAGATTTCCTGGGACCACTGCCTGCTATTAAAAAATGCTTTTACAAACATTCACAAAGGGAAATGGGTCCCTTGAGTATCCCTTCCCCTTTGCGAATGGTTTACCACCAACTTGAAGTTGGTGGTAAAATGCGAATGTTTTGCGACCGCATTCACAGTTACAAAACATTCATACATACCACTGCGATTCGGTATTTCATAGGGACGCCCTAAACACACCTCTTTCAAATACTGAATCGCAAACCCATTTTGTGATTCGGTAACAGGTTACTGAATCGCAAAACAGGGTTTGATACAAGTAAGAAGCCTTTTTTGCATTCGCAAATGGGCCGATTCTGCTAATCAACCTGTTTGCGAAAGCAAAATTGGTTGATACATGTGGCCCCTAGTGCTGTGCATATTTTTATTCTGGGAGCTGTAGTCCTTTGTCCACCTCAACCACTTTATTGTTCAAGATAAAAATGAAATGAGAGTAAACAATGAGCTGGAACATGGCATCCACAACATTTTGAAATCATTTGACAACCTCAAATGAAAGAGAAAAACATTTTACTTATTATTATTCATGTAACATCATCGCCCTGTTTTTTTTAAAGTTTGAAAACATTATTGAATACAACTTTGAAAACACAATTATCATAAAGATGGTTTGCAAAATACAGCATACATTGATGCAAGAAATAGAAAAATTGAAAAATTGAAAACATGAAATTGCATAACGCAAAAGACATCCATTGCACATTGTTTTTTCCTAACACGCATTCGTTTACAAGGATTACTTTCTAAAAAACAGAGGTTAATGAAAGGGAAAACAAGGGTTATGATGGGAAGAGAACTAATGACAATTAAGTAAGCAATATAACATCACAGAGTATTAACTATGGACTTGACTAAAACATAAGAAAGTAAAATATATTAATATTAAGTAGCGAAAATATTCCAGGTAAGGGGTGCCACTGGCTGCCTCTTGTGTTGCGGTGGGGAAAGAGGGGGAGCACGGGCAGTGGCGACTCCTCCTCTAAGGTGGAGGAGCGTTGCCCCACTGCCAGGAGCAGCAAAGAAAGGAAGAAATAAAATGATAATAACAGAAGCTTAAGCCCAGCCCCCTGCAGCCAACATCGCTACTGCACATGGCCTTCTGTCTCACACAGTGGGGGTGCAGATACAGTGGCTGAACTCTGGCCAGACCCTGCACCCAACCCCTCCGGAGACGACCAATTGTCGCTGCGCAAAGCCAACAACTGTATGCAGTGGGGGTTGGTGGCAAGGCCTGGCCAGGGTTTGCTACTAACATCCTGTGTACAGCAAACCCCTGCTGCACATAGCCTTTGAATTTGTACGCCGAGGTCAGTTGCAGGCCTTGCCTTTCGCCAGCCACTGGACCCAATCCTCTGTATTCAGCCAACCCCTGTTGTGCATTTCCTTCACAGTGCGCACTAAACCTGCATTCTATTCTCCCTTCTTATAGTTGTTTTGGATACTGTTGAGTGCACCAGGCAAGCTTCCCCCATATAGTGGAGCATTACACAGAAGTTTACTCGGGGAATCTTGCACAGTACCATGGGTCCATGGGACGGAAACCTATACAATGGTTTCCGCATGGGGAGCCTTGCAGTTTTCCTGAAGAGTACTACTGTACTCAAGTTTTAATTTATTTTATTTTTATCTTTGCGGGGGTCACTCTGGGTCCCTCAACAAGTATGCTGGGATCATGATGTCCCTGGCCCACTCCCGTACTTCAGGACACAGTCCTGTAATGGTAGCTGCAACATTTTCGTCTTAGGTGTGGCCTGCCACTCAAATCACACTGTACTGGAGTACCGGTACCTGTACCATTGTACCGAAATGGCAGATGGGAGAAAAAGCTTTCTTGGCCAGTCAGAAGACCCTATATTTGAATTTTCCAGAACCACAGGACTCTTGTGGGAACAACTGCCCAAATATACCTAACATTTTCTGAGCATTAACCTATTAATGCCCAACCAGAGCCCTTTTAGGGTCTCACCTAGGCACCGCATGTGCTGTCTCTTTGAGACATGCTGTATCTAGAATATGGGCTTCATGAACCACCCATCTTTTTCAGTGGTTCTTCTTACTGGCCTTTGAAAATGCCGGCTTTTGATTGGTGAACACACTTAGTAGTCCCTCCTTTTAGGCTTTTGTATCCTCCCATGAGGACTGCCCCTGTTACATATATTATTTCACTTGTCCCATTATAGCAACTGCTAAAGGAACTTTTTTTTACTTGACTAAGAGCAGTACACACAAGGGAGCGCTCTGTGTTTTCACTCCTCTGAGCTTTTGTGTAAACAGGGTGTAATTCTTATCTCCTCGTATGTACTGTGCATGTGAAGACCAAGATCAAGGGTAGTTTCCCCGAGGGCGTGTTTTTACTTTTCATGATCTACATCTGCCCTGGTTCTCTTCCTCCTGCCCACGTACTGTGGCGGTCATGCTGCCTGCTTGCGCTGACCTGTGCTTCATAGGTAGGGCACGAGGGGAGTCAAGTTTGTTTGTGAAGTTTTTCAGACTGAACCATGCCCTATCAGATGGCAACACTTCCTCCCTCCTCTTCCTGCAACATATTCTGCTCTGCTCGACTATTTGACCTCCGCTCCACCATGGCCACTCCGATGCACATGTGAGCACTCTAAAGAGCCTGTGGTCTCGCAAACCTACAGGCTGAGACCAAGAAAGTGTCAGTTCTGCCTCTAACCTCCGCCACAGGAGACTGCTGCACCTGCTCACCTACAAACAACACGCCAGAAGTACTGCAGTCACCAGGATCCGCACAATATCTTTTATCGCACCAGCACACGAGGAACACAAAGACTTTGCCCCTTTCACTTCGGGTGCCATCGCACCTTACCCTCAAACAAATTGTCTGCATTTCATCCTGTCCATTTCTGGATCGGAGAGGCGGCTGTCTTTTTCACTATAATTACCCTAATCCCCTTAAAGGGAACATCATCATGTTTGTCCTGTAAAGCTCTTATGTTATCGGAGCGCCTAGTTTTGTTTTTTTCTGGACTCTCTGGCTAGAGAAGAAATTACATGAAGTTGAATAATATTTTAAACCTGTCTTTCAGTTCTAAATATCTAATGTAATATCTCGTATTGCCTACCCCACCCCAACCACTCCCCATTTAGTTTGGTCTGTTCGTCTGTCCAGCGCTGTCCTTGCCTTTGTTTGGAAAGTGTGCAGCCCTACTCCAGCTGCAGCATCCCTGCATGACTCACAGGGCCTTCTCCTCGTGTTCTGTTGGAGAGAAGGCATTAAGAGACAACCTGCCGGTAGGCTAGTTCCTACGCCTTCGTAGGAACTGTAACACTCTGGACGAATTCGAAGCCCAAGCAAAAATCCTGTCAAAAAACCTCACGACAAGACAATATCCAAGAAAGGTTATAAGACAGGCACACAAAAGAGCAAAAAACAATAACAGAGAAGCACTTCTGGAAATAAGAGAAAAGACATAAACAGAAACGATAACGTGTGTGACCACATTCACACCTAACTCAAACATTATCCAGAAGATTGTGAAAAGACACTGGAAAATCCTGGAAACAGGAGACTTTAATCCAGGCCCCATACCCCTGTTTGCCTTCAAACGCACTCAGAATTTTAAGGACCTTCTTGTACACACACGCCCTACTAGACAGGCGCAGATACAACCCACGCTATGGGCGTTACTCCCAGTCGTAGGACATTACCCATGCGGATCATGCTCCGCCTGCTCCCAGACAACAGCAACTAAAGAAATAGATCTGGGCATGAGGAGATCATGGAAGCGCCATACGAACTGTAACACCAAAAATTGCGTCTATCTACTCCCATGCCCCTGCTCACTCAAATATGTGGGGATGACCACAAGATCAGTCAAGATCCGCATCAGTGAGCATAAAAGCACTATCCACTGTCGCAAGATGACCACCAAATTACAGACTCACTGTACCGAGAAAAATCACACCCCTGAAAGCCTGAGATGGACAGTAATTGACTCTAACCCTCAGTGGAGTACATCTGCCCTGTTCAGACAAGAACAACAATGGGTATTCAGGCTCAAGAGTAATGAAACAGGCTTCAACGATGATATCCCATGGATTGAACTGGTACCATGAACCATCATCACCCGGTCATATTACCTCTTCCATGTTATAACATGATGGACCCTATTTCGACACCTCCGTTTCCGATTAATTTTTAATCTTTATTTTTTAATAATAATATTTTGCCTCTTTTCATGCATATTACATACTTATGTGTACATACATTAAGCAATCGAGCTACACTTTGATATGATGAGCATCCAACCTATGGACTATAGGATGAGGACATTGCTGTTAGGGAATTCCCCATATTCAGACCACATCGTCATATGATAATCCCTGCACTATCATGAGTCTTTTATGATATATTCACAATCAATCTCCCCACACTAGCATAAGTCTTTTATGATCTATTCATATCAACATCTAGCAACAATCGCTTTTTTTCAGGACCATTACCAGTCATATGCCCACACGTCAGGTACAATCTGTTGGATACACTGACAACCTTTAAGATGGCCGACAATTTCGCATGTTGAGCCTCTAGTATATTTTTCTTCGGTAATGTCCTCTAATAAACACGACTATCTTACTGCACTATGCTCTTTATTTAATAACTGATTACGCGCATAAACGATCACACTTATTAGATGCTTCTGTCCGCTTCTCCAACATTCAGAACACTGCTTTTCTGGCTCCTTCTATCCCCTCCAACATGGCCGCTAGCAACGCACCGCTCCCCTTTCTCACGTAATTGCACGTACCATCACCGCGCTACCGCCCGCCCACAACTCCGGAAGTCCCGTCCCTTCTTAAACACTGTTCTGTGAAGTATTCTCCACCAGCGTAACCTGATCGAGTGACAGGTTTACGGACGCCTCAACGAGGGAGCCATGGTGAGTTGTTGGGATTACCAGATCCATGGATTATGGTAAGTCTCGCCTAATGACTGTATCCAATGCTAGATTGGTGTTCTCTTAAGAACTGCATTATTCCCTTATTTAGTTACCTCCCCCGGCTGCCAGACGATACGCTGATGCGGCCCCGATATCTTTAGGAGAGGGTACGTGTCATTTCTGGTGTGTGTCTTTTACCTATGATTCTATCTCCCTTGTGATACTGTGTCACACTGACGCGATGCGGTGTCTCTTCTCATTCTTTCCGCCACTCTTCTGTTGCTTGTACTTGTCAGACTCTAGTTACGGTACTCTACTACACAGGAACAGAGATGCTAGTTCCCAAATCCACTCCGACAGTAATCCAGAGCTTAGTGTGACAAGTCTTTAGAGTGGCTATCTTGGGGGGAAGGGGGAAAATGGATAAAATAACAAAAGAGAGAAGAGACTGTTCTGCGGCTTCCTTCAGGAGTCCGTCCAGCAGACTTCTATTGCTGAAGAAGTAACCTGTAGACAAGAGTTATTGTTATCATAAACTTTTAGTCCTTAACCTCTCTTATCTCTTAACCCCTATTGCCTTATCTCCTTACCATGCCAATTCCAGAACTCAGCTTCTCTTCTATTTCTTTTATTTCCCTTTCTGTGTGTGCCTTTTAATTCCTTAACTATATTCTTCGTCTGCAATTAAAAAGGAAACAGCTAGAACCCAAAGTTTATCTGCCTCATGTGAATCTTTCTCCCTGTGCCTCTTACTTACTTTCCTATTTTTCTTTTCACTCTTCTATGTTTTATCTTCCTTGGTATCTGCCTTAGTTCACAGTTTCTTTTTCTTTTTTGCACACCTGCAATATATTTACATTCATCTGTTAAGAACTTCTGCTCTCTTTTAACTTGGTACTATTTATTTTAATTTGGTATTCTACTTACTGAGTTTGAGGTCTTTTCCTATTTGTAATTATTCATCTGTGTATTTAGTGTTTTCTCTTCTTATTCTTTTTGTGGTGGTATTTTACTCTCTGTTCTTAAGATACTGTCCGATGACTTATTTCTGTGGTAAGTATTGTTTTATCTTATTCTATTTATTTGTAGTTGCTCAAGCGTTCTAACATGTAAGGCAATTCTCTCTTCGTTTTTTCAGGACTTGCCATTACAACTCGTTATCTCTGTGGAGAAATACTGTAAAGCCACTTTCCTCACAGTAAGTTCTATAACTCTATAGCTATCAGTAATTTACTTCAGTTCTCTGACGTGACAAATATACACTTGTTAACTTAGCTTTGTTTTCTTTTTCTTTCTTCAGATGCTCCTGTAGACGCTGCTTCCTCTCCCTGACGACTCGGTACGAAATCTTCACAAAACTGAGACTTGCTGTTCTCCTCAAACATCATTCAACTTCATGGAACTCGGATTAATAACTCATATCTACAGTCTTCCGAAAGCCCTTCAGTCTTGATTATGAAAAGCCTTCAAACAAACCCTAAAACTCTTTTTGTTAGCGCGCTCTGAAGTGCGCACCTGACTCTCTAGAATTCTTGGTGAAGTGCGCAGTTCCTAAGCAGCGCGAGCCTCACCTAGGATTCCAGCGCGTTCTCTGCCAAACACTAGAACGCTAACAGCTACTCGGTTCTGGTGGCCTTTTCCGGCGCCATTTCCGAGTCAGCTCCACCCATGTACCTTCCATAGCTCGAGGTGTACAAACTTTGAGTCTTCGATGCGCAATTAAACCTATCTGTAATCTTGGAGTCCTGACAGTACCCTCCAACAAGGTAGGTTCTCTCCTCTGGGGTTTAGTTGGTGATCGTAGGTGAAAGGCCTTAACTAATCTTGGAGCATGGACATCTTCTTCTCGTTCCCAAGATCTTTCCTCGGGCCCATAACCCTTCCAGTCCACCAAATAGTATAACTTCCCTTTTTGCATTTTGGAGTCTAGAATTTCCTTGACTTCAAATTCAGTACCAGTCTCTAGCTGAAGAGGCCTTGGAGGCAGGTTTTTTCGTAGATTTTCTGGAGCCTTCTTCAACAGGGATATGTGGAACACTGGGTGTATTTTCAACCTTGGTGGCAATTGAATTCGGTAAGTCACCGGATTAATTTTCTCCTCTACCAGATATGGACCAATAAATCTCGGTTGAAACTTCCGATTACCTTTTAGTCTCAAATTTTTAGTACTTAACCAAACCCTGTCTCCTATTTCCAATGAGGGGCCTAGTCTTCTCTTTCTGTCTGCATAACTCTTATATTTTTCTTTAGCTAGTTCAAGATTTTCAATTGCCCTCTAATGTACCTGATCTAACTGTGTTACGATCTCCTCCACCGCCGGAACTGAGATCTTGGTTTGCCTAAGGGTCGAGTTGGGATGTCTTCCATAATTCATAAAGAAGGGGGAATACCCAGTGGAAACATTCTTTGCATTATTATGGGCGAACTCTGCAGCCCACAAATAGTCCAACCAATTTCCTTCTTGTTTCAAAAGAAACAATCTCAAATACTGTTTAAGTTCTTGGTTCACCCTCTCGGTTTGACCGTCAGTTTCTGGGTGGTAACTGGTGGAAAAACGGACTTCTGTACCCAACCCTTCCATGAAAGATTTCCAAAAGTGGGAAATGAACTGTGGACCCCTATCTGTGATTACTATTTTAGGGATTCCATGTATTTTCACTATTTGAGCACTAAAATGAGTCGCCAACTGCTTAGCTGTTGTCACTCCCTTTAAAGCTGTAACATGAGCCATTTTAGAAAGGGAATCTACCACTACTAAGATGGTATTGTAGCCCTGACTAAGGGGTAAGTCAGTAATGAGGTCTAATGTAACAGTGTGCCAAGGATAAGGTGGAGTGGGTAAGGGCATAAGTAAACCTTTTGGGGTCTGCCTTTCGGATTTTCCCTGAGCACAAATCTCGCAAGTCTTAACATATTGCTCAATACTCTTCGACATTTCAGGCCACCAGTAGTGTCGCTGGATCAGTTCTCTGGTCTTTGCCTCTCCCTTATGTCCTGCCAACTTTGCATCGTGGCATTCCTTGATAATCTGTTGCTGCAACTCTTTAGTGGGAATATACAGATCTCCATGGAAGTAGGGCAATTGATTACGAACTTCTCTTCCTTCCTTCTTCGCCCACTCTTTCAAGGTCTTTTCATCCATTGAGTCAGAGATACCATGTTCAAGATCAACTGAAGTGATTGCTCCAATAATCTTTTCACTTGGGATAATGGATTGATTTCCTAGAGGTGTCTTTTGATTTTCTGTGTCTATCTTAGACAAGGCATCTGCTTTTCCGTTCTGGACCCCTGGTCGATAAGTAATGACGAAATCGTAATCAGCAAAGTACAGCGACTATAGCAATTGTCTTGGTGTTAAGGTTCTGGCTGTTTTTAGAAATTTTAAATTTCTATGGTCTGTGTATACAGTGACTTGATGCTGTGCCCCCATTAAATGATGTCTCCAATCTTTGAATGCGTCTTTTATGGCCAATAGCTCCTTCTCTGTGATTGTATAGTTTATTTCTGCCGGAGTTAATTTTCTTGACCTATAGGCGACTGGATGCAGCTGCCCCGTTTGCTTGCTTCGTTGGGACAAAATTCCTCCCACCGCCTGATCAGAGGCATCGGTCTCCACATAAAATGGTTCAGTCGGATCTGCATGTTGTAGGATTGGGGTTGATGTAAAACTTTCCTTTAGGGATCGGAAGGCTTCTTCAGCTTCAGGTGTCCATTCAAATTTGACCCCTTTTTTCAATAGACGGGTGAGTGGTAAAATCTTATGCGAAAATTCTCCAATGAATCTCCGGTAAAAATTGGCAAAACCAATAAAGCTTTGTACTTCTTTGACGCTCTCGGGGGACTTCCAATTTATCACCGCTTCGATCTTCTTGCGGTCCATAAGAATGCCCGTTGGTGAAATTACAAAACTCAAAAATTCAACCTGAGAGACACTGAAAGCACACTTCTCTAGCTTCACAAACAGTCTGTTTTCTCTCAACTTCTGTAAGACCCTTCTAACCTGATCCTGATGTTCTTCCTTGTTCTCAGAGTAAATAAGGATGTCATCAATGTACACCAGTGCACACTGGTCGATGAATTCCTTCAATACGTCGTTGATGAAGTGTTGAAAGGCTGCTGGAGCGTTACATAGCCCATAGGGCATAACCTGATATTCAAATAGGCCGAACCTCGTTCTGAAGGCTGTCTTCCACTCATCGCCCTCCTTTATTCTCACCAGATGATACGCTCCCCTCAGATCCAACTTCGTGTAAATTGTTGCTCCTTTCACTTGATCTAGCAAAACAGATATTAGCGGCAATGGATAACGGTTCTTTTTGTAATCTTATTGATGGCTCTGTAGTCGATGCAAGTCCTCAAATCTCCTTCTTTCTTTGGCACAAAAAATAGGGGCGAGGAGACTGGGGACTGCGAGGGACAAATGAAGCCGTTTGCTAGATACTTATCCAAATATTCCTTTAGGTGATGGTGTTCTTTTTCCGTAAGGGCATACACACGGCTGCAAGGTAGATTTGAGCCGGGTTCTATCTCAATTTTACAATCATAAGGTCTGTGGGGTGGTAATTGTTCTGCCTCCACTTCATTGAATACGTCTTCAAAATCTCGATATTCCTCTGGTATGTCTTACACAAATTGATCCTCCCGTCTGACACAACGAATGTGCAGGATTCACCTCCTGCTCCTTGAGCTGGCCTCTGAAACTATTTCCCAAACAATAATCTGATTCCATCTTAATGGCTCTGGTACTCCAGTTGATTGTTGGATTATGTTCAGTAAGCCAGGGAAGCCCAAGGATCAACTGGAATTGGGGGGCATCGATCAAGTTAAACTGGTACACACAGAATGAGGGTAGAGGCTATAGATACCGCACTTGACAAATGAAAAGTGTTTTCTTTACATATAATTCTATGAAATTGAATACTTACATGATGAACTACAAATGTTCTGTGCTCAATGTGTTAACATCTTTTAATATATTTCCCATGGACAAGCTTAATTAATTACTTGTGTTCAAGTAATATGTACTTCAAACCTGGGTTCGTCATTTCGAAGGCCTGATTATTTTAAAACAACACTGACACATTCTTTGTTTTGTTGTTTTTTTATATTGAAATTGTTTCATTAGTTCTGGCATTTCATGTATGTATATTTTGATAGTTGTATTTGTGTACACGTTGACTTATTTTTCACGGTGATTATTGTATGTTATATATGTTTTTCTATTAGCCCTGAAGAAGTCTCTTTGTAAGAGACGAAACGCGTCGGCTAAGATCCTTCATGTCTATGTGATCATGACTCTTCGTATCCATGTGATCATACAATAAAGAAAAAGAATCTTTTCAAGAAAAATTGACTGACGTCTTGGACACTTCTTTAAATATTCATTGACTATCCTTGAACGGTGCTGAACCCTTTTGAATGCAAGTTAAACTGGATCTTCTCCTCATGTCCGTCATTCGAGATCAGATGAATTAATTCTGTGTGACTGATTATTAGACCTGAGGACAGATTGGTTCCATCCACAGCCCTAACGGGCTCAGCTTTTAACTTTTTGATGGCTTCGATTCCCACCTTGCTTGCAAACCTTAGATCGCAAAAGTTTCCGGTGGCTCCTGAGTCGATCATCACTGAGACTTCCCTCAGCGTCACGTGTCGGAATCTGATTTCCATTGTAAAAATTAGATGTGGCGCTGCAGACTGTAGAGTATTTGCCACTCTATGTTCTTTTGGAGTCTGATCGAAAATCGCATCCACCTGTTCAACTCCTCCAACAGATGGTGCCTTTAGTTTTCCTTCGGCTTGTAACTTCCCTTGGGTTTCTTTGGACACGCACGTACAAAATGGCCTCCCGATCCACAGTACATGCAAAGATTGTTGGTTCTTCTCTTTTCCTTCTCTTCTTTGGAAAGAGGACCCCGTATAGTACCAATCTGCATTGGTTCGATGCCCTGCTGACCTTCATTGCTTCGTCCTCCTTCCGACCTTACTCGATCAAATCTTGGAATCACTGACTTGAAATCTTTCCTTTTTTCACCTTTTCTTTCCCCATGACGGAAATCGATTTCCAGCACTAAGTCCACCAACGCTGAGATTTCTGTGGGTCTATTGGCTATTCCGGCCAATGCATCCTTTAACTCATCTCTTAAACCTCGATAAAACACTGCTGCTCTCTTACTCTCAGGCCAGTTGGTTTCCACCACTAGTTTATTGCATTGAGCCAAATAAGAGACCACATCGCGGTTCCCCTGTTTCAGGTCGAGTAGCTCGTTGTCTACGGCTTGGGATATCCGCCTTCTGTCAAATATTCGAAGAAACTCTTCTTTGAAGTTCTCATAATTCCGCAATATGGGATCGTCCTTTGAAATCAGAGGCAAAGACCAGGATGCTGCATCCCCACTTAGGTATGACAACACAAAGGCCACTCGAGACTGAGCATCTGGAAAAATGGAAGGGCGGCACATGAAGTGTAATGAGCACTGCGTAATGAATATTTGAGCCTTCTGCGGATCCCCACTAAAACGCTCGGGTGCCACTAATGGAATGACGGGTGAGAGGGAGTGAATCACCTGAGTTGTCATCCTATTAGTCCCTTCTGTCAATGAAGCTTGAGCGTCCGACCCTGAACCAAAAGGTTGTCTAAGCCTTTGCACCAATTCTGCGGTTTCTTTACTAGAATTTACTACTTCAAATCTGAGGCTCTGGTTTTCCTCTCGGACTGCACTCAACTCTTTTTGTATGGTATCTAATATAGTTCCTAAACCTTGTACCTCTATTCCCTCAGCCATCTCTGTTCGGGTGTAAAACGCAACGTGGGCACTTCACTCTGTTAGACTCTAGTTACGGTACTCTACTACACAGGAACAGAGATGCTAGTTCCCAAATCCACCCCGACAGCAATCCAGAGCTTAGTGTGAAAAGTCTCTAGAGTGGCTATCTTGGGGGGAAGGGGGAAAATGGATAAAATAACAAAAGAGAGAAGAGACTGTTCTGCGGCTTCCTTCAGTAGTCCGTCCAGCAGACTTCTATTGCTGAAGAGGTAACCTGTAGACAAGAGTAATTGTTATCATAAACTTTTAGTCCTTAACCTCTCTTATCTCTTAACCCCTATTGCCTTATCTCCTTATCATGCCAATTCCAGAACTCAGCTTCTCTTCTATTTCTTTTATTTCCTTTTCTGTGTGTGCCTTTTAATTCCTTAACTATATTCTTCGTCTGCAATTAAAAAGGAATCAGCTAGAACCCAAAGTTTATCTGCCTCATGTGAATCTTTCTCCCTGTGCTTCTTACTTACTTTCCTATTTTTCTTTTCACTCTTCTATGTTTTATCTTCCTTGGTATCTGCCTTAGTTCACAGTTTCTTTTTCTTTTTTGCACACCTGCAATATATTTACATTTATCTGTTTAGAACTTCTGCTCCCTTTTAACTTGGTACTATTTATTTTAATTTGGTATTCTACTTACTGAGTTTGAGGTCTTTTCCTATTTGTAATTATTCATCTGTGTATTTAGTGTTTTCTCTTCTTATTCTTTACGTGGTGGTATTTTACTATCTGTTCTTAAGCTACTGTCCGACGACTTATTTCTGTGGTAAGTATTGTTTTATCTTATTCTAATTATTTGTAGTTGCTCAAGCGTTCTAACATGTAAGGCAATTCTCTCTTCGTTTTTTCAGGACTTGCCGTTACAACTCGTTATCTCTGTGGAGAAATACTGTAAAGCCACTTTCCTCACAGTAAGTTCTATAACTCTATAGCTATCAGTAATTTACTTCAGTTCTCTGACGTGACAAATATACACTTGTTAACTTAGCTTCGTTTTCTTTTTCTTTCTTCAGATGCTCCTGTAGACGCTGCTTCCTCTCCCTGACGACTCGGTACGAAATCTTCACAAAACTGAGACTTGCTGTTCTCCTCAAACATCACTCAACTTCATGGAACTCGGATTACTAACTCGTATCTACAGTCTTCCGAAAGCCCTTCAGTCTTGATTATGAGAAGCCTTCAAACAAACCCTAAAACTCTTTTTGTTAGCGCGCTCTGAAGTGCGCACCTGACTCTCTAGAATTCTTGGTGAAGTGCGCAGTTCCTAAGCAGCGCGAGCCTCACCTAGGATTCCAGCGCGTTCTCTGCCAAACACTAGAACGCTAACAGCTACTCGGTTCTGGTGGCCTTTTCCGGCACCATTTCCGAGTCAGCTTCACCCATGTACCTTCCATAGCTCGGGGTGTACAAACTTTGAGTCTTCGATGCGCAATTAAACCTATCTGTAATCTTGAAGTCCTGACAGTACCCTCCAACAAGGTAGGTTCTCTCCTCTGGGGTTTAGTTGGTGATCGTAGGTGAAAGGCCTTAACTAATCTTGGAGCATGGACATCTTCTCGTTCCCAAGATCTTTCCTCGGGCCCATAATCCTTCCAGTCCACCAAATAGTATAACTTCCCTTTTTGCATTTTGGAGTCTAGAATTTCCTTGACTTCAAATTCAGTACCAGTCTCTAGCTGAAGACGCCTTGGAGGCAGGTTTTTTCGTAGATTTTCTGGAGCCTTCTTCAACAGGGATATGTGGAAAACTGGGTGTATTTTCAACCTTGGTGGCAATTGAATTCGGTAAGTCACCGGATTTATTTTCTCCTCTACCAGATATGGACCGATAAATCTCGGTTGAAACTTCCGATTACCTTTTAGTCTCAAATTTTTAGTACTTAACCAAACCCTGTCTCCTATTTCCAATGAGGGGCCTACTCGTCTCTTTCTGTCTGCATAACTCTTATATTTTTCTTTAGCTAGTTCAAGATTTTCAATTGCCCTCTTATGTACCTGATCTAACTGTGTTACGATCTCCTCCACCGCCGAAACTGAGATCTCGGTTTGCCTGAGGGTCGAGTTGGGATGTCTTCCATAATTCATAAAGAAGGGGGAATACCCAGTGGAAACATTCTTTGCATTATTATGGGCGAACTCTGCAGCCCACAAATAGTCCGACCAATTTCCTTCTTGTTTCAAAAGAAACAATCTCAAATACTGTTCAAGTTCTTGGTTCACCCTCTTGGTTTGACCGTCAGTTTCTGGGTAGTAACTGGTGGAAAAACGGACTTCTGTACCCAACCCTTCCATGAAAGATTTCCAAAAGTGGGAAATGAACTGTGGACCCCTATCTGTGATTACTTTTTTAGGGATTCCATGTATTTTCACTATTTGAGCACTAAAATGAGTCGCCAACTGCTTAGCTGTGTTGTCACTTCCTTTAAAGCTGTAAAATGAGCCATTTTAGAAAGGGAATCTACCACTACTAAGATGGTATTGTAGCCCTGACTAAGGGGTAAGTCAGTAATGAGGTCTAATGTAACAGTGTGCCAAGGATAAGGTGGAGTGGGTAAGGGCATAAGTAAACCTTTTGGGGCCTGCCTTTCGGATTTTCCCGGAGCACAAATCTCGCAAGTCTTAACATATTGCTCAATACTCTTCGACATTTCAGGCCACCAGTAGTGTCGCTGGATCAGTTCTCTGGTCTTTGCCTCACCCTTATGTCCTGCCAACTTTGCATCGTGGCATTCCTTGATAATCTGTTGCTGCAACTCTTTAGTGGGAATATACAGAGCTCCTTGGAAGTAGGGCAACTGATTACGAACTTCTCTTCCTTCCTTCTTCGCGCACTCTTTCAAGGTCTTTTCATCCATTGAGTCAGAGATACCATGTTCAAGATCAACTGAAGTGATTGCTCCAATAATCTTTTCACTTGGGATAATGGATTGATTTCCTAGAGGTGTCTTTTGATTTTCTGTGTCTATCCTAGACAAGGCATCTGCTTTTCCGTTCTGGACCCCTGGTCGATAAGTAATGACGAAATCGTAATCAGCAAAGTACAGCGACCATCGCAATTGTCTTGGTGTTAAGGTTCTGGCTGTTTTTAGAAATTTTAAATTTCTATGGTCTGTGTATACAGTGACTTGATGCTGTACCCCCATTAAATGATGTCTCCAATCTTTGAATGCGTCTTTTATGGCCAATAGCTCCTTCTCTGTGATTGTATAGTTTATTTCTGCCGGAGTTAATTTTCTTGACCTATAGGCGACTGGATGCAGCTGCCCCGTTTGCTTGCTTCGTTGGGACAAAATTCCTCCCACCGCCTGATCAGAGGCATCGGTCTCCACATAAAATGGTTCAGTCGGATCTGCATGTTGTAGGATTGGGGCTGATGTAAAACTTTCCTTTAGGGATCGGAAGGCTTCTTCAGCTTCAGGTGTCCATTCAAATTTGACCCCTTTTTTCAATAGACAGGTGAGTGGTAAAATCTTATGCGGAAATTCTCCAATGAATCTCCGGTAAAAATTGGCAAAACCAATAAAGCTTTGTACTTCTTTGACGCTCTCGGGGGACTTCCAATTTATCACCGCTTCGATCTTCTTGCGGTCCATAAGAATACCCGTTGGTGAAATTACAAAACCCAAAAATTCAACCTGAGAGACACTGAAAGCACACTTCTCTAGCTTCACAAACAGTCTGTTTTCTCTCAACTTCTGTAAGACCCTTCTAACCTGATCCTGATGTTCTTCCTTGTTCTCAGAGTAAATAAGGATGTCATCAATGTACACCAGTGCACACTGGTCGATGAATTCCTTCAATACGTCGTTAATGAAGTGTTGAAAGGCTGCTGGAGCGTTACATAGCCCATAGGGCATAACCTGATATTCAAATAGGCCGAACCTCGTTCTGAAGGCTGTCTTCCACTCATCGCCCTCCTTTATTCTCACCAGATGATACGCTCCCCTCAGATCCAACTTCGTGTAAATTGTTGCTCCTTTCACTTGATCTAGCAAAACAGATATTAGCGGCAATGGATAACGGTTCTTTTTGTAATCTTATTGATGGCTCTGTAGTCGATGCAAGTCCTCAAATCTCCTTTCTTTGGCACAAAAAATAGGGGCGAGGAGACTGGGGACTGCGAGGGACGAATGAAGCCGTTTGCTAGATACTTATCTAAATATTCCTTCAGGTGATGGTGTTCTTTTTCCGTAAGGGCATACACACGGCTGCAAGGTAGATTTGAGCCGGGTTCTATCTCAATTTTAAAATCATAAGGTCTGTGGGGTGGTAATTGTTCTGCCTCCACTTCATTGAATACGTCTTCAAAATCTCGATATTCCTCTGGTATGTCTTACACAAATTGATCCTCCCGTCTGACACAACGAATGTGCAGGATTCACCTCCTGCTCCTTGAGCTGGCCTCTGAAACTATTTCCCAAACAATAATCTGATTCCATCTTAATGGCTCTGGTACTCCAGTTGATTGTTGGATTATGTTCAGTAAGCCAGGGAAGCCCAAGGATCAACTGGAATTGGGGGGCATCGATCAAGTTAAACTGGTACACACAGAATGAGGGTAGAGGCTATAGATACCGCACTTGACAAATGAAAAGTGTTTTCTTTACATATAATTCTATGAAATTGAATACTTACATGATGAACTACAAATGTTCTGTGCTCAATGTGTTAACATCTTTTAATATATTTCCCATGGACAAGCTTAATTAATTACTTGTATTCAAGTAATATGTACTTCAAACCTGGGTTCGTCATTTCGAAGGCCTGATTATTTTAAAACAACACTGACACATTCTTTGTTTTGTTGTTTTTTTATATTGAAATTGTTTCATTAGTTCTGGCATTTCATGTAAGTATATTTTGATAGTTGTATTTGTGTACACGTTGACTTATTTTTCACGGTGATTATTGTATGTTATATATGTTTTTCTATTAGCCCTGAAGAAGTCTCTTTGTAAGAGACGAAACGCGTCGGCTAAGATCCTTCATGTCTATGTGATCATGACTCTTCGTATCCATGTGATCGTACAATAAAGAAAAAGAATCTTTTCAAGAAAAATTGACTGACGTCTTGGACACTTCTTTAAATATTCATTGACTATCCTTAAACGGTGCTGAACCCTTTTGAATGCAAGTTAAACTGGATCTTCTCCTCATGTCCGTCATTCGAGATCAGATGAATTAATTCTGTGTGACTGATTATTGGACCTGAGGACAGATTGGTTCCATCCACAGCCCTAACGGGCTCAGCTTTTAACTTTTTGATGGCTTCGATTCCCACCTTGCTTGCAAACCTTAGATCGCAAAAGTTTCCGGTGGCTCCTGAGTCGATCATCACTGAGACTTCCCTCAGCGTCACGTGTCGGAATCTGATTTCCATTGATAAAATTAGATGTGGCGCTGCAGACTGTAGAGTATTTGCCACTCTATGTTCTTTTGGAGTCTGATCGAAAATCGCATCCACCTGTTCAACTCCTCCAACAGAAGGTGCCTTTAGTTTTCCTTCGGCTTGAAACTTTCCTTGGGTTTCTTTGGACACGCACGTACAAAATGGCCTCCCGATCCACAGTACATGCAAAGATTGTTGGTTCTTCTCTTTTCCTTCTCTTCTTTGGAAAGAGGACCCCGTATAGTACCAATCTGCATTGGTTCGATGCCCTGCTGACCTTCATTGCTTCGTCCTCCTTCCGACCTTACTCGATCAAATTTTGGAATCACTGACATGAAATCTTTCCTTTTTCACCTTTTCTTTCCCCATGACGGAAATCGATTTCCAGCACTAAGTCCACCAACGCTGAGATTTCTGTGAGTCTATTGGGCATTCCGGGCCAATGCATCCTTTAACTCATCTCTTAAACCTCGATAAAACACTGCTGCTCTCTTACTCTCAGGCCAGTTGGTTTCCACCACTAGTTTATTGAATTGAGCCAAATAAGAGACCACATCGCGGTTCCCCTGTTTCAGGTCGAGTAGCTCGTTGTCTACGGCTTGGGATATCCGCCTTCTGTCAAATATTCGAAGAAACTCTCCTTTGAAGTTCTCATAATTCCGCAATATGGGATCGTCCTTTGAAATCAGAGGCAAAGACCAGGATGCTGCATCCCCACTTAGGTATGACAACACAAAGGCCACTCGAGACTGAGCATCTGGAAAAATGGAAGGGCGGCACATGAAGTGTAATGAGCACTGCGTAATGAATATTTGAGCCTTCTGCGGATCTCCACTAAAACGCTTGGGTGCCGCTAATGGAATGACGGGTGAGAGGGAGTGAATCACCTGAGTTGTCATCCTATTAGTCCCTTCTGTCAATGAAGCTTGAGCGTCCGACCCTGAACCAAAAGGTTGTCTAAGCCTTTGCGCCAATTCTGCGGTTTCTTTTCTAGAATTTACTACTTCTAATCTGAGGCTCTGGTTTTCCTCTCGGACTGCACTCAACTCTTTTTGTATGGTATCTAATATAGTTCCTAAACCTTGTACGTCTATTCCCTCAGCCATCTCTGTTCGGGTGTAAAATGCAACGTGGGCACTTCACTCTGTCAGACTCTAGTTACGGTACTCTACTACACAGGAACAGAGATGCTAGTTCCCAAATCCACCCCGACAGCAATCCAGAGCTTAGTGTGACAAGTCTCTAGAGTGGCTATCTTGGGGGGAAGGGGGAAAATGGATAAAATAACAAAAGAGAGAAGAGACTGTTCTGCGGCTTCCTTCAGGAGTCCGTCCAGCAGACTTCTATTGCTGAAGAGGTAACCTGTAGACAAGAGTTATTGTTATCATAAACTTTTAGTCCTTAACCTCTCTTTTCACTCTTCTATGTTTTATCTTCCTTGGTATCTGCCTTAGTTCACAGTTTCTTTTTCTTTTTTGCACACCTGCAATATATTTACATTTATCTGTTAAGAACTTCTGCTCCCTTTTAACTTGGTACTATTTATTTTAATTTGGTATTCTACTTACTGAGTTTGAGGTCTTTTCCTATTTGTAATTATTCATCTGTGTATTTAGTGTTTTATCTTCTTATTCTTTTCGTGGTGGTATTTTACTCTCTGTTCTTAAGCTACTGTCCGAAGACTTATTTCTGTGGTAAGTATTGTTTTATCTTATTCTAATTATTTGTAGTTGCTCAAGCGTTCTAACATGTAAGGCAATTCTCTCTTTGTTTTTTCAGGACTTGCCGTTACAACTCGTTATCTCTGTGGAGAAATACTGTAAAGCCACTTTCCTCACAGTAAGTTCTATAACTCTATAGCTATCAGTAATTTACTTCAGTTCTCTGACGTGACAAATATACACTTGTTAACTTAGCTTCGTTTTCTTTTTCTTTCTTCAGATGCTCCTGTAGACGCTGCTTCCTCTCCCTGACGACTCGGTACGAAATCTTCACAAAACTGAGACTTGCTGTTCTCCTCAAACATCACTCAACTTCATGGAACTCGGATTACTAACTCGTATCTACAGTCTTCCGAAAGCCCTTCAGTCTTGATTATGAAAAGCCTTCAAACAAAACCTAAAACTCTTTTTGTTAGCGCGCTCTGAAGTGCGCACCTGACTCTCTAGAATTCTTGGATTCCAGCGCGTTCTCTGCCAAACACTAGAACGCTAACAGCTACTCGGTTCTGGTGGCCTTTTCCGGCGCTATTTCCGAGTCAGCTCCACCCATGTACCTTCCATAGCTCGGGGTGTAAAAACTTTGAGTCTTCGATGCGCAATTAAACCTATCTGTAATCTTGGAGTCCTGACAGTACTGCTCACCCTGTCCCCTTTCTCCAGGACTGCATTCTAACTTCTCCGTCACAAACAGCGCGCTCTTTTCTGTTGCGCCCACACAGCGGTCACCTGGGAACCTTGGTGAATTTTTCTTGACGCAGCTCCAATCACTTTTATTTTTACATTCCAGACCGGAGTTAACTCCGTCCCCTAGCGGTCACTTGGGACCATTATTTCCCACCGGGCATTTCTTGTCCAGTATGCTTTCTCTCCCCCCCCCGCGGATGCGGCTAGTTACGCCCGCATAATTTGGCAGACCGTACCGTGCACATCACAATGGTTTTAACCACCCACGCCCCAGCCTTTCATGCAGCGAGTCCTCTCGCAATTATCATCCCATTGCCTACCTTACGGCCATCCTTACCTTTTTAACATATGTGCACACTCCCATGTGGATGTTCCTACGCCACATGTATACCTAGTTCCTACCTTACTGTCCAGTACATACCTCACGGCCATCCTTACTTTTTTAACATACGTGTACACTTCCATGTGATTGTTCCTTCACTACATGTATAACTGGTCTTTGGTTCTCCAGGACTCCTTCCATTACCATCACATGCCTCTGCGCACCCATTGTCTGCCTCCTGTGGATGTCAATGAACCCCCACCAGTCCTTCAAGACGGGCACTCTACTAACACCTCGCCTAGTAGTCTAGCCCTTCGAACAAGCTACTTTATCGCTCTACATTACCGACAGAACCACGCCACTACGGTTCTGTCACTGCTTTTAAAACCCCCCTTTTTTTACTATCTTTTTTTTCACCACTATTTGTTGATTCCACCCTCATCCATGGTGGATTCTTGTCCCCTCTCTGTCTCCTACAGGTTCGGTTTTATTGAGAATACGGACAACACGTTTCTCGGACGCAGAGACGTCTTGCATATTCTGACTTTAGCTGACGTGGTAGTATAGGGTGTTCTTTTCCCTGACTCCCACCAATAACCCCCTTTTTTCTAGACACACGGTCCTGAAGATGTGCACAAGGATCCATTAGGGACCACCAGGTTGCGCGAAACGTGTCGACCATCACATACCCTTAACACATCACATACCCAAATCACGGTTTGAGAGCAGGTGGGACCATACTAATCCCTCCCCTCTATTTAGTCCAGAGGAGAGTCTCCAAACCATATTACAAGTTTTAATTTACCTTGAGGACCTTTTATTAAATTAATTGAGGTACCGAGAGGTAATTTTATTATCACTCACTCTCACCACTTTGGCCCACACACCCACATGCACAAATACGGCACCTCCTTCAAAAGATCTCCAACAAAGAGCCCTCTTGTAGGGCCAGTGAGGGACTACAGCGCCACCCTCACGAGGAGCACCGCCCAATGATGATGCTTTACACTCGCAAGAGTGTGAGGGCACAAAAGTAAAATAGGAGGTATACCCCCACCTCGAGCACAATCAATCATCCTTTTGGAGACAATGACCAAAGACTCACAACTAGGCCTGGGCAAAATTTCCGTTCCGTTCGCGGAATTTGCGATAATTTGGCATTTCCGCGTTCCGCAGAGAGCGCGGAAATGTCAACATTTCCGCATTCCGCAGCTTTGCGATAATTTGGTTCTTGCTCGCGCTGTAAAATAATACATTCTCGCGCGCGCGCGATCACCTTACCTGAATCCCCGCGTTCGCCGACAAGTTTTCCCGATCCGGTCGCGTTCTCCATGAGATGTTGTATTGTTTTAGCCATTTGCGCTGTCTCGCGATAGTTCGCGTCCGCAGTGACGTCATGCGTCGCGCGATCACGTCTTTTTTCTCGCGATCATGCACCGCGAGACAACTGAAAACAAGATGGCTGCGCCCGCAAGCAACCACATGGGTAAGTTGGCGACCCGCAACCATGCAGAAAATCTCGCGAACATGCCGGAAAAAAACTTCCGCATCTTCGTGATATTTCCGCTTGTTTGCTGAGATTTTTAACATTTTCGCGATAATTTGCGAAGGTCGCTTTCGCAAATTCCGCCCACCCCTACTCACAACCATAGTCAGATTGTTGAGCATTTGTCAGCCCCTTCTTCCTCTTAAGGAACTGTTACCATTTTTGTTATTACTTACTGTTGGAGAGAAGCTCATGATCACTCTGCCTGTAGCAGCAGACTTCATGCTAGATGCCTGGAATGTATGCGCGGTAGGGGGGATGGGTTGTGTGCCCAACAAGACCCATGATTTAGACCTGAGGATTCCTAATGGGAGCCAAGTTACCCGTTAACAGATCTGTAGTGCAGCAGGGATTATTGCAGTCAAACAATTAAGGGTCATATGTATCAAAAAAGAGTTTTGTGATTCTCAAATTGCTATTTTTAGCGTATCGCAATTAGAGAATAGAAAATATTCCTTATTTGCGAATCGCATATTGAGATTCGCAAAAAAGGAATACCTTCCCATTCATTCCTATGGGCTAGGAGGCCCATAGGAATGAATAGGAAGACATTCTCAATTTGCGATTACCAATTAGAGAATCGCAAATTGAGAATGCAATTTCAAGGTTGCAAGGGTTCCAAAAGCACACCATGTTGCACCCCTGAAATATGCATGTGTGCACATTTTGCACACATACATGCGTAACATATGGCACTTTTTAAAAATCAAAAAAGTGCTTTTTTAAAGAAAATCGCAAATTACCACCAACTTGAATTTGATGGTAATTTGCAATTCCTGAAGGCCAAATAGCAAGGGCCATATGTATCAAGCCTTTTTCCCGTTTGCAAACGGGCGGATTCTCAGAATCGTCCCGTTTGCGAATTGGAAAAAGCCTTTTTTCATGTATCATCCCAAAAGGCCATCGCAAAATAGAGAATTGCAAAATTTGCGATTCTCTATTTTGCAAATGCAATTAAGGAATATGTAGGATTAGCAAAATGTTTTGCAAATCCTACATACATTGCATTTTGCGATGCTCTAATTTCTGGTGCTTCCAGAATTGCATTTAAGGAATCGCAATTTGCAATTCCTTAATTGCATTTGCAAAATAGAGAATCGCAAATTTTGCAATTCTCTATTTTGCGATGGCCTTTTGGGATGATACATCCCAAAAGGCTTTTTCCAATTCGCAAATGGGCCGAGTCTGAGAATCTGCCCATTTGCAAACGGGAAAAAAAGCTTGATACATATGGCCCCATGTAGTAGCATTTCTGCGAATAAACTCAGATACACAGACCCCCAACGTATCTGAACATTCCAAACGTACACCACATGGCTAAATGCCGACTTCACTCCTCTCAATTCAAAACACAAGTTACTTGCTGCCAACATGGTACTGTAACCGTGCAGCCTTTGCCCGTGAAGTTTGCCCTTCTCCTTCCTGTGTGACATGCACTGATTGACTCAAGGACTGAGACTCAATATGTCCTTTGTCCCTAGATGCACGCTTCCTGTGAAGCACACGCTAGCAAATTGCCCCTTTAAGATGCACTGGGTTCAACTAATAGAAAGTAACCAGAGACATGTCTGCTGTCAGTGGTATGAGGCCTCTAGGAAATGTATTTGTTGGACTGAGACTGAAAGAGCGCTGCGATATAGACGTACTATATAAGTGATCACAGAGCAACGGCGAAACTTAAAATGGAGCCCCACCTTTCAGCATGTTCTGCGGCGAAATACCTGACGTTTGTACACTTCTACCCTTTAGGACCCAAAGAGGTGTGCCTTACTCCAGTAGGAAAGAGCAACACGGAATGTGTCAGAATGGCAATATAAGAGGAGGGACAGTAACATCAAAGAGGGAGGCCAAGATGAGGGGCAAGAATGAAAGAGAGGACTTGGTTCCAGCCGCGGTCGGTAGCAGGATTAACTGCAGGGCGGTGACGTGGGGAGGGGGAGGGGCAGGGTGGGAGGCAGTAAACTATGGATTACGGAGGTTTACAGGTAAGTTAACATATAAATTAATAACACGAATTTCGTTGCGTGCACTGCATCCCCAAATGCGATGCAGTGCACGCAACGAAATTCGTTTTTATTAATTTATATGTTAACTTACCTGTAACTTACCTGTAAACCTCCGTAATCCATAGTTTACTCACCACTTCATTCACAAACTACCTATCACTCTCCATATTACTTTCAATATATTCTATACAACTCTCATCAATAACTATTCACCAAACCACATAATTCCAAAACACAAATACCAAAACAACATACAGTTACACCCCACACAATACCACAACTAACAATTCCAATACAAGCAATATACATCCACTCAACTGCAAGCAAATAAACATACATACAAAACATCATCATTTACAATACCAATAGTTCTAACTTTCACAAATGCGAGACTGATTGCATTGCAAATGTTTGTTTAACACTATTTCTGAAAAACGGCTGAATGGATTTAAACCAAATTATAAAGGACACTTTCTGAGGCAAGTTTTATCCTTTTTGCCAAAGTTGATGCAATTCTGTTTGGTCATTTTAATTATATTGTAGAGCAAACCTTTCTATGGGAATTAAGATACAAAATCATGGTTTTGGGCCCCTCTTTATGAAGGAGCTGAGGTGGATGAACTTTCTTTTGGGAAATTTTCTTACACCAAACGGCCCCAAAGGTTTTTTGCCTCACGGGGCAGACACTGAGGAAGGCGACAGCCGAAACGTGGAAGGGGGCCCTGTGGCCCCCCTTTTGCAAATAAATAAAATATATATTTTTTTTAAAGGCTGGCAAGTTCTCAGAGGCTCCGCCCCCTTTCACCACCCCTCTGTAAACAAGGCTCCTGGTGCACAACCGGTTGGGGGATAAAGTACCCTTGGCTGCTGAGGGTCATTGGGGGCCGACAAGCCCTCTTGTTATCACCAGTAAGTCCCACACAGGAAATTGCTGAGAGGACCTTGGAGGCCATGTCCCCTTTCTTCACCACTCTACAAACACACCTCCTGGTGCACTGCTGATTGGGGGATAAATTCACCTTGGCTCCAGGGGTTTCTTGCATGCCAACAAGCCCTCCTGTTACCACCAGTAAGTCCCACACAGCTGGATTGCTGAAAGGTCTTTGGAGGCCACACACCCTTTCTTCACCACTCTGAAAACGTGCCTCCTGGCACACTGCTGGTTGGGAGATAAAGTCACCCTGGCTCCAGAGGGTCCTAGGGGGCCAGCAAGCCCTCCTGTTACATCCAGTAAGTTCCACATAGCTACTCACACTGAGAAATAGAATTTGACAAACCTTAGAAATTCACTTAAAAAAACAAAGATTACAAGGATGTTATAGTTAGGAAATAGAATTTTTAAAAACGTAGAAATTCACTGACAAAAACAAAGGTTACAGGGACTTTATAGTTAGGCTCAGATTTCACTCATACAAAATCAGTGAGATTGTCATAAGCCACATACCTGGATCCCAGGTGATTCCAGTGGGGTGGTAAACCTAGTTCCCAAATCCCTTTGAGACTTGCCCTCGGTTTACAGAAGGAGACACTGCTCCGGTGGGAAATCCTAGGGGGACGGGCGTTGGGATGCAGAGAGCGTGTGGAGTAAAAAGATGCTGTGGCTTGTCTACTTAACCACAGCACTGCAGCAGGCATTCACACCAGTCTGATGAATGGTACGAGCCGATATGTTATCAATAGACAAACAAATATTAAGGCTTTAGTCTAGTATTAACTGTATCTTTTAAGGTATCACCTCACAAACGCTTTTTATATCTCAAACAACCTTTAGTTTTGTTGTCAATTGTTTTTAGATAGTCCATAGAGGTTCCTTCATCAAAGTTTTGAAACTGTAGTGAGTATGACTACAGCATCAAACTCACTAGCTAATTTGGATGGGGTTAGCTTCACCCAAGTACTTTCTGGCAGAGCCCTGCCAACAGAATGTACAAGTTGAACAAAAACACTGGTTACCTTGTCTGCAAGCACAATGTTGCGACTGAGGGTGGACGGTCTTTAAATAAGACTGCTTTAGTATGTTCATAAAGATCACATTCTAATGGTTTGTAACAAGGAACTGGTGCAGATAATTACCTTGATGATGCTGCCTTCTAGAAGGTGCTTTAGAATGTTCCAAAAGGTTACATTCTAATTGCTCATAGCAGTGAACAGGTACAGATGGTCAATTTGAAGAGGCTGTATTCTAGAAGGTGTTTTAGAATGTTCACAAAGGTCGCATTCTAATTGCTAATAGCAAGGAACAGGTACAGGGTATTAATTTGATAAGGGCTGTCTTCCGGAGGCTTCATGTTGAGGCCATCTATGCTGGTTGCTTGTTGCTTATTCTGGTGGATATTCTGGATGTTTCCATGGTGCCTGTAACCTGACCTTGCATATGCATGGTAAAACATTTGTAAAAGTTATTAAGCCTTTTTAAACAAAGCGGGGAACACCAGCTGCAGCTAACTATTACCAACAGCATGTAATATGGTAAAAAGTCAGGGTACAAGACGTTTGTTCATTCATAAGTGTTAGGAGGAATGATATGAGTCATGTCAGCATATTGTGATAGTCAAGAGAAGTGAGCTGTGGCAGGACTCCTGACAGGGCCAGAATTCCCGTTTCAGCCAAAATCAGTGGCCAAGTCAGGAATTTCAGAGTGATGTGGGAATTCTGCATCCAGTATTACCATGACCATTTTTCGAGGACAAAAATAGACAGAAATTTGTTCTTAAAAAATAGTCTTGATAATCCTAAAAACATTTATCAGGTGTTTTCCTGTGTCCTCCTGTTCTTTCATGGGGTGGCATAGGGAGGCCATTAAAGATTTCAGGCACTCAGTGGTATTATCTGCATAGAGATGATGCCATAAAAAGTCAGAGCCCCTTTCCTATTAAGTGAGGTTAGCGTTCATTTAAGTTATGCATACCCACAACCTGCTTTACAGATGTACCCTTCCATTGCGCCGTATCCTCTCAGAAAGATGCCTGCACCCTTACCTTCTACCCTGTTTGTAATGGATAGTAGGCAGAGGCGGCTCTTCTTATACCTGTGGGCCCATCTATCCAAAGTAGTACTGACTCTGCCAAATTGCTCGTGGGCAAAAACACTAAGTAAGTGTCCACGTGATGACGTGTCAGTCCAATCTACAATTCACGTGGTGCTTTTTTGTGAATTTCACTTAGTACAAAGAAAGAGATAGATTTTACCAATTTTAAAGACATTGGGTTATAGACAATGCCGACCTGCATTATTGTTTTTGCAAGGATTTTACCAGGTCTATAGCACAATTTTTAAGGAATGTAATTGGATGCAGAAAAACTATGGGGCCCATTAGCATGGCAGGCGGATCGCCACAGCCGGACCAGCGGTGGCGATCCACCCGCCAAAACCCCCCCGCCAGACAGCCATTTACCCCCTGCCACATTAGCATGGCAGGGGGTACCGTGGCAGACGGAAAGACCGTCTGCCGCTTCTCCGCCGGCAGGCAATCGTCACGATTGCCTGCCGGGCGGAAAAGGCCCATAATATGGTGGCGGTGACATCCATATTATGATGTGTGCGGCGGACTGCCTTCCAATGGCAGAGACTCTGCCATGGAAAGGCATGTGGAGTTTACTTTGGGGGCCCGTTGCGGGCCCCCGGGAGGTGAGTGGGCATGGGGCTTTCCCTTGGGGGGTACCCATGGTACCACCCTACATTAGCATTCACAAGGTGACAGGCTACGTGCGGTGCCTGTCACGTTGTGCATGCCAATGCACAACATGCATTTTCAACATTGTGGTGAGTGCTGCTTACAGCACCGCCCGCCACAATGTTGAATATGCGGGATGCGACCGCTAGGGTGCCGGTCGCATCCTAATTGGCAGTGCAGGACCGCCGCACCACTGGCGGCCGGTCCCAGCACTGCTAGGGTGGCAGGCGGACTGAAGTCCGCCCGCCATCCTAATGGGGGCCTATGTTTTCATAAAATTTAAAAATGAATGTTCTTAGGATTCAGTATGAGTTGCAGTTTGATTAGATCACTGTATATAATAATGTATAAATATGTGTGTTTTTATAATATATGAAATGTGTACGATGATACATACTGGTTTTTATTGTTTCTGCTTTTATGATTTTTTGTAAAAACTCGAATAAATTATATTGAAATGAATTGCTCGTGAAGTCAGACTTAATTAATCACTTAAATGGTGTCCCAGAAACGAGGAAGTGGATAACTATCAGTGAAGGATAATAGATAGAATTGACTGTCAAAACATTCCTATGTAAATCTATAGAAGGGTCAGCATTGCGTTACGATACACTAGCAATGATGATGGTAGCCATCTCTCTCTGCCCATAAAACTCTATACAACCTCAACAGCCAGAATGATGGAGAGTGGCCAGGGCAATGCCTCAAATGGCCCAATACAGGATGCAATAGCCCCTCTGAGCCAGAAATAAGGATGTGCCACTGCTTTCAGTGGTGGAGGGAACCATGCAGAGGGTAATTTTCCATTCAAGAGGAAGAAAGGACCGGAGTCAACATGGATTTCAATGACTCTTTGAAAATGGAGCAAGCTAGTCACTTCTTCCACTAATCCAGGTGGTTGTGCAGTCTCTATGTCATGCTTCCTCTTAGCATGTACTGCCTGCTTTCCTTAGATGTTTACCTGCCCAACTCCTTCGTCCTCTTACATCCACTCCCCAACTTCCTACCTGTATGCCCTCTCTGCCTATGTGTATTTCTGTCTCTGTGTGGACGGTACTATCAGTGAATACAATGTCAATGTACACCATGTAAGGTGAAGGCCCAACAGCGGCAATGCCAGTGAATGCAATGTCGATGTACGCCATAAACTATGCACACATAACAATGTCAAAAATAGTAAAAGCAATGTTGATGTACGCTATGACAATGGTACACACAACAATGAGAATGTAGGTAAATATGATATCAATGACGCCTTGTTGTATGCACAAGCAGCAATGAGCTCATATCATTGCTGTCGAATTCACCCAGACAGACCCTGCAACCAGAACCCAGGACTACCTATTGATAGGTCATAGGTGAGGTTAAATTCAGGCCGAAGACAAACACGCAACCAGGGAAAAACCCTGATCGATCCCACAGATAGGCAGCTACACCACAGACAGGTCCGGCGAAATTGGCTCCAATAAAACACGTTTGGCCAAAAGCTCATGTTCCCAAAATACCACAAATTTAGATGCCATATGTAGTTAGGAACATTCAGCCAATCAGGACACAGCACTCACACCAAACATAGTGATCACACGCTCCTCATGTCAGACATCCGGACACATACACACTGACCCACGCTAGCTCTCCCCCAGGTCGAGAGCCACCTGTGTCCCCGTTACCAGATGGTTGTACTTACAATTCATGACTAGGCCCGGACCCATATGCTCTGCAAGAATGTGTAATCCATATATTGTATTTCAAGAACTGTATAAAATGCCTGCCAAAACCTCTGTACATCGAAACTGTCTTCAGATGCTACTCTGTTGATGCTATCCCGGCCACTGTGTTTAATGAAAGCAACTTGTTCCTTTTTGCCAAACAACTCTTGTCTTTTCATTTTTCCAAGGTAAATTCATATTCAGCACATGGACATAAGCTTATCTTAACTATACAATTGCCCATTTTGTTGGCTTGTTAATGTTTGTTATTTTGAGGTCCCAGTGACACTCAATAGCATACACACGGCTTTTTTTCAGCAGGGCCGGCAGACATTGAGACCTTTCTAGAAATAGATTTGATCTTTTAAAATGCATAAATAATCATTTTCTTTTGATCTGGAGAATTTTTTATGTCTCACTTTGCTCCAGTCATTATCTTTTAGCCGTGGTATTTTTGGGACTGGTGATTTCCTCATTTTCTATTACTAATCTCAAGTATAATTTTATATTACAATTGACTCCAAGGGCCTGGTTTATACTTTGGCAGATGAGAAACTCCATTGCAAATGTGACAGATATTCTGTCTGCCGTATTACAAATGCCATAGGATATCATGTCATTGTAATACGACAGTCGAGCTATCCGTTCCATTTGTTAGAGTATCCCAGCCACCAAAGTATAAATCAGGCTCTAAATTACCATCCCCTTTGTGAAATAGAAACAATATGATTTGGTATACAATGTCCAGGTAAAGCCCTTACCCTTAGATGTTGACAAAAGGTCTTGTCCGCTGTCATTTTTTCAACCCGTACAAACCGACGCTGAAGGAGGCATTCATCTCACATTTCACACAAACTACGTCACTATTCCTCTATAATCATATAAATATGGATAGATAAGTATAAGTCAGGTTTTAAGTTTCCAGTACATTCAGAAATTATTTTTGTTCATAGTGCATCGTCCAAAAAAATTAGTGGATGACCTAATTTACCCAACAAGGGTCATGATTAAAGCTTCATATGCATCATTACAAGGTACTGAAATATGTCAACACTTTGTTTTTAGTTTGTGAATGAGCTGTTCAGAAGTAATAGAGATATACTGTTTAGCTGTGTGTATCTGCTTATACAATTTTAGTGAGTGGGCGTGAAACACATACCACTTAGTTGCATTGATAAGGAACCTGCTGAAGGCTCAGTAGTTGTGGGGTTGTGTTTGGTGACTGTAAAAGAGCACAGACATAGCAGAAGATCCTGTGTTGACAACAAACTGGAAACCAAGGCCAGAGCTCTCTGTTAGGGCTTGTGAAGTATCTTTAACAATTTTCTATTGGGATTTGTTTATTTCTAGTTAGAGAAAGTGCTTACTGCAAGCCAAATTTAGACTTTAAAGTGAACTGCGTTTTCTGCTGGAGGAGAGCCGCAGGATCACGTTCCATGCTTTGGTGACCACTCAGTTGGATTGTGCCAACAGCCTATACCTGGGTTCACCAGCCTACCTGATTCACAGACTGGAGATGGTTTCGAATGTGGCGGCGAGGCTGATTCTTCAGGTGCCCTTCTGTCATCATATCTCCCCGCACCTAAGACAGCTACACTGGCTCCCAGTGGCCAGGGGGATAGAGTTTAAGGCTCTGGCCTTTGCCTTTCAAGCCGCGAGCGGCATGGGCCCAGGCTACCTCAAGTTGAGGCTCAACCCATATCGACAGGAGCGGACTCTGAGATCCAATCACCTGCAACTCCTATGCGTCCCACGATGTGCCAAGACTCAACAAGGTGCAGGTCTCTCTAGGGAAGGACTGCTGAAATGTGGAACGCACTGCCAACACAGAACATGCTCTTAGGAAGGTCCTAAAAACTTGCCTTTTTATACAGGGGTCGTTTTATTGGCTGGTCTTTCTCGTTGGTCTGCTCTTACGAACACCTCTGTTGAGGTCGCTGCGCACCTCACAAATGAGTATTGATTGATTGAAGGGTACATTTTAGTGATTAAGAGGTATAAAATAGAGACATCTGTCTCTACCTGCATGGATCTTTCTGTATGTATTAGAAAAAATCAGTGGGTAACTTGTTTGTTCACAGAGGTTTAAAGGTCTGTTTTTTAAGGGATGGAAACAAACATTGGATCGGAAAGGAAGACAGAGAAACAAACCGGAAATGGTACCGTAGTTGAAACATGGAACGGAAAGTAGAATAATCTAGAAAGGGCATGATGCGAAAAGGGCAAGTGGAGGAAAGAGACAGAGAACTCGGAAAAAGAGTTAAGTTGAGAGATGTAGCGTTCTTAGAATCATAAAAACGGATGAAACAACGTGTTCCAAAAGAAACATAACGAGCAATTCAACTTGTCAGTTTTAAAAAATCTCTTAATTATTCTCATTATAAATTGACGAGAAACAGCTGCAGCTGCGCGGCAAGTCATTGCCATAAATAACTTGAAAAGACCACGAAACGCTATGTCCCAACGTTAGCAAAAGGCCTGTGTGATGGAAACTCCCGCGCCCACGCCGGCTGCTCCCTCGACCTGCGCAGCTGTTCACGCTGGAGCTGTGCCAAGCCTGACGCTCGGACACACCTGTGCCGCTTAGGTAACTCCCCTCCCTCCCCAGACCCGCTATGGTTCCACCATCATGACGCGACACTTCTTTAGCAGGGTTTAAATCTACGGCAAAATGAGACAGTGCGTGCGTATCTGCCGCTCCCTACAGCTTCCTGGCCTCAGTGGTTATCTAAGGGGGGCCGTGTTATTATTATTTTAAGTCTAAGCTTTAATAACGTGTCTCTGATACATCCCCTGAGAGGCAATGAATCCGCTGCGGGGTACCGAAGACTTTGTATGGCCCTGGGTCACTTCCCGAGGTGGCCCCGGTGTTTGAGCCGAGCCAGCGCGTGCTCAGCACAGGATGTAATTTGCAGTCGCTATATAGCTGTAGCTGTAGCTGTTACTGCGCAGAAGAGCCTCCAGGGGGCTGTTAGATTATAGGAGTGCTGGCTGTAAAACCGCAGATAAAGCAGCTTTATGGTAGTAAGTCTGTCAGGACTGGTTGAGGTGCTTACCTCAACAAGGAGCCGCGCAGAAGTGGGCCAGCAATCAGGGAGCCGCTGTAACGCAACATCCGAGGCGAAAGGTTATAATTACAGTGCACGATCTCAAGTGAATTGTAGCTTTACAGAAGATGCAATTACTACTCTCGGAGTAGGGTGTTTCGCATGGGAAGTCAAGTAATATACCAATAAACTGATACTTTAATGCAGTACTTGAAATGGAAAAATGGAAGTGCAGGTATTCTGTTCCAGAGTACCTGCTTGTATCTGAGAAGTGCTGGTACTCTCCAATTAAAAGTATTACGTTTCTCTTGAAGTGCAGGTACTCTCCCTCTCAAAATAAAAAAGTGCCGGTTCTCCGTACCGAACAGTACCGGCCCATTTAAAGCACTGCTTTAATTTTGTGATCTTCAAACCTTTTAACGCACCTTTTACTGGGGTATTAAGCAAAAAAAATCTACACATTTTCCCACGTTTATTCATAAACCTCAATTCAGCAAAAGGCCAGGGGTAGCGGAAGTGACATCACAGCCCATATAAACTTTATACACATGCATGCTTACACATTAACACACAATCACACATTCACACACTCTCACATAAACACACACTCACCTGCAAGCGTACACACAACACACATTTAAAAGCATGTTTTATTTATCTCAGCTGCCAGGAAGGGTTATATCTTAGCTAATTATAATCCATTTTTTACACTAATAGTGAATAATGTACTCTGATTCACTATTAGTGTAATAAAAACACAAGCATCAGCATAGCCAATAGGTCTCGCCTTTGGGACCTTATGTGTTTAGCCAGAACTTTTGGCTATGTTGTAGAGCATTATAGCTGCTGTGAATCATGTTGAAAAGTTATAACAAAAAGTGTTAAGCATTTTTGTTACCTTTATACAAACCAAGACGACATTATATACAACTGAACAACCTGATTAAAAAAAGATTCTAGTTGTTTTGTACTTGCACTGCTGGCAACTTCTTCCTGCCTGTTGTCATGCTTGTTTGTTATAATTTTTTTTGTTATGGGGGAGCGCAACATAAATAATGGGGGAGTGGAGGTTGTAAAACAGTAATTTAATTAGAACACGAGTAGCGGACGGACGCTAGGGGAGAATCAACAGATGCCAGATTCCAAAGGCAAACTGACGTGATGCTTAGGTGATGCTTAGGTGGTGCGCTGATGCACAATGGTGGTGGTGAGGGATGTTTGGTGCTCAGGTGGTGTCACTATATACTATATGGTGTGGATTGGAGGTATGTTGTGGATTGTGGAGTAGTGGAGTTAAAATATGTTCTTCGGTGTGTAATTATGTGGTGTGTATTGGCAATGTGTGGAGTTGAATTGTGTGGCCTGTAACTGTGTTGAATTAAATTATGCTTAGTGAAATTGTGTCATGGTGTGGAGTGCATTTATGTTGATTGGTGGTATGTGGCATAGAGTGCATTTATGTGCAGCGTATTTATGTTGCATTGAGTAGAGTGCAATGATGTGGCGTGTAATTATGTGGCACTGAGTGGTATTATGTGAAGTGTATTTATGTTGCATTGAGTAGAGTGTAATTATGTTGTGTGTAATTATGTGGCACTGAGTGGTATGTGGAGTGTATTTATGTTGCATTGAGTAGAGTGTAATTATGTGGCGTGTAACTATGTTGTACTGAGTGGTATTTTCTGGAGTGTATTTATGTTGCATTGAGTAGAGTGTAATGATGTGGCGTGTAATTATGTGGCACAGTGGTATTATGTGGACTGTATTTATGTTGCATTGAATAGTGTGTAATTATGTGACGTGTAATTATGTGGTATTGAGTGGTATTATGTTGAGTGTATTTATGTTGCATTGAGTAGAGTGTAAACATGTGGCGTGCAATTATGTGGCACTGAGTGGTATTATGCACTGAGTGGTATTATATGGAGTGTATTTATGTTGCATTAAGTAGAGTGTAATTATGTGGCGCATAATCATGTGGCACTGAGTGGTATTATGTGGACTGTATTTATGTTGCATTGTGTAGAGTGTAATTATGTGGCGTGTAGCTATGTCACACTGAGTGGTATTATGTGGAGTGTATTTATGTTGCATTGAGTAGAGTGTAATTATGTGGCGTGTAATTATGTGGCACAGTGTTATTATGTGAAGTGTATTTATGTTGCATTGAATAGAGTGTAATTATGTGACGTGTAATTATGTGGTACTGAGTGGTATCATGTGGAGTGTATTTATGTTGCATTGAGTAGAGTGTAATTACATGGTGTGTAATTATGTGGCATGTTTTATGTGGCACTGAGTGGTATTATGTGGAGTGTATTTATGTTGCATTGAGTAGAGTGTAATTATGTGGCACTGAATGGTATTATGTGGAGTGTATGTTGCATTCAGTAGAGTGTAATATATGGCATGTAATTATGTGGCACTGAGTGGTATTATGTGGAGTGCATGTTGCATTGAGTGCAGTGTAATTATGTGGCATGAAATTATGTGGCACTGAGTGGTATTATGTGGAGTGTATTTATGTTGCATTGAGTAGAGTGCACGTGGGTAGCTACCACTGGCATCACACGAGAAAGTTATCTCTGGCACCAGGGGGGGGACAGAACCACTGGCATAACAAAGGAAGGCGAGAACTGGAACCACACAGTGAGAGAACTACTGGCACCACCCGGGGACAGAACAGCTGGCAGCACACGGGGACAGAACCACTGGCAGCACACGGGGACAGCAGCCATGTGCACCACGTGGAGATATAGCTACCACTGGCACCATATGTCAAGGCGGGAAGTGGCACATCACGGGACGGCAATAAACATCACCACACACAGGGCCGTAACCACACGGCAAAAGCTATCGATGACAGGGCACAGGGAAACCCTCTACAAGTAGGAACCACACAGGGAAAGTCAGTCCTGGCCTCACAATGTGAAAATGAGTAGTGGCAGCACACGGGGAAAGCAAGAAATGGCAACACACGGGGGAAACTGACACTGGCCCCACGGGGTATGTAACTTTTACACCGCGGCGTTTTACATGATGGCGATTACAATTCAAGTCTTACATGGCCATTAAGTACACCGAGAGTCCTTTTTAAGAGCTTTTTGTTTCAATATTTGTCATTTAGAAAATGCAGTTTAAGGGTTAAGGAAAGTGATATTAAGGGGTCAGTGGTAGGTCGAGGTTTAAGTACACACATTTATACATCTATATATTGATAGGTAGATTGATAGATAGTTAGATAGGGGCGTGCCTAACAGCTAGTGCAGAAGTGGGAAGAGGACCGTAATTCCCAATATTTCTTCCAAAACAAAAAAAATCGCTGCACTCGATTAACTTAGTTGTGGCAGTTTTATTCCACCAGAACATTAAACCACCCGCACGTTTTGACAAAACGGTGTTGCTCACGGTAGGGGAGTCCCTTTTTCACATCAATTTGAATACAAAAAGCCCATCTAGTCAATAAAAGCTTTTAAATACTCACCACAATTCTGAGAAGCGTTGGAAAAAACAAAAAAAGAGAGTATGCGAGTCTCATAATATATATATCCCCTTAGAAATGCATGTAGTACTAGGAAGCAAGAGCTACAACTGACACTAGATATGGATGGCAAGCATTGGATTCACTGCAACTTACAACCGAATGTGAATTGTAGAAAAGTTAAAGCGACGTGAAGTGAAAGCAGCTGCATGCGCGTGAGAAATCTGAAATAGCACATTGCGCGCTGCTGCTCGAAACCGCAAGCCGTAGGCCTTTTCACACGCACGAGCATGTGAAAAGTCCAGAGCGATTCCAAGAGGTCATTTTCCTAGGGCAGCGCATGCGCGCTGCGCTAGGCTCAACCTCAAAAATTACAAAAAGCAAGGAGATTGGAGCCCCAACCAATGTCCCTAAGGACAAGGTGCCACTGTGTTCCTGGCACCGATTTTGCCACCTCTGAGTCCAGAGGTCGTAAATGCAGTGCCAGGGGTCGTAAAATTGAAGGTAGGGGTAGCAATTGCGACCCCTGCCAACTCCTAAATGTAGTCTAGGTCTGGTGACTTAGTGGACTAATGCGCCCACTAACGAGGCCTGTGTTCGACCTCATGGTCAAAGTTTCAAATCCCAGTGGGTCCACTCATCTTTTAATCCTTCTGAGGTCGTTAAAATGGGTACCATTGAGTTGGGCAACATTAAACATCTGTTATTCAGGGCCAATATACCCTTGGGTGAACGTGTGCTTTACTAATACACGTTATGTTCTCTCTGTAGAATTGGCAGCTCTGGACATGTCTGATAAATAACAGTTCAAACATTGTATTTTGGTTCAGTTATAGCTTATACATATACAATTAAATACAAGACGGCCACTGTTTTCTTTCACTAGAAAATGCAGCACACTTTTCAGTAGGATGGTTGTCTCTGTTTCCCATGGGCATAATTAATGCTTCTCCAGCCCACAGCATAGTGCCCACCTGACACCAGTTCAGGTGCCCCTGGGGCTGCCGCCCCATATCCTGAAAACCTCTGTTTGAAGGACCAGTAGGGTTGGGGCAAATAATTGCACAGGTCAGGAAGATCTTCTATCAATCACCTTACCCACTGTCTCTCTAACCCAGCCATACTAGCACGGCTCACTCATTTCCTGTAGGCCAGTCTAACTTTGTGTCAATTATGAGAGTGACATACACTCAGTTAATTAGAGTTCATTCATGCTTGCCATTGAATCCCACAGTTAATGTGAAACTGTGGTGTCTAATGCAGAGGTCTTCAAACTTTTTTGCACTGAGCCCCCCCCCAAGTATAATGTTTTGAAGTTGCCCCTCCCCCCTCCCCCCAGAACTTTATGGCAAACATGGGAGGGAGGCTTACTGCTGATCACAGGGGGTGGGTATTATGAGATCATTTCACGGGATTTTTCCTGTAGCTCATCATCCACAATAAATGTAAGACTTATAAAAGAGCAAATGCATCATACAAAAACAGAATTGATCAAAAACACTGCTCCCCATAATTGGGGTGCTTAGAGTTTCTAACACTCTTGGGCTGCAATGAAACTGCAGCTGCTGCACTAATGACAGCTGCGACCCTGCGATGCAGGCTATCTCCTCTTCTGTGTTTTCACCCCTACCACTCAATGCCAGGCCATCACTTCAATCTTGAAACAGGTTGTGTGTCCCTTTCCAAAAAGAAATGAGTTCCGGAATTGTCCCATCTACTTTTGGCCGCAAAGGTGCCCACTGCTGTAATGCTAGCAAGAAAAAAGAGCCCCCATGACCCATTTGTAAAGTACGCCATTCATTTTTGTGATGCAGAGGGTCTCTCTGACACCTGGACCCCAGTACAACTACACCTGCCTCACTCATGATAGCTACTGCCTTGAGAAAAAGGCTCTCCGTGCCATCCTTCTCACTCCCATCTCTCTGATGCCCAAATCGAGGTGTCTCCTTGGCTTCAATTTTCCTCTCCCTTGGGCCATTGCTTCAAGGCCCAAAGCAATACTGGCAGAACAAGTATGCACTTGTCCCCTAATGCAAGAAAGGAAAGCTAGTAAAACAGCTGTAATTCTGCAGAACCAAAGAGGCCTACAGGCTGTCTACTCTGCCCTTTCCTCGAGGCCATCACTCCGAGGCTTGATGTCCAAAAGCAGACTTTCTGCCGCTTTTTGCTCTTTAAAAAAAGGCCAAAAAAATATAGCAACCCTACCACCACCCTGTTGCTTGGGCCTTGTTTCAAGTGCAGCAAGGGTGACCTACTTGGGCCCCACGCCCCTTTTCATAGTTTTCATAGCAGAGCAGGTTGGAGAGGCTCCCATGATGAGAAGCTGGGAGTTGGATAGAGAGTTATTGATGAAACATGCCATCTCATCAGAGTGCTTGCTACCTGAAAGAAATGTAAATGTGTGCATTTGGTTCATCCCCTAATATAATGGCTGCTTTGGAGCCTGTATTGACTTTAATTGAAGGAGTCACGTGAAGCTTCATGGTGAGAAATATTTATTCTTTTTGAGAGGTAGTATTAAGGTGGTATCAGTGGGGAGCTATAGCATGCCCTTTTCATGGACACTTACAAAATGTTTGCACCAGATACAATCTGATAACTTATTACAAAAGTGTATATTTTTACAGCACTTGTTTTATCCTACACACAACAGCCTATTTTCTACTGTGTAATACAAATACAACATAATTACATTAACAGTTCTATCAGTCACAGGCTCGGACCTCATAGCACTATAAATAAATAAATCACTCCAAACTGCATTTAATTGTTTGACTCACTGGTCACACTCACAGATGATCCCATATACCAACTGAGCTTTCATAACGTAAAAGGGTACATTTCCCATCCTTCTGCTAAACTTCCATTCATTTTTCCTTTACGGTGTGTGCCTGTTATTTCATATGCAGTTATCTAAAGGTGAAAACAACAACAAAATGTAGAAGATATTTTCTTTTTAGCCACATCTTTGGCCCTGTCTCCACACTCACTTACGCTGCCCCCACGACACTAAGCATTACAGTAGCACACTTTGAGTTTTTTACTCTTCCACTGCATGTAAAAGAAGACAGCCTAAAAACGCTCTTCCAGGCAATCTTCATTTACAAGTAAATGCACAGGCATTGCCCACCCTTAGGAATACAGTCACGGACACCCAGGGGGGCGCGCCCCACAGTTAGAAGACCTCTGGTCTAATGTGTGTATTTATATTCTCCTCATTAGCACTCTGTCTTTTTGCATTTATAATCCATTGTAACTTTCTAGTTGTACAGTTCCCAAGTGTTAACAAACTAATGCATGGGCTGTCATTTTCCACGACCTCTTTAAAGTCCAGTGTATATGCATCTATGCATTGGTAGTTATGTAGCCCAAACCTAGATCGCGATCAATGGGGCCCTTGGTGTCGGAAGAAGCTCAAGATCGTGTCCAATGACCAATGCAAACAGAGCTTTATTTGGAGCGGGTCCCTCTGGGTCCCAGACCCAGCAGTAATTAAAAACTGACTTTGAAACGGATCCCCATGACACTCTATATTGATGTACATAAATTTAAAAGCAAAACACTGATTGAGTTGGCAACAATAACTGTAAAAAAACATGACGGTAATGCATGGCCGCTATACAGCTTCTATTCAGTTCCTATTTACATTTTGCAGGTTTTACTTGAACGTGCATTCCATCGGAGTTTTAGTTTTTTCCAGGATGTTGGGTTCTGCATTTTTTGTTTGCCACATATGACTCATGTGTCGCCCATACTGTAAACTGAGTGCCCGCTCATTATCTGGGAGAATTCAACTATCTTTGCGAGGACCATTGCGCTATAGAAAAAAGTTGTCATCTGACTCACCTGTTATTTAACTGGGTCTTGAGGTGAAAACTCAGACTGCGAGCTCGAACATCTGAGGTGAATGCCCTAAAGGCATGCCTGTTTTTTGGCATTTCATTGAAACGGGTTCGGAAGAGATCACTGCTTTAAGTGCTTTAAGTGCCGGTGATTCTTTGCTCAAAAAATGACCATCAGGTATAGTTTACAACATATTTGATACTTATCTTAATAACTATCATACTGTTTATTAGTAGTATGACCTACCTACAGCCATATGCCAGATGAATATTTGTTCGGTAGGTGAAAATGTGTAGACAAAAATTACTGGGTCCTTTCCTGAGTTGCTGGGCTGTCCCTTCAAGTGTTAGACTGCCAGCCTTCACTCGTGGTGCTGCGTTAGGTAACAGAACAACCGATTCAGTTATCAGTTCCAGTTGTCTAATCTTAAGCTTTCCAGGAGCCATGCACTATGGCTGGGGCCACCTCCTGAAAGATACACACAGAACAAAACCCTGACCAGCCGGAAAGTATCGATGGAACTTACTTCTTCATATGGGTAGGAAAAAAAGGAACTCTCTCTCAAAGACGGCAAGAAGCATTTATGGCAAACGGGAATTCAGGAAGTGGAGACACAGTTTTTCCTCAACAGATGCTGAAAAAACACAAGTAAAAGGACAGAACCATTCAGTGTTTTAAAGAGGAAATGGATGGCACAGATCTCAGAATAGAACTCATTCTAGAATCAGACCCAACCTCCGACAAGGATGGAAGGCAAGACATCGTGTGCAGTCTCATTCTCTTTCTCTGTCACTCTGCTACATGCATTTTTTGTGACACGTATCATATGAGTAGAAACTGCCATTCACACATTACACCAAAACACTCCCCACATAGGACCAACTTGCACTCCAACCCTCCCAATCAGACAGAACACACCTTATGGGTGTAAGCCTCCAAGGTTCCACTTCTTTTCCTCCACTACATGCCCAGATCCAGTGACATATTACATGATAAGAGGCACAACTCTGGTCATTATACACAACATTGAAACACGACCCACATAGGCCAAAGTATGAACCCACAACCTTCCAAACAATCACAACCTGCGGTGTAACATGCACATCGTCTAGAAAAAACAAAGTACAAACAGTAAAACAGGAGTATGAAGCGAGCGATACATATATGTATACAACTATAATTAAATATTTAAACAAAAGCCATTACACTAGTTTTCAGTTTCTATGGTGATAATATTGCAAAAAGAACCACACCACCAGATTTAATTTCCTGGGGTGACCATACTTTTGCTCCATACTTTAGTTCCTGCTGTGAAAATATTCCATTAAGGCTCAATCCTCAATCCTTTGGTTTGTGAAGTCACAATATCCCAGCAAGCGCTTAACTATTAGACATTAGTTTCAACAGTGATAACTTAACATGTACCAGACCACAAATCATCATTTGAGTGTGAGTCAATGTTTGTATGAAGGATTGGCTGTCCACCAGCATTCTGTAACAAACTTTCCACGGAGGGTGTAAGGTTGATGACGAATTCAAGGATTAACCCGCCTGCAGAGAGAGTAAGTACATTTTATTGTATAAGTTAATACAAATCTTTACAAAAATAAATCACTGAAGGCGAAAGTTCATCAAAGTAAAACTACAATTTCATCATTTATGCAGACCAGCAATAAAAAGAGCTATGGGACAGTTTAGATTAACCGAGCGTTTCCTGTTCAGCTGGCTTGTGCCGTGCTCCGACGGAGTATCTATTCACCTGATGAGCTTTGGGCGGTCCTTAGTCCCCCCTTAAAGCAGACTTAAACATGTAGCGTAAATACAGGAATAAAATAGAGCCTATGGATTACATGTATATCTAAAAATAGAGGATTTTGGGATTGTGCCATAAAGGGCATTTGGGTATTGTCAAAAGTAAGAACAGAGTGAAGGAGTTGTATTGGTGGGACGTTTAGCTTAGTTTGATGAACTGTGTTGAATGCAAAGGTGATGATAAGTCCCGAGTGGCATGTAATTCTTCTGCGAAGCTGACAAGGTGTCCACATTCTGTTTGGGAGATCATAGGGGTAGACATTTAGAGTCCTATTGTAGAGCAGGATAGCAGTGTCAAATATATGTTGGAATTGATGGACCTTTTTAGGTCTCGCTGAGCCCAGCGCATGCGCTGGCTCAGAGAGACATTTTGTATGTGAGTTTTTTAAGTGCTGCTGGCTGGCCCAGCGCTTGCGTGCACGTGAGCGTGCACGCTTGCAGCCGCCATGCGCTAGGCCAGCTAGCAGCACTTATGAACGCCTTTCTGCGTCATCGCGATCACTTTCACTTTCGCAGCGATCGTGATCGTGATGACTTTCGTGGCCAATGCTTAACTTTCTTTTATTTATTTTTGTCCCATCTTCTTTCTTCTGTAATTCCTTCTGTCTCTTGTCTGTCTCAGCATTTATTTTCAAATACAGTTTCAATGTTGCTGACTCACAATGCCCGACTCTCCGCCCCCTTGTCTTTCCTTTTTTAATCCACGGTAGCTCACTCCATAAAGCCCAGCCCACGCTCAAAATGCCAAACCGGGCGTCGAGCCGAGCGCCGCAGCTGCCTGCGTTGCTCCACTGCTCCGCCTCCTCGTTACACCGTCAACCTGTGTGCACAGTAGAAGCAATTCGGATCGGCGTGCTGCTTAACTCAAATTAGTCTTATCTTCTTGAAGTAACACACTGCTCGACAGCAGGAACTTTTTGTTTTCATTTTGAAGTCTTTGATAATGAATAGACTAGTAAAATATGTCAATCTATGAAATTGAGACATCCTGTGGATCCAGACAACCAAAAAGAGAGTGCACAAAATATACAATTAGATTCTCTTACTAAAAACATGACGGCCAATTAGAGTGGCGGATGTGGTGTAAACCAATCACGTTCTCCGTCTAAACGTATCTTAAATGAAGACACTCATGTAGGAGGGAGACATCATTTCCTGTTCCCGCCTACCTAAACACCGGTATTTCGCATTAATGACAAGCGTTCTAGTTTCTATAAGAAGCCTCTCTGCAAATTCAAGGTCCGGACTACCTGTAAAATGGTGGCTTATTTAGTCCTGAGATGGTGATCCTGACGCCATTCCCGAGCTCTTCCTCATAAAAGCATTGTCAAAACAGTTCGGTTTTATATGATAAAAATATTTTAATCGGAGGCTAGGGTCCATTGCTTGACATAGAAACGCGGTGCACGCTATTCCAAACTGCATGTTAGCTACTGAGAATCTCTGTTGCTTTCCCACTCCAAAGTATGTTCTCCACTTTTGACTTATTGGTAAAACTCCCCTTCAAAGAAGTGCAAAAATACTCACTGCGTATCCCAATGTAGAGCAGCGAGGGTGACCATTTTTTATTATACAAAACTAAACAAGCATTGGCATAGCCAATAGGTCTCGCTTTTTGGACCCTAGAAGTATTTAGTTCTGCTGCAGAATATCCTTGGTGCAACAACACCAACTGTTGCATGGCTAAACACTTATAAGGTCCCAAATGCGAGACGTATTGGCTATGCCAATGCTTGTTTCAAACTGGCTTGTGGAATACTTTGTTAGGCAACCAGATTCCGAGTCTAAGGTGAAATTCCTAGTTAGAGTTTTCCAGAGTCAGGATTTACCGAGAAGAATTATCCCCAATAATGGTCCTCAGTTCAAGGTGGAATGTATTGAGACATTCGTAACACAGAATGGATTGCACTTCTGTTTACCACCCTGAGGGCAATGGAGAATAGAAAGTGTCAAAAGAGTTTTCAGATGGCAGTACAAATGGCATGAAAAAATATTCAGGATTGGATTTTGCAGGTAAAAGAATATTTGGACTGATCGAATTTAGCTACTGTGACAGGTTATCCGCCTTTTGCTGCTATGTGGGTTTGGAGTCTGATAACAAATCAGCAGTTGTGGTGAAGGAGAATATGTTGGAGGTAGAAGATGTGGTCAAAAGGAAGGAGATGTGAAGATGGTAAGCATGGTGGGAAAAAGCAGAGCTGATTTGGGCTGAGTGGTGATAGTGAAATGCCAAAGGAGGGTTTGCAAGGGACAGAGTATGTTTTAAAGGCCCCTGCTGGGTGAAGATGTGATTGCCAATTCAGCGAGGGTGGAATGACTGAAAAATATGGAACATGAGCAGAATTGTGAAGCGTAAGGGTAACAGGGAGGACAGTGAATGCAATAATGCGATGAGGTACATCCGTGGAAGTGGTTGGAGGAGTAAGATGGTGGTGGTGTGGTTCGCCAGAAGAGGTACACGAGATCAGGGGTGAGAACGATATATTGCAGGCTGAGCAGGAAGACATTGGTCGAAGCGGCTGCCTGAGCAGGATCAGGAATGGGCATGCAAGTGTGCGTCCTGTACAGCTTAATACATTTATCACAGGGTTCATCTGTTCAACTGTTTATTAAATGCTTGCACTTGTCCTATTGCATTATGTGTTTTGTTTTTGTTGATATTTCCTTTTATGTTCCTATTGTTTAGAAAGTTAACGTTTGTAAATTTTTATAGCTCTGCTTATCACCCATGAGGTTATCCAGGCGCTATCCATGGGCACGGGGAGATTAAGTGATTCGCCCAGAATTACAGGATGTTGCGTTGCTGCCGAGACTCGAACCCGGATCCCCATCTTCCGATTCGGCAGCTCTGGCCGCTTCGCCACATCCTCTCCCTGCCGTTTCTTTTCAGTGTTGGTTCTCTGGAGGAGGAAGGGGGAGATGTGAGGTGTTGGGAGTTACATGTAAATGATGGCATGCAGATAAGTAACATGCGTGGCACATGCTGAAGTACCAACAGTGTGTGTCATTTCATGGAACCTCGCATGTAAGGCCTGGAATACTCAGCCGAGTCAGTTGGGGTTCGCAGTTGATGGCTGTACGACGTTGTTATTGTGGTAGCTCTTGATAAGTAGTACATTTAAGAAGAAACTTACCTTCTCGTCTTCCTGTTTCTTTTGTGGTGCCAAGATCAGCACAAGATGTTTAAGCAAGTGATGTGGAATGTTGTTTTTCATACGCAGAGGCAGCAGCTCTGTAATGTGAAGAGGTGGTAGGAGCTCTGCGTGGGGGCTTTTCATAAATATTTGATTTAGCTGGAATTACAGCTTCGTGCGTGCTTTACAGTAAATTGGCAGGTTAACTTGCAGTGGTAGTAGCATTTCTGAGTACTGATGTGCCCACTTTATATGTTATTTTGTGGGGAGTTTTATATGGTACAAACTCGACCTGCAGGTATCAGAGCGTTTTACACGAGCACCATTTGTGCTACAGATGGACACATTCATTTTGTTAGGCACGGGAGGTCAAGTGATCTGCCCAGAATCACAGAATGTTGAGCGTCCCTGCCGAGACTCAACCCGGTCCCCCAGCTTCGAGGTCGACTGCTCTAGCCATTAGGCTACATCCTGCCACACCACATGGACAACTAGATCATCAAACATTTTGCCATGGCAGTACTCGATTGTTGGTCATCAGCTTTTGCGCGATATCAGCTTTCTTGCGCTTAGTCAGTTGCACTGGGTAAGCCTCACTCTTCTAAGATATCGACAGTAGGGTACTCAGTGCTCAATAGCTTCAGGGCCAGTCGAGCCATTCGGCCACTCTGGGATTTCCCTGGCATGTTACTGGTTAAGGGTTGTTTTTAGAGCAGCATGAGTTACCATGACCCGGCCGTACTTTTGGGGCCCCATTCTAGTTGCTGGAACCTTGTATTGTGAGGCTGGTTTGAACATTTTTACCAGGGCTGATTTTAGTTTCCAGTCTGTCGCGTGAGCGTGAGCCTCTGTGTGGTGTTAGCATCCCAGCAAGTGCTGAACCCCCAGCTCTCTCTCAGAGGCAGCATCTGCAACATTCATGTTGCAGCAGCATTGTACTCATTGCTCGATCATACAACTTTTTGGAGGAGTAGTATGACACGGATTGCTTGACCACCAGCCTTCTTGGAATGGCACTATTGCACTGACCGCTGGACCACCAGCCTTCTTGTGATGGCACGATTGCACTGACCGCTGGACCACCAGCCTTCTTGTGATGGCACGATTGCACTGACCGCTTGACCACCAGCCTTCTTGCGATGGCATGATTGCACTGACCGCTGGACCATCAGCCTTCTTGTGATGGCACGATTGCACTGACCGCTGGACCACCAGCCTTCTTGTGGGGGCATGATTGAACTGACCGCTTGACCACCAGCCTTCTGGGAATGGCACTATTGCACTGACCGCTGGACCACTAGCCTTCTTGTGATGGCACGATTGCACTGACCGCTTGACCACCAGCCTTCTTGTGATGGCACGATTGCACTGACCATTTGACCACCAGCCTTCTTGTGATGGCACGATTGCACTGACCGCTTGACCACCAGCCTTCTTGTGATGGCACGATTGCACTGACCGCTTGACCACCAGCCTTCTTGTGATGGCACGACTGCACTGACCGCTTGACCACCAGCCTTCTTGGAATGGCACTATTGCACTGACCACTGGACCACCAGCCTTCTTGTGATGGAACGATTGCACTGACCGCTGGACCACCAGCCTTCTTGTGATGGCACGATTGCACTGACCGCTGGACCACCAGCCTTTTTGTGATGGCACGATTGCACTGACCGCTTGACCACCAGCCTTCTTGCGATGGCATGATTGCACTGACCACTTGACCACCAGCCTTCTTGTGATGGCACGATTGCACTGACCGTTTGACCACCAGCCTTCTTGTGATGGCACGATTGCACTGACCACTTGACCACCAGCCTTCTTGTGATGGCACGACTGCACTGACCACTTGACCACCAGCCTTCTTGGAATGGCACTATTGCACTGACCGCTGGACCACCAGCCTTCTTGTGATGGCACTATTGCACTGACCGCTGGACCACCAGCCTTCTAGTGATGGCACGATTGCACTGACCGCTGGACCTCCAGCCTTCTTGTGATGGCACGATTGCACTGACCGCTTGACCACCAGCCTTCTTGCGATGACATGATTGCACTGACCACTTGACCACCAGCCTTCTTGTGATGGCACGATTGCACTGACCGTTTGACCACCAGCCTTCTTGTGATGGCACGATTGCACTGACTGCTTGACCACCAGCCTTCTTGTGATGGCACGATTGCACTGACCGCTTGACCACCAGCCTTCTTGTGATGGCACGACTGCACTGACCGCTTGACCACCAACCTTCTTGTGGTGGCACGATTGCACTGACCGCTTGACCACCAACCTTCTTGTGGTGGCACTAGCACACAGCTTACTTACCAAGTCTTTTACTATTTCCATTACCTGACCAACTGTCTGACCGCCAGCCTTCTCGTGGTGGTACTTTTACACTGATCACTTGACCACCACCTGTTTTCTTGTGGTGGGACTATCACGCTGATTGCTAAGCCACTAGACTTTTTGTGGTGGCAATGTCACAGTAATTGCTTGGCCAGCACCGTTCTTGTAGTGGCCCTAATGCACTGCTTGCTTACCAGACAGTTATTTTTTCCAGTACCTTACTAACTGTATGACAATCCCCTTCTTGTGGTGGCAGTAGTGCACAGCTTGCTTGCAAGTCTTTTACTAGTTCTTGTACCTGACCAACTCTCTGCCCACCGGCCTTCTCGTGCTATTGATATCATACAGAGTGCTTGCTCGCCAGCCTTCTTCTGGTGGCAGTAGCCAACTAATTCCCAAAGCACTGATCATCATGTTGTAGCGGGAAACAGTCGGAACAATGTGGGCAGAGTGTTTCGACTACACAAGCGCTAGCACGGTTGCCTTAACCATGCATATGCCCTAACCACGTATATATGCATGGTTAAGGCAGTGCGCGGTTCAGCTACTGGCTATAACTCGGCGGAAGCAGGAAGACGCCAGGAAGAGAGGACGCTGTGAGGTAAGTGGTGCTGGGGCCAGGTTTGATGGGGTAGTTTGTATGGGTTGGGAGGGTAGTTCTCAGGGCTGGGAGGAGGTTGGGTCAGGGCTGGGGGGTCAGGGTCATTTTCATTTATTTTGTTTAGGGCTCGGGGGTCAGGTCATTTTCAGGGCCAGGGGGGTTGGGTCGTTTTCAAGGCTGGGGAGGGGTGTCGAGGGTAGTTTTCAGGACTGGAGAGTCAGGGGTAGTTTTCAGGACTGGGGGAGTTTTGGGGTAATTTTTTAAATATGGTATTAGGCCCCAGGGAAATGGAAGGGGTTGGGGTAGTTGTAGGGACAGTGTGGGGGTTGGAGGGTGTGGGGTAATGTATGTTAAGGGACAGAGTTTTAGGCCCCAGGGCAGGGGGATGGGAATGGGTACAGTGGCGGCTCGTCTGCTAAGGCGGAGGACCATCGCCTCATTGCTGTGCAGCAGTGAAATAAAGGAAAAATAAAATGATAATAACTCGAGGTTATTATCATTTTATTTTGTCCTGCTGTGGCAGCTCTGCAGGGTGGGGTGGGGCTGCTCTGATACAGGATCAGGGGGAGCGGCGAGCACACTTTGCAAGTGTTCATGACTGTTTGACTGGCCGTCTGAGTTCGGCCAAACATTCATGCACACTTACAACTGCTTTGCAGCTTTGTGATTGGCTTAGGGAGCCTTGGTGTTTACTTCCTGATTGTTCTGGTACAGCTGTGCCACGAGGAGGAGAGACGGAGAAGAGACGTGACATTACGGGAACTTTGAATATTTTTTTTTAAATTATTTGCATTTTCCTTAATCCCCCCCAAACCCTGCTCCCGCCCCACCACCCCCTATCGGTGCCAGATGCGACTGAATGGGTAGTCGGGGTAGTTTTTAGGGCTTTGGGGAGGGCAGGTAGTATTTTTAGGGCTCAAGGGGTGGAGGTCGGGGTAGTTTTTAGGTCTCGGCCTGGCAAAAGCAGCACATGCGCTGCCATGCGAGGGCTTCTTGGAATCAATACGGAGTCCGAAGCCGTGTCTCCGCTCCGCCTGCAGTTTTCATTTGTGCGCGTCGTTTGACGTCACAAATTATGCAAAAGGCAGTGCAATGATTGCACTGGAGGTATTTCAATCCCTCCTGGTTGCCACCCTGTCCTCTTTTGGCTCCGCCCAGCGGGATTGGATCTCTCACTTGCGGCATTACACACTCTCCTTCATTAGCTGGGATGCACTATGTTTTTCACACAACGCCGACAGCTTGTTTAAAATGCGCCTCGGAGTGCTCCTGTTGCCACCTCCCTCGGGCTAAGGCTTGTTATTCAGTGCACTTTTTGTTTTACAATAGCGGCCCGGCGGCGTTCTATTGTGTAATGTATGAGGATCTGCTTCGTTTCATTTAAACAATAATATGTTCTTGCTTAGTATATTCTCTTCGTTTTGTCACGGTATTATTTGGAGTTGTGTGAAGAGTTTCACGGTGACCTTGCTCCCTTTCCCAGTCTAGCTGTGGCGTGGACAGCTCCCTGCGAATCCCGCTAGGCGCCTCCAGAGCTGCTGTCGCACTCGGAGAGATCGCAGGCAGTGAGGCAGACAGCGCTCAGAAGATGGCGGCCCCCATGCATCGCTGAGTGCATGCAGGAGGCGCGAGTTCTTTGTCTCTCGCGCTCACAGCCTGGGATTGCCTGCAGCCCCTGGAAGACGTCTGTGAACCAGAGGCGATCAAAGTCACCCCCTCCAATCGACACCACAGGGAAGGGGCGGGAGCGCCTTCGTTTCTCCAGTTCTTTTAGGCTTGGTTAGTTTTTTCAACTATTCCATCTAATGGCAGCCTTCCAGTGGTATGTATCGGGTCTTAAACATGAGGGCAGCAGGGCACAGCACCTCAAGCATTTATTTGCATCCTATGTAAGACCCACGATTCGAACTGAACGCCGATGTAGTTTTTACCGTAATCCTTTCTGCTACGCGTTTCATTGGGCTGACTGGGATTTCAACAGTGGTCCCGGTTTCTCGTCCAAAACTCCTCATTGTTTAACTTTATAACTCAAGAGCGGTGCTACAGGCGTAGTGTTGGTTCAGAAACTACCACAACCAAAATGCATTTTATTAAATGTAAATATACTGAACTAGGCAGTGAAGGGGTTAGCCAGCCACTTTACATTTTCTGTAATTATCTGTTAAAGTTGGACAAACAGAACAGATAACTAAATGCCACAACATTTTCTGTCCTGTGCTTTCCTCTTGCAAAACGTTATTTTCCGGTACATTAGCCCACTTGTTTCTAAGAAAAAGACTTCAAGTCCCAGGAAGCAGTGTTTTGCTTGATGAAAGTCATGGCTGAACGCCCAGCATCCCGGTGATAGGCAGTGACTGTAACTCGAGACACGGCGACTGTGATTTGGCAGCCTGTAGTATGTTTGCAGTGAAATGTTACAAAGAGCCCACGTTCAGTTCTGGAAATGTAATTAGCCATTACCCCCAGGTCCCTACGTCCTCGACACCGTCATTGACAAATGAGATTTACTATCTCAATGACAGACAAAAGAACGAAGGAATGCTGGACCTACCCCTCCCCCTCCCACTGGGAGTACTTAAGGAGTACTGTCCCAGCATTCCACCTGTTCTTTTTTCTGTCTTACTGACAGTGTGGACGTGGCAGGAGCTGGACGCTCCTGCCTTCTTCTGGACTTACTTGGGGGCTGCTGGTTTTCTTAGGTACCGGCGGTCCTCCGTGGATGACCTCTCCCCCCCCTGCCGGGCTTGGGGGGAGTGGCGCGGGCTTCTTCATGTCTCTGGACCACGCGGCGGTGTAATACCACGTTGGATTTATCCTTGCCCGATGGCCGCCCCTCCTGGCCTGCCGGGCTTGCTAGGGGGCGCGGCCGAGCTGCTCCGATTGGTTGTGGCTTCTTCCTCTTCCGGTTTTTCGTCTTGCCTGACTTCCGGATTATGGCTTTGAGGACGGAAGTCAGGCGCCTCGAGGTTCCCGGCTGAGGGAGGCTCGTTAAAACGAGCAGAGGGGGTGAGTACCGCATAGCGGTTGTTATTTCCTTGTATTTTGACGGTGGTTGGTGTGTTGTTGGCGATGGGGAAACATTCCAGAAAGCGTCATCACAGGGAGAGGTCTTCCTCTTCTTCTAGTGCTTCCAGGTCTCCCTCCCCTGCCAGGTCCAGGCGCCGTGATGCTGGTGCTGATGCGCATACTAAGCGCTTGATTAGGGAAACCTTGATGGAGATGGGGGATGTTGGATCCCGTCGCAAGTGCCCTGCTCCTGTTTCTTCGGACTCCAGTGGCGATGAGTCTGCGTGGTTGGGGGACGAAGAGTTGAAGGGCAAATATGTGGACAAGGATGCTATGACCAGTATTTTGCAGCATGTTAAAGAGAACATGGGGTTCCCTGACGGGGACGCACCTAGTACCTCTAGGGGCCCTTTGTTGCGACAGTTTCAGAGTGCTGCCACTGTCGATGTGCCTGTCAATCCCTTCATCAAAGATGTTTTGAAACGCGAGTGGGCTGATCCAGATCGCATCCTGATTCCGCGATTCATGGCGAAACTCTATCCTCTGCAGGATATGGCTACTGAACTGCCTGATTCTATTCCTATTGATTCTTTTGTGGCGAGTTTGGTGGGGCGTACTTCCCTTGCTGAGGACGCTGTGCTGAAAGATCCGGTTGACAAGAAGGCGGATGTGGCGCTCCGTAAGGTGTATTCTGGTTCCCACCTGGCCTTGAGGGCGGGCATCTACGGGACTTATGTGTCGCAGTCCCTGTTGTCTGACCTGAAGTCCCTCTATCAGTCTATGGATAATGCCACGGACTGTTCTGGTTTACTTGAGCAGATTGAGCGTCAGGTGGAGCTGCTGTCTGATGTCTCCTTTGACGTTGTGCGTGCTTCTGCTCTGTCCGGAGGGGCTTGTGTGGCTGCACGTCGCAGTCTTGTCCTTAAGGACTGGAAAAATGACTCTGCGCAGAAAGCTTGCGCTTTGCGGTTGCCCTTTCAGGGTACGATGTTGTTTGGGGGGGAGTTGGAGGCTAAATTACACAAGTTGTTTAAGGAGAAGAAGCATTCTTCTTCTTTTAAAGTCTCTACTGCTGCTCCTGTCCCTTCTAAATCCAAATCTTTCTTTCGCCCTGCTTCTCGTAGACAGTTTGTGAGGGGCCAGGGTAGGTTTGCTTCTGGCCGTGGTCGGGACCGTAAGGCTAAAACCCCTCCTCCTGCCAAACCGCGTTCCTGACTCTTTGGCGGTGGTTCCCGGGTTGTTGGTTGGAGGGCGGCTGCGCTTCTTCCTGGATGCCTGGGTTCAGTCTTGTTCCGACGTCTGGGTGTTGGAAATTATTTTCGCCAGGGTTATGTTCTGGAGTTTACGGCTCCTCCTCCGGACTCAGGTGTTCGGCCGACTCCTTGGCCTTCGAGTCGTGTGAAGAGGTCTCATCTTTCTCGCGGGATTCTGGACCTTCTTCGAAAGGGTGCCATTCAGGAGGTTCCTCCGGAGGAGAAGGCGTTGGGTTTTTATTCCCTGATCTTTCTGGTCCCCAGAAACACGGGGGGTTTCCGCTTGATTTTGGATCTGCGGGTAATGAACAAATGGGTGGCCAGGATTCCTTTCCGCATGGAGACTTTACAAAGGGCGATTCCTTTGGTGCTGCCGGGTCACTTCATGTGTACCCTCGATCTTCAGGATGCGTATTACCAAGTTCCGGTCCATCCTCAGTCCCGCAGGTTTCTGCGATTTTGTGTTCAGGGGCGTCATTACCAGTTTATGGTGTTGCCTTTCGGTCTTCGGTCGGCGCCACGGGTGTTTACGAAGGTGGTGGCGCCTTTGGTCGTGTGGCTTCATCTCCGAGGGGTGGTGGTTTACCCCTACTTAGACGACTGGTTGATCCATGCTCCGTCTCGGGTCCTGTTGTTGGAAGCCAGGGAGGTGGTGTGCTCGGCGTTGCGGGCCCATGGTTTCCTGATCAACTTGCCCAAGTGTCAGCTGACGCTGTCTCAGGACTTGGTTTTCATCGGGGCCCGCTTCCGTTCGGATCTGAACCGAGTGTTCCTCCCCGAGCCTCGGGTGGTGACATTGGTGTCTCTTGCTCGTCGTTTCTGGGTGGGGGGTGCCTTTCCGGTGCACCTTTGGTTGCGTCTTATGGGTCTGATGGCGGCGACTGTTTTTACGGTGGCATGGGCGCGTTTTCATCTACGCCCCCTTTGGGTGTACCTCCTGTCTCTCTGGGATCCCCTGTCCCGCGATTTGGAGGTTCTTGTTCCTGTGTCTCCGGTGGTCCTCCCGGTTCTTCTTTGGTGGTCTGTGAGGGATCATCTGTCTTTGGGTCTGCCCCTGCAGTCTTCTCCTTCTCTGGTCTTGACATCGGATGCCAGCGCCTTGGGTTGGGGTGCGACCTTGGGGTCTCGCTCCCTTCAGGGTCATTGGTCCGTCATGGAGAGTCGCAGATCTTCCAATTGGAGAGAGCTCATGGCGGTGTCCCGGGCTGTGATGGGGTTTCGGGGACTGTTGCTCGGTCGAAATGTGTTGGTGCGGTCCGACAATATGGTGACGGTGGCTTATCTGAATCATCAAGGGGGGATTCGTTCGGCATCTTTGAATGCGATAGTGGTACCCCTGTTTTGTTGGGCGGAGGGCCATCTGCTGTCTCTGACGGCGGTTCATCTTCGGGGAGTGGACAACTTTGTGGCGGATGCCCTGAGTCGGTGCTTTCCGGATTCTCTGGAGTTGTCTCTCACCCCGGTTTCGTTTCGGCTTGTGTGCGGGAGGTTTGGGCGTCCCTTTCTGGACCTCTTTGCCTCCCGGCACAATGCTCAGCTCCCTCGGTTTGCTCCCGGTTTCTGCAGGAGGGTTGCTGGGGGGTGGACGCGCTGTCTCTACCGTGGCCGTCGCGTCTCCTCTATGCCTTTCCCCCCCTGGCTCTGGTTCCGAGGTTTCTGGGCCGTTTGTGTCAGGAGGATCGGGAGGTGGTGGCGGTCCTGCCGTTTTGGCCTCGGAGGTCTTGGTTTCCGACGGTGCGTCTTTTGGCGGTGCAGGGGCCTTGGTTTCTTCCGCTGTCTCCGTCTCCTCTGTGGTCTTCCCCAGGCCTGTCTCTTCTCCGGTTGCGGTTGTCGGTGTGGAGGTTGAGAGGCAGGGTTGGAGACGGCGCGGTTTCCCGGAACATTTAGCGGTGGCTCTTCAGCGTTCCCGGCGGCCTTCTACCCTTAAGGCTTATGATCGACATTGGGGTAATTTTGATTGTTGGTGTTCTGCGTTGGGCATCTCACCTTTGTTCTGTTCCTTGCAGGTTGTCCTTCAGTTTTTGTGGGAGGGTTTCGAGAAAGGTTTGGCTGTTTCTACGCTGCGTGCCCAGTGGGCCGCTGTTCGGGCTTTTCGTTCCCCGTGGGGAAATCTTTCTGATGTTGAAGACTTGGTCTCTCGTCTTCTGCGCAGTTTTACTGTTTCTCGGCCTGTGCCTCGCCCTTCCTTTCCCCTGTGGGACTTGCCTTTGGTCCTTCGGATTTTGATCGGTCCTCCTTTTGAGCCTTTGGATGCGGTGGATTTGAAGTTTCTCACCCTCAAGGTGGTTTTCCTGGTGGCTGTTACCTCTGCTCGTCGTCTTGGGGAGTTGGGGGCCTTGATGGCGCGTGCTCCTTTTCTGTCCTTCACGGAGGGTGGGGTGGTGCTCCGCCTGGATTCTTCCTTTGTGCCGAAGGTTTCTTCGCAATTTCACAGGGGCCAGGAGTTGGTGTTGCCCTCCCTGGGCTCTGTCTTGGATTCTCCTGGTGGTCCCCAGTGGTCTTTGTTGGATGTGTGCAGGGCTTTGCGCATTTATCTTGACCGTACTGCGGTTTTTCGCAAATCGGACTCCCTTTTTGTCTCCTTTGGTGCGGCTTCCCTTGGGTGTAAGGCTTCTTCTGTGTCCATTGGCCGTTGGCTGAAGCAAGCCATTTCCTTGGCCTACTCTCTGTCTGGTTCTCCTCCTCCTTTGGGGGTTCAGGGTCGTTCTACGAGAGGGGTGGCTGCTTCTTGGGCGGAGGTTCGGGGTGTTCCTCTCTCTGAGATTTGCAGGGCTGCAACGTGGGCCTCTTCTAATACTTTCATCAGGCATTATCGACTCCTCAATCTTTTGGGGGATGATGGAGGTTTTGCATTGGGGGTGTTGAGCTCTGTTCGCTCCTAATGATTTTTTCTGTTTATTTCCAAGAAATCTCTGGGTTTGTTTGCTATCCTGGTGGTTTGTTGTGTTTCTGGTATGAATGCCGGTGTTTGCTTTGGTATTTCTCATCTATTAATGACGGTGTCGAGGACGGAGGGACCTGGGGGTAATGTCCTATTACTTACCGGTAATCTTCATTACTCCGGGTCCCGTAGTCCTCGACACCGTCATGACTTCCCTCCCTCCCTCCCTGTCTGCCGGCCTTCATTGGGGCTTGGTATTTCAGGTGGAATGCTGGGACAGTACTCCTTAAGTACTCCCAGTGGGAGGGGAGGGGTAGGTCCAGCATTCCTTCGTTCTTTTGTCTGTCATTGAGATAGTAAATCTCATTTGTCAATGACGGTGTCGAGGACTACGGGACCCGGAGTACTGAAGATTACCGGTAAGTAATAGGACATTTCCACAGCTCCTGGAAATGTAATTAGCCATTTCCACAGCTCGGGAGATGCCACTTCGATAGCGCTGCACGGAGTTGAAGGTCGTGGAGGAGCAGAGTCAAATTGACAGTTGCCCTTTATCTTAAAAACTTAACTGTGTTGCAGATACACACGTTTTCATACCTGTGTCACGAAGCAGAAAAGACGTAAATGCATACAGATAGTTTGGTTATTAAGGTGCTGGAGCTTAAACTGCCAGCCTCATGTAATCAATAGTAACCCTAAACAAGCATTTGCAATGCAATAGGTCTCGCATTTCCAAGAGTTACAGCTATTGGCATTGTAAATGACAATGTGTTTTACCTTTGTGTTTTGGTTTTGAGTGCAGTGGAAGTTTGCGCTATATAAAACTGCAAAACTAATAATAATGTTCAATTTGCCACATCCCATAAAATTAGCATAATTGACATAGTCAAATGCAAGTTGAATCACGGGACACGGAGGCCACCATACCACTGAGTACGAAACTGTCAAACACAGACTTCTACCAATTATACTATCCACACCTAACAGCATTGATCAGTGTGCAATTCTCATACCAAACGGAGCTGCGCCGACAGCACCAATAGTTTGGCTGGCCGTAAAAATTAAAACTCCCTTGGCACACTGTGCCCACGTCCAGAAACTCGCTGTCACCTCTGGCATTAATTACACTTCCATCCTACTGTACCAAGATGGCGGACAGCCTTCACTCAGACTTTGATGTAATTATCTTTGGAACCTGTATGAACATTAACAAGCGTCTACATATTACGGGGGTGAGACTTGGAGAGGGGGAGGAGGCTGTTCAACAGCAAAAAGAACAGGCAAATTCTGTTGTGATGTCCAGCAGCATGTAGTATCCTTGACCGCGTTGTGACAGTGCCATAATACAGGCGAGAGCATGTGATTGCACATTTACTGTGCTACTCCTTGGAGTATATTTCATATGGTAACTTGAATCCCAATGTGCGTTCTTAAACGGTCTTTCACACCTGGGTGGCAGTCACAGGAGTGCTGAAGCTATTAGTGGCGAGTACATTAATGCTTTGGTTACCCCTGACACAGCTTTGTTTTATCTCGTACTTTGCTTGTGGCATCTGAATACTGGACTTAATGTACTACTTTTGTCTTCTCAACATTTAGTAAGTTATGGTCATATAAGTGACGTGTTGTATGAGAGTGCATGGGGCACCACTGTGTTGCGGTATATTTTAGTAGACTGATTGGGAGACAGTTGTGCGTTAAGGCTCAGGACGCTGTTGTGCACCCCAAATACATCATGTCCGTGAGAAAGGATTGCATACTTTATCCAGAGTGCAGCGATTCAGTATTTCTGCACTCGCACATGGTTGTGGAGTGCAATTGCTGTGTGAGGTTGAGAAGGCAATACTTTAACACCTACGTAAGTCTGTTTATCGCACAGGAGAACTGACTTTTACTTGAACATGCTTAACTCATAGGCAGACACATCCCTGCGAAGAATAGAAGCTTTATCTTATAGTGAACCCCTGGACTCTTAACATGTCAGTAGAGGTCTCTCAGGTCAACAAGGGAACATTGTTTTATTAAAAAATAAAGTTATGAAGAGCAACATCTGCCTGAGAGATTGACGAGGAACAGTACAGGAAACCAAAAGCCTACGAAATAAGTGAAAAATGCCCTCTGCCACAAAGTAGTAAAAGGAATCCATGGAACAAAATCTTGGGAGAATATTAATAGGATCCTACAATGAACTAGAAAGTCCAATTTCTTAAAAATGTGCAGGTGTGTTTTTTACATTTTGCTAACAGCTACCTTTGCTTACATGAGCTGTGTGTGAAGCTTGCAATCTGTGGCGGCATGTGAAGGAAACGAGGACTGCAGCAATTAGATCTCTATCTGTGCAAGCTCTTCTCCACCTGTGCAAGTGAAACTCCGACTGCTGTTGCTGTGTGTGTGGGAGAAGGTCGCTGTATCTGTGCTGAGATGTGCACAGCTGCTGTTTGAAGCGCCCGAGAGGTGTAAATAGAGCGGGCACTGCAGCAGCTCGTCCTGTACGCCTTTCCTGCAGGAGAGAGAAGCTTGCACCGCTCCTGCTCAGCGTGCGCCTACATTCTGCGAGCTTCAAAGGAATCCTGCAACGCTTGCAATTATGATGTACCTGCTGTAAGTGCGCAGGAAGTTTGCAATGCCCTGCCCATGTGTTCTCTGTTCAGTGCAGCTGACTGAAGTTAAACAAAACCTTTTCAATGCATAAAAGCAAAACAATCGGTGGCTTTCTCAATGCTTGTTTTCTGTATTTTTGGAATGACAGTGAGCACCTTATGACCAAAGAGTGTGATTCTACATTTCATCATCGCTGGCATTATAAGCGATTTTAGTAAGAAAAGAATGTTTGACTGTATCCCCTTGTTTAAAGACGTATCAAAATGTTATCCACATACTGAAGATAGATTTGTGTAATATGCACTCAGTAAATTTCGGATGGAGTTCACCGAGACATTCCTCCTTCCAATGTCAATAATATGAGTATCATGGATATAGGTAATTAAAAACATCCTTCAATGTCACACCGGAAATTCAGTTTGTGATGTGTGCTTTGCAAAGGGCCATTCAAATTATAGACTAATTTTTGTTTCTGGCATACGTGTTTCCAGACACAGAAAGCCACAGAACAAAAGAGGCTGTCACTCCGTTGCCTTCAGCAAGTCTGTCCATAAACCAGCTGAGCTTCCATGCTTTGTGAAAACAAATTAGAAAAAGAAATAGAAAAAGTAAAGCGCGGGTGCCGCGATTATAGCAAAAGTAAAGAAATAGATGTTTTTTTCTTTACTTTTGGTGTAATCGCGGCACCCACGCTTTACTTATAACATCAAATGTAAGGTGCGGGTGCCGCGATTATACCAATAGTAAAGAAAACAAGCGGCACTGAAAGAGATCGTATCGCGATCGCTAGTGTCCACAACTAGTGGTGCACGTGCACCACAGAGGAGGGGTGGAGGGAGCGCGGCAGCGACAGCAAGGCGAGCACGCGCTGCTGCGCGTGCTGGCCACCGACGGGAATGGGCGTTTCAAAGGCGGGACATTGTCCCACCTTTGCCCAATCGCGTGCCTTTTTTTGTAAAAAAAGCAGGCGAAAGCCAATGCCTGACGTTTGAAAGTTGATCACACTCACGAGAGTCTGATCAGCTTTCAAAACCCTATACAAAAGGGCTCTCGCCTGCGCGAGCAATGCTGCGCACTGCAACGCTAGGGCGCGAGCCCTAAAAGCAAGCATTAAAAATGCAATAGGTCTCGCCTTTCATTAAGTTAAAGCCATTTGCTTTGCTATACAATACCATTAGCAAATCAAATAGCTTTAACTTAATCAAAGGCGAGACCTATTGCATTTTCAATGATTGTTTAAAATAGGAGTTAGCGTTTAGGCCTAAGGTAGTGGAAGTGGTTGGGGTAGTTTCAGGTTCAGTGCAGGGGTGGGAGGGTGTTGGAGTAGTGTATATTAAGGGTTAGGGACAGCGTGGTGGATGGGAGTGGGTCAGGTTATTTGGACCTCAGGGCTAGGGGGCAGGTAGGGGGTTTGTAGCTTAATGCTGCGGGGGAGGGGTGGTCCATGACTTTAGCCACACATGACCCCTTTGCCATGCATGGCTTTACCACAAAATTGCATGGAAAAGGCATGAGTGGTAAATAATGTGTGGTTATGACGCATTTGTGGTTCACGCTGCATAGTAGAGGCATGCGTGGCTTAGCTATGCGTGCCTCTATCATACAACCTGTTGTAGCAGGGTTACACTAATTGCTTGATCATCAGCCATCCTCACTAATCCTCTTGTACCATGTTGTAATGAAGACAGGGTCCGGTTCCATGGTAAACTTAGGATGGTATTTATTCAGGTAGAAGGTTCAAGATAACGATACAGTGAGCCCCACCAGGAGCAGCCCACCTGCTGCTCAGCCCATCCTCAAACTGCCAACCTCACTCACCCAACATTCCACAGCATCATCCACATCGACATTCCACACCACACTAACACTGGCTGAGCAGCAGGTACAACACTTCCCCCTTCCTCATAGTAAACAAAAATACAATGCAATGATACAAGTGAAAAGCACATCAAAGAGAAAATCACTTGCACATAAATTTGAAAAGGTACCATTGCAAAGACCTGAGAATGATTGAGGGCAAACCAGAAAGGATGAAAAGAAAGGAAAACACAGTACATTGGGCTTGCAAATTAGCATCCAAAAATGCAAGAAAGCACGGAGAAAATGGCAATTTGCATGAATGTCAACAAAAGGCAAAGCAACAGTAAAACATCAATGCCCACCCACGTACCTACAAAGAAGAAAATAACAAACTGGACAGGTAAATCAATCTTAAGGCAGAAAGACAACCTTTCCACACATCCACTCCCTTTCCACACAAAACTCCCACCTTACCACACAAAACCAAACAAACCTGCAAACTACTACACCACGCACAACCAACCAGCCCCTGAGACACAAACATTCCAGCTGGCCAGGCCAAAAATGAATGTGAAAACACAGCAGGATCCACATGCTCAACCAGGACAAAAACGCCCGAGCTTAAAGGGAGGGAGGAAAGAGAGGACAAGCACACAGAAAACGATCAGTGAAAACGCAAAGCTACAGGTGAAGTGAACTTCACCAACCAACCACACAAAGGTGGTAGACACGAGTGACTCAAAAACAAAGTAGACTCCAACCAAGGCCCACAAGGGAGACAAACCTAAGCCAACCCACAACCACAAAAATAGTGGTAGACCAGAGAGGCTCCACGACATAGAGCCTTCTCACATACACACCCCCAACAGTGAGAGGTACACACACTCCCACAACAACCACAAGGGGTCAATTACAAAACATTTCTCACAAAGGTAACACACCAATGTCACCCACAACCACGAAAATAGTAGTAGGCTAGTGAGGCTCAGAACCTAAGAGCCAACTCATACACACACCCCCAACAGAGAGATACACACACTCTCAGAACAACGACTAGGGGATAAACCAGAGTGACTTCATGTGTGAAAACCAGCTCAGCAACACATTCACAGGTGGTAACAGAGTGTCCAAAACACCCAGAAGTCACTCACACACACCACCAACAGAGTGACCAACTCACAACAAACCATGCCCACCAAAATGTGGAAGACCAAAGGGGTTTAACCCCTAACAACCTTTTCACAACCATGCGAAGTAAAAACATAAAGGCTATGCCAACAATACACGAGAAACAACCCTGAGAGGCAGTATGCCTAAATGACAGCCCACTTCACATCACTGTTTAAAACAAGCATTGGCATAGCCAAAAGGTCTCGCCTTTGGGACCTTATAAGTGTTTAGCCATGCAACAGTTGCATAGCTAAATACTTATAAGGTCCCAAAAGCGAGACCTATTGGCTATGCAAAGCGGCCGTGCGGCAGCGAAAGTGAAAGTGATCGCGATCACGATCACACATCAAAGCGGCGCGAAAGTGAAAGTAATCACGGTAAAGCGCGGAGTGCACGCCTGCGCACATGCACTGTAGCTCTAGGCTGGCGCTGGCCTGGTAGCACTTTTTGGAGCCCTCTCAATAAGTCTCGCCAGACCAGCGCATGCGCTGGGTCAGGCGAGACCTAACAAGCTGTCTCCGTGGAGCAAGTCAGCAACGAGGTGTATGCGCGCACGCGTTAGGCGTGTGTGCGCGCGCATGTGTCTGTGCGTCTGCGCGTCCACAGACCCCGATCGCTGCGCGTGCCCTGGTCTGTCTCCCTTGGGAGCAAACACGGCGACAATAAGTCTCGTTGGCGGCAGCGCTTCGCGCTGCAACGCCAGCGAGACCTAAAAATGAACACTTTGATGGTAAATGAAGCTAATAATATCAATTTTAGAAGTGTCCCAAAGTTTCATCATTCAAAATTATACATTTCCCTTAAAGTACAAAGTATAGATACCGGAAACAAAGATATTGAAAGAAAAGAAAAAAAAAAAACGAAGCGTCTTTCACCAAATGTCTGCATAAGCCGAAGTTCACAGGGAGTCACTCCAAAAATCGCGGGAAAACGCAGTGCAGATCTTGAAAACAGCTCAAGGAACTTCACAAAACGAGTTGGCGCCGTCCAGCAACAGGAAACAACACAGCAAAGAAACTTCTTCGGCATAATTTGAAGAAAAATGGCGGCATGCAGAACGACAAAGAGCCAGGTGGCTGCAGGCACGTCCGTGCAGCACAGTGTGGAAGCTGCATGATGCTGCGCGAGCAGGAGACAGGGCTCGCGCCATCACCAACGAACGCTTAGAGGCTGTTACAAGTAAGTAGCAGTTAACAGCTGAAATTTCAAAAACGGGAGGCACACAAATGAAAGGTTTAGTCAGGGGCAGAAGTTACACTCATCCTCCTAGTTGCACCTCCAAAGCTACACCTCTCACCAGTTGCACACCAGAACACAGACTCTGTGAACTCGTCCATCTTCCCCGCACAGGAGTCTTCCTAACTGCACTTCCAAGCACAGGGACAAGGAACACCTTCCACCACAATGCTGCTAGTGACACAGCTCTGGGAACTCCTCCCAAGTGTAGCTCCACTTGACTTAGAAACAGGAGACACTACAGGCTGCCGGTTGGTGGAGATACACAAGCGGGTTTAAACCCCACTTCCCCAATGCTGCTCGAGTCACAAACCACGGGGACACCTCACGCCTGTTGCTCCACTTGGCATGGACACAAGTGCTCTGACAGAGACACAGGGGACTCCAGTTCCCAACCGCAACGCACGGACACAGCGCAGAGGACAGAGTAAGCACACACTGCAGGAGGCATGTGACAGTGAACAGTCTGGATGTCCCAAATAAAGGCTGCAGCAGACCGGTAGTTGATCAAATGAGGGACAGCTTGAATCACCACAGCCCCATTACACAACACAGCTCCACTCCACAGGAGGACACAGCATGAATTGGCATGCCCAAGTTGGGGCCGACCAGTCTTCTGGTCACTGGTGGGGCTCGGGGCTGCCAGCTTGTTGTGCCAAACTTAATTACAAGAGGAGCTTCTTCAAGTTACGCTTCTTCGGTTTCCAGTTACTTTAGGCTTCATAGTACATATCTATACAGGTGGCACACGCAGGTTCTTTCCAGTAAAGTCGCCAACATGTTGTAATGAAGACAGGGTCCGGTTCCATGGTATTGATTCAGATAGAAGGTTCAAGATAAAGATACAGTGAGCCCCACCAGGAGCAGCCCTCCTGCTGCTCAGCCCATCCTCCAACTGACACCACACTCACCCAACATTCCACAGCATCATCCACACCAACATCCCACACCACACTCACACTGGCTGAGCAGCAGGTACAACATGCAGCACTGATTGTCGGATCTTCGATCTAGAGGTTGTAGCATAGATCTACAGAGTGTTGCACCATTACAGCAGGACGCTCTGGAGTCGGCAGAATCAGAGGAGATGCCATTCCACCAGTCGACTTATGTTCACAGTTTTCAAAGCAATTCCACTTGTGGTGCTCAGGAGAAATCCACACTAAGTCCACACTATTACACAAGGTTCATTAGAATGTAGTGCACACTCAAAATGGTAGTGTGTCAAGGCACTGTCGGGGGTCCTGATTAAGAGCCTGGCATAGGGGATGTGACGGATATCCGGGCCTCCTTATTACAGAGCATAAGATCCTAATCCATTTGTAATATGGCGGATGGGGTATCCCTCCCGTTTCTTCTGGCGTACCCGTTCTCAATCCGGCCCAGAATGTTCCTTGATGGCATCTCTCCACGCAGAAGACCCCCGAGGCGTCCTTGGACCGCTCTGAAAGCATTCAGACATTCAACAGCTAATGCTTGGAGAAAACAGCTCTTAGTCAACCTACAGTCATGTGTAGTAATTGCAACCGGGGAAAAACCAGGACAAAATGTTGCCAACACGCACAGTAATCTGTAATAATGGTCTTTTGTGGCGTCAGAATCTCCCTGTTTTAGTCCTATTAAAATGAAATAACCCGCGAGCAGTACTCCTGCAATTGTACAGTTGGCTTCTGTAGACCATTTTCTTCTTGTGCAACGGGCCCCAGTGATGAGTTTATAAATGTTGGCTCTCAAACTAGAATAATCCTTTTGTGATGAACAGAGGGGGCTTGGCAAACTGGGACAAAGTAGGCATTGTGTCCGTGTAATCCAAGACCTTGGCGAGACGAGAGGCGGAGATGCTCGGGGGAGGTGAGCAGGGTTCAGGCCTCATCCGTCCACGCCTTACTCCTGCCTCCCCTCCCCGCCCCTCAAGTGCAGCGTGTAAGAAATCCCGTCAATCGACGACCAGCTTTCACCAATCCGGAGGTCACAGAAGCTCGCACCAGAGACAGCAAGTAAACAAATACTACAGTTTCTTTAAAATGTGCCCCCTGGCTGAGCACCTGTGTGCAACTTGTGCATATATTAAACTTCTTGCGCGGCTCACCAGGGATTGCAACCTCGCACCAGGAAACTTTACAGCACGCAACAGAGACGTGCAGCGTTACACTATTATGAGACAATGACAGAGGCGGTTATTTCCAGAGGCGTAGCTACTAACGGTGTAGCATGTGCAGTGGCACCACGGCCCACAGGTCTGAGGGGCTCACTGTACCCCAATTGTAGCTTTTTATAATTTACTATCAAACCATGGGACGGGGGCTCTTTTTCCTAGACTGTCTTGTGGCCAGAAGTGCAACTAGAGCCACATTTCGGGGGGGGGGGGACTGAAAATTTCGGAGGAGGGGGGCTAATTCTTGTAGCAATTTTTTTAATGCATTTATTTATTTTGTATAGCGCGAACTGTAGCGCCCTGCGTGTCATCATGTTCTGTGTACCACACTCAGAATGGGTTTGTGCATTCTAGAGCATTCATTGTGTTGGAGTGTAATCAGGACTCCCACTGGTCAGTTCCTGCTGGCGCGGTGTGGATGGGACGTTATTACTGTAGGCACCTGTTCTTCCTTCAATAAATAATCTCCTGTCAACCTCATCCAGTGTACCAGCTTTATTACACGAAACATTACCCGAAGGTGCCAGAGCGCTTTACAAAAGAACCAGTTGCGTTACTTAAGGACTTTGGATTACATTAGTTACATAAGAGATACAAACAGAAAAAAATTGCAAATGTACAAGTGGAGTGAAAGGAAGGAAAAATTGCAAATGTACAAGTTGTAATGTCACTCAAGGAAGAGATACAAACAGATAAACTCTAAAATCACATAGGAATGGTAGTAAGTACAAAGGTCTACTACATAAACTAGTGGTTAGAGTTATATACACAAGTGGAGTGAAAGGAGGGAAAAAATTCAAATGTACAAGTTGTAGAGTCACTCAAGGAAACATACAAATTGCAAATTCACTCAGGATTACATTTTAACAGCGATTAGGCTTGGACAATTATATATTACATATTTACAGAGCAGGAAATTCTTGCCATCGTTCAGCCAGGTGTTCAGGTGGTGTTGCACTCAAGGGTGGTGGTCTTGGGTCTGGAGGGATCCCCGAGTTGGAGATGTCCATAGGGGTAGAAGGCCGGATGGTGGTGCGGGAAGCAGCATGCTGGATCCCTAGGCTGATCTTGAGGTCATGCTGGGCTCCATCTTGTGGATAGAGGAGGGCGCTCAAGGGGAGGTGGAACTGTGCCACAAAGTCAGGTCTCCCGCCTGGCTCAAGCACCCACAGTGAGGCCCCGGCCATCTTGGTAGCTCCTATATAGCACAGCCAAATGCTGGGTGTTATCAGTGTTTAATGGTTTAAGTGGGAGGCACCAATCTCCTCCTTCATTAGATCCCTCTTGCTGCATTGTGGAGCTTGTTGCTGCTGAGGCTCTTTGATGCAGTCCCACAGCCTCACCTCTTTCAATTATGCGATTTTTGACAGTGTCGGCTGCCACTTTGGAGTCAAGCACAGCCAGACATGAGTCGTATTGCCGCCGTTGTAAGCTTGGGGCTGGTTGACCTGTCTAGTAAATTGCTCCCGCTGCCCCTTGCTCAATATCAAGACCATGAAGCACGTCCCCTCCCACCGGTTGTACAGTATTGAGCTCTCCCTGGGACCATGTGAGCGCGCCAAAGACTCTCCACGAGCTCCACCAGACACGGTCTGAAGCTGCTCCGATCTCCCGCACACTGCTCCTCCTGAGAGACCCGAAGGGATCGCGAGCGCCACAGGACTTTTCCCCTTTGCTCCGGTAAGGCACCTGGGCGATTAAAGGCTCCTCCGTCCTCTGGACAAGGCAGCCATCATTTTGTGCTGCACTGCAGCAACTCTTACAGAGCCCGGGGGAGACTCCAAAGGGGGTCTTTTCCTGGCGTGGACGGCCCTCGCTCCGCCTCCACCGAGTCAGACGAGTTTCCGCTGTCTCTGGAGCCAGTTTGGTGATTCTTAAAGGCGCTAGTGCGCTCCGGGGACAGACGCGGACCGAGAGCCAAGAGGAATCAAGTCCTCCCGGCCATCCAGTCATCCGGCTTCATCCTTCATCCATCCAATAATCATAGTGGAGATGCAGGGGCCCTAAGAAGGGGTGAAAAAACAACAAAGCCTCGTTAGCAAGTAAATGGTCTGTTAAAGACCAATGTAGTACTCGGGCGCTGCTGTGTGTGTGCCACACACGACAGGGGGAGTGGCGGGCGGGGGCTATAGCCCTTTCAGCCCAATGTGCGTTGAGCGCCTGCTGGTGGCTCATGGCAACGTGACTCCACCACTGGCAATTTCTTCATTCCAAGAAGAAGGTTTGGAGACAAACTCTAGTTCATGAGGCAGGCCTAAGTGCAGGAGCACTGGCGCTACTTTGGATCTTGATTTCACTCTGAGCTGGTCTTTGAAAATAAAAGAAGCCTCTGCTGCTCTCAGTTCGGGCTGTATGTGAACTCACTCAGTGCTGCCCATCCCTACAGTGCCAGGGTAAAGAAGTTTATCACCCTGGGTGCAGTGTCATTTTATCATCCTTACCTCGACCCTCTCATTCTTGTCAATGGTGCAGTGTGTGCAGTTTGTATTTTTAAATCAACTGGTGCCCAAGAGAACCACCTAGTCTTCCCTTGATCTAGAGTGGGTCAGGTCACGCATGTGTCACACATGTAATATCGTGCTTACTCATTCTGAACCACGCCGTACACACCCATTATTAAACGTTTTTCATCATGTACAACTAAATATGGTGACGTAAATTAATAGGGGCTTTGGTATGGACGCTTCAACCTCAAGAATGACAGAGAGCATAGGTGGCATGCTCATGCACTGCGCCCTTAGGAACCTGCCCTGGGTACTAGTGTTGGAACCTGGTGGGTGGAGGCTGACCAAGGCAGCCATCTTGGCATTTTCACCCTATCCAGCAGATGTATAAAGGCAGATATATAAAATGTTCACGCAACGCAGCACAACAAAAGTTCATGTACTGCATTGCACAGAAGGGAAGGAGTTGATGCACTTTAAGCTTCTTTGTGCCACGCATATACCCTTGCATCATGGTCCAATGAGTACGAGCAGTGCATTAAATAGGCAGGTACTTTTTGTACTGAGTACCTGCACTTCTTTAAGTTGAAAGGGTGAGTCACTGCATATTTCAGCACTGCTGTAAAACATTTATTGGAAGAGTACCTGCACTTCCCAGTAGCAAACAATTACTTTAACCAAGTGAGTACCTGCGCTTCTATATTTCCATTTAAAGCACTGGGTGTGTGTGGTGTCAAGTACAGGTTCTTGTTGGAGCTGGCACGTTCTGGTTGGCTGAGGTGATGCCCCAGCCAAGCAAAACCGACCACTCCCATCAGGGGTCGGTGATTATGCTCACTGTATAACCTGCGCTCACCCTTACGTAGTTTGGTACTGAGTAGTCTGGCTTATCACAGAGGCAATGTGGAAAGCATTGGCACAGTACTCTCACACAATAAACACACTGAGCATCACAAAAGAGACTTCACATGTGGTGTATGAACATAAAGTTTAAATTCAACACACATAATCATTAACACAATATGAACATCATGTATTTCAGAGCATAAATCTCATTTGGAAATATCTTTTTTTGAATTGTTTTTATTATAAAGTTTTGTACAGTGCAAACATGACCCAAGTGGGTATCAGAGTGCTTCACATTTAGGACAGGAAGGATACAATAGAAGGAAAAGAACATTCTTAACATAAATGTGTATAGCATGCTAACACTGGGGTTTCCAGGTGTACAACAATGTAGTAATCAATCAAAGTATCAGAAGAGAGGGCAGGAAAGTAAGTAGTAGAACCAAGGCCCTTTATGACAGGAACTTGTTCATTAGTATTTTTTTCACTTCCTTTTTGAAAGAAGCGGTGTATGAGAGATGACGGACTTCTGCTGGAAGAGAGTTCCAAATCTTCGGGACAATGCCTGAGAAGGCTCTGTGACTTGTTCTCTTTTTGTGGAAGATCTGTGGTTTCAGAAGCAGTGAACTTGCACTTCATGATGATAATTCTAGATTTGTAGCCAGATAAATGGGGGTCTTGAAATGTAGGGCTTTGTGAGTCACACAGGCAATCTTTAGCTGTATTCTTGCTTCATATGGCAGCCAATTTAGGGGTTTTTGGGCTGGGGATATGTGATTGTTTCTTTTTGTTCTAGCAATCAATCTGGCTGCAGCATTAATGGAAGCCCTTAGCGGGGCCAAGTTATGTTTTGGAAGACCACAAAGCGTGGAACTACCGTAGTCTAGCCTTGGTAGCACAAGAGCTTGCACCGCCAGCTTAAAGTCTTCCTGTTGGAGGAATGGTTTGAGATTCCTTAGTATACTCATCTGGTATTTAGCTCCTTTGATTGCATTGCAGATATGATTCATCATGTTCAAGTGCATGTCTAGTGTAACTCCAAGGGATTTTGCTGACTCAACAATGTGGGGCGAGCAGTTGAAGGCTCTAAGATGTTTCATCCAGAGGTCGATCTTGGGAGAGTGATTGGGGGGGGGGGCGATGAGGAGGAATTCCGTTTTGGAGGTGTTGAGCATGAGGTGGTTCTCATGGAGCCAGTTTTGCGTGTTCATCATGGTAGAGTTGTGTGGAATTAAGTCTTCTGAGGAGGTGATTTTCAGATATAGTTGAGTGTCATCCGCATACATATGAAAAAGAATGTTCGCGAAGTTCAGAGCATTCCCTAGTGGTTCCAAGAATAAATTGAAGAGTATGGGTGAAAGGGCGGACCCTTGTGGAACCCCCACAGTTACTGTGGAGGGTTGAGAGAGGGATTGATTCACCTTGACTCTTTGAGATCTGTTGTGGAGGAAAGAAGTGAACCATTGCAGTACTGGCCCTGAAAGGCTCACCCTGTGTTCTAGAATGGGTAGTAGTTTTTCGTGATTAACAGTGTCAAAGGCAGATGATAGGTCAAGGAGAGTCAGGAGGCAAGATTAATTTGGTCTAGCATTTTTAAAATGCCATCCATATTGTGAATGAGTGCAGATTCCATGCTGTGACCTCCCCGAACGCCAGAATGATTGGACAGCAGTCCCCAAGATCAGGGCTGTAGGGTGCATTGACCGATTGTTGTTTAACAATTTCAAAAAGGTTATTGGGGCAGGATTAAGTTGGGTCCTGAAGAAGTCGGCCTTTGCCATCTTGATTTTTTTGTTGTAAGAGTTCCTAACAGATCTAAGGTGATCTAGATGTTAGGTGGAGGTTATGGATCGCCAAGATCTTTCAGCTGCCCATAGGTTGTGAAGTTCCGAGTTTAGGTTGCCATTGAACCAAGGTTTGGAGGAAGCATTTTTATGTTGTTAAGGGGCTATAGAGTCCAGAATACCAGAGAAAGAGGAATTATAGAAATCTGTGAGGACATGAACATCTTTTATGTCTGCTTGGGAAGTCAATACATGTCTACATGTGATTGCTAGCTCTTCTGTGTTAATGTTTCTGAGGTTCCTTTTCCATTGCTTCTTTTTCTTGGGTTGGTCCCTCTTCGGTGACACCTCCCTGTTAATAAAGAAGATGATGCTGTAGTGGTCAGGCCAATCACATGGGATAATGGAATCCAATGTGATGGTTTTTCCTTTGGATATGATGAGGTCCAGGTTTTCACCCTCTTTACAAGTTGGGCTGTCACAGAATTGAGTCAGCTCATGATCCATTAGGAAGGATCATGAGCTGACTCTAGCAGTAATAGGCCCAACCATGTTAAAATGACATCGGCAGTATGCAAACTTGGGAAAGATCATATTTCACCCTCCAGCACCCTTACACGGTGCAAAACATTGTCAAAACTAGGCCCACCCTGGCAATTATTACAGTTCAATACCATACAGATTTAGGGTGCACTCCGGATCATAAGCATATAAAAAATGTGTACACACAGATAATTACACTTTTAAACAGGACCATGGGCCAATGTCAAACACAGTATTCTTTTGGTAAGGAATCCACGTGTAAAGCACTACTGCTGTGCGGTGTAATGTAATAAGGCGTTCCTCATTCAGTCACTCCCACATGCTCACTCTACACCAATTACACGGTGTTACAGATATCAGGAAGGTCCCTATGGAGCGCACTCGCACACACACAGCACCTTAATGAGGTGCCACTGATATCAGCAGGTCAGTTGATAATACAAATGTAGACCCCATAGCCCAAGCCCTCCTCCACCTTTTGGCTAACCTGACTACACCGCACCCACGGGTTGGAGATAAACAACCCTCCCCCTGATACTAGGCCGATTGTGGCCGGAGTCACACTTACTGAGAGTCCAAGGGTTCAAGGGCTAATTAGGAGGCAGTTGACAAATGGGGGTTTGGCCACCACTCAGGAAGTTCATCCGCGATTTGCGGAGCAGAAGCAGGCTGCGGACAATAGTTGTTCAATCAAAGAATTGCACAATGCGCCTTCCGGCACTAGCCCAGTTCTGTGAAGCACCAGGGGGACACGCACTCTCTTGGCCCGCTTCTGATCGCTCTCCGAAGTGTTTCTCAGCCCAGTCAAATACTCTCACCACCCAGGCCTGATCCCGGCAATACTACCTGGCAACACAAAGGTGTCGAGGCCAGGCGAGGAGAGGGCAGCTGGTCCACTGCACTGAGCATACAAAAGGAACATTCGATGAATGGGAGGATGAAGGAGGGGAACCTCTCAGAAGAAGGAGTCACCCCATCAGACCCAAGTCAATCAAAGTAGCACCCAGGAAATACAAACACACAAGAACACAAATCTACTCCTTCGACCCCCCCTGGAAATGAGGCACAACAATTAGTGTGCTTTGATTCGAGTTGCACCAGACAATTACGGTCACATAAAATGAACAGTTGCAAACTCAGTACCTCCCTAGAAATGAGGCACAATGTCTGGTGTACAGCGATCCGAATCATACCAGACAGTTCAGGTCATACACAACGAAGAGTTGCAAATTCCATACCTCCCTGGAAATTAGGCACCAAGTCTGGTGCGCTTTGATACATGCCACATCAGGCAATACAGGTCACACACAACAAAGAGCTGCAAATTCTGTACCTACCTGGAAATTAGGCACCACGTCTGGTGCGCATTGATACGGATCGCACCAGACAATAGCAGTAATACACAAGTAAGAGTTGCAAATTCCGTTCTCCCCACAAATGAGGTACCACATCTAGTGTGCATTGTTACTGGGCGCACCAGACAATTCCGGGCATACACACAGGCGCAAGTTCAGCAGTGCCATACAAGGTAGAATGAGGCACTACTACAGGTACGCCCTCCCTCTGAGGGTCGCAACCTGTGAATCAGACACGGCACACATCGAGCATGCAGTCAGAGTGACGACGAGACAGATGCGTCACGGTCGACGAAGCAGGCCACGCTGCATCTTACAACATGTGAATCCGCTGGCCATCAACAAGACGCTTATCCGTGTTGAAGCCCCCATGATACAGGGCCACACTCCTTAGATGTATGCTAAAGAAACAATTAATGGACGGAATGCTGGACAATGCAGACATTCACCCCCAGTCACAAGGATCTGGGTTAAATCCATCATTCTTTTGCTCACCACACCACCCCAGATTGGACCCAGCCATATGCAAATCAGTCTTGACCCTGTTCCTTGTGGGAACAGTCCAACCCGAACTGCCAAGACAGGTCCTCCCTGGACCGGAAACAAGCATCCTGGGACCGGTTTCAGGTCATCACCCTTCATCAGCCAGACTAACTTGTATCCAGTGGTGTAGTGAGCACGGGACCCACGTCTGGGCATACCCTTCTCACTTAGGGCGATATATGCAAAAGAAACAATTAATGGATGGAATGCTGGTCCGGTCCAGTCCCAGGATGCTTGTTTCCGGTCCAGGAAGGACCTGGCCTGGCAGTTCAGTCTGGACTGTTCCCATGGGGCACAGGGTCAAGACTGATTTGCATATGGCTGAGTCCAAACTGGGGTGGCATAGTGGGCAAAAGAACAATGGATTTAACCCAGATCTTTTTACTGAGGTTGAATGTTTGCATTGTCAGCATTCCTCCATCATTTGTTTGCTGTAACACACTCCTTAGATGTGGCAGTAATTTTGAGGCTCCTCACAAGGTTATCCAGTCTCCAGGCACCATGCTTATTTCCACGCTCACGTCACGCTACCAGTTGGGATCCAGCAGACTATGTGACAGTTAATAGGGCACCTCTCCCCAAGTGTTACACAGACAGTGTGGATCCCTCGCACATACTTATTAGTATTTAATAATGCAGTGTTGAGATATAGGTAGGAAAGTTCTACTGAAAGTATCCTACATTATTATGACCTACAACCCGCTGAGCACAACAAACAGAAAGAGACAGATCCTCACTTCAACACTTACACAAAAGTATAGAAGATATTGACATAAGAACATTCATTTCGGACATATTATTTTAGTTGTCCATGTCTCCATCTACACATTTTATAAATGACCCTTGGAGGACAAACACAAATAGGGAGTGATGAAGATCATACTTATGGGCCTACTCTACAGTGCCCAGTAAGGAGTCATGGTGAACCACTTAACTTGGAATAGTACCTGTGTGTACACCAAAGAGTAGTGCCTCAGACATGCTATGGCAGTAGGCCTAAGTCATTCTTGAAGGTTAACGTGCTTTGTTGTGGGCAATATGGGTCATGGAAACACATTGCGGAAGTCTTCTGCTTTGGAGCAAACTCAAGCACTACTGTGTGAAAGAGCACCATATTTTTAGTTCTCTGGTTCAGAAGTAAACATTCATTGTCACTAGTGGATGGAAGTGAGGGTTTATGGGGCATTTTGGATATATCATGACAGATTGTTCTGTGAAACAAACTCCCTTGCACAGCCTTCCAGTGAATGAACATGCTATCCACAACAGATGGACGTTTTTTGTTATGAGCTGTATCAAATCATACCATACCACTGTCCATATATTCTAAGTCACTGCATGTTGGAGGATATGGGGTTTTGAACTGTTTGGTTAGGTTCACCATGTTTGAAAGGCCAGGGATAGTTTGGGCTACCAAAATTCTGACTAACATCTCTGATTTCAGTGTTGATTAAAAGTAATCCTCCATCAGGGCTAGGTAAAATGGCTCTTTGAAATTCTCTCTGGACACCACTTGCCTTATGACAACAAGAGGCAACAACAGTATCAAAAGAAAAGCAAGCACAAGCCCATGCAACCCCTCATAAGCATATACAGGTGATTGATACAACACACAATGTGGTTCTATGAAAATGTTATTTATGACTCTCACTGAGCACCACTATTGTGAATACCAGATTCAAAATATGGTTATTTACTGCTATGATGTAGCAACAGTGGGAAACAAAGGATATGCCATAAAATAATTTCAGGCTGCTCCGACAGGGCTCTCAGGGGTCCTTATGATGCCCATAAACTCACAGAGGGCTAACTTCATTTTTGTGGCACACAGTCTGTCCTGACATACTTTTTGCCTCTGCGTTCATGTCCATAATACGGGTTGGGCACAGAGACAACATCTATCCCTCATTTGCATGAGCCACCCCATTGAAAATGAGGGAACACCCTCTTAAGATAGCACCTTCTCTATTTGTGGCCCAGCACTTTCAGTATTACAGAAGGGAGTCACACAAGCATTTGTGGCTTCTTCTGTAATACAACAGTGCCCGAGGGGTGCAGTATATGTGCGCATACACCTTTTGAGCCTTCAGGGCACTGTATGTAATACGGCCCAGGCATTGCTTGTATTTGGGACAAGAAGGAGAGGTCGTGTAAGGTATGACATCCCCTGCACCCCAGATGGGCTATCAGCACATATGCAAAATAAACCTGCAGATGGCTAAATGTGAGTAAAAGCAATTTTTGCACCTCTCAGTTCTAAATGACATTATAAGAGAACACAAATGGGGGCGTGGCTTGACGCCCAAGGAACATGGTGGTACCCGAGTGAGACTCCTCGGAGCGGTACAGTGGTTTTGCGCTACCTTGTTATACAAATGTGACTAAATCAACACTGCGAGTGTCGGAAGGTTTCTGGAGCGCAATGTGATCTTCAACGATCCTGGTTGCAGCCCTGAAAACCTGTTTCCCGATGAAGCTGCTTCAAGCCTCAGCGCGGTAAAGTTGTGACTGCCATTTTGTCTCCGCTGCCTTTGCACCCCCTCCATAACGGCGAAACTCTTTGCCGCTTATTTAAAGTGGGCTACTGTTTCTTAATGGTCAGAGGGGTTTTTGCTAAGCCTGGATCCTTATGATCCATGTTTTCAATTTGGATCTCTCTTTTTCCTTCTCTGGAAAAGATGCCTGAAATAACAGAGCGATAACGCATTGGGCGCAATTTCGTGTGTGAATGCTCTCTTGCTGCGATGTCGCTTTATCGGCAGATTACTATAATGGCCTGCTTTCTTGTCACTTAACGCTTCAAGCATTGCCTCAAGATAGCGTCTGCTCTCTTTTTTCTATGGGCTTCCTTTTGGTTCGCTTGCCTGCTTTCTGCAATGCATTTTATCTTATGATGCTCATTTGCTGAGGGAAGACAGAGCTGACGGAGGCCATTTTAGCTTTTGGCTAAACCCTTATATTCTTCATAAGAATTTTAGGCGCAGCAGGATATATTTATCTAAAGTAGCCGATGCTGCTACTAAGGTTATTATCTACATTTCAGCAAGGTTACGCTCTGACTTTTTGACTTTCTCTTGCTGGCATTGGACCGGTATCCACAATATACGTTTTTATTTTTCTATCTGTGATGTATGGGCAGACTAAGGAAATCTGAGCCTCTTTCTTCAAGACCCACTCAGTCTTTTATTAAGAATTCACGGATTTTCACCAAATTTTCCAGGATGGAAGACTCTGCATCATCTTTAACTAAGACCCCTGACTCAATGGCTCCTGTCGCTTCAGCGGCTGGAAAGTCTAATGTTAAACGCTTGAAAAAAGATCCTCCCACTCCACCGAAACCTTCCTCCCCTGTTTCAATGGAGATATTGTTAGAAGAGATACGAGCCCTTCGACCTTTTATGGAGGATACTACCACTAAATTGCAATTCCTCACTGACAACTGGTCTCAAATGGATGAAAGAATTTCGGCAGTTGAGCACAGCATCTCTTCCTTTGGGGTAACCGATACTAAAGTCACGGCACTTCAGTCCCAAGTTTCTGTGCTCCAGAGACAGGTTGAAGACCTTGAAAATCGTAATAGGAGGAACAATTTGCTTATTTATGGTTTTCCGGAGGGGGTTGTGGGTAAAGACCCCCTCACCTTTTTTAGATCTTCCCTTCACAAATGACTACTGAGGAAACAGTACTTAATATTCAACGTGCTCATAGACTTGGACGCCCACCATCCAATGCGTCATCCTCGCAAAGACCGAGAGGAATCATACTCTATTTTCTTGAATACACTGACTTATTAAAGACACTGTCTGCTGTCAAAGCCTCCCAACTCATTGTATGGTCTGGATCGACTCTCTTCTTTTCAAAGGACTACGCTAAGGCCACAGGAAACAGACGTAAGGTGTTTCTCGGCATGAGATCTGATTTGCGACATTTGGGAGCTCACTATGGACTCTTCCACCCTTGCTTATTTAAGGTTACATACCGAAATAGAACGACAACCTACGAGGATCCACTGAGATTACAGAGCTTCATCAATTCTTGCAAGTCGGAGACCATGGAATATTCCGAAGCCTCAACTTCACATAACACTTGATCTCATTAGCGTTGTTAAGATTTTTCTGGTTTTTCGTTTCATATTGTCTACCTGTTCTTTCATTGGTCTTCTATTCCATTGTGATTAAGTTCATTGTTATGATGTGCAAGTTTTTTTGAATGTCTATAATTGATTAATTGCATAATTTGTTGTGATAATTCTTGTATTTGTTCTTCTTTTCCCCTTTTCTAGATTTGTTGATGTTCGATGCCCGCAGTTGTCTTGTTTTTACTGGCGTGATCCCCTCCCTGCCCTTCGCTCCATCGAATTTGGTCATGCCATTTGTTCCATGTGGTTTCACAACCCCCCCATTCCTGATCGATATATGTAGGTATGTTTTCTTCCTACAGTTCTTCCTTTTTCTTCTTTCCTTCACCTTCTGAACTTCTTCTTTTGCTTCCTCCTCAGTCCCCCCACCTCACATATGTTTCGATTTTCTTGTAAGTATGTCTTTTGTGTTATGCACTTTTCTTCCTGTATCAACTGTTTTTCTAGTCTTCTCCTTTATTCTTTCTCCTTATTTTCTTATTTGCTTTCTACAATCATATTCTTCCCCACTCCTTTCTTCCCTCCTTCTTCCCTCCTTCCTCACTTTTTTAAGTTTCAAGGTTAACATATCTAATTGTATCTTATTTATCTTTTCATGATATTTGCATTATAGCTGGTTCATTTTATTATTCAATTTGCTTCCTTCATTTATGGCTGTAAACATCTATACATGGAATTTTAAAGGTTTAAACTCCCCTATTAAGAGACAACAGGTATTATCTTATTTATCTAAACTGAATGCTAAAATAGTTTTATTGCAAGAAACTCATCTCACTGAGTCTGAATCTTTAAAGCTTAAGAAAAACTGGGTTGGTGATGTTTTTTTTCTCTCCTGGCGATGGCAAAAGAAATGGAGTTGTTACTTTAGTTCACAAATCATTGAAGGTTTTCCCTTATTTCACAAGAGAGGGATAATGAGGGTAGATGGCTGTTTACCAAACTGGAGATTGATAGTGTTTTGCTATCTCTTTTTTAATGTTAATGCCTCCACTTCTGGTGACGCCCCTTTTTGGTCCCATATACATCAACTGATTTCTCATAATAATGCTAATAATGTAGTCCTTGCTGGAGACTGTAACCAAGTATTTGACCCTTTCCTGGACCGGAAATCTAAAGTTTCTTTCACTCCGTCAAAAGCACATAACATTTTCACACAAACTATAAAGCACTTACACCTAACTGACGCCTGGAGACTATGTAATCCGTATCTGCAAGGGTTTTTACTCTTCTCCTCATCAGAATCAGTCAAGAATTGACTATATTTTCACGTCACACAATGTCTCCCAATCTCTAATATCTGCAGATATAGGCCCCATACTTATCTCCGCTCATGCCCTTGTTTCCATCCAGCTAGACATCCTGCCTCATTCAGACCATCCCAGGAGATGGAGTTTCAATAATTCCTTGCTTTTAGACCCACACTTTAATACCTCTTTTATTTTTTTTTCAATTAATATTTTCTCTTAAATAGCAATGACACTATACCATTTTATATAATTTGGGATGCCTTTAAGGCTTCTGCTCGTGACTTCATTATTTGATATGCCTCTAAGAAACGGAAATGGGTCGAGCTTTAAACACGGAACTCCTCTCTAAGATAAAAAAATTAGAGCATACTTATTACACCTCTAAATCGAAACAATGCCTAACTGATCTGATTAACACTAAGATCAGTATAACAAAGATACGACTGACAATGCCTCTCTATTTCTTTTAAAGACTAGTGCCAAATTTTACGGAGGACAAAATAAATCTGGTAAATTGTTAGCCAATTAACTTAAGACCAAACAGAATAAACTCCACATAGAATCTATAATAACAGAAACTAACACCTCTAAATACAAAGATGCTGATATTCTACAAGAATTTGATCGGTTCTATGAACAACTCTATACACCAGAGATCACCCCTCTGACGACGACATTTCCCTGTACCTTTGCTCAATTCAAAAGCGCCTCTCCCCGTCTTTACATCTGGATCTCCTAGAATCTGATCTGACTCAGACTGACTTACTTAACGCCCCTAGATCCCTTAAAAAAGATAAGGCCCCTGGTCCAGACGGTTTTACTGTTGAATTCTTTTTGCATTTTGCCTAATTAATCGTACCTAAATTACATGCTTTAATTTCCTCCTTTCCTTCTTCTGGTAACTCCTCAGGCACTTTTCTGGAAGCCTTGATTTGCTTTATTCCAAAGGAAGGAAAAGACCTACATTATTGCAAAAACTACCGCCCCGTTTACCTAGTTAACATAGATTACAAAATCTTCTCAAAATCGTTGGCTCTTCGATTGGAATCTCATCTTCCCCAACTCTTAGGTAAGGAACAAACGGGCTTTGTCAAAGGGCGATCCATCAACAACAACACTCGTCTGTTTTTTGACATTATTACCAAGTCTTTCAAAACCCCTCGCTGCCATTGCCCTTGATACTGAAAAGGCTTTTGATAGATAATACTGGCTTTTCATTTTTCAGACTCTAAAATGGTTTGATTTTGGCCCCAACATCATCTCCTTGATTTCCCTGCTCTACTCGAACCCTAAAGCTGGAATTTTTGCCAACGATCTCACCTCTCCCTACTTTACTCTTCACAGAGGACTGAGAAAAGGCTGTCCTCTATCCCCTTTCCTTTGTATCCTAGCTCTAGAACCCTTCTTGTCCACAATAAGACAAAATCAATCCATTACGGGTTTCACCTCAAACTCTTTACAGGTTAAACTAGCTGCATATACTGATGATGTTATTTTATTCCTCTCCCAACCCCATGAATCCCTGCCGGCCTTTTAAAATGAAGTCCAATCATATTCTTCGGTCTCGGATTACAGATTAAACAATGACAAGTGTGAAATTTTACCCTTAACTAAATATACTTTTAAAGAAGATTTTTCCATTTCTAATTTTGCTTGGAATCCACTTCACATAAAATATCTTGGTATATGGTTCACCTCCTCCATTAAAACATCAATTCCTCTCAATTTTAATAAATGTATTGAGAAGCTTAACTCCCTCACCTCCAAATGGCATCCTTTATATCTCTCATGGTGGAGACGTCTACACACTATTAAAATGATGCTAATGCCTATTATCCTTTATCTTGTGGTAAATAATTTAATTACCGGGACTTAATTTGATGCGGAAAATCTATAATAATAGCTCAGTAAAATAAGAGGCAGAATCCGTGGTATTAGAGGTTCGGAACGGGCTTTATTCCAAAATCAATTCGAATTGATGGACTCCATATTCCATCACCACGAAGGTTCAGGAAGTGAAGGGCCAACTTTATTGACAAGTAATCATTTTTATACAATAGGCATTACAGTGAAACAGATGCAGGAGGCGTAACAGTTGATAACAAAGATAAGAACATACATGCGTAACTAAAATGGGTGTAACTGGGCGTAACTTAAAGAACGTCATCAGGTATGATGTCACAATAGGGTGGTTCCATGAAAGAATTTCGCAATGTCAGCAGAAATACTTGGCAGAGATGCGCGCGCAGCAGCATGACGTGTGATTGACGTGCAACTAGGGGGTGAAGGGGACTTGACATTTAGCTCTACATGTGGAGACAGAAGTCTGGGGTTATGTCAACCTAATCCCAAATCATATCTAACATCCTATGTTTAAAGAACTGTGTTATCCAAAAAGAGAGGTCTCTTAGGATAGAATCTTATTCTATACTGACTATACTGACTATTAGTGCGTGTACAAGCGTCTAAGTGTCTACACTAGATGCGAGGGCAGAAATCTTCCATAGTAACAGGGCTATGAATTACTTGCATAAAGACAGAGAAGCCGGGCCTTTTGCTCGGTAGCTGGAAGAATGTTTACTTAAACTACTAGACAGGAATGCATTGGGTGAGGAGCGGAGCAGAGCAGATAATCTTGAAGGTGAAATACAGTTTTTGGCAAGCAGACAGGTCGAGTCAGGCACCGTTAGCCGCGCAGGGAGTAGGACAGATGCGAGCTCAGACTGGAGCTTTCAGAGGCAGAAGGCAGGAAAAGGCTTAATGGCAGAATCAGGGCCTACTCGCCTGGACTGTGAAATGGGATAAATGAACCATATAAAGCCGGTGGCCTTTCATACTTAGGAATAGAATATCCGGCCCATTCACGGCGGATCTGAAAGAGGACATGTTGACGGTGGACGCACATGTGTTTGCGTCTTCATAACTGGAACTGGAGGGAACATACATGTACTTGTGATTTATACATGAAACCGTTGGGGTCCAAGATAGGGGACATAATTGATCATAAAAATCCATATTTCCACATTCCCTCCTTGTCCCCTACTTGCCCTTAAGAGATATCAATCTTCATCAATCCGTTGATTTGTTCATATAACATCATTTGTTCTTCTTTCTTCTTCCGGGATCTCAAACGAAAACTTGGATGTGGGATACACGAGGTGGCACACAGACCACAAATCGCTGGTCCACATTGTAGACATAAGCAACAACTGAATAGTATGAGAAAGCCAATACCTAGGAAGGAGAGCATTCTCCATCCCCAGGCTGACAACACGCCCCAGAACCAACTGGACCAAGTCCAGGTGCCTGGATTCTGGTGTATCTGGCTTACAATCTTATGAAGGCGAGTTATGGCTTTATATACAGATGGCGAATTTTCTGGTATGAAAATGCAACAACTTGATCCGATGACCCTACAAGCTCCGCCCCTATCGGCCAGAATGACGTCAAGGACAAGACGATTTTGAAGCACAACAATCCGCATAGCAGACTGCTCTTCTGTTAAATTGCCTAAGGCGGAAATAGTTTTGTTTACTACTGCTTCAAGGGTTCTGGTTAATCTACGTATCAGCTTACTATTAGTGACTGTACCTATATAAGGAAAGAAACCTTTATTGAAATCTGTGTATTTTTCCCATGCTGTTTCAGTGTAGTCGACTATTGGGAGATCTCTCCGTTCTCTATTGTGTACTAAATGAATATTTCTATGATAATCAGGAGGAGCTAAGAAAACAGGTGGCAAAAGAAATCCGATGTAACAGGTACCATCCCAATCTAGAGGCAGACGTATATATGCAGTCTGTCCACATACAAAGTAGGAATGGCGAGAAGCTCTAAATGTAGATTTGCCTTGATCACTGAATTCTATTACAGTGATGCATTTACTATGGCCCATGTGTAGGGAGCCATTCTTTCTTATACACAATTCACCTTTAACTGGAAATACTGACATAGCGGGCAAAATTGGTGCAGCTTCGGATTCGACATTCAGGATCATGAGATTAAGCGTGAAATTACCTAATCCATATACTTCATTTTCTAGATCAGTTCCTGTTCTTTTGGGAAGTCCCTCCTTGTTAGGGTAGCAGACTTTAAGCAAAACTAAGTTCAGGTTTCCCCATACCCAGTTGTCTTGATAAACTGCGGAATTCGAATCTAGGGAATTAATTAAACTAAACCATGCTCCACAGGAGCCATTGTGTGTGAACGGATATGGAAAGAGAGGCAGAATTCCCTTATAGTTCTGATAGGGAGGGAGTCGGCCACATATCCAACAATTTGTAGCATTGCTAACCTGATGGGAATGATGTAACATACTAATAAAAGTGTTATTGCGCAGCGCAAATCTATATGACAACTTGTGCGGTGGTAATTCACTAAAAGAATGTTCAGCAGTAACATTGTAAACATGTTTAGAAATAGGATAATATATGTGTAATAATATACTTGCAGCGATTATTAAAAGACATAAGAAAAACAGAATTAATAACGTCACTGTGCAATGACTACGCAGTGATTTACAGTACGCATGTTTTTTCAACTGGATTTGATTATTTCTTTCTCTATTCCGGTCCAGAGGATACATGTCAGAGACAAATTCAACCGATTCACCTTGGAGAGGACTTAAACAATCAAATTGTCTGACTTATTGGACCTCAATTTTAGTCTATATAGTTCTGAGTTCGTTTGCTCAACCAAGGGGAGCTTTGAGTCTGTCTTTGAGGAAACACAGGGTTTAGTCTCTATATCGGATGGTAATCCATGAAATTTCTTGATATGACTTGAATGTATCCAGCCTTTTCGACCTTCGATCTTCACGGCTGTCCTCGTGGTTAACAGTACGAGTTGAGGCGATTTCCACCTAGGATCCAGCTGAGACTTCCGGTCAAAGTTCCTCACTAACACCAGGTCCCCGGGAATTACGTCATGGGGTTTCACCTCGGTGTTGTCGGGAAAGGCTGCAGCTACCTGTGAACGACAAGATTGTAGTGCAGACATCAAGGAAGCCAGGTAATCTGTCAGCATATTACAGTCAACGTCAGTTATTTTACGAGGTATAGGCGTCCCCCACATATTTGGTGGTCTACCGAAGATCACCTCATACGGGGATAGCCCTGTTCGAGAATGTGCTACCATTCTCATGTAAAAGAGTGCAACTGGTAAGGCTACTACCCAGTCGACACCTTTCTCTCTACATATTTTGGACAATCTAATTTTCAGAGTTTGATTATGTCGTTCCACGAGACCTGCTGCCTCGTGGTGTCGGACACAATGAAATCTCCATTGATATCCTAACAAAAGTGAAACGTGTTTCATTAGTTCGGATGAGAACGGCTGGCCGTTATCTGAGTAGACAGCACGTGGTAAACCGTACCGTGGGAAGAATTCTCGAACTAACTGTTTGGCAGTAGTCGGGGCAGTGTAATCTGAAACCGGGTATGCCTCTGTCCAACGGGAAAGAGCACAGACAACTACAAGAACATATTTGAATCCTCGACATCGTTCCATCTGGATATAATCCATCTGGAGGACTTCAAAAGGGTGATCAGGAGGCTGAAATCCACCCTGTTCTACGGGAATGCTTTTACCTGGGTTAAACTGACAGCAGATCATACAGGTACGGACTTTTTGTTTAGCTGCTGCTCGTAAATGTTTGTTGAACCAAATGTGTTGAATGCTGTCTAGCATAGCCTTTTCTCCTAGGTGCGCTGGACTATGTATTGTATTAATGATAACTTGGACCATTGAGTCGGGAAGAAACCATACAGATTTTTCCTTCGTCATCCATCCTTGATCCGTTTGGATCCCTCCTAATTCAGTCCATTTCTTTATTTCGTCTGGTGTAGCATGTGTCTGTATGTCAATTACGTCAAGAGCGGGATCCTTAACCATCATGCACTGTGTTGGTGTCGGAACTATTGTCTTTGTCATGTCAGATGTGTGAGTTTGAGCAGTCTGTTTAGCTGTTTTGTCAGCTAGATCATTGCCTTGGGAAATGATATCAGTAACTTTCGTATGAGCTTTACATTTCATAATTGATATTGCAGCGGGTAGATGTATTGCATCTAATAAGGCATGAATGAGGGGTCCGTGCTGAATGTGGGCACCGTGAGAAGTTAAATAACCTCTCTCTCGCCACAGCACGCCGAAGTCATGTACAACTCCGAATGCATAACGTGAATCAGTGTATATGTTGACTTTCTTATTTGTGGCTTGAATACAGGCTTGTGTCAGAGCGATGAGCTCTGCTGCTTGAGCTGATAAGGTATTAATACGATTTGTTTCAATGACTTCAGTGTCTGTTGTGACTGCATACGCGGCCACTAGCTCTCCTGTACTTGTTCTCATACATGAACCATCTACATACAATGTCAGGTCTGGATCTGTCAATGGGACGTCTGTCAAGTCTTGTCTGGGTTTCGTCGTGATAGTAATAACTTCAATACAATCATGTGCTAGTGGGTCTGTTCCGTTTACTGGTAACAGTGTGGCAGGATTCAATGTACTACAACGTCTGATTTCTATGTGTGGCTGAAACAATGTCAATTCGTAACCAGTGAGTCTTGCTATAGTCAAGTGTTGTGTTTGCGTTCGGTTCAAGAGAACCTCTACTGCGTGTGGTACTTGTACTGTCAATTGATGTCCTAACACTATGGCATCGCTTTGTCTGATTGCTAAAGCTGTCGCTGCCACTGATTTCAGGCACGCAGGCAGAGCCTGAGCTACGGGATCTAATGTACTAGAAAAATAAGCACATGGTTTGTGTGATCCTGCTTGTTCCTGTGTGAGTACTGACAAAGCAGTACCTTCGCGTTCTGTAACAAAGAGTGTAAACGGTTTATTGTAACATGGTGTTGCTAAGACAGGTGCTTGACATAAAGCTTTCTTTAGGCTTTCAAAAGCTTGTGTATGTTCCTGAGTCCAAGGGAGGACAGTCGATGTGGCTGCCTCCTGTGTTGTCAACTGAATGAGTGGTTTTGCTAAAAATGCATACTGAGGGATCCACTGCCTACAATATGAAGTGAGGCCTATAAAAGCCCGCACCTCCTTTTGTGTCTTGGGTATTGGCATGTTAGCAATTAACTGGATGCGATCGGGTGTAAGCTGCCTTCCCTCCTTGGACAGCGAGTGACCAAGGTAAACAACTCGCTGGACACAGAATTGCAGCTTAGAAGGGGACACCTTGTGCCCCTTTTCGGCCAAGAATTGTAAAACCGTCAGTGAAGCTTTTTCACATTCAGGTTCGCTTCTAGCGGTGATCAGCAGATCATCGACATATTGAAGCAGGGCAGTGTTGACTGGCATGTGTATACTGTCAAGTTCTCGTTTCAGTGCTTGGCTATAGATGCTGGGGCTTTCTGTGAATCCTTGAGGTGCGCGTGTGAATTTAAAGCTTCGTCCATTTAAACTAAATCCGAACAAGTATTGGCTTTCCGGATCTATTGGGACGCTGAAAAAGGCATTCTTGAGATCAATTACAGTAAAGAATGTTGCTTCGGAATCAATGGCTGTCAGTAATGAAGAAATATCTGGGACTACGGGGTATTGTGGTACAATACATTTATTTAATTCGCGCAGATCAATAACCAATCGATATACTGGCGGGGCTTTCGGATCAGTTCGTTTAAGAATCGGAATTATCGGTGAATTACATACATTGGAGTCGGTTTCCACAACCACTCCTTGGGTAATAAGTTCGTCAATGATTTGCAGTAAAGCCACTACAGCATCTGGGGGTAACTTGTATTGTCGCATTCGTGGTAGTACCACTCCTGCCTTTAGTGTGACTCGATATGGTGTAATGTTCATGCAACCAACATCTGTAGGGCCTTGTGCCCATAAATGTGTGGGTAAAGTCTGCAGTCGGTGATCCATGTCTCGGGACACGTAGTGCCCTTTGAAATCACGTAAAAACAATCTTACTCCTTCCGGAGAACAACATATTATAGCTCCTAGAGCTTTCAAAGTTTTTATACCTAACAGGTTTTCTGGACATGATTTAGTAAGCAATAAATCTGTAGTTCGTGTCAAAGGACCAATCGTAAGGGGAAGAGGCTGTGATACTTCGTTAATGATAGGTTTTCCTGAAAACCCAAGGGAAATATTCTGTGAGCCTGAGAGGGGTGCCCCTGGAACTTCACTACGTTTTATGGTTGTTCGGCTTGCCCCTGTATCAAGTAAAAATTTTCTATCTTGGCCTAATAGTTCACTGTGTACATAAGGTCCTTCTTGATCTACAGGGACCTCGATAAGGGGTAAGCCAACTTCCCTCTCTAGGCTGTTTCATGAGTATCGTTGATAATCAGGATAATCATACTGTGCGGTCTGGTACATCTGTCGTGTCGTTGTTTGTGTGGCAGCAATAGGCTGCGATGGTGGAGCTGTCATAGATTGTTGCGGAGCTGGCATGGACTGTGCATGCTGCGGAGCTCCTTGTTGGTTCTGATCCTGTCTGAGTGGCCGTGGTCTTTCTTTTGTATTACCTGTGGCGATATTATGTTTTAAAACTGGGCAATCGTGTACATAATGGCCTGGCTGTTTACAATAGTTGCATGTCCCTTTTACAGGACCGGTTGAAACACTGGACTGTGTCATACCCTTTTTATGACCGTCAGCTGGAACTGTCTGAGAAACTAGCATTTTCATTTTCGTGTCGTTCATGCGTCTTTGTTCATGTTCTTGTTCCTCTCTAATTCTATTGTGATGGTACTGTAGCATTTGTAACATTTGTGACGGAGAGTTACCTTGCCAGGTACTCTCGAATTTCAATACTCTATTCTTAACTTGGGGCAAGGAATTTTCAACTAATTTTGTCACAAACAGATGTGGATACGATTCGCTACTTGCTTTTATTCCACTATTTATGCCAAAACATTTTTCGAATCGGGCATAGAAATCACTAGTGTCCTCATCGTGCTTTTGTTTACAGGCTGAGATTGCACCCCAGTCTTCCTTTTTCGTAGTTAATAAACGTGGCAGTACCTGTACTAGTAAACCTGGTAGTGTTTTGGTCTTTTCCCCAAGCCCTGAACCTGGACCTCGAGCTTTTTCTTCGTTTTCTAATGCTGTCCAATCTATCTTCTGGTCTCCCACCTCCCAATCCTTTTCCTTGAGTTTTTCGTAAATGCCCGCAGGCATTAATACCTTCAATATTGTCATAATGTCGGGATAGGTATATTCTCCCATGAGCAACATGTCTTTAATTTCACGGTGGAAACCCGCTGGGTCTTTGTCATGACTGGGTACCACTTTCTTCATTTCTAATAGTTCTATTTTAGATATGGGTGTGTATACAAACACACGTTTAAACTGGTTGTCATCACCTTTTATCGGGTGCACTTTGCGTAAGGGATTCTGTCTATCCATATAATACGTCGTTCTTTCTTTTATGGGCAGTGAGACATGTTCGGGACATACAAAAAGAATGTACTGCTTTCTGGATTCTAGTATTTCTCTAATTAACTCAGTACCTGAACCTCTCCATTTATTCGTGAGTAATTCAGTCAATATATCAGGTAATGGACCAGGATCGGAGTGTTGGCTTTTATATAATATAAGGAGTTGTTGAATCATATAGATACCAGCTAAACGCTGTTCATCTGGGGTGAGGTTCAAAAACGTGTGTGCTAGTGTATCATCACTATATTTTCCGGGACTGTCAACCCAGTGAACGGCTGACCTGGCTAATTCTTGTTCGTCCATAGAATCGAGTATATGATAACCCCTTCGTTCTCGGAGTAATTTGTCAGCGGCTTGGAACGAATGTTCGGGGGACCTTATATTTATTATTGGGTTTTGGAAGTTTCTGTTATTATCTGGACGTATCGGACGTATCGGATCAGTAAAGCATCTAGTATTATTACAATATTTCCCTCTACCTACATAGGCCATTGTTTCTAACTGTCCTGTGGGCAGTTCTAATTCTTCCTCCTCCTCGGTTTGTTCAGGCTCGTCTACTGCTAATCTTTCTTCGTGTATTCGTTCTACTTCTTTGCGGATCTTGCGGCACATAGCTACTATACATGATCGTTTATCATGTCTCCCCTCTGATATATTCCGACTCCATGTGGTAAGAATTTGCATTTCTTCCGGATTTACCCCTGGTCGGTCTTGATTTCTGATCACACAATTTATGAGGAAACGTAACAGTTCCCCCTGTATCTCCACTTTCTGGTACTCCAAGGCTCTATTAATACTTTCGGAATCTCGTCCTGACTGGACAAAGTGATATATATTTTCTAAATGTGTAGTCATTCCTGGTAGCCTCCCTAAATATATTGCAGCTCGTCGGATACGTAATGATGCCAGCAGCATTTCGTCCCCTTTTCCGGGCACCGGGTCATATCTACAATCTATTAGAAGTTCCTTAAGCGTGTCGGGAGTTACTAGTTTGGGCGTACGTTGGTGGGCTAATTCTTGAAAGGAAAGTTTATTTACTCTGGGTGGCGTGGAAAAAATGTTGGATGCACCTCCTGTAGCACCGCCTGGGGTGCTGGATGTGAAAGGATTCGTTGAACGTGATATAGCAACCATAGGTGTGGGTACAGCTGTAGAAACAGATGTGCTTGCCGGAACTTGTGTCGGAGTTTGTTGTTGCGGAGGTACAGACGGAGGAGGGTCTTGGCGTTGAACCCCCTCGGCAGGCGGTCTATGTGGCGCAGCATTAGCATACTCGGGAGCTGCGTCGTCTAAATAAGAGGAAAGAAAAACATCTTCTGCGGTTCTGGGATGCCCTTTGGGATGTACTTTTATCGGGAACAATGGGGGTGGCAAGTCTTTTGGTATCTCCGGAGTAGCCTTAGGTAATCCTTCGGCCAGAAGAGGATACATACCATTCATAAGGGCATTTCTTTGTCTGTCTACTTGTTCTGATTTTACTCGAGTACCTTCTTCAATTAATAGATTTTCTCGGACTTTATCTGAATTCTCCTTACTCTTCTCTTCCTGTCTACGTGATTTTTCTGTACGTCTATACGATTCTTTACGCCATAATTCGATGGCATCTTTCTGTGATTGTCTAGCTTTCTTTTTCCATAATTCTTCCTCTACTTTCACGATGCAATCTGCATCCCAGGTCCCAGCTGCGGGCCACCTCTGACTTTCTGGTAGTTCCTTGGTGTAGTCTACCCATAAATCAAGAAATAATATGGCGTCTAGGCCATGTTTATGATACATGAAGTACCCTGGAGTGTCCCTAGGAGGAATGGGGACAGCTTCTTCGAGTACCCCTTTTCTAGTTTTGATCTGTCTTAATTTCGAAAAGAGCGGCATTTTTGAGAACTGATCTGATACCTAATTCTGAACACGTTTTAATACAACAAAACACAATACTGAACAGTCATTCACACCACAATATGCAGAACGTATTTAAAACATTTTAACATTTAACCTTTAATGAACAACAATGATGCCCATTTAGGGAACTAGTCACTAAGCATAATACTCGGCACTAACTAGGTAATTCTGGATTATATACTAGACATACTTGATATACTGCTAAACAGTACAGATACACTGTTGAAACAGTGCAGACCGGATTTGTGTACCCAAACCCGTCTTGACCGGCACAACCTATGTGCACGTCAGAACGCCTCCCCGATAATGGTACTCACCGGGTAGCTCGGAACGGAAGGCCTCGGAACTGAACTGGACTGGACTCGGACCGGACTGGACTCGACTCGAAACTTCGGAACTTCGGAACCTGGTGGGCCTCTGTATACCTCGGATCTTGCTCTCTCAGCTAGGCTCTGGTCGGGATACTTCGCACTTCTCACCGCCTCGTCTGGGTGTTGATCGCAGCCTCAGTTACCCCCGCTCGGCAGGAGGGAGATACAGGAAATCCTGTGGGTACGCGTTGTTGTCCGTCCAGCTGTGACAGGAGACCGGGCCTGCAACGCACCTCCGGCGCGTGAGATGAGAAAGTGTCCCTGTTCGGGCGCCATATATGTGGTAAATAATTTAATTACCGGGACTTAATTTGATGCGGAAAATCTATAATAATAGCTCAGTAAAATAAGAGGCAGAATCCGTGGTATTAGAGGTTCGGAACGGGCTTTATTCCAAAATCAATTCGAATTGATGGACTCCATATTCCATCACCACGAAGGTTCAGGAAGTGAAGGGCCAACTTTATTGACAAGTAATCATTTTTATACAATAGGCATTACAGTGAAACAGATGCAGGAGGCGTAACAGTTGATAACAAAGATAAGAACATACATGCGTAACTAAAATGGGTGTAACTGGGCGTAACTTAAAGAACGTCATCAGGTATGATGTCACAATAGGGTGGTTCCATGAAAGAATTTCGCAATGTCAGCAGAAATACTTGGCAGAGATGCGCGCGCAGCAGCATGACGTGTGATTGACGTGCAACTAGGGGGTGAAGGGGACTTGACATTTAGCTCTACATGTGGAGACAGAAGTCTGGGGTTATGTCAACCTAATCCCAAATCATATCTAACATCCTATGTTTAAAGAACTGTGTTATCCAAAAAGAGAGGTCTCTTAGGATAGAATCTTATTCTATACTGACTATACTGACTATTAGTGCGTGTACAAGCGTCTAAGTGTCTACACTAGATGCGAGGGCAGAAATCTTCCATAGTAACAGGGCTATGAATTACTTGCATAAAGACAGAGAAGCCGGGCCTTTTGCTCGGTAGCTGGAAGAATGTTTACTTAAACTACTAGACAGGAATGCATTGGGTGAGGAGCGGAGCAGAGCAGATAATCTTGAAGGTGAAATACAGTTTTTGGCAAGCAGACAGGTCGAGTCAGGCACCGTTAGCCGCGCAGGGAGTAGGACAAAGTTCATGGATACAGATGCGAGCTCAGACTGGAGCTTTCAGAGGCAGAAGGCAGGAAAAGGCTTAATGGCAGAATCAGGGCCTACTCGCCTGGACTGTGAAATGGGATAAATGAACCATATAAAGCCGGTGGCCTTTCATACTTAGGAATAGAATATCCGGCCCATTCACGGCGGATCTGAAAGAGGACATGTTGACGGTGGACGCACATGTGTTTGCGTCTTCATAACTGGAACTGGAGGGAACATACATGTACTTGTGATTTATACATGAAACCGTTGGGGTCCAAGATAGGGGACATAATTGATCATAAAAATCCATATTTCCACAATCTTATCTCTAACATTCCTGTACCCATTCCTACAAAATGGTTTCACAAAATTAACTCCATCCTTACTTCCTTTCTATGGCTGAATAAAAAACCTTGAATGTCCTTATTAAAGCTATCGTGTCCGAAATCTGAAGGGGTTGTTCGCTTCCCTGACTTTCCCAAATATCATAAAGCCTTTCTACTAAGACATATTTCCAAGTGGTTGTCTGTCCCCTCTCCTGATTCGCCTCTTTGGATTGATCTAGAGAGTTCCTTCCTTTCCCCATTTTGTTTCCAAGAATACCCTACACATGAAAACCACAACATTTATGTACACCAATTATTAAACATTCTTGTAAAAGTTTGAATAATCTTCTTCATTTTGAGCCACACAATTTTGACACACTTCTTAACTCCACCATTTGGCATAACAACCTAATTTGTTCTAAGAATAGACCTATCTATTGGAAAACCTGAAGAGATAGAGGGATTCTATGGGTACATCAACTATTTGAGAAGGATACTTTCCTCACATTTTCACAGACACGCTCTCTTTTTCATTTGCCTCCCTCATTTTCACATAAATGTTTAGCCTTATGCTCAGCTATACTAGATTCACGCTCTTATTTTAAATCCTTCCCCCACCCCTCTTCCCCGCCAGTTTATGTTTGGTTGAACATCCTTCGTAGGATGCCTAAGACCTCCATTCTCTATACCTGCTTATTAATCCCACTTTTGGCAAGAGCCAAAATAAAAACTGAATTTTCTTGGGAGACTGACTTATATACACATCGGCCCATTGGCACAAACTCTTTTTTTATCTATAACAAACTACTGTTAACATCAGTCTCCTTGCATAGAATACATCCTGATACTCCTGATAATTGTTGGTCTTGTTCACTTCCATAGGTAGATCTTCGACACTTACTTTGTTCATGTCCACAAGTTATGCAATTTTGGAAATCAGTCTAGTCACAAATCAATACTATTTTTGGTGGTAACATTCCCCTTACATTTCCTAATATTTTTCTAGGTAGCCTCTCCACTAGTTGGACTAAAACTAAATCACAAACACAAATCATCGATCTATTATTGGCTGCAGCCTTTCAGCAGATAACAAAAAATTTGAAAGATGCTACCAAACTTTCGTATTTAGCTTGGTTGTACTCCGTATGTCATAACCATAGACTTGATACAACCTTTGTATTTCCCATATCTCTTAAGCAAAAAAGACTACAGTTATGGTCTCCTATCACACAATTTCTGGATAATAGTGTTAAACGATCCTTTGCTCCAGTACCTTGTATTCAAGAAGTTGCTCAATCCCCTTGAATTTTCCGGTTTTTGTGATCATTCTAATATTTACTTGATTCACTTTAATTTGTTATGGATGTACACCTATCAATTTTGAATCCTGTTTTCATCCTTTTATTCTTGCCATACATTTTCTTTTTCTTGTTTGATTACCTGCCTATATGCTATTAATGATACTTTTCATAATGTTATCGTGATGTTCTGTTACTTGATACTTTGATGTTTCCTTTTTGACATACTTTCAATAAATTTATCTTTTGAAACTTAAAATAGGAGAACACAAGCTTCTTTTACGTTATCTACTCATGTCACTTGAAAACTCTTGGCGAAAAAATACCAGTTTTTCACAGTTAACCATCTTTGATTCTAGAATTGACTATTGCACATTATAGGAATTTACAATTGTTATTTTCCATGTTAACACACATTTGCGTCATTATGGAATGATAGTACCTCGTTAAAGGTATGTTTTCCAAACGGTAAACAGCCTTTACTACGCATGCTAAACAACGCATGCCATAACAACGCAGCCGTTATTTCGCAAAACGTTACAACGCAAGTCGGAAAAACGACTTGCGTTAGGGTGAAGAAGGCGTTGGATTTAAAATCCAACACCTTCCCTAGTGTCCACACAGAATGGAGTTGGAATAGTAAATTTTACTATTCCAACATCCAGCGCCCCCTAAAAGCAAGTCATGGTTCTGACTTGCGTTGTAACGATATGCGAAATAACAACGCGGTTGTTGTAACAACCGTGTTGTTAAGGCATGCGTTGTTATGGTATGCGAAAAAAAAGCCTATATTCTTTCTAAACGGCCACACCGGAATAGTTTTGATGGTGCATCATTTGTATCTGATTAATTTGTCAAGCACTAAAAGAAAGGGTTCCAATTTGTAATTTCACCTGACATTGTGTACATATATATATATATATATATATATATATATATATATATATATATATATATACATATATATTTATTTATTTTGAGCATAGTATTTAGTTGTGTGCACTTTAAAGTAGGTTTCCTTTATTTGAAAAAATATTGGTGTTAGAAAAACACTCCCACACCGGAAGGGTGGTGGTGTTCTCCCAGACATACACTGTGGTAGCTTGGCTCGAGTGGTCAGGGATCAGGCACTGTGCTAAGCATACGTCATACCCACACAATAACCATGCGTGCATCCGTTCCAAAAACGACACTACACCTTAAAAATTATACTGAAAATATATCTCTTTATCTTCTTTTCTCTTAGTTGCTGATTAAATAAATAATAATACAATCACAGTACACAAGGCTTTTCCTGTGGAAGGGTAAGTCAAATAAATAATACTTCAACGATTCAATAAATAAGGTAGATCATAAATAATCAAGGCATAAATATAAGTGCATTACATAAAAGGCAATTAAATATTACGAGGCAATAAATACTGCGAGACAATAAATACTGTGCGACAATAAATACTGTGAAACAATAAATACTGTGAGGCAATAAATAGGATGAATATAATAAATACAGTGCTCTCAATAAATAATAAAAGCCAACAGTGACACTTGAAAATCACTTCACATTCCTGAGGTACTATGGGATGATTTGGCCCAATCCCAGCTTGTAGAGTTTTGGATGACCTGCGGGGTGTACTACCTGGCTTGGACAAGGCTGAGGCCTAAACCGAGGTAGATCAAGGGGGAATCTAGAGATCTGGCTCTCCCACACTACACAACCCCTCTGTATTAGTCTCAGCTCACCCCTGGCACTATCAAACTGGTTCCAGCACCTCTCTAGCCTCTAGGATGGTCTCTTAGGGCTTCACAGGGCCTTAGGCGCCCTCTATTCCACTTACTGCCCTTTTTATGAAGTTCCGACGCCGCTGGAGTCGTGCCGACACCGTGAGGCGGTTCCGGTTCGATGTCGGCGGCCTCGGCTCAATGACAGTTCTTGTCGACGCCGGGAGGCGGTTCCAGTTCGATGTCGGTGGCCTCGGTTCGATGACGTCGGGCGGTCTTGGCTCGATGTCGACTTCGGGCGGCTCCGGTTCGATGATGTCGGGCGGCCTTGGCTCGATGTCGACTTCGGGCAGCTCCGGTTCGATGACGTCGGGCGGCCTTGGCTCGATGTCGACTTCCGGCGGCTCCGGTTCGATGACGTCGGGCGGCCTTGGCTCGATGTCGACTTCGGGCAGCTCCGGTTCGATGACGTCGGGCGGCCTAGGCTCGATGTCGACTTCCGGCGGCTCCGGAGTGCGATCTCCACTCCCGACCTCTGGTGCTCCTTTCCTCAGGTTCCGGCGACTCCGGAGTGCGACCTCCACTCCCGACCTCCGGCACGATTCTCTTCAGGTTCCGGCGACTCCGGAGTGCGATCTCCACTCCCGACCTCCGGCACGCTTCACCTCAGTCTCCGGCGACTCCGGAGGGCGGACTTCACTCCCCCGTCGACGCCACACACGCGACCTCAGGTGACTTCCTCCTCGACCTCTGGTGTCTCCACGACCTCCGTCGGCGCCCTCTCTCGACCTCTGGCGGCTCCGGGTACGACGTCTGCTTTCCAGTCAGCGCCGCTTCTCCACCTCGGGCTCCAGGTCTTCAGGCTTCTCGACGTCGGACTTCAGGAAGTTACCAGTAACCAGGTCAGGAACTTGCTGTTCTTTACTTTTAAGCCCTGTTCCGGCTGTCCAGGTCCTTAAGATGGTTTTTCTTGCTTTCTCCCACACAGGGCTCCAGGCTGGGCTCAGTCAGCAGGGACTAGTATCAAGGGTGGGTTTCTGGACACCACTCCAGGCACAAGTTTCCACCCCTGTTGCCTCACTCCTTCCTCCTTCAGTTCTGTGCTCCTCTCTCTTCACCAGTCAGATGCCAACTGCCAACTCCAACTGCCAACCTGGAGATGCCTTCCCAACATTCTAAACCTGCCTCACACTGTCACAGGGTTCTGGAATGTTCTGGAATGTGCTGATAGGTTCCAGTGATGTCACAGGTGACAATGGGTGGCCACCATTTTGTGTTTCAGGCCCTCAGACAGAAGTTCCAGGGGTAGATAAAATGGCTCCCTGAATCTGCATCAATACTAAAAAGTCTGGTGGTTCCCAAAAAGGAAAAATACTAACAGGGTTTGAGGCAAAAGTGGGACAAAATAAATAATGATGAGGAGGGACCACCCAAAGGGCTGACAGGTCTAACACGCGTCCCCCCCAGCTGAAAGTGGGGAGAGCTACGTAACCCCTTGGGAGTTCTCATCACTAAGGCGGAAATACCTTGAGAGACCGTCTGCATTGGCGTGGTCCACTCCAGGCCGATGTTCCACCTGAAAGTCCATTCCCTGTAGGGAGATAGACCACCTCAACAACTTGGGATTCTCCCCCTTCATCTGCATCAGCCAACGAAGGGGTCTGTGGTCGGTCTGAACTAGGAAGTGCGAGCCAAACAGGTATGGCCGCAACTTCTTCAGAGCCCATACCACTGCAAAGGCTTCTCGCTCTATTGCACTCCACTTCTGTTCCCTGGGAAGTAGTCTCCGGGATAGGAAGACCACGGGTTGATCCAGACCCTCTTCATTGAGTTGCGATAACACTGCCCCAATGCCATGTTCCGATGCATCTGTCTGGACAATGAACTTCTTGGAAAAGTCTGGGGCCCTTAGGACCGGGGCCTCACACATGGCTTGCTTCAGCTTTACGAAGGCCTGCTGACAAGCCTCCGTCCAGACTACCCGTCGAGGTTGCTTCTTGGACGTAAGCTCCGTGAGGGGGGCCACGATGGTACCGTATCCCTTCACGAAGCGGCGGTAGTATCCGGTGAGGCCCAAAAATGCTCGGACCTCAGTCTGAGTCTTGGGGGGTTCCCAGGCCATGATGGCCTCGATCTTCGCCTGGAGGGGTTGCACCGCTCCCCTACCCACCAAGTGTCCAAGGTACACTACCGACCCCTGCCAGATCTGGCACTTGCTGGCCTCGATCGTTAAACCAGCTTGTCTCAGGGCCTGGAGAACAGCTTGCAGGTGACGCAAGTGATCCTCCCAGCTGTTACTGAAGACGGCTATGTCATCCAGATAAGCAGCAGAGAAACTCTCCATTCCAGTGAGGATCTGGTTCACCAGACGCTGAAACGTGGCAGGTGCGTTCTTGAGCCCAAAGGGCATCACACAGAACTGGTAGTGGCCATTGGGCGTGGAGAAGGCTGACCTTTCCCTAGCTCCATCAGTCAAAGAGATCTGCCAGTACCCAGAAGTAAGGTCAAAGGTACTTAGATATTGGGCAGCTCCCAGCCGGTCAATCAATTCATCCGCCCTTGGGATCGGATGAGCATCAGTTTTGGTTACTGAATTCAGTCCCCGGTAGTCCACACAGAACCTCAGTTCCGGTTGGCCACCCGGTGGTGCGGCTTTTGGTACTAACACCACCGGACTGGACCAGGGGCTGCTGGAAGGTTCGATCACTCCTAGCTCCAGCATCTTAGTGACTTCACTGTTAATGCTGGCCTTCACCTTGTCTGACATCCGGTAGATCTTGGACTTCACCGGTGGGCTGTCTCCTGTGTCCACGTCATGGACGCACAGGTGAGTCCTACCCGGAACAAGGGAGAACAACGAAGAGTACTGTCCCAGGACCTGGCGGCAGTCCTCCTGCTGTTCAGGAGTTAGAGATGGGGAGAGAATCACTCCCTCCACCGACCCATCCTTCTCTTGAGACACAAATAAATAGGGGAGAGGCTCGCTTTCCACGTCCTCTGCTCCGTCAGTCACCATCATCAAAATGACTTCGGGCCTCTCGTGGTGGGGTTTGAGGCGGTTGGCATGCAGCACCCGCAGGGGCTGGCGAGGGGTCTTAAGATCCACCAAGTAGGTAGCCTTACCCTTCTTCTCCAATACCTCAAAGGGTCCTGACCAGCGATCCTGGAGGGCGCTAAGCTCTCCTGGTTCGATCACCCACACCTTCTGGCCAGGCTCCAACTCCACCGGGTGAGCGTTGTGGTCATACCACGCCTTCGTTACTGCTTGGCTGGCCTCCAAGTTGTCAGAAGCTTGCTTCCACAACTTAGCCATTTGGCTCCGGAAGGCCAGCATGTAGCTCACCACATCCTGGGGAAGCTTTCTGGGAGTTCTTTCCCATCCGTCTCTCACCAGGCTGAGAGGTCCACGCACACACAGGGTGCCCATACAAAAGCTCGAAGGGGCTGAAGCCCACTCCCTTCTGTGGCACTTCCCTGTAGGAAAACAATAGACAGGGTAGGAGGACGTCCCATTTCCTCCGCAGGCTTTCAGGCAGACTTCTGATCATGCCTTTCAAGGTTTAATTGAACCTTTCCACCAGACCATTGGTCTGGGGGTGGTAAGGAGTGGTGAACCGGTAGGTCACTCCACACTCCTTCCACATGGCCCGCATGTATGCTGACATGAAGTTGGTCCCCCTGTCGGACACAACTTCCTTGGGAAAACCCACTCGGGTAAAGATTCCCATCAGGGCCCTAGCCACAACAGGTGCTGTAATGGTCCTTAGAGGTATAGCCTCTGGGTACCGTGTGGCATGATCCACCAAAACCAGGATAAACCTGTGACCAGCTGTAGTAGGCGGATCTAATGGACCCACAATGTCGATGCCCACCCTTTCAAAGGGGGTGCTAACGACAGGAAGTGGTTCCAGGGGAGCTTTCAGCTTCACCCCTGTTTTCCCACTGGCTTGGCAAGACACACATGTCCGGCAGTAGGTGTCGGACGACACTTTCATTTGAGGCCAATAAAAGTGTTGGACCAGACGGGCGAAGGTCTTGTCTTGCCCCAGGTGTCCTGCCAATGGGATCTAGTGAGCCAACTCCAGAAGGAAGGCTCGATAACGTTGAGGGACTACCAAGGCTCGTGACGATCCATGTAGGGGTGCCTTGGGTTCACTGTAGAGGAGGCCATCCTCCCAGTAAACACTGTAGTTCCCTTCAACGTTCCCTGCTGCCTGGGCTTCGGCCTGACGCCTCAGTCCCTCAAGGGTAGGGCACTCCCTCTGGCCCTGGCAGAATTCCTCCCTGGTCGGGCCTCCCTCCACGTGCCACTCGGCCGGGATGGGTAGGTCCTCCAGTTTGGTAACATCCCCCACCGCGGACTCCTGGTCCACCACCTCCGGTGGCCTATCCGTCACACGGGGCGCGGATGCCGAGGCAGGCTCCTCCCGTCCTCGGTTCTTCCCTTGATCGGCAGCTGGCTGGGCCTTTGTTCCAGGCTCCAGCCTGAACAAACTCCCTCTCCGGGTAGTCGCGGACCTTGTGCTCACACAGGCCCAGTCAGGTGTACCCAGCATCTCAGTGTGAGTCTGGTATTCCACCTCTTTCCAAGCATTGTGCTCCATGTCATTCCCCAGCAGACAATCGACTGGCACGGCAGGGCTTACGGCAACTCGAAGTGAACCTGCAACCCCTTCCCATTCAAAGGGAACCTCGGCCACCGGATAGTGGCCCATTCTCCCGTCAGCCATTGCGGCAGGGTGGAGTACATCGGGAATCACCTGCTCTGGAGACACCAGTTGGCTACGCACTATAGTCATACTGGCTCCTGTGTCTCTCAGAGCCTCCCCCTTTGGCCGTTGATGGTGACCCACTGCCCATACTTTATAGTATTTGCGGGCACCTGGATCTTAGGAACCATCTCCCGTTCTCCCAGGGACACTAAAGTGACACCCGCCCACTCCCTTCCCTTAATTAAAGGCATCTCCTCCCCGAGCACTACACTAGCTACTCCGGGGGCCTTTCCTCCAATGGGAGGGGGTGGTCGTTTTGGGCACTTCGCATCTCCCTTATAGTGTCCAACGCCACCGCACTCGAAGCAATGGACAACCCTTGGCTGCTGACTCTGGCCAGGATTAGGGTTTCGGGGTGGGTTAGCCCTAGGGGTGAATCCTGTTCCCTTACCTTGGAAATTATTTTGGGGGCCTTTGGAGAACTCCTTTTTCTTTTCCCCTCCCTCTTTCTTCTGGGGGGCGCCCTGTCGGGCCTTTTGAGTATCCCTCCAGTCCCCCTTGTGGACACCCGGGTACTAGCCCAAATGTCCGCCTCCTCAGCAAGCTTCCGGGGATTGGTCAGCTTGCTATCCACCAGGTGTTGACGCAGTTCAGGGAAACATTTTTCGAGCAGGTGTTCCTTCAATACTAAATCAAACAACCTCTCGTAGTTCCTCACTTCACTGCCCTGAATCCAACCCTCTAATGCCTTCTTTGCATAATCCAGGAAGTCCACCCAATTCTGTGTGCCCAGTTTGTGGCTACCCCGGAACCTCTGTCTGTATTTCTCGGGTGTTAGTCCAAACTTTCGTATGAGCGCCACTTTCATGGCGGGGTAGTGGGTCTGCTCATCCTGCTCTAGGGTCAATAATGCATCCCTACCAGCTGGAGGCATGTACCTGTACAATCCCCCTCCCCAGTACTTCTCTGGAACCCCATGGGCCCTTAATGAGACCTCATAGGCCGCTAGCCACTTGGCAATATCGTCGCCCACACCATAGCTAGCCACTATGTCTTTCGGCAAATAGGGTTTGGGTTCCCTGGTGAACTCTCTTTCTTCGCTGCCACCATTAGGAATAGGGTGTGCCCCGGCTCGTAGGATCTGGAGATCTATCTCCCTTAACCTCAGCTCATGAGCCATCCTCTGTTCCTCCTTCTCTTTCTCCAGCCTTGCTAAGTCCCATGTGAGCTGTCTTTTCTCCCTCCGGTCTGTTAACTCCACTTCAGACAAGCCACCGCTAGAGGCACTGCTGCCCTTCCTAGAAAGTGTCCTGGGCCCCGCTAACAGGTTCCCCACCTCAGGTTGGTACAAACCAGCTCCCTTACTGTCGGGCTCTCTATCCCTGTCCTCCTCCTCAGCCTTGCTTTCTCGTCGTGCCTCCCCCCAAGCCCTTAAGCTGGTTTGGAGTGCACCCTTCTTTGCTCCTGGGGGACAATACACCCCCTCCCGCTGACAAAACTCCCTGAGTTGGGCCACAGTGTACGTTTCTAAATTCTCCAGTACAAACTCCATCTTGCCCACTCAGGTCAGAGGACAGTTATTTGCAGAAGCTATGCAGGGGGGTACCTTTTATAATACCTCCTCCCACCACCAAAGTAAATTTGGAAAAAACAAAAACTCACAATTAGGAAGTCCGCTTGGAGAAAACTCCCGGTGTAGGCCTATGGACTACCCACAGTTATTGTCGAGTATACGTAGGCACAGCTCTATCCCACCGCTGAACACCAATTATGTTAGAAAAACACTCCCACACCGGAAGGGTGGTGGTGTTCTCCCAGACATACACTGTGGTAGCTTGGCTCGAGTGGTCAGGGATCAGGCACCGTGCTAAGCATACGTCATACCCACACAATAACCATGCGTGCATACGTTCCAAAAACGACACTACACCTTAAAAATTATACTGAAAATATATCTCTTTATCTTCTTTTCTCTTAGTTGCTGATTAAATAAATAATAATACAATCACAGTACACAAGGCTTTTCCTGTGGAAGGGTAAGTCAAATAAATAATACTTCAACGATTCAATAAATAAGGTAGATCATAAATAATCAAGGCATAAATATAAGTGCATTACATAAAAGGCAATTAAATATTACGAGGCAATAAATACTGCGAGACAATAAATACTGTGCGACAATAAATACTGTGAAACAATAAATACTGTGAGGCAATAAATAGGATGAATACAATAAATACAGTGCTCTCAATAAATAATAAAAGCCAACAGTGACACTTGAAAATCAGTTCACATTCCTGAGGTACTATGGGATGATTTGGCCCAATCCCAGCTTGTAGAGTTTTGGATGACCTGCGGGGTGTACTACCTGGCTTGGACAAGGCTGAGGCCTAAACTGAGGTAGATCAAGGGGGAATCTAGAGATCTGGCTCTCCCACACTACACAACCCCTCTGTATTAGTCTCAGCTCACCCCTGGCACTATCAAACTGGTTCCAGCACCTCTCTAGCCTCTAGGATGGTCTCTTAGGGCTTCACAGGGCCTTAGGCGCCCTCTATTCCACTTACTGCCCTTTTTATGAAGTTCCGACGCCGCTGGAGTCGTGCCGACACCGTGAGGCGGTTCCGGTTCGATGTCGGCGGCCTCGGCTCAATGACAGTTCTTGTCGACGCCGGGAGGCGGTTCCAGTTCGATGTCGGCGGCCTCGGTTCGATGACGTCGGGCGGTCTTGGCTCGATGTCGACTTCGGGCGGCTCCGGTTCGATGACGTCGGGCGGCCTTGGCTCGATGTCGACTTCGGGCAGCTCCGGTTCGATGACGTCAGGCGGCCTTGGCTCGATGTCGACTTCCGGCGGCTCCGGTTCGATGACGTCGGGCGGCCTTGGCTCGATGTCGACTTCGGGCAGCTCCGGTTCGATGACGTCGGGCGGCCTAGGCTCGATGTCGACTTCCGGCGGCTCCGGAGTGCGATCTCCACTCCCGACCTCCGGTGCTCCTTTCCTCAGGTTCCGGCGACTCCGGAGTGCGACCTCCACTCCCGACCTCCGGCACGATTCTCTTCAGGTTCCGGCGACTCCGGAGTGCGATCTCCATTCCCGACCTCCGGTACGCTTCACCTCGGTCTCCGGCGACTCCGGAGGGCGGACTTCACTTCCCCGTCGACGCCACACACGCGACCTCAGGTGACTTCCTCCTCGACCTCTGGTGTCTCCACGATCTCCGTCGGCGCCCTCTCTCGACCTCTGGCGGCTCCGGGTACGACGTCTGCTTTCCAGTCAGCGCCGCTTCTCCACCTCGGGCTCCAGGTCTTCAGGCTTCTCGACGTCGGACTTCAGGAAGTTACCAGTAACCAGGTCAGGAACTTGCTGTTCTTTACTTTTAAGGCCTGTTCCGGCTGTCCAGGTCCTTAAGATGGTTTTTCTTGCTTTCTCCCACACAGGGCTCCAGGCTGGGCTCAGTCAGCAGGGACTAGTATCAAGGGTGGGTTTCTGGACCCCACTCCAGGCACAAGTTTCCACCCCTGTTGCCTCACTCCTTCCTCCTTCAGTTCTGTGCTCCTCTCTCTTCACCAGTCAGGTGCCAACTGCCAACTCCAACTGCCAACCTGGAGATGCCTTCCCAACATTCTAAACCTGCCTCACACTGTCACAGGGTTCTGGAATGTTCTGGAAGGTGCTGGTAGGTTCCAGTGATGTCACAGGTGACAATGGGTGGCCACCATTTTGTGTTTCAGGCCCTCAGACAGAAGTTCCAGGGGTAGATAAAATGGCTCCCTGAATCTGCATCAATACTAAAAAGTCTGGTGGTTCCCAAAAAGGAAAAATACTAACAGGGTTTGAGGCAAAAGTGGGACAAAATAAATAATGATGAGGAGGGACCACCCAAAGGGCTGACAGGTCTAACAATTGGGTGGACTTTTGTTTATTGCTTTATTTTTGTGTACTGCTCATTTATGAGTTTCTAGTTCACAACACATCCCCAGTTGGCAGAAGATACAAAGTTCTGTATGATTAGTTAAGGGGGAGTAGAATATTGAGTTACCGGTTGAAGAGGGTGAAACCCTACTGAAGCAGCAGACAGAATTTGTGGTAGGGTGGAGTGACAGTCAAACCACAAATTAACCTCTGTGTTAGAATTTGGGTTACCGTTGACTGGTTTGTGAGTCCTGGTAGCAACCACAATCCTATTCAGGGCAAGGCACAAGCAAACCCCAAATTAACTGGGCTCACCCCTTGGTTGCTTGGCGCAGTGACAGTCTCAACTTAGAGGTAATGTGTAAAGTATTTGTGCAACACTTCAAACAATAAACCTGTGAAAGCACCACACAAAAAGGATCCACACCAGGTTAGAAGAATATAGCTTAGTTTAATAAAGAAAACAAGACCAAAATGACAAAAATCCAATTAATAGAACTGTAGATGTTGAATTTTAAATCTTTTTGAGGAAATAGCTTCAAAAGGCTAAAAAACGGTGTATATCTGGTATTGTCAGACTGGTACAAAGTCACAAGTTCAGGCCGACTGACATGGGGCGCGGGCTGGCTACAGTGACCCAATTAGGCCCGCTGAACAAAATACCTTAAATCCTGGTTTGCCGAGCGTTGTGTGAATACACATCGAAGATTCGCCGCGCTGCCAAAACGATTTGTTGGTTCTGAGATACAACAAGGCTACAGTGCCAGGCCCTGTCACGCTATCATTGAAAATACATCCACCGAGGGCTTGGGATGTGATAGCTGGTGTGAGGAATGCGATGCGCAGTCGGGGCATGTGTTGGTTCTGAAAAACTGTGAGGCTGCGATGCGGAACCAGGCATTGCCATCAAGGCTGCAGTCGATGAGAGATGTGAGGGCCTGTGCAGAGGCTGCGTCACTCAGAGGCAGATCCGAAGACATTGCAGGACATGGCTGCGATGCAGTACTTTGCTACAGGTAAGATCCGCACCAGCCACTGCGATGCATCAGTTGTGCTCTGGGTTGTGCAGCAGAGGAGATGTGTCAGTTCCTCTTGATCCACTGAGGCTGGTAAAGCACCTTAAGCCCACTAACAAGCCTCCAGGACTGGGGTGGCACCACTTTGCAGGGTGGACTCACAGATGAGAGACTCACAGATGCAAGGTTGTTGGAAGCCTGTTATCTTAATGAGGCCAGCCAACTGTCCCTTGGAATCACTCTGGGCTCCAGAGATGCAGGTCCAGCCATTCTCACCCAGGCAAAAGGGCAGCATGCAGCAGGTAAGCACCACAACGCAAGAGTCCAGCAGAGTGCAGTCCAGCAGAGTGGCAGTCCTTCAGCAGCACAACAGTCCTTTTTCCTGGCAGAGTATCCACAGGTCCAGAAGTGTACTGAAGTGGTGGTGTCTAAGGTCCTTAAGTGCAAAGAAGCCATACCTTCTCTGCCCTGGCTCCAGACTAACTACAGTGGATATGCAACCCCTTGTGTAGAGACAGGACATCGTTAATTCAGGTGTAAGTGAGGTTGGGGCCAGCTTCTCCCTCCCATCCTGCCAGTGATGACCCATCCAGTCACACCTAAACTCCTATTTTGTGTGACTGTCTAGGAGGAATACACAAAGCCCAACTGCCAACTACACTCTTGTGATCAGAGACTGGTTGCAAGAACCAAATGTCGAAGCCAAAAAAAGGCAAACTTTCTAAAAGCGGCATTTTCAGAATTGTAATTTGGAGTTCACCATAAGGTAGGATTTTAAATTAGGATTCTAGAAACACAAAACATGGACAGATTATCGCTTCCCATTTGGGAAATGACATTTATTAAAGGTAATAAGGCAAATGCAATGTTATCCTCTGGGACAGAAAGGCCTTACAGTAGTGAAAAACGAATTTAAGTGTTTTTCACTACCAGGACATATAAAACTTAAAAGCATATGTCCAACTTTTTAAATATACTGCACCCTGCCCTTGGAGCTGTCCAGGGCTTACCTTAGGGGTGACCTGTATGTACAAAAAAGGAAGGCTTGTGCCTGAAAAAAGGTTTATTTCACTAGGTGGGTATGGCAAAACTGCACACACAGCCTCTGCAATGGCAGGCCAGAGACATGTTTAAAGGGCTACTTAAGTAGGTGGCATAATCAGTGCTGCATGCCCACTGGTAGCATTTCATTTACAGGCCCTGTGCACATGTAGTGCACTTTATTAAGGACGTTTAAGTAAATTAAATATGCCAAAACGGTATAAGCCAATGTTACCATGTTTTGAGCGAAACACAAGCACTTTAGCCCTGGTTAGCAATGGTAAAGTGAATGAATGAATGAGCAGAGTCTTAAGGCCAGTTAAAACAAAGCCAGCAAAAGCAGAATGTCTGAAGGCAAAAAGTTAGAGAGAAACCCCGCCAAGGATGCCAGGTTTAGCGCTGTGCTGAGTATTCTGGCAGCTTGGCACAAAGCAGTCAGGCTTAACTTACAAGCAATGTGTAAAGTATTTATGCAGCACTTCAAACCATAATAAAGTGAAAACACAACACAAGAAAAATCTCACACCAATTTAGAAAAAATAGGCTTAATTTCAATAAATTATTTGAGGTGAAAACAACAAAAATCCAATAATTAGAACGGATGATATGCAATTTTAAAAATTCAAGTGAAAGAGTGCATTGAAGCACAAAGTCCTAACTGTGGTTATCTGGTTGCGCTGGACTGGGTCAAAGTCACAAGTTTAGACTGACTTTGATGGATATGTGCCGGATACAAGGACCAAGTTAGGCCTGCGGAACATAGTAGAGTAAATCTGGGTCATTGGGCGTTATATGGAGGAGGCATCCCACAGCGGCAGTTTCAATGGGCTGTGAAATGCGAGGTGAGGTCCTGCATCACACAGCCGTGTATCCAGGGAGCTGTGGGGGTGCAATGCAAGGTCCTGCATTGGGGGGGCATTTTACAGCGGCAGTCCCGATGAGTTGTGGGCTGCGATGCAAGGTCCTTCTTCAAGGAGATATCGTGCAGCGGTGGTTCTGAAGAGCTGGGGGGTTCTGTATCAGGGATGCATTGAGCAGTGGCTGTTCCAAGGCGGAGATGCGAGGGGATGTGTTGTGCTGTGTTGGTTCTGCTTGGACCACAGCTGTGCTCGCAGAGCACCTTCGGACCCACTTTCAAGGGTCCAGAACTGGGGTGGCACCACTAGGGGGGCAAGACTCACAACAGACAAAGGCCAAGTGCTAGAATTGTTGTGGTTTGGGCATTTTCTGCCCTTGAGGCTCTGATCAGGAGGTCAGCCAACTAGCCCTTGGAGTCACTCTGGTGATCCTGGATTCAAGATGCAGGTCTAGTCCTTTTCACTCAGGCAGCAGAGCAGCAAAGCAGCAGGGCAGCAGAGTAGCAGTCCTTCTTTCAGCAGAGAAGCACAGCAGTCCTCCAGTCTTCTACAGGCCCAGAGGTGGACTAAAGATTTGGGTCTGAGGGTTCAATATTTATACTTGGTTCCAGCTTTGAAGTAAGAGAAGGTTCTGTAGCTTCCATCACCAGAGTTGTTTGGAATTTCCTGCGTCCCTTTCCTAGCCCCAGCTTGTCACAAAAGACTAATGTCAAACCTTTTGTGAAGGTGCTGGGGCATAGCCTTTGTGATGTGCAAGTGTGGTAGGTGACAGCTACACCCACCCATATCAAGTCAGAGATGGCCCATCCTACCAATACATAGTCTGCCTTTGTCCCACTGTTAGGGAGCAATACACAAAGACCAACTGCCAACTGCACCTAATCATGTGCCCCAGTATACAGGCTGCAGGCACCAAATCATTTGGACAAGAAAAAGGCAACTTTCTAAAAGTTACATTTTCAGAACTGTGTCTTAAAATCCGTCTTTACCATTAAAGATGGTCATAAATTCCAAATTTTTAGACACCAAACTTGACATTCCTACCTGCTCCCAATTGACAATTATCACTTATTAAATATAATAAGGTAACCTAATATTATCCTATTGGAGGGGTAGGCCTTGCAGAAGTGAAACCCCAATTTAAAAGAGTTTTGCACTATCAGGACATTTAAGGTACACTTTTTAAATATATTGCACCCTGCCCTATGAGTTGTTTAGGGAGTGACTTATATGCATTAAAAAGGAAGATTTAGTTCTGGCAATAGGTTTATCTTACCTGGTCAAAATGTCAAAATGCCAGTTTAAAACTACACTCACGGTCTACAATGGCAGACCTGAGACAAATTTGACAGGCTACTTAAGTGTGTAGCACAATTAGTGCTGCAAGCCCACTAGTAGTATTTAATTTAAAGGGCCCGGGTACATTTAGTAACTGTACCAGGGACTTATAAGTAAAATAAATTATGATAATTTAAAGGTCTAACCGGGCTGCAAAGAAAAACGCAGGTGCCCCAAACATGTTTTTCCATCAATGCATTTACCATCGATTTGTTTAGATAGACATAGCGGCAAAATGGCTGTAAGGATTTTTATGAAATTTGTCAGGAATATAGATTATGCTTTGGTAAGGCTCCTTTTTGTTATTTGAAGTGAACTAGTTCAGTAGTTTTTAAGTAATAAGGGACAACAAATTAGTGATATATTGGGCCAAAGTATATAACTAATCTTGCAGTATACCATGGTACATGGTGATGACAAAACGTAGTATTATTGGTTAATGGAAGCCCTTACAAAATAATTAGACAGACATATTTCTTAGACCACTCTTTGTCTTTGTTCTGAGCTAGAATTTTTAAATAGTTTATTACAGGTTTTATAATCCATAGGAAGAAATTAGGCACTTTAGCAAAGTCTGTATAGGTAACAGTGGTGACCGGCACAGGTAAGAGTGTGAGGGGGTGGGGCAGGGTGGGGGTGGGGTAGGGAGGGTTGGTGGTGGAAGTTCACAGATGACGGGATAAGTAATATTAAATGACAAATATTAAAACCACTTACCTTGCGCTCGATGACATCTCCACTCCACTCTAAGACACTCTACTCCACTCTTTGCCACTCTAAACCACTCCACTGTATGACAGACCACTCCACCCTACTTTAATCCACACCACTGTAGGCCACTATACTGTATGTCAGTCCCCTCTACCCCATTGTACTCTGTGCCCCTACGAAATGCCACTCCATCACATGCAACTACATTCTACGACCCACCATTCCATTCTATACCACTCTGCAACACTGAACTCCACTCTTTGCCACTCTACGACATGCCACTTAACTACACTCTCTGACACACAACTCTACACTATGACACACCGCTCCACTCTATGACACTCCACTCTACAACACTACACTTCACTCTGCGAGACACCACCCTACAGTAGGATACACTACTCCAGTCTACGCCATGCCACTGCCCTCTACGACATGCCAGCCCACTCTACACTACATCACTAAATGCCCTTGCTTTCTAAGACACTCTATGACATGCCATCTCTACACGCCACTCTACTTCAGTCTAACCCACTCCACTCTAGGTGACTTCACTCTACGCCACTCCACTGTACATCACTCCACTCTATGCTACAACACTGTACACCATGAGACTCTACAACACAACAGTATATGAAACGCCACTCTACGCCACTCCACTCTATGCCACTCCACTGTACTCCATTATAAGACACTCCACTTTATGACACAACACTCCACTTTACAGCATGGCACTCCACTTTACGCTCCTCCACTTTAAATCACTCTATACACACCACTCTATGACACACCACTTCACTCTACAACACACCACTCAACTCTACTATACGACATGCCCCGACTACACTCCAGGCCATTCCACTCTATGCCACTCCACTCCACTCTATGCCTCTTCACTCTACGCCATGACGTTCTACACCACAACACTCTATGACACAATGCTCTACGACATGACACTCAATTCCACTTCACTCTATGCCCCTCTTCTCTGCTCCATTGTATGACATCCACTCCACTCTCTGACATTCCCCTTCACTGTACAACACTCCACAACACTTCACTCAATGCCATGCCTCTGCACTGTACTACATGCCAATCCATTCTAAGACACACCAAGCAGCCTACAGCATGGCACTACACTCTATGGCACTCCACTATATGCCCCTCCAATCTCAAACACACTACAACACGCCACTCTATGACACACCACTCCAATCTACTTTACGACATGATACACCACTCCACGCTATGCCAATCTCCACTCTACTCCACAACACTGTATGGCACAAAACCTACGACACAACACTCTACGACATGACACTCTATACCACTCCAATCTACGCCACTCACCTCTAGCCTGCAACACTCCCCCACTCTATGCCACTCCACTATATGCCACTTCACACTATGCCTCTCCACTCTATGCCACAACACTCAATGTCACGACTATCCACAACACAGCCCTCACGGCACTTTATGATATGACACTCTACGCCACTTCAATCTACTCTATGAAACGCCCCACTCTACGCAACTCCACTCTGTGCCACTCATCTCTATGCCTCTCCACTCTATGCCATAACAATCTATGCCATGATACTCTATGCCTCAACACTTTATGCCACAACACTCTATGCCACACCACTCTACAACACAAGACTCTATGGCACGACACTCTATGATACAACACTCTATGCCACTTCACTCTATGCCTCTCCTTTCTACTCCCTTATAAAATAACACTTCTCCAATCTATGAAACTCCACTGCTCTCAACAACATGCCACTTCACTGAATGACACTCCACTCCAATCTACGACACTTCATGCCAGTCCACATTAAAACAAGTAATTCCACTGTACGGCATGCCACTCCACTTTATGGAACTCCACATACAACCCTCCACTCAATGCTACAACACTCTATGACAAATACTGGTGAGCTCTCCTTGGGTCATGCACTTAATGACCTGGGCCACTTACAGGTTTAAAAGAAATCCTGCGGTGTTACTGTGCTCCTTCCAGTTCCAACAACATTATTATACATTGTTGGTGGTTTCCAGCCCCTCCTTGAGGAACCACGACCACCATATTTTTTTTTTAAACCCATGCAAGGCATTATGAGGTGCTCCTGGGAGGGAGCAGTGAACCTTTTATGAGTGGCTTCACCAGTTTAATAGTGAAGTGGCAAGGCCGTTTGCTTTTTTAATATATTTGGGTGCCCCGGTTCCACTCGGGACACCAATAGTGTATGATTCTTAAAGCCCGGGAAGTCCGCTCCCACGCTTCTTTTGCTTTTTTTATTTTATTTTTACTTGGTGCCTTAGTACTGCCCAGGGCACCCACAATAAGCAGTATAGTTGAGTACCACAGGGGAAGGTCCATGGCAGTGTGGCCCTGCTGGGCTCCCCGGACAGCACCCATCCAGTGTGCTGGCGGGAGCTGCTTTATTGCTTTGCTCCCACCCAGCAGGAGCAGCTTTCGCTTCTGCTCTCGTCGTGCGGGAGCAAGCTATGTTCCGTGTCCAGGAGAGTGCGGAGTAGGAATTAGATTTACATTCCCTGCCTGTACTCTTCAATGCAGGAAAAAAATAGAATGCCCTTGGGAATGTTGTTCCCTGGACACAGGCTGTCTTCTGGCCCTGGAGAATGAAGTCTTCAGGTTGTCCTATGGCTTGGAGAGGGGACCAAAGCTCCTACCTCAAACTGTGCCAAGTTGATTAGCAAAGCAAATCAATTTCCTATGAAAACAGGGCCCTAACTCTATAATTACACAGTGCCGACCATCACTGACCATTATACATATATATCTATATATATATTCACTTAAAAAACCATAGGTTTCACACATGTTATAGTTAGCTGGACATTTCACTCGTAAAAAACCAATGAAATTTCCCCGTTATAGTTACTGCAAGCAACTATAACTCACGCGACCGCAATCCTCTGCTGATGACGTCAGATATTACATCACTGATGACATATGTGTCTTTCTGAAAAATAAATATTTGTAATATATGTATAGCTAAAGATTAATGGAAGAAGACATGGGTAAATAAGTGTCTAAATACAGTGATGTAATGTCTGACGTCATCAGCAGAGGATTGCGGTCGCGTGAATTATAGTTGCCTGCAGTAACTATAACGGGGGAATTTCATTGGTTTTTTACGAGTGAAATGTCCAGCTAACTATAACATGTGTGAAACCTATGGTTTTTTAAGTACATATATATATATATATATACACTGAAAAAACCATAGGTTTCACACATGTTATAGTTAGCTGTACATTTCACTCGTAAAAAACCAATGAAATTCCCCCGTTATAGTTAGTGCAGGCAACTATAACTCACGCGACCGCAATCCTCTGCTGATGCTAATACTGTATTTAGACACTTATTTGCCCATGTCTTCTTCCATTAAATTTTAGCTATACATATATTACAAATATTTTTTTTTCATAAAGACACATATGTCATCAGCAGAAGATTGCGGTCGCGTGAGTTATAGTTGCCTGCACTAACTATAACGGGGGAATTTCATTGTTTTTTTACGAGTGAAATGTACAGCTAACTATAACATGTGTGAAACCTATGGTTTTTTCAGTGAATTTGCAAGGTTTTTTAAATGCTAATTCCTAACTATAACGTGTGTGAAACCTATGGTTTTTTCAGTGAATTTGTACGGTTTTTTAAATGCTAAGTTACTTTACGCCATTCGTGGCGTGCGCGCCCAGTTAACGCAGTTCGTTCCGTGCGCGCACGGTGCGCTTCGCGCACCGTGCGCGCACAGTGAGCACGCAGTGCGCTTCTCGCACCACGCGCCCACTTTACGCAGTTAGTGCCGTGCACGCACGGTGGTCACGCGGTGCGCTGTGCGCACCGCGTGCCCACGTTATGCGGGATGGGCCATGTACGCACGATGCGCTTCGCGCACCGTGCGCACATGGGGGACATATTATGCGCATCTTTGTGAAATGTATTCTTTGTTTATTTCTTATTTGTATTAAGCCATGCACAAATGGTGCCCTTCGGGCACCATTTGCACACGGGGTGGGGAGGGTGTGGATAATTTTTTACCGTACGCATACGGTAAGCGTAATCGGCGATTTGCCGAAAAAAAATATATTTTTTATTTGGGCTTGGGGGTTGTTTGGGGACCCCTATATCAATGCTGGGTGGTTAGGATCTCAAGAAACTGCCTCTTTAGACATTTTTTGGCATCGTTTTTGCTGCCCAACTCAGAGAGCGAGAGAGAAAATGGCGGCCGCCGCTTCCTGGTTTCGACCGATTCGAATGTTTACTAAGATCTAACAGCCAATCAAAATCGCGCTCGCGCACGCCACCGTACGCGTACGGTAAGCGCACCGTAAGCGCACCGTACGCTGGCTCAGATATATATATTGATTTAAAGGCTATTTTCTCTGAATCTACTGAACAGATTTACACCAAACCTACAAAAGGCACTTCCTTGACCTGAGGACTACCTCTCTGCCAAATTTCAAGTAATTCTGTTCAGCCGTTCGGGCTGTAGCTGTGTCTAAAGGTCCTATGGAAAAATGCATGGGAAAAACGCGTTTTGGGACCCCCCTTTTATCTCAGCCCCCGCTTGACAAATCCCCCCGAGACTTTCAGGGTAGGAGCGGAGCATAGCGCCCCACCTATTTTGAAAAATTCGCGAGGATTCGTCAACCGGCGCCAAAGTTATTCAAAATAGAATGTTGCGGATTTCCTATGGAAACGTGGTCCTAACTATAACTACCTACTGGCGACCGCCAGTAGGTAATATATATATATATCTATATATATGTACTCCAAATGCCCGAAAGCTTTCGAGAGAGCACTCGACATCGCTCCCGCCATCAGGCATTAAGTTGCAGCCTGCAGTTCAAGTGCCGATAATTCTTAGTTGAAGCCGACGCGTTTCAAGGCTGGATTGCCTCTTCTTCTTGGGCTACTGGTCAAAACGTGACAATGAGGGCTCACATGACCTTCTTTCCGACTTTATATATTAACATCACAGCCCCCAGTGGGCGTTGTTTATTGCAAGTGTCTTTTATTGCATTATGGGAAAGGTAGTCCCTCATGTGAGCAAAGTTAATATCCATTAGTGGGATCAATGCACATTAATATTAAAACCATTGTTTCACCTATAGTAGGATTCAGAACTCACTGCAGGCTTGTTTCGCATTGGAGCGTTGTGCTGGATTGGCGTAGATTCGTGCTACTCCACAGCCTCGTTGCAGTAATACGATGGTGCTCTTCTCCACGGCAGGGCAGCCGTGATCATGATTATGTATTCCAAATGCCCGAAAGCTTTCGAGAGAGCACTCAACATCGTTCCCGCCATCAGGCATTAAGTTGCAGCCTGCAGTTCAAGTGCCGATAATTCTTAGTTGAAGCCGACACGTTTCAAGGCTGGATTGCCTCTTCTTCTTGGGCTACTGGTCAAAACGTGACATTGAGGGCTCACATGACCTTCTTTCCGACTTTATATAGTAACATCACAGCCCCCAGTGGGCGTTGTTTATTGCGAGTGTCTTTTATTGCATTATGGGAAAGGTAGTCCCTCATGTGAGCAAAGTTAATATCCATTAGTGGGATCAATGCACATTAATATTAAAACCATTGCCTGATGGCGGGAGCGATGTCGAGTGCTCTCTCGAAAGCTTTCGGGCATTTGGAGTACATAATCATGATCACGGCTGCCCTGCCGTGGAGAAGAGCACCATCGTATTACTGCAACGAGGCTGTGAAGTAGCACGAATCTACGCCAATCCAGCACAACGCTCCAATGCGAAACAAGCCTGCAGTGAGTTCTGAATCCTACTATAGGTGAAACAATGGTTTTAATATTAATGTGCATTGATCCCACTAATGGATATTAACTTTGCTCACATGAGGGACTACCTTTCCCATAATGCAATAAAAGACACTTGCAATAAACAACGCCCACTGGGGGCTGTGATGTTACTATATAAAGTCGGAAAGAAGGTCATGTGAGCCCTCAATGTCACGTTTTGACCAGCAGCCCAAGAAGAAGAGGCAATCCAGCCTTGAAACGAGTCGGCTTCAACCAAGAATTATCGGCACTTGAACTGCAGGCTGCAACTTAATGCCTGATGGCGGGAGCGATGTCGAGTGCTCTCTCGAAAGCTTTCGGGCATTTGGAATACATAATCATGATCACGGCTGCCCTGCCGTGGAGAAGAGCACCACCGTATTACTGCAACGAGGCTGTGGAGTAGCACGAATCTACGCCAATCCAGCACAACGCTCCAATGCGAAACAAGCCTGCAGTGAGTTCTGAATCCTACTATAGGTGAAACAATGGTTTTAATATTAATGTGTATTGATCCCACTAATGGATATTAACTTTGCTCACATGAGGGACTACCTTTCCCATAATGCAATAAAAGACACTTGCAATAAACAACGCCCACTGGGGGCTGTGATGTTACTATATAAAGTCGGAAAGAAGGTCATGTGAGCCCTCAATGTCACGTTTTGACCAGTAGCCCAAGAAGAAGAGGCAATCCAGCCTTGAAACGCGTCGGCTTCAACCAAGAATTATCGGCACTTGAACTGCAGGCTGCAACTTAATGCCTGATGGCGGGAGCGATGTCGAGTGCTCTCTCGAAAGCTTTCGGGCATTTGGAGTACATAATCATGATCACGGCTGCCCTGCCGTGGAGAAGAGCACCATCGTATTACTGCAACAAGGCTGTGGAGTAGCACGAATCTACGCCAATCCAGCACAACGCTCCAATGCGAAACAAGCCTGCAGTGAGTTCTGAATCCTACTATAGGTGAAACAATGGTTTTAATATTAATGTGCATTGATCCCACTAATGGATATTAACTTTGCTCACATGAGGGACTACCTTTCTCATAATGCAATAAAAGACACTTGCAATAAACAACGCCCACTGGGGGCTGTGATGTTACTATATAAAGTCGGAAAGAAGGTCATGTGAGCCCTCAATGTCACGTTTTAACCAGTAGCCCAAGAAGAAGAGGCAATCCAGCCTTGAAACGCGTCGGCTTCAACCAAGAATTATCGGCACTTGAACTGCAGGCTGCAACTTAATGCCTGATGGCGGGAGCGATGTCGAGTGCTCTCTCGAAAGCTTTCAGGCATTTGGAGTACATAATCATGATCACGGCTGCCCTGCCGTGGAGAAGAGCACCATCGTATTACTGCAACGAGGCTGTGGAGTAGCACGAATCTACGCCAATCCAGCACAACGCTCCAATGCGAAACAAGCCTGCAGTGAGTTCTGAATCCTACTATAGGTGAAATAATGGTTTTAATATTAATGTGCATTGATCCCACTAATGGATATTAACTTTGCTCACATGAGGGACTACCTTTCCCATAATGCAATAAAAGACACTTGCAATAAACAACGCCCACTGGGGGCTGTGATGTTACTATATAAAGCCGGAAAGAAGGTCATATGAGCCCTCAATGTCACGTTTTGACCAGTAGCCCAAGAAGAAGAGGCAATCCAGCCTTGAAACACGTCGGCTTCAACCAAGAATTATCGGCACTTGAACTGCAGGCTGCAACTTAATGCCTGATGGCGGGAGCGATGTCGAGTGCTCTCTCGAAAGCTTTCGGGCATTTGGAGTACATAATCATGATCACGGCTGCCCTGCCGTGGAGAAGAGCACCATCGTATTACTGCAACGAGGCTGTGGAGTAGCACGAATCTACGCCAATCCAGCACAACGCTCCAATGCGAAACAAGCCTGCAGTGAGTTCTGAATCCTACTATAGGTGAAACAATGGTTTTAATATTAATGTGCATTGATCCCACTAATGGATATTAACTTTGCTCACATGAGGGACTACCTATCTCATAATGCAATAAAAGACACTTGCAATAAACAACGCCCACTGGGGGCTGTGATGTTACTATATAAAGTCGGAAAGAAGGTCATGTGAGCCCTCAATGTCACGTTTTGACCAGTAGCCCAAGAAGAAGAGGCAATCCAGCCTTGAAACGCGTCGGCTTCAACCAAGAATTATCGGCACTTGAACTGCAGGCTGCAACTTAATGCCTGATGGCGGGAGCGATGTCGAGTGCTCTCTCGAAAGCTTTCGGGCATTTGGAGTACATAATCATGATCACGGCTGCCCTGCCGTGGAGAAGAGCACCATCGTATTACTGCAACGAGGCTGTGGAGTAGCACGAATCTATGCCAATCCAGCACAACGCTCCAATGCGAAACAAGCCTGCAGTGAGTTCTGAATCCTACTATAGGTGAAACAATGGTTTTAATATTAATGTGCGTTGATCCCACTAATGGATATTAACTTTGCTCACATGAGGGACTACCTTTCTCATAATGCAATAAAAGACACTTGCAATAAACAACGCCCACTGGGGGCTGTGATGTTACTATATAAAGTCGGAAAGAAGGTCATGTGAGCCCTCAATGTCACGTTTTGACCAGTAGCCCAAGAAGAAGAGGCAATCCAGCTTTGAAACGCGTCGGCTTCAACCAAGAATTATCGGCACTTGAACTGCAGGCTGCAACTTAATGCCTGATGGCGGGAGCGATGTCGAGTGCTCTCTCGAAAGCTTTCGGGCATTTGGAGTACATATATATAATATATATATATATACCCTTTCAAGCTTAGTGAGCCACATAAATTATGCAAAAAAGGAAACAGGCAACTCTGGGTAGTTCACACATTTAAAAAGTGACTAAGCCTTTAGCCATTTTCACAGCAAGTCTTTAAGCATAGGATTTGCATGCAAACACCAGCAACAGCATCAACACTCCCACATGACAACAAGCTCCGGCACACCCGCACCCCAACACTCACGCACATGCATGCTACTGAATAGTCGCTCGCTCAGCAAACACGCAACCGAAATCTGACACCTGCTAAGTAGTGACACACTTGAACTCCTCTTCCTCATAGAAACCTGATGCAACTCAACATCAGCCCTCTACCAGGCAACCACAATCCCAGAGGGCTACAGATTGCACAACGAATATGAGATGTTATTTCGCATGCCATTACTTTGCATGCTATTACTTTGCGGTTATTACTTAGCAATAACCGTTACTACACATGTTTTTACTTCGCATACCATTACATTGAAAGCGTTAATGTATGCGAAGTAAAAACTTGCCTATTAATAAAAATGGTATGCGGAATAACATGTCATATTTAAAAAAGATGTTCAAAAAACAACACTATATAATATACAATACCCTACACATCTAAAAGACTAAAACACTACTAAAACACTAAAACACTACACTACCCTACACTACTGAAACACCACTACACTACCCTAAACCCTAAATCACTACCCACTGCACTAACATACACATTCCCCTACTCCGCTCCCTACACTCATTCACTACCCATCACAACCCCTGACACTACACTAAACACTTAAACAGTAAACTACACTACACTAACACTACAACACTACCCTAAACCCTAAAACACTACCCCCAGCACGACCCTGCCACTAGCCCCAGTCCTGTCCCTACTCCCAAACACTACCCCGCACAACCCCCGACTTCCCTAAACCCTAAAACCCTACAATACACTAACCCCACAACACTACCCGTAACCCTAAAACACTAACCCAGCACGACCCTGGCCCTAGCCCTACACTAACACAAGTACACAACCCACAACTCTACACTACACTAACACAAGTACGACCCTACACAGCCCCTGCACGACCCTACACAGCCCCACTTACCTCTTACCATGCGTGGTTCCCTTCTTCTCTCCCTTCCGGCTTCCTCCGTCGTGGGCAGGCAGGATATAAAGCTGATAGAGGGCTGGAGGGCAGGCGCAGAGAGTGGCACCCGGAAAAGCAGCAGCATACCCCTCACTGGAGCAAATGACCGCCGTGACGAGCTCCAAGAGCGGCGCCGGTCCCCTACGCATGCGATGTAACAGCACGCGTACTAAAGGCAGTGCGTTGCTACATCGCATGTGTAGGAATGCTTGCATAGTAATGGCATGCATACAAACAGCCACGTACTAATTGCTGTTCACTTGCACAACAGCTTTGAAAATGCTCCCACCAGCTGGAAGCAGACTTTTAATTTGTTTCCCTGCCCGCATTGATGTGGGCAGGGAAACAAATAAATAAATTGCTCCCACCCAAAAGGGAAGAGCATTAATAGCATTGCTGCCTGTGGGTGTGAGCAATGCCGGCTCATGCAGCATGCAGTGAGCATGTTGGGACTGCAAGGGCCCTGGGGCTCTCCCGCAACCCCCAACAAGTGTATGGTGGGTGCCCTGAAACCACAGAAATTCACCAGTTTAACATGCGCCCCTGCCATGCACTGCTTATGACCTCACATATTGCATCACTCATGACATATTCTATGACATCATTTATGACATCACTCATGCCATCTCAAATGACATAATTATTAATTAATGACATCCCTAAGGACATCACTGATGACATCATTCAAACTTCTTTTTGACTCATTGTTCTACAAACAGATATGGCATTAGAGCTATGAAAATAACTACAAAATAGCTCAGAATAATAAGAAGTATAATTAATGCCATCAAAGATGCAATACCCTTAGATGTAGCAAGCATGTGTTATGTGCAACATTGACCCTATACCATACACTTCACGGGTAGCCTAGTTCACATTAACAATCAACCACAGATATATGGGAATCTCTCTTTGCTCACTATGTTCAATATGCATACAAATGCTCAGAGAAAACCAAGTTCCACAAAATACTCAATGTCTGTTCCAAAATTAAGGCCCTTATACAGACAGCTTTTATCTGTATCAAATCCATGACAGTCACCGAACCTATACTAAGAAATGAAGTTGATATGAGCAGAAAAGTGAGTACTATAAACAGTGCTCACACTGTGGAGACAGATTACTCTATATCAAACTGTTTTCAGACAATAAAACTCTCTTGAGAAGTACACTACAGAGCAATAAAAGTATCTACTAAGAACAGTGTAAACTATATGTAACACTTGGCAGAAGATACTATTAAAATAACCAAGGTCCGAAGGTGCTTAAGCTCATATCACCGGCAGTCTTCGCATTGTGGTGAAAACTTTACAGATGGCGAATCCTGTGATGCAAAAGAAGTGCATGTACATAGGATAATACCTGGTGCACAATGTCTTCTATGTTACATAGAAATTGTCATGCTGAGACGATTCTGTCTAGTCAATAAAGGCTGCTTATAATACTAAGTATGTAGTATGTAGAATCTTTGCCCTACAAACTTTTTCTGCAGAGCCAAAAAACGTGTGTGGAACATGCTGAACAGAAGTCATCAACTATCACCGGCACACTGGGTTACTCTTCAATGCAAACATGTATAATGTGTTTAATACCTCTATACATCTATGATTTATTAGAAGCACATCTGTTTTGTAAACACTTACACCCAGTATCTGGGCACAGGCTGTACAAAATTAAGTACAAAAGTATTATGGTAGTTTCCCGCCACTATGTAAACTATAAAAAAAAGCTAGCACACTCATTGAATGAGGCCATCAGTGATGTCATCAGTGATGTCATCAATTATGTAATTTGACATGTCATCAGTGATGTCAGAAATAATGCCATAGAGCATGTCATCAGCGATGTAATATGTGAGGTCATAAGCAGTGCATGACGCAGCACAATTTAGAGTTAACTCTGCTAACAGTAACAGGGAATTTCTGTGTTTTTTTTAGTTCAAAACGTTAATGTTATTACTGACATATTCACCTAGATATAATGTTACTTTAACCTTTGGGGTTTTCAGTGAATTTTGAAGGTTTTGTTTTTAAACCAAAATTATCTATTTATCAGATCTAATTATAACATATATATATATATATATATATATATATATATATATATATATATAATATATCAGTGTAAAAATATATATATATATGTGTGTGTTATAGCTACGTAAGGGGGCACGGGTTATATTTACTTGAGGCAAATATAACTGGTGAATTTCAGTGTTTTTTTTATGTTTAAAATGGTACTTTGTCGCTAAAATTCTCAAATAACTATAATGTTACTTTAACCTTTGTTTTTTTCAGTGAATTTCTTATCTGTCACCTTCAGATTCTTCAAGATGCAGTTGCTACAGCTATTACTTAACTTGCCTCAGCACACTTCTATTAAATCCTAGTTGCACTTCCTCTACAGGTTACTAATGAATAAAGGTATCTTATTTAAAAACTTAGCATGGTGCTCAAGAGACTTGCTGGCAATTCTAGGTAAGGATTTGTGCTCTTAGCTTTAAAGAAAATATGCTCAGACTTAAAATCAAAGTTTAAAAAAGGAAAATATATCTGAATCACAGAGTCGGGTGACAAGGGCTCCTCTAGTGTCCCAAATGACCATAAGCTGCACAAATGGAGACAAGATACAGATGTATACAGGTGTATACATTTTCGTACACAGGGCTCTAATGGAGATCATGTGATGAGACTGAAACAAAGGAGTTACACAGGTGCAGGATTATGAAGTAATGAGAAATGTTGCAGACGACCTTCAAATAGATACAGAAAGGTAAAAATTAGCGGCTGAGCAAGCTAATCAGAAATGTATCACCTCAAATGCCAAGTATAGAATGGAGGCTATAATCGGCAGAGAGGGGCACAACTCGAAGGCATGGTTAGCATGACGATAAATGGCAGCAGAAGTTACACTTATGCAAATGCTAGAGTTTTTAAAATTGCACATTGCTTTTTGCTCTATCTGCCGTCTTACACAGGTTGTGCCTTTTCACATGCAGTTTTGGTCACTTGAAACCCAGACCCATTGGCTTTGCCAATGCTTGTTTGGGTTTGGCATTAGCCAAGACCGTTTTCCCCCAAAAAATTAATGATTTGCTTTCACCCACCACTGCATATAGCATAGGGAAATGGGTCAGCCTCTTTAGCCTGTAAAAATTCCTTTTTACGAAGTAAGGGAACCAAAAACCTCTTCCGAATGGCAGTATAATGTTTACAGAACAGTAAGAAATGTAGTGTATCTTGAATAGAATAGTTGTCACAAGTACATAATCCCGCTTCCTCCGGTTTAGACCACCCCACATAGTCCCCCAGGGAGAGATGTATCAAATTAAGTCGAAATCGAGTCAGGAGCCAGCGATGAAATGGGTTAGTAACTATTAGCAGATAAGGTTCTATTGAGAGTGTTGTTTTTATTAGAGAATGAGCCCGAACAAAAGGTTTCTGCAGCTCATACCCTTCCCTTTCTGCCATCATTATTCTTAGAAAATTATTTTTAACCCATTTCAGATCATCCTTCCTAATGTTTTCTGGATGATCGTATAGATCCTGACGACCTAATTTAAGAAGCATGGATTCAACATAAACTAGCCACTTAATGTTGCTCACTTTATCCAACTTGACACAATCCCGCAGTATCTCTTGGTTCAAGGTTAATTCTGGATTTAGCCACACTCTGAGCCAGCAAAGTAACGGCGCCAAGCTCAGAGTGTCAGAAAGGAAACCCAACCCCAATTCCTGATGTAAAGAAAAATTAGGGGTAGATTGCAGTACTGAAAGGAGATTCCGCAAAAATCTATTTTCAGCTATCTGTAGTTGTAGCTGGGGTTTATACCCCCAGATAGCAGAACCATATCCTGCTATGGCCAGACACTTAGCTTTATATATTTTAATAATGGCCTCCATTGGTCTAGCCCCTAGGCGTTTCGCAAAGCCTAAAACAGCTGTGGTAGACCTAGTTACTGCATTCTTTTTCAATTTTTGCTGTGGGGCCCATGTACTCATTTCATCAAAAACTACCCCTAAATAAGTAAAAGAGGGAACAGACGATACTAGTCCCCCGTTACAATAAAAAGATTTTGATTTTGTAGCATTACGACCTGTGGACAATATATGCGATTTGCCAATATTTACAACCAAATCCAGGGACGACATAAAAGCTCCAAATGCGTCTAAGAGGCTCTGTAAACCTACTGCCGTTCTGGCCAGTAGTACCGCGTAGTCCGCGTATAGGAGAACTGGAATTAAAATATCACCTACACGCGGAATATCCAGGCTTGCTTTAACCAATGTTTTGTCTAGGGCATTAATGTATAACGTAAAAATCAGGGGCGCCATAATGCATCCCTGTCGTACCCCTCTCCTGGATTTAAAAGAGTTAGAGCATCTACCGTCCTGGGACAGCCTAATTGAAGCCGTAAGGTCACGATGTAAGTCTGCTAGAAAATGAACCAAAGCTGGGTCCAGACCCATATCCAGCAAGATGGTCCACAGTTTCGACCTGTTTACCAGGTCGAACGCTGAAGTCAGGTCCATGCTAACATTTTTCTTTTTATTTAATTTGTGGTAAATGTGATTAAAAGTTATGTATTTAATAAATGTAAAACCTTTCATATTTTAAAAACATATTGAAATGTTTATTGTACTTTTTGGGTAATAATAAGAGGCCGATTACGATGTCAGGCGGAAAGCCTCCTCCCCACATTCAGAATCTCCTCGACCGCGTCAGAACGCTTCCAACCGACTCGGTCGGTTTACATTCTACCCGACCGATTATGATGTTCGCGATCGGATTGTAAACCTTACAGTCTTTTCGAATCGATTCCGAACGGCTCTCCGAGCATCTGTATCGGCCGGAACCGCATCGTACAGCTCTACAGACAGCGTTTCTGAACGAGCGATTATGATGTTGCTTTCCAACTAGTCTTTCTGAGTCGGCTGTCCGACACAAAAAGGCTGCTGGAAAGTGACTTTGGGGGACCCTCGCCCCCTTCACCCTGTGGCCTCTGGTTGGGGGCCGAGAGGTACCCAAGGTACCCCTGGAAAACCCTGCACTGTGTGGCAGGCACAATGGAGTGCCCATGACAGGGTGCAGGGTTTTCTGCAAACACCCCAGTTCCACATAGGAGCCTGTGTTGTCAGGCATAACACGGGCTCCTATCGGAATCAATGGGAATCTGACCGAACAGTGTTTGGTTGCATTGTAATCACTGGGGCGGAACCACTGACCGTAAATGGGTCAGATCCGATTCCGAGATGCTGTTGGGCGAAAAGTTTCCGCACAACATCGTAATCGGCCCCTAAGTGCTTTATTGCATTTGAGCAAATAGTAAACATAACCATTTATAATTAATGTTTTTCACTAAAATATATATACATAATTTAAATGTTGGACTAGTTTAATTAACTTAATATGAATTTCTATAGGGCATTACTTTATTTCCCTGCCTCCAATGATTTCTATGGCAGTATCTTGCAATACCAGTAGTTGGCCATGTATGTGGCTTCACTTACTCACATGTGGACCGGAGAACATTTAAGCCAATGTTGGCACTGTTTGGGCTCGAGTAACTTTCGAAGTGTATTTTATGAACCACAATGATTAGAACTCCACCCATTTTGAGTAATTACACCCCTTTTTCCCACCACTTATGTTTGCAGAGCTCTCTGCGAAGAAAACATAGGAGAGATGGAAGCGAAGATCTCGACCTGTAGATAATTTGAACCGCATTTTGTAGTAAGTCGCACTGCTGCGATACTACTGTAAATACTACAGAATGCATTTTGTGAGTAGGGCCTGTTTTCCAACGCCACTGTCCAAACCCGGTCCTGAAAATGAGAGAACATTTGTTCTATCAAACGTCGGTCCCTCTGGGGACCCCACAAAGCCTCATTTGTGCAGAGGCCAGGGGTGCTATAGTGTGGACCATATGGGATAGTCTCCTACCCATAACCCCCTGCGAGGTGGACGTCACTGCGACAGCCCTGGGCAATTAACGAGGGCTATCTTAAAAAGAAGCCTTGAGTTAATTTAGACTGCAGTCTATTTTGAGAAGACACATGCAGAATAAAATTAATTGCAGACGGAGACTAGATGCTTTCATGTTTTTGAATAACAGAAGCAGCCTGTTTGCAGGTTTTCATCACTTCGCACTGAATGGCAGCACGAAATGATTAAATGGATAGAGTTTTACGAGTTCCCTATTAATTTGGCCTTCTCAGAGAGGTAAGTAATTGCAGTCTTGCCCATGTCTCGGATTTCAAAGTGCGTTAATTCCCGTAGGAGTTCTGCTGGCCATATAATTGGAGAAACTCGAAGGAGAAGAGCAGGGCTGGGGCTCTTTCTAGCTGCATCAGAAACTGTTAATAACCAGGTGGCCACAATAGTTCTCTGGGGCCCGGGAACGCTGGCCCCAAGGCCGAAGGGAGCTGGCATTATAGGGGGAGGAGGTACATAATCTGGCTTCTGAGGTGGACGAGGAGAAAGGCGAAGATGAGACAGAAACTAAGGGGGACATCGAAGAAAAGACGCTTGGGTGAAGGAAGTACGAAGTAACGAAAATACGCAAAATCCGATGCGCGTGGGAAGACGAGAGTTAATACAATAAAACGATGTGTCTGTGAAGCGAACGCCTGGGACCGGCATCAACTATATGCGCTTTATTTACCTCGCTTTAGGCACGGATATCCTTTTGAAGCGGGCAGTTGCAATAGGCCCACAAAAGAGGGATGCTGTAATTTAGAGCCCAGTGTCAGTGTCAAACTTGGTACTTCTTGTCTGATTTATACATTGACACAAAATTAAGGAATAATGCTCACAAAGGGAGTTTGCAGGTTTTCGCGTCCACTCATTCGGCATTTCTTCCGGATTTGCTTTGCACTTGCATTTCCAGTGCTAGCCCAAGACCTCAGACGACTCAACTCTAAATTTCTATTGACCTTTTAATAAAAACATTTCCGTTCGTATAATATTATGGTCAGGGTATAAATGACACCTTACATTTGTAGACCTCAGATTCGGGAAGGGGTATGGGTAATTAAGATGTCTCCGGGAGAGTTTTGGGAATAAGACACCCTGACCCATGGCGGAAGTCAGGCAAGTAGGGCCCACCCAGTAGCTGGGCGCTGCCTGGCCTAGCAGTCACAGCAGCTGACTCGCGTACTAAGGAACTAGGCTCGAGGCCCGGCTGAACATCCTGTGAGTCTGCTCAAAAGAAAACTTGAGTGAGGGCAAAGGATGATCGTGATGGAGCTCTGTGAAAGGAAAGGCAGCCCCTGGTCCTCCTGAGTAAGGCAGTAAATAACCATAAACAATTCTGCAGACCAGGGCAAGCAGCACAGTGCCTACTTATGAACACTCTCAGCAGTCATACATGAGCACTACGGAATAGGGTGGAAATAATGATTAGGGCACCATGTATAACACACTAGGGGGCATATTATCAAGAACGGCGTTAAAATGATCGCCGCTTTAGTGGCAGGAAACTAAAGCGGCGATAATGGGCTTGATAATATGCCCTTGAGAATGCCAATTGAAGCCGAGGTTCACACCAGAACATGATCTTCTATTGGAATTCTCCAGGGCATATTATCAAGCCCATTACCGCCGCTTTAGCGGCAGTTTCCTGCCGCTAAAGCAGCGATAATTTTAATGCCGTTCTTGATAATATACCCCAGGTCTTGTATCTTAAATGTTGTGAGGCACGTGTCAATACTCGCAGTCCTTCTAAATTGCACCCAAAGGCTACCCACGGAGAGAAGATGAGACCTGCTGTGGTAGAGTGATCCTAGAGTCCTCACTGACCAGCTGCTGGCAGGTGGGCCTCATGCCAAGGCCAATGCATATCCGGAGATACGGAAGGATCAAGGGCCCGCATCACCTTCTGCAGGGTATCCCCATCATTTTATGTTACGTCACTGGGTGCTGATGGTGTTAAAGTAATGGAAATGGACAAGTCAGGATGGTGTTTGCTGCACCACTCAGTAACATGACGTGACACTGGTCAGTAATCAGCGGGAGAATTAGCTCACTCAGTTCGTTGCACTGATGGACAATTCCCGTAGGGGTGAAGAAAATTCTTTTAACAATAAGCCACCCACTGAATTATGGTGAGACAGGGGTTGGGGCAGGTGGTGTATTGTGAAAACATGCAGCAGCACTTTCGAACAGCTTATGAGAGGCAAAGATGGACTCAAGGGCCCACTACCCCAGCAGTGGTTGTATAACACAACCACGCATGCCGAAACCACGCATGCCTTAACCAGGCATTCTTTTCCACGCATGCCTTTGCAACGAATTTCATTGTAAAGGCATGTTTGGTAAAGGTATATGTGTGGTAAAGATCCCACTCCAGCACTCCCTGCCCTGAGCCCTAAAATCCTGCCCTCCTTTATTCTAATCTACTCGCCCTAGCCCTAATAAGTAACCCGATCTCCTAACCTGAGCACTAAAAACCTGGCCCCCAGCCAAAAAAACGACCTCAAACCCCAGCCCCCCTCACCCTATGAGTGCTAAAATTTGCCCCCCAGCCCTGACCTCAGCCCCACACCCTGAGCCCTAAAACCAGCCCCACCTCTAGAGCCTACCCACCCGCAACCCCAGCCAAATTACCACGCTGTGTCCTGGTCCTTCCTGCAGCAATCCTTGCGGTTCCTCTACCCGCCTCCTCAGACACCTAGAACGCCAACTGCCGTAACCATGTATATGTATGCTTAAGGTATATGCGTGGCTAAGGCAAGTGTTGTTCCACTTGCAGAGAAATGGCATGCATGCTAAAGTCTGCGTTGAAAATGCCGTTTTTCCCCAGCAGTAACTAAGAACTGACTTCAGAACCACTGAATGTTACTTCCATGGGTCAGCTGAAGACGAAAAATTAGGAATCCCATCAAAAACCGCCTCAAGAAAGGTCAATAGTGTCCTCCAAGTATTTGGCACCTCCTGAAACCATATCTGGATCCTAAAACCAGTGGCAGCTCCTCCGTTAAGGCGAAGGAGCGTCGCCGCACTGCTTACAAGCAAAGGAAAAATAAAATGATAATAGCTTGATGTTATTATCATTTTATTTTGTCCTGCAGCTTGGCGGGACGGGCGAGGCTGCTCTGCTCACAGAGTAGGGCAGGGGGAGGAGTGGTGGGAACACTGAAGTTCACATGATGCTTTGGCCGGCCGGAGAGGGCCGGCCAAACAGTTGTGCGCACTTAGCTTGTTCTCCACCCAGGCTGCATTACAGCCGGGGTGGAGAACATGCCTAGACTCCCATTCCTTATCTGAGCACCAATCCACGGCACTCAGAGCAATCACGATGCTGCATTGCAGTGTTGCGATTGGCTCAGGGGAACCTGGATGTACTTCCTATTGTGCGACTTCGGCCCGACTCGGAGGAGAGACGACGCGGGAGGGACGCGGCAGGAGGTAAGTGTATTTTTCTTTTTTATGGTTTAAATCTTTTTATTAAAGCATCCGCTAACAGCTTAGTTGAGTGCAGAAAACATGAATGCGCCATGACAGGCTGCGCAGAGCTCAGGAGCATGCAATTGGCACATACAGTAGCAGAAACATCAAACAGTAAATAACTAGAACAATCCCACCCGCCACCCAAAGAAAAGGGGGAAAGAGGAGAGAAAAGGAAAAACAGGAAAAGGCCATCCCACCCCAACCTTCCCCCCCATCCACTGTACTCAATGTGTCGCAGCACAATGTTGAGGGACTCCTCTAAGGCTGGTCCCGCTGGTTGGAGGGATCTAGTGAGGTGAGTTGCAGGAGGCGAAGATATCTGGTACATGTCAACTCCCGGAAATCTTGAGCTAGAAGGGTCAGAAATGGCTACCAAAGCTTGCTAAATGTAGAACTTTTCCCGTATACTGTAAGTGAGATCTTTTCCATACTTAATATATGCCAGAGCCGCTGAAGCAATCCTGCGTGAGCAGGAATCCGAGGGGACCTCCAGTGTAATAATATGTTCTGAGTGGCGGTGCTGAGCGCTATTGTTATGTTATGTTATTTTTATTTGTACCGCGCACAGCTGCCCCAGCAAAGGGGCGTCCTGGCGCTTTGAGAAGGTGAACACAACACAGCACTAAAAGCGGACAAAAGGAGACGAGACACAACAGATAAACTAAACAAATAAAAAGGTCTTGATAGCCCGTCTAAACTAAAGGAGCTCATCGATGGCCCGGATTTGTGGAGGAAGAGAATTCCACCAACTCGCTGCCAGGACTCGAAAGGAGCGGCCACCAATTCTGCTCAACTTAAAACGCGGGACCACTGCTAAGTTCTGGCCTAGCGATCTAAGAGTGCGAGAGGGGACATAGGGCATCAGCAATTTCTCCAAGATTTGTGGGGGAGTACCCTTTAGGATTTTAAATGCAAAGCAGAGAACCTTAAATCTAATCCTCTGCTGCACAGGGAGCCAGTGGAGTGAGCGCAGAGTATTGGACACGGAGCATCGCCTAGGCAGACCTGTCACCAGTCGGGCCGCAGCGTTTTGAACCCGCTGGAGCCGCAGAAATTCTGACTGGTTTATCCCCGCCAGTAGGGAGCTGGCATAATCCAGCCTGGACAGCACTGATGCTTGGACCACCAGCTGTCTTGTGGGTGCATCAAAGAATTTGAGGATGGGTCAAAGTCCTCTGATGATGCCATAGCAAGAAGCCGCCACCTTCTTGGTATGACAGATGAAACTCAGAGAAGGATCAAGCCACACCCCCAAGTTTTTTATCTCTGCCGCTGGGAGGGGAGTCACACCCAACTCCGAAGGCCACCATTTGTCATCCCACAAAGCCACCTGTTTACCAACCACCATAATCTCCGTCTTCTTGGTGTTTAACTGGAGACAGTTGGAATTCATCCAGTTAGCCACTTCCCGCAGACCATCACAGAACCTGGGAGCCTCCAGGTCTGAGTCCCCACTCAGTGTGACCGCCAGCTGCGTGTCATCTGCGTAAGATGCAATCTGACGCCCTCTCCTGGACTTCAAGGGGCAATTAAGGGGGTTCGGAATACCAAGGAGGACATATGCTGGGAGCCTGGGGAGCTCCGTGTGGAGGCGCGTGTCAATTTCGTCCAGGATTTGTGTCCAGTAAGGTTGTAAGTGTTCGCATTCCCATAAAAGATGGACTAGCATTCCGGTCTTCCCACACCCTCTCCAACAGTCCGGGCTTTGTGTAGGAACGGCCTGATGAAGCCTCTCAGGAGTGTAATACCAATAGTACGCTAACTTAGTAACAGTTTCGGTGAGGCCTAAATAGCTCGCAGTATGATGCGCCCTATAGCAGGCTCCCTCCCACTCTTTGCTACTGAGATCACGGCCAAGGTCTTTCTCCCAACGAGCATGGCCTGCATGAAATGTGTGCATGTAGAGGGACAGGAGCATTTTGTACAGGTCTGAGGTCAGTTTCTTGTCTGAGAACCGTGTGATTAGCCATCTTTTGTACATAGTGAGATGTCTTTGCGCCTGGGATTTGTTGTCGGGCTCCATGGCCCAATGCCTCCACTGTAAGTAATGCAAGCATTCAGATTCAGGAAGGCCATAGTCAGCTCGGAGCTGAGGGAAGGGAGTGATGCCCTCCGCATCAAATAGAAGGCCTAGTGCGTGACAACCGGAGGCTCTCCACAGCAGAAAGGATGTCGCACCCATCCCGGGGCTAAAGTCAGTGTTGTCGAAGAGTGGTGTGAGAGGAGAGGGGAAGGTTGTCAACCCATGGAGTCTGCTAGTCTGGTCCCAGACCAAAAGAGTGGTGCGTGTCACTTGTGAAGCATAAAGTTTGAGCGGTCGCTGGGGTTTCTTATGGAAAGGGATCTTCATAAGAGAGGTGCCCGCCACCGCTTGATCCAGGAAGAGCCAATGCTTCTCTGATTCAGCGTGGCTCCACTCAACTAAGTGCCGTAGCTGTGCTGCTTTGTAATAGAGCGTGAGTTCTGGAACCATGAGGCTCCCTTCGTTGGGTGGAAGGAAGCTAACAGTCCTTTCCATTCACGGCTTGCGACCCTGCCAGATGAAAAGAGAAAGCTCCAACTGTACCCGGTGCAGCCAGCCGGTAGGAGGCTGCAAAGGGAGCGTCTAGAAGAGGCAAAGAATTTTAGGGAGGATCGTCATTTTAATAGCCGCAATATGCCCTAGCCACGAAATTGGGTAATGTTTCCATCGCTGCAGATCCGTGAGAATTTGAGTATGTAACTTGGAGTAGTTGAATGTTCTCATGGCCTGTAAGGTAAGGGCCAGCTGGATTCCCAAGTATGGGACTGTCTCGTCAGACCATTGCAGGGGGTGCCAGTCCTGGAGATCTGCTAGCAACTGTGGCGACAGCAAGAGATACAAAGCCGTGGATTTTGTGATATTAACTTTAAACCCGGAACCCTTCGCGAAGGAGTCCAGCTCCCCCAAAAAGGCTCCCAGAGCAGTGGTCGGATCCGCCAAGGTGACCAGACCATCATTCACGTACAGGCTTATGGTATGCCTATCACCGCCGAAGCGGATGCCTGTGATTTGTGGGTGGTCCCTGACTCTCTGCGCCATTGGTTCCATACAAAGGGCAAAGAGCAGGGGCGACAGAGGGCACCCCTGCCGTGTGCCTCTGCTGATAGGAATGGGGTTGAAGTGTGCCCGTTTACCCTCAGCGTCGCTGAGGGGGAGCGATAACAATTGAGGATGTGTGTCCTCATCTTTTCCCCCAGGCCAATGTGGATCATTGCTTGCTCTGGGTAAGGCCAGTGAGCAAGATCAATGGCCTTTTCAGCATCTACAGTAAGAAGCATATAATCCCCTGGGATACAGGACGCCTTCTCAGTGAGGTGCATAACTCTCTTCGTGTTGTCGCCAGTCTGCCTTTGAGGGATAAAACCGGCTTGATCGGGGTTTATGATCCCCGGCATGTAAGGTGCTAGGCCTGCTGCCAGAATCCCGATGTACAGCTTCAGGTCGATGTTCAAAAGGGAGATAGGCCTATAGGCCTCACAGCCCATCTTGTCTTTCCCTGGTTTAGGGATCTCTGCAATTTCAGCCTCTAACATGGATGGAGGGATTGCCCCTGGGAACGCGAAAGAGTTAAAAAGCCGAGTGAGACAGGGAGCAAGCGTGGAGCAGAATTATTAGTAAAAGGCTGCTGCCTGGGCCAGGGGATTTAGCTAGTTTCAAGCGGGAGATAGCTATTATGATTTCTTCCTGGTCGTATCTCCCTCTCTATATGTTTTGCCTGTTCTGGGGTCAATGTGGGAAGGTGAGCCTGAGTCAGATATGTGTCTATGTCCTCCATCTCCATGTGCTGCTGGTCATAAAGATGAGCGTAAAAAGTGCAAAATCTCTCGCAATAGCCGCATCGTCCGTGAGCACTGTTTCCGTCTGATCCTTATTTTCCTGAACTCCCTCGTGCTGTCGAGCCTCCCTGAGTTTGTGTGCTAACAGTCGCCCGCATTTGTCTCCCCCTACATAAAAGGAGTGGCACAAGCGCAACACAGCGTATTCCGCCTTATCGCGGTCGATGGCAGCCAGCTGCGACCGAACTGCGGTCAATTAACGCCAGGTGCGTGGGGCCCCAGTACGCCGGTGCATTTGTTCCAATATGCGCACTTTTTGTGTAAGGTCCTCTCTCTTTTGCTTGCGCTCGGCATTGTCTGTGGAGGATATGGCGATTATTTCTTCCCTGACGACAGCCTTCAGGGATTCCCACCTAGTGGACATGGGTGTATCAGAGTTGTCATTGTGTAGTAAGTAGTCATCAAGTGTACGCTGTATCTGGGTGACTATGTTCGGGTGGTGGAGGAGGGTGTCGCTCAGGCTCCACTGCCGTGACAGCCATTGGGTCGGTGGAAGTTCCAGGGTAGCTACTACTAGGAGCGTGATCAGACAATGCTGCGACCAGGATGTCTGTGGACGTTGTGATGTCCCGGAGTGTCTTAGAGCCTAGGAAATAATCCAAACGGGCATAGATTTTATGGGCATTAGAATAGTAATAGAACGCCTGGAGCTGGAGGTGGTGGTGTCTCCATAGGTCCACTAAGCCTAGGTCGTCTAGTCTGGAGAGTTATCCGCGCGAAAGGGCTCCAACCTGACCTGTGCGCTGCACCGGTCTGTTTAGCTCATTGTCGAAAACTGAATTGAGGTCACCACTCCCCCCCCCCCCCAGCAAGATCTTGCACTCTGGAGTCGCCGTGGTTTCACTGAGGGTGCCATGTAAAAAGCGTTCCTTGCCGTCGTTAGGTGCATAGATAGACCCTATGATTATTGTGTGACCTCCCTATCATGAATTGGTAGATAAGCACTTACCCCTTAAAGGTCCTGGTGACCAATATAGCCACCCCTGCGGTTTGGAGGGTCCAGAGGAAATAATCTGCGTCTCCTGTAGGAGGCAGATGTCGGCGCCAGTGCTATCTAAGTAGGAGAGAATTGCCCGGTGCTTGATAGGGTTGTTGAGCCCTCTCACGTTAAGTGTGAGGACTTTAAGAGTGGTAGGCGGCATCTAGGTCAAGGGACCGGGTGTAATATAAGTCGTACTGAACTGGGAGTTGAGTGTGATGGTCAAGCGCAGCAGCAGGGAGTGCCCAGTATATCCGTTTCGCAGATGTAAGAAGCTGGACTCAGTGAATGGAGGACCCCAAAAGGAAGAGAAAAGAGGATGAAGGGAAAGCAAGGAACTCTCAAGTTAAAAGAGGGGGCACAACGGTTGCCTAAGGGAATCTGAAGTTCGTATATCAGTCCATCATCCATGGATGATCAGGATAAGAGTCTACAGGGGGATAGTGTGGCCGAGTGCACCCCCGAGCCCCCCGACCGCCTGAGGCACAGAGTAAATAAAGAGATACGGGGTGCAGGCCCATTCACGAGGTCAGTGTCTTGGCAAGGTCCTCTGGCAAGACGTCCAAGGTTGCTTGCTGTCCCTTCATGATTTCGGCGGGGTCTGGTCGATTAGTGCGGTGTCTCCGCCTCTGCTGTCTCCATCGTGTTCGTATGTCGCCCTGTAGGAGAGTAGGGTCTGCTATCCTATGGTCACCCCAAATTTTTGCTTTTTGCTTCACTGGTTTTTGACATATTGAGGCTGTGGGCCTGCCAATCAGACCCCCAGCCTGCTGTTCTCTCTACTAAATTTAAACTATGCACCCTAGGTGCATAACCAATTGGAAGTGGATCACCCTGTCAGCCCCTGTACCAGTGTACACTAGGTACCCAGGGCATTGGTGTACCCAAGGCCTGCCAGGGGCTGAAGCATGTATTATGCCACCCCAGGCTTGGCCTAACAATTTGACACAACTGGCTGATCACTCAGCTGGGGTAAGTTGGTGTAATCACCTCTTACTTAGGTGTAGTATACCTATACCTAACCTTAAATGGGACACCTGGTAACCTATAAGTCACTCCTATGGCAGGCCTTAACAATCCTGAAGGCAGAGTGCTTGGTTCCATGTGAGATGGTGCTCTGGCATGAGCTGAGCCTGTCTGCAGTGGTCGGAACAACTTCCTTCTACTGTTTCCAGATATCGTCATACCATATACTCTTAAGTGCATTATGAACCTCGCGGTTAAATGCTATCTTTGGTTTGGCTTTATCAAAACATGTCGAGTAAGGTGTCATACGAATTGGAATACTAACCCCTCGCCAATTCTGGCGACGGGGTTAGCATTCCACCCTTCTAGAGGGACACGACATGTACAGTACCTGAAACCCGGGTAAAATCAGACATAGCCTCAGCTCCACAAAATGGATGCTGCCACCACAGACACAAGTCTGCCCTCCTGCTGCTGGGAGTCCTTCCAGCTTGGGAGGTGTGGACAAAGGGTTTCCTGCCAGGGGAGGTGCATGCACCACCCCAGACAGGATTTTGTGTATTGGTCAGGTAGGGCTTGAAAGAAACCAGACATGCCTGTGGCTCACAAGGAGCCTCGGTGCATATGCCAGTTCAAACCGGTCCTGGGGCACACCAGTCCCGGGCCTGGGGCAAGCTGGACAAAGGATTGGGGGTGTAACCACCCCCCTTCCTGGTCCCACCCATAGGGAGGGACCTAGCAGGTAGTCCGGCCCCTAGAATCCGCTTAAAGGTAGGAGCTGTGTCCTAAGACTTCAGACATCCTGGAATCAACTTGAAACTAAGAAGAAGACGGGAACTTCGACATTCTGCTGCACAGAAGACTGAAGGAAATCTCCCCTGTGGTCAGGGAGTGACCACCTTGCTAACGCAAGCACCATCCAGCGAATCAACGTCTGCTTTGCCGCCGCCTCCCGCCGGAGCCCGAGCCCAGAGACTGACAAGACCTGGACCTCCAGACCTCCCACTGCCCGATCCACAGTCCCTGAAAAGAGGAGACCCGTGGAGGTACCGAGACACGTGGAGCCAGCCATCTTGAAACGACCACGACAAGCTGACAAGTGCAACAACCGAGGCTCCCTCCAAGTTGTGCTTTGGGATCTGAGAAGCCCAACCCTCGAGCAGCATCTGCACCAAAGGTGAGCCCTCCAGCATCTCCACGATCTGCGTGGGGCCCTTCTGCATTTTGCCACTTGACGCGCCTAACCGGTTGCTGGCCCGCTGGCTAGTAGCCATCTTGGCGACGAACTTTACAAAATACACCGCTGGTCTGGTTGCTCCAGACTGGCCCTTGCTCCCCTCCAAAGGAGCAGTCCTTCTGACCTTGCTGGTCAGAACCATCAGCTTATTTCATCTCCTACAACAATTGCTTTTGCCAAGACTTGTTTGCTCCGATCAAGTCGCCGACACCGCCGACAGCGAGAGCCTGCGTGGGACAGCTCGTGAACCGACTCCTGGACGTCGTCGACCTCCAGGGACCACGTGGCTGCAGAGACAAGCTACACCTTTCTTCCTGTTTGCACCCGACATTGCCTGGTACCCACCTGGTGCCACGCTGGTCACTGGCTAGTGACTGTGAACCCTGTCCCCTCTGCTTACAGGTCTTCAACATCTCCGATCCACTCTTGGATCCACTGCATCTCTCCCGGACCGACCGCCTGCAGCATCTTTGTCTTCAAGCTCCACGGAACAGATAGAAGAAACCCGACGCACTTCGAGGCCTATGCACCCGCTTCCTGTGGGTGAGGTAAAGCTGGCACACCTGTGCCCAAGTGTAGTATTACATCTCTAGTGCCTGTGTTCCAAATCTTGAGTTCCTAGTCCATCCGGAAGATCCTCTTTGCAGTAACTTTGTACTTTTTATGCACCCATTGAAACCTATGGGAGCACGCGTGTGACTATTTGCTCTGCACACGCCACCCGTGGACCTCCTGGTCACTAACTGAAGCTAGCTCCTTGTAGGCCCAGCGATTCTAGAGGCCCTAGGCCTTTTCCCTTTCCTGTTCGTGGTACTTATACCACTATTTTAGTATATGGTTTGAGCGGCCACCAGGGCCTATCCATATAAAGTGCAACATCTGTGTATTCTACTGTAATCTTGTTTGACGATTTGTGCTCCTGTGCTCATAAAGAGACTAGGGGTTACTTTGAGAAATAAATACATATATATTTTGAATATATATCTGTGTGGTGTCCTTTCATTGGTATAAAAGGGGGTTGCATTTGGTAAAACAGCTGGCTTAACACGCTTCACGAGTTTAGCCTCAAAGACTGCTTAGCCTACGCTACCACTAGGGCAGCTAGTCCGAAAAGGTTGACTTACAAACACACCATAAGGGTTGCTTGGCATGGTACAAGGTGGTCACTTTAACTAGTGAACATCATATACCAGGCCAACTTCTCACACGCCCGACCCATGTTCTGGAGTGTTGCTGCCTTCGTTATCATCCGGAATGTCAATCCCTAGTAGTCTACTTGCTTCCGACAAGGAGCGGAGATGATAGAGCTTGCCGTCATATCGAAAGATGAGGCGGAATGGATGCCCCCAAGAGTACGCAATGTTGCGTTGGCGTGAGGCCGCTATATTAGGCCGCAAGATCTTACGCTTCGTGAGGGGAGCCAGATCTTGGTAGAGAACCGTGGTCTGATCTCTGAATGTGATCATGTGTAATGTTCTGGCCTTACGAAGAATTTCTTCCTCGGTGCGGAAGTCTTGAACGCAGACTAGTATGTCTACCGGTGGAGCGGTGTCAGAGCTGGGAGGGCCCACCCTGTGCGCCCTGTCAATTTTAAGATCTGTGTCCAGTGGGTTACCCAATACATGATTAAAAAGTTCTCTCACATAGGAGATGTCACCAGCCTCTTCGTTGGTTTTCACCCATCGGATTCTGATGTTATTGCGACACGAGCGATTCTTCAGGTCTTCAAGATGTGTTTGTAAGTCCACTTGTTGATTGTGTATGCGGATAACTTCCTGCTGTAGGGCGGACACTTCGGTGTCCCGTGTGTCGCTCTTATCCTCCAATGCTACCACTCGCTCCTCTATGCAGTCCATTTCTTTGCGGACATCCTTGAGTTCTGCAGTTAGGTTGCGTTTCACTGTGTGTAGGTCACAGGCTCCTCCTAAGGGGCACCCATCTATGCTGAGGTGTCGTCACCCGGTAGCGGGGAGTCCACTGCCACTCTGCCCTGGGCACATGCGAAGAGTTCCTTGAGTGATTTGTCCTTTTTTCCCCGGGTGGAGGACATAGTCCTATCTCCCAAGCGAGGTGTGCGGTGTAAAGGTAAGGCTGTGTGTCTCCCTTCGACACTTTGCCGGTTGCGTAGCAAGCGTGACCGGGCTCCGTGAGATCTCTCTAGTTCAATTGCAGCAAAAAAAGTGGGTGGTTCCACTGGGCAGGTATGCGTTCAAGTAGGTGAAGGCCCCGGCCCTAAGCTCGACCCTCTATATGCTGTGGGGAGGATAGCACTCCGACCAGAGGGCCACCCGTGTCTCCCCCTTTAATACGCCGACGGCAAGCTCCATATAGCTGTGTCTCTCAGGGGGCTTGCCATGCAAACTTCCTGTGGTTCTCTTGCTGTCGGCATGGGTAACAGGGCACCTCCCGGCATGGAAGAATACGTCCTCACCTCTAGTGCTGGTCCGCCAATGCGAGGCTACATGGTTGCTGGGGGAGTGCGAGCTCAGTTTCCCCGCACCAGTGCGCAGCAGGCCACAGAGTGCATTGCGCACGATTGGTCTGTGCCCCCAGTCCTCCAAAGTGTGCTCCTCCTGGTATCAAGCTAGGGCCGGGGTCGAGTGGAGGGCCCCTAAGCGCACCACAAACTGCACCCGGACCTAGCCGGGCCACCTCCGTGGAGCGTCGGGCCCCACCCTCGGCGACCGCCTCTAACGATGGCCGCGCTTGGATACCCCAGCCCCAGTGCCGAGCTCAAGCTGGGACAGCTCGCCCCTTCACCACAGCGGGAAAGACCAGCAGGTAAGCCGCCATAAGGAGTGTCCCAATTATGCTGCACCGCGTGGGGGGCGTCGACAAAATGCAGCCTTCACTAGTGTTCTTCGCTGGGGAGATGTTGGGGGTTGCGTTGTGGGTCCCGCGGATGCGGAGACCCAGTCTCGCGGGTGCCTATCGCTGACCAGGTCGGGCTCCTTCGAATCAAGGACCACCAGGGGCATGCACCAATGTACAGCCCCTCACCCTTGTTGCAGCCCAGCCGATGGTGCATCTTGTGTCTACCTGGTCCCCTGTCTGGTGGTGTGGCCGTCGGGCAAGATGGAGGGCACTGTCTCGCGGCCTCCGCTAGCGCCGGGCGGTGCTGTGGAAGGCCGCAGTGCGAAACGCAGCGGGCCGAGGCTCCACTCTTCCACCCGCCTCACCATCGCTATGGGGACAGCAGCGCAGCTCACCGGGCTAACTTCACTCACCGCAGTCCCTTCTGTGCTCTGCCGTATGTCCTCGCACGGCCGTCGGGGCTAGGCATGGCAGGCTGTGGCTCAACACACAGCCTCAGGGCTCAGCTGCGCCGTGATGCGCGATATGTTATGGCACTTGCCGCCGTCCAACAGGGGAATCCCGGGTTGCTCCCAAGAGGCGCTCCATTCAGGCATCAATTGTAGCTCGTTTCGGGGCTATAGACGGCCAGGGACCGGTGTTTCCTCGGGCGGCCGGCAGGAGAGACAGGGAGATGCGTCCTACCTTGCCGCCATCTTGGCCACATCCCTTTTTATCTTTTTTAGACCCCCTTACCCTCACCCGCAGGCCACCCCAGATCCTTGCCGGCTGTCACAGCCTAAAATGTGGATTGTAAATCCTGCTGGTAAACCTCATCACTGAGTGAGTCTCCACAGCCCTCTGGGTTTGCTAATTTCGTTTTGGAAAAATATTTGAATTCACATCAAATTTGCCTGGTAAAGGTTTTGGAAGCTGAATGATGACTAGGCTTGTCAAGTAGGGTGACTAGGGGGCTGTCCAGTAAATGCCCCCCCCACACACTCCAATTATAAGGGTGTACAGCATCATGCAACTCAGTGCAGACTGAGAAGGGCCATTCCTTTCCTAGAAACCCCCAGCAATGTAGCTGCAACATGAGAGTGGCCAATGCCTGAGGAAGTCCATCGTCTCCACACCAGCAGGTCCCTCTTCTCCAGAGGGACCCTCAGAAAAGTAAACAGATTTCTGCTCCCAGGCTTTTATATGGCGTCCCTTCCTCAGAGTGAGTGCCAGGGCAGCCGAGCAAATTTATGGAGGTTAAAGTTGTGGCGAAGCATGCCCATCACATTTTTATACAATTTACATTCCTTATTAAAAATATGGGCAACAAATATCCTCCAAAACTAAAATACGCTGCTTCCTCCATTATTTTGGGGTGAATGCTCTTGTTAAAAGGCATTTATAAAGGCCAAAGTGGGGGCTGCACTTTCATCCTGATGAATCTAAGTCAAACGTGGTCTGTGGACCTCAGGCGATGGCCGCTTCTTTGTGTGCAACATCAATTAACTCCCTGGGCCTTGAGATACTTGTAGACTTTGACTCATGCCGATTCAGCCCTCCCCAGAACACTTTATCCATCACTCTTCAGTCGCCTGTGGTATCATCAAAGACAGGCTGGAAATTAATTTACAGGTGTCTTTGTCGGAACAGGACTTTAGAAAAGCCTGTGCTCGCCTCAGTTCACTTTCATCTCAAGTAAAGGCGCAGGCTTCACAATACTTTTTAGAAAATCACTTGAATTCACCAAGACAATGAAAGTAATAACGTTTAAAATGCATAATGATTGAATTATAAAGAGCTAGATATCTTCCTAGTGTAAATAAAATTGCATACAATTATGAATCCTTTAAAACTAGTGTTTAATGCTGTCATTTTTAGTAATTATTTATTTCTCATATGCATTATTACATTTTTGCAGAAACATATCTATTGTTGTTTTGACAAGTGGCAAAGCAAGGGTGCCATAGACTCTAATGGAAGCAATGAAAATGCCCCCACTCACTGGTTTCGTAGTAGATAACAATTAGAATTGGGGGTGCATTGGGTCCGCTATCACAACACTGTTGATGGCTACGCTCCTGGTTATGTGGGAGGGGAGGACCATATTATGCAGCAGGTTTGGTATTCTTCAACAAAATACAAATTATGCGGCATAATGTGCCACATTTTCTGATAGCATTACTCCATTAGTGTGTCAATTGTACATTTTAACATCGCCTGAGCAACAAAAAAACACTCAAGAAACAACTTAAAAGTGACCAGTCAATATTTGTGAAAAGGGTTCAATTGTGCAGCAACACACGTTGCAGGCTTGTTAGTAACTTTTGAACTGTTTGAGCTAAAAACATTTTTAAAGATTATGCAGATTATGCAGTAGTTAATGGATTAGCTGGCAAATGTGGCTACTCCATAATTATGTGGCAGACACCGCAGAGTTGCATAATTCCAGTGGCCCTGGTTATGGCTCTGTCTTTTGACAATCGTCATTATAGATTCCCCTTGTTTGGAGTTCACCCACAACATAGACTGAAATATAATAAAAGAAGTGTAAACCTTTCGTTAGTTGCCGATACTTCCAACCCAGGCTTTTCAGAGCATTACATACATTTCCGTGCTCAGGCCAGCTTGGTTGTGTGTACCTAACGACCTCACATTTCAACGCTACCCTGCTCGTACCGAGATGGAGATCTCCTCGAGGTCCCGGGAGCTGGCCATCCTTTGTCGCCATGTATGGTCACAGAGTCACTGGAATGTGACTCCTTGCCAAGATGTCTTGAAAGAGCCGCGGGCTGTTTATCACTGGAGAGAAACAGAACATCCGTATTTATGTGTTCGGCGCTGAAGCGGCATGTGGCACACATTAGGGACGGCGCTGCAGAAAGGAAGACCCCAAAAGGTTATTGTCAGGGTGAAGGACGACACCTTCGCGACTTTCAAAGCTCTATGGGGCAGATTTACAAGCCCCTTGCGCCACTTTTGCGTCACTTTTCCCATGTTAAAAATGACGCAAAAATGGCGCAAGGGCCTTGTAAATAAGCCCCTATGTATAGAAAGCAGTTTTGAGCAGGTGCTAAGATGCACAGCGAGGTAACCCGGAAATGAATAGTCCCAGCGCGGGAAAAGCGAGCTGTACCCTTCCTGCTAAATGACACGAACATTTGGAGTTAATGACCAAAGGGGTAGTCAATAACTCTTCATTCTGGACTTAGTTGACGGTAACGTCATCGAGACTACACGTATGTTCAGCCATGAGCCCGAAGCAGAGGGTGAGAGGGGTCGGGAGGGCAGCTGCTGCCATATTATCCACTGCTGGATTTCTGCATTTGCCCTTCGAAGGACCCTAAATCTTAGGGCGTCATATACTTTACAGTTTGGAGTACATAGTATTGTTAACCACTACAGCAGAACCTCAATAACGCGTTCAATGTGACAACAACACTAGTGATTGACAAAGTGGCACAGGGGATCTGTGCTTGGCTGGCAGGAAGGAGCGGAAGTGATGGTTAAGGAGACTCTCGGCTTCGGTGAGGCAGAAAGTAAATGACATGGTGCCTAGAAGGGGTTAGGCTAGGAGGCAGCGCTTCAGCCCTCATCACCTTTCAAGCAAAGGCACTTTGGAAAGAGAGTTTTATTTACAAAGCTTGGGCACCAGTTTTGCAACTCCTGTGACCTCGATTGCTAAATGATATCATATAGAAAAGTTCTCAAATTAGTGCATGCAGTCTTCCAAGGAGCAGTCAGCAGAGACAGCGCGAGGGCGGCACTTTGAAGCAGATAAGGGTGAGGTTTTAAAATCACGGAGGAGTCAACAGATACATCTTTAAAGCAGGTGCGCGGCAGCCGCAGCCAGACGCCCTGTAGTAAACGATGAAGTGAGATTCACTCACTGCGTTGGGGCCAAACGCTTAGACCACAGACCTTGCTGCCTTGCGTCTACTAAATCCACCATAGCTCTGGATCTGGGTCAGTCCCAGACACCATATCAGAAGATGGATGTCCTCCTCCTGAGGCAGGGACGAGACGTGGCCCGAGGTTGTAGGGCTATGCTTCTGCAGCCAGCGACCCGCCACGTGAACCGCACGTGACTTACACAGAAGGTCTTTCCCATGAGCCAGCAGAGTGAGGGCAGGAGGCTCTGTGATTGCCCAGAAGCCTCCCCTCAGAAGTGGACCAACGTGGTTTTGAATCAGTCCCCTGGATCTATTTCATTGCATTACTCGTCCTTCCTTTCTTGTATCATGCTCCCCAGCGCCTGGACTTTCGGTCTTCCAGTGTCAGCCAACTTATGTAGTGTGCTCTTTAAAATCAGAAAGCCTGGCCCATCGAGCTGCTTACATATTCTGTCTGCCCATACCAATGACAATGTCCCTACACAAGTCAGGTAGCTCTGACAGCTTGACTCAGGGCCGGCTTTAGCGCTGGTGGCACCCTGTGCGACAATGTTTGTTGGTGCCCCCCCAATGACCACCTCCGCCACAGATTCCCACACTACCACCATTTGACAGTGCTCCTCAAGTCTCAATAACCATGGTCTCCTAGATTAATTTAGTTTTAAAGCCCCACTCATACCAGTTTAAGGTGTCAGAACACTTTACATCACACGCACATTGCACAGACAATCATACATGTGTAAATGAGTGTATAGGAAATGTTACATGAGACAAAGGCCTACAAGGTGTAGGAGTAAAATGTCATCCATTCTGGTAGGCAGTATAGTTTAGGAGTCCTTGGTCTGGAAAAACACAAATTCGGAATTTTAAATGTTATGCCAATGTTAGGGGTTTTCTTTAACTAAGAATTGACTTCTACATAAATGAACCCTTTTTGCAATATAAGAATAACAAAAGAGTGGCAAAAACACACATACTTCTAACACATTCCTTGCAGTTTGCATGCAGCTCTTTGATGACAGTTAACATATTAGGATTTTAACTTATACAAGCAGTGGTGGCTGGTGGATTTTGAAAGTGGTGAGGCGAAAAATGTTGTACCGTAATGCAAGAAGCGAGCGAGATTACAAGTCAATAACTATGACTATATAAATAAAGCACCCGTGCATGTTCAGGAGTATAAAAAGTCACCATTGACAAAATAAAGTTCCAAGCATTCTGGATTGAAAAACACCCCTGGAGCAAAACCCAGCGAATACATCATGAACCAGCACAAGCAAGTGCTTTCTCGAGGCTCGCAATCATTTGGAGGGTGCTTGTGCATGGCAGTGGTACTATATTTACACAGGATCATCACATCCTGCAGGGGATCTCGTCGTTTAGTGTTACGCCACTGATTGCAGGGAGCTGCTTTCATTTTCAAAGCACATTTTAGTTAGTTAATTGTGACAAAATACACTGTTTTTACAGAGGTTTTTGAGGCAGGTACAGTCTTGCGCCCTCCTGAGTTGGGATCCATCCCGCTATTCAGCGCTGAGGTACTCGCCTTGAGACCCACCCTGCAGCAAATCAGCACCCGGCTCTCCCTACATGCCAACGAGGGAGAAGCCCCCTCACAGCCTGCCTGGCGGCGATATATCCTCACACACATTCAGAGACCTCAAAACTGTAAAAGAATACTGGGAATCAGGGCTCTCACAGACACTGGCTCTGCACCAGCCACACTGCTATGTACCCAGCACTACACCAGCCACCCACACACACACACCAGCTGTGCACCCAGCACTACACCAGAGACCCACCAGCTATGCAGCCAGCACTATACCAGACACCCAGACACACACCACCTGTGCACCCAGCACTACACCAGAGACCCACCAGCTATGCACCCAGCACTATACCAGACACCCAGACACACACCAGCTGTGCACCCAGCACTACACCAGACACCCACAGACACACCAGCTATGCACCCAACACTACACCAGACACCCACACACCAGCTGTGCACCCAACACTACACCAGACACCCACACACACACACCAGCTGTGCACCCAGCACTACATCAGACACCCGGTGCACCCAGCACTACACCAGGCACCCACACACACACACCAGCTGTGCATCCAGCACTACACCAGACACCCACCCCAACTGTGCACCCAACCTTTCTTACAAACTACTCTACACCAAACACCACCCATCCTAGGTGTGCACCCAACCTCTCTTTCAAACTTCTCGACACTAGACACCACCCCCACACCACCCCAGCTGTGGGCCCTGCATGTCACTGGCTCTACATCAGACTCACACCCACCCCGGGTCAGCCATGCAGCCTGTGTGTCATACAGCCTGCTGTACACCAGACACCCACCCTAGGTGTGCACCCAACCTCCCCTTCAAACTTCTCTACACTAGACACACACCCCCCACACGACCCCAGCTGTGGATCCAGCATTTCACTGGTTCTACACCAGGCACACACACACACACACACACACACAGTCACACCCCAGGTCAGATGTGATTCAAGCAGCCTGCTGTACATGAGACACCCACTCACTTCAGCTGTGCACCAGTGTGCCAGGCTGTGTTACGGCAGACACCCACCCATCCCAGCTGTGCACCAGTGTGTCAGGCAACCTGCTGTATGCCAGACGCCCACGTGCAGCAGATGTCTCCTGGTCCCCCTGGCCAGCTTTATGGTGGGCACCCACCCAGCCCGGCTGTGCGCAAAGTGTCCCAGACACGCACCCAAGCTCTAAGCCACCACCCCGCCACAGCAGCAAGCGTCACAGGTTGGAATCCCAATGCATCCGACTCCTAGAATATCACCCCCCAGATCCTGCCGCTCTGACTCTCTTCCTGCAGCTGCCCACCATTCTCCATCACCTGCCTCTCCAACCACAACCCCGACTTCTCCCCTCAAAGACTCCATCTCTTCCTAGCTTGTCCCTCCATCACAACCCAGCTCAGTCACATGGCTATTGCTTTGCTCTTCTGCCATCACCTCTCCGAACCACTGCTTCTAAGTGCTCTCAACATGTTACCCATTAACTCTGCCATACTCTCCCCACCGCAACACCCGACCTCTTCTCCTAATTTCTACTAACCCCCCCTTCGATCCTCTCCCGCATCCCACCACCTCTTCTCCAACCCGTGTCCCTGCTCCAAAACCACCGCTCCCACTTTCCACTAATGCGGCTCTCGTCATCTCCTAACCCCCACGTCTCCCCACCACTGAACCCCAAGTTCTCCCCTCACCCTCCCAACCTCTCCCGCCACTGCTTCCAAACAACATACCCACGACCAGCACAGCCACCTCAACAGCACCACAGTCTCTCTTACTGCCCCCCCCGGAGCCTCTACGCACCTCAACTTGCACCCTCCCCACCCACGGCCCGTGCCGTCGCCATCTCATGCAATACTTATGACGATTTATCAAAAGTCTCAAATTAACGACCAGGCCTCTCACCGACCCCATCAACTGGGCCTCCCCCACCATCTCCACAGACTCGCATCATGCTCCAGACCCCCCCCCAACATAACGACAGCCTAGGAGGTTAAATCAGGCCCCAGCGGCGCGGGTGTGGGGCCGGCTGAGGAAGGGGCAAACATTAAGAGCCCACCAACGCATCACACGGTCAAATAATATTGTGAGAAACGTAAGACTCGGGGGCCCCTCATCATAGTCAGCAATGGGTGCAACGTTTGCTTTACACCACGTCCACAGCCCTTCTTAATACCGCCAAAACATCTCTCATCTTTGTCACCATCTCCAGACCACAGCCTCGCTCGCTGCCGTCCTAACCCCATGGCCACCCCACAGTCTCTCGGGGTCAGTTTTAAAAGCCTCTGTTCCATTTGGAATTTTGAAGTGCGAAACATACACACGCGCCCAGAATGTGATCTCTTGGCGCTATGGACCCCAACTAAACAAGGGTTTAAGTTTGTTCGAAAATCTGAGTTTACAGTTTCCTTCTTAATTTAGATAAATCCTGACAGCCCCTCCCCGTCTGTGGCTACTTTCAGCCACATTCGCCATTTACCGTACTGCTGCTCAGCTTCAGAATCAGACAAACACCGACTCCCGCCGTCCTGCCTTTTCGTCATCAGGAAAGCCAGCCTCCCTCCCGCCGCCAATCACAACGATGCAATAGCAGCATTGTGATTGGTGACCCGCGTCGGAGAGCGCCCCACAGGCGGTCCATTTTCTCTACATAGAGAAAAAAGGGAGAGTGGGCTGTCCTGCTAGAGGGCAGGGGGGGAGTGGCTTGCCCAGTGGGCAAGCCACTCCCCCCCTGCCCTCGAGCAGGACCGCCGACCCCTAACCAGGTACTTCTGCTTTCGCGCAGTGCGAGAAGCAGAAACATAAATGGTGGTTATTATCATTTATGTTTCTGCCTTCTCGCACTGCGAGAAAGCAGTGAGGCATCGCCCCCACGCCCCAATGGGGGAGCCGCCACTGTATACAAGTAACAACAACAAAATCTCTCTGACAAAAACGGTAACCCATTGACCAATTTATATTTTACGCACTTTGTGATATGAATGGGACACTTTATTTGCAGCAGACATATTAACCCTCCGCACTACGAGTCAACGTTTCTTAGACAAAGCTCCGGTCTCTCTCAAGGAAGAACGTTAATGAGATGCGTTAGCTTGACATTTTTATTGCTGTAACAAGGAACGCGGAACCAGCTGCTTATAAAACAATAAACATGGCGCTCCCACCCCAAGTCAGCGCCCAGTGAGATGGCACCGATCGCACTGCCCTAGAGCCGGCCCTGGCTTGACTCCCACACCCAGTGGATGCTCCTCTATTAATGCGGAGGAGCGTCGTCCCACTGCTATTTCAGCAGTGCAAAAAAGAAAAAGAAAATTATAATAACATGACGTCTTTATCATTTTCTTTTTCTATGCGGGAGTCGGGCAGAGCCAGAGCAGGGGAGGAATGGTTTGCACTCCTTTAAGTGCACATGGCAGTTTGGCCAGCTGCCACTGCCCACATCCTATAGTTCTGCCTGTCAAATGGGCACATTGTTACTCTGAAATCAACAGATCCATCAAGTCAAGAACTTAATAGACCACATTCCCAAGAAAGCCATTGAACTTCTGCCCAGTAGCATCTTTTGTCCAGTGTTTCCCTATTATTCTGGCAAATGATTACCTCAGGGGCCAAACTACTTCCTTCCGAATAATCAAGTGTTTACTGCAGGAAGTTTATGTCCCTATGATTCCAAGAAACTACAATAAATTGACTACATTTAACATGTTCAGTCATCCCTGACGCCCCAACTCTTTCTTTTTTATTTTAAATCCAGCCAGTGTTTGAATGAATGAACTGAACTTTTATAAAGCACACAACCCCGAAGGTGTCAAGGCACTAAAAATTCACAAAAAGGAGCAATGAGTGGATGCCGGGGTAAAAGATAATAAAAGAAGAAAGGGAAAACCCCTACAGAGAATCAGTGGAAAAGAGCCACGCCTTTAGATGCCCTCTAAACAGGCGATGATCTTCAAGCCCTGCAACGTGGCGGGGCAGCATATTCCAAAGTTGAGCTGTCGCATAGGAGAAAGGGCCGCCTCCCCATCTAGCTTTCCGAATTTTGGGCAGAACCATCAACCTGTTATTGACAGTTAGTAGCACCTTTCGAGCTACCAGTGGAATTTAGCTCTAAGAAAGCGGGGGCCCGGATTGTAGTGAGCCTTAAGGGCTATGCAAAAGGCTTTAAGCATGATTCTTTTCCTGACAGGAAGCCAGTGCAAGCCCCTCTGCTCCCGAGCTACTGACAGAAATTTTGGAATGCCCAAAATGAATCGGGCCGCCGCATTCTGGGTGACCTGCAATCTCAGTCAGTCAGTCAAAGCTTTTATTTCGGTAAAATACCATAAAAAGACATAAATAATTATTTACAATAAAAAATGATTAAATAGACATTGCATAGAGTATAATCCATCAAAACATTAATAGTTTTTGTGATAAAAAATTACAAGGACAGTTAAGAAGAATTTTTTCACATAAAAACATATTGTTAAAACGATATCCGCGCCCCAAAGTAGTCTCACAACACCACATGCTTCTATAGTAGCAATAGTGTCAATACTAAAAGCAGGAAAGTTATGTGGCGTATAGAATTTTTTTGGACCTGGTAAACCACATAGAAAGAAGAAATTTAGCCATCACAAACACTATCAATGGGGTAGTGTCGTACTTCAGGATTCTAAACACCTCCTGATAGTCGCTAAAACCCCTGGACTTGCAGAGTTGAATGATCCACTTCTTCCTTGCCTTGGTGTATAAAGGGCAAAAAAGAACAGCATGCAACTCTGTTTCACAGATATCAATACATTCGGGTCACGAGCTTAAGGGGTCAGTTGCATTAGACCATCTATGTGTGAAGGCCCTCAGTGGTAACGAGCCGTGTCTAAACTGAATGTAAAGTTTCTTTGCCAGAGGGGGTTGAATAACATCCAAAAAAACTTCAAACTGGGGACTAATCTTAATATCCAGAAAGGTGTTAGTAAGCCTTCCCAGAGACGAATGCAATAAAATTTCCTTCCGGTACAGCTGTAAAGCCTCACGCAGTGATTTCTTAGTTAACGAGCGGCTTGTCTCTTCCGGTGCGGACCATAGGTCCCCCATCCCTATGAGATAACAAAGGTTCTTTACATATGTTAACCAAGGTATTTTTCCTAATTTCCCCCTTGACAGTATATCGCCGAGATCATGCCTATAACTTGCAAGCTCGGGAGTTGACCAGAGTCGTCTCCAATACAGGAGAGGGCGATTCAGGGCGATCTCTTCAATGGGAACTAAGCCTAAATCCCATCTCAAGGGAATTAAGGGGGTGCTCATGGGTAACTTCAGCAGTCGCCTAATAAAAGAATTCTCAATTGACGATAAAGAAGCAGAAGTACAATATCCCCAGAGTTCAGCGTCATAAAGCGCACCCCTCTTGCTTGGGATTTGTAAATTTCCATGGGGGGGGCCCAGAGGTTTAGAGGAAGTGTTATTAAAAACCTTCAGGATACCCCCCACTGATTGCGTTAGCTTCAAATTTGCCTTCGCCATGTGGGACCCCCATTTCATTTTGTCATTAAGGGTTACCCCCAAATAATCGAAAGTAGAAACCCTATCCAGCTCCCATCTTGGGGTGAGGACAATTGGTTGAATTGGAGCTGAAAACCATAAATTTTGTTTTAGATAGGTTCAATTCCAGATCCCTTTTTTTACAGAAGGAGCAGAAAGCCTCTAATGAACGCTGGATGCCCATGTAAGATTTAGACAACAGGAGCGTATCATCCGCGAACATTAGGGCCGGTATCTTGCGCCCCGCTAGGATTGGGGAATCCAAATTAGCGGCACACAAAAGGTGCTCAATCAACCCATTAATAAAAAGGGAGAAAAGTGTGGGGGCCAGGACACAACCCTGCCTCACACCCTTTTCAACCGGGAATGGGCCTGAAATTTCCCCACATCTCCCAAATCTCACCCTTGCATAAGTGCCTTTATGCAAACGTTTAAATAGATGGCAAAGGTAAGGGGGAGCACCCATCTCCAATAATAAAGCCCATAATTTTTCCCTTTGGACCATATCAAATGCGGACCGAAGGTCCACGAAAATCAAGTAAAGATCACCGGCACCCATACAAACTGTCTTCCAATGGATTAACTGTAACCTAAACAATTGATCAATGGTGGAAACCTTTGCTCGAAACCCCGCTTGGAGGGAGGTTAAGATTTGATGGTCCTCCATTAGGCCTGGGCCAAAATTCCGTTCCGTTCGCGGAAATTGCGATATTTTGGCATTTTCGCGTTCCGCGGAAAGCGCGAAAATGTCAAAATTTCCGCATTCCGCAGCTTAGCGATAATTTTTTTCTTGCTCGCGCTGTAAAACAATACATTCTCGCGCGCGCGCGATCGCCTTACCTGAATCCCTGCGTTCTCCGACAAGTTTTCTTGACTCGGTCGCGTTCTCCACGAGATGTTGGATTTTGGTAGCCATTTTGCGCTGTCTCGCGAGAGTTCGCGGCCGCATTAAAGTCATTTTTCACGCGATCACGTCATTTGTCGCGCGATCACGTCTTTCTTCTCGCGATCATGCACCGCGCGAGTATGAGAAGATTGAGATCTCGAACATGTCATTCTACATCGCGAGCCAGAGGATGAGGACGCGGGCACGTGAAATCGAACGCGAACAGGAGAAAGAGACCGCGAACACGTCATATCAAACGCGACAGGGACAAAGAAGAGAACGCGATCATATCGTTTTCGACACGCCGGCGGAAGTAATGTGAAGCTCGAGAACTCAACAACGTAAAATTTACAATTTGGAGAGGAATATCGGCTCTAGCAGCATGAAACCATCTGCAAATACAGATTTTGGATGAAAAGAACTCCTTACATTCACATTTGGCTTTCCTTTTTTGTGCAAGGAGTCATTTTTTTACAAGGTGGAGAGAGGGAGGAAGGGACACAGAATCTCCAACTTCCTGTTCCTGTCCAGCAGGCTCCTCCCAGTGCTTTGTCCATCTCCTGCTCATTCTGCCTTTGGATTTGGAGCTGGAAAGATCACTCTTTTTGTCTGCTGCATCATTGCAATTGGATTTCAGGATTTTTGGAATAGGATATTTTACAAGTAAGTGGTTGTTGTGTTTGATTGTGGGCATTGCAGTTGTTGTGTAACTACAATTTATTTTTGATAATTAATTAATTATCATCATTCCTTTTTTTTTTTTATTTTTTTAAATTTTGTGGGTTGTAGTAGTAGGCCCGAGCTAGCCATGGGCATGGCCTCATGGGTGTGTGTGTGCATGATGAAGCAACTGTTCCTTTTGTTTTTTGAATATATTTCATTTTCAAGCACATTTAGGGCATGGATGGCATTGGATTGAGTTGGGGAAGTGTGTTTTTTGGGGTGGCCTTGCTGATGTTGTTGGGCCTGGCCATGTGGCTGGTGACCATTTTGAGGCCTAGGCCTGCAAGCTTGCCTGGCCTTGTCTGCCAACAGGCCTGCTTTCATCCACTGCTACCAGAGCAGGTAGCCACAGCTTTAGTAATCTACTGTTTTCTGTGTGCTCTGTTGAATTTAGACATCATTTAGGGCATGGATGGCATTCGATTGAGTTGGGGAAGTGTGTTTTTTGGGGTGGCCTTGCTGATGTTGTTGGGCCTGGCCATGTGGCTGGTGGCCATTTTGAGGCCTAGGCCTGCAAGCTTGCCTGGCCTTGTCTGCCAACAGGCCTGCTTTCATCCACTGCTACCAGAGCAGGTAGCCACAGCTTTAGTAATCTACTGTTTTCTGTGTGCTCTGTTGAAGTTAGACATCATTTAGGGCATGGATGGCATTGGATTGAGTTGGGGAAGTGTGTTTTTTGGGGTGGCCTTGCTGATGTTGTTGGGCCTGGCCATGTGGCTGGTGGCCATTTTGAGGCCTAGGCCTGCAAGCTTGCCTGGCCTTGTCTGCCAACAGGCCTGCTTTCATCCACTGCTACCAGAGCAGGTAGCCACAGCTTTAGTAATCTACTGTTTTCTGTGTGCTCTGGTGAATTTAGACATCATTTAGGGCATGGATGGCATTGGATTGAGTTGGGGAAGTGTGTTTTTTGGGGTGGCCTTGCTGATGTTGTTGGGCCTGGCCATGTGGCTGGTGGCCATTTTGAGGCCTAGGCCTGCAAGCTTGCCTGGCCTTGTCTGCCAACAGGCCTGCTTTCATCCACTGCTACCAGAGCAGGTAGCCACAGCTTTAGTAATCTACTGTTTTCTGTTTGATCTGGTGAATTTAGACATCATTTAGGGCATGGATGGCATTGGATTGAGTTGGGGAAGTGTGTTTTTTGGGGTGGCCTTGCTGATGTTGTTGGGCCTGGCCATGTGGCTGGTGGCCATTTTGAGGCCTAGGCCTGCAAGCTTGCCTGGCCTTGTCTGCCAACAGGCCTGCTTTCATCCACTGCTACCAGAGCAGGTAGCCACAGCTTTAGTAATCTACTGTTTTCTGTGTGCTCTGGTGAATTTAGACATCATTTAGGGCATGGGTGGCATTGGATTGAGTTGGGGAAGTGTGTTTTTTGGGGTGGCCTTGCTGATGTTGTTGGGCCTGGCCATGTGGCTGGTGGCCATTTTGAGGCCTAGGCCTGCAAGCTTGCCTGGCCTTGTCTGCCAACAGGCCTGCTTTCATCCACTGCTACCAGAGCAGGTAGCCACAGCTTTAGTAATCTACTGTTTTCTGTTTGCTCTGTTGAATTTAGACATCATTTAGGGCATGGATGGCATTGGATTGAGTTGGGGAAGTGTGTTTTTTGGGGTGGCCTTGCTGATGTTGTTGGGCCTGGCCATGTGGCTGGTGGCCATTTTGAGGCCTAGGCCTACAAGCTTGCCTGGCCTTGTCTGCCAACAGGCCTGCTTTTTCATCCACTAGGATTAGAGCAGGTAGCCACAGCTTTATTGATCAAGTGTTTTCTATGTGATCTGTTGAATTTTTAGACATCACCTTCCTGAGAGTGTAGTGTGTGGCTGTACACAGTACTAGTAGTATAACATAGCTCTAGTTAAAAAAAAATCATAAATGGCTAGACTATCTTTTGTTTGCACTAGTACAGTACTAAGTAACTGAACCACAAAAACAAATGCAACATTTCACTGATGTTCTTCTCCTGTCTTCTTTGCTTTTAGGTGCACAAAAGACAGAGTAGGAGGTGTCATCGGCATCACCTGGCTACCCGTTGTACTGCCAGCCAGACAGAAATCCTGCTGCGCATCATGCCCACGTGTGACCAGAACTTGTTGTGCATCTGCCTCCTGCCTGACATCGGAAGAAGATGGCCCCAAAGAAAGGTACCAGGTCCAGTACCAAGAAAGTTGCTGGTGAGAAGAAGGAACAGAAAAAGGAAGTGCCATTAACCACGACTGGTGGTGTGCCGGCCAAGGTTTTTTTTGGCACCAAAGCGTTGTCCGGGAACCAAGCTGGGACCAGCACAGCGGTCCAGCAACCCCACCAACCTAGGCCCAAGGGCTTTACTGTCCCAGAGGTAGCCAGTCTACTAACGGGCAGCGATGTTGAAGAAATGTCATTACCGCAAAGTAGTACACAATCAAGTTCAACGCAGGCGCAAACTCAGCATATCAGTGTCAAGCCGCCGCAACCAGAACAGCAGCAGCCGCCGCAACCAGAACAGCAGCAGCCGCCGCAACCAGAACAGCAGCAGCCGCCGCAACCAGAACAGCAGCAGCCGCCGCAACCAGAACAGCAGCAGCCGCCGCAACCAGAACAGCAGCAGCCGCCGCAACAGCCCACCATAGTAGTTGTTGCTCCTGACGTAGGGGCATTTCAGGAAATCGAGCTTCCTGCAGACAAAGTGGAGCAAAGTCAAACCACTGTTTCAGAAGATCAATTGTCTTCCAGACCACCAGCAAGGAAAAGGAGGCTTAGTCCATCATCTTCTTCTTCAAGCCCCGCTTCTGATGATCGTGATGACACTTGGGTCCCACCAGCTCGGTCTGAGAGTGAAGTACGCCACAAGACATTGCTTCTGAAAAGGAAGGTCCCAGAAAAACTTAGAGTTATGGAGGTAGATGTAGAAGAGGGGGGTGATGATGTTGATGAAGACGAGCCAGTCATCACGCACATTACTCCCGCCCCAAAGGGATTGGAGACCGACATTCTCACCCTATCCAGAAAGGCTGCTACTGAGCGGGATGTAGCACGGATCTCACCAACACAGGTTACACCACCACTACCTCCAGCTGCCATATTTTCCAAGGCCCGGCAGGGACCTACATCCAGCTCAACCATCTCAGTAGGAAGTGGTAGTAAAAGTCACAGTGTAGGTGGACAGGGTCACATATTTTCAAGCACCCCCTCAAGTTCATCTGGTGTTGAAAGTGGCACATCCAGCAGTGCCAGAAAGTTTTCCTCCCCAGTTTGGGACTTCTTTTCTGTTAGCGCCAAGGAGGAAAACGTTGCTATATGCGCAATTTGTCGGCAAGGTGTTCGGCGTGGTAAGCTTGGTACAAACTATGGTACCGGAGGACAAGCAAGTCATCTCAGAATACAACACAATATCGTGTGGGAGGATCACCTACGTAAGTTAAAAGAAAGTTGGAAAACTAAACCCTTTGAAGTTGGTCAGGAATCAGGGAGCGATATTATTGTGGTGGCAGGTGAAGAACAGGGAGGCATTTCTAGCCCTGTCTCCAGTAGTGCAGTCACTGCAGTGGTAACGCCCACATCCTCCTCAGTAACATCAGAGTGGCACCGCAGTAAGAGCCATACTCAGAGTGTGGGTGAGACACCAAGGCGACCGGCGAGTACCTCAATGAGACAATCTGTGTCGTTGAGCCTTAGTGGGTTAATGAAAACAGCACCACTAAGGAAAGTAAGCCAGCCTACCATTGACAGCATATTTAGGTTGGAGGGGCAGTTCCAACGCAACCACCCAACGGCACGATTGTACAATGCGAAGCTGGCTAAAATGTTAGCGCTGGACCTTCTTCCTTTTTCATTTGTGGAAGGGGTGGGTTTCCTTGAATTTGTGTCTGCCATCTGCCCGAAATGGAAAGTTCCCAGCCGGTCCTATTTCGCAAGAATTGCTGTTCCGGCACTACATCATGATGTGCTGGAATTGGTTGGTCACGGTTTGCAGCAGAGTGCTGTGCACAATATCCACCTGACAACAGACATGTGGACCAGTTGCCAAGCCACAGATTACATGTGCATCACTGCACACTGGATCTCTTTTGTGGGGGTTAGAGATCAACTATCTGCACGAGGTGTTGTTGACACAGCTGCGATTTTTGAAGGTACTCGGAAACATGCAACTGTAGCCATGTTCGCCATGGAGAAATCTCATACGGCTGAAAACATTTTAGAAGAGTTTCGCACCAAGGTTTTGGAATGGCTGCGGCCCAGAGGGCTTGGTATTGGTTTTGTTGCCACAGACAATGGCAGTAATGTACTTAAGGCCATGGAACTTGGTTCCTATTTCAGGGTTCCGTGTTTGGCACACCTCATAAACATTATAGTGCAAGACTTTCTGAAAAAAGAACCCATAGTAAGCAATTTACTGGCCATCTGCCGAAGAATATGCACTCATTTCAGCCATTCTTTTAAAGCTCGGAAGCAGCTGAGGATCCTCCAACGTGAGCGTAGGATGCCAGTCAAGGCACTCATCCAGGAGGTGGCAACACGTTGGAACTCAACGTATTACATGCTTGATCGTCTGTACGAACAGCAGAGGTCACTCAATGAATATGTCTGGTACAGAAGCAGTGATGCTAGTGTTAAAGGCATGACCCTTCAGAGGGAGCAATGGACCCTAATTCAATGCCTGACTGAGATGCTGTCTCCTTTTGAGGTCTTCACACGTGAAGTCAGCAAGGAGGACTGTACAATGGGCCAAGCTATCCCATTGTTGCAAATGCTAGAGCATGAGCTGAATAATGTGTCTGAATCCTACAAAGGTGTAGAGGACAGAAGGCAAGCCCATGACTTGGTGGAGAGCTTATCCAGGCGCTTATCAGAAAATGTAAGGATACAAAATAAAATTTTGTCACAAGAACATTACATTTGTGCCACAATTCTGGATCCACGTGCAAAATTAGGACTATTCCTTTCTTTTTCCGACAATGATGTTGCCCGCTACAAAAGTTGTATAGCTGAAGCAGCCATCAAGTTTGAAAACGAAGGGCTGCTAATTAAAAGCCCGCCACATCAACCCACAACAAGTACTGATACTGAAGCAGGCCATGCAGAATCAAGTGCAACTTCGTCGGCTGAGGGCAGTGCGGTTGGCTCACAATCGCAACACTCACCATCACCATCGACTACAAAAACAATAACTGGATCATTCGGCCGAGTACAATCATTATCAGATTGGTATGTAAAGATGGGCCTTAAGCACAGTGCTGATGCACAGAAAAAACAGCACAAAAGCTTACCAGCAGCAACCCTGAACATTGAGCGGATGGTCCAGGCCTATCTGGACGACCCAACAGAGGTGTACGTTGATCAACCCAGTGCAGTATTGGTATAGGAAAAGGTCTGAATGGCCACAGCTCAGCAGGCTGGCGATAAGCTATCTGGCTTGCCCTGTCGCAAGTGTCTCTTCTGAACGTGTTTTCAGTGCTGCTGGTTCCATTGTAACCTTGAGAAGGACCAGTCTATCTCCCAAAAACGTGGAGAGGTTAACAATGATCAAAATGAATCAGCACTTCATACCACCGAATTACACAATGCATGAATCAACAGAGGAAGATGAGGACAGCGGCTCAGGTGACGGATGTATTGTGTCAGATGATTACCTACTACTGGAAGATCCCCCAGAGTTTGAGGACGAGCTATACTTCCCTGACAATTAGGCTCGCACTTACTGTCTTCCTCCCTTTTTTCCCCCTTTGTTAATGTGTCTGTCGTTCCGGTTATAAACTTGTGAATCGCAACAAATGCATTATCACCGTCTTCTACTCTTCTAATTTAAGATACAAGTTTCAGGTGTCTGCCATTTGACACTAAAGTCCTCAGAATCCAGCTCCTCCGCTCGATCATACTGCATCTCCTGCTCAATTCCATTTCCCTCATGAATGATGATTGGATGATGGTAACAACAAATTCAAACTTTCCTCGTCCTTCCAAAACAAGTGGACCATGAATCAGATGACTACTATAGCTATCCTCCTTCAGAGCCGAGAGAGACTGGCCATTAACTGAAAATAAGATGCAACAGGTAATGATTGATGCCATGCATTGGCCGCAGAATAGCAGACTGAATGATGTAGATTTTGTTGTGTGTGTTGCGCATGAATTGATGTAATTGTGCACTGCCACTAATCAACTTTCTACAGAACACACTAGTAATTACTAATTTTCCCCTTCTTGCAAACAAGAAATGTGTACTTCTCCTGCATCTTGGTGATACATTGCTTTTAATTCAATACAGGAAGGGGACTCACTCAATCTGCGCAATGCAAATGACTGTGACTTAACAGCACCGTCCATCATGATGATGGCGAAAGAGACGGCCTGCAGCGTTAACGAGATGAGATGCAACAGGTAATGATTGATGCCATGCATTGGCCGCAGAATGGCAGACTGAATGATGTAGATTTTGTGGTGTGTGTTGCGCATGAATTGATGTAATTGTGCACTGCCACTAATCAACTTTCTACAGAACACACTAGTAATTACTAATTTTCCCCTTCTTGCAAACAAGAAATGTGTACTTCTCCTGCATCTTGGTGATACATTGCTTTTAATTCAATACAGGAAGGGGACTCACTCAATCTGCGCAATGCAAATGACTGTGACTTAACAGCACCGTCCATCATGATGATGGCGAAAGAGACGGCCCGTTAACTTAAGATGAGTAGGAACAGGTAATGAATGATGACAATTAATGGCATGCATTGGACACCTGACTCTGAGCTATTGGTCTTTGTGTTTGCGTTGTTTGTTGTGCACAAAGTGATGTCAAAGTGTACTAGTGGTAATCTATCTTTCTGTACACAATAAAGAATGACTCAAGTCAGTAATATTTATATTTCTACTCTTGTTGTGTCATAAAAATTACACTTGTACTGCAGGCCGATCTCCAGTCAGTCAGTAGAAGTATCAGAGCTGATGATGAAGTCAGGAGGATGTTTCATGAGTGGCATAAAACGGAAAAGCCTAAAGGTAAACACGTCAACAACAACCACAGCACACCCAAATGTCTGTGTAGAAGTTGAATAGAGTGTAGCGGTGGGATGACTGCAGTGCATTGATTTTACTAACTTTAACTGTAAAATGCTATGTTTGGAATGGATAATGTGCTTTGCGTTTGTCCAACTCTTTGAGAGAAAAAAAAAGGACTCTAAAGTGTTAACGTAGGATGTGCTAATGGTAAGCACTGTGGGCCTGATCTCTCCTGTTACTGTTGAAGGTCTATGCTGGAAACAGACTACAGTAGAGATGATGCATATGCATACATGCCACCTCGGAAAGTGTTCTTGTTGCACTACACCATCACTTGTGCATTTGTTTTCACTTTCTTTCTGAATATCCCCTTTGGTTTTCAATCTAAAATTACAGGCCGGGCCTTGTCCAAAACTTTGTAAAACATTACAATGCATATTAATTACCTTACCAATCAATCACCTTTTTATTCCAGCCGGGCAGTGGCGAGTGGCGAGGCGACACACCCAAGATTGATGGACGAGAGGAGCAAGAGGAATGCCGAGATGCAAAAAACCAGTCCACATTTTTGACCAGGATAAGACAGTAACAGTATCCACTTTTCACTTCTTTTAAATAATTTGATTAATATCTTGTATACATTCTTTACAACAGTGTATTCTTGGAGTTGTTATTATCAATCATCATTACGTTTGCTCTGTGTTTACGATTCTTCACTACCAATATTTAAAATTTCTATTTGCTATCTGTCAAAGTATTAAGGCCGGAACAGAACAAGAAATAGAAGTGTATGTAATCCGGGTCTCATCATCATGCATGCATTGCCTTTTTCTCCCTTAACATATGGAATGGATATGGTATGGTAGTCTTCAATGATTGTCGTTTGTTTGTCTATGTATGCATACTGTTTTTCTATGTCAAACCTTTCCCAAAATCCCCCTTCCCATCCAATCAACGGACCCTAACCCTCTTCCCCCGGGCTGTGTGACTTATTGTCGAGGTGTAACTAAATTAAATGTACACCAATACTTAATCACACACTTGCTGGGGCGGATGTGGTGAAAGCAACACTACTTCAATTTCAATGCAGAGCGATGATCTTCTTCTGCTTGCCCACCCATGAGTAGGATATTTCAGAGGTTATTTTATTTAACAAAGGAACATATACCTCAGCATGAATTGCCGGCATTGATTGGATTTCTTTGTTGTCATTCCTCATATACAGCACTAACTGTTAGACTGTAGGCATAGTCAAGTGACTCGAGTCGACAAAACTATAGTTTGTAACTCTGTCTAGTAGGCTATCCTCATAATAACCAGCATTCAGTTTTTTTGTCAAATATTTGAGCATATAATTGTTGCTCGGTAAATTCTGTGATGTACTTCATTCAACTACTCCTCTAAAAGTCTCTCAAAGGCGATTGACTATCTCCTTTTCTTTGTTTGGAAATGGTGCCACCCTGCCAGTGTATACTACTACTACTATACTACCACCACCACCACCCCAATCATGGCATGTATGAAAAAGGAAACCATCTTCACCATGCAGCCAGTGCTGTGCCACAGTTGGGCATAAACATCAAGCACCGGTAAGAGAGAAGTTTGGGGGAGGCAGAATTAATAATGGACATGTTGTCAATGATTTCAGTTTCAAACACCACTCCAAAGAATGCATAGTAGGACCAGTCAATGAGTGAGGTGTGTCGCATCTATCTGTTTGTGTCTTATACAGTCAGCAAATTATTGAAATCAAACACACGCTATGGGCGGCCATGCACCAGCAAGGAAACAGTGTGATGTAAAACAGTTACCCCACCTACAAAACATTAACAACATTGCATGTAACATAGAAAAATATATTTAATTGACCCTAACAAATAAACTAAACCCACAAAAGCTGACCCACCCACCTCCCTAACCCCAACGACTGTCCATAGAAGTAGAGAACGCCCAAACGAGTGAAGAACGAACAGGAATTAAAAAATGGGCAGTGACAGGGACTAACTGGTGGGGCGGGACTGGAGGAGGACACGCATCTGGTCCTCTAAATGGGCGACGCGGCGTCTAAGGCCGCGGCAGTTGCAGCCACAGTGAGGGGGGGCACCGGAGATGACACGGTGGTGGCGGGCAGCCGTCCGGCGGTGGCGCCGTACCGCTGGAGGGCGGTGGCTGGGACCCGGGGCACTGGAGGAGGCTTCAATAGCTGCAGCAGCCTCCTCCTCCTCCTCGGCTAGGACCACCAGCCGCCGGTATTCCTGCTGGATTGCCTCCAGCTTCCGGCACCGTGCCTTGGCGGCCAACTCCTTACGGTTGAGTTTCGGAGTTGCTGTGTATCAAAAAGAAAAAAACAAGACAATTGTAAAATATAGTCTTAATAAAACAGTAGGACAACGTAATTATTTATACACATAGTGGCATGGTAGAGTAGCACTATAAAATAAAGCACAGTAGTACATAACATTTTAAATGTCGCCCGTCCTTCTTCCTTCCACCTGTCTTACACTTTTTAGTTGAACAGTGCACCAGGTGCTCTTCTCCATAAAACTTTCAAAGCGGAGTTGAAATCAGATAGATGAGGACATTGGTTACTCAATACTCCGGCTCCTAGTCCTATACCAATTAAAGGGAATTCTAGTCTTCTAGTTCACTCTTCAAACGTCCCCAAGAACTCATACTTACTTACGACATCGGATAGCGGGCGGACTTTGTCCGCCCGCCATCAGACTGCTAAAAAGGGTGGGGGTCCCGTGGGGACAATTAATTAGGATGATGCGCCCGGCACAGTGGCGGGCGCACCCTGTTTTTTTAAATTTAAATTCTGGTTGGCTTTGCTGAAAGCAATGCTAAAATGTTGTGCTGCTTTTCCAAGCACAACATGACGGGCCTCGCACGGAGCCTGTCACGTTTTGCTTTGAAAGTCGGGGGGGTACCATAGCATCGGTAGGTACCCTCCATGGGGGCCCCCAAGCATACTCTGCAATGTGTGCATGCCTTTCCGTGGCGGACGGCAATGCCGCCACGCAAAGGCATTCCAAAATGCAGATTATATGGCTGCCGGTGTGGTGAGAGAGACACCACCGCCATATTGAACCCTTTTCCGCCTGGACATGTCTGAATATTTTCTACAGGGATGGCGGGAGGTTTGCCCCTGCGGTGACGGCAGTGAATTCCAGCCGGCCTGGCGGGGGCAATACGCCCACCATCCTAATGGGGCCCTAATTCACAACTGTACAGTATACATATATATACAGTACACCTTTGCAGTGAGTGTGCTGTCCAGTTCAACAATAGTTAAAGATTATGAATCTAACTTACCACCGCCTGCCACTGGTGCTGCCACTCCCCCTCCATTGCTATCTGCAACTGCCGCATCCTCGCCCTCGGCGTCGCCTTCGCTGGCCCCAGCAATGGTGGTCGGTAGTGCGCCTAGAAAACATTACACATTTATTAGGCGACATATACACCTCCCCCCTATTGATCAGTAGCAAGGTTGAAAAATGAGTTAATACTAACATACATCACTAGTACAAATCAGGTAGTAGTAGAGTAGACACTAAGTTATATGATCATTGTAGCATTTGCTTGATTAGCCCTAGCCATGCACATGTGACGTTACCTTTACCTTGCAGCTTCTTAAGACACCTTTGAGCCCACATGACCTGCCTCACACTGCTACTGTCTAGTCTACGCGCTGCGTACAAGCGGTCAACAAACATTAACAAGCCACTTTTTTAGGAAGAACTGGTGTACTACTCTTACTGTTAGTCCATATTGCTTATCCATAGATGCTACACTTTTTGGCACGGCTGAGAAATGCTTGCAAGTTGCAATATACTAACGCACACCATTTCTTTTTTCGCATTACAGACGCAAGATTCCCTTCTACGAACCAGAGCTTCTGAACGATGCACCAACTACCAGTACTAGGTTCTTCTGAAGTGAGGGGTCCCTTCACTCACATTTATAAATGTATATAAACTAAATTGCTATGGGATGGTGGTGCTGCCTTCCACCACTGTTCAGTTATCATGATTTAATTCCCAACTGTATAAGTGTAACAATGTATATTGTTTTAATGTTATTGATTTGCCGGTTGGTGCTGCTAAGAAAACAGTGTACAGACCTTCTCAAATTGAAATAAACATTTTAAACTTACATAGACTTCGTGGTATTTGGTGTGGAGTGGACTAACTTACACGAGTGAGCAAATTAAAGTAAGGGTGTACATGTGAATTGCTTCCACGACAGAGGTTGGGTGTGTTATGTTCTGGGTTGTCTACTTGTTGGTTATCTTGGGGGGAGGGTTCCGAGACCTAATAGGTATGACAAGACAGTACTATAGTCAAGCAGTGGAATTGTGGTGGGTGCGGAATTTCTGATTGAGGTGTGCAAGGAAGGTCCAACCTACAATCACCAACATCCTATTTTCTGGTGCAAATGTATGTGCAAGATCCCTACAACAGTGGTATGTCCCATAGGGTATCATATCAAAATATTAATAAATCTGGTAGGGCTGTTGTTGCTGTGAATTTTCAAAGCCTCAACATCAATAAAAGTAAAAAGTAGTACAAGACAACGACCCAACGGATTGTACGAGCTACTGGTGAATATGAGTTTTATATTACAACCTTTCACAAAGAGTGGCACTGGCCAACTGGGCAAGACTAGCTACTACAGTACAGACAGACAGACTGATAGTATGTAGTAGTACTCAGTCATCATAGCGGAGGCAGGGATAAGCTTTTTGAAACCGTACAGATCGAAGGATAATTGGTGGTAAAAAAATAGCATTTGGAAACACACTATAGTTCGGGAGAAATGGGGCAGTAAAAGTTATGGAATAAGAAATATTATTAAAAACAAGAAGACTTACTGGGGCCAGCAGAGGAGCCCTCAGCGGTGTCCTCCTGGTGGTGTTCCTGTCCCGCCGACTGTCCAGTCCCTGTCGGTCTGCCCCTGGGTGCTGATGGACAGGAGAGATATAAGAATTAAGAAAGAGACAAACATTGATGGATGGTGTCAAACAAATACAATATTTTTCAACAACGGTCAAAAAACACTTATGTAAACAACAATTGCAATAACTACATTGACCGATCTCATCTGGTCAACATGTAATATCGTGGGATTCGCAGTTCGACTACTTAAGTTACTATTTATCAACAGTAATCCATTCTTCCATTCTGATTCCAGAAAACTAAGTTACAAGTAAGCCTAAGTATTAGTACAACGTACCACCCAACCTAGCCCACCTATTCCAGGCATGCCAATTGTACATTAAGTATGCATTTCCACTGTATTCCTCAACAATGTGTATGATCTAATCATGGAGGACACATGAACATGACTACATTTTTTGTATACACCAAATTTTGGTTTGATTGATGCTGATCTGCTACTGCTAAGTAACTGCAAAGCCTACCTCCACTCATTGAACAAACTAGAAAAGGTTCTAAAGACTGCCGTACTAGCAGCACGTCACGTAACTGAGTGAGGGGGGGCATCACGCATACCACTAACCAATTAGAAGCTCATACAAAGTACCTAAACCTAAGTATCAATCCGCCCCTATCTATTAGTGACAGGACAAAGTAAGGAGTGGACGTGAGTCACTGTAGCATTACGTAACTTAATTTCTCTAAAATAAACTCGTAAAGAATCACGCTAAGCAAGCGCAAACGCAAAGCTGCAAACAAGTAAGATTAGTAGTAGCGCAGAAGAGCACCTGTGTCATAATCACAGAAGACTTTTAAACGTTATTAACCTGGAATGTATTGTAAGCAGCAACATTCTAGCTGGTTGGAAGGAAAAAAAGATATTCACAATATATAACATAGAGCAGAAGAACAGACACAAAGTTGTAATAATTAAATAGGTACTCACCAAGCCCCGGGACCTCCACTCCTAGCAGGTCCAGCAGGTCCTGCTCACGGTCCAGGATGTCGGACCACCGGTGCGTCAGCTGTGCCTGGGTGCGCCGGACCCCAGAGATGCGCGACACTGCCTGGCGCACCTTCCCCCACCGCTGCCGACGCTCCCGGAGGCCGTACCCGGACCCAGGCCTGCCACCTGCTGCCAGGGTTGAGGGGAGGTGGCGCTGCACAAAGAAAATTAGTGCAGCCAACTCCGCCTCCCCAAATAAGGTCCGTGCATGCACCCCTTGTGGGCGCCGCCTTCCGCAAGGAAGGCGGTCGCGGCTCTGGCTGCGCCGACGAACAGCCCTGCCCTTGGACATGGTTCTGGGGACGGGGCGGGAAAGAAAAGGTAAAATAAATAAAGGAGTAAAGGAAATAAATAGCGGGCAATACAAAGAGAAAAAGTAGCTAAAAAACAAAAAAAAAGTAGACAAAAACCAAAAATATAGAGGCAGGAAAATAGTTAGAGAAATAATAAGTAATAAAGATCCAAAAAAAGTGGCTATAAACAAAGGATTGAAAAGATTTAGGGAGGATTGAAAATCAGGCCCCAGAACCATGCAATAGAGTGGAAAACAAGATGGCCGCGCCCATTGCGACCACGTGCACAAGTTCGCGCGATATTTTCTCCCTGAGCAAGCAAAAAGCAACGCGATCAAGTAAAAGCGGTCGCGAACAGGAAATATCGACCGCGAACATGCATTGCGCGACCCGGAACAGGAAGTAAACATCGCCAGAGGGCGGGACAAGTGAAAACAAGATGGCCGCACCCGTGAGCAACCGCATGGGTAAGTTGGCAACCCGCGATCACGCAAAAAATACCGCGAACAGGCGGCAAAAAACTTCTGCGTCTTCGCGATATTTCCGGCGTGTTTGCGGAGATTTTCTGCATTCTCGCGATAATTTGCGGAAGTTAATTCCGCAAATTCCGCCCACCCCTATCCTCCATCCAGGTCTGCAGTCTTGTTAAAAGGATTCGGGCAAACAGCTTCTGTAAAACATCGATCAAACTTATGGGGCGATAATTAGCTGGATCCAAAGGGGAAGATTTTTTATGAATGGGTATGATTTCTGCTCCTAACCAAGTATCCGGGATCTCAAGGCCCTGCAGAATAGCATTAAAATAAACCCGAATATAGGGGGCCCACATTTTTATTTCACTTCTATACAAATCACCAGGGATCCTATCGAGCCCCGGGGCTTTCCCTACTGATAGGGTACTAAGGGCCAACTCTATTTCTGGAAGGGAAAAGGATCGACTCATCGAATCTTCATGACCCGTATGATCCGTTACAGTGACATTAGGCTAGATTACCGGGTCAAATCTACCACTAAAGTTACTGAGTGAATAAAGAGGTTTAAATACGCAAGCCAAACCTCCTCACTAAGATTGGGAATAATAGCAGGGCAGCTTGCTGCCGTACCTGTTCGTACAATATTCCAGAAAGCCCTCGAATCACGATCTACTAATGCTTGCTTCATATTTTGCCACCTTAAATCCTCCCACTCAGATTTTGCCTCCTTAATCAGATTTTTGTAGAAGGCCCTCGCAGCTTTGATACTTGACTGGGTACCCTCTTTTACTTCTTTAATCAGGGCAGTCTTGGCCAACCTACAGGTTCTATTATACCAATGCTCAGGCATTGAAATCCTTGGCCTTGGCACACTAGAACTGTAGAAAAAGCCAACCAGGCCACCGAGGAGTTCCTTGTGAATATCCTGGAAATTTGGGAAATGATTCTGCAAAATGTCACCAGTGGGGCTCAAAAGGTGGGAAACCACCTCCATAGAGCGAGCGACACTACTATATAATGCTGCAAGCTTTGTCTCATCGGTCACGACCCTTGCCCACCTAATGCGTCTACCTCCTGCAGCTAGCACCAAGTTCTCACTACTTGGTAGTGCTGGGCCCTGAGGGACTAAGCTACCACCAATATTATTTGCCAGTTCCAATGACAATAAATTGTGGTCGCTATCGACCCTGGGTATAACAGAGAAAGCTGCTAAAAAAAAAAAAAAATTCCACATTCACCAGAATGTAGTCGATTGTCGAACAATTCCCGGGTCTATTAAAAGTATATGAACCCGGGACATCGGGAAAAAGTCTGCCATTACAAGCCCTCAAGGAATGCGCGATAGCAAGGTTATTAACCCCTTCAGCGCGGCGCGGATTTCCGCGCCGCGCTGAAGATTCCATGCGTGGGCGGGGCCATGACGGAGCGGTTCCGTCATGCGCACAGCGCAACCGACGCACGTGATGGAACCGCTCCGTCACAAGCGTCGAACGGGTTAATCTCGAGGGCCAATGGGAGAAGACGTTTTGCTGGGTAGATGGTAGGGTCTGGGATTTTATAATTTTCATCCTCATCACAAGTGGGTGAGGGAATCCCAAGAAGGGGTTCAAAGTGACAATTAAAATCAGCACCTATTAGTTTATGGGACGCAGGGGGAAGAGAATGTAAGATATCATCTAAAGCACCCAGAATCGACAGACCCAGCTGTACCAGATAGGGACGCAGGTAGACATTAAGTGCTACCAGCGAGTATCCGGCAAGAAAAGTGAGTAACAAACACAAAATATCAGGGGACTGTGAATCTATGGGCTTTACAGAGCAACCTAAGTGGGTTGCAACCCAAACAACTAACCCCCCCGAAGGTCTGCCCCTGCCACCTTGGACCGCAGGAACAAAAAAAGATGCATAGCCCACCCTCACTGGAATGTGCCGTAGCCATGTTTCTTGAAATAGGCAAATATCATAATTGTCCATTAACTCTCCCCACTCTGGGTCAGAGAGTTTGGACTCCAATCCAGCCACATTCCAGGACCCTACTAAAGGTCTACGTGTAGGTGTATGAAGGGGACTGGCCACTAAGGGGACAGAGATGGTAGAGCAGTGAGAAACAGTTTGGTCAAAAGGACCCAACTCAGAGCGCCCTTCAATGGAGCTAATGTTCAGAAACGGAAAAGAGGTGGAAGTGAGTCCTGTCCCGGTACCAAGTACAACCTTGGAGAAATCCATCTCCACACCATGACCATCCCTGCCCAAACTCCCCCTCGTATGCATATGCCTTCCCTTGGTATGCCTCAAAGATGATGGTCAATCCACGGAACTAAGCGCATCAAAGCGGTTGGCAACCGGGATATTGAAGTGGGAATTATGAGTGGCTTGGTGGAAGTAGGGTAGTTCCACAGAGTTCAGTGCACTAAAGTGAGTGTAGAAATACCCCAAATGGCAGGTATCAATGGAACCTAGTTTGGACTTCCCGCCCAAATCCAATATATGGCCGACTACTCTTGGGTCCCTAAAATTAATTAGGACACAATCCCCACCGATGTCCTTTGGTCGAGTCCCCAGCCAGCAAACCCTACGAACAAAAAGGATCTCCCCCCGACCTACTCCATTCAATGGTCTATTTTTAGACAACCAGTGAATGACTTTATTTTTTAGTTCGTAATATGTTTCCCCCTTATCATTTGTTAATGGAGGAACTCCTGTAAGCACGATCACATAGGGTGCAGCCTCGGGGGGGAGCTGTAAAAGGGGAGAGGAATTAGCCAGGCTCAATGTATCTGAATTTCCACCCAAATTAGAAAGAAGCCTACCCCCACCAGGGGTCCGTGAAATACGATCCTTATTACTATGATAGTGATCACATGCTGCTTGAGCAATTGGAGCTCGGGGAATGATCGAGGGCATAGGAGGACCGCCAGAAGGAGGAGGGGGAACTGGCAGCGCAGAGGATGACTGAACTAAAACAGAAGGAGTAGGGTGGGAGGGGGAAATAAAGAGACCCTGTGGAGTGGGATTGCTGATCGTGGCTTGAGTACCAACACCCTCCACGCTACCAGAGTCATGCAGTAAATGATGATTTGGCTGCTTATTCCAAATACCTTTGGTATTGATCAAAGATACCAACCTGTCGATCTTGGACGACAGGGTTTTTAAAAGAAGGTTTAGGGACTGGTCTATATGCGACTGTAAATCTATTAATAGATCAGTAACCCAAACCGGTGGGCTTGAAATAGGAGGGTGTTGGGCCAAATCTGGAAGGACAGGCCTGGCTGCAGAGGGGGCAGGATGTATGCTCCTTTTTTTTGTTTTCAGTTTTTTTTTCTTAACTTTTCCTGCTTCTTGGGCGCCACTATGGATACCAAGGAGGATGATAGTGGACCAACTTCCACTTGCTCAGACTCATCTGGTATCACCTGAGCACAAGGTAGGTGGGTAAAGGAGGGCAACATAGAGGACATAGCTTCCATATCCACCTGGTTTAGAGAAGAATTGGCCAAACCGTCATAAGGGGGTGCCATAGTAAATGCGGGGGTAATAGACAGCCGTCTTTCCGTGTTTTCAATGGCTGTAGCAACCACCCCAATTGTTTTCTGGAGCATTTTATCTATAGCTGTGAGGCTTGGGAGCGGCGGATTTGAGTTAGCAAGTTGTCTAGTCATAGGGCGGCTCGTTGAAGATTTAGAGTGTTTCCCCATAGTTCAGGCAACAGTACTAACAGGCAGGTATAATACAAGAGGGTTACCCCTCTGCAGGAAGGTAGCTAATATCTAGACAAAATTTGTTAAAAATAGAACACTCTATGCATAGCTTATGGCTGAATGCTACATATAACAACAATAGTTTGTAATTGAATAACCAACAAAGGAGAGAGAGTCCAAACTAACCCAGTGTCAGCGTCCAAGAGGTGTGGCCCAGCCCGGCCTCCTTCGGCCTTTGACGGGCAAGGACGGGCCCGCCCTTGGTCCGGGCTTTGCCCGGGCGCGGCCCGCGCGCGTCCCGTGCTGCGGGGCTACCAGTGGGCTTAAATCCCTCCCCGGCGCTGCCTGATTGCGTATGCGGCAGGCGCCCGGGGCAGGGAATGCTGGGGGATGTGGTTCGCTGCCACTGCTCCTCTCACGGCAGCGGAAAGCAAACTGCTGCACGAGACTCCACCAGACGGGCTCCACCGATGAAAGCCGTTCCCCTCACGGCAGGACAGAGAGTTCAACCCAGCACCAGGTTAGATTGCGCATCCCGCGCTGCGGGGCTACCAGTGGGCTTAAATCCCTCCCCGGCGCTGCCTGATTGCGTATGCGGCAGGCGCCCGGGGCAGGGAATGCTGGGGGATGTGGTTCGCTGCCGCTGCTCCTCTCACGGCAGCAGAAAGCAAACTGCTGCACGAGACTCCACCAGACGGGCTCCACCGATGAAAGCCGTTCCCCTCACGGCAGGACAGAGAGTTCAACCCAGCACCAGGTTAGATTGCGCATCCCGCGCTGCGGGGCTACCAGTGGGCTTAAATCCCTCCCCGGCGCTGCCTGATTGCGTATGCGGCAGGCGCCCGGGGCAGGGAATGCTGGGGCATGTGGTTCGCTGCCGCTGCTCCTCTCACGGCAGCGGAAAGCAAACTGCTGCACGAGACTCCACCAGACGGGCTCCACCGATGAAAGCCATTCCCCTCACGGCAGGACAGAGAGTTCAACCCAGCACCAGGTTAGATTGCGCGTCCCGCGCTGCGGGGCTACCAGTGGGCTTAAATCCCTCCCCGGCGCTGCCTGATTGCGTATGCGGCAGGCGCCCGGGGCAGGGAATGCTGGGGGATGTGGTTCGCTGCCGCTGCTCCTCTCACGGCAGCGGAAAGCAAACTGCTGCACGAGACTCCACCAGACGGGCTCCACCGATGAAAGCCGTTCCCCTCACGGCAGGACAGAGAGTTCAACCCAGCACCAGGTTAGATTGCGACCTGCAATCTATTAATGGAAATCTGGCTGATGCTAAGATACAATAAGTTGCAGTGGTCTAGACATGGGGATAACAGGGCGAGAACAACTGCTTTACGAAGGTCACCCGGTTTGGTGTGATTTTCGTTACGAATAAAATACCACTAAATTCGACCAATGAATATCCGATGCTCCAGTTCGAAGAATGAACAGCTGATGCTCCTTTTCAGGATTTAGAAGAAGGCTCAGTGGTGGTTGCACTTTACCGTGTGGGTGAAGTAAGAGATTCATCCTCAGGACACATTGAGTGATTGCTTGGCCATGCGCATGGCACGTGAGTAGCTTGCCAGTCGCCTGCAGGGACCTGTCCTGTCATGGAGTCATTTAAGATATTACTAGGAAACTTAGGATGCTGGGCCTCTGGGGTTAAAAAGGGCGCTTTGAACCGGGCCAGCCCTGATTGGTACAGGTGGTGGCTAGGTTGATGAAGAGGATATCTTAAAAGCAAGAAACACTGCCACCCCGTTTCCAAAGCCTCTTACGGTTAGCATTGCATTATTACTGGCACTGCGCTTCTTTCCTAGCAGCCAAAGTCGAAAGATGGCTCAGTGCATCTGTCCATATTGCCATTTTACAGCAGAGCGGCTTTAGAGCCAGAGAACCAGGTCAGCAGAGCTGCTCTAGAGCCTAATAACCAGGTCAGCAGAGCTGCTCTAGAGCCAGAGAACCAGGTCAGCAGAGCCGCTGCAGAGCCAGAGAAACAAGGTCAGCAGAGCTGCTTTAGAGGGAGAGAAACAGGTCAGCAGAGCTGCTCTAGAGGGAGAAAACCAGGTCAGCAGAGATGCTTTAGAACCAGAGAACCAAGTCAAGCAGAGCTGCTTTAGAGGTAGAGAACCAGGTCAGCAGAGCTGCTCTAGAGCCAGAGAACCTGATCAGCAGAGCTGCTTCAAAGGCAGAGAGCCAGGTCAGCAGAGCTGCTTTAGAGCCATAGAACCAGGTCAGCAGAGCTCATTTAGAGCCATAGAACCAGGCCAGCAGAGCAGCTTCAAAGCCAGAGAACCAGGTCAGCAGAGCTGCTTCAGAGCCATAGAACCAGGTCAGCAGAACTGCTCTAGAACCTAAGAACCAGGTCAGCAGAGCTGCTCTAGAGCCAGAAAACCAGGTCAGCCGAGCTGCTGTAGAGCCAGAGAAATCAGGTCAGCAGAGCTGCTTTAGAGGGAGAGAACCAGGTCAACAGAGCTGCTTTAGAGCCAGAGAAACCAGGTCAGCAGAGCTGCTTTAGAGCCATAGAACCAGGTCAGTAGAGCCGTTGTAAAGCCAGAGAACCAGGTCAGCAGAACTGCTCTAGAACCTAAGAACCAGATCAGCAGAGCTACTCTAGCGCCAGAGAACCATGTCAGCAGAGCTGCTGTAGAGCCAGAGAAACCAGATCAGCAGAGCTGCTCTAGAGCCAGAGAAACAGGTCAGCCGAGCTGCTGTAGAGCCAGAGAAACCAGGGGGCATAATATCAAGCATGGCGTTAAAATTATCGCCGCTTTAGCGGCAGAAAACTGCAGCTCAAGTGGCAATAATGGGCTTGATAATATGCCCGTGAGAATTCCAATAGAAGCTCATGTAGACACCAGAATATGGGCTTCTATTGGAATTCTCAAGGGCATATTATCAAGCCCATTATCGCCGCTTTAGCGGCAGTTTTTTGCCGCTAAAGCGGCGATATTTTTAACGCAGTTTCTTGATAATAGGCCCCTAGGTCAGCAGAGCTGCTTTGGAGCCAGAGAACCAGGTCAGCAGAGCTGCTCTAGAGCCAAAGAACCAGGTCAGCAGAGCTGCTCTAGAGGCAGAGAACCAGGTCAGCAGAGCTGCTGTAGAGCCAGAGAAACTAGGTCAGCAGAGCTGCTTTATAGCCAGAGAACAAGCCAGAGAACCAGGTCAGAAGAGCTGCTCTAGAGCCAGAGATCCAGGTCAGCAAAGCTGCTTTAGAGCCATAGAACCAGGTCAGCAGAGCTGCTGTAGAGCCAGAGAACCAGGTCAGCATAGTTGCTTTAGAGCCAGAGAATCAGGTCAGCAGAGCCGTAGTAGAGCCAGAGAACCAGGTCAGCAAAGCGGCTTTAGAGCCAGAGAAACAGGACATTGGGACTTATTTACAAGCCCCTTGCGCCGCCGCTGCGTCACTTTTTCCCACACAAAAGTGAAGCAACGGCAGTGCAAGGGACTTGTAAATAAGCCCCACTGTGCCCTTTCGAATGCAATAAAACAGTTACGTAACTTTCACACCACAGAAAAGGTGAAATAGAGCACCAGTTTCTAAAGTTATTGCTCTTTCCTCAGTTACTGGTAACTCAAGTCTCCTGTCTGAGGTCTACTACATTTATTGTAATTTAAAACTTCAGGTATCAAAATGCAAAGTTGTGTGAGCTATTAGCCTTGCACTGGCTGAACAACTGCCTTATACCATAGGACTGTTACGAGTGTCTACAAATCTAAGATTTTATTTTGGGAAGTAGATGATGCACCTCATGCCTGCAAAATAAAACAAGCATTTGCAATGCATTCGGGCTGGCTTTATTAAAAGTTTGAGCTATTGGCGTTGCAAATAATGTTTGTTAGTTTTTGTAAAAAAATATTACAGCAATAGCATAAGTAATGAAATAAAATCCACGTAGACCACCAGTATCACCACCACTAACACCACCGTACCACCATCACCAGTACCAATATCACCACCACTACCACCACCGCTACAACCACCACAAGTATCATAACCACCACTATAATTATTACTATTACTACTCTGTGGTTATAGTAATAATAATAGTGGTAGTTATGGTACTGGTGGAAAATTACTATTATAAATTACAATACCTGTGAATTTTTCAAAAGGCATTGCCATTTACAATACCAATAGCTCTAAAACTCGCAGTTGCGAGACCTATTGCATTGTAAATGCTTGTTTTCTCTTGCAGCACGTAGACACCACGGGCCTGATTACTAGCCGCCCGTTAAACTGCAATCAGGGTCACAGTTGTAAGTTATGCAATGCTTATTGCACCCGATAATATTACTAGGTGTGATATAGAACACACATTTCATTCCATTTTGGCAGGTCAAGCCTGATGAAAGATAACAAGTGGGAGGCCTTTCATTGCAGGGACACATGGATTTTGATGCGGTAAGCACCAAAACCAGCATGTTATTCCCCAAATATCTTAAAAGTCTTACTGAGTGCATTTGAGGTGAGTAACAATAAACTCCTGCTATTCAGCACCAAGATGCCGATAGGGTCAACATGTGCTTTACTAATGCACTTGTTATGTTAATAGGTAATAATTATCCAACACCTTAGTGTCAGATGTTTATCGGGTGTGATAATTATTGCTCTGCTCATAATCAGGCCCTACCTGAATCGCTCCACTGTTGTGACTGCTCAAGCTCCACTGTTTTGGGCGGCCTTTTTGATGGCTTCTTTCCAGCTCTGTCGGTTTCATGGGGGTGAACCAAGCCTCGACAGACCTTGTTGGCTCACCCCCCAGCCCACAAACTGAGCCTGCATTGTGAGCCGCTTTGCAAGTATCTGGCATGCGAATGCAGACCACACGTTGCTACTGTTGGCTGTTTGACTGAAGGAGGCTGCCAGGCACAGTGCAGATGGCAGGAGAGGGAAACATGCTCATGGATTCTGTTAGGCTACAAGATGGATTGCATCTCTATAATTAGTCAGTGATAGGACACTTACATCAGTGGTGTAGCTACCATGCTTATGGCCTTAATGCAAGCAAGGACATGTGCCCCTTTCCATTCCAGATCGGTATTAAGAGACAGCTATTTTTTACAGTTCATTGGGCGTCTCGAACCGCACCAACTGCACTAATGGTATCTATACCACTACTTACCGGTTTGGGAGGGAGGAGGATCAGCCAAACCGAGAAAAATGTTTGTGTGTGTAAAAGGCTGCTTTATTGAAAGAGGTGCATATCACAATGTCCAACCTAGGCAACTGCCTTACAAACTAAAACCTCACTATACATAAAATAACTGATCCCCCGTTCCCCCCCCCGCCCCTACGATCCCCACATCAAACCCCCCACCCTACCGATAACATTATAACATTATAACATTACATAACAACCACATTATACAGTATTGCATTTACATATCCTGTCCTCCAATGAAACCCAAACCCCTACCTGTCTTTCTGCAACTGTAACTACCATACATCTAGTCTAAACTTAGCATACCTGCCTACCTTTTCCCTGCCCCTGCTCACAAACTTCCAACACTTAACTAAAAACCTCTGTCAATCTTGGACAACTTTTTACAACCACGCCACCCAGGAAAAAGCAGGAGCATAGGCGGAAATGCTGCCTCCCCTTTTGACTGCCCTCCCGACCTAATAGGGATGCAGGCCTAGCGCCTTTGTACATTCAACAATCTAGACAGGACCGCTCTGATTTACAACAAATATAAGTCCATGCACAAACGTGACAAGTGAACACGATCACCCCTGAAAAATTCCTCTTAGTCAAACCTGATCTCCTAATGCGCGATCCTCTGAAAACCAAGCTCCCTGCAAAAACAGACCATTTCCGTATTAAACTTCCTCCTGGCCCTGTCAACTGCGCCTTTCCAAACCCTGCGTGGAACAAACTCAGTCCAAATGACTGAGCAACCGGACCACTGCCGTTTTAACATGGCCAGGTCCTTCTTCATGCTTCTCATAAGCACTATCCCTTTTCCCCTGACCATGTCATTCTTGCCCAGATGAAGCAACAAAATGTCGGGGCACCTACCAGACACCAACAAACCGTTCAATGCCTGCAAAAGCTCCTCCCCCCTGCCCCCTCCAGGATACTTTAAACAAATCTTTATTGACACCTAAATTTACTCCAAAATAACTGGCGCGTACCTGGACTTGGGCCCACTTCACAAATGAATGCCCCACTATCCAAATGGACATTTCTCTGGCGAGAGAGCCAGCCACCGAACCTGAAACAAGAAAAACTGAATGAACAGGGGAAAAATCAGAACCGAACTACACCCCCCCTGCAGCGCCGTGAACTTATCGCTGGTAGCAATCTGAAGACCATCTTCCTAACCTCATGATATACCCCGCCCCCACCATCTGTTATTTGCTTCTGATGCCACCCCAGTCCTAAAAGAATGAGTTCCAAAAACCTTGCCATCAATACCCAACTCTGTCAGCGCTTTGCGCAACACTGTCAATAGCTGAAATGCTGTAACCCTATAACCATTCTTATGTAAAAATACCAACCCAACCTGTCTGCCCGAAAGCTCTCCCCACCTTGTTTCCCACCTAGAAGGGCAGGTCAAAGGGGGGTCTGCTGCCTGGAGGGACACCCGTTTTCCCGCGCCCCGCTGATCTCTCTTTGATTTACGTCCCCCCTATACAGACTCTGTCCTGATGCAGTACCACATCACCCCATTCAACACCTCCCTTAAACTTTTGACCCAACAGTTCCGACACCCAAAAAGCCCCAAAGAACATTCATGACATCACCATGGAAAAAAGGCACGCCTCAAAACAGTCGGAGCATACTGTGGGCAATACCCGAATCACCCTGCCCAGCAAATTCCATGACAAAGGCTGCCTACCTGACCTTGCTCCCTAGCCCACCCCTCTAACATCCGCGAGCCGTGTTTTCCAGCGGATGGAGAATAACTCCATAACAGTTTTCCTACAAATGCAATTCCCACTAACTTGCCCGCGATAGTCACCCTAGATAACCCTTTGTCAATCAGATCAAGAATAAACTGTATCACATCTTCCCGCCTATGCTCTGTCGTGGACCGCCACTGGGCTCCCTACAGCAGGAATTCCTCCCAAGCTAAACTGTATGCAGTCCTCGTGAAGTGTGCCAGGGACCCTACCACCAGTTGTAGGATCCTGTGTTGCCTACGTACCACAACTGCCGCAGCATTGGGGTCGGGGTCCTGTCTGCATCCTTGGTTAGCCCACAGAATCTCCCCCACTGTGAACGGGACAAGGCATCCACTATGTCATTGTCCACTCCTTGCACATGCACCGTTTAAAAGTTATATCAAAACGCAAACAGCCCAAGATGAACACTCTCAACAATTGCAATACCTGCTCATCCCTGGCGGACTGTCGGTTGACAATCTTCACCACTACCATGTTGCCAATCCTGAAAATCACTTTCTTATGCGCCAGTTGACCCCCCCCCACAAAGTCACCGCCACTACTAGGGGAAAGAACTCCATGAATGCAATACTCCTACCTCAACCCCCACTCCGCTGGCCACTGCTCTGTGCACCATTTACCTTCCCAATATAGGCCAAAGCCTTTGCTACCAGCAGCATCTGAAAAAATTTGAACTTCCCAAACCATGTCCTCCCGCTTGCAAGAGGAATGCCATTGAAATCCTGTAAGAAAAACTTCCACATTCTCAAGTCTTCCCTCACTCCAGCCGACAAGCGGACGTGATGATGTGGTGGTCTGTAAGTGCTCTGCCTAGTCGTCTACAAAATGTCCTTCCTACTCTCACCACCCGGCAGGCAAAGTTAAGGTGTCCCAGTAACACCTGAATCTCCCTCACAGTGACCTTGGCCCTGGCCAGCATTGTCTCCAGCAGCCCAAGCATTTGCTGCTTTTTATCCTCCGGCAGTCGTGCCTCCATTGATTGAGAGTCCAGCTTGATACCCAAAAAGGAGAGAGCCGTACTGGGACCCATCGTTTTTTCCAGCGCCAATGGCACCCCGAGTTACCTCATGATCTCTTTGAAGCTGGCCAGAGCTGCCCGGCACTCCGTGGAGTCTGAGGTGCCGACAAAGAAAAAGTCATCCAGGTAATGTGTTACGAAGTGGTGACCCGTGAGTTTTGAAAACAACCACTGGAGGAACGTGCTAAAAAATGCAAATAATGTGCAAGACATAGAACAGCTCATCGGTAATGCTTTGTCAATGTACAATTTACCGTTGAAATGGATACCCAGGAGATCTCAATCATCCGGGTGAACTGGAAGCAATCGGAAAGCTGATTCTATGTCGCATTTTGCCATTTCTGCCATTGCGCCTGAGGTCACTACTAGTGACATAGCCACGTCAACTGACCAATAGGACACAGTAGCCTCCCTTTCATCAATGAAATCATTCACCGAGTTCCCTTCTGGCCATGATAAATGTTGAATTAATCAGAACTGCCCCTGTTCCTTCTTTGGCACAACACCCACTGGAGAAACAACCAAATTCTCCAAAGGCCAATCCTCAAATGGTCCCGCCATGCGACCCTCACGGACTTCTCTGTCCAATTTCTCTTGCACAATTTCAGGGTGTTCATTTGCTTGAATCCAGTGGCAAAGTGAGCAAGGGTATGATGCCCTAAGTAGGCAGGGTATGCCCAGACGGTGGTCCCTTGCTCACTTTGCCACTGGATTCAAGCTAGCCTGGCTGATGATGGCTGATTAGCCAGAAACCGGTACCAGAATGCTTGTTTCCAGTCCAGGGAAGACATGGCTTGGCAGTTCGGGCTGGACTGTTCCCATGAGATACAGGGTCAGACTGATTTGCATATGACCATGTCTGAACTGGGGTGGCGGAGTGAGATAAAGAATGATGATGGATTAAACCCAGATCAGTTGACTGGAGGTGGGTGCTTGCAATGTTCAACACTCCGTCTATCATCCCCTTTGGTTTTGCATTGTTTGCCCTAAGGTGGGAGGGTATGCCCAGACGTGGGTCCCTTGTTCACTTTGCCACTGGATTCAAGCTAGCCTGGTTGATGACGGCTGATTAGCCAAAAACCGGTCCCAGGATGCTTGTTTCTGGTCCAGGGAAGACATGGCTTGGCAGTTCAGGCTGGACTGTTCCCATGAGGCACAAGGTCAGACTGATTTGCATATGGCCATGTCTGAACTGGGGTGGCGGAGTGAACTAAAGAATGATGATGGATTAAACCCAGATCAGTTGACTGGGGGTGAGTCCTTGCAATGTTCAACACTCCGTCCATCATCCCCTTTGGTTTTGCTTATTAAAATCCCAGCGGGCCCCTCCTGATCCTGTCTGCCCTCTGCCTGTACCACCCACCCCTACCCGGGTGGGTCGCCCCTGGAAGGGGCGATAAACGAGTGGTAGCCCGCTGGCTGTGAAGATAGTCTTCTTTGCCCCGGACGCCCCTATTGTGTGCTGCCACAAGTCGGTATCTAACTCCCCCCATTTTGCCTCAGTGTCCCGCGCCATGCGTGCCCTCGTCGTATCGAACCAATGCGTATCCACCCCCAGTAATCAGTGCCTTCCTAATCACATCCATGTATTTAAACAGCACCACACACCTCTCTGGGTATTTTTAGCAGTATACACTTGCGTATATTAAAAAGACCGCTGTCCAGTTCTCAATGGTGAGAGGCACCCTTGGCCGTTTGGCCAATTCGTATTCCTCTTCCTTTGAACCCTCCTTTGCGCGCACTTCCCTGTGCAGCAGTTTGAGCATCTCTACATACTCACCCTTCCATATCCGCTCTTTAGTGGCCAACAGTAGGTGTGCACCCAGCGGTTTGGTTACCTCCATATAAGGCAATCATTTTATTTGTAACTCTTTGCTCTCTAACTTGTCAACCGTCTTGACTGTCTTTGTTATACCTGCGTCACCTTTTGTCTTAGTATCTTCAACTGTACTTACTGACACCTTACCTACGTCATCTGTGCCCATTGCGGACACCTTACCCGCGTCATCTGTGCCCACTCCCACATCCAAAATATACTTGCATCTTCGTAATCTCCCCCCCTCCTCCCCCACCCCATCTCCCCCTCCAGTCCCCACTTATACCATTGTTGGTTTCACCCCTCCATCCCGCATTTTACCTGGCTCTAAGGAGGGTGCCTGTCGTATTGCAGTCCGCCTTGCCAAGGGCGCAGTAGCTTCCGCCAACCTTGATGTCCGACCCGTAGTCTCTGCCGGGTGTCGTGACACCTGCAAAATACTAGAAGAACCATTACTCGGCACCCCACACCCACTTCCTCACTTTTGGGTAACTCGCCCTCTTCCAGGCTGTCTTACTCGTAATCTAACTCCTCAGGCTTCCCGTGTCCCCATTTTATCTCAACCGCAGGTGCCGACTGCACTCTCCTGGGCCCACTAATGCTTTTCCCGCCTTCGCTCCTGTGTCCTCGATGCCCCGAGGACCATTGAGGACCGTCGGGTGTTGGGGCCAGCGAGACCACTTGAGCCTACTTGTGCCAGCCACATCGAGGTCCCACGCTGGTACTGGGCACGCTGCGCGAGGCTCTACCCTTCCTTCTCCTCGGCGCCTCAGAACTTTTGCTCTACCTCCTGAAATAAAAAGGACTGGTCTGGTGTGCTGGGCCTACCTTCCCTACCCCTCCCCTCCCAATTCCTCTTTCTACCAATCTCTAAAGTACAAACCGACCACGCACGCCCCACTTTGCTAAGGTCTACAACCTCCTCCCATCCCCCCTTCTTCTTCCTCATCGCTCCACTCCAACCCAGCAGGGCCCACGGCCCTAGCCCAACTGAGCCCAGCCATGGCCCCCAAGGATCCCTTACCCTGACCCCACCCTTCCCACTCTGATGGCCCAGCACCCCCTGCTCCAAACCCAGGGACCCCCCTTGCACCATATAAGCATCCAACTGGCCCACCCTCTCTAACCCCCTGACCTCCTCGTTCTAGGATGTGAAAATATCCAGGCCATCGTACTCCTGGCTATCCCCGGCTGCCTCCAGCTCATCAGGCAAACAATCACCCTTTTCCTCTAACCAGGCACCCTCTGACCCCACCCCCTCCAACTCATGCCGCCTCAGAGAAAACCTCTACATCCCCACAAACCACTCCTACGTCCACTACCTCCCCCCCTCGCCCCAGAGGAGTGGGCCGGAATCCCAGCTCCAGACCCCCCCTGTACCGCCTGCCTGTATCCCTATATGGCCTGCATGCCCACCCAAATCTGGAGCTTCCCTAGCCAGCACGACTCACTCACAGTGGGCTGTAAAGCCCACAACTCCCTTTTTACCCTTTTTCCCTCCCAACTTGGTTTTTCCAACACTCGCGGACCCAGGGGCCCCCTTCTGGCCCCACCCCCATGGCATGCTACAATCTGGAGACCTGACCGGGGAGCCATGCGGTGACTCGCTCCTCCAGCAGGCCCCGCCCCCATTCTTTCTCGCCGGAGCCTCTCCCACAGCGAGAGGCTCCGGTTCACTGTGCACAAGCGGGCCGCTCTCCTGACATAGGGGCGTCCCCGGACCTTGGGAGACCCAGCCGGGGAGACACTTGAAGCGCTCCTCTGGTGGGCCCCGCCCCCCGCATCTCCACCGCGGCCTTGTCACTCACACGACGCCGTGGCGCAGCAACGACCAACGGGGCCACAACTTCGCTAAACATGCGGCCCCAGTCACTCACCTGAGCCTTTTTCGCCCTCTTGGGGGACGAGCAAGCCGTGACAGCGGCCGCTACCCCCGTGGACGTGCACCTCACAGGGCGCGTGCTCTCTGAGGCCTCCGACAACAGGAGATCAAGCCGCCGGCCTCACTCAACACCCGCACCGCCTCTAACACGCGGTAGTCTGCACCTGACATCACCAAAATATACCTAACAATCACAGGATTCAATTAAAAGAATCAAGCCTAATGCAAATACTAACTCCACAAAAAATGCTTAACTACCACAAACGCTCCCAGCCACCAGGTCACTAAACCTAAAATGGTGTCTGGGAGTGCGCCGGATCCCCAATTATACCACTTGCACTGGAAGAGGTTGAGGTGTTCACCTATCTGGGCAGTGCCATAGACAAGCAGAGCAGCACAGACAACGACATCAAGGCAAGAATCGGCATGAAAATGCTGCTTCCATTCACCTAAAAAAGATCTGGAGTGCCAAGGACCTAAACTGCAAACTAAGATCGGGCTTTTTAACGCCAACGTAAAATCAGTCCTTCTGAGTAGAGCGGAAACTTGGATAACAACAGTGACCACCACCAGCAAAGTCCAGACCTTCATCAACACCTGCCATCCTCCAAATCCACTGACCAAACACCATCAGAAACAACGACCTATGGCAGCAGACTTTCCAACGCCCTGCTCATGAAGAAATCATGAAAAGACGCTGGTGCTAGATAGGTCACACCCTCCACAAGCCCGCACCAACAACCACCAAGGGAAAACGAAATGAGGAAGGCCAAGAAGCACCTGGCGTCGAGGCCTCAAGGCTGACTGCAAGGGGATGAGTTACATCTGGAGTCAGATTGAAACAAAACCGCAGGACAGAGATGGCTGGATAGTACTGGTTGATGGCCTATACCACAGGAGGGGTAATAGGTACACAAAAAACTGTCACAGTGGAAACACATTTAGAAATGTAAAAGAAACATACATCTGTTAGTAATCCAAACAAATTTTACGACAACACCTGTTGCTTGCATGTATGCCCATCATTTAATATCCATTTTCTCAGTCCAAACAAGGATCAGTACTTAAACATAGCACAAAAAGCATCACAGTATCAACATTTTCAAAAGTATCTTGGTGTAAGGTACGTGATAAGTGCAGGATTTTTGGGATTAGTGCAGGGCGTAGTGAGGGAGGGAGGTTGTGAAGGATTTAAGAACATCCACAATTCAATTGAAGAACCTGACCTGCCAAATAAATGGCCACAAAACTTAAATTAGATAACACAGATTTAAGACAGCAGTTTTACATTCACTGACAATCTCCTGTGTTGATTGAAGAAATGAAAAAGTCGACGTTTCGACCCCTGTTAGAGCCAGCAAATTGGTTTGCTTGGGGTTGGGGTCTTCATCAGGACCGGGGGAAGGGCTTACACCTGGGGGCAAAGGTCAAAAATAAAGAACCATGAGGTGTGTCTATTAAGGCCCATTATAGTTAGGAGAGAACAATTGTAACAATAATTACCAGCAACAGCAGGAATAATCACGCTGGAAAGATTGGGAAGGGGCCAGTCAGTGCTCCTAGGAGGAAGGAAAAGAGACGAGGAATACTAAAACCATACTTAAAAAACGGGTGTCAATAAAACCTAAGTAACCAGAAATACTCACCCAAGGTGTAGTATTCCAATGTTCGAAAAACGAGACAAGGGAAGGCTGAATGTATCAGCATAAACACTCATCCAATAGTGTTAAGGGCTGGAAAGAAAGGGGGGGAGATGGCGTTAATGTTCTCCCACACTCGAAAACCGTTGTTAAACAAAGCGCATATAAGGTTGCTAGCCCTAAGGATAATGCGCGGGAAAATTACAAAATTAGGTACCAGCGCATACAAGGTACGTCTACAAATTATAGCGGGGTGCACAAAAGTGTAGGAAATCCCATATACATTGAAAAAGTGGCAAAACTCACTTATAGTATACCATTGAGGGAAAGGACCACTGAGTACTAAGGCTGCAACATACCTCGAGGGCCGCGCCGTGGAAACTGACAGCTAACCCTGGGTGTCGTCACAGGACTGAACAAATAAAAACCAATCGCGCGCACAGCCAATAGGTCGCGCCCTGATTGGAAGGCTCGGGGGTGTGTCAGGTCACGTGCTCGCGTGCGAACCCGGCCAAGGGTCTGGAAGAGAGACGGAGAGAAGCGAAACCGCCGCAGCTGCAAGCGATAACATACCTCGAGGGCCGCGAGAGTCGGTCTGACAGCTAGCCCTGGGACGCGTCACCTGATCAAATATATATCCATCAGACGCGTCCTGATTGGTGGAGGATAAGGGGTGTGTGATGTTAACTAAGAAGATGTGTAAAGCAGGGACCATTTGCTGGTTCTTGATCCATGATCACAGTATTAAAAAGCAATACATTAATTTAAACAATAGTAGATGATACGGAAAATAACCACAACATTTGACATGACAGATATATCCGTTGGTTGCCGCTAAAAAAGCATACGGAATAACACAGGTGAATGGTATCACTAAACGGCACCACAGCGGAGGTGTATTCATATAGACACTGCAGATAACCAATGTAGTGCGGTTCACCAAGATTTATACTAGACAGTTTGCAAGGGTGTGTCCCATGCTGGCTTAGATGTTTAACCATTGTTTAATAAAGATATTTGGGTAAAAGTTGCGTCAAGTTCATTCAGGCCACATGTGACAGAGTCAAAACGGTCCATCCACTTACACTCCCTGATGTTAAGGATTGAAGTGAGGTCCCCACCCCTAACACCCAGTGTTATGGCTTCAATTACCAGCCATCTAAGCGATTCAGGGGAATGGTTACATGTATTGAAGTGGTCAACCATGGGTGCACCAGGTGTATTACATCTAATCCTGCTGCAGTGTTGCAATATCCTGCATTTCACTTTCTGGGTGGTCTGGCCTATATAGATCTTGTTACAGGGGCAGACTATTGCATAGATAACATTCTTAGTGTTACAATTGGTGAGCACCTTTAGATCCACCGTGCAGTTGTTATGTTGGAACGTCTTTGTTTCAAGAGTCAAATTGCAGGCTTTGCACTGTCCACATTTCACATGGCCCGTGGGAGCCGGAAGATGCCAAAGCGACTCAATTGTTGGCCTTGGTTGTGTTTCCAAAAGCGATTTCACCACATGATCGCGGACATTTTTGCCTTTTTTGAAGGCATGCATTGGGGGTTCAGTGAGCTGGAGTTCTGCGGACACCAGGTGCCAATGTTTGTTGATGATTTTACGGATATCATTACTCCTGGTGTTAAAGGTCGTAACACATATAAGTCTGTTGGGATCATCCATCCGTGTTTTGGGGGTAAGGAGGAGGTCTCTATGATTGTACCAGGCTCTCTTACGGGCCCTCTTGACAAGCCTCCGAGGGTAGCCGCGTTCAATCAGTCTGAGGATGAGGTCATCGGATTCCGTGAAGAAATCGTCTTTTCTGGAACAGTTTCTCCTGATCCTCAGAAACTGTCCGAAGGGGAGGTTATCACGTAGTCCTCTCGGGTGGTGACTTCCATACCTCAATAGGGTGTTTCTCTCCGAAGTTTTTCGGAACAAGGTTGTGTACAGACAGTCGTCCATAACCTTGATAGTGATATCAAGGAAATCGATACTGGACTTGTCCTTGGTCATGGTAAACCGAATGTCTGCCGATCTATCATTCAACCAAAGAAAGAACTCATCAAGATCCTGGTCGTTGCCCGTCCAAACCATCAGGACGTCGTCGATATATCGTTTCCAATATTTGATTCTTTGCCTGAATGGGTTGGTGATATTACTGACAAAAGTCTGTTCGAAGTTGTCCATATACAAAATGGCCAGATCTGGGGCAAAGCTGGCACCCATCGCCACGCCTTTCGTTTGCATGAAGAAGTCATTTTGGAAGAAAAAGAAATTCTGCGTCATTGCTATGTTGAGCAATTTGATGATAAAGTCCGAGGGGACTTGCACCGGTTGGCTTCTTGTCTCTAAACATTCCAAAATCACCTCCAAAGCATGTTGTTGAGGGATACTTGTGTATAAAGACACAATGTCCATTGTCACTAGAATCTGGGTGGTTGGATCGAAGGGCATCCCATCAATCAGATTGATGACTTGCATCGTGTCCCGCAGGTAAGAATCTGTTTTCTCTGCCAAGGGTTTCAAGAAGAAATCGATATATTTACACAGGGGCTCGAGGATTGAGCCACACCCCGAGACTATGGGGCGGCCAGGTGGTCTTTCCAAGTTTTTATGTACCTTAGGTAAGGTATAGATTGTCGGAAGACGCGGCTGAGGTTGATTCAGAAACTGAAACTCCAGGTTTGAGAGGAAGCCTTGAGCAAGGCCTTCTTGGGTTATTCGAAGGATCATGGTGCTGATCTTTTTCGTAGGATTTATGTTGAGTCTGGTATAGCTAATGCCATCATTCAGTTGGGAGTAAAGTTCTTCCTTATAATTATCCACGTTCTGTAGTACGATGGCTCCTCCCTTGTCAGCGGGTTTGATGACAATCGAACGGTTATTCCTCAAATCGTCCAAGGCCTTCCGTTCCGCTGAGGTGACATTATGCTTGACATACTTTCTAGTGGAGCATACTCCAAGCGCCTCCTTTAGTACAGTACTCTCGTAGGTTAAAATCCGATGTGAAACCATCTGAGAGGTAGGTGTAAATGTCGATGGAGTGCGTAGTCCAGTACACGATGTGGTTGTACTCACAGGAGCCTGACGAAAGAAATAGCGTAACCGTATCTTTCGAAAAAACCGGTACAGCTCAGTCTGTAGGTTGAATTTATTGGGATAGGTTGTGGGGACATATGACAGGCCTTTACTGAGAATCCGGTGTTCATCAGCGGTAAGTATATGATCCGACAGGTTCATAATGGGATCTTTGGATGTGCCTACCAACGATAGACTCGACGTCTCGTTTGAATTTCCCCATGTTGTTCCTGAGGGAAGTGTACCTGCTTCTGGGCAGTGTTCATGCCCTGTTGTTGAGCTCTGTCCCAGCCCTGGGTTTGTTGCAGGCGGCCGCGTCCGCGTCCCCTGTTCCAGTTCCAATTCGTATTTCTTCCCCTGGGTGGGCGCCATTGTCGGTCTTCTAAAAAAGCCGGTCCAGAGGGTGGATAGTAGGTAGAATCCTGAGGTTGGTACCCTGTATTTGTTCAGTCCTGTGACGACACCCAGGGTTAGCTGTCAGTTTCCACGGCGCGGCCCTCGAGGTATGTTGCAGCCTTAGTACTCAGTGGTCCTTTCCCTCAATGGTATACTATAAGTGAGTTTTGCCACTTTTTCAATGTATATGGGATTTCCTACACTTTTGTGCACCCCGCTATAATTTGTAGACGTACCTTGTATGCGCTGGTACCTAATTTTGTAATTTTCCCGCGCATTATCCTTAGGGCTAGCAACCTTATATGCGCTTTGTTTAACAACGGTTTTCGAGTGTGGGAGAACTTTAACGCCATCTCCCCCCCTTTCTTTCCAGCCCTTAACACTATTGGATGAGTGTTTATGCTGATACATTCAGCCTTCCCTTGTCTCGTTTTTCGAACATTGGAATACTACACCTTGGGTGAGTATTTCTGGTTACTTAGGTTTTATTGACACCCGTTTTTTAAGTATGGTTTTAGTATTCCTCGTCTCTTTTCCTTCCTCCTAGGAGCACTGACTGGCCCCTTCCCAATCTTTCCAGCGTGATTATTCCTGCTGTTGCTGGTAATTATTGTTACAATTGTTCTCTCCTAACTATAATGGGCCTTAATAGACACACCTCATGGTTCTTTATTTTTGACCTTTGCCCCCAGGTGTAAGCCCTTCCCCCGGTCCTGATGAAGACCCCAACCCCAAGCAAACCAATTTGCTGGCTCTAACAGGGGTCGAAACGTCGACTTTTTCATTTCTTCAATCAACACAGGAGATTGTCAGTGAATGTAAAACTGCTGTCTTAAATCTGTGTTATCTAATTTAAGTTTTGTGGCCATTTATTTGGCAGGTCAGGTTCTTCAATTGAATTGTGGATGTTCTTAAATCCTTCACAACCTCCCTCCCTCACTACGCCCTGCACTAATCCCAAAAATCCTGCACTTATCACGTACCTTACACCAAGATACTTTTGAAAATGTTGATACTGTGATGCTTTTTGTGCTATGTTTAAGTACTGATCCTTGTTTGGACTGAGAAAATGGATATTAAATGATGGGCATACATGCAAGCAACAGGTGTTGTCGTAAAATTTGTTTGGATTACTAACAGATGTATGTTTCTTTTACATTTCTAAATGTGTTTCCACTGTGACAGTTTTTTGTGTACCTAGTTATACCCGAGTCCAGTGGTCTACCGGGTTACCCCATTAATATATAACTCACAGGAGGGGTAATAGGCATACATAAGTAAGTAAAGGGTGGTGAGGGTGACTTGAGGACTCAGCAGAGGGTAGAGGTAAAGGGAGATAAATGTGACTAGAGGATTCGGAGTGGGTAGAGTTAAGGGAAGTGAGGGTAACTTGAGGGCTCGGGTGGGTAGAGGGTAAGGGAGGTGAGGGTGACTTGACGGCTTAAGGGTGGATAGAGAGAAAGGATAGTAAAGGTGACTTGAGGGCTTGGGTGGAAACAGGCAAAGGGAGGAAAGATTGATTTTAGGGGTCGGGTGGAAAAAGGTAAAGGGAAGGGATTGGAGTGGGTAGAGGTGAAACATAAACCTTTTGAAATAACCTTACATTTGATGATGGATAAAACATCCACTAAATCAGAAAGGAGGAAACTATCAAATAATACAGTGGCAAAATCTAATTTGGAAAATCACACCCTATATGACAACAAACTTAAACGAAGGGTTTATGTTTACAACTACATCATCAATAAAATGTAGGTTTCAGAAATTGGTGACATGCCACAAAGTTTCATTATTGCTGTTTATTTGCATTCAACTCTTGAAAATACTAGAAGCGCAGGTTTCAACATTAATGGTTTCAAGGTGTCCTGCAAACGATTTTTTGTTTAAAAATGTACCACTATCTAAGCCCAAGCAGCATGGAGGAACAGTGATCAATAAAACAATGAGTATTTGATACGTGATCTAGGAAGAAAACAAAAACACCACATAGGCAAAGTGAAGCCAACAGGCATTAACACATTCACACTAATGAAAAGAGAATAAGATTGACAATAAAGCCAACCAATGTTAAGTAGTGGGGTAGTGAGTAGGTCAAAAGCCACTTTTTCGAGATCTATCTATCTATCTATCTATCTATCTATCTATCTATCTATCTATCTATCTATCTATCTATCTATCTATCTATCTATCTATCTATCTATCTATCTATCTATCTATCTATCTATCTATCTATCTATCTATCTATCTATCTATCTATCTATCTATCTATCTATCTATCTAGCCGTACATAAATACATACGTACGTACATATATATATATATATATATATATATATATATATATATATATATGTATATATATATATATATATATATATATATTTATATTACCTATTGGCAGTCGCCAGTAGGTAGATATAGTTAGGACCTGTTTTCCATATATATATATACATACACTGAAAAAACCATAGGTTTCAAGAACGTTATAGTTAGAAATTAGCATTTAAAAAAACTTAGAAATTCACTGAAAAAACCACAGGTTTCAGGGACGTTATAGTTAGTTTGACATTTCACTCGAACAAAATCAGTGAAATTCGGCCATTATAGTTAATTCAGCTAACTATAACGGCCCCTTTTTACACCACTCTGCAAACGCTGCTCCTGGCGCATTGCTGCTCGGAGGATGAAGTCCACTTGTGTATTGAGGTCCTTAGGACACAAGAGGACCTCATTGCCACACCATCAGTGCACCATGAGGCGCATTAGTAGAGTGGTGTAAAAAGGGGCATGGCCTCGGACCACCTCTCTGCAATCCAGCTCTGTGGCGCTTTTTGGAAGTACCTGGTGTGCTAGTTGGCCCCCAGGGACCCTCAGAATTCAAGGGGAATTAATTCCCCAACTTACAAAGTGTCAGGGGGCGCGTTTGCAGAGTGGTGCAGGGAGGGGGAGGGGCCTCCGGTGAGATGCCGGCTTTTTAAAATATTTTTTTTAGAAGGGGGGCTGTGTGACCCCCCCTTCTTTTATCATTTTTGGGGCCCTGGGGACCCCACCCCGCAGGGCCTGACCCCTTTTAAAAAACACATTTTTAAAAAACAAAATGGGAAAGGGGCCGCGTGCCCTCCTCCCGAGGCCAATTTAGGCCCCCGGGAACCCCATCCCTGGCCAGAATTGATTTTTTTTTTCATTTTATATTTGAAGGGGGGCCGTGTGGCCCCCCTCCTAAGGCCAATTATGGCCCCGGGGACCCCATCCCCTGGAGCTGGCCTTTCAGTTTTTTAAAAATATATTTATTAATTATTGGGGAGGGGGGCAGCATGGCCCCCCTCCCAGGCCACTTTTGGCCCCGGGGACCCCATTCCCCGGGGCCTGGACTCTACATTGGGGACTGTGGGGGGAGCCCCAATGCCCCCATGGTCCCACCGGCACCCCGGCTCCTGCGGGGACCGGTATTGCTTTTGAAAAGGGGAACTGCTGACATGCAGCTCCCCTTGGGCAAAAGCAATCCTGCTTTGCTTCAGTGAAGCGAGAGCAGGTTTTCCTGCTCTCGCTTCAATGAAGCAAAGCAGAGTTTGCTATGGCAGGGCGGGAGCCATGCTCCCGCCCTGCCATAGCAAACGGCAATGTCCCTGGGTTGGGCACCCTGGGGCATTGCAGGAGCCGGCTCTGTAGGGTGGTGGTCCCCAGGGACATCAAGGGCTCCAGGAGGGGGGCAACTCGGCCCCCCTCCCATGTGTTTAAAGCCCCAGGAATGTGGTGGTCATCGGGGGTCCGCAACGGACCCCCGCATTTAATTAAAGATTGCCCCAGGGAGGTGGTGGTCCCTGTGACACTCATTTATGATTTATTTTAGCCCCTTGGAGGTGGTGTTCCCCAGGGCTTGGGGGCCCCGTGATGCCCCCACTCTATTCAAATGGAGCGCCGATAAGGTGGTGGTCCATGGGGCTTGGGGGGGCCCACAAGGCGCCCCCACCCTATTCAAATTAAAACCCCCGGGGAGGTGGAGGTCCCCGGCTGCGGTGGGGCCCAGCGCATAAAATATAAAGCTCCAGGGAGGTGGCGGTCCCCAGGGCTGTGGGGGCCCCCGTAGGCCCCCGCTACAGAATGCAGGATCACCCCTGGGACCTGACCCACCCAGGGGCTTTATTAAAACAAAGCGCGGGAGACTGCGCTTTGTTTTTTTTTTCATTTTCGACGGAGTTCGCGCAGCCAGCGCAACCCGGCCGATAATGTAAAAAAAAAAAACGCTTTTTTTGGGCCTGGGGGCCCAGTGGGACCCCCTAAGCAGGCCTGGGGGGGTGTCAGGGTGTTTTTACCCTACCCCCTTTTCTTGTTTTTAATCTATCTCTCACCTTTTTCCTTCTCCCTCAGTCTGAAGCTCAAGATGGCTGCCAACACTTCCTGGTTTGAAGTGTTGGCAGCCAGTCAGAGGCAAGCTCTTGCTCGGAGGGCTCAGCCAATCAGATCTCACAATTCTCAAATATCGATATCTGTAAATCTTTAAATATCTCAAAAAATACTGAACAGAATGAAACCATTTAAAAAAAAGTGTGATTTCTGGACCAAGAGCTATCTCTCTGCTAAATTTGGTGTAACTCCGTTCAGCAGTTCAGGCTTTATCCGTGTCTAAAGTTTCCTATGGAAATTAACATGGAAAAAACACGTTTTGGGATCCCGCTTTTTTCTCGGCCCCCTCATCGACGAATCAGCCTGAAACTTTCAAGACAAGAGCTGACCTGAGTGAAAAATTCGTTAAAAAAATTTCATGAAAATTCATCAAACGGCGCCAAAATTATTAGCAAATCAAAAAACGCTTTTCCTATGGAAACTGGGTTCTAACTATAATATGTTTACAGATGCAATGGAGCCAATGATCATGCAGCTCAGACACCCAACACTACTCCGCCACCCCCGCCTCCAGCCCCATGTCCGCCATCCCCCCTCACCCCCACACAAACAAATGTGACAGCAACCTTAGGAAATCTGGAACGTTACAAATTGGCTGATGTCGCAGAATTATAATTAAGAAGATGCATGTGCGGTTGGACAAATAAGAATCACAGTCATGTATGGATTTACATATAAAATATTTTATTTAAGCAAAACAACAACAAATAAAACTAGGTACAGCCATGGCGTGTCATCTCTGGACCATTTGTGAATCACAGCCTGCAAGACAAAAAACAAGATAAGATTGTGCGTCATGCGTCCATCAAAGGAGAGAGAGAAAGAGTGAGAGAGAGGATGAGAGAGAGAAAGAAAGAAAGAGTAAGAGGAAGACAGAGAGAAAGAGTGAGAGAGAGAGGAAGAGAGAGAGAAACAGTGAGAGAGAGAGAAAGAGAGAAACAGTGTGAGAAAGAGGAAGAGAAAAACAGAGGAGGAGTAAGAGAGAGAGAAAGAGAGAGAGAGAGAAAGAGTGAGAGAGGAAGAGGAAGAGAGAGAGAAAGAGAGAAACAGTGTGAGAGAGAGGAAGAGATAGAAAAAGAGTGTGAGGGAGAGAAAGGAAGAGATGTAGAGGGACAGTGAGTGCCCACACGGTGGACGAAACCCTCACAGCTCACCTTTCTGCCACCGGTGTGTCTCCAACCACATGCCGGGACATAGTGGAGCCCTCAAGCTTACTCATCTGAACCGTAGTATGGAATCAGTAATGGCAGAGTACATACAACTGCGCACGCCTAAATCGCTGTCCCACCGCTGCGCACCCAGGCTGCTGCACGCCATCGACTCCAGCCACCCAGTGGTGTCTGCCCACCGCTGCGCACCCAGGCTGCTGTACCCCATCCACTTCCACTGCCCAGAGGTGTCTGCCCACTGCTGGGCCCCCAGGCTGCTGCACCCCATCCACTCCCACTGCCCGGTGGTGACTGTCCGCCGCTGCGCAAACAAGCCTCTGTGCGCACCTTCCGCAAACTGCGTGTAGAAAAGAGGGTCTACCACGTGCCTCTGCAAGCCCTAATCCCAGGGCCCGCAGACAGGGCACCCTGCATATCATGCAGCCCCATTCCACAGGCCACCAGGTCTTACATTTAGTGCTGGGTCTTGATTTTGCCATGGCGGAGGACATACCAGTGCACCCAGTTTTTCATTGCAGGTTGCACACCCGCTCATCCCTTGCGGTGCCACTAACTCTGTGACCAGCGAGACGGCGCTACATGGCGGTAGGCCTGCGCTGTCTGAAGGCTCAAGCCTACACTGTGGTCCAGCAGCGCACACAAAACCTGAGCTGTCCAGACCGCCGGGACGGGCCATCACCGCAGGCTGCACACCCACTCAGCAGTTACGGTGCCCGTACCTCAGTGGACCGAAAGTCACCGTCCCGTGCCGGTGTGCCTGTGCCGGCCGCAGTGCATCCGGTGCGAGCAACTCTAAAACGGCGTAGAGCACGTGTGACCGGTATTTTTTATTAGCAGGGTCATGTGTCCTGTGACGTCTGTGCTGGATGGGTGTGGTGTGGGTGTATACCAGCCGTGAGGGAGAGGCTGTGGTGTACTGACAACTAGGCCTGTGACCAGCAGATCCCTGCAATGAAAACCTGGGCCATGTAGCGTTGTTGTCCTTCCCTGTAAGCTTAAGCGGAGTGGACTGGCCTGGCATATGCCAGTCCTGTGTGAGGCTGTGAAGAATGACTCCAGAGCAATGGGAGTGACTCTGTCGTGAGCTGTATGAGGAATCAACTGATGCGGGTGTCCGTGTTGTAGTGCTGCCGTCAACCGGGTCGTAAGTGCCAATGTGTCACTCTGTGAGCCAAGTCCCACAACATGGCCAACATGGAAGGTGCGGGGAATCACTGACCCTACATTCATCCATAGTTCCACACATAAAAGATGGTGGACATGACACATCTGTTTGGATATGAATGTTTATTGCACATTCAGTGGAGCGTTGCAGCTGTAGCAATACAGGGCCATGGTAAGTTCAGGTTTCAGTTTTTGGCACATGGAGGGCAGTCAATTATAACCAAGCTCGTGTTTGGGGTTAGGCGGCGCCAACATATGTAGTTATACAATCACTCCGCCAATACCCAAGCACCTATAAATTCACTATACACTCTCCTTGCAGTACTCTAATCATCCAGTCTCTATGTACGTACTTGTACAATGACCGAGACAAAGTTACATAACCAAGGTTTTCCCACTGCCGGAGGTAACATGGTTGAATACGCTGTCCACAGCACAATGTAATGTAGTAGGGCCCAGGGGCAGCATCTTGCATACATAATGAACACACTGACACAGATAGATAGTGGAACTGGGTACGGGCACGTGCACTCGACTCCTTTTTATTACCAGGGTCACATGTCCAGTGACATCTGTGCTGGATGCATGTGGGTTGAGTGTAAGCCATCCCTCCGGGAATGGTTGGTGCTGGTAACAAGTACAACAGTATCATTGGATGAGACACAGAGATTCAATCATAAAGGGTCAATGATTTGTGCTGCTCTAAGGTAGGGGCTGCAGATGTGAAATAATACACAAAGGATTCTCTCGTAAAGGGTCCATGCCCTGTGGTACACTGAGGTAGGGGCAGCAGATGTGAAATTATACACACAACATTGTCTCATAAAGGGTCCATGAGTTGTGGTGCACTGAGGTAGGGGCATCAGAAGCATTCAGCATGTGCGCAGCCAGCGATGATGTGTTGTCCGGGTGTGCCGCACTGGGAGCAATGTCTGTTGCCTGCTGGACTGCGTCATCTGCAATAGCGACTCGATCTGAATTTTGAGACCTGCTGTCCGCAGTGTAGATCGAAGGCAGTAGTCTGTACAGATATAACTCTGCGGTACTGTGCCGCTGGGTTTGCAGGGGGCCTGTGTCGAGGAGGCCGGAAGTCACGGCGGCGGCGGGCTCATGGCAGGGTGAGGGCCGCCACTCTGGCAGACATGTTGGCCTTCCCACAAGTGAAGCACACTTATATATATATTCACTGAAAAAAACCATAGGTTTTACAGATGTTATAATTAGAAATTAGCATTTAAAAAATCTTTGAAATTCACTGAAAAAACCATATGTTTCAAGCACGTTATAGTTAGAAATTAGCATTTAAAAAACCTTAGAAATTCATTGAAAAAACCATAGGTTTCTAGGACGTTATAGTTAGTAGGACATTTCACTCGTACAAAACCAGGGAAATTCCCCCGTTATAGTTAGTTCAGCTAACTATAACTCGCGCACTGCAATGCACTGCTAATGACGTCACATATTACATCCTCTCCCTCAAAAGGACCCCCTCACTGCCAAAGACAACCTCCACGAAGGAATGAAAGCCGTCGCCGAGTGGATGAAGAACAGCCATCTGAAGCTGAACTTGGACAAGACGGAGGTCCTCATCCTCGGCTCCACCCCCTCGACTTGGGACGACTCCTGGTGGCTGACCACTCTGGGAGGAGCAACGACACCCACCGACCACGCACACAACCTGGGGTTCATCCTCGACTCAACTCTCTCCATGACCAAGCAAGTCAACGGTGTCTCACCCTCCTGCTTCAACATCCTCCGCATGTTCTGCAAGATCTACAGGTGGATCCCCACCGAAACAAGAAGAACAGTCACCCAGGCCCTCGTCAGTAGCAGGCTGGACTACGGAAACGCCCTCTATGCAGGAGCCTCGGCCAAACTTCTGAAACGACTACAATGCATACAGAACGCCTCCGCGCGCTTGATCCTCGACATCCCTCGCCACAGCCACATCACACCCCACCTGAGAGACCTGCACTGGCTTCTTATCAACTAGAGGATCACCTTCAAGCTCCTCACCCACGCACACAAGGCCCTCCACAATTCCGGACCAGCATACCTCAATAGACGACTCACCTTCTACACCCCGAACCGTCAGCTCTGTTTCGCCGATCTCGCCCTCGCCACCGTCCCCTGCATTCGAAGAGCAACCACCGGCAGCAGATCATTCTCCCACCTCGCAGCAAACACCTGGAACACCCTCCCCATCCTCCTACGGCAGACCCAGGACCTACTAACCTTCAGGAGGCTACTCAAGAACTGGCTATTCGAGCAGTAGCAGCAGCCCTCTCCCTTCCCCCCAGCACCTTGAAACCCTCACGGGTGAGTAGTGCACTTTACAAATGTCCTGATTGATTGATTGATTGACTGATTGATTGATTGATTCATGACATGGTCAGTGACATCACTGATGACATCACTGATAACATCTCAAATGACATCACTGATGACATCAATGATGTCATCACTGATGACATCATTCAAGTCAAAATCTGATGCACCTCCTCACACTCTAATATAATCTTTGATAGACCCACTGTAAAATACAGACTACCATTTTCGAAACCATCGACACACTAATACCAGTTACTACATACGCACTCACTGATTTCTACGTCTACACACTCATCCACTCATTCACCCATACAATTACTCATAAATACAGTCACTCATCAATACAACACTATCATATGTACTCATACACCTATACAGGCACTCACACACTGCCACTTATCCATGGAGTTACTCACACACGTAGTCAATCATACAAAGAATCAATCACACTCCCATTTCCTCACCTATACAGTTATACACACACCACCTCACTTATTCAAACATAGACTAACACATACTTACTCTCTTATACAATCACTGATACAAATACACAGACATCCATACAGCCACTCTCATAATCATTGACTTTCACATATAGTCATATATATATTCTCCAAGTCTCACATACACTGCCTTTTACATATTTAGTTACTTGGACGTGTACCACTGAGGCATCCAATCTCTCACCAACACACCCATACACACACTCACCCCACCCATACAGCTGTTTCCACATGCACTCTTGAACCCATACACCCAGTGAATCACACATCTATGCACAGAGTCACAGACCTACCACCCACACACACACACACTCAGTCTCCCATACAAATACTCAGGCAATCAATCAATAACCCATATAGACACTCATGTAGCTACTGACCAACACATGCAGCAGCTTACACAACAACAGACATACTGATACACACATTCAGACAGTTTAGTCACTAACCCATGCATTCAGTAAGACACATTTAATCACTCACTTATACAGTCAGTCACGCGCCTACTAAATCCTCCATCCAGACACTTATACACCCACTCATTCTTCAATACAGCTTGGCGTATAAATAAAACATATTTAAACTTTAGAGAAACACACAGTCACTGGATGATGTCATCAGTGATGTCATTTGAGATGTCATTTAGTGACGTCATCAGTGATGTCACTTACCATGTCATGAATGATGTAATATGTAACGTCATCATCAGTGCATTGCGGGGGGCGTGAGTTATAGTTAGCTGAACTAACTATACCAGGGGAATTTCACTGGTTTGTACGAGTGAAATGTCCAACTAACTATAACATCCCTGAATCCTATGGTTTTTTCAGTGAATATATATATATATATATATATTCACTGAAAAAACCATAGGTTTCACACATGTTATAGTTAGCGGAAATTTTACTGATAAAAAACCAGTGAAATTCCCCCGTTATAGTTAGCGCAGGCAACTATAACTCACGCGACCGCAATCCTCTGCTGATGCTAATACTGTATTTAGACACTTATTTGCCCATGTCTTCTTCCATACATTTTTAGCTATACATATATTACAAATATATTTTTTTCATAAAGACACATATGTCATCAGCAGAAGATTGCAGTCGCGTGAGTTATAGTTGCCTGCGCTAACTATAACGGGGGAATTTCACTGGTTTTTTATCAGTAAAATTTCCGCTAACTATAACATGTGTGAAACCTATGGTTTTTTCAGTGAATTTGCAAGGTTTTTTAAATGCTAATTCCTAACTATAACGTGTGTGAAACCTATGGTTTTTTCAGTGAATTAGTACGGTTTTTTAAATGCTAAGTTTTTTTCCCTTATAATAAGCCCTGTACATTTGGTGGCCTTCGGCCACCAAAAGCACAGGGGGTGGGGTAAGTGTGGATAGTGTTTTTTGCCCTTAACATAAGCCCTGTGCTTTTGGTGGCCTTCGGCCACCAAAAGCACAGGGGGTGGGGTAAGTGTGGATAGTGTTTTTTTTATTTTTATTTTTTTACCGTACGCTTACGGTAAGCGTACCCCGCGAAATTGCCGAAAAAAAAATAAAACCGTTTTTGCACTTGGGGGATGTTTGGGGACTCCCTCAACATGACTATGTGGGAGGGAGTTGTCAAAACAGCCCCTTTACATGTTTTTGGGCTTGATATTTTAAAAATCACTCTCAGTGCGAGAGACAAAATGGCAGCCGCTGCTTCCTGGTTTCGGCCGATTCGAATGTTTACTAAGATCTAAGAGCCAATCAGAATCGCGCTCGCGCACGCCACCGTACGCTTACCGTAAGCGTACGGTAAGCGTACCGTAAGCTGGCTCAGATATATATATTGATTTAAAGGCTATTTTCTCAGAATCTACTGAACAGATTTACACCAAACCTACAAAAGGCACTTCCTTGACCTAGGGACTACCTCTCTGCCAAATTTTGAGTAATTCTGTTCAGCCGTTCGGGCTGTAGCTCGTTCTAAAGGTCCTATGGAAAAATGCATGGGAAAAACGCGTTTTGGGACCCCCCTTTTATCTCAGCCCCCGCTTGACGGATCCCCCCGAGACTTTCAGGGTAGGAGCGGAGCGTAGCGCCCCACCTATTTTGAAAAATTTGCGAGGATTCGTCGACCGGCGCCAAAGTTATTCAAAATAGAATGTTGAGGTTTTCCTATGGAAACGTGGTCCTAACTATAACTACCTACTGGCTATCGCCAGTAGGTAATATATATATATATATATATATATATATATATATATATATATATATATATATATATATATATGTTTCTAAAAACTATATATAGTGGCTCGCCATTTTAATGAGAGGCATTTCTCCAATCCTGGTCTCTTGAGATTTTTCATTTTAGAACAAATTCTGAATAATCCCAGGGGTGGTGAAAGTTTTGAAACTGAGACAGAGAGAATCCAAATACATCGTGGATTTTCAGACCAAACACCCCGGGGGATTAAATCAGGACGAGGAGATGGCGGTACATCTGAAATAATGCTTCATTTCATATGTTTTCCTGCCATCCTAGGTCTATGTTCAGCCCATGGTTTTAACATACTCTCTCTACCAGTCGGGTTCTCTTATTTCACTTGATGTATCTATTGGATTTGATTTACTGACATTGTGATCTAGAATGTATTATGATTAGGCTTGTTGTTGTCTGCTCTTCGACTTCTTCCTCCATGTAATTAACACAGTAGGATCAGAAACAGCAGCACTGTCGTTTGATGATTTGCTAATCTGTTATTCTAATATATTAAGAGCTGTCTTTTGTTTCTTTTCATTTACAGGAGGGAAGGAAGGAGCCCAACCATCAACGAGCACTATCACGGGCATCCTACCCTTTCCCCCCCTTTTTCACTTTATTTGGATGAAGTTCACTTTTGTTGGGGTATGGCTATTTGTTATATATACACTGATGTCAACGTTTCCAGCGGACATTCTGTCTCAATTGGGTAATGGCGCATTGGCACTTGCCATGTTTGTCTTTACATGCTCCTACATGTAGGTTTTGCTATTTTGTGCTATTTTAGACATGGAGCACAGGTGACATTTATAGTCACTTTTACACTTTTGCTCACACCAGTATACACAGTGACTCTAACCGTAATCACGTTGACTTCGTCCTGTATACTCGTTAGTGAATTGTCTATACAAGATGTCCGCCTTACAATGCAATGCAGTATGTTGTCCCTGCTCTATCCTGAAATCCGTCATTGTTCACGCATTATTGTTTACTGACAAGATCATGTCTCCGCAATTTTCGTGGAGTAAGGTGTATTGAAACATTTATGTCAAAGTTCTCAAGCGGACAACACGTCTCTTTCAGGGCTCACCGGCACCTGCCTTTACGTACCAGTACGATGTACGGATTATTTTTTTTTGATTTTAGGATTATGCCTGTATAATTATCACGTTCAAGCATGTTGGTGCAATACTGTTTACAGTTGATATTCTTGTGGTATTATACCTTTGCTCACATGTGTATACACTGTGACCCACGAGTGTGTTGCCATTGTAAGATGTCTGCCAGGTTGACTACACGATCAGTGTAACATTTTATGTTGTCCCTCGTCACTTCTTACCCCCAAAAAACTTTATCCACTGTTCACTCACTGTTGTTTCCTTACGTGATCAAGACTCTGCAACGAGTTGAAACGCGTTGTGAGGAATAAACACCTCGTTTTCGACACTTTCCCGGATTTTGTCTTTTCTTGGTGACTGAGAGCGCATTATTGGATTTTGTGGGGACATATATATATATATATATATATATATATATATACACTAAAAAAAACATAGGTTTCACACATGTTATAGTTAGCAGGACATTTCACTCGTGAAAAACCAATGAAATTCTCCGTTATAGTTAGTGCAGGCAACTATAACTCACGCGACCGCAATCCTCTGCTGATGACGTCAAATATTACATCACTGTATTTAGACACTTATTTACCCATGTCTTCTTCCATTAATTTTTAGCTAATACATATATTACAAATATTTTTTTTTCAGAAAGACACATATGTCATCAGTGATGTAATATTTGACGTCATCAGCAGAGGATTGCGGTCGCGTGAGTTATAGTTGCCTGCACTAACTATAACGGGGGAATTTCATTGGTTTTTCACGAGTGAAATGTCCTGCTAACTATAACATGTGTGAAACCTATGGTTTTTTCAGTGAATTTGCAAGGTTTTTTAAATGCTAATTCCTAACTATAACGTGTGTGAAACCTATGGTTTTTTCAGTGAATTTGTACGGTTTTTTAAATGCAAATTTGTTTTTGAGATTTTTGGTAAAAAATAATATCCAACCTATGTATAAAATAATATATGTACTATATCCTGCATTATGGAATGGTTAATTTTTTTAAAATTAATGTTTACATACAGTTGTACATCACAGTTATTATCTTCTACAACTCTTGAAACTAGTATTTATTTTTATGCATTTTTTGCCGTGCGCGTACGGTAAGCTGACGCTACGCGCTCCGTACGTCATAAGTACGGTGCGCTTACGTGATACGATGCGCGTACGGTAAGCTGACGCTACGCGCTCCGTACGTCATAAGGACGGAGCGCGAAGTTCGCGGAATTTTTCCGTTTACGCCGTGCACGTACGCTACGCGCATTCTGCGATTTTTTGAAAAAAAATTAAAATTAATTTTTGCCCTTGGGGGTCCTTCTGGGGCCCCCTGACAAAGGCTAGGGGGTCAGGAACTGTCCACCCTGCCCCTTTTTCACGTTCTCCACCTTTGTTTTTCACCCCCTCAGACTGCGAGAGACAAAATGGCGGCCGACACTTCCTGGTTTCGACCGATTCGAATGTTTACTAAGATCTAACAACCAATCAGAACCGCGCTCGTGCACGGCAGCGTGCGCGTACGGTAAGCTTATGGTACGCGCTCGGAGTGCGCCTATAGATATATATATTGATTTAAATGCTATTTTCTCAGGAAATACTGAACAGATTTACACCAGACCTGCAAAAGGCACTTCCTTGACCTTATGGCTACCTCTCTGCCAAATTTCAAGTAATTCTGTTCAGCCGTTCGGGCTGTAGCTGTGTCTAAAGGTCCTATGGAAAAATGCATGGGGAAAACGCGTTTTGGGACCCCCCTTTTTTCTCAGCCCCCGCTTGATGAATCAGCCCGAGACTTTCAGGGTTGGAGCTGAACGGAGCGCCCCATTAGTTTTGAAAATTTCGCGAGGATTCGTCAACCGGCGCCAAAGTTATTCAAAATAGAATTTTGAGATTTCCTATGGAAACACGGTCCTAACTATAACTATCTACTGGCGACCACCAGTAGATAATATATGTATATATATATTACCTACTGGCGGTCGCCAGTAGGTAGTTATAGTTAGGACCCCTTTTCCATAGGAAATCCGCAACATTCTATTTTGAATAACTTTGGCGCCGGTCGATGAATCCTCGCGAATTTCTCAAAATAGGTGGGGCGCTACGCTCCGCTCCTACCCTGAAAGTCTCGGGGGGATTCGTCAAGCGGGGGCTGAGATAAAAGGGGGGTCCCAAAACGCGTTTTTCCCATGCATTTTTCCATAGGACCTTTAGAACGAGCTACAGCCCGAACGGCTGAACAGAATTACTAGAAATTTGGCAGAGAGGTAGTCCATATGTCAAGGAAGTGCCTTTTGTAGGTTTGGTGTAAATCTGTTCAGTAGATTCTGAGAAAATAGCCTTTAAATCAATATATATATCTGAGCCCGCTTACGGTACGCTTACCGTACGCTTACCGTACGCGTACGGTGGCGTGCGCGAGCGCGATTCTGATTGGCTCTTAGATCTTAGTAAACATTCGAATCGGCCGAAACCAGGAAGCGGCGTCCGCCATTTTGTCTCTCGCACTGAGTGTTATTTATCAAACATGATGCCCAAAAACATGTTACGTGGCTGTTTTGACAACTCCCTCCCACATAGTCATGTTGAGGGAGTCCCCAAACATCCCCCAAGAGCAAAAACGGTTTTATTTTTTTTTCAGCAATTTCGCCGAGTACGCTTACCGTACGCTTACCGTAAGCGTACGGTAAAAAATAGAAATAAAAAAAACACTATCCACACTTACCCCACCCCCTGTGCTTTTGGCGGCCGTAGGCCACCAAATGTACAGGGCTTATTACATCAGTAAAAAAAGTATATTTTGGCAACATGAAATTATAAAATCGAAATAAAAAAAACACTATCCACATTGACCCCACCCCCTGTGCTTTTGGTGGCTGAAGGCCACCAAATGTACAGGGCTTATTAAAGTTGATAAAAACCGTGCACGGAACGCACTGCGTTAAGTGGGCGCGCACGCCTCGAATGGCGTAAAGTAACTTAGCATTTAAAAAACCGTACAAATTCACTGAAAAAACCATAGGTTTCACACACGTTATAGTTAGGAATTAGCATTTAAAAAACCTTGCAAATTCACTGAAAAAACCATAGGTTTCACACATGTTATAGTTAGCGGAAATTTTACTGATAAAAAACCAATGAAATTGCCCCGTTATAGTTAGTGCTGGCAACTATAACTCACGCGACCGCAATCTTCTGCTGATGACATATGTGTCTTTATAAAAAAAAATATTTGTAATATATGTATAGCTAAAAATGTATGGAAGAAGACATGGGCAAATAAGTGTCTAAATACAGTATTAGCATCAGCAGAGGATTGCGGTCGCGTGAGTTATAGTTGCCAGCACTAACTATAACGGGGCAATTTCATTGGTTTTTTATCAGTAAAATTTCCGCTAACTATAACATGTGTGAAACCTATGGTTTTTTCAGTGAATATATATATATATATATATATATATATTCACTGAAAAAACCATAGGTTTCATGCATGTTATAGTTAGGAGTTGGCATTTAAAAAACCTTAGAAATTCACTGAAAAAACCATAGGTTTCAGGAGCGTTATAGTTAGCTGGACATTTCCCTCGTACAAAACCCTAGAAATTCCCCTGTTATAGTTAGTTCAGCTAACCATAACTCGTGCCCCCGCAATGCACTGCTGATGACGTCACATATTACATCACTCATGACATGGTCAGTGACATCACTGATGACATCACTGATGACATCTCAAATGACATCACTGATGACATCACTGATGACATCATCTATGTGATAAATTAGTACACCTTCTCACACCCTAATATAACTTTTGATACACCAACTCAAAATTTCAGACAGCCATTTTGAAGACATAGATACTCCAATACCAATAACTACATACCCACTCATTGACTCTTAGGTCTACATGCACCTCCACTCACTCACCTGTACAGTCACTCATACTTACAGTCACTCCGTACAAGACTATCATATGCATTTATAGAGATATATAGACACTCACACACTGCCAATCATCCATTGAGGTACTGACACACCTAGTCAGTTGTGCAAATAATTAAACACAGTCCAATTGACTCACCTATACAGTTAAACACACTCAAGTTCACTTACTCATAAAAATACTAAAAAATGTTGACACTCTTATTCAATTACTAGTACAAGCACACACTCATCCATACAGCCAGTCCCGCAATCACACACTCTCACATATAGATAGTTATTTACTCTTATACACATATACACTGGGTTTCACATATGTAGTTACTGTCACATGTACAACTGAGATATACATTCAATCACTAACACACCCTTACATACACTCACCCAACCATATAGTCCATCACAGTTGCACTCTTAAAACCATGCACTCATAGAATCACCCACTCACACATCTATGCACAGAGTCACACACACCCCACCCACACATACACTCAGGCACCCATACAGATACTCAGACAACCAATCAATAACCCATAGAGACACTCATATTGCTATTCACAAAACCATGCAGCCGTTTATACACCAACAGATAGACAGATACCGACATTCACACAGTTTAGTCACTAGTCTGCAGTAAGATACATTTAATGACTCACTTATAGAGTCAGTTACGCACCTAGAAAATCACCCATTCACACACTAGTACACCCACTTATTCTTCAACAGGCCTTTCCCTATATATATTAAACATATTCAAACTGTTCAGAAACACATACTCAATGGATGACATCATCAGTGATGTCATCAGTGATGTCATTTGAGATGTCATCAGTGATGTCATCAGTGATGTCACTGACCATGTCATGAGTGATGTAATATGTGACGTCATCAGCAGTGCATTGCGGGGGCGCGAGTTATAGTTAGCTGAACTAACTATAACAGGGGAATTTCTAGGGTTTTGTATGAGGGAAATGTCCAGCTAACTATAACGCCCCTGAAACCTATGGTTTTTTCAGTGAATATATATATATATATATATATATATATATATATATATATATATATATATATATGAAAAAACCATGGGTTTCACACACGTTATAGTTAGGAATTAGCATTTAAAAAACCTTGCAAATTCAGTGAAAAAACCATGGGTTTCACACACGTTATAGTTAGGAATTAGCATTTAAAAAACCTTGCCAATTCAGTGAAAAAACCATAGGTTTCACACACGTTATAGTTAGCTGGACATTTCACTCGTAAAAAACCATTGAAATTGCCCCGTTATAGTTAGTTAAGCTAACTATAACTCGCGCACCCGCAATCCACTGCTGATGACGTCACATATTACATCACTCATGACATGGTCAGTGACATCACTCATGACATCACTGATGACATCTCAAATGACATCACTGATGACATCATCCAGTGAATGTGTATTTTTCTGAAAATTAAATATGTTTTATATATGTATATCTCACGGACGATGGAAGAATAAATGGTTATATAAGTGTCTAAATGGATGATTTGTTTTTGAAAAATTGATTGTATAACTGACTGATTAAGTGTATCTTAGTGAATATATGGTTTACTGAGTAATGTTTAAATATGTAATTATCTGTATCAGTCTCTCACTTTGTGTATAAGTGGCTGCATGGGTTGGTGAGCAGCTACATGGGTGTTTATATAGGATATTAGGTGGTTTTTTGAGTATCAGTCTGAGTGTCTGCATGGTTCGGTGGGGGGTATTACGTAGTGCACAGGTGCATGAATGAGTGACTCACTGGTTGTATGTGTTGAACACAACATGTGTGCAGGACTGTATGGGTGGATGAGTGTGTGTATGGGTGTGTTAGTGAGTGAATGACTGTCTCAATAGTGTCTTTATGAGTAACTACTTATGTTTTAAACTAGTATATGTGACTATTGGTGTATATAAGTGAGTATATGTGAGAGTGAGAGATTGAAAGAGTTCCTGTATGAATAAGTTTGTGTTTCTATAAGTGATTGTTTAAAAGACTAAGTATGTGTAAGTTTCCGTAGAAGTAAGTGTGGTGGTGTGTGTATAACTGTATATGCAAATAAATCTATGTTTGATTCTTTATTTTCATGAGTGAGTATGTGTGTCAGTAAGTCTGTGGATGAGTGGCATTGTGTAGCAGGATGTATAGGTGTATGAGTACATATGATGAATGAGTACATGTATGAGTGACTGTACAGGACTGTTCGTGAATGTGTGGATGTGTATGTGGATCTTAGAATTACTGAAGAGGTTGTTGTAACTGGTATTGGTATGTCCATTTTTTTGAAAATTTTAGTCTCTATTTTTGAATGTGTGTTTCAAAGGTTATATTAGGGTGAGAGGAGGTCTGCCACTCTGTCACAAGGATGATGTCATCAGTGATGTCATTTTAGATGTCATCAGTGATGTCATGAGTGATGTCACTGACCATGTCATGAGTGATGTAATATGTGACGTCATCAGCAGTGGATTGCGGGTGCGCGAGTTATAGTTAGCTTAACTAACTATAACGGGGCAATTTCAATGGTTTTTTACGAGTGAAATGTCCAGCTAACTATAACGTGTGTGAAACCTATGGTTTTTTCACTGAATTTGCAAGGTTTTTTAAATGCTAATTCCTAACTATAACGTGTGTGAAACCCATGGTTTTTTCACTGAATTTGCAAGGTTTTTTAAATGCTAATTCCTAACTATAACGTGTGTGAAACCGATGGTTTTTTCAGTGAATTTGTACGGTTTTTTAAATGCTAATTCTTACCTATAATGTGTGTGAAACCCATGGTTTTTTCAGTGATTTTGTATGGTTTTTTAAATACAAATTCTTATATTAAACGTGTGATTTTTTTTTTTTAATTTGCAAGGTTTTTTACATTTTTTTTTTCTTACTTTATATTCTCTTTAAACACTATGCTTAAATTTTAAAAACTCTGCAATATTTTATTTTTTCTCATTTTTTTTTTACCAAACAGGTAAGATATAATAGTATAACATAGTGATTCTTTTTTTCCTTTTTTTTTTTTTAACGTGAGCGTACGGTAAGCTTACGGTAAGCGTACGGTTTGCGTAATGTACGTAATATTTCTACTCTTTTTGCGTATGGTTACGCAATTTACGTAGCCGTGCGTACGCGGCGCGTAAGCGCATACGCTACACGCGCACGTTACGCGGAAGTGTTGGGGCGTGCCTGTTATGCGCATGCGCGCGTGCGCGTGTCTTTTATACGCGCATGCGTACTTTTACCGTAAGCGCTCCGTAAGCGCTCCGTAAGCGTAACGTACTCGCACGGTGGGTCATGTGATCAAGAAACAAAACTTTTGATTGGTTTAAAGTAGTTTCAGTTCTAGAACTCTCCTACACCACACCCATTCCCCTCATTTCTGCTTGTGATCCCTTAGGAGAAGGAGCTGAGTTGTCTTTGGGATACGATGGCAGACCAGCACTCCTCTTCTGAGAGTGAGGCTAGCAGCACCACCATCAGGCAGAGAAGGAGGAAACAGAAGAGCTCTTTTATATGGGAGTATTTTACTTTTCCTGAGGGCGAGAAAAAAGTAAATGCTGCTTTAGTGACTTGCAAGCTGTGCCAGCGTGTACTTTCTAGAGGTAATCCTAACAAGAAGTATTCCTTTGGGAATCACACTATGTTAAGACACCTTTAGGATGTACACCCTAGGACACATGCTCGACATACTAGAGGAAACCCTTCAGTAAGTCGAGCAAGCACATCCACAGCAGCTCAGCCGAGTCCATCTTTGGCAGCTCAGCTGAGCCCTTCATCTGTGGGGGCAGATTCACCTTTTTCTGGTCCTCTGGAAACTAACCATCGATTTACGAGGGTTACAATGCGGTGCTCAAATTGCCATGGTCTAATTGTTCGTGGGGAGACCAGTGTTCCCCTAATTAACAACAGAATAGACCAGCACATTTGTCCTACCAGCTAATATTCCCATTCTTCCTTTCCTCTGTCCCTGCATGAACACAACGGCTCTTTTAAGAGCCAACCTTATCTCTCAACTTTTTAAAAATTTTTCTTTAAAACTTTTTTTTTTTTTTTTACCGTACGCCTACGGTAAGCGTATTTTTTTTTATTTTTTTTAAAAACACTAAAAAACAATTACCACATTACAAGGTCCTTGAGGGATTAATAACGAAATACTGAAAATCAGTTTGAGGAGAAGTGGAAAAAAGGGACCATCTAATTTCTGACTTACCTGACCCACCCAAAAATTTAATTATCAATTTAAATTTAATTGAAATTGCTTGCAAAAATGTTTTTCTTTTCCGAAAATTTTCTTTCTCAATCTGAAAAAAAAGAAAAAAGTATTAATATTTAATAAAACATTTTATAATACAGTACACGTATTTACATTTTTTCAAAAAACAATTTTTTGCCATTTTTTTGCTGTTTTCAGAATATATTGCATTTCACTATAAATCGTGAAAGCAATTGCATTCATCACTTAACAGCGGGCAAAAAAAAAATAACAATCTCAAAGATTGTTTTAAAAAAGCCCAGAATCTCTTCTCACTTAAACATAACATTATAGAAATGCAAAATATTCAAAAAAAATATCATCTAATAACAATAACTATTTCTAAAAAATACCGTCTGACAATTTTGTTACAGAAGCATAATCTCAAAAATAATATATCTCAAATAACTCCACAATACATCTGGTTACCTTTCCTTTAGGCCAAATGGTAATTTTAAAATTCTTTTTTGATTAAATTTCCAATGGTAATCCAATAAAATTCCAAAATTTAAATTGTACAGATGTTACTGATTCTCTCTAAAATTTTTGTTTCCGAAAGATTAATTAGGAATTAAATATGTCCACTATACAATTGGTTACCTTTCCTTTAGGCCAAATGGTAATTTTAAAAATCTTTTTTGATTAAATTTCCAATGGTAATCCAATAAAATTCCAAAATTTAAATTGTACAGATGTTACCGATTCTCTCTAAAATTTTAGTTTCCGAAAGATTAATTAGGAATTAAATAAGTCCACAATACAATTGGTTACCTTTCCTTTAGGCCAAATGGTAATTTTAAAAATCTTTTTATTTAAAAATTCCAATGGTAATCCAATAAAATGGTAAAATTGTTTTGTACAGATGTTGCCAATTCTCTTTAAAATTTAGGTTTCAGGAAGATTAGATAGGAATTTGCTAAATCAAAAGGCAAACGTTGTTTGAAAACCAATTGAGAATCATTACACATTGTCCAGCCTTTTTTACATTTTAGATAAACTGTGTAATGACCAGAAGTTACAGTAGGTCCATCATGGAAAATTATTGCAACTGTTACAAAAGTTTTTCCTGAAATTGATAATTGCTGTCCTGTAAACTTCTTTATTAAAGTATCCAATTTTGAACCATCAGCTCTACATCGTTGCATCATTAAAATTACATACTGTCCGTATTCCTTTAAAATTAACGTTGAAAACATGTCAGATTTACACTCACCGCATTCCATGCTATGATTAGCCTCTTTAACTAATTTAGCAAAAGTGACTGTTTTACTCTCTGGCAATGTTAAATAAATAAACCTTTCAGAATCAACATTAGAGCCACATCTATTGAAACAGTTTTCACAACTATGTTCCCATTTATAAGAGACACCAAACATATTTTCAATTTGTACCCCTTCTTCTTCCAGTACCTGAAGAAAATACATCAAGAATTCCTGTTCGTCTTGCTGTACATTTTGAGAAAACTGTGTACATCCTGAACATACATCTAAAAGTTTTCTAATTTCAGTAGCACTTTCTATTTTAGTTTTATCATTACTCAGCTTTTCAAAAAGGAGACTCAACTCAGAACAGAATCTTTTTCTCTGATTTACTATTATCTGCTCTTGCAAACTTTCAAGATAAAATACAACATTCAGCACTACATTAGCGTAGCAGTTGACACCAGAGCTATTTTCAAAATGACAACCAACAACCTCTTCAACATTTTCCTTTTTCTTTTTGCTTGCAATTACATCACTCCTCTTTTTTTTTCTCTTCTCTACATCCTCATTACAGACATTCTCAATTCTCCTTTTACGAGAAACAACACGTTTTTCCAACACAGGATACTGACCTAAATGAGGAGCATAGGTTCTTCTTAATCTATTATACTCCTTTACACAATTTGCATCAGCACTAACTGTTGAGTCATCAAAGTCTATCATAAATAAACCAGATAATGTTTTCACTCGTGACAAAGCAACATAAGCCATACCTTCTTTGAACACAGTTGAACCAATGTTCACAAAAGAACAATCTACAGTCAATCCTTGAGACTTGTGAATAGTTACAGCATATGCTAGAGAAAACGGAAACTGTTTCCTACGTACATATAAGTCTTTCACAAGCATGAAACGAACTGTACAACGACAAATGTCTATAACTTCTTCTATCTGATCAAATTTTATTTTTAAACATTCAATTCCATCTTTTTTCTGGTAATTAATAAAACCCACAACTCTTCCCATAGCTCCATTCACTAAACCTTTTTCAACATCCAAATTTCTCCTTAAAAATACTCTACAGTTCATGCAAACATATAGATTTTTTTCTAATCCAGAAGTTTTGGAAATGTTCTTCTCTAGTGAATCCAATTTATTTTTCAGTTTGCCTGTTAATGTAATAGTAATTCTTTCATGCTGAATTTTGTCCACTGCTTCCAATTTCCTAATCTCTTCCTTTTCCAATTTCAAAAGTTCCTCATTGAATATTGAGCATTCACGTAGAGTTGGCATTAAGCAGATGACACTTTTCTTTTCTGCAATGTTCTTGTACATTTTCTCTGCAACTATTTCTTCCTTTGGGAATAAATTATGTAGCAACCGACTCTGTAATGCTTCAGTGAGTAGTCCAATTCTGGTATCTTTCAGAATACTTCCATATTCTTCATCGTTTGCTTGCCTCATATTAGTAGTAAGTTCCTTGTACTCAAAGAAGGACCAAATATTTGCATTACCAATGCTTTCCAATGACTTCTTTGTGTCTTCATGTGTCACAGTATTAAACACTGGTTGTCCTTTAACTGGAGTAAGCTGTAGAAGATCCCCAAAAACTATAACATGTTTTCCACCAAATAACGCGTCATAGTCTGTCCTTAGAATTTGCTGCATTCTTCAATGCACAAAGGCAAGCATTAAGTTTGATACCAAGCTCGCCTCATCAATAATGAGAACTTGCATCTTCTTCAACACTCTTGAAACTTCCAAGCAAGCTTCTCCAGTTAGCTTGTGGTATTGTATTTTGTTCTCATGCTCCACTGGTAACATTAGCAAACAATGTAAGGTGATTCCTTTTATGTTATATGCTGCTAACCCAGTTGGAGCAGTAACCACACAAGACAAAGTTGAATCCGTTTTTTGCTGTAGGTAGCTTCTGATGACTTTTATTAAGAAACTTTTTCCAGTTCCAGCTTGTCCGCTTACATACATCCTGATTGGTTGAAATGATGTGCATGAGCACTCTTTTTTTTCATGTAGTAATCCGTGATCAATTTTGTTTTTGATCTCTTCATAAATTTGTTGCTGCTCTTCATTCAGTTGTCTTTCCAAATTTGGTAAGTCTATTAATTCTTCTTGAGCTTGATTCATAGCCGTTTCCACTTCAGTCATAGCTATTGCAGCTTCATTTTCAACGATTGGTTGTCCTAGGGGATCTTGACTGAGTGTTCCAGAACTTTGGCTGTCTTGAGAACTGTCTCTAGCTACTTCAGCTGCAATTGTAGTTTCCTGTTCAATTTCTTCATTTAACATTTGCACATAATTTGTGAAAGTACTGCATTCCATGCTGTCTTTGCAAGCATTAAAGGAATCTTCATAGGTTTGAAATTCTCCCAGTAGTTCGTCCTCTGAACGCCATGGTTTAAACAGCTGTAAAAGAGCCAAGTAGTAAAATTCCTTTTTGTCAGTAGTTTCGCAACTAAGCTTCCTGTGATTAATCAAACTTCCTTTTGTTTGCTTCACCAAACATCCTTCCTCACCAATGACTTTATATTTTCCATTGTTGATGTCTTCTGTGGCTTTCCGTGAATAAATGTAGTTCTGCAGCACTTCATAGAGACACATGTTCTCTAGATGAAGACTTCTCTTTGGGTAATATGTGTCCAACATGTTTGATTTCAAAATATCTGTACTTTCTGGGTCATTCTCGGCCAAATATTCAATTTCTCCAACAGATTTCAGTACCCGATTTCTCATTGCTGCAAGGCCTAAACTTGCCCAAATTATTCTTCTTGATTTCGAGTTGAGACTTGCAGAAGATAACCTATCTGAACATTCGTAGGATCCAATTTCTCGATGCGATAACATCTTTAAACTGAAACTGTATAGCTTCTTACTGACAGTCTTCTCGTGAGAAATCTCTTCCCACATTTCTTTCAATTCAGTTTTTTCTGATTTAGTAATGTAAGACGTTACATATCGAGCAACAGCAATGGAATTATCAGCTACATACTGTATATCCATGTTAGCATTCCACATGGATAAAATGACTGGGTTGTAGTCATTTACATTTTTTGATTCTTCTTTTCTTTTTAGGTTGTAGGTGTTCTTAGGTGATTTTCTTGTAATAGTATGTCTCACAGCTGACATAAAACTGTTTACTCTTCCTTTTGAAAGAACAGGTCTAGGAAATCCAAATCGACATTTAGTGTAGAATTTATCTTTGCTCTTGTATTTCCGTCGACAGTATTTTCCACACCGATGACTTTGGAAACGTAAAACTTGCTCCTTTAACTTTTTCTCTTCTGTGCTTTTTGGTATAGCACATGTTGCATATTCTTCAATGAAAGATAACACTGCTTCATCAGTATCTGTTCCAAACTTTGGGGCATCCTTGATCCACAACAGCATATGAATATGAGGAGCACCTCTTGCCTGGTACTCTTTTCTCCAAAAGAAATCCACAACTTCTCCAAGAGGTGGATTTTTTTTATTGCAGATGAAGCACATCATGGCCTCAAATCTATGATTGAAATATCTGCAAACATTAACCGGATCCAATGAGCACAGTTCTCCTGCTGTCTTGTATTCGATGTTTTTAATGTTTGAATTTGCCTCTCGTAGAAAATCCAGTAAATCATCCCAAGCGTACTCGGCACAGCTTAGGGTAAGGAACCATGTTGGAGTTCCTAAATTCCGTAACATGCATTTTAATTCACCATGGCGTCGGTACCAATATTCATTTGTCCCACGCTGACAAGCCATCAGATTGATCAGTTGTGTTTCCAAATGATCATCTCGGTGCTGCACTTTCTCCATAAAATCCTTAGCAGACACATTTTGTAAATGTACTCCACTTTTTAAAATGTGATTTACTGCATAAGATAATGCAGACAAGTCGCTTTCAAATAAAAGATGGAACAAATAAGGAATACTTTGTCGAAATCTTGGATCTTCTGCATATAGTCTTGTAGTCCGATACTCAGAAGCTGGAATCTGTTCTGGACGTTCATCGTATCGTCCTCCTTTTCCTGTAGGAAACAGCTGGGGAAAACATCGAGCTTCCAAGCTCTCCTCCCATACACTCACGGGAGTTCCTTTTGCTTTCTTCATCTGAAACAGATCAATAGCGTCTCCCATAACTTCTTTTGAATGAAGAGGATGTATGCTAAAATGTTCATAAATTTCTTCTTCCTTTGACTTGTTCACTTTTTCAATTTGTCCAGTTGGTGTTTCTGTGTCTTCTTGTAAAACTTCTTCTTCTTCTTCTATATAAATTGATTCATACCATTTGTTATTCCTTTTCAAATACAAATTTGCTCTTTGTACTTTCCGTACATCTACCAGCTCCTGCCAAATCTTCTTATTCTTTGTAGGTACACCATTAACCAGAATAATTAATGGTTCAGTTTCCAAAGTATCTGCATCAATAGTTTCCATGTTTTTTTTCAAATCCAAGGGCAAATACACCACTCTACCTTTTAAACCTCTCAGTAAATCTGAAGGAGGTAATTTACCAGTTTTGGGCTCCATACGTACTATGGTCTGGAACGGATGAACACATTGAATGAGTATAGACTCATATGTATTTAATTCAGAAAGTTCGGCAGGAATAGCATCCAATTCTAAATTATTATGTACAGCTCTGGTCGGCATTCTATTTTCTTCTAACTTATTATAACAGTATTTACAAATACGCTGATCTTCACCCAATTCAAAACAATTTTCAAGAAATATATATGTGGCAAAATCCTTCCACTTATAATTATCTTCATTTTCACTTTTTCTGTAGAGATCAACATTCCGGGTTTGTTTTTTATAATGAGTTCTGCGGCAACAAATACAAGTAATATTTGGTCTTTCATTAGAGATTATTGCAAATTTTGTCATGTGATCATTAAATTTCTTACTTACAGAGGGTTCTACATTCTCTTCCACTTCTTCCTCAATAACTGTGTCATTACCTGCACTGTCTTGTTCTGGACCAAAGTAACTAAACTGAATTTCATCAGTAACCTTCTCTACATCTGATACTGATCCACGGAACAGAGCCCTATTCAATTCATCTAACTTTATTGCTGGACTTTTAGCAAAATACAATCGTCTCACAAACTTTCTCATTTCAGTATGATGAACAGCCAGCATCCTAAAATGAGGAAAAACACTTTTACACACTTTTCTAGATAGACAAGCCAGAGAATGTCCCTGCAAACCAGTATTCTCTCTCACTCTGCATGGATCTAGACTTTGAAGCACCTTAATCTTCTGTTTAACACTTTTTTTTACTATATTCTCTTAGAAACTCACGAACTTTATCGATAGATTCCTGACGCACAGTGCAAATACTACTACAATTCTAAGTATACACTGGGGCTTTAGGACGTCTCCCCATAGCCTCATCCGCCATCACTTGTTCCTCATCTCTTGGAACCATTTTCTCCTTCTCCATTATACAACCATTTTTCACTTCATAAGCACGACCTCTGGTGTCAACTGCATGCAGCAAACTATTACTTTGAAGATAACTCTCTTCATTAAAAAAATGTTCACTACTTGAACTATGCATCCATTCTCCTAAAAACACTTTACAAAAGTTTGTTCTTTTCACTAGTCTTTTCCTTTTGCTTTGTGATTTCAGTACATTGACCATTTTATCTAATGTACGAATCCTGTTCAAAATTAAAATGAATAGTTTCCTTTTTAATTCTAAAGCCTTTGCTACAATGGCTTCAATTTCTTTTTATCTCTTGTAAAATTTTGCTTTTTTCTTATATTTCTTCACATCCTTTATCAAATTGGACATAACTCTTCTCTGAAAGATTTTTCTACGAATCTCTTTAAACACTGTTTTTCTTTTTAAGTTAATCTTTATTGTTTCTGAAGGTATATTTGCATTAACCAAATGCTCAATGTTTTCCTGTTGTTTTCTATTTAAAACATTATTTCCAGTACAGACATTTTGTACATTTTTCCTTTTTTTGAAGATATTGTTTAAAAAATCTTTTGTCTGCTTACCAGAAGACTTTCTCTTTTTCCCAACATGAGCATCTCCAACTAACTTAGGTCCTCCAGTTGTCTTCAAATATAGATTTTTTTGGTGGTTTTTCCTTAGTCTGGATTTTGTAGGCATCTTGCATTTTGTTCACTGCTCTTCAGCAATACCTGAAAAAAACTAAAAAAAAATTCCTTTATTTTATTTAAATATATTACTATACTTTTTATGATCTTTTCAAATCTTAAAATACTATGTACCCCTTTCCTACAAGTGAAAATCACAATAACACCATCACAAATTAAATATCTAAAAACAATTCCTGTGTACACACAGAGTCATGATTTGATATTAGGCAGAAAATGAAATTTCTTTGCCAATTTGAAATCACACTTACTACTCTTTTTTTGGCAAGTGATAAGTACTTTTACAGTCTGACACATTTTCAATCCACTTTTCAGATTCTGAAAACAGCACATGTCCATACAGCTTTTTGAGACCAGGAACATGTGTAACCTGGGTGACTGACTACACTACAGCAAGGGCAACCAGCCTTAGTGATGCTGAATGTATTTGCATTACTGACTGCAACCTCAAACCCCACTCGGTTGTGAATACTATGCATGATTCTACAGGATAAGCAGCTGGGTGTGTGCTAAGAGTCTGCTTCTGCAGAAAAATAGCTGCCCCTTTCCTACTAATGCAAATGTAAAATTACCAGAGTAATGCGCAATAAATCTCTGTCTATAATTCCTCTTTGCACACAGAGTCATGGTTTGATATTAGGCAGAAAACGAAATTTCTTTGCCAATTTGAAAGCACACTTACTACTCTTTTTTTGGCAAGTGATAACTACTTTTACAGTCTGACACATTTTCAATCCACTTTTCAGATTCTGAAAACAGCACATGTCCAAACAGCTTTTTGAGACCAGGAACATGTGTAACCTGGGTGACTGACTACACTCCAGCAAGGGCAACCAGCCTTAGTGATGCTGAATGTATTTGTTTTACTGACTGCAACCTCAAACCCCACTCGGTTGTGAATACTATGCATGATTCTACAGGATAAGCAGCTGGGTGTGTGCTAAGAGTCTGCTTCTGCAGAAAAATAGCTGCCCCTTTCCTACTAATGCAAATGTAAAATTACCAGAGTAATACGTAATAAATCTCTGTCTATAATTCCTCTTTGCACACAGAGTCATGGTTTGATATTAGGCAGAAAACGAAATTTCTTTGCCAATTTGAAAGCACACTTACTACTCTTTTTTTGGCAAGTGATAAGTACTTTTACAGTCTGACACATTTTCAATCCACTTTTCAGATTCTGAAAACAGCACATGTCCAAACAGCTTTTTGAGACCAGGAACATGTGTAACCTGGGTGACTGACTACACTCCAGCAAGGGCAACCAGCCTTAGTGATGCTGAATGTATTTGCATTACTGACTGCAACCTCAAACCCCACTCGGTTGTGAATACTATGCATGATTCTACAGGATAAGCAGCTGGGTGTGTGCTAAGAGTCTGCTTCTGCAGAAAAATAGCTGCCCCTTTCCTACTAATGCAAATGTAAAATTACCAGAGTAATGCGCAATAAATCTCTGTCTATAATTCCTCTTTGCACACAGAGTCATGGTTTGATATTAGGCAGAAAACGAAATTTCTTTGCCAATTTGAAAGCACACTTACTACTCTTTTTTTGGCAAGTGATAACTACTTTTACAGTCTGACACATTTTCAATCCACTTTTCAGATTCTGAAAACAGCACATGTCCAAACAGCTTTTTGAGACCAGGAACATGTGTAACCTGGGTGACTGACTACACTCCAGCAAGGGCAACCAGCCTTAGTGATGCTGAATGTATTTGCATTACTGACTGCAACCTCAAACCCCACTCGGTTGTGAATACTATGCATGATTCTACAGGATAAGCAGCTGGGTGTGTGCTAAGAGTCTGCTTCTGCAGAAAAATAGCTGCCCCTTTCCTACTAATGCAAATGTAAAATTACCAGAGTAATACGTAATAAATCTCTGTCTATAATTCCTCTTTGCACACAGAGTCATGGTTTGATATTAGGCAGAAAACGAAATTTCTTTGCCAATTTGAAAGCACACTTACTACTCTTTTTTTGGCAAGTGATAAGTACTTTTACAGTCTGACACATTTTCAATCCACTTTTCAGATTCTGAAAACAGCACATGTCCAAACAGCTTTTTGAGACCAGGAACATGTGTAACCTGGGTGACTGACTACACTCCAGCAAGGGCAACCAGCCTTAGTGATGCTGAATGTATTTGCATTACTGACTGCAACCTCAAACCCCACTCGGTTGTGAATACTATGCATGATTCTACAAGATAAGCAGCTGGGTGTGTGCTAAGAGTCTGCTTCTGCAGAAAAATAGCTGCCCCTTTCCTACATTTTCTTGGCCAAAAAAGACTGGGATGAGAAGCATTGGGAGGAACTGAAGGAGGCTTCTGGAGCAAAGGATTCCAGGCTTTTCTGGAAGATAGTAAAGTGGGGCAGAGGCGGTACCCCAAACAAACCGGATAATAATGTTGCTGAATCCGATTGGGTGAATTACTTTAGGCCGCAATATGCTGAAACAAAGGAGTGGGGTGGTGGGGATGTAATCTTGGCTGTATTTCCTAAGGATGATCTGTTTTCCTCCAAGGAAGTTGAATTTGTAATTAGCTCCGTTCAAGGGGGTAGGGCCCCGGGATTAGACGGGATACCCTCGGACGTTTTTAAAAATGATAAAGATAGGTGGGGCAGATATGTGCTCCTATTGGGGAACGCAATTGCAAAGGGTGCGCAAGTCCCGGAACAGTGGAGGGGAGCCATCATTATACCCGTCCACAAAAAAGGAGATCGATCCCTTCCAGCTAACTACAGGCCCATAAGTTTGATTGCCACCGTCCAAAAAGTAATTGGGAAGATGGTGGTAAACAAACTTATGGACTGGGTGGACGAAAATGATTCTCTTTCCCCTTTTCAGGCAGGCTTTCGTAGGGCTACCAGTACCATCGACCAGGTGTTTCGCTTCACTATGCTACGGTGGGGGACGGTTCTTCTTGGTGGGGGCAGCCTGTATGTCGCTTTTGTCGACCTGCGGGCTGCCTTCGACCTAGTCCCAAGGGGTAAGCTCTGGGCAGTGTTAAGTAAGATAGGCATTCCCGCAGAATTGCTTACTTTGGTTATGAGGTTGCACGAATGCAATTTTGCCAAAGTACAGTGGGGGTCAAATGGCCAATCCTCTACTGACTTCCCTGTGGAGCGTGGGGTGCGCCAAGGTTGTGCAATGGCGCCCTTGCTCTTCACATTATATATTAATGGGATAGTCAGCAGGATGCAGGACGCTAGTGTGGATGCGCCTTCGTTGGCGGGCATCAGGGTTCCGATCCTGATGTTCGCTGACGACACTTTGATAATATCCAAAACCCCAGCTGGATTGCAACGGGCCCTGAATGTTTTTGATGACTTTTGCCAGGAGCATGGCCTGGAAGTAAATATAGGCAAGACCAAGCTGATGGCTTTCTCCCAAGGACAGAAGCCTCGCCCTAGGATACACTTGAATAATATCGGGCTTGAGGTCGTAAGGGAGTTCACCTACTTAGGGGTACAAATCGCAAGTAATTATGGTTGGTCCCACCACATAGAAAAGGCGGTCCTGAAACATCAGCAAATATCGGGGGCCTTACGGGTGGAGCACAATAGATCCAAAACAAAACCCATAAAACCTGTCCTCGCTGTATACGATGCTAAGGCAATAGGATCGGCCTTATATGGGGCGGAGCTGTTTGGCTTTGACAACTTAACCTCATTACAGATAGCTGAGAACTGGTTTCTTAGGGGCATTACGGGATTGCCCCAGAGTACACCATTAATCCCCCTTAGTCTTGACCTGGGAAGAAGATCGGTAACCGACCGAGCCAGACTGCGTCCCATCTTATACTGGAGGCGACTTTGGTCCACCCCTGAAATTAGGCATTATGGGGAAGGCTTCCTGGCAATAATCAAGAGTGATACATTCCATAAAATATCATGGCTAAAAAACCTAAGGTTATTGCTAGGCGAACTAGGTCTTTCCAACCTTTGGGACAATCCGTCGGGGGAAGTGTTCCCAAGCAAAAATATACTTAAAGCACTATATTGGGAATGGATAGATGAGAGGCTTTGGAGAAGGGTTAAATCTGACTCAATGGGAGGTCGCTTTTTGGAAAGTAAAATGTGTCCTGCTTTAGAAAATTACTGGGACAGTATAACTGTTCCTATGGACAGAAAGTTGTTTTTCCAATTAAGATCTGGTTCCCTCCCGTTGAGAGATCTAACAGGCAGGTGGAAGAGTTTGAACACCCAGTGCTGCCCAGTATGCGGCGCAATTAAGGAAAGTGTGGGACACTTCCTATTTGCTTGTAAGGCTTATGCCTCCCCAAGAAGGGTCTGGTTAACCCCTATCTGCAAGAACCTTGGGACATCTAGTGCGGCTGAGGCACAGAGAATTATTTGCACTACTTCTGAGGAGCCTATTGTTATGGGAATAGCAAAGTACCTGGGGTGGGCTTGGTCCATTAGACGGAGAGCCCTTTCTGTTTCTCCTAATGTTTCTTGATTATGTTTTATTTGTATAATGTTTTGTTTTACAATGATTAAGCTTGCGCAACTGTTTTAATGTATTGAATGAAATGCCCTGATTAAGTGTGATGTTTTTATAATATGCATGTTGTGCTTTTATGAGTTTATAACTCGAATAAAGCTTTCTACTACTACTACTAAATTTCTTTGCCAATTTGAAAGCACACTTACTACTCTTTTTTTGGCAAGTGATAAGTACTTTTACAGTCTGACACATTTTCAATCCACTTTTCAGATTCTGAAAACAGCACATGTCCATACAGCTTTTTGAGACCAGGAACATGTGTAACCTGGGTGACTGACTACACTACAGCAAGGGCAACCAGCCTTAGTGATGCTGAATGTATTTGCATTACTGACTGCAACCTCAAACCCCACTCGGTTGTGAATACTATGCATGATTCTACAGGATAAGCAGCTGGGTGTGTGCTAAGAGTCTGCTTCTGCAGAAAAATAGCTGCCCCTTTCCTACTAATGCAAATGTAAAATTACCAGAGTAATGCGCAATAAATCTCTGTCTATAATTCCTCTTTGCACACAGAGTCATGGTTTGATATTAGGCAGAAAACGAAATTTCTTTGCCAATTTGACAGCACACTTACTACTCTTTTTTTGGCAAGTGATAAGTACTTTTACAGTCTGACACATTTTCAATCCGCTTTTCAGATTCTGAAAACAGCACATGTCCAAACAGCTTTTTGAGACCAGGAACATGTGTAACCTGGGTGAATGACTACACTCCAGCAAGGGCAACCAGCCTTAGTGATGCTGAATGTATTTGCATTACTCACTGCAACCTCAAACCCCACTCGGTTGTCAATACTATGCATGATTCTACAGGGTAAGCAGCTTGGTGTGTGCTAAGAGTCTGCTTCTGCAGAGAAATAGCTGCCCCTTTCCTACTAATGCAAATGTAAAATTACCAGAGTAATACGCAATAAATCTCTGTCTATAATTCCTCTTTGCACACAGAGTCATGGTTTGATATTACGCAGAAAACGAAATTTCTTTGCCAATTTGAAAGCACACTTACTACTCTTTTTTTGGCAAGTGATAAGTACTTTTACAGTCTGACACATTTTCAATCCACTTTTCAGATTCTGAAAACAGCACATGTCCAAACAGCTTTTTGAGACCAGGAACATGTGTAACCTGGGTGACTGACTACACTCCAGCAAAAGCAACCAGCCTTAGTGATGTTGAATGTATTTGCATTACTCACTGCAACCTCAAACCCCACTCGGTTGTGAATACTATGCATGATTCCACAGGATAAGCAGCTGGGTGTGTGCTAAGAGTCTGCTTCTGCAGAAAAATAGCTGCCCCTTTCCTACTAATGCAAATGTAAAATTACCAGAGTAATACGCAATAAATGTCTGTCAACAATTCCTCTTTGCACATAGAGTCATGGTTTGATATTAGGCAGAAAACGAAATTTCTTTGCCAATTTGAAAGCACACTTACTACTCTTTTTTTGGCAAGTGATAAGTACTTTTACAGTCTGACACATTTTCAATCCACTTTTCAGATTCTGAAAACAGCACATGTCCAAACAGCTTTTTGAGACCAGGAACATGTGTAACCTGTGTGACTGACTACACTCCAGCAAGGGCAACCAGCCTTAGTGATGCTGAATGTATTTGCATTACTGACTGCAACCTCAAACCCCACTCGGTTGTGAATACTATGCATGATTCTACAGGATAAGCAGCTGGGTGTGTGCTAAGAGTCTGCTTCTGCAGAAAAATAGCTGCCCCTTTCCTACTAATGCAAATGTAAAATTACCAGAGTAATACGCAATAAATGTCTGTCAACAATTCCTCTTTGCACACAGAGTCATGGTTTGATATTAGGCAGAAAACGAAATTTCTTTGCCAATTTGAAAGCACACTTACTACTCTTTTTTTGGCAAGTGATAAGTACTTTTACAGTCTGACACATTTTCAATCCACTTTTCAGATTCTGAAAACAGCACATGTCCAAACAGCTTTTTGAGACCAGGAACATGTGTAACCTGGGTGAATGACTACACTCCAGCAAGGGCAACCAGCCTTAGTGATGCTGAATGTATTTGCATTACTCACTGCAACCTCAAACCCCACTCGGTTGTCAATACTATGCATGATTCTACAGGGTAAGCAGCTTGGTGTGTGCTAAGAGTCTGCTTCTGCAGAGAAATAGCTGCCCCTTTCCTACTAATGCAAATGTAAAATTACCAGAGTAATACGCAATAAATCTCTGTCTATAATTCCTCTTTGCACACAGAGTCATGGTTTGATATTAGGCAGAAAACGAAATTTCTTTGCCAATTTGAAAGCACACTTACTACTCTTTTTTTGGCAAGTGATAAGTACTTTTACAGTCTGACACATTTTCAATCCACTTTTCAGATTCTGAAAACAGCACATGTCCAAACAGCTTTTTGAGACCAGGAACATGTGTAACCTGTGTGACTGACTACACTCCAGCAAGGGCAACCAGCCTTAGTGATGCTGAATGTATTTGCATTACTGACTGCAACCTCAAACCCCACTCGGTTGTGAATACTATGCATGATTCTACAGGATAAGCAGCTGGGTGTGTGCTAAGAGTCTGCTTCTGCAGAAAAATAGCTGCCCCTTTCCTACTAATGCAAATGTAAAATTACCAGAGTAATACGCAATAAATGTCTGTCAACAATTCCTCTTTGCACACAGAGTCATGGTTTGATATTAGGCAGAAAACGAAATTTCTTTGCCAATTTGAAAGCACACTTACTACTCTTTTTTTGGCAAGTGAGAAGTACTTTTACAGTCTGACACATTTTCAATCCACTTTTCAGATTCTGAAAACAGCACATGTCCAAACAGTTTTTTGAGACCAGGAACATGTGTAACCTGGGTGACTGACTACACTCCAGCAAAAGCAACCAGCCTTAGTGATGTTGAATGTATTTGCATTACTCACTGCAACCTCAAACCCCACTCGGTTGTGAATACTATGCATGATTCTACATGATAAGCAGCTGGGTGTGTGCTAAGAGTCTTCTTCTGCAGAAAAATAGCTGCCCCTTTCCTACTAATGCAAATGTAAAATTACCAGAGTAATACGCAATAAATGTCTGTCAACAATTCCTCTTTGCACACAGAGTCATGGTTTGATATTAGGCAGAAAAAGAAATTTCTTTGCCAATTTGATAGCACACTTACTACTCTTTTTTTGGCAAGTGATAAGTACTTTTACAGTCTGACACATTTTCAATCCACTTTTCAGATTCTGAAAACAGCACATGTCCAAACAGCTTTTTGAGACCAGGAACATGTGTAACCTGGGTGACTGACTACACTCCAGCAAAAGCAACCAGCCTTAGTGATGTTGAATGTATTTGCATTACTCACTGCAACCTCAAACCCCACTCGGTTGTGAATACTATGCATGATTCTACAGGATAAGCAGCTGGGTGTGTGCTAAGAGTCTGCTTCTGCAGAAAAATAGCTGCCCCTTTCCTACTAATGCAAATGTAAAATTACCAGAGTAATACCCAATAAATGTCTGTCAACAATTCCTCTTTGCACACAGAGTCATGGTTTGATATTAGGCAGAAAACGAAATTTCTTTGCCAATTTGAAAGCACACTTACTACTCTTTTTTTGGCAAGTGATAAGTACTTTTACAGTCTGACACATTTTCAATCCACTTTTCAGATTCTGAAAACAGCACATGTCCATACAGCTTTTTGAGACCAGGAACATGTGTAACCTGGGTGACTGACTACACTACAGCAAAGGCAACCAGCCTTAGTGATGCTGAATGTATTTGCATTACTGACTGCAACCTCAAACCCCACTCGGTTGTGAATACTATGCATGATTCTACAGGATAAGCAGCTGGGTGTGTGCTAAGAGTCTGCTTCTGCAGAAAAATAGCTGCCCCTTTCCTACTAATGCAAATGTAAAATTACCAGAGTAATGCGCAATAAATCTCTGTCTATAATTCCTCTTTGCACACAGAGTCATGGTTTGATATTAGGCAGAAAACGAAATTTCTTTGCCAATTTGACAGCACACTTACTACTCTTTTTTTGGCAAGTGATAAGTACTTTTACAGTCTGACACATTTTCAATCCACTTTTCAGATTCTGAAAACAGCACATGTCCAAACAGCTTTTTGAGACCAGGAACATGTGTAACCTGGGTGAATGACTACACTCCAGCAAGGGCAACCAGCCTTAGTGATGCTGAATGTATTTGCATTACTCACTGCAACCTCAAACCCCACTCGGTTGTCAATACTATGCATGATTCTACAGGGTAAGCAGCTTGGTGTGTGCTAAGAGTCTGCTTCTGCAGAGAAATAGCTGCCCCTTTCCTACTAATGCAAATGTAAAATTACCAGAGTAATACGCAATAAATCTCTGTCTATAATTCCTCTTTGCACACAGAGTCATGGTTTGATATTACGCAGAAAACGAAATTTCTTTGCCAATTTGAAAGCACACTTACTACTCTTTTTTTGGCAAGTGATAAGTACTTTTACAGTCTTACACATTTTCAATCCACTTTTCAGATTCTGAAAACAGCACATGTCCAAACAGCTTTTTGAGACCAGGAACATGTGTAACCTGGGTGACTGACTACACTCCAGCAAAAGCAACCAGCCTTAGTGATGTTGAATGTATTTGCATTACTCACTGCAACCTCAAACCCCACTCGGTTGTGAATACTATGCATGATTCCACAGGATAAGCAGCTGGGTGTGTGCTAAGAGTCTGCTTCTGCAGAAAAATAGCTGCCCCTTTCCTACTAATGCAAATGTAAAATTACCAGAGTAATACGCAATAAATGTCTGTCAACAATTCCTCTTTGCACATAGAGTCATGGTTTGATATTAGGCAGAAAACGAAATTTCTTTGCCAATTTGAAAGCACACTTACTACTCTTTTTTTGGCAAGTGATAAGTACTTTTACAGTCTGACACATTTTCAATCCACTTTTCAGATTCTGAAAACAGCACATGTCCAAACAGCTTTTTGAGACCAGGAACATGTGTAACCTGGGTGAATGACTACACTCCAGCAAGGGCAACCAGCCTTAGTGATGTTGAATGTATTTGCATTACTCACTGCAACCTCAAACCCCACTCGGTTGTGAATACTATGCATGATTCTACATGATAAGCAGCTGGGTGTGTGCTAAGAGTCTGCTTCTGCAGAAAAATAGCTGCCCCTTTCCTACTAATGCAAATGTAAAATTACCAGAGTAATACGCAATAAATGTCTGTCAACAATTCCTCTTTGCACACAGAGTCATGGTTTGATATTAGGCAGAAAACGAAATTTCTTTGCCAATTTGAAAGCACACTTACTACTCTTTTTTTGGCAAGTGATAAGTACTTTTACAGTCTGACACATTTTCAATCCACTTTTCAGATTCTGAAAACAGCACATGTCCAAACAGCTTTTTGAGACCAGGAACATGTGTAACCTGGGTGAATGACTACACTCCAGCAAGGGCAACCAGCCTTAGTGATGTTGAATGTATTTGCATTACTCACTGCAACCTCAAACCCCACTCGGTTGTGAATACTATGCATGATTCTACATGATAAGCAGCTGGGTGTGTGCTAAGAGTCTGCTTCTGCAGAAAAATAGCTGCCCCTTTCCTACTAATGCAAATGTAAAATTACCAGAGTAATACGCAATAAATGTCTGTCAACAATTCCTCTTTGCACACAGAGTCATGGTTTGATATTAGGCAGAAAACGAAATTTCTTTGCCAATTTGAAAGCACACTTACTAATCTTTTTTTGGCAAGTGATAAGTACTTTTACAGTGTGACACATTTTCAATCCACTTTTCAGATTCTGAAAACAGCACATGTCCATACAGCTTTTTGAGACCAGGAACATGTGTAACCTGGGTGAATGACTACACTCCAGCAAGGGCAACCAGCCTTAGTGATGCTGAATGTATTTGCATTACTGACTGCAACCTCAAACCCCACTCGGTTGTGAATACTATGCATGATTCTACAGGATAAGCAGCTGGGTGTGTGCTAAGAGTCTGCTTCTGCAGAAAAATAGCTGCCCCTTTCCTACTAATGCAAATCTAAAATTACCACAGTAATACGCAATATATCTCTGTCTATAATTCCTCTTTGCACACAGAGTCATGGTTTGATATTCGGCAGAAAACGAAATTTCTTTGCCAATTTGAAAGCACACTTACTACTCTTTTTTTGGCAAGTGATAAGTACTTTTACAGTCTGACACATTTTCAATCCACTTTTCAGATTCTGAAAACAGCACATGTCCATACAGCTTTTTGAGACCAGGAACATGTGTAACCTGGGTGAATGACTACACTCCAGCAAGGGCAACCAGCCTTAGTGATGCTGAATGTATTTGCATTACTGACTGCAACCTCAAACCCCACTCGGTTGTGAATACTATGCATGATTCTACAGGATAAGCAGCTGGGTGTGTGCTAAGAGTCCCAAAACACAAAATGATAAACACAACTTCAACAAAAGGAATTCCAATTCTATTATTCATTTCTTAATTTACCACATACATCCCCTCTTAAACTCATAACTCACCTTTAAAATTAGTTAGTTGTGAAAGAAATGTGGCACTCAAACAGCAGATTATCAGAGGCAGGATCTCTGTTCTGTACACCTCTCTCCTCTCAGCAGAACCAGATAATGTCAATGTTTCCCTCTCTTTTTCCACATATATACATGTTAATTTCAAATCTCAGTGCTTCCCTCTTTTTTTCAAATGTAATCACACATTTCTATTGGTTGAAAACCAACCCTTTTCCAAAAGTACCCTTCCCCCAACTTGACTTCTGCCTAGTACCCTTCCTCCAACTTGACTTCTGCCTGCTATCATAGCAACAGCTCATGGAACACTGCTGTGTGAAGTCAGGTCAGAAGTTCACCACACAATGTTTCATTTCCAAAGAGCAAGAGTGCTTGACTTTTCAAACCTAACAGCAAATCCATAGTAATGTTCTTTGGTAACACATTTTTCTGTACCAATACAAAACATGCTTCTATAAATTTACACATGCAGCCTAGTTTTTAGTGTAGAATGGTGTGAAACAGCCAATGAGTTCTTTTTATTTAAAAAAAATATGTATGCCTCCATTTCCAAACTGTCTTTCATTTCTTTTTCCCATTCTACTGAAATACACCTCCTGAGTGCATCCAGATCTCCTTGGAAGATGTTCACAGTGTGGATTGTAGGGCACAGCTATGTCTTCTGGAGTGAAAAGTATGCAGAAAAAAGAGGTATGGTGAGAGACCTTGCTTTGCCAAATGTAGACATTAAATGGATTGGTCAGAGAGGGTTAAAGTGGCACCAATTGATGCCATTGGTGAAATCCTTCATGCAAATCCAACACCCTGACCTCATAATAGTGCACTGTGGTGGCAATGACCTAGGCACTTTGACTGGGGTAGGTCTGGAAATGCTTATGAAGGAGACCTTTGCACAACTGTTTTCACTTTTCCCTAAAACTGCCTTTGCGTATTCTAACATATGCCAAAGGCAAAAATGGAACTGGTCCAATCATTTTTGCCCACAGATTGACAAAGCAAGAAAGCAAAGAAAGCAACAAATCTGTTTCTGCTTTCCTCCGAGACTATGGTATGGGTTCCATTTACCACAACAACTTGCGTTACAACATGCAAGACATTTATAGAGGAGATGGTGTACACTTCACTGATGAAGAGAACAGAGTCTTCCTCTTGAACCTTAGACTCTGCATCGGTACTTACTTGTAGGTACCACTAAAAAATCACTTCATAAACACAACGGCTCTTTTTAGAGCCCCCTAATATCTAAACACTTAAATCTGAATTTTATTTCTTTTTTAATTTTTTTTTCTACCGTACGCGTCCGGTAAGCTTACCGTACGCGTACTCCGCGTTTTTAAAAAAAAAATTAATAAATGTTTTTTTTGTACTTTTGTGTCCTTCTTTGACCCCCTTTCAAATGTTAGGGGGTCTGTAACTCTCTTCCTTGCCCCCTTTTCACGTTATCTCCCTTTTTTTTCTGTGTGAAACACACGAAATGGCGGCCGACACTTCCTGATTTCGTCCGATTCGAATGTTTACAGTCATGTGACAACCAATCAGATTTGAGCTCGCGCACGGCACCGTACGCGTACGGTAAGCTTACGGTAAGCTTATGGTAAGCGCACGGAGCGCGCTTACAGATATATATATTGATTTAAATGCTATTTTCTCAGGAACTACTGAACAGATTTACACCAGACCTACAAAAGGCACATCCTTGACCTGCGGACTACCTCTCTGCCAAATTACAAGTAATTCTGTTCAGCCGTTTGGGCTGTAGCTGTGTATAAAGGTCCTATGGAAAAATGCATGGGGAAAACGCGTTTTGGGACCCCCCTTTTTTCTCAGCCCCCCGCTTGACGAATCCCCCCTAGACTTTCAGGGTAGGAGCGGAGCGTAGCGCCCCATTAGTTTTGAAAATTTCGCGAGGATTCGTCGACCGGCGCCAAAGTTATTCCAAATAGAATGTTGCGGATTTCCTATGGAAACAGGGTCCTAACTATAACTACCTACTGGCGACCGCCAGTAGGTAATATATATATATATATATATGTATATATATATATATATAGTTTTTAGAAACAATAATTTGTTACACGTGACAGCAGAGGCACTGTCTCAGGCCCGACCTAAAGATCGAGCTGGTCTCTTAAAGAAAATTAAGTCAATGCAAAGCAGACTAGGGCCTGGTACCACTGCACCGGTTGCACCCTTGATTGCTACGCCTTTGACTTAAAGCAATCAGTCACTAATTGTACATCCCCCAAAACTGAATGGCCGTTCTTTAGTATGCTACTTCATAATAAGATTAGGGAAGCCTCAATTGTCTGCTGTGTCCGAATCACGTAACTATTCATTGGTGCAAAGATGGGGGGAATCCGCGTTTGCTCTGTTATGCTGGTTGATTTGTAATGCCAGTACATTCTAGATTTTGGCCACAAAATTGAGTTAAACAAAATGTCTCTATTTCTGTTGTATTCACTTAAACAAGAACGTGCGTTGTACATTGTTTTCCACTTTTATAGACTGAAGATGAAAGAACGTTTGAGGCAAATTAAATGTACTGTAATTACAAATGATGCAAAAAATAAAGCACAATTGGTTTGCTTCATTTTTAGCAAATGGTATTTAAGGATCCTTTTTGCAACAGGGTTTCTTGTACATACCACACTGTCTCTCTGAAGGAAAGAGGGAGTTAGAGGGTGAGAACCAGGGAGGAGAGAGAGAGAGGGAGAGAGGGTTGGAGGGAGGGAGAGAGAGCAGGAGAGAGAGAGAGAGAAAGAGAGAGAGAGAAAGGTTGTATGAATGAATTGATGTTTGGAAAGAGAGGAGACGAAGGAAACATTGCTGGTTTTAACATGTTTGTCAAGGCTGATTTTAGCACACCTGTCCAGCCCGGTTGACAAGTTAGGAATCGGATGTTATTATTTGGAAAGTTTAGAGTTCCTTAAAGTTGTGATCCTTCAACTTCTCCCTGAATTTCAGGAAGTTAAGAGCAGTTCTGACGTTGGTGAAGGTGCTATTTCATTCCCTGAGAACATAGACAGAGAATGTGTCTTTTGTGTTCTCTATCATGCGCATTTGTCAGCAGTCTGGCAGTGTCCTGGCCCGGCTCCACCTGCCTGTAGGAGTGAGGGGGGGTCATTTTATCTCTGTGGCAGCATGCTAAGCAGCTGGCACTGGGACCAGGCGTGGGCCGACAGTCCCTGCAGTTCCAAGTGTGAACATTGCCAGCCCAGCAGGAACTTCTACTTAGTGCAGCTGGGGCCCTGTGTGTAGGTGGGTGCGCAGGGGAAGTAAGGTGGAAGGGAGCTGGGCAGGGTGACATGTTGGCAGTGCTGCGTACCATAAAAAGGCAATTCGTCGTCTGACATGAAAACATGAGTTGCTCAGTTGCTACGCAATGAGGAATCTGGTTTGACAGAGGTGCTGTGCAGACCTACCTGGCCAATGTGCTTTTTTTGTGCATGATTTTCAATTGCACTTTACAATCCCAGGCATTGTGGATGCTTCATCGCAATAGTGCTTTACACAAGGCTTTAAGTGGGATGAAAAAACTGGGAGGTCTCTCAAAGGGGCGTGGACAATGTAATTAAGGGCATGGCTTAAAAACACGTAAGCTAAAAATCTAATCTTAGCATAGTGTGCCGCCCAACTTTTATTTTGCTGTTTCTGTCATTGCATCCAGATATATGATACAACAAGTAACATCATACCTACAACAAGTCAGGACTATTGGCTTTGTCAATGGTTGTTAGTTGCATAAGATAAATAAGCAGTAACTATAACCCCCTCCAGGTGGTGAGTTGCTCCCCCTTTCCTGCCCACTTCCAACCAAACTGTGTTCCTGCTAAACCCTAAATCACCACTGACAATGTGCTTTGGTACTTTAACAGGTCGCAGTTTATTCAACATCACATGTTTATACATTTTCAACATTCATGGTTATATCACCGGTTCATTTAATCTCCATCCTACACATTTACATTTACTGGTCTTTGCCCTAATTTTTGCTCACAGTATGGACCCAGCCTCCTCAATTTCCCGGGAGGGAAGGGACCCACTGTCTGGGCCTCCGCTTCACTGGTCTAGGCTTCAACTTGCTACCGACTTGGAGGCTGCAAGTGCCGTCACGCTCGCCCTTTCGTGGGCCCTCCCTGCTCCCAGGGGTCCCTGCCATGTGGCATTCCAAGGACTTTACTTGAGCATCTACTCTATCTTTCCTGAGGCTGACTCCTTGCATTTTTCTCCCTCGGTACCCCTGCCGTGAGGCATCCTAATGGTCCTGCAGGAGCATCACATCTACTCTTTTTATGGCGGCACGCTGCCCCTTGGCTCCCTCAGTGCCCCTGCCATGAGGCATCCCAAAGACACTGTGAGAGCCTTCCACCTACCTTTTAGTAAGTTCTCTCTTTTTACTACCTTCCTTGTGTTTGCTCCGCTTCATCTCTACCCTTGTGGATGCGACGCCCCCTTTCTTTTTGTGTGGGTGGGTTGGATTCTTCTATCTTCTCTGCCGGGGGGGTGATTGTGTTTCCCTGTGGCCTGCTGGCCCTCTTTATCCCCCCTCGCCCTAACTTGCTCGCTCCCTGTTTGGTGGGCCCGTGCTCGCCCTTTGGGGACCAATTCTGGTCGCCTCTGCCTAACCGTGATGCAAATGGAGGGGGGAGGGCTTCAAGCCCCTGGGCGGCGTTTGACCCGGGCCCCCATCGGGTCCAGCTTCGCCTTCCCGGCCCGGGTTACGACTTGCATATAATATTGAAAAAGCTTCCACTTAAATCCCTGGTAACACCACGACAATGTTGCTGCTCCTGAGTTTCAAAAAGAGAAGGGAAATCCAGAGAGAAAATTACTCTCTTTAACCCCCTCTATGCTCATGACAGAGCGGTTCCGTCATGAGCCACGGATGGCGTGTGCTCATGACGGAACAGCTCCGTCATGGCACCCACCCATGGGGGAAGCGCTGGCGCTGCCCCCACGAGCAGCCCATCTAGCCCCCACAAAGGGGGATGGCAGCGGAAGAGTTTCCCCTGCAACCCCCGACCCCCCCACGCAATCCCATGACATCAGCACGCACAGCGCACGCCGACGTCATCAAGAAGCGCTGGACGCGCTGGAAACCATGTGTTTCCAGCACGTCCAGAAGGAGCCGGTAAGTTTGTGTGCTCCTGTGTCGCGGGGGGGGGGGGAATTAGTAATGTATTGAGGCATCGGGGGAGAGGAAAGAGCATTTCCTCTACCCTGATGTCTCAATACATCGCATTCCTGCAGCATGATCGCGTACAGCGTCGCGATCGTGCTGCAGGAATGCCCCCACTAGGCACCAGGGATGTTTCTTTTAGTAAAAGGAAGCGATCTCTTGGGCAAGGGTCGCTTCCTTAAGGGGGCACTTATTTTTTAGACTTTTCTGACCCCCCCTGGGCCAGATCCCCTGGGTTTTTTGTCGTTTCTGGCCCCAGGGAAGGGCAGAAAAGCCCACTAGAGCCAGGGATCTTTTTTTAAAAAAATGGAAGCGACCCCTTGGAGAAGGGTCGCTTCCATGGGCCTCATTTTTTTAAAATGTGTATTCTGCCCCCCCCGGGGGAAGATCAGCCTGTGTATTTAGCCTTTCTGCCCCGGGGGGGGGGGGGCAGAACACCCCACTAGACACCAGGGAGTCATTTAATTATGTAAAGGAAGCGACCCCTTGGGCAAGGGTCGCTTCCTTGGGGGGCAAATTTTTTAAAAGACTTTTCTTCCACCCCCCCCCCCCCCCACCCCCCGGGGACAGATTGCCTGGCTCTTTTTGGCATTTATGGCCCTAGGGGGGCGCAGAAAAACCCACTAGAGCCAGGGATACTTAAAAAAAAAATTGGAAGCGACCCCTTGGGGAAGGGTCGCTTCCAGGGGCCACATTTGTTTTTTTAATGTGTATTCTGCCCCCCCCCGGGGGCAGATCAGCCTGTGTATTTGGCCTTTCTGCCCCCAGGGGCGGCAGAATACCCCACTAGACACCAGGGAGTTCTTTAAAATTTAAATGGAAGCGACCCCTTGGGTGGGGCATTTATTTTTAATGGGAATTCTGCTCCCCCTGGGGGCAGATCGACCCTTGTTTTGGCCTTTCTGCCCCCAGGGGGCGGCAGAAAACCCCACTAGACACCAGGGACTTATTTGAAATTAAAATGGAAGCGACCCCTTGGGCAAGGGTCGCTTCCAGGGGGCAGATTTTTCTATGTGTGTATTCTGCCCCGCCTGGGGGCAGATCGGCCTCTTATTTTAGCATTTCTGCCCCCGGGGGGGGCAGAAAACCCACTAGGCACCAGGGATTTTGTTTTGTGTGTAATGGAAGCGACATGGTTGCTTCCAAGGGGGTAAAATTTGGTTAATGTTTTTTCTGCCCCCTTTTTTGGGCCTTTTTGCCCTAGGCGGGAGGGGGGAGGCAGAAAACCCTACTAGGCATCAGAGATTTATTTATTTTGCAAGGGGGGCACATTTCTGTCTGCTGTTTTCTGCCCCACCCTCAGACAAGCTTACCCGATCCCTTGGGCAAGTTCACCCCCCATTTTTCACAGCCCTATTTGAAGGCACATCTGGCAGATTGACCATTTGGGTAGTGACATAGCTTGTTATAATGTTAATTGTTTTATTTCTTGTGAATTGCAATTGTAATGCTTTATTTATCCCTTTTTTGTTCTAGTTGAAAGCTTTTGCTCTTTAGACTGTTCCAGGTTGCAGTTTTGTTACTTTTGGTTCTGCTGTTTGTGTAGTTGCTTGTGTTTGGTAAGGGACTTTTTTTGTACAATGTAAATAAGTTTAATTTCTCTGAATGAATGTGTTTTTTGCAAATGGTGTAATAATAGCAGTATGTTTGGCTTCTGTTTTCTGAGTGTCAAAAACGTTTAGAATTTGTGCTCGATTTGCATTTTGTTGTCTTGTGAGTAATTGGTTTTGTTTTTTTCTTCCTAGTAGGATATCGTTGGTTTTTGCTGTCTCTCTGCAGAGTAGATGCTGGTGAGTGTAGCTGTCTCTTGCAAGTGAATTGTATAGTTTGAGTACAAAGATCTTTGTGATAAAGGCACACATTTGTTTTTACTTACTTATTTTGCACAATGTTGGTTGTTGTAGACTTGTTTGTGCAGTCTCCTTTCTTAGTAAGGATAATGGCTAGTCGCAGGATTACTGCTCAGCAGGTTGTTGGTATGCTCTTTGAGTCTTCCTCTGACCATGGTTCAGAGACTGACTCTGCATCTGAGGCAGAGGAGGGAGTGGAAGATTCAGGCAGTGAGTTTTCTCTCCACATGGAGTCATCAGATGAGGAAGCTACTCTCAGTGCGGATGAAGCTACTCAGTTAGGATGAAGTGCCTGTTTTAGAGGAGGACATTGATGTGCCGAGAGTGCAGCAAGTGGCATCTGGGCTGCAGCCTGGGCTGCAAGGCTTCAAGTTGGAAGTGATGACCTCTGGGTTGCCCCAGGCATGGTGCAGCCGGCATTGCCCGACTTTACTGGTGTTCCAGGTTGTAGAGTGAATACAGAAAATCTTTTGCCAATACATTTCTTTCAGTTGTTTATGGACGATGTGTTGTTGGCAGAGATTGTAGAGCAGACTAATCTGTATGCCAAACAGTTTTTGAGGCACAACAGTGCCAGCCTTAAGCCCCACTTTAGAGCTACCCAGTGGACTCCCACAAATCTGGAAGAGATGAAGAAGTATTTGGGTTTATCTTTTTTGATGGACTTGCTAAGGAAGCCATCAATGTCCATATCTTGGTCTACTTGATGGCAACGGCTATATTTCCGGCAGTCATGAGTCGTGATAGGTATTTGCTTCTGTTTCAGATGCTGCATTCTGTCGATAATGGTTTAGCGTTGCCACAAGATCACCCCGAGTGTGACCGTCTTTTTAAGATTCGGCCTGTCACTGATCACTTTGTTGATCGATTTTCTGAGATCCATGTTCCAGGGAAAGAAATAGCAGTGAATGAGTCTTTGGTCTTGTTAAAGGGCCGCCTGGTTTTTAGGCAATACATTCCTAGTAAGAGGGCACGCTATGGAATTAAGCTGTATATGCTGTTTGACAGTAGGACTGGATATGTCTCTAATTTCAGAGTGTTCACCGGTAAAGAATCCAGGATTAACCCCCCTGGTTGTCCGTCCTTTTTTGGAGTGACTGAGAAAATTGTGTGGGAACTTGGTATAGGACTTTTTAACAAAGGCCACCGTTTATATGTAGATAACTTCTACACTGGTGAGCGGTTGTTCAGGGAATTGGCCAAAGTGGACACTGTTGCTTGTGGCACACTCCGCTCTAACCGTAAAGGTTTCCCAAAAGAACTTGTTTGTCAAAAGCTTGTGCGGGGTCAGTGCAGTGCGTTGCGTTGTGAGGAACTTCTAGCTGTGAAGTTTTCAGACAGGAGAGATGTCTACATGTTGACTACCATCCATGATGAAAGCACTTCACCTGTGACTGTTTGGGGTCAGATTGCTGAAGCATGCAAACCTGTGTGCATTTTAGACTATAATGGGCACATGGGTTTGTGTTGATAGAGTAGATCAGAGGTTGGAACCTTACACTGCTCTTCGTAAGGCTTACATTTGGTATAAGAAGTTCGCTAAGCATCTTTTCCACTTGGCAACCTTTAATGCTTTTGTTGTTTTCAAGGATTCTTGTCCTGAGTCAAAGATGACTTTTGCTAAGTTTCAGGAGTCTGTAATAGGCAGCCTTGTTGTAGTGGAGCAAGCAAGTGTTCCTAGAGTTGGAGTGGTGGAGGATGTGGCTAGATTGAAAGATCTAGACTAGTTATAGTGACTAGGGGTGCACTCCTTAATCTCAACCGTTTTAGTCCTGTTTGTTTTAAGGTGCTGCAGCCGGCAAGAAGTGCCAACTCTTACTAAATATTGATACAAGTTAAAAACCAGTATTAACACTGGGTTGTGCTGCGCACTTTTCACTTGGTAGTAATACCACAATTATAAACACTTTCAATTCACTGTTATTGGAGTTTTATTCCTCCATTGAATCTGATAAAGTTTTTCAAATTCAAAAGAACATTTTTTGAAACAATGTATAATGCTAACAACATAAAGAATGGACTCCTCGAAGCGCGATAAAGTTGAGTTATATGATGTAACTTATCAATCTCGATTTTCGCCATCAATGGGCCGATGAATACAATCAAACTTGTAAACGTAAACAATATACCGATCAGCACTGTTTTAACAAAGTCTAATCCTAAACATTATCCTTTGTTATAAACAATAGCACACTGAAGCAATCTATTGCTGTATTTAGCAGTGACAAATTCTGATAATAACATGATATTCGATGAAAAATAACCCATGCTACAATGAACTTATTAGCATTTTGTCTTAGTGAGATCCATTTAAATGTTAGATGTTTAAGTGTTTGTATATTATTTTTGCTTGGTGAAATATGGCATTTGTGCTTCACAAAAATATAGTTGCTAACTTGCCTACAGAAAACAGGACATGTCAAGTCTATCATTCAACCCTTTGGAAATCAAGGTTTCTAAAAATTTTATCCAATAAACTTCACGTTGGAGCAAATTTTTGGTGTTGTCTAGACACAGGTGTATTTCAACCTTTTCAATGACCTGAAATCTAAGTTGAGAAATTGAATGATTTGCCTCAATCCAATGCATAGCTGGTGCTGAGGTTGGATTTTTTGTCCGTATTCGGATTTTATGCTCTGTAAGTCTAATTTTCACCTTGCGTTCAGTTTTCCCAATATACACTTTGCCACATATATGATATGTAGTATATCACGTTTTTTGTGTTGCAATCACTTGTGTGTCTCAACAGAATTTGTTTTCCTGTAGTTGGATGTAATAATTTGTTTCCTATGATTACATTATTACAGTGTGCACAGTTGTGACATCGCAAAGTTCCTTTCTGTTCCTTAAGTTGACCGGCATGGGTAGAAGTTGACAGTAATTCCTGCTAATTTTTCCCTCTGGTATATGCGTGTAGGGGCAAATCTCTGAATACATTATTAAACTCTGGTTCATTAGTCAATGGTTCCCATTTTGTGTTGATTATTTTCTTTATTGCTGGTGAACTAGTAGGATATTTTGACACATATACTTTCCGGTTAGTCTTTGTCGTCATGTTGGCAATGAATAAATCGTCTAGTTTTTTACTGGCAGCTCTATGTAAACAATCTTTTAAAACCCTATCAGGGTATCCTCTGGCTTTGTATCATTGTTTATACTCCTCTGTTTTCAGAGAACATGTTGTAGGATCAGAGCATATTCTTTTTATCCGGATGAATTGTGAATATGGAAGATTTCTAATAAGGCTTCTGGGATGGAAACTAGAGTGATGTAATGCGTTGTTACGATCTGTAGTTTTAGTATATATTTTAGTATCAAATCCTCCACCATCAGGTTTCTTAGTTATTGTTACATCCAAATATTCTATTTCCCTATCATGAATTTTATGGGTGAATTGAATTCTGGGATTAATCGTATTCAGTGTTTGCACCATGATTTCCAATGATTCTCTGGTGTCAGTCCAAACCAGAAAGATGTCATCTACAAATCTGCTGTACAGTTTGATACTTGACCACCATTTTGGGTTACTCATGAGATGTTGATGTTCAAATAAGGCCATAAAAATATTGGCGTATGCGGGTGCTCCCGAAAAACCCATGGAAGTTCCAGTGAGTTGAGCATAATACTGGTCATCCCATTTGAAATAACTGTTCTGCAAACAGTAATCCAATAGTTGTAATAGCAACACTTTTTCAGTATTGAGGTTTTCTAGTTGAAGTAAGGTCCACTCAGCTGCTTCTAAACCCGCTGCGTGTGGTATAGATGTATAGAGTGCTACCACATAAATTGTACAGAGTAACCAAGATGTTTGTGTTCCAGATTCAATGCTTTGTAACTTCAATAAAAAATCTGTAGTGTCCTTTATATATGATGACCAACCTTGTACAAATTTTTACATATAAAGTGTACGAAAAAGGATCTAGCAGCACAGGTCAGCATGCAACCTTATATTACTCTTTTAAATAATAGGTAAATCTTGAGTTCCCCCTGAACATTCATTTAATATGTTTACTTTATTTTTTCATTTTGCAGACTGGCCCCTGAGGAAGGAACAGTGATTGTTCCGAAATGCATTGGGCATAATTATTAAACAAAGCATGATTTTGTACAAACAATGATGTTGTAACTAAAAATGTATACAATGTGGGTTAATGCGACAAATTGGCATTGTAAATATGTGCATTATACATTGTTTCAAAAAATGTTCTTTTGAATTTGCAAAACTTTATCATATTCAATGGAGGAATACAACTCCAATAACAGTGAATTGAAAGTGTTTATAATTGTGGTATTACTACCAAGTGAACAGTGCACAGCACAACCTAGATTGAAAGATCACCACTTTCCTGATCACATTCCCCCCAAACCCTCCAAAGACTTTCCCAGTAGGAGATGTAGAGTCTGTCGGCGAAGAGGTACGCGGAAGGAGACTTGAATGTACTGCCCTGAGTGTCTTTCTAACCCTGGGCTGTGTGTGCCTGCTTGTTTTAGAGCATGGGTACTCACAAACATTCTCTCGGGGGCCAAATTTACAGTGTGGTTTGTAGCCGAGGGCCGCACCGGTGGGGGCGAGGTCAGAGGGGGAGGGGTGGGGCTAAAGCAACCAAAAAAAATTTGACCATGAGGTTGAACACAGGTCCCTGCAGCAGACGCCTTCGTCCACTGAGACACCAGACCCGGCATACACACATCTCTCTTTCTCCCTCTCCCCCTCCCTCCCCCTCCTTCCCCCTTTCCCTCCCTCTCTCCCCCTCCCTCTCCCTCCCTCCCCCCTCCCTCTCCCTTCCTCTCTCTCTCTCCCTGTCTCTCTCCCTCCGTCTCCCTCCTCCCTCCGTCTCCCTCCTCTCTCTGTCTCCCTCTCTGTCTCCCCCTCTGTCTCCCCCTCTGTCTCCCCCTCTGTCTCCCTCCCTGTCTCCCTCCCTGTCTCCCTCTCTGTCTCCCTCTCTGTCTCCCTCCCTCTGTCTCCCTCCCTCTGTCTCCCTCCCTCTGTCTCCCTCCCTGTCTCCCTCCCTGCCTCCCTCCCTCCGTCTCCCTCCCTCTGTCGCCCTCCCTCTGTCGCCCTCCTCCCTCTGTCGCCCTCCTCCCTCTCTGTCTCCCTCTCTGTCTCTCTGTCTCCCTCTGTCTCTCTCCCTCTGTCTTCCTCCCTGTCTCCCTCTCCCTCCCTCTGTCTCCCTCCCTCCCTCCCTCTGTCACCCTCCATCTCCCTCCCTGTCTCCCTCCCTCTCCCTCTGTCTCTCTCCCTCCGTCTCCCTCCCTCTCCCTTCGTCTCCCTCTGTCTCTCTCCGTCTCTCTCCGTCTCCCTCCCTCCCTCTGTCTCCCTCAGTCTCCCTCCCTCCCTCTGTCTCCCTCCCTCCGTCTCTCTCTCTCTGTCTCCCTCCCTCTATCTCGCCCTGTCTCTCTCCCTCCCTCTGTCTCTCTCCCTCCCTCCCTCCCTCTGTCACCCTCCGTCTCCCTCCGTCTCCCTCTCTGCCTCCCTCTCTGCCTCCCTCTCTCTGTCTCCCTTCCTCTTTCTCCCTCTGCCTCCCTCCCCCTCTGTCTCCCTCCCTCTGTCTCCCCCAGACTGCGCCTCTCTGTCTCCCTCTCTCTGTCACCCTCTGTCTTCCTCTCCCTCCCTCTCCCTCCCTCCGTCACCCTGTGCCATCTCACCTCTGTGTGTGAGACAGCTTCCCAGCGCGCACACACAGCCGCACCCGAATACTTCACAGGTCTTTAAAAGACCATTTACATGTTAATAAAGCTTTGTTGTATTTCACCTCTTAGGCCCCTGCATCTCCACTTTGACAATCACTGGAACCCCCGGCCCCCACAGAGCAGAGTCTCAGAGTCCGGGCTGCTGCACCCGGCCGCGTTTGCTAACACTATTAAAAAAAAAAATTTAAACACAGGTAGGATGACTGCAAGGTCCGCGGGCCGCCAAGGAAGGCTTGCCGGGCTGCTGGTGGCCCGCGGGCCTTACTATGAGTAACCGTGTTTTAGAGTGTACCACACGCAAAATTATTTTTGGGAGCATCCATGAGTGGTAAAGTGAACTGCCTGGTCTCCATTGTTTAATATTTTTTGTTCAGTTTCAAGGTTGGCATTTGTGTAGTGTATTCAGTTTCAGATTTTGTGTTAGTAGATTTGCATCTATTTGCAATTTGTTTGTGTTTTCTTTGTTGTATAAAAAAATCCTAAATGCGATGTCGGTGTGCGTGGACTGGCGCTTGGCTGGCGGGGTGTTTGGAGTGGCACATGGCTGGCGGTGTGCGTGGACTGGCACTTGGCTGGCTGTGTGCATGGACTGGTGATTGGCTGGCTCTGTGCGTGGATTGGCGCTTGCCTGGCTGTGTGCATGGATTGGCACTTGGATGGCTGTGTGCGTGGACTGGTGCTTGGCTATCTGTGTGCATGAACTGGCACTTGGCTGACTGTGTGCGTGGACTAGCGCTTGGCTGGTGGTGTGCGTGGACTGGTGCTTGGCTGGCGGTGTGCATAGACTGGCGCTTAGCTTGCGATGTGTGTGGACTGGCGCTTGGCTGGTGGTGTGCGTGGACTGGCACTCGGCTGGCTGCGTACGTGGACTGGCGCTTGGCTGGCGGTGTGTGAGTACTGACTAGCTGCTGGCCACTACACACACTGCTAGCCAAACGCCACTCCACGCAATCCGTGAGCTGGTGTGGTTGCTGTGTCAGGAATGTGGGTGTGTGAAAGTGATGGGCCCTTAAAAAGCGCTGTCTACTCGTGTGAGTGTTGTAATGTGCTGGGCCCACGGCTGGCGGTGTGAATGGTTTTGTATGTGTCACACGTATGAAAGGTGTATGAATGGCCTGTAAAGAGGTTGGTGCCTTGTCGTGGCTTTACAGCTCACAAGCTGAGAGTCATTGGTTCAGTTTCTCATTCTTTCAATTATTAACAGTGCATTTCATTTTTGTGAAATCTCTGGTTAATACAACTGTATATATTGAACCATCACTCACCCTTGTGCCAAATCCAACCTGTATGTCTGTGTGCTTGAGTAATAGGTGGTTGTGCAGAAATATTTGTCTTTTCTGTCTTTCTCGAGCCGGGTGTACCTTGTACCTTTTTGTAAATGTTGTAATGTGTTGGTTTCATGCCTGGTGGTGTGAATGGTCTTGTGTATATCACGTATGAAAGGTGTGTGAATGGCCTGTAAAGCGGTTGGGGCCTTGACGTAGCTTTACAGCTCATGAGCTGCGAGTCACGGGTTCAGTTTTTTGTCCTTTCAATTATTGACAGTGCACTTCCTTTTTGAGAAATATCTTGTTAATAAAATTTTATATACTGAACCATCACTCGACCTCGTGCCAAATCCAACCAGTATGTGTGTGTGCTTGAGGAATAGATGCCTGTGCAATAATCTTTGTCTTTTTTTGTCTCTCTGCCAAGGTGTACATTCCGTCTAAGAATGACCTACCAACTGTAGATATTGTTGTAAACTAAACACCCATGGGAGTACATGATGATGTCTCTCTTGTGGATCCCAACAAGTTATCTTGCCCACAATGTCCTGCAAACCTCAAATTGTGTCTGTCACATTTTTCTTGCATTATTGTGCCAAAATTTTCACGCTGCAGACAAAAACAAAAAATGTCTTACCCTCCTGCCTTTTTCCAACTATCCCAATAGAAATGGTACCTCACTCGCATGGGTGGGTCAAGGAGCCGCGACAGGCAAGGGCCCAAAACCTAGTGAGGCGACATCAAAATTACCTATCACAAAGTAACCTGGTTTTCAAGTGGGGTCCCATGACGTTTTGGCCTCGGGGTTGGCGGCCATCTAGGGAAACCTACCAAACCTACACATATCTGAAAAGTAGACACCAGGGGGATTCCAGGGAGGTATGGCTTGCGTGGATCCCCCAACATTTTCTTACCCAGAATCCCCTGCAAACCTGACATCTAACTGAAAAATCACTTTTTTCACACATTTTTGTGTGGGAAAGATGTGGCACCACCAGGCTGACACAAATTTCCTTTCACGCAATCTATACCTCCCTGGAATCCCCCGGTTGTCTAGTTTTCAGAAATGTGTGTGTTTGGTAGGTTTCCCTAGGTGGCCGTCGAGCCCTGGGTCAAAAAGTCATGGGACCCCCTTTGCAAAACCAGATTGTTTTGTGATAGGCAATTTTGATGTCGCCTCAGTACGTTTTGGGCCCTTGCCAGTCACGGGTGCTTGGGCCTCCCACTTGAGTAAGGAACCATTTTTATTGGGAGACCTGGGGGAACGCTGGGTGGTAGGAAATTTGTGTCAGCCCCATGATACAACAACTTTCCCACACAAAAATGTGTGGAAAAAGTGATTTTTTTTCAGCTAAATTTCAGTTTTGCAGGGGATTCTGGGTAAGAAAATGTTGGGGATCCACACAAGCCATACCTCCCTGGAATCCCCCCGGTGTCTAGTTTTCAGAAATGTATGGGTTTGGGAGGTTTCCCTAGGTGGCCGCCGAGCCCCGGGTAAAACAGTCATGAGACCCCCTTTGCAAAACCAGGTTTGTTTGTTAGAGGTAATTTTGATGTCGCCTCAATAGGTTTTGGGCCCTTGCCTTTCGTGGGTACATGACCCACCCATGCAACTAAGGTACCATTTTTCTCGAAAGACTTTGGGGAACACGGGGTGGGTGGAATTTTGTGAATCCACGCAGATTCCTGAACTTTCCACCACAAAAATGTGAGGAAAATGTGTTTTTGGGACAATTTTTTAGAGGTTTGCAAGGGATTCTGGGTAACAGAACCTGGTGATAGCCAGTCAAGTCACCCCATCCTGGATTTCCCTGGGTGTCTAGTTTTCAAAAATGTATAGGTTTGCTATGTTTCCCTAGGTGCCGGCAGAGCTAGGGTTAAAAAACTACAGCTAGGCACTTTGCAAAAAAAGGGTCATTTTTCACTGTGAATATGTGGTGTGTCCACGTTGCGTTTTGTGCTGTTTCCCGTTGTGGCGACTAGGCCTACCCACACAAATGAGGTACCATTTTTCTTGAAAGACTTTGGGGAACGTGTGGTTGGTGGAATCATGTGGATCTACGCAGATTCCAGAACTTTACACCACAGAAATGTGAGGAAAATGTGTTTTTTTGGACACTTTTTTAGGTTTGCAAGGGATTCTGGGTAACAGAACCCGGTGAAAGCCAGTTAAGTCACCCCATCCTGGATTCCCCTGGGTGCCTACTTTTGAAAAATGTATAGGTTTGCTATGTTTCCCTAGGTGCTGGCAGACCTAGGGTTCAAAAACTACAGCTAGGCACTTTGCAAAAAAAGGGTAAATTTTAAATGTGAAAATGTAGTGTGCCCATGTTGCGTTTTGCGCCGTTTCCTGTCATGGGCACTAGGCCTACCCACACAAGTGTGGTACCGTTTTTCTTGAAAGAATTTGGAAAATGTGGGGTGGGTCGAATTTTGTGGATCAATGCAGATTCCAGAACTTTCCACCACAGAAATGTGAGGAAAATTAGTTTTTTTGGACATTTTTTTGGGTTTGCAAGGGATTCTGGGTAACAGAACCTGGTGAGAGCCAGTCAAGTCACCCCATCCTGGATCCCCCTGGGTGTCTAGTTTTTAAAAATGTATAGGTTTGCTAGGTTTCCCTAGGTGCTGGCAGAGCTAGGGTTAAAAAACTACAGCTAGGCACTTTGCAAAAAAAGGGTCATTTTTCACTGTGAAATTGTGGTGTGTTCAAGTTGCGTTTTGGGCCGTTTCCTGTCGCGGGCACTGGGCCTACCCACACAAGTGACGTACCGTTTTTCTCAAAAGACTTTGGGGAACGCAGGGTGGGTAGGAATTTGGGTATCTACGCAGATTCCAGAACTTTCCACCACAAAAATGTGAGGAAAATTTGTTTTTTTGGACAATTCTTTAGGTTTGGAAGGGATTCTGGGTAACAGAACCTGGTGAAAGCCAGTCAAGTCACCCCATCCTGGATTTCACTGGGTGTCTATTTTTCAAAAATGTATAGGTTTGCTAGGTTTCCCTAGGTTCCGGCAGACATAGGGTTCAAAAACTACAGCTGGGCACTTTGCAAAAAAAGGGTCATTTTTCACTGTGAAATTGTGGTGTGTTTAAGTTGCGTTTTGGGCCGTTTCCTGTCGCGGGCACTGGGCCTAACCACACAAGTGACGTACCGTTTTTCTCGAAAGACTTTGGGGAACGCAGGGTGGGTAGAAATTTGTGTATCTACGCAGATTCCAGAACTTTCCACCACAAAAATGTGAGGAAAATTTGTTTTTTTGGACAATTCTTTAGGTTTGGAAGAGATTCTGGGTAACAGAACCTGGTGAAAGCCAGTCAAGTCACCCCATCCTGGATTTCACTGGGTGTCTAGTTTTAAAAAATGTATAGGTTTGCTAGGTTTCCCTAGGTTCCGGCAGAGCTAGGGTTCAAAAACTACAGCTGGGCACTTTGCAAAAAAAGGGTAATTTTTCACTGTGAAAATGTGGTGTATCCACATTGCGTTTTGAGCCGTGTCCTGTCGCGGGCACTAGGCCTACCCACACAAGTGAGGTACCATTTTTATCGGGAGACTTAGGGTAACACAGAATTGTAGAGTAACTGTTATTACCTATTGACTTTTGATGCATTTCTGCCTTCCAAATGAAAGACAATGAGTAAAAAAGAAGTCATTTTGAAAAATGACCTATAATTCTCATGCTAGTATGGGTACTCCCAATTTCAGAAATGTGCAAATAACTACTGTTTCTAAACTCTATATTTTTTCACAATTTCCGAAATACATAGGTGTCTTTCATACCGATTTTTCCATTTATACATTTTCCCAAAATAATTGCTACATACCGGGTACATAATAAAAAAACATTGCAAGACGCTGCTCAGTTATTGGCTCTGGGTTCGTCTGGTTCATAGTGAACCTACAAGTCCTATATATCGCCACAGGGGAACAACCTTTACAACGCAACTTTTACAACGCACTACACTTACAACGCATTTTTTACAACGCAAAATCCATTACAACGCATTCCATTACAACGCATGCACTTACAACGCATTTTTAAAAACTACCTTTACAACGCATTCCATTACAACGCATACTACCTTTACAACGCATACCATTACAACGCATAATATTACACTACACTATCCAACACTTACCCTACTGTTGCACCCCCTGGAGTTAGAATAGTAATTTTTACCCCTATACTATCCAACACTTACCCTACTGTTGCACCCCCTGGAGTTAGAATAGTAATTTTTACCCCTATACTATCCAACACTTACCCTACTGTTGCACCCCCTGGAGTTAGAATAGCAATTTTTACCCCTATACTATCCAACACTTACCCTACTGTTGCACCCCCTGGAGTTAGAATAGTAATTTTTACCCCTATACTATTCAACACTTACCCTACTGTTGCACCCCCTGGAGTTAGAATAGTAATTTTTACCCCTATACTATCCAACACTTACCCTACTGTTGCACCCCCTGGAGTTAGAATAGTAATTTTTACCCCTATACTATCCAACACTTACCCTACTGTTGCACCCCCTGGAGTTAGAATAGCAATTTTTACCCCTATACTATCTAATACTTACCTTAAATGCAATTTAATATTATGCGTTATAATGGTATGCGTTGTAAAGGTAGTATGCGTTGTAATGGAATGCGTTGTAAAGGTAGTTTTTAAAAATGCGTTGTAGTGTCATGCTATGTAATGGAATGCGTTGTAATGGATTTTGCGTTGTAAAAACTGCGTTGTAAGTGCATGCGTTGTAAAAGTGTGCGTTGTAACGACATACATCCATCGCCACAACCAGAAAGGTCCAGCGGATGTAACGGTATATTGCTTTCAAATAGCTGTCATAATTACAAGAAGTTACAGGTGAAATCGTTGATACAAATGTCTGTTTTTTTCAACTAATTTTCAATTTTTCCTATATTTAACTGTTTGTTTCTATAAAGAAAACCTAAAGGATCTATACAAATGACCCCTTGCTAAATTCAGAACTGTGTCTACTTTGCAGAAATGAATAGCTTTCTAAGATCCATTATTGCTTTCATACCCATTTCTACCATTAACTGGAAGGAGGTTGAAAGCACAAAAAATAGCAAAAATAGGCTATGTCCCAGAAAAATGCCAAAACTGTGTAAAAAATTTTGGTTTTCTGACAAAGGTCTGCTTGTCCCTGAAAGCTGGGAAGATGGTGATTTCAGCACCACAACCCCTTTTTTGATACCATTTGCAGGGGAAAAAACAGACGCTTTCTTCTGTAGCCCTTTATTCACATTTTTCCCGAAAAAAAACAATATTTAGCTGTATTTTGGCTAATTTCTGGGTCGTCTCCAGGGGAATCCACAAACCCTGGTTACCTTTAGAATCCCCATGATGTTGGAAAAAAGTTACAGGGGCCTAAGCGCGAACTACCCCAAATAACCAAAAAAAAGTCTTAGCACAGGAGGGGAAAGGGCCTAGCAGCGAAGGGGTTAAAGGATTTCCCTTCCTCTACAATGCTCACCTGGCATGGCGTCATGCCGTAACTTCTCCATGAGTGAGAAGTGAGAAGTGTGAGCACACGCACATCGATGTGCCTGCTGTCACTGCAGTCTGGAAAAAACGGACCGCCTGTGCCAGGGCACATAACAGAGCCCGATAGAGACCCGTTTGAGGACCCCTTTAAAAAACTGCCGGTGCTCAGCACCGGTGAGACCCGGCCCACTTAAAGCCCTACCTCTACATACTGGTGTTATTTAGTTTCTGGCTCGACAATGGTGTTATGTGTACCTGGCCGCTTCGAGCACAGCAGTGGTGCTTTACACACACCACTGAGGTGTTTTACGTGCCTGCGTGATGTGATTTCTAAGGTGGCAGTGATGTTTTACGCAAAGAAGAAGAAACTTGTCACGGCATCAGAGTAATATCTGTAGCCATTGGTTAATAGTAGTGGCTGAGCTCTGGGCCTGTAGTAAACAGCGCCGACCCTAGCATCCTGTACAACATCCCTGGCACAATAAGCAGCCCGGATAAAGTGCGCTGCACAATGACCAGCGCTGGCCTTGTTGAGCATCGGTGATCACTCCTGATTGGCTGGCAGTCCTAGAAGTACTCTGGCTGACTTAAGCAGCATTCCTGCTAGGCTTAATATTTACATTCAATTTGTTAGCAGCACAGAAGATTTGTCTGGATCCCTCTGGCACTGTGTCCTGGCACCTATTTTAAAACTTATTTTATTTATCTTAGCACGCAATACTATATCGGACTGTTTGGACTGAGGGACACTGTGAATGAGGTAAGCACTGCATCTCCTTTGGCACAAATATTTTCCTGGTTTGCAGCCACCTTTTCATACCCGGATCACAAATTCTTTTTGCACACCGCATGGTTATCTACATTTGAGAGCTACTTTTCCTGGAGAGCCCGAAGTATGTAATTAGTTCTTCAGAACTCATTTTAAATCCTATGGGGCATATCAACAACAACCGGCGATAATTATCGCTGAGCGCACTTAGCGCTCGGATAATTATCGCCGGCTAGCGCCGATTTTTATCGCTGAGATAGCGTGCTATTAGCAACGCTTATCTCAATAGCGATAAAAATCCTCACGCTAAGTGGCTAACGTGAGATTATCGCTGGAAACCCAGCGATAATCTCATGTTAGCTTGTTGATAGGGACAGACAAACTTAGCCATGATATCCTCCTTCCATAGGATATCATGGCTAAGTCAGAAAAATACCAGACGTAAAAAAGCAGCGTTAACCGCGGTTAGCGCTGCTTTTTTTGTCTCTAACAGGGTTAGCGATATTCTTGATAATAGGAGAAATGTCGCTTAGCGACATTTCTCCTATTATTTTACTCTGAAACGCCCCCTTTGCATCTCATTAGAGATGCAAGGGGAAGCGTAGAGTAAAAGGGTGCTAACATGCGAATTTGCATGTTAGCACCCTGTTGTTGATAGGGTGCTAGTTTTATCTCTGCTTTTTTGGCTTTTAAAGCCAAAAAAGCAGAGATAAAGCCCTTGTTGATATGCCCATATGTTTTTTAGCCACTATATTTGAAAAATGGTGCTGTAAAATGCACTGCTGGGCTCATTTCTTTTTAAAATCGAACTAAGAAAACCTATCCCAAATCTCCCTGACAGCGTGAAGTTTACTCGCCTTGTAAAGACCATCTGGTGTGAACATTTTGCCAGGGCTTAATTTGGTTCCCAGTCCGGTCCAGTATAAAGTAATTCACTTGTGACATCTACCCCAGAAAATAGATCTTTCATGGATGGAAAATGCCAGTCACTCCTTTCCGTGGTACTGGCTGGAGGTGGGAGTATATGTTTGTTTAGACATGGATTAGGGCGGGTTTATCAGATGAGCCAAGGCCCTGTCAGGAACACACTGGAGCACACTCATCAGGTGAGCTCACCCACAGAGCCACCTGGACAAAGAGGAACAAAGCCACAAGGAGGAGGGACACGCACTGAGGGAGTCGGGGAGGAAGGTGACTCACCTGGACGAGCCCTGGCTGCTGAAAGGACTTCAGTCCCCAGTGCTCTGCAGCGACTGTACAACCATACCAGACACGTTGGCGCTCTAGCATCAATGGCTTCCTAGGAGGCGCCTTCTTACATGGGAGTGACGTGTGCCCGCCTGCCTCTGCCTGGACTTGAGTGCTGTCTGAGACTGCGGAAACGTGCTTTTTATGTATTTTCCACAGGCTTCCTTTTATGCAGTAGCAGACAACCTCGGTCTCCACCAGCAGCACGAAAAGAAGTGGACGCAGGTTCCTAGCACCCAGACACCCTCTATTCTGCCACTGACTGCACGTACCGCCATCAGCGAGCCAAATGTGGGCCAAAGTCAGCCATGATTTGACGAGAATCTGAGAGGCAGTGACTGTTCTATGCAGTTTCCCCCTGTAACGAGTCAGACATTCTCTGAAGAGAGCTTGGGTACCCCCAGGGCACAAGTTCTAAAAAACATAAGTGCGGGGACTAACCTAGTTAATCAGTATGCAAGTGACATCACGAGCGCGTGACATGGCGCGTGACATCACGGTGCCTGACATCACAGGAAGTAGCATCATAAGAAGTGACATCAGATCTTAAGCCCACACATATATGTTTAACATGTCTATCATGAGTACATTAGAGCAAATTTCGAGTATACAGGGAAACCCTCCTCATTTAGGCAGAAGATTCACACTTTTGTAAGCTACACATAAAACTGTGTTGCCTTTTGACAGCGTAAACTTCCTCTACCCATAGTGTTTTACAAGAAAAAATTGTGCTATTTAAATTATTGCAACGCCTACTCATGGTGGTAAGTACTATATAAATACTATGGGGCAGATTTATAATAACTGACGCATCCCTGCATATCAGCAGGGATGCGCCAGTTATTTTGCGCCCCAGCTCCGCCATCATGGATGCGCCGCATTTATAATGCGGCGCACCATGGGGCAAAAATGGCACAGATGCGTGACGCATTGCTGGAGTTGCGTCGCAAGCGCGACGCAGCTCCAGCAAGGCTCTGGGGTGCCCTATCTGCACAATGCTGCGTCAATCCTTACGCCTGCTTCAAGCAGGCGCAGGGTTTTGACGCAGCATGGGCTCAACAGTGACTGAGTGAAATCTTGTAGATTTCACTCAGCCACTTTTAGGAGGCGTTCCTGCGCCGGAACGCCCCCCCCCCCCCGCGCCGGAACGCCTATATGTGGCGCAGAGCTTCACAACGTGACGCATCTCCCAGATGCGTCACGTTATGAATACCCCGCACCATGGCGCAGGATTTGCGCCGCCGCTGCGTCACAAAAGTGACGCAACGGCGGCGTAAATGAGGCGCAAGGGCTTCATAAATCTGCCCCTATTTATTTTGTGAAAGTGCTGGGAAAGACCAACACATCTGACATTCTTGCAGTGCATGCATATCTCCTAAACAGGGACTGAACAAAGTGAAAAGCTGCCTCTCTTAAGTATAGCTCACCAGTACCGCCTACAGACTAATAGTGTGCCCCTGCAGAGTACGGCTTATGTTGAACCTGCACTGTGCATATGTTATCACACTGTATGCGGTCCAATCCCGGGTGTCTGGTTGTGTCCTACATTGTAGTCAAACCTGAACATTAATGAATAGGTAGCCACAACCAATTGAACCTAGCATCGACACCGAATCCATTTAGCGCCTAACTGCAATTCGCGCTGCGACCTGCGAAAAGCACTAGAGAGATGAACAGATGCCCAATAAATTGCACAAAGACACAGAGGCAGCATGCCAGAGTCGAACACGCGTACACTATATTTCACAAGGATTTAATCTGTGCATGCCCACTTTGTGCAGCAGACGGTGACTTGGAAGCATTAATAAACGTGCACCACACACGACAAACTGCAATCGAATATGTGTACACGGTTATTTATGGTCTCTGATGTCAGGACAACACACAATCTCATGAGTATTAAATCAGCAGACATTTTTAATCAGGGTGCCTGGGGAGCACAGCACAACTCTAAACGTCACTGCTTTGTGTAGCTCGGTCAAAATAGCATTTTTACATGAGGGGCGGAGATATGGTTATGGTTATCGTTTTATACAACATAAATGAGAGGATGTGGTCCTTCAGCTAGGCTGCTGACTTTGGTGTTGGAAACCAGAGTTCGAGCCTCGAGGTCGCGTCCGCGTCCTGTGATTCTGGGCAAATCACTTCATCTCCCTGTGCCTGAATGTGTAATGTAAATACGGTGCTCATGTAAAGGGCTCCAATACCTTCGGGTCGAGTTCGCGCTATATTAAATATGCAAAAAATAAAAGGCATTTATAGAAAAGAACATGTTTACTTTCTAAGTTCTAGGGTGAATCCAAAGTGATCATCAAAAGCAGGGCTGTATTTCTTAAAGAATGCAATAAGTGGCCTATATTTAACCGGTAATTTTGTTGATTAAATCGCTTCGAGCTTTTAAAAAATATTTTATATGTATTTCCATTCACTTAGGTTCCCCAAAGATTTTAAAGACATCGGTATCCGCGTGAATGGCTCACAGAAAGACCCAGTATCCTCAATTTCGTGACTTGAATTGTATCCGTTTTCATTTAAAGTTTCTAGGCGCCACAATTCTCACAACACTCACTCACTCGTCACCAGGACATTCCAAACTCAAACAGGCACAGGTGGCTCAGTCGATGTATAGCCCAATTGTTGCTCCAGGTGAAGTTGTGTTTGGCTAGAAGGAGGCCCAGGTCAGGCATGTGAGCGCCCTCTCGGCAGGGTACTGGCGACTCAAGCAGTCAGCCCTTCATCGTCATTGACTAAGCGCTGACCTTTCCCTCGCAGGCTTTTATTTTACTGCTGAGCTCCTTCCCTGTGTGCTCATTCTTAAGTACCACCTTGTCGGTCTGTCACCACCACCCTGACTCCATTGATTGAGGTGGGTAATTTCTTTCAGCTTGGTCCATTGTGTCGACAAGTCTGCCCATACAGTCTGCGGATCCACCCCTGCATGTCTGAGTTAACTACTGCACCTAGAGGTTTCCAGTCCCTGGTGCTTGACCGGCCTGTAACCTCGTTCTTGTTCCTCTTTATGACTGTTCATTTTCAGAGCCCACACTTGGCATGACTACAGTAACCGTGCAACAGCCAGCGTACCTGTTACTACATTCAACATAGCGGCAGCCATTCATTGCTGCGGTCTACTCTAATTTACTCTACCCTCCACATACAATGGGCTGTAAGCAGATATACTTACTGACTGAAACTAATTTGTTTCCCAGGAATCCAAGAAAGCTAATATATTCTGTGAATGTGAACACCTAAAAGGTCCTGCTACAGAATCACAAATATAACACACAATCATAAAACTAGGACTGTCTGGATTTTGAGTCTATTGGACACATCTATATTTTTCTTTGATATATATATATATATATATTATCTACTGGCGCTTGCCAGTAGATAGTTATAGTTACAACCTAGTTTCCATAGGAAATCTCAAAATTCTATTTTGAATAACTTTGGCGCCGGTTGACGAATCCTCGCGAAATTTTCAAAACAAATGGGGCGCTCCGTTCAGCTCCTACCCTGAAAGTCTCGGGGTGATTCGTCAAGCGGGGGCTGAGAAAAAGGGGGGGGGTCCCAAAACGTGTTTTCCCCATGCATTTTTCCATAGGACCTTTAGTCGCAGCTACAGCCCGTACGGCTGAACAGAATTACGTGGAATTTGGCAGAGAGGTAGCCATAAGGTCAAGGAAGTGCCTTTTGCAGGTCTGGTGTAAATCTGTTCAGTATTTGAGAAAATAGCATTTAAAAGCATATCAATATCTATACGCACGCACCATGCGCGCACCCTGCCGTGCGCGAGCGCAATTCTGATTGGTTGTTAGATGTCGGTAAACATTCGAATCGGTCGAAACCAGGAAGTGTCGGCCGCCATTTTGTCTCTCGCAGTCTGAGGGGGTGAAAAAAAAAGGTGGATAACGTGAAAAGGGGGCAGAGTGGACAGTTCCTAACCCCCTAGCCTTGGTCAGGGGGTCACAGAAGGACCCCCAAGGGAGAAAAAAACAATTATTATTTTTTTTTTTAAATTGCGAGGTGCGCGCACCGCACGCGCACGTCACGCACTGCGAACCGTTGGTGCTCGGTGCGAGAAGCGCGACCGCAATCCTCTGCTGATGACGTCAGATATTACATCACTGATGACATATGTGTCTTTATGAAAAATAAATATTTCTAATATATGTATAGCTAAAGATTAATGGAAGAAGACATGGGTAAATAAGTGTCTAAATACAGTGATGTAATATCTGACGTCATCAGCAAAGGATTGCGGTCGCGTGAGTTATAGTTGCCTGCACTAACTATAACGGGGGGATTTTATTGGTTTTTTATGAGTGAAATGTCCAGCTAACTATAACATGTGTGAAACCTATGGTTTTTTAAGTGATATATATATATATATATATATCTTGAATATCTGCTCCTTTCCATTTTAATCCTTCGCTGAAAGCAGACGCGGGCCACAATTTTGGTGCAAAGAGTGTAACTCCTTTATTAATCGGCCATTACGTGTTTTGGTCCGTCCGGATCTTGATCACATGACATTTATATAATAACATTTGGACATATAAAGATGTATCAAATAAATGTGCAGAGCACCACCACAGTGAGAAGTGAAAGGTCTGTCACTCTAGCGGTTCCGTTAGAGTAGGATAACCTTCAATACACATAAGGTAGGTAAAGAAAGTTGATGATTCCAATTGTTTTTATTCCATATTCTTGTGCATATAAAATTCGAAAAAACAGGCAACACATGTTTCGTCGCAGTTTTAAAAACGCAGTTTTTTAAAGAAGAAATTGAATAAAGAATCTTGAAATCAGACCTGCTGCTTGGACTAATATTGTTTGAAATACATAATGTTCATGTGGTGTGCTGGATCATAGTGTTTTGCTTATGTTCATTTTGGAGGTTTAGAGGTATTGAACCTCAGATCCCTAGCACCCCAAGAAAGCAATACAAATTTTGACCCCACTAAAGGATAGGTGCAGACAGGATTGCCTCATACCTCATTTTGTGTTTGACATGTTTCGTCGCACTCGATGATTTTTGTGAATCTCTGAATGGTATATCTCATTTGTTCGAAGGAAGGTTCAAAGATACCCGAATCCTGGCCCTCGGAGTCCCGGAGGCAGTAGAAAGGAAGCTCTTATTTAAAAGTATATCTGTAAATGTAGTCAAGCACAACAGCATCCAATTACAAGTCCAGGTCTCTGTAGCATGATACATAGGAAATCACCGAATGCCCATTCAAAACTCCGCTTCAAAGTATACATATAAAGATGTGGAAATAAAATGGACGGACAAAAAAATCCAGTTGTTTGTTCTAGTTTATAATATATATAGGTATCTCAAAAAACTTTAACTCATGGTTTAAGGTAACTATAACTTGCGCTCCTGCCATCCACACTTTTCTCATCAATAATTTTCTTCCAAATGTTGCAGTGATATTATCAATGATGTCATAGAAGATGTCATGACGGAGGTAGTATGTGGGGTTAGTAGCAGAACATGGCAAAGAAGTGAGTTATAGTTACCTTAGGGCACGAGTTATAGTTTCTTGAAATAACTATAATTATAACTGCTGTATTTCTATGGCTGTATGTGTTTAAAATCTGAACCTAACTATAACGTTCTTGTAACCTTTAGTTTTTTGTAATTTTCTAGTTTAAAAAAAATTCTATTTCCTAACTATAACGTCCCTGTAACCTTTGGTTTTTTTGAGTGAATGTATCTTTTTTTAAATGTAAAGTAATTTTTAATTCCCAAATGTTAGTCCAAATACTTCTGTGCACGGCCTTTACCATGCGCAATGGAGGGGTTGTCCACAAGGCCTGACCTGTGTGACCAACCCCCGCATACTAACAACCCCATGCTGGGCATGGCCTTTGGCCGTGTGCAGTGAGGGGGTTGGCCACAGCAGCAAACTTGCGGGTCCCTGGGTGTCTAAGTGGTCGTGTGGGTCTGTGAGTGGGTGTGTCGCAAGCTATATGAGTGTTTACGTGTCGGCTGTTGTCTGTTTCTGAAGAAAGAATTTGTGAAATATGAATGTATTGAAGAATACATAATCAGCCACACCTGCAATAAAGTGAACTATTGTTCAAAATAAGTCCTGATTGTTTGGACTATGTACCATTCTCTATTACTGTTTGAGTGCTTTGGTTTCCATCTTTATAAAATGTGTATGTGGGTGTGTAAGCGTCTTAGTGGGTGAGTGAGTGTCTGTGTGGGTCTGTGAGTGGATGTTTGCTTGGTTTACTAGGTCTGTAAGTGGGTGTGTGAGTGGCTGTATGAGTGTGTAAATGGGTGTGGGAATGATTTTTGGGTCTCTGACTTGGTGTGTGAGTGGCAGTATGGGTATCTTAGTTGGTGTGTGAGTGGTTTTCTGGCTCTCTGACTAGGTGTGTGAGTGGCTGTATGGGTGTGTGAGTGATTGTGTGGGTGTGTAAGTGGGTGTGTGAGTGTGTGGGTGGGTGGGTGTGTGAGTGCCTGTGTTGGTCTGGAAGTGGGTGCCTGAGTGGTTGTATCAGCGATTGTATGGGTGGCTATATCAGTGTGTAAATATGTGTGTGAGTGGGTTTCTGGGTCTCTGACGGGGTGTGTGGGTGCTTGTGTTGGTCTGTGATTGGGTGTGTGAGTGACTCTCTGAGTCTCTGTATGGCTGTATCAGTGACTGTATGAGTGTGTGAAAGGGTGTGTGAGTGGCTGTATGGATGTGTGACTGGGTGTGATTGTCTGTATCGGTGTGTGAGTGGGTGTGTGAGTGGTTTTCTGGCTTTTTAGGGGGGGTGTGAGTGGCTGTATGGGTATGTGAGTGAGTGTGTAAGTGATTGGGTGGGTCTCCGAGTGGTGTGTGAAAGGCTGTATGGGTGTAAGAGTCAGTGTGTCTGTTTTTCTGTATGGGTGTTTTGAGTGTATATGTGAGTGCCTGTTTGGGTCTGTTGATGGGTGTGTGAGGGGTTCTCTAGGTCTCTGAGTGGATGTATCAGTGACTGTATGGGTGTGTGACAGGGTGTGTGAGTGAATGTATGGGTGTGTGAGTGGGTGTATGGATGTGTGAGTGGGTGTGTGAGTGGTTGTATGGGTGTTTGAGTGGGCCTGTGAGTGAATATATGTGTTTTTTCAATTTGGATCTGGATCCATGGATCCATCTCAGATTCACATGGGTGCCCATTGCTGAGTATGGCAGTGGATCTACGGATCCTTGCCATTGCAAAAAAAAAATTCTCACAATTTATTCCTCATGAGAGCTCCCTCGCAGACTCCTCCATCTGTCCCATGAGGTCAGGATACCTCTATCTTGACCCCTTATATCCTATTTCTACTTCATTCCCTCCCCCTAGAAACAATCTCCTGATTCACACAATGGCAGCCGCAATTTTTCTTCAGGTTACGGCCAGCCAATCAGGGGATTGCTGTTGGCGCTTTTACCCGGGAATCCACCGCCGTGGTTCTGCTGTGGATCTGCATCTTTCGATAGACATAAAACCTTTTTCTTTAATAACTCTAAACTACTCAACAGATTTACACCAAATTACAAAAAGCACTCTTTTTGGACCAAGATCTAGCTTTCTGCCAAATGTGGGTAATTCTGTTCAGCGGTTCGGTCTGTAGTTATGTTTAAAATACCTATGGGAAATTGCATGGGGAAAATGTGTTTTGGGACACCCCCTTTTTCTCAGCCCCCACTTAATGAATCATCCTGAAATTTTCCAGACAGCAACTGAAGTGACTGTCACACTTGTTTTGAAAATTTCGTGAAGATTTGTCAAACAGCACCAAACTTTTTAGCAAAACAAAAACCCTTTTACTACGGAAACTAGGTCCTAATTATAACTACCTGCTGGCGGGCGCCAGTTAAATAAATAAAAAAAATATATATATTTATATATATATATGTCGAAGGCTCAGGCTGAAACGTGTATGTCTCTTTCTGCACTGTCGGTGGCTTGAAATGAAATAAAAGGACTTACTTTGAACCTGCAGTAACCTGGCAGTGCTGTTTCTCTTCCACGCCCTTGGAATGGGGGGCTGTCAGTGGTGGAGAAACTATATTACCTACTGGCGGTCGCCAGTAGGTAGTTATAGTTAGGACCACGTTTCCATAGGAAAACCTCAACATTCTATTTTGAATAACTTTGGCGCCGGTCGACGAATCCTCGCGAATTTCTCAAAATAGGTGGGGCGCTACGCTCCGCTCCTACCCTGAAAGTTTCGGGGGGATCCGTCAAGCGGGGGCTGAGATAAAAGGGGGGTCCCAAAACGCGTTTTTCCCATGCATTTTTCCATAGGACCTTTAGAACGAGCTACAGCCCGAACGGCTGAACAGAATTACTCGAAATTTGGCAGAGAGGTAGTCCCTAGGTCAAGGAAGTGCCTTTTGTAGGTTTGGTGTAAATCTGTTCAGTAGATTCTGAGAAAATAGCCTTTAAATCAATATATATATCTGAGCCAGCTTACGGTACGCTTACGGTACGCTTACCGTAAGCGTACGGTGGCGTGCGCGAGCGCGATTCTGATTGGCTCTTAGATCTTAGTAAACATTCGAATCGGCCGAAACCAGGAAGCGGCGGCCGCCATTTTGTGTATTTCACTCTGAAAAAAAAGAGTGAAAACAAGGAAAGGGGGCAATGAGGAGAGTTACAGACCCCCTAACAATTGTAAGGGGGTCAAAGAAGGACAGAAAAGTACAAAAAAAACATTTATTGATTTTAAAAAAAATCACGGGGTACGCTTACGGTAAGCGTACGGTAAAAAAAAAAAAATAATAAATAAATGAAAATCAGATTTAAGAGTTTAGAAATTAAGGAGCTCTAAAAAGAGCTGTTGTGTTTATGAAGTCATTTTTTTAGTGGTACCTACAAGTAAGTACCGATGCAGAGTCTAAGGTTCAAGAGGAAGACTCTGTTCCCTTCATCATTGAAGTGCACACCATCTCCTCTATAAATGTCTTGCATGTCATAACGCAAGTTGTTGTGGTAAATGGCACCCATACCATAGTCATGGAGGAAAGCAGAAACAGATTTGTTGACGTGCTTTCTTGCTTTGTCAATCTGTGGACAGAAATGATTGGACCAGTTCCATTTTTGCCTTTGGCATATGTTGGAAAACACAAAGGCAGTTTTAGGGAAAAGTGTAAACAGTTGTGCAAAGGTGTCCTTCATAAGCATTTCCAGACCTACCCCAGTCAAAGTGCCTAGGTCATTGCCACCACAGTGCACTATTATGAGGTCAGGGTGTTGGATTTGAATGAAGGATTTCACCAATGGCATCAATTGGTGCCACTTTAACCCTCTCTGGCCAATCCATTTAATGTCTACATTTGGCAAAGCAAGGTCTCTCACCATATCTGTTTTCTCTGCAAACTTTTCACTCCAGAAGACATAGCTGTGCCCTACAATCCACACTGTGAACATCTTCAAAGGAGAACTGGATGCACTCAGGAGGTGTCTTTCAGTAGAATGGCAATATGAAAAGAAAGACAGTTTGGAAATGGAGGCATACATATTTTTTTAAAACAAAAAGAACTGATTGGCTGTTTCATACCATTCCAGAATAAAAACTAGGCTGTATGTGAAAATTAATAGAAGCATGTTTTGTATTGGTACAAAAAAATGTGTAACCAAAGAACAGTACTATGGATTTGCTGTTAGGTTTGAAAAGTCAAGCACTCTTGCTCTGTGGAATTGAAACATTGTGTGTCGAACTTCTGACCTAACTGCACACAGCAGTGTTCCATGAGCTGTTGCTATGGTAGCAGGCAGAAGTCAAGTTGGGGGAAGGGTACTAGGCAGAAGTCAAGTTGGGGGAAGGGTACTTTTGGAAAAGGGTTCGTTTTCAACCAATAGAAATGTGTGATTACATGTGAAAAAAAGGGGGAAGCACTGAGATTTGAAACTTACATGTATATGTGTGGAAAAATAGAGGGAAAGTTTGCCATTATCTGGTTCTGCTGAGAGGAGAGAGGTGAACACAACAGAGATCCTGGCTCTGATAATCTGCTGTTTGAGTGTCACATTTCTTTCACAACTAACTAATTTTAAAGGTGAGTTTACAGTTTGAGAGGGTATGTATGTGGTAACTTAAGAAATGAATAATAGAAATGGGAATTGTTTTTGTTGTAGTTACACATGGTGGTTTCATAATGTGTCAGTGTGTAAAAGTGATTTACACTTGCCCCTGAAAAAAAAAAGAGCAGTAAGTGTGCTTTCAAATTGGCAAAGAAATTTCGTTTTGGGACTAATGTGAAAACATGACTCTGTGTGCATAGAAGAATTATAGGCAGAGATTTATTGCGTCTTGCTCTGGTGATTTCACAGTTGCATTAGATGGAAAGGGGGAGCGAATTTTTGGGGGAATAAGCAGAGGCTTAGCACACACCCATGTCCTTGCCGTGTATAGTCATGCATAGTATTTACAAGCCAGTGGGGTTTTCAGGTTTAAGTCTGTAATGCAAATACATTCAGCATCACTAAGGCTGGTTGCCCTTGGTGGAGTGTAGGCAGTCACAGAGAATGCACATGGTGGTGGTCTGAAAAAAAAACAGCTTGGACACGTGCAATTAAATAAATCAAAAATAGTGGTTTCATAATGTGTCAGTCTGTAAAAGTGATTTCCAATTGTTAAAAGAGGCAAAAATATTTTTTGGAAAAAAATGTAAATATGTGTACTGTATTATAAATTGTTATAAAAATATTAATACTTTTTTCTTTTTTTTCAGATCGATATAGAAAATTTTCGAAAACTACAACCATTTTAAAAACTATTTTTTAAAAAAACAAATGAATAAATATTTTTTTGAGTGAGTATGGTAAGTCAATGTAATGTGATAAATGATTTTTAGTGTTTTTTTTTAAAAAAATAAAAAAAAGGTACGCTTACCGTACGCGTACGGTAAAAAAAAAATAAAAAAAAGTTTTTAAAAACATATGTAAAAAAAAGATGAAAGATAAGGTTGGCTCTTAAAAGAGCCGTTGTGTTCATGCAGGGACAGAGGAAAGAAAGATTGGGAATATTAGACGGTACGACAAGTGTGCTGATCTATTTTATTGTTCACTAGGGAAATACTGGTCTCCCTATAAGTAATTAGATCATGACAAGTGGCGCACCGTACTTCAACCCTCGCAAACCGAGGGTTCATTTCCAGAGGGCCAGCAAAAGGAGATTCTCCCCCCACAGATGAAGGGCTCACCTGACCTGCAGAGGAAGGAGTCAGCCCTGCAGATGATGGTCCAGGCTGAGCTGCTGTGGATGTACTGGCTCGTCTTTCTGAAGAGTTACCTCCAAAAAGATGACCATGTGTCCTTTTGTGTACATCCTTGAGGTGTCTGATCATGGTATGATTCCCAAAGGAATACTTCCTGTCAGGATTACCTCTAGAAAGTACACGCTGACACAGCCTGCAAGTAACTAAGGGTGCATTCACCTTTTGCTGGCCTTCTGGAAAAGTAAAATAATCCCAAACATAAGAAGGCTTTACTTTCCTCGCTCTCTGCCTCAAGACAGTGCTGCTGGTGCTAGCCTCACTCTCAGAAGGGCTCTGCTGTTCTGCCATCGTATCCCAAAGACAAACCAGCTCCTTCTTCCAAGGGATCACAAGCAGAAATGAGGGGAATGGGTGTGGTGTAGGAGAGTTCTAGAACTGAAAGTACTTTCAACCAATCAAAAGTTGTGTTTCATGATCACATGACCTACCGTACGCTTACGGTACGCTTACGGTACGCTTACGGCAAAAAGTACGCATGCGCGTAAAAAAGACACGCGCTTCCGCGCATGCGCATAACAGTCACTCCCCGGCACTTCCGCGTAACGTGCGCGTGTGGCGTAAGCGCGCACGCGTCCCACGCGCAGTACGCGCGGCTACGCAAAGTACGTAACTATACGCAAGCAGCGTAGATAGATTACGGACGTTGCGTAAACCGTACGCTTACCGTGAGCTTACGGTACGCGTACTATAAAAAAAAAAAAAAAAAAAAAAAAAAATCTGGAAATAAATTTTACATGTTTATTTTAAAAAATATATATAAAAAAAATATTTAAGGATTTTAAAAATTTAAGCATAGTCTTTATAAAAGGTAAGAAAATTAAATTAAAAATATGTTTGAAAAAAATGAAGAATAAAAAAAAAAAATAGCATTTAAAAAACCTTGCAAATTCACTGAAAAAACCATGGGTTTCACACACGTTATAGTTAGGAATTAGCATTTAAAAAACCTTGCAAATTCACTGAAAAAACCATGGGTTTCACACACGTTATAGTTAGGAATTAGCATTTAAAAAACCTTAGAAATTCACTGAAAAAACCATAGGTTTCACACACGTTATAGTTAGGAATTAGCATTTAAAAAACCTTAGAAATTCAGTGAAAAAACCATAGGTTTCACACATGTTATAGTTAGCTGGACATTTTACTCGTAAAAAACCAATGAAATTGCCCTGTTATAGTTAGTTCAGCTAACTATAACTCGCGCGCCCGCAATGCACTGCTGATGACGTCACATATTACATCACTCATGACATGGTCAGTGACATCACTCATGACATCACTGATGACATCTCAAATGACATCACTGATGACATCACTGATGACATCATCCTTGTGATAGAGTGGCAGACCTCCTCTCACCTTAATATAAGCTTTGATACACACATTCAAAAATAGAGACTAAAAATTTCAAAACAATGGACATACCAATACCAGTTACAACAACCTCTTCAGTAATTCTAAGATCCACATACACATCCACTCATTCACCAACAGTCCTATACAGTCACTCATACATGTACTCACTCATCATATGTACTCATACATCTATACATCCTGTTACACAATGCCACTCATCCATAGAGTTACTCACACACATAGTCACTCATGCTAATAAAGAATAAAACATACATTTACTTGCATATACAGTAATACACACACCACCATACTTACTTCTACGGAAACTTACACATACTTAGTCTTTTAAACAATCACTTATAGAAACACATACTTATTCATACAGGAACTCTTTCAATCTCTCCCTCTCACATATACTCACATATATACACCAATAGTCACATATACTAGTTTAAAACATATGTAGTTACTCCTGAAGACACTATTGAGACAGTCATTCACTCACTAACACACCCATACACACACTCATCCACCCATACAGTCCTGCACACATGCTGTCTTCAACACATACAAACAGTGAGTCACTCATTCATGCATCTATGCACTACGTAATACCCCCCACCGTACCATACAGACACTCAGACTGATACTCAAAAAAACAACTAATAACCTATATAGACACCCATGTAGCTACTCACCAACCCATGCAGCCACTTATACACAAAGTGAGAGATACACTTAATCAGTCAGTTACACAATCAATTTTTCAAAAACAAATCATCCATTTAGACACTTATATACCCATTTATTCTTCCATCGACCTTGAGATATACATATATAAAACATATTTAATTTTCAGAAAAACACACATTCACTGGATGATGTCATCAGTGATGTCATCAGTGATGTCATTTGAGATGTCATCAGTGATGTCATGAGTGATGTCACTGACCATGTCATGAGTGATGTAATATGTGACGTCATCAGCAGTGCATTGCGGGCGCGCGAGTTATAGTTAGCTGAACTAACTATAACGGGGCAATTTCATTGGTTTTTTACGAGTAAAATGTCCAGCTAACTATAACATGTGTGAAACCTATGGTTTTTTCACTGAATATATATATATATATATATCCATCCTACTGGCGGTCGCCAATGGGTAGTTATAATTAGGACCAAGTTTCCATAGGAAGAGCATTTTTTGTTTTGCTTATAACTTTGGCGTCGTTTGATGAATCTTCATGAAATTTTCGTGATTCGTCAAGGGGGGGCCGAGAAAAAAGGGGGATCCCAAAACGTGTTTTCTCCATGTTAATTTCCATAGGAAACTTTAGAGTCTGGGTCTAGAAAGCACGCTTTTGTTTATTTGGTGTAAATCCATTCAGTAGTTTTTGAGAAATATCGAAATTTACAGATATCGATATTTGGGAATTCTGCCATCTGATTGGCTGAGGCGTTACGAGCACGAGCTTGCTGCTTATTGATTGTGAGCACTGCGAGCGGTTGCAACTAGGAAGTATTGGCCGCCATTTTGTGATTCCGTCAAAGTGAATAAGGGGACAAAAAGGGCAAAAAAGTGGGAAAGAGGAGGGTAGGAGAACTGTAAACTCTGTGGGGTGTTCAGGGTGTGCTATAGATGGGGTGTGAAGCGAAGTATTCACCCCTAGCGGTGTGAATGTGCTGGGCTATGGAAATTAAGTGAGGTATTGCCTGGAGTCTGATGCTGCTAAGGTGAGCTGGTGCGGGATTCGGGGATTAAAGCGTGAGCCCAAATTGTGTGTTTTATGCTGTGAAGTCATGTGCCTTGGCCGCTGCACTACACCTGTGGAAGTAGTGTCAGCATGTGTTATACCTACTAGGACAAACTACTGACCCGTACTGGTGTGAAAGTCCTGGGGTACGGAAAATATGTGAGGTATTGTGTACAGTCTCATGGTGCTAGGCTGAGCTGCTGCCGGACTCGGGGATGAAAGCGTGAGTCCAAACAGTGTGTCATATGCTGTGAAGTCATGTGCTCTGGCCACATCTGTCCAAGTAGTGTCAGTATGTAGTTATACCTTCTCGGAGGAACTTTTGTTTTGAACATTGTAACTTGTGTATGGTGCTTAGGGTGTGTTATACAGGGAGTGCGAAGGTAAATTCACACGTATCAAAACAATTCGGTATTTGTAAAGTGCAAACTACTCACTCCTACGGGCCTGATGGCGCCGGGGGCGTAAGCTGAGCTGCTGACGGACACGGGGTAAAGCCGGTGAACTACTGACCCCTACTGGTCTGAAAGTGCTGGGTACGGAAATTAAGTGAAGTATTGCCTAGAGTGTCATGTTGATAAATTGAGCTGCTGCTGGACTCGGGTATGAAACCGTGAGCCTGTGTTTGCTATGGTGTGAAGTCATGTGCTCTGGGCGCTGTGCCACACTTGTCCAACTTGTATATGGTGCTTAGGTGGTGTTGTACAGGGAGTGCGAAGGTAAATCAATAGGGTATTTGTAAAGCGCAACTACTCTCCCCTATGGGGGAGTAGAGGTGGTGATCAAAGCGAGAGCTCTGTGCTGCAAAGTCAGATGGTCTGGCCACTGCGTCACAGCTGTGTGGAGAATACATTTTGGCGAGGGTCGGGGAGTTGCCGTTACCTGGCCCTAAAATATCGGGACTAAGTTGTCAGTTATAGGGTGGCTCTAAAAAGAGCTCTTGTGTGTTGATTAGTTGGAGCTACATATAAGTGCGGATGCACAGCTTCAAGTTATTCAGGAAAACCCGATTTCCTGAATCTGTGAAGTGTACTCCATCACTTCTGTAGATATCAGCCATATCAAAATGTATGTTGTTGTTGTAGATGGACCCCATTTTGTGGTCTCTGAGTTAAGCAGACACAGCTTTGTTGAGTTTCTTCCCAGATCTTTCAATCTGAGGACAAAATTGTTTTGACCATTTCCACTTCTGTCTTTGGCATATATTGGAATATACAAAGACAGTTTGAGGGAAAAGTAACATCAATTGTCCAAAGGTGTCCTTCATAAGCATTTCCAAACCTACCCCATTCAATGTGCCTAGGTTGTTTCCACCACAGTGCACAATCATGAGGTCAGGGTGTTGGAGATGCAAACAGGTTTTAACCAAAGGCAACAATTGGTGCCACTTCAATCCTTTCTGTGAAAACCATTTAATGTCCACATTTTGTAAACCTAGGTCTAAGTCAATACGTCTCTGTTCTGCATACCTCTTGCACCAGAAAATATAGCTATGTCCTACGATCCACACTAACATTTTGAAGGTATGGCTGGAAGGTTTGGAAAGATGTCTGTAGCTCATACAGTTCCTTGGTAGAATAAGAGATATGTTTGAAGATGGGTAACTACTTTTTATTGCCATACAAACCGATACCTGATTGGGAGACGAAAAGCATTCTTTTTTAAAAGTAGGGTGCACGTTCATTTTGTGGAAAAGCATCGTTGTGATTGGTTAAGAAAAAGCAGTTTCAACGTGGAGTACATATCATAGGATAAAAGTTGTCAAATCAACCACACCTGCTACTTGCATTTGGAAGGCACTGTTCAAACTTAAAACAATTGTGAACTTTTAATCTGCACGTGCCGTTAAATTTTCGAGAAAATGTTGCAAAAAAATATGGTTCATTTTAAAAAGATTGATGAACTTTTAACCTGCACGTGTTGTAGAATGTTTTAGAAAGTGTGTTGATAGAATACGTTGCACTTCTGACTTCTATGTGTTGTTGAATATTAAACAAAAATTGTTATATGGAAAATTAAAAAGAAACCAAGAGAGATACGTTTTGAAACCTAAAAGAATCAAGGAACTGTTCTAATTTGATCTTTACATGTATTTATGTGTGGAGCAACAAAATTATAGACAGAATAGCACCAGGAAGAGGAAGAAGCAGGGAGTGGGGGGAAGGGGGAGATGGGCAGAATGGCAGACATGCACAATTAAGTATAGCACAAGTAGAGACAAACAATGGCCAAAATGAAACACACCAACAAGGAGCACAAGTCACACAACTCACCAACATCACACCAGTGAACGAGCAAAGAAGTGAAAACCACGCTGCATTCATAGAGGATGTGTACAAAGGCGGGTCGTTGGTGATGTGGGATGTCTGCGACCGTGGTCATCATGGATGAGATGCCCAGCACGTGGCACATGGGCGAGTTCCCTATCTGTTACGTTGCAAACAGCTGCTCCTCCCTCCCACGAGCTCCCACACTTTTGTACGGTGCACTGTTGTATCTCGTGCACTCGTACGGCACACCATTATAATGCCTATTTGCGCATGTGCTGCTGCATTCCAACTACACCATCACAGTGTTGTTTGGAGGTGGTGTATGCCACTTTACAACATCGACTGCTGCGGCCCTTGTGGCAGTCCACACCAGAACACAGAGACACACTTAACGCACTTCCTGTACACGGAGATGTCCGAGACACCCCGTTCCCGTTGTCGGATGGGCACACCCCTGCGCTGACCTGTGTACTCCGGACCAGCACACGCCAGTTGTGCATGCAGGAAGATGCATGCGTAGCTACGTGTCCAGGCTCACTACCAACGCTGAGGTAATAGCACACTGTGATGTTGCATGGCTGGTGCCTATCATGCTAAAACAATGACCAAAGGGACACACTTGCTCAGATGCGGGTTTCGGGGGCGTTGGCGATCCCGGAGTTGTTCCGAAGAGTCTTGTGTCCCTCATGGGTATCCATGTCATGCTCATTTATTCTATGGCACCTGTGGGTGTTCTGGTGTGGCTCTTGGCTGTGTTCTCTTTCATGGTGCAGGTAGTCGTCCTGCTTAACACCATGAGAAAGCAGGTGTAAAATCCCTGGTGCTAACGTGGCTTATTGCCAGAATTTGTTTCGCATTGCAGTTGGTGTGAAAGTTGTGATGTGATTTTTTTTGCGTGTGCAGAACAATATACGAACTGGGCAGTGTATCTCGTCAAGATCCAGCACCTGACGCCCGATTCCCAATCAATGTAAATACAATGAGGTTTCGTAAATGATTTTGTGTGTACACTGTGAGTTCAGCCACTACGTCAGTGCAATTCAATACAGGATTTTAGTATTTAGAATAAATCGCAAAGGTGCACCTTGTGTCTTTTTGCACGGGAAAGGCTAGTCTGCATTTCATTATCAGCACTTTAATGGAAGTAAAGTTGAGATAAATCTAACACACTATTCAGAAGTTGGTGGAAACTGCAGACATCACCAGTATTCCCGCAATAAGTCCTCCAAAATGTAAGACCATGGTGGACCTTATCAAATAACAGTAATAAGAACAAGAAAGAGTTACCCAGCAGTTAAGAAAACAACCAGAAACATTATTAATTTTATTTTCAAACTTTATTTTTTTATTAACATATATCAACGATAAAGTAATAAACAACATTTATTAAAAAAAATACAAAATAACAAGGTGGAACACTACTGTGGGGACCATGGATGTGGACGACAGTGCCGAGAAATAAAGCACAAAATAAGGACATGTGTAATGTGCATATCAAAGGAGAGAGACATAGAGAAAAAAAGGAAGGAAAAATAAAGCCAGAGAGAAAAGAGAGGGAAGGAAAGAAAGGGAGTGAGTGAGAAAGGGAGAAGGAAGAGAGAGAGAGATAGAAGGAAAAGAAAAAAGAGAGAGAGGAGAGAGAGAGAGAGAGAGAGAGAGAGAGAGAGAGAGAGAGAGAGAGAGAGAGAGAGAGAGAGAGAGAGAGAGAGACTGCCGCCCCTGCGCATCCATGAGCAAATAATTACCTGGTGCCACGGGAGTGTGCAGCAGTGGGCACTCCAAGTGCCCCTCAAAACTCATCCCAGATATGTCTCTGAGTCCTGAGTAATGAATGGCGGAGACCACATAAGGTGCTTGGCGGATCGCACAGATGTCGCTGAGTCCTGAGTCATGAATGGCAGAGACCACATCATCTTCTCCACGGCCCGGCAGATCTCACACATGTCGCTGAGTCCCGAGTGATCAATGATGGAGACCACATCAGCTTTTGGGGCCGCTAAGCCTGTGGAAGTTAAGTTCGTGCCACGTGGTGGTGGGCCCCTGATGGCCATATGAGCTTCGGGTGGCACTAACCCTGTGCATCTGAAGTCCGCGCCAAGGGGTTGGTAGGCCCCTGAGGGCTATACAGATTAGGCTGCGAGTAACCTTCTGCGCAAGTTTTGAAAGACTCTTTATGGTTGAGACACGTGAAGCGTCCGGCTCTAGTCAGCACCAGCAATAAAGGATGTGACATTGTCGATCTATTATATTTGCGTGGTCACATGGCCTGTGACGCATGTTGCGGACGGGTATGGTGTGTGGGTAAAGCTGCCCTCAGGGAGTGGGTGGGAGATGTGGAGAACTAGACCACTGACCTACACAGGAACAGTGAGTACGCCTGCAACAGATAGGTATGTGGGGCCATCGTCGGATCGTAATCTGAGTGACGTGGCATGGCGTGGCGTGGTGTACGACGGAACAGGGCAGGGATAGCTACAATGGCACGGACAGCTCTTAGTACTGCATCTGTGAGTGGAGTGGACGGGCCACAGCTGCCCCTCTGCGAGCCTGGGTGCGAACTGTTCCTAACTCACACTACAAAAGTATTGAAAAATCATTTTGTGATTCAGTCCGTCAGCTGGCATTTGTCCGAGGTATTTGTGAAAACATATCGGAGTTCTGTCTGTGATAGATACCCCATTGAAGCTGCCTCTCCCCACATCAGCAGGTAACGCACCCTCTTCTCACATTACCATCATACCCCCAACAACCTTCTTGGGCACGGAAGTGTCCCTGTGCGGTTGGACAAAGAAGAGTCTTAGACATGTATAGATTTACATATAAAAAAATGTATTGAAAGAAAACAACAACAAATAAGACTGAAGGGAGTCTGGTGCTGTGGTCGCTGCCACAAAGTTGGGGTGACTGCCATTCAGGATTCAGGACACAGTTACACATGTGGAATCGGTTTGTATTAAAGAGGGTTAGTGGGACTACGGGTCGCCGGCGTTGCATATCGAAATATGCCTCAAAAATCGAAGGGAGGATGTTGTGTGGTTGCTGCCTCGGGATTGGGGTAACTGCCATTCAGGACTCAGGACACAGTTACACATGTGGGATCGGCTTCTGTTAAAGAGGGTTAGTGGCATCAGAAGTATTGAGAGTGTATGAGACTGTGATGATGCTTGGTGAGGACGGGCCGCACTGGGAGCAATGTGCCTTGGCTGCTGGACTGCGTCATGTGGTATCAGGACACTATCTGAATTGTGAGCCCTGCTGACCTTAGTGGAGGCCAGAGGTAGCGGTGATCAAGGGCCCACAGTCACGTGCATATGTTGGTGGCCCCACCGGCCTGCGTATTGCAGGTTCAGTGGAACCACGTGCCGCCGACCTTCCATATGCAAATACCCCTCACTAATTGAAGGGAGTGTGGTGCTGTGGTCGGTGTCACGAAGTTCGGGTCACTGACGTTCAGGACTCAGGACACAGTTACAGATGTGGGATTGGCTTGTGTTGAACAGGGTTAGTTGCACCACGTGTTGCCGGCCTTGCATATGTAAATATGCCTAACTGATCAAAGGGAGTATGCTGCTGTGGTCGGTGCCACAGACTTGGGGTCACTCCCATTCAGGACTCAGGACACAGTTACACATGTGGGATCGGCTTGTATTAAAGAGGGTTGGTGGCACCAGAAGCATTGAGACTGTATGAGCCTGTGATGATGCTTGGTGTGGACGGGCCGCACTGGTATCAATGTGTCTTGGCTAAAGGACTGCGTCATGTGGAATCACAACTCTATCTGAATTATGAGACCTGCTGATTGTAGTGTAGGCCAGAGGTAGCGGTGAGCAAGGGCCCGCAGCCACGTGCATATGTTGGTGGCCCCACCGGCCTGCGTAGTGCAGGTTCAGTGGCACCACTTGTCGCCAGCCTTTAATATGAAAATACTCCTCACTAATCAAAGGGAGTGTTGTGGTGTGGTCACTACCATGAAGTTTTGGGTCACTGCATATGAAAATATATCTAACTGATCAAAGAGAGTTTGCTGCTGTGGTGGCTGCCATGGACTTGGGGTCACTGCCATTTAGGACTCAGGACACAGTTACACATGTGGGATCGGCTCATGTTCGACAGTGTTAGTTGGCACCACGTGTCCAAAATTCAAATTGCAAGGTCTGCTGCCCGCAGTGTAGACTGCTGAGTGTTCGTTTGTACTTGAAAATGAATTTGGTGATTGTACTAAAGATATAACTGATATAAAAAATGTTCAAGAAGAAAGGATACTAAAAGGATATTATGTAGATTTGAGGCCTGTAATAGTTATTTGCCTAGTGGACTCTGTACTTAATGAATGAAGAAATAATTTCCATTGGGAGCCCTAGTGAGTGCAGTGTAGGCGTATGATGAAAAGATGAAATAAGTATAGAATACACTGACGAAGTGCTGTATTTTCTGAGTACAATCTTGTTGTTAGAAATTAGCATTTAAAAATGGAATTGCGAACTCTACTGCCTGCAGTGTAGACTGATCAAAGGAAGTGTGGTGGTACGGAGTTGGTGTCACTGCCATTCAGGACTCAGGACATAGTTACACACGTGGGATCGGCTTGTGTTAAAGAGGGTTAGTGGGACTCCGTGTCGCTGGCCTTGCATATTGAAATATGCCTCAGTGATCGAAGGGAGTGTGGTGCTGTGGTCGCTTCCACAGACTTGGGGTGACTGCCATTCAGGACTCAGGACACAGTTACACATGGGATCGACTTGTGTTGAACAGGGTTAGTGGTAGTACATCTACATTCCTAGTTTGAATTTTATAATGAGTACGTCGGCAATAAATATAAACATAGTTGGGTTTTCACCAGAAACTACTTTAAACTTTGTTATTTCTTTTTCAAACTTCACAACAGTATTATCTTTCATTTGTTGATCAACACCTAGATGTATCCAACTGTTATTTTCTGTACAGTAGTTGTAGTTGTAGTTACCTGTTGGGACATTAAGCCCACTAAGGTAACACCTAACCTACGGGTTTTTTAGCCTGTCAAGGGTGCCACCCCCTCGCCTTTATTAAACAAATATCTTTTGAGCAACCCTTAGACAATTTTAACATATCACATTACACACCACTGCACCACTACTAGTTTTAGGACCCACATCACATACCCGCATGCACCAGACAGCGTTTTCTCTAAAAACATCTCCGCTAAAGTGACCCTTCGGGGGACCCGTAGGGCATTGCAGCGCCGGACCGAAGAGGAGCAAAACGCCCGATGATGAAGCATGACACCTCCCAGGGTGTGTGAGGGCAACAAGAGAAAATAAGCTCTACTTCCCCTCCCAACCATTGGGTCTCATATAGCCTAGGACATTCTTTACATACATTTTCTGATGTTTCCCTTTTCTCTACTTCTTTGGAACAGTGTCTCCTTTTTTGATTGACATTCCAGAGGAGCCTGACGGACCTGCGAGTCCAGCTGTCGGAGGAGAGACAACCCACTGGTTGGACGCTCAGATCAGCCACACTTCAGGATGAGTGTGGCTCTCGTAGGTTCATACACACTTGCGAACTTGGGAAGTGTGAAGTAAGGAGGGTGGAAAGCAGACTTTAGAGGGTAGTCAAGGGAGAGGTTACCAGGCTGCCAAAATGCAGCATTTATCACCAATTTGCATGGAGTGTTTTTGAGCACTAAAACGGAGTTAGTTCCTGGGTTACGTTTTCCCCCTCTCCTCTCACAAGAGCTGTGGTGTTTGGTGCAGGGGTATATAGCCAGTAACCATTTATTTACCACCACATATTTTCTACTGCTGAGGGTAAACCAGTGGGCGAAAACCCATCAACACCTCAAGACACCCTGCTGATCAAAGCAACTCGCAATAGAACTCCCTTTAGGGAATCACGGGCGCAGACCTCTTGAAGTGCCAAACAATTTTATTTATTTATTTCCCCATCGATGTCAAGACGCGTTTCGGCCGTCCAAGCGGCCTTGATCACCTGTGACATCACTGATGACATCTCAAATGACATCACTGATGACATCATCCACAGAATCTCTGACACACCCACTCACACCCCAATATAACCTTTCATACACCCACTCCAACTTCCACACAACCATTCTCAAAACCATTGACACACCCATACCAGTTCTTACATACCCACTCACTGATTCATAGGTCTACACACAAATCCACTCAGTCACCCATACAGCCAATCATAACCCAACTCACTCACTAATACAGCCATTGATATATCCACTCATACACCCATACAGCCACTCACAAACTGGCAGTCACCCATAGAGCTAATCACACACCTACTCACTCACACATAGAGTCAATCACACAGCCACTTACTCACCTATACAGTAATATACACACCTACTTACTTATTACGCATACATCCAGTTTCACAATCACTCACTCACACATACAGTCACCATTATACTCCAACACTCACCTATACTGCCTTTCACATATGCAGTTACTCACCCAAATACCAATGACGTATCCATTCACTCACCGACACAGCCATACACACACTCCCCCACCCATACAGCCCCTCACAGATGCACTCACAAACCCATACAGCCACTGACTCACCCACTCACTCATCCATGTAGGCAGTCACACCCCCCTCACCCACCCACACAGACACTCATACACCCATATAGGTACTCAGACAACCAATCAATAACCCACACAGCCACTTGTGTACCTACTCACCAACCTATACAGCCACTTACACACCAACTGACAGACTAATACAGACATTCACACAACCTAGTCACTGACCCATACATTCACTGAGACACGTACAATCATTCACTTATACAGTCAGTCATGCACCCACTAAATTATCCATCCAGGCACTCATACACCCACTGATTCACCAGTACACCTTGGTGTTTATATATATTTAATACTCATAAACGTTTTAGAAACACTCACAGTCACCAGATGATGTCATCAGTGATGTAATTTGAGATGTCATGAGTGTTGTCATGAGTGATGTCACTGACCATATCATGAGTGATGTAATATGTGAGGCCATCAGCTGTGCATTGCGGGGACGCGAATTATAGTTAGCTTAGCTAACTATAACTGCTGAATTTCTCTGGTTTTGTTCGAGTGAAATGTCAGCCTAACTATAACGTCCCTGTGACCTTTGTTTTTTTCAGTGAATATATATATGTACAACAGTCTTTTCAGTCATACAAAACCCCAGGCTTCTTGGCCGTTTTGGGTGAAACACATTTTGGCTTTGGGGTGGGGGTGTGGGAGCATGCATTCATGTGTGTCATACCTTCCAGCATTTGCCTAATCTCATTACATACCCAGGCAGGATTTCTGTAATCAGCTATCTGTATATTTTCAAGGAAATTTGAGAAAATTAGAGCTACGTTTGCTGGTATGCATTACACACAGATCAATCGGTCCTCACTGCATCGGACAAAGCTCTTAGAGATTTTTATTTGTTTAGTCCGGTCCCTGTTGGAAAGACAAATTATGACATCAGGATCTCCACTTGATCCCACCTGAACAAAGACTGTCCAGCTAGCTAGTGAGACTTAAAAATACAAGATGGCAGTGGTAATAACAGACTGCTAGCACATCCATTCACAATCTATAGCGAGTACATATAATACAGTAATAATATTAATACGCTTCCCTTAAACATGCAAGTCTGGTTTAATTGCTGATGTAAGAAAGACAAAGTGTACCATGGACCAAACTGAAACGGGTCCAATATACCTACAGAAAAAGTCTTTTAAAATACGTCCCTTTACGCATGCTAAGGTGACATAGGGCAATTACTTCTAAAAGTCCCCAAAGTTCGAAAGGCATGGGCTGGTGGTAAATGGTTCTCATCTCTTGCTGATATGCTTTTGAATCTTTTGCCAATTGAGATAGAAAAGGAGGCTAACCAGATTGAGTTTAGGAAACTGCTTAAAACCTGGCCGTTTGTAAAGCAGTTCTCTTCATTATTCTGACTTAGTTCCAGTCAGATCCTCTTATTACTGGTCGCTTCTGTCATTTATGTCTGTCTTTTCAGTTAGTATATATTAGCACCTGTTTGAACTTTAGGTTCTTTTCTTTTTTTTCTTCACTGCATTGTACTGGTCCTCACAGCCAGGATTGCCTCATGGGTCGCCTACGCACTTTTGAAGCCCTTAGTAATGATAACAATAATAATAATAATAATAATAATAATAATAATTATACCCTTATCTAGTGGGCACTTCCGTCTTTGCACCAGGACTTCATGTGATATTACACTGCACCCATCTGATAACAAATACACTTTGTTCAATACTTGTGATAGACGGATGGGCATCAAACCTATACTTCATCATGACTAGGTTTATTCAAGAGTCGAACCCCTAGGCCGGGCTAGAACACAAATGGACCTCAAGGAATTTAAACCACCTACACCACAAATCTATTTCTGTCTTCTTAAAACGAGATGGTAAGTCAGTCTTACTCCCGCTTCACCTCACCAGTGGAGTCCTTTCAATAGCTTTAGCCTCTCAAGTGGACTGTCTATTTATGACAAAAGATTGGTAAACAATTAGACGAGACTGCAAGGTAACTTGTTTGACTATGCACTTTGAAACTGACTGACGTCCACTCCTTACGGCCTCATTTGTAAACACCGTCCTTTGCCTACTTTGCCTCAGGATTTAAGAATTATACCAAAACTATAGGAATCTCTGAGTATGTTACACAGTACAGGCCTCATCTACCAAATAACCACCTTGCCATTTTATATTCTCAAAACTACAAAGGAACTTAATGAAGAGAGAGCATGTCTCCTCAATGTGTGTTGCACTATGACACTAAGGGTCAGAATATGATGTTGGACAGATCGCCATCAGTGGCAGTCTGTCCTCTGAGGCTGCGGTTCGACCACTGCATAATGATGCGGTCGGTAGGAGTACAGCGGGAGGAGGGACCAACTGACGTCTATTACAGGCTCAAAAAGTCTGTCGGAGTGTCATCAGAGTGTAATCCCTACAATGGGGCGGTGCCTGCGAAGGCACCACTGTAGGGATTACAATGTTCCTTTTCCCTCTGCCTTTACATGGTGGTCTGACCGCCATGTAAAGGCAGATGTTATGGGTCTTTGGGGCCCCATAGCAGGGCCCCCGTCTCCCATGGGCCTTCGCTAAGGGGCCAGGGGGGCACATGGGGTGCCCTAAAAAACATCTATGCACCATGTGCCAGGCACCATATGGTGCCTGGCACACAGTGCATGGATGTTTAAAAATATGCCTTTTTCAATTGTGGCTGGTGCTGCAACCCTTTTCCCGGGCACAGCACAAGCCACAATTGAAAAAGGCATGTTTCCAACCACCTTCACCGTGGTCGGATCATAATAAGGTAGGTGGAGCCACCGACTATATGTCGGGTGGTCCCCATCCCGATACAATGACGGTCGGACGCTCGTCTGGTCGCCATCATAATGAGTATTCACCTTTCCTACACAGTTCTCCTAAATAGATCACATTTGCTGTGTTTCACTACTGTGTGCTCACAAGATTACGGTATTAACAGAATCATTTGAATTTAAGTGGGAACCATGAAATGTGGAATATATTCACAGTCCCGGGTGACATACGGATTTTGTCATCAGAATGACAGCCACAAATCACTCTATGGAGCTTGATGATTGTCAAAGTTTCTAGGTTTATGTGGCAAAAAGTATGCAGCAAAGTTATCTAAAAACACAAATTAAACAGCACATTCTCTGGCAGTATTATGTTTCACCCATCTGACCTAGAAGCAAAATGTTGTTGTAAAATCTACAAATGATGTGGCAAATGATGTGGCAAATGTAGTAAGTCCACCAATATGCAGTAAACACTGCTATCACAAAATTGCACAAATTCACTGGTTCACCAGTGCCCATTGTTTTATCAACAATTTATTCATGAAAACCCAAGAATTCTAACTCCAATCAGAGATCATTGTTAACTGCACTTTAAAGGAAAACAGCTTTCTCAACCCCCCTCAAAATTAACATGTAATACAAATCTACATAATGCATTGTGGTACTGGTCAAATTTGCAAACCACTTGTCCTTCAGCCTCAAGGTTTATGATGTCACCAGAAGCCATTGTTGACAATATAGGACCATATGCATAGAATATGTGGTGTAGGCAAAGGTCTCACCTCATTAGTATCAGTTTAGTATTTAAAGGCAATGATCAGTGTCTGAAAGGTGACCATTTTCCTTTGCAAAGGGCCTGTCACAGTTTAGCCAGATGTTTGGCAGCAATTTTAGTAACTTTTGATCCACTTGATCTAGAAACAATTATTTTACTAAAATCTGCATTTTATGCAGCAGATAATGGATTAAATGGCAAGTGCAGTCATACTTATGTGGAAAATGCAACAGAATCACCTACATCCAGTTGCCCTTGTTATAGTGCATTCCCTTTCCCTTGAAATATTTTCCCACGGCATGGAAGTTGTGAATCAGACTTAGTTCATAATTTTCAAGATGTTGAAAAATAATTTCTACAGAGGGCTTCACTAGTCAATACATTTTGACTGACAGCAGGGGCAAATCACTGAAACAGAGCTTTAAATGGCAGATATACAAAAGTGTTAACCCTTTCAAGCCTATCTTGCACCTTTTTCAAACAATTTTTATCAGAAACGAATACATGGATTTTTATCAAACTAACATAATCACGTTTCCTAGTTAAAGTTCTACTTCCATGCCAAGTTTGGTGTGAATCTGTTTAGCAGTTTTTGCCGTAGATGCCTGCAAACATTGCTGCAGGAAGTGAAATGGGAAAACGCATCTTTTTTCACCCCAACCGTCCTTTCCCTGCATGGAAGTGCCCGAAATTTGCCATGCCTAACTATGCTGTTTGATTGCCACCTTTCATGAAGATCCATACATTGCAGGCTACGCTGTAGGCACCTGCACCATAACAACACGGAGGCAACAGTATGGCGAAATGTGTTGGCTACAGCTTGCTCCAAATGAAAACTGTTCACTTGGTCAAGAAATCGAAAAAGAAATGAAGGTGTGCAAAATGGACAACAAATCCCGTACTTTGTTCTAGATTCATGCTTTTTTGTTGTATTGGTGTGGTTTACAAACAGGACTTCCGGTGCTCACACAGAATATATTTAGATTGATACTAGGTAGTGGGCACAACCCATCCCTATAAGTGGCTTTTACATCACCCTGCCAGGTTACCAATGTAGCTATTCTACAAGGGTTTCCTGGAATTGGGGCCTTTCTCTTACATACCATCAAAGAAAGGTAGTTAGGTAGAGTTAAAATGTACTTCTTGGTACTGTTTGAGGCAATTGAAAGCCTGGCAAGCACGAGGAAGCGATGACCTTTCTCAAGTGCAATCCTACCTACAAAGCAATTCAGCTCTGTACAAAAGGGAGGATAATAAAGGGAGTTGGTGGCCAGAGTGGTGAAGAGGGAGCCAGTGAGAGTGCTGGAAAGAGAATAGATGCAGGCACAGGGCACTATTGAGGAGGGGTCTGAACCCCTCCCTCTGTAGCTGGTTTTGTTGGATGAGTAACTTGAATAAGTGTTTCAAAGACAGTGGGGTCTGCACAGGAGGAGGTACAGGAAACACAAAATTCCTGTTGTGTACCAGGTAGGTAGTTAATAGCCTTTTAGTTTGCTTAAGACCTTTTATGAACGGGAGTCAAAGCAGATGCGTGACCTCTGACCTATTTTAATTCATGTTAAAGAGATAGTTTTGTGGCCAGACGAGTGGCTGATCATTGTGAGAAATCATGTCTGGACTGTTTCCTACTGTTCAGACATTTTCTTTCAGACATTGAGAGTTTAGGTGAGGGTTGTAAAACTAAATATAGCTAACAAAGATATTATTTCCTCTAGGTGAAATTACATTGACCAAAATATTGCTGCATTGGGTATAGATTGTCTAATAATAGCTACAATAGGACAATCCTTTTAAAAACAATATTTAGGACACTATATTATGGTGCTATACCTTATGTGAGTTAAATATATCATCCTTAAGGGTCTCTTCTGCTACCGATCACAAGGTAGAAATCCCTCAAGGTGAGCGGCGCTTGAAGCAGTGATGCCTTATGCAAACCTTCGGCCACACCCATTAAAAAGGGCCAGGAAGCTTAAGGAAAACAACAGAACTGAAGACTAACTCTAGCTGTGCTTAAAGCCTGGCCTCCCTCCGTTTACTGCATTGGAATTGTGAAGAAGCTCCAACCTGGAGCTTTCTGATAAATGAATCAACAACATATCTTTCATAGAGGAGAAACGAATCACTTACGTCCCAAAGTGTCAATAAAAAGGATACTTTTCGCAAGTCGATGTGTCATTTACTCAATAAGGGCACAAAAGTGAATAGGATGAGGTGCCTCAGGATTGAGGAACAAAGTGGTGGTATGAAGCATGCGTTGAGCTTATAAAAGGGTAGTGCTTAATTTGAACCGGTGGTTTCTGGTGCTCAGCACTGGCACTTAATCATCAACACCAGCACTTTTCATGAGCACCAGTTAAGGACAGATTCATTTATAATAGGTACATAGAAATTAAGTGATTTGCCCAGAATCACAGGATGTTAAGCAGGTTCCCCAGATCAGAAGTCGGCAGCTCTGGACATTACGCCACATCCTCTCCCCGCTTTCATGGTTAGTGTTGGTTCTGTATAGGAGGCTCTAACTGGAGAGATGGGCTTGTAGAAGCAGCCTCCTGACGAGAGCCATGGCGCTTATTTTATTTTTACAAATGAACCACTGTAAAAAGGTGTGATAGGTAAGACATTAGCCATTGAGGTAATATCTTCAAGGTCACAGTACAGCACTTTGCTATTTGTAGTACCCTGGATGTAGTAATACAAACATGGCAAATGGCTAATGCAGGTACTTCACCGACGTCTTTCTAATTAATATTCATGAGACAGGCTGCCTCATTATGAACAGCTGTGAATGCATGGACAAAGCCCTCGCAGAACTCAGCTTCTGAACATACCTGCAATGTCCAAGAATTGTGACTCGGATCTCGCACAGGCACAAGTCTCACGCACACCCGTAATCACTCATTATGATCATGTCTGCCGAGGATCATGTAAACAAACCTCCGTGCACTTATTTTGACGTGCACTCACACACAAGACACTCTTTGTGTTTAAGGAGCGAGATTTATTTAAATTTTTTTAACATCTGTTTGTAAGAGGGTGACATTTAACATGCCATGCACATTCTGTCGGGTGGGGGGGCACAGCTCATTTGTAGGCCATAAAGACCCCGTAAAAAAGCCCCCCCCCCGCACCCTTCTCATGGGCCTCCGTGACTCCTGTGTGAGATTCAGATTAGGGATAACTAATTGGTGGACGGTGGTGGCTCGGGCCGCTGGGGGGCCTCATTGTGCTTTGCAGGGGGGCACCCTCACGTTTCGTACACCACTGCCGTGCTACTCAAATGTGGCACATTTAGAAGGAGACCTTTGGGGTTGGGGCGGGTAGCATGCCGTCGTCCATATCCCCACTTTATTTCCATCCTCATGTCACTAAAGAGCAAGAGCAGAGCAAAATGGACACCCTTTCACCCTGTATTCATTTGTGTTCTCTCCCTCAAATCTATATTAATGTCTCTATAAAATAAAACGTACGAAACCAACAATACTTCATGTTTCTTTCCCATGCATCCACCACAGAGCCATAGAAGGAAAGGTGGTGAGACCCACAATCCAAATTCCAATGATGTACCCAAAACAGAACAATAAATTCAAGACTGAAACCGAGACTCATGGTCCCTTCCTGCAAGAAAAGTCCCATCTGTGGATCGCTTTCTCAGTGAACAGTGAAGGCCGCAAACATTGGAACTCCTTCCCAGACGTTATGAATTGTGTAATATAATTAAGGCTCACAATTTTCCGTTTTTACAATTAAATACAGACAGATACTAACGTGTTTTCTGTGTACAATTACAATTGGGCTTCTTTTAAGTGGCTCTCCGTGCTGTCTGTACTTAATTCCATGTCAACAGCTGAGCAGACAGGCAGCATGGACAAAACAGGATAAGATTTCATAGAGACAGTTATGTGTCAGCATAGCAACATATATTTGTAAAATAATGCTAATATTTACCCGTGGGTCTATTGTTATGTTATATTTAGCTGCTTAATATTCTAAAACAGGGCCGGCATCATGTGTGCTCATTTATCACTTCAATAAATGTGGAAATATGTGATTTTATTACTGAATTTATTCACAAAAACAAAATAAATACTGATAAAAACTGATAAGATGACTAAAAAAATAAATATGTATAATTACAGATGGAAATGTTAAAAATAAATACCCTAACACCGGGATTCATAAATATAATCTGAAAGTCATGTGGCAAGCAAACACCGGGCTAATACCGATGTGACAATCCAAGGCAACTAGATAGCCAGATATCAGCATCGAATCAGAAGGATCGATACCGGAACACTCCGATACAGGAACACTGTGAGAGCAGGGCTACACTCCCTGGAATGCGACAAGCAGAACCCTCTCCTGGCCCGACTGTAACCACTGCAGGCCAGAGAGCAAGTGTGCACAGATATGCACAAAGTCTCATAATGAGATATCTATCACAGCCTCCTGTAGTCAGTACAGGCTGCATCATAACGGAGGTTCTCAGCAAACGAGGAGGCAATTTTAAGTATGCACAGCTGTTTCTACCAACAGGTGTGAATCCATTAGAGCCTTAGCATTATTGCACATTCGCAGGAATTGTAAATGCACTGGCATCTTGTAATTCGGTGCACCGAACACTTAGCCTGACTGTTCAAGTGTAGCCTCATTCTGAAGCTGGCATAATGCAGCGAAAATTGCAGATTTAGTGAAATCAATTTTTACCATAGTTTACTTTATCCTTATCTCAAGGCCTTCTCTCAGTCTCCCCACAAGAATAACCTACTTGTTAGCATCTCTCTTCAGTTTCAATGCAATCATTTGTTCTGTTCTCCGCTGACAGCATCGAGATGAAATTGCATAAAAGCAAGCTGAAAAAAACCGGAGAATTTAGTTTTACATGCTCCTGCAGACCGGATTGCGAAGCTCTGGTCTGTTGACATTGCGAATCTTGCTGAGAATATTGTTGATGCTCGCTAGCATATTTGCATTAAACATGTTTTAATGTTCTATGGGCCTTCCCTGGTGTCTGCTTTCACAGAAAGAACTAGTAACAAACTGGAACTACTGCAGGATGTTTAAGCCAAAAGAAAAGCACTATCTATCCTTTTAAAGTAAGAAGTCAATATCCAAATGGATAGGTAGATCATGGCTGTGGGACATTTGCCTCACAAATCTGGCTTTCTGGAGGACTCTAACTCAGCCATGCTGCAGGCCCTGACCATTAGATTGTCTTTAATACTAGACATCTTATACTTATAATTAATTAGAGGCTGCCAGTTTTGCACTGCCTTGGCTTGATGGAGGATTTGTGAATATCGGGCACTTTTCCACCAATTTTTCTTTGCCAGTTAAGGTCAGTGATTGAGTATCTCAGGGGGATCAGAGAGTCCAAAACTGGGTGAGATGTGCTATTTTTCTTCTTACCTATTTTTGTTTAGTTTCATTTTGATGTTACAAAGACTTGTTATTAGTATTAGAATCAATATGCAATAGACAGAAAAATCAAACCCATCCCGGTTCCTTACATGTATTGCAATACAGATAATTTGTCAGGAGGAATTAGTCCACAATTTGAGCATATACAAACTGTAGGTCATAGCAGTAGAACTTGTTTACAATAGATAGATGTATTCAGAGTTCTGATGTTGCCCATCTCGGTGCCCGCCCTTCTGACGCATTACACATAATATATACAGGTGATAAAGTAAACACTACAACAATTCCCCCTTCCTTCCACTGTCTTAAGCACCCGGCCAATCAGGGAAGGGAATAAAAGGAGTAGGAGGGGGGTTTGATCAGCAGACTAGGGGAGCATGGTGACCCACAGTGATCAGGTGCTAATACAGGTTAGCTAGGGAGACCCTCTTTGAATGTTTGCAAGCCTTGTAGTATAATGTCCAATGCCACAGCTATAGGGATCCAGCGTAAGTCACGGACCTCCTCTCGCCTGAGCACCAATGTTTCAGCTTTGCGCCATTTAAGCATCGCAGCGCACCAGCGTTTCAATCCCGGTAGTGTGTCCGCTTTCCAGTATATTGCTATGGATCTGCAGGCTATGAGTAGAGCCAGATCCATGAATCCATTTGCTACTTTTCCAGCTTTGTTTGCCCAGTATCACCCACTCCATAGAGAACAGATTGTCCTGACTCGTTACCTCCGATAGTGAGCCTGTGCCCTCCCGCCAAGGGATGAGTCTATGTCCTCTGACTTTGGTGTGGAGTGTATGTACTAGCGGATGTTGTTCTACCTCCGTGTCGGTGATGCGCCATAATCGGCCCAAATCCACCAGCAACCTACCATTAACCAAGTAATATTCCACCGGCAAATCACAGTCAGCTTGTAATTGGTCAAATGGCATGAGCGTGCCATCATGGTACAGGGCACCCGGGGTTCTCACCTCAGAATCTTTCCATGACGCCAATCCCTCTCTTCCAATTAGTTTGGCATGACTCAATGAAGTTGACCCTAATCTCGGGGGAGTATGGTGAAATAGGTTGCATTAGGTGTAGACTCCTGCAGAAACTTTTGTGCGCTGTGCGCAACAGAATGTTGCCCTCCCAGGGGAACCTAGCTTGTGGTCGTAATGCCTCCCCAATCACTCGTTGCACGTTGTAGGAAAGTAGGATCTGCCTCTTATGGTTACTCCCACTTTTTGCTTTATGTGATGCTGTTTTTGACTAGTCTGACTGGGATCCTGCTAATCATGCCCCAGTCTATCTGCTTTCTCCCTAAATTGTTGAGTTCAGTACTTAGGTACATCCCAGATTGGATACTGGGGTACCCTTGGCAGTCCCTAGTATATGGACCCATGTACCCAGGGCATAGGTACCCCAGAGGTCTGCAGCATGCATTATGCCATCCCATGAGACCATTAAAAATGGAACTACAGACCTGCCATTGCAGCCTGTGTAAGTTGGTTCATGCACGTACTAAAGATATAGGTTTACTGTATCTAAGGGTCACAGCACTTAAAACCTATTAGGTACCCCTATAGCAGGCCTTTACAATCCTGAAGGCAGGTTGCTTGGTTCTAAGTGACAGGGTGTCCCTGCATGAGCAAGACACCCCTACAGCCTGCGGAGTCCATTTACCCAGGTTGTCAGTGAAGCAGCCATATACTATATAGAGGGGCACCGAGTAATCGCGTGATGACCACCTCAAAAACGGCTGCAACAAATCCTAGCATGTTTGGTATCAAACATGTTGGAATCGTACCCAAACACCGCAAGGGAAGTATGATTCTAAGCACTAGAAGAGCCCTCCGTTAGACTCTCAGTGTTCCCGGTACCAGACTTCTAGTCCCGGACAGCACAAAATGATTGCTGCCGACCAGAGACACATTTATGCCCTCCTGCTGCTGAGCCATGCTCGAGCAGGGAAAGGTAGAACAATAGGCATCCTGTCACATGGAGGTATGACCACCTCCTAGACAGGATTTGGTGTATTAGGGCTGGGTAGGTGCGCTTGCCAGCAGCAGAAAGTCTGCATGAGGGGCACATTTGGTGTCCCTGTGCATAGTCTAGAACAAACCAGCCCTGGGAGCCATTGGCTCCTGCTCTGGTGCAAAACTGGACAAAGGACATGGGAGTAACCACCCCCCTGGGAGGGTCCCGTGAACCTTCCCAACCCTTTCCCTAGGGTACTTAAGGACTTACCTGGCTGTAGGTCTTTAGATTCGTTGTTGGATAGGATTCAGAATTGAAACCACTGCACTTCTACCGTTTGGGCACCCTGGACTTCACTGGACTTCGTTTGAGGCTGACTTTGTCTCCCTTTCAGTCTGTTGCCTTGTCTGTGCCTGTGCACCATGCACGATCTGTGCAGGACCTGTCGAGCATCCAAGACACTTGAAGTACTGTCCCTTGAAGTGAAGGTGTCACTTCCCTGCATTCGAAGGCACCTCAACACTGCTGACCGGTGTGCTAATCCCAAAGCTCCTGCGAACTCCGAATGGTTCAACAACACAGGTGGTGATTTTCTACGTCCCTCAAGGCCTGAGCTGTCCTCTCACTGAGTTTGAGGTCAGAATCGCTTGTGGGGGCTGCATTAACCAAACCCCTGTGCACTGTGTACTTTTGCAAGTGCAAATGCTTGTTGGCAACTTTGCAACAAGGGCATTGGGCTCCAAGTAGCCCCAACTTCCAGCAACTTTTTTCACTAATATCTTCAGCCACACCACGTCGTGGGCAACGTGGCCTGCTCCTTTTGGTGAGCTGCTCGAGGTCCTCTCGTAACTCCTGTGCCTCCAGCCTATGGGTCCATTTGAGGGTCATCTTTGTTTTCCTTGGGCTCCCCTGATTGCTCGGGCCTGCCCTGACTCCCCTGTTTGTGGTGAGTCCCCTGGACCTTGCTTGTCCCAATGTTGCACCTTTTCGACTTGTTGCGTGGGTTGCATTTGGCAAGGCTTGTTGGTGCTCCTGCCAGGCACGCCCCCTCAGCACCCCCCATCCTTTGTGGGACAGCTCATAGCTGGGTCCTGGTGTTCCTCGGCATTGCCTGTTCCTCGCAGCTGTAGAGTCAAGGTCACCATCACCCGACATCGGAGGGCATCCATCTTCCAAGTCTCCTGGTCACCCCTGAGTGACACAGACACTGTCCCCTCTGCTTTCAGGTTCTCCTATTCAAGAGACCACATTTGGATTCCTCCAGACACTTTCTCCTCTTCCAGCAGTGGCACGTTCCCGAAGTCCTCCATTGGGTTTGACTGCAGTTTCCAACGCCACTTCATACCTATGCACCCGGCTTCCTTGGGATAGGTAACTTGGGTACCACGGTCTCCACAGGTGGGGTGCCTCTCCAACCTTCTGTCTTTTGTGGGGTTTCTTCAGGGTCCACTGGGAAGGGTCCCTAATCCAACCCCGACTTGCACATAGACTTGTATGAGCACGCGATCGTGTTCACACACTGCAGTCATGGCATGGGTTGAAGTAGGCGGACCTCAATAACATTTTTGCTGCTACTATTACTAATTATAGGCCCACATTCACGGCATCTTTACTGGCAACACACTGCCTGTCCTTGATCCTCTAGCATGGGAGGAGCTCAACGCACCCATTACATTACAGGAAATCTGGAGAGCCATCAGGGGCGCATCTACGACCACGACTCGATGGTTTGCCTGTTGAGTTCTATAAAGCCTATGAGAACTTCTTAGTTCCTAAGCTGCTAGAACTACACCAGGCTGTGCTGACAGAGGGTTGGCTCGCGCCGTCGCTCCAAGACTCACTGCTCGCCTCCCTCCCCAAACCCAACAAAGACCCACACAAGTAACTTTGTATCGCTCATTGTCTATGCTTGGGATGGATTATGAGATTTTCAGCAAAATCATTGTCTCCAACTTTCTTCTTGCTTATCCTTACATTTGCATGTTCCCAATCCCATGAGGATCTGTTGATATGATTCGGGGCCTCAAGGGTTAGCAGAAACGCTCTGTGCCCTCCTGCTTCTCACACTTAGCTGTGGCTCCCCTCCAAAGCCTGCTGGCCACAGACCGGAAACTTGAAGCTCTGACGCATTCCAGGAAAGGTCAAGGACTTTCATGGGCGCGGGCCAAGAGCGAAACCACTGGCATTTCTGAGTGAGCGTGGAACTGGAAGGCATTCAGAAGACGAGAAGAAGGGAGGCATGCTTCGAAGTTTACAAACCAGGGCGCTACATGTTTTTCTTTGCGTGCATTGAGTTAATGAGACATTTTCATCTTTCGAGCCTTGCACAGGGCTTACGGGTGAGGCCAGTAAAGTTTATGAGCTTTCTTTTGGATACGGCGATCGTTCCAGGCCATAAATAGAAAACGCAAGAACGTAAAAACAAACTACTCAGCTCGCCAGCGGGGCCTGTAATTTGTAATGAAACTGACATTCAAGTGGTACTTTCTTAGAATGACAATGTTCTGCGTTTGGACGTGGAATCTCTGAACTCTAACCTCTTTACGAAACACTCTGGGACTCCTGAAAGGAGGGGAGGTAACTTCCATGTCCTCATAGGAGCAAAGGAGACAGGCAAAAAGAAACGAATGGTTTCCCACCACATTTTTGTTGTTACAGTTTTATAGAGTGCGAACTCGACCCGAAGGTATTGGGGCACTTTACATGAGCACCAGTTATGTTACACAAGGACACATTAATTTCTTTGGTAGGCACGGGGAGATTAAGTGCTTTGCCCAAAATCACAGGGTGCGCAACCTAGGCCGGAACTCGAACCTGGTTCCCCAGCTCCAAAGCCAGGAGCTCTGGCCCTTAGGCCTCATCCTCTTTGGGTCTTCCCCAACCCGAAGGAAGAAACTACATCTTTAAAATTGTGGCCAATCAGTTGTGAAAAGGCTTTTGATGCACATTGAAGAAGAGGCACTAGGAACTCCTGAGATACTCGTATGAGGAGCTGGAGATGCTGTGGTCATACAGAGAGTGCACATTTTACTTTACCTGTGTGTGTTTTGTTATTCTTTCATGAGTGCTGCACACAAAGTAAAATAAAAAAGACACAATGTTCCTCTTTCCAACTTTAAATATTTGTGGGAAGAAAATGGCTATTGATACCTGTCTGAAGACTCGAGGAAAATAGGAACGATTCTAGAAGGCAGAGAATTAAAGGGAATATGTTCTGGAGCTCAACTGAGAGTGTGTTGTTTTGTTTAGAAGGTATCATTGGGCATCTAAGCCCATCTTAGTTTATATGGTGAAAGGGCAGAGAATGTGTTTTTAAAAGCTTGATTCTGCCTCAGTAAAAAAAAACACAATTTGTCAATTGCAAATTGCTGCATTGTTCAACAGGTCTTTTGGGCACCCTCTGGCTTCATATAATTGTGTTTGTTCTTTTATGTTTTTTTTGACACATTGCAGCATCAGAGGTTATGCGTTTAATTTGCATGAACAGAGAGCAGGGTAAATTGCTTATCGGAGATGGTGGTTTGAAGCTTTTTAAGTAAAAGGCAGTTGTTAGGATCTGTGCTTTTGCGAAATACGTTCGTACTCAAAACCTACCTCCGTCAATTCGATCTGAACATCCAAAAATGCTAATTGAGAATTACTGATCTGATGAGTTAACTGGACCCTCAGATATGTGGAGTTCAACTTAACTAGCTTAGTTTCAAGACTTGCACGTGTTCCACCCATAGTCAGGAAGATATTGCCGATGTAGCGGCAGTATGTAATTATGTGCTCATTCCAATTTGTGTCTGTGAAAACAAAACCCTGTTCAAATTTGGCCATAAAGGTGTTGTCGTATGCTGGAGCCCTAGCAAAACCCATTGAAGTGCCGTTGTGTTGTAGATAGAACTTGTCTCCCCAGGTGAAATAGCTGTGATGTAAACAGAAATAAAGCATTTCTAGCAGGAACACTTTGTCCGCTTTGAGTTCAGATTATTGGACTAATGCCCATCCTACTGCTGCCAGACCTTCCCGGCATGGAATAGAAGTACATAAAGAGGCCACATAAATGGTACCTAACCACCAGCTTGTAAGTTGATTGTGTGGGTGCTCTTTGAGCCGTTGAAGAGTGGTGTCCTGAAGATATGACTTCCATTGTTGCACAAAAGGATGCACAAAGAAATCTAAATACTTCCCCAAAGGTTCATGTAACGAGCCTCAGCCTGTATCCTGTATTTCGCCAGTAATTCTTGTGTGATACCCTGACTGTGTAGAACGACTTTTTTCTTGGAGAACAAGCGGGTTGTGAGGATGCTTTTTGCTGTACAAAAAGACTTATTGTAAATAGCCATTCATCTGGAATGGGGAGAGTCACAGCCCACAGCATCCCTGACCATGGAAAGTTCTCTCCCCGAATGGAGACAGCATGGTAATGGGAGAGGAGGTAACGTGCCATAAGCAAAGGAAAATGCCTACTCTACAAGACATTATGTGCATTTTTGTTGGCACCGGATTCCTAAAAAGAATATGTCTGTCAGACTTGTGGCGCTGCCCGTGCTGACACTCTTGTGGATCTATTCTCCACCCAGTGTGGCATGCAAAGTATTCAACTCTGCATCAGAGACTTATTGGCTTCATTTTTTGTCTGTATTCTTACTGTTCTGGGGTGCATATTTTGTAGCTGCTAAATTTGATGGATGGTTTTATGTCTTTGGTGGCAGTTGATGTGCTTTGATAGTTAAGATGTTGCTCATTTCTGCTCTTTTAGTAGGATTTGCATTGTTATTAAATATTTATCAGTTGTCATGACAACTTGAGTTGATAAAGATGTTTACTTGCTTAGTTTGTCCATTACAGGGGACTCATAATTGATATTAGAATGGCAACATTTGGATGATTCTCATGAATAGACCCTTTCGGTCTATGAATATGAAAAAATGGGTTTTCGGCGCAAGGGCACAAACTTTGATGGCCGCTCAGAAGAACCCCCAGATGGGTATTTGAAGGCTAGCAAATTGTGAGGGCACACACACACAATTATTTAAACGTGAATTCCCTTTTTTCAAGGGTGCGGTTTTGAATGTTTTTGTTTTTTTATGTTTGTAACAAATCGTGTTCCTATTATGAATTCACATGACCTATAAGGAGCAGGAGAGTGAATCACAGGCCCCAGTGTTCCTGCCCTATGAATCAAAGATCTGTATTGAATACACATGTAGAGCACAAAGCTATAGCACTGTATACACATGTAAATGTACTACATTAAATGAAACACCAAATGAGGCACCCCAAAGCTATAATACTCTATACATATGCATCACATTATATGAAATAGCACAAGCAGAAGTGTAGAGCTATTGCACTGTATTCAACAGAAAATGTACTGCATAATATGAAAGTAGACATGTAGATCCTCAGAGCTATAGCACTCTATACAAATGCACTACTTTATATGAAAGTACAGGTGTAGAGTCACGGAGCAATAGCGTAGTATACAAATGTGAATGTACTACACTAAATGAAAGTACAGCACTGTATATAAATGTACTACATTATAGAAACGTAGGGGGGTAGTGCCACAGAGTAATAGAAAACTCTGTTACATCAGAGTACACATGTAGAGCCATAGGAGTATATCACTGTATAGAAATGTACTACAATATATGAACGTACAATGTAGAGCCACAGACATACAGCACTATTTACAACTATACTATACTATATGAAAGCACATACAAAGGGCCACAGAGTTACAGCAGTATGTACAAATGCAGTACATTATCAGAAAATACACATGTAGAACTCTGCTTTAAAAGAAAGTACATAAATAGGCCACTAAGCTGTAGCATATCATACAAATGTGTAAACACTACATAGCATGAAAGTACACATATAAAGCCACAGACCTATAGCAAAGCATTCAAATGTACTACATTATATGAAGGTACACATGAAGAGCCATATTGCTATAGCTCTATTTTCAAATGTACTACTTTGAATGAAAGCACACATGTAGGGCCACAGAGTTACAGCACAATATACAAATGGAGTACATTATACGTTAATGCACATGTTGAGTCACAGAGCTGTTGCACTACACATGGCTCTAAATATACTACATTATATGAAAATATACACATAAAGCCACAGAGCTATTACAAGCCACAGAGCTATATTAGTATATGAAAATCTACATGTACTTTTGTATCCAAAACTACATGACATCCAGAACACTGTACTATATAAAATGCACATGTGCTGTAGTTTATGAAAGGATTAACACAAAGATACTTTACACTGTATAAAAATGTTAAGTACTTCAGTATATGAAACCATGCATGACGAGCTGATAAACGATATGCTGTATAGAAATTTAAATGTGCTGCACCATGGAACTAAAGATGGTAGGATAAACACACACACACATAAATAGATATTTTAGTAAAAGAAGGCCTTTACAGAGAGTTACTGGATTACAGTACCTCATACTTTTGTGTGCTGAAATACATTCATTCTTCGTGTCTCTTTGTACATTAAATATTGTAAACTACCTAACTATTAAAACGCGCTTCAGTTTGCAAAAGTGCACACACAACGCACATCAATTATTTTATTCCTTATCCATAACTGTTCATGGGAAAAAACAGAGATTTCTAAATATAGTTTGCTCAGGCAATCAAATCATAGCAGAGGAAGATAAGGACTGTGAGAGGGTCCACATGCACGCAGGTTCACACATACACCTGTGTTGTTAAGCTGTTGTGTTTACTAGTTTTACAGATGGTATATTCAAGAGAGTCACCATACTTTAGTGTTCTGGAATGTGGAATGGATTCCAACACACAGTGGTTGCTGGCATTAAGAAGCAACAGCGAGAGGGCTGCAATAAAATACCTTGCTTGTATGAATTGACTGGACTATATCATTTTTAAGAGCTGGCAACGAGGGAACTTGCAGCCCTGTCACCAAAGATCAGCTTCAATCCAGTCAATTATTTGCACAACACTTCAAAAGCTACAATGTTGCTTTTGCCATTGTAGTTGCCGCTCACTAGACAGAAAATGAGGATTTACTCTTTTGGGAACTGTGCATAGTACTGTTGCCATACCCTCTGCAAAGGTAGGCCCGGAATACAACTTTAAAAGATCAAATGGCCACTTCAGGAAAATAAACCGCTGATCTGTTGTCAACAAATGCCACATTTATGATCTGCATCGGTGTGCTTCTAACACGCGCACAGTCCTTTCACATACTAAGGTTAGCGCCTCTAGACACCTGGCATCAACTATAAGCACACACAATGTAACTCTTGCCTGCCGCCATCTTGGAAGGGCTCACAATTGTATTGTCTGCTGCATTTTCAAGGAAGTGTACACTACTGGACTGTCCATGATTATCACTCACACAACGATTCTAGTGCACATATCACGTTTTTCATGATCTTGGAATATACAATGAGGACATTTCACATAATGTAAACTGATTTTACTTCAAAACCTTACTTTTCTAAACACGAAGACTATGATACTGAGCAAAGAGTGCTGTGAACACACTAAACTTAACTTCTCCACAGCCATTTAATCCCACAAATGCAGAACCTTTAATGAAATGGGAGGAGTGTAGAGAACATTCTATTAATTACATTTAAACATTTGAAGAATACCAACAACTAACACAAGATAAAAAGAAAACATTTTTATTGCACTGCAAAGGTTTTGGAGTATCAAAAGTCTATAGCCGTATTGAAAAGTAACCTCAGGAACACGGTCTAAGATACGTTTTTATACATTTGTTTGAGGATTTTAATTTTTTTCCCACTTTGTGCGTGGGCATCGAACATTTACATTTTATCACGGAGCATGGATGAGAGTACAAATGACTATGTAGCTGCGATGCAAAGACTAGTGTTAACGTACTACACAACAATCTTATTAGGGATCAAATAATCATTCACACAAAGAACCATAACATTTAAGACTGGTTATGGGAAGTAATTTCAAAAGTTAAGAAAGCAGAGCTAATCGATAAATGTGCAAAGCTAGTATTAAAAGACGAGGAGAACAAAGCAGTGCTCAATTTGAGCCAGTGGTTTCTGGTGCTCGGCACCAGCACTTAATTGGCAGCACCAGCAGTTATGACAGTCTGCCACATGGTGTCTGATTTAGAGTGAGCACAACAACAGTTGTATACTAATTTAATATACGTTAAAAATGGCTATTACCTGCTATACTAAATTTTATACAAATTAAGAACTGGAACAAAAATATTCTAGGAAGAGTAAAAAAGAAAAAAGAAGTCAAACCAATTGAACAGAAGAAGAGTCCCTTTAAACCTAATACGGTCAAGAGTAAAGACAGTCCCAGGGGAATTAAAGGAAGAGGCTACAGATGTGGCCGTACTGACCACATAGCCAGCAACAAAAAGGGTCCCGCTTTCAACCAAAAATGCTCGGATGTGGAGTGAAACAATTTTATTTTGGAGAGTGCGTAGAAGAACAGATAAAAATGTTACATTTGTTGTAGAAGAAGAATCAGAATTCTATGATGATTTACAGATTAGTACAGCTCAGGTGTCAGACAGGGAGGAAGATTGCCTTTGAGTTTGGGACTAGAATAGTAACAATGAATGGGTCAGTCAGGAAAAAAACAAAGTGTGAAATGACTCTGGGTAGCATAACAATGATTAAAGTGATTGATTTTGGATCACTGTATTCAATTGTTAATGAGGTTGAGTGGAAGAATCTTTTTGTAGGTAAACTAGGAAGTAAATTAAAAGCAATCGTTGTAAATCCGAAACGTTTTAAGAGAGAACATATTAAAATGCTAGGATTCACGAAATTAATGTTCAAATTCAAGAACAGGCGTGCTGAGTGCAAATAATACATTGCCAAAACAGGACCATCAGTCTTAGTATGGACAGACCAAAGTGAGTTGAGAATGATACTTAACTCCAACAGTCCTGAACTGGTAATGGTAATGGATCAGAACGATTTTGTCAGAAAAATGCTGGATACATCCCGGAGTTTTTCAGGGACCTGGGACGTTGAATGAGTTTTAACACAGATTAGTACTAAAACATAATGCAATACCTTGTGTACACAAATTAAAGAATACTCTATTGTGTATAAGTGAGGAGGTAAAACTAGAGTTAAGGAAGCAACAGGAGGCTGGGATTATTCCAAAAGTATAATTTGCAGAATGGGTTCCCTTAGTCGTGGCATGGCTGGCAAATTGCAAGATAAAATGATGTGTGGATTTGAATAAAATCACACTTATGAATAGATTTCCATAACCTAAAATCAGTGAATTACTGTCACTAACCAGAGGTATACTGCTTTTCGACAACTTATTTGATCACCGCGTATCACCAGGAACCCCTCCATCTTGAAAGGAGGAAGTTGATGACCTTCATAACTCATGTGGATGTTTAAAAAAAATTGAGAGTTCCATTTAGGCTGGCATCAGTTGATGCCTTATTCCAAGGTCTGATGTTGAACTTTCTCAGGGGAATGTATATTGTTACCTTCTTCCAAGATGAAATTCTGGTGATGTGTAATAAACAAGAGAAAAGCATGACAATCCGATGAAAGAAGTGTTGGAAATATTGAGGGACAAAGTATTGACACTCGAACTTGTTAAGTGTAAGTTTGCCAAAAGTAGTGTAATGTATTTGGCTCATGAAGTGACACATTATGATTTTAAGCTAAACAAAGAGTAGTGGAGGCAGTTTAAAATTCACATGTACCACTAACTAAGAACAGAATTCAATACTTCCTAGGCCTTGCCAAATTGTATTCTAGATTTGTGAATAATTTTGATGTCAGGGTGTTTCCCATTCTGCAACTGCTAAAAAAAACATACCTGAGTGTCAACTATTGTGAACTGCAGCACCTGTGTTCCACACCTTGTCAGACATTGCCATCTTGACTCACTTCGTGCTTCTGGAACAGGCCCTAACTTCCCCAACAATACATTCAGTGCCCCAATTCATGTCCCCCTTTTCCCCTTTGTTACCACTGCTCCCTGTCAGGACTTTTAAGAGCTCACCTGGGTTTACAAAGGTAACATAGCCTTTCCATTTCTAGATGAGCATTGTGCTCGGAATCTTACATGATTTCGAGCTCATCACATGATTCGGACACCATCTTAGAGTGTGGTACCATAAAAACTGTGCCCTTCTCCAAGGCCCCTTTGCTTGGCTTGGCCCCTTTGCCCGGCAACAGATTCTGACCTTTATGTCTTCCTCAAAGTACAGAGATTACCCAGGAAGAAGAAAATGTACCTGAAACCTCCAGTCATCCTGAAGGAGAGGCCCTCATGGGAAGCAGGTCCTGGGCACTTGTTTCCCTTGGCGTCAACTCAGTTTTTTCCAGCCTCCGCTCAATGACCAGCATCAGCAACTTGAAAGTCAAAGAAAGGACATCATCAAGTCCAGAACAAGACTCTGGCAATCCATAATTCAGTTTAGTGCTCTAACAAGGGGCAAAACATTGTAGAACAAAGGAGATTCAAACCTTTGGAGTGATAAATATTTGCAGTGAATTTGTGCAATTGAACTACAAACCCTACCTGAGCAGGTGTCAGGAGAACATTTGGAGAGAGACTTAGGAAGGAAATCATAGAACAATGTTGGGAGAGATAATCCCACTAAAGTGAATAAAGACTTTCAGATTTGAAAACAGGACTAAATATTTTCAATCTAGCTATAACAAAGGTGAGCAAGCTGATTAGAAGAGCAGGAAGGTCTGTGTAATAACTGTTGACATTTCTTATGTGTCAATGATCTGTAAGTAATGTAATTTGTTTTCTGGTCATTAGGTAAAGGTGCCAAGAAGAGTATTGGTAATCCTTCTGAGTAGACATCAGAGGAATCAAGAGGAGCCCACCAGAGACTGAGACGGAGACTGAAAAACACAATTCCTCTCTTCAGGTTCCTCTCTCGCACTAAACCACACTCCCACCCACCATTCCCAGGGGAGCAATGGTCAGAGCACAGGGTCTTTTGCAGTGTACTGAGGGTTGTTATCAAGGGGCTTGGTCGGATTATGGTCACTCCTGCAGAAGTCCTGCTCTTCAGGTGAGTGGGCTTAAACTCAACAAGCTTTTGAAAATATACAGGATGATTTTTACAAAGCACCATATTTACAGGGATTTGACCCTGAATCTCAATCAGCAATAACAACGGATGCCAGTAGTATAGGTATGTGTGTATGTAAGGATGGGTTAGCCTAGAAAGAGGAATATGTGCTAGGAAGTGAATGGTTTTTGGGGAGTGAGAAACGAGTTGTCCACAGAAGAATGAAAACCTTTGAGAAGAAGAGTTGTTTCACCGGTAGGCATTAGAGACACAGGATTTTGAGTATTTGGCATGTAGGTCACTTGGGAATAACAAAGATAAATCATAGAGTTAGGGCCTAGAACTGGTGTCCAGGACTGGGTAAGAAAGAGGAGAGGGTGGTAAGAGACTGTATGAAAGGTGAAAATTCAGACAGATTCATATCACATTTAGGGGTATATTCACAAGAACGTGTGATAACTACCACAAGAGTAGCGTACGCAACTTTCAATATCGCAGCCCATCGCGGGAAAATAACCCTGTGTCAACGTGGAATTCCCAACACGGCGGGACCATGCGATAGTCTGCTGAAAACACAGAGAATGTCCGCAATACAACCACCCCAACGGAGATAAAAACACAAACCACAACACCTGAAAACCTGCGATGAGCCCTCCCGCGATGAGGAAAGCAGGGAAAAGTACCACGAGGGCAGCAAACTCACGCGCAATGCAGGAGCAAGCACAAGAACAGCATACGGAAAATGCCACTGAACAAAATACAGCAACAGCGGAGTACCACGGATGCACCCTGGCCAACTGCAGAGGATAACATGCACACCACTACATCCAAACACCGTGGAAGGAAAGAACCGACAGGCACACCGCATGAAAAAGACCAGTTGCAGACAAATCAGAGCCGCAGGAGCGACACACCCACCGTGCAGCATACTCACATAAGCAGAAGTGCACCTCGACATTGGCAACATCTCGGTACAAACAGCAACCCCTCCACAACTGAACACAGGACACAACTGGATCGGCAAATGTGCACAACCAGGCAAATCACATCTGTAACCCCAGGGATACGTAACATGGCAATGCACAATTCCAACCTTTAACCTGCAAACATGTTTTATTCACACATGCAGTGCAATTGGACATCTACTACTGTCCCATGATTGCCACGGACGGACACAATGTGACGTGCTCATGAGAAGTAGGTGTCAACGATGTAGTTCCTACGGGCCATTCATTCCGCAGTTGCAGTGGGATGTGGGCCACCAGCCCCATCACCATCATCATCGTCCGGTACCTCTAGAACTGGGATCCATGGGGCCCTGGTGCGAACACAGAAGTTGTGCAACACACAACATGCAACGATCATCTTGCACATGACGTCCGGGCTGTACAGGAGCTTCCCATCGGTGCAGTCCAGGCACCTGAAACGTGACTTCAACACGACAAATGTGCGTTCAATGATGCCCCTGGTGCGTATGTGGGCCGCATTGTACTGCCTCTGGGCGGGTGTGTTCGGGTCCCGGAGGGGTGTCATCATCCAAGGGCAGAGTGCATATCCTTGATCACCTGTGACAGTGCAGGGAGAAAAGAGTCAATACTTGGTTCAGCAGGATGTGATGGCAGGCCCACCAATTCAGTGACGCCTGTGCTGGCTGTGTGTGGGGTGAGTGTAAGCCCTCAGGGAGTAGCTGGTGCTGGCAATAACTCCAACAGTCATCAGGCACTCAGACATGCAATGTCAGAACCACAAGGGGGGATGACTCGAATCGCACTGGGCCAGCGGCCGACACGGGCCCACTGCCAGGGGACGCTGACCTGCGGGAGAATGGGGCAGGGTCATGAGGGCAGAGCAGTGCCTCACATGTGTCATGGCTGCATTCCGCATCTCCACACATCAAGCCGTTGTGTGGCTGTGGTGCCATGTAATGTCTGTATTGGGTGCATGGGTAGCCCAGGATTACCATGGAGTGGTGTAGTCATGTCTGGTAGGTGGTCGTGTAGTCTGACATGTCGAATGTGGCTTGGTCACGTGTGCATCCCCACAGATGTGCTTTGTGCATTGGTGGCTGTGGGATTTGTGGTGTGTTGATTTGGTTCTTACCAACGAGCAGGCCCGTTCCGTATGTGCCATCCTGGAAGCACTGGTTTATGATGGGCTGTCGGAAGATGAAGGAATCGTGCACACTGCCTGGTTTGTTGGCAACGACATTGGTGAAGAGTCCCAGGTGGTCCACTATTGCCTGCACATTGATGGAATGCGTGTGCTTTCTGTTCTGGTAGTGGTGTGCAGTATCCACAGGGGGCACAAATGGAACATGTGTGCGGTCAATTGACCCCAACACGACCGGGGATCCGGCTATGGCGTAGAAGCCTTGCTTTGTCTCCAGCTGTTCCTGCGCAGTGTTGGGGAAGTGAAGGTACTGAGGTATGAAGCTGAGGATGGCATCCAGGACAGGTGTGATGAACCTTGATAGGGCTGGCTGTGAGACTCCTCCGACTCTGGCAGTTGTTGGTTGGAATGTCCCTGAGGCCAACAGGTGCAGCACAGCCAGTAGCTTTGTCTGAGGTGAGATGTTGGTTCTCCGCTGTGTTGGAACCGTCAGCCTGTGGGCGATGTGGGTCATGATGCGGAGAATGGTTGTCCGTTTGAGCCTGTAGTGGGCAATGACTTCCTCTGGCATTAGGTCTGTGAGAGTGGTGCATTTTCGGTAGGTTCGCTGTCTTACTCTACGCAGCCACGGTGGTGGTCCGGGGGGTGGGGAGGGGCGGGTCCAGGTCCTGGGGGTGGCGGCGGTCCTGGGGGTGGTGGCGGTGGGTGTTGTGACCCTGTTGGGGCTCCAAACTGCATGGCGTTGTTTGTTCTTCGAGTATGGCTGTGTGCGGGGCTCCATTGCCTATTGCAGGTAGGCATCCGTCTTTACACCTGCTTGAGGCAGGTGTTAAATACCTACGGCCACTGCGGCTTATCGCCTGTTTTTGGTTCGCTTTGCAGTTCTGTCAGTTCGTTGTGAAAGTGGTGTTTTTGTTTTTTTGTGTGTTTTTGCATGGGAACACCTACTCTGCATCTCATTAGAGTTAGTTGGTGGTGCCCACCTTGGTGTTAGATTTGGGGCAGGTATCGCGGGAATACTGGCGATGTCTGAAGTTTGCACCTGCTTGTGAATGGGGTGTTAAATCTATCTCCACTTTTGTTGCGTTAAGGTGGAAATAAATCAGAGATTAGTCCTTGTGAATATGCCCCTTAGTCCATCCAAAATGCCTTCGAAAGGATTGATATTATGGGTCCAATTCAGGAGATGACTGAGGAGTCGCAGTATGCCATTGTGTCGTTGGGCCATTTTTCTTTCATTTGCAGGAAAATTAACTGGCAATGACTATGCTGTGGTAAGGTTCTTGGACAAGGTGTCTGTGAACGAAGGCTTACCTAAGCAAATCATTAGAGATAATGGCCCAAAAGTTTGTGTTAGGATATTTAAAACATTTTCCTGAAAGGGATGGTGTTGTGTATAAAACATATTCAGAGTTATGAACGGTACAGTTGAATTAGCCAAAAATAATACTGTAGATTAGAAGAAGAAGTTGTGAGCATGATGTGGTCATACAGACAACAGCCTGTGAGTATTGGCCATAGTCCATTTCAACTAATGAAAGGGAGGACACCCTTTGCTAAAGATAATTTGGGGTGGATGCAGAAATCTAGGAAGGTAGAGGTCACCTGAGGCGGTGAGGAAGAAGATTGCATTCGCTCAGTAGGCATATAAGTTGTGGTATGATTGTAGATATGGAGTCAGGATGGTGAGTCTAAAAGTAGGAGATTGAGTCCATGTTAAGGAAGGTGTGTTGAAATCAAAAAGGGAAAGCAGGTTGTCTTTAAAAAAAAGTTGTGAAATTGTTGGCTATTTGTCTTTTTTGACAGATGGGAAGATTTGGCATTTGAGTCAGTTGGTCAAGGTTAGGAATGATAATGAAGTACAAGCTATAGAGAGAGCAGGAGTTTCTGGTAATCTAGAGTGGGTGGAGGAAGACAGAATAGATGATGAACATGGACCACAGGAAATTGTTGCAGAAGAAGTCAGAGAAGTAAACGTGTGGAGGTGGTGAAAGTTGATGTATGTGATTTCATTGAAAAACGAAAACTGAGAAAACACATTGAAGGAAACCAAATCATGGAAAAACTGTTTTAATGAAAAGCTATTTTAAGGAAATACAAAGAGATTGAAAATTAAAGGAAACATTTTAAAGAAAAGATCATTTTAAGAAAACATTTAAAATCACACCCTTATTTCTTTTAATAAACTTTATTAATTTTGGCCAATGTCACATAGGCAGCATAATGTAGGACTATCAGTTTAGTACATACATACATTTCCATTACTAAGTATCTATGCACCTGAATATAGGCATATCAATCAATCAAAATATTTATGCGGATACAAATATAGCCATAAAAGCACAGATCAAATAGCAGCATGACAATATATTGATCAATAAAAAGTACAAACGATTAAAAAGAGATGCAGCCTCATAAAAACATTTTCTAAATAGGGACTTGTAAGATATGTGTGGTATCTGTCATAAAAAGTAAAATAGATTGCATCAATAGACAGGGATCCAAATATTTTGACAATGATCATAAGTACGATATTAATATAAAATCATTAAAAACAGCCTTCAAGAGTTACACATTGTGTCACATGCACGTACTGCTGCCTTCAGAAATGAGCCTACACAAAAAATTAATTCAACCTCTTCCAGTTTAAGAATCTTCATGTAAGCATGTATAGGCATATATTTCAAAGGCAGTAAAGGTAAATTACATGTTATTTGCATCAGAATTCAACACATTGGAGATAAGCGAATAAGAACATGTTTTACAGGATCCATTCTTGCATGAATACGTAAATGTGATCTTAGGATGATATCAACAATATATACAACTGAGCATAAGTGGGGATCTAAGTCAGACAATTGTCCAAACAACAGTTCAAGTGACAAGAAACTAAAAACAGAAATTACCTCCCCACCCCCAATCCTCCTGTCTCTCATGAAAAGGTCCTGTATCTGATATGAGTTAAGTGTCTAAAAAGTGGTGTGTGGGTGATCACAATGTTACCATCTGACACATACGGTGTTTCTAGTATACATTTCAACAATGTTAGGATATATGTAATACATTAGGTGGATCTGTCTCCAGGGGTAGCCGGATCCTGTGGCTCCCTCAAATCGAATAACATGGCCGACCAGGCTCACAGGTTGTCATCAAGCTTGTCATCCTTATGTACTTGTTGCATGCATACCTTCTCCGCAACCTCCTGCTCAGAAACATCTTTCAACCATGCCAAATGCGTAGGGGGTACTGGGCTAAACCATCCTAATTATGTAAGTCGTTTCGCCAACATTAGGCCACGGAGAACAAACTTTATGCTTACTTTTTTTTTATTTAGCAGGAGAAGGAAGTACGCTAAGCAACACCTGACAAATCTCTACTGGTACCGCCCAATCCATTTCCCTATTTAGACTGAGTATAAAGTCATGCCAGAAAAGTGAGATAGAGGGGCACAACCACATCCTATGTATGGCGTCTGCTTCCAGAGCCCTGAAACACACACACAGCAGTAGGAAAGAGTGGGGTATATGGCGTCTAAGGTCTGTGGGGTATGTTTGATGCATAATGTTATATTGCAGGAGTTTGCATCGTGCATTGGAACTAACCATCCACACTCCCTCATGAATTTTTAACCAATCCTTCACCTCAAGAGGATCTACCAGTACTTCCTCCCATTTGGTTTGTACCTTAAGTGGGTGAAGTTGCAGATCATCGCGAAGTGCCCTATAGATGTGGGAAATCAGTCTATGGCCTCCGGCCATATCTAGGAGCGTCATCAGGGTGTTGTATCGAGGTGCTACCTTGGGAAAAGTTGGCCACACCATGAAGGCTGCAGTCAAAATTTTAATATATTGGAGGTACTTTCATGTACCTAAAGGGAAAGAGGCTATGGATTCCTCTCTGGTAATGAATTGCCCTCGGGATAAAGATCCCCATAGTGCTACAGCCTCCATCCCTATATCTTCATACCAACATTGAATCAGCGATTTGCAGAAATGGTTTCACTACCCAGAGTGCCATATCTAGGGCATTGAATGCCCAAAGAAGCACTCTTCCAGTCACTCCTTCCCAGATACCTGCCTCCAACCAAAGACCGGAAGAGGTTTTTCCTCATGTGTTCTTTAAGTTGTTTTTCACAATTAACTTTCGGGTCTAGCCATTGAATCACGCGTCGGAAGTGGGAAGTATGCCGCCAAACAGTAAAGTTCCAGGTGCAGAACCTCCAGAACTCCCCGACCTCATGTTCTTTGAAGTGTAGTTAATTTGACTCATGTATGTTTATTGCCTCAAAGAAGATCCACTATAAGGCTATCCAGTGTGTGAAAATAGTGCCTATGATTTGCATATATCCTGCCCATGAGGGAGAGCGGTAAATCCCTACAAAAACGGATGGAGGCTTGGAGCTCCTCTATTACCCTTCCTTTGTTTAGAGCTAATTAAGTTGAGGCATCCGAACACCTAAGTTCCGAACAGCATCAGTCATCCAAGGGAATCCCACCTCAGGAAGTTTCTCCAGTTGAATTTAGACCAGCCTTCCCAGCGGAAAGAGTTTGGACATCTCGGGGTTGATACGGAGTCCGAAGACCTCTCCAAATGAACGCATATTTTTTAGTAGGATATGCACTGAGTTAGTTGGACACTGCAGATATACTTGGGCATCGTCAGCATAGAGGGAGACAACATGATTGGTCACCAGCAGTGTTATCTCCCAGGGACCCATGGTGCATCTCAGGGCCACCGCCAGGGGCTCCATGTCCAGGGCAAATAGAAAGGGGGAAAGAGGACACCCCTGCTTGGTGCCCCTACCCAACGAGAAGGGCTCAGAGACCACACCACCTGAGCATATCCGGGCCTCGGGATCAGAATAGAGAAGATGGACCCATTGAATAAATTTAGACCTGAAGCCCACTGTGCACAATACTTGCCATTAGTAAGTACAATTTACAGAATCAAATGGCTGCTTAATATCCAATAGGGCGAGGGCGTAGGCATCAATTTGCAGCTGTGGGCATGATAGATGTGAGCCAGGCGTCACAGGTTGTGAAGAGTGTTCCGCCTTCAAAGAAACCCGATTGGCCCATATGGCCCAGTTCAGGTAGCTGTTGAAGTCGGCAAAATGCCAGCACACTGCTAAGGAGTTTTACGTCTATGTTTAGGAGTGATATCGACCAATATGCCGAGGTTGTTGTCATGGGATGACACCATAACAATAAGTGCCTCCCGCATGGTGGCTGGTAGGCTCCTGAAGCTAAGGGCTTCTTGATATACCTCTAAGAGCTTGTCTTCTATAATCACTGCATATTTCTGGTAAAACCAAACTAACTCCATTGGGTGAAGATTAGGGATAGTGAGTGTTTTTTGTGTTCAGGGAAGGGTGGTGTTTAGAGGCGGTGAAGGGGTTTTAGGGTACTAGGGTTACGGATGGCTGGAGTTTAGGGGTGGCAAGGAGGTTTTAGGGATCAGGCATGGGTGGAGTTTAGGGTGGTGATGGGTTTTTAAGGTTCAGTGATGGTTAGAGTTTTGGGGTGGTGAATGGTTTTTAGTGTTTGGGAATGGGTAGAGTTTTACATGGTGTGTAGTTTTTAGGGTTTATATGCCAAAAGTGTTTTTAGGGTTGAGGGATGTGGGAGATTAAGGATGGTGAGTGTTTCTCAGGGTTGTGAATGGGCGATTTTCAAGTGGTGGTGAGTTGTTTTTAGGGGTTAGCAATGAATGGAGTTTAGGGGTGGTATGGGATTTTAAATGATGGGTGGGTTTAGGCATAGAAGGGGTTGTAAGGGTTCAGGAGTTGGGTGGAGCTTAGAGGAAGAGAGAGGGTTGAGGTTAAGAAATGGGTTGAGTTTAGGAGCAGAAAGGGCTATAAGGGGTGAGAGATGGCTACAGTTTAAGCCTGAGGTGGCATTTTTAAGGGGGAGAGATGAATGGTGTTTAAGGGTGGTAAGGTTTCGGAAAATTAAAAATATCCAAAGAAATCACTTCACAATGAAACAATTATATATCAGAAATAATATCCCCTGACATAAAATATTGAAATAAATACCTTTGGCAAAAATGTTTCTGAAAGTAAGACTTGCAATTATTTCATCCACACTTTAAGAATAAGTATGCAGAAGCCAATTTAGAAAAAAAATACTTTCTATGAATTGATTTCTATGAAAGGGTAAATGCCATTCATCCTGAAACTTGCCATTAAACCACTTAGATTAAATGGTTTCTAAGTAATGGTATTCCATTAAATCATTTTCTATGAAATCACATACAACCTGTAGAAGTGTGTCAGATGAATGTGATAATTCCCTGAAGACAGCATTTTACAAACTGTGGGTCATGACCCACTTGTGGGTCATAAGCCAATTTTAGGCTGCTCTGGAAAGTCCAAGCAATAAATAAAGATGCCTTTAAATTCTGTATTTATCTTGTCACATTTCCTGGGATTTAAAGACAGAGGTCAAATATCAGGCTAAGTCTTCTGACAAATTGCTGCAAATCTTTAATGGGTATTGGTGGTTTCAAACTCACTTTGCGTCAGATAAAGATAAGTAAAGTGAATTAGGTGACAATCTTGCTGGTGTACAGTGAGAGTGAAGGGAAAGCGTTTTTGTAACACACAGCAAAGTATAAATACCTGTATGTAAACTGTTCACATTCAGCAGTTGGGAAAGCAAAAATAAAGCAATTTTTGTTTGTAATTCTAAAGTGTGATGGAAACAAAGATTTTAACAGGTTCAAAAGGAATCAAGACACTTTCATTGGTGATGCACAAGTGATAAATATTCACTGAAACCCGATTTCCACACATTATCATTTGTGTGGAATATAGATTTATCAGTAAAACCATATGTCCGCTATTTCAAAGGAAAACGGGCTGTCAATGAATGACAGTGTGGTACAACACGATGCTTTAATTACATTAGAAAATCGGCTGCCTCATGTCCATTAAAGCTAGGTGGGTTGCAAAAGTTTGCAGTTCTAAAAATTGCATTGTGGTTCTCAAAAAAATGTGGTAAGCACTGCCTTAGAACTAATTAACCAAGAGGAAGGTTTGGTAAAAGGATTATGAAACAAAGGAAACTCGATGATTACATATGTGATTAATTCTTATGTATTTTTGCCATTGTTTTACTAATGACACCTGTTATCTTCTATTTTATAATATGCTGTTAGTTTTGTAATCTGTTCCTTGTCGAATTCGGTGCTTGATGTTAATATATTTGTACCTCAGCACACAATTTCTGGTCAATGTTGTAAAGGAGGGATGTGTTCTGTTTACTGGTAATGTCGATGCTAGCTCTGAGGGAGCCACAGTAATTTATTGTTCTGGAATGTGGAACAGATTCCAGCACACAGAGGTTGGTGGCAGCAAGGACCAACGGCAGAAGACGATCGCTCTGTCTGTGGGGCAGCAATAAAGACACTGCTTGTACCAATTGGCTGAACTATATAGTTTGTAAGATAAACACTTCAGGACACCGATAGAGGTAGTAAACACAATACAAAGCTACACAATGCAATAAACCTTACACACACGACCTCTTCACTTGATTAACCCTAATAGTTCAACAACCCCTTTTATTCCTCGCAGTGAATTTGCTGTTCTGAACTTTAATACACAAATTAGGCCTTCTCATTTGTAGTAAACAACAATCATTCTGAGCATAAAAGCACACACTAAAAGTGTGAAATGTGATGTCCCACTGATCCCTTGTTTATTATAAAATATCTCTCCTGCTCTGTACAATCAGCCATTAATCACTGTTATAATACCTGGGAGCCTGAAATCCCTGTTTAAATCCAGTCTTAAAGGGCTGTATGTTCAAAATGTCTGCTAGCCGTAAACTGGTTTGAGACCACTAAAACGTTGTATTGTTATGTTCGAAGATTTACATTTTATTATCTTTGCGTCGCTTGCATAATGTTTCCTGATTAGCATTTTTGTGATGTTAACATTTACTGAATTGCAAGTAGGTAATCGCAATTTCCATTTCGTGATTCGGTATTTGAATGTCCAAAGCAATCTCAATTAACTAATAGTCATAAAACAAGGTTTTGCTCAAGCAAACAACCAGGAAGGGCATGCAGGTGATAACCAGGTGCAAACTATAAAAAGGAGCCCAGAATACTACATTCCTTTTCTAAGTAGCTGCGTTGTATGATGTGGTTAGGCAGAGGCATGTTTTGGCTGCAGTACAGAGAGGAAGGAACGGGCATCAGAGAATTTATAGGGTCAAAGTTACACTCTTTGACCAAACAGAGGAAGACATTTATACTAAGTATAGTCTTGCTAGAAGTGTGTTAGGTTTAATAGATGAACCTCACCCTTTTTTGCAAAGAGACACACATAGAGCACATTTAAGTACTCTGCACTCTGCACATTTTAGCATCATGGAGTGACCAAGCCATTGTGGCTAAAGCAAGAGGCATTTCACAGAGTGCACATTCTCTGGATTTTAGAAAGCCATGTTGATAAAAATGAATAGCTACTTTGTGTTTCCTCATACAGCAGGTGACCTACTAGACACCAAGTCTGCATTTTTAGAGTAGCAGAATTCCCTCAGGTAATTGGCTGTATTGGAGCACACATTTTTTATTTGTCCACCAATCAGATCTGATTTGTTTGACAGAAATAGGAAAAATGTACTCTCCTTAAATATACAGGTAGTGTGTGATAGTGAGTGTGTAATTACTTACATTGTAGCACGTTATCAAGATGGTACCCATGATTCCTAAATGTTCCACCATGGTGACCTTTACCAGTCTGGCTACAGGACAGCTGGAGATGATGGGCCTGATGTACAAACATGAGGAATACCGATTTCTTAATTGCTATTCCCTTTGAATCTCAATTAGGAAATCGGTATTCCTAATGTATGAAGCTCATTGAGTTTAATTTAGGGATTCCTTGTGGGTCTCCAATCGACCAACCTAATGAATATTCATGCGGTGGATGACAGTTTCCGACCCATTAGGAATACCAGCCATCACAGGGATGGTGGCCTGCTGGGGTCAGCAGACCACCATGTATGTGATTGCTTTTTAATAAAGCAAAATATATATCTTATTAAATGCAACCCATTTTCCTGAAAGGACAACAGGATGTGTTTAAAATGAAAACAGCCTTGAAGTTTCATTTTTAAGAGTAGGCAGTGGCCCCTTGGGGACCCTTTCCTCCTCTTATCACCTGTTTTATTACTGTTTTGCAACGGGCTTCGGTTGCAAAACAGTAAGGCATACCATAGCGATTTGATAATTGGAACAGACGCCCTAAATCCACCACTTCCACATACCGAATCACAAAAGTAAAATGCGATTCGGTAGCAAATTACCGAATCGCGTTTTGCATTTTGTGCATTTGAAAAAGCATTTTTTATGTTTCAAGACCCTCCCCAGCAGCTCCGCATCACTGCTGGACAACCCCGGTATAGAGCCCTTCCTGGAGCAGTGTTCGTGCCGGCAGCCCGACACCGCGCCACAGGTGTCTCCATACTTGCCTGATCGCTGTGCTTGGTCACTTACTTTCCTGCCGCTGCTGCCCCTGCGGCCCCTCCCTCCGACACAGCCCCGCTCCCGCCTCCCGACCTCTGTTCCCGCCCCCCTCCCCTACTTAATGGCAACCGCTGCAGGGGAGCGCGTGTGAAGCCTTGACCTCTGGTCCAGGCCAGCACTCTCCCCAGCAGCTCTGCCTCACTGCCTCACCGCAACGGTACAGAGCCCTTCCCGGAGCAGTGTTCGCGCCGGCAGCCCGACACCGCACCACAGGTGTCTCCATCCTTGCTTGCTGTTCCGTTTTCTTTGTCGTTTCTTTCTGATACTACATTTGATTTACATTGAATTCTGCATTGTTTCTCTGTGTTTTTCTTTTCTCCGCTGTGCTTGGTCACTTGCTTTCCCGCCGCTGCTGTCCCTGCGGCCCCTCCCCCTGACACAGCCACGCTCCCGCCTCCCGACCTCTGGTCCCACCCCCCTCCCTACTTAATGGCGACTGCTGCACGAAAGCGCGCCTAGGGCAAGCCTGTCTGCGCCCGTCCGCAAACCGACCGCGGCCAGTGCCAGGAACCCTGGATCTCCGGATGCCCACCGATACAACTCTGCCACCCCCCGGGCACTCAACGCCGGAGGACACAAGGACTGCCAAAGAGACACACCTAACACCACCCAGGGACAGTTCTCCTGCAGACACTGCTGACTTACCTTCTCCATCAACGCCCCCCCCCCGACCGCCAAAGACTCGTCGGACGCCAGCTCCACAGAAGCCCTGACATGCATCCTCCTCAACATACGCTCCCTACACGAATACACCGTAGAGATATGGGACCTGCTCGACACCCTCTTGTCCAACGTCGCCTTCCTCACTGAAACCTGGACTAACGTCACCTCCAGCCCGGACATCGCCACCGCCATCCCCGACAGATACAAGATCCAAAGAAGGGACCACCCCCACCGCCCTGGAGGAGGGCTCGCCATCGCACACAAGACCTCCCTTTGACTCTCTGCCTCCAACCCGAGCCACCCCCACTCCAACACAGAACACCTCCACTTCCAGATCCAGACCAACCCCAGAACCACGCTACGCGGAACCCTAGCCTACAGACCCCCACAGACCGCGCTCCTAGGCCGTAACCATCATACCGACCTCATCGCACCCCAAGCCATCGCCTTGACAGACTACATCCTACTCAGAGACCTGAACTTCCACCTGGACACTGCAGCGACCCCGACTCCATCACACTCCTAGACAACCTCTCCAACCTCGGACTAAAGCAGCTCATCACCACCCCCATGCACAGGGTAGGACACACCCTCGACCCCGTCTTCGCAGGAGAGACGAACATCTATTTCAGCCACACCTCACAGCCCCTCTGGACGGACCACCACTGCGTTCATTTCACCTTCAACGATCCCACCGCACCCAACACCCCCGCACCCGCCTCAAAGATACTGGAGTAAGCTCACAGAGGAGCACCTTAACACCACCGTCCTCCGAGACCCACCATGCGCCACGACCGACGCCAACTCCGCAGCCAAGGAATTTCACCGCTGGATCTCCAGCTGCGCCTACAAGCTTACACCCCTTCGCCACCCCGGCAAACTACGCCCCCTGAAAGCAGCCTGGTTCACCACCGAAATGCAAGAAGGCAGGCGCTCCTGCAGATGCCTTGAGAAAATCTGGCTCAACTGGAATACCCCAGAAAACCTACTCAGCTATCGTAGCGCCCTGAAGGAATACCACCAGCGCATAAGAGACACCAAGTGGACTTTCATCAAGGACATAATCAACACCAATGCAACCAACGCTAAAGAACTCTTCAACGTCTTACAGCAACTCACCAAACCCCCCAGTGAAGCCACGGACGTCACACTGTCCCAGGAACTATGCGACAAGCTCAGCTCCTACTTCCGCTCGAAAATCAAGACAATCTATGACAACTTCAGCGAACAGAAGCCGGACACCACCCCCCTCGCCACCACCACCGACAAAAAACCGACCATCACAACTTGGAATCCTGTCACAGTTGAACACACCACCATGACCATGAGGAACACTCACTCAGGAGCCCCCACGGACCCCTGCCCACCACACATCTACCACAGGGCTGCCGCCGCCATCGCACCCAAAGTAGGACGTACCATCAATGCCTCCTTCGAGTCCGGCATCTTCCCAGATGCCTGGAAGCGAGCAGAGGTCAAACCCCTCCTTAAGAAGCCCATGGCCAACTCGACAGACTTGAAAAATTACCGGCGCATCTCTCGCCTCCCCTTCGCCGCCAAAGTCACCGAAAGACTCGTAAATGCCCAGCTGACATCCTTCATCGAAGAGAACTCCATCCTAGACGCATCCCAGTCTGGCTTCCCCAGCAACCACAGCACCGAGACCACCCTCCTCGCTGGCACCGATGACATCCGCATGCTACTTGATCAGGAACACACTGCGGCCCTCATCCTACTAGACCTCTCCGCAGCTTTCAACACCGTCTCTCATCACACCATCGCTGCCAGACTGCATGATGCTGGAATACAAGGAACCGCCCTCTCCTGGATCCGTTCCTTTCTCTCCGGCAGAACCCAGAGGATCAGACTCCCCCCGTTCCTCTCCAAACCCACAGAGAGCAACTGCGGAGTACCCCAAGGATCTTCACTCAGCCACATACTTTTCAACATCTACATGGCCCCCCTCGTCGCCATCGTCAGACAGCACAGGCTCAGCATAGTATCATACGCCGACGATACCCAGCTCATCCTCTCAAATGTCAAGTCATAACACATTTACAGATAAACATTCTCTGTCACATATTTCTGAAATAAAAATATAAAAATGTTGACATTTGGACCCCGAAACAGAACAGCCAACTTCACGCATTGTGGGCGGGGTCTTCATCAGGACAAAAGGTGAGGGTGGGGAGTGGTTTTGGCACCAGTAGAGACAGCTCTATTGTTTCGGGCTGGATTTGAGAAAAACTGGGCTCGTAGGCTCTCAGACTTCTTAAGGATGATCGAGGTAGTCAAAGGTAAGGGCCCAGGTTGATGAGTAACCTGTGGCTCCAAGCTACTGGCAAGAACGGTGATGAGCTAACCCTGGATGAAGAGAAGCTGCTTGAAGCTCATCTCAAAGAAGACCGAGGTCCTCATCCTCGGATCCTCCACTTGAGCCTGGGACAACACCTGGTGGCCCTCCGCCCTCGGGATCCCGCCCACCCTGACTGACTATGCACGTAACCTCAGCATCTTCCTCGACTCCTCCCTCACCATGACCCGCCAGATGAACTCCGTCGCCTCCACCAGTTTCAACCATCTACGGATCCTCCGCAAGACCTTCAAATGTATCCCCCCGATTGCAGAAGAACCGTCACCCACGCTCTCATAACCAGCCGACTGGACTACGGCAACGCCCTCTATGCCGGAATCAACAGAACTCTCCTCCACAAGCTCCAAACCATCCAGAATGCTGCAGCCAGACTCGTCCTCGGTACCTCACAGCACAAACACATGACCCAACACCTGCGAGACCTCCACTGGCTCCCCGTCGAGAAGAGAGTAACCTACAAACTGCTCACCCACACCTACAAATCCCTCCACAATATCAGACCCAAATACCTCTAAGTACCCAAGAGGAACCTCTGCTCCGCTGACCTTGCCCTAGCTGAAACCCCCCGCATCCGCCGAACCAGAGCAGGCGGAAGAGCTTTCTCCTACGTAGCAGCCAAAGCCTGGAACGAGCTCCCCATCGACATCAGATGATCCCCACCCTCCACTCCTTCAGGAAGAACATCAAGACCTGGCTTTTTGACTGATCCGGAGCTGCACCCCTCTAGTGCCTTGAGCCCCTCACGGGTGAGTAGCGCACATTATAAACCCCTGATTGATTGATTGATTGATTGATTGAAGTTGCCAATTTCTGCGAATCGGGCTGTTGGTGACCAGACAACTGCTTCGTATATCTAGCCCTAAATTCTTTTGGGTATGCAGTACAATATAAATCTAAGGATATATATATAGCTTTATTATTTTCATAAATGCGCTGGGCTTCTTACAATGTTTAATAATTTTTTGGGTGAAAGTGCATATGCCTTCGCCAATGGATTATGACTTTTTCTACACCCTCATTCAGCCAGGCAGAGAACTTGTAATATAGCACACTAACAGAACAGGCCCAGAGAAAAAGAGGACATTTGACCTCCTCAAAGAACCCTTCAAATGCCTACATAAGAGTGGGGGAGCATTGCACCAGACGTTTTTCGCAAAATCATGGCATGCTGTGCTATGTTGCATAATGTAGCGGCACATAGAGGCCTTCCTTTAGTGATGTTAAAGGACAATAGTGATGATACCTCCACTTCTTGTAAAACATAAGGGTGAGGATGCTAACAGCTCCACTGATTGACGGAATGTTAGAATACGTATCACTGACAACTACATTTTAAGTAAATTTTTCTGTTATTAACACTTTTTACTATCCCAAAGTATCATTCTTTAATTGTAAAGAATATTTGGTTACGTTTTTTTCACAGGCCATTGAAAAGCAAAGTTATGTTTTCCTTTCAAGTAACAGTGTTTAATTAAAAATGTAATTATAACATATCTTGTGTATATATTTTTTCATTTTTAATTCTCTATAAAAATAAACAAGCAGGTAATGCAACAAAAGTCTGAACTTTACTGTTTCGCTGTTTTTTTCATTTAATTCCTGCTACTTTTTCACTAGATGTTGGGGTATTAGTTGTATGTACATCTGGGATTTGTCTAGTACTACGTCATAGACTACCATGCTCTTACACAGACAAACTGCTGTGGCTAGAGACCTCTTCATTCTCTTCTAGTACACCTCCCTCAGCACTTCTTGCATATCTATTTTCCATTTAAACTAGCACATTGCATAGGTTTTCTAGGCCTTTAGCAACATCTCCACATAATGTCCGTGTTCTACTTTTAGAGAAGACCCGTAGTGGTGGCAATGCTATCTTCTGATCGACCAAGGCCTTGCAGTCTATTAGGTAAATGTTTATGCTGACGTTGCCTATCACTCCTATCACTTCTATCAGCATTAATTAATCCACATATTGTTGATACTGTCTGTGTTAATGCACTGATTTCTGTACATATAACTTCATGTGATTCACAAATGTGTATGAACCCAGAGGTCATGGTTTCCTCAATTGCACTTTATTTGCTTAGAAAATAATGCATTTCATTTAGTTGCTGTTTTATGCTTTTATTTCTCATTATTTTGGAAAGCTTGAGCAGATTGTAATTCTGCTTCTAAATGGGACCCATATTTATCAAGGTTTGCGTCGCCCTTGCGCCACGCAAGAGGGCACAAGGGCATTGCAAAACCTACGTGAGATTTATCAAGCCATGCAAGGCCACCTTACATGGCCCTGCATCTCTTGATAAATCTAGAGTAACCCAAGGCAGTGCAAATCGCTGCCTTGCATTACCTTCCCCAAGTGAAGAGTTCCAAGGGTGGAGCGCAGTTGTTCCCAAGCATCCACCCATGAATTTTGGCGCATTCCCAGATTTACCATTAGTGGTAGACCGGGGAATGTGTCAAAATGCTACACCTGTCCAGGTGAGGCATAACAAGGTGAAATATCTTTATTTCTCCGCGTTGTTACATCTTTCTATGTGTGCTGCATTGTGCAGCACACAGAAAGAGGAAAATATCTCTCAGAATTGTTTTTGTACAGGAAGATAGCCCTCCCTGCACAAAAACCAGCCAAAGGTGCTAGGAAAGAACAGGAATGTGAAATACGGCCAATGTTCCTCTAATTTTTTTCCTCCATGTGCAGTAATAAAGGTGGTCTGCTCTGTACACTGCAGCTAAGAATGCATGCACTGAAGACAAGTAACAACTTAATTTGCAAGCATGTACAGCATGCAAGATACCAAAATTGGTGGGTTAGTAAGGGTGCCACGGGCCCAAATGCAAATGAAATAAAAATGCTCCCCTTAACTCTGGTTTGGTATTAAGACACCCATTACAAGTGTGCAGTGGGCTCCACACACCCCTGGCCATGGGTGCCACAGCATCTTGTGCCCTAATTGTTCTACCTACAATTCCTCTTTATATGATATCTCCATATCGCTCTTATCTCCTCCTTACAACTTTTTTTATCCCTATCCACTATCGCTCAATCTCTCTCTTTTTTGTCCTGATCTCCTTCCTTCCTTGTTTTAGTTTTTCTGCTCTCCTTGCTGCTACTTACCCTCCCCACTTTTCTTTTTTTTCCGCTCTGTTCCACTTCTCCCTCATTCATCCTCCTCTTCTCTCTCCCACAGACTCCCTCTAATCTCCCTGTTCGCTCTCATTCCAACCCTACTCTATAAAATATATATCTTGAATATGCTTCTCTCTCACCCACCTCATTTCTCTTCTTGTCTGCGACCTCCTTGTTTATCACCTCTTGGTCTGCCTATCCCCTTTTGGTTGTTTTATTGTCCTTTTCTTCCTTATTCCTTTCCCTCCCTTTTTGCTTTCCTTAGACATTTAACTCCCCTTTCTTTCTTTTCCCTCCATATCTTGCTTATTCATATGTTGCTCTCTCTGTATCACTTCCATAGCTTATCCTCTCCATATGTACCTCCTTTTCTCTCTACACTTACATCTCCCTTCTCTCGCTCTCCCAAATCTTCTTTCATCTCCATCTTTCTATGATTTTTCTCCTTTCCTGTCTATTATCTTTTCTTTCTTTTCCATCTACATACTTATCTTTTCTCCTTTTCTCTACTCTTCCATCTTTCTTTCCATTTTGTCTTTACTATCTTCTTGTTAATTTACTAACGCTGTCTCTCCTCTTCCTTTATTCTCTTTACTTTATATACCTCACCCCTCAATTCTTTCTCTCCTTAATATCTTGCCTCCACGGTTGACCTTCTCCTTCCAACCTCATTCTATCCACCTCTGTTTAATCACACCCTTCTGTTTTTCTTCATTTCCGCTGCCTTTTCACCTCATCCATCAGCTTTTACCGGTCTCCATGTCCTCTTTTCTACCGTGTGACAAGCTACTGCACAACCCATTGAATAAATGTTTGGCCTCTGCTCCGCTGTATCCTCTGTTTTGAGTTTTACCAGTGCCTACCTGGAACCGGTTTCATTCTCTGTTTGAATGACTCTTCCCCAACCCCTCTCAGAGGAAAAGACCACAAAGAACTAAATCCAGGGAGACATTTCACAATTATTTTTAGTAAAACCAGGGCAGTCTTTGGCTTCCTGTGTTCTGGTTCAGGGAAAACGTGGGCTGGCAGTTTGGGCTTGATTGTTCCTATTGGAGCAGAGTCAAGACTGATTTGCATATGGGTGAGTCCAATCTGAGTCAACCTGCAGTGCAAAAGAATGATGGTTTGGAATGCTACCCCAAGTGATTGCCAGGGGTTAGACAGGGATGTGAGCCAAGAAATTACGGCTCTTCAAGGCAGGCATAACAGCGGAGCAAATTTTAAAAGTCTGCATATTTTTTAAACTTTGTATGTGTGTTGCACTGTGCTGCGCACACACAGTGGGACAAGTCGTAAAGGATATTTTGGCACTACAACTATCCCCTTCCAGTACAAAACCTATGCTTGCAAAACCCTCACACCTAAGGTCAGGGCCACTGGAAATTTGCCAAGTCGTGGCCCTTTCCGCATAACTATGGAATTGCCACATGTGCCACATAATCCATCATCTACTGTATATTCTTCAGATTTTGAACCCAAAAAACTGTTTCTAGCTTGAATGTATCAAAAGGTACTAAAACCGTGACTATCTTAATTGCTGCTTAGGGTAACCAGTCACCTTTCTATTGCTAACTGTTGTATTTGGGTATTAAATTGGCATTAATGAGGCGCAACAATTGCCCAGACAGTGTTAGCATGTGTGAAAATGCCCAAATAATATAGTAGTACTATCACAAATTATGCTGCATTACACTGCATATTTTGCATTTTCTTACCACATAATTCAACCCTGACGCATAATTTAGTCCTCTCCTGCCGCATAATTCCTGTGGCTCTGACTATGGTGAAAGGTGCAGGTGGGCAAGTCCACAAATTAACAGGGGCAGCTGAGCCTGAGCATGGGCTCTAGTTCTTAAGAGCCCATGCACAAGCCGAGCCTTGTAAATAAGTAGCATGTCAATCATGCAGCACAGATCATGTAAGAATATGGTGAGATGTTTTCAAAATTCACAAATCCCATGTGTTTATTCCACACTGCCTACTGCCCGCCTCATAAACTGCTCCCAACTGAAATGAAAGAAACGGCCCCTTTCGTCACTGATGCGCCTGCCACGAATAGAGACAAGCATTTACAATGCAATGGTCTCGGCATTGTTAAAGTTAGAGCTATTGGCATTGCTCATGACATTATTTTTGTTTATGTTTTTGTTTTTAAAACATTTAAAGAAACGGCATTGTTATTTACAATGCCAATAGCTTAATCACTCTCAAATGCGAGACCTTTTGCATTTGCACCCATATACAGAGCCACACACACAAAGCCACCCACACACACAGAGCCACCCACACAGAGCAACCCACACACAAATAGAGCCACCCACAGAGCCACCCACACACACAGAGCCACCCACACAGAGCAACCCACACACAAATAGAGCCACCCACAGAGCCACCTACACACACAGTTACCCACACACAGAGCCACCACGGATAGAGCCACCTACAAAAAAAAGCCACACACACAGAGCCCCCGTGCATCCCTCAGCATCCTCCGGACCTAGGCAGCTGCGAGCGCTCACAGCCATTTCCTATAGATTGCCTTTGCTGTGTACAATCCAAACGCCTTTGGTGACAGAAAACGTGGTATTTTATACACAGAGTGTTGCCCCAGGCTGCCTTTGAAGTGTGTGAACTGGGCACGGGAACGGTCTTCCTCTGCTAGTGGGCACATATTGTCCCAGAGATGTGAGACCTTGGTGACTCCCGTATTGCCAGCCTCTCGGGATAGAGGTATGGTGAATCGAAAGCTGATGGTGCACTCGTGCCCGCTACAGCACCCCACTCTTTACCGTAAACAAACGGCAGCCTCTCCTGTAAGCTGGGGCAGCCTCTGTGACCAAAGACATCCGCTATCTCATCACTTACCGCGCTGAGGCGAATTCCTCCGTGTGTCTGCGCCATCTTCGCTCGGGTTGTGGTAGACTGGAATCCGGATGGATGCTCGAGCAGCTGCACCACCTACAGAATCAACACACAGGGACAGCTCAAAACGAACATAGAAGAAGTACTAGCTTCTAGCGGAGCTAAATGGCAACAAGAGCGACGTCCATATTGAAATGTCGTCACCCAATGCGTTGAAAAATAATACATAGAGTAACATTAATTTTGTGGATTCGATCCAAGCAATAGATACTTATATACTGTATGATTTTATTTACAATTCTAATTCCAGTGTGTATATACATGTTACACTTATTAGTTACATATTAGTTTTCTTAAGTTAATTTGATAATAACATATACTGCAAAGAGCGAGTAAAGCCTTGGTCTGCGTTTCCGATCTGCTTTTTAAAAGTATTTCAATGGGACTATTCGAAAATGGGACCTGGTTAATTCAGAGTGCTTGTTTTCCATTATAACTGCGTTCCTACTTTCGTGCAAAAAGTGGCTCAGTCTTAGCCTTCTCAATGCCCCGCTGCAGTTTTAGTTACCATATCCGAAACAAAAGAGGGCCTCAAGTCCCAAAGCTTTCAGACTATTTTTCAGGGCGTCAGTACGATGGCAGAAGCTTCTGGCTAGCACCCGCTCTGCGCAGACACCGCCGCTTTTCTCCGAGGTCAAGCAGAAATGCCTCGGAGAAAGGCAGCGGCGTTTTCGGATTCGGGGGCGTGTTTTTTCTTTCTCTCCTCTTGCCATTGGCTGGAATGTTTACATTCCAGAGGAGAGAAAGAATCGAAAAAACACGCCCCCGAATCCGAAAAGGACGGGGCTTGTTTGGAGAGACAAACCTCTTCTCCAATGGCTGACCAGCATTTAAGAGGCCAGCCAATGGAGAAGAGGAGAGAAGAGAGGCGGGTTCAAGCCCCTCTTCTCCAAATCATTAAATCTCGCGAGCGAGACTGCGCAAGCGCAGCCTTCGCTAGCCGAGACTTAAAAAGGGGAGTTTTCCCACCTCGCTTTACTCTCGATTAAGTCTGGAAGCCGTGAGCGCGCTCCCTGAGAGAGTCTGAGCAGTAGAAAGGCTGCGCACGCGAACATAAAACACGGCACATTCCTGCCCCTTCCCTTAAACACAGCGCAGCATAGCAAGGTGGCTTACATTCCTGTCCCTTCCCTTACACACAGCGCAGCATGGCAAGGTGGCTTACATTCCTGCCCTTTCCCTTCCACACAGCGCAGCATGGCAAGGTGGCTTACATTCCTGCCCCTTCCCTTACACACAGCGCAGCATGGCAAGGTGGCTTACATTCCTGCCCCTTCCCTTACACACAGCGCAGCATGGCAAGGTGGCTTGCATTCCTGCCCCTTCCCTTACACACAGCGCAGCATGACAAGGTGGCTTACATTCCTGCCCCTTCCCTTACACACAGCGCAGCATGGCAAGGTGGCTTACATTCCTGCCCTTTCCCTTACACACAGCGCAGCATAGCAAGGTGGCTTACATTTCTGCCCTTTCCCTTACACACAGCGCAGCATAGCAAGGTGGCTTACATTCCTGCCCTTTCCCTTACACACAGCGCAGCATAGCAAGGTGGCTTACATTCCTGCCCTTTCCCTTACACACAGCGCAGCATAGCAAGGTAGCTTGCTGCTTTGCGCTGTGTGAAAAAAAGATAAATCAGCCCCTAAGAGACATAGCTGCCCTCGGCCATACATTAGCTCTACTATTTTGCAACAATGTGCTTCACATATTTCTAATTATCTGCGTGGTTTAACATATTGGGGAGCTTAAATGTCAATGGGGTTCTTCTCACAATTCAGATGTTTTGTCAGTTTGTACATTGCTGCTCAAATGTTGGAAAGCAGATGTTTCGCCCATCTCTACATCCTCAATGGTTTCCCCAGTGGCACCTTAATTTTCTAAACTCTCTGGTCTGTTGGGAAATAACATATATTGGCGTGTTCTCCACCCAGGCTGCACACTACAGCCGGTGGAGAACATGCAAAGTGCGCTTGACAGTTTGGCCGTCTCAAGAGACGGCCGGCAAACCCGTCATGCGCACTTAAGGTGCAGCAGCAACCACTACTCCTCTCTCTGGGTCGTGGGAGCCCAGCCCTACCACAACCTAAACCGCAACTGCAAGCACAGTACTAAAAATAAAATGATAATAACGTTTCGTTATTATCAGTTTATTTTTCCTCTGCACTGCTCTTAAAGCAATGGGGTGACGTTCCTCCGCCTTAGAGGAAGAGCCGCCACTGCCTCTCTTCCATACTTTGCTATTACCCGTTTCTGTATCTTGCTTCTTGCTGTCTTGATATCTTGCTTGCTCTCTTCTCTTCATCCCACTTTTTTTGGCTTGTACACCCTGCTCGTCTTCTTCTCCCTCCTTAGTTAAAGCTTACCCATACTCCGTACTCTAATGCTCTTACTCCTCGCCTGTTTCTTTACCATTCTCTTTCTCTCTCTCTCTCGGCCCCTCTAAGTCCTCTGTGTTTACCCTGGTCTAACTCATTTTTCTCTACCACATTAGTCTAAATATCACCTCTTGCTCATCCTTTAACTCTTTCATGCAGGGTAACTTTCTTGCAGTATCTTTTCCTTTTGCTCTCTTTGTCTGTGGCGCTCCACTCTCTTTCTCTGTATCTTGCATTTCAACCTCTCTTCCTTTCCTTCATCTGGCCTACTCTCTTAGCTCCGTTGTCCTTTCTTTATTTTGACAGCAGACGCATCTCTCCATCTTGAGCTACTCTCTGTCCAGCTCCATCCTCTCACCAGCCAAAGGACAACCTGTAGCACCAGTTGCAGTCTGAGGCAGAATGGCCCTGGCACAGCGTGACCATTGGCACCTCTAGTCTATTAGCCTGTACTGTATAATTGTCCTTGGTTGGGACAGGGCAGTACTGAGCTTTGCGTTAATATTTCTCAGTTGACCCTCGCTTTAGGCCCTACCTTCACCTACATTTGACCACTTTCTTGCTAAGGGCCTCATTACGATGTCTGGTGGACCGCCACGGATAGTCCATCAGTGACGATCCATCCGACATGCAGGCCATCAGTCCAACCGTGCATTTTGGTGCATGCGTCGGCCCGCAGGGGTCGGGGGGTAGACCGCCAACTCTGACAGGATCCAAGATCCTGTGGGGGCAGTGGTCGGAAGCCTATCCCTACAATAGAGGGCCCTTTTCCTGGGCCGCAGCACAAGCCACAGTAGAAAAAAGCACTTTCTGACCACTGTGCTGGTGGTCTCATCATAATAGGGCGGGTGGAACCACCGACTCATTGTCGGACGATCGCCTGCCGATGCGATGGCGATCAGCGGTCTGACCGACCGTCATCATATTTAGGGCCATAGTGATCCTCAAGCCTGGAAAGCATATTTTAGTGGAAAGCTACACAACTTTAACAGGATGAAAGATAATGCCTTCTGCAATCCGGGCTTTTAAGAGTCCCTGTGACCAAACTGAGGAATCACTAGCAGAGCACTAAATACTACTAAATATACAAAAGTCAAAACGATTGACTTTGACAATGCTTTCAATACCTAGGAATTTCTAATGCGATGTATATTTCCGGCAGAGGCTGCGAACATGTCGAGCTCCAACTGACCTCTGGCATGTTTAACTATTCAGTAATCCTCCTTACTTTCACTTTAGTCATTTGTAGTGGTTTTATTTTTGCCAGTATAAGTGCAACTACAAAATGTACAACATCTACAGGGATATGAGTTACAACAACTCCCTCCTTACAGGGGACAGTTCAGATCCCTGTGGGTGGTGCAGTTGTCCTGTCCCTCGCTGTCACTTTATCTTACCAGGAGCTATGCCAATGGCCAGGGGGTACCAACCTCTAGTGCCAGACCATGGTGCAGGTCTGTACTTGTTTCTAATCTGTGCCTATGTCAGCTCTGCCCCCTGGCTCCTATTGTCCTTTGTTCCCCCAAGTGGCTTTTCACATCTTGTACCTTCCAGATGGTGTTTGTGAATGCTATATTTTTCCCATGACATTTAATTGGGGCTGGCGACAGCTTCCTTTTCTTTGGCAGCATGGTGTGTTGCTATGCATTAATTCAGTGACGTTGTTGCATATGTGTGCTTCCTGACTTCATGCCAATGTACGTTTTTCATTGAGGCCTGGGTACTGAACTTTGGTGCCGGTAGCTCCATGTTGTGGATGGCGGTGTGCATTTATGTAGGTGCCTTGCTACTCCTTACGAGGCACCGGAGCGCTTTGTGGCCAGGCAGTATATTACTCAGCCGGGAACACAGTCTATAGTGTTAGCTGTAAGTGCTGCAGTTAGTCATATACTGTGCAATATCATTGGAGTTGGTTTATCAATTATTTGCATGCAATTTCTGGTCTGCAGGAAGATAGTTATTTTTTATAGATGCAGATGCCTCAGGTACGTATCAATTTACATTCTTAACTGTGTCTTTGTGGTTGAAGGGTTTGAAAGAAAAATGCATTGTGTTACTTTTTGGTTCTGCTGGTAGTCTCCATTGTTGGATGGCTGTGGTGGTGTTATGGAATGTGGTTATATGTTTTTAGGACCATGCTCATACAGGCAGGGTCTCGAGTCTATTGGGAAAAGCGCATAAGATTAGTTTGGAAGGTCAAACCATATAGGACAGAATGACCCCTGGACTGATACGGGTTACGTCAATAGGGTTATGAAATAAGCATGTTCTGCAAAGTCAGATGCATTTGTGTAAAAGTGCACGTGCTATTTAATGCCAAAGAAAACAAGGCGTTCAGGTACAAAAGGCTTTTTACGTGCTTTTTTATTTGCAATTACAGAGTTGTATCCCCCAGATTATGTGAGTACAAAAAGCTATCAGAATTTCATTCGTGCTGTTCGAGTCTCAAGGTTGGAAAGCCCCGTTTTCAGCATCCTTCCCTGGTGCTTTACCCCAGCCCCATCTTTGCTGGCAGTGAACTCCATGGCTTGCCAGTTTGGTCAGGGAAGGATGGCCACTGACAGTTTTCTTCTTTTATTGCTATACCTCTTACTGCGGAAAGTAAATGAGTAATGCTGGTGGTTAGAAACTGTCACAGCTTTGCACACTTACCTATATATATGAACAGATGAACAGGGCTGGTGTCACACACCGCCTTACATTGTCTTCTAAGCATCACCCAGTGCTGATTCTTTGCTGTGCTATTTTCCAAGGTTGTTTGCAAAGTTGATCTTGCTAAACGCTGCTTCATATATTCATACATTTACGCATGTGTGGTTATCTCATTACTTGAACAACTGGGCCTGGTGTTTTGCAGATAGAGACAAAGAGAGTTTTGCCTATGGAGCTTACCCTTTTATGCAATCTGCTCTCTTTGGGTCTGTCTGTGTAAGAGACGTCAAGGAGAGCCAATAGGAACAGAGTATCCGTCACATGCTTCCATCAGAGTATAATGGTCAAGTGAAATGTAGATTTCTAGCCTTGTGTTATAGGCAATGCTGGCTCAAAGAAGGAGCCCTAGTCCCGAGCAGGGGGCAGAGGCTCAGGTTCAGAAGGGCACGTAGCAAGCAAAACCACAAGTGGCGGAGGCGGTTCCTTTCAGTGGACAGAAATGGCCACTGGGTCAGTGGCCAGCTCTAGATTTGGTAGTCAATAGTTGATCACGGTGGTAGATTTAATGCGTCTGCCACCCTGATGAATGGAATACTGTCACCAAATTATACACCAGGCCCGTAGACTTGTGCTATTATGCAGAAATAGGTAAGCACTGTTCCTCTGTTTTCAGAAGGGACACCTGATACTATACTTTCTTGATTGTCATGACAATGAGCTCTTTGAACAAAAGGTCTGTGTAAGGGTCAATCCAGGTGACTTTGCGTTGATTTTCAGCAGGGTGGATACAGTCTTATAGGTTCACATCAAGTAGCCATGCTTGTCTCTCTGGTTGGTTCGATGCTGCTGGTGATCAGGAATAATTCTGTCCTGGTTGGGTTAAGCTTGCGGTATGAGCCAGACATCCAATTCTGAATGATATTGATGCAGGTCTAAAGTCACGATAAAGCGTGCTCTGGAATTATTTGAGGTAGAGTTGCGTGGTGCTGGCATATTGAATGACACTGATGCTGTTGTTGGTGCATATGACTCAAGGGGTTTCATGCAGAGACTGACACTGACAGGGGGTGGATGGTTCCTGCTCTGAAGGGGACCGGCGCTTTCATGATCTTCCTCTTACCTTCTGCATTGAATGATGGCCGTTGTTGATGTAGACCATGTGTGGAAGCCTCTGCACATTAGTGTTTGTTGGTCAATTGTGTCAAAGGCTGTTGCGGCATTGAGCAGTATGAGGAAGCAGAGGGTCGGTATTGTAATTGGTGTGGAGGGCACTGCCAACCACTTGAATGGAAGCAGCAACATGGTCTGGATCCAGTTTGGAAGGCCTGTGGAAGGTTATTCTTCTTGATCTGGTCAGATAATTTGGTTGATAATGCTTTCTCAGTGACGTCACTGATGTGATAAGGGTACTCAAGATCAAAGATAGGTTTGTTCATTAACAATGGATCTGTCCACATTTGAGGACATCTGGGAAGATTCATTTCGAGAGGAGAGTTGATAATGTTGACAAGGTGTGTGAGTGCATTCCCATGGAGAACATTCACAATGGAGGTCGACACAGTGTCATCTTCCTAAGAGGTGGCCTTCAGGGAGGCCAGGATGTTGGTGAGTGTAATGAGCCATAGAGTTTTGAGCCTCAGCCACTTCGGGGTACTATGATGATCTTAGAAGGCATGGTAGTTGACCATTTGGTGCTGTTAATGTATATACAATTTTTTAAACATTCTCAGTGTAAAAATGGTTGCTGTTGTTGCGTTTATTTATTGCGTGTGACACTTGAATGTTCTGGCAGGGATGCGATTTAATACTCAATTGCCTTGGAGTGTGCTTTGCTTCTGTTGGTTGTTTTTTCAATGACTGTCTAATGGGTGATGAAGGATCTGCACTCTAGTCTAATCTTTGAGTTGGCTGAGGCTTATTTGTGTATTATTCAGTCTTCATTGCTTGTCTTGTCTGCATCTGGTGCACTTGTTCTCTGAGAATTCTTAGCCGTACCAGAGGACTGAGGACTCAGGCTTGGACGATATGTTGTCAGTGGTGCACTTAGTTCCGCACAGTTTCTCGTGTAGCATTGTCTACGTTGAAAAGGGTGATGATAACTGATGTAGGTTGGTGAGCGAGATGGGAAAGTACTTCTTAGAGTATGTTGTGGGGAATGTTTTTGAAGGATCTGGGCTGAGCCTCCTGAGTTCCACCGCCTCCCTCAACACCGCTCCATCACTCCGTCATACCCCAAGTGGTGTCTTCTCTCTCATTTCCCAACCCGCTTCATACTGTGCCCTGACTCAGCCCTCCCCTTCCTTCACCTTGAGCTCTGAGGGGCTTATTTATGAGCCCCCTTGCGCCAGTTTTGCGCCGCCATTGCGTCACTTTTAGTGACACAGGGGTGGCGTAAATAATGCGCCATGTTGTGCCATATTTACGAAATGATGCATCTAGGCAGATGCGTCATTTTGTAAGCCCCTGTGCTACATTATACCTGCGTCAGGTATAATGTATGCAGGGTGGGCGTTCCCCCTCAAGAAAGGGTCGTGGGAGTGGTGCAGCGAAATCAATGTGATTTCGCTGCATCACTTCTAGGACACCAATGCGTATGAGGCAGGCGTAAGAGTGACACAGGCCTTTTCACATGGGGCTTGCCCCATGTGAAAGGAACATTGCTGAACATTGCTGAACATTGCTGAAGTTGTGTCGCGCTTCCGACACAACTCCAGCAATGCGCCACTTTTTGCGCTGACAGATACGTCAGTTATACTGACGTATCTGACGTATCTGTCCTTACTTACGACATGATGTGTCATATTTACAATATGACGCATCATTGGTGTCGCAAGGAGGGCGCACTGAGAAGTGGCGCATCGCTGCTTTCACGCAGCGATGCGCCACTTCTCGTAAATGAGGCCCTTGGTGTGCTCTCATCTCCCAATAAGAGAGGTTGGAAGGAGAGACCGGCTGCAGGGACCGGCTGCAGGCAGTGGAGAGAAGGAGAGGCTAGGCAGTGGAGAGAAAGAGAGGCTAGGCAGTGGAGAGAAAGAGAGGCTGGGCAGTGGAGAGAAAGAGAGGCTAGGCAGTGGAGAGAAAGAGAAGTTAGGCAGTGGAGAGAAAGTGAGGCTAGGCAGTGGAGAGAAGGAGAGGCTAGGCAGTGGAGAGAAAAAGAGGCTAGGCAGTGGAGAGAAAGAGAGGCTAGGCAGTGGAGAGAAGGAGAGGCTAGGCAGTGGAGAGAAAGAGAGGCTAGGCAGTGGAGAGAAGGAGAGGCTAGGCAGTGGAGAGAAGGAGAGGCTGGGCAGTGGAGAGAAAGAGAGGCTAGGCAGTGGAGAGAAGGAGAGGTTAGGCAGTGGAGAGAACAAGAGGCTAGGCAGTGGAGAGAAAGAGAGGCTAGGCAGTGGAGAGAAGGAGAGGCTGGGCAGATGGCTTACGCTAATAGCAATTTGAACATTAGAAGGTTTTGGCAGCAGAAACATCACTATCTCCTGCCTTTCACAGAACATCCACGTTCCACAGTCTAATATAAACTAAGAGACGACAAAACAATTTGGAGGAAGGTGGGGGTAAAGATAAATGTGGCTATTCATATACAAAGTTGAAAGTATGCATCATAGCAACGCTTGAAGATAATGGATCAGGAGCAATGAAACTACTGGTGAATGCTTGTCTAAACACGGAAAAATGTACGATTTCATCTAGAAATAATTCAGCTTCAGCGATTGTTCAGTGGAATTGGATCACATTTCGAATAATACACATTTATAAACGGCAAGACATGAGCCATTCCAAAAAACAGAGCCCTTGTTGTGGTGATGGATTCCATTTAAACATTCTCTTGAAGGGTAAATCTTGAATTCACTCAGTTTATCAGTCAACATATTATATATTCCTGATTGTATAGAATGTGTCTGACACAAGCATTATTTAGACATCCAGCCCTGCTCCATGGATGAATGTGCAGAGCAAGCATACCTGCAACGCGGCGCACCACTGCGCGAACGGATGCGATCTACAAATGCGTAATTTATAACTGTCCCTGCTTCCTCTTGGCAAACAAATATGTGTGTCTACAAGGGGCACATGGCACGCCAGGGCCCGGAGGCTCAGGTCGGGACCAGTGACAAGCGCCGCCCTACAACCAACTGTAAAACGTTATTACTGGCAACTAGGGATAACTAAGTGCCGCGAAGCAGGACACTTAAATACTAAAATAAATACTGGAGACTTTATTATTAATTTCTAAGCACGGAGTAGTCAACATGCGTCTAGGCCTAGATACATTACTTGTGCAACCCAGCGCGACGGAAACTAAGGGCCTGATAAGGACTGGCTGTATATTCCGACCGGTGCATAAAACCCTGTTTACACACGCGTCTGAAATTACGAGTTAAAAGGTATTTAAGTGTCCCATAATTATAGGATGTGTTAAATACCTCGGGTCTCATTTATGAAAAGTGACTCTTCGCTGCGAGAAAACAGCGATGCGTCACTTTTCATTGCGCCCTCCTTGCGACACTAATGATGCGTCATATTTACAGTATGTCGCAAGGAGTTACAGATACGTCAGTATTTCTGACGTATCTGTAGGCGCAAAAATGACGCATTGCTGGAGTTTGTCACAAAAGTGACGCAACTCCAGCAATGGGTCCTTACACATGGGTAAGTCCCATGGGAAATGTGTCTGCGTCAGTCTTACACCTGCCATGAGGCAGGCGTAAGATATTGACGCATTTGGTTCCTAGAAGTGGCGCAGTGAAATCTTATAGATTTCACTGCGTCACTTCTACAAGCCTTTCTTGCGTTGGAACGCCCCCTTGCATACATTATACCTGGCGCAGGTATAATGTGGCGCAGGGGTTTACAAAGTGACGCATCTACCTGGATGCATCACTTTGTAAAAATGGTGCAACAAGTTTAATTTTTTACGCTGCTGGTGTGTCACAAAAAATGATGCACAGTCGGCGCAAAAGTGACGCAAGGGCTCATAAATAAGCCCCTCAAACTTCGTGAAATTTTAGCAAGTCAAACATGCCGAAATTTAACAGGAAACATGTGTACAATATTTACTGTACTCTGTGGAACACCAAAATCCGAGTGTTATTCACCAATAACTCGTAATAGGTGTTATGTATTGCACCTGATAAATAACATAACCCGTGTTATTGTCATTTATCAGGTGCAATGAATTACACCTAAACTCGTAGTCATGGCCAAAGTAGTGAAACAGCAGAGAGTGGTAATGGGGCAGGGGGCACACTGGTTGGCTGACTTGGTTTTTATGATCTATAAAACTTTCAATGTGACTGGTGTAGGATTTGAATTAGTTCCTTGTTCACATGCATCACATAATCAAGGAATTTATTCATAATGCTGATCCGGCAGAGCTCTGAAAAATAGAGAGGCATCTGGAGGCGCTACCTCCAGTTCATTTGCTGTAGAGTCCCACAAGCAGGATTCCCTCCCAATAATCCGTTTCACATGATTACATTTTAGAATATTCTAGACCTCCCTCGTCAATAAAACATCTGGAAATTTAGGAATCAGAGCAGCCTCGTATGACCATCTGAAATTATTTTCATAAAGAGAATGAAAAAGCCAAATGAGATTTCCAACGTTCTGCGGTTTTGATTCTGTATATCGCACTGCATTGCCGTATTTTAAGTATGATACAAAATTGTTAATATCAAAGAAATCATAAGTGTCAAACCTTACTGTCACTTGCAAGCCTTCCTCTTGATGGACTCTAAGAGCAAATTCCATAACCAAATTTGTTGTCCACGTGCCTTCACTGTATTTAGTATTCTCAAACAAGGCAATAAGTATGGTTTTCTCCAGCGGTGCTAGAACAATTTTCAGAGTGGGGATGCTGCCATCAATGTTACATCACCCAAGTCTAGAGGGATTTTTAAAAATCCATTCACACAGAGAACAAGTGTAGTAGGAGAATGGTTGGTAGTCGTTGGTGCATTTTGGAGCACACGGTTACAAATATATTACTAATGCATGGTGTGGTAGTGAATTGTCATTTACAGACACAACATTTTTGATTGAAATGGCCACTAAATTTGCACAGACAGGCAGTCTTACTGAAAAAATAATATAGTACGCAAACAACGTGTGGAAATTGGGGTTTAGTTTAGAAATGCATCATTTGCATGTCACTAAGTAAAGTGTCTTGATTTGTTTTGATCCTGATGAATTTTGCTGTAAAAATCACTGGAAACGTAAGGTAAGTGAAAGAGTCTTTATTACAGTCTACTCTCTCCGCCACACCAACACCTCACGACTAGCCTCACAGGAGATGACCCCAACATTCTATAGTTAACTCAGTCCAGAACGGCTGGAATGTACCATATTGGAAATAGGGAAAAGGGGAACATACCATACGAGAAGAAGAAAGAAGTTAATAAATACAACACATCTTCCCACCTATATAACTGGAAACAAGGGAAGAAATACTTTCACATATGGTAATCTTTATGCCACTTGGGTGAGGACCTGAGTCAATTGGTGTCCTTGTTATAAAGATCATGCTGAAATTCTGGTGTGGCAGGGGCAAAATTGGAGTTGTTATCTATCTGGAAACAGTGCTTGGCTAGTCTGTCCATACTCCACTTTTGCCCATTGTCCATGACTGCGACATTGTGTTTGGTTTCGATAATTTGCATAGGTCCCTAGAATTTAGAGGCACCCTGGGCCTTCCCATCAGGTTTTTTTACATATATATGGCCACCCACCTCCCAATCCCATTTCTTGGCGCCGTGTTTGAAGTCATAGGACATTTTATAATCATTTTGATGGGAAGTGATCTTATTCCTTATGTTACCCGAATTGTATTCCACCTTTCCACCACCCCCAATACAATCAGGGAAAAAGTTAGTACAAGGCTTCCTTCTTTTGAGTGAGGAAAATGGGGATATGCCAGTGACCTGGTTAGGGGTTGTGTATTATGACCAGAGCATGTCCTGTATGGCCCTCTCAACAGGAAGGTGATTAACGCAAGCTGGTTGTATACAATCTTTGATCATTTTGTTAACTCTTTCAACAAGGCCATTAGCCCTAGGACAGTACAAGGCTATTTTAAGGTGGCTAATGAAGCCTTTAGAATTCTTAAGAGTGAAACGGCCGTGCACATTGTGTTTGCAGTGGCAAAATTCTTGGGGGCTTTCTGGCACAAACGGAAAAAATACTTAAAAATGCCAATCTGATTCATGTATGTAATTAGTATGTATTAGCTGTGTGGCTGCATATTTTTAAAGATTTTATCTATTGTTGTTAAATGTTTTATACTGATTTTATGTACTTTTATGGAGTTACTCCGAAATAAAGTTTTCTTGAACTTGAAAGAAATTCAGTCATGACAGTGGAAGTAAATTGCACCCCATTATCTGTGATAAGGATGGATGGAATATCTTCTGTAGTAAATGTGTCAATCAGGAAAACAATAAGGTACTCTGTAGTGATCTTGTTTACCATCCTTGTGACAACTCAGTGGGACTGGTAGTCGACTAAGACAAATGCAAAGCATTTTGATACACCTTTACAATTAATGGATCCTAATATGTCCAGAGCACCTTTTTCCCAGGGCTTTTCTGGAACAGACACAGGGGATAAGGGAACTTTGCGAACAACCTTGGATTTGTCACTATTGGCACAAACAAGACAGTTCTTTACCTTGGATTCCACTAACGAATCCATGTTGGGACACCAATATCGTTCTCTTAGCCGGGCTTTAGTCAAACTCCTCCCAAGGTGACCTTCATGGACGAGATTAATCACCTTATCTCTTATACTTACATATGGTATTATTTTGTCGTTCCTGAATAATATGGGCCAACCCAACCGAATATATGTCTTAAGTCGGTCAAAGGTTTTATCATTTGCAGAGTATTCTTCCCATTCCTCCAATGTTAAGGCTGAAGAGTAGATCTTTAAGATGGGATATTCTGGCGTGTCAAACTGTTCCTCTTTGCTCAGAGGAGCACGCAATAAGAAATCAGCTGCTTTGTTTAGATTACTAGGAACATATTCCATCTTGAAACAAAAGCTTGCCAACCCTAAGACCCAACGGGCGATACGTGGGGTGCTGTTCAAAGTACCTTTGGGGCTGAACATGTATGTCAGGGGTTTATGGTCTGTGCGGATATGTAACTGAAGACCCCATTGGAAAAAAACTTGAAATGTTTCACGGCCCAGAAACAAGCAAGGGCCTCTCTTTCAACCATCAAGTAATTCATTTCGGGTCTGGTGCGCGAGGCAAAGGCTACAATTCTCTATTTGCCGTCAATTACTTGAGATAGGGTGGCCCCTAATCCTCTATTACTTGCGTCGGTGGTTAATATGCTCTCAAATGTGACTTGGTGCATGTCAAGCCTTTGAAAATGAGTGTGATTTTTTTACAAGGTCCCTAATCGTGCTAGTTAAATCTGTAAAGTTTTTGACATATTTACTCATGTATTCAGCGAGACCCAGGAACGATTTAAATTCATCCTTTGACTCTGGGGCAGGAGCATCTTTTCCTGCTTCTAGTAGGCACATTTTGGGTCTAAAACCATCTTTAGAAATCATGTGCTCTATATACTCTACAGATTTGACACCTATCTTACACTTCTCTTTTTTAAGTGTCAGGCCTGCATCTTTAAGTTTGGCAAATACCTTCCTCAAAATCATTTTGTGTTCCTCCACAGTGGCCCCATATATAAGCACATCATCCTTGAAGCACGTTGTTTTAGGTATTCATTATTCATTGTTGCATTATTTATTGAAATACCACAGACGCAAGTCCAAACGGCTTTCTGTGGAACAGAAACATGCCCATGGGTGTAGTGAACGCTATTAACCATCTCGACTCAGGATGGAGTTCCACCATGGATAAATTCAACCCACTGAAACAACTGGCCCCCCCAGTGTGCTCAACATCTCGTGAATTCGAGTTAAAGGGTGTCTCTCAACCCAGATATTGTTGTTGAGATCACGTAAGTCGACACATAATCTGATTGCATCTCCATGGTTTTTTTTCGCTATCACGGTGGGAACCACTCAGTCAGAACAATCAACATTTTGAATAATGCCCTATTCCTTAAGTCTTGTAAGTTCTTTTTGTAAGGGGCCTCACGTAAGATGAGGTATGGGTCTGGTTTTATGCAAATAGAAAGCCTCTATCTAGACCTATATTTCTTTAAACAAGACCTCTTCAGGTTCTATCCTGCCAATGCATGATATGTATCTATTAATTCATTAAAAAAGATTAAAAAAAAGTATATTTATTTTGAACTCATTTATAGTTTTTATTATACAAAATCTTTTTTCTTTTTTTATATTGTTTAACTTTAAAATTATGTTTCTAATAGCACATTTCTCAATGATATGTTATTTGAATCAGGATGGAGTTCCACCATGGATAAATTCAACCCACTGAAACAACTGGCCCCCCCAGTGTGCTCAACATCTCGTGAATTCGAGGTAAAGGGTGTCTCTCAACCCAGATATTGTTGTTGAGATCACGTAAATCGACACATAATCTGATTGCATCTCCATGTTTTTTTTTCGCTATCACGGTGGGAACCACCCAGTCAGAGCAATCAACATTTTGAATAATGCCCAATTCCTTAAGTATTGTAAGTTTTATTTTGTAAGGGGCCTCACGTAAGATGAGGTATGGGTCTGGTTTTATGCAAATAGAAAGCTTCTATCTAGACCTATATTTATTTAAACAAGACCTCTTCAGGTTCTATCCTGCCAATGCATGATATGTATCTATTAATTCAAAAAAAAAGATACAATAAAAAGTATATTTATTTTGAACTCATTTATAGTTTTTATTATACAAAATCTTTTTTCTTTTTTATATTGTTTATCTTTAAAATTATGTTTCTAATAACACATTTCTCATTGATATGTTATTTGAATCAATTAGAAGAACAATATTTTTGTGTACAAATAAACGACATCTACAAATATTGCAAAGAGAGAAACATATAATCCAAAATGGAAGGACATTTAATTGTGATGACCCCTCAACTAGAAAAACAAAATAATATACATCATACACACTACTTCATGCATTCATCAGTCATCCTCATACTCATAAAAACAACATGAGATTCAATCCTGTGGGGGGTCCCAACACTAAGATTTGAAGAAAAGACAGAAAGAAACTGTTTCTGATGACACTCTGTCTTTAAGGACCGCTCCTCAGGGATAGAAACTTGGTAAATGGTAATTTCTTTCCTTTTCCCCCCTTCTCTATGACCTCTAACTACTTGTAGGGGGGTCTTTCTTCCCTCATAGATGGGTCTGGTTTTATGCACCACTGGTACTGCATTGGATTTGAGCTTGATTTTATGTTGATAATTCTTAAGCAGCCCTAACTCCTTTGAGAAAACCTCAAGCAACTCATCGCAAATAGTTCCATCTATGACGGATTCATTAACAGTGTAGATGTGTTCTGGGTTATTAGGATCCAACTTAATCCCTAATTCCTTTTCATGATGCCATCCCAGGATTTGGAACCTTCTTCAACAATGCACACTTTCCCAACAGTGGAACGATCTTTAAAAGTAAAGAGGGCTTTAACCATTCCCTTGAGGGTAATGGGATCCCTGGTGCACCAGGGGGGAAATGTCTGTGGAGATTAAATTCTCCCTGAATGTTGGAGTCATAGATTTGTAGTCTGAGAAATTGATTAAAATAAAGCAAATCAATCGGAAAACATTTTAACGGGTTTACCATCTAACATTATGTCACATTCAGGGCAATTCATTTTATTACAAGTTTGACCGTCCATCACCTGTATTATTATTTTCTTGACCGATGAAAATCTTTCCTCCTGGTCATCATTTTTGATTCCTTCACTTTTCTTAATATAGTTATTCCTGTATACCCCAGCTAGGTGGCCTTTCTTGTTGCATTTCTCACAAACTGCTGAAATTGCCAGGCATTTAGCGTTGTTGGTAAGGTGATTGCAGCTGCTGCATTGGTAACATTTGAGTTTACTCCCTTCTAGTTCCCCCAGATTGGTATGAACTTTTGTTATTATTGTTGACTTTGCAAATGGTACCATCCAGTACGGGTTCATGGTCCTTGTTAATTATCTCTGAGACTTGTTCATTAGTGGTGGTTGTTCTATTTTCCTTAAGGCAAAGGACTGTATTCTCAATGGACTTGGCTATTTCAACAGCTTCTTGAAGATTGGGTTGTTTCTGTAGATGCTTTTCCTGTATTCTGGTATTGTTAGTGCAATGCACTAACTGGTCTCTTATGAGGGACTCATTTAACCCATCAAATTCATATAACTTACTTAGCCCTCTAAGAACCGCTTCATAATTTGTCACACTTTCATGTTTACCTTCGACCCTACTGTAGAATTTATGACGTTCAAGCACAATGTTTATTTTATCGCTGAAATGATTTTGTACTCATCTACTACATCCTCAACATCTTCACCCTCTTGCTCAATATGAGGGATCACAGGGTGAAGAACCGGGATTTAAACCCAGCGGCGCAGGGGACACGCCCAAAGTCTTCGGGTCCACCTGTCTTAGAGTACAGAGACACGGGATTCTTCTCGGTGACATCAAAGATCAAATTTATTAGCTGCAGCCAGTAACAGAGATCCTAGAAGTACAACACAGTGTATGTTCTCAGGAGACTGCTCAACATCATAGAGCAGAGCATCGTCTTTTATGCCAAAAACCACGTTCCTGGCTAGCATCAATTACTTACAAATCTGACCAATCAGAGGATGACATTTACAGAGGCATCACATAACGACAAACCCACTTTCAGTTATCCAGCCCATCGCAAATGACAAGGCAAAATCCAGCATTCTTGCTCGAACAGGCCGGACGGGCCCATCATAAAAGACCTCAACCCAAATCAATAATTAGGCCATGAGGCCATAAAGGAAGGAGCAGAAACAGATGAGAAGCAAGATAGAGGAGTGTGTGCGTGGGTCATAGAATCAACATGTCCTGCTCTTTGATCTCTATCTGACCAGCTGCTTAACAAGGAACTGTCTCAATAAGTTTAGCCTCGGGCAACAGGGTCAGTTGACTCAGGTCAAACAGGAGTCAACACGAACTCAAGCTAAGGTGTATGTGTCCCTAGAGGCTTGCTTGGCCACAGTCATCCTGTAGTCATTAGCCTATGTGAGGGCAACCACATAATGGCGGCTATGCACAAAATGAAACCCAAGGGTTCAGACTAGATCGTCAAATACACAGTGAATCCATCGGTGTAGCATGACGAAAACACTCATGCATACCGCACTTGTCATTCGCGGTTCGCTGATACCAAAATCATCACGATTCGACAACCTTCATTGAACGGGTTCAGAATTCACAGAACCTCAGACCCTCCTTTTGCCCTCACATAGGCAATAACCTCAACTCACGTCAATCTGAATCCAGGTCTATATTCATCAGATCATTAAGATGTTGCTGTAGCATCATCCTGGTACTTAGTAACTCTCTCTGGACAGGTCTCCTCGAACACGAGGTAGCAAAAAGGCCACATATAGCAGGAGCACACTGTACACAAAGATAGAACAGGAAAAGCATAGCTAATATAATCCCAATGACCATCAGAATCTTCCTTCCCCAGGTGGATAACAATTCCCAGAACCATCCTATTAACGACCAATCTCCTTCGTCCACATGTACGGACTCGGAGATCTTATGTAGCTTGGAAATGGCTTGGAAAACTGTCGGAGCGTTGTCTGGAATGAAAACACAACAGCGCGATTGGATCAATTTACAGACCCCTCCTCTATCTGCAAGTATGACTTCTAACGCAACTCTGTTCTGAAGAGTCATAAGGCGATCCGACTGGAGCTCAGCAGTCAAGTTACTAAGGGCGCCGGCAGTTTCGACTATGGTGGACTCAACCACTCTCGTCAATTTCCGTATGTTCCTGCTGTTAACCATAGGTCCCCAAAACGGCAGACAGAAAACCCTTCAAGAAATCTCCCAATTCCTGTCCTGCGGTATCTTCCTTACTGAAGACACCTCTAACGACTCTCATCTTGTGGTAATCTGCCGCAGCTGTAAATGTAGGAGGTAAAATGAACAAGACAAAACATGTGCCCTAGAAATCAGGGGGCAACCATGTATACGCTCTGTCATGGCAAATGAAGTAGGTACCCTTAGCTGCTAGAAACGATGGGGAAGTCTGGGATGCAAAAACATATGTCTCAGTGCAAACACTCTTCCCTAACTGAGCTCTAGGATTCTTGCCATTACCTTGCAGACAGTAATGACCTTGATGGGGTACTATCCAAATCGGAGAGGATCTCTTCGCTCGCTGGTTCCCACTCAGACTAACTCCATATCCAGTAACGTTCCATCCAATATACGCTAGCGTCTCATCTCTCGGGATAGTCTCATAAGGACCTATTCCTCTAATCATGTTGACTATTCCTTTGACCAGAGCACTATTCTTCGGATTATCCTTCACAGAACGTAGGGGGTTAACTTCACGGGCATAAATGAACATTGTTCTGTATGCCCCCACAGAACCATTGTAGCTAAATGGCAGGACCAGGTAAGGAATACCTTTATCGGTAGTATGGGGCATAAGGCCACACACCCAACAATTAGTTGTGTTCACTACTAGCTGGTGTTGGTGCAGAAGCTGAACAAAGGAATTATTAGCGAATTCCATTCTCCTAATGGACTCATGTTCGGGCAGAGGGTGAAAAGAATGCGAAGAAACAGTAGGATGAGGCATGTGTTGTGTAGTGGGCATGAATGTCACTTGAAAAGAGAATGTCACATATCCAATTAAAAACATCATTAAACTAAACAGTATAAACAGACATAATATTAAAAAACGTTTTCTACTCATTATTATACACATTTTTCTCTTGAAGCTCATTCTTTTAGTAGGTCTTTCCATCCCGAAAAACTCCATCCTCTAATCGTGCTGCTCGCGGCGGATGGGTGTTCCGTGCTAAGGAATGCGCCTGTCGGTCCAGGGAACGCCCTTAGACCAACCAGAACCGTCGACCTAACGTCTTCGGCTTGCACTCCAAGGACTTGGCACCGTAACCCTACAGCTGAACCCGGATGGTGGTTCGAAAAACAAAAATCAAAATAGTTTCTCGGAGGGGAGCTAACCTTAAAAATAGCAAAGAAGGAACTTAATTTGTTATTTGTCCCGCGACTCTCGGTCGCAAATTATAACGCTCTTTGCCAGGCAATGTCTGTTCTCGGAAAAGTAGCTCATGTTCAACAGTGTTCAAACGGTTCGATGGAGGCACAGCTTCTTGAAGAAGATCGTCGCTTTCTGGCTCAGTGTTTGTTCCAATCAAACGGCAGAAAACGAGGCACGGTCTCAGTCTCAGAATCAAGAAGTCCTTTTTGGACCCACCAGTCGTATGGCAGAGGCAAAGGGGCCCTCTTACAATGTACGCCGTGAATCCAGTTCTTTTTACCGTGCACTTGTACCGCAGAACGGGTAGATAACAACACCAGGTAAGGTCCTGTCCAGCGAGGCTGCTCGTTCTTGGTTCGCTGAAAATTCTTCACGAGCACCCACGCGCCAGGTTCAATGGCGTGCCCTGGATCTTCAGAAACCTGTGGCAAAGTATCATGAACCTATTGATGCAGAACACGCAATTTAGCCGTCAATTCGTACAGGTAGTCAAGCAATACAGGGTGTTCTATCTCACTAAATTTTGTCTGCAGCGGCACTCCCCAAATATTTTCCGGGTGACCAAACACAACCTCATAAGGACTCAGACCCATTCGCGAATGCACAGTCATTCTTGTGGACAGAAGGGCTAACGGCAAAGCATCAGGCCATTGTAGACCAGAGCTCGCTTGAATTTTGGCCAATTTCAACTTTAACGTGCCATTGTAGCACTCAACTATACCAGCTGACTGGGGATGATTGGCAGCGTGGAACTTCTGCCGGATTCCTAACCCATCACACACTCTCTTCATCACTTGACCCACAAATTCACTCCCATTGTCACTCCAGACCATTCTCGGCAACCCATACCTAGGGAACAATTCCTTAATAAGGGCTTTAGCTGTGGACAAGGCAGTATTGTCCCTCAGAGGGTAGGCTTCCACCCATCTAGAAAAAGAGCAAACAACCACTAAGACATATTTCAGGTTGTTGCACCACTCCATGTGGATGAAATCTAGCTGCAAAGCCTCAAACGGATACGTGGGAGGAGCAAAATGACCAGCTGGAGTTGGAGTTCCCTTACCAGGATTGTACATCAAACAAACCATACAGTTCTTGACCAAATTCTCTGCACACTTAGGAATTCCAGCATTTTGCCATACTGGGGCCAACAACTTACAAATCCCTTTCACACTGATATGGGGCATTCCATGTGCCATCGTAACCACTGGAAGTACATACGCATCAGGCAACAACCATCGCTGATGCTCTGACAACTCAACCCAACAACCATTCGAGTCCAATTTACCCTTGCTTTCTCTCCATTCATTCAACTCTTTCTCTGTAGCTTCAGCTTGGATGGATTTCACACTCTCAATCGTATCTTCACACATACTTCTATCTGGAACCCGTCTCGCCAGACCCGCAACATACATTCGACTCATCACATCTCTCGCAGTCTCTTTCGCGACTTCATCTGCAAACGCATTACCACGACCAACATCATCCGTGACTTTCTTATGCGCACTGCATTTCACGATCGCAACTTGCAACGGCAAAGTAAGAGATTCAAGAAGTTCATTCACCAATTGACCATGTTGGATCTTGGTCCCATGCAAAGTCAGAAACCCACGTTCTCTCCACAATCGTCCAAAGCTAAGAGCAACACTGAACGCATACTGGCTGTCAGTGTACACAGTCACTCTTTTCCCTTTCGACAACACACACGCTCTTGTCAATGCAATCAACTCTGCCGCTTGTGCTGAATTACGTGGGATACGAGCAGCTTCAACAATCGTATGCAAAGTCGTAACAGCATATGCCGCAGTCGTATCACCATTCGGAAGCTTGAAGCACGAACCATCAACCCATAAAGTAGCATCACATTCTGCAAGAGGAGTGTCCCTAAGGTCTATCCTCCCTTTCGTTTCTTCCTCAGTCCTAAGAAAACAATCATGCTGTTTGGTATCATCTGTCTCAGTTGAGATCGGCAACAACGTGGCTGGATTCAACGTGTTGCATCTCTTTATATGCACATGACTTGCTAACAAGGTCAATTCGTAACCTGACAACCGAGCACTAGTTAAGTGCTGTGTATTGGTACGGTTCAACAAGGTATCCACTGCATGAGGAACCATCACAGTCAGTGTATTGTCCATCACCAAATCAGCAGACTGTCGGATTGAAACAGCCGCTGCCACTGTAGCTCTCAAACAACTCGGCAACGCTCTAGCTACCGGATCCAAAGTCGACGAAAAATAAGCACATGGACGTTGCTTATCGCCAAACTGTTGAGTCAAAACTGACAATGCACATCCCTCTCTCTCGTGGACATACAATGTGAAAGGTTTACTGTAATCGGGAGTACCCAACACAGGAGCCGAACACAGCGCATCACGCAATTCTGAAAAGCTCTTCTGACATTCGTCAGTCCAAGGAAAAGGATTCGGAGTATCATTAACAGTAAGAGCTATCAAAGGTTTTGCAAGCAACGAAAAATTAGGAATCCACTGTCTACAGTATGATGTAATACCCAGAAACGCACGCACTTCTCTCTGTGTCGTAGGCACACTCATTTTCGCAATCGCTTGAATTCTTTCTGGGGTCAATCTTTTTCCCTCTTTCGATAAGAGGTAACCTAAGTAGGTAACTTCTTGTCGGCAATACTGCAACTTCGAAAGAGAAACCTTATGATGGAAATCAGACAAGTGATGTAACAACGACAGAGTAGCCTCTCTACAAGTCTCTTCATTGTCAGCAGCAACTTAAAGATTGTCAACATACTGAATAAGGGCAGCACCATCAGGTAAAACCAACAAATCAAGTTGCGTCTTCAAAGTTTGACTATAGATCGATGGACTCTCACAATAGCCTTGAGGAGCGCGTTTAAACCGGAAACTTCGGCCTCCTAAAGAGAAGCCAAAGATATCTCTACTCTCCACGGCAATCGGGATGCTGAAGAAAGCATTCTTCAAATCAATCACCGAAAACCACGTGGCTGTAGCCGGAATCAAAGTCAGGAGAGCGGTGATATCAGGCACGACAGGGAATTGTGGAACAACGATCTTATTCACCTCGCGAAGATCGATCACAAACCTATATACAGGAGGCTGAGAAGAATCGGTTCTTTTCAGAACAGGCAAAACCGGACTATTGCACACATTACCTCTCGTTTCCTCAATCACACCTTTCTCAATCAGATCAGAGATGATCGCCAAGAGTGCTCTTTCACCTTCACTTGAGATACGATACTGTGGAATGCGTGGCAATCTAGCATTCGCCTTCAATGTCACAACAAATGGCGGAATCTCCAAAAGACCCACATCATTAGGACCAGTAGCCCAAAGAGAATCAGGAAGAGAAGACAATTCAGCTGGAAGTCGGTCTTTAGACAAATACATCGGAGAGATCACTCTCTTTCCCAATGTAAGCTCTACTCCTGAAGGAGAACAATAAAGCGTCGCATACAATCTCTTCAACAAGTCCAATCCCAACAAGTTCTCACCACAACCTGTCGTCAGAATGAGGGGTGCTTTGAATTCACAAGGTCCGACAGAAAGAGACAAAGGACTAGAAATCGGATTTCTAACCGGGGCGCCAGAGAAACCTACTGAACCTAAGCCAGACAAAGGTGCGCCAGGGAGTCTAGAGTGCATGATAGAACTCTTCGCAGCACCAGTATCCAACAGAAAAGGCTCTGACACACCTGATGCAATCACTTCAACATAAGGTCCACTCTGATCTACTGGAACTGAAACAACTCCCTCTCTTTGTCTGTGGCTGTCCTAGCAATCATTACCTTCCATATTCTCACCTTCAACGTAATAATCGTCCGCATAATACTGAGCCGTCCTACCAGACGCGCCATTCTGTTGATCAAAACAGTTCATCGAATTCTGCGGAGGCAAGGAACGCGCAATCTGAGACATACCACGTCCTCGACCTCGCGGAGCTTGTTGAACCCCTCGACTTCTCATACCAGAAACACCATTCGTGCGCTGTAATAAAATCGGGCAACTATTCTTGAAGTGACCCTCTTCTTTGCAATATGCACACTGATTAGGGCCTACAGGAAAACGCTGTTGAGAAGACTCGAACCTTTGCGAGTTTCTCTGATATTGTTGGGGTTGCTGATAACCACGCTGGGTATTGCCCGGCGGGTATGCTTGCTGCAAAAGAACCTTAATCTTGAATTCTTTAGTCTTTTTATACGCTTTCTCTATCTCATCCTTATTTCTATTCTCATAGTACTGGGCAGTAGCCAATATCTGTGCTGACGAAGAAACAGCCCAAGCACTTTCAGAATCCTTCAACCTATTGCACAACTCGGGAAGCAAATTATGCACAAACTTGTCAACGAACAACCTTTGACCACCTTCTGTACTCATGTCTTGACCACAGTGGTCTACAAATGTCTCTTCAAATCGAGTGAAAAAGTCGGACACAGTTTCGTCTTTCTTCTGCTTGCATGCAGACAACTTGTCCCAATTGACACGCATAGCAGGCATCAAAGTCTTCATATAATCAATAATTCTACCAGGGAGGTCAGCAATCACATTCTCGGGTTTAGCACCACCTATTTGTCTTTCATCTGCAGTTCTAAGATTATTCCATGTATCACCTAATTCCTGCGCATGATCCGTATGACGAATCTTACCCCATATAGGCTGTGGAACAACATTCCCAAATAACATATCTATATCAGCCAAATTCAAAATACATGACCCCGCAGTTTGAGATAGCTCCTTATAAAACCCCGCAGGATTTTTACGTGGATCAGGCAGAGTCTGCTTTAGAGCTAGGACTTCGGCACGCTTCCATGGAACATGTACCCAAACGCGCTGGAAATGTGGCAGAACAGGTGGATTAGCTTGCGCATCACCAGGTCTCCAAACGGGAGGAACCTCACGCATCGGATATTGACGCGCCTTTCTCCTAACTGAAGAATCAGGCTCAAATAATGACCTAGAAGGAGACTCACTCCTAAACGACAACAATGTAGCAACTGCTCTTTCAACATCAAGACCCACTATAGTTCCTTTCGCAAACTCGGACTGCACACGGAACAACTCAGGCGGAGTCTGCCCTACCTCACTATCTTCCCACTGTTCACGAAGGAAAGAACACATCATATCAAATACGTATCTCTGTTTCGGTGCTTCCCATTGATGGAAAACATCCATAACACCCTCAAGATCATAGTGCGAAGGATAGGTAACCCATTTACGCGCCAAGTGATCCAGCACTGTCCGTTCATCAGGACCAGGCAATTGACTACGCAATTGCTTACGCTCTACAACAGGAGACATACCCAATGAACCCATTAGAGGAGAAAAAAGACTAGCATCCGCATCAGTCATTCTCTGTCGAGCAGAAGGAGAAGGTGACAAAAGAACAGGAGACAAAGCAGAATGAGAAGGAACCGAAGTCGGAACAGTAACAGAAGGAACAGACAACACAGGTATAGGAGTAGCAGACGAAGGTGGTAGCAAAGACGGCGGCCCTTGAGAAGGCTGTGCCGAAGCAGTAGTAGCCAGTAGAGGGAGAGCTGGCTGTTGAGGAACCACTGGAGGTAAAACAACGGGAGGTTGCGCAACTACAAGTGGCGGAGGTGCGGTAGCACTCTGAGCATAAGGGGGTGGCGAACTTAATAGATGCGACATTAAAGGATCTTTCGCAAGATCTTTCTTTTCTTCTTGCTGTTGAGGCGGCAAAGCTGGATAACATTTGTCTACCGCTAATTGACGTTGCCTAAACATCTGTTCGCTTTCTTGTTCTTCCTCATTATCCCTAAACTGTATAGCAGCTTGCACCATTGACATACCTTGTTCACGCTTATTTCGTTTCGCTAACTTAATTTCCTTCTGTTTGGCTTCCTTTCGCCAAAGGCGGAAAGAGTCAAACATTGCCGGCCGGGCTTTCTTTTTGAAGAGTCTAACTTCTAAATTATCGAAAATCTCCGTGTCATAACTACCATATTGGGGCCATTTTAGGACACCATCCTTCCTAGTATACCTAATCCATACATCATTATACGTGATGGGGCCCACGCCGTGTTTTAAATAGAGCTCATAGGTCGGAGTTCCAATCGGAGGCACCGGACAGGAGTCCTCCAATCGGGAATCCCTATTACAACCACAACAAAATATCTTTCCAAGTCTGCTAAGACCAGGCATCTTCGCTCACTAGTCTAGCTTCAAACTTCAAGGAAATATCAAAACGATAGCCTCGTGAATACACGAATCCCTCGGCTTTGGGGCCTGCAGGTACCAAATCAAAGCGATCCTGAAGGATACCAAAACAAACTAAGGACTGGGAGACGCTCCACTCATACTTAACTAAAATATTGATGACGTCGCCAGAAGACCCGTCTATCGTCCCGCTTTACAAATCATCAAAGGGCTCCAAGACAGGGCGACAGTCAGGGCAGCAGTCCTTCATACCCGTTGGAAAGCGGGGAACTTCGCAGCAAAGACTTTCGGACCACAACGACATACAGGGGTCGATGAAGTGGTAGGCCTCCCTCCAGAATTTTCACACGAAGCTCCTCACGATCTTCAGGCTTGGACCGGTACCGCTGAAGTCGCCCTACGTTGGGCGCCAACTGAAGAATCAGGATTTAAACCCAGCGGCGCAGGGGACACGCCCAAAGTCTTCGGGTCCACCTGTCTTAGAGTACAGAGACACAGGATTCTTCTCGGTGACATCAAAGATCAAATTTATTACCTGCAGCCAGTAACAGAGATCCTAGAAGTACAACACGGTGTATGTTCTCAGGAGACTGCTCAAAATCATAGAGCGGAGCATCGTCTTTTATGCCAAAAACCACGTTCCTGGCTAGCATCAATTACTTACAAATTTGACCAATCAGAGGATGACATTTACAGAGGCATCACATAACGACAAACCCACTTTCAGTTATCCAGCCCATCGCAAATGACAAGGCAAAATCCAGCATTCTTGCTCGAACAGGCCGGACGGGCCCATCATAAAAGACCTCAACCCAAGTCAATAATGAGGCCATAAGGCCATAAAGGAAGGAGCAGAAACAGATGAGAAGCAAGATAGAGGGGTGTGTGCGTGTGTCATAGAATCAACAATGTCCTGCTCTTTGATCTCTATCTGACCAGCTGCTTAACAAGGAACTGGCTCAACAAGTTTAGCCTCGGGCAACAGGGTCAGTTGACTCAGGTCAAACAGGAGTCAACACGAACTCAAGCTAAGGTGTATGCGTCCCTAGAGGCTTGCTTGGCCACAGTCATCCTGTAGTCATTAGCCTATGTGAGGGCAACCACAAAATGGGGGCTATGCACAAAATGAAACCCAAGGGTTCAGACTAGATCGTCAAATACACAGTGAATCCATCGGTGTAGCATGACGAAAACACTCATGCATACCGCACTTGTCATTCGCTGATACCAAAATCATCACGATACGACAACCTTCATTGAACGGGTTCAGAATTCACAGAACCTCAAGGGTCAGGTAAGGTTTCAAAAATCCTTTTCCCATGTGTGCTCAAATTATGCAGTAAAATATGCTGTTTCCTTACAGGACTACATTTCTCTTCCCCAACCGCAATTAAACATGATTCGAATACTTTTATCCATTCTTTCCAGGGCACCATAGGCTCACCTAAATCATTATGGAATGGATGGATAGAATGGATAAGCAAATGCAGAAATGTACACAATACTAAAGAAGGGGTATAAAAGGGAATAATAGGACACAGGCACTGAAAGAATAAAAGGACAGATCCATCTACAGAAAACTTCTAGGATTAACTGATTGAAAGTGAAATTATTCGCAATAGCAGGCCTTTTAGTTTTGGAGCCAATAATACACAGACAATGTGTGAGCTACAGCATTAAAAATCCACACCAGGAACCGAGAGAGAATAAGTGTGTGAATCACTGAAAGCAGGACCTGCACATCATTGATAACGGATGAAAAAGTGTGCACATCACTGAACGTCAAATGATGGGCAGATGAAAAAGTGTGCACATCACGGAATTTCGAAGGTTGGGCACATGACTACCCCTTGTAGAACAAACGTGCATATCACTGAGAAATTACTCGTACAGGCAGTTAATTAACCATTCTTGAGATCAAAATAGAGAATTTCCAAAATGATGAACTTCAACCCTGGCTGCTGAGGAGCGTTGCACATCTGAGGGAGTCCTGCCAGGTAAACAGTTGAGCTTGCAAGAAAGCTGATAATAAATGAAAAGTGTGTGAGTCACTGAACCTGAGACACGCACTATTCTGCTACTAGTTGAAGTGTGTGGTTCACTGAAAACAAAGGATGCTCACAAGAACTCCCACCAGTAGAGCAAGTGTGCGAATGACTGAAAAATGACCCACAAAGGTGAAATTATTTCACATACCTGTGATCAAAGTAGTGATTTCCACAACAAACAGCTTCAATAGTGGCAGCTGAGAAGCGGTATAATAACTCCCTTCACTAAGTTGTTGTGTACGGGTCATAAAATAAGAGAGATGTTGGGGTTGGAGAGTAATACATGCCCTCAGGGCATAGCTGGGGAAAAGGAAAAAAAATTGCACAAACCCACCTAGGAATAGGTGAAAAGCAAGAGGCGTGCTCCCCTAGAGTCAGGAGGTTGCTGGGGAACTACCACCCCAAACCAGGCAAGGAAGAGGCGAGACGACTGGCAGCACCACAGCAGTGGTAGTGGCTGTAGAAAGAGAGATGAGTCACCTCCGAAATGGAGTTGTGGAGTAAGGCGCGCGGGAGATTATGCCGGAAAGGAACGCCCACAGCCAGGCAGAGAGAAGTCAAGGCTGGCCGGCAGAAACCTCAGACATGGAGGAGGACGAAGACGGAGGAAACAGGTGTCTGGAAATAAAGAGGTCTCAGTAAAATCAGACATAATGGAACAACAGTATCTGAGGTCGGGAAGACACGAAACAAATCAGCTGGCAGGATCAACAGTGGAGTATAAAGAGAAGGGGAGGAGACCGTGGCATCTGCCCCCTTTCACAGATCGTCTCCAGTGTTCTAGAAATCAATGGAAACATAAGGTGAGTGAAAGAATCTTTATTATGGTCTCCTCTCTCCGCCACACCAACACCTCATGACTAGGCCTGGGCTAAAAATCCGTTCGGCTCGCGGAAATTGCGATAATTTGACATTTTCGCGCTCCGCGGAGAGCGCTAAAATGTCAAAATTTCCACAATACGCATTTTACCGGAAATTTTTTGCTTGCTCGCGCTGTAAAATAATACATTCTCGGGTGCGCGCGATCGCCTTACCTGAATCCCCGCGTTCGCCGACAAGTTTTCCCGATCCGGTCGCGTTCTCCACGAGATGTTGGATTGTTGGTAGCCATTTGCGCTGTTTCGCGACAGTTCGTGCCCGCAGTGACGTCATTCGTCGCGCGATCACGTCTTTCTTCTCGCGATCATGCACCGCGAGACAAGTGAAAACAAGATGGCTGCGAGCAACCGCATGGGTAAGTTGGCGAGCCGCGACCATGCAGAAAACACCGCGAACGGGAGGGAAAAAAACGTCCGCACTTTCGCAATATTTCCACGTGTTTGCGGAGATTTTTAACATTTTCGCGATAATTTGCGAAAGTCAATTTCGCAAATTCAACCCACCCCTACTCGTGATGAGATTTACTGGAGATGACCCAAACAATCTATAGTTAACTCTGGCCAGACCGGCTGGAATGTACCATATTGGAAATTGGGGAAAGGAAAAGGAGAACATACCACGGGGAAGTGAAAAAATACGAGAAGTAAGAATAAAGTTAATAAATACAACACATATGTTGGTTTCCATCTCACTTCAGAATTACAAAAAAGTGCTTCATTTGTGCTTTTTTAGCTGAAGATATATTTTGAAATTATTTTATAGTTCATTTACTAGGTATTTAAATGTTGTGTGTTACAAAAAATAGCATCCTCCAGCATTTCCTTTCACACTTCCTGTGTGCCAGCAACATTGTCACATAGTTCACTTAAAAAATCCTCTCACTTTTTAGTCACAGAATGAAAAGTAAACACCAATCTCTATGTTAAAGGAATAGGCAGCAATTTGGCAAAATACATAGCCGGAGATTTGACCTATTTCTTTGAATGCACAGGAAATATGACAAGATAAAAGAGTTCAAAGGCATCTTTATTGCTCATACATCTTCTTAACTTTAGCCTGGCTATTTATAGGGGTGATGCAGCAAACGCCTCCCCAAACACCTCTTCTCCCAGTACTATGGTTTTCTCATATGGCCAAGATTAATTTCATAATACAAGTACCAATAAACTAATTTACTTACATGCTATCAGAGTAATCGTCTAAATTGGCCAAAAACACACTTTTACTAAAAAAACTGTATTAGGGTGTCAAATAAAGGTCAAGTCCAGAAAATCTAAATAAAACAATGTATAAGTGTGTCGACCTTATCCAGGTCCAAAGGGCCTTTGTGCGTCTAAGAGACTGCTCTGCACAATTCGAAGATTGGAAATTAACGGTACAAAAAGTGAATTGACATTCATTCCTCATTCTTTCATATCTCTCACAATGAGCATATATTTTAGACTGGACATAAAGTATCTTCAATGCTTGATCATGTGACATATTGGGCAAAATGTGACTAAAACAAACATACCTGCATGAGAAATGGGAATTTTAGTAAACTTTAAGAGTAATTGATTCTAATGTATGTACAGAGTAGATTATTATTTTGTATCTGTACTTTTGGCTACTGTATTGCATTGGCAAAGCCAATAGGTCTGGCTTGTGAATGCACTGTCAAGCCAGACCTAAAAATCCATGTATGTTAATGGCTGCCCTACTTCCATCTGTGCTGCTGCCAGAGAGAAACACCATAACGTATCTAGTTATCTAAGACACTTTAATAGAATAGCAATTCCATGTGTGTGCCCCTAAAAGATCAAGCTCATGCAGCTGCATAAATTAACAAAATGATCACAGCTGTGTAGAGGGGAAGCATTTTTTTGTGGAAGCACACACCTTCCGCCCAATCAAAACATGTACTCTTGGCTACCAACATATGGGCGAAGCCAAAGTCCCTCTCCTGGTAATACTCACATAATTGCTAAGCCAGACAACAAACAATCATTGAGAGTGCCAATAGGCCTGGCTTTCTGGCTTTAAAGGAATGTTGTTTGGGAATGTGAAACATTACAAGTAAATAGTATATGTATTGGTGTGGAAGCAAAGAACTCTACAATAATATTGGTGTAGGTTAAGTTTGCACTGCCAAGCCAGACCTAAAAATCCATGTGGGTTAATGACTGCCCTTCTCCGAACTGCGCTGCTGCCAGAGAAAGACAAACAGCACACTCTATCAAGTTAGCTAAAACACTTTGACAGAATTACAATATCATGTGTGTGGCCCCGAATGTTCAAGCTCTGCCAGTTGGATAAATAAACAAGATGATTACAGCTGATGGGGGGCAAGCACTTTTTTGTAGAAGCACACAGCGTCTACCCAATCAATGTATGTACACCTGGCACCCAACTTGTCGGCAGCCTCAAAGACCCTCTCTAGTGGTACTCATATAATGGTCTGGTGACAGCTGTGCTGTCACGCCAGACCATGAAAAGGTCAAATGAAAGCAAAACAGGGAGGCATGTACCTAGATGAAAGCTCTTATTAGGGCCACAAGAAACTTGCACATCAGATCAAAGTACTTGCAAATATAAGCCTGATTATGAAATAGATAATTCAAGCACCTATAAACTCCAACACCAAGGTGTTTGTAATTTATAGAGTGTGATAATTACTTCTTATTACATGTTTTGTCCTCAAAATAGTTTTTAACATGCATATATTAGTAATATCCAGGCCTTTCCATCTGTTATATTTTAGTAGGTTTGACCGTCTGCACTTTAAATGGAGAGTGGACTTCATCGCAACCATTAGTTAATATGTGAGATTAACATTGCACCACTTGCTATTGCAATCCCTGGGTAAACGGAAGTTTGCCCATGGTCAAAATTTCCCAAGCCACTCATTATCAGGCCAATAGTCTCCTGCACCAAATGTTCTTCTGTGTTTTCCTTCCACAGCCCCTGCCATTAATATTAATCTCTGTGGCAAGTTGGAAGATGCTACTGCAGTTTATCTGGGTCTGCCTGAGACAACCATCTCCAAATTATAAAAAAAGAAAACAGTGAAGCAAGACAATTATCTGGAGGAAACTCATGGAAACCAGTAATAGAATTACAATTCTCCACTGGTTCCTCATAAGATAATAGTCCCTGGCAGAGAGCTTACCATGTTCATAATGATTGTATGTTACAAATCTAGCAGACAAACAGCCCAACATCTGCAGGCATACCTGCACCTATCACTGATGCTCCATCAAATCCTACCTACCTGTCATCTACACAAGGACAGGCCACCAGTCCTTCTCATTCTTTAGAACAAAACTATAACACACCCTCACAGAAACTCTATGCAACACATGTATACACCCACCTCACATCCCTCAAATCTATGTAAACCTCCCTCTTCCCATAATTTACTCACTCATACCAGAATGTAACCACAGGTCATGTCACTGGGCTGAGAGGAATACTTTCAAATTAGTGCACTAGAAAATCTGAACCCAGTTCAATTGAAGTCATTCAGTCCAAATCATTGGTTCTGGATCCACAAGTTCTTCCATTTTTAGGTCTCACCTACCAGACAGCACAAGCTGTCTGGTTTGCGAAAAGACCTATTGTCAGGTTACAGAGAGATTAGAGCCCGCCCATGGCTTACCATTGGTTGTCTTTTTTGTCATCTCCTTTGCTTACTTTTTGTTCATTAGGGCTTTACTTTTTCTTCTTGCTTTTTTCATTCCACTGGAGCATGGCAGCATTGCTCGCGCCTTTCCATTGCTCACCTTTCAAGCACTACTTTACTATTTTTGGCTAAGCACTTTATGAGGGTGCATGTTTTGTCCAGCTACCTCCCTCACCCTCTCTTTACCCTCCATGCTTTGTGATGCTCTTTAGGTCTCGCCTGGCATAGGCTGCGCACATGCGCAGTCTCGCTGGCAAGATTTAATGATTTGGGGTATTTTGTGTAAAGGGCATTAAGCCCTGCCACTCTTTTCCATTGGCCGGCGTCACCGTTTATGCTAAACGGTGGCCAGTCATTGGAAAAGAGGTGTTTGTGACATTTTCGTTCGGCTTTCTGAGCCGTCCCATTTGGACGGGCCCGTCTGACTCTCGAGTCATTTCCGTTAGCCAAATTTCCCAAGACAGTAACTTGAAAAGCTTTTAATCTTGTGACTGGCTTTACAGTGAGCTTTTCTCAAGGTGGCGCAGTGAAAGGGTCACTCATTAGATCGACACTGATTGCACAGATATGGCCCCCGGCCCTTCCCATGTGCATGCCCGAGACCTGCTCTAATGCGCGCGCGCACTTCTGAGAGCTGAAATGCGCATTTCAGAACATCCATTATACCTGTGCCGAATGCACCTTAGAAAGGCGGTGGTGCGCTGCTGAGCAGCAGAGGACTCTTTTAGAGAACAATTGGCTTCAAAACTTAGGGGCTTTTATATTTTACATTTGGCTTTTGAAGAATATTTAGGAAAGGCTCTCATTAAAAAAAACAGACGTGTACACACACGTGCACACATGTGCATTTATATTTAATACACGCATGTATACATGCATACCTATACACGCACAACAACCAAGAAGAGACCAAAGAATTTGTTTTATTCATTTCCTATTAGCGGGAATGTGTATTTCACGAAAGTGATATAATTCTCATGGTTTACGAAACCTAATAAAAAAAGTGTTTTTTTTTTCATTTCGAAACAACTTCAATTTGCTCAATGACGAAAGGCAAACAAGTAACGTGTGCGTGTGTTTGTGTGAGTGTGTGTTTTGTTTGTCTATTTATGACACAACAGATACTGCGTATCATGCTCTAGTAATGCAAAGAAGTCTCTTAGATAACTTCTAAAACCATGTGACCAAAGGCCAGGTGTTCTGTCAATGGTTCCAAAACTCCAAAGTTGAAAATAAATATAGGACCAGGACATCGTTTCCACCGGACGTTTTTACATGCAAAGCATGTTTTAAGCCTCCCAAGGATGACAATCTGTAATGCACTGGGGTGACCTGGCCTGCTATTCAAATGAACTCTATGGTTTGAAAACACTGCTGTTTGTGAACTTACAGCCACTAATAATGGGATGCATGTACACATACACCCCGAATATCCCATGCCAGTGTAAATAAATGTGACCCAATATGGTATTGTTTTTTTCACTTACATTTACACGCTTTTTACTCCTGAGCAGCTGTCATGTTATTATTATTGTGCAGCCTAATTCATATGAGAAATGGCTGCTTACATTTTCACCGGTTCAATGTTACAATCGCTTTCCGGAAGAAAACAATTGGACTCAACCTCACAAGGCCTATGTGATTTAATCTCACTACAGAGGTTTAACTCTTGTGATATAAATAATAACATTTAACGGGTGTGCTCAGGTTCAGGAAAAATATATTTTTCTCCCATTTTACACCTGAATATGACAACATGGCCGTCTCCATACATGCAGGGGCTTGGGTGATTTGTGACTTTTACCACCATTGTTGAGGAAGAGGAGGGGCGTCATGCTTCACTCAAGACACCTTCCCGACTTTCAACAGTGGGGATACAAATCATACAACACTCTGCACATGGGCACAACTTATACCAGCGGGGGGAACAGATCACATGTATCACCATACTGTTAAAGTCAAATTCCAATGTATTACTATTGCACAGACCAATTGGAGGGATCGCTTTTAATTAGTTAACCGACTCTATGCTATAATTCTTTAAGGAAGAAATCACTGGGTCAATGCTCACATACATTATTGCTTAGGTAGAGAATTGGCTACTTGGCTCACTTAAGCCATCAAGCCTCGGAAATCATGGCCCCTCCCACACTCAGCAATAATAACAAATAACATATACTCTAGGTACATGTGCAAATATGCTACATTATTTACATCTATGCATTCCTATGTACACAAGACCATGCACAATGATATAATGGTTCAAAGAAATAGTGGGTTACGCATAGAACCTCTTATGTTATGCTGCACTTATCTCGTTTTAAGGTACAGATTTACAAAATATCAAAACGTGTTTCATCAAAGATTGCAGGATATATTTACAAACAAACGTTTACTGAGTTGCCCCCATAAATTATAAGCTTGTAATGAAAGTTGTTTCACTTACAAGTAAATCAGATATGCTGAGAGTAAAGTATGCTGACTTTTTAGTGATAAACGAAACGTTTCCTTTTGAAACAATAATAATGTCTGCGAAGCAGCACACTACTGTCCACAAATATACCCACCTTCAGAATAAAAAAATAATAATGCTTAAGTCCAAGAATATCAGATATCAAAGACTGATTTACTTTCTGTTCTGAAAATAGAACTGCCTAATAATAAAGCACTCCATTTGTGTAGCCACATGTGTGGGAGGTGAATGCATCTGTATACCAGTCTCTTGCGTTTTGTTAAGCACTGAACGCAGTCAGGTTGAATAATTCCCTTTCTTGAACCTACACCACACCGTGGTATTGCTGTGCGGCTCAGACTGCGAAATATGCATTTCAAACTATCCATTACCTGAACTGATATAACTCCCGTTCAAACGTGTCTTGTTTTAAGCATACAGGCCCTTAATCATACGTAAACACGTCATTAGGCCGGAAATCGAAGAGGAATGTATATTATTTGGGAAATCAGGGTGTTGAGTGCAGGTACACAGCGTCCATGTTTGCTTTATAGGTATTGGATACCAGTGTCCACGCAATAGCAAATCTGCATTCAGGTTGTCCAACAGGGGAATGTTTCACCCATCGGCAGGAAATATGAGCTTTAGTGAATAAGAATGCTAGGCTTATGTATACTACTGTATATTATTAAAAAGCACCTTCTTCGTGTGTAGGTGTCCTTGATGCGTGTACAGTGAACACACTGATGTTTTCATTTAAAAAAAGTAGAGTGTCGTTTAGCTGGTAAGAGGAGTACCCCTGCTCTCCCACAGTGGTATTGCCCATTGCGGGCATGCTGCGGATGGGAATCCGGAATGAGACGGCAGCATGGGTGATTGCAGCAGGCGCTCTTGGTTGGCGCAGCATAATACTTCCCGGCTCCTGAAAAGCAGTCCTTTTGTTTTTTACAAAGGGATGTTTTGGAACGCCTCAGGAGCGCTGTAATACATTTATTACAGAAAGAATGGCGTTTCTCAGAAGGAAGGGAGGACACTGATATTGCAGTACTCGGGTAGGCCTTGCTTTCTGTTCAGCCACTGTCCTGCGCTGGTTTCCTTGATCTTCTTGAAACCATTACGTTTCGGTGCTCATCTTTTAACGATTAAGTTTACATGGTGGACACAATTGAAAACAGCACTATCATTTAATTATATCAGTATGTGATATGTTTCACATAGTGCCAACAAGTCTTCCCTGGAGACATTTTAAAGTGGTTACGACAAATAGCAGTCACGGTGATTCAGCGGGTTCATTCAACCACTCCAGGGATCTAAGGTTGACCCTATGGTCACAGGTATAAATCCCAGAGGCTCCATTCTGCCAATCATCTTTGAATTGTGAACCAATAAGCATCTCTTTCCTGTGAATAGCATCAAGAGACAGCCTCGGATATGAACATATAAAAATACGCTTCTTATATGATTGTTAAATCCATCAGCTCTGCTGTAATGTGAGTTTTTGCCACAAGTGACAGAGGAGAGGGTAGATGTCAAATAACATGAAGGGATCACAATGTTTCAGATGGAACAAAATAACTCTCTTTGGAAGGGCATGAACTCCCTGTCTTACAATACTGACTTTCCATGACCCATGCTTCAAGTGAACAATAAGGGCTTCTTCAGGCAGACTGGTATTCAAGGTGTTCTTGAAAAGAACACGAGACGGAACCCACAGGCATGGAAAGCGAATGATCCTGGCAGTGAAACCAGTTCTCAGAAAACCTGTCTTGCATATTAATCACTGACTCTCAGGCAGTCGGATTGCCCGGATGTTGCTTGATATAAAGTTTCTAAATTGTGTATAATGTGAGGGTACACTTCACAGGTATCCAAGGTCCCCATAGCTGAAAGTCTTGTCTCTGTTACAGAGAACTTTTAACATTGGAGAAGACTGGTTTCTGATGACCGTTCTTTTACATATTCAAACAGTCTGCCTGCTTGTTTTTGTGCTGATTGTCACCCTTTTCTAAACTTTTAGGGGTAGTGAAATGATTATTGTTAGACCTGGTACCATTGGCGTGAGTCTACCTTCCATTTTTTAGGTCTCGCATATGCAGCGCGCATGCGCAGCATAGGCAAAAAGACCTTTAGCGATCGCTTCGGCTTCTCAGCCAAAAATGTGCACGCGTTCCATTGCCTTCAATGGCAACGCGTGCACGTCTGTAGATTCACTTGCGGGAGCGAGCGGCTGACGCCATATGTTATCAATTATCGTGGCGCCAGCCGGTCGCTCCCGCAAGTGAATCGCACGCGCTTGTATTTTATTGCGTTTCTCTTACCACAGGCACGATGTGCTAGGGGATGCCTTTTTTAAAGGCTAGCGAGTCGGCGTCTGCGAGCACAGTTTATGGACACTGGGCTAAGAGCACAAAGTAGTGTAAGGGGGCCTGCACGGGGTGTTTCACAGGCAAGATGCCTTTACATGCTGCCTCGGGCTTGGAGAGTGAAAGAATCGGTTTAGTTTGAAGAGCTAAAGCGCCTGGTCTGGTGCCAGTGTCCGCATGTATGCAGTCTTGGGTACCTGGTCTAGTGTATTTTATCCAACACATCTCTGAAGTAATGGTGCAGTTACAGTAGTGGGTTGAAGCTGGTTATCCGGACTAATCACAGAGAAGAGCTTTCTAAAGAAACAGCACTTGCTCGTAGCATCTCAAGCTTCTGGCATTTGTCGTATGCAGTGCAGCTCTGACTCACTCTCATTGGCCGCCTCCTTATAACACCAACATGGCCCAGGGGCACACTTAGGCTTTGTGTAGGCAAACACTCGTATGTCTGCAACATATTTCTTTACCTTTATATGACATTTATTTCTTTGCAGTGTGTTCATGTATAACGTGTGCTTGACTCATGTTTACCAACTGTTAGTAGCCCAAGATGAAAAGTGGTGCAATGCAGTCATCTCCAGTCTTATCTTTTTGTTTACAATCAGGACATGTGAGTTTGTGTTGATAATGAAACTTAAAACAACAGGTCCCTGAATGCAATAGCAAAGAAATACTTGATTTGATTATCTTGGAACTGATTGGAAATTCATCCATGGGTTACCACGAGTGTTGCATTACAATAACCATGACAGATTGCATGCTATGTAAATGACAAAATAGCAGAACAGTTTCTCACTCCTGACAATGGACATCTAGAAATTTCAAGCTGTGCCATACTAGCTTAAAGGATATTTTCTTCTTTGAGGCTCGGTCTTTTTCGTTTGGTACAGTACAATGACTGTTAAAGAGCCCAGGGTAGCAATCGGGAATAATTCCATAGCCTCTGGAAACGAATCTTTCTGTGAAGGAAGAGCCCAGTGTAACATTCGGGCATATTTCCAATTAATTTTGATATCCTTTTATTAACAGGAGCCACTTAAAAAAAATTCTCACCTCTCTAAACTCAAGATACTCAAAGCATTTTTATGGTTGCAAACACTCTGATTTGGAGTTTGCCACTGCAAAATGCTCTTTGTAATGAGCTTTAGAAGATAACTTTTTCCCGACTCTAACATCCATTTGCAATGCAATGGGTCTCGCAATTGCGAGATTTTGAGCTATTGGCATTGTAAATGACAATGCCTTCTATTTATGTGTTTAAAAGACCTGCAATAATAAAAGGCATTGTCATGTACAATACCAATAGGACATAGTTTCTAAAATGCGAGACCTGTTGCATTTCAAATGCTTGTTTTTGCCTGTGGGCTCCCCTCCCTCCCCTTAACTGCTTCTCCCCATGTTGCTTTCTCACCTGTGTGCTTATCAGCACACGGCTCCACTCTGCTCTCTCTCTCACGAAAAAATTCTCATCCATGTACAGTGCATTGCTCTCTCTCTCTAGTTTACTCTTCACTGCCCTCCGTCTTGTTTCCCCAACCTGTGCCCTCCATGTTATTTCAGGACCCCGTGTTGCTTCCTCCCACTCATGTTGCTTCCTCATCTGCGCTAAAAAAAAAACAAAGTTAGCAAAGTTTTTCTTTTTATTCACTGCTTCAACTTTGGTAAAGAACAAGAAAAAAAGCACCAGCATGGTGCGCGTGTCCACGAAATGACATAGGTGGCCAAGACCGCTTTTTGATTACCAACTGTTGATAGGACTTGAGAACTCTGCACAATTAGAAGTCCACATTGTGTCTGGAGTTGCTGCTCCGAAACGGAGAGCAGCAAGTTATTTGAACAACGGGCACGCTACAATTCTGAGAGGAGAAACCAGTTTGTGACGTCCTGTCCACTTGCCCTGCTTTGAGCTTTCTAGTTTAATGTGTAGTAACAAGTGATTGCCTTGGTGAAGTGGGGTCTCTGATAGGTTGAGCCCTTTCTCACATCTCTGCTTCTTGCCTGAACTTCCAGGATGACATCTGTCCACCTTTACATGCAGCAGGCCATGGAAGGTTCTGGCGGATGTGCACGGCCTTTGTGCTCACCATGTCTATTGTAACCAGGAGCCACTGCCATGCCTTGAGCATTTTGCTTTTCTCTATTTTGCTCAATTCCACCAAATGCGGCCCCCTCCTCATCCCCTGCACACTTTTCATTGTCCAAATTCCAGTTAGATTATTGCTGCCATCTTAACTCCCTCCGATAATTATTCTATTTATGAAGGTGTTGTGCTTCCACCTCTTAAAAATACACAAGTTATTCCCTTGTTGAGGAAACCCTCTGCTGATCCCACAGTCTCAGGTAACTTGCAACCCATCTTCCTGCTTACTCTGCCTACCAAAATCTTAGCAAAGAAGATCAATCATCAATTTCCCTCATTTACTGAGACAATATTTAAGTAGGTTCTACACAAGTTGACTTCCACCTTCTGCATGGTGATGAAGAAGCCAAACTCAATGTCATAAGTGATCCTCGCCTAATTTTTGAAGAGGGTGATCATGCTGCGCTCATACTGCTTAACCCGAGCATGGCTTTTGACTCTGTATCCCACACAATCCAACACTACATACTTCACCATTTGTGTATTCATGGCTCAGCTCTTAGCTGGATTGCGTCCTTCCTGAATGAGAGAACTCCAATTCTTTCCTGCCTAGTGTTCCTTGCATGAAAAGATAATTTGCACTGTTCCCCAAGGGTCATCGACGGTCCACCACTTTGATCTTCATGCCTCCTCCCTGGCACTTATTGTTCAGTACTGAGGTTACTCTCTAAAATCCTGAACTGAGGATCCCCAAATAATTGCCTCTTTAAAACATGATGTAGACACTCTTAAGGCTAACTTACATAACTTGATAGCCATTGCTACTTGAATGTAAGAAGGTTGCCTCAAGGTAGACTAGTGGGCCCAGTATTTGGACTGAAGTCTTTCTTCAGTGGTCACTACCAAAATCTCATTGATTGAAAACTCATTGTTAACAGTTTATCTCTTGTTCAGCATATTGACAGTGTCTTTCTCCTGCTGCTGCTACCTCAGACTTCTTCATAACAATCCTATCTCTACTGCCATAGATGGTCGTAAACCGTTACTCAAGCTCTAACTTTGGTGAAAGTTGAATACTGCACGCCCTCTATTTAAGGTTGTACGACGGTACATCGCATGCAATTACATTGCATGCCTTTTACACTCATTCTTTAGCGCGCATGTTTTTACCGCAAAAATGCATTTAAAATGCATGCCAATACCAAGCATTGTTTTATCTTTAAAAACAATGTATTTGTGGGTGGAGACCCCCCCAACCCGCCAACTTACCCTAAATGCGTTGTATTGGCATGTGTTTTAAATGCATATTCGCTGTAAAAATACCTGCGCTAAAAAATGCATTGTAAAGGCTTAACGAGGTAAAAACCTCATTGTAAAGGCTGTTTCCCCTATCTAAGAATGCAGATACAGCCTATTCAGAAGCCTCAGCTCATACAAAACCCTGCCACCAGGCTTCTCCTCATGGGTCAATCTCAGGTCCGCTTTCTCTTCATCGTCTGCTTCCTGTTGCCAAAAGAGGCATCTATAATCCTATGTGGATTTGCCACAGATCTCTCAATGGCCTAGGGATGTCCTTTCTCCAACAAACATTTAGGGGCATATTATCAAAAACGGCGTTAAAGTTATCGCTGCTGTAGCGGCAGAAAACTGCCACTAAAGCGACGATAATGGGCTTGATAATATGCCCTTGAGAATTCCAATAGAAGCCCATGTTCTGGTGTGAACAAGGGCTTCTATGGGAATTCTCTGCGGCATATTATCAAGCCCATTATCGCCGCTAAAGCGGCGATAATTTTAACGCCGTTCTTGATAATATGCCCCTCAATCTCTACTCTTCTAAAAAAAAAGCTTCGCTCTGCTGCTAGCTGTTTGGCTAGTGTCCCTAAGATCAGAAGAGAATGGGAAGCGGGGCATCTTCCATGTTAGCAGCAGAGCACTGGAACACTCTTCAGCTCTCTTGCTCTCTCTCTCTCTCTCTCTCTCTCTCTCTCTCTCTCTCTGCGTAGTCAGCAAAGATACACTGCTTTCAGAAAGCATCCTGAAACATAGCTGTTTCACTCTTCATGTCCTTAGTTTCTTTCTTTGCAGTCCTCTGCCAAATCCTAGCACCAGGAACCCTCTTGGGGTATCAGTGTGCACTACAAACTGTATTCATTCATTCATTCATACAACCCTAGAGCTGGCTGCAGTTTCTACAGCTGGAAGGCGCTGGGTGACTTAGTGCGGTGCTTTTTATGAATTAACTGCCTGTGCCTTTCTTTTAACAGTTTCACCAGCAGAACTGAACACCAGCTTTCACCCTTTCATGTAAACAACAGACAGTGAATTTAAATGGCAGAGGATCCCTGGGGGCAAAATCTTCCCAGCCAGTCTGCAAATACATCACAAATTAAACGACTTCTAATGGTTTCCTTTTTGCAACTAAAAAAGGTTGTGTTTGCCTTTTTCAGTTTGAGTTCTTAACGGCCTCTTGCCCTGGGGCATAGACAGCAGAGAGTTCTAAGCCAACAACTTACTGGTAACTTTCCTTCCTGCTGGAGCATGCTCTAACTCATCCATAAAAAAAGGTACCACAGGCTTAAATCCCTGCAGGATCAACCGTACCTTCGAATCTGCCTACTTTAACAACATCAGTGCCTTTAAATACAAACCTAAAAAACACTTTTCAAATATGGAAAGTAAAGAAGTCACGGTTCTGAGGGTATTACATCTGCTCCATTAACACCACATTGCTCTATACCCGCATAAACATACTTTCCTTTTTTTTCTTTAAATAATTTCTATTAACGCAACTGAGATCATCATAATTCCTACAGAAATTCACCAAAGGTAAGACAGGGTAGCTTCACTAATAAATAATTAACATGAACCAATCCAATATATAAGAAAAGGGAAAGAGGATATACAATAAAAGATATAAGAAATATGATATTGCAGGAAAATCACATTGTGTTATTAATCCCTGATTATTCTGTGTGAAACAGCCTTGAATTTCAACAATGATCGTATACCTTTCTCTCTCTCAAAAATCTCAATCATTATAGCCCACCATTCCACCATGCAATAGGCTTTTGGGGAGATCCAAGCCCTTGCAATGGTTAACCTAGCGGTCACTAATATGAAAGCAAGGAAGGCTCGGTGTGCTGGGCTGGGGTCAGCCTTGTATCCCATCATAATCTCCTGTACAGTGAAAGCTAAGTCTAAGCCAAATCGTACTTTACAGTTGTGTCTGATTACTTCCCAAAATATCAAGATTGAATAGCACGTAGCAAGCGTGCACAATATTAGCCGCATACACTCCTCATTTAGGACATTTCGTCTTATCACCACGATACAGACCACCTCTCTCCCACCAGCCTCCTATCTTATCCGGGGTGTAATATAGCACGCACATTGTCCTAAACTGTTGAAGCTTTAAGTTGACTGAGAATACCGCATCTTTTAGCGTTATAAATGCATCATTTATTGCTATAGAAGTGATATCCATTTCCAACATTCGGCTCCATTTCAATGCGAGCTGGACGCATGAATCGATTCTGTCTTGACATACGTGTTGTTATACCGTGCAAATTGTGTGTTTCTGGGGCGTCTCTTGCAAAAGTGTCAAAATCTCATGTACAGCTATAGATGTAACCACTTGTGATCTCACAAAAAAATCTCTAATTAGTAAGTACTTGTAATAATGTTGTCATGGGAGGGTAAACGTATTTTGAAGACTTTGAAACGTTTTAAAGCCATTAATATCATACAAGTGTCCAAGTCTTTTAACCCCAAGCTTGGCCCACCCCTTCGCCACATTGTAATTTAAGATCCCAGGTACTAATGGATTATCCCATAAGGGGAACCTTTCATGAAATTTTGGAAGTGAATAGCTAGTAAGAATGTCCTGCCATATAGTAACTGCATCTCTGACTGTCTTAAGCCGGACACGTTTATAATAATTTGGATCTTGGGTGTGCTAGAGAAACCTGCTACAGTAGAAGCTGGTGGCTAAAATCTTGATTCTTACTTGAGAGGAGACTATGTAAAGAACCCATACAAGAGTTCCAAAAGTATAGTTTAAAATCAAGAAGTTGAGGACCCCCTTGCTTATATGGGTATTTAATAAACTAAATAGCTCAAAGTGCTCGCTTATACCCTCAAATAAAGCTGCTTATCATACCTTCTAGTTTAAAAAAAAAAGGAATTAGACCCTCTTAGGGGGATTGCGGGAAATAGATATAAAAATGTGGGCAGTATTGTTATGATTATGATATTGCATCTGCTGATTATGCTTATAGGCAGTGTATGCCATATTCTTAACTTCTTATTAACGTCCTGTAGCAAAGTATCATAGTTCAGACTTAGTATATTTTCTATTTGAGATGTGATACGAACTCCCAGATAGGTCGCTTCAGGACATACTCCGGTTATAGGCCTAACGGGTTTGAGGTTTATAATCACCTGTATCTTTCTGGGGTTTAATTTGCACCTGAAGAAAGAACCAAAAGTTCCTGCTTCATTCATGATTATCTCTAAGGAAGCCACTGGGTCTGTTGTAAAAACCGCAATATCGTCTGCATGAGCAGTGACTTTCAGCTCATGTATTCCCGACAGTAGTGGTGTAATGTTTTCTTTAGCCATCAGTACCCGTATAAAGGGCTCGATGTATAGTGCAAACAAAAGCGGGGATAAAGGGCACCCCTGGCGTGTGCCTCTATGTATGTAAAAAAGTTGTTGACTGAGTGCCCCTATATCTCAGTTTGGCCTTCAGCATAAAATATAAAGCTTGTATCCGTATAAGAAATCATCCCGTAATTCCAAATGAAGCAAGAGTTGGCCATAGACAACTCTAAGCCACACGGTCAAAGGCCTTTTCTGTGTCTGAAAGTATCATAGGTAAGTTGCTTCCTGATTGTTTGGTATAATTAAAGGCCATTATAGCTGTGTTAGTATGTGCCGTTGTTCCTCGGCCTACTATAAAGCCGGGTAGTTGTCCTGAGACCAGACCTGGCATCAGGGGGGCTAAGCAATTAGCCAGCACTTTAGCATATAGTTTGGCATCAGCGTTGATAAGGGATATCAGCCAATACAAGCCGAATCAGGTGGCTTGCCTTTTTAAAAGAAATATATAATATTTGATGTGTTCCAGGTTAATGGTGTTGTCCCAGTATTGCCGATCTCTTGTATAACCTTGACAAGCAATCGTACTATGATATTTCTAAATACTTTGTAGAACTCAACAGGAATCGAATCATCCCCAGCTGCTTTACCTGACGGTAGTGCCGACAGGGCCACAAAAAGTTATTCTTGTGAAACCTCAGTAGTTAGCTGTGAGATGGCGTCGTCCTGCAAAGGGGGAAGTGCAGCTCTTAGAGAATTCTACTATTTTTATTAGATCTGACTCAGCATATAAAGTTTCATAGAACACTATAAACTGTTTAAGAATCATGTGTATCCCAGTATGAGATGTATTATCAGCATCTTTAATAGCCTTTATTACATTTTTGGCCTTTTATCAGCCAATTGGTATGCAAGTATCTACCCCACCTGTTCACTGTATTTATACTGAGCAGAGCAGTATTTGTTATAACTAGCTGCTGCTTTCTCCTTTAAAGTCTGCCCATCTAAGGCCCATGATGTGACAAGGTCAGTGTAAACCTGAGTTTGTCTAAGGTAATTTTTCCTGACAGCCGTACCATGACGTCCTTCCAAATTAACAAGTTCCAAGCAGGTAGGTTTAATAATACCCTCTCTGGCTTTATTCTCTCGCCATATAAATTGCTGTGTAATACCCCTAATGTATGCCTTCGTCGAGTCCCAAACGGTACACAGAGTAGTAGAATTAAGATTAAAATGAATGAATTCTGCTAATAATCTTTTCATATGGACAATATACTCATTATTTGTCATTAGATACCGTGGCAAAGAAAAAGAGCATCTAGTTTTACTTATCGCTTGTGTTTTGAAGCTAAATATGATAGGGTTATGATCCGATGTTATTTTTGGACATGACTCAATCGTACCTGTCTGAAATGTCATATCATTAGCCCATGCCATATCAATCCTGGAGTACTGCCTATGCGGACATGAGTAATATGTATAACCTGGGACGTTTGGGTGTAAAGGTCTCCATACAGCTTTAACATTATGCAAGCGCGCTAATTCTAGAGTATACACCCTTACTTTCGGCATCCTTGCGGTTGTCCAACGGCTGGTAGAGTCAATAGAATAGTTCTTCACGCAGTTAAAATTTCCCATAATTATTAAGACCCCTTACCATTCCAATAGTGTTAACATTAATCAATTAAAAACCTCAGGATCATCGGCATTAGGCCCGTAAACATTTACCAAAACATATTTTACATCATTCATAACAAGCTAAGCAATTACCCACCTCCCTCTTGTATCAGCTAACACCCTATGTGTTGTATACATAAGCGTTTCACTAGCTAAAATTGCAGTTCCTCTAATCGAGGTACTTTGTGAGGTGCATACTATTGTTTTTGTATCTTAACTGGATAAGCAGCCCCCTATCGATGTGGGCTAGGTGGGTTTCTGATAAGAATACAAGATGAGGCTTATACACATTTAACTCCTCCCGGACCAATTGGCGCGTCCTACCAGCATTTAAACCAAAGACGTTTCAACAAAGTCACTTAAGTAACGACATACGTTTTCAAAAGTTGATCAAAATACATTGATTTTCCTGACAAATACATAAATTCCTTAGCATAGCCCTTATAGACGCAGTTTTTAATTATTGTGAGAACCTCCATATGTTGATATTTGTTTGCAGCTCCTTGCCTTTCCTTTTCCGTATCCCCTTTGCTTTTTCTTCGCCCACTAAACCCAACCCTTCCAACCGCACCCAGCCTATACCACCCTCATCCCACCCTGTACCTATGGAAATGAATCACCCCCTTCCCTGCTGTCGCTGACAGGACAGCTTACGAGAGCACCATCACACCCAGAAAGCCGCCCCACCACCCCCAATCACCCATGACTCTAGTTTCTAAATAGTGTCTTAGTGCGGAAAAAGTGGAAAAATGAAGAAAAGAAAAAAAACTATGAGACGTTGGGGGAGTTGGTGTAGGAGACAAAATCAGCATAGAAAGAGAGGCATACCAATAATCCTGCATTACTAGAGTTACAGACCCTTGCAAAATACAAGTCTTCTCCCCTATATGCCTGATTGTTCCCCCTTAATCCAGCATTTAATAACCTAACTATTTGGTTCCTTGTCGCCACTTGGCCAAAGTCTTTCGAGCATCTTGCTCCGTATACACCAATTGAGCTTTGCCATTTTTTATAACTTTTAAACAGGCTGGTTCCTGCAAAAAAACCTGTGCCCCTTCAGATTTTAATGGATCTATAAATTGGCGCAGTTTTCACCGTCAGTCCATAGTGTTCTTGCAGAAATCGGACCTACAAAAGATGGAATATGAGCCCAGTCAAATAGGGGCAGCAGGGCGAGCCTTAATGGAGACTGCTTGTCGCAAGAGAAAGTTTCCAAAATAGATGAGAATTGGTCAAGGATAGCGTCCTGAGGGTCTGTTGAGGGCTGCTGGTAATCTGTGTGCCCGCTGCACTTGACTGTCCCAGTGCCAGTCAGCAAAGTCAGGTAATGCTCTTTGGAGTAGTTGTACTACAAATGCTGGAGAATCTGCACCCTCCTCACCTTCCGGCAACCCAAAAAGGCAGAGATTGTTGCGGTGTTGCTGGTTCTCTAAATGCTCCACTTTTCATTGCAGAAAAGTGAGCTGGTTCTCGTGTGTATCAGAGATTTTGGCGGCCCTCATAGTATGATCTTCTGTGTCAGCTACTCATTGCTGCAACTACGTGATATCTGTTGTTAATGCCGCTACTTTGCTGTTTACCTCTGAGAGAGCTGAACTATCCTCTTTAGCCTCTGTATAATATTCTTGGGCTTCTTCTCTTTGGGCCTGTAATGCTTAGAGTATTGCTCCAGCGGAGGATTCCATCGATCCAGTAGTTGAAACATTTGGTTCAGCCTCACCCTAAGCAACAACTGGGGGAGATGCAAACATTGGAGAAGCCATTGCTTTCTTCCGACCGCTGTTTATCATCAGTTCAGTTTCTGGAGACAGAATTGATTCTTGACCCGTGCCTTAAATCAGATATGTAGAGTCATAACCCGCCCCTGGCACTAGGGCTGAGACAGAGCCAGAGAGCCTTGATATAAAAATGTTTTCTTCCCCTTTCACCGTAACCCACTTATGCAGTGGGCTACTGGTTATACCCAGTTTACCAGCTGTAGTCTTGCCCTCCCGTAGGTCACCTTTTCTGTTGATTCTTTTTTTGTTACATCTTATATTTTTTGCCTTAAGATTGCCTTTTTTCCTTCTGGTGGGTGAGCTGGTGAATTCATCTTCTAACAACATATCACCGAGAACAGGTTCCCTTGAGTCCTTTAAACCAGCTCTATTAGTATCCAAGGTGTCATCAATGCAGCAGCTTGATCTGTCATTAGTGATAGTTGAGGGGGTTGTAGCCCGATTCTGCTGGGTTACAAAAGAATCATCACCCTCCAGTCCTATCGCGCAATAACCACTCCACGCAATTTGTTAGCGTAAAAGGCCATTTATTAGGACAGGGTTGAACAACCATAACAACAACATCAGTCAAACCCCCCAACAATCCCCAACGACATATCTCTCATCTTTCCATTCTCTCCCATACTCCAAGTACTCACTCCCGCATCACCCAGCAACCTCCTCACTTATCCCATTCGCTTCATCACTTCTCTTGCACCGTCCTCCATCATCTCCATCCATCGCACTCCTGTATGATGCACCCCCACCTTGCACCAGTATCACCCTCCCCGGAAGGGTGAATATGCCCATCATGGACTCCCCCCCCTCCCAAGTATGCCCACACACGCTCTCAACCTGTCCTAAATTGGCACGCTTTCATAACTTACACCCGAAACTTCCACCAAACTTGTAGGGTGGGCGGGTGGCCAAAACAGACTTCCTAAACCCACCCTGGGGCGCTGGGGACAGGAAGAGGAAGAACTTCCTCTCCCAGCCCCCTTTATCCCTTCCTAAACCCCGCCCCTTATCCCACCCCCAAATTCCCTGTCCTTATCTCGCGCGAACACCCCAGGGGAAGACTGGTCTGTCGACCCTACTTCCCCCGGGGGCCGCACTGCTCTTACGCTGATGCCGCAGCCCTGCTGCAGATTCTCAAAGCCAATCTGTTTATTAGGTAAGGCTACCTTATCTATATCGGGTTGCTGGCCCGCGCCCACTTGATTAATGGTCAGTGCTTGAGTTTTTCCTGCTTGCGCAACCAGTGCAGTTTCCGATCGATCAGTTATTTCATCACTCGACTGCGTACCCCCTGCTGCAACTGTCAAGGTAGGCCGGTTTATTATTCCTTCAACTAGTCCTTACCCAGGCGAGACGGAATTCACACACTCTTCAGCAGGCCTTAGGGGGTTATGTTGTAAAAGATCCAAGCTCAAGGAGCTTTCCAGACTCGTCTTTTGTTTGATCGGCTGTCACTGAGGTCGGACGAGCTCCAGCTCGGCCTCCCTTCTGAGCAGCTGTCTTTGGCGGTGCCATTCTGCGTAGTGAGATGCAGCCAGGTGCAAGCAAGGGGAAACCAAATGAAAGAGCAGCTTTGTGAGTCGATCGAGCCCTGCCGGATGAGGCGCCAGACCCGCGGTAGCGTCTCAGCAGCAGCACCAAGTAAGTCAGAGCCACTAAAAAAGAGAACCGTAGTTTAATGTAGAAAGTCTTCTTTACTAGTTTTTCCCTTCGTGTTTCTAGCTTTTCCCACACTCAGCAAGCCATGGCGATGCGGCAATGCGGTGGCTATTCTGGACCCGGGCTCTCAGCGGCGGAGTCAATCCGCCATCTTCCTTTCCTCGCATTAACATACTTTCCAATACTATGTAGAATGGATTTGGTTTCAAGTGTGCAGAACAGAGTGGGGTATTTACAACTCTCGGGAAACACCATTCGCACAAGGTGAGTTATTTGGGTAGTGTGGGCTCCTGTTCTAGGTTCTCTACTTGGAAGTGGCCTCAACATGCACAATCGGTATTTAATGTCCTGAATGCTGATTTTGTTTGCCTTCTTTCTGGCCTTATCGCCCTATATATTTCGGCAGGATCGACCTGACGTAACATATCTAAGGAAGATTGGGAGGGTGTGATAACTATCACACAACTCATAATTTCGACCCCTATGCAAACGTTTGTATGATCAGGAATCAGACTATAGCACTGAACCTGTAATATGGGCCAACAAAGAGGGAAAAAGCTGGATGTACTTGCTCCTGCTTGGGTACAGAACTCCAAAGCCTAAAGAGCCTAGAGCATGTTTTATTATTCATGAAGAAATTCATATCAGGATTTAAATGTAATCATAGTTTCCAAATACTTCCTTGTAATGTATTGTTCTCCTTTTATAGGCGAATAGCTGAGAAGTCTGAACAGATCTATGGTGAGCTGTAGAGACATTCACCGCTTCCTCCAACAATAACACAGAAATGCTAATAGTGCAGCCTTTCCTTGCTGTGTTCACCTCTGCCCACCAAATGCATCAATGCTGGGGATTATTCAGGCTATTGATTCTCTGCTGCTCATCCAGAGAGAAAGAGAGAGTCTTCAACTGTCCTATTACAAAATAAACACACACAAATATTTCTCAGGACGGATAGAAAAAGAATAGTTTGAACATCACAAAGTTGCTTCAGAAAAAAATAACTAGTTCCCAATACTTAATTTGTGCAGGTGGTTGTAGGCAGTGGGCACTGGCACTCAATTTTGGGGACCAGAGCTTATTTTTCATCATCAGATTCTAATACAGAGCAACAGAGTGAAAGCAGAAGGGGGAGAAAGGAGGAGGAAGAGAAAGAAAGGAAAAGTGTGACAAAGGAAGAAAGCAGGAACGAAAGCAAACTTGCAAGACTGAGTTAAAGAAACAGAAAGCCTGGCATGGCAGAAGAGAGAGGCATGAATTGGAATCAAAACTAGGCAGCTTTGGTCTTAGGCAATCTTGGCTATAGGCGTGTCTGCGGGAGTCTTAAATGAACAGCGGGCTATATGTGTGATGACGCCGGATTCTTATCTACCTTACCATCACCAAGAATCCTCTTAGGTCGCCAGGATCTTTTTATCTGCTAAATAGTGTAGAGGGGAGAAAGTACAATTTTAACACATAGCAATAATTTACTTTACTCTCTGAAAGAACCACTGACTCAGGATCTCAATTTTGGGAATTTATTATAACCAAGAATAACTGCACTTACAAACACCTCAGTATAAGGTGAAGGAAATAAATGGGCCACTAATACAAAAGAAATCCTACGCAGAAGCCTCATCCGACTCAAGATAAGAAGAATAATCAATTCCAGTAATATCAGAAATACGAAAATTACTCCAGTCTCTACATTGGAAGTCATTTCGCTTGAAAGAAAATCAGTTAGACTATCCCTACTCTATCTCTAAGGTGACATCCCTACTTAGCATTTTCCCTCCCAGGCAAGAGAGTAAAAAGGTGTCAGAAGTGAAGACTTCCCTAGAAGTGCACTCACTTAGTCAGAGCTCGCTCTAAGATGCTCCTTCTAGCTTCCCCTCTAAGCCTCAACTACTCAACCCACGGGGCACTGTCCCTAATACAAAATCCAAGTCTTCTTCCAGTACTTTTTCAGTGAAACTTGTATCCCATCCAGCGATGGTTATCTTGACCTTGGGTCCCAGGCACATGCTCTGCCGAAAGTATAATCCTTAAATTCCGGTGTACTCCCATATTGGCTTCTCGTACCGTCCTAACTCCTAAAACAAAGGCCTAGTCTCTCTAACGAGCTAAGTGTCCTTGCACCTTCAACAGAAACATGAGAACGAGAAACTTTCCACTTCTCTAAGATTTTCTAACATCCTGAAACTCAAAGCCTTACCAAGGGAAATCATTTTCGGCCTACAGCATTTAGCCAACATAAGAAATGAACAGGCCTTTCTCTTTAAACATATATGCGATCAGGCCTTTACACAGTTTAAACCCACACTTCTTACATCACATTACAAGCATTAACTTTGAATAAGCAAACTACATGTGCAGACTTTAATATGATGCACGTTTAAACCTAATGCATTGCATTACATGGAAACCAATTATTATGCGTTAACTAAATACATTTGCAGTAAGTTATAACATTTCTCTTCATGGAAAGCATGGTTACATGTCTGATCATACTAATATAAGCAGATTTGGGTAATACATTTCTAAGTCACACATTGATACAATTCCGATTATCTGTGGGTGCGGACTAACGCTGAATATGATGCACCCCTACACTTTTCTGAATAACGTGGCAGTCTATCAGTTGCTTAAGTAAGCAATATTGAACCATCATCAATATCACAGATTATTTCCCTCTTTATTTTGACTGTGCCTGCTGGATTCATTTTGAGAGTATGTCTGGAGACATGGGCAAGAGAAGTGGCATGGGTTTTAGAGGTCTGGAATGCTGCGCTTTGCCGAAGTCAGGAACACCACAGGTGCGAGCTTGCTGAGGCATGGCTCTTGCGCCTGCTTTTGCAGTTAAATGATCTAACAGGGTTTGATGACCTACTGTACAGAAAATGGAGAATAAGTCCAATAATGTCATCATGGCCACATATTAATGATCTAAAATGCAACAGGCATTGTCTAACATATTGAGCAAGGTTGTTTCTTTATCATGAATCAAATTAAAAGAAAAGTAGTGTGCACCAAGGTAGTTGTGTTGATCCACATATGACTGTAACTGCTTCACAATCACCATACTCAACAACTGAACCAGAGTCAATGGATAATTTCTTAACTGTAAAATTGGAAAAACTTTGCTAACAATAATGTGCAAAGTGGAAGTTTGAGAAATTGGGTTGTTGGTTGAACGGTTGGACGACCCCTGTTGAAGCAACATCCACAATCACAGTCAGGTTGAGTGTCAGGAATGTCATCACCTGTTACAAGCTGAACATAAAAGAGCCTGTTAGAGTTCAGAAAAGTCAAAACATATCCATTCTAGTTTAAAAAAGCAAAGCTTTGGTGGGAAACTGCTATTCAAAGGGCTTCTGCTGTACTTGCAGAATTCAGCAAAGAACAAAAGCAAGATGGTGGACGCTAATAGTAAGAGCAGTGAGCGGGATAGCCTTTTAGCTCACAAGGATCGCTCTTCCTGTTAACACACATGTGTGAGGTTTGCACTGCGCACTTAACTGTCATTTGTTCCTGAGAGCCAGCGTCTCTCGTTTGTGCCTGACGGATTGAAATGCCCTTACTATTTAGATTTCCACCCGCACAGAATAGCTGCGAGCATAGGTTTAAAGGCTTTAATGACCTTATCAGAAGGTATGCAAATGAAGTTAAATAGCGCCATGGAAGAAAGTAGAACTTTAAAGAACGAGTAGAACTTTAAAGAACGAGATAAGGGATTCTAGGCAAGAGTCACATCAGATTAAATTAAGAATGAATGATTTGAAAGCGGGAACCACATCTTTGCTCACAGTGGAAAGACCACAAACAAGCCTGTCTCAGTAACCAGAATTAGCAACTCAAATAATTCATGCAATTTCCCCAATAATCCCTCTTGCTCCTCCAGAAAGATTTAGAGGGAATCCTCATATGGCTCAAATCTTTGAACTCAATGGACCCGATTCGCAAAAGTAAACTGAGACGAAAGTCTAACTTTAAGACTTTTGGTCTTCACAAAGGGCATTTACTGCTCGTAAATGCCCCTTGTGAATACCATAAGTTGAACTTTCTGACTTAGGGTATTCATAAAGGGCATTTACGAGTAGTAAATGCACTTTGTGAATACCGAAAAGTCGAAAAGTTAGACTTTCATCTTATTTTACCTTTGTGAATCGGGTCCAATGTTCTTTACACATTTTATGTAGACATGTGAATTTTGCAGAAAATCACTTTAAAGTGGCATATATAGTGTCTGATCTGAGCGGAGATGCAACAGCCTTGCCTATGCCATTGGTCACCAAGAATGATCCAATTTTATATAACTTTGATGAGTTTAATTTGGAGTTTCTTAGAATCTTCGATCAAAGATGTATAGCACAAGCCACAGAAAATGAACTGCGTGAATTGAAGCAAGGGAGTCATGATTTTGTATACACAGCACAATTAAAAAAATTAATAGTGGAAACCAATTGACCGGAATCTAAGAGAGCAGCCATTTTTTACAGAGGTTTAAAGGATGAACTGAAAGATGCCTTAGATCAAGTCCATCAACGACCTACAGAAATATCCAAATTATTAGACTTAGTCTTACAAATTGTAGTATAGCTTATGGGTCCATTGTCGACATTTGCTAAGTAAGCATGAGCTTCGCTGCCATGAGGCTGCTTTTGCGCAAGACACTGCAAGCATATATTTCGCAAGACTCTGTGCACCTTTCACATGAGAACTGTCTGCTGTTCGCATTCTCTGCTGTGCTCTACGGTTTAGTCTGCACACAATGTAAATGGTCGATCAACAATGCCCCTTGTTATTCTGTTCCGGTCAGTCCCTCGCACCTAGACATAACATACTAAACACAGCTGCACTACTGAAAATCGTGTGCTTTAATATTGCAAGCTAAATATGTTTTGACACACTTGGAGAGACACCTTTCCAGAGAGAAGAGCTGTGCCTGTCCTTTGATGTGCACCTTTTATCTAGGCCTTGAGGGATGGGGTCTGCTGTGGTCTAATTTTTTATAATAAACTATTTTTTACAACGGGGAGGGTGGTTAGATCTCTTAGTCCTTTTTCCACTGTCTTTATAAAATAATATCCCCGTTTGTATTCTATGAAATTGTGACAATGCTGACTATATTGTGTTTATGCATTTTGCTGCTAGTAACAGCACGTGTACTGTACCATAGAGCGCGTTAGTTAAAATAAACATTTTAAACTATACTGCATCTCTGATTATTCGCATTGTGGACAAGTATGAGTGAGTGAGCAAAATAGTTGTCTGGCTCCCGCGATTCCTAAGAGAGAGTGATGTGCCCTGGGTTGTCTAATAATTGGTAGCTTTGCTGTAGATGGAGACACTATAGCTAGTCGGTTTGGGATTTTGGGTACTAATGTGGTAGGTCGGTACACCTCTATTCACTGAGGTCCTGTTTTCCTGTGCATAGTTCTGTATATGTGCAGAATCCCTGCAACATGGAGCTGCCAACTTTGGTCTGGTTCTTATCTACGAGACTCTTGAGTAGTGCTTGTGCTTGTCCACAATACCCACACTTTTTTGATTTTGATGTTTAAAAATACCCATAAAAGGAGAGGGTTCCATAGAAGCAAGAGTTCTCGATGTAGCCCAGTAAGACCTTATGTTGCTAAAAAGATAACGTAGAGAATGGGGACTAATGAGAAATTCCACTATTTCGAAATTGCATTATCTCTAGATTTGCATCACAGCTGTATGCGGAACCACTACGAGGACTCACATATGGAGCCCGTGTGTGACCTGTAAAAACGGGCTGGTACGCAAGGCCAGGGCTCAAGAAGGGTAATGAATAGATTGAAATGAGATATATATATCCATCTATGTATAATGGGATTTAGTAAGAATTAAGTGTGGTCTGCTTTTTACTTTTGGCAGTCCCCGAATGAAATTTTAAGAAGTGTCCCCGACTTGTGCCAAGCGACTGTAGTTGCCCTGACGAAATCGCTACAAACACATTTGGCAATGAAACATGTTGGCACAGCACAATGGTATGCATATTAAGCAACCTTTTTAAGCTTTGAATTGGGTGCACATCTAAGGAGGAATAAAGTTTTGACCTATAGAGGGTGCATCTTCTTCATTTTTTATTTTCACTATTTAGTCGCACTTTGGTATGTGATTCTCTCACCAATTACCTTCACATTTTTGGGTTTATCTTTGTGGACACTTTTTTTATTTATTTTTGGAACGTGATGACAACCGATGATGTTAAAAGTGGGCAGAGCTGATGAGAACAAATCGGCAAGCTCAAATGGTGTTGCGCACGTGAGGTGTCATCTCGCTTCTTTCAGACGTGGGACCCTTGCTCACTACGCCACTGGAGTCAAGCTATCTTGGCTGATGACGGCTGATAGCCAGAAACCGGTCCTAGAATGCTTGATTCCGGTCCAGGGAAGACATGGCTTGGCAGTTCGGGCTGGACTGTTCCCATGAGGCACAGGGTCAAGACTGATTTGCATATGGCCATGTCTGAACTGGGGTGGCGTAGTGGGCAAAAGAACGATGGATTTAACCCAGATCTCTTGACTGGGGGGAATGTCTGCATTGTCAGCATTCCGTCCATCATTTGTTTGTTGTAACGCTTTTCGCCCTAAGTGGGATGGGTATTCCCAGACGTGGGACCCGTGCTCACTACGCCACTGGAGTCAAGCTATCCTGGCTGATGACGGCTGATAGCCAGAAACCGGTCCTAGGATGCTTGATTCCGGTCCAGGGAAGACATGGCTTGGCAGTTCGGGCTGGACTGTTCCCATGAGGCACAGGGTCAAGACTGATTTGCATATGGCCATGTCTGAACTGGGGTGGCGTAGTGGGCAAAAGAACGATGGATTTAACCCAGATCTCTTGACTGGGGGAGAATGTCTGCATTGTCAGCATTCCGTCCATCATTTGTTTGTTGTAACGCTTTTCGCCCTAAGTGGGAAGGGTATTCCCAGACGTGGGACCCGTGCTCACTACGCCACTGGAGTCAAGCTATCCTGGCTGATGACGGCTGATAGCCAGAAACCGGTCCTAGGATGCTTGATTCCGGTCCAGGGAAGACATGGCTTGGCAGTTCGGGCTGGACTGTTCCCATGAGGCTCAGGGTCAAGACTGATTTGCATATGGCCATGTCTGAACTGGGGTGGCGTAGTGGGCAAAAGAACGATGGATTTAACCCAGATCTCTTGACTGGGGGAGAATGTCTGCATTGTCAGCATTCCGTCCATCATTTGTTTGTTGTAACGCTTTTCGCCCTAAGTGGGATGAGTATTCCCAGACGTGGGACCCGTGCTCACTACGCCACTGGAGTCAAGCTATCCTGGCTGATGACGGCTGATAGCCAGAAACCGGTCCTAGGATGCTTGATTCCGGTCCAGGGAAGACATGGCTTGGCAGTTCGGGCTGGACTGTTCCCATGAGGCACAGGGTCAAGACTGATTTGCATATGGCCATGTCTGAACTGGGGTGGCGTAGTGGGCAAAAGAACGATGGATTTAACCCAGATCTCTTGACTGGGGGAGAATGTCTGCATTGTCAGCATTCCGTCCATCATTTGTTTGTTGTAACGCTTTTCGCCCTAAGTGGGATGGGTATTCCCAGACGTGGGACCCATGCTCACTACGCCACTGGAGTCAAGCTATCCTGGCTGATGACGGCTGATAGCCAGAAACCGGTCCTAGGATGCTTGATTCCGGTCCAGGAAAGACATGGCTTGGCAGTTCGGGCTGGACTGTTCCCATGAGGCACAGGGTCAAGACTGATTTGCATATGGCCATGTCTGAACTGGGGTGGCGTAGTGGGCAAAAGAACGATGGATTTAACCCAGATCTCTTGACTGGGGGAGAATGTCTGCATTGTCAGCATTCCGTCCATCATTTGTTTGTTGTAACGCTTTTCGCCCTAAGTGGGATGGGTATTCCCAGACGTGGGACCCGTGCTCACTACGCCACTGGAGTCAAGCTATCCTGGCTGATGACGGCTGATAGCCAGAAACCGGTTCTAGGATGCTTGATTCCGGTCCAGGGAAGACATGGCTTGGCAGTTCGGGCTGGACTGTTCCCATGAGGCACAGGGTCAAGACTGATTTGCATATGGCCATGTCTGAACTGGGGTGGCGTAGTGGGCAAAAGAACGATGGATTTAACCCAGATCTCTTGACTGGGGGAGAATGTCTGCATTGTCAGCATTCCGTCCATCATTTGTTTGTTGTAATGCTTTTTACTTTTGGCAGTCCCCGAATGAAATTTTAAGAAGTGTCCCCGACTTGTGCCAAGCGACTGTAGTTGCCCTGACGAAATCGCTACAAACACATTTGGCAATGAAACATGTTGGCACAGCACAATGGTATGCATATTAAGCAACCTTTTTAAGCTTTGAATTGGGTGCACATCTAAGGAGGAATAAAGTTTTGACCTATAGAGGGTGCATCTTCTTCATTTTTTATTTTCACTATTTAGTCGCACTTTGGTATGTGATTCTCTCACCAATTACCTTCACATTTTTGGGTTTATCTTTGTGGACACTTTGTTTATTTATTTTTGGAACGTGATGACAACCGATGATGTTAAAAGTGGGCAGAGCTGATGAGAACCAATCGGCAAGCTCAAATGGTGTTGCGCACGTGAGGTGTCATCTCGCTTCTTTCATAATTTTTTTCATGGGATTGAAAAAATACCCGGTGTATTTTACATGAGTTCTTACACTGTGAGGTTCATTAGGGGGATTGCCGGAAGTAAAACTCTTTCTTTGTGTTTTATAAATTATAAATTGAAGGTGGATAGCTGTTGGTGACTTCCTCACATTTAGAAAATTGGGGAGTACAAAATACCTAAAGTTATAGGGTTTGAACCACAGTTTATGGTAATTGTACCTTCTGAGACCTAGGCCTGTGTAGATAATTATTGATTCAGAGGAGGTCGACCTGGGTCTTTTTCCCTCTATAGCTCCGTATTGTGTGCATCAAAATGTTTGTGTCAGACCTTGATGGTCTAGACGTTGCGGCGGCTGCTGCGACCTTTGACATAGATAATCATTCTACTATGTTACAGAACCTACAAGAGACCCATGCTAGTCTTGCTACTGAACATTTGTCCTCAGCAACTGATGCAACACTCCAGAATCCGGTGGTCGGCTGGCTTCCTAAAGTTGGAGATCTGGTCCGAGAAAAGGTGGAGAACAAAAAAGAATTTGGTCCCTCTTATCGTGCACCGGTTCCAGTACTTGGCCTAAAGGGTACTCGAACAGTAATTTTACCTCCTCTTCCTGGTCACAAAGACAACAGATAAATTTCAGTGGACAATGTCAAGCTACAACATCTGGCAGATTCTGAATAGTATGACGCCTACTGTTTCGTGTCCCACAATTTTGAGGATTCATGAGAGTGGCATGTCTTCCAGTTCACCACATGACACTGTCATCGAGATGGACCATGTTGTTGACCATTCTTCTGTTCCCCCAGCTTCCTCCTGCAATGCGGAGGCTGAATACACATATCCCACAAGTGAGTCTTTGCATGATTTGCCGGAAAGTCCTTTGCACCATAGCAGTTTTTCCTACGGCTCGTCCTCCACCTCCTCAAGTGGCCCAACCGTATTGTCTATTTTTTTCTCCTGGTTTAAACAAACTTATTTGGTACCTTCATGGACATACATCTGGTTGGTCCTTATCCTGATTTTTCTCTTCATGTCAATTGGATTTGTAACTGTTTTTTTCCTACTCATCAATGGTCACTATTTGCCTGAACGCTCTGCTGCGAACTTGGTTTATGGTGTTTTGGCCCCCCACTCATCTTCCCACATCATGAAGCGTGACCAGACTCTTGTTAACATTTCAGCGTTCCCAGTTTCTGATGGTATCGTCTGGGTGATGTGGTTACACAGGACATACGTTCTGATGATTGGGATGTACATGCAATACAAGCCTTGTTTTCTGATTTAAAATACTATGCTGCTTTTGATGCGGAAGATTTATATATGAATTCTGCCAATTATGCCAATCTGTTTTGTTATCAACATTATGGACATCATTTCCTACACAAGACTAACACCTTACGTCCTGTGGTTAATTACACTCAGTGGAAACATTGCCCAAGACCATTAAAAGGAAGCTCAAAATCACTTAAAAATAAGTTTAGGTACTTTACAGACTTTGATAGGTCAAATCCTGAGTCGTAATATTTTAAACTGAGTAGTTCTTCCTTTCCAAAAGTCATGTTGATCCATAGTAAATTAATTTATTCCACTTCTTTCCGAAATGATCTTTCTATAAAAGTTTATGATCATTGGAAGGACACAGTTGATTTGAAATCCATCTTGGGTTCTAAGGACTGGCAGGTGCAAGGCACTGAGGCATTACATCGTGCCTGCCTCATCCCATCACAGATTTTATTTTTAAATACTACAGTGTACCAAACTACATGCTTTGGTTTGGCTACTGCAAAGAAAATGAACGCCCCAGCCATTCCCTCTTTAGCTGAATATAATAATTGGCACTCCTATCCAAATTACACAATTGAGTCATTACAGACTTTGTTTAAAAAAATTCATTCAATGTGTCTGGAATAGATCCTCTAGGGTGGTTAGTTTGGCAGTCAAATTCAAATACCTGCCAGCTCCGTTTTCATAACGCTGCTTTAGGCTATATGCAAGACAGACCCGACCCAAGATTTCCTGATTCCCATTCTGTAACAACCTATTCGGTTGGTAAATTATGTCAACAGTGGTTGCAGCACTCTACACTTTCGTCTGTTAAATAACATTTATCGTTGTTATCCAACAATATTAATTTGGCCGATTTTGTCGTAGGACCGAGGGCTCCTAGAGCAAAAAGATGGGTATACGCTGCTTACAATGAAATTTGGAAACTTTCACAACTTGAGGTAGCATCTCGTTTGCGGGAAATAGACCAGGCTAACTTAGAAAAAGTTCTAGCTGTTGTCGACAACAGTATTAATACACTTCCCGCATTTATACATTAGACAATATGGTTTCCTCTGTTATTGACATTGTGCAAGAATATCTGTCTCTGTTATATCATGGTCAGAATCAATTGCGTTCTGTAATGCAATCTGCGTGGACTTTGCAAACTCTGAAAATGGGAAAAGTACCGTAGGATTATTTCAATGCAACTGCTTGGTTTTTACTGTTTAATTTAACAGACAAACAGCAATTTATGTCCATGAAGGATGCTATCTACACTCTTCTGCACATTGAAAAAATAGATCCTTTACTCTTTTCTGTCGCAGAAACTGACTCTGCTGTTTGGTTAATCCATGGAGTTATAGCTTTGCCTTTCTCGCTGTTTCAGTTCAGTTCTTGTATGAAACATTACCCTTTAGGCCGCTTTGAACCCCTTGGCAGCACTTTTCTGCATGAACTGTGGTCTTTGCCTTTCACCTATCGATGTTTTAGGGACGATATGGATGTATATCTTACCGGGGAGGACTGTGATTCCACAGTAGGTCATTCTATGGTATGCAAAAACATAAAGTTGCACGGAGCATGTAACATGTCAGCACCGAACCTCGCTTGTGTTTTAAAAGGTAAACCATATCCAGCAATAATTCCCACGTTCACTTTGCTTACTAACGCTAGTTATCTTATCTGCTTGCTGGCATACCATACATTGTTACGGCTTCACAGCACTTAATTTGTTGCAATAATGTGCTTTTTCCAAACCCGCGTGGGCTGCTGGATAATTCAGTCTGGCCTTCAATACCAAATTGAAAGCAGATTTCAACAAGTTGAGCAGATTAAAGGCACTTTTAACCCAACAAGAAGTACCCCTTACTCCTACACGAGAAACCTTCAACCTGCAGGTGGCTAGCGCTGCTACTGAAGTTCAAATGATTCTCAACATGAACCTCCCACTACATTTTGGGGAGCTTATCCATAGCATATTTAATGCATCAGCTACTCATGGCCTGGCACATTTTTTTCAAGCTGTCGGCTCTGTCCTTGTAACTTCTTTTCAGACTATATTTGGTGTAACACCTGCATTCATTCATTCTATCTTTTCAGCGTCTTTGGTGGGTTTCCCTTAATATTGGTGTTAGTCGCTGGAATCCTGCTTCTGCTGTGCCTGCTGCACAATGGCTTCTCCTCTTGTGGTACTACAAAGACCAGGCCGGCTCCAATTGCTCCGTGAACGAATGCATGAATGCTTCGGTACATTACCACTGCCAACACTCAGTGTGTCTTATGGGTTGTCCTTCCGTTTTGCATATTTCACTTGCCTGGAACCTGTCTTTTCATGCTTGAGATGTCAGTTTACATGGATTTTGCCTATACAATACATCATGTCCGGACCCAGATTTCGACCAGCCAATGGGCCCCTTAGTGGCTCATGAGCAGGACTGTTCTGGGATTGGCTTAATGGCGAGTGCGGCTGCACTTAGAGTTTTGGCTCAATGGGATACCTGTGCGGCTGCACAGAATCTCCTACTTCAGAGTTATGTTGAATATCATGCAAGTTATCCAGCGATGCTAATGAAGGCACCCGACTATGAAGAACACTCTTGTTCATTCACCTTGCGAAATTGGATGGCGTCTCTTTTTCTACTGACCACAATGATGTCCTTTTGGAGGGTGTTGCATTCTTTTGCTCCTACACTCTTATGGATTAAATGCATAAATGGCCAACAGTCATCATTTTGGGTTTTGGATGCCTTTTTCCCACTATATATTTTTTTCTTTTCTTCCCGAACTTGTTTTTTTTATATAGACTCATATTTTCGATTTGTTTCCAAATGTATGGGCTCGCTTGTTAATCTCTGCTCGCGTGTTTTGAACTCCGTTTTCGTCCCATGCCTACATACGTTGGACTTACCAGGGGGAGTGTGTAGTATAGATTATGGGTCCATTGTCGACATTTGCTAAGTTAGCAGGAGCTTCTCTGCCATGAGGCTGCTTTTGCGCATGACACTGCAAGCATATATTTCGCAAGACCATGTTTGTGCACCTTTCACATGAGAACTGTCTGCTTTTCCCGTTCTCTGCTGTGCTCTGAGGTTTAGTCTGTACACAATGTACAAGGTCGATCAACAATTCCCCTTGTTATTCTGTTCTGGTCAGTCCCTCGCACCTAGACATAACATGTTATGTTATGTTAACTTTTATTTGTATAGCGCACGTACAGCAGGTTGGTTTCTTGGCGCTGCTCTGAAGGTGTTGGACTAGATGTTACTAGTATGCCTGTTTAAATAGCCACGTTTTTAGTAATTTGCGGAAGCTCATGAGGTTTGTGCAGGATCTGATCTCAAGTGGCAAAGAGTTCCAGAGCTTGGGGCCTAAGGTGGCGAACCTAGTCCCCCCAGCGCGTTTCCGCCTGGAGGATGGAGTGCTCAGGAGGTGCATGTGGGCAGATCGTAGGTTGCGGAAAGGAGTATATCTGTTGATCAAACTGTTGATGAATTTTGGGCTTTTACTATTCAGGGATTTGAAGATGATGCATCCTACCTTAAAGGCGCATCTCTGGGGTATTGGAAGCCAATGTAGTCTTTCAAGAAGAGGAGTGATAAGTTGACATACTACCCACAGCTGCACTGCTGGAAATCGTGTGCTTTTATATTGCAAGCTAAACATATTTTGACACACTTGGAGAGACACCTTTCCAGAGAGAAGAGCTGTGCTTGTCCTGTGATGTGAACCTTTCATCTAGGCCTTGAGGTATGGGGTCTGCTGACAAAGCCCAGAGGTCTTCTTTTTTATAAAAAACTATTTCTTACAACAGGGAGGGTGGTTAGGTCTCTTAGTCCTTTTTCCACTGTCTTTATAAAATGATATCCCCGTTTGTATTCAATGGTATTGTGACATTGCTGACTATATTGTGTTTATGCATTTTGCTGCTAGTAACAGCACATGTACTGTACCATAGAGCGCGTTAGTTAAAATAAACATTTTAAACTATACCGCGTCTCTGATTATTCGCATTGTGGACAAGTATGAGTGAGTGAGCGAAAGAGTTGTCTGGCTCCCGCGATTCCCAAGAGAGAGTGACGTGTTCTGGGTTGTCTAATCATTGGTAGCTTTGCTGTAGGCGAGAACGAATGAGACACTATAGCTAGTCGGTATGGGATTTTGGGTACTATTGTGGTAGTTCGGTACACCCCTATTCACTGAGGTCCTGTTTTCCTGTGCATAGTTCTATATATGTGCAGAATCCCTGCAACAAAATAGATCACAGGCTATGTGAAAGGAGTGAAAAGAGAAAAGTCTTTTGACCACTCCCACCAGGATTTGATAGAGTGAAAACTGAAAGAACTAAATTGTCGGTTGCTGCTTCTGGGGAGGAACCCGTGCAAACTGGTTCCATTAGGGGACCTTTGTCCAAAGAAGAAGGGGAAAAGAGAAGCGCGGTCAAATTGTGTCTGCATTGTGGAAATCCTGGGCATTTTGTCAGCGATTGCCCTTAGAAACCAAAATCCAGTCAGTCTGCAAATGACTAGTTTCATCAGTAACACGAGTTATCCTGATGCCCAACCAAAGACAACTCTTTTGACTCAGCAAGTCGCAAACACTCTCCAATCTGCTGCTCCTCTTCTTAATATATATTTCTCTGCAAAATGTCAAAATATTGAAATTAGGGAAATGTCGGTCATGCTTGTTCAGGAGCTACTGGAAACTTTTGTGACATCAAGTATGCTCATTGAATGGGAATCCAGTTTGTTGAAAAGACTTATTTTGAGTGATTTCATGCAGATGATGGCACAAATATTTCCTTGAGTTCATTCACAGATGAGACAGAATGTATGCAATTGATTGGGGTTGATGACCATATGGAAGTAATTTTATTCAACCTGATTGACACCCCACAATTTCAATTGATCGTAGGATTGCCTTGGCTCACTGAGCATAACCCAAGGATTGATTGTGGACAATAAACGGTGGTCTTGGACCCTCAATATTATAAGGAAAACTCCTTTCATGAAAAGAAGGCTTGGATGGGAGTGTCTCCAGCTGCAAGTTTGGCCTCAACTTGTACCATAATCTGTGCTTTGGATACACTAAAGATTCCTGCAGAGTATGAAGATCTTGCTTTAGTATTTGATAAAAAAAGAAGCAGAGAAATCACCACCACATAGGCCATAGGATTGCAAGATTGAGTTGGAGCCAGGAACAGGATTGCCTTGCAGTAGGAGATATGCGTTAACAGAGGCCGAAAACGTATATCTAAAGCAATATTTGGGTGACTACCTCGCCAATGGATTTCTCCAACCTTTGCAGGCTCCAGTTTCATCCCTGTTCTACATCATTAAAAAAAGATGGAAATCTACAACCCTGCATTAATTATAAAGCCCTAAATCAAGTTACTGTCAAAAATCGGTATCCCTTACCATTGATTTCCATTTTGATTGATCAAGTAAAAGAAGCCGAGATCTATACCAAGCTCGGTCGTAGAGAAGCTTATCACTTGATTTGTGTGGCAGAAGGAGATGAATGGAAGAAGACTTCCGAACGTGGTATGGTCTCTTTGAAAAATCAAGTGATTCCGTTTGGGCTCTACAATTCTCCTGCCCCGTTTCAACATGTCTTTAATGATGTCTTTCATTAATTCTTAGATCATATAGCAGTAGTCTATATTGATGATATTGTAATCTTTTCTAACATTCTGAAAGAACATGTCGGAAATGTGAGAGACATCTTAGAAATTTTAAAAGAGAAGCACCTATATGTGAAGCTTGAAAAATATGCATTTCATGTCAAACAAGTAGAGTTTTTGGGTTTTGATCAATCCTCGAAAGGAGTTGGCATGGATCCATCCAAAGTGAAGGAGGTACAAGATTGGCCTGCCCCAAAGAATGTAAAAGATATCCAAAACTTTATTAAATTAGCTAATGTTTATAGAAGATTCAGTACAAATGTTTCTCTTAAAGTAAGAACAAGGACAAAACTACTAAAGAAAAGGGTCAAATGTAATTGGACTCCAAAAGCTAATACAGCCTTCAATGTTTTAAAGAACACCTTTGTTTCAGCTCAAATTCTGTTACATCCAAGTTCTGAAGAGCCATTTTGTGTAGAAGCAAATCCTTATGATGTTACTATTGGTGGTATTCTGTAGCAACGTCACAATAGTACGGGACAGCTGCATCCTGTATCATTTCATTTGCGGACGTTAACCCTTCCGGAGATTAACTATTCAATTGAGGACAAGGAATTGTTGGCTGTTAAGCTGGGTGCTCGTCACAAAATTTACAGTATACACTGCCCATCGAAACTTTCAACTCCTAAAATCGACTCATATGCAATGGCGAGGTAATTGAGGTGGAATTTGTACTTCGCAGCCTTTGACTTTGTGATTACCTATATGCCGGGGGCAGCAAATGGAAAGGTAGACACTTTTTCCAGAATTCCAATGAAGTTCCAATCCAATAGTCCATAATTCCTAGTGAAAAGTTTGTCTTCATCACTGAATACTCAGACTTCAATACCGGGTTACAAGGAAAACTCTCTAGAGAAGAAATGTTGATTGGGCAAAAGAAGTACCAGGAAGAGAAATAAAAGACGAGATACCCTTTCAAAAAGGAGCCTTATATTTACCCTCTCCAGCACTTCAAGAAAAGACACTTCAGGCTGGTCATGATGATCAGTTGGCCAGTCATAAAGGAATAAGGAAGACCACAGAAATTAAAGAGCCATTTTTGGTGGCCGGACATGGAAAGACAATATGTGTCAACTTGTAAAAAATGTGTCAATGGAAAAACCAATAGACATACACTACAAGGTCAATTATTGCCTTTGCCCATTCCTCCCCACCCTTGGCACACAATCACCATAGATCTTATAGTGGATCTCCCAAATGGTCAAGGTTACAATACCGTCTTAGTATTTGTAGACACCTTTTCAAATATGGCCCATTTTGTACCATTAAAAAATATACCTCGAGCTCCCCAACTAGCCTGGTTGTTTTCTCAACATTTAAGAGCATATGGATTATCCAAAATTGTCTTTTCTAATCATGGCTCTCAGTTTGTTTCCCACTTTTGGAGAGCTTTCACCAAGGAACTAGGAATAGATTCACACTTTTCCACCAGCTATCATCCAGAAACAGACAGAAAGGGTGAACCAAGAGTTAGAGCAATATCTGTGCCTCTATCTTTTTTTATCAGGATAAATAGGGGCCTGAGTTAATTTGGACAGCGGAATTCGCACATAATACTGCAATACATTCTTATACAGGGTGTACTCCTTTGCATCTAAATCATGGCTGATATCCAAATGTGTTTTGGGGGAAAGAAGATAATTCAGTTCCAACAGTAGAAGAATTTGTTAACCATTTACAAGATACCTATAAGGTTGCAAAGCAAAAACCTCTTATAAGATTCAGGCTGACAAGAGAAGAAGACCAGGTCCCACTTATCAATGGGGGGATAAGGTGTTCATTTCTACACGTCATTTACATTTAAAAGGCTACAGGAAAATTCAACTGAGATATGTGGGTCCTTTTATGGTAGATAACATAATAAATACAGTGGCAGTTAAAATCTTTCTTCCTGCACACTTGAAGATTTACCCAGTCTTCCATGTTTCCCTGTTGAAAGATAATCCTCCTAATTTGAGAAAAAATACTCCAGCAACTGCCTCATTAATCGATTCAGCAATGGAATATGAAATGAGCAAAATTCTAGATTCTTAGTACGAGGACAATTGTTTTATTTGGTTGATTGGAAGGGGTATGGTTCAGATGAACGATCCTGGGTACCCTCTACTAATGTACATACTCCAGGATTAGTGCAGGAATTTCACACAGCCCATCCAAAGAGAACAAATTGGAGTGGTCAGTCTTTGGAGGGGAATATTGTCAGGAATGTCATGACCTGTTACAAGCTGAACATAAAAGAGCCAGTTAGAGTTCAGAAAAGTTAAAAGATTCATATCTATTCTAGTTTTGAAAAGCCGAGATTTGGTGGGAAACTGCAACTCAGAGGGCCACTGCGGTACTTGCAGGATTGAGCAAAGCACAAAATCAAGATGGTGGACACAATAGTAAGAGCAGTGAGTGGTCTAGTCTTTTAGTTCATGAGGATCACTCTTCCCGTAATGCACATTAGTGAGGTTCGCGCTGTGCACTTCAGCTGTCATTTGTTCCTGAGAGGCAGCATTCTAGTTAGCACCTGACAGAAATTATTGGAATTCTTGTCAGGTTATGGTGAACTCTTTAAGCGCATGCTCAAACACACGAAGGCTCGTCTTCTGCACAGTCCCATTGATCATGAGTGAAGTTAGAAGGAAGACAACATATTTGTAATGCGCATGATCGTAGTTTCATGCCAGCACTTTGAGATGTAGAGGTGCCATATTGAAAATGAGCTTGATCCTTCAGATTGAGCTGATATTGAAGCCTCAGTGAATATTCTACAAACAGTAAGGCACAGAAACTCTTTTATTTAATTACCGCCGGCACAGTGAGGCAAAGCAGTGCAGTAGGTATGCGGAAGTGAATTTCTGATTAAGTCAGTGTAGATGCATCTTTAGCAACCAGCAATTTTTGAACAGTCAAGCTAGCATTACTGTGCGTGCATCACAGAGACTATTTAGGTATTAAAAGGCACCAGAGTTGAAATTGTCAAGTGCCTCATCTCTAGAAAGGATGGGAAGTCATGAACATTTCGCCCTTCTTTGCGGGACAATTACAGTGGAAAGTAAAAGTGAAGGTTGTCCATTTGGATGAGTGAGAAGGCGTTTTGGATAATGAAAGTGAATGAGAACAACTTTCCTTTTTCCTGTTCCGTGGATGATTGAAGTATCCAGCATTCCATCTCCCTAAATAGATATGAGAATCTCTCCATTCTATTCTCCTGAGGTCTTGATTATACATTCAAAGCCAATTTTGTCCTGAAGAAGGTGGTGGAAAAAATACAAAATGACAGAAACATGCGTTGACTGCTGGGGTGTAGGGGCGACCACACCAGAAGGAGAAAAGAGATCTAATTCCACTGGTGTATGGAGGATGTTCGGTGTTTCCGAATTGCTGTAGGATGAGTGTGTGGGATGAGGTATGAATGTTAGAGTGTGTAATGGGAGGCTCTATAGGGTGTTTTGAAGAATTTGAGTGTAAAATGTGTTTTAAATTAGCCACTTGAATGTATAGATGTAATAACAAATGTAAAGTCATATTGAATAATGTATAAAATCAATGTCAAGGATTGTAAAAGGAAATTAATCAGAAGGTTGTTGAAAAATAATGTACATGAAAAGTTTTAAAAACTAAGGATTTTGAGAAATAAATATACAGAGTCAGTCTGGATCTGTTCAAATATAGATTTACTCCAAGTTTTTTTGGGTTACTTCACTTGCATCAGGTTCTCACTCAGCATTTGCGATTACTATGTGTTATTTTTGCTCCTCATTCTTTTTGTGACCACTAAATTAATGTTCTACGTTTCCACTGTGTGTACTCAGAAGTGTGCTAATACTCTCCATCTCTCTAGCACCTTTGTGGACTTTGTATCAGCTCCTGCGGTAATCTCGGGAGACATCCTGCTGACGAACCTTGCTGCCTCGCTCCGTTCTGGCAGTCTCGGACCCTCTCCTCAATCAGTCATATTTAGTCCTGATTCCTGGTAGGACTGGGTCTAGTAATAGTATGTTCTTGCCAAGCAAGAGGTAAGTTATAAATTCCAGTGGAGTGACATATTCAGTATCGTTTGTGCGACAATTTTAGGCTTCTGAGACAGCATCTCCTGCGTCTTTTCCCTTATCCCATGGATTCCTAACTAAAGATATTATTCAGTACCTTGGTTGGAACAGGTGAAGGAGTGGGACAACCCCCTATATTCCTTTCTGGAGAATTACTCTATTGTCCTTAAATCCTCACAGAGGAAACTGGAGAATGCCCTCAAATATCTAATATCTTGAAAGTTATTCAGTGCTGGATTAAACTCAATGGGCCGGATTTACTGAGGAGAAGGAATGATGTCCTGCTCCGGGGCCTATGCACCCTTCACCTTGTCCTTTCATCTGGTCGACTTCAATGGACTACATCCCATGCCATTAAAGAAGATGCTTAACTTGAGAATGTTGTTTGCCTGCAACCATTCCTTCAGTCCACACGTTTACATCATTATCAGCATAGTGTTCTATAATCTATTAGAGATTTGAGATATCCTTCCTCTATTGCATTTTTTTTTTATATCTTTATTGAACACTGCAAATGGTTCACAAATGTACACTGCAAGTAATATGCTTTTTGAAGATAATACAATAGCACAATTTGACCTAAGTCTTGTTCACTCATCATTACTCTGCATACTGAAAGTAAAAGGAGCTTACAGGAAGTACGGCAGTTCTTACAGCTGAAGTGTACAAATTGCAATCCCAGGCCGCTAGTATCGATTCTATTAGATGCTACGCCGTGCAGTACCCATTTCACCCCCACCCCCTAAGACCCTCCCTAAACAACACCCCAACAGAACAAGAAACCAAAATGCCGCTTTATAGACTAACCGCCACGCTCATGTACCTGCGTCCGGTGTGTGTCGGGCCTAAGAACCCCAATGTGGGGCTTGCCCCGAGGGGAGGGGGAGGAAGAAGAGGGGGGGGGACAGGGGAGCAAGGAGGGGAGCAAAGGGAAGGAGGGGAGCCAGATACACATCCGGGGGAGGGGGAGGTGAAAGTGAAAGGGCACCACTCTTATAGAGCATGAACGGTCAAGAGACCGCCTCCCACTACCCCACCGGACCGCTCCCCTGCAAGCTGTTTTGTGTTACCGCCGGGTCGACTTCCTCCCCCGCCTTAAATTGTTCTACAAGGCATGCCCAGTCCATTGCAATCAGACGCTTCTGCTGTCCCCTATTCTCGTCCCGGTATAAAGTCTCTCTTTCAGCTACCGCCCATCTGCCCACCTCCTCACGCCAAGCGCCCACCATCGGCGCTAGGGTTGACTTCCAGCATTTAGTTATCATACGTTTAGCCAATATTAGTGCCAACCCTACAAATCTGCGCATCAACTTTGCTTTTTGGGGGAGAGGGAATAATCTAAGAGGCAGGCCTCGATGGTGTCCCATGGTGAGTTCTCCGTCAACATCTCCAGACCCCGAATAACCTCTGACCAAAACCCCCGCAGCCGTGGACAATACCATATCATATGTAAGAAATCAGCTTCAGGTGCCCTGCAGCGCGGACATGCCGCGGATGCCGCGGGGAACATCTTCCGAATCGTTGCTGGGGCAAGGTATGCTTTATGCAGGATAAACAACTGGATAGTTTTTAAGCGGCAATTCCGAGAGACTCGCCGGGGATGCTCTAATATTTGTGCCCATTACCTATCCTCCAAATCCCACCCCAAGATCAAGTCCCACTTCTCACGAAGATGTAGCAGTGGGATATGCAAATGTTCTCTCAAGCCGCGGTAAAGCCAGCGCACCAAGTATCGGCCATGTCCCATAATGTGCAATGACCTCAGCAATTGGAAAGTCGGAGGTTCTGCCTGATCTGTGTACCAATATGTTCGAATGAAACGCACTACAGCCGCATGCGTGAGAAATAAAGTGTCAGGCACCGAATTGGTACGTGCAAAATTGTCATGCTGCATCAGTTGACCCTCGAAAAAGAAGTCCCCAACGGTCTCCACCCCCTCCTGGGTCCACCCTCGTATTTGGATCATCGATAGTACGCCTCGCCTAGTAGGCAGTCCACATAGAGGGATATTCGGGGCGTACGGAGATGGTACCCTCGCCGTTCTTTTTGCCTGTGCCTTTTAGTGCAATGCGACGTGCAACAAGTAAGGAGGGTCCCGCAATCTCTGTGCACCTGGACATAGCTGCGACTGAAGAAGCCCTCGCTTTAACAAGTTCGGAGAGTACCCAATTTCAAATAGATTCTTACCCGCCAGCCAATATGCCAGCCACTGTAACAGTCCCGCTATACAATACGACTTAAAATCGGGCGCCCCCATACCTCCTGCAGCACTGGGCAGCTGTAGCTTTGCCAATGCCAATCGACGTCTGCCCATCCCCCACACCAAAGATATTAATAACTTATCAAGCAGTTTAAAAATCCAGGCCGGTAGGACCACCGGTAAGTTCACAAAATAATAAAGGAGGCGGGGTAGCATAACCATTTTCGACACCGCCACGCGGTCCACCACTGTCAAAGGCAGCGAAGTCCAAAAGGCAATCTGGGAGCGCAGCGAGTTTATGGCGCGGACTACATTACCGTCTATGGTGTCAGCGTTTGATCTGTAAATATTAATCCCCAGGTATTTAAAAGTAATTGGCTCAACTATACACTGCGTAAGCTGCAGATTGTTCAAAACTGCGCGGCTCGCACATTGCTCCAATTGCCACGGAGACTGTCAGCCAAACCTGGGCTGAGTAGCCTGCATTGGCTCCCGGTTCGGCAAAGAATTGCCTTTAAGGCAATGTGCATATCCCATCAAGCCTTCTGGCACAAAGGACCGGCAATTAGCCGGGAACTAATCACACAGTACAACCCTAGGAAACACCATCGCTCCAGCCACGCCTTTTTAGCAACAGTTCCCAGAATTAAGAGAACGAGAGCTGGTGGCAGGATGTTTTCCTATAATGCCGCCAAACTGTGGAACCTCCTTCCCCTGCAACTCAGGTCTAACCCTATTCGGCTCTCCTTCCGTAAGCAATTAAAGACCTTTCTCTTTAACGCCCATAACTAACCTCCAGCTGATCGCCTCTGACAAATGACCTCACTCTCTAGGTAGCGCTTGGACGCCTCAGGGCAGCAATTCGCGCTTTATAAGTCTACGTTTCATTTCATTTCATTTCAACTCGGAAATGCAATTCACCAAATGGCAATGTAGGAGGCGTAACTGCATTGTAGAAGGCGAAGGCTACCGACTTAGAAGCGTTAAGATTCAAGCCAGATATAGCCCCGAATCTAGAAAAAGCCTCAGCTATATGATGTTTATCAGCCTCCAAGTTACGAAAATATAACAGCATATCATCCGCGTACAGAGATACCGAATGTAGCTCCCCGCGCAGCGGAATGCTATATGGGTCCATTATCTGACGCAGGTACTGCGCAAGAGGCTCCAGGGCCAACACAAAAAGCATGGGGGATAAGGGGCAGCCCTGCCGAGTACCCCGGTATATTAAATAGGCGGAAGAGATGGTCCTACCTGTCTCAGCACGTGCCGTGGGACAAGTGTACAGTAATTTAATCCATGCACAATAGGACGGGGGCAGGCCAAATTTAGTTAACACCGCTGGCATATACGGCCAGCTGAGGGTATCGAAAACTTAGCGCACGTCCAAGGACAAGCAGCCAGCAAGAGGGAAAGAATCGGATACCGCATGCATCAAGGCATGAAGTCGGCGGATATTCAAAGAAGTACTGCGTTGGGGCACAAATCCACATTGGTCTGTGTGGATCAAGCGGGGTAGAAGTGGGAGGAGTCGCGACGCCAAGACCTTACTGAGTATCTTATATTCTGTATTTAGAATAGAGAGTGCCCTGTAAGACAGAAGATCCGTCTGTGTCTTGTCCGGTTTTAATAAGGATGTAACTATCGCTTCCCTGGTAGTAGGGGGCAAAACCCCAGCCTCCAAGGAAGCAGTATAGAGTTGCAATAACCTTGGGATCAATTTATCTGCAAAAATGGAGTAAAATTCTACTGGAAGGCCGTCGGAGCCTGGCGTCTTATTGCGGGCCAGTGCCTTTATCGCCACCCGAATTTCCGCAGCAGTAATCAGAGCAGCAATCTCCTCGGCCACCGTATCGGAAACGGTAGGGAGCTGAACCTCTGACAGGAAGGAAAGCGTGGGAGCCATTATATCGACACTGGGGGCGGCGTATAAACTAGCATAATAGTCCCAAAACGCGGCATTAATATCACCCTGAGACGAAACCAATACATTGTCCACTGTATTTACTGCCAGGATTGGAGGAGGGCTCAACGTCGGCTGTATCAGTCGTGCCAACAGTGTGCCCGCCCTGTCTGCCTCAGAGTGTGTACGCTGTGTATAAGCATCAAAGTCTAACAAGCGTAGGCGCTCCAACAGCTCTGCATACTTAATCCTGGCAGACTGTAAAGGCTTCGTGCCTCCCGCACTCCCCTGGGCCGCCACTTCCAGTGCCTGGAATTCCCCCTCCAGGTCTGTAAGTTCTCTAATCGTTTCCCTCAGTGATCCTGCCAGTGTCCCCATGGCAACCCCATGTACCGTCACTTTGAAGGCCTCCCATTCGATAGCCCTGGACGAGGCAGAGCCCTCATTCTCCACAAAAAAGGTATCAATAGCTGTAGACAATGCCGCCCAATATACCTGATCTTCTAGTTGTAAAGGTTGCATCCTCCACGAATTGGGGCTGGGGAAGGGCCCCAAGACAAGCGCACTTCAATGGGATTATGATCAGATATTGTCTTGCCCAGAAACTCACAGTACGTAATAGCAGAGGAGAGCCCTGGGGAGCATAAAAAATGATCCAGGCGTGTGTGTAACTTATGGGGGTAAGAATAAAAGGAATATTCCCTCATGTCCGCCTGCAGAGCCCTCCAGATGTCTATTAAATCCCAGCTCTGCACCCAGCGAGTTAATGTTAACGCCTGCACCCTCGCTGCCGTGTTAAGCAAGGGAGGATGGGAACGGTCCAGGCCAACATCAAATACTGCGTTTAGGTCACCACCCAGTAGCCACGGGATATGTGACCAGTCAGCCAGCGCCCGGGATACCCGCGTGAAGAATGCCTCTTGGTCCATATTTGGCGCATAAAGGGACCTCAGCACCACCTGTCTACCATCTAATGCTCCCAATCGAAGAACAAACCGGCCCTGATCATCTACTCTGCACTCAGTAAGGGAGAAGGGGATGCCCGCCCTAATCCAAATTGCGGCCCCCCGGGAAAAGGCCGAATAGGCCATTGCAAAGAATTGCCCCCGCCATCTGCATTGCAACTTTGCAGTTTCAGTGGGAATTAAATGTGTTTCTTGAAAACAAATTATGTAGGCTTTACAGCGATGTAATTGCGCTGCTATTCTATGACGTTTAGCTATGGAACCCATACCTCTCACATTCCACGACACCAAGGTATAAGAATTGACTGCAAGCATCATCAGTTAGAATAAACCCCCTTCCCCCCCCGGATCCAAGCCCAGCCCAACCAATCCCACCCAAACCCCCCCGGAACCTCAGACCATGCGACATAGATACAACCAAATCAACAAAACCCCAATTCTGGGTCCAACGCCCAAACATCGTTCGACCAAACCATGCAAACAAAATTAGCATACTTCACGTACTACCAGTGCTATCGCCGTTGGGGGATGGTCGCTAACACCAGTAACAGTCGCGTAAAAGCATTAAGGCACACATGAAAGCACCCAACACGTGGTCCGGGCCAGGGACCTACTCTTCTATTCCCACCTGTCACAACGGCGTCCATGGTCTATGTTTCATTACCCACCAGGCAAAGGTGCATTCAACGAACTATACCTTCTTAGGCCAAACAGGAAAGCAACCATAAGCTGAGCATATCCCTATAGGCCTGAAAACGTGGATCTAAGTGTCTGCCGAGGCCAGCGGATCCCTGCTGAGCTGGGAGGTCGCCGAAGGAAACAATGCAAGGCTACCATCAGACTCGGTGTCCATGTTCACTCCTTCAGACGGGCTTGAGCTAATCTCAGGGCGAGAGGTGCGCAAAGTGGAGGCTGCGTGTAGAGCCCCCTGCCTGCCCTCCAGTATCTGCGAGCAACTCAAGGAGTTGGAGATCGAACTTTGCGTGAGAAGACCCTTCTTACGCCTCCGAGAGGGGCGTAGTGGCTTAGGCAGTGAGGAGTCCATGTGCCTCATGGGTTGCACAGCGGGAAACGTCTTGTCCAGCCACTCCCACGCAGTGTCAGGGGTATCGAAAAACAGGGAACGTTGATCATAAAGGATTTTCAGCTTTGCAGGGAACAATAAGGCAAAGGACAGGCCCGCAGCACGAGCCCGCGCCTTCACCTCCATGAAGGAAAATCTTCTGCGTTGAACGGCCAATGTGTAATCCGGAAATATCGAAACTTCAGCATTGTCGATCTGTAGAGGGCCATTATCCCTTGCCGCCTGCAGTAGATGATCCCGATCCCTGTAATTTAAAATCCTGGCCAGGATGGGACGTGGGTTGGCTCCTGGGATTGGACGACATGTAGGGACCTGATGCGCCCTCTCCACTGTGAAATGTACAGACAGTCCGGTGGTGGCCACAGCAGTCTTTAACCAGTTCTCGATATATTCCGTGGGCCTTGATCCTTCCGTCCCTTCCGGCACACCCACTATTCGGAGGTTATTCCTACGTGCCCGACCTTCTGCATCATCCGCCCGCGCCTGGAGCGAATCAATCTGCTGGCGCATGTGTCGGAGCTGCTCGTCATAGGCCTGCACCTGGGGCACCATGGTGTCTACCATCCGTTCCGTCGTTCGGATCTTCTCTTTCAGTTTTTTATGATCATCTTTGAGCAAGTTGAGATCCACCGAAATTATGCCTAATTGCGCTTTCATCACAGAACGGGAGTCGCGGATCTCCTGCAGAATCATGTCCAGCTTGTCCCCAGACACGATGGTCTCCTCAGCTCCCTCCGTCTGTCGGGACATGGTAGAAGCGTGATTTGATGGCGGTGTGAAAGATCCTGCTTCTCCAGACCGCTGCAGCACCCTAGGCCTTCCTTTTCCCATAGCCTATGGCGTAGTAGGGCCCGGGAAGGTATACCCAGCAGCGATTGTGTATCTGCAGTCACCACTCAGCTAACAGTGTGGTGCGACAGGCAACTGGCGTCGCCCTCCAAGCAACAGCTCGAGGCAGCAGGAAGGGAGCCACACAATTCACGTACAGAGGCTACCCAGGCAGCCCGATAGGCCACGGCTGCTGTCCCCTTGCAGGTCGGTGCGCCCCCTCGAGCGCCCCAGTCCCGGGTCAGAACTACGGGCATCAGTTAGGGCCGTATGTCGCTCCCGAGGCATCAAGTCTAAGCTGGCCTTGATACAGCAAGATTCCTGTGATGAAAGGCCCCAACCCCTGGCGTCATGGCAGGCCCAGCACACTCCTAATAACTTGTCCTCACCAGGTATCGCCGGTCCGGGCAGGGTTCCTCCACAGCAGTGGCAACCAGCAGGGCCCTCATAAAAGAATCAGATCCTCCTGCCCAGACCTCCAGTCCTGGAGGCGACAGGCCGCTCCTCCGGAGCCCTCCGCAGCAGCTCGGGAAGGGGGAGGGGAGCAACCCCAGACATCAACCACGGCAGCCACAGCATCGTCCGTAGCACTCCTCACCAGCTCTCCTCAGCCGTATGGGGGGAGGGGGTCGCTGGACAACCCCTCCCCGCCGCGTCCGGAGATCCGCACCGTCCGGTGTGCGCCGGTATGAACTGCCCAGGGTCCGCCTCAGTCCCACAGCGCAACGCGGCCACTCAGCGCCTCAGCTGGGGATCACCTCTCCGCGTCAGTCCCAGCTGTTTCAGTGCGCCCCTTCATCGCCCCACACGTCCAGCGGTAGCGGGACCTCTCCGCTCAGCAATGCTCCCGTGCGGCCCAGAGCCGGGACCTCCTGTGAGCGCCACCTCCAGAAGGCACCCCCGCAGCCCCGCCAGGCCCCAGGAAAGTCCGCGGCATCCAGCCTTCACCAGGCCCAGAGAAGGCCGGAAATCGCCGCCACCAACAGAAACGTCCCCGGAGCATCTAGAGGGTTGGAAAACTCCGTTGAGGCTGCCCCACCGACCGAGCTCGCCGGCTGCTCCCCGTTCACCGTCCGCCAAGGTGAGAAGAGTTGGATATTTGTACGGATATAAGGCCCCGGCCCGGAGCTCGTCGCTCAAGCGACCACCATCTTGGGCTGCAGACCACGCCCCCTCCTCTATTGCACTTTAATAAAAAAAATCACTTTGTAAAACCAGTGACTATTTCCATATGTACTTCTGAAATGTCATCTACAAAGGGTTTCCTAAAAAGGAGATACTGGCAAGCTTCAAAGATTCCTGAACAAACAGAAAGGTCATATTGGTTGGTCCAAATTATAGATTTCAATACCCTGCACCTAATCTATAAGACATTCAATGAATACACCTCAAGAAACCTTACCTAGATCTTCCAAGCCCATTAACTGTTACATCGGTACCAGGAGCAATGCTAATAAGCTATCAAAAACTACGCACATTCCAGTAGGGAAGAACTATTTCACTCACAGCTGGTTAGTGTGTTCAAGGATGCTGCGCCCAGCACATCACTAATCATCTATGCCACACAGAGCACTCTGGTGTGTCTGTGCTCACAGTCATCCATGGGGGTGGTCTGGGAGCAACCTGAAATGCTAGGAATAAACAGGGGAAGCGAGACTCTGAAAATTCAGTGCCAAATGAAGAATATCTATTTTGGGCTTCTTGTTTGTTTAACAAATGAACACCATGTTTTTCTGGAAAGGGATGTGTACAAACCTTCCCATGATGGTGATCTGTCTATGAGATACTTTTGAAGTTCACAGTCCAAAATGAAGTGAAACCTTTTTCTGTTATGTCAATTCCTGATTGAAGCATATTTAATAAAGCAGATCCTGCTGGAGGCTGTCTTGCAATGTATTTGTTCCCTTACTTCTCGTTGTGTTTTTCGCCCCTCGCTAATGAGTTTTTGTACCTGATTTTTTGCTTCTACAAGTTGGGTTTTCTTCTAGATCTAGGTAAAATTTCTTGCTTGGCTTTGTTGTAACTACATATATCTGGGAGGGGTGAATTTGATGCCTTGCTGAATACTTAAATATTTTTGTCTAGTTTATTAAACTTGTCTACTTTAGCACAGGGGGATCTCCACCATGGCTGTAGAGCCTCCCTATGGTAAAGTATTGGGGAAAAGTAAAAAGGTTTACTTAAATAAAGTATATATATATATTTTTATGTTACATAGTAACATAAATAAATCGCTGATATTTATTTTAATTAGAGAGAAAAATTAAAAATGCTACATCACAATTAACTTTATTAATTTAAGTATGTTAAATTAAACAGAAAATACATTTCTAAAGTTTAAAAATAAAAATAAATTCCCTTCCAAATTAAGACTTTTTTATGCACAAATAATCATTAAAAATAATGCATAATAAATCAAATATATGTTAATATAAAATAATGTTCTATTAATTTATAAATTCAAAGAATATTTTAAACTAATTAAATGATGAGTATGTTTTATTTTTAGATATTTCTCCCCACAATAAATTATATGGGGTTTTATTTTAAGTTCCTACCTCCATTTCCTTTAATAGGAGGGTGTGGCACTACCAGTGGTCAGTCATGTCTAGTGTTGGTTTTACTCTGGAGCTGGAGTCATGTATTACTGTTTTGAGTCCATTTTTGGCTGTAGTAACTTTAGAATTGCAGTTTGTGAATAGCAATGGGTTAACTCTTTTGTGGGTAGGTGCATTTCCCTCCTGAAACCCCTCCCTAACCCACCAAAAACCCCTCCTTACTCCTCTCTAAAGCAATATAATTTATTAATAAATATGCCTCTTTTTCCAGTCACGTACCCTCCCTCTCACATGGACTACAAAGACCCTCATTACAAGTTAGGCAGATTAGTGTGAGGAATTTACCACACATAGAAAATATCATTACCCCGGGGTGAGGTATTTACCAGGTGTGGTAAATGTCTCCTATTCCATGTTTTTAACATGTGACTGATGCATAACATGTGTAATCAGTGTTTAACACATTGAATTTTGCATGTTTGCCTTTTTTAAAGGCCTTTTCCCCCGGATATATTTTGCCAGGTTTGACCTGCTGCAATTTATAGCAGGAAAACTGCAAGGGCGTGAAAATTATCACACAACCCGTAATTCCGTTCCTTGTGCAAGTGGTAAACTCATGTCTGAGGATATTTCCATAGAAAAGATAGGAGGGATGGAGATGGAGAATTGCACTTGTAGGTTTGTGAAGAGACTTATGTAGTACATTAGTAGTGCTACTGAAGTACTACTAAAGTACTATAACAATACTGTTTGTGAATAAGCCCCAAAGATTTTAATGACGCAAAAGGTGATGGGAGGAATATTTTCAAACATTATATCTACTGGCAATCACTCGGGGTAGTATTCTAACACATCTTGTTATTGCCCACTATGCCATTCCATACAAAGGCCAGCCATATGCAAATCAGTACAGACCCTACTCCTCATGGGCACAGTCCCTCCCACACTACCAGGTGAGGCCCCCTCCAAAAGTGAACATAAGCAACTCCAGATCAATGTAGTCCTTATTAAGCCACGTCAGCTAAGTATAGACTAGTCTGGTCGTACCCATGGCCACTTAGGGCATGACATCAATCAAACAAATGGTGATGGGAGGAATATTCAATCCACTGTCCCTTTCTCACTGTGTCTCTGGAACCAAGCTGCACCTGACTCTGGAGGCCCAATCAGGCCGAAACTGGTCTTGGGTTTTTTGGGTTCCTGTTCAGACATAACCTGGCTTGGCAGTTAGGGCCAAGCAGGACCAGGGTTGATTTGCATATGGTTGGGTCTAAACTGAGGGGGCATGGTAGGCAAAATAACAATGGTACAATGGTTAGAATGCACCCCAGGCGATAGCCAGTAGTTAGACAAATTGGAAGCATTCCATCCATCACTCTTTGTGTGTTTCACCTTAAAAATGTAAGCCATATCACTCCACATGCAGAACACTTCACTCAAAAATGTTCAAAAGGCACACATAAACCTCTAGAAGGAAGAACCTCCTAAAAACATTTCATATCCTAAAATTTTGGCTCAATTGTTGACCAAATCCCTTTCTAGTATTCTGCATCTCCTTAACAATCGCCCCTGCACTTTGCAACCTTCCCTCACACCTCAGAAGTCAGATGCTGAAGACCTTTCCTATCATCCAGAACCTTATGCATGAACCATTTGGAATCAGTATAAAGGAATCATTATCTGACTCACCTTTAGGGCTCATGTCACTTCATGGTTGTATTAAGTGCTTTTAAGGGAAGAAAATATGAGAGCTGGGGAATCAGAAGAGCATTCATTTGATTATTTGGTTTGACCATGTTTTCAAATCCTTTTGAGTGGATGTGAGAAGTTGGCCTGGCATATGCTGGTCACTAGTTATAGTGGCCACCTTGCACCAGTCCAATTCGACTCTTATGGTAGATAGGTTTAAGACAACCTTTTAAAGAAAGCTATCCTTTTGGTAGCTGTGGAGAGCAGCATTCAGGCTAAGTCTCAGAGGAATGTAAAGCAGCTTGTTTTACCTTATAATGGCTTGAATTACCAAATGAAAGGACACCACGCGGGTATATATATCAAATATATATGTATTTATTATTAGACACACTCTACTAATCTCTTTATGAGATTAGAAGCCAGAGACACATTCAAATGTCAATGTTTCACAATTAATTAAGCACAAATGTGGCTGGAGCCCTAGGGGCGTACCAGACCATATACTAAAAAAATGGTATAAGAATGTCGACTTGCAAAATGACAAGGCCTAGGGCCTGGGGAATCGCTGGGGCTTCACTACTGCAGTGTTAGCAGGTAAGTTACAGGCCCACGGGAGACGCGTGCAGTGTGTGAACACAGCCGCGGGTTCCCTATGGATTATAACGGTGCAAGTCGCGGTTTGATTTTTAAAGTTCTAGGGTACTTCGAGGAAATCTACAAGCAAGCCACTTACAAGGTAAGTACTTCGAGGGCCAACACACACTAGGGCACCGGAGTGCACTAGTTACCTCACCCAGGGAAGCCGGGTGCATAGGTGTCTTTTGGTATCGGGTCGCGTCGCTGTTTTCTATGGCGACCAAAGAAGACTTGCTGCTTACATCGGCTGAAGAAGTGTCCGGTGGAATCCAAGGGTGGATTCAAGTTGGAGGCGACCTGAAAATTGAAGGGACAGTGTTCAAAGTCACTTGTCAGTGACCGGTGGCCAGGAAGATGGATGACCACAGATGTCGGTGGATTTCAGGTCATCGATGGTGTTTTGACTCTTCGCTCACGAGGTCCAGGAGAGTTCGACGATGACCAGCAGCTGGATTCGAAGTGTTCCATGACGTCTGCGGCTGATGGCAGTGTTGGCAACCGGATTGGAGCCAACAAGCCTTGGCAACTGCAAGTCTTGTGTGGAGTGAAGAAAGTCGATGGTGTAGACCAGCAATATCTGAGGGGCTCACCCAGCAAGGGTGAGTGAGGGCAGGCCTGGAGCAACCAGGGAAGCTTATTTAGTTGATAAAGTCTTTGTGTGACCCACAAGCCAACGGGCAAGGGATCGCGAAGGCGCCTCTTCAGGAAATGCTTCACAGGAGCCCACGGTCACTCAGGATGGGGTAGGCCTCTGATTTTCACTGCAAACCCTGCTGGAGGCTTGGGCCACAAATGGTCCAATGCACAAGTCCATAGGACGTCGTGAAGGGTTTGCACTCGACAATAGTGCATGGTCCCCGGGGTATTGCTGTTCCTCATCACTCGTGGGTTCCACTCGCCACAGCTCTGCTGGGGACTCACAATGGCCATCAAGAAGTCAGGAAATCTACTTCCAGGGCTGCAGGAACTTCGAACTCCGGCGGGAGCGGGAAAGTTTGCAACCGTTGATTAAGGTTTTTGGTGCCTGCCAAGCAGGGGAGTCACTCCTTGACTCCAAGGGAGATTCTTCTGTCTTCCTAAGGTAGTGGAACATCGAAGGACCAGGATCCTTCTTTGTAGAGCGTCGTCCAGGGTTATCTGATTTGCAATGGCAAAGTTTACTATTTTATAGTGAAGATAGGGGAGGGACTAGCTCTATAACCACTCCTCTAGGAGGGTCAGGGGAGGGGGGGGTTACACCCACTTCCCTTTGTCCATTTTCGCACCTTTGAACTGGTTTGAGCTGGCATATGCACAGAGGAGCCTACTGCTCCCCCAGTGCAGGACTTCAAAGCACTCTAGGAGTGCACCCACCCAGCCCCAATACACTAAATCCTGTCTGGAAGGTTGTGACACCTCCCTGTGATGGGATGCCTTTTGTTGGGCTTCCTCCACTGTGAGTTTCAGTCAGCAGCAGGAGGGCAGCCCAGTGTCTGTGCTGGTGGCATCCATTTTGTGATGCCAGGGCTCTATAGGATTTCTATCGTTTTACATGTCGTCCCCTCTAGAAGGGTGGGATCATGCTCCCACATCATAAACTGAAGTGGGGGTATGATTCCAAGTTGTCTGACACCAAACACGACATGTTTTGATACAGTCATTCCAAAGTTAGCATTTTAATGCACTTAAGAGTATATGGTTTAACCGCATCCATAAACAGCCATAGAGAATAGACTCTGGCAGCTGCAGAGGGGCCCTGCTCAGGCAGAGGCACCCCCTCACATTGTAAACCAAGCACCCTGCCCTCAGGATTGATAGGGCCTGCCATAGGGGTGGCCGATAGGTTTATATGTGTGTGTATGGTGAGATATAGAAACCTATATCTCAGTGAGGAGTGCTAACACTACCTCACACAGGCTGCAGTAGCAGGCCTGTGGTGTCAGATTGAGAATGCTTCCCAGGGGTGGCATAATACATGCTGCAGCCCCTGGTAGGCCTGTGAAGTGCCTATGCCCTAGGTACCTAGGTTACCATATACTAGGGGCTCATAAGGTACCACAGTATCCAATCACTAGTGCATCTAATATGCACACCAAGTCGTTTAGAGAGAACAGAGAGACTGGGGCCCTGATTAGCAGGGACCCAGCCTAACTATAGCCAGAAACCAGTGTATACATCAGAAAAAAAGTGGGGGCAACATAAGTGCAGATCCTACTCTCCTACAGTGGACATGATGTAGGCTGAGGATAACTGATGGATTTTCAGGCCTGCAAATATCAGAGGTTGGTTTTAAATCAGAGGTGTGGGGTATGATGTTCCAAAGGGATGAGGTATGTGTTAGGTTACATTCTCCCAATCTTGGTATACTTATTTGGTCAAATGATGTGACGGTGTAGGCTGCTGACAAATTGACATCTGCTCAGCTGGTTAGATGTTTAGAACTTCTTAAATCCTCTGCTGTGGACTATTCCGAGTGATTTTGAGTGTCCTGGTCAGATTTATTTCTTGCATTGGGTGCCAGTGTCAAATGTTATAAGGAAGGATGATAGGATGTGATCCATGCACTTGATCCTAAGGACCACATGGGGCACACGGTTCTTAGCCTATTTGTATTTTGTGCAATGACTCATCAATGAATCCGGTGTAGAAGATGTTACAACATTCAAAATGGTTATGATCAAGGCTATAACTTTTATCATGATTGTAAGTTGAAGACAATTTTTAGACTACATGGGAATGAAAAGTGTTTGATGATGTGTAAAGGTTTAGTCTGTTTCAAAGATCACCCAGTGATTGTGCACTCTCTTTATCAGTTGTGAGAGGGGCATTGTGGTTTGGTGGCTGAGTTGCCTAAACCTTCTCATGGTGGGAGTACTTTTAAACAGAATTATCAGTGGTGTGAATTCAGTTTTGAAGTGCTCCAGCTGTGAGGAGGTTGAGCCCACTCAGCCACATTAGGTGGCTGAGTGGCGAACTGATGATGAAGCATGTCACTGGAGATCCACAGTGGGTGATTGCCTCTTAAAACACCTTTAGGGATTCCAAGTTTGATTCGTTTCTTTTTTTTAGACAACATATTCCCCTCAGATTTTTGTAATAGAATTACCTACTCCCCTTTGCTTCTTTTTTGGTTATGACTAGAGGTACTGCTTGGCGAAGTATCAGAATCATTTTAGATGGCCAGGGGCAAACCCTGTCTTAATACATCTGTATTTGGACATATATCAGGAAGTTGGTGAATGGCTGCTGATCCCATTGCTCTTACATGTCTTTAGATGAGTCTGGTATTATCAATCAACATGTGACTAGTGATAGTATTTGTGGCTAAGATATGACCTAGTGGTACTAAGAGAAACTGAAAAGTATCAGCACGAGGGATAATCTCTGAGGTACTCTTCAGGCAATCTTAGTAGCATTGGGGAAGAATGAAGAAAACATACCATAGCAGGGTTTCCCAAATAATGGATGAAATTATCCTCATGTTTCTGGTTTAGCAAGACTTCATGATACATGACGTTGAAAGCCCTAGAGAAGTTAAGCAGTATTCCAGCACAGGTCTTTCCTTCGTTCATAGTCTTGCACATTTCTTCCCTTACACTCATCAGGGTGGATTTGGTGTGAAGAATTGATTTCTGATGCATTTGTGGTGTCAACTGGTCTTGCAGTTCTACAGGTTCAATTTACTGGTTATCTTTTTATTAATGAAGGGAACATTTATGTGCTAGAGATTAGTTGGTGATGCCTCACTGAAAAAGGGAGGCAAAAATAGGTAAAAGGACTATGAGCACAAGGGTTATAATGGTAAGCCTGATGGTTCTATTGTGTTTGAGTAATTGAATTAGTAACATTTGTACTGTTTGTTCCCTAAACATGTCTATGTGCAATCAAAACTAAGAGAGAGTTGACTTAAATAACACTCTCCAGAATCCACACTGAGAATTACAAGGAAATAGCACACTTGAATTTGAAGAGAAAGATCTTCTTGCTTGACATCATTGGATCTGTCAGGGGTCTGTGTTGATGGGAGGGCTCGCCTTTTTCTCTTCCCAAACCAAAAGTGTCCTCAGCTGCTGATGGAATAAACAAAATGTTTAGCCACAGCAACTCAGCGCTGTGAACGCCAGCAAATTCTCCAGGAGAAAAGCATGTGCAGTACGCAGTCCAGCCTCTTTTACTGCTTGAAAGCAAAATAGTCACTAAAATCCCTCTGAATCAGAGAACCATAAATCCCTCTAACCAGGACATTAGCAATTCATGATTGAGACAACTCACAGACCACTGAGATTTCATCTCTGGACTACTTGGAAGAAAATGTGCCACATTTTGAGAGATCACATTCAAAATGCTTGATAAGGAAAGAAAACAAATGTGATATTTCATTTGAACAGTACTCAATTTAATTTTTGTAAGTTTGTATTGAGCTAATTTTATTAACACTTCATTCACCAGTACCTTTCAATACCCATTTCCAACTCTTTAGCTTGAAACTAAAACAAAAATGTATATTTTCTTTTTTAAATCAAACACAGTATCTGTGTTACAGCTGGTATTGAGGCTTTCTTGTTTTCTTAATCAAAAGAAAAAGTTAATGTATCTATTCATTTCTGCTGTTTTCCCTAACTGCCCACCTTGTTAAAACAGGCAAGCATTTGCTTTGTCCTTAGTAGAAGGTTTGTTACATCACCATAGCTTGATGGCTCAATTCATTGTCTCTCATGAATCTTTCCTTCCTTTCATCATCATGATCTGCCATCTTGATAGAATAACTCATATTTCCCAGTGTGTCTCTCATCCCCAATTTAATGTCCCTACTTGGTCATATAGTATAGTAATGCTCTGTACCACAGTAGTCTTTCATCTGTTTCTAATCTTATGTCCTCATTATGAGTGGCCTATAATCATTCCCATTATTTCTGCAGACTGGATTCACCATTACCAGGAGCCCTGGTAATTCCCGGGTGGGGAAATAACGAGTTTTGGAACGATAACGCCCGAATCAGACTCACTGCACTTATTTTCTCAATTGTTCCCCAGTATTCCACCCAAAGCCTTCGCTTGCTTGAGGAAGGCAGCATCTATTGGTTGAATATGACTTATCAATGGTCTTCCCCCGGAAATCATAATTCCGATTGGCTGCGTATCTCCTGTCACCAGGCCCATCGGAATTCGCATGCCGCTCGTAGGGACGGCTTCAGTAATATTTAATCGTGAAGTTCAGCACATCTTACGAAATCCACCTTAATCAAAGAAGCTTGTGCTTCTGCTTTTTCAAAATTTAAGGCAATGCCAATTTATTTTTACATCAACACAGAAATATACAAATATTTCATAACATGCTATTGCTCCTCTGCTTTTAGACTGATGTATAGTTTACATCCATACTGATAGTCCGTCGGGCATTATGAAGAGCCGCCTCCTTATTTGACAATGGCCAACGTTTAGCACTTTCGTTAGAAGGGTAACCCTGGGAGAGCTCCAAACCTGTTAAGAAAAGTCAACTTTCCTCACTGTCCAGAAACCAGTGAAACTTTCAGAGGCTTTTTGAATGAGATCTTTTGCATGTAGCAATATATTTATTTATTTAGAGCTTTATAAAGCGCCACACATCAATTTATGAGCCTAGCAAAGCGGTATAATATGTCTAATGGATCAAGAATGAGAGTGTGAATCAAGCTTGGGGTTTATTATGCCTTTCCCTGGAAATGCCTGAAAGAGATTATTTTCGTTAGATTTACAATTAACAGAGTGTGTTACAATTCAATTTACTTTTTTTTATTTTTTATGAGTTATGTTTTCATTGCCATTTAAAAAAATGAATATTATAATTTCTACCAATTCCAGAGGTCAATAAACCGAGTGGGTTAGTCTTCCAGTCAACAGAAATAACATGTTGTCTTGGTGATGTGAACTCTGCTCCAGGGTCGCCAGCTTCTCATTTTATTGCGTAGAAGAGGCACTTCAAATGCAGTATTAATATTGCTTTAGCATTTGAGGAATCTCCCGCTGCCTTTGTGGGAATGTTATGTTCTTTAAATCACTTAAAGTAATATTTTGATGCAATGAGCTTATTTTGACCTTGGTTCTCTTAACCTTTCAAAAATGTGGATTCCAGGAATCTGTTATTAGAACTTGGGAAGAAGGTCATGTTACTGAAGCTATAAAATACAATTCTTGCAGACAGTGCGAATTTGTGAAAACAAGCCCAATCTTTTTTTTCTTCGGAGCCCAACACTGAGGCTGCTGAATGCAGTGGCGTAGCAAGGTCAGGTGGTACCCAGTGTGGTAAATTTCTTGTCAGTGATGACACTTGTCCCCCCCCCCCCCCTCCCCCGGCTTGACAAAATGGCAAAAATATGTGTTTAAAACACTTATTTTTGTCATTTTGTCACCCCCCCCCCTGCCCACTCCCACCGCACCCCCTTCTTACGCCACTGGCTGAATACCAGGGTGTTAAAAACAAGGACATCCAAGTCTTGATTTCATCTCATGCCTCTTTCTTCCACCACCCTACTCTTCCATCTCATGTCTATTTCATCCTAGCACATTCATTTTGACCTCTGATTCCTCTTTTGCCACGGTTTTTCCCATCTTTTGCTCCTTCCTCTTTTCTTCCTTTTCTGCCTTTGTTTCTCTTGCTCTGAGTCAAAGTCTGAAGTTGACAGTAAGGTGCAACTTCCTGCTCAAGTTGAGCACTGTCTGGAGAGATAAAGTTATGAGTTTGTTTACAAAAGTAAATTACAGCAGAGCCAGAAAGATATGTAGTTGCTAAATTCTCTAAACATGGTACTTTCACTAAATGTCAAAGGCCCATGTCTCATAGGAATTTGAGAAATTTGAAAAATTGCACCCTCAGCTACATGGATACATATTTATAAAAACCTGTCTGAATTGCATGCAATCATGTAAGGCTACACATATTGCACAGCTTTTCAAGGTAAAATAGCTACCCCTGCAACCAAAAGCACGTTTATCCTATTGTTTTGCCCTTCTACAAGGAAAATAATTGTCCCCATGGAGACTACCCTTCCATCACACCGCACTAGTTTTGGAGTGTGTTCATAAAGGAAGTGAATTAACAGAGAAATGGCCCTGCTCACTCACCCACAAATATCAGCGTACCCAGCTGACAAATTTTACATAGAATTTATTGAGGATCGTGGGGAGTAAAGATCAACATACTATTAAAAGGTTTTGAGCCACAAAAGTAAATTGTTGATATAGTATTGCTATATTCTCTTCTTATTGAAGACACACATCATCATAACAATTGATCACATATCAAATGGTATGCTCCAGTTTGAGGCAATTTCAATCACAGGTATGCTCTCATGAGAATAGTAAATTATTGATGAATTTGTGATAGAAAGCATGACATTCAAGTAACAGAATTCAATTGTTGAACATGACATCTAAAGTAGCCATAAAACTGAACTGGCCAACACGTGTTTCGTGGAATCCCCGCTTCTTCAGGGCTACGAAAAAAAGAAAATTGAGAAAATAATACCAATAAGTTCCTATATTTACACATTGCATGTCAAAATCTAAACACAGAGTCAAAGCAACGGAGAAGTCACAAGGTGAAAAATAGGTAAAAGAGTGAAAAGAAGAACAAGCATTTGCAATACAATAGGTCTTGCATTTGCAAGAGTTAGAGCTATTGGTGTTGTAAATGACAATGTGTTTTGCCCTCGTGTTTTGGTTTGGAGTGGGGGAAGCATAAAAACTATGAGGGTTGCTTCTAACCTGAGGTTGGGAACAGCAGTCACCGTTGTCCATGAAATCAGGATCTTTAAGAAGAGGCTGGTGGGCAGAGCACAACACCAGGCCAAACCATATTTTACGTCTTTACAGTTGTGACTAGCTGGTGAGATGGCAAGCACGCATGTGAAAGTGAGTCACAGTACCATAAAGCATGTTTTGGCCAACATTTAATGTTCTTCCCGCAATGGGCTCCAGGCAGCACATTAATCTCTTGTTATTCCGTGTTCGTGCTGCACATTTGGAGGCTTGACAATAATGTGCAAGTTGGGTGCTAATACATCCAAACATATTATCTCTGCTCCGGGTGGTGGAGCTATGCGCGATCTCCAGCTAGAGGTTTAGCAGCTTATACGTGGCCAAAGCTCTATCAGGGCACGTGCAGACACCATGGACAGGAGCCACTCTCTAAGAATGCAAATACCACCTTTACCTTGACTGTAGGCTTAAATGCAGATGGATGTCTCTGTAGCAACAATCACGTGGCATTGTGTGTGGGTGGCATGTGATTACATGATGCTTTAAACGTTTACAGCACACAAACTGTACATGTGTTGATCAGAGGAGCTCTTTCTTATGTTGTGAAAGTGGCTGCTGACACACTCGTACTGCCCTCCCTCAACTCAAATGTGTTGAATGTCTTGGTGGAAACAACTGCAGCACCCACCCAGCAACAACTACTAGAGGCATCTACTGTTTGATCTAATATAGAATATGATGCCAGTGTCAAAGGGGTGGTACAGGCGAGAATGTTAGAGAGAAGCAATGAGGACCCCTCACCTTGCTGACTCCCATGCAATGCAGAGGAGCACGCAAACCTGGACGTGGTACAAAGGCGACTTTGCCTTCATAGCTGCTGGCACAAAACCTGGAAACGAAAATGCAAACACATTGAATACACACAATAGGCCTGAGATGATGGTATCAAACAGCTGAGTGACGCACATGCACACATTGGGATTCCACACCACTAGTCACCAAGGTACAAAACCACAACATACAGATACATTTATGGCTCTATCGTGGCATGCAGACCCAATACTTCCACTAAAGCCATTCGTGCATTAACAGAAAGTATCGAGATGAGAAGAAACCTGTTCGATCCTGAACATTACAATTGCGTAACCCAAGATACCACCGTCCAGCCCGGACAGCGGTCCGTGAGGACAGTTCAAAACTGCAATCAGAAGTTATGTGGAGTGCAGAAAAATATGATCATTAAATATACTCACCCAATGTGGAGGGACCGGGAGCACAGCGGTGCCGGTGCCAGGGAGCTGGTGCTGCCCTGGCAGAGGGTGTGAACCCATAGGGTTGGCGCTGATTTATAGGAGTAGGAGGAAACCCCGGCACCGAAGCAGGTGGTGTTTGCAATGAAGAGCGGGCAGTGATGTGGTGGACCCTTCCATGGTTATGAGAGTTGCAGACTGCAGCAGAGGAGCGGCAGCAGCACATCCACAGCTCTTCCAGCAAGATTCAAGAACGTGCTCAGCAACACCATTACTGCCATTCCACACAGCTGACAGGGACTGCCGGGAGGGGTGGCACAATAAAAACAAACTGCGATATGAGAAAGGCTAAAATGTAAAGAAAAAAAATTCAAATGAAAAGCAGCGGGACGGGCAAATGAAAACAAATTGCACCTGCGCAAATTAAAATAAACTGCACCCAGGCAAATTAAAACAAACAGCGATGGGCGGAGTGCTAACGAAAGCAAATGAAAGCGGTATGGGCAGAAAGCAAATGAAAGTGGTATGGGCAACTGAAAGCAAACTGGGATGGGCGGAAGCCAACAATTAAAAAATAAAAAAGTTCTCCCAAACAGGAGATAAAGAAGTTAAATTATGAGTACAATGTACTTTACCTGTACTCCTCAGCCTTGAAAGAAAGTGAGGTATTGGCTGCAGAAACGAGACATGAGGCTGCAAATAAGAGTGACGCTGGAGTGGACCAATGGTAAATAGGAGGTGGAAATAGAGTTGTTTTATTGATTACAGCAGGTCTTGCAGACAGCGCATGTGTACTGACAAGCTCCATCTAAATAGGGGACATGCAAACAAAGCAGGACATAGGGACACAACTGAGAAAAGGGGGAAGGAAAGTGAAAAGCACATTGGTGCTTGTGATAGCTATAACAGAAATAAAGAAAAAGATAAGAGCAGATAATATAAATATTAAAGAGTCAAACATTCTCAGAAGGATCCCCAAACACATCTAATAACGTGAATGTGCCATCAAAGAACATACCAGACCACATGTGGAGGGAACATAAAAACTAAAGAACAAAAGAAATCATGACTTTTAACAGAAAATCTACATCCATTGTTAAGAGGGAAATCCAACAAGCATCAAAAACCTAAATATACAAAGGTGTGGCTTACCCGATACAATCCTCAGAATACAGCACAAAAGTTCCAATGTTAAGCAAGATTAGAGAATGGACAACTGGCATCCTGGATTCTTCTGATGTTATATCCCATTCATTTACACAGCCTTATTCACCAAACACAACATTCCGGGATACGACAACTAATTAGGACTCCAAGACTATAGAGCAAAAATAAAAGTTAACAAGCATTGGCGTAGCCAATAGGTCTCTCTTTTGGGACCTTATAAGTGTTTAGTTATCCAGCACAACATCTTTGGTGCAACAACATCAACTGTTGAAGGGCAAAACACTTATAAGGTCCCAAAGGCGTCCGAGACCTATTGGCTGTGCCAATGCTTGCTTCAATAGGTTTCCGAAATCATGGTTTGAATGATTGCTAATAACCAAAGAAAGCCATTAGGTAACACCCCATCCCCCCTCGATCGATCTCCTGTGGAGTCTGGGGTAAAACTAGGTGCTTATCCAGAGGGAGGGTTCAGCGCCGCTTCACACCTCCTTCTCACTCCTCCTCTCACCCTTTCTCTCCTAGGGCAGCCACCCATCACTGAGCCGTTACTGCGCTGCTAGTGGGAGACTTTTTCAGTCTTTGGCTAATTCACATAAGGCATCAACTTCATCCCTCCCCCGCCAAGTCCACTCCCCTCTCACCCCCCAGTGTTACCGAACTACAGTTTCTCTCAGCATTTACATTTATAGACTCAGATACCTCCATTTCTTCCCGTGCTTGGATGTGAGTAACACAAAACACATGGCGACTGCATTCACCAAAACACGTTGACATTGCATTTATGAGTGATGTTCACTCTGGATTGCACAGACATGAGTGGGCATCTGTAGTGCAATACTTTTTGCTTGTACAGTTCTCTGCTACAGAACAGATGTTCACTGTAAAGGATTGATTTTCCAATCCTGAAAAAAACTGGAAAAGCGATCAGTACTATTTTACCTCCAATATTCCATTGGTGGTTGAATGTGGTAAGACAGTGGCAGGGCTTTTTCTTGGGATAGCTGTGATGCATTGAGCAGAGAGAACAGCTCAGAGAAGACGGTGAATAGCACATGCAAGAGGAATGGACAGTACAGAGGGGAGGAGACGGCCAAGGAACAGAGTGAAAGGAACATTGGAGCAGAGTGAACAGGACAGAGGAGCTGAGTGAACATAACAAAGGAGCAGGCTGAACAAGAAAGAGGAAGAGAATGCAGAACGGAAGACAGAACAACCAGAACAGAGGAGCAGAGTGAACAGGACAGAGGTGAAGAGCGGCATGAATAGGGGAGTGGAAGGTCATGGACAGAGGAGCAAAGTGAACAGGACAGAGGAGAAGAGTGAATAGGAAAGAAGAAGAGAGAACAGGACAGACGGCAAAACGAACAGCATAGAGGTGCAGAGCTGCATGGACCAAGGAGTGGAGGGCCATGGACAGGGGACCAGAGTGAACAGGACGAAGGAGCGAAGTGAACAAGAAAGAAGTAGAAAGAACGGGACAGAAGACAGAGCGAACAGGGCAGAGGAGCAGGGTGAACAGGACAGAGGAGCAGAGTGAACAGGACAGAGCAGCATTGTCAGAGGAGTAGAGGGCCGTGGATGTGTAGCAGAGTGAATAAGACAGAGATGTGGATGGCCATAGAAAGAGGAGAAGAGTGAACAGGATAGAGCAGCAGAGTTGCATGGAAGGAGGAGTGGAGGGACAGGGAGCAGAGTGGACAGGAAAGAGGAGCCGGGTGAACAAGAAAGAAGTAGAAAGAACAGGACAGAGAAGCAAAGTAAACAGGACGAAGGAGTGTAGTCAACAGGACACAGGAGCAGAATGAACTGGACAGTGGAGCACAAACCACCAAACAGGAGCAAAGAGAAGCGAGTTCACTAGCGAGAATTGGATACAGACAGCAGAGAGTACACGACAAAGGTTGCAGAGTGCCACACAGAACGAGAAGAGAGTGAGATAGTGGGAGGGCAGGGGCAGTGTGCCTGATAGAGGGGCAGAGATCCAGAAAGAGAGGTGGGGGTAGGGTCAGAGAGAGAGAGGGGACAGATAGCCGGCAATGGAGGAATTGTGATAGACCGAGCGGGCATCGTGCCCGACAGAGAGCTATAGAGCCAGATGGACAAGTAACAGAATAGTAGGGCAGGGAGACAGTTAGATGGGGTAGAGAGGCAGTAGAGGGTTCATCATGCCAGAGAGAGGGGAAATTTAATGCTGGAGGGAGGGTGCAGAGAGCCGGGTAGAGGGGGACAGCTTGCCTGGCAGAGTAGCCATCGTTCCAGACGTGAGGTGTGGACCTAGACAGGGGCAGTGAGCCAGAGAGAGAATAAGGCAGTGTCCCGGTCAGAGGGATCGGTGTGCCAGGCATAAAGGCAGTGAGCCAGGGCGGGGTCGGTGGAGCTGGAGAGAGCAGGGGAAGAGATTACATGACCGGAAGGAGACCAGGAAGCGCAGGTGTGGAAGAGGGCGGGGCCGGCCGTGTGAATCTTTACACACTGGTAAGAATGCAGAACTGGAACCGGCAGTGACGCAGAGGCCTCTGGTGAAAGCGTGTGGGAATGTTGGACGAGTGCAATGGCGCAGATAAACTGCACGAGCAGAGCAAGCGAAGCAGACAACAGACTGGGGCTTGAGGTGATTGATGCAAGGGGAGACAAGGAGCAAGGGCTGGGAACACGTCCTGCATCGAGTGTAACAGCAGACCTGGGAGACCGTGACGGATGCAGCACAGAATGACAGCTTCAAAAGGGAGAGTGAGAACACACTGACACCCAAAGTTCTTCTGAGAATATCCATAGTGAAACAAAGGTCATCACTTCCTGATACACCCCAAACTGCACTCGAGTCATCTAAAAAAAAGCACGCTAGTGATGCGCGCGCAAATAAATAAATAAAAACACGCTAGTGATGCGCGCAGCAGCACGAAAAAGTTAAAGTGATCGCGCTGGAAGGGAGGCAGATGGCGGCTGCGTGCGTGCATGCTCGCGTGAACGCAAGCGCTAGGCCACCAGGCAGCACTTTGAAAACCTTCTTACTAAAGGTCTCGCCTAAGCTAGCTAGCGCATGCGCTAGCGCTCAGGCGAGACCTAAAAATGAATAACGGTCTCCCATCATGCGATAATCATAAACAGATAGTGCACTCAAAATGCAATGAAAACCAAAAATGTGAGTCAACTGCGTAAACAACTAACCACAGAAGAGAAACCGGCATATCAATGCTAGTGAGAGCAAGACGCCACATCCTTATTACAAAACTAAGCACTCTCCTAAATTAAGATAATGGAAAGTATAAAAAGCCAAACCAAAAACATATACAGGTAACAGGAGTGCGGTGCTGCCACCAAATCTTCCCAATAAACATGATAATGAGGTGACACAGTTTTTGCAAACTTTCTACAAAAAAACAAAATAACCATACAGGAAACAAACAACCCTTATAACTTACAAATTGCAGATAGAATAACTGCTACATCGTTGTCCTGGAAGCCACAATAAAGTAAAGAATAAAAGAGCAAAAAGGAAAACATAAGGCCATAATGTCTAGAAATCATCGGGATCTACATATAATTAGGCAACAGCATAGCAATTTAGCCACGACAAACCCCAACAGGGATACTTACCATGATGATAGCAAGTTCCCGAAAGAACCACCTAGTTAAACCACGCCAAACAGAGTGCACTCACTAGCAAGTTTAAATACTTAAGCAAAGTCATTGTTCCCTTGTAATTATCTCCACCTAACAATGCAATCTCTGATTCGCTCGTTATAAATTTGAAACGTTACCTATCCCCTACTGTTCAGTTGAAACACTGGCTTGGACTGTAATCGTAAAAGGGATTGGAACCATCCCATCACCGGCATGGCAACCAAGACGTAGGCTCCATTTAAAAAACCAAAGATTTAAATGGTTAGAATCACAAAACAAAACAAACACCCCACAAACTTTAGAGTGAACAGCATCAAATAAAATAAACCGAAGTGGATAAATAGTATTAAAGACTAAAGCGCAAAATCATTCCGGAGAAAGTGGGCTTGAACACCCATCAAACTACACTCATATCAGAGTCTCATGCCATTAGGCTAGACTGTTCATACCATAAAGACGCAACAATTTTAAAATAAGGTTTCATCAATACCCCTCCTCATACTTGAAACATCGTGGTAGGCCCAATAAGATAAAACATGACATGCCAAAACTAGAATCCCACGGCACAACCAATCCAATATCACGGATACCAGCCAGAACATAAATTTGATTAGTGAATCCACGTACAGACTACGAACACCTGTTCCTACGCGGTGCAATCCTACACAGCAGGGAAGCAACACCACTGAGCCGTAACTCCCATGATAATTATGAACCATCTTTTGACCAAAAGAGGCGTTGATCATCCTAACCATTTGAACATTTAAGCATGATCACATTCATTAAAAAATCGAATTGTAATTGACAAGATGTATTTGATACAATAACTTGAGCATCTGGTCAATGGGGGTCCATCACCCCTATTAAAATCAATGGTATACAAGGATAGTACATTAATCCGAAAACAACACAGAACAAATACGGGAAAACAAAGAAAGAAAATAGTCTGAATCAGGGAAACAGGAGAAGGATGAGTACTTCATATTAAAGAAACAGCAATGCAATGAGTATCTAATGGGGGGTTTGGCAAGCCCATCAGGGCACTCTGACAAAAGATTAAAAAAGGGGGTAGTAAGTTAGCTGTAGGATCAATTGATTAAAAAACTCTGACATAGGCACTAGCAATATATAGTTAACGAACCATCTACTCGAATATCTTGGAGCAGTATTCTAAAAGTTGAGAGCTGTCGGAAATCACATCTCTAACTTACCAAGGACATATACATTTCTGAATCCATATTGAGACCATGTTGAACAGTTTGTAGGCAGTTAATCCACCAGCTCTCTTTTCTGCGTAACTTCAGATCTCTGTTTCCCCCTCTGTGGTGTGCTGGAACATGATCAATACACGAGTGCAATCCCTCATAGCTGATCAGGCTGATGATTATTGGCAAAATGTGCAGCCAAAGGAGACCTGGAATCAGCGTGCCTTATAGCTCCCAAATGTTATTTACATCCCGTTTTGAGTGTTCGTTTCGTTCTCATATATTGCAGTTGACACACACAAATTAGCATAGATATAAAATAACTCATATTGCAATTCATAAAGCTTCTAATCTGACAACATTCAGATTTATTGTTATTATAAAACACAGAAGCTTTGTCATTGACATATCGGTAACAGACACAGTTCACACATTTGTAGTTTCCGCGTGGTTTTGGATTCACCCAAGTGTTACCAGTGGACACTTGATACCTTGTGGTGTCACTGGGACTAAGAATCGGATTGAGAGTATAAGCCGTCCTATAGGTGACCAGGGGACATTTAGGAAGAACGTAATTCAAATCCTGATCTAACCTCAGCACATCGCAGTGTTTTGCTAATGTTGTGAAGATCTACCGATTCTCTGTGCAGAAGGTTGTTATAAATCTGATATGTTGGTCAATGGTATGTCTCATTCTAACCTTAGTTTTCTCAGTGTAAGCATGTAAAGACGTGTGAGAGTTTGCGAGTCCTATTCTGTGCGGATGTAAGAATTTTGCTAGGATGACCTCTTAATCTAAATCTCTGAATTCAATCAAAAGCTTATGATTCAAACTCTTCCAGGTCACTACAATTGCGTTTGAGTCTCAGCAGTTCACTGTAGGGAACATTATTTTTGGGGAGTGTGTTGCTCCTCATTACAAACTTTGAAAGGGATGCTATTACTGGCATTTGCAAAGTATTTTGTGGGGTTTCCTAAATTTTTAAGCCATTTCCAACCCTGTACTCCCATTCCCAGCCTGGTAAGTATCTTTAAAAGTGCAAAAAATAATTTTGTGAATTGCAAAAATTGGGTTTATTCTCATAAAAACGCTGTTTGCACCTTTAAGCTGAATTTGCACTGGAAGATTGGATTCTGTGCAAGTTCAACAAAGGAAAAACAAGGCAACAGGCTGATTTTATTCATGCATCTAGGATCTGGAACGACGTCCTCATAATCATCATGACCCCTCCAACTCCATAGCTCAGTGTCTAAGACAGCACCTCCTAATCAAGAACATGCCCAGAACACAATAACTGTAACACATCATCACAAGTTGAATCAGATTCTTGTCTGTGAAGGTAACCTTAGAACAGTGTTGAACAGTGTTGACAATCTCCAGACTGACAAATGTGCTACAGAGTCCTACTGTTCGCCATGTGTATGCTATACAAACAATTATAACAAAATGCACACGCAGCGCAAAGTCTGTCATTGCTGGAATCCATGATGCAGGGACAAGAGAAAGAAAAAGGGCAGTAAAAAACCTATGAAGCTATTCATAAAATGTCAGAGAATAAGGGGTCAATCAAACAAGGGGAAATTGGATACTTCAAAGCCTTCCTGGAAATAAGGAACTGTGGGTTTCACTCCACATATTTATGGCCACAACTGAGATCTTGAAGATTATGGAAAGGAGCTGAAGGTGAGCAGCTCACACATTGCAATATGCTGGAAAGTTAAATCTTACAGTGATGGTTTGTGGGAACTGATGGAATTTATTGTAAATAATGATAATTGTGAATGATACATAAATTGATTTATGCAGCTGTCCTACCGAGTTTCCCATGTCCATATGTGACTAGCTCCTCCGGTCCAGGTGTGCATCTAGGACTTGTAGTCTAGTTTCTGCTATTTAAAAACAGCACTACAAGTTCCACAACTCAAAAAAAGACATAGACTGGAGCAACTGATCATGCATGGGCCTGTGAAAATTGGCGGCTATGATGCAGAACGGAGGCCCTGATGGATGGCAAGCTGAACTTGAACTGGTATCAGTAGAGCAAGGCATGATAGGTACAGTAGCCAGACTAGAACTTGGGCCATCTAAATTCGAAAGAGAGCAGACTGCAGGCTGGCTCTGTTTATGCATAAAGGGGACCCAGGATCTAATCAAAGACAAGAATATTCTGACCTTTGTCACAAAGGGCAGTGGTGATGTGGTTAAATAAGAGCCAAGTATAAGAAATTGGGCTGTTAGTTGGGGTTGAGGGGGGGTGAGCCCTATTCAAGCAACAGCCAAATTCTGGTCAGGGTGAACCACACACAGTCACTAAATTAACCCGGGCTTAACCCTCTGGTGGCTTGGCATAAAAGCAGTTAGGTTTAACTTAGAGGTAATGTGTAAAGTACTTATGCAGCCCACACTCGTGGTTACCGGTTCGTGCAAAAACAGGCGAAAGTCATAAGTTCAGGCCGACTGCGATGGAGTGCTGGTCAGTTACAGGGAGCAGGTTAGTTCTACTGAGAGAGTTACATTCTAAAGTCCAGGGCAAGGAGTTCTGTTCACTGGGGAGGAGGTGGAAAGGCGCAGGGAGAGTGTTGCGGATGGTCATCGTCGTAGTGCAGATAGAAGAACAGATTAATGGGAAGATCGGGCTCGTGCACAGTCATTGCAGGAAAGTCGCGTTGGTGGTCTTCGCGGGCTGTCGATGCTGGAGCGTGAAGTGATCTCACTTTGTCAGGCATTGTATCATGAAGAGTCGAGTTCACCGGAGTTTTGCATTGTCGGTTGTAGCGGGCAGCAAAGATCTTGGCACGAACTGGCCTGTTACTGGTCGCAAAAAGCCCAACACCTTCTTTTTTCTAAGGAGGAGTTCAACGGATGCCATACTAAGGGTCGAAGACCTGGGGTCCACCTCTGGGTAGGGGCGAGCAGGGCTCAACAAGTCCAGTTCCAGCAGGTCCACTGGGTAGTTGCAGAGAGACCTTTGGAGCTTGTTGTGTCCCTGTAGCTCAGAAAAGGAGGTCAGTCAGCTGATCTTTGGAGTCACTTCAGACTGGGATGAAGGGTGAAGAGTGCAGACCTAGTCTTCTGAGCAAGCAGGGAAGGCCTCAAGAGGCAGGGTTCTGTAGTATCCAGAGGTCCAGGAGTGTACTGAAGAGTGAGTTTGTGGGTTCCCTTTTTGTACCTGGAGCCCACTTAGAAGGCTTCTGTAGTTTTCCCTTACAGAGGTGTCTGGAATTCCCTGACTCCTTGTTTTAATCCCAGACTGACAGGGGGCACAATAGGCTAGTGTGAAGTACTTTGTAAATGTGCTGGGCCAGTACCTTTAAAGTGCAATTGTGGTAGATGACAGCTCCGCCCCCAACCCAATCAAGCCAGGGATGGCCCAACCTGTCAATACCCAGACCCTCTATTGTGATGCTGTCTTGCAGGAATATGGCTAATAAATGAATGAATGAAACAGCACTTATAGAGCACGTAGCTACCCGGAGGCATCCCAGAGCTGAAGCGGTGAAACTAAAGCCTCAAGAATCACTTAGGAAAGAGCCACGTTTTCAGTAACTTATGAAAGGCCATATGATTGGGTTCCTTTCGTAGATGAAGAGGGAGGGAGTTCCATAGTTTGGCGGCATTGTACAAAAATAGCCGGTCAACGATTCTGGCCCTCTTAATTCTAGGAACGATGGCCAAGTATAGCTCATCTGAGCGCAGCTGCCTGTTCGCTCGATAAGGCTGGACCACAGATGATTTCATCACTGGTCCCTTTCCTCCCAACATCTTGTGGGTAATGCACAAAGGCTTGAAGTGAACTCTCTCCCAGACAGGAAGCCAGTGAAGGGATTTCATGGCAGGTTTTGCAGACTGCCGGTTCGGAATCCCCACGAGAATCCTTGTGGCGCAGTGCTGCACTGTCTGAAGTTTAGTGAGGACCAAACTCGGTGCACCAAGATATAGGGCATTCCTGTAGTCCAGGCGTGAAAGAATGAGAGCCTGGACGATAAGCTTTCTTGCCTGGAAGGGGAGCAGAGGGAGCACTTTGCAGAGCATCCTTATGATGCCGAAGCAGGAGGCCACAACCTTCCTAGCCTGGACTTTGAAGCTAAGGTCTTGGTCCAGCCAAAAGCCCAAGCTCTTTATCTCTGATTTAGGGGCAGGTGCAGGGCCCATACAGGCTGGCTACATGGTGTCCGCTTAAAAAAGAGAAGGATTGCCAAGGGGCATAAACTCAGTCTTGTCGCCATTCAGTTTTAAATGCGAGTGTTTTATCCATTTGGCTACTTCTTCAAGGCAAAGGCAAAGGCCAGTAGAGGCCTTGTCTGAATGGTTCAGCGCTACAACCAGTTGGGTAGCATCGGCTAACTGCCAACTACACCTAGTCATGTGACTCACAAACAAGCTGCAGTCACCAAATAGTTAGGACAAGAACATTTCAACTTTCTAAAAGGGCCATGTTTAGAATTGTTACTTAAAATCTGAATTTACCACTAAAGAGGGCTTTACTTTACAACCATCAGACACCAAACAGAACTTTCCTACCTGCTCCCATCAAACACTATCACCTATTAAATGCAATAATTGCGCCGGGTGTAGGTTTGAGCTCCCATTGTCTTTGCCTATTAAGGCCTTACAGCCCCCACCAAGTGCTATTAATGTTGTAGACCGTTCTGCGGTCTCTCGCAGGCAAACTACTTTTAAAATATTACATCTAAATGTGAGATCGTTGGTCTATCAATCTTTAGATGTTTTTACTTTAATGACAGTTAAAAGAACGGATATATTTTTTTTAACGGAAACTTGGTTACATGACAACGCTACGGCGGCGATAAATCTTGCCTTACCTACGGATTATACTATGCACACCCTACACCGTAATTCGAGAGGTGGCGGGATTGCGGTCGTGGTAAGGACATGTTATCCTTGTTCATGGAATGCTGTAGATATAGCGGTTTGCGAAAGTGCTCACTTCGCAATCTCGATGACCCCTCAATTCACCTTTTCTGGTCTGGTTATTTACAAACCCCCTGGCCCTGATGTTGCCTTTCGAACGGCTCTTCTAGAGGTGGTCTCTTCTTTAGCCCTTAGATCAGCAAATTTCAGCATAATAGGTGATCTTAACCTCCACATGGATGCTCCTCAATCCTCTGCGGTGAGCAGTTTTCTCGCAGATCTTGAGGCATTACGACTATATCAGCAAATTAGCTGTCAGACTCATGTAGGGGGTCACATTTTGGACCCCTTCCTGACAAATCTGGATAACGCGAAGGCACTGCCGCCTAAGCCGATAATTTGGACAGACCACTACTTGATTGAAATCCGGATCACTTCGAACGTCTCTCCTTTTAAAAGTACTACACCTGCCGTCTTTAAACGCCCTTGGAGGAATTTGAATCTGGAGGATTTTCACCAGCTTTTGATACAACATCTACCAGAACATCCTACTGATGCTACCTCCGGGTATGACCACTTTTGTAAATGGTTGACCCACGCTTTAGACACTTTAATCCCAGCAGGTTGGAGTAAGACCAGGCCTGGCCATTCTAGCCCATGGTATGATGAATCCCTTAGGCTCCTTAAGGTCGCCTGTAAAAGGGCAGAAAGAGCCTGGCGTAAGGCATACGACCCCATTCTTAAACAGGGATATCAGGCCAGCATTAAGCTATATCATCGAGCTATTTGTAAAGCACGGGCTTCTTTCTACTCCTCAGAATTTAAGAACTGTACTAACCCAACCAAATTAATCTTTAAGGTTTTTAAAGATTTAACAAACATGAAAACCGCAGTGTTGGGGAATGGCTCTCTGGCTCACTGTGAAGAGCTAGCATCTTTTTTTGTGGAAAAAGTGGATGCGATTTACAGATCTTTTCCCTCTTCTACTACATCCACTAACAATGTAGAATCTATGCATGCAATCTCTAGTCCATTGTTAGTGCTTCCTGTGCCATCCCAGGAAGAGTTTGATTCCTTAGTTGTGAAAGCTAAATCGGGTTCTCCGGTGGACCCTTTGAGACCTGCACAATTTAGGGAATCTGCTGAGATCTGTCTCCCGCTTCTTCACAATCTCATCAGGCTATCTTTTATTTCTGGGACGGTACCTATAAAATGGAAGCAAGCTATGGTTATGCCGATACTGAAAAAGTCTACTTTAGACCCAACAAAACCAGAACATTACCGGCCCATTTCTTTACTTCCATGGATTTCTAAGATTGCTGAGGCTCATGCTAATAATATTCTATCTGGTCATCTTCTAAAAACAGGCATTCTTCACCCTTCCCAGAACGGCTTTAGAGCAGGCCATAGCACAGAGACAGCTCTGTTGGCTATGGTTGAGCACCTACGGAGGATGTTAGACTCTGGACAGACAGCGGCACTGATCCTTTTGGATCTTAGTGCCGCTTTCGACACTGTTTCTCACCCGATTTTGCTTCAGAGATTAAGAGAAGCCGGAGTGGAGGGTACTGCTTTAGACTGGTTTCGTTCATTTTTGGCTGAGCGTACTTTTAAAGTGTTCACACCTCCCTATGAGTCTACTCCTCGCCACATCTCCCAAGGAGTTCCGCAGGGTTCGGCACTTAGTCCGACCCTGTTCAACCTGTATGTGCGACCACTGATGGGGGTTGCCAATAAATGGGGCCTAACTATGGTGTCATACGCTGATGACACCCAATTAGCGGTCGCACTAAATGGGAATACTGCGTTGGATGCCTCTAATTTTCAGAGAGCCCTTAAGGAGGTGGCAAGCTGGATGACGGATAACCGTCTCCAACTTAATGCTACTAAAACTGAAGTTTTGGTATTGGGCAAAGAAGCTCACCTTTGGGGAGACGATTGGTGGCCATCAGAGCTTGGCCAAGCCCCTATCCCGGTGACCCAGGTGAAGAATCTTGGGGTTTGGCTTGATGCCAATTTATCGTTTACCCCTCATACAAAAAAAGTTGCGGGTGCCTGTTTTGGTGTCCTTCAGAGTCTTAGGCCCATTTTTAAATTTTTTGATGCCTCTACTAGGCAACTCATAGTCCAGGCTATGATTCTTTCTAGATTAGATTATGCCAGTGCACTTTTATTGGGCACCAACCAAGCAGAGCTTACACGCCTTCAGCGTGTGCAAAATGCGGCTGCCAGAATGTTGGTTGGTCTGCCTAAGTTTTGTTCAGTTAGGCGCTCCATTTCTGATCTTCATTGGTTGCCCGTTAGGCAGAGGATAAAGTTTAAAGCATTGTGCCTGGTTTTCAAAATTTTGAAGTTTGCCTCTCCTCCTATTTTAGCTCAGACCATTTCTTATTACATCCCTGCTAGAGCATTACGATCAACGGGTCAATTTTTGGCTAAGGTTCCCCGTTTTAAAAAAGCCAGAGTGGGCGGCCGTTCATTTAGTGTCTTGGCAGCCAGCCTTTGGAACACACTGCCTGTTAGTATTCGTTCTATTTCTGACTTGCTGCCCTTCAGAAAGGCTGTGAAAACATTTTTGTTTCCTTTGGCTTAATGGTCGTGGTTGGTTACTATGTGCTTGGTGTTATGTTGCTCGTTCTTTTATAGCGCCGGGACGCCGCTTGGCTGTGGCATCTGTGCGCTTTATAAATATAAATAACATAACATAACATAACATAAGGTAGCCCAATGTTCTCCGATGGGAGAGGTATGTCTTGCAATAGTGAAAAATGAATTTGAGAGTTTTTTACTACCAGGATATATAAAACTTAAAAGTATATATCCAAATCTTTAAATACAATGCTCCGTGCCCCATGGGCAGTTTAGGGCCTACCTTAGGGGTGCCATATGTATTAAAAAGTAAGGCTTAGACTTAGCTAAAGGTTTTTATTACCAGGTCGAAATGGCAATTTAAAACAGCGCACACAGGCTTCAAAAGCAGGCCTGAGACATATTTGAAAAGGTTAAAAGGCTACTTAAGTGGGCGGCACAATCAGTGCTGCATGCACTCTAGATGCATTTCGTTTACAGTCCCTGGGTACATATAGTACCACTTTACTTGGGACTTACAAGTAAATTACATGTGCCAATTGGGTGTAAGCCAATTTTACCATGTTTAAAGTGGAGAGAACAAACACTTTACCACTAGTTAGCAGTGTTAAAGTACACAGAGTCCTAAAGCTCGCAAAAATGGGTTCAGAAACAGGAGGGGTGAAGGCAAAACGTTTGGGAATTACTCTGCAGAGTGGTACAAATCCATCACTCGTATATCAAACAAAAATTGACAAGGACGTTGGCATACAAAACCTCACCTTTGGTACTCCTAAACTCATAGCCCTGGCATTTTGTTTGATCACCTCTTAAATTATCTGTGTCAAGATGCAGTCATTCAATGCTTTACATGGAAATACAGAAGAGTTGATACTCTCTATTCAGAGTACCTATTTGCTCCTGAGAAGTGCCGGTGCTCTCCCATTTAAGGTATTGCAGCGGAGCTGAAAAGTGCCGGTGCTCTCCCATTTAAGGTATTGCAGCGGAGCTGAAAAGTGCCGGTGCTCTCCCATTTAAGGTATTACAGCGCAGCTGAAAAGTGCCGGTGCTCTCCCATTTAAGGTATTGCAGCGGAGCTGAAAAGTGCCGGTGCTCTCCCATTTAAGGTATTGCAGCGGAGCTGAAAAGTGCCGGTGCTCTCCCATTTAAGGTATTGCAGCGGAGCTGAAAAGGGCCGGTGCTCTCCCATTTAAGGTATTACAGCGGAGCTGAAAAGTGCCGGTGCTCTCCCATTTAAGGTATTTCAGCGGAGCTGAGAAGTGCCGGTGCTCTCCCATTTAAGGTATTGCAGCGGAGCTGAAAAGTGCCGGTGCTCTCCCATTTAAGGTATTGCAGCGGAGCTGAAAAGTGCAGGTACTCTCCCTTCCAAATGAAAGAGAGTAGCTGCTCATTGAAAGCACTGCAAGCGTTAGCTGCTATGTACTGTGTTTAAATCAGACGCCTACTGTGTGCACACGTAAACGCGCCAGCTGCAGTCCGCGGAACACAGAGCATTACTTCATAGAGGTGCATGCTGGGAAAAGCTCATTATACAAATGAGGTGACAATGTGTTCACCTCTGATCTCTCTCTGCCTCTTATATCGCAAACACAGGCTGTCAGCAGACACACAGCGGTGATGTTCACGCGGCAGTAACAAGACAAACACTGCGGATATCCTTTTGGAGGGTCTGTCTGTCTCTCTGTCTCAACAAAATGCCGTGTTGCGCGTCACTCCGGAGGCTAGAAAAACAGATGAAAGGGAACAATGCGCCTCGGTGTGCACATCAGCAGCTGTTATTACAGACCCACAAAGTATTACAAGGTGTCGAGTCACTTGACATTTAGAGAGGACTGTCGATAATTCTTTGGGATAAAGGAAAAGCCTTCTTTATTTACCTTTTTTATTTAAGCCGGATTCTGTAAAATCTTTGTCACTTATTAAGAAATCTTGCAATAAAAAATGAATTCGTCTTCGAATAATTTTGCACAATTTAACAATATAATTGTAAATTGCATGTTTGCTGCAAAAGTGGCGTTTTGGTGCAGAACACATATATTTATTCTGACACATCAGTGGCATATGTTTTATCAAGTGAAGAAGAATGAAAGGCTGAGTGGACATACCTGGATTCCTACCTGCGACCGCAGGGTTGGTTACCTGCCCCTAGATTAATAGTACCAGAATATCAGTCAAGGTTACAAGTTCAAGTTATCCATTTTGCGCCTTAGGTAGACCACATTGTGCGCGGACTGGAATAGCTTGCATTCACAAAGCAGTTAGGTTTATCTTTTCTATACGAGTTGTGAATAAGCTCAGGGGCGGCTCCTCCACGTGGGCATCTGAGCGTCGCTCCGCTTCTTTCTCGCAGTGCGAGAAGCAGAAACGTAAAATGGTATAACCATTTTACGCACTGCGAGAAAGCAGAAGAAGGGTATGCCTGGTTGGGGCGGGCAGGTGGGCGGGTCAGGGAGGAGTGGCTAGCCCAATGGTATGGGCACTGACTGTTTGGTCGTCCCCAGGGCCAAACCAGTCATAGCACTCTCCGTTTTCTTCATGCAGCCTGCATGAAGAAAACGGCCTCCCCGTAGACGGCCTGTAAGGACGACATCCTGGCTTAGGGGTAGAGAGGGAGGCTGCCTGCTTCATGTGAGCGACCTCCGACCCTGTTTACCAGGCAGGTCGCTCCCCTCACCGCCACGCAGCCCCCTGTGTGACCACTGACCGCTGCTGCATTGTGTCTGCCTGCGTTAGAGTGACTGTGCCCTCCTTCTCTTCTGTACCCACGAGTGAGTGATTCTCCCCCACTGTACCTGTGTATTTTGCTGCCTTGATTGTCCCCCTCTCCTTTGGTGCCCAGATTGTGTCCCTTTTTTCTTCTGTCATTCCCCGCGTCTCCCCCTCGCCGCCCGTTTCCCGCCGCCGTGTCCCGTAGCTCCACCCCCTCGCACCCTATTGGCCGCCGCGTCCCATAGCTTCGCCCCCCTCGCACCCTATTGGCCGCCCCGCTCCCACCTCCCAGCTGCTCCTCCCTCCCTCTCCCACTCATATGGAGGCTGCGCAGCGGCCGCGCCGAAGGCGTGCCTAAGGCAAGCCCGCCTGCGCCCGTCCGCGCCTGGCCCGCGCCCCGCGCCAGACCCCCTGGCCCCCGCAGATGCCAGCCCACGCGCAAGACCTACAACGCCGCCACTCTCATCGCACTCAACACCGGCCGGAGCCCCGGCTGCGGCAGAGCCACCCCAAGACGCACCCACGGACCCTTCACCTGCCAATCCTGCAAGTTCTCCTGCATCCGGACCCGTACCGCACCCGCCAAGCCAAGCACCAACAGCAACCACCTGAAGCACCTGAAGTGCATCCTGCTCAACACCCGCTCCGTCCACAGGCACGCAGTGGAACTCTGGAACCTGTTCGACGCCACATGCCCAGACGTCGCCTTCCTCACGGAAACCTGGATGAACGCCTCCTCAGCACCCGACATCGCCATCGCCATCCCGGACGGATACAAGATCACCCGGAGGGACCGCGCCAACCAGAATGGAGGAGGCATCGCCATCGTCCACAAGAACACCATCCACATCACAACCAACTCCGAAGACACCCTCACAGCCGCCGAACACCTGCACTTCCAGATCCACACCGACCCCAAGACCACCCTCAGAGGCACCCTCATCTACCGACCCCCGGGACCTCGCACACAATTCAGCGAAGACATCGCCGACTTCATCAGCCCGCACGCCCTCCCCTCCGCTGACTACATCCTCCTCGGGGACCTCAACTTCCACCTGGAGAACAACAACGACCGCAACACCACCACCCTGCTGGACAACCTCGCCAACCTCGGACTCAAGCAACTGGTGACCACCCCCACCCACTACGCCGGCCACACGCTCGACCCCGTCTTCTCCTCCAGCAAGGACATCACCTTCAGCCACGCCACCGGACTCCACTGGACAGACCACAGCTGCGTCCACTTCAGCTTCAGAAGGACCACGACTCACCACCACCCGCAACTGGTTCCCCGCAGAAGCTGGAACAAGATCACTGCCGACCAGCTCACCACATCCCTGAGCCAGAACCCCCCCACCAGATCAGCGAACCCCAACCAAGCCGCCAACAACCTCACAAAATGGATCAGCAACTGCGCAGACGACCTCGCTCCACTGAAGACCCCCCCCGCCAGACCCGGCACCAAGAAAGCATCTTGGTTTACCGACGAACTCAAGAGCTCCAAGAAGAACTGCCGGGCCCTCGAGAAAGCCTGGCGCAAAGACCCAACTACAGACAACATGACCAGCCTCAAGCTCGCCACCCGAAGACATCACCAGCTGATCCACGCCACCAAGAAATCCGCATTCAAGGAACGACTGGACAACAACGCCCGCAAGAGCAAGGAACTCTTCAACATCGTCAAAGAGCTCTCGAACCCCAGCGCCGGAAACAACGACATCATGCCCTCGCAAGACCTCTGCAACTCGCTCGCCTCGTTCTTCCACAGCAAGATCGCAGACATACACAACAGTTTCAGCACACAGCCAACGCACCCTACGACCGGAACAACACCCCCCACCACCACCCTCCGCGCCTGGACCCCAGTCAACACCGAAGACACCATCCGCACGATGAACTCCATCCACTCAGGATCTCCATCCGACCCCTGCCCTCACCACGTCTTCAACAAGGCCGACTCCGTCATCGCACCCCACCTGCGGGACATCATCAACGCCTCCTTCGACACCGCCACCTTCCCAGAGAGCTGGAAGCACGCCGAACTCAGCGCCCTACTGAAGAAACCATCAGCGGACCCCACCGACCTAAAAAACTACCGCCCCATCTCGCTCCTTCCTTTTCCGGCCAAAGTCATCGAGAAAACCGTCAACAGACGACTGGCCGCCTTCCTCGAGACGAACGGATGCCTCGACCACTCGCAGTCCGGCTTCGGGGCCAACCACAGCACCGAGACCGCCCTCATCGCAGCCACCGACGACATCCGAGCTTTGCTCGACAACGGGGAAACAACGGCCCTCATCCTCCTGGACCTCTCCGCGGCGTTCGACATGGTCTGCCACCGCACCCTAGTGCAGCGCCTCAACAACATCGGTATCCAGGAGAAGGCACTGGAATGGATCATCTCCTTCCTCGCCGGAAGAACACAGAGAGTCCGCCTACCCCCGTTCAGATCTGAGCCCACCGAAGTCATCTGCGGCGTACCACAAGGATCATCACTCAGCCCCACCCTCTTCAACGTCTACATGAGCCCCCTCGCAGCCATCGCACGCCAACACAACCTCAACATCATCTCCTACGCCGACGACACCCAGCTGATCCTCTCCCTCACCAACGACCCCGCCACCGCCAGAACCAACCTACACGAAGGGATGAAAGACGTAGCCGAGTGGATGACGAACAGCCGCCTGAAACTGAACTCAGATAAGACAGAAGCCCTCATCCTGGGATCATCACCCTCCGCCTGGGACGACTCCTGGTGTCCCCCTGCCCTTGGCAGCGCACCCAAACCAACAGACCACACACACAACCTGGGCTTCGTCCTGGACTCCTCCCTCTCCATGACCAGACAAGTCAACGCCGTCTCCGTATCATGCTTCAACATCCTACGCATGCTACGTAAGATCTTCCAGTGGATCCCCACCGAAACCAGGAGGACGGTCACCCAGGCCCTCGTCACCAGCCAACTGGACTACGGCAACTCCCTCTACGCCGGAACCACAGCCAAACTCCAGAAACGACTCCAGCGCATCCAGAACGCCTCAGCACGCCTCATCCTGGACATTCCCCGACACAGCCACATCTCCGTACACCTGAGAAACCTGCACTGGGTCCCCGTCAGCAAGAGAATCACGTTCCGACTCCTCACCCACGCACACAAAGCTCTCCACAACCAAGGCCCAAGATACCTCAACGACCGCTTGACCTTCTACACTCCCACCCGCCAGCTTCGATCAACCAGCCACGCCCTCGCCGCCGTCCCCCGCATCCGAAGAGCCACAACAGGAGGAAGATCCTTCTCCTACCTGGCTGCCAAGACGTGGAACTCCCTCCCCATCCACCTCCCCCTGACCCAAGACCACCTCTCCTTCAGGAAGCAACTCAAGACCTGGCTGTTCGAGCAGTAGCGGACCCCCCTCCCCCAAGCGCCTTGAGACCCTCCGGGTGAGTAGCGCGCTATACAAATGCTTGATTGATTGATTGATTGAGCATGAGATTAACCCCACCCACACGCCCTCCCTCCCCCCCTCACCCGCGATTCATGCCGGCCGCGACTGGTTGCGATGTGTGACTGTTTCAAAGATCTCGAATAAGGAATACGCAAAAATGTTTTGATTTCTGAACATATTATAAAGTAAGTACTACAAAGGGTGGGAGCACTTTTTGTGAACATGTACTTACCTGCGCGCTGAGGGTAATGTGCGTAGAGTAAAAGAAATGTTTGGACAGACGGGAAGTTGAGTCAGAACTTGAATGCAGAGGTGGTGTGACAACGTTTTGTCAAAAACTCCATGTTGTTAGAGAAAGAAAGAGAGGCCCTCATTTATAGGAATTTGGCATAGGGCAGTGCCGCAAATCACCCTTGCTGTGCTGCCCTACGTCCAAGTGAAAGGGCGGGAATGCCCATGAAATGCCTTCGGAACGCAGAGTAAGGCAATCCAGCGAATTGCGCTGCCTTGCCTTTCTCCATACCTATGAGGCCATTCAGAGCCACGCATAAGGGCTTTGTGTGGCCTCAGAGACATGCTTTTGTAATCTGCGCTGCCCGAGCATCACACAAAAAGTGCCCCTCAGTGTTGCTTATGGTAGAGAAGCAAACTGCAATACTTTTTCCACCATTATTAGTGGTAGTATGGTTTGGTATTTCTTACCTGCTTCAGTGTCCCTAGAATGCAATGTAGTGTGTCTGGCTGATGTTCCAAGGATGCAGTGCTGTTGAAGGGGAGTGTTCAGAGGACACAGTGTGGTGTGGACAGTTGGTACTCTTACGATGCAGTACAGTGGCCCTAGGTAAACATCCCTAACATGCAGTGCACTGTGTCTAGGATAGAATGCAGTGTTATGTTAAAATTACTGGCAGGTAATTCAGCTGCGTCAGACTTCCCATCCCTTATTTGCATATGGAGACTAGCTAAGACCGAACCCCCATAATCTAGTGTCAGAGCCCCAATGGGATCACAAGTAACGTCAGGCCTGATGTCACATACGAACCAATAAACCAGAGCAGTACTACCGTTCTTGCGTAGCACCTACAACCCACCCAAAGTCCTTGACCAAAGATTGGGCTGTATACACTGCATAGGTTCAAGCTCCAAGCTTCAAGTTATTTCCTGCAAAATACTTCTTTGAGGCAGCCTCTCTTCTCGTAGAGACTCGATCAGATGGTGAGCAGTCTTCATGATTCCTAGAACTGGATTAATCGCCATTGCAATAGGCAGGACGTCTTCTGCATCTCCAAACACATACATCCTTTCAATGTGCTGAGTATTGTGATGATCCAAGTCATTCCATTCGCTAAAAATTCGAGCATGTATCATGTTATGTAATGGGAATGTCAAGAAGAAGGTCTATACCACTGTGGGAACAAATTCAGATGCTTCTCCATGGGTGGAAGTACCAGGACCTGCTTTCTCCAAAGTCGAGGAAGATGAGTCACTTAAATCTTGCGCATTATGTAGATCATTGTTCTTTTTCTTCTTAGACCTCTTGGAGACCAAAGCTGGCAGACATTACCCTTGGTTGATCAGGTGCAGGCATGGAAAATGCCTAGAAATTGTTCTCCACTCTCTGTCTTCTTCCTCCTATAACGCAGGTGATGCATGCTTTTTTTTTGCAGCATTTTTTCCTTCCACAATGCAGCAAAAATAAGCCACAGCATTACATCCATAAAATAAAATAACAGTAGGAAGTAGGCTATAAGTACACCAGTCTTGTGATGGATAAAGCACTGCATAGTAGGAAAATACAACCATTTCTAAAGCTCCTTGCATCCTTATCATTTTCTTGGTCAGTCAGCCTGCAGAAACAACAGGCATTGGCAAGAAAAAAGGGGTAAAGTAAGCAAGCATGTTTTATTCACTTCTATAGCACAAGCTTAAATTCTCTCCAGTGGTCTCCTCCAATTCCCCCCTAGTGCATTCACTGTGACTGGAAAGACGCTGATCTTATTTTGAGCTCTCCACTCCAATCAGCAGGGAAGGGAGAGACTCCGATGTTTCTCCTAAACCTCCACTGCTCTGCTTCAATGACGTGGGAGAATTCCCCATATCCACACTCCAACCTCAAAGGTCCAGCTGACTCCGGCAGTAAAGAGATCCGAGGTACACTGAAGAGGAGGTCCGCTGGTGCGGCCATGCTTATCATCCTTCATTCTCTCTGAGGTGTTAACTATTTTATTCATGGCAGCTTACACCACCCTCCACCCGCATGCTTCACGGCTGGAGGGGATACTCAAGAAAGGGTTGAGGCCAGTGGCCCACACCGAGCTGGACAGGGCGCAAATCCATGTCCAGGATATCCTGTCCCGTAAGACAGGAGTGAAATAGGATGTGCCGGGGGTCGACAGTCCTGCTCTATAGTCCATGCGATGATGGCAAGATAATCAGGAGCAAATGGAAGTTGTGTTTAGAATTGGGCATTTCTGTCTGAGTGAGGCAGCCACACCTCATTACATAACAGAGGAAACAAAGACGATACATATAGAATTATAGAGGTAACAGTGAATTACGGGGCTGTTTTACACCGAGGGATTCTGAGTGACATCAAAAAGTTAATGAGAGCGAAGCTCAAGGTGTCTATGATGTCACTCAAAACCCCTGTGAGGGATTCCATAACGAATCATTCATTATATGGCGTGCTTTCAGTGCCCAAAATCTACAAGAAAACACGCAAAAAGCACTGTTCCCCTGCCAACACCCTCCCCCCCCCACACTCTCTGTGTCCCTCCCCCCCCCCCCCAGAAGCTGTGCTCCATGGTTTCCAGCCGCGCTCCGACAGGCTCTCAGAGAGCCCTGCCACAGTAGCCTGGTATCCCTTGATGATGTAGCAACAGTGGGTAACAGCTTTTGCTAACAATGGTTGCTACAGCATAGCAGTGAGTTACTGGCTCCGAGTCCAGTTAGGCAGCTAGCAGCTCTCTACCAGAGCCACGCATAACAGAGATAAAGGGTCACTGTCCCAGGACGCAGTGGTCGAGCACTAACTTTCACAAGGTGTATGAGCAAACACTGAGGCACAAACCTCAAGTACATAAGACACATACTAATGGTGCGAACCTCATTCTACTTATATCACGTAAGACGTTTATAAATCAGAAATGAACTCTAATCAGAACAATAGCTTCACATTCAAGCAGACTTTCAAAAGTGCTTGAAAAACGATATTTGTTTCAAGCATGCAGTAATAGCCCCAGTGACGTAATGAAACTTGAGGGGGCCCTCCTGCAAAGTACAAGGTGGTCATCCCCGACCTCCTAGACCCAGTCAGGAGCGTTCAGGCCATGGGCCCGCTGCCTGTGCACAGTGCAGGAAAGGGCCACCTGGAGATCGGCCCACCCCGCACTGCAGGGGCTGTGGGGGCTAATGTTACCCCACTGCATAGCCCAATAGAATTACTCTGTCTTTTGTCCTCCCTCGGTCGAAATGATAAAACAAGCACTCCAACGAATCCGTTTGTTTCGAAACTAATACAATCTGATTTTACATCATTGGTTACTGGTTAAGCAAAGGTTTCATTTTAAATCCCTTTGTCTTCAGCATAAGTCAGAGTTTGGTGTTTGGGCTTCCTTTTAACTCAACATTTCCAGTTTTAGAAATCAAAATATCATCTACCTTATTTTAATTTATTTCAAGTCGTTGTCCCCAAATTTAAATGTGTGCCCATCAGCGGTAGCGCTTTTTCTGCAGCCGCTGCAAAGCATTTAATGCTCTCCCAATTTACATAGTGTGTCTATTCTTTTCTGATTTTCACAAAAACTTTGAAAACATGGGCACATATTTCTGAGAATTTGCGTTGTGTTTGCATCACGTAAGTCGCAGTAAGTGTAGTATTCCACAGTCTAGTGGTTCGTTGTGTCGTCACACCACATCCGCGGGCCAGGCGTGTCCCGCGGGGTCCCAAATAAAAAGAGCCGCCCGCTCGGGGGCGTGGTCGCCAACCCGACTACTGTTGTGCGAGTGATTTGTCCAACGCTAGCTCCGCAATCCTGAGGCCTGCCCGGCATCACCCCCGCGGCCCCGAAGGGCCGATATCACACTGGCGACGAGGGTGGGGGTTCAGAAACCCTCAGCGTGCAGGTTCCGCACACCGAGCAGCTCCAACGACGTCGCGAGCGTGCCCAACGCTGAAAGGAGGAACGAACGTCGGGACCTGGCTGCTCCAGACGAGCGCTTGTGTGCCGGCCCGAGCGGAGCGCCCAAGGCCGCGTGTGTACCGCAAGATCCCCGACGCGTCCCGCGGTGAGTGCGTTCACTTCTACCGCCACACGGCCCGCCAGCCTGCTCCACGCTGGAGCTACAGTTGCTCCCAGGGCCGAAAATAAAGAGGGCAGCAGCACAGCCCTGGGGGTTTTTCCACTGAACTCTGCCCCACAAATGGAAAAAGAAAAAAATAACAGGACAAGCACACAGCACATGGGGATAAAGGCAGATATGAATGTAAGAGGACAAGGCAAGGGGGAGTACCAGCAGAAATAAAAGCACGAATATAAGTGCAAAGAGACTAGGCAAGGGGAGCACCAGACCCACGAGTTAGCGCTGGACACTAGCATTAGTGCCTGTTATCACTAAACTGGCACAGGACCACGAGACAAGACAAAGCCACCACCAAGCTGGGCAGTGAGATCCCCACATGCACACAGGAGACACCACAGGGGACGCAACAAGCAGGCGAGGGAGAGACCCATCACCCACCACACCAATACAAAGCAACCACTGGCACCTGGCACGATGGTCGACAACGCCCCGAGGGCCGCTGCAGGCCAAGCGGCAGCGCCTGCTCACGCCCCATTCCAACATGCAGCGTCAGGAGTCTTACCCCCGTTCAGCGAACTAGAAGACCCCGCGACAGCGTCACCCAGATGGAAGATCTGGATAGAACGGCTCAACAACTATTTCATCGTGACCAGGGAAACCGACAACGCCATAAAAAGGTCCCTGCTCCTGCATTACGCAGGAGACGAAATATTCAAGCTGTTCAAGCATTTGCCCGGCACAGGAGCGGCGGATGACTACGACGCGGCGGTAGCCGCCTTAGATGCCCATTTTGATCCGCAACTGAACCCAGACTTTGAACGGTCCAAATTGCGCCAAGCCCGGCAGAGAGAGGGGGAGTCAATGGACGTGTTCTATGCCAGAGTGCGTGAGCTCGCGAGCACGTGCACAGAAGACGACCAGCCAAAGAAAATACGGGCACAGCTAATACAGGGGTGTCGAGACAAGACGCTAAGAGGGCTCATCCTGCGTCAGCCGAAAATCGCACTTGAGGACATGCTAGTACTGGCGAAGTCACACGACTTGTCGGCAGCCAGGGCGAATGAGATGGACCAAGCGCTCACCAAAACCCTGGAACGACCCGAAAACATCAAGGTAGAGCGGGCAGATGCCCTTCGAGCCAAACCAAGAGGAGGCCTGTTAAGAAACCAAAAACAAGAAGGAACCAAACAAAAATGTGGGTACTGCGGGCATGAGCCGCATGCCACGAAAGACTGCCCCGCGCAAGGGAAGACCTGCACCAACTGCGGGAAACTGAACCATTTCTCCTCCGTGCGCCGGAGACGAACAAGAGGCCGCGAGGTTCCGGAACAGACGACCGCCGACGAAGGCAGTACGGCACCTGTCGGTAACGGATGTGAGGCCGCCCGAAGACTCGAAGAGAAAAGGGAAGAAGTACCAAGAAACAAGTGAGGAGTCATCGGACGAAGAGGAAGGAGTAGCATACCTAATCTCATTTACGCTGGAGCTCAAGCTACGCCGCAGGCCGCAACCGACGTGCGTAGTCTACATGGCAGGAACAGAAGTACAAGCAGTTATCGACACAGGGGCCACCGTGAACGTCATGGGCCTGCAACAATATCGACGGCTAAAACCCAGGCCGTTAGTGAAGCCATCTAAAACCAGAATCTATGCATACGGGGCCGACACACTGCTGCCGTTAAGAGGGAAAATCACAGTCCCCGTTAAGGCAGATGACCTGGAGGTCACGGCAACAATACACGTCATTGACAGGGAAACAGACACCCTTCTAAGCAGCCACACCGCAGAAGATCTGGGTCTAATCTCGTTCGCAAGGAGAGTACAGACACACCAAGTAGAAGAGCTGCTCAACCAATTCCCGGAACTATTTCAAGGGCTTGGACGCATCAAATGTAACCCAGTCAAGCTGCACATTGATAAGACAGTCGCCCCAGTTGCATTGCGGCACCGAAGAGTTCCTTTCCACTTACGGCCGTTGGTGGAAAAAGAGCTAGAGAACCTAGAAAAACAAGGCGTCATTGAGAAAGTATCGGGACCAACACCCTGGGTGTCGCCGAAGCAGCCGGGAGCGATACGCCTCTGTATTGACATGAGACTACCGAACAAGGCCATACGACGGGAGCGTCACATCACTCCGACCATGGACGACATCATCGCGGATGTGAACGGATCCAAGTGGTTCTCGAAGATCGACCTGAACGCAGGGTACCACCAGCTCCCACTGGCCAAGGATAGTCGATACATCACCACCTTCAGCACCCACCTAGGACTAAGGAGGTACAAGAGACTTAATTTCGGAAAATCGTCAGCAGCAGAAGTATTCCAAAACACAATAAGAGAGATGCTGTCTGGACTGCCCGGTGTGCTAAACGTCAGCAATGACATTCTTATCCACTCCGCGACGGCGGCCGAACATTATAGACACCTCCACAACACGCTGGCACGCCTAAAAGAGCACGGGGCAACCCTACATAAAGAGAAATGCCAGTTCTTTCAGCCCTCACTAGAGTTCTTCGGGTACGTATTCAACCAAGAAGGCATCCAAGTAGACCCAAGGAAGTCACAATCTATCAGAGACGCACCGGCACCGTTGACCCCAACAGAAGTACGCAGCTTCCTAGGTATGGCAACATACTCCGGGAGATTAATCCCAGGACTAGCCACACGGGCTGAACCACTACGGGCCCTCACGAAATCAGATGCCAAGTGGCAGTGGGGACAGAAAGAGGAAGAGGCATTCCAAAGCATAAAAGACGCCCTCCTAGGCGAAGCCACACTGGCGTATTTTGACCCTGCGAAACGGACCGAGGTACTAGTGGACGCCAGCCCTATAGGTCTAGGCGCTGTCCTAGCCCAGGAACAAGAACCAGGACGATGGGCCACGTTGTCGTTTGCCAGCAAGTCACTCACCCCTACAGAAGCCAGATTTGCGCAGATCGAACGTGAAGCCCTGGCAATCAAATTGGCCTGCAATCACTTCCACCTGTATCTCAAAGGACAACCGTTCACGATGGTCACAGACCACCAACCACTCGTACCACTCTTCAAGGGGACGGCACCTCACCCTCCGCCGCGGATCGAGAGATGGGCAGTGCAGCTGCAACCTTATGAGATGGAAGTCGTATACCGACCTGGTGCCAAAAACCCCACCGATTTCCTGTCCAGGCACCCGAAGAAACCAAAGAAGAGGAGCAATACATCCACTTAGTACCCACCGCGGCCTGTCCTGTAAATATGACCCTGGAAGACATCAAAGAGGCGGCTACCACCGACCAGGTGTACCAGAAAACTCTAGATGCGATCCAGAAAGGGCCATGGGCCAACTATCTGCGGCCAGCAAATTCCTGGGGTCCGGAGGAGCGAGAATACTCGGGGAAGATGTGGCACATACGACATGAACTCAGCGCCACCGGCGAGGGGATCCTGCTACGAGGAGCAAGGCTAGTAATACCTCAAGCCCTGAGACACAAAGCAACACAACTGGCCCACGGAGGGCACCAAGGAATTACGAAAATGAAGGCCAGGATGCGAGAAAAAGTCTGGTTCCCGGAGCTGGAAAACATGGTCGAAGAGTACGTCCGACGATGCCCGCTGTGCCAGCTGACCGGCAGTGTGGAAAGACCCGTACCGGTGATCACCTAAGTTGCCAGCACCGTCCCCTGGTCGAGGGTAAGCATGGACTTCGGGAGCTTCCCCGGAGGAAAACACACACTGGTACTAATGGATACATTCTCGAAATACCCCGTGGTGGAACTGGTGACTTCAACGGCTTTCGCCCAAGTTGAACCCATCCTAGAGAAAGTGTTTGCCATGTTCGGATTCCCACAGGAGATCCGCAGCGACAATGGACCTCCCTTCCAGGGGACAGAGTTTGCCACGTTTCTAAGCCAGAGGGGAGTGCATCACCGACTGATGACCCACGAGTGGCCGCAAGCCGACGGCGATGTGGAGCATTTTAATGCGCACCCTGAACAAAGTGTTCCGCATGGCAGGCGTAGAACAAACGGACCCCGAAAGACGGCTTCATGAATTCCTGAGGGAATACCGAAGCACGCCCCACTGCACCACGCACAGGAGCCCGTGGGCACTGATGTTCCAAGGCCCACGGAGAGACCTATTCCCTACGTGCCCAGGGTGGGCACCGCCACCGGTAGAAGGCGAGGAGGTGCAAGCCAGAAGAACCCGCCGGAACCAACAAGCAAGCATCCACCGCAGAGCTACGCCAAGAACACTCTGCACCGGAGCTACCGTCCTCCTCAAGGACCAGCGCCCCGGAGGAAAATTCAGAACGAACTATGAACCCGGACCATGGACAGTCACCGCAAGCCGAGGGACCATGGTGACCGCCCGGAAAGGAGGGGATGAAGTGTCCAGGAATGTATCCTGGTTCAAAGAAGTGCCACCACAACACCCGGAGAGACCAACTGAAGGGTCCGCGAGTGGCGCCACCACTGACACCCCCGGAAACACCGAGGGCGCCGCGGGGCCAGCGGCCAACCCCACTCCTGAAAGCGGGCACCCCGCCAGTCCACGGAGGCGAGGTTCTCCGCAGAGGTATTGCCTAAGGCCCAATCCGCGCCCCAGCCAGCGATTGAAGGACTTTGCCTGCTGAAGATAGCCAGAGGCTGACGCTGGAAGGCACGCAAGTATCACCACCTCGGTTTTTTGAACTATTTGAACTATTTGAATTATTGCGAGTTTGTGATTAATTATTTTAGTTAACCAAGTTGGATAGGGATGTAGTATTCCACAGTCTAGTGGTTCGTTGTGTCTTCACACCACATCCGCGGGCCAGGCGTGGCCCGCGGGGTCCCAAATAAAAGGAGCCGCCCGCTCGGGGCGTGGTCTCCAATCCGACTACTGTTGTGCGAGTGATTTGTCTAACGCTAGCTCCGCAATCCTGAGGCCTGCCCGGCATCACCCCCGCGGCCCCGGAGGGCCGATATCACAGTAAGGACGATGCAAAGCCTACAGTAATATTCGCAAAGCCAGGTAAGGCTTGATTTGCGTGGCCTCGCGTGGCTTTGCAAAGAATTGTAATGCGAGGCAGCTGCTTGAGCTGCATTACATTTCATTTCAACTTGAGAGGCGTTCCAATGGTGGAGAAAAGGCGTTCCCATGCAGCCACCCTAGGATTTTGGGCACATTCCCTGATTTACAAAGGCTTGTAAGCCCCGGGATGCATCAAAATACTACTCCTTCCCAAGTCAAGCACAACAAGGAGAACTATTTTATTTCACTTCATTATTTCCTCCTTCCATACAAAGAAGAAAATGCTTCTACAGGTTGTTTTTGTGCAGGAAGGTTTCCCTTCCAACAGAAAACCAATCCTGCCTGTACTGCACTGCACGTCACATCACAACTGCACCTAAATACTAGTATTTTAAAAAGCTGCCAAATATTTTCAACTTTACAAAATCCTTAAACATATTTATACAAAGTTATGTTAATAAACAGAGGACAAGTAAGGAAATGACACATTGACAAGCATTTCTTTTCGTCTCTTGGCTCCATGTCGCAAAGTCACTGTTTATTTATTTTTTCTGTGTCTAACTTGGGAGCGTTGTTGTCGCCTCCCCTACAATCAAAGGCACATTTTCAGAGCAGCAGAAAGTACATGAGTTTGAAGAGTAAGTAGATAGAGCAAATTCTGGAATTGAAACATAGGTGGGAACATTAAGCAAAAACAAAAGAAATATAGATGTGTTAAATTAAATTAAGCAGAAGAGTGGAAAGAGTCTTAACGGCATGCAATTGTTCGTTGATATAATTGTGGATGTTCTTTAAATGGATGTATGTAGTATTCATACTATAGCACTTTCAGCAACTGCTTACAGAGCAAGTAAACATAGGTAAGTGTTACATAAAATGTGACATAGCAGTTCAGGCGTTAGAGACAAATCACTGGATGAAAATACTTTAGAATAGAGGCCGAGCTTGAGGTGAGTTTAAAAAACTGGAATACTTGGTGAAGAGTGAATATTAGACGGGAAAGACTTCTAAAGTTTAGCAGCCGGTGCTTACAATTGGAAACTTGAGAATATGCACATAGAGAAGGGGTTCGAATAAGACAAAGTAGCCCAAAAATAGCTAAGAGCAGTCATCAGAAACCGAGGAAATGAGAATTTTAACAGGTAATGTAGAACAAGGGAAGGGAATAAAGGAAAAGATTTTGTAGAGGTTAAAAAGTTGCAGACTATAGATGTGGTATAAGGGGGCGATGATAGTGAAAAAGATAAGCGAGTGACCTAAACTAAAACATGGAGAAGCAAGGGGAGAAGAAAGACATCATAAAAAGAAGACTGGGACTGGGTTTGGAGTGGAGTGCTGACTATATTTTATTTTACTTACTGCTAATGATTTTATTTGATTTTATTCCTTGGATACAAACAGCAGTAATGGGCTTCTGTTTGCAAACCAAGGTGGCTCGCAGCCAGAAGAATGTTACTTCCTGTTTGCAAGTGTTACTGGGTTCGTCCTTATTAATACAGCGACATGGGAGACACATAATGACTTCATCCAGTTCTTGGTCTGTTAACCATTCATGTACCACCAACAATGAGGTCTTCACAGTTGCTTTGTTGATCACATCTGGTTCCAGAAGAGAGACCCATTATGATATCACCAGTGACTTGTCCATTAACCATTGATGTACCAACATTAGGGTCATCAAAATGTTGCTTTATTTGATCAGGTGTGGTTCGAAAATAGAGACTCATTATGACGTCATCTACTACTGGGGCTGGTTACCATTCATGTACAAGCAACAATGGGGTGTCAGAATGTCACTTCGATTAGTGCCTGGCTGTCTCCACTCACTACAAAGCCACTTTCGCTAACATTGACCAGGTGTGCAGCTCATTTCACAGATCGAACTGCCTTTTCTTTCGGTATTTTACCAGTCACTCACCTCAGCAGGACATGGCAGGATCGACGGCCCCATTTTACAGCAAAAAATGATGAACATTTAATTTACTGTGTATGTAGCAGCATACATATATTTTTCACCACATGTATCCTAATGGTAAACATGTAAAGCTGTTCAAATGCAAACGTGTGTGGGGGGCACTGTAGGTTCAAGTGTAAAATACAGCGCAAGGAAAACAAGATCTTTCCTGACAGGAAAAAACTTGAAACAGAGAGTAGCTCCTCGAAGCTGTGTAAAAGGAGGACACGGTGCTTCGTGTATGACGTATTCATAGCTGTCAACGGCGTTCACCCAATTAAAATGAATCAAGAGGGGACATTGATACATTGTGTGGCTTTTTGGCAGCATTTCGTTAATGTTCCATACTCGTCTTTCATTTCAACTTGCATGGTGAAATGATTCGGTCAGAGCCGCGGGCCGGTAGGAGTCCTTGTGATATGAGTGAATGTGCCCGCGGCATTAAGGCCCAACTATGAAAAGGGCCCTGGACTCACCCCACCGCTCTTCTACACAGGAGATCAGAACCATAGGGCAATTTTAGCAAAGGCACTTACATGACGCAGTAAAATAAATGAAACAAGACAAGGTGACCAGATTGGCTATAGTCACACTCAAGCACATTAGCGCCACTTTACAGAGTTTGCCATTGAAGTGCTACTGTCGTTTTTTTTGTCTTTCTTTCCACAGCATTGCTTTCCCCTTCGTTCTGTGATGTGTGCGCAGCTCTTGATCCACACACCATAGAATGCAGAGAATGCAGGCTGCGGAGGTGATGTCCCACACAGTGGCGGCTCCTCTGCTAAGGCGGAGGAGAGTCGCCCCACTGCTCCGCAGCAGGAAACATAAAATTATAATAACTAGTATTATTATCATTTTATGTTTCATTCTGCTGCGGCAGCTTTCTAGGCAGGGTGGGGCTGCCCAGAACAGTCATGCTTACTTACCATATTCTCCATGCAGGCTGTAAGCATGGAGAACAAGCACAGGCCCCTATTCCCTGGCTGAGCGCCGATCCACGGCAGGCAGTGTTGTGACCGGCTATCTGGAGCCTGGGAGCCAGGTGGTTCCTGCTGCTTCCTATATCCTGCTGCAGAACCAGAGCAGGAATAGAGGACAGAGCAGAGGCGGCGGGGGCCGGCTGTCACAGGTGGGTGGTACTTTTTAACATTTTTTCTGCCCCCAACCCCTGCCTCACCACTTGAGTCCGGTACAGTAGCGGCTCCTGGAGGGAGTGATGCTGGACGGTGACGCAGGGGAGGGTCAGGGTGGGGGATAGTAAGCTCCGGATTATGGCAGAACGGAGGTAAGTATACAAATAAATAAATAAAACTACTTTGTTGTGCGCGCTGCATTGCCAAATGCGATGCAGTGCTCGCAATTAAATTTGTTTTATTTATTTATTTGTATACTTAACCTCCATTCGGCCATAATCCGGAGTTTACAAACCCCCCCCCCCACCCTGCCCCTCCCTGCGTCACCACCCGGCAGCACTCCCTCCAGGAGCTGCTATTGGTCCGGTAGCAGCTACTACTGGTCCCACATGGCTGTACGGCGTTCTGCGCTCCTCAGTTGATTTTGCGATAATTTTGTGGATTGCGAAATCCTAGAGGGTCTGCTCAGTTCACCTTTTTTCAGGCAGCCTCCATATCTATTCTGTTGTAGAGGCTACTGTCTCTACTGCAGTTTTGTATTTCATAGTCAGGAATCTCAGCAACACAGGAGCTGCGAGGTTTATTTGAGACCGGGTCCATCAGTCAAAGCCTCACTTCCATGCCAGTTTAAGCGCCAGTCTGTGCATATGTAGTGCAGACATTGTGCACACGTTTTCAGAGAAGCGCCCTTCCTTTTTAGGTCTCGCTAGCGTAGGCTGCGCACATGCGCAGTCTTGCTGGTGAGATTTAACGTTTTGGGGATTTTTCAGTAAAGGGCTTTAAGCCCCGCCCCTCTTTCCCATTGGCTGGCGTCACCGCTTATGCTAAACGGCAGCCAGCCATTGGGAAAGAGCTGTTGGTGACGTTTTCGCTTGGCTTTTTCTGCCGTTCCACTTGGACGGCCTCACCTGCTTTCCTTCTGAAGTAAAAGGTTTCTTATCTTTATGGGGCCAAACACATGGCCCCATAAAGATAAGAAACCTTTTAGCAGGCGAGGCCGTCCAAGTGGGCCGGCAGAAAAAGGCAAACGAAAACGTCATGGCGAGCGCTTGTTGTATAGGACATCTGAGTGCTGGCCTTCACGGCGCAGCCCAAATTTTCTCAGGGTCTGGGAGCTCAGTAGACTAATATACCTGCAGCAGAAAGCTGTTCTTAGCCCCATGGCCAAAGGTGCAAATCCCACAGGGCTCACTCAATCATTCATCCTTCTGAGATCAATAAAATGAGTACTGATCATGAGGTAGCAGTCCAATGCCAAGAGACCCCCAGATGAATACATGCTTTTGGGTTACACTTGTTAGGTCACACTACTTATGATTGTGGAAACATGTATCCACGTTGCCTTTTCCGTGAGAGCGCTGCATTATTACGCAGCCCCGGCTACCTGAATCTTTACACACCTTCGGTTGGGCACAGCGGCTGCTTTGAGGAGTTAGTAGCCTGTAGGCACTACACAAAAACGCTGACTCAAAATCGACCGGAGCCACGTGCAGCAGCGACACTCGGTTACTTTGACGAGCTCTTCCGTGAAAACCCTGCACCATAAGCTCCTTCCTTCACTCTGATAAACCAGGGGGCGTTACCTGTTTAGATGAAAGCAGTGCAATTCCAGACAAACCATGAAGTGCGCGTTTCCTCTTTCCGCGCGTTTTATGGCGATCTTTTGGCTCGTTATGTCGGTGTCTTGTGACCGCAGCAGAAATCCTCCACAGACTCCAGCCGTGCATTACAAATGTGACCGCGCCCCCTCCAGGGGTTTGACGCCTGACCTCTTCGTGGAGGTCATATACCGCATCCGACGGACCCATGTGGAAGGCACTTGTGGGAGAGTGTTGCGCGCCGCGGAGCTACCTTGTAAGTCAGACTGAACGAGTCTTCAGGCTGCAGGGCAGTGGGGGTGGCTTTACTCCCCCTGTGCAGTCACTTTTATAAATAGAAGTCCATGCCTGTAGGCCTCAGAACGTTTTGCAGGAATTGACTTGGCATCTACGGTTGTTTGTCCCTTCCCCCTAGTGTGTGACTAGTTATAGCGCTTTGAATGTGTTTGTGGATGTGGGGAACCTTTGTTTATCTTTTATGTTCCCGGTTGTAACTTTGTGCTTCTGTTGTCTTGGCTTGGGCTGGACACAGAGTTGGGGTGCGTGGATTCTTGTCACTTCTCTGGTGCTTGCAGTGAAGCTCACACAGTCACAGACTGTTTCTGCTCTTGGAGATTGGTCACTGGTGCTTGCAGTGACACGTTCTTTCTGAGGTTTGCAGTGATACATGGGATAAAGTACCGCCTGCTGTATAGTACAAGGATTTTGCAAGTCAGTAAGTAATTCAGTGGCCATATAGAGCAATAGTTTGAAGGCAGAGTTCCTTTATAAGGCCAGGGAACTCCGAGGTGACGTGCAATATCATGGTAATGTATGGCAGAGGGTATTTTATTCCTTTTTTTTAATAATACATGGTCAGACCATCACTCCCATACACCACTTGAATCCTTGGTACCATGCACTTTAAAGTTAACTGCAGATAAGAAGGATAAAAGCAGAATCTGTCATTTAAAATTAAACACATCAAAAAGCAGATAGTAATTTTTGTAAAGAGGTAATATAATCAGTTTAATGTAAGTCTGGTTATAGATTCTGTGCTTCTGATTGTGTAGAAACACTGGGAGTTTCTAGCTTTCCTGTACTGACTTATGCCATGAAAAAACATGTTGCCATAAATATATCTCTTCTGTTGATCACTTTTACCTTTTAGAAAAATACCTCAGAAAAAGTAAAAGACCGTTTTCATTTTTGTTGTTTAAACTGCAGCATTAATTATGCTCGCTTACCTGCCTTTGACCTTGGCGACTGTCTGGCAGAAGGCACTGTGACGTCAAAACTCAACTTTAATAACTTATTACTGTTGAGCTGCTCTGTCATTTCATTATTACAGGTGACAAATCAGTCTCACATCTCAACTAAACAGGAAATTAGAGACAGGTGAAAGAGTTTTCGCTGAAAGGTTCTGAGTTTGATGATGCTCGATTATTTAAAATCATTAACTCTCAGCACAAATATCAATGATAAAATATGATTAAAACAATATTTAAAAGGAAGAAGGTATCATTTATGGTCCCCATTTGGAGCTCCAAACTCCCCCTTTCTGGTGATCTGGTATGACACATATGCTTCACCTCGCTCCCGATAGTCCAACATGACAAATATACTTCGCCTCATACCAAAACATTAAAAATAATAATAATAACACCAGCATTTAGTCATTAAAGCCACAGGACCACACACTACTCTAAGGTGCTTAGTTCCAAAAAGTGGCTCCTAGTCCATCATTCCTGTGGGGGCAGAAAAGGGGCTGCAAACCGTGGCCTCTCTCAGCTATTACTCCACAGGCAGATGATTCTAATCACGGCCAGACCGCAACCTGGAAATTGCCCTTATTTTAGGTGCAGTTTGACCCCTACAGGTCCAAAGTGCTCTGTGACAGTAAAGTGCAGCCCAATAAGTACAAGTGCTCCACGCGTAAAATTAAGTAGGACCATCATAGTCATTTTAGAAATTAAAGACAGGATTTTGTCCAGGGATTGCAGACTCCGATATATTATTTATGGGATAAAATACCCCTCCTGTACATCATAAGGATACTGGAAGTCACCGAAGACTTCTTGTACCATACATACAGAGGAACGAGTGCCATGACCATATACACAGATCTCGGTGGTGACTTGCAATATCCTTTTGATGTAAGTCACAGGGTAATTTATTCTTTAGCACAAGAAATGTATTACTCATGATACATAGTTACCCCATCACCCCTCCCACAAACTGCCTAAATCCTTTGTGTCTTGCTCATTCACGTGAAAGAGATAGCATTGTCGGAGAAGTGAAGAATAAAAGTAGAATCTGCAGTGCAAAATTAAACTCACATAAAAACAGCTAGTTATTGTTGCAAAAAGATATTAGAATCAGTTTAACGTAAATCTGATTAGAAAGGGCTCTAGTTTAGAATGAGTAGTTACATGCAGGGAGATTATTTTCCTGTTATGAAAAATGTGCAAAAAATGAACGTGGTGCCTTAAATCTCTCCTTTCAGCTGATCACTGTTCATGTTAGAAAACAGATCAGTAAAAGGAAAAGCTAGTTCTAGTTTTTTTTGTTTAATAAGCAGCTTAATTTATGCTCTGTAACCTAAATTTCACCTTGGCTGCTGTCTATGGGAGCAACCATTGTAACGTCAGAAGTTAACTGTAATAATGTATTACAGTTAGGCAGCTACATCATTTTCTTGTTATAGGGGACTAGAGATGTCACAACTTAACTGTAGTAAGGAAATTAGAGAGAGACTTTCATGCAGGCTCCTATGTTTTATAGTACACTTTCATCCTGGTGCCTGCAGTGGCTCTGACACATTGTCATGGTCCATAAAGTGATAATAGCAATTTCTCCCTGATGCTTGAATTGCTGTTGACACTTTGTTCCTGATACTTACAGAGCCACAGGCATGTTTCTTCCAGTTTACAGTGTTAATAATGTTATACTCATAGTTCCACCCTGCCCTCAATCTGTGAAGTGCCACTGACACTTAATCTCTGTTGTTTGAAAATATTTTTTTCCATGTTTCCTCTGGTGGTGCTGACACTTTGTCTATGCTGCTTGAAGCGCAGTAGACTTGTTTTTCTTGTTCCATTCAGTGGTGCTGACTATGTCTGCTGCTTGCAATGCAGTAGACATCTTTTTACCTTGTTCCCTCCAGTGGTGCTGACACTTTGTCTCTGCTGCATGCAATGCAGTAGACTATTTTTCCTTCTTCTCTCCAGTGGTGCTGATAATGTGTCTCTACTTCTTACAGTTTAGTAGATTTGTTTTCCTTCTTCTTTCCAGTGGTGTTGGCGCTTTGTTGCTCGCTGCTGCTTGCAGTGCAGTACACTCTTTTTCCTTCTTCCCTCCAGTGGTTCTGACATTTTGTCTATTGTTTGCAGTAGACTCGTTTGCCTCCTCCTCTCCAGTGGAGCTGACACTTTGTTCTGCTTGCAGCGCAGTAGACTTGTTTTCCTTGTTCCATTCAGTGGTGCTGACACTGTCTGATTGCAATGCAGTAGACATATTTTTACCTTATTCCCTCCAGTGGTGCTGACACTTTGTCTCTGCTGCATGCAATGCAGTAGACACTTTTTCCTTCTTCTCTCCAGTGGTGCTTATACTGTGTCTCTATTTCTTACAGTGCAGTCGATTAGTTTTCCTCCTTCTTTCCATTGGTGCTGACACTTTGTCACTGCTGCTTGCTGTGTAGTAGACTCTTTTTCTTTTGTGCCTCCAGTGGTTCTGACATTTGTCTCCTGTTTACAGTAGACTTGTTCTCTTTGTTCCATTCAGTGGTGCTGACACTGCCTGCTGCTTGCAATGCAGTAGACCTCTTTTTACCTTGTTCCCTCCAGTGGTGCTGACACTTTGCCTCTGCTGCTTGCAGCACAGTGGACTTGTTTTCCTTCTTCTTTCCAGTGGTGCTGACGATTTGTCGCTGCTGGCAGTGCAGTAGACTCTTTTTCCTTCTTCCCTCCAGTGGTTCTGACATTTTGTCTATTGTTTGCAGTAGACTCGTTTGTCTCCTGCTCTCCAGTAGAGCTGACACTTTGTGCTGCTTACAGCGCAGTAGACTTGTTTTCCTTGTTCCATTCAGTGGTGCTGACACTGTCTGATTGCAATGCAGTAGACATATTTTTACCTTGTTCCCTCCAGTGGTGCTGACACTTTGTCTCTGCTGCATGCAATGCAGTAGACACTTTTTAGGTCTCGCCTGACCCAGCGCATGCGTTGGTCTGGCGAGACTTTTAGTAAGGGCTTCAAAAATTGCAACCATGGCCGGCCTACAGCTTGCGTGCATGTGCGCGGGCGTGCGCTTACGAGCAGAGGCGCCATATGGCTTTCCTCGTCATGCTCATTAAGGGCATGGCTCGCCGCGCTTGATCGCGATCACTTTCAATTTCGCGGCCCCGCGCGGCTTGAATGGACACCTTCCTCATTACTTTTGCTTTCGTGGCCAATGCTTGTTTTCTTGTGTCTCTCAGTTGAAATTGCACCTGCTTCAACATTAATCAATGGTAATAATAGAGTCCCCCATTTATTTTTCGGAATCTCCCGTATTCCAATATCATGTCAAAATGTTGACATGTATGGTTTTAAGAATGTACAGGCTTGCAGGACTGCACCAATCCACTCATATGCGCAGCTAGGTGTTTGCCGCGACACTCTTCAAAGTTGCTGCCGTTGACACACGACATTAGCTATATATTCCACAGTTCTCTCATAGAGAGAATTTCACTCCGTGTTTTCGGTCCCTCCTTTGCCCTCTCCCCTCCCCTCCGGAGTGGTGCTTTTGGGCGCTGCATTAGCAGTACAGGAAACTTCCGCGCTTGAGTTGCGCAGAGATTATGCGCATTACGGGAACAATACAAAACAGTCATGGGAACACCAGTGTAAAGTTATTTCACGCTCAGTACATGCTCATCACAGGCATCAGCAGCTAAGGGGCGACGCACAAAACAGGTCCCACACGGGCACCAGCAGTTAGTGCTTCCTTTAAGCAGGCAATAATCCCGCTGAGGCAGTAACATTCCCTCCACAGGAGTCTCTCAGTAGTTTGGTGCAACTCTGCATCTATGCGAGAGAGTAACTACTTATGGTAATAAAAGGCCCAGCAAAACACAAGGCTATGTGTGGAAAGCCATCCTCGTCAAGAGCGCATACATACAGCCGCAAACGATTGCATAACCAGGACCCAACAGGCAGCGTGCAGCCCCCTCCAGGGCGCAGGCTGCGACTCTGGTAAATATAGATGCCTCCAGAGACCTCAGCGTACAGGCCTATGCAGGTTCCCCGCCACACTGGAGGGCATTGAGTCTTTTGTGCAGTTGTAACTCCGCCATCTCGCATGTGCAGCCACTCTCAGTGTTAAGGCTCATGCTCTGTGTGTAACCACCGCCATGGTTCAGACGTATGTTTGTGATCAAACCGCTACAAACCTGCGTGCACCACTATACAAATGCAAGCTACCTCCTGAGATCACCTATGCCTCACTACAGATATTTTCCTGCAGCCACCCCCTAGGCTGGATGCTCATTGATTGGAGTGGCTTATTGACTCCCAAAAAGCCTTGGGTCCATCTTGAGGGGCAGAATCATTTTTCAGTGAACTTATTTGTAGACGGGTAAATACATTTTGTAAATCATTTCATAAACTGCCAGACATTTCTGTATTATTACTCTTAATTCACCATTCATCTATTGAAGGATCGCTCACAAAGCTGTGGATCTATGAAGTAAGGACTTAAAACCTTATCTGCAACATAGGTTTAACCAGTCTGCTGTCTGAACCTGTGAATTCTCTTTAACCTGAGCAACAGCACTGCTGAGCCTGCAAGGGCTATATAGGTCTCAGATTGCAAGATGAGTATGTTTTTTTATTTTTTCAACTATTGCCCTTCCAAGAAATATCATTTAGAATCTATTTTTAAGGGTTGGAAAGAAATGAATGGCAGAGATCTGGCAAGATGCTAAGGTGAACAATAAATCACTTGCATTTTATGAAGTCCCTCTATTCTTTATAGCTTTTTAGAAACAGTGATGAGAAATGCATCATTTTAACATACTTTTGTCAAAATTCTAAGTCAATCTCCACTATGGTGGAGGCTCGGGCAACCTGTTAGAGTTATGAGTGCCCTTACAGTGCCTATAGCTTTTTTAGCAAATGTCTTAACATTACATTTTCGTGTATTGTACAGGAGTTTTAAGTGCCTTATCTTGTTACAGGCTGCTAGATATTTGGCAAATGGAATTTGCAACTATTGGTCACCATTTAACCTTTGGAAGCGCTTCCCTTACTACCCAGCATTCTCTGCTACTGTTGCTGTGCCTGGGTTCCCTGCCCGAACTCCTCCTGGCCAGTTTGCCGCTGGGTTTGGCCTGTCCAAAAGACTATTCTTGTTGTCCTCCCACAGTCTGGTCTTCTGTTGCTAGGGTTAGCCTGGCGATACATTTGCTCTTCTTGTCCTCCCTGCCCTATGTTGCGGTACTTTGGAACTGGCTGGAATACTGTATACAACATCATCCACCATCCAGACTGTTTCACCGAGGCTCTGCACGGACAGGCCCGAGTACGATCAGACTCGGACCTTGGAGGTAGACTATTGAGACTAGACAAACGAAGAGGTCACTCTCCAACCTGCAAATACTTCCACAATGAATATATCAGGTAGGACCAAACTCCTAACTCCTTACCCAGCTTTTGTACTGTGGTAGGGGCAGGATATGGGCATCAGAGATAAGGTGCAATTGTGTTTGCTGCACTTTAGGTTTGACTAAGTCTATATCTGGACCAATAAATGTTCTGCAGTTTCTTGGCCTGTGACTTTGCACTGGCCACTTTTAAGTCGCAGACTATGAGACAGCGCAGCTGTCTGATTTGCTAATGACATCTTCGGGACTAGGAATGCATTCAGCTCATTGATTACCTTTGGCTTTGTGGTTTGTAACTCACCTTTTCTGACTTTTAATTTGCTGGCTTTATTTCTTTAGGCTGTCCTGGTTCAGTTTGTCCCTACCCTTGCTAAAACTATGTTTACTGTATTCTTCCACGAACTTGCTTTCTTTAAACAGGCCTTTAAATCTTGTTCTTATCCCGTCACTTTTCTTGCATTCAAAGACTAAAGTGTAATCCTTCTGATTGCTCCCTTTCTGTAAACAGGCCTGGAAATCTTGTTCTTTTCTCTCACAATTGCTGTGGAGTCAAGAACCAAGGTCAAATGTCAGGCACTGTCTTCCGAGGGTGCTTGCTTGCTTTTCTTTCTTTGACTTCAAGGTGAGAGTATTTATGTGACAATCTTGCTGTTCACTGGTGGTAGGAAAAAGTTTTTCTGGCACACCAGGGGCGGCTCCTCCGCTATGGTGGAAGAGCATTGCCCTACTGCTGAAATGCAGCAGGCAGAAGAAAAGTAAAATGAAAATAAAACTACTTTATTGTAATTTTATTTTTACTTCCTGTCCGCTGGGTCTAGGGCAGGGCAGGGCGATGCCGCAGCTTCATACAGCAGGGGGGTGAGGAGGAGTTGTAGGCCCTGAAAGTGAGCATGCCGGTTTGGCCGTCTGGCAGGCTGTTCCTTGGAGATATTCTAGTGCTCAGGGTCAAAGGCTCCCAGACCCTGCTGCAGCGCAAAACTGGCCCGCTCCGCCCCATCCCAGCACTTCTCACATGCTGGGATTAATAGCATGAGGGAAGCGCTGAGATTACGTGGGGTCTGGGAGCCTGTGCTCCTGGGTATTGTAGTGTCGGGACAGAAGCACAGGAACAGAGAGGCATGGCCCTGGAGGTACGTTTATGTTTTTATTATTTTATTTTCTGCCCCCTACCTCAGATTGGCAGCAGCCACCACAGTAGCACACAACATTTAAATGAACTGTGTCAGTATTTCAGAATATATCAGAATTAGGAACACAAATGAAGCACATTGTTGTTATTCCTGAAGTGTGTTGGAAACAAATACTTAATATGACAAAGACAAATCATTACAATGAAGTGATGCAATTTCTACACATTTTCATTTATGGATTATATCGTTTAATTAGTAAAACTGTATGCCTGTGGAAATGTAATGGTGTTTTCAATTGAAAAAGTACTGTCTGTAAAAGCAGTGTGCTACCTAACCATGCATACTCCACTCTATGCCACTCCACTCTACTCTTCAACACTCAACTTTACACCACGCGGCTGCACTCTGCACCACTGCACTCTACTCTACTCTGCACCATTGCACTCTATGCCAGTGCACTCAACTCCACTATGCACTGCATCTACTCTGCACCACTCCACTTTACACCACTCCATGCCACTGCACTCTGCACCACTACACTTTACACCACTGCGCTCTATGCTACTTCATGCTGCGCCTCTCTACTCTACCCTGTCCCACTCTACTCTATACCAATGCACTCTTCGCCACTCTACTCTACACCAGGGCACTCTTCACTACTGCATTCTACACCACACCAGTCTAGGCCACACCAATCTGTTCTGCACAACTCCACTCTACGCCAATGTACTCTAAGGCACTCTGCAACACTGCACTCTATGACAGTACACTCTATGCCAAAGCACTTTACTCTGTAACACTCAACTCTATGCCCCCGCACTCTACACCAATCCAATGTGTCCTCATGTAATGCAACTGGTGCTATGTAAAGCGCTCTGATACCCGGTTCGGGTCAAGATCGCGCTATATAAAACTCCGTAAATTTTTTTATGTATGCCACTCTAATCTACTCGGTATCATTGCACTCCCTGCCACTGTACTCAATGCCATTGTACTGAATGCCACTCTACTCTTAACCAATGCACTCTGTGCCACTGCACTCTATACAACTGCACTCTGTCGACTGCACTGTACGCCACTGCACATCACCCAACACAACTCCACGCTATGCCACTCCAATGCCCGACACTCTCTGCCACTCCACTCTACAATACTCTATTCCCCTCTTCCCCATTCAACTCTACAACACTCCACACCACTCTCCTCTACTCCACTAACATTTAGTCACGCTGGTGTACAACATGGCTAATACACATTGGCAAAGTCAATAGCTCTTGCATAGGCGAGACCTATTTGCTTTGCCAATGCTTGTTAAATCTAGGGCCTGTTTTACAGAACACAGTTAAAAATCACTAAATGCAATCGCCCAAGCCAAGCACACAACATAGCTCAGTAGTGGCACAACACACGGCGTCTTGTGTATACATGGTAGTGTGTGCCATTTGAACATAGAGCTGCATTTTGCCACTTTGTAAAAGTGACACTGTGTCATCTGCTTGGCTCCTACAATTGTCTGGCATTCATTTATTAGTCAACTGGTCTTTGAAGCATGTTCTGGTGTGTGAAGTTCGTTCGACAGTTTATGGTTCCAATCATTAGTGTTGCCAAGAGTGTTCCTTACTTTTCCTAATGCCAAACAAATTATTCTAACTCCGCTCAATTCAAACAAAGCTCCAGACCACCCGCTGTCTTTTTGTGCCCTGTATTCTATGTCGCTTGTTGGGAAGCCGCTTTCTCACCGCCCCCCCCTAATATTATTGACTAAGGTACGCCCCTGAGGCAGCGCCTAGCGACTGAGGCCCAGCATTAACCCTCCTGCAGGAAACCTGAAATACCCAAAGTGCTTCTTCGAAATGTGCTAGACACGTTGGAATTCAATCTGACATTTCATAAAAACATGTGACGTCTTCAAACCCTTAAATAAATTAAAGCTGAATACTCATTTAATCTCTCTGCGAAGGCTTAACAAGTCATCATTGGCAGCCGGACGATTCCAGTTAGAGTGCCATACACAGGTAAAAAAAACGAGATATGTTTATTATAATTACAGGCTTAGGTCAACTGTCTATGTTTACTTTACCACCTGATGGCGGGAAGGGATGTGCGAGGAGGTCTCCGGCTCACTGTGTCTTTGGGCACGTTCAAAGGGAAATATGGATTTTTGAGTGTTCAGACCAGATCTTTTTTTACACCATTGGTTTTAAGCATGCCTCAAATAGTATGTTAACACAAGGAGATGACGGACGGAGTGCTGAAACTTTTCAGACACTCACCCCCAGTCACCGATCTGGGTTGAATTCATCATCGTTCTTTAGCTCACTTCGCCACCTCAGTTTAGACCTGGCCATATGCAAATTAGTCTTGACCCTGTGCCTCATGGGAACAGTCCAGCCTGAACTGCCAATCCAAGTCTTCCTTGGACCGGGAACAAGCACCCTTGGACTGGTTTTGGGGGAGCAACACTCATCAGGCAGGCTAGCTTGAATCCAGTGGCAAAGTGAGCAAGGGACACACGTATAGACATACCTTGTCAACTTAGGGCAAATGAAGCAAATACAAGCAGACGATGGAAGTAGCGCTGAAACTTTTCAGACACTCACCCCCAGTCACAGATCTGGGTTGAATCCATCATCATTCTTTAGCTCACTTCACCACCCCAGTTCAGACCCAGCCACATGCAAATCAGTCTTGACCCTGTGCCTCATGGTAACAGTCCCGTCCAAACTGCCAAGCCAGGTCTTCCCTGGACCGGAAACAAGCATCCTGGGACCTGTTTCAGGTTAACACCCCTCACTTTTCAGACACTCACCCCCAGTCACAGATCTGGGTTGAATTCATCATCGTTCTTTAGCTCACTTCGCCACCTCAGTTTAGACACGGCCGTGTGCAAATCAGTCTTGGCCCTGTTCCATATGGGAACAGTCCAGCCCGAACTGCCAAGCCAGGTCGATAAGTATGAGGAGCGTACCCTGAAGTAGAGAAATAAACATGCAAATACAGCCATCACAAATATGTGCTGTGCAGTCCTGCACATTTCCTGTACAGGCTGCAACTGACAGATTTACTAACGAGACTATATTTTGATTCGCTAAACCACCCTACGCATATGATGCGGTTCGGATCAGCTTATAAACAAGAATTATGCATAAACACAAAATGATATGTAGCAACTAATTCAGAAAAACTCTTTATAATAGAGAAAACTTTAATTAGTCTTTATTACTGGGTATCGTTATCCCAACCAACCTACATTTGTTTAATTTCAAACTCTTGAGCAGACACCAATTCCAAGTATCCAACATGAAATTAAATGAACAAAAAACACAACAAATATAATATACAAAAAGATTTTTTCTTCCATATGCAATCGTTTTTTCAATTTATATGGCTCCAATATTCAATCGTCCACATCGGTCCATACAGCTGGTAGTGCAATGCCTATATACGCCCAATACGAGCAACATGGCCTTCAAAACTAAACAGTGTGTATTCAAATCCTGTATACAAATGTAAACCTTGGTAGGGCTCCTCCATTTCCAATGGTCGACGAATTTCAGCCAAACTATTCAGGCCTCTTCAGGACGAAAAAAGAAGAAAAAATGAAGTTTTCATCAATGCATTAAGCTACCACGAGGCGGGGAGTGCCCAATGGGAGCCTTTTCAATAACTGTCGTATCACATGTAAAATCAATGAGAGTGGTTCTTAACCTAGAGGTGCTGTAATTCTGCCTCTGGAAGCTCGGCAGAGCTCATCTGCTGTACCTAGATCAGCAGGCCTTCACATACACAGCTGTGAATAAATTGTCAATTCGCTCGGTTTACAATCAGCAGTGCTCACCGAGTTCAACGAATTTGAACAGGTCGCCAGACACGGACTAGGCATGCACTAGATATGTGAATACTTATTCCTTTTTTTTCAGTTTTATATAGCGCGCACTTGACTTGAAGGTTTTACAATAGCGGGTCCTCCGCTAAGGCAGAGGAGCGTCACCCCACTGCTTTATGTAGTGTAAAAAAAGGAAAAATAAAATGATAACAACTTGAGGTTATCATCATTTCATTTGTTCCCGTTGCCGCAACTTTGTGAGGCAGGGCTGCTCTAAAGCAGGGGGAGGAGTGGTTTGCACTCCCTATGTGAGCATGAGTGAGGGCCGGCCACACATTCATGCACACATAGAATGTTCTCCATTCACCCTGCATTACAGTCTGCGGGGGGAACATGCCCAACCCTCCAGCCCCTGGCTGAGTGCCGTGCCATGGCACTCATACCAATCAGAACGCTGCGTTGCAGCATTTTGATAGGCTGCGGGGAGCGTGGGAACCGTGGTGCGTCCTGCTGATTGTTTCCCCCAGGAAGAGGATGCAGGAGAGGTGGTGGCTAAGTGATTTTTTCTCTTTAACTCGATCCTCCCCTCGGCCACTTCCTCCCCACCCCCCCACTGCTGGTTCCAGGTAGCAGCCCCCACTGGGTATTGGACTGCTTAACATGAGCACCAGTGACAAGACGCAAGGATACTTTTTTTTCATGTACTTGGAGATTAACCCCTTCAGTGCCCCGCCCTTTGCCCCTCCTGTGCCGGGCGTTACATTAGCGGGCGGGGTTCATGACGAGATAGTCTCGTCATGGGCACAGCGCAACCGTGCTCCATGACGAGACTATCTCGTCATGGGCACAGAAGAGGTTAAGGGAGATGCTTATGACCTCTGTTCCATAGGGTTTGGACCGAGCAACATGGTACATGCATAACACAACTGAAAAATTGTGTTCATGAAGCCATGCAAGAACACTTTGTGGCCCTGAGTGACTTCATAAATCTCGAGTAAAGCAACACAGCGCAAATCACTGCATTGCCTTACTCTGAGCTAGGGAGGCATTCCATGGGCTCTCAGTGGGTGTTCCCATGCATCTGCCGATGACACTCAATTGATATTCTCATTTGAGGGCACTGAGGCGGTCTCGAAGGACATCTTTCACCGTTGCATGTCGGCCTCAACAGAATGGTTACGAGCTAACTCACTCCAATTCAATGGGTCGAAAACGGAGGTTCTCCATTGTTCACCTGATCGTCTTCCTCGCGCGCTACCTGATGACTTCTGGCCAACTTCTATCCCAGGCTCTGTGGAAGCCGCTGAATCGGCTCGCAATTTAGGAGTCCTGTTTGAACCCGGTCTACAGTTGGATGTCTCAGTAAATAAGACTGCAGCGACCTGTATGGGCCTGCTTCGTGCCCTGCGCAAAATTCTACCAATACTCCCTCGAAGTGCTAGAGCAGAGGTAGTGCGTAGTTCTATTCTCAGTAGGTTAGACTACTGCAACGCACTACTTCTGGGAGCTCCTAAGGTTGCAGAGGATCCAGAACATGGCCGCGAAATTGGCTCTGTCGCGACCACGCTCTGCCTCCTCTTCTGCAGCATTAGATGATCTACATTGGCTGCCGGTGCAGCAGAGGATCGCTTTCAAGGCGTCATGCCTTGTTTTCAGAGCGCTGCATGGACTAGGACCAATTCCACTTCAGAATCTCTTCTCTTGGTATCAAGCTGCCCGACCTCTGAGATCTTCGTCGGCGTTCCTGGTGAGGATTCCCAGGATTACTAGAGTAAGGATAGGTGGCCGTGCTTTTAGTTACACGGCCGCCACATTATGGAATTCCCTACCTCTAGCACTAAGGAGTAGTCAAGATCTGCTCTCCTTTAAAAGGGATCTTAAGACCTACCTGTTCCCAAGAGCAATGTAATTACATCCTTCCTGATGGCTTGATAAGGTCTCAGCGCCAGGATACCCTTTTGGGTGACAGCTGCGCTTAATAAGAAATAAATACATACATACATACATTCCCAGATTTACCAGAACTGGTAAACCTAGGAATGCGCCAAAAAGATACGACTTCCCTAGAGAGGCGTAACTATAACGAGGAGAAATATCTTTATTTCTCCTCATTACTTCCTCTCTCTATGCATAGTTAGATAGAAGAATATGCCTCTCAGGATTGTTTTTTGCAAGAAAACAGTCCTGCATGCAACACAGGCACCCTTGCACCAGGGTGCAAGGGTGCCTGCATTGACGCTAACACAGGAGAAAAAGCAGGAATGCACTGTATTCTTTTAAATCCGGTGTATTCCTGCCATTTCCCTGTCGTGCAGTGCAGAGCAGTGCAGCAGAGCAAGGTGACTTGCTGTGCTGACTGGGTGACAATGTCATAAATGTGCCACCAAGTCAGTGGTCGAAGTGGTCAGGAGCGGCAGGGCACGGCGTGCCCCAACTAACTTTGTTTAATTGAATCGGTTCTCTTACTTTTTTATTTTAAAAATGTGTCCCAGGAGGGCAGAAATAGCCAAGGCCTACAGATAAAGCTTGGCCATTCGTGGCCGTTCGAGGACAGGCAGATTGGGCAGAAAAGGACTCTGTCTTTTCCTTGTTGCCCAGAGAAGACAGGGACAGTGTCCACTTCTCCTGCTCTGCTGCTGGCAGCTGCCCCCCTCTTTCTACCTCTCTCTCTTATTCTCTCTCTTTCTGTCTCTCTCTCACTTCTCTTCACTTGCTGAATGAAACCTGTGACTTCGAGTAAAGGCTCTTAACCTCTCTTTCCTTCATTCGGTCTCCTGTGATATGGATCTAAAAAAAGAAGGAAACACTTTTGCTGGAAATGTCTTCTTTTTCATACATTTTTCTATCTCAAAGTGCAGCCTCAGGACAGAGCAAAAAAAAGGTTTAAAATATGAAAAATAACTAAATAAAGCAAGACAGAGTGGTCGCAAAGTGGCCAGTTTGGTTTTATTCACACCCAAACACATTAGCACCACTTTACAGAGTTTGCCAGTGAAGCACTACTTTCGTTTTCAATACCTTATTGATGCATGGAGTAGAAAACATTTAATGTGATCCATTCCGCTGTTTTCCTTATTTTCATTTAGAAAATGAGTACAGTGGCTCTGTGTTCAGGTATGTGGTCTTTTAAAACCATACTGCTTATGTTTTGTAAAGATATAAACAATGGACATTGAAAAGGGTCCCATCCGGGCCCTGTAGTCATGTCCTTAATTTTTGAGGTAAAAACAATCATTGATTTAAATGAGTGGAAAAGCGTTAAGGTAACCATGTTATTCATGCTTACAGATCACATGCTTTACTTAATCTTGCATTCCCTGTGAGTGTTTTCTTTTTCTAGGATGTTGTTACTTGTTTTTTTTTTCAGGCAGCATATTACCCTTGTCTAGTGCATTATTTGAATTTAGTCGCATCCAGGTGTTTGATTGCGGGGTACAATTGGGTTGCAGCTGAAGGCAGTGCGCATTTCTCTCAGTGGGGCTGTGTGGTGTTCAGTGGGGGAGACAATGTGGCACTATGGCCAGAGCTGCCAAATTTGGAGCTGGGGAACCAGGTTCAGCCTTCATGACTAGTCCACCAGACCACTCTCCTGAGGGGGGCATATTTCCATGCTAGACCTTAGAAGGCCCTGCCAGACCTTAGAAGCCCTGGTGTCGTGACCCGGGCCAGGGAAGGCGAAGCCGGACCTAGTGGGGGCACGGAGCAAACGCCGTCTGGAGGCAGGAAGCCCCTCCCCGCCCATCTGCCTAGCCCACTAGAGGGGGGCGAACAGGATTGGTCACTCCAGGGCAAGCTCAGACCCCCCCAATACGGGGGCGAGCTGAACAAAGCAAAGGAGGTTAAATAGGGGGCAACAGGCCCAGGTAAGCACAAATCCCCCCATGCAGTAGAGAGAAGAATCCCACCCACCCACCCACACTAGAATTAGCGGGCGTCGCAGCCGCGAGGGTACAAGCGAGGCGGAAGGAACACAAGTAAGATAGAAAAAAGAGAGAAATACTAAAAGGTAGATGGAAGGCTCACACAGTGTCCTTGGGATGCCTCACGGCAGGGGCACTGAGGGAGTTAAGGGGCAGCATGCCTCCACAGAAGGAGCAGATGTGATGCTCCCGCAAGGACCCTTGGGATGCCTCACGGCAGGGGTACAGAGGGAGCAAAATGGAAGGACTCAGCCTCAGGATGGATAGAGTAGATGCTCAAGCAAGGTCCTTGGGATGCCACACGGCAGGGACCCCGGGGAACAGGGAGGGCCCACGAAAGGGTCCAGGGCAAGCGGAAACAGCACTTGCAGCCCAGGCAGGTCCTAACGGACACCCTCCAAGTCGGTAGCAAGTTGAAGCCTAGACCCGTGAAACGGAGGCCGAGACAGGCGGCCCCTCCCTCCCCCGGAAACTGAGGAAGCTGGGTCCACACAGCGACAAAAAATGATTGAAAAAAGAAAATGAATTATGTTACCATGGATATTGAGAGAGCATTTGGATAACCATGATTTTGCAAAGGTATAAACATGTTATGCTGAATAAACTGCGACCTTTTAAGGCAACAAAGCACGTTGTCAGTGGTGTGGTTTGAGGGTTATTATGGACGCAGTTTTGAAGCAAGGGAGGGGGGGACAACTTGCCTCCTGGAGGGGGTTTTAGCACCAGCAGGTGGACCCAAGTGGTGGCAAGTGTGGGTTAACCTTGAAGGCCTGTCCACCACAATCCATACTGATGCTCAACTCCAGTCTTGCGGGCAGGCCTACTAAGCAGCACACCCTAGTGTGACAGTGACTCTGTCACTGAGGCCACAGGACCCTTGGTCCCTCCATTGGCCTTGCTTCAGGAGTAGTAGTGCAACTCAGCAGGGAACAGCAATGCATGCACACCAAACTAAGTTCTCAGACTTCATGGTTTCTCTCCTTCATGCACAAGCACTTTTAACATGTGCCACCTGCTTTGGGGGCACTGGAATTATGCAGTAATGGAGGACAAGTGTTGACTAAATTATGCAGCAAAAAAAGGCTACATACTAACAGTCTCTGCAAAGAGTTTGCCTCATTAGTACCAGTGTAACATACAAATGCAGCAGGGAGAAAGGTGACCAGTCAACCTTCGCAAGGGGCCTCCCATTTCGCAGCAACACAAGTCACATTGTTTAGTAACTTTTGATCCGTTTGAGCTACACACCCATTTTTTGTTACGTTTCATAAATTATGCAGCAGATGGTGTATTATGTGGCAAATATGGTTATAATTATGTGGAAAAAAAATTCCAAGCTAGGATTTTTTGCCATTCATGTTTGAACTGCTCTTGTAGAACAGGGAGGAGAAGTGCTGATGACAAAAACTGCATGGCTCGGTTACAAATGGCTGGTGATTCCACTTCTGAGTGCATTGGGGACATTATGTGATTGGAAACGTATCCCATTTTGTGAATGTATTTCAATGTCAATAACTCATATCAAACCTTAAATAAACATGTGTATCCATTGGTTGAACTGAATAGCATAATACGCTGTAAGTGATCAGTGAAATGTCAAATAAATACTAAACATTGTGATGTTTTGCTCTTTCAAGCCACACCTCTGACTCCTCCTACCCACCCAATCCTCAGGTTATTCCTGCCCTCTGATTCTCTGCCCACAGTTCCCCTACTTTTTTTTCCCGCACTTCGACCACTGCTCAAATGATTTTCCCAGAACTACAGGATGTCGAGCCATGGCTCAAGCCTGGTTCTCCAGCTCCAAAGTCAGCAGCGCTGGCATATCCTCTGTGAAACTCATCCTGGACCATAGCTTGTTTGGAACAGCCGGATTCTGACCCGCTGGCTGAGGGTTCCACTATCATCAGGACCAGCTTTAACGCACCCTTCCTTGTGATAACGACTATCCTATATAAAATATAGTCAATAAATGACCCAACAAATAGTGCAAACATTTCCTGCTCTTCTGGTAAAATAGAAATCTACCTAAAAGTTAGCTCCCCACACACTTATTTAGGCATATCATGACCTTGTGTATTCACTCGGTACTATCAAATGGTGACATCCTTTGGTGTCTTCCTTACCTTGCATTGCAGGAGCACTTGCCCTTCCCACTCTCATGACAGGCCTATGGCACAGAGGTAGGAGAGCCAGCTTGCCACACGGTGGCATAAGACCACAGCAGGAAAGCCTGAACATGGGAAGAGACTAGACCATTCCATTCAGGGTGCATTACTTGACCCTCTCCAAAAGGCGCCCACAGATGGTGGGCAGAGCACAGAACATAGTAACTTGGAAAGTACTTTCCTCAGTTAGAATTGGTGTCGGGGCAGCTGATGGATTCCTTCATTGCCCTGGAAAAAGTACCATCTCAATAAATTAATATTATATATATATGGAATAACTTTGGCGCCGGTTGACGAATCCTCGTGAATTTTTCAAAACTAATGGGGCGCTACGCTCCGCTCCTACCCTGAAAGTCTCGGGGGGATTCGTCAAGCGGGGGCTGAGAAAAAAGGGGGGTCCCAAAACGCGTTTTCCCCATGCATTTTCTCATTGGAACTTTAGTCCGAGCTACAGCCCGAACGGCTGAACAGAATTACTTGAAATTGGGCAGAGAGGTAGTCCTCAGGTCAGGGATGTGCCTTTTGCATGCCTGGTGTAAATCTGTTCAGTAGGTCCTGAGAAAATAGCATTTAAATCAATATATATATCTATAGGCGCGCTCCGTGCGCTTACGGTAAGCTTACCGTACGCGTACGGTGCCGTGCGCGAGCTCAATTCTGATTGGTGGTTACATGACTGTAAACATTCGAATCGGTCGAAATCAGAAAGTATCGGCCGCCATTTTCTGTCTCTCCCACTGAAAAACAAAGGTTGATAACATGAAAAGGGGGCAACGAAGAGAGTTGCAGACCCCCTAGCGTTCGTCAGGGGGTTCACGAAGGACCAAAAAGTATGAAAAATAAATTTAATAATTTAAAAAAAAAATCGCGGATTGCGCGTACGGTAAGCTTACCACAATCACATTTAATATATAAATCTAAGGACCCCCAAGGGAGAAAAAAACAATTGATATTTTGTTAAAAATTGCGAGGCGTGCACGGTACGAAATGCGAAACGTGGGCGCTCGGTGCGCGAGGCGACCCGATTGCCCACAGTGGGGGCTGAGAAAAAAGGGGGGTCCCAAAACGCATTTTCCCCATGCATTTTCTCATTGGAACTTTAGTCCGAGCTACAGCCCGAACGGCTGAACAGAATTACTTGAAATTGGGCAGAGAGGTAGTCCTCAGGTCAGGGATGTGCCTTTTGCAGGTCTGGTGTAAATCTGTTCAGTAGGTCCTGAGAAAATAGCATTTAAATCAATATATATATCTATAGGCGCGCTCCGTGCGCTTACGGTAAGCTTACCGTACGCGTACGGTGCCGTGCGCGAACTCAATTCTGATTGGTGGTTACATGACTGTAAACATTCGAATCGGTCGAATTCAGAAAGTATCGGCCGCCATTTTCTGTCTCTCCCACTGAAAAACAAAGGTTGATAACATGAAAAGGGGGCAACGAAGAGAGTTGCAGACCCCCTAGCGTTCGTCAGGGGGTTCACGAAGGACCAAAAAGTATGAAAAATAAATTTAATAATTTAAAAAAAAAAATCGCGGATTGCGCGTACGGTAAGCTTACCACAATCACATTTAATATATAAATCTAAGGACCCCCAAGGGAGAAAAAAACAATTGATATTTTGTTAAAAATTGTGAGGCGTGCACGGTACGAAATGCGAAACGTGGGCGCTCGGTGCGCGAGGCGACCCGATTGCCCACAGTGCGCGCACGGTGCGCGAAGCGCACCGTGCGCGCATAAATTAAAAATAAATACATAACTTAGCATTTAAAAAACCGTACAAATTCACTGAAAAAACCATAGGTTTCACACACGTTATAGTTAGGAATTAGCATTTAAAAAACCTTGCAAATTCACTTAAAAAACCATAGGTTTCACACAAGTTATAGTTAGCTGTACATTTCACTCGTAAAAAACCAATGAAATTCCACGTTATAGTTAGATCAGGTAACTATAACTTGCGCGACTGCAATGCACAATGTGTCATTCCAGATGTCATCATTGATGTCATGAGTGATGTCACTGACCATGTCATAAGTGATGTAATATGTGACGTCATCAGCAGTGCATTGCGGGGGCGCAAGTTATAGTTACCTGATCTAACTATAACGTGGAATTTCATTGTTTTTTTACGAGTGAAATGTACAGCTAACTATAACTTGTGTGAAACCTATGGTTTTTTAAGTGAATTTGCAAGGTTTTTTAAATGCTAATTCCTAACTATAACGTGTGTGAAACCTATGGTTTTTTCAGTGAATATATATATATATATATATATATATATATATATATATATATATATATATATATATATATATACACGCACACACACACACAAAGTGAATTTGCACATTCTGTAGTTCTTACTGCAATGCAAAATACACCCCAGAGTCCTCTGTTAATGGATGGTGAATTACACACACCTCTTTCGCCACAAATTAATAACGCATTAAGCATTGTCAGAATGATGTGAGTGTTTGGCAAGTTGTTGCTGGTCTGGACAGCGCTGCGTTCAGTTAACAGATGCCGTGACATCTCCAACTCAGAAGAGTTCAGATTCGGCGAGTGACAGGATTGGTGACTCCGCCGCCCCAGCCTGTGACAGCTGTCAGGGAGGCATGAATGCTGGCGGAGCCTGGAGAGGGCAGTGGAGCAGCATGTCTTCTAATGCAGCAGACAGCCAGACATCCTCAGAAATACAATCCAATTAAAGCAGGCAGAACCTTCCCCAAACCCACCTGTGTGAGGAGGGATGTTTTACTCCTCCAGCAGGTGTGCACAAACGTACTTATGCTTTCAATTCAGAACCATAAAAAGATGTAAAGTGACCGTGACCGTCATCCATATTTTCAAAAAGTCCATACTTTTTATTGTTTAATCCGTTTATCATTAATCAAAACAAAAAATAAAATAAACTCGAGTAATTACTATACTGCTATGTCACGGATATAAATGTAAGGTTTTCAGTGAGACTCAATATAACAGGACGCGTTTGTCAAGGCTAGGCTGGACTGCATGTCATTGTAAATTGTGAAAGACTGACCTTAATCCACTCGCCCCAAACCAGTGCTTAATTTGTAAAAAATAAGTGTTGGAGCCCTCGTCAGGAAAGCCAGCCCTGTTGCAGCACACACAGGGATGGCTTTAGGGCAGTGCGACTGGTGCGGCCTCACTGGGCGCTGATTTGTGTAGGGGGGCGCTGACCTCAGGGGTTGCTGTGTTTAGTAATAACTTATGATTGGAGAGTTATGTGGCACTTTTGCCTGGTGGCAGTGAGAGAATCTGAGGAAGCGGTCATGGGGTGTGGGGGCGCCAAAAATGATAGCGCTAAAGCCAGCCCTGACCACACATTGCCACTGTACTTACACAAGTACTAACAATCACACTGCTACAAGTGTGACAATTAAGACTGTTCGAGGCCGCCAAAGCTTTAAGAATGGCTTGGGTGGCAGGTTTAGTTGTTTTTTTATTTTTTTTTATTAGAAACCGTTGATACACAATAAAATACAGACAAGGGCCTACAACCACCATGGCCGGCCGCTATAGAGCCCGAGGGCCCACAGTGCAACGCCACACATTCAAATGATCCAGAGGCAAAGCTCCCGGCAGTTCGTGAGCACATGTAACAGGCCGTGGCCATAGGCCAGGAGCATTCGGAATAAACAGTTTCATTTTTTATTAAATATAAAACACACTCAAGGCAATGAGAGTCTGAAATAGCAGCGTGCTCTTCCCAGGAGGGGGAATAACGTACAGTGTCCAAAGCAGGTCTTGTCTGGAAGCGGTAGAGGGGGGCAACGGGAGAACAAAGCATGGAGCACATCTCACACCATCCCGCGGAATGCGTGGCTAGGGGGACAAAGCAATATCGATCTCTAATGGCAGAGGCGGGGTGCAGATACGTCCTCGATATAAATTCCATGGACCCCATACCTTAGCCCACTTCCCTGGCTTGCCTCTCGCCACATACACCGTCTTTTCCCTAAACATGCACCAGTCCATATTCTCCTTCCATACCTCAATCGTGGGCGGCCTCGGGGAGCCCCACAGCTGTGCAATGTTACGCTTAGCCACCATGTACCCCAAGGTCACCCACTGCGTCTGTGCCGCATTACAATCATTCGGTTCCCAGACATTCAACAAGCACCTCCTAGCCTCTGGCAACAGAGCAACGTGCGTGACCTCCTCCATTACGGTGTGGATACCGTTCCAAAATCGCACAACCTCCGAACATTCCCATAAGATATGGAGAAAGGTACCCGACAGGCCACATCCACGCTTACACTGTCCATCCAGCGAGTAACCCATACGCAGCAAACCGGGCCCCGTGACATACACTCTATGAAGGATCTTCAGCTGTACGAATCGTAAGCGGGCCGGGATCGCCACCTCTTTCGGGGAGGCCACCGCCGATACCCAGTCCTCGTCGTCCAATTCCAAGCCATCGCCTGTCCAAGCGTCCCGCAGACGGAGCAGCAAGTCCGCGCGATCATTAATGAGTTTCTTATAAATCAGAGAAATAGTGCTGTCGGGCACGTAGCCATCCAACACTCTATCCTCCAGTGGGGAGTACTCGGGGATAGCAGCAACGTCTGGAAAAACCGAACACAGCGCATGGTAGACTTGAGCATACCGGAAGTACTCTCTATCATTTAATTTATATTCAGTTTTAAGCATTTCAAACGTTTTGAAAGACCCCTTCGCCCAAAGATCACCCACCTTACATATACCAATCATATCCCATTTCTCAAAGCCTTTCGATCTCCACAAACAGCCCAACCGCTCAGAGGCATACAACGGCGTCGCCCGAGTCAAGCGATCCCTCCACCCCATCGCAGCATTCGCCGCTTGCCACACACGTACCGCAACCTGCGTGGGTCCTGTCAACCGCGTGCCCGGAGTCACCGAGTACAGCGCCCTATTATAGTCCCCACCCGGGAGCAGAAATGTATCCATCTCGAAGGCCGGATTCAAGGCAGGACCGTATATCCCGTGGTTCACCGCCGCCAACTGAGACGCCCAATAGTATCGTTTAATATCGGGGAGGGCGACCCCCCCATCGTACCAAGGGAGCGTCAACTTGGCGAGAGCAATCCGCGGCCGCCCGTCCCAAAACAGTTGGCGCTGAAGACCCTCCACCTCCCGGAAATAACGGGCTGGCACGACATCTAGAGTATTTTGCAAAGCGTACAAGAAGCGAGGTAGTGACATCATTTTAAACAATGCCGCCCGTCCAAGTGGCGAGAGCGGAAGCCGTCGCCACCTCGCGACGTCGGCCTTCAATCGCTGGAGGGGAGGGAGAAGGTTTCGCTCATAGCGGACCGCGGGATCCAGTGAGATAAAGATTCCCAAATATTTGAACCCCAGGGTAGCAATCTGGATAGGGCAATCCCGTGGCAGGAGGGGGGCCTCACCCGAGAGGACGTAAACACACGACTTGGCCCAGTTGATGACCAGGCCGGAGTTGCGACCAAAGGAATTCAGTACGTCCACCAATACAATCAGCGACTGTCGGGGAGAGGTGAGATACAGAAGGATGTCATCCGCGTAAATGGAGACACGGTCTTCAAACTCCGGCGTCCATCTAATGCCTCGCAACGACGGCTCCCAACGCAACCAGGCGGCGAGAGGCTCCAAAGAAAGTGCAAAGAGAAGGGGTGATAATGGACATCCCTGCCGCATACCTCTCCCCAGTGCGAAGGGAGCCGACACCCTACCATTCACCACCACCTGAGCCAGAGGGTCAGCATATAGTAATTTTACCCAACCAATAAATTCAGGGCCGAACCCAAATTTCGCCAACACGGCCCAAATATATGGCCACTCCAAAGTGTCGAACGCCATAGTAGCATCTAAAGATGCCAAGATGGCCGGCTCCCGTATAAATTCCGCTCTAGCCAGCACGCCGTGCAACCGCCTCAAATTTAGAGCGGTGTTCCGATGAGGTATGAAACCGGACTGATCCTGATGAATCAAGTCGCCCACGACCCGAGCCAGTCGATTAGCCAATACCTTAGCCAGAATTTTGGGTTCTGCGTTCAGTAGCGAAATGGGCCTATAAGAGGCGCAGCAATCTCGCGGCTTCCCCTCTTTGTGTATCACAACTATGTTGGCGAGGCGTTGGTCGGGGGGAGGAAGCCCGCCGCACGTGCCGCGAAAAACATGTCCCGAAGATGCAGCGCTATCTTATCGGGACGCAACTTATATAGTTCGATGGGAAGACCATTAGGACCCACCGCCTTACCCGATGCGATCGAGCGAGTGGCCAGAGCGATCTCATCTGACGACCACTTCGCCTCCATCAATACTGCATCAGCCTCCGATAGGGTTGGCAATGCAATGTCTCTAAGCAACAGATGAGAATCCTCCTCCGAACGCACAGATACCGGAGAGTATACCCCGCGGAAATGAGCCGCGAAGCAGTCAACGATCTCCACCGGGTCAGTCACACGCACTCCATCCATTCTCTCCACAACGGGCACCACCCTGCTCGCTCTCTCCTTCTTATCCAACCAAGCAATCAACTTTCCGGCCTTGTCCCCCACATCATACAGTCGTCCTTGCTGCTCTCTACTCATCCATTTGGCGGCTTCCGTGACTAGCGTTCTATAATCTGACTGTTTGAGGCTGAGAACATGCACTTTCTCATCAGTAACTCCCCGCTCCAAGTCCTCCTCCATTTCAGCTATTTCAGTTTCCAGGCGAACCACCTCCGCTCTCTCACACCTCTTAGCATGGGAGATAAGGGACAGGGCCTGCCCCCTGATCACCACTTTATAAGCCTCCCATAGGGAGACGGCCGACGGCACCGACCCCACATTATCATTGAAGTAGTGATCAGTGGACTTGACCAGCTCCGCGCGGATCTTAGGGTTACGTAGATACCAGGGGCTAATGGGTGCCACTCTCCCCTCTGCCCCAGGGACAACCTTCAGTTGCAACCATATAGGGGAATGATCAGAAATACCTCGGGCTAAATGACGCACCTCCCCAATCATCCCAGCCTGGATCGCTGGCATAAGCATGTGATCAAGTCTCGAGAGACTCCCATGGGCCCCCGAGTGAAAGGTATACTGCGCCTGACCCGGGTGCATCAATCTCCAGCAATCTACAAGTCCCAAAGTGTCCAAAAGCCACCCAACCAGGCCTGAGCCCTAGGGAGATCCCTGGGGGGGTTACGGTCCTCCAACCCGGAGACAACGGCATTAAAGTCACCCCCCAACACCAAAACCCCCCCAGGGAGTCCCAGGACCAAACGCCCCAAATCAGCAAATGTAGCCGTCTGCAACCCCGGAGGCACATACAAAGCGACGAGCGAGATAGTCCTACCCTCCCATCTCCCCACCAGTGCCACATAGCGCCCCCTATCATCGTGAAGCACCTCATCAACTTCCAATGGGAGAGAGGCCCTAACCAAAATGCCCACTCCCCTAGAGCCAGAAGTGAAACCAGAGTGAGCGGCAAGGCGGTAGCCCCTCCTATTTAGGGCATGGAAGGAGTTCCCAATCAAATGTGTCTCCTGCAGGAAAACAATGTCGGGCGAAATCCGCTTCAAGAACTGCAACACCACCCCGCGCTTGATCCTGTCCCCAAGTCCATTCACATTCCACGAAAGGATTCTCAATCCCCTACCCCCCATCCCACTCCCGTGCATGATACCCACATCCCGGAAAGCACAACCCGGATAAGTCAGCAGAGAACTTCACATTGCCTTGCGAAACAAACAAACAATCCCCAACAACCCCCCTCCCCCACAATCCCCAAACCACAACTCCCCCCTCCCTGCACCCCTGCTTGAGCCCAAACAGCCCCCCCAACTCGCAGTGTGCCTGTCGCCCTAACACATACCACAAAAAGAACCCCAGAAGGAGGAAAGGACCCCAATAAGCTCCCCACAACCCCCGGGCATTTGGAGGGCATATTGTGCCAATTTAGGGTCCAGTTGAGCCAAGGTACAAAACGTCACCAGTTCAGTACATCACCAGGAACCAAGTTCTAATCCTGCTCCACCAAATCCCGTCCGCTCTCCGCCATCCGACTGTCTCGATCCTGTCCCCGAGGCAGGGCATCCAACCAGTCTCCAACCGCCTCCGACCGGTCGAAAAAGTGGGAACGACCCTTGAACTCAACCCGCAGCTTTGCCGGGAATAACATCGCATATTTCAGCTCCATGTCCCTCAAGCGCCGTTTGACACCCAAAAAACCCAGCCGTTGTTTCTGGACCGCTTGTGTGAAGTCCGGGTAAAAGCTGACATTGGAGTTCTCAAACTTCAGCGGCCCGGCAACCCTCGACGCCTGAAGGATAGCATCCCTATCCCGAAAGTTAAAGAGTCGGGCGATTATAGGCCGCGGGGGAGCACCCACCTTGGGCGCACCACCCGGAATCCTGTGGGCCCGCTCCACCGCAAAGAACTTGCTCAGTCCCTTAGGCGCGAGACGATTGGTCACCAGGTCCTCAACAAAGAGATCCGCAGCAGATTCCTCCGATCTTTCCGGCACTCCAATGATACGAACATTGTTTCGTCTAGCCCTGCTTTCAGAGTCCTCAAGTCGACGGTCCGTACCCGGAAAAAAGGGGCACCAGGAAAAAAGGGGGACCAGGTAGCTAATTCAATTGAGCACAGCCGTCGCCGACAGTCAGCCCATGTAGAATCCTAGAGTCAGGCCAGACACTTCGCCGTCCGCGCCCCTCTGAAACACTAGAGTCTCTCGGCCGATATCAGAGAGCAAGCTTGAAAACGAAAGTGAAAGTGCAGGGTCCGTGGCAGGGCAAGCCCAGCCAGCCGCTGTTGTTCACTTCGTACCCGGGCACTTCACCAGCTCGAGATCGGGACCAAGGCAAGAGCAGGCCGCAAACTTCGGAGTGCAACCATTCCGGGTCCCGGCGTCCGATCTGAATTCGGAAAACGGGTGACACCTCAGCGCAAGTTCATCTGCAAAAGCCTGTCAAATAAACCAGGATTAAGTCAGGATAGACGTGGGAGGTTGCGGAGGCCCTCGGGAGCCGTAAGCCTACGCGGCCATCTTGGTTGCGCGCTAGGCTCCTCCCCCGGTTTAGTTGTTTTTAATGTATTTTGAATTTACAAACAACTGTTTTTCTGTTCATCTTTAAATTGCACAAACAGCGCCACCATGGAGCAGCTGTCAGAAGTGCAGGTTCTGGCAATTCATTGTCAATGCTGAGCACCGGAAATCACTGGCTCAAATAAAGCACTGGCCCCCACAAATCCCCACACCTTCATCTTCTACTCCATCTAACTCTGATAAAGACCTTCTAGTCCGCATATCTGATACACATTAAAATCATTAAACAACTCCCCCCTCCAGAAGCTCGTTATCAGCCCTCTACAGTTCAGTTCACTCAGGCGCACCAATCCAGACCCAAATCCTTTGTGATTATTTCACAAAGTCCTGCACCATCATATAAATCGGAAGACCAGGCCTTCCACATCCCACCGAATTTACAATGCCACCCAAACATGAGAACTTCCTGGACATAACTTATGTTGCTGTTTCCTCCCAACTTGCTGATAAAATGGGCATTCTAATCAGAGAATGACACCATCTAGCAGCAAGATCCCCAATTTCCAAAGACAACAGCTACATGTACCTGGGGATCCAAATTGACAGCAGAGGATTCTTCTTTCCACACAAAAAGAACATTCGAACAAGGGCGGCATCCCTCGTACACGCCTTCAGAAAACTGGCAAAGCATCTGCCTGGATCCGCTTCAAAGCCCCTCTTAGAGGTAATCAGGGCAAAATTGATACCAACGATTGCATACGGATCAGGAGCCCTGTATGGTAGGGATGTGCAAATCCTTGACACTCTGGTCCTAAGAACATACTAGAATATCTTCTCATGAGCTCCTGGTGCCTCCCCGGCACAAATACGGCTAGAGTTTGGACTCCCCATCCAAAAATAATGCACCTGGGGTCTTATGTAAAAAATTGCCACAGACTCGCAGTTCTGAACCTGACACATTTAATCAACTCCTATGGAAAGAAATGGAGGCCCGAAGGGGATCGTTAGCACCCATGGCATACATGGATCAGGTGATAGTAGACCTACTACCGGGTGGGGTATAGAGTAAGCCAACTCGTTCCAGACCTTCAGAACAATTGTAAGCAAAGTCACGTGGTGTCTCTCCTTCATTACAGATAGGAACATGTTGGCAAAGTCATCACATGCTTATTTGGATATAAATAGTTACAAGGTACTGCAGCTTTCTTCTTCTCAATGGTGAAATGGCAGATCATCAGGTATCGACTAGGAGAACTACCAACCCTGGACATAGCCCGAGATGGCGGAACCTGTACGGCAGGAGCAAATGCCGGTTCTGCAAGTACTGCCGGCAAATCCATCGAACATATAACATGTGTTTGTCCTGCCTTCCTGACAGCGCATAGATATTGGCTTAAATCAATCTTCCTAACAAGAGGAACCAGAACATGCAGAAGATCAGTGATTGAGTCCCTACTAGCCACTGATCGTAGGCTAACCACCCTCTTTATCAAATTTCGGGCTTTTGTAGTAAAGAGACTTAGAAACTAGACTGTAGAGTTCTCCCGAATGTTACTACATTGTCCAGGACATTGTCTCCCTGACCCTTGTTGTGTCTTTTTGCATTCTATCGCCGCGCTTTTACTCTTACGACAAGATAGATTTTATGCAGCGACACCTGAAATTGATTGTAGTTTTGTGGAGCAATGAAACAGAGCAACAAGTCTATTCCTTAAATAACACTTCCTAACAAGACATTAAATTACAATGAGGTGATGCTGCAGGCAAGTCAGACATCCATCTTCTTTCATAAATGATGATGTTCTTATTCGACACTGTGTGTAGCCTACTCACATTAAAAGGCTTAGTTATTGATCGCAGCATTTCAAGAGATGGCTTTGTCTTAGTATGAAGCCTGTTAGATGCAGACTGGTCAGATTACTATCAAATTCACTTCTCTAACAACATTATGAAATAAATAACAAGACGCAATCTGGATTTGTGCCAAAAAAGTATTGCTACAGGATAACTGGTTCAATAATATCCTCTTGGCTACCATGTCTTAATACTTTTCCTTACCTTAAAGTGATCCACTGCTGATAAAAATAATTTTAACCTGATTTTGCAATTGCCATTACTTTTTTTATTTGAGGAAAAGATAAACGGACCTACTACCTGTTCCAAATGGTTTACCTTCCAACTAAATTAGAAATTAAAATAAATAAAAACAGGGGTCAAATGACACAAAACCCAAATCCATGCCCAAATCCAAAATGGTATTTGACATTATCAAATAATTCACAACCCTTACTGCTACTAATCAGTTCTCCCACGGACCTTCTACGCGTGCAGGATTTGGAAAACATGCCTTAGAGAATCTTACCACAGTTGGAAACATTCTGAATCGCCCTCCTCTACCAAGGACATCCATGATCATACCAAAGACGCCTAACTCTACCAGATCAACCTGGGAACCATTTTCCCTGTGTGATATGATCAAGGCAATCTCTTACTTTCAACCATCCGGCTATTTCGCAGACCCTATCTCAGCTGCACTTATTAAAGTAATCAATTTAACAATTACTGGATGATCTTTTATAAAACTGCACTAGCCCTAGGAGAAATACAAAACTGGTAAAATGTTGACCACATATGATGAAAACTGATAATCATAAGTAAGAACTTTACAACCAATCTTTCCTTAGCTGGGTTATCATCACCAGAGAGCACAGGCATCAGTAGGTCCAGTGCCAGCATGCCTTGACTATGTCAGTGCACGCTACATCAGTCTTGCAAAGCACTTAATCATAAAAAGTCAGCAAATCCATAACGCTGCTGCTAGGCAATTTCTTAGTATGAATTGACAGCAGCACTTACTACTGGCCCCTAGATAATGCATGGCTACCTGGCACATGAAAAATCTATTTTAGAACTTTTTGCATCCACACTAGGCAATGAATATAATTGGGCTAGTCGAATTGTAGGCTCTACACCCAAAGCAGGTACTTTAGATCAAGAACGACAGCACCGTTCCTAATCATTCCCAATTTCAGAATGATATGCATACGTGGAAACCCCTTCTTAGTACAAATCTGAAAATAATGGAATATTCTACCCAAGAAAATACGATCAATTAGCAAACATCTAGAATTCAGAAAATCAATATAATTGAGACTGTTTCCTAAAATATAACTCAACTCACCTTAAGATCCATGAGATCTCAGGTCAGTACGTTGCATAAAGCAAATATTCAACCAGTGGGGTGATCTTGTCACGCCTAGATCTCAAATGGCTCCTGCTGGCTGTCTATCAGGGCCTGCCAGTGGAACTGGGCACTATCACTCTTTTCGAACATATTAAAACTTTAGTTGTATGGCTGTTCTTCGCCCAAATCAGTTCATCCAGATGCCTCTGCTTTTCCATGAAGCTAAACGAATGTGTGGGCAAAGTGCTGCTTCTCTTCCCATGTGGGTTCCAACTACATATCTCTATCATAACCTGCTCCATAGCAAAATTGCCTGTGGTGCATCCATGGTAAGAACGCTACCTTTGCTAAGTGTTCTGCAATAATTTACTGTGTGTGCCTAATAGCCCACCTCTAACACTGTAAGTTGTTATCTGCTGGACCTACTCTGCAGAAAGTAGTGTCTTTCTTATGCATTTGTTCCTACATCTCTAAAGTCTTTCTTTTATTTGCACAGCAGTCCTTATGTGAGACAGCATTTATTCCAGTTCAGCTGTACAAGATAGCCTGCTCAGTCAATTTAATTTGCTTAATACTATACTAATGTTATTCTAACAATCTTATATGAGTGACTCATTTAAATCAATGGTGGCCCAAAAAATGTCCCTGACAAGCGTGATCCATCCCAGATCATCAGTACAACCGCTGACTATGTAGTAGATTCCAATTTCGGTTAAATAAATGTACATTTCTCTTTTGTGGTTAACTGAAGATCTGGCATAGATCTGGCCCCTCTGAACTTACGTTGAATACCCTTGACTTCAAGAATGTTGGTACCAGCATGTTCTTCGATGCGCATGTGTACATGATCCTGGCTCAAAGGTGCGAGAATGTTACCCGTCCCCTTCCTCTTTTCCTTCACAATGTCCCAGCAATGCAAGGTATTGTCATGACAGCTTGGCCTAAAGCATCACTGTGATGAAGGGAGGACAGAGTATATTATAGCCAGGTAACCCAACCTCTTGCTTATCACCAGCAAGGGCTCAGGAAGGCCATGAACGTACAGCACTCAAGCATTTTATTGTTATATCTTAACATGAATGGTTTGATTTATTTCATTATGCTTGATCCGAATTAAGAATTTTCTTCATTACGAATGAAAATGTCTAGTTTAAATGGCTTTTCCCACATTCTTCGCTAAATTGCATTATTTCATAGCTTGATACAATGAGAGATCAGGATAGCCAACCAACTATCATCTCATCTCCCTTCTGGATGGAGCTGGCAAAGTGCTAGGGAAAGTCTTGTTAAATCATCTCCAGGGATGGGTAGATACCCATAACATCTTGACTGAAGTCCAAGCTGGCTTTCGGCCTTAAATACGGACCATCTACCAGGCTCTCAGTCTATATATGATTGCCTATAAATTTACAACATTTAGGAAGTCATCACTGTATCTTACATTTATAGATCTGAAAGCAGCTTTCGATCCAGTTGATAGAGAGACGTTATGGAGATCCCTGGTAGATTTAGGGGCAGAGTTAACTCTAGTATTGGCTATAAAGGCTCTCTGCACAAGTAACACAGCTAGAGTCAGGTACGGCCCAGGTGTGGAATGCACTGAATCAATCCTGGTATCCGATTTTCAGGGAACTTACAGTGAAGCAACCATGTGCAGAAGGCAGCTCTAGACCTCTGACAAATGGCAGGTGCGGTACTGACGTTTAGACATGAAGACAGTGTCAGGAGCATTCGTGTTATTCTGTAGATATACAAGCAAATGGCAGTGGTGGCTGCTCTCTATGGGGCAGAGCTCTGGAGGTACGCAAATGTGTGATTACTTAAAGTGGCCTGGATACAACCTTCTTAGAGCTCTGATGAGGTTGAGGCCAGGTACCTCCCAGCAGCACTTTGTGTGAAGTTAAAGTTTACTTCAATATCAGAAACTACAGCACTTAGGGCATCTCTCTATTAGGTTAGGTCGATAAGAAACCCCAAGGCAGCGGTATATTTAAAAACCCCAGAAGGAGCCATCTACAACAGTGAGTGCAGGAGCAACACATGGTCATCTCATGTGCAGAATAACCTAAGGGACCTGCATTTGGCATTCTTATGAGCAGCCCCCTGTAATGTTCGGCAGGATACCGCAGACGTAATCCAAGAATGGTACCATGTATATATCCAGGTGAAGAAGTCTCTGGAGTTGAGGCCGGGGTCTATTGAATACAATTATTTTAGTAACACCCATGGCTCCACCTACATTCAGTACTTACTTGTGTTATATCCTTAATTAAAGAGAACGTTGTATGTAAAGCTCAGGGTGGGTATCATGCCGAACAACGATTACCTTACTCGATTTTTCAGGTTCACCGTGGGATCTGAGTGCGGCAATTGTAGCTTTGGTGGGATAGATATCCCAATCCATTTCCTCTTGTTCTGTAGTAAATATGATTCTGTCCTGCAACTTTGGCTTCTCCCCATCCTCAAAGCTTATGAAGCAAGATGTGTTAAGTCAACAATGGCACTGTGCATTACGTCGTACAATATGTATTTGGTTAATTCAGTGGCGTCATTCGTTTGGATGGCGTGGCCTTTTCTGAGACAATTATCCACATTGCTAGGTATCAGTTCAGCCTGACACCTTAATAAGCTGGGCATATCATGTAATGGGCTGCTATCCCTGAGTCATACTATGTAAGTTATATACATTGTATGAGTGTTCAAGGAGATGGTTGGCTGTTTAGAATGGGACAGTAAATATCAACTAAGCGTTTTATTCCTCGCACTGGCACTTTCACATTTTATGAACTTGATGGCTGGTAGACTGGGAAGCATTGCTGTGTTTAATTGTGGGATTTGTTTTCATTTAAGTGTTCTATCCTCTGTACTTATATTTTAAGCATTTCATGAATTTGCTGTATGCTATGCAGTAACGCAATGTTGTGTTTAATTGTAAGTATGTTTTCCTACAGATCGCATTTCTAACATGTTCTTAAGAAATATCTACTGTATTTTTTGTGTTTTTACCTCCAGTTTTTATTTTTATATTGGCTAACAGCAGAAACAATAAACTGACTTTGGACTTTGACTTTAATACAATGGACTGTCTTTCCGCGATCTTCAAAATGTTGCTTTATCTGTCCAGCAAATATAACTATGTGCCTAGCTGAGGACATTCTTCTAGTGTTCATTGACTAAAGAACTGGTGAAAAAATAAACTCTACACAGACCGCATAGTCTGCAATAAAAAAAACTTTTCCTGTGACGATGTAAGGAGTAATAGTTTCCCATCACATATATGGGACCATATGCTGGAGTAACAAAATCTTGTACCTTACGACTAAAGGACCAATCATATGAAGATCTGACCATTATGGTGTGATGATGGAGCATAACAATGTTTATAAAATGAGGGACCCCAAAGGAGGGGCAACACACACATCGCTACACATTGCCTTCTATTTAACCTTTTGCATGGAGACCTATGCTTCTTGATGAGAACCATCCTATTGATCTGGATTACGTTGCTGACGCTGCTACCACTGGCAGACTCATTCAATTCTTCTTTGCCGAACAAGCATGAAATTTCTATGCCCCATGTTTTTGCCTTTTGTCAGTGACTTTGTTTGCTTAACTCTCTTGGGCTCCCTGTGAGCAACCAGATTTTGCCTTTCCCCTTTAGCTCATAATAATGGACTCGCCGTCGAGCACTTTAAACGTGATCCTTTTTGCCCTTTCCTTTAGAACCTTTTTTAATGCTGTCAAAGAAACAAACCATCCGTCTGCCTTCAATGGTGGTTGGAACCTGTAACTTCTATTTGATGTGAACTTTTAGAAACCATCCTTTGCCTTTGATGGTGTGATGGTGAGAAAATCTGTAACTTCTGATTCAAAAAGAGCTATTCTGTAAAAGAACCATCTTCTGCCTTTCAATGGTAGTTGGAATTTGTAACCTTTAAACCATGCTCTTTTGGATTTGAATCTCTGACTAATTGTGTAGTCTTATACTACAGAAATGCTTAAAGCGATACTTATATTAATTGATTTTGGATCATTAATGCATTAACCAATGTATCTAAAATTGACAGAGTCTGGTACTGTGTCCTTATGTCCTTTCTTTTAAACTGTGCTATTCAATATTGATTCTAGATGCGTAATAGAGAAAGTCATAGATTGTTTTCAGAACATCAAGTTCTGCTTCTTCTGCTCTGTGTAGCCACTGCAGAACTCTTAGTGTTTATGATCCTGGTTAGACTGAACTTCTTCTCTATGTTATGGTCATAAGAGTAGTGTATTTGAACCAGATTACGTACTTATGAGTTGGCTGCTAATTAGTGGTCCGCATTGGGTGGCCAACGTGAATCTGGATACCCTAATTCCCACCCCTCCTATTGGCAGAGAAAGATTCATCAGAGGACCATAGCCTCTGTAGTAGGGCACACTGATGAGAGGTTGACTGACCTTAAATGGTCCATTACAGATAAAGTAGTGAGTAAAAGCAGAAAAAGGCTTATGATGCAAAACGTGTATCAATTACATGACTTTCTTTGCTCTGCTGCAAAACAGACTGAAAAGAATAAGGTATTAAGAGGCAAAGAGGATGGTAGTCACTGGAGGTAGACCCGAGCTACCTTGAGGCCCCTCTACCTCACAGACCATACTAATGAAGTACTACGAGGCAGTAAATCTCTGCTGCAAAACTGGCTGAGGTTAGCAAGCATCTCATTGTATTTTTACGGTTTCCTTGAGAAAGGTGCCCTTGTTGACCTCCTGGTGTTTTTCAGATCCTGTCCCCTCTCCTGAAGGTTTAAGCTGGGCTATATCTGTGGCTCCTGAATGAGGGTTGCACATCAGCTCCAGGAACTTTGGCAGCGGGCAGCTATAAGTAAGTCTGTGTGCTCACAGGAAGGTGCAGATGGGCACAACTCACTTGCTTTCCGAGTCTCTCATCAAGGTGAGAATGACATGCTACTGGAAGATTTTACCAGTATTTGTGATGTTACAAGAACTGCAGCTCGGTTTTGAAGGAGGTTGCACTCCTTATGGATAGGAACACAATCTCTGGGCCAGACTGAGCCCTGTGCGGTCTGGGTGGGCGAGTGGCAGTGTATTTGCTGTTTTTATTAGTGATTACAGACATGCAATTTTTATCCCAACTGATTCAGTTGAATGTTTGCCATAGATTCTGGTAGATGGTCAGGCTGTGACACACTACTGTCTATATTGATTCTCTAGCTTGGGAGCACCTGCGTTGTTTGGAGTGCTCTTGCATCTGCGAGTGGGCGTGCATGTTCATCCACAGTTGCCTGTGTGGCTGGGTGTTGTACTTAATGGATTAAACTATTCACATTATATTGCAGTTCACACACACTTACACAGTGTACATAAACTTGACTGACTGTATATTCATTATAAACCAATTGAATCCAGTTTGTATTATGATGTAGTATATGTGGAATGTTTAGGTAATATTTCTATGATGTCATAGTATGTTCAAGACATTTGTTCCATTCTGAAGAGCTGATCATTTTGCCACCACTTGCGTGTGGGTCTCTTTGATATTTATATGGTAATAAAAACGTATTAACATCATTGGATGGTAATTCCAGTAATAGCAATTTGGCGATGAGTTGAAGCTGAGGTCCACAACAGAGAAAGTGTCAGAACTACTGAGGTGGAGAGAGGAGCTAACGGGAATGACTAAAAAAACGGAAAACCTGATGGGAGCATAGAAGCAGAGGCCAAAATACTTTGCAAGTATCACATGTCAATTTTAGAGCGTGTGGCTGATGCTTAAATGTTAATTAACATCGGCACAGTTACCGTTTGTTAACGGCCACTCGGCGAAGGGATCGGTTGGTTCAGCGTCATTCAGAATGCAGATGCAGGATACTCTTTACAGGTTAGTCCAGTGGCGGTGCGTCCATTGGGGGCGTTGGGGCGTTGCCCCACTAAGCTGGAACAGCCCCAACGCCCCCAATGGACGCAAACTCCTGCAAGGGCATTTACGTTCCAATCCAGCCTGAAAGTCCTTTTCAGTTTCACTGAGTGCGCGTCGCAGTCTGTGGGTGTGTGTGGCGGCGGGGCTGCCGCTGACGTGGAAATAGCGGCGCACAGCAGTCCAGCAGACAGCAGTGCGCAATGCGCATGTCAAGTTTTGGGCTCTATTCTGAAATCCTGGCCCGAACATGCACACACGTTTGTGTGTGGCACTTAGAAACTTTGACTACTACAGTGGTGACTGGGACCCGAGGGTGCGTCTCATAACGCAGCCCCCCGGGTCTCATTATGGGCAGGGACTAACCCTGCTCTTAAGCCAATCCTGGCGCTGCTGGCACAGTGGCGCTGGTAATGCAGCGCCAGGGTTGGCTGAGTCTATTCACCGCGGTCCGCGCTGCGCGCAGTGCAGCAGTCGAGTGAGTCATGGTGCGCCGTACATATGGTATGGCCAATCACACTGCGGCAATGTGAAGCCATGCAGTAGTGATTGGCCATTTCAGTCTCTCTCTACGCTGTCGGCGCACCAGGTCACCGCGCCAGTGCCTGCTGCCTGCCACACGACACACACGAGATGACACACACGAGGTGCGAGGAGTCACGGTCAGAGAGAGTCACGAGTCGGAGCGAGCACGACGAGCAGACGAGACACAGTGCAGCAGCCAGCAGCGAGTTTTGACTCTAGTATGTATCACTCACTATAATGTGGAGGCTTAAGCTTTTGTATTTTGTAATGTGTACACTGTACAGTACACCGTCACCGAGCCCTTCGTCTGAGGCCCAGTCCCTTACACATAAGAACCCCTCTCTCTCCTCACTTGCACTTACCCAGCACTCTAGCCAGCCGGCGGTCCATGCTCTGGCCTAAAAATGCTTTCTTCATACACCGGACTGCCCCAGCCCCTCCCGTCACAGCACGAAGATCCCTCCTTGCACCCAGGTTCGACTGTACAGTTCCAAGACAATTCCCCTCCTCACCCCGGCCCCCACCTCCACTCTTCAACTTATTCTCAATTAGGATCCAGGAATGTGCTCTTAAAAGTGCAGTCCACACCCTAGCAACAGGCAAAATAACAGCACCCTCGGTGAGCCCAGGCCAGGCAGGGCCAGTCCCTGCTCTGAGGTGCCTCCGGTAGGAGGTATCGACCAACTCATATGCACGACGGCTCCCATTTGGGGTATTTTTGCTTCATTCTGTTATCTTACACACTAGTCCCAATTTAAATTGAAAAAAATACACACAAAAGTAGTTATCTACAAGTGTTTCTATCCTCCAAAATACCTCTACAGAAAAATCTGACACTATCTTTTTCGGGCTGAAAATGCAATTTTTTAAAATGATTAGTTACTTTCCATCCTAAATATCAGAGCTTCCTTTCCATTTATATACCCTTTCGTCATTTTGACAGAATGAAATAAATCTGACTAACATAAAACCCTGCCCCCGGGCTCCGGGACAAGAGAACGGGGGTGTACGACTGCGACTCACCCTTTGGGGCAGACCTAGGGCAGATGGAGGGGTGGATGAGGCCCCCTTCCCCCCTCCAGTGGTGGTCGGACAGGGGCCTGTGTGTGTGGCACAAGGCTTATTAGGAAGAAGTGCGCTGCTAGCGTGGAGGAGTACAGACGGCACAGCGAGAGAGCATAACATCACACAACACACACTAAGTAGTATAACAGAAAGCTAATAAAATACGAGGAATGCTCCCAATCCTGCTGTCAAGTACGAAGCGAGGGGATGCGCCCAAGAGAAGGGGAGAGCAAACAGAGACAGATGGAGGGAAAGGGCGCAGAAAAAGACGTGGGAGGAAGAGTGTAATGAACCGCAAGAGGGAGAGAAGAGAACGGGGGAGGCAAAGGGGAGACAGGAAGTGAAAACAATAGTGACAACAGAGAAAAAGGGGACAACGGAGTAGAGATAAAAAAGGATGTAGAAAGGAATGGTGAAGCGGGGGGGCAAAAGAAGAGACAGGGGAGAGAAACGAGCGTATGAAGTGCAAAGGTGAGAGACTACAAGACAGAGAGGGGTGAGATGGGGTAGGACAAGGTCAATAAGATGAAGAGGAAGGAAGAAAGCAATTAAGAGGGAATAGAATGAGGAGCACGCGAGAGGAAGAGAGAAGAGATGCGAAGAGAGGGAAATGCTGTTATAGATGTAAATGCAGAGATGAGAGGAAGTGTGAACGAGCGAGGAAGGAAAGGGGCAAGGAATAAAATAAATAGAGAAGGAGGGGAGACAAGAAAATGGAAATACGATGGAACGGAGGGAAACTGGAAAGGAAGGGAGTAAGAAAATAAGGCAAGAAAGGAGAAGGGCAGAGAGAAGCAAACAAAGATCAGAGGAAGGGCTCAAAGAAAGTAAAGTAAAAAGTGGACAGGGGGAGCTTGATGGCGAGACAGCTGGAAATTTGCTTGAAAATGCACCATTTTTCCACTCTTTTTTCAAAATTTTCTCGGGGGGAGAACCCCCCGAAACCCCCTTAGGTTGTTCGGGCGCACTCGCTATGCTCGCTCGCAATGCTGAAGTATGACAAACATTTTACGCCTCACCACTTTCAAATGTCACCGTCCGCCACTGGGTTAGTCAGTGAACGTTGTAGCTAAAAATGCATAACACATTAGCGCATCATACGCAATGTGAGCATAACATGCCCCAATTTTGATTTGGGCTGCATTTTCTAGTCTTCGGATGTGCTAAATATGACTGTAATGTAAGCGTGACTGACTTCGAAACGGAGAGGAAAGTGGATTACAACGAAGAGTGGCAGTGAGCATTCTTTGGTGAATTACATCGTAATGCAGTGGCGAGGCTATATATACAGTATAAGGCATGACAGTTTCACACACGGCATTGTTTAATTTCGCTGTCTTAATTTAAGCATCTATTTTGTCTGGCCTGTGGTAATTTTTCAAGCAATCATTAACTATAAATACATGGTGAGAAACAAAATATACAACAATAGTTTCAGGAACAAGTGTGTGAAAGAAGGATTTGCAGATTAGTTCCTTATTTTTCATGTATTTTTCAAAAGAAAAGTATAATATTAAAGAATTTAAAAACACCATGGCTCACAGCAATTCAATTAGTCAACCAGCATTGTTCTTAAATGAATCAGGTAAACCTCATATGCGATAGAAGAACTGACACAGATCATTTGAAAGTTACTTGGTGGCAATAGATGGGAAGCTATATAATCCAGAAAGGAAAAAAGCTTTAATGTTTGGGTTACTTGGTAATGTAGGTCAAGACATTCTTGACAATTTACCAGAGTATGAAAATGTATCAGGTTAATTCATACCTTTGGATGAATATCAAGAAGCAGTAAAGTGCATGGGGAAACAATTTATATGATGGTAGAAAGACATCGTTTTTGTATGCGAAAACAGTTGGAACAGGAAGATATAGAAGTGTATATCGCAGCATTGAGAGTAGTAGCATCCAGTTGTGAATTCAATGAAATGGTTGATACTTACATCAGAGATCAAGTTGTTTTCCACTGTCACTCTAAAAAAATAAAAGAAAAACTATTAGCATGCAGAAATTCAACATTGCAAGAAGATATTGACATTGCCAAAGGCATTGAGTGATCTTTGATTTCATCCAAAGCTTTGGCTTCTGATAGTGTGCAATTGTTTAATGTGTTTCCTTTACAAGAGAAGAAGAAATATGAAAGTAACAAGTTTAGAGGTAACAGAATAATGAAAACAAAACTTTTATTTGTTACAGTTGTGGTTCAAAAAAGAATATGGCATATTTTTCAGGATGTCCAGCTGTTGGCAAAAGATGTAGTAAGTGTTTTAACTTTGGACATTTTGCTTTTGTTTGTAAAACTGTTCAAAGTGAAACTGTAACTAAAGTTAATGTAAATGCTTTAGATGAGTTTGATAAGGAAATGTGCTCCAACATTGTACTCACTGTGGAAGATACTTCAGGAACATTTAGAGCACCGCTGAGAGTGGTGTGTATTGGAAATGTTGAATTAAGCGTTAGGGCAGATTCAAGGTCACCTATAACCTTTATTGCTGATCAAACATATCATACGTTTTGGTAACAGGTCAAATTACAAAAAACAGATGTAAATCCAAAAGAGTTTGGAGAATTTGATATTACTATGTTAGGGTTTTTTGAGGATACGATAAGTTTTAAAGGAAGAAAGATCACAACAAAAATGTATGTAGCAGAAAGGTGCAGGAGCATAGTAGGGTGGAAGGATCTTGGAAGACTTGGAATAAGTCTCAAACCAGGTTCACCTGAACCCATTGTTCTTGGTGCAATACCTGTGTCTTATGTAAGGGAAAAAGTAGCTCTAACTTTTGAAAGTGTGTTACATAAAAACAAGGAGGTCTTTGTGGATCATATTGGATGCGTAAAGGGGTTTGAACATACAATTAAGATAAAACATATGGCAATACCTGTCAAACACAAAATCAGACCAGCACCTCTATCAGTAAGGAGTGAGTTGAAAATGTTATTAGATAAACTATGCAGTGAAGGGGTTATTCAACCTACTGACTCGTCTGAATGGGATTCTGCAGTTGTAGATACATAAACAAAATCAGGACAAATTAGGCTATGTGCTGACTTTAGATCTGTTAATAAAAAAACATGGGGGTGAGGAAAGGTGAGAGGGGAAAATGTTCATGTTATAAGTGTTCATTGGGAGATGTTTATGGCTAAGATAAAACGAAAGCGTGTTGCAAATATATACTGATGTGATATATCGAGGAGACTGTAGTACTTCAATGTATAGTATTAAACCGTAAAGATGCACATGATAAAGCTAAAAGATGTAATGTGAAGCAATGCTATCAATAAAAACAGTTTTTAAAAAAACATAATCGTGGACTGCCATTCCCTACTCAAAATTCAGAAAATGCTGGCTGGAAACCGTGGTTCTAAGTTTTTTTCGTAGATAGATCTCAAGTCAGCATATCACCAAGTGAAACTATCAGAAGAGTCAAAAGATTATATAATGTTTGTAATGCCTTTTGGAGCTTACAGATATGGGAGGTTACCTTTGGGCTAGCCTTTGCAGCAAGCATTTTTCAGAAATAATTGATATAACCTTCAAAGATGTAAAAGGTGTGGAAACATTTCAGGACGACATATTTGGACAAGTAGAAACCATACAGGAAAATAATGTATTTTTAAATATTGTTTAATCGATGTTAAGCAAAAGAGATATGACTGTCTCAAAATCTAAGTGTACATTTTTACAAAATAAGATTGAATATTTAGGGCACATGTTAACTGCAAAACCAAAAGAAGATTTAGTCAAGGCAATAAGAGAAGCACCCAAACCAAATGATAGAGAAGCACTCAAATCATATATGGGGTTCAGTGAGTACTATTTACGGTTTATTTTAGGATATGCAGATAGAGTAGAACCAATGAGGGAATTGTTGAGAAAAGGGGCAAAGTTTGAATAGAGTAAAGATCAGGAGAATGCTTATCAAGAAACTAAAAATGATATTGTAGCAGCACCTGCCTTGCATCCATATGATTCAAATGGCAAACATATAATTACTGTGGATGCTAGACCAGTAGGCATTGGAGCAGTATTTACTAAAAATATGTGGACCGGAACACATAGTGCGTTCATTGCTAGGAGATTGAAGAATCCCGAACGTTTCTACAGTACCATTGAAAGAGAAACTCTATCAGGTGTATGGGCTGTAGAAAAACTAAAGATGTATCTGTGGGGAAAAGAATTTCAGTTAGTAACAGATCATAAGCCACTTATTTGCATGTTGGATGGATGTGGGAGGGGTAATGGTAAAGCATTGTCCAGATTAGTCAGATTGATTGCAGTCGTATTATCCAGAATCCAACATTATACCCCAAATCGCCATCTCAGATTTGCCCTTCAGATTCTACTCATGGTACCAAGAAGCAAAACAAAGAGGCTAGGAGGGCCTAGCTTCTCTGCATTGGCACCTGTCACTTGAAATACTCTTCATAGAGACATGAGATCATCTGCCAATTATATGGGCTTTAGAAAACTTTTGAAAACCTGTTTTTTCAGCCTATGATTAATTAATTTTGACTGATGGCTGCTGCCTTTATTACATTAACGCCAAGGGACCTAATGGTGCATGAGTGCTCCATAAATTCCCTGTAACATAACAGAACATAACAAAACTTAGTCCATAAGGGACACCCAGGTACTACTGTTATAAAGAAACGTTTGCGAAGTTATTACTGGTGGCCAGGTATGGATTCTGATGTAAAAAATACTTGTAGTTAATTTTGTACCATGTTTGAGAGCTGACAAACATTGGGAAACTTGCACAAATTATATGCATTTTGTACACATTGCAAAGAACCGTGGACCAAGGTTGCCATCAATCTTCCAGGTCCATTCAATATTTTGGAGTCTAATTGTAAATATCTGGTGGTACTACACTTAATGGATTCATTAATTCCCAACATCACTACAGGGGTAGTAATAGAATCTTTACAGACGATTTTTGCAATATAAGGTTTACCTAGCATATTCGTTTCTGATAATGAGACACAACTTGGGTCTAGTAAAATGACAATTTCTTAAGACAACTTGTATTTAAACAAGAGAAACACCCTTATACAGTCCATCTTCTAATGGTCAAGTAGAATGTGAAAATCGACTTTTAAAGGATGGAGTACCGTTAGCTGTGGCGTTCCATTTATCAGTACATGAGTCAATACGTGACAAAGTGTACAGTCATAATAATAATGTCAATGTAATAACTGGGTTCTCCCCATTTTATTTGATGAGAGGAAGGAAACAAAATACTGTACTCATGCCGAAATTTAGAAAACTATAAAATTCAAAGTGTAGTAATCATGATGATCGTGAATTAAATATTCAACAACAACATTTTAGAAAAACAGAAGATGGCAAACTGAACTAAAAAACAAAGTAGTTGAGATAGGGGGTCGGGTTATTATAAAAAAAAAACTGTGAAAGTACAGAAAGGAGAATCTGTATTTACCTCACCTTTTCAAGTTATGAAAGTTTAAAATAGTGCAGACTTGTTAAAGGATAAGGGATGGTGGAGTAAGAGTGACATTCTGAAATTGAAACCTGGACAAGAAAGAACTCTAATGGATAAAGAAGTCAGTATGTTACATCTTCCATCCGTTTTCTCCTGCCTTTCCTTCTGCTCCCTTCCTTTCCCTCGTGCACTGTCTCATTCTTGGAACATGGAACCATGTACCTGGGCTGTACGACTTTGGTTCCATGTTCCAGAGCCACTGCACGGCAGTTACTGCCTCTACCTTGCTTTGTACTGATGTACTGTGCCGCTTCACCAATAAACATATTTCTACTTACCTTCCTGGAGTTCCTCGTCTTTTCACAGTAATTTCAGCGGAAGGGATTACTCTTGTTGGTACTTTACTGAACATGGTGAAATAGATAGTCTTACTGGTGGTATGTTAAATGAAGAATATACAAATGAGAAAAGGAGCGATACAATTGTAGATGATTATTATAGTGGTATTTGTGACAACCACAACTTAGACAAGAGTGTACTTTTACCTACTGAACCAAATGTTTCTTCACATAATGCCAACGAAAACAAAGTTTTATATTCTGGCAGGATGTCAAAATTACCAAGGAAAAGTGATGATTTATTCTATATTTATAGTTTTGTTTTATAAAAGAAGGGGAATGTTGTACATAATTAAACTGTTAACATTATGTTACAGTTGTTACAGTTCACCCACAATTGCACAGTGCACATAAACTTGACTGACTGTGTATTCATTATAAACCAATTCAATGCACTTTGTATTATGATGCAGTAGTATATGTGGAATGTTTAGGTAATATTTATATGATGTCATAGAACGTTAAAGTTAGACAAGGTTTTGCAGTTACCTGCATGTGGGCCTTAGTGATATTTATATGTTAATGAAAACTTATTATCATTGGATGGTAATACCTGCCATAACACTGGGTCTATCCATATCCTAGTTTACCAAATAAATACTGCAATGTCCGACTACCGTTCCAGTTTTTAACTCTTGAAAACAGTTCCAGTGACTATACACGAAGCGAGACTAGTTGTACGACTTACTCAGTAAACAATAAGCTTTAGCATATAAAGACACTTTTTAAAAGTATTAGGGGGCATATTATCAAGCCAGGCGATAAAATTATCGAGAAAACTGCCGCTAAAACGGCGATAATGGGCTTGATAATATGCTCTATGGAATTCCAATTGAAGCCCATGTTAGACGCCCTTCACATCTCACATGGGCTTCAATTGGAATCCCATAGAGCATATTATCAAGCCCATTATCGCCGTTTAAGCGGCAGTTTTCTGCCGCTAAAGCGGCGATAATTTTATCGCCTGGCTTGATAATATGCCCCTTAGTACTCAAAATATGCCCGAACATTCCACACCTGCACACTTTGGCGCACTAAAAAAAAATGTTTCACATGATGCACTTCATGTAACCTACAAAGGACGCCACCTGTAAATAAACATAAACAATACCCACTGGGTCGCCCCATTATTGTTAATGCATGTAAATAAACAACAGTTACAGTACTTTAATAGCTGAGCTTTTTCCAAAGTAACACCTCTTCTCTTGGCCTCACAGTCAAGAATTATAAATCATTAAAAAAGTATCTCCCATTTCTTTTTTCGGTGTGGCGACATACTTTCTCCTTTAAGGCACGAGAGCAGGCCGGTGCACGCGGGTAGAATGTGAAGTAGAATGTGAGGGTTGCATTACGTTGGAAGTGGAGACGGTTACTGGGGAAGCCGGTCGAGGCACAGCACCTGCTGCTCTTTCCGTGCCAGCATTAAACAATAAAGTACTTTTACTACTCATCCTGTGAGTGAGGAGATCAGGTTTACAAGAGAAGGGCTTTCTTGGGAACTATGTTCTAGAAGCCCAATATCTCTGCCTGGAGCTTTACAAACAAAACACCACTCGTTAGTCAGCATGAATGTAAATATAAACACTGTTATGATCATTTCTCTGTACATTTTCTGTCATAGCTGCGGAATATTCTACATTATTCACAAATGACTTGTAATTTATGAACGTTTTGAGATACGTAATTTATTTTGCCCAATTTCTCCATCTTTTCTTTTTTTTTCTCCAGCTACTTCTCTCCATTTTGCGCTCTTTGTGGTCACTCTCGGTATGTCACCTGTCTCGTATCATTCCTTTTTCTCTACCTCCCACGCCCCTTTCCAATCGAGCTCGCTCTTTCTTTCGCTCCTGAAACTAGATCCCCCCCTTTCCATGTCACTCAATTCTCGTCGCCTCTCTCTCTCTTCTGAAAGTAGTTCTATCTCCCTGTCTTTGTGCTTCCTGAATCATGCATTTCTTTTAATGTTTTTTTTTTTAAATTTTCCCTCTCTTGCTAACAGTACAAATACGTTTCTTCATTTAAGATTTTTCATATTGCACCAGAGAATCACCGCCATAAAAATGTGCTGGTGTTTGTTCCTTGTCTGATCTCATTTTCTGTAGGCGTAGAACAACTGGCAGGTTGTCAGTTCAGCTTGAAGGTTGAGACGAAAGTGCTAAATTGTAGAACACATGAATAAAACTTGCTTTATACCTTAGTATGTTTTCCAGGCATGTGAGGGGGTAATTGGTTAGCAGAAGCACCCATTTTCTCATATCTGGTTTAACAGTTATCTAAATTTCATAACCTAATGATGCAAAAACATGCTCTAAGAACATATTGGGCAATGTCATGTCTATGGGGCAACTTTTAGGGGCAAATTTACAAGGAAGTGGTGGAGTTAGCTTCCATAGCTTAATGCCGCGCTCCGCCACTTCTGAAATGCAGGGCTGCACCGTATTTACAAGAATACGTTGCAGCCTTGCATTTCCCCCTGTTCTACCGCTAATTTAGCTGCCTAGCGCCAATGCAGGCACCCTTGCACCTTAGTGCAAGGGTGCCTGCCTTGAGGTGAATGATTGTTTATGTGCAGGAAGGTGTCTCCTTCCTGCACATAGACACTCTGAAATGGTGTCCTAAAACTTCTATGTGTGCTGCTTAATGCAGCACACATAGAAGTGGCGACAAGTTTATATATTTTTTTAAATGATTGTTCATGTGCAGCAATAGCCTTCCTGCACATAAACAATCAATGGTGTTTTGCTCGTTCTACGTGCGCCTCAGAACGCAGCACACACGGAAACAGCAAAAACGAGGAGAAGTTGAACATTTCTCTTCATTGCGCCAGGTTAAAACCAGGTTTTCACTGGTCTTAATTTTGGCATGGCCCCATATTTACGCCACCCTTGTAAATATGGGGCAGCGTCAAAATCAATGGGTGTTGGGGTGGAACGGCCACTACATCACCCATTGCCCGCCCCTTTCATGCTAAGTATAGCGTGAAAGGATGCCTTATTCCCCGGCGTTAAGCCACTTTAAGTGGCTTAACGCCGCCTTGTGAATAAGGCGAAGCCTCTATCACCACCACAACGCCGAGAAAAGTGACGTTGTGGTGGCAATAGGGGCTTGTAAATATGTCCCTTAGAATCTCGAATCTCAGAGCTGAAGTTTGCATGTTTTGGGCACACACCAGCTTTTAATGGGCACTAAAGGCAATGAAGGCAGACTAGACCACCTGTTCCCACATCCCAAATCAAAGGCGGATATAGTGCAAAGTTTCAATTTTGTCTGAAGACTCTCCAAAGCCTTTCTAAGGTTAAAGACATCCAGGAATAAAAACGATTGTAAGCAGAGTCTAATTACCCTAAATACACTGGTAAGAAAGTAACAAGCTTTGACAAGGCCAATAGGTCGTGCTTGAAAGGCCTACTGTATTATATTGCTGCATTTATATAGCGCTTACTAAATCTGTGTGGGGCCAAGAAGTGCTTGCCTACATGCAGTTGCATGCTTGCACCTTGTAGGATGTGCTTTGACTTGTCTACATGAGTAGCACACTACACTGTGTAGGGGGTTTGGTTGGAAGGATGTTGTCTTTATTGTGATTCAAAGTGGGAAGTAGTCTCATGTCATATGTAATGACTACCGAGGTCCAGCTATCATTTTATGGGATACAGCGCATAGCAGTGTTTTAGATGATTGTTCATTTTGAGAAACTCTGGAGATCCCTTTATGATCATTCTTATGTTATAGTCTTCTTAGCTGATACTCCACCAGATTGTCCAATCTGAGATTTTATGTATACTTGTGGTCCTGCACCGGCCTGGGTGGCGGGAGAGAGAAGTGGAGAGATCTGTTGGGATGGCCATTTTTTTGATCACCCCATATCTGAGTGTCTTTGTGAGATCTAAAGAAGCTGTCAGACGGTACATTTCTATGGCACCTTCAGTGGTGGATTATCATAAAGTCTGCCGAATTGTCCAGCACTATATGACAGATCTCTTCAGCTTTTCCATTTCTGTTCATTTGGTGATGTTTGTTTTTTTGGCTATACAGTGCTGGTGTTGGACAAAGCAAGCAAGTATGTCTTATATGAATTTAAGAGGTCTATGTTACAATTTGCTGCGGACCACTGAGTATTATGGTGATAGTTTTATTATGAGCCACTACTGTTATATATGCAAGTACATAACTATATAATGCCACAGAGAACTATAGGTCAGCTCTTCTTAGCTTACTTGCATAGCAAAAGCATTTTGCTGATTAAGTTGTTTTTAGTACTTGGGTTGTAATCTGAGGATTGCCCTTTGGGGTGTGACTGTTTTCTTGGCTCAGTTACTGCAGTGTGTTTGGTGCATTTATCTAAGAAATAGCCATGTTTTCAACTGTCTTCGAATGTGTATATGCTCCTGGGTGCTTCCAATGTTGGCTGCTAGTGAGTTCCATAGCTTAGCAGCTTGTAATGAGAAAGCATTGCCTCTTACAAATTCCTTACGGTACGGTTGTATGATAAGTGGTGCAAGCCTGGAGCTCTGTGTTCTGTTTGGTTTGTATTGCTTGAATTTAACTTTTAGGTATAGGAGTTATTTTTCTTGAGAGCCTCTGTGGACACTGCAGAGTGCCTTGAACATCACCCTTCTTGCTAAAGGTAGCTAGTGAATCAATTGCAGGACTGGGATCATGCGTTCTCTTGGGTGAAGGAAGAGAAGAAGTCTTGTTGCAGCATTTTGGATGACTTGTATTTTGCGTATGATAAATGCGGGTTCACCAAGGTATCGTCCGTTGCAGTTTATGATGGCATGCAAGGTATGGAAAGATGCGGCATAGGTTTTTGATTGTGTAGAAGGCACTGTTTGTGACATTGGTAATGATCCACGGTAAGTGTTTTAATAATAGTTTAACTTTTAGAACTTCCGCTACTTCCTCATGTACCCATTAAACTGTATTGGGCCTTTTCAGCTAAACGGATAAAAGCATTACCCTTACCACAGAGGCGAATGGTCCTCTGATGGATCTTTCTCTGTCGATAGGAGGGGTGGGAATTAGGGTATCCAAATCCACAAAGTCAGCCACACAATGAGGACCATTAATTGGTGACCAACTCAGAAGTTCAAGATCAGGTTCAAATACACCACTCTCGGGACCATAATTTAGAAATAATGGATCGCAATGGAAGACCCAACCTCCTAAAGAGGTTTAGTCTAACCAGAATTATTCACACTAAAAGTCTGCCACAGCAACACAGAATTAAAGAAGCAGAACTTGATACACTGAAATGATCTGTTGATTCTCCCTACAACGCATTTTAAACTAAACAGGAAAATGTCACAATTCAATGAAAAAGCATCAGGACACAATAATAGATTCAGACAATTTATTTAATATATTAATGATCCTAAATCAATACAAATAAGAAATCTTTTAAGCATTTCTGACAGGAACATCACAGCATGTAGTACAAGACTACACATTTAGATAAAGTCAAATCTCAAAAAGATGGTTTATAATTCAGACATCAGATTCAAATTACAGATTCCTGCCACCATCGAAGGCAGAAGGACAGTTCTTTTCTCTAACAGCAACTAAAGGTTTTAAAGCAAATAGGTAAAAGGATATCACGTTAAAGTCTTCTGAGGGAGAGTCCTTAAGCATTGGCAAAAGGGGGAAAATAAGGCAAAATCAAATATTTCAGCAAAGAAGGATTCCAGATCAACTGCTTAAAAGCCACTGTATTGGCATAAAGACCGGCCAAAAATATATCATAAAATAGTCTATAAAATCATAGGGAAAAATCGTTCGTCCATGGCTCTCCCATGGAAAGGAAAAAGTATGGCTTTTCCCCTCCCTTGGAGCCTATTCTTTTATAGGCTCTATGAGGCATATGTATGAAGAAACAGTTTTGCGAGTCCTTATTCGCAAATTTTAGAGATTCGCTATTAAGGACTCCCAAAAGGGAATGTATGTAGGTTTTGCAATAATAATTGCGATTCCTACATATTCCTTAATTGTGAATCACAAATTGCAAATCGCAATTAAGGAATACCTTCCCATTCATTCCTATGGGCCCAGAGGCACATAGGAATGAATGGTCAGACATTCACAATTTGCGAGTACCCATTAGGTACTCGCAAATTGCGAATGCAATTTCAAAGGTGCAAGGGTGTGAAAAGGACACCCTGGGTCACCCCTGAAATAAGCATGTGTGCACATGTTGCGCACATACATGCCCTACGGACATGCATGTGCGCTACATGGCACTTTGAAAAATGCAAAAAAATGCATTTTTCAACGAAATCGCAAATTACCACCAATTTGAAGTTGGTGGTAATTTGAGATTTCTTAAGGCAAAATCGCACAACTTGGGTGCTTCCAGAATTGCATTTAAGGAATCGCAATTTGTGATTCCTGAAATGCATTCGCAAAATAGGGAATCACAAATTTTGCGATTCCCTATTTTGCGAGGGCCTTTTGGGATGATACATCCCAAAAGGCTTTTTCCCGTTCGCAAAAGGCACGATTCTGAGAATCGGCCCGTTTGCAAACGGAAAAAAGGCTTCATACATATGCCTCTATGACACTAAAGATGAGGTAGGAATACTCCTCAGTGGTCAGTCCGTGGCATGCTTAGTTTACGCATGCCACCACTAAATACATTTAGTTATTTATGCATGTTTTCCCATACACCTAATGAGAAAGAGTCGGCTTTCCAGGACTCCTAGGTTAGTCAACGGTAAAAATGATACGTTGTAGCGGTCAATGGCACTGAGTTAGAGTTCAAGTTCCCATCAGACTAATTCACAGTGAATTCTGATGTAATGTCCTTAGAACATGAGAAGATACATGTACGTAACAAATAAAGCAGCATTTGCAGACATGCCAAAGGCCTATTGTATTTAGCTAAGGGAAAAATACAGCTTAAGAAAGAACACATTTAAAAGGCTTTAAAATATATATGTCAGCTTTCAATTAATTAAATTTAATTAGAATCAAATATAAGGCGTTAAGTCATACATTTATAATACGGGTAAAATAGTAATGCTTCTCCAATGTGTTATTACACAAAACTGATAAACGTTAGCTATGGTCTACTGCCACAATTTCTTCAACATCGATACTTGTAAATTATTCTTAAAAATCATTTTACTAATTTCGTTTTTTTTCTTTAATTGTTATGGTCTCTACTAGCACAATTATGAGTTTCAGTTTCCGAACTAATTTTATCACATAGTTGCACCATGTTCTAGTTCATAATACATTTCAATGAAAGGCAATAGGAAAGCTAGGCTAGGTGGAGAAGTGTGGCTCAATGGTTAGAGTGGCAGACCTCGATGCAGAGCACTGGTCCGGGACCAGGGTTCAATTCCCGACGCGGCAGGGTCTCGGGCTATAAATTCCGCGGACCGGATATTCTCACATCAGTGCCTATTCTAATCATGGGTCCCACGCTGCAACTCTGGGCAATAGCTTGCTTAGTCTCCACAACGGCCCTAACAGCGCTGGGATGCCTGGCTTCACCATGGGGGTGCCCAGGAGTGGACACTTCACACGGATAGCCAGGAAGGGTTCCTACAGCGGTATGAGTACAGCGCGGAGATACCCCCAGGGGTGATTCGGCGCTATATAAGCACATACACATTTACATAACGTTAGAACCATTAGTCTCATCAGTAAATGAATAACAAAACATAATTCAATAAGAAATCTTGTTACAAAAACCTACTAGTAAATGTTATAACCATTTAATAATGACTTTCTCACGCTCTAATACTCTTCAAGCACGCTTTTACATTTGTCGCAATTTGCTGTGTCTCCTTATTTAACGCGTGCAGTGTGTGCGTTCAGTTTACAGTGTCTAGTTGTAGTGGTCTTGTGGGCTATCCATTTGTCATCTGCATAGTTGGAACAGCTGAGGTTGTATGATTTACTCAGATTTGGTAAGGGATTTGGTAGGTTTTGAATAATAGGAACCTCTTAGTAACGTCAGGGTGTTGAGTGTGAAGAGGTGATGTGAAAGGTGGTAGGTAGACTTCACTTTGTCTGTCTGTGAGATAAGAAGCAATTTAGCATTTTAGAGCATTTTCATGGATTCTGAGATTGTGGAGTCTTTGTTGTAGTGTGTGGTAGTAGACAGAGTCAAATGCATTTGATAAATCCAGCCACAACAAGGCAGCTACTCTGCTCTTGTCCACTGTGAGTTTTAGATCATCCCAGGTAGCTATGATGTCTGACTCTGTGCATCTGCTTGGTCAAAAGCCAGACTGTTGGTCTGACATTAAGCCATAGTGTTCTATAAAGTTAGACGGTTGAGTAAACACAGCTCTCTCAAAAGGTTTTCCGAAGAATAGTCCATTTGATATGGGACTTTAGTTTCCTGGGATGGATGAATCAACATTTTTATCTTAGAGGACAGAGCTAATGTAGGAGGTTTTCAGCTCTGATGAGAATGTACCTAGCTCCAGGGACTTTTTTAGTAAGCATGCAAGCACCTCCCCTGCAAAGATGGAGCGAAGGATATCTTTAAAGAGTTTTGGCAGTGCTTGGTCTGAATGGCATTTTGATGGTCTGGCTGTAATAATAATTTCAAGCAAATCTTTTTTTTATGATAGGGTATTGAACCTATATATTGAAGGATGGTTATTGTTGTCCCTTTCTCTGGTGTTTAAGTCAGGTGTTGTTGTAGTGTTGTCCACGCTATCAGTAAGGTGAATTTAAATTTTTAAAATGTTTGAGAATAATTAATTGGAGATTTTGTCACATAATTCAGTTTACGTTAATTATCGATCTACAATTGAAACCTGGTCAAAGTAACTTTCTCCTAGGCATTAAACAAGATGAGACAAGAGAAACATCAAAGAATCAGCTAACAACATTCATGCTAGAGGCCATACAAACTGTGACAGGGAGTGGGTAAACACAGTGACCACAGCTGTCATTATCTGACATCAAATACTATGGTACCATAGTACATGTTTAAAATTAATGACAATTTAACCTGCTTCCGAATAAGGATGTAAATAACCTGCACTGTAATGGGCCTTTCTGGGAAACTTCCAAAAACGTTGTAAATTTGAAGGCTCTGTTCATAAACCACTAAAGGAACCTTACGTTTGGAAAGGCGTGGATTATGGAGGGGAAGTTTCAAATTGTGAGTGAAATGTGTAGCAATATGTACTGTAGAAATGTAACCTGAATAACCATCTGAGGGTAAAAGTTCACAAAACAACAATCCAGAGAGTGAAGTCTATGGCTGAACTAGTCAGAAACCAAGTGTCCTTTGAAAATATCTGACATTTACTGCCTGTCCCACCACGTGTTGAATGAAGTTAAGGAGCAGGGGAGCCCCAGACTCTGAACCACTGTAATGTTGATCACACAGCAGGAGGGATAGGAGGTAACTTGAAAGAATAAGTCCTGTTCATGGCATTCCAGCGTGAGGAAAGGTAGCCAACACGGTGATCAGTGAGACATTTAGACATGTGTAAGGTACCTCAGTCACAGTAAAATAAAAGTGCTTTTTTGCTGTACAGCCTTAAAAGCTTACTGTAAAACAAAGTATGCATGTGGTTCTAAAAATTGCATCTTCATATGGTGCAGAAAGCATGTTTCTGAAGCAAGCACTGTAAAGGGCAATATCTGCATCCACGTCTGCCTGGCGGGAGGATAAGGTCAGATCTTACATTCCAGGGTTAGAAGTGAAGGAAACTAACAGAGGAAGAAGGAGGGGGAGCCTGCTCTATCCGTAAGCCATGAATCCAACCTGGGACAGGATATAGACAAAGAATCAATGGTACCCAAAATTATGAGATCTGCTCAGGACTGTACCATTCTCCCGGATGCATCCGATCTTGGTCAAACCTAATCTGCATCAAATGCGGCTATTTTCTTTACTAATTACAATAACATTTCACAAGCCTATGTCAATGCTAAATAAGTAAACAATGACATGGAGCATGGGGTCCACAAATTCACAAAGTGCTTGAGAGCAGCTTGGAGGTGGGGGGGAGAGAAGCAAACAAGGGAGATATCTGGAAATCGCATGCATTCTATTGAAGTGCTTCACAAAATGAGCAAAAGAGTTCCTGAAAAGCGAGCGCTCATGAAAGAATAGAAGGAGCCCATCAAGGAGGTGGTAAGTGGGCTATGCTCCATGGGAGGGGCATGGTAAATTGTCTCAAACAAAAGAGCAGGCAAATAGCGAGTGCTGAAACACAAAGCCAATGGTAATCAATGGGTAGGATGCTTTCCTGGGTGCGCTTTCAGTATGTCTCCAATATGTCTTTGCAACCAGACAGCTTCAATGCCTAGTAGGGTTCAACCTAGAAAAGAAGCAATGTTGTGGCAATATGATTTTAAGTGAAGAGGCAATACTTTGCGTCAATAAAATCATGACTGTGTTTCTGATTTGCCACATGGGTAAGGACACGAATTAGTGTGCTATGAGCATTGTCTATGATCTTTTAGTACTCTGTCTCACACGAGTATGGATGATTGACTACTTGCCCGTCATTCTCATTCTCATTTCCATCAACAGAAATATACAGCTAAAAGTTATACCTTGAGGAACTGATTCCATTTTTAATGTTCGTCACTAGGTAACACTCTGCCTTCATGGACTTAAAAGTTTGTGGCTCTTGAAAAGAAAGACTAATTGCATATTCCCTGCCTCCCTATCACCCCGGCGCCCGTGGAGACAAAACAGCCTGGTGAAGGCGGCTTAGTAAGGCAGGAGGGGTGGTGCAGCATTGGACCGCCACCCTCCACTCAACAGCCAATTACACAGCAGGTTTAGCGTAAAGTCATCATCACTCTTTCATTATTTTCTGTTGCCAGACTTTATATTTTAGTAATTTAGGTCTCTGTGGTGTTGAATAGGCTCTCAAAAATATAGATGAGCTATTCCTTACCCTCTTGGGTGTTTATAGCAGCTATAAATAGGCTTTTAGTTCTAAACGTAGGGTGCTGGCTGTTCTTAATCGGAGGCACTGATAAGGGTGGTTTTGACTCGAGCTCTTAAATTAAGCTTTCTATTTTACCCACCTTGGATGTCTAGATGGCTAAAATAAACTACTAGTTTAATGATAAAGGTTCGTGTCAGTCTGCGGTTTAATAAATTACATTGGAACAAGCAGATTTAAAACCATGAAAGAGAGCGAAGGTCAAAAGGGATGATCAATGTTGGCAGTGATCAACTATCTCATCAAGACCTTTTAGACAGGTACAGACAACGTTGACCTACTTTCATCTGGTGACACCAACTAATGCCCTGGAGGTACCAGTTGTCAGTGTTCCTTTAGTGTGGCGGATTTCCTTCAGTTTAAGGGGGCAGTGGTGGCTTACATCATTTCTAAACAGCCTATGGAGAGTAGAGTGTGGTGACTTTTAATAACATTGAAACTGTTGGTGGGTGAGTAGGAAATATGCCTCAGGAGTGGTTGATTGCAGAAACCTGAATTGTGACATTACGTTGGTAGAAGCGAATCCCGTCTGAAGAACAGACAGAAATACAAGTGTGTAGGTTCTTTGCCTTTTTATTGCAAGATGATAGTACATTGAAGCAATAAACAATCACCATCTATTGCAGCAATGCTTCAGCACACATTGCTGCATCGTCACCACTCCAGTCCAAAACAATCTGTCCCACTGCAATCTACAACAGTCTGCCAAACCCCAATCCAGAACAATCTGCCCCACTCCAATTCAAAATAATCTGCCCCACTCCCATCCAAAACAATCTGTCCCACTCAAACCAAAATTAATCTGTCCCACTCCAATCCAAAATAATCTGTCCCACACCAATCCAAAACATTCTGTCCCACACCAATCTAAAACAATCTTCCCCACGCTAATCCAAAACAATCTGCCCACTTCAGTCCAAAACATTCTGCCCCTCTCCAATCCAAAAAAATCTGCCCCACTCCAGTCCAAAACAATCTGCTCCACTCTAGTCCAAAACAATCCATCCCACTCAATCCAATTCATCTCAACCCAGACCAATTCAACTCAACCAAATCCATTCCACCCCACTCCAATCCACCAAAATCCACCCCACCCAACTCCAATCTAATCCATCCCACAGCAATCCTATCCACCCTAATCTAGCCCAATCTAATCTCTTCCAGTCCATTCCATCTGACTCAAATCCAACCCACTTTATCCCACTCCACCCCAATCTGCCCCCCTCCAATTTGATCCGTCCACTCCAATCCATCCCTCTCCAGTCCAATCCACCCGACTCCAGTCTAGCCCACCCCATTCCAGTCCACTCCAGTCCACCCCAGTCTATCCACCCTATTCCAATCCAACCCAACCCACTCTGAGCCACCCAATTTCAATAAATCCCACTCCACTCCAATCCAGTCCAAACCAATCCACTCACTCAAATCCATTCCACCCTGTTCCAAACCACCCCACTTCAATCCACCGCAACACAATCCACCCACCCCTATCTAATCCATCCCACTCCAATCTAATCCATCTTAATCCATCTCAGTCAAATCCAGTCCAGTCCACCTTAATCCATCTCACCCCACCCCACTACAATTCGTTCCACCCCACTCCAAACCACAGTAATCCACCTCACTCCAATCCAATTGAAACCACTCCACACCAATCCACCTCACTCCAGTCCAATCCAATCCACTCCAGCCCAATCTAACCCACTCAGTCCAATCTTACCCACTCCAGTCCAATCATACCCACCCCATTTCAGTCCAGTCCACTCAAATCCAGTCCAATCCACCACAATCTAATTCAATCTATCCAACCCCATTCCAATCCACCCACTCCTATCCACCTCACTTTAATCCACCTCACTCCATTCCACCCCAATCCAATCCACCCCACCCACACCAATCCACCTCAATCCAATCTACCCCACTCAATTCAATCTAACCCACTTAATCCAATACACCTTATTCCACTCCAGTCCATCTTACTCCAGTATGACCCACTCACACCCACCCCTCTAATCCACCCCACGTAATCCAAGTCAGCTTGCTCCAATACAGTTCACCCCACCACTATGCAATCCACCCCACCTCAATGCAATTCACCCCACTCAAATCCACTCTACCCCAATCCACCTCACCTCACTGCAATCCACCCCACCCTAGCCCACCCAACCACAGTCCAATCCACCCACTCCAGTCCAACCCATTCCAATGCAATCCATCCCACTCCAATCCAATCCACCCCACCCAATACACCCTACCCGAATCCACCCGATCCTGTCTACTCCACTCCAATCCACCCTAGTTTACTCCAATCCACCCCACTCTATGCCAATCCATCCCATGCCACCTCACTCCAATCCACCCCACTCCACTTTACTCCAATCCACTCCACTCTGCCGCATTCAAATCCCCTTTACCTCACTTCAGTCCACCTCACTCTCACCCAATCAAATCCATCCAGCCCACCCCACTTCAATCCACCCACTCCAATCCAATTCACCCCACTCCAGTCCACCCCACCCCATTTCAATCCACCCCACTCAAATTCATCCCAACCTGTCCACCCGACTGTAATCCACCCTAACCCACTTCAATCCAATTCACCCCACTCCAATCCAATCAACCCACTTCAATCCAATCCACCCCACTCTATGCCAATCCACACCACCCTGCTCTACTTCAATTACTCTACCCCAGAGGTCTTCAAACTTTTGGATGCCGAGACCCCCCTGTCAACATTTTGAGGCGTAAGGACCCCCTCTTGACAAAAATGTCTAAACCTGTTGACTAAATTGCGTGGGATGAAAATGTAAATAAGGTTATGTGATGCCGCGTATTTTGGGATAGCATTGCTTCATTATTTTGATATTTGTTACTCACAGTAACGCTGAGGAAAGATTTCACCCAATCAGTACCCATTTATAACCAAAATACAGCAATTATCATCAGAAAGATTTCAAGTCAACCTTTGTGAAGGGGCTTCCACTCTGCAGCAATACGTGCTGCCACATTAGAAGCTCACCTGGCCCTGACCGGGAGAAGCAGGGGTCCCTTAAAACCCTGGCGGTTTTGTGTAGAGTTAAGCCTTTTACCCATGCAGCTTTCCTCTCACCCCCTCCCTTCCATCCCTCTCTCCTCTCCTAACCCCGGATCCCTCTCTCACTTTGCAGGTCATTTTCTTTCACCCCTTTTTACAACTTCTGAACTCTCCCCATGCAACCTCTCACTTCACCTTTAATCACCTCTTGCCATTCTGTCCTTTCACTGCCCTCATCTCTAACAGTCTCTCACATTTATCTCATGGCCTCTCTGGCCCTGTCACCTCCCGTGCCCCTCAGCACTTCTCATTCACCTCGTCTCTTCATTCAAATTTTTGTCTATTTGTATCTTACACCTCTCCAGTCCCCCCATTCCTCTTTCACATCTCCCCTTTGTTCTAACAGAAGCCCTCATCTTTGGATCACACTCACTTCTTGCGTGTCCACCCTTCTCTTCGGCAATTCACATTTCTCCTCATCCCTGACCTCTTCAATCAAATTCTCTCACTCCCTTGCTGTCCTCTCTCATTTTGGGTGCGGATGCAAGTTCAGAATGGGATGAATGAATGTATGATTACTGATGGGCTTGTTTGAGTGAGTTGCATATTGAGTAGTGAGGGGGACAGGTGAGTGAAGTGTCACATGAGTGCAGGATGAGTAGTGTACTCGTGTGACTGCAGGTTGAGGTATAGTGTGAGCAGGACAAGTGCATTTTGAGAGCAGAGTGATCACTGTGAGTGCAGGGTAAGCGGGTGAATGGTGCAAGTGCATGGTGATCAGTGTGAGTGCATTGTGATCGCTGTGAGTGCAAGGTGAGCGGGTGAATGGTGCAAGTGCATGGTGATCAGTGTGAGTGCATTGTGATCACTGTGAGTGCAAGGTGAGCGGGTGAATGGTGCAAGTGCATGGTGATCAGTGTGAGTGCATTGTGATAGCTGTGAGTGCAAGGTGAGCGGGTGAATGGTGCAAGTGCATGGTGATCAGTGTGAGTGCATTGTGATCACTGTGAGTGCAGGGTGAGCGGGTGAATGGTGCAAGTGCATGGTGATCAGTGTGAGTGCATTGTGATCACTGTGAGTGCAAGGTGAGCGGGTGAATGGTGCAAGTGCATGGTGATCAGTGTGAGTGCATTGTGATCACTGTGAGTGCAGGGTGAGCGTGACAATGAAGGGCGAGAATGAGGAATGAGTTGTCTGAATGCAGGGTGCATTCCCAGACCCATGAAGTAACTCAGCATGTTATTGACGGGGCGTAGACTTTAAGATCTAAGTTAAACTATTGCGGCATTAATCGGGGATCGAGGGTGAAGGAAATAAATAATGTGCTGATCCTGAAACAAACTTCCAGTCCTATGGTTAGGGTTGCCAGCAGATTATTTTGGTGGCCCAGTCGGTACAAAAAAAAAACAGTCACCTAAAGCGGTATTTTCAGCGCTTATCTGTGCATACTTCCCAGGGCTGGCTTTAGTGCTGGTGGTGCCCTGTGCGACCATGTTTGTTGGTGCCCCCCACAATGACCACCCCCACCACGGATTCTCTCACTAGCACCCTTTAACAGTGACCAAGTCTCCATAACCCCACACTCTCAGATGCATTGAATTAGTTATATAGTGCCACTCATACCAGTGTAGGGTGTCCGAGCACTTTGCATCACACACACATTACACAGAGACAATCAATCATAAGTGTGTAAATCAGTGTATAGGAAATGTTACATAAGCCAAAGGACTAAAAGTATAGGAGTCACATGTCATCCATACTGGTAGGCAGTATAGTTAAGAGTGCTTGGTGTGGAGAAGCACAAACTCAGAGTCGAAAAAGAAACAGCATAGTTGGGAGTTTCCTTTAATAATAAGAATTGATTTCTAGCCAAATTAACCCTTTTTGCAACATTAATCAATGGTCTAATAATGTATTCTTTGTAGTGTGCATGCTGTTCTAGGATGAAAGTTAATAGCTCACTATTCTCTATTAGGACTTTAAGTTATAAATTGCAAGTAACAAAAGGATGTCTCTTTTGAAAGCAGTAACCTGCTGATCTCTTCACATCATAAGCACTGTAATCTACTTGGTACACGTTCTTTGCAGCAGGCATATTAACCCTCTGCACTAACATCACCCAAGTCAAAACCTCAACTATACAACATTCTGATCTCTCTCCAGGAAGATAATTAATCACACAAGTTATCTTGACATTTATGTGAGGCCTGGTAATTGCCGGGGAAAGAAACGCTGCAGCAGGTGCTTCAAAAGCACAATAAACTTTCACTCACGGCACCCCCAGGAAGCCAACTTTGTATTCCTTTCCATGAAATGCATTCTCACACTACGCAGTGAATGTAAAATCCAAATGTAAGGAATAGGCACAGTGGGGACCCAGGGGGAACTGGAACCAGCAAAAAAACCTAAGCCTCTGTAAGCAGTTTACAAAGGCATGTTAAATGGTCATTAAAGACCTGTGAAAAAACACGGGGTGCCAGAGATAGGAATCCAGACACTGCCCAGCTGAGCCCCCAGCAGCTCGAGTTTCACTGCAGCAGCCCGGGCTGAGACACAGGACGGGGGAAGGGGGGGGGGGGGTGGGGGGTGGCTGAAGCCCTTGGGCCTGGGCAGAAGTGTGACTGGGAAGGCGCGACCCCCTTTGCATCACTCCACGGCCCCCCTGGGGGTCGCGCCCCACAGTTTGAAGACCCCTGCTCTACCCCAATACAATCCATCCCATCTCAGTTCAGTCCACCTCACTCTACCCCAATGAAATCCATCCATCCCACCCCACTCCAATCCACCCACTACCATCCAATCCACACACCCACTACAATCCAATCCATCCCACTCCACAGCACCTTAATCCACCCCACCACACTCCAATCAAATCCACCCCACTCCACTCCAATCCAATTCACCACACTCAAATCCTCCCCATCCAATCTAATCCAACTCACTTCAGTCCAAAGCACCCACTCCAATCCACCCCACTCAAATCCTGTTCAATCAAATCTAGTCTGCTCCAATTTAATCCCCACCTCAATACAATCCAACCCAACCATCCCAATCCAACTACCCCAACCCAATCCAATTCGTTCCACTCCAATCTTATCTGTGCCTCTCTGATCCACCCTATCTATCCAATTCACATCATTTCAAACCACTCCACTCCAATCTATTCCTGTCAACTTCACTCCAATACACCCTACCCCAATCCACTCCACTCCAGTACAATACACCCCATTCCAATTTACCGCAATTCACCCCACCCCTCCACAATCCACCCCACCCTAGTCCTATCACTTCATTCCAATGCACCTACCGCAATCCAATCTAATCCACCCCACCCCACTCCAATCCATCTCACCCCATTTCAATCCACCCCATTCTACCGCAATCCAATCCATCCTAATCTACTCCAATCAAATCCATCCCACTACCTCAATCCACTCCACCCTATTCCACGCCACTCCAAGACACTGCACACTGCGAAACTCTCTGCCACTGAACCATTGGACTCAACTTCCTTTTATTCAACTCCATGACACTCTACTACCCCACTCCATCACGCTTCATGCCACTGATTGTCAGCCATGCTGAACAATAACCACGCTGGTGTACAGCATCACAAAAACACATTGCCAAAGCCAATCGCTCTTTTATAGGCAAGACCTGTTGGTTTTGCCAATGCTTGTTCATATGTGCCATCATGCCCCGTGCCTGTGACGTTACCTATACGTTTTTAATGCTGCATTTGTACATCCATGTGTTGCACGGATAATGGTTGAAGCTATTTCTGCTATTTATTGATGTTAAAGTTTGTAGAATTTCAGGAGTTAACACTAAGTTGGCAACATTTTTTTTCATAAGATGGCAACATTTTTTTCATCGCAATACCCGCAAAAAACTAGCTAACAAATGCAAGTGGCATAACAAACTTGTCACTGGCTCTAATTCAAGCAAGGAAACTGAGTCATCAGCTCTTTGTTTGGTAGTGAATAAAAACGGCTATTTTGGGAATGTAGCGGGCTCCTCAGACCCTGGCACCCAGGTGCCACTGCACCAGCTGCACTGATCGCTAAGCCTCTGACGGCTGCGTGAACAGGTTAGTTGAACGGGTTTCATCCCTGGATCACAAAACCTATCATGCTTGGATACACAGCTATGCAAGGCTCCTTCGTCAACACGTGGGAGAGTTTACTCACATATTGCAACAGACATGTATTATCCCTAAATTGCAACACAATTAGGAAAATACATTCCGAAGGGGCGGAAAAAGTGAGGCAATGATAAAGTGTGGCTTCTGCTGGCGGCCTCCACAGAGGATACAAATAAGCAGCCTTTTACCACCGAGGAGCAGCATGTAGGGCATGTAAACACCACCGTTTATTTGTTCACACTTCTCAGTGTTGACACAATTACAACCCCAAGCCAGGATAATAACAGAGGCGGTGTGTGTGGCATGTTCATTATATGTGTCTGTGTGTAGATCACAAACACGGTGCTTGAAATGGGATCGGCCAGAGAGCGAGAGGGGAGAACAAGAGAACGTGTGTGTTAAAGAGAGAGTGCAACAGATACAGAGAGATATAGAAAGAGTGATGCAGGGCAAAACGATCAGAATTAAAGGGAGCGATTTCAAGCCTGCTGCCTAGTTATTAGCAGTGCTTTAAATAGGCAGGGACTGTCTGGTACCAAGTACCTGCACTTCTTTCATTCGAATGAGAGAGTACCTGCACTTCTCAGCACTTCAGCAAAACTCTTAATGGGAGAACTTCTCAGGAGCAAACAGGTACTCTACATAGTGAGTACCCTCATATCAATATTTCCTTTTAAAGCACTGGTTATTGGCCTGTAACTCAATTACTGTATTCTAGTCATATTATATACAACTACAAAGAAGGGCATACACGTCATTTAGTTGCAACGAGAGAATGAATATTGAACAGCTGTGATTAAAATGTGTAATTAGTAGTTAAGTATAATCTAAAGCAGCGCTTACCAACTGGGTTGCCATGAGCTAGTTTTTGTTGGTTCTTGAAATTCCAAGCAACAAAATAAAGATGCCTTTAAATTCCATATTTATCTTTCAGCATTTGCACTGCTTCGAAGACAGAGATCAACTGTCAGGCTGTGTCTTTTGACAAAGTGCTGTGCATGTGTATTTTAAATATGGGGGTTGGTGTTTAGAAATTTGTCTAACTTTGCCATCAGAAAAGGAAAAGTAAAGTGAACTATGTGGCAATCTTGCTGGGGTACAAGGAGCCGGAAAGTAAAAACTGCAGGGTGTCATTTTTTGTAACATACAACAAATGTAAATACCAGTAAATGAACACTTCACGTTCAGCAGTTAGGATAGTAAAAATTAAGCACATTTGTTGTAATTCGTGAGTGTGATGGAAATAGAGATTTTCACAGTATCAAAACAAATCATATCTACATGCTTTTTTGCACATGTCTGTATTGTCTTTTGACCTTGTTTAGTAAAAAGAGTTTAAAAAAAAATCAAGATACTTTACTTGGTGATGCACAAATGACAAATAATCACGGATGCTAGATTTCCACATATTATCATCTATGTGCAATATGGTTTTATAAGTAAAATTGTATGTCTTTGCAGATTTAGTTGCATATTCAGTGGCCAATGTAAAATGTTCTGTCTGTAAATGACTGAGCTACGACACAGTGCTTTAGTTGAATTTAAAAAATTGCCCGCCTCATGCCCATTAATGCTAGGTGCAAAAAGAACAATTGATGGACATAATGCTGAGCAATATCATACATTCACCCCAGTACAGAGATCTGGGCCTAAATCCATCGTTTTTTTGCTCTCTGGCTAGTCCAGTTTGGCCCCAGCCATATATAAATCAGTCTTGACCCTGCGCCCAATGAGAACAGTCCAGCCTGAACTGCCAGGCCAGGTCCTTCCTGGACTGGAAACAAGCATCCTAGGACCGTTTTCAGGCTTTCAGCCCTCATCAGCCAGGATAGCTTGACACCAGTGGCATGGGGAGCACGGGAACCACGTCTGGGCATACCCGTCCCACTCGGGGTGACAAATGCAAAAAGAACAATTTATGGACAGAATGCAGAACAATGTCATACATTCACCCCAGTACAGAGATCTGGGCCTAAATCCATAGTTTTTTTGCTCTCCATGCCATTCCAGTTTGGATCCAGCCATAGGCAAATCAGTCTTGACCCTGCGCCCAATGAGAACAGTCTAGCCCGAACTGCCAGGCCAGGTCCTGAAACAAGCATCCTAGGACCGTTTTCAGGCTTTCAGCCCTCATCAGCCAGGATAGCTTGACACCAGTGGCATGGGGAGCACGGGAACCACGTCTGGGCATACCCGTCCCACTCGGGGTGACAAATGCAAAAAGAACAATTTATGGACAGAATGCAGAACAATGTCATACATTCACCCCAGTACAGAGATCTGGGCCTAAATCCATAGTTTTTTTGCTCTCCATGCCATTCCAGTTTGGATCCAGCCATAGGCAAATCAGTCTTGACCCTGCGCCCAATGAGAACAGTCTAGCCCGAACTGCCAGGCCAGGTCCTGAAACAAGCATCCTAGGACCGGTTTCGGGCTTTCAGCCCTCATCAGCCAGGATAGCTTGACTCCAGTGGCACGGAGAGCTCATTCCCACGTCTGGGCATACCCATCCCACTCGGGTCAAGAAATGCAAAAAGAACAATTGATGGACAGAATGCAGAACAATGTCATACATTCACCCTAGTACAGAGATCTGGGCCTAAATCCATTGTTTTTTTGCTCCCCATGCCATTCCAGTTTGGACCCAGCAATATGCAAATCAGTCTTTTGACCCTGCGCCCATTGAGAACAGTCCAGCCCAAACTGCCAGGCCAGGTCCTTCCTGGACTGGTAACAAGCGTCCTAGAACCGGTTTCGGGCTTTCAGCCCTCATCAGCCAGGATAGCTTTACTCCAGTGGCATGGGGAGCATGGGACCCATGTCTGGGCATACCCGTCCCACTCGGGGTGACAAATGCAAAAAGAACAATTGATGGACAGAATGCAGAACAATGTCATACATTCACCCCAGTACAGAGATATGGGCCTAAATCCATAGTTTTTTTGCTCACCATGCCATTCCAGTTTGGACCCAGCCATATGCAAATCAGTCTTGACCCTGCACCCAATGAGAACAGTCCAGCCCGAACTGCCAGGCCAGGTCCTTCCTGGACTGGAAACAAGCATCCTAGGACCAGTTTCGGGCTTTCAGCCCTCATCAACCAGGATAGCTTGACTCCAGTGGCATGGAGAGATAGGTGGTCCGCGAACATTTGTAATTCTAAAATGTGGGTCATGGTTCTAAAAAAGTTTGGGATGCACTGATCTAAAGAACAGAAAAATAGCGCTATCTTAATTTGAACTTTAGTGGGTAGTGATTTCACAGACAGTGGGGATATATTTTAATTACAAATTGCTGTTGTGAAGTATCTTTTAGGTCTTTCCTCTTCAAAGACGCACTGCTTCTAATTAAATGTTCATAGAGGAGACCTTGGATCGCCCCTCGCTCGTTATTGGATGGTTTTACTATCTGTCTCATTTCCATGTGCCTGATTCAATGGCTTTTCTCCTTAGTCTTTTTTGTTTTATTTCAATAGAATTGTATTGTTATTTTGTCATATACAAAAGCCATATAACATAAAAACATAAGAACAGATACATATAACATAAAACATAAAACATGCACTTTGTATCGCATGATGTTACAGGGCAGCCCCTGTTGGCAGTGCTAGTTGAGGTACAGTTTTTTGTTTTCTTTTTTGGCTGCACCCCACCTACTGTTCTCGTATGGGTCACAGAAAGCACGGATAGGGACAGGGAAAAAGGAACCAGAGCGGAGAGAGAGAGAAGCCTGCTCGCCATTGTCTAAAGAGGATTGGTATCCGGGTCATTATACTAGGCACCTTCAAGTTGGGTCATAGGGGTCTAAGTACTTGTCCAGGGATGCCCACATTTTCCTGACGGGCTGTCTCCACAGTCTTTTTGTCCCGCTCATGAAACATTTCCTCTTCGCCGTGGTTTGACTCGATGGCGTCTTTTCTTTCGCAGTTTGCATCAGGCATTCAATGTTTAGTTCTCATTTACATATAACTTTAGCTATCTGTTGGCCATACCTATGTTTTCTGATACATACATAGAGCGGGCTTTGTGTCAGGCCCTTGCTCGTGATTAGATGGCTTTGTGGTGTATCTCAGTTGTCTCTTTACCATTCATGTGGTCATCTTTTCCAGTAGCATCTCAGTCACACATTGCTTACTGGTTAACTTGTATCCTTTCACTGATGGCCCTGTTCTCAGTAATGTTGATAGTTGTTTACAGTTCTGGAGGAATAGAATGCAGAGTTTACATGTGGACGTGGAAGAATGCAATATCAATGCATGTACTTGCCAGTTAAGAATCGGGTAATGGGATGCAAAGAAAACAATAGAGACTAATAACAGAAGGGGAAGAGAAAAGAAAGACTAAGGGCCTCATGTAGGTAACATACTATTTACCGATTCATAAATACCGAATTTTACCGATTCGGTATTTATGAATCGGTAAATAGTATGTAGGTAAATAATCGGTAATTATTACCGATTCGGTAAATATCGGTATTTATGAATCGGTATTTACCGAATCGGTAATAATGCATCCCTTCCCATTCATTCCTATGGGCCTGGAGGCCCATAGGAATGAATGGGAAGCCAGTTACTATTACCGATTAGGTAAATACCGAATCGGTAATAGGGGAGGCATTATCATGGGTGGCAGGGTGTCACATTGACACCCTGTTGCACCCCTGATTCGTGCATGTGTGCACATGTGGCGCACATACATGCCCTAAGGGCATGTATGTCTGCCACATGGCACTTTACAAATAGCACAAAAATGCTTTTTGTAAGGTATTCGTCATTTACCATCAACTTGTAGTTGGTGGTAAATAACGAATCCAGACACCAATAATGCACTCACTTGAGTGCCCCCTACATTGCATTTCTGGATTCGGTATTTACCGAATCGGTATTTTACCGATTTCTTAAAATTCCGATTCGGTAAATACCGAATCCAGAAATCAGCCACCTACATCTCATGTGCCTCAATACCGGTCGGTAACGGGATATTTACCGATTTTCGGCCGTTACCGACCGGTATTGAGGTACCTACATGAGGCCCTAAGTGAACTAGCTCACTGGAACTGATTGCCTGGTATGGATTCTTGCTTTTCTGATTCCCAAACCTTTAATTACGGACCCATATCAGTCTTTAAGTTGTCATACACACACACAAAATGTTTCTCCAGGCTGGCCCAGTGTCTACCACCACTGTTAGCATTATCCCATGAAGGAAATGGAGGCATATTGCTGTTGTTTTACTCCTTCAAAACTGTCATCCACAGGGCTTATATTATATAGAATAAGGAGAGGGTAGTGTAATTCTCATTGTCCTCAGCAGTTACACACACTGTCCGCTTCCAGGAGCACTCACTGTCTCATGGGTCACTGAAGCAGTTCATGTTCAGTCCCATCCTGATCCACAAGGGCCACAGGGGTTGGTGCCTAACTGCTCCTAGAAACCACTGGTTCATGCACCGATGGACCCACTTACACTATTTCAAAGACTGATAAAAAGGTTGTATTAGAACTGAAGCAATATATGTCTTGCAAATATACATCCCTGGCCCCGTATATGCCCATTCTGCTGATTTAAATCCCTAAATATCAAACTAATATACAGCTACACAATACCTGCCTGTGCACAAAATTAAACCCCTTAACTACCAAACCTCAGCCTTCTCTCCAATGCTTAATTTGCACAAGTGTTTGCCAGATCTCAGTCTCAGAACTGGTTTTAGAGACCTAGGACCTCATTTAGGCGCTGGCACTCATGATTGTAGTGTGGTTGAGCAGTGGCCAGATAGTGAAACATTCCACGTGAAAGAATGGCTGCTGATAGGCGACATTACTAAATGTGAGAAACGTGAACACAGTTTATTTCAAGAAGGACGCTGCTTTCATGGTAAAGCGGGAATAATCAAAAAAAGCTGAAGGTGGGTCACTCCTGTACTCGATTGAACCAATGTTTATCGTATTGGCTTTAACAAGATTGCCTGCATCACACAATTTGGAATCTGCCGAACCCCCCCTGGAGAACTGAATGTGCTCAGGGCCACATTTTACCTGAAAGTGAGCGAAATGCCAGTTGCATAGGAGGCTTTCCTAGGCCCCGACGCACCACGGCAGAGGAGCCACCGGCTCATCCCGCTTGGATTGTGTGAGACGAAGGTAAGCCAGGCCTGTGCTTTACCCTCACGGAGCCTTCTGCTCATCCAGTCAGCAGTGTGTGGCCCGGGCCGGCCGGGCTGGCAGCGACGGGCCAGATTTAGATTTAAAGCCCCAGCCAAACCGAATAAAACCCACGACAGGCCATGAACCTGTCTAATCGTGTTTTCCCTTGAAATCGATCATAAACGCGGGCCTACAAACCCAGAACACAAAAGAAAAGCAGCACCAAGGTTCTTACACGACACATACAACTAATCAGGATCAACCCATCGCTGCAGAAAGCTGGAAAACTACTTGAAAGAAATGGCAAACTGGAGTATAATATAGCGCCATGAAACCAACCGGTGTACGTGCGCGTTACAAGCAATTTTAACATAACATAACAATATAACATGTCGTGTACGGACTGATATTGCTTTGGTGGGAAATTAATGGAACATCGTATAAAGCAATAGGGTTGATATAGGAACTATGTCAGTGTGAGGGATAGAAACATATAGGTGGCACCACTGACTGAAGTGAGCAGGGCCATCAATGGGCAGCAGCAGCCTTTTGCCACTTATTTTGTGTTACAAATTAAGCACTGCTCCCAGGCTATCATTCATTAATTGTCTAAAAATATTGTTTAAATAATTGTCCCTTTCCTTTTCCGGACTAAATCATACTCTGGCCAACCTTCCACAAAAAGGTGTCACATCTATAAACTAAATGCCACAAAGCTACTTCAATTATTCAGGCCCTTCACTGGCTAAATTGTTATCACTAATAAGCCCAACAAGCATTAGCAAAGCTAATAGGTCTTGCCTTTGGCACCTATTGCTTTGAAAATGTTTTTTAGCCATGCAGTACAGAATCCCTCAATGCCATGCTGCTTGGCTAAATAAGAAACAATACGCCTTGCTATGACATTGCAATCCACATCATTTTGTAGGCGTGCGCCACAAAGGCATGCGCCAAGAAAATGACGCGCAGGGATTGTTTTCAATTATTTGCTAATCATAGTTGGGTCAGCAAAGAAAAAAGAACAAAGATGCATGAAAGCATTTTTTTAGGTGTAGATGTGGGTAGTTTGACGGAGGACGTGGATGGGGAGGGACAACACAGAGGGCGCAGGTGGGATGGAGCAGCATGGCTTTGGGGTGGTAAAGCTACAGCAACAGAGAAGGAGGTGGTGGGTGGAGGAAGCGACAAGGAGGGTCGGGATTGAGAAAGAAACAATGGGCAAGATAGCAACGTGGAGCGCCCACGCCTCTTTTTCGATAGTCGGATACTTTTTCTCTGCATCCCTCAGAGACCTCGAAGCATCCGCAAAAGTGACTTCCTCTCTGTTGTGACATTGCAATAAAACCACGGCACAGCTGGCATCAGTGTTAATGACAGTCTTGTCTTTGGTATCCAAAGGTTTCAGTGCAGGCGCTGATGCAATGCTCCTCTTCAGAACGCACAACTCTCTTTCACATTCATCTCACCAAACACATTTTTCATTCTTCAACATGAGCTTCTGCATACATTTAGATTTGTAGTGCTTGAAAAGAAATCCTTTAGACCATAGAAGCCAGCCAATTAAAAGAAATAGTGAAGAGGCTATGCTTCATGGGAGGGACAGACACAAGATTGACAAGCTGGGACATGAATAAGAATGAGGCAAATGAGACAAAAGGGACAGCCGACCAATGGGCAGGTTCAACCCCCTTCATTTTCTTGGTAAATCCACATTATGTCTTTTCGCAACCAGACAGTGCTGTCTAGTACACTCGACCTAAAAGTGGGGTCCTCAACCATTACTTGTGGGGTCTGAGCAAAAAAAAAAAATATTTTCTGTACTATTGTCTTCAATAAACCCATGCACTTGTACTTCCTTGTCTACTGTGCTTTCATAAGAGGAAATACAATAAGGGCTATTAGTCTTAATATAGAGTAAACACTTTTCTAGAATATGGGAAACACAGGGAGGCATAAAGTTGAAAAGAAGGGCTGGGTTTAAGTGTTTAGCTCTTAATAAAGTAGTAATCCCTAATCACTGGAGGGCTGCCTATCGAATTACATGTTCTAAGCACATGTAACTGGATTAAAGTGGAGAAAGGGCAGTCTTCATCACAGCCTCCAAACAGTGAGTTTTGTGTACATGACAAGGATATAGATTTCATATCAAGTTTGTGTACGATGGAGGAGCCTAGCCTGCAGCCGAGATGGCCGCCTAGCTCCTCGGCTCCGCCGACCCTTGCGCCCTTCGTCGATATCCTGGCAAGAATCCTGCGCCTCCGAGCCCTACGCTTACCTGCGCCACGTTCCTGACCACGTTACTGTGACTCCGGTCGAGAACGGAGCTGCCCCGGCGGAGTTGAGCCCCGGTTTCCATTCCGGCCTTCCAAGCGGTCGCAGCCGGGCCATTGTTTAGTGGGGACGGCCGGCGGCGACAACGATAGCAGCGGCCGCTGTGGAGAGGGAGGAGCCGGTGCACCGGACCTGGAGCGCGGCGCTGGGATTCTCACAGCAGCTTTTTCCATGCTCGGCTGCCCAGCGCGCCCCGCTCGCAACATTGTATCCGGCTCCCGTATACTGTATCCCGGCCCAGCTGGGAGAGGGCCGGGATCGCTTCTTTGTTGCAGCCTACAGCAGCGGACGCCATCTTCCGCATCGGAAACCCTGGTCTTGCCGGTGGGTTTCCCTGCACCACAGATTCCCTTGTCCTTGAAGCCTCTCCACGACCGGCTGCCTCCACGTTTTCTGCACCACCAGGGCCCCGCTGAGAGCTCATCACTTTCCAGATACCGATGGCTGGTGAAGGGGGCTTGCTTCCCGGGGCGCTCGATGGTTGCTTGCCTAAGATGGCGGACGCAACAGCACCCTCCATCCTTGATCCACCGCTGGGGCTTCACGACATCCTGGCAGCACTGGAGGACCTGCGGTTGGCCTTCCACGACTCTGCCACTCGTTTGGGGGACCGGTTTGATTCGACTTTTTCAGCTGGCCACGATGACCCTCCAGTGCGGCATGATAAGCCACATCTTCAGTCGACTGTCGGTGGATCACCCGAGTTGAGGTATGTGGCAGTGACGGGGGGACGTGTCCCAGTGCCCGCTGCGGTACTCTTCGGCTCTGCCCTGGAGGAGTCTGACAATACTGCTCCCTTGGTATGGCCGGAGCTTGTGTCTCAGACGCCGTTTTGCCCATCTCTTTTGTCCTTTGGTGCCACGTTTCTGAGCGTCCTCCTGGACTTGCTTCCTGTACATCGGCCGGCCGCTACTCTGGAACTTATGCATCGTCCTGCTCCCTGTTGTACTAGCCACGGCATAGCAGTGGCGCATTCTGTGGTCCTTTACTATCGAGCTTCACTCCAGTTTGACTTGTCTCTTACACCTCGACTTCTGCAACGGACTCCATGGTGGCCCATCCCGTCCAGGTTGGCTGTACTGCAATTGGATTCTGTTGGACTGCAGATTCGAAGGGGCCAAGGCTGAGGAAGGGGGTTTTTCTTGTTGCACATTGATACGTATATGGCTGGGACTGGGACTTGTGACTGTTGGAGGTACATGTAGCATGGGTGTTAGGTCGGGGCCTGGGGTTGGGTGACCGCGGGTAACGATTTTGCTTGCATTGAATAGATCCTTGGCCCTCCTCCGATCAACCGTGACATTCTTTTTCTTTTTCTTCTCTTTCTCTTCTCCTACATTTCGGGTACTCTTTTGGGGCGACAGACACACTGCTAGGGGGGGTAGGCCGTAGCCTCTGCATGCGTGTAGGGTGGGGGGTATATTTCCTTATTGGTTTTTTTCTATGGGCCTCCTTTTTCTTTCTTTCTTTTCTCTTTTTTCTTCTCCCTTTCTACTCTTTACCTTTCTCGCTTGCTCTTTCCTTTCTTATTTCTTGGGTCGATGGGAGGATTGGGAACTTGTGGGTAGTGCTTGGGGATCGTCATGTGATATGCTTCTTTCCTATCCTGATTTCATTGAGTGCGATTGATTACCTTACGGATAATGCTTGCTGACTCTTCTGATGATCGTTGCCCACTATAGTCCTAACTGCATTGCTCTGATTCGGATCCTTCCAGACCTGTTGCTATGGACTTATTTCAAGACTTTGTAAAAATTAAACCTCATCATCCTGGCGCTCGGCGGCACAATTGTGTATAACGTAACTTGGTCTATTCGTGTTTGTACTGATATGCTGCTGAGTTGTATCATTGCTTGCTGATGTGCCTTTTATTGTCGAGGCCGGCCTGCGGGTTGTAGGCCCGTATTTGTCTGCACATACTGTTAAATAAAGGTTTTCCAAAAAAAAAAAAAAAAAAAAAAAGTTTGTGTACGATTTAACATGTGTACTTTATAGTCATTGACCCCACCTCAGACTAAAAGCAAAAGTCACGACTCACCCTTCAAGTGACGCCGATCCGTTCTACGCAATTTCAAACGCCAATCCTGTAAACGCATTTACCTCTTGGGTGCTGATAAAGAGTCTGGTGGAATGTATTTACCTGTCTATCTTTTTAATGCATACTCGCACCTGACTCTCTGGTGACAGATTTTTGAATAGCCGTTTTTCTTCTGGTATTTTTTACATCAAGTCAATATGTACCTCATGCGTAAACATCTCCCAAACACACTTTTAGTGTGTGTCCCATTGATTGTGGCAATGTGGGTAGCGAAACTCCACAGTGGACCTAAGTTATTTATCTCAAAACGTATTTTTCCTCTTAACAATCATAACTCAATTTTAAATCCAGTTTAACCCGAACTTTCTTTCTTCCGGCGATTTCACTTCCACTAAAATAAAATCCCCCTGATGCAGGCCTTTCTATCACATCCATGAGTCACATCAAGTATTTTTCTGTTTGTAAATGCAAGAGGCAAACTTTATCCTACCTGAACAAACTGGGACACCTGAACAAAATGTATTCGTCCTGATGTCTCTGCCCTTGAATAATCCTATGGCATCTGTATTCACTTCCTTCCCTGCTCTGTTAACCTGAGTGGGTTTCAGAGCTCTCCTCCACACCTGCTGGGGCAGGGCCTCTGTCTAGACTTCCATGTCTCCTCCCTCTAAGCTGTGATTCACTCGTCTCTCTTCGTTTGTTTTAAATGAGATATGGCTCGAGTAATTACTAGTGGCTGAGATTAATTCAAGTGTCCTAAAACATGTTTCTGTTGGTGGGTCACCTCATAAAAGCATACAGATGCATATAAGAAATCACAATATACCATAATACTTTTAAAAGCGAATACAAATATATTAAAATCTTCATGATACAAAATAGTGTAGTATCTTCATGTAAGGTTAATACTGTTCTCCTGTATCTTGTAACTAGCTGCTCAGCCAGTGTGAGAGTTCTATGTGGAATGTTGATGTGACTGGAATGTTGGAGGTTGGTGTGGTGTGAGACAGTTGAGAGAATGGGCTGAGCAGCTAGCAGGCTGCTCCTGGTGGGGCTAATCTATGGACTTTACTAACTTAATAAATACGCTTAAGATCTATCCTGGCTACGTCTGCTGTGTCACATCAACCTATGGAACCAGGTCACTTCAATTGGCGACGAGTTGGACTAAAGAAAACGTGCGTGTAACCTAACAAGACTGGTGTGTAACTAAACTGGTGTGACTTGAAGAAATTTGACTTAAAGAAAAGTAACTCCTAATTTGGTGGAAATACCTGGCACCGTGAGCCCCACCAGTGACCACAACACCGGTCGCCCAAACCTCTGTGTGCCAGGTGGAGTGAGGAGTGGGGCTGCAAGCTGTTCCCTAATGCAGAACAGAGGTTTGCCTCAGTCCTGTGTCTACTTCGAGGTGTTGGGTCCCTGAACCGTCTTGTGGAGGTCTTCGTGACCAAGTTGGGTGCTTATGATTGCTGCTGGCCCCTGTGACAGTCGTGAAGGAGACATACCTGCTGGTCTGTGGAGGGCAAGTACAACAACCAACTTCAAGGCTCCAATACAATATAAAGGACAATGTGCCTCCGCAAGCAAGGTAATTAGTGACTACCTGTGTTGTTTTGTTGTCTGGGGAGAGTGTCTCCATCGTGAGAAGTTCCCCAGAGGACTCAGTAGTGAAATGGCTAATCACCATCAGCTTCAACAAATGGGTGATGTTGTTTTCCTAAAATATGTTCTGGGGCAAAAATCGGGCCCCGGTGTTAAACAATGGTGTTTTGCAGTGACAATGTACACCATGAAAGGAGCACATCGGGTTGTTCAGGGGTGTAGATTGGGCCCTCGTGTTAACTGTGAGTGTTCTCGAGGATGTTGTGCACCTTTGGATGTGGAGATCAGGGCAAGGATCGGGCCCATAATTGCTTTCAAGGGTCTCGAGTGGAGACAAAGAGCGAGGAGAATTCATACGAAGGATATGTGTGGATTTGACATTGTGCCTCACTGTCAGATTGTTCCTCCACTGCAGCAGAGTTTTATACACTCTCAGTCGTGCACAAATATGGACCATGTAAGCACAAAGTCTACTTCAAAGGTTGCCAGTCTGGTGTGGAGACTGCTTAGTGAAGGTGCCAGCAGTTTTGTATACTATCTTCGGCAGCGCATTGAAGTCAAGTGAGGAGAGACACTTTTTGTCTTGTATTTATTTATTAAGTCGAGACTTTTCGTCAATGGTGTTTGAAAACAGCCGTTATGATGTTTGAATTAACCCCTTCGACGCTTATGACGGAACGGTTCCGTCATGCACGTCGGTTGGGCTGTGCTTATGACGGAACCGTTCCGTCATGGCCCCGCCCGCGCTCAGAACCTTCAGCACCGCGCGGAAATCCGCGCAGCGCTGAAGGGGTTAAAACGTGGCACGAGCTCTGTACAGCGCATGAAATCTTACCTTGATCAAGACGCGCGCAGCTCAGAGTGATCTTCTGTGACGTCCTCCGGAGTCTTCACTACCTGTTAATGGGCGTTTGGCACACTGAGCGTGCAGTGAGCCACCCGGCACGGCGTAGGATAGCGTGGCGCCATCTTGGGTTTGGCAATCGTCTATATGATTTTCTTGTACATGCAGCATCATTCTGCCAACCACGTAATTTTGCCAACCAAGTTTTTTTTCACGTGCGCTGCATCTTCAATAAAGTTATTTAAAGCAGGAAGATTGTCAAGAAGGCTGTATTAACAGGGGTGAGCATGCTGCTGCTGATCCAGGTGATTGATTTGTTTATCTAACAGAGGACGGAGGGTGTTGTTTTGTACACCGGCGGTGAGTGGAAGTTTTTTTTAATCCATCCGGTGACAGCATCTATTTGTATTGTTCCCGCTTCACGTGGACATTTGGAAAGATTAACTCTAAGAATGGTCCTATTTCAGAACATTAGGGCAGAACATGATGGTGTGACCTTTTGGAGCGTTGGTGAATTTACAACACGAAATGTGAGTCGTTTTTTTGGTGGTGGCATTGTTTTCCTAGTGTGGCATTTGCCCAGTGTTATACTGCCATAAAGTGCCAAGTTGAAATGTGTTGTTTACGTAATTGAAATGTAAAATCTGTCCACATCTGTTTTATTTTTTATCTATGTTAAGCATGATCCAGATGAGATACCGTTCATCTCCTTAAGGGGCATACTTTCTGTGGATCTGCCTATCTGGTGTTATAGTTGTATTTATTTTTATGCACACCTCAATGTGTGCTTTCAAAGTTGAAGGGGTGGTTGCAGTGACATATATATGAGCATGTTTGGCTTCAAGTCTTTGTGATCCTTTTATGCTGCATTTTGGTTGTTATAGTGTGTGTATTTGTCACCTTGCTCTGCACGTCGGGTTTTCTGTGTGTGTGTGTTGTTCACATTTTTGTTTTTAGTAATGGGTGTTATTCCCATATACTTAATGTTTAGGGGGTGTTAGTCCCACCTAGGTCATTGTTTATGGGTTTAGTCCCATATACTTAGTGTTTAGGGGGTGTTAGTCCCACCTACGTTATTGGTAATGGGTGTTAGTCCCATCTACTCAGTGTACAGGGGGTGTTAGTCCCTCCTATGTTATTAGTAATGGGTATTAGTCCTTTTTACTAATTTTAAGGGGGTGTGAGTCCCACCTTTGTCACGTTAGTGTTGGGTTTTAGTCCCTTCACTTATATATTAGCTGTTGTGTGTGTGGGTAGCCGTCTTTTGATGCCTCACTGTGCTGCATTTCTGTTATCCTTGCTGCACTAATCTGTGGGTTTTAGTCCCATTTCTGTATTCTGTACATTTGGGTGTTAGTCCCTTATACTCAGAGCTTAGGGGGTGTTAGTCCCACCTACGTTTTAGTGATGGGTGATGTCCACCCATTGTATATTTGTTCTGGGAGTGATTCTTCCTGTATGTTTCTTCAATTTCTAGAGTAATTGTAGTTGTTTTCTAGTGTGATTCTCTGCGTTTTTATATAAGTATCTTTTGTGGTGTCTACTCAATTCCTGTTTGGGATTTTACCGTTCTTTACGTGTTTTATTAAAAGAGGAGGTTGGTGTTAGTGAGTGAGTAATATGTTTTCTTTTCTGTCTTATTATAAGAGGAGGATGGTGATAGTTAATTCTTATCTTTTCATCCTTTTTCTTATCCTTTTTCTGCCGTTTTAGGTCTGGGTCCCTTTCGTGGTATAGTTTATTCATCTTACCCTTGGACTTTGGACTATTTATCTTTTGTTTATATTTGGTGTATAGTTGCTTTGAACTTTTAGTATTGTTTGTTGTATTTTCAATGGTAAAGAAGGGAGATATTATAGTATCTTCATGTAAGGTTAATACTGTTCTCCTGTATCTTGTAACTAGCTGCTCAGCCAGTGTGAGAGTTCTATGTGGAATGTTGACGCGACTGGAATGTTGGAGGTTGGTGTGGTGTGAGACAGTTGAGAGGATGGGCTGAGCAGCTAGCAGGCTGCTTCTGGTGGGGCTAATCTATGGACTTTACTAACTTAATAAATACGCTTAAGATCTATCCTGGCTACGTCTGCTGTGTCACATCAACCTATGGAACCAGGTCACTTCAAATAGCCAACTCCAAAGTGCAATCACGCTATTAGGTTCATTTTTTGTTTCCTCAAGAACCAGGCCGTATGCAAAAATCGACTTAGTCCGAAGATAATGTAGCCCTGGGTGTCCAACTTAAGATTCCTTGGTGCTACTTGATGGTGCCTCACGCTCAAGTTCAAGCATATGGGCCGGCCTACTCCTTGTAACATTCTAGTCTGCGCAAGACTTCTGGGAAAGACTACTGGTCCCGCTCTACAGATACTCATTTGCTACTGCAACGACTTCGATTCTTAGAGGGGTTCCATCCTCTTCCCAATACATAAATAGGGAGACCATCCAAGCCCTACCAATTATTAGCTCATTTCCCTACTAGGTCTGGAAGCCAAGGCCTCTGCTCGAACACTGCTTGAGGTATTGGAGTCCTGGGTGAAAGAGAATGGCATCCTTCCCTTCTTTCAATCAGGCTTCAGTGCTGCTAACACCACGGTGCTTGCTTATACGGCACATCATGCCACCGGGAAAAAACAACTGCCTTTATTTTGTTGCTTTATTGACTACAGCGCTGCCTTCGCGAGGGTGGACCGAGGGATGCTATGGAGGTGACTACATGCATGGGGGCTCTGTCCCTGCTTTTAAAGGCAATAATATATTTACACCAGGAGACTTGGGTTTGCATGAAACCTGGTAACTCTACTGCAACCCTCACAGTTTCAACCAACTGCAGTCTAAAGCAGGGGTGATTTTGAACATGATTTAGAGGAGAGGGATATAGAATGAGACTCCAAACAATGCGGTGCACCACTCACAGTACACCTGCTCACCAACTAATGTTTTCTGATGTCTTTGCACGCGTAAAGTGCCTTCAGGTGTGCAATGTGTCCTGTAAAGTGATAATGTAAAGTTTTGACACCCTTAGTACCACTAGTGCTGAGGGCCAGTGACTGAATAACACACAGACACCGCACCACCGTTCACCTGTGATGGCATCCATCACACATGGAATTCCCGCCTGTCTGTGTCTATGACGGCACCGCTGCGACCACCTAACCTGCCCCCATAACCATGCCCTATCCTGCCGGACGAGGCTAGCACATGCCTAACTTTGTGACTTGAGACATCAGGGCACGCCGCACATGTTTTGTTCTGATCTAAAAATTGATAAACGCATGGGTGCCAACAAGCTCCATGTCACAACGGTCGCAAAAGACAGATGTGGTGTTTGGATGCTGGGACTTCTATGTTGAATGATTGTAATTTGAGCATTGAAACTACACTTCCTTATTCCATTGCTATCAGGGCTAACTCGAACGTTGCTTTTACTGGGCAAAGTTTTGGCCCCCCTCATTTCGTTATCAATATCATAAGTCCTTAGTGTTTTAGTCTGCTTTGCATCCTCTTACTCGATTATAACTTTTCCATTCCCAAACCTCACATCCTCAATCTCAGCGCTGCCAACCTGTCCTCTTAGATAAGCTAAAGGTACCAAAAGACATCATTAAAAATGTTGTTCTGTAGAGTAACGCATCACCTTCAGGCTCATCGACTTTCTCTGTAGTATCTTGCTTTCGGTGCAAACCTTCCAAATTGTGCACTATTTAACATCGCTACAAAAGTGTGCTGTAAAAATAAATGTCATACATGGAAGGGCTGGCAATGATGAAACCAGTGCAACAAAATGTCCCCATGTCACAAGGAGGGCGTTCAGCCAATCCTGCTTGGGGTTTTGGTGTTAAGTTTGGCCGCACAAGACCCAGGGCTGGCCGCAAGTCTCCTCAGGGTAAAATGTGGATTCATTACCCTGCTTTTCTATTCTTCCTTCAACCCTTTTTATTGATTTTTGATGATTGCAAATGCAATTACATTCAGTGCAAGAGGTAGTGCAAATTAGAAATAACACAACATTATAAAACAATAATATAGATAGATAAGGAAACAAATACCAAAATCATCATCGACAGTGCGGTCTTCGCCCTGCATGTAATCGTCAGTGAGAAATGGTTTCTATCCTTTTATCGTAATCTTGAGGTGCTGCTCTGTTAATGTAACCTGCTGTCGTAGGATCTAGCTGGTTAAGGTAGTGATAATGATAGACCTTTCCACCTAGGCTAGACTAGTAGAGGCTTGGTAGGTAGAAAATGCTATATCCTAAAATGCAATGTGCAACAGGTTATTTATTAGTATGTAAATTCTATGATTTAGGACTGTTCTCTCCAAACATAGGAGTGTGACAGTCCTGATGTAATATCCTTTTCAGGGTTCTTAGGAGTAAAGGTCAAGTAGACTGAAACTGTATCTCTAGCAGTTAAGGTTTGTGGCTGTTCAGGATATAAAGAGTTAAGTTTTGAACATTATTTGTTTGGCTCATATTATTTGGTGGGGCTTTATCTCATATAGCAAAATATCAAAAATGCCAAGTTTATTACACTGAGGTCTATCATTGCTGATGACTCTTGATTTGATTGACAGATTGTCATGGTATCACCCCTGTGTCAGCAGCACAGCTCTACCCGCCGAGAGTGACTGACAGCTTACCTGAGGATTTCCATTCAGATAGGGTGGCCTTCACTCATAAGCACAGTGGGCATAGCAACAGGTCTGATTGATCTAGGTGGGGTAATTATTTTTTTTTGTGAATGCCCATACATGTCATTATTGGGCCGAAACTTGTGTCAATGTTGAAAATGATGCTGAGTCGCTCAATAGTTTATCAGGGTATTAGTAATTGAAAAGCATATGTGTTGGTGTGTTTCCTGTTTGTGCACCTCCCTACAATTGGCGACAAGGAGCTAGGCCCGACGTCCTTTTCACAGCAGCGGCTCCACACAATCACAGACCCTAGATGACACCGCTGCATTCCCATCCAGCTGTGCGCGCATCAGGGAGCGATAGGCAATACCGAAGGAGCTTACCTGCACAAAGCCGCGCTGATGCACAGCGTGGTGTGACGCTCCTCAGAGGCCTCTCGAGGGGACCCTCATCGCATCTTATGCCTGAGGCAAGCAGGAGGCCTGAAGAGAGTACCCCAGTGCCTGCCAGAGGAACCCAGGACACTGCCAGCTGCCTCAGCTCAAAGCCTGTGCCACGGCTAACTGGGTCACCACTGCACCATATTTCGAAGGTCCCACCCAGAAGATCACTAGCTTTTGAGAGATGAGCCTGTAGACCCAACCTGGTGACAACTAGCAAGGCCGGATGAAGTGCCCCAGCAAGTACAACGAGGATGGGGAAGGGAGCTGTAGGACCACACCCAGCACACCAGACGGGAGTATTATCCCAGGTGGTAAGCCTTGCTGCACCCCAGACACTGGTGACATTATGCTGTCTCTGACCAGGACACGCATCACAGTGCTCAGGTACATCTCAACTCAGCCACACAACAGACCCTCTGACGTGGAGCATGGCAGGCATACCTGGGCTTGAACCATTCCTAATCACAGACCCAAAACGTCCCAGGCCTCCTAATGGAAGGCATGGGTCGAGAGACTTAACCAATGCTTCATAATCACATGTGTGGCTGAAGAGCGCAAACAAGCAATGTTCCACCACTTGGTGAGTGTGGACAAATACAAACCCTCCTGCGCAGTCCATGAAGCAGGGCCCCCCATGCCTATGACACCCCTGTTGCAGAGATCACAGCCTACTTTGAGCCAACGGCAACCCCTGACTACAAGAGGTGTGTGTTCTGGCAAGCTAGGCAGTAGGTGGAGGAATCTCTCTGCAAATTCCATGCATGACTCTATGCTAGCGAGCACATGCACTTTTGCAGATGAAGTGGAGGATAGAAGAGCACAGGTAATCCAGGCCTGTGCATCGTCCAAACTATGAGAAAACCTCTGTGTCAAGTGCCTCATATGACTTCAATGATATCCTGACCAGATCAAAAAAACTATCCTTTGCAAGTACCTCATACTAAGAGGCCGTCCTACATAAACCCGTTAAGGTGGAGCCCGTCATCATCGAAGGACCGAAGCGTGGCCCCAACAAGACCAAGCCACCAGCAGTTGTGACTGGTCTTGTGAATACTGTGGAGGGACTGCCCATCATCCTACAAAATGGACAGAGTGGAGAAAAACCTGTGAGCAAGACACTTTGCAAAATTATGACATTTGGCAAAAGGCCATAAAGAATTACCCCAAAAGTGGTAAGCCAAGTCAGCAAGCCACAACCACCAATGCAGCCGAGGGTCGGTTTAATGACTCCGAAGATGTTGACCTGGAAGGAGCAGTGCACTCCGTGCATATTGTAGAACGGCCACACTGAGCATTTGGACACACTCAAGTGCAAAATCGAAGTGGGCCTCACCACAATGTCAGCTATTAGTGATATAGATCCTCAATAAATATCATGGCCCAAGATACATTCGAGAAGATGCACCCAGGGCTGCAACCACAGCTGATGACTACAAGGGCCAGAGTGTGTATGGTTAACAAGAACCATTGGAGCTCAAAGGAAGATTCATAACCACCATCTCGCATAATCAGTACACAGTAATGGCTACCATGTACGTAGCTCAAAGAGGTTCCAGCATGTTGCGGAGCTGCTGGAAGGCAGAAGAACTGCAGCTAGTACACTTTGAACTGCAAGCGCACACAACGAAACTAGAAGACATCCTCAATGACTTGAGTGATCTGTTAGATGGCATTGGATGCCTCAAAGGGAAAGAAGTCAGGCTGCACATAGATCAATCAGTACAGCCCATAGCTCTAAGACACAGGAGGGTTCCATTCCATCTGAGACCTAAGGTAGAGGCAGAACTCAAAAAACTGGAAAGCGCAGACATTATTGAAAGGTTCAAAGGGCCGACTCCATGGGTATCCCCAGTGGTGGTAGCCAGAAGGCCAAAACAGCCAGGAGAGTTCGGAATGTGTGTCGATGAGCGACACAACATCCACCCTATGGATGATATTGTGAGTGAGTTCAGCGGAGCGGGTGGTTTTCTAAAATTAACCTGAGCTCAGGGTACCACCACATACTTCTCCACACTGACTCCAGGTGCATAATAACATTCTTGATGCTTATGGGACGGCAATGTTACAAACATCTAAACTTCAGGATGACCAGTGGGGCCGAAGTCTTCCAAAATGTTATCCATAAAGTCCTAGCAGGACTACCGGGGGGTGTTGAATGTCAATGAGGACATTCTGGTCAATGCCAAGTCAGTGGAAGAACACCACCAGAGAGTACATGTTGTCCTGAGAGGCTGTAAGACCATGGTATTACCCTGCACACAGAAGAGTGCGAGTTCATGCGGAACTCCACATGTTTCTTTGGATATCAATTTTCCATGGTGGGAGTAGCCCCAGACCCAGCAAAAGTCCACAATGTGAAAATCAGACCCGCTCCTGCCTACATTTCAGAAGTATACATCTTCCTTAGCATGGTGAATTATTGTGGCCAATTTAACAATAACCTCACAGCACTCGCCCAGCCTCTGCCAAACTAACAAAAGCCAAGACCCCATGGGAATGGGAGACAATGCAAGAAGAAGCCTTCCAAAAAACCAAAGCTGCATTCTCTGTGGACACTACGCGGGTCTATTTTGACCATCATAAGAGACTGAAATAGCCGTGGATGCTATCTCCACGGGACTGAGAGCCGTACTGTCTCAACAGCAGGAGAGTGGGCTCCTGTGGCATACCCCAGTCAAGCACTCACTCCCGAAGAGCACAAATGCTTTCAGATCGTAACAGAACCCATCTATATACATTGGGGATGTTTTCACTTCTATTTGTATGTATATGAACTTACTCTCATGGTTCAAACTGACGACAAGCCACTAATCCTGGTGTTCCAAGGCTGGGCTTCGAAATCTCCACTGATGCTTGAGTAATGGGTCCTCCAACTGCGAGAATATTTTTTTATTGTTGTGTATCAACTGGAGTTGCAGAATCCTGCCAACTACCTCTGAAGACATCGCCATGAAGCAACACCGCAAGAAGAGAAGGAAGTTCAGGAAATGGAAGAGTACCTGAGATACATGATGGAAGAGGCGAGACCTCATCTCCTGTCTCATGAAGACATTATTACAGCCAGCAATGAGAATGAGTGCATACAAATGGCTTTCACAGCAGCAGTAGAAACGGTCACGTGGAGCGTGCTGAAGGCCCACTAGGGCAACGGATGGTGGAATCGTGAAAAGCGCAAGAAACCATGCACAACTTGTGCCAGAAGCTGACAAACAGCCCGGAAGGGTGCCTCTTGAGGAACTGCCCCTAGTGATCCAGAGCCGCCTCATGCCTCAGACAATCTAGCAAGCCCATGAGAAGCACCAGGGAATCATGGAAACCTAGACCAGCCTACGAAACCAGATATGATTCCTCTCCATGGCTGAGCTCATGGAAACCACTGCAAAGAGCTGCATGATGTGCCAAGCGGCTGTATGAGGCAACCCTCCCAACTCCAGTAGTTACAGAGGAGGAACCCGCACAGTTGTGGGTGTGTGTTAGCATGGACTTTGGCAGCCTCCCAGACGGACGGCGCATGGTGGTCCTCATCGATCATTATTCAAAATACCCTGAGATTGAACTGGTAAACATCACTTTAGTTCAAGAGGTATTGCCCAGACTAGAGAAGATGACGGCAACCCATGGGCTAATACCAAATGTCCACAGACAATGGACCTCAATTCCATAGCCAAGACATGGCCAAGTACCTTGCATCCCACAGCATCAAGCACAATAGAGTGACCCTTCGGAGGCGGCAAGCCAATGGCATAAGAGGTTCATGAGGACAATCAATAAGGCAATCCCCACTGCTCAGCATGAATAACAGCAACTCAAAGAGGCACTTTGTATGTTCTTACATTACTACCGGCAGACTCCTTATGCCACCATAGGTGTTGCCCTGTGCCATGCCTGCTGGGGTCGAGTGATTCAAGACATCTTTCCCCACCTCCACATCTGGCTCACCAAGAGCACTGATATCAAACAAGAGATGTAACATCGATGCAATGGAATGCGGACTGTAGCAGTCACCAGTTGTCCCAAACGTTGGCCATCACGATGGGGGTGCCTTGCCAGTGAACGACTACTATTTGGGAAGCAAGGTCTGGCTGCCCTTTAAACTAGAGCTAACCCGTAGCATTTCATTCTTTAAAAAGTGCACCGATGGGCCCCAAGTTAGGGAAGAGCACCCAGAGGCCGATGAGTGGGGCATTGAAAACCCATTAGGAGTCACCGAGACACCTTCTCTCTCCACAGACTCATTGCCAGGACAAGGCATACGCCTGGTTCTACGCGGCCAGGAAGAACAGAAGACCGGAGAGGCGATGCCGACGAGCACTACAAGTAGTGCATTCCAATATCATCTGAGAGACAATATTGCTCTGTGTGGTGAGACTGAGTAGGCAGAAAGATTTACAACCAGGATGAAGCCCTGATGTGTTTTGTTAAAACGAGGAGGGAAGTAGTGCTGTGGCAGTCACTCCCGGAGTGAAGGGAGTGGTCCACTGGTATAGGGGAGCACTTTGTTCACCCCCTTAAAAGGGCTCTACGTGGTTACACCGGGACATCACATGCCCCTGTTAATATAAGGCTACGGGGCCCTGCCCAGAGGCAGTTAACAGTGACGCGGTGTTGGTGGGGTTCCTGTTTGCTCAGCTGCCTACATGTGGGATATCCAATCCTTTAAAAAAGTCCTAAAATCCTCAAAATCGGAAATTCAAGTCGGGGTATAAATTGAGATGTAGTGTTCCTTAAATATTCTTGCAATTTCCGCTGATTGGTTGTGGTTTGCCATTTTCTCTTTGACCACTGCAAAAATTAACCTGCTCTATTTATATTTTAAGCCATTTTCTTGGTCACTTTGGCCTTATTACGACAGGAAAACGTCTGAACTTTATGCAGCGTGACCCACAGGTGTGCTTTTCAGCTCAGCATTTGCTTATGTTCGTATTTATGGTTTATTAGGCTAGCAAGTTCAGTAATGCGTTAGTTTGTTAGTGCGTTTCCATGCATGTGATGATGAACCTGACATGCAATGGAAAGAAAGATACTTTTTTCTGATTTATATGAACATCTTCAAACTATGTCTCCACCTGCAGTAGCAGATCTCATCCTGACGTTGAAGTCCCCTTTCTTCATGCCATGACAGACCATGTGTTTCAATCAACAACACTAAGGCCCTGATTATGAGTTAGACTCAGTGACAGTTACGACATGCCAGGGTAAACCGCATACATGTACTGAATCGTCTGATCACGAGTTAAAAACTGCATGTGATATTTAGCTCATGCGCTAAATGTTGCATGTCTGTGGACCACATATACTGTGTAAACAGGTACTATTTTATGCATGTGCTATTTACTATATATGAAAAATAACACACGTGGTAAATAAAATAACAAGTATGAAGGATTACTGAAAACCAGCGGAAAATACCACCTTAAAATATCTCCAGTCAAATCAGGTGTTAAAAATTCTTGAGAGCGTAGGGAATAAGAACATGCACTGTTTGAACTGAACTAATAAAATATCACACACACACACACACACACACACACACACGGTTTGGGTAAGCGCTCACAGGTTGATAACAACAGCTTTCACGTCAGGTCCACAGTACATCACCATAGATGCAGGACCGTTAGAACATCTTATCATATGTGCTAGATCCATGTCCTAAACAAAACAATGAAATTCCCTTTTTCCAATGGTCGAATGAAACACGCTAATTATGTAAACCACAAGACAAGCAAACCAGATATAATGAATCCGTGACCTAAATTACAACAGCAATAATCAAGAAAATACAATAGGTCACGCATTCATTATATCTGGTTTGCTTGTCTTGTGGTTTACATAATTAGTGTGTTTCATTCGGCCATAGGAAAAGGGAATTTCATTGCTTTGTTTGATACAGACCCATCCCTTTTCTTAGTATTAGGGTACCTCCCTCATATTGTGACAGCTAGATCCATGTCCTGACACAATACCGTAGGCGGCAAGATTATAGAAATCAGCCTCCAATCAATGACCGCAAACAGCATATAAATGCTGAATGAGAGCTAGTATTGATAGACTAAGGCTGTAACCCATAAACATTAGTCAGCTTGAGAGCCAAAGACTATACAGGTTAGAAATGGGTACTAGTCACAACATATTTTCATTTTTATGAATACCCTGGAGCCCAACACAGGGATCCACTGCCATCCCTCCTTCCTGAAAATGTGAGCAACCCTAGAATTCTTTGCAACAGGCACCCGACCGCTGACAGAAGGAGTGGTGCATGCCATTTCTCAGTCAACGTTTAGCAAAATACTCTAACGGATGGATGCTTTGTAGAGCGTGAGCAAGCAACACATACAGTCCAGTTACCCTTGGACACCCACATTGTTAATGCCAGCAAAGCTGACACATATACTTCAGCAGAATTTCCCGACATCCTAGGGTGAATTGACTGCACTCATGTATCTCTGGTGGCATGTAGACAGGAACAAATGTGCTGAATCCATCAAATGATCTACCAAACAAGGGCTGCACTAGGATCACTAGGGACTTGGGTTCAGTTATCAAAGACAATGATCCCTATTACAAAATCAGTGGCGTAGCTAGGCCTTTTCCCGCCCACGGCGATTCCCCCACGATGGCTGCAACTAAGAGCAGGGGTGAGAGACTGCTGCCCCAAAACTCATGCCACCCAGGGCAAAATGTTCCCTAAGATTCAATAATCCACATAAGTATCAGCAAACAATCAATCGTATGGTATAGTGAGGTGAAAACATTGTGCTCTTTGATCTAGCAAATGTCATACAGACGTTGAATTTACAGAATATGTGTTTTTAATAATTTTTGTAAAAGTATTACCCGAAACACATACATTTGAAACAATTGCAATTGACTCTGATCGGGGCAGAGCTGATTAAAATTCTTTAGAATGTATCCCTACATGATGGATCAATATGAATACGTGTAACAAGTTACATTGGTCACTGAAGTGGAAAGAAAATCAAAAAATAATATATTGGTAAAGTGCACAAATAAAGTGCACAAATATTCATAGATGTCAAGGCACTAAAAAACCAGCACAGTGAGAAAAAGCACAAAAGAAATGCTGTAGGTGATTCTGAGAGAAAAAAGCCATGTCTTGAGATATCTTCTAAAGTAGAGACGACCTTCTATGTCTGTGATAAGTCATGGCAGCGAATTCCATAATTTGACAGTGCCATATGGATAGGATCTGCCACCCCATCTCGCTCTGAGAATTCTGTGCACTGTTACTAGCCTTCTATTTGCTAGGTGCAGCACCCTTATGGGGATATACCATTGGAGCTTAGGTCTAAGAAACCGAGGGCCAAGATTATGTAAAGCCTTATAAGATATACATGAGACTTTAAAAACAATTATTTTCTCGACAGGGTGCCAATGCAGACTCCTCTGCCCCTGCAAGACTGACTGGTGTTTTGGAATGCCAGAATGATGATGATTCCTTCCTTGTTCAGGGCCTTCAGCTCAGGATTGTAAAGTTCTTCTTCCTCCTTTCCTTGATGGGGGTCCATGATCAAATGGTTTGGGAGGCAGGTTTCTCCTTGTGATGACTAAGTGATAATCAGGGACTTTGCCTTATTTCAAGGTGTTTTGTCCACACAAATGAATGCCTGCACACAGTCCCACACACAGAGAGGACTTGTTGGTGTACTTTGGGGGTGTCTTGATATTCTCATTTGTGTTGCTCTGGCTGTTAATAATATCTAGCTATTAGTTTCCTCACTTCCAGAATTTCTAATGCATTAAAATAGACACTTCCTGATGTTTTGTGCATGTGGTATTTATCTGGAGGGGTATTTACCACATCCAGTAAATAACACACATTCATAACTTGACACTTGGCAAATACTAATTCCGTGGTACATGGTAAAAACCCATAATCAGTGTTATTTAACACATATTTGTAGGAAGCTGTCTCTCTATATAGTGAACTAAAATGAAGTACGCCGTGAAGAAAGTCCAATGGTTTCCCTATTGATATACAGAGGTAAATGTAGATAATACTAATGCTCTATTTGTGGTAGTGTGGGTGAGCAGTTAGACTTATCAGAGGGTAGCACTAAGACTTTGTTGAACTCACAAGGGCAATAATTGAAACACACACTCGAGAATAAATCAGAGAACAATCTGTAAAAATAAAATGGATTTTTATATGATTTTTCAGACCAAGAATTTCATTAGAAAGTAAGTACTTTTTATGTTATATTTTTCAAAGTTTACAAAAGAAATCACAGGTGTGCGCAATAACACACAATAGAAGTCAATAGAAGAAAATAGGAAAAAACATATAAAATCACACAGTGGGTTCTCGAGATTCACCTTCTGGACTCTAGTAAGTAGCAAGGCCAGGTCCAATGTTCCAGCAGCAAAGGTTCAGGAGCGTCCCAGATTCTGCCAGGTGCAGGGTGCTGAGGTCATTGGTAGCAGGCACGCTACGAAGACGGGGGCTAACTGAAAACACACTTCACAGTTGGACTTAAAGGTAAGTCGAGGAGGTCCAACTCAAGGAAGCAGGTCACAAGGTACTTAGGACCAAGGGAGCACAGCTGGTTTATTGTTACCCAGTCTGGGCGGGCTGGGTGCAAAGCAGATAGGGCAGCTAAGCATTGTGCGTCGAGATGATCCTCGCGGTCAGGGGCCGACAAGTTGCTGAGGCGATTCTGAGACAGATGGACCACTCACAGAGTGGATCTAAGAGGGTCTCGAAGTCCCTCAATGGGTGTCTGCATCCTGTGTCATTGGAGTACGGATTTGACTCTTCCTTCTTGGTCTTCGATGTAGGGAGTTCAGTACTCTGGGAATTGGCATGGCTCTGGTAGGTCCTGGTGTCCTCTCACTTGGTGTGGGGGACAGATCTGAGCCTTCCGGAGCAGATGTACCTCTTCTTGCTTGAGTGCTGGGTTGGAGTCACCGGAGAGCAGCAGATCGGTAAACTGGACTTTGTTGTTTTGTGCCTGCAGGCTGCAGGGGAGTAGGTCCTGTACTCCAAGAGAGGTTCTCAGCAATTTGTCGAAGGCTGGAGGTTCTTGGAGGCCTCACAGTTGAAGGATGAGACCGCAGGTCCCGATTGTTGAGTTCTGGGAACAAGCAACAGGGTTTGGTGCCAATTTCTGCAGCAGGTCTTCGGTTCTAGGGTCAGCGGCTCTTCGCTGTCCGTTGCTCTTCTTAGGTCCATCAAATCTTAAGTTGCAAGGTCCAGGGATGCCACTTAAATACTAAATTTAGGGGTGTTAAAGGGGAGACGGGGAGTAGCCAATGGGCTACCTACCTTTAGGGTGTCCACACCCTCTAAGTGACCACTTTCTGTGGAAAGGGACACTACCCTAGCTCTGATAGGTTAATTCCTCCTATACCAAGATGAAGGAATTAGAAAAGTCGTGTCCACATCACCTGCCCCACCTTAGGGGTGGTGCAGTCTGTATGTGGGCACACCTACTAATTGAACACATTTTCCTGCCAGTCCTTCCACCAAATGTGGAGCAGGAAAGGAGTGTTGGCATCCTCCACTATCTGTAGATATCTGAGTCACAATTTAAATGTGCCAGAAGGCCATCCTGGCCTGGAGGAGGTGGAAAGCACTTGCGCCCTAAGCAAGCTTTGCTCTGGCCACTGAGAGCACTGGCTCTCACCTCATGTTTTGGCAGGCTGGCTAAGACGAATCAGAGACCACACCAGTGTTTGGTAGGTTTTCAGGGGACCCTCTAAAGTGTCCCCGGTGTGCATTTATTATTAAATCCAACACTGGCATCATTGAGGATTTATTAAGGCAAGATGTTTTGTACCAAACATCTTAGGGTACAGTGAAGCTATCTTGGAGCTAGGAAACTCGTAATGAAAAGTATTCAGCCCATGCACTCTCTATGGCTTGCCTGTGCACTTTGATTATCCAAGAATGACTTAGATATTGTAGGCTCATATCTACTCATGCAGATATGTGCACACACAGGATTTAGTGACCCTGTCTTAGGGCTATAAGGCCTGCAGTACGGGTGACTTGCCTATACCTCATGTAATGTATGGGGCATGGCACACAGGGCTGTGTGCCATGTTGACTCTTTGGTTTTCTCTGTACCAAGATACGCAGCCTGCAATGACAGTTTGCATAGTCTTGGTGAGGAATCTCTGGGGTGGCATAATTTGTGCAGCAGCCCCAGGGGACCCTCTTCAGTACCCATGTCCTAGGTACCAGGTGTACCAATTACTAGTGACTTATAAGGGTTGACTCAAGTTGTGCCAATCGTAGTACAGTGTTAGGAAAGAGATCTGGGCTTGGGGACCTGGTTAGCAGAGACCCTGTGCACTTACATTTCGAAATAACATCATGCATCAGGCAAAAAGTGGGGGCTAACCATGTCAAAAGAGGCTGTTTACTACAGAATTATTTACAGAATCCTGTGGAATCAGTATTTACCCTATGTGCTAGTTTGGTGGTTTTTACCACCAAATTCGGAATTGAAGCTTAATGGGCACAATGACAGGTCATTGGAAAATGAAGTGGTAATACTCAGGGAATTACAGATACTGAAGGGTACATATATTTCCTGATGTCATATTACCAAATCATTATACGTTCTGAAGGTTTTGTAGGAAAACGTGGCAATTGTGCAAGTTTTCTCCTGCTTCAAAGTTCATAACTCAGAATATTGAGATTTTTCTCTGCATAGGCTTTAACTGGTGAAGTTTGTGAGGGGAAAAATGGCAGGCGGGTGCTTTAATTTTACACAAATCATGATTTGGGTTTAAATTATCTGGCATGGTCAGACTGAGGGGCCAAGCGTGCTGGGATTTATGGGCCCACATCTATAATGGGTTAAAATCAAACTATATGTTTGGTACCAATGGCTGAAACAACATCATGTTGAAAGTCACTTTAAGAACAAAGGGGTAAATTTACAGCCATCTGTTGTAATGTTATGTTTTGATAATTGGAGAGAAATTATTACAAAATGCAGTTTGTTAAGAGGCCACAGTTTATTGCTTTATAGGGCCAGTCCCACTTCCTTCAAAAAGAATGTGAAATTTCTGGTCAACCCTAAAATATTTTTTGCTTTCGCTGCCAGTGCTTCAACATCCGTGATATGTCATAATTCTCCCACAATCTCTCCTGAAAGTAAAGTAAGTGAGATATGTTACTGACATCTTTACCCCATACCTTCCTTCTCTACATTTCGAATGAGATAGGGTGCTTGTGGGAATGCTGTCCACCACCCAGCGCAACCTACAGTTCCTTCCTATGTTCAAGGGTCTGTTGAAAACCACTCCTGATGCATTCAAGGAGCCGATAAAGGCCAGAGTAGTCACCCTCAGGGTAGTTAAAAGTGAAAAACTTCTCCTTTCGACCCACTATACATATGGAGTCAGCTCCCACCAGACTCCTTTGTTGTCCGTACGACACGCAACCGCACCAATGCCAATGGCATGGGCATCGCCCCTCTGCTGGATAAGGAAAGCAAAAAGATCTATGCTGCCAGTAAGTGAGTGGCTGCCCAATCAGCAGCTCACTGGCATTCACTTACTCCATTGAACTTCTCTACAGTTACGATCGGCCCACTGGGACGAGATTGAGGCGATCTCTAACTTCTCCCGGGACAATATAAGAAATGCATCCATGAGCTCATTTCTGAAGGACAGATTATCTAGAACAACACTATCCTGTGTACCCTGAACACCTCTGATACTGCAGTGTGTGACATTAACTCAGGCCACTTTGTTCGACACTATGCCTAGCTCCGTGTCTCTGGCTTTAAGCCAGAGGTTCAACAGTATCTGACTAACTTGCCCTTCGATGGGGAGCACCTCTTCGGACCATGGGTTGACCAGAGGCTAGGGGGGGAAAAGGATATGAACAGGTCTATTGGTGACTCTCCCCGGAGTTCCTTTCAGAGGTCCTAGTACAGAGGGGGATCCAAGGTCACCTCCCCTGAGGCATCTACCCCCTACCACAGGCAACAGCAACCACAGACCCCTGCATGGGAATATTCCAGGAGAGGCTACAGGGGTTACACTCCTGGTATAGAGGAAAGCGTGGTGCGGCTAAAGGTGGTGCCCCTCAAAATAGTGACTTGCTGTCCCTTCCGCCCAATCCAACGAACATGTAGGGTGAAGACGTCAGGGGTTTCTCTCATGTTAGGAAGAAATCAGGGGGTTCTCGCCATTATAGGGCAGGGTTGGTTCTTAAACCTCATTGCAACTCCTATAAGCATCCCTCCCCACAAATACACCCTTTCCTCATAATATCAGTGCCTTCTTCAAGAGGAGTTAGAGGCACTTGTTCGCAAAGGGGCAATAGAGCATGTGCTGCTACATCAACCCAGCAAAGGAGCGTGTACTTCCCGTCCTTCCTAATCCCGAAGAAGGACAGGACACTACACTCAACCTCAGGCCCCTCAATAGATACATCACCTTAAAGCACTTCCACATGCTTCAGGAATATCATCCCTCTACTGCAGCAAGGCGACTTCATGGCAGCCCTTGAAATGAAGGATGCCTACTTTACATATTGATCCTACTTGCACACCGCTGGTACCTCTGGTTTGTGTAAGTGACCAGCATTTTCAGTTCAAAGTTCTTCCCTTTGGGGTCACCATGGCCGCCAGAGATTTTTCAGTGTCTTGCTGTGGTCGGTGCTCATTTCAGGATGACCGGCATCCACGCTTTCCTTTACATCGACAGTGTAAACAAAGAGTGCTTGACACATACCAGGATCACCTTAGACCTCTTGCATGATTTAGGGTTCACTTTCAACACCCTCAAGCCCCACCTTCAGCCCCCTTCAGGTATAACCCTTCCTGTGAGCAGTTTCTAATTCAGTCACTGAGAAAGCCTGCCCCCGAAAAGCACTGATCCAAGCTTTCCCGTCTTTATTATTGACACTTTTATAGCCAGATCGTTAAATAGCAGTCAGGGCAGTCATGCATCTCCTCTGCATGGTGGCTCCTGTATTGACGTAGTTCCACATGCAATACTGCTCGTGTCCACTCCAGGAATGCCTAGCTGCAGAATGGTTACAAGCAGAGGGTTGCTGGGAAGATCTAGTATTGATTTGGGCCAGCACTCATTGCTCTCTGCGGTGGTGGAACAGAAACAATCTGTTGCGGGTCCGTCCCTTTCTTGACCCAGTTCCGCCACTAACCATCACAGTGGAGGCTTCTCTAACAGAGTGGAGCGGCATCTACAGGACTTAACCATTTAGGGTATGTGAAAACCCCAACAGTTGGGATTCCACAGCAACTACATGGAGTTACGGGCTATGCAGATAGCTCTCAAAGCCTTCTTCTGCCATATTCAACACAAGGTGGTCCTCATCTGCACTGACAGCATGATCGTCATTTATTACTTACAGAAACAAGGTGGCTCACAATCACAACAGCTGTCAGTGTTTGCACAGGACATTTGGTAGTGGGCACTCCACCACAGGATTCATTTACTATAGGAGTGGACAACAACTTGTCAGACCTGCTCAGCAGAATACAGCAACAATTCCACATGAGTGAACTCAACACGTAAGTCCTATTTCCTTACTTCTGACACTGAGAGTTCCCCGATATATACTTTTTTTCCACTGCAAAAAACGCCAGAGGCCCAAACTTCATTGGCAGGTTCTCACATTTGATGGACAATGCACTATGGATGAACTGGTCAAGGATATTTGCCTATGCTTTTCCGCCTCTCCCACTACTTCCGTTAGTGGTTCGGAGGCTTCAGCAGACATCCATCGCTCTCATCCCGGTGGCTCCCACGTGGGCCAAACAGCTTTGGTTCACCACCCTTCTCGACCTGTCCTTAGTCCCTCATGAGAAGCTCACTATTGGCCAGACCTTCTGTCTCAGAACCCGGGAACTGTCAGACACCCAATCCACAGGCAACTAAATCTTGTAATTTGGCCACTGAAGCCCTAGACCTTGACTACTTCAATCTGCCTCCTGAGTGTATGGCCATCCTTTAAGAGGTCCGCAGACCCACAACGTGGGCCTGCTACATGGCTGAATGGAAAAAATTTGTCCACCATTGCCTTCCTTAACAAATTGACCCACTCAAGCAGTCCAAGACATAGTCTGCTACCAGTTCCATCTGCAGACATCAGACCTTGTCCACATGCCGATCCCTTTTACTTTGCAGCAGTTGCAGCTTACCCTCGGAATAGGGAACACACTTCACTCATCAGGGTCCCTGTCGCTAAGGCCTTCATGGTAGTTCTTAGATGGGTCATCCCACCCAGGGTACCTCCACACCCTGCCTGGTACCTCAGCATTGTTCGCACATGACTAATGGGCCCCCATTGTGAGCCCCTTCACTCATGCCCCCTACTATTCCTCTCCTGTGAGGTGACTTTCCTAGTGGCAAAACCTTTCTCAGGCATGTGTGTGAGCTTTAGGCGCTTACCCTCCAAGAACCCTTTTTTCAGGTGCACAATGACAGAGTTGTCCTTGAAAAAAATCCAGAATTTCTGCCTAAGGTGGCATCTTCTTTCCACCTTAACCAAACCCTTGAACTCTCGATTTTCTTCCTACACCTAGTCTAGACTTGGTGGCAGAGAGAGACTTTACCACATTAGACTTCAATAGGGCCCTCACATACTACATTGACAGGACAGAACCTTTTCGTAAAACTTACTAGCTCCATGTCTCATTCACAAAACCACACAAGGGCAATGCTCGCTGCAAAGCCACCATAGTCAGGTGGCTGGTCAAATACATGGATACCGGACTGCTTTTTAAAGCAAAAGTTTACTTTTTTTCAAAAGCTTGTTTGAGAGTTGGTAGTGGTCCCTTAGACTACTGCCTCCTCACCAACAAACTTTTTTAATTCACAAAAGGGGAAGGGATGCCAAAGGATCCCCTTCACTTTTGCTGATGCATTTCCATCCCAAACTAGGGAGTATGACATTATTCAGTGGTTTGCAATTGGAATTTGGCTTCAAAACATGTATGGTGCTCACCTGCTTTCCAATCGATTTTCACTGCAACAACGAGAAATGCATGGGGGCGTGGCTAAGATGGCCGCCGAGACGGGCGCGTCTTGCTGAGGCTCCGAGATCGGGCTTTCACCTCGCCTGCTCTCGTTGAGCCTGGGGGCGCCTTACCAACCTCTGAAGCTGCCCTGATGCGCGGGGAGTCCGGCGCTGGCGACCCGGTGGCGGAACGGACCTTGGGTGCCAGGAATTCGGCGAAAGCGGGAGCTGCTCGGATGAGGAGGTGCCGATCGTAAAATGGCGCCCGCCAGGCTCCGCCGCAACCGCTGACATACTACAGGCCAGGGATCGGGGCGCTGAAGGTGGAGATCCTGTACCCCCGCAGGGGTTGTCTGACTGCCTCGGGAGCGGATTGCATGGAGAGGGGGCAATACTGTGATGGACCACGGGTCCCAATGCTTCGGGAGTGCCGGTGAGCCCCCCATATCCCCCCCGTGTGGCGGACATTGGCGGTGAGTCGGGGCGCCTACGGAGCAGAGGCGCGATACGGAGAGACCCGATGAGGGGTGTAGTGGATGCAAGCATCGGCCAGCGAAGACTGCCGCCACTGTCGACCAGCGCGGCTGGGAGGCGATCTGAAGGAGACCAGGAGGAGGCTGCGCTGTGGGACACTGGAGGCCGAGGTACAGGTGGGCCCGCGCAGTGGTGCACAGGACTGAATGCGGCGCCGGGGGGAGGGGGGGTGACTCCAGCGTGAGGAGGCCTCCGGTGGCTGCGGGGACGTTTGCCTGACCTTAAAATGGCGGCCTGTGGCATCCCGGTGTAGCGACCTGGGAGGAGGAGCGGCGAGGCCGTGGAGTGTTGCGCACCAGTTCCTAGGACCCGGGGGTGCTACCCGGACCCCGCATTAACAGCGGCGATCCCCCGCGAGGCACTGATGCCGACTCAGTCTCCCTGAAGGAGCATAGCTGACCCGGTGGCGGAGTCTGTCCTGGGGACACACGGAGGAGGGACCTTGCCGCAGACAAGAGGGGACTGGCGACGGCCCGGTGGGAGACCTCCGCCGCTCGAGCGGCTGCTTTGCCCTCCGCGGCCCTGCCTACCTCACAAGCGATACGGCCCAGCAGCAGCGCCTGGTGACGTCGAGTCGCAGCGGAGCGCCGGAGGGCCAGGGCCGGTCACGACCACACCTAGCTCGGATACTGCGCCCGCTCCGCGCCTGCAGTAGCCCTCCCAGTGGATGTCATGGGCAAGTCTAGGGCAGTGCTGTCGACCCCAGGGGCAGCGTCAGGTGTCCCGGCTGGCGCGCGTGGAGGGGCCCCGGTGGCCGCAGGATGGAATGGAGAGCCATCCTTGTCGACCAAACTGGATCAGGTCCTGGCGGCGATTGAGCAGTCGCGACTTTCCTTGGAGAAGCAGCTGGGCACCCTAACTACGGACGTCAGTCTCCTCCGTGATGACCACCGTAAACTAGCGGATAGAGTCACGGACAACGCAAAAGCGGTCGCCGACATCCGACCTATGGTGGACACACACCGGGACTCGATGCACGCTTTGATGGGTCGCATGTCCACCATGGAAGAACGCGTCAATGACCTGGAGGGGCGGTCTCGACGCTGCAACATTCGCGTCCTCGGGCTGCCGGAGGGAATTGAACGAGCAGATGCGGTGGAGTACGTTGAGACCTGGACTAAATCGTTCACCCCTAGTGACGACCGCACAGCATACTTCTCTGTTGAGAGGGCGCACCGCGTCCCGGCTTGCCGACCACAGCCGGGAGCCCCGCCTCACCCGATGCTGGCCAAATTCCTCCACTTCAGGGACCGGGATGCGGTACTTCGAGCGGCCCGGCAGGCAGGCCCGCTACGCATCGAGAATAAAACTGTCATGATCTTTCCCGACTACTCACGTGCAGTCCAACGCCAAAGGGCGTCCTTTCTGGAGGTGAAACGGCACCTTAGGGAAGAAAAAATACAGTACTCTCTCCTATTCCCGGCCCGCCTGAAGATCATCCACGGCGGTGTCACCCACTTCTTTACAACACCTGAGGAGGCGCACGACTGGGCAGACCAGAACTGTACTGTGAGCCGGTGGACTGGGCGCCCTCAGGAACAACGAGCGAACGCGGGGGGACCCAGGAGGCAGCGCTCACGGAGACGACACCGCCCAGGTACCCCCGGGGGGCCATCACACACTTTGGGGTCACCGGACTTGGAGCAGATCGTCCAGGAACGGCGCCAGGCCCTAAAAGCGGCGGCGGGCCTTTGCCTGGCTTCCCCGGCAACGGACTTGGAGCGTGCCCCCATGTCTTCACGTCAGAGGAGGAGGAGGACAGTGAGGCGACACAGTCCGGAGTGGACTCGGGGGCTCTGCCTTTAGTCACCCCGCGAACGGCGGATGACCTGATATGACTGGCTCCGTATAGTGGGCCGCACATCCGCAGAATGGGGTGATACTCCCCGCCCCGTACATTTGCCGGCCCAGCGCTCCTAGCGTTCCCCCCACTGCCTCGGGCACTTTCATCCCCAGAAGCGCTTAAATTGCCCAGCGGTTAGCCATAGATATCGCGCAGAGCCCGCACGTAGAGCCCTCAGCAGACGCCAGCCGACCACTAATAGGTTCATGCTCTCAAGCAATTCGGGAGTCAGTTTGGACGTATCGGGGTTGGCGATATGTCCCCTGCGTTGGGGCAAGTTGCATTCGCCTCACCCTAGTTTCCCCTTTCCTTCCCACGCACACCTTCTGCACTATGTCCCTACCCACAAGCCGCTGAACTGCTGCGCTGATGCGCTGGACCCGCGGGGGTGGGACGGATAGATTGGGGCCGGGGGCCCCTGGGGGACCCGACTGACTCGTCCTGTGATGCGCACTAGACACATGCACTGATGGCACAAGCCGGTAAAACCACAATTCTTACACTGAATGTGCGAGGTATGCATACGGCGCGCAAGCGATACTCCATATACGCATACATCAAGCGTCACCAGGCACAAATTGCATTCCTGCAGGAGACACACCTAACGGCGGGGGAGGTGACGAAATTGCGTAGACGCTGGCGGGGGACCCTTTATGCCACAACTTATTCCGCATTCGCCCGCGGTGCCCTCATATGGGTGCGCCCGGGAGTCCCTTTTCAGGAATTGTCACACATAATAGATCCGGAGGGTCGCTATGTACTATTACTCGGTCGGTTAGACGGCCAGACGGTATTACTAGGCAGCATCTATGGGCTGAACATCGATCAATCCAAATTCTGGGACACGCTATCCAACCCCTTAAGCACATACACACAGGTGCCGTGGATCTCGGGGGCGATTACAATTGCGTACAAGACATACCCTAAGACAGATCCCACCCGCCCCTCCCCACCTCCCCCATTGTAACGCAGGCAAAACGGTTCACAACCTGGATGCGCCATTGGTCTCTGGCGGATGCTTGGCGGACTTGGAACCCCACCGCTAAACTTTACTCGTTCCACTCCAGACCGCATAATCTTAGAGTGCGTCTGGACTGTTTCCTTTGTTCCCCCACCATCCTCTCTACCGTTCTAGACGCTGACTACTTAGGTAAAACTATATCAGACCATGACGCCCACACGATAACACTGCAATGGCGCCAGCCGCATCCCCCCGTCCCTGCTTGGCGCCTCCCTCGGGACAGTCTTGAAGACCCGGTCTTCCGACAAACCTTGGCGGATCACATAAGTCATTATTTCAGGGAGAACCCCGGCACGGCCAGTACGCAAGCGTCGGAATGGAATGCTTTTAAGGGTGTAATGTGTGGTAATTGCATTCGTCATATTGCGGGGGTCCGGCGGGTTCTGGAAGGGGACATTCAGCGGGCGGAAGGGGCACTGGGTGCGCTTACTAAGGAGACGGACCCAGCTAAAGCCACACCAGCAGCGATAGCTAGTGCTGAGACTGCGTACTCCGCAGCATTGGCAAGCATGCGCCGGTTTAATTTCGCGGCATACGCTGCTAGGGCCCACACAGAAGGCGACTGCGCGGGCACACTATTGGCGTGGCTCATAAAGCAGGATTCGAGCCTCCCGACCATCACGGACATTCGTGACGCCCAGGGCACCTTGGTGTATTCGCAGGGTCAGATACTCAAGGCCTTTGAAGAGCATTACACGCACTTGCACACTAGCCCCCATCCCCCGGTGTCGGATGAAGTCCTGGCTGAATTCCTGGATCGTATTCGGCTTCCCCGCATAGACCGTGATACACGTCTAGACCTAGATCGCCCTCTCAAGGCGGCCGAGATTCGGCATGCTATGAAGGCGCTAGCCACTCACAAGGCCCCCGGCCTGAATGGCTTCCCACTTGAATTTTACCAGACTTTTGTGTCCCAGTTAGTCCCTCAACTAGAATTGCAGTTCCAGGCAGCTCTAGACGCGGGGGTCCTACCTCACTCCATGCGCGAATCCGTTATAGTATCCCTCCTTAAACCGGATAGAGACCCGCATCAGCTAGGCTCCTACCGACCCATAACTCTATTGTCAGCTGATTACAAAATCTACGGGAAGGCCCTGGCGGACAGGTACACCTCGATCCTCCCACGGCTTGTCCAACCAGATCAGAGTGGATTCGTGCCTGGTAGGCACACCTCTTCTAACATCCGACGGTTGTTCCACGTGCAGGACCAGGTGCGGGAACGGTTCCCCCGGGCAGCGTGTCTGGTGCTGGACCTCGAAAAAGCGTTTGACACACTCTCCTGGGCCTATATGTTTCAGGTCCTGCAATGCATGGGCTTAGGGCCCAAACTGCAGGCCTACACTCGGCTCAGCTACTCCTCGCCCAGTTCCAGAGCTTGTATAGGCCCCCTCATTTCGGACTCCTTCCCGATCCGGCGTGGTACCAGGCAGGGGTGTCCTCTCTCCCCCCTACTATTCGCGTTGGCGATGGAACCGCTGGCGACCCTGTTGCGTGGGGCGGGCGAGGAGTGGGGCATCCCGATAGGCGATTCTACCCACGCAGTATCCCTGTACGCTGATGACGTACTCATATATGTCCGGGACATTACGATCGACTTGACCCCTATATCACGCATCCTGCATGATTTTGCGGAGGTGACGGTCCTTAGGGTGAATTGGGCCAAGTCCACTGTCTATCCCTTAACACAAGTCGTGCCCCAGGGTCCGATACGAATAGGAGACGTTGATATCTCGTGGAGTCCCCAAGCGGTTCGATATCTCGGCGTTAAGCTATATCATACGCCGCAAGATATCTATGAGGGGAATTACCGCACACTGATGGGCAGCATCCGATCCTTGGTCCATTTCTGCAAGGGTCTCCACTTGGCTGTCACGGGAAAGATAGCCGTCGCAAAAATGATCCTGGTCCCGCGCCTGCTTTACCTCTTCTCCAATCTTCCGTGGGTTCCCCCACGATCCCTGTTCCGTGAGCTGGATACCCTGCTTGGGACCCTCATATGGGGTAACGGCCGCCGGCGTATAGCCCTGGCAAAACTGCAATTACCCCTTGACCAGGGTGGGTTGGCGGCTCCCTCATTCGAGGCGTATTTCCTTGCCGCCCAATTACAGTGGGTGTCGTGTTGGACGGCAGGCCGGGCACAAGAGGAGCTGATCACTGAGACGGGGCGGATTCAAACCCCCGCGGTCCATCGCATGCTGCTGCCGGGTGCAGCACCGCCGCTATCCCGGCCCCTCCAGGTCATGACAGCGCGCGCCTGCTTGGCGCGTGTTCACCGACTTAGTTGGGATACTCCCCTGTACTCTCCGCTGCTGCCATTGGTGGGGCTCCCTAGGGGTCGGGCGTATTACACAGAGCAAATGATGCCGGTGTGGACGGATCATGCTGTGACGGAGGTGGGGATGCTGTTCTCCTGGGAGAGCTTGCAGACCTTCGATGCACTGGTCGGGGACTTCGAGCTTCCCAGGGGGCAGTTCCTACGGCATAGGCAACTTCTCACGGACTGCCGCAGGCAGTGGCGTGGGATCGATACGGAGCCCCCCACACACCCGGTCATCCATGCGATACTGCAGATGGGGTCAGGTCGCCATCTTGTCACTTGGATCTACAAAGCGGTACGGACCCTGCGGAGTCCTACGCTGGCGCCCCTTAGAGAACACTGGGAAGATGACTTCCAAAGGCCTCTACATGACAGGGAGTGGACCAGGGCCCTGGAATACATTAAAAAAGTGTCCCGCAATTACCGGTTTAATACACAGGGCGTATCTCACCCCCGAAAAGCTGCAGAAATACTTCCCTGACGGTGTATTCGGTTGCCCCAGATGCCTGGAGCCTGCTGCCTCGTTTAAGTACATGTTTTGGGATTGTCCGACGCTTTACAGTTACTGGCACACGATTCACACTGCCCTTAAAACGGTTACGGGGTTACAGGACCTGGACACATGGGAGGAGTGTGCACTGGGTATTCATGGGGAACATAAACATCAGAAGGTGGAGAGGAGGTTTGCTTTCCTGGTGTTGCTCCTAGCCAAACGATGGATCGCTATGCATTGGAAGACGCCGGGGGGGCCCCCTCTAGCGGCATGGGTGGGAGCAGTCAAGAAGTGGGGCAAGGCGGAGGAAACAACACTCAGAACGGGGGAGGCCCGGGGGATGCGCAAACACCCGATCTCCATGCCCTGGGCCATGTTAATGCACGCTTTCGCGCAGGAAACAGCGGCTGTGGCGAGTTCAAGACTGATTGACCCCCCGGGGGCGCCCCCGACTCCGGAGGCCACCCCGGGAAATGCGCAGGCAGTCCAAGCACCTGGTGACTCGCAGAGGCAGACACCACAGGTCCCACTGCCAGGTCCCTCATAGGCTATGATCGGTGCTCCCGCCTCTCTTGACCCCCCTTCCCTCCTCCGCATCCGTGACCACCCCGACTTTATCCCACAGGATGGTCCAGCTCTCAAGCGCACAGCTACAAGTATTCCTGATAGGCGACATAGTGCACCCCTTTTCCCTAGTTCTTTGTCCCCAGTTAGTTGACGGTTAGCTAATGGCTGCAACCCTATAGCCTCTACGACACCCCTTACAGGGGTTCACTCACATTGCACGGCAGCCAAGCGGCGAGGCGATCACTGCGCGCTCCTGTAGGGCATACCCAGAGGCTGGTCCCGGACACATACCTGCAGCCCCACTCAGGGTAGAGGCGAGTGGCCCGAGGGCCCACGAGACTGAGAGACCGAAAGGGATGTGACTGGACGCTCCTGATATGTAAGCCTCTATGATAATGGCGCTATCGCCTGTGCCTACGTGTATAATTGTTTATAAATGCCAATAAAAATGTTTTACAAAAAAACAACGAGAAATGCATCCGGTGGTCATGGCTCTGCGATGGTGATAATGACTGCGTAGATGCCTCTGACGAGCGGGAGTGTCGTAAGTGGCAACAGTAACTTCCAACTGCATGGGGGGCACCAAGACCTGGGAGGGGAGTAAGTGGGCGAGGCAGCTGTGGGCTTAGGAGGTTTTCTTGACCTCAAGTCAAAGCTCTTGTTTTTAGTATTCTTTTGTGGCCTGAACAAGATCACCCATCAAAATTGTAAAACAATTATTAAGAAATGCACACAACAAAGTGTGTTGAAGCGTCACCAATATGCAATACTGTAGTAGTGGACCAAGTATAATGCATACCATGTGATGACAGTTCATGTTTGAAGAAACCGTACAAGTCAGAGAGAGCCCACTGCATAGAAATATAGAAGTATATGTGAGATGCTCTACTGCCCACTGTAGATGATAACCACATTTTAACTCACCAAGTAGTGGCGTAACCATATATAGGCAAGAGGCCAAAGGCAGAGTACCTTTTTCATGGGAATGAAACATTGAGGTGATATGATATGATATATTCTTATATCATTTGAAGCTGTGGTGTAACAAAGGCCCAGCAGTTCCAGGGGGCCTCCTCAGCGCAGTACCCTGGCCTGAGAGCTCCTGAGTGAGTTCGGAGAGGCCCACTCCATTTACAACAACACTTGAAAGCCAGAGTTTATTTAATGCATCTTTAATCTACATATACTACCTTCCTTTACGCATCCATATACCACCCACGTATGTCTGGATCTATACATTTAGTACTTTTCTTCTAAATCAGCATGTCCAATGCACTACCTTATTTCTCACCCTATACCGCTCTCAATTTATACTCTACCTCAACTCTCTGACTCATCTCAAACCTCTTTCTAGTATCCTTTCCAATGCACTACCCTATTTCTCACCCCATTCAGCACATTTTCCACGTCACGTTCACCTTTTAAAAGGTGCAGCCTGTGCATTCAATTAAATGCGCCGTTTTAGGATGAATGTGTTGCCCCCAAGGTAGCGCATTCATGTGAAAAAAGGAGCGGCTACTTTGAAGCCACTCCATGTTTCACAGAGCAGGCAGCAACCTGCCCTTTTATTGGGGATTACAGATACCCTTGCACGCAGGTGCAGTGAGGGAATGCACCCATGGCAAGGGGATGTCTGGTGGGTCCATGGGACTCCCTAGCCTCCTCCGGAGGGCTGCTATCAGGGTGCGCACTGTCAGTGGTAGCTGCCATGCACGAACAGCTGAGAACAAGGCGCCCTTCCCACACCCACAGGAACCATCACTAGAATAGGCCTCAGCGAATATATATTTCTGTAATGATTTTGTTTCATATTATTGGCGCTTTTCAAAATGAGGCAGAGATGCAGCAGCAGTCCGTGCAGGAAAGTGCGGTACGGTGGGACGGGGGGTGTTGACAGCAGCCGCGGCCCGTGCCAAGAGAGGTGGGCCAGATGGAGGGGGGATTTCGACACATGACCACGAGAGAAATTTCATTATTTATTTCATGTTCCATCGTCATCGTCCGTTAAAATCCCCCCTCACCCCGCCCCACCGCTCTTACCTGTACAGGTCGCCGCTGGTTGACAGAAGAGAGAATAGGAATTATTTATTTATTTAATTTTCCCTATCCCGTCGTCTGTCGACTCCTTCCCTTGCCCCACCCACTCCACGTTTGCTTGCAGGGACCCCCATTGCAGAGATGAGCCATGAAATATCAAGAAACCAAGGTGAAATAAAAGAATGCTACATGGGTTAATGCATCTGCTGCAGGCAGAGAGCTATGCATAACTGCCAGGTGCAGCTTTATAGCCTAGTGGAGCTGACTCTGTCATTCATCCTTGCGAGGGCCACAAAAAGAGCGACATTCAGTTGTGTAATAAGTTTATGTTATTGTCTTTTTCGTGCAGATATTATGCTTTCACCAGCTCTCTCTTGAATATGACAGACTGAGCAGGATAGGGAAGGTGTGTTGCGCCACTTTTCCCGCAGCTCCTTGGCAGAAGCAGTCCACTGTTACTTGCAGTTCAGTCACTTTGCAATGCGACGTACCTAGCATTTAAATTATTTTAGTAGTCAAATACTTGATGAGTCAGCACTGCATGTTTCATGTGTTTGCCATTCGTTAGAGAAAAACATTTCTTCTGCTAGGGGGCTGAGGGTGGCTTACATGGTGCTTATATTTTACAACTGCCTCACCAGCTCGGCACACCGAATGGCTTCCCACCCGCAAACAAGGGCCCCTTAATCAGTGGTCGCAGTGGGCATGATCAGCAGGGCATGGCGTGCCCCTACTTCTTCAATTTCATAGAGTCCGTTCCCCTACTTTCTTATTTTAAACATGTCTCCCGGCAGAGGCGTAGTTAGAGCTTGTGGCGCCCGGGTCTATCCCTCAGATTGCCGCCCCTGGGGGGGGGGGGGTTGCTGGGGAAGTAGGACAGCAAGCACTTGAAAGAGGACCGAGAGACACGTAGTATCGCCGCTAATAGTTACCTCGATCATGCAAGTTACATGCACATGCATGACACGGTCCAAGGCTACACAGTTGAATACACCAGTGACTGGCAGTACAAAAGAGAACACACAGACTGCATGATCTATCTGGGGACTCAGAAAAACCGCATGTGACATCCATCAGAGAGCTGCGTGAACAATTACCTGGTAATCCCCTCAGCACAATGCAAACATGCACATACATGACACTGTTCAGGGATCCATCATCTACAGCTGACATTAAATGACCATTCATCATGGTACCCCCATTAAAGCAGTGCACTTTGTGATCTGCATGGTACATGTTCTTTGCAGCAGGCACATTAACCCACTGTGCTACCTTTCCAGGAGTCAACCCTTCCACTAGACAAAACTCGGATCTCTCTCTAGAAAGAACATTAATTACCAAAGTTATCATGACATTTTTATTGTTTCAGAAAATTGCTGGATGCCAGGAAGGAGGACGCACCCACCCAAAACAGGTACCCAGTGCAGTCACACCGTTCGCACCGCCCTAACCTGCTCAAGGTTCAAGTGACCTCAGTGACAGAGTCACAGTGACTGGATCACTGTTGCTCTAGGGTGTGCTGCTTTGTAGGCCTGCCCGCAAGACTGGAGATTAACTTCAGTATGGATTGTGGTGGACAGGTCTTCAAGGTTAACTCACAATTGACACCACTAGGGTACACCTGCTTGTGCTAAGACATCAAGCCTTCTAAGGTCTAGTGGGGCCTTCTAAGGTCTAGCATGGGAATGTGCTCCCTCAGTAGAGTGGTCTGGTGGACTGGTCATGAAGGCTGAACCCAGTTTCCCAGTTCCAAATTCGACAGCTCTGGCCGTAGTGCCACATCCTCTCCCCCACTGAACACCATACTGCCCCACTGAGAGAAACTCTCACTGCCTTCAGCTACAACCTAATTGTTTCCGCTATAAACACTTGGATGTGGCTCAATTCAAATTATGCACTTGATAAGAGTAATATGCTGCCTAAAAAAAAAGTAAAAGCAAACACTCATGGGGAATGCAAGATTAAGTAAAGCATGTGAAATGTAAGCAGAAACAACATGGTTACCTTAACGATCTCTCAGTCACTATTCAGAAATCAGCAAGTGGTTTTACCTGAAAAGTTAAGGACATGACTACAGGGCCCTGAAGGGAACCGTTTCAATGTCCATTGCTTATATCCTTAATAAACGTAAGCAGAATGGTGTAAAAAGACCACATCCATAAACAGAGCCATGGTACGCATTATGTTTTCCAATCCACCCATCAACCAGGTATTGCAGTACCTCCAGGAATGGTACACTTTCCCACCTGGGAACAACAATGCTGTTCAAAGAAAGACGAGAAAACAAAAGTAGCGCTTCACTCAAAGTCTGTAAAGTGAGGCTGATGTGTTTGGATGTGAATACAACCAATCTGGCCACTTTGCAACCACTCTGTCTTGCTTTATTTAGTTTTGTATTTATTTTTCATATTTAAAACTTTCTATTTCTCTCCATCCCGCTGCACTTTGGAATAGAAAAATGTCAGAAAAAGGGCATTTCCCGCAAGAGTGGTTTTTTTTTTTGGATCCATTTCACAGGGAAGCAAGTAAATGAAAGAAGGAAAGAGGTTGTGAACCGTTTCTACAAGTTACGGTTTTCAGTAAGTGAGGAGCAAGACAGAAAGAGAGGGAATAATAGGAAGAGAGGGGGGGGGGACAGCTGCCAGCACAAAAAAGAAGAGGACATTGCCGGAGTCCTATTCCTTCTCTTCTCGTCCCCGAACGTCCACGAAAGCAAGCCAAGCCTTATCTGAATGCCTTTGTCCCCCCCAAAAATAGTGCCGCCTGGGGCGACCGCCCCCCCCTAGCTACACCACTGTCTCCCGGACAGCAGAAATCGCTAAGGCCGATAGTTAAAGCTTGGCTTTTGGGGACGGGCGGAACGGGCAGAGAAGGAAAAGATCTCTGTCTTTTCCTTCCTGTTGGAGAAGACACGGACAGTGTCCAATTCTCCTGCCGCTGGCAACACCCCCCCCCCCTCTTTGTTGCCCCTCTTCCCTCTCTTTCTGTCTTGTTCCTCCTCGTTTAGTGAAAAACTACACTTCAAAAAATGGGTATTACCTCTCTTTCCTCCTTTCATTTATTCGCTCACCTGTGAAATGGAACCAAAAAAGAAAAGCACTTTTACTGTAAATGACTTTTTTCTGACATTTTTCAATTTCTAAGTGCAGCCTGGCAGTGGAGAGAAATAAAACATTCAAAATATGAAAACTAACTAACTAACTAACTAAAGCAAGACAGAGTGGTTGCAAGGTGGCCATATTGATTTATTCACACCTAAACACATTAGCACCACTTTACAGTGTTTTCCAGTGAAGCACTACTTTTGTTTTCCCGTCTCTCTTTGAACAACATTGTTTTCCCTGGGCTGGAAAGTGCACCATTCCTGGAGGTACTGAAATACCAACTTGATGGGTGAATTGGAAAACAAAGGGCCAGATGTGCGACCATGTGAAATTGCAACTCGCAAATTGTGCTTGATTGCGAGTTGCAAATTGCAAGTTTCAATTTCAAATGTACAACAGTGTCTGAGACACTGATTCCGATTCCCAATGGGGTCGCAAAATGCAAGCCTCATGAATATTATTGAGGCCTGCTGGGCTCAGCAGACCTCCATGTCTGCGACTGCTGCCTTAAAGGAAAAAGGACCGCATTAAAAGAAAAAAAAAGTTTTTGTTTCATTTTTTTTTAAAGGGCAGTTAGTGGTCCCTGGGACCTCTGCCTGCCCCTAAAAAATATTTTCCCCTGCATTTGCAAAGGGGAAGGGGTCCCCTGGGGACCTGGGGACCCATTCCCTTTTGCGATTGCATTACGGGTCGCGCATGGAATTTTTCGTTGTACATCTGGCACAAAATTTGTACAGTGGCTGTGTGTTCACGAATGTGGTCTTCTTAAACCATACTGCTTACGTTTTGTAAGGATATAAGCAATGACCATTGAAACAGGTCCCTTGGCCCTGCGGTCATGGCCTTAACTTTTCAGGTAAAAGCACTCACTAATTTCTGACTAATGAGTGTAAAAAGAAAAAGGTAAACATGTTGTTCCTGCTTACATTTCACATTCTTTACTTAATCTTGCATTCCATGAGTGTTTGCTTTTTATAGGATGTTGTAAAAAAAATTAGGTAGCATAGCTCTTGTCTAATGCGTAATTTTAATTGAGTCACATCTAGGTGTTTATAGCGGGTCAGTGCAGTGCAAGTTTCTCTCAGTGCGGCGGTATGGTAGTGGGGGAGAGGATGTGACACTATGGTCAGAGCTGCTGAATTTGGAACTGGGGAACCAGGTTCAGCCTTCATGACCAGTCCACCAGACCACTCTCCCTGAGGGAGCACATTCCCGTGCTAGACCTTAGAAGGCCCCAAAAGATCTCAAAAGCCCTAGGGTCTTAGCACCAGCAGGTGGGCCCTAGCAGTGGCAATTGTGGGTTACCCTTGAAGGCCTGTCCGCCACAATTCATTCTGAAGGTAACCTCCAGTCTTGCTGGCAGGCCTATTAAGCAGCACACCATAGAGTGACAGTGACACTGTCACTGAGGTCACAGGACCCTTGAGCAGGGTGGCTGTAGGGTAGTGCGACCGCACCAGGCACTGACCAACCGCGGTTTGTGCAGGTAACAGCGGTGAGGCAGAGGGGCCGGATAAGGGGGGATTTCGAGGGACAATGCAGAGGGAAAATTAAATAAAAAGTTAATTTTCCCTCTGCATTGTCCCTTGAAATCCCCCCTTACCCGGCTCCACCACTCCAGGGCTGTTACCTGCATGAACCGCGGATGGCGCTGACTTCAGGTGAGGGCGTCGTGTTCGCAAGTATAATATGGTTTTAAAAGCACTTGCTGCCTCCTTCCTGGCCTCTAACAATTTTCGGCAACAATAAAAATGTCATGATAACTCCAGTGATTAATGTTCTTAGTAGAGAGAGATGGTGTTTTGTCTAGTGGACGTTTTGACTCATGGAAAGGAAGAGCAGAGGGTTAATGTGCTTGCTGCTAAGAACATGTACCATGCAGATCATAAAGTGCACATAATGTAAATAGGTCAGTGGGTTACTGCTTTTGTCAGAGAGACCCTATTGTTACTTGCAGTTAATAAGTTAAAATCCTAACATGGAACAGTGAGCTATTAACTGTCATGTTAGAGCTGCATGCAAACTGCAATGTATAAATTAGAGCGTTATGTGTTTTTCCCAGTCTTTGATTATCCTAATGTTGCAAAAAAGGGTTCATTTGGGTAGAAATCAATTCTGATTGTTAAAGAGAACCCCAACCATGGATTTACGTTTTAAATTCTGAGTTTTTGTTTCTCCAGACCAATCACTATTAAACTATGCTGCTACCTACTAGTATGGTGATCATGGGCCTCCTACACCTTGTAGTCTTTTGTCTTATGTAACATTTCCTATACAGTGATTTACACATGTATGATTGATTGTCTCTGTGTAATATGTGTGATGTAAAGTGCTTTGACAAAGCGGTAAAAAAGGGGGTGGTGATGGACGGAGCATCAGAACCAATCAAACACTCACACCCAGTCAACAGATCTGGGTTTGATCCATCACCGTTCTTTAGCCCACTCTGCCACCCCAGTTCAGACATGGCCATAAGCAAATCAGTCTGACCCTGTACCTCATGGGAACAGTCCAGCCCGAACTGCCAAGCCATGCCTTCCCTGGACCGGAAACAAGCTTCCTAGGACCGGTTTCTGGCATTTCAGCCATCTTCAGCCAGGCTTGCTTGAATCCAGTGGCAAAATGAGCAAGGGACTGACGTCTGAGCATACCCTGCCAACTTATGGCGAACAAAGCGGTACAAAAGGGGGTGGAGATGGACGGAGCATCAGAACCAATCAAACACTCACACCCAGTCAACAGATCTGGGTTTGATCCATCACCGTTCTTTAGCCCACTCTGCCACCCCAGTTCAGACATGGCCATATGCAAATCAGAAAAGTGCTTTGACACCCTACACTGGTATTAGTGGTGCTGTACATTTTCTGATACTTTATTATTTTGACATTTTTACGCATGCTAACAGTCTATGCAAAGATTTTTCGTTATTGGTACCAGTGGAACATACAACTGCAACAGTCAGAAAGGTGACCAGTCAACCTTTGCAAAGGGCCCTCTACTTCACAGCAGCACAAGTCACATTTTTTAGTAACTTTTGATCTGTTTGAGCTATAAACAATTTATTAGTTAAAATTGTCAGATTATGCAGCAGATGATATATTAATTATGCATAGGGCTCCCGGTTTTTTGGTATTTATTTTTTTGACATTTCCGTCTGTATTTATCCATATTTCTTTTTTGTCAACTTTATCTGTGTTTATCCATATTTATGATTGGTTTCGTGAAAAAAATAAAGCTAAAACTGGTATATTTCCACATTTATTTGACCAATAAATATGGAGTCACACTTGAATGCCTGCCAGGTTTCAGAGATATGAACACCCGCAGAAGATAAATCAATGGTCTTATATGAAAATATGCACATTTCAGTATCAGTCTTGTGCATCTCTACTGTTGTTTAAGCCTCTTTACGAAAATTCCTTTCTTTTTTAACCCCCTTACCTATCAATTCAAACAGCTATTGGCCTGGCAGTGATGGCAAAGTGTATTTAGAATCACTTAAAAAGCACCCAATTTCCGTTTTTATCCACATTTAAAAATAAATACAGACAAGAAAATAAATGGTTTTCTGTCTGTATTTATCTGTAAAAATCTGTAAAAACGGAAAACAGGGAGACTTAATTATGCAGCAGATGATGTATTGTGTGGAAAATATGTCAGAGCCGTAATTATGTGGAAAACATTTGCAAACTAGGATATTTTGCCATTCATGTTTGAACTGCTCTTGTGGAAAAAGGGGGGAGAAGTGCTGATGACAAACTCCATGGCTGGGAGACAAATGGCTTGTGATTCCACTTTTAAGGATATTTGGGACATTCTGTGATTGGAAACGTATCCCACTTTGTGAATGTATTTTAATGTCAATAACTCATATTTAACCTTAAATTAACATATGCATCCAATGGTCAAATTAAATAACATAATAAGCTGTAACCGTTTAGTGAAATGAGAAACAAATACAAAAAATTGGGATATTTTGCTCTTTCTGCCACACCTCTGACTCCACCCACTGACCCAATCCACGGGTTATTCCCGCCCTCTTATTCTCCACCCACAGTTCTCCAACTTTCCCCCCCACTTCAACCACTGCCCTTAATAACACTCCACAGGTGTGTTGTACACTTGACAACAAAAGAGTGAACAATGTAAGGAGCAAACTAGGAGTAACAGCGTGAGCAAAAACCCAAGTAGTGTTTAAAAGAACCCTCACTCACCAACCTAGTTGGTGACATGCTTCATCATCGGGTTCCACCAGAGAGGCCGAATGCCTCTCTGGTGTGCTGCAACGCCTGAACTACAGCGGAGCTGGTTTTGATAGAAAGGGAAGTGAAAATTTAAAAGGTGAATGGTTTTAACCAATAACCAATTTAATCCTGGCAAACCAAAAACCGAATAAAAACAAGTGAGTTGGACAGGAGCCGGCCAATTAGGTGGGACAAGGCTCATCCAAATGGGGGAAGGTCAACATGTTTCTGCTTGATAAGCCCAGTCGGCTAAGCATTCGTCAGGACCATGGGGAACACCACGGCGGTATGCACACGCTAAGGTGCACCCTAACCAGTGGTGTATTTGAGCGGTAAGACTCACTGTTTTACCGCGAAAGCCATCCTGTAATTAAGGGGCTAGTAACGCCTGTAAGGGAAAAAACAGACATAACACACATAAAGACATATACAGATAGACACATTGTGTCACTTGAATTGCTTATACTTTACGTGATTCAGGTGAACACAATTGGTAGGCCCATGCTGTGAAGCGGGAGTGGGTGTCAAATAACGTTATGTGGTTATCAAGACTCCCACAATAAAGAGTGGTGCTCTGTGAGAGCTAGAGGACCTATACTTCTATCATTGTGTTTCGTTGTGGTCCTACGCACTAATTGTGCCAGTGAAAAAGATCAATAAAACAATGTATTAACTGGCCGGCCAGCGATGTGCTGTCGGCGTAGGCTGTATTAGCCGTAGTGTATGCCTAAAAAATAGCGGACTCGTGCAAGTGAAGTACATGCTGAAACGAGCACACATAGTATTTGCCAGGCGCCGTTGCTCCAGTGCATGACTATCAATTAGGTATGTTAAAAACAACAACAACATGGAAAAAAGGGGCTGAACTCCTACTCTGTAAATCAGTATTTATTGCGTCATGGGTCCGAGAGGGGGGTAGTGAGCTATAGTATCTGTGGGAGTAGATAAACAGGAGAACCTTGTTTGTCTGGGTACTCATAAATGAAACTCCCTGGGACCAGAGGGACGCGGTGGTGAAGGGAAACTACTTACTTCCATGCTCGCACACTCCCGTAAGATACCTGGATCAGTCCTGCTCGGCCCGGATCTTGGTGAGTGTGAAGCGAGAGCCGGAAGAAATACGAATGCCAACCCATCACGTGATGCAAAGACGCGTGTCACGTGATCGCAACAGCGTCCGTCAACGTGTGACATCATCATCAGGGGCGTGTATTGTCGGACGTGCTCCCAGATCTAATCCCATTGGGATTGGTCATTTAAGATGGAATAAGGTGAGGGAGGACATGCCAGTTTATTTTCGGAGAACGGGGCGATATCATTGCGAAACCCTCGTCCCGGTTATTTATGTTTAGAAATGGCCGGTGACTATTGACTATTTACAGATGCCACGTAATGCCTAAAAACCTTTCAAAAGATTACACATTGTGGGAGGGTCTCCTAAGTGACAGCTGTTTTCATGAGGACAATAAAGTGAGGCGCATTGAGATTTACATCTATTGGTAACCAACTGCATTGGTCAGTTAGATGAATGTTACAACAGAGGGGGTGTAATAAAATCCTAGGCTGTGCTACAAAGAGGCCATCAAGGTGTTTGTCCTATTGGTGGAAATCAACCCATATTTCAGTTCTTCAAGATGGAGTTCCACGGGATGTTATCATTAAGACCTGTGAGGTGAGTGTAAAGGCGATAGACCCATCTTTGCTCTTTTTCAAAGAGTAGCTGCTGGGTGTTTTGACCTGGTTTCAATTTTTCAATGATCGACCAAGTCATATCGTTTGTGGTGTGATTGGCCAAAAGAAAATGTTCTGTCAATTTCGTGCTTAGTTTTCGACAGCGAATGGTACTGCGATGTTCGCATATGCGCTGTTTTATTTTCCTCCCTGTCATTCCGACGTATCTTAGTCCGCAGGGACAAGTAATGAGGTAAACAACGTCTGTAGAATTGCAGTTTGTGTGCGTTCTCTGCACCCATTGTTTCCCTGGTTCAAGTTCAAGGTATTTTGAAGGGGAAGTCAGGTGGCAGACACTACATGAACCGCAAGGGTAGTGGCCAACAATTGGGGGAAGGCCCCACGCACTAGTAATAGACTGATTTTGATCTTTGTCTGGTATCTTAGGGCGAGTATGGACCAAGGCATCCTTCAGACTCCTCGCTCTTTTGTAAGAAAATAAGGGTTTTTCCCAGTTGTGCTTATTGCTCGTCAGGATATTCCAGTGTTTTTTAATGGACTTACTGACTGCGTTTGATGCTGCATTGAAAGTAGTCACACAAGTGAGAGGTATGGAATCCTGGTCATCTCTCACATGGTCTTCTAATAGAGCGTCTCGATTCTGATTCCGGGCCCGCTTGTTGCTCCTGGAAAGGATCCTGTCAGGGTAACCTCGGGATTTCAATTTCCATGTAAGTTCTTGTGCTTGTTTTTTGTATGTAGACACTTCGCTACAGTTCCGACGTAGACGCAAAAATTGCCCAAAGGGGAGGTTTTCCCTCAGAGGGCGAGGATGGTAGCTGGAAAAGTGTAACAAATTATTTTTTGCCGTCGGCTTATGATGAGTTCTGGTTTGGAGGGTATCACCTGTTCTAGTGATTACCACGTCAAGGAAGATCATCTCATCCTTGTTGTGTGTATGGGTGAATCTGAGATGGGGATCGCAAGTATTTATCCATCCAAAGAAATCTTGGAGGCGATCCTCAGAGCCCTGCCAAATGATCAGCACATCGTCAATGTACCTTTTCCAAAAGAAGAGGTTTGACAGAAAAGGGTTGTGTGGAGCCAAAATGAATTTCCCTTCGAAATCGAAAACGTACAGCCCGGCTACCGAAGGCGCAAATGTGCTGCCCATTGAAGTTCCTGTGATTTGCTGAAAAAGGTCACCCTTATATTCGAAGAAGTTCCTTTTTAGTGCGAGAGTGGCACAACTGACAATGAATTCTCGCGGGGTGGTGTAGTTCCAGTCACTGGACTCAAGGGTGCGTCTCACGACATTGATGGTGTCATCCTGGGGGATGCAGGTGTACAAACTTTCAATATCCATTGTCACCAGGAAGGATACACCTTCCGGGAGAACAATCCCTTGGAGTAGTGATAACAGACTTTTAGTGTCTTTGAGATAAGTGCTTGTTGATTGAATCAGCGGTTTCAGAAAAAAATCACAATAACGTGACAGGGGTTCCAGCAATGAGCCAATACCCGACACAATTGGTCGGCCAGGAGGAGGTGTTTTGTTCTTATGTGTTTTTGGTAGGGTATAAAAGTAAGGGATCTTGCCCTCACTGGTAGTGAGGAAAGTCGCTTCTTGTTTGGTGATATCACCATTAGCTTCGGCGTCCTTGACCAAATCATGAATGATACCTTGGAGTTCCAAGGACGGATCCGTAGTCAGAGGTGTATAGCTAATGGGATCATTTAGGAGACGTCTGCATTCCCTGTCATAGGCAGTGGAATCCTGAATGACTACTCCCCCACCCTTGTCTGCTGATTTAATCACGATGTCCGTGTTCGATTGCAGAGAGAGTAGTGCTTGAAATTCGCCCGCCGTCATGTTCTTGAAACGGTCGGGTTCGATGAAGGCTTCAACATCGTTAGAAACCGCCTGTTCGAATGCTGTGATTTCGGGCGGTATAGAGTGTGGGGGAGGTGTAAAATTGGATTTGACCTTAAATCCAGTATCACTTGACGGAGAATCGGTGCTGTCCAAAGGTAATTTCTCAAAAAAACTCTTGAGCTTGAGTTTCCTGAAAAAGTTGGAGAGTTCGCATCTCAGTTTGAAGCGATCAAAGTTGGCTGTGGGTATAAAACCTAGCCCCATTTCCAGGACTGAAGTTTCGTCGGTCGTGAGTGTTATGGATGATAGATTTGTGATCAGACTCATTGGTTGCTGGGGCCTGCCCGTTGTGTCTTGCTCCTCGTGTTGTCCCCCACTGCTTCGTCTTGCTGCCAATGGACTTGGGTGGAGTCTCTTCTTCGGCCCCGGCCTCTCCTGCCCCTCTCTAAAAAAGGAGGGCGGTATTGGTTCTGTTGGAACTGTGGAGGTGGAAAGAAACCAGGGTTCCAACCCATCATCGGGTGGAACGGGGGTGGTTGAAATGGGGGTTGTTGGTATGGAAGCCAAGACTGGTTATTGTATTGTCGTCTGTTTCTTCCTCTCCCCCGCTGCCGAGCCTTATAGCTGCCGCTGCTTGAATCACTTCCAGTGGAATCATCAGCTGAGCTGTCAGTGCCAAAGTCATTCTTGGTCGGTGGGGTATAGTCTGGGCTGGTATAAGGATATGCTCGCACATAGGACCATTTGGACAGATCTTTCTGGAATTTTTGGGCTTTTGAATGAGTAAGAGAATCTTTGTATTCATTCATTTCTTTGTTGAGTTCTTCAAGCCGTTTCTTAAAGCCCACTAGTGTTGATTTGAAATGGGTTTCCGTTAGTTGGATTTCCACCATTATGGCCTCCGAGAGCCTCAGTGCTGTTTTAATAATCAGCACCAGCCAATCCCTGGTGCAGTGCCAGGCAATTTGGGCCCATTCAAAAGCCCAAAAATTCCAGAAAGATCTGTCCAAATGGTCCTATGTGCGAGCATATCCTTATACCAGCCCAGACTATACTCCACCGACCAAGAATGACTTTGGCACTGACAGCTCAGCTGATGATTCCACTGGAAGTGATTCAAGCAGCGGCAGCTATAAGGCTCGGCAGCGGGGGAGAGGAAGAAACAGACAACAATACAATAACCAGTCTTGGCTTCCATACCAACAACCCCCATTTCAACCACCCCCGTTCCACCCGATGATGGGTTGGAACCCTGGTTTCTTTCCACCTCCACAGTTCCAACAGAACCAATACCGCCCTCCTTTTTTAGAGAGGGGCAGGAGAGGCCGGGGCCGAAGAAGAGGCTCCACCCAAGTCCATTGGCAGCAAGACGAAGCAGTGGGGGACTACACGAGGAGCAAGACACAACGGGCAGGCCCCAGCAACCAATGAGTCTGATCACAAATCTATCATCCATAACACTCACGACCGACGAAACTTCAGTCCTGGAAAAGGGGCTAGGTTTTATACCCACAGCCAACTTTGATCGCTTCAAACTGAGATGCGAACTCTCCAACTTTTTCAGGAAACTCAAGCTCAAGAGTTTTTTTGAGAAATTACCTTTGGACAGCACCGATTCTCCGTCAAGTGATACTGGATTTAAGGTCAAATCCAATTTTACACCTCCCCCACACTCTATACCGCCCGAAATCACAGCATTCGAACAGGCGGTTTCTAACGATGTTGAAGCCTTCATCGAACCCGACCGTTTCAAGAACATGACGGCGGGCGAATTTCAAGCACTACTCTCTCTGCAATCGAACACGGACATCGTGATTAAATCAGCAGACAAGGGTGGGGGAGTAGTCATTCAGGATTCCACTGCCTATGACAGGGAATGCAGACGTCTCCTAAATGATCCCATTAGCTATACACCTCTGACTACGGATCCGTCCTTGGAACTCCAAGGTATCATTCATGATTTGGTCAAGGACGCCGAAGCTAATGGTGATATCACCAAACAAGAAGCGACTTTCCTCACTACCAGTGAGGGCAAGATCCCTTACTTTTATACCCTACCAAAAACACATAAGAACAAAACACCTCCTCCTGGCCGACCAATTGTGTCGGGTATTGGCTCATTGCTGGAACCCCTGTCACGTTATTGTGATTTTTTTCTGAAACCGCTGATTCAATCAACAAGCACTTATCTCAAAGACACTAAAAGTCTGTTATCACTACTTCAAGGGATTGTTCTCCCGGAAGGTGTATCCTTCCTGGTGACAATGGATATTGAAAGTTTGTACACCTGCATCCCCCAGGATGACACCATCAATGTCGTGAGACGCACCGTTGAGTCCAGTGACTGGAACTACACCACCCCGCGAGAATTCATTGTCAGTTGTGCCACTCTCGCACTAAAAAGGAACTTCTTCGAATATAAGGGTGACCTTTTTCAGCAAATCACAGGAACTTCAATGGGCAGCACATTTGCGCCTTCGGTAGCCGGGCTGTACGTTTTCGATTTCGAAGGGAAATTCATTTTGGCTCCACACAACCCTTTTCTGTCAAACCTCTTCTTTTGGAAAAGGTACATTGACGATGTGCTGATCATTTGGCAGGGCTCTGAGGATCGCCTCCAAGATTTCTTTGGATGGATAAATACTTGCGATCCCCATCTCAGATTCACCCATACACACAACAAGGATGAGATGATCTTCCTTGACGTGGTAATCACTAGAACAGGTGATACCCTCCAAACCAGAACTCATCATAAGCCGACGGCAAAAAATAATTTGTTACACTTTTCCAGCTACCATCCTCGCCCTCTGAGGGAAAACCTCCCCTTTGGGCAATTTTTGCGTCTACGTCGGAACTGTAGCGAAGTGTCTACATACAAAAAACAAGCACAAGAACTTACATGGAAATTGAAATCCCGAGGTTACCCTGACAGGATCCTTTCCAGGAGCAACAAGCGGGCCCGGAATCAGAATCGAGACGCTCTATTAGAAGACCATGTGAGAGATGACCAGGATTCCATACCTCTCACTTGTGTGACTACTTTCAATGCAGCATCAAACGCAGTCAGTAAGTCCATTAAAAAACACTGGAATATCCTGACGAGCAATAAGCACAACTGGGAAAAACCCTTATTTTCTTACAAAAGAGCGAGGAGTCTGAAGGATGCCTTGGTCCATACTCGCCCTAAGATACCAGACAAAGATCAAAATCAGTCTATTACTAGTGCGTGGGGCCTTCCCCCAATTGTTGGCCACTACCCTTGCGGTTCATGTAGTGTCTGCCACCTGACTTCCCCTTCAAAATACCTTGAACTTGAACCAGGGAAACAATGGGTGCAGAGAACGCACACAAACTGCAATTCTACAGACGTTGTTTACCTCATTACTTGTCCCTGCGGACTAAGATACGTCGGAATGACAGGGAGGAAAATAAAACAGCGCATATGCGAACATCGCAGTACCATTCGCTGTCGAAAACTAAGCACGAAATTGACAGAACATTTTCTTTTGGCCAATCACACCACAAACGATATGACTTGGTCGATCATTGAAAAATTGAAACCAGGTCAAAACACCCAGCAGCTACTCTTTGAAAAAGAGCAAAGATGGGTCTATCGCCTTTACACTCACCTCACAGGTCTTAATGATAACATCCCGTGGAACTCCATCTTGAAGAATTGAAATATGGGTTGATTTCCACCAATAGGACAAACACCTTGATGGCCTCTTTGTAGCACAGCCTAGGATTTTATTACACCCCCTCTGTTGTAACATTCATCTAACTGACCAATGCAGTTGGTTACCAATAGATGTAAATCTCAATGCGCCTCACTTTATTGTCCTCATGAAAACAGCTGTCACTTAGGAGACCCTCCCACAATGTGTAATCTTTTGAAAGGTTTTTAGGCATTACGTGGCATCTGTAAATAGTCAATAGTCACCGGCCATTTCTAAACATAAATAACCGGGACGAGGGTTTCGCAATGATATCGCCCCGTTCTCCGAAAATAAACTGGCATGTCCTCCCTCACCTTATTCCATCTTAAATGACCAATCCCAATGGGATTAGATATGGGAGCACGTCCGACAATACACGCCCCTGATGATGATGTCACACGTTGACGGACGCTGTTGCGATCACGTGACACGCGTCTTTGCATCACGTGATGGGTTGGCATTCGTATTTCTTCCGGCTCTCGCTTCACACTCACCAAGATCCGGGCCGAGCAGGACTGATCCAGGTATCTTACGGGAGTGTGCGAGCATGGAAGTAAGTAGTTTCCCTTCACCACCGCGTCCCTCTGGTCCCAGTGAGTTTCATTTATGAGTACCCAGACAAACAAGGTTCTCCTGTTTATCTACTCCCACAGATACTATAGCTCACTACCCCCCTCTCGGACCCATGACGCAATAAATACTGATTTACAGAGTAAGAGTTCAGCCCCTTTTTTCCATGTTGTTGTTGTTTTTAACATACCTAATTGATAGTCATGCACTGGAGCAACGGCGCCTGGCAAATACTATGTGTGCTCGTTTCAGCATGTACTTCACTTGCACGAGTCCGCTATTTTTTAGGCATACACTACGGCTAATACAGCCTACGCCGACAGCACATCGCTGGCCGGCCAGTTAATACATTGTTTTATTGATCTTTTTCACTGGCACAATTAGTGCGTAGGACCACAACGAAACACAATGATAAAAGTATAGGTCCTCTAGCTCTCACAGAGCACCACTCTTTATTGTGGGAGTCTTGATAACCACATAACGTTATTTGACACCCACTCCCGCTTCACAGCATGGGCCTACCAATTGTGTTCACCTGAATCACGTAAAGTATAAGCAATTCAAGTGACACAATGTGTCTATCTGTATATGTCTTTATGTGTGTTATGTCTGTTTTTTCCCTTACAGGCGTTACTAGCCCCTTAATTACAGGATGGCTTTCGCGGTAAAACAGTGAGTCTTACCGCTCAAATACACCACTGGTTAGGGTGCACCTTAGCGTGTGCATACCGCCGTGGTGTTCCCCATGGTCCTGACGAATGCTTAGCCGACTGGGCTTATCAAGCAGAAACATGTTGACCTTCCCCCATTTGGATGAGCCTTGTCCCACCTAATTGGCCGGCTCCTGTCCAACTCACTTGTTTTTATTCGGTTTTTGGTTTGCCAGGATTAAATTGGTTATTGGTTAAAACCATTCACCTTTTAAATTTTCACTTCCCTTTCTATCAAAACCAGCTCCGCTGTAGTTCAGGCGTTGCAGCACACCAGAGAGGCATTCGGCCTCTCTGGTGGAACCCGATGATGAAGCATGTCACCAACTAGGTTGGTGAGTGAGGGTTCTTTTAAACACTACTTGGGTTTTTGCTCACGCTGTTACTCCTAGTTTGCTCCTTACATTGTTCACTCTTTTGTTGTTGATGTATCATTAACCAGGGGGATCAAGAGTGATTTTCCCTCACCCTCTTGTTGTTATTGTGTTGTACACTTGTACACTCTCAAAAAAGCCCTCCCAATGCATATTGACACATTGGGCAACTCACTGTGAACTTTAAAACAAATGTTGTGCCTCCGTGCGTGATCACCTCAAACCTATGCAAACGTTTTTGAGACAGCACCCCCACCCAAATCAATGCTCACCTATAGCTCCTCACTACGCCTCTCCCGCTTTGCCCTGACTCTGCCATAGTAGTACTTTCCAGTCATGCAGCACCAACAGCAGCACTAGGACGCTGAGCACTAACCCAAATTAACGCTTCATTACGTCTCGCCTAGGCAGCGCCTGCGCTGTCTTCTTGAGACATGCAGTATATACTATAGTGGGGAAGCTTCGTTTTAGCTCCGCCCACTCTCTGCCCATCTTTTGGATTGGCTTAGATCCTAAATGCTGCATTCTGATTTGTTTTCAGCTTGTTAGTCCCTCCCCATGACGGCCATGTCGTCATTTGTGTCCTTCCATGGCTATTGGCCCCGTTACTGCACAGACTACTTTCTTTCCGTCCTTCCCCCTCCCTCCCGCAATCCGTGACTTCTTGTTTTCTAGTTGGCATCAGTGCGGGGCAGGGGTGTTAGTGGCACACATGCTAGGGCTAGGCGTGTCAAGGTCTTTGTACCCGCTCTTTGTATCCCGAAACCGCACACAATCCTGTCACCTATGTGATAGCGGTGGGAAAGCAGCCCCCTTAGGCCCAACATCCCTGGGCGGGCACTGTCATTCTCCTCTCCTGCATTTCTGTGCGTGTGCGCCAGGTTCCATCATCAAGGCAGCGGCTGTTTTTTTAAGTGTCTGGCTGTTCTGTGAATAGCCTGCAGTCTGAGACCAGGTAGCCTGTCCACCCGCCTGAGATCGAAGGGGTAAGTAGCAGCATTCGCCTTGGGACTTTTAGGTCAATTCGCTTGAAGTAAACCGACCGAGAACCATAACAGCTTCTGTGTTGCAAGCCGCAGCAGTGAGCCACATGGCCTGACTTGCGTCATAGCTCACCTTCCGCTGTCGGCCGTCGTCAAGCCTCTGCGTTTTTTCCCACCACGCTGTGAGATGATGGGCGCCCAGGCAGACTCCAGTTGCACCCGGTCCCGTGGTCCGCACTGGGCAACCCTTCTCCAACGTGTCCAGTTCCACCTTCATTTTGTCCCGCGAGCTGGCCACGGCCAATATCCCTCCGGGCACAGTTCCGATCATGGATGTCTCTGCTTCCTGCTGGGGGCAAGATAGGAGCTTCATCTTTTATTACTACTAACCCTGTTCCTTCCCGCTACCATGTCCGCCTTAGTACGACCCTCGCCAATTTAGCAGGCGGAAACCGGTTTTGCCTATTAATAATGATTGTAATTTTTAATATTCATTGAACACTGTTCCATTTATTCTTATGTACGTATTGTTATAATATGATTTTACTGTGTGTTCAAACTACAAACGCGATTGGCTATACAACATCTTTAAGGGCACTATATGCAACCTTCTTCTGTTTCTCTATAATCACCTCTGCATGCTCACGAGTTTAAAGTTTGCTCGTTTTGAATAGACTCTCTTAGGATGGCCACACCTCTCTCTGGAGTAGATTCTCGCGGTAAATCATAGGTTGGATTCACACAACGGCGTGCAGTAGAAAAAAGTAAGGCAGAGTTTTCTTACAACGTCGGTGAACTTCTAAAGGGTTTTTGCATAGTTACTACTATCGCACGGAACACGTTTGGAGAGAGGACTCTCTCAGAAGTATATTGTCGATCAGACATTCAAAGATGGCACTTGATTTCCATTGTTTGATTAGTTACGGATCTCATTGCGAGATTAGGTCCATTTGAAAACAAGTACGCAAAATACTTCCGGCATACTGCTTTCCGTTGTACTGCTTTCCGGCGCTGCAGTAGGAAACAAGAGTTATAGATTGACGGTAAGAAGGCACAGCAATCAGTATAATAGAATTTAGATGGGTAAACCTCCTCCCTGTGCTACAAGGCTTGAGAAAATATCACCAATATACATTCCGTTGAATAGATGCAACTTTTTCCAAATAAAAGGTCGATTCCTTCTCTAACCCTTCAAAACACCTCTTTGGGCATATTCAATCCTTTATTATACCTCAGCTAAAAGCAAAATGCGAATTATTACTCGCTAAATGCTGGGAATTGTTCCACCACTTCACCACCAATGTTTGTTCCATTAGAATCAAATTGTGATCTGATAATTCATTGAGGGGCGCTCCTCTCCCCGGCTTCTAACATTAAGTATTATGGCATGATGTACGGCAATAGAGCGATTTTTACAGAAGATGGAAATGTTTTTTTAAAGCAGCCTTCTATGCTGCTGCTGTACATTTCGTTGTGCTACCACAACACAATGTAAAGTAAGCATTGGCGTAGTCAATAAGAAATGTCTACAAAAGTCTGTACTACTGGCTTTGCCAGTGCTTGTTTGCAATGGCAAGGATGGCAGTTTTGGAGTGAGTTTTCTAATAAAAGAAAGCATATTCCAAAATTGCAGCAGCATAAGGCTACATATGCATCGTGAAGTGTGCGTGCACCTACGTCCTGTCGCCAGCTCCCTATTTTAATTTGCCAATCTAACATGGCAGATGCCCATTTAATATAATATATCACAGAAAGGCCTATAAAAATGCGTGGGGAGAACATTTGGAGTGGCCCAGAAGTGATTTGCAACTTCCAGGTTCTCTTAAAATGTATATGTGTGTGTGTGATATGGCTCACTTTGCGGAGCAGCATAATGGTGGGGAAGTAGAAAAAGATAAAATAATCCCTGATTTGAAGCATGATCAGCAGAGGAGGGGTGCAAGTCCCCAGTAGGAAACTGAGATCGAAATGCTCCTGGGCTGTATATTTGAACGAATAGAGAAGAAAATAATCAAATCAAGAATAGGGAAGGGAGATACACAACAAAGCCATCCATTCATTAGCAAGGGGCTGACCTAAAGCCCACTATATGTATTTTGGAAACAGCAGAACTTGCTGAAAGACAGGTGAATTTGTCTGTAGCTGAGACCTAAAAATGGATTCACTGCAAGTAACCTGCACAGACAGCCTTCCTTTTTAATACAGAAGATATGGCGCTTAGCAGCATTCTAATTGGCCTTCTCTTTACCAAACTACTAAAAACAAAAGTAGAGATCCCATATAAAAGCAATGTTTGCTCCAGCACTTGGGCTGAGGCAGTCACATTTCGCCAGCAAGCTCTGCACAGGGACGGTCATCAGATAATAGCAAAATGCATGTAACAGTGAGCGTACCAAATGCACGGCAAGGCATTCCGAGCCTTACCATACATACTTAGATGGGGCTAAAAGGAGCAAGATCATTCTTCCAGTGAGATACGATTATCTTAACTTGATGTGTTAGTGGTGCAGTAGTATAGTCAAATATGAAAGTAATTTGACTGGTGGATATGTTAGTCTGTTATTTGGATTGAAAAGGACAGTGCAGGGATAGAAGAGGGAAGGATTTATACTTATTTTGTTTTTTTATTTTGGAGGTCATAGCAGTAGGAGGAGGCTTGAGATGAATAAAAGGGTCGTGGAGGAGGAAGAGTCAGAGGTAAGGGTTTAGAAAGGCTTGATTTGGGGGGTTGGAATGGTAAAATAGGTCTGACATGATGCAAGGAGGGGTAGAATAAAGAAGAGTTTAGAAGGGGTTATTTTGGGGATCATATTAGTAGTATGGGGTTTGGGGTGAATGAGAGAGCGGAGGTAGAGATGTGTGTTCGTGTGGACAGCTCAGCGCTTATAGCAGGTGTAGTAGAGTATTGTAACTCTTCTGGCTGGTCTCCCCAAAACCCATCTCACCCCCTTCAAATGACTCTACACTCAGCAGAGCGGTTCGTCTGCGGGGCCGAGAGAAAAGACAGCATTACCCCCATGCTGACCACTCTCCAATGGCTGCCACCTGAAGCATGGGCTGTCTACAAGTCGGCGTAAGCTAGAAAGCTATGGTAAAAACATAAATACCCAATTAGAAGGATCCTTTCGTGAGGTACATTAATTCATGCTAAGTGCTATTAAGGTCTCCTGTGTCCAGCCTTCCACACACTGCCTGCCATCTATACAACCTACCTCCTCCATGTCCTTCTGCTCACACACAGATTGGTCCATAAAAAATTGTCTTCCTCGCGCACCCGTAGATAATAATATTTTTTTCAAATCTTGTATTTTGAGTGATATGACAACCCAAGGCTCTGATTCTATATTAAAAACACAGCTTTGGACTATACCATTTCCCGCTAAAAGGCAATATTTCTCTTCATGTGTTCCCATACCTGGTGTGTCAGGCAGTTTGGTGCTCAATTTCCCTCCATATTAAAGAACAGTAGATGTTGCAGCACACAGGCTAATATGCTGCATTGCTAAATACATATAAGATCCCAAAGGCGGGACCGATGCCTTGCAAATGCTTGATTTTTATTTCAAGCTGCCTACTTTTAAAAGCAACCTACTGGCTTTGCCAGTGCATTTTTATTTTTTATTAACAGAGCTGAAAATGAGTCAACTACTCCCACAGAGTTAAAGAAAGTATTTTCTGGGAATGCCATTTAGCTCCCTGTCAAGAGAACACCACTAAGCAAGTTCTGGCCTTTCCTTCTTCATGGCTCTAAAGTGTCCCAATGCCACGCATGAGCAGTTTATTCACTCCGGTTTTTGAGCGTTCTGGATTGGTATGTCTGGTTTTCCCGATATCAATTCCGAACTGCAAGTAACAGAGTGGGAGGCAAAACCTGGAGTGTTAAAACTCCCAAACACTGAACTGGAGACTTCAGATATTTGCATATGCAATCCATTAGTTTCAGAAGTGTTAGATCAGTCGTATCCACTGAAGCAAGCAAAGACCACAAGTCCCAGAATGCAGCAATTTGTTAAAAGAAAATACAGACCTTTATACAGGATCCTTTACTTTCATGGAATATGACCTTCCTACCTTCTTCTTAAATAATGAGACACATGCATGTGCTTTACAGGCACCCCTCTAAAGGTCAATGTTCAAAGCGCTCAGGCTTCCAAAGCCCCATATTAAAATCTCATCCATAAGGGGACTACAAGATATGGGAGACTTGAAGGCCCCTCTTCATCTTGCAGTGAAGACCCATCATATTGCATTACACCACTGCGACCATCAACTGCTGTAGCCGTGATTGAAGTCCTTTACAGAGTATTAACTGTGAACCAGTCTGCACTGAATGATATTTTGACAACAAGTGCTCGTAATCATTTCTGGTCACCTTGTTGGTCTCATACTTCTTTAACTCGTTACAAATTGTAAACTTCAAAATTCAGAAGATCCAAACATAAGCAACAGACAGGGTCATGCGTTCTAACTCGCCCGCACTTAAGGTTATCAGATTCAATCAGATTACCAAGCAGCGCTTTAAGTGGGCCGGGTTCTACCGGTGCTCAGCACCGGCAGTTCTAAAAAGCAGGCACCGAGATGGTCCTGCGGGTGCTTCAAGCATCTGCTTTTGAATCTTTGGAGTCTGTTGACCTTAAATTCTTGTCTTTTAAGGTAGCCTTTCTGATGGCCATTACCTCAGCTCAGAGGTTGGGTAAGCTCACTGCTTTGAGTTATAAGGGTGGGCGCAGTGCTCCGCTCCGCAAGCGGAGTGTGCGTAGTGCTGCCTACTTCGCGCTTCGCGAAGTAGGCGTAGCAGGCACACTACGCACATGCCATGGCGGAGCAGAGTTGCCCGCCACCCGCCTCCCTCCCGCCCGCATTTTAAAATTACTTAGAAAGTTAAAAATAAAGAAAATTACTTACCTGAGCTGCCGCGTCCCGGGGCTCCATCTTCCTGATTCCTCGCTAGCTTCTTCCTCACAAATGCGCATGCGTAAATGCGCATGCGCAGGTGCCCGTGCATGCGCATTTGTGAGGAAGAAGCTAGCGAGGAATCAGGAAGATGGAGCCCCGGGACGCGGCAGCTCAGGTAAGTAATTTTCTTTATTTTTAACTTTCTAAGTAATTTTAAAATGCGGGTGGGAGTGAGGCGGGCGGCGCGTAGTGGGGCTACGCGGAGTGTGCGGGTGCGCATAGATTTGGGAACACTCTGTGATGCTCCGCGTAGCCCCACTACGCCCAGGGTTACTTTTTTGCGTTTTATGGATGACGCTGTGATCCTATGTTTGTATCCTGGGTTTCTGCCTAAGGTGCGTTCTCGTTTTCATACTTCGCAGGAATTGGACTTGCCTTCTTTCTTTCCTTCTCCCTCTTCTTCTGCTGAGCAGTTGCTGCACACCTTGGATATCAGGCATGCTTTGTGTGTCTATGTGGACCGGTCTGCTGCTTTTCGGTCTTTGGATCGTCTGTTTGTGATTTTTGGTCTGGCTGGGAGTGGGAAGGCTGTTCCTCGTCTTACCATTGGGCGGTGGATCAAGTCAATTATTGGTTTGGCTTATCAGTGCTCTGGTTTGACTTGTCCTGCGGGTGTTCAGGCCCATTCTATGAGCGGTGTCTCGGCGTCTTGGGCTTCTTTTCGTAGGGTTTCCCTGGATGAGATCTGTCCTGCTGGAACGTGGGCTTCTAATTCTACCTTTGTTAAGCATTACCGGATTAACTGTGCACTGAATGATCATGGGAATTTTGGTTCTGGTGTGTTGCATGCTGTGGAGCCTACTGCTCCCCTTTGAACCTGTTCTGTTATTAAAAACTTCAGTTTCCTCTAGATGTTTTCTTTATTTCTAGTGTTCGAACGGCCTTCTGGTGTGTGCTTTGCTTTGGTGTGCCTCATTTGCCATGACTGGGTCGAGGACGAGGGAAGTAGAGGTAATGCTCTGATTACTAATGGTAATCTTCATTACTCTTAGTCCTACTCGTCCTCGACCCAGTCATTCTTCCCATTCACCCTCCCTGGTCCAGGCCTTTGTTGTGCTTGGTATGTCAGGAAGTGCTTTCTGCTGGCTATACTATCATAGCCCCTGGCTGGAGGGTGGGTGGAGCCTAAAAGCGTTTCCTGTTTTGTTTCCTGTCAGTTGGAATATTACCTCATTTGTGATTACTGGGTTGAGGGCGAGTATGACTAAGAGTAATGAGGATTACCATTAGTAATCAGAGCAATACCTGTCAGGCGGCACACTACTCTAAGCACAGACTTTTTAGGTTATGTGTTTTAAGCCATGCCCTTAATTACATCGGCCACGCCCCTTTGAGAGACCCCCGAGGTTTTTCATCCTACTTGAAGCCCTGTCACCAAGTACACAGTGCTCCACTGCAGGGATTTCTTTCCATAACCAACTGAATTCTGGGAGTTGCAGTCCTCCTGCTCTTCGGTTACCCCCTATTGCCTAAACAAAACTGAAAACGATGATTTGTGAAAGGAAAGCACAGGACTAAAGCATTGTGTTCATGGTTACAGGGAGCCATCTCGAGACCTTACCCACAAGACCTTTCACGCAACAATGCAATTTCCACAACCAAGGATATTGAGATGCTGCAGGTGTGTAACTACCGAAGCACGGGATTGCTAACAGTAAATCACTGAAGGTAAAAAAAAGGGAAACAAAGCTAAAAAACTGACAGCTTTATATAAAGTTACACTAAAAGTGAAAGCTATTGAGGTGGACCATACTTTTGTGTGAATACATTAATGAATTACCATGGTCAGCTCAATCCACCTTATTAATATTTTCGGTCTTGAAGGAGTGTGGGTCCCCTTCCTTCAGAAATTTTACTGACTGAACTTAGTGAACCTCTTAGGCGTACCAAACAGGAGACGGGGCAGTCCAACTAATTTCTTCTGGAAACCTGGATTGTGTCAGGAATAGCAAACAAAGTGGGCAATGACCAATGGGTAAATATTTGGCAGGAATGCGACCTAATCTCTTTCCAGGAAACATGGGCTACTGTCCCCATTTTTGTAAATGGCTATCGCTCCTATTAAACGAGGCCAGTTCAAACGCCATCAGTGAGAGCAAAGGGGGGTTTGTTAACTCTGATCCCGAATACATTGGATCTGAAAGTCGAAAAAGTTTATAGAAAATAGCTCTCTTTACCACATCCTTATCATTGAGCTGCAAAATCAAGGGTCTTGGCTTTTAATTTAACTTTTATAATAATAATTTTGGGCACAATACTCATTCAGCTGTAGACGGGGTTGAGAAGGAATTGGATGCCATTTTCAAAACTCAAAGGCTTGAAGAACCTCTATATATCATCTGGCTGGGGGACTTTAATATCCACCCCTGTAAACACAGTTTAGAAAGGATATGTGGTTTGATTGACATTATGGATAACCCATTACACCATTTCACTCATAGTGCCTATGGCAATAGTCTGAAGCGATCACTTTCGGGTAGGTACATGGTGATCATGAATAACTATCCTTCTACCTCTGAATCCCTACCTAAAACATTTTGCCGTCTTGACTACGAAGCAACTATAGACTTCTTCCTGATTTCAACACACCTAAACGAGAGCTGTACCCATGCGAATGCCATACACATGCCTTATAGTGACCATTGATGATGCACATCCTAGCACACCTTTTTCCACCCTTGGAAATTGAGCCCCTGAACAAGCTGACTGAGGTTTATTCTTTCCTCGGTCAGAACAGTTGGTGAATGGATTATTATAATTTATCAAGAGCCCAGTGAAGGAAGACTATCAACATATGGGTCTAAGAATAGCCCATGAACTAACCCTGGTTTTTGTATAAACCCGAGTGTTCAGCTATACAATGCCGTTCAGTTTGTTCATTCATATTGCACAATAAAGTTTTTTGTCAAAAAAAACCGGCCGATAAATACAGCCTGAAACCGGGACAGATATTCCAACAACCACGGGCTTCCAAACATCACACTTCTAAATTACATCCAAAAGGCTGCCACTACATCGACCTTTTGATTCTCTAAGATGTTCTAAGAATTTCTGCTGTGAATTTTTTCTCCCGTTGTAAGGACACAAATCGTGGCCAAACTACATCTCCCAGAAACCTCTGGAGCTCCGCCCTGTGATTGGATGCCGTAATGTAACTACAAAATGGCTACCAACTTATTGCCCAAGCATTCGTCTTCGTGCACGGTCCACGATGGCTCCAATGGCGTCCGACTAACGGGACAAAAAGGTAAATACGATTAAGAGACCTCATAGGAGGTAGCTAGTGTGCGTGTGGTAATAGTGCTAACAGTACGGAGAACCATGGTCTAACGACTACGTTTCCTATCTGTCCCCAGATTCCGGCTGGTGAATTAATCTACACGCTGCTCCTGACTAACTCCGACCAGGAGGAGTAAGGGGTTATAGATGCACCCATAAGACACCGTATGCCCCTGCAAGTAAGATTTCGATCTTCACACCACTCCATATTGCATCCTTTTTTGCAGCCATTAGACATCAGTTTAGACGTTGTGATCTTTCCTTTAATCTTTTTTCTAAAAAAACTTTTTCTACTCTGCTGTCCACAGATCTTCCCATTGGACGTTCATTTATCATCCATTAAAAGCCTTGGTTGCGTACTCTCAAGCTATAGGTAAGGTTCTTGAACAGAGTTTAGCGGCCCATTAAAACTTTTGTGGTGGGGCCAATTGGTCTAATTCAGTGCTGTTCGCTTTTTGTTTCCCAGAGAGTTTTGGTCCTGATGAGAATCCCCGGTGAAGGGATTCGAAACGCGTTGACCCACCTTGACCTGTCTTCGCCTTTGGCCAATCAACTGCAAAAACAACTTAAAAATAAGCGTTTTTGAAATAGTGCAAGTGTTATTCACTGATGGCCTGTTGTTATTTCTTGTACATATAAGTGTAAATTGTAAATTGAATGTTGTCTGTCGTCTGAATGTCTGAGATACGCTAGCTGTGTGGTCATTTATATGTGTTTATGTAGTGTAAATATTTGAAATGCACCTTTTTGTAATTGTTAGTTTTTTCTGATCATTTCTGTAAATGCTTGAATCACTCTAATATAACCGTGCAAAATAATAAGAAAAATTTGCTTTAAAAATATTTTTGATTAAAATCAATCAAAAAATGGATAAAATGGATATGTTTAATTCAGTTCATTTGTCAAAATCTCTTTGAAAGTTCAGTGCAGCATCGGCACTCTCTTTGTTCTATTTAGTTATCTTGACTTGGCCCTGCTGCCATCGAGTCAAAACCCAAGCTCGTCTTGCTAGTTATAGTGACCATGCCATTTTAATGTGTGAAATCCGCGCTGCCCCTAGAGAACTGCCTAGACAGCAGGAAATAGTTCCCCCCTTAATTGCTAGAAGAAACGGATACCAACTGAAGTGGGCCCAAATTGATAGAGCTAAAATTCTCCCCGAAACGGTTAGTAATTCATTTCTTAGTGTTGGATCTAATAGTTCCCCAAGTGCTACATTATTAGGCTTTACTAACCTACTGGACAATATAAAAAACGCCTTAACTCGGTACAAGTCTGATAGACCCAAAAAGGTCAAAGGGTGGTGTTAGACCCGGGATCCCTGGTTGGCTGAGGTAGGTACCCTAGGCCAAATAGGGACCGCGGTTCCACGTCAGGGAAAGGAAGGTCACTTCTTGAGATAGCCCCGCTCACCCCCTTGATAGCTTGGCACGAGCAGCCAGGCTTATCTTCAAGGCAAATGTGTAAAGCACTTGCAACCACCTCACAGCAACCCAATGATGACAACACAAATAGACTCCATACGATTTTTATAAAAATTAGTGTACATTTTATATGAAAAGATATACGGTAAGACCACATTATATGGATCCAACATATGAGTATGTGTACTATATCTCCTCGCCGGTTGTTAGGCCAGACAGCCATTGCAAGTTCTGGCGAAAATAATGAGCTCTTCTAAACATTCCCCTGTAATCCTAAAAACATGTTATACAGTTCGTTATACCAGAATCAGGCACTTTTGCAATGTAAAAATAATGCAATGCGTAACGCAACAATCAGACACTTTGCGATGTAGAAATAATGCAATGCGTAACGCAGCAATCAGACACTTTGCAATGTAAAAATAATGTGATGCGTAATACAACCACCAGATATGTCGTTATGCAGAAATAAGGCAATACATAACACACTAATCAGGTAGTTTGTTATGCAAGAATAATGCAATGCGTAATACGCTAATCAAGTAGTTTGTTATGCAGAAACAATGCAATGCGGCATACAACAATCAGGTAGTTCGTTATACAGAAATAATGCAATGCGTCATACGCTAATCAGGAAGTTCGTTATGCAGGAATAATGCAATGCGTAATACACTAATGAGGTACTCCGTTATGCAGAAATGATGCAATGTGTAATACGACAGTCAGGTACTCTGTTATGCAGAAATGAAATAATGCATAATACACTCCGTCACCCGTCACGGTGCCTTAGGCGGTCTCTCCGCCACTCCTTCTGACTCGCAATCAGCCTCTGTCAATAGTTGCCCCCAACACGGGTATGGTGTAATCAAAAAGTGCAGCTCCGCACTCCGACCCCGGTACTGCCACTCCCTTGGCAATAGGGGCCGCGATACAAGCCGAAGCAGAGGCTTGTGCTGCCAGAATGAGAGAGAGGCCGAGAGCGTCTCCCTCCGAGCCCGCACCCCGCCCAGGAGTCAACACACATTACCTGGGGGGCGCAAACTCACTCTCCTCTCCTCGTCCAGTGGCTGGTCCTCCAATGCAATTGTGTATTGGCAACGGCGGGCTCAGGCTGGCGGCTCAGCTCCTCCGGGGCTGCCGGTCCAGGCCGAAGATCTCAGGCTGCCACAGGGCACACGCACACAGTGTTGCTGAGACTCCCTTGAGCTTTTGGTGCACGATCACCGGGCTCTCCACACAAAAGTCTCAGGCTGCACGAAGATTACGCGTGCTGCGTCGCTGAGACTCACGTTAACTCCGGGTGCACGTTAACAAGGCAATCCTTATGAAGGTCTCATGGTGCACAGAGCACACACACACAGCGTCGATGAGACTCACTTAGATCCCGGTTGCACGATGACAAGGCAATCCTCACAAAGGTCTCACAGTGCACACAGCACACGCACACAGTGTCGATGAGACTCACTTGGATTCTGGGTGTGAACGATGACAAGGCAATCCTCACAAAGGTCTCACGGTGCAGACAGCACACGCACACAGCGTCAATGAGACTCACTTGGATTCCGGTGCACACGATAACTCGACAATCCTCACAAAGGGTTCAGGCTGCAAAAAGCACACGCACACAGCGCCACTGATCCTTGCTTGGACTCCAGGTGCCCACGATCACAGGGCACACCTTATGAGGGTCTCAGGCTGCAACAAGCACACGCACAGCGCCGCTGAGACTCTCCTGGAAACATTTGTGTTCCTGAGTTTCCGCAACAGGGAGCCAGCTCACCTCGGGCCCTTGGGGATAAGTTACTTCAGGACACAACACAGCAAAGTCCTTTCAAGCAGGGGGACACAACACACAGCAAAGTCCCTTTAGCCTTTCCTTGGTTAAAACAGCAAACGGCAGGCCGGTCCCAGAACACACAGCAAGGGTCAGTCCTTTCCTTCAGTCTCTTCAGTTGTTTCTTCCTTGGCAAATGTTCCTCTTGACCACGAAGTAGCTCCAGTCTTGTTCAATCTTAATCAAGCCATTCTCCAATGTTCAGGGGCCTCAGCTCTCAGAGTTATACCCCTCAATGGCTTTGAAGTCTTTGTATTTCAGGGGGCACTGACCCCTGTTCAAACCAGTTCTGGGTGCCTCCCTGCCAGTGACACCTTCTTCCTTTGATTAGTGGGGTCTGGATTCTCAATCACTCAGCAGGAGATGGGACAATTGTTTTATAGCAGCAACCTTGGCGTCTTCACCTCTAGGGGTTACTCCTTCCCCTACACTCCAGATGCAAGTCTGCCTGCTGCTCTCTCGCCTCCTGTCCTGGGTCAAGACATTCCCCAGATCCTATCGCTTTCAAATCCAGACAGTCAATCCACAACCAGGCAGAGACACACAGAAATGTTAGGGCACAAAAACCCAGCCACTTCTAAAAGAGTGGCTTATAAACACACAATGCATAAACCATCTTCATAAAAAGATGTGTTATTACATTGTGAGTTCAGGCATACTAAACTTCACCTCTACATCTTAAGCCTTTGGGAAATTAGGTTGGAAAACATATTACAAAGCCTTCCTATTCTATTCTATGGGTGAGATGGCCTTTCAACAGTGAAAAACGAAATAGAGATTATTTCACTGTCATGACATAGTACACACCTTAGTACATGTCCTACCTTTCACATGCACTGCACCCTGCCAAGGGGGTACCTTGGGAAAACCATAGGGGTGTCTGATGTGCATAAAAAGGAAAGGGTAAGGTCTGGCAAGTGGTTTGCACTTGTCAGAACAACATGACAGTTTAACAAACTGCGCGCAGGCACTGCAATGGCAGGCCTGAGTTCCCTTTTTAAGGCTACTTGTGTGGGTGGCACAGTTAGTGCTGCAGGCCCACTAGTAGCATTTGCATTACCAGCCCTGGCACACATAGTGCACTTTACTAGGGACTTTACTGGTAAAGCAAACATACCAATCATGGACAACCAATTACCATTACACTTTATACAGGGAGCACTTGCACTTTGACTCTGTTTAACAGTGGCAAAGTGTCCAACGCATCTAAGTTGGCAACACCATGTCAGAAAAAAGGTCTAGGGGGAAAGCAAAAAGTTTAGGGAACTTTAGCCAAAAAGGGGCAAGTCCTACAGGTGGTTTGATTCTCCCTGCACAAAATTTAGAAAGGCCTTAGTCGCAGCTTTAAAGATTCAACCTAGGGATTCAACATTAATTGCCGCGTTACGTAGGGACTACAAGGCAGCAAGGAAATCTAGGGAGAGGGTAAGGAGGGAGGGAATATGGGCCAGTCTTGAGGACGCCTCAGCATCATGGAACAGCAAAGAGTTTCGGGCAATAATCAATGCGCCTCATTTTAAGAACAAAGGAGATTTTACTTTAGACTCACATATACCTGAAGGTAACTGGGTGGCTCATTATTCAAGCTTTTTTGCCATTAACTCTTCTGACCCTAGTTCCCACATTTCAGTAGCCCTGAACCCTCATGGAAACCTAGTATTTACCCTGCTGGAGGTAAATCGGGGTCTAGAGGCCTGTAGCCAGGGGAAAGCACCGGTCCGGACGGGGTCCCAATAGACTTTTTCAAGCGGACCTATATCTTTGGGTCTCTCTGTTTACAAACGTTTTTAACAAGATAGTGCTACTGGGTCCCATCATGGAAGACGAGCCTAATAGTTCCAAAAAGGGAGACAAGGGTAACCCTAAAAACTACAAACCCATCTCCCCTATTGACACAACTGCTGAACTGATGGGTCGCCTCCTTTTGTCTAGGCTCAAAACTTGGGCGCGTGATAGGAATCTTCATAATGCAAAACCAGTATGGTTTCCAACAGGGGAAGGACACTGTGGATCAGTGCCTGAACCTCGCTCTCATTATAGATAAATATGTGAGGGTTAAGGGTGGGAAACTATATTCAGCTTTTATGGATTTAATGGCAGTGTTTGACTGCGTTTCCCACCCGAGGCTCTGGGCCGTCATGTTAGAGATGGGAATGGATCAACCCTAAATTGACTTCATTCATCAATTGTATTCAGACGCCTCTGCATCTGTTCGATATTGGAGGAATGGGGAGCGGACCCACCCCTTCAAGATCTCAAGAGGGGTCAGACAAGGCTGTGTACTTGCACCATTTTTATTTTCTATCTATACAAATGGTGTGGAGGATGCACTGGCGGAAGTGGCTCTGGATGTCCCCAAATGTAACTCCCATCGGCTCCCTATCTGGCATATGCCGATGATGCCGTACTTCTCTCCAGAATTGGTGTTGGTCTCCAGCGCCTGATAACAGCCTATGCAGCTTTTTTGAGTTCGCTGGACCTTAAAGTCAATCAAACAAAGACATTTATATTAATTTCAGGAGCAGGGAAAAAAGGTAAAGTACCGCAATTTTATATGGAGGTGGTTAACACATTTTCCTACCTAGGAGTCCTTTTTGACCAAAACCAGTCTGGGACACACCAGTAGGCCTGGGCAGTAAATTCCGTTCCGCTCGCGGAATTTGCGGAATTTCGGTAATTTCGCGTTCCGCGGAGATGGCGAAATTGCCCAAAAGTCTGCTTTCCGCGACTTCGCGAAATTTTTTCTTGTTCGCGTTCTCAAAATGCATGTTCGCGAGATATTTCTCCCCGAGCATGCAAACAGCAACTGTGAACAGGAAAAAAAGCATTGCGTGTTCGCGGAATTTCTGCATGTTTGCGGAGATTTTTTACCGTTTCGCGGAGATTTGCGTAACGCGATTACGCAAATTCCGCCCACCCCTACACACCAGGTGGAAGGTAGAGCATTGGCGATGGACAGGAACTTAGCTGTATTGAAAATATTCTCTAGGAGGTTGGGTGCCAGACATCTGGGCCCCACAAAAAAGATTTACCAGGCCAAAACAGTTTCAGCGGCAGCCTATGGGGGAGGTGTATGGGGCATGGTTCCAATTGAGTCATTACAGCGAGCCGAAAATACATTTTTGAAATCACTAATCTCCTTTCCACAATCTCACTCAAATTACATCTCTCTCATAGAATCGGCCCTCCCTTATATAACGGACTCAATGCGCTTGGCTCCACTCATGCTGTGGTTGTCAATCTGGCGGAGGAACACAGTCCCCCTAAATCAAGGGATCATTACAGACCTGCTCAGGGTGGAGAACCTTAGCAGGAGTGGATGGTTAAGTTATGTTGAGCAGGAGTTTACCGCCTTAGGTCTGTTAAATTTCTTTAAGGTACCTATGACATGCCGGAACTTTTCCAAGATGAAGTTGGCCGAGACTTTTAAGCTGAGGGCCAATACCTTCGTAGAGAGAGGAATATGGTGCACAGATGGTTGGGATTTATCAACTAAAACTCCCAATTGTGGAGGGTGAGTTCTCATATTTGGCAGAGGTCCCATTCTCACACCACAAGTTTATCATTCGTCTAAATTTGATCCCACTGATGTTGGGATATCCAGGCAGAAGATTCAGGCATTCTGATTTACCTGTGTGCCCCTGTGACTTTAAGTCGACACAATATGACCTGCACTTGGTATTTTTCTGTAGCATGTATGCCCAAGAAAGAAAGTTTTTTATTGTACCAATTTTAAAGAGTCATAAATTTCGCCAATGCCGGGTCGCATTATACTTTTTAAAATCTCTCTCGACCCCGTTTGTCTGTTTTGCAGTTACATCTTTTTTATGGGCATGTATGCGTAAAAGGAAACATGCGCCCCAATGATCTATGAGGATCTTTTATTTGTTTACTGTTTTGTTACTTGTTATGGAAGTTAATTGTAATCCTGATTAAGGGGTTTCGTTGTAAGAATGAACTGTGATTGGTCGTATTTTTACTGTTGCACTATTGATTTTATGTACTTTTATGATCTGAATACAAAAAGATCGAATAAAGTTTATAATGAAATGAAATGAGGGAGAGCACTGAGCATTAGGAGGTTTCGAGTACTTTATGTTTTCATTCAGACTTCAAAGAAAACATCAAAACACACAAGATGATGGACAGAATGTTGCACATTGGCAAAACATTCACCCCCAGTCACAGATCTGGGTTTAATCCATCGTTATTTTGCTTACCACGCCACCCCAGTTCAGACATGGCCATATGCAAATCAGTCTTGACCCTGTGCCTCATGGGAACAGTCCAGCCCAAACTGCCAAGCCATGTCTTCCCTGGACCGGAATCAAGCACCCTAGGGCCGGTTTCTGTACTGGGGTGAATGTGTGATAGTGTTCTGCATTCTGTCCATCAATAGTTCTTTTTGCAATTGTTCAAAGAAAACATACCAAATTGCTTAATTGCCAAGGCAGGAAGATTAACGATCCATGCAAATTAAATCATTTCTATTACACTTAACACAATCCCAAATTAACGTTGTGCGTTTGTAAGCGGAGGGGGTGGATTAACTATTTTCTTCCATAAATACATATTCTGATTTCATAGGCGCCCACGCGCTTCCAGAAATTAACACAGAGACGATGAGTAATGAGTTAGGCAGGTGACGCAGTCATTCAGTAATGCCTACCCAATCAACACTTTAATAATTACACGCGTATTCTGAACGTAGCAAACATATATCTATCATCCATAAATAATTGTTTGATAAACTTATTTTTGTACTGCCCCTCACAGCTTCTGACGTGCTCTGCAAGACTATTACGTATTTTAAAAGTATATAATTTACCGAGTTTGAAAAGATGAGGGCGCCTTGCTGGAATTTAAACTTATTACTGTAGTGACGGAGCCACCCGGCCCGTCCACGCACACGTAACACGCACCCATGCATCCCGAGGGCGGGCGCGCCCGAGGCGATAAATAAAGGTGGTCAAGACTGCTCGGGGTCTGTCAGCGCCCGGCTGGCATAGGCAGTGGGGACCCACTCTTTTGACTCGGTTTCTTGCATCAGTATCCGCCCCCTCCTCCTTCTGGGTGGCGAGGCGTGGGGCAGACCCGCCTCGTCGCCAGTGTAGTGTCTGCGTCTGTACACTCGAGACACGTGGGCTAGGCCGCACACTGTAGGGCTACCGAAGAATGACTCGTGCACACCGATGTTAGCTATACGGCCAAAGACACGGCGAAGCTCAGGAGCAAAGCCTGGTTCCCAGGGATGGACGCTATGGTGGAAGAAGCCGTACGCAACTGTCACTCCTCCTGCATCACAGGCGGGGAGCCGGCACCACACCCGGTGATCACCGAAGACCCGTGCTGTGAGCCATGGTCCAAAATAAGCATAGACTTCGGGTCATTCCCGGACGGACAGAACACATTAGTGCTGGTCGATGCCCACTCCAAGTTTCCGGTGGTAGAGATAGTACCGTCAACGGCGTTCTCTCATGTGAAAACAACGCTGGACCACACGTTCGCCATGCTGGGTTTGCCGGATGAGGTCAAGTCAGATAATGGTTCACCATTCCAAGGCAGAGACTTCCAAGAATACCTGGCCTCTCGGGGCATCCGTCACCGGAAGATCACCCCGCGTGGCCCCAGGAAAACGGAGAGGTGGAACGGTTCATGCGTACGCTGAACCGAGCCCACAGGATTGGAGTGGAAAAGGGAGATGATGCTGATCAGTGTCTGTCACAGTTTCTCTGTGCATATCGCCAAACTCCACACTGTACCACACGATGTGCGCCAGCGCATCTGCTGTTACGACGGGCCCCGAGAGACAGCGTGCCAGCAGACCGATCATGGAATCCACCCAAGTTGGATCAAGGCGCGGCACAGGCACGGAGGAAGGTATCCAACGACAAAGCGAGTCAAGCGCAAAGGGCGCAGTCCAGAGGCATTCAGGTAGGAGACAAAGTCGTAGTGAAAGACCACCACCCAAGCTGGAAATATCGCACTCCCTTTGAACCTGAAGTGTGGGAAGTGGTTAACATGCAAGGAACCATGGTTTCGGCCATGCAAGGAACCCGTGTAGTCACCAGAAACATCTCGTGGTTCAAACTTGTCCCTAGGGATGGAGCGGAGACTAATCAACCGGTGGAAGATCTGGAAGGTGGGGAAGAACTTCGTCCCACGGAAGGGTCGAGAAGTCAGGCAGAGTTACCACAACCACAACTCGATAGAGGACCCAGGGCGGCGGAGGATCCCAGGGATCCAGAGGAGGCTGCCCCTGCACTGGAAGGAGAAGGCGAAGGGTCGGAATCAAGAAACAACTCCCGGATCCAGAAGTATGGTCTCCGGCCGAATTCGACTCCCAGTCAGAGACTCAAGGACTTTGCGTGGTGTGCCAAGAAAGACTAATCTGTCCTTCCTGTGAAAGGTTGCTGTATTTAAAACAATGGAGGGATGTAGTGACGGAGCTACCCGGCCCGTCCACGCACACGTTACATGCACCCACGCATCCCGAGGGCGGGCACGCCCGAGGGGATAAATAAAGGTGGTCAAGACCGCTCGGGGTCTTTGGCCCTATAGCTCACATCGGTGTGCACGAGTCATTCTTCGGTAGCCCTACAGTGCGCGGCCTAGCCCACGTGTCTCGAGTGTGCAGACGCAGACACTACACTTACGTCAGGAGAAATCTGTTGTGACCTTAAAGTCGCTGAGCCATCTGGCTGGCTACATCGGATCTTCGTTCTTATAGATCGAATATTACCATGCCAATATCCAAAAATGCCACTATTTCTTGCAGTAAAAAATAGTCATTTGGCCATGAGGCTAGCTCTTAGCAGCTACCTAGATCCTGTCTGAGGTAGGCTTTGAGTCAGCTGTGTTTTTCATCCAGAACCACTGAGCATGCTGGCACTTGTAGTTTCTCTCTTCCTGTTCGAAGCAGGTGCCTTATAGTCCCAGCATGCTTTGCGTCGTTCACAGTTAGACTACCTTCTTTTGCACGTATGCTTCAGCTGATTATGGAGCAAATTGAGGCAGCATGAACACTGTCACTGGTGCAGTATTCCCTATATTCTGTGCCCCCATCCCTAGTAGCTTCATTTTGGTCATGTGGTGTATATCCTTCATGCAGGGCAGTGTTTTCCTGGTCATCTAACAGCTTTTGACGCTGCTCTGCGCCTGTAAAAACTCTATTGTTTCTAGGACCGGCTGCTTCTCTACCGAGCCCAATTGGGCTGCATGTTCAAGCGTGGGGTTCTTCACTTCTTCTGTACACATTCGTTAAAGGTCTATTGTGCAGAGCGGCGACCAAGTGTCATGCACGATTTAAGTATGAACAATTGTGAATATTTGATGACATCAATATTTACTTTACATCGGATAATTATTGTTATTGATTCCTTGACTCTGGTGTGATAGATGAAGGACTTGCAAGGTAGGAATGGGACAGAGAATAGCCTCAGGCACCCAATAATGTAACACCCATTGGCCAATCAGATAGCTAAATAAGCAGTGGCAATGGCACATGTCTGGCTGATAAATGAAAGTTCCTATTGTGTCACTGATGGGTTTAGGCACTCAGCAAGTCCTTACACATGCACTCTGACACTTATCTTTGCACTCATGCATCCATTCACTGATTAATTCATTAATTCACCCTCTGACGAAACCACAATAAAATACACATACCTATGCAAGATAAAGAAAAAGAATACAAATAGAAAAAAGAAAATATTCTGTAGCCTAAGTGGGCCTGCACTTGCAATAACAAACCTCAGTATAACTGAGTGGCCATATTGTTTATAGTCTATTGTTGTTTTAAAGGTCCAGCATGGCTGCCACTTTTTGAACCAACATGTTCGCCATATTGGAATGGTAAATTAATGGTACACTATGGGCATCAGCTCCTAAGAAGAATTTAAATAAAAAGAGAAGAAGCAAATAACTGAAAGGGAAATATAACAGGAGAACATTGAAAACTAAAGGACTGGCCATCCAGCTCTCCCATTGAAGCTCATTCATATTCAGGTGCATCAGAAACTACAATCATTAACAGGGCAAGAGAGCGATTGAACTGATGTGGAGTCAACCATTACCCCAGGTAGTAAATTGTCATAGATGGAAGCAGAGTGTAAATGACACTCAGGCAGATCAATGACAGAAGAAGGCTGATCTAAAGGACCTCTATGTATCTATGTATAGGTGTGTGTATTATATGCATTATTTAATTGTTTTGTTTTATTGCAAGAGCCTGCAGACAGCTACAGATAAGCCTATCAGACTTTCTTAAGAATTTCTAGTAGAATTATTACAGTGGACGTCTTCGAGTTCTAGGGTTTGTCAGAAGGGATAACTAACACCAAACTCCCTCCCTATAAAGGTATACTGTGAGTATTCATGTAATAAAATACTATCTGTAGGCTTTAATACAGAGTAATAATAATCCACTATTAAACGCCTACTGACTTTAATATATATAGTTCACAACCAATAAATCAGGCCTATTGCCTTTATTGTAAATTTCCATTATAATCAATTAGGCCTATAACCTTTATCATTCGTTTGTCACCATAACCATCTCACATGTACTGCTTGGTCATACACTTTCCTACAAAGCATCTATCAGGTATACCATTGTAAAATTGCAAATAAATACAAAATCATAGTGGTCCGAACAATCACAGTTGTCAAAACAATATAAAATCTCTACTGATAGAGCCTACTAAGGATTACTAAATGTGAATTTTCTACCCCCATGGTTTGTTCGGTTGGATCACCAAAACCCTTGCACTACGTAATCTGTGAGAGTCCTCCCACCCACCTGCTACCCTGACCCACTTCTCAATTGCTCCCCCAATCCTAGAGCAGCTTTACATATGTCTTGTGCTGGTTAGTCCTTGGCAGCCATCCAGTTTCAGTTTTAATTTTCCTGGACAGACGTGGTTTCAGTTCTCTTTGCCTCTCTTGGCCTTTGCCTTTGTTTTTACCTGCTCAGCACAATTCCTGCTAACCTCTTCCTGCCTCCTGCTTCCTGCCTCACAAGTGCCCCTCCCTCTCTGAGGACCCACTTAATGAAGGCCGCGGTATGGCCTCATTGAGCAGGTCCTCGCCAGCTCCTCTCACTGCTTGGCAGTGCCTCCTTCCTCCTTGTGCCTCCTCCCTCCATACGCATTGCTGCTGGACAGTTCCTGCCCTGTGCTGATTAGTCCTTGTCAGCCAGCCAGTTTCAGTATTAATTCCAACGCCGACATCTCCACCGCAACGCCCAACGGTTACATCATGACATACTTTAACCACACCAACAAACACGGAGGGGGCATCGGCATCATCCACAAAGAAAACATCTGCTGCACCACCAACAAAGAGGATACCACACCGACCATAGAACTCTTATATTTCCAACTCCAAAACAATAACAAAACAACCTTCAAAAGCGTCCTCGACTATAGACCGCCAGGACTATGCACCGTCCTCTGCGACGCCATCACAGACTTTATCGTCCCATTTGTCATCGAGTCCAAGTACTAAATCTTCATTGGAGACCTCAACTTCCACCTTGATGACCCCACAGACACTAACTCCCCCAACCTCCTGGAACCAATGTACAACATCAGCCTCACCCAGCTGGTTACGGACCCCACACACAGAGCAGGACAGACACTGGGCCCTCTCTTCATGTCCAGCGACAGAGTCAAATACAGCCATGCCACAGGATTTACCTGGACCGACCACTCCATCATCCAGTTCACCATCGCAGGTTCGCCGAGCACTGCCACCAACCCCCTCTAACATCTCCTTCTGCAGCTGGAGCAAAGCGACACAGACCCAATGGATGGACGCCCTCAACACAACTCAGCCCGCGTCCACAACCAAGCTGGAACAAGCAGTCCAGAACTTTAACACCTGGATTACTAATGCCGCCTACTTAGTCGCCCCCATTAAACAGCTAAAACCTGCAGATCTACCAAACAAGTCAGCTGGTACTCACCAGACCACAGTACAATGAAACATATCTGCAACCAAGTAGAGAGAAGATGGCTCTCCCACAAAGACGCTACAGACTGAGCCACCTTAAAGTCAACCCTCAATGAATACCACCACTGATGTAAAGACGTGAAAAAGGATGCCCTTGCTCACTGCATCCTTGCAAGCCCCAACCACACTATGGAACTCTTCACCATCATCAGAGAGTTCTCCTGCTTAAGAGCCACTGAGAACTAGGGGTGAGTGGAGGTCGCAGGGTCCTACTACTTGGAATTCCACAGAGTCAAAAAAAAACTCCGCAGCGCTATGTGGTGTTCCACTTGCGGGCCAAGTTTGCCAGTGAGCCCATTCGCGTTATATTGAGAACGCGGAGTGCGTCTGCATGCCCAAAATTGCACGTGAACAGCACTACAGGGTTCTCAATTGTGTTCTTGTGGTCTGCATGGGTATGGCCATCTTCTTTTTCTGCTCTCTGTTATGGTGCTGGTCTAAATTGTATCTGTCCTTGATCTTTGTAATCCTCCTCCTTTATTACTTTTCTAGCCCTCATTTTTTTTTTTTAGAATGATGTGTATTTGTGTTTCTGCTAAGCAAAATAGAAAATCCCTGGAGAACACGCTCATACACTCAATTGTTCACACAATTGTACTGTGTTTTTTTTTTAAGACCCTCACACAACACAAACTATTGATCACCACTGCATCAATCATACCAATCCCAAACCAGGATACAGATTCAAACTGAAATGTAATTAATGCATATACTGCTATTAGATTAAAAAGAGTTTACTGTTCTTTCAAAATATAATTAAAATTTCGGAAATATTCCGAAGGTATACATTTTTTTAATACATTAAAAATACACTTTATATGTTACAATATCATGAAACATAATTCCAAAACAATCATAAACGAAAAACCTATTGCAACCATCCTGAATAAAAACAGTCATTGTTCTACATTTGCTGATTTGGGAAGATTGGTCTTGGGACTCCCTGGGGGGGTTCTGGTGCTAGGGGGTGATTTTAACGCTGTTGTATCCGGTACAGATGACCGTCACCCCCCCCAGGGATCTCCCTAGGGCCCAGGCTTGGCTAGGTGGATTTCTAGATACACTAGGACTTATAGATTGCTGGAGACTGATGCACCCTGGGCAGGCACAATACACCTTTCATTTGGGGGCCCACGGGAGTCTCTCGAAACTTGATTATATACTTATGCCGGCGATCCAGGCTGGTATGATTGGGGAGGTGCGTCATTTAGCCCGGGGTATTTCCGACCATTCCCCTCTACTATTGCAGATGGAGGCTGTCACTGGGGCAGAGGGGAGAGTGGCGCCAATTAACCCCTGGTATTTGCGTAATCCTCATATTCGTGCGGAACTGATTAAGTCCATTGATCAATACTTCAACGACAATGTGGGGTCAGTGTCGTCGGCTGTCTCCCTATGGGAAGCTTATAAGACTGTGATCCAGGGGCAGGCCTTGTCTCTCATTTCCCATGATAAAAGATGCGGGCGGGAGGGAGGAGGTGGTTCGCCTGGAAACTGACATGGCTGAGATGGAGGGGGACTTGGAGCGGGGTGTTACGGATGAGAAATTGCACGTTCTCAGTCTCAAACAGTCTGATTATAGAGCGCTGGTCACGGATGCTGCTAAAGCGATGAGTCGAGAGCAACAAGGGCGACTGTATGATGTGGGGGATAAGGCCGGAAAGCTGATTGCTTGGTTGGACAAGAAGGAGAGAGCGAGCAGGGTGGTGCCGGTGGTGGAGAGAGTGGATGGCGTGTGTGTGACCGACCCTGTAGAAATTGTTGATTGCTTTGCGGATTACTTCCGCGGGGTATACTCTCCAGCCTCTGGGCGTTCGGAGGAGGATTCTCGTCTGTTACTTCGAGATATTGCATTGCCGTCTCTCTCGGAGGCTGATAGAACATTGATGGAGGCGAAGTTGTCGCCGGATGAGATTGCTTTGGCCATTCGCTCGATCGCTTCTGGTAAGGCCATGGGTCCTAATGGTCTTCCCATTGAATTGTATAAGTTGCGTCCAGATAAGATAGCGCCGTATCTCCGTGACATGTTCCTCGCTGCACGGGCGGAGGGTTCCCTCCCCCCTGACCAACGTCTTGCCACCATAGTTGTGATCCATAAGGAGGGGAAGCCGCGAGATCGTTGCGCCTCCTATAGGCCTATCTCGCTGTTGAACGCGGAGCCCAAAATTCTGGCTAAGGTGTTGGCCAATCGTCTGGTTCGGGTCGTGGGTGACTTGATACATCAGGATCAGTCCGGTTTTATACCTCATCGTAATACCGCCCTGAACCTGCGGCGATTGCATGGCGTGCTGGCCAGAGCGGAGTTTATGAGTGAGCCGGCCATCTTAGCGTCATTGGACGCGACCATGGCGTTCGACACTTTAGAGTGGCCGTATATTTGGGCTGCGTTAGCGAAATTCGGGTTTGGCCCTGAGTTCATTGGCTGGGTAAAATTACTATACGCTGACCCATTGGCGCAGGTTGTGGTGAATGGTAGGGTGTCGGCTCCCCTCGCGCTGGGGAGGGGTACGCGACAGGGTTGTCCGCTGTCGCCCCTCCTTTTTGCCCTTTCTTTGGAACCTCTCGCTGCCTGGCTGCGTTGGGAGCCGTCGTTGCGAGGCATTAGATGGACACCGGAATTTGAGGACCGTGTCTCCCTTTATGCGGATGACATCCTTCTGTATCTCACCTCCCCTCGAAAGTCCTTAATTGTACTGGTGGACGTATTGAATTCCTTTGGTCGTAACTCTGGCCTGGTTATTAACTGGGCAAAGTCATGTGTCTACGTCCTCTCGGGCGAGCCCCCCCTCCTGCCGCGGGGTTGCCCTATTCAGATTGCGACACTAGGATTCAAATATTTGGGAATCTTTATATCATTGGATCCCACGGTCCGTTATGAGCGGAACCTTCTCCCTCCGCTCCAGTGCTTGAAGGCCGACGTCGTGAGATGGCGACGGCTTCCGCTCTCGCCGCTCGGACGGGCGGCATTGTTTAAAATGATGTCGCTGCCTCGCTTCTTGTACGCTTTGCAAAATACGCTCGATGTGGTGCCGGCCCGTTACTTCCGTGAGGTGGAGAGTCTTCAACGGCAATTGTTTTGGGATGGGCGACCACGGATCGCTCTTGCCAAGTTGACACTCCCTTGGTATGACGGGGGTGTTGCCCTCCCCGATATCAAACGATACTATTGGGCGTCTCAATTGACGGCGGTGAATCACGGGATGTACGGTCCTGCTTTGAACCCGGCCTTCGAGATGGATAAATTGCTACTGCCTGGTGGGGATTACAATAGAGCACTGTACTCGGCGACTCCGGAGGCACGGTTGACAGGACCAACGCGAGTCGCGGTGCGTGTCTGGCATGCGGCGAATGCTGCGATGGGGTGGAGAGATCGCCTGACTCGAGCGACGCCGTTGTATGTCTCCCAGCGGCTGGGTTGTTTGTGGAAAACGAAAGGCTTTGAGAAATGGGATATGATTGGTATAAGTAAGGTGGGTGACCTCTGGGCGAAAGGAAAATTTAAAACGTTTGAAGCGCTCAAAACTGAATATAACTTGAATGATAGGGAGTACTTCCGGTACGCACAGGTATATCATGCTCTGTGTTCGGTTTTTCCGGACGTTGCTGCTATCCCAGAATATTCCCCGTTGGAAGATAGCGTGTTAGACGGCTATGTGCCCGACAGCACTATTTCTCTGATTTATAAAAAACTCATTAATGATCGCACGGACCTGCTGACCCAGTTGCGGGAGGCATGGACAGCCGACGGATTGGAATTGGACGATGAGGATTGGGTATCGGCGGTGGCATCCCTGAAAGAAGTGGCGATCCCGGCCCTCCTTCGATTTGTGCAGCTGAAGATACTCCATAGAGTGTATGTCACAGGGCCTGGTTTGATACGTATGGGTTATTCGGTGGATGGAATGTGTAAGCGTGGCTGTGGCTTGTTGGGTACTCTCCTTCATATCCTATGGGAATGTCCGGAGGTTGTACGGTTTTGGAACGGAGTGCATACTGTAATGGAGGAGGTCACGCATGTTGCTTTGTTACCAGAGGCCAGGAGGTGTTTACTGAATGTCTGGGAGCCGAATGACTATAACGCGGCACAAACGCAGTGGGTGACTCTGGGATACATGGTGGCCAAGCGTAATATCGCACAGCTGTGGGGCTCCCCGAGGCCGCCTACGGTGGCGGTATGGAAGGAGAATATGGACTGGTGCATGTTCAGAGAAAAGACGGTGTATGTGGCGAGAGGCAAGCCAGGGAGATGGACTAAAGTGTGGGGTCCATGGAATTCCTATCGTGGAGGTATCTGCGCTCCGCCTCTGCCGCTAGAGGTCGACGTCGCTCTGCCCCCCTAGCCGCGCATTCCTATTTAGTTGCGCAAGGTGTGCTGTATACTTTGTTCTCTTCTCCGCTGCCCCCCCACTGCCACCTCCTGTCATAAGTTACTCCAGATAATGTGGATCTTCCCCCGTCCTGGGGAGCGCACGCTGCTATTTAGGACTCTCATTGCCTTGTTGGTGTGTATCTGTTGGTATGTTTAAATAGAAAATATGAAACCGTTCTTTCTACTTGCTTTTGGACTACGGCCACGGCCTGTTACAGGTGCTCACGAACATCTGGGGGCTTTCGATTATGGTTTATTTGAATGTATATGGCGTTGCTTTGCTGGCCCCCGGGCTTTGTAGCGGCCGGCCTCTGTGGTTGTAGGCCCTTGTTTGTATCCTTTTAATGTGTAATAAAGGTTTCCTAAAAAAAAAAAAAAAACAGTCATTGTTATCTGTTTAAAAATACATTAGATCCCGGAGCTGTATACAATCTATCTGGCACTTTTTAGTAAAAAGGATTTCCCTTTTATCTATAGGTCCCTTGCTCTTTAGGATTCTTAAATTACAGAAGCGTCAACGTGTTTCGGCGGTCTATAAGCTTTGGAAGCTGAACCACCTTCCTCAGGACAAAATACGATACGGGGTCACATTTCTTCTTGTTACACAATTTATATCGTAGAAGATATCTGTCGTATTGCAGCTTTCAGGCTAGGGACAGTCCTATTCTTTATCTTTCCAATGATGTGATCTGTTCCTCAGTTTTTTTTCCGCCGCATTCTTATCCGATTCTTCTTACTCCCACACAGTACTGACACTATCGCCGTTTGTTAGTCTTGGTATTAAGTGTCTTTAAATGGACCATGTGTATTGAAGGCCACGTATATGGGCTTAAATAAAATCTTGTCTTATACACATTGCGGGAGAGTGGTTGTTCTACCCGCACTGTTATCTTCCCCTCGTAGATTCGTGATATATCTATCCGGGTGGTGTTTAGCAGTCTTACTTCCACGTTGTGCTGTTCGTCATCCCTTTTTCCTCGATGCGGGTAGAACAACCACTCTCGCGCAATGTGTTATAGACAAGATTTTATTTAGCGACAGTCGAGTAGACTCGAGTCGAAACTAGTAGTACTATAGGTTATCTGTTATAGCCACTGCGCTTGCTTTTCATGAAAATATTTGTGGAGATTATTAACTGAATCACTAATCTATTTTTATCTTCTTAATTTCTTTCATCAGCAACCATGGGCAAGAAGAGGGACGTTTCTGAGGGTCCGGGAGAAGCTGGTCAGCCTTTTGCCGACCACCAGTGCCGCTGCCGAGGGCTCTGATAATCCCAGTAAGTCCTTTTATGATTGTTGTGGGATTCTAAGGGTAGAATACTAGGGTATTGGAATGTTGGTGCTGTTTATCATGAAGATTCAGATAGCAGGCCCAAGTAAGTTAGTATTTTAAATAAAAATCACTATGTATGTTTGTTGAGAAGGCTTTCCTTTTCCTGCTTATGCGTAGCTCTAACACAGTTCAGTAAACGAGAGAGTGGCCATGGTCCTCCTAGACCCCTCCCCCCGCTATGTAGTGTGCTGCGTTCATTTATAGTTACAGTTTACCAGCAGCTTCCCATGACAGTGCAGCAAGGCTGGAAGAAATTATGAGGTCCCACTCCCTTTGCATTTATCAACCAACACCATATGTCTTTCATTGACCATTATTCGACGCCTGGCCTATCTAACTTTGTGAACCAACCAATCAAATGCCCAAAGTGATATTTTGAAGATACTGACATGCCAACTGAGCTTTAGTGCTGTATGGCAGTTGTATTTGGGGTTGTGTATCTGGCGTCTAAATTATGTGTAATGTTTTATTCTAGCCACACAGAAAATCGGTGATGCTGGCTTTAGTGCTGCTGCATGTGGAAACGGGTCAGATGGAGGGGGAGAAGCGAGAGCAGGGATGGTTACTGGTAAGTCACATCATTTCTTGCAATTACTTTGCTTACTAGCTATAGCCATGGTGTAGCATACATCTGACCGTTAAGTGAACCCCCCCAACCCAGCTTTACCAGCCACAGCGGTGGTTGAGTTATTATTATTATGGTCTGTTCCATCTGCAACTCAGCAAAATCTCACATAATAAGTGTTGATGACTTAAGGGAGACATGAAAGAACGGAAGGTAACTTAAAAGAAAGGAAATGGTATATGAGTGAAAGGGTGGGTGAAAGGGTGCTTGGGTGGGTAAAGGGATGGATTGGCGAAAGCATGATTTGAAGAAAGGGTTGTTGTTGAATGGATGGATAATGTATTGGAAATTTTGGTGAAAGACTGGATGAGAGAAAATATTCATGGTGGCTATGGGTGAATTAGAATAGAAGGGTGAATTAATATTTAGATTGTTTGGATGAATAAGCAAGGCAGCGCTTCTCATGGGGAGCATGCTGCTGCTCACCTTCTCTACTCATTTGGTTTATGTAGGGTTATCACTATCATTCAAAGCTATGGTTCTAAGTGCTGGTTCTACTCTCTTGACTCGCTGTATTTCTTAAGTGAGCCAGCTCTATCCTACCTATCATTCATCATCCCCCTCCCCGCCCATGGCATTTTTGACAACTATGATCGAAGTGCAGTATGGGTCAATCAATTTGTGACTGTGGTGTTGGCTGTGTAATGTGAGTCTGCTTCAGTTAATGTGGCATTTACAATGTTTTCAATGCATTACAAACCAAACATACAATGTGTGTTGTCCCTTCACCCACTCAGTCACCTCTTAGTACATCACTCTTTTATTTTTGCCTAAGTTCGTCAGTCCCAGCCTACCAAATTGGAAAATCCATTCTTGACATGTGCCACATTTAACGCAATACTTATTGAAGTGATTGCAGAATATATTTCGTGGTTTACCATAACAGATTTCATTTACACTTGTACAGATTTTTCTCCTTTTGAATTGTACCTCGATTGAATACACCAAAGATGATGAATCGATGATTAGTGTAGTGGTCCCTCCATTATATGTTTAAAAAAGCTATACCGTACCTTTCTAATCCCTCTACCCTACCCCCTGCAGTAGAGAAAATCAAGTTTTCTTTCCTTGGTTACTGTCCAGAAAATGCATTTGATAGAAATTAATGGTGGCGGGCGAGGCCACAGAGTAAAGTGGGAGTAAGCGCATGATTTGATGTCAAGTTTGGCATATGGGATACACAGTGACAAATAAAATCTATTTAGTCTCCTCCTTTACCTGTAGTGTAGTCCATTAGATTCATTTTCCTCAACGTCTACCTACGGCAGACAGGACAATATATTATTATTCACAATTTATCCTTGAGTGTGTGGCTGACGTTAATATCTTATTTATTATTCATCTACCTCTTTGGAGAAATGCATTTGGCAAAGAGCAGGGCCATTGGAATTAAAAATAGATAATTGCCAACTACAGCTGCAGACAGTAGCAAACCAGCAGAGGCGTTGGCTAGCAATGAGCATGGCTTCATTATTTTGGCACCACACACACCCTGTACTCCATATAGTGCACAATGCCGTACCCATCAATGAGAAGTCATTTATTTTGCAACTCAAAGTGTCTGACTCTGTTTATAGTTACTTGAAAAGCCTTTAGAAGAAAAAAACCCACAGTTTTTTAAATCCTGTGATGTTATTCTCTGCCTGTTGATACGTTTATGCCACACAGTCAGTGCTTTTTTATGTTTGGTAACATGTGTGGGTAAAACATAAAATTGGCCATGTGACTCTCCTAATCATAATCACATCAAATAAATTCCAATGGACCTAGGGGACCAGAAATATACTACTACTGTGCCACCCAGTAATTTAAAACAATTGTTTGCACAGAGCATCACTTATAATTTATCTTTTTTGTTTTTCTCAATATAGCTGCTCCTGCTGGTCCAGCCGGACCACCTAACAGGCAGGAGATAGTGGCTGGTGATCCTGGAAGATGAAGAGGAGTAAATTAATGCACAACAACCAGGCCCCAGTGCAGCTGGTCTCCCTCTGCCTCAAGCCTCCCGGCCATCCCATCACCGGCTCTGCTGCCAGCCAACTGCTGCCACCCCCACCAAACTGGCAACAGGCCATTGCTGCGCCACATTCTGCAGTGACTGGACACCATTGAGGGCCAGCTTACCACAATGTAGTAGAGCCTGGACCAGCTCCATACCGACATCCATAATGCTCTTGTCTAGCCCATTTTAAATTATTTTGTTTTGTTGGAAGGCATTTGTTGCTTATTGGGGCTGCGTGGAGAGGACTTTCTCTTGGACATTTTGAGTTTTGGGGCTTGGGTCAGTTTTGTTTGGGAGAGGGGTGGACATGTTGTTTGAGTGGAGAGGGTAGGGTTCTTTGTAAATAAATAAAGGAGAAATAAAATGTAAATCTAAATTTATGCCTGAAATACTTTCTTTTACTTTTACTTTGCACTGCTGCCGTCAAGTAGTTTCACGCAGTCTGTTTATGTGCGTGCAACTTAAGAGAGAGCATAGCACTTAGTTATAGAGTCTAGGCTTATACTTCTCTAACTAACTTATGGGGAATGCTGCCATGAAGACCTATATTGTGTAGAACTAGTATCTAGAGTAAAAAACAATAGCAGTTAGTTTACTTCTTAATAAGTTAAATTACGTCCATCTAAGTAGTCTTACCTGAATATACATGCAGCAATAACAGGGGAGGTGTCACAACTTCACAAGCGAGGTCCCACTTCCAGTTCTACCCAGGTAAGTTCCAACTGTAGGATTGATCAAAATGATTGCCTGATTATCCATTATAGGCAACTAAATGAAAGTAGAAAGACTGAGTAAGTGGGTTATATATTTATTAAAGATTTACAAAGAATTGATACCACCTGAGTACTACGTGATGACAGAATGAGAATGCCTAATTGTGCTAAAATAGAAAAAGTAGCACTACTAGTAAGATTTGGCTCATGTGGAGCTAGCAGTGTTATTTGTAAAATCCTCACGTTATGAAAAATGGACTCAAAGTCTGGAGTGAACAAGCTTAGGCGTTTACGGTTAGGCAACACAAGTCCTGCATGATGATGCTGACGACTGATGTTCTTCATTTTATATCTAAAAAAAACATGGATAATTTTTAATGTGCAAATTGGTAATGGGCTGGTATGGGCTACTGCTTAGAAGATTCTACAGTAAGTTGGTGTTGCTTTCACCACATCCTCCCCGCCAAGTGTGTGATCCATTGATGGTGTAATTTAAGTAACACCTCAATAAATCACACAACTCGGGGAAGAGGGTTATGGGTTTGATGAATGGATGGGTAATGGGATTTGGGGAAAGGTTTGACAAAACAAACACTACAACACAAGGCCAACATTCATCTGGGCAATAAGCAGCAGCACATCATTTGCCACCAATCTGCTGTTAGAAGGAAACAAAGGAATGAGTATGACAGAGTACAGATAAATGCATTGCAAACAATCCTTCTGCCCCTGAGACCCTATTTATCATATATCTAAATGCTCTGTCTTCCAGGTTGGGGAGTGAACCCACCCACCCACTTCTCTTAGTTAATATGATTGTTAAGAAAAAAAGGATACTGTATTGCAAAGTTGGGTGGTGCGTCTGCAGTCTCCTCAGTAATGTCCACTCTTTGGGGCCTGTCTGCATTGGTCCAGTAGGTAAGCAGGAGTGTTGTTGAGGTCAGCTAGCTTTTGAAGGAGACTAGAAGAAGGCCTACGGATTGTAAAAGAGAAACTGTATTTTAGAGTCAAGGAGAAGGACCGAAGAAAGGTAAGCTTCATGGGGAGTGTATCAAGAAGACTCAGAGCAAAAAAAACAAGAGGGGGATTCTGTGACTTTTGCCACAAGTCCAACATACACACAAACATAGAGCAGCATTTCACAAATGCATCTCTCTGTTCCACAGCTGAGTACTAGACCTCGGACTCTTGGATTACCTTTGAACTGTAGTCAATACTCTATAACTTCTTGCTGTTGATGAGGTAGTCCTGCAGCTCCTGCTCTTGGCTCTGAGTAACGCCGTTCCAGACCAGTCATCATCATCATGAATCACGATGACCCGAGCAAGATAGACTTGGAGTGCACTGCTGGTGAAGAACAAGTAGACAAACAGAATTGGGGTCTCGTTAGTCTGCTATTGACATTTTGCTCCTTACCTGCTGCCTGATCGGTCTGAGGGGACCGCAACGCTTTTCTGGTGCTGTGCACGCTCCTGTACACACCTGGTCACTGGCCCTCGCAATACAAGGGGACTACATATCCCAGCATTCCCCCCTGAGGCGCACTGCTGCTCCCGTCATCCAGAAGTGCCTGGAGGCGCTTCAAAAGACATAGCGGGCTCCCGCAGCACAGGTCTCGTTAGTCTGCTATTGACATTTTGCTCCGTACCTGCTGCCTGATCGGTCTGAGGGGACCGCAACGCTTTTCTGGTGCTGTGCACGCTCCTTTACACGCCCGGTCACCGTCCCTCGCAATACAAGGGGACTACATATCCCAGCATTCCCCGACCCTGGGGCGCACTGCTGCTCCCGTCATCCAGAAGCGCCCGGAGGCGCATCAAAAGACATCGCGGGCTCCCGCAGCGGGGGACGCGTGCGGGCTTTCCAGGGCCAAGCGCGGACCCGTCGGAGGCTGACAGAGGCTGGGCTGGGCTGGGCTACATCTCTAAGACTTGGGACTTGAGGTACACTTAGACCCTCTTAAAGACTTTGTTGTGCAGATTCTACATTTTGTATGCTTACCTGTGCTGTGATTTGAAAATGAGTAAATGTAAATACATCGCAGGGCAGGGGGTGGTGGGGACTTTAGATGCGTTCATACTAAGAGCCGAATCAACACTGATTCATGAGATAGAATTAACAGAGCGTAGGTTGTCACTAGAGCCACTGCCACCCTATTTTAAGACAAATCAGGACATCCCTGCTTCTCCTTCTTTGCAGACTAACAATGAAATTGTCCCTCGGGTAAAACCTGTGTCACACATTGTAATAGAAACCACTTCTTCCCTAGATTCACAAAGCATACACAACAGCCCCTCCATAGTAGATAAAGGGCGTGAAGTTGTTATAAACCGTAATACTATTCAAGAGCCACCCTTCAAGAAGAGGAAGGGGAGGGGCACACACAGATCAAACCTCAAAGCAGATAGCCCAAGGATTACGAGACAGAAAACAAGAAATAAAGGTAGAGACATTAGCCAGGGACCTACCATCCCATCGCAGTCAATGGTAGTAAAAAGTCCATTACCCCGTCACAGAATGATGATTTTTGGAAAAGGATGGAGATGATGATATCTGTTCTACTAGACCACTGGCCCAAAAAATGACTTTAATAGAGGATAGGCTTACGAAACTGGAGGGGCCTCTTATGAGTATCACTGATGATCTTCATAAGATAGCTAATGGGGGGGAAATTAGAATAATTAAGGGACATCCAGGAAATAGCATAGTGACAAATAATCATGCGGTGGGTCTGTCAGGCGACCAGCAGCCAAACCTACGCCCCAATTTGAACACCAACATGATTGGAGATCAGTCCCAGAATCATCTCCCCAATCAAAGATCCCCGCCTCCTGCACTACCTTTACCTAACCAGCCAAGGCTACGGCAACAATCTGGGGCACTAACTCTTGGAAGTAATCAGGGCCCTAAACTTCCCAGCACGGTATCTACAACAATAGAAGGAACTGCATTGATACATGGAGCGGGAGTATCTATATCTACCCATTCTACAGGCCATAATCAGGGCAACCAAATTAATATAAATATGAATTTAGACCTCCCACCCGAAGGGACACCATATACGATAGTTTTGGCTAATGTTCTGCCTCTTTCCCATAATAACGGTGAGCACTGGTCTATTTTAAGGAATAGATCATTGCATTTACTGTCTGTTAGAACTGGGTTGACTGATGCTCTCTCGAGGAGACTGCGTGGTCTTATTCTTCAGATCACCCAGATTAGTTCAGTCTATTCTCAATGTTGCAGGGACTCAGTTTATCTCCCCCATAACATAAGTAAATTGCCTCTAGGGTATTTTTATCAACCGTGCGGATTTCCTCATGGATCACCGGGAATTAGCCCTGTGAGGGTATTACCCCTAAGGAACTATTGCCCCAGATACTCTGAATCAGTTAGTAATCGCTTCAGCATTCTTAGTACGTTAGATGAACAAGACTGACTCATTCACCCTCCAAGCCTCTCTCTAGAACATAATTGTTGTGGTGATGAGATTTATAAAGATAACAATCCTGCAGCCCAAGACCAACAAACCCTTTTTATAATGGAGGCTCAGGATATGGGCCTTATGCACCTAAGTACTAAGGCTATTAATGAATCTAGAAGTATTGCCATGATAGAACAGCTCCCAATGAGTAGAGATTGTGAATTAGCAAGCTTATCAGATACACCATCCCAAAATGTTATTATAGAGAAAGTATGTTGTGAAATAGTATCCTGGAATATTGCTGGTCTGTTGTCTAAACAGTCGAATCCCCTTTTTGGGGAATTCATAACGACATTTAATATTATATGCTTGCAAGAAACGTGGGCAAAGGAGCAAATTCATATTAATGGTTTTAAGACATTCCACACCTCGGCTATTGAAGGGCTTAGCGGTAGAGCAAAAGGGAGACTTGGAACGTACATATCAAATAGGCTGTAAACAAAAAATTTAGAGCTTATTACCAGGGAACCTTATTACCAACTAATGTTAATCCATGTTGATGGTAATTATTGCATACTACTGATAAATTTTTACAATAACATACCTCGAGCCTCAGTGAGGGAAGTCTTAATGCAATTGCATAATAACCTGCAGTCTGTATATAGGAAAAATCGCAGAGACATGATGTTGGTTATTGTAGGTGATTTTAATTGTGCACTATGCCCTAACGAAGGAGGGAAAACCTGTGGCGTTGTGTTAGGAGAAGGCATTGGCAATACCCATTTTCACCATTCCTCTTTGTGGGATTTGTATAATAACTTGATTTTTACTATGAATCTGGGTTTTGCTAATGAATTAGTCAACAAACCTGCACCTATGCCCCATACTTTCAACGGTAGGGGTTGTCATACCACCATAGATTATATTCCTATATCAAACACCCACGCTCATAGACTGAACTAATTTTGTGTGGATGATAATGCTCTGAGCTACCATTACCCACTGTGTCTCTCAGTTGTAACACCATCTAACAAGCCAGTCATGCAAGATGTAACAGACCGGATTTTATCAGACATCACTATTAATAAAAGAAATGGCTATAACTTGCGATGGTCGAAAGTGGACCCTGTTGCTATTTCCAGAAAAGTGATATGCAGGTGTAGTTCAGCTATTCATTTGTGTTTGGATGAGGCAGTAACTCCAGCTGGAATTCTTTCTTCATTTGAGTTAATATCTGAGGCAGTAAGAGACTCACTATTTGTTACAATGAAGAAAAAAAAAAAACGTTGGGTGGTTTGATTCAAAGTGTTCCCGGGCCTACTCTAACTTGAAAAGGGGACTACAAAGGTTTCACAAAAATGTTGAAAATATAAGGAGAGTATGAGGGAAATATAGAGTGGCCCTCAGGGAACGAAAAGCCATAATGAGAAATGAGGCTTGGGAATCCCTCCATGAAGCATCAGTAAGGGGTGATAGTTCGGCTTTTTGGAGGGTGATAAAAACACCCTTTTTGAATTCTCGGGTGGGGCCGTCTGTTGAGGTCGCTATCACCGAGAACCAATGGATTGACTACTTCTCGAGGATGTGCAATACTGATGGTAATACTGTTACATCCCTCGTGAGTACACTTGGGGAAACTGTTATTAACCCTGAGTCCATGTATTCTGATCTTAGGTTTACATTGGAGGAGGCAACCCGTGCACTTGCTGCAAGCTCAGGGGGGAAGGCCCCGGGCCCGGATGGGGTCCCCATAGATCTCTTTAAATCCAGTACTGGACTATGGGGGCCAATAATTACCCAGGTTTTAAACGCTAGTTGTCTCGCCCCCTTCCCAACTACATGGGTGGAATCTACCATCGTTCCAATTTTTAAAAAGGGGGATCGTCAGGACCCAAAGTGTTATCGACCTATTTCTTTATTAGATGCTCTGACTAAAGTGGCCGGACGCATAATATTGGAACGTCTAAGTGACTGGGCGGAGGAAAACAACATCCTGGCCGATATACAATATGGCTTTCGGGCTGGACTGGGGACAGTAGAGCAGAGTCTAAATTTTTCCATCTTAGTGGGAAAGTACATACGAGTGAAAAAAGGTAGATTCTTCTTAGCCTTTGTCGATTTCACCGCTGCCTTCGATTCGGTGAGACATGAGGATCTGTGGGCTATCCTAGATCAGCTAGGAGTAGATTCACAAATAATCCATTTCCTCAGACGCCTATATTGTGATGCTAAGGCACGAGTACGTTTTGGAACAGGTGGAGAACGCACGGCCCCGTTCCCCATTAGGAAGGGGGTCAGGCAAGGTTGTGTTCTGGCCCCCTTCCTTTTTAATCTTTATATTAATGGTTTATGTGAGGCATTAACTAAGGACAATCACAACTTCCCACAAATAGCTGCACGCCCCATTCCTGCACTTCTTTACGCAGATGATGCAGTTTTAATGTCCCTCACGCAAGTAGTTCTACAACGGGTTTTATATAGTTTCACTAAGTTTATGGGCCAACTGGATCTTAAGGTGAATATATCTAAGACTTATATAATGAGATGTGGGCCCGGGAGTCATAGATGTAGGGACATGTTCCCGGAGGGCCAGAAAATAGAGTATACTATAAGCTTTGCATACCTAGGAATATTGTTCGATCGTAATGATTCCTGGACACGAGCCATTACGCCAAAAAAACTTATAATGGCTAGATCAACGATGGCCCTCGCAAATTTTGCGAGGAAATTAGGTCGAAGACCTCCGCGGGAACTTATTCAGATTTACAAAGCGAAATGCATCTCTGCAGCTATGTATGGAGCGGCAGTATGGGGTTTTGCAGAGACTCAGTCACTCCAAACGGTGGAGAACATCTTTTTGAGATATATCTTAGCTGTCCCCAGCAGCACGTCTGCATATGTCTGTCATTCAGAGCTAGGTGTGCCATATATCTCAGATCTGATAAAAATTGAGCCAATCCTCCTATGGCACAGAATATGGTCTAAACCTGAGACTAAGTTAAATCAGAATGTTTTAACAGACAGTTTAAAACTTGAAGCGCGTTACTGATCCCGTGGCAGAGGTTTATTAGAAATTTTATGTTTGATCGCGGCCACTTGGAATATTACATTAATCTGAGCACTATGCAATCAATCAGTAGAAAAAAAAAATAAAAACAGGGACTACGTCATCTGGACTCTATTAGACTAGCAACTGAGGGCTTAAAGCCTACTGTCCAGAATAATCAACTAATTTTATCCTCTTTTAGTATCCAGTCTTACCTACTGTTTGTACTTGGTGGCTATGACAGGTTCTTATTAACCCGTTTTAGATATAATATTTTCCACAGGCTAGTGAGCTTTCCAGATATGAATGATTGGTCGCGAACATTAGGACTGTGATCATGTGACAATTGTTTGTATCAATCGACAATGCATGTCATTTTATTCTGCAAGTTTTATAGTAACCTGAGGAAAGTTTGGATTGTCCCAATTTTAAAGGAGCTGGGCCTGAGACATTGTCATCCTGCTTTGCTTGCGCTACAGCTCCTGGACGATGTACATAGAACTTGGAGGATAGGCATGTTTTTAAAAAAAGTATTTAGCCACAGGAAAACTATTATTTTGTAATCATGGAGACCATTATGATTGTTTGTATGATGAAATTTAAACGAAAATTTAACATAATCATGTACTGTTTATAATATTTTATGGTTTTAACAAATGAATTGTTTATATGTACTTTTATGATTGTCTAAAAAAACAATTGAATAAAGTCTCTTTTGATTTGATTTGAAGAGAATTGTAGTATTTTGCATAGGTTTTTGTTTGTTAGCTAAAGTGACTGTTCTGGTCTCTGAAGAACCAGAAAAAGGAGAACACCTGCAATTAAATCTGGCTAAGTGAGAAAGGGCTGATCACCTACATAGAAAAAAATGATTGTTCATCATTAAGCCTCAGACAATGCAAATCAATAATCATCTCAAGAAATTTCCCATATTACTGTTCCACCCACCCTCCCTTAGTGTCTGCCACCATATAAATCATCAATCAACTTAAATCATCACTCACGTAATCAGTCACTCACCATTGCAATAGTTGTAGTTACCTCATCCAATTCAAGCAAGGTAGTTCAGGTAAGTATTCAATCATCTTTGATGCAGGCACCACATTGGAATTTGGTATTGGCAGGCAGTCTTGTAGATAATAAATAATTTTATGGGCAAATAAGCATGCAATACGGCAATATATATGTGAATAATAAAAAAGGTGGGCAGCATAAATCTGAAACAAAAATATTAATGTCCCTCTTGCAGATTTTTTGTTGTTTTTTTTGCAAAGAGTGAACTAAGTTCAATGAGACATTTTTTAAAGTTCTATGTGGCACTGGCATACTTAGTCCGGGAAGTAGAGTTCTTCCTCAAACTCAAGTGGTTCACCCAATCCCCCTCCTCCTCCTCCTGTGCTGCTGTTTCAGAAATGATGTAATTGTATGGTATTAAATGTTGGTTGATTTTGATCATAGTCAATCTCTCCACATTTTGAGGTGGGAGACTGGTCTTTCTCACTGTGACGACTGCATCAGTTGCACTGAACACACATTCAGCAGATACACTGGTGACAGGCCAAACCAGATATTTATTGTCAACCTGCTGATCTCTGGACATCGGCGCATCTTCCCATAACAATATATCACATAGACCTCATTTGGATCATCCAGCTACTCCTGGAATATCCTGTGGATGGTCATTGGTGCTGCCACTTGCTCAACCTGTTTTGCCATCGCCTCTGCACTGGACCTGAGCCCTCCCAATTGAAACCAATACAATGCAGAGATTGTTCAGTTGCTATTGTTGCCAGTGTTCTGATTGATGGTATTATTGGCTGCTGTGAGCCAAGACTGCCCTCTCTGGAAGTTGAAGGTGGCATGCCAGAACTGCGGGGGTAGGGACTTGAAGTTCCAGCCGTTTTTCTTCCAAGTCTCCAGCTTGCTCTACAATCCACCTCTTGTATTGTAAAACATCCCCTTCAGAAAAAAAGGAATGAAAGTGGGCAGAATTTTTTTGTACCATGGATAAAGCAGTGTGGCCCATATGTACTCTTTAGACTCGATGATGTCATGTTGCAGCCTTATATTAGAAGCAAAGCGAAGGACTAAGATTTCAACCAAGGCATGCACTTCTGTGTTTTTATTTACACCTGCGGGGGTGAACTTTTCAGACACCTTCTTCACCTGGTCTTGTAGGAGATGCAACAACAGGATAGCTTGGCCCATCATATTGTCCACCTTGTTAACTTGCAGTGTGAAAACTTCAAAAGGAAGTAGCATCTGTGTCAGGCATTTGACTAGACCTCATTTGTCTGTATCCATGGTCATAGCGTTCGCAACTGCATCCCCTCCTCTTTGAATGACATAGTAATTGATCTGTTTGTACTGCTCAAACAGATGTTGCAGCATATAAAAGGTGGAGTTCTAACGTGTTGGTACCTCCTGTATCAGGGCTTTAACTGGTGCTCTATTATTACGCTGAATAATCTGCAGCTGCTTCCGGGCTTTAAATGTGCATTGTGGTGGTGGGGCAGTCACTGTGTGTCATGGTGTCTCCATCTCACTCTAAGTCTTCTTGTGCCATTGTGAAGTGGCTGTAGTGGGTGAATCTGCTGGCATACTGCTGGGGACAGGGCTGCTTTGTGTGAAGATGTCACCCTCTTCTCCCTCATCATCACCTTCCACCATGATTGGACTTGTAGCTGATGTTCCCCTGCTCTCACTACCACCACAACCAAGTTCAGCATTTTCTTAAGGTGGTCCTCACACTTGATATTGTTTTTTTTTATGGGTCATCTGGCCTCCAGCACTATAATGTGTCCTAGGCTTCCCTCAACAAAACTGTGTGTGGCAAATGTTGCATACTGCAATGTGCTCTTTGCTAACTGTAAAAAAAGTCCCAAACTGGGGAGGAGCACTTTTTTACTGGGCCACTGCCAATGCCTGAAGAACAACTGGAGGTAGGTGGGCATGTCGATGATTGCCTCTCTGCTTCTCCTGAGTCAGGGGTTGGTGCAGCTCTTAGCTGGGAATTTGAAAATATGGGAGCTGGTGGTGGTGCTATCTGTGCCACATCCCTCAGAGCTGGTTGAATAGCAATGTCAGATTCCTCTATGTCTCCTTCCACCATGACTACCATGTCATCGTCATCCTCCTCTTCATCCCCTTCCATAAGTCTAAGTCTTTCTGGAACTTTTCTTTTCCCTTGCCTCTCCTGTTGTCTCCTGATCTCTGTCGGGGTCCACTCCATGTCCCTATCAATATCATCAGAAGTGGTGCTTGGAGAAGATGGTGCAGTAGTACCCTTTCTTTTCCTTGCTTGAGATCTGGGTGCCAATGATTATAAAAGAGGAGGTTCAACTTCTTGTTCGGAAGGAAGCTCAACCTCCTGTTCTGCTCCACCATCACGAATGTACTATTGCTGGCTGTGGCTGCTGTCCACTTTGCTGTGTTTCCTGAAACGATTGTGTACTACTTTGAGAAAGGGACAAATCCAATTCAACAATCAACTTCACTAACCGTCGGCGTCGACATAATTGCACTGGCTACCTCACTGACAGACATGGTCCTGGGCTTCGGTTGGGGGGTGGTGCTGTTGATGCAGGAGTGCTGCTCTCAGCTGGCTCGCTGGTGGCTGGTGTGGCAGGCACAACTTTCCTAAAAAAGGTTGCAGTCCGCACGCCAGTGGTGGAAATCTGCTTCTTCTGCTCCCCACTAGCTACTTTCTTGGCAGCACCTTTCTTTGGGGCTATCTTGAAGCTGTCAGTTGGCAGTGTCACTTAGCTTCACAACAAGCTGAAGAGATGACTGTGTTGCGTAGTCAGTCACGCGTCACATCATGCACAGGACTTCTGTCTGGCAGTACTGTGGGTGTTGTCTCTTCTCCTGTGCACCTAAAAGCAAACAAACAAGAAAAACATCAGTGAAACGAGGCATTTTTGCAGTTCAAGTAGTACTACAAACAAACAATATCATTTAGTGGAGTGACTAAGCAATAATACAGTCTAACTATCCATTTGTAAAACCACACCAACAACCTTTCATTATGTGCAGTACACTCAGGAAGGATCAGAAAGCGCAACAACAACTTACAGACATAACTTTTTGCTTTATGTGCATCACATTGGGATGTGGCACTCAGGGAGTTGCAGGTGGCAAAGAAATAATCCTTAGACAATTGATGCTGCTGTGCAGTGTACCTATTTCAGTCATGGGGTTGATGCCAGATGTTAGGAAAATGAAAAAACTATTTTTAGATCAAAATTTTAAAAAAACATAAAAAAAACTGTAAGTTAAAAAAACTTAAAGTAACAATTTTTAAGAAAATAAATGTAAAAAATTAAAAATTAAACCAAAAAAATGTAAATAAAAAAATTAAACCAAAAAAATGTAAATAAAAAAAAATAAACAAAAAAATGTACAATTAAAACAACTAAAATAAAAAAGAATCGAAATAAAGAAATTAAAGATAAATATCCGCAAGCGTATTAATTTATTAAACTGATATCATTGTCAACCATCCATGCAAGCCTATGGCAAAGGGCCACACTGGCTGGATGCACAAAATGACTGCCAGCCAGTGCAACATGGTCATCAACAACAACTAACACTGAGCAAGGAGGCATGGTCACAATTTCTAAGAAAACATGCAGGCCTGTGGAAAAATCACACTGCCTGACTACACAAAATAGCCGCCATCCACATGGTGAGAACAACAACAACCAGCAAGAATGCATGACCACAAATAAAGAAGACATGAATGCCTATGGGGAAAGTGCACGACCGCAAATTGCGGAAATTTCGAAGGGATACCATCGATTACAAGCTCGATGAGGTGTATACCTGGGCGGAGGTGTACGCCCAAAGACGTACCTTCCGAAAACCTGAAGCCTCTACCTCTGAAGAGAGTATTGCGACTGAACAAGATACACTCCCCACTCGCACTCCTCTTGTTACAACCACGACTGAAAGCACACCTTCCACTAGTGGTGGGAACAAACAAACATCTTTTTTAGAATCGGGCCGAACATCCAATCATCCGCCGGAAGGCACAACAGGAGGTGCCACCAACGAACCAGGAGGGGAAAAGGCTGCAAAAAAGACGACAACAAACGGAGGTCGACGGAATCCCAGGAGGAACTAGTCATGAACATTTCCAGTGTTCATTTGAAACCCATTGAAAAAACTTTACTCAATAAAGGCATGTCATTTGTACCAACCTATCGAACTAATGAACTTGAAACTGAGATTGCATTATTCAAATTCATTCGAAAACTCAGATTACGGTGGTTTTTCCACCATATCACGCAAGAACAATCTACGGCATCTTCAGAGGACATTGCATCAAAAAAATTCAGGCCAAAAAGTACCTTCATGGCACCCATCACCCATAAGGCCATTGACTTGTTTGAAACACTTGTGAAAAAAGATCTTTCACGTTCCCATCAAGGAACAACCAACAAGAGCAACTTAACCAAAAAAGAGCAGGCTACACTTACCAACTTAGCTTCCAACAGAAACTTAACTTTTCAACCGGCTGATAAGGGAGGTGCCCTAGTAGTTATGGACACCACTTTCTACGAGGCCAAAGTGGATCAGCATGTTTCAGATACTGATACATATCTAGTTCTAGATACAGATCCTACTGACACTTTTCAGAAAACTTTATCTTCAATCTTGTCAAAAGCCAAAAACCTAAATTGGATCAATGATAACACGCTTAAATTTCTGAGTAACAATTACCCAAAAAGACCGCATATATATATGCTTCCAAAGATGCACAAAAACCCGGTGGATCCCCCTTTTCGCCCCATTGTGGCGGGCTGTGGGTCACTGCATGAACCATTAGGCAAATTCATTGACCATTTTCTACAACCGTTGGTTCAGAAATGGGTAACATACGTACAGGACACTACGGATTGCCTTAACAAACTACAAAATGTCACGTTACCCAACACAGATGAGGTGCTTCTAGCCACCATAGACGTCACGGCCCTTTATACCTCGATCCCTCATGGAGAAGGGATTGAAGCTGTCGAATGGATGCTGCTCCAACATGATTATGCTGAATCCATGAATATTTTTCCGCTTGAACTACTTCAATTTAGCTTATACCACAGCTATTTTTCTTGGAAGCAACGCTTTTATCTGCAAAAGACTGGCACTTCAATGGGTTTTACTGGGGCACCTACGTATGCAAATATTTTTATGGCTAGATTCGAGGATGAACACATTCTGAACAACAGATCATGGACAGATCACTTATTATTGTATCTCCGATACATCGATGATATTTTGGTTTTATGGAGGGGGACCAAAGAATCTTTGGAGAGTGCGATTTTGAGTTTGAACGATTGTCACCCCCACATAAAATTCACACATTCCATTGATTCAACCACCATTAATTATTTAGACATTCAGATTGAAAAACGAGGTTCCACATTGACAACCAGGATCTTTAAGAAACCGACTGACAGGAACAATGCCCTTCACTTTCAGAGCTTTCACTCACATTCTCTGAAGAACCATTTACCTCTATCACAGTTCATCCGGGTGCGTAGAATCAGCTCGGACGACGCCCAAGGGAAAATTGACACTGAAATCATGTACCAGCAATACCTTGAAAGAGGTTATCCTGTACCAGTTCTGGAAACGGCGAAACTCAAGGCATACAGCATGGAAAGAACGCAACTACTTCGGAAAACTGAGAAACTTGTTTCCAAACGTGAAGTTTGCGTCCTTAAATACTCCACAGCAGCCATGGCGATCAAACGGAGCATTCTCAAGAGATGGGAAATCATAGAACAAGAAAATGATTTCGCAAACGTTTTCCACGCTAAACCCATTTTCGCCTTTTCTAGGTCTAGAAACATCAGAGAGATTCTGGCCAAAAAAACTCCTAACCAGCCTATGCTTAAACACGTAGGGATGCGCAAATGTTATAATTGTGGACACTGTGGGAATGTCATGGTGGGTGATACATTTACACATCCGCACACGGGCAAATCTATCAAGCTCAAACATTCCTCTGATTGTAACACTGCCATGGTGATATACGCTATCAAATGCCCCTGTGGCTTTGTTTATGTGGGGAGGACAACCCGTAAAGTAAAAATCCGGGTGACTGAACATAAAAGTGCTATTCGCACTTCTAATTTGAAATCATGTTTAGCGTTACACTGGAACACACACCAGCACACTATACCTCAACTCCGATTCACTGTTCTCGAGCAGATATCTGATTCCACACATGCTGATCCCAACAGGCACCTGGCTCAAAGAGAAACATTTTGGATACGTTTTTTACAGACCATGAGCCCTGGGGGTCTGAATGACAAAATTGAACTTATTCATTTCCTGTGATAAAATGTGGTTGCATTTTCATTAATATTCTGATGAAACTTCACTGGTGATTTATTGATAATTATTGAACCTTTTGTTGTTTATGTATGTTTAACATGATTTCTCACATGTATTCTGTACACTTATTTAAGTACAGTTTGTTTGCAGGCAGTCCTGCCATTCACGAGTTATTAATTGCTTACGTTTATTTACATGTCTTTTCTGTTTTCCACTGGGTGCTTTGCTAGACTATTCACCCGTTTCAGTATGGCGCTCACGACAGTCCGCTTTCCCTGTTTATGGGCTATTACACCTGTCACGTGGTCCGCGACGGCTTCACTAATACACACTGGTACGGCTTGCACACATCGAGCCATTGCCGTTCGTATACAGAACCCCACCGAGGTTGAGCAGCACGCTACACACGCAGGTAACTAAATTAGCGGTAGAACTTACCCTTTTGAAACGTTGAGTACTGTGACATTGTCACGCCTTATGCTTACGGCATTACCTCTTTACTTTACCCCCAGACGTTGTTTATGCGACCCTGTCTACATTGTCTCTACCGAATGGGTTTTGATGCTTAAGCATCATGGATTAGGCAAAGTAAGTGGAACTTCACGCTTGACCTCTTATTATCACCGGTTGATTCTTTTCGGTATCACTAGAGCGCCTATTTTTATTGGTTATCTGTAGGTCCTTGTGAGTTGCGAAACGGACATCCTGCCCGTGTTAACTCGCACTCGAACGTCGGGAGGTGAGTCCTCCGCATATAAACTTTTTTGATTACGTTGGTTATAAGGTACTTGGCTGACACCGTCATTCTTGTATATAATCGTAGGATTTTCACTGCATTACGAAGTGCATTTCATCATTCTGACGGGCACATGTTTATTTGCTTTCACGTTTTGGAATCCACTGGTGTTTCTTTTCTTCGTCTGGTTTTTTCATGTTTCGTTGGGTTTTCAAAAACTTTATTAATCAACACTTCCTTTTTTCGTATTGTATGCTGAACATTGGCTGGATAACAATGGATGTTAAGGTCTTCACAATGTTATATAATGTCACATATGGACATATATATTCGTTTGATTGTACATTTGTACAGCTTCTATTGATGTTTGAACTGACATATACACGTACATGTATATTCTTACAGTATTCCCCTGAAGAAGGTGTTTCACACCGAAATGCATTGGGACACCGTGACGTTCTTCAGAATACACTAAGAAAATAAAGAAGAATCTCAGAATTTATGATGATTCACAGATTTATGTTTGGATTTGTATTCATTTTTTTGATACTCAGATTGTAGAACATTGAAACATTGGGCAACAAAGAAGTGCTTTGGAACTTGCTACTTGTTTACTTCGTATTCAGACTTATGTTGATGATTCTCATTTAAAATAGGTCGCTTTTCACATTGACACTAAATGTGTTTAGCGTTCGTTCATTTTTAGTAATTGATGCACGTTATATACTTATCAAAAATTACATATATTGATCAATTGCACCTTATAGGGCAGGTGGACAGTGCGCCTTTCCCAAACTTTTGTTTGAATGACTCTTGTTTTGTTTGAATGACTCTTGTTATTTTTTCAGGGCCTGTGTAGGGGTTGCACAGGCATTCAAAGGCAGCACCCTAGATTACCATAAGATTACTGTTAAAAATTTTTTTTGAAACCATTGGTTAAACACTAGGTGTGCAGTTTGTCAAATCCGTTACTATAGTTATTTACACAAAATTTCCACCAGCCACATGGTCCGAACAGCAACAACCAGTAAGAAGGCATGGCCACAAACAAAGAAGACATGCAGGCCTATGCAAAAGCACCCTGGCACCCTTTACGCAGCTGTAGTGTAGGAAAAGCACTATACATTTACCCACCGAGGTAGCACTTAATAATTAGCCAGTAGAAAGTACTCCAGTTGAGTAGAGGTATTGCACAAAACGGTGGCATCTTCTTGGATAAATATGCAGGGCAGGATTCCTTCTGGCACAATGCTCCAGTCACAAAAATTAAACCTCAACAGGAAGCACTTACAGATATAAATAAAGCAGGTGCCCGAGTTGAAGGTCAAATTCAGTAACGCATTAATCAGCACAAAAGATTTGTGAGCACGGTGGGGGCTAGGCAAGTGTGCTTTCTCCCCATATCTACCATCAACAATTTGCTGTAATCCTTGATGGAGGTCTGTGCATCAATGAGTTTCTCGAGCGCAATCCCTGTGTAGTTCCTGACACCAAGAGGTTCTGTCTCCTCATCTGCTGCTCTGGTCGGTCTCTGACCCTTTATAAACAAGAGGCATGTGAACTGCATAGAAGCCCCGCCCGTTTGGCCCCAGCCCACACACCAGCGGTGTGCAACGTCTTCCCGCCCTTTCCCCACTATGATGAACAGCTCACTCGAGGGATCCCGGCACCCATCGGCGCGGTGGCAAAGGTTACAGAAACACATGGTCGCTGGAGACAACTCTTCTGGCCCTTTACGCAGCTGTAGTGTAGGAAAAGCACTATACCTTTACCCACCGAGGTAGAACTTACTGATTAGCCAGTAGAAAGCACTCCAGTTGAATAGAGGTATTGCACAAAATGGTGACATCTTCTTGGATAAATATGCAGGGCAGGATTCCTTCTGGCACGATGCTCCTGTCACAAAAATTAAACCTCAACAGGAAGCACTTACAGATATAAATAAAGTAGGTGCCCGAGTTGAAGGTCAAATTCAGTAACGCATTAATCAGCCCAAATTCTCAGCGAGCATGCAAAATTTCGTGTGTTCGCAGAGATTTTTTGCTGTTTCGCGAAATTGAGCAAAATGCAATTTCGCAAATTCCACCCACCCTTAGTCACAACAAGAAGCTGGAGGCTTCGAACAAAGAAGACATGCAGGCCTATGGCAAAAGTACACTGGCTGGCTACACAAATGGCCGTCAGCCACATGGTCAGAACAACAACCAGGACGAAGACATGGCCACAAACAAAGAAGACATGCAGGCCTATGGGGAAAGCACACTGGCTAGCTACACAACATGGCCACCAACCACATGGTCAGGACAACAACAACCAGCAAAGAGGCATAGTCACAAACAGAGAAGACAGGCAAGCCTGTGGCAAAAGCACACTGGCTGGCTACACAAAATGGACGCCAGCCACATGGTCAGAACTGCAACAACCAGCAAGCAGGCATGGTCACAAACAGAGAAGACATGCAGGCCTATGGCAAAAGCACACTGGCTGGCTATACAAAATGGCCGCCAGCCACATGGTCAGAACAACAACAACCAGCTAGAAGGCATTGCCACAAACAGAGAAGACATGCAGCACACATGGTAAAAGCACACTGGCTGGCTACACAAAATGGACGCCAGCCACATGGACACAACAACAAGAAGGAGGCATGGAAAAAAAAGAACACAGACAGGCCTTGGTTGGACACTGACTATACAAAATGGCCCCTGGCCACATGGCATAATGAACAACAAAGGTAAATGGTGGCCTATGGCAGACACACATACACACACACTGGCAAGACAAAAGAGGCATTGTAACAGAGAGAACACAGCATTAATTCAGCCATGGCAAAAATGAATATTAACAGGGCTAAAAATGTTTAAAACATACATCCTCCAAAGCCATTACCCCACCTATACACTGTTTGCAGGGAAAATAGTGAAATACCACTAAAAACACATTTTTTATTGTAATCCTATGTCATCCATGGCCTAAATAATGTTTAAATTTAACAGACACCACCGAAACAGTTGTTTCATGCACCCATCAATAGTATGGGTTTACTGGCTGGAAGGACAATTGGCAGACTAGGCCACAAAATGAAATAAATCAATATTGCACATTTATTAAAAAATGGGGAGAAAATGTTGTAAACTGAGCAACATTTTTCCTTCACAAAAGAAGAAAAATTAAATGTAAAAAAATAACTAGATCCCTACTAAAACTGCAGGCCACCCACCACAATAAATTTAAAAAATCTAATAAAAGTACAAATAAATCTAGGTGCATGCCCCCAATCAAACAAACAACACCCTTATATACCAGTTTTTCAACTTACTTGTGAAATCTCAAAAACAAAGTCCTTAAATCCAATAGTACATATGCAGCAGACAAGGTGAGTGATCCTTCCAGCTCCAAATCCCATTGAAAAGTGACCAGGAGAAGGACAAAGCACTGAGAGGAGCCTGCTGGACAGGAACAGGAAGTTGGAGTCTGTGGGGCACTTCCTTCTGGTTTGAAAAAAAAGTTTAAAAAAATACCTTTTCGCGCCATAAAACCTACTCCAATGGCCAGTTTGAGAAGAAAATCCACTCCAAATGCCTCTCAGCTGCATTCTCAAGCAGAAAAGCTGCTCGACTGCTCCGTTCGCGACTGCGATCGGCACTATGGATGCTAGATTGATACCGTCGCAGACGGAAGCTCTGTGAGTAAGCATGAAGTCTTACGGGAGCTCACTAGTGGTGTGAGAAGTCTAGTGCACTCTCGCAAGCAGCCTGAGAGTCTTGGCACTCGCTGTTGAGAGCCAAAAGCAAACTCGAGTGTGCAAATGGAGAAAAAACTCTGCTTCGTGCCTGAATGACGGAATTCAGGAATTCTGTGTTCCTCTGAGCAGCGCAGAGTGCCCAAATTCCGCAAACTCTGCGAGTGGAGTTTACTGCCCAAACTTACTGAGAACACTACTCCTCCTTGTTAGAAATGGGGTCTCTAGTTAGCAGAGGTTTGCACTCTGTCCAAGTAGAAATCACTACCCCAGTCAGGGTACGTCAGATACATATCCTCTGGGAGCTTGACACAAAGCAGTCAGGTATAAGTTAAGAGGCAATATGTAAAGTATTTGTGCAATACTAACTATTTAGTAACACAATGAAAACACTACAAAAAGGCTCCACACAGGTTTAGAATAATAGAGAATATTTATCTGAGTAAAACAAGACTAAAATGAAAAAACTCCAATTAGTAGATGTCGAGATATGAATTTTTAAAGAATAAGTGCAAAAACAGTGCTTAGAAGTCAGTAGCGCAAGATGTTACTTTAGGTCGCACTAGAACGGGGTAAATCTGAAAAGTCAAGTTCCAAACAGGTCATGCAGAAGTTTTACCTTCTCAAATTAAGGCAAGAGTCCCGTAAATGGGGAAGAGGTTCACCAGGAGTACAGTGAGCATCGCTTGCGATGATGCACGAAGCGCCGCAGGGCATCGCGGACAGACAGGCGGGCACCTTGCGGTCACAGGAGGTGATGCTGCTGTGTGAAGAGATGAAGTTGTTCCAGCTTGCGCTGATCTTTTGTGCGAGTGATGTGGTTCCAGAGCATACAGGCTCGTTCTCAGTCATGAAGATCCCAAAAGCTTGATTTAAAGGGCCAGGTAGCTGTAGATGATAAATCAGCTGCAAACCCCTCTTCTGAGGCCATGAGCTTGGAGGGGACACCTCAGGCAAGGGTAGGACTCACAGAAGGCAGAGTCCAGCAGCTCCTGCAGAATTGGAGGATGTCTTTTGTGGCCCTGACAGTGGTCATGCCAGCAAGCCCTTGGAGTCACTATGGGTTCAGTACTTGGCCTCAGCAGGGCAGAGATCAGCATGCAGCAGGGCAGTTCAACAAAGCAAAGAAGCAGTTCCTCAGGACAGTCAGTCACAGCAGAGTGGCAATCCTTCAGCAGAGTTCTCCCCAGGTCCAGAAGTGTGGTACTTTGGTAGGGTCAGAGCCCCAGTGCTTATACCCAAAATGCCTTTGATGTAGGGGTGACTTCAAAGGAACTACCTGAATTGCACAAGGATCCCTTTCAGCTCCGCTCTGGCTCCAGACTACCTGTTGGGGGTAAATCAGCCCTTTGTGTGAGGGCAGGACACAACCTATTCAGAAGTAAGTGTGAGCCACCTCTCCCAATTCCTGCCAAGGAAGGCTATCAGTTTGCAGATGAATGCAGATGAAACTCCGGTCACTCCCAGCCCTTCATGTGCTGTGGCTGTTTGGAGGGAATGTACAAAGTGTATCTGTCACCCAGCCCAGGAGTGTATTGGTGACAGGCTGCAAGACACGCAGATCAGTAAGAGTACAGAAATGTCCACTTTCTAAAAGTGGCATTTCTAAAATGCTAATATCAAATAAGACCTTTCCATTGAAGAGAATTTATCACCATCATTCCAAAGATATTAAACATGAAATAGCTACTCTTGTCCAGTTTCAGGGTGATCCGTCAAGCGAGGGTGGAGAAAAGGGGATCCTGAAGCGCATTTTACCTATGCAATTTCCCAAAGGGATTTTGAACTCCACTACAGCCCAAACTGCTGAACAGAATTACACCAAATTTGGCAGAAAGGTAGATCTTGATCCAAAAAGCGCCCTTTTTGTCATTTGGTGGTAATCCAATCAGTAGTTATATAGATATTAAAAGAAAATCAAATTTGTATATTTAGGGATGCGGACCCTCTGTGGATCCCCCACAGTGAATACACGGCTCCACGCACCACAGCAATGTCTTGATTTGCTGGCCACAAGTAGACAGAAATGCCGCCATTTTATATCTTGGGAAACAGTTCCCAGAGCTGAAAAAGTATGTGCAAAGTAAATAAAGGGGTCAGGGTAGAGTTTTCCTGACCCAACGGGTGAGTTGAAGGGGTCCCAAAGGGACCCAAAAATGGTCAATAAATTGCTTTATAAACTTTTTTCTCAATATCTGTAAATCCACTAATCCCCCGCAGTGCTCAGCCAGACACCTGTGAAACCACGAATCCTGCCACAGCTCATCAGAGGTCAGCACCCTTTCTGAACCACTCTGCAAACGTGCCTCTTGGTGCCCTACTCTTTGGGGGATGAAGTTCTCTTGGATGCTGAGGGTTGTTGGGGGCGAAGAACCCTTCATGTTACCACCCGTAAGTCACACACTGCGGGATTTCTGAGAGCTCATTAGAGGCCCGCCCCCTACCACCACCACTCTGCAAACATTCCTCCTGTCACCCTACTGGTTGGGGGATGAAGTCCTCTTAGTTGCTGAGGATCGTTAGTGGCCAAGAACCCCTCCAGTTACCGTCAGCAAGCCCCACACACAGGATTGTTGAGAGCTTGTTGGAGGACCCACCCCATTTCTCCATCTCCCTGAAACACGCCACCTGGCATACTACTGGTTGGGGGATAAAGTCCCCTTAGAGGCTGAAGGTCATTGGGGGCCAAGACCCTCTCCTGTTACCACCAGTAAGTACCACACAGTGTGATTGCTGAGAGCTTATTGGAGGCCCCGCACCCCCCCCCCCTCCATCAGTTTGCAAGCATGCCTCCTGGTGCACTCCTGGGCGGGGGATGAAGTCACCTTGGAAGTTGAAGGTCGTTGGGAGCCAAAAATCCCTCATATTACCCCATCAGTGATGTCCTCAGTGATGTTACTGACCATGTCGTTAGTGATGTAATATGTGAGGTCACAAGCTATTAATTGCGGGGGCTTAATAGAGGTACCCTGACACTATAGGGCTAATGGAGGGGTTTTTGAAGGACCTCTCTTGGGCAAAATATTGTCCAAAAATAGGGCTTTTGTGGTGTATGAGGATCCTCAGCTCTTCCGCAGTGCTTAGTGCAGCACCCACCTCTTGTGAATCCATGACATATCTGCAGGTCCAGATGCCATTTTAAAAAAAATACACCCACTCACTCACACAACCCACAACCACTCACACCAACTCACACACACATCCATAAGTCACTCACACCCCCACTCAGATATCCACTCACATACTCACTCAGACCCACACAGGCACTCACACACCCACTCACAAACCTGCAGAGCCACTCACACACCCGTTCAGAGACCCACAAAACTACTCACACACCCACTCATAGACCCACATAGCCAGTCACACACACAAACTCACATACTCACATACCCACTTACACACCCACACAAGGACACACACACCCATACACCCACTCACACACCCACTTAGAGGTCTATAGAATCACTCACACACCCACTCACAGACCCACAGTGGCACTCGCACAACCATTTACACACCCACTCACACACCCACATAACCTCTCACACACCCAGGTTACAGGGACATTATAGTTAGGAAATAGCATTAAAAAACTGTAGAAAGTCACTGAAAAAACCCCAGAGGTTACAGGGAAGTTATAGTTAGGATATAGCATAAAAAACCATGGAATTCACAGAAAACACTAAAGGTTACAGGGATGTTATAGCTGGGAAATAGAATTAAAAATACCTTAGAAAATCACAAAAAATCCAAAGGGTACAGAGACGTTATAGTTAGGTTCAGATTTTACACACACAAAACTTCAGAAGGTATAGTTCTAGTTGGCTCAAGTAATTATAACACAAGCCCTAAGGTAACTATAACTCACACCCTTGCCATGCACTGCTAATTACCCCACATATTATATCGCTCACAATATCGTCTATGGCATCATTTATATTAACACTGCAACATTTTCAGTGAAATTATTGATAAGAAAACTGTATGGCAGGGCGTGAGATATAGTTTACTTACTGGTGGTTGCTAGTATGCTATTATAGTTAGCACCTACTTTCCATAGAAAAACCTTTTTTTGTTTTGCTAATAACTTTGGTGCCGTTTGATAAATCTTCACGAAATGTTCAAAACTAATTACATTTTTAAAGGGCTGAGAAAAAGAGGGGTCCAAAAATATATTTTCCCCATGGTAACTCCTTAGAGCTTTTTAACACGACCGCTTCCCAAAAAACTGAACGGAATTACAGCGAATTTGGCAAAGCTAGATCTGGGTCCAGAGTAGCGCCTTTTGGTAGTTTGGTTTAAATCTGTTCAGTAGTTTTAGAGATATTAACTGAAATCCAAATTTGTATATATAGGAGCGCGGATCCTCCGTGAATCCAAGAGTCGCTGTGCAGTAATCTAATTGGCTACCAACACTTCAATCAGAAAGTGTTGGCAGCCATCTTGTGACTCAGCTCCAGCTGAGTCCCACAAAAAACTTTCAAAATATAGAAAAGGGGACAGGGTAGGAATACCCTGGCCGCATAGATGTGGTGGTGGGGTCCCAGAGGGACCCTGCTGCAATTAAAAAAAAAAAATTCCAATTTTGCCTCAAAATCGCAGGTGGATATGTGGATTCAGAGCAAAATTGAAAAAAAAACAAGCGCTGTCTCCTGGGCTTGTTTTTAATAAATAAGAATAAGGACCCCCCGAAGCCCCGGGGACCACCACCTCAGCTACAATTAACATTAAATAGGGGGTCCGCGTGGACCCATGCACCCAGGAACCACCACTTCGCAGGGGCTATAATTAACATTGGAGCCAATTATTGCCCTGGGGACTGCCACCCGCCAGGGCCAGCTCCTGCTATGTCATGGCATGCCCACCCCTAGGACATATCTGTTTTCTTTTGCACTAAGCAAAAGCAAACACTTCACCTCCATCAGACGGGAGCTGTCAAAGTGCTCTTGACAGCTGGAAGCAGAGATTTCATCGTTTTCCCTTTCTGCTGATATGCGGGTAGGAAAAGAGATACAACTTTTGCTCTTGCACACAGGGAGCTGCATTTGCACAGGTACCTGTGTGCAATAGCAATGCCAGCTCCTGCAAGATTGGGGAGCTGACTAGGACTGTGGGGGCCTTGAGGCTTCCCTTGTGGTCCCATTGAACACTAAGTGCCCTGGGTAGGCTCCAGGTCACCCAGGAGATATGGCCAGTCCCCAAGGTATGGAGTCGCTGGGGCCAAAATCGGCCAGGGAGGGGGGCCACACAGTCCTCCTCCCCATCACATTTGGCCAGGCCCTGGGTGATGGTGTCCCTGGGGCCGAAACTGGCCTGTGATGGGGGCCGCACTGCTCCCCTCCCCTTTTGATAACATGTATTTTAAGGCTTGTCCCTGAGGGATGAGGTCCCCAGGCCGAAATCAGCTGAATCCCCCCTTTCAATTGCATATATTTTAAGGCTGGACCCTGGAGGATGGGGTCCCTGGGGTGAAAACTCGCCCGGGAAGGGGGGGTCACACGGCTCCCCTTCCCTGTGAAACACAGAGGGCAGAAAAATGAGCGAAATGAGCAGTAAAAGACAAAACAGAGGGCAGAATAACGAACAGCAAAGGCAATACAGAGGGCAGAAAAACAAACAGAAAAAGCACAACAGTGGGCAGAAAAATGTGCAGGAAAGGTAAGAGAGAGCAGAAAAGGGCAAAACAGAGGGCTGAAATACGAGCAGGAAAGGCAAAAGAGAGGCAGAAAAACAAGCAGGGAAGGCAAATCAGAGGGCAGAAAAAATTGCAGACACACACACCCATACAGACACTCATCACTCATGCACCCATTCACAGACCCACTGAGAGAGTCACACACCCACTCCCAGAACCTCTTAGACACTCATGCACCCACTCCTAGACCCACTCTGAAACTCATGCACGCACTCACTCACCCACTCAGATGCTCACGCACTCACTCACAGACCCACTGAGACACTTATATACCCACTCACAGACCCACTCAGAAACTCATGTACCTACTCAGATACTCATGTACCCACTCACAGACCCACTCAGGGACTGATGCACCCACTCACTGACCTACTCAGAGACTCACACACCTATTCACAGACCCACTCAGAATTATGCACCCACTCACAGACCCACTCAGAGACTCATGCACTCATTCATAGACCCAATTAGACTCATGCACTCACTCACAGACCTACTCAGAGACTCATGTACTCACTTACAGACCCACTTACAGACTCACATACCCACACATTGACTCACTCAGAAACTCACATGCCCACCTACATACCCACTCAGACACTCATGCACTCTCTCACAGACTGAATCATACACCTATGGAGACATTCACAAACCCACTCCGACACCCATTTACTGACCAACTCAGACACCCACTCAGACAATCATGCACCCACTCAGACTTTCACGCACCAACTCACAGACCCACTCAGACACTCATACACCCACTCACTCTCCCAGTGAGACACTGTCACACCCATTCACATACCTACTGAGACACTCATGCACTCACTAACACACTCACTGTCAAAGGTTCCTGGTTACAGTTAGAAATTTGTTTTTAACTTTAGAAATTCACTTATATAACCAAAGGTTACTGTGACATTCTAGTTTGAAAATAACATTAAAAAACATAGAAGTTCACACAAAAAACAAAGGTTACAAGGATTTTATAGTTAGGAGATAGAATTTGCAAACCTTAGAAATTCACTGAAAAAAACAAAGGTTACAGGGACATTATAGTTAGGCTTAGATTTCACTCATACAACACGATAGAAATTCAGCAGTTATAGTTACCTGAGCTAACTATAACTTAAACCCCCACAATGCACTGCATGGGTCCTCACATATTGCATCACTCATGACATGGTCAGTGACATCACTAATGGCATCTCAAATGAAATCACTGATGATATCAATGATGACATCATCCAGTGATTGTGAGTGTTTTCTAAATGTTTCTATACTAATGTACTACAAAAAGTTCAATTAGTATACTTGGTGTACTACTAATAAGTGATACTATTTCTAACATACATTATGTGAGTGGCTCTGTATCCATGTGTGAGTTGGTGTCTGAGTAGTTGTATGGGCGTGTGAATGGGTGCATGAGTGGCTGTATGGGTAAAAAAGGAAGTGTGTGAGTAGCTGTATAGATGTGTAAATGGCTGTATGGGTGAGTGGGTGGCTGGTTGAGTGGGTGTTTGGTTAACTGACTGGGTGTGTGAGTGGCAGTATTAGAGAGTGAGATCTGTATGAGTGACTGTATATGTGAGCAACTGCTTGCATGGATGTGTGAATGGATATGTAAGTGGGTGTATGAGTGGGTATCTGAGTGGTTGAATGGGTGAGTTAATGGCTCTGTTGAGTGGCTCTATGGGTGTATGAATGACTGTATGAGTGAATAAGTGGGTATGTGAGTAGCTTTATGGGTGAATTTGTGGCTGTGTGAGTTAACTTTATAGGTAGAGTTGCTGTGTGAGTGGCTATATGGGTGAGTGAGTGATGTGTGAGTTGCTCTATGTATGAGTGAGTGGGTGTGCAAGTGGTTGTATGAGCGTGTGAGTAGGTGTATGAGTGGTTGTGTGGGTGTGTGAGTGGATGTGTGAGCGGTTCTATGGAGATGTCATCATTGGTGTAATCAGTGATGTCATTTGAGATGTTGTTTGTTTATTTATTTATTTAAGGAGTTTTATATAGCACGAACATGAACCGTCAGGTTATCAGAACACTGTACAAATAGCAGACAAGTAATAAATATAGTAAGAAAGCAATCAGCAGTAAGCAAGCAACAAAACAAATGCAATGTAACAATCGGTTAGGTAGATTCAGGAACCAGAGGTGTCTACATGAAAATAGTCCAGTTGAGTTAATCAGTGTTATTACTGAAGTAATTTGCATATCAGAAGCCATTTCGCTTCTTTGTTGAAGTAGGTAGTTGATGGATTTGACTTGATTATGGGCAGCAGTGCGTTCTATATTCTTAGGGCTAAGCCGGAGAGGGAGCAGTTGTAGGTTCTCTTTTTGTTGAGCTTCTGCAGTTGCAGCAATAGGGAGTTTGCGCTCCTTTAGGAATGACTACCCCCAGAGAGTTTTAGTTTATTAGCCAGGTAGACAGGAATGTTATGGTGAAGGGCCTTATGTGTCATGTAGGCTTTTTTCAGCTGGATCTTTGCTTCAAAAGGTAGCCAATTTAGAAGTTTTAGGCCTGGAGTGATGTGATAGCATTTTCTGGATCCCGTAATGAGCCTATCCACTGAGTACAGCACGGCTCTCAGCTGCGCTAGCCTTGCTTTGGGTAGACCTGCAAGATTTGCACTCCCATAATCTAAATGGGAGATGACTAGGGGTTGGACTGCCAATTGAATGTCATCAGAGGGCAAGAAAGGTTTGATTTTCCTTAGAATGTGCAATTGGTAGTTGGATCCCCTGGTGGTTGCGCTGATATGATCTTGCATATTCAGGTATTTGTCCAAAGGATTTCCAAACTATAACATCACTGTAACTTTTGGTTGTACCAGTGAATTTTTAAGTTTTTTTTAATAGTATTTCCTAACTATACCATCCCTGTAGCCTTTGTTTTTTTAGTGAATTTCAGAGGTTTTTAAAATTTTACTTCCTAATTGTAACCTGCAACCTTTGAGAGTGGGTATGTGAGTGGCTGTATATGTCAGCGAATGGGTGTGTGAGTGCCTGCATGGGTATGTGAGTAGGTCTGTGAGTGCCTACATGGGTCTGTGAGTGGGTCTGTGAGTGTCTGTGTGGGTCCGTGAGTGGGTGTGAGAGTGCCTGTGTGGGTCTATGAGTGGGTGTGTGAGAGAGTCTGTGAGTGGGTGTGTCAGTGAGCATCTGAGTGGGTCTGTGAACGAGTAACTATGAGTAGATGTATGAGTGGGTCTCTGAGTGGGTTTATGAGTGTCTGAGTGTCTCTGTGAGTGGGTGCAAAAGTATCTGTCTGGGTCTGTGAAAGGGTGTGTGAGTGGTTTTGTAAGAAGGTGAATTTCTGTGTGGCTCTGTGAGTGTGTGTGACTGCCTATGTGAGCCTGGAAGTGGATGCATAAGTGGATACCTGGATCTGTGAGTAGGTATGTGAGTATGTGCATGGGTATATGAGTATTTCTATGAGGGCCTGCATAGGTCTGTGAGTGGGTGTGCAAATGGAAGAGTGGGTCTGTGAGTGCCCGTATGTGTCTTTCAGTTGGTGTCTGAGCACCTTCATGGTTCTCTGAGTGGGTGTGTGACTCTGAATGGGTGTGAAAGTGCCAGCATAGAACTGTTAGTGGGTGTGTGAGTGCATGTGTGGGTTTGTGAGTGGGTGTGTGAGTACCTATGTGGATCTGTGAATGGGCCAGTCTGAGAGTGTCTGCAAGCCTTTGTGAGTGGGTATGTGAATGCCTGAATAGGTCTGTGAGTGGGTGTGTGACTGGCTGTGTGGGTCTGTAAATAGGTGTGAAAGTACATGTGTGGGAATCTAAGTGGGTCTGAAAGTGTTTTCCAGAGTGTGTCAGGATTCACATATCTGTCACAGATTTACACGGGGACTGCACTGAGCCTCACGGTGGATTCATGGATTCCCGAAGTGGGAAAGAAAAACAATAGAACTCAATTTTGTAATCAATATATGTCCATCTGACACTACTCTAACACACCCATGGGCTCAGGGTACCTCTACCCATTCCCCTTAAATAATTTTGCAGATACATTTTAAGACCCCGAGACACTTCTCTGATACTTAAAATGGTGGCTGCAACCTCCCGGTCATGTTGTGGTCAGCCAATCAAGGCACTGCTGGTGGCGCGTGACTTCGGGGATCCACCTTGGTGATCAGTGGAGAGCCTGCGTCCCTAGCTGTACAATTTTGTTTTTCATTTAATAACTCTGCAACCTCTGAATGGATTAACACCAAATCACAAAAAGGGCTCTTTCTCGAACTTTCTCTGCCAAATTTGGGATAATTACTTCAAGCAGTTTGGGCTGTAGTCACGCTCAAAATCCCTAGGGAAAATTGCATGGGAAATGCGAATTTTTTGCCCCCCCCCCCTTTTTTCTCAGCCCCTGCTTGACGGATCATTCTGAAACTTTCCATGCAGAACTAAACAAACTGAGCCACTTTTATTTTATTTTGTGAAGATTCATCAAGCGGCGCTAAGATTATAAACAAACCCCCCAAAAAATTCCTATGGAAACTAGGTCCTAACTTTGACTTCCTACCTGTGACTATATATATATATATATATATATATATATATATATATATATATATATATATATATATATATTCACTGAAAAAACCATAGGTTTCAGGGGCGTTATAGTTAGCTGGACTCTTCACTCGTACAAAACCATTGAAATTCCCCCGTTATAGTTAGTTCAGCTAACTATAAATCACGCGCCCGCAATGCACTGCTGATGACGTCACATATTACATCACTCATGACATGGTCAGTGACATCACTCATGACATCACTGATGACATCTCAAATGACATCCCTGATGACATCACTGATGACATCATCCAGTGAATGTGTGTTTTTCTGAAAATTACATATGTTTTATATATGTATATCTCAAGGTCGATGGAAGAATAAATGGGTATATAAGTGTCTAAAAGGATGATTTGTTTTTGAAAAATTGATTGTATAACTGACTGATTAAGTGTATCTTAGTGAATACATGACTTAGTGAGTAATGTTTAAATATGTAAATTACTGTATCAGTCTCTCACTTTGTGTATAAGTGGCTGCATGGGTTGGAGAGTAGCTACATGAGTGTCTATATAGGTTATTAGTTGGTTTTTTGAGTATCAGTATGAGTGTCTGAGTGTCTGTATGGTTCAGTGGGGGGTATTACGTAGTGCATGAATGAGTGACTCACTGTTTGTATGTGTTGAAGACAGCATGTGTGCAGGACTGTCTGGGTGGATGAGTGTGTGCATGGGTGTGTTAGAGAGTGAATGACTGTCTCAATAGTGTCTTTATGAGTAACTACATATGTTTTAAACTAGTATATGTGACTATTGGTGTATATAAGTGAGTATATGTGAGAGTGAGAGATTGGAAGAATTCCTGTATGAATAAGTATGTGTTTCTATAAGTGATTGTTTAAAAGACTAAGTATATGTAAGTTTCTGTAGAAGTGTGGTGGTGTGTGTATAACTGTATATGCAAGTAAATGGATGTTTGATTCTTTATTAGCATGAGTGACTATGTGTGTGAGTAACTCTATAGATGAGTGGCATTGTGTAACAGGATGTATATGTGTATGAGTACATATGATGAGTGAGTACATGTATGAGTGACTGTATAGGACTGTTGGTGAATGAGTGGATGTGTATGTGGATCTTAGAGTTACTGAATAGGTTGTTGTATCTGGTACTGGTATGTCCATTGTTTTGAAAATGTTAGTTTCTATTTTTGAATGTGTGTATCAAAAGTTATATTAGGGGGAGAGGAGGTCTGCCACTCTATCACAAGGATGATGTCATCAGTGATGTCATTTGAGATGTCATCAGTGATGTCATGAGTGATGTCACTGACCATGTCATGAGTGATGTAATATGTGACGTCATCAGCAGTGCATTGCGGGCGCGCGTGTTATAGTTAGCTGAACTAACTATAACGGGGGAATTTCAATGGTTTTGTACGAGTAAAAAGTCCAGCTAACTATAACGCCACTGAAACCTGTGGTGTTTTCAGTGAATTTTTTAAGTTTTTTAAATGCTAATTTCTAACTATAACGTGCCTGAAATCTATGTTTTTTTCTGTGAATTTCAAAGGTTTTTTAAATGCTAATTTCTAACTATGCCTACAGAGATAGGACATGTGAAGAAAGAAGAAAAAATGCGCAGAAAGAAAAAAAAGAAATGCAGAAAGAAGCAACAGAAGTTCTCAAAGACGAAGAAAAGTGCAGGAAGAAGGATTACATGCAGAAAGAACAAACAGAAGAGCAGAAAGAAGCCTTGTTGCAAAATCATCCTGTACCCTCAACTTTTTCAGACGGATACTGGTGGTAACTGAGTCTGACTAACCAGTCCTAGAGCCAGTGCTATGTTAAAAGACACTCAGAATACAGTGAAAACACCTAAATACACTAGGGAACACTATGCGTTGGGGTCCCTCTGTGATTAGCATGACCTCCTCTGTAAGCCCCTGGGATATAATAGGGCAGGGGATTAAAACTACCTCTTAAAACGCGCCACAGGGCGTGTTTGCACACGTCACCTCAGACCCCGTGCCCTCCCTTCCCCACTGTGGAAACATGCCCTGTGGCCGTTTTAAGTTGGGAGATTAAGTCCCCTTGAATCCTGAGGGTCCCTAGGGTCCAACTAGACCATTAGGTACCTCCAGTAAGCGCCACAGAGCTGCGTTGCAGAGAGATGTAAAAAGGGGCACGGCCTAGCCCACCTCTCTGCAACGCAGCGCAGTGGCGCTTACTGGAAGCACCTGGTGGGCTAGTTGGCCCCGCAGGATCCCTCAGGATTGAAGGGGATTTATTTCCCCAACTTAACACGCGCCACAGGGCGTGTTTGCACACGTTAACTCAGGCCCTGTCCCCTCCCTTCACCACTGTGTAAACACGCCCTGTGGCCGTTTTTAGTTGGGAGATTAAGTTAATTTGAATCCTGAGGGTCCCTAGGGTCCAACTAGCCCACTAGGTACCTCCAGTAAGTGCCACAAAGCTGCGTTGCAGAGAGGTGTAAAAAGTGGCACGGCCTGGACCACCTCTCTGCAACGTAGCTCAGTGGCGCTTACTGGAAGCACCTGGTGGGCTAGTTAGCCCCCAGGGGCCCTCGGGATTGAAGGGGAATTATTTCCCCAACTTAAAACGCGCCATAGGGCGGGTTTGCACACGTCACCTCAGGCCCCGTCCCTTCCCTTCCCCACTGTGTAAACACGCCATGTGGCCGTTTTAAGTTAGGAGATTAGGTCCCCTTGAATCCTGATGGTCCCTAGGGGCAAAATAGCCCACTAGGTACATCCAGTAAGCGCCATTGCAGAGAGTTGTAAAAAGGGGCACGGCCTGCACCACCTCTCTGCAACGCAGAGCAGTGGCGCTTACTGGAAGCACCTGGTGGGCTAGTTGGCCCCCAGGGTCCCTCAGGATTGAAAGGGAATTATTTCCCCAACTTAAAACGCACCACAGGGCGTGTTTGCACACGTCACCTCAGGCCCCATCCCCTCCCTTCACCACTGTGTAAACGCGCCCTGTGGCCGTTCTAAGTTGAGAGATTAAGTCCCCTTAAATCCTAAGGGTCCCTCGGGTCAAACTAGCCCACTAGGTACCTCCAGTAAGCGCCACAGAGCTGCGTTGCATAGATGTGCAAAAAGGGGCGTGGCCTCAGAACACCTGTCTGCAACGCAGCTCCCTGGCGCATACTGGAGATACCTGTTGGGCTAGTTGGCCCTCAGGGACCCTCAGTATTGAAGGGGAATTAATTCCCCAACTTACAACTGGCCAGGGGGCGCGTTTGCAGAGTGCTGCAAGGAGGGGGCGTGGCCTCCGGCGCGATGCCAGTCTTTTATTTATTTTATTTTTTTTAAGAAGGAAGGCTGTGTGGCCCCCCTTCTTTTTCTAATTTATTGGCCCTGGGGACCCCATCACCCAGGGCCTGCACCCTAATTTTTTTTGTAGAAAAAAATGAATTTGGAAGGGGGCCGCGTGGCCCCCCTCCCAAGGCCCTAATCGGCCCTGGGGACCCCGACCCCCGGGTCATGGCCTTTTTTTTTTTTTTATTCTTTAGGAGGGGGCTGCGTTGCCCCCCTCCTCAGGTCACTTATGGACCCGGGGACCCCATACCCCGGGGCCGGCCTTTGTTTTTTATTATTATTTTTTTAAATATATTTATAGAAACACCTAGGACATGCTGGACAAACCGTATGTACCTATCACCATGACGATTTGCGTGATATTCATTAAAAGGTGACTATGCATACAATGAATCCACGTGGAATGTATTTACACCGCTAGTGAAGCTCTGACGTGTCTGACGCCCTACCGTGCCTAATCCCGGTGCCCCCGCCGGTGGGTACTCTCCAAGTAGACACCCTTGTCGTTTATTTATACAAACATGGGTAGCTATTGACGGGCACATTTAATACACACGCACACCAGGCCATTCAAAGGGGACTCGAACAAAATTCGACCAAACTATGCAAGAAACCCCCCTCACGGTTAATAAAACACACATCCACCGCCGGATGTGTAATACTTTTTATTTTACTCTCTGGAAAGGAGACGAACCTCACTTGAGAGTCACAGCATGCTCCTGGCTGAGCCCAATGCTGTGTTACACCCACCAGTGCCCGCCGTGTGCCACACACCTCTGTGTTGTATTCCACCAGCTCGTGCGTATGCTATGACATTCTCTAGCCCACGTGCACTGTAACACCACCCCGTGAATATGTCATGCCACACTTGCCTTCGCACGGGTTATATTGCTCCATCTAACGTGCCTTCCTCGATGTCTATGTTATAACGCACAGCGCTATGCCATACATATTACAATCTGGGATTCATATCTTTGTCACAGTGCATATACAACGTTACACTCCCCAGCACATATTTTATATTACAACTTTAGAGACTAGTTAAGTTACACAACACTGCCTTGCGCATAGCACGCGCTAGTGCCTGTGCTATCTCGCGCTCTCCAATGAATCTGTCATTGCGCACAATGTATTGCATATTATATTTCACGCCCTCGTTCATCTTATATCACACTTTTTGGTGCATAGTTTATACCATATACTATATATAGTTTTCATTTTCAATCGTGCTCTCAGGACTATGTTCTACATAACACTGCGTCCACCTACCCTTTTCACGGGGCATTACATTTTGCGATGGGGGGTGGAGGGTCAGGGGGTGTTTCTGCCAAGTGAGCCCGAAGTCACAGTCACAAACGTCCTCTTCTTCCTGAATAAAAGTGAGATTATGCTGCATACTTGTTCATATTTTAAGTAGTTCGCACAGACACACATTTTAAAAACAATAAAGTTCCTAATACCCACCTTCTCTGAACAGTTAGCTTGCTGCCCCATCCACCTCCTCCCTATCCTCTGTTGTCTGAATCCATGGACCAGCCTCCTCCCTCCTGCCATGCATGGTCTGATGTGCTGCCACTGCCCTCCATTTAGCATGATGTACCAGTCCACTCCTCCTGCCCTCCATTGCCCAATTCTATGGCCCATCATTGACCTCCTGCTTAGCCTCTGTGCTTAGCTTGCTGCCCCTATTCTCCTTCCCCCTGCTCTCCGATGTCTTTGTGCATGCCCCTGCTCCATCCTTTTTGCCCACCATGTTCCATGGACCTGCCACTCCTATCTACTATGTGTGTTCAGTTGAGCTGCCACTCCCCTCCCACCTGCCTAGCATTGTCAGATGACTGTAACCTGTCCGTGCCACCTCCACCCTGCCTGTCCACATGCCATGCCCCTATCCCCTTCCTCCTGTCCTCCATGGTCCATTTTACTGCCACACCCTTCTGCCCTCCCTGGTCTGTTGTGCTGCAACTGCTCCTCCTTCCTGCCCCGTGCAGTCTGTTGTGAGGCCCCTTTCCCTGAACTCTCTTGTCTGTGCCCAGGACCTGACCTTCCCTTCTATCCTCCATGGTCCTTTGTGCATGCCCCTGCACCCTCCTTCTTGCCCATCATAGCCATTGTGCTGCCACTAACCCTCCCGCTTGCCATGCATGGTCTTCTCTGCTGCCATGGCCCCTCCCACCTTCCCTGTGTGGTCAGCTAGCTGCCCCTGACCCCGTCCCACCTTCCCTCCATGGTCTGTGTGTATGCCATCATAGTCTCACTTGGTGTGTCTTGTTTCTAGTGCCCATCCTGCCTGACCTCCATGGTCATCTTGCTGCTTCTGCCCTGCCCCCTTGCCCCCAGCCCTCTGTTTCCATGTGCAGACCCCTATTCCTCACTCCTGGCTTGTCTGTTCCATTGTAATGCCCCTGATCCGTCCCTCCTGCCCTTTATGGTCTGTTATGCTGCAGCTTTCTCTCCTGTCTGTCCATTATGGTCAGCTAGCTACCATTGCCTCTTTCCCCTCTGCTCTCTGTTGTCCATGTGCATGGTCCTGTCCCCTCCCTATTGCTTTCTATGGATTGTTGTGCTGCACTCCCGTCCCGCATGCCCTGTGTGGTGTATTGTGCTGCTGCAAACCCTGATGCCTGCCCTGTACGGTCAGTTTGGTGCACCTCTCCATGTCCCTCCTGTCCTCTGTTATCCGAGTCCATGTACCTACCCCAATTCCTCCTGCCTACCATGATCCAATGTACCATACTTGCGAACATTTTGAACTTGGTAAGAGGGAGATTTTGAAAAAAACTGGGGTATTGATTTTCCCCTTTGAGTTACATGGAAAAAGAGGAGATTGTAGACAGGAGACAGATCAAATAAAGCCCATTTGAGCTCAAAAACATTGGACGTTTCCTGGCTGAAACGGGTCTGTTGGCATGTATGGTTGTACTACCACTGCCTCTTCCTTCTGCCCACAATGGTCTATTATATTGCCACAGCCTCTCTTGACAGTCCTGTATTGTTGGTTTGTTGCCTCTGCCCCCCTTTCCACTGCCCTCCATAGTCTGTTGTGCTGCCACTGCCCTTCCTGCCTGCCCAGTGTGGTCAAATTGTTGCCTCTGCACTCTCCTACCTGCCTTCAATTTTCAGAGTCCGTGCCCCTGGCCTCTGCCTCTCAACAGTATCCAAATGAACAACTAGATTGCTAACATTCTATATTTATTACAAAAGTGTGGAGCGCCTGACGTCATCTTGATGTAATCAAAACTGTAATACCTAGAGCATTTCCTTTAGAAATTACATATATGAGAGGGTCTTATTTGCATCAAAATTATGGTTAGTGCTCTAAAAAACTAAAATGAGGACATATTTTCTGAGTTTTCAAATAGCGACAAAGAACTTTTAAATTATTTGTAATCTTTATGTTGTTTTATCCATTTGACCACTTGATTAAATGTTGCACTTAGGGGAGAGGATGGGGTGTTACTTCCAGAGCTGCAGACATTGCAACTGGGGAACCAGGTTGGAGTTTCTGCTTCAGCTCAACATTCTGTGATTCTGGTCAAATCACTTAATCTCCTCATGTCTACAACCAAAATGAATTTGATCTTGTGTGATGTAACCAATGCACATGTAAAGCACTCCAATACCTGACAACTCTGCACTATATAAAACTGCAAATACACACAAAAAAAGTGTTTTGCACACTTCTGTCATTGGGCTACATGTGGGCTACATCTGGGTGATATTTGTGCTGCATTTGGGCTCTTTTGTCTCTGGTGACCATTTTGGGAGATTTATTTGTTATGAAGTTTCCTAATTTCCTCATTTACTGCAGTCTCCTCAGTAGGAAATGCTTTCAGTTATTTACTTTGATTCCATCAAGAAGGTATTCAGATATGTCACACATTTGCCATAAATTCTGAATGTTAGCACTCTAGTTGCTCATTAGATCACAATAGTAAAGCTACTGCTCACCACGGAAGTCTGCTGCTGGTATTAAAAGTGCATGTTTCAGTCTGCAATCAGAATTTTTTAATGAAATAGAAGAGGATTTGAGAAGTCACTCAAAATGTGCCCTAATTTTTCTTTCTTCAGCACTAATCATAATTTATATGGCAAAATGAACCACCTCATTGTGTTCCTTTTTAAATTAAATATTTTAAGTGTTACCAGTTTATTCCAATCAAGATGGCTTCAGGTGTGCCATACTTTTGTCATAAGTAAGCGCTCTAGTTGTTCTTAAGAACACTCTTGGACATTCTGTCATTGGGCTATACTTGGGCTACATCTGGGTGATATTTGGGCTACATTTGGGCTCTTTTGTCTCTGGTGGCCATCTTGGGAGATTTATTTGTTATGAAGTTTCCTAATTTCCTCATTTACTGCAGTCTCCTCAGTAGGAAATACTTTCAGTTTTTTACTTTGGTTCCATCAAGAAGGCATTCAGATGTGTCACACATTTGCCATAAATTCTGAATGTTAGCACTGTAGTTGCTCATTAGATCACTGTAGTAAAGCTACTGCTCACCAGAGAAGTCTGCTGCTGGTATTGAAAGAGTATGTTTCAGTCTGCATGTCAGAATTTGTTTATGAAATTGAAGAGGATTTGAGAAGTCACTAAAATTTGGCCTAATTTTTCTTTCTGCAGTACTAATCATACTTTCTATGGCAAAATGAACCCCATCATTTTGTTCCTTTTTAAATTAAATGTTTTAAGACTTACCACTTTATTCCAATCAAGATGGCTTCAGGTGTGCAATACGTTTGTCATAAGTAGGACAGTTAGCGCTCTAGTTGTTCTTTAGAACACTCTGGGAAGCTGCAGTAGAACACAAAGGAATCAACTGACAGTCTCTGCCCTTGTTGGATGTACATTTTTTACTGAGAATGTCAGACTTCATTCTCACATGACTTAGAAAGATAATGTGAATTTACAGAAAATATGCTCTCAGATTAGCTTATAGATCACCTTCCAAACCTCTGTGGAAAAAGCATGAGAAAATAGTTTTCTCTCAAACATGATTCATGATATCACAGCAGAAGGCTTTTTCACATGGTAAAATCACCTTAGAACACACCACAATTCCTAAAATGAGTATGGTACCATCAACAAATGATTTATAATGTAACTAAAGTCTTAAAACCTTCTATTAACTGCAATGCTTTTTAATGAGGTGCTATCATGTATATTGGTCCCAAGATGGCTGCCAACACTTCTTGGATGAAGTACTGACAGCCAATCAGATCTCACGATGAGATGTGTGGTTAGGCTCCGCCCAGATATATCTATCTTTTTAACTCTTATTTTCCCAGGAACTGCTGAACGGATTTACACCATTTAAGCAAAAGGCACGAGTCTGAACTGAGGATTACCTCTTTGCCAAATTTGGTGTAATTCCGTTCAGCAACTCGGGCTGTAGCTGCGTCAACAGGTCCTATGGGAAAATGCATGGGGAAAACGTGTTTGGGACCCCCCTTTTTTCTGAGCCCCCGCTTGACGAATCACCGTGAAGTTTTCATGATAGGAGCGGACCGGAGCTGGCCAAAAGTTTGGAAAATTGTGCAAAGATTCGTCAATTGGCGCCAACGTTATTCCAAATAGAATGTTGCGGATTTCCTATGGAAAATAGGTCCTAACTATAACTACCTACTGGTGACTGCCAGTAGGTTTTATATATATATATATTCACTGAAAAAACCATAGGTTTCACACATGTTATAGTTAGGAATTAGCATTTAAAAAACCTTGCAAATTCACTGAAAAAACCATAGGTTTCACACATGTTATAGTTAGCGGAAATTTTACTGATAAAAAACCAATGAAATTCCCCCGTTATAGTTAGTGCAGGCAACTATAACTCACGCGACCGCAATTCTCTGCTGATGCTAATACTGTATTTAGACACTTATTTGCCCATGTCTTCTTCCATACATTTTTAGCTATACATATATTACAAATATTTTTTTTTCATAAAGACACATATGTCATCAGCAGAAGATTGCGGTCGCGTGAGTTATAGTTGCCTGCACTAACTATAACGGGGAAATTTCATTGGTTTTTTATCAGTAAAATTTCCGCTAACTATAACATGTGTGAAACCTATGGTTTTTTCAGTGAATTTGCAAGGTTTTTTAAATGCTAATTCCTAACTATAACGTGTGTGAAACCTATGGTTTTTTCAGTGAATTTGTACGGTTTTTTAAATGCTAAGTTACTTTACGCCATTCGTGGCGTGCGCGCCCACTTAACGCAGTTCGTTCCGTGCGCGCACGGTGCGCTTCGCGCACCGTGCGCGCACAGTGAGCACGCGGTGCGCTTTGCGCACCGCGCGCCCACTTTACGCAGTTAGTGCCGTGCACGCACGGTGGGCACGCTGTGCGATGACAAAGCAAGAAAGCACGTCAACAAATCTGTTTCTGCTTTCCTCCGTGACTATGGTATGGGTGCCATTTACCACAACAACTTGCGTTATGACATGCAAGACATTTATAGAGGAGATGGTGTGCACTTCAATGATGAAGGGAACAGAGTCTTCCTCTTGAACCTTAGACTCTGCATCGGTACTTACTTGTAGGTACCACTAAAAAATCATTTCATAAACACAACGGCTCTTTTTAGAGCCCCCTAATATCTAAACACTTAAATCTGATTTTCATTTTTTTTTTTTTTTTTTTCTACCGTACGCTTACCGTAAGCTTACCGTACGCGTACCCCGTGATTTTTTTTAAAATCAATAAATGTTTTTTTTGTACTTTTCTGTCCTTCTTTGACCCCCTTACAAATGTTAGGGGGTCTGTAACTCTCCTCATTGCCCCCTTTCCTTGTTTTCACTCTTTTTTTTCAGAGTGAAATACACAAAATGGCGGCCGCCGCTTCCTGGTTTCGGCCGATTCGAATGTTTACTAAGATCTAAGAGCCAATCAGAATCGCGCTCGCGCACGCCACCGTACGCTTACCGTAAGCGTACGGTAAGCGTACCGTAAGCGGGCTCAGATATATATATTGATTTAAAGGCTATTTTCTCAGAATCTACTGAACAGATTTACACCAAACCTACAAAAGGCACTTCCTTGACCTAGGGACTACCTCTCTGCCAAATTTTGAGTAATTCTGTTCAGCCGTTCGGGCTGTAGCTCGTTCTAAAGGTCCTATGGAAAAATGCATGGGAAAAACGCGTTTTGGGACCCCCCTTTTATCTCAGCCCCCGCTTGACGGATCCCCCCGAGACTTTCAGGGTAGGAGCGGAGCGTAGCGCCCCACCTATTTTGAGAAATTCGCGAGGATTCGTCGACCGGCGCCAAAGTTATTCAAAATAGAATGTTGAGGTTTTCCTATGGAAACGTGGTCCTAACTATAACTACCTACTGGCGACCGCCAGTAGGTAATATATATATATATATATATATATATATATATATATATATATATATATATATATATATATATATATATATATACATGACGCTCCTCTGCCTGTGAAAGAAACAAGGACTTGCACTCATGTTGATTTTAAACCCAGTTCAGATTTATTCGTGCACAAGAAATGAAATGACAGGCGCGCTTCAGCCTCAGCTTTCGTCAATGTCGACGAGCGCCATGAAAATGGAAGTAAATAAAGATTAAAATTAACAAAACTGATGAAGGACTATACATTAACATATGGTCAGCGCCATGTTGGAGTGTGCAAAGTGGCATGAAATCAATTCATTTGAAGCAAAACATAGATTTTACCATTTCATGTCAAATTACAATTATAAATCATTGCAATAAAAAGAAATGTTCTTATCATGTTTGTTAGAAAAACCCCACTCCCACACCGGAAGGGTGGTAATGGGATTCTTTCCCGACATACACTGTGGTAGCTTGGCTCGAGCGGTCAGGGGTCAGGCACCGTGCTAAGCATACGTCATACCCACACAATAACCATGCGTGCATCCGTTCCAAAAACGACACTACACCTTAAAAATTATACTGAAAATATATCTCTTTATCTTCTTTTCTCTTAGTTGCTGATTAAATAAATAATAATACAATCACAGTACACAAGGCTTTTCCTGTGGAAGGGTAAGTCAAATAAATAATACTTCAACGATTCAATAAATAAGGTAGATCATAAATAATCAAGGCATAAATATAAGTGCATCACATAAAAGGCAATTAAATATTATGAGGCAATAAATACTGCGAGACAATAAATACTGTGCGACAATAAATACTGTGAAACAATAAATACTGTGAGGCAATAAATACTGTAAGGCCATAAATAGAATGAATACAATAAATACAGTGCTCTCAATAAATAATAAAAGCCAACAGTGACACTTGAAAATCAGTTCACATTCCTGAGGTACTATGGGATGATTTGGCCCAATCCCAGCTTGTAGAGTTTTGGATGACCTGAGGGATGTACTACTTGGCTTGGTCAAGGCTGAGGCCTAAACTGAGGTAGGTCAAGGGGGAATCTAGAGATCTGGCTCTCCCACACTACACAACCCCTCTGTATTAGTCTCAGCTCACCCCTGGCACTATCAAGCTGGTTCCAGCACCTCTCTAGCCTCTAGGATGGTCTCTTAGGGCTTCACAGGGCCTTAGGCGCCCTCTATTCCACTTACTGCCCTTTTTATGAAGGTCCGACGCCGCTGGAGTCGTGTCGACGCCGTGAGGCGGTTCCGGTTCGATGTCGGCGGCCTCGGCTCAATGACAGTTCTTGTCGACACCGGTAGGTGGTTCCGGTTCGATGTCGGCGGCCTCGGCTCGATGTCGACCTCCGGTTCGATGACGTCGGGCAGTCTTGGCTCGATGTCGACTTCGGGCGGCTCCGGTTCGATGACGTCGGGCGGCCTTGGCTCGATGTCGACTTCCGGCGGCTCCGGAGTGCGATCTCCACTCCCGACCTCCGGTGCTCCTTTCCTCGGGTTCCGGCGACTCCGGAGTGCGACCTCCACTCCCGACCTCCGGCACGATTCTCTTCAGGTTCCGGCGACTCCGGAGTGCGATCTCCACTCCCGACCTCCGGCACGCTTCACCTCGGTCTCCGGCGACTCCGGAGGGCGGACTTCACTCCCCCGTCGACGCCGCTCACTCGACCTCGGGTGACTTCCTCCTCGACCTCTGGTACTCTCCACGACCTCCGTCGGCGCCCTCTCTCGACCTCTGGTGGCTCCGGGTACGACGTCTGCTGTCCAGTCAGCGCCGCTTCTCCACCTCGGGCTCCAGGTCTCCAGGCTTCACGACGTTGGACTTCAAGAAGTTACCAGTAACCAGGTCAGGTACTTGCTGTTCTTTACTTTTAAGGCCTGTTCCTGCTGTCCAGGTCCTTAAGATGGTTTTCTCTTGCTTTCTCCCACACAGGGCTCCAGGCTGGGCTCAGTCAGTAGGGACTAGTATCAAGGGTGGGTTTATGGACCCCACTCCAGGCACAAGTTTCCACCCCTGCTGCCTCACTCCTTCCTCCTTCAGGTTTCTACTCCTCTCTCTTCACCAGTCAGGTGCCAACTGCCAGCTCCATCTGCCAACCTGGAGATGCCTTCCCAACATTCTAAACCGCCTCCAACTGTCACAGGGTTCTGGAATGTTCTGGAAGGTGCTGGTAGGTTCCAGTGATGTCACAGGTGACAATGGGTGGCCTCCATTTTGTGCTCCAGGCCCTCAGACAGAAGTTCCAGGGGTAGATAAAATGGCTCCCTGAATCTGCATCAATACTAAAAAGTCTGGTGGTTCCCAAAAAGGAAAAAAATACTAACAGGGTTTGAGGCAAAAGTGGGACAAAATAAATAATGATGAGGAGGGACCACCCAAAGGGCTGACAGGTCTAACAATGTTGTAATACCCATTACATTCATTATGGTGTACAAACGTTGATCGATCAAATTATTGCGCAATTCCTAAAGGAGACAGTTGTTGATTCTCAACTTCTTTACAACTCCCATAATAGCTAATGGGTAAACGTTTTATGCCATTATTTGCACATTATATATCATATGTTTTAGCAGCACCTCACTTGTCGTTGTTTAGCCCTCTCACTCCCAGGGCACAGAAGAGAAGCAGCACACCCAGGCACAGCAGGTTATAAGTAATCCTTTTTATTTTATTTATAAACCACCGACAGTGCAAAGGTTACAGAGATGTTATAGTTAGGCTGACATTTCACCCGTACAGAGCCAGAGAAATTCAGCAGTTATACTTAGCTGAGCAACTATAATTCGCGCCCCCTTAATGCACTGCTTATGACTTCACATATTACATCACTCATGACATAGTCAATGACATCACTAATGACATCTCAAATGACATCACTGATGACATCATCCAGGGACTGCGAGTGTTTTTAAAATGTTTATGAGAGTTAAATATAAATACCAAGGTATATTGATGAATCAGTGGGTGTATGAATGCCTGTATGGATGATTCAGTGGGTGCTTGACTGACTGTATAAGTGAGTCATAAGGTGTCTCAGTGAATGCATGGGTGAGTGACTAGGTTTTGAGAATGTCTGTATCAGTCTGTCAGATGGTGTCTAAGTGGCTGTATGGGTTGGTGAGTGGGTACATGAGTAGCTGTATGGGTGATTGATTTGGAGTCTGAGTACCTGCATGGGTGTATGAGTGTCCGTGTGGCTGAATGAGAGGATGTGTGGCTGCCTGCATGGATGAGTGACTGTGTGAGTCAGTGGCTGTATGGATGAGTGAATACATAAGTGAGTGGCTGTATAGGTGATGGAGTGTATGTATAGCTGTGTCATTGGGTGAATGGATGTGTCAGTGGTATATGGGTGAGTAACTGGATATGTGAAAGACAATATAGGTGAATGTTGGAGTATATGAGTGACTATGTGTGAGTGAGGGATTGTGATAGTGACTTTATAGGTGAGTGAGTATCTGTGTAAATAAGTGAGTGGGTGTGTGTATAACTGTATAGGTGAGTAAATTGCTGTGTTTGACTCTCTAGGTGAGTGAGTAGGTGTGTGAGTAGCTCTATGAGTGACTGACAGTGTGTGAGTGGCTGTATGGGTACATGAGTGGATATATCAGTGGCTGTATTAGTGAGTGAGTTGGTGTGTGAGTGGCCGTATGTGTGACTTAATCCCCAACCAGTAGTGCACCAGGAGCTTGTATGCAGAGTAGTGTGGCCTCTGAACACCTCTTACAAATCCCACTGTGTGGAACTTACTGGAGGAAACTGGAAGGGCAGTTGGCCCCCAAAGACGTCCTTGGTGGTGAACTACCACTCCTGTTACCACCTTTATTCGAATTTGCCCCAAGGAGGTGGTGGTCCCCGGGGCTGGGGGTCCGCAACGGACCCTCTTAATTGTTGTATGTGTGCCCCAGGAAGGTGGCAGTCCCTGGGGCAGCAGGGGCCCCGCATTTGTGTGATTAGCCCATGTGAGGTGGCTGTCCCCGGGCAGGGTGGGTCCACACGACCCCCAGATTATTGAAATTAGCCCCGGGGAGGAAGCAGTCCCCAGGGGAGGGATCTCAAGGCCCTCCCATATTGTTTTGATTAGCCCCCTTAAGGTTACGGTCCAAGGGGCAGAGGGGGTCCGGGAGGACACCGACACAATTGGAAATAGCCTCGGGGAGGTGGCGGTCCCCGGGGCTTTGAATAGCCCGCGGAGGGTGGTCCCGTGTACACCCCTCCTATATTTGTTATATGCCCCTAGGACCTGGCCCATCCAGGGGTTATTTAAAAGCTATCGCTGGAGCCCGCGCTTGCTTTTTTTGCTGCAAATATGCAAATATTGCGATTTTTGCTGACATTTTTTAATGTGGACCCCAAGACCATGGGTTGGGGCTCAGGGTATTCCTACCCTGCCTCCTTTTCTTTATTTTCACTTTTTGGGGGGTACTCGGTGAAGCCGAGTCCCAAGATGGTGCCAACACTTCCTGGTTGAAGTGTTGGCAGCCAATCAGAGTGGTACATTTTCCTGTATGAGCTCATCTTTTTTCGCGAAGGCTTGGCGACCAGACATATATCTATCTTTGTCTTCTTAGATTTCTGAAAAACTACTGAACAGATTTACACCAAATAAAAAAAAGCACAATCTGCGTAACAGCATCTACCTTTCTGCCAAATTTGGTGTAATTCCATCCAGCATTTTGAGCTGTAGGTTCAAAAACGCGTTCCCCCATTTCTCAGTCTTCACTGCACGGATCACTCTCAAACTTTCCATGACTCACGAACCTACTTTGAAATTTTTTTTGTGAAAATGTCATGAAGATTGGTCAAATGGCACCAAAATCATAGGCAAGTCAAAAACTGCTTTTCTATGGAAACTAGGCCCTAACTATAACTACCTACTGGCTATATATCTATATCTATCTATCTATCTATCTATCTATCTATTGATAGATAGATAGATAGATAGATAGATAGATAGATAGATAGATAGATAGATAGATAGATAGATAGATAGATAGATAGATAGATAGATAGATATAAATATATAAATATATAAATATAAATATATACATTTTCATTTTGCCGACGACCAGCCATGTGAATAGTCACTTTGGACTATTGCCAGAGTAGAGGTACATTCTTATCATGGTTCTGTACCGATATTACTGACAACTACGTGGAAGCCCATTTTATTTTTGCCGGACCGTTTACTATGTTCTAAATGGAGGTTTCTCAATATTAAAAGATTTTTTTCGGTACAACATCATTTGGGCATATCTGGATTACTATGATCTAAATTACACCAGTACTCTCACCGTGGACAGTAGACATCTAGATTAGCGGGAACTCCACAGCCGTTCTACACGCGGTTTGATGCTTCTTTGACTGTACTTACGAACTGCAATTATCAACGTTTGAAACTCGCATTTGCCTTGAAAAAGTCTGAGTACAGATGAAACACGTGTCGGCTAGATCGTGTGCTGGGAATTCTTTCAAAGCTAATAAAGTCAAGAATCTGCGAATTTATTTGACTTGGATTGGACTCTCTGATGGATATGAAGAACATTGAGTGAATTGACTTTTTCAGAATTAAGTGTACCAACAAGTACATGTATTTGCATTTCCAAATCAACTTATAACAATGTTGGACGGATGAATTGACATAAGGGTGTGCACTCATAGCTTATATGGGTCTAGAATATATATTATATATATATATATATATATATATATATATATATATATATATACATATATGTCCAGTGAACGGAGTTCCGATCGTGCACTCAGATCTTAAAGAAATCACCAAAATCCAAGGGTCATTCAAAAGGGGGTTTATTCATGTCATAAATCCTGACGTGACACGTTTCACCCTCTGGGGGCTTGTTCACACAACATGATGTACGTCGTACCAGGCTTACATACATTTCCGGCTTGCGCATTACACTAGACAGAGGACTGGGTGGTCCATTTCAAGCGCCATTTTGAAATGGTACATTTGTCTATAAAAATGTTATCTCAAAAAAGATTATCCCATCCTACCTGTCATGTATTTACTCCCCAAAATACCCAAGGACAGAAACAACCGCCCTGGTAGACCGATCATTTCCTCCAGAGGGTGTGTTTTGGAGAACCTTTCTCAATATGCTGACCACTTCTTGAGGGAATTTGTAATCACCTTACCCTCATATGTCAAAGATACAAAAGTTTTTTAGGCAAAATTCATAATCTTCAATGGGAATCTGATTTTTTACTAGTTACAATGGATGTGAACTCCCTCTATACAGTCATTAACCATGACCAGGGTATAGAGGCTTGTACCAGATTCTTCAAACTCAGACAGATAAGGCATTGGGACCACACACAAATGATATTAGACATCATAAGATATTGTCTGGTTAACAATTTCTTTATGTTCAATGATGCGATCTTTAAGCAATCCCTTGGTACTGCAATGGGAACCAGCTTTGCACCGAGTTTTGCAAATCTCTTCATGGGAGCTTGGGAGGAGGACATCAGGAAGGAAGTAAGCCTACAGGATGAGTTTGACAAGGTCAATCTTTGGCTACGACACATTGACGACCTGTTTGTTGTCTGGAAAGGCAGCAAACAGGAAGCATACACCTTCATTACTAAACTCAACCAAAACACTAAAAACTTAACCCTCATGTGTGCCATCAGCGAACAGAAGGTAGAGTACCTTGACAAATATGTAGAGATTGTACAGAACAAAGTGACCACTACTCTGTTCCGCAAAACCACAGCAGGCAATACCTTACTGCATGCCTTAAGTAGTCATCCCAACACACTGAAATGGAGCATCCCCTATGGGGAATTGCTCAGTGCGAAAAGAAATTGCAGTACTGAGATAGGCTTTCTAAGGGAACAAACAATCATGCTACAGAGATTTAAGGACAGGGGGTACCCCATATGGGTGCTCAAAAAAGCAGTTGAAAGGGTGACATTAGTCAACAGAGAGACAATACTAGAGACTGAATCCAAAACAGTTATCATAGACGAACTGGACATCTCAGACACCCGCACGATCCTGACTTTTAATGGGCACTCTGACCAAACCCGTAAGACTGTTTCCCGCAACTGGAGCTTACTTAGAGGAGACCCAATTATAGGGAACTCTCTTCCTATACGACCAAAGATAAGTTACAGGAGGGAACATAATTTCAAAGACCTCCAGGGATTCTTTCCATGTGGCAATTGCAAGGTCTGTGGAAACAGTTGCATGCAGAAGGAATTCTTGAACAGTAGCACAAATAGGATGGTCAGTATCACACAATTCCTCACATGCAGTAGTACCAATGTGATCTATCTATTAGAGCAGGGTTACTCATAGTACGGCCCGCCTTCCTTGGTGGCCCGCGGACCTTGCAGACATCCTACCTGTGTTTAAAAAAAAAAAATAGCAAACACTGCCGGGTGCAGCTGCCCGGACTCTGAGACTCTGCTCTGTGGGGGCCGGGGGATTCCAGTGATTGTCAAAGTGGAGATGCAGGGGCCTAAGAGGTGAAATACAACAAAGCTTTATTAACATGTAAATGGTCTTTTAAAGACCTGTGAAGTACTCGGGTGCGCCTGTGTGTGCGCGCTGGGAAGCTGTCTCAGTGCAGCTGTGTGTGCGCGCTGGGACGCTGTCTGAGGCTGAGGGCTGACACGCAAAGGGGGTGAGATGACAGAGGGTGACGGCGGGAGGGAGAGGGAGGCAGAGGGAGAAGGAGGGAGACTGAGGTTGACAGTGGGTGACAGAGAGAGGGAGACAGAGCGGCACAGTCTGGGGGAGACAGAGGGAGACTGAGGGAGGGAGGCAGAGGGAGGCAGAGAGGGAGACGGAGGGAGGGAGACAGAGGGAGGGAGAGGGAGGGAGAGAGACAGGGAGAGATAGAGGGAGGGAGACAGGGAGAGACAGAGGGAGGGAGACAGAGGGCGGGAGGGAGACGGAGGGAGACAGAGGGAGACGGAGGGAGACGGAGGGAGACAGAGGGAGACGGAGGGAGATGGAGGGAGAGGGAGGGAGACGGAGGGAGAGAGACAGAGGGAGAGGGAGGGAGACAGAGGGAGAGAGACGGAGGGAGATGGAGGGAGACAGAGGGAGACGGAGGGAGAGAGACAGAGGGAGACAGGGAGGGAGACGGAGAGTGACAAAGGGGGGAGGGAGGGAGGGAGGGAGAGGGAGACAGGGAGGGAGACAGAGGGAGAGAGACAGAGGGAGAGGGAGGGAGACAGAGGGAGGGAGAGAGACAGGGAGAGGGAGACAGGGAGGGAGACAGAGGGAGAGAGACAGAGGGAGAGGGAGGGAGACAGAGGGAGGGAGAGAGACAGGGAGAGATAGAGGGAGGCGACAGAGAGAGAGACAGAGGGAGGGAGACAGAGGGAGGGAGACGAAGGGAGGGAGATAGAGGGAGACAGAGGGAGGGATACGGAGGAAGGGAGGGAGACGGAGGAAGGGAGGGAGACGGAGGGAGACGGAGGGAGGCGGAGGGAGGGAGACAGAGGGAGACAGGGAGGGAGGGAGACAGAGGGAAACAGAGGGAGGGAGGGAGACGGAGGGAGACGGAGGGAGGGAGACGGAGGGAGGGGGAGGGAGGGAGACAGAGGGAGAGAAACAGAGGGAGAGAGACAGAGGGAGAGGGAGGGAGACAGGGAGGGAGACAGAGGGAGAGAGACAGAAGGAGAGGGAGGGAGACAGAGAGGCGCAGTCTGGGGGAGACAGAGGGAGACAGAGGGAGGGAGGCAGAGCGAGGCAGAGAGGGAGACGGAGGGAGGGAGATGGAGGGAGATAGACAGGGAGAGATAGAAGGAGGGAGACAGAGAGAGACAGAGGGAGGGAGACAGAGGGTGGGAGGGAGACAGAGGGCGGGAGGGAGACGGAGGGAGACAGAGGGAGGGAGAGAGATGGAGGGAGACAGAGGGAGACGGAGGGAGACGGAGGGAGACAGAGGGAGACAGAGGGAGACGGAGGGAGATAGAGGGAGAGGGAGGGAGACGGAGGGAGAGGGAGGGAGACGGTGGGAGAGGGAGGGAGACGGAGGGAGAGAGACAGAGGGAGAGGGAGGGAGACAGAGGGAGAGAGATGGAGGGAGACAGCTGGAGACGGAGGGAGAGAGACAGAGGGAGAGGGAGACAGGGAGGGAGACGGAGGGTGACAGAGGGGGGAGGGAGGGAGGGAGGGAGGGAGAGGGAGACAGGGAGGGAGACAGAGGGATAGAGACAGAGGGAGAGGGAGGGAGACAGAGGGAGGGAGAGAGACAGGGAGAGATAGAGGGAGGGAGACAGAGAGAGAGAGAGACAGAGGGAAGAGACAGAGAGAGAGACGGAGGGAGGGAGACAGAGGGAGGTAGACGAAGGGAGGGAGATGGAGGGAGTCAGAGGGAGGGAGACGGAGGGATGGAGATGGAGGAAGGGAGGGAGACAGAGGGAGGGAGACGAAGGGAGGGAGATGGAGGGAGACAGAGGGAGGGATACGGAGGAAGGGAGGGAGACGGAGGAAGGGAGGGAGACGGAGGGAGGCGGAGGGAGGGAGACAGAGGGAGACAGGGAGGGAGGAGACAGAGGGAAACAGAGGGAGGGAGGGAGAGGGAGGGAGACGGAGGGAGGGGGAGGGAGGGAGAGGGAGGGAGAGATACAGAGGGAGAGAAACAGAGGGAGAGAGACAGAGGGAGAGGGAGGGAGACAGGGAGGCAGACAGAGGGAGAGAGACAGAAGGAGACGGAGGGAGACAGAGAGGCGCAGTCTGGGGGAGACAGAGGGAGACAGAGGGAGGGAGGCAGAGGGAGGCAGAGAGGGAGACAGAGGGAGGGAGATGGAGGGAGATAGACAGGGAGAGATAGAAGGAGGGAGACAGAGAGAGACAGAGGGAGGGAGACAGAGGGTGGGAGGGAGACAGAGGGTGGGAGGGAGACAGAGGGAGACGGAGGGAGACGGAGGGAGACAGAGGGAGACAGAGGGAGACGGAGGGAGACAGAGGGAGAGGGAGGGAGACGGAGGGAGAGGGAGGGAGACGGAGGGAGAGGGAGGGAGATGGAGGGAGAGAGACAGAGGGAGAGGGAGGGAGACAGAGGGAGAGAGAAGGAGGGAGACAGATGGAGACGGAGGGAGAGAGACAGAGGGAGAGGGAGACAGGGAGGGAGACGGAGGGTGACAGAGGGGGGAGGGAGGGAGGGAGGGAGAGGGAGACAGGGAGGGAGACAGAGGGATAGAGGGAGAGGGAGGGAGACAGAGGGAGGGAGAGAGACAGGGAGAGATAGAGGGAGGGAGACAGAGGGAGAGAGACAGAGGGAAGAGACAGAGAGAGAGACGGAGGGGGGGAGACAGAGGGAGGTAGACGAAGGGAGGGAGATGGAGGGAGTCAGAGGGAGGTAGACGGAGGGATGGAGACGGAGGAAGGGAGGGAGACAGAGTGAGGGAGGCAGAGGGAGGGAGGGATTCAGAGGGAGGGAGGAAGGGAGACAGAGGGAAGCAGAGGGAGGGAGGGAGACGTAGGGAGGGAGACGGAGGGAGGGGGAGGGAGGGAGAGGGAGGGAGAGAGAGAGACAGAGGGAGAGAAACAGAGGGAGAGAGACAGAGGGAGGGAGACAGGGAGGGAGACAGAGGGAGAGAGACAGGGAGAGAGAGACAGGGGGAGAGAGACAGGGGGAGAGAGAGAGAGGGAGGGGGAGGGAGGGGGAGAGGGAGGGAGAGAGAGAGAGGTGTGTGTATGCCGGGTCTGGTGGCTCAGTGGACGAAGGCGTCTGCTGCAGGGACCTGTGTTCAGCCTCATGGTCACAATTTTTTTTGCTTTAGCCCTGCCCCTCCCACTCTGACACCGCCCCCACCGGTGCGGCCCTCAGCCACAAACCACACTGTAAATGTGGCCCCCGAGAGAAAGTTTGTGAGTACGCATGTATTAGAGTGTCCCTGCAAATTGAAATATGTAGGAAGCACTACACATATGGCGAAGAAAAGAGTCCTCGAATATATGAGGGCCATTACTAATAGAGATCAACAGTACCCCATTGCTCGCCATTTTGAGACTAAACATTTCTCAGATAACACCAAATTGTCCTACTATGTTATTGAACAAGTGGTGCCCAATAGAAGAGGTGGGAACAGGACACTCAGGCTTAGGCAACGTGAGTCAAGACACATTGTAGGGATGGGAACACGTTACCCGAACGGGCATAACATTGATGAGGAGATGGCCATTCATTTACAGAATGAATAATTTGACAACACATAGATTCACTTGATGTTAACTAGATGGTCAATTGCCTTGTGCGTATCTGGATACTTGCTCAAGATATATGATTTTCTCTTGAATCCCAAGTCTTAGTTGTTATAACTAGCATTAGTGCATGTCTGATCTAGAGTTTGTGCAAAAATGTATTTCTATGTACTCTGTTTGTGTATCTGACAGCTTAACTGAAACATTTTGATTCATTTTTACAGGAGGAAAGGAAGGGACCATGTCTCGGGCTCGTGACAGAGGATCCCTACCCTTTCTTCAGCTGCATCCCAGTGAACAGATAAGATCTCACTCAAATTTGATCAAATTTAATTAAGGTTATGTTATTTTTTGAGCACAGGTTTTGAGTTTGGACAAAGGGGAGAACCACGGGAACAGAGACACAATGGCGACAGGCACACACTGGACTAATGCCTTATTGTATTTACAGACGGAAGGAGGGAGGTCCCATAATGAGCCAGTATGATACATTCTACCCACTAATCAGGGTCATATTAGCACGATATTGATGGATTGATATCGACAGCAACAGTCCTTTTGTCAGACTTATTTTGAGTACGATACCTAGTTTTGTTGATTGAATATATATGTATCAACATTGGCACGACAGGGACTGGCAGCGTAATTTTAAATAGTAGTTGCATCAAAACATACAGTTGTATCTTATCCTGTGCTCTATGGGAGAGTGGGGCAACAACAATCATGACCCCTCAGTAAAGATTTGATGTTCATTGAATGGAATTGATCCCAGGTATTAATTAGGATGAGGGTGTCCTCAGCAATACATATCCCATATCACATTGCATGTTCAGCACGAGACGCTTGAGAGATGTACTAACACATACGATATGTTTCAATAGAGTTGCAACACAGACATGAGCGAACGCGCAGGGGCTTAAACAAAACATGTATCAAACAAGTTCCCCGCCCTCGCTGGTCATAAATATACAAATAACAACAGTGACTAACGAACATCTGTATTTATCGTTATTGAATGTGCAAATTTATGAACTGTGTTGTGGATTTTATAGACAAATGTACCATTTCAAAATGGCGCTTGAAATGGACCACCCAGTCCTCTGTCTATTGTAATGCGCAAGCCGGAAATGTATGTAAGCCTGGTCCGACGTACATCATGTTGTGTGAACAAGCCCCCAGAGAGTGAAACGCGTCACGTCAGGGTTTATGTCATGAATAAACCCCCTTTTGAATGACCCTTGGATTTTGGTGATTTCTTTAAGATCTGAGTGCATGATCGGAACTCCGTTCTCTGGACTTATAATTTACCGGTGTATAGATATATATATATATATATATATATATATATTCACTGAAAAAACCATAGGTTTCAGGGGTGTTATAGTTAGCTGGACATTTCCCTTGTACAAAACCCTAGAAATTCCCCTGTTATAGTTATTTCAGCTAACTATAACTCGCGCCTCCGCAATGCACTGCTGATGACGTCACATATTACATCATTCATGACATGGTCAGTGACATCACTGATGACCTCACTGATGACATCTCAAATGACATCACTGATGACATCACTGATGACGTCATCCATGTGATAAATTAGTGCATCTTCTCACACCCTAATATAACCTTTGATACACCGACTCAAAATTTCAGACGGCCATTTTGACAACCATAGATACTCCAATACCAATAACTATTCACCCACTCATTGACTTTTAGGTCTACATACATCTCCACTCACTCACCTGTACAGTCACTCATACTTACAGTCACTCTGTGCATTTATACACCTATATAGACACTCACACACCGCCAATCATCCATTGAGGTACTGACACATCTAGTCAGTCATGCAAATAATTAATCACAGTAAAATTTACTCACCTATACAGTTAAAAACACTCAAGTTCACTTACTCATAAAAATACTAACAAATTCTGTGTCTTCCTGCAGAAAAACAAACAGCACATGACACAGATATCCTTGCACTATGGCGCATACAGCCACTCCCAAAATCACGCACTCTCACATATAGATAGTTATATACTCTTACACACATATACACTGCGTTTCACATATGTAGTTACTGACACATGAACAACTGAGATATACATTGAATCACTAACACACCCATACATACACTCACCCAACCATACAGTCCATCACAGGTGCACTCTTAAAACCATGCACCCACTGAATCACCCACTCACACATCTAGTCACAGAGTTACACACACCCTACCCACACAAACACTCAGGCACCCATAGATACTCAGACAACCAATCAGTAACCCATATAGACACTCATATAGCTATTCACAAAACCATGCAGCCACTTATACACCAACACACAGACACATACAGACATTCACACAGTTTAGTCACTAGTCTGCAGTAAGATACATTTAATGACTCACTTATAGAGTCAGTTACGCACCTAGAAAATCATCCATTCACACACTTGTACACCCACTTATTTTTCAACAGGCCTTTCCCTATATATATTAAACATATTAAAACTGTTCAGAAACACATACTCAATGGATGATGTCATCAGTGATGTCATTTTAGATGTCATTAGTGATGTCATCAGTGATGTCACTGACCATGTCATGAGTGATGTAATATGTGACGTCATCAGCAGTGCATTGCCGGGGCGCGAGTTATAGTTAGCTGAACTAACTATAACAGGGGAATTTCTAGGGTTTTGTACGAGGGAAATGTCCAGCTAACTATAACACCCCTGAAACCTATGTTTTTTTCAGTGAATTTCTAAGGTTTTTAAAATGCCAATTCCTAACTATAACGCCCCTGCAACCTTTGGTTTTTTCAGTGAATTTCAAAGGTTTTTTAAATGCCAATTCGTAACTATAACGTGCATGAAACCTATGGTTTTTTCAGTGAATTTCAAAGGTTTTTTAAATGCTAATTCCTATCTATAACTTATCTCTAAAGATATCATGAAAAGCATTCTTTTTTAAAAGTAGAGTGCACATTAGTTTTGTGGAAAAGCATCTTTGTGATTGGTTAAGAAAAAGCAGTTTCAACGTGGAGTACATATCATAGGATAAAATTTGCTCAGCTCAACCATACCTGCTACTTGCATTTGGAAGGCACTGTTCGAACTTAAAACAATCGTCAACTTTTAACCTGCACGTGTCGTTAAATGTTCAAGAAAGATGGGAGATGGGCAGAATGGCACACATGCAAAATTAAGTACAGCACAAGTATAGACAAACAATGGCCAAAATGAAACACACGAACAAGGAGCACAAGTCACACAACCCGCCAACATCACACCACTGAACGAGCATAGAAGTGAAAACCACGCTGTATTCATACAGGATGTGTACAAAGGCCAGTCGTTGGTGTTGTGGGATGTCTGCGACCGTGGTCATCATGGATGAGACGCCCAGAATGTGGCACATGGTCGAGTTCACTGTGTGTTATGCTGCCAAACGGCTGCTTCTCCCTCCCACGAGCCCCCACACTTTTGTACAGTGTTCTGTTGTATCTCGTGCATTCGTACTGCACACCATTGTAATGCCTATTTGCGCATGTCCTGCTACATTCCAACGACAACATCACAGTGCCGTTTGGAGGTGGTGCATGCCACTTTACAACATCGACTGCTGCGGCTCTTGAAACAGGCCACACCAGAACACAGAGACACACTTACCGCACTTCCTGTACACGGACATGTCCGAGACACCCCGTTCCCCTTGCCGGATAGGCACACCCCTCCACTGACCTGTGAACCCCAGACCAGCACATGCCAGTTGTGCATGTAGGAGGATGCGTGCGTAGCTACACATCCAGGCTCACTGCCAACGCTGAGGTGACAACACACTGTGATGTTGCAGGGCTCGTGCCTATCATGCTAAGACAATGACCACAGGGACACACTTACTAAGATGTGGGTTTGGGGGGCATTGGCGGTCCTGGAGTTGTTGAGATAAGTCTTCTGGCCCTCATGGGTATCCCTGTATCATGCTCATTGACTCTATGGCACCTGTGGGTGTTCTGGTGTGGCTCTTGGCTGTGTTCCCTTTCATGGTGCAGGTAGTTGTCCTGCCTAACACCAGAAGAAAGCAGGTGTAAAATCCCTGGTGCTAACGTGTCTTATCGCCGGAATTTGTTTCGCATTGCAATTGGTGTGAAAGTTGTGATGTGATTTTTTTCGTGTGCAGAACAATATACGAACTGAGCAGTGTATCTCGTCAAGATCCAGCACCTGACGCACTATTCCCAATCAATATAAATACAATGAGATTTCTTAATAGATTTTGTGTGTACACTGTAAGTGCAGCCAATACCTCAGTGCAATACAATACAGGATTTTAGTATTTAGAATAAATCGGAAAGGTGCACCTCGTGTCTTTTTGCACGGGAACAGCTACTCTCCATTTCATTATCAGCACTTTAACGGAAGTAAAGTTGAGATAAATCTAACACACTATTCAGAAGTTGGTGCAAACTGAAGATATCACCAGTATTCCAGCGATAAGTGCCCAAAAATTTAAAACCATGGTGGACTCCATCAAATAACAGTAATAAGAACAAGAAAGAGTCACACAGCAGTTAAGAGAACAACCAAAAACATTATTAATTTTTTTTTCAAACTTTATTTTTTATAATAATAAATATATAAACGATAAACTATTTTCAAACTTTATTTTTTTATTAACATAAATATAAACAATAAACTAATAAACAAAATGTAACAACAATAATACAAAACAACACTCCTGTGGGAACCACGGATGTCGACGACAGACCTGGAAAATCAGAAAGATTGTTAAAAAAAAAACAACATGGTATTCTCAACAAAATACCACAAGAAACAAATCACAGATATATAAAATATATACAGCTAACAAAATTTTATAAGTTTAACTTACAAAAACTGTAAATGTTGCCGCTTTAAAATATTTACCGAATCTGAGGATTTTTTTTTGCAGAAGGCACCACGCACACAACGTTTTTCTTCAGTGGTGAAGAAATTTTTAACTTTTTCCAAGGGGCAAACAAAGACCAATGCCACCTTCTTTATTCGCAAGATTTGCCAAAGAGTTCTGTTACGAGGGGATCCGAACAAAAAATACTCGTGCGGTACAGCAAGTATGATGAAACACCTAAGGACCCTTCATCCAAACAATCTTGCACGAGAAGAGTGCAAACAGATGAAAAACACTCCTGTTCTATATCTGTAAAAAAGAATCACACATAAATGTATATTAATAACTTTCAAATTTACACTATTCCATTACTGTACAAACACATTTTATATAAAAACTGACTAAGAAACTATAGCCCTGAACCACAAGTGTGACGATCATTAAAACACTACATGCATAGTGCATACTACTTTGAAGCAGTTCATGCCCTAAAGCCTACCTCACTAAAACTCTACATGCTAACTGACTAAGGGCCTCATGTAGGTAGCCAAATACCGGTCGGTAACGGCCGATTTTCGGTAATTATACCGTTACCGACCGGTATTTTGGCTTTTGGTATGTAGGGGGATCATTTTTGTATTCGGTAATTTACCGAATCGGTAAAATTACCGATTCGGTAAATTCCGAATACAAAAATGAGATGTAGGGGGAGTGTGTGGGTGTTTTCTGGAGTCGGTATTTACCACCAACTAATAGTTGGTGGTAAATGAAGAATGGATGTTGAAAAGCATTTTTAAGCGCTTAGAAGTGTGCAATGTGGCAGACATACATGCCCTTAGGGCATGTATGTGTGCCACATGTGCACACATGGCCGAATCAGGGGTGCAACAGGGTGTCAATGTGACACCCTGCCACCCTTGCATGTGTTCCCCCCATTACCGAATCGGTATTTACCGATTCGGTAATGAGGCATACCTTCCCATCAATGGGAAGGTATGCCTCATTACCGAATCGGTAAATACCGATTCGGTAATTACCGAATTATTCCGAATCGGTAAAATTTACCGACCAATTACCTACATATCATTTACCACTTCATAAATACCGAATCGGTAAGATTCGGTATTTATGAAGTGGTAAATGTGTCCCTACCTACATGAGGCCCTAAATGATTACAGTACTATAAGGAGACACACTGGGTGAGTGACAGGGTATTTGCTAGAAGAGTATGAATACTAACTAGGGAATTGAAGGTGTGAAACACAACTGTGTAGGTGATTAGAGGACTCCATCCATACTGCATAGGCATTTAAAGCAGTCCATGTGCTAAGGCCTGGCTCACTGCATGTCTACTTGAGTACTGACTGAATGATTAGAGTACAGCAAGGAGAGTGCCTAGGTGAATTTATAAGTGCTAGGCTTTTCGCACAGGGAATGGATTAGTACTTGGTACTGAATGGGTCACTAGAGGAGTGCAAAGGCAGTGACAAGTGCTGGACTGTATGGATACTGTCTAGGAAATTGAAAGTGTGAAAGACAAGTGTCTAGGTGGTTAGAAGACTGCATGCATAGTGCATAGGGGTTTGAAGCAGTCCATGTGCTAAGGCCTGGCTCAATGTATGAATACTTAGACACTGACTGAATGATTAGAGTACTGCAAAGATAGTATCTTGGTGAATGTATAAGTGTTTGAGTTTTAGCACAGTGAATGGATTAGTACATGGTGCTCAATGGGTCACTAGAGGACTGCAAAGGGAGTGACAGGGTATTTCGTAGAAGTGTATGGATACTGACTAGGGAAATGAAGGTGAGAAAGACAATTGTGTAGGTGGTTAGAGGACTGCATGCATAGTGGATAAGGGTTTGAAGCAGTCCATATACTAAGGCCTGGGTCACTGGATGAGTACTTGGGTACTGACTGAATGATTAGAGTACTGCAAGGAGAGTGCCTGGGTGAATTTATTAGGGTTTGGCGCAGTAAATGGATTAGTACATGATGCTGAATGGGTCACTAGAGGAGTGCAAGGGGAGTGACAGGGTGTTTGCTGGAAGTGAACGGATACTGACTGGGGAATTGAAGGTGTGAAAGACAAGTGTGTGGATGGTTAGAGGACTGCATGCATAGTGGATAGGGGTTTGAAGAAGTCCATGTGCTAAGACCTGGCTCAGTGCATGAATACTTAGGCAGTGACTGAATCATTAGAGTACTGGAAAGAGAGTGTCTTGGTGAATTTATAAGTGTTTGGCTTTTAGCACAGTGAATGAATTAGTACATGCTTTTGAATGGGTCTCTAGAAAACTGCAAAGGAAGTGACAGGATGTTTCTTGGAAGTGTATGGATACTGACTAGGGAATTGAAGGTGTAAAAGACAAGTGTATAGTATGTTAGAACACTACATGCATACTGCAGAGACATTTGAAGCAATCTATTTGGTACTTAGAAACTGACTAAATAATCAGACTACTTCTAGGACAGTGCTTAGGTAAAACTTTTACATTTTCAGTTCTGCCACAGTGAACAGAATAGTACATGGTACAGCACCTTAGTGTCAAACCCTGACTCATTTTATCAATGCATAAGCAAAGACTAGCTTCTAATGCTACTAAAACTTGACAACATGAGAGGTTTTAAATTAGTTATCTGTCAGCAAATACACGATGTTACCAAATGCTTCTCTCACAGTGGTTCTCAAATTCACACAGACTCACAGTGTGATTCTAGACAACAACCACTATACCTAGGAGTTTACCAAAAATCATTCACTACTGTGGAACTGGTAAGGGAACTGCACACAATCTACATATTTCACGGCTACACTTTAATGTCAATGCCTGACTAATATAATCAATGCATAAGCAAAGACTGGCTTCTAATGCTACTAAAACTTGACAACATGACAGGTTTTAAAACAGTTATCTGTCAGTAAATACATGATGTTACCAAATGCTTCTCTCACAATCCTTACCCAAATGCACACAGACTCACAGTGTGATTTTAGACAATCAACACTATCCTAGGACTTTACCAAAACTCATTCACTAGTCTGGAAGAGTTAATGGTACTGAACACAATCTACATATTTAAGTACAGCACATTGTCAAAGCATGACTCATTTAATCAACGCATAAGCAAAGACTGGATTCTAATGCTACTAAAACTTCATAACATGACAGGTTTTAAAAAAGTTATCTGTAAGCAAATACATGATATCACCAAATGCTTCTCTCACGCTGATCCCAAATACACACTAACTCACACTGTGATTCTAGACATGCACCACTATCCCTAGGAGTTTACCAAAACTCATTCACTACAGTGCAACTGGTAAGGGAACTGCACACAATCTACATATTTCAGGACTGCACTTTTCTGTCAAAGCCTGACTCATTTAATCAAATCATAAGCCATAACTGTCTTCTAATGCTACTAAAACTTCACAACATGACAAGTTAAAACAGTTATCTGTCAGCAAATACACGATGTTACCAAATGCTTCTCTCACAGTGGTTCCCAAATGCACACAGAATCACTGTGTGATTCTAGACGAACAGCACTATCCCTTGCACTATACCAAAACACATTTCTTCATCTAGAAGTAGTACTACATTTTAGTATAGAGACATAACATAACTCATTTCACAAAATTCATAAACAATGACTGGTTTCTAATTCTACCAAAATATAAAAACAGCACAGTTATCTGTCTACAAACATATGAAAAACACAAATGCTTATCACAGAATGGTTTCTACATGCACACACATTGTAGAGAAAAAAAGTACTCCCTACACTTTAGCAGGAGAAATACATTAGTCTGATTAAAACAAAATAGTCTACATACATCCCCTCACAATTAAATAACTCATCTTTCAAGTTCTTTTGTAGATTAAGAAGTATATCAATCACTCACTATATTTTCTTTTACAGAATCTCTGCACTGTGCACCTCTCAGCAAAAGCAAAGAATGGAAAAGTTTTCCTTTCATTTTCCACACATATACATGTAAACATCAAATCACAATCCTTTGCACATAAACTCAAAAACAACCACACATTTCTATTGGTTAAACATTTCAACCCTTTCCAACTGAAATACATTTCAACCCTTCCCCCAATCTGCCTTCTACCTGTTACCATAGAAACAGGTCATGGAACACTGCACTGAGCTCACAGGTCATAAGTTCAGCACACAATGTTCCTACACAAGACAGGAAGCGTGCTTGACTTTTCAACATATCAGCTTATCATATATAATATTCCTTACAATCTGTTTTTGTTAACCAATAACAATCATACCTTTAAAAAACAGAAATATACACCCTACCTTTCAGTGTAGAAAGTTGTCATATAACCAATGATTTCTTATCGTTTTTCAAAAAACGTTGCCGTGGATCCGCGCACCCACCGCGAGAGAATCCGTGCATCCAACGCGATAGGATACACGCACCGTGCGCGCATTTCCCTGTTTATTTATTTTTTTAAAGGGGGCCCCAGGTGGTCCTTCTGGGACCCCCTAAGCACCTCTAGAGGGTCAGAGTATTTCCACTCTGCCCCCTTTATATGTTTTACACACTTATTCCCCTTGCATCTTCAGCCTCGCTTCTACCGAGGAAGAAAATGGCCGCCAACAGTTCCTGGTTTCAAATGTAGAGAGACACTCGACAGCCAATTAGCATTCAGCGCGCGATCGTGAGGGTGCGCGCTCGGTTCGGGGAGGGTGCGCTTACGGTGGGGGTACGGTCCGCGGATCCTCCGCGGCCATAGATATCACTAACTATTTTACCCTAATTTTCTCAGGAACTACTGAACAGATTCACACCATATATGCAAAAGGCACGAGTCCGAACTGAGGACTACCTCTTTGCCAAATTTGGTGTCGTTCCGTTCAGCGGTTCGGGCTGTAGCTGCGACAACAGATCCTATGGGAAATTGCATGGGGAAAATGCGTTTTGGGACCCCCTTTTTTCTCGGCCCCCGCTTGACGGATCACCGCAAAACTTTCAGGGTAGGAGCGGAGCGCAGCTGGCCGAAAGTTTGGAAAATTTCGCGAGGATTCGTCAACCGGCGCCAACGTTATTCCAAATAGAATGTTGCGGATTTCCTATGGAAAATAGGTCCTAACTATAACTATCTACTGGCGCCCGCCAGTAGATAATATATATATATATATATATATATATAAATATATATATATATATATATATATATATATATACATATATATATTTCAAACAGTCTCCATTTTACCGGGGGCCCAACCCTGCAGGGCGGACTCGTTAAACAGGAACGGAGAATCCTGTCGATTTGGATTTCAGCCAGGAACGAAAATAGAGCCCAGCTCCGACTTCTAAATCAAATACAGACTTTTATTCGTCAGTGTCTGCAGCATTCCAAACAGCCACCCTTTTCCGTCAACCGGCGCCAACGTTATTCCAAATAGAATGTTGCGGATTTCCTATGGAAAATAGGTCCTAATTATAACTATCTACTGGCGACCGCCAGTAGATAATATATATATATATATATAGATATATATATATATATATATATGTGTGTGTGTGTGTGTGTGTGTGTGTGTGTGTGTGTGGTGACAAAAACAAGAACAGAGCAACACTCTGATCCTCAAGCCTGGCATCAACACTACACATATAGGCAACAGGCACACTGTTCATCATTAATACACCCACAGAGCAGCATGCTACCTGCCCGAAAAATAGCTTTAGCAACTCATCTGGGGTGAGAAGCGGTAAATAAATGCAATTACAGTACAACATAATGGAGTCTGCTCTTCTGCCCTAAGTCTATCATTAACCTCCCATCAAGCTTGTGTTCCCCCAGTGCAGAGTGGATGTAGAGCTCAGCCCTATTATACTCATTCACTCATTCAGTTGACAGCATTGTGTGCAGTGTCTGGTAGAAGATTGTTTTATCTGCTTGTGATATCCTTTAATTGCTTTTGAGGGTTTTAGGAACCGGGGGGCAGAGGGATATATCCCCTTTACCCCCAAATTTTTAAGTGGAAACAGTGGCAGGCAGAACATGTCTCCTTGTAGTGCTGTAACCTCAGGAGTAAACTCTGTGGGGGGGAGGGGGCTCTCTTTGTATTGTTACTGATTTAATTGTGGTCCTTGAAGTGTTCAGTCTTTCCTAAAATCTTGTTACTCAAGCCAGGCCAGCCAGCACACTACAGGTTGGTAGAAGATGCTAGTTTACGTTATGTTACTGCCGTGACAAAAAACAAAACATGTTTAGTAATGAATTAATTAGCAAAATCAAAGAATCTCAGAGCCCCGGAGAGATGGCTCCTTAGGTTACTAAGTTACTGTTCTTCAAGGAGATGCTTGCGAAGTGCATCATGGTTTCAGACAGACATGTTCTTTTCCTGTGTTTGAGCTTCTGCTTCTGCAGAATCATTCCAAACAGAACAGAATGCGTTTAATAGAATGACCACTTTCTGAAATGTATGTGTGTGTAGTGTCAGTTTGATTTAAGGTGTGGTAAGTGTATTTATTGAACTCCATACACTAATATTTATTGAATAATAAATGAATAACTGAACCCAAATCACTGACCTCAGCTGTTAAACGGAAGGGGAAATTATGTGATAATACAGTCGTTGTGCAGCGTCTAACCAGAATCCTGGGCTCCACGGCACATCGCTTTACTTTACTATGTACTATTTTCACCAAGTTTGGGAGCACATTAAGGTATTGGGCCCTACGGGGGGCAGCACAGACCACAGGCTAGCTTGTTGGTGTGAAAAAGGCCGCTTTATTGGAAACAGGTGCACCTTACATAAAGCATACCTTGGCCTGTGCTGTACAAAACTAATCCTCACCAAATATAGCCTTCCTATCTGGCCCCTCACCCCCTCCCCTAAAATTGTTTCCCCCCCTGCAACAATCATAACACAACTTACAATTCCTAACTTTCCTACCCTACCTAACTAGGTAACTTCTTATGTTCTACCCCACCATAACCATAACTCAGTATATGTCCCCCATGACCTAGGAAAAAACGCCCCCAAACCCTTGCGCACCACACCAGCACCTGTTCCAGCGACAACCCCAAACAAAGCATCCCTCCCGATGCACCTGTCCCCAAGAAAACCACCCCGACTGCCAAGCCAGAAACGACACCCCCACCCCCAAAAAAGGGGTGGGCGCCCACCAACTCTTAGGGAGGGAGGGCGGGACAAAGGTCGCGCCAACCACCCAGCCGGCCGTTGTGTCACGATCCACCGAAATGGTGGGTCGCCACACAAAATGGCCAGCTATATAGCCCACCAGCCCAAAAGGAGCCCAACCAGAGCCCAACCAGCCCAAATAGCTCAAATCTCGCCAACCCGCCCCGTGCTCCGGCTGCCCCCCAGGCCCAAAACCCCCCGGGGGGCGAGCCTCCCGCTGGTCGGCCACCCCCCAAAGCCCTATTGGGCCCTACGGGGCGCAGCACAGACCACAGGCTAGCTTGTTGGTGTGAAAAATGCCGCTTTATTGGAAACAGGTGCACCTTACATAAAACATACCTTGGCCTGTGCCGTACAAAATGAATCCTCACTAAATATAGCCTTCCAATCTGGCCCCCACCCCCTCCCCTAAAATTGTTTCCCCCCCTGCAACAATCATAACACAACTTACAATTCCTAACTTTCCTACCCTACCTAACTAGGTAACTTCTTATGTTCTACCCCACCGTAACCATAACTCAGTATATGTCCCCCATGACCTAGGAAAAAAAGCCACTCAAAAGTCGGAACTGCCGGCTTTCGACCCCCCCTTTAGGCCTCCTGACGCCTCGGGTACCTGCACACACCCATTGCCCTGTCCAATGCCTCCTTCATCTGAATAATATATAGCTCCATGCCATACCGAGACAAATGCACCCCGTCTTCTCTAAAAAAATACACTGCCGCATAGCGTAATTCCGGGTGTTCCATCCTACCTATCCCCTCCCTGTCACAAAAAACCCGCATGTCCCTATTAATCTTCCGGCGCGCCCTTTCTAAGGCCGCCGGGCTCGCAGCCCCCCTCCAAATTCTCAGCGGAATGAATTCCGACCAAATTACGTAGCAACCTGACCACTATGTCCGAATCTCCAGCAGATCCCTTTTCATCTGCTTCAACAGCGCCAGGCCTTTGCACTGCACCAAATCATTCTCCCCTAAATGTATGACGAAAACATCATGACACACTCCCCCCTTTACAGCCCTGTTCAGTACCGGAAAAAGCTCATGCCATCTCATACCCCCTTGCCCCTGCCACTGACATCGAAACAACCTAGGATCCAACTCTAAATTCAGGTTCCTGCTCTTGTCCCATTCATATCGCTCCGCTCGCTTGACGAAAGAGTGGCCCAGGATGAGGATGGACAACCCGGCCACATCCGTCCCGCCACCGCACCTGGAAAGAGACACATGTCAGCACAAAGGAAGTACTCCGCCTACTTTTCCCCCCCTCTGAAGCCTGCGACCGAACGTATGTCTGGTAACAGTCCGACTTCCACCTCCCCAAATGCATAATGTCCTCCCTCCCCCACCCCTGTCGAGCCGCATCCGTTGCCGCCCCGATCCGAAAAGAATGCGTCCCGAAATTTTTTGGCTCCTCCCCCATGCCGAGCAGGGCGTGCCGCAGGACCCACAGCAGCTGGGCCGCCATCACCTGTTCCCCCGTGACCCGGCGAAATATTTCACCCTCCACTGACCGCAACCGGGATGCCAACCACCCCCCCCACACCACCGGGCAGATGTCCTGCTCCAACGTGGGCCCCAGAAACACCCAGGTCCCCTCACCCCGCTGATCTGCCTTTGAGCGCTGCAATCGAACCGCCACCTCCCCGGCCCGCAACTCCACAGCCTCCCAGCACACCCCTGGCTTCCCCCTCTGCCCCACCAGCTCGGACACCCTGAAAGCCCCAAAATACATCCACGACATAAGAGTGGAAAACAACAGAATCTCTTCCCGATTATGGCAGAAACCAGGCAGGCGCTGTAGCACACCCCTTAGCATGCGCCCTGTGATAGGACGACGCTGACGAGCCGTGGCCCCTCGTTCTCGCACCCAGCCCTCCAGTAAGCGTGCGCCCAACTCCCCCGCTGACGGCACATAGCCCCACCACAACTTCCCCATGAACGCTATGGCCGACAACTTTCCCGCAATCGTCGCCTACGACATACCCCTGTCCATCAATGTCAACATGAACTGCACAACCTGCTCACACCGAACCCCCCGATTACCCTGCCACCCAGCCCCACTGTCCACGAACTCCCACCACGCCTGCTCATATGCCCTCCACGTTGACCTGGCCACCGACCCTCTTACCAGTTGTACGACCCTTTCTCTCCTACCGACCACATCCCCGCTGGCACTGGCGTCTTGCATTCGTCCGCCTCCGTGGCTAGCCCATGGAACCTCTGCGACTGTGAACGAGACAAAGCATCCGCAATGTCATTGTCCACCCCCGGCACATGCCGTGCTTGAAACAAGATATCATGCTCCAAACAACGCAGCACCAACACCCGCAACAACTTGAGCACCTGCAGAGCTCTAGTGGACTGCCGATTGACGACATGTACCACTGACATATTGTCCACCTTGAAGATCACCCGTTTGTGCACCAGCTCCCGCGCCCACACCGTCACTGCCACCACCAACGGGAACAATTCCAAAAACGCGATGCTCCTCCCTCCGCCCCACCAATGCGGTGGCCATTCCTCCGCGCACCACCTCCCCTGCCAAAAAAGACCGAAACCACCCACTCCCACCGCATCCGACGAGATGGTGACATCCCACTCCCAGTCCTCTGGGGGCGCCATCGGGATCCCATTAAAATGCGCCAGAAATGCCCGCCACATACGCAGGTCCTCTTTCGTGCCGCTGACAATCGCATATGATGATGCGGCAATACACCTCCCGCCAGGGCCCGCCCCAACCGTCTACAAAACGTACGCCCTGCCCGCACCACCCGGCAAGCGAAATTCAAATGTCCCAAAAGAACCTGCACCTCCTGCACCGTCACCTTCCGCTGTCCCAGCATGTCATCCACCAAACCCAGCATGCGCAACTTTTTCTCCTCCGGTAACCGAGCCTCCATGGCCACCGAGTCTAGTTCAATGCCCAAAAATGACAGCACCGTGCTGGGACCTGGTGTCTTCTCTGGCGCCAGTGTGTCATCGTCGCCTTCCCCGTGTGCCATGAAAATGCCCACTGTAAGAAGGTACTGAAGCGCTCAAACAAAGCACAAGAAATCGAACACCCCATTGGCAGCGCTTTGTCAACAAAAATGGCACCACCGAACTGTATACCCAACAGTTGATAATCATCCGGGTGGACGGGCAACAACCGAAATGCCGACTTGATATCGCACTTTGCCATGAGTGCGCCGGGCCCCACCGCCGTCACCAAACGCTGCGCCACGTCCACTGATGCGTACGATACTGACGACAATTCCGCCGCAATGTAATCGTTGATCGACGCCCCCTCCGGCCTGGTTCAGGCGAAACTGTCCCGGCTCCTTCTTTGGCACCACTCTGATGGGCGAGATTATCAGATCCCGGATCGGCGCCTCACCAAACGGCCCCACCATCCGCCCCTCCCGTACCTCCCTGTCCAATTTCTCCCGGACCACCGACGTATGCGCCGCCATCGATTTCAAAACCCTCTCGGAAACCCCGCCATATCAGCCCCGCGTCCTCGGTCCGTGGATAAGATGCCAGCAGGGGTTCCAACCGGTCCTGTCTAACCGGCATACGAGCCCTTTCCCACAGTCCCTTGTCCCCCCCGGCCTCCCCGACTGCTCGCCTGCTGTCCCCCCGGAGCGGGCTGCTGCCCTTGGTTACCTCCCATCCCCCAGCATTGCACCACCGGGTGAAGTTTCCTGCATTTGGAGCATTCATGCCTGAATTTGCAATATTGCTGCGTACAAAGACCTTTGTTAAAGTCCCAGCATGCCCCCACCGGGGGGCCCCCCGGTACTGTCGCCTTGCCCCACCCCCCCACGGGTGGGGCGGCTGGGAAAGGGGCGGGGCGCAAGTGGCAACCCGCTCGCCGTATAGATTGTCTTGCCAAACTTCGCCCCCCCCATGGTCTGTTGGTACAGATCCGAATCGATTTCCCCCCATTTCGCCTCCGGATCCCAAGCCAAACGCGCCCGAAACTATAATGCGACCACGCGTAACCCCCATAGGTAACCTGTGCCCTCCGGACTACATCCATGTACTTAAAAAGGGCGACGGACCGTTCCGGATATTTTTCGCAGTAAACACTGGCGAAAATCAAAAACCCAGCGGACCAATTCTCTATATTCAGGGGCACCCTCGGACGCTTGGCTAGCTCCTGTTCCTCCTCTTTGGACCCCTCCTTCGCCATCAGTTCCCTATGCAGGAGCTTCAGAATGTCCACGTAGTCCCCTTTCCAGATCTTTTCCTTAGTGGCCAATGACAAATGCGCCCCCAAAGGTTTTGTAATGCCCATATTTGACAGCTTACGCACCGGCAGCTCATGGCTCTCTTTTCCCTCCTTGCCGCCCTTCCCCTTCTCCCCATCCTTGTCCGGAGCCGTGGAGCCCCCCGCTGAACCCGCGCCGTCCGGTCCCACCCCCGTGTTGCACACGTACGTGCCCTTACTCAGACGCACCTCCCCTCCCCCCTCCCGCCTCTGTGCCAATCGAGACTGTGCGCATGTCCCCCCTTGAACCCCTTCCTGCCCCGTTCTCTGCCTTACCTGGCATCAAGGTCGGCGTCCGAACCAGATCCCGCCGCCTCACCAGTGGAACAGGGGGGGCCGTCACTCTCGCTGCTTTGCTCCGACGGGGCGCCTCCTGTAAGGTACTAGACAAGGCATTACTCCGCTACCCTCCCCCCCGCTCACGGATTTCCCCCCCCTCTTCACTCTCCTCCTCATAATCCAGTGAGACTCTCCCATCCTCGTAATCTAACCCGGGGTCCTGCCACAGGCCGCCCTCCGCGGGCTCCAGCCTGCTCAAACCAGCCCGCTCCCTACACGTGTGTAGCAGCTCACTAAGATCCACACTCTCCCTCCGCCGCTTGGTATGCCGCTCTTCGGGGTCCCGATCTAAGCGGACGGACCGCTGCCCCCGTCCCCCAGTGGCCGCATCTACCTGTTGGGGTGGGGCTGGCGGGGACTTACCGCCCCGCCTTTCTCTTGCCACCGCTGCCAGGTCACTCGCTGGAGCGCGACCGCCCGCATAAGGCAGAGCCGGCCCATCCCCTCGGCGGATTGGAGCCGCATGCAGCTCTCCCGAGCACCTCGCCAGCCTGTCCTGTGGAAACAAATAGGTGGATCCAACATGCCGGGGTTCAGGCAGGCAACTAGAGGCAAATTTCGGGGGGGGCTGAAAAAATTTCGGGGGGGGCTAAGTCTTTCAGCCATAGGCAGAGCGGCTGTAAAAAGGGGTGAAAATACAACAAAAGCCTCATTAACGAGTAAATAGTCTTTTAAAGACCTGTTAAGTACTCGGGTCCGGCTGCAATTAGACGGACGCCAGCCCGCGAGGCTGTCTCAGCCGGGCTGACACACATGACGGGGGGGCTGAAGCCCGGTGAGCCCAATGGGTGTTGCGCGCCTGCCGGGGTTAAACTGGCCCACCCTCCCCCATCCCCCCACGCTCCCCCGCCCCTCCCGACCCATGATGAATGACCCCCTGCCGCGCAGGAGACGACCGCCATGCCCCCACGTCCCACCCCCCGCCCGCAGCATCCCCCCCGCCCCCACCCTCCCACACCCTCCTCCCCTTCACTCCACTCCAGAGAATCCAATTCCCGCCGTACTGCCCCACCCCCACAGGCCGCACCCAACCCCACCACCCCACCCCCGGCCCCCGCCGGTACCCCCCAGGCCACTCCCCCACGCGCCCCCCCGCTCCTCTCCTACCGTTGCCTCGCCGGACCTCCCACACGACCCCTTCGGGACCACCACCCCTGCCGCTCCCCACCCCCCACCCTTCTACCACCGCTACCAGACCCCCCGGCACCCCCCGTCCTGCTGCCCCCCGAGCTCCACGGCCTCTCCGCCTGCGCACCCCCCCCCCCCGCTGGCCGCCGGGCGCCCCCCTCCCCCTCCTCTGAGCTCTCTATCAATAATGGTGATGACCCACCCCCACTCCCCACTGCTGTCACTCCCCCCTCCCCCCCCATTCGCAAGCCTTCATCCCGGGCACCCTCTCCCCCTGCTGGCACCACCTCTCCTGCCAGCGCCTTCCCCCCACGCACACGGTGAACCTCACCCCCACCCCCAACAAACTGCAGCACGGGCCGCTGTGCCCCGCCCCGCCGCCCCCCGCTTCCTACGTGCCGGTGCCGCCCCCACGCGGCCACGCCCCCCCGCCGTCACCCGCTGCCTGGCGCGCGGCGGAGCACACGCGATGATCGCCGCCGCGACTCCGCTCGCCGCGCGCCCCTGGGGCCTCACCTTTGCGTCGGGCCACAACAAATCAGTGCGGCCCGCTTCAGCAAGGAGGCGGAGGGCCTCCACCACCCTCGGGTCGTCCTGACGCGCCATACCGCTGTACCGCCGACTCCACCGGTCACTCTGCCTCCGTAGCCTCCGCATGCCGCTCGCAGGACAATCGCCCCAGAAAGCGCCAACCGCAAACCGCCTATTCCCAACCACGCTCTCGCCAAAGCTCGCGACAAAGCTCGCGCCAACCACCCAGCCGGACGTTGTGTCACGATCCACCGAAATGGTGGGTCGCCACACAAAATGGCCGGCTATATAGCCCACCAGCCCAAAAGGAGCCCAACCAGAGCCCATCCAGCCCAAATATCCCAAATCTCGCCAACCCGCCCCCCCCGTGCTCCGGCTGCGCCCCACCCCGCCCAAAACCCCTCCGGGGGGCGAGCCTCCCGCTGATCGGCCGCCCCCCCAAAGCCCTATTTCAATATAGGATATACGCTATATAAAAACGTCCCTTTATATATGGTAAATCTAAAATAATCTTACTTTAAATGTAACGACAACGTAGGATATATTAATAGACATGATAAACAGACACTTTTAGTAACTTGTGACAACATCGCCAGCGCATTGGGGTGGTTTTGGATTTTTCAAGTTTAGAAGAATTACTTTCAATAAATGTCGCTCAATTCGGTGATATAATCGTATGTATTTGATAAATGAGAAATGTTGAAAATACATTTGTTTCATTTGAAAGTCTGTATCGTGTTTTTTCGAGACATTGTTGCCTTATTTTCGTATTTCATTGTTCAGCTCTTTCTTTGCATTCAGTCAATCGGCTCCCCAAAGCCTCACCATGTCCCCCTAGAAGTGTAGAGCCTCCCGCGCCCTCGGTTTCTAACAGAATTGACTTCTTCAGACTGGAAGAGTGTCTAATAGTGTGTCATTGTGTGTGCCTGTATGTGAAAGGTGTGTCTGCATGTGTGGGTCAGTGTTCCTGTGCTGTGCGTGCACGCTGCAGCTGCTCATGAGTTTATCAAAAGTACATTCCGCGCATGTAGATTCCTCCGGAGGGGCTGCTCCTAAAATTGCGTCGCTTTTTTGTCCGAGCTAGCAGCGGGATGCTAACAGCAGGTGATAAGGAATACCTTAAGGGTAGAACTGGCAATCCTCGTAGAACAATACGGCCCCGCCTGCACCGGTGAGATGGCGTCACTGGTGCCTATTATCAGTGACTCAGCACTATTGGTGGATGATTTATTTCCGGTCCGCGAGTCAGTGCAAAGACCATTTTGCTGAATCGGCTCCCCTTCCCTGATACCCACCTCTTCCTGCCGCTGCAGAAACGCCTGAAGCCCTTTGTGTTGTAAGACCAGCTTCCGTGTAGTATGTCTGCTGACACTGGTAGCTAGAATCATCTAACTAAAAGTTATTTATTTGATCAAACATTCTCAGGGCCCCTCCCTCACGCACTTGTTAATACAACGTGGCAACACAATATGCTAGGCTAGGCATTGACGCCCTGAGCCCAGTGGCATTCACTTCAAGGGTTGCTTTGAAAGACCATTCTTCGATGGGTGTGTTCACAAAGTGTTTCCTGGTTTATTGCGTAATTAATTGCCTACAGATGTCCGGCAACTTGAATGAAAGTTCCCATCAGCCTAGCCTGCATGGGCTGACATAATACATTTCACGTGGCTAGTGTTAAATCGAATGTTATGCAAACACGCTCAGATTCAGTGTTTAAGTATGTGATCACAAGCCCCATCTATTAACAAAAGAAAACTGCGTATCGCAGAGATGGACGACAAGGGTGTCACCTCGGACCAGACGCGCAACGCCCATTGGGCTGAGAGGGCTTTAGAGGTGGCCTGGGCTGGGCTGCCAGCTTGACCTGGCCAGTCAGTCACTGTAAAGCGTGCTGCTGCCCCAAAAGCATGTTTACAGCGGGACAGTTATTTTTTGTCTTTTTTTCACCATGAAAGGTTTCCAGTGTCGGCTCCTCCGCTAAGGCAGAGGAGGGCCCCTCTGCCTTTTAGCAATGAAATAAAGGAAAAATAAAATGATAACTCCATATTACTATCAATTTATTTATTCCTGGTCCAGCAGCTTTGCAGAGGGGTGGGCTGGGCTGCTTCGATAATAGATGAGCAGGAGGAGGAGTGGTTTGCCCACTCCAAGTGCCCATGAATGTTTGGCCGGCCATCTGGGTGGAGAACATGCCCAGGCTCCCATTCCCTGGCTGAGCGCCAAACCACGGTGCTCAGACCAATCACAACGCTGCATTGCAGTGTTAGCGCTGTGATTGGTCAGTGGAGCCTGGGTGCTTCTATCCAAAGGTCAACTCCATTTTGTCTTCCATGGCGTCTTCCTTCTCTTTGTCATCTGAGGAGGTGACCCTTTCGGATCTAGTTGAGAAGAAGATTGAAGCTGCCATAAAGAGAGGTTATGAAGCCTCTAATTTTGGTATAAGGGCCAGTCTTCAGCCTCTGCATTGCAGGTCTCATTAAGGACTTTAAGCATTTGTTTGATTGCCTTCAAGACCAAGGGAGTCCTACGCCTTTCCTGGCTCATATGGAGGTGTTGACTCAGTTCTTTTCTGATACCACTTTCGATATCCTCTGGGTCTTTTCCTCCTCTTCAGGGGCTGTTGTGGCAGGGTGCAGGTCCCTGTGGACAAATCCTTGGTGTCTGGAAGCGGCACGGAAGTCGTTGATTCATAAATTTGAACACTGTTTCAGAGGTCAGCTGAGGAGAGGAAAATTCTAAAACCTTTTTAATTAGTCCAGGTGAAGAAGTCTTTCTTTCGCAAACAGAATTTCAAGAATACATTGGGGTTTTCACATCCTTTTCATGGCAGACTCATGGTTGGGGAGCCGCTTTCATCAATAATTCCCGACACCAGAATGAACAGCTCAGGGAGCTAGTCAAAAGTGACTCTCACTGGGTCAGTGGCTTCAGCTTTTTGAACCAGTGGGTTCTTTCAATCATCAACAAAGCTTATCGGATTCCTTTTGTGGGACTTCCTCCAGTGGGTCAGTTTCGTGCTACTTAATTGTCAAGAAAGCTTCAGAAACAAGATGCAATGTTGTCAGGAGAGGAGAAACTTTTCATCAAGAAGGTGATTGTCTGAGTGCTGTCTGCAGAAGAGGGTCTGGAGTTTTACTACATTCTTTTCATTGTTTGCAAGCCAGATGGTTCCTTCCGGCCAATCCTGGATTAAAAAAATGCAAACAAGTAAGGTCGGGCCATTCCCCATGAACACCTTGCAGTTCATCATTCCTCTGATCCAGAAGGGCGTTTTTCTGGCAACCCTGGATTTAAAGGATGCATATTTCCACATTCCGATCCATGCAGCAAGCCAGAGGTTTCTAAGCTTTGCTGTGAACAGTGTTCATTTCCAATTTCAAGTGTTGCCCTTAGGTCTGTCAACTGCTTCACGTACCTTCACCAAGGTATTGGCTCCGTCTGTGGGTGTTTTACAGCTTCCGGGGCTCTCAATATTTCTATACCTTGACGATTGTTTAATTTGTGCTTCCTCTCTTCTTGATATAAAAGGGGGTGGTGATGGACGGAGCATCAGAACCAATCAAACACTTACACCCAGTCAACAGATCTGGGTTTGATCCATCACCGTTCTTTAACCCACTCTGCCACCCCAGTTCAGACATGGCCATATGCAAATCAGTCTGACCCTGTGCCTCATGGGAACAGTCCAGCCCGAACTGCCAAGCCATGCCTTCCCTGGACCGGAAACAAGCTTCCTAGGACCGGTTTCTGGCATTTCAGCCGTCTTCAGCCAGGCTTGCTTGAATCCAGTGGCAAAGTGAGCAAGGGACTCACGTCTGAGCATACCCTGCCAACTTATGGCGAACAAAGCGGTACAAAAGGGGGTGGTGATGGACGGAACATCAGAACCAATCAACCACTCACACCCAGTCAACAGATCTGGGTTTGATCCATCACCGTTCTTTAACCCACTCTGCCACCCCAGTTCAGACATGGCCATATGCAAATCAGTCTGACCCTGTGCCTCATGGGAACAGTCCAGCCCGAACTGCCAAGCCATGCCTTCCCTGGACCGGAAACAAGCTTCCTAGGACCGGTTTCTGGCATTTCAGCCGTCTTCAGCCAGGCTTGCTTGAATCCAGTGGCAAAGTGAGCAAGGGACTCACGTCTGAGCATACCCTGCCAACTTATGGCGAACAAAGCAGTACAAAAGGGGGTGGTGATGGACGGAGCATCAGAACCAATCAAACACTCACACCCAGTCAATAGATCTGGGTTTGATCCATCACCGTTCTTTAACCCACTCTGCCACCCCAGTTCAGACATGGCCATATGCAAATCAGTCTGACCCTGTGCCTCATGGGAACAGTCCAGCCCAAACTGCCAAGCCATGCCTTCCCTGGACCGGAAACAAGCTTCCTAGGACCGGTTTCTGGCATTTCAGCCGTCTTCAGCCAGGGTTGCTTGAATCCAGTGGCAAAGTGAGCAAGGGACTCACGTCTGAGCATACCCTGCCAACTTATGGCGAACAAAGCGGTACAAAAGGGGGTGGTGATGGATGGAGCATCGGAACCAATCAAACACTCACACCCAGTCAACGGATCTGGGTTTGATCCATCACCGTTCTTTAACCCACTCTGCCACCCCAGTTCAGACATGGCCATATGCAAATCAGTCTGACCCTGTGCCTCATGGGAACAGTCAAGCCCGAACTGCCAAGCCATGCCTTCCCTGGACCGGAAACAAGCTTCCTAGGACCGGTTTCTGGCATTTCAGCCGTCTTCAGCCAGGCTTGCTTGAATCCAGTGGCAAAGTGAGCAAAGGACTCATGTCTGAGCATACCCTGCCAACTTATGGCGAACAAAGCGGTACAAAAGGGGGTAGTGATGGACGGAGCATCGGATCCAATCAAACACTCACACCCAGTCAACAGATCTGGGTTTGATCCATCACCGTTCTTTAACCCACTCTGCCACCCCAGTTCAGACATGGTCATATGCAAATCAGTCTGAACCTGTGCCTCATGGGAACAGTCCAGCCCAAACTGCCAAGCCAAGCCATGCCTTCCCTGGACCGGAAACAAGCTTCCTAGGACCGGTTTCTGGCATTTCAGCCGTCTTCAGCCAGGCTTGCTTGAATCCAGTGGCAAAGTGAGCAAGGGACTTACGTCTGAGCATACCCTGCCAACTTATGGCGAACAAAGCGGTACAAAAGGGGGTGGTGATGGACGGAGCATCAGAACCAATCAAACACTCACACCCAGTCAACAGATCTGGGTTTGATCCATCACCGTTCTTTAACCCACTCTGCCACCCCAGTTCAGACATGGCCATATGCAAATCAGTCTGACCCTGTGCCTCATGGGAACAGTCCAGCCCGAACTGCCAAGCCATGCCTTCTCTGGACCGGAAACAAGCTTCCTAGGACCGGTTTCTGGCATTTCAGCCGCCTTCAGCCAGGCTTGCTTGAATCCAGTGGCAAAGTGAGCAAGGGACTCACGTCTGAGCATACCCTGCCAACTAATGGCGAACAAAGCGGTACAAAAGGGGGTGGTGATGGACGGAGCATCAGAACCAATCAAACACTAACACCCAGTCAACATATCTGGGTTTGATCCATCACCGTTCTTTAACCCACTCTGCCACCCCAGTTCAAACATGGCCATATGCAAACCAGTCTGACCCTGTGCCTCATGGGAACAGTCCAGCCCGAACTACCAAGCCATGCCTTCCCTAGACCGGAAACAAGCTTCCTAGGACCGGTTTCTGGCATTTCAGCCGTCTTCAGCTAGGCTTGCTTGAATCCAGTGGCAAAGTGAGCAAGGGACTCACGTCTGAGCATACCCTGCCAACTTATGGCGAACAAAGCGGTACAAAAGGGGGTGGTGATGGACGGAGAATCAGAACCAATCAAACACTCACACCCAGTCAACAGATCTGGGTTTGATCCATCACCGTTCTTTAACCCACTCTGCCACCCCAGTTCAGACATGGCCATATGCAAATCAGTCTGACCCTGTGCCTCATGGGAACAGTCCAGCCGGAACTGCCAAGCCATGCCTTCCCTGGACCGGAAACAATCTTCCTTGGACCGGTTTCTGGCATTTCAGCCGTCTTCAGCCAGGCTTGCTTGAATCCAGTGGCAAAGTGAGCAAGGGACTCACGTCTGAGCATACCCTGCCAACTTATGGCGAACAAAGCGGTACAAAAGGGGGTGGTGATGGACGGAGCATTAGAACCATCAAACACTCACACCCAGTCAACAGATCTGGGTTTGATCCATCACCGTTCTTTAACCCACTCTGCCACCCCAGTTCAGACATGGCCATATGTAAATCAGTCTGACCCTGTGCCTCATGGGAACAGTCCAGCCCGATCTGCCAAGTTCTAGATGTATGCATTTTGCGTTCACTTTTTCTTAGTTTTAAATAGTGTGTATCTTCTTTCTAAGAGTTGCTTTCTATGTCAATGGCATAATATAAATGTGCAAAGTAAATGCAGTTGTGGGTCCCAGGCTCACTGTGCCACTGGAATCAAGCTATCCTGGCTGACGAGGGCTGAAAACCCGAAACCAGTCCTAGGATGCTTGTTTCCTGTCCAAGGAGGACCTGGCTTGGCAGTTCGGGCTGGACTGTTCCCATGAGGCACAGGGTCAAGGCCGATTTGCATATGGCTGGGTCTAAACTGGTGTGTCATGGTGAGCAAAGGAATGATGGATTTAACCCAGATCTCTTGACTGGGGGTGAATGTTTTGATTTGTTCAGTATTCCGTCCATCAATTGTGTGTCTTTTGCTTTCTCACCAGATTGAAAAAGGCTGCTGTGCCAGCCAATACGCGTCTCTTTTGTTTGCCGGGTCGGAGGAGACCATATGGTATAAACAATGCCTATACCCAGAATTCCTGTGTTTGCCTGTTGTATATATATATATTTATATAAAAATAATATGTGTGTGGAAAGAAGCCAAGAACTCTGGGAAGTTCCCAAGTTTAGGTGGAGAGCAGCAGAACATCCTACAACACCAGCAACACTCTGAATTTCCTCACCTCAAATGTTTGCTTTTCTAGCTATATATATATATATTCACTGAAAAAACCAGAGGTTTCAGGGGCGTTATAGTTAGCTGGACATTTCCCTCGTACAAAACCCTAGAAATTCCCCCGTTATAGTTAGTTCAGCTAACTATAATTCGCGCCTCCGCAATGCACTGCTAATGATGTCACATATTACATCACTCATGACATGGTCACACTTCCTGACTCAGAGTGTTGGCAGCCAATTAGCATTCAGCTCAAGCTCGGGAGGGTTCGGGGAGGGTGCGGGGAGGGTGTGCGCGGATCCTCCGAGGCCATAGATATATATGTACATTTAAGTCTAATTTTCTCAAGAACTACTGAACGGATTTATACCATTTAAGCAACAGGCACAAGTCTGAACTGGGGACTACCTCTTTGCAAAACTTGACGTAAATCCGTTCAGCAGTTCGGGCTGTAGCTGCGTCAACAGGTCCTATGGGAAAATGCATGGGGAAAACGTGTTTTGGGACCCCCCTTTTTTCTCAGCCCCCGCTTGACAAATCACCGTGAAATTTTCAGGATAGGAGCGGACTGGAGCTGGCCAAAAGTTTGGCAAATTTCGCGAAGATTCGTCAATCGGCGCCAAAGTTATTCCAAATAGAATGTTGCGGATTTCCTATGGAAAATAGGTCCTAACTATAACTACCTACTGGCGACTGCACATATATATGTGTGGAAAGAAGCCGAGAACTCTGGGAAGTTCCCAAGTTTAGGTGGAGAGCAGCTACTGTGTACAACACCCTACAACATCAGTGATGTCATTGTTGACATCACTAATGGCATCTCACATAACATCATTAAGTTACTGAGAATACACATGTGGATCCCTAGCACGGAAATAGCATTAGACTTAGAGGAAATTTTAACTCTGCATGTTGAAAGTTGTATGGTACACCATTTATAAATCACTAAAGTGTAGGATGGAAGCAGTGCTATAAGTTGAATATGGTACAGACTGAGCACCCCTGATGTGGGTTGTTTAGTCATTACTGAAAGTAGGTTGTGATTTAATGCCAAAGCCTCTTCCGAATAATCTGTGAGAAAGGAAAAGCTGCTATTGACAAAACATTTTTCACCAGTGGATATTTGACTACGTGCACATGTTAAATAGCAGCAATAAAGTGATATAGACAAATTCTACGTAACAAGTATGTTTATAAGGTGTAGATGTGTATTTCCATAACTTTGCAGAAGATTGTGATGCATTGTTGATTGCAGAATAATATACAATATAGAAGCGCCCCATTTAGATGTGGCTTATCTCACACGGGTGTTGTAAGCATGGCCCTATCCCAGGTGGTGTGTATTGAATTTTACTATACTACATAGGGTTGTTCATAGAGCCTCACAGAAGGTGTTTATACAGTGGAAAATCTTTAACTTTCAGCATCTTCCCATAAAACTATGGGTCGTGAAGTCTTTCAGTGTGTAATCCTGCTAAAATGAATAACAAATTGTTTACAGGTGTAGCCTGTTGAATTACCACACGTCCATAAACCTTAAAGGACAGTGTCACAATGACTCTATGATGTCATCAGTGATGTAACCAACTATGTCATCAGTGATGTCAATTAACACATTGTGATCGATGTGATATGTAAGGTCATAAGCAGTGCATGGCGAGGCTGCACCTTATAGTTAAACTATAATCGTAACTACCAGTGTTTTTTCAGCTTTTAAACCTTAAGTTTGTGTGACTTTGTCACCTAGCTAGAAAGTCACTTTAACATTTTTTTATTTCATTTCTGCAGGGCTTTTTTACATTACTTAAGGTCTTCTTTCCATACCTAACTATAATGTCACTTTAACCTTTGGATTTGTCTGATGAATTACTGAAGTTTTTAATCATAAGGTGAGATCGTATTACCGTATCTAAATATAACATTACATTAACCTCTGTTTTTTCAGTGAATTTCATTTTTTTTAAATCATATTCACCAAACTACCTCACTGAGCACAGATTGTGGATCCGCACAGTGGTGGGTAGACTTCAAGGGCTTGGTCTCTGGCCAGATCCTGCGCCCAAACCCTCCACCGTGGGCCAAACCCCCACTTCGCCCTTCCTTCAGGCATGCACAGTGTGGGGTTGGCTACAGGGCCTGGCCTCAGCAGGCAGCCAACCCCTCTGCTTCATGCAGCCTTCAGCCATGCACAGTTGGGTGCAGGGCTCAGGCGAGCCCAACACCAAACCCCCCCAAGGAAGCCAATCCTCCCACTGACCCCCACTTCATAAGTATACTTATTATTTTTTGGATACGCACAGCGTGGCCCAACCCCCTGCAGATGCACAACCCCCGCACACCTCACCCCATAAGTATAAATAATACTTTTTGACCATGTGCAGCTTGGGGTTGGCTAGAGAGCTTGGCCTGATTCTAGGCCTTGTGCTAGCTCTCCACGGGTGGCCAACCCCCACTAATCATGGCCTTTGGTCCTGTGCAGCACGGGGTTGGCCTCATATCCTGGCCCAAAGCCCTGTGGGTGGCTAACCCCCAGTGTGCACAGCTGTGCACAGCGGGGCTTGGGTGCGGGTGTGGACTACGGCCAGGCCCTGTACTCAACACCCGTTGGGACAACCCATTCCCCGCGCACTCGCATCCCACTAGTACATTTATTATGCCTCCTAAAAATGAATAAATGTAACATAAAAATATTTTAAACAACATCACTTACCTAGCCCAATCATCTCGATGCCTAGCAGGTCCTCTTCCCTGTGGATAATGTCAGCTCAGCGGTGCATCGCCTGTCACTGGGTCTGGGAGACACTGGTGTTGCCACACATGGTGTGACACATCCTCCCCACTGCAGCTTCCACTCCTTGAGTCTGTACACTTTACCTGACCTGCTCCCTTATGCTAGCATGACAGGGAGGTGGTGCTGCACAAAAAATATGATCAAGGTTTTGGTGTGATATTTCTTTTAAAGTAGTTGGATTGCTAGCTTTTGATACCCTGATTAAGATGAAACTAGTCTCCTAATAATCCCCTCTTATTCAACTACACTCCGACAAGCAACTCTTTCTTTCCACTTACAGTTTTAGTGCCATTCTTCAATTGGCCCTCGTTGATATATGTGTGTATGTATATATATATTCACTGAAAAAACCATAGGTTTCACACATGTTATAGTTAGCTGTACATTTCACTCGTAAAAAACCAATGAAATTCCCCCGTTATAGTTAGTGCAGGCAACTATAACTCACGCGACCGCAATCCTCTGCTGATGCTAATACTGTATTTAGACACTTATTTGCCCATGTCTTCTTCCATTAAATTTTAGCTATACATATATTACAAATATTTTTTTTTCATAAAGACACATATGTCATCAGCAGAAGATTGCGGTCGCGTGAGTTATAGTTGCCTGCACTAACTATAACGGGGGAATTTCATTGGTTTTTTACGAGTGAAATGTACAGCTAACTATAACATGTGTGAAACCTATGGTTTTTTCAGTGAATTTGCAAGGTTTTTTAAATGCTAATTCCTAACTATAACGTGTGTGAAACCTATGGTTTTTTCAGTGAATTTGTACGGTTTTTTAAATGCTAAGTTACTTTACGCCATTCGTGGCGTGCGCGCCCAGTTAACGCAGTTCGTTCCGTGCGCGCACGGTGCGCTTCGCGCACCGTGCGCGCACAGTGAGCACGCGGTGCGCTTCGCGCACCGCGCGCCCACTTTACGCAGTTAGTGCCGTGCACGCACGGTGGTCACGCGGTGCGCTGCGCGCACCGCGTGCCCACGTTATGCGGGATGGGCCATGTACGCACGATGCGCTTCGCGCACCGTGCGCACATGGGGGACATATTATGCGCATCTTTGTGAAATTTATTCTTTGTTTATTTCTTACCTGTAATAAGCCATGCACAAATGGTGTCCTACGGGCACCATTTGCACACGGGGTGGGGAGGGTGTGGATATTTTTTTTTTTTTTATTTTTTTACCGTAAGCGTAAGCGTAATCGGCGATTTTCCGAAAAAAAAAATATTTTTTTATTTGGGCTTGGGGGTTGTTTGGGGACCCCTATATCAATGCTGGGTGGTTAGGATCTCAAGAAACTGCCTCTTTAGACATTTTTTGGCATCGTTTTTGCTGCCCAACTCAGAGAGCGAGAGAGAAAATGGCGGCCGCCGCTTCCTGGTTTCGACCGATTCGAATGTTTACTAAGATCTAACAGCCAATCAAAATCGCGCTCGCGCACGCCACCGTACGCGTACGGTAAGCGCACCGTAAGCGCACCGTACGCTGGCTCAGATATATATATTGATTTAAAGGCTATTTTCTCAGAATCTACTGAACAGATTTACACCAAACCTACAAAAGGCACTTCCTTGACCTGAGGACTACCTCTCTGCCAAATTTCAAGTAATTCTGTTCAGCCGTTCGGGCTGTAGCTGTGTCTAAAGGTCCTATGGAAAAATGCATGGGAAAAACGCGTTTTGGGACCCCCCTTTTATCTCAGCCCCCGCTTGACGAATCCCCCCGAGACTTTCAGGGTAGGAGCGGAGCGTAGCGCCCCACCTATTTTGAAAGATTCGCGAGGATTCGTCGACCGGCGCCAAAGTTATTCAAAATAGAATGTTGCGGATTTCCTATGGAAACGTGGTCCTAACTATAACTACCTACTGGCGACCGCCAGTAGGTAATATATATATATATATTACCTACTGGCGGTCGCCAGTAGGTAGTTATAGTTAGGACCCTGTTTCCATAGGAAATCCGCAACATTCTATTTGGAATAACTTTGGCGCCGGACGACGAATCCTCGCGAAATTTTCAAAATAGGTGGGGCGCTACGCTCCGCTCCTACCCTGAAAGTCTCGGGGGGATTCGTCAAGCAGGGGCCGAGAAAAAAGGGGGGTCCCAAAGCGCGTTTTCCCCATGCATTTTTCCATAGGACCTTTAGACACAGCTACAGCCCGAACGGCTGAACAGAATTACTTGAAATTTGGCAGAGAGGTAGCCATAAGGTCAAGGAAGTGCCTTTTGCAGGTCTGGTGTAAATCTGTTCAGTATTTCCTGAGAAAATACCATTTAAAAGCATATATATATGTGGGCGGAGCCTAACCACACATCTCATCCTGAGATCTGATTGGCTGTCAGCACTTCATCCAAGAAGTGTTGGCAGCCATCTTGGGACCAATATACATGATAGCACCTCATTAAAAAGCATTGCAGTTAATAGAAGGTTTTAAGACTTTAGTTACATTATAAATCATTTGTTGATGGTACCATACTCATTTTAGGAATTGTGGTATGTTCTAAGGTGATTTCACCATGTGAAAAAGCCTTCTGCTGGGATATCATGATTGAGAGAAAAATATTTTCTCATGCTTTTACCACAGAGGTTTGGAAGGTGATCTATAGGCTAAACTGAGAGCTTATTTTCTGTAAATTCACATTATCTTTCTCAGTCATGTGAGAATGAAGTCTGACATTCTCAGTAAAACATGTACATCCAACAAGGGCAGAGACTGTCAGTTGATTCCTTTGTGTTCTACTGCAGCTTCCCAGAGTGTTCCAAAGAACTACTAGAGCGCTAACAGTCCTACTTATGATAAACGTATGGCACACCTGAAGCCATCTTGCTTGGATTAAAGCGGTAACTCTTAAAACATTTAATTTAAAAAGGAACAAAATGAGGGGGTTCATTTTTCCATAAAAAGTATGATTAGTGCTGCAGAAAAAAAAATTAGGGCACATTTTGAGTGACTTCTCAAATCCTCTTCTATTTCATTAAAAAATTCTGACATGCAGACTGAAACATGCACTTTCAATACCAGCAGCAGTTTTCCCTGGTGAGCAGTAGCTTTACTACAGTGATCTAATGAGCAAAAAGAGTGCTAACATTCTGAATTTATGGCAAATGTGTGACACATCTGAATGCCTTCTTGATGGAATCAAAGTAAAAAACTGAAAGTATTTCCTACTGAGGAGACTGCAGTAAATGAGGAAATTAGGAAACTTCATAACAAATAAGTCTCCCAAGATGGCCACCAGAGACAAAAGAGCCCAAATGTAGCCCAAATATCACCCAGATGTAGCCCAAGTATAGCCCAATGACAGAATGTCCCAGAATGTTCTTAAAAACAACTAGAGCGCTTACTGTCTTCATTATGACAAAAGTATGGCACACCTGAAGCCATCTTGATTGGAATAAACTGGTAACACTTAAAACATTTAATTTAAAAAGGAACACAATGAGGAGGTTCATTTTGCCATAGAAATTATGATTAATGCTGAAGAAAGAAAATGAGGGCACATTTTGAGTGACTTCTCAAATCCTCTTCTATTTCATTAAAAAATTCTGACATGCAGACTGAAACATGCACTTTTAATACCAGGAGCAGACTTCCATGGTGCAGTAGTTTTACAACAGTGATCTAATGAGCAACTAGAGTGCTAACATTCAGAATTTATGGCAAATGTGTGACATATCTGAATACCTTCATGATGGAATCAAAGTAAAAAACTGAAAGCATTTCCTACTGAGGAGACTGCAGTACATGAGGAAATTAGGAAACTTCATAACAAATAAATCTCCCAAGATGGCCACCGGAGACAAAAGTGCCCAAATGTAGCCCAAAATCACCCAGATGTAGCCCAAATATAGCCCAATGACAGAAGTGTGCAAAACACTTATTATTTTGTGTTTTTGCAGTGTTATATAGTGCAGACTTGTCAGGTATTGGAGTGCTTTACATGAGCATTGGTTACATCACACAAGAACAAATTCATTTTGGTTGTAGACATGGGGAGACTAAGTGATTTGACCAGAATCACAGAATGTCGAGCTGAAGCAGAAACTTCACCCTGGTTCCCCAGTTGCAAAGTCTGCAGTTCTGGAAGTAACACCACATCCTCTCCCCTAAGTGCAACATTTAATCAAGTTGTCAACTGGATAAAAAAAAATAAAGATAACAAATAATTTAAAAGTGCTTTGTCGCTATTTGAAAACTCAGAAAATATGTCCTTATTTTAGTCTTTTAGAGCACTAGCCATAATTTTGATGCCAATAAGACCCTCTCATATATGTAATTTCTAAAGGAAATGCTCTAGGTATTACAGTTTTGATTACATCAAGATGATGTCAGGCGTTCCACACTTTTGTAATAAATATAGAATGTTAGCAATCTAGTTGTTCATTAGGATACTGTTGAGAGGCAGAGGCCAGGGGCACGGACTCTGAAAATTGAAGGCAGGTAGGAGGGTGCAAAGGCAACAATTTAACCACACTGAGCAGGCAGGAAGGGCCGTGGAAGCACAACAGACTATGGAGGGCAGTGGAAAGGGGGGCAGGGGCAACAAACCAACAATACAGGACTTGCAAGAGAGGCTGTTGGAGGGAAGATCTATTACGGGTCAAGGAAGCTAGGGGCGGTCCCCAGATCCCCGGGAGCCACCACAGAACTGAGCAGGAGAGTGAGTCAGGGACAAAAGGGGCACCTTAATTTGAGCCGGGGTGCCTAGGAACGCTTGCTCCAAAAATGAAGAAAACAGACATATGAGACATGGAATTGGAGGCAGAATACAATGGCAGTTTAATGAGAAGATGCAACTTCAAAGAAACCGCAGAATAGAGACATAAAGTACAAAATACAGAATCCAGATAATCATACAGCTGTCATAATATTCTCTGTATCTCAATTAATGTACTGACAGAGAGAGAGAGAAAACACATCTATAAATGCATCATGAGAAACAAGTTACACCAAGGAAAATGTTACCTAGGAACACTCACGTTTACTCTTAGAGCAAGCATTCCTGCAATTACAATACAAAATCTTTTAAATGCAAAAGTAAAGAGAACAATGGTTAAATATAACATGACATTTCATATAGGTAAAATAGAATAAGATACTTCAAGCAAAGCAGAGCAAGACATTTTAAGCAAAGGAAGACAAGAGCTCCCAGCTCTTGGGGAAAACCTGCACTGCCTGTTAACCTACATACAGACGGCGAGGTAGTCCGTCGATATCTGTGGGTGCTCCCTTTTTATATCATTTTGTGGGCTCCTTTGCACGCTACATCTACCTACGTATGCTACCCAAAAGCTTCGTCTGCAGATTTTACCAGACATTTCGTCATTTACCCACTTAATGCTGACAATGGACTGGGTGAAACTGAAAAGGTCAGTCTCTCAGGCCAATCGCTTATCGTAAGTTCCATAGAGCAAGCAGAAAATAATGGGTATTGTACGGGAATTCAATATATTCATGTATAAAATCTCCTCAGTTCTCCTAACTTGACGCTCTGCGGTTGCCACTTCCTTAAAAGCGGGAAAGCTGCCCAGGAAGCAAGTACCAGTCCAGGATGCAGCCTACTGTATGTCGACAGCTTCAGGGGGATGTTGAACTTTGATACCGAGCACGGAGCACTCGGGTAGGGTGGGGGCTACTAGTTTGGATCAGAAGGCCTCGCAGACCTGCCTTCAGACTGCTATACACTAAAATTGCAGAGCTATGGTCAATTTAACAAAGAGGCCTACATATTGAACAGAAGGGCCTACACAGGGGTTTTATGCTGGCTGAGTGGTAAGGATGTCTCAGGATAATTATATAGCAACACAGGACCCGCTGGTCAATTTAATACGGCCTACAAATGCAGCTGGCAGGGCAAGGACAAGGGTCTCATACTTCAGGTGTGGACAGAACGGGTCAGGGGCCCCCTGTGATACAAAATCTACCCTCCTTCAAGGCTGTGGCAAAGTAATAGACCATTGTGGGCAGAAGGAAGAGGCAATGGTAGTACAACCATACATGCCAACAGACCCGATTCAGCCAGGAAACGTCCAATGTTTTTAAGCTCAAATGGGCTTTATTTGATCTGTCTCCTGTCTCCAATATCCTCTTTTTCAATGTAACTCAAAGGGGAAAATCAATACCCCAGTTTTTTTTCAAAATCTCCCTCTTACCAAGTTCAAAATGTTCGCAAGTATGGTACATTGGATCATGGAAGGAAATGGGATAGGGACATGGACTTGGATAACAGAGGACAGGAGGGACATGGAGAGGTGCACCAAACTGACCCTGCAGGGCAGGCATCAGGGTTTGCAGCAGCACAATACACCACACAGGGCATGCAGGACGGGAGTGCAGCACAACAATCCATAGAAAGCAAGAGGGAGGGGACAGGACCATGCACATGGACAACAGAGAACAGAGGGGCAAGAGGCAATGGTAGCTAGCTGACCATAATGGACAGACAGGAGAGAAAGCTGCAGCATGACAGACCATAAAGGGCAGGAGGGACGGATCAGGGGCATTACAATGGAACAGACAAGCCAGGAGGGAGGGAGTAGGGCTGGGGGCAAGGGGGCAGGGCAGGAGCAGCAAGATAGCCATGGAGGTCAGGCAGGATGGGCACTAGAAGCAAGACACGCCATGAAGAGCAACAGTGAGACTGTGATGGCATACACACAGACCATGGAGGGAAGGTGGGAGGGGGTCAGGGGCAGCTAACTGACCACACAGGGAAGGTGGGAGGGGCCATGGCAGCACAGAAGACCATGCATGGCAAGTGGGAGGGTTAGTGGCAGCACAATGGCTATGATGGGCAAGAAGGAGGGTGGAGGGGCATGCACAAAGGACGATGGAGGATAGAAGGGAGGGTCAGGACCTGTGCACAGACAAGAAAGTTCAGGGGAAGGGACCTCACAACAGACCACACGGGGCAGGCAGGAGGAGCAGTTGCAGCACAACAGACCAGGGAGGGCAGAAGGGTGTGGCAGTACAATGGACCATGTAGGACAGGAGGAAGAGGATAGGGGCATGGCATGTGGACAGGCAGGGTGGAGGTGGCAGGGACAGGTTACAGTCATCTGACAATGCTAGGCAGGTGGGAGGGGAGTGGCAGCTCAACAGAACACTCAGAGTAGATAGGAGTGGCAGGTCCATGGGACATGGTGGGCAAAAAGGATGGAGCAGGGGCATGCACAAAGACATCGGAGGGCAGGGGGAAGGAGAATAGGGGCAGCAAGCTAAGCACAGAGTTTAAGCAGGAGGTCAATGATGGGGCATAGAATTGGGCAATGGAGGGCAGGAGGAGTGGACTGGTACATCATACTAAATTGAGGGCAGTGGCAGCACATCAGACCATGCATGGCAGGAGGGAGGAGGCTAGTCCATGGATTCACACAACAGAGGATAGGGAGGAAGGGGATGGGGCAGCAAGCTAACTGTTCAGAGAAGACGGGTATTAGGAACTTTATTGTTTTTAAAACATTGTGTCTGTGCGAACTACTTAAAATATGAACAAGTATGCAGCATAATCTCACTTTTATTCAGGAAGAAGAGGACGTTTGTGACTGTGACTCCGGGCTCACTTGGCAGAAACACCCCCTGACCCTCCACCCCCTATCGCAAAATGTAATGCCCGTGAAAAGGGTAGGTGAACACAGTGTTATGTAGAACATAGTCCTGAGAGCACGATTGAAAATGAAAACTAGATATAGTGTATGGTATAAACTATGCACCAAAAAGTGTGATATAAGATGAACCGGGCGTGAAATATAATATGCAATACATTGTGCGCAATGACAGATTCATTGGAGAGCGCGAGATAGCACAGGCACTAGCGCGTGCTATGCGATATGCGCCTTGGAGTGTAATATGCACAGGGCAGTGTTGTGTAACCTAACTAGTCTCTAAAGTTGTAATATAAAATATGTGCTGGGGAGTGTAACGTTGCATATGCACTGTGACAAAGATATGGATCCCAGATTGTAATATGTATGGCATAGCACTGTGCGTTATAACATAGGCATCGAGAAAGGCACGTTAGATGGGGCAATATAACCCGTGCGAAGACAAGTGTGGCATGACATATTCACGGGGTGGTGTTACAGTGCACATGGGCTAGAGAGTGTCATAGCATATGCACTAGCTAGTGGAATACAACACAGAGGTGTGTGGCACTCGGCAGGCAATGGTGGGTGTAACACAGCATTGGGCTCTGTCAGGAGCACGCTGTGACTCTCAAGTGATGTTCGTCCCCTTTCCAGAGAGTAAAATAAAAAGTATTACACATCCGGCAGTGGATGTGTGTTTTATTAACCGTGAGGGGGGTTTCTTGCATAGTTTTGGTCGAATTTTTGTCGAATCCCCTTTGAATGGCTTGGTGTGCATGTGTATTAAATGTGCCCGTCAATAGCTACCCATGTTTGTATAAATAAACGACAAGGGTGTCTACCAGGATTAGGCACGGTAGGGCATCAGACATGTCAGAGCTTCACTAGTGGTGTAAATACATTCCACGTGGATTCATTGCATCCATAGTCGCCTTTTAATGAATATCACGCAAATCGTCATGGTGATAGGTACGTACGGTTTGTCCAGCATGTCCTAGGTGTGTCTATAAATATATATTTTTTAAAAATAATAAAAAACAGTGGCCAGCCCTGGGGATTGGGGTCAAAAAAATATAATTAGGAGACTGGCCCTGGGGGATGGGGTCATCAGGGCCAATAAATTAGAATAAGAAGGGGAACCAAACAGCCCCCCTTCTTAAAAAACTAAAATAAATAAAAGACTGGCATCGTGCCGGAGGCCATGCCCCCTCCGTGCAGCACTCTGCAAACGCGCCCCCAACAGGCATCTCCAGTATGCGCCAGGGAGCTGCGCTGCAGCCAGGTGTTCTGAGGCCAAGCCCCTTTTTACACCTCTCTGCAACGCAGCTCTGTGGCGCTTACTGGAGGTACCTAGTGGTCTAGTTTGACCCTAGGGACCCTTAGGATTCAGGGGGACTTAATCTCTCAACTTAGAACAGCCACAGGGCGCGTTTACACAGTGGTGAAGGGAGGGGACGGGGCCTGAGGTGACGTGTGCAAACACGCACTATGGCACGTTTTAAATTGGGGATATAATTTCCCTTCAATACTGAGGGCCCCTGGGGGCTAACTAGCCCACCAAGTGCTTCCAGTAAGCGCCACTGAGCTGCATTGCAGAGAGGTGGTCCAGGCCGTGCCACTTTTTACACCTCTCTGCAACGCAGCTCTGTGGCACTTACTGGAGGTACCTAGTGGGCTAGTTGGACCCTAGGGACCCTCAGGATTCAAATGAACTTAATCTCCCAACTAAAAATGGACACAGGGCGTGTTTACACAGTGGTGAAGGGAGGGGACGGGGCCTGAGTTAACGTGTGCAAAAACGCCCTGTGGCCTGTTTTAAGAGGTAGTTTTAATCCCCATGCCCTATTATACACTAGGGGCTTACAGAGGAGGTCATGCTAATCACAGGGGGACCCCAACGCATAATGTTCCCTAGTGTATGTAGGTGTTTTCACTGTATTCTAAGTGTCTTTTAACATAGCACTGGCTCTAGGACTGGTTAGTCAGACTCAGTTACCACCAGTATCTGTCTGAAAAAGTTGAGGGTACAGGATGATTTTGCAACAAGGCTTCTTTCTGCTCTTCTTTTTGTTCTTTCTGCACGTTATCCTTCTTCCTGCACTTATCTTCGTATTTGAGGACTTCTGTTGCTTCTTTCTGCACTTCTTTTGTTTCTTTCTGTGCATTTTTTCTTCTTTCTTCACATGTCCTATCTCTGTAGGCATAGTTAGAAATTAGCATTTAAAAAACCTTTGAAATTCACAGAAAAAACCATAGGTTTCAGGCACGTTATAGTTAGGAATTAGCATTTAAAAAACCTCAGAAATTCACTGAAAAAACCATAGGTTTCAGGGGTGTTATAGTTAGCTGGACTTTTCACTTGTACAAAACCATTGAAATTCCCCCGTTATAGTTAGTTCAGCTAACTATAACTCGCGCGCCCGCAATGCACTGCTGATGACGTCACATATTACATCACTCATGACATGGTCAGTGACATCACTCATGACATCACTGATGACATCTCAAATGACATCACTGATGACATCACTGATGACATCACTGATGATATCATCCTTGTGATAGAGTGGCAGACCTCCTCTCACCCTAATATAACCTTTGATACACACATTCAAAAATAGAGACTAAAATTTTCAAAACAATGGACATACCAATACCAGTTACAACAACCTCTTCAGTAATTCTAAGATCCACATACACATCCACTCATTCACCAACAGTCCTATACAGTCACTCATACATGTACTCACTCATCATATGTACTCATACACCTATACATCCTGTTACACAATGCCACTCATCCATAGAGTTACTCACACACATAGTCACTCATGCTAATAAAGAATCAAACATACATTTACTTGCATATACAGTTATACACACACCACCATACTTACTTCTACGGAAACTTACACATACTTAGTCTTTTAAACAATCACTTATAGAAACACATACTTATTCATACAGGAACTCTTTCAATCTCTCCCTCTCACATATACTCACATATATACACCAATAGTCACATATACTAGTTTAAAACATATGTAGTTACTCATAAAGACACTATTGAGACAGTCATTCACTCACTAACACACCCATACACACACTCATCCACCCATACAGTCCTGCACACATGCTGTGTTCAACACATACAAACAGTGAGTCACTCATTCATGCACCTATGCACTACGTAATACCCCCCACCGAACCATGCAGACACTCAGACTGATACTCAAAAAACCAACTAATAACCTATATAGACACCCATGTAGCTACTCACCAACCCATGCAGCCACTTATACACAAAGTGAGAGACTGATACAGATATTTACATATTTAAACATTACTCACTAAGCCATGTATTCACTATGATACACTTAATCAGTCAGTTACACAATCAATTTTTCAAAAACAAATCATCCATTTAGACACTTATATACCCATTTATTCTTCCATCGACCTTGAGATATGCATATATAAAACATATTTAATTTTTAGAAAAACACACATTCACTGGATGATGTCATCAGTGATGTCATCAGTGATGTCATTTGAGATGTCATCAGTGATGTCATGAGTGATGTCACTGTCCATGTCATGAGTGATGTAATATGTGACGTCATCAGCAGTGCATTGCGGGCGCGCGAGTTATAGTTAGCTGAACTAACTATAACGGTGGAATTTCAATGGTTTTGTACAAGTGAAAAGTCCAGCTAACTATAACACCCCTGAAACCTATGGTTTTTTCAGTGAATTTCTGAGGTTTTTTAAATGCTAATTCCTAACTATAACGTGCCTGAAACCTATGGTTTTTTCTGTGAATATATATATATATAGAACCTGTGGTGCCCTTGGTTGAGGGTCGGCGCTCTTCTCTCAGGGCGGTGCGTAGTTCGCCCGGCAGGGCGGCCGGTATAATTAGCAGCAAAAAACCCCTGAGCCCAGAGGTTGTAAGAACACGCACTCACTCGGAATTCAAATGCAGTTTTGTATTTAATCCAAAGCCAAATTCATCAGCAGACAAGCCAAACAACGCTGGCCCAACGCGTTTCTGTTCTCACTCGAACCTTGATCACGGGTTACCAACAAAATGACCAGACATTATTTATTTCTATTTTTCTATCACTTCCTGTTTCACAGTTTGCAAAGCATTCTGGTCATTGTAGTGTTTTAAATTACACATTGTGCTGGTGAAGTTGCCAAAAAAATATATCAATTAGATAAAATAAAATAGTGCTGTGACATATCGAGAAAAGAGATAAGTTTGAATGGGTTTGTCATTAATAAAATTCTTAACAACACCCTTGTTTTTAGTCGGTAATGATAATCGACAATTGAATGTAATTTGGGAACTCCACTGTTGTGACTAACAGTAAACGTACTTCGCCATGCTAAATACTATGCACCCTCTGGTGGGTATTCTCAAAGACACAGTATACACAATTTAATTGATGGCTGTGAGACCCTGCGATTTAGAATTCTCACACAAAGTACTAGGTTCGACTGATGGTGCGCATCCCTCTAGTGGGTGTGTGGACATTATACTGTCTTATGTGTGCCACGCTTTGCTGCTTGAACCCAATTGATCACAGAGCTGAAAGTAATAACATTAAACTGTTAAGGCCTTATACTGTTATACTGTTGTGTCATATTAGATTATACGTTTAACTGGTAGACAGTTCACAAATGTACAAAAAGTTCCTCGTCCTGGTTTAAGCCAAAAGGAGTCAGAGTTCTGAATGAAACAATGTGCTTAGACTCCTTTTGACGGAGAAGTTTTTCTCGGTTGCCTCCACGTTCCAGAAATGGTACTTGTTCAATGGCGTAGTACCTAAGCAGTTCCCATTTGCTGTCATGCATACTTTCCATGTGTTTGGCAATAGCATTAGAGCGATCTAAGTTCACAGTGGCTCTGATATGTTCCAGGATTCTTTTCTTGATTTCACAGATTGTACTGCCTATGTACTTGAGCTTACATGGACATTCGACCACATACACCACATATTTGCTCTTGCAGGTAATATGTTGATGAATTTTCCATTTTACACCTTTTCTGCCTGCAACCTCTTTTTTCGGAATGCCAATTTTACGCGCACCATCAGTCGAACCTAGTACTTTGTGTGAGAATTCTAAATCGCAGGGTCTCACAGCCATCAATTAAATTGTGTATACTGTGTCTTTGAGAATACCCACCAGAGGGTGCATAGTATTTAGCATGGCGAAGTACGTTTACTGTTAGTCACAACAGTGGAGTTCCCAAATTACATTCAATTGTCGATTATCATTACCGACTAAAAACAAGGGTGTTGTTAAGAATTTTATTAATGACAAACCCATTCAAACTTATCTCTTTTCTCCATATGTCACAGCACTATTTTATTTTATCTAATTGATATATTTTTTTGGCAACTTCACCAGCACAATGTGTAATTTAAAACACTACAATGACCAGAATGCTTTGCAAACTGTGAAACAGGAAGTGATAGAAAAATAGAAATAAATAATGTCTGGTCATTTTGTTGGTAACCCGTGATCAAGGTTCGAGTGAGAACCGAAACGCGTTGGGCCAGCGTTGTTTGGCTTGTCTGCTGATGAATTTGGCTTTGGATTAAATACAAAACTGCATTTGAATTCCGAGTGAGTGCGTGTTCTTACAACCTCTGGGCTCAGGGGTTTTTTGCTGCTATATATATATATATATATATATATGTATATATATATATATATATACTTATACTGTTTTATTCTTTTATAGGACAGCATCTCAAGTTTCCAGTTTGCACATTGGCTTTTCCACATGGTATTTTCCAGTCTCCCGCTCCCACTATACTACGACCAGCGGTAGGTAGAATAGTCCTTAGAGGGCAGGATTCACATCACTCCTGCAGTGATTTCTGCTCCCTCTTTAGGTGTGGCATCTCTTTAGTAACGCTTCTGCATCAATAATCATATTCATAAATCTTTACGGACTGTTAATCGAATCTGGTGCTATAATAGTAATTTATATAACATTAAAACAAACCACATTGACTTTACAGAGTAAGATTTACCTGGGGGCTAAGTAAACCCACAGTAGAAAAGCTACAAAAAAGAAGAGATTATCTCGAGCTTCCAGACAGAACACATGAAAACAGTAAAATGAAAGAAAAAATCAATTTAGAATTTCCCTCAGCGGCAACTTTAAAGACTAATCCCTTCAAACCAGTCTTTGATCATAAAAAGGCATTCAGTGTTTGATTCAACACTCCATGCACCTGTAAATAAATGTTACCAGCCTTGTGGTTGGCTGTGTCACATTGCACCTTGTATAGTTCTTGGCTTCCGGAGTTAGCCAGCACCAGATGCACTTCTGAAATTGTAGCTCATGTTTTGTTGACCGCTTAGGTGATAGACCGCCTCAGCTCCTTTACAACAGATTGCCCGTGTAGATAAAAGGGGGATTGTCTAGCGACCCAGTCAGCCTTTGACTAGATGCTTTGCATTATCATGGGCAGGGTTTTGTAGTACGCATTTTGGAATCACCAGGAAAAAAATAAAGAGACCTAATGGAGGTAGCTACAGTCTCTTCAGCCCAGCTTGGTAGCTCCTCCACAGTCCTGCTCCTCGTGTCTATGTAGCTGTTAATTGCACACTTCCCACTAAAGTCTGGAGTCACTGAACAGACCAGTCCCTGCAGAAGATGTGGCGGCTCTACCAGTAGTGGCCAGTGTGCTGAACAAGCAAGGGTAGGGGAGCTAAGGGGGTAGGGGTGTATAAGGGTCACGGGTGGGAAAAAATCATTTTAAAAAACATACCAGCAGCTGCCCCGTCGTGCTCTTCTGCTCCTCTTCACTGCAGGAAGGCACACACTCCCAGAATGCCCTGCGGCCAATCCTGAAGCTGCTCTCACGCATGAGCGCCGCTTCAGGATTGACCTGAGTGCCCTAGATTTGTGCTCAAGGACAGACTGTGAGCCAGTGCCTGCTCTCTCCAACCTAGCTATGTTGCTGGGTTGGCGAGAGCTTTCACTGCGCATGACGGTCTGGCCGGCCTGAGACTGCTGGCCAAACCATCATGCGCAGTGATGGGAGGGTACTACCACTCCCCTCAGTGCCTGTAGCGCCCTCCAAGCCCCACCCACAAGACTCATCAGGAAAGGAAAAGTAAAACGAGTGTTAATTATTTTATTTTTCCTTTCCTGACGTTTTTCTATCCAGATTTCAATCACTGTATTCAGCCAGAAACTCTTGACAGAGGACCCTACAGGTCACACAAGAAAAAAACACACATTTTCCAATACGCTATAATTCTTTCATTTAATTAAGGCTATGGCCCACCATTGGTGTAGTTCAGTGGTCTCCGATAGATTCCCATATCAGCCACTTGACCGATTCCAACAGTCGCCATATTTTTGGGGGATCTTTGTACAGCGGCATCTGTTCTGGCGGGACGTGGGCGCATTCCCATGATCTAAAGAATCAATCATTCACGCTGCACACCAGTGCTTTAAATGGGCTAGTACTCACAGGTACTGAGTAATGGCACTTCTTAGTTTTATCACTCTGAGTTCCGGCACTTCTCTACTGCCAAGGAGAGTACTGGTGCTCATGAAACGCTTGTGCTGGTGGCCTGTCTCTCACAGCCAAGGCACTTCTGTAAACTTGAGCTGAGCCCCTGCTGAACTATTCAGCGTGAGCTCATTTGCATATGTCCAGGTGTTCACCATTATGCTGTGGTACATAAATCGAGGCAGCCCGGTGACAGCACGATTAAGAAAGCTGTGGGAGGTAACCAGGTTTAAATGGCTTTAATCCCACCTGATTCTTTTGTGTAAGTGTCTGCTTATGTTTGTCTGCTTGCCTCAGATTGTTTTTGTGTGTGAGAAAAACGAGAAAAAGGAAGAGAGAATAGAGACACTCCTGCAAGGTATATTAAAGGAAATGTGTGGAATGCTTTGTGTGTGCAGGTCTGCTTGTTTCTTTCTGGGTCGCTCGAGAACATACAGTATTGTGCCAAGCAACAGCATTGATGTTGCAAATATTACAATACAGGGAAATGTTAAAATATCACCGCGTTTGGATTTCGTTTTGTGTAATGAGTAAAGCAACCTGCTTTGTGTATTGAAAGACATTTCTCATGTGTTTTGGTATGTGCTGCAAGCAGTATAGGAGTCAATAAGTATCGGCATGTCTTGCCCTAAGCCCTGCCCCCAAGCCCCGCCCACTTGCCACATTTAAATGAGTACTTGCACTATTTTTTCCCCATTTAAAGCACTGCTGCTCACTTTACACAGATCTGTCTTGGTTTCAGCCTCAACTGTGGTGTTGTTAAAGGCGCTCACATTCATGCTCAGGTTGTATTGCCACTGCAGGTGTTTAAACTGCACATAGGGCTAATTGTGAGGGAGAACCTGCGTTCTTTTGCGAATAGAATGAAAGGGTCACCCTCATCACACGAGCATATTGGAAAACTATGAGTGATGTACGAAGCTGTGACGAAAGCACACTGGGAGACAACAGCTCTGTGGTGTTATTGTGAAACTTCCACTTATCCAAGGTATCCTGTGTCTGTCTGATGGCGGCGCTTCCCAGTCAGACAAGAGGTAGAAAGTGCACTTCTGTCCCACTTTATCTAATGTTGAATCCATCTCTAAGGTGTAGGTGGAAGCTCCTTTCTCAAGTAAACACAAGAACGTTGCCCGCATCTACACGCCAGGAGCTAACACCCACCCAGTAGTCTTTAAGAAAGTAAATGATTTTTGAACTTTTCCTTCCAGTCACTTTTGCTCCTATAATGTTTGAAGACAGCAATTGTTGTTAGATCACTGAAGAAAGCTCCTACGGATCAATCTGAAATGTCTAACGTCTGTCCGATAGCTGAGTCGTCATCCTGCCGTTGCAGGTTTTTATTTTATTTTGCAGTTTTTTATAGTGGTACTTGACTCAGGGCTTTTCAACAGAACCAGACTACTTCACTCATATTTTTTTATGTATAGGGAAATTAAGTGATGTGCCCAGAATCACAAGATGTTAAGCCAAGGCTGGGATTCGAAACTGGTCTCCTATGTTCCAAAGTCGAAAGCTCTAGATGTTAGACCACGGTAGTTACTGACCAAATGAGACCATGTATTGACAGCCAACTTGACCAACCTGAATATTAGCCTTTTAGAAGCATTGAGTCACTGGTTATCACCGTACTAGAAGACTTGTGCTCGGACATTCATGGCACCAGTGCCAAGGTGCGGGGATTCCTATGTCTATTGTCTTCATTGCTATTGACCATGTGATCATGTGCGACCAAGTGATGTTTTAGGGAGGAGGAATCTGCTGCTGGCGAGGTTTAGAGGAGCTTGAATCTGCAGAAAATATCCGATGTGGATTGTGCCTTTTTGACAGAACGATGTAAATCTATAAATATGCTTCATTCTAGTCTTCCCGTCAAGCATTTTCCTGGGGAAGTACTTGTGGTGCTGCACTTTCTCCTTATATTTATGTAGAGCCTACGAGACGGTGCAAGCTGTCTGACTGCAAAAGGCTGTTGTGGGCTTATCAAGAAAGTACAGGGGCTCACAGTTCGCTCATTGATTACTGCTGATTAGCTTTATTGTAACTCCTTGCTTCTTGGTCCATGCCTTTCCTTATCCCAGCTTTTCAATCAGGTGTTTGCACCTCCCTTAGAGCATAGGCTCTTTACTGATTTGCTGGCTTCTAACCTTACATTGCTAACTGTCACTGAACTACTTTTTTCTTTTTGCTTTAGTGTTCCATGAGAATGCATGTGTTTTCCAGCTCTCCCACATGTGCTTCTCCACCTTGCAAATGCCTGACTCCCAAATGCTCTGTGTCGCTTTCTCACTTATGTGCTTCTCTCCCCGTCCCCCGTGTTGCTCTCTCCATCTGCTGCTTTTCTCCTTCCACCACCCATTTGTTTTTGGGGAGGAGGGGGACCAGGCAGCATATTTCTACCAGTCCCTCCTTCCTTTTATTGTTTTTTACTTACCAATCCATCTCAGTTAGGTAAATTCAAATAAGGACTCCTGCATCATTGTATAGGCACACAAGCATAAGGATGCATGTGTGCACACACTTAATTCTGCGGCAGCTTCAGCCATTTCATTACACTGTTTTTGCTTGTCTTAACATTTAGCCAAGCGGCATAGCATCTTGCTGATACCTTACAGCATCACTAAAAGGCATTGACAAAGCAAATAGTTCCCATAGGCAAGACCTTATGGCTTTTACCAATGCTTGTTGTTTATCGTGAGCCACTGTTAAAACGAATACAGTCATTCGTAGTAAATGTTTTTAACAAGAGGCTGAAAGAAAGGTAAAGACTTGGCTATTTTTCAACGAGGAACAACTGGGTGTTCCAAAGCTTCTGTTGCTTTGACATGAAAGCACTTGTGGCCTTTGCGGGGAAGAAAAATGCACTTGCTGCACCGTTCACAGCGTCTCTGCTGCTCGAATAGTTCTATGAAATAATATATTTGTACAATTCCCTTTTCCGCAAGGAGAGTTAATGTTAGCCCATCAGCAGTGAGGTGTTCCTATTTGCATTTGAAAGGCTATCTCTGCTTTCTCGCCCAATGGACAGTTTCAGCCTCGAGGAATTGTGGAGCTTGTATTTGTGCCTTAACACTTTCTTTACGGATTTAAAACCTAGAATACAAAGTAATATTAGCTAAAATGCCAGAACAGGCTGAAGGTGTTATGCATGACATGAAGCCACTTGTCACATATGTTTAGAATGTTACAAAGCCACCCAGTCCATTTCGAAATCTGCTTCTTTCAACATAAAATCAAACGTAAACTCCGCTCAGATACTTTTGTGAGGGTTCACTCTTTCTTTTACATCCTGCATTAAAATGAGCAATGGCAGGAAGCTTGTATACTGAACTTCACAACCTCACAAGGTACAATATGGAGAGTAGCAGCACAGTGTTCCATAACACAAAGAATAAGTAAACATCAAGTGGAGTAGCAGGAGGAATCTCACACGATTCTCACTCCTACGGGACTAGTACAAGACCAGAAGTGAACACACTAAATAGGGAGCCAGAGAAGTTAAAGGACAGTTGTACACTCTCCATAAAAATACATAAACATACAAAAGCACACTGCACCTGGAAGAAACAGCAAAACCTCTACTAATATTGACATACAGTTGTGTACTCATATAGGACGATGATACCCTCCTACTTGGAGTGGTATGGTTCATCAGTGGGTTCCACATTTAGCACCGTAAATGTTGGCAATTTTACCTTTGGAAGGTTCGATAAGATGGATCAGGGCTTTGTGTAATTGTAATGGTAAATGTGTGAGTCTCAAAGGATGAGAGCCCTTGACATAAATGACAAGGAAACCTATGGAACCCACACCATTTGGAGGCAAACCCAGGTTTGCACAGGTTTGCATGTCTTTTTAAATCCAGGTTTGCATCAAAATGCATGGGTGAATGCATGGGAACGCCCTTGCTCCACCCATGTAACGCCTACCTAACGTAAAGTAATGCAAGGCAGCACTATGTGCTGTGCTGTGTTACTTTGTATTTACTAAACCATGCAAATCAACACAAAGTGGCTTTGCGTGGCTTAGGAAATGCCCAAAAAGGTTTTGGCGTCGGGGCTGCACCACCAATGTGAAAAAACCCGACGCAAAGTTTTAGTTAATCATCTTCAGATATTCAAGCACTAATTTATATTTCTCTAATACAACAGGAGAAGTACTATTCAGGGGAGGTACTCTTGGAGGCTCTGAATCTAGCCAAACAGCATTTTTGCACTCAATCCATAAATCTTCTGCAACAATAATCACAACAACGTATTCAAATCAATCCAAAGCACTTTCAGAATTGTAAAAGTCCTTTTGGTCTTTATATACCACTTTTCTGGCTCTTCTCTAAGCTTTGGAATGTTTTGTGTAAATGTAAGTGGATCAGACCTCGCCCATACAACCTGAAGCCTGTTCAGGGAGGCTGTGCTGATATTCAGATGCAAAAACAACGGTTGATGGACAGAATGCAGAACAATGTCATACATTCACCCCAGTACAGAGATCTGGGCCTAAATCCATCGTTTTTTTGCTCACCATGCCGTTCCAGTTTGAACCCAGCCATATGCAAATCAGTCTTGACCCTGTGCCTCATGGGAACAGTCCAGCCAGAACTGCCAAGCCAGGTCCTCCCTGGAATAGAAACAAGCATCCTAGGACCGGTTTTGGGGTTTCACCCCTCTTCAGCCAGGAGAGCTTGATTCCAGTGGCATGGAGAGCATGGGACTCACGTCTGAGCATACCCTTCCCACTCGGGGTGACAAATGCAAAAACAATAGCCTTTTTCCACGAGTCCGGATAGTGGCCGGGTCGGACACTGGTGACAGGGTGGTGCAGACTATACATTTTCGGAGGAAAAGAAAGGTTTTATACACCTCAGTATCCCAAGCCAGTCGTCTGGGTACCTTGGGATTGCTTGCGCAGCTGGTAGTATTCATCTCTGGATCTGCTGGCATTGCGCTAAATGGCTAACTGGCCTGGAGGAAGGCAGCATCACCAGTCTGCGTTCAGCGCCCACATTGGTGAACGCACAAGCTTGAAGATGGGCTGCTCATTGTTCATTACACCGTACCCTTACCTCCATCTTTTCTCCATGTGCTGTTCATATCCACAGCTCCCACACAAGTACATAATCTGTGCAAATGTCCACCATGTAACTGGTGCAGGTGTAGAACAAAGTTATCACTGGTGCGGTGAAGGATTTAAAAATGTAAATATGGATTTTTTTTTTCTCTCTCATCCTTTCATCTCGGGCTGGTGGTTAGGTAGTACGGTACTGGGCTGCCAGATCAATCCATGAGCTCGAAACACCACGTTTCTACCCCGTAGTGTTTTCCTTTGAAAAAGCAATGCATTCTGGATGGTGTAGTCTCCCTTTACGTCAACTGAACACCTGCAAATTATTTGAACGAGGAAAGCCCAAGAACGGATACACGGTGCTTGGCGTACACGGGAGACCCCGGAACCCTGTACTCATCGCACACAGATATACAACATTGAAGCCAATAAGTCAGGAAAGCATTAATTTGAGACACCCTCCCCATCCCCACTCCGGCTTTGACGCAGGTCTTTCCAAGTGCAAGAGGGACTTTTGGATGACATGCTCATTGCTCTTTTCTGTGGAGTGCAACGGCGTAGAGCACCCTGCAAGGAAAGCAAGGTACATTCACCAGCCACCCTGCAGAACAGCCCCCTTTCCCCTGCGCGAGGAGGGCCCCTCCCTCTCGTTGCACTGTGCGGCTTGAACAGAATCGCTGCTTCATGTAATGTGCTGCTAGCGGAGCCCAGACCCCCTCCCTGTCAGTCTCCCCCTCCCTCACCCCTCCACCCACAGTGTCTATTAGTCTCATCTCTTTAACGAACATTTCCACTGGAAACCCCCTGTCTATGTCCTTCCATCACTCTAGTCACCTTTTCCAAGAAGCAGCGCCGGCACCGGTTCCTGACCTGGCCGAGGCTGCAGCAGGTAAGCGGTGCTGGCAGTCTGTGTGCTCAGTGTTGCATCCGAGTGGCTGTTTTCAGGAAGTCTGCGTTAATGAGTAGGAGATGTTCTTGGAAAATACTATAAACGTGTGTATGATGAGCATGAGTGTAGTTGAGGGGCGTGTGCATGAAACGTTGTTTTAAGCACACACGTACATGTATGTGCATGTTGTGTGAGTTTGGGGTTGGTTCTACGAAAAAAAGGAGCGTGCACAGAAAAGTATCTGGCTGTATGTGTGTGCATTTGTGCCTACGGGTGCGTGCGTACGTGCATCCAGATATGGGCGTGTACGTGTATGAGAAGACACCGCAAAGTACACACACATGCAACCCTTGACACGACACCATTACATTTTTTTCAGGCAGTCCCCTAGCATGAGGGGCGAGACCGCCTTCCCGCTGCAGGGTAAGATGCTGGGTTCGTGGGTGTGAGGGGACCCGGGGGTCCCTGCTCCCTTCCGCGCAGAGCAGGGGAGGCCCCAGCCGGGGATGCCTCTCACAGCTGCTTTCTCACGGCCGCCGGCAGGTGTCTGTAACCATGGAGAGGGCGAGGAGGGACCAGTCAGGAGGGTGGAGGCGAGGGGCACTGATGTATGCCAGCCGTTCCCGTAAATAGGCAAACCATGGCCAAATAATCACTAACGAGGAGGAGGGGGGGGGGGGGGGCTGAACCCAGAGGAGGCGTTCGTTTGCTCTGATCCTCCAGGTGGGGGCACGACCCTGGGTGGTAGCTCAGCGGAGCCCAATTTAAATCCCGCGAAGAGGCGGAACCCATCTGCCGTGCCCAACCCACCTGCGGTGCTGGAAACCACCTTTACGCCAACATCGAGGGCACCCCACCCTATCCCACTGTCCGTTTGCGTGTGCACCTTGATTCTGAGTGGAAAAAATTCTCCAAAGAAAAGGCTGCAAATTAGGTTGTGCCATTTAGCGGTTTTCAATGAGGAGGCATCTTTTCAGAACAGGAAACGTGTTAATGAAAAACGTAAACGAGCAGAAAGATTGGATATGTAATTGTTTGCGGCGCGGGGGCATTTTTTAACTTTCATGTCTGAGTCCCGATATACTTCAGACGAGGAAATAATTAAACGTGTCTTTTACAAGGGAAGCCGGGCCTGGCAACCCTGGGGGGCATTGCATTGCTCTCTGAAGTCGGGGCTCCTCCGGGCTCGGTGGCTTCGGCAGGAACCCAAGTGGTCCAATGCCAGCTCTGAACCTGCTCGCCAGCTCTGTACCTGCTCACCAGCTTCACGAGCCGCCCTGCTCTACCCCATGGTATCTACGGCAACCCTTGTCCCGGAGGTGGCTGGCGAGCGCGGCGCGTGGCTCTGGAGACCGAATGCATCTCCCGCCAGCCGCAAGGCTTCCAGCAGCAGACGGGAACTGCACACGGGGGCGGCAGGTGAATTTTGGAACAAGTGGGACCTTCATACCGACTCCACCCAGCACTGAGCGAGTACGCAAGCTTGACCCTCCCTAGGCAGGGATATTGCCAATAAGGGTGCCGCGGGTGCAGTGACACCCGAGACCACCGATGTGAGCGGTCCACTGCACCCCGTTTATACATGTTTTCATGAGACTCTTGTTATACAGGCCAGTGTGAGAGTTTGATACCCTAGTCAAGGGTTCGGAGTTCTATATAAAACGAATTAGATTATACGACAATGCATGATAATTCGCAAATAACAATGAGACCAGCGGTGCATTTTGCACCAGGGACGTTGACATGATCTGATATGATATTAGGGGGATATCTTTTCCAATACTATTTTGAAACGAATTGAGCTGGATTTTTTTTGCAGCTTGGCAGTATACCACAACACAATATATAGTGTGGGTGTGCGGTTCTGAAAGGATCTCACGAAGGTGTCCAATGCTTCTGGTTATAAGACGGTGGCCAAGAGTATATCTTCTATGCATGTGTCTATCAGAAAATTATGCCTCAGCAGAACGACAGGCTGTCCAGTATTCATTTAATTCTGGCACACTGGAGAAGCCTTGCCTGTCTGATAATGTGTGCTAGAATGAAAATATATCAGTGATTAGTCATTTATTTCAAGAGGAATAACATCAGTTTAAAAAATGTGTCAGAAACTAAACTGTCCGTTCCTGTGTCAACCAATAGCCTATCCAAAGTTTTGGGCTAGAAAAAAAGATTCCATCCAAACTGCAATTGGTTCTGTGGTATAGCAAGGGACTGCCACGGCATGCCACATATATCCGAGCGTTGCTTTGATAATGCATGCTGCTGCAAACAATGTGATGCCGGATCGGCCAGTCTGCCAGTGAGCTGGCCAGGTATGGCACAATGGCAGTCATTGTTCCAGAGACTGGTCCTGTGAAGCCTGTCAGGGGTTCAGCGGGTCAGGGTTGTTCAATGGGCCAGTGGAACCTGATCAATTATGACTGGACTCCTCAATAGGCCAGTGGTGCTGCTTAAAATGTTAAGGCTGCTTAGGACGCCAGAGGTCAACACTGGTTACTGTGCCAGAGGGTGGCTAGGTCATATGTGAGGATTAGATGCATTGCTGTCACATGCCCATTTAAACGATCACATGTCCAGTTACTCCCAACACAGGCCTAGTAATACTAGAATTCACCCAAGTTCTCCCTTCACGTGGCAGGTATTACCATTGTATGCTTAGGTACTCCCACCACTTGTGATTTAGACTCATCAAATGCCCAGACACTGCCACCAGTGCCATCCAGTCTAACGCCAGGCATGGTTGAGAGTCACAAGATGGACCTCTTGCTCTTATTAGCGCTGATGGACTGGTTCTCGTGAGAGTGTGGGTGTCCCGGGTCCATGTAGATGTCTGCTTGGACAAGAAGTGAGGATGTTTCTCTGGAGCCAGGGAGCACAGATGGATTACCCACTCGTCCAGCAGGGCGCTGTGCTGCAGTAGACAGGCCTTAATTTTGACGACAAGAAAACGTGTTTCGGTAGATTCCCTGTTCTCCCCAGGTCTAGGCTGCAAGAAAGCTATATAGTCCAAGTCCTTGCTATTTAGTGTGTCGAAGCCTGGGAGAGACAAGCAGATTTTGAGTATATTGGCCGTTCGTGGCAGGAGCCTTAGCGTGCCTTTTAACTTGCTCATTTTTAACTTCACGAGTGCTGCCAACGGAGCTGTTGCCTAATCAACCATTGGTGACTGCTGCCTGAGGGAATCTAATATGGGACTGCGAGGACCAGCAGCCCCGTAACTGCAACCAGCTGTGTCCTCTTCCCGTACTCCCGCCCTGACGCTATAAGACTCCTCACGGCCCCCGCTTCGCGGGAGCCGTTCGTGGCTGGAGCCTTAGCGTGCTTTTTAACTTGCTCATTTTTAACTTCATGAGTGCTGCCAACGGAGGTGTTGCCTAATCAACCATTGGTGACTGCTGCCTGAGGGAATCTAATACGGGACTGCGAGGACCAGCAGCCCCGTAACTGCAACCAGCTGTGTCCTCTTCCCGTACTCCCACCCTGACGCTATAAGACTCCTCACGGGCCCCGCTTCGCGGGTGCCGTTCGTGGCTGGAGCCTTAGCGTGCCTTTTAACTTGCTCATTTTTAACTTCACGAGTGCTGCCAACGGAGGTGTTGCCTAATCAACCATTGGTGACTGCTGCCTGAGGGAATCTAATACGGGACTGCGAGGACCAGCAGCCCCGTAACTGCAACCAGCTGTGTCCTCTTCCCGTACTCCCGCCCTGACGCTATAAGACTCCTCACGGCCCCCGCTTCGCGGGAGCCGTTCGTGGCTGGAGCCTTAGCGTGCCTTTTAACTTGCTCATTTTTAACTTCATGAGTGCTGCCAACGGAGGTGTTGCCTAATCAACCATTGGTGACTGCTGCCTGAGGGAATCTAATACGGGACTGCGAGGACCAGCAGCCCCGTAACTGCAACCAGCTGTGTCCTCTTCCCGTACTCCCGCCCTGACGCTATAAGACTTCTCACGGGCCCCGCTTCGCGGGACGCACGCGGGCGCGCACCGGGCGAAGCCCGGGCCAAGGGCGGGCCCGTCTGAGCCCGTCCGAGATCGTCAGAGAACGGAACGGGACCCTCCTCTAACAACTACAGATTAAGGGCAGTCATCGAACTATCGAGGGTAAGCCCTAGCTCCTAGTTTGTATTCTAGAGGGATATTTGTCAACTGAGGTCGCTAGCAATACCTAGTAATGGATACATTTGCTAAAAAGGATGGACCCACTATGCAATCGCCCGGGGGTGCTCTAATGGGAACTTTAGATACTTTTTTAGTGCGAGTACAATCAGTGCTTGCCAAGGACATAGAACTAACTGAAAAAAGATTATCTTTAGACATCCTTTGTGATAAGAGGTCTTCTCTGGGAAACATGGCCAACATAAGATCACCACCGTGTCGCCAGTCTGTTATGTCGAATTCTCAGGGTTCAATATCTTCTCTGGTGGAGGAGCGCACTGGGCAAATAATGACATGTTCCCCAACCTTAATCGAAATACCGGGTGAAATCGAAGATATTTTGAATACTGATAAAATGGTCCCAATCTCTAAGCCTTTACCAAGCATAAAGACCCGCTCTGCCAGTAAAGTGAAAACGGTTCCTGTCCATCAACAATTAGTCCAAACCTTGAAAAAATAACGTAGGGAAAACCAACAGACTGCCGCTGGGAAAAATGCTAAGCCTGACCTTGCTTCTGTTTCAAGGAAGGACATAGTTCCATGCTCTAAACCTATAACTGCTGAGGCGAGGGCAAACTCATCATTACTTCTGGGGACAAAAACTGCGGAAGATACAGATGTAATGTTTTGGAAAAAATTGGAAAGTATTGTAAAGAATTTATGTGATCCAATTTATGAAAGGCTAGGCTCCATCGAAAGTAGGCTTGTATGTATGGAACTTTCACTTGCCTCAGCCCAGTCACGGGGAGGTAGAGAGGGTGCGGGTCTGCAAAAGGAGTGTCCTTGTGTGATAGGTCAATGCACTGAGATTAAATCTACCACTGATAATCCAACAAGTGGTATTGTGAAAGATAATCCCCCTATTTCGAAGGTGCCACAAGCTATCTCAGTCGCTGGCAATCAGCCAAGAGCTGAACATCTTCCACCACGTGTTGTATCACATAGTCCCGGGGCAGGTAGAGTTAGAACTGCCAAGCAGCCAACACCTGTACAGCCTTTAGCGCAGGCTTCATCAGGCTTAATTGACATACATCTACCCCCCGAAGCAGCCCCCTATGTGGTGGTGTTAACAGGGGTTCCACCATTGGTTAATGGAACAAGGGAACCTTATAGGGACCTAAAGAAAAATGTACATTTTGGCTCAATGTTAAGCGACCATTGCCGGCCCATATGTGTGCTGAAATTTTGTACGCTAGAAGAGTAAATTGGGTGGGCAGGAGATCTAAGATGATAAAGGGGGATTGCATCATCATTAATTTCAGGGATAGGCGTTGTGTGGAATATATCTGCTCCTGGCCCCAGGATGATTCTTCATCTTTAATCTGCACAATGCCACTGTCTTATTTTTACGCTCCCCTATCTCTGCCCCCAGGAGGGGTAACACGTGGGGGACCTTTGAGAAATGGATGTTCTTTGGAGGACATAAGGTCCATTAATAGATTTGATGTGTTATCCGGGTTAGCGGACTGTGATTGACTGAACGATGGAAGAGGATATCCCAATCATGAAAAGCAATCTGTATCTCGAGAGATAGAGGAGGGTATAAAGCAAGGTGTGTGGTCTATAATAGATAGTAACAGAGACGATATTGAGCTTTCTGCTCTAATAAATACTATCGGGGCTGGGGAACGAGGCCTACAAGTTGTGCCACAAAAAGAAATGTTAAGTAATGTGGGTAATCTACCTTTTAGGAATGGTGCAGCTACTCCTCCCATGTTAAATATAAGGAGTGACGAAGGGGGTATTAATGCTGCAGGTCACATTACGTTTTTATCCTGGAATGTGGCAGGCGTGGGATCTAAACTATCTTCTCCTCTTTGGTCAGATTTTATTAACGAGCATGACATTTGTCTTTTTCAGGCGACATGGTCACTAGAGCCCGTGTTTATGTTGGGTTATTTGAATTTTTTTGTCCCAGCGGAGAAAAGGGCCAAGGGTCGGCCAGTAGGAGGCTTGGTTATTTGGATTAAACAAAGTTTGGAGTGTAACATCCAACCTGTCCAAACTCAGAATAATGACATTTTGGGAATCAGGTTGAATTTCCCGCCAAATTTTTAAATTGTTATATATAATGTGTATGCAAGGGGCTTACCAGGCGGGAAAAGATCGGAGGTGGTTTCAGCACTAAACACCCTCGTTGAATCCAGCCCCATTGATGTGCTCCCATTGATTGCGGGAGATTTTAATACGACTTTCGAGCCACTGGGGCCTCATGACATGCTTCTAACAGAGGAGGAAGACCTTAGATGGGGCGTCCCACAGCTTGAGATAAAGGCAGTCAGCAAATGGACAGAGGCGGCCCTGTATCTGAAAGGGTTTTGCCTGGGTAACCAACTGAGGGCAGCAAACGGCAGAACCATATCAGACAGGACATGTAGCAAAACATACGATAATGGTACCAGGGCAAGTAACATAGATTACCTTCTGGTCCACTTGAAGATGTGGTATACCCTAGTGGATATGGTGGTTATGTCACGGATTGAAAGTGACCACAATCCATTAGTTGGTACTTTTAATTTGGGTTTGGGAGATAGAATGGATCGAGTTTCTGAAATGGCATGTCCAGCTGCTGCTTTATCAAATGATGAACGCCACCTTAAGTGGCATAAAGTTGCAGAGCATCCTGATCTCTTAGACAGCACTAAAACTAACGTTGAAGACGCGCTGACATCAATAATGGCAGGAGGTACTAAAAGTCAACCTCTAGCTGTAATTGAGAAAATACATGAAAAATTGTTTGCCAACCTTAAATCCTGCTTTTGCAGACCCTTTTCAGGAAAAAAAGTCCCTAGAAGCAAACAGGAGGTATGGTACAACGCCTCCTGTAAACTAGCTCGTAGTGATCTGGGGCTTGCTCTGAAATTAAAAGATCCAAGCAAGATTAAAGCAGCTCGCAACACCTATAGAAAGATCCAATGGAAAGCAAAAAAGGAATGGGAAGAGAGCGAGTGGCAAGACCTAAAGACAGCATGTATTGACAAAAATCAGAAAAAGTTTTGGGATACATTTAAATGGAAGAGGGGTGAAATTACTGACAGCCTGCACAATCATGTTCCCCAGAGGTCCTGGGTCAAATTTTTCAAGCCACAATATGCAAAAGGTGTTGAGGAAGTCAGTATGCCTCACCAGGAGAGGGTGTTTTACAATAATCCTGTTTTTGGTGTTGAGGAGGTTGATATGGCGCTTGATACGGTAACCCAGGGACGTGCACCCGGCATGGATTGTATCCCGGCCGACGTATTTTGCACAATAGACAAAGATGGCGTCTATATATCATCCATCTAGCTAATGCTATAGCTCAGGGAATGGACATTCCCCAATCCTGGAAAGGTGCCGAAATTGTCCCGATATATAAAAAAAGGGGATAAATCGCTGGCCAGTAATTACAGGCCCATCAGTTTGATTGATGCCATGCAAAAAAATTTGGGCCGGCTGGTCTTGGGCAGAATCCAGACCTGGATGGAGGATAGTAATATTTTAAGTCCTCTCCAGGCTGGGTTCCGCCCAAAAACCAGCACTATAGACCAGGTTTTCAGGTTTATTGTCCTCTATTGGAGGACCGTGGTCTTAGGAAAAGGGGTTCTGTACGCAGTGTTTGTCGACTTGCGGGCGGCATTTGATCTAGTTCCGCGTAGCAAACTGTGGCAAGTACTGGAGGGGCTGGGGATGGCACCGGAGTTGTTGGCATTGGTCGTTCGTTTGCATGAGGACAATTTTGCCCGGGTACGGTGGGGACGGCAGGGTGAGGTTACGGAGTCCTTCCCCGTAGAGCGAGGAGTTCGTCAGGGTTGTGTTTTGGCACCGACCCTGTTCTCGCTCTTCGTGAACAGGGTGGCCGAATTCCTCTCCCGGGTCCCCTCGGATGCCCCGGCTATGGCAGGTAATCGCATTCCAGTCCTCATGTTCGCGGACGACACCTTGCTGATCTCTAAAACTCCGAGTGGCCTGCAGCTTACCCTCCGGGGCTTTGAAGAGTTTTGTTGGCTACAAGGTCTGGAAATAAATGTTGCCAAGACCAAGTTTATGGTCCTTAACGGTCCTAACCCGTGTAGGTCTCACAAACCCTTCAATGGTGTAATCCTTATGAATGGTTTTCCTTTAGAGCAGGTTGACGCATTCACTTACTTGGGAGTCACGCTACAGAAGAATATGCGTTGGAAAAGCCAATTAGATTTGTCTATATTGAAGTTCCAACAACAGACAGGTTTCCTCTTAAAAAGATTCAAAACCTCGCAGACACAACCAATTGGCCCACTCCTCGAGATATACTCGATGAAGATTCGCAGCTCGTCCTTATATGGTTCTGAGCTATGGGGGTATGGCAATAACCCAAAACGTTTGAACGTTATGGAGAGCGAGTTTATTCGGAAAGTTGTCGGTGTGCCGCAAAGTACACCCTTGTTACCTCTTTTTTGGGACCTTGGTTTGAAACCCTTACAAGACACAGCTAATTTGCGGCCTCTGCTGTATTGACGTAGGGTTTGGTCAACCAAGGAGCTTAAGCATTATGCTATGGGCCTAAAGGATATTATGGAAAAAGATCTTTTTCATAAGATAGACTGGCTGAGGTCTATAAAATCATTACTCTATAGACTGGGATGGAGCAACCTATGGGATGATCCCCAAAATGCGGTGTTCCCTTCAAAAGAAACTCTTAAAGCTAAGTATTAGGAATTGATCGGTTTGGAATCAGTTTCTAAGGGGAGCACATCCCACTTAACAGCCATATTCCTAGAAATTAAGGCCTACCCTAGACAGGAACCATTTTGGGGCTTGATTGAAGCACCAACTGACCGTAAATTTTACTTCCAGTTTAGAATAGGTACCCTCCCGATTTGCACTTTTACATCTAAATGGGTTAAAGGGCCCCAGGACAAATGTCCCAAGTGTTTGGATACGATTGAATCTTTGAGTCATTTTGTGTTCTTTTGTCCCCTTTCTGTGCTCCCACGCAAAAAATGGGTACTACCTGTCTGTCGACTAATAGGCATCCAAAGGCATGAGGAGGCCATAAGAATCCTGTGTACAGATCCGAGCCCGACAATTGCAATAGCAATGGAAAAATATATAAAGTGGGCTTGGATAATACGGTCCAGACAGATCAATACTAAAGTGCCCAACGAATAGGCGCCCGTACTTACTTATTTACTTGTTCATATATTTATCCATTCATATATACAAAATCTTTAGTCTAGGATATCTTGTTGTTTTGATTGTTTATTCTAGAGGTGGACTAAACATTGTTGTATAAATATGAAATGTCTCTATCCATTTGGATGTATAGGCATCAACACTGTTTATTAAAAATGGAGAATAGCGCAACTCATGGCGTTTAAGTATAAAAATTATGTTGATAATTATGTTTTGTTTTAACTCGTAACGATGTAAATGGTTGACGTATGACACTTTTATGACTTAATTGTCGAATAAAGTTTTTGAATTGATTACCCACTCGTCCAGCAGGGCGCTGTGCTGCAGTAGACAGGCCTTAATTTTGACGACAAGAAAACGTGTTTCGGTAGATTCCCTGTTCTCCCCAGGTCTAGGCTGCCAGAAAGCTATATAGTCCAAGTCCTTGCTATTTAGTGTGTCGAAGCCTGGGAGAGACAAGCAGATTTTTAGTATATTGGACCTGTTTAAAATGCCCCAGGAGTCTCGAGAGTTATAAGTAGGACGAAAGATGAAAGTGGTGGCGGACGCGGGGATATATTCATCTCAGTCTTATTATTGTATCGCCCTTGTGCGTTGCTGAAGACAAGATTTAACCGTGTGCAGCCAAATTGGCTTTTTTCTTGTGAGGAACGCCTCTCTTGGTCCACTTTTGAATGGCTGGCGTGAGTTGAACGCAGTAAACATTTTGAGTTGGGAACTGGACAGAGCTCATCCATAATCCTAGAGCTGCATGAGCAGCAAAGTGTTTTGGGTTTTGGCTATTTCCTTCCTGATGGGTCTCCTCGATGTGTAAGACTACCGGGGGTCTCGTTGACTTGTTAAGTTATTATCGGGGAGCGTGGCTGATCTGTAGCTGGTAAAAGTTAGGTGGATGCCCTACTTTCCTGGGTACTTGTTACCCATGTGGGGGCTATGCTTCTAGTTTGACAGATTCCTGGGGACGGTAGGGCTAGCTGGTTGTTGGGTTGCTTTTCTGTGCTGTTCAGAGTTCTGATTGCCTGCTCTTTAGGTGTCGTTGTGGGGGCCTCTTTCCTCAGTTGTTTTAGGGTGCTTAGCTTCTTAGGTACTCGCAAATTCAGATATTAGTTAGTGGCACCCTGCGTGACCCCGAGTTCCTGCAGTTCAGTGCTACGGGCCGTTGTTTTAAAGAGTTTGAGGCTTGGTAGGCCGTGACGTTATCTGTGTTGTTCTGTGTATTGTGTTGTGAAAATGTCCTCTGTTGCACCGGGGAGCGGGCATCAATCTTGGTGTTTTGAGGGTGTCTGAAAAGGGGTAGAATTGTGGGCCTTCCTGGCTCTTCAGTTTCCTGATCTCAAGCAAGATCACAGGCCGCATATGGTAGTTGAATGTTTATTCAGATAGTAGGAACAACAGCTTCAAACGTCCTCCCTCTCCAGCAACCAACGCTCTCTCCACCGCCCGGAAAACCTCTTACAGAACTCTACAGTGGAACTAGCAACGGTTACTAGGATACAACACATCTCCCTTTCCCACAACAACAAAAAAACCATATACAATGAACAATGATACAATTAATAACATAACTGAATGCATGTGCCACACAGCTAATATGTATCATAGTCTCACAACAAACATACTACTGTAAATCATCTTGTTGTGGGATACTGACATGCAAGTCCTAAAATAGTATGTTTGCAAACATATATAATCATCTTGCCACTTGGGCCTCCTCCTAATACATTCATTATCACTACCTATGGCCATAGATCTGGTAGGTTTGTTCTTATTTTTCAAAGCAGTGCAATTTTCTAAAATTCTTGCCGCACCTCAATCAGTCTTCCTCAACCACACATTCAGTTCAAGTTCATTACGCAGTGTGATTCTATGAACATTCCACTTCTTCCCATCATCCAACCATACATTATTACCAGACACCCTCTCCACACACTTTGGCTTAGACCACTTGGATAATCCCACTTTTTGAGTGCCCATTCTGCTGCTCCTCACCCAATCACCAATGATGAAAGTACATGGTCCCCTCCTCAACCTGTCATTGTGTCTCCTCACATACTTATCGTGATACTCCTTTACCCTGCATTCCAACCTCCTCTTATCCACACTTCGTGTCACATCCCTCAACATCCATGCCGGTGAGACCTTTGGCACCTGCTTGTCTACCCTTCAAAAGCATATAAGGAGTTTCCACTGTGACAGAATGGGGTGTGCAGCGGTAGCTCCACAACATCTCCTTGACCGCTTCTTCGCAATGTCCGCCAGATCCTTCACATAACTGTATTCACTCCTTTAACACACTGTTAAATCTATCAACAAGACCAATTTCTCTAGGATGATTTTTTCTAGATACTGTTTGAACTCAACCGCAATACATTGTGGCCTGTTGTCTGTAATTAGTGTTTCAGGGCACCCTTCCCTGCGAAAAATTAGATCACAAAAATCAATTATATTAGCTGTTTTAATTTCTCCCGTAAACGCCCCTTCTGGCCACTTAGAATAGTAATCTATTAATACAAGTGCATACTTGTAATTCACTCCCTTGGCTAAGAAAAGACCACTGCTGTCCATTGCCACTCTCTGCCATGGTCTGTCTGGTAATTTGGTTGATACAATGGGAGATTCTTCAGATTGATGGGAATTGTCACTGCACAGGCAATCTATGCAATCCCGCACATACCTCTCCATAACTCTGTCCATCCCCGACCACCAAAAAGTCTCCCTTGCTCTTCTTTTTATGCCTGACATACCATTATGTCCTTTGTGCAACAACTCAAGTAGCTTGGACCGTAATCTCCCTGGTACCACCAATCTACCATTCCTACATACCACATCATCCTCAACAGAAAGTTCTGACCATATCATTCCAAATTCTTCAAAATCTCTCTTCAGGCATAGCCTGGATTTTGACGATTTGGACATTTCCTCCAATACTCGCTTCAAAACATTGTCCTCCCTTACTGCTTGTTTCCACTGAAGCTCAGTTATGGCACCATTACAAGATTCATCTACACTGGCCACAACACACTCTTCAAACATTTCATCATCTTCATCCATACACCGCAAAGGCACGCGAGATAAACAATCGGCATTAATGTTCCGATTGCCAGGGACATAGTTCAACATAAAATCATAACCCTATAATCTGTACAACCACTTAGCAATTCTGGGTGTTGCTTTGTCTGCCCCTTTAATTGTGAATAAATCAATCAACGGTTTGTGGTCAGATCTTACTTCAAAATGAGTACCCCAAACATAAGTTTTGAAATAATTAACAACACACTAAAGCCTCGTTTTCAATGACTGAATGCGTGGGCTCCGCTCCCTTCAATGTGCGTGAAGCAAATGCCACTACTCATTCTTGACCTTGTCCCTTTGCTTCAATACAGCCCCTAATCCATAAGCACTGGCATCCACAACAATTATACTTTGATTGTGCGGGTCAAAAGGTTTTAAGGCTACTGCTTTTATTATGTGTTCCTTGATATCATTGAAGGCATTTTGGCACTGACACGACCACACAAACTTGCTACCTTTTTTCATTAGTTCTCTTAAAACATGAACTTTGTCAGCAAAGCAATGAACAAATTTCGAGTAGAACTCGGCTAACCCGAAGAATGAACGTAACTGTTCTTTATCGTTAGGCGTAGGTTCATTTTCGATGACATCCAATAACTTTTTCTTGGGTCTTACCCCCTCGCCAGACAAAGTATGTCCTAAATAATCAATTTCCTTGATGCCAAACTTGCATTTGCTGGTACCTCCCATCAGACCCACCTCTTGCAATTTTCCTAGGGTCTTATCCAAAATTTCATCATGTTGTGCACGATTGGAGCCCCAAACTAGCATGTCATCCTGAAACACTAAGGGGCATATTATCAACGTTCTGTGCGTGAGAATTGTTATCGCCGGCTATCGCAGATAATTATCTCCATGCTAGCGCTGTATGAACAATGCATAGCGCATTGGCGATAATTATTCTTGCGATAGCGTTGTTTTCAATGGAACATCGCTGGAAAACCAGCGATGTTCCATGGAAATCGACGATAACCTTGCTGATACAACCCCGTGGTCGTATCAGCATAATCCACCTCCAATACAAAGTATAGGTAAGTCAGCATTTTTGCAGATGTTAGTTTTTGGCGAAAAGAGCGTTTTTCGCCAAAAACTAACGTCTGCAAAAATGCCTGGGCCTCCTTGTAAATATCGCGTTGTGCACATCAGCGATATTTACAAGGTTTTTCTGCCCAGTGACGCCCACTTTGCATCTCATTAGAGATGCAAAGGGAGGCGTCGGGTAAAAGGGTGCTAACATGCGCTAATGCATGTTATCACCCTCTTGTTAATAGGGCGAAAACATTATCACCGCCTTTTTGGCTTTTAAAGCCAAAAAAGTGGAGATAAGGCCCTTGATAATATGCCCCTTAAACTTTTGACATTTTTCCTAAAATGTTACACATTACCCTCTGAAAAATTGCAGAAGCAAACGCTAAACCAAAGGGCATCTATTTGAATTGAAATGCACCTTCAGGAGTTATGAATTATGTTAAATGTTTAGACGTGGGATGTAATCGTATTTGATGGTATGCACTGGATAAATCAAATAAAGAGAAATACTAAGCATTGGTAACAGACAATACCATCTCATTGATGTGAGGGAATGGATAGCAATCAACCCAAATATTGAGGTTGAGGTCCCTCAGATCCACACAAATGCGCATATTTCCATCCAACTTGCGCACTAAAGCAATGGGACTAAGCCATTCGGATGACTCTATGGGTTCTATAATTTGTGTTTCACACAACCTATGAAGTTGCTCCTTCAATTTACCTCTGAGCGCAAGTGGCACATTTCTCACCTTGTGTGCACATGGTATGCCATTGGGTTTCAGCAGAATTCGGTGCTCAAATATGGTTAAACAACCTGACTTATCCCCAAACAATTTAGGATACTTGGCACTCAACCTAGATTTCTCTGCATCTTCTGTTAGTAATACCTGTTGGGGGTGATTTGGGTCTCGTACAATTCCCAATATTTTTTGTTCGCACCAACTCAATAATGCCCTACCCTTTTCTACAACATATACTTTAGTTTCAATATCCGTGTTTTTTTGGACAATTTGCAGTTAAAAATCCCAACAATGGAAGTTTAATGCCACAATAACCAACCGGTTCTATATCCGGAGTATTCAATTTACACCCCCTCCACATTTTTCCATGTGTCCTTGCCGATGATGGTGTAAGGCGAACATGAATCTGCCCAAACAAATATTTTAGTTCTATTAATTTCCAAAGTGCATTTAGTTGGTCTATAGTCTTCAAGAATCTCATTGATGGTATCTTCGCACACCACCATAACTTCCACGGCATCAATTTCACTACTTGACTCATCTTCACTGTGTACAGATCGTTTCCACCCATCCGGTGAACCCGATTTGCACATACGCACATTTGGTGGAAGACCCTTTGACACTAGTCTTATCTTTCTTTTTAACCATATTCTTCTCAACCACAGATAGTTTATTGGAATCGCCCCCCTTGGTATAATCGCTGTTCAACTCCTGGATGTATTTCTATGTATTCTCTACTCTTCTTGCTACATCTATGGTTTTTGTAGCAATGGGTCTTTTAAATCAAGTAATTTTTCTTGTATTTTGATATTGCTAGTTCTTTTAATGAATTGGTCCCTTATAATTTCTTCATGTAAGTCTCTAAATCTGCAAGTTGATGCTAAAGTTCTTAACACAGAAATATATTGTTCCACAGACTCCCCTGGCTGTTGTGCTCTGGAGAAGAATTTGTGTCTCTTACTACAATGCTGTTTTTGTAACCGAAATTTTCATCCAGAGCTTTGAATACTACTCTATATTCATCAATACGGTCACCCCTTACATCCTCACCTTCTTCATCTTTATCACATTCCTGATTAGTCGAATTTACACTAGTAGGTGTAGGCAATGTCTTAAAGACCTTCCTGCCTTCTACTCATTAATTATGTTTCAATAAGGCTAATTTGCGGGAAGCTATAAAATCCTCCCGACCTATTACTTCCAAATAAGTTTCAAAGGACTCTAACCAATCCTCCCACACCGTTCCAGGCACCCAAGGGTTTTGTAAAATTTTTGGGGGTGCTACTATTGACGACATCTCCATTTCTACTACAATTATGTTGAGGAAAAGGTACACACTGTAAAAAAACTATTGATTAAGTTACTGCTATTACGTCTAGGCAGACAAAACAAACTAAAATAAATAAAGTAGTCACCGTTGGTCAAAGAGGTGTTTGTAATGTTCACTTTTCAACATTCAAAATGTTCTTTGTAGCACCTTCGCACACAAGAGTACACTGGCGATCAGTTGCGCAGAGTTTTCCCTCCTCAGACTTCCTCAGCCTTCCGGATGCTTCTTACAGTGTGCAGTAGTTTACGAGACACTCAAAACAACCGACTGCCCAAAGCATCAGATAACAGCCGTGGTTGCCTGGTAACAGTTCTCACTCATGCTGTCAACTCCTTGTCACACATAATCGTAACATGACGTAGGTGCGTAGCGTGATGACAGACCTCCGTGAAGTACGATTGGCACTCACGCAGTGTATGACTTCCTCACAGCATACACGCAATCACGCGCCTTGGAATACTGTGCCGGGAAGTTCCTTTTTTAAATGTACACAAGTCTCAGCAGTGAATCACAACGTGACTGGACACCGCAAAATACACAAATTCACCTGAAGACCACTTGTTGAGCACGCAGCACTCAACAATCCTTCCAGGCAACATAAACTTTCCCAAGCAATGTGTAGTTCCCATGTGGTTCCCAGTTCGCTGCACAAAATCCTGATGATAAACACTCCCTAATAAGCAATGCTTCGGGCTCACTCGTACTCGCAGGCTGGTCACACTACAAAGGTACCTGTCAATATCCGTGCCGCATGAATCTTAATCGACTTTTAATAATTGTCAGTTGCTCTCTGGCACACAATTGACTCCAAGAGGCTAGGGGTTGTTAGGTTCAGGAAATCGATTCCACCTCTGTAGTGTTGCGCTCTAGTCTTCACGGTGTGCGTGATGACGTAGAGCGCGGCGGCCATCTTGGGGGACGATTATTAACGCGGAGCCGAGGAGCTGATCGGACGTCTCCCGGCGCTCTCCGTGAATCTTGTAAATTAAAGGATAAAAGTTGTTTGCCTACACATCTAAAGTGCCAGAGTTCTTCCTCAATGTGGGCCCACCCCCCAATACTTTACAACTGGCGACGAGGCTGGGGATCATAGAAAAAACACCAAGGAGCAGCCCAGAAACCACGTGGGACAAGGGGCAGCACACCTGCAACCCGAGGAAGTAGAGGCTGACTCACGCAGGCACAGACAGTAAAGAGAGCGCGGCAGAAGGGTAGCGCTAAGCCAAACTAGCGCAAGTACAGTCCAGAGCATAGCTGCTACATATAAGCCAACTGTAGCCGGTGCAAGCAGCCACGTGCAAGAGGGGAGGGAAGTAACCACCTAGCCACACCCCAAGGCACGTGGAGAAGCGGAAGGGGGCGAACGCAACAGGACAGACACTGCCCACAAGTGAGAGGAGCAGGGGGTCAAGACAGCGACCGGGAAGCACAGAGGCTAGGTGCCTCGTTCGCGGAAGACAGACGGAACGCCTGAGGCCCTGGCAGAGCAAGCAGAACACAGACCAGGGGGTGGAGCTGCATCGTAACAGAGCCCCCCACGCCTACCCAGGCAAAGCACGCCAGGCAGCCCGAGGGGTGAAGAAGAGTCATCGGGAAGAAGTGCGGAAATGTGTGCTCAACCGTCCTCACTCACGACACCCATTCCCTTCCTACCATAACCAGGATATCCAACAATGAAGTGGGAAGACTGGAGAGAATACTTTATGAACTATCTGGAAGCCCTGGAGGACGAGAATGGAGAAGAATTTCCCAGCAAGAGAAGGAAGAGGATATTACTTCACAACCTAGGTCCAGAAGGCATCAGAGTGTTCCAGAACATAGTCCCGACTCCACGACAAGCGGCAGATGACGTGTTCCAGCATGCTATTGATGACCTGAATAAACATTATAGGCCAGCAGTGTGCACGTCCATAGACCGATACAACTTCCAACAGAGGAAACAGGCAGTGGGGGAGTCCATAGACGAATATGTGGCAGCGTTGAGGAAATTGGCGGCCACGTGTAAATTTGGCACGTTACACGATGAATTCATCAAAGATCAGATCGTAATGCACACCACGAACGTGACGATCCAGGACAAGCTGTGGGTAAATGGAGACGCGACTTGGAAGGAAGTCATAGCCATGGTGAAGAAAGCGGAGCTGTCAAAAAGATGTGCGGAGGCGGCGAAGAGAGAGACAACCGCTAGGCCCATGGTGAACAAAGTCACCGAAGCAGAACCACTGGAAAAAGGCAAGGGAGCTACGGGGAACACGAGAGCACAAGCCAAATGGACGCCCAAGTCAGCACCGGCAAAGAAACCGGGTAATGAAAGCAAGGCCACGTGTTACAGGTGTGGCAGTCTGTCACATCCAGCCTACGACAAGCGATGTCCAGCCTTTCGAGCCAAATGTATGTGTTACGGGATTGTAGGGCACTACGAGAAAGTATGTTGCCGTAAGCAAAAGAGAGCAGCAGTAAAATACGTTGCACAAGAGACAGAGGCGGAAAGTGAAGGTGAAGAAGAAGAAGACGGCGTGTTGTGTATAGAAGAACACATACTTGGGATCAACTGCAACGGTTCCAAGAAACCCCAGTGCGACCTGGTGATAGGAGGTATATCGATAAAGATGGTGGCAGATTCAGGATCCCCGTACACCATAATACAACGAACGGTATGGGATGAACACTTCAAAGAGCACCTGGGGCATCACATGGAACCCCCAGATATTCGTTCAGTCACATTCACAGGAGACCCTATTCCTATGGTTGGATACAGGAGATTGAAATTCGAATTTAAGGAACGAAGAGCAAGATGCAAACTATACGTGGCGGAGAAAGGCCCTTCAGTTTTGGGGTGGATCGACCAAAGAGATCTGGGAATACAACTGAACCCCAGAGGCGCCACACAAGTCCTGATGACCAGCGAAAAACAACAACCGGTCGCAGGAAAACTGAAAGATGAATTTCCCATAGTGTTTGGAGGCAAGGTTGGCAAATTAACCAAATTCACACATAAGATCGATCTCAAAGCAGATGCGAAACCGGTGTGCCACAAAGTGAGAAATATCCCGCTAGCAATCAGAGAGAAAGTACAACAAGAACTACGCAGACAACGGTATCATAGAACCGATAACCAGTGCAGAGTGGTTGGCTCCCTTGGTAGTAGCAATGAAACCTAACGGCAAGGTGCGTCTGTGTGTAGACTTGAGGGAATTGAACAAAAACATAATAGTAGAAAGATTTCCACTACCAAGGATAGACGAAATGCTAGCGAAGACCAAGGGGGTGAAATGGTTCTCTACCATCGACCTCACATCAGCCTACCATCAGATAGCCCTACACCACACATGCCGAAAACTGACATCGTTCATAACCCTGTTCGGATGCTACCAGTTTCGCAGGATGCCATTCGGTCTGGCCTCGGCAGCGGCCGTATTTCCGAAACTCATGCACAAACTATTCAAAGAAGTAGAAGGAGTTCAGTATTTCCAAGATGACATCTTGGTGATGGGCAAGAACAAAGCAGTCCATGACGCCAAGTTGTCCAAAGTCCTACATGTCTTGGAGCGCAATGGGCTCACAGCAGAGTGGGACAAATGCCGGTTCGGGATGACATCGGTCACATACTTAGGGCATGAGATCAGCGACCAAGGCATCACACCTAAACAATCCAATGTCAAAGCAATATGTGATGCACCATCCCCGGGGACCAAGGAAGAAGTCAGATCATTTCTAGGCATGGCTGAATTCTACAGTAAATTTGTACCGCATTTCGCCACTAAGACACACCACTTACGCCAACTCCTCCAGGATAAAACAACCTTCAAGTGGACAGAGGAGACTCAAGAAAAATTCCAGAAGATCAAGACAGATATCAGCACAGCAGTTCCCTTGAGCAGATATGATCAGCAAGCTAGATCAGTATTGACGACAGATGCGAGTGAAAGGGGCCTAGGAGCGGTCCTGATGCAAGAGACGAAGGAAGGGGAACTAGCCACCCTCAGCTTCGCATCCAGATCCTTATCGCCTACGGAGCAAAAGTACAGCGTAATAGAAAAGGAGATGTTGGCGGCAGTCTGGACTATGGAAAAGTTCCGCCAATTCTTATGGGGTACAAGATTCAGGATAAGAACAGACCATAAACCTCTGGTCAAAGTCCTCACATCATCTGGATATGCTAATGCAAGCCCCCGCATTGCGAACATGACTTTGAAATTATTGGATTACAGGTATGATGTAGAACACATCCCAGGAACCAGAAATAAAGTAGCAGACTACCTCAGTCGTGCCGCTGCCATGGAGAAAGTTCCGAGTGAATCTGAGGAGGAAGACATCAGAGTGGCGTTCACGGAAGATCACGAACGAGTGATAAGCGAACAGGAGTGGAAGGAAGCGTACGAGACCGACTCGGACATCGGGCGGTCAAACGGCTCACACTTGGGGGATGGCCAGAGAAAAGACACGTGGAGGCAGCGCTCAGGAAATTCAATGAAATGAGAGAGGAGTTATCAGTATGTGACCAAGGGATCTTCCTGCGGAGAGGTGAAAAGGTAGTTCCGCCCAACACGCTGGTGCCACGATTATTAGCCATCATACATGAAGGACACCTGGGCATTGTGAAAATGAAGCTCAGGGCGAAACAGATGTACTGGTGGCCGGCAATGGATAACCAGGTAGAGAGGCACGTGCGGGAGTGTGATCAATGCCAAAGAGCGGACAAGTCCCAAAGCCTGATGCGTCCACCCTTAGGGAAAATCGATAACCCCACCAACCCTTGGGAAGATCTGTCAATAGACATCTTGTGGCCAATTTTGGATAACCAGGGAGTCCAGAAACACGTGGCGGTACTTGTGGACTCCAAGTGGCCAGAAGTGGACATACAGGAAGACATGGACGCTGACAAAATATTAAAATTTCTCACAACCATTTTCCTTAGAGAAGGTAATCCACGCTCTCTCCTAAGTGACAATGGGCCTCAGTTCACGTCGGAAAAATGGAATGCGTACATGGGAAGGAATGGGATAAAAGTCAAACATACTTCCATATACCATCCAGCAGGGAACGGACCAGCCGAGAGGTTTAATAGAGTCATCATGGGCTCGATACAATCAGCAATAGGAGCTGGGAAGGACTGGGAGAAAGAACTAAAGTGCATGTTGTGGTCATACAGGATTACCCCGACCAGCACAGGATACAGCCCCTTCCAGATTCTCAGAGGTCGAGACCCATTCACGAAGGACAATGTTGTCTGGAAGGAGCGCACAATCACGAGCAAGTGGTCTCCAGCTGTAGTGCAACACAATCCGGAAAAGGCACAGAGAATATATACCGAACACTTCAATAGAAGGAGAAATGTCAAGGAGACGGAGTTAGAGAGAGGAGAATGGGTTCGAGTCAAACTAGCCCAGTTAAGAAGGAATGGCGACAGTAAGTTTAGTGCACCCATGCAAGTGGAGGAAGTCTACAACCGAGCAGCCTTGCTGAGCGACGGAAAGGTTTGGTCCCAGGATAGGATGTCCAAATGCAACAAGATCTTGAAATGGAGTGAAAAAGAAAGTGGACAGACAGCAACTCCCCGGATGCAAGATATGGAGGTCAATCCGGTGGGAGCAGGAACGGGAATAACCAGAGAAAGAGAGAGAGAAGAGGAAGTAGAGAAAAGGAGTGATCCCGGAGCTGAGGAACATTCGGGAAGCACCATCAGGTCGCCGTGCAGAGGAGTTCCCTGGAGTGTAGAAAGATGTGGAACGAGGAATTCCCAAGAAGTAGCCGAGTACACTTCCAAGACTCCATGAGGCACACCCGCACTGGCAGAGCTGTGGTAGGACCGTTGAAGTACAGAGACTTTGAGATGGGAGAAGGGAACAAGTCCAACAGCAAGTAGCCTGAGAGACATTATCTTATGTGTGAAATGTATATCCGTAAAGGGGGGAGATATGTAGTGTCGCGCTCTAGTCTTCACAGTGTGCGTGATAACGTAGTGCGCGGCAGCCATCTTGGGGGACGATTATTAACGCGGAGCCGAGGAGCTGATCGGACGTCTCCCGGCGCTCTCCATGAATCTTGTAAATTAAAGAATAAAAGTTGTTTGCCTACACATCTAAAGTGCCAGAGTTCTTCCACAATGTGGGCCCCCCCTAATACTTTACAACCTCATCTTAGTCATGAGTACATTGTTGTGGATCTGTTTCCCTTTTTCGTCGCCATTTTTTAAGGAAACATTGGCCGCATATGGTAGTTGAATGTTTATTCAGATAGTAGGCACAACACCTTCAAACGTCCTCCCTCTCCAGCAACCGAAGCTTTCTCCACCGCATGGGAAACCTCTTGCAGAACTCTACAGTGGAACTAGCAACGGTTACTAGGATACAACAGTAATGTTCCGTGTATTGTGTTGTGAAAATGTCCTCTGTCGGGGAGCGGGCATCAATCGTGGTGTTTAAGGGTGTCTGAAAAGGGGGTAGACTTGTGGGCCTTCCTGGCCCTTCAGTTTCCGGATCTGAAGCGATGTTAGTAAGGTTTATTTTTGTTAAGTTTTTCATTCTTTTTTGTATTTCCTTGAAATCACCAGTTCAAAGTGATTTACATTCACCTGAAGGGGTTCGGGATTTGGTGGCCCGTTTTCCTTTGGGTTTGCGGTTGAGTTATTTTGAATTGCATTGTCTGCTCGACCTACCTTATCTCTTAGTCCAACTTCTCCTGTGCATACTTGCAATGCTGGTTCCTGGTGCAAGGGGAAGGATGGATTTGGTCGAGTAGAAGGTTGTAGTTTGTCTTTGAGGGCATCATTCTCCCATGATGAACTTTCCTCGGTTAGTGTAGGATCTTGTTTGCCCTGGGCATAGATGGATTTTTTTATTTCCACTATAATATCATTCATGACATCAGGTAATTCTGATAGTTTTTCTATGACCGTGCTGCAGCTACATTACTGTACTCCTTCTTCCACAAAGTTCTGAACTCTTGTTATCAAGGAGTTCAATTTTTCCGTTTTAGCATCAATTACCATTGTGTATGAGGCCAATGTTTGCCGAACTGATATTTGTATATCCAGCTTGTTGGTGTTCATCATTGTTGCTGTTATTATTGCAGTCAGGAGTCTAAGCCTTTGACATTCCTTTTCGGGGGTTAACTCTGCTCCTCAGGCTCGCCGTGTTCTTCAAGGGCGGTGTAAACCTCAGGAGTTCAAGCATAGTTTGAGATATATGGGTGCTGCTCTAATCTGGTCCATTAGCGTTCATCTTCTCATTTTGACTCCGGCACAATTTGTCCATCAAAGATCAGGCTTTTGTTGATAGATCTCAAGGGTTCTGATGTAATTTAATGCCATGCCTGACCAGACTGAGGGACTTTTGAGCTGCAGGCGGGCACCTCTTCTACCGTTACCTGTGCTTGCTGTGCTTCTGTTCCATTCCTTGCATAAGCTGGTGCAGTAGCGTGCTCGCTTGCTTCTCTTGCTCTGATCTAAGGCGATGATTGTGGATGTTAACTTAATTGGAGCATGAGGGGTGAGGGGAGGGGCTCCCATATGCGGAGGGTTGTCATTTAAACGATTTGCCTGGGAGGTAGATTTGTGCTGTAGGTCCCCAGCGTGTTGGACGACTGGTGCAGGAGAGAAGTGCTTTTGCTCCGGGTATTTTATTAGCTTGATATCTGGGGACAGTGGGTATCCTCGGCTCAAGGAGCCCTGGGATGAAGAGGACTCCAGGCCCCTGTAGCCTTTAATGGTCTCTAGCTCAGGCAGGGAAATGTTTTCAATTTCCATGTTCTGCGTGATTGCCCTGTCTCTTAGAGACCTTGTGGCTGGACGGTCTGCGGTTGAGTCCTTATGGTCCTCCACTATAGTCTTTTGATGGACCTGCTTGTTTCTGTGAGAGCAAAACTATTTCCATATTGTTTTTTCCATTTTGATTGGACTCTTCAGTCATTGTGGCCACTACTTTTCCTTTAGTTTGTTTTAGACATTGGTTCTCCTGACTAAGTTTTAGACAGTGGTTAATGATGGACTCTAATTCCTGTTATTCCTCGTGTTAAGGAGAGAAGATTCTTTGTTTGTTAATTTCTTTTTCTATAACATGTTTTGCGCTCTATCATGAGCCATTAGCACAAGGGAGCTGCGGGTTCTCATTCTAGTCGTACTGTAGAGTTTATACAAAGATACTCCGCTAGAAGCAAGGCTTTAGTTTTGATATTATTTGATACACTAGGCTTTGTATGAGCGCCTTTGCTTTAACGCTTCTACTGGGCTCAATTGAGTGTGGTTGGTTAAGAGCGCCACTGAGTTCTTTGTACCGGGCATTCAAGGACTCTGGCTTTCGTACATCCATGTGCGTTTCATCAGGAGGTTAAGTTATGTTTAAACAGTGATTGCAGGCAGCACGAATATACCATGCACCCAGGAGAGTGCAAGGCGAGTGCGGTGTGTAGCAAATTTTATGTACATATGTTTATAGCGATTGATGCACCAGTACTAAGTCTTAAGGCTTGTGGCTACTCCCCAGTGGTGAAAATTATTTACAGCCGTAATGTGGGATTACGACACTTAATTTGTTTGGCATCTGTGCTCGCTGCTTCGCTGCCTCTTTCAAATGCTTTGAGGTTCTAAGCCTGATAGGCTGCTGACTTCCCTGCAACCAGTAGGGGACAGGAGGGCTCCAGGAAAATACCAGGGAGGTGCTTGAGTAGGGGCCAAGCGGGTGCACTGTGGTCAGCCTTGCAAGCCGCACCTAGACCTAGCTGGACTGCTTCCGCAGGGCCACTAGGCTCACTCTCTGCGGTGGCTGACTACAGCCACCACACTTGCATTACACACCTAACACACCTCCCTGTTCCCCCGAAGTCATCTCTGGACTAGTGCCACATGGGCAGCATCAGCAGGGGTGCTGAAGGAGGTACAGGGGAAGAAGAAAATGGCATTCGATGTCCAACGTCTATCGTCTGATGATTGCTTTGCAGAGTTGCAGCTTTGTAGCCCTGAGCCCTTCGCACTGCAAGCCACTCTCACTGCAGTGACTGGCTCCAGCTGACCTTGCCCGACCGTGAACAATACTGTGTTACTGCTGCTGAAAACTCCCCCAGGCTGCACCGCTGCGTGCAGTTCTCCAACTTCCAAACTCCGCCTACAGGAAACACAACTCTACTCCACTCTACACCACTCTAGTCTATGACACAGTACTCCACTCTATGCCACTCCACTCTACAACACTCTACAGTACTCCACTCTGACAGTCCACTGTATGACACTATACCATTATACGTCACTCCACTATACTACACTCAATGCCACTTTGCTCCGCTCTATACTATTCCATCCTACTCCACTCTACGCCTCTCCAATCCATTAGTCTGTGACACCACTCCTTTCTACACCACTCCACTTTACACTGTTCTATGACACTCTGCGCTACTCCACTCTACTCCACTCTAAGCCACTCTACACTTCTCCACTCTACAACACTCTTCTCCACTCTTTAGCACTCCACTGTATGCACCTCCACACTACTTCACTCTACCCCACTCCACTCTATGCCCCTTCACTTTATGACACTCTTCTCTACGCCACTCCACTCTGAGACTCCACTTTACTTCACTCTATGTCACTCCACTTTATGACACTCCACTCTATTCCACTCTATGCCACTCCACTCTATGACACTCTACTCCACTCTAAGCCACTCTATTCGACTCCACTCCACTCTACAATATACTACTCTACTCCACGGCACACTGCTCCACTTTATGCCACTCCATTCTACAACACGTTACTCTACTCTTCGCCACCCCACTCTATGACACCCTACTCCCCTCTATGCTACTCCACTCTACAACACTCTGCAACGCTCCGCTCTGTTACTCCACTCTATGCTACTCTACTCTATGACACTCTTCTCTATGACAGTACTCCATTCTACGTTATTTCACTCTGTGGCACTCTATGCCGTTTTGCTCCACTCTACGGTACTCCATGCCACACCACCCTATGCCACTCCAATCCACTCCAATCCACTACAACACTACTCCATTCTTCACCAATTCACTTTATACCACTCTACACCACCACACTCTACTCCATTGTATGCCACTCTGCACTCTCTACTCCACTCTACACCACTCCACCATACGCAACTCTACACCATTCCACTCTATGCCACCCACTCTGTGACACTCCACTCTACGCCACTTCATTCTGACACTGTACTCCACTCCACTTTACTGCAATCTATGCTACTCCACTTTTTTTCATCCTACTCCAATCCATTCTACTCCACTCTATGCTGCTCCACTCTACTCCACTCTGACACTCTACACTACTCCACTCTAGGCCACTTCACTCACTCCACTCTACTCCACTCCACTCTATGACACTCTACTCCATCCTACTACACTACACTCTATGACACTCTACTCCACCGTACACCACTCCACTCTAACACACTCCATTTTACTCGACTCGACTCTACTCTTTGCCACAGCACTCCAACACACTTTAATCCACTCCACTCTTTGCCACAGCACTCCAACACACTTTAATCCACTCCACTCTACACCACTCCAAGCCACTCCATTCTACAGCACTCTACCTTATCCTACTCCACTCTACGCCACTCTATGCTACTCCACTCTACACTACTCCACACCACTCATCTCCACAACACTCTACATCCCTCCACTCTATGACACTCCACTCTGACACTCAACTCTTTGATACTCTACTCCTCTCTGTGCCACTTTATTCCACACCTCTCCATTCTACAATATATGGTTCTACTCCATGACACGCTGCCCCACTCCAGTCTACGACACAGTACTCCACTCTATGCCACGCCACTCTATGACACTCTACTCCCCTCTACGTCACACCACTCAACTACAATCTAAGCCACTCCACTCTGTTACTTCACTCTATGCTACTCCACTCTACGACAGTCCACTGTATGCCACTACTTCTTTCAACATCACTACACTCTACGATACTCCACCCCACTTTGCTTCACTCAGTTACTAAATGACACTCCACTCTATGCCACTCCAATCCGCTCCAGTCTACGAGACCACTCCATTCTACACCACTCAACTTTATGCCACTCAATGACCCTCTGTGCCACTCCACTCTATGCCCATTTGGACTCAGTCATGGTGGCCCGCAGAGGCAGGAACATGCCCTGTTCCAGCCACCAAAGTCAGGAACCTTGGAATCTTGTGTGATGCCCAGGGCAAATAAACCAACTGCCTCTTCCTGTTACTTCCTCCTAAAAATACTCCGAAAAATCCTGCCCTTTTTACCTATGAAGTTGAGGAAAGCAGTGGTGGGAGCCCTTGTTCTTTCTCGCCTAGATTACTGTAACGCTCTATATCTAGGTGTTAATAAACGTCAGTGAGTTCAAGGCATTATGGCTTCCTCATAAAGCTCTGCATGGAGGGGCAAACAACGACTTCCGTGAATTATTCCAGTGTCATGCCTCCTGCCGGATGTTAAGATCTGCTAATAAAGCTCTGCTTTCCGTGCCCAGAGTCAGACGGACCAGATGGGAAGGCAGATGCCTCTCTTTTCTGGCATCGAAGCTCTGGAATGAACTTCCACTAAATATTAGGCGACTATCCTCCAGGTCTCAGTTCAGGAGACAGATTAAACCCTGGCTTTTCCCTCGTAAACAGTGATCGAGATCTTCCGGACTTCTGTACTTTCTTGCCTCCCTCAGGCCAAGACGCCTCGGCATTTGTGTGCTTTATAAGATATTACTTACTTACTTACTTCCACTGTATAAGCATAAACAGAGAGGCAAGAGTTCCCAAGAGAGTTTTAAGGACAAAAGCAATTCTTGAGCCTTCAAAGTTGAAGTTGAATCTTTCTTTATTGTGTCAGTTCGTTCAAGCGCACGAACTGACACAATAAAGAAAGATTCGACTTCAACTTTGAAGGCTCAAGAATTGCTTTTGTCCTTAAAACTCTCTTGGGAACTGTTGCCTCCCTGTTTATGTGAATATAATTGTTATGTATGGTCCATAAGCAGCGGGCCATTGAGGTGGGCTGCAGTGGATTTTAGATTTTGTTAGAGACTGTTGTGACTATCCCGACAGTGTGACTTTAAATCCCTTGGCTGCTTAGTATTTTGAGTTTGACTTGTCCACTGTACAACACTCTACTCTACACCACTCCACTGTATGCAACTCCACACTACTTCACTTTACACCACTCCACTCTACGCCACTCCACTCTATGACACTCCACTCTCTGCCACTTCACTCTAAGACACTGTATGCCACTCCACTCTATGACACTCCACTTTACTCCACTCTATGCCACGCCACTTTATTTAATTCTATTCCACTCCATTTTAGTTCACTCTATGCCACTTGACTCTACTCCACTCTAAACTCCTCCACCCTACAACACTCTAGTCCACTCTATACCGCTCCACTGTATGCAATTCCACACTACTACACTCTATACCACTCCACTCTATTACACTCCACTCTACGCCACTCCATTCTATAACACTGTACACCGCTCCACTTTACTGAACTCTATGCCACTTCACTTTATTTCATCCTACTCCACTCCATTTTATGCCGCTCCACACTATTGCACTCTGGCACTCTATGCTACTCTACTCAAAGCCACTCCACTCTACCCCACTCCACTCTATGACACTCTACTCCATTCTACACCACTCCACTCTTAGATACTTTACTCCATTCTACGGCACTCGACCCTACTCTATGCCACTCCACTCCATAACACTCTACTTCACTCCACTCGAAGCCACTCCATTCTACGACACTCTACTTTACAGCACTCCACCCTATCCCACTCCACTCTCCTCTACTCCATTTGACACCACTCTATGGCTACTCAACCCTACATTACTCCACATCACTCATCTCCACAGCACTCTACGCCACTTAACTCTATGACACTCCACTCTATGACACTCAATACCACTTTACTCCGCTCTATGCTAATCCATGCCACTCCACTCCATGCCATTCCACATAACTTTATGCCTCTCCACTTTAAGACACCACACTCCACGCCTCTCCACTCCACACCACTCCTCGACACTTTTTCTGTGTGTTAGACTTGGCATCTTTTGGCGTGTTTCCCCTGTCTTTTTGCTTTCTGACCTCCCGGTTTTGACTGTGTTTTTGCTGGTTTAGTGTCTCTGCGCACTTTCTCACTGCTGTTCAGTGTTGAAGTGCAAGTGCTCCTGTTGTAAATTGGTGTTATGGATTAGTGATTCCATGATTGGTAATTTGATTTAGTAGTCAGTCCCTAGTACAGTGCACTATGTGTGACCATGGCCTGTAAATCAAATGCTGCTAGTGGGCTTGCAGCACTGGTTGTGCCACCCACACAAGCAGCCCATCAAAGGTAACTCAGACCTGCCACTGCAGGGTCTGCGCGCAGTTTGTAACTGCCATGTCGACTTGGCAAATGCACCCACTTGCCAGGCCCCACCATTCCCTTTTCTTACATATTAGACACCCCTAAGGTAGGCCCAAGGTACCCCTGTGTGCAGGGTGCAGTGTATGTGAAAGGTAAGACGTGCCCTGGTGTGTGTGGCATGTCCTGATAGTGAAATACTGGCTATTTCGTTTTTCACTATTGAAAGGCTATCTGGCTCATAGGAAAGCATAGGAGTTAATTTATAACATCTTATAAATATAACTTCCCATTGGGACCAGATAGGAAAATAAAGTTTAGTATGCCTGAGCTCAGAATCTAAAGATGCATCTTTTAGTTAAGGTGATCTTTACCTTCTGTGTTTGAACATACCACTTTTAGAAAGTAGTTATTTTCTTGCGTAGCCTTCCTGTGTGCCTCTGCTAGGATGTGTATTGACTGTCTGGCTTTGGAGTGGCAGGGGCTGGGGATGTGCAGTGGCTCCAGAGTGTCTGTATGAGTCAGGGCTGGGCTGAATTGACCTGGGCTGCAATTAGAGTAGTGGGAGGAGATTTCCTTGCACATGAATGGGCCTGGTCTGCTGCCGACAATGCTGTCTCCGGCTCCTGTTGGGAAGCTGGGCCAGAGAGGACTAAACTGGTTTGGACTAAGCACAGACACTCTCTGCCTAAGAGGACTAAGGAATTTGGGGTATAAATATTGGCACCCAGGCCCCAGAATTATATAACTCTTTTGGAACCAAGAAGACTGCCAAGAAGAAGAGCTGGAGAAGCTGTGAGTTGAGACTACCACTTTGCTGTGTGCTTTGCTGTGTTGGCCTGAAGTGGCTGATTCTATCTTGGGCAGTGAAAGGACTGGACTGAACTCTCTGCAGCTTCCTTTTTGTGAGTTTCTCCAAGGGCTTGAGGTAGAGTTTGCCCCCTGTTCAAGAAGTCTCAGGAACAGCAAAGACTTCAAGTTCTTCTGCCATAAGCACTGGGGACTGTGTGTTTTGTAGGGCAACGGAAGAAAAAGCAACCCGACGCCGTCTACGACGCCGCTGCTGACTCCATGTCCTGAAGGCACCGCAGTGGGCACCGCCGCACTTTGCACCGCAACCCTGGTCTCACCAACGACGCCACCTGATGCCGCCACTGAGCCGCTGCTTGCACCGCAACCTGTGGCCACAGCACTGCGCACTGCCTTTCTTCACGCCGTTGCCTTGGTATCCCCGAAGACGACTCTCCACGCCAACATCGATGCCGCTGCTTGCACCGTGGTGCGAGGGTACCGCTCGTAAGTTACACGATGCACTGTCCTCATCCCGTACCACAGCCTTGGCCTACCGACACTGGCGCTATCGACTCCAGTTCATCAACCGCCAACAGCGTTTCAGCAATGATTACTTCGCTGCTTGCACCGTGGCCTGCCAGCACCGCAACGAGCACTGCATCACTTAGCGCCACAGCCCTGGTCTCACTGACGCCGCTGGATGACCGTCACCAAGTTGCTGCCTGCACCACGACATGAGGGCACCTCACGCCGCACCGCAGCCCCGACGCCCGCCGACGCTCCGGGCTTCAACCGCAAGAAGTTCGATCTGCAACGCATGTGACTTCAAGGGCCCGATGACTCCTGCACCGACCTTCCAGAACTGACTCCTGCAGACGCTGGCCCTTCGGGGCTCATCAAGAGGTCGCCAACGCCCTACATTTCTAAAGGTTCTGTTTTGCGGGTCTTACCGACACTGTAGCTGGCCCGCGACACTGTGGTCAGCCAGAACTGTTTAGATTTGTTGTTCACGATACCGTGATAGCCCCAAAAGGAGCTATTGACTTCAAGGAACTGTATTTCAAGTCTATTTTGATTATTGAAGATTTCTGAGAACTGTATGGTGGATTTTTATTGTTTTTGGTCTTGTTTGGATGTATAAGAATATTAGATATTTTTCTAAACTGGTTTGGTGTCCTTTTGTAGTGTCTTCACTGTATTACTGTTGGTTATGTGCAAATGCTTTACACTCTGCCTCTCAGATAAGCCTGACTGCTCATGCCAAGCTACCCAGGGGGTGATCAGGGGTTATTGTAGGAGTGTAACTCCCTTATCCTGACTAGAAGGAAGTGTCCCTACTTGGATAAAGGAGCAAACCCTTGCCAACTAGAGACCCCCATTTATAACACCAGGCCTAGCTCCAGGAATTTTTGTTTGGGTGGGCCAAAGTTACATTCGGGTGAGCCACTGCTGGCCTGATTTATCGCTTGTATATCTAGCCAGGCCTGCTTCTGGGCCCTCCTTTTATCTCTCCTTAGTCTTACAAGGTATAGTAAAACACACTCTTTTCCAAGTCTCTTTCTAAATGTTATCACTCTCAAAAAGTGCTTTTCTTCCATGTAATGTCCCTTTGATGGGAAGAGGAGGTTTCTAAGGTGGGAGTATCTAGCAAGTTACTCTACTCGGGCTCCCTCTGCGCGAGCCTTCAGGGAGAAACCCTCTTCATTACTACCTCCATCTGACCCCTGACTGTGCAGCGCACTCCCTTACAGACTTGATTATCCACTTTTCTACCACCCCTCTCCATTACACCTTATCTCACAGCTGACTTTGGGACCCAGCCCCATATCAGCCACCATTCAGTTCCACTTTCATTATTTCCAGTAAAAAACAATAGTAAAATCACATTCAAACTTGAAACATTGAATATAGCAGTAAATGTAATCAGCATGCATGTTAAAGTATGCTCCACAGTTGTCCTAATCACCTGACTGTTAATTAAATAAACAAAAAAGGAAAGGCCATGACAGGGCCGGCTTTAGTGCTGGTGCAAAAGTGTTTTTGACCTCTTTTTTTACCTCTTTCTCTGTAGATAACTTAACAACCACCCTCCAACAGTGCTCTTCATCTCTCCGTAGCCACTCCCCCTCATGGCCTCCTCCTCAGGCTCCCTAACTACCACCCTCCACCAGCGCCCCTCATCACTCCATAGTTCCCCCCACCCCATGACCCCCTCATCGGATTCCCTCACTGCCACCTTCCACTAGTGCCCCTCATCTCTCCGTTTCCCCTTTCTCATATCCATTCCATTCGTTGTATTGCGCTACTTATATGAGTGTAGGGTGTCGCAGTACTTTACATAACAGCACACATTATACAGAGACAATAAATCAGTTTACACGGAATGTCACATAAACCAATGAGGATTACAAAGTGTAGAAATCACTTCATCTATACTGGTGGGCAACATATTTTACGGGGGTTTGGTTGGGAGAATTACAAACTCAGGATTTAAAGAGTACTCCAGTAGTTGAGGGTTGACTTTACTGATAAATGTATAACTGCCCAAACAAACTCTTTTTAGTAACATTAGAATAATGAAAGAATGGAGGAGTTCTAACTATATCACAACAAAAAAGCGAATTTTGTATGCAGTTCTTTGATGACAGTTCATAGGTCACTGTTCTATGTTATGATAGTAACTTCTGAACTGCAAGTAACACAAGGATATTTGTGACAGCGGTAGTAACCCACTGAGCTATTCCCATAAAATTCAGTTTATCTGCATTTAAAAACTACCAACAGACAAGTGGTTGCTCTGCAGCAGGATCGTAAATCACAAGTTATATGAACAGTTTTTATTGTTGTTGTACATCATTCACTGCGAGGGCCAAGGCTCATGTTTAGGTGGACCAAGCTCATGTTTGGGTGGGCCTGGCGCACCCAGCCCACCCTCTAGAACCGGGCCTGTATAACACTATGCCACTAACTTTTATTATTATTTTGTACCATTAAAAATGTTAAGAGTCAGAAGCAATTAGAATGTATCTATCATCCTGATAGGTTAAACCAATGCTACATTATTCATACATTTTAACTGTAAATGAAACGTTACTGAAAAGTTTTCTCATCCTTTGTAAATGCTCATGTAAGCATCATAAATAAACTAAACTTGTTGAAACTATGCCCGAATTCGACCTAAATTGTCCTTCCACTTTTATGGCCGTGGATGGTCCCAGTTGTTTTCACACCATTGAGAGAGCCCTTGAAGCAGCCAGTGCACATCACTGGTAACCAGGCCCTGGTGCAGTGCTTAATTTGTGCCGGTGATTGCCGGTGCTTAGGCCCGGCACTTAGTTTTCAGGGCTGGGTCTACACGAGGGGACGAGTTTGCATGACAGGACGTCACATTTTGCATGGTGTTAGAGCTTACTGACTCGGCGCAGAGTGCTGTTGTAACTTCTCGATCTCTCCCGAGTCCTGGTGAGTGCTTCGTTGTGACTTGTGAGCCGGAGACTGATTGAGCAAATATTACTGCATAATTTCAGTGTGTGATGGCAGAGCGTCATGGTGATGGCGGCCGTTAGTTCAGTCTTGCCAGGTGGTGGGCGGGAGTCAGACACTGATTGGGCAATTTCGGCTGGGCCTAGGGTGGATTTGGATGTGCGTGCTGCGCGCAGATTATTTTTCAATTGCCACGCCCCGGCAGCACACCCGCACCCCCACAAGTCATCAACTCGACCACGTTGAGGGAAGGCTGCAGTGCAGCAGTAGCACCAGGCGGCGGGCCCAGTAGTTAATAAGGCAGTGCCCCAGAGCATAACTGTAAGTAGCACGCACGCCATAAGAATCAGTCATCATGCCATGCCTCCATTTTTTTTATTTTAGCGTGGTGGCGTGTCAGACTCGGGCAAGATTCGATGACGCACCACTGTGTGCCTGACCTGCGGCTGCCTCACGGTAGTACGGTAACGGTACACCTAATACTAGTATATATATTTATTTATATCAGAATAGGCCAGGGCCGGCCGGCCGAGGTTAAGTTGTTAAAGAAGCCTTGACGTAGTATCATTACGTAATAGGGCCGGTGGTCGGCGGGTTTAAAGTTAAAGGCGGCGCAGCCCTGCCCGGCCCCTGACCCTGCCTTGTTTGAACTTAGTATGATTATGATATCCTCCCTCAGTGCTTAACAGTGGTTTCGCTTTTACTAAATAATGCCATGAAAAGCAGGATGTTGTGTAGGGCAGGCAGCGCGGTGCGCACAGATTTTTTTCTGATTGCCACGCCCGTACAGCACACCCGGCTGCACCCCACGAGCCATCATCAGCCCCACGACGTGGGGCAGGCCAGGCAGGCAGCAGCAGCACCAGGCAGGCCTACCTAGCTATATAACCCAGTCAGTCAGCGTACTAAATAAGGCAGCACCCCGGATGCCCGGCCTACCACGAGAAGTAATATTCTACTTTACTAACTAAACAGGTCCTTCCATGCCCATTCCAAACCAACGCTGCTTTTTTTTGTTTGAACGTGGTGACGTGTCGGGCACCGTGGTAGCTCCGTCGGTGGCTCCACAAGATTCAATGACGCCTGGCCTAGATGGCACTTGAGGCTGGGACTGGAGGAGTCACGTAAGGAGAAGGGTCTACATTGTTGGGAGACAAGACTGTGTGTGCTTCTATGGATGGTCACATAAACACGTATACTTTCCTATATAGGGTACGCAAATGCGGGTTGGAGTATACACACTCTTCTGTTTTCATGTGACACCGTATATGTTATATATCTTTCTATATCACGCATGTATGATAGCTATTTACCGATGTATTCATATTTTCCTTTTACGCCTTCTGCTAATAGCCTATTAATTAATAAAGGATACGTGTTGAAAGAGACCTTATGGTTCATTAAATGATGCAAAGTGTCTATCCGTGACGAGAGCAGGCCTCTGACTTTACACTATCAACTCTCATATGTGGGAACTATGCGTGTGTATAAGTCGGGCATGATAAGCCCTTGTGTGATATTGTCTTGAACATTAGATAAACGCGGCAGATCAAAACTATATCTCTTTTGTGAGTGCCCTTCACACAGACAGAGCTTGGCCGGCACATTCGTCTGCATGAAACTGAGAGCTGCGGGTTGCCTGCCCCTCTATAATTTTGTCATCTGATGGGTGTGATGTGTGTGATAGGGGTGGCACTGCCATGCCCCTCTTCTCCCCTGACCTTCTCTGCGCCATGTGTTTCACTGCCTGTGCAATTTATTTCCCTTCTCTTCATGGGCTCTCTGGCATACTCTCCCCTGTCTGTTTTGTGTCTCCCATCCCCTATCTGTGCTCTTCACCGCCACACTGCCTGTCCTCTCTGTTGCACTGCCCTGACAGTGTCAAGTGTTTCACTAACCCTGCTTGTGCAATCTATTACACTTCCCTACCCGTGCACTCTGTGTCACTTCCTTGCCCTGCGTGCCACTACCCCTGCCCGTGCAGTCTATTTCACTTCCGCTTCCTGTGCCCAATTTTCATCTGCCCCTCCATGTGCCATGTGTCTCACTATCCCTGCCAGTGTTGTATGTTTCACGTGCATTGCCCGTGCTCTTTATGCACCCCTGCCCAGGCAGTGCTCTGCGTCCCACTGCCTCTCCCTGTGCAAGTTATTTCACGTCCTCTTCCTGTGTTCTACTGCCACGACTGTGCAATCTATTTCACTACCCCTGCACGGGCAGGGGTAGTGGCACGCAGGGCAAGGAAGTGACACAGAGTGCACGGGTAGGGAAGTGTAATAGATTGCACAAGCAGAGTTAGTGAAACACTTGACACTGTCAGGGCAGTGCAGCAGAGAGGACAGGCAGTGTGGCGGTGAAGAGCACAGATAGGGGATGGGAGACACAAAACAGACAGGGGAGTACGCCAGAGAGCCCATGAAGGGAAGGGAAATAGATTGCACGGGCAGTGAAACACATGGCGCAGAGAAGGTCAGAGGAAAAGAGGGGCATGGCAGTGCCACCCCTATCACACACATCACACGCTCTGTCTGTGTGAAGGGCACTCACAAAAGAGATATAGTTTTGATCTGCGCGTTTATCTAATGTTCAAGACAATATCACACAAGGGCTTATCATGCCCGACTTATAGACACGCATAGTTCCCACATATGAGAGTTGATAGTGTAAAGTCAGAGGCCTTCTCTCGTCACGGATAGACACTTTGCATCATTTAATGAACCATAAGGTCTCTTTCAACACGTATCCTTTATTAATTAATAGTCCATTAGCAGAAGGCGTAAAAGGAAAATATAAATATATCGGTAAATATGCATGCGTGATATAGAAAGATATATAACATATACTCCAACCCGCATTTGTGTACCCTATATAGGGAAGTATACGTGTTTATGTGACCATCCATAGGAGCACACACGGTCTTGTCTCCCAACAATGTAGACCCTTCTCCTTACGTGACTCCTTCAGTCCCAGCCTCGAGCCATCTAGGCCAGGGAGGGCAGGCGTCATCGAATCTTGTGGAGCCACCGACGGAGCTACCACAGTGCCCGACACGTCACCTTGTTCAAACAAAAAAAAGCAGCGTTGGTTTGGAATGGGCATGGAAGGACCTGTTTCGTTAGTAAAGTAGAATATTACTTCTCGTGGTAGGCCGGGCATCCGGGGCGCTGCCTTATTTATTACACTGACTGACTGGGTTATATAGCTAGGTAGGCCTGCCTGGTGCTGCTGCTGCCTGCCTGGCCTGCCGCATGTCGTGGGGCTGATGATGGCTCGTGGGGTGCAGCCGGGTGTGCTGTACGGGCATGGCAATTAGAAAAAAATCTATGCGCACCGCGCTGCCTGCCCCACACAACATCCTGCTTTTCATGGCATTATTTAGTAAAAGCGGAGCCACTGTTAAGCACTGAGGGAGGATATCATAATCATACTAAGTTCAAACAAGGCAGGGCCAGGGGCCGGGCAGGGCTGCGCCGCCTTTAACTTTAAACCCACCAACCCGGCTGACCGCCGGCCCTATAACGTGATGATACTACGTCTAGGCTTCTTTAACAACTTAACCTCGGCCGGCCGGCCCTGGCCTATTCTGATATAAATAAATATATACACTAGTATTAGGTGTACCGTTACCGTACTACCGTGGGGCAGCCGCAGGTCAGGCACACAGTGGTGCGTCATCGAATCTTGCCCGAGTCCGGCACGTCACCACGCTAAAATAAAAAAATGGAGGCATGGCATGATGACTGATTCTTATGACGTGCTTACTACTTACGGTTATGCTCTGGGGCACTGCCTTATTAACTACTGGGCCCGCCGCCTGGTGCTACTGCTGCACCGCAGCCTTCCCTCAACGTGGTCATGCTGATGACTTGTGGGGGTGCGGGTGTGCCACCGGGGCGTGGCAATAGGAAAAAAATCTGCGCGCAGCGCGCACAACCAAATCCAGCCTAGGCCCAGCCCAAATTGCCCAACCAGTGTCTGACACCCGCCCACCACCCGGCAACACTGAACTAACGGCCGCCATCACCATGACGCTCCGCCATCACACATATATGATTGATGCAGTGACTGTCTGAAATTATGCAGTGATATTTCCTCAATCAGTATCCGGCTCACAAGTCACAACGAAGCACTCACCGGGACTCGGGAGAGATCGAGAAGTTACAACAGCACTCTGCGCCGAGTCAGTAAGTTCTAACACCATGCAAGATGTGACGTCCTGTCAGGCAGACTCGTCCCCTCGTGTAGACTCGGCCCTGAAAACGAAGTGCTGGTGCTAATCACCGGCACAAATTAAACACTGAAGGAGGGTCTTGAGAGGTGAGGGCCAGATTAATTGCCCACTTTTCCTTGAAGAATCTGTGGGTGACAAACCACCCCAATTACGTAAACAACTTTGTGATCCTCATCCTCTCTTCGAATGCAAATGCCCTCCAGCCCAGTTGATGAAATGTATACCCTGGTGGCTTCAGCCATCCATGTGTGCGTTTGTAGTCTGTCAAGGGAAGACTGCAGTGTTCTTTAGTGCTGTGCAGCAAGCAGAGGGATTTATGTACAAACTTGAATGAAATGTTCATTATTGATTTATAACTTTTAAACGTTTGCAAGCGCAAGTAATGCACATAAGGTTATGGCAGCACATGGCAGTGGGGGCAGCCCACAGCTTGTGATTCACACTTGGGAATCTTGCACTGCTGTCACTGCTTTCTCTGAGTCTTGTTGTGTAACTGTTCTTTGCGTTAGGGAAGCTTGCGCTCTTGTCAAAGCTATACCTGTGTTATATTCTGCCAAAGCCAAAATGATTGACTCAGTCTCTATGAGGGAGAGGGCCCAGGGGTGCGCCGGTGTGGGGATGCAAAGAGGTGGAGCACGTGTACAAATATGGGTAGGTTTCCCTCCCACACATACAGCGGTGTGTACAGGTGGCTGTGTGTGTGTTGTCTGTGCGTGTTGCCTGAGTGAGTTGATTTGTGTCTGGCTCGGGTACTTTGAAGCTGAAAGTTGAAAGAGGGCATAAGGTAAAGCTAATAAAGCCTATATCTAATTCCCACAAGCCCAGCGGTTCTGCTGCCTCAAATTTCCATAGAGCCCTTTTTTTACACTGTTACATTTAACATTTTCTGTATATGTGATACAATGTTTTTCTTCCAATCCTGACCCAACTTGCTCTTAATACAATGAAATTCCACGTGCTGGAATGCCGGGAGCTCCTTTTAGGACAATTGAATGCTGATGACCAGTAATGACTGGTATAGATCTACAACATTCCAATGTTTCCACTATTCCTGTGTTTGCCTATTGTTCCTTCCTCCCCTTGTTTATTTTAGAACATCATATTATCATTGGGCGGAAATGCTGCTCTAACAGCTTTATTAACCTTCTGTGTATGCCAATACCACTTATTAAAGGGCGCCCTCTCTTATATAGGCCTGTGTTTCATTTGCCAGGTAGTGAAGTCCTTCTGCTCTCGTTGCAGTGCGCACCCTTCGCCCAGTAACAATGACACCCGCCGCATAGCAGCCAAGGTTTCAGATTCCTATGAGTGCCATTTTCATAATTTCAGTCAATTTAGTGTAATTATGAGTGGCATTTCAACAACTAAGAAGGACACTTTCTGGCAAGCAAAATCAAGCAATGAAGACGAGAGAAACATACAAGTATCAGACATTGCACATAGAGCACTGGCATTGTCCCTTTTCAATGCATTAGTGATTTTTGCTAATTTATTCTATAATTGTGCTTTAAATGCACTTTTGATTTAATCTTTTTCAAAATGTTCACAGGGCAGGGGAACCTCCTATCAAAACCTTACTATGAGGAAGGCTCCCTTGTTGAAATTCATCTGGCTTTTTGCAGTGGCATTTGAGGAGGTGGGTGGAGCTAATAGAGGAAGTGGGTGGAGCCAGTGGAGGAAGTGGGTGGAGCCAGACAAAAGTAGGTGTGGACTCTGACAAAGATTTGAGCACCTGCACTTCATATTTTACAAATTAAGCACTGCCCTGGTGGAGCCCTCCGGCCATTGGCTGACTCCTGCAGCCTGAACATCACTAGCGACCATGCCCTGGTGGAGCCCTCCAGCCATTGGCTGACTCCCGCAGCCTGCACATCACTAGCGACCAGGGCCTGGTGAAGCCCTCCGGCCATTGGCTGACTCCAGCATCCTGCACATCACTAGTGACAAGACCCTGGTGGAGCCCTCTAGCCATTGGCTAACTCCTGCAGCCTTCTGTTCCCGCCCCAGCTGCACTCTTGTGAGCGGTGCCCCACTGCAGGGCATCTCCTGTTAACCTCTACCAGGCTCACAACGGCTCATATTGTGTAACAGGAGTCCGTGCTATCACTGTACCCGCCTTCTGAATATTTTATCATTTTGTATGACTCACTCAATTAGGTTTCACGTTACTTAATTAACGCATCGTGCTTTCACACCCAATAATGAGGATAGCCTAAGACTGCAGATATAACACCTTAATACAGCGATGTATTGCGATTATGTGTAAAATATATCAATGAAGAAAGAGGTTACAAAAATTCGAATATATTCAGACTAGGTACGGATGTAAAACAATGATGGAGCTTAGTGACCGTGTTGGCTGCTGGCACAGGGTGAATATCTTGTGTCGGGGAAGGGGTGCAGCAGGACTGAACCATCAAAACGCAACCGCCTATTCACACAGCCTGCTTGTCCTCAGTCATGGGCATTGCCTGCTTTTCCATGGCATCGGTGTGGCTCAAGGTCTAAGCCCGCCCTGCACTTGAGGGTCGACTGATTTCAGCAGGAGGGGTCACGGCATGGAGGGACTCAGGGTACCAGTACCTATACTCTCTCTGGCACCAGACCTCTGTGAGCACCTCACTGTGGTGGCATCTGCTTCCCGCTGCTACGTGAAACGGGGCATCTTTCTTTACCATCCGCATTTTCCCAGGGGCGCCTCTGGAGAAGCCTGGCGTGGGGAACAGTATGTTAAAATATATGATAAATAAAAATGAGTAGACATGTATTTGTATGTGTTCATCTCTTGGCTGTTTCAGCATGTCCCGCATCTAGCACTCAGACTCCCCCCATCCCCCCCCCCCAAACCCCACAGGATTTGCAGTAAAGCAGTAATGATGCACCTCCATGCCCTCAGATTCAGGGGCCTGGAAGTGTCTGACAATTAGTTGTGATGACAGGCAGCTCCAGCCAGATGGCCTGCAGCCAGTACGGTCATAGTGAGTCCGTACCTTCTTCCCGTACCGCCCACCCTGATTTACACGCCCTTCATCAGGCCTGCAGCCGAGAGCGAGTGCTGGCTGTTCTGTGCTTGACAGTTATGTGCAATGGAGCAAGGTTTGAAACCTGGCACAGCAGTAAATCAGCCGCTGGGCGGCGCCCGGTATTAGATACTGTCATTAATTGGAAACAGGAAACGCCCACTTCCAAAAAACATGTTCAGATCTTTTTGTCCTGACAGGTCTGTGAGCATGCCATACCTGGGAAGGCTTCTGGGGAAAACAAATCGGAAAGTTAATTTACAATACGGCACACAGGTCATCCAAGGCGCATCCATCACACGCGCCCACTGCAGCTTTGCATAGAGCAATGTCCTCTTACAGACAAACTGGTGCCAATCCACTGCACAGCAGGGAGGGCAAACACAAGGCCTGATAGGCACGGGTATCCACCCTGTCAGCATCCAAGCATAGCCTCTGTGCCAACATTAAAGAGGTGGAACTGACAGAAAAGAAACATTATTTTTCATTGGAACCGCCCTGGGTGCTTCTGCCGCCTTCAAAACCCCGTGCGACCCTGGCAGGCATCTGCTAAAACAGAGGTCTTCGCACTGGTGGGGCAGTGGGGGCCGTGGGGAGCCCCCCCAGGGGCCCGAATTGAGCTCATAGGAAGGGTGAGGGCACCAGGCCCTAGCCAAGAGGAGCACCCTGCTGAAAACAGTGCTGTGTTTCAGTGAAATAAGATGCAATAGTAGAGAGCCATTCTATAATGGGCCATCGGTAACATCTGTTGTCACTCGTGTCCTGTCTGGGAGTGCCAAAGGGAGAGGAGCTTCAGAAAACACTCACATACCCACTCCCTCCATCCCGAGAAAAGAATATCACACTGTGGATATGTTCACACTTTAGGGAGATAAGGCTGCCCTTAGCAGGACGAAAACCATGTATCTGGTTGCATTTTCTAAAAGAATACAATGTTCAAAACCTTAAGTATGTTTAGAGCTGCCAGTTTTACACAGTAATCGTAAAAAAATATGTTTGCCATTCTGGGGTGCGCCGATGAGGTTTTTTGCAGAAGGGGGGTGGAGCATCAACATTTTTTAATACCACTGTGATAATGACAGGGAGGATCTCCAGGAAAACACATGCCCATTACTAGGAATAACGTTTGAATAAAACAGGAATACCAAGAGCTCGAAATTTTAAATAAGAAAAAGCGAAATGTTAAAAACAAGAACTAGTAAAAAGCTGGAACGACTGAATTAAAATGTGAAACTATTAAACACCATTTTCCTTGGGGTACTGTTGGGTAAAGGGTTAGAATTAAGATAAGGACGAAGGTTAGAGCAAGCATTAAGGTGCGCACCTCAGTAAGGGTTAGGGTGAAAGTTGGCAGAAATGGGGCTAGGGCCAGGAGTAGTGTTACGTTTAGTATAAAGGTAAGGGGGTGTTTAATTTGTGCAGGTTGTTGTATATCGTGGACGCCAGCACTCATTTTTGGACAGCATAATATATTTTTCATTAGAATTAGAGTATTGACAACCCTACTGGAAAAGAAAGGAGTGGCTTATGACCCATAATAGATAACGCATATCTTCTGTTCCAACATGTGTCTTTCCTCTTTCTGTTTCTCTCTTTTTAACTTAGAGCAATCTGCCTCCAGTGTGTAGAATGTTATATTAGCTTTATTACCCGAGGCTGTAAGGATTATTAAAGTCCCATAGGCAATAATTCTGATTTGGGGCTATTCACGGCCGTTATTGCCTTTGGCAGCAGGCTATAATGCTTACTTATTAGACTTTAAGCCAGAGGAAGCGATAATAAGGGAGAAAGAGAAAGATGCTCAAACAGTGACAGTGGGATAGAGAAGGGATGAAAACGAGCCTGCCGGAGTTAGATAAAGAAACAAGAAGGTTAGGGTGGTGAAGAAATAGGCACGAAGTGGAGTCGAGACTAGACAGCCTTGGTTTTAGACAACCCTGACATTCGACACCATCAGCACCAGACTCATAAAAACGTTTGTCCTTGCACATTATTTACAAATTAAGCCTTGAGGGGGGTGAATACGTTAGATGTCTTTAGTGCTAGGTCTGGACATACCATGGGCCAGTGATGTGGTTAGTTGCAGAGTTAAGGGTCGTGGGTTAGGTTTAGAGGACATAATACCATGGGTGATGGTGGGATGAGCCATCGTGAAAGGATGGGGTATAGACATAGGATAATTTACACCATGGGTGAGACTAGGTAAAACATGAATTGTATTGCTAGCGAGACAGAAAATAATAGTTTAGTTTACTAATTGCCAATTATTTAGACTGCTTTGCATCTCCAACTTTTATGTTTCTCTGTTTTTGATTCAATCGAATGTCTTTTCTAATTTTAAATTTCGAACTTCCACCCTAGATTTACATATACATTTTGCATATTGAGCAGCAAATACTTCTTCATGTTATAGATGCTGTTTATGGGCGGCGTCTCTTCATGTCCGCTCGGGTTCTCGCTCATCTGACCTTCGTTTGGAGAGCCAGATCACTTTACGCCTCAGGTCACACCCTGAGTTGGAGAGGGCGCTGCCATGCCCTATAAATGCAGACTGTGGGTTACATAGGGGCCGATTCCAATAACAACAATGACAATCTCTTCTCAGTTGGACAGCCTGTACGCAGCGGAAGTGACGCTCACAGGTTCCAGGGGAACCCCTTTCCACAATCTCATTAAAAGAAACGTCTATTCAGGCAAAGAGTGTATAATCAGGAAGATAATAACCATATTACAGCCCCCCCCCCCACTTACCAACAGTCCAGGGAGTTTTAGTGCAGTCCCTACAGGGGTGGATCAGGTGGTACGGATCGCGAGGCAGCAGGAGGGGTGTGAAGATGGGAGGTTTTTATACTGTTGTAACAGCAGACCAATGATATATCTCCATGTTCACAAATAGCCCCCACTGAAGAGATACATAACCAACACGTAGTAGTTTTGACCTCTATTGGACTCCCCGAATCATGATGAAAGTTAGGATGTCTTTGTGTACAGCCTAGATTTCCATCCCCCCTCTCCTGACATCCAACCTCATACAGGAAGAAGGCCACCCGTAGGTGGAACAGCAGGCTGCGTCACTTTGTACCTATTTGCCTACTTAACCTATAAAGGGATAGATTCTAGGAGTATGGGGAAAGGTTATAGAACACATTAGTTATTACATTTATGCATGCACGTGTGTTCTGAATTTTTGTTGAGTCATATAGACTGGCATGAATAGCTGGCCTAATCTACTCTGGGTATAATTGGTTCCATAAATTAATGGTAATCAAGTCTAATGTCGGTAGGTGTCCATTTTCCTGTCTCTATACATACACAACATATGTATTTATTACATTAAACCAGCAGTCAATAAATCAATCAATTAGGGGTTTGTATAGTGCAGCTACTCACCTGTGAGCGTCTCAAGGTGCTTTTGGGGGTGGGGGGGAGGAGGTTTGCTGATCTGTCTGGGTTCATTCGAAGAGCCAGCTCTTGAGATCCTCCCTGAATTGTATCAGCGACGGAGATTGCCTGAGGTGGAGGCGCAAGGTGTTCCAGGTCTTGGCTGCGAGGTAGGAGAATGATCTTTCTCCGGTTCTTGTCTTGTGGATCCGAGGGACGGAGGCAAGGGCCAGTTGGGCATAACGGAGGTGTCTGGTGGGAACGTGAAATACAAGGCGGTGGTTCAGATATGCTGGTCCAGTGTTGTCGAGGGCTTTGTAGGCCTTAGTGAGGAGCTTGAAGGTGACTTTTTTTGTCGACTGGGAGCCAGTGAAGTTCTCGAAGATGTTTGGTGATGTGGCTGCGGCGGGGGGTGTTGAGGATCAGTCTGGCTGCAGTGTTTTGAACAGTCTGGCTGCGGTGTTTTGAACGTTCTGTAGTTTGCTGAGGAGTTTCTGGGTGATGCCGGCATAGAGTACATTGCTGTAGTCGAGCCTGCTGGTGATGAGTGTGTGGGTGACCATCTTTCTTGCTTCCATGGGGATCCATCTGAAAGTCTTTTGAAGCAAGCTTAGTGTGTGGAAGCATGAGGAGGATACAGCTTTGATCTGGCGGTTCATTGAGAGCGAGGAGTCAAGTATGATTCCGAGTTTGCGTGCGTGGTCCATGGGGGAGGGTGGAGTTCCCAGTGTGGCAGGCCACCAGGAGTAGACCCAGGCAGAGGCAGTGGGTCCCAGGATGAGCACTTCATTCTTGTCCGAGTTGAGTTTAAGACAGCTGTCCTTCATCCAGGAGGCAATGTCCTCATCCCGCAGTGGAAGTTGATTCTGGTGGCCGAGGGTTCGTTGGTGAGGATTAGGATCAGCTGGGTGTCGTCGGCGTAGGAGATGATGTTAAGTCTGTGGTTTCTTATGATAGCGGCGAGGGGAGCCATGTAGACGTTGAAGAGGGTGGGGCTCAGAGAGGAGCCCTTGGGCACTCCGCAGCTGATCTGTGTAGGTTCGAAGCAGAACGGGGGTAGTCTGATTTGTTGAGTTCGGCCGGAGGGGAAGGAGTGGATCCAGCCGCGGTCCATGGAGGGAGTTCCGTGGGGCAGAAAGGCGGGGCGGGGGAGGGGCAGGGTGAAGGGTACTAAACACCGGAATATGGATAATTGGAGGTAAGTAAACAATTAAATAAATAAAACGAATTTCGTAGCGCGCACTGCATCGTATTTTGTGATGCAGCGCGCGCTACGAAATTCGTTTTATTTATTTAATTGTTTACTTACCTCCAATTAACCATATTCCGGTGTTTAGTACCCCCACACTGCCCCTCCCCCGCCCCGCCTTTCCGCCCCACGGAAATCCTTCCACGGACCGCGGCTGAGTGGATCCAGTCCAGGGCCTTGCTGCGGATGCTGGAGTCGTGGAGTCTCAGGATTAGGGTGCTATGGGAGACTGTATCAAAAGCGGCCGAGAGGTCCAGCGGGATCAGGGCTGCCATTACACCCCGGTCTCGGAGGGCGCAGATGTCGTCAGTAACGGCGAGGAGTGCAGTCTCGGTGCTGTGATTGCTTCGGAAGCCGGATTGGGAGATGTCTAGGATGTGGTTCACTTCAATGAATTCAGAGAGTTGTACGTTGATGGCCTTCTCGTGACCTTTGCTGGGAAGGGGAGCAAGAAGACGGGTCATGAGTTTTTGAGGTCTGTCGGGTCGACGGACAGCTTCTTCAGAAGGGGGTTGATTTTGGCAGGGAATTACAAAGGTCGCAAATGTCGACACTTTGACCATTTTTCCTTGGAAAACCATTTTTCCACAGTTGTCACCCCTTCATAAACAATGTTTGTAAATATTAGAGTAATTCATTAAACCGCTATTCTTGCTCTACTTCTGGCGAGATCATTCAGTTGTGTACATTAAGTGCACCACATTTATTTCTAAACATTTGTAAATCTGTAAATCTTGAAATAACATTATTTGTGGGTCTTAGCCTTGACTGGTTTCTCGATTTAATTACCCTTAGGTTATTTAACCAAGATAAACACAACAAACTTGATTACTCCCCTGGTGCTCCCCCTTTTTGTAGATTGAACATCATTAACAATTAATACCTACTTTCAAGCAGGTACCATCTAGGACTTAATACCTTGTGCAATTAAGGTATACACAACACAGAGATCTCGTGTGCTTGGGCAGCAAAGGAGCATGCTGGTGCATGTATATTTTTGACACATCATGCATTGCCCAGTCCTCCAATCCTTTGTAAATGTGTAACATCCAACTATTTTTTCAGGCCTCAGTTTATTTCTGCCCAGTTGGAAATTTCTCTAAAGTCTGTCACAAGCAGCATCAGATTGGTAACGTGGGCACTGTCCGAGGGGCCGGTATACGAATTCCAGCTGTGGGCTGCATTTTTTAACAGCCGGGGGGGGATGGCGATTTAGTTTCTGAGTTGTTCGATTCCACCAGCGGCCCAGTGGGTGCCTGAGTGGCTTTTCTTGAGGTAGATTGGCGTCCGTTACCTCCCTACCAACGGGGCAGAGGTGTCACTCCCTTTGTATTTTTTTTAATCAACCCCCTCCCCCCCCGCCTTTTGGATAAAATATCGCCAAAGCAGTGTTTTGCGGAAAGGCAATATGCAAATGTGGGCCACTTTTTTTTAGCGGGCCTGGGCCGATTTGTAATCCCAATCCAACCCTGATCACAAGGATCTAACCAAAATCCGGATCTAATATGAACGACTGTAGTTTCCAGCAGAAAGGTTTGTGAACATAGCCCCAGTGATCAGAGATTTCACACAGCAATCTACGATGTCTTCTACATTTTTTTCTATTGCTAAATAACAGGAGAGTTTCTGATACCACTGGAACATATCAAATGGGTCGGGATTTTTCCAGATATGGGCAAAATATCTTACTTGCCTGCAATTGGCTGATACATTTTGTGCTGTAAAAGCAAAGGGATGCATTTATTGGCCATATAGTACCCCCTGGAAAGACAGGATCATCCGGCTAACTCTCTCCAGTGATATCGGTGAACCTCGGCAAGATATCCTGCCAGAAACCTGCTTCGCACATGGGTCGTGCGACCATTTGGTTGCACTCCCGCCAGCATGTCTTGGGTGAATCTGGACAGTAGTTCTACAGAGGTCCGGAGGTTCCCTGATTACCCGCCCACTGGCAGCCTGTCAGCAGCCGAAGCCTTGCTATGTATGCTCTGAGCAGGGGAGGTGGTGAATGGGTGCGGGGAGGGGGTCACTGCGGTTCGCAGGGTGGGGCTGGGAACGGACCGGTCAGGGACAGGCTATCATGTGGCTGAGTGGACTGTTCCTTGCTCCCCCATGAACAAGCATTGGCATAGCCAATAGTTCTCGCCTTTGGGACCTTATAAGTGTTTAGCCATGCAACAGTTGCATAACTAAATACTTTTAAGGGCCCAAAAGCGAGACCTATTGGCTATGCCAAGTGGCCGTGTGGCCGCGAAAGTGAAAGTGATTGCGATCGTAATCACGATCAAACATCAAAGCGGCCATGCGGCCGCGAAAGTGAAATTAATCGCGGTAAAGCGCGGCGCGCGCGCCCCCCGCACATGCATTGAAGCTCTAGGCTGGCCTGGTAGCACTTTTTGGAGCCCTCTCAAAAAGTCTCGCCAGACCAGCGCATGCGCTGGGTCAGGCGAGACCTAAAAAGGAAGGTGCGGAGCTCGGGCTGGGCTCTGCCTGTGTCTGTAACCTTTGCTCCCTCGAGCATGAAGAGGTTTTAGGTTACTTTCCGCACCCATTCAAACTGGGCCCGTTGCGGCCCACTTGATAATTTAAGGTGCAGGGGCATCAGCCTCCTTTCGAGGCCACTCTGCCCTCCTTATGTTTTTCCCACCCCACTCCAAGTATAATTTGTACATGTTTTGATACATTTGGTAGCATAAAATGAAATACAAGTATTTTGGGTGTACTCTAGAGATGGATGGCGGTGGAAAGCGATGAAGCAGACATGGTGTGTAGTCCAGTTGTGGCTCTACAGGTTGACACTGTGCGGTGTGCTCTGTTCCCAGGGGAAGGGAGATTCACTGGGGTCAACTTGCTATGAATTTAAATGATAATACGGCTATCGTCTCCCACTATGGTGCCTGCATTGGGGTGGGAGCAAGGTTTGACTATTTCACATGAAGCAGGATCTACCAGAGAGGGCTGATAACAGTTCACCCTCCGATCCGACCGCACCTGTGGGGTCGCACCCTGCAAATGTCACAATCCTACTAAGGCGGCTTCCGTATACATAAGCATTCATTGGGAAAGATTAAAGCAGAAACAATATTTTCCTCTAACAAAAACTCACGTGAACCGCGTCAGTGCAACACCTGAAATGCATGGAAAGTTTATTTGTGTAAAGGAAGAGTCCCATTTTGAGTAGAATTCGTCATTTTCTGACTGCCTGACAGCCGCGGGAGCATGGCAAGTTAAAGGAGGCTTTGTTTGGCCGTCTGAGAGATTTGTTTTACAGACCTCCGTGTTTTCCCTGCTCAGCACCTGGGCACAGCACCAAGAGGATGTGAGCCGCCTTAGTCCCCGAGAAGCGCACTGTTATTACAGCCCCAGAGGTCCCGGATTAGGGATAAGAAGGAGCCGAGTGGAAACACGAAGGGCGAGGCTCCCGTCTTCACCCCTGCTTTGTTCCCTTCGCCTCACATGGTGCTGCTCCCGGGCACACTCTGGCTCGAGCCCTACTTCATTAAGGAATCCCGAATAGGCTGAAACTGGTTTGGGGTCTCCTTTGTTACCTTCTGAAGGGGCCAGGGTTGGCCTGTGCCCATTGGAGCAGGCAATGACTGGTCTGCACATGACAGGTCTCTGGCTAGGGTGGCACAGGGGGCAAAGGGCAACAGACTGAAGTGCAGCCAGAATAATTACCAGTGGCATGGATGAAATTAAGCCAAGCATATACGCCATCACTTTTTTGCGTTCATGTCTTTAACACGCAATCAGAAATCGTGCTGGGGCCGCCCACAGCTGTCAGTCTGGTGCATGCCAGCCTTCATCTTACTGCTTCAGCACTTACTGAATGTTGGTGAATGTACTGAACTCTTCTGCATCTCCTACTCTGATACCCCTTCTCAATCTCAGAATCATGCCCCATATCTCTGAATTAAGGTAACAGTATGACTCTGTGTTACTTGGACACCACGCTTAGGGTCAGGGCTGTACTGGGAACCCTAAGAAGTCCTGGCAATTTTGTATACCAGCTCCCCCCACCAGGGAAGGGGGGGTGCAAGTGTGAAGCACTGCTGCTTTCATTACTGGGGGATGATATTGCATAACCAGCCCCCAGTAACAAGGCAAAACAGCCCAATGCCCACTCCGGTCAGTCTGGCCCTGATTAGGGTGGTGGCACTTCCTGTTTCGTTTTTCGTGCTGATCACCCATCTCAGTTTGTGGTTCTTCACGATCAGCAATGAATGATCTGCTCAGGAATCTCAAGGCTCTGAACTCCATTCAACTAGTTGAGGGTCTTACTCGTGTCAAGGGCCCAACTCCTGGCTTGTTTTTTAGGAATCTTCTTTGAGCGCAGTCAACTTCAATGTACCACTGGAGTGCACTGAATATTCTATGAGAGTTTATTATTCAAGCACCGGTCATTAACTCATTCTAACCCAGAAAATGCTACAATGATGAGATGATGTTGGCAGTCTCTTTTCAGGTACCTCCATACAGTAATCTCAAGCAAGTCCACTTTGACCTATGTTACCATTCTGATTATGTTTTCTCTTTTTTAATGAACAAAAGTTATTCCCTGGTGTTCTCATCATCTCGTGGTTTTCCCTCGAATTTATGGGGGAAAAATACCAAAAATTGTTTATGGAAGGTGAAAGTCCAATACTTTATTAGGTACTGTATTTCCAGCCACATCACTTGAATTTAACCTGGAACCTACCTTGGACTCTACCATCATCCTCAAGGAATATGTTGCCAAAAATAAAGATGGCCTGGTACCAACCTCCTCTTCTTCTGAAGAAAGTGAAACTGTTTCTTCCAGAACGCGACTTCAGAACTGCTCTCTTGCATCTGCATGGTGCCAACAGCGGCGTAACACAGGCCCCGCAGCCCCCGTGTAGCGGGGGGCCCCCACGCTCCAGGGGTCCCCTCAGCAGAGCAAGCAAGTACTACAGGTATTTGGTAATTCAAAGACTACACGCACCAGCACCTCGCCGTGGCCTCGTCATATTGGTGCGCGGCGCGCAGATGTCTCCGCATCCGCGGCTGCGCGGTGTTCACCCTTAGTGTGAACCTAGTCTGGTGATCTTTGTCCTGCGCACCGCGCAATTAAACGTGGGCGTGACTGGTGAGCTGAGGGAGGCGAGGCATCAGAGAGGTTAGAGATGACTGAAAGAGATCGTGCGGAGGCGGTCGCAGACCATAATTTAAATATTTCTAGCCCCTGGCTAGCCTTGCAGTCTTGCCCTGTCTTCTGCCGCACGACAGGTGAGTCTGTCTGACCACGTCTGAGCAGCAAGCAGTCCGTGTCAGGGGGTGTGGTGGAATGGGATGCATCGTGGGGCGGGCGGACGGCCGGGATTAAAAGTAAAAGCTACACCAAGACCTATTCATTCCGGTTACACACCAGGAGATTAAGTGGTTTGACCCAACTCACAGGATACTTGGCCATGAAAATCTCCGCTCACATTTATTTTTTGTGTGTGTGTAACATTAAGTATACAGCTTTATATAGCGCGGACTCGGCCCTTCGGTATCAGAGCGCTTTAAACGCGCACCGGCAGCGTTATACAAGGACCCATTCCTTCCTATTAGTACCGGGAGATAACATGATTTGCCCCGAATCACTGGGTACTGAGCCGACGCCGTGGATCAAGCCTGGTTCCCCCACTCCCAAAGGCAGCTCTGACATTAGTCCCATGCAGTCTCCCACTGTCCAAACAGCAACCTCTTTCTTCTTCGTGGTGGGTGGTTTGCCGGGAGACAAAAGAGGTGTCTTACTACTGCACTGTGCCACTGATTGCTGCTAGCCTGGGGCCGGGCGCCTGGCAGCCTTACCAGTGCTCCCACCATGTTCTTAATAATCAGCCTGACCTGCATCATCGGCTCAGTTGTAGAGCTTTCCACTGGCTGATAGAAATTAAAATAGGAAGGCAACACTGTCCCAATAATGCTAATTTAAACCTGTTTGCTGTACAGGGGTTTCCGAGTCATTAAGGCTCTGGCACTTCTTATGAGTCAGAGCGACTCGAGTTTTGCTATTTTTAAATCAATAACTGCATGAATCTATATCAACAAGCATGGTTCTTTTGTGGCAAATATTTGGAACAAACAGCCAAGGTGAGCTTCAACAGTCGTTCTTATCCCTGGATGTGGCGCGTTCTCAGATTGTTGTAAAATGAACACATTGACATCAGTTGCTCAAACTGTTGTAAAATGGTTGGTATGACAAGCCTCCATACATTGACTTCAGTTACACGCAACCAATCTGCGAAGGATCTGGTGCCTGAAGCACCAAATGCTTTTTCCTCTGGTGAAATCCGACTCCAAAGGATGCAGAATTTATCTGGTGCGATAAACCGTGCCTAGGCTGAATATTTGGGGAATAACATTCGGAGATCTGCATATCACAGTAATGAAGTGCTTCTTTTCCATGTTAAATTCTGTGTGTTTTGAACAGCTGAAATTTAACTGTGAAGACTTTATTGCACTCGGTGAGGGAAATTCAGCAGAACTTGTAATTGACGACATCCTATGCAAATAGGTGTTTGCGCAGGATATTGGAAAACTGCGGCCACTCATAATATGAGCCTTGGTGAATGGAAAATTACAGTGTATCAAAATACACTGCAAGTTACAAATATTATACTGATTTGCATAGATTGCGTCTTGTGAATTGAAAGGAAATGATGGTGACAAAGTGAGGTCCCCCCCATACCGTTCAACAGGAGAGAAGTGGAATTGACAGATTATCAACCACTTCTCAGTCACGGGGTAAGGAATCAGAGTGGAAGCTTCCTTGGAGGACAGCTTTCTCTGTATTAGTGGCAGCTGTGGGCATCTGGGTGAGTAGAGCGAGGCCCCAAAGACGGCCTCATGCTCCCACAAATATTAAAATGCGACACTCATTGTGGATATTGCGACTTCTGCCCCTTTAAGGCACAGGGTTGAAATTCCACCAGATTGGGAGAGAGAGTTCAGGGACAGAGGTCTGCTGTCATTTGCACTGTCTCTGTATTTGTAGCGCATAGCAAACATTTGCATAAGGAATACTGCCTCATGAATATTATCACCATGTCTCCTGTTCTTGTCCTTACAAAGAAGGCCATGCTGTCTTCCTGAAGGTCCTATTGAGACCCCTGTCTTTGTTCACACAACCTTTTTTCATTTACTTTCCTCTTCACTCCCACTTGCCTGCGCTCATTGGAGCACCCCTTGAACCCCAAACAGAGGTGCGGGGGGCCTTCATTTTATTTGTTTGTTCTTGGACAGATCTCGCAGTAGTAGGAACGGCTTGGTGCTCAGGAGTGGGCAACAAGTCGTTCATAGGTAAAACGTATGCTCCAGTGGGCTTTCCAATTTGCTGCTGGTGTCTTGTGTGGCTCATGGAGTGGTTCTGACCTCTGTTTAGTTGGCATCTGGGATTAATCTTTAGATCTGTCACACTTCTATGACATCGGTTAAGCCTAGATGGCTTGTCAGTTTTCTTGATGTATGATGTTGCTGCCTGGCAAACACGAAAATGTTTTCCTCATTCTACCCAGTGGTTGCTAATGGTGTTCCTGTTGATGTTCACAACACGGATTAGTTGGCATTTTGGCAGTAAATGCCAGCATTTGTAAATGTCAGCATTTGTAAAGCGCACTGCTACCTCCGGAGAGGTGTCCCGGCGCTGGGGGCCGTCTGGAAGATTAAGCAAGCTATTGCCCAGAGTCAGATGGTGCTGGGCTAACCTGTCGTCGGAACAGGGGATCGAACCGTGAACCCCGTAGTCTGGAGTCAGGCACCTGGCCGCTGCGTCACACCCCTTCCACCAATGCTAATGGTGTTCCTGTTGATGTCCACAACACGGATTAGTTGGCATCATGGCAGTAATGTCTAGCTTACTGGGGTAATACTTATTAAGCCTGTTCCCCTCTTCATTGTTCCATTCATGGCTTCCCATCCTACCTACAGGGCAGCTAGGCAATTAGTTGGGATGTGCCCTTGAATATCTCCTTAGATGTTTCAAAATGCAATGAGAATGGAGACTCGCACAGTGATTGGAAGGCTGGAGGAGCAAAGAGGAGAGGTAAACCAGAAAACAGACTTCTCTTTATCTTTTCCTGGGTCTTCGATAGGTCTGTCAAGGAGGTAGCATTCCTCTTTTCGTAAGAAAGAAAACAAGGAAGAGGAGACAAGGTATAATGAGGATTACCCCAAGTAATCCATACATAAGACATGATTCCTGCATATCATTGTCCAAAGTCTATTTGTGCCACACTTGATTGGTTCACCTCGCCAAGTGCAAAGAGTTGGCCACGTGAGTATTAAACCTTTCCCCTACGATTGATAACATGAGCAGAGGGTGAAAAGTGCCCCCTCAAACCAGTCTATGGGGAGCCTGATGGTTAGTGGGAGTCATTAAGGATTTCAGGGGTAGAGGCATTCTTCTCTATTACACTTGATTGAGGTTCCTAGTGGACCTCGGGCACTTGACTTACCCAAACTACAGCGGTAGCAGAAGTGACATCATATGCACTTTGGTTATCAAGTGACATCCCAGCACGTGCAGTTATATTATCTTTGACCCTGATGATATCACAGGAAGTGATGTAACTGGTTAGGTTGCTGTAAGAATAAAAGGATGAGAATATGATGCATATGAGGTTTGCACAAAACCCAGCTTCTGCTTAACCTAAGCAGTAGTTTCTCAGAGTGCTGAAACCACATACAAGAGCTTTTACTCCAAACACTAGAAAAATTGAGCATTTGTGTGGTATCTTAAGTGCCTCACTCTTCTTTACTGTCTTCAAAAGGGGCTCCCAGATTTGTCCTGGCACCGCTTCCACCTGGCTTCCCCAGAAAGAGCTGATGCAACCTCAGCAATCCACGCTCCAGCAGTTGCCACTATGATGCCACCTCCCACTCCTTACTCCTGATGCCCCGGCACCGACCTACTATGGGGTTGATCATCTCATGTGTGGAAACTTGATGTGGGATGAATCCACTTCTCCTCAAACAACATTTTTTAGTTACTGAAGTCTAACTAGGGGGCACATGAGAAAGTTTTCTATTTTTGTGCTGTGCTGTGACCAAAATAGAATAAGCTTACTATGGACTAATTATTGTTGCTATGTCAGTGAAAAATGAATTTGTTCTGTTTTTTACCTGGTGTAAAAGTGGATGTCTTATGTCCCGAAGTTGTAGGTCTGTTGTTTTTCTATTGAGATAGCTCCAAAGCTGAAATAAGAGGCATTTCTGGCATCTTCACAGTAGCGTAAGATAAGCCCCGGCAGCCCCCTCGATGCAGGCTGGGCCCACAAGCTCCAGGGGGCCTCCTCTGCAAAAGTAATAGGTAGTGAGTGGCCTGGGGAGGGGCCCCCTCCGTGTTCTTTGCAGGGGGGCCCCCTCAACTTTCGTTACGCCACTGGGTGCCAACACCCTGTTCAATGGCCTCCAAGACTCCACACTGGCACCTTTTTAGACATCACAAGAGCCTCAGCATGTCTCATTCAGTGCCGGAAGAAATATTATCATATCACCCCCAGCCTAATGGAACTCCATTGGTTCGGACTGGCCTATAGAGCAATTAGGCAGTGCCTGATGGGCTGGTATAACAGAGCAGTCTGTGGGCTGGTTTTAAGTAATTTGTTGGCCTGCTCTATAGCCAGGAGGGCCGTTTTGTACTGTTGATTTCCCTGATACTACCATGTACATTGCTTGCAGCAAGCACAACTGCATTCAGTCTACCATACCTTCCAAAATACCCATATAGCATGTTTTTACAAGTTCAAACCTGGCTTGATTAGCAAATGAGGACCACCTTTTGAGGTATCTGGTTCAGTAATGGAGGCCATTTTTATTTTGTTGTCCCAGTCCGACCCTCTTACACATATACATACAATTCCATGATATAGCAAGCTTAAAGTGTAATTTTGTTATTAAAGTTGCAGAGAAATCAAACCTACAAGAGGAAGTATTCCACATCATTGGCAAATTCTGTTGTCTATCACAAATAGAATTTTATAAACCTCTCCACCCATCTCGCAACTCTGCAAAGACCGGAGTCTATTCTTCACAAATAGGAATAAATATCCCGAAATAACCAACAAGCTGTCTCTTTTTGGACACCCTAACAGTGTAAATTACCTTAATCTCCAACATGATAGTAGCACAAGATCATTACGCAGTTTTCAGCTGCTTATGGATCTACAGGCATGGTTGCCATTCAAAAACTGTAAAGCCCAGGCCCACCCCATGACCTTAGTTATCCTTGAAGAACAGTGCCTTGTTTTCCTACTCACAGTCATAACCACACATGCCACCTGGAACACTTTTCCCACCCCAGACTTTGTTTTTCTGAACTGAAACACCAACAGTAACTGTACAACTCAAGAACAAAGTGGGACCTTTTGCTCTGGCAGCTACCAACTATTTTTAATTTACTAGGTATTAGAAAGTGTGGAAATAAATGCAATTCATCATTTTATTGAAGCTAATGAAGTTCTGGTGCTCTCCAAGCTGAGCATTGTTCAGTAGCAAGGTGATCATGCTGAAGGATCTCCACAGATTAGAAGAGCTCAGACAATGTTGCCACCCATGTCTTATTGGACCTTTCAGTGGCGTTCGACAGAGGCAACCACACTGTCTTGTTACACCAACTTGAAAAAGAGAAAATCATATTACCCAGCTCCCTCCATCATTCGTGTGTGATCTAGCTCTACAGATAACAAAAAATCATTTGCTTCACTCACAATTCCAAATGTACCAACTCCAAATACGACCAGTCGTATTCAATTTTACACCAACATTTACATTGTTCATGCATCGAGAAGGCTTCCTCACTCCATGCATAAAGCCCTTCCTTCTCCCTGTACTACTCTTTAATGTGTATTTTCACAACTGTTCATGTGTTATTACCAGACAAATTATAATGGATTGTTTTACGACTCATTCTTGATCTCAACTTCTTCTCTGCTTCCAATTGTGGCTACTCCTATACGGAGTCATCCTGGACAAATGGATGTGTCAAAGCCTCCTAAAATTGAACCCACCGAAGACAAAGATAGTTATTATTGCCAACCCTACTGCATCCTTAGTTGGTTGAAATGTTGTATTGTACTAAAAGATTTGCGTCTGTTAATGCAACCTTGTAAATGAATATTTGTGTTGTTTACACTTGCCTTTCTGTGAAAATGAATGCATAAAATAACCCAAGCTAGAAAAGTAAATTTTAGGCAATAATAAAACATTATTGTACCAACCCCACATAAAATTTTAACAGATCATTTAGAATAAAGATATAACACTCACTTGTGTAATGACAACCCACCTTCATAAAAATCTTACAGGAAGATGTATCTATACCAGTAAATTCAATTAAATCACATTACCGCCCAGGGGACCCTGTCCACTTATCGTAGGTAAGACCTACTCATTCTCCCTTGTTCCTCTGATCCAGGAGAATATGGGCAAATTCCCTTACAGAACGTATTACTACATTGAGTTTAAAATATTCAGGTGTGCTTATCTATTTAGTAATGCTGATATGTAACTGCCCGCTGTTTCAAGGAAACATACTGTAAAGGGTGCTTCTTTGCGGTTCTGATATTAACTTGATAATCATATATGCTTTGTACAAAGGCATTTTTTAATTACACCAGAATCTCACTCATTAATGTCAAGGTGATTCTGTTGTGGTGTGCAGACAGTACTGATGTTGTACTGCTGTCCTTATCTGTAACTGTTTGCAATTGTTGACTTCCTTGACCATCACCAATAGACTGGGAGCAGTGTGGGTGGAGTAGACATGGATTCTACTGCATGCACAAGGTTTAATTTATAGATGGTTACAGCCCTCAAGGGCAGTTTTGACACCCTGTTGTTAAAGAAGCCCAGTTCGTCACCCAGGGCTATGCAAATTCCCCTGTGCTGCAAACATACAGTTCAGTCCACTGCCTGATTTCCTAATATAGTTGGTAAACATCCATTTCAACTGAGTCATTACATTGCACTACTTTCACAACGCAGCTGTTACAATGCAACTGCCATTACATCGCATGCCATTACAACGCATGCCATTACAATGCATGTCACTACAACGGCTGGCATTACAAAGCATACCATTACAATGCATTATGAGGTAAGTAATAGAGATTTTTTAGTTTTAGGGTGGGTATGGGTTTTGGGGTAGATGGGAATAGTAATTTTTACCCCTACACTATCCAACACTTTCTCTGCTGTTGCACTCACTGGAGAGGGAATAGTAATGTTTACCCATACACTATCCAACACTTACCCTACTGTTGCAGTCACTGGAGTGGGAATAGTAAGTTTAAACATTACACTATCCAACACTTACACTACTGTTACAGTAAAAGTATTATGCATTGTAATGGTATGCATTGTAATGGTATGTGTTGTAATGGTAGTTTAAAAAAATGCGTTGTTATGGCATGCATTGTAAAATCATGCGATGTAATGGTAGTTGCGATGTTAAAATTGCGTTGTAAAACAATGCATTGTAATTGTTTGCATTGTAACGTCATGTATTCAATATATTTCAATGTGGGGTTTGCAGTAGATAGAATCAAATGAATCTTTGGAATCACCAATGAGTACAAAATGGCCTTTAATAAACTAACGCTGTTTACTCAGATATAGAGGAACACAAAAATGTGATTAAAGTAAATTTTTTGGATTGCAAAGGCTTCTTCTATTGAAGGGTACTTGTACTGAAGTCTTCAAATAGAGATCCAACTCTAGTCGTATTGACAAACTCTGTCTGCTGTCCGCAATTGTGTACTAATCTCACTGCTACTTAAATGCAGGAGAATGTACAAAAAGAACCAGACCATGAGTTTCCTTTCCCTATTGCTGGTGCAGCAAGCATAAGTGCTTTCGGGAAGGCATTATGCCACAATTTATTGACATATACAGTTGCTAAGCTCTTTATTTCTAATATGTTGTGCTGCAAGCTTTTTCCACTCCGAGGTTGTTCATACTTGTTTTACAATTGTTCTTCCTCTATTTTACTCTTCTGGAGTTATCTGAATGCATGTCAAATCTGTCTATGGACTCCAACTCCTTACGTCACCAAGACATTACTGCTACAAGGACTGAAGTCCTTCGGAGTCCTCCTGTTACAAGTGGGCACAGAACGACTCGGAGAGGCTGATGCTATTGTAGAAATAGCATTCGGTCAGCACATAGGATAAAAGAGAGGATTGATTGCATAACAAGATGCAAATCAATAGTATGTGCAGCATGGAGATAGACAGCAAAGTGGCTGAATGTCCAACAAGGAGGAGTCATCCAAAGCTTTTTATTGGTGCCAACCAAAAGGGAAAAGCGTAACTAATCATGCAAATATGTTCAGTAAAAGTACAGGATTATGACACCTCTAAAGAAATTAAATAAAGAGGACAGCTTCTGCCCATCAGTAGCTTCAGCAAGTTACACAAGTATGGAACACTTGGCGAATCAGAAAAGGCCAACACTGCGCGATACCTAAGTGGTCTGAGGAGATGCGACTGTTGCTACCCACGTGTTCTCTGCTCGTAATATTTTGGGACTGCCCAAGCTAATGCAATGCACCAGTAAGGGTAACTTCTACAGAGGTGATTTGCAACATCTGTTCTAGTATAGGATACGTAGACTGTGCCACTTCCAAATATGGTGTGCCCAAACACTTGTGGCTAAGCTAGCATCATGTACTGTCTGAATGTGGTTCTTGTGCTAGCCTTGCTTTATGAGAGCATCTTTAATTTCAGCAACTTCAGAAACATTTAATTAATTATTTTGTGTCAACGTTCTACAGGCCTTTAAAGTAAATATTTGGTATCAAATTATAAAGGTGGCTTCCACACTATTAAGTGTGCTGCTGGGTTCCTTGGCAAAATCTTGCACCTTTGTCTGTGGTAACAGATGGTACTTTCATGGGTGTCTGGGGTGCACCTTCTTCATGCATGGTATGATTGTTGCTCACTATATTTCATTCATGGAGAACAGATCTGATGATCTTGGATGTGTACTTATTGGCTCAACAGTCATCAGATTTGTATCCTCCTACTTTGTTGCTTTAGTGGCTTTCCGACCTTCTGCTTCTCTAACAAAACCTAAGGGAAATTCCTGCTGATGAGATCCACCAGTGTCAATAATGGCTGTCAATTTTCTTCACTATTTGATGTTTCCCCAAATGGTAACAGAGAGTCTCTGGAGGTCGTCGAGCCCCAACTCTTGCCTACTCCAACACTGCAAAAGACAAGGAGAGTCCCCTCCAACTAAGGAGGAAAGATGTAGGCTAAGTAGGTGAATGTGAAGAAACTGTGCCCCAGAAGGGCATAGCTTTGGTACACACCAGGGTGGGAAATGCTTAAATTGACTATAAAAGGACATCAAAAGCATTATTTATTGATGTTAAACAATGCACTTTCATTGGTGATATTATTAAAACTAAATGATGTTAGGAGTGTCATTTAGTAGAAGCAGGTGAATTCTCACAGCCATTGTATAAATGTTTCACTTTGAAATAAGTATGTCTTTGAAATTTGTTTGAAGTTGTGCTTGAAGACTTTCATGAGATTGGCTTTGACGTTCTCTGTTGGTGACTCAGTATTACGGAATTCCCTGCTATCTTACTTGCGTCTTCCTGGTCCATTGCTGTCACTTCGTAAAGGCTCCTGCCTTTCATCACAAGCTTTTTAAGCCTACATCTCCATGTGTTCTTCCAGAGACCTCGTACTGCAGGAACATTTAACTATTCATGTTTGCATCTTATTAGCGTTTACATTGCACAAGTGTGTACGTCATCTCCAAAATAAATGCAATTTTTTGATTCCTGAAGAGGCGAAAAAAAAAATGACTTACATTTCAATTAGGGATGTCTGAAATTGATGTAATTTAGTTTTGTGTCATTACGTGAAATTTAAGCAAAATTACATAAAATTATGCATAATTACACAAAATGTGAATCCGTCATTTTGTGTCAAAAAAGTGCAAAAATAGTGAAGCACCACAAACAGCAGTTGATCACCTTTTTGTTTTTCCTGTGCATTTATGGTAAGTTTTTTACTGTGAATGGTGCATTCGCTGTAAATCTTTACAGCGAATGGTGTGTAATCGGGGCTTTAGGTGGGATGAAAAAACTGCGGGGTGGGTCTATCATAAGGGCGTGGCTGATGCAATTAAGGGCGTGGCTTAAAACACTTAAGCTAAAAATCTGTACTTAGCATAGTGTGCTGCTCCACTGGTATTTTGCTGTTTCTGTCGATTCATTCAGATATATAATACAAGTAACATTACACTTACAACAAGCCAGGACTATTGGCTTGGTCAATGGTTGTAAGTTGCATAAGATAAATAAGCAACAACTATGACTTTGTTGTATATAATATTGAGAATGCTTCAGTTCTTGTGGACGAGGTTGTGGTTTAAGGCTAGAGCTGCTGACGTTCGAACTGGAAAGAAGGTTCAATGTCTGACGTTGGCTCAACATCCGGTGATTCAAAAAATGAGTATGTGGTTGTGTAATGTAACTGGTGCTCATGTAAAGCGCTCCAAGTTTGTGCTATATAAAACTGAAAAACGAGTCTCTTTGAAGTACCATCAAAAGCAGTGACTGGTAGTACTATTGCAGAGTTAAGCTTTTTTCTTTTTTCCCACCCTGAGGGTAAAAATAGAGAGCCCGATAGGGAGCCATCTCGGTACCTGCTTATAAGAACTGCTGGTGCTGAGCACCGGCAGCACCCGGCCCACTTAAAGCCCTGCGTGTAATTATATATAATGGTACAATTTATGGAATTTCATGTAACAAGCCTAACATGAAATTCTCAAATTATGCAAATTACGCCAGTTTAATTTAAATTTCGCCCAGGTCTAATTTTAAACCTACACATCATTTATACATACAGAACTGTAAGAACATTTCTCAGTCCAGATTTCCCTATTTGGATTACTGCTTTTGTTTCATCTCTTTTAATTGTGATTGAGTCTCTCTCACATCCATTATACTATTTCTGTCTCCATTTCTGTACCACACACGCTTCTGTCCTGGAAATGACACATCCACTTACCAGCAATTACTGCTCATGATTTCTCTTAATACTTACAGCGAGATTACTCCAGCTTCAGTGTCCAGTCTGTCTTTGCGTTCAATTCCCAATGTATACACCACTCTCCGTCTTTGTTGATTAATGTAGGTAGGACTATTAAGGTCTCTTTCAACTTAATAGAGCGTGTTCTTTTTCAAAGTCTCCTGAACATCTCCAACCCATCCATCATCCCATATGTAAGCTTGTGATGCCCACGACCCCTGCCCTTAACTGAAGGGGGACACCTGGCAACCCACCTAACAATCTAAATCCCTGTGTCTCTGTGTCCAAAGCCACTCCCATGCTCTCTTCCCCTCCCTTCATTTCTCCTAGGTCCAATCACTGTAACTGCCTCAACTGTTATCTGATTCATTTTTGCTGTCTCGCTCTTGACATCTTAACTGTCTGTTGCAGACCGTATTGTATACTGTTCTACAAAAAGTGGGTGTTGTGTCATGATTAGATGCCTACCTTGTCAATCTCAGTTGCATGCTGTTTATTGGATGGCTTTCCTTAGTATTCTGTATATCACGACTGCAGTCTAGCTTGTTTTGCCTTGCTTTTCACTGGTGGCCTTGATGAAGGTCTGGATGTTGTCCCGCCACACTTTCCTGTTCCTCTTCTTGCCCCCTTCATTTTAAAACACTCGTGTCCCTCTTCGGCCGCTTATCTCCCGATTCATTGTCGCTGCACACAAAGCCAATACCAGTATGGCCAGGTACTACCTACACCCCTCCTCCCCACTCAAGCCCCAGCAAGGGACAGGAGAGAAGTTTTGGATGCGGGGGGAGTAACACCCCCCGGCCGTATTTATTAAACAAAGATTATTAAACATTTATCTTAATTACAATATTTACATAATACAGCAGAAAATATACTTTACATTGATTACAATTGATAAGTACAGATGTCAGATGGCTAACCTTAAGATAACACTAATACAAAGGTTTCCTGTCCATATCTAACATATCTTTAATAATAAATACATTTATCTATTTTCTGCGTACTTTAATAGAGCCTACGGCAAGGTCACTAACTGGTGTCAGATCCTTATCAATTTTTTAACCATGCCCTCCAGCCAAAGTACGCATGGGCAGAGGGCCCGTTCACCGTGAGGGTACTACCCCCTCCCCCCCCGGTTACCCCTGTACGCTCTGTACCTGATCTCGATAAAGGGGCTCTTGCAGCTGTGTGGCATTTACTGGCGCCGTTGTGCACGTGCGGGATGGCCAACCAGCCTAGAGAAAGCGTGACTCCCTCCTCCCCCGCACCCAACTGCCCCTGGAGTTCTAGGAGAGACCACTTGTCCCTCCCACTTGGGTGACCCCATTCAAGAATGGCGCCGCCCTCTAAGGACCTTAAATTTACTGCTCACCAATCATGACCTTACCGCCACAGGCTAGCATAGTTGACCGACTATCTAGCCCCCCCCTGCGCTCACTAGAAGGTCATCCCCTGCGACTAAGGCCACCCAACCACGCCAAAATATTCTTTAGTAAAATCTCATTGCCTACTTTGGACAGGTGCACACCGTCTTTTAGGAAGCACGGTTCACCCCTAATGCACCCATGGGCGATGGTCTGTAAGTGGGGAGCCCTGAAATGTCTCTCAATTTTATTATTTATTCTCCTCGCGGATTGATTCAAAGCCTTTACAGAGTCCCCACCCCTCCATTGGAATCGGGGTATCATCTGGAACCACCTGATAGTGCAACCCTGGCATATCCTGCATAACCAGCCTATTTCTGTGACTATAGTTTCTACCAACCCTCTTCTCCCCAACTTTGCCAGATCGTTCCCCCCCAGGTGTAGCACGATAATATTGGGCGGAGACCCCCCCTTCCTTAATAGGTCCAGTATGACACCCCTGAACTGACTGAAGCAGAGCCCCCCTTTTCCATGTTATTTAGAAACCTGCTTGCCGTGCCCTGTCCCTATCATTTCCTATAAAGAAAAAATTAGACAGACGCCTTACATATGAATGGCCAACAATCCAAACAATCTGTGGTCTTTCTTTTGATGCTGATGGTCCTTGCGTTGCCCAATGCTGCTGTCGTGATGTCCCCAGTATCCCCCCTGTGTGACAGGTTTGAGAAACTGTAATGAAAGCAGAGAAAGACACATGCATCAGCGTTTTGTGAACTATCCCAATCACAGCATATGCAATCGCACATAGCTTTTATAACAATTGGAGGACCATCTCTCAATCTTTTGTACATTGTTGCTATGCAGACCCCTGGCTGTCGCTTCAGTTGCAGCCCCTATCCTAAAAGAGTGGGTTCCAAAACTGCCTGGGTTCAAACCTGCCCTTTGGATTGCCATGTCCAGTACTCTTTTGAATTGAAAACGTGTCAGTGGAACCCCATCCGCATGTAACAGCAAAGGCCCCTCTTTGTCACCTGATCTAACCTGCAGGTAACGCTCCACATGTGAAAGAGGACAGCACGGGTTACCGTGTGCTTGGTGTAATAGCACCCCATCACCTCGCGCCTCCTGATCCGTCTTCGACTTCCTAATTGATATTAGTAACGTGTCACCCTTCACCTTAATGCGGTCAAACTGCAGGCCGCCCTGGACATCAAGTTTATTTTGGGACACTAATTCCCCAATCCTGAATGCTCCGTAAAAGGCCAGAACAAATGCTGCAGTGAACAACTGTACTTCCCCTGAGGTGTTGCAAATTGCGGGGAGGGTCCCCAGTAATGATGTCAGGAGCTCCACCCCGATTGGTTGCCACGTGTCTGGTGCCGACCCTTGGAGGCGTTGCCACTCTTTCAGAGGCTTCCTAACCGTAAAACTGTTAGTGGGATCCCCTTTATCGCTGATCTGGGCAAAGAAGGAAATCGCCGCCACATGCAGCAAAACGCCCCTCGCTTTGCAAACAACCCAGGTACTGAAGGAGCGCCCCCGTGTCGTGCCATCTCTCATCCCACCCCGTTCCCAAGAACAAACAATATTGCCAGAACGCCCCTTCGTGTGCTTTTCTGGTCCTGGGTGCTAGGTGCCACGAGGTCCGGTAGGTGGGGGCACCAATCTGCCAGAGTCGTTCTGGGAAGGGGGTGGCGTGGACTGCCGCTGCTGGGAGGTGAGCACTGAAAACCTGCATCTTAAAGCGAGAAAGTGCATCGGCAGCATGATTAAGGACACCAGACACGTGTTTAGCTCTAAAGTGTGCATTAAGCTTCATGCATCTGAGAACAATCTCCTTCATAAGGCGGAGAATCATCTTACACCGGGCTGCTTGCTGGTTGATGCATTCGACGATGGTCATGTTGTCTGACCAGAAAACCACTGACTGATTACGCAGTTGTTCTGGCCATACAGTCAATGCCACCCAGATGGGGAAGAGCTCCAGGAAACCGATGTTACCCGTCAAGCCGCTCTCCACCCACCATGCAGGCCACCATTGTGCCACCCACTCGGTACCGAGTATGGCACCAAATCCCTCCATGCCCGCGGCGTCAGTCATTAAACCCAACTCCGCGGAACCAGTGGGCGGACCGGGCCACACTACTCTGCCATTGAAGTCCTGTAGGAATGCCTTCCAAATTTGCATGTCCTGCCGAACCTAAGCTGACAGCCTTGTGTGGTGATGTTTCTCCCTGAGCCTAGCCATGGTCTGTTAGATGGATCGGGAGAAAGGTCTTGCCATCGGAATAACCCTTAAAGCAAAATTTAGTTTCCCTACTGTCTGCTGCAGCTGGTGGAGTGTGACCTTCTCTTTGCTCAAACATAGCTGTAAAGCAGCTCTGAACTTGGTGACTTTGTCCATGGGTAACCTAAAGCACCTCTGAATGGAATCCAGGAACTCTATCGTTGATGCTGGCCCAACTGTCTTTCCCGGGGCCAAAGGAACCACAAAAGCCTGCATGAGCGCGCAAAATTCCTGCAGCGCCCACCCACACTCCGGGGAGCCCTGTGCCCCCAAGATAAGAAAGTCATCTAGGTAATGCATGACCCACTGATGCCCTGTCTTCTGTCTGAAAACCCATTCCAAGAATAAACGGAATCTTTCAAAATATGCGCATGACACAGAGCAGCCCATTGGCATACACATATCCATATAAAAACTTCCCTGAAATTTAAAACCAAGCAGATGGTAATCATCCGGATGTACTGGGAGTAACCAAAAAGCAGATTCTATGTCAGATTTTGCCATCAATGCTCCAGGGCCCAAACCGCTGAGCATCTCCAGTGCTTGGTCAAAAGAAGCGTACTTTACACTGCAAAACTCATCATCAATTGCATCATTCAGTGAATTTCCCTTGGGGGCTGACAAGTTGTGTATAAGTCTGAATTCTCCCTCTACCTTTTTGGGCACTACACCCAACGGGGAGCAGACAAAATTCCCAACAGATACAGACTCAAATGGGCCCGCTACTCTACCCAGGCGCAGTTCCTTTGCAATTTTTGTGGAGACTATCCCTGGATTGGCCCGAGCAGAGAGTTGGTTCTGGCACTCAGGTGATCCCACATAATTTAGAGCTGGTATCCTAAAACCATCCCTGAAACCCTCCAACAGAGTTCTTGCAGTAAGGTGGCAGGGATATTTGTTGAGCCATAGTGTCAATGCCGTTACATCAATGGGAGACCGCGCTTTACGCGGGGTCACCGCTTCACTCCTGCTTTTTCCTACCCTTATCTTTAGATTTTTTGAGGCATTTGGATTCGGCGTGGGAATGGGTTGGCACAAATGGAACATGCATGTTTGAACCTGCACTGACCCTGTGGTCTGGTGCAAGTCCGTCTGTTGAAATCCCAGCACGTCCCCTTCCTTCCTCCAGTGCTGTTCGAATTAGTGGTGTAACTTGTGTTACCCTGTGACCGAAAGGACTGAAAGGGCTGAGAGGACTGAGGGGACTGGCTCTTTGTGTACTATGTCCCTCGCCCCCAAAAAGACCCAACCATGATATTGTGTCGATTCGGTCCCATGACGGCTATGGGTCGGATGCCTTAGCCACCCTGAAATTCTTATCATATTCTAACCACCCTCCCCCTGCAAATCTATCATGGGCCAGAACTATCCTGTTTTGGTAGCAAGCCATCTGCACCTGCAAATGTGGGAAACGTTCAGCTGTGACTGCCATAAATATGGAAAAGGCTCTGATCCAGTTGAGTAAGTTCTCTTCCACCCTGTATTTCAACATCTGACTAGCCCATTCCCTGGGAAGCATATCATCTTTATTCTTTCTTGCCTCTCTCTTTCTCTTTCGCAGATCAACAATGAAAACATGTTGATATATTCACCAGCCCAAATTCTATTCTTCAACTCCAGAGAAACATGCCTGCCTAAGAATTCCCGCTCAGAGTGGGACTCACCAACGTCCAACATTGGCAATGTTGGCAGCTTACCTGCTGCGGTAGTCCCAGGTGCCTCCTGTTGATTCCCTGCTGCCGCACTGAGAACTGACAATCCCTTGTTCTCCAGTGTGCTGGTACTACCCCCTGAAATGATAGGTAATGGTGCAGCTGGCCCTTCAACAATTTTTTCCTTGGGCCCCGCATTAAACTGAGACACAATTCGCTTTGCCTCTGCCAAAGCATCGGTACCCAACTCTTTAGCCCCCACAGCCGGAGCGAGGATTCCTGCCTTCCCCAACCATGGCAAGATTGCCGCCAAATATGACACTATGTCTTGTGGGACCTCCCCCCCCCCGGTGGTGTCTCCCCCGTGGGTGTGGGTAGTGGAACAGGGACCGGGACCCCTGTGCCAGTGGGAGGTGCTCCTGAGGGGGCGGGTTGGGGCACTGGGGCCACAGGGAGAGCTGGCAGTGGTGTCGGGGCATGTGGCGCCACTAGCGGCGCAAGTATTGGTGCTATAGGTGGGGCTGGTAACGGGACCGGTGCCATCGGAGTCTCTGGTACTGGGACCGGAACGGGTGCCGGGACATGACCCTGAGGCACCAGCGGCATTAGAGGAACGTGGCGGGTGGGCGCAGCAGGGTCGTTACCCCTGGGAACCTGGGGGGTGGGTGCAGCTGGTTCCTTCCCAACACGTTTCATAGTTCTAACCCTTTTTGGGATTGGGGGAAAAGCAGCCTTGGGGGGGCACGTTGGGGCACCTAGCCCTCTCTTCTTGCCCCTCCTGCCCCTTCACTTTCTCCCTAAGATTAGCAAGGCCATGCCCCAGTTCAACCACTTTTTTCATCATTTCCTCCATCAGCCTCTCCATACGAGAGCCCTGATCCCCCCCTCTTCGCTTTTCCCGCCATTACACAGTAAACACATAAAAACACTGGGTATCCTGAACACAGCACACAAACTGAAGTAAGGGTCTTATATTGCTAACCAGCCTATGTTGATTGATACAGACTAGTACAGACACCGCATTCAGAGAGGACCCACAGTGATAGTAACGTGGGTGCCCGGAGACAGCACAAACCTGAAAGTAAGGGAGCTCTTAGTTTGCAGTTAAACTGATACAGCTTATAATTAACACCACATTCAGAAATTGTACACCCTCATGAAAGGAAGTAAGCGTCCCTCCAATGCTACTGTACTAGTTTGAAAAAATGGCCACACATAGAGACTGTTTGCGTATGGAGATAAACCCAAAATTCAACCGTACCCAATTTCTTGACCCCCGATAATCACCAACGCGTGCGTGCTAGCGCCTACGCGCGGTGACTCAAAGTCCTAAAGGACACAACCGCAACACGCAACGGCGTGAAGGAGATGAACAATTAACCACCGGAGGGGTTTGTGCTCTCGAGCGCCTCTCGCGCCACCTCCTCCTGATACCTGCACTTTTCTCCCGGACCGTCTCGACGCCGCAGTCTCTGCTCCCGGCCACACGCTGATCTCGCCCGCTTCCGATCGGTCCTCGTCTGCTCTCCTGCTGCTTCTGGGCACTTCAACACACGACCCCAGCACGACACGCGACAGTAGATCTCGGTCACAAAAGGTCCCGCGAACAGTACAACGGTAGGAACTTCCTGCTTCTCCTCGCTACTCCGGACGTCGAAACCTGTAGAAACACATTGACTGTCCAAACCTGTAATAAAAATAAAAACAAAAGTTAAAGCCTCCTAGCGAGGCTTGGGGGCAAGCTGGAGAGCACGGAGCGAAGAGACAGACTCCTGTGCTCCCCAGCCCTTTATACCCCTTGGTGGCCCGGCCAGGGCTACTGGCCGGACATTGCCCTTTCGCGCGACCCGGAAGTGATTCTAATCACTTCCGGGTCACGCCTCCGGGACAGGACCTATCGGGAGGAGGTGCGCCTGTCGCGTCACTAATGTGTGCGACAGGCCCGTTTCCTGTTCTGGAGGGGGCCGGCTCGACCGCCATACCTTTGGCGTGGCCGATGCCGGCCCCGCCGTTCTATGACAAGTCATGTTAAAAGAGGAGAAAACGATGTAGAAGTATAGAAAACATTATTTGCTATACTTTCAAAATGGCTGCAGAATGTAACAAGTACAGAAAACATTGTTTTGTATGCTTCAAAATGGCTACCATATTCAGTGACATGATGACATAGCAGATGTTGAGCAAAACCAAAGGAAATGATGGACGGAGTGTTGAACATTGCAAGCACTCACCCCCAGTCAACTGATCTGGGTTTAATCCACCACCATTCTTTAGCCCACTCTGCCACCCCAGTTCAGACATGGCCATATGCAAATCAGTCTGACCCTGTGCCTCATGGGAACAGTCCAGCCCGAACTGCCAAGCCATGTCTTCCCTGGACCGGAAACAAGCTTCCTAGAACCGGTTTCTGGCATTTCAGCCGTCTTCAGCCAGGCTTGCTTGAATCCAGTGGCAAAGTGAGCAAGGGACTCACGTCTGAGCATACCCTGCCAACTTATGGCAAACAAAGCAAAACCAAAGGAAATGATGGACGGAGTGTTGAACATTGCAAGCACTCACCCCCAGTCAACTGATCTGGGTTTAATCCACCACCATTCTTTAGCCCACTCTGCCACCCCAGTTCAGACATGGCCATATACAAATCAGTCTGACCCTGTGCCTCATGGGAACAGTCCAGCCCGAACTGCCAAGCCATGTCTTCCCTGGACCGGAAACAAGCTTCCTAGAACCGGTTTCTGGCATTTCAGCCGTCTTCAGCCAGGCTTGCTTGAATCCAGTGGCAAAGTGAGCAAGGGACTCACGTCTGAGCATACCCTGCCAACTTATGGCAAACAAAGCAAAACCAAAGGAAATGATGGACGGAGTGTTGAACATTGCAAGCACTCACCCCCAGTCAACTGATCTGGGTTTAATCCACCACCATTCTTTAGCCCACTCTGCCACCCCAGTTCAGACATGGCCATATGCAAATCAGTCTGACCCTGTGCCTCATGGGAACAGTCCAGCCCGAACTGCCAAGCCATGTCTTCCCTGGACCGGAAACAAGCTTCCTAGAACCGGTTTCTGGCATTTCAGCCGTCTTCAGCCAGGCTTGCTTGAATCCAGTGGCAAAGTGAGCAAGGGACTCACGTCTGAGCATACCCTGCCAACTTATGGCAAACAAAGCAAAACCAAAGGAAATGATGGACGGAGTGTTGAACATTGCAAGCACTCACCCCCAGTCAACTGATCTGGGTTTAATCCACCACCATTCTTTAGCCCACTCTGCCACCCCAGTTCAGACATGGCCATATGCAAATCAGTCTGACCCTGTGCCTCATGGGAACAGTCCAGCCCGAACTGCCAAGCCATGTCTTCCCTGGACCGGAAACAAGCTTCCTAGAACCGGTTTCTGGCATTTCAGCCGTCTTCAGCCAGGCTTGCTTGAATCCAGTGGCAAAGTGAGCAAGGGACTCACGTCTGAGCATACCCTGCCAACTTATGGCAAACAAAGCAAAACCAAAGGAAATGATGGACGGAGTGTTGAACATTGCAAGCACTCACCCCCAGTCAACTGATCTGGGTTTAATCCACCACCATTCTTTAGCCCACTCTGCCACCCCAGTTCAGACATGGCCAAATGCAAATCAGTCTGACCCTGTGCCTCATGGGAACAGTCCAGCCCGAACTGCCAAGCCATGTCTTCCCTGGACCGGAAACAAGCTTCCTAGAACCGGTTTCTGGCATTTCAGCCGTCTTCAGCCAGGCTTGCTTGAATCCAGTGGCAAAGTGAGCAAGGGACTCACGTCTGAGCATACCCTGCCAACTTATGGAAAACAAAGCAAAACCAAGAGGCACAGGGTCAGACTGATTTGCATATGGCCATGTCTGAACTGGGGTGGCAGAGTGGGCTAAAGAATGGTGATGGATTAAACCCAGATCAGTTGACTGGGGGTGAGTGCTTGCAATGTTCAACACTCCGTCCATCATTTCCTTTGGTTTTTGCTTTGTTCGCCATAAGTTGGCAGGGTATGCTCAGACGTGAGTCCCTTGCTCACTTTGCCACTGAATTCAAGCAAGCCTGGCTGAAGACGGCTGAAATGCCAGAAACCGGTCCTAGGAAGCTTGTTTCCGGTCCAGGAAAGACATGGCTTGGCAGTTTGGGCTGGACTGTTCCCATGAGGCACAGGGTCAGACTGATTTGCATATGGCCATGTCTGAACTGGGGTGGCAGAGTGGGCTAAAGAATGGTGATGGATTAAACCCAGATCAGTTGACTGGGGGTGAGTGCTTGCAATGTTCAACACTCCGTCCATCATTTCCTTTGGTTTTTGCTTTGTTCGCCATAAGTTGGCAGGGTATGCTCAGACGTGAGTCCCTTGCTCACTTTGCCACTGAATTCAAGCAAGCCTGGCTGAAGACGGCTGAAATGCCAGAAACCGGTCCTAGGAAGCTTGTTTCCGGTCCAGGAAAGACATGGCTTGGCAGTTTGGGCTGGACTGTTCCCATGAGGCACAGGGTCAGACTGATTTGCATATGGCCATGTCTGAACTGGGGTGGCAGAGTGGGCTAAAGAATGGTGATGGATTAAACCCAGATCAGTTGACTGGGGGTGAGTGCTTGCAATGTTCAACACTCCGTCCATCATTTCCTTTGGTTTTTGCTTTGTTCGCCATAAGTTGGCAGGGTATGCTCAGACGTGAGTCCCTTGCTCACTTTGCCACTGAATTCAAGCAAGCCTGGCTGAAGACGGCTGAAATGCCAGAAACCGGTCCTAGGAAGCTTGTTTCCGGTCCAGGAAAGACATGGCTTGGCAGTTTGGGCTGGACTGTTCCCATGAGGCACAGGGTCAGACTGATTTGCATATGGCCATGTCTGAACTGGGGTGGCAGAGTGGGCTAAAGAATGGTGATGGATTAAACCCAGATCAGTTGACTGGGGGTGAGTGCTTGCAATGTTCAACACTCCGTCCATCATTTCCTTTGGTTTTTGCTTTGTTCGCCATAAGTTGGCAGGGTATGCTCAGACGTGAGTCCCTTGCTCACTTTGCCACTGAATTCAAGCAAGCCTGGCTGAAGACGGCTGAAATGCCAGAAACCGGTCCTAGGAAGCTTGTTTCCGGTCCAGGAAAGACATGGCTTGGCAGTTTGGGCTGGACTGTTCCCATGAGGCACAGGGTCAGACTGATTTGCATATGGCCATGTCTGAACTGGGGTGGCAGAGTGGGCTAAAGAATGGTGATGGATTAAACCCAGATCAGTTGACTGGGGGTGAGTGCTTGCAATGTTCAACACTCCGTCCATCATTTCCTTTGGTTTTTGCTTTGTTCGCCATAAGTTGGCAGGGTATGCTCAGACGTGAGTCCCTTGCTCACTTTGCCACTGAATTCAAGCAAGCCTGGCTGAAGACGGCTGAAATGCCAGAAACCGGTCCTAGGAAGCTTGTTTCCGGTCCAGGAAAGACATGGCTTGGCAGTTTGGGCTGGACTGTTCCCATGAGGCACAGGGTCAGACTGATTTGCATATGGCCATGTCTGAACTGGGGTGGCAGAGTGGGCTAAAGAATGGTGATGGATTAAACCCAGATCAGTTGACTGGGGGTGAGTGCTTGCAATGTTCAACACTCCGTCCATCATTTCCTTTGGTTTTTGCTTTGTTCGCCATAAGTTGGCAGGGTATGCTCAGACGTGAGTCCCTTGCTCACTTTGCCACTGAATTCAAGCAAGCCTGGCTGAAGACGGCTGAAATGCCAGAAACCGGTCCTAGGAAGCTTGTTTCCGGTCCAGGAAAGACATGGCTTGGCAGTTTGGGCTGGACTGTTCCCATGAGGCACAGGGTCAGACTGATTTGCATATGGCCATGTCTGAACTGGGGTGGCAGAGTGGGCTAAAGAATGGTGATGGATTAAACCCAGATCAGTTGACTGGGGGTGAGTGCTTGCAATGTTCAACACTCCGTCCATCATTTTCTTTGGTTTTTGCTTTGTTCGCCATAAGTTGGCAGGGTATGCTCAGACGTGAGTCCCTTGCTCACTTTGCCACTGAATTCAAGCAAGCCTGGCTGAAGACGGCTGAAATGCCAGAAACCGGTCCTAGGAAGCTTGTTTCCGGTCCAGGAAAGACATGGCTTGGCAGTTTGGGCTGGACTGTTCCCATGAGGCACAGGGTCAGACTGATTTGCATATGGCCATGTCTGAACTGGGGTGGCAGAGTGGGCTAAAGAATGGTGATGGATTAAACCCAGATCAGTTGACTGGGGGTGAGTGCTTGCAATGTTCAACACTCCGTCCATCATTTCCTTTGGTTTTTGCTTTGTTCGCCATAAGTTGGCAGGGTATGCTCAGACGTGAGTCCCTTGCTCACTTTGCCACTGAATTCAAGCAAGCCTGGCTGAAGACGGCTGAAATGCCAGAAACCGGTCCTAGGAAGCTTGTTTCCGGTCCAGGAAAGACATGGCTTGGCAGTTTGGGCTGGACTGTTCCCATGAGGCACAGGGTCAGACTGATTTGCATATGGCCATGTCTGAACTGGGGTGGCAGAGTGGGCTAAAGAATGGTGATGGATTAAACCCAGATCAGTTGACAGGGGGTGAGTGCTTGCAATGTTCAACACTCCGTCCATCATTTCCTTTGGTTTTTGCTTTGTTCGCTATAAGTTGGCAGGGTATGCTCAGACGTGAGTCCCTTGCTCACTTTGCCACTGAATTCAAGCAAGCCTGGCTGAAGACGGCTGAAATGCCAGAAACCGGTCCTAGGAAGCTTGTTTCCGGTCCAGGAAAGACATGGCTTGGCAGTTTGGGCTGGACTGTTCCCATGAGGCACAGGGTCAGACTGATTTGCATATGGCCATGTCTGAACTGGGGTGGCAGAGTGGGCTAAAGAATGGTGATGGATTAAACCCAGATCAGTTGACTGGGGGTGAGTGCTTGCAATGTTCAACACTCCGTCCATCATTTCCTTTGGTTTTTGCTTTGTTCGCCATAAGTTGGCAGGGTATGCTCAGACGTGAGTCCCTTGCTCACTTTGCCACTGAATTCAAGCAAGCCTGGCTGAAGACGGCTGAAATGCCAGAAACCGGTCCTAGGAAGCTTGTTTCCGGTCCAGGAAAGACATGGCTTGGCAGTTTGGGCTGGACTGTTCCCATGAGGCACAGGGTCAGACTGATTTGCATATGGCCATGTCTGAACTGGGGTGGCAGAGTGGGCTAAAGAATGGTGATGGATTAAACCCAGATCAGTTGACTGGGGGTGAGTGCTTGCAATGTTCAACACTCCGTCCATCATTTTCTTTGGTTTTTGCTTTGTTCGCCATAAGTTGGCAGGGTATGCTCAGACGTGAGTCCCTTGCTCACTTTGCCACTGAATTCAAGCAAGCCTGGCTGAAGACGGCTGAAATGCCAGAAACCGGTCCTAGGAAGCTTGTTTCCGGTCCAGGAAAGACATGGCTTGGCAGTTTGGGCTGGACTGTTCCCATGAGGCACAGGGTCAGACTGATTTGCATATGGCCATGTCTGAACTGGGGTGGCAGAGTGGGCTAAAGAATGGTGATGGATTAAACCCAGATCAGTTGACTGGGGGTGAGTGCTTGCAATGTTCAACACTCCGTCCATCATTTCCTTTGGTTTTTGCTTTGTTCGCCATAAGTTGGCAGGGTATGCTCAGACGTGAGTCCCTTGCTCACTTTGCCACTGAATTCAAGCAAGCCTGGCTGAAGACGGCTGAAATGCCAGAAACCGGTCCTAGGAAGCTTGTTTCCGGTCCAGGAAAGACATGGCTTGGCAGTTTGGGCTGGACTGTTCCCATGAGGCACAGGGTCAGACTGATTTGCATATGGCCATGTCTGAACTGGGGTGGCAGAGTGGGCTAAAGAATGGTGATGGATTAAACCCAGATCAGTTGACAGGGGGTGAGTGCTTGCAATGTTCAACACTCCGTCCATCATTTCCTTTGGTTTTTGCTTTGTTCGCTATAAGTTGGCAGGGTATGCTCAGACGTGAGTCCCTTGCTCACTTTGCCACTGAATTCAAGCAAGCCTGGCTGAAGACGGCTGAAATGCCAGAAACCGGTCCTAGGAAGCTTGTTTCCGGTCCAGGAAAGACATGGCTTGGCAGTTTGGGCTGGACTGTTCCCATGAGGCACAGGGTCAGACTGATTTGCATATGGCCATGTCTGAACTGGGGTGGCAGAGTGGGCTAAAGAATGGTGATGGATTAAACCCAGATCAGTTGACTGGGGGTGAGTGCTTGCAATGTTCAACACTCCGTCCATCATTTCCTTTGGTTTTTGCTTTGTTCGCCATAAGTTGGCAGGGTATGCTCAGACGTGAGTCCCTTGCTCACTTTGCCACTGAATTCAAGCAAGCCTGGCTGAAGACGGCTGAAATGCCAGAAACCGGTCCTAGGAAGCTTGTTTCCGGTCCAGGAAAGACATGGCTTGGCAGTTTGGGCTGGACTGTTCCCATGAGGCACAGGGTCAGACTGATTTGCATATGGCCATGTCTGAACTGGGGTGGCAGAGTGGGCTAAAGAATGGTGATGGATTAAACCCAGATCAGTTGACTGGGGGTGAGTGCTTGCAATGTTCAACACTCCGTCCATCATTTCCTTTGGTTTTTGCATAGCAGATGTTGAATCATCTAATAACGCAGTCACCTTTTACATTGTTTTCTATACTATGAACAGTTGCTAGCACAATGGAGTTTCCAATTCAGGCAGAACTTAAAACCCTTCATCCTTGACAAAGCCATTAGTGTCTCCAGCACAGCAGTGACAAAGTGAGACCGATTAGCTTTGTCAAAGCCTGTTCTTTCTGCACCCTTGTCCACTTCCCTTCTCCAGTCTTTATTTCGTAATGTAGTGATCTTGCATAATTTGAAAAATCCACATTATGAGAAATTTGCGATTTGTTTTCAAATTCTCCTTTTGTGACTTTATGTAATGTTTACATTCAAGAGACTGGTTGGAACAGAAAATGCCTTTCCGAAATTTAGAACAATACAGATCTTTTCGGCTTCAACCAGTCTTCTGCTGGTGCCTAACATGACTTTTATGCGAGTTATGCATCACGTGAAATTTTCACACGAGATACCAGCAAGTACTTTTCCTGCAGTATTCCCAGTTCCACTTAATTGAAATGTCATGTATTTAACAAAATTACGAAGATTGTCCACTACTACGAGATGTATATAGCCTCACCCTGCATAGCACTGCCCCTCTTCATTTACACAGTGGTCAGGTGATTTATAAATCTCTCTACCTCTCAGTTTATTTAGCACTAGCTCTCTTGGTCTGAATAGACCTATCCCCTTCACTTATAGCAATCTTGTTCAGTTACTCAGATTTGTTTCTCAGTTTCTCCTGAATTACTTAGCAACATCTCTCTCAATTTATCTGGGCATTTCTCTTAATTTACATTGCTTTGTCTAAAAGTCTATATATTTCTTAATTGTAGGACATCTTTCTACTTTCTTCATTTATAAATCAAGCTTGAGTTCTTTAGTGCCTAGCTGTTTCCAAGGTGACATGTAGCGCATGTTCTCTCTGCCGGCCTTCTGCCTAGGAATAAGGATACAAGGACTGTGATGGTCAGGCAGGGCCCCACAGATGCCTTGGCTATCCAGAGGTAATCCTAGTATAGTATTTTAGGTACTCTAGGAAATGAACATGCCAATGTTATCCAATAGGCTAATTTTAGTGTCTGGTGGAATTCACAATCTTTAGTGAGTCAGTATCACCATGTGAGCCTGAGAGCACCACGGATAGCCCTGGAGCAGTTCTTGATGCTGAAGTTCCTTTTAATTGGAGTCTATGGGAGGACTCGGTTAACGGAAACATAGGTTTCCAGTGGAATTGTGATGAACACAGCTCCCCATGTTCGTTTTTGCGCGTTCCCATTGACTTTCCTTTGAAGCAACTTCTCATTTGTAGAAATAACCTGAGGATCATTTAGAAAAATTATCTCTTCATACTAATTGGATTTTAGTTAACCTCAGGGTAACACATTCAAGCGCGTGCCCATGGACCCTGGTCACAAAATATTCACAAATCTCAATTCCTGACAGTTGCACTTCTAGTGTCCCATGATGCCTGTAGTGTTTGGCATCTTACAGGTAACTTGCAAGAGTCACCAATTATAAAACGGCTCCTCATAATCACGGTCACATTTTCTTACTTTCCAGTGGTGTTATGAGTGGTGCAAGCTGAGGGTTGACAATGCAGGCTCCTGGGAAGCCGTAGCTTTCTTTGTTGAACAATCTACCATTACTCGTTCCTTTGCCACTAAAGCAATTACAAGTATTTTGCAAAAACTTTGAGGGGCAAAGGCAATATCTGGTTTTAAGCTACTGCATGGATTTCCAGAAGAGAGCAACGGATTTTAACCCCTACATACATCCAAAGGGCGATGCCTGTACCCCATTATTGAAGTTACTCTCTAAAAGAAGAGAGAAGGGGTCACTGTTGGTGCCCACCACCCAACCTTCCTGTCAGCAGAGCATAGAGCTCGTTGAGTACGTTATACATGTAACACCCCAGCAATGTTCGCATGGTGAGGGTCTAACAGAAACAAAGGAGGAGGAAAGAAACCAATGGGTGTGATCCTTGCACTGGACTGCAGACAAAAGCAAAGAAAAAGCCTACTGAGCAATTCAAAGAAAAAGATTGCTTTGTATATACAATGCATGGTTGACATAAAGAATTAAACGTAACATGACTGTTCTTTTCAGACGTAAAATAGTTGCTCATGTAAAGCAATGGAGGTGGGAGGATACACCAAAGAAACCAATATAAAGAAAAAGTGGTACTAAAATACTCCTGTGTTTTGATGTAAAATGTGATTGACAATGTATGCAACCAATGGCTGAAGGAGCCTGAAACACAGAACCTTAGATCATATGTAGAATACCATAAATGTCCCAATCACCATTGCATGTTATACCTAAAACAAACACCGGAAAAGTCAATAGGTCTGGCCTTTTGGCTTTGCCAATGTTTGCATCAGCAAATACAAAAAATGCTTTATTGCTAATGCTAAAAAGCAGCAGCATGAAAAAAGACTCAGCATGATAATTATTATGTGAGCATGCATCACAACCCATGTGCACGTATGTGTCATGATGCAGCAGCCATCTTTTTTTAGTTAACCATTCCGAGAACGCAGACATCCATCTTGGAACAGATTATTCTAAGACTTTTTAAAGTGTGCAATAGCATACATAATATAAAAAGGATTAGCATGGCAGAAATTGCAATTACTGGGCCCCCTTAAAGGAAAAAAATGAAAAAAGAATATGACTGGCAACTGTGGAGAGGGGTGGGGAGAGGCAAAAGAGCAGATGTATGGCAAGTATGGAACGTTAAAAAATAAACTATGCTAAATGGCGGTGAATTTTCTTTTTAAAAGCACACAAACCAACAGAGATTGGAAGGAATGGTGAAGCAGGCGGAGGGTTAAAACCTAGATGCCACCAAGCGCCTGGACCAAAAAATAAAAAAGCAGACAAGCCGAAAGGGGTGTGGTAGCAACAGTGGAGTGGGAAGGGATTGGAGGGTAAAATATGAACGCCACCGTGCAGCAACTGGAAGTGCATTGGGGCATAAATAATGGGGGGGAAAACACACCTGCCAACCATTACGGAGAGGAGTGCGTAAAGCATTGGACTAGCATATGTGGGGGCAACATGAGTGCACCGTAGGTGGGAGCTGGTAATGTGAGTGAGAAGCAGCACACGGGGAGAAAACAACCAAAACACACACACACATCCATGAAGTGCTTGAAGAAAAAGAAAAACACATAGTTCATATGGAGCCTTGGAAGGATACAAGTCATCAAATCAAAATCATGGTAAAGAAGCAATGCTCCAAGGAAGGGACAAGCACATGAAGAGGAGCAAAAGACATCAAGAAGCTATTCTCCTGGAGAGGGACAAACACAAGAAGAGGAAGGAAATACATCAAATATCATGCTAGCAAATTAGATTGACAAGAAAGCCAACCAATGGTAACCAATGGGTGACAAAAATCCTGCTGCAAGTATTGATATTGTCCACCTTAGGTCTTCAACAACAGATAGTTTAAAGCTGTCTCTGTGTGAGACTAAAAAACATAATTAGAGAATGCTTGCATGTAACAGATGAACACTGTTTCAACTTGAAAACTGTAGGGCCTATTCACAAAGTTAAATTCGGTCATCAACTTATGTTTACATATGAAAATACCTTTTTACACCTTCCAGGAATTTACAAAGGGATTTCTGATGGGCATATATGCATTTACTACTTCAGATTATTCAGCTCCGCAAAGGGGATATAGGAGTCCTGAGACGTCACATGACATTCCCAGTAGTATGCCTTAAAACCGGTGCTTAGTACAGCTTTCCAGGCATGCTAGCAGGAAGGTTTCTGAACAGTAAAAACTTAAACATACTTAAACCCACCCTTTTACATTTATTCCCTGTCTTTCTTATTCAGTTCCAGGGCTGCAGATGAAGGGTAGGTGAATAAGCCTACACACCGATCTCCGCAAAATCCCCGAGATTGTTCTTAACATACTCCAAGGGGCCCATTCCTTAATAGAGGAGGGTCACTAGCATTGCAACTACAACCTACACGTAGGAGTGCACGTTAGTGATTTAATCAATGTTCTGGTGTTAATCACAGTGCTGGAGACCACTATCTTTTACTATGAGATTATGATCCCCTCTCTAGCAAATATTAGGTATATTTTGATAGGTCCTGAGGAAATGCCATTTGATCCTTAGGGACGGCAAAAGCATGAAATATATTGACCATGAATCTGATCTACTTTAATCTCCCACATTTCCTGTAATGGTTATTCTTAGTAGAAACTGGGATCATTATTTCCTTTAGTTTCTTGCACATTTTTTAAAATCTTCACATAGATCCTTTAACCCTGATTTAACAGACAGCAAAGTATCTATAGTCAATTTTAACCCGACTTAATATCTAATCTTCCTATTTAGGTACTGGTACACACCGATATACCCAGTCCTTTTCAGGTGAATCAAAAGATCTCAGACAAATTGCCCCCTTAAGATGTCCATTGGTCACTGCAGCACCAGCCTAACGAGGAGCAGGCCCATTGATAAAGCATACCACCTTTGGCTGGGTAAGGACTCTTGCTTCTATGAGCAGAAGCTACTAGTGACATACGGTGGTCTTGGTACTTAATATATTACCAAGTCCAATATGAGCAAGATTTAGTGATTATGAAAATGTTTTGTTATTTGCAAGCTATTGAGCTCCGTCTTGGCTGGTTTATTAATGCCTCAATACTAGGCATAACAATGATTCTGTTCAATTTGGCTTGTCTTCAATTATATCTCGAGTCTCGTCTGATAAGTTCTAGTTTCCTAATCTCCCCCTTTGTTCTGTATTTCAATGGATAAGATAATTAAAATTTGTACTCTTAATGTTAATGGTCTCAACGATCCGAAGAAGCGAGGTATCTTGTCAAAAATGATTCATTTACTGCAAATAGATATACTTTGCCTCCAAGAGACGCATTTATCATGGGAGAGAAGGGGTCTGTTAAACACCCTAGGGCTGGAAGTGCTGGTGACTTCTAAACAGACCGGTATTAAACGTGGTGTAGCCATACTCATGCGTCGGAACTTGGGCACTTTAATTAAGACTGCTGCTGACAAATGGGGCCGCTGGGTTACGGCAGAACTTTTAATTTATCAGAACAGGTTTTTGATTTACTCAGTGTATGGTCCCAATCTTGACGACTCAGAGCTATTTAATTATCTTAATTTGGAACTCGCTCTTTCCAGTATTCCCATTATTCTTTGTGGGGATTTTAATATTCATCTCGATGCTACTCTAGACATAAGACAAAATTCTAGGTATAAAGGACTGAAGCCGCGGTCTTTCAAGGCTCTTCGATCCCTGGTACTGGATAATGCTCTATCCGATGCCTGGCATGCTGTCCACCCTGATCAGTATGGCTTTACCTTCTTCTCTGTTCCGCATCAGAAACATGTTCGGATCGATTACTTTTTTTTATCTCAGTTTTTTTTAGGTAAAATTATGGTTGAAATTTTGCCTAGGTTGCTGTCGGATCATAATCCCCTCTGTTTAAAGCTTAGTATTCCACTACCCGCACAAGGTCACAAATCTATGTGGACGTTTCAACGGAATTTACTTCTACAATCAGATTACATTCAATTTATGACTAGAGTTATCCAGGATTTTTTTGAGTTAAATAATCAGTCAGCCTCTGTCCCAGTAGTATGGGACACATTTAAGTCCGTGGTACGGGGAGAGACATTAAAATATTCCAATTTCCAATTAAAAGACAAGCGGAATAAATTCAAAAGGGACTGTGATTTAGTTTTATATGCAGAGACCCGGCTGGCCGAAAGTATTAAATTGAATCATCATATAGAGGAATCTCAATTGGATCTATCGATTAACCGTAGCCTTGTTTACGCTCATTTAGCTGATCAAGTAGTCTTACATCACAATCAGCATTGGACTGAAAGCTATGAATTAAGTGAACAAACCGGGAAAATTTTAGCACACAGACTCCGCCAAAAATCCACTCTCAATGAGATCCTCAAAATTCAGGATCTTCATGGTGACATTAAAACCTCTAAAGAAGATATACTTACCGCCTTTAACGAATTTTATCAACTGCTTTATCATCAATCGGATAGTGTTTCGAGCTTCGCTATTAGACAATATCTTGATCAGATTCATACTATAGAAATGTCAGCAGAATATGCAGGGTGTCTTAGCACCCCAGTCACTTGGGACGAGATTGAACTTGCCATTACCGGTCTCGCCGCTGGAAAAGCCATGGGTCCCGATTCTATTCCGCTGGAATTTTATCGAGTATTCAGACGAATTCTAAAGCCAGAATTAATTAAGATCTTCTCCTCGGCTTTCTCCGGCAACCCACCTGTGTCATGGTATATTGCAACGATCGTAATTTTTTAAAAAAAGGGTAAAAATAGCGAAGAATTAGGTTCATATCGCCCCATCTCTCTGATTCCTACCGATAGTAAGATCTACTCAAAAATTCTCGCTAATAGACTGAATCCATTGATGCCGACTCTTGTTTCCATTAGACAACATGGTTTTATATTGAAAAGAGACACCACTGACCATGTCAAAAAAATAATAGCTTTATTAGATTGGGCTCAGACTTCTAAATCCCCGGTTGCGGTGGCCCTGTTGGACGCAGAAAAAGCGTTCGACAGGGTCTCCTGGGAGTTCCTCTGGTCCACCATGCTCTGGATGGGTTTTCCTATCTCCTTTATTATTGCTGTGAAAGCCCTCTATATCCACCCTAAAGCTTCCATCAGAATAACCAATTCTACTTCTAAGGGCTTTCCGATCACAAGAGGGACCAGACAAGGCTGTCCTTGTTCTCCTCTATTGTTCACCTTATATCTAGAACCGTATTTACGTAATTTATTCCTTGCGGCAGACATCATACCCGTTAAAATTAATGCCAATCTCTTCAAAATATTCGCCTATGCAGACGATGTTGCTGTAACCACCGTAGACATTGGCCGCGCATTACCAAAAATTATATCTTTGGCGGAAGAATTCGGTTGTTTATCTGGTTACAAGCTGAATGTGGCTAAAACCCAATTGATTCACTCTGATTTTGGCCAACCTAAAGAAATGGTTTTTGACCTCAATGCCCAATATCTGGGGATAACGATATCATCCAAGGTGGAGGATATTGTTCGTTTAAATATCGACCCTGTTTTGAATTTCTCTAATAAAACTCTGGAGAGACTTAATAACCTGCACTTCTCTCTTTTTGGTCGTGTCAATATCATCAAAATGCTAATCTTACCCAAATTTTTATATTTATTTCACACTATACCACTTTTGTTTCCGGCTTCTTATTTTACAAAAATCGACAGAATGATCTCTAGATTTCTGTGGGGTTATCATCGCTCTCGTCGAGCGTTAAAATGGTGCTTTTTGCCCAGGCTAAAAGGGGGGTGGGGCGTACCTAATTTTCGGCTGTATTACTGGCTTATTTCCCTAAGATCTATGGGGATATTACTTTTTGTGGACACCGTTATTCAAGAATCTGTCTACCCTTCAGTTTATGAATTATTGCTTGGTAAGGCTGCACCCCAATGCTTAGTTAAAATCATCGAACCCAGCTACTACAAAAAAACCGAATTTAAGACCCTCCTAGCTTGTTTTTTAATATGGCGACAATTCAGGAACAAAATTCTGTGTCTGGGGGAAATTACTTACTATTCCCCAATTTTTAATAACCCTGCCTTGCCCTCGATATTTCACGATCCAATTATCAGAGTTTGGTATCTTTCCGGAATACAGATCTTAGGTGATCTATATGAAGAGACTCAATTCTTCTCATTTTCGGCTCTCCAAAGCAAATTTGGTTTATCACATCATCATTTTTTTAAGTATCTCCAGATTCGGAGTTTTTTAGAATCAAAAGGACTTCTAACCAATTCCTGTATGAACCCTCACAAGATCCTAGAAAATATCAAGAAAATAAATAAAATTGGCCCAACTTACCAATTGATTATTAATCATTTTGAAGATGATTTATCCTCTGTAGAGAGCAAATGGCAAAGGAAGTTGGATATAGTAGAGATCGATATAAGTAGATCCATTGATATATCTATGAAGGTACTTTTCAATGGGTCTCTTCAAAGTCAGCATTACATGTCTGTTTTCGATCTCTACTATTCCCCCGCCAAACTTGCTAAGTGGAAGGTAAGCGGCGAATCAAGATGTAATCGCTGTAATGAGTTAGACGCGGGCTCTATTCATATGTTTTTTAAATGCGAAAAACTATCCCGGTTTATCACTGATATTGAATCTTTTATTAATAATAACCTACGGATAGCTGTAAAACTCTCTCCTGATTTGGTTATTTTTGGTGTTCAAGCAGATCACTCGGGGGAAAGAGTTATTGCTGATGAAGCATTTTTGTTTATTTGTATGTCCGTGCTCCGTCTCTGTATTACTTCTCGATGGATTGATAAAGAACCTCCTACCTTCCATCAATGGCAATGCAAGTTGCTCTCTATCTATCATATAGAAATGGCTATGTATAAGCATAAGGGGATAAAGAAAAAAAGACAGGGGCTAAAAATTTGGGACCCAGTAACTAAGTGGATTTAAGCGATTTACCCTGTCTCTCCTTTATTATTGCTGTCTATTATTTATTTGTATTATGCTTGCTTTTTGTTATATTGCTCATTGTTTGACTGTTTGCTGTAAACAAAACTTTAATAATTTTTTTTTTTTTTTTAAATATATATTACCTTGAACCCAACATCGGAACATAATACACAATTGAATTTGTTTTAATATAAAGGATATTGTTTAATAGACTGTCTAGATCTCCAAGTCCTCCAATGTTCATGATATTTCTTAGCTTAAATTGCACTCTTTCTAATATTGAATAGCATTGTCTCCTTATTAATATATCACTGTCAATTTGTCGGGTGCTTTCTTTTGTTTTCATATCCTGTTTTCTTTGTTTATGCATCACCGTCTCTGTCTTTTCATTTGTAGAGTTCAGCCCATGAACCTCATTTTCTGTAGGGCAAGCTCTATGTCAATTTTACACCAGTGTCGAATACATGACCAAAAAGGATACAGCCAGACAGTGAGCACGTTTCGAAACAATGGTCAGAGCATATGGGTCTGGATGTCATTGTGAAGCATTCATATGTTTATGACTTTCTATTTTGCTTCGTGTCTTCCATTGCATTTGTAACAGTAGAAGAAATTGAATACATCTAGAAAAGAAATTCCCTATTATGTCTTCTGTTGTGAACTTCATAATAGATCCTCTGGGAACTCGCCCGGGCCCAGCTGATTGGTGCACAATCATCATCTACATCACCGACATCGCGTTTCAGGTGAGCAGAGGCAAAACACCCGCAGCAGAGGAGGCTGTGTTGGAGACCCAGTGTTCACAGCTTGGTGGATCTTGGGATCTTCCTCGGGCCGAGACACAAAAAACCCAACACAAACAAGCTAAATGCCTACCTCTCATGAGTACATAGATCCTTATGCAAGGGTCTCAGTCAATGCAGTTTTCCTTCAGCAATCAATCTTATCTTTTTTGGCGACTGTGGCCAGGCTTTGCAGTGCTAGTGTGCTTCAAAAGAACTTGGGCAAACTTAAGTTAGTTAGTACCTTCCATTCACTGAGGCACAGAGTCTGTTAAAGCTGAAAGGACTCTTGGGGTTCATCCACACAAAGCAGTGCAGGCCTCTCCCTGATGTGTAGCGGATATATTCCACTTGTCCTGCCTCAGCTCCTTCACTGCCCTTTGTCTTCTGAGCAGCACCCCTCTCATGCAGGGCAACTCCAATGCACCTCCTGAGCAGTTGGTCAGCTCTTTCTATCACAGCAGAGTCCAGGTAGCCTCTCCTGGCAGTTGTAGTCATAGATCCCAGGTAGGTGTCTGTGTCAGAACCTGTCAGAGAATTCATGAATACCCCAACCCAGGAGCCACAAGATTTGCTCAACACCACTGATGTGGAGACTCTGGTTTCTGGTGGAGAAATCTTGACTCACAAGCTAGATGTTTCTGCCCCATACTTATACTAAATATGCAGCCAGTAGTTGTGTATTTCAACAGTCGGATTTATCTTATTCCATTTAGACTGATCCAGCCAAGGATTTTCTACAAGGTGATAGCAGGAAGGGGGCATAGCTAGGAGCTCCTTGCCAGGAGAGTCCCAAAGCAAGGCTACAAAAGGAAGGGAGGATGCACCACTTGCCTACCTCATGAACTGTGGGAGGCAGACCTTCTTGAGACCAATAGGCCAGTAAATGGGATGGGAAACCCCCTATGCTTCAAAAGATCCTTTTGTCTCCTTTCCTCCACACCCAAAAGTCTGACTCACTACAGGTAAAAGTCTGAATGCGCATTACCTTCTTGATTGCCTGAAAAAAGAGGAACCCCTCAAAAGGTCGACCCGTCACAGTAACCATGAAAGGTTTCAAGTGTCTCCTTTAGAGAGTCCCAATTAAAATTTGAATGCCACAAATGGCAGAAAAAACCTCCTTGCAATATTGGTAATTCCTGATTGAAGATGACATCATACAAATGCCTTTGTTGCCTAACATATAACTATATCACAGTAGATTACATTACAGTAATCGCTTCATGATTACCTTTACATTGAAGTTTAGATGGAAAGTATTATTTCTAAAATTCTATGTATATATACATACTCACTGAAAAAGATATTTTAAAGTGATGGGGTTGAAATGAGATAAAGACTAACATTTAAAAACAAAAAAAACACTGAAAGACACAAGTAATGGTTTACAGAGCTAACTATACCTGCTCCTCCATCATGCACTGCTTATGACCTCACATATTACATCTCTCATGACATGTTAAATGGCATCATCTCAAATGACACCATTAAAGGCATCCCTGATGACATTACACAGTTATTGTGAGAGCTTCCTATAGGGTTTGAGGACTTGAAGTAATTCAACAAGCTGCACCTATGCCCAATTTGTTATCCCCAATCAAGTGATAACGGACATAACCTTAGGCCACATGCTGGAGACAGCATATCCATCAAGTCACCCACATTTGGTGGATGTTACCCCTTCTTCAATGGTATTCACCCACCTAAAAAACAAAATGGAGTCATAGATTTTAATGGGGTCATGCCCTTTTTAAACATGGTCCACCAAAGAGTTCATAATCTATTCACTTTAGCATGATCAGCCTTATAAAGACTTTACATGAACTGCAATTTTAAGTCAAAAGGTTGACAGATAAAACTCGTTCTACCAGGCCCCATGGAGTAACCATCATAGTTTTGGAAAATACATTAAGCACATTCCTGAGATGAGCACAGTTGCATACAATGCTCACAACACAAGTGAGAGTTAAACCACCCATAAGTAGTTCACCACTACATTCTACATTATTCAACATTCTGCAATGCCTCAAGATATTCAGCAAAGTTATCCACACCTTACAAATGTCCTCTTTACACAGAATGTTTGTATAACACTGTATTACAACTATGTAATAAGGACTTGTGCCCAGACATTCACTTGTGGATAATCTATTGTCAACAGAAGTTTTAGCCTTTCTCACAGATTTTTTGTGACAGGTTTTGGCTTTTAGCCACAACCTGCTGTAAGACATGCCTCTGCAGTCCACTTCTGGTGCACTCAGCTTTCATCTTGTTTAACATGAAATACTATTTGCATCCCAAACTAAATTGAATTGTAAACAGCGTATCATATAACTTGCAACATGTAGAACCACACTTTCCTCCAGGGCTTACAATATTTAAATTGTTTTGCACCGACATGAATACAGACCATAACTATATGTTGTACATCACTATAGACCCTTTACTAACAAATTTCTTTTTTTAAATGATGTAATGTCTTATGGAGTAATGTGAAAAGTAGTAATCTGGAGGATCCCATTTGAGATGTCATCAGTGATATAATTAATTTAAACAGAATAACATAAGACTGGGCAGTGGAACTAAACACAAAAACAGCACCCACACCATTATCTCCCTACAATTGATAAGAAAATTGGATAATATTACATATCCTGCGTGCACTTCCCTGTATGCACTTTCCGCCCACAAATTGCCTCACTCACCAGGGAAAATTAGATCTACATACAAAAACTGGAGCTGCACCACATAAGAGCCAAAAAGAACATATTAACACATAAATATTTCATAGCTCCGTGTCAATATTTCCTGAACACTCCAGTAGTATTTCTTCATTTATTGTTGCTTCGTATGATTATTCGTAAAAACCAGCCAACTTGTTTCATCCAAAAAACAACTGGCCTTCTACAGGGCAAAAACGTATTTCTTGTCATCAATTAGTCCCAATCATTTCATTGGTTAGGTGAGAATGGTTCTTTGCACATTGTCAAATCCGGCGTCTAATGCGGTGAAACGAGCAACCGTGCTCGTTTCACAGCATTAGACGCCGGATATCAGAGGCTCTTCGCCGAAACGTTCGACTTTGCAGCACCCATTGAAGTGCCAGGCACAGGGTGGATGTTCCCCTGCCCACAGGACTGTACTCATTTGACATTTGGGTATGCACACCTGGAAGGATCTTTGAACCTATTTATACGAATCGAATTCTAGCAAAACTGTAAATACAGATGCCATATTGAATTGGCTTATGCTCAAAGAACCATTCTCATCTAACCAATGAAATGATTGGAAGCAATTGATAACAAGAAATACATTTTTGCCCTGAAGAAGTCCTTTGTTTTTTTAACAAAACGCGTTGGCTGATTTTTACGAATAATCACATGAAGCAACAATAAATGAAGAAATACTACTGAGTGTTCAGGAATTATTGGCACAGAGCTAGGACATATTTATGTGTTAATATGTTCTTTTTGGCTCTTATGTGGTGCAGCTCTGGTTTTTGTATGTATACGTCCTATAATTAATGATGTAATTTGAAATGTCATCACAGATGTAATTAATGATGTAAGTTACCATGTCAAGAGTGATGTTATATGTGGTCATAAGCTGTGCATGGTGATTGTTTATTTTTTAAACGTTAGTCCTTATGTCATTTGAACATCTATCTATAACGTGACTTTAACACTTGTTTTAATAGTGAATTTCAGTTTTTTTAATGTGAGCTATTATCATATTACCATATCTAACTATATGTCACAATAACCTCTTTTGTCAGAGAACTTCTTACTTTTTCAATCATAGTCGGGGTTGGGGAAACGTCCATCCCCTTCAGACAATTTGTGGCCAACCCTCCCACAGTGTATGGACTTTGGCTGTGTGCAGCAGGGGGGTTGGTCACAGGGCTTGGCCTCTAGCCAGGCTCAAGGCTCAGCGCCCATCCCCCATGGGTTTCCAAGCCCCCACAACCTTCAGCCAGTTACAGCTCAAGAAGGGGTGCAGGTCCTGAACCCAATCGCCTGGAGACACCCAACCTCGTGCTTCACACAGCTGTTGACAGTGTACAGAAGTGATTGGGCGCAGGGTCTAACTGGGGGCCAGGACCTCCACCCAAACCCCACCAGGTAGTTAATACTCCAGAGGCACCCACCCAACACCCTGCTACTCACAACCTTTAACTGCGTGCAGCACGTGTATTGGCCCAACTCACTGCAGAAGGCTAACCCCCACAGATCACAGCCATCTAACTTCTCATTGTTTTTAAATATATATTTTATTGGTATCATGGTACTTATGTACCACAGTATCACGATACTGCAGTACCACAGGTGGTGTCGCATTGGGTATAACGGTACCCTTGACTCAAAATACTTTTCTTTAGATTTTGACTTAAGGCGTACCTTTGGTGCCCATCCCTACCCATACCCTCAGGGTATGCCCACCCAACCCCTTTATGTGGCCTTTAATTTTTTTCAGGACTTGGTGTTTGAGTCACCGAGTCCTGTATTGGCTACTGTAACTTATTCTGAATGTTGAGGCCCTTCAGTACCTGCCCATCCAAATGAGCCAATCAGAGCATAGTTGGACACCAACAGTCCAAATATGTCTATCTTTCTACCAACATTAAACCCTTCATGCCACCTAAGCACTTTTTATAAACAGTTCTGGCGAGTCATACATTTTAGTGCCGCCTAGGGGCAGAACACGTGGGCATGCCTTCTTAATCTTCCTATGTGGCTATAGGCCCTGTGAATGCTCTTGTCTTTTTTCTAAACTAAAATGCATCCCTCCTGAAAATGTACTAGATCGCTACATAATGTTATTTTATGCTTAATTACAGTAGTTAAGGTAGCTGGACCAATGATAAGCTTACCTTTCACATACACAGACCAGTGATAATGCTCACCTCTCATAAATTCCGACTAGAGTTGAAGCTTTTCTCCTATGATATCCTGCTCTTTGTCGTGGACGTGAATTCACCAAAATTATGAAAGTAGTAAAAATGACATCACTCTCTCTTTGTCCCTGGACCACAGCAAGTGACATCATATAAAAGTTCTAGTGAGGCGCTTCTTTTCTTGCAGATTACTAAAGAGAGACATTGATGGATTTTATTTGATATTACTATGAGAGAACAGATTTGAGTTGCTAACACTATTTCCTTTGCATGTGACTCAGGTCATAGTCTGAGTTAGGGTAATTATAAAGTGTCAAAAGTCAATGGGTATTCCAGTGTCACAACAATGAGAAACCAGGAAGGTAACCACATAAACAAGTAAGTCCTCAGCCTCTTCTTCTCTGCACAAAGATAAAAAATGTCTTTATAGCCATAGAAAGTTCATTTCATCAGCTGCTTGAACAGAATTTCCACAAAAAGGGCTACTTGTACGGACTGAAGGATCCAGTTGCTATTTTTCCAAGGGGCCAACTTAACTTGTTTTTATAAATACTCGTCCTAGCTTTCCAATGTTTCAACAAGGGGCGTAGCTAGATCAGAGTAATTGGAGGGGTGATCTTCCGTTTTCCCAACAATCACTCTGGGACATCTTGTTAAAATATTATATAAGAAAGCAAACATGAGCAGGGCTCATGGGGCAGTGGAACGAGGGAGGAGTACGGATTGTTAGAGGTACTTAACATGCAAGATTTTTCAAACGAATCAACATTTGTTAAGGCCTTCAATACATAAACGAAAGAGTTTGTGTATTTTTGTCAGTGTGGCCATGTAAAAATCACAGATGAAATCTGACAGACGCTTCACATTACCCGACTGAAAGCACTTGTCCCCAACTATTTACTGCAGAATACATTTTTCAGGGGAGTGTAGCACTGCCCCGCCTGCCGGAGCTACGCCTCTGGTTTTAAGTAATTATGATAGATTACTCTGTAGATTACAGTAAAAGTCTAAAATTTGATTCACTCCACCTGAGGAAATCAATGAAGTCTACTTAGGATGGAACTCACTATCACAAATTCGGCTCTACTGCAACCTGGGCTGCAAAGTTTTCAATTTTCTTGAAGTGGCTCACAACATTTTGGCAGCACCAACACAAAGAGAACTACAATAAAGAATTTGAGATGCAATCATGGATCTGGCTAAATCGGACCTCCTTCTGGCAGGTACGGCTGACGTTTTGATGATAGCTGGAGATGGTGAAAGCAGGTTTTAACAAGATAGTTGCCATGGCCTTCTGCACTGTGACTGCAATCAAACACAAAAACAATAGTATTGACTTTTCTAGGGAGTGCTTTCATTTGCTTTAAAGAGGCAAGATGTTGTGAGCTTGCCTGCAAGTGCACGGTGGGTGCTGTTCATGACGGCTTTGTAACTGATGCAGCCAGTTTTGATAATAGTGCAGGCCAATAAGGGGAGCCAATGGAGATCCATGATAATGGGGGTAATATAATCATATTCCTTCAGGCCTTAATTATATGTGCTGTGATGCGCAGGATGCCCTTGAGGTTTGACAGTCTGGAAGGCCAGGTAGCAGGGCGGTACCAAAGAAAGCAGGCAAGGATCATGTTAATATGTACAAAATAATTATTTCTTTATTTCCAAAACACTGTCTCATAGAAATACATGTACAAAAAGAATTCAACATTAAATTCAGAAAATCAGCATGCTTAATTTTATTGATACAAGCATCATACAAAAATACCCCAAATATATTTTTAATTTTAGATAATTTTAGATAAAATGCTATTCCTAGCTCCATGGAGCTCATCCTAAACAGGTGGGAAAGTGCACCTGAACTATTTCATACCTTATATGTTAAAAATATTGAACGTATAATGTATTTTTGCTCCTTCGGGTATAGTAAATAGTCTAAAAGAATATGAGTAATATTGAATGTAAGCCTGAGATTACATATACTATACATCTAATGTTTGATTTTACACTCTTCATTAGGCCTATAATTTTCCAGGCTGGATTAATTACAGTTCTAACCCTTAGGGTTATTTTGTGTACTTGTTTGATTTGCACATATAAGAAAAGGCATTGTCTGTATCAAACATTTTGAACAAACCAAATATGTTTTTTGATATTTTAGTAAAAATTTGACTTTGTTTTTTCCTGTGCTGATTACAAAGTGGTTAGCTTTGCAATATTCACTTAAAGCTATTATCGGTAATTGCAGACCTTCAGTGATAAAATCCATAATCACAAAATCATCAGTGTTGGACTTCCTTCCTATTTTCTATGATTTCATTTTGTTGGCCTTAGAACTATGCACACTTTACCACTGATAACCACTGCAAAAGTGTTTGTGCTCTCTCCCTAAAACATGGTAGAATTTGCTTATACTCAATTGGTATTCCTATTTTACTTATAAATCCCTACTACAGTGCGGCTACCTTTGTCCAGGGCCTGGAAATTAAATCCCACTAGTGTGCCTGCAGCACTGATTGTGTCCCCCACTTAAATAGCCCTTAAAACATGTCCCAGATCTGCCATTGCAACCTGTGTGTTTAGTTTGTAAACTGCCATGTCGACTTGGCAAAGTAAACCTTTTGCCAAGCCCGAAGCTTGCTTTTTAATACATATAAGTTACCCCTAGAGTAGGCCCTGGATTGCCCAGAGGGCAGGGTGCAGTGCATTTAAAAAGTTAGACATGTACTCTTAAGATTTACTCAACCTGGTAGTGAAAAGCTTTTAAATTAGTTTGTTATTACTTCAAGGCCTACCTCTCCCATAGGATAACATTGGAGTTACCTTATTGCATTTAAAAAGCTATACATTTCAAATGGGAACAGGTAACCAGTTAATTTGTTGATGTCTTTGCAATTGTAATGAAAAATCCTCTCTTATGGTAAAGTCAGATTTTAAATTTCAATTTTGAAAATGCCCCTTTAAGAAAGTTGGCATTTTCCTGCCTTAGCCATTTAGTGCCTGCAGCCTGTCCTGGTCAATTGCCTTGGTTTAGCTGACAGCTGAGCTTTGTTTCATTCCTTCTAGACAGCCTGTACTGCTCGATTTTTCCGGTCTTATTGTGTTGAAGGGTGATTTAGGTGACTTCAGTCTCTTTCCATTCAAGTCTAAGGGTTAGAGTAGTGTATAGAGCCTATTTATTAGGCACTTCGACATGATCCTGTGTTCTTCCCCATAGATCAGGGTTTGCATACATATCCTAGGGGATAGATTCGTTAGCATTAGAGGTAATCTGTTCTGTAGTGAGGGTATTTCATGGAGCCGTGCTGAATTCAGGCCTGGTAGGCCTTAAACGGGAGAGACTCCATCTTTCCTCCTGCTCTGGCAGCTTGGGATGTTTCTAGGTCATAGGCAGTGTTTTAGTTAAGAAGTGTTATTCGCTTGGAGAGAACCGGTTCAGGCCGGCCCTTATCGAAGGATTGTATTTTTCTTCATGCCGAAGACACTACATCAGGCCGGCCGGCTGGGAACGTGTCCTTGGCACGGGGAGGTACAAGAATTTGGTGGGCGGCAGGTTACGGGCTGGAATTTTCCATGAGGAAATGCACATCTATATTAGTGAAAGTTTGAGGCAGATACTGGCACTTGCTTCTAGTCCATGGGCGGCACCTGGCCGTTAGTAGTAAAGCTGCTACTTATTCCAGGGAAGACAGATGACAAACTTGGAGGTGGAGAAAAACCGAGAAATAGATATTCCAAAGAGAAGAGAATAGCCGATGAGGAAGAGGTCCCAGTGACTCGGAGAGGGAGACGGGAGTAAACCCGTGATTGCGGAGGTGTGACTTCCAGGCGAAGCCGAGGCGCAGACGAGAAGGGAACCTAGATGACCATTGAGTGCAGGCTACATACGACCAAGGTGATGTCAACCCCTTACTATTAGAGTGTACAACTCAATCTTTCACTTTTCTTTGCAGGATATGTGATATGTACTATGTTCCGTGAGTGTGTATGTAATAACTAAATAAAGTAGTAAAGCAATATGTGCTACGTGTTCTTGTGTAAGAGGGTAACCTATTCTTCTAGTCAGCTGTGACTTGACATGGACAGATGTTAATCCTGATCAGGTAGGTGGTAACTGAATAAGGGAGAAAGGAGCCCTTCGAACTGGGGAACAAGTTGTGCTCAACTAGCTGTCTTTGTGTGGTCTGATATATAGTAACACTGATTAAAGATGTGGTAATTATAGGATGAACTCGTGTTAAGGCTGCCGTCTGGGCAGGAAGTCCTGGGGCCGTTTGGGACCGCGAGGCTGTGACTGCCGTCTGGGCAGGAAGTCTGTGGCTGCCGTCTGGGCAGGAAGTCCTGGGTCCGTTTGGGACCGCGAGGCTGTGGCTCGTGTTAAGGCTGCCGTCTGGGCAGGAAGTCCTGGGTCCGTTTGGGACCGCGAGGCTGTGACTGCCGTCTGGGCAGGAAGTCTGTGGCTGCCGTCTGGGCAGGAAGTCCTGGGTCCGTTTGGGACCGCGAGGCTGTGACTTGTCTAAGGCTGCCGTCTGGGCAGGAAGTCCTGGGTCCGTTTGGGACCGCGAGGCTGTGGCTGCCGTCTGGGCAGGAAGTCCTGGGTCCATTTGGGACCGCGAGGCTGTGGCTGCCGTCTGGGCAGGAAGTCCTGGGTCCGTTTGGGACCGCGAGGCTGTGGCTGCCATCTGGGCAGGAAGTCCTGGGTCCATTTGGGACCGCGAGGCTGTGACTGCCGTCTGGGCAGGAAGTCTGTGGCTGCCGTCTGGGCAGGAAGTCCTGGGTCCGTTTGGGACCGCGAGGCTGTGATTTGTAGGTCTTGGTATATATAGTAGGAATTCCCTGTCCTTAGGTGGTACATATATGTGGTCATTTAGGTGTGAATAGGCCCTAGGGAGGGGGTAACGTTCTGGTTTGGGTTAGAGAGGCTCTGTTTAGCAGGTTCTATCTGATCCGAAAACCCAAGCAGAACATTTGGCGTCACGAACCGTTTACGAAACCTGTGTGCGTTGTGGTTGTCTTGTGTTTGCTTTCGGCGCGTGCGTGGTTTTGTTTGCATTTTATTTTTGTATATTTGTGTGTATAGTTTTTATTTTTCTTCCTTCTTTTCTTTCTCTTCTTTTCTTCTTTTTCCTTTTTCACGATGTTTTCTAGAAGGTCTAAATCTACTTTTAAGTTGCCCGTTGATATTCCCGGATGGGATTCAACGCCTTATGAAGCCTTGGCCCGTGAGTGGGCTGATTCTACTGGTTTGAGTGAGAATTGGAATTCTTCTTTGGAGCTGGCAGAGCCGGCTGATGTGATTGCTTGTTTGCAGAAGGCACCCGTATCGAAGGGTGAGGAGATTCCCATTTTGGGGCGCAGAGGTTGGATTCTTTTGTCTGCGTACAGGATTCTGCATGAGAGACTGTTGAAGCTACAGATATCTCTTAAAGATGTGGAAGCGCACTTTGTTGAGATTCAGAATTCTCATACTTTGTTGCGGTGTCAAAATAAGTTGCTTGCTGATAAACTTGAGACTTACCAAACTATTGCCGAACGGGCGGCTGTGCGAATTGCTCGTTATAAATACAAGAACAGGCGCGGTCGGGTTTCGACGCGAAAGGTGCGTCTGGTCGTGGCGACAGCCGGGCTGGATTGGAATCCTGATGAATGGGATGGTAATATCTGGAACTCGACTGATTCTTGTTCCTCGGGTGAGGAGTCTGCCAAGCGCGAGTCTTCTCGCTCCCGCCATGATTGTAAGTCTGCTTCTCGCACCTTTGATGGTGCACCCCGTGATTACGCTCGTTCTTCGAGTGGGATCAATGCTTCTTACACTGATTGTCCCTCTACGAGTACTGATCAGGCTCCTTGTGATGCTCGTCCCGCGGTTTCTGCGCATCCAGTTTTCCGTCGGAAGTTGCAGCAGTCTCCCAATGCTCCGCAGGGTATTTCTTTGGACTGTTTAGAAGACTTTACTCAGCAGGAAATTAGTGATATTTTGCAGCGATTTCGGCAGCGAGCTGGTGAGTCCTTGCTCACATGGATGGTGCGCCTTTATGAACTGGGCGCTGCTGGTATTATGTTGGATACTGGCGATTGTTTAAAGTTCTGTTCCTTGAGTTTGGATTCTACTGTGCAGGGTCATTTTCGTAACTATAATGGTGTTGGTCAGATTTCTTTACTCCAATTGGCGACTGAGGGTTGTAATCTAAAATATCCTACTGAATCTGACTGGCCTGTGAATGACAAGCCGTGGTATACTTTGCGTGATGCTGCTCAACGTCTCAAAGAGGAGGTGATGAAAACGGCAATTTTTCTGGGTACTGCTGACAGGTTGCTTGATGGTTCATTGACATCTTCTGTGCGGAACCGTATCATTCGATCTTCCCCTGTTGCCTATAAGCAGGTCATGATGACTTTATTGATTAATCAGACTGGTAACGTATTATCTACGGTTTTGGAATCGGTGAGTTGGGTGAGTGGTTTAAACCTGAACGTCAGTCCCGGCCTGACACTCGTACTCCTGGTGAAAATAAACTTACTAGACGTGATATTTTTTCTGGTCTTCTGGCTGATGGTGCGGAGGGAGGACATTGATGGTGAGACTACCGCTCGTTTGTGGGAGTTGTTTCGCAAACGTGGCTTGGATCGAAAGGAGGGTGCCCGGCGTGTTCGGACCACTGAGTGTGATCGTGGTGGTTCTGAGGGTAGCGGTGATGACGACCGCCGTGGGCGCTCTGTTCGTCGTGATGATCGACGTTCTGCACGTGATGTGTCCCCCCGTCGAGAGAGAGACAGGGAGAGAGAGGGGGAAAGAGAAAGGGGGAGAACTGACTATGTTTACAGCAGACGTAGAGATGATAGGGATCAATCCCCTGAGTTGAGGAGGAGAGAGGATCGTCACAGTTTGGTCGATCGTAACCCGCAGTACAATGCAGAAGATACGAATCCGTTCCGTACTGGGAATGGATATGAACAGGAGGTACCGATACCTAAGAAGCGTGAGAGTCTTTATCCTGATTTATCCTGGTACACAGAATGCAGTAAGAATGATTAGGAAATAGGTCAAGCTCCGGTACACAGATGGGCTCACAGAGATAATAGACCCTATGTAGATATTGACATTTATTGGAGACATCGTAATATCCAAAGGGCCCGAGCATTGGTAGATACAGGAGCGGAGGCCACTCTTATTCATGGAAAATCGAAGAAGTTTACAGGTCAGCCTTTTACTATTACCGGATTAGGTGGAAAAGAAACCCCTGCAGTTCAAACTTTGCTTGAAATGAGAATAGGTAGAATTCCCAGAAAAGAGTATTCTGTACTAGTAGTGCCACTTCTAGAATTCATAATTGGGATTGATATTTTGAGAGGAATGACTCTGCATCTAGATGACGGATGTTACCAATTTGGAACAACGCATTATATATCGTCCAGACCTATACGGGTTGGTCGTTTAAGAATGCCCCCCATACAAGTTCCCCATGCGACAAAAGTGGTTTGTCAGAAGCAGTATCGTATTCCAGGTGGTCATGAGGAGATTAGTACCACTATTCAGGAGTTGGTGGATGCAGGAGTTATAACCCCAATTACTTCTGCTTGGAATAATCCTGTTTGGCCGGTGCGTAAGAGTGATAACTCTTGGCGCATGACCGTTGATTATCGAGAATTGAACAAGCACACACCCTCTTTGACTGTTGCAGTACCGGATGTTATTACACTTATTGAGAGAATCCAAAAGCATCCAGGTACATGGTACGCGTCCATTGATATTGCTAATGCTTTCTTTTCAATTCCGATTGCCCCAGAGTGTCAGGAACAATTCAGTTTTACGTGGAACGGGCGTCAGATGACGTTTAGAAGTCTTCCCCAGGGCTATGTGCATAGTCCTACGATATGTCACCGGCTGGTGGCAGAGCATTTGGCTGAGGTACCGGTTCATCCCCAAATTCAGATATGTCATTATATTGATGATGTTTTGATCCAAGGCGAAACACAAGAGGAAGTTCAGACCCAATTAGACAGAGTCATTGAGTGCCTGCGTGAGAAAGGTTGGGAAATCAACCCAGATAAATTGCAAGGTCCGTCCCAGGCTGTAAAATTTTTGGGTATTAATTGGCATGAAGGGCACCGTGAAGTGATCCCTCAGGTTAAACAGAAGATTCTTGATTTTGCAGTTCCTAGAAATAGGAAAGAAGCCCAGAGCTTCATTGGTCTGTTTGGCTTTTGGCGCCAGCATATTCCTCATTTGAGTCAAATATTGGCCCCCTTGTACCGGGTCACGCGTAAAAAGAATGCATTTGAATGGGATAAACCACAGCAAGATGCGTTTAGTCTGGCAAAAGAGGCAATTCAACATGCTCTGGATTTATGGCCTGTACGTGATGGTGACGTGGATTTGAATGTGTCTGTACAGGGCCTTTATGCAAATTGGAGTTTGTGGCAGAAACAAGGCAGGAGTAAAGTACCGTTAGGTTTTTGGACCAAAAAGTTACCTGATGCTGGTGAACGTTACACACCCTTTGAGAAACAGTTACTTGCTTGTTATTGGGCTCTGGTGGATACCGAGCAATTGACTTTGGAACATGATATAGTTCTGCGTCCGGAAATTCCTATCATGCAGTGGGTTCTGAGTTCGCCGAAAACTCACCGAATTGGACACGCTCAAGAGGCGAGTGTGATTAAATGGAAATGGTACATACAAGACAGGGCACGTGTGGGCCCGAAAGGAGTTGCTTCTTTACATGAGCAGGTGGCGCGAGTGCCATTGACTGAGACTGAGAGTGAATGTTCCGTACCTTTAGCACAGGAGTCTCCTGTCAAGTGGGGTAAGCCTTTTGATGATTTGTCCGCAGCGGAAAGAAACCATGTTTGGTTCACTGATGGTTCAGCGAGGTTTATAGGGATGACAAAGCACTGGAAGGCGGTGTCCTATAATCCGATCACACAGAAATTGTTGAGCACAACTGGTGAAGGTAAAAGCAGCCAATTTGCCGAGCTTTACGCTGTTTACCAAGTTTTGAAACAAGAGTTACCTGGTACATGTCATATTTTCACTGATTCTTGGTCTACTGCCAATGGACTGGCTGTTTGGTTGCCAACTTGGCATTCCCATAATTGGAAGTTACATTCCAAAGAATTATGGGGAAAAGAGTTATGGCAAGAAATTTGGGAGATGCTCCCACAGAGTACTGTTACAATCTTCCATGTGGATGCTCACACCCCGATAGATTCTCTTGACAAATTTTTTCATAACATTGCAGATGAGAAGTCTAAAATTGCTGAGGCAGTGGTGGACAGGCAAGATTCTGATATTGCGGGATTGGCGAAATGGGCACACCAGAAGGCAGGACATTTTGGAGAGAAGGCCACTAGCAGGTGGGCTGCTGATCGAGGAATTTATATTCCCTTAGATTTAATCAAAAATGTTATTTTACACTGCCCCGTTTGTCAGCATATCAGACGGCGTAAGGTGCCCCAAATTGTTAAAGGTCATTTACATCGCGGCAAATTTCCCGCTCAAATTTGGCAGATCGATTACATTGGTCCACTTCCCATGAGTAGGAATTGTCAATATGTTTGCACTATTGTTGATACATACAGTGGCCTGCTGGTAGCCCTTCCCTGTAAGCAAGCTACCCAATTGAATACCATTAAAACATTAGAATTAATTATGATGTACTATGGTGTGCCATTCCAAATTCAATCTGATAATGCGTCCCATTTTCGTGGAAGATTGGTACAGGAATTCTGTGCGGAAAATAATATTCAATGGATATTCCATATACCCTACTACCCACAGGCCTCGGGCCTGGTGGAGAGATTGAATGGCCTGCTAAAGGACCAGCTGCGTAAGATAACAGATGACAAGTATAAAAATTGGCGAGACTTTTTGCCCCAAGCACTATTGATTTTGAATAATCGTCCTTTTTTAAATGCTGAATCTCCACTTATGCGTTTGTTTCCCCCGAATGTTGAGGCTATGCCTAATGAAATCAGAGAAACTGTGATGTATTGGGAAATTACTCCCGGAGCTTTGGCTCCATGTAGAGCGACCCCAGGGTCGGCAGGTTTAGACTTGCATGCTATGGATGACATTGTTATAAAAAGTAGAGATCGAGTCATCATAGAGACAGGTGTTGGTGTTCAGATACCACCTGGAAATTTCGGATTGATCGCCCCTAGATCGGGGCTGGCTGTAAAAGGCATTCAGGTGCTTGGAGGAATTATCGACAGTGATTATCAGGGAGAGATTAAGGTGCTCCTGCTGAATAGCAGTGAGGTTGACTTACTGATACATCGCACTGACCGAGTGGCTCAATTACTCATAATGCCTGTTTTCAGTGGTGTATTAATGAAAGGCACTGCTCCAACGTTGCTAACTGTACGTGGCCAGAAAGGTTTTGGCTCCACGGATAATCCTGGGGCCAGAGTTTGGGTGCAGTCGCCAAAGAATCCCCCTGAACAAGCAGAGGTCATTGCCACCGGTCAGGACAATACCATTTTGGTTATGAGACCAGGGAAAGATAGCTGCTTGACTGACGTCCCTGATCTCCCGACGCGACTCCGGGAGCAACGCTTGCATCCAGCTTCATTTTTTAAAACGGAACCTCGGCAGTCCCTCTGCCAGCGCTGTGGACTCTGCGCTTTTTTAAATACAAGCACTGCTCTTTCCTACCTGCCTGCAGTCCCGAGCGCCTTCCGCTCCTCGCTCTCCTCCTTTGCCGGCTGGTCACTGGAGCGGGGTGGGTGAGCTCGCCATCTTGGACGCTCTGGGGTTGGCGGTGCAGTCTCTTGGTCCCTCCACCCCCTGCCACGCCCTGTTTCTATCATTGGTGCCTATAACATGCCCCTTTTTCCTCGGCAGCGCAGCGGACGAGCGCAGCGGGCGCGACGAAGGCGCGCCGAAGTTGCGCCTAAGTTAAGCCCGTCTGCGCCCGTCCGCGACGGGCCGGGACCAGGGGCCTTGGACTCTGCCTCTCTGCTGGTGTACACCTCCGCTCAACTGCACTCCTGTAAACTTGTTCAGCCTCTTGCACCCTCATTGCTGCTACACTTGGACTCGCTTGGCATCTTAGTCTCAGACCCCCCCCTTTTGTTAGATACCTCTGCATCGTCTATTTCTATCTCTCCCAATTCTGCCTCGGCTCTCTTAATTAACACTCGGTCAGCTGTCAAACATCAATTGGAACTATTTAACCTGCTGCACACTGAGTCCCCTGACTTTCTTTTTCTTACTGAAACGTGGTTTTCGTCCGACTCTCTTCCTGACGTCCTGGCCATTCTTCCCTCCTCCTATTACGCCCTCCGGTCGGATCGCCCCGACGGCAAGATGGGTGGCGGTGTGGCCATGATAGTTCGCTCCAGCTTACAGTTTCAGCTTCTCCCTCACTCACCTATACCCAATGTGGATTTTCTGGTCGCTCGTTCACTTAATCTCCCTGCCCCTCTCACGGTTGTCCTTTTGTACCGTCCTCCCCAGCACATGCCCCTGTTCGTTGCTACCCTTCAGGAACTCCTTGCAACACTTGTGGTCAACAATTCTTCGGTTCTCCTGTTGGGGGACTTTAATTTTTGGCCGGGTGACGCTAAGGAGGACTTGTCCTCCAAGGATTTCTCGGCTACTCTTCAGTGTCTTAATTTTCATCCCCATGTCGTTGGCCCTACCCATGTCCAGGGTCATACACTTGACCAGATTTGGTCTTCAAGTTGTACGCTCTCTTCCCCCAGCATTTCTCCCTGCACCTGGTCTGATCACTCCCTTATATCCTTTTCCATCACTCTTGGTGCTCCCGACAGGCCCTCCCTACCCAAAAACCTTGTTGTTCGAAACTGGAATCGGATTGACCTCAACTCTCTTTCTCTTTCTCTTGCTTCTTCTACTCCCGATCTTTCTGAACTCTCCTTGGACTCCCAAGCTGAAGCGCTTAACACCTGGCTGTCCTCCTCTTGCGACCTGGTCGCCCCGCTTGGGAAAACTAAGGCCGTTCGTCCCTATGACGCTCATAAGTGGTTTAATACCGAGCTTAAAGCGTTGAAATTAGATCTGAGACGCTCTGAGCGCCATTGGAGACGAAATTACTGCCCCGTTCTCCGGGCCCAATATAAACATCTTCTCCTGGAATACAAGCGGGCCGTCCTCTTGGCCAAAACCAACTACTTTTCTGAGAAAGTGGCTCTCTCTGCCAATAAATCCAAGGAGATTTTCTCCTTGGTCAAAGATCTGGCTTTCTCGAATCGTACCAACTCCACTCCTTTCCCTTCTCAAGACCTCTGCTCTTCGCTTAATGAATTCTTCATCGAGAAGATCATTAAGATTAAAGCCAACATCCCCTTGCTCCCTCCCCCTACTCCTACTTCCCCTTTTTCGGTTCTTTCTTCTACTTTTGATTCTTTTCCCCCTATTTCTTCGGACACATTTCTTACTCTGCTCGCTAAGATCAAGTCAGGCTCTCCAGCTGACTGCGCTCCGGCCCGGATTTTAAGAGCTCTATTCACCAACTGTCCTTCTCCCCCTCTTTCTTTCCTTAATGCTTCTCTTGCCTTGGGCTTAGTCCCCTCTTTCTTCAAAACCGCTATTGTCCTGCCCATTTTAAAAAAACCTGGCCTTGACCCTTCACTTCCCTCTAACTTCAGGCCTATTTCCCTTCTTCCCTATCTTGGCAAGGTCTTAGAGAGCTATGTCACCTCTTGCCTCTCTGCTTACATTGAGGAGAACCATGTCCTGGCCTCTCATCAGGCAGGCTTTCGTCGAGGCCACTCCACTGAGTCAGTGGTTTTGGCTGTCCTCGATGAGCTGAAACTTAAGGCTGATTCCTCTCTTCCTCAAGCCCTGGTTCTCCTTGATCTATCCGCTGCGTTTGACACGGTCGACCATTCCATCCTTCTTGACCGTGTCAGCGCAGCGGGCATTCGGGGCCTTGCTTTCTCTTGGCTTGCCTCCTTTCTCTCTGGCCGCTCTCAGGCTGTTCACCTGTCTGGCTTTTCTGCTCCCCCCCGCTTGGTTTCCTGTGGTGTTCCCCAAGGTTCCTCTCTTTCTCCTCTGCTATTTAATCTATACATTCACCCTCTTATCTCCGCTCTTCTTGCTCAGGGGGTCTCCGTGTACAACTATGCGGACGACCTCCAGCTTGTCTTTGATCTTTCCTCTTCATCTCTGTCTTCTTCTAAATTTCGCTCTACCTTGGTCTTTATCTCGGATTGGATGAGCTCCAACCATCTCAAGCTTAACCCGGACAAGACCGAGTTGGTCTTGACGGGCGGCTCTTCCAGCCCCTGGTCTTCTGCTTTTTGGCCCTCTTCTTTTGGCCCTCTTCCCACTCCCGTCTCCTCAGTCAGAACTCTGGGTATTCAGGTCAGTCATGATCTCTCCATGCATGCACAAATCAGCTCTGTTGTTTCCTCTTGCTTTCTATCCCTTCGCCTTATTCGAAAGATCTCCCGCTTCTTTTCCTCAGAGGCACTCAAAATCATCATCACGGCCCTGATTACCTCCCGTCTTGACTACGGGAATAGCTTGTACGTGGGCATCCCAGCCTACGAATCACGCCGCTTGCAAGCTATTCAGAACCAGGCCGCCCGTCTCATTTTTCACCTTCCCAAAACCCATCATATCACTCCCGTCCTCAGGTCTCTTCACTGGCTCCCTGTTCTTCAGCGTTCTCTTTTTAAAATGGGTTGTCTGGTTTTTTTGGCCCTTGCCCGCTCTGCTCCTGCATTCATATGTTCCCTTATTTCTTCTCACACTCCGGTTCGCACTCTCCGCTCTTCATCTTTGGCCCTTCTTAATGTCCCCCGTTTCCGCAAAACCAGAACTGGAGGCACACGCTTTTCTGTTTTGGCCCCCCGTTTCTGGAATAGCCTTCCCCTGTCCATGCGATCCATTCCCATTTATTCCCATTTTCGTAAATCTTTGAAAACTTTTCTGTTTTCTCAGGCGTACTCCGGCTAACTCCTTCGGGCTGTTTCTGTGACTGTTGCTCTTGCTACCAGCGCCAGGAAGCCGCTTGGCCGCAGTGCGCTTAATCAAATACTTTTTTCATTTCATTTCATTTCATAGCTGGGAAGCGGTCCCGGCTGATAAATGTTATCTACGAGAATGATTAATGCCTGTATTTGGTTCTTTTTCAGATCATTCTTTGGATTGTTGCTGCAGGATGTGTCGGAGCCGGACTGTTTTCGGACTGGTACGACGAGAAAGGAGGGATCCTATCAACCCGGGATGAACTGGGAACCCGAGTGTTGCGTTCCTTCGCTGCATGGGATTCATCATCGAACTTTTGGACCGCACTTGCTAAGAGGGTGACTGACGCCCCTCACTTCTGTTTGACACCGATGAGATCTGTACAGGATATTCTGGCGACCTGCCTGGTTGCTGTCCCCGCCTCATTGGAAACTTTAACTCATATTTTTAATGTCTCGAAGGCCCGTCCCAATATTCTCCTGGGTGATTTTGCTACCCATGTATATTGCCCCCTATGTATTGAATTGCCGAACGAGCAAACCCCCATCCAGTCCCAAATACTTACTTATAATATCACACAAGGTGATTTGTGCTTCTTTCTTACGTGTAATCCTAGTGCGATCTCTGAATGTCTGCGCCTAAAACTAAAAGGCGCCACTTCGTTTACAGCTCACGAACGGACTTTGTGCTTTCAGAGGACACCGGCCACATGTGTTTCAGTTCAGAACAATATGACTTGTAATAGTTTGGTAGTTACCCCCAGTCACTATCGCACGATGTTACTACCTGCCGGATGGCTTTTCTCATGTGGTAATACTTCCTGGCCATTTGTCCCTGCAAACATTTCCGGAGGCCCTTGTGCCATTACGAGACTCAGTTTGTTGATGTTCGCATCGCATCCGAATGCCAACTCTCGTGTGCTTCGAGATACTGTAATGTTACAGGAGGATTGTGACCCATCTTTGCATTTATATTCCAAGTCTGAATACCTTAGCTTAGCTGTTTCAATTATTGGTGTTCCTGCTTTGGCGGTTTATAATGCCAAATCTATTGGGAAAATGGCCTGCTGGATGGTGAAATCTATTAATCATACTTCTACAATTTTGTCTGACATGCTATTAGACGCCCAGGGTGAACGTAGGGCCATTTTGCAAAATAGAGCAGCCATTGATTATCTTTTGCTTAAACATGGACATGATTGCTCGGACTTCGAAGGTCTCTGTTGTTTTAACTTGTCTGACCATACACAATCCATTCGTGCTCACATCGACAAGTTGCGTGACTTAACAGAAGAAGTTAGAAAACACATTGACCAGGGCTGGTTTGACTGGCTCTTTAATTGGTTACCTGATATACACATGCTACGCCAAACATTAGGTGGTATTTTGATTGCTGTTGCTGTTTTGATTTCTATCTGTTGCTTTATTCAGTGTATTCCTTCACTACTTCAATTCTGCACACTTGGTACTAGACATAGATCAGTTAGCTTTGTTTCATATTATTCTTCCACAGATGTTAGTTCCATTTAATGAATGTATAATAGACTGAAGTCAAGGGTGAAATGTACTGCTCGATTTTTCCGGTCTTATTGTGTTGAAGGGTGATTTAGGTGACTTCAGTCTCTTTCCATTCAAGTCTAAGGGTTAGAGTAGTGTATAGAGCCTATTTATTAGGCACTTCGACATGATCCTGTGTTCTTCCCCATAGATCAGGGTTTGCATACATATCCTAGGGGATAGATTCGTTAGCATTAGAGGTAATCTGTTCTGTAGTGAGGGTATTTCATGGAGCCGTGCTGAATTCAGGCCTGGTAGGCCTTAAACGGGAGAGACTCCATCTTTCCTCCTGCTCTGGCAGCTTGGGATGTTTCTAGGTCATAGGCAGTGTTTTAGTTAAGAAGTGTTATTCGCTTGGAGAGAACCGGTTCAGGCCGGCCCTTATCGAAGGATTGTATTTTTCTTCATGCCGAAGACACTACATCAGGCCGGCCGGCTGGGAACGTGTCCTTGGCACGGGGAGGTACAAGAATTTGGTGGGCGGCAGGTTACGGGCTGGAATTTTCAATGAGGAAATGCACATCTATATTAGTGAAAGTTTGAGGCAGATACTGGCACTTGCTTCTAGTCCATGGGCGGCACCTGGCCGTTAGTAGTAAAGCTGCTACTTATTCCAGGGAAGACAGATGACAAACTTGGAGGTGGAGAAAAACCGAGAAATAGATATTCCAAAGAGAAGAGAATAGCCGATGAGGAAGAGGTCCCAGTGACTCGGAGAGGGAGACGGGAGTAAACCCGTGATTGCGGAGGTGTGACTTCCAGGCGAAGCCGAGGCGCAGACGAGAAGGGAACCTAGATGACCATTGAGTGCAGGCTACATACGACCAAGGTGATGTCAACCCCTTACTATTAGAGTGTACAACTCAATCTTTCACTTTTCTTTGCAGGATATGTGATATGTACTATGTTCCGTGAGTGTGTATGTAATAACTAAATAAAGTAGTAAAGCAATATGTGCTACGTGTTCTTGTGTAAGAGGGTAACCTATTCTTCTAGTCAGCTGTGACTTGACATGGACAGATGTTAATCCTGATCAGGTAGGTGGTAACTGAATAAGGGAGAAAGGAGCCCTTCGAACTGGGGAACAAGTTGTGCTCAACTAGCTGTCTTTGTGTGGTCTGATATATAGTAACACTGATTAAAGATGTGGTAATTATAGGATGAACTCGTGTTAAGGCTGCCGTCTGGGCAGGAAGTCCTGGGTCCGTTTGGGACCGCGAGGCTGTGACTGCCGTCTGGGCAGGAAGTCTGTGGCTGCCGTCTGGGCAGGAAGTCCTGGGTCCGTTTGGGACCGCGAGGCTGTGACTCGTGTTAAGGCTGCCGTCTGGGCAGGAAGTCCTGGGTCCGTTTGGGACCGCGAGGCTGTGACTGCCGTCTGGGCAGGAAGTCTGTGGCTGCCGTCTGGGCAGGAAGTCCTGGGTCCGTTTGGGACCGCGAGGCTGTGACTTGTCTAAGGCTGCCGTCTGGGCAGGAAGTCCTGGGTCCGTTTGGGACCGCGAGGCTGTGGCTGCCGTCTGGGCAGGAAGTCCTGGGTCCATTTGGGACCGCGAGGCTGTGGCTGCCGTCTGGGCAGGAAGTCCTGGGTCCGTTTGGGACCGCGAGGCTGTGGCTGCCGTCTGGGCAGGAAGTCCTGGGTCCATTTGGGACCGCGAGGCTGTGACTGCCGTCTGGGCAGGGAGTCTGTGGCTGCCGTCTGGGCAGGAAGTCCTGGGGCCGTTTGGGACCGCGAGGCTGTGATTTGTAGGTCTTGGTATATATAGTAGGAATTCCCTGTCCTTAGGTGGTACATATATGTGGTCATTTAGGTGTGAATAGGCCCTAGGGAGGGGGTAACGTTCTGGTTTGGGTTAGAGAGGCTCTGTTGAGCAGGTTCTATCTGATCCGAAAACCCAAGCAGAACACAGCCACACACAATAGAGAGCTTAGGTGTACCTGAATGGGCCATCACTGGCAAGATGGGTGGGGGTCGCTGGGCACTGCCGACTTACACTTCAATAGTCTGTGTCCTGCCTTCACAAAAAGGACTGCATACCCCTTGATGTTAGTCTGGAGACAGGACAGGGAATGCAGGATGCCTGGGGACTTCAAATGGAAACCTCTAGAATCTACACCCATTTTAAAGGAAGGCCGAAGTATAAATATTAGACCTCAGATATCGACTCTTCAGTACACTTCTGAAGCTGTGAATACTCTGCCAGGAAGAAGGACTGATGTGCTGTTGAAAGGAATACCATTCTGCTGGACTTCTACTCTGAAGGACTGCCGCCCTGTAGAACTGACCTGCTGCCCTCTTGTCTGGGTAAGAAGGACTGGACCTGCATCTGTTGAGCTTAACTCCAAGGGTTAATTAGCTGGCCTCCTGGCTGGAGCCTCAGGGACACAAGGCTCCAACAAACTTGAGCCAGGTGGTGCCAACCCAGGACTGAATCCTTGGAAGTGGGCCTGAAGATGATTTGCCATCCCACCGGTGGACCCAGCAGAACTGAAGCATCTCCTTTGTTGCAAGGCACAATCCTAAGCAGAACCGATGCATTGACTCTGCTGCGGGAGTTCTCCCAACGCAAGGACTCTGCATCGACGCAGTGTCTCACATCACAGCTTCTTGGAACAGAAGAATCAATTTGACTGCAAAACGCATCCTCAACGCCAGCCTACACATCGAAAGCCATCTTCAATGGGATCCTTGAGGATGATGTAGGGGCTCTCATCGCAGATAAGCAGCTCCTTCAAACTGACACATCGCCATGGCTGCACAATGCATCCTTGGCACAAGACCTTGCAATGTTCTGCAACCAGGATTTAAGGTACTCTTGTTCAGCAGGCCTAACTGGGTCCCTGTAGCCGGCCCACATTCCATCATGGTTGGCTCAAACTTGTTACTTTGTCCGGTCCAGTGCAACAAAATATCCACAGTTGGTGCTTTGCGCTTTTTGGCTCTATATTTTCTGAAATCTTTCAACTTGAATGTCTCTTGTTCTGAAGCATGATTGCATTTTTGTTTTGGTCTTGTTGTATTTATTAAAGATTAACCTATTTTTCTAATTATGGTGTGGGATGCTTTTGTGTTGCGTTTTCACTTTGTTACTGTTGGAAGTGCTGTATAAATACTTTACCCATTGCCTCTAAGCTAAGCCTACCTGCTCTGTGCCAAGCTGCCAGAGGGTTGAGCAGAGGTTAATTTTGTGCTTGCTTGTCCCTCATCCTGACAAGGATTGTGGTTGCTGCTTGAGTAGGATTTCACTCGCCCCCTTAATCAGTAACCCAGTTTCTCACAATCTGCATACATCATGTAGAGTGTGTGTGAATCTCCTATTTTTTGAGAAAATTAGGGGATCTCAGACATAAATCTTGGAAAAACCAACAGGAACAAACTAAAAAGCAAGGAGACTAAAATGCACCCTTGCTTCAGCCCATTTAGTACTGGGATTCTAGATGTAAATATGCCATGGTCATGATAGCCCACCTAAACCGTAATGTTAGTATATAAAGTTTACAACATCCTAATCAAATTTCAATCTACTAAAACAAAAATGGACCCTAAGTCCATGAAGCTACAGCATACTTTGCCAGATGCTTCAATGAACTTCCATGCCAAGGCACTGAGGACCAGCCAATGGTTCACAGTGGAATGAGTTTCTTAAACACCTTCTTGTTCTATCAGAATAATTCCTTGGATTTTGCCCAATTTTCAAGATATATGAACAATATTCTTGAAAAGATCTTTCTGGAAGTATCTAACAATTATATTAATTTATAATTGGCAGGACTGTTCCTGCCCCCTTTTCATGAATGGATTTAATGATCACTCTTTGCCAGGAATATGCTATTGCACCATTAGGAAACACCTAAATGCTAAGGGTAGAGGCACATCAAACCAAATTATGTGAACTATTACATCAAGAACATTACCAGGACATCCAGCCTTAGAAACAAGATCAAATGATCTCAGTAAGAGTCTAAGTATGTCAAAGCTTGATAAGGGCTAGTTTGGGAGAATAATAATCAGCTACATTTGAAAGGCCACTATCAGACTTATGTTAGGCAGAGATGTAAGAAATCCATTTGAATTCTGGAACAGCATATCAAGAGAGTCTGGATTTACACTATTTTCCCTATTAACAATTAGCTAGAGATGTTTACAGTTGCCTTGGCAACTCGCCTCGAGCATTTCTAGCCAACATTCCTGATAATTAAATAATCTTCTGTATAAGTACTTGATAGAATTATTCTTTTAATTAAAGAAACTTTTGGCTTTTTTCTCTATAGCTGTTCTCCTGAGCTGTGCACTTCTAAAATAATATAATCAAAAGGAAGTATCTCCTACAAATAGTAAACAATATATAAATACAATATATAATGGTCTAATGCCGATAAATATAGAATATGATAATTCTAACCTCCCTTCTTAAATTATAACATTCTACATCAAACCAAACTCTCCTTTTGAGTTGTTTTGGACCAGAAAGTTTTCAGTTTGGGAGGGTTTTATTTTGGACATGATAGTTCCTTAATTTAAAAATTATTTAATCTCAAATTATAGTGTTGAGAAGAGAAAAGCGGATCTTCCTTCATTTTCACCTTGAAAATGTCAGGGACATTTCTTTCACTAATTTGAACTCTGATTCCATGAGCATAATTTAGGTTTAGAGACAGAGACTAATAAACCCTTTCAACATTCACACTAACATATCCACCACTCAAATTACTTTCATATTTCACTATACTAATTCACCACTAACTCTGTATGGGTTCCAGAGTAGCGCACTACTCGCCGAAAAAAAGCACTTCAACCCCCTATCAGGGGTAGCAAGCGCTATATAAATGCAAACCTTTTCCCCTTCTCTATCCTTCCACTATCCTTCTCAATCCAAATAACTGACTAACATATTACACCACTCAAATTATTTTCACTATAGTAATTCATCCCTAATCCTTTATGGGTTCCGAAGTAGCGTGCTACTCACTGAGAAAGCGCTTCAACACCCCAACAGGGGTAGCAAGCGCTGTATAAATGCAAACCTTTTTCCTTTCTCTATCCCTCCACTATCCTTCTCAATACAAATAACTGACTAACATATCCACCACTCAAATTACTTTAATATTTTCACTACACTAATTCACCACTAATCCTTTATGGGTACCGTAGTAGCTTGCTACTTACCGAAAAAGCGATTTGACGCCTCCTCAGGGGTAGTAATCGCTATATAAATACAATCAAAATTCAGTCCATTAAGCTGAAGTTTCATTACCAAATCAATTTACATTGCAAATCTTGCCAGTGGAAAAAATGCTCAAATGAGACAAATGAATAATCAATTGGGACGGCTCTTTTGCCATGCCTAAATTTTTTTTTTTGCAGGGTTATCGAAAGAAAATCTACCATTGAAATCAATTAAGCTGTGTTGAAATAGTAATGCAAGAAAATGTTTACATCTTATAGAACTGCTATTGTGACTTATAGAAATGCCAAAAGATAAAAATGTATCACACAGAATATCATCCAAGTTATTAAGAGGAAGCTTTATGGTAAAATCACCTCCTAAGATAATCATAGAATCAGGATTCCCACATCTTAATATTGAGGAGGTCAGTGTCAAACTAAACCAGACCACCATCAACAGATTTTACAGCTGGATCGGTATAAATGTTTATATAAACAAAGCCCTCTATTCAACTTCTTGTTTTCTTAACGTAAAGTGAGCAATGAAAATCTAACTGCATGTCGTAGGCAGATTATTTATGTCTTCAGCAAATTTAGGGGATTATTTACAAGCCCCTTGCGCCTCCGGTGCATCACTTTTAATATGGGGAAAAGCAATCCACCAGGGGCGCCAGGGGCGAATAAATAAGCCCCTTAGTGGAGACTGTAGTGACGGTGCCACCCGGCCCGCACTACACTTAGTTGCTGTTTGCATCCACCTGGAGGGTGGGGGCGCCAGAAGGTATAAATAAAAGGACGCATGACCGCTTGGGGTCTTGGCCCACACTATACCAGTGTGTGTTTATTACGTTATTTGTGTACCTACCTTGGTCTGTAAGCAGCCAATCCAGCCACGCCTGGAACACTACATTGGCGATGAGGTGGATCCCACCCACGCCTCTGCCGGCCAGATCGCGGCTCTTCATCTGGCCTGTTGCTGCAGAGTACAGCGCCAATCGACCGCCGTGTGCTGATGAGGCCGTGCCTGGGCCCTGCGGCGCTGTGAAGACCACCACGACTGCGGGTGCCCACCCCGCATCATCAGCGGTGTGGAAAGCTCCAGCGGCGACTTCGAGACTGCGGGTGCCCACCCCTCGAACCCGGCCGCGGAAGGTGCTCCAGTGGCGGCGCCTGCACAAGTTCGTGTCCATGCAGTGTGTGCCCCAGCATGTGGCCGGATCCAGCGCACGCCTCCCAGGCAGGCGGAGAAGACGCGGGACGCGCAAAGTGAGGCTGTGTCCTTCCCCCGCCCTGCTGCACTCGCGCACGTGAGACTGCACCATCCAGGTGTTATCTACATCTCCCTCGCCAGCCTGCAGGTCACACAGGTCGATCCCAGCGCAAGCGGAGCCACGGAGAATACAGAAGGGAAGGAACGTGTTGAACTGTGGCAACAAGCATTGGCAACTGCAGGAGCCACAAGCAGTGCCTCTCTGCTAATATCCAGCACTGGTTAAGGCAAGAACCCTGCCCAGGGTGTGTAGAGGTGTGAGACTTCACATTTGGTCATTTTGGGGAGGAGTCAGAAGCGACAGACCCCAAGCAGTTTTCCTCAGCACAGCAGGAACAAAGGTGTGGCTGACGCAGCCACAAGCCAACAGCAACACCCCCGGTGCCTAAACAACAACCCCCACAGCCAGCTCAGCAGCAGGCCCCGCAGCAAGCCCAGCAGCTGCCAAGCCACGCCACAGCAGCTCCCCTACCACCTTTCAGCGAGTTGGCTGATCATGCCACGGCAGGTCACGATGGAAATCGTGGATTGGCCAGTTAGACCACTATTTTGTTGGAATGAGGGAAACAGATAGAAGAGTGAAAAGGTCTCTGCTCATGTTCTAAGTGGGAGGCGAATTATATGACCTGTTCAAAACCCTACCGAACACTAGGGATGATGACAACTATGATGCAGCAATTGCGGCTCTAAACTAACATTTTGACTCTCGGATCAACCCCAATTTTGAGAGGTTCAAACTCTGCCAGGTGAGGCAAGGAGGGACGGAGTCGATAGACGTCTTCTACACACGGCTACAGAAGTTGACAAGCACAAATCATCCAGGGCTGCAAATCGGTGATGCTGCGCCTCCTGATACTCAGGCAACCCGGCATCTCACCGGACAAGAGCCTGGTGCTCGCAAGATCTCACGAGCTGTTGAACGCTCGGGCAGACGAAATAGAAGCAGCACTTCACCGTCATTCAAACCCCACAGGTCCATCTTGGCCACCGGCAATAAAGGAGGAGAGGGTAGATGTCATTCAGAGACGTCCCACAGCACCTCATGGGACCGAAAGGCCGTCACACAGCGGAACATGTGGCAACTGCAGCCTCGAGCACCTACCAGCAGGACAGTGTTTTGCAAGAGGGAAGGCGTGTTCCCGGTGTGGAAAATGGAACCACTTTGCAAAAGTGTACCGCAGTGGGAGAATAAGAACCAACGCCCTAGGACAGCGGGGGATGTCAACGGCTGTTAGGCAGCTGTCGCTGGAAGACTCACAGGAGCAGATGGACTCCGCCCTGCAAGGGTTCGGTTTGGGCGCTGATGACTACGACGTGTTTGTCGTATCGTTCGTAAGACGGGATAACCCACGTCACCGACCCCTGCTTCTGTGCTCCATCGTGGTGGCGGAGTCTACAGTCCAGGCGCTCATAGACACGGGAGCTGCGGTAAAAATGTCATGGACAGCGACCAGTACGAACGATTGTCTCCGCGTCCGCCGATGGCACCCTCGGATGTAAAAATCTATACGTATGGGGGTAATGAGCCACTTCCCCTGTGAGGGGTCATCAAGGTCAAAGTGGCCAGCGAGGGACACCGCATCCAAACGCGGTTCTATGTCACCGATGGAAAAAGGGGCACACTCCTTAGCTGTCACACGGTGGAAGACCTGCAGTTGGTTTTCTTTGCCAACCAAGTGCATGATTTACATGCACATGATATCCTCAAAGACTTCCCCATGCTGTTCAAGGGTCTGGGATGCCTCCAGGGAAAGCTGTTGAGGCTGCACTTCGACCCCACCGTTAAACCGACTGCGTTCTGGCACCGGAGGGTGCCGTTTCATCTCCGCCATCAAGTGGAGGAAGAACTGCGAAAGCTCGAGCAGCTGGGGTTGATTGAGAAAGTATCTGACCCCACACCGTGGGTATCGCCCCTGGTCGTCGCTCCCAAACCAAAGCAGCCTGGCGCAGTCCGGCTGTGTGTGTACATGTGACTACCCAATCTGGCAGTGAAGCGGGAGCGACACCTCACGCCCACCATGGATGACATAGTGGCAGACCTCAATGGAGCCAAGTGGTTCACAAAATTGGACCTCAATGCTGGCTATCATCACCTGGAACTCCACCTGGAGAGCAGAAACATCACAACATTTCCACACGTGTGGGACTGCGGAGGTACAAGAGGCTGAGTTTCGGGGTATCGTCAGCTGCTGAGGTGTGTCAAAGAGCCATCCGAGAGACACTCTCAGAGCTACAGGGGGTCATCAACCTGAGTGACGACATCCTGGTGTTCTCGAAAACTCTGGAAGACCACCATGTGCATTTGAGGAACACGCTCCAGCGGCTAGTAGACAATCGACTGACCCTCCATCGCGCCAAGTGCTCCTTCTGTCAGGAGTCTGTGGAATTCTTCGGCTACATCTTCTCATGGAACGGCCTTCAAGTCAACCCGAAAAAGGCTTTAGCCATACGCTCCGCCCAAGACCAACGTCCCCCACAGAAGTCCGAAGCTTCCTGGGGATGGCCATGTACTGTGGGGTCTTCCTACCCAACTTGGTGTCGCTATCTGAGCCCCCTCAGGAGGCTGACAAAGACCGGGATGCCGTAGGAGTGGATCAGAAAAGAGGATGCGGTGTTCCGCAATGTCAAAGAAGCCATCATGGACAAGACAGTCATGGCCTATTTTCAGCCCAACCGACGCACTGAGGTGGTCGTGGACGCCAGTCCGGTGAGACTAGGAGCCAAAGCATGGGTCCTGGTGGCCTATGCCTGCAGAGCCCTGACTGACACCGAAATGCGGTATGCCCAAATTGAAAGGGAGGCCCTGGCGATTAAGTGGGCGTGCCACCACTTTCATCTGTACCTCTTCGGGCAGGAGTTTCATGTGGTGACGGATCACAAGACGTTGATTCCCCTCTTTACGGGCACCGCACGACTAGCACCTCCACGCATTGAGAGATGGGCTGTCCAGCTGCAGGCATACCAGTTTGAAGTGGGGTTCCGCCCTGGTGTCAACATCCCCGCAACTTCTTGTCGCAACATCCTGTCAGGGCTGTGCCGGCTGGACAGTCCAACGATGAAGAACACACCAAGGAGTTTGTCCGGATGGTGTCTCAAGAAGCGTGTCCGGTAGCACTCACGCTAGAAGAGGTAGGGAGCTCCACCATGGCTGATGAAGGCCTGGCCAAGGTGAAGAAAACGCTATTTGACCGCAGCTGGCAGTACTTTCTGGACTGAGCCAGGGGTCTGAGGGACGAAGAGAGAATGTCGCGCCAACACTTGTGGAGGGTTCGGAGCGAGCTGAGTGAAGGATCGCATGGGGTAATTCTGAGAGGGTCAATGATAGGATTCCTCTGAGACTGCAGAAGAGGGTCATTGACCTTGCCCATGCTGGGCACCAGGGGATCGCCAAAACAAAGGCTCCTCTCTAAAATAAAGTGTGGTTTCCTGGCATGGACATCCTGGTAGAAGACAACCTTTGAGCCATTCGTGCAACATCACAGCAGTGACCCAGCTCCTCACCCCATCATCACAGAGGAGCCGTGCCATGACTCGTGGACTCAGGTCAGCATTGACTTTGGATCATTCCTGGATGGGCGGAGCACACTTGTCCTCATTGACTCCCACTCAAAGTTCCAAGTTGTGGAAGTAATGGGGTCCACAGCATTCCCTCCGGTCAAGACCACCCTGGACCGAGTCTTCGCAATGATGGGGCTTCGATGGAAATTCAATCAGACAATGGGCCCCACTTCCAGGGCAGAGACTTTCAAGAGTACCTGGCATCCCATGGCATCAAGCATCGGAAAATCACTCCACAATGGCCGCAGGCCAACGTAGAGGTAGAACGTTTCATGCGAACCCTGAACCAGGCCCTGCGAATCGGAGTGGAGAGAGGTGAAGATGCAGAGCACTGCCTGTACCAGTTTGTGAATGCGTATAGCCTGTACCAGTTTGTGAATGCGTATCGCAAAACGCCCCATTGCACGACACGGTGTGTCCCATCGCACCTGCTGTTCCGGAGGGCTCCCTGGGATACTATTCCCACAGACACGGAGTGGTATCCACAAGAACTAGACCCAACAGTGGCGCAGGCCCGGAGGACAGCCTCTAACGAAAAGGCGAGCCAGGCGCGGAGCGCGTGGGTGATGGACGTCCGAGTGGGAGACCGCGTCATAATGAAAGACCGACACCCTGGCTGGAAATATCGCATCCCGTACGAGCCCGAGGTGTGGGAAGTCAGGGAGGTGCTGGGAACCATGATTTCTGCCCGAAGTGGACATCGCACTATTGCAAGAAACGTTTCCTGGTTCCAAAAAGTGGGTGTCGGACCAAGGGAAGAGAACGGAAGTATCGATGGAGGTGAGGTGGTAGCCGGAGGAGAAGTGGCATCGCCTAGCACCACAGGGAGGAGCGCTGACGGTGTGCAAAGATGTCCAGAATTGAGTGCATCGACATCTGGGGCGCAGCCAACAGTCATCGCGAGCCCTTTGTCAAGTACCGAAGATGGGGCTGGGACAGGGAATAACAACAACTCCCGGAGCCAGAGGTCTGGTATCCGGCCAAACCCTACCCCCAGTCAGAGACTTCGAGACTTTGTGTGTGTGTGTCCGAGTAAGTTGATGCAGACATGTTGCAGCATCCCATCCAAAGGAAAGGAGGGATGTAGTGAAGGAGCCACCCACCCCGCACTATACTTAGTTGCTGTTTGCATGCACCCGGAGGGCGGGCGGGCGCGCCCGAAGGTATAAATAAAAGTGTGCATGACCGCTCGGGGTCTTGGCCCACACTATTCCAGTGTGTGTGTATTATGTTTATTTCTGTCCTGACTCCAAGGCTGGGTCTGTAAGCAGCCGTTCCAGCGACACCTGGAACACTACTGAGACAAGTGTTAAAAGTATACTGGGAGGAAAAGCCTACAAAGCCTTTACTTGCGCTTGTCCACAGGGAGGTTTCCTGGAATGACAAGATCACATAGTCTTGCAATGCACACTCCAGATAAGTAAACCTGTTTTTGAGGACTGCGCTGGAACCTAGGAACATTTACTCAGGTTGCTGGAAGACTAAGCCCCTGCTCACTGTCACAAAGACAATTTTGGATTATGACACATATTGCAGTCATATTCCCATCGGGCTTTCGAGAGTGTCTTTTCATTTATGAGGGTTATGGACCACAAGAAGCCTCATAAAGGTGACCTTCATTGAGAACAAGCCACAGATATATTTTCTGAAACACGTGATCAGTTTTAGCTGGTGAGAGCACATTGAGTCCCTGTTAGAGATCAAAGCAAGCATTTTTAAGGTTCTCACGGACTACTCCCAGATATTTGCTACACATTTCTTTTGCTGATTTAATCTAGTGAAATACAGCTAGAAGTCTACTTTGGCTTATTGGCTGAACTTTACGTTTCCCCCTTATTTCTTTCAAGTTTTGAAAGATCAAACAGATTTCCTATGTGACTTTAAAGAGTACTTGTTACCAGAAGAAATGTTTGAAGCACTAAAAAATATAGCACAAAAATACACATGCTGCAAACAGCGCAGTGTGCGTTCTGGTTGTTTGTGTTGTTCTCGCGTTTCTGAGCTACACATATTTCAATTTGCCAATAATTTTGCAAGTTTCTGCTAAAAAATAAAGAATAAATTGCACATGCATTAGGTGCTTATGTTTCCAACATTTGATGAGCCTATCTTGAATGCAAGCTTGGCAGAAGGGCTACACTGTCATCAAAAGAAAACTGCATGTTGACATTTTATATACTGATTTGCAATTTTATATAGCATGGACATTACCCAATGAATGGCAGAGCCTTTTACAAAGAATCAGATTCCTGCAAACAGTATACAAAATAAAAACTAGAATAATAAACAATTAGACGATATCAAATAAAATACATAGCATATAATAACATAAAATTACAATATATAATGCAGTTAAATATGGTATATGATAATGTAAAACAGTTACAAATGGTGCATACACTATGCAGAGTGATTAGCAAATAGTAGGGAAAAAAAGAAAAAGATTGACAAAAGAAGCGCCCGTTCCAAAGAAACAGCAAGGAGAGACCTATGGAACTGGAACTGAAATAGTAGGCTTTCCGGCCCTTTATGATGTAATTGTCCTAATATCCATTTAAGTGAACTTCAACACTTTAGCTGCATTTCCTAAGGTTCCATATTTGCTTTCTTCAGTTCTGGAGGTTCGCAGACAGCTTATCCTCCCTGCTCTGGAAATGATGTTTTTCAACACAGGCTGTAAGCTATTGGGTTCGCTATTTGTGTGTAAAACAAGCCAGCTTAAATATACTCCTCACTTCTCAGAGATGAGATTGGCATGATGTTACCAGATGTTCTTATGCCTGTGGCCAGCCTGGTCACTGCAAAGAAGGCTGCGATAAGAGGAGCTAAATGCAGCTTGGGAATTTCTATCAATATAGCGCTTGCATAGTCAAATCTCACCATTGCGAGGCAGTCTGGGTCTGGCATCAACGGTGGATTCCATGAAAGAATAGTTGAAATGGTGCCCCTTTTGCCATTGCATTGGTTTGAGCTTCAAAATTAGTTTTTTTTTGTCCAAGAAAGAATAAAAAGAGTTGCTGTGCTCCACAATTTAAGGTGACTTATAGTTTAACATCATAAGTTAGCAGAGCCATTTTTGACTCGGGACAAGGCAATTAGGTGGGGATCGCAGAGGAACTGTTTTCAAGCAGTAAAGTTTTAGCTGTTAGTGTCACATCCTATCCTGGCTTGAATGTCCACAAAAAATGTGGCCATTAATTCCGCAACTTTTGCTATAGGTAGAGATGGGTATCATCTTCATGAAAAAGATATGAAATATTAGAGCACCAAGAGGAGGGGTGGAGGTTAGAGGCTTCATGTAAAGTCGAAGAGGGTAGGAAATAGACTGCAGTGCTGGGGTTTAAGGAGGGCACTCCCTTGTTGGAGAGCCCTAGGCTTACAGCAGGATGGCCATTTTAAGCTTAGCCTAAAGACAGCTTTAGATGTCACACTAGCGTTGTGCAATAAAAACAATCATAGATAACATCTATATATACAAGCATAGAGATGATTTACCCACTCCAGCCATTGGCTCTCTTGCACTGGGAGAAAGAGTATTTTCTGTATTTATTTATGTGTAAATCATGAACTTTTGCTGCAGACTTCATGGATTAGAACAGGACAATTTCATCAGTCCGACAGGAGAAAGCACCTGGCAGGAAAGTTAGTAGAAAATATATGTCTTTAAGGCTGAAAGCCTATGGGCTCACCGCTTCGAGAGCCATACCTCCACAGCAAGATTTTCTGTAGCAAGCGATTTTAAGCAGAGACAGGAGACAGACAGACAGATGTCCCCTTCAAGACAGTTGTCTGAACTTAGAAAAAAACTGAAGGTTGGTCCAGTTTAAGGGTCAAAGGACCAAGCAGGCTACTTTAAAGTGAATCCTCTGATTGGCAGTAAGCAGGGAAAGGGACAGGCAGGACTTGAAGGCATGGTAGAATTTGGGGAAGTCTACAGACTGACCTTTCTGTCCTGTTCTGAATTCTCAGAAACTTCCTCCGCTCCCCTTCGACTAGGCTAAGATTTTACCTGAGAGCATGCATATCCACCTACTAAGAAGTGCACTTTGGTCCTAACGCTGGTGAACAAATCCATCACCTTGTCAATGGTTTTACTTTCCATTCTTCATCATTTTTAGTCATCCCTGTGTGTTTAAACCACGTCGTGGGGTTGCAGTAACTGAAAATCAGTAGTACCTTCTCTTTGTGACAATAAAAAGTTAATTTCTGTGATTTGCTTTAAAGCTAGAAAGGGTTTTGATGCCTGTTCTAAGTACACCAGCCTTCTAGGAAGCACTCACTCTGGTCTATTAAAATTATATATGATTTCAAATGTATTACATTTCACATTATATTGCAAGCTTGTGCCCACATTGTTTGGGGGGTGGCTACATTCTTGTCTTTCTGCCTTTCATTTTGGGACATATTCTTGTGATAGACAACGTAAAAATAAATCATTGCATCCGGCGGCTCTAGGCTCATGGTGGCCCTGTGCAGGGAGTGCAGGTAGGGGGCCCCGGAAGAGGGGGTCCGGGCGGGGCGGAGCTCAGGAAGGTGTTTTAATAAAACGTCCAGAAAAGGCGTTAGATGACCAGTAACATGGTAACAGAAAAACGACGTTTACTTTTTGAGTGCTCATCACTTGGATACTTTGTTTTAGAATCTGGGTCTCTGGAGGGACCGCTTTCAACAAGAAAAACCCGTTGCGCGTCCGTAAGAGAGTTCGGCCACAAAGTAGGATCCCTCCAATCACATAAATCATATTCAGAACACGGGTCTGTCACATGGACTTGCTCTTTGGCTTCCTTTTCAATACCAGCATCATCCGTCTGTAAACTCTGAACCTCCTTCAGAATGCCAGATGTTGATGGACCGATGAATGATGTTTCCGTTTCTCTGTCTGAGGGTCTTTTGTAATAATCCTCATCCTGAGTTGGTAATTGCTGCATGTTTGTATCAATGTCAGAGTCACCTTGTTCATTTTCATTGGTCTGCTCATGAGTATCATTCTGCTCATGGATATCATCATTGTTTTGTTCTTCTTTATGGTCGTCAGCGCCTGTTTTACCGAGTGCATCAGCAGTACTCTGGCCAGAGGATTCTCCATCTTTAGGTTTCCCTTGGGTGATAAAATTCAGGATTGCTCCTTCCTGTGACACTACGAAAGCCTGCTGAGCCACCTTTCTCTTTCGTTTCGAATAACCAGATTTGTGTACTCGAATTCTCTTCATTTTGCTTGCAATGCAGCGGGCGAGGCTAGCAGTGGGTAGGGAAAAAAAGAAGACAATCAGCAGTGGCGGCTGCTGAAAGATTTTGATGTGTCATTTTTATTTTCTTGCAAAAACAACAGTTGATGGACAGAATGCAGAACAATGTCATACATTCACCCCAGTACAGAGATCTGGGCCTAAATCCATCGTTTTTTTGCTCACCACACCACCCCAGTTCAGACATGGCCATATGCAAATCAGCCTTGACCCTGTGCCTCATGGGAACAGTCCAGCCCGAACTGCCAAGCCATGTCTTCCCTGGACTACACAATGAAGGACCAGCATACCTTAATGAACGAGTGAATTTCCACCAACCTACCAGGAAGACATGTTCCAGAACCATCTCCCTAGCAGCCACCCAATGCAGCCAGCCGCTGATAAAACAGTGGAGGCCGCTACTTCTCCCACCTGGCAGTGAAGACCTGAAAACCCTCCCCCTGCACCTCAGAGCCTCACCATCGCTCCAGCAGTTCAGGAAGGACCACAAGACCTTGCTGTTCAACCAACAAGCAGCATGATCCAGCAGCATGAATCCCACACCGCCTCGAGACCCTTATGTGTGAAGCAGCTGAGCTTTACAACCCCTTCCCACTACATGTATGGCACATTATGAGGACTAGCCACATAGGGAAGGTTTATTTGAAGAGTGTTATAAAACTATAGGGTAGATCATGTGACTTGGCATACAAGGTCTGTTTTCTCAGTCCACTGAGAACAGTAGAGCCTGGAGAATAGTTCATGATCTATTTGGGAAGTGACCTTAGCAGGAAGAGAGTAAGCTACCTTGAAATCATGGCACACAGAGACCTGTCTCAGTACGTCACTAACTGATCCTGAAGACAGCCTACAGGTAACCAAAGACTCGTCCACTTTACCACATTGTCAAAAGACAAAATACAATATATTTAATTAAGGTTTCTTGAATAGTGCCATATTCCAGCAACCAGTTCTGCTCGCTTTCAGAGCACCTATTAAACAAGGATTAATTACAGTGAGTCCTAAGGCTATGAAAAGGCACTAGAGGTTCACTGAAGCAAAATTAATGTGCAAGGAACATCCAGTCAGGAGACAACTTTCAAGCACACGTACGAATCACTAGCACAGCGTACCAACGACCCCATGGGCCGTGGCATAAGCAAGGAAAATGGCCCCTTTGGCTGCTGCTCAGGAAGTAAAACATAGCAATTATCAGGGTTCAATGGGCCCCTGAGGGTTTTGGGTCTTAGTACCACTGTACTTGCTGAACCAATGGTAACTATAGTATGGACAGAGAAGGCTGCTTCACCAATTGCAAACTGAGGACTAGTTAAACTAGTTTTCTCTGCTAGTCACGTGACAAGCACTGGAATGTAATTAAAGAAATGATCAAGAAGCCAGTCTCCTACCAAGGTCTCTGCAAAAGGGCATTAGATTGAGTTAACATGGGTAGGCACTGCCATCCTATTCCAGGCGTCCATCCATAGGTGCTTGCATTTCATGTCTGCCTCAACACCATATAAACAGACATAACCAAATGCCAAATACATTCGAACACTCGATGTTTTAAAAGATTTGTGCAGGCAGATCCACTCATTAGATCACAAGTATCAGCTTCATACTCTGTTTTCATGATTGTTGATAAGTAATTGTAATCATTTTAATGAATCCTTAACATTACGTCTAACACCTCGTACCCTGCTCTCCTCTTCCCCCAATATGACCGTGCCTCCCAAGTTACACCTCCAAAAGTCACCATGCCTCCCCTCAGCCACAAGTAAACACCGCCCCTGCACTCCTGACTCTCTCTTCCCTCAACATACAGCGCCGATCTGTACCACTCCCTACCCCTGGCGCACGGTGACCACCTCTCCGACCCGCGCCCTCTCAGAGATGAATTGTGAGAGAGAGGCTCTCTCTCACGATTCATCATGCCCTCCCTTCCCATGACCACCAGAATACCTCCAGCTCGCCACCTCACATGGCTTACCTCCACCCAGACCCAAAGCACACACCATCTACAATAACATCCTCACCCAACCTTCCCCACGCCCCCGGCTCCTCACCCCCACGGGCTGGGATACATTCCTACGCCTGATCTGCCCTCCTCCCCAGGACTCCCCACACCCTCGTCCAATGGCTCACCTTCCCTCGGGTTCACTCTGCAGTGGCACACGCTGACCTCCTCACTCCCCCTCTCCATGCCCTGACCCTCGGGCTGCTCACCTCGCAGCTGGCACCAAAGGTTGCACACTGGCATGCTATCCTCTGCAAGGCGGCCTTTCTTGCCCAGGGTCTCTAGGCGCGCCGGTGCATGGCCTCGGCCGGTCTCGGTGCTGCTCGCTGCACGCCGGGCACGGGTGCTGCCACCCCTCCTGCCGCCAGTGATGCGTGGTGCTTCTGTAACCCCTTCGCTGCAGGACTCGCGGGCACTGCGCATGCGCGCGCATGCGTGCCTCCGGAGGTGCCAGATCTGGACTATTAAAACAAGCTCGATTCTCCTGGAAAAAAGTTCTAAACAAGCACAAGACCTACCAGAAGAGCTCGAAACAAGGCCGACCCCACACAAAGACGAGACTGGGTTAGAAAGGAAAAGAGTATAAGAACAACCATTCAGTGTGCATCACATTGGATTTAGCACGCCTCAGTCGTTCATGCGCCAAATCCCTGCCAGGGGCCGCCACGAATATGTATTGTATCCGATTCCTCGTGGTGGCCCCTGGGGTTTGGTGGCCCTGTGCAGGTGCACAGCTTGCACATGCCTAAGGCCGCCCCTGCAACACTTATCGTTTGCTGATGCTTATTATGTAATGAAATTGATTTTCCAAGTATGATGAACCCCGCCATTTATCCCCATCCTATCTTTAAGGATTTTTTTTAATTGTGGCATGGTTCCCCATATCAATGGGAGGTTATGAGTTAACGAAGACAGGGAGGCAGGAATCATCTTTACAAAGGATGAAATGACACCAACTATTTCTCAAGTTGCAGTGTCAGTGTTGCATCCTGACCTGAAGCCTGTCTAGAGCTCATGTTATATGATGTTTTGTTCAATCAAGGTTTGAGTTAGGTCTCCACGTCGCTCTGTAGGTCTTTGGACAGGAACAGCAAACTAGACTTCAGGCAGAGGTTATTCTGATCAGTAAGGTCCAATCAGGGCTTTTTAGGAAAGATGTGTCCTGGGTCTGTTCCCTGTATTGAGGTTGATCCAGCAGCGAGTAATGGCTCAGATAATTTGCTTGAACTTGCTTGTTGTAGGGATGGGTACAGTGAAATGAGAGAAATGTTTAATTTTCTCGATGAAGTTTAGCAGTTATGTCAGGGGGTGTCTTAGAAGTACTTTTTGTAAGGTGACACTCGAGTGAAGAACTCTTCAAAACTATCTTGAAACTGTTGATGACCCCCAGTTTTTCAATCTCAAATTTTTCTTTGAACATTTTTTACTTGATCTAGCTCCCTTTAATTTAAGTAGACGTGGCTTTGTAGTTAGATTTATTTAATGTGTTTCTTTCAATTGAAAGTTGTGCCTGGTTTTCAGGAAAGGGGTTTTGACACCAGGGGCCAGATGTACGACCCTAAATTGTGGTCGCAAATGGGCAATTGTCCCGTTTGCGACCGCAATTTAGGGCATGGCCATGTATAAACCTCATTTTGTGGATCAGTAAATTTTACAGATTCACAAAATGAGGTTTGAGACTTGCTATTACGAAGGGGCGTGCCAAGGGCGTCCCTTCCAAATAGCAACTCATATTTGTATGTATGAATGTTTTGCGACCGCAATTGCGGTTGCAAAACACTCGCAATTTACCACCTCCTTCAAGTAGGTGGTAAACCATTCGCAAATGGGAAGGGGTCCCCAGGGGACCCCTTTCCCTTTGTGAATAGGTCCCAAAAAAAATGTAAGGGCAGGCAGTGGTCCTAGGGACCACTGTCTGCCCTTAAAAGATGAAACAGAAAAGTTTTTTGTTTTTTTTAAATGAATCCCGTTTTCAATTAAGGAAAACGGGCTGCATTTAAAAAAAGAAAGTGCTTTATTTAAAAGCAGTCACAGACATGGTGGTCTGCTGACCCCAGCAGGCCACCATCCCTGTGAGTGCTAGCCATTCCTAATGGGGTCGCGAATTGCGCCTGCCTCATTAATATTAATGAGGCATGCAATTTACGAGCCCATTAGGAATCACAAACAATGTCTGAGACACTGTTGTACATCCCAATATGCGAGTCGCAAATTGCGAGTCACAAATGCAACCCAATTTGAGTCTTGCCCCAAATAATTTATGGCGCTCTGAGAATTTTTACTACCCACATTCAGCTCTTAGTGTACCAATGCACAAGTTTTTAAATTTCTTGTCTCATAAGTGTTTTTGGAGCCATCATGGCCATTATCCCTATTATGCTTACATTGTATTGGTGTGTGAGTCTATCTGGAGGGATGAATTTATAATATATGTGTTCTACTTCAAACCCAAGTATCATGTACCTTGGATCTCTTGCTCATTGCTTATTTCTCATGGGTCAGCCCAGGCTTTCTGGGTTCAAAGCATCAATCTTGAGCCCCTGTTCTTTTGTTATGAGGAGGTCCACAGTGAAGACTTTGTATGGGGGCGGGAGTGTTGTGCATAGTTGAATGAGAATACTATCAAGTAATGTCCCTTAGAAAAATTCTGTTAACTGAGTTGATTATGAATTCTGTGAGGAGTTCTGTTGGTTCTTCTACAAAACATTTGCTGACAACTGGTGGGTGGTAAATGACTTAATTGTGGCATAATCCATCATTTCTATATCGATCAACAACATTGCAAGAGAGAGAATTGATCATATTTCTTTAGAGTCTGCATTTTATGGAGTTGTTGGGGAATTACTTTTAGCCATGCCAGCTTTGTTTATTGTGTCCGTGTGAACAGTAGAGTTTTGAGGTCGGCGAGTCCAGTGCTGGTCGAGAGGATCAATTCGACCAGGTTTTGGTAAGGGCCATAAGGTACAGGTTGTTAGAGTTGAGATCTCCAGGCTATATTTTACTGCCAATTATACCCCAAATGTCAATGCCTAAATAAAATAACTTATTTTGACATTTACTCTGGAAAACAAACATTTCACTTCAATGTATAATCATTCTCTTATCCACATGGGCTGCGTATAGCAGAACAAATAACATATACAGGTGGCCCTGACTGTATGCTTTAGTCTGTCCACTTCATAGAAAACATCTGGCCCACAAAAATCATATGTACCATCTGGAACATAAAATTATTTTATGGGTACTTGGAATACTGCAAGTATATGTTGATGGGTAAATTCTCCTATCTTGTGCACTGGATCTGCTGCTGAGCACGAAAAAAAATCAGATGAGGTCAGCTTACTTGGTGGGTTCCCACCTTGTTTCACCCTTCTATTAGGCACGAGGGCTCTAGAATAAACAAGTACCATAACTCTGTGTGGCTCAGCAAAGGTCAAACCCCATTTTGGGGTATGTGAACTTGGCATCGCTCCAAGTGGTAAAAGCCATGCACTGCTCCCAGATCTCATCCAGGAAAGGATCGGTGAATATCAAACTTTGAAAACCTTACATGTAAATACGTCCTTTTGCTATTGGTATGCACTTTTATTTTCAGTGTGTGCTTTTTAGGTCTCGCTTAGTGACGCAGCGCATGCGCCGCTCGACTTGGCAAGATCTATTGTCGTCGTTTTTTTGGCCGAAGGGGGACAGGAGATGTGCATGCGTACGGGTCATGTGTACGCATGCACATCTCCTGTCCCGTACGGGTCATGTGAATGCGTTCACATCTCCTGTCCCTCCCTGTCTCCTGCTCGCTGTGCCTGCGCGGACAGGAGATAGGCACGCGGAGACAGCTTGTTTTTTCTGTCCCCGTCACTCGCTCTCGCCTTCTTTCAGTTCTCTTTTGTAAGTGCTCGCCTTCATTCCTGCCCTCCCCAGCCCTGAGATGGCTGCTCTCTGAGAGGTCAGTATTCTCATAGTAAATGACACCGTTTCACCCAACATCCCTGGAGTCAGCAGATCACATGCACCGGCACCGGCGACATTTGGAAATAAGTCTACAGATGCATCATCTGTGGTCACCATGCCCAGGGCAAGAGGAGCCACGCACACAGGAGAGCTCTTTGCACCAAGCCTTGATATGTTGTGATCCGGTGTCATGAAGGCGCCCCTGGGTGAGAGTACATACCCCAGCTCCGGGAGCGACTCCAGGGCTCGTTCCAATACTCGTGGACATGCTAATTAGTTTTATCCTGGTCTGTGCATGGAAGTAGCGCAACTCAGCACCTTGAACCGATGTCTTCTAAACGCTATGGAGGTGACTTTCACAAGAGCAACACTTCCGACGAGGCATCAGGTGAGAGGGAGGACCAAGACTCGTGCACTGTCCTCGAGTCTCACACCTTGGAGCGTTGTCTCACTCTGCGATGGCTCCACCCACTTCAACAGGCAACCCCCTCCCCACCTCCCTCCGTGGACGTTTCCCTAAATACGAGTTAAAAGACACAAACTCATTGGCTGGGGACGCACCCTTGGTTAAAGGGGCCATCCAGTGGATGACGTCACGTTAGTCCTTAAAGCCAGAGCAGAACAGACCTTTGGGGGGTGAAACGCTTCATTAATCTCGGTAACTGGTAATTACCCTGGGCCACACTGGGTGGAACAGAGGAACCTCCGAGTGGTGTCAGTCAGGCTGGGCCTCTTCTGTGTGGTCCAGTTTCCGGCCTAGGACGCAGTGGTCCTGAGATCCACATCTCAGCACAGCTGTTGCTCTCAGGGTGCTTCACTTAGGAAAACAAAAAGGTGATGATGAACCCTTGCATCCATTTTAGCTACTGGCAATTACTTGGGCCATACGCAAGACCATCTTTTTTGACGACTATCCCACTTCAGACGGAGACCAGCCATATGCAAATCAAACCTGGTTCTGCTCCGAAGGGAGGAGCGCAGTTCTGACCAACAGACAAGCACCAGCCGGTGAATGATGAGAAGAGTTCTCAACAAGCATTTGCAATGCAATAGGTCTCGCACTTACGTGAGTTTAAGCTATTGGCAATTTAATGACAATGCCTTTTATTTATGTTTTTAAAACGAAAACAAAAATAAAAGGCATTGTTATTTGCAATGTTAATAGCTCAAACTTGTGTAAATGCGAGACCTATTGCATTGCAAGTGCTTGTTATTACTAGAGAGGAGCACAGCTAAGGAATCCTTCGACAAGCAAGCACTATGTGGATTATTTCGAGTTGGCATTGCTTCAGTGTTCATCGAATGTTGGCACCTCTCAGCAACAGCTGAAGCTGTTTATAAATGACTGACCACCGTCGGATTTTCTTTGCTGAGCATGTGGGCAAGAGATTGGCATCTCATTCATACCGGTGCTAGTACCATCTGCAAACATTTCTACCGGAAAAGATGCGAGTCAACAATGCATTTATTCAGCAACAATACATATATAATAAGCACAGAAATAGATAATTGGCCGGCTGACCCCATCACGTACAAAGTGATTCATCTTACAAATAAGAATCTGTGTCTGGGACATCTGTACAAAGAAGAGAATAGGAAGAAATAATAGGTCCACCGGTAGTCACTGGGGAACTGTTTAATGCCACCAAATATTAGTTCAGCAATCGGTTCGAATTGAATAGGTGATGGACCAAAAATTGATATAAGATCATTTTTTACTTGACGCCATCCCCATCAGACTATCAGATGCCAACTAAAGGTTCAGTGAAATCTCAATTTCCCTACTGGCCAACATGCAACTGACTCTATCGCCTCCCTCTCGTCCTATCAAAAGCTCCCACCATCTCCTGAAATCCTTGCCTTTTCCTATAGGTCTGCTTCAGGGTCAGGCTTTACAACAGCATTGTGGGCTTAGCAGAAGCCTCACCATGTCCAGAGATCTCTCAATTCTACTGCAGACCTACATGCATGAGTTGGATTGTTCTCTAGGCTGACACTTCAGTGCATCAGTTTCTAGATTGGCCTCCAGTGAAGGGGTATTGCTTGTCTGTGCCACCACGCCTCATTCTTACCTGCCTGTCCAAGTTTCACTCCCACACTGGTGACTTTCACCTACTGGTGTATCCCCAAAGTATAAGATGTCCTTTCTTCACACACTACCCAGTTGTATCGGCTCAGGGTGGCAATAAAACTGAGCCAAGCACCATTTCCAATTCTGCCTGCCAACCTTGCTGGAAAATGGAGCTCCATGCCCGTCCGTGCCAAGCAGAGGTTTGTGCTCTTAAATCTTCAGAGATGCACACAGCAAGACATGCCACTGAGGGCGGTTTGATCACACTTCTTAGCCAAAAGGACACACAAGCAGACACTTTCCAGCAAAGAGGTGAGTCGGGCTGAAGGGAAGACAGAGATAGCCCCAGGGCCACCAGCTGTACGGACTGGAAAGAGAGAGAATTATGTTTTGTTGGGCCTGGAAGACATACATCTGCTAGAAGAGGGTAGTGCAGTGTTTCTCTTCATGTCATCAGAATAGACACATCACATAGAACAAGCTGTCTTTGACAGAATGCACACTGAACCAAGAGCTTACAAACCCATCATGAATCGATCAATCTAGATAGCCCATGCACTCACTAGAGCAAAGATTATCTGTCATATATTAATAATATAGCATTTTGCAATGTATTGTGTTATGCTGCCCAGGCAGACTCTTCCACTATGGTGTAAGCAGTACACAGGTCAATAGGTCACATTTCATGTTCATTGTGGCTACTGTACACCCCCTGCCCCCACCCTCCCCTCATAGTGGCAGGGGTCATGTTTCTAACCAACCCTCTGGTGCCAGGATTTGGTCAATGTGCCAACACAAATTAGAAATCCAGTTGAACTGCAACCAATACATAACCCACTGAGCAATACGGTGTAGGATGTGTTTCCTGGTAACGATCAGTTCCAAAAGATGAGTTCAGGGACCCAGTGGAAACCCCAGCACTCTTTTGTTAATAAATAACACATTGAAGGTTGGCTCTAAGAAGCAGGATGTGTTTCAAATATTTATTTTAAAATCCTATCCTAGTGCATGAAATGTGAATGACAACCACAAATAATATGAAAACTAATTTAGTGAGATATGTCCCAGAAAATGAAAACAATAAGAAAAAGTTAATATCATCCTAACTCCATCAAGCTATTTCTAGGCCCTATGCTAAGTTTTAGGTAAAGAAGTAAATAGCCTGTTCTCAAGTTTCAGAGATGGTTGGCACAGCATACCTGGGTTTTTGTTTTGATGTAGCAATTTAGCTATTTCATATTGCAGCTTGTTCGAGGCTGGAACATAAACAGTGAACTGCTATAGGCCACTCCTTCTCTCTGCCGCCTCCGCCTGAAGTTGATGCTACAAACTGGCGGGACCTCTGTCTCAATAGCTCCGGCGTGAAGTCCCACTCTAAAATGTGCCCCGAAGCATGGATTTTTGGAGTATCTGATTAGCGATCTTATTTTCTATTATGAAACAATTATGGGACTCGCAGAATCTAAACCAGCAATAACACAAAACAATTATGTTAACTCAATTATCATAATGATAAAAGCAGGTTGTGAGACGGGTCAGTTACTCAAGCAGCAACCACAATCCTTGTCAGGGTGAATCATAAAAAGTCACTAAATTAATCTGTGATTAGCCCTCTGATAGTGTGGCACAAAAGCAGTCACGTTTAACTTAAAGACAATGTGTAAAGTATTTATGCAGTATACAAACGGTAATAAAGCAAAAACACAAAACAGGACAAATCCTACACCATTCTAGAAACATAGAGTGAATTTTCATAAATAAAATGATATGAGAATGACAAAAATCCAATTAGTAGAACTGGAGATATACAGTTTCAAAGACTTGGATGAAAAAAGTACCATAAAACGCAAAGCTATGAGTGGGCTGCTGAAAAGCACATGAGAAAGTTCTCCTGTGTTTGATTTACAAGTCCAACACATGGAACTATCGATGAGACCCAGTTTATGGAGACGATGTGGGGTCCAGAAAGTTCTATGTAGAGCCATACATTTAGTTAGCGCTCAAATCTGTGAAATTTTGGGGCAGATTTACAAACCCCTTGGGTCACTTTTGCGTAACATTTAACATGGGAAAAGTGACGCAAAAGTGGCGAAAGGGTTTGTACATCTGCCCCTTTGTGTTTAGAGGATGAGGACCAAATCTTCTCTGAAGGAAGTTGTGGGCCAGGGGTTAAACATACTTTTTCCGATTTGAATGGCATGACTTAAAAAGGTTTGAAAAATTTGGGTTGTAAAAATGTATAGATTTTAAAGATTACCTGCCTGATTTGAGTTTGGTAGTTATAGTACCCACTCTGCCAAACTAAAGGTCCACTGCATCATTTACAGTTCGGTGGACCTTTACTATGTTCATGGCGGAGACTACTCTGTCTCTGCTGATTACAGAAACCTCTGACGGCCCGACAGAGTAAGGGCTGTTGGAGGGACATGTATACACCCACCCGATTTACAGTGAGCGAACACGTTTTCACAGTCCATCACCCCCAGGTAAAACCTGCCAGCAAGAGGCAGTGAAAACTGCCAAATGCCCCGTCGTCATGGGAGAAAACTCTCATGGCCGGCGGAATTTTTGTTTCCAAAACAAAATCCCACTTTGGGTTTTTGTTTAGGAAAATTTAAAAAAAGCATTGTTGGTTTGCCCTATAGCTCCATTGTGTTGAAAGAGTCGTCAGTCAAACTTGAACTGTATTGACAGGAACCGCCGTGTCGGCGGTTCCTGCCAATGCTAAAGATGTCTGCTGGGCCGGTGGAGATCTCAAAGGTTGGCAGGCGGGGACTCCGACAGGGCCAGGGAGTACTTTACTTGATCACCTTATGAAGTAAAACTTTAATTCAGCCCGTTTGTGACCAGTTTTATGGAGGTTCAATATTATTTGAAAAACAGAAGGATCTTTGTCAAAGTCTGGGAGTTTGTTTAAAGCTGATTTTATCTTAACAATATTTTCTTAAAGATGTGACTCTTGAAAATTCGTAAAAAGTTATAGGATTCTTGTGGTTTCCCAAATGCTTAGTCAGGAGAATCCTTTATGTTGACCAAGTCGACCAACTGGGAGAGGCACCTTCTTTTTTGAATTGTCTATTCAGTCAAAGAGATGCCAGAGTTAATTTGATTATTGTTGTATCAAGGTTTGCATCAATCCGTAGAAGAGCGACTTTTGTGTTGTGCATAACGTGTTTCAAATGACAAAGGTGTACTTTGTTTATGGTGAGGCACAAAAGAGGATTCAGCAGACAGACCAAGGGATGTTCCATTTTTAGCCATAAAGGGCAATAATCCTTTGAAGGAGAGATCCTTTGTGTGCCATGTTCAAAGAAATATACTGATTGTTAATTTCTAATGTCTGGTGGGTTTACCAGAGGAAGACAGTTAGGTAGAGGTAGGCCTCTATTTTCCAATAGAAATTTATTGAGTACTATGTCTAATTTACGATTGAATTCGTCTGACAAACCAATAGACACCATACTTATCAAATCAATAATTTTAAGGGCTATCATACTTTTTATAGTTTCAATTCTTTCCCACCAAGAGAGGAATTTCGGTGATCATTCCTCAATAAGGCTAATAATGTTCAGAAATCTTATAAATTCATTTTGTTGCATGGTGCCTGGAGACTGTCTTCAAATTCAATAGCCAAATATTTCAGTTATGTAGGTTGTCAACCTAGACCTGAGTCATCTAATACTTCTTTCTGGGTCAGCGGATTTAAGGCCTTCGATTCCAATGTGCCTGTTTTGAGGGTATATCCAGAAACTGATGCATATTCTTGTATGGCAATAAATAATGCTTTCATAGACAGTTCGGCTTCCTCACTAATCACTAAGATATTGTCTTAAATGCCACAATTTTAATTGTTAGATCATTAATTTTGCTACTCCAAATATTGTCATTTGGGGCCTGATTACAATGTCGGCCGGACCCCCACCAACAGGCTGTCGGTGGCGGTCCGACCGACGGACAGCCCTTCGGTCCAACAGGTAGATTGCAATTCAGGCGGTCGGACCTTAAAGGGTTGGGGGAAGACCGCCACCAACGACAGGATCAGTGATCCCGTCTGGGCGGCGGTTGGAATCGCAATCCCGAATGGAGGTGATGCCGAGGCAGGCGCCGCCGCCGGTATTACGATATCCCCTTCTGGCAGCCTTTTCATGTCATAAATATCACCATAAAAAGGCTGCCGGAAATAGATTTTGGGGGCCCCATACAGGGGCCACTGTAAAGTGTTCCAGGGGGCATATGTAGTGCCCCACGCAACTCCATGCACCGTGTGCCATGCACCTCATGGTGCATGGTACACGGTGCAAGGAGTTGCAGGAAGTGCCCCTTTACATGGCAGCCTAATGTGCGGGCCTTTTCCTGGGCCGCTGCACAAGCCGCCATGTAAAAGAGTGCTTTGTGACTGCCAGCCCAGCAGTTGCTTTGTAATGCAGTGATTAGACCGCCTCCTGCTTGCTGGGCAGTCTCCTGACCACCACAATAGCGGTCAGTGGTCCTACTTACCGCCATCATAATAAGGCCCTAAATCTTATATTTTCAAGAAAAAGTTCTAGGGCTAAAAAAAGTGCAGTTGCAAGGGGCCATCCCTGTCATGTTCCGTGTTGTAAGGAAAAGGACTCTAAAAGTATCCCTGCTTCTCTAACTATAGCCTTCGTTTACGAATAAAGGGACATTATCATTTTAATAAAAGCATCACCTAGATTGAATCTATGATGGGTTGAATTAATGGAAGTCCATTAAACTTTATTGAATACTTTTTCAACATCTAGGGCAATAGCCACAGTGGGAGAAGATATGTTGTGTGCTTTATCAAATATGTGATAAAATAATCTAGTGTTACCACTTGAAACCGAATTCTTCAGGAACCCTACTTGGGATGGGTTAATGAGTGACTGTAAAACATGATTGAGTCTCTTCGCTAATATTTTTGAATACATTTTACAATCGAAATTAATGAGGGTAATAAGTCTGTAATTTTTAGTGGGTGAAGCATCTTTGCCTTCATTAGGGATGACTGCTTCTTCTGGGAAAGACCGCGGTACCCCTGCTGAAGTTATAACTGCAAAGTGTTAAATTAGTTAAAGCAGAGATTCACATAATGTAGAGCTAAATGTTTTAGAAAATTGGGCTGAATGCCTATCTGGACCAGGTGCTTTCCCTACTTTTAGTTTTCAAATCACCTCCACAATATTGGTGATGGAAATTGGGGTATTAAGTTTCCACTTACTTTTGTCAGACAGTGTCAGGAGCTTCAGTTTATTCAAACATGTTATTCATTCATTGTTAGCGTATTGGTAACTGTAAAACTCCTTGAAAATGTCTGCAATTGTTTATACCTGACTTGTCCTTGATTGACATAATAATGTTGTTGAGTTGAATTTAAAAATTTTAATTGGAGGCAAGCATTTTACTTGCTTTATTTGAAATGCAGATTCTCAGCCTTTTCTGTTTATTTGTTCAAATAGCTGCCCTTCTGCTTAGAACGTTATTGTATTTATATTTCTGTTTTGAATGCGAGGAAAATACTATATTGTCTTGAATTAATGAGTAAAGTTTCTAGATTTTTGATGTCTTTTCTAATTCTAATAAGTTCCCATTAAATATTTTGGTCTTGTTAGATATGATACTAATTATTATAATTTAGATTGTGTCTTTAAGTGCATCCTATTTAATTAGGGGAGAAAATTCAGGGATGAATTGTTGTTTAGATAATTGGTAATAGCGGAATTGATTGTTCTGACAATTTCAGGAATATTCAAAACTTCATCATTTAATCTCCATAGTTTAGTGTTTGTTGGGGCTAATATTCCTTTATGGACAAAGTTATGCAAGGGTGGTCAGAAATTTACCTCGGTTAGATTGTTGTTTGGTCAGCATTATTCATATAAGTGTTGGACATTAGAATGTAGTCTGTTTTAGAATAAGAACTGTACAGAGGGGAGAAAAAGGTGTAATCACTCATGTCCAAATGTTGTAATCTCCGAGAATCAGTTAGTAAATTTTTTTACACGTTTTCCATTTCTTCATGTATAGTAGGTGGGCAGTTTTTAGAATCAGAGTGACTATCAATTGTGCAGGCCATTGATATATTGAAATCACCCCCTAAGATGATTAAAGCATCGGTGGATTTCATTCGCATTTTCTTTAACATAACTCTGACCAGAAAGTAGTAACATTTTTGTTGGGGGCATAAATGATAATAACAAAAAAGTCTGTCCCTTCTTTGTGGAGCTTGGCAATAATCCTCCTCCCTTCTTCTTTGTCAATAGATTGAGAAATCAGATTGATTTTGGAGTACTGTAAGATAAGAATAAGGACTCAGTTATGTCTGTTATTAGCAGGAGATATATAGGTCCATTGATTCACCTATTTTTGCAAGGCACAATTTCTTTAACACATATCATTTTTTCTTTGAAGTATAATTATGTCTCCTTTAAGTTTGAAAAAGTACTCCATGATTTTCCTCCTTTTAACACAATGGTTCATATCATTTAAATTAATGTTTGTGTCATCATACAAATAAGAGAAAGATATCAGAATTACCATTCTAAAACATTTTATAATGTGTGAATATGGAGTGTACCTGACCTATCGAAATTGAATGAAATATTCACATGCCCGATGAGGATAAGAAAATAAGACAGAAAAAAATGAGAAAAGCAAACACAAAAAGTAAATATACCCCAAATCAACCATAAACTCGGAACTCCCCCTCTCCCACTTTTCCACCCTTCAAAAGTGTGTCGAATGGGAATGGCGAAAGAGGGAAGGACCTCAATCCCAGGCGAAAGAGCTATTAGGTGAATATGATTAGCTATAACTGGTAACAGGTAACTAGATATGGGTCATTTGAGATTCAAGTTAATTCAAATTGAAACAGCTTATTTCCTATAATCTGTCTGCATGTATTTATAGAATATAGCCTGGTCCTGGTCATTTGCTATGTTATAAAAACCATGCAAACTTATGTTGTATAAAAAATTATTTTTACTACGTGTGATAACTGGTTAAATGTTATTAAGGTAATGTGAATAGAGACTAAACCCAGAGAATAAGACCAGAAGCAAAAAAGCCAGTTGTGTTGGCACTCAGTCTAAAAGTAGGATCATAAAGTCAAGCGGCAACCCTAAAGTACTGTAGTGGTATCTGATTCAATAATTATGACAGTCATTTTAGTAAACTGAGGTTAGTGGTAATGTAAGTTGTAGGCAACAACTATGCTAGTAAATTGGTATTGGAAGCATTGACATTCATATTAAGCATATAGTAGGCGTTCCATCAAAAAACTCTGATAGTTTCATTGTCTGAAATAAAAGTGCAGTTAGTGATTAGATTTTAGAGTTGATGTGTTCATCACAGCATCCTCATTGAGTTTTAGAAATGTAATTACGTCTCTATATTCTTCAAATATTTGTGTCTTGCCCTCCATTTGGAGTCTAAACGTTGATGGTCCTGTAAAGGAAAATTGTATGTTTAGAGCTTTCAGTCTCAGTCTGAGAGCCAGGAAGTGCTTCTTTGCATCAACCATTCATTTTAAGGAGTCTTGAGATAGAATGATTTTAGAACTGTTCCAGAATAGATGATTGTTTTTCCTCGAATATTCTAAAATCCTTCCTGTGCATTGGTATCATAATAGCTTGCAGACAATTCGCCTGTTTTTTTTTTAAGAGGTATTTTTTTTTATGGAACTCTTTATGCTCTCTCCAACTCTAACTCCTTTACAAAATGGCTGTTATTTACTTGTGGGATCCATTTGGCTAACAAAGTAATGCTCGAATCAGCAGAGTCTTTCTTCAGGGAGCCTGAAAATTCAGAGATTCCTGCTGTGATTTCTGTATTTTAAGTTTGACATTTTTCTGTCTAAATGTAGTGTTAATGATGGAAGAGAGGAGGGGCCTATTTTTGTTTTGATGCCGAAGCCTTCAAGGGTACTACTGATTCCATCTTCAGTTTCAACAATTTTGCTCTCCGTTTAATGTCAGATTTTACAACATAAATCTCAGTCTGTATCAAGCCTGTAGTGCCTTTGGTTGATTTGTCCAAGTCATGAACCTCTGCAAGCTTTTTCAGAACCATCTCAATTTTATTATTATTAGTTATTAATATCAGTTTTACCTTTGGTTGGTGAATCTAGGTTAGGTGGTTCTGCCTTAGTTTGTTTAATATTTATTTTAGTTTCTTTTTCAGCCATTTCCAGTAGACGCTGTAGTGTAAATACAGATATTCTAGATGACTTGTGTCAAAAGGGCCTAGTGTTCCTCAAGATCCACTACTTCTGTAGTGACTTGGCAGTTTCTAATATGAAAGTGATAAGCAAGGATATGTGCTAATTTTGGGGAAGCGCTAAACCACTTTGTCTGACCTAGACCCTTACGCTATGGGGATCCGAGATGTAGATAGTAGGCGTTACCAAACACTTTAGTTACTGTCAGAATGACATCCAAGTCTCATTGAGCAAGGACCCCAATGGTCAGAACAATATGACAGACAGTGGTGAGCATTAAGCCCAGTACACTGAACAGTAAAGTATTGTTGGACAGTAAATGGAGATTATTTAGCACCGTGTTAGTATGATCTCTAGTGACATGGAGAGAGACCGGTTTGATGTTAGGTTGGTAGGCCTTGGTGAGAGGCTGCACTCCAAAGCTATGATATCAGATCTCCATTTTGGGTCGGGCACCCAACCTGCAGTACTGGTTAAATTCGATTTTCTTATAGAGTTGTCAGAGTCCTTGGAGCAATCACTCTAGTAATATATTATTAGGTTATTTCGTTACAGTTACTCAGAGTGTGGGCTATGATGACAGATTGGCCAGGGTAAAGCTGTGTATGTTTCAGCTCTCATTTTGAATTGGCATGGACTTGATGCATAGAGTAACTGCTGTACTCACTGCAGGTATAATAAATACAGAAAGAGCAGAAACTCGTTCCAAAACATTTCAGCGCTTACTGCTGCTGGGACACCAGTGATATCTTATTATCCTTTTCAGATGGAAGTCTGCAAACTGCAGCTGAAAGCAGCCTGTTGCACTGGTGGTGGAGCGTGCCTTCACCACCAGAAAATATCCCGTAGAAAGTCCCGTAGAAGAAATATGGCGCACATCGGCGATCGGTGTCTGTTAAGCAATAGCTAGGCTTGTTAGAAAGATTGCCTGAAATGGAGCAGTAAAAGTAGGCTGGCCTCTTCCGCTGTCGGTGTTTGTTAAACAGCCACAGCTAGGGTAACTAGAAAGATTGACTGAGTAGGAGCACCAGGATTAGGCTGCCATCTTCCTGCCCATCCAAGTAACCAATCCTACAATCCTGGGAATGTCTACACGTATTAAAACTTCACTCTTTCTATGAAAGAAATGGAAGACTGTGAATATGCTAATGAATAAAAATTGTACTCTACTAGGACAAAAATGATAGAAATGGACAAGCCCCTATAAGGACTGTCACCGTGTTAATGGCAGGTCAGGCACAACTGCTTCTTGCAGTTGCCAAACAAATCTTTGAGTGGAATCGGCTTGGTTCTTTAACCTGTGCAAGCCTTGCATCCTAAAAATGTGCTCTGGATCTCACATTCTCCTAGGGGACAGCCTTTAAGCCAATATCATATTGGCCTCACTAAAGCAGTTCAAGAGAATTAGTTCAGAGCACAGATAGCCCGGACCCTGTCATGTAGTTCTAGGTGGGTGCATGCTCCATGCCTCAACACCCTAAGGAGAGTTTCTCTTCAAAGCCTGATTTCCTTTCCTTCAAGAAGCGCAAACACTTTAAGGAAATAACTGTCATCAGCCCTACTCCTCCACTTCCCTCCTGACCTGCGTACCCCCAAATAAAGACACATAAGATGTCTGACTGTGAAATCGAGGTGAGGGGTGAGGTGAGGTGGTCTTCTGCCTCTCGTGGAGCTTTTTAACATTAAAGTGAGGGGGTGAAAAGACAGTATCTGAGGTCTCCGTTCTACCTGCATTGCTATTTTTGGAGCAGAATATCATGGTTTCTAACGTTCTATCAGGCCCCATTTCCTCACAGTCTCACATGATTTCTACATCTGACCCTCTGCTGTAACTTCCTGCTTTCTTCTCCTATGCCCTTTTACTCTTGTGCTCACCTTACTGCTGATCAAATGTCTAAGGCTATCTACTTACAAAATATTATCTCTCTGTTATGTGAGAAGCTAGCATTTTGGAGAAGTCCGCTATGTAGCGTCTATCCCAGCTAACCCACTAAGGACTATGCCACACATGGAGCTTAGTATTACACGTCTTTATTCGTCTGCGTGTAACGCAAACTCAACATTCAGTTTTCAGTGCATCTCACTACATGTCACCCTCTGTTAAATAAAAACCTTCAATTTGTTTTACAAATCAGCATACATACACATACATTTATATCTTTTCCATTGGTCTCTTTGACGCATTAATCATATGACCTGCGGCATCCCGGTGGAGTGGAGCCAAGACCAGGGCTACTGCATGGCGGGCGTGAGGTTTAGTTGATTTAGGGCACAAGTTATAGTTTCTTGAGATAACTATACTGGTGAATTTCAGTGGTTTGCTTATTTAAAGTGGTATGTTTTAACTGACATTTTCACCCAACTTTAACGTCCCTTTAACCTTTGTTTTTTCAGTGAACATATATAGATATATATATAGAGGTGATCAAGGCCGCTGGGACGGCCGAAACGCGCCCTGACATCGATGGGGAAAATGAATAAGTAAAATTGTTTGGCACTTCAAGTGGTCTGCGCCCGTGATTCCCTACCAGGGAGTTTCAATTGCGAGTTGTCCAGAATATATATATATATATATATGTATATATAGGAAATGCATTCATAGACTATAGAGTTTGATGCATTGTTCAAGAATAATGGTTGAGGTGAAGTCTCAATATAGAGAGGCATTATTGGATTATTGGGAGTTGGTACTAGTGTATATGCATTACCTGGATGATTATTGGGGTTCCTTCATTTTTTTGTTACATTCGCATCTCCTGACATTGTGCCACAATTTTTACCATCCTGTCTCACAAGGCCAAACACCTAGCTTTATGTAGTACCATCTGTGTGATCTTGATCGAGTCATGTTCTATTTTAGTGTTCGGGTGGAATTCACCTTAGCATGGTTTCACTAATCTGCTTACGCACATGTCTTCTCGTACGAAATCATGATTACATCTATGCTACGACATCCTTTATTCCACCACCGATAGAGCGACTCCTTCATCTGATACTCTGTCAGACATCCTGAACCATTTCTCTCAGCTATATCTACTGCCACCCTTGATGGGGAGGCACCTCAGGAAAAGAAAGCACAAGCAGCCCACCCAGATGCTATAAATGGTTCTGTAGAGTTCCTACTTTTGAGAGGAAGAGGCAGGGCCTTGAAAGATGTTACAGTGAGTTGAATCACAACCTACATCCACTGCTTTCACTCCACTAGTTAACAGTTAAACAAATGGTCTGTTTAAAAAGTAATGCCCTGCTCTATAAGGCCCTAAAGAGGAAACCTCTTGAGTATGTTTCCTGATTCTTTAACAATACAGCCAGCGATTCATTTTGTGTGAAAGAAAGTGCTGGAGATCGAAGTTTTTCCTTAGGAGCCCGCCAACAGAGCTGTCGAATGCTGTGTTGCCAAATACATAGGTTCATTCCACCTCATGCCTCTTTCTTCCACCACCCTACACTTCCTGGCTCTTTATCTCAGTCTAGTAGGTTCCTATTTGTTCTCCTTTCTTCCTTAATCGCTATTTTCATATCTTTCTGTTGCTCCTTCTTTCTCCCTTTTCTGGCTTTCTATCTGCTGCTCTGGGTCAAAGTCTGGCATTGACAAATAAGCACTGGTCTCTAAAACTGAGTGCCGGCGACCACCAACTACAACAAATGATACAAAGTGAGCCCTGCCAGACAACTAAGTTCATCCTCCCAGCACCATGTGTTGCTACTGCTGTCAAGATACAAACAGTTTGAGGTAAAGCTCGCTGCTCTTTCTGGGCTACGCCCATGGGAACTCTCTGCCTCTTCGATGTGAGGATGAGTTCAAGAAGTTCTGCAAACATCTGAAGACGCACCTTCCATATCAAATGTTCAAACTTGCATTTGCTTAAGAAGTCTGACTATTGTTCTCCTTTCTACACCGTCCATTTTCTATGAGCCCCTTTAAAAAGCGTGCTTTCTTTGCAACTCTGTCACACAGCTAGAAGGGGAGTTGTAATATTTACTTATATTAGTATACATTTCAGGAAACAACATGTTTTGTATTGTGAGTTTACATTTTTAGTTGGGTGTGATGACCCCGCCAGTAAAGTTGCTAAGCCTCTGTATGCCAGCTTCTGTTGGGGAATGCGCTCACTAATCCATATAATAATTATTTAATGTCACGGAGATGCATACCAAAAATTGGTTACTTGTGATCCATCCTGTCCCGCCCCGAAGCATTGAGTTGTGTTCCTGAGGCGGAAGCCGGGAGCGAGCCACATTTTTAAAATTGTATTGTCACAGAATAACTTGTGTATTTTAAAGCACTTACTTCTTTTGGGAAACTAGCTGTCAGAAGCAGCGGAGCCAGCGCTGACGCGGCACGTTAATTTCCAAACACTCCTTGGCGCCATCTCGCCACCAGCAGAGGCCACGCCCCTTTTTGAGGCCGCGCCCTCAAGGTCCTCAAACCTTGGAGTAGTATAAATCATGTGCATATTCCGGTCGCGCAGCAGGCGAGCGCAGCGGGCGCGACGTTTGCGCGCCGAAGGCGCACCTAAGGTAAGCCCATCCGTGACCGACCGGGGCCAGGGCCACCCCCCCTGATCAGCCATCATGCCAGACCATCACCTACCATTCGCATTTCCTGCGTCAATTAAACCAGACAGTTGGGTCACCCTGCTTACACACATGGGACCCCTCTATTCAACATTCCGCTTGTAATCAGTGTGGATTTCATTTTTCTTCCCATGGTGTAAAGAAATCCACATAATTTTCTATGCTTCTGCTTAACTGCCGCTCACTCCCCAAACACTCCACGGAAATCTCCCTATTGTTGGAGGAGATAAGCCCAGACGTCCTTTTCGCCACAGAGACATGGTTACAGGAACACTCTGAACCTGACTTGGTACAAGCACTTCCACCTGGTTATCAAATACTCCGCCTTGACCGCAAAAAAGGCATTGGCGGTGGTCTAGCACTAATTTACAAATCAGTCACCAGTATCCCCGTAAATTTCCCAGATTGCGAATGTCTTCCTTTTTTTCTAAAATTCAGCGCCACACATACCTTTTCGGGCATGCTCATATACCGTCCGCCAGGATCATAAGGGCAGTTTCTTTCTGATCTTGCCTCGATAGCTGCAAGCCTTGCAGTTAGCTCTGCCAATTTTACAATCTTGGGTGTTTAACATCCACCTGGATGACCCAAACGACTCTATAGCCAGAGAACTATCCTTGAGCTTAAATGCCCTCGAATTACATCAACGTGTCATTGGGTCCACCCACTTAAAAGGACATCTTTTAGACCCCGTCTTCAGTAATTGCAAAAACCTTTACGCTGGAAACCCTTCCCCCCTTCCCTGGTCTGACCACTTCCTTATCCCGCTCACCTGGACCCTGCCCCATCACCTCCCCCCCCAAACCCCCGACGATACAACGATCACGCAATTGGTCTAAAATCCCTTTATCTGAGTGGCAGGATCTCCTACAAGGCACCAAACCCACTAACACATCTATCCCCATTCAAGACAATGAGAACTATAACAAATGGATCATCAGCTCCCTAGATCGAGTATTACCACTAAAGAATTCCCATCCTAAGCGCGGCAATCCTACAGCCCCGTGGTATACGACTGATCTACGAGAGGCCAAACGTGTCTGTAAACGACTTGAGAGGAAATGGCACCTTAGTTACCTCCCAGCAGACAAAACGAGCTATAGAACAGCAATTAAAAACTACAAAGCAGACATTCATCTAGCTCAGGCTAAATATTTTGAACATAAGATCGAGAAGGCAACGTCCAAACCTAAGGAGATCTATCGGATAGCCAAATCCCTCTTGCAACTTCTCGAGGCCCCAAAGTATCATAACAATACTCAGACCCATTGTGAGGAAATAGCTGAGTTTTTTCACCAGAAGATAGAAACCATCAACTCTTCTTTTCCCCACCCTGTCACTTTGCCCACAGATTCCGTCAACATAGGCTGCACGACAGTTCCTCCTTATGTTCTCAATAGCTTTCCTCCATTAGAACTTATTAACCTGGAAAAACTCATGGGACAGGTTAAATCTGGATCACCTATTGACCCAGCTCCTCCCAGTACTCTCACCCAGATAACCCATCAGATCTCCCCTACCATCCAAGACCTGCTCAACTCCTCCCTCCATACTGGTATTGTCCCACCTCTATGGAAAAGAGCAATGGTCAAAGCTTTATTAAAAAAACCCAGTCTCGATCAATCTAACCCCGCTAACTATCGACCTATCTCCCTCCTGCCATGGCTCAGTAAACTTCTCGAGAAGCATGTTAACTCCGTTCTCACTGACTTCCTGGAAGTCAATAACATACTAGACCTTTCCCAGACCGGCTTCAGGCCCCGTCACGGAACGGAGACTGCATTGATTGCAGTGACGGAGGAGGCAAGAAGGATCCTGGACGAGAGCGGGTCCGCGGCCATCGTCCTACTCGACCTAAGTGCCGCCTTCGACACTGTTAATCATAATATCCTACTCCATCGCCTTGACAAAATAGGAGTGTCAGGCACAGCACTCAATTGGATGAGGTCTTTTCTCACAGACAGATCCTTTCAAGTATTTGAGAAGGATTTCACCTCTGCAAGTAAACCCCTCAATTGTGGAGTGCCTCAGGGCTCCTCCCTGAGCCCTACCCTTTTTAATGTCTACCTACGCCCTCTAGCTGATGTCGTCCGCCCCTTCGGTGTGAAGATTGTCACTTATGCGGACGACACACAGCTAGTGGTAGCACTAGACCCTCCCCTCAACTCTCATCACAGTTTACACAAATGCCTGGAAGGATGTCTGGCTCCTGTTTAAAACTTAACGGGGACAAAACAGAGGTAATGCTCCTTGGAAATAACATCGCGAAATCCATTTACCCTATCTGGCCCATCTGTTTAGGAAGTCCCCCGCAACCCAAGGAGCAAATCAAGAGCCTAGGCATCTGGCTCGACCAAACTCTCACCTTTAACCATCAAGCTACCAAGCTCGCTGCCACATGTTTCGGGCTGATGAGACTACTTCGTAAGATTCTCCCTCTCCTTCCGTTCCATTCAAGACGGATTATGGTTCAAGGATAAATCCTCTCCCGCCTGGACTGTGGAAACGCCCTATATCTTGGGGCCCCACAATCTATACTTAACAAACTCCAGGTTATTCAAAATTGCGCGGCAAGAATTCTCCTGGATATTTCTCGCCGAACCTCAGTCAGAGCCGGATTGAGGGACCTCCACTGACTCCCGGTGAGATCCAGAATCGAATTTAAGAGCAAGTGCATTGCACACCGCTCCTACTGGGAAACAGGCCCTTCCATCAATTCCCCCCTGGTGAAAGCCTATCAGCCTTCCCGCCCCCTCAGATCCGCGACCTCCCACCTCGCCTCAGTACCACGCATTAGGAAAGCCAGGTGTGGAGGCCGCTCGCTCTCTTACAACCTAGCCAAGATTTGGAATTCTCTTCCCCTCCCTATCAGATCAGAACCCAATCTATTCACCTTCCGTAAACTTCTTAAAACCTGGCTTTTCAGCAAAACCTCGGTTTAAATCTTCATTCAGCTTCACTCATTCCAGCCTCTCCGGCTCAACCCAATCTCTTTGCAGCGCTGGGACGCCCCTGGGTAGCCAACGCGCTATACAAATCCTCATTCCATTCCATTCCATTCCATATTTACATATATATCCTACGTTAACCTTTGTGTATGCTTTGGCAGACTGGCTAGTGATACCCGACTAGGTAGCAGGTGCTAACAAAGAGTGCCAAAATTCATTCATTCACATGTAACATATCTTTGATCTTTAAAGAAACTATGCATGTTTATTTTAATAACAACAAAAGACCACAGTGTTCATAGTTACCTTGAAAGACATCTTGGTACCTCCGTTTCAAGAAAGTTATAAAAACTTAACTTTTCAAACAGTCTTTCAATAAATGTCTCCATCTACGTGGAAGGGACGGAAGAATGTCAGATTCCTTTTACATTCCCAGAAAGTCTCACTGACATGTTTCTCTGTTCAGTGCGCTGAAGTGGCCACCATAACATGTAGCATGTTATAAACTTCTAAATAATGAAATCAATAAAGAATGCACATGCATAAGAAAATAAACCGGACACAGAGTGGAGCAGTAATGTGTCCTGTAATAAAACACGGTTTGCTGCATACCTACACGTTTCAGGAAGCTGTTCTAAAATCTATATGGCAGCATATGTATGCACCCGCGAGATGGTTGCTCCTTTAGATGTTCATGTATCTTCTTTGGCTCTGACATATGTCAGGGATGCTGTGCTTACCTACTTCACAAAGCAACAATTCAGCCCTTTTAAGTGGAGCAGAAGGGAATAGGGGAGAAGCACTGGGTTTCTTTCTGTCCAAGATTTCTTTGCAGCACTTGGAGGAGACCATCTTTGCATGTGACAGGTAAGCACAATCAGCTTGGAATTCTGCTTTTCTAAGCCCTAGATTTATAGAAATTGTCCCTTGCACAGAGTTTCTATTCTTTGAAATAACATAAGAAAACCAATGTCTTCTCAAATAAGTTGTGAATTTACATTAAAAATGTGCAAAACATTAAATCTTATAAAAAAGTAGATTTTGTAAACTTCTAAAGCGTGTGTAAGTTACAAATGAAAATGAAATGAAATGAAAATACTTTTCAATTTGTTTTCATAGATCATTTGTAAAGGTCTCTGACTGCATTCCTATGCTTTTTAGTGTAGTACCAAAATAAGTTAATGTGCTTGCGCCTGTGAAGTGCTGGTCAGTCACCTGTTAAACGACCTGATCTCACTGTAGAGATGCAGATTGGCTGCATCCTATTGCTGCACTGGGATTTGCTGGATCACATTTCTGCAATGGAGGAAGAATTGGTAAATATGTCTGTCACCTGTTGAAGAGTCAGACACAGGCAGAGCCCCCGGGGGCCCGGGAGATGGAAGGCTGCTTTCAGGTGGGACTGGCTTGAAGGACCCTCAGACAACACATCCATGAAAGCAGAGACCGGGGCAGAGGGGCCTTCTGTCCACCAAGACTCAGGTCACTAGCCAAGATTCCTCACTCATCCCAGCCAACGTAGAGTAACTGGAGAGCAACTGAGCGGAAAATCTAGAATAACAAGCTGCCCATGAACCGGTGCGGTTTCCTCAGCAATGTGTGCGTAGACATGCACCATAAAAGCAGTTTTACTCTGCAAGGAAAGGTGGCAAGCCCTGCCTGGGACCTCTGTCTGGCATGAGTGGAAGGTGCACGTGGCATTGGGAAAGAATGAGCAGCCCCACCTCCACTCTTACCCAAGCAGCACCAACACGGTGATGCCTAGGAGGCCGCCATCACAGCCTTAGGGCCACTGGATCTATAAGTGAGCGGACGAGAAGGGTGCCTGGGAATGGCGCTTTACAGATTGGGGCAGAGCGGACATTGCCGCAATAATTGTTTTACATGCTGAGCTAATTTTCAAAGTTGAACTGCAAGTGTGCGTCATACATTATGAAGCATTATGAAAACTGGCATGACGAGTGCTTTACAGATGGGGACAAATGGCATGGCAATCCTGGCTGCCAAGCTCTGCCAAGGCAGGAGCTAGGCTGGCAATGGTGCTCTAGGCACCTGAAATTCAACTGTGCTTTATAGTGGGAGACAAGATGGAAACTAACATTGCAACGGTGCATACAAATGTGTGTTGTACACACACACACAACATGGAAATTGGTGTGAGAACAGGATGCTTTACATGATGATGCGCTGTAGAATGAGGGCAAAGTCTTCTTTAAATATGGGAGCAACACAAAGACTGGCGTCCGCGTAGCCTGTAACCGGATCGATAGCGCTGCTGTCTCAGACCTGAGTCCAGGACCTGTAAGACGTGTAACTATAACCCTTGGCACATGTGAGCAGCCCCAGGCTGGTATGAGTTGCATTAATGGTAGGCTGGTATATAGAGCACAATATCAGTAGCACCCTGGCATACTTTAGTAGAGTCATACCATCATTGGCAGGCACATGACATTATTTAGCAGCACTCAGGTATATATTGGAACGACTGCGGCTCATAATTGCAGAAAACGGGTTTATAATAGCATCATTTCATAAATTTTTCTGGAACAGGAAGGCTGGTGGCTTTTATATCTCTCCACGCAGTATTTAAAGCCGAGCATTTTTTCTGCTGATGGGCACCCTGGACCCGATACCACTGGCCTCCTGCTCTGCGTCCGGTATTTCTATATCTCTTGAAACACATTGCAGCAGTGTAAGCCCTCGCGCATCCGCAGCAGCAGAGAGATAGTGCCCCTGAATGCTGCCCTGGGCCTAGAGTATTTTAGCAGTTTATGAGTCTCTTGATGACTACCTACAACAAGCATTGGCATAGCCAATAGGTCTCGCTTTTGGGACCTTATAAGTGTTTAGCCATGCAACAGTTGCGTAACTAAATACTTATAAGGTCCCAAAAGCGAGACCTATTGGCTATGCCAATGCTTGTTTATAGAGGCACTACAGTTGAAGATTCTAAGGGTGGAAGAGCACTGCTCCGTTAGCAAGCATAGGCACTACAGCGCTTCCAGCTTCAAAAGTAACTGCAGACACAAAAGAACATGGAAGGGGGGGGGGGTCGGTGAGTGCTAAAGCAACACAGGGAAGGCTGGCATATAGTGAGCACTTTCGTGGCCGCTTTGATGTTCTTAGTGGCCAGGCGGCTCACTGAGAACATCAAAGCGGCAGCAAAAGTGATCAGCAGGCTGCCAAATGGTGCGCGCGCCCGGCGCACATGCACTGTAGTTGGCGGCCTGAAAAGCACTCGTTTGCACTTCCAAATCCCGCTTTCTATAGCTCTCGCCAGAGCAGCGCTAAAGCGCTGGCTCAGACAAGACCTAAAAAACGAATGGCTGTTTTAACTGTTGTATTTGAGCAATGCCGCTATAATATTCATAGTGTAGTGAGGGGAAACCTCACCCCTCTTCCCTCATCCTTCAACAGCCGCTAGTAAGATTTATGGTCGCTTACACAGGGCAATATGGAACGGTTGTGAAAGCCTTTCTTTTTATGGTTTGCTTCAGTTCTCAAGCGAGCCATGAAGGGTTCCGCTTCCCTTCATACTCTAGGCCCCTGGCCTGACATATTTCTCTCGAGGCACCACAGACCTGTGTTCCTGTATTTTGCCAAAGAGCCTGGATGCCGTCTCCTTGAGTTTTTGACGCCTGCCTGCTTTGATCCGGGGAGTGGGCCCCGTGAAGAGTGCGCCCCAATGCTGTGCCCTAGTGCTGAGGCGTCACAGGAAAACTGGGAGCATTTAATGACAGAAACAAGGAAGATTTTTAGAGTCTGTAACCATTGTTTTAGCTGATCTTTGTTTGTTCATCGGTTATTTTCACGGTAACATTATGTTTACAGCAAGAAGTGAATGAGTTCAGCAGTGAGGGAGTACAATCTGAGTCAGAATGAGTATCCAAATGAAAACGTGTAGGAAGTAATCAACAAGCAGAAGAAATGAACAAGCATTGGCATAGCCAATAGGTCTCGCCTTTGCGACCTTATACGTGTTTAGCCATGCAACAGTTGCATAACTAAACACTTATAAGGTCCCAAAAGCGAGACCTATTGGCTATGCCAATGCTTGTTTTAACTGCTGCAATCTATTGAAGCCTCACGCAGAACATCAAAGCGGCCGTGGGGCCGCGAAAGTGATCGCGATCGCAATCAAACATCAAAGCGGCCGTGAAAGTAATCGCGGTAAAGCGCGACGCGCGCGCCCGCGCACATGCACTGTAGCTCTAGGCTGGCCTGGTAGAACTTTTTGGAGCATGCGCTGGGTCAGGCGAGACCTAAAAAAGGACTGAATTGACAAAAAAAGAAGTTTATCTAGAGTAAACCCAACCAGGGCAAGGCAGGAACAGTGGCAGATAAGTCTTTCAAATGCATGCTTTGAACAAAATCCATCACAGTGACAGTTTCCACACTTGTACACTGAGAGTGATGAGAGGGAAGCTTGCTTCTGTTGGCAGGGGCGTAACACAGGCCCCCACAGCCCCCGCGGTGCGGTGGGGCCCCCACGTCTAGGGGGCCCCCTCAGCACAATGAAGACTTGACTCTGGGACCAAATAAATAGAACTCGCACGGTTCGCCTCGGAAGAGTTTTCGAGGCAGAGGAGCATTTTAATCATGATAATGACCGGCAGCCCATGCACCGCAAATACTGGCTCTGTGCACAATCTGCAGGCCATTTTTAAAACAGGCCCTCCGCCTCAGAGACAGAGGCTGGTCTCATAGTTCCGCACTCACGTTCACATTTAGTGCGCCGCCAGCGCGCCATGAACCATTGCTCTGCAGGGTGGGGGCAGTGTGGGTCATGTGCGCACTGCGCAGAGTAAACTGCGCACGTCAGAAAGAGCCATCTGCGCCTGCTCCCGTGGACACTACCGAAGCAGGCCTCTCGACATCTTGCCAGCCGCTCCCAGGTATGTATTTCATGATAACAGTTTCAGGAGGCAGACTGTAGATACGCTTGCCGCGTGGCGAACTCAGCTGTAATTATCCGGCCTGATTGGGAAGTCAATGAGTGCGCCCTTGACGTGTGATCACTGAATAATCACAGGTGCAGAGGTGGTTGAACTCCCTTTACATAACACCTCCCATCCTAGACACTGCAGCTTCTTAAGGTTTTTTGTTTTTTTCCTTTTCTGTATTCAATTTTTCCTTTTCATTAAGGTTCCGCTCGCCTCACACTTGTTTGCTGATCCTTATCACATTTACTTGCTTCGTGCTCTGTGAAACTTTTTTCAAGTATTTAATTTCGCCTTTCCGAGCAGTTTTCTATTGTGCCACAACAAACATGAGAGAAGGTTTATACTTTCTGTCCTGCTGCGCGTCGATACTGTCCTACAATCATGATCTAAATATAGTGCTGCATTTTAATCTAATCATAGCTGCCAAGGTTTCAGATTGCTATGTGTAACATTTTCATAATTTCATTGGAATTATGAGTGATATTTCAACGACTATGAGTGACACTTTATAGCGAGCAAAATCAAGCAATGAAGACGGGGGAAAACAGTCTCTCTCCACCCATCACCCTCTGTCTCTTGTATTACTCCTTTCTCTCCACTCATTTCACCCTTTCCCTTTCCTCCGCACTTTCTCCGGTTGCACCATTTTACTCTTATCTATCTCTCTCCTCCACTCTCCCAAGTCTTGAGGACTCCTGTTCATATTTAGAGCTATTGAAACTTTTTGTCTGAAAGACTCTTATTTAATGTTTACTTCCTACATTACTCTTTATCCTGTGTAACACCTTGTTACAGTTCTAACTTATTAACCTACATGATGTTGCATTTTGGGACTATTGATACTACTGTCTAAAACAAAGTATGAAAAGACGATGGTCACTTTAAAGCTACAAAAACTGAAGTAGCTCAGCTGGTTTGTGCGAGAGGCTGACTGAGCTCTTTCCCGTAAGGTGCATCTGCGGCAAAACATGTCTCACATGAGCACACCGAGGCCTGTTCTATCTACATCTTTGGAAAGAAAGGTTTATAGTGCAGCTGATCTAATGTTTTGCAGTGAGAGACCCGTGTAGAGAATCGTGTTCTATTACACAATTTGACACAATATGTATTTTTGAAAAATGCCGGAATATAGAGCTACACTCGTTAGTGCTTCATTCATAATGCATGTGCAAAAACAACAGTTGATGGACAGAATGCAGAACGATGTCATACATTCACCCCAGTACATAGATCTGGGCCTAAATCCATCGTTTTTTTGCTCACCATGCCATTCCAGTTTGAACCCAGCCATATGCAAATCAGTCTTGACCCTGTGCCTCATGGGAACAGTCCAGACCGAACTGCCAAGCCAGGTCCTCCCTGGACTGGAAACAAGCATCTTAGGACCGGTTTCGGGGATTCACCCCTCTTCAGCCAGGATAGCTTGATTCCAGTGGCATGGAGAGCACGGGACCCACGTCTGGGCATACCCTTCCCACTCGGGGTGACAAATGCAAAAGAACAATTGATGGACAGAATGCAGAACAATGTCATACATTCACCCCAGTACAGAGATCTGGGCCTAAATCCATCGTATTTTTGCTCCCCATGCCATTCCAGTTTGAACCCATTCATAATGCAAGCATCATGTCAGTCCGGCATGCATCTCCGCGTGGCACCTTGCGCTCACTGAAAGCAACCCCCTATTTACATGTTGAATAGAAAACAATTTGAACCTTTAACTAACCCTACACAGAAAGATTGTCCTTTAAGACCTATCAACTGCCTTGGTAAATGTTGGCTCGAAATCCAGGCTTGATCTAGGTGTTGCCAAAGGCAAAGATGGACAGTGCTATGGAAATTTCCAGATGTTTATTGCGCGCTGTTGTTTTCCTTAGTGGCTGGGTAATCGTCCATTCATCGGGGTCATTTTGGCTGCACTGTGAACAGCATGAAATGGTCAGGTAACCTTTGCTTGGAAAAAAATGTAAGCGTCTTCCAATAGGTTGGATTATATGAGGCGTACTAAAGGTCCTTTAAGATTTGATGCATACAAATTCTGAATATCGAGAGAGTGTATTCTTTAGGGAATGCTTGACCGTGCAGTGTTTCTTTTTTGTGCTCAGTTGTAGCTTTCAGTTTCATTTTACTTTATTTTTGTATGTACTGACTCTTTTTATTTAAGTTAAATTAGTTAATGTGCATTGAAAGTATGTTTGGGACACTCATGCCATTGATTTTTCTCATTTCTGAGTGCATTAATATTGATTTTACAAAACATACAAAAAAGGAATGAGTAGGGTAATAGTGTCAGCCAAAAGAGGACATTTGATGCACAACAGGTTTAAGGGTTAGATTGTAGAAGGGTGCTGTTTTTAACTTGCAAAGATTTACATAGTGCCCAATTATTTCCATTTGCGAAGCTTGCAAAGTTTCCCATTGCAAACCCACAAAGTTTGTCTCTGCATAGTGTGATAATTTCTACTGCATAACAATATATTTTTTCACTTTCAACAAGGCTAGCCAGGATGAAAAATGTGTCTGCGAGTTTACCTTTTGCAGAGTTTTTCTATGTGTAATGACATTGCAAAGGGAAAGATACAGGCCACAATCTCCAAAGGTTTTTGCTATGACTTAATTTTGTAGTACTCCTGGCTAATGCTTGAATTCTGTGGCGAAGGCAGGAGTAAGTTAGGAACAGTCTTCCTTAATTCTACAATTCATAAGTAAGATAGGAGTTCTATATGTGTAAGTCTCACCTACTCACAGCAAATCGTTTGTGAATTGGCTCATGGAGCTCAACTCACATATGGCGTGATTCACAAAAGGTTTGCTATGGGTAGGTATGATGTATCCTTGCAGTACTCCAGGCTTACTTCCAAGTTTCATTAATAAACCAGGAAAACTCTTGGCTTACTTCTGGAATTCAGTCCCAAGAATACACCCCATTCTCTGGTGCCCTCTTACACCATCAGAACCCATTGCCTCTAATACCACCTAAAGCCCTGCCCACCCTACAAAGGCTGACCTGGTCCTGCACTCATTTTTCACCTCCTAATAGCTGATGGTGAATCGAAGCAGATTTGTCCACAGAAGGGAGGCTCCAGATGCCGTTTTGGTCCAGGTAATTCCCAGTTCACGTGTTAATTCACATTCTAGAGGCCAACACTCAGAACAGCAGGACTCAGGTCTGGATATACTGTCTGGAATCGCTCTTTCTGGCTGGATAGTATCCTGACATCTCAATCCAGACCACCTGTGAGGGAGCTTAATGTTTCCTTTCATTTAAACTCGTTAATTTTCTCTGCACCAGTTTTGGGGACACCTTGAACTGGCCTACCCTGAGTGCCTACCCGACGACCCATGACTGCTGCATATTCTGCTTTTATAACCATAGTGAGAAATACCACTTTAGCTTTCAGAAGACATTGCTAAATATTTTAATCTTGAAGAGAAATATTAGTGCTTTCCTACTGTGGCTCTTTTTTTAGCAGGAACTCAAAATAGACAAAGTAAGAGGGGATGAAGTGTTACCTCAATTTATGGTACCATGCCTCCCTTCAGGCTTGAAGAGAAGAGTAACAAGCTATTTGCCTACCCTAAATGGTTTCAGAGAGGTTTTCAAAGCCTACAATCATGATTTTGATCCTGGCTTGAAATGCCTTCATAATTGCATACAAATGACTTTTGCCCCCTTAAAGAATCTATCTATCTATCTATCTATCTATCTATCTATCTATCTATCTATCTATCTATCTATCTATCTATCTATCTATCTATCTATCTATCTATCTATCTATCTATCTATCTATCTATCTATCTATTCCTCTGCATGTCTAAAGATGTGTACTCCTGCCCTGATGGCTCTACTGTACTGTTGTCTGGATCCCTAATGCTGATTTTTTTCTCATAGGTGAGCACAGATCATGTGGGTACGCCATGACACAGGTCTGTCTCACGGTATGCGGTCTTGTTGGACCAGGAGGGGCACCCAAAGTGCTATCCTAATAGTGGTGGAAGGCTACAGCCTTCGCCAGGTGTTAAGCAGCACAACCGCGGTGGTGGCAGCATACTGTGTAGTGATCAGTAGTAGTGAACAGATAGTTTTTACCCTGTCACTGGAGTGAGCCCAACAGGCTCACTCACTTTAAAGTTCCACTGCTATGTGCTGACTCACCCTTGGCCTACTTCAGGTAGATGTTCAGTGCTGCGCAGTAGCAGTGACTCTCGCTAGATGTGTGTGTGCCATGGAAGGGTACAGTACAGGGATTTTTATATGCTGCTGCCTGCTGTACTTATTATTGTTTTAACAGTGACTTTGAAATATCTGCACCTTCATGCACAAACCAAAGGGGCATTGGTTGACTAAACTGGTTAGAGTTTTGTTTGCTGCTGCCTGCTGTACTTGTTATTGTTTAAAAAGTCATTATGAAATATTTGCGCCTTCATTCACAAACCAAAGGGCCATAGTCTGATTAAACTGGTTAGATTTGATTTGTGTATGCTGCTGTGCTTGTTATTGTTTGATCAGTCACTTTGAAATATTTGCGGCTTCATACACAAACCAAAGGGAGGATTGTTTGACCAACCTGGCTTCATTTCTGCACACTGCTGGATTTGTTTACATCACGTACTTTGAAAGTGTTTTCACCGTGATGCAAGAAGAAAGGGGGATTGCTTTACAAAATATGCTTGAGTTTTGTATATTGCTGGATTGCTGATTCTTTTAATATGCACTTTGAAAGTATTTGCACTTTTCCCTTTGCTTCACCAGCTACAGTTAGTATAGATTCTGTCATTAGGTACCTGCTAATATGGTTTGTTTTTATCCTACATGATGCTTTATTGATGGCGTTGTTTGCACTTGTCTATCAATGTGCACTTGAAATTGTGCAATTAGCTTTGTTTACAATACAGAAATGATAAATACAGACACACATCTGCATCAATGTTCTGAAGCATCCAAGCAGTTTTCATCCTCAGCCTTGTGTGCCAGCCTGTTTATGCCCTGCTTACTACTAAAGCCCTGATGGTAGCTATTGAAATTGCAGCCTCAGTTCACTTTAAATACTATAGAGTGGTTAATATCATACAAAATCCCAGACAGACGCAAGTGTGTGGCATGCAGATAATTCACACCAGTTTATTTTGGGAGACATCCATTACCACGCGGGCATTGCATCGCAATGCCTTTACATCACGGGTATTACAACGCAATGTGTTACAACGACTTGCGCTGGATGGCGCTCTAACCTAAGGAATAGTATGATTTACGATTCCATCACCTTCCCTACTGTACGTAGACTGGTGTTGGAATAGTAAATCATACTATTCCTAAGTCCAGCGCCCTCCAGCACAAGTCGTTGTAACAACTGCCGTTGTAAAAACTGCGATGTAACATACCGCAATCATTTTGATCGCGTTGTAACATCACATATTCATTTATTTCTCTTGGAGCTGGCAGGATACTGGGTTATATCCTGTGTAGCGCTCATGTATTTTGTCAGTCGAGTCTGTTAAATGGCAGATTTGGGTTTGTCTTTCAGAGTTTCAAGCCATTTACCATCAATGTCAATTCTAATTCAGACCCTATGTAGTTGTTCTTCAGCGATAGGCAGTTCCTCAAACAATAGGATCACTCCTTGGTATTGCTCTGATTCCTGTCTCAGGTAAATAATCTGCTCTTGACAATAATGTTGCAAATGGCGTAGCTTATATGTTAAAAGTGTTTCTTACTTTCTTATTCGAACTTTGAGTATGTGAATATAGAGGCATTTAATTAAAGGTTTCAATTCAAAATGTACCAGATTTTTGGGCGGTGGGGCTAAGTGGTGGGCGGTGGGTGGGGGGCCCCCTCCATGTACTTTGCAGGGGGCCCCCTCAGGTTTCGTTACGCCACTGTCTGTTGGTGTGTGTGGAACTGAACATTCTATTCATTTTTTGTTAAAAATAATTAGGTTACTGTGTGTAAACTAATTGACGATGACTTTCTAATTTGGCAGAACAGAAGGCAAGTGTGCAGCCAGTGAAGCCTACTTTTCGCACAGTAAGTAATCTGTATTTCACTTAATGTTCAGTTTGTTCCTCTTGTGCAAATGAATAATGGTTGGAGTTTTTGATGTGTTGCTATTGCATGAAGGTTTCTCTAATTATTTAAAGATGTCGGCACACCTCCAACAGAAGCCAATTCTCAACAGCCATCCCCATCTGAACAACACTAACTATTTCCAGGTTTATGTGTTGGACAACTGCTTTTTCACTATGAGCCAAAATCGAGACTCCACTCCCTCTCCGAGTGAAGGTTCCCCCTATTCTCCCATTTAGGAAACAGCACGGCCCGTGCAGGTAAGACGGTGGGGCCGTGTGGCGGGGGATTTCGACTGACTTTTCCCTCGTCATCATCTGTCAAATCCACCCACCACATCCTCCCTCCCCACCCCCACCCGGGCCCACTGCTCTTTCCTGCACGGGCCGCAGCAGCTAGAAAACCCATAATGCATGGCCTGTGTTAAAAAATATTTGGTCTGCTATTGCCACTAAAACCCACCGCCTCATTATTAAATTGGGCCTAGAAATTATTCAGCGGGAAGTAAGATCTCCCAGATTAACAAAGGCATTACTGCCGCGCCTGTCACCTGTTGCCTGCAAGACTCTGAGGGTAGAGGAGCCCGGGACTACCTGTCCCATACCCTCTGCGGCCATCGCCGCCACCGTCATCCTGCCAGAGCCCGGAGGCGCTTAAAGAGGAGAGCGGGCTCCCGCAGCGCGGGAAGCCCGTCTTACTCCGCGCCTGTCACCTATTGCCTGCAAGACTCTGGGGGTAGAGGAGCCTGGGACTACCTGTCCCATCCCCCCTGCGGCCATTGCCGCCACCGTCATCCTGCCAGCGCCCAGAGGCACTTAAAGAGGAGAGCGGGCTCCCGCAGCGCGGGATGCACGTTGGCGCGCCCGGGCCGCGACCGGGCTAAGGGCGGGTCTGTCTGCGCCCGTCAGCGGCAGGAAGAGGCGGGGCGGGGCCAGGTCTCTAGGACCCTGGACTTTGGATATCTACCTGTTTACTTCTTCGGCCTCCTCCTGTATTAGTTAGCACGTCTTTCATATACACTTATTTTAAGTGCTATGCCGGCAAATCTGAAAACGCAGGGGGGGAAGGTGGCCACACCAAGATCCATGCCTTACTCCACACTTGACTGCTTTCTATTGCGAGCGCCAAAGGCTATTGATAAGGAGATTGAGGTTGCCGAAAGGCGGTTATCAGTGGGAGGAGGCCCGGTTGGTCTGGTTACCGACCCAGACTCGATGGATGCCCCGGTCGTTCAAATGAGTGAGCTTAGCCAAACCAATTCCCCAGCCATGAGTAACTTTGTGGCTCCATCTCCATTTCCCGCTAAGCAGCCCTGCACAAAACCTCTAACATTGCCAGTACAAGATACGGCTGGAAAAAGGAAGAAAAAAGGAAAACATACGGGGCCCACAAGGTGCACACCGACTAGGTCAAAGAGACAGTCTCAGGTTACTTGCCCAGAAGCTCCGGCATCACCCTTACAAGGACCAGCTACCCCGAATGGCACTAACTTGTCATCACCAACTCAGCCAGTAGCTATTCCTCAGCAAATTACTGTGGCGTTAATATCCCTGATAGAAGAGATGATTTCTAGAAATGTATCACCAATTTTAGCTAGATTAGATAAATTGGAGTCTACTGTGACACTTATGCATACTACGGTTAGGGATTTTAACTTCAGGGGCAAAACTGAATTCACTGGATGGAGGTTCCGCTCAAAGGGGGACTCTAAACCAAACTGTGGGGTCATTAGCCAGACGCAACACTCAACCACCCTGTCCTGTGGATAATGCAGTCCCTAGAAAACCAGCTAACGCAGTAGAACAGAAGTACCTAGGGTCTGCTAGCACTAGCCAAGTGGCAAATATACGCATACTCTCAAGTAAAATCAAGCCTGGTCCATCATCCACAGTTATTACTGGGAACGATGTATGCACAAACCAATTAACATCCCCATTACTGTCCCACAAAAATGGTCCAATTATTCGTGACAATAGAGTGCCCTACATCCCCCACCAATGTGCTGTACCTATGTAGCCATTCTCACCAATGTTCCCACACTGCAGGAAAATCTAATTGAATCACAGTCTCAATTAAAGAATAAAACCTGCTATTAGCTTCAACAGAATACAAATTTTCTTAACTCAGACTACCAAGATATTTTATTTTTGAGACGAGTCAGGTGGTGGGCCCGCTACGCAAGTCATTTCCTAGAGACTGCATTGTAATAAACTGCAGATCCCCAATTATTGCTAGTCGGCTGCTGGGACGGGGGTCTTACTTAAATAACCAGAGGCTGGACAAAGTGATCGCCGTTTTGCCACATAGCTTCTTTTATAGGCACTTTGAAAATAGTGAGAGGAACACCCTGGTCAATGATACGGCCAATGTAACAACTCCCATACACCAGGAGCCCCCCCTTTGGAAACTAGAAACCGGTATCATCCCCTGAGTACTCTAGATCCTCAAGATTGACTATCTAGAGCACCCTCATTCCCTGCAGAGGCTATGTCTGCTATGCAGTCCGTTGCCATTTCCTTGCCATGCACCAACAGTGATCCTGGTTTAAGTGAACCTGCAACAAATAGTATTCATCTCCATTCCCAACAAGTACATGGGGGGGGGTCATCAAAACCATTGGGCTCACACAGGAATCCTTAGTCAATTCCCAGGATTTGAAAATCTTATCCTGGAATGTAGCCGGTATAAAGACCAAGATAATTGACCCTGATTGGTGTAAGTTAATGGATGGGTATCAATTTTGTCTTTTGCAGGAAACATGGGCAGTTGGACGTGTCCATAGGGTAGGCTTTACCACATATAGTATTGAAGCTAAACAGTCGGCAGCTGGTCGTCCAGCAGGTGGCCTTATAATCTGGGTCAAAAACTCGCTGGCATGTAAAATCAAGGTTTTAAATCTTGACTCAGATTAAATACTTGGGCTAGAACTAACACTGGGCAAGGAGAATGTGCAAGTTAGACTTTTAACACCTATAACCGGACGATTAGCCCCCATAGACCTTCAGGGACAATAGCAACTCTGACTAATTATCTTGACTCTGCCCCGGGGAGTCATCGACTGATAATCGCCAGAGACTTTAATACAAATTTTGAACCGGTTGATTACATACAGGATCTTATTTCAGATGAGAACATGGCCGGGGGGATTGCTAAACTTCAGATACCACCTATCAAGAAATGCACTAGAGTGGGACAACAAGTTTTGTCACTCACTATTGCATATGGGGTCAGAGCCTGTAATGGCCGGACACACTCCGATAAAGGAGCGTGTCATACATTTAAGCGGGGGGCCTCTAAGACTCGGATCGACTATATTCTTGTCGATCTCGATCTTTGGTCTAGTGTTAAAGGCATGTCTATTTTAATCTGGGAAGACAGCGATCATAACGCTCTGTCTCTCACGTTGACTGGTCTAGCATCATTGTATGGTCTCCTCAGGAGTGAGAGTATTCCGGTCATTACTACAAACAACAATAGAAGAGTTAAGTGGCCCCTTGTTCTAGCTGATCCAACTGCACTCCCCAAAATATACACAGAGGTGGAGCAGACACTAATAGACCCGAGTACCCCTATCACAGGGCCAGAAGTTGTCATGACCACTTTTTTAAAATTAATCTCAAATATAAGACCTCTTTTTTACAAACATTGTACTAGACCAAAGCGGAAAACAGCCCCTTGGTTTATTGAAGCCTGTAAAAAAGCCAGGGATGACTTATTTGACACAGTAAAATGGAAGTCTCCTATAGATGTAAAAAGCTGCAGAAAGTCATATAAATTGGCACAAAATAAGGCAAAAAGGGACTGGGAGTTCGAAAAGTGGAGCATGCTCTTAGATGCTGCGAAACTTAAGAACAGACAACTCTTTTGGCACCTTCTGTCGAAGGGGTCACCAAACCTAGAAACGGAAACAGATTTCCACCTCCATCCCCATGTGTGGGAGGAATATTTTGGGGATCTATTTGCAGGCCTGGGGATCCTTTACGACCCAGGCATTTATATGAACCCTCAGGATTTTGATATATCTGACGGAGATAATATAACAGTAGACAAAACCATCTTGGCCATAAATTCACTGCAGAGTGGGAAAGCCCCGGGCTTAGATAAGCTCCTGGGTGACCTGTTTAAAGCCGAACCCATTATATGGGGCCCCCTGCTCCAAAAAGTTTTTAATACCATCTTGCTTGGAGGACACATTTCGGAAAACTGGCGGGCGCCAAAATTATTCCTATCCATAAAAAGGGTGACAAAGGGTCACCTTGTAATTATAGGCCCATCAGCTTAATAGACGTTCCCCAAAAACCTTCTGCAAAATCATTTTGTCCAGAATCCACAACTGGATTGAGGAAAATAATGTTTTATCTGACTTACAGGCAGGATTTAGGGCCTCCCCAAGCACCACTGACCAAGTCTTCAGATTCCTTCTGTTAATATGGAAGGAAGTTACCATCAGAGGAGGTCATTTATATGTGGTGTTTGTGGACTTAAAAACGGCCTTTGACTCTATAGACCGGTCCCAAATTTGACTAGCGTTGAGCGAATTAGGACTATCACCTTATATACTTAGAATCCTGATTCGGCTACACCACGACACCTACGCTAAGGTTAGGTGGAATTTTGATGGCAGCCTGACCAATAACATACTGGTCCGCAAAGGTCTGCGCCAAGGTTGTGTCCTTGCCCCGACATTATTTACCCTCTATATTAATGGTCTAATTGGTGAACTCTGTAACTGTGGTGGTGAACCCCAGAAATTGGCAGGCAGTGTAGTGCCATGTCTGCTCTTTGCAGACGACACACTGCTTATTGCTAGAACACCTCAAGGAATCCAAAACCTCTTAAATAAATTTGCTAAAGTCTGTAAAGAAAAGGGCTTAGAAATAAACTGCTCCAAAACCAAATATATGTCCTTCAATCCCTATAAATCTAGCAAGGGCAAACCCGCGCTGGGCACGCAAGTTTTGGAGCAAGTAAAGTCCTTTGATTACCTGGGAGTTCGCATTAGCGATAGGCTGGCATGGAATCCACAGCTGGTAAAGAGCACTTTGACCCTCCGGCATGTAGGTTGTGCCTTAGTACGCAGGGCTAGGGCCTCCCCCTACCGGCCCATTTCACCTATCCTAGAACTGCATAGGGCAAGAGGTCTAGGAGCGGCTCTATATGGGGCCGAGCTATGAGGGTTGGAAAATCCCACGGATCTAACCCTTACTCCCTTACTGAAAATAAATATATTAGAGCCATCATGAACCTGCCAGTGAACACACCACTCCTGCCGCTAAGACTAGACCTTGGCCTAAAACCTATTGAACATTTTGCCATTCTCAGGGCTCTTTTATTTTGGTTAAGGATTTGGACAAGTAACACCAAGGTCCCGCTGAACGAAGCCATGGTCGTGTTGATTGCCCTGCACAAGCATACAAGTCGAATCAAGTGGTTCAACAAGATCAAGGCCTAGTTTTTTAAAATAGGGTTGGGGCAGCTCTGGGAGGAACCTGGGACCATTACTAAATCTATGGTCCCCCTTGTTAAAAAAAGGTACTGGGGACTGCTGGTCTCGGAAAGTATTGAACGCTTTGCACATGGCACTTTAACTGTGAGGTTCTTAAATGTTAAAGGAAGCTTTGGCTTCGAGTCTTTTCTGGATGATATCGAGCCACCACAGGCACGAGCACTGTATACCCAACTTAGATACGGAACCATTCCTTTAAATACAAGGAGAAGTAGCTGGGGAAATGTGTCGGTTAATTTACTGTGCCCTTCTTGCCACACTGCTCCCGAGACACTAGAGCACTTTCTCTTTTGCTATTCCTCCTATGTTGATTTTAGAAGAACCTGGATAGCTCCTGTCTGCCGTATGCTTTCTATTAGGTGTCCCTCGGAAGCCACACGCATTTTGAAATCTGATACTACAAGTTGGCTAGTGTTTGCTATTACGAGATTCTTGCTATTTGCCTGGTGGAAGAGGCCAAAATTTGTTAACCAGTCCTCGAACATTGTTGTGCCTTTTCAGCTCATCCTGTTTCTATGATTGATTCTGCTTATTGTGCTTTTATAGGATCTATAACCTTGTTTTTAATGGATATTTTTAACACCGTTTAAATGTAATATTAACTGTTTTATCTTGATGTATTTTTTTAATGATGTGAATGATCATATTTTTGATCGAATAAAATAATAATAACAAAGGCATTCATGGTTCTGCTACTAGGTGGTTTATAATGCTGCAGATTGCCTAACCTGTGGCCAAATACATAAAGGGATCATATATTGGGGAAGCAGAGCTCCTCACAATAGCTTCCAGTAACCCTGCGTGTCTACATTAATACGGTCAGTCTGGCACTTACATCTCTCAAAACCTCCTACATGAACTGTGAAGTCATCTGAACAGCACTGTCGTAGCAAGCCATTCCTGTGAACACTAGATTTTAAACCAGGATATTCACTCTGTGGCTACATCATAAAGAAACTCCTGGCCATGTTGGCATGGCACTAGGATACCCTGTCAGTGTAGCACTGGCCCAGATCTTATATGGAGAGCACCGAGCACAGCTTCAAGCCAGGGAGGGGATCAATCAAGCAATCAGCATTTGTAAAGCACAGCACTGTCAACCTTAGGGGTATCTGGCCGATGTGTCTCTGTCGAAGAGCCAGGTCTTGAGTCTCTTCTGGAAGTCTGTCGGCAATGAGGTGTACGGAGCTGGAGGGGAAGGTTGTTCCAGGTCTTGCCAGTGCTGTAGGAGCAGGAGCGGCAACTGCTGCGGTTGCGATGGTAGCGGAGGAGGGTGCGAGGGCGAGTGAGAAGAGCAGGTGCCTAGAGCGTTGGTGGAAGTTTAGGAGGATGATATCTGGGGAGGGTGGCAGGAGGCCAAGTATTGTTTGTTTTACATTTGGGTCCGTGGAAGAATTAAAGACAGGGAAGGGTGGCCAGAGCTCAGTTTGGAAAACGTTTTCTTTAAAATAAACAATGCCCAATATTTTTCTTAGGCACAGGACACATATTTCTACCACTGGCAACCCCCACTTCCATCAGTGGTGACGCTCACTTCCACTGCCTGTCACCACCAGCCAAATCAGGTGTAACACCAGACATAAACTGCTGCTAGCAAAGTTAGCCAGATTGTCTTTCTCAAGAAAAGGTGGGGCCGGGTTTACTCACCCTGAAAAAGTTATGATAAAGTGATGCAAATAGTGCATTTTACACCATACTTTTCACTTAAATTTGATTTTAAAAAATCCTTTGTCCAATGCCTCTGTTTGAAAGGTCTTTAAAGCTGGAGTTAACTCAATGCCAAGCTTGTCTCAGTGGAAATGATACCACAGACACACAGATTGATTTTCTGCCCTTTTAGACTAGTCATATGCCTTACTACTCCAACAGGTAAGCTGTTTATTACATCTTTGGATTTGCTATAGATTTCTATTTCTCATACAAATATAAAGGGGCAGATTTACAAGAAACTGACGCATCTCTGCATTAGAGCAGAGATGCGTCAGTTTCCCTGCACCTGCATGCAAAACCCTTGCTATTTACAAGACGGCGCACCATGGCACAAGGATTGGCAGCTGCGTCAGAAATTCTGATGCATCTGTTGGCGCAAAAATAACGCAGTGCTGGAGTATTGTCACGAGCACGACGCAACTCCACCAATTTATGGGAAGGCCGATACTCATTGTGCTGCGAAACTCCTTACGCCTGCTCCAAGCAGGCGTAAGGTTTTGACGCAGTGACGTTCAAGAAGTGGCGCAGTGAAATCTTGTAGTTTTCACTGCGTCACTTCTATGAGGCTTTCCTACCCTGCATACATTATACCTGATGCAGGTATAATGTGACACAGGGCTTTACAACGTGACGCATTGTTTACGCCGCCGCTGCGTCATAAAAAGTTATGCAACGGTGGCGCAAAAGTGACGCAAGGTGCTTGTAAATCTGCCCCAAAGTGTTTATCTTCTCAGTGAGATGGTATTGTGGGCTCGCATTCTGAGGAGTGAGACCAGTACTCTGCATGAGTGCTTGATCAACTCTGGTGCCCAGGCACACAACCCTTTCTCTGGTCATAATGCACATACAGCAGCCCCGCAGAGCGACACTGTTGGGCTTGGCCCTTTTTGCACAGTCATTCCAGAACTTTGTGCCTTCCTCCTGTATTTTTTCTAACCTGTTGTTGGTGGTTTTCTGACTCTGGGTACCTTATCAATGCTGTTCAGTGCTAAAGTGCATGTGCTCTCTATGGCAAACTTGGTAAGATTGGCCTACGCCTGACTGGCATATTTAATTTATCTGCCAGTCCCTTGTACCATGGTATCTCATATACCCAGGGCCAGTAAATTAAATGCTACTGGTGGGCTTGCAGCGCTGCTTGCGTGACCCACCAAAGTAGCCTTTCCAACCAGTCTCAGGCCTCTGCCACTGCAGGGCCTGAGTACGCAGTTTACAGTTTACTGCTGCTGTGACGTGTCACATCAAGTAGTAGCCACGTCTGTGGCTCCTCTTTTACTACATATCAGTCACCCCTAAGGTAGGGCCTAGCGAGCCCTATGACCAGAGTGCGGTGTAGGTAAAAGGTAGGACATGTACCTTAACTGTGTGGCATGTCCGTGTAGTGACAAACAGCCTATTTGGTTTCTCAATACCGTGAGGCTGCCCTCTCAAAGGGATGCATTGGGGATTTGCTGATATGTGCTTCAGTGGTAATTCCTGACATGAGAGGGTTAACGTTATCAAGTTCGGTATGTTTGGAATAGGGGTGATAAATTCTGCGCATTGGTGTTTGCGGATTTATTTTATTTATTTTTAAAATCTTTTTATTAACAATCATCGACTCCCAGCAGGAAATAAAGCATAGTATATTCCTGCAGACAGTTCAAACAGGCACATGGAATTTTGGTTACAATATAACACATCACATTCAGTGAGACAAATCAAGGAGAGTTCATGTCATCAAAGGTTGGTTGCAGTGGTGGGGTACAGATGTCACCTCTCTAATGATTCCATGGCCCCCATAACCGGGACCACTTCCTAGGGCATCGACGGGCCACATAAACAGTTTTCTCGCGGAACATACTCCAATCCATGTTAGTTGCGGATTTATTATTGCTATTTTAGAAATGCCAATTTTAGAAGTAGGTATTTCTGTGTGCTATGTGTATTTCGTTTTCTGCTAGGATGTGTATTGACTCTCTGGCTTTGGAGTGACAGGGGCTGGGGATGTGTAGTGGCTCCAGAAAGTCTGGATGAGTCAGCACTAGACTGAATAGGCCTGATCTCCATTTGGAGTGGTGGGAGGAGTAGCACCTGCACCTGAATAGGGCTGTGCCTGCCTTCCACAATGATGGCTCTGTCCCCCTGTGGTGTGTCTGGAACCAAGGCTTACACTTTCCATGGGGAGCGTTGTGCACTGTAAGGATATTTTTAAGTGTCCCCAACCCCCAGAACTGGTTTGAACTGGGCTGGGAGCCCTGTGCCAGCAGAGAACAAAGACTTTATTCACTATAAGTACTGGAAGACACTGCATGGGACCAGGGGGATTGATGTGCTGTCAGTGGACCGCCATCTGGACTTTGCAGGTGTGCTGGCCTGAGCCTGCCCCCCTGTTTGGGGCCCCCAATCATCCCTAGGGCTATATGGCTGGCTCTGGGTGAATTCATCTCAGCATGTGGGGAGCCCTTTAGATTTTGAGGTTTTCAGGTTGGTTGCCCAAGTGTGAGCTCCTTCTGTAGAGGAGCACGTGGAGTGCTTCCTTTCTACAGTGCCCCCGTCACCAGAAGCACAGGGTGGGCACTCTTCACCTCCCTTCCTAAGCCCAAGGAGGGGGATCAAACCCCCACGTACTTCGGGTTCAGTGTGTCCGCGCCGTAAGGGAAGGATGAAGCTGCCAGAAGCCAGGCGGCTGTTGCCTGGTTGTGGGCGGGGCTTTACTCGAAGAAGCAGAGAGTCCCGTGTGTTGCCAGAAAACGAAAACGGAGAGTTGAGAGAGAGCACGGCGCTCCTCTCGGCTATTCACCGGCTTCCTGTGGTGGAGGCTGGTTGACCGGCGTGTCCAGCGCGCCTCCTGTGCTGCAGGGTCGGCACAGGCGACTCCGCTTCAGGAGCTTGACGTGGGACACAGCACTCTGGCTGCAGAGATCCTGATTGAGCCCAGAGGGGGCCCCTCCACATGCCTTGCAGGGTGGCCCCCTCAAGTTTTGTTACGCCTGTGACCTGGAGGCGTTGGAGGCTGAGTGGAAAGCCTCATGCTGGGGGTCAGGTGAATTGCCTCATTCCCAGTTAGCAGGCGGGCACTTGGCCCAGAAACCTATGGGAAGGACACCAGGTACTGTCAAAGGAGCTCAGAGGTTGCTCTTACTGTTGTTCTGCACTCCTGGTCAGGCGATGCAGGTCTTTCCTAGATGCTCTGCCCTGATGTGAGCAGCTTTTGGATGTTATATTGCCAGGATTTTGCACCACAGGTACAGTGATGTGATGGTAATGTGTTCACTGGCAATTTGGGTGAATTGCGCACTGATCTAATGTTGTCTCATACATGAGTATTCACAGTGATGAGGTTTTATGCCTAAGGCCTGCTGCTTACGTGTGGTATCACATTGCCAGTGAGGGTTACAACTGTGTGCCCTCTGCAGGTGCTCGCTAGGAGGTACTGCTGAGGATTATATGTATGCATAATGTGCTATGCTGAGTACCGCTATGAGGTTTATGCCTAATGGGTTGTGCTAAGTGCACCCTTACCAGTAGTTACTGGTTGCCCTACCTAACTGTGATTTAGGTGATTATGACAAAGGCCCAATTGGCCAAGTGATTTATATAATCCCTGTGAAGTCATGACTAGTGCCAGTGGCACAGTGTATTATATGTGACTGTGTTCTAATGTGTTTTATAGATAATACAAAGGCTATTTTTATATAACCTGTGTGGAGTTTCTTTTGTGGTGTGCCTAGTGTGTCGCTGCTGTGTGAATGTGTTACGCAAACACTTTACACATTGCCTCTAGGATAAGCCTGACTGCTCTTCCAAGCTACCAAGGGGGTGAGCAGGGGTTATCTTCAGCATGTAACTCCCTTGCCCTGACTAGAGTGGTGGTTTCTGCCAGGCTAAGGCGCACACCCTAGCCAACCAGAAATACCATTCATACAGACACTTTGCCTGACACTGCTTCACTTCACACTACCTCAGCACCTGTTATGGAGCAAACTCTAAGGACTTCCCTTGAAAGCATTAAAGACTGACCGATCTCAGACGGGATCCAATCTTGTGATACGTGGGTTTCTATTTTGTGTTTAACCCACTCATCTATCATGCTAGGTTCTGTACATATTCCTATATGACATCTGTGTCCCTCTTTTTATATATTGTTATTTGTATACCGCAAACTTTGCAAGGGAGTGATGTACATTAACAGGGAGGCAACACAAAAATGAGTTTATCAATGGAGATGCACAACTGCACTGCACAATGAAACTGAACTTCACGTATTTACCATTAAATGACATTGGAAACATATTTTTTATTTTAGACATAGGACAATTACGTGCAGTGGCCAAAAACCGAACTTTGACTTCGGTGCTCGAGCTGGGATTAACCAATAGGTCAGATGAGCGTCTCAGGATGAAAAGTGTCTCAGTGGAGTTCCTTCTACTAGCCACTCCATCTGGTGAAACGCACTTATATATGGTCAGACCTCAACATCCCTCAGACCTTACTTTTATAACGCTGCCTGGCACATTGGTACTCATTCCAATCACCACGCTGCTGTGCCTGTGCCCGCCCGGCTATCTTCGGCCACCTCCTCTGAACTGGAAAATCTACAAAGGAAAGAAACACAACACGAAGCAGCGTGCAACCTCAAAAGGTTATAATGCCAAAGGAACAGAGGTAACGCCATCCCAACCAATGTATGGCGGTCACATGGCAATATATAACGTGTATTTCACACTAGAAGAGACTCAACGCTTTGTGTTAATCCTTTGCCATCCCCTATCCGACCTTTGCTCCTTTCTTACTCTCCCCCTTTGTCCTTTGTAAGAGAACTGACAAGCATTTTGCACACTATCCTTGCCTGTATAAGCGTAGCACTGCATAGAGATGGTAAAGCAGGCTGATGCATGCTCCTCCCCTTTCTTCAACGGATGCCTAAGAGGGCCCTTTGTAAACAATACTGAACGAGATCCAGACACTGGCTCCAGGAGGGGCAGAAGGTTGAGGTCTTTGGAAAGCGCAGAAGTCGTGCAATCTGTAAATACATACAGCCATGTACTTCCATAATCATGCCGGGGGCTGCTGTCGGCCCCGCTTAGCTTACACTGCCAATTTAAAGTGAAAAAAACACTAGTGATCAGCCCCTGGGGAGGACATGGATTGGTGGAGTCCAGCGGTCAACGGGTTCCGTGAAAACCTTTGGAAATTAAAAGTATATTGCAAATATTTCATAAGAACCCCGGTGTCTAGAGGCCATTGACATTTACCTGAGATTGTACCTATACTAAAGACAGAGTAAGGGTCAACAGGTGTGAAGCCATTCTCTAACTAAGTAGCCCTTGATACAGTTGACCCCTTATGGCAACCCCTTTTGACCCTCCTAGATTGGCCGCGTTGACAAACCATGATCTTGGAGTCCCGCTCCAAAGCTGGAGTTTCAATCCCAAAAATTCTAAATGACACCCAAAGCAGGTGCCACCCATGGAATCAAGTGAGCTGGAGACTAACGCCAACAGGCCAGTGGGGTACCTAGAGCAGGACGTTTTAGATCGCCACTCGGCCTGCCATCTGCACGAGGGACCTAAAGAGTCCTGGTCCCCTAAATTGTGTTCCAGTGGTGGCCACCGGCATAAATTAAGTAATGGGTGAAGAAAAGTGTCCGAACACCAGATGTTTTCAGTTTTAGGTCTTAGATGATTGTTGATGCAGTGACTAGCGAGAGTCAGCAGCAGGGAACCAGGTCTTGCGTTAGTATTTGTGGGGTGGGTGGGAGGTAATGCTGTAAGTGGTGTGAAAGGATAGCAACATGTCAGGGATTGTCAAAGAGTCTTAGCCCCCTAGAGTAAGTGCCATTGGTGTCCACCAGCCCAAATTAAGAATTGGGTGAAGAAGAGCGGCAGAACACCGGGTTTAAAATACATTGGGTGGTCGGGGATGGTTCATGCAGAGAGTAATGAAAGCAGGCAGCAGGGCACCGGGTTGTTTTTTATTATTTGGGAGGTGGAGTAGAAGGTAATGCTGAGGATGTTGTGAAATGATTGCATCATACCAGGCCAGGGATTGTTTGGGTGGTTGGTAGGACATAAGGTGTAGATTGGGCAGGGGGCTGAAGCAGGGGAGGCCATGTTGTGTATGACTACGCCATGACTCCCCTACCAGTGCATAGCCGTTGAAATGCAGTGCAGTTGATTTGGGATGGCCAGAAATAACATAAACTTGTAGAAGGGTAAAAGTAAATAACAAAGATGTTTTCACATGGGGGCTCTGAGTGACATCATAGGCAACTCAGTCTTCGCTCTCGTAAGCATCCCCGTTATTACCAGCTGCACTTCTATAGATCTTTGTATGGTTCTTAGTGTTCTACAACAGTGGGAGCAGGTGTTGTTCTGCCTTTGAGGCAAAGAATGCCTTGAAAGTGCTGCCTCTAAACCAGTTTTCACTACATCCATCTTTTCTTTACCACAGTTAAGCGACAGACATGTTTTAACCATTTTCATTAAATTCAGTGACTGAAAAACCTTTTGTACAATACATTGATCAAACCTGAACATTGGGTGCTCCAGTAATGCGAAGCAGGTGCTGGTAGTTGCTCGGCAGAGGATCAAAACAGGCGCAGACGTAGTGCATTCCAGGACAAATATAATTAAAGTAGACGACAATCTTTTGTGACTGATAACACAAATCTCAATTTGTTCATAGTAAGGATCTAACAGTCTCCAATCCGCACATCTTGACACCAGCAGCAAACTGCTACTCGTGCAGGATAGTGAGCTCAACAAATGTTGCCACCTCTTCTTCCACTCACTACTAACATCACGTCTGCGCGTCCACAGCAGCACTCTACAACAAGCATTGCCAAAGCCAATAGGTCTAGCCTTTGGGACCTATTGGCACTGCTGATTCCTTTTGACGATTCTGCACACCATCACCAAAAGCATTTTTTGCTGATCCTGCGCAGCTGAGCGTAAAAGGAAAAAATAAACAAAGGCATGATGACTGACCACCTCATGTTGTAGACACTCACATGTATGATGATGTATATGCATCATCTCGCAAGGGCAACTGGAGGCTATTTCTTTTACTATTTAATGATCTGAGATGGATCACTAAATTAAAACATTAATAAAAGCACTTTTCTTTTTAAAGACAAAGGACTGGCAGAAATATGGAAGAAGAACACAAGGGAAAGAACTAGAAAACACATGCTCTCTCATAAGCTGAACTAAAAAGAAGAAAAGTAGTTCCCTAAAGGTGAGCAGTGAGGGAGTAAAAGTCACCCAATCGAAAGGAGGCGAAAGAGGCTATTCTCTAGAAGGGACAAGCACAAGAAGGGACAAGCACAAGAAGAGGAAGGTAATAAGCCAATGAATAAGAAGCAAGCACATGAGAGTGACAATAAAGGCATACACATAGTCCTATTCAACACTTGCTAAATGTTTTTCTTCAGGAAAACTTTGCAGAGAATAATTCATTTTCTTCTGTTGCACTTTGAACATCCCACTTGAAATCCATAGGGTTTTTACAACCTGTAGTTTCTACATCCTGCTAAACACTGCACATTTCATGCAACGTCAATTACTGTGGTACTACAACAAGTGACTGGTTAATAATCATTGGAGGAAGGTCAGCAAGGAAATACTGATGATGCTGTGTTGTCGACTGACAATCATATAACCGTCCGCGGAATATGCAGCACAGATAGAGGGATTGACCAGCTGATTTGTACCTCAAGCCAATAAGAACAATTGGAAACAGTGAAAGGAGCCTGATCTGGCCCTTTTGTGAACAAGGCAGAAGCAACACAGTACACAATATGTTTAAAGGTACAGTAGGATCACAATAGAGCCCATTCGACTGTAGAAAGCCCTGAATCTTTTACAAGAAGGGGGAATTCCTGCACAAAGAGCTATGCAGAAGTTGTGGGTCCACTAGGAGTGATAGGGTAAAGTTTTGGGATAAAATATTCTGAAAAGAGAGGGTCTCATTCGTACACCTCAAGTAGACTTAACGACTTTCTTGCAATTAGGAAAAGATCATTTCAGGAACTTCTCTCTGTGGCATATAAATGAGCAAACAATTCTTTCTCGACCTTTATGGAATATAGGAAGATTCACAGAACCAATCTCTTTTGTAACAGAAACATAAGTTGTGTAGAGGGTGGCCAGCAGGCAGTGGGGAGGACATGGGGGTTGTTGCTGCTGTTATATTTGTCAACAAAGCTTCATATTGAGATGATGCAACTGAACTGATCAACTAATAATATCCATATGATATAAATAGCAAATCTGGTTAGTGTATGTGGTATAATAATACTATACTTCATTATTTAAATGGTTATGTAACGCCAAAAGGACGTTTTGAGGCAAAATACAAGTGAGAGATAATTTAACATACATATTAGAGTTCCTACTTTTAAAGTATTCCACCTTTCTTCTTTAAGGCACATGGATTTAAATTAAATGTAACTGCTAGTGACACTGTGTCCAAGGAAAGAATATTGAATGAGAAGAGTTGGAAGAACATTCTGGTATGGCATGTTCTATTGCAAGGACTCATGACAGTCCTCCCCTTTTTAGGTCTCGTCTGGCGTTGCAGTGAGCATGCGTTGCTCGCTCTGCGAGGGCTTCTTGGAATCAACACGGTTCCAGAAGACGTGTCTCAGCTCCGCCTGCAATTTTCATTGGCGTGTGTCATTTGTCGTCAGTGAATATGCTGAACATAGTTCTTTGATTGTACCGGAGGGTTTTTAGTCCCTCCTGGTTGCCATCCTGTCCTCTTTCGGTCCCGCCCACCGGGATTGGATGTTTTACTGGCGGTGTGAGATGGTGGGTTTTATATGTACTGTCGGCACTTTTCTTTTTACCATTGCATGCGTCTTGTGTAGCCTCACGTATTGTTTTCATTTCAGCAGTGCTACACACTGAGTTGCCACTTACATAATATGTATTAGTTTCAGCTCCACGGTAGGCCGCGCTTTATTTTTATTTTTCCAGCCTCATGTTTTGTTTCAGCAGTGCTACACGCTAAGTTGCTACTTACATAATATGTATTCGTTTCAGCACCACGGCAGGTCGCGCTTTATTTTTATTTTTCCAGCCTGACGTATTGTTTTCATTTCAGCAGTGCTACATGCTGAGTTGTCACTTAAACAATAGCGGCTGTGCCTAAAATGACTGATGTCCCTAAAAAACACCATATCAAATGATATACCACGGTTCCAAGATGGCGCCATTGTTTAAGCAGTGATATGCTCTGGGGGCCGTCTTCTAGAGGGCTTGGTCCGCTTGGAAAGCAGACCGGCGCCGCCTCATGTTTGAGAGAGGGACATGCTATACTCTGTGCCCTTCGTGATCGGGATCCTGTTTGGCAAGATTTGCCTGTTGGATATGGCAGCTTCAAAGCGGAGTTCTCCAGGTAAGTACTCGGCAGCGTCGCCCCTGTACCAAATCGAACAGGAGTTCCCTCCATGTGCCCATTGCCCGAAACCCTGCCTGAGTCGTTTGGGTGATTATAAGGCTGTGGCTCGAAGAATAGAAAAGCCGTAAAGGCTTAACCCTGGTGAGACTTGATGGGCAACGAAGACTGTTACAGGGGGTGTTGTCTCTTTTCATGGTGTATAGTAGCAGGTTGGTGGTCTACTTATAGCCTAGTCCACCGCCTCCGATGGTAGCAAAACTAAACTATAGTATAGGTTATTGCGTCTGGGGGTTAATTCAGTTTTGCAGTGTATTAGGACAATGTGTGCCAACCGAGTGGAAACCAACATGCTTGCTGTGAACACAGACTTTGTAGCTTGACTTCCAGTTAGAGCGATATGAAACTATATTTCGCGTCCTGTGAGCTTTCAGTTTGCTTGTATCAACTAATGCATTTTTGTTGTGATGGCCTTGCATTGGCCTGAATAAAATTTCAGAACGGTGGATGGATGCTGACTGTCATCGACCCTAGGTTTCTCTTTCCTCTCCAGCGCTTCATCAATGTTTATAACCAAATGCCGAAGTCGAGCAAAGTGTAATATACTAGCTCTCTTGATTTTACCAGGTTTCTGATTGAGTAGTTCATCCAGCTGAGATTTTTTTCATGTATCCTGGGACATGTAGTTCTGATTTGGATACGATAAACAGGACTACAACTTTCAGAATGCAAGGTTAGAATCTGGACACGTAGATTTCTGCTCTATGGTCGATGTCGCACTAAAAGTAACACACGTAGGGAAGCGCTCTGGTTTCACGTCTTTCTGGACTCTCTGTGTGTATCCTTGCCCCGTAACATCCCTAATCTTCTTGTTCAATTTTCCACCAGAATACTGTGTCCACCGGTTTTGCAGTTGCTCATACTCCATCCCCACTCTGCCATGTACTGCAGAGCAAGCTAATCTCTGGTGACTTTCCGCTGTTTCCCCCTTTAAATGGGGCAAGCTGGTATTTGGACTAGTGTATGCTGCCGGGTGGACGCAGTCCGACCCCCCCCCCCACCTCCCCCACTGCCCCCAAAGGTGCCTTAGAAGGCAAGTGTTGACATTGTCTGTTTGCGTACTTGTGGCAAGTTAGGGCCATTGTTGTGCAGCTTTACGGGCTCCCCAGCTGTCACACTTAATGTATTCATTTTCCATTTTCTATCATCTGAATCACTTTAACAAATAGATTTTTGTAATCTTATATGCTCACTGTTTAGTCTACCAGTGTATTTAACAACCTTCCACTTCAGGGACTTGTATTTCGTAGATGTTGTCAGATTTAGCAGCTTCCAACATATTGGATTAAATGTATTAGTAGACTGCAAGTGCTCTTTGCTGAGATGATTTTACATGATGTTACACATTTTGCTTTCTCACAGTGAGTGCTTTCGGGTGAAAAAAGTAAAAGTGTCATATCCTGTGATCAGATGCCATGAGTGAGACTTTCTATAATTTATTTAATGTATATTAAGGAAACAGAGCGCAGCCTTTTCATGTTCGATGCCTTGGGATGCTTATATTCCATTTTCCGAAATTATATGTTGAGGATGTTACCAATGTCTATTTCTAACATTGGATAGCTCCGGTTGTTAGCTGTGGAGTGTTGTTACGTGGCACTTTCTAAAAATGAATTTCTTCTGAAGTTATATTTTGCACTGACTGGCATTGTTTCTTGGAATGTTACAAGCGCCAACTTCTAACTTTTAGTATCACAATATTACAAATGCCATTTTCTGATAGTTGGTCCGATATCACACATGCCAGTTTCAGACAGCGAATGCCATGTGATAGTACAAGTACCTTTTTCTGGCAGTGCAGGATGTGGGGTGTTAAGCATTCAACTTACTTACAATGAGCATCTGGGTATATTACAAGTGGTACTGTTTGACTGTGAATGCTTTGGGGTGTTTACATTTCTATGTGCTGACAATGTGTGTCTGGGGATACTACCTGCACTACTTACTGATACCGGATGTTACGTTTGCCAATTCCTCACAGTGGTGGTCTTGGAATGATATAATTGTCACTTTCTGACATTGAGCGTCTGAGAATGCCACAAGTGGTGCTACTGCCTGTCAGCATATCTTGGGACGCTACAAATGCCACTTCCTGTAAATGGTGGCATAAGGTGTTAAAAATGTCACTTTTTGTGCAACGCTCTTTATTGGTATTTAATAACCCTATAGAATATACTAATAGTAATATTATCAAGTATAGCTTCAAGGAAACAATTCAGAACAAGATCTCACAAATTAACGTTTTACATATATATCCCTCTATTATAAGACCTATTTGAGAGTAGATACAGCCTAACCTATTATCATTCGTCACACCGGCTCTCCAGAGCATAATGGCATCATTTTTGTTTTACAAATGTTTTTCTGCTTTGGATGTGAAAACCGTATTTAATGACTTTTTCTCTAATTCTAGTTGTTTCCTCAGTTCTGGGGATGGGCTTGTCGATGACATTTTCTGGAGAGTACTTATTCAGCCCTCCAAACGTTGTTGATCCGCAAACGTCTCTACATTCAATGGCTGAGTCCTGCATCATTGTTCCCCTCGATGTGGCCTTGCCGGCAGCACAGAGTCTGGCCAGATGTGTTCGGGTGGCATTTTTGCATATGTTTATTGTTATGTCAGATGGGAGTTTCTTCTTGTCTGTGAAGGTCTTATATATCTAGTTTGAACAGACAGGAAGAAGATACCAGCATTGCAAGGACAAACAAAAGTAGATTTTTTTCATGTAAAAGGTCGTTCATTAGTTCATAATGTCTTCTAGGTTATATATAGGGTAACAAACATTCTTACACAATGTTTATTATAACATTTGGGGAGCCCTTTGTAAACTCACATATTGTTGTCGCTGGTGCCGCCATCCACCGCCAGAGTCAGTGCAGCCGTTCCGGTGCCCAGGGACCAAGGGGGACTGCCAAAACTACTTCTCCCAGCATCCCCTGTGGTGCGCACGCCGCCGACGCGGCCACACAGCACCAGGAGGTGTTAAAAGGCTCGTAGGGCTCCCGTCTGCGCCCGTCAGAGCCCAAAGGAGACTGGGCTGGGCCGGCCCTCTGACATTGCTGCTGTGAAGTTCATGGATTTAAGGTACTGCTGTTCCATGGAACCTAATTTCTTGCTATGGCAAAATGCGTTAAACGTAGGGATGGTCAACTGCATGGGGGTGGCAGAGTTGCGGGGACTCTGGATACCTTTCTTTCACGGGCAGAGACAGTTTTAACTCATGAGATGCTGCTCGCAGAAAAGAGACTTTCTTTGGACACTATAGTCACACAGAAGAGATCCTTAATAGGCGGACTAATCAGGGCAAAATCCCCCATAGCTGTTCCCTTAGATACCCTGTCTTTGCCTGTTAATAAGGAGAGCACACCATGCCGCAGGAGGGAGGGGGGAGGGGACAAACTGACTCATCGGATTCGCCAAACAGTGTAATTGCTCAGGGCATGGAGTTGGGGGAGTCTAGTGTGGCTGATACATTGAACCAAGAAACTGTTATCTCACCTGAGGCAATTATCACTAAGCTAGTAATCCCACCCACAACGCTAGAGACACAGGCAGTATCTGATGATAGGGATGAAGAAGTTAAAACTAGGTCTAAAAGGAGTCAAAATGTTAGTCAGGTGAAGGGTGGAGAGGAGCAGTTTTCTACCACTGAGCCGTCTGTTAGGCGATGTGGGGGATGGTACTTCGCAAAAGCCTAACTCCAAGTCAAATTCAAAGCCTAGAATAAATAGGAACACCCCCAAGATACTTCCACACAATACCATGGCAATGGACAACAGACTAGGTTTGGCTAAGCCTGTGATGGGTACGAGTTCAGTCTTTAATCCACAGATTGGTGAATGTAAAAACGACCAGTGGAGTAGATTGGAGTCGCTAATCTCTGTATTGCTTGACCCCATTCGTAATAATTTACGCTTGATTGAAGATAAACTATCTAGACTCGAAAATTTGATTAGCACACCTACTAATGGTGTTAATGCGGTGGTGATATCTCCCCCTGAAGATACAACAAATAATAACTTCCTACCAATATTGCAAAGACTTGATTGAGTAGAATCTACTGTGGCATCTATGCGTACAATGGTTGGGGACATGATTTTATGTTCTGGGGTAAAATCTAAAGATCTTGTTGGGGGCTCAGCTTGTTGTGGGCACCCAGAATTAATTGAAAGGCCATCCACTAATTGTAATGTTGAATCGCTTAGTTCAGTGAGGGATGGTGCCAACAGAAGCCCTACCAGTGAGGATGTGCAGAAGCATAGAAGGCCTGGAAGCCTCAGCCATTTGGCAAATACGGATCAGCCCCAAAGTGCTAGTAGGCAAGGTCCTTCTTCTACAGTTAGGAACGCTACAAATGGGAAGAGCGGGAACAAAAAGGGTATAAATGAGCAAATATCTCCACTGTTATCCCCTAAAGGGAAAGTTTCTAATAATCAAGATGATAAGGTGACGTTATACCTTCCACCTGAGTGTGGCCCCTATGTAGCAATCCTTATGAACGTTCCTTCATTGATTAACGAGCAAGATGAATCCCAGATACAGCTAAAAAATAAAGTTTGTTATTGGCTCTCCCAGAATACAAATTTTCTAAAGTCAGACTTTGATAACATCCTATTTGTGAGAAGAGTTAACTGGGTAGGTCCACTACGTAAGTCTCATTCTGGTGATTGTATTGTTATAAATTGTAGATCTCCACATATCACAGGTCGACTGTTGGGGTGGGGGACTTTTTCACCCAATCAGAGGCAGGACAAAGCAATAACTATTTTACCGCTAGGGTTGTTTTATAGACATTGCAATAGTAGAGGGAGGAATTTTGACACTACCAAAAAGGATAGTGCTATGCTCCGCGCATCTATCGAGGTACCACCCCTGGAACTGAGTAATAGGTTTTATCCCCTGAGTGGTTTACATTCCCAGGATTGACTGGGCAGTGTACTCCCCTTTTCGTCACAGCCACACGAGGTTGGTCCTGCTTTGGAATTTACTGCTGTCCTTGGTACTACTTCCGTATCATGCAATCAAGGTAACTCAGGTTCTAGTGACCAAGATACAGATACTTTGCTCCTGCCCCAATATTATGATCATGAGGGGCCAATAGCCCCAATAGGCCACTCACAGGGAAATGTTTCTGGCTGTTATGATCTAAAGTTGTTATCCTGGAATGTAGCGGGCCTAAATTCTAAGATAATTGACTCAGATTGGGGTAAATTCATAGACTCCTTTGACTTCTGCCTATTACAGGAAACCTGGGCAGTAGGGTGTGTCCATAGGGCTGGTTTCACCACGTATAGTACTGAAGCAATACAGCCCCCATTTGGTCGCCCAGCCGGTGGCCTTTTGATCTGGGCGAAAAACTCACTTGTCTATAAAGTAAAGGTCTTGCGCCTAGGTTATCCCGAATTACTTGCTCTGGAACTGTCCTCCGAAAAGGGGACCGCAAAAATCACACTTTTTAATATATACATTCGGGTTGTCAGCCCACACAAACTTTCTGGGACAATAATATCGCTGGCTAACTACCTTGATTCGACCACGGGAATTCACAGGTTGATTGTCGCCGGAGATTTTAACACAGCCTTTGAACCGGTGAACTATATACAGGACCTTATCCTGGAGGGGGATAAAGCTAGGGGGGTTGCAAAACTTCAGATCCCTCCCATTAAGAAAACCACAAGGGTGGGGCAACAAGTACTATTGTTTACTATTGCCCATGGTGTCAGAGCCTGTAATGGTCGAACTGATTCTGATAGAGCAGCAGGTCACACATTCAAGAGGGGGGCATCGAAGGCACGGATTGACTATATCCTTGTTGACTTAGATCTGTGGCCTTTAGTTAAGGATATGGTCAGCATTGCCAAGGAAGACAGGGGTCATAACGCTCTGACAATGACGGGGTTAGCTACCCAGCGCAGGCACCCTAGGGCTGAGTCCACACAGGTCATCACAAATAACAACAATAGGAAAGTTAAGTGGCCAATGATCCTAGCCGACCCAAACTCTCTTCCCCAAATATATTCTGTGGTGGAGCGGTCTCTTATAGATCTAAGAATGCCTACCACTGGGTTGGAGGCTGTCATGAGTATCTTCCAGGAACTAACTGCAAAATTAAAACCAGTCTTTTATAGACAAAGCAATAGAGTTAAGCAGCAAACAGCACTCTGGTTCAACGATGCATGCAAAAGGGCTAGGAACGAGCTAATGGTGATGGTAAAATCGAAATCCCCTGCAGAAATTGCGAACAGTAGGAGGTTATACAAACTAGCTCAAAACAAAGCAAAAAGGGACTGGGAGTGTGAAAATTGGAAATTGCTCTTAGAGGTCACTAAACATAAGAACAGCGAATATTTTTGGCATCTATTGGCAAAGGGATCACCAAAACTGGTAGCACAAACTGATTTCTATATTCAGCCCCACGTATGGGAAGAATATTTTGGGGCTTTGTTTGCAGACCAAGACCCGTTGTTCGCTCCAGCCTTAAGCATGAATTCAACATGCAGGTGTACATGTTCTGATTGGGCAAAGGCTTATGGTTCCACAGAATAGCTTCCCTTCCACACAGCTGTGATTATTTTGTTTATCCTGCTAGCTGAGCCAGCAGCTGTATGGCTGCTTAGAGAAGTGGAGCATGGCCTTTTAGGGGCACACACATGACACTGTCATGCTGTTAAAATGTCATAGATAAGTAGATCATTTATGATGGTCATTTGTCTCAGGCAGCAGCACAGATTGAAGGAGGGTAGTCATGAGGAATGTATTGTTGTTTTCCAGTACACTTCCCTTTCTGTCATTAACTTTAGATATCAGAGTGCAGTTGTATGTTTGAGAGCAATATGGGATGCCCAGGGATACACTCATCTACATACATTTTTAGGTCCAACTTGACACCAAAGCTGTTGCCAGACCTTCTTTGAGCAACAAAAAAGAGCTTTCAAAGTACTACTGAGAGACTGTCTTAGGGTCCACCTACATGTTGGTTCACCTGAACACAGGGTTCGATTGGGCCATATTGGTGTGCTTCCACTACAAACAGTGCTTGTACTGCATGTTTTGGCTTGTGACAGAGCTTTTACTCAACTCACCAGGACTGAATTGGTTATGATGGCAAGCCAATAATCATGGCAATAGGTCTGATCTGTTGTTATGAAATGTGACGATACAGGCCTGACATACTGATTGTGAAAAACATATTTAAAGTCAATAGACATTTAAGGATGGATTGTTACTACTCTGTATTAAAGCCTGCAGATAGGTATTTTACTATATGGAATCACCCAGGTTACCATAGTAGAGAAGGGTTTTGGTGCTGGTTACCACCTCTAAGAAGCCATAGGTATAGAAGATTTGCACTGTGAGGGTCCTTGTTAGGCCCTCTTAAGGGAAATAGTACTTTGCTTTGCCAAATGTATTTTTGTATATGTTTGTAACTATGTCTCTGTATGCCTCACGACTGCCTTGTGGTAATGCTTAACCCCTTCTGTGCCACGCCCTTTCCCCCTCCTGTGCCGGGCGTTTTATTAGTGGGTGGGGTTCATGACGAGATAGTCTCGTCATGGGCACAGCGCGACCGTGCTCCATGACGAGACTATCTCGTCATGGGCACTGAAGAGGTTAAGGTCAATACAGGAGGACTGAGTTGGTTATGGTGAGAAGCCAATGTTAACAGATATAGGCCTGATTGGTTCACTAGAAAATGATGTTTCAGATGCAATCATTCAGATCTCTTTATCATGAGACGTTACGGTGACAGTAGTAAGCCTGACATGTTTATTGTGAAAAGCATATGTTAAAGTCAATAGGCATTTAACAGTGGATTGTTTTTACTCTGTTTTAGAGCCTTCAGATATGTATTTTGTTTCATCAAATATCACAGACAATGTTTGTAGGTAGGGTTTTTGGTGTTGGTTACTCTGTCAAACAAATCCCATGGGTAAAAGATTTTCACTATCATAATTCTTGATCTTCGGCAGGATTGGCTGGCTTAGCTGTCTGTCAGGATACTGTAATAAAAAGAAAGATAATTAAATATTACATAGATTCATATATATACATATAGATACTTAAAGGGCCTTTGGCTCAGTGAACTTTTGCCACTGGTCTGTTTGAATGTCATTTACACTCTAATATCATCCACTGCGTAGGGTAATGGTTCAGTCCACATCAGTTACTGGTTCTCTTGCTCTGTGAATGATGGCACTTTCTGATCATATGCGTACATCCACCTAAAAATGAGTGTGCTTCAGTGTCATGGCTGGGTGGCTAGTCCTTTAGTCTAGAGTTTTCTCCTTTTATAGTTCCCATTTCATTTTTTTCTTTCTCCTCTTTTCATTTTAGTTTTTTCTTAAAGTATACAACAGTTCTCTAGACAGTGCTAACAGGTCACTTGCTTGTCTCTTAGTTAATCTGCAGTGTGCTGCACCCCACATGGCCATATCTACTAAGCCAGGCAAACATTATGGAATACGGTTGTCTATGGTGTATCATTTTTTTACTATTCAAAGATGGCATGTGTTGTTGAGTTTGAGTGTGTTTTGTTGTGGTTGTGCCAGTGGGTGAATGCTAGAATGAATTAGTGGATAGATAAATGGATGCACAGGTTTGAGGGAGCAAGATGAGGGAGAGTGCATGTGTGATGAATTATTCAGTGCCTAAACCCATCAATGACACAACAGTCACTTTCATTCATGTTCTGGACTTATTGGCATTGCCAATGCTTGTGTTAAAGATATGTCCTCATGCATATTGATACTATTTTGATGACGAATTATTCTGTAATTAATTTATTTGTGGTTCTTTTAATGTTGGAAAGTCTCCAGTCCCTTTCCCAGTTGCAATTGGGTGATTCAAAGATTAACATGAGGGGTAATAGATGTATAGACATTGCATCAGCACTGTGGTGGTATGATCATATTTCCTATGACTCCAGTGGCTTCATTCATGTCTGTTAGGACCAGAAGCGCCTAGCGTGACCTTTCCCCAACACTGTCAAAAGAATAGAAACTCTGTGTCTATGTGCTGCACAGTTTTATTTACCTCTGCACGTCTGAACCCTACCCTACACGGATGTAATTTGCTGCTTCACGTGCATGGACTTACTTCCTCTGGCCATTGACCGTTTGGAGACCCTGCCAATGTAGAGGCCGCCTCCTAAATGGAGGCGACTGTGAACTTTCACCACATGGATGTTGCTAGCAGTTTCCTATGTCGAACCCCAGTACATCAGCTTCATGATTGATGTTTATGACACAGTCTGAATAAATCAAAAATGCGCTGTTGATGACAGCACACCCTCATTAATAATGTTTAATATATGTTCTTTTTGCCCACATATTTCAATTGGTTTCTTCCATTGAAATAAACCTTTAAAATAACTCCCCAATTGTTTCTTATTTTACACATTATTGCTGTAAATAGAATATGAACAAACAAGTCACGATTCGCATATATTTCTACTTTTATTGATAGTTATATTTGAACACATTTTATGGTTCTAGAAGTATCTTTTATATTCACAGCCTTTAACACCCAAACATAAAGATTCATAGTAAAGTCAATATAGTTCATGTGGAAACTGTCTTTTGTGGTAAATATGTCACCCATGCTATTTACACGGCAAACAAAAATCACACAGGGGTGGCGTTACATGGATGGCATGGATTTTGACAATATTTATAAAGCGCAGCGTATACCTAGAGGCATCTTGCCGTCATTTGTGATCAATAAAGGTATCCTTTTTTTAGTTAGGGAAGAGCCAGGTTTTTAAGGCTTTTCTGAAGGCTAGAAGAGTAGTTGTGGATTTCAATGATTGGGGGAGACTATCCCATTTCAGGGCAGAAGCTCTTGCCTCCCCAGGACATCCCCTTTGTAAGGAGGAACAACCTGACTTTTGTTTAAGCTAGAGCATAGGGACCTTCCTCCAATATACCATTTTAGATTGATTTTTAGGTAATCTGGGCCAGTTCCAAGCAGCGCCCTATATGCAAGGCACAAAACCTTAAAGATGATATGCTTTTCGATGGGAATCCAGTGTAGTTGCTTCAGGGCTAAGGATGCGGATTCGGACCTAGGGACGTTAAAGAGCATCCTTGCTGCTGTATTTTGCATCGTCTGAAGTTTCTCAATGATCTTAATTGAAGGCTTTGGAAAAGACCATTTCCATAGTCTAGTCTTCCTAGAGCAGTAACCACAGCCTTTAATGAGTCAAAGGTGAGCAGCGGAGCGATTTTCTTTATTATTTTTAAAACATAAAAATAGGTTGAAATCACTGTATTGAATTGTTCTTTAAAAGTGAGCTTGTCATCTACAAACACACCCAGATGTTTTACCTTTGTCTGTGGCTTCCACGCTCTTGAGGCCACCAAGAGAGGGACCAAAAAGACACATCACTCCCGAATAGCATGACTTCTGTTTTGTTGAGTTTAATTTTAAAGAGTTCTTGTTCATCCATTCGCTAACTGCCCTAATACAGTTTAAAAAATTCTCAGCTGCGATATAAATATCGTTGGTCACTGACACAATAACCTGAGTGCTGTCTGCATAGGTTACCAATGAGAACCCAAATGATTTTATCAAACTAGCCAGAGGGGAAACGTAGACATTAATAAGGGTCGGGCCCATGACGAGCCCTGTGGGACCCCACATGGCAAAGTGAGTTAAAACCTGTGTATGTTACTGCTTGAGTCCTTTCACTGAGGAATGCGAGAGGAAGAGCAAGGGCTGTGTCTTGGACCCCTGTGGATTGCATGATGTGCTAGCCCTGTGGACAAGAACACCTTCTAGATTTACAGAATTCTGAAAGTTTCTCCAGGGAAACACACTGCTCTGTCCGACGGAATCACCTGAGAAACGCAGACAAAGAAGCACGTGTTTTCATTCAACCAGAGTCGGCCCCTTTTTGGCGAGTGTGTGCCTTCACCAAGGAGTTATTGAATTTATTCAGAATGTTTCCCAAACATTAGTCATTAAGTTGATGTCCAGAACGCCAGAAGGCTTGTACAGCGTTCCTCCAGCCTTTCCAAGAGCAAAAATCCCGCCACCGTTTGGGGGTCAGATGAGGGTCCCGGGAGCATCCACAATTTCACAGAACAGTGAGAAGGGTGCGGCGTCTCTTGTCCCCGGATACCCTTTATGTGGGGGAACTCATTCCGCGGGTGATGTATGTGAAAGGCGCCTTGAGTTTCATGACACGTTATTAAATGTGCGACACACGGAGTGTATTTGCTCCGCACTCCAGCGAGCTCGTTGGCTTTGCTCGCGCAGCGTCCATTGTTTTCGGGCCGGGTCTGCCCCGAGGATGCACAGGGAGTGAGTCGAGCACACGTGCGCTTCATCAGCGGGCTTTACTTTAGATTTCTCTCCCTTGGCAGAATGCATTGACAGGGAGGAAACAGCCCTTGGCTGCCATGAAAAAAAGAGGGACAGGGAGATAGACAGACAGGGAAGGAGGGAGAGAAAAAGAAAGAAGATGAGACAGGGAGGGAGCAAAAGTAAGAGTTCAAAGGAAAACAATCTAATTTATATATATAGAGAGAGAAGCATAGAGAGAAAAGGTGAATGGAAGAGATGGATGGGTGGATGGAGGGACTGTGAAGGAGACTACCTCAAAGAAGGGCAGATGGGTAGGAAGGGAGTAGAGTTAGCCAATTGTCCTAAGACAAGATGACGTGAACATAGAAGGGACAAAAGGAGTGAGAGAGACCAGCAGAAACGGTCAAAGAGCGAGACAAGAGAAGCTAAGATGTAGAGAGTGAGTGAGAAAGAAGGAAAACCAGAGGTAGAAATGGGAAGAATGATAGAGAGGGTGAAGAAGAGAGAGAGATGAGAGAGAGGGAGTGGCAGAGAGGAGGAACCAAGGTCTTCCACAGGAGAGTAGGTGGTTGGGGCAGCTCTGCCAGGCGCTATGGACAAGGAGTGAATATAAGGTAATGAGTGCCCGAGTTAGAGAGAGTGGAGGGTGAACCCTGAAAGAGATAAAGACACAGAATGGAGAAAGAGATAAACAGAAAATATTGGGGTTTCAAAGCTGCTTTCCGTAATTGTCCGACACCGAAAAAAACCAACATTAAATTACACGTGTGTCAGTATCACAGCATAGCTACTAACAGAAACAAGTCAAACAAGAGACAGGCAGAGAGTGAGTGTGGCACTGGAAGACAAACTGAGCCAGAGGCAAAGAGAGGATAGGGAGAAAGCAGCGGAGAGAGAGTAGAAAGAACACAAGGGCAGGGAGGAGGCGGAGGAGAGGCGAGATTAGACGTCGCGCCTGGAAGGGAGCCAAGCATAAGAGCCAAATTAGATAAAATAAAAATAAATGGTCCGCGGTTGCTCCCCGTCTGTTCAGGGAGTTCGTGCAGGAGGCAGAGCTCCTATCTCGGGCCCGCTGCGATCCTAGAACGAGAGTTTTGCAGTCACGGGCACTCAGCGGCTACAGTAGGGGGAGGAGGGGAGGCGCTGTCTCTCGCTGGTTCCAAGGCCAGGAGTGTGCTGGCAGTCTGGCCAAGGAAGTGAGTCCAAGCAGGAGACAGCTGACTGCCGAGCTGAGCTTAGATAACCCCAAGAAATGCAACAAACCTGGGCAGCAGATGAAGGGGGCCCACATTTCCAACATCTGAGGACAGCCTGCTTACACGATTGGCTACCTTTAGAAATCCTACACATGCAGGTCATTTTTAGGACAGTTTGGTGGTGGCTAGGGGAAAAAGATATGTATCCACACGGTTTACTCCATTTTACCACCCATATTCCCATTTCTGGTCCTTTCTGCAGTGAAAACATTAATGCAGATTTGGTCATGTAGGTTGTATATCAGACTATCATATACAGAAGGGGAAACATCTGTTACAAAGCAGTTTTTACAACGCAACTGTTACAACGCAACTGCCTTTGCATCGCATGCCATTACAATGCATTCCATTAAAACGCATGTCGCTACAACGCATGCCATTCCAATGCATACCATTACAACGCATGCCATTACAACGCACTATAAGGTAAGTAATGGAGATTTCTTGTAGTATTAGGGTGGGTATGGGGTTTGGGTAACCTGGGAATAGTAATTTTTGCCCCTACACTATCTAACACTTACCCTACTGTTGCACTCACTGGAGTGGGAATAGTATTTTTTACCCCTACACTATCCAACACTTACCCTACTGTTGCCCTAAAAGTATTATGCGTTGTAATGGTATGTGTTGTAATGGTATGCGTTGTAACAGAGTGAGTTGTAATGGTAGTTTTTAAAAATGCGTCAAGATGGCATGCGTTGTAAAATCATGCAATGTAATGGTAGTTGCGATGTAAAGACTGCATTGTTAAAGCATGCGTTGTAATTGCATGCGTTGTAACATCATATATTCATACAGAAGTATTGTTTGACATAAAAATTGAGTTCTAAATATTCTCTTCAAAAGTATCTCATTAGGTGTAGATTTTCTATTATTAACTCCATGGGGCAATATGTAGGACTAGGCATGGATAACATTTAAATTACTCCAACATAATTTGTGTAATTTCTGGTATTTCGCATTACACTTGCTGGGGGAAATTTTTACACCACCTCTTGCATCCCGACACCTACTGTGGCAATAATTTACAGTGAAAATTTACTACAAACTCACGGGAAAAACAGAACATGAGTGGGGTTGCTTTCAGTGCTTTTGTTTAAATGCGTCTTTGCAATTGAGGATGCATTTCACGCTAAAATATAGAAAAACATGAGAGATTTGCTTTTCAAGTAATTTCGGATGATTTAAAGTAATTTTACTGACCTTTCTCATAGTTAGAGCAAGCTAATTATGCCAGATTCACTCACCCCTATTTAGGATTCAATATTTATGTCAGACAATATTCTGACAACGACATTGTGGTGCCATACCTCAGTCAGCAGAAGCAGCACCTCAGTGAGCTCCATCAGGGACTTCAGTGAGCATCTGCAGGCACCAGAGTCAGCTCTGAGCAGATGGTGTGCTGGGACCGGTGGGGTGAGGTAGGAGTGAAGTAGGTGCTAGAGGTTGTAGGAGAGGCAAGTAGAGTTTTTTTTTCTTGAAAACATAATGGTGAATGAGTTTTGGCTTCAGCCAAAGCCTCATGCAGCATGTGATTTTCCAAACAGAATTCCCAGATGGAAAAAACAAGTATGGTGCTCCAAGAAAAAAAAAAAGGCGTGGAACACCTACCCCCTCATATTGAGACAATGGGAATTTCCATGCTGTAATTTCGTTCCACTTGACGCAGAATTGCGGTCTCTGTGATCAGGACGAAGGCATCTGACCAGTCCAGACATTACACAGCAGTTCTTTATAGTTGCAATGCAGACAAAGCTACTTTGATTGAGTCTAAAAGGCAGGCGGGACACCAAAATAGAATAAACATTGTAAAATGAAAAGCAATACAATGTCAAGTCGATGTGAGTTAGAACATTATACTTATCTGTTCCTATCTATGGCCTTCATAGAATTAACAAATTAAAAATATTTCAGGAAAGGCCCCCTAATAGAGTTAAATACCAAGCATGGACAAAGCCAACACGTCTTTTCTTTATAAGGAGAGTGCTAAGCTTGGTTTGCCGATGTGCGTTCATAAAGAATTCTTAAAAAAAGTTAAAGAAAAAATATTTAAAAACACTGGAGCAACAACTACCGCATGCCTTAAGGTATCTCACAACTGTAAACTTTATTCAATATTTTCAAGCTTTATAAATGGCATGTTTTATTTTTTTAAATACTTTTCATTAAGGAAAATCTGAACAAACGTAAAAAGAATAAGAAATGTTCAAGGAAAATATTTGTCAGGGCCAAATGTACTCTCCACGGGACTCAGAACTGAAACATGCTTAGCCATTTTATTCTCTGTAGCTGCCCAGAGAGCAGATCTATGGACCTCCAGGAGAAGGGACATCCCCTTTTCAGTCATATTAATTACACCTTGTGCCTCAAACACCAGCTGAGACAGCAGTAGCCAGCCCTACCCCAAGGGCCATTAAAGTTTTTGTACGCCAACTTTTTTGTGCAATATGTGGACTGTAGGAGATAAAACATAAGCAAGCCTTAAAGTTGAATCTTTCAGTCAGAGTTCTGTAAATGTGAACAGTAAAATGATACAAGTCATCCAATCAAAAGGCCGATATAGAGGTTATGCTCCAAGACAGAGACAAACAGAAGAAGAGGATGACAAGCCATTGTATAAGATGGTGAGAATGACAATAAAGCCAACCAATGGTAAGCAATGGGCGGGCACTAAGCCCACTATAAGTTGTTGGTATTGGTGAGAAGAAGCTTTTACCTACAGACAGAAACAAGCATTGACAATGCAATAGGTCTCGCCTTTGATTAAGTTAAAGCCATTTGCTTTGCTAATGGTATTGTATTCTAGCTTTGCATTATTTAGTGTATATTTGGGATATGTGCATATATTTTCTCTCCCCTCGCCCCTTTCATCTGCCTCATGCTATTTTAATCCTCACTATATGAAATTTACACATACTATTTTTCTATTCATTCCCCTCCCAAATCTGAAACACTGATCTTTTCCTACTAACGCTATGCTGACTACTACACAGCTAATAAAGCAATTCTAACTACATACCATTAGCAAAGCAAATGGCTTTAACTTAATCAAAGGCGAGACCTATTGCATTTTCAATACTTGTTAAGTAAGGATACTGCTGAATGGGCCCCGCTGGCTTAGAGCTTAGATTTCTGCTCCTGATTCCTTCTGTCTGTTTCAGAAGGACTGAAGCATTAGTGAGGCTGCTGTGTGAATATAATAGACTTTATTTCAAAATTCCCTGTACAGTATATTTACTGTATGTAGGTTGAAGTACCTTCATAAAGAATCTTTAACCTTGTTCCTTCTACTCGTTTTTAACTACTTTACAAATATTGCTGATCCAAATTCATTTGAAATGTCCCCTTTGTTATTCAGCGGGTCAATCTTCACTCTCCTCTGTCATTTCACACTACTCCCCTCTAAACTGCTCATGTTAACGGAAGTTTACCAGCCTCTCCCAGGTATTGCATGGAACATTTGCTTTCTCTTTTCCTTTTTCAGTGAGCTTGTACGATACGCAATGGTACGCCTGGCATTTCTTTCATGCCTACTACTTTGTTGATTTATCTTAGAATTCCAGGACATTCTCGCTTGCTCCCTGACCCTCGTAGTCCTTATCATTAACTTGTTGTTCGTAACTAATAGTAGTGACAATTGGACCCAACTCACGTGTCATATCTTCAACCATATGCTTTTAGATAACCATGCTTTTGTTTACCCTCTGTGATGCTTCAGCCTATATCTACAAGCAAAAATCCCAGAATGCAATATACTGTGCCCTGAAAGCTCTGACTGGTTGAAGGCGTCTTACATGACAAGAGTCACGTGGCCGATGTGCCAATAAATCAACCTTGTAAAGGGGTCTATACAGAATATTTAATTTAGCAAAAATGAAGCTATCACCCTGAGGACGTGCGAGGTGTGGGTGGTCAACAACTCCATATACAGAGCCCTCGTTCTCTTCATCACTAAGGACCCATTTTAGTTGCTCATTTTTTCTCAAATACACACTGTGCTAATTAACATGAGACAACAACACACAGGACTCCCAGCCAAGTGTGAAACACTCGTTCATTTGGTCCACTTGGCCCTTTGAAGGTCGCAGCACATTGACAAATGCACCAAGCGAGTGACATTCATGATTACTTTCCTAGAGGCTATTTGTCACCAGAATGCAGGCTTGCTTAAAATTCAACCTCCAGATGAGTCTATAATGTGTTTCTAAAGTACATTTCACATTAGCCTGGATGAATAGTATATTCGATACGGAAAACTACCGGGTACTCGTGACGATATTATTCCCAGTAAAACGTATCTCACGCTTCCATGGATCACGCTCTGACATTTCATCTGTTCTATGTTCCCGTGCGGTAAGACCTAACACATCGAGTGCAGAATCTCCAGGTCCATTGCCACTGTTGCCCGAAAGATGATGAATCCCTGCTAAAATTAGAAGCATGTGTGTCTGTGGATCCTTTGACCCATATGCATGCACATCTTCAAAGAGCCTAACATATCGAGTGCAGAATTGCCAGGTCCATTCCCACTGTTGCCCAAATGATGATGAATTTTGGTTAAAATTAGAAGCATGCCCGAAAGATGACCCATACGCATGCACATCTTCAAAGAGCCTCTAATCGCAAGCGAAAGCACACCATGCGCGCGTTGTGCAGAAACGCCGAAACCCGTACACGTGCACATCTTCTGTCCGTCTGCTTGCACATCTTATGTCCATCCGCGTGCACATCTGGAATCCGTATTGATTCCAAAAGGCCCTCGCATGGCGAAATCATCGCATGCGCGCTGCTAACGTCAGGCGAGACCTAAAAAGTTGTTTTGTAGGCGAGACCTAAATAAAGAAGCAGTGAGGCCAGAGGGGCCATAGTGTTTGCTCTCAGTTTACAGGCTTTACATGCTTTGAATGGGAGACACATGTGAAGTACATTCAAGTTGTGTACTTATTTAATCACGTACTTGAAATGAATTTAGACTGCAATTTCAGTGGCACACCTGCAACAAAAACACATATTAGTGAGAATAGAGTGTGGAATTTTTCAGGAGGTGAGCTAGGTTCGAAAATGGCTCAGCAATCCCAGAGTACAAGGGCCAGGGCAGAGCCAGTGTAGCGATCACTGGCAGATTGGGAGGGCAGAGAATGCGACAGACGCGTTCCCGTAGTAGGGCTGCCGAACAAGAGCTGAGGAGTAGTGGTAGAAGCAGTGCGAGATCGTTTTTGGACACACGACGTGCTGGGAACTACAACTCCCAGCAGCCCTACTATCGAAGCACCGGAAACAGATTCACGCCTCACGGCCCTTGCAGACGCTACAAAGCCCCGCCTATGCAACGGCGCGGGGCTTTGCAATCTCCTTCATTCCCTTGTCCCAAAGGACCGAAACCCTTCTCTCCGTCCGTTCGTTCTGGGAAAGGAAACGCTGCATTCCAAATTCCTCTGTTTCCTGCTTGCTGCCCTGAAGAGGAATTTCTCCCAGAGCGAAGCCATCAGCCTTCAGACTCCGCCCTCACCTTCGGCACTCTGCTGAGTGGACCGGGAGGTGAAAGGAATAACTGCCAGTCTTCGGTCATTTCACCGGAAGGTCACAAGCGGGAGAAGAGTGCTGGAGTGCTTTTCCAGCTGTCCAGCCTTCTACCTTCGGATCCTGGAATTCCGCGTTTCACGGAGTTAGGCAGAGCGGAAGGTACTCCCCGCAGGACTGCCGAGACCCCTTGAGATGCTCCCTTGTGGATTCATAGGATGCTCCTGATTTGCTCGTTACTACTGAACCCTGGACAAACAGGTATTTAGGTGGGATCAGCAAACTCCAAATGCGCAGGGGGGCTCTCCGTGACATCTTCCTTGTGGGTCATTGTATGATGGTATTTTCTTGTCATTGCTGCCACTGCTTTTTATGTTGTTATTGTCTCCGCTGCGTAGACGCAACCGCAGGGACTCTTTAAAGTTGCACGGGTCCGCTGTGACTCACCTAAGAGCCGCTGACACCCGACAGACCTTGTTCCTTCTACTCGTTTTTAACTACTTTACAAATATTGCTGATCCAAATTCATTTGAAATGTCCCCTTTGTTATTCAGCGGGTCAATCTTCACTCTCATCTGTCATTTCACACTACTCCCCTCTAAACTGTTCATGTTAACGGAAGTTTACTAGCCTCTCCCAGGTATTGCATGGAACATTTGCTTTCTCTTTTCCTTTTTCAGTGAGCTTGTACGATACGCAATGGTACGCCTGGCGTTTCTTTCATGCCTACTACTTTGTTGATTTATCTTAGAATTCCAGGACATTCTCGCTTGCTCCCTGACCCTCCTAGTCCTTATCATTAACTTGTTGTTCGTAACTAATAGTAGTGACAATTGGACCCAACTCACGTGTCATATCTTCAACCATATGCTTTTAGATAACCATGCTTTTGTTTACCCTCTGTGATGCTTCAGCCTATATATACAAGCAAAAATCCCAGAATGAAATATGCTGTGCCCTGAAAGCTCTGACTGGTTGAAGGCGTCTTACATGACAAGAGTCACGTGTCCGATGTGCCAATAAATCAACCTTGTAAAGGGGTCTATACAGAATATTTAATTTTGCAAAAATGAAGCTATCACCCTGAGGACGTGCGAGGTGTGGGTGGTCAACAACTCCATATACAGAGCCCTCGTTCTCTTCATCACTAAGGACCCATTTTAGTTGCTCATTTTTTCTCAAATATACACTGTGCTAATTAACATGAGACAACAACACACGGGACTCCCAGCCAAGTGTGAAACACTCATTCATTTGGTCCACTTGGTCCTTTGAAGGTCGCAGCACATTGACAAATGCACCAAGCGAGTGACGTTCATGATTGCTTTCCTAGAGGCTATTTGTCACCAGAATGCAGGCTTGCTTAAAACTCAACCTCCAGATGAGTCTATAATGTGTTTCTAAAGTACATTTCACATTAGCCTGGATGAATAGTATATTCTATACGGAAAACCACCGGGTACTCGTGACAATATTATTCCCAGTAAAACTTATCTGACGCTTCCATGGATCACGCTCTGACATTTCATCTGTTCTATGTTCCCGTGCGGTAAGACCTAACACATCGAGTGCAGAATCTCCAGGTCCATTGCCACTGTTGCCCGAAAGATGATGAATCACTGCTAAAATTAGAAGCATGTGTGTCTGTGGATCCTTTGACCCATATGCGTGCACATCTTCAAAGAGCCTAACATATCGAGTGCAGAATTGCCAGGTCCATTCCCACTGTTGCCCAAAAGATGATGAATCTTTGCTAAAATTAGAAGCATGCCCGAAAGATGATGAATCATTGCTAAAATTAGAAGCACGCGTTTCTGTGGATCCTTTGACCCATACGCGTGCACATCTTTAAAGAGCCTAATACATCGAGTGTAGAATCGCCAGGTCCATTGCCACTGTTGCCCCAAAGATGATGAATCATTGCTAAAATTGGAAGCACGCGTGTCTGTGGATCCTTTGACCCGTACGCATGCACATCTTCAAAGAGCCTCTAATCGCAAGCGAAAGCACGCCATGCGCGCGTTGTGCAGAAACGCCAAAACCCGTACACGTGCACATCTTCTGTCCGTCCGCTTGCACATCTTATGTCCATCCGCGTGCACATCTGGAATCCGTATTGATTCCAAAAGGCCCTCGCATGGCGAAATCATCGCATGCGCGCTGCTAACGTCAGGCGAGACCTAAAAAGTTGTTTTGTAGGCGAGACCTAAATAAAGAAGCAGTGAGGCCAGAGGGGCCATAGTGTTTGCTCTCAGCTTACAGGCTTTACATGCTTTGAATGGGAGACACATGTGAAGTACATTCAAGATGTGTACTTATTTAATCACGTACTTGAAATGAATTTAGACTGTAATTTCAGTGGCACACCTGCAACAAAAACACATATTAGTGAGAATAGAGTGTGGAATTTTTCAGGAGGTGAGCTAGGTTCGAAAATGGCTCAGCAATCCCAGAGTACAAGGGCCAGGGCAGAGCCAGTGTATCGATCACTGGTAGATTGAGAGGGCAGGGAATGCGACAGACGCGTTCCCGTAGTAGGGCTGCCGAACAAGAGCTGAGGAGTAGTGGTAGAAGCGGTGCGAGATCGTTTTGGGGCACACAACGTGCTGGGAACTACAACTCCCAGCAGCCCTACTATCGAAGCACCGGAAACAGATTCACGCCTCACGGCCCTTGCAGACGCTACAAAGCCCCGCCTATGCAACGGCGCGGGGCTTTGCAATCTCATTCATTCCCTTGTCCCGAAGGAGCGAAACCCTTCTCTCCGTCCGTTCGTTCTGGGAAAGGAAACGCCGCATTCCAAATTCCTCTGTTTCCTGCTTGCTGCCCTGAAGTGGAATTTCTCCCAGGAATAACTGCCAGTCTTCGGTCATTTCACCGGAAGGTCACAAGCGGGAGAAGAGTGCTGGAGTGCTTTTCCCGCTGTCCAGCCTTCTACCTTCGGATCCTGGAATTCCGCATTTCACGGAGTTAGGCAGAGCGGAAGGTACTCCCCGCAGGACACCCGAGACCCCTTGAGATGCTCCCTTGTGGATTCATAGGATGCTCCTGATTTGCTCGTTACTACTGAACCCTGGACAAACAGGTATTTAGGTGGGATCAGCAAACTCCAAATGCGCAGGGGCGCTCTCCGTGACATCTTCCTTGTGGGTCATTGTATGATGGTATTTTCTTGTCACTACTGCCACTGCTTTTTATGTTGTTATTGACTCCGCTGCGGTGACGCAACCGCAGGGAATCTTTAAAGTCGCACGGTTCCGCTGTGACTCACCTAAGAGCCGCTGACATCCGACAGATTGCAAAGCCCACGAAAATTGTCAGCCTGAGCAATGGATACCAATGTGGTTCAAGCCTCACTGTTGGAGAGCCTTACCGCTCTTCAGCAGGAACTACACACCTCAAGATTAGAAACCCAAGAGTTAAAAAGCGAGGTGGGATCCCTGCGTAGAGAGGTAGCAGGCATCTCCAGAGCAGGTAAAACATATGCGTTTGGAAAGGGCTCGTATATTAAAGAAGGGACACTTCCCCCTCCTACATCGTCTGCAGGGGTGGGGTCACAGGGTACGAGTTTCTTTTCTGACCCCGCAACACAACCACCTTCCCAAGGCACCACCCCCACAGTACACATTGTACAGAACCCTGGCGTACCTTTGGCACCTCCGGAGCGTTTTTATGGGGACCCAAAAAAGTTTGAGATTTTCCTCAATCAAAGCAGACTCCATTTCCTGTGTAAACCAGCCATCTTTCAAGACGACGCGTCAAAGACGTCCTTCATGATGTCATACATGGGGGGCAATGCCGCAAGCTGTACGATTCCCTTAATGGAGCGGAATGATCCCATTCTACACAACTTTCAGGAATTCTGCATAGAAATGCGCAAACTTTTTGACCGGAAGACACATATGATGGCTTTGGACAAAGAATTGATTACCCTTCGGCAAGGGTCCCAAGACCTGCTCACGTACATCACTACCTTAAACCGTCTTGTAGTAGAAACCGACTGGCCACAAGAAAAATGGACGACTCTCTTTTATCAAGGACTACGTAGTGAGATGAAGGATGTCCTCTCTCAAGTAGTGCGACTGCCGAATACCTGTGAAGAGTTGATAGAACTCGCTGTACAACTCGACCATCGGATGCAAGAGAGAAAGGGTGATAGAAGCCGAGGGGAATCTCGTTTCGTTGTTCCCAGGTCCCGTCCAACCCCAGATGAGCACGTCAAAACATCGAACGGAGCAGAGCCTGTGCAAATCAGGGGGATCAGAGGCCCCCTTACCCATGAAGAGAGAGAGAAAAGGCGACAGCAGAAGCTCTGTCTTTATTGTGGTAAAAGCGGGCATTTCATCAGGGACTGCCGAGCCAGAGCGAGAGGTCCAGACCGAGGAGTAGTGGCCAAACCTCAGACACCCGCATTTCAGAGGACGGAAAACTAAATAACCCAAGTATGGGCGGGATCTCCACCTTGGGTTCTGGATCACACATGATCCCTTCCGTTCTAGCCAACACCATTCAGCCCTCAGTGGCTCACATCAATGTGAATGTTACCCTATGGGTCTCCACCACCAAGTCCCTCTGTGTCTCTGCATTATTGGACTCCGGAGCCACGGGGAATTTTATTGATCAGCAATATGCCCTGACCATAGGAGTGCCTTGTGAACGAAAAGACACCCCTGAAATCGTGAAAGCAGTGGACGGCAAATCGCTGACTTCCGGTCCTGTTTGATTTCACACTACTCCTTTGGAATTGCGAGTAGGCTCGGATCATTACGAAGTCATACAATTCGACTTGATAGACGCCCCTCATTTTCGCCTTATCCTCGGGATGCCCTGGTTGACTTTGCACGATCCCGTCATTCGATGGACGGATCGCACCGTTTCGTTGACCTCCCCTTTTTGTAAAGAACATTGTTACAGGCGGCCCCTGTTCCAGGAAGACGCCATCAAAACTCAAGCTGAGCTACTAGCCACAGGATATGACGAAAGGACGTACTGCTGCTCGACGCTATTACCTGATGAGTATAAAGACTATCAAGAGATCTTCGACAAACAAAAAGCCACCCAGTTGCCACCCCATAGACTCTACGATTGCCGTATTGATCTCATTCCAGGAGCAGACATCCCTTGTAGCCGGGTGTACGCCCTCACAGAACCCGAAACACAGTATCTCAAGACGTATCTAGAAGAGAACCTTGCCTCTGGTTTTATTCGACATTCTACCTCCCCAGCATCATCTCCTCTTTTTTTTATTTCGAAGAAAGACTGTGAAGAGCTTAGAACATGCATAGACTACAGAGCCATAAACAAGGTCACCGTAAAAAATCGATACCCGTTGCCTTTGATACCGGTGTTGTTGGACCAATTGAAAGGAGCGCGAATCTTTACCAAGCTGGACCTCCGCGGCGCCTACCACTTAGTAAGGGTCAAAGCGGGAGACGAGTGGAAAACGGCATTCAGGACGAAATTTGGGTTGTATGAATACCAGGTGATGCCTTTCGGTTTATGTAACGCCCCGGCGGCATTCCAATTTTTTATGGACAAAGTGTTACGAGGGCTGCTGGACACCATATGTATTGTCTATATTGACGATATTCTTATATATTCTGCTGACCTTCAGGGTCACCTTCTGCACGTGAAAACGGTCTTGAACAGGTTACAAACACACTCCTTGTTCGCCAAGTTGGAAAAATGCCTGTTCCACGTTGTGGAAGACGCCTTTTTGGGCTATGTTATCAATGCTCAAGGCTTCCAAATGGACGAGGGTAAGGTGGCAGCGATCACACAATGGAAGGCTCCTCTTAACGTATAATCAGTACAGAGCTTTTTGGGGTTCGCTAACTACTACAGGCGTTTTATCAAAGACTTTTCCAAGATAATACACCCAATTTCCAGTTTGCTGCGGAAAAACACCCCGTTTGTGTGGTCCAAGGAAGTCGACCAAGCATTTGAAGCACTAAAGGAACTCTTTACCAAGGCTCCCATCTTACGTCACCCTGACCCTGGCTTGCTATTTGTGGTAGAAACGGATGCCTCGCAGTATGCCCTGTGAGGGGTTTTATCCCAACGACACCCGAATACAGGCCAGCTGCACCCTGTCGTGTTTTATTAAAAAAAATTCACCCCCTATGAGGTGAATTATTCAATCACAGATAAAGAGCTGCTGGCTATTAAGCGCGCGTGTGAGGAGTGGTGACATTACCTCCTAGGAGCACATCACACCGTAGAATTCTACACCGATCATAGGAATCTCCTCTTCCTCAAAACCGCTAGGGCCTTAACTCCCCGCCAGCTACGATGGTCCTTATTTTTCTCGGACTACGATTTTATCATAAAGTACAGACCAGGACCACAGAATGGTTAGGCAGACGCCTTATCTCGGAGAAATGAACCCATAAACCCACCGGAGGTGGACATTAGGGAACCTCCTGCCATCATCCCTGCCTCCGCCTTCCCAGAACAAGCTCTCGCCACCATTCTCTCGCAAGACTTCCTTGAGGAGGTAAAGACAAATCTAACCAAAGTAGATATCCCCACCTGGATTCAAGCAAACCCAGAACACCGGGCATGACAGAAAATTTACTGTACCATGATCATGCCTTGTACGTGCCCGTAGCATCCCTACAACTACAAGTTTTGACTTGGGCTCATGACTCTCCACTAGGGGGACACTTGGGAAAAAACAAGACCATCGCCACGATGGAGAGATCCTTTTGGTGGCCCACCTTGCGGAAAGACACTGGTGATTATATAAGGAACTGTGCCGTGTGTACCCAAGGAAAAGCCAGACACACCAAACCAACGGGCTTGCTACAACCCATACCCATACCTCCTTTTCCGTGGCACACGGTATCCATGGACTTTATAGCCGAAATGCCACCTTGCAAAGGGTACACCACCATTTTAGTGATCGTTGACCATTTAACAAAAATGGGACATTTCATTCCGCTCAAACATTTACCAACCTTGCCCGAACTCGCTATGCTCTTCTTGCAACATGTAATAAGGGCTCACGGAATCCCAAGAGCCCTTATAACAGACCGTGGAACACAATTCACTTCACGTTTCTGGAAGGCGATGTGTACTACACTGAATATCGAGGCACGTTTTCTTCCAGTTATCACCCCCAGACCGACGGAAAGACAGAGAGACTCAACCAAACTTTGGAACAATACCTCAGATGCTTCACCCTTCAAAACACCTCGGATTGGTATCCCTTGATCTGGATGGCAGAATTTGCATACAATAACGCAGAACACTCCACATTGGGATGTTCCCCTTTCTTTTATATGTACGGGTCTCATCCAAACATGCTCCCCTTCGACTGGTCCGTTGTGTCCAACCACCCCAGCATACAAGAGCACCATGCCCACTTAAGAGCGGTGCTCCTCAATGCCAAACGCCAATTAGCCTTGGCACAAACAGAGCAAAAACGACACGCTGACACAAAGAGAGCTCCAGAACCCACATATCAAGTAGGGCATAAGGTATGGCTGTCCACAAGAAACTTGCATCTTAGAGGGGTGGGCAAGTTGGCTCCCAAATACATCGGGCCATACTGCATTGAGAAAGTCATCAACCCTGTGGCAATGCGCTTATCCCTCCCTAGTTCCTGGCACATCCACCCTGTCTTTCACGTGTCCCTACTCTTACCTTGTCCAGAGTCTACAAGGTTACCCACTAGGCCCCTTCCCATTGAGGTAGACGGGGAAGAGGAATACGAAGTTAACAAACTACTGGACTCTCGAATGGTCAGGGGTCGTTTGCAGTACCTAGTAGACTGGAAGGGGTATGGGGTGGAGGATCGAACCTGGGAACCAGCAGATAATCTGCATTGCGCTCCACTGTTGAACCGGTTTCATACGGAGAATCCCGGGAAACCAGGTCAACCGCCGAGACGGCGGCTGTTAGGAGGGGGTTCTGTAGCGATCACTGGCAGATGGAGAGGGCAGGGAATGCGACAGACGCGTTCCCGTAGTAGGGCTGCCGAACAAGAGCTGAGGAGTAGTGGTAGAAGCGGTGCGAGATCGTTTTGGGGCACACGACGAGCTGGGAACTACAACTCCCAGCAGCCCTACTATCGAAGCACCGGAAACAGATTCACGCCTCACGGCCCTTGCAAACGCTACAAAGCCCCACCTATGCAACGGCGCGGGGCTTTACAATCTCCTTCATTCCCTTGTCCCGAAGGAGCGAAACCCTTCTCTCCGTCCGTTCGTTCTGGGAAAGGAAACGCCGCATTCCAAATTCCTCTGTTTCCTGCTTGCTGCCCTGAAGAGGAATTTCTCCCAGAGCGAAGCCATCAGCCTTCAGACTCCGCCCTGACCTTCGGCACTCTGCTGAGTGGACCGGGAGGTGAAAGGAATAACTGCCAGTCTTCGGTCATTTCACCGGAAGGTCACAAGCGGGAGAAGAGTGCTGGAGTGCTTTTCCCACTGTCCAGCCTTCTACCTTCGGATCCTGGAATTCACGGAGTTAGGCAGAGCGGAAGGTACTCCCCGCAGGACTGCCGAGACCCCTTGAGACGCTCCCTTGTGGATTCATAGGATGCTCCTGATTTGCTCGTTACTACTGAACCCTGGTCAAACAGGTATTTAGGTGGGATCAGCAAACTCCAAATGCGCAGGGGCGCTCTCCGTGACATCTTCCTTGTGGGTCATTGTATGATGGTATTTTCTTGTCACTGCTGCCCCTGCTTTTTATGTTGTTATTGACTCCGCTGCGGTGACGCAACCACAGGGACTCTTTAAAGTCGCACGGGTCCGCTGTGACTCGCCTAAGAGCCGCTGACACCCGACAGCCAGTCTTTTGGCAAGAGCCCGGCTTGGGCCTTCATTGCCTCACCCACCTAGAGACATCACCCAAAACACCTGTGGAGTCTGTTTCTAAGCGTGTGGGTGAGGCAGGTGATGGCATCCAGAGAGGCAGATCAAGGGGTGAAGCAGCATATAAAAACTAAGATAACATTTTTCATTTCTATACAGATGGGATAATTTAGCAATAATACAATTTTCAAGACATTTGTATTGTTTATTTTGACATTTAAAATCACTTTTTACATGGGAATTTTTAAAATTGTGTATTTGTTATTTTCCTGCAAGAGTTTTCGTTATGTTCTTCTGACTTCCACGACACAGTGGGCGAAGGCAACTGCCATTTGTGTTTATAGGTTTATAGGTCCACTGGCCCTTCTAGCTGTATTAGATTTACAATCTAAGATTTGATTCTCTGATCCCACTATATTGCAAAACCTTGCAGCTTTCTATAGAGGGATAAAACTCTACCTGCTGAACAATGACTCATACGCAGCTGTGAAGGTAGGGCAGGTGTGCGAAAATATCAGTTTTCGTAAGGTGTCAGATGACTTTGCACCCACCCTACATACCCGTGTAACTTTCCAAATATATGCGTTATTTTGTAGACGTTTATGGTGCCGTTCACAAAGGAAATCATAAATCTGTACTTGTAGAAATGCTATCCCTGTTAGGGACAGTGCGATTTAAGCTTATTCACAAAGTTCAGTAGAGGTGTGTCAGGAAGGCTGAACCAGACACAGTTTTCCAGATATACTAAATAGAGTTACGTGTTTTTTTTAAATTATTTCTCCTTTGTGTAATGAATAGTTGTGCATTTGCTTTGGGGTGCCTTTCAACACTGAGGGTGAAAGGCAGCCCCTTGTGCAAAGGAATTTTTTTCCTTTTTTTCTCCATGGAAAAAACATATTAAAAAGCAGTCCGATGTGCAAAGGCACGTTTATTTCATGTTTAATTTATTTCCCACACAGAAATCTTTTCCCCAATAAATACATACCTCCACCTAGACCTCCAACTTTGGGGGTGATCTATTCCCCTTCCGACTCTAAAATGGGCGTTAGTCACGCCCTTTGTTGAGGTAAAACTCTAGCTATATCCAGGGTGGCAAAGGGTTGCATAAGACCTGGTGAATGCTTACAATTTCACATATTTGTGAGTGTTCACAAACCACACTTTGCTCCTCCCACTCACAAACCTGCTGCTTCCTGTTTCATACTACACAACTCTACACACTCCTGGCAGAGTTACAGACCAGTAAACTCATTTGCATGGGCGTCCGCAGAAATGTTTCCGGAGTAGGGGGGGGGGGGGGGGGGGGGAGAAACTAAATGTTAACTTCCTCACCATCTTCTGACATGATTGAGCACAAGTATTAAATAAATAAATAACAATCTAATAAGACAAAGAGCTTAAATAAACAAAGAAATCCATAGGGGGAAGAGAAAAATCATGGGAGGCGCTACAGCAGATGACCTGGCAACTACAATGAAACAGAGGGAAGAACGATTGTGTCAAATTCAAGAGCTTGTAGGATCAGCCTCGCTAAGCCACATCGTCTCGAAAAATGTTAATGAAGCAACTCATCAAGTACCAAAGCCATGACTGATTCCATCTAGCTACTTGGACAGAAACTCACAGAGTGTCCAGAGCATCGGACTCTTCAAGATGGTCGGTAAGTTGTTCAGACATTATTTGCTTTGTCTTTTTTTCCAAAGTGGGTAACAGCACCATGAGATCAGAGTTATAAACATTTGGAACATCCAAACCATCTTTTGAAGGCAGAGGGCTAACAACACTGGATTTCCAAACTTTGGGGACAAGTCCAGCTGTGAACAATGCAATGATAATATTGGCAATTTCCTAGACACTGGCAGTAGAACTTCCTAGTAATATCCTCACACAGCAAGAGTCATTGGGAAAGCCAGGTTTCAACATGGACAGAAGAATGCCTACCTCCTCTTTAGAGTCTGTGGAAACGCAAGAGAGGGAGATCTCAGTGCAGAAGTAAAGGCCGGGTGCAGGAAAACTGAAACAAGGAAGCAGGGGACTGATAGATGGGTAGGTTTTAGGTGTACTCTACAAGTCATTGAACATGGAAGTGGCAGGGCTACATGTCTTTAGAACAGAGGCAGAGACCAAAAGGCAAACAATAAGGATGGTCAGTTTATCCACGATTGGCACTGCAGTTTCCTTGTCACTATGAGTGCGAGCCTTCCAGCACTGACTTAGCTCCTCACAGTGCAAGAGCCGGAGCTTATGTGACAGCTGAGACCAGGGTCGGTCCTTGGATATGTGGGGCCACGGGCAGAATAGGAACATGTGAGGCCCCTAAGCAGAGACAACGTGGGATCGGATCGGGTAAGGAAAGTTTTTTTTTTTTATAATTAAAATTAAACCACCCCTCGCGACCCCCATACCCGCGACTCATGCTGGCCGCGACTGGGTTTTGTCAATGGTTGTTAGCTGTTTAAGCTAAATGTGTAAGAATAAATTATTTTTCTTTCACCTTGTTGTTTTGACCAATAAGTAGATCCATCACACACATTTGCATAGGATAACAACTGGAATGCAGGACCATTGCTCTTTGTGCTCTGCAGAGGCCATATTTTGAATGATCATGTAATCTGAACACCTTTTTGACCCACAAACAGGCACAGTGTGAAAGTTGTACTGCCTGCATCCTCAACTCCAAAGTGCTCAACTATAGCCTGTTATAAACACATGGAGGCGACTCAGTACAAATGGTATATCGTACAAGAGTAATATACTGTGAAATGAAATACAGAAACACACATGCTGGAAATAGCTAGCACACTTGGGGAGTGCATGATTAAGTAAAGCATGTGAAATATAAACAGGAACAAAATCACTGCCATGGATTACCCTAACATCAGGACCACTGGAATTATGTGGCAGGAGAGGGATAAATTATGTGGCAGGGTGAGTAAATTATGTGGCAAGAAAAGGCAAATTATGAGGCACAATCCGGCACATTTTGAAATAGTATTACTTCATTTTTTTGCCATTTTAAAACTTGGTAACACTGTTTGGGCACTGGTTGCTCCCCATTAGTACCAATTTAACACCCACAATTAGCAGTGGGAAACAGAAAGTTGACTATTCCAGATTTTCAAAGGGCCTTCCCACATGCAGCAAGACGCGTCGCTGCAGTTTTAGTAACTTTCGAACCATTTGAGATAGAAAGCAATTTTGTTGTTAAAATCTGTAGATTATGCAGCAGATAATGTATTATGTGGCAAATGCTTCCGCAAAATCGCATAATTCCAGTGGCCCTGCCAAACATGCAGCATCAGACTGGGAAAGAAAATAGGTCCAGTACCAAAATAAAAGGGGCCCCCATTAGTGAGTTAGTTAGCTAGAAAATTGTCCCATGTTTGCAAACTAGGGCAGGTTTGAACTTGTAAAGATATGCTGTGTAAGTTTTTTGTAAGGTATGGAAGAGTGGACTGATTTGAGTTTGCTGCAGGCAATGTTTGCTTTAATATCCTAAAAATCAACAGTAAAAATCAGTTCACCTGACCATAAAGTAGGTCAACAACTAGCCAAAAAACAGGGCCTACATACGAACCTGACAGCAGGGCTTTAAGTGGAATGAAAAAACTGGGGGGTCTTTCAAATGGGCATGGCTGATGTATTTAAGGGTGTGGCTTAAAAATATGTAAACTATATAAATCTGTGCTCAGCATAGTGTGCCGCCCGACTGGTATTTTGCTGCTTCATTCATTGCCTCCAGATAAATATTGCAATAAGTAAAATTACACCTACAACAAGCCTGGACTATTGGCTTTGGCAGTGGTTATTAGTTGCATAAGATGACTATTATATAAATCAAAGAGAAAGAGAGGAAAAAAGGAAGCTGGTTCAATTCCCCTGAGTACAAATGTAGAAAATCAAAAGGAACTAGTCCCACGGTCGAGGGGGATATGTGTATGTAGATATGAAGAAACAGAATAATCTCTTTAGTCAAGGGAAACCATTTAGGTTTTTAAGAAAGACCTCACCCACCAACCTAGTTGGTGGCATGCTTCATCATCGGCCCCCACTAGGGGTACCGAATGTACCCCAAGTGTGCTGCGACGCCTGCAATTGCAGCAGAGCTGGTTTATTGTCAAGGTGAGTATGCAGTGATGGTGTAGTGCGTGTATATTTAAAAGCTGTCCCTCTGGTCCCAAAAACCAATTAGAATTATTTAATAATGGGCCATGGGCAGCATTAAAAGGAGGCAGGGGATGGCTAAGAAGTTATCAATGTCCGCCACCATCCAGTGGGGTCAACATGTTTCAGCCAGTGCCTGGAAACTGGGGCTGGCTTTCATCAGGACCAAGAAAGTGGAAGGTGAGAGGACAGGTCTAACAGAGTGTGTATAGCCGTCTATGTGAGGTGCACGCTAAGGCGCCTTAACTGGCAGAGGGGGTATTCCTCCTATTTCCAATCACCAAAGATTAAAGGGACAGGCTCCATGAGTCAGGAGTAGGGGTATTCTGTCACAGCTACCATTTGTAGCTGACAGAGCTCATACCGCAAACCTGTGTGGTCTCTCTCCGACCACGGCTCTGTCAGCTACAAATGGTAGCTGTGACAGAATACCCCTACTCCTACTCCTGACTCATGGAGCCTGTCCCTTTAATCTTTAGGCCCACAGCGAGAAGTAGTATAGCTGGACTGATCCAGTGGCAACAACTTCAAGCACGAAGGTTCCAAGCGAGGTACTTTTCTAAGAAGAATATCTCGTAAATTTCACCTACATGAGTGGTCTTGCCTTTGCGATGTCTTTTAGCCATGTTATACTGCAGTGCGGCTGCTACGCAGCATGGATGAAGGTACAAAAAAAGTACTATGAGGTGGCTAGCTTAGGCCACAATACATCACTTTTTTTCTGGCTGAAGCGGGGTGGCTTTATTGGTTTCCGACAGGGCAATCACAACTTCCTGCAGCTGTCAGTGCAGCCAAAGGTGCCAGAACCCCTGTCACCCAAGAAAATCCTGTCACAAGCATAAATGTATGGACCTGACCTGACAAGAGAGCATGCAACTAGAATTCACACAGCAACCTGCTTTAAAGTCCTTGGAGCAGGGACCAAGCAGTGTAAGTAGTCATGTCCTACTTGCAGGTGGAGCAGGGAGGGTCTGTAAGGTCCAGGGAGGCAACTAAACGACATATGTCAGGAAACAGAGGATGCTTCTTAGTGACTGTTCATTTGAACTTGCATGTACCATTTGTGGAGTTAAACATGGCTCATTTCTATTACCCCAATCTTTTTAACACTTACATTAGACTTCACCATCAATTCGTCCAATACCAGAGCTATATGTTTCACTCCCATGCAGACAACTCTCCCCTTTATATTCTTCATGTAGATTGTTTCTCCAGAACATATATGCCTCCCTAGATGGCTCCCCGGAGCAGAGGATTGGATAACAATGATCTGATCCCGCTCAACGAGAACTGAACCTCGCAACCTTGGCTGTAAAAATCTCAATTTTTAATTCTTCCTCTTCCCCTTTTCAGCAGGAACTCATTATGTTCCTGCTCGAATCACTAAATGGAGATCTTCCTGTCTTTCTTTCCTCATTTGCCTCGTCTCGTTTTTTCATGTGAAGGTAGAGGTGTATCAAGGGTGTCATGAACCCTTCTGTAAGGTAAAGCCCTCTGTGCTCAGGTTTGATACTCAAACATTGCCATATGTGGGGTGCAGGGGGCCCCCAATGCCCTAGGGTCTGTTGCCACTTTCCCCACTGCACTATATATGGACTGTACCCATGACTGAATCAAAGATACCTAGTTCAGCCATTGGCTCCCACTTGGCATATGGTGATGCTATAGAGCTGGGCCTCACCATGACTACATATGTAGCAGCAATTGTGGTCCAAAGAGCTAACCTTTCCTTTGTGACCTTAAATGACACCCACTGAAGGTGTGCATCACATTGAAACAGACTAGGTGCTACACAACTGCATGTGTTTCTGTGCATCCAGACACCTAGTAGAGCATGTCCCTCCATACTGCCCAGTGCTTAATTTTAGCCAGTGATTTCCGATGCTCTGCACCAGCACTTAATTGTCAACAGCAGCACTTGCGACAGCTGCCACATGGTGGTGCTGTTTGTATAATTTAAAGATGAGCAGAACAGCAATTGTTTATTAATTTCAATATATATTAAAAACAACTAATACCTGCTGCCCAAGCTATTTTATAGCTATGGGGGCCTGGAATAGCCTGAATTGTCACACTTGCAGCAGTGTGCAGATTAGTAGTTTAGTAGGTACTGTCACTTCCAACGCCAGCAGTGGCAATGGTTAACCACTGATACTGCCCATTTAAACACCGGTGCTCAACAGCCTTTACCCTTCTTTGAAGCAGATTGTCTGCCAAGGGGCAGTCATGACTTATTTATCTCACTGCCCTTTACATCTTAAGCCTGGCATAGTTCACTCAGGAATTTATTAAAATCTACCATTTCTAAACAAGCGTGTTCCCCATTGCTTACTCAATCCCTACTCTGTAAGGGCCAGAACACCCAGTGCCCTCTTTCACTTATGGGCTGAGAAGGCAAGGCTGCATGTGTGTAAATGTTTACGGAGGGCGGAAGCGTGCAGTGCCCCCTTTCAATTAGGGCAGGCACAGCTAGGCATGCTGAATGTGTGTAAATGTTTATGGAGAGGGGGAACTTGCAGTGCACCTTTTCAGAGACAGGCACAGCAAGGCATGATGCACGTGTGTGCGTGGGCGGGAGGGGTGGATAACATGTAAGCAGGGGTGTTCTTCAATCATTGGGAAAGACTGGGAAGAGGAAGGTTATTCAACTTGGGGGGTTTTGGGATGGGGCTTCCAAAACAAACCGAGAACTCTTCTAGGTTCCAGGATAATGGCAGGGGAATCAGGAGACAGCCGGTGCCCGGGGTTGAGCCCTGAAGGCAGGAACGGGTGGAAGTAGCTGGAGGAGTAACTTGAGTGGACACCTACCAAAGGCACCCTTGCTGTCAAAAGGAAAGAATTATGCGGCGTAGTGGGTGGGAGAAGCAGATGGCTCTCATGATTTCCATCTGCGATGTGGTGCTCCTAAGGCGTGTCCTCTATGAGCAGCGTAATTGGTATTTGTGCCAATAATTACTGGAGAGATCATCCCTGTAAAGATGTGCTCTCGCTTCTTATTTTATGTTTGCCAATGCTTAATTTGTGAAGGTATTTGGAGATGCTGAACAACGGAACTCGTTTTTGGGGGCCGGGACTTATTTTTCATCATCGGACTTTGACCCACGTAGAGGTAAACGCTTAAAGTAAGGAAGGGTAAGAAAGACATAGGTAGGAAAACAGGGACAAATGGAGAAGTCAGAGATGAAAAAGAATTATCAAGAGTGGGATAAACAGACAGGAAGTGTAGGATGGTGCATGAAAGAGATGTAAAATGGAATCCAGACTGGAAGCCTTGGTATTTAGAAACCACAACATTCAGCAGTACCATGGAGGGTTCTTAAAAACAACTTTGGACCCTGTAACTATAGTTTTTTTGTGTATAAATTAGGCAATGGTATTGGCAGTGCTGAAATGTTAAGCGTGAAATGGCAAATGCCAGAAAGGGCAAGTGTACTATGAGCCCTTCGTCAGAAGAGGAAGCTGTCAATACTGTCCTAGGACAATGAAGTCGATGTCAAAATCATCGTAAGGATTTTGGGGGCCAACCTTTGGAACAGCTTTTTATTTCTTTGAGTATTTATATAGCGCGAGCTCGACGCCGTAGTGTCCTGCTGGACACTTTCTAATGATCAGCCTTGTACTGTAACCCCACTTTACACCAACCTATGACCGGCGTCACCGGTCAGGTGACCCTGCTAATAAAAGGGGCCGGGCCAGTTCCAGTCACTACAATCATGGGTCTGTGTCATCATTTCTACTGCATGTGGACCCATAGACCCGGAGGCAGTGGAGCGCTTTACATGAGCACCAGTTACGTTACACAAGGACACATTCATTTTTTGTTGTGCACAGGGAGATTAAGAGATCTTCAAGAATCACTGGCTGCTGAGCCGACGATCGAACTTGTTTCCCCGGCTCCAAAGTCAGCAGCGCCAGCCGTGAGGCCATATCCTCTACCTTTGAATCCATGCTCCAAAGTCAGCCTTTTTATGTCCACTTAGGCCAGTTCACTGACAGTGCACAGGCACAGTCGTCCAAATTCTTAATGTTTTTACATGTATTATTCAGGGCTAGTGATGTGTGTTTTCAATATTGTGATACAACAGGAGCTCGCTGATATTATTACAAATAATCTCTGTGAGTCACTTCCTTAGTTCATATGTGAAGGCCTGCTTCGATCTAAAAGGAACTTTTTCATGGAAGTTGCATTGTGTTGAAAAACATAAACACGACATTTCTCTGCAAACTGTCTGTAAAAGACTCCCACACATCACTCATATTAAAAATAAACTAAAATAAAGTGGTGCTTAAAACAGTCTATCTTTAGCGCACATTCAAGGTCATCAGAGCAGGACTTTGTGGAGAATAGAGCCCTGTCTACCAGGGGGCCCTAAAACGCTGGGCCCCTGGGCCAGAGCCCACTTTGCCCATGCCTTAAAACGTCTCTGGTCCATGTAATGATCTACATAAATATGTTCTGCCATGGGCACGGTGCTGCAAGACATCAAATTGCTGAGCTATATTTGAAGCGCATGGGACCCTCATTATAAGAGTCTGCTCAATCCGATGGGGCCCATAGGCCTCTTCGAGGTCCCTTTTAATTGTGATGGTGCTTGTAAACTGCAGATACAGGCCCCGTGGGAATTATGCGATCCGATGGAACAATGTGCAGCTGTTTCATTTCACACCGAGATAGCACATGCTAAAAGCAGCTAAAATGTCCAGTTGAAACTCGGTTTGACCCAGTTATTCCTCATTTCTAATGACATGCTCATGGTTCAATTTGCTTTCCCTGGCAATTCCACCTCAACAAACTACCAGTACCCCTGGTATTGGTAATTTTTTTAGCAGGAATTACCATGCAAATATCAGACACTCATAATGATAGACAGTAACTGAATTACACGTTTTGCAGGAAAATTGTTTGTCTAGCACAGGGGTCTCCAACCTTTCCAGTAATACGTTATATATTCTTTTTGTTTGTTTTGGTCATTTTGACCCTTTTTTAAATTGCCCCTTACCTGCACCATAAATTGTGCCCCTTCACCGCCGTTTTGGCGGGTCTGGTCCTGGGGTGGGTGCCTGGTTCGTTTTTGGCGGACATCTTGGAGTGGGGTGAGTGGAGTGAGGCTTTTCCACCTGACAGCGCTTGAATGCACATGTGACGCCTGGGAACACCTATTTAGGGCGAGTCCCTCCTGCTTTCAGCCCCTGACAAGGTAGCTGCTGCTGCGAGAGCGCTTGCGCGTTTTTGCAGTAAAACTGCTGTTTTAAAAACGTTATATATTCTTTTTGTTTGTTTTGGTCATTTTGACCCTTTTTTAAATTGCCCCTTACCTGCACCATAAATTGTGCCCCTTCACCGCCGTTTTGGCGGGTCTGGTCCTGGGGTGGGTGCCTGGTTCGTTTTTGGCGGACATCTTGGAGTGGGGTGAGTGGAGTGAGGCTTTTCCACCTGACAGCGCTTGAATGCACATGTGACGCCTGGGAACACCTATTTAGGGCGAGTCCCTCCTGCTTTCAGCCCCTGACAAGGTAGCTGCTGCTGCGAGAGCGCTTGCGCGTTTTTGCAGTAAAACTGCTGTTTTAAAAACGTTATATATTCTTTTTGTTTGTTTTGGTCATTTTGACCCTTTTTTAAATTGCCCCTTACCTGCACCATAAATTGTGCCCCTTCACCGCCGTTTTGGCGGGTCTGGTCCTGGGGTGGGTGCCTGGTTCGTTTTTGGCGGACATCTTGGAGTGGGGTGAGTGGAGTGAGGCTTTTCCACCTGACAGCGCTTGAATGCACATGTGACGCCTGGGAACACCTATTTAGGGCGAGCCCCTCCTGCTTTCAGCCCCTGACAAGGTAGCTGCTGCTGCGAGAGCGCTTGCGCGTTTTTGCAGTAAAACTGCTGTTTTAAAAACGTTATATATTCTTTTTGTTTGTTTTGGTCATTTTGACCCTTTTTTAAATTGCCCCTTACCTGCACCATAAATTGTGCCCCTTCACCGCCGTTTTGGCGGGTCTGGTCCTGGGGTGGGTGCCTGGTTCGTTTTTGGCGGACATCTTGGAGTGGGGTGAGTGGAGTGAGGCTTTTCCACCTGACAGCGCTTGAATGCACATGTGACGCCTGGGAACACCTATTTAGGGCGAGTCCCTCCTGCTTTCAGCCCCTGACAAGGTAGCTGCTGCTGCGAGAGCGCTTGCGCGTTTTTGCAGTAAAACTGCTGTTTTAAAAACGTTATATATTCTTTTTGTTTGTTTTGGTCATTTTGACCCTTTTTTAAATTGCCCCTTACCTGCACCATAAATTGTGCCCCTTCACCGCCGTTTTGGCGGGTCTGGTCCTGGGGTGGGTGCCTGGTTCGTTTTTGGCGGACATCTTGGAGTGGGGTGAGTGGAGTGAGGCTTTTCCACCTGACAGCGCTTGAATGCACATGTGACGCCTGGGAACACCTATTTAAGGCTCCTCCCCTAGCGCAGCGGGATCGCGCAGCGGGCGCGTCCTCGCGTGGCCGGAGTCGTGCCAGAGTCCTGCCCGTCTGCGCCCGTCCGCGCTCGGTTGCGCTGGCTTCGCGGCGATTTTTACATCAGGTGCATCTCTAACCATGCTTATGTATACCAGGGATAGTCTCCTGGCATTGAATACCTGTCTGCCTCCCTGCGCCGAAGTCCGCGTTGACCCTTTGTGTGGCCCCCATCGCTGTGCTTGTGGCGGCTGGCTACTCGAAGCCCCTTCCTGTTTGGGGTCTTGTATAGTGCAGCCTGCCATAAGCAGTAAGGTCTCTTCGCGACATCTCACCATCTGGAATTTGAACGTCAGATCGGCGGTCAAGCATTATCAGGATATTGCTGATCTTGTGGACAATGACCCCCCTGACATCTTTTGTCTGACAGAGACATGGCTGCAAGACACCGATTCTACGGTATTGAATCTGGCGTTCCCCGTTGAGTATTCCATCTACACGCTCAACCGCTCTTCGAGAGGGGGTGGCGTCGCTCTTGCTGTTAAATCGTGCTATTCTTGCGCCTGGAGTGTGCAGAACATCACGGGCTGCGAAAGCGCCCTGTTCAAGGTTGCGGTTACTCCGCATTTTACCTTGTCAGGATTGCTGATTTACCGTCCACCTGGTAGCTCAGTGGCATTTCGAGAGGCTCTCCCTGAGGCGGTTAGTTCACTAGCAGTAGGGTCTGCCAATTTTTCTATCATTGGTGATTTGAATCTCCATTTTGACACTTTGTGTCTTTCTTCTGTGGGAGGGATGGTGGCGGACCTTGAGGCCCTTCAATTGTTCCAGCTGGTCTCGGACCCCACTCATAGTGGTGGCCACACTCTGGACCCCTTTTTTTCTAACTTAGAAGGGGTTACAGTGGCCCCCCCCCTCCCCCTGACCTGGTCAGACCACTCACTCGTGACCATTCACTGTAGTCTTGATGAAGCCCCACTTAAGGTGCCACTGCGAGCCATGCCCAGACGGCGCTGGAGCAAATTAAAGGCGGAAGATCTCCACCGCCTTCTCACTGACGACCCACTGGGTGCAGTGGAGAACGTGGAGTCTGGTTATGACCATTTCTGCGGATGGGTAACCAGGGCCCTCGACTCCCTTATCCCGATGGTTTTCAGTAAGTGTGGCTCCCGCGCCCCCAGTCCCTGGTATGATGGCAATCTGAGGGCTCTGAAAAGTGTCTGCAGACGTGCAGAGAGAGACTGGAGGAAGAGGTATGACAGCAGCAAAAAAACCCTGTATATGGCTGCGGTCAAGTCTTATCACCGCGCGGTTTGTAGAACCCGGGCTGAATACTACGCTCTGGAGTTTCGCAATAGTGGGAATCCTGTTAAAACCATCTTTAAGGCCCTTAAAGACCTAGTGGCAAGGAAGCCGGCCGGTAACTCCATCAGCTCCAATACTCATTGTGAAGCGCTGGCGGCTTTCTTCCTGGAGAAGGTCCAGACCATATATAGGGCCTTCCCCTCCTCCACTGCACAAACCAGTATGGGGCCTCCCACCCGGTTGGATCAGGTGGTGCTAGACTCTCTCCCCTCTCTCTCTTTGGAGTCTTACACGGCCTTGGCTCTCCGAGTTAAGTCGGGGTCGCCGGACGACCCGCTCAAGCCACCTATGTTCAGAGACCAGGTTTTTGCTCGCCCGGTTTGCGACTTAATCAACACGTCGCTATCATCAGGCCAAGTGCCTTTGAAATGGAAGCATGCGGTAGTAATGCCCATTTTGAAAAAACCATCTCTCGACCCTACAAAATCGGAGAACTACCGCCCGATTTCACTTCTCCCGTGGCCAGCCAAACTCGCGGAGGCGCATGTCAACACCGCCCTCTCTGGTCATCTGTTGCGTGCCAACATTCTGGACGACACCCAGAATGGTTTTCGGGCTGGCCACAGTACGGAGACAGCACTGTTATCTATGGTCGAGCACCTTCGGGTAGTTCTGGATGCAGGTCAAACGGCGGCGCTTGTTTTGTTAGACCTAAGCGCCGCCTTTGACACGGTCTCCCATGACATTCTCCTGCAACGTCTTGAGGAGATAGGGGTTATCGGCACTGCACACCAGTGGTTCCGTTCGTTTCTCAGGGATCGTTCCTTCTGTGTGGCGTCCCCGCCCTACCAGTCCAAATGCCATCCTCTGTCTCTTGGGGTCCCACAGGGTTCCTCACTGAGCCCCACGTTGTTTAACATCTACGTGAGGCCGCTGGCTGAGGTTGTGAAGCTCTGTGGTATGACCATGGTGTCGTACGCAGATGACACCCAGCTAGCGGTCACGATCAGCGGGGACTCTGGGGTGGATGCCCCAAGATTCAGAGAAGGACTCAGGGCGGTGGCTGGTTGGATGACGTCCAACTGTCTCCAACTAAACGCCAAAAAAACGGAGGTGATGATCTTTGGGAAGCGGACGGACCTATGGGGAGATACTTGGTGGCCCTCTGAGCTGGGGCCGACCCCCACTCCGGTTGCGGAGATCAAAAATCTTGGTGTTTGGCTGGACCCTTCCCTCAACTTTGTTGGCCACACCAAAAGGACGGCGGCTTGCTGCTTCGGCATCCTGCGCAATCTGCGCCCTGTCCTTAAATACTTCGATGCCGCAACTCGTCAATTGGTGGTGCAAGCAACGGTTTTGGCACGGTTGGACTATGCCAGCTCCCTTTTTATAGGATTAAACCAGGCTGAGTTAACCCGACTTCAAAGAGTGCAGAACGCTGCGGCCAGAGCGATCATAGGTCTTCCTAGGTTTTGCTCGGCCGGTCAATCTTTGCGAGCCTTGCATTGGTTACCCGTTAGGCAGCGGATCCACTTTAAAGTTTTGTGCCTCTCCTTCAAAATTCTGAAGGGCCTATCACCTCCCTTACTGCACCAACTCTTGTGCCCTTACATCCCGGGCCGCACTCTGCGCTCGCTAGACCAAGAATTAGCGGTAGCCCCTCGGTTCAAACTCAGTCGGGTGGGGGGTCGCTCTTTTAAGGTGCGGGCAGCCGCACTCTGGAACGCTCTCCCTTTGAAACTCCGGACCTTTGGTGACCTGCTCTCCTTCCGCAAGGCCGCTAAAACTCATTTATTTTCTGAGCTTTGTTAAATCCTTCACTCCCCAATTTCTTAATAATTATTTCTGTTCCCCAGTTGTGTTGTGTTCGCCACCTTGTCGGTGCGCCGGGACGCTCCTTCGCTGGAGCAGCCGTGCGCAATACAAATAGCACTAACATAACATAACATAACATAATAAGAGCTACTTCTGTTCAATGAAAAGATTACCAGCCATGATCACCTCTGTGCAGGGATGCTGACACTAAAGAAAACAAGCATTGGCATAGCCAATAGGTCTCGCCTTTGGGACCTTATAAGTATTTAATTATGCAGCACAATATCCTTGGTGCAACATCAACCGTTGCATGGCTAAACACTTATAATGTCCCAAAGGTGAGACCTATTGGCTATGCCAATGCTTGGTAATAGGAGACTCCAATTGTGCTTGTCTTCTCCATGACTGCATGGTGTCACATTCTTGCTCACTGCCTGCAGGCCATCTTGCGATCGACCTGGTTGAAGCATTTCCAACTTCTCTCAAGTTTCATAGGTAAGGTCTTCTAACAGAAGGCGAGCTTCTGTGCATTAATTAGTTCTACAAAGACTAATTTTAAAGAAATATTCCATTGAGAAAGGGCTGTGCCCGTGGGAACACCATTTTGTATATTTCAGGGCTACACAAAGGATTTAACATTACTTAAATTACATTAAACATAGAAGCAACTCGCTGCGGAGTTTTATGGCAAAAGGCGTAAGTCAGCTGTAACACTGATAATTCTCCAACTTTATTCTGTAGTAGGAGCCTTAATGTCTTATGAGAGAAAACTCCTACTACTCCATGCTAAACTGCCTTTCCTTGACGCTTGGCACGCAAACCATGGCAGGCACACCTTCACTACAGGTATGTGTGAGTGCACATATGGCAGGGCAGCTATGTGACTGCTGCTGGTGCAGTGCTAGCGTACAAGGGACGAGGCGTGGTTTAGAGTCCCCAGGGAAGCAGACATTTTATCTCCTTTGAGAAGCACTGCAGCTTTAAGCAGCGTCAATGTAATGGGCTGGTTGTTGGATGATCGGAATGACTGCCGCTTCATCACTGACGGCTATGTGCATATGGAAGTGTGCAAGCAAGCGTTACATTCCAGAGCATAGGGAGTCAATGGCTGATCTCCAATGATCGCGCCACTCGTGGGTGCTGTGCCCAGAATGACCCTGCAGGGCCCTTAGACTTGTCAAGCCCAGTATTGGTGGCATGAACCCAATAGCATTTGTAGAGTAAAGAACACTCTTAGACCAGTGCCCTCACATGACATAAAGCACCAGGTTAGGAATTAGGCGATATTGATTTCTGGAAGGGTAGGTTTCCTGAGGTTCTCAGCGTCAAGCAACTAACCCATCCCTGTGAGGAGTGGAGAATGAGGAAAAGTTGCTGCACTCATCAATTCCTTACCTAGGAAGCAAGTGGCAACTTACAGCAAGTCACCGGTATGGGCTACCCACAACACAGGAAAGTTGGTAAAAGTGAAAGTAGGCTGCACGCACGAAAGTGAAAGTGATCGCGGCTGTACATAGTGCAAAGCTGCCGGCTGCGCGTGTGCACGCTCGTGTGAACGCAAGCGCTAGGCCAGCCAGCAGCACTTTGAAAACTCACCTTCTAAATGTCTCTCCAAGCAGCGCATGCGCACTGACTCAGCGAGACCTAAAAAGTCTTTGTCAATTTGGAATGCCTCTAAAGGGATAATACATAATTGCCACAGCTGCAATGTCCCTGGTACCAAGGTAATAATATTAGTTTTAAGTCTCCCCCACGCCAGATATCAGCTTTAACTACATCTTGGAAATTAGGAGTTCTGAAAATAAATATGTTTTATTCTCAAATACACACTTCAATTTTGATATACATATATTAATTCAACCAAATAACACCTTTTAAGTTAGTCTGCAATGCACACAGAAAGGCTACTCAAATATAGCTGGGGAGCTACCAGTTGTAATGTCCCTTGGCGCAGGACCAACTTTTAGCGTGCGCACTAAATAGCGGGGCCGCCGCAAGCAATAACAGGATTACACAGTGTTGCCGTTCAGGCGCGGACTGCTTATCGCGGTCCCACCCCCTTTATTTAACCTACGCGCTCCACCTCCGGCGTGAGTGCGAGAGTCGGTCCCTTCCGGCGTGCAGGCCGGCAACAACAACTGGTGCGCTGACTCATTACATCCCATTCCAACTCGGTCCTTGACTGGCTCCACAGCGTCTCACAAATCACTTACTTGGCAGGCGATGTTACGGGTGACGGCCTCCCCTTCCTTGCTGACTGTCACCATGGTTCCCTTCACGTCGGTCACAGTCCAGTACCCCTGTTCGTACCAAGTCCAGAATTTCCCTCCGGGCCTTCTGTCCCTCATGATAACGGTGTCTCTTCGGTGCACCTGATGAGACTTCGCTCTTCTGGCCTGGCTGGCTGTGAGGTTGCGCTTCTCCCTCTTCCTGAGAGCACCTTCTTTGTCGAATGGAGGGGGTGTCCACCCCGGTACGTTAGGGAGGCCAACTCGGCAATACGAAGAGCCTTATTGATAGTTCTCATAAAGCGTTCGATTTCACCATTGGCTTGGGGCCATTGCGGGGTGATGTGCCGGTGCCTGACAACATGGAGTTGGAGGAATTCCTGGAATTCGTACCCCTGGAACGGGGGTCCATTGTCGCTCCTGAGTTCTTCCGGGCACCCAAACATTGTGAATATTTTTTCCAGCACTAAGCTGACATGGGAGAAGGCCGTCGAGTTGACCACGCCCACTACCGGGTACTTTGAGTAGCTGTCGATCAGGGCTAGGGTGACTCTGCAACCTGGGAAGCTCCCGAAGTCCACACTTAGCTTCTCCCAGGGACGTCTCCCACACTCTTCCATGCGGATTGACGCGGGCCTCTTGGGCCACTTGTCAGCAGACATGACGGGCACTTCCGGACTGTCTCGTCGACTCGGGCATCCATCCCCGGGAACCAGACTTTCTCCGGCATGTGGGCTTTCATTTTCTCCACCCCTTGATGCCCTCCGTGGGATTGTTGCATCGCTCAACTTTGGAGAGATGCTGGGATGACGATTCTCGACCCTCTGAGCAAAGTCCCTCCCTGGGTAACGCTCAGTTCGTTCCTGATTCGCCACATGTGTATCAGGTTTTCCTTCTCCGGGCCTGTCCATTCGTTGGCTGATTGTAGAAACTGATGCCAGTGCCCTCCTTGGATGGCTGCTCGGACCTTGGCAATGACAGGGTCTGCCTCCGCTGCTACTGTTACTTCCCCGAGTGTCAGTGCTTGGGGACAGGTATGAGCCGAGATCATGTTCAGGTGACCCTCGGTGGGGTCGGTCTCAGCCCCTTCGCCTGTGGCTTCCGCTGGGGTAGGGTGCCTTGAGAGGAAATCAGCAGGGTTCTTGGCACCCAGCCGATATGCAATGTCCATCTCGTACTGTTGGAGCCCAATAGCCCACCGTTCAATTCGTGGTGGCGGGTGGGGCGCCGAACCTTTGAATAACGGCACTAGGGGTTGATAGTCCGTGACGATCTTGAACGGGTGTCTGCATATGTACAGATGGATGTGTTGACATGCCCAGGGGATGGCGAGGGCCTCTCTCTCGATCTGGGCATATCACCTTTCGGTTGGGGAGAGTGCTTTGCTGGTGTAGGCCAAGGCAGCCCACCGTCCGGGTTCTTGCTCCTGAGTAAGGACGGCTCGAGACCTACAGGGTTGGCGTCCACTAGTATCTCGGTTCACTTGGCGGGGTTGAAGTAAACGAGCGTGGTGTGGTCGAGGAGAGCGTTCTTGACGGCCTGGAACACTGTTTCTTCAGCTTGGCCCCACTGCCATGTGGCGTCTGCTCGGGTGAGGTTTTGGAGGGGTTCTGCGATGGTGGCCAGATCTGGGATAAAGCAACCATAGCATGTGGCCATCACAAGGAAACTGCGGACTTCCTCTACAGTCAGTGGTGCTGGCGAGTCCTTGATGGCTTGAGACTTCCGGGGGTCGACCTGAATCCCCTCTTGCGTGAAAGTGTAGCCAAAGAACTCTGTTCGCTGCTGGAACAGTAGACACTGCTCTCGATGTAAGGTATCTCGGTGTTCCTGAAGCCTCTGCAGGGTGGCTCTGAGGTGTCGGTAGTGTTCTTCAGCTGTTTGCGAGTGGATGAGGATGTCGTCACTCACGTTTAATATGCTAGGCAGCCCGACCAGGATCTCTTTGATTGTATTCTGGAAAATTTCGGCAGCTGATGATATGCCAAAATTCAGACGTTTGTACCTCCTGAGTCCAAGATGGGTGCTGAACGTGGTAATGTCATGACTTTCTTTGGCAAGCGAGAGCTGGTGGTAGCCAGTGATTAGGTCTAGTTTCGAGAACCACCTCGCCCCATTCAGGTCAGCTACAATATCATCCATGGTCAGCGTGATGTGGCGTTCGCGCCGAATGGCCTTGTTGAGAAGGCGCATGTCGATACATAGTCTTATTTTTCCCGGCTGGCAGGGCTTTTCAACAATTACCATCGGTGATACCCAGGGCGTGGGCCTTGAGACCTTCTCTATGACCCCTTGGTCTTCCAGTTTCTGCAGCTCTTCTTCCACCAGCGGCCGGAGGTGGAAGGGAATTCTCCTGTGTTTCAGCACTGTTGACATGACGGTTTGGTCTATATGAAGTTTGATTGGGGCTTTCTTGATTCGCCCCACCCCCTTGAACAGGCTCTCGAACTGGTCAACTAGTTCTTTGGTCTGCTCCGCTTGCACGCTTCTGGCAAATTTTACGAGTCCTAGGTCCTCTACTGTGTGGCTGCTTAGCAGCGTATCCGCCTCCTGGTTGATGACATGGATGTCAATCGTGATTTCGGTGTCTTCTGACCGTACTGGTATGGTCATTTTGCCTCAAAGGGGCAACTGTGAGTCATTTCCATAAGCAAAGATTTTCGTTTTGGTAGGCCAGAGTTCTGGTCTGGACTTGAGCTTGAGGTATTGTTAAATCCCCATGACGGTGACTGATGCACCTGTGTCAACACTGCATTGACGTCCGACCCAGCTATCCGTATCGTGCATCGGGGCTGGGGCGTCTGCTTCGTTTCAGTGCTTGGGTGAATGAAACCAGGTAAGTTTCTCCTTCTTCATCCGACGAGGTGTTGTCTGCCTGATAGAGGGTCTGTTCCATCTTCCTTCATCCTGGCGTGGATGACAGTGATACGCTCGACAGCTGGCAGACTAGTTTACGCATTTGCTTGGGCCGTCCATCTTCTTTCTGCTCTGTCTTCTTTCTGCAGACTGACGCAAAATGGTTTGTGATGGCACAGTTAGTGCACGTCTTCCCCTGGGCTGGGCACTGTTGAGGGGGGGGGTGTTCTTCACACCCGCAGTATCCACATTGGCCTTTTGAGGTCAGCGACGGGCGGTCCCTTGGTCTGGAGCCTTAGTCGCGCACTCTGACGGCGTCAGCTCGCTCAGCCTTGACGGTCGCACCCTTTTCTGTATTGTGCATCAGTGCCAGGTCCATTTCCTCCGCGCGTGCAGCCGAGAAGTCATGGGAGCGTGCCAACACTAGGATGTCGTTCATTGGAATTTTCAGCTGCCTTAGGATGAGGCCTGGCAGGACCTTACTGCGAGTTCCCGAGGATCAGTAGTGCTCTGATCTCCTCTGCTGCTCTGTCTCCCATGAGATGAGTGTTGGCGAGCTCCCTCAGTCTTGAGTGGAAGGAATCTACTGATTTACCAACCCTTTGCCTCACTTGCCTTAACCTGAAGTGCTCAAAGACTGTGTTCAGTTGAGGGTCAAAGTGCGCATTCAACGCTGTTACCGCTGCCGCATAATCGTCAGGGGGTCCCGTGTTGGGGAGAGGTTTGAAGAGCAGGTATATCTCCTCCCCTGCATAATGGAGAAGCAGTGAGCGCTTGACGGCTCCGTCCATCTCCCTGGTGGCAATGAAGTAGTTTTCTAGGCGGGCGAGCCATGTTTGCCACCTCGGCGTCGCTGTGGCGGGGTCCGCCGACTCACTAAGCGGTGGCAGGACACCTGTAGGGGGGTGGTGTACTGCGGCTCTTGCTGGGGGCTGGGTGCTCTCATCCTGGTCCCCCATCCTTCTGGCAAGTGAATGAGCTGTGCCTCGGCAGGGTGAGGTGCCTGAAGAAGACAGCACAGACGCCCTGGGTTGTAGACCCGGGATTTGTGAGTCCTCGTGGTTAAAGCCTTTGGGTGTGGCCTTCTGGTATGTGGCCGGTCCTGCTGTGCTGAGCACATGTGACTGCCCCCTCCGCACGTCATGCGTGACTCACTCATGCCGATGTGGGTGTGCCATGCCCCTTCACCGTAACCTGGTGTGGCTTCTGTGTCAGGGCCTCCTGCAGATGGAGAGAAAACCACCTCGCTGCGTGAACGTGGTTTGGGCCCTGTGCTCCGCTACCTGGTAGACCGTCTGTGGGGCTTGTTTAATGCAGTGGAGAACTGCAGCTCCTCACTGCCGTGTGCTGCTTGGAGCGTGGGCCGCTCCGCTCCTCATCGCCAATGTAATGTCCCCTTGACGCAGGATCAACCTTTAGCAAGCAATTACACACCTACACAGTGTTGCCGTTCGGGCACGGACTGCCTATCGCAGTCCCGCCCACTTTTATTTAACCTATGCGCTCCCCCTTCGGGCGTGAGCGCGGGAGTCGGCCCCTTCCAGCACGCAGGCCGGCAACAACAACTGGTGCGCTGACTCATTACATCAGTAGCCCAGGTTTTTCTCCTTGGAGAAGCCTGGTCTAGTGTTTTTCATGAAAAACATTTGCTTGCAGAAAGGGGGCGTAGGGGGGGATAATCTTCCAGGAAAAGCTGATCCCTGCATTTAAGTCCTCAAAGCATGAAATAACTTGTATTAACCCTCTCCTGCATTTACAGGTATCCCTGGTATTGGTAATTCAGAGGTCAGAGGAATACTGGGAAAATTCAGGGTGACTCCTTGTGAGGGCATTTGAGTGTACGAATCACAAGGTTGTTTCACCGCATGGTGGTGTGGGCAATGCTTAGTTTCCTAATGTGGAAGTAGTCACCCTGTTTTGCCAGCAGACAGACAGGGTGGCAGCTGCGTAATCATGACAGCATACCTGAAAGGTATGCAGGATATATTTCTAGCTATATCCTATTTACTCATGGTATTATATTGTGTAGTTTACATCTTTTGATGGGTAGGATCATGGTTTGGGTCTTTGACCCTAAGCCTGTTCACGATTCCCCCAAATGTTAGTGTCTTCTATATCCTTATTTGTAACATTGTATTTAGTGCAAAGGGGAAGCTGTGAACTTTGCGCAATGCCCGTAACGCCATCTAATGCATAAAACTGCAGCAGGGATGACTGCCTTTAAAGCAGTAAGATTTTTTAATATGCCGACTGACTTACTCATGGATTGAGAAACATCTGGGCAGTGGCCAAAGTGGTTTACAAAACGGTGCAGTCACTAAAAAATTAAGCTTACAATTTTGCATTCTCTGTATTAATCGACAGAAATAGAAGCAGAGAATTATTGAGGCGTCTCTGCCTTTCAAATTGATGGTTCTAAAAACATCTTAGCTTGATTCATAAACCTATTTACTTAGGTATGCTTAATGCACCATTTACGAGTTAAATTCCAAGTTTGTGATTCACAAGAAATGAATTGGCACTTGTAAATGGATTTAAGACTCGGGAAAAAGAAGCCAGTAGAGCAAGCTTTTAATCAATGGTAGCTGGTGCAATATCAAAGTGCCAGGGCGTAAACGTTGTGTATGTATTTTACGTAGCGAGCACACTCAATTGGCATATGGGGGGATTTGGGGTGTTCTACCCCGAAGAATATTTTGAAAAGAGGTCATATCGCGCATTTTACAGCTAATTTAATTAACAATTTTAACACATTTTGTGAGAAAGCAAGGTTTATAAAGAAATTCTGAATACACACATCGTGAACTCACTAATTTGAATGTGCGGTCATATTCTGATTGCTTTTATGTAGATCGTATGGCAAATAGTCGACTTTCTCCAGTATCGTTAAATTTCAGAGCACATCAATTCCTTCAAATCAACACAAATTAATGAACTGCTCCACTCTAACAACACCTAATCATCCTTCAAAGCCTGCGAAACAGAGCACACTAAACTCACCAAAAGCACACACTCAAACCAACACAGCATTAGATACATACCCATGGCAACATGTCTGAGATTTGAAGTGAAGCTAGGATGTAGCATAATGGCCGGAGCTGCTGTCAGGGGAACTGGGAAGCAAGTTCGAATCTCGAGCTCGGCTGAACATCTTGTGATTCTGGGCAAATCACTTCCGCTTCCCCACGCGTGTGTCAATGAATGTGTTATTGTGATATGTAACTGGTGAGCAATTAAAGCACTCTAATAGCATCGGCTGGTGTTAGCACTATGGCAAGATGGAGAATGGAACAAGCTCTCCAATAACATTGGATCGTGCAAAAACATAAATAAGTAAAAGCAACAGCGATGAGGGAGGTAGTGGGGGGAACAGGTCAAGCAGGGAAGCAGGAGGGAATGGGGAGAAGAGCAAGCCACCACTGGAGAGGGCGGGAGGAAGCAACATGAATGGGTAAAAAATACCTAAATTGAAGCAGGCTCAGAGACAAAAATGAATGTGTTGTTGTGGAATGTAACTGGTGAGCACTTAAAGCATTTCACTACCATCAGCTTGTGTTCACGCTATAGCTAGACCGAGGACAGAGTGAGCGCTCCGATTCCATTGGATCATGCAAAAAAAAATTAAAAGTGCTGTTCATGTTGTAACAACTTTTTCAGAAATACATTAGTTTATATACATGCGCATGCATTTTAGTGGTATGTGTGTATGTGTACAAGGGAGACTATGGCAAGAAGGAGGATGGACGAGTGCTCCAATACCATAGGATCGTACCAAAAAAACATAATAAATGCAGCAGTAACGAGGGAGGTATTGGGGGACAGGTCAAGCAAGGAAGCAGGAGGAGATGGCAAGATGGGCAAGTAACAATGTGAGGGTGGGAGGAAGGGGTAAAAAAATACCTTAATTGAAGCAGGATCAGAAACAAGAAATAAAATTGTCATTGGGGAAAGTAACTGTTGAGCGTCCAATACCATCAGCTCATATTTGTGCTATGACAAGATGGAAGACAAAGCGAGCACTCCAATACCATCGGATTGTGAAAGAAAAATAAATAAAGAATTACTGTTCGTGTTTTAACAACTTTTTAACAAATGCATTCGTTTATGTACATATGCATGCATTTTAGTGGTGTGTGTAAGTGTACAAGGGAGACGGCCTGAAAACACAAGTACTTCAATGGAGTGCTTGAAAACAAAGAAAAATAGCTGCGCAAATCGGGAGCAGGGTAAGGAGACATGTACTTTGTTCATGCGCTATGGGAGGGCCAAACACAAGCAGAGGGCATGACGCCTGCATGCCATGACGAACGGCATCAAAGAAAATGAGAGCGACTCTAAAGTTTACCAGTGGTAGGAGATGGGCGGCCTCTAAGCCCACAGATAGAACACAACAGATCTCTTCGAGACCATGCATGTAGTGTCAGGTCAAGCAGCACATGCGCTGTCTAGTCGAGACCTAAAAACAATAGATTTCGAACAGGTGAAACCTACTGCCTTTGCCAAATGCTTGTTGTGTTTAGAAACGGGGAATTTAAGTGCTTTGCCCATAATTGCAAAATGTGGAATCACAAAATGTGGAACTGAGGCTGAGGCTATGGAGATGATATGGCGTCCTTCTCTCCGTCCATACAAAAAGGAATGTCTCCCTGTGTAAAGTAACTGGTGATAATTTATCCCCTTCCCCGCTCATGACGGAACCGCTCCGTCATGAGCCACGGTTGCCGTGTGCTCATGACGGAGCGGTTCCGTCATGCCACGACCGTTGGCGGCCGCTCCGGCCACGCGGCGCTGTTTCCCCGCCTGTGCGGGGGGACAACGCAACTGGGCGGAGTCATGACGGAACCGCTCCGTCATGAGCACAGCTCAACCGTGGCTCATGACGGAGTGGCTCCGTCATGAGCACAGCGCCACTGCGCTGCCCCCCCGCACCACCCAGCGCTTCGGCGGAATTCCCGCCGCAGCGAAGGGGTTAAAGCGCTGAATGTATGACATTGTTCTGCATTCTGTCCATCAATTGTTCTTTTTGCATATGTCACCCAGAGTAGGACGGGAATGTCCAGACGTGGGTCCCGTGCTCTCCATGCCACTGGAGTCACGCTATCCAGGCTGATGAGGGGTGAAACCCCGAAACCGGTCCTAGGATGCTTGCTTCCATTCCAGGGAGGACCTGGTCTGGCAGTTCGGGCTGGACTGTTCCCATTGGGCTCAGGGTCAAGACTGATTTGCATATGGCTGGGTTCAAACTGGAATGGAATGGGGAGCAAACAAACAATTAATTTAGGCTCAGATCTCTATACTGGAGTGAATGTATGACAATGTTCTGCATTCTGTCCATCAATTGTTCTTTTTGCTAATGTAAAGTGCTCCAGTACCTTCAGGTGGTGCTGGCGCTATATAAAAGTGCAGAAAAAAAAGTAGCTGGTGTTAATGTAAAGCACTCCAATAACTTCGGGTAGTGTTGGCGCTATATAACACTGCCGAAAAAAGTAACTGGTGCTATTGTAAAGTGCTCCAAAACCTTTGGGTGGACTTGGCGCTATAAAAAACTGCACAAAAAATAACTAGTGCTTATGTAAAGTGCTCCCAATACCTTCGGGTGGTGTTGGCGTGCCATAAAACTGCACAAAAGAAATGTGACTAACAGAGTAGGTGGAGGAGGGGATCAGTGCAAGGGAGTTCAGCGGGGTAAGCAGTGACAGGCGGGAGGTGGACGGGCAAACAACAGTAAATGCAAGCAGATTAAGTGATTTGCCCATAATCACAAAATGTAGAACTGTCGCATCCTCTTCCTCTTGGGAGAGGATGTGGTGTAAGGGCCAGAGCTGCAGACTATGGAGCTGAGAAACCGGGTTTGAGTATCGGCGTTGAATTAACATCCTTGATTCTCGGCCAATCACTTAATCCCCCTTAGCCTACAAAAATGAATGTGCCCCGGTGTAAAGTAACCGATGCTAATCTAAAACGCTCCAATACCTTCAGGTGGTGTTTGGCGCTATATAAAACTGCACACAAAAAAAGGTAACTGGTGCTTATGTAAAGCACTCCAGGACCTTTGGATGGTGTTGGCGCTACATAAACCTTCACAAAAAAACAAATGTGAAAAGGAAAGTCAAGGAGGAGGGGATCTGGGCAAAGAGGGTATCTGTGCAATGGGAGTTCAGTGTGGACATGCAGCAACGGGAGCGAGGGGGACGGGCAACTAAAAACAAATGTAGGCTGCCACAGGGAGATTAAGTGACTTGCCTAAGTTTACGATGTCCTCATGAAAAGTAAATGATGTTAAAACACTTCATTACTTTCAGTTGATATTGGCGCTATATCAAACTGCAGAAAGAAAAGTAGCTGGTGCTAATGTAAAGCGCTCCAATAGCTTCAGGTGGTGTTGTCACTATATAATACTGCACAAAAAAGTAACTACTGTTTATGTAAAGCACTCCAATACCTTCAGGTGGAGTTGGTGCTCCATAAATCCGCACAAAAGAAATTTGAAATACAGAGTCGATGGAAGAGCGGATCTGTGCAACGGAGTTCAGCGGGGGTAAGCAGCAACTTGCGATAAATGGACGGTGAAACAACAGTAAATGTGGGCAGCTATGTGGAGAATAAGTGATTTGCCCATTATCACAAAATGTGGAACTGAAGCCGACGCTAGGGAGACAATGTGGCGTCCTCTTGGGAGAGGATGTGGTGTAAGGGCCAGAGCTGCAGACTATGGAGCAGGAAAACCAGATCTGAGTTTCCCTTCCAGAGGACCTAAGAGCCTGTATATCACCACTTGCTTTCTGAAAGGGCTTGAAACTGTGGCTTTTCTAGGCTGACATACCCATAATTCCTCTAGCTCTGCTGCCTTGCACTGGGAAACCTCAAATCTCACTACAAATGTGTTAAATAAATACATAAATAATGCAGAGGAGCGCTCAGCTGACACTGCGAGGTCACTGCATGACGGAATTTTAGCTCAGCTGATTCCCGTTCACCAACACGAGGGATATCCAGATCTACACCAAGATGTACAGCCTGATGACACTCACCCACAGGAAACAGGAAGTGAGACCACACAGCTGGGATTTGGCAGATCACCCACCGCAGACAAGACTAGAATACGGACCGCTAGGTAGGAGTACACTATACATATTATTTATATGCCCACATATATTCACTGTTGTAGCACAATGGTGGAATTCTTAATCTTTTTCATTATTCTCATAATGCTAATTACGCTACTCTGTTTCATTCTACTGATTATCGCAGCAAATGTATTTTATACAAGAATCAGAATGCTTCAATAAATGTTGAAATGCCTTGCTGAGTATTTCTTGTGTATTACTTTGGGTATGCATGAGAGTCCAAACAAAAGGGTTCTAGATCTGTCACCATGATTTCCTTGGGGGATCAGGGTTGCCATGTTCTAAGGTTGCACATACATTTGTTACCCTGTAAGGTTAAGGGTGTAGCTGGTGCACTGTATGCTAGAAGGACTAAAGACCAACGTATCCTGAGGGTGTTCACAGAATCCGTCTAGCACAATCCTGATATTTATGTTGTCCAACAAACATGCTGTTTTACCAGAGAGGTACAAGCCATATGACAGGGGAGGGGGTGAGCTGTGGTTGGGGCATGAGGGCAGGAGGGAGGAAATGGAGCTGGTAAAAGCAAGAGCACCGTGTAGAATTCTGAAAAAGAAAGAAAAATGTAGGTCCTAAAATGGTCTTGAAAACAGGAGCAGTAGATGTTTTCAAGTTCTTGGTCCATGCTTTGGTGGGGAAGGCTAAACGCAGGAAGAGGTATGCCCATGGTGACAAAGAATATGAAGGATATTGTGGGGAGTGTCAACTTCCCACTGAACAAGTGCGCACTGTATTCAATGAAACACCAAGGTTTCTTCACGTATTTCAATTTATTGATTTTGAAAGCATATTCTCCATTCATTGAATTTCATCATTTCATGAATCAACCAAATGTTGCATACATAATCATCTTCTTCTGAAGCAATTCATTCCTTGTTTTCAAAGTTAAACATCCACCCAATGCATTTCGGGTCAATCAAATCTGACCCTTCTTCAGGGGTCTATAAAAAAGAAACAGGACCATTGAGTTCACTGCACAACTTAATCAATGATACATATAGTGTACTTTATAAACATATATCTATAGAAAAACATCTGTAAGAGAGCACAAATCTGGACATACAAAACTAACAAAACAATGATGCAACTTACACATTCGAATGATACTTTACACACGCTAGTCAATGTAATATGGTGTCAACATTAAACTGGCTGTAAACTGTCTGAAAAATGTACGCGCTGTAACGTGTGCAGGAACGAACATGCTAATACATGACATTCATTAAGCGATCACAGGATTCTAACTGAAACGTCTGCATATTACAAATGTCAAACGTAACTAACACTCTGTGGCCTAAATATCTTGTGGCAGGGATCTACATTCAAGAAACCTTCATAAATGCAGCATCGGTTCACAAACCACTTTGAACGCATATAATTATATCCTATTGCGAGCGTCTAAAGAAACATTTATACAGAGCAACTTACTCCGGACCAACGGGTCTCTGCTACCATTAATCCACCCTCTGCCTAAAGAATTCAATTTACGCGCCAATTCAATGATGATTTAAAGGGCAAACGTTAGTTGTCACGTGGTAGACACATTGGACCAATCATAATGCGTTGTGATCAACACCACATGATAAGAGTAAATATGTCTTCACAGTAATAAATTAAGTACGATGACGTATTAGCAGGAAAAAACAATCATACTACATCGCTCTAAAACGTCAGTCCCACGTGATCGGGGAGGAGGCGGCTACACAACAATGAACGCGTTAATGTGAACACAACCTGACTAATAAAATTCAAAATTGAACTTTGCGATGTTTGATGAAATAAAGCTAGGCGTGTCACTGAACCCATCTGCAATTACCTGATATAATGCGCAGAGCACCAAATGTTTTATACTCATAAATATGCAAACTTAAAAAACGCACATGGAACCTTATACGCAAAAGCAAAAATGATCAAATTAAATGAGAACAAAATGATATCAATCAGAATACATCAATACAATGTACTGGTAATGTAAGGCCCAGAGGACTCCTTCAGCAAATGCTGTTTCAATAGAAAATATTATAGAAAGCATGAGTACTCAATACGATCATTTAACCCAATAGGATGGGAACAGTTCAATTTTCTGATCCAAAAGTATTCAGCTCTTAACCTTTGTTTCATAGGATCCGGGTCTCGGCGTTGTGCAATCGTCTCTAATACCGTGAAGCGTAATTGAGCTATTTGATGTCGAGCTTCAATCCAGTGACAAGCTACGGTTGATTTAGGATTCTTCAGTCTAATATTGCTTTTATGTTCCGTGATGCGGATTTTCACTTTCCGCTCAGTTTGACCCACATATATTTTGCCACATGGGCATTTGATAGCATAAATACAATTGGCCGTATAACAAGTGCTAGTATGGTTTAAATCTATTTGATGACCTTTTGTAGGGTGAGTACATTTATTTCCAAGAATAACATTACTGCAATGTGTGCAGTTTTGGCATTGGAGCATTCCACGCCATTTCATGATTGTTTTCTTCGGTGTATTCAATATTTCCTTCAAGTTTTTGGAGCGTTGAAATGTGAATGTTATCTTATCATCATACAAATCTTTCAAATCTGGTTCCATTTGTATTATTCTCCAATGTCTATTTATTGCTCTTTTGATCTTGGATGACTCTGTGGAATATTTCAGAACACATACAGTTTTTTTCTCTTGGATTTGTGTTCGTTCTTGTAGTAAATCATCTCGTGATTACGTTGCCACTTTTCCCAAGGATGTTTCTAAAACGCTTTCTGGATAACCTCTTTGTCGATATTTAACAGTTTGCTCTTGTAGAGTTACTTGCAAAATCTTCGTTATTGGATGTAATGCGTTTCATTCTGATGTACTGTGAAGTAGGTAAGTGTTTTTTGAGTGGCTCTGGGTGAAAACTCTGAAATAATAAACTGGAATTTTTATCTGTCTTTTTGATGTGGACTCGAGTGCTGATTTGGTTCTGCTCTAACTTTACTTTTACATCTAGGAATGCAATTGATTTCTCATCATTAGAATGCGTGAATTTTATTCGATCATTATGAGTGTTTAAGATGGAGATGTTGTTTTCCAGTTCTTGACGAGTCCCTTTCCAAATTAGAAATAGGTCATCAATGTACCTTTTATACATTACTATTCCTTCAGTCCAAATGGGATTCTCAAGGATGTGGTCAGTCTCGAATTTACTCATGAAAATATTGGCATACGAGGGAGCCCCCCCGAAACCCATAGATGTTCCGCTGTTTTGATTGTAAAATTTTCCTTGCCATTCGAAATAGCTGCAGTATAATGCAAATTGCATTAGCTCCATGATGAAAAGTTTTTGAGTTTCTTCCAAATCACTTCTTAACAGGCTCCATTCGAGCGCTTCTAACCCCTCGTTGTGGGGTATGGATGCATACAGTGCCGTAACATCTATTGTACACAGTAAATAAGTCTCGTCTTTTTCAAGTTCCATCGTCTTGAGTAAGTTCAAGAATGATGTGGTATCCTTTATGTAAGTAGCACTTTTTTGCACGATGGGCTTGTGGTAAATAATTTTCCTTTACCGGGACTGAATTTGATACAGAAACATAATAAAATAGCTCAGTAAAATGAGAGGCAGAATCCGTGGTATTAGAGGTTCGGAATGGGCTTTATTCCAATACTCGATTATAATCGGATGCTCCAAGTTCCGTCACCACGAAGGTTCAGGAAGTGAAGTACATACATTATTGACATGAAATGACTTTTATAGATCATACATTACAATGAGGCGAGTACAGTAGGCGTAACAATTGATAAGGAAAATGACGAATATCATACGTAACCGAAAAATGGGTGTAATAAGGAGTAAAAAGGAACATAATTGGTTGTGATGTCATGTATAGGTGGATCTATAAGATAATACTTGGCATAGATGCGCGCGCAGCAGCATGACGTGTGATTGACGTGTAACTAGGGGGTGAAGGGGACTTGACATTTAGCTCTACATGTGGAGACAAAAAGTCTGGGGGGTCAAGTCAACCTAATCCCAAATCATATCTAACATCCTATGTTTAAAGAACTATGTTATCCACAAAGGAAGGACTCTCGGACAGAATCTATTCTATACTGACTGTGCGTGCGTGTACAAGCGTCTAAGTGTCTACACTAAATGCGAGGGCAGGAATCTTCCATAGTAACAGGGCTATGAATTACTTGTATTAAGACAGAGAAGCCGGGCCCTTTGCTTGGTAGCTGGAAGAATGTTTACTTAAACTACTAGGCAGGAATGCATCGGCTGAGGGGGAAGCAGATAACTCGAAGGTGAAATACAGTTCTTGGCAGAGAATAGGCTGATGTCAGGCTGTGAGCCGCGCAGAGAATGAGACAAAGTTCATGGTCACAGATGCAGGCTCAGACTGGAGCTTTCAGAGGCAGAAGGCAAGAAGAGTTTTGATGACAGAATCAGGGCCTACTTGCTTGGACTGTAAAATGGCATAAGTGAGCCATATAAAGGCGGTGGCCTTTTGTACTTAGGAATGGAATATCCGGCCTATTCATGGCGGATCTGACAGAGGGCATGTTGACGGTGGACGCACATGTGTTTGCGTCTTCATAACTGGAACTGGAGGGAACATACATGTACTTGTAACATGTACATAGAACCGTTGGGGTCCAAGATAGGGGACATAACTGATCATGAAAATCCATATTTCCACATTCCCTCCTTGTCCCCTACTTGCCCATCAAGAGACATCAATCTTCATTAATCCATCGATTTGTTCATATAGCATCATTTGTTCTTCTTTCTTCTTCCGGGGTCTTGAATGAAATCTTGGTGGTGGAATACACGATGTGGCACACAGACCACAAATCGTTGGTCCACATTGCAGACATAGACAGCAACTGAATAGTATGAGAAGGGCAATACCTAGGAAGGATAGAACTCTCCATCCCCAGGCTGATATCACACTCCAAAACCAATTGGACCAAGTCCAAGTGCCTGGGTTCTGGTGTATCTGGCTTACAATCTCATGAAGGCGAGTTATAGCTTTATATACAGATGGCGAATTTTCTGGTATGAAAATGCAACAGCTTGATCCGATGACCCTACAAGCTCCGCCCCTATCAGCCAGGATGACGTCAAGGACAAGACGATTTTGAAGCACAACAATCCGCATAGCAGACTGCTCTTCTGTTAAATTGCCTAAGGCGGAAATAGTTTCATTCACTACTGCTTCAAGGGTTCTAGTTAATCTACGTATCAGCTTACTATTGGTAACTGTACCTATATAGGGAAAGATACCTTTATTGAAATCTACATACTTGTCCCATGCCGTCTCAGTATAATCGACAATTGGGAGATCTCTCCGCTCTCTATTGTGTACTAAATGAATATTTCTATAATAATCAGGAGGAGCTAGGAAAACAGGTGGCAAAAGGAATGCAATGTAGCAGGTACCATCCCAATCTAGAGGTAGACGCATATATGCAGTCTGACCACATATAAAGTAGGAGTGGCGATAAGCTCTGAACGAGGATTTGCCTTGATCACTGAATTCTACTGTAGTAGTGCATTTACTATGGCCCATATGTATGGAACCAACCTTTCTTACACACAATTCACCCTTCGCTGGGAATACTGACATGGTGGGTAAGACTAGTTCAACTTCGGATACGACATTTAGAATCATGAGATTAGGTGTAAAATTACCTAATCCATATACTTCATTTTCTAGATCAGTTCCTGTTCTTTTGGGGCGACCCTCCTTGTCAGGGTAGCAGACCTTAAGTAAAACTAGGTTTAGGTTTCCCCATACCCACTGATCTTGGAAAACTGCGGTGTCTGAGTCTATGGAATTGATTAAGCTAAACCATGCTCCACAGGAGCCATTATGTGTAAACGGATGTGGAAAGAAAGGCAAGACTCCTTCATAATTCTGATAGGGAGGGAGTCGGCCACACACCCAACAATTAGTTGCATTACTAGTCTGATGGGAATGATGTAACATACTAATGAAAGTGTTATTGCGCAGCGCAAGTCTATAGGACAATTCATGCAGGGGTAAGTCACTAAAAGAATGTTCTGCAATAACATTGTGAACATTTCTGGCAATAGGGTAATATATGTGCAACAGCATACTTGTAATAATTATAAAAAGACTTAAGGAAAACAAAATTAATAATGTCACTATACAATGGCTACGCAGTGATTTACAATACGCCTGTCGTTTCATCATTTTTCGCGACTGTCCATGATTCAGGTCTAGAGGATACATGTCAGAGACAGATTCAACCGCTTCACCTAGGAGAGGACTTAAACAATCAAACCGTCTGACGTTCTAGGCCTCAACTTAACTTTGTAGAGTTCGCTTTCAGTTTTTTCCACCAAAGGAAGTTTTGAATCAGTCTGTGAGGGAGTGCAGGGCACAATGTCTATATCCGAGGATTGTCCATGGAATTTCTTGATATGACTTGAATGAATCCAGCCCTTGCGGCCCTCGATCTTCACGGCTGTTCTTGTGGTCAGCAGAACCAACTTGGGTGTCTTCCACCTGGGCTCCAGCTGAGTCTTTCGGTCGAAGTTTCTCACAAATACAATATCACCCGGAACTACGTCATGGGGTTTCACCTCAGTGTTGTCGGGAAATGCTGCAGCAACCTGTGAACGACAAGATTGTAGTGCAGACATCAAGGAAGCCAAGTAATCTGTCAGCATATTACAGTCAATATCAGTTATTTTGCGTGGTACAGGCGTCCCCCACATATTTGGTGGTCTGCCGAAGATCACCTCATACGGGGATAGCCCTGTTCGAGAGTGTGCTACCATTCTCATGTAAAAGAGTGCAACTGGTAATGCTACTATCCAGTCGACACCTTTCTCTCTGCATATTTTGGACAGTCTGATTTTCAGTATCTGATTATGTCTTTCTACGAGACCTGCTGCTTCGGGGTGTCGGACACAGTGGAATTTCCACTGATATCCTAGCAGAAGTGAAACATGTTTCATTAATTCGGATGAGAACGGCTGGCCGTTATCTGAGTAGACAACACGTGGTAAACCGTATCGTGGGAAGAATTCTCGAACTAACTGTTTGGCAGTAGTCGGGGCAGTGTAATCTGAAACCGGGTATGCCTCCGTCCAACGGGACAGAGCGCAGACAACTACGAGAACATATTTGAATCCTCGACATCGTTCCATCTGGATATAATCCATCTGGAGGACTTCAAAAGGATGATCAGGAGGCTGAAATCCACCCTGTTCTACGGGAACGCTTTTTCCTGGGTTGAACTGACAACAGATCATACAGGTACGGACTTTTTGTTTGGCTGCTGCTCGTAAATGTTTATTGAACCAAATGTGTTGAATGCTGTCTAGCATAGCTTTTTCTCCTAGATGTGCTGGACTATGTATAGTGTTAACTATAACTTGGACCATTGAATCAGGAAGGAACCATACAGACTTTTCCTTCGTCATCCATCCTTGGTCCGTTTGGATCCCTCCTAATTCAGTCCATTTCTTTATTTCGTCTGGTGTAGCATGTGTCTGTATGTCAATTACGTCAAGGGTAGGATCTTTAACTGTCATACAATGTGTCGGCATCGGGACTATTGTCTTTGTCATGTCGGATGTTTGTGTTTGAGCAGTCTGTTTAGCTGTTCTGTCCGCTAAATCATTGCCTTGAGAAATGATATCAATAACCTTCGTATGAGCCTTACATTTCATAATTGATATTGCAGTAGGTAGATGTATTGCATCTAATAAGGCATGAATGAGGGGTCCGTGCTGAATGTGGGCACCGTGGGAAGTTAAATAACCTCTCTCTCGCCACAGCACGCCGAAGTCATGTACAACTCCGAATGCATAACGTGAATCAGTGTATATGTTGACTTTTTTACTTGTGGCTTGAATACAGGCTTGTGTCAGAGCGATGAGCTCTGCGGCTTGAGCTGACAAAGTATTAATACGATTAGTTTCAATGACTTCAGTATCTGTTGTGACTGAGTAAGCAGCCACCAACTCTCCTGTACTTGTTCTCATACATGAACCGTCTACATACAATGTCAGGTCTGGATCTGACAATGGAACATCTGTCAAGTCTTGTCTAGGTTTCGTCGTTATAGTAATAACTTCAATACAGTCATGGGCTAGTGGGTCTGTTCCGGTTACTGGCAAAAGTGTGGCAGGATTCAATGTGTTACAGCGTCTGATTTCTATATGTGGCTGAAACAGTGTAAGTTCGTACCCTGTGAGTCGTGCTATAGTCAAGTGTTGTGTTTGCGTTCTATTTACAAGAACCTCTACTGCATGTGGTACTTGAACTGTCAATGGATGTCCTAACACTATGGCATCGCTTTGTCTAATTGCTAAAGCTGTCGCTGCTACTGATTTTAGGCATGCAGGCAAAGCCTGAGCTACGGGATCTAATGTACTAGAAAAATAAGCACATGGTTTGTGTGCTCCTGCTTGTTCCTGTGTGAGTACTGACAAAGCAGTACCTTCGCGTTCTGTAACAAAGAGTGTAAACTGTTTTCTGTAACATGGCGTTGCTAAAACAGGTGCTTGACATAAAGCTTTCTTTAAGCTTTCAAAAGCTTGCGTATGTTCCTGGGTCCAAGGGAGAACAGTCGATGTGGCTGCCTCCTGTGTTGTCAACTGAATGAGTGGTTTTGCTAGAAATGCATATTGCGGGATCCACTGTCTACAGTATGAAGTGAGGCCTATGAAAGCCCGCACCTCCTTTTGTGTCTTGGGTATTGGCATGTTAGCTATTAACTGAATGCGGTCTGGTGTAAGCTGCCTTCCCTCCTTGGACAGCGAGTGTCCAAGATAAATAACTCGCTGGACACAGAATTGCAGCTTAGAAGGGGACACCTTGTGCCCCTTTTCGGCTTGAAATTGTTAAACTGTCAGTGATGCTTTTTCACATTCAGGTTCACTTCGGGCGGTGATCAGCAAATCATCGACGTATTGAAGCAGAGCAGTGTTAACTGGCATGTGGATACTGTCAAGTTCTTGTTTCAGTGCTTGGCTATAGATGCTGGGGCTTTCTGTAAATCCTTGAGGTGCGCGTGAGAATTTGAAGCTACGTCCATTTAAACTAAATCCGAATAAATATTGGCTTTCCGGATCTATTGGGACGCTGAAGAAGGCATTCTTGAGATCGATTACAGTAAAGAATGTTGCTTCGGAATCAATGGCTGTCAGCAATGACGAGATATCTGGGACCACAGGGAATTGTGGCACAATGCATTTGTTTAATTCGCGCAGATCAATAACCAATCGATATACTGGCGGGGCCTTTGGATCTGTTCGTTTAAGAATCGGAATTATCGGTGAATTACATATGTTGGAGTCGGTTTCTACAACCACTCCTTGGGTAATGAGCTCGTCAATGATTTGTAGTAAAGCCACTACAGCATCTGGGGGTAGCTTGTATTGTCGCATTCGTGGTAGCACCACTCCTGCCTTTAATGTGACTCGATATGGTGTAATATTCATGCAACCAACATCAGTAGGGCCTTGTGCCCATAGATGTGTCGGTAAAGTCTGCAGTCGGGGATCCATGTCTCTAGATACATAGTGACCTTTAAAATCACGTAAAAACAATCTTACTCCTTCCGGAGAACAACATATTATGGCTCCTAGAGCTTTCAACGTTTTTATTCCTAGCAAGTTTTCTGGACATGATTTAGTAAGCAATAAATCTGTAGTTCGGGTCAGAGGTCCTATCGTAAGTGGCAGAGGTTGTGACACTTCATTAACAATAGGTTTTCCTGAAAAACCAAGGGAAATATTTTGTGAGCCTGAGAGGGGTGCCCCTGGAACTTCACTACGTTTTATAGTTGTTCGACTTGCCCCTGTATCGAGTAAAAATTTTCTATCTTGACCTAATAATTCACTGTGTACATAAGGTCCTTCTTGATCTACAGGTATCTCGATAAGGGGTAAGTCAACTTCCCTCTCTAGGCTAGTTCATGCGTAACGCTGATACTCAGGGTATTCATACTGTGCGGTCTGATACATTTGTCGTGTTGTTGTCTGTGTGGCAGCAACAGGCAACGCTGGTGCGGCTGGCACGAACTGTATTGGCTGTTGTGCGGCTGGCATGGCCTGGGCATGCTGCGGAGCTCCTTGTTCATTCTGATCTTGTCTAAATGGCCGTGATCTTTCTTGCGTTTTACCTATGGCGATATTATGTTTTAAAACTGGACAATCGTGTACATAATGACCTGCCTTTTTGCAATAATTGCATGTCCCTTTTACAGGTCCTGCTGAATCAGAATGTGTCATACCCTTTTTATGTCCTTCAGCTGGAACTGTCTGAGAAACTAGCATTTTCATTTTTGTGTCTTTCATGCGTCTGTGTTCATGTTCTTGTTCCTCTCTAATTCTATTGTGATGATACTGTAACATTTGTAACATTTGTGATGGAGTGTTACCTTGCCAGGTACTCTCGAATTTTAATACTCTATTCTTTACTGGGGGCAGGGCATTTTCTACAAATTTTGTTACAAACAGATGTGGGTATGATTCGCTGCTTGCTTTTATGCCACTATTTATACCAAAACATTTTTCAAATCGGGCATAGTAATCACTAGTGTCTTCATCTTGCTTCTGTTTACAGGCTGAAATTGTACCCCAATCTTCCTTTTTCGTAGTTAATAAACGTGGCAGTACCTGTACTAATAAACCTGGTAATGCCTTAGTTTTATCCCCAAGTCCTGCTCCTGCAGTTCGGGCCTTTTCTTCTGCTTCTAATGCTGACCATTCTATCTTTTGGTCTCCTACCTCCCACTCTTTTTCCTTGAGTTTTTCGTAAATACCAGCAGGCATCAATACCTTCAGTATTGTCATAATGTCGGGATAGGTATACTCCCCCATGAGTAACATGTCTTTAATTTCTCGGTGAAAACCCGCTGGGTCTTTGTCATGACTGGGTACCACTTTCTTCATTTGTAACAATTCTATTTTCGATATGGGCGTGTATACAAATACGCGCTTGAACTGATTGTCCTCGCCCTTTATTGGGTGCACTTCTCGTAAGGGATTCTGTCTATCCATGTGATACGTGGTTCTTTCCTTGACGGGCAATGAAACATGTTCTGAACATACAAAAAGAATATACTGCTTTCTTGATTCTAGAATTTCTTTAATTAATTTAGTACCTGAACCTCTCCATCTATTCGTGAGTAATTCAGTCAATATGTCGGGTAAGGGACCAGGATCTGAATGTTGACTCCGATATAGTATAATGAGTTGTTGAATCATATAAATCCCAGCTAACCTCTGTTCATCTGGGGTGAGATTCAAAAATGTGCGTACTACTGTATCATCACTATATTTTCCGGGACTGTCCACCCAATGGACAGCTGCCCTGGCTAAATCTTGTTCATCCATGGAATCGAGAAAATGATAACCCCTTCGTTCTCGGAGTAGTTTGTCAGCTGTTTGGAACGAATGCTCGTTAGACCTTATATGGACTATGGGTGTTGGGAAACCCCTGTTATTGTCTGGACATATCGGGCGTATCGGGTCAATAAGACATCTCGTACTATTATAAGATCTTCTTTTACCTACATATGCTATAGTTTCTGACTGTCCTGTGGGCGGTCCTGACCCTTCTTCCTCGCTTTGTTCGAACTCGTCTACCTCTAATCTCTCTTCGTGTAGGCGTTCTATTTCTTTACGGATCTTTCGGCACATGGCTATTATACAATTTTGTTTATCATGTCTCCCTTCTGATATATTCTGGCTCCATCTTGTAAGAATTTGCATTGCTTCCGGGTCTACCCCCGGTCGGTCTTGATTTCTGATCACACAGTTTATGAGGAAACGTAACAGTTCCCCCTGTATCTCTACTTTCTGGTATTCCATAGCTCTGTGAATACATTCTGGATCTCGCCCTGTTTGGACAAAATGGTATATATTATCTAGATGCGCAGTCATTCCTGGTAACTTCCCTAAATACACTGCGGCTCGTCTGATACGTAATGATGCTAGGGTCATTTCGTCCTCTTTACCGGGCACGGGGTCATATCTGCAATCTATAAGAAGTTCCTTCAGCGCACGGGCACTTATGAGTTTGGGTGTACGTGAATGTGCTGACTCTTGAAAAGTAAGTTTATTTATTCTAGGCGGCGTAGAAAAGATATTGGTAGCACCTCCCGTGGCCCCATCTGGGGTGTCGGGTGTGAAAGGATTCGTCGAACGTGACACAGCAACTATAGGTGTGGACACAGCTATAGAAGTAGCTGTAGGAGCGGATGCAGAAACAGATGTGCTTGCCGGAACTTGTGTCAGAACTTGTTGCTGTAACGATACGGGTACTGGGTCTTGGCGTTGAACCTCCCTGGTATGCGGTCTATGCGGGGCGGAATTAGCATATTCGGGAGCTGCGTCATCTAAATATGAGGAAAGAAAAACGTCTTCTGCGGTTCTAGGATGCCCCTTAGGATGTACCTTTATTGGGAACAATGGGGGTGGCAAGTCTTTTGGTATTTCTGGGGTAGCCTTAGGTAATCCTTCGGCCAGAAGGGGATACATACCATTCATAAGGGCATTTCTTTGTCTGTCTACTTGTTCTGTTTTCACTCGGATACCTTCCTCAATTAATAGATTTTCTCGAACTTTATTGGAATTCTCTTTACTCTTCTCTTCCTGTCTACGTGCTTTTTCTGTTCGTCTATGTGATTCTTTACGCCATAATTCAATGGCATCTTTCTGTGACTGTCTGACTTTCCTTTTCCATAACTCTTCTTCTACTTTCATGATGCACTCTGCATCCCAGGTTCCCGCTGTGGGCCACCTCTGACTTTCTGGTAATTCCTTGGTATAGTCTACCCATAAATCAAGAAATAATATGGCGTCTAGGCCATGTTTATGATACATGAAGTACCCTGGGGTGTCCCTAGGAGGAATAGGAACGGCCTCTTCGAGTACCCCTTTTCTTGTAGTGATCTGTCTTAGTTTCGAAAAGAACCGCATATTTGAGAACTGACCTTATACTTGATTTCGACCAACTGATCTGATACTTGATTTTTGAACAGACTTGATACAATAAACACGATAATGAACAGTCATTCATACCACAATATACAGAACGTATTTAAACACATTTAACATTTAGACATTAAACCTTTAACTGAAACAACAATGATGATCGTCTGCATAACTAATCACCAAGCTTAATTCTTGACAATAACTAGATACTTCGGAATACTTGATATACTGCTAAACAGTACAGATACACTGCTAAAACAGTGCAGACCGGATTTGTGTACCCAAACCCGTCTTGACCGGCACAACCTATGTGCACGTCAGAAATGCCTCCCTAGCAATGGTACTCACCGGGTAGCTTCGGAAACGGAAGGCCTCGGTAACTTGAACTTGAATCGGACTGGACTCGACTCGACTCGTCGGACACTGGACTCGACTTGGGACTTCAGACACTGGTGGGCCTCTGTATACCTCGGATCTTGCTCTCTCAGCTAGGCTCTGGTCGGGATACTTCGCACTTCTCACCGCCTCGTCTGGGTGTCGATCGCAGCCTCAGTCGCCCCCGCTTGACCGGAGGGAGATACAGGAAATCCTGCTGGTACGCGTTATTGTCCGTCCAGCTGTGGCAGGAGACCGGGCCTGCAACTCACCGCCGGCGCGTGAGATGAGAAAGTGTCCCTGTTCGGGCGCCATTCATGTGGTAAATAATTTTCCTTTACCGGGACTGAATTTGATACAGAAACATAATAAAATAGCTCAGTAAAATGAGAGGCAGAATCCGTGGTATTAGAGGTTCGGAATGGGCTTTATTCCAATACTCGATTATAATCGGATGCTCCAAGTTCCGTCACCACGAAGGTTCAGGAAGTGAAGTACATACATTATTGACATGAAATGACTTTTATAGATCATACATTACAATGAGGCGAGTACAGTAGGCGTAACAATTGATAAGGAAAATGACGAATATCATACGTAACCGAAAAATGGGTGTAATAAGGAGTAAAAAGGAACATAATTGGTTGTGATGTCATGTATAGGTGGATCTATAAGATAATACTTGGCATAGATGCGCGCGCAGCAGCATGACGTGTGATTGACGTGTAACTAGGGGGTGAAGGGGACTTGACATTTAGCTCTACATGTGGAGACAAAAAGTCTGGGGGGTCAAGTCAACCTAATCCCAAATCATATCTAACATCCTATGTTTAAAGAACTATGTTATCCACAAAGGAAGGACTCTCGGACAGAATCTATTCTATACTGACTGTGCGTGCGTGTACAAGCGTCTAAGTGTCTACACTAAATGCGAGGGCAGGAATCTTCCATAGTAACAGGGCTATGAATTACTTGTATTAAGACAGAGAAGCCGGGCCCTTTGCTTGGTAGCTGGAAGAATGTTTACTTAAACTACTAGGCAGGAATGCATCGGCTGAGGGGGAAGCAGATAACTCGAAGGTGAAATACAGTTCTTGGCAGAGAATAGGCTGATGTCAGGCTGTGAGCCGCGCAGAGAATGAGACAAAGTTCATGGTCACAGATGCAGGCTCAGACTGGAGCTTTCAGAGGCAGAAGGCAAGAAGAGTTTTGATGACAGAATCAGGGCCTACTTGCTTGGACTGTAAAATGGCATAAGTGAGCCATATAAAGGCGGTGGCCTTTTGTACTTAGGAATGGAATATCCGGCCTATTCATGGCGGATCTGACAGAGGGCATGTTGACGGTGGACGCACATGTGTTTGCGTCTTCATAACTGGAACTGGAGGGAACATACATGTACTTGTAACATGTACATAGAACCGTTGGGGTCCAAGATAGGGGACATAACTGATCATGAAAATCCATATTTCCACAGGCTGCAAAAATTTATCAACAAATTTCCCAATAGGTTCAGAGATAGACCCACAGGCCGAGACTATAGGTCTAAATGGAGGGTTGGTTGCATCTTTATGTATTTTCGGCAGCATGTATAGTTGCGGCCTTCTGGGATATTTGGTGTCGAAAAATTGTTTAGTTCTTTCACTGATCCACTGCATTTCAAACGCATGCTCGACGATCTTCTGCAAAAAATTTTGGTATTCAAAGGTTGGATCAGATTCCAATGAAAGGTAGATATCTTGATTAGCAACGTGATTATTAACGCTCATTATATAAAATTCTGTGTCCATGACTATTAAAGCACCTCCTTTATCCGCCTTCTGAAAAGTTAGCCGTTTGTCTAAGCTTAAGTTTTTCAGTGTATTCCATTCTTTAGAAGACAAATTGGTTTTCTTTGGTTTAGTAAACGCAATCTGTTGAACGTCTGCCAACACCGACCTTTCGAAAGCTTCTATCGTCTTATGTGTAAATGGCGCGCAAAAGGTACTTTTAGGTCTGAAGTCTTTATCCCATGTTTCTGCTTGTTGCTGTTCTTGTGTGTCCTTGAAGAAAAATTTAAATTTCAGGGACCTGAAAAATTTAAATAGAGCTATATCAGTCTCCGCCAAATTAGAATGATAGGTGGGGACAAATGTAATGCCTTTGTTCAACAACTTGGTTTCTGCTTTAGTGAGTGCTTTAGATGAAATATTTATTATTAATTCACTTTCGACACCTGGCTCCTGGTCCTTTCTGCAATGTTTTGATCAGTTTCTTTGACCCCTTCTTGTAATCCTTCTGCTATTGGTGGAGCATTTGCTGCTGGACTGATGTCTAAAAAAGCTGATTGTTGAGTAGTACTACTTGTGGATGGTTTAGCAATTGGTATAGTGGTTTTACTTATTGGACCTCTTGATGCAGAAATATCAGAATCAGATACAATGCTTTCTTGGTATGAAGATGTTGCTGTCTTTTGCGTCTGTTGTTGTGGTTGCCATTTCTTTTGGTTGTAGATTTCCGCCCAAGAATACACTTCTTCAAGCTTATAATCTAATGTATCTCTTCGATACTTTCGTACTTTTCGCTCATTGACTTCTTTAACATACTTTACAAGTTTAGAGTTGATGTCTTCCAAGGTTTTTTTCAAATCTGGACTTATATTGATTTCTGTTTGTAGAGTTTTAATCTCCTCTTCCAACTTAATTAATACTCTAGATAGTTCTTCAACAATCAGCAAAATTAGATCTAACGAGCATTTGTTTAAAATCTGGTACCATCTTTCAACAAATGTTTTACTATTTTTACAAAGCATTGGCTTTAGGGCTATTATGAGGCCCCTTGGTATTCTCTTGTTTTTATGGTAATGAATTAACGTGGTGGCGTGCATCCTCTGATTGGTTTCCTTCTTGCTCATGTATTCAAATTGTCTTACCAACTGTGCTGTGGTAGTTTTTTGTGGAGTGAATTTTCTGGTCTCCTGAATCAAATCATATATTTCTAAAGCGGCTTCCGGTGTAAAGCCTAAGGTTTCAGCCTTATTAGTGGTGAGTAAAGCAATGTCGTCCAATTGCATGGTTACGATGTGGTGCAATCAGGGATGAAGAGGACTGGAGTTCAAAAATGCAAAGACAAAGAATATGAGCCAGATGATTGAGTGAGCAAATGGGAAGCCTGCGTGTGGGAAAAGCCCACAGATTAAACACATATCTCTTCGAGACAGCGCATGCGCTGTCTTGCCGAGACCAAAAAACAGAACCGGCCTGCAGCACACATCAGAGATACAAAATGAACCGTTGAAGCATGCCACTGCAAACTACATAGTGTGCACACTACAGAACATGATATACTGCACTTCATATGGATTCAACAGTGCTAAATGCACTGGACTTGCACATTCTATAGTACAAGAACCACAGGCACTGTCCAGGTCCTGGTATAGAGACTCACAGCCATGACACTGCACTGCGAGGGACAACAATATATCCAATTACCTGTATAAAGCAGACATACATGGGTACAACCAGAGGAGAGTTCAGGGGTAGAAAAGGTGGAAATGGCATTGGCTTCTCGACTTGCACTAGAGTGGCATATATTTCAGACGTGAAGAAGTTACAAAAGTAGAGATATTGAAAATGTACTGAAAATGTTTAGATGCTGGACTGCATCAGCACTCCCAGGCACAGTCTGAACTCCGCTGGGTGTTTGCTGTGATTGACTGGCCTGAGACGATGGTATTGGGTGCGGTCCTTGTGGCCTCTGCATGGACAAGATGGACTGGGTGGTTTCCTTTTGGTACAGTGCCCATCATGAGCTCACATATTGCAAGGCGCTCCACTCTTACATATACTAATGACTTCATTAGCCAACACATTTGAAAGGAAGGTACCAGTACAGTGGAGTAGAGTTTAGAAGTCAGTGTTGGTAAAAAAGTACAAAAGTAACTACTTTAGCAGAGATGCAATAAGGTGATTACCTGCACATGAACATTTAATGCTAGGGCAATGAGAAGGCCGCCACCTGGACAGTTCTCACAGCCAGGACGAAAAACATTAGCTATCACGACGAGGATGCATAACAGCAGCACATACCCGAACGGGAGCCTGAACTCGCAGTCTATGTAGATTTGACAAGCACGGCCGTCATCCCTTTGAGGCCTGCAGTGCAGATAGAAGCCTGCTGCTGACAGGATAGCTTCTACATGCCTTTTCTGTCTGAAACTGTCCGCAGCTAAAATTGCATCCTGCAGCTGCAGCCTTAACTCGTCCGGGAAGCAGGCAGAGTCTGCACAGTGTGTTGGGAAGCAGACAAACAGACTCTGCACAGTGTCTCGTAAGGCATGATGACAAATGGCGCAGACTCAATTTCTTGCCTTCTGCTTTCACGCCTCTACTTCACCCTTTCCCAACTCATCACAGGGTGGGCACCCCCATCCTGTGATGAGTTGGGAAAGGGTGGGGTGACAAAGCTCTCCACTCCCTGATTGACATAGTGTCCAAAACGCCCAGGGCTAACTCTACCTCCACGTCATCAGGGGTGGAGACTGGTCCTTGATGCTCGGTCTTTGCCTAGCTGATGACCTCGCAGGCCTCAGGGCTGTGAGAACGTCAGCCCAGCAAATACTGTAGCCCAGGGGAGCAAATAGGGAAAGTGCCGGTCCATGACGTGTCATGCTGTATACGCTCGTTTTTTTGACATCAGGATAGCAGACTGCAACAACGGTGAGTCATGAGTGGCAGACAGTGCCCCTATGATTGTGTACATTTGTATGGTGAATGTTAAGGGAGCAACACCTTGGCACAGAAATCACTGCAGCTTTTAAGTGACTGAGTCGCGCGGGAAGAGTTGGTGTGCTTTTTGGGGCCTGAAAAGGATTGTCATAACCAGAAAATTGCAAGTATGTGGGTATTCACAACCGTTTTACAAGTTGTTTCCACCCTTAAAATGGCTGCAAATGTATTCCCCTCAAAAGTAGGAATAAAACAATTTTTAGAGTGAGAGTGGAGGACACATGTCTAAAGCAGAGTCTGACCTTCTCCATAGAGAAATTAAATGTAACCATTTCAAATGCACCGAGCTATTGCATTTACATATTTCCAAATGTTACCTTGAAATACTATACACCATGAGCTAAACCCCAAATATCCATACACCCTACCGGCACATCAATTTTATCCTACACAAACATATGCACCACCGAACACGTTACATGACCATCTACACTACACACCATATATGCCGTAAATCATCACCTACATCTAAAACTCTACAATACCTTACATTGTCATGCGGCATGCAGGAAACAGCAACCATGGGCAGTACACAGATGCTGGCTTTCTCCCTATGGTCTTCTGGCCACCAAAGTCTCTTTATTCCTTTTTATGGATGACGTGGGGCCATACCATCTGGCCTTGCGAATGCAGGTGAGTCCAACATCCCCCTTCCTCTCCCAGACCATGTGTATCGGCATCCCCCAGTGCTTAATTTGAGCCGGTGTTTTCAGGTGTTTGGCACCAGCACTTAATTGTCAACACGGGCACTCATGACGGCTGCCACATGATGGCTCTGTTTGTATAATTTAAAGATGAGAAGAACAACATTTGTTTATTAATTCATTATACATTAAAAACAACTAATACCTGCCATCCTACCCATTCTTATAGCTTTAGGGGCCTCGAACAGTCTTGTAGTCATGTGATAGTACTTATTTAGGTTTGTCATTGGCAACGCTGGCAGGGGCAATGGGTGGTGCAGGCCGGGGTGGCCTCCTGAGGAGGGCCATGGCACTTATTTTTTTCCAAATTAAGCTCTGGCATCCCCACAACACTACATTCCTCCTCAACTGTAAACAGGCAAATGGGTAAAAAGGGGAGGGGAAACAGAGGATTGGCGCAACAAAGTCCAAACTCCGGCACTGGTAGATGTATTAACACTACACTGTGCCAATAAGCCCAGGCTTCAAGTTTGTCACTCGTCACTACAGTGCAAAGTCTTGGAACTGCTGTAAGGGGGTGGGGTTGGATCGTGGTTCGTATCACGTGGCACCACCTTGTTGGTATGGCACAGGAGTGGAACCCAATTCAGTGGGCTGCTGGTTGGATTCAGTGCTTCTTTCAAAAGGAGCCGACCTTTTGGTGTCGGTGTCAGCAGGTGGACCAAATCCACGGGCTTCAATGTCATAGTCATCGGGGCAGTCCTCTGGGTCGTCATTCCAATTGAAACTGGCAGCATTCAACAAAGGCTCACAAGTGAAAAATGAACCTCAGAACAGTTTAAAAAAACAAGGCATTTCGGGTGACTACTTCTGCCCGCCTCCTTTCTTGCTGTGATCATCGTGCCTCTGATGTGGGTGACAATCAACGAGTCATGTTCAAATTGGGGTCGGAATTTTCAGCCGGGGGGCAGTCCTTTACCAATGCCTGGTCCCCTACCTAGAGGTGTTGGGCTTTATCTCAGCGGCATCAGCTTGCTGCGGTTTCTGGTGAAGTCTACTGGGGGCAGAGAGGTGGTCTGGTACAGGGATGTCAGCCCATACAGCATGATGTGGGATGGTGTCTGTCACAGACCGAGCCAAGCAGAGTCAGCTGGGGGGGGGGATGGAACTGGTGGTCACAAAGGAAATTACTCAATAGGTTTTCAGAAAAGTGTAGACAGTCTTTTCTACATTCTTTGTGGATGCTTCCACGATTTGAATGATCTTTGACAATGTTCTCATGAAACTTTCAACATCCCCATTGGTCTGAGGCCCCCTTGGTGTTATCTATCGATGCTTGGTGTGTTGAGATAGGAGGTATTCTGACCATTCATGGCCACTAAACTGGGGTCCATGTGCAATGTACTAATGAGGCCCTAGGTTGCCAATATCTTTTTGAACTTGTGTATGATCTCTGAAGCTGCTGTGGAGGTTACAAACTCGACTTCGGGATACTTCGAGTAGTCATCGATAACGACCAACAAGTTCCACATGCTGGGTAGGCTGCCAATGTCTACAATGGTCTGATGCTCAGGGATAGCGGAGGTAACCTCCATGATGACTAGGATTGGAGATTCTATGCAACCAGTTACATGGAAGGGCTCAGAGCAACTAATTGTTACTTTCACAAGTTCATCAACTCCCGGGAACCACACTTTGCTTCCCAGTCTGCCTTTGGTCCTGACCATGTCTTGAAGGGACCCGTGCACCAGCTGCACGGCTTGTTACATAAAGCTCTAGGGGAGGACCAGTTTTGTTACTCTCATAAGGCACCCTTCTTCAGCGAGGGTGATCTCATGCCGTACTTGATGCAAGGACCGCAGTGCTTTCTGCAATTCTGTTCTTAGCACCTTATGCACCATCAAAATCTTCCAGTCGCCTGACGAGACTGCAGAGATTGCCAACTGGAGGCAGTCGTCGCCATTGCTAGCATGCACATTGTCAGCCAATTACATCAGTGGTGGTTGCACACACTCTACAGTCATGCACACGTACTATTCAGTGTCTAGTGCGTCTTCTTCCTCTCAGTTCGCTGACCATGCATGCTGTGAAAGATAGTCTGCATGATTTTGTGATCACAGCTTTTACTCAGTAGTGAACTGGTACACCTGGAGTTGTAGAATCCACTTCTCAATCTGCAGGGATGATTTGTAGGCAGACCCCCGAAACAGTAAGATAAGTGGTTTGTTGTCTGTACACATAGTGAAAGGTTAGCCATACAGATAGAGGTGAAAGTGGATGCATACCCAGTGGACAGCAATGGCCTCTTTATCTATGTGTGAGCATGTCTGTTCTGTGGTTGTAGGGGCTCGGCTGGTGTATGCGACGAGTCCCCATTCGCCAATCTCCACGGGTTTGTCTTTGTGATAGCAGGGCTCCCAGCTCTGGGGACTGGTGTCAACTGACAGTTCAAATTCCTTCTAGGATCAAAATAAACCAGAGTTTACCTCTGATAAGGCCTTCTTTGGGTCTTTAAATCCCTGCTGTTTGCTCTGGATGTATTTGTCAGTTCCTGCAAAGGGGTTGTAGGAGTGGTGAGATTCTGGATAAATCTTCCACAAGAGGTGACCATCCTAAGAAAGCTTCTGACCTGCGTCATGGTCGTCGGGGCAGGCGCAGATTGGATGTTCTTCACCTTGGTTGGGTCAGAGAACTAGTACCCAAAGATGCTGATATCTTGCTTGAGGAACTAGCATTTTTCATGGTGATGGGTCAAAACATTTTCTAGGAGCCTGCTGAGAATGGCTCTGAGATGACTCAGGAGTTCTTCCAAATTTGAGGAGTGCACCAAAATGTCATCACTGACAGTTAAGACACCCAGCAACCCAGCCAATACCTCTCAGATGATGTTCTGGAAAACTTCTGCTGTGCTGGAGATGCTAAAGTTCAGTCTCTTATAGTTGCGAAGCCCCCGTGTGCCTAAAACGTCATGATGGGTCGTAAGGCAGTGTCAATTAGTATATGGTGGTACCTTTATCTCAGATCTATCTTCTAGAACCACCGAGAGCTGCCCAATTTGTTCATGATATCATCCATAATGGGGGTTAAGTGGCGTTCCGTCCTGATGGCGAGTATTGGGACGCACATATAGAAGCAGATCCAGACTTCTTCAAGTTGCTTTGGCTTCTTTCCCATTGGGGACACCCACGGGGTGGGCCCATCGACCTTCTCAATGATGTCAGCTTCCTTTTATTTTGCTCCACATTGGGGCAGAGGTGAAATGCGACTCGGTGTCAGAGGGCAGAAGGATTAATCGAGAGGTCGACGTGAAGATTTACCATTTTCCGTTTTAGGCATCCAATACCTTGAAAGAGGGGCACAACTTCTTCCACCAGCACTTCCACTCATATCGTATGCATGCTGAGTGCAAAACTAACTAGGTGAAGTTCTTCTGCTGTGTGGCAGCTGAGAAGGAAGCTAGCCCCTTGCTTTGCAGTGTATATCTTGGCCCGTGCCACATGGTCTTGATGGCAGATGTCTGTTGTGAAAACTCCTCTCTCAGTGGGGGTGCGAGTGGTTTCTGAAACCGTATACATAGATCTGGGTTGTTTTCAACTTTGGCGGGCGAGGCAGTGACTGATATAATTGTTGTGGTGTGAGGTTGATGGATGCCACTCTGTCTATTAGGGCCATCAGTGGATGCTTTTGGCTTGACACTTGGAGGGGGGTGACATGGCTCGCTGCTTCTTTGGTTTTACACTATGGAGGATATGGACAACTCCTTCCTGCTTGACGTTGCCAATGTCGCTGTTCTCCGGGGCCATTGTGGGGAGTCAACGGTGTTAACTCCTTTTCTCGGTTGCTTCTTCAGATTTGGAGTGGATCAGCATTCCTTGTAGAGGTGGTTGAATTTTCCATAAGGGAAGCATTTATTTCTGAATGCTGGACATCCTCCAGTGTGGGAAGACTGCCCACTGCACCATCTGCTTGGGTTAGTGCCAGCTTGTGTCTTCTTACTGTCTCTCTTGACATCCCACTAGGTTGACTGGCTGAGTCTTGAGTGGGCATTGCAGGGCCACCTCCATGTGAGAAACCCACACCTTTGAGAGTTCTTTAGTCTGCCTGAGGTTCAGGATGGCCTGCATGGATTGCCCCGGGACCTGCAGGATCCACTCACATAGCTTTGTTGATGCACAACCCTGGATGAACTGCGCCCTTCTTCATTCTTCTTCATCATGCGCTGGCCAGCTCATGGAGATGAGCATAAAATTTGCCTATGTATTCTTCAGACGCATGGCATGCATGCTGCAGAAAGAACTTCTCGTAGTTGGGAATGGTGAGTGGCTCGAAATGGGCCATGAGGACAGCTTTGAGGGTGTTGTAGGTACATGGTGGTACCACTTGTGTCGGTTTTGGATAACTTTCACACTGCTTCCTCTGCTAGGTAGAGGCACAGTGGGCGCTTGTGAACATCAACAACGTCCAGAGCTGTGAGGTATGTTCCTAGGTGCTCCACCCAGAGTCTCCACCATGCTGCTTGTGTGGGTGAGGGCAAAATGTTTGATAGGTGGGATGGGGCCATGATGGGGATGCCAGAGAAGGCACAGGCTTACATGCAGCTGTGATTTGTCCACGTGCAGGCAGGGTGCTGCTGGCGGGTGCTGTGGAGCATCATTTGTTGCAGCTGTCAGTACTGCCTATAGGACAGTGCACTGATGAGGTCTGTACTTGCAGCAGCAGGTCACTTTTAACCCCCTTCTAGGAGAGGAAGCAACATGCTGGGGAAGGATGCACCTGGTAGTCGCAGGAGCTCAGGTTCGCTTGAGTCCAGGCCACTGAAGGCAGGTTGGACAAGGGCCACCAGGGAATAAGACAATCCTAATGGGATGCGCAGTCGTTACGCTGGCTTCAAGTGGGGCACGTGACAGCAGGAGCGCCCCACCTGAGAGATCCCATGGGCAGGCTGTTGCGAAGCAGAGTGGCCCTGGCATATGACAGCCTTATTGAGGAAACTCCTCGAAGGTATCAGGGGACTCCAACAAAGTCAGTTCCCGCCTTAGTGAGAAGGGCAGCCACCAGCCAGCTGTCAAAGCGCACACTCGCTACGCTATGGCGAGGTCTGGTAGCACCCATCTCATCTCCATTTTGCTGTATGGGCATACGGCATGCAGGCAACAGCATTCATGGGCAGGACAAAGGTGCAGGCTTAATGCCTGAGGCTTTCCAGATGGAAATGCTCTCAATTCCATTTTTTGCATGTGACGCGGGCCATACCATCTGGCACTGCAAATTCAGGTGAATCTGGCTCTCCCCCTTCTCTCTCAGATCATGTGGCACGGTGTTCCCACAACAGTACCAATTTCCTGTACTATCTATACCAAATACACCCTATCACCCTTTACTACCTCATACACTTACTCCCTACACTCCGCCCTGCTCCACCTACACCTCAAACTAGTGTCTTCCCCAAATACAACTTCATCACTCATACATAAACTCAAACATTTTGCTTGAGAAAAGTTTAATATTATTCAGTGCTTAATTTTTTTACCTTTTCTGACTAAATATGAAACCCAGCCTTACATCTTGCAAGTTAAATTACATGGTGTCTAAGACAGTTACAATACACAATTTCTTAGACTGACCAAAACACATTCCTCTCAACTCTTCCCTGCGCTCCTGTGCTCTGTTCTCTCTCCCTCATCGTCTCTTTTACACTCTCTCCTCCTCCCTGTGTTGCTGGCTTGCTGCACTCCTGTCCTGTAACCTATCAGAGGGAACCATGAATGAATGAAGCCTTAGGACCCATGACGCTACCTCAGATGAGGGCCTCGGTGGACAGTAGCGAGCTTGGATGCCATGGGCCCTGGCGCAAGCAAAGAAAATGGTGCCTTTGACTGCTTTTGTGGTAGTACAATACAGCAATTATCAGGTTTCAAAGGCCTATTAAGGCTCTAAGCCTCGGTGTCACTGCACCTACAGTAGCTACACCCCTGGACAGTCAGAGGTAGATCTGGTCTAGCTACTCTTCAGAGCTACCGCTTCTCTGATACTGGGGGGCAAATTTACAGGACAATGGCGCAGCGCAGTGCTGCAAGCTATTTTGTGGCACCGAGCGGCATCATTACTGTACTCACCCCTGCGCCGGCACAAAAAAAGCAGCCTAGCATCGGCGCAGGCACCCTCGCACCATGGTGCAAGGGTGCCTGCCTTGCAGGAATGCTGTTGTGCAGGATAGGACACCTTCCTGCACAAAAACAATCATCAAAGACGTTTTGCTCCTTCTGTGTGTGCTGCACAATGCAGCACACATATAAAGAGCAGAAAAACTAAGAGAAATAATGGAGCATATGTACCAGGGGATTGTGCCACCGGAAAGTCACTTTTTCACTTTACGGTGGTGCAATGCCCTGCACCATATTTACAAAGCGGTGTTAAGCCACTTTGCATGGTTTAACGTCGCGTGAAAAGGGCGTGCAATGCGTGTTGCTGTGGGCAATTCAACGAGCAGAAATAATTTTATTTCTCCTAGTTCTTGCACTGCTTTTGTATAATTATTGGGTGTGTATTTTATGCATTTATTTGCATAGCATGGATTCTGCCCTCGGTAGGGCCATGCTGTTTTATGAGGATTGCTTCACAGATTACAATTTGATTTAGTTACTAATGATTTTACTACTTTTATGAATACGTCATTCCTTCACTACGAGGGCTATCATTTTTTATATTTATTTATTTGTCAGTTATATATAGCGTGTATTCTACCCAAAGGTATTGGAGCGCTTTACAAGAGCACTAGTTACATTACAATTCATTTTTGTTTGTTTAGGTTCTCCAGAATCACAGGATGTTGAGTCGTCACTGAAACTCGAACTTGGCTTCCCAGATCCAAAGTCTGCAGCTCTGGCGTTACGCCACAGCCTATGCCCAGTACAAAGAGAACAAGCATTGGCATAGCCAATAGGTCTCGCTTTTGGGACCTTATAAGTATTTAGTTATGCAGCACAATATCCTTGGTGCAACAACATCAACTGTTGCATGGCTGCACCGAATGTGCAACTCAGGAAAGGATGAATGTAAGAGGTGGTCTTTTCTCTCTAGGCTGGTGGTAAATGATAGGTCTTACAAGGACTTTTATTGGGGTCTCGGAACGTGTGTGGTGCGGGCCTGGGGTCCCAGCAGCGGAAGTGGGTGCTCAGTGAAGGATCCTTTGACGGTCTGTTGGGCTGTGTGGTACCACAGACTGATCTAATGATTTCTTAAAGTGGGTGGGCACTGACACAGACAAAACCAAACCACTACCCCACAAGGTCAACGGGGCCTTGGCAAGTGTAGAGACCTTCGGCGTCCTCCCCTGGGCCTCTGCGCCAGCAGGCCACGCTTTTTGAGCTGCTTCCTGTGCCTGGGATGAGAGGCCACACTTAAGTCCCCCAGGCCGGCTTGGGTTTTTGCAGTTTCTCTTTTTCCCGTTCCTGATTTAATGATTGCATCGCAGCCTGCTGTCGGCTCGGCGGCAGCTCTGACATCAGCCAGGGTGTCCGCGAGGAGGGCCTGGCCGGGGACAGCGCGGGTATCATATCACTGCTCCCCGGCCCAGGGCCCATTAGTGCAGCCGGATGGAAAGGAGATCATTAGAGGGAGGCTGGGGGCGGGGCGTCGAACGAGAGGGGGCGGGGTCAGAACACGATAGATGGATACTACACACTTACCAAGAGAGCGGGGCGAATGAGACGAGAGGGTGTAATGCATTAGGAGAGCGAGCGAGACGCATCACCACGAAAGCAGTGTGGCGGCAAGGATGAGGCGAGAGGGAGAAGTGAGGGTCACGCATTGCACACGTCATCATGACACGTGTGACCTAGAGACAGGCAAGAGAGATGCAGTCAACCAAAATGAAACACCACCGTAAAAGAGGGCAGTGGCAGTACAGGCCTGCGGAGAGGGCCAGAGAAGGAAGCAAGGACACGAGGCAAGCACAATGAGACAGGCAGAGTGTAGGAGAGGCGCAGGCATGGATAATCGCAGGCATGGTTGGCCCAGTGAGACAGATTGGGTGAGGCACAAAATCAGTCCAATGAGTTGTGTTAGGTAAATAACATAAAGGTGAGAAATATGCCGAGGAGAAGGGTTGAGATGGCAGGGCATGGGAGTCGGGGTTGAACAAAAGACAGCGAGACAGGTAGGGAAAGACCTACAAGTGAAGGCCAGTGGGGCAGGCAGTGTGAAAATATAGCCACAGAAGCAGTGTCGATGAGACATGAATAGGAGGGTGGTCAGTGGAGATAGGATGAGCAGTGACAATAACAACGAGGAAGGCAGGAGAGTCAGAGGTCAGAAACACGAAGAGATAAAGGTAGAAGCAATGCGATGTTCCAGATTAAACAAAAAGCAAAGTCCTCGAACACGTATGCCCTTCTCCTGCCCCCAAAACAAATGCATTCTGCACACATTTCTGGAAGTGGAACTGAGTGTTAGTGTCACTTCGGATATTTTTTTTGCAAGAAATGAAGTAACATGGGACACTAAATCAGGTCTGCCCTAATAACAAAAGGTCGTGATTTAGTTAAATCTCCATTTTCCAGCTGAGGAAGGAGATGTTGTTATGCTGAATTCATTCCTAAACAAGACAAACCCGGCGGAGCGAAGCATGGCGCACGCGCTTGGCGGGGGCGGGGGAGTGCATTCCAGGCGGGGGAGCGGACCCTTTGAAGTGCGATGCCAAACGGATTGCATGGTGGCACGATGCGCGTGATTGTGCGCGTGCTCGCCATGCAATCCGCTTTTCGGAGCACTTTTGGGAGCCCCTTACAATAGTCTCGCTTTGCGATCGCTTACGCGATAGCAAGGCGAGACCTAAAAAACGCCATTAATGGCTGTTTTTGTGCAGGTTTTGTGAAGGTCTCCCTTCCTGCACAAAAACAATAATCAAATAATGTTGATTTGCTACTTCTATGTATGCAGCACACATTGAAGTTGCAAATCGCCATTATTCATTCTTTATGTGCACGAAGGAGCACCTTCCTACACATAAACAATCATCCCTACAACACGGGCATCCTTGCACTATGGCACAAGGGTGTCTGTGTTAGCGCTAGGCAGCTATTTTTTGCGCCAGCGCAAGGGAAAACTCAGGGATGCGTTGTATTCTTGTAAATACTGCGCATCCCTGCATTTTGAAAATGGCACAGAACCACCCTGCGCCATTTCCTTGTACATATGCCCCAAAAGTATTTCTCCTTGTTGTGCCACTCTTACGCCTCCCCTGGGGAGGCATATGTTTTTGGCGCTGCCTCAGATTTACAGATCCTTGTAAATCTGGAGCAGTGTCAAAAAACATGTTGCGTGGGAACGCCCAAAGCAAACCCCATTAAACATCCCTTTACTGCAGAAAACTGCATCGTAAGAGGACCATATTTACAAGGCCGCGATTTAGCTAAGCAAAGTGGCTTTGCGTCGCCTTGTAAATATGGAGCAGGGCAGAGCACCACTGGAGCATCGCAAAAAGTGACACTCCGGTGGTGCATGCCCTTGCAATTATGCCCTTATGTGAGCTCTGATTTCAACTCTCGCGTTACTATGCATTTGATAGTCGAGCTCCACAAGAGTGGCATCATGGCGTGTTGTTGAATGTTACCTGAGCTTCTTTTGGCCGTCTGACAGCAGCACGTGATGGGAGGCGGGGCGGCCTCGTAGCCTCTTCTCGGCGTGAACTCTGGCTCTACAACTCTGGGCGGCTGCTAGACTCTGCACGCAGCTGCGACTTCTGACGTCTATACGCTCCGTTGGCGTGGGCTGTGTCATCAGTTCCGTTTTAATTCTCTTCTCCAGCTGGGAGCGATGCCTTCCACACGCTTCACAAGCTTATGCAAGTTCTTAAGTAGACTTCGAATGAAAAAAGTATTTCTGTACCAATGAACAATACAACGAGCCCCACAGCGGCCGTTTAAGAACAGGAATACGCAAACGGGTTCTGGTTGTAGGGTGCAGGTGGCTGTAGGAACAGGCGCGAGTTCCTTGGCAGTCATTCACACTTATTCGCCTGTGCGACAGTGGGTGTCTATCAACCCAAAAGATGGGTGGCGAACTTGGGTAAGTGTTCTGCTGTAGTTCCATCAAGCATCAAATTCCCACGAGCCAATGAGCATGGCACTGGGCATAGGATGTGGCGTAACGCCAGAGCTGCAGACTTTGGATCTGGGAAACCAAGTTAGAGTTTCGGTGTCGACTAAACATCCTGTGATTCTGGAGAACCTAAACAAACAAAAATAAATTGTAATGTAACTAGTGCTCTTGTGAAGCGCTCCAATACCTTTGGGTAGAATTCACGCTATATATAACTGATGAATAAATAAATATAAAAAATTACAGCCCTCTTAGTGAAGGAATGACGTATTCATAAAAGAAGTAAAATCATTAGTAACTAAATCAAATTGTAATCTGTAAAGCAATCCTCATAAAACAGCAGGGGCCTACCAAGGGCAGAATCCATGCTATGCAAATAAATGCATAAAATACACACCCAATAAGTATACAAAAGCAGTGCAAGTAATGTGAACAATTTAGTGCTTGCACTACGTGCTTTGTTTTGAGAAAGTGGCGACCTGCACAATTTGAGCAATAAACAGTACTCCCCTAAACACACCCAACTGTGAAATCTAAACTGCTCAAGATTAGAAATGAAAAATCTATTTTTGTCCCAAATCAGTTATCTTTGTTGGTTTTCAAATGCTATAAATCCCACTCCAAAATGGATTCATCTAACCCAAACAATATAAAATCATGCCCCTATGTTTCAGGAAAGCTGGCCCAAAATGTTGTGATTCTCTCCTTAAAAGATTTGAAAACTTGCCTAAAAAGCAGCCTTCTTGATTCTCAAATATATTTTATTCAGCTGTAAAAGGTATCAGTATAACCCCAAAAATACTAATAATCTGGCCACAACTGTCATTCTGGGCCACAAAGTATGTCAATACATCCAGAAAAAGGTTCGGGCATTATGCCATGTCATGCGCTCATTGTTAAAAAAAACCTGGAAAATCCTGCTAAAAAACAATCGTTCACTCTGATGCCTAAAATTTGTCACTGGTCTAAAAAAGATATTACCCTTGCTCAAAAAAGAAGCACTAACAAAGATACACAACCCTCACACTTACCTAAAATACCTGCCTCTCTTTCACAACCCCTTTCCCTGAATGAAATGATTCTTCTGAACTCCTGTCCTGTCGCCTCCTCGTCCGTCTGTCCTGAGAGCAGCGGTACAAAAGGGGGTGGTGATGGACGGAGCATCAGAACCAATCAAACACTCACACCCAGTCAACAGATCTGGGTTTGATCCATCACCGTTCTTTAGCCCACTCTGCCACCCCAGTTCAGACATGGCCATATGCAAATCAGTCTGACCCTCTGCCTCATGGGAACAGTCCAGCCCGAACTGCCAAGACATGCCTTCCCTGGACCGGAAACAAGCTTCCTAGGACCTGAGAGCAGGGCCGGACTGGCCGTAGCGGGTATCGGACGTTGGCCCGGGAGGCTGAAAGGGTGGGGGCCGGTTTTGGAGCATTGGGGCCAGTTTTGTTGCTGTGGGTCAGGTTTGCAGCAATGCTGCAATGTCTGCCTGTAGTAACAGAAGCAGCAGTGGCTAAGCATTGCATGCTTGCACATCGCCCTCCCCGGGTGGGGGCTGGTCTGACACCATTGCCAGGGCTGCTTTGGGCTCCCAGTCAAGCCCTGCCTGCGAGTCCTGGTTTCTCTAGTGCTCGTCACTGTTTGTCATGAATTCCCTCTTTTCCTTCTTGGAAGATTGATTCCTTCTACTCCCTGGTCCTAATGCACAATAATTGGCTCCTCGTGGTACCTCCTTCCATATTTTTATCTGGTGATTTAGGTTTTCCCCAACACCGTCATCCTGACCTTGACAATGACTCCAGATGACATCTCACTAGAAAGGTAGCCACACAGTCTTCATTTTCATTCTGATTAGATGTCACATTTTGCACCCCAAGAATAACTTTGCTATTCTCATGGCAAGGGAATGCGTGAATCCCTAGAAAAGGGAAATATTGAGACCCCGGCTCTGACCCTTTTGCTAAATTGGTTGCTTCTGTATGCAGAGTGGCTCCCCTGGTACCGTTGTAAGTGTCTGCCTAAAAGTGCCTTGTTTTAGAACCAGCCCTGACAGAAACCTTATACTACTGTTCAGTCATTCTCTGATAATCCGATATAACAGCCGCCTTCTTCTGAGTGGCCTTCAAAATCTCACATGAAGTTTTCTAAGGCTTCCTGGTGTTTAGTGCGAAAAAGTCAGGACTTCACACTATATCAAATCATTAGTGACACTTCCCAGACTAATTTCCGGCATTTTTCCAGTTACTCGCAGAGCTCAAACGTGTAGTGGATGAGTCATTTGAAAAAAGACAGGGCGTCCCTTCCTGCTTCGCTGTAGTGTCATCTCTCAGGGCACTTAAGGGCACATCATTGTATTCCAGACAGTTTATCACATCTTCCCCCATACCACGCCCTGTAGAAAACATTGCAGTCCTTAACACTCTGCATCAACAAGTCTCACCCTCTTAGTAAGCTTGCCCCAATGTTTTGTCTGTGTGTGACTGTGGCTATAACCAATTGATCACTGGGTACTCAATATAATGCAGTGAGCTCTATCCCCGCTGGGGGGGGGGGGTGGCCTTCCTGGTCGCACTACCTTTCTAATGTACACAAACTTCATTATTTGTCACAAATATTTTGTTGTTTTACTTGGGATGAACATTTTTTTCAATCCTCCACATTTTGTGTTATTTTTTGAAGTTTTATTCATGATCATTGCAGTAATAATAAAAACATGGTACATCTTGGACTTCATTCAAATCTTCATTTAGTTTGTTCGATAATATAACTCCCCAGTCCCCAATGCATTTCAGGTTTATTCCCCAAAAGCCCTTCTTCAGGGAGTGCTAACATTTATATCTGTTTAGTTGATGGCAAAAGCTTAACGCAGTACCTTGTGACCATAGTGTCTCTCCCACTCGCACCTTGGGGGACAATGACGCTGCTTATGTCAAGTAAAACTATGAAAATATTGCAACAAAAGCAGCTGTCAGTGAACATTCGAAAAGTACTGCAACCAGGGTGGACCCATACCCCCACCTGGGATAGTGTGCACTGCATTCACCAGAACCGACCCCTTGTGCCCACATTATGTGCTGCCTGTGACTCAGCCATGTTACTATATTGTTCACAATAACAGCATTTATACCACTGATCTTCAACTTGTTTACACGTCTGTATCGCAAATTTTAATGAAGTTTGAGTGTTCATGTCCTTCCTTTTCCTCATTCACTGGTTGAAAGAACACTGCTGAATTCAACTATAATGAAGCTGTTCATGGAGTGGTAACAGGTTATAGTATATGTTGTCACTACTCTCATTCCTCCTCCACTTCATAATATCGTCACTTTCCACAATTATTGCGATATTTTGACTCCACTGTGCAATGCTTACTTTTGCTTGCCAGCACACAGCATTACCCCTCCCCGATCCATTCCTTACAGACTGCTCTGTCTGTCTTCAAAACCCACTTGCAAAATGTTACACATAGTTATAAGGACTTGCAGCCCAAAATATGAAACCTGCTACAGACTTGTGACAGATGGAGGCATGGTTGGTACATGTGTGAAGTGATGAGAGTGAGATAGCCCACTCTTTGCCACAGGCCTGAGAAAAAAGATGGTTCTCTTGGGGACAGGGCAAGAAATGACACGAAGCGGAAGGGGGGGCACGGCCTGAAAACATGTACTCTGATGGCGTGCTGCAAGTAAAAAAGAAAAAAGTACTATCAGAAAAAGTGTTAGCAGTGGAAGGACACTGCACAAGACAAGACAACAGTACTTGGGCCATGCTCCAGGGGCTAGACGAGCACACAAATGGAAAGAGAAGCCAGCATGCGCAACGGAACTGGTTAATTTTTATGTGAAGGAGAGAATAGCGTGAATGTGAAAATGTAAAAATGAACTTGCACGTCCCCTAAAAATGCGAAAGTGATCAAAGTAAAATGGTCTACATGTTTCAGCCAATCTGTTGCAAACTTGTTGGCTTTCTAGACCATTTTACTTTGATCACCTTGACCTTTTTTAAGGGATGTGCGCAATAATTTCTACTCACACACGTCCAAGAAGTCTTTTTAATCCTACCCCAGGAACTGCATAATAAATCAATGTGGTATCCTGGAGGTAGTTTTAAATTTTCACGTTCACGTTATTCACTCCTTCACATCAAAACAAACCCACTCCGCTGTAATCAGGTGTCGAAGCACATCCAGGAGGCACTCGGCCCCCTGGGTGGGAACTCTAGGATGAAGTATGCGACCAACTAGGTTGGTGGGTGAGGGTTCTTCTATAAACCTAATGGCTTTTCTGTAAGGGAGACACCTTGGATAACCATAATCTCTAGTATATTCAAGCTAAACCCAAGCTTGTTCTCATCGTTTGGTAAATAAGTTTCAGGGGAGACGAATGAGCCCCTTGACTTCCCCCTTTCCCTCCCTATCTTGTTGGATATGTGTGAAAATGTGTGTATTTTTTTAAAGTGAAATTTCATGAATATTTTGAGAAATTGCACATGCAGTACAACATGTGGCTTGCCATTGCCTAGTGTGTCGTTTTATTACACAACAGCTTACTTCATGTAAAATACTGGAAGGAGGTTAGTTCAAGCATAAGATGTGTCTCAGCAAGAAAGTTCCAGCTTGAACTAATCTATAATGGGCAGCAATTACACAAATTCATGCAACGAGGAATTCATGAATGTCACAAATTTTGCACACACAATTAAAATTGTGCATAGGGCTTGATAAAAGCTATTGAAGAAGCGCCATCACCATTCACCAAAGACAAACTGATTTCATGTTTAAGCCTATGGGAATACAGGGCAGTGTATAGAGGTTTTTTCGATGCCTATGGAATCTTTAGCTGCATACTAAAAATATAAATGTACGTGTTTGAGGAGAGAGACACAGATGACATTTCACAGAAAATAAACAATGCCATATCAGAGTCGCTAACACTCGTAAGTGAAGTGGGTTACACTTTAACCATGGGTGTGAGCAACATAGCTATTGGTATTTTTGTCACAGTTTTGTGAAGGTAAAGAACACATTAGAGCAATTGCATCTAGAGTGTTGCGTGAAGCAGAAACAAGGTATTTCATCTTTAAGAGAGACCCTAGCATTTTTTGGGGAGTAGAACCAATAAAGACTTTCTCGTGGGGCTGAATGGTTCCTAGAGAACAGATCACACAGCAACAGTGCATGTAAAGCATCTGCCAGATTAGTGAGAATGGTAGCAAAATGCATACATCTAATTTTAGAACAGTTATCTTATGTTATGCTATGTTATGCAATGCTATAGTATGTTATGTTAATATGTAAAGCGCACCATCACCTGCAAGGGTATCCGGGTGCTGGGCAGGTGTGTGGGTATGGTGGGTGTATGTTAGGTTGGTTAATTGAAAATCCAGGTCTTCAGCTTGTTGCGGAATTCAAGGAGAGGACGAGGTACGGATGTGAAAAAGTGAAGTAAGAAACCTGGGCGTCATATTTGACAAAAAAATAACCTTCAACAACCAGGTCAATCAAATTGCCTCTTCTGTTTTTACATTTTAAAAATAATCAGGAACATTCTACCTTTCATACCTACCAACCCTCAAAAGATATTTGTTAGCGCATTAATCCTGTCCAAACTGGACAATTGCAATTCACTATACATTAACATGCAACAAAAGCTGTTGACTAAACTACAAACACTGCAATATGCGGCAACACATCTTGTGTTTGGACTACTAAATATCATTCAGCAACCTTTACACTGAAAAAACTCACTGGTTACTTATAAAACAAGCATTTACAATGCAATAGGCCTCGCATTGACGCGAGTTTGAGCTATCAGCACTGCAAATAACAATGCCTTTTATTTTTGTTTTCTTTTTAAAAACATAAATAAAAGGCATTGTAATTTACAATGCCAATAGCTTAAACTCGCATAACTGCGAGACCTATTGCATTGCAAATGCTTGTGTGCGGAGACTAATCCGATATAGGGTGAAAGGGCACCAGTCCGGAAGGCATGTAAAATCACGATCACTTAAACCCCGTATCGGGGTAGTAAGCTCAGCTGGAGGCGACTTGTAGGCAATGGTTACCCCCTAAACAATAGAATGTTAATTGTGTAAACGGATAGTTCATTATTTAAAGGTGGCGCATTTAAAAACTGCCAATGTCACAAAGGAAACTGAGAGATTAGTAAAGGGAACGTGCATCCCTTTGAAGTAATGAGTGCGAAAGGGTTGAAGGGTAAGGCATTCAGAGGAGCTGCTCCTGTGTCTGAGCGATAGAGCGCTTCATGCATGTCTTGTACTCAGTGAGTGAATTCCGCGATGGAGCGCTACATGTTCACTGTGGGTCACTCAATGAATTCTGTGATGATCGGGCACTTTCTGTATCTGGCACACTGAATGAATTCTGCATGAAGCGCTTTATACGTGCCTTGGGCCCACTGAATGTATTCTGCGATGGAGTGCTGTATGCATGCCTTGGTCTCTCTGAATGAATTCTGCAATTCAGCGCTACATGCGCGCTTTGGGATCACTTAATTAATTTTGCGATGGAGTGTCAGGTGCGCGTGGGGCTCGCTGAATGAATTCTGCGATGGAGCGCCTGAAGCGCACATTGGGATCCCGCAATTACTTCTGCGATGGACCACTGCAACTGAGCTCTTCATCACCCATTGGCTCATTTAATGAATTCTGGTATGGAGCGCTTTCTTGCGGCTTTTGGCCTCACAGCACTTCCTGTGTGCCTTGGCATCGCTGAATGAATTCTGCGACAGAGCGCTTCATGCGTGTGTTGTGTTCACTTTCTGAATTCTACGACAGAGCGCTTTATGCGCACCTTGGGCTCACTGAATGAATTCTGTGAGGCAGCGATTCAAGGAAGCATTGGGTTCACTGAATACAATATGAGATTAAGCTCTTTATGCGGACATAGGGTTTACTGAATGAATTATTAGATGAAGCGCTTTATGCGTGTGTTGGATGCACTGAATTCATTCTGCGATCGACGCTTTGGGCTCGCTGAATGAATTCTGAGAGATGACATGGTCATGCTCACTGAATTAATTCTGAGATGTAGCGCTTCGTGCTCGCTTTGGGCTTGCAAAATAAATTCTACCATTGAGCGCTTCGGTGCACCTTGGGCTCACTAACAGAATTCTGCGAAGGAGCGCTCCCTGTGCATGTTGGACTTGTATTCTGTGGAGGAGTGCTTTAAGTGCGCCTTGGGCTCAGAAAATGAGTTTTGCGACAGAGCGCTTTACAGAGCGCTTTATGCGCTTTTTGTTGGGCTCACAGCGCTATCATGAGCGCACTTGGATCACTGAATGCATTTTGATATGAAGCGCTTCATGCGCGCCTTGTACCTACAGCGCTTCGACGCGTGTTGGGCTTACTGGATGAATGCTGCGTTGGGGGCCAGGAGCGAGGCCCGGCGTCGCCGCAGCAGCAGTGTGTGCCCTGCATCCCGGATGCCGCCCTCTCCAGCCGGCCATTACCGTTCAAGCTTGGAGCAGCCCCCGGGAGGGGCTTCCGTGATCATTAATCAGCCCGGGCCGAGGCTGCAGGGGGTGCGGGCTGGGGATGGGGAAAGGAAGGAGGGAGAGACGGTGCAGGACAGGGAAGAAGTGGTGAGTAGAAGGAGGGAAAGGAGCACAGAGAAGGAATGATGGAGGGGGGAGGGTGGAGCGGGTGCTTAAAGGTAAGAAGAATAGGAGGAGGGAGAGGCAGGTCAGTGAAGAAAACCCGGGGAAGGAAAGAGGACAGAGAAGAGAAGAATAGAAGGAGGAATGGCGAAGAGATGAGTTGTGGAGTTGGCTTAAGCATGTGAGACAGAAAAAGTAGGGAACAAAGAGGAGACAAAGTAAGTGGGGGACAAATGGAGAATAGGCAGGAATTGAAAGAAAGTAGCGTCAGAGTGTGAGAGGGGGAATGGGGGTGGACTAGGGAAAGAAAGAAGGAATAAGGAAGAGAAAGAAGGAATCGGGAAGAGAAAGAAGGAATCAGAGAGGGAAAGGAGGGATCAGGGAGAGGAAGAACGATTAAGCAAGGGAAAGGAGGGATTAGGGAGGGGAAAGAGGGATCAGGGAGGGAAAAGAGGGATCAGACAAAAATAGAAATCAAGGATATAAAGGCGAGCTCTAGGAGAATGGACGGGAGAAAGAAGAATCGGTGGGAATAGGGCACACATGCTTTTGTTTACACAAAAGGGGCGGGGCCTGTCACGGGCAGCTGATTCTGCTCAAGACAAATGACATTAGCAGAGCGGTCCATGCCCAGAGGAAGTGCTGTCCACAAGCAGGGGTCACCAGGGGTCACCCAGAGAGGTCCGCAGAGAGGCAGAGTCTGGATGCCTGAGTGGAACCAGAGACAAAGTAAACAACACTGGGAGGTCCCCCCTCCACGCGGCCCTACCTCTCCTACACATAAACATTTGCAAACAGTAAACATGGACCAAACCGGATGGGACCAAGCACATGCACACGCCCCCTGCATATTATGCTATTTTGCGTACAGTATTTTACTCCCCTTAGTAAGATCCCTTTGCTGGACTTTCAGATAGTTCATCTGAGTTACAGGGAAACCGCTGAAGAAACTTAACTGTTGCTGCTCTGAACGTTTGTGCATCTTGTGCATAGACGGAAAGTAACCCACGTTAGAGAAACTGATTTTAGGAGACTTGTTACGTATGAGTAGTGTACTTAAGAAACATCGCTCTCAACATTTTACAAATTACGTTAATGCAGAGTTCACAGAAGAAACGATTGAAGTAAGTTATCGCCAGGCATCCGCTGTTCATTTTTGCATCGCGCTTTCACTTTAAAGTGAAAGCAAGATGCAAAAATAAACATGCAGGCATCCGCTGTTTATTTTTGCATCGTGCTTTCAAACGTGAAAGCGAGATACAAAATTTTGTCCGGCCCAATCAGAGAGCCGGACTGGCGCGTGCAAGGCAGCGTGACGCAGCTTCTGATAAGAAACTTTGTCACAACAGCCATAATGCAGGCAAGCCAGTCAGGGTGGGCCGGCCAAAAAAGCGAAAAGGAGGCACCTCGGAATCCTTATTTCCAATGGCAACGCACCGTTTAACATAAACGGTGATGCGAGCCAATGGGAATAAGGGGCGGGGCTTCAAGCCCTTTTCAGTACTTATCTGCAATAAATGTGTGCAGCAACGCTAGGCAAGACCTAAAAAGTGTGCCTGTAAAGCTTTTTACATTGCCTTTAAGACACTGCACAATACGGGACCAGACTATCTTATTCAAATTTTTCTTGGTACATCCCTACTAGACCTTCACACTCATTAGATTCACAAATGTTGTAGTTCCCAAATTCAGGCAATCTCACTGGGTAGGCAGCAGAAAGAACTGACCAACCTCCTACATTTTAGGAATGCCCTTAAAAATGGCTTTTTGATCCATACCCACTTTTATCTACTTATGCTAGAGTTATCAGGAAACAACCACTGTCCCAACTGATTACCTCAGCGCCAAGACACCCCTGGGAATATGAGCGCTCCATAAAATAAAAAATAATATAAGATGTGGTGAAGGATGTCGTTTCGAGCTTAAGGAGTGAAGTGAAAGAACGCAAGCACAGTACACATACCTGGTCAAGAAAACTGAAAGAGCAGTATGTTTGTCTATGGTTGCTATAGAAAATAGTAATCAAAAAGATGATGTTTGGGTAAAGAGTGTGGTAGCTAATGCGTGATGTTACCAAATGGATAAAATTTGCTATTATTGAAAAGGAGTGGGTGACAGCAATAAAAGACAGTGATACATAACAAGAGTGACATTGTGTGCGCTCAAAGGAAGGCCTGGGGAACGCACGGGAAGCTCAAATGTTTTAGAGACTTGCCAGTGAAATAACTTTGACATACAAAGAAAACCGTCTTGCTCTGAAATGTATTACTGACAACATTGTTGAAGACGCTTACAGAATTCATCTGGGCCTTGCCAGTACCAAAGATCTAGTGTAGAATGAATTTTAGTGGCCAACAGTGAGTGGAGAGATCGGTTTTTATATAAGCAGCTGTCTGGTCTTTGTGATATCTGACAGAAGTTGTAAGTGAGGGGCCATTCGATCGAATGTCATCCGTGTCCCAGAATGATGCTAGGATACGTCAGCCCTATATTGTTTTAGAGCATATGATATGTTACTGGCCCCGCAGCGTAAAGTGATCCTTTTCATAGTTTATTTATCCAAATGGATAAGCGTCAAGTTATTTATCTTGTCTACCATGGAAAATGTATTGGAATGCCGGAAAGAAAATCGTGCTAAAGAGGGGTTACCGTTTAACTACAGAGGACAGTGTTTAATTTGAGCCGCACAACAATGCTACATTTCTTGAGAAAAGTGGTAAAAACTATAGAAATGTCATTGTACTGACATTATGACAATGGGTCAGTTTCGGTTCTTCTGCTAAGGCGGAGGAGCGTCGCCCAAGTGCTCCTTGGGCAGTGCAAAAGAAACCTAAAATGATAACAAAAAGTTATTATCATTTTTTTTTCTTTGCTCCAGCCAGATCGGGCATGGTGGGACTGGCTCGGGCGGGGCTGCCTCGTCACAGAGGGAGCAGGGGTGGTTTGCACTCCCTCCCTACGTGCGCATGACGGCTTGACTGGCCAAAGCGTCATGCGCACTTGGCATGTTCCCCATTGGGCTGTGTTGCACTGCCCCGTGGAGAACATACCCAGCCTCCCCAGGCGTGAGCGGCCAAACTGGCTGCTTAGATCAATCGCGGCGCTGCTCAGGCAGCATTGTGATTGGCTGGGAGAGTCCGGAAGCCTGGGTGCTTCCGGTGATGCTAGCAGACGGAGGAGAGACGTGCAACGGCAGGAGTGGCATGCAGTGGCGACAGTAGAGAGGCACATTTCTTCTTTTTTTTTTCACCACCCCTGTTCAGAGGCAGCTTTCACTGCAGTGGGTAACTGGAAAGAATCCATACATTTTTATGCAAATATTTTCAAACGCTTATAGATTCTAGGTTAAAAGTGGAGAAGTATCTGTCCCACACAGCAGCAGTGAGATACAGTGCTTCTCAGATACATGTACCAGCCCATGAAGCCATCTCTGAAGAATTAGGCCACATGCCACAAGGACCAAAATTAACCACCACATTCTTTGTGGAATGAACAAGGTCATTATCTTCTCACTGGACCAACAGAGCTGACCGGAGCTGCACACTTTATTGACATTTTTATGGGACAGCAGCTGCTCGACCCAACGTGGGACTGGGACTGTTAGTGTCAGTTTTAGTGTCTTTCCCAGGACTGGACACAAAGGATAGTTCAGAGACAGGTTGGTAATCAGGAACTTTGTTATCCAAGGTAAACTACAAAAAACTATTTCTGGTACGGGCTCATCTCTGTCCGTGCTTCTTCTACCAATACCCGGCAGAAGAGTGCCGCCATCTCCCTCCGCTCCTGAACCTGCTCTTCCACCATATGATGGCCTTGCCAGGGTGCCTCCCTGAATTGGGGCGGCGGTCACTGAGCCCAGGATATATAAGCACTTACTACAGGGAGAACATTGTGGCATTTTCTGCATTGCACCCCTTGACTAAGAATCTTCTTATATAGTAATATGCATATGGGAGATTCTATGGAAGAGAATTATAATCCATGTGACCCATCCCCCCCTCCCAAAATGCAAGGAATTAGCAGTTTAACTTCTGTCATTGCCAGTGCAGGAGTCAGGGAATGTTTGCTCAATAGAGTATTTCCTTTCCTTGACCGGGATATTCTTCAATGACGCAACAAGGGGACAAGCCTTAATAGCCACTAGCATAGTGCCACCTTGAGATTGCATCTAGACTGTGTCCAAGGAAAGGGCTTTCCCACAAGGCCCAGCACAACTGTGAGGACAGATGTTTCCAATTGTAGGGACATGGATTGTCTGCTGCCAGCTGTTGGGCAGAGTGGGCCATAGCTTTTACATGCAGGAAGATGTAACTTGCAACACATCGTAGACTCTTGAGATACATGGCAGCGACATCTGAGATTAGGATTGGAGGAAAGGGAATGTCTTTGTGCATCCCGGTGAACAAGGAACAGGCTGCTGAGAGGTCTACTACTGAGTCCACACTGCATTCCTGTGCAGTGTCTGCCCAGTGGATTGCAACGGATGCAGTTCGTCTGCTGCTGGGCAGGCATTTAAATGTAAGAATATTACTTTACCAAAGACTCTATTTGGAGTTACTGGTGCTGTGGTGAAGACTGGACTTAGAGCTACTCCACCAATTTCAGGCCTTCTTGGTGGAAAAGTATGTACTCCCTTATTAGAACACACCTGGATAAGGACAATGGTACACACCACAGGGCCACACAAGTGGCATCATTGCTCTAAAACAATGCCAAGAATCAATAACAATAACGTGCCTTCGCCGCGTGCTTTAGCTGTGCACCACTAGAACCATTCCTTCTTGTGCCAGGTGGACATTTTCAAGGTATTTTACAACTATTCACTAGGAAAAGCTACCTCATGAGATGAAATGGGGAGCTCTGCCCCATTCTTTAGGCTGCTGCCCCAAAGAATACATAGACAGGCCCTGGTGGTGGCCAGGGTTGCGGGATTTTGGAATGCACTTGATGAGGCCTTTGTTGTTTTCTTTTGGTAAAATGGATGTTGCAAGGACAGTTCTTTTTGCAGGCGGCAAAGAAATCAAAAAACATTGAATATATGTAATTTTCATAACGTACATGATGAATGACTGTGTGCTCAGATAAACATGCCTCCCGGCAAGGGAGCGAGGTAGAAAAGGTCGTGGGTGAATGGTGAGGCATAGGTGCCATAGTGCGCATGGCTACCTTTCCAGGGCTTTACGCCTGTGCCGGAAGCAAGAGTGCGGGAAGACACAGTACCGACAAATAATACTGTACACAGGGCTTTAAGTGGGCCGGGTCCTGTCGGTGCTGAGCATCGGCACTTCTAAAAATCAGATGCAGAGACGGGTCCCTAACGGGCTCTCCAATTTTGCCCTCAGCCTTAGGATGAAAAAAAAATCTCAACACTGCAGCAGTCCCGCCCTTCACTGCCAGGGATGTATCTTCGAAGAAACTCAAAGTTCTTTCACAGTTTTATCATTTTAGCACTGAAGCATTTTCATATTATATACGACGAAGCCATAGTTATTGCTTAATCATCTTATGCAACTAACAACCATTGAATAAGCCAATCATCCTGGCTTGTTGTAGGTTTAATGTTACTTGTTTTATTATGAACCTGGATGCAATGAAAGAAGCAGCAAAACACCAGCGGGGCGGCGCTCTATGCTGAGCACAGATTTTTAGTTTATGTATTTTTAAGGAACGCCCTTAATTACAGCGGCCACGCCCAACGAGAGACCCCCAGTTTTTTCATCCCACTTAAATCCCTGACTGTACACATGGAACACAAAGGAACTGAACAGTTTGAAAATGGAGGGTGATTGCCTGCAGGGGACAAGCTTTGGAAGAGAGGACAAAAATAAGCGCTCGCAGCGTGTCGGCAGGAGTCGACTGTCCAATTAAAATACATGCCCTGCGGTAGAAACCAAAGAGCAGAGTGCGGCGTGACGCGCCGTTTTGCAGGCATGTGTAAAGAAGAGAAAAGGCGGGAAGAGTGAGATGTGTGGAAGACAATGAGCCAGACGAAGTAGGGCACGAAGGCAGTGTTGTGGTAATCAGTGGAGATGTGAAAAGGGGAGCTTGTTAACATCGAAATTAGGGCAATACCAGACCAGGTGGGAACAGGTTTGGGTTCTCCCTCTTATGTTTATTTCGGAAGCCCTCTGAGAGAGAATCTAAAGGGAAAGAAGTCGAGGCCCATGAATGTATGTATAGCAGATGCTTATAATGGGCCAGATAGAAATCTGTTTCGGACTCCTCACTTTAGAAAGTTCTTTTAAAATGTGATTCCCAGGGTACATTGTATGTGAGGAAGCAAGGTCTGGCTAGCCTGAGACCCTGATATTTCCGCAGTTGGTACAGACTAGCTGGCTGCTTTCAGAGCCTAGCGCGCTGCCGTGACCCTAGCTCGCCCCCGGGGCCTTTTGTAGCCACCGCTCCCCCCTCACCCCACCCCCCCCACTTGCATGCAGTGGGGACTGCCTTGAACATTTTTGGCAAAGCTGATTTTAGTTTCAAGTCGGAGCCTGGGGTCGAACTATTCTAGGGTTTAGTGAATATTGTTTGGTAGAAATTAGATGGTGAGTCGAGACACGATACTGAAATAGCCATTGGTTTCCTTAAGTATTGGTATACTTAAGGAAATGTAAAGAAAAGGGGTGTACCAAATAAGAAATAGTCCCACTTATAGGAGAGGTGTTGACTTTGGTTCACAATACTCAGCACAAGGGACCTATTGACAGCTTATCATCTAATACAATTTCCTTGAAGATTCATGCCAGTCAAAGCATTCATAACTTACTTTTTCATACAATTTAAGAGGTTCCAATTTGTGCTGACGTCCGATGTGGTACTATTCTGGTGGCGGAAGCAGTACCTAAACTGAGAAGTGCCAAAGGTTTGTTGTACCTCCAAGATGACAACCCAGCTCTGGGTCTCAATAAGAATTTTCAGGAAGTCAGCTTAGGGCACGTGTTTGGCAATCTTGTGCAATAGGGGATTTACATAGCAACATTATAAATGCAAATTTGCCATTACTACGGTGATCAGCATAGGTCATAAGATTGTAAAGTATGGCATTAGATGAAAACAAGTGCAACATCAAAGATAGACCAATACACCTAGAGGTAAAGATAATTTAAAATCATTACTAGCTTTGGTAGAATCCTGTGCAAAGGATATTCCATGTGTGCAGCCCAATTTTTCAAATGAACAATGTATGAAGAACACCACTCAATTCCATTGGGGAAGAACGTGTAAAACCACTTTTGAGTCTGTTTAAAGGTCAAATCAAAATGAGCTTTATTTGATTTTTTAAAGAAAGAAACATAAAATCACAATATATCACATCATTTTATACGCAATCCAAAGAAAAAGCATTAAAAAGTGCTGATTGTAACACGAATTAAAAAAAACATACTGTAAATAGTATATTTTAGAAAAATCATGTACCAATAGATTTCCTATATTTAATTACGCTTTTTAAGTAAGAGGCTATAGACCTTGTAAAAACATAATTCTCTAAAAATTGTAATGCTAGAAAAGCAGGACCGCATTGTCGAAGACCAATTAACCTTAAAATTAGTAAAATCCACCTCTTTCTTGGCACGGAGTAAAATTTACAGAATAAAAAAACATGCATTGTTGCTTGCAGAGACATATCATCACATGGGCAAATACTCATGGTGCTAGACCAATCGTTCATGACTGGGAAACTAGTTAGCCTATGAAAGTTCCCCAGTCTAAAACGGGTCAACACCATCCTGTCATAACCACCAGTAATGGTTTTAAGATATGGCTGTATACTATAAGTAGTTAACAACTTTTGATTCTCCTGTACTGTTGGCTTTAATATTTCGGTTGAGAATATATTTGTCTCCAGAAGCGTCAAACCATTTGCTTTAAAAGTTTTTCTCGGAATAATTATGCTGCCGCGGTCATCAAAATATTCTGGATGCCGAAGGTCTTTCATAATTCTTTTTACATATTTTAACCATGGGATACTAGTAGCCCGTTGTAATTTTAGGCTATAATATAACATATCTCCATTAAAACTGGTGTTTGATGTGGACCATATCTTGTGCCATAGTAAGATGGGTTGTATTTTTATTAGGTCAGATATGTACGGCATCCCTAATTCCGAATGACATGTATAAGTAGATGTACTACTTTGGACTGCCAGCAAATATCTAAGGAAGGCATTCTCGACTAGCTGCAGAAGCTGGGGTTCTACATAGCCCCAAACACCTGCACCTTACATAGCCAATGGGGTGTATTTAGCTTTATAAATATGTAATAATTCGACGACAGGTCGTCTTTCCATTTTCTGGCAAAGTTAGCTAATGCAGCTGTGGTTTTCATAAATAATAATTTCTTACTTGAACAGCCTGGGACCATGTCCCCTTCTGGTCAAAAAGAATTCCTAGGTAAGAAAATCTTTTAGTTAATTCTACCCTGTTATTATCAATAAATATGTCTCTACATTTTGCGCTATCTTTTCCGCATTTCATAATAAAAGTTTTGGAGGTGTTCACTCTGAGACCCAAGTTATGCATATATGTTGAAAAACTACACACTGCCCTTTAAAGCCCCAGTTGCGTACGTGATAGCAAGACAACGTCGTCCGCATACAAGGGTGGGTATGGAATGCTTGTTAATCTGTGGCAAGTCCTGGCACTGGTTCGCTAAAACTTTACCTAATTCACCAATATACAATGTAAATAAAAAGGAAGCCAAAACACATCCTTGTCTTACCCCTCTTCGTATTGTAAACATTGCCATGCACTCCCCACTTGTCCCATAACGAACCCTCGCTTTAGCGTCACTATATAGCTGCCTCAAGAAGTCGATAAGTGGGGTTTCCACACCCATATCTTCTAAGATCTTCCATAGTTTAACATGTATTACGCATTAGAAAGCTGCTTTTAGATCTGCAAATGCCAGGTATTGCCCACCCTGGTTGGCCCGTGTATACTTTCCCAAGATAATGTGTAAGTTTAGTCCCTGCTCAACCATACTTAGACCCTTTTTGGAAACCATATTGTAGCTCGGTTATAATGCAATTATCTTTGCCCAGTCCTGTAGTCTATTCAGTATGATACGACTCACCACCTTGACCAAGGAGTCTAACAGTGATCTAGGACGATAACAAACAGGATTGTGACGATCACCCTTCTTAAAAATTGGGATAAGAATAGATTCCGGCCATGTTGGTATGAATCCAGAAACACAACATGCTGTTATTACTTCTGTTAGCAGGGGGCCCCAGAAGGACAAATTTAATTTATAGAGGTCTACAGGGACTCTATAGGGGCCAGGGGCTTTCCCACCCAAGCTTGCATTAATAGCATGGTTGGCTTCTTCTAAAGTAAAGTGTACGTCAATTGGGTACTAGTTCGGTGGCATTATCACCTCAGGTTGTTGGGCCATAACCATTGGTGTTTCTTCTACAGTATCGTTAAACATTTTTGAATAATGGTTCACCCATTGGTCCTCAGCAATGGCTATCTCTATAGTTGGTATATCGCGAGGGGCCAAAAGAGGGGCATTGACTACCTTCCAAAAAAGCTGTATTATCTCTTGTTAAAGTGGTTTTGTGCAATGCTGACCATATTTCATCTCTTATTGTGCCTTTACGTTCTTTAAGGGCGCGTTTATAAATCCCTTTGCATTGTGATTTCTTCTGGGTTTTTAATAGGCTTATGTAAGTGTATTTCAAATTACTATAGGCTTTTGTGCATTTCACGTCCAACCAACCCTGTTTTCTTTTATGAGATCTTTTGTTCTCTACGAATAAGGCCCTTTTAAGTTCTCTAGTGAGCTGCATAAAAGACATAAAAGACTTCAAAATTTCAGAGTGGGGGGTAGTCTCATCAAGACAAACTAAAAAGGCGGATTTCCAGTTTGTTAATAGTGACCTTGTAAATTCAGTTGAGTCCACCATAGGCCAGCATAACGAATAGCCATTTGTTTTGTTCAGAACTATATTTATCCATTTGGATCAACATCTCTGTTGGAGGCTCTTCCAGGGTCTTGCAGACGAATAATCAGAATTTCCAGGCTATTTTATTTAAACAGAAAGCTAGTCTTTTTCTGATCAATTTTTATAATAATGATTTTAGTTTATCATCTAATTTACATTTTAAGAACCTTTTCAATTTTATTACCACTTTGGAGTCTAGGGCTGATTTTAACGATACTTCTGGCCTTGTACTGGGTGGTGATTTTAACGCTAAACTAATCGATCATTGCCCAATTAACAAGGACTGTAATTTGGGCTCGGGGTGTCAAAGGGGTGCGGAACTAACTACCTTTTTGAGCACACATAATTTGGAGAACGCTATGGACCGTTTCCCGACTGTCCCACTAGTGCCCACATTTAGAGGTAGAGATTGTTCCTCAACAATTGATTACATTTTTATTTCCCCTGGGCTGGCAGATTGCATTAGTAAGGCTATGGTCATCCCAATGTCCCAAGGGGATCATAATCCTATTAAGATCAGCCTGAAGATCATCCATCGACCAGTTTACAATAAGGAATGTGGTGCTAGGGACCTCTCCACTGGCTCAAACAATTTCAGATTAAAATGGAGGGGCATTAATGTCATGACAACTGTTCAGACTCTGGTTAAAGATAACCTCCCGCTTTTTTTCTCATGTTTGTCTGACTTAAGTCCTAACCCTGGGGCAGTAGACGATTTTGTTAAGATCTGCTCAGTTCTTCGAGCACAGCTTACTATCCCACTGCGCGCCACTACAGAAGACCAGGGATGGTTTGACCATGAGTGTTCCTTGGCAAACCGTGAATTGCGACTAGTTTTATCTGCTAGCCCGAGGAACCTGTCTGACGTAAAAAACGCCAGGATTCGCTACAAACTGGCCATAAGCAAAAGGAAGGAGGAGATCCTCGAGGAACGTTGGGAGGTGCTAGCGCAAACAGCCGCCCGGGGAAGGGGGGATATCTTTTGGGGTGCGGTGAAAGACCTGCGTTGTTCGGGCCAGCTTGCGACTCCAATGGATTGCACCATCCCTGGAGCCGCATGGGTGGACCACTTTTCTAAGATCTACGCGGCCCCACCCTCAGGGGCGGCAACCCCAATATTTAACAGTCCCCTACGGGTCGATATATTATTATCTGAGGTGGAAGAGGCCATCGCACAGAGTGCGGGGAATAAAGCCCCTGGCCCAGATGGCCTCCCAATCGATATCATTAAGGCTCACCCTGACTTATGGGCCCCACTTCTGCTGAATGTTTTTAAGAATTTAACTTTTACTTCTCCACCACCATCAACTTGGTCATCCAGTATAATAGTGCCTATCTTTAAGAAGGGCGACCGCTCCCAACCGGCATGTTACAGGCCTATCTCCCTTATTGATAACACTTTAAAGATTTTAGGGAGAGTATTGTACAATAAAATTTTATTATGGGCCGAGGATAACCAAATTTTAGAGAGCTGCCAGTTGGGTTTCCGCAACAAAGTCGGTACCGCGGAGCAGTGTCTTAACCTGAACCTCATTTTGGGCAAATACACCGTAGCACGTAATTGCCCAATCTATCTGGCCTTTATGGACCTATCCACTGCCTTTGACCTTGTCAATAGGTCGTTATTATGGAAGGCTTTACTGGATTACGGTCTGGATGAATCCTTGGTACATTTCCTGGCCTATTTGCACAGAGACTTGAAGGCCTGTGTTAGGATTGGTATTGGGGGCGAGGTCTCTGAGCTAGTTACAGTTAATAGAGGGGTTAGACAGGGCTGCGTCCTTGCCCCCCTCTTATTTATAATATATATTAACGGCCTTCACAAACACCTGGTTTCTTTAACTACCGATGTCCCGTCAATAAAAGGGAATTATCTCCCCGCTCTGCTCTACGCAGATGATGCGGTCCTTATGGGGCGCACCCCAAACGCTTTACGCATCTTAGTGAATGGCTTTGTTGCACATATGGATTCCCTAGATTTGAAGACTAATTTCAAGAAGTCTTTTGTAATGTCTTGTGGCCCGAAGAGGCGTCACATTGGCAGTATAGTTGTGGGGGCTGAAAGATTGGGCGCTACTAGCAGTTTCCCGTACTTGGGTGTGGTCTTTGCTGCGAACAACTCCTGGCATGGGCACATAGCCCACGCCAGGAGTAAGTTCTCAAAGTCCATTAACTGTATTTTGAGTCTCCCCCGTCCAAAATTAACCGGGGCATTGCCTGCTATTCTAAAAATATACAAAACCCAATGCGTCCCGGTTGCTACCTACGGTGCTGAAGTTTGGGGAACCGCTAGATGTTCCGATTTAATTATTGAGGAACACAGATTTTGTAGGAAACTTCTATGTGCTCCTATCACTTCCCCACATTTTATATGTCATAGGGAATTGGGGTTGCATTTTATAGGGGATTTTATTCGTGCACGCCCAGCCCTTTTTTGGTTGGCGATTTGGAAAAACCCTGCTGCCATTTTGACTAGGGATATCATCGAGGATTGTCTACGCTGCGACAGGGGCCTGGCTATCCCCTGGTTATCAGGGGTGTCTAGCGTATTCCGCAGCGTGAATCTTGAAAACATCTTCCTAGAACCAACTACCACTGTGCTCCCCACCAAATGCGAACTTAAAAAAGCACTTTATATGTTATTTGACGCCGAAAGGGTAGCTAGGGAGTCTCTGAAACCCAGTGTCCGTGGATACCTAGCCCATAATCTTACAATTTATCCGACACCTAGTTATTTAACTCTTCCGTTGAGCCATTGGGAGCGTGGCCTTATATTTCGCCTTAGGGCAGACACCATTAAATATGCACTTAGCTTTCCTTTATGGAATTTTAATGACCAATGTGCTGAGCCATGCCCTTGTGACTCTCAGAGTAGGCAAACAATTTTACATTTTTTATTTTTTTGTAAATTTTATATGAAGTATATTAAATGGTTTTTATCCCCGTATTTTAAAAAATTAAAACCCCTTAGCCTGGAACTTGCATTTTCAATGATTTTGTCCCTGGATGACGATGAACTTGTCTTTCGCGTGAGCTCTTTTCTAAAAACTGTGGTTCGTGCCCGGCTAACAATGTCCTAAAGTAATATGGTTTACCCCTTATGTGCAAAACAGCATTTTATTGTCTAATTGTATGATTTTATAAATGTTATGTTTTTTTTTTTTCTGTACTTTTATGGATTGTAATGATCCGAATAAAGTTTTCATTGATTGATTGAACTATATTCTGAACAACATGATCTGAGTTACCCTTAATGTTTATCACGTCATTTGGAAATAAAAAAGTAATGCTTAATGGAAAGTGGTCGCTCAATGCATTTTTGTGAGTGATAAAGCTTTTTAGCCTGCTAGAATGCCTACTTGACAGAACGATGTAATCAATAGTCGAACACATCCCCCTACCGTTAAAAGTATAACTCAAGGGGACTGGCGGAGAGCATAAATCGTTGGCAAAAACAAGCTCAGATGAAAAGATAATATCGTTTAAATATTCCCCAAGAGTTGTGTGTGGAAAATGGGTATAATTAGTTCCGTCATCAGAAATTATTCCACGAATATCCCCCTCAGTATGTGGGCGCAGAGCAGAATTACAATTGCCAGGTCCTTGGCACCTGCAATGGGAAAGTAACCATTTATTAAAAGGAAGGCCTAGAACGTCTATTGGACATTACTCAGTACTGGTAATGTCATAGGGGCACTAAAGTTTGTCTGTGGAACAATCACAAGGCTTTGGCCACATTCCTCATAATTGGAAAAATGTTACTAGAGTGGTCACATATTCCTGGTTGGCAACGAAACTGCAAGAATACATCTACATTGACATAAAAATTGCGACTGCTGACTTTCTGTCGAACATTCCCTTTACAGCCGCTTGATAACATTTATGAGAAGAGGTCTGATTGCATGATTGCGGCAGTATCTGACTCGCAAGCGATGTCTATGACCAAGGAAGAATGAAGGGTAGAAAATGGAGAGGGATAACGTTTTCAAAGGATCAGGTAGTATAGTGGAGAATGATGGCCGCACAGGATCATCTTATCAAATGAAGATCTCCCATTTTAGGAAGCTGTTTATGAATATAGTGACTCGTGCTTTTTAGGTGGTGGGGAAAGCCGAAGTGGTAGCCCTGAAAGGGAAGAGTGATGCTAGTTACGACATAATTGTTAGACGGGCATACGATGATCAAGGGGAAGAGTGTCAATAGATTTCGGTGTCGAATGCGATTACCAATTTTGCAGTCACTGAGAAACTGAATTTTGTGTGAAAATGTGTACTGTTATTGATATGCTGCTTTGCCAGGCAAAATGTTAATACTAACAATTGTGGGTCCTATACGTGGTGGGACAGTAAAACCCAAAGTTGTGATCATGATCCGAGATTGCTTTGCTAATTGGCCTGAGTGGATGATGATTAAGAGAGAGAATACCCACACTGTTATTCCTTTTTAAACAAAGGACTTCTGGTGTGAAGGGATGCCTGATAACAAAGTATAGTTCCTTTCAGAGAAAATGCAACAGTTCTTGACAAGTTTGAGGGCTACACACAAGCTAGTGCCTCTGTGCCACCCAAGTGGTAATGGTTTGGTGGAGAGGATGAACGGGTGATCAAGGTCGCTCTGCAGCTCGAGGAGGAAGAACAGTTTGCTGGATAAGCCAAGAGAAACAAAATGTGAATCACTTATTGTACCGCAAGCAAGGAAGCCACTGGGGCGAAATCTTTTGGATCATTAAATAATTTAGTTCCGTATCCTGGTGATGCCGAGGTGGATATAAGAAGCCTAAGAAGGTGGAGCAGGCTTTTGGAGCAGATTCACAAACAGCGTTATTCGGTAATAGAAAATAGCCGTAAAAGCACACAGATTACACATTATCATAAAAATTCACAACCCATCATCAATATTAAAAACTCATAAAATGACACTTTTTACGGATTAAAAGCAATCACAGTAAATCTGAATGTCATTCTGCACAATAAATTATTTAAAAGCTTCAACGGGAGATTATTAATAAAATTAATCCACTAGCATTGTCCTCCTCAAGGATACTGCAGCTTGGAGAACCATACCAACACAACAGCAAGTTTCGTCATCAATCAAAGTTTGTAAGTCGTGATCAGCCTGCAAACAAGATGGTATCTCCCTGAGTCTCATAGAGGGCACCAGAAATCTGTTCATGTACAACACATAGTGACCACAAAAAAAAGAGAAAATGCATCATGGGGTGCTTAGACCTGTTATTATATGGGCATATCCTCAAGTCTAGCTAACGCTGATGCCCCGGAGGGAAACATAAAGAATATTTTACTGTACCCGCCCTGAAGACTTCTGGAGTATTAAAGTAGAGGATGATGGGAACATAATATTATCACGAGAGATATCATCATCACGAGAAAAAGTGCATCTCCCAAAGGTGCATGGGCATGGGGCACTGAATGGTGTCAAAGTAGCCGAGAGAGCAGTGATGCTACCAGGACACAGCTTGAGGGAGCTACTGAGGTTTTGTAGAGCTAGATAAGGATGTTAAGGGGTAGAATTTGAGAAGTGCTGCTGTGCATAAGGGTGGCGTCAGCGTTCTCAAAAGAGAAACTCGACTGGCGGTGATGTAGGGATAGAGAGTGTATGAACGCGGACAGCGATGGACGAGGACATCAGAATAAATCTCTATGGAGAGATTCGAGGATGGGGATGAGGGAGTCGGGGTGAAGAAAAGGTGTAAATAAGGTGGAGAGTGAAGAGGCTGCACTGAAGAGGGTTGTCGGTTCTAGTAGAAACAAATGCCACAAAGGACAGGAAGAAAGTAATTCCTAATGCCGGCTCTGCAGCTTTGGAAAATATGTGCAGGATATGTGGATACATGGGGTAGTCATGTTTCAAGACTATGTGAGATGTGAACCATCTGCTCTAAATCAGAGGATAACCCGCCCTGTCGCATTTGCAGTTTCCCCGCCTCATTTAGAGATGGGGTAAAGGTTTGTTTCCCAAAGCCACAGCCTCCGCTGGCTCTGCCATTGGAAATCCTTGGGCAGCCGGCAATCTGCCACAGGGCCACCAGATTCCAAGGAAAAGTTTGCAGCCCCAAAACTTCCATGCGAGGCATAGCAGTCCCAGGAGAGGAATAACAAACATGTCCCTAATGCCCTGGAAGAGAAATCTCTCTGCACATCAGGTACATTTGTTTTGTTTTTTGGAAACAAACTCCTGTTTGTGAGCCCTGGTGGTGGCAATTGACTTAATGTGCATGTCTGAAGTGTTGATGTTAAGAATCGGTCATGTTCCTTTATTTGTGCTTTGTTGGTTAGGTGGTCGGCAGCAGGGTTGTGTTTCTTTTGCTCTTTTGTCTTTTAAGTATGGCATGTGTGTGACTGTCGTTCTGTATATATAGATTGATAGGAATGTTCCGGTCATGGTGTAAAATGATCAGAAAAATACTACCATATATTCCGAATAATGTCAGGAAAATTTTCATTACATTACTAGTCCTTTCAAAATTGCATAATTTCAACAGCCTTTACTTGACCACGCAAGAAAAGCATGTAAATAAGTTGCAACTTGTGCGGAATGCTGCAGCTAGAATGATCCTGAATTTGCCCAAATTTCATCCTATCTCGCAGGGACTTCAATCCAGTACGTAACCATGCTAAATTTAAAACCTTATGCCTTGCACATAAGAGACTCCATAACACAGGCCCAGAACTTCTTAGGAAGGTGTTTAGATGGTACATTCCAAAGAAAGCCTTAGGATCCACAAATTAAAAAACTTTAGTGGTCCCCAAGATCAAAAAGGCAAACTGGGGAGGCAGGAGTATTCAATTCCGCACAGCACAACTATGGAACGACCTCCCAGCACATATTAGAGGCATTCCATCCTTGCCGGTATTTAAGAAGGAGATTAAGACCTGGCTTTTCAACAATTATTGCGTCAGTTTTAGCATGCTCAGCTTTCAGTCAGGGCCAAGACACCCAAAGGTAATCACGCACTTTACAAATTTCCTTAACAGAATATAACATGACATAGGGAAAGGTGTCAAGACTGTATCATGCATTGTATTTCCTTATTTTACTTAACTAACCAATTTGTCGGGCCTCTACGTGGTATTTCCTGCCTGGGGGAACTCTTCAGGCGGTTAAGAACTGCCTGGTACACCTGCGAGCGGAACTAACACAGAGACCACATTACATTGGGTCTAATACCCATCACTGGCTGTTGGCCAAATACAGGGTTCAATTTATAGTGTCTAGCCCTTAAAGCTGTGAACGGCCATGTGTCAGTTTCTCTGACAAACCTGGTGGCCACGGACCACTGAGCAGACACCTGCAGTGAGCCACCCGGGCCGTACTTTCCATATGGCACAGTAAGATGCTAACGCTTGGTGGGAGGTTGAGTAAAGATGCTCTTCTGCGGCCTAGTACCCTCTAACCACACTTTAACCTTTGTTTACTGCCCCCTCTCTCTGGCCGCCAGCCTCTCCACGTCACATTCTTCAGTGATCTGATGAAGCTAGGGGCTCTATACAAAAGTACAAATAAGTAAACAATTTAGGATTTTTTTTTTTTTAAAACAGCTGCACGGTGTGTTTCTGCATGGATTGCCTTGAGAAAGCCGCTGCGCAAGATGCACCTTTTCTGGTAACTGGGCCCAGTGGTGTCACCAGAGGTGTGGTCCAGTTTGTTGGTGACGATGAGACAGTCACACCAGTTTTAGCAGTCAATCCACAGCTGTCATGTTTGGCCCAGTGCCCACCTCTATGCTTGTCATTCTCACGAACCTTGGCTCTCTGACGCTGGCTGCGTGCAGGGATACAGAAAACATGCGGGCTGGCGTGTGCACACAAAAAGAAACAAGCTTCGCGGAGGCAGCTACGTCACGCCATACCAGCCTCTACTTGCCGGTTCTCTTTCCACACACAGGTCCTGGGGCAACTAACTCGACAGGACTCCCTTTCTGCCCAGAATAACCGCGAATCTGTTTACTGCTCCTCCTGTTGTCATGAAACAATCAGCGAGTGTAGCTAATCGTGTATGATTGTGTAGCTAATCTCCTATGATTGTTTTCTCGTGGTTTAATCCAGGTTTACCGGTGCCCTGAAGCTTAATGGGAAAAAAACTACTCTTCAAATTTAATTTAGCAAAAATCGAGTTAACAAATACATACAATGGTTTGCCTGCCTTTGGCAGCCCTCTGCTCAGGGTCGAGTGACAGCTCGCTCAGATTGCGGTTGCGGTTGTCTTTCTGGCTTTGATCTTAACTGAATAATTGTTTGGCTTTCAAAAAATAACAAGCTACCTTTCAGGTGACTGAATACCCTTCGTTCTGTGTAAGTATGCAAACAAGGCCCACGCTGATGCCCTAACCCACCCCGTCCAGGGTTCATAGTTCTAAAAAGCTGCCTCGCGGCGCCTCCCAGAATTGCTGCGAACGAGCAGCGGAGAGCACCAGAAACGAAAACCAACAATTTGTCAACAGCTCTCGAAACCCTTAGACCAGATCTACCCGCAGTACGGCTTAGATGAATGAATAAATAAATGTATGAAAGGACGAATGAACGAACGAATGTAATACAATTTATATAGCGCTATAGCTGACTGCAGAGTCATTCATGCGCTTTGGTGAGATACAATACAGAAAGAGGTAAATTGCTGAAAGGATGGGTTTTAACATGTTTTTGTAAAGGTCTTATGTAGGACTTTTCCTGGGTGAAAGTGAGAGAGCGTTCCAGAGTCTGGCTGCCAACACGGAGAAACAGCGTCCACCTCGACTGGTTTTCCTAACTTGTGGAATGCATAATAGAAAAGGTTGGCAGAGTGCAAAGTTCTTTTGGGAAGATATTAAGTCATCCTCTTTCTCATATACAGATGGCCCTCATGACAGCAGGCCCTATGGATGATAACCGGGGCTGTAGCTATTTAATAATTGGCAACCAGTGTAGATCTTTGCGACATGGAGAAATGGTGCATCTAGCGGTATTCTTAGGCTCAGCCTGGCAGGCGCATTCTGGACTGCCTTGAGTCTGCGTTAAAAGTAAGCTGAGCAAACTGAGAGCATTGATAGCCGAGATGCTACAATGGCATGCACGATGGTCCTTCTGGTAATTCGGGCACCAAAGGAAGGATTGTAATTTGGGGCAAGTTGATGAAACTCTGGAAATTTGCAGTAGGAAGGTGAAATTCGTGTCTAATTTGAACCCAGTTTTCTAGCTGTGGAGGTCTGGATGGGGGGATTGATCCAATTCAGAGGACCCCCAGAGACAATCCTTGCCCCGGAAGAACAGCACTACTGATTTATCAGAGTTGAGCTTTACGCAACTGCCTTTCATCCAGTGGGCCTAGGAATCGTGTGAAGGGATCAACAGCGTCTCCATTGCAGTGTTGGAGGGAGAGCATGAGCTGCGTATCATCAGCTTATGACACTGCTTTGAGACTCCACAGTGTCGGCCACGCGAGTCATATAGATATTAAACAAAGTGGGACTCAAAGCCGAGCCCTGTGGGACACTGTATCTAAAGTGTTTGGAGGTGGAGGGAAATGGACCACCTAGAGTTTGTCTCTGTGCAACAAATCCTTGGACCAGATATGTACCAGATATAGCCATCAATGTTGTCCCTGAATGTTGGTGCTGATAGAGTCATGGGAAAACTGATGCACCAATCTGAATGACTGTGAACTATTGCGAAACAATACACTACCAGTGGCTCCTAACCTTTTGACATCTGTGGACCCCCACTTAATCATTACTGGAACCCAACCACCCCCAGTGACTCACTATTGAAATCCGGGGCCCCCCACTGATTCATTACTGTAAGCCAAAGACACCAGCCTAAGTATTTTCAATGATTTGAATGGCAAAATACACAAAAAAACAGAAGCAATTATTCATTAAACATGTACACACATGATGAACTATTTTATTTGATTTACTAAGAAGTTTAAAAATATCAAACTTTTAATTTTAATGGGAAGGCTGGCCCTCTTCTAAACTGAATTGAGGCCACTCATTGTCCATAATATATTCTGTTTGATGCACTTGCACTGCTCCCTGAAATTAATCTGAGGATAATAACACAATTTTTAGCCTCCAGATTAAAAATAAATCACATTTACAGAACGTCTTAAAATTTTCAATTTTGCTTTTTTATGTATATACACTTTATTAATGTATTAATACTATTTAACTTTCAAAGAAGTTGCGATCTCCATGAGTAGGCTTCGCAGACCCCTAGAGCGCCCCCATACCACAGGTTAAGTACCTGCAACAACCAAGCACAGTGATAGCAGGATAGATGAATCCAGTAAACGGGAAACCCATGAACCGTGTGATAAGGACATCTGGACTCCAAAATCACTATGAGGCCAATGCCAATGTAAGTACTGTATTGTGTAAATGATAGTAATATAACAAACCTTAAACACAGCCATACATTAAAAAACGTGGTTCATCCTTCATTTCTCCACCAACTATGTGCTACCCATTAAAAGAAAGCTATTTCTGGTGCAGAAATTCAAAATATAAACATATATCATCCTATATGTCAGATAGCTAATGCAGACAAATCACGCCACACTGTCGTATTGATGGACCAAAATGAAAAACACCTTATCTCAGAAAGATTCCAATAACAGTCACTTCGAAGCATTGGACTCCGCGGATGATCAGCAAGGCTACAAAACCAAACGAATGGCACATGGTGTGGTATTGTACCAGAATATCACAGCCTAAATACCATTGGACTAAAATATTATGTCTTAAATAGTACATATAGAAATATTGACGTGAGTAACTGAAAATCCGCATTCAACGCAGCAATATTTTTGTTCACAATATTTAGGCTGCAATTTTTATGTAGGGTGATATTTTGCTGTCGATATCCTGAGATACAACCAAACTGTGTAATATACACATGCCAGCAATGTCACATAACATTCCATTTGCTGCTTAATCAGTACACAATGCAGGTGATAGGTTAACCCCTTCGATGCTGCGCAGATTCCGCCGCTGTGCTGGCGGAATCTTGCGCGGGCGGGGTCATGACGGAATGGTTCCGTCATGAGCACAGCTCAACCGTGGGTCATGACGGAACCATTCCGTCATGAGCACCGAAGGGGTTAAAAGACTATAATTGTTTAGTTAACTACTCGGCCTATGAATCACTTGATATTGCAAAAGTATCCCCTTGTGGTGGGCTACAAGCAACTTCCCACCAGGGGCCGTAGTACGCATTGTCATTGTTTACTCTGGGCGCACCTTTTAAAAGGTGCGCCGGGGGCAAACAATGATAATGCGCCCTACTACAATGTATGTGCTGCCCCCAGGGCAGCCACAAACATGCGCTTCCCCCAGGGCAGCTATTTCATGTGAAAACACGGCACGGCTGCTGGCAGCCGTTCCGTGTTTTCACAGTGAAGGCAGCAACCTGCCTGAACTTTTAAAGGGAATTAGAGATCCCCTTGCCGGTATGTGCAGTCAGTGTCTGCACCCGCCCACAAGGGGATGTCTGGGGGGGTCCATAGGACTCCCTTTCTCCATCCAAAGGGCTGCTCTCAGGGGACGCACTCACAGTGTGAAGGTGGCGCACTGTGAGTACTCCCCATAAGAGCTTTTTTGCCTCTGCGCTTGCGTCTGTAATATCAAAGAAACAATTACAGGAGTAGACAACAATGTCTCAACTGGAAGTCATTTAAAATGGCTAATTCAAATAGTGATATGTATCACAAGCACCAGGAGAAAAACAAAGGGAGACCACAATGGGAAGGGTAAGGTGAACAGATTATTGTAGGTAGTTAAGACAGCAGTACATTACAATTAAATGTATGGTGACCATAACACACGAGTGAGCACTGGGCGTGCTGGTGACAAGTGACGGCGCAGTGACACAAGGTGTGAGGATAACAGCGTGAACGGTGAAAAAATGGAAACAAGTAACAAAAGTGGGCAATAATATAATACAATTATATACAGTCGGTGCTTTAGATTTGGGATAAATAAATTGACCACAACAGCGCCAAAGTTCTGTGCTGGTTAGTCAACGGCATTTCAACCTGATTTATTTCAGGTCATCATCAGGACAATGGTCACTTAGTTCCAACAGTAGTGTTGAGGGGATCAAGAAAAACAAATTGAGTGGGGTGGCCAAGGATCCAGCCAAAAGAGAGAATTCAAATTTAGTAGCCAAGTCACTGGAAGAATCAATCGGGATTGTTGAAGCGTGAATCAAGCGAAAGACAACTAAAAATCTGGCGTGGGGAACAAGAAGGCTAAAAGTCAGTGCGATCCGGCAGGATCCGTGAGGTCCCCGAGGTCTGGACCAGGTATGGTCAATCTGATTGGAGAAGATCCAAAAGTTCCAAGTCCGGAATAAAGCCGGCACTGTGAACGTGTCTGTGCTCGAACGAGTATGTATAATCTGGGCTGGGGAGGAAACAATCCTCTAGTTCGAGGTGGGGCACGGGATGAGTTGTTCCCCACACCGGAATTTCAGTTGTCTTTTGCTTGATTCAGAACTTTGGCGCTGTTGTGGTCAATTTATTTATCCTAAATCTAAAACACCGACTGTATAAAATTGTATTATATTATTGACCACTTTTGTTACTTGTTTCCATTTTTTCCCCGTTCACGCTGTTATCCTCACACCTTGTGTCACTTCGCCGTCACTTGCCACCAGCAGGCCTAGTGCTCACTCGTGTGTTATGGTCACCATACATTTAATTGTAATGTAGTACTATTTTAACTACCTACAATAATAATCTGTTCACCTTACCCTTCCCGTTGTGGTCTCCCTTTCTTTTTCTCCCGGTCCTATTGATACATATCACTATTTGAATTGCCCTTTTTAAATGACTTCCAGTTGAGACATCGTTGTTTTGTTACAAAATTGTGTCTGTAATATGGCACAGGCTCAGAGGCAAAGGAATTCCCTTATTTGCATAGGGCACGCCCCTATGCAAATGAGGGCATGCCCCCTGAAGGTAGTACTGGCGCTTTAAGTGCGCAGTGCTATTTGAGCCCCAGTTCTATCGGTATTACTGAAGGGGACGACAAGCGTCTGCGTCCCCTTCTGTAATACCATAGTACCTCGGAGGCGGGCAAAGCGCGGCGCAAATGCCGTTGCGCCCCAGTGGCACTTATTGTAATACGGCCCCAGTACGCCAACTTCCTGCATAAATATAGGACTCTGAGTTTTATCTCGAAATTTACTGAGCTTGGACATGACCAGTTTTGAATGAGAGTGCTCATTGTTTTTTCCTGTTGTGAGATTGTTCAGGTTTATTAGATGTATTTTACTCAGACCATTATGTGTCTCATTGATGAAGACCAGCCTATATATAGTGAGAAACTGATTGATTGTTCCGAAGTGGAGATTGATACTGAATGGGTCCATAGATATTCTACATTATCTATATTCCTTCTATATAGAACCTGCACAACCATGAGGCGGGCCAGTTCCTTAGAGGATTTGCAATGATGATGACATTCCTTGAGCATCATTCAACAATGTATAATATGTAAAAAAAGAAATTCATAGGTACTGCCGCTGATGCTGCAAAATGCCAGGGTTGCTAAATGCTAATTCTGCTTCAATTTGAATCCACCTCATACCTCTTTCTTGCAGCACTCTACAATTCCTTTCTTTTTATCTCACACTTGCAGGTTCATTTTCATACCTTCTTCTCCTTTTTCTTTCTCCTCCTCCCCTTCGATCTGATGATGAGAAACATGTCCTGATCCAAAAAATGAGTGCTAATGCCCAACCACAGGAACCACCTGCACAAATTAAGCACTAGATTTCAAGACTAAATGTTTTGTCAAAAACAATTCACAAGTACATATTCAGCTCTCTAGCTTCTCGAGAAGAGCTGATCATCCTTCTAGTAAGTTAAGCCCTATGATGATGCTTTTTTCTTAATAAATCTAGAGCAAAGTAGAATTGTTGATCACCTATTGAGAGTACTGAATACAGAATGCAAAATACTGAACAATATACTTTTGTCCATAGAAATAAAATTCTTTGCTAACCAAATTGCTTGATAGGGATATAGCCCACCAGGCCAGGGCCCATGGTAGTAAAACTCCCTGGTGCATGAGGTGGTCATGAACAATGCAACTGTTTTGAGTGGTGTTGTCTTCACCAAAGACAGCCTGTGCCAAATTTCTTCTGTTCTCTGCTGTCAAGTTGCATGGTTATATCCGTGGATCACTGAGGTCAGAGCAACGAGGTGGTCATTCAGAGCCACGACGAAGAGACTAAGGGGCTGAATCACAAAAGCATAAATGAGTATAGGAAGGAGTACTGGAAGGGTACCCTTTTACATGCTCTTACGTGCCTTTGGGAATCAGTCCCAAAATATCCAATTCCCTATTAGTAAAAGCGCATAGAGGGCACAATCCTTCCTATTTATGCTAATTGTACATGAACATTCCCACCTGAATCTCCAGCATAGATATCAGGCATGACAAGAATGATAGATGGCTCTTGACATAAATGGAGTAGGAGCCCTTTATATTGCTAATAAAGATGACCCAACTGGTAACGATCAGAGTTTCTGGTCAGATGTAAATACAACACTCATCGGTCTTCTCAAGGATGAAGGCCTCATCTTAGGTGGGGATTTCAATCTCCCTATTGATTTAATGACTGGCATACGCTCTGACCATATGGGATGCTTTGAAGGCAACTGTATTTGGTATTATGATGGGCATAATGTCCAAGATGTTAAACGCTAACTGCTACATCTAACTCTCTAGAAAGTGAGATAACAAAATAAGAACAACAATTTATTCTCACGAAAAATAAATGTTTGGTTGAAACACTGAAGCTTATTAGATACAAATAACACCAGATCCTAAGCAAAAGAGCATTCAAATGGGTTGAACTGTCAATGGTCAAATCTCGTATAGAACGTAACAAAGCTGGTAGAGTACTAGCCAACTCTCTTAAATACAAGAACAATAAGTCTACCATTGTAGCCGTCAAAGACAAACATGGTAAAGTCCACCTTCACAGAGAAACCATCTTAAAATCTTTCCAGTCCTTCTGTACTAATCTTTACATTCCTGAAAAATCAGTGGACCTTGCAATGTGTCAAGAATACCTCGTTAACACGAACCTGCCCACACTGCGTGAGGAAGAGTTCTCTGAACTTAATAAACAGTATCTTAGAACGGAGATTATAAAAGCCATCCAATGTCTCAAACTGTAAAGCTCCAGGTCTTTATGGTTTACCTGCCTCTTTCTATAATGTCTACCAGGAACTACTTTTTCCCCAGCTGGAAGAGCTTTTTATCTATTTTTCAAAGTAGGGTCATGTTAAAGCTATAGCATCAAAGGCTACTTCAGTGGTGATAAACAAGGAACAGAAAGACCCGTGGGAACCCCAAAACTATAGACTGATATCACTTTTGAACACAGACTTCAAAATTTATGACAACATTTTAGCAATGTGCTAAAGAAAAGTCCTCCTTACCTCCGTAATACCCAAACAGGCTTTTCTAAAGGACGTCTAGCCTCAGGCAATATAAGACTTTTCACCCATGTCATAGAGAAAGCTAAATTACTTTCTACCCCAGCTGTGGCCATGGCCCTGCATGCAGAGAAGGCCTGTGATAAAGTGACTTAGACCTTTCTTTTTTTTTTTTTTTTTTTTTTTAAACCGTTTATTACAAGACTCAAAAATATACAAATATGGGCCTACAACCTTCCGGCCGGCCGCTAGCAATGAAAGGAGCATACGATATACATTTATAGAACACATGGTGCTGCGGCTGAGCATGCACAGGAGTTAACATCGTTGCGAGCCACACTATCCAGACCCCACTATACGGTTCCATTTTAAACTTAAAGAACGACAAATACAAACAAACCCACAAGGAAATCCTCAATCGGAAATAGCAACACGTGCTCCCCCAGAGGGGGGATCCTAGTCATCCATATGAATCTCAAGAGGGGGGAGAGATCAGAACTAGGGCTGGGTACACCTAATGCCCAGGTACCGGGGGAATGAGTTGGCTAAGGGGACGGGGCCGGCGACGGATCAGGCAATAACGGTGGAGCACAGATTCCCCCGCGGTAGGCGTTCCAGGGGCCCCACACTTTCACCCATGTCCCAGGCTTACCTCTCGCCACATACACCACCTTTTCCCGAAACATGCACCAATCCATATGTTCCTTCCAGGCCGAGACAGTCGGGGGCCTCTGGGATCCCCACAGTTGGGCAATGTAACGCTTGGCAACCATATACCCCAGAGTCACCCACCACGTTTGCGGCACCGAGTAATCGGTAGGCTCCCACACATTCAACAGGCATCTCCTCGCTTCGGGCAACAGCGCCACATGCGTAACCACTCGCAGCACCTCATGCACACCACGCCAGAACCCCTCCACCTCTGGGCACTCCCACTAGATATGCAGAAAAGTCCCCAACGCACCACACCCACGCTTACACAAACCGTCCTCAGCATAGCCCATACGCAGGAGCTTTGGCCCCGTCATGTAGACCCTATGGAGTATCTTGAGCTGGACGAAACGAAGGCGAGCCGGTATGGCCACCTCTTTCGGGGAGGCCACCGCGGAGATCCAGTCCTCGTCGTCCAGCTCCAGCCCATCGGCTACCCAAGCCTCACGAAGGGCAGTCAACAAGTCTGAGCGGTCGTTGATCAGTTTTTTGTAGATCAGTGAGATCGTGCTGTCAGGGACGTGTCCATCCAGCACTCTATCCTCCAGGGGGGAACACTCCGGGATGGAGGCAACGTCCGGAAAGACGGAGCCCAGCGCATGCCGGACCTGCAAATACCGAAAGTACTCGCTGCCCTGCAACTGAAATTCCGTCTGCAGCATCTCGAACGTTTTAAATCCTCCCCTCGTCCAGAGATCCCCCACTTTGCTGATGCCTATTAAGTCCCACTTCTCAAAGCCCTTCGAGGTCCACAAGGAGCCCAACCGCTCAGACGCGTATAGTGGTGACGCCCGGGTCAAACGGTCCTTCCACCCCATAGCTGCATTGGCCGCGTGCCACACTCGCACCATGACACGCGTGGGCCCCGTTAGGCGAGCGTCGGGCGCGCTAGAGTAGAGCGCTCGATTATGGTCACCACCTGGAAGTAGCATCCTATCCATTTCAAACGCCGGGTTTAAGGCGGGCCCATATAGGCCCTGATTAATCGCAGCTAGCTGGGAGGCCCAATAGTACCGTTTAATATCCGGGAGGGCAATCCCCCCGTCATACCATGGGAGCGTCAGCTTAGCCAGGGCAATACGTGGCCTCCCGTCCCAGAACAGGCGGCGCTGCAAACTCTCCACTTCGCGGAAGTAGCGCGCTGGGACGAGGTCCATAGTGTTCTGCAACGCGTACAGGAAACGCGGCAGCGACATCATTTTAAACAATGCCGCCCGGCCGAGCGGCGAAAGCGGCAAACGCCGCCAGCGCGCGACATCCTCTTTCAGACGCTGGAGGGGGGGAAGCAAGTTCCGATCATACCGAGCCTCCGGGTCCAGAGTAATGAAGACACCCAGGTACCTAAATCCCTGCGGGGCGACCTGGATCGGACAGCCCCGCGGGAGGATAGGAGCCTCCCCGGAGAGAACATACACACACGATTTAGCCCAGTTGATGACCAGACCGGAGTTACAACCGAATGAATGCAGAACATCAACCAGTACTATGAGTGATTTACGTGGGGAAGCTAGGTACAAGAGGATGTCATCAGCGTATAGGGATACGCGGTCCTCATACTCAGGGGTCCAGCGGAGACCACGGATGGAAGGCTCCCACCGCAGCCACTCCGCCAGGGACTCCAAGGCAAGTGCAAAGAGGAGCGGCGATAAGGGGCAGCCCTGTCGTGTGCCCCGGCCCAGCTCGAACGGAGCCGATACTCTTCCGTTCACCACCACCTGCGCCAATGGGCCCGAATACAGCAATTTGACCCAACTGATGAACCCTGGGCCAAATCCAAACTTCGCAAGCATCGCCCAGATATATGGCCATTCAAGCGTGTCAAACGCCATGGTGGCGTCTAAGGACGCCAAAATGGCCGGCTCCCGTATGAACGGGGCACGTGCGAGCACACCGTGCAAACGCCGCAGATTAAGGGCTGTGTTGCGATGGGGGATAAAGCCAGACTGGTCCTGATGAACCAAATCGCCCACCACGCCGACCAGCCGATTGGCCAGTACCTTGGCGAGAATCTTGGGCTCCGCATTCAGTAGCGAAATGGGCCGGGACCACACGATTCGCTCTCTCTTTTTTGTCCAACCACGCTATAAGTTTAACAGCCTTATCACCCACATCATACAGTCGCCCCTGTTGCTCTCTACTGAGGCCCCTGGCCGCCTCCGTGACGAGGGCCCTATAGGCCGCTTGCTTGAGTTGGAGGACATGTAATGCGGCATCCGTCACTCCACCTTCTAAATTACCCTCCAACTCGGCTATTTCAGCCTCCATCCGGGTCACCTCCTCCCGCTCGCGCCTCCGGGCGTAGGAAATAAGGGATAGGGCCTCCCCTCGGAGTACTGTCTTGAAGGCCTCCCATAGCGGTACAGCCGAAGGCACGGACCCCACATTCTCATCAAAATATCGCTGAAGGGATTTAATCAATTCAGCGCGAATGGTGGGGTCGCGCAGGTACCAAGGATTGATTGGGACCACCCTACCCTCACCCCTCGGAAAGACATCAAAGTGCAGTAGGAGCGGGGAGTGGTCTGAAATACCCCGTGGCAAATGGCGCACCTCTCCCACCCTCCCAACATAGGCCGCCGGGACAAGGACATAGTCTAGTCGTGAGAGGCTACCATGGGCTCCCGAGTGGAAAGTGTACTGCAGCTGCGTGGGGTGTTTTAAACGCCAGCAGTCCACTAATCCAAATGTATCCAAGAGGCCGGGTAGCCACGCCTGTGCCCGGGGGAGGTCCCTAGGGGGGTGACGATCCACAGTCCCAGATACCACCGCATTAAAATCCCCCCCCACAACTAAAAGCCCCCCCGGAAGGCCAAGGAGAAGGCGCCCCAGGTCTGCAAAGGTGGTCGACTGCAGCCCCGGTGTGATGTATACTGACACAAAGACAACCACTTTGCCCTCCAGTCTTCCCACCAAGACCGTGTACCGTCCCCTGTCATCGTGGAGCACCTCATCAACCTCCAACGGGAGCGAGTTCTTCACCATGATGCCCACACCCCTTGAGCCAGACGTGAAGCCCGAGTGAGCCACTAGGCGATAGCCACGCCGATTCATGGCGCAGAAGGAGTTGCCAATGAGGTGTGTCTCCTGCAGAAAGACTACATCGGGCGAGATTCGCTTCAAAAACTGCAGGACCACACCTCGTTTGATCCTGTCCCCCAGTCCATTCACATTCCAAGACAACAAAGTTAATTCCCTACCCCCCATCATATACAGAAGCCATCATTCGTCCCCCGGGGAGCACTTTAGAACTAACACAAAAATACGTTTGCCTTGTGATAAAAACGAACAACACCCCATCCCTACCCACCCACCCCAACAGAACTCCCCCCTCCCTGCACCCCTGCATGAGCCCGAACAGCCCCCCCAACGTGCAGTGTGCCTGTCGCCCCATATATAGTTAAACTAACTAGACCCCCTAGAGGAGGAGGGAGAACCCCCAATAGACCCAACACAACCTCCATAGGAGGGGAACTTACAAAAACTGACGCAGAATCGAAAGTGGCATCATTTTCGTCCAGAGTGAGGCCCAATATTAAACCCTCAGTCCTGATCCAGCGTGCCGTCTCCCCCCGCCGCCCCCCCCCGCCCCCCCGATCACGATCCCCGGGCAGAGTATCCAGCCAGTCCCCGGCCGCTTCGGGACGATCAAAGAAGTGCGTGCGACCATCCACCTCCACTCGCAGCTTGGCTGGGAAGAGCATGGCGTATTTGAGGTTTAGGTCCCGAAGACGGCGCTTGACGCCTAGGAAGCTCAGTCTCTGCTTCTGGACCGCTGGGGTGAAATCAGGATAAAAATTTACCTCCATATTGTCAAGCTTGACCGGTCCATGCAGTCTGGAGGTTTGTAGGATAGCGTCTCTGTCCCGAAAATTGAAAATCCGGGCGATGAGAGGTCTCGGAGGGGCTCCGACCTTCGGCTTTCCCCCGGGAACCCTGTGGGCCCTCTCCACAGCGAAGAGTTTGCTCAGCCCCCGTGGCTGGAGATGGGTAGCAATCAGCTCCTCCACAAAGAGATCTGCCGCCGCCTCCTCGCGTCCCTCGGGCACCCCGATAATGCGGATGTTGTTCCGCTGTGCCCGACTCTCGGAGTCCTCCAGGCGTCGATCCATAAGCGCACTCGCCTGACTAAGCCGGCGCACCTCTGTTTGCAAGGCCGCCACATCTGTCGTTAGGCCCGATGCGGTGTGGGCCAAAGAATCTACTCGGTCGTTGGTTTTGGAAAGATCGGCCCTCACCAGGCCAACATCCACGAGGACCGAGTCGATCTTCTGCGCCAGTGTATCAAACCGCTGGCCCACCGAGGCCTTCATCTCGGCAATGGCGCCCATGACATCTCGCAGAGTCAGATCTGCGGGCAGGTCTGGGGCATCAGGAGGGCTCTCAGGGGACTTGCGCGGTCCATCGGGAGATCCCTTCTGGAGGGTATAGCGGTCCATACTGTTGGCCTGAGGGACGGCGCCACGCCGGGTCGATTTGGTCTTTGCCCGGTCTCCATCTTGTTTCGTGGCCATGGCCACCAGTCTCCCAGCACCAGCCACGTCGTGTAGGGCAGGAAAGCCGGGCCACGAGCTCCGGGGGGGGCCCCCTCAGAGCAGCGGGGTGGATCACAGCCTGCAGGCAGGCAGGGTCTCCCAGCAAGGCCACACCAACACCAAGGGCTCCACGACCCAACCTCGCAGAGACGACAAGGGGGTGTGAAAGCGAAAGCGCGGGGTACGCGAGTCGCCAGGCCCTGCCTGCCGCTGTTGTTCACTTTGTCACTGGATCACCCCACAGCGCAAATCCGGGGTCCGGCGAGGGGAAGGCCGCAAACCTCAATCGGTGCTCACTCCGGTGTCCGAGGTCCGATTTGGAAGCGGGAAACGGGTGCCACCTCAGCTCAGGTTCACCAACATAGTCCCCTCATCCAGGGCAGGATAATTTCAGGATAATCGTAGGAGGTTGCGGAGGTCCTCGGGAGCCTCGCACCTACGCGGCCATCTTGGTTGCACGCTAGGCTCCTCCCCGACTTAGACCTTTCTTCATGCAATAATGGGAAAATATGCACTTGGCCAAGCTTACAAGTGTATGGTTATGACTGTATACTCTCACCCTTCAGCACACATTAGAGTTAATGGGGACATTTCACAAAATTGCAACTTAGCACAAGGAACGAGACAACATTGTCCCTTGCCCCCACTACTTTTTCTACTATCCATTCAGCCATTCTACACCAAATATGCTCCTTTACCCAGATCAAATGTATACCATTCAACTTAGTACTGTTTTAATATTTACAGAAGAAGCTGACCATGCTATTTCGGATATATTGGACATCATTAACAAACATGCAACAGTTTCAGGCTATTCTCTTAATGGTGAGAAAACAGAAAGTTGAATAATCTATGTAATCCGGAATTTATAGGATAAACTGGACATAAATGCAAACTAAGCAACTGAAATACTTAGGTATAGAATTTAAGCAAAACCTTGCGGATACAAAAATCCAAACTGAAAATATCCCAACTAGGAAAATCAAAACTCTCTTGGACAAATGGTCACCTAAATTTATTTCATGGTGGGGCAGTGTGGAATGCATTAAAATGATGATATCCTCACTGATTAACTTTATTACAAACATGTTTCCGATGTTCTTCTACACTAATTTAAATAAAGGAACTGAAAAACTAATCTTAGACTACCTCAGAAAAAGAATTTAGCCCTATATGCTCTCAAAAGAGTGAAGCTATACAAATTGAGGGTTTGAATGTTCTGAACTTGTAAATTTACCAAATGGCCTCTTTTTTTAAGACAAGCCAGTCGGTGGGTATCTTCACACACAGTTCTGACTCCACTGTTAAATCAGACATGATAAAAACACTTTTCTTCCTCATTATACTCAGTACATCTAACCTGAACATATTTTTTTGTTAAATATTTAATCTGACACGATTAAAGCCATCTAGACCATAGACTGCAATTTTCAAAATATAATTTAAGGCTCAATTAATACTTTCTTTTGGCTAAAGGGGAATATTCAATTAGATGGGAAGTCTATTTTCTGGAAGGAATGGGTAGAAAAAGGAATGAGAATTATTAGCAACATACACCAAAATGATGGCACCCCAATGTCTTATGCAATGCTGCAATCAAAGTATGAATTGCCTATGGTTAACTTTTTTAGACTAAAAAAAGTTAACTCCTCGCATGATGCTGACTGTATTACATACTTGAGTAACATAGCTAAAAAGAGTCACATGGCTAGCAATATCTATAAATTACTGAGGAAAATAAATAACAAGCTAACCAAAGACCTCAATAAGAAATGGGGAATCTCTCTTCTTGCACTCAAAATTAATCCACCTTCTTAACGGTTATGGAGTTCCATATGGTCCAAATGCCTACAACACAAGACATCACCATTGCTAAAAGTTACTGGACTTCCATGAAATTGCACAAACAAGGCATAATTGACTCCCGGTCATGTTGGAACTGTGATCGTACATAAGCTGACCTAGAACGTATAATTTTTGCGTACCAATGTTAAGAAACTCTCATCTGACATAGTATTAGTAATTAATAATACATTTCATTGAAACGTTACCCCAAATCGATGCACCATCGTTCATAGTCCTTAGAATCTAAACTAATCAAATGTAATATCTGATAGTGACCTATCTTTGGTAGACCTACTTTTAACCATAGGTGTCAAGACAATCTTATGTGAATGTGGAAATTCAAACAAGTCTAAGTAACAACACACCTTTTCAACCACTATGGAACAGAGTAGACCTATAAATGCAAATGTTCACTCCTCTATAATGTCCTCACACAAATTCACACTATTAGTTACAAACTCTTCTGATATGCTTTAATAATTCTTCTTATTACAAAATCATATATTATTGGTTTAGATAATGTTATTCCCCTCTTTTCTGTATTGTTTTTTCCCTGCTTTTCAATTGTGCAATATATCAATTTGACTTCTAATTTTTGTATCTTTTCTATTGTTGATGCTCCTGATATCTTATATCCATAACCTGCATGATCCCGAAAGTAGAAAATGATGTACCTCTGTTCATCCACATCTAATGCCCCTGTACTTTATTATGCTCATCCAATATGCCACATGGAAACACATGTACATCGCAGTCTACTTTCCATTTCCTTTTATGTTTCTTCTGTCTAAAATATAATCACAATATTTGAAAGCGAGAAATAAAAATGATTTCCTAATTTCAGTGCATGTTACAAAAGCTCTAATGGATAGAATAAGGGTAGGCTAACCCGTATGGAAACCCGAAGACTTTGAAACCATGCTGCTGCATCAGAAGGGCCAGTAAGGTTAGGACCGGATTATCTATGTTAGTTGCACTTCTGACATTTCAAAGTGTCATCTGATTCTGAGTTGGAGGATTGGAGGAGATAACTGGAGGGGTTTGGCACCTGCTGCAAAGAACTGTCAATGTAACCACCGAGTCACAGTTTCAAGTCACAACATTACTGTTTCTCCAGTCATGCTTCCCAGTTTGAACATGTATGCCATCAATTTTGATCAGACTTCTCCAACGAATAGTTCATGGCTGCTGGTAGCTCTCCAGCTACCTGTAGGTACCTCTCCTGTGTCCAGTCCAGCCTGCTAAATTGGAAGCTTTTGCTTGACTGAATATACGTATACTAAAACTGAAAAGTGTGTATTAGCTGATGTTTGAATTTCCCAAAAATATTTAAAACTGATATTTGAGAGATAAATCATGTGACGTTGGAGAGGTTTATTAATATTATTACCTTGGTGTCAGGGACATTTAAGCTATTGCAGTTATGTATTACCTACCGAGAGGCATTCCACAGCCTTTTTTAGGTCGAGCCTGGGCAGCGCATGCGCTGCTCTGTGAGGCATGCTGTATTCAAGTATGGACTTGAAGCTCTGCCCACTCTCCGCCTAAATTTTTCATTGACTTGTGTCATTGCCCTTTGTAAACTGTGGCTTTTCATTGGTCAATAGGTTTAATAGTCCCTCCTTTGTATCGCATTGTCGCATCTTGTAACCTGACATGAGGACTGGCCCTTTTACGTGTGATGGTACTCGGTAGGCTTTAATTACAGCTTCCGAGCAATATTTTGTTAAATTGTTTTCACCTGCCTGTTATTGCTGGCAAGACAGCTCTCTACTAAACTTTAATTTTTAATCGCACAGTATGCCAAAGTGGTGGCTACGCCTTTGCTTTATTGGCGGCGCCAAATGTAGCTGCATGTTTTTTTACTATTTATTTACTTTTTTGTTGTTCTTTGCAAGCGCCCCATGACGCGCTTTCACGATAATAGAGGCCGCACACCCTTCTTAAGATGAGCAGCGTCTAAAGAAAGGTCCGCGGCCTCTATTAAAGTGAAAGCAGGGTATAGGGCGCTTGTAAAGAACAAAAAAATATTTTCAATGCAACAAGTCTCGCATTTGTGAGAATTGAAGCTATTGTCATTGACAATGACAATATTTCAAACTTTCATAGGAAAGTAAATGCGAGACCTATTGCATTGCAAATGCTTGTTTTACATTACTGCTTGAAATCCTGCTTGCTGACATCAGGTAATCACTGTAGATAATTTTACATAGGGTGGCTACTAACGTAATCTTGTCTGATGTGATTACTTTACAACACAATTTTTATTGATTGATCGTAAGTAGCTCTTAATACAGAAAAGGTTGGAGCCCCCTGATCTAGATAGTAAATAATAACTCTGATTTTTGAGCACTAATGGGTGTGCACAATATACTTCGGTGATATTAAAATCAAATTACTGTCCATTGTCCGCAAAGTTTGCAGTGGATAATTTGCTGACAAATGTACACAGAATGGAGATGATGTATGTTAATAGAATTTTTATGCCCATTGATTAGCCTGTGTGTATTAGATAGCCATCAATGTTGCTATCGCACATGTGGAATATGGGAGCAGCAGAACTGCAAGTTTTGGCATCACGTTGCAAAAAGTGCCGGGAGGCCAACTTTGTGGGTGAACAGCAAGTATTCCATGTGAAGAGCAGCCCGGGGTCCCTTCGGCAGCCATGCTGTTGGCATGTGTCTGTTTGATGGTTTGTTGATGACTAGTGCCAAAGTTAAAATGAAGGACTAAAGAGGGGATCTCTTTAATCCTGATTATACATTGGCACAGTTTCCTTAACTTCATTTACGATTCAAATTTTGTTTTAAAAACTGTCGCGTCATCAGTAGGCACAATTCCATTGTCAATTGTGTTTATCCATTCACACACTGGCCTCTGCCAACACTTAACGCCACGTAATTTATTAAATAATTAACACTGGTGACGGAATTCGATATGCCTAATTTTTGGTATGCTACATTTGGTAAAGGCATTATTCTGTGGCACCATTCCTTGATTTTCCTAACAGCTTTTACACCTTATGAAAAACCAGGAGGTAAAGATGAGCCACCCGAGAGAGACAACCCCAGCACTCAGTTGGGACGCAAACAAACGAAACTCTGACGCAGAATGACTCCGGAAGTGGCATGAAAAGAGAGGAAACACTCGCAGGCTTGTACCGGATTGGTAAAGCAGGCCTAGCACCTCAATTAATTGGGCTTTGGCAAAATGTGCAGCCGCGGCTGGGCTCGTGTCCATCAAGCTGGACTATTTACAGGCCCCAGAGAAGTCAATAATGAGACCGGGGACTGTAAACACAGCTGCGGTGCACTGCAGATGATCTACGACTTGCTGAAGCACGTAAGATGGCTAACAGACGCTGGGCCGGCCAGCCCTCTGCCAGAGGTGTGCATCTGTTCCACTGCAGCACCACACGCTTTCAAAGCTGCCCCAGTGAGAGATGGCAGTGGGAACCCACTGATGCCTGCGGCTGGACCGGGCCACGAATTTCACGAAAAAGCAGAAAGACAAAGAATTAACGAAGAGAGACTTATACAGAAAAGTTCAACATGGGACCCCAGATGGTAGAAGGCACGGGCCAGCTGTGCGGGCCGGCACACAGCAAGCAGGTACAGCCTGAAGCTGCTCCTGTGATACAGAGGACGAGGCCCTGAAGAAGGATGTAAAGTTGCTGCTTTGCATGTGGTGCAAGTACCCTTCAAGGATATGCAGGAGACAGGTTATGACTGGTTAAACTGCCTTTATTAACATTAAAGATCACTTCACCGAGAGAGCGCCGGGCTGTGAGCTCCGTTCGCTTCTCTCGCGCCGCGCTATCTAACGCGCATGCGCAGTAGCGTCCAAGATGGCCGCTACGCGCATTCCTACCCTGACGTAGTGCGCGTCAACTAGACCGCGACACTACATATCTCCCCCTTTTATACCATGCAACACAAAGTACCTAACCAGGGGGTCAGTCCATTTCATAGTCTCTGAACTTGGCTGGTCTCACCACTGCTCGCCCAACCCGGGTGTGTCTTACCGGGGTGGTGTGTCCTTCTTGACCTCCTTCTGCAACCGGGCCCCCTCTTCTACCTTCCGGAGTGCCCTGGCTCTCTCTCACTCCATCCTCATCGTCTTCCCGGGCTCTTTCCTCTGGGGCCCATCCTTCCAGTATGTCTCTCTCACCACCTTGTTCTTCACTCCTGTTCTCTCCGCCTTCTCTCTTAGGAGCTCCTGCTTCCCTTGTCGCCCCTTCTGGTGGTGTCGCCTCTTCTGCGTCCTCCCGGGGCCATTGTAATATTTTGTTGCACTTGGCCATGCGGTCATGGGACCACACGTTGCCATCACTGAGCAACGCTGCTCGGTCGTACACCTCTTCCACTCTTAGGGGTGGGGAGTACTTGCTTTCTCCCTTTTCTTTTAGAGTTGCCAGCTTCACTCTGACCCACTCCCCTTTTTCCAACACTGTCTCCTTCACCTTTCTGTTGCGGTTGTAGTGTTCCGTGTAAATGCGTTGTGCCTTCTCCAGGTTGTGTTGCACCACCGCTGGAGACCACTTGCTGGTGATTGTCTTCTCTTGCCAAGCAACATTGTCTCTGGTGAATGGTTGCCTTCCTCGCAGGATTTGGAAGGGGCTGTACCCCGTACCGGTGGGGGTGATGCGGTATGCCCAGATGGTGCTCTGTACTTCCTTTTCCCAGTCTTTGCCCCTAGTGATGGCGGCCTGTATGGAACCCATGAGCACCCTATTAAACCTTTCCACCTGTCCGTTACTGGCCGGATGATATATCGACGTGTGTCTGAGTAGAATGCCGTTCCTTTCTGCGAATTTGGACCATTTGTCCGAGGTGAATTGGGGACCATTGTCACTGATTATGGTTCTGGGGATACCTTCCCTGAGGAATACCTCCTTGAGGAAGCGCAAAATTGCGTCTGTGTCCATGACCTCTTTGATGTGTACCTCCGGCCACTTTGAGTACTTGTCCACTAATACGCATAGGTATTTGGGTATCCCCTGATCGTCCAGTATAGGTCCTAAGATGTCCACTGCCACCTCTTCCCATGGGTTGCTGGGATTCGTGAATTTCCCTAGTGCCGGCCTCATTGGCTTTAGTATTTTGTCCGCTCCTTGGCACTGCACGCAGTCTCTCACGTGCCTTCCTACTTGCATATCCATCCCCGGCCACCAATACGTTTGTTTGGTCCTGGCCTTTGTCTTCACGATTCCCAGGTGTCCTTCGTGTAATATGGATAGCAGGTCCGGTATTATGTTTCCCGGTGGTACCACTCTGTTTCCACTCTGTTTCCTCTGTATACGAACACTCCGTCGTTCCCCACCGACAGCTCCTCTCGAACCTCGTAGAACTGCCGGACCTTGGGCCTCTGTCGTCTCCTCTCCGGCCACCTTTGTATGATGTACTCCTTGATGTCGCCCAGATCTCCATCTGCTGCGTACGCGTCTTTCCACTCCTGTCTACTGATGGTCTTTTCCGGATCATCCGTCAAGGCCACCATCTCGTCTTCTTCCTCTGTGCCGCTGGTGGCGCTTTCCATTGCTGACGCCCTGCTGAGGTAATCCGCTATCTTGTTTCTCGAGCCCGGTACGTACTCCACGTCGTACCTGTACTCCAGGAGTTTCAGCGTCATTTTTGCAATCCGCGGTGTGGCGCTAGCATGGCCGCAGGACGTCAACACCTTCACTAGGGGTTTGTGGTCCATCTGCACCTGAAAACGTGTGCCCTATAGGAACTGGCGGTACTTCCCCATGGCCCAGACCACGGCTAGCATCTCTTTTTCAATTACGCTGAACTTTTGTTCAGGAGACGTCAATGTTCTAGACGCAAAGCTGATCGTCTCCGTCCCGCCTTCTGGTCTTTCTTGCATGAGCACCGCTCCTAACCCTTTTTCGCTTGCGTCCGTCATCAATATGGATCTCCCCTGGGGGTCGTACCCATGCAGCGGGATCGCCTGGCTGATTTCACATTTCACCGTGTCAAACTCTTCTTGCGCCTCTTCCGTCCATGCAAACGCCGTCTTGTCCCTCGTGAGTTGTCTCATGTTGTGTGTTTTCGTGGCGAAGTGGTGGACAAACTTGCTGTAGTATTCCGCCATCCCTAGGAATGACCTTACTTCTTCCTTGGAAGTGGGCGGGGGTGCGTCACAGATGGCCTTCACGTTCCCTTTCTTCGGTGTTATCCCGTGTTCTCCTATCTCGTGCCCCAGATATGTGACTGATGTCATTCCGAAATGACACTTCTCCCACTCCGCCGTCAGACCGTTTTCCTCCAAGATCTTCAGCACCGCTTCCAACTTCTCGTCGTGGTCTTCTAGCTCCTTCCCCATTATTAGGATATCATCCTGGAAGTATTGCACTCCCTCTATACCCTTAAATAGGCGGGCCATCAGCTTTTGGAACACTGCAGCCGTGGATGCTAGTCCGAAGGGCATGTGACAGAACTGATAGCATCCAAACGGCGTTATAAATGACGTCAATTTCTTGCTCGTGGGGTGCAGCACCACCTGGTGGTATGCCGATTGCAGGTCGATGGTGGAGAACCATTTCACGCCTTTCGTGCGGGCCAACATTTCTTCTATGCGTGGGAAGGGGAATTTCTCTACCACGATGCTCTTGTTCAATTCTCGGAGATCCACGCATAAGCGCACCTTGCCTGACGGTTTCATGGCCACTACCAGTGGCGCCAACCACTCCGCGCTGTTGATCGGTTCGATGATTCCCCCGTCCTCCAGTCGGTGTAGTTCCTGTTACACAGCCTCTCTCACTGTGATCGGTATGTTCCTTACTCTGTGTGCCACAGGGCTGACGTTTTCCTTGAGGACGATCTTGTGGGTAAACTTCTCGAGTTTACCGATCTTGCCGCCAAACACTTTCGGGTGTCCGCCCCGCCATTTCGCTGCTGTCAACTCATCTCCGTCCAAGGTCACCAGTACTTGGATGTCCCCTCCTGGATTCAGCTGTCTCCTGAATCCGACCATCGGAATGGGTTCCCCTGTGTAGGTGACCGGTCGTATGTCAGGTGGTTCTAGGCGTGAGCCCAGTGTGGGTTCGAACCTCTCGTTCCACACCGATCTTTGGACGATCGTGTAAGGGGACCCCGAATCCGCCACTATGGTGATTCCTACTCCTCCGATGAGCATGTCGCACTGGGGCTTGCGCGCTCTTCTCCCCTCGATGCCCAGTACCTGGTCTTCCACGCACAGGACTTCGTCGTCTTCCTCCTGGCCTTCTTCTTCTTCACCTATGTCCTGTGCCACGAATTTCACCACGCGTTGTTTCCCTTTCCTTCTGCACACCTTCTCGTAGTGGCCGACCAGGCCGCAAAACGCACATTTGGCTCTGAAGGCGGGGCACCGTTTGTCATGTGCCGCGTGGCTCGGGCTTCCACATCTGTAGCACCTCGCCGTTTCTCCCTTGTCTTGCTTCCATGGCTGTCCCGGTTTTCCTTTCGCCTTGTATGATCCTCTGTATTCTCCAGGCGCCGGTTTTCCTCTTCCATGCTGGTCTGCGTCATCTACCTTGTTTATCGTGAGTCTCGGGGCTTGATCTCTCTTTGCTGCTTCTGCGCAGCGCTTGGTCAGCTCTGCCCTCTTCACTATGGCGATCACGTCTTTCAGCGTCGCATCTCCACTCGCCCACAATTTATCTTGCACCGATTTGCTTGTCGTGTGCATCACGATTTGGTCTTTGATGAATTCGTCTTGTAATCCTCCATATTTGCATGTTATCGCAAGCTTCCTCAGTGCCGCCACGTAATCGTCTATCGTTTCCCCCGCTTCTTGCTTCCTCTGCTGAAAGTTGTAGCGGTCGATGGAGGTGCATACTGCGGGACGATAGTGGTTGTCCAAATCTTCAAGGGCATGTTTGAACACGTCGGTGTCCGCTGCTTGTCTGGCGACCGGTGTGAGGTTTTGGAATACCCGTATGCCTTCTGGTCTCAGGTTGTGCAATAGTATCCTCTTCCTCCTGGCGCTGGAGAACGCCTCCTCATTCTCATCTTCCAGCGCTTCTAGGTAATTTTTGAAGTACTCCCTCCAGTCTTCCCATTTCATTTGGGGTTCTCCTGGCCACGGGAGGAACGGAACCGGCGTCGTTAATGCTGATGCCTGCGCACTCATCTTGACGCCCGCCTGTTTCCTCGGGCTACCTGGCGCTTCTGTCCTCTCCCCCCTTCTTCGGGTCACTGGGATCTCGTCGGAGCTGCCTGCGCCGTCTCCACCCGATTCCGCCAGGGTCTTTACTGCCGCACCACGGTTCGCCCCTGACTTTCTTCTTCCTCGTGGACGGCGCACTTACTGCTCTCGTGCCTCCCTCTGGCGTCCGTCTGCCTCTGCCGCGCTCTCTCGGTGCGTTGGTGTCTGTCCCCGACCTCCTGGATCTGTTTTCCGCGTGTTAAGCCGTCCCCCCGCGTAGGCCGTCCTCCTATGTGCAGGTTGGGGGGCACCTCCCTCACTGTGGGTCACCAGGTCCGCTCTGTCCGAGCCTCGTCGCCTCTGTAAAGTTGCTGCTTTGCATGTGGTGCAAGTACCCTTCAAGGATATGCAGGAGACAGGTTATGACTGGTTAAACTGCCTTTATTAACATTAAAGATCACTTCACCGAGAGAGCGCCGGGCTGTGAGCTCCGTTCGCTTCTCTCGCGCCGCCGTCCAAGATGGCCGCTACGCGCATTCCTACCCTGACGTAGTGCGCGTCAACTAGACCGCGATACTACAAAGGATGCAGCTGTCCAAATGGCAACCACTGCAAACGTCAGCGCGTGATGGCCGCCATCTTCCGTGTGAGGGTGCGCGACGACAGTAATGGTCTTGGTACAGATGAGCATCCCCTTCTCGGGTTGTTTCGGATGGATCTGCGGCTGCACAGCTCCACCTTGCTCTGTTACTGGCGTTAGGTTTGCACACACACGGTGCCACTGGGATAGGGTCACAATACCTTCAGAAATTCGTGAGTGGGTCGGTTCAGGGGTTTCTCAGCAGTCGGTGACCAGGGTAACAAGTCCTTCCTGGACACTGTCTTAGGCAGTGCTTTAAATGGGAAATAATAAGTGCCGTGACTCCCTAATTAGACCAGGTGGACTGTTGGGGGCGTGGCTGTGAGCGAGGCATTTAACAATAGCCACGTTTTTATAAGTGGATCAGAGGTTGATGAAGTTTGAACCATTCAAACAAACATGTAGCACAACAAAAAGTTAAAGATGTAGCACTGCCGAGAGTGTGCAGTCTCGATAGTTGTAAACTGTCACCATGAGACCCACATTCTAATCCTTCTAGAATTTGTGCGTGAGAGGGAGTAAGTGCCAGCTTATCTCTTCCAACTCTGCCACTACATGTGGGCATGTGACAGCGAGCATAGGCACATACGCAAACATTCAATAAAATTCAAGTCCACATTTGAGGCGACCTTACATTTTTTTTAATACATGTGGCTGCGGTCCCGTTTATGTGTTGTGTGCCTCAGCTCACTGGATCAGCTTCCATGTCATATGTGCATGCCTTAATTTTTGGCAGTTTGATATTGCACGAATTTGGCCTATGGGCATCAGAGCGCTTTAAATGATAATAAGAACATTTGCATTAAAGCTTACTTTTTTCTAAGCACTGTTACTTAAGTGAGTTACCTAGAACCACAGGATTATGAGCCAATGTCGGGATTCGAACCTGGTACGCCAGTTCCACTGTCGGCAGCTCTGGCCACCTCCCCATTCTTGTTGCAGTGCCAATTAGAGCTTAACAGTACAGGAGAAACCCAGCGCAGGAAAACACTACCCCGTTGCCTGCCAGAGCAGCACATTAACACGTTCCAGCTGAAAGGGTCATTTTCAGTAGTTTTTGCGTTGCACGTACCCGTACTTCAGGGCCTGAGCCCTGCTGCTTCAGAGAGTACCGGTACTCTCCTTACCCAAAAATAAGGTCCCGTACTCAGGGAGAGAAAACTGAGAAGCGCCAGTACTCAGTACCGGTGAGTACCGGCCCATTTAAAGCACTGTTCTTAAGTTTCTTTTTCTGTTTCAACACGGTCCCTTCAGGGGTGGTTGTACCTGTGTGAGGCTGGGCAAGGCTTTCAGAGAGAGAGGGACGGAACTCCCTGATTAGGGGGAAATGTGGAGATGAAATGAATCCATCATCCATTCTGCCTGATTGATATCACATGGGTGCAGTGAGCCCTGTAAAGTATTCTACATAGAGTACCTCAAACAGGGAAATCTGTAGAGGAGGCTGCAGAACGACCACAGTAAGGAGCTTTCTGTAAGAGAGGCTACAGAACTAAAGGAGCCTCCTGTAAGGGAGAGGAGCCTCCTGTAAGGGAGGCTGCAGAACTAGAAAAGACCGCAGCTTCTTTTAAGAGACTACCTGTAACAGGGGATCCTGTAGAGGAGGCTGCAGAACTACCAAACGGGGGAGCTTTCAGTAAGAAAATCCAGGTTACCTTCCTAAAACAGGAGCTCCCCGGGAAGGAGAATGGCCAAATAGTCAAAGAAAGGAGCTTCCTGTAAGGGAGGCTACAGATCCACCAGCAATAAGAGATTTGTGGAAGAGATACATCAGCTCTCCCAAAGACTGACCTCCTTGGAACAGAGGCTGCCTGAAGCATGTATACCCTTGCTTATACATTCTCCATTAATATAGGTTCTTGTGCATTTGTTTGTCATGTACCCTTTTCGTCCGGATTGTCCAGGTGAGCTCCTCTAAATCCGAGCTTTGCCTCATCACATGATGCTGTATGCCTGCCATCACATTCCCCAGTCTTCTTCACAGCTCCCTTTCAACCCCCATAATGTACAAACCTCAATCGGTTTATGGCTTAGTTATCACTATCTAGATTTTAATCATACATATAAGGTTAATATGTTTACTGTGTACAAGTCCTTGCAAGATATGTAAATTTCCCCTAGCAAGTAAAGCGTGTTAAGGTCACTGACACTTAGGAAGGATAGTGACAGAAAGCTTATTGAATCCTTAGGGGGGCATTTTGAGATGGCGTTTGTTGTTATATCTGAGATGCCTTTGGCAGGGTGACTGTCAGAACCTGAGCATTAACCCTGAAACTCCACAATAATGTGCCACACACAAGTGCAGAGTGTGTTTTGGAATAGGCAACTAAGTTGCCCTTCCAGGAAGGGCTAGTATTCAGCACCAAGCACCGCCCCAGTTAGGCTCCTTCTTTCCCACTTTTTAGGTCTAACTTTCAGAAGTACTACTGAGAAAGGGGCTTAGGCTCCGCCCTTGTGTTTGTAACCTTGAGTACAGCATTAGATTGGGCAGAAGATGTGCGCTTCCATTGAAAAGAGTGCTTGTATTGCAGTTTTTCCCTTGTGAGAAAGCTTATGCTTAATATAGCATGGCATTGATGGTAGCAGGCCAGTGATCAAGGCTGTAGTTTTGATCTGTTGAAAATGTGGGATAAAGGCAGTTGGCCTGGAGTATTTATTGAGAGAATCATGTGTTAAAGTCAATAGGCATTTAAGGATGCATCAATATTACTTTGCATTAAAGCCTGTAGATAGATCTTTTGTTCCATGCAATCTCAGAGAGTATTGTTGTAAGACAGAGTATTAGTGTTGGGTATACCATATAGCAAACTGTGTGGGAAAAGATATGCACTGTGATAGCTATTGTTAGACATTCTTAAGAGGGATAGCATTTTGCTTTGCCAAATATAATTTTGTATATTTGTTCACTTTTCTGATATTATGTCCTGATTTTTGCCTTGTTGAAAAGCTTGCACTCAATATAGCAGGCCAGAGTTTGTTATAGTGACAAGCCAATGAGAGAGGCTTTATGGCTGATTGGTTCATTAGGAAAAGCTATTTTAGATGCCATAGGTCAGATCTTTTTATTCTGAAAGGTTACGACAAAGACAGAAGGCTTGTTTATTTGTTATGCTATACATATGATGAAGCCTTTAATAATTGTGGATGGTTATTGCACCACAGTAAAGCCTGCAGACATGTATTTTGGAATATGAACTATCACAGATTACCTTTATAGTAAAGGACTTTGATGGTGGCTGCATCCTTAGACAAACCCTCGGTGTAGAGGGTTTGCACTGCAATAGTTCTAGGTAGTATCACCATGCGAGGCCTCACACAGTTGTCTGCCAGGATCTTGTAATAAAAAATCATTAAACATATATACATATATTGAAATATACATACATACATAGAGGGGATTTGGATCAGGGCTCTTGCTTTATTGGCCTGTATGACTGGAGTTTACACATTGCTTTCTTCCATGCCAGCATTTAGCATGGGGCAGTGGCTCAACCCACTTCAGCGTGGGCTCTCTTGCCCTAAAAGTAATGGCATTTGTCTCATCACATGTGCATGTCTACGTGAAAATGAGTGCACTACAGAGCCAGGGCTGGTGTGACAGTCCTTTAGTTTTCTATTTTCTCCTTTTATAGGCTCCCTTTCATTTCTTTCCTTCTCCTCATTAGATTTTCATTTTAGAGCATGCTACAGCTTCTCAGACATTGCCACTGGCCCCTTATTTGCCGCTCATTTCATAACCATTGTGCTTGATCGCATCAGTCAACAGCCTTTTTACCATGTGGACATCATGCAATCCTATGGTCTAAAGTGTATCTTTGTTTTACCATTCCAAGAGGGCCAACAGGGTTTTAAACATGGCACCCATGCAGGAATTCTAAAACAATGAGACACTATGTACAATACCGCTGCCACCTGCTGCCATGTTTAGGTGGCACAATGTTTTCTTTTCTGTTTTCTACTTTAATTTTTTCAATTAACTTGCATATGCTGCTGAGGTTATGTTCATGTTTGTCTTATGTGTTACAATTTGGTGTTTAATTTGATAAATGTAAGAATGAGTCAGTGGGTAGATGAAAGCGTGCAAAAATATGTGGCAGTGTTAACAGACTACTGAAGGCACCAAGAGAACAGAGCTACAATAAAGCAACAGCCCTGTGTGGTAATTACATGGTGGATTACCAGGCAAAGCAGGTGATTAAATGCAAAATGGCTCCTTACAGAGGCCTGGATTTACAGACAAAAAACACAAGAACACATATAGAGTGGAAGAGATGTTCCGAAAAAACGTAGGAATGGCGGTGTCAAGGTATGGAAAAAAATTGATATTTAACGTTGAAACATTAATATTACTTCCCCTTTAAAGGTGTTTGTTAATTGGATCTTTAGTGCTATCGCTCAAAGTGCCATCAGTGTCCCACAGGGGTCTTTGGTCTCACCACTGTGATTCAATATATTATTGCTCTCCCTGGCAGAGTCCTTAGTGAACATAGGTGACCTTTCAAATGTATGTGGACGACATCCAGACCCACACGCACCTGCAGAACAGCACTGATAATATTGTCAGTGTTCCAGACTTCCACGACCACACCCACCATTGGATGTAAGAAAGCTTCCTGTCTTTAAAACGAGTCAAAACTGAAAAGGTCTCCCTTTCACTCCCCTTCAACTGCCCTACAAACCTAGGACCTCTTCCCACATTTAAAATCAAAACACAGATGCACCACACGAGATGGTTAAGTTAATATTTGCAATTATAAAGTTCATATCCAACAATGAAAGTGCTTGGTTCTCTGTACTGTGGTTTGTACTTTGCAGTGAGTATTTGGGTATGACCGGACCAATACGAGTTTTAGAATCCAGATATAAAATCTTGTCGGATGGGAAAACGCTCCATAAACAAAATCAATCACGACCTCTCAGCTCAGTAAAACTTTGTATCCCATCATGAATTAGTGCCCTGAAGAAATCCTGCATTAGGACGAAACGCGTCGGCAGTACTGTTTGTTGAGTCACGAGAATTGAACTCTGTTTGTCCCACGTAAAATGAAAATGGAATAAAAAGAAAAAATCTGAAGAACTTTCATTGTTGGATATGAACTTTATAATTGCAAATATTAACTTAACCATCTCGTGTGGTGCACCTGTGTTTTGATTTTACATGTCTGGATTCCCGAGGGAATAAGCACTGTGACAGTGGGTGCTATTCAGTGTGCACGTGAATCCCCATTAATATCTAAGGGATAGTACTGAGGGAGTGACGTTAGGTTAAGTGCTGGCTATCAGAAGTTTACACTGTTTCTATTTGTCTTGACCTCTTCCCACACCTTCACAGCAGGTGGCAAATGTAGCAATCATTGGCCCTTTTCTTCTCACCTACTCCTACCCCCATACCCACCAGTGAATACTGTTGTCAACGTCATCAACCTTCATCTGCCACTCTTACTGATATGTTTTGCTATGGCCCAGGCAGACCATCCAATAGAGTTGATACAAGTCCTGATGATGGACTTCTCCAAAGTGCTCTACATTGGCCTTTCAAGATACCTCATCACCAACCTTTAAAGATTGCAGAAAGAGGCATCTATAATGTGTTTGCACTTCCTAGATGGGATCACATTATGCCAGCGCTCAAGGCTCTTCAATGGGTTCCAGTGGGATGTAGAATCACATTTCAAACTCGCTTGTTGATGCATAATGTGAAGAGGTGCAAAGACCCTACCAAGCCTAGCTCCACATTGCATCGCAATCAGGACCTTAGGATAAGGCACTGCACATTCAATACAACAGCCGTCCCTCAGAACCGCAGCCATGGATGCTTAGTGGCACAAGGCCTAAAACTTGGGATCTTCATCAGGTGCCATGGTCGCGCTATTTCAAATTACCTTCAACTCAGAAAACTGAACAACTCTTGAGTTATTCAGCAAAACCATTGGTTGGACATTCACCTCACCTTGAGGAGTGACTGAAGAATGCCAGTTTCAAGGATTACCTGCTTTTTAAGACCAACTCATCTACATAAGGGGTGTCCAACACAGGTCGAAGAGGGCAGCCATGGTTCCAGGATAACTGTTAACTGTATATATTTCAAATGTATGTAGATTCATATCATGTGGATATTTAAAAATTCTGTCATGGCTCCCACATGCCTGGGCTTAAGTTGGGAACCACAGAGTGCTATTTTCAGTTATTTCAGTTTATGCGTTAGTTCCTCAGTCACACATCACCCCTTTGGAAGGAACATTTGGGACAGTCAGTTAAAGGTCAGTATCTCCTTATCTTTGACACTGTGTGTGGTTCACGCTTTCATCACCCCACGTTATTAAACTGCAGGGTAATGTTTCAGATAGGCCCAGCGAAAGGTTAACAGCCCCAATGAAATCGCATTTTCCAGCCAACCAAATCATTTCCTACAAATTCCTTTCAACATGTACCATTGCAATTACGAATTAGACTTGGGGTTGTCGAAGTATTGAAAACATTGCTCATTTGTTTACGCTGGATTAAGTTTTAAGGGGCTTATTTGCAAGCTCCTTGTGTCGCCACTGTGTCACATTTTCCCGTATTAAAAGTGATGCTTGTAAATAAGCCCCTAGGTTTCCAACAGGTCACTGCACGGTGTCAATGTGAGGGTGCTTATCACTGGAGCACATTATGGGCCTCTTTTACAAAAAAAACATGCAGCACAGCGCCGCAAGCCACTTTGCTGCGCTGAGCTGCATAATTTAAAACACACAGGGATGCACAGGGATGCATCGTATTAACAACAATACAACGCATCCGTGTTGATTCTCTAGCGCCATGCACCAGTGCAGGCACCCTTGCATGTTACAAGGGTGCCTGCATTGCAGGGATGCTTGTTTTTGTGCAGGAAGGGACACCTTCTTACACAAAAACAAGCACTGATAGCATTTTCCCCTTTCAATGGCAGCACGCATAGAAAGAGGAAAAGTGAGTATAAATACAACTTTGTAAATCTGGGAATGTGTCAAGTTCCATGGATGTTCGTGGGAACACCCACAGCAACACCCATGGAATGACCCCTTTCACGCAGAGTATCGCATGAAAGGGACCCATATTTACAAGGCCATGAAAAGTCACACAGAGTGACTTTACGTGGTCTTGTAAATATGGTCAGGCACACTGTGCCGCCAGTGCGTCAAAATAAGGGACGCACCAGTGTCACAGTGGCCTTGTAAATGTATCTTAGCATCACTGAAGCCAAATACAAACCTATGTGCACGTTGCGGGCCAGAGGAACAGAAGAGGACCTGGTAAACACGACCTGAATTCCAAAATGACTGATCAAGTGGTTTCCACTTTGGTTTTCTTTAGGAGAGCAATACTTTGGGAGAAAACTAATTATAACAGTATTGATTAGCCAAGATGATGGGATTCTTGAACAACGTTCGAAATAAGGTACTAAGGGGATGCCAATAGGTCATTATCAGTGAGCTGTCTATCATATATGTTAAGTAGTAATGTCTTTCAGTGTTGCTGGCATCTAATTCTACAAATCTACTGTCAGCGTCCTTTACATTATATCATGTCATTAAATAATGCAGGTCTTTGGAAACATTGCATGTAAATAAATATGAAAGAGAGCGATTTAAATAGCATCAAAGCAAGCCGTAAACATTGAAAAAAGATCCCAGTGGGAGTCAAATATCAGCCTCAGCTAAATTATTCGAGATACTTTTAACTGAGAACATCATTGAAATGGAAAAATACTAAATTACCTACGGCCACAAACTGAACCAGAGAAAGAGGAGGAAGAGCGGAACCTCTACAGTGACAGTAACAGGACTCGTCCTAAACCTACACTGACAGAATGTACCATCCGCCTTCTACTGGACATGAGGAGAAAGATTCATGCTGTCAGTGCCAACATCTGGCACTTGCTGGGCCTGTGGCCATCCAGTGTGGGTGGGGTCTAGCTTACAAAAGAGACGAAATCGTCAATGCAAAAGGCGCGCACTTAATATCTACGACCCATAGAATTGGAATGTCAACAATTCGGAAATCACAGCCCTCCTGCATATTCTGGCAACGTGCTTCAGTTACTGTTCTACCGCTGGCAGAAGGTGAACAAGGCGCGAGTGCATGGTGGCGGGGTTCACCTATTGTTTTCACGTCCATATGATGCACTGTAGATATTATATACAAGTCAGATTTAGAGCTGTGTATATTTTCTGCGTCACGATTTGTGTTGGAGATAGTTGAAGGTAGAAATTATGACCAAATAATGTAGAAGGGCCCTTCAGGCATTTCTTGCGTATTGTAAGTATTCGCTTTATGAGGTATAATATTTTAAACTGTGTGAATATTATATTAAACAAGTGTCAATGCTGGTTTTAGGTATGGATTTTTAGAGCTCAGCTGTCAAGCAGATCTATTGTTTACACTATACATAGAATGGCTCTGCCCCTTCTTCTTTCAGTCTTTGGCTTTCTTTCAGCTGCTAACTTCTGACGTTGTCAATCGTGTCTTTATTGAGGCCAATGGAGTATTCATTTCAAACCAAATGCTATTGGCTTTTGTGTGTATTCTTTCTTTGCCACTCCACTGCTGTTATGAAGCTGCATGCAGGACTATTCAATATCTAGGAACGTTTTAATGCAGTTTGCTTTGCTTCCCTGGTTATTATGCTTTTACATTGCACATGTTAGCACATTAAACCAATCCTGTTGGCTTTGCTAATTCTTCTTCTAAGAATGCTGGCAATGAACAGATGACTAAGATGCAGGATTTCATGGAAGGCATCAAACCTTTCCCCTCGCATCTTCTGTAACCTTCCCAGATGCCTGGAAACATGCAACTGTCCTCCCATTACTAACGAAACCCTCTGCGGACCCTTCAACACTCCCCAACTACCAACCAATTTCCCTGCTACCATTCCCAGCCAACATCCAAGGGAATATTATTAACAGGCATCTCACCGAACACCTCAATGACCACGAGCTCCTTGTCACCACTCATTCTGGTTTCAGACCCAACCACAGCACAGGAACTGCACTCATTGTCACCATGGATGACATCCATATGAGTCTGGACACAGCTGCCCTCATCCTCCACCTCTCCTCAGCATCCTCCCATGCCATCCTCATCCAACACCTGCACAACATCGGAATCCAAGGACACAGCCTCTGCATATGCTCCTACCTGACTCGAAGGATCCAGTCAATCAGCCTGGCACTGCACACCTTGGACGCCCCCGACCTCATTGGCGGAGTTCCACAACATCCTGCCCTCTTCAATGCAAACATGATCCCTCTAACCAGCCCCTTCCACTTTTAAGACATCAACTTCCTCTCCTAGGCTAATGACATGTAACTCATTCCCTACCTCACAGAAAAGACACCTAGTACCTGGATTAGGTTCAATGACTGAAAACATCCACTGGATGAAGACCAACTGTCTAAAGCTGAACACCAACAAGACCAAAATTGTGATCCGTCCATCATCCCTTTTGGTTTTGCTGTGTTCGCCCTAAGTTGGCAGGGTATGCCCAGACGTGGGTCCCTTGCTCACTTCTTCGTCTTCCTCCTGGCCTTCTTCTTCTTCACCTATGTCCTGTGCCACGAATTTCACCACGCGTTGTTTCCCTTTCCTTCTGCACACCTTCTCGTAGTGGCCGACCAGGCCGCAAAACGCACATTTGGCTCTGAAGGCGGGGCACCGTTTGTCATGTGCCGCGTGGCTCGGGCTTCCACATCTGTAGCACCTCGCCGTTTCTCCCTTGTCTTGCTTCCATGGCTGTCCCGGTTTTCCTTTCGCCTTGTATGATCCTCTGTATTCTCCAGGCGCCGGTTTTCCTCTTCCATGCTGGTCTGCGTCATCTACCTTGTTTATCGTGAGTCTCGGGGCTTGATCTCTCTTTGCTGCTTCTGCGCAGCGCTTGGTCAGCTCTGCCCTCTTCACTATGGCGATCACGTCTTTCAGCGTCGCATCTCCACTCGCCCACAATTTATCTTGCACCGATTTGCTTGTCGTGTGCATCACGATTTGGTCTTTGATGAATTCGTCTTGTAATCCTCCATATTTGCATGTTATCGCAAGCTTCCTCAGTGCCGCCACGTAATCGTCTATCGTTTCCCCCGCTTCTTGCTTCCTCTGCTGAAAGTTGTAGCGGTCGATGGAGGTGCATACTGCGGGACGATAGTGGTTGTCCAAATCTTCAAGGGCATGTTTGAACACGTCGGTGTCCGCTGCTTGTCTGGCGACCGGTGTGAGGTTTTGGAATACCCGTATGCCTTCTGGTCTCAGGTTGTGCAATAGTATCCTCTTCCTCCTGGCGCTGGAGAACGCCTCCTCATTCTCATCTTCCAGCGCTTCTAGGTAATTTTTGAAGTACTCCCTCCAGTCTTCCCATTTCATTTGGGGTTCTCCTGGCCACGGGAGGAACGGAACCGGCGTCGTTAATGCTGATGCCTGCGCACTCATCTTGACGCCCGCCTGTTTCCTCGGGCTACCTGGCGCTTCTGTCCTCTCCCCCCTTCTTCGGGTCACTGGGATCTCGTCGGAGCTGCCTGCGCCGTCTCCACCCGATTCCGCCAGGGTCTTTACTGCCGCACCACGGTTCGCCCCTGACTTTCTTCTTCCTCGTGGACGGCGCACTTACTGCTCTCGTGCCTCCCTCTGGCGTCCGTCTGCCTCTGCCGCGCTCTCTCGGTGCGTTGGTGTCTGTCCCCGACCTCCTGGATCTGTTTTCCGCGTGTTAAGCCGTCCCCCCGCGTAGGCCGTCCTCCTATGTGCAGGTTGGGGGGCACCTCCCTCACTGTGGGTCACCAGGTCCGCTCTGTCCGAGCCTCGTCGCCTCTGTAAAGTTGCTGCTTTGCATGTGGTGCAAGTACCCTTCAAGGATATGCAGGAGACAGGTTATGACTGGTTAAACTGCCTTTATTAACATTAAAGATCACTTCACCGAGAGAGCGCCGGGCTGTGAGCTCCGTTCGCTTCTCTCGCGCCGCCGTCCAAGATGGCCGCTACGCGCATTCCTACCCTGACGTAGTGCGCGTCAACTAGACCGCGATACTACAAAGGATGCAGCTGTCCAAATGGCAACCACTGCAAACGTCAGCGCGTGATGGCCGCCATCTTCCGTGTGAGGGTGCGCGACGACAGTAATGGTCTTGGTACAGATGAGCATCCCCTTCTCGGGTTGTTTCGGATGGATCTGCGGCTGCACAGCTCCACCTTGCTCTGTTACTGGCGTTAGGTTTGCACACACACGGTGCCACTGGGATAGGGTCACAATACCTTCAGAAATTCGTGAGTGGGTCGGTTCAGGGGTTTCTCAGCAGTCGGTGACCAGGGTAACAAGTCCTTCCTGGACACTGTCTTAGGCAGTGCTTTAAATGGGAAATAATAAGTGCCGTGACTCCCTAATTAGACCAGGTGGACTGTTGGGGGCGTGGCTGTGAGCGAGGCATTTAACAATAGCCACGTTTTTATAAGTGGATCAGAGGTTGATGAAGTTTGAACCATTCAAACAAACATGTAGCACAACAAAAAGTTAAAGATGTAGCACTGCCGAGAGTGTGCAGTCTCGATAGTTGTAAACTGTCACCATGAGACCCACATTCTAATCCTTCTAGAATTTGTGCGTGAGAGGGAGTAAGTGCCAGCTTATCTCTTCCAACTCTGCCACTACATGTGGGCATGTGACAGCGAGCATAGGCACATACGCAAACATTCAATAAAATTCAAGTCCACATTTGAGGCGACCTTACATTTTTTTTAATACATGTGGCTGCGGTCCCGTTTATGTGTTGTGTGCCTCAGCTCACTGGATCAGCTTCCATGTCATATGTGCATGCCTTAATTTTTGGCAGTTTGATATTGCACGAATTTGGCCTATGGGCATCAGAGCGCTTTAAATGATAATAAGAACATTTGCATTAAAGCTTACTTTTTTCTAAGCACTGTTACTTAAGTGAGTTACCTAGAACCACAGGATTATGAGCCAATGTCGGGATTCGAACCTGGTACGCCAGTTCCACTGTCGGCAGCTCTGGCCACCTCCCCATTCTTGTTGCAGTGCCAATTAGAGCTTAACAGTACAGGAGAAACCCAGCGCAGGAAAACACTACCCCGTTGCCTGCCAGAGCAGCACATTAACACGTTCCAGCTGAAAGGGTCATTTTCAGTAGTTTTTGCGTTGCACGTACCCGTACTTCAGGGCCTGAGCCCTGCTGCTTCAGAGAGTACCGGTACTCTCCTTACCCAAAAATAAGGTCCCGTACTCAGGGAGAGAAAACTGAGAAGCGCCAGTACTCAGTACCGGTGAGTACCGGCCCATTTAAAGCACTGTTCTTAAGTTTCTTTTTCTGTTTCAACACGGTCCCTTCAGGGGTGGTTGTACCTGTGTGAGGCTGGGCAAGGCTTTCAGAGAGAGAGGGACGGAACTCCCTGATTAGGGGGAAATGTGGAGATGAAATGAATCCATCATCCATTCTGCCTGATTGATATCACATGGGTGCAGTGAGCCCTGTAAAGTATTCTACATAGAGTACCTCAAACAGGGAAATCTGTAGAGGAGGCTGCAGAACGACCACAGTAAGGAGCTTTCTGTAAGAGAGGCTACAGAACTAAAGGAGCCTCCTGTAAGGGAGAGGAGCCTCCTGTAAGGGAGGCTGCAGAACTAGAAAAGACCGCAGCTTCTTTTAAGAGACTACCTGTAACAGGGGATCCTGTAGAGGAGGCTGCAGAACTACCAAACGGGGGAGCTTTCAGTAAGAAAATCCAGGTTACCTTCCTAAAACAGGAGCTCCCCGGGAAGGAGAATGGCCAAATAGTCAAAGAAAGGAGCTTCCTGTAAGGGAGGCTACAGATCCACCAGCAATAAGAGATTTGTGGAAGAGATACATCAGCTCTCCCAAAGACTGACCTCCTTGGAACAGAGGCTGCCTGAAGCATGTATACCCTTGCTTATACATTCTCCATTAATATAGGTTCTTGTGCATTTGTTTGTCATGTACCCTTTTCGTCCGGATTGTCCAGGTGAGCTCCTCTAAATCCGAGCTTTGCCTCATCACATGATGCTGTATGCCTGCCATCACATTCCCCAGTCTTCTTCACAGCTCCCTTTCAACCCCCATAATGTACAAACCTCAATCGGTTTATGGCTTAGTTATCACTATCTAGATTTTAATCATACATATAAGGTTAATATGTTTACTGTGTACAAGTCCTTGCAAGATATGTAAATTTCCCCTAGCAAGTAAAGCGTGTTAAGGTCACTGACACTTAGGAAGGATAGTGACAGAAAGCTTATTGAATCCTTAGGGGGGCATTTTGAGATAGCGTTTGTTGTTATATCTGAGATGCCTTTGGCAGGGTGACTGTCAGAACCTGAGCATTAACCCTGAAACTCCACAATAATGTGCCACACACAAGTGCAGAGTGTGTTTTGGAATAGGCAACTAAGTTGCCCTTCCAGGAAGGGCTAGTATTCAGCACCAAGCACCGCCCCAGTTAGGCTCCTTCTTTCCCACTTTTTAGGTCTAACTTTCAGAAGTACTACTGAGAAAGGGGCTTAGGCTCCGCCCTTGTGTTTGTAACCTTGAGTACAGCATTAGATTGGGCAGAAGATGTGCGCTTCCATTGAAAAGAGTGCTTGTATTGCAGTTTTTCCCTTGTGAGAAAGCTTATGCTTAATATAGCATGGCATTGATGGTAGCAGGCCAGTGATCAAGGCTGTAGTTTTGATCTGTTGAAAATGTGGGATAAAGGCAGTTGGCCTGGAGTATTTATTGAGAGAATCATGTGTTAAAGTCAATAGGCATTTAAGGATGCATCAATATTACTTTGCATTAAAGCCTGTAGATAGATCTTTTGTTCCATGCAATCTCAGAGAGTATTGTTGTAAGACAGAGTATTAGTGTTGGGTATACCATATAGCAAACTGTGTGGGAAAAGATATGCACTGTGATAGCTATTGTTAGACATTCTTAAGAGGGATAGCATTTTGCTTTGCCAAATATAATTTTGTATATTTGTTCACTTTTCTGATATTATGTCCTGATTTTTGCCTTGTTGAAAAGCTTGCACTCAATATAGCAGGCCAGAGTTTGTTATAGTGACAAGCCAATGAGAGAGGCTTTATGGCTGATTGGTTCATTAGGAAAAGCTATTTTAGATGCCATAGGTCAGATCTTTTTATTCTGAAAGGTTACGACAAAGACAGAAGGCTTGTTTATTTGTTATGCTATACATATGATGAAGCCTTTAATAATTGTGGATGGTTATTGCACCACAGTAAAGCCTGCAGACATGTATTTTGGAATATGAACTATCACAGATTACCTTTATAGTAAAGGACTTTGATGGTGGCTGCATCCTTAGACAAACCCTCGGTGTAGAGGGTTTGCACTGCAATAGTTCTAGGTAGTATCACCATGCGAGGCCTCACACAGTTGTCTGCCAGGATCTTGTAATAAAAAATCATTAAACATATATACATATATTGAAATATACATACATACATAGAGGGGATTTGGATCAGGGCTCTTGCTTTATTGGCCTGTATGACTGGAGTTTACACATTGCTTTCTTCCATGCCAGCATTTAGCATGGGGCAGTGGCTCAACCCACTTCAGCGTGGGCTCTCTTGCCCTAAAAGTAATGGCATTTGTCTCATCACATGTGCATGTCTACGTGAAAATGAGTGCACTACAGAGCCAGGGCTGGTGTGACAGTCCTTTAGTTTTCTATTTTCTCCTTTTATAGGCTCCCTTTCATTTCTTTCCTTCTCCTCATTAGATTTTCATTTTAGAGCATGCTACAGCTTCTCAGACATTGCCACTGGCCCCTTATTTGCCGCTCATTTCATAACCATTGTGCTTGATCGCATCAGTCAACAGCCTTTTTACCATGTGGACATCATGCAATCCTATGGTCTAAAGTGTATCTTTGTTTTACCATTCCAAGAGGGCCAACAGGGTTTTAAACATGGCACCCATGCAGGAATTCTAAAACAATGAGACACTATGTACAATACCGCTGCCACCTGCTGCCATGTTTAGGTGGCACAATGTTTTCTTTTCTGTTTTCTACTTTAATTTTTTCAATTAACTTGCATATGCTGCTGAGGTTATGTTCATGTTTGTCTTATGTGTTACAATTTGGTGTTTAATTTGATAAATGTAAGAATGAGTCAGTGGGTAGATGAAAGCGTGCAAAAATATGTGGCAGTGTTAACAGACTACTGAAGGCACCAAGAGAACAGAGCTACAATAAAGCAACAGCCCTGTGTGGTAATTACATGGTGGATTACCAGGCAAAGCAGGCGATTAAATGCAAAATGGCTCCTTACAGAGGCCTGGATTTACAGACAAAAAACACAAGAACACATATAGAGTGGAAGAGATGTTCCGAAAAAACGTAGGAATGGCGGTGTCAAGGTATGGAAAAAAATTGATATTTAACGTTGAAACATTAATATTACTTCCCCTTTAAAGGTGTTTGTTAATTGGATCTTTAGTGCTATCGCTCAAAGTGCCATCAGTGTCCCACAGGGGTCTTTGGTCTCACCACTGTGATTCAATATATTATTGCTCTCCCTGGCAGAGTCCTTAGTGAACATAGGTGACCTTTCAAATGTATGTGGACGACATCCAGACCCACACGCACCTGCAGAACAGCACTGATAATATTGTCAGTGTTCCAGACTTCCACGACCACACCCACCATTGGATGTAAGAAAGCTTCCTGTCTTTAAAACGAGTCAAAACTGAAAAGGTCTCCCTTTCACTCCCCTTCAACTGCCCTACAAACCTAGGACCTCTTCCCACATTTAAAATCAAAACACAGATGCACCACACGAGATGGTTAAGTTAATATTTGCAATTATAAAGTTCATATCCAACAATGAAAGTGCTTGGTTCTCTGTACTGTGGTTTGTACTTTGCAGTGAGTATTTGGGTATGACCGGACCAATACGAGTTTTAGAATCCAGATATAAAATCTTGTCGGATGGGAAAACGCTCCATAAACAAAATCAATCACGACCTCTCAGCTCAGTAAAACTTTGTATCCCATCATGAATTAGTGCCCTGAAGAAATCCTGCATTAGGACGAAACGCGTCGGCAGTACTGTTTGTTGAGTCACGAGAATTGAACTCTGTTTGTCCCACGTAAAATGAAAATGGAATAAAAAGAAAAAATCTGAAGAACTTTCATTGTTGGATATGAACTTTATAATTGCAAATATTAACTTAACCATCTCGTGTGGTGCACCTGTGTTTTGATTTTACATGTCTGGATTCCCGAGGGAATAAGCACTGTGACAGTGGGTGCTATTCAGTGTGCACGTGAATCCCCATTAATATCTAAGGGATAGTACTGAGGGAGTGACGTTAGGTTAAGTGCTGGCTATCAGAAGTTTACACTGTTTCTATTTGTCTTGACCTCTTCCCACACCTTCACAGCAGGTGGCAAATGTAGCAATCATTGGCCCTTTTCTTCTCACCTACTCCTACCCCCATACCCACCAGTGAATACTGTTGTCAACGTCATCAACCTTCATCTGCCACTCTTACTGATATGTTTTGCTATGGCCCAGGCAGACCATCCAATAGAGTTGATACAAGTCCTGATGATGGACTTCTCCAAAGTGCTCTACATTGGCCTTTCAAGATACCTCATCACCAACCTTTAAAGATTGCAGAAAGAGGCATCTATAATGTGTTTGCACTTCCTAGATGGGATCACATTATGCCAGCGCTCAAGGCTCTTCAATGGGTTCCAGTGGGATGTAGAATCACATTTCAAACTCGCTTGTTGATGCATAATGTGAAGAGGTGCAAAGACCCTACCAAGCCTAGCTCCACATTGCATCGCAATCAGGACCTTAGGATAAGGCACTGCACATTCAATACAACAGCCGTCCCTCAGAACCGCAGCCATGGATGCTTAGTGGCACAAGGCCTAAAACTTGGGATCTTCATCAGGTGCCATGGTCGCGCTATTTCAAATTACCTTCAACTCAGAAAACTGAACAACTCTTGAGTTATTCAGCAAAACCATTGGTTGGACATTCACCTCACCTTGAGGAGTGACTGAAGAATGCCAGTTTCAAGGATTACCTGCTTTTTAAGACCAACTCATCTACATAAGGGGTGTCCAACACAGGTCGAAGAGGGCAGCCATGGTTCCAGGATAACTGTTAACTGTATATATTTCAAATGTATGTAGATTCATATCATGTGGATATTTAAAAATTCTGTCATGGCTCCCACATGCCTGGGCTTAAGTTGGGAACCACAGAGTGCTATTTTCAGTTATTTCAGTTTATGCGTTAGTTCCTCAGTCACACATCACCCCTTTGGAAGGAACATTTGGGACAGTCAGTTAAAGGTCAGTATCTCCTTATCTTTGACACTGTGTGTGGTTCACGCTTTCATCACCCCACGTTATTAAACTGCAGGGTAATGTTTCAGATAGGCCCAGCGAAAGGTTAACAGCCCCAATGAAATCGCATTTTCCAGCCAACCAAATCATTTCCTACAAATTCCTTTCAACATGTACCATTGCAATTACGAATTAGACTTGGGGTTGTCGAAGTATTGAAAACATTGCTCATTTGTTTACGCTGGATTAAGTTTTAAGGGGCTTATTTGCAAGCTCCTTGTGTCGCCACTGTGTCACATTTTCCCGTATTAAAAGTGATGCTTGTAAATAAGCCCCTAGGTTTCCAACAGGTCACTGCACGGTGTCAATGTGAGGGTGCTTATCACTGGAGCACATTATGGGCCTCTTTTACAAAAAAAACATGCAGCACAGCGCCGCAAGCCACTTTGCTGCGCTGAGCTGCATAATTTAAAACACACAGGGATGCACAGGGATGCATCGTATTAACAACAATACAACGCATCCGTGTTGATTCTCTAGCGCCATGCACCAGTGCAGGCACCCTTGCATGTTACAAGGGTGCCTGCATTGCAGGGATGCTTGTTTTTGTGCAGGAAGGGACACCTTCTTACACAAAAACAAGCACTGATAGCATTTTCCCCTTTCAATGGCAGCACGCATAGAAAGAGGAAAAGTGAGTATAAATACAACTTTGTAAATCTGGGAATGTGTCAAGTTCCATGGATGTTCGTGGGAACACCCACAGCAACACCCATGGAATGACCCCTTTCACGCAGAGTATCGCATGAAAGGGACCCATATTTACAAGGCCATGAAAAGTCACACAGAGTGACTTTACGTGGTCTTGTAAATATGGTCAGGCACACTGTGCCGCCAGTGCGTCAAAATAAGGGACGCACCAGTGTCACAGTGGCCTTGTAAATGTATCTTAGCATCACTGAAGCCAAATACAAACCTATGTGCACGTTGCGGGCCAGAGGAACAGAAGAGGACCTGGTAAACACGACCTGAATTCCAAAATGACTGATCAAGTGGTTTCCACTTTGGTTTTCTTTAGGAGAGCAATACTTTGGGAGAAAACTAATTATAACAGTATTGATTAGCCAAGATGATGGGATTCTTGAACAACGTTCGAAATAAGGTACTAAGGGGATGCCAATAGGTCATTATCAGTGAGCTGTCTATCATATATGTTAAGTAGTAATGTCTTTCAGTGTTGCTGGCATCTAATTCTACAAATCTACTGTCAGCGTCCTTTACATTATATCATGTCATTAAATAATGCAGGTCTTTGGAAACATTGCATGTAAATAAATATGAAAGAGAGCGATTTAAATAGCATCAAAGCAAGCCGTAAACATTGAAAAAAGATCCCAGTGGGAGTCAAATATCAGCCTCAGCTAAATTATTCGAGATACTTTTAACTGAGAACATCATTGAAATGGAAAAATACTAAATTACCTACGGCCACAAACTGAACCAGAGAAAGAGGAGGAAGAGCGGAACCTCTACAGTGACAGTAACAGGACTCGTCCTAAACCTACACTGACAGAATGTACCATCCGCCTTCTACTGGACATGAGGAGAAAGATTCATGCTGTCAGTGCCAACATCTGGCACTTGCTGGGCCTGTGGCCATCCAGTGTGGGTGGGGTCTAGCTTACAAAAGAGACGAAATCGTCAATGCAAAAGGCGCGCACTTAATATCTACGACCCATAGAATTGGAATGTCAACAATTCGGAAATCACAGCCCTCCTGCATATTCTGGCAACGTGCTTCAGTTACTGTTCTACCGCTGGCAGAAGGTGAACAAGGCGCGAGTGCATGGTGGCGGGGTTCACCTATTGTTTTCACGTCCATATGATGCACTGTAGATATTATATACAAGTCAGATTTAGAGCTGTGTATATTTTCTGCGTCACGATTTGTGTTGGAGATAGTTGAAGGTAGAAATTATGACCAAATAATGTAGAAGGGCCCTTCAGGCATTTCTTGCGTATTGTAAGTATTCGCTTTATGAGGTATAATATTTTAAACTGTGTGAATATTATATTAAACAAGTGTCAATGCTGGTTTTAGGTATGGATTTTTAGAGCTCAGCTGTCAAGCAGATCTATTGTTTACACTATACATAGAATGGCTCTGCCCCTTCTTCTTTCAGTCTTTGGCTTTCTTTCAGCTGCTAACTTCTGACGTTGTCAATCGTGTCTTTATTGAGGCCAATGGAGTATTCATTTCAAACCAAATGCTATTGGCTTTTGTGTGTATTCTTTCTTTGCCACTCCACTGCTGTTATGAAGCTGCATGCAGGACTATTCAATATCTAGGAACGTTTTAATGCAGTTTGCTTTGCTTCCCTGGTTATTATGCTTTTACATTGCACATGTTAGCACATTAAACCAATCCTGTTGGCTTTGCTAATTCTTCTTCTAAGAATGCTGGCAATGAACAGATGACTAAGATGCAGGATTTCATGGAAGGCATCAAACCTTTCCCCTCGCATCTTCTGTAACCTTCCCAGATGCCTGGAAACATGCAACTGTCCTCCCATTACTAACGAAACCCTCTGCGGACCCTTCAACACTCCCCAACTACCAACCAATTTCCCTGCTACCATTCCCAGCCAACATCCAAGGGAATATTATTAACAGGCATCTCACCGAACACCTCAATGACCACGAGCTCCTTGTCACCACTCATTCTGGTTTCAGACCCAACCACAGCACAGGAACTGCACTCATTGTCACCATGGATGACATCCATATGAGTCTGGACACAGCTGCCCTCATCCTCCACCTCTCCTCAGCATCCTCCCATGCCATCCTCATCCAACACCTGCACAACATCGGAATCCAAGGACACAGCCTCTGCATATGCTCCTACCTGACTCGAAGGATCCAGTCAATCAGCCTGGCACTGCACACCTTGGACGCCCCCGACCTCATTGGCGGAGTTCCACAACATCCTGCCCTCTTCAATGCAAACATGATCCCTCTAACCAGCCCCTTCCACTTTTAAGACATCAACTTCCTCTCCTAGGCTAATGACATGTAACTCATTCCCTACCTCACAGAAAAGACACCTAGTACCTGGATTAGGTTCAATGACTGAAAACATCCACTGGATGAAGACCAACTGTCTAAAGCTGAACACCAACAAGACCAAAATTGTGATCCGTCCATCATCCCTTTTGGTTTTGCTGTGTTCGCCCTAAGTTGGCAGGGTATGCCCAGACGTGGGTCCCTTGCTCACTTTGCCACTGGATTCAAGCTAGCCTGGCTGATGACGGCTGATTAGCCAGAAACCGGTCCCAGGATGCTTGTTTCTGGTCCAGGGAAGACATTGTTTTGCAGCTCGGGCTGGACTGTTCACATGAGGCACAGGGTCAGACTGATTTGCATATGGCCATGTCTGAACTGGGGTGGCGGAGTGAGCTAAAGAATGATGATGGATTAAACCCAGATCAGTTGACTGGGGGTGAGTGCTTGCAATATTCAACACTCCGTCCATCATCCCTTTTGGTTTTGCCCCATTTCTGAAAAGAGCACGTCACCGCGGGACTCTACCTAGTAGCAAACAGAGCTAGCACTGATACCCACCTCCACCACCCATGGCAAGAATCTTGGGATCATCATCAACAGCAAACTCAACATAATAGTCCAAGTCAATGGTGTCTCTGCCTCATGCTTCCATAGCCTGATGATGCCGAGAAAGATATTAAAATAGCTTCCAATCAGCACCAGGAAGAGTGTCTCGAATGCTGTGATCAAAAGCAAGCTGGGCCACGGGAATACCCTCTAAGCTAAGATCAACAAAACATGCACCAGAAGTCTGCCAGCCATTCAGAACATAGCAGCAAGAGTCACTCTCAACCTCCCATGCCTTACTCACATCACACCACACCTGAAGGGGCTCCACTGGGTCCCCATTCAGAAATTATCACAATTCAAACTCCTCATCCACACTTTGTAGACACTACATAACACTTGCCCAGTTTTCACAAACCTTCCATACACCTCCACTCGCCCACCCCTCTACTTGCACAAATCCAATGCATACGGAATACAAGATCTGGCAGGCAAGACTTCTCATACATTTCTCCCTAAGCATGAAACAACCTGCTGTGACACATCGGAACCTCCTCCTCGTTTTTTGAATCTCACTAGAAGCTGAAGACCTGGCTTTTTAGGTTGTCCCACGAGACCTCAGGTGTGGTTAAACTCATAACTGCTTAGCGCCATAATACCCTCCCAGGTGATAGTGCTATCTACAAATCTGCATAACAAAACATAATTCTTAGGTGGGCACAAATGACGACTGTGGTGACCAAAGGAATTCCAAGGACCTGGGTTGCAGCCTCTAGCAGCCACAAAAACAATTTGTTTAAACACCCTTCTAGTTCCGAAAACACACAAAGCACAATCTTGCCTGGTAAAAGAACCCCCAAACAATGAAATGTCTGCTCAAAAGTTAGGATTTTCTGAAAAGAATAGTTAGGGTGAATCTGCCCTCACTCACAACCAATCCAGCAACCAAAACAGCACACTCACTCACTCCCCATACACAGTACACAATAGCATATCTCAGACAGAACCCTGTACACCCATCTACCAAAGCAAATATACATGAGATAAGTATCAAGGTGCTCACAAAAGCCCTCTCCTAAGAACATGCCATGAACCATAATAAATGAGCACATTAAAATAGGTACTGCACAATGCAAGTAAGCCATTTATTTGCTAATATGGCATCCAAAAGCATTTTTACCATCAATTATCTTGCACACATGATTCTGCTAAGCAATTGGGATGAGTAGTACCCCAAAGGTGCATAAGAGATCCTGTACAGACTCACTCCACAAACTTCAAGAACATATATCCACTACTCCTTGAAGATGAGACTTAACATAGGAAAATACAGGTTAAAAATACTCCAAAAACACCTTCATAGGCTGAACTACACTCATGTCTGCAATAAAACCTTTGGGTCATTTAGAAAGTCCACTCCCTCAGCTATCAGGCTACTAAATGCACTACTATGCTATTCCTATAGCAAATTGTCCCACATAAGTATGAACTACTGAAGATACAGTTCTGGCCTCATCCAACATGATCGCACATAGGAGGGCATTGATGGAACAGGTAAACTATTTCCCATTTAAGCATAGTTAGCGTAGATCTGGTCTACTTACAGAGTTTGCCAATACAAATTCACAGTAACGTCTGCTACTTAACTCCGGTGGGAGGGGGGGAACTGGGGAGGAAATGAAAAAAAAGCTCACTTACCTGTTTGCCCCTGCTGGTGCCCCCGCCTCTTGGTCCGGTTTCACCCGCTTCCAGAGCAGGAACAGGAAGCACCCAGGCTTCCAAGCTCCCCTAAGCCAATCACAATGCTGCAATGCACTCAGAGACGGACCGGGAGCCTCGGCATGTTCTCCATCCAGGCCGTAATGCAGCCTGGGTGGAGAACATGCAAAGTGCACATGAATATTTGGCTGGCCACAGAGGGCTGCCCAAACATCCATGCACACTTAGGAGAGTGCCACTACTCCTCCCCTGTTCCCCTCACACCCAGCCAGCCCCGTCATGCCCCTAACCAGCTGAGCAAGGACAGAAAAATAAAATGATAATAACAATGCATCATTATCATTTTATTTTTCCTTTTTCACCTGCTCACAGAGCAGTGGGGCGACACTCCTCTGCCTTAGCGGAGGAGCCGTCCCTGCATATTCAGCCATCTAGTTTATAATGGTGGTGGTGAATCTGAACAGCAATGCAGTATCACAATTTTATTTTCCACACTTGTGCAAACCTCTAGATATCAGCCATTAAAAAACCTAAGTGTGTGCGGTCCTAGGCCAATCACAATGATCCGCAATACAGTGATACTACGTAAAATACACAAATACAAAAACAATGGTTAATAGTGGACTCATTCCTCACCTGTTTTGTTCAATTGCTGGATAATAAATTTAGTGTTCACTGCAGTACTGGCCTAAGCGATGATCCAGAGATTGACTAAATTGGTGTTAAATCAGTTTGTTATGAGCCACTGTTTAGGTCTCACTTGACCCAGCGCATGCGCTGGTCTGGCGAGACTTATTGAGAGGGCTCCAAAAAGTGCTACCAGGCCAGCCTAGAGCTACAGTGCATGTGTGCGGGCGCGCGCACCGCGCTTTACCGCAATTACTTTCACTTTCGCGGCCGCACGGCCGCTTTGATGTTTGATCGTGATCCCGATCGCGATCACTTTAACTATCGCGGTCGCACGGCCGCTTTGCATAGCCAATAGGTCTCGCTTTTGGGACCTTATAAGTATTTAGTTATGCAACTGTTGCATGGCTAAACACTTATAAGGTCCCAAAGGCGAAACCTATCGGCTATGCCAATGCTTGTTTTGTTCTTGCTATATATGTCCATGGATCTCTGATGGTATATTTGGTGGCCCTGGGTATAGTCAAACCAGCGCTGTAAGAAGAGCACGTGTTGACCTCACAAATCTCATACAATTCACCTGTCCATCCTAACCATGGGATACTGGTATTGTTAAACGTGTGAATCATACCATGTGACTGTAAAAGCTCACTTGCTTGATTACTTCTTCAGCTCCTCACCGTCTGGAATTTAATTTTCTTAGATGGGCTCAAGAAAATGTGTAACCCAGACCCCATTTACAAAGCTAGTTTAAATGATACCTGCATGCTTTACACAAGTTTTTCCAACTTATGTCTTAGTAGGATCTGAGTAGTTGTGAATGGGTTGGAATTCCAAGAGACTTAACTGTAAAAAAGTGTAGTGTGGCAGTCATAAACGTTTGAACATGTGCTTGCAACAGTTATGGAAAGACCCAGCATGTACTTTAATTAACCTGACATATGTTAAAAATAAAGCACGGCTGAGGTCCTCAAGATTCACTATGTATGCTTATGAAGTAGTGGCACATAGAACAAAAGGAAATGTACACTTTTAATTTCCAAACCATAGACAAACATAGTGTCTGCAATTCATACGTTACATATTTGTAGAATTACAGAACTTCGCATGAGGGCTTTTTTTACACATTACAAAGCTTTCAATGTCAGTTTATGGTATGTGTAAGGCATACATCTGAAAATTAGGTGCCAACAGAAATGCTTGTGGATTAGTGAAAAGTAATCATTTACTTTTACATGTATTTGTAATATACATATTACTAAAGTTACAACTTTTTGTCAGTCACCTCTCTCTGTTTGCGTAAGGGCAGATATTTAGTGTCTGTGGCATGTGCTGCCATGATGAGTTTTAGTGTATTTAATGGATGTGTGGCAAGTCACACTTTGATTTGAAAAATGTAGGATTTGGCAAGTTGTAGTGCACAACAAGAGAGAGGGCTTCTAATCCTTCACCGCAATTTACGATTCAGTGAGTAGCAATTAAAACTATGTCTGAATTAGCAATGTCCTCAATGGCACCCTTGAAACAAACTAATTACTGCACTTCCTGCATGGAATGTGTCCCCCTGGGAACAGCGTTTGTCCTTTACTGGCTCTTCAGGTTAATGATGAGTAAACGACTGATTGTCCACGCGGATTAAGAATACCCTTCAAGCCATCCCTCTGTAAAAATGCACAAAAGTTTAAGGACCGCTGGTACGCGATCCTTAATAAATTGTCCTTAGACCTAATTTTATTGATCATAGAAGAACTGTCAGCCATCCTTGAAGAATTATCTAAGGAAATAGTCACCGTCACTAATGAACTCACAAATTCGATGTCAGCAGATGAATGGACAAAAGTCCTCGATGATATCAACGAACAACTTACAAAACACTCACAGGAAATAAACGAAAGAAAAATACGCAAATTCGGTTGCTACACTGTAGATTATAAACTTGGACCACCATTCCAGCATCAAATGATCCAATGACAACACAAGGTCACACATCAGGACAATCTTTTTTAGAGGAGAGCCACCTAGAAAAAGGAGACCCAGGAGGAGTAAAAGAAAAGGAAACTCCAAACACCAGAAGTGCTACGGGAGCAAAGAAAGAGATAGCCAAGAAACAAGCAACATGAGTTTGGTCATCAACATATCCAATCAACAGTTTAGTGAAATCGAACTACAAACCTTACAAAAAGGAACCTCATACGTTCACACTACCAACACCAATCATTTGGAACTTGAAGTAAGCCTATTTAAATTCATGAGAAAATTACGATTACGACATTACTTTGAAAATATATTACCCTCTACATACCAACCCGGAACCAGATCAACTAAGGGGGTTACCTGCCCCAAGTACATACATGGCACCCATCAGTCATAAAACATTGGACACCTTTGAAAGTTTAGTAAAAAGAGACTTGCTGAAATTGAATCTTTCCAACAAAAGAAAAAAAAACTCAGACGGAAAGAGATTGGCATCATAAAGAATATTGCTAATAATCCCAAAATAACATGTCAAAAAGCAGATAAGGGAGGAGCCTTGGTTATTTTAAACACAGCTGAATATGAAGCGGAAGTAAACAGACATCTAGCAGACGAAACAACTTATATAAAAATTTATATGAACCCCACAGAAGCCTTTCACAATACCTTGAAAGACCTCATCAACCAAGCCTATGAAAAATGAGTAATTAACGACAGAACAAAAAAATTCTTAATCCAAGAATTCCCAAAGAGTCCAATCATTTCCATGGTACCAAAGATACATAAAGATCCTCTACATCCTACGTTCAGACCCATAGTGTCAACCAAAGGGAGTATACATGAACCCATCGGACAATTAATTGATCGATATCAACAACCCATGGTTTTCAAAATGCAAACATTTGTAAAGGGCACCACAGACTTCCTTAACAAATGACAGACCATCAAAATAGACACAGATGATACCGTTCTAATGTGCACCAATGTTGTGAAGTCACTATATACTGCAATACCACACAATCTAGGTATAGAAGCGATAGAACAAGCATTGTTGCATGTTGCACTCAGATCTGAGTCTGGAAACACAAGTCTTGCTCATGGAATTACTACAATTCACATTGTTTCACAGTTATTTCACATGGAAGAACGAATGGTACATACAAACAACCGGAACTTCCATAGGCAAATGCGCCACACCAGCGTACGCCAATTTGTTCATGGACAAGTTTGACCAAGACAACATTCTTACAAAGGACCCATGGAACAAACACAGCAAATTATTTTTGCGTTACATTGACGATAAATTCGTTTTATGAAATGGAAACAATCCATATTAACAGAAGCACTGGATAACCTCAATCATATAAACGAATGAATACAATTTATATATGACGTACAACGTGAACGAATAACATTCTTGGATGTTCAAATGACTCTAGTTGACAACACATTTGATACCGACATATACAGGAAACCAACAGATCGAAATAATACGTTGTATTACGCCAATTTCAGCCAAGAGTCACTGAAACAACATATTTCCTACTCACAAATGCTGCGAGTCAAACGCATCGTATCTAATCCACAAACTTTAACTAAGCGGCTACAAGAAATGTCAGAACGCTTCCTATAAAGAAGTTATCCGCTTAAACTACTAGACGAAGCACGATACAGATGCCAACTCAAAAATAGGAGTGATCTATTACAAAAATCAACATTTGACAAAAAGAGCCATTTAGTGATGGTGTCTACATTCTCCACAGCTAGCCAGAATATGAAACGCATAATCAAACGGCATTGGCCAATGCTAACCATGGAACCTGACTTCAAGAATTTATTTAAGGAATTACCCACCTTCGCATACACTAGGAACAAAAACTTGGGGGAAATGCTTAAATACACCAAAAAAGTTGACAAAAACACCTATAAAGGAACTGTGGCATGCCATAATTGTAACAACTGTAATAACATCATAACAGGCGCAACTATAACACACCCAAGAAAAGGCAACAAAATCAAATTAACGGTCACTGCCACATGTGACACTACAAATGTAGTTTATCTGCTAAAATGCCCATGTGGCAAGATTTGTGTTGGTAAAACCGAAAGGAAAATCAAGATTAGAATCAATGAACATAAATCTAACATTCGTACAAAGTACCTCAAGTCAGTCGTGGCCAACCACTTTCATGAAAATAATCACAACATCAGTCAACTCAGATTCTTGGTCCTAGAAGTGGTATTGAAAAAAGAAGGTTGCGACAATAAAAAATATCTCCTTCAGCGAGAAAACTATTGGATTAAGAAGCTGGACAGTGTACACCCTTATGGGATCAAGGAACGTATTGAACTTGCATGCTACCTATAATTGTATTCAATATGTGTTGTTCCCATTCATTTAATTTTTGTTAATGTTTATTTATTTTTTTAAATATTTCCTATCACGCAAACATTACTGTTGAAAAACACATTCAAAGATGGCCTCCATAGTCATAAGGCACGAGTCCCTTTTCTATGTCATCACACACACAAGCTTAAGTAACAAGATGGCCACCAAATAAGTCTTCGCTTACATCGGGAACGAACACACAAAAACACGGAACGCCCGACGAAACTAACTGACTACAACATGGTATGTTGGTACGGTCGAGTAGGACCTGAGCATGATTTTAACTCACCCCGTTTCACCTTTTTTAAATCACGCGCCGATCAAATGAAGTTTACACTGTTTAATTTTTTTCAACGTATAATGTGAGGCACGCCGATAAGAATCGGCCGTTCACTTCACAAGAATCTCGTCCACACAGATCGCATACTAAACATGGGATGAGATTTGATCTAACACTCCATTCCGGCACCGCGTTTTACCGCTTTAGGGAAAACTGCACAACGATACAAGTCTCAGTAGCACTTTTGTTTAACCCGCACCGATTTTTCCATTTCTTTTTCATCTTAACGTTAAACCCAGAGTTCACTACTGAATACACCGGCACCGCTATTTCCTTGATCTAGTCACTTGTGATTAACCTTACAAAGCATGCAACGTCACCATAATGTTTAGAATTTGGTCGTTGTTCAATGGTTTTGATTACTTCAACTAACACCACCACCACGTATGGGTTACAACAGTGGCTCCAACATAATGATATATACAGATATCTTAGTGCATAGCCCTTCATGATACTCATGTTTATTATAGGACTAATCCCTGACGAAGGGTAATGATACCCGAAATGCATCGGATGTGACAGTCCATATACTACCAAACAGCAAATAAAGAGGAATAACCTAAAATGAAATTATACAATGTATGAATAAAATACAGGTATTGAAACACATTCAACAATAAGTCGTTTGCTCATCATTAACCTGAAGAACCAGTAAAGGACAAACGCTGTGCCCAGGGGGACACATTCCATGCAGGAAGTGCAGTAATTAGTTGTTTAATGATGTTCAAAATGCAAACGCCGCCCCAGGAGCACGCATAAAAACCGATAAGGCATATCAACCTTTCGCTAAAAAACCCATGTAGTTGCGCGTATTCAAACCAAAGAGTTATACCCTTGAAACTAATACATACTTAAAAGACTGCCTTTAACTAATTGAACACTGCTTCACAGTAATAAAGAGCCCGGTAAGCGGGGTCTGTGTAATTGGCAAAGATGCTGAGAGGGACAGAAATAAATAAGCTGTTGTTGGTGATCAGAAGGTTGATAGTGTCCATCATAAAAGATTACACATAGGCGCACAGGCATGAGTGCTAGAAGTCCCTCATGGTGATGCCTTTTTCCATGAATCCCTTGCTCCTTTGTAACCCAGTCTAGCTGAAGATAGAATTATGGAATGACAAGATGCTTCCTTTTGTCGTAAATAAATTATTACGCGTTCTGAATTTCTATATATCAATATGATCATGCATGAAGCAAGAGGCTGAGTCCGTGGTGTCAGGTTCAAAAAGGGCTTTATTCGAATAACTCGAGTTATAGGGAGAATAGTTCCGTCACCACCAGGGATCAGGACTGGGATTCTCGAAAAGATATTCTCAATATTCTCCAACTTTATTCACAGAGTACAGTATATATATGTTTGTAATAATATACGTAAGCAGGAGTGCTTCAGGCGGAGCAAGAGAGAATGAGATAAGAGCATGTGGGTGTGTAAGTAGGCGTGAAGGTGGGCGTCCACTCGATGATAATAGGTAAGTGTCATAGGTGGGTGGATGCCTGGAGGGGGTTGCGTGATCAGCTGGAACTTTACTGGAACTTTGTCTTACTTGTGCTCAACTCGAGCATGACGTGTAACTGACGTGTGAAAGGGTTGCTATGCAACCGGGGAGTCTGTAGTCTAGAAGTGAGGCCTTCAGTGTCAGGGCGACCAGCACATCTTGTATTATCTGGTATCTAAAGTCTGGAGCAGGGACTGATACGTGACATAGGTTGCCCATCACCAAGGGCCAATGTGGCATTTATTTCTTCGTTTACTGCTGAAGCTTTACATGGGGGCTATGGGCTTTTCACTGACGTGAGCTTTGTAATCGCACAAAAAGAGACAGAAAGGCTAGGCTTTCTCCTTTGCAGATGAGTCATGTTTATCCCTCCTTCTCCAGGCAGGAATGTGGTTTCGGTAGGAGTAAGCAGATAACCGTGCTCAATACTGTCTCGGACAGGGCCCCTTTGGCTGAGGCCCAAGTGTGCAAGGCCAAGGATACGCAGCTACAGCTTTCAGAGCGTTCTGAGGCCTGAAACCTCTTTTCGGCTCTGGCTGAGCCATAATAATGGAAATGCGGGAAAACATGATGCAAAACGTGTAGGCCTCAGAGCAGATTTGTCGTTTCTCTCATGGGAGACTGGATGATGGCAGGCCACGTTATAGCATAAGCATCATGATAGACAGGCCATGGAGGGGAAATACATAGGTGACATGTATGTGCACATGAGTGGTGGGGAACACACGGGGACACATAGGCCTCATGATATTTTATTTTCCTCATTCCCTCCTTGTCTTCTAGTGGACCCTCATGTCATATCTATTCTCATGAGACAGTCAATCTGTTCTTGCAGCATTATTTTTCCATTTTCAATGCTTTGTAAATGGGGATGTGGAACACATGCAGTAGCACACAGGCCGCAAATGGCCGGGCCACACTGCAGACATAGGCAACAACTGAATATCATCAGTAGTATTAGTCCACAGACTGTCAACACTTTCCATCCCCATGCTGATATTATTTCCCAGAGCCAACTGGACCAAGTCCACGTGCCTGGGTCTTGGTGTATGCTTTGGGCAATCTTGTGGAGTCTTGTTATTGCTTTGTATACAGACGGTGCGTTATTAGGTATGAAAACGCAACAGCTGGAACCGATGACCCTACTGGCCCCGCCCCTATCCGCCAGGATGACATCAAGAACAAGACGATTCTGAAGAACGACCATTCTCATAGCAGACTGTTCCTGGGTCAAGTTCCCCAGGGCTGATGCAGTCTCATTAGCAACTGTTTCTAGAATCCTTGTTAGTCTGCGGATAAGTTTACTATTCTGGACGGGACCTATGAAGAAAAAGAATCCTTTGTTGAAATCTGTATATTGCTCCCAAGCTGTTTCAGTCTGGTCAATGCCAGAGGCATCGAGCCCTCGTCTGTGTCTGATAAGTGCTAGTTGGAGATTTTGATGATAGTTCGATGGGGCCAAGAAAACGGGCGGTAAAAGGAATGATATATAGCACGTCCCACCCCAGTCTAAGGGTAGTCGCACATAGGCTGTCTGGCCACAAATAAAGTAGGTGTGTCGTGATGCTCTGAAATAGGACTTTCCTTTGTCTTTAAACACCAGTATAGTGTTACACTCGCTGTGCCCCAAATGTACAGAGCCTTCTTTTCTGACACACAAGTTCCCTTTTACTGGCAGGACTGTGATTGAGGATGGACTTAAATTGTGTATGGGCTTAACATTCAACACTATAAAGTCAAGGGTCGCATTTCCTTGCAGATACTCTTCATTTTCTAGATCTGTACCTTTCCTTTTGGGAAGACCTTCTTCATCTGGGAAACATGCTTTATTCATGACTTTATTCAAGTTACCCCATACGCAGTCACCCCTACATTCCTTGTCTTGACATTCTTTGGCATCACGGTTGATGGATGTCATTAAGGCAAACCATGCTCCGCAAGAACCATTATGGGAGAATGGAAAAGGGAAAAGAGGCAACACTCCCTTCATCTTCTGATACGGGGGAAGTCGGCCACAGACCCAGCAGTCTGTAGCATTGCTAGTCTGATGTGAATGGTGCAGCATCTGAATAAAGGTATTGTTACGTAAGGCAAGTCGATATGATAGCTCATGGGATGGCAGATCACTAAATGTGTGCTTTATGGTATCATTAGTAGAAGAGTGTAAGAGTGAGGCAATAGGAGGAAAAATAGCATGTAGTATTAAGCTGATACATATCATCGTGATGCACAGAAGAAATAAAAAAATCAAAGTCACTATACATCTACCACGTAATATTTTACAGTATTTGCTTTTCATCTTGCTCCTTTTCTCATCCGCAGTATCCAAGATCTTATGCAAGCCAGAATACATGTTCAACCGCTTCACCACCTAGTGGACTTAATTGATCAAACGGGTTCTGCCTTTTTAGATCTAAGTTGAGCTTTGTACTCCTGCTGGGGAGTCTCCTCTAGTAAAGGGGGCTCAAAGTCCGAAGAGTTTATGTCCTTTTTAAACGAATCCTTATTTCCAAAGTAGCGTTTACAATGATGAAGATGAACCCATCCTTTCCGTCCTTCGACTTTAACAGCGGTCCTCGTGGTCAATAATACCAGCTTGGGCGTCTTCCACCTTGGCTCAAGAGGACTCGTTCTATCAAAGTTCTGTATGACTACATAATCCCCAGGAACGAGGGAATGTTCCTTGACCTGGGTGTTGTCAGGGAAGGCAGCAGCAACCTGCGAACGACAAGAGAGTAGTGCAGACATCAAGGAAGCCAGGTAATCTGTCAGCATGTTACTATCAACATCAGTGATCTTTTTAGGTATTGGAGTGCCCCACATATTCGGTGGTCTACCAAAGACCACTTCATAGGGAAAAGAGGGCAACCGGCAGGGCTACCATCCAATCTACACCTTTGTCTGCGCAAATCTTTGCTAGTTTTATCTTTAAGGTCTGATTATGTCTTTCTACAAGGCCTGCTGCCTCAGGATGTCGTACACAATGGAACTTCCAGGTATACCCTAACAGAAGGGACACCTGTTTCATGAGTTCAGAGGAAAAAGGCTGACCGTTGTCGGAATATACGACACGCGGTAATCCATAACGTGGGAAAAACTCTCGTACCAATTGTCTGGCGGTAGTTACAGCAGTATAATCAGGGACTGGATAGGCCTCTGTCCATCTTGATAGGGAACATACTACTACCAGGACATATTTGTAACCTCTACATCTGTCCATTTGGATATAATCCATTTGGAGGACTTCAAAAGGATGGTCAGGTGGATGGAATCCACCTTGTTCCGTTGGAATGCCTTTACCTGGATTGAATTGGCAACAGATCATACATGTTCTGACCTTTTGTTTCGCTGCTGCAGGCAGGTGCTTGTTGAACCATATATTCTGTAAGCTGTCTAGCATTGCTCTCTCTCCTAAGTGTGCAGGACTATGTGCGGTATTTATGATCACTTGTACCATTGCATCAGAAAGAAACCATGTTTCTTTGCCCTTAGTCATCCAACCCTGATCAGTCAGTACCCCTCCTTGTTCCGACCATTTCTTTAATTCGTCTAGAGTAGCATGTGTCTGTATGTCTTGTACATCCTTGGAAGGATCCCTAACTGTCATGGCTTTGGTCATTGATGGTACCTGTGATTTTGTCATGTCTAGTGGGGTCTGAGCTGTCTGTTTAGCTGTTCGGTCTGCCAGATCATTGCCTTGAGAAATGGTATCTGTGGCTTTAGTATATGCTTTGCATTTCAGGATAGCTATGGCTGTTGGTAAATGTATAGCATCTAGAAGGGCTTGAATAAGGGAGCCATGCTGTATCTTGGCCCCGTGAGAAGTCAAGAAACCTCTTTCCCTCCATAGTACGCCGAAGTCATGAACTACCCCATATGCGTATTGTGAGTCAGTGTAAATGTTTACTCTCAGGTGCTTAGCTCTTATGCACGCTTGTGTCAGAGCGATGAGCTCTGCTGCTTGTGCTGACAGTATGTCTATTCTTTTAGTCTCTATGATTTCAGTAGCAGTGGTCACTGCATATGCTGCCACTAATTCTCCCGCCCCCGTCCTCATACATGAACCGTCAACATAGAGTGTTAGGTCAGGGTCTGGGAGTGCAACATCTGTCAAGTCTTGTCTTGGTTTTGTCACGGTATGTATCACTTCAACACAGTCATGTGGGGAAACGTTTTCTGTACTGGAGGGCAAAAGAGTAGCAGGATTCAGTATGTTGCATCGTCTGATCTCTATGTGTGGTTGAAATAACGTCAGCTCATAACCTGTCAGTCTCGCTACAGTCAGGTGTTGTGTTTGTGTTCGGTTCAAGAGAACCTCTACTGCGTGTGGTACTTGTACTGTCAGGGGGTGGCCCAGCACTATCGAGTCACTTTGTCTTATGGCTAAGGCTGTTGCTGCAACAGATTTTAGGCATGCAGGCAAAGCCTGTGCTACTGGGTCCAATGTACTAGAGAAATAAGCGCAGGGCTTGTGTTTTCCTGCATGATCTTGTGTGAGGACAGATAGTGCTGTTCCATCCCGCTCTGTCACAAAAAGCATAAAAGATTTGTTGTAATCAGGGATCGCTAAAACTGGTGCTTGACATAAAGCTCTTTTTAATTCTTCAAATGCCACAGTGTGTTCTTGTGTCCAAGGGAGGACTTTAGTAGAAGCTACCTCCTGTGTCGTCAACTGCATTAGGGGCTTGGCTATGTGAGCATACTGGGGAATCCACTGCCTGCAATATGAAGTGAGGCCAATGAATGCACGTACCTCCTTTTGTGTCTTGGGCTGTGACAGGCCAGAAATCAATTGAATACGTTCTGGTGTCAGTCGCCTACCCTCCTTGGATAGCAAGTGCCCAAGGTACGCCACTTGCTGTTCACAGAATTGCAACTTCGAAGGGGACACTTTGTGCCCCTTGTCAGCTAGGAAATGTAAAACAGTGAGTGATGCAATTTCACAGTCAGTTTCCGATCGTGCAGTAATGAGAATGTCATCTACATACTGTATCAGTGCTGTAGTGGTAGGCATATGAATACTGTCTAGTTGTCTTTTGAGTGCCTGACTGTAGATGCTAGGACTTTCCGTGAAGCCCTGTGGTGCTCTTGTGAATCTGAAGCTGCGGCCTTTTAAACTGAAACCAAAAAGATATTGGCTGTCCGGATGTATTGGGATACTGAAAAAGGCGTTCTTTAGATCGATAACTGTAAAGAACGTAGCCTTCGCATCAATGGCAGTCAATAATGAAGAAATGTCCAGGACCACAGGATACTGTGGCACCACACATTTGTTTAATTCTCGCAGGTCCACAACTAATCTATAGACAGGTGGTGCATTGGGATCAGTTCTTTTAAGAATAGGAAGAACAGGTGAATTGCATATGTTTGACTCTGTCTCGATCACCACCCCTTGTGCGATGAGTTCATCGATAATTTTCAGCAACCCTACTTCAGCTTCAGGTGGAATTTTATATTGTCTAATCCGTGGCAGCACCACTCCTTCCTTGAGGGTGACCTGGTATGGTGTAATGTTCATGAAACCTACGTCAGTCGGGCCTTGCGCCCATAGGTGCTGTGGTACATTTTGAAGCCTGATGTCAATATCTTTCATAACAAAATGTCCCTTGAAATCACATAAATACAGTCGCACTCCTTCTGGTGAGCAACAGATAATTGCCCCCAGTTCCTTTAACGTTTTTATGCCTAGTAAGTTTTCTGGACATGATTTGGTAAGCAGTAAGTCTGTTGTATGTATTAGTGGACCAACTCCTAAAGAGACTGGTTCTGAAACCTCATTGATAATAGGCTTTCCTGAAAAGCCCAGGGATATACTCTTTGAGCCCGAGAGAGGTGCCCCTGGAACCTCAGAATGACTGATGGTAGTTCTACTTGCCCCAGTGTCAATCAAAAACTTTTTATTCTTTCCTAGTAAACGTGCATGCACATAGGGACCCGCTTGGTCCACAGGAACTGGAATAAGGGGCAAGTCGAATTCCCTCTCTGGGCTTCTTCACGAATATGCTTGGTATTCTGGATAGTTAGTCTGAGCTTGCTCATACATTTGTGTTGTGGCGTGAGCTGGTGCAGGTGCATGGACAGGCGGCGGCGGCGGTGGAAATGTATCTGATGTCTGATGTGTGTTATTTTCTTTGGGAGGATAAGGTCGTGGCTTTGTTTTACCTATCGCTATATTGTGTTTCAGGACCGCACATTCATTTACGAAGTGGCCTGGCTTCTTGCAATAATTGCAGGTCCCATTACTTTGTTTCGTGCTATTCTTGTTCGTGTTTGTGTTTGCCGGGGTCGATTGGGCCACCAGCATCTTCATCTTTGTGTCTCTCATGCGTCTCTTGTCCTGTTCGTGTTCTTCTCTAATTCTGTTCTGGTGATATTGTAACACCCGTAACATTTGTGAAGGGCTGTTTGCTTGCCAAGTACTCTCAACCTTCAGTACCCTATACTTCACTTCTGGTAGGGAATTTTCTACTAGTTTGCTCACGAAAAGATGGGGATATGAATCACTACCGGGCTTAAGACCACTATTGATAGTGAAACATTTCTCAAACCTAGAGTAAAAATCGCTAGTGTCCTCGTCTGGTTTCTGTTTACAGGCTGAAATAGCATCCCAGTCCTCTTTCTTGGTAATTAGTAATCTGGGCAAAACTTGTACAAGGAGTTCAGGTAGGTCTTTAGCTCGGGGACCCAGACCAACCCCCGGGCCTCTTCCCACTTCCTCTCTTTCCAACAGATCCCAGCTGAGCCTTTTCTCTCCCACCTCCCAGTCCTGTCCTTTCAGCTTCTCGTAAATACCAGCAGGCAATAGTACTTTTAATAACTTTAGAATGTCAGCATATGTATATTCTCCTAAGCGAAGAATGTCCTTTAGTACTCGGTGAAAACCCCCCGGGTCTTTATCATGGGATGGTAACATTTTTTTCATTTCCAGTATCTCTAATTTCGCCAAGGGGGTGTAGACATACACCCGTTGTAGGTCATTGTTTGCATCCTTTACAGGATGAACCTCTCGTAGGGGGTTCAGCTTGTCGTATGACTGTTCCTTAACCTGTGGTGGAGCGGGAAGCAGGGATCTAGTCACGTATACTATATACTTGTGTCGCTGATCCAGAATGACATTAATCAGTTCAGTACCCATGTTCATCCACCTGTCTAGTATTATGTCGTCCAGCAACTTATACAATAGACCAGGACCAGAATATTGACTCTCATATAACGTGATCAAATGTTGGACCATGTAAACACCAGCTATGCGCTGTTCGTTTGGTGGGAGGCTCAAGAACGTTTGGGCTACGATATCATTATTATATATATCATATTGGGATATCCACAGGGTGGCTGATCGTGCTAATTCATTTTCGGTCGGGGTGAGGGGCTGATCGTTACCTAGCCATTTATTCACCGCTTTTTCGGTGATCTGGAACAAACTTTCAAGGGAATATCTTTCTTTTATGGCAGTTCCCTGTTTACGGTGATTGAGGCCCTTGGGCCTTTCGAATCGCCGGGCACGGCCCACATAATGTATTCTGTCTTTGTCCCCTGCTTCGTCATCAGACGATAACTCAGCTGTTTCGTTCGGGCCTCCTTCGTGTGACGCTATTATTGCCTTTCGGATTTTGGTCAACATGTTGTCTGTCTGGCCTGATTTATCATGCTGACCGGCATCCATGCGATCACTCCAACCAATATAACAACGGTCTACGTCACCATCACCTTCGTCTTTTTCCCTGATCAGACAATTAATTAGGAAGCGAAGGATATAGTTCTTAATAATGACCTTTCTATTTTGTACAGCTTCTGCTATACACTCAGAACCTTCCCCTGTTCTTATGAATGTGTACATTTTCTTTAGATGTTTATCCATATCTGGTAATTTTTCCAAATCTGCGACTGCTCGTCTAAGCCTTAGTGAAAACACGAGCATTCTGCCCTTTCCTGGATCTGGGTCATATATACATTCGGAGATGTCTACTTTTACTGTCGGCCCCCCTCCTGATGTTGCCCCGGATCCTCCCTCCCCGCCGTCCTCGAGCTCCTGGAGTTGTTCTTGCGTTGGGGGTGCAGGGAAAAATCCGTCCACGTATGCTGGTGGGGATTCCTCTAGGTAGGTGTTAATGAACGTTTCGGATGCTGTTTGTTTTATTTTTTGTGGTACTTGCGGTGGCACTCAAACTGGTCTTTCTACTGGGGCCACTTTTGCTAGTTCCTCTGAAAGGACGGGATAAATACCAGCAACGGTAGTATTTCTTTCTCTTTCAGCCTGCTCTCTTTTTACCCGCTCCCCTTCTTCCTGTAATTTCTTTTCTTTGGCTTTTTTGGACTCCTGTCTACTTCTCTCTGCTTTGTGGAACTCTTTCTCTGTTCTTCTATGTGATTCCTTGCACCATAACTCAATGGCGTCCTTCTGAGCAGGTCTAGATTTTCTCTTCCATATCTCTTCCTCTATCTTCATAATGCATTCTGCATCCCACGTTCCCGTAATGGGCCATTTATACTTTGTCTCTAAATCCTTCGTGTAATCCACCCATAGTTCTAAAAACAACACGGCATCTAAACCATGCTTACAGTACATAAAATGTCCAGGTGTTTCTCTAGGCGGAATGTTAACTGGTTCCTCTAGTACACCTTTTCTGGTACATATCTTTCGCAGTTTTGAAAATAACGGCATGTTGGAATGTAACCGAAAACAAAAATCACAATGAACAAAAAACCCAAAAATCACAATGAAACACACTTACACAAAAACCTGACACATTCAAACCTAACTGAACCTTACTAAGACAATAACATTCATACAGTTATATCGGTGCACCTGAAAACTTGGACTTTAAAACATTAATTCTTGAATGCATGCTCTTGAACATACCGGTCTCACAAGTGAGACACGTCTTTACCGTGTTCATTAAATGAATCCGTCATTATTGCAACCCCCATGAGAAACTCACCGGGAAGCAGAACTTGAACTTGAACTTGAAGGCCTCGGACACTTGACGCTGCGCAGGGAATGGCGTATCTTAGGTGGATCTCTAGAAACCTCGGACACAGCTCTCTCGCAGGGTGGGCTCTGGGTCGGGACGATCCGCAATCCTCACCGCCTCGTATGGATGCCTGGTCGCAGTCCGTCTCCTTCGTTGGCCTGAGGGAGTTGGCAGGAAAACCCGCGGCGTGTACACTCGAAGTCCGTCACGGCTGTGGAAGGGGGCAAAACTGGACCTTCATCTCCGGCGCATGGGGAAGGAGATTTGTCCCTGTTCGGGCGCCATTAATGTCGTAAATAAATTATTACGCGTTCTGAATTTCTATATATCAATATGATCATGCATGAAGCAAGAGGCTGAGTCCGTGGTGTCAGGTTCAAAAAGGGCTTTATTCGAATAACTCGAGTTATAGGGAGAATAGTTCCGTCACCACCAGGGATCAGGAATGGGATTCTCGAAAAGATATTCTCAATATTCTCCAACTTTATTCACAGAGTACAGTATATATATATTTGTAATAATATACGTAAGCAGGAGTGCTTCAGGCGGAGCAAGAGAGAATGAGATAAGAGCATGTGGGTGTGTAAGTAGGCGTGAAGGTGGGCGTCCACTCGATGATAATAGGTAAGTGTCATAGGTGGGTGGATGCCTGGAGGGGGTTGCGTGATCAGCTGGAACTTTACTGGAACTTTGCCTTACTTGTGCTCAACTCGAGCATGACGTGTAACTGACGTGTGAAAGGGTTGCTATGCAACCGGGGAGTCTGTAGTCTAGAAGTGAGGCCTTCAGTGTCAGGGCGACCAGCACATCTTGTATTATCTGGTATCTAAAGTCTGGAGCAGGGACTGATACGTGACATAGGTTGCCCATCACCAAGGGCCAATGTGGCATTTATTTCTTCGTTTACTGCTGAAGCTTTACATGGGGGCTATGGGCTTTTCACTGACGTAAGCTTTGTAATCGCACAAAAAGAGACAGAAAGGCTAGGCTTTCTCCTTTGCAGATGAGTCATGTTTATCCCTCCTTCTCCAGGCAGGAATGTGGTTTCGGTAGGAGTAAGCAGATAACCGTGCTCAATACTGTCTCGGACAGGGCCCCTTTGGCTGAGGCCCAAGTGTGCAAGGCCAAGGATACGCAGCTACAGCTTTCAGAGCGTTCTGAGGCCTGAAACCTCTTTTCGGCTCTGGCTGAGCCATAATAATGGAAATGCGGGAAAACATGATGCAAAACGTGTAGGCCTCAGAGCAGATTTGTCGTTTCTCTCATGGGAGACTGGATGATGGCAGGCCACGTTATAGCATAAGCATAATGATAGACAGGCCATGGAGGGGAAATACATAGGTGACATGTATGTGCACATGAGTGGTGGGGAACACACGGGGACACATAGGCCTCATGATATTTTATTTTCCTGTACCCAGTAACCCAGTCTAGCTGAAGATAGAATTATGGAATGACAAGATGCTTCCTTTGCTTACATCATTATGGGTTGATGTAAAATGTGCAACGACCTGCTCTGTGATTGACCCATGAGGGCAATCTTTCATATCTTTGGATTCTTTCATGGATGGTACAAGTGAATTTTCTTTGGGTTTCTCTTACCACTTATGCAGCCAAACATTTTACGGACGTTTTCAATTACACCCATTTGAAAGTGTGGTTAAAGTACACCCTAGCCAAAAAAATGCTGTGGAGGGGCAGCTGCCACATAACATCATTGGAACGAATATGATATCAGAGGGGTAGGAAGACCATTTGGAGTGAGATGTGACTGTCTATGCATTATATCTACCTCTGCTCAGCAACAGACGTCTGCCATTAAGTAGCTACCATGTAATATGAGGAAAAAGTTTGTTGATAGCCCCAAAGAGTATTGCCCCGCATCAACTAACTTTATTTCACTTAGTTGTAGATTCATTACGGACAGAGCACTGTTATTCATGACCATCAATTTGTATTGAAGGTGGTTAAATGCGATAGGTGATGTCATACTGCTGAAGTACTTGAAATTTGTAATTGAGGACGATGACGTACTGTGGAGTGCAATGCCTCCATTGTGGGGGGATAACGCCTATCAGGAGGTCAACATAGCACTATTAAGCACCCGAGTAACACCTGCGTAAGACATGAGGAGGCATGGAGTTGAGTACTGTCACTGAGCCAGAAGCAAATGGAAGACTTGTTCGCATCACACCTTGGTACCGCCTCCTACTATATGATCTCCTGGTCCTTCCTCTCCATCATTCATATCTTGTCAACTACAGGTGGCAAAAATCGCTAAACAAATATTCATAATAATACAGCACAGGCTAGTCTTTGAGCGGGTCAGACATGGTGGTGGAGCAGCAGTAATTCATAAGAATAAGATAAACTTCAAAATACATCTACTGATCTCTTTGACTCCTTGCAATTACTTTCCCTTGGATTCTCCTCTCCAAATTCTTCTAATCTCAGAATGAATCTCATAAACCTCCCTCCAGGTGAAAATAGCTAATTTGTCAAGAAATGCATGTACTTTATTTTATCGCAACTAATAACCTCTGAGACTCTCATCTTCCTCAGCGTAAACAATAAACCTGTTGATCTGTTCTCCTCTTTTCTCTGAGACAATGACCTCTTTCAGCACTGCCATAAGCTGCACACTGCAAAGAAGCCATGTGTGACCTTATCATCTCCAAGGATATGCTGCTGGCTGCTGAGGACCCCATCCCTTTTACAATATCTCTTAAACACCAGAAAATTTCAGGCCAATTCAAAAATGAAAAGTCAAGGTTCCATGACATCAGCTCCCTTTGCTAAAAAGAACATAGAAAACCTTAGCACTCTTTGCTCCCAGCGAGACATTAATACTGCAACAGGTGAATACAATAGGTGCATGAAAAGCCACCTTAATTGGCCAGGTCTCTCCCATCTTAAGCCCACAGATGACTCAAATGACCTGAACGACTTCTGCCAAATAGCCTCAAAGCTATCCCTTCAAATCCAGGTAAACAATCTTCTCAATGTCTTCCAATCTAGTTTCAGACAGGGCAACCGCACTGAAACGGCTGTTCTGCAAATTGCGGATGATTCTCTCTGCTTCCTCCATTCAGGTAACTCTTGCCTACATGTGCTTTGGGACCTCTTGACTGACTTTGATGCAGTTAATGTCTGTGCTCTGATTAAGAGCCTGAAGGAACGAAATGGCATAGGTGGAGTACTACTTAACTATTCTGATTTCTAGTTGTCTAATTGATCTCAAATAGTTAAAATAGGAAGCTCTATTTCTAGCAAGACTGGCCTGGAGCAAGGCATTCCGAAGGTCCAAGTCCTATCTCCAACCTTGTTTAACCTATATCTTGAACCATTTGGAGAGGTTGCCGAGTAATGCTGGCATGCTCTATCACCATTATGTGGATGATACCCAGATCTACCTGAAAGTCTCTTGCCTAAATAACATCCTTCTACACTCCAAGAGCCTCAATAGGATTCCAACGTGGATAGCCAACCACCACCTAAAATTCAAACAACAAATACTGAATTTCTTCACATTTCACCAAAACAATTCAACCTACTTGCCTAAGAGTAGCTCAATATCTTCTATACCCCTCAACTGTAAACCAGTCATGCTGAAAAATGCTAAATCATTGGTAACTATCCCTGGCAATCACCTTAACCTTCAGAAGCAAATCCCGCCCATGGCCAAGAGTGCCCACCACCAACTTAGACAGCTGTGGAACATCAAGCAACTCATTGCTCAACAGGACCTGAAAACTGTAGTCCAGGTGCTGGTACTCTTCAGATTAGACTATGCAAATATTCTCCTCTCCATTCTCTTCAAAGCACATCTGGCACCCCTGAGAGCAGTGCTTTATGTTGCTGCCCAGTTTGAGACAGATCACAAGAAATCTAATAACATTTCTTCTACTCTTCACACCTAATGGTGGTTTCCCACTGAAGCAAGACTCTAATTTAAGATTGCATGTTTCACCTACGAAGCCCTCCACAATGCGACGCCCTCGTACTTGGTTGGAAAACTGAAAATCTCTAGAGCTGAATGAGGATCAAGAAATGCTGAAGCACTCCTGCTGGAACCTCCAACATTCAAGGAGGAGCACTTCATGAAACAATCATTCTCTGTCAGTGTGCCAAGGATCTGGAACTCCCTCCCATCAGTTATCCTCACAACATTGAATCTTGCCATGTTTAACAAGCATTGGCAAAGACAATAGGTCTCGCCTATGAAAAACCTATTGGGTTTGCCAATGTGTATTAGCCATGTTGTACACCAGCATTGCTGCAATTCAGCATGGGTAAATGTTAGTGGTGTGGAATGGAGTATGGTAGAGTGGAGTGGTGAAGAGTTGAGTAGAGTGTTGTGGAGTGGAGTGGAGTGGAGTGGGGTGGGGTGGGGTGGAGTTGAAGGAAGTGACCCAATTAGGGCCACCCGGGTAACTCACAACCACCTCTCAGACTTCCAAACAAATGAAGAGTCGGTCAGACAGTAGAGAATACAAACCAAAGATATTTATTAGAGATACACTTGAGTGGAGTCTGGTCTCACCAGCCTCCTTGGATTGCTGAAGAGGGACTGACTTCAGCCAACATGGTAATGCATAATGTACATTTCCAGTACCCCTAAAGATACGCCCAGACTGGAATTTTCCAGTTAGTAGATGGTGAACAAAGGATCTAAAGAAGGATGAGCTGCAATCCTGGGACCGGGTACATGCTATCTCAGCATCAAGGTTACCCTGCCCGTGCCCGGCGCTCTACGGGTGGGAGCAGGCCTATCTAATGAGAAAGGTATGTAATGACAAAACAGTCTTTTCATTAGTACAGCGAAGCTCCACCTTGGAGAAATACAAAAAGATTATTGAGGCTGCTTTCTGCCGAGGCAGACAGAGTCAGACCGAAGTTAGTTTCGATCATGACTCAAAATAGCGGCTGAATACAAAATGGTGCCACGAATGCTAACTTAAATCGTCCAATGCAAAGAGAAGTCGATTAAAAACATTTTCTATTCCAACAGAATGGAGTGGAGTGTCGTGGAGTGGAGTGTTGTATAGTGGAGTGTTGTAGAGTGGTGCACAGTGGATGGTGCATAGAGTAGAGGGGCATACAGTAGAGTGGCATACAGTAGAGTGATGTAGACTGAAGTAGTGAAGAAGTGTCTTGTAGAGTACAGTGGAATGAGTAAAGTGGACTGACACAGAGTGCAGTAAAGGAACGCAGAGGGAGTTGTGTAGAGTGTAGTAGAGTGACATAAAATGGAGTGGCAAAAAGTGGCACTGAGTGGAGTAGAGTGCCATTGACTGGGGTGTTGTAGAGTGTAGTGTTGTAGAGTAGAGTGGAGTAGCATAGAGTGGAGTAATGTGTCATAAAGTAGAATGGAGTTGTATAAAGTTGAGTGGTGTGGCATAGACTAGAGTAGGGGAGTGAGGTAGAGTGAGGTAGAGTGGAGCACAGTGACGTAGACTGGAGTAAAGTGTCATAGAGTGGAAGGACATAGAGTGGAGGGGCATAGAGAGGAGTAAAGTGTTGTAGAGTAGAGTGGTGTAGGGTGGAGTGGCATAGACTGGCATACAGTGGAGTGGTGTAGAGTGGAGTAGTGAAGTAGAGTGGAGTGGACTGTTGTAGAGGGGAGTGGCACAGCGTGGAGTAGAGTGGAGTGTCCTAGAGTGGAGTGTCCTAGAGTGGATTGTCATAGGGTGGAGTAGAGTGGGATAGTGTAGAGTGGATTAAAGTGACATGGAGTGGCATAGGAGTAATTGCACACACTGGTGTAGATTGTTGTGGAGTAGAGTGTCGTAGAGTGGAGTAGAGACGAGTGGTATAGAGTGTCGTAGAATGGAATGGCAAAGAGTGATGTTCTGGGGAGTTTACTCAGCATCACTCAGATTTGCTCAGAATCAGATGGGTGTTGTGCTGAGATCTTTGAGACTATTGGCTCTCCCATTGCTTTTTGTTTATGCTGTACTGCATGGGAATTGTTGACTGTGGCAATGTTTTGTAGTGTGGCTGCTGTGCAGCATGGCTAAAAATAATACTAAACAATGGACTATGATGCATCCAGCGATAATGGACTTTAAAAAGAAAAGTGCATTAGCTCTTGCTGCCTCATTGCACTTTTTAAAATTTGTTTTATCCACACTGCTAAGCATTTGTGATGCAGGAACAGCTATTCTGCAAAACATTGCCAAAGCCAATAGCTCTCATAGGTGGGACCTCTTGGCTTTCCCCATGCTTTTTAGTCTATCCAGTCTATCCAGACACAATCTGCCTGAACGTTCTCCCCTGATTAAAACTGCTGGGTCTATGCGTTTTCTCTGTTGCTTGGAGGGGAGTAAAGTGGGACGGTATAGAATGGAGTGGAGTGTTGTAGAGTAGAGCAGAATGGAGTGTAGTAGAGTGGAGGATCATAGAGTGAAGGCGTGAAGAGTGGAGTAAAGTGTCATAGAGTAGAATGGTGTGGTATAGAGTGGAGTGGCGTGGCACAGAATGAAGTTGTATGGAATGGCATAGAGTGGAGTAAAATGCTGTAGAATGGAGTGAAGTGGCATTGAGTGAAGTGGTGTAAAGTGGAGTGAAGTTGATTGTCTTAGAGTGGCGCAGAGTGGAGTGGCATACAGTGAGGTAGAGTGAAGTAGAGTGGCCTAGAATGAAGTTGCATAGAGTGTTGTAGAGTGGAGTGACATAGAGCAGAGTAGAGTGGAGTAGAGCATAGTGTCAGACTGGAGTTGCATAGAGTGGAGGGAAGTTGAGTGGCGTCTCGTAGGGTGGCATAGTGTAGAATGCGTAAAGGATAGCAGAGTGGAGTAGATTGGAGTGGCATATTACAGCTGTGTGCAAAATAAACGAATGGCGCAAAGTGGAGTGCCGTAGAGTGGGGTGGAGTAGGGTGGAGTGGTGGAGTAGAGTAGGGTTGAGTGGAGTGACATAGAGTAGATTGGAGTAAAGTGTCATAGAGTGGAGTGGCATATGGTGGATTAGAGTGGAGTAAAGTGGCATGGAGTGTCGAAGAGTGGAGTGGCACAGACTGATGAGTCGAGTGTTGTAGAGTCGACTGTCATAGGGTGAAATGGAGTAGAGTGAAGCGTTGGAGGGTGGAATGACATAGATTGTCATGGAGTGGAGTGGTGTAGAGTGGAGTGATGTAGAGTGGAGTAGAGTATCATGGAGTGAAGTGGCAAAGACTGGCGAAGAGTGGAGTAGAGCTGAGTGGCGTAGAGTGGCATAGAGTGGAGTGTCGTGGAGTGCCAGAGAGTGGAGTGAGATAGAGTGGAGCGGAATGGTGTAGAGTGGGATAGAGGGGAGCATTATGGAGTGTCGTAGAATGGAGTGTCAAAAAGTGTAGTAGAGTGGCGTAGAAAGATTGGCGTAGAGTGGCGTAGAGTGGAGCAGAGTGGAGTAGAGTGGCATAGATTAGAGTGGCATAAATATGGTATGGTAGCGCACTGCCATTATGGGCAATACCTTTTCAATTGAAGTGACCATTACATTTGCACATACAGTTTTACTTATGAACCATACAGCATACAAATGATAATGTGTGGAAATGGTATCACATAGTGTATTGATTTGCTTTGATCGAATTGAAATATGTGTTTCTACCACACTTCAGAAAAATGTGCTTCATTTGTGCTTTCCTAATGCTGATGTATTTTGAAATATTTGCATAGTTCATTTACAGACATTTAAATTTTATGTTCGGAAAAAAAACTTTCCTTTCCCACCTCCAAGTATCCAGCAAGATTGTCACATAAACTTCTCACTCTGAAGTCATCAAAAGAAAAGTAAACACCAAGCTCCCTTAGAAGAAAGAGCCTGGTATTTGACCTCTGTCTTTGAAGCAAATGTGACAAGATAAGAACAAAATGTAAACGACTGTTTACAGAAAGCGAGCACTTGTGGAAGAATACAAAGAGTGATGGTAAACAGGCTGTGTGCCACGACAGGGACAAAGACATGCTGGATAGCTTAAGACAAATATAGCCAGCAAATAAAAAGCAAGTAAATGTGAGTTAAAAGCCAATGGTAAGCAATGGGGGGGAATGCATTCCGAGGGAAGCTTTGAGAATGTCCCCAAGAAGTGTTTTTGCAACCAGGCAGCTGTGTTTTCTAGTAGACTTCCACCTAGAAATGGGTTTTAAAATCCTCCTATTTGAAAGACACTTTGGATGAAGTTATGATCACTTCTCCACATCACCTTTTTAGGTCTCGCCTGTGACAGGACATTCACTGCACGTGCTCTCGCTTGTGAGAGATATTGTATACAACAAGGGGCTTGTAGCCTGCCTAATGCTTAACATTTGTTTGCTTAGCTTCATTGTCACTCTTTACTTACTGCCTTCTAATTGGCCAGCACATGCTGGCTTCACTTCTTCTTTCGGCCGGAGCATGGATCAAGTACTGATTGCTTCAGCTAGATTGCTGACCTTATGCAGAATGCGCTATTATTGAGGCACTGCTTTTATTTTTTATTTTTCCTTGTTGTCCTTTTTGAACCTCTTGCCATTTGTTACTATGTTTTACTGTGCCACAAACTCTTCAAATAAGCCCTTATTTCCTTTGAAGTTGGTGTTTATTGTGACAACAGATGTTATCTGCTTTTATTGTATTTTTACTAAGGCATGGGCATGGATGCAATTGCTTCCTTTGTGTGATAGGATTTTATGCCAAATGTCATATTTATTTTTCTTTTTCACACAAGAGAAGATTAGCTGATTTACTAACACTCACAGGGGGGTTGTGCTGAGACCTATCAAACATTGGCAAAGCTAACTGGTCTCATATTTGAGATTGTTGGCTCTGTCTTCCTTTTATTTAAGAAGTACAGCTGAAGCATTGCAGACTTTGGCAATGATTTTTAGCCATGATATGTAGCAGCATGGCTACAAATAATATTAATAAAAGGACTAAGATGCATCAAGCACTAATTGACTTATAAAAAAAATGCATTAGACCTGGCTACATCATAGCACTTTTTAAAATTTCTTTTAGCCACGCTGTAAAGCATCCGTACTACAGAACAGCTTGGCTGCAAAACATTGCCAAAGCCAATAGCTCTCATAGGCAAGAAGACCTCTTGGCTTTGCTGATGCTTGTCCAGTCTATCTAGATATTATATGGCTCAACTTTCTCCCCCGATTCAAACTGTTGGGTCTATCTATGTGTTTTACTTTTTGCTTATCTTTTATGTTGATTGTTACACATATTCTTCTTTTCTTCTAAAGCTCTCCGATGCCCTTAGGCCACGCTTGCGCTATAGAAACCCACAAAACTAAATAAACAAAAGGTGCTTCAGACACAGGTTGCACATGGGGTGGTCCCAGGGTCAGATTGGTAAGGCGGACACTAAGGCAAATGGCCCGTATCCGAGTTCCAGCTGCGGGCCGCTTTTTTGGGCAAGCGTGGTGGCCAATATGGGCTGTGTCTGTGCTGTCCAGATGCTGCCACCGGCCCAGTGGGTGCCTGAGCGGCCTTTCTGGAGGCAGGTGGGCCTCTATAACCTCCCTTTTACCAAGGGGGGCGGGGGAAACTGCCAATCCTGGTCCCTCGTTGAGCTGGCCCATTAACGTATGCAGATTGAGGGGGTGGGAGGTAGTGGAGTTAAGAAAACTTGCCTCTTTTATAGAAACTCCCCTCGTTTTTATAACACTTAAAACACTGAAGCAGTGTTTTTAAAAAAAAGACGCAATTCGCATATGTGGGCCACTATTTTAAAGGTTGCATGGGTCACTTTTTTTTTTATCCCAATCCAACCCTGCTAGGTGGTCCCGATTACACTATTTTCATTCTCCAACCCTCAGCGCGGTTACTGTGCGGTCTGGGACCTGAAAGAACGTCACATTTTCTCGGCCCGCGTTTCTCGCGCGGTTTCCTCGGCGCTGCCTCGTGTAAAGCGATGCCGCATTGCCTGGGGTGGAGGGGGCGCCCTGGGGCCGCCTCTTCCTGTATCTGCACACGCTGCATGTCGCTGCTTCTCACCTGCCGTAACTCGCCTCTTCTTGGCCCAGCTCACCTGTCACTTATCCCTGAAAATGTTTTCACTCGTGGGGGTAAACATATCTCCGTGGCGTGCCTCGCATTGCGCCGGGGCTTTGTCAGAGCAGGCCCGAGAGCAGCACCTTTGAATCCCTAAGAAAGCAAACATTTTAAAAGATAAAGACCTGCGCCGATAATCCGGGGCATTTGAGTCACTCTGGAGAGGTGCGGGTTCACCTACGGGGCTGGGTAAGAAAACACGCAGCTCTCTTTTGTTTGTCTATCTCGTTTGTGACTGAAACATGGTCTCAAAAACAACAACCTTTCTAAAATCACAAGGACAGAAAGAAGAAAAGGAAACAAAGACGGCCAACCGCAGGGACGACCAGAGAAGATGAAAAGTATCTAGAAAGAAAGGGAAACAGCAACTGTTACACAAGTCAGACACACTGCGAAGATTCAGCTGCTGCACGAGAACTGTATCCACTGAAAACAACCGAACTGGAAACGAACGAATTTATCACTAAAACTTCACTGTGACCGCCAAGAACGGAGCAGGAGCTCTGTTTCATTTCATACTTGATAAAAAGTATGCAGTGCTGCCTGAACCTGAGTGACGCAAAAGCTTAAACTTCCTGTTGGATTCAGCGCGATGAGGTTCTCTTACAGGAGGCCTCTTACGTCCAATGAGGCCGGTAAAGGAGCCCCCGGCCCTAGTGGAATTGTGGGAACCGGGGTAAAACCTCAGAAAAGGTCTCTTTCGTCCAGCGACTTGATAAAACAAGCATTGGTATAGCCAATAGGTCTCGCCTTTGGGACCTTAGAAGTGCTTAGCCAGGCAGCACATTCTCCTGATGTCATTCTGAATTACAACCATCAGTGCCCTCTTTGAAAGTCATGTCAGAGGCTCCCCTGGTTGTGTAATACCGTGGATCAGTCGTTGCACCCTTAGCTCCTTTCGTCCCTGTCAGCACTGCGACACTGCTGTTGTAGGTGTGGGTGGGTGGGACTCAAAAGCCGTTGGTGCCGCTCCCCCAGCTCCCTGATGTAAAAGGTGAGCTGCACAGGGGGAGCGTTGCCTTATATCCCCTTCCCCCTTTCCTTCTTCCTTTTGTTCCTAGGGAGGGGGAGGAGAAGGGCCTCAGGCGCTTTTGCAGCGAGGCACTTCCCCGGCGGCGCTGACCAGTGTAAACCGGATCCTTTCCTTGTGGGCACGGGCGGCCATTATGGCGCCGGCCCTCTAGGCCACCTTCGGGAGCGGCCTCTGCGATAACAGCCGCACTGTGCCTATTCCCGGAAACGTACCATACCCGTGTACCTGTATTACTACACACAGCCAACAGTCATTGTATTTGTGGTGGTTGTTGGCCGCAGTTTATTTCACATTACATACGTCATATTTGTACAATTCCCCTGGACACCTTCTTGTGCCGGGGTCATAAATCATTATCATACATTATCACAATTGGTTATCACTCAGTGTAATTTGGCCATCATAAATCATGGGCCATAAATCATCGGGTATCATAAATCATTCTGTCACAAATCTGTCATAATTTTTGTTGCCATAAATCTTGGTCATAAATCATCGGGATGTCATAAATCATTCTGTCACAATTCTGTCATCATTTTGTTGTCATAAATCATTCTGCATGGGCATCATAAATCATCAGCCATAAATCATCGGGTGGCCATAAATCATTGGTTTGTCTTTTGCTCATTTGCATATAATAGGGGTCGTAAATCACCCTGACAGTTTGTAGATTGTTCTTTGTTGTTGTCCATGCCCCTTTGCGTGTGGGGGGGTAGCCTTTTCCCGGAGCCAGGCCACAACTCGCGACCTTGCTAGTCTTTCCTGCGCCCTGCCGTCTGGCAGGGGCTGGGCTGCGAGTGCCGTCTCCGTTTGCTACCCCGATTTTCTGTCAGGCGTACTCACCCAGCCGTAAGGCATCCCAGAGTGAGTGGCCCTCCTTCTACACACCGCCCTGTCGGTGTGTTTCCATTACCCAACCAATATACCTCTTGTTTCCGCCACGCCGTCAGGGAGGCTTCCGTCTTCCTGCGGCTCCCCTTACCCTGTATCGTCTCTTTTTGCGCCTCCGTTGCTCTTTGTGGACCCGCCCCTGTTGTTGTACCACTCGAGCGCTAGGATACCCACCTCTAGCTGCGTCTCCGGGAGGCTGACGTCTGGTAAGGTCTGATGGCAATCTTCCCCACAAACACCGTGGTGTGCTCAGCTCCGCCCTTGCCCTCCTGTAGTGGCACGCCTGCGTCCTGTTCGGAGTCTTATGGCACTGTATCCTCTCACCATGAATCACCCATGAAATCAAACAAAATTGGGAGATGGTCAGATACCGCTCGTGGAGGCATGATACAACATACAGTGCTTCATTACACCCTTTACTCCGTCCATGCTCCTGGCAGGCACCCCCGGTAAGTGCCGGTCTGCTCCTGTCTGGGGGCCTAGTATTTAGCGCACCGGCGTGCCTGTAAACCCACTATACAGAGCGTTTTTTTTTTTTTTTTTTTAAGTCTCCCTTCCCTTCTGCGCATGGAGCAGTTGTCGTGGGCGCTGGTCCCTCTAGTAACACGGACTCCCCAGGGGGCGTTCTCAGCCCTTGTCCCCCGGAAACTGGCTTTGACCTTCCCTCTCGAAATACCGTAAAAATAGGGGGACACTGGCGCTGCATGACCGATGTTTATTGTTACCCATTCAATGGTACTTCATTTTTTTTTTTTTTTTTTGAGCATTCGACAAGACTATTAGCATCCGCCAGGCTGGAGTCCCCACTCCACAGTACTTATTTCTCACTCCGGGGGATGAAAAACGGGGTTTGAGCTGCTTAGGGCGCATGCCTGCGTGTATGTAAAGCTTGTTACTTTGTTCCTGCCCCTCTGGATGGGCACCCCTCATGGGCCTCTGACCCGATAGCTTCAGTAATCTAGGGGCTCGAGGGCGGGACAGCATTACCTTTCGGAATTAAAGTCCGCTTTTCCTTGACTCCTGCACTGGGTCCTTAACCGCCCACTCCACTCTTGGATTGTTCCTTTCACCCACTGGAGTCCTGTCGCTTTACCTGGGCACCAGCTGCATTACAGTGGGCAAATTCCTATTCCTGAGCTGGCGCTGCCGGTGGGCAGAGGACAAAACCTGCGTGTTTGTAAAGTTCCCTTACGCCCAAGGGCGCAGCTGTTTATTGTTGCCCAACTCCATGGTACAGATGTTTTACCTTGCTGTCTTCCCTTACTACGTTTACCACCTGCCCCCGACATCTGCCTTCTGGTCAGCTACAGGTATTTAAAGCTGGTCTAGATAGTTTGGCACATTTTGTATTATAATGTTAGACATTTCGTTCACATAGCGCCATGCTAAACTGTACATGATTCTTACTTTGGACGGATGAGATCACGTATTGGCACAACTGGGGTCGCAGGGAACCTGACCCCTCTATTTGTAAAGCGCATGTAAACCCCATCTAGGCACTGGGTAACAGATGTTTATTGTCACCCAACTCAGTTTACTTTCCTCCCTTCCACACGGATATAACCAGACACAGCAAAGGCTGTCTTTGAAAAACTTGCTCCATTGATCTTCATTGTTGTACCCGGACGTAGCCCCGCGGTACACGTGCGTGTGTGTTATACAATTAGCCTTGTATTACAGGTAACTGAGCTACCGACGGACGTGGTTCCCCAGTAAAATGTACTGTCCCAATTACAGTCCCCTTCTATCCCGTTTGTGCCACCTTCCAGACTTGGATACCTCTCCTTCTGCATTCTATTCTACGAATTGCACCTGCTGGCACTGGCGCTATACGTAAAACCTAACGTAAGCTCCTCCCAGTAACTCCGCACTACCTAGAACTATAGATAAGGGCTACTGAAGACATTCGATAGTAACGTAATTATCAAATGGACTTTTTTTTTCTTTTTTTTCTGAGGGTTTTTAGTTCTTCTACAGCTTCACCGCAGGCTGAACCTGTATTTGTGCACCATGATAGCTTTAACCGCAAAGAGGGAGATGCGATTTGAAACATCTAACTCCTGTGCTCATCTAGTAGTTTGAGCGTTATGTTTTCCCTTTCAGTTACAGCAACGTTTCATTTATACTCTGCGCATCTTCCTCACAGCTTAGGCTGCGCAACACTGACCTATAGTGGTAGGACTCGGGGTACCGCTTTCCACTTCGGTGTTCTTGTTCATTCAGTGCGCGTTCTATTTCAAGGCAGTAGCATAACCACTATATTGATTACCCCTTTTTCAATGCTACACATCTGGCATAATTCTATGAATACCTGCCGATCGTTTACTCAGTGTAAATGCTACTAAAGAGAAACATGAATTATGAATATGTTCACTAACGTTTAAATCAATGAACACTACCCGAAATATCTTTTTAATCTTTCCAACATTTATGTACCGAAATTAAGGTCTTTTGGGATATTTCAGGGGTCTGTACAGTCGTACATCTGCAGTGTCTGGAGCTGCAAGCTGAAACCCGCATAGGGACTGCACTTTACAGGGTCATTTGTCATAGTAGTTTCCTGCCCTTGCACCTCTCCTGCAGGGGAGCCCAGACCTGTTTCCTGTATTGTTTTCCAGAAACGCAGCGCTCAGCCGCTCTCATACGTTGCAAAAGAGGAATTTATCAACGCCGAATCAGCAAAACCAACGTTTCCCAGAACTGCAGAGGGCATTATGTGGTCATATCAGCTGGACTGATGTTCCTATCTGAAAAGTCTACGCAGCATTGGGTCAGACCACAAAGAGTGATTGTAGGACATTCCATTTAAGTTTCCATGAGGGAGGCACTCAGGATCCTTTAACTAAACATTACGGTGCTGTATATTTATATAGCGCAAACTCGACCCTAAGGTATTGGAGCGCTTTACCTGGGCACCGTATTTACATTACACATCCAAACATGGGGACAAACTTTTTTTTTTTTTTTTTTTTTATATAGCGCGAACACGACCCGAAGTTATCGGAGCGCTTTACATGAGCCCCGTATCTCTATTACACATTCAGGCCCGGGGAGATTTAGTGATTTGCCCAGAATCGCAGGATGCGGACGCGACCTCGAGGCTCGAACTATTTTTCACATCCGTAATTGTGTGTGGCGCTTCCGTGGGTTGCCTTGAACCTCTGCAAATATATATATATATATATATATATATATTTTTTTTTTATTGGGCTAAGCCCGTCGAGGCCGAACAATTGTTAACACAGCCGAGCCCCCTGGGTCGCGGTACCAATCGGTGTTAAATTACTGGTGTGATCAGAGGTGGCCAACGAGCGCGCGGTGCCTTTCCTCAGGCCTGTCCTCCTCTCCAGCCAGCGTTAATGACCCTCCCGTCCAGCATCGCGGCCCCGGGTGATTTTTAATTAAACGCATTTCTTCGTGGTTCTTGAAAACCGGAGAAACCCTTCAAGAATTTGTTTCCGGGAGGGGAAGGTGCCCTGCTATTTACTGGTGGCTACTCCCCCACATACCAATAGAAAAAGACGGGGCGAGGTCATTACTCTAAGGGCGGTTACTCCATATGGTTTGTACTGTTCTTGGCAGCACTGGCCGGGGCAATCGATGATACAGGCCGTAGTGTCCTCCCGGAAAGGGCCCAGACACTTATATTTCTACTCAAAATTACGCACAGTAAACACGTGTCAGGCAGACGCTGTGCGTGATAGCGCAATGTTTCCACATAACAGGCCTCCGCTCGCTGAGCCACCTTCTGTAGTAACGCCACATTTTTGCCTACACTTGCATAGCTCGCACATCGCCATTACGCCATAGAACAAAGGCAGGGCAGGACAACTTATTACAATATTGCCATGGTGACCGGCAGAGACGCCGCCACTCCTCGCTCCTCGAGCCCTTACCCTGCCATCGCTTCCGGCGCTGCAAGCCTCGTCATACTGCCTGGGGAGCTGGGGGTTGTGTCCGCGTGTCTCGGCTTCGGTCCATTCCCTCCCGACCTTCTGTGCCCCGGCAGGGGTGGGGACACTTTGGGCACGTCGTCCTCTGACACCTGGCACCTCCTGTTCTCTCCTGCTGGTTTGGATCCTTCATCGCATGGGTCATGATGGTGGATACCGCAGCTGATCCAAAAGCCGTTGGTGCCGCTCCCCCAGCTCCCTGATGTAAAAGGTGAGCTGCACAGGGGGAGCGTTGCCTTATATCCCCTTCCCCCTTTCCTTCTTCCTTTTGTTCCTGGGGAGGGGGAGGAGAAGGGCCTCAGGCGCTTTTGCAGCGAGGCACTTCCCCGGCGGCGCTGACCAGTGTAAACCGGATCCTTTCCTTGTGGGCACGGGCGGCCATTATGGCGCCGGCCCTCTAGGCCCCCTTCGGGAGCGGCCTCTGCGAATCACTTCGGTTCCTTGTGCTGCAAAACACAAAATCACCTGATAGAACGAACAGAAAGTATTCCCACATGCCCCTCCTCTGCGACTGAATGAAGGGTTTCTTAACAGGCATAAGGATTTGGGCTCAGTAGCTCCTTTGAATTCTGCTGATATGACGGAAAGCGGTGCTATTCTGAAGTGTCCGGGCTGCAGGGAAGCACAGCTCCTCCCGGCAAATAGAAAGGCAGATGCGAAAGCCTCTTTTTAAGAGATTAAAATTGTGTGTAAATAGTTTCTTGAAATCAGACTCCAGGTGGTCTCTGGAACAAAAGCATGGAAAAAGTGGGCGCTTTCCCTTGAAAGAAGGGTAACCCACGCAGAGACATCCTAACGAATGTGAAAAGATAAGAATCAGATAGACCAGGGGTACTCACAAACAAATTTACAGTGTGATTTGTGGCTGAGGGCCGCACCGGTGGGGGCGGGGTCAGTGGGGGAGGGGCTGGGGCTAAAGCAAAAAAAAATAGTGACCATGAGGTGGAACACAGGTCACTGCAGCAGACGCCTTCGTCCACCGAGCCACCAGACCCGGCATACACACCTCTCTCTCTCTCTCTCTCTCTCTCTCTCTCTCTCTCTCTCTCTCTCTCTCTCTCTCTCTCTCTCTCTCTCTCTCTCTCTCTCTCTCTCTCTCTCTCTCTCTCTCTCTCTCTCTCTCTCTCTCTCTCTCTCTCTCTCTCTCTCTCTCTCTCTCTCTCTCTCTCTCTCTCTCTCTCTCTCTCTCTCTCTCTCTCTCTCTCTCTCCCTTCCCCTCTCTCTCTCTCTCTCTCTCTCTCTCCCTTCCCTCTCTCTCTCTCTCTCTCCTTCCCCTCCCTCCCCCTCTCTCTCTCTCCCTTCCCCTCCCTCCCCCTCTCTCTCTCTCCCTTCCCCTCCCTCCCCCTCTCTCTCTCTCCCTTCCCCTCCCTCCCCCTCTCCCTCTCTCCCTTCCCTCCCCCTCCCTCCCCTCCCTCTCTCTCCCGGTCTCCCTCCCTCCTCCCTCTCTGTCTCCCTCCTCCCTCTCTGTCTCCCTCCTCCCTCTCTGTCTCCCTCGGTCGCCCTCCCTCTGTCGCCCTCCCTCTGTCGCCCTCCCTCTGTCGCCTCCTCCCTCTGTCTCCCTCCCTGTCTCTCTCCCTCCGTCTCCCTCCATCTCCCTCCGTCTCCCTCCACTTGTCTCCGTCTCCCTCCCTGTCTCCGTCTCCCTTCCTGTCCCCCTCCGTCTGTCTCCCTTCCTCTGTCTCCCTCCCTCTGTCTCCCTCCCTGTCTCTCTCCCTCCCTCTCCCTCCATCTCCCTCCGTGTCTCCGTCTCCCTCCCTGTCTCCGTCTCCCTCCCTCCGTCTCCCTCCCTCTGTCTCCTAACTGAATCTCTCTCTCCCTCTGTTTCCCTCCCTCTCCCTCTGTCTCTCTCCCTCGATCTCCCTCTCCATCTGTCTCTCTCCCTCGATCTCCCTCTCCCTCCGTCTCCCTCCCGTCTCTCTCCCTCTGTCTCCCTCTCCCTCCGTCTCCCGTCCTCCATCTCCCTCCGTCTCCCTCACTCCCTCTATCTCCCTCCGTCTCCCTCCCTCCCTCTATCTCCCTCCGTCTCCCTCCCTCCCTCCGTCTTCCTCCCTCCCTCCGTCTTCCTCCCTCCCTCCATCTTCCTCCCTCCTTCCATCTTCCTCCCTCCATCTCCCTCCCTCCCTCTCCCTCCCTTTCTCCATCTCCCTCCCTCTCCTCCCTCTCTCTCCCTCCCTCTGTCTCCCTCCGTCTCCCTCCCTCTGTCTCCCTCCATCTCCCTCCCTTTGTCTCTCTCCCTCTGTCTCCCTCTCCCTCCGTCTCCCTCCCTCTGTCTCTCTCCCTCCGTCTCCCTCCCTCTTCCTCCATCTCCCTCCGTCTCTCTCTGTCTCCCTCCCTCCCTCCCTCTGTCTCCCTCCCTTCCTCCATCTCCCTCCTTCCCTCTCCCTACCCCCCTTCCTCTCCCTCCCTCTATCTCCCTCCCCCTGTCTCCCTCCGTCTCCCTCCCTCTGTCTCCCTCCATCTCCCTCCATCTCCCTCCCTTTGTCTCTCTCCCTCTGTCTCCCTCTCACTCCGTCTCCCTCCCTCTGTCTCTCTCCCTCCCTCTTCCTCCATCTCCCTCTATCTCTCTCTGTCTCTCTCCCTCCCTCCCTCTGTCTCCCTCCCTCCCTCTGTCTATCTCCCTCCCTCCGTTTCCCTCCCTCCGTCTCCCTCCCTCCGTATCTCTCTCCGTCTCCCTCCCTCTATCTCTCTCTCTGTCTCTCTACCCCCCTCTCTCTCCCTCTGTCTCTCCCTCTGTCTCCCTCCCTGTCTCCCTCTCCCTCCCTCTGTGTCCCTCCCCCCCTCTGTCACCCCCCGTCTCCCTCCCTGTCTCCCTCTCCCTCTGTCTCTCTCCCTCCGTCTCCCTCCCTCTCCCTCCGTCTCCCTCTGTCTCCCTCCGTCTCTCTCCCTCCCGTCATCTCCCTCCCTCTGTCTCCCTCCCTGTCTCTCTCCCTCCCGCCGTCTCCCTCCCTCTCCCTCCCTCTCCTGCCGTCTCCCTCCCTCTCCCTCCGTCTCCCTCTGTCTCTCTCTCTCCCTCTGTCTCCCTCCCGCCATATGACTCCCTCCCTCCGTCTCTCTTTCTGTCTCCCTCCCTCTATCTCTCCCTGTCTCTTTCCCTCCCTCCGTCTCTCTCCCTCCGTCTCCCTCCCTCTCCCTCCGTCTCCCTCTGTCTCCCTCTGTCTCCCTCCCGCCCTCTGTCTCCCTCCCTCCGTCTCTCTCTCTGTCTCCCTCCCTCTATCTCTCCCTGTCTCTCTCCCTCACCCCGTCTCCCGCCCTCTGTCTCCCTCTCTGCCTCCCTCTCGCCTCCCTCTCTGTCTCTCTCTGTCTCCCTTCCTCTCCCTCCCTCCCTCTGTCTCCCCCAGACTGCGCCTCTCTGTCTCCCTCTCTCTGTCACCCTCTGTCAACCTCTGTCTCCCTCCCTCTGCCTCCCTCTCCCTCCCTACATCACCCTCTGTCATCTCACCCTCTTTGTGTGTCAGCCCTCAGCCCGGGCTCAGACAGCTTCCCAGCGCGCACACACAGGTGCACTGAGACAGCTTCCCAGCGCGCACACACAGCCGCACCGAGTACTTCACAGGTCTTTAAAAGATCATTTACATGGTAATAAAGCTTTGTTGTATTTCACCTCTTAGGCCCCTGCATCTCCACTTTGACAATCACTGGAATCCCCCGGCCCCCACAGAGCAGAGTCTGGGCTGCTGCACCCGGCAGTGTTTGCTATTTTTTTTTTTTTTTAAACACAGGTAGAATGTCTGCAAGGTCCGCGGGCCGCCAAGGAAAGCTTGCCAGGCCGCTGGCGGCCCGCGGGCCATACTATGAGTAACCCTGAGATAGACCATCTCAACCAACTCACAAACAAACACACAAACAAGCTGCAAGGGATTGCAGGATGGAAAGCGATGCTATCCAGGCTGCAGGGAAGCAAGGCTCCTTCCGGCAAAGAAAAAGGCACCCACAACTCACAAACAAACTCATAAACAAGCTGCAAGCGGTTGCGGGATGGAAAGCAATGCTGTTCTGAAGAGTCCAGGGTGCAGGGAAGCAAGGCTCCTCCAGGCAAATTAAAAGGCAGAAGCAAAACTCATTTACAGAAGTGAAAGTCGTGTGTAATAGTTTCTTGTAATGAGACTCCAAGTCGCCTTAGGAACAAAAGCATGGCGAAAGGGAGCACTTTCTCGTGAAACAAGAAAAACCCGCGCATACATATTCGAAAGAATGTGACAAGATAAGAACCAGCTGGACTCTCTCCCTCAACTCACAAACATAAACAAGCGCGGTCGCAACCGCGCTGTGTTAATTAATAACATGATCCAGGAATGCAGCTGGCACCCTGCGCTCGCTCCCGAGACCCTAAGGCCATGGGGTGAACGTTTACAGAAAAGGCGGGGACATGCACCCATCTTTGGCCATTTGCGTGCTTTCATTATTGAAAGCCACATGCAAAGGCCAATGAAATGTGTGGAAAATAAAAAGCCACACGCACAAGCTTAGCGAGAGTCTGGAGTGATTCCGAGAGGCCCTTTCCTAGGGCAGCGCATGCGCGCTGCTGACCTGGGAAGTTGGGTCTGGAACAATAGATTCCTCCAGTAAATCATAATTCCTGAGAAAACTCTCAGGGTCCCACAGCTAATACGCAGTAACACAAACCCACCACCCAGAGGAGTGCGGAGATTTACCATGTCCTGCTACTGGGCACTCATAATGAGGCCCTCAGTGAAGTCCAGCTTGGGTCCAGGAGGGCCTATCTGCCCCAGATTTTTAGGATATACAAATACAATACATTTACATACAGTGCTTCCAAATGGAAACCATTTGTATATTTAGTGTTATGGTCAAAATGTGACAGGAATTGAGCGCACCCCAACCTGCGTTGTACACTCCTCTCACCCACAATTCACCACGTCAGGTCCTTTTTCAAGTGAATGAGATTCAACAATTGTCAGAGAGCGCCTCAGTCCACCATTTGCAGGAGATCCTTTGAGCTATCAATTCAAACAAGAATTCATGGCCAGCTATGCATTGATAATCTGGTTTGGAGGTAAACCACATTATTAAAAATTAATAAAATATTTAAAGCCTGCAAGTCCTAATTTAAATGAAAGTATCCGATCACTAAACAACGTCCATATCAAAGAGACGTTTTTGATGTTTCTTCATGCACCGCAAAACAATACAACCTGCTGAGACAGTAGAACATGATTATTCCCGTACTCTTTGGGAAGGTATCTTGACAAGTCCTTGTTTGAATCCAGGTGCTCTCCGAGCTGCATGACTTTGCAAGCAAATGCTGCAAGCAGGAACTCAGTTATCACATGAAAGCATCAAGATGCTATCAGTAAGCATCCAAAATGAAAACATGGAAGGCAGATTTCTATCAGAGAAATGAAAGAAATCGCATATAAAATGCCTACAGCTTTTCATTCTGGTGACCGACTAAACCCAACTCAACAGTAGACAATCACTGTATGCTACACCCTCTTAAAAGTATATAGAATCAACCAGACACTGAATGATAATCATTGAAGCCTATCAGCTCAGTGATTCATACCACACTGGCTACACAAATCTACATATCTACATGATCATTCATGTTTTAAATTGAAGCATTCAATTTGCAGTAACAAGGGCAAGAACCTTCAAAAAGGGGACCACAATAGATACAAGCTTCTCCCGGGCATCAACAATTAGATGCGTTGCGAAGCAATAGGCAAGAATACTTGACAGATAAGAGGTATCCGGAGATTCTTTTCTATTCTGGAGAATTTGTACGGTGCATAGCTACCCAGCGTGCCTTCCTGTACTGAGAAGAACACAATTGCTGCAAGGCTCAGTGCACGTCCAGGAGATAAACTAAACAAGAAATCTCTTCAAGTGTTTCCTAAAACTAAGTTAATGGTTCATTCTAAGTTCCACTGATAGGACATTCCAGAGTTTAGGAGCTAAGTGGACAAAAGAGCACCTCCCACTCCTAGCCTTCTTGATCGTGGCGCCAGCAGCAGCCTTCGATCCCCAGAGCACAGTGATCTCTTGGGGATATAACGCTTCAGCAATCGTTGTATAAGCTGGGTATCCTTCCTATGCATAGCATGAGGGGCTAAGCAGAGTGTTTTGAAATGGATTCTGTTACGCACAGGTAGACAGTGCAAATCTACTACGGCTGGTGTAGCCGACTGCTACTCTGGAATTTTTAAGAGAATCTAGGTACCAGCGTTCCAAACCACTTGAAGCCTCTTTATAACAAACTTAGGACTTCCCAGGTAGAGAGAGTTTCCATAGTCTAAACACGAAATCACAAGCCCTTGCAAGGCCACTCTCAGCAAACAGCACAGTAACCAACTTAGCAGTTTTCTGAGTGTCCTTAGCAGTCCAAAGCAGCTTGATGTAAGTTCCCTAGCCTGTACCTCCATTGAAAGTTTGTTGTCAATTTAGAACCCAAGGCTTTTAACTGCAGGAGTGGGAGGAGGGTGCACATCTAGTTTGTCGGGATCCATGAAGTATAACCTTGCAAGCATCATGTCATACGTTCCACTGAAGGACGGGTCATGATTTTCTCTCTGGACGAATATCATCAACTTCAGGTCGCCCAACACTTAATGAGCACTACTTCCTGCACTATATTATTAATAATTGTTACTTGATATATGCTAAGGGACAAAGGACAGAGTTTGGTGACGTAAGAACCCTTTCATAAGTCAGCGGTGCTCCTTCTTGCCAAACTTGAAGTTTCCTCACCCAGTACAAAAGACGAGGAACTGCAGGATTTCATTTCTCACAGCAGAGCCTCAGCTGCCTTCATAACACTTTGAATTGATGGTCTGTCCATCAAAGGATCACAGGGCCATCAAGTCATAGTGTTGGTTGCCCCGCACCCTATTAGGTAAAGCATGGCAGTCCCAGGTTGAGAAGTCACTGAATAGCTCCTACCCTTTGTGCCCTCTAACCAGTTCAGCCCTGCTTACCAGTGGTAAAGTGCCTGTGCTTTTAGTTACTGTAAGAGTTCACCTTGATAAGGGTTGTGATTGTTCCTTAAGGTGGGCAGTCACCAACCCCAATTAATAATCCTATCTCTTACAAATAGCCTCCGATTTCTGAAGGTAACCCTAAATATGGAGTAAAATCCCCATATAGTGATATTTTTGAGGAGAAAATTCAGCCAATGGAGTCTATTCTGTAGTAATTTATTCCTCCTGGAATTAAAGCACTTTCAATTCCCTCCAAACTCTAAATGCGGCCCTATACTAAGAATACACATAAACCAGTCATTTAAGAGGCATTCAGTGCCTTAGTGAGGGGACCACTATAATCAGGGCCGGACTGGGGACTGAAACCGGCCCTGGCAAGCTGCATGGTCTGCTACCCCAACCCCCAACGGAGGGCGGGGGGATTGGTGCGACCAAGCTGTGTTTTAGGGCCGAATTCGGCTGATTTTGTTAAAGGGGGCCTATATTGCCGACCCACGGTAACAAACAAAAACAAGCATTTACAATGCAATGGTCTCGGCAATATTATAGTTAGAGCTATTGGTATTGTTCATTATTTTTTTATCAAATGGGTATAATGGCATCCAGTACCCCACAACTTCAAGCGTTTTGTGGAGGGGCGCCCTCGCAGCGCACACGAGAGGTGAACAAATGAACGACATCCCCATGGGGTAGACACCGGGGCAGCTACTGGAAGTCTGCAGGCTGGGGAAAGGGTAACTGGGGGAAACGAAGGGGACAGAAAGAGAAAAAAAAGGCACAGAATCACGGGGACAGCGAAGGGGACAGGAGAAAAAAGGCACAGAATCACGGGGGCAGCAAAGGGGACAGCAGGAGAAAAAAGGCACAATATTTACATTACACATTCGGCCACGGGGAGATTAAAAGTTGCAATGTCCACAACTAAGAAGCCCCGATCTGGTCTATTGAGCATTAGAAATGAGAGACGAGTCACGGTTTTGTCACCAGTGCTTAGTGCGTTAATGAAACACGAGTCCAGGGAACCAGGGTTTCCACAGGGGCAAACACAGATGCTGCCGGGGCAGTGATTATCGGGCTCGGGCAGGAGGGGCGGGCCAAGCTGCATACATTACGGCTCTGATGGGCAAAGGTGTGCAGTTCCCTTTGTGGGTCATGGCAAATCTTTTTAGGGACCTGAACGTTGAGGCCACAGCCCAGAGACTCCTTGCATCTGCTCCTCTGACTCCTGCGCCCTCTGCACCTATGGCGCCCACTTAGCATTCCGCTCAGGGGAGACTCATTTACATTGTGAAAGTATTGGAGCGCTTCACATGCGCGCCGGTTACGTTGCACATTCAGGCACGAGGGTATTAAGTGATTTACCCAGGATCACAAGACGTGGACGCAACCCCGAGGGTCGAACTCTGGTTTCCAGCACCAAAATCGGCAGTGTAGCCGACGGACCGCATCCGCTTCCCCGAAAATACTCAAAAGAAATGAGGATTTAGGAAGAGTATAAAACAAACATACCAAAAGCGCTCGCCCGCTCCCCTCCAAACACCCGCTCCTCGGACAGGAGACGAGCGTCAGAGCCCTAAAACACAAAACAAGTTAAGTGCGGACACCAAAGTCACCAGGAAGGAACAGAATCGATAAAAACCAACGCTGCACAAAGACAATACTTACAGAAAAGAAACACAACTTGCAGAGTCACGAGGTGGAGGCGCCGGGGCCTGTCTGCCGGATTGGGGCCACGAACAAGAGTCAGGCCTGGGCGCAGAGCAGGGACTCCTGGCAGGCCTCCGAAGACCCGCCCGCCGCCTCACTGCACCCGCGGGAGCTGGCGGGCCTGTCCGCCGAAGCAGGTCGGTTTGATTCCATCCACCCTGTCAGCCCCCCTGATGAGCGTCCTGTCACTAATGCCCAGCTCTTTCTCTCCAAAGGGCACGTACCCAATGTGAAGATCGCGACCTGGCTGGAGGACTGCAGGTAAGCCCCGACTTTGGAAACTTTTTGCTGCGCATTTACAATGCAATGGTCTCGGCATTGTTAAAGTTAGAGCTATTGGAATTGCTCATGACATTATTTTTGTTTATGTTTTAGTTTTTAAAACATTTAAAGAAACAACATTGTTATTTACAATGTCAATAGCTTAATCTCTCTCAAATGCGAGACCTATTGCATTTGCACCCACACACAGAGCCACACACACACAGCCACCCACACTCACAGAGCCAACCACACAGAGCCACCTACACAGAGCTATTCACATAGAGCAACCCACACACAAATAGTGCCACCTACACACACACAGAGTTACCCACACACAGACAGAGCCACCCACGCATAGAGGCACCTACAAACTATAAAATGGTTGGGGGCGGAACCCCAAGAAATGTTGACTGGCTCAGAGGTTTCCAAATGGGCAATAGCTTAAGAAACACAAATGAAACATGTCCGCAGGGATGAAAAGCAAGAAGAGGACTTGGGGACGTGGGCAACCATGCTTACTGATTAAAGAGAACCATAAAAGGTGTCCACTGGGGAGCCAACATTATGATGTGCCCGACATGCGCTAGAAGATTAGGACAGAGGATGGTAGATTGGGACCTGACGACAGTTGACACAGGGGCATGGTAACTTGCCTACACCCCTTACGAAGTTAAAATTGTCTCCTCTTCTAGGAAACTATGCCCTAGCAGGGTAAGAAAGGGTGAGGAGTGGTTCAAAGGATTACATTATAATGTCAGGAGGAGAAGAATCCTTCCTTAATTATGTCACATTGTTACACTCTCTGGGTCGTAAAATTAAAGTCAAAGGGCCTCGATAGTTCGGATCGCATGGAGGGAGGCGTGTGTACTTGACGCAGATGTTCACAGTTCCGTACAGGGAAAAACCTGTATGGCAGAGTCGTGCACTTAAGAACCAACCGCGGGATGTTCGTTGAAAAGGCAACTAAACTCTTAACCAGTCGCGACCATGCATGGGAAGTGAGCATAGCCTTGTCTGTCGGAATGAGAAGCAACTTTACAGACTGAACGGGCCTTTGCGTAAAAATCATGCCGCAGAGAGTTCATGAGCACTGTCAGCTGCTTCGAGTAGTGACATAAAGGGCAGCAGAGAACTACTGCGCAATTCAAATTAAGGTACGGGCAGGTCAGCAAGAGGCACACAAACACACACATTCCTATATACAACCAATGGCAAAGATTAAAAACACCATCTGTTTAAATAATGCGAAAAACCAACGTGCAACACACACTCATTATGGTCAACAATAACGTACCGCTCACCCCCATCAGATCGATACTCCCAGCACAGTGTATTCTAGACCCCAGAAAAAATAAATAATAAAATCACGGCCAGTGTCCTAGTGTAAGCAAGATCATTAATACAGATGTATAAAAGTCAAAACTGCCTTTTAATATGCGTTGTTTAATTCGATATTCCATTGACACTAAGAACGTATAGACACAGAGCAGCAATGATCGTCCATTGACATTCGAAACAATATGCCCGTACTGCTCTAGCGATGTCAGGAAGGGGCGTTTAGCAGTGCGTGCAGTTAAGGTATGGATGTAGGGAACTGGGTTGGGAGCCTGAGTCGTGTGTATGGGGAGAGACACGGGACCATAGAGTGGCTTAATTAATTCATGCCCCTTGGTTCACACGCCCCTTTCACACTTGCCGGGGGTAACCCCCTCAATCAGCACTTACCTGAATTTACCCCCAAGGGGGTCGCCATCTTGGTAAGAATGCAGCGCCAAAGAGAAACGAAAGAGGGACTAATTACATTACACCCAGACACAGAAGACAGACTACAGTGCTTTGTAAACAAAAAATGAAAGACAGACCGGAAGTACGCGTCTGGAGTTTCATCGAGACAAGTAAATGACGGAGTTGCTGAAGTGAAACATCAAGGTTCTAACAAATGGGCTAATTAACGACTACCTGTCAGCCGTGAAAGTAGACAGAGAAAAAAAGTTTTGCACTTATGATTTCTTGTTTGCCTGCATCTACTAGATGCCAGTTCATAACGCACCGAGGTAGATTAGAACGATTATAACTAGTGAACTGCAGATTACATCACCTCTTTTGCAAAAGGAGTTACGGTAACTTGGATGAGGCGCCTGTTGACGGGAATGACGAGGTAGCGGGTGCCCGGAGGGACAGACATCAAGGGGCAGGTGAGGAGAGGCGCTGGCTCAGTCGAGTGGTTGGTTCTGTTGTAGTACGAATCGAGGGGTCCAAGGTTCGATCCTCGGTCGGGGTAGATGCGCGTCATTGTGTGTGCATTAAATAACAAGCACACCACTGCATTTCTCCGAGGTGAAGCAGAAATGCCTCGGAGAAAGGCAGCAGCGTTTTTCGGCTTTGGGGGCGTGTTCCTGCTTGAGCTTGGAAGAACCGGGAGTGCTGGGGTCGGCATTCTGAAGCCCGGGGCTTATCAGAGCTTGGAAGAACCGGGAGTGCTGGGGTCGGCATTCTATGGGGAGAAAACGCAGCCGCCTTTCTCCGAGGCGAAGCAGAAATGCCTCGGAGAAACGCAGTAGCGGTTTCAGATTCGGGGGCGTGTTTCTTTTTCTCTCCTCTTGCCATTGGCTGGAGGAGAGAAAAACACGCCTAAAAAAGGGCGTGGCTAAAAAGTGGAAAGAAGAGCACGGAACACGCCCCCAAATCTGAAAAAGACGGAGCCTATTTGGAGGGACGGCTCTCTCCTCCAATGGCTGGCCTCCGTTTAGGAAGCCAGCCAATGGAGGAGAGGCAAAAAGAGAGGCGGGCTAAATAGCCACTCTAAGAAACATAAGATCTCCGGACTTCCGGTTCTGCCTTCGGCAGACCGTACGGTCCCTCGACCTAAAAAGGCCCATACCCTGGCGGCCCACCGGGGAAACGCCCGGTGCCCGCTATGGCCAGTCCTCCCCTGACTATAATGAATGAGTCTAAGAGTGAATGTATCATTCCAACCTTTTATCCTGTAGACACGTATTTCAGGAAGAGCTAGGTAGAAAATTAGAGGGAAGGAGAATCAGGGCCCAGGCACTCTTTAGCCAAATGTAAAATAGTTCCATCCTTCCGTTCAGAAGAGCTGTTCCAGAGTAAAAAGACTAATCCAGAAGCCATTTTCTCCAGCATCTTTTAGTAGTATTTCAATTAGTGGCGGCTTCTCAACAAAGGCTTCAGGGTGCAGGCATGCCTCCTGTAAGATACCACTTACTTCCCCTTCCCTCTTCTCACAACTGCTAATTATCTGACTGAGGAGTGTTCATGAAAACACAGCTTACGTGTTTTCATGAACATTGCCTGTGAGCAGGTCAGCGCCTCAGCCTTGTCTCTAGGCTCCTGATGACAAGAGATGGAGGAGGGCTAAAGGGCTGAGACATGGTCCATCTACAGAGTGCTGTTTAAAACATGTCATTCTGTAGGTGAATGCTGGAAGACACATAGCTGAGGGGTGTATTCAACTACCATCCCCTCATACAGGCACAATCCATTTAATTTAGCAGGCATGTTGTGTGTCCCTCAAGCAGCACAGTATATGAGGCTGTCAGGGCACACATCGGTGCACCCCTGAGGCCAAAGAGGAGCCACACAGATAGGCAGTGCTGGGATCACCAAAACTGTCCCTGCTTCTAATAAGGATGTGTTTTCAGTCCTATCAAGAAGCTGGGAGAGGGACTGAGGGGTGTATTCTACTTTTTTTTACCTGGCCCTGCTGCACTGTCTGGCTCCTTGTTGGGAATGATGGCTTGTTGGTTCCAAATACCAGCACTAGATTCCTGCTCTGCTACTGCCCTTGAGCCTCCGAGTGGCCACAAAGGAAGCAAGAAGGGTAAAAAGGAAGGGCAGGGATAATAAGAAGGAGTGTGCGAAAAATTATATATTAACTCTAGATAATATCCCAGTGCTGTATAAATGGCAATATATATATACAGGTAAGAAAAAAGCTGACAATTCTTGTAAACAAAATATATTTTTTTAAATTAAATTTTTATACTGTAGTAGTTTATATGAATAAATGAATATTCCTAGTAACTCTTATTTGATTAATACAATAAAGGCAATTTAAAAAAGTGTTCTCTGCGCTTGTGTTAGAGTGTTTGTGAGTGATTAAGAGTGAATAAGATTGAGTGAAACTGCATGTGTGTCAGAGAGTTTTAATGATTGTGCATGTGAGAATCAGTGAAATTGAGAGAGCGTATGTATAAGTGAAAGTGAATGGGAGGGAATGATTGATGAAGTGTGAGTGTGTTTGAAGGAGTGAGTGTGAGAAGATTGTGAGAGGGAGTGGAAGTGAGTCAGGGGTGTACCTATCAATGTTGCAGCAGGTGCAGTTGCACTAATGTCAGAGGCCTGAGAGGCCTAATAAATCCAAAACCTTTTTAATAAAGCGTTGCACCTGCTAATCAAGAGTTATGAGTGACAGTGAGTGTGAAAGTGTGGGTGCGTGTAAGTGTGTTTGTAAGTGAGAGTGAGAATCTGTGAGTGTCAATACGTTTATGTGTTACTGACAGTAAGTGGGATTGAGATTGATTGGACTTGAGTGAGAGAGTGTGAGGTAGAGTGAGTGAGGTGGAAGATAATGAATGAGAGAAACAGTAAGTATGACTGAGAGGGATAGAGTGCAAGCGAGTAAGAGTGTGTTTGCTTAAGTTTTTGTATGGTTGTGCATCAGTCACTGGCCAGGGCTTACGTGATATAATTCAGGATTTATGGCAGCACCCAATGTAACCTTCTGCCACTGGCACATTGGAGATAATTCTTGGCCTAACAGAGGGCACCCATTGAAAAATGCAGGCCCTGACATACTAGAAGCAATTCTTGGCATATGGGGCTACCCAAAACAAAATGATGGCATTTGCTCACTGAAAGCAATTCTTAATAAATGGGAATTCACAAGGCAATTGTTTTTAACAATGGGTCGAACTCCTGGCAAATATTACATCCACGACTGTCAAAGATCACTAGCCTCCACTGATTTCAATACTAACAGGAAATTATTTGGGAAATTGTTTGACTTTAAAGCATATAGATTTTCAGGGAATGTAGGGAGTGTGCTTTACCTGGGCTTTCTAAAATGTCAAGAGATGGAAATAAGCCGTTATTGCTATTGCAAACAATGAAATACTATTAATGATAAAAAGGGTCCCCTCTGCTAGGGAGTTAAATATGGAGTTCAATACTGCCTGTGGACTGACATACATTGGTAATTGACAAGGGGAGCGCTGTCTCTCGTGTGGCATCTGCATCTATTAAAATACCAGGAAGAAGGGATGCATGTAACTTTACATCAGCCCCAAGGCTGGAAATCTTAATGTGAGCATGGGAACTGGGGTGGATAAATGGCATGGCCATTCCTGAAAACAAAGCATGTGGGACACGAATCACAAGGCCTTTTGCACATGGAAGTTTGGCTTATACATGTAAGTGGCTTTCTTTAAAGCTCATATTCATTTTTGTAAATGACAAGAGACAAAACTGTCATGTGAATATGCTTACTCATGCGTGATATTACTCGAGCATACTGTAATATTGAAGTAGAGTAAACCTGCTACCATTGGAGGTGAATGGTTGTTCCAGAGTTGTGACTGTTACCTCTTTCGAAGAGTAATCTTGGATGTTTTTGTAAGTTACAGACATTCAAAAATCTGTACTCAAGTATGGGAATCGACCTTTGGTGTACTGATAACGTGTATTTGGGATACCCACAAGAAAAAAGTTGATGATACATTTGTCCCCATTACCATAGCTCACTGGTGAGGATAGGATGCCCTTGGATTGTTTTACAACTGATCCTGTAGCTTTTCTGCCTGGAAAAGCCCCTTCTAACTATTTTTTCATTAATTCGGAGATGCGATGCCCATTTATTGACGTGGTCATTGGTTGATAGATGGAGAGTGACCATAAAACTCTAATATTGTTTCAAAAGAATTTTTTGTGCTACAGTTTTTACTTATTCATGTTGCTAATAACCAAAAGGCTCCCACATGAGAGCCAAATTATCCACATGTATTTACTGACAAACAAGACAGACTTTTCCTTGTGTATGATACAGGTGCAACCTTAGGAGGGTTAGCCATTTCAGGTATTGCTGGGCTGTGGTTCTGCGGCACAAGTGGAAAGATACTATTGGAGGAAACTGGGGATACACCAAACATGATAGATGTGAAAAGATATCTGTTGCCAAGAGAGCTACACTAAAAAGGTCCACTTGTAGGAGCAAAACCTTTTTCTGTACATTTAATAAATTGTGGAAAACTGGTGTGGATCCGGAAAATTGAATACAGAATATTGTGGGACACTAATATCGTAGACAAAATATTGTTGGACTAAATATCAAAAGTAAAGTATGTATACATTTTCTATACCGAATTCCACATGTGTGAATCTTAATTTGATATATATCGATATCTATATCTATATACATCTATTTCTATTTATATATATCTATTTCTATCTATCTATCTATATATATATATATATATATATATATACACTCAGCTCTGTGTCCACCATAAGGCGACTATTGCACTCTCAATGACGGGTGCACACGAACATGGCGGTGGGTCCACTTGAAAACAAACGCTCCTGTTTCATAGAAACACGCTGCACTCACGGGCCCCTTCAAATACATTTTAATGGCAAGGACGCGTTTCGGCATTCCGCCTTCTTCTTGCTTGCGTATAAAATGAACTAAACAGGACTGACGCAATGGTGCATTTAAACTGATAACTGCATTTTCATTGGTCGCAGTAGTTGAAAGGGCAAAGGAGAGTGGTTAATCGTTAATACATTTTATAAGAATCATCAAGACAGGAAATTTGGAATTTGACTCCTGAGGAACACTATTGGAAGTCAAAAGTCCTGCGATATGGAGGTGAAAAGACATTTGCTTACGATTAACCAATCCTTTGACGTGATGAAAAACAAGGATAAAATGATGAAAAAGAAGGAGAAAATAAAATGGATAATCAATTGATTACTTTGGTGGATGTGTACTACTTTGAGGTACTAATGCGTATACAGCTGTTCAACCTGATTGTGACCTACTAAAATGTTGGCCACTACTTTCAAATAAAGTTGAACACCAACAACATAGAAATCATGATCTTTAGAAAGAGCACTTCACCGTGGGATAAGACCGACACCCATCCGCACCACTCACGCCAAGAACCTTGGGATCGTCCTTGACAACAAATTAAACTTCACGGCCCAAGCCAACGCCGTCACTGCCTCCTGCTTTCATACTCTGAAGATGCGGAGGAAGATTTTAAAATGGCTCCCAATCAGCACCTGGAAAACCGTCACACACACCCTAGTCACAAGCAGCCTGGGCTAAGGGATGACCCTCTATGCAAGGATCAACAAAAAACTCATGAGAAGGCTGCCAACCGTTCAGAACCTGGTTGCCAGAATCACCCTTAAACTTTCACACTGCACTCACATCAACCACAGCTGAAGGAGCTCCACTTGCTCTCCATTCACAAACAAGCACAATTCAAACTCCTCAGCCACACTTTCAAGGCACTACACAACACTGACCCAGCAAACCTCAACAGTCGTATCTGCTTATAGCAACCTCCCCGACACCTCAATTGGACCGGACTCCTACTTGCACACATCCCACACATGCAGAAAACCAGATCCAGTGGTCGCCTTCTCCTAAACCATGACATATCATGCTATGCTATGCACACTTAATGAAGTACAGCAAATCACCTGTGACAGGGTATTTCGTTGCTAGAGCACAATCCAAGTAAAAAGAGGGAATACCTGGCAGTACACATAAGAGCCTCCTGGTCATTTCTGGAATCCCTCAAAAATCTGAAGACCTGGCTTTTCTAGTAGTCCCACTAGGCTATAGGTTTGGCTAGGTGAACACTGCTTAGCTCCAGGATACCCTCCCAGGTAATGGTGTGCACTGCAAATCTGCATAACATAACTATTTGGAAACTACCTCTGAATTTTCTGTAAGTTTCTACAATCACAGAGGTGTGCCTTCCTTTTGTGACCCATTGCCTGTGAGCCATGGCTTAATTCCAATGCTTCTATCAGTCTAACTGCCATAGGTCTGCTACAATCTATTCTCTATACTTACATTCTATGACTAAATAACATAAATAAAGAATAAAACATTAAAAATGCCATCAGAGTAAAAGAAAGGAAATCAGTTTTCTGAATGATAAGATAAACAATATTCTTATATGATAATCATAAAATGCAAGTAGAGAAAAATATAAGCCTTCTAGAACAAGATTGGATGGACATTTTTACCATCACTTTGCCAGGATCGTGCAAACTATCTAAATAATTGTTGCAACATGTTATGAGTTCTCCTTACCCACACGGATAAAGAGAGATTCTTGGTTCTTGCATTTCAAGAAGCCTCACCTTTCAGGTGACTGCTTCCTTGACTGTGTTGCCTTTCAGCAGATAAATCATTGTGTTCTTCATTTTCTTTGAACCATCTTAATGTGTCTCCTATATGGTTTAAGGTCTAGAAAGTTACACATTGGGCTAATTCTGTGATATGACCCCCAAACTGTTAAACGTATCAATGAATTACTAATTTCTGGAGGAGTGAATGGCTTGTCATAAAAAGAGGGAGAATGGAGTGGATTCCTTGTCGTAGAAAGGTGGAGAGCTATTTCCTATCTTCAGGAGGGACATCAGAAATGGTTCTGTGCCTCATGTCATTTTTTAATGGATTCCCCATGACTGCTTGATGCAATCTTGCTATAAACTGAGACCAGGTGGGAAGGGGTGATTACAATACTGCAGCGCAATCCAGGCTATTCTTACAGACTGGACGGTGATGGCAGATAGCTGCCCCTAGTTCTTTTCTTTGAAAGACACTCTTTTCTGAGCTTATGGGGCTATAATGATGGTTTTTTATACAAGTGGTCGGATTAAGCTGTAACCAGCACTAGCGCCACCCAAAGAGACCATATCTCTATTACTAAGTTGCAAACACAGTTCATGTTGCTCATGTTAAATGTAGTAGAGGAAGGGAAATACATGGTTCACTGAACAAGGAACAAAGGGTGTTTCACTGTGTTTTGCTTAGGGTCCGCCCTAGTTATCCTGTACACTAATGACATGAATGCAGGCTTGCAAGAGGCAGCTGTTGAAGTACCTCAATCTATATGCAAATTTTTTGTGTGCATAAAACGGTTGTAAATGTCAGAGACACATAGATGTGGTCAAACATCTGTCAAAGGGCTTATCAAGGCCCACTGGACAAATGCCACATTTGTGCATTACAGGAGGTTTTTTTTTCTGAATTATCTTTTTGACCCCCTTGGAAATGTCATTCTTAAATGAGTCTTAAGACTCGCCAAGGTTACTTCAGCTTAGATCATCAAGACCTATGTAGGACCTATGGATGCTGGGAACCAAGTGGTTGTTTGCCACTTGGTTAACACGATCATTGCTAAGGTCCATGGGGTAAGACCAAGCCAAGGAGTACTAAGTATGTTATGTTCTTTTCAGAAACACAAGATGAAAAAGGCCAGCTTTATCTGCCAACAAGATTTGAGAAGCCATTGTAATGTTACCATATGATATTTTATAGTGATATATTGAATATATTCATCCTTAGGAATATTATTGTAAAAAAGACGATGCATGCTAACAGTTACAAATTTGGAGGAGACAGGTAACTCTCATATTCTACAAGAATTTATATTGTCTTCGTTACTTGGGTTCCTATTGTGTTTAAAGACTATGGTCTAAATAAACAAAGTTTTCTCTCTCATATTCTACAGTGTTGAAGGTCACTAGGACACCTCATAAGGTTGGACTGGGAGCATAACATCCACCACCATTATCCTCAGATCGTTAATGAAAGAATCCAGATGACCTGGGATCCTGAGTATTATTATCTTCCAAGTGTCTGTAATTTGCCTAATACAGCTATCCATCAGAGTTTCATTCACTGTGCCAAGTTAGACACCATCCTTGATTACCAGGGCCCCAGAATCCAGTCTGTGCTTCTTCAAAAGACTAACGTATTGTCGGACAAGGCCGACAAGGAACCCTGATGATTCGCTCCGATTAACCAGTACATAGCAAATTAATAATGTTAGTTGGATAAAGTGGGTTACAACCATTTTGATTTCAGTGCTCGATGGCTGCAGTTCACAACAAAGACAAAGACACTGAGATGCACGTCTGAGTAATATCGTGTTGCATATCAGCATTTTTAGCAATGAGGTGTGTTGCAAGTCAATTAGAAAGCTCTTTGACTTTTCAGTCTTATTTTAAATCCTCAGGGATCTGTTGAATGTATTTTGGACGAGTTACAGTATACAGAATTTACTTGGATTAATATTATTTCTAAATTCTTCTCAAAAGCACTCCTACATCATACTATCGTCACCAAAGCCTGCTTGCTAACCACACTAGATAGCTCGTACCATGAACTTCTAATTCTAATCTTCAACTTCACAAATGGTACATCCCCAAACTTCATATCTGCATTCATCATTAGTTACACCACAATCTACAATCAGATAACCAAAATCTTCTTGTCACGCTGAAACCTCCCTGTGTGTCTATCAAAATTTCTGCTGCTTCCACCTACTGGCACCTCTAACCCAGAACTGACCACCTCGGAGCTGTGCTCAATCTCAGTAATAAGGCCATTTAAATTGGTAATCAAGGCATAGTTCATCTAAAAAATAGAGTGCCACCCATAATCCACCACATTCATGTTACTACATCGTTCCCACTGCAAATATGTATATTTGATAAATGTCATGTTTTGTACTGTTTCTATCAACAACCCAACCCCTTCACGATCAATATACGTAACCATTCAAACTCCTTCTGACCTATGTTCCATTTGCTAATGTTCCAACATGCATTGTTTTTTGTAAAAATGCTTCTGCTGTGGACCAATAAAAATATAATAACATTTCCAGTCCATACAAATGCATTGTAGTGCCTATATCAGTGCTTAATTTGTAAAATAGGAAGTCCAGGTGCTCACATTTTTGTAGGAGGCCACACCCACTCCCACTGGCTCCACCCACTTACTTCACTGGCTCCACTCACTTACTCTATTGGCTCCACCCACATCCTGACCTCAACTTGCACGGCTGAAAGCCACGTTTAACACCCTATCTGAATTCCTACATTGGTAATATGATGGTTGACTTGATATCTGATGATTTTATTAAGAAATCCTTTCCAAGGAGCTCAAAAGCCAAGGCAAAACCGCAAAAAAGACTGGATGACATGACTTTCGATCTCTTCTCTCTTTGGTTGTCTCTGCATGCACGTCTCATCCATTTCTGACCGTCTCACTGTCCGTATGTGCCTATCTCTTTATCTTTCCATGACGGTCTCAGCCCATGGGACATCATCCCTTTCTCTCGGTCTCATTGTCTATTCTTCTCTGCCTATCTTTTTATGACTGTCTGTCCTTGCAACCTCTTCCCTTTCAGACTGTCTCTGCGTGCACATCTTGTCCCTTTCTGTCTGTTTCACTGCTCCTCTGTGCCTATCTGTTTATCTTTCTATGACTGTCTCTGCTCGTCGTACCTCTTCCCTTTCTGGTTGTCTTACTGTCTGTCCCTCTGTGTCTATCTTTTTATGACTGTCGGTTCATGCGACCTCTTTCCTTTGTGAATGTCTCTGCATGCACGTCTTGTCCCTTTCTGTCTTTATCTTTCTATGACTGTCTCTTCTCTTCACTTTCTGTCTGTCTGTCTTACTCACTGCCCTATGTGTCTATCTTTTTATGACTGCCTGTCCATGCCACCTCTTCCCTTTGTAACTGTCTCTGCGTGCGCATCTTGCCTGTCTTTGCGCGCACAGCTTGTCCTTTTCTGTCTGTCTCACTGCCCGTCCCTCTGTCTATCTTTTTATGACTGCCTGTCCATGCCTCCTCTTCCCTTTGTGACTGTCTATGTGTGCACATCTTGCCTGTCTCACTGCCCGTCCCTCTGCCTCTGTCTCTGCCTGTGAGTGGGCTGTCCTGCCCAGCCTGCTTGTTTTATAAGACGTGTAAACGACAAAAGTACGCCTTTGCCTCAATTATTTGCTTGACGGAGTTTCCCAAAAATACTCATGCGAGACGTAAAAACCCCTCCCTTGGCGGCTGCAAGCGTATTGTGACTGGAACCAGTCCCCTGGGGCTTGGGGCCCAGGTGGGGGCTGCGCCGGCGTGTAGGGAGAGGGGGCTGGCCACAGGTGGGAGTGAATGCAGGCGAAGGACAGCATCACAGCTTCGCTAGGAGTGGGACTGTCTACTTGTCCGTCTCACGAGAACCAAGTTACTCAGACTGTGCCACTGCCAACTTCTCGTCTACAGTACTGTCTGTTGTGCAACTTCAACCAGTCCAGGTGTGAGATAAATAATAATATCAAAAATAAAAAACAATGACGTGCAACAATGCTTGTAGACCCGGCCCTGATAATTAAGTGCCGGTGCTAAGCACCGGAAAGCACCGGCACAAATTAAGCACTGGCCTATATGCTCCCAAGCAATACATTTTGCAGGCACCATTATTATTAGTGCACCATTTGCATTCTATCTGTTGAGTAGTTCCTACTAATCTGTAGGATATGCACATTAATTGGACAGCATAAACTAGGGGCTTGGTTCCAAGACTGAGCCCTTGAACGCCCCAGCAGGATATGTCGGCCTATTAGACCTGCTGGCTCTCAGTGGCACCGTAAGCCCCCCTAACCTGCCAGGGAGCGAATGGTTTCTGACAAACACTGAACTTGACAACTCTGACTCCGCTGGGATCGTGGAGACAGTACAGAACCTTTCGCTCAGTCACTCATGCTCACTTATTCCCAGAGAAGAATACAGTGGATACATAGTGGGACATAGTCAATATATTTAGTGAACCAACTTTATTTTTATTTAGAATACATGCGCTGCAATGATTAATAGACAGAAGCAGATCAAAGTGATCACAAGCACCAAAAGCGTGAATAGTAGATATAGTTCCACCATGGTGCTAAAACAATGTACATATGCTGGCATATACAACAAGGCAGTAACTGAGTGTACTCCTACGATGCAACCCCTACTCTAAGTGTACTTAGAGTGTGTTCAAGTGTAAATCCAAGAATCCCCCCAAGGGACGATCCAACCTATTACCTGGTTGGAGAAAATGAAGGGCCCCTTCTTGGTCATGAACGGGACACCCTTCACGAGATGTCGGACCGCTGCTTGGTGATTTCTCAGCATGCAAGGACCCTCGGTGTCAGCGGAAGTGCCTCCTCTGCTAATCTATTGGGATGCTCATCTTTTATAATAGAAAGCAACCTTGCGATGTGCGTATAGATGAGTCATGTTATGGAAATGTAGACAGCCCTGTTGCCCCGTGGATGAAGATAGAGATGACATTTTTACATAGTGCAAAAAGAGACCTTGTACATGATGTTCAGGGCATTGTGATAATGTTGCGCGAAGCTAGATGTATAATCAAGTTTCATTTCAGGGAAACTAATCCAACATTGTCACGCACGCAAATATGTGCGAAAACGGTCACAGCTGAAATTCTTATTTGTGAGGACAATGTAAGAAATAAGTTGGTTTGCTACATGGGCCTAACTCGGGAATATAGGCCTATATAGAATATAGACCAATTAAAATATAATAACCTTTCCGGTCCATACAAATGCATTGTAGTGCCTATATTGTCCCAAACAAATAATTTTGCAGGAACTATTATTATTAGTGCACCATTTGCATTCTATCCCACACAATTCTTTTATCATAATATTAAAGTTTATCAATACAATTTTAGTTGTAAAACAATGGTGGCTTGTCTAAAGATGCCGACATTGCATCAACATGGTGTGACCCTCTCAGTATCCAATCAGCAATAATAATGGGACATAATATCGCAAATTAAATATTAACAGGTAAGTAAGTCTAGATTTTCTATACCTAACTCCACATACATGTACCTGTGGGAGGGACGGGTGGAAACAGAAGCGAGGAGGCCAAATGGGTGTAATAGTGTGGTATTATATTTCAGCTGAGGACTTAATTTTACAAGTAAAGGTTTTTCCTCAATGATACCAGAAGTATCATAAACAACATTTTCTTTCTTTCGATGGGTCGTAACTAAGTAGAAGTTTCTTCACTTCTCCTTCTTTTCTGGCTTCTTCTAGGTGCTCCTATGCTCTGGAGGGGGTCCCGAGAGACTTGCAGTGGGAGTGGAACAACAAAGAAAAAAGGAGCAGTAAGTATGACTGTTTAAGGCTTGTTGTAATAAGCTTTCACCACACTCAAGTGAAGGAAATGGTGCCACAGAGGAGTAAGTTAAGGAATAACAAATATATAATGTGCACTAGTATATGCTTTTTGTTATTGGGTACTCAGTCTATTGGTACTCCTCTAGAGCCGCATAAATAACTTCCTTAAAACATTTTCCCTTGTTCTAAGACACAGATAAGGTTGTAAGGCCGGCACTTTTTTTAACAAAGAGGTTTCAGGGGCGCTGTTGCCTGACCCGCCTCCCGGCCTCCCGGCCTCCCCAACCTTTCCCTGTCCCTAATAACGTACCGCCTCACCTGCGCATCCTCTAGTGACCACCACTTCTTGTACCACACGTCCGGAGTTCATTCGGCTTTGGCGCCCCCAGCTACGGCGTTTTCTTTGGCGGCGTTTTCTCCGGTGACAACGCTCCAGCCAGACTCCTTCTCTGTGGCTTCTCTCCCAATGGCTTCTTGCCTGGCCGCTTCTTCAACCCTACCGTTCGTCTGTCCTCACTTTCCCTTTTCTCTCTCCTTTATGAACACCGATTGGGCTGTTGGTTGCACACCCCGCTCCTTCATTGTTCCTCAGGTGCAATTCCGTCCTGCACAAAGGAATGAAAGTCCTTCCTTACTGTTTGATACGCTTTCCAGCATTTGTGGTCCTGGGAAAAAGGGAAACCATGGCTCAAGTACGGGGGAAAAGTTGAGGCTTTGTGTGGGGGTTTGAGGTGCTTCCTCACAGTAGCTTCGTAGCACCTATATCTTTAAGGTACGTAGACATGGAGTTAGGACCAGTAAATCTATGCTTCCCTATGTGCACTTACCTTTCGATATGTGTCCCTCGATATTCTGTCCTCAATATCAGTGGGCCATGAATCAAATGTTGCTGGTGTCGATATTCAGTAGTGCAATCCATCTATGTGATCACAGAGAAAATTGTGGTAAAGAAATACAGAAAAGCTGCACCATCTTTGAAAGCAAATCAAGTACTCAAAATTATATGAAATCATATGTCCTTTTTTAACAAATCCATTACAAGCAATTCCAGGCTATTCACCTTCCCTCACGGAAATCAACCCTAATCCTTACTCTATCACATGCACTTATACTATCCTTAATCTTACTTATCCTTAATCTAACACTATCCCTAATCTAGCCATTAACCTAACTCTAATGTTGATCCTTAATATTAATCATTACCCAAAACATTTGAAACTCTTTCCCCTTTATGAAAAGTTCAGCATCAACAAATGTTTCTATTTCATTTATTTTTATGCCTGGTCTTTAGTTCTCACCAGCCTTATATTTTCTAATTAATTAATCATAAATGTACATTTGCACATGCACATAGGAGCATTTGGTCCACCCACTTCATCCAATGGTCTTTTCAAGTATCATTCATACATTGCTACTACTCAACATGGCGTACGGCATGGGGCAGTTGGTCAGCCCACTTCAGCTGCTGGCTGTCATGTGCTGTGAGTGATGGCATTTTGCAGGGGCGGCTCCTTCGCTGGAGCGGAGGAGCGTCGCTCCACTTAAAATCCCCCATAACCCATAAAGATAAAATGGTAATTAATTAACATTTTATTTTTCTTCCCCATCCCTAACAGAGCATCAGGACGGGGGCGGGACCGCTGCGGAGTGGCAGCAGCATGTCACTCAGCAGGGAGGAGGGTGGGCTTCTATGGCATTGTTTAAAGTGCAGGTCTTTTTGGCCAGACATCTTGAGACGGCCAGCCACATATGCGCACTTTAAACAGATATAACCCAGCTGTCTTAAGACGGGTGGGTTAGAGCATGCCAAAGCCTTAGCAGCGCAGTGGAGAGCCGAGTAAGGCGCTCCCTCCAATCAGGGTGCTGCTCTCATGCTGCATGAGAGCAGCGCCCTGATTGGTCAAGGGAGTTGCTGCTGCCAGTTCCGTGGAGGATGGTGTGTCCAGGGAAGTTTTCTTTCTCATTTTACGTGTGATGCCCCCGCCCCCTCACCTGTAGATGCTAGCCACCACTGGCATTATGCCTTATAAAATGTGCAAAACCACCAGAATGGAGTGCACTTCTGTACTAGGATATGTGTGCTAGGGCAATTTTTAATATTTTTTTATATATTATCATTTTCTTTGCATTTTACACAGATAGTGCCATAAAAATAAAGAAATGAAAAATGTACACTTGCTATTGATTTTACCGATGCTGGCTTATGGCTGCAACCTATAATAGTGATTATCGATTTACTGCATTTCTGTTGCAGAATATTCTCAATAGCTTCCATAATCCTACTGAAAGGATGATGCATACCTGTTGAGATGGCAACATCTAAGTGACAGGTCATTCGAGTGACCTCTTTATGGGCTATTTGATTCAATGTGTACCATCCAAAGACACTCCATTAAATAAATTAGTTTGACTTCCTGTATAACAATTAATTGATATGACCTCACCTAAATTATATTTAGAAGAATGCTAATGAATTGTACAACCATTTATAGACTAGTTTTGAAATTAGATACCCTCTCCTAAATTAGCAATGTCTAAAGCGACCCCGCATGGGCCAGTATTTGTACCTGAGAATATGTCCCCCGACTGCCATTTTAGGTCTTTGTATATTTTAAGGCAAAGTGGTTAGGATTTTTCTCATGTAGATTAGGAAGTATAGGGTTCCCTTCCAGTGCACCAAACTCCTAATTCCAGTCTGTGCCAAAGACTCGAACTCTACTTCCACCCATCATGAATTATACTTATCCCCGAAGAGTGCTTACTGAAACACGGATGTCACCCTTCAAGTCACACAGTATGTATCTGTCTATTTCATAGCATGATGTCTTATACACTGTGGAAAGTTGCCATGTTTTGAGAGGAGAGTTACCATGTTTTGAGAGGTCACCTTCATAGTAGGGTAAGTAACATATAATGTGTCTGAATCAAGATATTTCATGCCAATATGGTGGTATATGTAAAATGGATCAGTTTCGCTGTCACATAAGTGTCTTATATTTTTGTTTATTTTATAGTAGTGTAGTACTGACATTAATGGGCCAAGAGACAGCCCAATTTTGGAAAAGGGAGTAGGTGGCCATCGTTGGTTCTGTCAACCAGTGGGAATCCATTTCAACTCTGACTGGAATTTCTGTTGAATTGAGCTGGTGACAGGAGCAACAAGAGCACATGTGGAAAGGAGAGGCTCTGAAAGGCCACTAACCAGCTGAGCTCAGAAACGAGTCTTTGTAGCTCATACCTTCAGTCTCACTTGGACTTTGGTAGTCACTGACATGTTAAGTTATGATGATTACGTGTTAGTTTAGAGAAATGGTGAAGCGACTGCTGCTTGTGAACCTTGAATGCAGCTATTCACTTGCATGATCTGGCTTGCTGATGTGGGCAGGTAGATATCAGTTTCAGGGCAACTGTGGTTGAACCGTCCTTTGCCATTTAGTGACGTTTTGTCATGCGCTAGTCTATTGTGAGACTGTAGTGGAGCATCAAGTTCTATGAGCCCTGAGGTTGCTTGCAGAAACCATAAAATGTGAAGTGTTAGAAAAACCCACACTCCCACACCGGAAGGGTGGTGGTGGTGGGTCTTCCCAGACATACACAGTGGTAGCTTGGCTCGAGTGGTCAGGGGTCAGGCACCGTGTTAAGCATACGTTATACCCACACAATAACCATGCGTGCATCCGTTCCAAAAACGACACTACACCTTAAAAATTATACTGAAAATATATCTCTTTATCTTCTTTTCTCTTAGTTGCTGATTAAATAAATAATAAGACAATCACAGTACACAAGGCTTTTTCTGTGGAAGGGTACGTCAAATAAATACTGTCTTAATGATTCAATAAATAAGGTAGATCATAAATAATCAAGGCATAAATATAAGTGCATTACATTACAGGCAATTAAATATTATGAGGCAATAAATACTGTACGACAATAAATATTGTGAAACAATAAATACTGTGAGGCCATAAATAGGATAAATACAATAAATACAGTGCTCTCAATAAATAATAAAAGCCAACAGTGACACTTGTAAATCAGTTCACATTCCTGAGGTACTATGGGATGATTTGACCCAATCCCAGCTTGTAAAGATTTGGATGGCCTGAGGGGTATACTCCCTGGCTTGGACAAGGCTGCGGCCTAAACTGAGGTAGATAAAAGGGGGGATCTAGAGATCTGGCTCTCCCACACTACACAACCCCTCTGTATTAGTCTCAGCTCACCCCTGGCACAATCAAGCTGGTTCCAGCACCCTAGGTTAGTCTCTCAGGGCTCCACAGGGCCTTAGGCGCCCTCTATTCCACTTACTGCCCTTTTTATGTAGCTCCGACGTCGCTGGAGTCGAGTCGACGCCGTGAGGCGGCTCCGGTTCGATGTCGGCGGCCTCGGCACAATGTCAGTTCTTGACGACGCCGGTAGGCGGTTCCGGTTCGATGTCGGCGGCCTCGGCTCGATGTCGATCTCCGATTCGATGACGTCGGGCTGTTTTGGCTCGATGTCGACTTCGAGCGGCTCCGGTTCGATGACGTCGGCCGGCCTTGGCTCGATGTCGACTTCCGTCGGCTCCGGAGTGCGATCTCCACTCCCGACCTCCGGTGCTCCTCTCCTCGGGTTCCGGCGACTCCGGAGTGCGATCTCCACTCCCGACCTCCGGCACGCTTCACCTCGGTCTCCGGCGACTCCGGAGGGCGGACTTCACTCCCCCGTCGACGCCGCTCACTTGACCTCAGGTGTCTTCCTCCTCGACCTCTGGTACTCTCCACGACCTCCGTCGGCGCCCTCTCTCGACCTCTGGCGGCTCCGGGTACGACGTCTGCTTTCCAGTCAGCGCCGCTTCTCCACCTCGGGCTCCAGGTCTCAGGCTTCTTGACGTCGGACTCCAGGGAAACCAATAAACAGGTCAGATTCTTGCTTTTCTTTACTTCTAAGGCCTGTTCCTGCTGTCCAGGTCCTTAAGATGGTTTTTCTTGCTTTCTCCCACACAGGGCTCCAGGCTGGGCTCAGTCAGTAGGGACTAGTATCAAGGGTGGGTTTATGGACCCCACTCCAGGCACAAGTTTCCACCCCTGCTGCCTCACTCCTTCCTCCTTCAGGTTTCTGCTGCTCTCTCTTCACCAGTCAGGTGCCAACTGCCAGCTCCAACTGTCAACTCTGGCTTAGCTTCCCAACATTCCAAACCGCCTCCAACTGTCACAGGGTTCCAGAATGTTGCAGAAGGTTCTAGTAGGTTCCAGTGGGTTCTGATGATGTCACAGGTGGCCACCATTTTGTGCTCCAGGCCCTCAGACAGAAGTTCCAGGGGTAGATAAAATGGCTCCCTGAATCTGCATCAATACGAAAAAGTCTGGTGGTTCCCAAAAAGGAAAAATACTAACAGGGTTTGAGGCAAAAGTGGGACAAAATAAATAATGATGAGGAGGGACCACCCAAAGGGCTGACAGGTCTAACATGAAGACACTGTGGAGGTCATTACGATGTCGGGTGTAATCACTTCTGCCCGACACCACATCAATCATGAGACCGACCGACACCTGGTCGGCAGTCCTGACCGCCTCATTAGGATGGTCGCATTCATACTTTTTACTATGTAGATGTAATGCATGGTCTCATAGTGAGATGGGTGATGCGGTTCATCCCTGTACCCCTTGGCAAGCATCTAAGGGTGCCGGCCACAAGGTGCAGGGATCAACAGGGGGGCACCTTAGGTGCCCCTTCGGCCTCCAACCAGAGGCCATGAACCCAAGGGGGCACTGCTGGGGGCCCACAAAGACACTTTCCGACATGGTTGCCATGTCGGACAGGCCGGAATCAAAACCATGTTAGAAACCATCATCGTAATCTCAAGGACGTAAAGACCCACGCTTGAGAATACAGGCCAAATTCTAACTGGAAGAAGGGCTCTCTGAGCCCATCAGAAGCCAGCCGGAATGACCAGCCAGTTTCCTATCCAACCACCATCGGCGGTCGGAAAGGAAACTGAACAGCCCATTGCAATGCACGTGTAAAGGCTCCGACCAAAGGTCGGAGGCTTTACGAGAAGCATTGTAACTGGCCACTAAGTATGTAATGCATTACAGTCAGTTTCTGGTCTCACTTGTTCATCACCCTCTTCACAACAAGGAGCCTTAGAGGGAAAACAACAACAGCCCGCCCTCCACTCATCAATCATCAATTCAATAAAGGCCTGGCTGTCAGAGAGTCAGTAATTTTTCACTCTTAGGACCTGCTTCTGCCACGGAGATACCTATCTCCAAACGCTCTCTGGCACCCTGTCCAATTTACAGCAGTCCCAGAACTCTCAAGTCAAATATCTTAAAAGAAGAACTGATATCAGTCAATCCGCAAAAATCTGCTCCACAGCGTGTGAGTGAAGAACACTTACTGAAAATAAGTGAAAGAGTGAGAGGGCACCTCACGTATGCAACACCAGGGAGGCTACCGGCAGATTCCCACCAGTATGCCCACGTATATCATCATCTGTTGCCCACTCACAGAAACAAAGAATGTATAGTGTCCAATAGAGGGACAAAAGTGCAGAAAGAAAAAGTTAACTGTCCCAAAACAAAAACCCCGTGATTTGCAGAGAACCATGTGTTCCATGCAATTAAAATTGAGTTAAGACTCACTGTTAGGTTGCCCTCTTTATTCGCAGTTGTGAGCTTACTCAGGTTAAAAGCACTGCATGTTGCTAACCTTTTCCAAGAAGGCCAACATGTTTCATTGCCATTTACTTATGTTGTGGCAAATTCATCAGGGTGTGGGGTTCAATCAACCCCAAATATGTTGTTTATGAAAATATGCCCTATTGGATTAGCACCCACAAAGAACAGCGTAATAGAAGAAAAACTGTTGGAAAATATGATGTGACTTTCATGCAAGGCGGAACATCAGTATTCATGAAGTATTGTTTTTAAAGGTGTCAGATGAATATTGAATTAGCAGTAACAAACAATGGACAGATCATACATTTGTAAAATTGTCAGCGGATTCTAAGACTTAAATGAATTGAAAATGACTTCATAGACATATGCAAAATAAGTGTAGAAACATGGCATCATTACGCAATGCTACGAGGGTATTATGGGAGATGTAGTGTTCCCGGCAGATTCGGGAAAGTAACGGGTGACTGAGAAGGAATCACGTGTGTAAAAGTAAAAGGTCACATGGGCTGTACGCCAGGTTTAAATTTGGGCGGTGGTTAAAGACAGGGAACAATTTGTTTGGAGATGGGGAGAAAAGGACTGTTGTTGGCAAGCAGGTATGCTCACGGGGGGTGAATTGGGAGCAGGATGGTGAATGAAGCGTAATCACGGTTACGTGCAGAGGGGAGATATAGACTTAAGAGCCATGAATATGAATGAAAGGTGTTTCGACGGGGCAGGGACAGAAACCGGGAGTAGAAAGGGAAGTGTATAGGGAAAGGGTTGTGAAGTGAGGGGAAAGACTGAGAGGTTAGGTGGGGTGTAACAGTCAAAATGGTTTAACGTATTAGATATTAAACGGGTGAAATCTAGTAAAGAGACCGAGTGCTGCCAGAAATAATAGGGGATTATTTCTTTGAAATATTAACTTTGAATTGCATGTGGTATTTTAGGAGAAATGAAGGACAATTTAAAAGACTAAGATTTTTTCGAATGAAATAATCAACACACATTTTGGAGGATGATTTTTAATGTATGCTTTATTGTTCAATTTCAGTTGCCCCTGACGAAGGGCCCACCAAGGCCCGAAATGCATTGGGTTAATAAACTGCTTCTGATAAATACAGCACTTGT